>NC_062546.1:87325053-92125053 GCF_016906955.1 Phacochoerus africanus
TAGGGTCAGTCACACACTAACTTCAGAGAATTACATGACATCCTTTAAGTATATGTTTAATTGTTGATAGCATTGAGTAGATAAATGAATTAATTTCCTAAGCCTGTGATACCATATGCTAATCAATCACATATAAATTCATGGTATCTGTGATAGTTTAAACTGTTGCTTTGTTTCTTAACCTCTCCCTGCAGCCAGTCTCTGTCATAGCCTCAATGGGGGTAACTGTGCTTTCCTGTTCTTTTTACTTTGGACCCAGCTTTCTGATTCACTTTGGCCAATGACATGAAGGCAAAATGAAAATATGCCCATTATGACCACAGACCTTAAAAGTTTTCTGTGCTTTAACTCCTTTCTTTGCAACTATGATGTTTGTAGGGGGAAAGAAACCCTAATATATAAAGATTTGATCAGTTTAAGAAAAGCATCTCTTTTCCTCTTTTATTCTAGATTTTAAGAACTCCAGCTACATTAAAAAAATCCTTACATAAATATTGAAACTGGAGTCCCATTAGAGAGCTAATAATACTTTTAATAGGTTTTGTTTCCTATTGAATTTTTTGTGAGGCTTTTACCATGAATCTGATTATTTGACAAGCAAGAGATTATGAAAAATAATTTTAGAGATATATGAAAAATTAATGAGTTTAATTCATTCTACATTTTTCATCCTAAAAGTACCAATGTCCTCTAAATATTCTATACTTTTACAAAGAAAAAAGGACAGTAATTCCTCTGTTACATAAAGGATATTTTTCCATTGACCACTTTAATTCAAAAAATAATTTATGAGGAGAATGGAATTAGTATTCTATGAGAAAAATCCAATACTAAACATTATACATAGGTAATTTTACTCTATTCCTTACCCTAAATTGCTGAGTAAGCATTGTTGTTGTTTTTTTATTATAAAATTGAGGATTAGTGAGTATTTTTCATATTATATGGTTCCATTTATTTGAAATGTTCCAGAAAAGAGAAATTTATAGACAAAAGACATATTAATAGCTACTTAGTTCTGGAGGGAATGGGGAGGAGATAAATAAAAGATACACAATTTATTTTTGAGGTAATGAAAAGGTTCCAAATTTGGTGATGATTACACATATCTGTAAATATACTAAAAACATTAAATTTTACATTTTTGAATGAGTGAATTGTATGACTTGTAAATTATATCTTAATAAAGCTGTTTTTTTTTTTGAGGATTAGTGAGTTTAAGTAAATTGTCCTAAATTGCACAGTTGAAAAATTCAAAGATGAGATTTGAAACCAAGGGCTGTTTGACACCAAAGTTGTGGCTTGTTTAGCTGTACTACATCAAAATGTCAGAAAATGAACTGGATATAGAGGGATAAAAACAAAAATAATTTAAAACATGCCAGAAAGAATATAATCTCAACTATGAAGTTTTTGGTAATAGAAATGGGTTAAGAATGAAGAATGCTGAAAACTCTCAACCTGTATTCAAAATAAGGAAGAGATGGAGGCATTAATATTTTGGGTAAGAATGAGCTCAGCCCAAGAAGTTTATGAAAATGGGACAGATGTTCCACATCTCCAGAAGTTGACAAGGGTAAACGTTCAGTGGTGTAGGAGACAAGCTGATTCTAGGTGATGCAAAGATGTAGCTCTGATAAAGCGAATCATGTAGTTGAAGAAGGTATGACTTTGCACAATTTTTAATAGAATATATAGAAGAGAAAATGGAACAATTGTAAGAGTATAGCTCCATGAATATTCACGAAGTAAATCTTCCAGTGTGGTCATCAGTGAGTCAAGAGTAAGAGCATCACCTAGAAATCTCCAGTTTGTGTCTTCCCCTATTCTTGATCTCTTCCTCCTTTTCAAAATCAACTACTTATCTTACTTTGGCAACCACAGGTTAACATTTCTGATTTTTGAGCTTCATTGATGTTCAATCATATAGTATGTAGGTGTTGACACATATCATTTTAAAATATCCTTATTTATCTCCAATAGTGCTAGATGAGCTGCTTAACTCACATGCAAGGCAGTCTGTACTGCAGAGCCACTAGCCTTCTCAGGGTTCCCTGGCAATATCAGTAATTCCCCAAGAACCCTGAACCCTTCATGCTGCTGGAGATCATCCATCATCAGCTTCTCTGACTTCCCTGAAGGATTGTATGGATGGAGGGAAGTCTTACTGAAAAGTGAATCAGGCCATGCATAACAATCCAACTAGGCTCTTCTGCACTGGCCAGGACTTTTCTTGCTGCAGTTTTTATATTTTAAGTAGCATTTATTCTCTAAGTCATTTATTTTGAATTCTCAGTCATATATCATTCCAACATCTTTTTAATTACACCATACATCCAAGATGATGTGAACTTGAGCTGATTAGATAATATCTCAGAGTGCATGATAAATTTGGGGTTCAGCTTACTTCCCAGATTCTACTTTTCTTTTTTTATTTTTCTTTTTAGGGTCACACCCACAGCATATGGAAGTTCCCAGGCTAGGGGTTGAATCAGAGCTATAGCTACAGGCCTGCACCACAGCCACAGCAATGCCAGATCTGAACCACTCCTATGACATAGTTCTCATGCATATGTGTTGGGTTCGTAACCACTGAGCCACAACAGGAACTCCTAGACTCTACTCTTCTTACAAGACATTTTCAGGATTTGAGGATAGTGACTATGTTCTAGGTTATCTGAGTTGATCCTGCTAATGTTTTCCATTTTTGTGAGTTGCCCCTCCCCTTTTAAAATATGGGTAACAAATGCTCTATGTAGTTTATGTTAAAGCATCTCTCAAATATTTTTTATGCAGCAGTGAACACACTCTCTCTTCATCTGAATGTTTCCGCTTATTTTGTCTTGTGAAGTCTCTTTTATGATAGATTGCATCACAAATATTTGGAACAAGATCCTGGCTTGAGGTTAAAGTTTTTCCATCTTAAGATTTCTATATATGTTTGGCTTACTTTTAGGGTAAGTGTTTTGGGTTCTAGTTATGTGGTAGATCTTAAAACTCTTGAGAAAAATCTTTCCAGTAAGTGAAATCTTTCCATCTTTGTGTTAAGTGTTTGGTAGATGTCCCCACAGTAAGCCAGAGCAAGAGAGAGGAAAAAAGTTTATGCCATGGAATCATCAAAGTGGCCGACCCATGGAGCACATAGGAGACATGCCTTGTAGAATTTTTAGAACATTCCAGGGAATTTAAGGGGAGTAAAGTTTCTTTCGAGCTGAACCATAAAAACAGAATACTACATTAATTATATCATATATTTTTATTACATTATGTTATGTTATACTATATTATATTTAATGCTATATATTTATTGTATGTGTGTACATATTATACACACATATACATTTTATATATGCTATACACACACCTTGTATATAGATAGATATATATGGATATTTTATACATACAGACGATAAAAATAACCTCTTCCCCAACACATGTATTAACTTAAAAACTAAAGAGGGGCAAGATGGCGGAAGAGTGGGGGGATGTGCTTGCCATCTCCCACAAACACAACAAAAAAACATATCTACATGTTAAATGACTTGCTCAGAACAGCAAATGAATGCTGGCAGAAGAACGTAAACCTCCAAAAATGGCAAGAATCCTGTGACATAACTGGGTAAACAAGAGAAAAGAGGAGAGAGAAGGGGAATCAGGACCAGACGGGCACTCCTGAGTGGGAACTGTGAAGGAGAAAGGGAACCCACACCCTGGAAAGTCACCTAATGAGGGAAAGATCAACTGAGTTGGAGGGATCTCCAGATGCCAAGAAAAGTGCTTGAGAAGAACTCCGTGACCCAGGAGCTCCAGGGCAAACCCTGCCCAGCCACGGGAGGTGTACCACCACTGCAGTGCAGTCCTGCTGTTCCTACCCACACTTGGGTTGTCCTCCTTTGCTCAGGAAACACCCTGCTGCCTCAAAGAAGGCCAGCCAACAGTGCCAGCCATCAGGAAGCACTCCACAGCAGCACCAGGGCAAAACGTGCCTGGACATGGGGAGTGTACATCCACCACAAAAAAGAAAAACATAAGCAAGATGAAAAAGCTCAGAAACCATTCCCAATTAAAGCAACAGGAGAAGTCACCTAAAGCAGTCAACACTGATACAGACATTTGTAGTCTGACAGACTTAGAAATCAAAAAGGAGATACTGAAAATGCTGAAGGAATTAAGAGAACATATGAACAGTAATGCAGACGTCCTCAGAAAGGAACTGGAAAATATAAGGAGAAGCCAAGAAAAACTAGAAAATTCATTTGCAGAGATACAAACAGACGTAAGGGCAGTAAAAAAACAGAATGAATCATGCAGGGGAACGAATCAGTGATGTGGATGATATAATAAAGGAAATCACCCAAACCAGAAAGCAGAAGGAAAACCAAATGAAAAAACATGAAAGCAATATGAGACCTATGGGATAATATAAAGAGGGCCAATCAACACACAATAGAAATTTCAGAAGGAGAAGAAAAAAATAAGGGGATTGAAAATATATTTAAAGAAATTATCACTGAGAACTTCCCAAATCTAAAGGATACTGATTTCAAGATACAGGAAGCACAGAGGGCCCCAAACAAGTTGAACCCCAATAGACCCACACCAAGACACATTATAATAAAAATGGTGAAAGTTAGTGATAAAGAGAGGATCCTAAAGGCAGCAAGAGAAAAGCAAAGTGTCACTTATAAGGGAATCCCCTTAAGGCTATCAGCTGATTTCTCTAAATATGCAACCTCGAATACTCTCTCCAGAAAGAATATCATTTACAATAGAAGGGGAAATAAAAAACCCTCCAACAAACAAAAGCTAAAGAATACAGCAACACAAAACCAATTCTAAAAGAAATACTGAAAGGGCTTCTCTAAATCAAAAGTAAAAAAAGAAAAGAGAGAGAGAGGAAGAACTAGGACGGAGAAAACCACAATCAGAGAGCAATCACACATAAGCCAGCATACAGATCTAATCATGAAGAGGTTTAAAATAAAACTAAAAAGATAAAAGAGACATCAAAATCATAAAATGTGGGCAAGGGAAGTAAGGAAATGAATGGATTCTTTTTTTAATTTTCTTTTTTTACTTTTATCATGGTACTGAAGGGATTAAACCTACAGGACTAGCAGGCTAAAACGCACAATTATAGGAAGGGGGTAATATACTTAAAAAACAGGGCAAGCACAAATCAAAACCCAACACTACCTTCACAATAAATGAAAAGAAAAGTACTTGAGCAGAAAATAATTGGAGCCCACCCAACCAAAAAAAAAAGAAAGGAAGAATGGAGAGTCAGAGAATCAACTGGAAAATGAAGTTTAAAATGGCCATAAATAATCATCTGTCGATTATCACCTTAAATGTCAATGGACTGAATGCTCCAATCGAAAGACACAGAGTGGCTGATTGGCTAAAAAGCCAAAAACCTTCAATCTGCAGCCTACAAGAGACTCATCTTAGGACAAAGGACACATATAGATTGAAAGCAAGGGGGTGGGAAAAGACATTTCATGCCAACGGAAAAGACAGGAAAGCAGGAGTTGCACTACTCATATCAGACACAATGGACTTTAAAACGAAGGCCATAAAGACAGACAAAGAAGGACTCTATTTAATGATTAAAGGATCCATTCATGAAGAGGATATTATAAACATCAACATATATACCCCAAACATAGGAGCACCCAGATACCTACAACAAATATTAACAGACATAAAGGGAGAAATTGATGGGAATACAATCATAGTAGGAGACTTTAACACCCCACTCACATCCATAGTCAGATCCTCTAGGCAGAAAACCAATAAGACAACAGAGTTCCTAAAGGAAACAATACAAAAGTTAGACTCAATTGACATCTTCAGGACATTACATCCATAAAAATCAGAATACACCTTCTCCTCAAGTGCACATGGAACACTCTCAAGAATTGATCACATATTGGGGGACAAAGCTAAGCTCAACAAATTTAAGAGTGTAGAAATTATTTAAAGTATCTTCTCTGACCACAATGGAATGAAACTAGAATTCAACCACAGGAAAATAAATGAGAAAAAAACCTACTACATGGAGACTAAACAACATGCTGCTAGAAAACACATGGGTCAATGAGAAAATCAAGAAGGAAAGTAAAAATTCCTCAAGGCAAATGATAATGAAGGCACAACCACTCTAAACATATGGGACACCACAAAAGCAGTGCTCAGAGGGAAATGCACAGCAATACAGGCCTTCCTCAAAAAAGAAAACAGGAGTTCCCGTCGTGGCGCAGTGGTTAACGAATCCGACTAGGAACCATGAGGTTGCGGGTTCGGTCCCTGCCCTTGCTCAGTGGGTTAACGATCTGGCATTGCCGGGAGCTGTGGTGTAGGTTGCAGACGTGGCTCAGATCCCGCATTGTTGTGGCTCTGGCATAGGCCGGCAGCTGCAGCTCTGATTCGACCCCTAGCATGGGAACCTCCATATGCCGCAGAAGCGGCCCAAGAAATAGCAACAAAACAACAACAAAAAAAAAAAAAAAAAAAAGACAAAAAGAAAAAGAAAACGATCTCAAATTGACATCTTAACCCACCACCTATATGAATTAGAAAAAGAGGAACAAACAAAACCTAAAGTCAGCAGAAGGAAGGAAATCATAAATTTCTAAGAGAAAACCAATAAAAGAGAGATTCAAAAAACAATAGAGAAAAATCAATAAAACCAAGAGCTGGTTCTCTGAAAAGGTAAACAAAATTGACAAACCCCTGGCTCGACTCACAAAGAAGAGAGGAGAAAGAACCCAAATAAACAAAAGAAGAAATGAAAAAGGAAAATTCATAAGGAATACTACATAAGTACAAAAAAAAACATGAGAGCATACTATGAACAGTCATATGCCAACAAATTTGACAAGCTAGAAGAAATGGACAACTTTCCAGACACTTACAGCCTGCCAAAACTGAATCAAGAAGAAATACACCAACTAAACAGACCGATCACTAGAAATGAAATTGAATGTGTTGTAAAAACACTCCCTACAAATTCAAGTCCAAGACCAGATGGCTTCACAGGCGAATTCTACCAAACATACAAAGAGGATCTGGCGCCCATTCTCCTTACACTTTTTCAAAAGGTTGAAAAAGAAGGATCACTCCCAAAGACATTCTATGATGCCACCAACACCCTAATTCCAATACCAGACAAAGATGCCACCAAAAAGGAAAACTATCGGCCAATATCTTTGATGAATAGAGATGCAAAAATTCTCAACAAAATTTTAGCCAACCGAATCCAACAACATATCGAAAAGATCGTACACCATGACCAGGTGGGATTCATCCCAGGTTCACAAGGATGGTTCAATATATGCAAATCAATCAACGTCATACACCACATTAACAAAACAGAAGTCAAAAACCACATGATCATCTCAATAGATGCAGAAAACGCATTTGACAAAAAGTCCAACATCCCTTCATGATAAAAACTCTCACCAAAGTGGGTATAGAGGGAACATTCCTGAACTACAATCAAAGCCATTCATGACAAACCCACAGCAAATATAATACTCAATGGAGAAAAGCTGAAAGCCCTCCCACTCAAATCTGGAACAAGACAGGGATGCCCACTCTCACCACTGCTCTTCAACATAGTATTGGAAGTCCAGGCCACAGCAATCAGACAAGAAAAAGAAATAAAACGCATCCAAAAAGGAAGAGAAGAGATAACACTGTCACCCTATGCAGATGACATGATACCATACATAGAAAACCCTAAGGACTCAACCCCAAAACTACTCAAACTGATCAACAAATTCAGCAAAGCAGCAGGATATAAGATGAACATGCAGAAATCAGTCGCATTTCTGTAGGCTAACAATGAAATATTAGAAAAGGAATGCAAAAATACAACACCTTTTAAAATTGCACCCCCAAAAATCAAATACCTGGGAATACACCTAACCAAGGAGGTATAGGACTTATATGCCAAGAACTATAAAACATTAATCAAGGAAATTAAAGAAGATGTAAAAAATGGAAAGATATTCCATGCTCCTGGGTTGGAAAAATTAATATCGTAAAAATGGCCATTCCACCCAAAGCCACCTACAGATCCAATGCAATTCCTATCAAATTACCCATGACATTTTTCACAGAGCTAGAACAAACAATCCAAAAATTTATATGGATCCACGAAAGACCCAGAAGTGCCAAAGCAATCCTGAGAAACAAAAACCCAGCAGGAGGCATAACTCTCCCAGATGTCAGGCAATATGACAAAGCCACAGTCATGAAGACAGTGTGGTACTGCTGCCAAAACAGACAGACAGACCAATGGAACAGAAGAGAGAACCCAGAGATAAACCCTGACACCTGTGGTCAATTAATCTTTGACAAAGGAGGCAAGAGCATAAAATGGGAAAAAGACACTCTTTTCAGCAAGCATTGCTGGGAAACCTGGACAGCTGCATGCGAATCAGTGAAACTAGAACACACCCTCACACCCTACACCAAAACAAACTCAAAATGGCTGAAAGACTTAAATATAAGACAAGACACCATTAAACTCCTAGAAGAGAACACAGGCAAAACATTCTCTGACATCCACCTTATGAATATTTTCTCAGGTCAGTCTCCCAAAGCAGCAAAAGTAAGAGCAGAGATAAACCAGTGGGACCTAATCAAACAGACAAGATTTTGCACAGCAAAGGAAATCAAAAAGAAAACAAAAAGACAACTCACAGAATGGGAGAAAATAGTTTCTAATGATGCAACAGACAAGGGCCTAATCCCTAAAATATACAACCAACATATACAACTCAACAGCAAAAAAGGCAACAACCCAATGCAAAAATGGGCCAAAGACCTGAGTAGACATTTCTCCAAGGAAGACATACAGGTGGCCAATAAGCACTTGAAACAATGCTCAGCATCCCTGATTATTAGAGAAATGCAAATCAAAACTACCATGAGATACTGCCTCACACTAGTAAGAATGGCCATCATTAATAATTTCTCAAATAACAAGTGTTGGAGGGGGTGTGGAGAAAAGGGAACCCTCGGGCACTCTTGGTGGGAATGTAAGCTGGTACAACCACTATGGAGAAAAGTATGGAGGTACCTTAGAAGTCTATACTTAGAACTACCATATGATCCAGCAATCCCACTCCTGGGCATATATCTGGACAAAATTTTCCTTGAAAATCACACATGCACCCACATGTTCATTGCAGCTCTAGTCAGAATAGCCTAGACATGGAAAGAACCTAAATGTCTTGGATTAGGAAGAGGTGGTATATATACACAATGGAATACTACTCAGCCATTAAAAGGAACAAAAGAATGCTATTTGAAGCAATATGGATGGAACTAGAGACTCTCATCCTGAGTGAAATAAGTCAGAAAGAGAAAGACAAATACCATATGATATCACTTATATCTGGAATCTAAGATACGTAAATGAACCTCTCCACAGAAAAGAAAATCGTGGACTTGGAGAATAGACTTGTGGTTGCCTGGGGGGTGGGGGAGGGAGTGGGAGGGATTGGGAGCTTGGGGTTAATAGATGCAAACTATTGCTCTCGGAATGTATTTACAATGAGATCCTACTGTGTAGCACTGAGAACTATGGCTAGATACTTACAACACGACAATGGGAGGAAAAATTATGTATACACGTATGTGTAACTTGGTCTCTATGCTGTACAGTGGAAAAAAAAGAAATAAAAATAAATAATTAAATTAAATTAAATTAAATTAAATAATTAAAAAAAACACACTAGGCTGGGAGAGTTCCCACCATAGTTCAGAAGAAACGAATCTGGCCAGCATCCATGATGACACGGGTTTGATCCTTGGTCTCCCTCAGTGGGTTAAGGATCTGGCTTTGCTGTGAGTTGTGGTGTAGGTTACAGATGCAGCTCAGATCTGGTGTTGCTGTGGCTGTGGTAGCCTGGCTGCTACAGCTCCAATTTGACCCCTAGCCTGGGAATATCCATATGCCACAGGTGCAGCCCTAAAAAGAAAAACAAACCAACAAAAAACACAAAACAAAAAACTAGGCTGGAACTGCTTGGGAAGTAGTTATGGATGCTTTAAACATTGTGAGATCCATAATAAAAGTCTAACAGCTTGCAACATTTAAGATAAATGCCTTTTGCAGAAAATTTAAGAACTTATGCTGTCATATTAGTATGTTAATGAGGAAAAAAATATGAATTTTCCTTAAACATAAATCATACTGATTTTCATGTGTATGTCACCAATATACAGATAAGTTTTTAAAATCAACTCCATGCTTCCTTTATACCTGGATTCTCTAAAGCACAGTTTTAAAAATTGAATAAAATTATAATAAAATGAACTAATTTATTTCTATTATCTTTCACAATATCTTAGGCTATCTGACCATTGGGACTATAAATATCACCCGTCTAGTTATAGAGTCTATTTAGAAATGTAATTGCTGAGTTCCCGTCTTGACTCAGTGGTTATCTACCTGACTAGCATCCATGAGGACACAGGTTCTATCCCTGGCCTTGCTCAGTGGGTTAAGGATCAGGCATTGCTGTGAGCTGTGGTGTAGGTTGTAGACACGACTCGGACCCTGCATTGCTGTGGTTGTGGTGTAGCCCGGTGGCTACATCTCTGTTAAGACTCCTAGCCTGGGAACATCCATATGCCACAGGTGTATCCTAAAAAGACAAAAGGAGCGCAAAAAAAAAGAAAAGAAAAGAAACATAATTACTATATTGATCAAACACCACCTGGCTTATTTGACAGGTAGAGGTTGTAGGGGAGACAATGGATATTTAATTTTGACTTCTCTATTTTAAATATTTTAGCATTCAAAATGAGGTTTTCATGTAAACAGAAATTAAAGGAAATAAGAAAAAGTTAATTAAAAGAAAGAGTTATGCTTTTCTTCTTCTTCTTCTTCTTCTTCTTTTTATAGCTGCATCTGTGGCATGTAGAAGTTCCCAGGCTACGGGCCGAATCAGAGCTGCAGCTTTAGGTCTATGCCACAGCCATAGCAATACAGGATCTGAGCTGCATCCACGAACCTGTACCATAGCTTGGGGCAATGCCCGATCCTTAACCCACTGAGGTGGGCTACGGATCAAACCTGCTTCCTCACAGAGACAATGTTGAATCCTTAACCCACTGAACTACACACTCCAGGGTTATGTTTTTTACCCTAATACACATTTCCTTTTATCTTTAAAACTATCCAAACTGATTATTAATAAAACAATTCAATTAGAGACTAGAAGTTAATAGCAAAAACATTTAGTTAACCATTCATGGTAATTAGATTTAGTTATCTTTCTCAAAACATATTTTTCTTTAATTTTTTCCAAGAAGAAACAATATTATTACGTAATATAGAATGAAAATCATGATGTACTGCTCAAAATTTCAAAAAAGAGTCAAACTCACTTAACAGAAGGAAAGTAGTAGAGGTATTACAAACACTACTGAATTTTAAATCAGAATTTCAAGATACTGCAAGTGCCCAAATATGAAACAAACACAGATAAATAAAATTTACATAGATATAGCACCAACATCAGTCACTTTCACAGATATGCTCCCCAAGTTGTTAACAGGGGCAGATTTTCAAAGAAAAATCTGGAAATGAACAGAATGATAGACTTTAGCTTGTCCTTTGCTGACCTGAAGTTACAAATATGATTTTCAGTTATAAAAAGTCCATTAGATTGTGTTGGAAGTGGCCGCTGTGTGTGCAATGAGAACTCTGTGCACAATTCTCAGAGCTAAGGGGTCCCCACACTCATGATGGCAAGAAACCGAAAGTGCTGAGTCACGGCCACTTTATACACCATGGAAGTGGGAGTTGTTTGTGCTCAGACAAATGCCATTCTCCTCAGCAAAGTGTTGCCACATCATTACATTCTCAAAAACTGGCTAAAAAAATATTAAGTTAAATAAATTAACATGAGTAAGCTTTCTCATATAATTCTCCAACTGTTTCCCATCTGTTCCTCAAGTCTCTCTGGAATTAAAGATTTGGAAAGCAGGAAACATATCCCGATTTTTTGAGATTTCCAATTACATTTGAGAGGATATAGAAAGTCTGTCAAATTATCCCCTGTTTTGTCCTTCATTTTCTAATCTTTCACAATTTGATTATAATTTTAAATTGTTAATTATAGAAAATAAAGAGAGTATAGAAAAAAAAATGAGAAAAAAATTGCCTGCCATCCTATGACCCAGAGAAAGTCTCTGTTAATACCTTGGTGCACTTTTTTTTTAAGTTCCACCCTCATCCATTTACCACTTCTAGAAAAACTTGTTCATTTTTTGTTTGTGGTGTTTTTATATAATTGGAATTTTTCACACATATTATTAAATATTCTTTTGTACCACAATTACATAGTTGCATAATTATCTGTTTATGGTAGAAACAGCCAGCTCTTCATTAAATACACACACTTCTCTTTTATTGTGTAGAGTCCCACATGGAAACAGCCTTAATTATTTCTAAATGATGTCATGTGCACGTGTTTTGGATGATGGAGAATAAACATAAGAGATGTGTGCTGTTTCTGGTCCCAGAACATAAGAACTCTCCCACAAACTTCTATTCCTTCCTCTTCCCCTGTCTGCTTAAAGTAAATGCCCAGAGATGTTGTGGAAACCACATGGTATGAGTGGCAGGACTTCCATCAGCCTGAGTCCCTGAATAACAGTATGGAGTAGATCCCTGGCTCCTTCCTCACATGTTGTATATATATTATGTGAGAAAAAAATGCCTTCCACTCTGTTAAGACACTGGGATTTGGGGTTTATTGGTAGAGCAGCAAGCATAGTCTTAAACAATATACCATCACCTATAAATGGGCCATAACTTAATTCTTCTATCATCAGTGAGTATTAAATGGTTTTTCCATTTTTATTATGCATAGAGTTATAATTATTATATTTAGAGATAAATCTTTGTGCATACATGTATCTTCAGGACACTTTCCTAGAATCTATTTTTTCAATGAGTGAATATTTTAGGCTACACACATGGCCAACTGACCTCAAGAAAAATTGAAATAATGTACATTTCAACAAGTTGTGTATAAGAATACTTGGTTCTCTGAACACTCAATTTTGGCCAAACTCATAGGTGAAAAATAAGGTCTTTTCCTTGGGTTATACTTTAGGTTATATAATCCCTTCTGTTCTTCCTTTTCCATTATAACTATATATGTTTCCCAATTTTTGCTCAGGTATAAGACTAATATCTTTATCCTGTATGCCCTGAGCCAAGCTAGACCAAGGCTGCCAACAGATCAATGTAATTACACATAAACTTGTCTCTCAGAGCTGTTTTTCCCCCTATAGTAGATTTAGCATGCCATTGTGAGTTTTAGCTTTTTCTTTTTTTTTTTTTTTTTTTTTTTTGCTATAGCCTAGTCTTCCTGGTCTGGACTTGAGGCAATGACCTCCACTTTAGATCATAAGCTGGGAGGGATGTCTTCATCTGAAGTCCAACCTTCCAGGATGGTGTCCTAACCACCTGCCTTGCCCTTGTAGCCCCTCTTCCTGGAGGCCATTTACTTCAAGATGCTTTCACATTCATTCATGTATTCATTCATGTTTATGAAGTGTCTCTGGTGGCAGACATGTGAGAAGTGTTGGTATCACCATAGTAAATAAAAGGACAAGGATCTTTCCCTCACAATGTTTAGAGTCTAGTGTATTTAAAAGGAAAGAGACAAAGAACTATCAGAAGAAGCATATATTAAAAAAGAAAGCACATCTGTACATATATAAATGCCAAAGACACAAGCCATAGAAGTAACAATAGTGGTTTTCTCAGGTTATTACAACAGAGTATCTCAGTTTCAAAGATCAGAGTGGCTCAGCCTCATGGTTTTCCCTTAGACTTTTATCAGGTGTGTTAAACAGGTTGCCCATGGGTAGTTTACAGTTGGGATTGTTCTGTAGGCTGGGGAAGTCACAGTCAGTTATCTAAAAGGAAATATTTTTCCCTGTGGATAGTTTCAGGATAATTACTTTAACAAACAGCTCTAATCTTTGCTTATCAATCATGAGAAATTTTTCTGCTCTTAGACAATCAATCAAGAAACAACAACAGGAGCTTGCCTTATCAACAGATTCATACATTGAAATATTAACACCTAATGCAATGATATTACAAGACAGGGACTTTAGAAGGCAAAAAGTTTTCAAGGGTGGAGTGCCCATGAATGAAATCAGTGCCCTTATAAGAAGAGATACAAGTGCCTGCTACTTCTCTCTGCTCTCCTTCATGTGAAGATATAAGATGGCTAGCTACAAACAAGAAAGTTGACCCTCATAAGACACTGGATCTACCAACACCTTGATTTTGGGCTTTCCAGATTCCAAAAGTATGAGAAATAAACAGTTTATATATAAAACATTAATTCATTATTTTTATTTATTTTTTTTAGGGTTGTAATTGCAGCATATGGAAGTTCCTGAGCTAGGGGCTGAATCAGAGCTGCTGCCGACCTAAGCCACATCCATAGCAATGCCAGATCTGAGCCATGTCTGTGACCTACATGACAGCTCATGACAAGGCTGGATCCTTAACCCATTGAGCAAGGCCAGACCCACAAATCCATGTATTATCCATGAGTATCAATCCCACATCATCATGGATACTACTCAGGTTCATTTCTGCTGAGCCACAAGGGGAACTCCTAATTAATTAATTAACTTTAAAATATTTTCTGCTAATGAATTTCTTTTTCTCCTCATTTTAAGGAGAGGCTTAGAACCTTTTTTTTTCTTTCCTTTTTTTTTAACAAAGAGGTTGCATCTTGTTAAGTGGAAGCATAAAATTATCATTGTATGGTAGTTGAAATATGTGTAACAGGATCTGAAATGTTATCAAGTAGTTGAAAGGGAAGATTGTGCTGGATTTTAAGCATTTATCTCTCAGCTTCAAACTCAGCTTTGCAGTGCTGGAGCTGAAACTCTGCAAACCTCATTTTCATTTTTTTCACACAGGTCCCCATTAGTTTCTCTCAATAGGGGCTTTTGAGGGTGACAGGAAGGGTGGAGGAGGGAAAAAACAATTGTATCTTCCTCCTTTCTCCCTATTCCTATCAATCTCACTATAGCAGCTATTCTTTCCTCCCCCTCGCAGCAGGTGGAAGCAGTGGGTATCTATCTGCGGTTTCTTCATATGCCAAAACTAACCTCAATATGCCTTAGAAATACCAGCCCTTGTCAGCTGGCACGCCACTCCCGGGGTCTGTATCCCAGTTCTTCAGTGTTCCTCCTCCAAGGTCCTGCCCTCCACAGCTGCTTCTTGAAGTAACTTTCTCTGGGATACCTCTATGTTCCCTCTAAGCATTTTGAGTTCTATTAACAATCTGTTAATCAATCCTTATATTATCTCTGTTAAAATAACTTACGCAGTTTCATTCCTAACTAGACACTAAATGGATACAATCAGGAGGTTTCATGACAAGATGTGACTTTAGATTTTAATCCTGTTCTTTGAAACTAGGCTATAGAATTAATTTATGGATTTCTTGAATGAGACTGATGTCCCAATATGCCATTTTAAGCACTAATCTTGGTTATTAGGCAATTTACTTAACCTTTACTGTATTTGGGGGGGGGGTGCTGTGTGTAGTGGTGGTCATATCACTACTGCTCACTAGTTGGTAACTTGGACCAGTTAATAAAGATGTACTTGGTCTCATGATGGAAAATAATATATATATATATATATATATATATATATATATATATATATATATATAAAGGAATCCATATGTATGTATGACTGAGTCACTTTGCTGTACAGCAGAAATTGGCAAAACATCTTAAACTGAACTTTAATTAATAAAAAAATGAAGTGCTTGGTCTCAAACTCAGACTTTCTGTATTCAAACCAGGCCTCCTCTACCTTCCACTCCTGTTAACCTTGGGTAAGAGATCTAACCTTCTCTTACTTTGTAAAATGGGAGGAAGGAGGTAACAATTGCCTCTAATTTGTGATGTTGTAGCGAGGATTATATGACATAATTTTAAAATAGAATTAAAAATGTACTTGGCCCAAATAAGAGCTCAAGTCATCGTTCTGTTGTTATTGCCATTTGCCATGCAAATCCGGGACTTGACAATATTTCATTGCTAACATATATCAAATGAGGGTGTGTGCATTTCTCATTACAGTTTGAAAGAGTTCATCTAACCTCTGAACTGCAATTCGGCAAATCATCTTTCCTTATTGACTCAAATCCATATGTGCTTAAGATAAAGTGTGTGCTGAGTCTTAATTAGCATAAGCCTGCCGTCTGTGAAGAAGGCAGTCCTTTTATTTTTGGGACATGAACTCATTGTTTTGATTTCTCTTGCATATGAAGCACTAGTAAATCAGCAGGGAAAGCATATGAAATACATGAAGTAATTTTATTTTTTTAAATTACTGCATTTGGATTTGTGACACAAAGTTCACAAACAACCCTGGGCCACTGCTGTCATATTACTTGTTGAAAATATGTTTGAACAGGCTGACTAACCTGCCATCAGAGGGTAAGGCCAGTGCTATCTGAGGGCAAGGCCAAACTCCAGAGTGTGAGTTTGTCTAATGTTGCCAGCAGGACTGAAATATTGTGAGGGAAAATAAAATTCCCCAAGCTTGTCCCGACAACATCTCTCTACTGGGCTTCTACACCCTATATAATCTGCCTTTCACGTGCCCAGTTCTCATCTAGAATTCAAAAAGGAATTCGAGCAAGTATGTTTTCTCTCTCTGGAGAATTGTATTCTAAACAAGATTTCTTGCCATCACTCTTATTTACGGAGCACCTCTATGTGAACTTTCTGTGAAAAATCCCATCATACACTTTAGATTTTTGGAAATGCAAATTCAAACAAGATACTATTTTTAATCATCAAGTTGGCAAAAATTAAAAAGATTAAGGAGTTCCCTCATGGCTCAGTGTTCCCTCTGGCATTGCCACTGCAGTGGCATGGCCAAAAAAATTAATTAATTAATTTAATTTAATTAATAACAAAGTCAGCGAGTATGTGGAAAAATGGATTCTCTCATACACTGGTGATGGATATATAGATCACGACCAATTTTTTTCAGGTTATCTGGCAATAAACAGAAATATTAAATTCTTTACAGTCTTTGAACTCAGCATTTGCACTTCTAAAATTTACCATACTGGGAGTTCCCATTGTGGTTCAGGGGAAACAAATCTGACTAGCATCCATGAGGATGCAGGTTCAATCCCTGGCCTTGCTCACTGGGTTAAGGATCTGGTGTTGCTGTGAGCTGTGGTGTAGGTTGCAGACACAGCTTGGATCCTGTGTTGCTGTGGCGTAGGCCAGCAGCTGTAGCTCCAGTTCAACCCCTAGCCTGGGAACTTCCCATATACTGCAGGTGCAGCCCTAAAAAGCAAAAAAAAAAAAAAAATTACCATACTGAAATAAGGCAACAGAACTTAAGAATATCACTCTAAGAATGTTTGTTTCAGGGTCATTTTTCATGGTTAAAAAAGGTAAAGGGGAAAATCCGATTTTTTATAAAGAAACTGTATTCAAATAAATTGCAAAACATCTAGATTTGATGATGTTTTAGAACTGTTAAATCAGAATGGTTCCTGGGAAGGATGTGAAAGTTAAGTGAAGGGAATGTGTTGGAGAGGTGTGTGAATTGTCCCTGTTGATATCATGATACATGATACGATTTAATCAGAAAACAAGGAGGATAAAAAGTAGCTATGTATGTTTTTTGTTATGTGTATGTAAATTTAGAAGCACGAGAAGGACAGACACCACACAGATAATGTTAGCTACATCCACGTGCCTATTTGGAGTGGAGGCCCAGGTGAAAAGGGTTGCTTGAGTTAAAACTGTTTATTTTCTTTGGGAATATTTCTAGTGTTAAGATTTATTACAACAGCTATACTTTTCATCTGTGATTTTAAAATCAAACAAAATAAATAAAAATCAAAAGTGTATCATACCAGATAAGAAATACCTAAGAACATTCTAAATTTCCACATCTTTCAAAACTTCCAATGATCAGGAAATAATTAAAGTGGTATTTACATCCAAATCTGTAAGATTCCAAAGCCATCTTAGATATTTTACCCACACTTCCTCTGGTCTTGTGAAATGCACATTTTAGGAGGAAGCAGTAGAGCCATTATTTTGAGGGAAACTATTCCCCCTTCCTTTAGAAATCACATCCCACAAGAAGTTGTTTCATGCGAAATTCACTGAGCCCACTGGTAAGAAAACAGGCAGAACACATTTGTCTCTTTCCACAACATTCAGCCACAGTTAGCCACGTCCAGTAGCGTCCAAGACTGTCGGAATAACAATACAACCCCATTTGGAGACGGTATAGA
Source organism: Phacochoerus africanus (assembly GCF_016906955.1). Taxonomy (NCBI): domain Eukaryota; kingdom Metazoa; phylum Chordata; class Mammalia; order Artiodactyla; family Suidae; genus Phacochoerus; species Phacochoerus africanus. The sequence continues at coordinate 87,343,407 of NC_062546.1, forward strand.
AAGTCATTACCGGGCACTGAGGAGATTAGAGGAAGAGACCCTAGTTTTTGTCACTTAGATTCATTTTTCAGGGCCAGGGCTCCCTCTTGGGCAGGAGGTAACCAGTGAGTTTGTGAGGCAGCACAGCCATGAGAGCCATGAGCTGAGGTTAGCACAATATGCAAATTGCATCTGAGCCACATATCTGTCAACCTTCCATGTTTGGGGGTTAAAGGGAATGAGAGCTGGTGAAGTCTTGTTTATTCAGTGGTTTGTTTTTTATGCAAATGCTGTCCCGTAGGGAAAGAGGAGTCTGTGTGGAATTCATAAGCAGCCTTAGAAGCTGATGAGAAAAGCAATAAGCCTCTGTGAAAAGTCCTGCATCCTAACATATCCCCAGGGACCTCATCTTATGAGCATTGCTGTGCAATGTGAATTAAATCCGCAGCATAGAGCAGCCGCCTGGTGCTTTGAAGTTGATTACCATCATCCCTGGAGCCTGAGGTTTTCTGCATCAGAGACCTGGCATCAAGGGATCAAAATGTGGGAAATGCAGGATTTACTGAACTCAGTGCCAAGGGAGATTGGCATGTCTTTTGTGTGAAGAGTGAATGTTAGAGCACCAAATTATCCCCTGGTTATGGAAGTCATGGTCTACACCAAGATTACATAAATTTGGGCAGGCCAGAGAGGACACAGGGTGGGAAAACCCAAAGAAGGGCAGTTGTCCCAGAAGTGATTTTAAAACCATGGTAACTAAATATTGAAGCACTAAATCAAGGGCAGTTGGCATCCATAATGAAGTGTTCATGGAGCCAGAGTCAAAATATTCAGGGAAGCCAATGCTGTCCATTGTGGAAACTGCTATATTGTGCATTCAGAGTAAGAAAATGAAAGGAGCAAAATGAATCCATCAGGACCACAGGCCCTCCAGTCCAAATCTGAAATGGACAGGAAGAGAATTTCAGTTTCTCTGTTCCTTTAATCAAGCCAATTCACCTCCCCTTGAATCATCATTTTATAATTCATGTAGACATGGGATCAAAAGAGTCTCATGAAAAGAACAAAGTCCTATCACATAAAAACAAGCTTTTGCTGTTCTCTTTCTCCAAGTATAATCCAGAAATGGTTCTTAATATTAGTCAGGAAATGAAATCATTGTGGAATGGGAAAGCATAGGGAAATATCAAACCCAGCTTGATATCTGGTGCACTTAATTGTAATTTTTAAAATGTCTTTGTTCATCTTTAGGATAAAGATCTAAATGTCAACAAGCAAGTGTTATTGTCAGGACCAAAAAATTAAGCAACATTTCAGCCATTGTCAAATATCCTCTATACCCACAGCCCTGTGTAATTAGAGACCATTATCATAAAGTTTTCTTTCCTCAAATAATCCCTCCCCTTAAAATTATGTCACTCACACCTCTCCTTTCATGTCTTTGTCTTGTTTTGATTTGGTTTTAAGCTCCTCATCCAACATTTCCAATAGGGTGACTAGCCAGTATGTGTGTGTTACTTTATTTCACTTTATCTTATTTTAAATTTTTAGTTTATTTGTGTGTGTCAGCAGTGGGGGATGGGTGTGGATATGTGGGTGGATTGGTGTCAGGGCATAGATGTGTCCTAAGTCACACAAAAGAAAAATGGGGGGGTGGGAATAGAAGCAGGATTTGAGTCTTAATTTGATGCTTTTCTAACCAGTTTGCAACAAATTCTAGATCCTCCCCTTCACTCCACCTGAAACCCCTTACTGAAGGTATCTGAAGTAGTCAGATTTGTGCTGTCCAATGTTTAAATAGACGCCAAATGGCAAAAAACCACACAGGCAAATTCTTACAATGCAGAAAATAAACCACTTCACGAAGACCCACCATGAACTGGAGTTTGGGCTGTGAAAGGCAACCCATCCCAGAACAGATTTTCTCAGGAACATATTCATCTAACAGTCTAAGAGTAGTCAAGGGCAAAACCAGAGAAAGAGGCTCAAAGTGTCCCCAGGTTAGCAGGTCACACAAAGCTCCTTACTGGCCCTTTCTGCTTGAGTTGCAACATGATCAGTGGGATTATCTGCAAATTCAAAGAACACCCTCTCTGTCCTCAGGGGTTCAGGCCTGGCCACGGGCAGGTCTAAGAATATTGACAATGCCCTTCAATCCACTTCCTTCAGTGCAGAAATGCAAACAGAAAGGCTAATAGGCCCCCGCACAGAGCAGGAAACATCCCTGCAGACACTAGCCAGAAAGCCGACATTTATTTCTAAAGTTCTCTTTATCTCAGGGTCAAAACTCCTAGGGTGGAAATGAAAAAAACCTTCTGTCAAACAGTTGCCTTTGTCTACATAAATGGATCCCAACCTTTTCAACATGAGAATTCTTTTTTAAAATAAAAAAATTGTGGATTTCTCCATGACACTGGTTACATTCAACTGTTGGTTAATTGACAGCATTAATAGTGACAAAGTAACTACATAAATCCAGTAATATTTTTAAATAAAAGCTTATGAAGTTAATCACAAGAACCTCTAAATACAGTGGATAAAGTGGGCCATGTTAGTGTGAGGTAGCATATTTATTCAGAGTGCAGAGGATGAAAGCTCAAGTCTGTTTTATTTTTGAGAAGAATTTTTACAAAGCACATGTAGTGGAGGGAAAAATTGAAATTTCCATCTTTATCTTTGTTTTCCTGCATCAGTAATCCCTTAGATCTATTTGCACGCAGGGCTGGCCATTATCTGGGGGCTGGAATTGGTAAGAGGAAATCTAGGATTGAGGCATAGCTGTCAAATTCTTGGGTTCTAGGATTTATTTTAACTTTTCACTATGAGACTATTTAAATGTTTACAAAAGTACAGCAAACAAAAGTGACCTTCTGCAGTCACCACCCAGCTTCAACAACTGGATCTATCTGCCAATCTTATTCATATTTTTTTCTGACACTTTTTTTTTATTATTTTAAAGCAAATCCTGGATATGTATTTCTTCTGGAAATATTTTCACAGAGTGTTTTCATTATCGTTGTTATTTTATTCATTGGTGGTTTATATTAAATAGAATGACACCAATGCACCTAAAAATTTTAATGATAATGCCTTACTATTTCATAATAACTTAATCAATAGCCAAATTTGCCTGATTGTCTCAAAAATGTTTCTTAAATTTGTTTAACTTAGGATTCAATCAAGCCTGAAATGTTGCTTTTAGTTGTCTTTTGAGCCTCTTTTCATTTCTAGGAAACTTCTTTTCCCTTTAAGTCATATATTTGTCAAAAAAAAAAATGGGTCATCTGTCTCAGTACATGATCCTGTGCTGGATGTGGATGATCCTTCTTTGTGGTATATTTAACCCATTCCTCTTCCTCTGATAACTTCTGTAAACTGGTAGTTAGATAGACTTAGAAGTTTCAATAAATTGCTTTCATTTTCTTTGGCAGCACAGGTGTACCTCTATTTATATCACACCAGGAATCATGTATATGTAGTAGATCCTTTTTTAGCACACTAGATTGAATCAAATTTCAGAGAATAATAAAACAAAAGTGACCGAAAAAATGTGCATCGAAAAGCGTTGTGTTATCGAACTGGGGAGAAGGAATGGGGGTTAACACAGGATGGGCTGGGACAGAGCTGGTTGGAAGTTGCGTCCTCCTCAGATGCATGAGCCCCAAAGCTCTAGGTCAATTTGAGATTCTGATCAGAAAGAATCAGATTTCCACAGTGAATTCTAAGAAGGCACTTCATCTCGGAGACAACTTACATCACAAATGAGTAACTTTTTGTGGCTTATCATCAGCTTTGGAAACCAGTCTGAACTTCACCAAATTGGGTCACAGAAGGTAGCAATGATCAGAACACCGAAAGGAGTATTTAGGTGGTTTTGCTGATGATGCCCATCGGGATCAAGTGCATGAAGGAGAGAGGGACAAAGCTCTCAGTAGATATTCACACAAAGGTAAGGGCCATGAGGCACAGCTCTCTAATTTTACTTCTCAGCAGGCAGGCAGCACATACCAGCACCTATTGAGAAGCATTATATATGCCCAAATACTAGGTGATCCCAATTTCCTTATTTTCCCAATGAAATCATCTTTTAAATGTATTTTAGTCAACTTGAGCATATAAACTTCTATGGATGTAGACCGAATCATCAAATATCCCCTTGTAATAATATTTAATTCATTGATTGCACATGTGCATTTAAAACCACAGAGAGTAATACTTTATTCTTATATATCACAAAACAGTTTATTCACATTCTTGACATACACCTTTGACACAAGTGACATACGCTGGTGGCACATCTCCAGCTTTTGAGGGATTTACTTTTGTGTTCCAGAGCAAACTACCTTCTTTCCATAAAAAATGTTTGAAGTACAAGTTTTGAATCTTGTGCAATATTCTGTTACTAGAGATAAAACTTTATCCAAGATCCCATGTCGTTCTGCAAAATTTTAGAATAGTTTTCTTTTTTTTCCCTCACTGCAATTGGTATAAATGTTTGGTCTCTTCAACCTAATCATTTAAGATTTGCTTTTCAAAGTTTTTTTTTTAAGTTTTTTATATCTTAACAACTAACTTAAAATTATGTAAGAATTAAGATAAATCTGTATTAAATTAAATTGCCTATTTTTTTACCAACTCTGTTGGGTAGGTGATGTACATAAACACACCCTTTTTAAAAAAAAATTTCAGGATTATGTATCTACCTAGTTAGACTTATGTATCTATCCCACTTCTAATTAGTGAAATACTATTTGAGATAGATAAGAGAGGGGGTGGGGGGAAAAAGAAGAGAGTGGGGAGAGAAACTATAAGATAATTTTTGAGTGATGCCAGGTAAGATTACTTCCACTTTTCTGAGGTGTAAGTTTGGGAGGAAAAAAAAAATCTGCCTTATATTTGGGACATACCAACAATGCTTTCTCCTCATGGGAAAAAACAAGTCCACAAAATCAGAAAAGAGAAAATAACATGTTTGAATAATTTTTAAGTCTGAAATAACTGAGGAGGACTCACTGAATTTGATTGATTATTCTTAGAAGCTACTGAATTAAATATTTTGCCATTAGGCAGAAATTAAGATATTATAGGAAAATAAATTCCATTTCTCACAAATGAGTGTATGACTGCAAATCTATAATGACTCTATATATAGTGGGGTGATTATAATAGAGGAATTAATAAAATTTGCTTGAGTGCAATGAAGATATATTGAGTTCTTCTTAAGCTACAAATAGTGGGCTAGGCCTTGAACATGAAAGATGGCAAGACAGTTATGGCACAGTTTCTTCATTAATGTTTTCAATATTCTAATCATGTCCTTTCTTTTCCTAACCCCATCTTAAACTAGTCTCTAATTCTAGATTCAAGCATTTGACTGCTTTCATGAATACTTTCAGAAAACTCAGCACCTACCCGTTCATCCCCTCTCACTCATTCATTGTAACCTTGCAGACTAGGTAGAGATAGCCATTAACTAAATTAAGACTTCAATCAATATAAGTTAAATCATTAGGCCATTGGTCCAAGTTTACTGGAAATATTACTACTCTTGCAAGTAATAGAAATGGACTGCATACAAAGATTTTTTTGAAAGTTTATGAAGTGTTAGCTAAGCCTTGGGTTCCTTGTCTATAATTCACGGTAATAATAATAATGTCTATCTTAAAGAATCATTGAGGGGATTGAATGAGAAAATTAATGCAATTTACTCTTAGAGAAAATGAAGCCGAAGCCCCAGAAACATGTTTAAATAAAAGTCTTATAATAAATTGCAGAACCAAAATTTGGCTCACGTTTATCTGCTTCTAAGATATATTCTATTGCTATTTTAGAGAGATTATAAAAATTCAGTTATTTGACTTTGTAGTATATTTTATTATGGTGAACTACTTTAAAATCACTTACTTATGTTGTGTTTTGAAAGTATTCAGTATGACCACATATGATAGTCATATGGAATTAGCGGGTACAGGAAACTAGGTTCTCAACAGAAAACAGTCTGGGTTACTAGGAAACTATCATCCCATCTTCAGACACTGTGGATACCAAAAAGTACCTTGGGAATCATTGCCTTTGCACCTCCAACAACACATAACAAATGTGAAAAAGGAAGAACAAAGCTCGAGGAAGAGAGAGCCAGACAGTCAAGTGTAACTATAGAATCATCTACGTGAAAGTGTATTGTGTGGAAACACTAGATCAGATACTCAGGATCAGAACCTTCCATCCAGAAAAACAAAAGCTGATAGCACTGTGGGCTAAGGCTAGTAATTCTGAATTGCTGTATAGAGAGAAGGAAACCTTGAAGTGTAAGAAAGGTGTTGCAAATATAGTAAATATTATGTTAGAAATGGGGAAGTGAAATTTTATAATAATGTCTGTGGGACTTATAATCTAAACACACAAAGAACTATTTGAGATGTTTAGAAAATCTCATGAATGATAGACACACAAAGTTATTAGAAGGAATCCCTATGTGTCACAACTCTAGACCCTGAAGTTAATATTGCAAAGAATGTGGTTACATTTTTTTTTAATTTTTTATTTTTTTGGCTGCACTGAGGCATGCAGAAATCCCTGGTCAGGGATCAAACTTGTGCCACAGCAACAACCAGAGACACAGTAGTGACAAGGCAGGATCCTTCACCTGGTGAGCCACAAGAGAACATCTCATTTTTTATGGCTTCCAACTAGGAGAGAAGCTAGTGTGTATTTGCAATGGCATTATCCTGATATCTTACCCCTATATTCCCTTTTGTTTATTCAACAATCATTTATTGGACATCTCCCTGTGCTCTTTATTCACAGATGCTGTCGGTGTAGACCATGCGTGTGTTTTGTGGCCATGCTTCAAGCTAAATGGGGCACAGGCAGCTCTGGAGCTTATATCCTATTGGGGGATATAGACACTTGTCTACTAATTACACTGTTAATTATTTACTTACAACTCCTAAGAGATAATACAGCTGTGTGGCCTGATCTGGTCCAGGAAGCCCAGACTCCCAGAGGAAGTGCAGCTGAAGTCTGAATTAACTAGTCAGTGAACTGTGAATTGGAGAGGACACAAGAGCATTCCAACTGGGAATGACAATGTTGATGTTGCCACATAAAGACCAGTCTCTTCAGAGAACACAACAGAAGGAGGCAGAGGAAGGTGGGAGGTGGCGCCAAAGAGATCAGCATGCACATCTTTGTCAGCCCCAGGAGGAATTTTAGAAGGTATACTGGGAGCGAAATTAAGCCATCGTGCTAAAGGAGGTAGGATGTGCAGGTATTTATTCTCTCTTGAATTCCTCAGTAACGAGGGTAGGAGGAAGCCGTTAAAAATTAGACAAATGTGGATAGTGTTCACAAGGACTGAGGTAGCCAACATATATATATATATATTTTTTTTTTGTCTTTTGTCTTTTTTTTTAGGGCTGCACCCGGGACATATGGAGGTTCCCAGGCTAGGGGTCTAATTGGAGTTGTTGCTGCCGGCCTATGCTAGAGCCACAGTGACACCAGATCTGAACCGAGTCTTCAACCCACACCACAGCTCATGGCAACACCGGGTCCTTAACCCACTGAGCAAGGCCAGGGATTGAACCTGCAACCTCATGGTTCCTAGTTGGATTCATTTCCACTGCACCATGATGGGAACTCCTGGTACTCAAAATATTGTATTTATCTAATCTTAACTACAAATAATTGTAGTTTCCCTTATGCTGAAAACTGAGTCTCAATAGCTTATAGAGTTCACTTCCTACAAAGTGGGTGGATTGTAATATATTTTCTGCTTGACTCCAAGCCTTGCATTCTTCCCCTTTGCATCTCTCTCTTGTGTCCACTCCTTCTTAGCAAGCAATTCTGCCATTTGTCTCTGGTCATTTCCTCCTCTTACCAAATTACCTTCTTCACCCCACTTTCACACCAGCCACATTCCTCATAAAAAAAAAATAGGGATTTGGTCTACTTTGTTCACAGCTGTGTCTCCAGCCATGATGAATTCCTGATATATGTCACATGTCCAATAAATATTTATTGGAGGAATTCCAATCTCCCTTTCCTCCACCATCTGTCCTTCTCCCATTCTCTCAGTTTCATTTGACACTTTCATGCTAATAATTTACTACCCACATTGTTAACCTCAGCTTCCAACTGGAGCTCCAGATTGGTACACTTAAACATCTTTTAATGTCTCGCCAGCACTTTTAGCTCAACATATACTTCTTTGCTTTAACACTTTCATCTACTCTTTCCTCGTTCATTAAAAATGAATCACCCTTCCCCCAGGAATTTAAGCTCTAACCCTAGGTATCTTCATAGCCTTTTTGTTCCTTGTTCTAAATAACTCAGAAGTCAAATGGAATTTCTCTACCTCTGACATATCAATGTGAACGTAAATTCAGTTCTTTTCTGCCAATTCACATAGTCAGATATCTCCTAACTCTTTGTTCTAATTCCAAAGCATATTTCCTCATGCCTTCTCAATTCTGTTTCCTGTTCTTCATATGCCGTCTTGATTTTATCCAACTCTGGTTTATCCTTCTCTTCTGCTCTTTAGTAATGAGGGTGGGAGGAAACCATTGCAAAAAAAGACTAATGTGGATGGAATATTTGCAAGGATGGAGATATTCAACATGTTTTATTTCTCCAATTCCAAACAAACATTTTCAAATCAACACTCTTGGGCATATTGTAACTTCCCTGAGGATTTGAGAGTGTCACATAGGAGAGACCATAACCAGCATGAACCAGCTCCTATGCCCTGTTGGCACTCTCTCTTCCCCGAGCTGGGAATGGCAATTTCTCTACACCCCCCTTCCACACCCCGCATACCCTCCTACTGCTTCTTGGTGAGTGGCCTTGTCTTACAGTGTGCCTTCTCCTGGATTCCCTAAACCCCAATGAATGACATTTTTTTTCCATTTTGATGCAATCCTTCTGCCTCCAGATCTTTCTTATTCCTCCTGGGTGATATTTTCACATTTTTATCTTGGCCATTATCACCACCGTCTCCTACTACTGGCCTTTAGAGGATCTCTTTCCAAATACTACCACACCTCATAACTCTGAATTGGATTCTACCTTTTGTACTGTCCACATCTATCTCTAAAGCACAGATTTGCTCACATTATCCAAAAATCAGGACTGATAAGAATGACATTTCAACCCATCCACAAATTGATACCAACTTCTATTTCCACATTTCCACTGCATGTTGCTTCAAACTGTTGGTCACCTCAAGCCCGTGGTCATTCTCCTTAAAAATCAATGTAGTCACTGTTTTTGCTCATCTTTTTACCCTTCCAAAAAGGTTTTCTTTTTTTCAATTCATATGCAAACCAATATTATTGATAATCTTTTGAAAATTCTATTTCACTTTTTCCTGAAACCGACCCTACACTTCAGTTCCCATTTATTTTTCATTATCAGTACTTTCTATGTCCATTGTAATACCCTCTACAGCTACTTTAAAGCCCATTGTGCTTTATAATTCATACTTTGCATTTTTTTGCTGTAGGTTTTAAGATCTGGAAAGTCAGAAAATGATTCATTTTTATCGCCACAGTCCTTAATACATACTAAGAGTTCAATCATTTTCAATATAATTTGATTGAAACATATAGGAATTGTAGTAACTTTTATAAGAACTGTTTCAACTCACTTATTTACCTTTAATGGAAGAATTGCTCTCCATGAAATGAGTTTCAAGGGTTGATTTCATGAGACTTTGTGTTTTTCCCCCATTTCTTTCTACACATCTGAGGGGACCAGAGTTAATGGGTAATGGGGGGTGGGAGATGGGTAAATATGGCACAAGGATTTTGCAAAGTAGCTTCAATTGAAAGGCCATAAATCTTCTCAGTGGTTGGAGAACCCAACCTGAAAGGCTTCTCTGTAGCTCAGCCAATAATTCCAAAATGTGAAGATAGCTGTTGGCACAATTACAACTCATTAAACACAAAATATAAATAGAAACACCCCAGGAACAAGTGAGCAGTTTGCAGTTGTTTTCAGTGGTGGACAACTGTACTTCTGCTTAACAAGAATGTGTTCATTTCACTCAATTTGCTTGTGCTTCCCTATAGACAAGCACACTGTGTATCATATGTTCACTGCTCATTGAATTACATTTAAATGTTCAATTTCCTCTAAGACCTCATTTTATAGCCAAAACTTATAACCAACTGGATATGTTTTGCTCAGTTTTTCCTGACTCCTGTGGATTTCTGATTTTGCATTCAGTACATGATAGTGGGTTTCAGAAGCTTTAATTTGAGCTTTTTGAATTTTCTTCACCCTGAATATTGAAGATCTCTGCTAAGCAGGGGTGGCTTGGGTGGACTGAACATATTAAATTTATTTTCTATTTTACGTGTGTTTTAGGGTGTATCCCTTCAAGCTGAAGTTTGATTTTGTTTTTGTTTTTTGGTAGTGCTCACAGTATCCAGAATCGAACCCATGCCACAGCAATAACCAGAGCCATGGGAGTGACAATGCCAGATCCTTAACCCACTGAGCCACCAGGGAAAAACAAGCTGAATTTTTAACATTGTTTGGACCACATAGTTATTGTCACTTCCCAAGTGTCCTGGGCTCCCACATTTTAGACGTTATGTTATGAAGTGGTGGGAACACACATCAATTGCCAAAGAAGAGATTGCACTTGCTTAGGAAATTACTAACTTCTCTTTCCCCTCATATTGCCCATATTAAAACGGGAGGCCAAATTACATTATTTTATCTTATATGAATCCGATCATTCAAAATGTATTCATATCTTTTCATTTCTGCACTTACTCCAGTAAGTTATCTCCCATTTACTCCCAGGAAAGTAATCGGGTGACTGCAGGGGAATGTGGAGTTTTGGGTTCTGCTCTGTCTTCAGTCATCTACATTGACAGGTGTGACTCTCCTTCTGATATATTACAGGAAAACAACAGCCCAGAATAACATATCAAACAATGGCATAAAAAAGTTTATACTTTCTTCTGCAAGTTGCTTGATGCTTAAAGCCGTAGACAGCTTTAAAAGAGGCAGTTTATTTTGTGATTGATGAATACAGGATAAGAAAAGAGGAAGAATATCTGCAAGCTACTAAAAATTGGTATTACCTGCAGTACAGTGTTCCTTTCAACTTCCATGTTTGAAATATAATACATTTGATATGGAGGCAAAAGAAGCAGGCTGCTGTCACAGCTTAAAGTCACTGGTGATATTTTTCATAGGGCTCAACATACATTATGGATCTGATTTTTCTTTGCCCCAGTATCAAAAGAGTACTTTAGCAGAACAGGATAGAATAGTGAATGGCTTAGAGGATAGGAATTGCTACTTCTCTCATCTTCCACAGTCCTGGGCAGCCATCGTAGCCACCTAAATGTAGGCTTTAGAAGATTATTGTGGAAAACGATATATTGTGGGAATGAAAGGCAAAATTTCTCTCTCAATCTCTCTACCCTGGAGGGTTTGTCTTGTAATCCTTTAAAGGAAGAAACGCATCTTAGTCTCTTTAAACATGGGAACACAGCTGCCACCTCCCCACTCCCACCCCTGACAATGCACAGAAGCTCTACTTTTCAATATGTGGCTTGTGACTATCTTCACTATCTTTATAATTGTGTTAAACATGTATTCCAGAATTATGTACTGGTATACACACTGTGTTAGAAACTCTTGTTTGCTGAAAAAATAAGATCCTCTGATATAAAATGAATACCAATATTTTCTGATCCCTGAAATTTACCAAAGATATACATACATAGGATGTAATACATATATAAATGTCTTCCAGTTGATCAAAATATTTAAAAAGTCTCATTCCACACTCTGTAGCTTGTTCCAGACTTTGAACACCATGTTTTCCTCCTTTCATTACTTTATCCTGACTCTCAAATTGTTTTCATTTAATTCATTTTTGATTTTACTTCTTTTTGCTCCCAAATTATTTTTTTAGTTTATATTTTATTTATTTATTTATTTATTTATTTATTTATTTATTTATTTAATTGTTATTTCCCCAATACAAATTTTTAAATATTTTATACACATGTATGCATTTTTTATTTTTTATTTTTATTTATTTTTATTTTTTAATTGTTATTTCCCCAATACAATTTTCTTTTCTACTGTACAGCATGGTGACCCAGTTATACATCATGTGTCTATCTCCAACAACAATAGTTAAAACAGTTGGTCTCTATCTTCAGCATAATAAATATCTTTTTCCATACTAGAAAATTCTGCCTAAATTCTGTTTGCATTATCTGTCCTGTGGAAGAGCAAGCACCTGTTGGGAAAAGTTTTGTGTGACACCCGCTCGGTGCTCTGGAAGTGAAAGTTAGAGGTGATGTCATTGATCCTTTGTTCACTTGGTACAACTTTGAGCATTCTTTTAAAAATATGACACTCCATAAGTCTTTAATATTTAAGTCGAAAGGAAGATTGCAAAAGTGTATATAAAATAAAGCCAATAAAATTTTAGATACTTACATGTCATATTGCTCAACAGAATATATTTTATGGGGCTATAAATAGAGAAATATAAATAGATCTGATACACATATTTATACCTATTTCTACTACGCTGAATTACTCTGGAAGCCAAAACATGCTCATCTTGCTACATCCAGGGTCTTTTAATAAAATATTAAATTAGCTGTCACCAAGCATAAAGGTATAATAAAATCCAAAAGATATTCAAGGATCTTACTGAAAGACTATTTCAATTTACAAAGAATGGAAAAATGAGGGTCTAAACAGCAGGGGTTTTAAATGTGAGCTCTTTAGGACCAACCAGAGTTCTACACAAAGACTGTCCTTGCAGAACAGGCCTCATGCCCAGTCCCACCCCACAGGTGGGACAGAGAAGAATAATAGTTGCAGGAGACTTTGAAGATAGAGGGTACTGTGGAGAGGTAAACCTTTGAGTGTTGGTGAAGAAAGTTACTGTCTAAGCAAAGTGCTTTCCCAGCCATTCTGCCAGTAAGTCAAAAATCCCCTGAATGCCTCAGGCAAATGGAGAGTATAAGAGCTGCTGAAAGTCAAACCCTGAATATACCAAGGCACATAAGCACTCTGTCTCCTTTCTATTTAAAAAATAGAAAGCTGACATTTCAGGAGACATTCTGTAATGAACATTATAACTAAGGCAGCAGCAATTTCCAGGCAGCAGGACTAGAAAAAATCATGAAGGGAATCTCTGAGTGAAAGAAGGTTTGGGTGTTAGTTACTATAATAACCAGGGTGACTACATTTGTCAAACTCATTGACATATATACTTGATATACTTGAGATCTATGAATTTTACTGTATGTAATTATACCTAGATTTAAAAAAAATCCTGATGAATATTTTTATAAAAATGTGATCATCTGCTTTTAATATTTTGTATGGAAATCCAATGGGTCAAATAGAGCCAAATATCTTGAGGAAGAATTAATTTGGAGAACTTACTCTACTGGATAGAAAGTCTTACAGTAAATATATATTAATTAAAATGATTTGGTACAAAGAAATACATATAGAAATAGAATGAATTAGAGACTTCAGAGGGAGACTCACACTTATATGGATATTTGATCTCTGAAAAAGTGACACTGCAAGAGATCAAAGAAAATATGAGTTTAAAAATAAATTATTTTTAACTGGATAGCCACATGGAAAAAATTCATCTTAAATTAATCAAATTTATAATGAATCTTAAATCTCACTTTGCATCATAATGAAAAAACACATTCCTGTTGGATTGTAGGATTATATATTGTGAAAATTAAAATGAAACCTGCAGAAGATAATATAAAATCTCTAAAGCCCCATGTTTGGCAAAGATTTCTTTACTAGAAAAGAGGACAGTATAAAAGTAATGAGCTAAAAAAATCCAAATTAAGAAAAAAGAACAAACTGAAGATAGCATGAACAAATCCAAATATCAAAGATAGCAAAAGGAAGAAAAAGAAAATGAGCCAAAATTAATGATTTTTTTTTAAAATGCAAGAGAGAATAAGCATAAAAGTTGATTCTTTTAAAAACTAAATAAGGGAGTTCCTGTCGTGGCTCAGTTGTTAATGAATCCTACTAGGAACCATGAGGTTGTGGGTTCAATCCCTGGTCTTGCTCAGTGGGTTAAGGATCTGGCGTTCCTATGAGCTGTGGTGTAGGTTGCAGATGCGGCTCGGATCCCGCGTTGCTGTGGCTCTGGTGTAGGCCAGTGGCTACAGCTCTGATTAGACCCCTAGCCTTGGAACCTCCATATGCCACTGGAGTGGCCCTAGAAAAGACAAAAAAAAAAGTAAATTAAAAAAATAAATAAATAAAAACCAAATAAGAAGTTCCCATTGTGGCTTAGCAGTAACGAACACAACTACTATCCATGAGGATGCAGGTTTGATCCCTGGCTTCGCTCAGTGGGTTAAGGATCTGGCATTGCTGTGTTGAGATCTGGCATTGCTGTGTTGAGATCTGGCATTGCTGTGGCTGTGGTGTAGGCTGGCAGCTGCAGCTCCCATTCAACTCCTAGCCTGGAACAGCTCTAATTAAAATAAAATACTTCTAGTAAAATTATTTTTAAAAATAGATAAGAGATATACAAAGAGAGGCACCTTCAAAAGAAGCAATGAAATGCAAAAAAAAAAAAAAAAAGCTGTAAGTACTAACACCGGAGTTCAAAAAGGCAATGAGAATTTATTATAAGCAACATTTTGCCAACAAATGCAAAGACTTAGATGAAATGAATTAATCCTTAGGAAAATATGAATCACCATAAGAAGAAATAGGCCTAGAGAATTTTCTTGATAAATTTCTACCACACATTCAAAAATCTTAGGAATTCTGACTCATAATCAAGGGATAGATAATTAAAAAATTGGGCAATCTCCACTGTAAAAATGATAGGATGAAACACTGTTCAGATTATTCTGTAAGTCTAGTTTATCTTTGGTAACAAAATCAAACAAAGATGTTATTGAGGAAAGAATCTTATTGGCCAAGCTAACTACTGAATATAGACAACAAATGAACCAAAGAAAATGTTAACAGGAGTTCCCACTGTGACAGTGAGTTAAGGACTCATTGCTGCAGCTGTGGCACAGGTCACAGCTGAGGCTCAGATTCAGTCTCTGGCCCAGGAACTTCCTTATGCTGCAGGTGTGACAAAAAAAAGCAAATAAAATGCAGAGGTACATATTTATTTTTTTAATTAAATATAATATGTCTAAGTGGGTTTATTCCATAAATAAAAATTACTTTTAATATTAGAAAATGCATTAGAGTAATTTGTCAAATTAGCATATTAAAAGAATAAAATCATATGATTTTCTAAACAGATACAAAAAACAAACTAAAAATACTTCCTTAAATGGCCATGACAGATATTGATCTGGCTTTCGAGCATCCTTGGTCCCTCTTATCCCAGCAGAGAATGAGATTAGCTCTGTAGCCTCCCTTGAAGTTAGATGGGATCATGTGACATTTCTGGCCATTAGACTGAAAGAGGAAGAGATGTGCATATTTCTAGGCTTGGGTCCTACAAATCTCTTTTGTGATTTATGCACAGTCTTTCCACATCTGCTTACTAAATTGTCTGGCTCTGAGGATGAAGACCACAAGATGGAAGTTATTAAATGACTATGTGTAGCAAAGCACCTACTGTCACAACTAGCAAAGAGTACTGGCTATCACAAGAGCAAGAAATAAACTCCTACCTCTAATGAGATGAAGTTTTAATATTGTTCTAGCAGCTAACATTATCCTAACTGATACACTTGATAAATGATATTGAAAAACAGTTCAAAGTGAGCATCCTAATACAAGTAAATATTAGAGGTAATAGTCAACACAATAAAGTAGGTAAAAGAAACAAACAGGTATAAGGATTAGAAAGGAAGAAATACTATTTGCTTTTAGTCACATGACTCTCTACATAGTAAACTCAATCAATTACATCAACAAACAAAAAGAATACACAAAATTAGTTTAAGAAATTTTCCAGATATGTCAATGTAGAAAGTCTATTGCATTTGTATACACCAACAATACACTACTCAAAACTGAATTTTAAAAAAGGTACCATATATTATTGAAAAAAAATATGAAGAAACTAAAATAAATGCAAAAAATTATATGCACACTGCAAAAATTACAAAACCTAATTTAAAGTTATTTTTAAAACTAAATAAATAAAAAATATACTATGTTCATAGTTGTGAAAACTCAATTTCGCAAAAATGCAAGTTCCTGTTATCCATAGATTCAAAGAAATCATCAACAATATTGCACTTGATTTTAATAGAAGTTGAAAAACCAATTCTAAAATGTTTATAGAAGACGAAAGTATCTAAACTAGCGGATATATTTCTGGAAAAGATTAACCAAGCAAGGCAAATTGCCTTGAATGTATCACTTCACTTTAAAACTATAATAACTGAAAAAATGTAATGGTGCCACACAGATGGATTAATCAAGGAAACTGAAAAGACTCCAGAAACAGGAAAACAGGTATATATAAATTAAGCCAAAATTACAGATCATTAGGTATAGTGTAGAAACAATTAATTATCTGTAAGTATATCAGTAGATCCTCTGTATCACATATCTACACACACACAAATTGCAAATATAGTGAACATTTAAAAGTAAAAGGAAAAACTTAACATCTGAGAAATTTTAGAAGGAAATCTAAAACAGTTTTGGAGCTTGTGCTTAAGAAGCATAAATCATAAAGGAAGAGTTTGATACCTTCAACTACATAAAATATGAGAGATTTAAAAGAAAATACATAATCTAACCACAACTGAGAGAAAGTATTTGGAACAGATGTAACTAACAAAGAATGAGTGTCCAGGCTTTTTTAAAGTCCTATGAATCAAGAAATAGTCAACTTACATAAAAACGGATGCAAGATACAAAGATTTTTAAAGAAGATATGAATAAAGATATAAATGTAAACTATCTACTCCATTATTAATCATGGAAATGCCAATTAAAAAACAATGAATAACAAGGAATTCCCACTGTGGCTCAATGGAAATGAACCCGACTAATACCCATGAGGAGGCAGGTTTGATCCCTGGCCTTCCTCTGTGGGTTAAGCATCCCATGTTGCTGTGTGCTGTAGTACAGGTCGCAGACATAGCTCGGATCTGCATTGCAGTGGCTATGATGTACACTGGCATCTGTAGCTCCTATTTGACCCCTAGCCAGGGAATTTCCATATGCCACAGGTGTGGCCCTAAAAACTAAAAAATAAATAAAATTAAATAAAAAATAAAAACAATAACACATTTCTGATATGACCAAAAGAAAAAAAAATCTACCAAAGGACTCAAAGAAAGGCAATTCTTATTCACTTCAGAAGAAGATGAAATTTTCTAACAAGTGAATTCACAAAGAAATGAATAATACTTAATAAAGCTAAGAATATACACATACCCTGCAACTCAGTCAGGCACACTCAACACTAGTAATAGCTTGGCTTCTGCAGAAACATCCACACAACTGGAAGCTATGTAATGTTTATTAAATGCAGCTGGACAAATAAATTATGATTGTTAATTCAATGGAATATTCTACAGTCTTGAAATTGAAAGAACTATGGCTACATGTCTACACAGCCAATTCTCAATAGCTTTATGTCAGCAAAAAGTGCAAAGGACCTAAAAACATACTTAGTAAAATTCCCTTTGTTTACATATCAAAAGGCAGAATTAGAAAATAAACAATTTATACATATACACATGCCAAAGCTATAATAAAAAATGAAGAAAATTGTTAAAGGTAGGGCTGGTGTTTACCTTTGGGAGGGAAGGGGGATGTGATTGGAAAAGATATAGTGGATACCACAGAG
Source organism: Phacochoerus africanus (assembly GCF_016906955.1). Taxonomy (NCBI): domain Eukaryota; kingdom Metazoa; phylum Chordata; class Mammalia; order Artiodactyla; family Suidae; genus Phacochoerus; species Phacochoerus africanus. The sequence continues at coordinate 87,361,213 of NC_062546.1, forward strand.
ATACTAGTAATGTTCTAAAATGGATAACGGGATTTCTATTATTAATATTCTTTACCTTATGCCTATTTCCTTTGTGATACACAACTTTTTGTGTGATATAAAATCTCAAAGTGTATGGAACAAAAACAATTGCTCCATTGATATCACCAGGGTTTTTCTCTCTTTGTATAAATGAAAGCTCCAATTTTATTTACGTGTCAATTAATTGCACAAATTTAAGCTAAAAATTGAAAAGAATTGATAGTATAACTAGGAATGGCAAACACAAATATGTTTAAGCCTCACATTAATATTCAATAGAGAAAACTTCCTGAATTCTACCAAACCGCATTTTTAGACCTCTGTGTTTGACAGGTACCTACAGAATATTGTTGAGTTTCTATATCATTATCATGTAGCCTGTCATCATTTGTATGTCCACATTTTTCCAGCCTCATAAAATATTCTTACAAACCCTCACCTTTCAAAGATTCACCAAGAGGGAAGAATTACCTATAATCTGTAGCATTTGTATGATTCTTTGCAGGTTGTACAGATTTGAAATGTTATAGAAACTACTCTAGTACTGATGCCAGGAAACAAAGTCCCACAGCTCACTGATTTATTTAATTTCTCTTGTGTCCAAAGGCCCCTGCCTCATCTCCTTTTCTTTGTATTCTCCAGAAGCATTTATGGCGTGTGCTTTTTCCTTTCTTAGAATTTCTCCCTTGGTGTTTGTTATCTTTTTCAACTTGCTTGGCATAACCTCTCCCAAAAGCCTTTGTCAGTATTCCTAAGGATAGGCACTGGTCCTCAAAGTGAAGTTCCTGCACCACCAGCAAGAGTATTAGCTAGGAGGTCATCAGAAATGCAAGCTCTTGGGCCCAGCCCCTGACCTGGTAAATCAAGCATACTGAGGGTAGTTTCCATAGTGCTTTAGCCAGCACGCTGAATGACTTTGATGCACATTAAAATCTGAGAATCACTGGGTTAGACAAAATGACTCTTCATTGTGTTTCTAAACCAGCTTCTACTGACCTGTGTCACTGAACACTCACAGCATTAGTGAAAACTATACATTTACCTGTCTGACGCCCTAGATGAGATCCAGAGGTATAACTGTGTCTTATTCACCTTGGTATCCACTGCAACTTGTTCATGGGAGACACTTAGGAAATGTTAACTAAACTATAAGAACTAAAATGTTTTAAAGATGGCAGGCAGTGGCACAAAGATAAACCAGTAGATGTAAACTATCACATTTAGAATGGATAAGCAATGAGATCTGACTATATAGAACAGGGAACTGTATCCACTCTCTTGGAATAGACCATGATGGAAGATAATATGAGAAAAAGAATGCATATATATGTTCAATGAATATATATGCAATTGAGTTTCTTTTCTGTACAGCAAAATTGGCACAACATTGTAAATCAACTGTAATAAAACAAACAAACAATCACCAGGGCCCTGCTACCCATACCTATCCTTCTACCTAGAACTCCATCCCTAAGAGCCTCTCCCTCTGAGAAGTGGTGAGTCATCTCAGGAAAACTTTTTCTTATTTGAAAACAAATAATGAGTCAATGTGTTTGTGAATGTTGGTTCTAAAGCTGGGCAAGCGTATTTGCCTAGCCACAAATGCAGCAGGAGAGTAATGATTTTTTTTTTTAAAGCTGGATTGAATTATAGTTGATTTACAATGTTGTGATGATCTCCGCTGTACAACAAAGTGATTCAGTTATACATATATATACATCCTTCACCCATATAGATTATTACAGAATACTGGGTAGCGGTCCCTGTGCTATACAGTGCATCCCTGAGTAATGATTTTAGATTCACAAGGAGTCCATCCTAGTTAAAGGCCTAGATGGGGTTTGAGGGTATGGCAATGAGCTGAATTATTTTTCTTCTGTCAAGTCTGAGGCCATGAGCATCTGTGGATCGTAAATCTATAGCAAGGAAACATATGCACTTAGAGCTTGAAAAGATGGGGAGTGTGGTATTATATAGATCTGGAGGTTGTATATATGTTTGTTAAGCCATTTTGCTGTACACCTTAAATTTACACAGAGCTGTATGCCAATTATATCTCAATAAAAGTGAAAACATATGTAGTTAGGTGACAGGGAAATAATGCATCAGAACTCAGAGAGATAAGTATTGAGAAATGTTTTCTAGAGGATATATTAGAATCATGGTAGATAATGGTTGAAACCAGCTGGATAGACTGAAAGTAGAAGGATGTAGATGTATGAATTACAACAAGGCAATAGCACAAAGTCTGGACAGGTTAGCATAAATTGCAAATATTCTAGAATCCAAGAACACCTACAGAATTCAGCTATAGGTATGAAGATCTTAGTTTCTGGCCCAATTCTACATTTTTCATAAATATCTTTGGGAGCAAGAAACTTGATCACATTTAAGAATTTCACAAGCAGGAAGTGAGAACAGGTGAGAAAATGCACTTGATAGAAATTGGGGATGGGGTGATAATGAATTTCAGGTCAGAGAGAGGAGAGAATGGTTTAAAAAAAAGAAAAGCTAACGACTGATTAATATCAGTATCTCTGAATGTTAACCCTACACCAGAAAGCAAATTTAGTGTGCATTGCAAAATCGATATATCGTCTCCTCAACAACTGTGTTGAGATTGACAATTTCTCAAATCAGACAGTAATTTCTATCTATTAAAGCATAAGCTTATTAAAGACAAGTTTTGTTTTTCAAGTTTAATATTGGAATATGAATTCTCTCACTCTTTCTCATTCAACAAATATTTAAAAATGTCAACTATATGTTCTGTGCTAGGCACTGAGGTTCAAAGGAGCAGATCAGGCATAGCCATTGCCCTCAAACACATCACGGACCAATAGACAGGGCGGTGGTTTCCAGGCTGATGTTCACCATCTTCACCTGCATGCATTTCTCAATTCAAAACAGTGCTAAGCCTCCAAATTCCTGCTCTCCTGCCTAGACCGGTGTTTTTCAACTTTTGTTAGATTGTAGTGATTTTGGGATTGATGGTATTAAAACATCACCATATATCTAAAGACAAACACATCACATATTGTTATTTTTTTCCTTAAACTGAAAGCATCCATTTACACTAATTCAAATAACACCTTCTATTGCAGCTCTAAAATGTTTCTATCTTCACAAACTAAGCCTAGTTCCCCAAAGGCAAAGTAGCACAAGGAAACTGACTATCCAGAAAAGCCAATTCCTTTCTCTGTAAGGTAACTTCACCAGGCCCTATGCTGCTCTGCTTTCATCCCTTGTAAGTTTCTTAATTTACATCTGCATTTAAAAAATTTTAAAACTTTATTGCCCCACATAAAAATGCTCAGAAAGGGGAAGGTCCTTTGCCCCAGATCCTAAGTTTCTCTAGGGATAAAGTGTTTCTTAAAATTTGTCCTTAATTACCAGGAAACAGAGGACTCAAATAGACCCAGAATGGGAAATGGGTTAAAGGCTCTCTGGGTCACAACTAATATACTCATTGCATATCTCACTACTGACTCTGGTTTCTTTTTCTATAACAGAAAAAAGAAAAAGAAAAAAAGAAAGCTCTAGTTTCTTTTTCTGTAACTCGGTATCCTAACCATGTGAATCTTAGGACAGTGAAAAGGGAGTTAAGAGTCTTTCTAGAATCCCCAGTCTGAAGCACAGAGGCAGCTGCTGACCAACTCAGTTACATTATACTTAAGTGTATTTGGATTTACATTCATCTCTTTGAATATGTTTTTCACAAGAAATAACCAAAAAAAATTTTTTTTCGTTATTTCATCTTAGTCCTCTTCTGTTCAGTAAGACTAAGAAAACACAGTTTTTACCCCTCACATTTGTCACCATATATTCATATTTAAGGCTTTGAACTACCAGTTGTCTGCACCACTTAGAAGAAACAATTCTTTGGGGAAATTCTAGGAACAATTTTATCATGTTTGGAATAAGAGTGATTTGCAGTCATCTCACAATGAATGGTACTACCATTAAGACAGGAGTTAGTAGTTATTTACAGAAATTTACTAGAAAGAATAACTAATCGTAGGAATAAAGAAGATTCCATGGTTTTCTATGTACAATAACACCTAAGTATAGATTAATAAGAAACAAAAATGAAACTTTTTCATTTACAGGAAGAGAAGTGGTATTGAAAATAATTTACTGGTTCTGGTCTCGTCAAGCAAGACTAGATACTATATGATTGTAATAATGTATTATCTAGCATTGTAATTTTTCAAGATGAATTATATAGTAATTACATAGCCTATGATTTTTTAATATTAAAATCCCTATGGTACAATCTGTTCTAACAGTATGGATTAACGGTGAATAAAAAAGCAGAGAATGTGAAATAATTGATATAGAACCCCCATGTAACCCTTTCAGACTTCTAAAATAGAACCACATCTGTGTCCTTCCTTTTATCAAATAGGTAGTTGTATTAATTCTCTCTCCTCTGTAGATAGAGCTAGTTCAAATAAAGACCACTTCAAAGACAAAACTTGTTAGGGATTTTTTGGAAAGATGTTTCCTATCATGATTTTGCTACATATCTATAAGCCTCTATTTCTTCTCCTTAAACTCCCTGGCTGGAAATGTGGTTTTTTAAACTATAGGAGTTCCCGTGATAGCTCAGTGGAAACGGGTCTGACTAGAATCCATGAGGACTCAAGTTCAATCCCTGGCCTCACTCAGTAGGTTAAGGATCTGGCGCTGTGGTATAGGTCACAGATGTGGTTCAGATCTGGCATTGCTGTGGCTGTGGCATAGACCAGCGGCTGTAGCTCCAGTTGGACCCTTAGCCTGGAAACCTCCATATGCGTGGGTGCGACCCTAAAACAAAACAAAACAAGAACAAAAACCAAAAAAAACTATAGAGTAGTTCTAATGGAAAGCATGTTGAACATGAAATCAGATAACCTAAAGCTCTTATTCCTTATATGGCTTTTTACTACAAGTTTAACATGACCTCAATTTCTAATTGATTATACTTACCTTCCAGAATTTTTACAAGGTTAGATTTAAAAATAGATGACAGGAGTTCCCGTCGTGGCGCAGTGGTTAACGAATCCGACTAGGAACCATGAGGTTGCGGGTTCGATCCCTGCCCTTCCTCAGTGGGTTAACGATCCGGTGTTGCCATGAGCTGTGGTGTAGGTTGCAGACGCGGCTCGGATCCCGCGTTGCTGTGGCTCTGGCGTAGGCCGGTGGCTACAGCTCCGATTCAACCCCTAGCCTGGGAACCTCCATATACCGTGGGAGCGGCCCAAGAAATAGCAACAACAACAACAACAAAAGACAAAAGACAAAAAAAAAATAGATGACAAAGTGCTTGAGAACATGTAATATGGCACACATGTGTTTCAACATTAGTAATGTTAGTTTTCAGAATAGATACTGAAAAGTCAATCATAATATATATATAGTTCATTGGAGTGAAAGGGACCAGGGGAAGAGGAAGATGATATTTTTCATAAACTACTGAAAGCTGCAGGTCAATGAACTATTTGAGAAACAGGCACAGAATAATAATGATGTTCTCCAACCTAAAGACAAAATCTAAATTTTCTGTGCAGTGAAATAAATGATTGTTGGTAACCTGTCATCCAAAAGTATTTATTATTGCTGGGGACTGGAGTAGATGGAGGGGAGGGTAAAAGCTATAAAACCTATCATCTCTACTTATACAGATATACTTACTTGTATTTACTGAATTTTTACTTCAGTAAGCACTGTTTAGACTGAATGCCTTGGAAATTATAAAGGAAATAAAAACAGGGAGTGTAGTAAACATTTTTGTTTTGTTTAGAATTTTTTTTATTTAGGGAATAGCTTCTTTTTTTAATCATTTATTTACACATTTTTTTTCTATTGTACAGTATGGTGACCCAGTAACACATACATGTATACATTCTTTTTTCTTACATTATGTGTTCCATCATAAGCGACTAGACAGAGTTCCCAGTGCTAGACAGCAGGATCCCATTGCTGATCCATCCCAAAGGCAACATTCTGCACCTATTTACACCAAGTTCCCACTCCCTCCCACTCCCTCCCTTCCCCCTTGGCAACCACAAGTCTATTCTCCCAAGTCCATGATTTCCTTTTCTGTGGAAAGTTTCCTTTGTGCCGTATATTAGATTCCAGATATAAGTGATATCATATGGTATTTGTCTTTCTTCTTTCTGTTTTTGCTGTTGTTGTCTCCCAGTGTTGATTTTTGAGAACCATCCTTCCCCCACTTCTACCCCATAAGCACAGATAAGACTGAGTCAGTCCTCATTTCCTGGAGTAGAACAATGACTTAGACTTAAGCCAATCAGGTTATTTTTTCAATCCATGGTCATCCATTCAGAGGAAGACTTGTTTCCCAGTATAACTAATAATATACAGTGAAATTTGGGCAGAAAATTCTGGGGGAGAATAATTTAACTGCTGGCATTTAGTACAGAGGTATCAAGATTGTCTTGCTTCCAAAGGGGGAAATTTTATCCAAATGAGAACAGAGCCAGGTCTTGACTATTGTGAATAGGACTGCAATGAACATAGGGGTGCATGTTTCTTTTTCGATGAGAGTTTTGTCCAGATATTTGCCCAAGAGTAGAAATTGACATAATTCTGTAAATCAACTATAATGGAAAAAAACAAAAATCATTTAAAAAAAGATTTGGTTATTAGGTAAAATGTATGTTTCTGCCTTTTCTTCTATCACTCCTTTCTTTAAATGTTGACATCACTCCCACTTACCACATCCCATATCCACTGTCTTTTACAAACATAATATGACTGCAAAGGTTGAGAGTTGATCATTTTAAATTTTAGCTAATAGAACTTTAACTCTTTAATTACAGGGATCTATGAACTGAAGATTGCACTTTGTGTTTCCCTTGGAAAGAAAGATGCAAAAAAAGGAGTAATTTCTCACTTGACAGTGGTAGTAAATATCTTCATTCTAGTAACACAAGTTCCTCCTTGAAGATGTTGGCCTCAAATGGATTTTAAAGATTTATTTTCTTTTAGTTTTATTGATTCCCTGATTTGGTTTCAATGGCAAAAAAGCCAACAAGGTCAGAGGCTCTCTCTTTGTTGATTTTAATCAATGGCTTAATAAAGTGAGATGTGCATCACAGAGATAAAATATTTGACAACAGTTTTGCAATAACAAAATACTACTTTATGAGTCCAGATGACAAGTGGTTATGCCATTAAAATGTCCTTGGAGAAGGGAAGGAGGGTGAGTCATAGTTTGCTCATTTCCCTCTGAGAGGAAGCATCAGTGTTGCTCTGATATTCTTGAAGTAGAGATGCAAATTCAAAGGGCAGTAAGAGATGCAGTAGTAGGATCACTCTATGTGAGCAACTGCTACTGGCTGACACTTGATATACCTCCTTACCTTATAAATCATTGAATTCAAATAAATGGCATATGAAATCAATATTATTATACCTTCTTGCAGAGGAGTGCTTTTCCCATGATTACATATCCACTTAATCCTACATATATTTACACCAAAGGCTATGCTTTTAAACGCTTTACTAACATCTTTCCTTTGATCTGCTTATTTATTCTTTCAATAAATATTTATTATATTCCTTCTATGTGCTAAACAAAAATTTTTGCTCTCATGAAAGTGACATTCTAGGAGGCATGAGGAAGACAGGCAGTAAATGAATAAATAGACAATACATGCTGCTGTGGGGGCTGGGGAATAAAGCATAGTGAGCAGAAACAGAGTGTAGCAGAGGTTAAGGAGGTGGCCACCTCAACAAGGTCTTCATTGATAATGTGAAAATTGAGCAGCTCCCAAGAAAAATGTTCCCTCCAACCATGCAGATATTTAGAATAATATCATCTCTAGCAGAAAAATAACACATGGAAAGGACTTAATGTGGAACCGTGTTTGGCATGTCCAAGAAGCAGCAGAGAAACCAGAGACGGCAAGAGTAATAGGAAATAAGATTAGAAAAATATGGGAAGGCATATTTGTAAGGACCCATACAACATTGCAAGGACTTTTCCTCTGAGTGATATAGGAGGTCACTGTCAAGTCTACAGAAAAACCATGGTATGATCTGATTTATCAAAAGGTTTGCTTTGAGCTTTATCCTAACAACAATAGGTAATTGTAGAAGCAGGGAAACTAGTTAGGAGAGACTACTGCGATAATCCAGGTGAGAAATAATGATAGCTTGTATCACTGTGATCACAGTGGAAAAAGCTGAAGTAGAACCACAGAATTTACTAATGGGCTGGATGTGAGATATATAAGAAAATGAGAGGATTTAAGGATTATTTCAAGTTGTATGGTTTAAGCAACTAAATTAAAACTAAATCTGGAGTAGCATGTCTGTAGTGTTAAGAAATGGACTTAATATAGAAGCACCTAGACAGTTCACAAGGTAGAAGGAATAGATAGATGAAGGGTTAAGGATATGGTGGATGGAATGAAGAAAAAGGAGGGATGGATTCTGAAGTCTACCTACTTAGGTTGACATTGAGTTTGACAGTAAGGTGGTAATATTTCTGAGGCAACACCAAAATTATGAAATTTCCCAAAATTCCCGTCATGGCTCATAAGTTAACGATGCTGACTAGGATCCACAAGGATGTGGATTCGGTCTCTAGCCTCACTCAGTGGGTTAAGGATCTGGCATTGCCATGAGCTGTGGTGCAGGTTGCATATGCAGCTCAGATCCCGTGTTGCTGCAGCTATGATGTAGGCTGGCAGCTGTGACTCTGATTAGACCCCTAGCCTGGGAAACTCCATATGCTGTGTCCATTAAAAAAAAAAAATCTGAATAAATTCTATTTATTGGAACCTTATAAATCATTACAAAGCAACTCAGCTCTTTTAGAGATAGAAATAAATAAGATGACATAATTTCATTCAAAAGATGAATAAAGTGAAGATTTTCATCCATTTTACACCATTCTCAGAAGAGCGCTTAAGCTACTGGTGCACATTTGATTCTAAAAGGCATGGTCCCACAAACATCTGCCATGCTAAAGCATGCACACAGCTTAATATGTGTTTTTAGAGCTTATAAACAGTTATCTACAACCAACTTCATGACAGACCATCACTGATATCGCTGATCACAAAATTTTGTTCATATTGGTGCATATATGTTTGACTTTTACAAATATTCCAAGATTATTTAGAGGCCACCCTCATGTCAAGGTCATTCAGATTATGATGGGGACTGAGAGTCAGAAAATGAGATGCCATCATAAAGCAATGGAACTACTTCTTTTGTGTGGCTCAGAAATTATTTCCGCACATATCTTGAGCAACAAAATATCAAGACAATCAGCCAGTCTCCCAATATGATTACTTTAAAAGATAGCTCTGCTATGAATATATCAATTAATGTGTTATTTAATAAGTTTGACATTACACTTATAAGTTTAATGAGATATCAGCAATAAAAGGTAAATTCATTAGTACATGTATCTCAGTTTTATTTCTTGATTTATTTTGATGAGTTTATTGTGTGGTATTTTTAAGTGGATAGAAGGAATATTAAAGAGCCCTTTAATAACTGGGAAATGTCTGAGAACTCAGGTTTAATCTGGGCTTCAGGAGATTACTTTTCACTTATCCCAAAAAGATTTATAAAAGTAAAGATGAAGAAAAAGAAGACACAGTGCCAGCCAAACAGATTGGCTTTTCACTATTTACAAAAAGGATGTTTTCTCCTTCTGTCTTGATTTCCTCTTGATTTCCCTGGGATAAAAAGTATGAGAAAAACACATTACTCACAATAAACCTGAGACTGAAAGAAAGTAAGAAAATCAAGTGATGGGTTACAAATGAGAAAAGAGTCCAGCAAATGAATTATCTAATGACAACGAAGATACAGAGAATGTGTAGGAGCAGACAAAAAGAAAAGGTGGTAGGAGGAAAGACATATAGATTCAGTCACAGACAGGGCCTGAAAATTAAATGCCCCTAACAAAAACCACAGACAGATAAAAAGAAAATGGCAATCACAGACAGGATGGGATAAGTAATGCAGTCTGTTCCTTCACAGAGTAAAACCTGGCTTTGGAGAGAAGAAGCCATTAATAAAGCTTATCCACTCAAACAACATCCAGAGAAATCAATCCAACACGGCCCTTCAGTGAAAGTAAAACCAGTATTTGCACAGCCTGCTGTGTGTTTCACAATAAAGCTGACATGTGAAAAGAGCTCTAGGTTGACAAACGGGAGACCTAGAATCTAATTCCAGGTGTGTCACAACTCATCAATGCCCTTTAGGAAGTCCTTGGGCCTCAACACCATCATCTATGAAGTGGGAAAATCTAAATGAATGGTTTCCAGGATCCCTTCCAGCTCTAGTGTTTCATGACTTATATACTGTCTTCCAATAAATATTTAGAATTTGACCCCCAAATGCTAGAAGGATAAACTAATCAGAGTCAGACCTCTTGATCAACCTTTTTGATTTCTCTTTGCTTTTATTCCTGGAAAGCACTTTTTAAAGCTTTTATATATACATGTATATATGTTCATTACCTTGCTAACTTGTCCATTTTTCAAGTCTCAGGATTTATTAAATCCCATCAGCTTAGGAATACCCATAATGAAAATATAATGATTCTCCCTTGTGGCTCTCTACGATAGAATCACAAGATATACAGAATCATCACTTACTAGAGCATTATCTGTGAAATGCCAGTTGCCTGCATCTGGAAATTCTTTATTCAAAAGAATGTTGGTGCTGGGATAGATATGCAAAGACATTTAATGATCACAAAGGATTTATCAAATAATATTTTGTAAATAGCCCCTTTCTTCAGTACATTTAAAACATGCTTCATTTTACAACTTAAAACTGAGTTTTTAAAAAGTTTACCTATAACTCAGTTTACCTATAACTTTTCTATTTCATTAGTTACTTTTAAAAGAAATCTACACTTTCCACTCACATATTTCACCAAAATTACTTACACTTGTCACTTAAAGCCATTTAATTTTAAAAGATGATGATTTAGTTATGGAACTAAAACTCTAATGGATATAAGAAAATGCAATAGTAGAGAAGAGAGGGTCTAGAAATAGATGTCATTAATTACCTATGTTATCATTTGATGGAATTATTTAAATGCAAAATGTGATAGCAAACCCAAGCATTTACAGAGGAAAATTCCCCTCTTGCCATATACACTAACCATCTTCCTATAATTTACTGAGATATCAGATATTATGTAATCAATGCACTATGTACAGAATATAAAGAACAATTAGAATAACTGAAAGAAGCTGAATGTTTATACTGATGATTCTAAACCAGTGAGCATTTTGCAAAATGTCAGAATTTATAAAATAAAGTTTTTATTATTGGGAAAATTCACCTATTGCTATGCCCCAATCCAATCCCACTCCAAGCCCCTCCCAAACCTAATCCAGGTAAGCCAGGTAAATAATGTTTTTTACATTACTTCCTTTAAACTTCAAGGAAATTTCCCTAATTTTAATAATCGTAGTTTGGTGATTACATGGGTATTGAAGCAATTATCGACTTTAAAGATCAAATCGGAAATTCAATCTGTAGGAAATTGTTTTACGGAAATCATAGATTTCCATAAATATGGACATACAATGGTATATACATCTTATGTATAATTTAATTTATATATTAATTATAATAATATTTTATTCTTATATAATATATAATTTTAAAAAAATCAATTAACCTACATATCAAAAATAATACACATAAATATAGTAGTAAATATAATTATACTCACACTATGTAACACTATGTAAAAAAAATTCTCAGATTTTTAATAAAGATGTTCACAGATCAAAAGATGCCCAGAAGACAACGTTCAAGGGGATAAGAAAATTGCAAGAATATGAGCATTGTTTTTTTGTTTTTCCCTTTTTTCTTTTTATGGCCACACCTGAGACATATGGAAGTTCCCAGGCCAGGGGTGAAATCAGAGCTGTAGCTGAGGACTATGCCACAGCATATGACAATGCTGGCTCCTTAATCCACTGAGCCACAACAGGAACTCCTTGTTTTTGTTTTTTTTAATGCATGTAAAATAAATACATAGCATACCATTAAAGGGGTTATCCTATTGTGTCTCATCTGCTTGAATAGTCTTCTTCCGTAGATCTCATAAAATTATTCAGTTGGCCTTTCTGTTCTCCAAGACAGGTCAAGCAGCTCAAATACATTATCCAGCTACAACAAAAGTATACCTTTCCATTTTAGTTTCAATATGTTTTATCTTCCTATCAAAAACAAAGTCAACTTCAAATAGATTGAAGAAATTGAGGTTACATACTTTTCATTGCATCAGTCCCCTTTTTCTCTAACTGTCCATTGATTTTAAATGTTAAAACCTCAAGTACTCAGCTCAAAAGATCAAACTAACCAAAGGGCAGCTATTCCGGGCCTGTTACCAACCAATTTGGGTGAGATCATAACACAGGTCAGAAAAAGACAGGACAGAACACTTCAATGTACCAATAGTCACAAAAATTCATAACATTTAAATCAATTATATAGCTTGCATTTTGTGCCACCACCATTTCTGCAAAGGGGGGGGGAGTAAAACATAAGTAATTTCTAGAAAAAGGGAAAAAACATTAAAAAGTAAAAAACTATCTAACTTTTAGCTGTGACATTATGAGGAAAGGAAAAAGGTGTTTGCATGGGTGCCCATGGTACTTAAATACCAGTGGACTCTAATTTTTCTAAGTCATGATTTCCTCAACTGTTTCAGCAAACATTAAAACAGTGGTAGTGCTTGGAATAATGATGTTAAAGGAATCACAGTCATCCTAGTAATTGCTGATTGCAATTGTGGGACTGAGAGTTAAATGAGGTACAGCAGAGATTATAGGCACAGCAGAAGAAACAGCAATAGCTGGGGGAGCTTTAGCAGTAATTATATACTGATCATCTTCACATTCCTGAAAACCAAGGAAGGACCTAATCCCCTCATGCTTTACATCAGGAATCAGCAACTTAGAGCCTGCCTCCTGGTTTACTATGTCCTGAGACCTAAGGATATTTACTATCTTAATGGTTGCATTTTAAATGATTATATAAGCACCTACATAATATCCTTAACTTTGCCTATTGATCTACAAAATCAAAAATATTAGTTGCTGGCTCTTTAGAGGAAAAATTTGCTGAACTCCACCCTATAGTGTTGATTACTGTAAAAGTTCCAGGTTACCCCTTATCCTTTGACCAAATATTCCTCATATCCCTTAACCTCCAATTTAACAACTGCTTTCACATATCCATGGCTTTAGCGAAATCCCCTAAGCTCTCGGTCTTTTTCCTCACCTTCTGAAACCATAGGTTCCTCTCTTTCCTCTTCGACACTGCTGGTAATTTTAAGCCTAGAAAGGGAAATACTATAGTCCCTGCTATTCATGACACTCCTAGGCTATCTTTCTTCTCTCTGAAAATTCCAGGTTTCTTTGACATTCATAGTAACAAATTAAGTATATTAATTAAGAAGGTCTTAATTATGATTCACTAACAACCAACTCAGTATCTTACTGGCTTAAACCAAAAAAGACTCCTTTCTCATTCACTGCATGGATGTATCCCTGGTTAGTGGAAAGCTTTCTGTCACTGTCATTTAGAGGCCAGCTAGAGAGAACCAACATCTGGTCACACATGGGACAGAAATAAGACATACAGACTAATTTAATAACTCTTGAAGATGGCCTTCCAGAGGTGATATTTCACACTCACATTAATGAGCCAAAATGACTCATGTAAATAGGCATCACTTTTTGAGAACATTTATACTAAGCTACTTCAAAGAGAGAAATGGAAAATATTTCTCAACTTCACTAAAATTCCCACCATTCACTGCCCCTGCTTACTACAGTTATCTGCAAATCTCAAGATCATTGTCCCAATTCCTTAAAATTTTAGCACATGGTCTATCTCTCTCTCCTTCACATTTTCCCCAATACTTAGCTTTCCAATATCCGCCACTCAGTTAGTTGATTTTGTTATTCCATTTCTGTTATCTACCCCTATGGTCATAGCCTAGGCCTTTAAATTACTGTAACTCCAATCCCCTGGTAATCTCAGCCACATTATTCTCCTATTAACACTTTCAATCTTTCTACCTCAGTCCTTTTCACATCCCAACCCTAACATTCTTCAAAACAATGGAAGTTCCAATCCGCTGATCCTACGAAATTTTTACTGTTGATCACTCAGCCCCTTATGTCTTCATTTCTTTTGTTATTGTTCTTATGCTTCATAGGTAATCATTACAGTAATTCCCTTGTCAGCTTTTTTATCCCTCTGCCCCTCCTTCCTACACTCATTTAGGAAAATGAAGCCCAGATATAATCCTGATCTCTACCTACTCCACATCTGGATCTAAATAACCAAGTGGCCTTAGAAAAACGCAGAATGTTGCTTAGTAATCTCAATTTAAATTCATGATTCCAGTTTAAGTGTATCTTTAGAACTTCCCAAAGATACAAGACTATTCCCCTAATCAGTTACCATCTCTCCTAGGTCCTTGTTACTCAATGTGTTCCCAACAGCCAGGAGGATATGCAATGCCGGGGAACTTGATGTTATAAATGCAGAATCATAAACTGACCCATACACAAAAGTGTCAAAATTTGCATCCTAACAAGAAGAATCAGGTGGTCCATAAATACATTAAAATCTAAGAATCTCTACCCTATATCACTACTTCACATGCAGATGCTCAGTCTCTTTTAAGGATTCATGTTTAACCTATCTTCTAACATTAGGAAGCCTTAGGGCTTAGTCTTCAGGTATGTCCTCTGTCTTTACTCAACACCTTATTCAGTCTCATATTATCCAGTCTAGTCCCATTAAATACTTTTATCCCTTTAAATATCCCCATCATTCTTTTTTTCACTTAATAAAACTGAAGTGGTCAAACATATATCACCAGTCACAGCCTATTAGATATGGCTCAGATGTTTGCATTCAATTGTCTTCTACTACATATCCCTACTGGGAAGTCTAATAAGTACCTTAAACTAAACATATCCAAAACAAAATTCTTGATTCTCTGAGCATCTACCAATCTGCTCCTCATACAGTATTCTCTATCTCAGTAAAAGCAGTTTCATTCTTTGAGAAGTCAGACCAAAATCTTGACATAATCCTGTCTCCACTCTTTTGTTCCTTATTTCCAGTCCATGGGAAAAAACAAAACAAAAAAACCAAAACAAAACAAAAAAACATTGGTTGTATTTTCAACTACATCCAGAATCTGACCATGCCTCACTTCCTCCATTTCTGCTCTAGTAAAAATAGTCATCATCCTTCATATGGCTTATACTGAAAGCCTCCTAACTGGTCTTTCTTTCATCTCTTCTACCCCTCTACACCTATTTATTCAGGACTATGGTTAGTTAATCCTTTTGAAACCAGTCAAATAATGTCACTACTATTCAGAATTTTCTAACAGTGTCCCATTCTCACTTCGAGGGTTATCCAATTTGTTCATGGCCCCACAAGGTCCTGTATATTCTGGCTTCCAATTTGCTTTTTGCCTTTTTCCTAATTTTCACCTTGCTCAGTTCTTTCTAGTCATGTTGATCTGTTTTTCTGCCTTGAACCTGCAAACACTCTCTCAACCCCAAAAGCTTTGTACTTATTCTTCTCTCTGCTTTGAATGTTCTTCCCCCATTATAGCTGTGTGGCTGGCTTGCTGTTTCCTTCAAATCTTCCTTCACCATCAAAGAAACATGATATCCCCACTCTGTCATTCTCTATCCCTTTATTCCTTAAACCCAACTCTTGCTTGTCATAGTATTTTTCACTACTATTTGTGGTGCACATGTGTGTATGAATGTGCACTATTGTGTCCCCCACATTATAGGCACTCAACAGACATTAGTTTCATGGAATAATGAATAAATAAATTATTGGGCCTAATGAAGTTCCTGGAGAAAATTACAAGAAAATTTTAATAAAATGTCATATGGCTTGTTTTCTGATTTTAAATGTCAAAAAGTATTAATTTATAAATATTATAACACACGGAGGAACACATATTGTCCTAATTACTAAGCCTATCATTTATAGACAGTGATTATCAGCATTTTGATATATTTTATTATCTTCCATTTTATTATAAATATAGGTGTGTATATATACATAAAACTGAGACTTTATATATCTCTCCTTCATTTATAGCCCACATTATATCCTAAGAATTTTACAAAAATTATTTAACAGCCAGGTAATAATTCTATCTTATAAGCACCGTAATTTATTTAGCCATTCTCTTACTCTTAGATATTCAGGATAGCTATTTCTAAATTTTTGGTATTTTTAAAAAGTTTAAAAAAATTCTTGTCTATAACACTGGCTCTTTACTCAAGACAAATTATAATAGAATGAATTACTGAATCAAAGGGACTATTTGAAAGTCTTTTGATGTATGTAATCAAATTCACTTTTATAAAATTTGTGGTAATTAGTATTCCTTTAAGAAGAATCTGAGAATTTAGATTTCATTACATCTTTTATGATCTAAACTTCACTTGTTTTTAAAAATTGCAGATAACAGATGAAAAATGTTATCTCTTTATTGTTTCAATGAAAATGTTGTTATTAATAATGATGTTGATCAATTATCTATATATGTCAAGACCAATTCATAAGTCCATGCTCTGTACAACTCTCTCACTCTCAGGCAAAGCATCTGTCTTGGAAGCATGAATCCTGCTCTGCAGTAGAAGAGAAATCACTTTAATTTTATTCCATTAGGACTGGTCTCTCACCAAGCAACCCTTCATCATTCTTTTTTTAATGTTGACCTGACTGAATGTTGTCTAGCAATTGATCCAGTCAACACCTAATTAAGGAGGTGTGTATTGATGGTAAATAGCCACGCTATAATTTATAATGACTTTATTTCGAGAATTGTTTACCTATGGGAAAATGAGATTCCTTCTCTGTGAATTCAAACAGTGTCTATCAGATTCCCCAAATTAACCCAAATGGATTTGCCATGAGTATTTTATGTCTCAGATTTTCCTGAGGCAACAGACCAAGAGCACAATTTATGTATAGACAATAAACTGTTACTTGTTTCAATGTGATTTGCAGACCACTGTTAAATCTTTCCTAGCCAAAATAATTTATTTATCTTACCTTCTACAGTATCTTAAATTTTACTATTATAGAAACTCTTTGGCTAATGAATTTCATTGCTTTCAAGTGTAAATTTATGGTACCAAGAACCAGGACTAAGACATGAGACTCTTTTAACTCAGTATCAGCCTAGGCCTTTTTGATACATTCCTGAAGTAAACGTAACGATTGTTCAGAAAACAAACCATTATTCTAGAGAAGGTAGGTTTATTGAGATTCCAAAGTTGGGGATGAGAAGTTACAAGTATAATCTGTGACTATTAATGTCTTGAGAAGTACATCTATAGTGCCTGCATAGAGAGCTATAAGAATATTTACACTTGGACTAGACACTGATATGATATGATATGATATGGTAGGAAATGCTATAGTCATAAATGAAAACTTCCGACATGGGTAGAGAAAGAGGAAATAATAGTACAGGTGTTCTATATTTGACTACAGTAGGTTCTGAAACCCTAGCTTGAATTAGAATTTCCTGGAGGGTTTGTTAAAACACATTTCTGATTCAAGAGGTCTGACTAGGGCTTGAACATCTTTATTTCTAACCAATTCTCAGATGATACTGATGCTTCTAGTCAGGGACCACACTTTAAGAACCACTGGCTTAGAGTTTTAGATGCCAACCCTCTACCATTGGACTGAAGAGACCCAGGAAAGGAACATGGTATTTTAGACGTCTATTAGCTTTGATATCTTTAATATTTGGAAGATTATACACATCAAAACTGTTCTTAGACTTATACAATATAAAGCCTTATATAATACTGTTATGGCATAAGAAATACTCAGAGAAATTCTTTCCTAAACTTCTCAGAGTAAATTTATCAGATTTAGCAAAATAAAAGAAAATCATATACAGATATAGATTGTCTGTAATGTCTATACATTATATGTCAATGTCTATACATAGACATACATACACATATTACATACCCACTTATGTATTCATATACATAGATATACGTATTTAAAATATTCAATTAAATTTGAATTTCATATAAATAATAATTTTTTAATTATAAGTACAACCCATGCAACATTTATCTAAAATTCAAATTTAACTAGGCATTATTATCTGGCAATTTTAGTTCTGAAAAGCCAGTGGAGGAAAGATTGTAGAAAAGTAGAATGCAATAATTCCATCTCCTAAATCAGAAATATAGAGAATATTTAAAAGACAATTTCAGAGTTCCCGTCGTGGCGCAGTGGTTAATGAATTCGACTAGGAAGCATGAGGTTGCGGGTTCGATCCCTGGCCTTGCTCAGTGGGTTAACGATCCGGTGTTGCCATGAGCTGTGGTGTAGGTCGCAGACGCGGCTCGGATCCCGCGTTGCTGTGGCTCTGGAGTAGGCCGGCAGCTACAGCTCCGATTGGACCCCTAGCCTGGGAACCTCCATATGCTGCGGGAGCGGCCCAAGAAATGGCAAAAAGACAAAAAAAAAAAAAAAAGACAATTTCAGAAACAGCAGAATACTGATGAAGAGTCCTTAGAATTAGTGATCCATCTCTCAGATAGATGGTGCTTAGCAGGCTTGAGATGTAATAAGGGATACTGGCCTAGAACTGAGTAGAAAGAAACTAAAAAAATATGAGTTGGGTGGGACTAAATCTGCACTGCACCTCTCCACTCTGTCACTTTGACCTTGTTCTGTACTAGTCTTAAGCACTCCCAACAGCACAAGGTGGAAAGCTGAAAGCAGTGTAAAGGCTATGTGAGGTTATTTCAGTCCATGACCAGTAAGGGAAATCCCAGGTACTTTAAAAACTGAATTTAAAGCAAGGATTTGGTTAAAAGGAGATGGAAAATCTGGGTGAGTAAAAAAGGAAGACAAGTGTATCCCCAAAATTTGTAACTGAAGATAGTTGCTACTTCCAACAGAAACAAGGGTCTGCTACTGCCCTGAGCCCAGGATCTTTATCCCATTGAAACTGCTGTGGCTGCATGGAGTTACCTTGTCTTGAATCAAGGCAAAGACTGCCAGTAACCACTGCTGGCATCTCCACTTTTTCTGTGGGAGTGTTTTATTAGGTGCATTAATGATATGAGTCATTCTCTCTTCCACTCAACTTCTAGACTCCTGTATTCTATTTTTTTAAAAATCTTATTGAAGTATAGTTGATTTACAATGTTGTGTTAATTTCTGCTCTTCAGTAAAGTGATACATTTATAGATACGCACATATCCACTCTTTTTCAGATTCTTTTCCCATATAGGTTATCACAGAATATTAAGTAGAGTTTCTGATGCTGTATTCATTTTTTTTTGTCCAAACCTATGGCATACAGAAGTTCCTGGGACAGGGTTTGAACCCATACTACAGCAGTGACCCAAGCAGCTGAAGTGACAATGCGAGACTCTTAAACATTGCACTGCAGGAGAATTCTCCCTGTGCTATATTCTTAATGTGAAAAAAAACACCATGATATATTCATAATCAGGTCAAAGCATATATCACACTGTGTAGGAAAACAGCCTAACCATACAAACTGTTGTCTTCCAACTGATGTCAAAAGTGGCCTCTTGTTCTATAAGGCCAGCTGCTTCGGTAGGTTGTGGTAAATGCTGTAACTAGAGGCTTCTCCCCAGTAGGATGGCCAGAGAGCCTAACTCACTTTCTCCTGCAATTCATTTTTCTTTTTTTTTGTCTTTTTTGTCATTTTTTAGGGCCGCACCCATGACATATGGAGGTTCCCGGGTTAGGGGTCCAATCGGAGCTGTAGCAGCTGGCCTACGCCACAGCCACAGCAACGCAGAATCCAAGGCATCTGCGACCTACACCGCAGCTCAGGGCAACACTGGATCCTTAGCCCACTGAGCGAGGCCACAACCTCATAGTTCCTAGTCGGTTTTGTTTCCACTGCTCCACAACAGAAACTCCTGCAATCCATTTCTGTGTTGAAAATCTGATGAGCCCCATCTCACATATACACTGTCATTCGATGCTAAGATACAGATATTACTGCCATTCCTACTGCCATGACTGACTGAAGACAATTTCTTTTCTCTTTGTCCTTCCTTCCAATCTCCTGCCAGTACTGCCCATTGGCAGAACCTAGCAGAAACCTGTCAAGAAAGAGTCCAAAATGTATTAAGCAGGCTTCTAGCTCCATTGAGTAAGAAGAGTCTATAAAAGGACAGTAGGAAACTGAGGAAAAACAAAAACAACCAACACAGAGACAGCCCTCAAAGAATATTAAGATGATGGAATCATAATAACTCCTCCCAATCTCGAAATTACTATTAACTATTTAATCCAGTTCTTTCCTGATCTAAAGCCCCAGCCCTCAACAAGAAGAAGGCAACATCTAATTTCTTTTTTCAAGGGCAAAACAGACTCTTATAGTATATAAAATGAGACTACCATCATCAGTAGTCTAAGAATTACTGAACCCTTAAAATGGACCAGGAACTTTTCTAAACATTTTACTTTTGTTATCTCATTGAACTCTCAAACAATCCTACAGATAAGCACTATAATGGTTCTAATCTCAATGTTGAAGAAACTGAGTTTTAAAGAGCTATTCAATAATTTGCCAAAGTCACTGTTTTTTTTTGTTGTTGTTATTATTGTTGTTGGTTTCATTCTATTGATAACCAGTGTTGTGACTGCAGCAGCATTTGTGGTTCTTATTATGATTGCATTTTTTTGAAGCAGTTTGCTAGGAATAAATTAAGCTACCCAAATGGATTAGGGAATTAAATCAACATATATTAGTGTTGACCTGAAACAAATAGACTGCCAGATATTTCTTCAGCAGAGATGGGTTGATTTGAAATCAGCAGAGAAGTGCTGTTTGGGATCTGAAACCACAATGAAATACATGCAAGTCTCCAAATGGCAAAGGAAGGAGAACTCTTTCATAGAGAGGAAAAAGAGGAAGGGGTATAGAAGCAGAGAGTCCATGGCTTTTTATTGGCTGAGTTGTTGCCAAGAAGGCAGAGGTTTTTCTTCTTATTTGGTCTCTGTTACTGTCACAGCTGTGAGAACTCCCCCTACTTGTCTCCCAACTATTTAATTGAGATTTCTGTTTATTAATTTTTATATGAAACCCACATCCTCAGCCTGATTTCTTGCTTTGTGAACTTGGGCCTAAAAGAGTGGTACAATGAAAGGAAGAGCATGATGTCTGGCATTTAGCAAGCAAACAATAAGAACATATTATCTGAAGGGATTAATCATTTCCTTCTACAAACGTGTACAATGTATCCACCATGTTTGATGCAAAATAAGCCTATTCTTATTTATACAGTATTTAAGAAGCTTCTTCAAATGTGATTTATTAGGCAAGTACCTTTTCTGTACTGTACCAAATAAAAAACCACTACCAGAGTCCAACATCTTTGTTTTAGAAGAAAGGCAAAGCTCACCAACTCTTTTAAGGAAACTAGACAAGGTTATTGGGTTACAAAGCCCGAAAGATATTATACTGATATTTTCTGAGGTCAGACAACATGGAAGCAGTATATCATGGAGCCCTAAGTAAGGGTTTGACTTTTGGTGCCCTCTCTAAAGTCTTGAACGCACTTTAATTATCTGTGAGTTATGAATAATATTGAAACCAATTAGAATGAGGTTATAGTTTCAAGGGTGGACCCATAAAAAGAAATCTCTAGTTCTTACAGCAAACACCAAGAGAGTCTTTAGACATGAGATTTTCTGGTCCTGGACTATATATAATCCAGAGCCCTGATTCTCCTTGTCCTGAGCTAATAGAAATTGAAATTGTAATGTGGCATTATTATCCTTCCATTAAAAAAAATTTATTAATGAATGTCCTGATTGTCCTTCAACCCAGAAATTTATCCGGAAAAATAAAAGACATAGGAGTCCCCTGATAAAATTGATAAGCTGAAAACAATATCCCCAAAGGTTCCTTCTTCAAACTATATTTTTTTCTTCTTGCCATTTTTCCCTGCAGCTTCTGTTCCCCCTTTATGCTCTGAGTCCCACTCACTGCAAGACAATTTTACTCCTGCCATTAGAAAGAAGTTATTGAGGATACTTCTTTAACCATAACTTTGGTTTCTTTTTCTACTCTGCTCTATCAAATTCCTTCATGAACTTTTCCTCTGTGCCTCATCCCCAATTCTAACCTAGACAGCTGTGTCCTTGAGGTATTCTCTTAGAAAATGACTTTTAATGAGCCACCAAATCCCTAATTTACTATTCTCTTTCTGGTCCTTAACACACAAAAAAGTCAGACTGAGAGAGTATCTAGTCATTCTTTCATGTGCAGAAAACCTTAATTTATTGACCAGTTACCCAGGTGCTGATCTTCTGTTCTATTCCCTAAAGCATCTGTGTTTTGATATTTTTTTAATGAAATCTTCAGACACACCCCTCATACCTAACTACCAGCTGCATCCCCACAGCAGGCATCTTCTTAATGTGACAGGCAAGCACATTATGCTAAGTAGATAATCACAACAATTAACTGAAAAGGTTATAATTTCATCCTGTTGGGTACAGTTGGCCTGTCAAAAATAATTAGGTTAAAATAGATCTCAAGGCTCTTTCTGCAAAACTGAGAGGGAAAAAAAAAGAAAAGAAAAAGGAGACAGCTAAGAACTTTTAGTTTGGCCAAATTAAATGTGCTATAATTTCACTGCTAGCTAAAACACGAGACATATTTGGAAGAAGAGTCCAACTCAGTTGGAAGCATCTAGTTTCTGTTTCAGTGATTCTCAATATAAATATTGAAAAAAAAAATGCTAAGGCAGAATTCAAGGCACAAGGGCTGGCCAAAAAGATAATCTCTTAACATTTACAAGAAAATGAGAAGAAATATAGAAATATGTAGAAATAATTCTATGAACAGTTCTGAATCCTATCCACAGTTTCATTTGCCCTCATGCTTGACATTTTAATTGATTTAGAGCCATCTATTTTCATTCTGTCATCTTACTGCCTCGTAACAATCTAATTATCTGGAAGATTTGGAATATCTCACTTTACCTTTTTAGTTGCTACTTTTATTACTAATAAATTAAAAACTTAAACTAAAGTGCAAAAGTATTACCTAGATTTAACATTTTTTTATTCTACTAGAATTCTCCATGCCAAAGGTGAATAGACTAGTGACAAAAATTTGACTCTATCAAAGCGTGATCACTGCCACCAGAAGAGAGATTTTCTGTTGATTCTATTCCTTTTTATTTCCTTCCATTGCTACTTTATTTAGGTCCTGCTCTTACAGGTAGGAGATAGATCATCATTTCCTTCAACTGCTTACCCTCAGAAAACTTTCAGTATAGATAACGAAGCAGAATGGAAACACATGACACAATTAGAGAAAACAAAACAGAGTGGACAAAGTACATGAAAGCAAACACTAACATAAAAAAATCTGGTTAGTATAGGAAATGCCGGGTCATTGTGGCTTGCATCAGAGACTGCTTGGAAAGCTATAAAATATTTTTATATCCTAAAACAAACCATGTATGTTGTATTTAAATAATTTGGATGCTTATATACCATGAAAGATCACAAAAGTACAAGAAGAGCAGTATAGATAAATACTGTATCAACCATGTCTCTTTTCACAGAGGCTCTTCTTACATGATTTCTTCTTATTTTTTAAAACTGTTAAAATGTTTATCCTAATCTTTTCCAGAAGGAGTCTGAAAATGTGCTCTCTGCCTTTAGAATTTACTTTTCTTCAAAAATTTCCGCTTCAGGAGTCCCCTGGTGGCACACTGGGTTAAGAATCTGGCATTGTCACTACTGTGACACCAGTTCTATCCCTGGCCTCATGGGTACAGGGGAAAAAAAAAAAGGGGGGGAGTTTAAAAAGAGTTTCCCCATCTAATTTTTTGGTGGTTTTTTACCACCTTATGACAACATTATAAAACACTATAAATTTCCTATTTTCAACTCCTAAATCTATTTGTATCTTTGACCTGCTTTTTCTCAAGTGTTTCTCAGGTTTGCTACTGAAGTGCATTTTGTACAGCACTAGCATAGTCCATAGTACACTGAATCACTCTGCACTGCACAATTGTTCTACATGGGCGTTCCCAGGAAACAAGGTCCTCCATGACCACAAGGATTCTGCCACATTCATCTTGAAAGATGAATATAGCTTTATCTGGGGTTTAAGCCCCAGTTCCTACAATGTTTGCCATATAGTAAATGTTAAGGGCTGACACTACTGGTTTCCTACTTAACAGCTTTTCTCCCCCCTTTGCCATTTCTAACAGAGCTCAGACTTCATTCAAGCACCCACCTTCTCCCACATAACTTTATACTTCAAGAGGTGAGACTCCACCCTAGTCTCAGTGAATAAATCACATGCTAAAAGAAAAAAATTGTCTCACTCCTTTTGCCAGTGATTGAGGTCAGGTGATAATTGGAAAAGACATTTGATTTCACACAATGTAAACTTCGGAAGTACGGTATTTCTATCAAAGACCCAGATTCTTTCTATCTCTTTTCTCAACTCTTCTCACCAGATTGGCTTTATCCTCAGACTGGATCTGCTTCTTTGTAAGATGGCAGCTCCCAGTTCTCAGCTATCCCTCGCAAATAGGAAAATGCATGACAGAAACTTTAGCTAATGAGTCACATAATGCCAAAAGATTTTTCCTGCCAATCAAAATAGACGCAGAAAGAAAATGTCACTCTCATCTGCTATGTGTTTGTGTTCTTCTTACACAACATTTGGGACTATGTCTGCCATTTTTCAACTCCTTAAGTAGATCCAGCTTGAAGACAAAGCCAACATGCTGAGAAAAGTAGATAAGAAAAATAGAATATTCCCTGCTAACTTAATCAACCTTGGCAACTGCCCACCACAGGACTTACCATATAAGATAAATTTTCCTTTTTTGCTTCATTGTCTAAGACTTGTATCTTTCTGTCAAAATCACCGCAAGAAATATAACATTTACTTAATTAACGAATGATTTCAATCATTGGAATATAGAAAGGAATCAAGATATTTTGTCTAAACAAGGGCTTCTTGATGCAGCACTATTGACATTTTGAGCCACAAAATCCTTTGTTGTGGGATAGTTGGATGTGTTGTATGATGTTGACTAGAATCCCAGGCCTCCACCTTCTAGATTCTAGTACCTCCCATCACTCAAGTGTGAAAACCAAAATGTCTCCAAAAATGACAAAAGTCCTTGGAGGGGAATATAGGACCCCAGTTAAGAACCACTGGTCTAAGCCTATCATTTCATAGATAAGTAAACTTAGAGGATGAAGTTTCTTTCTTCAAGAAATATTCCCAATATCACACAACTATTAAGTAGTTGAGGGAATAGAAATCCATGGGTACTAAATTTCAGCAGATGTTCATTGTGTGTCTGATCCTCTTTTTTCATCTATGGTCACTATTTTTAAGGGATAAATCAATCAAGCAACTGTACATTAATGAAATACATAAATGTATTAGTATTGATTTTATAGTTAGTGACCAAAACTCAAAATGATAGTGCTTCCAACAAGATATTTTTCCTTCACATAAACCCATGCCTGATAGGAAAGATCCTGGACTGGACTCTGGTTTCTTTTATCTCTTTGTTTTACTAATCTAAAAATACAACTTCTGCTTCAAAATCGAAGATAGCTGCTCTAGCACTGGCCATATATTCATTTGGGTCAGCAGGAAGAAGGGATGGAGGCAGGGAGTGTTCACAGCATCCCATGTCTAAGGATGTATCACATTTCCCACTCCCTTTCCACCTCATCCCATGCAGCAGAGACCAGCTGCAAGGGAGGCTGGGGATCATAGTCTTTATTTGGGACAGCCATCTACCCATCTTACATTAATTGTTCTACTACTGAAGAATAAAAAGGAAGGTGATGTTAGGGGGTCAACCTGCAGTCTAAGCTACAGCAAGAAAAATAGGAAGACAGAATGAAAGAAGGCAAAGGGGAGAAGGAAAAAGAGAGGATATTAATGTAATCTACCTAGAATTTATTAGGTCCTCAATAAAGATGAATTATCTTTCCTTTTCCTCTCCTTCTTTGAAATTAATTAAGTGCTATCACTAAATGTTCTGTTTGTAAGAGAATGAGGTCAATTATTTAAGACTAATAGCAAAACCATGGAGTTGCCATTGTGGCTCATCAGAAACGAATCTGACTAGTATCCATGAGGACACAGGTTCAATCCCTGGCCTCGCACAGAGGGCTAAGGATCCGGCGTTGCCATGTGCTGTGGAAGTCGAAGACATGGCTCAGATCCTGTGTTGCTGTGGCTCTGGTGTAGGCCAGCAACTGTAGATTCGATTTGACTCCTAGCCTGGGAACTTCCACATGCCATGGGTGTGGCCCTAAAAAGCAATAAATAAATAAATTAATTAATAAAACTAATAGCAAAACCTAAATGAGACTAAACCAAACTAAAAGTTAACACAACATTCCTGGCATTTTTGTTCAAACAGAGAACAAGCAGTTTCATCTCCTTATTCTATTACTGACAGCACTCCCCTATCAAACATTATTATTATTATTTAATTCTAGAGTTGTATCCTACTGTTTTCTTTATTTCTTTTTTTTTTGTATTTTTGCTATTTCTTTGGGCTGCTCCCACGGCATATGGAGGTTCCTAGGCTAGGGGTCGAATTGGAGCTGTAGCCACTGGCCTACGCCAGAGCCACAGCAACATGGGATCCAAGCCGCGTCTGCAACCTACACCACAGCTCACGGCAACACCGGATGGTTAACCCACTGAGCAAGGGCAGGGACCGAACCCGCAACCTCATGGTTCCTAGTCGGATTCGTTAACCACTGCGCCACGACGGGAACTCCTGTTTTCTGACACTAATACATCATATCTTCTGTGCTTACAACCTTTACTTCTAAGCTGATTCCCCCTCAAAGCTGTAGGAACACAATATATTATTATTTTTTTTAATCTCATGCTCATTTATCGCAGATGAGTTGTTGCATGATAGATGGTTACTAAAGAAGTTAGCTGGTCAATCACAACCCATGTAGACTTTTTGTTTACAAGTCTGGTCATGAATTGGGAGTTTACATTTAGGGAATTCACAAAACAACTTACATTGTTTTCAGCAACTAAAACTTGAGGCTGAATTACTTTTTCAGCTTCAAATTTGTAATTAATAAATTCATTGAAATTTTTGGTGCTTAGGAAGCCAGGTATCAAGACAACAGTCTTATTCATTTATTCTATTCATTCAAAAATTTTCACATGGAGTCCATGGTGGCACAACAGAAATGAATCCGACTAGTATCCATGAGGATGTGGGTTTGATCCCTGGCCTCACTCAGTGGGTTAAGGATTGGCATTGCTGTGAGCTGTGATGTAGGCAGCAGACAAGGCTGAGATCCCACATTGCTGTGGCTATGGCATAGGTCAGCAGGTGTTGCTCTGATTTGACCCCTAGCCTGGGAACTTCCATGTGCAGTCAGTGTGGCCCTAAAAAGCAAAAAAAAAAAAAAAAAAATTTTTTTTCACAGAGTGTCAAACCTTGTTCTAAATGCTCAAGCATATTTCATCCTATTGGGACCAAATGAAGGACAGAGATAAGACGTCAGATCTGCATCATGTTCTGTAGAAAGTGCTTCTTGACGTTCTGAGACTGGTATCCCTCCTCTGCACTCAAACAGCAGCCTACCTATAATACCTTCATGGAACTTTCTCCATGGAACCACAGAGCTGGCTCTCTAGGCTGCCCTCCTCTTAGTTTGAAATCTCCTTGAATAGAGGAATTATCTGTCACCTCTCAAAATTTTGTACCTAGCACTCAACACAAGTGGGTTGGATTTGTAAAGGAAGAAAATCACAACAAAATTTATGACTCGAATTTTATTTAATCCAACAGAAATGCAAGTGATGGGAATGACCTGAAAAGCGATTCACAGAAACAAGAATGATGTAGATTAGAGAAGCCATGATAGGTGTTGAGAAGAAAAAAAGAAAAAAAAAGCAGCGATATTCTTTACCCAAATAAAGCCATTAGCTCTGTCTCACAAAGATCTGTTCTCAGTACTCTAATAAGCTTCAACTTGTCTGTAACTTGCATTGTCAAAGGAAGAGGCAACTCTGACATAGTCAACTCCATCTCAAGCCAGTGAAATTCTACTACATTTGGAACTCCTAAGAGCTGGCTTGTGAAAAGTTCCCATTTACTAAAGAAATGGCTGTGTAAGACATATCTGCTTGAGTGGCTATGCCTCCTTTTAACTCTTTTGGATACACTCTTCTGGGATGCCTGAATTCACGCTGGCTGACAGGCCTTTAGCTATGCAGCTTCAAATGTCACCAAGGGATAGAGCTGATCAGGTGAGACTTCACAGTGGCCTGATGGAAGATGAATCATGAAATGTAAATTACCTTGTTTTATAACAAAAAAAATTAAATGGAGTGAACGATTATGCAGATTTGTCACTTTTTGCAGACATTAAATTTCGATATTGGAAATAGTTAAAATAGTTTCGAACCTCAGTGTTTTTATTCTTTTTCTCTAGAATACTGTATTATGTTTTACACTATATTTATTTCTAACATAATGTGAATTTTGCACTAGAATTTGGGTGCAGAATGATTGCAGTAATAGATTTTGGAGTGCTTGATAGGCAAGCAGTAGAGCGCTAGAGGTGGGGAAATTTATACCTTCTTTCCTTCTCTCCATCATATCCTTTGTTACTTTATTTGCAATTGACTGTAAGATGTACTTTGTAGTTTTACTTGTTTAAGTGACACTTCTGAAGAAAATTATTCCTGCATTGTACTATAAAATGATCTAGCCAAAACACCTACCTACTGTTTCATTTATTTTTTTTTTATTTCTTCCTCCTTCCTTCCTATTTCTCATTCTTTTATTCAGTGGACACTTATGACACTCTTTGCACAGCACCATGCTTAGTCTTGGAAAAGGCAAAATAAACACATATATATCTTTTGGGTCAATCTTTTTTGAGATATTAACTGAACTGTTTCCTGTTGCTCCACAATTGGTGACTAGACATCAATGGTGAAAACAAAGACATGAAATGTTCATTATTTCAAAGAGAAACCCAAGCGACCAGTAGGTGATGCTGTCTTGAAAATACTTTGAGAGGCCATTAAACAAGTTGCATTCTTCCATTTCAGCCACTGCCCATCTTCCATCCCTTTCTGTATTTGAAGGATAAGAGAGCTAGAGAGAGGATGTAAGTGTTCCATTACGAGTTATGGGCTAGCTGAAACTGCAGGAGCTTTTTCCTGGGGTAACCTATACAAGAACTCACTGATTTAATTTGCATCTTATCCGAAGTCTAAAGGATGGATTTGGGATTTGGGATTGTCATATGCACACTACTGTATAGGGAATGGATGGGCAATGGAGACCTTCTGTATAGCACAGGGAATTCTACTCAGTTTCTGTGACAAACTAGACAGGGAAAGGATGTAAAGAAAAATGGATGTGTATACATGTATAACTGAATCACTCTGTTGTAGAGATTATCACAACATTTTAAAAAGCTATACTTCAATAAATTTTTAAAAAAGAATTATCAAAATACAATAAAATGAAGTCTAAAATTATGTTAAAATAAAATACTCTAAAATATTAGTACAATAGGATATATAGTATACATGAAATATGTACATATATAGTACATTCTCTCTCTCTCCAACACACCCACTACACATGCACCATCCTGAAAACAATTTTGCTACAAATCATAGAAAATCAAGGTAAAATGCAATAGCTTATTCTCAAAGCAGAAGCTGAAAACCAGAAAGATGAGTGTGAACTGTATTGATATGCCAGCTCTTCTGAGAGACTTTGCTCATCTCTGACACTAACAGCAGTACTTCTCAGAAATCAGGGTATATGTATTAGAGTCACCTGAAGAATGCTAAAACACACATGGCTGGAGCTCACTCAAAGTGTCTGACTCAAAAGGTCTGGGCTGTGGCCAGGAAATGTGCATTTCTAACAAGTTCCTTTGTGACACAGATGCTGCTGGTCCAGAGAAGACCCACTGAGAACCAGTGAAGTGAGAACTGGGAAACAGAAAGGTAGAGCAGATGCTGACAAAGATTTCATATCCACGACCCCACCAACATAATCTTGTAAAGGTTATTATGATCTCCTCATCAAAAAATGAACCCCAGGAGTTCCCGTTGTGGCACAGTGGTTAACGAATCCGACTAGGAACCATGAGGTTGTGGGTTCGATCCCTGGCCTTGCTCAGTGGGTTAGGGATCCCGTGTTGCCGTGAGCTGTGGTGTGGGTTGCAGACATGGCTCGGATCCCACGCTGCCGTGGCTCTGGCGTAGGCCGGTGGCTACAGCTCCAATGGGACCCCTAGCCTGGGTACCTCCATGTGCCGCGGGAGCAGCCCTAGAAAAGGCAAAAGGAAAAAACAAACAAACAAACAAAAAATGAACCCCAAAGATCAATTCTATTTCTGACCTTAATTGGGCTATCAGTAGCCTTTGCCACATATGCATGTTTTCTCTTCCTGAAACATTTTGAGTTAGTTTCTACAACTTCAGTCTCTTGACTTCTTCTAACTTTACTGGCCACGAGTCCTTGGGCTCCTTTCCCTGTTCTTCCTCACCCGCCCAGCTTTAAGTGATAAAGTGAAGCAAGGTTCAGTCCTAGAACCATTGCACTATATGGACTTATTCCCTGAGTGGGTCCAACCCAGTCCAATAGCCAAATAGCATCTTATGTTAAAACTCTCCAGTGAACTTTTGACTTCTCCTAGCTATCTCCCTAGACATTTCCATGAGATGTCCAGTAGCTTTATAAAACTTAAGTGAACTTCCCCTTCTTCTCCCCATAAGCTGCTGTTTCCATAGGATTCCATACCCCAAAGAACAGTAATTCGAAATATTTCTAGTTTTTCAGGAGAAAAAAATGGACCTAGTTGTTCTTCTCTATATGGCGTTCTGCTTCTGTTGGTTTCCCAGCTTCACCACTTGCTCTTTACCACCTGACAGACAGAATAATACTTTAAATTTTAAATACAATGACATCACATCCTAGTCTAAATCCTGACAAAGTCAGTATCCTTTCAACAATTAAAAGCTCTTCCTTCCCTATGCTGCTCCATGACACAAGTTCTTACCAGTTTCTTTCCTCCCACCCAAATTGACCCTCTTTGTAGTTCCTCAAAAACATTATTCAGCTTGCTCTTCCATTGACAAGACACTTGCTTCTCTATCTGCCTAAAACATTCTTCTCACATTCCTTTAATCCTTCAGGACTCTAACCAAATATTGCTTTCAATAATCTTTCCATGTCCACCCTCTATAAAATAGCTTCCAAGACTCATTGTCCTTCTCACTATGGTTTATTTTTCTCCACAACACTTCTTGCAAATTTACACACTATGCAATTAATTGTACATTGTATATTTTTCTATATAGAAAAGTAGATAATTAGAATGTAAATACATAACATCAAGGACTTTGTGTCATTCACTGCTCCATTCCTACACCTGAAATAGTTCCTGGCATACTATCGTTGGTCAATAAATTACATGAATGAAATTGCCCAGATTGGAGGTCAGATAGACAGAAGGAAAATCTCAAAGCTAGGCTAAGAGATGTGGAAAACAAAATGAGTAATTCTAATATTTATCTAATAGGGATTCTAAAAAAAAGAGAATTGGTTAGTCAAGTGAGGCAGAGGCATTATTTGGAAGAAATGGCTGAGAATTTTACAAACTTTACATAAGGCACGAATCATCAGAATTAAAGAGTGTAATAATTCTAAAAGAGTAAATAAAATGAGATCTACACTTTAAAAGGTTGTGATGAGTGATGAGGAGTTCCCTTTGTGGCTCAGTGGGTTAAGTTTCAACATACTCCCCAGCCTCATTCAGTGGGTTAAGAATCTGGCATTGCTGCAAGCTGCAGAGTAGGCCAGATGCAGCTCAGACCCAGTGTTCCCATGGCAGTGGAATAGGCCTCAGCTTCAGTCTGATTCATCCCCTAGCCTGGGAATTAGTATATACCATAGTTGTAGCCATAAAAAAGAAAAAAATTTTGTGATGAAACCAGAGACAGTCAAAAAAAAAGGGTAAGATCTTCAAGGTGGCCAGAGAAAAATATCAGAATAGCTACAAAAGAAAGCTAAACCACAGCAAATTTTTGACATAAAAGTGAAGGCCAGAAGACAGTGACATATTAAAATAAAAGCACTGAGATAAAATCATGGTTGTATTCTTATTGTAAGAATAAGGGATTAAAAAAAAATTCCAAAAAAAGTATATTGCCTATTAATCCTCACTAAAAGATAAACTTTTAAAAATGATTTTTCCTTTTTCCATTATAGCTGGTTTACAAGGTTCTGTCAATTTTCTATAGTACAGCAAAGAGACCCAGTCACACATGCATATATTCACTCTTTTTCTCACATTATCCTCCATCAAGCTCCATCATAAGTGACTAGATATAGTTCCTATACTATACAGCAGGATCTTATTGCTTATCCATTCCAAAGGCAATAGTTTGCATCTATTAACCCCAGATTCCCAGTCCATCCCATGCCCTTCCCCTCCAGGTTGGCAACCACAAGTCTATTCTCCAAGTCCATGAGTTTCTTTTCTATGGAAAGGTTCATTTGTGCCATATATTAGATTCCAGATATAAGTGGTATCATATGATATTTGTCTTTCTCTTTCTGACTAACTCCACTTAGTATGAGAGTCTTTAGTTCCATCCATGTTGCTGAAAATGGCATTATTTTGTTCTTTTTTATGACTGAGTACTATTCCAGTCATGTGTATACACCACATCTTCTTAATCCACTCATCTGTCAATGGACATTTAGGTTGTTTCCATATCTTGCCTATTGCGAATAGTGTTGCAATGAACATAAGGGTGCATGTGTCTTTTTCAAGGAACGTTCTGTCCAGATATATGCCCAAGAGTGGCTTAAAGGCTTAAACATAAGACAAGACACTATCAAACTCCCAGAAGAGAACATAGGCAAAACATTCTCTGACATCAACCTTTCAAATGTTTTCCAAGGTCAGTCTCCCAAGGCAACAGAAATAAAAGCAAAAATAAACCAACAGGACCTAATGAAATGGACAAGATTTTGCACAGCAAAGGAAACCATTTAAAAAAAAAAAACTATGAAATGAGAGAAAATAGTTTTAGTTTCAAATGATGCAACTGACAAGAGCTTATTCTCTAAAACATACAAACAACTTATACAACTCA
The DNA here is from genome assembly GCF_016906955.1 of Phacochoerus africanus. NCBI lineage: Eukaryota > Metazoa > Chordata > Mammalia > Artiodactyla > Suidae > Phacochoerus > Phacochoerus africanus. The sequence continues at coordinate 87,394,508 of NC_062546.1, forward strand.
ACAGCAAAAAAGCCAACAACCCAGTTGAAAAATGGGCAAAAAACCTGCATAAACATTTCTCCAAAGAAGAAATACAGATGGCCAACAGGTACATGAAAAAATGCTCAACATCACTGATTATTAGAGAAATGCAAATCAAAACTACTATGAGGCACCACCTCATACCAGTCAGAATGGCCATCATTAAGAATTCCACAAATAGGAGTTCCCGTCGTGCCGCAGTGGTTAACGAATCCGACTAGGAACCATGAGGTTGTGGGTTCGATCCCTGCCCTTCCTCAGTGGGTTAACGATCCGGTGTTGCCATGAGCTGTGGTGTAGGTCGCAGACGCGGCTCGGATCCCACGTTGCTGTGGCTCTGGCGTAGGCCGGCAGCTACAGCTCTGATTAAACCCCTGGCCTGGGAACCTCCACATGCCATGGGAGCGGCCCAAGAAATGGCAAAAAGACAAAAAAAAAAAAAAAGAATTCCACAAATAACAAATGCTGGAGAGGGTGTGGAAGAAGGGAACCCTCCTATACTGTTGGTGGGAATCTAATTAGTAAAAGATAAAGTTTAAGAGGAAAGAAAAAAATGAGATGGAAGAAGAAATGGTGAGCAAAAATATAGGTATATATACAAGTGACTAAAATAGTAACTACAATGTGTTAACAAATTTTTCAATTTATTTTTATTATTTCCCCCAACACACTTTTTTTTCCACTGTACAGCATGAGGACCCAGTGACACATACACGTATACATAATTTTTTCTCCCATTGTCATGCTGTGTTGTGAGTATCTAGACATAGTTCTCATGCTACACAGCAGGATCTCATTGTTAATCCATTTAAAAGCAAGAGTTTGCATCCCTAACCCCAAGCTCCCAATCCCTCCCACGCCCTCCCCCTCACCCTGGGCAACCACAGGTCTATTCTCCAAGTCCATGAGTTTCTCTTCTGTGGAAAGGTTCATTTGTGCTATATATTAGATAACCAATAAAAGTGATATTATACGGTATTTGACTTTCTCTTTCCGACTTATTTCACTCTGTATGAGAGTCTCAAGTTCCATCCATGTTGCTGCAAATGGCATTATTTCACTCTTTTTTGTGGCTGAGTAGTATTCTATTGTGTATATATACCACATCTTCCTAATCCAGTCGTCTGTTAATGGACATTTGGGTTGTTTCCATGTCTTGGCTATTGTGAATAGAGCTACAATTGAAAAATATAGAAATAGAGTACTGGAAAAATTATATATAAAGCCAAGCATAATGGAAGAAAGTGAATGTTCTATTGTGCAGGGAATAATAGAATCACTTTATAATTTGCTAAGTATTTATGTGATAATATATTTAAAATTGAGGTAGAATGGGAGAAAGAGGATAAAATGTTTTTAAATTACTCAAAGAAAGTAAGAGAGAATGAGAGAAAAAGAGAAAGAGAAAAGGAGTTCCCATTGTGGCTCGGTGTTTTAAGAACCACACTAGTATCCATGAGGATGCAGGTTCGACCCTTGCCCTCTCTCAGTGGGTTAAGGATCTGGCATTACTGCAAACTGCAGCATAGGAGGCAGATGCTGTGGCTGTGGTGTGGGCCAGAAGCTACAGCTCTGATTCAACCCCTAGATTGGGAACTTCCATGTGATGCAGGTGTGGCCTAAAAAGAAAAAAAGAGAGAGCAAGAGAAAGAGAGAGAGAGAAGCCTACAAAAGCTGGAGAATAAAAAAAGCACAAAATATTGTGACCAGGAGTTCCCATCGTGGTGCTGTGGTAATGAACCCAACTATGCCGTTGCAGGTTCAATCCCTGACCTCACACAATGGGTTAAGGATCTGGTGTTGCCCTGAGCTGTGGTGTAGGTCGAAAATGCTGCTCGGATCTGGAGTTGCCATAGCTGTGGTGTAGGCCAGCAACTGTAGCTTCAATTGGACCCCTAGCCTGGGAACCTCCATATGCAGAGAGTGCAGCCCTAAAAAGAAAAAAATATATATTGTAATCAACAAATCCATGTATAAAAGGAAGTACAATAATAAATGCAATAAATGTAAATTTTTAAGCTTAATAATTTAAAGTTATCAGACTGAATTAAAATATCAAATGTTCACTCTCCAAAATGGAGTCCATAGACATGATGAATATTAAAAAAAGAAGAAAATACATGTATTTGTTAAATTCTAACCAGAAAAAATTATGAAGCTATATTAATATTAGGCAAAATAGACTTTTAGGGGAAAAGTATTGAGATTAGTAGAGCCAGTACATAATGATAAAAGTAGTTGAGGAGAAAAAGCAACTCTAAACCTGTATGCCAGAATTCACCAGCCAATGGACCCAACACATTGGGGTGTCCTGGGGACACATAGCTGTACTATGAAATACTCGTGGACATACATTGTGATAAAATTTTAAGGCAATATCTGCAATAATTCAAAATTTTACAACAGCTAAAATTATATTTGGACATTAGTATGACTTCCTTTGTAAACTGTCTAAATTCACTTATTTTGTCATCTAGATCACATTTGCACCCCTGCCCTAAAGAGTGTTCTGTACTACTTATACCACATAACACGCTCTTGACATCTGGCTTAATCACTCCAAATAGACCATTTATTTTTTTAGGTATAATTTTTTAAATCATCAATTAACTTGTTTGTACCATGTGTATATGTATACATCTCTATCCAAAATAATAATTTTGTGTTATTTGCTTTTAGTTTTTATGTTCTTTCATATATGAATAGTATGTATGATTGGAAAGTGGGTCCTTATTGTTACTAGCATTGTTGATTTTGTTGTCTACTATAAGAAGTTTCAAAGTAGAATATGTTATATTTATTTTTTTGCTTCATGATTTATTTGAGTTTTTTTGTTTTTATAAAATAGCTAAAGTATGAAGTAATGTGACTTTGTGAAATTTCTAACAAATTGTTTTCTTGTTTTATTTTTTTTTATTTTTTAATTTCAATTTTTTGCTTTTTAGGAACATCCACAGTATATGGAAGTTCCCAGGCTAGGGGTCTAATCGGAGTTACAGCACCAGCCTATACCACGGCCCACAGCAATGCTGGACCCCTGACCCACTGAGCAAGGCCAGGGAGCAAACCCAAATCCTCATGGCTAATAGTTGGATTTGTTTCTGCTGTGCTGGGATGGGAACTCTCTACTTGCTTGTTTTAAAATAGAGGGTTTTTTAAGGTCTGCACCTGAGGCCTATGGAAGTTCCCAGGCTAGAGGTTGAAATCAGAGCTGCCACAGCAACTCCAGATCTGAGCCGCATCTGTGACCTACACCACAGCTCATGGCAATGCCGGATCCTTAACCCACTGACCAAGGCCAGCGATTGAACACGCATCCTCATGGATACCAAGGTTCTTAACTCTCTGAGCCACAGTGGTAAATCCTAGATTTTTTAAAATTAGAGTAGAGTTGATTTACAATGTTGTGTCAGTTTCTGTCATACAGCATAGTGACCCAGTCATACAAATATATATATATATATATATATATATATATATACATTTTTTTCTCGTCATACAAATATATATATATATATATATATATATATATACATTTTTTTCTCGTATTATCTTTGGTCATGGTCTCTCCCAAGAGACTGGATATAGTTTATTTTTTAGAGCAGTCTCAGTTTCACAGAAAAATTGAGTGGAAAATACATACTGTTCCCATATACACCCTGAACCACCTCTTCAACATACACTCAACCTCCTCTCTATCAATATCCCATAGCAGTGGTCCATTTATAGTCATCAGTGAGCCTACATCAACACATTGTCACCCAGAGTCCACAGTCTATATTAAATTTCATTTTTGGTCTTGTACATTCTCTGGGTTTCAACAAATGTTTAATGGTATATATCTACCATTATATAGCATCAGACAGAATAGTTTCATTGCCTGAAAAACCTCTGTGCTCTGCTTGTATGTACCTCTCTCCACCCCAATCCCCGGCATCTATCTATCTTTTTCCTGTCACCTTAGTTTTGCATCTTCTAGAATGTCATATCATTGAAATCATATAACATATAGTCCTTTCAGACTTGTTTCTTTCACTTAGTAGTGTACATTTAAGTTTCCTCTGTGTCTTTTTATGGCTTGCTCATGCATTGATTTTTAGTGCTAAATAACATTCCCTTTCTTGAATGTATCACAGTTTATTTGTATATTCAGCTACTGAAGGACATCTTGGCTGCTTCCAAGTTTTGGCAATTATGAATAAAACTGTTGTAAACATCCATGTTTAGATTTTTGTATGGGTGTATGTTTTCACTTCATTTGAGTAAGTACCAAAGAGTTCTGTTACTGTTTGCTTTTAAAAATTAAACGTATTTTACAAAAAGAATAACTGAAACCTTAAAAGGCTGTATCACTTACCATTTCAACTATCATATATTTATTCAAAACATTTTGTTATATATGAATTAGTCGCATTTTGTGGATTTTTATCTCAAATATTGATTTGTATGCTTCAATGTCTTTTCTTCCTTAGAAATTATTCCAAACAAACTATACCAGCACCTGAAATCCAACAAGCAATTTGAAACAGAAAAGAGAAAGGGAAAGACAGAAAATATTTTTTGAGTTTGCATTTATAAAATGTAAAACAAATGTCTTTAATTAGATTTGTTGCTGAAAGTATCAGTCAAATATATAAAGAGAAACAAATTGATATAAAGAAGAAATGGATAAATCCACATTCTCCCTTTTATACACCAAAAAATGAAGACGTCAAAGATGAAAGCAACACATAACCCTCTGTTTATTTGCACACTAAATGCTCCTGTGTCGTTGGGCTTTATGTTTGCAATAGCTCCAAGTCATTTCTCCTCTCCTTCAGCTCCCAACTTGTATTATTGCATTATTTCTTTATCATCCAATCAAATTACAGTTTTATTCTGTTCTGCATTTTAATCCTCACATTTGTCTTACTCTAACTTCTACAATTGAATATTTTCAATGTTTGTTAGCTGTTATTTTTCTTTAGTTCCCTTGTCTACTAGGGCATGAAAGTTTTATTTGAATTTACGTCTGTCTCTTTCCTGATCTACATTTATCTTAACTCTCATTTACAATTTACCCATATTAACCATAATATTCCATTTTATTTATTTCAAGCCAAACTACCTATTTAAATGTTACATATTTAAAGCTTTCAAAAACTTAGAGCACAACCAAAATCATATTAATCAAATTCTAAAAAAATGCTTGCAATATTTGACCCATAAAATACAAGTCACTTTATCTGGGGCTTTAGGGGGAACAAATGTACACAAATAAAAGATTAAATAGATAAAATTATCATGGTGATTATGTGAAAACTATGAACCTACTTCTTTTTGGACCAAGAATGTTAATTTAGGTGTTTTTTTTTTTCTTTTGGCCACGCTTGCAACATGTGGAAGTTCCCAGGCCAGAGATTGAACATGTGCCACAGTAGAGACCCAAGCCACATCAGTGACAACACTGGAACACTATGCCACAAAGGAACTCCCTGAATTTCATTTTACAATATATTAGTCTACATGTTTCGCTCTATTAATAGTGTTTTAATACAGTGCTACTTATTTGAAAGAAAAACAAGTTTCAACATACAGTTAGGAGATTTCTGGAAAGAAATCCAGTAGGTAGACAAAATATTATGTGAGCAGTAAATTAGAAACTATTCACAGAAACAAATTTTACAGGTTTTGACTGTCTTTTTTTTTACATTTTTAACATTATATCCAAATATAGACTTAGATTTTTCCAACATAAACATGTATTTGCTAATGGTTCAGAATGGGTCCCAGAACTCTGTATTTTAACAAACCCCTTTGAATGATCCTAACGCACATGAGGGTAGGTCATACATTCACAACAAAGTATATTGTCTAGAAGGATGTGAAAATTGTTTCTTGGGAGAGGAAAAAAAAACTTAGGCATTACAATGCTTACACCAAACTCTACCCTACCAAATAGAATTTTACTCCTTAGTATTTAATTTCATGGGAGAAGAGATAATATTAAATATATATATATATATATCCTTTTGAGAGCCTAAGAAAAAATGTTGAGAAATATTAGTGCTGATCAGTGAGGATAAGGGAATCATGAAAGTCTTTATAGATGAAAGGAACCCTGATCTGAGCCCAGAAAAAAATGAGTAGCACTAAGAAATGCTATCCAGAAGAAGTGATTTCCAACTGAGATTGATGCCCACTTCTCTTGCACTGACCAGAGCAACTTTAATACAAAAATGGGGTTAGGACAAGGGTGGTATAAAAAAAAAACCTTAATTCAAAACTTGCTGGGCTAGTTCATTACTTCGAAGGTACAAAAGTAGTTGTTGTATCAGACGTGAGAAAAATAGAATCCTACTTAGTGGGTATCCAGAGCGGTAGGTAGAAGTGGCATTGAGCATCAGATTAAAAGTGGTTGTGCAAATACCACTACTGGAATAAAGACACTAATAGTTTAGGATTCAGGAACATCAGAATAAATTTGAGAAAAGAGATCCAATATACAAGAAGAAAAAGGATTCAGAACCTATAGAGTGAACAAACAATAAAGGAAAAAGAGAAGTTTACTTTGAGTACTAGCCTTGTACAATGTCTGTGTGTGTGTGTGTGTGTGTGTGTGTGTGTTATGCACAGTGACTACTCAATCAATATGAAATCTGTTATTTCAGTCTATCCCCTCCGCAGATGTAGAGTTCACACATTTCTTGCTTACTACTATATCTCCATTACCAAGAACATAATAGACATTCAGTAAAGATGGGTTGAAGAAATAAATCTAAGGCTTGGTAGGACTGCCATTGCTGTCATTGAAAATCTAGCTCTATCCTTTAGGCCTATATATATTTTTTCCTCCAGGCTATTAAATATTTATTTATTTTAAGTGCCTTTTTAAAATTTTTTAAGATTTTTATTTTTTCCATTATGGTTAATTTACAGTGCTCTGTCCCTTTCTACTGCAGACCAAAATGACCCAGTCATATTCATATATATATATTCTTTTTCTCACATTATCCTCCATCATGTTCCTTCAAAAATGACTAGATATAGTTCCCAGTGTTATACAGCAGGATCTCAATGCTTATCCATTCCAAAGGCAATAGTTTGCATCAATTAACCCCAAATTCTCAGTCCATCCCACTGCCTCTCCCTCCCCCTCAGCAACCACAAGTCTGTTCTGCAAGTCCATGAGTTTCTTTTCTGTGGAAAGGTTCATTTGTGCCATATATTATATTCAAGTTATAAGTGATATCAAATGGTATTTGTCTTTCTCTTTCTGACTTACGTCACTTAGTATGAGAGTCTTTATTTCCACCCATGTTGCTGCAAATGGCATATTTGTTCTTTTTTACTCCTGAGTAGTAATCCATTGGGTATCTATGCCACATCTTCTTAAGCCATTCTTATGCTGATGGACATTTTTGTTGTTTCCCTGTCTTGGTTATTGTGAATAATCTTTCAATGAACATAGGGGTGCATATATCTTTTTCAATGACAGTTTGTCTGGATATATGCCCAAGAGTGGGATTGCTGGGTCATATAGTAGTTCTACGTTTAGTTTTCTGAGGCACCTCCTTATGGTTTTCCATAGTGATTGTACCAATTTACATTCCCACATACAGTGGAGGAGGGTTCTCTTTTCTGCACAGCCTCTCCAGCATTTGTTATTTGTGGACTTATTAATGATGGCCATTCTGACAGGTGTGAGGTGGTACCTCATAGTAGTTTTGATATTCATTTCTCTAATAATTAGTAATATTGAGCATATTTTCATGTGCCTGTTGTCCTTCTGTATATCTTCTTTGGAGAAATGTCTATTCAGGTCTTTTGCCCATTTTTCAGTTGGGTTTTTGGTTTTTTTGTTCTTGATTTGTATAAGTTGTTTGTATATTCTAGAGATTAAGCCCTTGTCAGTTGCATCATTTGAAACTATTTTCTCCCATTCTGTAAGGTGTCTTTTTGTTTTTTGTTTTTATGGTTTCCTTTGCTGTACAAAACTTTGGATCCCATTGGTTTATTTTTGCTTTTATTTCTTTTGCCTTGGGAGACTGACCTTAGAAAACATTTGTAAGGTGGATGTCAGATAATGTTCTGCCTATGTTCTCTTCCAGGAGTTTGATGGTGTGTTGTCTTATATTTAAGTCTTTCAGCCATTTTGAGTTTATTTTTGTGCATGGTGTGAGGGTGTGTTCCAGTTTCATTGATTTATATACATGTGGCTGCCCAGTTTTGCCAGCACCACTTTCTGAAGAGACTGTCTTTTTTCCATTTTATATTCTTGCCTCTTTTGTCAATGATTAATTGATCATAGGTGTCTAGGTTTATTCATGGGTTCTTTATTATGTTCCATTGGTCTCTATGTCAGTTTTGGTACCAGTACCACACTGTCTTGATTACTGTAGCTTTGTAATATTATCTGAAGTCTAGCAGAATTATTTATGCCTCCTGCTTGATTTTTGTTCCTCAGGATTACTTTGGCAATTCAAATTCAATTTGTGTTTATGGTTCCATATAAATTTTTGGATTGTTTTTTCTAGTTCTGTGAAAAACTTCATGGGTTATTTGACAAGGATTGCATTGAACCTGTAGATTGGTTTGGTAGTATGGCCATTTTATGATATTAATTCTTCCAATCCAGAAGCATGGAAATCTTCCATTTCTTTGAATCCCCTTTAATTTCCTTGATTAATGTTTTACAGTTCTCAGTATATTAAGTCTTTCACATCCTTGGTCAGGTTTATTCTAAGTATTTAATTTTTGGAGGTGTGATTTTAAAAGGTATTGTATTTTTGTATTCCTTTTCTAATAGTTCATTGTTAGTTTACAGAAATGCAAGAGCCTACAGTATGCTGTCTACAAGAGACTCACCTTAGGGCAAAGGACACATATTAATTTTTAATTTTTAAATTTTTATTGAAATATAGTTTATATACTATGTTTTATTATTTTATGAGACAAGGAACACTTTGGAATCATGTGAAATCTGTACCTATACATGCATGCATACCTGTTTGTGACCAACTTCTGGTGATCCCCAGTTGCCTAGGACATCTCTATAGAAGAAACACAGTTGCAAACCCTTAAGGACATTTATGGTTTCTAAATAATGACTTCCAGTAGGTAAACATCAAAAACTGCTTTTTACAAAATAGGAAAATCAAATCTTTGTAGTGACATAACACTTGATGTTCCTTCAGGCCACTTCCTTGCCTTTCCCTTAGCACAGTGGTTCCTTTGCTACTTAAAATCTAACACCCAGAATTTCAGAGTAAGAATCCAGGAGGACAGAGAGGTTTTTACGAATTAGTGATCACTCTCAAACTCGATCAATTTCATGATCAGTATTACCACCAAAATCCAAAAATCTAGACTGTCTCTCCCTTAAATCAAAATGATCTTAGACGCCTACCTGTGAAATTTCTATCCTAGAGTTTAAACCATGCATTTTTAAATAATTCAAATAACTCTAGATGAAATATTAGAAATCTCCAGAAAAAACACATAAACTTTTCTCTTTAGAAATCACAATAAAGACTTTTCCAGGTATGCAGCATTTCACTAATTACAGCAACCTAATGGGATTTACTAGGACTTCTAACTGGTTGGCATGTCAAAAACAACGCATTTCAGAGTTCCTTTCATGGCCCAGTGGTTAACAAACACGACTAGTATCCATGAGGATGTGGATTCAATCCCTGACCTCCCTCAGTGGGCTAAGGATCCGGCATTGCCTTGAGTTGTGTGTAGGTCACAGATGAGGCTCAGATCCTGCAATGCTGTGGCTGTGGCATCAGCCGGCAGCTACAGCTCCAACTAGACCCCTAGCCTGGGAACCCCATATGCTGTGGGTGTGGCCCTAAAAAGACAAAAAAAAGACACATTTTGAGTTCAACCATTTTTTCATATAACTCTTGAAAGAACCATAGCAAGATGGCAAGAAGAGAATGGAAAGCACATAACACAAAGATTTCCTTCTCCTTAATTTTTCTTCTTCCTTTTAGTTACCTTTCACACAGGCTAAATCTTTTCAGAAAGAGTAATTTAAGGACTCACAGCTGCAGAGGTGCAAAGCCAACTGCACTCTGTTTAAAGAAAGAGTATGTCTAAGTGCTGCACTCCACAACCCGGGCACCAGGGCAGGACAGATGTTCATAAATCTCATACTGGTCTAAGGGAGTAAAACTCTGGTGCATGATGGATGTGTAGCAAGCTCCTCACGAACCGCTTTCTGGAAGCACATGGCTCCTTAAAAGAGCAAGAAGCCCAGGGCTGTGCAATACAGCACTCGGTCACGCATTCAACAAGCTTATTTAGCACCATCTGTATGCAAGTCACTTCGTGTAACCAGGATGATTTAGAACACAGACTTACTAAAAGCTGCTGCCTGGATCAATCCTATGTGTGGACAGAGGCAATGTCTGTTAATACATCATGATTTAAAGGATACTACAAGGCTTCTTCTGCCCCAAACTATTGCTTTTCGTGGCCCACTATGGCTTGAATGAAAAACAGGGAACTCTGGTTCTGAGGCCTTCTAACCAGGTGAATTCCTAACTCTATACAAAGGTAAGGCCATAAGCTTTAGCCATACCTCCATTAGCAAGGGGGGTTTTAGCAGACTACCATGTAGATTGCATGTGCATCCTTTTGCATTGCTTTTTTTTTGTTTATTAAGTCAAGCAAATGAAAATAACCTCACTTAGGAGTCATTCTCCCCACACATTGAAACAGAGAAAACATTCTATTCTAGCCTAACTCACTATAGGAACTATAAAGTCCCACCCTAGATGCCAACTCCCTTAATCAGAGTGTAGTACCTGGATTCTTTCCAGGAAACCATGGAGCATAGTTCCCTAGGCTGTCTTCAAGTGATGTGTTGTCCCCCAAGCAGAGCCATTATGGAAAATTCAAATCACTAAAGATAGATGACTTTGTCACTGAGAGAGGAACAGGGAGATCCACAGGGGATGGCAGAAACTGGGAAAAATATGTAATATATGATTTTATGGAAATTAAAGGAAGAAATTAACTGTAATTGAAAACTTCAGGCAGATATTTCCATGGCTTTATTGCAAAGGATGTCAATTTCTGAGGCTTAACTAATCACATCTTGGCAGAATACCACAATAGAAAGAACACAAGTGCTGATACCTGGCAGATCCATTTTGACACTAAGAAATGTGACTTATTTTCTTATTTTCCCATTCACATCACAGATATTTATTAGAGTTTACATGGATCTGTGAGAAGTACAGATTTAAATAAGGCAAACGTAACCCCAGCCTTAATAGAACACAGTATCTAGTCAAGGGAGAAAAAAAAAGTTTTCTAAATATGTCACAAATATGTAAATACAAATATTTATGAAACATAGTGAAGAAAATACATGATGCTTTACAAGTATTAATGGGGGCACATCTGGTTTAGAAATTTAAAGAATCTCCAGTTGAGGAATTCCCATTGTGGCTCAGCAGGTTAAGAACCCGACTAGCATCCATCAGGATTTGGGTTATTCTCTGATCTTTCTCAGTGGGTTAAGGATCCTACATTTCTGCAAGCTGTGGCATAAGTTGCAGATTTGTCTTGGATCTGGTATTGCGGTGGCCATGGTATAGGCATAAGGCTATGGTTCCAATTTGACCCCTAGCTTGGGAACTTCCATATACTGCAGGTACAGCCCTAAAAAGACAAAAAACAAACAAACAGAAAGAATCTCCATCTGAGATTGGAAGGATAAGGAATTAATTAGGAAATTCTATACATGTGTGAAATAGTTCCAAATAGAGAGAACTATCTTTGCAAAATAACCTGGACATTTTTCAGCTGACTGGTAAATATTACAAAATTTGATGATACCTTCTAGTGAGTTGATGAAGAAAAAGTCTATTCTGTACTGTGTATATAAATTGGTAAAAACCTATAAAGAACAATTTTAAAAAATCAAAATAAATTACCAACCTACATACACGTTTGACCCATTAACTCAGTATCCATGATTGTAGCTTACTCAGGCACATTTATGGCAATATGAGAAGTGTATGCATAATAACAGTTTGGAACTGATAACTCGAAAATGTTGGAAACCATTTAATACTTTATCAGTCAGGGTCTAGATCAATAAACTATACTGCATTCATGCAAAGGAATATCAGGACACAAAACAACATGTAGTTGTAAAAAGGAATGATGTAGTGTTAGAGGTATCAATTGGTTGTTTTCTCTTTAGAAGACACTACTGAGGCCATGCCCAGGGCCTCTTCATTGGGTGGGTGAACATATTTTCCAACTGTGATGAGTGCTGGCTACTAACCAGTCACAGGTACAACCTTCCTAGAGAACTGCCCTCAGCCAGTAAGAGATTCCACTTCCAACAGAGATGCGTGGGAGACTACACAACCTCCTAGAGTCTAAGGGGTGGTTGTCTACAGCCAATATCTGGCTGATAAGGGCATAAAAGCCAGCCCTTTTCCTTCAAGGAAAATGAGTTGTGGTATGATTACTATTCAGAGTTTCTTATGAGAACAGGTCGAAGCTTGACTTCAGAAGCCACATTGCTGTCCATCTTTTTTTGGCTGTGTCCTGTCCCTCACTTGTAGGTTTGCTGCCTGGGAACACATGCTCAACAACTCACCCAAACAAAAATATCAATTTCAGTATCTGCTTCAAAAGAACCTGACCTAAGAGTTTTGTTATTTTGTTTTGCTTTCAAGATCCTTCAAGCCATTAAATATATAAAACCACATTTCATAAGAAGATCAAAAGTAATTGAGAAAGCGGGGGGAAATGTTTTGAGCTGTGGACAGCTGAACAAAACAAAAGATCCACCTGCTTTTCCAAAGGAAATTAAAAAACAACTCAGTTTCTTTTGCAAGCTGGAAAATCCATTTTAATCCTTAAATGCCCAAATTAACTAATCCCTACTACCTGAAAAACTATGACCAAATTTTCCACAGCAGTTCTTGGCAACTTGACATTTGCCCTAAGGGAAAGTAGATTCTTAGAGCTTCTCTGAGCAGATAAATATTACCACATGCTCCCTAACAGAGTACACAACTGGGATAGGTGTGAAAAATAGCCCCAAATCAATGAAAACAAAAGTAAATGAACACAAAATCTCACCTCTGAAACAATATCCTCTGATTATTCTCAGAAGTAAATAGCTAGATATACAACATATACTTGTTTCCATCAATTCTGTTCTGATTCCCATTCCATTAAGCAGTCATCTTCCATTCATCCTTATACGCCTCCAAGTCACATTTCTGGAATGGTTATTTCAAGATTTATATTAACATTCATTATACATTCTTGTCCATTGGGAACCAATACCTAAAATGATCATTCCAACAGCTGCCTTTAGTTTGCATTAATCCAATGGATTTGAGCCACCATATGTATAGTTCATATTTTTGGTGCAAATTTGAAAATTAAAAGCCACACCTGAGGGTATTTGATGGTCTGCTCCCTTATCAGTATTTGAAAAACGTATTTTTGGAAAGTCCAGAAATATCCTCTCACAGCCATTTAATGTTATGGGTCTCTAAAACAATGGTGATTGATTTTATTTGGTCTAACACACAAATTATCCCATGATCATTTTAGCCTGCCAGCCATGCTTATGTTGACTTGCTTGTGTTTTAGAGAAGAAAATGCAATGACTGTCATGAAAAATGGAAAGGGTTGGAGGCAAATAAAAGATTTCTCTGTGTGGAGCAAAAAATGCAGCTACTTTAATTATCTATACCAAACGGGTTTCATTTGATATCAACGTAAAGTGAATTTGAAAATAGAAAAGGGCACTTCAGTTTTTGAGTAAACTTATCCTTTAGACATCTATTTTGATTTTTTAATTCATGGGCTTGCTCCGTGCAAAGGAAGAAAAAGGCAGACATTAAGTGGGGTGAGAGTTCCTACCTTTCTCATCCCCAAAACACTGGTTACTTAAACATCACATAAATTCAGTATGGGTTTAACATACACACATAGAGTATTCTCATAAATATTTTGGAGAGGAGAGAAAAAAGGAAGAAGAGAAAAACAGAAGGAAGGAAGAAAAGAGAAAAAGAAGGAAAAGGAAGAAAGAAATCTCTGTGTTTGTGTCACTGGCCCCATGTCATCCTATATCACATAAAAGATAGTGCAAGACAGTGGAAATTCTAGGTCTTCCTTGTATCACTAACTACCTCTAAGACATTGTGAAAGTCAATATACTTTCCTAGATAGCAATACCCTTAATTGAAAGTGAGCAAACAGGACCACCTCTTTAAGGCTCCTCCTAGTGTTGACCTCCTTTGATTGCAATTTCTGCAACAGCAGGCATTTGATAAATGTCCCCATAGTACCAGCTGGAAGGTTGATAAAAGTCAATAGGGTACAGGTTTCCAAAGAACTGTGCATTGTTTGAAAAGTAAATTCATTGAAATGTTCCAACAAAGATGAGAAAAGTTTCAAGTCAGCAATTTGGAAATACCCTTTTGGGTAAAATAAGAAATGATTATCCTCCATCAGACATTTCTGAGCTGTTCACCTTGACAGTCTTTCCCATTTTGGCTTTGTCTCTGAAGCACAAACCTCCCACATTATATCTAATTGCTCTTCACTTAGGATACTCTAAGTTCCTCTGACTTGGCTGGAACGTTTAAATGCAAAGTATCATCTCCTTTCATAAAGTTCATTTTCATTGTTTGACTCATTCTTCATTGAGAGGTTGTGATAATATGGCCAGTTGTGCCAATTGTGCAATGTTCTCATTAACACTCTCTTTACACCAAAATAAAACAAACAAACACACAAAAAAAACAATAACACATGCCAATTCTTTTCGTATTTGATGCTGTTGAGATAGTTTTCAGAAGCTGAATCTGAGTATGTACCAGAGGTGTCCAGTACCTCTCTCTGTAGCCCTGGAAATTTATGTAAGTATTAATTTCAGCGTTAGAGTCCCAAATAACATGAAAGACAGTAAACACTATCTGAATTCCATTGAGGTCTCTGTATAATTCACATTAATTCAACATTTATTCAGTACATCAGAAGTATAAAAGATTTCACAAGGAAGATATGGAATAGAATGATGGTGGAAGATAACTCAAAAAATCCATAGAGTTCAAGTTTCAATGAAATTAAAATTTTCTGTACATTACTACTCAAAGGTAAGCCATATCCACTATCTCTTTTGTATTTAGGTCTAAATGATTTTGTTGTAGGCAGTGCAAGAATTCTCTCTTTTCGTAGACATGAAAAAACTAGATGATGATGACTTTCCCAAGTTACTTCAAATCTGTGGAAGAATCAGCATTAAAATACAAAGCTTTTTACTAAAAATAAAAACTCTCTCTTACACATCAGACTATAGGCTACTAAACTTGGGTTCAAGGAGACAGGCAGAAAACAACACTATTAAAGAGAAGAAAATATCATATACATGTGGCAGATTTAAATATCTAGTTTAATAATTCAACAGTTATTCATTGGGAACATAGTATGTGTCAATTCCTATATGAGGCATTAGGAATAAAATAATGAATAAAATGTAATCTAAAGCCTCAAGAATCTTCTGGTCATTTCTAAGAGTCAGAATAAACCACAAATTGGAAAACAAACCAAAAAAATTTTCATAGTAATGTTTTAAAAATAAACACATTTGTAGACTTATTGAAGTAACCAGTACTAGATTTTCCCTCTGGTCATTAAAAAAAATAGAAAACTATATATAATCTGTATTTTTTTAAACATTACACCACAGGCAGTATAGGGCTGTGATCCCTGAGACAAGGGAAATAAATAAGTTGAACACCATGATGGCTCCAGCTTTCTGGCAGGAGGTACTTTCTGGACCATTGTGCAGGATGCAGAACAAAACAGACAGTGGAGCCACACAGAGTTGAAAAAATAATGATGTAAGCATTCAGGGAGATAGGCCCAGCTGATAACTATGAGGCAGACTACTGGAAAATAGATAAGTATATAGGATAAACATCCCCAAAAGGACAGGACTCTCCATAGGGTTTATCTTGAACCTTTGACTAAATAGCAACATGCACATACCTAAAATAAAACTCCACAACTCTGAGGATGGAACAATTTTTGGAGAGCAGTAAACTAAACAATTTCCAGAGATCTACAGATTCCATGCAATCTTCATCCAAATTCCAAAGATATTTTTGCAGAAAGAGAACAGCCAATATTCAAACTCACAAGGAAATGCAAAGTGCCATGAAGAGCCAAAACGACATTGAAAACCGAAAAAACTGGAGGACTCACAGTTTCCTGATTTCAAAACTCAGAGTTTAATGATTTCAAAATTTACTCCAAAGCTACAGTAATCAAAAAATATGGTAATAGAATAAAGGTAGACATATATACCAATATAATAGTTTTGAGAGTCCAGACATAAATCCATAAATATATGGGACGTTATTTTTTTACCAGAGTTTAAAACCCATTCAATTGGAAAAGAATAGACTCTTCAAAAAAATGTTTCTGGGGCAACTAGATTCTCATAATTAATAGAATAAAGTTTAACTTCTATCTCATATCATATATAAACATGAACTGAAAATAATCAATGACCTAAATATAAGAGCTAAAACCACAAAGCTCTTAATAAAACATAGGAAAAAATTTTCATTACTTTGGATTTGGTAATGGATTCTTAGCAATAACAAAAAAAAAGAATAAGAAAAAATAGCTAAATTAAAAAATTTGTGCATCAAAGGATATTATCAAGAAAATGAAAAGACAACCTACGTAATAGGAGAAAATGTTTATTATCTTTCAATTTTCCTCTAAGTCTGTGCATTCATAATACCTGTTTGAAAGTCCTTGTCTGCTGTTTCCACCATCTCTGTCATTTTTGGGTTTGTTTCCATTGTTTAGTCTTCTTCCTGATTATGGGTCACATTTCCCTACTTGTTTCGCATACCTCAAAATTTTTATTGGATATTTAATATTGTGAATAATACAATATTGAGTTTTTTGTATTTTTTGGCATACCTATATAAATTGTCAGATTTTTGTTTTGGTACATAAGAAAATTATTTATCTATCAGCTTAATCCTTTCACATTTTGTTTTTTAAGTTTGTTAAATAAGCTCCATAGTAGACTTCATTCAAAGGCTTATTTAACACTACTAAGGTATTATACTTCCAGGGTCCCTGTTGAATGTCCTGAGTTTTCATTAAAATCTTGCTCCTCTGGCTAGTAAAAATTGTTTGATTTGTTTTGTTCCAGTGTAAATAATTTGTTTGTAAGAACATTGCACAATTGGCCTTATTATTTTTATCTCTAAGTAAAATATGTCAAAAAATGAAAATGAACATTTCCTGCTTTGGTTATTTGCATGTTCTTTCTTTTTTGGTCAGTTTAGCTAAAGATTTTCCAATATTGTTGATCTTTTAAAAAGATAAACTTCTGGTTTTATTGATTAACTTTAGTATTTTTCTATTATTTACTTTATTTTCCTCCATGCTAATCTTTTATTTTGTTCTTCCTTATGCTGGATTTAGAACTGCATTGCTCTTATTTTCCTAGTTCTGCAAGGTGTAAAATAGGTTATTGACTTGATGCTTCCCCTTTAAAGAAAAATTCCAATTCTGATTCAGAGAGGAATTCTGACTAAAGACATTCTAGTATCAATTGATAATTCATTTGCCAAGGTAATTATAATTTCCAATACTGTCAGATGTTGATAAATGTTTGAAAAAATTAAATAAACCCTCAATTACACCCAGGAAATGTTTGTAACATGAATAGACATTCTTTTCCCATTTCATGTAGTGTCTCTCCGAGCTTTCATAATCTAATGTAAGGGAAAAAAAGTAAAATTACAGCATATCATTTAATGAATATTGTCCCCTCAAAAACAACTATAAAACAGAAGAACATTGGAAAGTGGCACTCCAAACTGAACTAAATATCCTCAAATATTTGTAGATATATATTTATTTAAAAAGAAATGAAAAAACTAAAATTATAAATGCAAAAAATAAGAACAAAAATCCATCCAAGAGTTCCCATTCCTGGCTCAGCAGAAATGAATCTGACTAGCATCCATGAGTTCACAGGTTCAATCCCTGACTTCACTCAGTGGATTAAGGATCCAGCTTGCCATGAGCTGAGGTGTAGGTTGCAGATGTGGCTTGGATCTGATGTTGCTGTGGCTGTGGTGTAGGCCAATGGCTGCAGCTCCAATTCAATCCCTAGGCTGGGAACCTCCATATGCTGTGGGTGTGGCCCTAAAAAGACAAAAAATGATCTATACAAAAAAGGAATAAATTTAATGAGATTGATTAAACTCGGAAGGGAAACTGAGAAAAAGACAAATTTAAGTAAGAAATAAATAATAAAAATACAAAGTGACAAAGAATAATAAATCTGAATCAAAATTTAATAGAGTGCATTAAAGAATAATAAAACAGACAATAAAATGAAAATAAGATAAAACAATAAGGAGGATCACAGAAAAGTTTGTCAAAATGGAATACAAGCAAAAAATGTCCAACATACATATAATTACAGTCCCCAAAAAAGGTATGCAGGAACAAAAGCACAGGAAAAAAAGATAATTCAAGGAGCTATTACAGAAATAGGAGAAAATATAAATCTTTACATTGAAATGTTCCACCATGCAGCTGTCAACATTGATCTGAAAGAATAAGTTCTCAGACACTGAAGTCAAATGCAATAATTCTCTGGATCTCCAGACAAAAAGACCAATTATTTATAAGGGTAAGAGAAATAGACAATCATGTCACTCCACGAGATCTATAATAGAGCATAATTTTCAATAAACTTAGAAGAGAAAGCACAAGACAATGATTTCATATCTAGACAAACAGTTTTTCACATAAGAAGACTATAAACTAAAAGTTTTAATTATTGAAAGATTTCACATTTCTGGGGCATCTACTAGAGGACAGACTTCAGTTATCCAAAAGATATCTGGGGAAAATTTAGGGAACAAACTGATGCTGAGAATTTAGTATGCTTAATTTTAGATATATGACTAAACAAAGACAAAGACACAGGAGAGAAAGGATAGTATCTAAATGCTATATTCTAAAAAAGTAGAGAGATCAAAAGTCAATAATAAGAGGAATAGGAAGATGGAAAAATATAATAAGTTAATTCGTTGTTGCAGAGAAAGTAGATAGAATCAAAGCATGCCATTTAAAACTGACATTATATAGGAAAATATCAAGCAAGAAAAAAAGAAATTGAGGGCTGTAAAAGAGGTATAAAAGCATATAGGAATAAAAGTGCAAACTTCCAATATAAAGTTTTAGATAATAAAAGAAGATCCACCAAATAGAAAAAGAAATATAGTAATGTAATTAACACATTAAGTGTAAAACAAAATTGTTTTTGGCTCTAGCATATCAACCAGATCAGGAAATGTGACTACATTTAATCAACTTATTAAAAGAAAAATTATTTTCAAATTGACTTACAAAGGAAAACCTATTTATTTGATATTTACAATAAACACACCTTAAAACAGTGATTTAGTAAGACTCCTCAAAGTGTAGAAAAAGGAAGGGATGGCTCATACTAAATGAAGCAATGCTGGAATTGCTTTGGCAAATATTGGAGAAAGGCAATAAAAGACTCTGGTAGGTCAACATGAAATGTGCATATTACATATGGCTAGAAGGCCCACCAGGTGATTATATTCTTGAGAAGGACTAGGCGTCTTCAGTTATCAAGACTGTACGTATTTCACAGGTAGGAAGAAATTAGTGCAACCCTAAGGGTATAAAGAGTGATGAGGAGGTATCATGTCATCTGCCTACAGTGACAGTTTTATCTATTCTCTTCCTATTTGGATGCCTTTTATTTCTTTTGTTTGTCTGATTGCTGTGGCAAGGACTTCCAATACTATGATGAATAACACTGGTGACAGTGGGAATCCTTGTCTTGTTCCAGATTTTAGTGGGAAGGCTTTTGGCTTTTCTCCATTGAGTACTATATTTGCTGTGGGTTTGTCATAAATGGCTTTGATTAAGGACTCAAACCAAAAACTACTTGAACCAATCAACAAATTCAGCAAAGTAGCAGGATATAAGATGAACATGCAAAAATCAGTCACATTTCTGTATACTAACAATGAAATATTAGAAAAGGAATACAAAAATACAATACCTTTTAAAATTGCACCCCCAAAAATCAAATACCTGGGAATACACCTAACCAAGGAGGTATAGGACTTATATGCCAAGAACTATAAAACATTAATCAAGGAAATTAAAGAAGATGTAAAGAAATGGAAAGATATTCCATGCTCCTGGGTTGGAAAAATTAATATCGTAAAAATGGACATACTACCCAAAGCCACCTACAGAGCCAATGCAATCCCTATCAAATTACCCATGACATTTTTCACAGAACTAGAATAAACAATCCAAAAATTTATATGGAACCACAAAAGAACCAGAAGTGCCAAAGCAATTCTGAGGAACAAAAACCCAGCAGGAGGCATAACTCTACCAGATGTCAGGCAATATGACAAAGCCACAGTCATGAAGGCAGTGTGGTACTGCTGCCAAAACAGACAGACAGACCAATGGAACAGAAGAGAGAACCCAGAGATAAACCCTGACACCTGTGGTCAATTAAGCTTTGACAAAGGAGGCAAGAACATAAAATGGGAAAAAGACAGTCTTTTCAGCAAGCATTGCTGGGAAACCTGGACAGCTGCATACAAATCAATGAAACTAGAACACACCCTCACACCCTACACCAAAATAAACTCAAAATGGCTTAAAGACTTAAGTATAAGACAAGACACTATCAAATTCCTGGAAGAGAACATAGGCAAAACATTCTCTGACATCCACCTTACACATGTTTTCTCAGGTCAGTCTCCCAAAGCAACAGAAATTAAAGCAAAAATAAACCAATGGGACCTAAGCAAACTGACAAGATTTTGCACAGCAAAGGAAACCAAAAAGACAACAAAAAGACATCTTACAGAATGGGAATAAATAATTTCAAATGATGTAACTGACAAGGGCATACAAACAACCTATACAACTCAACAGCAAAAAAGCCAACAACCCAATGGGAAAATGGGCAAAAGACCTGAACAGACATTTTTCCAAAGAAGATATACAGATGGCCCACAAGCACCTGAAACAATACTCAACATCACTGATTATTAGAGAAATGCAAATCAAAACTACCATGAGATACCACCTCACACTAGTAAGAATGGCCATCATTAATAAGTCCACAAATAACAAATGCTGGAGGGGGTATGGAGAAAAGGGAACCCTCCTACACTGTTGGTGGGAATGTAAGCTGGTACAACCACTACGGAGAACATTAGGTTGGTACCTTAGAAAATGATACATAGAACTACCATATGACCCAGCAATCCCACTCTTGGGCATATATCTGGACAAAACTCTACTTAAAAAAGACACATGCACCTGTATGTTCATTGCAGCACTAGTCACAATAGCCAAGACATGAAATCAACCCAAATGTCCAATGATAGATGATTGGGTTAGGAAAATGTGGTGTATATATACACAATGGAATACTTCTCAGCCATAAAAAAGAACAAAATACAGCCATTTGCAGCAACAAGGATGGAACTAGAGACTCATCCTGAGTGAAGTTAAGTCAGAAAGAGAAAGAAAAATTCCATGTGCTATCATGTATCTGGAATCTAATATATGGCACAAATGAATCTTTCTACAGAAAAGAAAATCATGGACTTGGAGAATAGACTTGTGGTTGCCAAGGGGGGAGGGAGTGAGAGGGACAGGGAGCTTGGGATAAATAGATGCAGAATGTTGCCTTCCAGATGGATTAGCAATGGGATCCTCCTGTGTAGCAGTGGGAACTCTTTCTAGTCAATTATGATGGAACACGTAATGTGAGAAAAAAGAATGTATATATGTATGTGTAACTGGGTCACCATGCTGTACAGTAGAAAATATATATATATATATGTAAATGATAAAAAAAAAGAGTGATGAGGAGGTACCTAGTATTTCTCCATTTATTTCATAAGTCTGGCCCCTGAAGCATCCAGACATATCCGGTTGGATGACTGTAAATGATCACACACTCAAGCAAGTAATGTTCCCTATTATTGCAATCACAGTGTCAGATGTAATATCTTTGCAACAGCTGAGTAAAACAGCATAAGGTACCTGGTTTGAAGCCTTTATTTGGTGAATGAATTCTTTTCTATCTTGATCAGAAAAGAAAATTAGAAACAGCTTTTACCCACATAGAATGAACAATAATATATATTTACGTTTCTCCTAGGGCTAAATTAACTATTCTACCTATAATACAGTCCAGAGATCTGGACATCTCATAAAATATCATATTGAACTATGATGTTGATAACTGTTCATTGATCAAGTCGAATAACACAAGGTTGCCAGCACAAGCTCGAGAGAGTGGGAGATAAACCCAATGATATTTCAGAGATCTGGTAGGACACTTTGGGTTCTGGAGACAGTAAAGTCCACACCTAGTGACACTGCTCTAGTTAATATGGTGAGTGATGTAAAATCTTCCAACTTTGATTTAGGGCCTAGAGCAGGAAAAGGCTCTGGGGATGGTTCAAACTAATATGTAAGCAGCCCTGTGACTTGAAACACAGTAAAGCAGATTTTGTGGTGTTGGATGTATTAATGGTGAGAAAGATGTTGTTTGAGGTTTCTGGCAAACCCTGGCAGGAGAATAACAATAATTCTGTTCTCCTAAAACAAAGCCATGACATATCTAAAACCCTTTTAAAGAACAATCCCTGCCCTCACAGGACAAAATTCCTGACCATGGTTCATACAGCACTATTTCTTGATGATACCAACACACAATCTTGTGGTAAGTTGACTGCACCGGGTCCTCTTCATTCTGAGAAGGACAAGAGATTTTCTTCATGGCTATATGTATCTATTCCAGGTTCAGTTTCCCTTTGCTGCCCACGAGGTATCAGAACAATCGTTTTCCAAACACCTGTGAGATGTTTTAGCTCCTAGCATGGAGTACCACTTAGTATTGAAGAGGCCAGGGAACCTGCCCATAGCAAAGGCGGTGTAAGAGTGGGATCCCCTGGTCATATTATACACATTGCACCAAAAAGCTGCTGATCTGGTGGAGCATTGCCAGCTGATGGCATAGCTGACGTGCTTTGTAATTTGAAGGCAATACCTGCAAATACAGTGCCTTCCTCAGGATGCAGTACCATGCTGATTCAAAGATCTCAATAGGGCATTGAATCATCAATAGAAAGAATACGGGGAGGGGGTGTCCAAAAACCAAAACATGGAAGCAGGAATGACCCCACACACCATTATTCTCAGTAGTCTACCAAGAGGCTATGTACTTCTTGTTCCCACAATTCTTGGTTCCTCAGGGTTAGAAGTTCTCATACTCCAAAGGGACACATTCTCAGGAAGAACTAACCAAGAGAACCATTGACTTGTGAGCTGCAATTGCTGAACAGGCACTAAAGACCCCTCGTATCTAGGAACTAGAGGCTAGAGTAAGAATAATGGTCTTAGCAAGGGTAAGTAACCTGGATTGTTAGGAGTAGGGAGGGTTGCTGACATACTATAAAAATCAGGGAAGAAAATAGGTAAAGTCCACATAACCTACTCATGCAACTCTGTACTTCTTTGCTCAGTTGTGACAGTAAATGAACAAAAAGAGTTCCCTGGTCTAATGTTGGAGCTCAGGGGCCCCTGGCTATTGGGAACAGGGGCTTAGACTCCTCTGATGTGAAGCTCTAAATCACAGAAGCCAGCAGAGGTGGTAGCCAAGGATGAAGGAGAATCCATAATGGACTGTGGAGAAAGGAGACCATAACTCCCATTGTATCTCTGAAACCCTCTTACATATTTCATTTCCCATAAGGGGCAGAAGTTTACTGGTCTAAATAAAGCTGCTTCCTGAAGGTATATGCAGATCTAAGTTGTGTGAGGGATGGAATGTAGTAGCAAAATGCTCTGCCTCCCAGATCTTCCTTCAAGGAAGGACAGACTGTCAGGTTGCGAGAAGTGCAGTCAAGTACCTCCAATTCTTAGCTCCTTCAGGGTCTTCCTCAAATGCAGACCTAAGCAACCTCATCCAAGGTCATGGATGCCCCGGGAAAGCTCACATCTGGTAGCCGAGTAAGAGGGAAGTAAAGGCTTAGCCATTTTTTCTTGTCACAGGACAACTCTGGCAGGCAAAGTAGACCCCACCTCAGCCTCTGCTAAGAATCAAAGCTATAGCACTTGGATATTTCCAAAAGCAAAGTGCAACATATTTATTAAACAATGTCTTCCTGCTATAACACTTACACCCATGGAACAGCCCTAAAAATTATCTCAGATGTTTGTCCTATTCCATTGGAAATTTCTGAGTATGGCAAGAGAAAAATGGTATGAATTCAATGAATGGCATTCTGTGGCACATGGAAGTCTTTTTTTTTAATTCAATGAATTTGTTATACCTATAGTTGTGCAATCATCATCACAAGCTAGTTTTGGAAAATTTCCAAACCCTCAATCCATCCCTCCCTCCTCATCTGTCCCCTTTGGCTACCGTAAGTTTTTCAAAGTCTGTGAGTCTCTGTTCTGCAAATAAGTTCATTTGTATCCTTTTTTTTAGATTCCACATATAAGTGATAGCATATAATGTTTGTGTCTCACTGTCTGACTAATTTCACTGAGCATGATAATTTCTAGGTCCATCCATGTTGCTGAAAATGCCATTACTTCATTATTTTATGGCTGAATAATATTCCATTGTATATATGCAAAATATCTTCTTTATCCATTCATCTGTCAGTGGACATTTGGGTTGCTTCCATGTCTTGGATATTGTATATAGTGCTGCAATGAATATTGGGATATGTATCTTTTCAAGTCATGGTTTTCTCCAGATAGATGCCCAGGGGTGGGATTGCTGGATCATATGGTAATTCTAATTTTAGTTTTTTGAGAAAACTCAATACTGTTTTCCATAGTGGTTGCACCAGTTTACATTCCACCAACAGTGTAAGAGGGTTCCCTTTTCTCCACACTAGCTCCAGCATTTATTTTTCATAGACTATGTATGTCTTTATTCTAATGGGTTGAATTATAATGGAGTTGATTTTGTAATTGATATAAACACCTTTTTGAAATAACCTCCTCTCCTAGCTACTCCATTTTGTCTGTTTTCTTTCTGTTTCCCTATAATATATATCATGTATTATAAGAATGAGAAAGTGTCCTTCTCACACAAAAGTAATCCTGAAGCAGAAATTTTTACTGCCAATGGATTAGAGGGTCTTTCCTTTGTAAACTTAGCCTGGGGGCACCAATTCATGGCATGATCTCAGACAAAACTCTAAGCTATACTTAAGCAGCACCAAATTCTTGCTCTGACTATGTATGAGCTCAAATTTATTTACTGTTCCTAACCCACAGTAGCCTTATCTTTTTCTGTAGAGATGTTATCTGCTCTATATCACTGTATTTTTGTTGTAGGATCTGAAATGTTCTTATGAGAAAGTGCATGGAAAGTAAGTGATAATATAATATAGAGCAATTTTAATACCTCGGACATAACCTTGAAAAAGTCTGAGATAATAAACTCATTTTTTAAATTTAAATAAAATAATATTTTGAGTTAATTTTATTCTAAGCAATAGAAGTGTTGATTTGGCTAGAAATAGAGAGTAATTAAGAAAAATAAGAAAAAATATAACAGAGTGTAAAGAATATTATGACAATTAGCTCATATTCTTGCTAAAATTGGGGAGATTATTTAATTAAGGCAAAATAGAATAATAATGATAAAATCTAAGATTTGTCCAAAATAAAACAGTATCCAAGAAATCACTATGTACAAAATCCAAAGGTAGCTTGAATTTTTCTTTTACATCACAATGAAAAAGGAAATAAATAAATCAACAAACCCTCAAAAGACAGAGGAATTATTAGATATATATTACCTAGGATTACTCCAAAGAGTTATAGTCAATAAACTTTATGGCTATGCAACTATCATTTCCAAAGTAATGAAGAAAATGCATCATAGACAGTATACTTGGATCTTACTAAAGTATTTGGTTGTCATGGCTCATAAAATTTTACTGGGGAAAAAATTAGTAAAAGTAATTTTACATGAGCAGAAGAACGTGGCCTGCAACCTTGGAAGAAGATAAAGGAAGTCAGAGAGGAGGATAAGCTGAGGTGTGTCCAGTGGGAAGTTGCTGATCTATAGGGCAGCTACATAAACTTTCCTTGGACTTTATTAATAGACTGGCACATGTGCCCATATATGCCTGACTCCTAGTAGATATCTCAGCAGTGAAACTGAAAAATCTTGAAAAAAAATCTATATTTTTAACAAGATGCCCCCAGATTATGCTAATATGCATCCATGTTTGTGGATCATTAGTATGGTCACTTTTGTCAGAAAGGGGATGGCTTAAGCCTAACGAATAGCCAAAATGCAGAGTTTATTTTAAATTTTTATGCAAGTATGCTATTGGGAAGAAACATAGTATAATTGTCTGAGCCTCTAAGGTTAGATTGTGTTGCCAAACCAAATCCATGCACCTTGACACAGCTCCACTCCTCTCCACCTGCCCATCAACACATTTTAGGCAGATACGCACCTGGATGTGAACTTCTGGCTGTGCCAGTTCTGCCACAAAATGCTTTCTTCTTACTCCTATTACATCATAATGATCATTTCTAGTCCAGTAATTCTCAAAGATTATCCTAGGGAAGACTGTGTTACATGAATAAAAATGTCTTGTGATTGAATAAATATGAGAAACTTTGCTAACAAAGATAAATGAGTTTCTTTACTGCAGGGCTTTTCAGAGCCTATCATATATAAATGTTCACTTGGGAACTTCAAACATAAGATATAGAATGCAGTGTTGCCCAAACATCTATAGCCATGGAGTACTTTTAAATTTCATGGGATATCTTTTGGGTCTACTTTTCTGTGGAATACATTTTAGAATCACTGTTCCATGTGCATTCAAAATCCTAATTACAAATGTGAAGACCTCATGTGTTGAAGTCAAGAGACCCAGTGTTGTGTACTAGTCATAATTTCATTATTTCTGGCTTCCCATAGTCCAAATCATTTTCACTGGAATAAAGTCTTTCATTTTGTCAGTCTTGGTGGGAAGCAAACCCTTGATTCACAAAAGCCCTACAATTGTCTGTTTTACTATATAGTTGATCCTTTGTCCCATTTCTGGCAGTTAGATAATGATGACATGTTCCAGGCTCAGTCAATCAATCTTCCACTAAGGATTTTCAAATTATGAGTCAGTAGTTCACACTCGCTGTGGTAAAAATTAATTCAAGACAATGACATCCAAGGTGTAGTAGAAGGAGTGTTTGCAATAGGGATGTGAGTGGCACCCAGAGAGACAGTGTCTCATTATGTGCTCTTATGAGCTCCTACAGGTCCTACAGTGTAGCCTTTGCTATGGCCCCAGTTGTTTACTCCCCATTTGCTTCTGCTTATCTGCAAAGCTGGGTTCTCTAAATCACTCCTAACTTCATGAATCACTTAGTGAAATCCTGGAAATAAATTTCCTTACTGCTTAAAGTATATTATAAATAATGAGGAAATATGATTGATACATTTTAATTGTCACTTAATGCTGTGGCACTCAGTTTCTTCACTAAAGCAATGGAATTAGGTCTTTCAACAACTTAAGTTTACCAATTTCTTGGTATCTGCTCTAATCTGATTTAAAATCTTTAAGATCTTTATAACACACTTTGGTTTTTCTAGAAGAATATATATATATATATATATATTTGAAATAATGATACATAAAAGTAAAACCCCCAGATTGATATACCATTATTAAAATAATTCAGGTTGGAGTTCCCATTATGGCTCAGTGGGTTAAGAACCCGACATAGTGTCCATGAGGATGCAGGTTCAATCCCTGGTTTCCCTCAGTGGATTAAGGATCCAGTGTTGATGTAAGCTGCAGCGTAGGTCACAGATGCTTAGACCTGGCATTGCTGTGGCTTTGGTGTGTACCACAGCTGAAGCTGCAATTTGACCCTTAGCCTGGGAACTTCCATACACCACAGGTGCAGCCATTTAAAAAAAAAAGAAGAAGAAGGAGAAAGAAAGAAAAAAAGAAAGAAAGAAAGAGAAAATAAAATAATTTAAGTCAACAAATATTTAGGACATCTACTTCTATGCAAAATGGGTAATATGGGAATTCCTGTTTTAGCACAATAGAAATGAATCTGACTGGTATCCATGAGGATGTGGGTATGATCCCTGACCTCGCTTAGTGGGTTAAGGATCTAGCATTTCCATGAGCTGTGGTATGTAGGTCTCAGATGCAACTCAGATCCCACATTGCTGTGGCTGTGGCATAGGGCAGCATCTGTAGCTCCAGTTCAACCCCTAGTCTGAGAACTTCTATACGCCACAAGTCTGGCCCTTAAAAAAAAAAAAAAAGCCAAAAAAATGGGGTAATATGGACCACACATCTTCAAAGGAGAAAAACTTAAAAACAAACAAACTAACCAGAACAAAATGTGTGAATCAATGGCACTAAAGACATTGGAAATCATATAACAAAGATTTCAATTCAATTTGACCTTAGATTCCACTTTAGAACTAGAAAAAGAAGATCTTGTCTGAAAATACATCTGGAGAAATTACATGAAATATGCCACAAAGAATTGGACATTTTAAAATTAAAAAGAGATTAAGAGATTTGAAGATATAATAAATAATGTATAATTAGTCTTCCTTAGGATAGAGAATCACGAGACTGTAGGAGAAAACTAATTCAAAGAAATAATGACAAATTTTTCTAGATGTCTGGTAGGATGTGTGAATACTTGGATTCAGAAGCAGATCAAATTCCTGCTTCTGAATGCAAGAGGTGCCACATAAATCAGGTAGTGGTGAAGTACAGTACAACGATACCTATAATAATTTTCAATATTATGTTAAAATTGCCCCATAGCATTTTCTGAAAATGTCCTCTATACATTTACCCAATGAATCCCTTTCTGAGGAAAAGCATTATCATTAATTTAAGAATCCTTAAAAAAAATCATTCTATAATCAAAAAGAACACAAATGACAAATGTTATTGGCTAGGATGTAGAGAAAAGAGAATCCTTGTATACTGTTGGTGGGAATGTACACTGGTGCAGCCACTGTGTAAAACAGTATGGAAGTTTCTCAAAAAAAACTAAAAATAAAGCTAAAATATGACCCCGCAATTCCACTCCTGTGTATATAACCAAAAAAAAAAGTAATTCAAAAAGATACATGCACCCCAATATTCCTAGCTGCATTATATGCAAGATATGCAGGCAGCCTAAGTGTCCATCAACTGATTAATAGATAAAGAAGACAAAATACTACTCAACCATAAAAAGAATGAAATTTTGCCATTTGCAGCAACATGGGTGTACTTGGAGAATATTATGCTGCATGAAATAAGTCAGAGAAAGACAAATACTGTATGATATCATTTATATGTAGAATCTTAATAAGTTATCAGAAACTAGTAAATATAACAGTAAAGAAGCAAACTCACAGATATAGAGAACAAATTAGTGGTTACCTTTGGGGAAAGGGAAAGAAGGAAGGGCAATACAGGGGTATGGGATTATAAGGTACAAACTATTATGAATAAAATAAGCTACTAGTGAGGCAGAATACTAACTCAGGTAGTCAGTGTAGGAGCATGGCCTTCAATGCATTCTTTGATATGGCTATTGATTAACATTTGTGGTTTAAGGGCTCCAGAGAGTAATTCCCCACAGGCCTTGTTTTATTATAGGAAGTGTGTCTTCCCCACAAGCTTTGTTTACTATAGGAAGTGTACCTTCCCCACAGGCCTGTTTACTATAGGAAATATGCCTTCCCCCACTTGGACCTTAATCTCTAATACACTCCTCAACTGATTAAAAGGGAATAAGAGGAGGGGTGACTCAGTCTAAGGAAAAAGGACAAAGAAATCATAAAATTTATGGGACATTTCCACCCCTCAAACTCCTATTGGACAAGGACTGATATAGGTAACTGGGCAAGGCCAATGGGAGAAAAAACATCTTTCTGGACCCACGTTGGTATACCCCCCATATTTAAGGGATAAAAACCCCTATATGACAATAGAGAGTGGGGTCTCTTCTCCCCCCTCGCAGCAGCCCTGGGAGCTATTTGCTTTCCTATAATAAAGACTTCACTTGCTTGCTGCCTCCGTGTCCACAGAGTTCATTCTTCGACTCTGCGAACAAGAACATGGATTACAGTAACATTTTTCCAGCATCACTAGGATATACTATATAACACAGGGAATATAGCAAATATTTTGTAATAACCATAAATGGAGTCTAACCTTTAAAAATTATGAATCACTTGCAACCTGGTAATATTGTTCCTTGACTACACTTAGATTAAAAAAAAAAAAAAAAACTTTTGGAAAAGGATTCCTTTAAGAATACTCTGAAGTGATGCAGTACAGCAAAAAGAAAGATGAAGCCATACTCAGAAGGACCTAGGTTGAAATCTCACCTGCACTGCTTGCCAGCTATTTACTATCACTCCCTGTATAAGCGAGAAGCAGCCATTGCCTAAAGGACAGAGATAGAGCTATTTGTCCCACTTCTAACTTTAATTTATAATCCCACCACTAGTAAATCAATTCATTATTCTTTTTTTTTTGTCTTTTTGCATATGGAGGTTCCCAGGCTAGGGGTCTAATAGCTGTAGCCACCGGCCTACACCACCGCCACAGCAACAGGGGATCCGAGCCGCATCTGCAACCTACGCCACAGCTCATGACAACGCTGGATCCATTAACCCACTGAGCAAGGCCAGGGACCGAACCCCCAACCTCATGGTTCCTAGTCAGATTCATTAACCACTGCACCACGACTGGAACTCCCCAATTCATTATTCTTTACCTAACTTTCCCTTTCTGAAAAATGCTTTTAAATTGCTTTACCTGTTGTTTGAAGATGCCAACAGACAAAATACATATATATATATATATATATATATATTAGAAGACAAATGATAAAGACTTTCAAAGAATAACACAAAAATGTTACCTTATTATTTGAAAATTTCTTTAATTGAATGTTCTGTTCTTGATTGTGCTCCCCCACAGAAGTGGAACCTTCTACCTTTGCTGCTGTTTCATGCATACAATGTATTTGAACTTGATAAGGATTTGGGAGACTACTTCTAAGATTCACTTAACCACTTGCTAGAAAAATGCCTTGAGTCAAGTAAGAGAATCTCAGGATTGGAAGGGATGATGATAAAGGTCATGTTTAAGGCTCATGTATTTATTAATAAACAATGCAGTCTTCTCTACTAACAGTCCTGTCATTGTGTGGTTAAACTTATGATTGAATATGCCCCATGATAAGAAACTCAACACTGCCTAAGGAAGCCAATTTTTTCCTTAAAAAAGTTATTCCTTTTTTAAGGCACTCAACCTATGTGAGATTATTTTCCTCCAAAAGAATAATGGAGCAATAATAATTGCAATCATTTATTGATTATCTGTCAAGCACAGAATTAATCACTTTATATAGTTAAATTCTAATCATCACAAAAACCCTGCAAGATAAGTGTAACTATCCTCCTTTGACAAGTGAGGAAACTGAGATTTAGATTTAAATGTCTTGCCTCAGGCCATGCACTGCTCATTAGCAAAACCTAACTCTTGTTTCCAGTCTGCCAAGATCACTGTAAAAACTGAAATGAAATCATGTAAGAAAAAGAGATTTGCAAACTGAAAAAAAATTAACATAAGCTAATCTTATAATTACTGGAAATGCCTGCATAGTAGAACCAATGTCCAATATCATAAAGGCTAGCTCAATTCTTGGCATGACAGAGATATTCATTAACAGCTCATTTAATTGACCCTCTACATATGCCCTGTTGCATGTACTCAGTAATGCTGAGATCTACCAAGACTTCATTCTGGCAAGGAAATTCATAAACAAGAAAGGCAGCATTTCCATAAGAACTAAACATTTTCACTATTTCTAAAAATTAGGGTGTACTGTCCTTTCAGAATCATTCTGATGATAGGTGATTTGGGTTGTAAGTATTTTTGAAGATATGAGATTTTTTTTTCCTGTGTTATTTGAAATTGTTAAGAATTTAGGAGTCTAGGAAAACTCCCAATGTACCCAGAAAGACACTCACTTATGGAAGACTATCATAATTTCTGAAGTCTCAGTTTTCAAAAATATGAGAAAGTGTCAAGGAGGCAGCTTTTAAATTTTTCAACTTAAAAATACGGAGTTTCCTTTAGGGCTCAGCAGGTTAAGGACCCAATACTGTCTCTGTGAGGATGTGAGTTTGATCTCTGGCTTCACTCGGTGGGTTAAGGACCTAGCCTAGCCACAAGCTGTAGGTCACAGATGCAGATTGGATCAGCATTACCGTGTCTATGGTGAGGCCATGGCTGCCCCCAGCTGCAGCTCTGATTCCTTCCATGTACCACAGGTGCAGCCCTAAAAAGGAAAAAGAAAAAATAATAATAATTTTATCATAATATTCCCTATCTACTGTTGGACTGACTGAATGACAATTTCAACAAAATGTTAAAATGATGCACAAGACACCAGATTCATAACCCACTGAGCAAGGCCAGGGATCGAACCTGCCTCCTCATGGATGCTAGTCAGATTCATTAACCACTGAGCAATGACAGGAACTCCTGAGAAAGTTATTATCCTGCCTTTACTGTCCCAGGATCTCCACATGCTCTTCCAAACATGAAGTTGGAGTAAGGGCTTCTTGACATCAGCAGCCACACCCATGTAGGTCTTCAGGTTGCTCAGGCTCCTCCTCTCCATTCTTCCCCAGACACTCACCTTGGGACCATGATCTTTTGTCTTATAGAGTCCTTGGTCTATATCTTCCTACCTTATCCCCATACACCTGACCATAGCTTCCTTAGCTGAATTCACCACCTGAGTCTGTCCAGACACTCCAACAAATGTTTTTCAAAATTCTACTAGTCCCCAGACTCTCTGCTAAATCCTAGAAATGAAATGATGAATAAAACACACAAGATCCTGACCTTCATGGAGTTCTAGATCTAGTGAGAAATGATCACATCAGTAAAGGTAAGGTTAGTGTGAATAAGTGCTTTAAATGAGAGAGTCGTGGTGCCAGAAGGACCTTTAAGAGGGGGAAATGACCATACAAGTGGGTTAAGAAAAGGTAACCCTAGAGGCATGACAAATGTGCCAAGATCAAAGCATAATTAGGAATTAAGTGAAAAGAAAGCTTAAATCTATAAGGACTGAAAAAAAAAACCAAAAATTTATTTATACCTTTGTTCATAGCTCCTTATGTAGGAGTTTTATGGAGATATTCATTTCCTATTGCTGCTGTAACAAATTGTCATAGACTTGGTGGGTATGAAAAGACACACGTATTCTCCTATGTTTCTGGAAGCTGGATAACTTTCCACAGGAGCTCCCAATGCCTGCAGAGGAGCGGACTTCTTTTCTACCTCAAGGAGCTGGAAAGCAACTCTAAGACTCTTTAAAGTTTGGTTAGATCCAGTAGTTCTCCAACAAGACTACACATCATTATCACTGGGGTACTTTTAAAAATGAATTATACATCAGCCACACAATGAATTAAATCAGAATGACTGGAGATGGGCTCAAGTGTCTCGACTCATAAATTTCCCCAAATGCTTATAATATGCAACCACTTTAGGGAACTACTGGCTTAGTCTACAGGTAATGAAGTCACTCAACATGTAAAAGGAGTGGAAAGCAGGAGTCCCTTAAGGCTGATGAAAAGGCAAAAAAACTAAAGTCTGTTATCTAACGTCAGGAAGATCCAGGATTCAAGCCAAGCTATGGCTCATGTCCACTGCTTTCACCGTGCATGCCATTATCTAGAATAGAAACATTTACATCATTATAGGCTTGATATTCTTATGTCCTAGTAAGGGTGGTAGGTTGAATATGGTCCCCAAAGATTTCTGTGCCTTAGTTTGCAATCCCTATATCATATTACCTTGCATGGAAAAGGAATTTTGCATATATGATTGAATTAAGGATCTTGAGAAGTGGATATTGCTTTAATAATACTTAACAGCTGAAGATAGAATAATTCTTGCAGTCAGTTTCATCTTCATACCACTCCTGCCCCTTTCTTCGTCTACAGAGTACACTGGGAATCCAAAAGGCTAGGCAAGCATCAAGGCTAGACATTGATTGTGTCTTGAGTTATAAACAGGAGTAGATAAGGTGAGGAAGGTGAGGCAGTGGTAGAGGAAGGCTTAAGACAGAAAACATTTAAGAAGTTACTGGAAAAAAAATTGATTGAAAGGCTTAATGAGCTTAGGTTTGCTTTAATAAAAATGTTTCAATCTCTGAGAAGGGAAAATAATATATCACTAAGAATGCAATTCCCAAACTGTCCCTTGCCTAACATGACCTACTGACCAATTTAGACGTATATGCACTTATTCTTTAATGAGACAACTCAGATTCATGCACAGATTCACACCCCATAGGACATAGCATGAGCCACCTCCAAACCCATGCTCTCCATGTTATGTCCAGACTTCCTCCAATTCGGACTGAATCAAGTCTGGATATGACATGATAATCCACATCTTTGAGCTAAATACAAAATTCAACCATTCCCCAGCACCAATGACTGAAGAGGAAGAAGAAATAGCCTGGGTAGACACCTTGCCGTAAATGGGTATGTGGAGAAACCAATGTGTAGACAATTGCCGTGTATCCTGGACATTTCTGGGATGGAATTTTATACCTATGTGCTCAGGGTTAGTCCTAGTCTCTACAGTGAGCTTGCAGCCTCCTTAAAAATATACCTGACTCTCTTCTAGCATATATATGCAAGCTGATAATCACCTATTTAATATTTATTGAATGAATAGACCAAAAACAAAAACAAAAAGTTTCAAAGTAATTATTTAATCAATGCAACTTGTCCTAAAGAGAACCAAGTACTCATTTTTTAAATAAAATTACCACTGTGAAAAGTGAGAAGAGTTTCATTCTCAGCTTTAATAATGATTAGATTCTACTCACTGAGTAGAAAAACAAATTTGAACATATCAAAATATTTTCCATTTAAAGGTAATTAAAAAGTGATTCTAGGGGTTCCCTGGTAGCCTAGTGGTTAAGGATCCAGTGTTGTCACTGATATGGCGCCAGTTGGGTCCCTGGCCTGGGAGCTTCCACAAACCACGGGCATGGCCAAAAAAAAGTTATTCTGCTATTATTACAAAAAAAAATCAACTCACAGATAGAGAGAACAAACTAGCAGTTACTAGTAGGGAGAGGGGAGCAGAAAGAGGCAATATAGGGTAGGTGATTAAGAGGTCCAGACTATTAAGTATAAAAAAAGCTACAATGATATATCGTGCAACACAGGGAATATAGCCAATATTTTATAACTATATAAGGGGTATAACATATAAAATTGTGACTCACTGTTATTGTACATGTATAATTTTTTAAATCTCTTAAAAAAGGTATTCTGCTTATTCCATTTACTTATAAAATTTGTTCTGTCTCCTCATCCTCTCAAAACAAACTCTGAGGACTTTTTTCAGTAGGATCTCCTGAGATACTTGGGAAAATGCAGATTCCTGTATCCAACAGTAGATCTGCTGCATAGGATTCCCTGGAGATGGAGAGGCTTTTCTGTTTCACACACACTGTTTGTGTTGCACATGAAGTATGAGAACCACTACCAAGCATTCTATTTAATTGATGTGTGTCCATATTTGTCTAACTGCAGACAGCTTTCATCCACTCCAAAATGAAAGAAGATAGCCTTTCTTATCTGAAGAACTAGATTAAATGTAGTAAACAGAATGTTAAAACCTAATCTTATTTTTGTTTGAAGACTCAGTATTTACATCTAAGATAGATATTATTCCCAACTAAAAGTTCATATTTGACCAGGCAATGAATGTATTAAGTCACTGACAAGTGTAGGACTACCGTAAGACTTTTATTATGCATGATTTCTCACAAAACCCCTGTGGTATATATGGTATTACGTCTCTTTTTACATACGAGAAAACAGATGTTCATATAGTGTAAGTACATGGCAAATATCACACCATACATTTAAAAACTGGAATAATTATTCAAGTTCAGTTCCAATACTTTACATATTCTCTACTTATAGTATCTGGAGAATCAGTCCAT
This sequence comes from Phacochoerus africanus, assembly GCF_016906955.1. NCBI lineage: Eukaryota > Metazoa > Chordata > Mammalia > Artiodactyla > Suidae > Phacochoerus > Phacochoerus africanus. The sequence goes on from NC_062546.1 coordinate 87,430,709, forward strand.
CTTCTGAGATCAGTCTCAGATAAAGAAAAGAAAAGGAAAGAGGGAGGGAAGGATTCAACAATAGCAATAACAAAATTATTATTCTTATCCAATTAACTTGTACACATTTCTGATCCTTAATAAGCAAATGATGAGGAGGGTGACTCAGTTTCATAGAGCTGTAGTCTGTAGTCTCCTCACAGAAAGCATTGATTTATACAATCAAATTCTTGCTGGGTCAAACCTGAAGAGGCTGTGGGATGAAGCTGCAGAAATGGCTGATAGATGCAATGATTTCTGGGTATATGTTTAGCATATATTTAGCATGTGCATGAAGGGCCAACATATAATTTCCGTTTGGGATAAATAAAACAATATACAATAAATTTCATCAACATATGACATTCAAAAATACTGTAAACAATGACATTCAAAAAAACTGATCTGATAATCCTAGTCAAGTCTATGGAACTTGACCTATTTTTAAATATAATTTGCCCCATTTAGTGCATTACTTCTCTATTGATTTATGTATGGACTTTATTTGCAGACTACAGAAAAGAGCATGCATTTTAAAGTTAACCTGCTTTGTTATATAAATAGAGTTTTCACACATAATGCATACTGGGTAATTTTTCTTTATTCCTCTTTTTCCTGAAAACATACACATTTAAAGGCAAAAATCTAATCTGTCCCATTGAAATACAGTGGTGGAGGCCAACACCAATTATTAAGGAAATTGTTAAGGAAGGAAGGAAGGGAGGGAAGAAGGGGAAAAGGGGAGGAGGGAAGGGAAGTAAAGAATTTTTTTAAAAAAAAGGAAGATTCATTTGTGCTGTATATTAGATACCAGATATAAGTGATAGCATGTGGTATTTGTCTTTCTCTTTCCCACTTACTTCACTCAGTATGAGAGTCTCTAGTTCCATCCATGTTGCTGCAGATGGCATTATTTCATTCTTTTTATGGCTGAGTAGTATTCCATTGTGCATATATACCACATCTTCCTAATCCAATCATCTGTCAATGGATATTTGGGTTGTTTCCATGTCTCGGTATTGTGCATAGAGCTACTGCTTTTGGAACGGACTAATGATGAGATCCTGCTGTGTAGCACTGAGAACTATGTCTAAATACTTACAACGCAGCACGACAATGGGAAAAAAAATTATGTATACATGTATGTGTAACTGGGTCCCCATGCTGTATAGTGGGGAAAAAAAAGTGTGTTGGGAGAAATAACAATAAAAAATAGATTTAAAAAAGGAAGAAAAAGAAAGGAAAACCTCTAAACTTTTGTGGAATCTTTGTGTATTAAGAACCAAAGTATAGGGCAAATCAAATTTTTCAGCTCCTGAATTTTCTTCCCTTGATGCCCACCTCATTTCTAGAGCATAATTTTACTCATTCATTACAGTCACAAATGTCTATTCTAGACTTGGGAATTCTTGTCAATTAGGATGAAGTTTTTCTGTAACAATAGGTAAAGAAAGATATAAAGAGACTGTTAAAACTGTGGACCAAAGGGTCCAAAAATCTCCTTAACAATTGCAGCTCCATCCCACAACTTCTCCTCTTCAGGTTTGACCCAGGCATAATCTCTTCGTATCAACCAATGCTTTCTGTGAGGAGACTACAGACTACAGCTCTATGAAACTGAGTCACCTTCCTCATCATTCACTTATTAAGGATCAGAAATGTATAAAGGTAATTGAATAAGAATAATAATTGATTTTTCTTCAAAAGCACTAGAATTTATATATCCGCATTAAAGATTCACAGCAGGGAAATAAGCAATATTTTCAATCCACCAAATATTATGAGAAGTCTCTCTTGGAATTGGATTTAGGGCTAATTCTAACCCCCACAAGGAAATTATCTCACTATTTTATAGCCACGTTATTTGGACCCAAATTTGTTTATCCACCTAGCACTATGTCTAAAATCACAAAGAATAAAAATGAGCCCCCATTGCAATTATCCAAAAGAAATTCTGAGGGCAATTCCAAAATCAGAGTTCCCCCAAATGCTGTGAGCAAATTGCTATAAGCACACAGCTGGGAAACCTCAGTTTGGAAAGTAATGATGATCATTTGGAAATATGCTCACTTGGAAATAGAGTTTCTCTTAACTCCTGTTTAAAAAAGTAAAATAAAATAAAGATTAAAAAATGAAGAAGCCAGTTTGACTTTAAAGACTGGCTAGGTCTAGACTAATCAGAATGCTGCCCAAATGCAATACAGAAAGAAGGCATGGATATGACAACAGGAATTGAAACTGATAATGGCATTAGTGATGATATTGGTATAATAGGTATCAGGTAACGGCACTAGAATGCCATTACACTCCCTATTTAGTTTTTAAGGACTCTCTGTACTGTTCACCATAGTGGTTGCACCAGTAATCCCAATCCTGGACATTAATCTGGAGAAAACCATACTTCAAAAAGCCACATGAACCCCAATGGTCATTGCAACACTATTCACAATAGCCCAGACATGGAAGCAACCTAAATGACCATTAACAGAGGATTGGATAAGAAGATATGGTACATATATACAGTGGAATACTTCTCAGCCATAAAAAAATGAAATAATGCCATTTTCAGCAACATGGATGCAGCTAGAGCTCCTCATACTAAGTGAAGTAAGTCAAAAAGAGAAAGACAAATACCATATGATATCACATATGTGGAATCTAATTTTTAAAAATTATGCAAAAGTACTTACATATAGAAATGGACTCAAAGGTTTTAAAACCAAATTTATGGTTACATGGAGAGGGAGAGATAAATTAGGAGGTTAGGATTAATATACACACACTACTATATAGAAAATAGATAACTAACAAGGACCTCATATAAGTATAACATATACGCACTTATGTAAGTATAGCATATAAGGACTTAACATAAAGATTTATATAAGTATAGCACAGGGAAATCTACTCAATACTATATAATAGCCTATTTGGGAAAATAATCTGAAAAGAAGTTGACATATGTATAACTGATTTTATCTGCTGTACACCTGAAACTAACAGAACATTGTAAGTCAACTATACTTTAATAAAATTTAATTTAAAAAAAAAGGTTACACTCCCTTGGTGAGTTTGGTCAGTTTTGCTTACTCAATTCAAAAGAGGCAGGAAACAAAGCATTATGGAAATGTGGAGGAGGGACAGATGACTCAGGTTTGGAGACACAAAGTATTCTTCTCTGGGGCTTAAGGGCATCTGCACTGTAGGACACACATGGGTTTTTATTTCCAGCAGAGCTGGATCTTGCCCCAGTTGTTCCACTTGTTATATCTGAGTCATTTAATTTCTATGTGCCTTGTTTTCCTCACCTGAAATATGAACATAATAAAGCCTTTCATGTAAGATCTTTGAGAAGATTATGAGAGGTAGTGTAGTAATTTATCAAGATAATGCTTTTTGTTCTGGTGCTGCCACATTATAAATGCCCTAATAGATTAATTTGCCCACTAGGCCGGGGGATTGCAGCCTAAAACCACAGTTCACAGGAAACTGCAGTCATTTGCCTCTTGATCTATCAATGCTGAATGTGAGAGGACATATGGCTTGAAATCAGAAAGGAAAAGAAAGGTTCTGAAGAGAGAACACATGGATTTGCTCACCCTAGTCCAGTATACTGTACATCAGTCCTTATACTCTTTTTTTTGTTATTATTTTTATAGTTGAATCCAAACCACAGCTGTGACCTATGCCAAGCTGCACAAAGGCTGGATCCTTTAACCACTGTGCTGAACCTGGGATTGAACCCATACCTCCACATCACCAGAGCCACTGTAGTCAGATTCTTAATCCACTTTGCCACATTGGAAACTGCATTGCTACCATTTTTTTATTTGGGGACTTCATGAATACTTCTTCATGTCATCCATGAGGGATGACAGAAGTTTATATCCTACAGATGGCCCTGAAGGAGCAAGGATGTTTTCCAAGCAGGAGAGCAAACTGATGCCACAGGTGATTATTCCTGAGCATTGCCTTCCACAGAGATAATGACTCTGGGTGCCATAATCCCTACACAAGCCCGATTGCAACTTGAAATACTGACATTGGCCACATATCCTAACTACAGTCTATCCTAGGTCTTTCCTAGATCTAGCCTCTTTCAAAAACGAGCCAAATCCCTGTCTTCAAAATCTTTGCTTTTACTTCTTGTCTCAACCAGTAACCAGTAAGTGGAGCTTAAATGTACCATTCATCCAGCCTAGATTTGTTTCCTCTGGTGTCTCATGTATTTTATAATCAGTATATTCATTAAACACTCTCCAACAACTTCATTAACTCTCTCTCACCTTCCAGAAGCCTCTCATTATCTCCCCTTATCAAAATCATGCTCCTCTCTGTGCCCTTGATTCTGCAATTGTATCCAAATGTGTTTCATTCGTTTCTAACTGGAAGGCATGCATTTTCCTGTGACTGTTGCTACCTCTTAATATCAGTTTATTTCTTTCCTTCATTGCCTTCCTCTTTCTATATGCACATTTCTCCTCTTTAAATTCTCTCCCACCCAGTCACTGATTAGCTGATGAGGCTTCAGGTTGCACTGAATGTGTGTAACTTGTTCACTCCACAGCTGCCTGGCAGAGAATTTCTCCCCATCAGAGCAGTTGTGCACTCAACAAGCCACAGACAGTAGTGCCTTCAGCAGGCAGTCAACCACTCACGTGTACTATCAAATTAATGTAGCTGAACTACCACCAGGAAAGCGAAGGCTTTCCTTTCAATGAGGTGGTGTTCTTGTGTGGAAACAACATGTTGCATCCTAGCTTTTTTTTTTTTTCTGTAGGACACTTGAGGAGCTCCTTGGGGAATTTCTTAGCACTCCTTAAAGTTGCTCTTAGCCAAACTTCCTATCATTTCTAAACCATGTCCTTAAAAACTCAGTGCTCAGCACTATGGAGAACAGTATGGAGGTTTCCTAAAAATAGAGATACCACACGACCCAGGGGCCCCACTCCTGAGCATTATATGGAGAAAAACATAACTCAAAAAGATATATGCCCCTCTATGTTCAAAGCAGCACTATTCACAATAGCAAAGCAACCTAAAGATCCATCAACAGGGGAATGGATAAAGAATATGTGGTATGGGAGTTCCCATTGTGGTTCAGCAAGTTAAGGACCCAGCATTGTCTCTGTGAGGATGTTGGTTCAATCCCTGGCCTTGCTCAGTGTGTTAATGATCTGGCATTGCTGCAAGCTGCAATATAGGTGGCAGATGTGGCTTGGATCCAGTGTTGCTAGGCTGTGGTGTAGGCCAAAGCTGCTGCTCTGATTTGATCCATAGCCCAGGAACTTCCATATGCCACAGATATGGCTATAAAAAGAAAAAAAAGAAGGTGTGGTACATATATACAATGGAATATCACTCAGCTATGAAAAAGAATGAAATAATGCCACTTGCAGCAATGTGGATGGAAATGGAGATTATCATACTAAGTGAAATAAGCAGAGAAGGACAAACATCATACGATTTCACTTATAGGTGGAATCTAAAAAAAAAAATGAACTTATCTGCAAAACAGAAATAGACTCACAGACATAGAAAACAACTTTATCATTCTCAAAGGGAAAGGGGGAGGGGTAAAATAGGAATTTGGGATTAACACATACGCACTACTATATATAAAACAGATAACCAACAAGTATAGCAGCAAGGAACTCTACTCAATACTCTAATAACCTATATGGGGAAATAATATGAAAAAATAGGTATATGTATAACTGAATCACTTTGCTGTACACCTGAAATTCACACAACATTGTAAATCAACTCCGCTTAAAAAAAAAATGCCTCAATGCCCTTTTAAGATAATCACAAAACAGCCTAGAGTTAGACGATAGAGGAGATAGAAGAGACCTGAGTTGTCCCCCAAACCGGACACCTGGTTTGTCAGAAGGAAATCAAAACCTGCAGAGGTGAACTTCCTTAGCCAAGGGCACCTCCTCAATCAATACCTTGATTTTTCCCAGGGGGCACATGGAGAATCAAGCCAAAGAAATGTTTAATGGTTGACCTAACTCTGTAATGTGTTGACAAAATAAGTTTCAATTTTATTTATTTATTTATTTATTTATTTTCATCTATTTATTTATTTTGTTTTGTCTTTTTGCCTTTTCTAGGGCCACTCCCATGGCATATGGAGGTTCCCAGGCTAGGGGTCTAATCAGAGCTGTAGCCACTGGCCTATGCCAGAGCCACAGCAATGTGGGATCCGAGCCGCATCTGCAACCTACACCACAGCTCACGGCAACACCGGATCCTTAACCCAGTGAGCAAGGCCAAGGATCGAACCCGCAACCTCATGGTTCCTGGTCAGATTTGTTAACCACTGTGCCACAACAGGAACTCCAAGTTTCAATTTTATGTGAAGCTGGCAGAGTTGCAGGCAACTAGCTCATCCATCAGGGTGACTCAATACACACCTACAGAAAGGCAAGGAGCACACACATTGAGTTAAGAAATAGATCAATGGGGAAGGTGCTGTGGGTGTATTGTCTGGACCTAAGCAGGGTTCCGGGTGGAACCAGTCTGATAGTGGGGCTGTTGATAAATTAATGTGAATTGCTGGAGTTTCTGAGAACTACTTGGATCAAAGTTCTCACTTTTGAGCCTAATTAAATTTCCCAACATATTTTTGTTAATGTGAAATATGCTATTACATAAATGTGCCTATAGGCATTGTTTTCACCCACTGGGAATATGCAATTCTCTTCTGTAGCTTGATTTTTTTCACAAAGCAATATACAGAGGCAGATTTTTTCTACCAAGATACACATCTAGAGCTATTGAAATCTTATTATTTGCTGCATAGTATTTCAGTATTTTCATAACCATAATTCATATATTTACTTTTTTAGGCCAGTCTTAAGTCCTTATTAAACATAAAAATAATTTGAATAAAGGAATAAACTAAAAGTGAAACAATCTTCTTTTACCACAATTTTAATCCCACTCCCCAGAGATAACTCTGCCAAGACTTTCTACTTTCTATTAATCTTTATGTCTTCAGATAAAAACACTTAGCCATCTGATTGGTCTTTACCAACTTTAGAGAATTTAGTGATCTGTCATCAAAAATGAGAAACTTGGAACAGGATAAAAAGCCTAGAAATAAACTCAAGTACCTATGATCAACTAGTCTATGACAAAGGAGGCAAGAACATCAGTTGAGGAAAGACAGTCTCTTCAATAAATGGTGCTGGAAAAACTGGATAGCTACATGTAAAAGAATGAAATTAGAACATTTTAACATTATATACAAAAATAAGCTCAAAATGGATTAAAGACTGAAACATAAGGCCAGATACTATAAAACCCCTAGAGGAAAACATAGTGAGAATGCTCTTTGACATAAATCTCTGCTATATCTTGTTTGATCCACCTCATAGAATAATGAAAATAAAAACAAAAATAAACCAATGTTCCTAATTAAACTCAAAAGCTTTTGCACAGCAAGGGAAACCATAAACAAAATGAAAAGACAACCCACAGAATGAGAGAAATCTCTGCAAACAATGCAACCACAAGGGCTTAATCTCCAAATAGACAAACAACATACACAACTCAACACCAAAAATCAAACAACCCAATCAAAAAATGGACAAAAGACCTAAATAGACATTTTTCCAAAGACATACATATGGTCAGTAAGCACATGAAAAGATGTTCAACATCACTAATTTTAGAGAAATGCAAATCGAAACTACAATTAAGTACCATCTCACACTGGTCAGAATGGCCGTCATTAATAAGCCTACAAATAACAAATACTGAAGAGGGTAGAGAAAAGGAAACCTTCCTACACTGTTAGTGAGAATGTAAATTGGTACAATTACTCTGGAAAGTAGTATGGCATTTCCTCAGAAAACTAAATATAGAAATACCATCTGGGAGTTCCCGTCATGGTGCAGAGGAAACAAATCCAATTAGTATCCATGTGAATGCAGGTTTGATCCTGGCCTTGGGTGGGGGATCCGAGGTTGCCATCAGCTGTGGTGTAGGTCACAGATGCAGTTAGGATCCTGCATTGCTGTGGCTGTGGTGTAGGCCAGCAGCTGAAGCTCCAATTCAACCCTTAGCCTGAGAACTTCCATAAACTGCAGGTTCAGCCCTAAAAAGCAAAAAAAAAAAAAAGAAAAAGAACTACCATATAATCCAGAAACCCCACTCCTTGGCCATATATATGGACAAAACTATAATTCAAAAAAATACGTTCATTGCAGCACTGTTCACACCAGCACTGTTCACACCACTCAGACCAAAAAAAGAAAAAGGAAAAAAGAAATGATGCCATTAGCAGCAACGAGGATGCAAGTAGAGATTATCATATTAAGTGAAGGAAATCAGAAAGAGAAAGATGAATACCATATGATCCCATTTATATGTGGAACCTAAAGTATGGCACAAATAAACATATCTACAAAATAGAAACAGACTCATAGGCATAGAGAACAGATCTGAGATTGCCAAGGGGGAAGTGATAAGGTGTGAGATGGATGGGGAGTATGGGGTAAATAGATACACACTATTATATTTACAATGGATAATCAATAATATCCTATTGTATAGCACAGGGCACTATATTCAGTCTTTTGGGATAGATCATGATGGAAAATAAAATAAGAAGGGGAATGTATAAATATGTACAGCAGAAATTGGCACAACATTGTAAATCAACTTATTAAAATAAAAATTTAATTAAAACTTTTTAAAAATTAGGAACTTGGTCTGTTTAATCTTTCTATGACCCCACTTGTGATTCATGACCTTGCCATTCCAATGTTATTATATTTATATTTTCAAAGTTTAAAATATTAAATTTTATTGAGAGTTATTTATATTTAAGATGTTGCTAAAACTCTTGTTAAAGAAGTCAACATTTCCATTATTATGACTTTGTAATTGTATACAAATAACAGTTTATTGATAGAAAATTTTACATAATTTTATCCTGAGGATACCATGTGTCCTTTCTCATTTCTTTGACCTCTTTGGGGACATATTTTACTGCAATTATTTCTGATAGCTAATACTATTCTTTTCCCAGGATTAATTTTTCCTTTTCTTTTTTTTCTAGAGTATGCCCTAAGATATATTTTTTCATATAGGATGTCTAGGAGAAAATTTTTTTCCATTCTTATAGGTTCAAAATGGTTTTTATATTTTGTACTTAAGCTTGTTTGAGAACTTTCCTAGAAATAGAATTCTAAATTCAACTTTTTTTCTGTCAGATTTTAAAGACATTGAAATATTATGTTTTAGTATTCAATCTGTTATCATAATTGATTCTCAATCAATCCTGGGATTGAATCAGGATCTGATTCTCAATCATTTGTGATTAACTTTTCCTTTCTCTTTATCCTCCACCTATTAAAATTATGAACAGTTAAAATTTGTATGATTGTTTTGTCAAGATTAGATTCAGGTTAAATTCATATCCTTTCTTTTTTTTTCAGAAATTGTAATGAATAAGCAATTTGTGGAACATTATGAACGTATTCTGTTCTCCAACAGCATTTTACCTTTGAAGACCTGTGCCTGAGGCAACTTTCATACTGGGGAACTGCAAAGTAGCAATTTTTGAAATTGTTCATTCCTTCTGTTAGGAAAAAATAAAAGGGGGTTTTTTTAAATATTTTCTCTCTTTTCTGTATGTCTTTCACACATACACACACATGCATATATACATATTTACACATGTATACGTCATATCTTAACTATCGCTAAAGACTCAAAATATCTTTATTCAATGTGTCACAACTCAAGTCCTGATTCTAGTAAAGGGGAAGTATCTTGTTTTGTTCTAACCCTTCCAGAAATAACAACTATAAACAATGGGGAAAATATAGTAATTGTTTGAGACCCCTAAAGGAAGGAATCTAAAACTTGAAGGGCCTCAGTTGTACAGAGAAAGACCCAAGCTTTTCCCCAGAGAGTAGGCCCCTTGCACAGGGCATTGCACAGCTAAAATTCAAAAACACAGCCATAGTATCATCAGTCTGAGGAGTCAGAGGACTTTGAAACTTCCATTATTATACAAAATTGAGGAGGAAATCATACAAAGAGGAAAACCTCAAGGAGTCCCAAAATCTACTTATAAACTCTCATCAAGTCTTTGGCTTACCCTTGAATTGTACATCTTTGGAAGGGACCAGAGATACCAAGAAGAAAAGAACAACTAAAAAGCTGAGATGGCTGAGTAGAGGAGTAAGTAGATGGACATGGAGTTGAAGTCTGAGTCCTGCCATGATAGAGAGGCTTGGTAAACACTTAAGTGTTCCACTGAAACCTTGTAAGGTCCACATTTTAGAATTAAAGACATACAGTGATTAACAGATTTGCTTTAAGACTAGGGAAAAATCCATAATAGACCCACACAAACAATGCATAACACTAAAGATAAAGAAAAATATCTTTAAAAGCTGCTTAAAAAAAGACACATTATTTACAAAGGAATGACCATAAGAATGACAGGTGATTTCACAACACGAACAATGGAGCCAGAAGATTATGATTTGATATCATTCATTTAATGGGAAAAAAATGGCCTAGAGTTATGTATCCCCCAAAAAAACAAAATAAAGATATTTTCATGTAAATGAAAATGATGAAATTGTTACTAGCAGACCATCATTAAAAGCATTAAAGCCCTTTATTTAGATAGTATTGTAATGGCAACAAATGGGAAATCAGATCTAGGGGGAAAAGGGAACATTGGGAAATATGTGGATGGATATAAAAAACTCTTTTTAATTATTTTTTAAATTCTTTAAAAGTTAACTAACTTAAAACAAAAATAATAATAACACTGTATTGTGGAGTTACAACATATGTAGAAGCAAACTATGTGAAATGATAGCACCCAGAATAAGAGAAGATATACATAGATTATTCTGGTGTGAACAAATTTTACTTTATATATAAAATAATGTTTTTGTTAATGTTTTATTTATTTTTATTGCAATTCAAAATTAAAACTGAGTTGGTCTGTGGTTTTCTTTTTTGATACTTTATCAGGTCCTAGTATTAGTGTTGCACTTCCTTTGCATTAATAATTTTATGGACTCTGGAAGTACTATTTAGCATTAGAATTACCTAGTCTTTGAAATTTATAATTACAATTACCTGGTGAAACCATCTGGGACTGTAGCATTTTGGGAAGATATTTTCAAGAGAACTTGTATTGCTCAAAAGGAACAAAAATATGAGAGCAAGTGTTGAGGACTAAAGGTCAGGAGGAAGTCCAGGAGAGAGGGCACAGCACACAAGAATTTGATTTTTCTATTAATTCTAAACTGAAGAGAAATATAAGAAAATGCCTTGGCCTACTGAGAGGACTGGAAAAAAGCCACAGAAATTAGGGGAGTCTAATCTGGCAGGAGCCATTCAGTAAAATACAGACACCAACATGGTGGATTGAAGAGATAAAGTGACATACCACTTCCTCAGGGAGAGGCAAGAGAGAACACAATATTTCTGATGTGTACCAGGTACGGTGTTAGGACATTCATATGCACTGTGTTTCTTAATATTCATGACAAACTTATGAAGTAAGTAGTATTATTACTTACTTTTTTCTAGATGAAGAAACTGGGATATCCAAAGATCATTTAATGTTCCCAAAGCCACCTAGCTAACAATAGTTAGTGAAGCAGAAGCTTAAAATCAGTCCTGCTGGACAAAAAGCCCTTACTTTCTGTCTACCTTACTTTAACTTTTTTCTCACATTTTTATTGCTTCTTGTTTCCAACAAGACCAGTGAAACCAATAAAATTAGGTGGTTAGAAAGGAGAATGGGAATTCCCACCATGGCTCAGTGGTTAATGAACCCAACTAGTATCCATGGGGACATGTGTTCCATCCCTTGCCTCTCTTAGTGGATTGAGGGTCCGGCGTTGCCATGAGCTGTGATGTAGGTTGCAGATTTGGCTCATATCCCGTCTTGCTGTGGCTGTGGTATAGGCTGGCAGCTACACAGCTCCAGTTTGAGCCCTAGCCTGGAAAGCTCCATATGCTGTGAGTGTGGCCCTTAAAAAAAAAAGACCAAAAAAAGAAAGGATAATGAATACTGTAACATACAGATATTCATGGGGCAGAGATGCGCTGTGCTGCTCCAGAGGGAAGAGGCCAGACAGCTCTTCACAAGTCATGAGCACATCCATCCTATCAGAGCCAGGGCGGAATCTTCCAAGTTTGCAGGATCAATAGCGGTCTCTTTCTCTGATAAATTAGCACAACTTTTTCCACATTATAGCTGCAAGTCTATTTGTTTACCTTAAAAGGAAAGTAGCAGTCCAGCCTAGGGCTTGAGGCCCGAGGTCCTAGAACCAGGCTGCTTGGCTCCACCGCTTACTAGTTATGCGAACTTGAGCAAGTGACTCATTCCCTCTCTGCCTTACTTTCCCCATCTGCAAATTGTGGACCACCATACTGCCTAACTGTAGGGATTTGGAAACTAAACTAATAGTGTTTATACCTGTATTGTATGCAGAGGAGCTTCACACTGAGTAAGCATCCATTGATGAACAAAAGTTGAGTGTGCCTGGAATAAACAGTGGAAATGCACTGTTATATAAAAGTGGACTTTACAGAACCCCTTAAGATGCCACAAAGCACAAAAATTAAAGCAACATTTTCAGGAGTTCCCATTGTGCTCATCAGGTTAAAGACCTGACATAGTCTCTGTGAGGATGAGGATTCTATCCCTGGCCTTGCTCAGTGGTTTAAGGATTCTCAGTGTTACAGTGAGCTATGGTGTAGGTCACAGACATGGCTTGGATTCCATGTTGCTGTGGCTGTGGTGTAGGCCCCAGCTTCAGCTCCAATTCAACCCCTAACCCCAGGCACTTCCACATGCTTCAGGTGCAGCCATAAAAAGAAAAAAATTAAATTTAAATTTAAAAAAATGTAAGGAGTTCCCATTGTGGCACAGAGGAAATGAATACAACTAGTGTCCATGAGGGTGTGGGTTAGACACCTGGCCTCACTCAGTGGTTTAAGGATCTGGTGCTGCCGTGAGCTGTGGTAGAGGTCACAGATGCAGCTTGGATCCCACATTACTGTGGCTGTGGCTGTGGCTGTGGCTGGCAGCTGTAGTTCCAATTCCACCCATATGCCAAGGGTGCAGCCCTAAAAAGCAAAAAAAAAAATTTAAATTAAAGCATTGTTTTCAGAATTCTCTGGTGGTGCAGGGGGTTAAGGATCTGGCTTTGTCACTGCAGCAACTGGGGTCACTGCTGTGGCATAGGGTCCATCCTTGCCCCTGGGATTTCTGCATTCTACAGATGCAGCCAAAAAAAAGAAGAAAGAAAGAAAGAAAGAAAGAAAGAAAGAAAGAAAGAAAGAAAGAAAGAAAGAAAGAAAGAAAAGAAAGAAAGAAAGAGAGAGAGAGAGAGAGAGAGAGAGAGAGAGAAAGAAAGAAAGAAAGAAAGAAAGAAAGAAAGAAAGAAAGAAAGAAAGAAAGAAAGGAAGGAAGGAAGGAAGGAAGGAAGGAAGGAAGGAAGGAAGGAAGTAAAAGAAATGCATTGTTTTCAATTTTCTCATTTGCAGATGAAGTCTCTAAGATTAAAAAGAAAAAATTTATTTAGCCAGGGGTCACAAAAGTAATTAGCTAGTTACTAATGAGCTGCAAGATGAATGCAGCTTGTCTTACTTCACTTCGGGAATTCACCTCCATATTTCATTGCTTTATCCCTTTATGATTATTATTTCTTTTTATATATACACATATATGCATTGTATATATACATACACCATACGAAGAATGCTTTTGACATATAAGCTGTGAATTCCATATGTTAAAGAAATTCAATTTATGAAAGTAAAATTTCAATAAGCAAGAAAAGTCTATAGAGCTATTATAAAAGATGTGCCTTAAACCAATTTGACTCCTCAATCCTACAATGGAACTATCATCATTTATTCTGTGTATTGAACTTAGAACCTGTATGATTTTCATGAAATGGTCAGCCATAATACAGAAACAGAGTAATACACCCTCTCTTCATCTTCGTACATCTAAACTAAGAGATAGTCTTCCTAAAATCCTTAGCAACACTAAGACAGGCAGCTTTACAGATAACTTTTCATCAAGCCATAAAATACCAAAATAATCTTCCTTGTATTAAAAAAAAAAGAAAGAAAAACAGGAGTTCCTGCCATGACACAATGGGATGGGTGGGATCTCTGGAGCACTGGGATGTAGCTTTGATCCTGACCTAGCTCAGTGAGTTCAGGATCTGGCATTGCCACAGCTGTGGCTAGGTCACAACCACAGCTCAGATCTGACCCCTGGCCCTGGAACTCCATATGCTGTGGGGTGGCCAAAAAAGAAAAGCATACAAACAAATAAACAAAAACTATTGTAGAAAGTATAAAAACAAAAGATTAATCAAAAATGAATTAAAGGGTAGTGAAATAAGAAAAAAAAAGTGTATATAAATTCATGTAAGTATAATCATCACTTTCATTATACGTATTGAGGTATCCTCTTATGTCCTTCAAAAACGTTTTGTATTTTTTTATACATGGCTTACACAAATTTTCCAGATTTGTTTTAAAGAACTGTGCATTTTTGTTTTCAAATCAAACTGTTAAAGATAAAATCCTACAGAAAAATACTATTAAATATAATTCACCATAGTAAAAGTAAAATTCATGTTTCAATATCAGAAGATCCATTAGCACTGCATTAAAAGAGTGAAGGGCATGACTGTGTAATCTTCTCTGTGGGTTTGGTAATATATAACAGTTTTTCATAGTAAAACTCTAGGCAATCTAAGAATAGAAAAAAAATTCTTTAAGCTGACAAAGGATATCAACAACATTTAGTAGATGATGGAAACATCAGAACATTCCCATTTAAAGTTAGAGAAAGAATTAAAGATTCCCTCAAGTCTCACACAGAATCAGTTTTACATCAGTGATCCTGGCCAATGTTATGAATCAATAAAATGGAAAATGAAGACATAAAAATTGAAAAAGAAAAACAAAGATGTCAATACCTTCAAGGTTATGATAATTACTATACCAAATCCAAGAGAACCTATACAGAAACTATTGACATGAATGGCAATTAGCAAGTTGCTTGATGCAAAAACCAAGTATATCTTTGTATACAAATCCTAATCAAATATAATAAATTATATACAATTGAAAATAACCAATTATCAAAAACATAATATTAAACAAACCCTTAAATTACATGGTGGTATGTATAATATTTTATTATTTTAAAAAGTTTAAAAACATGTGTGTCATTTGGGAGTACATACATAAGTAAATAAAAGTGCAAAACCTTCATGGGTGTCCCCTCTGAGTGCAATGGGATTGGTGGTGTCTCTGCAGCACCAGGATGCTGGTTCAATCCCCAGTCTGGCACAGTGAGTTAAAGAATCTCATATTGCCACAGTTGCAGCATAGGTCTCAATTGTGGCTTGTATCTGATCCCTGGGCCAGGAACTCCAATGCTGTGAGGCTACCAAAAAAAATAAATAGTTATTTATTTTTTATGACAACCAACAAATCAGACAATGATAGGCTTTAGGAAAGGAAGAGGGAAAGAACTGAAATTACGGAGGGGAATACAGGGTCAACAATTTCTGTAAAATGTCCTTTGAAAAAACTAAAGCAAATGGGACAAAATGTTTAGATTTGATGAAGCTGGGAGTAAAACTGAGTTCATTTTATTCATCTTTATACTTCTCATATATTTGTTTTTTCTTCATTATTATTATTAAAGTATGGTTGATTTACAATGTTTCTTCAAGCTCTGTTATAAAGTGACCCAATCACACACATTTCCCTGTGCTGTACAGTGAGGTCCCATTGCCCATCCATTCCCAATATAACAGTTTGTATCCAAAAAAACCCCAAAATGCCCATCCATCCTACTCCCTCCACTTTCCCACTGGGAACCATAAGTCTGCTCTCCTTGGTCATGATTTATTTCTGTTTTTTGTTGTTGTTGTTGTTGTTGTTTTTAGATAGGACCATCTGTTCCATATTTTAGATTATACAAAAAAGTGATATCATAAATATTTGTCTTTTTATATTTGTAATCATTCAAATACTGACCCATCCTTCCACCAAACAAAAAGAAAAGAGGGTAGCACAATAAAGGAAAATGTATGTTATTAAAATTTTAAATGGCATTAACCTCTTCACACAGGTGAGCCTATTGCAGGCTACTGCTACTAGGAGGGATTTTTGTCTAGCTTTGTCCAGATGATAGCAATCAACAGTTTTTAAAACTGGCATAAAAATACAGACATGGAGGAGGAGACAAGATGGCGGAAGAGTAGGGGGACATGCTTGCCCTCTCCCACAAACACACACAAAAAAAACACATCTACAGGATAAATGACTCACACAGAACAGCAACCAATCACTGGCAGAAGAACCTAAACTCCAATAACAGCAAGGAGTTCGTGACATTACTAGGTAAAACAAGAAAAAACAGGAGAGCGAGAGAAGGTGAATCCGAGCTGGACGGGTGCTCCCAAAAGGGAACTGTGGAGGAGTAAGGGATCCTGAACCCTGGGAAGTCACCTACTCGGGGGAAAGATCAAAAGAACCAGAGGAATCTCCAGATGCAGAGAAGAGTGTAGCAGTAAGTTGGAGTTCTGAGAAGCAGATCAAGAACCGAATGGACCAGTCACCAAAAATTGAGATGCCTGGGTGGGGGCTGGGCACCGAGACCTCGGCTCTGGAGGTTAGTACTCAGGAAAGGGCTAGGGGGGTGGGGTGGAGCGGAGACTGCTTTGGAGGCCTAGAAACCGGTCTGTCAAGTTTGACGGGGCAGAGACTGCCTGGGAGACTAGAAAACAAAGCTGTCGCAGAGGAAGGGAGCAATACTCTAGGGGCGGGGAAGTGGAAAGCTGCATCAGAGGGAACCTGGGAGAAGAGCCTGGTCTGCACCCGTGCTGGGGAGGGGAGAGAAGAAGGGGTGGGTCCCCATAGAATACTCCCCACGCCACAGCAAGCTTACAGGCCTGCTAGCTAGCACAAAGCTGTGCTTCCCGTGCATCCCCTCCCCCCACCCGCACCACCCCCTAGGCACTCGCCATACCTGGGGCTGCCTGCCATCCAGGAAGGCTGGCCTCAAAAATTGCCTGAAGCCTACCACCACAGGGGCTGTCCCTGCACAGGCTTGCTTGCCCTCTGGAGGGGCTACACTTCCACAGAGCAGCACCAAACACCACCAGCCACCAAGAAAAGGCCTGCAGCCCAGAAAAGCTAGAACAAGCCTAACCAGGTGGTGAAAAGATCTGCCTAATTCTTGGACAGTCTTTTCGAGTAGGCCTGCCCTGGGGAAGAGCCTCTTGGGCATGCAGTTGCCCAGCTAGCCATCCAAGACCTCAGGGGGTGCTGAGCTGTAGTGGATCAGCTGCATAGGACTGCCAGCTCCAGGCAGGACCCCCTGAAGCCCAGAAAAGCTACAACAAGCCTAATCAGGCAGTGAAAAGATCTGCCTAATTCTCAGACAGTCTTTCTGAGTCAGGCTGCCTTGGGGAGGAGCCCATTGGGTTGACAGCGGCCCAGCTAGCCGCTCCAGCTCTCAGGAGGAGCCGCACTTCTGCAGAACAATGGCACAGGACTGCCAGCTCCCAGCAGGACACCCCACACCCCAGAAAAGCTACAACAAGTCTGGCCGGGCCGTGAAATATCTGCCTAATTCTTGGACAGTCTTTCTGAGTCGGGCTGCCCTGGGGAAGAGCCTCTTGGGTTTTCGGCAGTCCAGCTAGCTGCTCCAGCCCTTGGGGGGAGCCGCACTCTTGCAGAACAGCTGCAAAGGACTGCCAGCTCCCTGCAGGACCCCGTGCAGCCCAGAAAAGCTGCAACAAGCTTGGCCAGTCTGTGAAAAGATCTGCCTACATTCTCAGGCCATCCTTCTGAGTTGGGCTGCCCTAGGGAAGAGCCTCCTGGGTTCTCAGTGACCCAGATAGCTGCTCCAGCCCCCAGGGGGTGCTGCACTCTTGAGGAACAGCTGCCCAACACCACCAACCCTCTGCAAGAACCCCACAGCATAAAAACACCAGAGCAAGCTCTGCATGATGAGTGAAATCTGCTACCATCGTGGTGTGGACCTCCCAGTCCTGTCTGCCCTCAGGAAGTCCTCCTTTGCTTCAAAGAAACACTGTTAGCACCATCAGCACTCCAGAAAAGCCACACAGCCTCAAAAAAGACTGACCAACAATGCCAGCCCTCAGGAAATATTCCACAGCTGTGACAAAGCAAACATTGCCCAGTCACGGAGATTACAACTCCCTAAGGAAAAAGAAAACAACAAGCAAGATGAAGAAGCTGAGAAACCACCCCCAGTCAAACCAACAGGAGAACTCACCTGAAACAGTCAACAATGAAACAGATCTCTGCAGTCTGACAGACCTGGAGTTCAAAGGAGAAATAGTGAAAATACTGAAGGAATTAAGAGAAGATATGAACAGTAATGCAGATACCCTCAGAAAGGAACTAGAAAATATAAGGAGGAGCCAAGAAAAACTAGAACATTCATTTGCAGAGATGCAAACTGAACTACAGGCAGTAAAAACCAGAATGAATCATGCAGAAGAACGAGTCAGTGATATGGAAGATAGAATAATGGAAATCACTCAATCCGGTCAACAGACAGAATACCGAATCAAAAAACTGGAAAGCAATATAAGAGACCTATGGGATAACATAAAGTGGGCCAATCTATGCATAATAGGAATTCCAGAAGGAGTAGAAAAAGATAAGGGGATGGAAAATATATTTGATGAAATGATCGCTAGAAACTTCCCAAATCTAAAGGATACTGGGTTCAAGATACAAGAAGCACAGAGGGCCCCAAACAAACTGAACCCAAATAGACCCACAGCAAGACACATCATAATAAGAATGGCAAAAGTTAGTGATAAAGAGAGGATCCTAAAGGCAGCAAGAGAAAAACAGGATGTTACCTACAAGGGAACCCCCATAAGAATATCAGCTGACTTCTCTACAGAAACACTACAGGCCAGGAGGGAATGGCAAGAGATATTTAAAGAGCTCAAAGGAAAAAATATGCAACCTAGAATACTCTATCCAGCAAGAATATCATTTAAAATAGAAGGGGAAATAAAAATGTTTTCCAACAAACAAAAACGTAAAGAATACTGCAACACAAAGCCCAGGTTAAAAGAAATACTCAAAGGGCTTAACTAAACCAAAAAGAAAGGAAGGAAAGAGAAGAAGAAAGAAAAGAAAAAAAAAGAAGAGGAAGAACTAGGACTGAGGAAACCGTAATCAGAGAGCAGTCACTCAAATAAGCCAGCATACAGATTTAATCATGAACAGGCCTCAAACAAAATAAAATTAAAAAGAAAAAAAAAGAGTCATCAAAACCATAAAATGTGGGCAAGGGATGTTATGATAAAAATAACCCTTTTTGTTTGTTTGTTTGTATGTTTCTCTTCTTAATTTTAATATAGTAATGAAGTGTTTGAACCTACAGGACCATCAGGCTAAAATACACAATTATGGGAAGGGGTTAGCATATTTAAAAAACAGGGCAACCACAAGCCAAAACCAAATATTGCATTTGCAAAAAATGAAAAAAGAAATACACTCAAGCAGATAATAACAGGAGACCATCCAACCAAAAAAAAAAAAAAAGGAAGAATGGAGAACCATAGAATCAACTGGAACACGAGGTTCAAAATGGCAGTAAATAATCATCTATCAATTATCACCTTAAATGCCAATGGACTGAATGCCCCAATCAAAAGACAAAGAGTGGCTGAGTGGATAAAAAGGCAAAAACCTTCAAGATGCTGCCTACAAGAAACTCACCTTAGGACAAAAGATACATATAGATTGAAAGTGAAAGGGTGGGGAAAAATATTTCACGCCGATAGACATGACAGAAAAGCAGGAGTCACAACGCTCATATCACACAAAATAGACTTTAAAACAAAAGACATAAAGAAAGACAAAGAAGGACACTACTTAATGATTAAGGGATCCATCCAAGGAGAGGATGTTACTATCGTCAACATATATGCCCCAAATACAGGAGCACCCAGATACATACAACAAATATTAACAGACATAAAGGGAGATATTGATGAGAATACAATCATAGTAGGAGACCTTAATACCCCCCTCACATCAATGGACAGATCCTCTAGACAGAAAAACAATAAAGCAACAGAGATCCTAAAGGAAACAATAGAAAAGTTAGACTTCATTGATATCTTCAGGACACTACATCCAAAAAAATCAGAATACACCTTCTTCTCAAATGCTCATGGAACATTCTCAAGAATCGACCATATATTGGGACACAAAGCTAATCTCAATAAATTTAGGAGCATAGAAATTATCTCAAGTATCTTCTCTGACCACAATGCCATGAAATTAGAAATCAACCATGGGAAAAGGAAAGAGAAAAAACCTACTGCATGGAGACTAAACAACATGCTACTAAAAAACCAATGGGTCAATGAGGAAATCAAGAAGGAAATTAAAAACTACCTTGAAACAAATGATAATGAAGACAAAACCGCTCAAAATCTATGGGATGCTGCCAAAGCAGTGCTCAGAGGGAAATTTATAGCAATACAGGCCTTTCTCAAAAAAGAAGAAAGATCCCAAATTGACAACTTAACCCTCCACCTAAATGAACTAGAAAAAGAAGAACAAAAAAGTCCTAAAGTCAGCAGAAGGAAGGACATTATAAAGATCAAAGAAGAAAACAATAAAATAGAGATTCAAAAACCAGTAGAGAAAATTAATAAAACCAAGAGCTGGTTCTTTGAAAAGGTAAACAAAATTGACAAACCCCTGGCCAGACTCACTCAAAAGAGTAGAGAAAGAACCCAAATAACCAAAATTATAAATGAAAAAGGAGAAATCACAACAGATACAGCAGAAATTCAAAAAGCCATAAGAGAATACTATGAACAACTATATGGCAACAAGTTTGACAATCTGGAAGAAATGGACAATTTTCTAGAATCTTACAGCCTGCCAAAACTGAATCAAGAAGAAACAGACCAACTGAACAGACCCATCACTAGAAATGAAATTGAAGATGACATAGAAACACTCCCTACAAATAAAAGTCCAGGATCAGATGGCTTCACAGGTGAATTCTATCAAACATATAAAGAGGAATTGGTGCCCACCCTCCTTAAACTCTTTCAAAAGGTTGAAGAAGAACGAATACTCCCAAAGACATTCTAGGAGGCCACCATCACCCTCATTCCAAAACCAGACAGAGACATCACCAAAAAAGAAAACTATCACCCAATATCATTGATGAATATAGATGCAAAAATTCTCAACAAAATCTTAGCCAACCGAATCCAACAACATATCAAAAAAAATTATATACCATGACCAGGTAGGTTTCATCCAAATGTTCACAAGGATGGTTCAACATACGCAAATCAATCAACATCATACACCACATTAACAAAAGAAAAGTCAAAAATCATATGATCATCTCAATAGACGCAGAAAAAGCATTTGACAAAGTCCAACATCCATTCATGATCAAGACCCTCGCCAAAGCGGGTATAGAGGGAACATTCCTGAATATAATCACAGCGATTTATGAGAAACCCACAGCAAATAGAATCCTCAATGGGGAAAAACTGAAAGCCTTCTCACTCCAATCTGGAACAAGACAGGGATGCCCACTCTCACCACTGCTCTTCAACATAGTGTTGGAAGTCCTAGCCACAGCAATTAGACAAACCAAAGAAATCAAAGGCATCCATATAGGAAGAGCAGAGATAAAGCTGTCACTGTATGCAGATGACATGATACTATACATAGAAAACCCGAAGGACTCAACCCCAAAACTCCTTGAACCGATTAATAAATTCAGCAAAGTAGCAGGATATAAGATTAACATTTAGAAGTCAGTTGTATTTCTGTATACCAGCAATGAAATATTAGAAAAGGAATACAAAGATACAATACCTTTTAAAATTGCACCTCACAAAATCAAATACCTCGGAATACACCTGACCAAAGAGGTAAAGGACTTATATGCTGAGAACTATAAAACTTTAATCAAGAAATCAAAGAAGACGTAAAGAAATGGAAAGATATTCCATGTTCCTGGATTGGAAAAATCAAGATTGTAAAAATAGCCATACTACCCAAAACAATCTACAGATTCAATGCAATCCCTATCAAATGACCCATGACATTTTTCACAGAACTAGAACAAACAATCCAAACATTTATATGGAACCACAAAAGACCCAGAATCGCCAAAGCAATCCTGAGGAACAAAAACCAAGCAGGAGGCATAACTCTCCCAGACTTCAAGAAATACTACAAAGCCACAGTCATCAAAACAGTGTGGTACTGGTATCAAAACAGACAGATGGACCAATGGAACAGAATGGAGAATCCGGAAATAAACCCTGACACCTATGGTCAATTAATCTTTGACAAGGGAGGCAAGAACATCAAATGGGAAAAAGAAAGTCTATTCAGCAAGCATTGCTGGGAAACCTGGACAGCTGCATGCAAAGCAATGAGACTAGAACACACCCTCACACCATGCACAAACATAAACTCCAAATGGCTGAAAGACTTAAATATACGACAGGACACCATCCAACTCCTAGAAGAAAATATAGGCAAAACACTCTCTGACATCAACATCATGAATATTTTCTCAGGTCAGTCTCCCAAAGCAATAGAAATAAGAGCAAAAATAAACCCACGGGACCTAATCAAACTGAAAAGCATTTGCACAGCAAAGGAAACTAAAAAGACAACAAAAAGACAACTTACAGAATGGGAGAAAATAGTTTCAAATGATGCAACCGACAAGGGCTTAATCTCTAGAATATATAAACAACTTAGGCAACCCAACAGCAAAAAAGCCAATCAAACAATGGAAAAATGGGCAAAAGACCTGAATAGACATTTCTCCAAAGAAGATATACAGATGGCCAACAAACACATGAAAAAATGCTCAACATCGCTGGTTATAAGAGAAATGCAAATCAAAAATACCAGGAGACACCACCTCACACCAGTCAGAATGGCCATCATTAATAAATCCACAAATAACAAGTGCTGGAGGGGCTGTGGAGAAAAGGGAACCCTCCTGCACTGTTGGTGGGAATGGAAACTGGTACAGCCACTATGGAGCACAGTTTGGAGATACCTTAGAAATCTATACATAGAACTTCCATATGACCCCACAATCCCACTCTTGGGCATATATCCGAACAAAACTGTACTTAAAAGAGACACATGCACCCACGTGTTCATTGCAGCACTATTCACAATAGCCAGGACGTGGAAACAACCCAAATGTCCATCAACAGAGGATTGGATTTGGAAGAGGTGGTATATATACACAATGGAATACTACTCAGCCATAAAAAAGAATGACATAATGCCATTTGCAGCAACATGGATGGAACTAGAGACTCTGATACTGAGTGAAATGAGCCAGAAAGACAAAGACAAACACCATATGATACCACTTATAACTGGAATCTAATATCCAGCACAAATCAACATCTCCTCAGAAAAGAAAATCATGGGCTTGGAGAAAAGACTTGTGGCTGCCTGATGGGAGGGGAGGGAGTGGGAGGGATCAGGAGCTTGGGCTTAGCAGACACAATTTAGAATAGACTGACAAGGAGATCCTGCTGAGTAGCATTGAGAACTTTGTCTAGATACTCATGTTGCAACAGAACAAAGGGTGGGGGGAAAAATGTAATTGTAACGTATGCATGTAAGGATAACTTGATCTCCTTGCTGTACAGTAGGAAAATAAAATAAATAAATAAAATTAAAAAATAAAACAAAATGTTTGATCAAAAACAAGCAAAAAAAATACAGACATGAAGGAATGGATTAAGAAGATGTCGTACATATGTGCAATGGAATGTACTCAGCCATAAAAAAAGAATAAAATAATGCCATTTGCAGCAACAGCAATGGACATAAGGATTATCACCCTTAGTGAAGTAAGTCAGATAAAGATGACATTTGATATCGCTTATATGTGGAATCTAATAAAAATAATACAAAATTTATTTATAAAACAGAAACAAATTCACAGATTTCAAAATGAAACTAAAGGTTACCATAGGGGAAACCATTGGGGGAGGGATAAATTAGGAGGATGGAACTAACACATACACGCTACTGCATATAAAAGAGACAATTAACAAGGACCTACTGTATACCACAGGGAAATCTACTTTATAGCCTATAATAACCTATATGGGAAAAAAGAATGTATATAACTGATTCACTGTACATATATAACTGATTCACTTTGCTGTGTACATGAAACTAATACAACATTATAAGTTGACTTGTGTTTGCCAAGGGGGAGGGAGTAGAGTGGATTGGGAGCTTGGGGTTAATAGATGCAAACTATTGCCTTTGGAATGGATTCGCAATGAGATCTTGCTGTGTAGCACTGGGAACTATGTCTAGTCACTTATGATGCAGCATGGTAATGTGAGAAAAAAATGTATACATGTATGCGTAACTGGGTCACCATGCTGTACACCTGAAAAAAATGGATTGGGGAAATAACAATTAAAAAAAATAAGTCATCTATATACTAATAAAATTGTTTTTGAAAAGTACAGAGGTGACCCCCACTTTTGCCAGTAACTCTCTTCCAAGGCTCCTGGAGAAACCCTCAAACAGGCAAGCCTGCCAGAGCAGTGACACCTGCGTTGCTTCTAGGGCCCCTTTGGCCTCTGGCTATGGAGTATTGCTTCTCTTTTTTTCCCCATAGGAAAACAAGAGATCAATAGATATGTTGTTGGATGGAGACAAATGTCTTCATCCCTTGGAAAATAAATGGCTTCCCTTTCATGTTTGTTCACCTCTCGTTTTGCATTGTCATGCCTCCTGCCCCTAGAGCTTGTTGTCATTGAACCCTGGGAGTTTCTGAATGTTTGGAGAAGATGGAATACAGTCCTTTATATTCTATCATTTAATAGAAATCTTGCAGACAAGTCCATTTTGTCTTTGTGGCAACCTGTCACAGAGACACAGTTATCTTCTTGCTGTTGTCCCTGTGTGAACCCTTTTAGACACAAAGTGTCCCTGCCCTTTAGGTGGAAGACATCCCAAGCAAGCCCTGCTGAGACAATCCAGGATGTAACATGGCTTTATCCTCGAAAGAACTAAGAAAATACCTACTGGATGAAACAAGTTTGACAAGTAAGATCAAAGCCACACTCCTGAGGAATTTCATGCTGAAATACAAAAATTTTAAGTCCCTAAGGTCAAGGCTCAGATCAGAATGATTACAATTCACCTTACAGGTGTTTCTGAATTTGCCTCACAACATTCTTCAAATCATTCAACATTGAGTGGTCCCTAGTCAAGGTAAGAAAAAAATCCATCTCTGTCATATGAGGGAGCCTCACCTCTTGGCTTATATAAATACCCAAGGGCCTTACCTGGGATGGGGAGGAATCTTGGTCTTAATTCTTGGCTCTTGACATCATCATTTCTCCTCCTGCCCCTTGAGGATGGTACATTGCGCCATCTCTTGGGTCCTGATGCTTTCAGCTGTCTCAGAGATGCCTCACAGGACTTTCTGCTGACTTTAGATCAGGCCACCCAGAGGTCCATGCCACTCTGTTCAGGCAGTCATCCCATTTCTGATCAGAAATCCTAAAACCCTAGCACCAACAAGTGCTCCCAGTCCATTCCCATTCTGAGCCACTTCTAACACCTAATTCTCTTCATCATCAGTTAGGTCTCCACTACCTAAATAAACCAGGAGATGGTGAACAGGATGGTTATTATGAGTGTCTGGCAAATTCTAACATCGGTCCAGAAGCACACAGGCACATGAATGGATTAGGAGCATAAGACAAGAGTGGGGCATCTGTACAGCTCAGGTGCTTCCTACACAGAATGGAATGGTTTGATTACATCAGTGTTTTATAAATTGTGACCCTTGGAACATCAATATTTCCTGAAGTGCCTTGTGCTTGCTTCAGAGGTCATGCATGGCCAAGTCAGTGGGGGTCCATGGCCTTCCTCCTCTGACTTTCCCAGTTGTCTCTTTAGACCTGAGAAGTTTTGTTTCACATACATAATTTGAATAAATTTCACTTGATTAGTAGAGTTCATTTCCTTTAGATCCCATTATTTAACAGATGGGACAGACTTACACATAAATCTATATTAATTGATCTCCATGTGTCCTGGATATCAAAAGGAGCTCTGTGTTTTAAAAATCTTCCATACACTATAACATCTGTAAATCTGTGTAGGATGTCTGACTTCCATCCTTTAACACACCTCTGGGTTTCTATGCCAATTCTGACTATATAGCATAATATTTTTAACTCTAGCATTTTCTCTTTATTGACACTGCCAAGTTTATTCAAATAAAAATTAGGTGTCACAGAAGTTTATCCAATGCACTTTTTTTGGCCGCATCCACTGGATACAGAAGTTCCTAGCAGGGACAGAACCTATGCTATCATGGCAACCTGAGCCACAGCAGTGAAAGTGCCAGATCCTTAACCTGCTGAGCCACGAGGGAACTCCCAAGGCACTTTTTTTTAGGTAGTGAATTGAGCTGAGAAAAAAAGTATGAGTAGAGCCTGCTTTCACTTACAATGCAGTCAGGAGCCAAACACTATTGGAAGAAAATGTAAAAGCATAAGGATCTATGACATTTCTCCTGACACCATACATTCACCCCAAGTGAAGTCATAGAGCCATTGTAGCCAACTGCAACCATCTTTATCTGTTAAATTTGATCTGAATGTATCTGATTCTTCATTTGGTGCCTGTTTTCTAGGAAGTCCTGCAAAGAAGAAAAATTTCCCAGTGACAATGTCAGCCAAGTGTTTCTGGCTGACAGTTAATGGAGAACTTCCCAGTTCCTTTTTTGCTATTTTTAATTAATTATTATTATTTTGTTTTGTTTTGTTTTGGCTTTTTAGGACTACAGGTACAACATATGGAAGTTCCCAGGCTAAGGGTCAAATAGGAGCTGCAGTCCCGGCCTACACGACAGCTCACACGCAACACTGGATCCTTAATCCACTGAACAAGGCCAGGGATCCAACCCGCATCCTCATGGATACTAGTAGGGTTCTTAACCTGCTGAGCCACAACAGGAACTCCCATGTAGAACTTCCCAGTTTCTATAGCCACAGTCCATGAGAGAGAGCCCTTTCCTGAGAGTTCTAATTTTATCATTTTCCATAGATGCTGGAAGCTCATTTTTATAGCTTTGCAATAAGCTGTGGTTTGTAGATTGCCCCACTGTAAAGCCCTTTGGGATTTTCTAATGAAGATAGTACAGCAGAAGTTTAGACCAGGCCAGAAGATCAGTCACTCCCTTACTATCACTCATGTGCCCCCAGAGAGAGCCTAAATAGATGAGGCAGAGGTCTGGAAATGGAGGATGCTGCATGTTACAGATGTGGACTCATCTTGTGCTGCTAATGTTATCTGCTTCATATGCCTCTGGAAAGCAAGCAGCTTTTTGGTCTCTGGACTGAAAGCAGACATGCCCCGGGTACTGGGTAATGAGGGAAAGCCCTTCAATTTGGAATTGCTTTAAATTGCTGCCTCAAGGCCGTTTCCATTTTCTGCACTTAAAAAACACAGAGACTTGATGGGACCCAACAAATACAAGAGTGATTATGTGGGCATTTTAAGATCTGTCAAAATAAGGAGAAGGAAAATCATGGTCAAACTCATTTAATGGCAAACAGTGGATATTTCAGAACATCATGAAACATATGTTAGTTGAAAGGTGTGTGTTTTTTTCTTGTTCACTGTCCCATTATTTCCTGTAAATTACAATGCAAAATGGTGTTTTAAATTTTCATCATTCCATTCATCTGGAAGAGGTATTTGAGTATTCAAAAAGTTCTTCCATCTGTTAGTATTACATTGACCTCTATGTAAGATAAATCTGACAATAGTGGCTTAAACAAATAGGGGTTTCTACTTCTAACATGACAAGCAGTTAAGAAGTAACTGATTTACACAGGTGCACTGGTTTTACTATGTTACCAAGAATTCCTGTTCTTCTACCTTTTCTTTTCCACAACCTTTAGTATGCCTCTCATTCTATAGTGACAAGATCTCTAACCTGCGTAGGTATTCCAGGAAAGAAGTTAGGGGTAAATACAATAGGTACGATGTGTGTGATTGACAAGTCACTCCCCAGCCCCACCAAGGAAACTAATTGCTCTCCTGGAATCTCCACTAAGAGGCACAGGGCCATCCCTACCTGTGAGGGAGTCTGAAGAGGTCAGTTTTGGTTTTTAAACTGGACACATTGCCATCTCCAAAAATATCAGGGAATTTTTCTTAATAAATACAAGTTCCAATGTTGGGTAAGAAAGTATCTGTGTCTAATACATATTGGATTTTCTTTGGTTCTATCTACAGCAATAAATTTCATGCTATGTGCAGCATAGCATCCTAAAATCTCTTTTTTAATCTGAAGACATATCGCTGATCAATTGCCTGTGGACTTATCTTCCTAGCCCTTGACTTTTTTTTGGTAATATTGTGTTTTTGGGGTGCTTAATTTATTGCTGTGTAAGCAAATAAATTTATTGCAAACTTGAGGCTATCCAAAATAGGCTTCATTCAGGGAAAAAAAAAAGTCTTTGCCTGTTAGCTTACCTCTTTGCCAAAAATACTTAATGGAAGGTGTTTGGGAACAGTCACAATCTATTCTGCTAATGCCCGATACCTCAGAGAGGTGCTCATGATGGCTTATTTTTATTTTTATGTTTTTCTTTTTAGGGCCACACCTGCGGCATTTGGAAGTTCCCGGGTGAGGGGTCGAATCAGAGCTCCAGCTGCTGGGCACAACCACAGCCATAACAATGTGGGATCCGAGTCGCATCTCTGACCTACACTAGGCTCACAGCAATGTTGGATCCTTAACCCACTGAGTGAGGCCAGGGATCAAACCCACATCCTCATGGATACTAGTTGGATTTGTTTATGCTGAGCCACAACAAGATCTTCCATGCTATGGTTATGTTTGATGCAGAAAAGTAAATACATTCAGTGTTACAGGCTTCTTATTATGAGACTTTGGTTAATTTGTGTTGCAAGCCACAAGCAGAAAATACCTCCCTCAGCAAAGCTGTATGTTGTTTGTATCTACTTGCAGACTGGCTAGCTCGAGCCGGAATTCATTCCACTCTTGAAGAGTTTTGCCAATATGGGAAAGAAATAACAAGCATATAGCAATAATCTGTTTTTTCCCTCAATATCCTTCAAGGCTATATTTTTGGTCAACATGTAGTCTATAACCCATTTACCACAGATGACAACTTGACCAAAGAGTATTCTATAACAGAACAAGGACCACCAATTTGCAATATCTGAGTGCTTACCATGCATAGCCTACCTCCTTTGCTCAGTCAGTTGATGCTCTACATTCTTTAACTGCTGCACCCTTATCTAATGCCAAATTCTGCATTAGTAAATATTGCATACAGTGCATATTAAAGAACAGAGACAACATGCTTTAGTCACAATATCTCTCATGAGACAAAATATTATCATGGGAGTTCCCATTGTGGCAAGAGGAAATGAAACTGACTAGGATCCGTGAAGATGTGGGTTCTATCTCTGGTCTCACTCAGTGGGTAGGGGATCTGGTGTTGCTGTGAGCTGTGGTGTAAGTCACAGATGTGGCTCAGACCCCATGTTGCTATGGCTGTGGCTGTGGCTAGCGGCTGTCGCTCCTCGATTCAACCCCTAGCCGCCTAGCCTGGTAAATTCTATATGCCACGAGTACAGGCCTGAAAATAAATAAATAAATAAATAAATAAATAAATAAATAAGGCACATTCATGATGCCATCAGAGAATAAAGTTTCTTTTTCTTTTTCTTTTTCTTTTTTTTTCCTTTTAGGGTTGCACTTGTGGCACATGGAGGTTCCCAGGCAGGGGGTCCAATTTGAACTGCAACTGCCAACCTATACCACACCACAGCAACAGTGGAACCAAGCCACATTGCTAACCTACGCTGCACCTTTTGGCAACACCAGATCCTTAACTCACTGAGCGAGGCCAGGAATAGAACCCGCTTCCTCATGCATGCTAGCCTGGTTCTTAACCCACTGAGCCAAAAATGGGAACTCCAAGCTTCTTTCATTGTTCTGCTCGGCCATCTTCAGCTAGTGATTCTCATCCTTGTGATTAAAAGTTGGCTGTATTACAGAACTGTGTCATAAAGGATGTAGGGAGGTATTTCTAATTTGGAATATTTTTTCTTCCAAGCAATGCTAGGGTTCTCTTTGTAGGGGAGAAGGGATAGTGGATATTTATTAGAGAGATAGCAGTGTTTGCCACAGATTCTGAACCCGAGCTGGCATAACACCCTTTGTAAAGTGGATAAAGAGCATTTGTCTTGTGGACTAAAGCCAAGTACTGTGGGAACATTTGAGTTCAAGTGAAGTATGATGGGAAGAGATCATTTAGTATCCTTTACTACATACTCTGGTAGAAAAAATATGGAATCATGATGACATCCAATTTATTACATTAATATTTTGATCAATTCACCTACACCAGAGTAATGTTGTAGAACACAACTCCATAGTATTAAATAACCATCACTTGTTCTCCTGTGGATTATTTGGAACTTGGATGATCTAGGTTGGTCTCAGCCAGTCTTGGTTCCACCCTATAACATCCATGTCAGTTCCACATGCCTGGCATTATCCTGGTATCAGTGGACTAGCTGATACTTCCTCCTCCCAGCAAAAAAGGCGGAACCATAAAAGGGCCTACCCATCCATGCAAGCATATTTCAAGCTTCTACTAGTATATCTTCTAAAGTTCTATTGATTAAAACAAGTCACATAGTTATGCCCAAAGCTCACGCTGTTTCCTTAAGCAGAAACCTCAAAGACATAATAGTAAAATGTGTAGATACAAGAAGGGTATGAGGCTAGTAATTAAGTTTGCCATTTCGCATTAAAGTCAGGCAGGTCAACTTTTATATATTCAATAATAAAAACACATAAAAACAAAAATAATTTTGAGACAAAAATATTTCTTTATAAGAATGAATGATATCCTTCTTAACTTACAAGAGACAATGATGGCAATAGCTGGTTAATTTTATGTGCTTAATAGAAAGGAAAATTACTCCATGGTTTATATTAGGGACCTCAGTCTATTAAAAAGATCTATCAAGGGCTCTAGTTATTTGCAAATACTTTTGGAAAGTTATGGTTTATGTTTTTTAAAGATAAATATAGAGGTAATATATTTATGTCATAGACTGTTACTACAAGAAGTAGTCTATGAAACTGTTTATTCCGAAATCCAGCCAGGTCTTGGAATTATTTCCATATTCCTTATAGACGAACAATTAATCTATACTTACTTCCAGTGGTGGGATGGTCACATCTTCCAAAAGCAGCTATGTGAGTCTAGTTGGCAAAGTTAACTTAGAGTCTTTCACCCCTTGCCCTTAATTCTCAAAACCCAGAAAATATTTTGCCAATTTTATTTCAAAACAGTACCTATTACTAAAGTTTTCATAGTAAATTACCACAAACTGAATATCTTAAAATAACAGAAATGCATTATCTCACAGTTCCGGAAGGTAGAAGCCTAAGATCAAGGTACTGGCAGGACTATGCTTTATCCAAAGAGATTCTCTCTGAAGAAGACTATGTTCTCCTTAACAAAGAACTCTTTCTTGCTTCTGGTGGCTCCTAGTGTCAGGTGGCTTGTGGCAATCCTTGGTATTCTTCAACATATAACTATATTATTCCAATCTTACTCAGTCTCCATAGCACCTTCTTCCCTTGTGTCTTTATGTATCCCCTTCTCTTCTTATAAGGACATCAGTCATTTGTTTTAAAGCCCTTCTTAACCAGTGACCTCATTTTAACTTAATTGAATCTGCATCTGGAAAGATGATTTTCAAATAGAGTTAAAATCTGAGCTTCCAGGTCCACATGAATTCTGGAGGGATATTAGTCAACCACTAAAAAAGCCATTTCAAGTTTTTGAACAGAGATATTATGCTCCCACTCTGGTCCTCTCCTCTTCAGCCTAAAACCTTGAGTCCCTTCAAATCCCCTTCAGTCATTTTGTCCCCAGACCTTTACCATCTAAGTCAACTTCTTTCAGTTATATTCAAAGGCATCCATAACTTGATATTGTGAACTGTTAATAAGTAATTTAACTTATTTCAAGCATAACTTTATAAAAAA
Organism: Phacochoerus africanus; assembly: GCF_016906955.1. Taxonomy (NCBI): domain Eukaryota; kingdom Metazoa; phylum Chordata; class Mammalia; order Artiodactyla; family Suidae; genus Phacochoerus; species Phacochoerus africanus. The sequence continues at coordinate 87,462,936 of NC_062546.1, forward strand.
AATCATTTGTAAGTTTTCATACCCAAAAAATAGTATGCAATTTTATCCAACTAATAATTTATTCTGATGAACAAAACAACTGCCCTTTGGATCTTGTACTTGGTGATCCAGGATGAGAAAGATATTACATATGAAATCATCTGCACTGTCCTGATGCCAACTTTTATACTCCACTGGGTGTTTTTTGGATTGTATTTTACTACCTATGTCAAAGACCAATACTGGTCAAGACTTATTACCCACCAATGAGCTGTAAAGAGAATACTGAAAAGGGCATCAGAGGCTACTGAAAATATAGATCATACTCTGCTAGGGCAAAAATGCCCCTGGCCCAGGACTTTATCAGAATTAGAGTTTTACTACTGCCCTTTCAGCTCTGCTCCAGAGCCTCCCATTGAAACCTAGGCTTTGAAGAGTCAAGGATTGCAGAAGGATGAGGATATTGAAAATATGCCCAGTTCTACACTAGAACACCCCAGCAGGGACCACACCTCAATTAATTCAATCCAAAGTTTTTGTAACTGAGCAAATGACCTTGTTCCACTGTGGGAGCATCAAACAATCACAGTATTTATTTAGCTTCTACTATACATTCAACAAGCCATTGCCCTGAGTTGGCAGTCTAATGGTGAATGAAAAAAAAAAAAAAGGAAAGAAAAGATTAGAAATAAATAAGAAGCAGAATAAGTGCAACTTGTAGCTGAATACTCAGTCTCTGGGCAGATACAGACTGAGATTCATAATCTTGAATCAGCTACTTACTCATTAAATGTGACCTTACTCAATTTACCCATCTCTCTAAGCCTCAAATTCTTCAGCTGGAAAATGGGAATGATGATCATTTATGGCATATTTTATGGTGTTATTTTGAAGACTATATGGAAAAATACATGCAATGTACTTAGCAGAATGTCTGGCACTCCCACATTAATTGCTTTTATTATAATGGTGGGAAACAAAGAAAAACAATTTTGAAAAGGAAACAAAGTTAAACACACTCTTATCATATAGTTCAGTATTCCACAACTAGATATTTCCTCAGAAAAATGAAAATATGTGCCTACACAAAGACCTGCACATGAATGTTTATTCTTGATTTATTTATAATAACCAAAAACTGGAAACTACCCAAATGTCTATCAACTTGTGCATAGATCAGAAATTGTAGTATATTCATGTAACAGATTCATGCTCAGCAATAGAAAGAAACAGACTACCATTATATGCAATGACATGGATACATCTCAACATGGATACATCGCGAAAGCTAAATGAGAGAAGCTAGAGGCAGAATCCTGCATACTACTATGATTTCAATTTATAACATTCTAGAAAAGAAAATTCTGTAGGGACAAAATAGAGATCAGTGATCATAATGCAGATAGCTCAGTAGGCTGCAGCTATGGAAAAAGGATTGACTGCAAAGGGACATGAGGGATAATCTGGGCAGAATGAAAATATCCCAGGAGTTCCCTGGTGGCTCAGTGGGTTAAGGATCCAGGGATGTCACTTCTGTGGCTCAGGTTGCTCCTGTGTCATGGGTTCAATCCCTGACCCCAGAACTTCTGCACACCATGAGCACAGCCAATAAAAGGAAAGGGGAAAAAAAAAGAAACAAAAGGAAATGTTCCTTATCTTAATGGTGATGTTGGTTACACAACTACATACATTTGACAAATCTTATCAAATTCCACACTTCAAAAGAATTTTATTGTACGTAGACTTCAGTGAAAATAGTTCATTATAGTAACCCTTAAGACGATATAAGGAAATGTTTGATTTATCTTCAAAAGAGACAGAAAACTAGAGAATCACATAATGATCAGCATATTAATATCCAATAACCTCATTTTAAAAAGGAAGACAAAAAGTCCAGAAAGTAGAACTGATTGGTTACACACAAACTGACCTTGATCATCTAGGAGGGCTTTTTTAAAATTTCATTTATTTATTTTGCCCCCAGAATATGGAGTTCCCCAGCAAGGGATCAGATCTGAGCCACAGTTGTGACCATTGCCACAGCTGTGGCAGGATCCTTAACCCACTGTGCCCAGCCAGAGATCATATCTGCATCCCAACACTCCAGAGATGCCACCAATGCAGTTGTGCTACAGCAGGAACTCTTAGGAGGACTTTTAAACCTAATGCAGTTGCCATAGAAGTGCAGTGCTAACCCCCATTAGTTAAATAAAATGCATGGCCTTCCTTCCCATCACTCCTCAGGTTTAGGTAAGTATTTTAGGTAAATGACTGGTGTTAGAGAGGAAGAAATTTTCCTTTACCCTTCTAGATTTCTCTGGCTGTTTCAAGAAATAAATTGACATTAGACATATTAACAGAAGGAAATCAAACAAAAGTTTAATAATGTGTATAGATGAGAGAGATCCAGGAAAAGTGAGTAACTTACCAAAATGGCTAAAAACTTCACCTTAAATAGCATCTTCAGCTAAAAACAAAAAAGGATATTGGGGATGTAAAATAAAATCCACATTTTATGGCAAGATAAGAAAAAATTAGACATAAAAATTCTTCCCTCCCCTTTGGCCTCCTTTCTCCACCCCTATGCACTATACATCTGCATTATACATTGACCAGTCCTCCCCCACTGGATGGAATATCTGCTCCACCATAAAAAACAATATTCTCCTAGCAGCAACAAGATAACTCCTTAAAGTTAACATTCCTTCTTGATCTTGTAAGAGGTCTCCTGACCCACCAAGGTGATTCTTAAATCTGGATTTTGTAAACTGTCAATAATATCTCATTTGATGTAGAGCCCACTGTCTCAAAAAACTTATAGAATGAACCTTGACTTCAAAGTAGAAGAACAGTTCTCAAAGCTTTCTGAGATGCTCTTCCTCAATTATAATCCTCAAATTTGGCTTGAATAAAAATGTTCCAGTTTTTCTGCTAGATTGACTGATCTATTTTTAGGAGGGTTTCTTCCCAGTTGAAGAAAGGAGAAAGCAATTGACATGCAGATAGAAAAGCAAATGTTTGGTTAATAAATGTTTGCTGGGCCATGCAAAGACAATGGGATACAGAATAGGCTGATCTCTGTTTCCTCCACCACCCCCTAGCCCATGGTTTTTACTGATTATCTCCAGTGATAGCTCTATTCTGAGAACAGACCTTCTATCTAAATTCTTTTAGGCAGTTAGGGAAAAGGCCAAAGTTTCTTTCTGAATCTTTTGGATTTGATTATTTTCAGCTCAATATAATCTGCATGCCAGAGATGTCTGAGGTGGCAATTTTGCTTCCCTAAACTGGAAAGGAAATGTAGAGGAGGTGTGTAGACAAGAAATTGGTAAGAAGAATTCCTACTCAGTCCCAGAAGACCTCCTTTACAGAGTGATTTTAGGAGCTAGGGGACAACACATTGGCTTGGGAAGTCCACAGTACAAACCTGGATGGCTGGGAGAAAAAAACAGAATGGATAATGTTTATGACAAATAAAGACTCTTGAGAGAGAAGCAGCCTGTGAGGAGGAAAACAGAGATGTTGTCAGAGGAATGTGACTTTGAAGAGAGAGGTGTTGAACCTTGGGCCTTTTTCTCTGAATCAATAGGGAGATATTGCTTCAACTTAGTCTCCAGATTTTTCTCTCTTAAGAGATCTAAAAACTGTCACTTGACTGGCCATGGGAGCCATGTGATGGAGTGCTTTCTTGATTGGAAAAATAGATAAATGGTTTGAGACCTGAGAGTCCTTATTGAATCCCCTCTGAGCTGGAGGGATGGAGAATAAAGTGGACATCAAAGGACTGGATTCTAGACCTGGTTCTGCCAGTTCAGTCTGTGCAAACTTCTGAGCCTCATCTCAAATTCTTCAGTGGTTAAGGAAAGAAAGAAAAGAAAAGATAATTCTGGAGTAAGGGGGTGATACATATATAATAATTGACTGACTATTAGGGTAAGAGTACCTTATAAAAATGGTGAATTGGAACAATAATGATGGCTGTGCCTCTCTATCTAAATATATATAATCTGCTTGCTTTGATAAGAATAAGTAATGTCCAGGGAGTTCATAATTGAATTAATCTCTAGTTTAGTTCAATTGAGGAATGATTCCAAATAGGCTATCAAAAATCAATGTGTGTTCCAGGTAACTGCCCAATGGGCACTGAGGTTAAAAGGCAACAAATGTACAAAAGGAGGAAATAAAGTCATATAACTAAAGATCAATAGGAGACAGTGACTTGATCTATAAGTACAGTGTCCAAGGGGGTAATCTCAAATTGAGCATATAAGGTTAAGGACAACCAAATGTCACATTCATAGTAAAAAAAAAAAAAGATAAAAGAAATCAGAAATAAGCTCAGTAGAGCCTTTGGCATAATGCTGGCATATGGCACAAACAAAATCATACTGCTCACTTCCCAAATGGCATTTATTCTTCTGTCAGTGGAAAAAGGAAGATAGAATGGGCATCCATGAAGAGAATATGATTTAAGGATGGTAAAGAGAGTGCTTTTCATCTGGAAGTTACAACCCTTTAACAAGTGTAGAAAGCATCATTGCAGCTGAAGGTGAGAATACAATCTAAGGACAAAAGGAATGATGGATGCAGGAAACTGGTCCCACTAATCCACTGGAGGAAGCCACCTAATTGGGGAGAAAAACAGATGAAGAGTCATCTCCAACTTAGGTCTTATTTTTGTTAATGCTTCACAGAAGTTCACCAAATAATATGAACCTCATACCAAAATTTAAGAAGGCATTTTCAAAAGAGGCACAGAAGGACTCAGAGTACATTCCTGAAAAGTGAAGTCTAGCTTGGTAATTATCTTTTTAATTTGAATAATAAGGATGACAATTATAATAACTTACATTCAAAAAGATGGGCAATTTCTCCATGGTAATGAATCCTAGGAAATGACCTTTAAACAAGTACAGTTTCCCATAAAATCCACCAGAATAAGATTAATTTAAAACTTAAGTTGGAAACTGAAGCACATAATGACAAATGCAAACAAGGAAGTAACGGAGTAATGTGGAGATCATCATGTATTCTAGAAGAAAGAGAATCAAGGAGTCCAAATTCACCAGCACTCCCCAGATGAGATTTTTCTAACAGAGTCCAACAGCAGAGTATGTTAGGTACAAAATGGGACAATGGCTGTGGGAATACAGTGTAAATGTCAGATATATACCAATATAAAACGCTCTCTTCCATGATTTTCCTGGCTTAATGACAGTCTGCTCATTGATTATATTTTCTGTAGAAATGCATAGTATTCTTATTAGTCAGTCAGTATCTTGTGATTTTGGTCAATTGGAATTTGAATCTGTTCTTCAACCTGTTATAACCTGAAGATATATATTTTTTTAAGTTTTATTCTGTGTACAATGTGCTAGAAGACCCTGAAATTGTTGCAGGAAGGGGAAAACTTCCAGGACCCAAGAATTCACTCAGAAATGAATTGTCCTAGGAGACACTCTGGCTGACAAAGCAAGAGACTTTATTGGGAAGGGGCATCCAGACGGAGAGCAGCAGGGTAAGGGAACTCAAGAGAACTGCTCTGCCACATGACTTGCAGTCTCAGGTTTCACAGATGTGCAGTTAGTTTCTGGGTTGTCTCTGGCTAATCATTTTATTCAGCCCACACTTGGTCTGGCTCAGGATCCTTCTTGGTGGTGCATGCATCTCTCAGCCAAGATGGATTCCAGCACCAAAGATTCTAGGAGGTTGGTTGTCTTGGCCCCTCCCAAATTCTTCAGGTTAGTCTTCAGGGCCTATTATGAGATAAGTCATGCAAGTAGCTATTATCCTGACTGGCTAAGGTGAGCAGTTTTAGTCAATGGTTCCCTAACAAAACTAGATGACTCATCAGGGTAAAAATGCTGCATAAGCTTAACATAGGATACCTGCCAATTTTTTCTAATACTTCATCATGACACCCCACCTTATTCATATTATCTCAAAACTATTTACCATCTGATTTAAACTCTTTTGGTTACAAATAATAAAGATGAGTTGGGTAAATAATCAAAACACACAAGCAAAAGAAGCAAGGAAAAGTGAGATGTAAATTATCTTCTTTTTACCAACTGGTTTTCTCTACTTCTAATACACATAGTAGAATATGGCAGCATAAGATTGCATCACCTTAATTCAAGCTCAGTCTATAAAAAACTGAAATCTATCATCCATATTTCCAAATATTGAAATTAGATAATTTGATTGTCCCATCTCTGACCCAGCATTTACCCTCAGGCCAAACAACTGTGGCTACAGAGGGGGCTACCAATACTAACAAGACTGTCATGAGAGGATGAGAGGGGACAAATCCTGTGTATGGATGGGTATAGTTCTCCCTGACAAAATCTTCATAGTTTCAAGAGGGTAGCAAAATACCCTGTACATCAGTGCTTTATGAGATATCATATGTCTATGTATCATCTGGGGGCCTTGTTACATTGATTCTGACTCAGCAGTTGGTGTGGGACCTGAGAGTTTGTGTTTCTAGCAAGCTCCCAGAGGATGATAATAATATGATCTGCAGATTATATTGGCCATTCAACCCAAGTTGTTGTCCTTCCTGTTTACACTTCAATGATTATCATCATGGTGCACCACTTAGACTGCAATTCAAAAACGGAACCTTTCAGGAGGAGCACAGCTAACAGATTGCCTCCCACTGTGGGCGCCTTCAGGATCTGTCTAAGCTTTCACACTGAGGCCAAATAGTGTCTGGGCAGCTCCCCAACAAGGACTGAGGCACGTTATGTTACAAAGACTTGTCATTTCTGTGCCAGATAATAGAGCTTGGATGGAAAAGTTCACAGAGGTCTGCTTCCTGGGGCAAGGAGCAATGCAGAGGGGCCAGAAAATGCATCTGAGAGCTGGAATGGAGAATTAAGCAGCTCAGCAGAGTAAATGCTAAATTGAGGGTCTAAACAGAGCACAGCAGAAATGGAAAAGGGGAAGAATGACTGTGGAGAAGGGTGACCTTCCTAAAAAAAGGAAGAATCAAAACACAGCTGGATGTCTGTCTTTAGATATTTGAGAATCCTCTCACAGAAGATGGTTTTAAGTCTTCTGTGCTGCTTTGGAGAACAAAACAATGTTTCTAATGGAAAACAGTCCATTTCAATAGAAGGAAAACATTTCTGCAATGGAGTTACCCTACCATTATATGATATAGGAGAGGGTGAGTTTTCCATTGTTAGAAGTTTCCAAGGAGGGATTGCTGGAATGAGAATTTGATTGAGGTTATGATCAGCTTTTTAAAAAAATAATTTATTTTTTTATTATTACAGTACAGTTAGTTGATTTACTATGTTTTGTCAAGTTCTGTTGCACAACATATTGACCCAATCACATAATTCCCCCGTGATGTACAGCAGAATCCCATTGCCCGTCCATACCAAATATAAGAGTTTGCATCTAAAAACCTCCAAAATGCCCATCCATCTCACTACCTTCCCTTTCCCCATTGGGATTATAGTTGACCAGAGACCACACAGGCCTAAGGAAACATATAAGCTGCTGGGGTAAGGTCTAAGGTCCTGGCATTAGGAGGGGTCTGGTGAGTCCTTATTTCCTGGCTCTGGCTATGCTGCATGCCAGACACCATAACAGGGGCTGATGACCAAAACTCTCCCCTTGACCAAACTTTTATCAGGTTTCTCTCAACCCTCTTCTCCGTTAGGACTCAATCTTTGGACTTTTTTTTTTTAAGGCCACACCTGCAGCATGTGGAAGTTCCCAGGCTAGGGGTCAAATTGGAGCTGCAGCTGGAGTACAGCGACAGCCACACCAGATCTGAGCCCCATCTGTGACCTACACCACAGCTTGTGCCAATGCTGGATCCTTTACCCATTAAGTGAGGTCAAAGATCGAACACGCATCCTCACGGACACCATGTAGTGTTCATAACCTGCTCAGCCACAGCAGAAACTTCAATCTCTGGATTTTGTCTCTGACTTTGTACCACACAATTTTAGTAAAAGTTCTGCTAAGTTTGTTTAGCAACAAACCCACCATGGATATCTGATTATCCTTGATATTGCATCAAATTCCTCATCCCCCACCATTCCCCAGACCATACCTGATCACCTCAGCTTGCCTTCAGCAATAGTCCTATCAGGTGGTTTAGTCAGAATTTTCCTTTACTCCTACCGTTTTCCCTCAGTAATTTTTCATATCTTGACCTCCACCCTGATCCTTGGTAAAAAGCCCTTTTGTTCATGCCATTATATTCTGAATTAAACCCATTTCTACACATACTTAGGTGCCTCTTCCCAATTGCAATAGTTCCTGAGTAAAATCTATTTTTACTGCTTTAAGTATTGTCCAGCTTTGTTTTTTCTTTAACACTGGGGATATCATGTTTAGTAAAATTAAATATATCCAGGGAAGGTATATATTGGTTGAAGGAAACAAATACTAATGAAATAATTATAAAATGAATGTACAATTATAAACTAATATAAAGACTATGAATAAAAGATATTTTTAAGTGATCTAGGCAAAAAGAGATCAGAGACAATTTCCCTGAACATATGACACTTGAGCTAAGATCTCAAGAGTGAGGGATTGACTGTGTGTGTGTGTGTGTGTGTGTGTGTGTGTGTGTATTGGAATCAAGGAGTTGTATCCTCCAGAGTCTTGTAAACAAGGATACAGGATATTCAAAAAGGGGAATTTAAATGAGTTTCCTGAAGAGAGTATTTACAGAGGAGAACAATCAGGACTGGGCAAGCACACAGCAGCAGTGGGAACCTGCAGGGCCAAGAAAGAGGCTGTTCCTGTAACTCACAGAACACAGATATGAGAGAAGTCTTGTCTAAAGGAGCTGTTGCTACAAGGAGGGGTCATGACCACCCAAACCCTAAGAGAAGCAAGTGAAATGGTCTGCAGAGGCCAGCATCTCAGAGCACAGAACACAGTTGAAATAGATGGAGAATATATCTAGAGGCCCAAGTAAAGAATAACTAGCACAGAGTTCCCACTGTGGCACAGTGAAATAAGAATTCAATTGCCAGAAGCTCAGCTCTTTGTGAGGTCAAAGGTTTGATCCCTGGCCTGGATCAGTGCATTAAAGGATATGGCATTGCCACAGCTGCAGCCTAGGTCACTGCTGCAGCTCAGATCTAATCCCTCCCCCAGGAACTTCCATATGCCACAGGTGTGGCCATAAAAAGAAGAGGAAAAAATAAGAAAGAATAACCAGAACAAGGAAAAGAGTGGTGCAGGATAAGGATAGAGGATAGGCTGGGACATAGATCTTGTTAAAATTTTGAACTTTATCAAAACAATGGAAATCAGAATTTCAGGGCCAACCAGCAGCTCAGGAAAATGTTTGGGATCAGGAGGTCTCAGCTGGTATCAGGAACCCTACTGCAGAAAGTGGATGTTTGTCAAAACGTTGGTTCTTGGATTCCTGTATTGGTGGGAGGTTAGAGTACAACGAATTGCTAAAGAATTTGCACCTCTGATTAATAGTGGCTGCCTGGAATGCTGTATTAAAGAAGATGCTGAAGCACCATCCAAGTTGAGCAAGAAAACTGCTGCAATTGATTGAATCCCATTCATCTGCTTTAGCAGGAAGTGAATAGACCACATCCTTGGATATGTTCAAAGTGCAAGATCGTGTAAATAAGTGATCACAAATTTCAAATTTTTTTTCACTATTAGTGGCCTAGTAATTTTAGAATTAAATTGACTAGAAATTCTAAGGCATCTAATAACTTGACAGGACAAAGCAATTGTCCTGAAAACCTCACCGATGAAGAAAGTTCTTCGAAAATTGAAAATACTAAAAAAAGAAAAGATATGAACTTGGAAATAGATTTTTTCTCTGTATTTTGTAATATTTAAAATTCACATTTTGATATAAAATTCCTTCTAGTTTGTAGTTTTTAATCTTATGGGAAAAGAAAATGACTTTGTTAAATAAGTTGATAATCAATTCTGAAAATTAGAAATGAAGCTAAAATGTTGTTATGAGACTCACTAGCCCTTTACACTCAGGATGGATGGGAGAGAATATAGCACCTCTAGGGTTTGTTTTCTACAAAGAAGATCCTGTGTGATTTGAGAAAAAGAAATAAAGTATAAATGGCTTTTCTCTGAATGTGAAGAATTAATGAATTAACCTCTGTTTTATCTATTATCAATGATAACATAATTATTGAGCATTTACTAGGTATTAGTCACTCAGCTAATAAGCTCTATATGAATTATCTCATTAAAGCCTCATATCCAATGATATGCTAGTAAATCAGCTCTTTAGAATTTAATTTAATTTAATTTTAAAATAACCCTGATTGGTAATGTTCGCAGGTTCTTGTTGTTTAAGCAATTACCAGGAACAGTTTAACAACCAGCTCCAAAAAATTCCAGAACAGTTGTCAAGTACAAGCGTGGTCAAGTACAGCACTATTTAAGAGACTGTATTTGTTAGAATACTATGACATACACTGCTGTTACAAAGAGAACTACATTACAGCGGCCCAGGTAAAAGGACTTTCTTTCTCTCTCAACTAACAGTCTTGGATGGGATAGAGGTCTAGGCTTCTCAAAGTATCCTGTAACCCAGGCTGGAGGGTCAGTCTGCCGTTCCTGAACTACATGACCTCAAAGAGAGTTCTAGCAAACTTTGCAGACAGCAGAAGGCAGAAGGAGAAATATCAGGGCAATCACCCTCAAAATCATCTGAGCTTCCTGTATCCTTTCCAGTTACATCCTTATCATAATCACTTAAACACACCTACCTACAAAAGAAGCTAGAAAATGGGCAACCTGCTGAAACATGGATGTGTTTTTAAGAAAGGATTGGGTAAAGTTCCCATTGTGACTCAGTAGGTTAAGACCTCGACTGGCATCCATGAGGACATGGGCTCTATCCCTGACCTCACTGAGTGGGTAAAGGATCTGGCATTGCCACAAGCTGTGGTAAAGGTCACAGATGTGTCTGGGATCTGGCATTACTGTGGCTGTGGCATAGACCAGCAGCTGCAGCTATGATTTGACCCATAGAGTAGGAACTTCCATATGCTGCAGGTGCAGTCCTAAAAAAGAAAAAAAGAAAAAAAAACTGGACTGGGCTCCTGGGAGAGTCAGTCACCTCTGCCACATAGCCCTGTATGGAATGTCCATGAGGGAGGAGCATCCTGATGAAAAGTTCAGGTCACTATTTAAGCCCCAGATCATCTTACCGCTTCTTATTTTCAGATGAGTTATTGCAGTTTCCTTGTCCATAAAATAAAGATAAAAATATTACTGACCAAATGGAGTTTTTTGTAAAGAATAAATAAGTTAGGATTTCCCATCTTGGCTTAGCAAACCCGACTAGAATTCATGAAGATTCGGGTTTGATCCCTAGCCTTGCTCAGTAGGTCAGGGATTTGGCATTGAGGTGAACTGTGGTGTAAGTTACAGATGTGGCTCCAATCCTGTGTTGCTGTGGCTGTGTTGCAGGCTGGCAGCTGAAGCTTCGATTCAACCCATAGCCTGGGAACTTCAGTATGTCACAGGGGTGGCCCTAAAAAAAGCAATAAATAAATAAATAAGTTAATATGGAGACTTTGAAATAGTTCATGGTACATTGTAAGCATTCAGTTTTAAGATGGCTAGTAATAGTCTTGTTTAGTAGACATGGGAACAGGCATATAGACATCACAAAATTTGCAAAAACAGATAAGAATTTTGAATTTTCTCAAGCCTACTTAATTCTAGATATTTTTAACCAATCTTGTTCTCAGCTTTGCTTCCCTATCTCAGTTGTATCCCAAGCTAAACAAAAGGACTTTCAAGGAAGGACTCAAAGTTAGATAGAGTAGAGGTCAGTAGAGGTATATTTGTATCTGCAATCTTGGATAGCTTTTAGCTTAAAATTGAAATGACAGATGAAACCTGTGGAAATGAAATTCTTTGAGGTTTTGGCTAAATCCTGAGTCAAATAAGTCAAGCATAAAAACATATACCAACTTGCAGTGACAATATTAATACTATACATGTAGGGCGGTGGACATATTCACACGCCTTTGTGAAAAGCTATTGAAATAGAGTATTTTGAATTACTCAGTATTATCTGTATTTCTAGGTTTTTGTTCCCTTCAACAAGTACGACTAACTCAAAGTTTGTTGAACATATATATCAAAAGTAATTTGAAAAATTAGTGGCCGGTGTTTTTAAATTCAAAGGATGGTGTATATTTTCTCCTGAGTGAATTCCCCACAGACTGGTCTTTGACATCAGTTCCTTGCAAGGCCATTCATTTTCCTGCTGTGGCAGGGACACTCACCTGCCACAATTCTGGAACTTTGTCAATCAAAATTCAATTTCACTGACAAAAAATCACTCTAATTTTTTCCTGGTAGACACTATAGTTTTCCCTTAAACTCAATTGCTCTGTTTGACAGTATTAATAATCCCATCAAATGTTCTGATGGAAATATAGGAAAGAAATAGACATCTGGGATTTCTCTGAAACACTGTCCCCAAACATTGTCATCATAGGATTAAGAACAGAGCTAGTAGGATGGTCTAGTGCCCTGAATAAATGCAGATCACTCTACTCCTCCTGACTAAATGATTTTTATCTGTCAGGATGGGATTATTTGGATGGTCATGAGGTTGTGCTGAGAAATGAAGGCAAATAAGAATGTGTTTTCCCTGAGGAATTGTGAGGTATCACAACACAAGGAAAGCCTATATCTGGGAGGAAGAAAAGCACAATGGGAGGCAGCAGACCAAATCATCTCTGGACAATTATGTGATCTAAAAACGAGAGATGAGCATCACAGTCAAAAACCAACATGGAGCATGTTGGTAAATAAACCAGGTCCATTTACTCCAGCTGCCGCCAGACAGAGAGCACAGGTCCACTTTTATTTTATGCCTAGATTGCGGTACAGGGTTGGGAAGGAGTGTTTTGTTTCTAAAGACTAAGCCCCTTCCTCAAATGTGTGTCTGAGAAAGGAGACCATCTTCCCACTCTGGATCAGATGACAGATCTTTTCCACATTAACCCCATATTTCTGGCATCCCAGTGCCTCCAGGTTATGCCCAGCTATCTCACATTTCCCTTTGCAGCTTCAGTGCACCAACCCATCCACCTTTGACACCATGGAAAACTTTACCTGCCAACTCTTACTTAGCTCTTAAAGTCTGTCTTTCAAGACTGTCATTCTGATACCAGTGAACTCTCAAGCAAACAAGTCAAATGTAATATTTACTACTGTGTTTTTTTCTTTTTTTTTTCCTAAGGCAACTTGCATTTTCAACAGTGTGGCCTTGCCATGGCATTAAGAATTATGCTACATGCCATGTGTGTCACATGTACTGTGGATGACTTCCATCATTTTTTGTTTGTATTTTTAGCACATACAAATCACACCATATCCTCAATTTGTCTGTCACTTCAGGATGAACTTTATCTAAAGAAAATCTAAAGATAATTATCATTTTTTAACAGAAAATAGCACATTCATCATCTTGTGTCCATCCTTCAGCTTCAACAATGATCAACAGTCTCTTGTTTTGTTTCTAATGTTGAGTGTTTATCTTGTTTTCCATACCTTGTGATTATAAATATATAGGAAATAACGGTGCTTAAGGTATGTTCAGTATTTAGATCATCTCCTTGGCACAGACACCCATAGGCAGAATTTCTGAGAGTAGCCCATCCCATCTCTAAGCACTCCACGAATCAGTGGGTTCAATAAGGGTTCACTGGTTCTGTTCATGCTTTGCTGACTGATGACAAGTTTTATTCTTTCTGGTTTCTTTTTGAATAAGGAATGATCCAAAGTAGCTCCAAGCTCAGGGTTAAGGTCTGCTTTATACCATGGGCAAGACTTGGGGGACCACCTTATGAATGTCATAGGCTGTTGCTATGATTGCCCAGAATTGTGAGGAGCACAGATCATAGTCACAGTCAAAGTTGCAAATAAGTTCTTTGTGCATTTTAACCAAAGAACTGTTTGCATTCAGGCATTTTTTTTCTCCCTCCCCCAAGCCCTTCTTGACAACACAACAAATGATAATCTGAAATCAAACACGACACTCTACCTGCAGGACCCAACACTGACAGATGGAACTGTGTTTAAATAGCTTCATGTTGCCAGTTCCAATAAACTAAAAGTACACAAAAGCCCAACTCTGATGGGAAAAGGGAAAGTGCTCTGAATTTGAAAGGGAGTCAGGTAAGCATATTGGTGATGAGAATCATCCGACCTGTCCCCGCATGGAGTAACATTTCCTCTGATTGGCTGGGATAACCAGAGCCATGGCCCATAGCCAACTCCACAAGGGTGGGTCAGGTGGTGTAAAGTTTGGGGATGCTAAAGGCTTTTATTTAGGGAACCCTGCCAGATTTTTGATCTGTGTTGGGCTGGTGGGTGTGCAGCAGCTGCTTTTGTTATCTGAGAATGAGGCATTCTGGAGCTGTGGGATTGCTCTAGGCTTAATGATTCTGGGGTTTTGTTAAATAAAGGCACTCAGATGACATTCTGGTGAAGGATAAGGCCTCAGAAGGCTCCAGTAAGGAAAACAACCTCTACCTTGAATTTTTGGGTTTCTCTCCTATGGGGCAGCAGTTATGTATTGAGTTGAAAAACCTATGAAATACTTTGTGAGGGGAAAAAAAATACTTTTTGTCCTCATCCTGAATTGAATTTGTTCCAGCACCACCTGAAAAGAATGTTAAATTTGATCTCTTTGATCACATATGGTAAAGAACCTTGCTTCACTGTTTATGGCCTTTTTTTTTTTAAAATTGAAGTATAGTTGACTTACAATGTTGTATCAGTTTCAAATGTAAAGTGATTTAGTTATATGTTTGTGTGTATATGTATGTACATACACAAGAGAATATATGTATTCTCTTTCAGATCATTTTCCACTATATGTTATTATAAGACATTGAATATAGTTGCCTGTGCAATACAGTATGTCTTAGTTGTTTATCTGTTTTATACTCGATAGGGTGCATATGTTAATCCCAAACTCTTAATTTATCCACCCTGTCCCTTTCCCTGTTGGTAACCATAAGTTTATTCTCTATGTCTGTGATTTTATTTCTGTTTTTTAAATAAGTTCATTTATATCATATTTTAGATTGCACATATAATTCATGTCATATGATATCTGCCTTTCTCTGCTTTACTTACTTCACTTAGTATGATAACCTCTAGGTCCATCCATGTTGCTGTAAATGACCCTTATTTCATTTTTTTTATGTGGCTGAATAATGTTTTATGTTTGTGGCCTTTTTAATCCTCACCTTTCAGAAAGGGGCTTATTTCTGGTCCATAGCACTCAGGGCTGTCTAGAGTTCCTTCCAGAGATATCTTGGTTGCTTCATTGGTTTTGGCATTGGCGTCATCCTAATGACCTTCAGATGTACTGGAGTTCACCCCATAGTACTGTCACCATCTTTAAAACTTATTGATACATTGAGTCCATCAACATTTATTGGAGAATTTTTTGACCTAGAAATTATCATACTAAGTGAAGTTATAGAGTGAGAGACAAACATCATATGATATCACTTATATGTGGAATCAAAAAGAAGGATAAAAATGAACTCATTTGTAGAGGAGAAATAAACTCACCAGCTTTGAAAAATTTATGGTTACCAAAGGGGACAGGTGCAGAGGAGAGTAGGGATGGACTGGGGTTTGGGAACTGGCATATGCACACTGAGGTATATGGAATGACTGGCCAATGGGGACCTGCTGCATAGTGCAAAGAACTCTACCCAATATTGTGAGAAAAGAATCTAAAAGAGAGTATATGTGTGTGTATATATATATATATAACTGAATCATTTTGTAATACAGCAAAAATTACCACTATCTTGTAAATCAAATAAACTTCAATAAAACTTTAAAAAAGAAAAAAGGCACAATAATGAGGGTAAGTTGTCTAACCACCCAAAAGGTTGTGAGGACACAGTGATGCATTCCACCTGGGCTTGTTGGTAAATGCTGCCCAGGAAGCCCTGCGGAGAGCCACTAACTGTTTGTTAAGAGAAAGGTAATCAACAAATAGCTAGTATTTATGGAGCACCTAAAATGTGCCAAATATTAAGTGAGGCAGTTAAGTTAATATAACAACTTCAGATATTGTGAGTCTCAATGTGCAGATAAAAAACTGACAGAGCTTAAGGACACACAGCCAGAAGGGGTCAAAACACAGATACAAATTTAATTTTTTTATTTCAAAGCCCACACTCCTTGCTAATGCAATACTGCTTTTTGACAAAGATAAGTGACAAAGGTATGTACCCAAGAAGAGAGGTGGAATTACTGCCACCAACTTTTCTCATCTGTTCCTTTACCTCTTGCCTTCAGGTGAAACTTAGTACCCTGACATTTTTCTCTGCCTTCTCAGTCACCCAATTATGTCCTACTATCTGTGTTCCTGTCTCACACCTACAGAACATGCACTCCTTGGAAGCCTTCCCAAGACAAACCTCAAAAATGCAAAAATAAAAAAAATGAAAAAAATCAACAAAATCTTCCAAATATATCTGATGGGTTTCCAACTAGATCGCTAGTCTAGATCGCTTTGCTAAGTCCATGATCAGGGCAGCCTGGTATCAGAGCATGATTCATGCATTTTTTGGAGACATGTCTGTTAACTGAAAAAACACCTCTGCTAGTTTGGTCATAGCCTTACAAGGGACATGGACCATTTCCAAAGAATAGGATGAATTAAGACCCTCTAGCTGGGACACTTAATACAACATCCCCCTCTTGACCAACCAGGTAGAAGCCAAGAGGATAGAAATTCTGACTCAATACCAGGTTATCAGAAACCACAGCTTTTGAGTAGTTATTGACCAGCCTTTGTTCACCTTTAAACAGTTCTTATGTGTCTTTATTTGTGTTGAAAGAACAAATTATTGATCAAATTTCACTTCATCAGAGCCCATGGGAATGCACTTTGGTTTGACCTAGCTTCTGAAACATTTCAGTGATATTTACTCAGTGTGCAGATGCTACGGCCATGTGGGACCCTATTTGTGGTTTTACTGAACAATGTCTCATCACTTACCCTGCAGTTAATCTTTAGACCAAAGGAGGTAATATTGGCCCTTCTGACTGGAGATGGGATGGCTGTCTCATTAGTCACATACCCCTATTAAATGTCTCAATGTTCACAAGTGATTGACATTCCAAAACTAGCCCAGCTAATTATTAAAGCAGAGGATTTTGTTCTTAACTGATATTAAAGAGTTCAATGTCATATTAATCTCCTAGGGGGATTCCCATGCACATCCCCCTAGGGATGGGTTTTCTAGGTCTGGGATGAGTCAAGATTTTGTATTTTGTAACAGTCTTTAGGAAGTACTACTGATTCGTTGACTACGCTGAGTAGCAAGGTTAAAAACTGTGAAAAAAAGTTTTTTTTTAATTAAAATAAGTAAGTAAATAAATATATAAAAATAGAAACTAACTGCATTCTGGGTACTTAGTGAGCAATCTCTAACACATGGATACTTAACCACTTTTGAGTATCTAGAGAAGTGAATAAATTATGTATACTTTGGGAAATCCTCAGTAAATATTATTTATCTCAGTTGAGCTTTTGAGGCTTTCTCCTAAACCACTAAACAATACTTCAGTGTATGTTAATATAATTTCTTGTTTAACCCTCAAACAGACCTAAGAAATAGCTACAGTTACTGCATTTCATAGATGTGAAACTGAAGTCCAAATGGTTTCAGTCCAACCACAGCCATTCAGCTCTTAAAAAACAACAGAGACAAACTTGGACCCAAATTTACTGAAATTTATTCTACCTTTTACTTATTTTATTTTTTCTTATTCTTAGTTTTTTTTCCATTATTTTCTTAGTTACTATATATATGTATACGGACATATATATCTTTATTTTGATAGATCTATATAAAGTAAATATATCTTTATTATGATGGTGTATGGACTCTTTATGGTATCTAAAACACTTTGTTTTTTTCTTATTCTTTAAACATCTTCATTGATGAAATAATTCAGGTATAAAAAAGTTGAACACAGAGCAAATCAAAATCACAAAGAAGTGCTTCTATTTCCAACCCTCAGAGATAATTCTTAAAATATTGGTGATTCACATTCCAGAGAATTTCCACCTATGTTATGCTCACTTTTTTCCTTAAAATAATGCAATATGATTCCAGGTATATGCTTTGTAATTGCCTTCTTTCATTTAGCCACATAACTTAATCATCCACCCATACTAATGAACATACTTTCAGAACATTATTCTTAATTAGTATAGGACACTTGTTTATATGGTATTTACATTGTTTCATTTCTGTTTGTTTGTTTTATGAATTTGAGTACATCGTAGCCAATAACGCTCTATGTATTTCTGTTTGTGAACATTTTTAACTGATTTTTTTTTCAGCTACTAAAGTGACATAGATCATTCCTCTTGAACAATCTTTATCTAAGAAAAGCAAAGGGAATCCTCTTTGGTTCTGAGTTTGAGGTGGTGTTTCCTTAAAGACTCTCAGTTGCTCTCAGTTTGAGGTGGTGTTTCCTTAAAGACTCTCCTACTTCAATACGCAAATATATACAGTGAGTGATTATAGGACTTTTTTCATCTGAATGGGAGCATTACAGGCTTCTTGAAATCATGTGTAATATAAGATATTTCCTAAAAGAGATATTGTTTGGGGAGTACATTAGAACAGCCTTTCAGCCCACCGTGACATCAGTACCCATTGCCCACTGTTCATCTTTGACAGGTTGTTAAGTAGTAATTAGTACTCAATAGCACTTTTTTTTTTGGCTGCACTCATGGCATACAAAAATTTCCAGTCCAGGGAGTGAACCACACCACAGCAGTGACAATGCTGGATCCCTAACCAGCTGAGCCACCAAGGAACTCCCTCAATGGTACTTTTAAATTAATTTTAATTTTATATATATATATATATATATATATATATATATACAAATACATTTTTTAAACATTGGAAAATATTGCTCTTATATTTAAAGTTCTCTTTGTCCATTCTTTCCCCACAGTCCATGCCCCTTCCACCAGTCTTCAAGGGTGACCACTTTTAGGTTTGCATGCACTTATTTTAGACCTTTTCCTAGGCTTACATACACAAACAGATAAGTGTGCACACACCCAGGATATATACTGCCCTATCTGTGTGTACAGATACGACTTTTTAAATTAACAATATAATCTACAATTTTCCTTGTGAAACAAATAATATTTCGTAGAGAACAATCCATAGAAATGTAAGTCAGTGTTTCTTAAACTGGTCACTATTGAGATTCGGGGCCAGATAGTTCTTTGTGATGAGAGGCTGCCCTGTGCATGTAGGATGTTGAGAAGCATCCCTGGCCTCTACCCCACAGATAACATTGGTACTTCTTCCCACCACATCACAGGTATGGCAATGAAAACTATCTCCACACACAGCCAAATATTCCCTAGGGAGAAAAATCACTTCTTTTTTTTTTTTTTTTTTAGAAAAATCACTTCTGATTAAGAACCAACGATATAAAAGTACCTCACTCCTCTTTCATAATGCATTATATTTCAAATCATTTAGTAATTTTTTTTCTATTACAAGTGTTGCAATGAATATTCATTTACAAGAGAACAATTCTCTTGAGAGAGAATATGGTATAATGGGAAAAAATTCAGTTTTTGGAGCCCAACTATAAGAGTCAAATTCTAGATTCTATATTTGTAAAATGGGGATATAATGGGAACTAATGAGGATTAAAGGTATTTAAGTAAGCGGAGTCCTTAATACAGTGAAAGCAATTTACAGATAAATGATGTCTATTATCACACGCCTCCACAGGCATGTGTGCAAGTGTTTCTCAAAGGTAGAAACTTAGCAATTATGTAGCTGGATCATATAAGAGACGCATGTTTTTAATATGAAGAGATGTTGAAAAATCTGCGGCTGAAGAAGTATAGCAATTTATACTACCATCAATAAAATATTATAGGAGAGAGGATTAAGATGGCAGAACAGAAGGACTGGAGCTCAATTTCTCTCCTAAAAACAAAATTCACAACTAAAGACTGAGCAATCTCCACCCAAATGGACTGGAAACCTTAAAAAAGATACTCTACTCCAGAAGAAAAAGAGGAGGCCACATCAAGAGGTAGGAGGGGTGATTTCACGATATAAACAACCCCATACCTCCTGGGTGGGAAGCTCCATAGACTGGAAACTAACTGGTTCACAGAGATTGACCTAAGGAGTGAGAGTCCTGAGCCCCACATCAAACCCTCACTTGTGGGGATCTGGCCCAGGGAGAAAGAGGCCCTGGAGCATCTGGCATTGAAGGCCAGTGGGGCTTGTGTGCAGGAGCTCCACAGGTCTGGGGGAATCGGAGATGCCATTCTTAAAAGGTACACACGGACGTTCACGTGCACTGGGTCACAGGACAGAGCAATGTCTCCATACGAAACTGGGTCAAACCTGACTGCAGTTCCTGGAGGACATCTTGGGAAAACAGGGGTGAACCTGGCTTGTTGTGAGGGAAGGACATTGGAAGCAAAGCTCTCAGGAATATTCAGCAGTGTGCCTTTATATTTTGGGATAATCTGGCCCCACCCATCAGTCAGTGCTGAGAAGCCCCAGGGCAAACAACAATCCAGATAGGATCACAGCCCCACCCCTCAGTAAACAGGCTACCTAATGACCCCTCAGGCACACAGCTGCCTCTATTCCCATCCAGAGACTAAGTCCCACCCACCAGAGGGATTAGAATCAGCTCCACCTACTAGTGGGCAGGCATCAGTCTCTCCCATCAGGAAGCCTACAGCAAGCCCCCATACTCACTTCAGCCACAAGGAGGGCAGATACCACAAGTAAGAGAGGCTACAACTCTATTATCTGTAAAAAGGTCACCACACCAAAAACCTATAAAAATGAAAAGACAGAGAACTATTAACCCAGATGAGGGAGAAAGGAAAAACCCCAGAAAAACAGCTAAGCAATGAGGAGATTCTCAGCCTCCAGGAGAAGACTTTAGAGTGCTGATGCTGAAGATGATGCAAGAAATTGGAAATAAACTGGAGGCAAAGATGGATAACTTACAGGAAACACTGACCAAAGAGATATAAGATATAAAACTTAAACAAGAAGAGATGCAAAATACGAAAACTGAAATAAAAAATTCACTAGAAGCAGCTAACAGCAGAATACAGAAGGCAGAAGAATGAATAAGTGAGGTGGAGGACAGATTAGTGGAAATCACAGATGTGGAACAGAAAAGAGAAAAAAGATTGAAAACAAATGAAGAGAGTCTCAGAGACCTCTGGGACAATGTGAAATGCACCAACATCCATATTATGGGGTCCCAGAAGGAGAAGAGAGAGAGAAGGGGACAGAAAAAATATTCCAAGAGATAATAGCTGAAAACGTCCCTAACATAGGAAAGGAACCACTCACTTAAATCCAGGAAGCACAACGAGTACCATATAAAACAAACACAAGGAGGAATACACTGAGACACATATTAATCAAACTGACCAAAATTAAAGACAAAGAGAAAATCTTAAAAGCAGCTAGGGAAAAGAAACAAGTAACATACAAGGGAACCCCAGTAAGGTTATCGGCAGATTTTTCAGCAGAAACTCTGCAGGCCAGAAGGGAGTGGCATGATACACTTAACGTGATGAAAGGAAAAAACCTCCAACCAAGATTACTTTTCCCAGCAAGGCTCTCATTCAGATTTGAAGGAGAAATCAAAACCTTCACAGATATGCAAAAGCTGAGAGAATTCAGCAACACTAAACCAGCCTTACAACAAATACTAAAGGAACTTCTCTAGGCAGAAAAGAAAAGAGAGCAACAGGAAACAAAAATTCCATAAATGACAAGGCTCACCAGTAAACATATATATACAGTAAAGATACAAAATCATCCATGCACGATTATACCACCTAAATCAGAAATCATGAGAAGAGATGGGTACAAATGCAGGACACTGGAGATGAACTTGCAATTAAGAGACCAACAACTTAAAACAATCTCATATACATATAGACTCTTATATCAAATCTTCAGAATAACTGCAAAGCAAAAATCTACAATTGATACACAAACAAGGAATCTCTGGAGAAGAAATATATCTCATAGTAAGTAAGTGTATAATCTACCATGAAGGGGGTCATTTGACATCATCCTTGGAATGATGAAGTCTTCTTGATCTGATTCTGATTTCCTTTCCACCAGAGAATTATGATAATTATAATTAAAGAATGCAACTGTACAATTAAATAATACGGTTCTACAATTGTATTATTAATAACCATTTCTCTCCATGGTACAATGTAAGGTCTATAATGTCTTGTGTATCACATCATCTAGAATGGTGTAATGCCTATATTGAAGAATCAATAAGATGTAACATATTGTGAGGATGTATTTATATTGTTACACTGTTTTTCAACCAATTTATGCATTTTATATTTTACTTATTTTCAGAGGGTGTATTATGTTTGTTATTCTTACCAGTTAAGTTATTATTTTTATTATGCTATATAAAATATTTAATGGTAAGCCTTTCTTCTTTATAAATTTATAAATTGTTATATTGCATAATATAACAATTTTAATATAATGCTAATTTTTCAAAGAAAATTTGAAATGTAATAGATAATACTAAATAGTAAAGATGAAAGCCATACAAAATGGGATAAAGTATAGAATAAATTTCCTATTTGTCTCAGCATATTTTCCATTCCACTTCCCCAGAGGGAGTCACTTAATCTGTTTCTTAAGATCCATAATATAATAATCTGTGTGAATGTAATTGTGTTTAAACATATGTATTTTATTTCATAAAAAAATAAAATTTCAAAAAAAAATAAAAAAATAAAATATTATAGTTAGCTCCTCATGTATTTGCCAGTGTTTTTATATAATGTTCTAATAATTTTTCTAATCTTATGGAGGAAAATACTGTTTCACTTTTCTTGCAATTTGCATATTCCTAATTTCTAGGGTTTGAGAAATTTTTTCTTATATTATTGGCCTCTGATATTTCCTCCTCTGTGAATTGTGATATCTTTTTTGCCGGTTTCTATTTTTTTGTTGTTTCTCTTTTTTCTTATTGGTATGTAGTATTTTGACTATTTTGCTTAAAAACCCTTTGTTTCATATGTTACAAATAGTTTCTTTACAGATTAGCACTTGATTTTTAACTTTATTTATGGTATAATACAGAGATTTTAAATTTCAGTGTAGTCAAATCTATTGATTTTTTCACTTGGGTTCTTGCCTTTTTGTGTCCTGTTTGAAAGAAGGCAGGTTATGAACAAATTATCAATTGATTGGGAACTTTGTATTTTACCAGTCCAGAGAAAATTAGAAGCAGAAAATAAAATGACAGAAAAGGGAAAAAAGATAAAAACACACCAATACCATCAATGAAGTAAACTAACATATAAATTGCTAACATGCCCTGGGGCTTCCATATATATTGTCAATTTCACTTACAGTTGATTGTCTCGCACTTCAGGAGAAGACAGAGATTACAAAATGAAGATGCTGGCATAGCAAGCTCATAGTAATTGGGGACAGTCGGTGTAGGAGCCAAGTTTACTAATAACTCCTGAACCATTTTGGTACTGTTTAGTCATCGGATTTGGCAATAAACACAATTTCAGTTCAGAATTTCCTTGAATTATTTTTACATCAAAAGTGATGGCAAGAAATTTGGGTATCTTTGTTATTTTAAAAATGAGATGTTTTGAAAACTCTACATCTCTATGAAGTTAGATGCAGTGCTACAGTTCATAGCCATGTGGCATGAAAGTTTTTGTACCCACTTTGCCTTTTCCAGTTGTGGTGAATACACCTCTCTTACTAGATTTCTGCCTCTATCAACCTACACATAGGGATGGTTAGGAAAGCAAGGCAAAATGAGACAACTGACTTGGACCCTGTGAGCATAATAATGCAGTTATGTCAAGTACCAGTCAACCTCACCAGTTTGACCTTTTAACATTTATCCATAAGCACAGGTCTGAAAGGAAAATTTTCTTTTGCCCCTCAGACCAGGGGAAAAAAACCTGATTTTAGCCACCATTCCACTCAACAAATCTACCTTCACTGAAAACAAACAAACAAACAAACTTTGTGTAACCATCTTATTTTGGTCAGATTAGAGGGTGAGAGGAAGAAGCAATGAGACATAATGACCAAGGTAGGGGGTTAGAAGACAAAAAGTCCGTGAGAAAATGGGGAGAAATCACAGAAGAAGGCTTCTTTATGACTCTTTGGGGTGGGCTAAGAGCAGATTGTCAGGAGGTGGAAGGAGGAAACTTAAGAACCAGTTCCAGTCCCAGAATTTGATGCACAACTGTCTAATGATAAGACCTTTCAGGGGATGAACTTCCTGCCTAGCTTGGGTTACCATATCTTGTAAAATACTTGCAGATAGAGTGGAGTATTCTCAGAGATTAGGGGAGAAAGAGTAGCTGAATGTACAAGTAACTCTGTCCTTAGGAATCTGACAGGAGGCACAGCCTGCAGTAAATGAAGACAATAGCTGTACGACATAGCAAGTATGTTCCAGAAAAGCCCTTCATTTTAAGTCTGCATATGGCTTGGTCTATGGAACTGACAGGTGATAATGGATCTTGGGCAAGGGCAACCAGACCTGATGGAGAGTAGCAAAATTACTCTTTCCTTGAGCAATAACAAATGGATGCATTAGAGGTAACTCTGCAGCTGAGGAAAAATTTGAATTTTAGTGAAATGACCCTTATAAAAAGGAAAGGATGATGTGGAAGGAAGACATGTTTTACTTTTATGCAACCTTGTATTCTTGTAAAGTTGAGTGTTAATTGAATACAAAAAAAATCAAAAAATGAGTATTTTTGCACTTTTTTAAATGTAAACTTTTTATTGATATTTCTGCATATTTCTGAAAAATACGCAGATAATTAGTTTTCAGTTTGATGAATCTCCCGAACTAAGTATGCCCATGTAACTGGAACCCAGTCCATGGGCAGCTCCCAGGAAGCTCCCTCATGCCTCTTCTAGTAACTACTCACCTATCTCAAAGGAAATTCACCCTATCCAGACAACTAACAGCAGAGAGCAGTTTTTCTGTTTTTGATCCTGATAAAAATGCCTAATTAAAGTCACAAAGATTTTTCTTATGTTTTTTTCAAAAATGGTATAGTTTTGTATTTTGCATTTAGGTCTATAATCCTTGTTGAATTAAATTTTGCATAAAACATACATTATAGGCTGAGGTTTTCTTTTTTTACATATGCCTGTTCCATTGTTGCAGCATAGTTTATTGAAAACAATTATCCTTTTTCCGTTGAATTTTCTTGGCACCCTTGTTAAAAATCAACTGGCCATATTTCTACATGTTTGTTTACATATTCCATTCTTTCCATTTGTCTAACAATAGATCTTTTTTCCAATTCTAAACTGTTGTGATTATTATACATTTATTCTAAGATTTAAAATTAAAATTACATAATGTATTTTTATTCTTTTTCAAAGTCGTTTTACTGTATGAGGCTCTTTATCTTTTCAAACAAATTTTAAAACCATCTTTTGATATTTACAAAAAATTCTAACAGGATTTTAATTGCATTGAATCTGTAGATCAAACTGTGAAAATTGACATTTTAAATATCTTGTATCATTAAATCCATGAACATATCTCTCCATTTATGTCTTCATTGATGGCTTTCGTCAGACTTCTACAGTTTTCAGAAAATCTTACATATATTTTATTAGATTTATGCCAAAGTACTTCATTTTATTTAGTGATATTTCATTTTATTTGTATTTTTGGCCACACCAGCAGCATATGGAAGTTTAATGGCCAGGGATCAAATCTAAGCCAGAGTTACAACCTAAACCACAGCTACAGCAAAGCCAGATCCATAATCACTGTGCCAGGCCAGGGATTGATCTGAAACCTCCACAGGGACAAAATGGATCATTAACACACTGTGCCACAATGGGAACTCCTCTTTGGTGATATTTTTTAAATGGTTCTATTATTCTTATTTTTTATTTACAATTCTTCATTGTTAGTATCTAGAATTGCAATTGATTTTTGTCTGTTTTGTATATTGTCTGTGTATCCTTCAGCTTTGGTCAACATTATTCATTACAGCAAGACTATATAGAAAGGAGAGGGAAAAGAGGCTCAAGTTGAGAAGTCAAGAATCTTGGGGTCAAGAGCAAAGAAGGCTTGAGAGAGACAGCAAAAGGATGGAGATGAAAGGACAGGTGGCCAGAAGAAGGCAATACTATTTAATACAATTTAATACTCCTCTTATTCAGGCAGCCTTTCATCAAACTCTTAAAAAGCTCAGAATCTGCTACACAGTGCATTACTTAATTATATACTTATTTCATTCCAATTTTGCTTATTATTCTTATTTTTACCTCCTCTACTCACTGTCCTTCCTTCAAAATTCTTGGATATCTTTTGAAGAGACAAGGCTTAAGAGTTCCCATGTGGCTCAGCGGGTTAAGGACCCAACTTTGCCTTTGTGAGGATGTGGGTTTAATCCCTGGCTTTGCTTAGTGGGTTAAGAATATGGCATTGTCACAAGCTGCTGTGTAGGTCACAGGTAAGGCTCAGATCTGATGTTGCCATGGCTGGGGCAGAGGCCACAGCTGCAGCTCCAATTTGACCCCTAGTCAGGGAATTTCCATATGCCACAGGAGTAGCCATTAAAAAAAGAATGAGAATAAAAGACAAGGTTTAAGTACTGACTGATGTGGAACAGTCATACCTTATTCTCTGTCTCTCTCCCACCCCTAACTCTTTGCCTATAATTTTTGCAATGTTGAAACAAGCTAGGGTTCTTTCATTTAACAAACACATGTTCATCACATATCAGGTGCAAGCACTGCATAGGAGACTGTGAATGTGGCGATACAGAGGACAGATGACATTCAAAATACTTAGCAGCTTGTGTGACATCTATGCTATCTGAAAGGTCAAAGCCATAACCTGAGCCAGGACCCTGGAGACCCTCCTGTGCCAGCTGTCAACTTTTTAGTTATTTGAATGAGGGAACATGGGACATCCCAGTAGATGAGGTGAGCAACTATTTACCATATGTTATGGTCAAATTTCAATATTGTGATAACGAGTGTATCCCTATCCCCAGTAATCCCCAAACTGGAGCATTTATTGCACTTGCTAATCAGAAAGACAATACACACACTAAAGATGACAATATCACAAGGAATACAAGTTCCTCAAGAAGGTGTTCAGCCTCTGTCTAGCAGTACTGAATAGAAACATGGAGACAGAGTTTTGAGAGAAGGAGAAAAAATAGCAATAAGCTTTGTCAGACAAAGGAGGCCACAGCAGGCTAATGCCTTAAAGACTGTGCCCTCCTTTGGGGAATCTTATCGTCTAAAAGGAGAAAAACAGGGTTTCAGATAAGAATTAGGATTGGAACAAACACCCAGTTTTCTTCCTTTTGGGGATTCTTAGTCATCGAAGCTGGTGTCAGGAGATTTTGACATGATCCTGGTGATGGTCTTCTGGGTTATTGTCTAGAATAACAGTACCTAGGAAAAGGGCATATTGATCAGAGATTAGAACAAACTAGCAAACTTCCTGAAAAACATCATGTGCTAATAATCTTTAACCCACAGGCAATTGTGCTCAGGGTGCCTAATCTGTGGCTTACCTGTGATTGTGTTTAGGGTGCAATCCATTGAGAGACTTATAAGGAAGGGCTCCAAGCTGTTAAAAGCACAAAGAATATCACTTTTCTCTTAGGTGTATAAGATGCCTACATCATTATGTGTACCCCTTGAGGGGGAACCAGGATCCTGCCCAAGGCTGTTCTTCCCTTATCTTTTCATCACCTTCTTTCCCTGATCAGCAACTATCTGAACCTGCCCCTTGGAACTCAGGGGAGGCCATGGAGGCTGAATGAGGCCCATTTCCAAAACAAAAAATGGTGGACACAGAAGGCTTTTATTTCCAGGAGCCCTACAGGGCCCTCCTAGGTTACAAGGGCATAAGGGAAGTTTTATGGAAATTCAGGGAGGTGAATCTCACTTCTTTTGGGGAGTAAGAGAAGGATATGTTAAATGACAAAAATAAAACAATTTAGTAACAAGCCCAGTGTCCTTTATTCAACTGAAACAATTTCTAGATTAAAGGAATACAGTGCCTCACCAATAGTGGAACACTACTTCCGAGGGATTTGGGGCAAAAATGAGTTTTATAGAGTTTTAAAGGCAGCAGTATATAGACAGGGCTTGGTTGGCAGGGGTTGCCTATATGACCTTATTTAGAAAGATCAAGTAACAAGGCAATAAGTGACCAGTCCAGAGCTGGCTTGGTGTTTGGGGGGTGGGCTGCTTGTGTATTGAGTTTCAGGTCAGGTGGAGTATTTACAGGAACACAAATTTCCATTTGCTGATGTGGAACTCCAGGCAAGAGTGACTCCATCTTGAGTCTAAACACTTATTTCAGCAGGTACTTGAATTGAGTCCCAAAGACAGGTGTATTTAGTTGTTAAAGCAGCAGCAGTAAAGGTAAAGGCCGCAAATTAAGCAACAGCAGAGAGGTAAAACATATGGGGTTTGCCTATAACAAAGAGCCTCAGGAAAAGAGTAGTGAGAGATAAGATGGCTACTAAAACAACAGTGGCAAAGAGGATGAACAAATTGTGGGCTTACAGATTGATTCTTTGGACATTACAATCTGCTATAGAATTTTCAAGCTGAAGAGGGATGTAGGGAATGCTAAAGGTTAAACCTGCAGCCCTTTTGTGGTGGGGGGGGGAAACAGAGGCCTGGGGGCAGAAGTGAAGATTACACAGTTACTGACCTCAGAAGCACAGGGTTCTCAATTCAGAGCTTCCTCCTCCATGTTTCAGTCCCTCTTCTCAAAGTTTTTAAAATGCAAAATAACGAAATGCCTGTAAGCAGCAGCTGCTGATGGAGAGCCTTTGATTTCCCCCCCAGAGGGCTGGCATCCTGCCTCATTTCCTGAGAATGCATTCAAACAGATTACACCCTTCAAGTCTGCTCTCTCTTCAGGTGTTTTAATAAAAGTGAGCACTGTGAGTGAATGCTCCCATGTCTCTGCCCCTCCACACACACCAAATAAAAATCAGCCCTTTCTTTCCTTCTCCCAGGCAACAATAGCACAGCTCAGCCGCCTGCTGAAAGACTCATGGAAAACACATTCTACAAGCTTCTTCCTCTTTCCTCATCTTGTCAGACACAAAACTAGCATCCCAAAGGCTTTTCTCCCTTCCCCTCATTCTCACTCCTACATTAGACTTGCTTGTTATTAAGCTGCATTCTCTTCCAAGATATTATTAGGATTCATTTTATTTCCATTTCTTTCATCTCTTCTACCAGACAACAGGAAAACAGATAAAAAGGCTGCTCTGAGAACAAATAGGAAACCTCACAGGTTTGAACTCACCCAGTGTTCATCTCTCCCTGTAGATTTTGGGTTTAATGGACAGTAATCATATTCCAGGACCCAGTAACAGAACAAAGCATTCTGCCTACTGAGCCTTTCTCTAAGAGAACTTTATAATTCACATTTCTAACATTTAACTCTTCTGGATGCAAACTTTTAACCTATTTATAACCCTTCCTAACAGGTTTTTATTTCTTAAATATTATTACCTATTAGTATTATGAATTTTAGTTAGACTGTAACATTTTGAATAATTTCCCCTGGCACTTATTACACTCTCTCTGTGACTATACAGCAAACTCTACTGAATGCCAAACATGCATCAGCACAGTTAGTAGCTACAATCAATCCTCTGAGGTAGACATTTTTATTATCCTCTTATACAGATGGGGACACTGAAACTTAGAAATATTTAATTACTCACCCTTGGTCTTCTAGATAATAATTAGGAGAACCAGACTTGACTTCAAAAAGCATGGGTCTCAAACTTTCAGACATGACCACAATATTATTCAACCTTATCCAAGTTGTACTTGATTTCATTCAGCCCATTCTAAGTAGCTAATTACAGTATAGTTCTCTAAAGTTGGCTTTGTAAATTTCATTCACATCAGCCTAATGATTTCAGGGAGCAAGTTTTTCACTATTTAAAAATAGAGACAAACAAAACAATAGCAATGGAAAACTATGATTAGGATAACTAAAACATTTTTATTGATAAATACAATCATAATAAAATAGTATTTTCTAGGAGGGCAATTTTCTTGATAGTTCAACAATCTAACCTCATCTCAACCAAAAGAGGGCCCTGAAAGTCCTTTGATATCACAAATACTATATGCTAACTTCTATGCAAGTTAAATAACAAGCTAGGGATTGAGGTCATTGCTAAATCATCATCAGCTTGCATTTATTACACAGTGGTTATTGTGTCTATAGGGTATTTTAACTCATAAAGTATTAAAAAATACTAAATTAGAAAATGTGTGGAAGGGAGTAGACAAGAACAGATACATAGAAAACAAGAAAATCACAATGAACAGTAAGACAATAGGATGAGAAAAAACCTGAATCAAAGGAATTAGCAAAGATATAATATCTTAGACCAATTTAGAGAAGAAAATCAAATTAAAATTCTAATGCCCACTGAAGACATTCTATATTACCTCAACAGAAAAGTGCATGGTTTTACTAATGAAGAACCCAAATCATTCCCAAGATGATTAAATATAATTTTTAGCATATTCATGTATTTTGGCTATATCTGTGGCAAGTGAAAGTTCCTGGGCCAGGGATCAAATCCAAGCCCCAGATGCAACCTATGCCACAGCTATGAAAAAGCTGGATTCTTAACCCACTGCCCCAGGCCAGAGATCGAACCCACACCTCCACAGCAACTGGAGCCACTGCAGAGTCTAAACCCATTGTGCCATGGCGAGAAATCCAGTTTTTAGCATTTTTATTAATTGGCCTGAGAAGATAAAATGCATATATGTATTTTATTTTTAAAAATGCATTTATCTTTATCTTTTCAACATTATTTCTTTTTCCATTAGCTACTTCCAATTTATCTTTACATTTTTGCTAAGTTTATTAATCTTCACCATTTTCCTGGAATTCTACTCCTTCACACTCCAACTGCTTCTGTTGTTGAGAAACAATATCCCTGTGTTTCAGAAACTCTGTCTGGTGCTCGTGTTTTATAGAGGTGATTGCTTTGCTAAATTGTGTACTCATATAAATTGGCTGGGCACAATTTTCATCTGCTCTATGAAAATATTATCCCAATGAGTACTTTTCATCCCTCATTCACTCTCCCTGTTGATTTCTTTATGTTCTTCCTTTTTGGAAGAAATGCTCCAAATTGCCTGTGATGAACATATATCTATTGTATTTTAGCTATAATGTGTTGCCTTCATATTGTTTAATGTAATCCTCAAAAGAGCCTTTCCACAAAGGAATTATTTTTTTGATTTGACAGGTGAATAACCTGAGGCTCATAGAAAGAGGTGATTTCCCAATGGCTGTTAAGGCAGTAAGTAGTTTATTGGTGATTTAGATATTCTAAAATAGTCACCACCTCTTCTCTTCTAAATTCTTAAGCAATTGAGAGCAGATACCAGACACAGATGGAGATTTTCATCAACAAAACTATGCTGAAAGATATGCCTTACTCCTCCTGTTACATCCCTAATCTAGATCTTGGGCTGTGCTAGGGAAAAAGTCAAATCTACCAAGCAGACTCTGAGCAACCTTATCCCACGATCTTTGGTGAGATTTGCAACCTGCATCAGACTCCATTGAGAGAGCAGGTTCAGATGAGCTGGAAAAAATCTCATACTTCACCAAGAGCATGGTACATCATGGAGTAAGAGCAGAGAGAGATTTAATGGGCATATCTGAGAGGAAAAGAACTCAACTCCACCAATCCTATGTCATTCCTCCTCCACATGGACAGAGGAAAGGACAGGGGACTGAAAGAGGTTGGGATAGTCCTCCATTATTATGCTGTCCTAGAGACAATGAAGTCTCCTCTCCTTTATAAAAACAGGAGGAATGGATATTAAGTATTTCAGTAACTTTGTAGAAAAGGTATACTGTTTTCAAAGTCAGTGAACCAGGAGTTCCCATCATGGCACAGTGAAAACAAATCCAACTAGTATCTCTGCGGATGCAGGTTCAATCCCTGGCCTTGCTTAGTAGGTTAAGGATCTGACGTTGCCACGAGCTGTGGTATAGGTCATAGACACAGCTCGGATCTGGTGTGGCTGTGGCCAGCAGCTGCAGCTCCTATTCAACTCCTAGCCTGGGAACTTCCATATGCCACAGTTGTGGCCCTAAAATGCAAAAAAAAAAAAAAAAAGTCAGTAAACAGTCAGTCTGCTCTTGCACCCAGTCAATAGAAAAGAGGACCTGGGAGCATTTGATTCTTGCCTTTAATTTCCAGTCTTTAGCCACTGAGTAAAAACTGATGTCTGAATCCTCTTGTGGTACAGCAGGTTAAGGATTTGGCTTTGTTACTGCAGTGGTTCAGGTCACTGCTGTGGTGCAGGCTCAGTCCCTGGCCAGGGAACTTCCACTTACAGGTGCAGCCCAAAGCAAACGAAAACAAAAACAAACAAACCAAACAAGAAAAATAAAACAAAGCAAGACAAACAACAACTACAACAACAAAGAAGATAGCTGGACGACAAAAAGCTCTCAAGAGAAGTTTGATTGGGTCTCTCACTTGATTCTCTACCACTCCCACTAGCACCCCAATTATTACGCAGACAGCAACCTTTGCCAGCACCACTCTTCTGATCTGAGGTGAAACTGAATACTCACACTCTATCTGCTCCTTCATAGAAACATTAGCACATTACTATTTTTTCCTCTCTTTCCATCTCTAGGACACTTACACTGAATCTCTCTTCTTGCCCCTCTTTTTTTTTTTTTAATTGGTTCCTTTTTTAATCTGTCCAATTTGCTTTGCTTTCTTTCTCTAGCCTATTTGTTATTTTACTCCAAGTTCATTTCCTGTTCATGCCCTTAAATTCCTGCCTGTGATCATCTTGAATACAGTTCAGTTTTGTTTTATTTTTATGGCCGCACTCTCAGCATATGGAAGTTCTCTTTCAGAATCAAGGATTGAACCTGAATTGCAGCTGTGACCTATGCCACAGCTGCAGCAATGATGGATCTTGCACCTGCTGTGCCAGGCTGAGGATCAAACCTGAGCCTCCACAGCAACCCAAGCTGCTGCAGTTGGATTCTAAACTCAGTGTGCCACAGCAAGAACTCCTAAAGTTCAGCTTTCTTATTTAATAAACCATCTACCTGGCTTGTCCTAGTTACAAAATCTTTTTAATTAAGGCCTCCTTAATATCTCTGGGAAGTGGTTGGATTAGATTAAATCTATGCTCCCAGGCCCTCTGTTTCTAGTTCTTGCACAAATCTCTTCCCTCTTATTTTCCCTCTGATTCACTATTATTTGTCTGTCAGTTTATTTCTTCCAACACACCTCCTTTAGCTTTTCAAATACATCTTCATAGATGTCTGCTCTGGGGGCAAATGTGTGGAACTGTAATTTCCCCAAGCCTCACCACCCTCTGGGCACATATGTGGGAGCACTAATATTAATACCTAATTTTTCTGGCTCATTTCCCCAAACAACCGATGCAAGAAACCCAGCTCCCTGAAAATTCCCTCTTAAGAATTTTTAAAATCTCCAGAGGCATGTGTGACATATGCTGCCCTTTCTTGGAGTCTGTGCCACTCTGCTGGCTATAGCTACTTCCTCCTGCACCAGGCAGGGCTGTGTTTCTCTCCCACTGCTCTTTATGGTGAAGCAATTCTGGGAAAACGGCTCCATTCAGCACAGCAGGCACTGTCTCTACATCAGGCTGCTCCTCCGGGTGCCAAGTTCCTCTTGCTGATTCCTAGCTCAGCATATCTCAGCTGTGGCCCTTCCAGGACCCTGGAAGTCAGATCTGCTCTGTGGTATATGGCAGGATGACAAAGAGACTCCCCCCTGACTCTTTGTTCTAGACTCAGGTAAAGCCTCCCAATGCAGGATTGCTGGGGGGCTGAATCCCTTTGCTCTGGCTGCCACAACAAAGTACCGCAGACTGGCTGGCTTAAACAACAGACATTTATTTTCTCTCAGTTCTGGAAGCTGGAAGTCCCAGATCTAGGTGTTGGCAAGTTCAGTTTCTCCTAGGGCCTCTCTTCTTGGCTTGCAGATGGCTGCCTTCTTTCTTTGGTCCTAGCGTGATCTTTCCTCTGTGCTTGCCCACCCCTGGCCCTGCTCTCCTTTTCTTACATGGACATTGATAAAATTAGACTAGGGTTCACCCTGAAATCCTCATTTTAACCTAACTCCTTCTTTCGAAGGCCCTGTCTCTGAGTATAGTCTCATACTAAGGTACTGGGGTTAGGGCTTCAACTTGTGCATTTTGGGGAGATGTGATTCAACCTGTAATAGGTACCAAAGCAATTCAGATCAAAGAGAATTGTTCTTTTACCTACTGTCTCTCTATGGTATGGACATGTATTATTCTAAAGACTAGTGTCTGGTAACCCCTTCTTCACATCACTGAGAATTCCTATGCACACCTCTGCAAGCTTCCATGTGCTGCTCCTATGTTAGTCTTGTCCCTCCTATGTTGGTCAAGACCTCATGCCAAAAGCCATACCTATAGCCGGGTAAGTTCAGCACACATATCCAAACACACCAGAACCCTAAACAATGAGGACCATATGGGCTTAAAATTAATTCCTGATAGACTGAAAGAACTATCTCCCTTTGATCTGAATTGCATTGATTTATTATAGGCTAAAGAACATCACCCCAATATGCACATGTTGAAGCCCTAATCCAAGTACCTTAGTATGTGACTTCAGTAGGACACTGTTGAAGACAGTGGGCTCTACAACCAGAATTGTCCTAACTCTGCCTAACTTCTTAGCTTGTATGACCCTTAGGCAAGTCACTTAACTTCTCTGCACTTTAGTTCCCTTATCTCCAACATAGAATTGACAATATTGGTACACACCCCAAAGGGCTATTGTGAGAATTGAATTTGCCACTACGAATAAAGCCCTTAGAATGTAGCATAGTATATAGAAAATATTCAATACATTATAACTCTTATTGCAGCATTTTAGTGCCATGGGGGAAAGAGTAGTACCAGAGACTTAACCTGCTGTATCTCTATAACAAGTACTCAGTAAATATATGTGGAACAAGTGCATTATTATTATAACATTCATTTACCACACATTAATGTTCATTCAGTTTTAGATAGATTACTTAATTTAATCCACAAAAAGTAGTATTGTTTATCTAACTTTATAGATGATAAAAACTGATGACCATTGATTTTAAGTAATTTGACAAAATTGTCTCACAGCTAACAGGCAGAGTAGCTAAGATTTGAAATTTTCTCTCCCCATATTTCACTACCTTGCTTTGTAGTTAGAACTGTGGAGTCCAAAATCCCTACCCTGCCCACCTCCCAATATGGAGCAAAATCAAACCTCCTTTGGGTAAATGTGTTCTTATTTGTCTGTCTGTCTTTCACTGTGCCATTTAATTCTGTTTTTATATCATGGTTTGGATGGTGCCAGAGCCCAGTTTTTCTGGAATACCTTCAACAAGACTGTGGTCAAACAAATGTGGAGGAAAATCTCCCAGTATGGGTAGAGGGATCCATCACCCCTTGGGTCAGGGAAGGGAGGGTGCTGTGCTGCAGGCTGTGTGCCAGAACCACAGCTTTGCAGCAGGAGTTAGCAAACATTATCTGGAAATGGGCAGGTAGTAAATATGTTGAATATGTAGACTACATACCCCAAATCTCTGTCATGACTACATAGGTCTGCTCTTGTAACTCAAAAGCAGCCATAGATAACACATAAATTCAAGGGCATGGCAGTGTTCCAATAAAATGTTATTTACCAAAATACTCAATGGGCCACTCTTGACCCAAATGCCAGTCCCTGCTTTATGTACATTTCTGAGTTTAATTTTCACTACAGTCCTAAAAATTCCTATTTAACAGTGTCAAAATGGAACCAGTATCATCTGCTTGTAGGACATAAGCGTTTGGGAGGGATGAAGCTGTGAAAATAATCAGCCTTGGGACCCTTTGTTTTGTTCCACGTGTCTCATGCCTGAGTTTTCTCTCCATTCTCCGTTCACATGACCCTACATATTTGTATAGCTTCTTGTGTTACATGCAAATCCCTTTGATAGGCAACATGATCTGACTGTCATTTTTACACTATTTCCTGGCAGCAGATGAGAGTGGTGCTATTATTTACTATCACATGTTACATTCACAAGTTCAGTACTTAAGAATCTGTTTATATCTTTCTAGCTCCTTCAGGTGAACACAGGTAAAGTTCCACAAGAGAGGGTGATTTTTTTTCACTCTCACTTTTTAGTTTCCAAATAAGAATAGATGCTTTGAAGGGAGAGTTGTATTTGGTTTTCCACAAATCAGAGATAAAATCTCTTGCTTTGTAGGACTGCTGTGTAGAAACAATGAAAATATGTTGGTTAAACACTTTTATGGTGTTTAGAGCATAGTAAATGTTGATTAGATGTAAAATTATTACTTATTTGTCTGCCTTCCCCCCTTTCTGTCCTGCTCTCCCACACACCATTGCCAATGTTAGGCTGGTACTCATCAATTCTATCCCAGGTTTTCTCAGCCTCAGCACTATTGGCTTATTGGGGCCAGATAAGTCTTTGTTGTGAGGGGCTAGTTTTTGCATTTTGGAATGTCCATGGCTTCTACCCACCAGATGACAGAAACACCCCTCCAGTTGCAACAACTAAATGTCTTCAGACCTTTTTTAATGTTTAGCAGCATCCATAGCCTCTACTCACTAAGTTACAGAAGCACCCTTCCAGTTGTAACAACTAAACGTGTCTTCAGACTTGCCGGTTTCTCCTGGGGAAACAGAAGTACCCCCAGTTCAGAACTACAGATACAACTCATAATGAGCTAGTGTCCATTGCACACCCCAGGAGCTATGTGTGGGCTACCTGATCTCTGTTTCAATGTCTACTGATTAGATCAGGAAGGAGAAACAACCTAAACCAAACCAATCGAAGTTTACCTCTTGTAAGTGTGAAATTAAAATTGAAAGCCAGCCATTTTACTTTAGCAGGACTCTTGCCCCAAGGATATGAATTCTTGAGGAAGATAGGACAATATCTTAGACCAGCTTTTGCTCACGAAAGAGAAAGCCAGTCTTCAGAAACAGAGTGTGATACTTAGAGAAGTAGAGGGAAGAGATACAGGCAGAGACCCACATGGATTTTCTGGCCTTGGAGAGGCCTGATAAGCTTTCTGTCCTGAGTTTGGTGAATGCGGAGTCTTTCTAATATGTTCTGAACCTGCTCCCATTTCTTT
This sequence comes from Phacochoerus africanus, assembly GCF_016906955.1. NCBI lineage: Eukaryota > Metazoa > Chordata > Mammalia > Artiodactyla > Suidae > Phacochoerus > Phacochoerus africanus. The sequence continues at coordinate 87,500,240 of NC_062546.1, forward strand.
CTCTTTGAATTCAATTGTGTAGCTTTCCTTTGCTTGCAAACAAAAGAGTCTTAACTAAAACACTATTGAGAGCATTGTTGTGGTTTTAGAAGGGCAGTAAATAACACCCCTTTCCCTCCCTCTTGAATTTGGAAATGGGTCAGTTACAGTCCAGGGAGAGGGAAAGCAAGAAATGCTAGTAGCTTCAAAAAGACAGAGTTTTACACAGCAAATAAGTTACAGAGGTTATGGGAGAAATTAAAAACCCATGGTACAATGAAAGAATCCAGAAATTAATAATACCAGTAAACTGCCTCCCTGTAGTTCACTCAGTGAGTGATCTCATTATCCTCATTTTGTTCTCATCCTTTGCTTTGAGCTTGGCCATTTGACTTTATTTGCGCAATGACATGAGGGTGAAAGTAAGTTTCCAGTTTTAAGAGCAGGTCTTAAGAGGCCTCGTAAGATTATTAGTTTCTTACCTGATATGTAAAGAGTTTAGAAGTAATCATTCCCACTTTACAATAAGAAAAATCTGGACAAACTGGAATAGAGTTACTTTTCATAGACCCATAAGAAAATTGATTTCCAGGGCAAAATGATAACCCAAAACTTAGAGAAGTAGGCATATCCAAGAGTTCCTATTGTGGCTCAGAAGATTAAGAATCCAACTAGTATCCATAAGGATGTGGATTCAATCCCTGGACTTGCTCAGTGGGTTAAGAATCTGACATTGCCATGAGCTGCAGTATAGGTCACAGATACAGCTCAGATCTTGTGTTGCTGTGACTGCAGCATAGGCCAGGAGCTGCAACTCTGACTCAACCCCTAGCCTGGGATCTTCCATACATATGCTACAGGTGCAGCCCCTACCCCCCTAAAAATGCATGTCTGGAGAGCCACAACTGAATTCTGCTTAGCTTGACTGGAAGCTACTGGAATTTTAAAGCAATAGGAAAATTTAAAAGATAATTTTGAGGACTTACTAGAAGCGAGGTGGACTAGCTTGAGAGTACGAAACTCCTGGAAGTCATTGTTTTAGGAGGTGCCCACACTTTTGCCAGATTTACCTCCAAAAAACCCACCAGGTTCTCAGGGTGAACATCTTAGAAATATCTCTGCAGGCTCCTTCCCACACCTTAAAGCAACACCAACAGAGCTCCTGTTGAAAAAGCTGCAAGACACAGATTTTTTCTGAGGAGAACTAAAGAAGACCAGAGTCAAAAGGAAAGACAAAATCTAGAACTCTAGAGGAATTTTAGGCCACTGGCATTTATAGCTATAGAAAATGTGAAACCCAGCAAAACTCCTAACCATATTAACACAAATCCACAGACTAAAGATTTACTTACCTCAGTTACTAATACGTGATACATGTCTGGCAATGAAGAAAAAATTACAGGAAATGCCAAAAGTCAAGTGAGAAAATATAGTCTGATGCAACAAAGCAATCATCATCAGAATCAAACTTAAATATGATAAACATACTGAAACTATCAGATGGGAAAATAGCTATAATTATTAATATGCTAAAGTTGCTAATGGAAAAAGATGCAAGAACAGATGGGTGGTGTAACCATGTAAGCAGAGAGGTGGAAACTAAGAAAAAAATCAAATGGAAATATTAGAAATTAAAAACAATTCAACAGAAATGAAGAATGGTTTCCATGGGTTCATCAGTTACTTAATATATCCAAGGAAAGAATCAGTGAGGTTGAAGAAGTTTAATGGAAAATTACCAAACTGAAATTCATAGAAAATAGAAGAATGGAAAAAGCCAAACAAAGCATCCAAGAACAGCAGAACAATTTCAAAAAATATAATATATGAATACATGGAATAATAGAATGAAACAAAATAAAGAATAAAGAAGAAGAAATAGTTGAAAAAGTAATGACCAAGAATTTTCCATTAATAGACACCAAAGCAGAGATCCAGAAAACTCAAAGAATGCCAAGTACAATTAATTTAAAAACAAAACCAAAGACAACAACATGAAAAACATTTAGACATATTATATTCAAACAGCAAAAAAACTGAAGAAAATCTTGAAAGAAGAGAGAAGAAAACAGGTAATTATTCTAAAGAATCACAATAGACTTTTAAATCAGAAACCATGAAAGAAGAAAGTGGAGTGAAATATCTAAAGGGTTGAAAGAAGAAAAACTTAACAAACTAAAATTTTATATCCAGCAAAACTATTCTTCAAATGTGAGGGAGTAAGAAATAAAGGTTTCTAGGATAAAAGAAAAAAAAGAAAGAAAAAGAGAAGAAAGAAAGAAAAAGAGAAGAAAGAAAGAAAGAAAGAAAGAAAGAAAGAAAGAAAGAAAGAAAGAAAGAAAGAAAGAAAGAAAGAAAGAAAGGAAGAAGAAAGAAGGAAGGAAGGAAGGAAGGAAGGAAGGAAGGAAGGAAGGAAAGGAAGGAAGGAAGGAGGAAGAAAAAAGAAATAAGGAAGGAAAGAAAGAAAGAAAGAAAGAAAGAAAGAAAGAAAGAAAGAAAGAAAGAAAGAAAGAAAGAAAAAGAAAAGGAGGGAAGGAAAGAAGGAAGGAAGAGGGAGAGAGTAAGGGAGGAAGGGAGAAAAGGAAGGAAGGAAGTAAAGAATGAAGGAAGGAAAAATGGAAGGAAGGAAGGAAAGAAGGTAGGAGGGAAGGATTAAACAATAGCAAACCTCCTGAAGAAAAAAATGTCAGGAAAAAATTTTCAAATAAAAGAGAAAGCAATATAAATCAGAAAATCAGATCCACATAAAAATGCTCAGAGAAGGTGAAAAATGAGGGGAAACTGAATAAATAATTAATCTAACGAATGATATGGCTATAAACATGGTAGATATTAACCTGCTCTATCAATAATCACATTAAATAATTGGTATAAATTACCAGTTGGAAGTAAAAAACTGTCCCAATGGATAAATAAATAAATCCTAGGGCCTTACTTCCTCCCTTACCATCTTAAAGTGATTCTCAGCACAGAAGCTGAGTGATCTCTTCACAATGTCAATCAATTCATGTCCCTCCTCTGCTCAAAATGTGCAAGGATATCCCATTTAACTCAGAGCAAAAGTTACAAGCCTTACAAAAGTACCTCATTGTCTTTCCAACCTCATGTTTATGGTTTGAATTTCTCCCTCTCCTCTCCAGCAACTCTCATCTCCTACATCCCAGACTTCTGTGTGGCTAACTCCCTCACCTTCAAAGGTTGTGTTGTGTGTGTGTGTGTGTGTGTGTGTGTGTGTTTTGTCTTTTTAGGGCCTCCCCACAGCGTATGGATGTTCTTAGGCTAGGGGTCTAATCAGAGATGTAGCCACTGGCTTATGCCACAGCCACAGCAACATAGATCTGATCTGAGTCTGTTTCCTACACCACAGCTCACAGCAATGCCAGGTCCTTAACCCACTGAGTGAGGCCAGGGATCAAACCTGCATCCTCATGGATCCTAGTCAAATTCATTTCCATTGATCCACAATGGGAACTCCTCAAACTGTTTGTTTGTTTTGCTTTTTGTTTAGGTTTTTTTTCTTTTTGGCTGTACCTATGGCATGTGGAAGTTCTTGGGCCATGGATCAAACCCACACCCAGCAGTGACCTAAGCTGCTTCAGTGACAATAGATCCTTAACCCACCATGCCATGAGAGAACTCCATCCTCCTTCAATGTTTTGCTCAAATGCTGCTTTCTCTAAAGTCTACCCTAACTACTACAAAATGTATTTATTTATTCCATCTTTTGTTTATTATCAGCTATTCAGTATAAATTAAACTCCACTAGGCAAGGACTTTTGTCTGCTTTGTTTGCTAATCTTCTAGGACAGTACCTGGCTCAATAAATATTTGTTAAATGAATGGAGTTACTAACAATATCTACAGAGACTGTCCAATTGTTTAGAGCTTATATTCTGACACACACTGTTCTGAATGTGCATCTTATACCACAGACCAAGATTCAGCAAACTACAGTTCTAGGGCCAAATCTATCCTGCTTCCTTTTTTTGCAAATGAAGTTTTACACAGCCACACTCATTTGCTTAGTTATGGTCTATGGCTGCTTTCAAGCTACATGGAGGCAGAGCTGTATAATTGCTCCAAAAATTCTGTGGTCTCCAAAGAATAAATATTTACTCTCTGGCACTTTATTAGAAAAAAAATGTATTGCTCCTTGATATAGACATAGCATTTGACACATTAATTTCAAACAGACAAACAAACAAAAAACTAAATAGAGATTTGACGTTTCTTTCCTTCTTTCCTACTTTCTTCCTTTCTTTCTTCCTTTCTTTTCTGGTCACAGATAGAAAGGCCTTACCTGGTAAAATCTTCCATTTCATTTTGTTTCTCTGATTGAGTCCATTTTACAGAGGGAGAGGATGCAGAGAACACAGGGAGGGGATATACAAGGCAGAGTAGATGCATATTTTAATAGGCATTAAATGGAACCATTGATTAATTCTGCTTAAAGTTGAGCCCTTCCATATGCTTTTAGCCACAGAAAGTTTCTTCATACAAAACTCAAATGTTAAAAAAAAAAGTTGAAATAATTCTCCCTTTTTAGCTGGTGAGGTTTATCTTGTGTATGACCTTATTAGGAGGGGTTAATTTAGAGAACTTCTCCTAGCTTAGGTGAGAGGGTATAGAGGTGCATCTATTCTATCTGTAGAGTGGTCCGAAATACACTGGGTGCTCCTAATGGACACCAGGCCCAGGGTAAATGCTGAAGAACATGTATCAGACAAAGCAGCCAAATAAGAATGGTGGGACATGGGGCAGCAAACTCTTGAGATAGTAATAAACACATGGGGCCCCAGATTGTCACCTGAGACCATCCCAGGTAACTTGTTCTGTCTCCCAGTCACATTGAATATATGGACAAGTAGAGTTACAGAGTGAGAAATTCAGTCACAGGGAGGTGAGTAAATAAAACTATTCAAATGAGAACCAACAGGGGCTATTTATTCAGAACTTGCTCTAGCAAGGGAGTCAGACAATATCAAGAGTTTGGAAGAGACTCAAAACTCAAAGAGAGGCAGAGGAGTGGGAAAGCTGTATAGTGGAAATAAAGGGAGAAGGCCCCAAAAGTACTTGATTGCAGGCTATTGGTGTGGGGAAGTTAGACGTGTCCAAACTAAAAGTGGGATATCTCATGTGATGATATGGGGAACATATTTGGCTTCCTCTGGTTGGCTGTGAGTGGGAACAAGGGCAAAGACTATGGAAGTTGGGAGTCATTGGTGAAGTCCTAACTGTTCTGGGAACTGCTGCAGACATTGTGGCTTGACTTTCTGGACTGACTGCTGCAGAGGTTATGGGTCAGAGATTGATTGTCATGTGTGGTCTGGCCATTGACCGTGGGTACATTCAGTGTCTTGGGGACAAAGAAAAATATTTTTACAGAGGTTTTTTGATTAAATACAGAGGAGGAAAAGGAAAAGATCAAAGAAAGAGAGATGAAGAGAAGAGGATCATTAAGAATTTAAAAAGGGGTTGTTACATTTTTGATTAGACAATTGACATCACTTAGGTGGAGAAGAAAGAGGAATAAAAAGCTACAATATCCTTTCCACTACTGGGCATATATCCTGAAAAGACAAAAACTCTTAATTTAAAGATACATGCACCCCTATGTTCATTGCAGCACTATTTGCAATAGCCAAGACATGGAAGCAACCTAAAAGTCCATCAACAGAGGAATGGATAGAGAGAGAGAGAGAGAGAGAGAGAGAGAGAGAGAGAGAGAGAGAGAGAATATTACTTTGCCACAAAAAAGAATGAAATAATGCCATTTTCAGCAACATGGATGGTCCTAGAGATTATCATACTAAATGAAATAACTTAGATAGGAAGATAAATATCATATGATATCACTTACATGTGGAATCTAAAAAAAAATCATACAAATGAACTTATTTACAAAATAGAAATAGAGCCACAAACATAGAAAACAAATTGTGATTATCCAAGAGGAAAAATGGTGGGGGATAAATTAGGAATTGGAGATTAATAGAGAAGCACTACTATATATAAAATGATAAACAATAAGAACCTACTGTATAGCACAGGAAATATATTACATATCTTGTAATAATCTATAATGGAAAAGAATCAGAAAAAGAATACACACACATATATATCTGAATCACTTTGCTATATACCTGAAACTAACACAATATTGTAAATCAACTATACTTTAATTTTAAAAATTTTTAAAGAAAATCTACAATATTGAAAACATCCATTTACATCCTTCATGTCCCTTTAATAGAGAAACAAAAATCTGTGTTTTGTTTGTTTGTTTTTCACTTTCACAAACTGAAATGAAATTCAGCTAAGTTATTCCTGCTTCTTCAGGCTGGCATTTTGATTAAAAGACCAAGCGCCTTCACATATCCTGTAAAATATTCAGGAGGCTGAGGAACCTGTAAGTGAATATAAAAGCACAATTAGATTGATAAGAACCACCTTCTAGCAATGTGTAACATCATCTCAGGAGAACTCCGCTCTGGAAGGCTTGTTGACATTTTATTATCCACCCTGCAAGGTAAGGTGATAACTCAGCTATTCTAATTCCCACCAACTGTAACTTTTAGTACACAAAATATTTCAACTTAAGTGTACCACTCCTCCACTTTTGAAAAAGGAATATAAATTATTCTTCTATTTCTGATTTTTAGGTTGAATAGGTTCTTTGGTCTGTACCATTTTTACTTGCAGCTCAACTGTCAATAATAAATAATGTATGTTAAGACACAATTATAGAAATTTACACAAAGCCAAGGTTTAAAGTGGACTAATTTTTATGATTTCCCACCCATAAAGTGGTCTAATTTTAGCAATTTTATACTCATGAAAACCCTTTTTAAAAATCAAGTTGTCTTAGAAGCAGAACATGAACAAAGGCTATTTTCACTTGTAACAGCACAGAGCTTCTAAACGTTGATTGGTATTTCATAAGAAATCTGTTTGTTTTTCTCACCTTCTGATAAAAGCAAATCTACTGCAAATTACACAAGTGAAATTCCTTATTATCCTTTGTTATCAAAGTCCTAGAAATGAAGACAGAACTCTGTACAGCACATGTGAAAAGCATGGATGCTATGTAAATGGATGTTTGTTGAGTAGTCACTGCCCATAAGGGTTTGAATATTTATAAATATCCATCAGGGTTCAGCCCTTCATTTGGTTGTGATTTGGAATCACTGTTGTTTGAGGTCTCCAGCTGGCAGCATCTCTTCCTTTACCTGATTTCCATAGGCAATAAAGCAACAATCACATTATTCCCTCATTTGTGGGCTCAGGGCAAATGTAGCCCTGGCCTCAGAGTCAGGAGGCCAATGTTCTGAACTTGTCCCTGCCACTGATAGACATGTGGTTGGTGGCAATCCTGACCTTTCTGGACTGTAGTTTGCTCACCTGCTAAATGAGGGATCTGCATTAGATAACCTCTGAAGACCTTTTAAAGGCAACATTCCACGACTGTGGGAAAAAAAAAAATGTGGTTAACTGGCTAGCAGCTGACCATCCCCAAATTTTATGTTTTTTAAAGAGCTGAGATGCCAAGTTGATGGTCTCTGTAGCCTCTGAAAAAAACTATAATGGAGTGTTGTTTAATTTTATAGTTTTATCAAGATGTCTCTACACAGCTGTTACAAAAGCATCTGTATTTTCTCCAATGTAAAATAAGTAATTGCTTGCATGACAACATACAGAAGGAAAAGAAAGCAAAGAGAAAAGTAAGCGATGATTAATATTTAGGTGTAGAATATTCCCATCTATGGAGCTCATAGAAAACACACAGTCACAACATGTCAGGTTGAGAAATGGATCAAAAGAATTGTCACATTCTTTCCCAAGCCATTCATTTATTTATCTGCTCATTCACTATTTGAGTGAACAAATTTATTAGTCCAACAGTTTTTTGGCATTCTATGAGACAGGCACTCTTTCAGACTCTTCTGGGACAAAGAACACAGGCAAGGCTTTTATGTGCATGAAACTTTCATTATGGAGGAAATGACAGTGAGCAGATAAATAAGGGTTAAATAATAAAATTTTCAGGTGTGTTAGTGCTATAAAGAAAATAAAAAAGAAACATGATAAAGAAGAGTAGGATGTGGGGAGCAAGAGGCAGGAGGGGGCTGCAGAGTGGATGGTTAAGGAAGGAGAGAATCATTTAAAGACCAGGGAGAAGACAGTTGCCAGTTGCAGTCAAATGTATCAGCAAGTGCTAAGACTCTTAGAAAGGAGAGTATTAGGGGCTTCCAAGGAAAAGCAAAGAGGCCATGGTGGCTAAAGCCTTTTGGGAAGAAAGAAGAATTACTTGAGGTGGAATCAGGATCAGAACCAGGGTCAGAATATATAGGACTTATCATTGGCGAAACATTTGGGTTAAGTTTCTAAAAGTCATTCTATTCTCTATATTCCGAATATATTGTTGGTATCCTTTGCAGAACCTAAGAAAGTAAATAGGATCACAAATATAATTAGGAATTGTCTTAGCAGATATCCATAAAAATAATAACTACATATCTAATGATAAGCCAGGCATTGTGTAGAAAACTTTCATGTGTTTCTTACACAACCCATGAGTAATTAGCACCAGATCCCTTAATAGATTAGGAAGCTGAAGTTGAGGAAGTTTCTGTGTGACTTGTCAAAATCTACATGGATATAAAGTGGAAGATCAATGTTAGAACACAGTTTTCTGATTCCAAAACTCAATTTAGATTCATTTAAATCGAATGGATGGGAGCAATGCAGTTCAGGAAGGGGGCATTTTGCTGGAACAAAATTTCTGTAAGGGAAGAAATCTGCACTGTGATGAAGTAGCAGGACATAGAGAAGGACTTTTCACATAGTTTACACTCAGATATTGATCATTTAAATCAGAAATTTTCCATTTTGCGGATTTGATGCATCTGCAAAGAAGGAAATGAGAATGGATATCACTTTGCACATTTTTTAAATGTTCACATTTAGTTTCCTCTCCATAAATTGTTTCATTTCCCTCTATACAACAAAATTTTGTTTAATTAAATCATCCATTCCCATGATCTCTGTGATAAACATCTCTGCCCCAATTCCTCCATTTTTCTCTCCCACTGCCAAGCTTGTCTGGGACCCTGTCAATGCCTTCTTCATCTAGACAACTGTGCATTTATGCATTTCCTGATTAAGGCAAACACCTGTACCTTCTCAGTGGGATCCAGGTCCTGCTTCATTGCATCAGGATCTAATTATGAGACTTGTACTCACTTTGCCTGGCATTAAACATGCCCATTATTTTGGTGGGCCTTGAAACAAACATCTAAGTAACTGGTGTTCTTGCCCATTGTTTCAGAGGGTCACTAAAAGGAAGATTGAGTTACCGGGCAAAAAAGAAGTTGAGAACACACTGAAGAGGTAAGGGGTAAAGGTTAAAGGTCAAGGGGGTATCAGAAACCAGATAACAAAAACAAGGACAGACTTACAAAGCAGCATAAGAATCCAAGAATAGGTGAGCACCCATGAACTTGGGTACACATCATCTTACACAACAGGGAACAAGGTAAGGGCCAAAGGGCTAGGCAGATGACCTAAGCAAATTAGAATGCAGCAGAAGCTGAGAGCATGAATAGAAAACCCTGAGGTCTGGAAATGTATACCTGAAAAAATAATGTCAGTAAATAATTTCCCATCATGTTTTCCCCATATTTGCTGTCAATATTTATTTTTTGCTTGCTTAGAACCACTCCCAAATTTGCAAGTAGAAGGTGACAACTGGTAGGGTAAGTGTGTCAAGAAAGGATAAGCATAATTTTTTTGTTGGAAGATATTTTTTGATTGTTCTGTGTATCACATTCACCCATCTGCAAGAGCTTTGGCAAAATATCTGAAACAGAGCCTCAGTAAAATGCAAAATGGCATCATAGAAACCTCTCTTCATATACTTTTCTATACTTACAATTTTGTTAATTTTGTTCTACCTAGGATGGCGATTTGATCAGGTCAAAGAGATCTATCTATTAGCACCAAAATTCTTCTTCCAGGGCTGACCATTTGATGATGGCCTTGGAATTATACTATTGGTAGCAGTAAATAAAAATTTAATTTTCCTTTCATTCACCATTAATGTGATGTTCAAAACTTGCCTTCACAAGGCCCCAAACTTCCCCTCCAGCTTCAATGGATGTTATACCCAAGCCACTTTTCATAGTTTTGTATCTGCCTATTTACTTCGACTCTTCCAAGGGTTCTTGGCCTGGAGTCCTTAAATCTAGGCATCCAAGGATAGGTTTCATAAAACCCATGAGTTATTGGTTACTTCATGTAAGTTATATATTCATATCTAATTGTGTGTTTAGTCAGCTTCTTAAAGGGGTCTATAACTCCCCCAAAATTAAAAAAAATACATATTATGCTATTTCCTCAGCCTCAAATGATCATTTTCCTATCAATATCTTGAGGTGATATTATTTATTCTTGTTCTTTAAGCCCTGGCTAATAACATCTCCATTCTAGATTTCCCAGTCAAAATCAAATTAATCTTTACTCTCAACTTCCACCATAGTTTGGATGAACCTCTAACAAGAACATATTTCAATCTGCCTTATGGTACAATCAATAATTAAACTCCTGTTTATCCTAATGTATTGACAGCTCCTTGGGAATAGGAAGACCATAGTATATTTGTCTCTGTGTACTGTAGTTGTAAAAGTACTTTATAAATAGTCAATACACAAAGTAAAGTTTTTGGTGTTGAATAGAATGCTGTCCATTTTTTATCAGATTTAAGAGCCTCTATAAGGTATCTGCCTGGGTCTTTTGCACTCATTGTACTTTACCTGTCATTCCTTTCTGAACATGATTTCTTGATGACTAAATTCCATTGACTTAAGTAGACTAGCTTCTGCCAGACCTGAGCCTCCCTGCTCCAAACACACATTCTCAACCTTGTTCTGACATGACAGCTCTACATCTAGTCCTCAGCATATATCTCTGCCCACCAGTTCCCTGCAGTTCCATGTTAACTTCAATTTCAAATCATCCCCTCAACATTCCTTCAACGAAGACTTGAAAGGGGCTTTTATTATGTGCCAGAGACTGAATTTAGTGTTGGGAATCAAATGTTGAATAATAGACACTGACATGCAACCACCACCTGTAGTTTGCAGAACTTTTGAATGTTTACATTTGTCCCTGTTGTGATATCAGGCCGATAATCGCATTTTAATTCCTCAATGATTATGTTCCCCTTGCTCTCTTGGGCACCAGAAGACATTTAAGAATGCTGAGTTTTGTTGGCCTCTGAAAGACCCTGAAATGCTGTGTTGATGTTTTCATAATTTGATATTACATATATAACCAAAGTTTGAGAGCCACACATTTTTTCCCCTAGTTTAACAGTTTTGTTTTGCTGCCATCACTGCCTTGTCCTAAAGCAGAAAGAGTATACATTAGGATGAGAGATGTTTCCTCCAAATATAGAACAGTTGCAAAGCAATCATAATAATGAAATGGATTGTGGGCGTAATGTGCCTGTGTTTTCTCATTATAGCATATTTAGCAGTGATGTTCCTGTAATAAATGTACCAATTTTACATATTAAAAATGATATGGGACCATTATAGAAATGTTATCTTTCTCCCATGACAATATTGAGGACTGCCTTTTTATTGAAAAGAATACTATCATTTGTATGTTAAATTTTTAAGTAGATTTCTTTATTTTAATGTATAAGGAATAGAAGAAAGCCTAATAGAATACTTCCTTACTTTTCTTTTTCTGTTGGTTCTCATTTGCCCTGATGTCTTTGAGACTCAATTACACAAGGATCATTTTCATATTTAGATTGGTGTGATTAACCAATGCTGTGAAGAGCTTCTGAAAAGCTCAGACCTACTTAAGGGAAAGGAACTTTGATTTTGTCTTACACAGAGAATAAAACATAAATAAAAAATAGTAGTGACTCCTTCATGTGAAAGGGATAAGTATCAGCATATGGCCAGGTCCCTGCAGCTCCATCCTTCCTTCTTAATCTCATTCTACTGAACTGTGTAGGCAACAGTCACCATGCATGGAGGTTTTCTAGCTCTTTCATTTCCTAAGATGGCTGTAGCTCCAAGGGGTTCGTAGTGTTTGCTTACCTAGAAATATACTGAATATCCTTTGTACCAATGACACGATATCCATATTATCCATTTGCAGTGAACTTATGCCCACCTTCTTTTTTCCACAGGTTTCTATATATCAGCTTGGCCTTTCCTTCTTTGCTCAATGCATCTCACACTAACTGAACTCCTTACTTCTAGTGAATTGGAAGTGCTAATTGCTTTATAATTGTTTCATGTATATGTCATAGTTTATTAGATATATTATTCATGAAAGTCACATAAGTATTCTCAGCATCCTATCTTTTCTGGGAAAAGTTATATCATTGACTTTAATAGATTCCAAAAGAAGAGGTCTCTTTTTTTGTGTCACATTTCTACCTTAGTCACCAGTTAAATGAAATTAATCCATTTTTCCCCTCTGCCAACATGCCCAGAAAGTATCTTCTACATAGCTTCTCTATCTACTTGTTGTCATGACCAAGAGAAGATCTGGTTCTACAGCTGAAAAATCACCTTCATTAGGTCATGTTTCACTGTTGAGTAGAGTTATGATGTTCAAAGTTACTGCTCACTCGTGGAATCTTTTTTTAGACCAGGATTCCCCAGGCGAAGTGGGTATACCAACTTTACTTCCTACTGCCAAGCATCAAGCACACCTGGGCAAGGTTATCACATGCAGAAAGTTGCTATTTTTGTTTGCACTTTTGTGAGAGTCTGGAAGGCATACTTGCACTACTTGCAGCTGGATGGAAAAATCAGACTTTACTCTGTAGACCTAGAACTCACTGCAAGTGGGCTCCTAGCATTAGTTTAAATATTAGACCCCAACAAGGAAACACTTTCACTTTGGCCTCATTTCCTCACCTTGCCCTTCCAACTAGCCAAAGCAATGGCCTCATTCTTCAGGGATAGCCTGGCCCAATTTTACAGCTAACTCTTGGAATTCAATATATTCCCATTGTTTATAACCCCAAATAGTAGAAATGTTAAAATGGTATCCTCATGCTTTTCCATACTTCCAAACGTCAACAAATTAATGTGGCAATAAAATGAGATAGCATATACAAGAACATATAGCATTCCTTATATTCTTGTATATTCTTTCATTTTGGACAGGGTTTTCATTTGTTTTCCTTTTATGATGTATTTTATACATTCAAAGTACATAGTAACATGGATAGACAGTAAGAATGCTCCATGAAGTGTGTTTTTCCTGACTGATTTACAAATGCCTTTTAGGTACTCAAAAACTCGAGACTCTTGTCTTCTGTAGCAATATGAGGAGATTCATTTTTTTAGATCTATTTTTTGCTTTGACTTTCACTGCATCTAATGGCATAATCTTACCTTTATAGATCCTCTAATTAAAAAATATTTTACAGAGTTCCCGTCGTGGCATAGTGGTTAACGAATCCGACTAGGAACCATGAGGTTGCAGGTTCGATCCCTGCCCTTGCTCAGTGGGTTAACAATCCGGCATTGCCGTGAGCTGTGGTGTAGGTGGCAGACGCGGCTCGGATCCAGCGTTGCTGTGGCTCTGGCGTAGGCTGGCAGCTAAAGCTCCGATTAGACCCCTAGCCTCAGAACCTCCATATGCTGTGAAAGCAGCCCTAGAAAAGACAAAAAAAAAATTTACAATCATGTTGCTTAAAATTTAATTCATTTCTGCCATTCACTATGTAGGTTTCATTTCTGATCAATACTTTTATACATAGCTTTATACATGATATATGAATAAAGGCATATAATTTATTTTCTTCTATATAGCTTTTGAAATAATTATCAGCATGTGAGTAGATAAGGCCCTTTACATTAATTAATTAAAATTGTAAACATATTTCATGAGTAGCATATCTTTGTCACCTTTTTGAAGTCTATGAGTTTACTTTTAATTTATATTTTTGTTCTGTTTGTTCTTATTTTTTCATTGCAGATGTTTGGATTTTCAGGTTGAATTTTTATTCTCTGCCATCAACCATAGCTATCATATTTTTAGTCTTATTGTATTTACCTCTTCATTCTTTCCTCTAAATAAGTTTTGCCTCAAAATAAAAAAGACAGATTTCACAGATGAAGAAACTGAAACTCAGAGGTTAAATTACCAGCCTGAAGTCACACTGTCTGAATGTTTGTTGTATGTATATATTCATTTATTCATCTTGATAATATGCTTCTTCAGAGAGATTATTTTTGTCTCTCTTTTTTCAAAACAGTCCCTAAATGTTCTACACCAATCCAACATACAAAAGCATCCAACTAACATGCTGTGTGTACCTCGTGATTATGATCACCATGTAGAATACTAAGAACTTAAAAGTGAAGCTGCAGAAACACCACAGAGCTAAAGACCCTATTCTACCTAATCAGTTTTCCCCCAATCCACACATTTAAAACTGATCCTAGCTTGGACAGATGTATATACATATGCTACAGGAGTCACTGCATCACTTTAACTCTCCCTGGAAGGTTAAATTGAGGTTTCTGAGGGGGTGATTGAAATAACCCAAGGCATAGTTTGTCCAGCATGTTGTAGAGACTGAGTTAATTTGTTTAAATAAACCACAGATATTTTTGTACTCATTTCCATCCAGTAGAGGAACTGGGGAGTTAACATGTAAGGATTTACGATTCAGATGCTAGTAATTATATGTTGATGTACCAGAAATCTTCAAGTCTTATTAAATGAAAATGGGCTTAGGAACTGAATCGATTTGAAATTATTGTCTTTACAAATACCTGCATGTAAGTGTTGACAAAAGTATAGGATTCTGTGAATTGCCTTTGCCTGGTCTCTCTCTCTCACTCTCTCTCTTTTTTTCTTATCAAAGTCGTTGACATCATGTGATGGCAACTGTTAATTAATAAATGGAAACTTTGATTTTACAAGTCCTGCAAAATAATATGTGCAATTTTGGGGCAGGTACTGCTAATGAGTTGTGATTTTGTATCATGTCTTTAGCAGTCAATTTACACTCAGCTTGCATATTTGTTTGCATATTTGTTTCAAAATTACAGTTCCATAAGATGCCTATTGATTTATTACTTCTCTTAAAATCATGACTTCCTTAGGATGGTTGTAAGAATTCATTGGTCTTGACCCCAACTACTCATTTTCTCTTCTTTCATCTCCTGGGGCTCATTAGGAGAATATATCTTGAAAAGTAAAATGTGTGTTGCCAAATCTGTATAAACTTTTCTCACTGGGGTCATTTGCTTATTTATTCAGCAAAGACTATTTGGGCCTCTCCCAGGTAACAGATGTTCTTCAAAGTCCTGGTGACTCTGGGGTGAATGACTAAGGTACAGTCCCTTTGAACTCATGGAACTTCCAGTTAAGCAAAAAAGAACAACCCAAACTAGTAAAGACCAGCAAAATGAGAACAATAAGGTATAGAGGTATAGAGTGCCATGGGGGTATAGAGTGTCTTAAGAAGCTGAGGGCTACAGACTGAAAGAGTCCATTTCCACATTGTTTTTGAGAGGGAAAGAGTGGAGGAGAGGTACAAGGAGCAGAAAATTAGGAACCAACAGGCAGACAGAGAATCAAAGAAGCAGTAGAAAAGACAGAATAGTATAGACATAAATAAATAAATAAATAAGGAGCTGAGTGATCAAGAACTAATAAAAACAAGGATCAAGTGACAGGGACTAGGAGGAAATGGATTTGGAGCTGGCAGCAATGAACATTTGCTTTCATCTCCTAAGTGTCCCTTCCTCCTCCTCTGGATGGCAGCATCTCATTTGTCTTCAGGAAGCCAATGTTCTCCTGGTGTCAGCCCACATGGGTTCAGGAGGGTATATCTCGCACTGTGGCATCATCAGGTGGGATTGGAGGCTTGTCCCCACCCTATGCATCAATCCCAAACCAGATGAATAAGTCATCCCATGAGTTTTTGCTGGAGCAACAAGGTAGCAATCCCAATCTCTCCCTATATGGTTAAGCTGATAGAACGAATGCTTAGAGTTGCTGGTGGCCACTTTTGGTATTACCTGTGGAAACTTACTGAAGAATAAATCCAGTCCAGAGGAAAATAGAATGAATTTACCAAAGAGATTACTGGAGATAGTTTGAGGACCTGATTTATTTTGGAATAGCTCCTTTTAACTAGCTATGAATTGGTTTTCTCTGACATCTCACACCAAAGATCCTATTATATGTGGTATAGAGTATATGTGGATTGAGGGTATTAGTGAAGGGTGACAAGGAAAAAGGCACATGAAATTGTAATTGTTTATTCTGTCAAGATGGCCCATTTTTGGAGAAGAATGCTCTCAGTGGGCACTTTCCAAGGCTGGATCAGTCAGGTCTGGCTCAATTTCAGGCTTGTAGACTATGGGTATGTAAGAGCAAAGACCCACTCTGAGCAAGGGGCTCTTGGAAAAGAATGACTTAATCTTAGGTCGAATTTAGAGGGTTTGGCCTAAAACTAAGGTCTTCTCGCCACAACAGTGTTGGTGAAGCAGGCTTTCCACTCAGTCGATGGCCATTCTCTCTGTGGGTATAAGAAGTAGGAGCCAGAAGTAATGAATATTGGGTGACACCAGCATTGACAAATAAGGCAGGGTATAGGACCATGGGTTTTTGAGGACTTCCATAGGCACATGATTTCATGTATAAAATGATAGTTATTCTATTTATTATTTAGAAATAAAAAACAACCATAAGGTGAAAAGTAAAGACCAGAATTGTCCTCACATGTCTATCTTTATCAGGTATTTCTTAATAATTCTGGAAAATGGTATTGTTTACTTAGGATATCCATGTAATGATTATTTCAATAATTCTGCAACTCTGCCCTAACTTCTCAGTGTTTTTTTTAGGAATTAGAAACAACAAACAACACTGAAGCTTTTATAGAGGAACTCTGTCTACAAATGTAAGTCTGGCAATTAGATACCAGTGCAAAGCAATGTGTCTTTGGATTTTTTTTTCAACTGAGAGGAAAAGAAATCTACAAATTGCTGTGAGTAAAAGAGAAATCCAAGGGAGAAATGTGGATAAAAATTGTAATAAAAATATCAATAGTTCCACCTACTATTTTTGAGTGATTAATATGAGCCATGTACTGTGATAAATACTTTAATTATATTCTCATTTAATTCTAGTAATCAAATTATGAAGTATGTGCTATTAATATCCCCATTCTGTAAATGAGAAAATTGAGCTTTAGAATTACTAAGTAGCTTGTCTAAATTTGTACAGACAGGGTAAGGTGGAGCTGGGATGCAAACCCCAGTTTTTTTCATGCCAAGTTTATCTAAGGGCAGCAGGGGCAGCCAGTATCTACAGAGACTGAATTGGGCATTGGACAATCACAAACAGTGTGTCTCCATCTCCCTCACATCAACTTCATTTCTCAGATTCCTTCTCTCTTATGGTACATCTTGGATTATCTGTACAAAATATTTAAAAAAAAATAAAAGAGGAGAGAGAGAAAGAGAGAGAATTCCACTGTGGCACAGTGGGTTAAGGATCCAGCATTTCTGCAGCCATGGCCCAGGCACTTCCATATACCACAAGTATGGAAATAAAAAGAAAAAAATGTTTTCTGTCTTTCATTCCCTAGTTTCTTTACCTTTTTTTAGCCAAGTACGATTGAGCTAATAATATTTAGTCTATGAGAGTTTTTATCCAAAATGCCTGCCATGGACTGACTTCAATGCTAGCCTGCTGTTCCAACTTCCTAGGAAAGAAATCTGATTGGGATCTTGTGACTACCTAGCCTGCCATTTACCACCAACAGTGGGTGGGGAGATTTCTCCAAATGGTAATAACACAGGTGTCTCAAACCAGCCACAACAATTTCCAAACTCTGTGATCCAAAGCATAGGTCTAATGGGAAATCAAAGAAAGGCAAGAGCAGTGAAATCTTCGTGGAGAATGTCTAACCTGGAGGCTTGGAATTCTGGCCTGACAGATACCCTATTGGAAGATTTCAAGCAAGGACATAACATGAAGGATACCAAGAAGGAAGTAATGTATAGGAAGGTTCTGGAGTGAGGGAGAAAGATATTCTGCCTGCATCCAAAGTTTTATGGGGGGGGGGGAACCAGAAAGTAAGATAGCATAAGAGTTCTTCTTTCCTCCTTGGACGTCTTTTCCCCAATATCTGCTTTCTTTCAAATATGCTGTTTGATATTCTGGGCTGAGCAGAATTTCCCCCCTTCAAGGTATCAGAATGTGGCAGGAAAGGCAAGTGACAGGAGAGCTGGTTTCTGGTCACTGACTCTCAGAGCAACTAAATGCCTTATGCCAGTCACTTCATATCCTAAGGATCATTTTTGCATTCCTCAAACCTTTGCCTACCTCACTGGGTCATTAAAGGGTTTAAGCTGAGTTTCATGATCACTGAAGCAGAGCCAACTCATTAAATTATTGAAAGCATGAATCTCACAAATATCATTTCCTTGTAGTTTCCTATATATTTACTGATTCACTTTGTTGTACACCTGAAACTAATGTCACATTGTAAGTCAACTGTACTTACAATAAAATTTATTTTAAAAAAGAGAAAGGTGAAAATAAAATTTACTTCACGCTATTATGGGCATTTGATATGTCCAAGTAAATAAGAGCGTGTTGGGTTATGAGGTACTGTTGTGTTACTGATAGTGGAGTACTCCTCACCATCAAGGAGCTTACCAGATAGACCAAAGATGAAGTGAAACACAAAGAAGAATGAATATAATTACACTTACAGTTCAGACAGGAGTGGGGGAGGCTCTTGGCAACAACGGATCAAAGGAGTGCAATGTTCTTATGGGGGATAGATTAGGTGACCTTTCAAGCCAATTTCAGCCCTTATATTTCCATAATTTCTGTTGTTGAATAGATTCTTAGCAACAAATTGAATTTAAGATTTCTACTCCATCAGCTTCTTAAAGTGAGTGTGACAATTCATAAGATCAGAGCTCAGTGCAAGACATTTGAAAATGTTTAACTTTCTAAACTATTACTTACATGCTACATACTCTGCATATTTTTTCTGGCACTTATGTAGCAGTGCTTTCTTTTATTTCTCCTGAAATTTTGTTGTTTAATAAAATTTCAAGAGAATGTTAAAAAAAAAAAGTCCATTAGACAGAATAGGATCTTTTAAGCTTCAGAACTGAGTATATTGAAACTCTTGAGCTGTCAATGGCTCTTTAAGCTTTTGATTATTATGTCAAAAAAAAAAGATATAGTTAAGCAAAGCTTTGAGAGAAGTTGGGGAAAGGACAGTGAAGATTTAAGGAGGAATTTGTTATTCAAATCCTTGAATAATGGACATCCATTGGCATAATTGCTAATAACTTCAACTGTATTTTTATGAAGGATGCAAAAATTTTCAGAACCATGATTGAAACCCAAACAACTCTGGCAAAAACTCATTGACTCATCTTATTCTTCTGATTCCTCTTTCTCAAAGGATTCCCTTTTATAGAGCTTTTACTACACTTAAAATTTTTCTAGGGATTATTCTTTCTTAAAAGGACTTCTTTGAGCCATTATTCATCCCTTTGCACTAATCCCTTAGGATTTTTTCTGGGCAAATTCCAATGATTAAGACCTTGGAGGAAAAAAATCCAAGCTTTCAGTCTTTTACAAGATTGATTTACCACGATGATTTCTAAGTAATTGCAAGCATTGGCATATGTGGGTATGATTAGTGACATCTGCTCAGAAGGAAGCCTGGATGGACTGTTGGAAATAGGATGCCAAGAAAGCAGTACTGGGTGCCTGCTTTGACTCCTGAGAGACATCAGCAAGCAAACATCCCACCAGGAGTGACAGGCTTCCTTTGCTCTGAACACTGTTAGCACCAAGGAGAAGCTGCAGGGCCTCGCCAGGAGGGAAAACAGCTTGCCCTCCTAGAAGAGTTGAAAGACGCAATGACTTTCGTGCTGTGCACCTTTTAGTATTACTGTATATTATGCTCTTTGATGTTAAGATGATAATTACAGAGAATGTCTCTTATTGGACCATAAATTAGGGGGCATGATTTCTCTGGGCTTTTTGTGTTTTATTCACATCAAAAGGCAATTACTTTTTGTGCATGCTTAATCCTACCAGTTTAATGGGGCATGTAAAATATGCCTTGCAAATTCGCCCTTTATTAATCTTAAGCTTGCTGAAAATGATAGCCAGCTAACTGTTTGGATTCTTAAAAACAACAGCTTGCCCTTCAATAACTTATCTTTAATTTGGCCAAACTCAGGAGGTCCTGAGAATTACATTCTTGGCAGTATCAAGTTATTCACAGGAGAGATTTCCCTAAATCCTAACAGGAGCTCAGGAAGGACCAGATAGCACAGTACTGCCTGATCCTTTTTCACTGGCGGATAGGTAGATTTGCCTCATCTGCCACCTGGGACCCAAGGCAAAGAGAATTATAGGCCTCAGAGATGCCTGGCCTGGGTTTGGACACCAGCCCTGCCACTTACTGAAGGACTGATGCAGTGTCCTTGCCTAAGTTAACCTCATTCTCAGTGTCTTCATCTGTAAAACAGCATCCTCAGGCAGCAAAGATGCCATAGGTAAACTGACATAGGTAAACTGGAGACCATGTGGTTCATATTTAAATGGAAAAAATGGTAGTCATCAGGGAGTATTTGTAGAAATTGTCTTCTTACTATAATTAATGATAATATAACAATTTTAGGATCTGATTGCACCAGTCTTGGTCAAAAAGACTTTAGGGGCCTGAGCTAAAGTTGTTTGAGATGGATGAGGGTCAAAAGCAGGAAAATAAAGTCTGAACACCTCAGGCAAATGGTAGTAGCAAGTTCCATACAAGAAAAAAGAAACCGTGGTGAGAAAGGAGTGGGGAAGAGCTTACATAGGATAGTGGAGCACTGAAAACAAGGTGAGGAAGATCCTGGGTGGTTAAGGAAATTGCAGAGGAAGTATTCAAATTTATTTGTAGAGTTGTCCCAGTTAGTGTCTTAGTCAACACATACTGCCATTGCAAGACAACACAGACTGGCTGACTTAAACCACAGAAAGGGATTTTCTTACAGTACTGGAGGCCGGAGGTTCAAGACAAAGGTGCCATCGGGCTGGGTTTCTCCTGAGGCTTTTTCCTTCTAGCTTGATGGGCCACCTCCTTCTCCTGGGTCTTCAGTGTGGAGAGAGATTAGCCTCTTTTCCTCTCTTTATAAGGTTACCCACCCTGTTGGATTTGGACCTGACACTAGTGACTTCATTTAACCTTAACTACCTTCCTAACGATCCTATCACTATATACAACCACCCTTGGGGTTAGAGCTTCAACATATGAATTGGGTCTTGGGGGACACAGTTCAGTCATAACAGACATGGATTCCTAAGATAGGACATATTTGGTGGGTGGATGGGAGCTTTTCTGCTGCTGCCTCAATCATACAGTGCAGATGTCTGTTAATTCTACCTGCAGGTAAAGCCCCTCTTTCCCATGGCTTCTTGGTCATTTGGTTGGCTCCTGGGTCCTATTTGATTTTGTATTTATTTAACAGATTATATTAATTTATGCTTATGATCCCTGGTTCCTACCAGCTGTCTCAAAATAATACAGTTTTCTGATGTTACAGAGGTCTTTGGGCCTTAACCTTTAAGAATATGGAGTTTTTCACTGATCTCTAGTTCCCAGCTGATAGCCCAATGGTGCCTCTGATTTTTTAAAAAATGACATCACATAAGGAACCCCTGACCATTCCAAGAAAATGACTGCTGATTTCACAACAAAAAGGACATCTTGTATCCAAACCAATCAGCAGAGTAGAGAGAACATGACCCAGATTCCAGTTGAGCTATGCCAGGAACTTGTTCTCTGATATTAATCAACTCATTCTCACTCTCTCTCATGGACCTTAGTTCATGCACACATAAAAAATAGTGGATTGGATAAAGCATAAATTAAATATATTAAAATTTATGGCAATAGGCCTTCATTTTTTGTGACTTTAAGCTACTTGCATGTGAGACAGATGCTCAGATGAGCTCAAAGGATGATATGCCTTTATCTAACATCATATCTTCATGCATATAGAAATACAACTTTGAAGAGTTTATTTGGTATTTGAGAGGACGAGGTGAGAAAATAGGGTCAAAGAGGAGACAGATGGTGGTATGAGTGGTTGACTATTCGACTTGTAGGTGATTTTGTGACAAACATATCACTACTGAGTGGCAATATTTGTCTTCCACAGTATGATTTGGTCATCAAAGTTGGGATTAGACTTGGAACAAAATGGGGAAAGAGTAGCTTTTATGTCTGCAAATAACAGTATTTTATATCCGCCTTCCTCAAAACCTTGAGAACCCCTAACTTCCTTTCTGAAGACATCCCCACTTGGTATGGATAGTGGAGGGTTTGATAACAATCTCATTCTTACTCCAAGCAAGTAGGAAGGAGGTCCTAGGGAGGAAAATTAGGAAGAGCAGAACCCTCAAGAAGGAGAAATGCATTAAACACCCAAGGTAAGACCAGGAGATAAGACATTTCAGAGCTTAGGCTGAAGAGCATGAACAGAAGACATCTTTGTTAATGGGAGGGAATATGTGAGTTTTGGTTCTCCCTATGAATATGGGGTGTAAACAGGTTATATTTCTTCAAGTAGCATGCAAAATAAGCCATATTCAAACTCACTTAAGCCAAAATGGAATGCTCGAGGAACAGAAGAATTTAGTGGAATATCTTTAGGCATCATATATACCATAAAGCTCCATGAAGATTATCTATGCACAGTTTCTATTCAATATTTTAACTATACCCCTCTCAGAATACTCGTAGAATACTGTCCAGAGTTTGAAAAATAGGGCTTTGTTATAAGCTGAATTAAATCACCTCAAATCCAAATTTGAAACCCTAACCCCTAGTACCTCATAATGTGAATATATTTGGAAAAAGGATCTTTAAGTAGATAAATTAAAATGAGGTGATTAGGAAGAGACCTGATCCAGTTTTACTGGTGTCCTTATGAGAAAAGAAAATTCAAACACAGACAGGTCCAGAGGGAAGATCCTGGGGAGACACAGGAAGATGATGGTCATCTACAAGTCAAGGAAAGATGCTGCAGAAGAAATCAACCCTGTTGACCTCGTGATCTTGGACTTCAAACTTGCGAAAATTAATTTCTGTTGTTTAAGCCACACAATCTCTCTTGCTTGATATGGCAGCCCTAGCAGATTAATGTAGGCTCTAAGTTACTTGATTTTGAATTTTAGAATTCTCAGCATTTGGATGGTGGCTATTGTTGAGAAAACTTCTGCCTTGGCACCTGGAAACAAAGATATGAGAAGAAATGTTCACTGTGTGCCAAGTGTCTGACCTAAAAGTGGATCTGTGTAAATTTAGATTACCATTCCCAAGGATAAACCAAATTATGGATACTTTGTGTGCTGGCAAGTAAGTCAATTTAGAGGCTGTCTGGAGCCTCAAGACTTAATCTGAATGTTAATTGCAAAGATGATATTCTTGTACAGGTCTGCTTAATAGTTTTATTCTTAATTAAAGACCATTGTATATTTGATGATTTCCCTCTGGTTAGAGTCATTGTATTTGTGCATAGGGAATTTTATTTCCCTCACTTCTTAATTAATTTCTCTCTCTCAGCCTCAGAAAAAAAAATAGTATTTGTCTTCAAAACTTGGTGGAGAGCAGTTCCCTTCGTAGCACAGAGGAAACGAATCCAACTAGGAACCATGAGGTTGTGGGTTCAATCCCTGGTCTCACTCAGTGGGTTAAGGATCCAGCGTTGCCATGAGCTGTGGTGTAGGTCTCAGACACAGTTCAGATCTGGCATTGCTGTAGCTGTGGCGTAGGCTGGCAGCAACAGCTCCGATTAGACCCCTAGCCTGGGAACCTCCGTATGCCACGTGTGCAGCCCTAAAAAGACAAAAAAGATTTAAAAAAAAAAAAAACTTGGTGGAGAAAAAATTTGTAATTTTAAAACAAACCCCAAGCTTCTCAAGGTATGACAGATTATGGTGTTTTTACAAGGCAAAAATGTCAGGCAAAGAGACACAGATTCATCCTCTGAAAATGGCCAACTTTTCTCACACCCCATTCCCTAAAAAGGCTGAGGCAAAGCCACAGAGGCCCTCTGATTTCCGAGCATTTCCACTGAGACTCAACCCCCAGGGGGTTGCATAGCAATCCTAAATCTCCCATGCCTATGAATGTCCTTCTGGAGACAATTGACAGAAGCTTTTCACATCCTTATCCTCATTCCTTTGCCTGTCACCTGCTTCTGTGCATGTGTAGTAATAACTCTGCTCCCAGAAAGAGAACTTAATCCTCATAATTCACTCATAGAGAATGGGGAAAATCATGTTTGCAGAATAATGCTATTCATTCTTTTATTCTTTTTTTTTACATTTTCCTTCATAAAAATAATATCATATTTTTAAAAATCCATTTCTTTCTATTTCTGGAAACATAGGAAAAGTATATTCCCCACCCTTCTTGCATCTAAGTGTGGGCCATATGACCAGTTCTAGCCAAGGGAATGTGGAAGAAGTGATGTGCGCGTCTCTCAGACTGAACCCACAAAATAAAGTCTCCCAGGTATGACTCTACCTCTTTACTGGCCACATGTGAGGATGGAAGAAGTCTGGGTTCCTAAGATCTTTGCAGAAATTCCTGCCAGCAGAGTCATCCAACCAGGAATTTCTGCAATGGAATTAGTGTCAATAAGAAAGTGCACTGTTCACTGTGTTAGCACACAAGGCATTTAGCATTGTTGAATATCACAGCTAATTTTTTAATCCTATGTAAGACAAAATTTTTTTTGATTTCTTTAGGAATGGTGCTAGCCCTCAAAGTTTGAGTATCCATGAAGGCATATTATGATGATGATTTCAATTACACAGTAGCTTAGGAAATACTAAATTGAATCAATTATGTAATCCCTCAAAGTCTAATCCTTTTCTCCCTGCCTTCTTTCACCTCCAAATCCAGTTGCAAGTGTGGAAGTTTATTTCAGGCTAGTCTTAGGTACCTGCCAAAACTGGAACTAAGAGCAGCAGTGTTGTAGAAAGACCATTGGTCTGAAAGCTGGGAGATTGGAGTAGAGTTTCAGCTGTGCTGCTGACCAGCCATGGGACCATAAATAAGTCATTTCTTTCACCATATTACATTAAAACATGAAGATACACTTGCCAAATCAAGAGTTTAAACTATTTTCCAAAGCTCCTAATATTTTGAAATTTGAATTATTGAAGTTAAAGCTCAAAACCTGACAGCCTATGAGTGTACAACTGTGGTCATTTGGACTGCATTGTGTCTTTAAAATAGGATATTTCATAGGCAAATCAAAGTTTCCGCTTGACTAACAACACTTGCTTTCTCATATGCTAACAAAATATTGGAGCTGAGTAGCAGCTGCCAAATTTAGATGGGGTAGATGCTTTCCATGCCACAGTCCCCACCTCTCCCTAATGTATACATTGGTCTGATTCTACCTAGAGACTGAAGACATTGGAATTTGCATCAAGGTTAGAATGAACTTAACCTTGCTTAAACTTGCCCATATGAAGGATGTAGAAGGAAATTGATACTGAGACAGAGCCTGAGATATAAACTCAGCAGAAATAGGAGACACTGGGAGTTAAGATTGGAAGCCAAGCTTAAGAGCAAGCATTGGAGTCTGCAGTTGTGTCAGTCTACAGTAAGACAATAAATTGAAATAAAATCATCATACTAATTCTTAGGCGGCTTCAGATAGTACATTTGCTATTCCCTTGACAGGTCAAGTATCTTAACTTGTTCTTTCTCAAGGTCTTCATCTATAAGAAGGGGTTGATTATATACCCCTCTTAATGCTCTTTTGAGAATTAATAAAATGGTTTATGTAAAACACAGGGCCTACCATATAATGCATTCTCAGTAGATGGTGACTCCACTGTCCTCATCACAATTGATAAAAGTGATTTTGGGGTGTGTAGCAATGGGACTTCATTTGAGGAGGGTTGTGAGATAAAATTGAGGACTTGGCTTTCATTACTGGTAAGTGGGGAGGACTCACGGAAACCCCCAATGAGGGAAAGGAAGATAAGTTTGCCAGCTTATAGTCAAGCTTGTTCTTAACCCTCATTTTGGGGTGACCACCTGGATCCCACCTTCTCTCCAAACAGCAAGTCATATGGATGAATCCACTAGTTTTCTTTTGTTTCATGTCTTTCAGGCTATATACCACCCTTCTGAGATCTTTGTTCTTTTAAATTTTATTATGCATTGCTTCCATTCATATTATAAAAATGGGAGAAGGAAGGGAAATCATGTCAAAGAGAATGCTTAAAGGAGCCACTATGAATCAAGCACCCATTTTATGACAAGCACTGTTCTTGTTACTTTCCCTAGAGTCTTGTACATTTGATATTGTGAATTCCATTTGACAGATAGTACAACTGAGATTGAAAGAAGTTAAGTAATATTTTCCTGTTCTATTTCCATCACAGCACTTAACCATATATGAAATGCATTTTTTTTATCCATTTGTTGGCTTGTTTTGCTGCTGTTTGCTCTACTCTAAGGTAAACTCAATAGGAGATGAAATCCTGCTGTTTTCTCTTAACATTTTATACCCGGTGCTTGAACCATACCTAGTATGTAACTGGCAATATAAATATTTTGAATGCATACATCAATTAATTAATGAGTGAGTGCACAAAAATCACATAGAGCTAACTTTGATTCCGGCATGTCTGTGCCTAAGTTCACACTCAGTCTGCTTTGACTGTGAGGGTGACTGTTGAGAAGTTGCCTGGGCAGAATAACTACACTGGGCATGGCACATACAGAATGGGCCTTTTGGTCTTCCCATCTCCTTTCACTGGTTATGAAAAAAAGGTGCCTTGGGCAGAAGACCTAAATAGTCATTTCTCCAAAGAAGACATACTAATGGCCAAAAGGCACATGAAAAAATGTTCAACATTGCTAATTATTAGAGAAATGCAAATCAAAACTTTAATGAGGTATCACCTCACATTTGTCAGAATGGTAATCATTAAAAAGTCTACAAACAGGAGTTCTCTTCTGGTGCAATGGGTTGTCACTGCAACAGCTCAGGTTGCTGCTATGGTGCAGGTTTGATCCCTGGCCCAGGAATTCCACATGCATGACCAAAGTTCTACAAAAAATAAATGCTGAAGGGGGTATAGATACACTGTTGGTAGGAATGCAAATTGGTACAGCTACTATGCAGAACAGTACAAACTTTTCTTAAAAAACTAAAAATAGAGTTACCATAAGATCCAGCAATTCCACTCCTGGGCATATATCTAGAAAAGATGAAAGCTCTAATGCAAAAATATACATGCACCCAAGTGTCCATCAACAGATGAATGGATAGTGAAAATGTGGTGTGTGTGTATATATATATATATATATATATATATATGTATATATATGTATATATATATATGATAGATATATATGATACATGTGGTGTGTGTATATATATATATATATGATATATATATGATACATATATATATATATATATATATATGCTAGGTGTATATATATATAATAGAATATTACCTGGCCATAAAAAAGAATGAAATAATAATGCTACTTGCTGCAACATGGATGGACTTAGAGAATATGTGATGTCAGGCAGAGAGAGACAAATATATGATATCACTTCTATGTGGAATCTAAAAAATAATACAAATGAACTTGTTTAGAAAACAGAAACAGACTCACAGAATAGGAAACAAAATTACAGTTACCAAAGGGGAAAGTAGGGGAGGGATAAATTAGGACTTTCAGATTAACAAATACAAAACTGCTCTGAATAAAATAGATAAACAAGCTCCTACTGTATAGCACAAGGAACTGTACTCAATATCTTATGATAACCTATAATGGAAAAGAGTATGAAAAAGAATGTATGTAATTGAAACACTTAGCTGTACATCTGAAACTAACACAACCTTGTAAATCATCCATACTTCAATTTTTTAAAAAGGTGCCTTATCACTGCCATTCTTCCAAATATGCCTCCTCTTGAAGGTTGAAACATCAGTGATAGTAAGTGTGTCTACATCATTATTTATTTGCTGGAAATTCTTGTCCAGGTGCCATTTATGGAGAAGCAGGAGAATATACCCTCCTAATGCAAAAGTATCTATTTTCTCAGCCAAAAAACTTCCCATTCATGTCATCTTAGGGCAGGGGACGCACACAGGCATGGTTATTCTGTCCTGGGCACAGTCAGATTTGGAAGATGGGCTATTCAGTCTGCTATTCACATTGAGCCATTCCTGGCAATCTCATTCCAATAGCTTTTACTGTCTTCCTTGGCATAAAAATACTATCAAAGTTGCTTTAACACCCATGCTGTCATGTTACCCTCAAAGAAACCCATGCATTAGAGCTGGTGCCATTAGTCCCACTTAACAGATCACAAAATAAGGGCTAAAAAGCCATAGTCACTTGTCTACAGTCATAAAAATCATCAATAGAGTGGAACGCAGGGACTCATATTATGCCGGTATGTTTTTAATAGATCATGCAAAATCTCAGCCTCTTCACTTGTTCCACATAGCTGTAATGAAAGCTTAGTTGGTCCTGGGTTCTCAAGTAAGTACAAGGGCACAGAGGAAGGCAGCTTGATGTACTGGACACAGCACAGACATTTAGTGTCACAGAGGCCTATGGATTAATTCCCAGGCAGAAATCAAACCCCAGCAGCCTGACCCATTGCCCATCCTTTTACCACTATCCCATAGGCCTGCTGCCTAGAAGGTCTGGCAAATCTAAACCAGGTTACCATGTTTCCTCTGATTTCTGCTGAGCTTTGAGTGCAGAACTTTGGGCAGTTGTGGTTTGTGTCTGAATTCAGGGTACTTTGCTCTCTTCCAAATTAGGCTAAACTTTGTAATGAGTGGCAATGACCTAATGGAGGAAAAATGACTCCCACAGTCTAGCATGTCTCTTATCTACCATCTCCAGGACTCAGTGTCAGCATTTCCTACGTTAAATTGCAGAAGTGACTTTTCCAAGAACCTGACAGCAGGACAGATAGCCCCAGTGTGAGCTTAATTACTTCTGCAGTTATGTGGATACAATTTTGCTGAAAATCATCTTGGGTCAATAAACCAAGGTCTATCCTCATGCCAAAGGATGATAAAATCTTCCAGAAGAGGAGTAGCTTCCTCTTCTAAATAGAATTGGGCTTTCATTGGTTACAGCAAGTTATTTACTTTAGAAGGAAAAAAGGTGCAGTGAAGAATTATTAAGAGTTTTTGGAACAGGTACAGTTTGGGCAGCATATTTATCTTAAAAAGACATTGGAAGCAAACATTTTCATCTGGAGGGTGAAGTGACAGATAACAGCAGAAATATATGGCAAGTCATTTGAAAATGTATGGCTCTACCCTGGGTTTGTAAGAAAATGGTGAGTGAAGAGAAATTTTGTAAATGAGCCATACCTCAAAAAACAATTCTGTGAGTTGTAAGCTTAAAGAGGGAAAAGGACTGTTAAGGAGACGGTATTTTGATATTTCAGAAGCACTTTATGGCACATAATTGCCTCTTTTCAGTAATACGCCTCTGTGAAGATGAAAGATTTAAAAAAAAAAAAAGCGAGAGAAGGATCATAGGACACCAGCTTCCTATTTCTGTTCGCAGGAACCGAATATTTATGGCATCAGATGAGGGACAGAGCTAGAACTGAAGTCTCTTTTCTTCATGGGCCTGAAGAAAAAAGAGTGGTTCCCAGGGACATTTTCCTGGATATTATGCCTTTTTGGGTTATTATTTTTCTTTTCTTTCATCTAAAATTATGATTTATCTTAACAGGATATTTGTGGTTTGGGGAAACTGGTAAAGTGATGGAGAGGGAAAATAGACTTTATGGCTCAGGTGGAATGTCACAGATGATGAAATCTTATTTTTATTAATTTAAAAATAGTATTCAACCATCATTTGTTAATAGTGAGCCATGGGATACAGAACTGAAAGAAGCCCCGAAGTCATCTAACCCAAGCTGGAGCAGCGTCCAACCCACAGGCTCTTTCACTAGTCAGTCTCTCATTTCACTGAAGGATTTTCTTAAATTGGACCTCATTGTTATGGCAATCTCTTGATCCTAGCCCTTTTTTCCAGGTAGTATTTAAAAATAAATTAAAGTTGTTTATATCCTCTTCATCTTTGCTTCCCTGAGGGTCATCCTAACTCCTTACGATCCTGGTTAATTCCTGTGGGCTCCATCTGGTTTCTCAATTTCCCTTTTAAAATGTCACATCAATGTAGTTGCCAAAGGGAGGGGAAGGAGTGGACTGGGGAGTTTGGGGTGAGTAGATGCAAACTATTACAATTAGAGTAGATAAGCAATGAGATCCTACTATATAGCACAGGGAACTATATCCAATCACTTGTGATGGAACATGATAGAAGATAATATGACAAAAAGAATGCATATACGTGGGTCACTTTGCTGTACAGCAGAAATTGAAAAACATTGTAAATTAACTATAATAAAACATTTTAAAAATAAATAAAATGTCACACCAAGAACCTAACACAGACTTAAATCCATCCATATTTGTATAGTGGTCAAACAATGCCTGGCCCATAGCAAAAGCTGAACATGTTAGGTGCTGCTTCCTCTCCAGAGATGCTCCAACCACAAATGGAGAATATAGAGGAGTATCCCCTCTCTTGGTCTGAAGACTGTGTTTCTATTAGTGTCCTGAAGATATGTGATATCAGCACCTAATGTTAGATTTTAGATCATTGGAAAACCAGAATTGGTGCCAAGCCACATTTCTCACCTATTTCAATCTAAATGTGGCATTTTACATTTAACCCTTAAAACTTTCTTGGTATTCCTTTAACACTGCAGATCATCAAAATCTTTGGGCTATTTTCCTTTATATGACAACTTTCATGTTTGTGTGCAAGATACAGATTTAATTACCTTGTTTTTTATGTTTTATAAAAGTTAATAGGTGAATATTTTGAGTAAGATGAGACCAGGAACAGAGTCTGTGTCCTGCAGGTAAAGAGTCCCTTGCAGCTTGATGCCAGTTTATCAATCAGCAAGATTTGGAGGAAGCTGGTTTATCTCCTCATCTCTTTGGGCTTTTGAAATTTCCCCTTATTTCTCTGTCCTGTGTGTGTGAGATCACTGTGAGTAGTGTTGTTTCATGCTTGGCTGAATGTAGACAGACACCATCGAATTCCATTGATCTGCTATTGTGTGTGTTATCAAAAAGGTAATGAATTTAGTTGGCTTGACTAAGAACATGTGGTTGCCTCATAATCAGTGTTTTCTTTCCAAAATATTCAAATGCCACACATTTATTTTATATTTATTATTTTTAAGAGATATTTCCCCAATACAATTTTTTCTACTGTACAGCATGATGACCCAGTTACACATACATGTACACATTCTATTTTCATACATTATCATGCAATATCATAAGTGACTAGACATAGTTCCCAGTGCTACACAGCAAGATCTCATTGCTAATCCGTTCCAAAGGCAATAGTTTGTATCTATTAATCCCAAGCTCCCCAACCACCCCCACTCCCACCCCCTCCCCCTTGGCAACCACAAATCTATTCTCCAAGTCCATGATTTTCTTTTCTGTGGAAAGGTCCATCTGTGCCTTATATTATATTCCAGATATAAGTGATATCATATGGTATTTGTCTTTCTCTTTCTGACTTACTTCACTCACTATGAGTCTCTAGTTCCATCCATATTGCTTCAAATAGCATTCTTTTGTTCTTCTTAATGGCTGAGTAGTATTCCATTGTGTATATATACCACCTCTTCCTAATCCAATCATCTTGTCAATGGACATTTGAGTTGTTTCCTTGTCTTGGCTATTGTTAGTAGACTGCAATGAACATGTGGGCATATGTGTCTTTTTTAAGGAAAGTTTTGTCTGGAAATATGCCCATGAGTGCGATTGCTGGGTCATATGGTAGTTCTATGCATAGATTTCTAAGGTACCTCCATACTGTACTCCATAGTGGTTGTACCAGCTTACATTCCCACCAACAGCACAGGAGGGTTCCCCTTTCTCCATACCCCCTCTAGCATTTGTTATTTGCGGACTTATTAATGATGGCCATTCTGACTGGTATGAGGTGGTATCTCATGATAGTTTTGATTTGCATTTCTCTAATAATCAGTGACGTTGAGCATTATTTCAAGTGGTTGTTGGCCATGTGTACATCTTCCTTAGAAAAATTTCCATTCAGGTCTTTTTCCCATTTTTCCATTGTGTTGTTGGCTTTTTTGCTTTTGAGTTGTGTAAGTTGCTTGTATATTCTAGAGATTAAGCCCTTGTCAGTTGCATCATTTGAAACTATTTTCTCCCATTCTGTAAGTTGTCTTTTGTTTGTTTGTTTGTTTGTTTGTTTGTTTGTTTGTTTGTTTCATTTGCTGTGCAAAAGCTTATCAGTTTGATTAGGTCCCATTGGTTTATCTTTGTTCTTATTTCTGTTGCTTTGGAAGACTGACCTGAAAAAATATTCATAAGGTTGATGTCAGAGAATGGTTTAAATATGTTCTCTTCCAGGAGTTTGATGATGTCTCATCTTATGTCTAAGTCTTTAAGCCATTTTGAGTTTATTTTCATGCATGGAGTGAGAGTGTATTCCAGTTTTATTGATTTACATGCAGCTGTCCAGGTTTCCCAGCAATGCTTGCCGAAAAGACTGTCTTTTTTCCATTTTATGTTCTTGCCTTCTTTGTCAAAGATTAATTGACCATAGGTGTCTGCATTTATTTCTGGGTTCT
Organism: Phacochoerus africanus; assembly: GCF_016906955.1. Lineage (NCBI taxonomy): Eukaryota > Metazoa > Chordata > Mammalia > Artiodactyla > Suidae > Phacochoerus > Phacochoerus africanus. Next base: position 87,533,026 of record NC_062546.1, read on the forward strand.
CTATTCTGTTCCATTGGTCTATATGTCTGTTTTGGTACCAATACCACACTGCCTTGATGACTGTGTAAATGCCACACATTTATTACTCTATTCAAGAATTTTTGAAGAACTATGGCAAAAAGAAATGTTTGTCCACATTTCTTACGTTCATCTTTCAGCTCAGGAAATGAGATAAATCACTTGCCTAAGGCCGACAGCTGAAGTGCTATAAATCTTGACAAGCTGATGCCAGAACACATTGTCCTCAGCACCAACTACTTACTACATTTCTCCACCTCTTAGCATGCCACAGCCTCTGATCCATTTCCTGTTCTCTGCCAGCCTCCTTCCTCCTCTTTCCTCCTTCTCACATCTTTCTCATATTTCATGATTTCTCAGCAGTAAGTTAAAATACATGTGCAATCAACCATTCTCTCTACCTTGTGATTTCACTGATTTTAATCCAGAATCTTAACTATTTAATGCAGCTGGGTGATTTCTTACCCTTTTTCTAATGATATATTTGTTGCCGCTCAATCTTTAAAGCCCAATCTCTTAAACACGGAAAATAGTAAGAAAATAATAGTTGGCCATCTCTGCTTTTTGTCATTTTGAGCATGACACTATGCTCCTTAAGTAAGAGGTCAGTCCTTTCCTTGTCTAAATCCTTTCTCTGTGCAAAGCTTAAGCAAAGCCATTTTTGCCATCTTTATCATTTTACCTAAGCTTCAGTGTTCTTGCTCTCACTATTAGGAGATAATTATGTTACATTATGTAGAAGTTACAAATGTATTAGAAGACAAAGATCTGATGAAAATGTAAGATTATGATGGGGGAATTTAAAAGAAGTCTGTAGGAAGGAATATTAGCAAATTAAATGTTCTATCAAATGTACTATGCACAAGGAAATAACTGGAAAACTTGTAGGGTACTTAGTTATGGTTTAAAATAAATTTTGAATCACAAGGGTAGGGAAGTGAACATTAGCTGGTAGAAAACCATCAAGCTGGTTTTCCTGATTGGGGGAATATCTGGATAAGGGACAGTAATGAAATTACACTAGCTGAGTGGAATGATAAATGTGAGAGAGGAGCGTGGTGGAAGAGAGACTTAGATAGGTGTACCATCTTTACCTAGGCCATCGAAGATCATTCAACATCACCTTTCATGTGGAGATGCAGGGAATAAGTGACTTGCAAAAAGTCACAGAGCTACCTAGGAACACATTGCTAGGACAAGAATTGAGTTTAAAATAGTTCAAAACTGAAGGCAGAGATAATTTATTTTAAGCCTATCCTAGGGCTAGATTTAGAAATGTTAAGGACCACAAACACAGAAAAGATAGTGTTAAAAAAAGAAAAGAAAAGAGCAACACAAAAATCATAAAATAAGGACAAAAAAGTTTGAAAAATCTTGCAAAATATTTTTTCTTTTTTTATTTTTAGCCTATGATAACTACGTTGACGCTTTTGTTGCACTATCAAAAATAAATTTTCACAAGTTGTTTTTCATTTTCCTTCAACCATTTATTACAATACTAAGTCCATATTTATGGAATCGGATCTTGCCTAACTTGAACTACCTGGTGTGGGAAGGGAACACTGCAGGTCAGAGCCAGTGCTGCAGTGGAACACTATCAAAGCAGATTTTCTGATTGGGGAGGCAAATGCCACAATCAATAGGCAACACTAGGTGGAGTTATCTCAGGAACTAACCTGTGTGGTGCAGATCATAATGTAATAGATTTCTAAGGGTTGGACAATAAATGAGTGCTGATAAAGCCAAGGAAAATTTATTGGAGAAAATGAAATTTAAACAGACTTAGGGCAAAGTGGAAAGGCACAGCAGGCAGAACTATAAAGGAGAACTGAATGATAAATTTTATGGAATAAAGAGGATAAATGGGGATGCATGAGAAATGGGGCAAATTGGGGAGGATGGAGTCAGATTGTGGAAAAATTTTATTTCTCGAATAATTTCTATTACATATCTAATACAGGCACTGTGGTGAGTGCTGGGGAATGGTTGAAGCACAAGATCCAAGATCCGTGGACTTGACAGTTCAGAAAGGAAGATGTTCTATTCTAAAGGAATGACTCGGTAGAATAAAGGCAATGATGGAGCAAACCTCAGGGACTGTGTGAGCATGTCATAGGAGCATCTAGCCCAACCCAGGAGGGTTGGGATGCAAATCCTCATGAAAGATGTGATGTTTAAGCTGGATTTAAAGGGAAATTAGGGGTTAAGCAAGGAGGAGTGTTCAGGGTAGAAGAAGAAATACAAGTATACAGAACCAAAAGTGAACCACCTGGGAAATGGTTAACATAACCTGATGTAGAGGGAGAGGTAAGAAGTGATGAAAAATAAGACTGGAGAGGAAAATGCAAGGTCATGATGCCCTTCAACAAACACAGGCCATGTCCTTACTATGGAGAGGAACCAAGAGCACCCAAATGAAAGCCTTACAAGCCCTACCCCAGAGGTGTTTACAGTATAGCAGGAGGTCGGGTAAGTATTAAATATGTACAAAAGCATATGCTACTATCATGATATAAGTACAGGTAAAAGACTAAGAAATAAATCCTCATTCATGCAGCAAATATTTATTGAGTACCTCCTATTACATTAGGCACTCAGGATATAAAAGTACATGATAATTATTTCCCAGCCTTAAGGAATTCATAATCTCCCAGTGTCATAAACAAGAAAGTTAACATTTATACCCAAGCTTGATAGAAGTCAAGGCAAAGATACTCACAGGACACAATGGAAGAACCAAGAAAGATAACACACCCTGTCTGGGTACAGGTAGAGACAAACATTGTTTATTAAAGGCTGGATAGGGGGTAGCTCCGTGAGCAGGACCATCCTGTCTAGGTGGATGGGCTGGTACAGGTAAAACTGCCGATGTGACATTTCTTGTATTCATTGCTGCAATCCATATGGAAATATGTGTGACAGGGCCCATGGCACAACTGCCCTACATTATGGCCCAGCATAATTTCATTATAATTGACCCCAAATAAATCCTCTCTTGAAACTGGACCATATATTCCCAAAATCTCCCCAGCTATGATTTTACCACTTGCCTTCATGTTTTAATTACATACTCTTACTCTAATAAAACATGAGCCATTTAAAGGCAGTCAGTCACTCTGGGACCAAAGTCACCATCTCCTGGGAGGGTTTGATTGACTGCCAGATGAAAGCTTGGCCCCGTAATGCTAGGAAGAGAAAGATTGCTCCTAAGATAAATATTTAGAATTCAGAAGACATGGTCAGATTGCAATATTTTTAAGTTATGGAAGATTACATTTAGAGCTTCAAGTCTCAGATATATCTATCCTCTTAATTTATTTGGTTAAAGTAAAAAATACACAGGAAAACAGTGAGGCTTAAAAACAATATTAGTAGGAAAATCTCAGCGTAAACTTGTGCTAAACAAATATTATATCAGCAAAAAGAAAAATGTAAATTTATAGTCAGAACTTTTGTTCTAACTTTTACTGTCCTAGTAAAGACATTTGGCTAACAGAAGGAAGAAGAAAGTGGTTTTGACATATTTTTCCTTGCTTTTAATCTTGGATCAAGAAAAAAGGTAAACTCCACCTTTGTCAGAAATTTCCTCTGGCAAAAGGAAGATCACTGGCTTAGGATTCAGGAATCTGGCAATTTCAGCCAATTGCTATTTCAATTCCATCTGAGCCTCAATCCCTCATCTTTTAAAAGGAGACAAATAATAGAAACACTAATGGAGTTTTTTTTTTATTTTTTGGCTGTGCCCAGGGCATGTGGAAGTTCCTGGGCCAGGGATCAAACACACACCACAGCAGTAACCAGAACCACAGCAGTGACAATGCCAGATCCATAACCCACTAGGCACCAGGGAACTCCTAGAAGTACTAAAGGAAAGATCAAATTTCTGAGCCTCAGTTTCTCCATCTGCATTGAGAGATAGTTTTATTAATAAAGGGAAGGCTGGTGGGTAGCCCGAGAGCCAAAATAGAAATAATTGCAAGAGGCTGCTCAGAGTGTGTCCTAAGAAGGATGCTTCAGTGATATCCTTGCCCAGAGGGACAGCATAATGATTAATTAATGAGGTCAGGTCATGGGCCAACCTAGATCTCTTCTCACTTTAATATCCATGGCCTTAAATGAGAAACAAACTATTAAGGGAGAGAGAAAGATATATGGGGGAGTGAGGATTTAGGACATTACATATGCAGTATGTAAACGTGCATTATATATGAAGTGCACTCAACCATACTGTGGTCAAATGTCCTGGAGCTCAAAGGATTTTTGTGGATCCAGTAGGGCCACTAGAGATTTGATATACTTTTTAGTTCTATATACTGACTCCTCAGAGGTGATCATCAGTGTTTCACATACAAGGACAAAGACTCTATCAAACGTGATGGCACATGTCAAAAGAGCTTAAAAGCTCTGAAATGAAGAATCATATGTAAAATAATGTCACTGCCCCTGCATCTCAACAGACAAATTGTTCTTATTGCTATGGCAGTGGCTAAGGAGACATCTGACCTAATTTCTCAAGTACATTGGAACATGTCATGGGCCATGACAATACTCTTATGCCTAGTATGGTGTTTAAACTCAATGAGTGCTACAATATTTATTCAGTTAATAATTTATTCAGTGTATCATTTTAATTTTATATCTGAGAAATTTTAACTGGTTAAACTTGTTCAGATGTTGTTCAAACGTTGCATAGCCTCATAATTCTTAGCTCAATCAGTTAATGCATAAAAGTGTACCATTCAAAAAATTATCTAAACTATCACTTCATACCCATTAAAAATCTTTTAATAAATTTTCTTAAATTTTTTATTTTTAATTTTTTTTATTTTTATGACCAGAACTGCAGTATATGGAAGTTCCCAGGCTAGAAGTTAAATTGAAGTTGCAGCTTCAGGCCTACACCACAGACAAGGCAACACCAGATCTGAACTGCATCTGCAATCTATGCTACAGGTTGTGGCAATGCCAGATCCTTAACCCACTGAGTGAGGCCAGGGATCAAACCCGCATCTTCACAGAGACTTTGTCAGATTCTTAACCTGCTGAACCACGATGGGAACTACATTAATTTTTTTAAATAACAAGTGTTGACAAGGAAGTGGAGAATTTGGAATCCTTATTCATTGCTGGTGGGTTTATAAAATGATGCAGCACAATGAGGAAGAGTTAACAGTTCTTCATAAACTTAAATGTAGAATCATCGTATGATCCAGAAATTCCATGTTGGGGTATATATTTAAAACATGTGAAAGCAGGGTCTCAAATGGATATTTATACCATCATGTTAATATCAACATTATTCACAGCATCCAAAAGGTGGAAACAGCCCAAATGCCCGTTAATGGATGAATGGATAAACAAAATATGGCATATATGTACAATGCAATTATTATTTAATCTTCAGAAAGAAATGAAATTTTGATACATACTACAATATGGATGAACCTTGAAAACATTATGTTAAGAGAAATTAGCATAATGTCCTCACTCATATGAGGCACCTAGAATAGTCAAATTCTTGAAGATGGAAAAGTAGAATAATGAGGGTGTTCCCATTGTGGCTCTGGTAACAAACCCAACTAGTATCCATGAGGACTTGGGTTCGATCCTTGGCCTTGCTCAGTGGGTTGGGAATCTGATATTGCTGGTAGTTGTGGTGTGGGTCTCAGACACAGCTCCTCGGATCCAGCTTTGCCATGGCTGTGGCATAGGCCAGCATCTGTAGCTCCAATTAGACCCCTAGCCTGGGAACCTCCATATGCATTGGGTGCGACCTTAAAAAAAAAAAAGACAAAAAAAAAGAAAGTAAAATAATGACTACAAGGGACTAAGGGGAGGAGGTAGCAAGGAGTTGCTATTTAATAGGCACCAAGTGTCAGCTGGGGATGATGAAAAAGTTACAGGAGATGGATAGTGGTGATGATTGCACAGTAATGTGAATGTATTTAATACCCCTGAATTATATACTCAAAAATGATTAAAAAGGTAAATTTTATGATAGGTATATTTTACCATATTAAAAAAAAAAAGACATGGAGTTCCTGTTGTAGTTCAGAGGTAACAAACCCAGCTGGTATTCATGAGGATGCAGGTTCGATCCCTGGCCCTGCTCTGCAGGTTAAGGATCCGGGGTTGCCATGAGCATAGTGTAGTTCACAGATATAGCTCGGATCTGGCATTGCTGTGGCTGTAGCATAGGCCCACAGCAGCAGCTCTGATTCAACCCTTAGCCTGGGAATTTTCATATGCCTCAGGTACAGCCCTAAAAAGACTAAAAAAAAAAAAAAAAAAGACAAAAGTTAACCAACCTCTATAAAAACAACAAACAAAAAGTCATCCTAAATGAATTCAATAATATTATACTTCAATCTTCTTCAACAATCTGGCAAATAAGCAGTGACTGAAATTTAGAGAAAAAAAAATGTTTTCAGTGCTTTCTCACTTGGCTCTCACTTTCTTTCTCCATAAAACATACTGATTTTCAACTATAACTGAAATATGGAGGGACTGACAGCATATGGATAAACTGCTGACAGTAGAGCACAATGAATCTAGTAAAAGAAATACAAAAACTTAACAATTTAGGATCATTTAAAATAAAGGCAAGAAAATCCACACCTACCTCAATAGTTGCTGCATTGTGATTCTGTGGTGTATGAAATTGAACTACTCATCACAAATGACCTTGAGTCTGCAAAAAAAATATGATCAAGTATTTCAGTGCTTATGTATCTTCAGTATTTAATGCTAGAGGGCTATGTAGTTATAAAGTCCCACACAAGAAAAGAATGGTCATTAAAAATAATGGTGTGTAAACCAGCTATAATGGAAAAAATAAAAATAATTATAAAATTTTAAAACTATTAAAAATAATGGTGTGGTATATGAAGATGTGAGTGGATTTTACTTAGAAGCATTGACTTACTAGGAATGAAGTCCCATGATCTGATATTATTGAATAAATGAGATTTTACTGTACTAAGCAATGAAAAATAGAGCTGGCAAATTTTCAGAGAAGTTAGAGGCAAGGAACAAAGGTAATTTTAACCGACATCACTCTGTACACTGTCCAATATTTTATTCATAGATTTAAAGATGGATGGAAGCTGATTTTGACTTAAAGCAAGTTCACTTAAACTGCTGGACAGGAAGAACCAATGTGAACAAATTTCTTCCTCAGGCAAGTACATTTGTGTTGTTTGACATAGCCTTAATATATACTCTTCACAACTGAGATGGGATATAAAAGTCATTATTGAATTTTCAGAGCATACATTTTAAAGGGGTGATTTATTTGATATTGTTTTTGAAGTATCATCAAAAAATGAATGAATAAATTTATTTTTTACTTATCAGATATTTATTGCCAAAGCCATTAGGAGATACCACAAAGTCAACTGATTAATTAGTAATATTTGCTAATATTACCAAAAAGCAAAAATTCTTACATGTATCAATCAAATAAAGGAGGAAGCACATGGAGAATGACTATCATTCTTCAGTAACAAAAATATAATGATATATTACCAAAAATCAACTTATATTTGAATGACATTTTCCCATATACATTCATACATATTACCATATGCATCTTATATACAAAACTAGTATAATATGCTGTTTGTAAAGTAATATCTATTGACTCTCCCTGTAATGATAAATGGGAAATTTTTAAATTATATTGGCTATTTCAGTAAAAGCAATACAGGATATTTGAATTGCTGAGTTATGCTTCTAACTCAGCCTTCTCCTTGTTATTTTGTAGACTGGAAAAGAGGACAAGGTGTACTTTGCATTTGTAATGTTGTTTTTCAAATTAAACTATATTGGGCCAAAGGAGGAAAAATTCCAGTCCATACCTGGAGAAAAAAGCAATGCTCTGAAAGTTAGATGCTCTTCAAAAATCCAAGTGAGGAATAAATTTTGGGTGATTGTAATCCACCAGAACTTCGGAATTGGACAGCAGGCACTGTTTGAAAGATATGCTGAAATCTCATAGCACAGACAATTGGAAAAACTACCTTCATTGAAGAAGTGGATATTCTTTGGTTAAACACTGATTCCACTCCTTGAAAGAAAGTCTCAAGGCCCTTGCTGTCTGTGGCCCTTGGTTCTGCTTTCTGAAAAGTTCTTCTTCACTTATTTAATATCTTTATCCACATGCAAAATAAGCATTAAGGTATATTCCCCCTTTGGGGGCTGAGTTTCTTTCTCAGACCACTTCCTGACTAGAAAGTTTCAGGGCCCAAGAATTAGGTTAATATTTGTGTGATCATAGATTGTTTAGTACAGGCTAAAACTTTCTTTGGCTGTGTAACTCTCCCACGAACTTACTAGGTATATTACTCTGGGTTCTCCAAAGAAACAAAGGCAATAAAATATATATACAAAGAGAAAGAGGATTTATTACAAGGAATTGGCTCACACAGTTGTGGAGGCTGAAAATTCCCACAGTCTGCACACAGCAAGCTAGAGGGCCAGGAGGGCCAATGATATAGCACAGTCCTAATCCAAAGACCTGAGAACCAGAAGAGCCAATGGTGTAAACTCTAGGCCAATAAGCTCAAGACCCAAAAAAACTGATGTTTCAGTTCAAGTCTGAAGGCAGGAAAATAAATATAAAAACAAAAATAAAACAAACATACAATAATAACCAGAAAAACAGATACCCCAGCTCAAGGCAGAGGAAATTCCCTCTAATTAGAGAAATGATTTGCCTTTTTCTTCTCAACTCATTGGTTGAGGCCCACCCAGATTAGGGAGGGCAATCTGCTTTACTCAGTCCACTAATTCAAATGTTAATCTTATCCCAAAACACTCTCACAGACACATCTAGAATAACTTTTGAACAAAGAGCTGGGTACTCTGATGCAGTCAAGGGGATACATAAAATTAACCATCATCTGTTACATTCTAATCAGTATTACTTTTTTTTCCTAGTTATACTAGATTGTATTCTTATATATATACATATGTGTGGTCTGTGTTTGTGTGCTTTCTCAACCCCATGACTCTCATTTTTGCATTCTTGATTCACTTGTGAGTATAGCAAGTCTTCAGTGAAAAGCCCTTGTCACGTCTTCTCTGAGCCATATTGTTTAATTAAGAGATTTATTGTCTATTACCACATTATTCTGAGATATCTTAGTCCATTCATACTCTTGATTTGATCCTTGTAATACTGCTTAGTTCTAATATTTATTTTTCAGAAGACTTTTTGATTTTATCTTTTAGTTGTTGGAATTAAGAAGTATCTGCTGTTTCCAAACCTACAAATATCTGAGTTTCATAATTCCTTCTATTCCCTTTTATTTCATTTTGAATTTTCAGCTCTCATTTCTTTCATTTGATAGCCCAGTATTAACATACTATTCTCTGACTTCTCTCCCTCCAGTCACTGCAGATAACATTTTAACCAAATGTTTGCCACTGAATAAAATAGAAAACCATCCCTCCAGTTTATAAGTTTCCTTACCATCTGCCAAATGACCACTAAGGCAATGTAACATATATGCAGTTATGATCTTTACTGTTTTTATGTTTGGTGGTGTTGTAATGTAGAACAGACCACTAGGGACCAATTTCTATAGCAGCCAGGATAGGAGAGGTTATGCTGCTGTAACAAACATCCTCCACCATTTTAAAAACTTGTAACAATATAAGACTACTTCTTGTTAAGACTACATGTTTGTTGTGGGGTTGCTGTGGGTTCTGTTCCACATTCTTCACTCCTGAACTCAGACTGACAAATTAGTCACCATCCAAAACATTGTCATTTGCCATGATAGAGGAAAAAAAGAATGTGTCTAATTTTGCACTGACTCTCAAATCTTCATTGTGTGTTTAATTGGCCAAAGCAACTCACACAGTTACGAATAAGTCCTAGGGAGTGGGAGTTCCCATTGTGTCTCAGTGGTTAATGAACCTAACTAGTATCCATGACAATGTGGTTTTGATCTCTGGCCTGCTCGGTGGGTTAAGGATCCTGCGTTGCCATGGGCTATGGTGTAGGTCAGAGACATGACTTGGATCCAGCATTGCTGTGGCTGTGGCATTGGCTGATGGCTTTGGCTCTGATTCAACCTCTAGCCTGGGAACCTCCATATCACACTGGTGCAGTCCTAGAAAGACAAAAAAAAAATGAAGTGCAATCTAATTATATACCACAGGAGGATAAGTACAAATCTTTGCTTGGTAATAGTATTGACTACCATACACTTCCTAAATGCATACATAACCTGGATTTTCCAAATGAAATCAGTCCTTGGTTTGAGTGTGAGTTTTCAATTTTTCATCTTTTGTCTAAACACACCTTCACATTTTACAGGTAGGATAACTGAAACTCCTTGAGGATTTATACAAAGAATCAAGTGAGTTTTAGGATCCAATCCTAAATCCTGCACAGAGCAATGAGTTGCTGTATAAGGAACCCAGGCTTTGGTTTCAATATGAACTGGGTTCAAGTCTCAACCACATGACTACATTTCCAAACTTATGTATTTAAGTTATTTACCTCTCTGAATTTGTGTTCTTCATTTGCCAAATAGAAAGATATTAGAGCTTGACATCCTGCATGAGCTGTCGTAAAGATAAAGCTAAAAAAAATTATTGAAGGTGTTTCAACAATTCTATTGGGAGATTAACATTTATTGCTGGAGTGTGTCATTTTCATATAGGCAAGTCATGTCTTGCTAGTTGACCTTACACTTTTAAGGACTTGTAAGGAAAGGGTGATTGCTCTTGGTATGCATGTGTTTGAGAAGTCTTACTCTTTAGGAAGTAGCAGATTGTCTCACAAAAGCTAGAGACTCAATTGGGCAGCTAAGCAACAAAGAAGATTTGTGTGTGTGTGTGTGTGTGCGCGCGCGCACACACACACACATGCATATGCACAATCAACAGTAAAGCCTCAGTATAAAATCAAATATTTGCTTGAGGAAAGAAATCAGAATAAGATATTGATTGGAGCCAGAGTTGTTTATTGTGGCCAACCCCAAGGATCTCTGAAAACTGATTCTCCAAGGACTACCCTTCAGTTTGAGGAAAGAGTGAGCTGACTATTCTAATTCCCAAAGAGACTTACTCACCTCATGAAATTTGATGGGTAGTAGTCAAAAGGAAATGATGCTGGGCTTCTGTGATTCTTCTTTAAAAACCCATCTAAATTTTTAAGGGTTAGGAATGAGGTATCTTCTGAATTTACTTAGTCTGAACACAGTGGTTCCCATACCACTCCATAATTTTCCATAAGAATCAGCTGAAGAGCATGATTCCAAGATTCTGTCACCAAATTCCAGTATTTCAGTTTGATAGTTTAAGGATCAGGCCTAGAAAGCTCTATGCAGATGGACTATGATTGGAGAAACTCTGGACCATTGTCTCCCTATTTTGGTTGCAAACTAGAATCACCAGCCAAATTCTTAAAATGGAACTGTGCCTGGGCTCCAGTCCAAGTATTTGAGAATCTATGAGTGTGAGGGCCTAGGCACTTTTTAAAGTACCTGAGTGATTCTCACTAAAATAATGGAGATTATAGATATAGATAACTTATTCACTTTGCTGTACACCTGAAATTAATAACACTGTAAGTCAACAATACTCCAAAAAAACTTTGAAAACAAATAAACAAAAGAAACAATTTTTTCAGTTTTCCAAATAAATACATTACATAGTGTATCTTAATAGATTCTTATTTTTCAAGAATTCTTGCTAAACACAAAAGTTGAAGGACCACTAAAGAAATCTTTATGTGTAAAAAAAAACAACAACAACAACAACAAAAAAAAAACCTTTCTCTTTTATTTATTATCACAGAATGATAGAGCACCAGGCATCTAACAGGACTGTTTTTTTAATTTAGAATGTCTGTTAGAATGTCTGTATTGTCCTAACAGGGATATAAAAGGGTCAAGAAAGGAAATTTCCAGACAAAATGCTGGAGAAAAAAAGTGCAAAGCCAACATGCCTTCCCAGTGAGGCCCACATCCTACCAATCTCTCAACACTAACACATCCCTAAACCCTCCTTCCACCCTTCATTTCTATCCTCCTGGTCCTCCAAACTTGTCTTTCTGTGGGAAACCTCCTGCCCCCACCAAGGCTCTGAAAGACCATTTTTATCTATCTTCCACAGACCATTTTTCTCTCAACCAACTCTTCAATAGCTCTCTACAAAGCTTTTTAAATTGTAAATTGAACTCCTCATACATGCCCTCATACAGGTGTTCCTCTGCCATTTTATCCAAACTGCAATTTGGATTTTCCCTAGCCACACATTTCCCTAAAAAGCATCTCCAAAGGAGACCACTACTGCTATTCTCACCCTTTGAGTTACAATTCACATACTTATTGCTCTTCACTGAAGCTTTCAGATAATTATTACAGGGCTCTCATCTCTCAGTGAGCAAACTTTTCTGGTTTAAATTGCACACCAGATGGTTTAAATTGCACACCCATCATTTCAACATTGTATTAAACTGATCTCTTCCCTGTCAATTTAAAAAATATGCACAATCTAAAAGTTGAGAATTAATTTTATTTGGGGCAAAATGAGAGACTATAGCCCAGGAGGCCGCATTTCAGAGAGCTCTGCAAAACCGCTCCAGAGAGGCAGGGGGGAATGTCAATATATGCATGATTTTGGTAAAGGGGGAGGTATGTGCAGCCAAGCACACATTTTACAGAAGGTTGCTACTGGTCTTGTGAAGTTTACTGCAATCATAAGGAGCAGCCATCACCATAAAGGATTTTAGTGTTTTCTAGATGTAAGGAGATACAAAAATTAGTCTTATGAAATATTTTCCTGAAAATATCTAACTATCTGAAGACCTGTTCTGCCAGCTTTCCCAGAGCACAGAGTACCTCACTCCTGATCTCCACACTGACACCTTTCAGAACGTGTTGAGGGTTGGCAGGTACAGTGGCTCATGATTCAGTCCATGTAGAGGCAGATGGCACGTACCAATCTCCAGGTGACATCCCCAAAAACTTTATTTTTAACTTAACATATATTGAGCATCTTTAAAAGGCCTGGTAACAGGATAGGCACTGTAAATAGCATAATAAGATTTATATTCTTATATATTCTTTTTTTTTTGTCCTTTTAGGGCCGCACCCATGGCATATGGAATTCCCAGGTGAGAGGTCGAATCAAAGCAATAGCTGCCAGCCTATGCCACAGCCACAGCAACGCCAGATCTGAGCCATGTCTCCAACATACATCACAGCTCATGGCAATGCCAGAACCTTAACTCACTGAGCGAGGCCAGGGGTCAAACCTGTGTCCTCATGGATGCCAGTCAGTTTCGTTTCTGCTGAGCCGCAATGGGAACTCCAAGATTTACATTCTTAATTATAGGTAAGGCTCAGTGAGGTGTGATTTGTCAAGTAAATGAGATGGAGAGATTGAATCTGAACTTATAAAAGCACAAGCTCTGATATTAATTTGCTTTTTAATTATTTATTTACCATTAAATATTTCAGGAACACACAAAGATTTTGTAGGCTGATAGAGTAGGGTGTCCCAGGAGAAAGAGAAACAGATAAAGCTTTCTTGATGTAAGAGAAGTCACCTTAGGCCTAAGCCACAATGCCCACCCATACAGAAGAACAGGTCTCAGTCGTCAATAATTTTAAGGGAACAAAAGAATGTAAGAATAAGCAGCTGTTACCAAGCCAGGAAGATAACGTAATCACATCAGGGAAAATAAATCAGTTCCAAAGACTCCCAGTTCTATTTCAAAGGTAAGTGTGAGCCTGATGCATATTCTTGAGCTGTTTTTGCAGGTTTGGGATCATCTTGAGTATCCAACCACCAGAGTAACTGGAGCCAGAGTTGATGATGATGGTCCCCGTGACTTTAATCAACTAGAGTCTAGACTCTGCCAACCTGAAATGGTTCCTATCCTCTTCACCATGTAAGCACAGGTAGGACTCACTCTACCTGGAAGACTACACCTACCTTCATTAATATGCATGCACCCTTAGCTTAAAACTTCCCCAATTTTGCTTTTTAGAGAGACGCTGCTTTGGAAAATATCCACAGTGTTCTTTATTGTTGCAAGTAATAAAATCTTTCCTTATCCTATTCTTTGATTTATATCTTTTGGCTTGACACCCACCAAGGGAGAAATCCAGTTTTCAAGTAACAGTATAATATCTAATACAATGAATATCTGAGTACTGCCCACTTTGCTTAAGAAATAGAATATTTAAAATACAATTAAAAGCCCTATGGATACCAGTCTAGTTGCATTCCTATCACTCATCTTCCATCCTCCAAACTGACCACAGATAGAATTGGAGTTGGAATGGGCCCTTCAGAATATCTCCCATCGAGATTAGAGTACAGAATTTTGCACCCAAGCATTTTTTCAAATCCTAGTGAAATATGTATGCAAGCTAACCTTATATGAGGCCTTAAAGTGACTTATATCATAGCTCTAGTTCCTCATGCACTACAAAGTATCAAATTGAGAAGTCACTGGAGGTGGGGGAGAACATTTTCTGTAGAAACCTGAGGTGGCAAGATTTTACAGGATGTTACTTTCTTTGAGATTTTCCAGAACACAGTAATAGTGTAAATTTTAGCTTTAAACTTGTGTGGGACTACATCTTATAATTTTAGTGTTCTTACATGCTTTTCAACTGATTCTTATGGAAAGTTGTTAGTGGTTTGAGAATCACAGCCCTAAGACTGAAATGCCCAGTTAATTCAGAAGGAAGTATCTCATTCCTGACCCTTATAAAGTTTGATGAATTTCTCAGGAGGAGTAAAAGTGAAGCATAGCATCACTTCATTTGACCTCCATCAATCAAATTCCATGAGTTCAACACTCTTCTTTGGGAATTAGTATAGTCAGCAGGCACGTCAGTCAAATCTAAGTGTGGTCGTTGGAGAACTTGTTTTCCTGCCCAGGGTCACTGAGAAGACCTTCCACGTCTCTTCATTGTCATGAATCAAAGAATCCTATTAATAAGTATCTAACCTACTGTTTGAGTGGAGATATATATTTATGTTGAAATAAATTCTTTTGAGGAAGAACAGATGGAAAGCATGTTAATGAAACTCCCAAGGAAAATCATTTTGAGACAGGAAGTTTTGGAGAGTGGACTGGAATAAGTGGCAAGAATAGAATATGAGCAGCCAATATTACAGTCATCAAAACATACGCCCCTATTATAGGAGTATCCAAATATATAAAACAAATACTAACAGACATAAAAGGAGAAACTGGATGGGAATACAATAATAGTAGGAGACAGTAACAGCCCACTCGCATCAATGGGCAGATCTTCTAGACAGAAAATCAATAAGGCAGTGGAGATCCTAAATGAGCCAATAGAACAGTTAGAATTGATTGATATTTTCAGGACATTACATCCAAAAAAACCCAAATGTACTTTCTTTTCAAGTGCACATGAAACATTCTCTAGGATTGACCATGTACTACGGGAAAAAACTAACCTCAACAAATTTAAGAGTTCAGAAATTATTTCAAGCATTTTCCCTGACCACAATGACATGAAACTAGAAATCTACCACAGGAAAAGAAATGAGAAAAAAGTAA
This sequence comes from Phacochoerus africanus, assembly GCF_016906955.1. Taxonomy (NCBI): domain Eukaryota; kingdom Metazoa; phylum Chordata; class Mammalia; order Artiodactyla; family Suidae; genus Phacochoerus; species Phacochoerus africanus. Next base: position 87,548,612 of record NC_062546.1, read on the forward strand.
CTACATGGAGATTAAATGATATGCTACTAAAAAACCAATAGGTCAATCAGAAAATCAAAAAAGTAATTAAAAAATACATACAGACAAGGAACAATGAAAACACAACCATTCAAAATCTATGGGATGCCACAAAAGCAGTTTTGCGGGATTTCAGAGTGATACTGGCCTTCCTTAAAATACAAAAACAATCTCAAATAAACAACCTAACCTATCATCTAAAAGAATCGGAAAAAGAACAAAAAAAAAAAAAAAACTAAAGTCTGCAGAAGGAAGGAACTCATAAAGATCAGAAAGGAAATCAATAAAATAGAGATTTTTTAAAAGCAATAGAAAAAAATCAATAAAACAAAGTGCCTCTGACAAACCTCTGGCCAGAGTTACCTAGAAGAAGAGAGAGAGACTCCCAATAAACAAAATAAGAAATGAAAAAGGAGAAATCTCGATGAATATTGCAGAAATACAAAACCAAAAAAAATAGAGTACTATTAACAATTATATGCTACACATCTGACAACCTAGAAGAAATGGACAAATTTCTAGAAACATATAGCCTACCTAAATTGAATCAAGAAAAAATAGATCAACTAAACAGACTGATTACTAGAAATGACATTGAATATGTAATTAAAAAAAAAAAAAAACTCCCTATAAGCAAAAGTCCAGGACCACATGGCTTCACAGGCAAATTCTACCAAGCATGTGAAGAACTTACACCAATCTTTCTTAAACTCTTCCAAAAGACTGAAGAATAAAGGAATACTCCCAAAGACATTCTATGCAGATATCATCACCCTATTACCAAAACCAGACAAATATGCTACCAAAAAAGAATATTATAGGCCAAATTCACAAGAATGGTTCAACATACACAAATCAATCAATGTCATACACCACATTAACCAAAGGAAAAGTAAAAAAACACATGATCATCTTAAGACATGCAGAAAAAGCATTTGACAAATCCAACATCCATTCATGATAAAAATTCTTACAAAAGTGTGTATAAAGGGAATATACCTTAACATAATAACAGCCTTTTATGACAAACCCACAGCAAATATAATACTCAATGGAGAAAAGCTGAAAGTCTTCCTGCTAAAATCTGTAACAAGACAAAGACACCCACTCTCACCACTTATATTCAATATAGTATTGGAAGTACTAGCTACAGCAATCAGACAGAAAGAGAGAAAAAGAGGATAGAAGGAGAGAAAGAGAGAAAGAAGAGAGAAAGGAAAGAAGGAAGGAAGGAAGGAAGGAAGGAAGGAAGGAAGGAAGGAAGGAAGGAAGAAAGAAAAAAAAGAAAGAAAGAAAGAAAGAAAGAAGAAAGAAAGACAAGAAGAAAGAAAGAAAGAAAGAAAGAAAGAAGAGAGAAGAAGAAAGAGAGAAAGAAAGAAAGAGAGAAAGAAAGAAAGAAAGAAAGAAAGAAAGAAAGAAAGAAAGAAAGAAAGAGAGAGAGAGAGAAAGAAAGAAAGAAAGAAAGAAAGAAAGAAAGAAAGAAAGAAAGAAAGAAAGAAAGAAGAAAGAAAGAAAGAAAAAGAAAGAAGAAAGAAGGAGAGAAGGAGAGAAGGAGGGAGAGAAGAAGGGAGGAAGGAAGGAAAGGAAGGAAGGAAGGAAGGAAGGAAGGAAGGAAGGAAGGAAGGAAGGAAGGGAAGGAAGGAAGGAAGAAAGAAAGAGAGAGAAAGAAAAAAGGTATCCAAACTAGAAGAGAAGAAATAAAACTGTCATTATGTGCACATGACATGATACTATTTATTAAAAACCCTAAACTACTCAATCTGATAAATGAATTCAGCAAAGGAGGAGGATACAAGATTACCATTCAGAAATCAGTTTCATTTCTGTGTACTAACCTGAAATATTGGAAAAGGAAAATAAAAATACTATATCTTATAAAATCACACCCCCAAAAATTAAGTACCTAGGAATAAAACTGACCAGGAGGTGAAAGATATATACACTGAGAACTATAAAATGTTAATCAAGGAAATTAAAAAGGATTCAAATAAATGGAAAGATATCCCATGCTCCTGGATTTGAAGAAGTAATATTGTTAAAATAGCCATACTACACAAAGCAACCTACAGATTTAATGTGCATATTATCAAATTACTCATGATATTTTTCACAGAACTGGAACAAACAATCCAAAAATTTATATGGAACCATAAAAGACCTAAAATTGCCAAAGCGATCCTGAGGAGGAAAAAAAAAAAAAAAAACAGGAGTCATAACTTTCCAAAACCTCAATGCTACGAAGCTACAGTAATTGAAACAGTGTGGTACTGTGACAAAAACAGACATATAGATCGATGGGACAAAATAAAGAACCCAGAAATAAACCCAGTTGCCTATGATCAATTAGCCTTTGACAAAGGAAGCAAGACTATAAAATGGGAAAAAGTCTCTTCTTGAATGGTACTGGGAAAACTGGACAGCTATATGTAAATCAAAGAAACTAGAACACATCTTCACACCACACAAAAATAAACTCTAAAGGGCTTGGAGACTTAAACATAAGACAAGATACCATAAAACTCCTAGAAGAGAACATAGGCAAAACATTTTCTGGCATCAACCATACACATGTTTTCTTAGCTCAGTCTTAAGCAACAGAAATGAAAACAAAAATAAACATAGAATCTAATCAAACTTACAAGTTTTGGCAAAGCAAAGGAAACCATTAAAACAAAGGAACAAAAAACAAAAATGACAAGACAACCTACCAAATGAGAGAAAATAGCTGCAAATGATGGGACCAACAAGGGCTTAAGCTCCAAAATATACAAACAACTCACACAACTCAATATGCAACAACAACAAAATCAAAAAGTGGGCAGAAGAACTAAATAGACATTTCTCCAAAGAAGACATACAGATGGCCAGTAGGCACATGAAAAAAAAAATGCTCAAAATCACTAGTTATTAGAGAAATGCAAATCAAAACTACAATGAGGTACCACCTCATACTGGTCAGAATGGCCATCATTAATAAGTATATGAATAACAAATACTGAAGAGGGTAAAGAGAAAAAGGTACCCTATGCTGTTGATGGAAATGTAAATTGTTTCAACCACTATGGAAAACAGTATAGAGTTTCCATAGAAAACTAAATATAGAACTACCATATGATCCAGCAATCCCACCATTGGGCATATACCAAGACAAAACTATAATCCAAAAAGATGGAGTTCCTGTTGTGGCTCAGTGGAAATGAATCTGACTAGGAACCATGAGGTTGCAAGTTCGATCCCTAGCCTTGCTCAGTGGGTTAAGGATCTGGCGTTGCCATGAGCTGTGGTGTAGGTCGCAGACTCGGCTCAGATCTCATGTTGCTGTGGCTGTGGTGTAGGTCAGCGGCTACAACTCCGATTCGACCCCTAACCTGGGAAACTCCATATGCCGCAAATGCAGCCCTTAAAAAAAAAAAAAAGCAAAAAGATACTTACACCCCTATGTTCATTGCAGCACTATTCACAATAGCCAAAACATGGAAACAACCTAAATGTCCATCAACAGATGAATGGATTTAGAGGATGCAGTTAACATATACACAATGGAATATTACTCAGCCATTAAAAGGAATGAAATACTAGCATTTTTAGCAACATGGATGGACCTAGAAATTATCATGCTAAGTGAAGTCAGACATACAATGAAACACCAACATCAAATACTTTCACTGACATGTCAAATTTGTAAAAAGGACAGATTCAACTTATTTGCAGAACAGATGCTGACTCACAGACATTGAAAAAGTTACGGTCTCCAGAGGAGACAGTTTGGGGGTGGGATGATGTGCTTGGGTTGTGGGATAGAATTCCTGTGAAACTGGATTGTGATGATCATTATACAACTACAGATGTGATTTAAAAAAATCAAAAAATAAAATAAATAAAACAGAATGTACAAACAACAAGGTCCTACTCTCTAGCACAGGGAACTATGTCCAATCTCCTGGGATAAACCATGATGGGAAAGAATACATGTAAAAAAAAAAGAATATATATATATATATATGTATGTATAACTTAGTCACTTTGATATACAACAGAAATTGGCAAAACATTGTAAATCAACTGTATTTTAATTAAAAATAAAATAATAAAATAAAATGAAAAACAGAGATAAGATCATATGAGTACCATCCAGAAAGCCCAGGTGGTCCTGAGAGTGGAATTAGGGGAAGAACAGCAGTAATTCTGGAGCCAGTGAGAAGCTACAACAGCATGTGATTGATACCTGGTGTCTAGAATTTCAGGTGCCTCTCCAAGATTAAAAGTAAAACACAAAGCAGACAAGGAAGAGAATATTAGAATTTGAACTTTGGGCTTTTATTGCTATTTCCATTTTTCTGCTAGGAAGACTCAAGTCCAAGACTCAGGTGCTCCAAATCCACACATGTGTATGTATCAGCAGATACACTTGAAAAGCATGTTGGTGGCAGACGAGGGATGTCTAAAGTTTAATCCTGAAGATCACTGATTCCTATATTTTATTTTTTTCTTAAACTTTTTATCTAGATCTTCTCTCTAGAATTAAGACAAATTTTCCTTTAATCTGGTCAGTGGTCCAATGGTTATATTTCATGAAATTCCTTTCTTTCTTGCCCACGAGAGGATTCGCTAGTGTTAACATCACTGAAAGGGTAAGTTCTCAGAAGAGGAGGGATATCAGAGGTCTGATCCTGGCACTGAAAACTACTGTCTTAGAAATATCCCTAAAAATGAATACATTCAGATTTAAACAGGCAAAAACATATATAGAAATACCATCCAAATTCTACCTCAGGTAAGATCACATGTAGGAATAATTTTCATTCTCAAGGCTGGGTCCGTCTAGGAAAAACAACCGAATCTACTTATCTTCTCTCTCTTTCTATTTTGAAGGGATAATCTCTAGATTTCCCTACTCAAACTCTGCAACAAGCCACTGTTCTTCTAAACATACTTATCTGTCAGCAGCGAGGTTTGATTCCTTTGGTGTTGATCTTCGATTCAGACACGGGCTTATTTTTGAAAAACACAAGTACATGTGAGTGCATCTTAGCGGCCAGGGTTTCTGCTCATTTCCTCTGAAAGCATAGATTCCCTCACCTCCCTTGACTTGGCATTGGTCTCACTCTCAGAAGGCTTATTATTCAAAATGCATAATCTCCTCCTCCCTTACCAGAAACCTTTTTGGAGAAGAACAGACATCTTTAACTTGCAAGTTCCTTCACTGCCCTGCTCAGCTTTTTCTGCTGGTGGAGACGGAAACTCTCCCAGATCCCAAGATAGGAGTCTCTTAGTGTCCGTGATGTGGTAGGAGGGAGGGGATTTCCTCTGAACACCTGCTTACTACTACAGCATCTTTGTGGGACGACCTGCTGACATTGGTGTCTAAAGACTTTTTTTTTTAATTAAAAGATATTGACTCTAGTTTCCTGTGCTATACAATGGGATTTTGTTGTGTATCTATTTTATACATAGTAATGTATGTCTGCTAATCCAAAATTCTTAATTTATATCTCCCCTTCTTTCTACTTTGGTAACTACAAATTTGTTTTCTATGCTGTGAATCTGTCTCTGTTTCATAAATAAGTTCATTTGCGTCATTTTTTTTAGATTCCACAAATAAGTGATGTCATAAGAGACTTGTCCTTCTGACTTACATCACTTAGAATGATCATCTCTAGGTCCATCCATGTTGCTGCAATGGCATAACTTCATTCTTTCTTGTGGCTCAGTAATATTCCATATTCTTCTCTTAGTGAGGGACCAAGAGTGCCTCAGGTATCTCTGTTACCTCAAAATTTATCAACATGAGACTAGATGGACTGAAAGGCTGAGTGCTTCCAGAAAGGAAATTGTAGGAGCTCGGGAAGGTATGGAAAACAACCACAAAAAAAATTCTGTAAATCAATCTCTCTCTCTCTCTTTCTTGTTTCCTACATTCCTCCACCCCACCCTACACTACTCCTTTTTATAAAATCTTTCTGTTACGCATATATACCAAGAATAGGTCAGAATCTCAGTTTAAATTTTTGAGCCCCTTCTCACAATAAGAGAAAACCTGGTTTAAAATATTTCCTTGGATCTTCCCTCAGTCCCTTCTAGACCTCTGGACCCAACAAATTGTACAAATTCCTCTCCCTCTCTTGTTCATGCTATTATCTAATCTTTCTGATTCTTAGCATCAGCAATCTTCTTCCCCCATGACCAAATCCAATGATAACCCTTGCTGACCTCAATTTTATATAAGGCTGTTAGTGTATGTGTGTTTGTGGATTTGAAGATTAAAAGTGTATAGGAAAATCTCTGTTCCCAGATTGCTTCTAAGTTTATTGAGTAGAGGTTACATGAACTAACCCTTATGAGAGCAGCACGAGGGACACACCATTATCAGGGTACTTGACTCATGAGATACATAAGGAGGCTTGGACAGTGGAAGGAATGTTTAGCTACTCATGTTTAGAGCCATAATTTGAATTTAAGCTTGCTGATTACAAAAGATTTGCTTTTTTAACATTCACTATACTCTTCTTAAGAGACATGTACACATATTTAAACAGGAGGGAAAGTTGAAAATCATAATTCAAGGAAACAGGAGTTGTCACAAGGATTTATGTACAATGCAAGATGACTGGCACAGGCAACAGTCCATGCAATTCGCACATTTAATACCCACATTGGCATCAGCTGCTGCAATGAAGATTAGAAGGAAAGGCGAAACCAAAGACCAAGGGAGTGACCCAAGACCAAGGAATGCCTAGAAATCTTTTCTCAAATTTAAACACAAAGTTAAGGGGGTTTGTTTTGTTTTTCTGTATCATGGGCAGAAGGCTAAATTGTACAGAGGATGAGACAGTAGGTAGCAGAGAAATTTACATTAAAGAAAAGTGAATTTCTGTTTTTACATCAAAAGATTTGTTATTGTTTCTAGCAGCCACTCAAGATAAGAAATAATTTTATAGAAAATACCATTGATGGAATCCTTGCTTCAACAATTGTAAACTTAAGAAACTGAAAACATTTTCCAATTGGTGTAATATTTCTGATAAAAAGAATTGAGACATCCACTGGCCAGGGCTCACCAGGTGGGTAAATCAACATCAGGCATCAGTACAGGGAGCAGATGGGAGGGGCTTTGTGGTGTCTGGGATTAAATCAGTTGGCTTTCTTGAAATAACTTTCAGGTTTATCAAATCACTTATTATTCAATGATTTAATACCCACACAAGCTAGATCTGGGTGATAAAGTGGTCAAAAAGATAGATATGTTGTGGACTGATTAATGGCCTTTCAAAGATGCCTATGATCTAATCTCTTGTGAATAGGCACATTACATGGAAAAGGGAATTTACACATGCAATTGAAGTTAAAGGTCTAGAAATGTAAATAGTCCATTTGGGCTGCATTAACAAGATGCCATAGGCCTGGTGGCTAAAACAACAGAAATTTATTTTCTCACAGCTCTAGAGGTGGAAGTCCAAGATCAAGGTGCCATCAGTGTTGGTTCTGATGAAGGATCTCTTTGTGGGTGGAAGACAGCTGCCTTCCCACTGCATCCTCACATGGCCTCTTCTCTGTGTGCACAGAGAGAGAGAGAAGTCTCTGATGCCTCTTAGTCTTGTTGTAGGGAACTTAGTCTTATCAAGTGAGGGCCCCAGGGTTATAGCATTATTTGACTTCCATAAAGGCCCTATCTCCAAATGCAGTCACATTGGAGGTTAGAGATTCAACATATGAATTTGAGGGGGAACCACGAATCAGTCCATAACCAATAGTGTCCTGAGTCATCCAAGTGGGTCCAATCTAATCACAGCAGCTTCTAAAGCAGAGACTATTCCCTGGCTGAAATCAGAGAAATGGAGCGGAAAAGAGGCAGAAAAGGTTTGAAGCATCAGAGAACTCAGTCTGCTAGAGTTGGCTTTGCACATGGAAGGGATCACAAGCCGTAGAACACAGGTGTCTTTTAGAAGATGAGAATAAGGCTGGCTGAGAGGAACTCAGTCCTACAACCACAAGGAACTGAAATTCTACCAACAATCTGAATGAGCCTGGAAGCAGATTCTTTTCCTGAACTTCCAGAAAGGAGAATATATAGCTCTTTTCACGTTTTTATTTTAGCTTTTGAGACTCAGAGCAGAGGAAAAAGCTGAATGTATTGGATTTCTGACATACAGAACTGTGAGATTAATAAATTTGTGTTGTTATAAGCTGCAAAGTTTGTAGCAAACTGTTATAGCAGCAATAGAAAATAAGTATAGGTAGGATCTCTTCTTCCCTAGAGCTTATATTCTAGTGGGCAGGAGAGCAATAGAGTAACAAAATATTGCAAAATGTAAAAGAATTGCTTTGTGAAAAATAAGCAAGAAGATGAAGCAGAGAATGTCCTAGGGGACCTATGTATTAAGATAAGTTGGTAAAAGTGATATTTAAGCTGACCAGAAGGAGGAGGGGGACCTAGCTGCTCAAAGAACCAGAACAAGAGCATCCCACACAGAGGGAACAGATGTGCAAAAACCTTCAGGTATGTAACAGCTCAGCGTATTCAGGAAAATGTAAGATGTTCATAAGGTTGAGCACAGCAAAGAACAGAATTTAAAAAAATAAAGTCCTAAAGACAGACTGAGCAGAAAGCATGTGGTGCTTTGTAAAACATGATTAGCAAGTTAGGTTTTATTCTCAGTACAGTAGGAAATCTTTGCAGGCTTTCAAACACAGAAGAGTACTATGAAGATGGGACTCTGAAAATGAAAAAGTCATTAGCAGAAAAACTGGAGAAATTCCAGAAACATGCTTAGTTGAGTTAATAGTATTATACTTAGTTAATAGCGTTAATTTTGTTAATTTCTTGTTTTTCATAATTGTATCATACATATGTATGATGTTCACATTTGAAGAAACTTGGTGAATGATTTATGGGAACTCCCTATGCAATAAGAGATGTATATGTTTACAATCCTCTGCAAATCTAAAAGTATTTCAAAATGAAAAGTTAGAAAGAAAAAGAATGCCATGATCCACTTTTAATTTAGGAAGATCATTCTCACTTCTCAGTTGGAGAAAAGGTTGTAAATGCCAAAGAGTGAGTGTGAATGTGTTAAAACCAGTTAGGAAACTAATTCATTAATCCAAGTGAGAGACAATGGAGAAGAGACATTGCTAAGGGGCAATCTCAAAATCTGTTTTTGAAGTAGAATCCCCAGGACTTGATGAAGAATGATGTGTGTGTGTGTGTGTGTGTGTGTGTGTGTGTGTGTGCACACGTGTGCACATGTCTGGATTTGCTGCTGGGATGAACAGTGATGGAGGAATGGGAGAAACCAAGTTTTTGGTTTCTAGCCTGAGAAATTAGGTAATGGCCTCATTTACTAATGAGAAGTTTGCAGAGTGTGGAGAGAAAGGAATATGAGTTTTTAATGTTAGTGGGTGTCAAAATTAAGATATTGAGGCTGCTGGAAGTCAAGGGTGAGGTCTTAGACTGGAGAAGTGTGTCAGACAGCTGCAAGCAGCAATGTGATGTTTAAATTATTCTCCCTTGTCATAGGAGGTAAGAGACATCTACTTCTTATAAAGGACCTGGAGACACAACACCCAGGAAAGAACCTCCTAAGGTCAGACCAGCAGATCCATACTAGAGGGTAGAAGATTGTCCACTGGAAAGAGAATGCTTTTAACTCTTCATTGTGTCTTTTTTCTTTCTTGGTAAAGTTATTATCAGAAATTCCATGATGTCACAGCTCTGCTAGGCAGATTCAAGAAAAGAAATTATCTGTTAATGCTTGAGCCAGATTCAAATGGAGAGAGTAATGATACATGAAACAAGACTATGGATCATCTATGGAAAGGACTTACTGTAGGTCACAGATGCTGCTCAGATCCCGTGTTGCTGTGACTGTGGTGTAGACCGGCAGCTACAGCTCCAATTTGATCCCTAGGCTGGGAACTTCCACATGCTGTGAGCTTCAAAAAACAAACCAAAAAAAAGTGTAAGAAATTTTAGATTATTCCCCCAAATAAAGGTTCTGAGATAAGATGCTTCTTAGTGAGGTATTGATGAGGTCTCAATTAGGATGACAACCATGTGAGAAGATGGAGAAATGATCACATTAAATAGACAAATAGTGAATGTACCAAAGCCAATGGTGAAGGAGAATCCCCTCATTACCCATTTTATTAGAATCATTACATAGAACATTCATGTCATTGATCTCTAGTCCAGACTTACAGAGTTCCTTCCTCTCTCCTTCAGCATAATGTGTGAGCTTAATAAAAGACTAATCAGAAGCTAGAGACAAGCCTGGACCACCATCTCCATGTAGCAGTTGTTTTGTGTTGGGTTGCGTTGCAGAATGGATGGTCTGACCTTCTGTGTTAGTTTGTCCAGTTGATACATAAGAAACACATGTACCTTTTAATTAATTTTAAAAACTATTTGGATTTTTAAATATGTTGTTTAATATGCTACAATAATACCTATTTTGATATAATATACACATCTGTTATTAAATAAAGAATCATTTAATTTCATTGGCATAAATTTTGTTTTCCAAATGGAAATATTTTCCAAATAAATTTATATTTTTCTGTTCGATTTAGAAACTTGAGGGCAGAATGTCCTTTACTGCACAGGTGTTTTAGTTTTCATTTAAATCTATTGGGAGAAATAGGGTAAGGGGATGTTAGAGCACATCCCTAACCTAAGACTCTCAGAGGTTCACCTGACTTTTCCAGTACTCTCTTGCTATGGAGAAGGCTCCATTGTGAAAAAACTAAAGAGGCTTGTATGTCCCAGGTCTCTCCAGTTGCTACTGCTGTTGCTCCCCACTATGGATGCTTCACTTACTCTGAGCGCGGTCCAGCTTTCCACTGTCAGGCGGTGTGCCCAGCCCCAGCTCTCTACTACTCCAAGCATCAATTCCTTTGCTGTTGACCTCAGCTGCATGGGCAAATAATAGTGCCCTGGACTGGACTGCCTTTCACAAGGCAGTCACTTCAGTATCACAGTCCAGTGGGGGAAAAAAAGAAACAGAAAAAGCTCTTTATTAGCTAGGGAGTTGTTGGCACTACCTGCTGAGTCTATTGAGAGGAAGTTCCAGACCAAGTTGACCCTTCAAGGAAAGAGAGGAGATGTCCCATGAAGCAATTGTACAAGCCTCTTAGTGGAACTTCATTCTTTAAGCGGATCACCTGGTGGTTGACATCACTTCCTTGCTTAAAAGCATTACCGTTTTCTGTGTTTTAACTTGGTTATCTTTTTGCAGACTGAACCCCCTGCTGAAATCTTCAGACATACACTACTCACCCCGGTACACCCTCTCTTGGCAGTTGGTAAATGGCAAATAAAAAGGTTCTCTCCATCAAGTCGATTGACAAGGGCAGGTGGCAGGGTACCCAATGATGCTTTTGCTCTCCAAGCTGCTTAATGTCTCCAAGATCAAACACAAAGATCATGGGAGGAACGGGTGATCAGCGGGCGGCAATAGATGACTGTACTAGGTTCTGGATGGGTTACGCGACTCACAAAATGGACGGCCCCATTTAAAATGACTTCAGAAGTATCAAAGGAGGTCTCTGTAGTTACCGATTATGCCTTCAGACTCGAACATTATTTTCCAGCCCTGCTGGTGCTACTATTGCAGAGTGAGAAGGAAATGTAAAAAGGGATTTCTCATCACTCAGACTTCTTCTTCATGTTTTCCCACAGGCAAATACAAATTTGATATGTGGGTTTGGTAATAATTGTGGGACAGTGTACCCCCATCCACAGAAAGGTTTGTGGGACACAAGACAATAGGCATGCTGTGGTCAGCAGCTTTTCACCAAGAAAAAGCATCAGATAATTGTTCCATTATTCATTGGGCACATAGTGTTCTGCCCCCACCAGGGAAAGGTAATCATAAGAAAAGTTATATATTTATAGTTGTCACATTTATTGATCAAGTTTAACTTTACATACTGAGATTGCTTGTCAATTTCTTTTATTCTGTAATAGAAATACAAACAGCCCTCTACACTCATATCAAACTTTTATAATGGGCAAAATAAAACCAAAAGGTCTCCAAAATTATGTATGGCAAAGATGTTTTGTTTTAATTTTTTTAACTATTGATGTTTTTAGCAAATGTCATAAAAACTCAAATATTACAAGGGGTAGCACATGAAAAGTTTGGCTCCTTCCCACTCAAAATCGCTGGTTTCCTCACTCACTTTCTCTCAAAAATGATCACTATTCCTTACTTCAGTGTATCCTTCCAGAGATCACCTACACATTTACAAATATATGTACTTTTTTCATTCTTTTTATATTTTACACACTAAGGACCTACCATCCTTGCTGTTCTGCACCTTGTTTTTTTCATTTAACTATTTCTAAGAAATATTTGCATAAAGGCACATATGTGTTTACCTAATTTTCAATGGCTCCATGTCATTCCATACTATATTCACTCCAAATTTACTTTTCCTATCCCCTATTGATTGACATTTAGATTGTTTTCTATTTTTGCTATTATAAACAATGCAAAATTTAATATTCTTATGCTGATTTTTTGCATATATATTCAAATGTATCTGTAAGATATATTTTTCAAATGAAAATTAGAAAGAAAATACTGCATTTCTGACATATTACTGAATTGCCTTTCTAACAGTTGGTACCAATCTAAATAATCACCAGTGATATTTTTTCCCTATTTCCCCATATGATTGTCAACACAATGTATGTTACACTTAATTTACTTGGTCCATTTGAAAATGCTATCTTTAAATATGTCTTTCATTAATTATAAATTATGTTGAGTTGGTTTCTGTGCATTTAAATGCCTTTTTCATGAATTTCCATCTTGTCCACATTGATTTGAAATGCCACTTAAACATCATATTGAGCCATATGAACTCTCCATTTTCTAGGTCAGAAAGGGCTGCAAATCAGTAATTTCATATAATTACAGACAGATAGATAGATGGATGGATGATACATACCTCTATCAAAATTTAATTATTATGACTTAAAAGAACTTAACGTTCTATCTCTTTGTTCTCCTTTTTAAGAAATGTCATGTCCATTTACCTAACTTATCTTTATACGAACATGCAGAGAAGCCATCTTTTTTCCAAACATATCTATACTAATTTAAAAATGTATATTAAGCTACATTTATAATTCTATATAGAGATCTTTACATTATTGAATTTTTCTATCCTCTTCTTCTGGTATACAAAAATTCAATTTGGTAAAAATGGAAAATTCTTCATATCTCTTAGTAGACATTTAAAATTTTTCTTTCATATAGATCTTATATTTTTATTAATTTTATTTCTAAGTGTTTTATAAATATGACTATTACAGTGAGTTTTTCTTCTATTATATTTTCTAATTTTGAGTCTTTAGAGAAAAGTATTACTTTTGAATATTAACTTTACTAATAAATTATTTCTGTTAATAATTTTACTTAATTTCACTGAGTTCTAAAATATACAATCATACCATTTGCACATAATCATAATGATGTCTCTATCTCTTACATTTTTTTTGTCTTTTTTGTCTTTTTGCTATTTCTTGGGCCGCTCCCTCGGCATATGGAGGTTCCCAGGCTAGGGGTCGAATCAGAGCTATAGCCACCGGCCTACACCACAGCCACAGCAACGCAGGATCCGAGCCGCGTCTGCAACCTACACCACAGCTCATGGCAACACCGGATCGTTAACCCACTGAGCAAGGGCAGGGACCGAACCCACAACCTCATGGTTCCTAGTCGGATTCGTTAACCACTGCGCCACAATGGGAACTCCTATCTCTTACATTTTTATACTTCATTTTATTTCTTATATCTAATTTCATCAGCTAGAACTTACAAAACTATTATTTTGTTATAAAGCAAGATTCTGGTTTCTGGTTTGAAATATGTATATATATTTCTTTTCAGAAGTATCCCTTTTATTTCTGTGAACATTTAATTAAGAACTTTTAAGCAATATGTGTGTTAAATATTATCAAATACTATTTTAGAATATCTTTTGGAGACAGTGAAAAGATTATATGACTTTTTAGATCTCTATTAACAGCAAATTTTATTAATAGTTTTATTAAAATTGAACCATCCTTGCATTCCTGATGTAATTGTGCTCAATTTCTTTCATATATTGCTGAATTCCATTTGCTAGTGTAATATTTTGTTTCAAAGCCTCATAGCAATATTCATACATGAGATTGGTTTACAACTTTATGGTGAAATATCATCAGTGCAATAATGGCCTCAGAAAAAGCAAGTTGGAAATTTTCTCTCTCTCTCAATTCTCTGAATAATTTGACAAAATTTGAGAAATTTATCTCTGAATATTAACAAAATGTCCCTGAGAAGTTGTCTGTCTAGTGTCTTGGGGAAGAGTAATTTTTTGGCCAAATTTTTGGTTTCTTCTAAGATACTTAACATGTTTTATTCCCTCTCAAATATTTCATTTTAATCATTCTTTCTATATAAGTTTAGTGGATTTTATATTTCATTCAGTTTTCCAATAAAATAGGCTACTGAGAATACAATAGAATGGCATAGTGAACATATTTTGATGGACTTTAAAGGAAGGGTTTAAATCAATGATCTACTATCCACAAAACCTTTGTGTTTATCTATGACCTCTCTAGTTCCTATGTATTAACTAACAACTGACAGAATCAGAAGACAGAGAAAGTAGTTTTATGGGTTTATGTGCTATGTGTGTAATGTTTGTCTAAGGGGGCTTCTGAAAATATTTCTTTCAATGATGAATTTCAATTATTATATTTTTGCATGAAATCTTAAAGCAGAATGTATATGCAAAATTCTGAAAAATAATTTCCCAAGTTTGTAAAGTGAATAAAATGTTGAGCTAGAATTGAAGACCATGCTTAAGAATTCTAAGATTTTATCCACTCTACTATGTTCCTTTCTTTCCTCAAAAAGCATTAAGAATTGTAAGATGACTAATTTTAATTATATAACGTGATTTAAATGTATAAAAGAGTTTTAAAAATTATCAATGATTCTTTAAATGAGAAAGTACTGTCAGTAAGCAAAGATTTTTTTAATTTATCTTCAACATATCTATCAGTATAGGTAACTACATTTTAAAAATAATTTGTATAAAGTATAGTTAAGATAGGATTTGTCATGCACTATTCTAATTTCTATGATATGTGAAGAAATGCATATTAATAACCAAAGAAGTAATGTTTTTATGTAATGAAACTACAAGAAAATCATTAAAAGACAATGTTATCTTAAGCTCTGCAGTTCATTTAAGGGAAACAGTGAGAATTTTGAGTAATTCTCACAGGTTTAAGGAGAAAGTGAGATTCTTCCTTAAACACAGTAGATAATGTGAAGATTTAGGAATTCAGAGAGCTTTTTTTGCTTCAAGGCCACATAGGTGTGTGCATATATGCCAAAATGACATTTAAATTGTATAATAATATAAAGAGTATTTTTGCTTAAAATATTCAGAATTTTTTTTTTGTATTTTGCCTTTTCTAGGGCTGATTCCCGTGGCATATGGAGGTTCCAAGGCTAGGGGTCTAATCAGAGCTGTAGCCACCAGCCTGTGCCAGAGCCACAGCAACGAGGGATCTGAGTCACATCTGTGACCTACACCACGCTCATGGCAACGCCAGAACCTTAACCCACTTTGCAAGGCCAGGGATGGAACCTGCACCCTCATAGTTCCTAGTCGGATTCATTAACCACTGTGCCACAACAGAAACTCCAAAATATTCAGAATTTTAAGCAAAGAAAAGTCTGCCCTGGAGAGTGTCATCTGTCTGATTATGTTCAACGAAATGAGATGTGAGACTCTGTATTTGGACAGAAGCAAAGTCATTGTAGGTATTTTGACAACTAGAACCATCTCCTTTTTTAACCGTTATGGCCAATATGAGTGGTTGGAATTGGGTTAGGTAAATTAAGACACATACACCTGGGATTTGGGATGTACAGAAACCCCAGAATTGCATGAGAATTGGGCAATGAGCCACCCAAAACTGACATAACTTGAGATATTCATTCAAAAAATTTATAAGCCAACTTGCATCAGCAACTTACCTGGTAACTACCCCATCTTATCATGGCAAGGAAGTATGAGAGAGAGGAGATGAGATAGAAAAAATTAACTCAAGAAGATCTTCATTCTATCTTTTCTGGGTCTTCAATCCTTTTAACATTCTAAATATACCATAGCTAGATGTCACAATGTCCCATACCAAACATCAGAAATCAGAATGATCAGAATGGCCCTCATAGAAGAAATAAACCTTCACTTTCTTCCTTTCACATATCTTTATCTAGGACTGTAAATGGTACTGAAGGAATATTACCTGGAATAATCTCACAGTGTTAGATGTGAACGAAAAAAATATAAAGGACTGGCAATAATAGATATTTTGATTTAAGAAACTTCAGTCAATGGAAGGTTTCTTCAAATTTTTTGCCTGTTTGTGTTAGAAACCACATTTTAATTAATATAAATTCTTGTTTGAATATTACTATTCCTAAAAAAAAAAAATTAAAAACTTGGAGTTCCCGTCGTGGCACAGCGGTTAACGAATCCGACTAGGAACCTTGAGGTTGCAGGTTTGATCCCTGCCCTTGCTCAGTGGGTTGAGGATCCGGCGTTGCCGTGAGCTGTGGTGTAGGCCACAGATGCAGCTCAGATCCAGCGTTGCTGTGGCTCTGGAGTAGGCCGGTGGCTACAGCTCCAATTAGACCCCTAGCCTGGGAATCTCCATATGCTGCAGGAGCGGCCCAAGAAATGGCAAAAAAAAAAAAAAAAATTACTATTCCTCAAAAGTATGAACTTGAGTAGTTCTTATATAATGAACAGTTCAGTTCACCTTGCCATGATTTTGCACTAAATCTTAGTAGAGGAGAAATATAAAACACGAATGACTGCAAAATTCACTGCATCCTTCCAGATCTCCGTCTCCCCACCTGTGAAAGAAAGAGATGGCCAGATTAACTGGAAGAGCTAAAACTTCCAGTTGCTGAACTGCTGCCAAAACTCTAGATAAAGATTTCTTCTTTACTTATGTCTCTTCTGAAGTTGGGACTCTTTCCATAAAATGTAAGTTTCTGTTAGGGAGAAGGAGAGAAAACCCAGTCTTTCAAGATAAATTAATCATTCTTAAATGATCAGTGTATATAGAGGCATCCAGCACTGCACAATGAAGCAAGAATAGCCATTTTGAGCACAGTCCCAAATAGTTATCAGTAGTTTCATAGCCTTATACCTGATAATAGAAAGTAATGTCTTTCCATGTAATCTACTTCTTTTATTATGAGGAAGAGATTGAGCCCACATTCCACTCAGATGAACATGAGTTTGGAGATTATTTTTTTATAGATGTCCAGATGTAAGTGTGCTTGGCAAGAAAAAAAACTGTTTTTACCTTGGAAGCCTCTGTTTCTAAATACTAAATATTCTCCCTTGTGACAAAATTTAAAATCAGACACTAATTACAGATTCACTCTACTGATAGAATATTAACTAGAAGAGTCCACTCAAAGGACAAGGGAGAATGTTTCCATATTATAATATTTAGAATTGTGAATGTACTCAGCATTTGTCCTGTGGTGTTAACCATTAACCGTGAACCATTTAAACAGTGAATGTTAATAGTAGAGAAATGCAAAAAAAATGTTGATATTCATGATGCTGAGGGAGATAGAAATATAAAATGATTTCTGTTACTCTCCTCTGGGAGCTATAAGCAGAGCTGAGTACAAGGGACAGACACCTTGTGTGAGAACATGAGCAGAGCAGCAAGTTATGTGGGAAGGCAGCATTGCAGGATTTTATGGTTCTTAACTGTTCCAACCCTCAAGTATCTCTATCTGTATGTTGGCCATGAGTGATGAGAGACTTGTATTTGTCGAAGTTTTATTGGGAGCACGAAAGACACCTTGCCTACCACCTGGTCCCATGATGCACTGGAAATCTCTAGGATACCACAACAGGAAGGCAAATTCTGCTGGTGATCTCAGAATGAATGCTTATTTGCTTAGCTAAAATTGTTTGAATCAATGTCCCATACCTTCACTCGGCAGGATGGAAAACAGCTCATTTTTCACACATCCTACAGTTATGAGGAAATTCTGAGGAAGAGTTTGCTATGGAAACTGTCAATAAAATGTGACTAAGAGGTGTCAAATTGCAAAAAGTACTTTACAATAATTAGAAGTGTTTATAAATTAGGTACATGGTGAGGGCCATGTACAAAAAAGTAAGAACTATAAATATGCTCAAATAAAGTTTCCATGGCAAGAGGGACAAGGGGCTAAGGCAGAGACTGTGTTTCGGAAGAGGAGGTCCTATATCATGCTAAAAGCGCTGTATGTCAATTATACCTCAAAAGTGGAAGAAAAAAATAAAAATGCTTTGATACCATAAAATTTATATTTTTAAATGGTAAGACTACTTCCACTTTCCTTTTTTCTAATGGGAATTATAATTATATTTTGTCTAGAAAAGCATAGATATTTAAAGGCCATAATGGAGTGAAGAGCATGTTTTTGTTGAGAAGCAGAATTCTGGAATATTCAGCCTATAAAGTAACCTGGAGCTGCTCTTTGAAATTTGGTCCATATTTATACCTTTCTCAGAGTGGTAATTATGGTACCTGGACTAGTACAGTGGAGACAGGATTTGCCACCAGGAGCTGGGTGATACTGGGCAGTATATTATACTTTGAGATATAGGTCTCATTACCTAAGGAATGAGCACAATAATCTCTACACCACTTACCTGATAACTTGGTAGGGAGAATAACAGAGGATAATTATTATCACAGTGTTTTGGTTTAAATATGGAAGAATAGATAGAATGCTAATAATTTGTTCATTCAACAAACATTTTTAAAAGTGCTTTAATATATGGTGAGCACTATTTTAGGTACAAAAAATTCATGGTTTAATCAAATAGTTCTTACTCTTATGATCTTACATCTTGGCAAAGGAGAAAAACATAAATAAATATATAACATCAGGTAGCGATAAAGGCTGAGAAAATAAAGAAGCAGGGAAAGGGAAAAGGCAGTGATTATAGTTGAGTGCAGAAACACTTCTGGACAAGTTACAGTGAAGACTTTCCTGATAAGGGGATACTCTTAATTACTTAAGAGATGAGCCATGTAAAGATCTAGGGTATGAGAATGAATGATTAGAGGAAGAACAGGTATGAAGAACTGAGGTACAAACATATTTGGTGTATTTGAGCAACAGCAAGAAGACCTGCACAGCTGAAGCAGAAATGGAAGAAGAATAGTAAAAAGGACATTGGAAAGGAAACCAGGGCAAATCATGTACGGGACCATAATAATGACTAAAGGATGTTATTACAAGTGCAGTGGAAAACTATTGGAAGGTTGTGAGCCGTAGAGCCTACTGATTTCTGTTTTCAAAGGATAGTTTGGCAGCCAGGAAGAGTAGAAATGAAGTCTACTATAGTCCAGTTCACAGATGATGGTGGCTTGGACTAAGGTGAGTAGTGCAGTTGGGGTATAGATTCAGAGTGTGTTTTGAAGGTAGAGCCTAATGACTTGTGAGAGAAATCCCTTATTTTAATGAGGTAGACTCTTGAGGGTTGCAGTGACTCCTCCCTGGGTAAAGGTATAAAATGCATTGAGCCTGTATGTATATATATGGGCTCCTCCAACCTGGTAGATGCCTCAATCCATGCAGGTTGCTTTAAACTAAGCTTAGAGTATCTCTGAGAAGAACTAGGGAGATAACAGACAGCTTCATCTACTCACTTGCAACCATGACCTTGTCTACCCTTCGCATGATCCATTTGCTGGTTGGCAATAAACTAAAGTGAAAGCAACCTCCAATTAAAAAGAAAATATATCTTTTTAGTGTGGAAAAATGAAAGCAAAAAATTAGCTGAAAGTAGGTACTGGAGAGCTAGGTTTGAACATTTAAAGTGAGAGGAGGGGTAAAATAATTATATTGAAGAGTGGGAAAGGAAATTGACTAGGAAAATATAGTGAAACTAATAAGCATGATAATGACCTACTTGAAATTAGTGGTGATTATTTAACATTAGACCAGTTAGCATGGATGGCAGTGTATTTTTCATACCCATGTACAGCTGCTTGCAATCAGGAGTTAGAAAGTTGGATGTAACCACCCTAGGGTTTTGTGAGGAAATGTGATTCAGGAGGAAAGGAGTTGAAAATCCATAGAATATAAGTTGGGTAAGAGATATGAGAGTATGGACCCTGAAAAGTGGTTGTGTCAATAGATGGAAGGGCTATTAAGGTGCAAAGACAAGAGGGAATATTCTAGGAAGGTAGTTGTAGGAGATGGAATCCTTGAAATTGGTATTGCCATTATATTGGTAATTGACCAAGTCTGAGGTATGGCCCTGGGCATGTGAGGCTCTGTATTTAAATAGAAAGGCATTCAGCAAGTATCTTTCAACAAGTGTATGGGGCTTCCATATCAACTTTGAGACTCTGAGTGCTTTGTAGAGCATTTTTATTTGTATATTTGGTCCCTTTATTAACCATAAGAGTCTTAAGCTTTTAGGATAATTTCTGTGAGAAGATGAGATAAAAGGACAAATACTTTTTGGTAAAATTCATGGATTATTTTGGGTCTTTCTAAGACTTCAACCCTCAAGTGTGAAAGCATTATTTATTAGAATTCTAAATTCCATACTCTAAGATAAAGTATTCCCTGAAGACTTTAATTCATTTATTTTCTCATTCTCTCTCTACTCCCACTCCTCTCCTTCTTCCTTTTTTTTCCTCTCTCTCTCACCCTCTCTCCTTCTTGGTTTCCAGATAGAGATAGATAAAGTAATAAATTGGGAAGTAGATAAATAGATACATAAAATATCTTCACAATAGACCTTAATTTATCCTTTTGCATGCAGATCTACCTGAAACACACTGTGAATCCACTTACATCATTGCTGGATAGCAGCACCTTTTTAGCATTCAAAAAAATAACACAGCCATGAAATAAAGACTGCTTTTTTGTTGTTGTTTTCTCTTTTCTGTTTTTTCATGATTTTTATTTTTTCCATTATAGTTGGTTTTCCGTGTGCTGTCAATTTTCTACTATACAGCAAAGTGGCCTGGTCACACATACATGTATACAGTTTTTTTCTCACATTATCCTCCATCATGCTCCATTTTGAAGACTTAGGAGACCTTAGGCTCTGGGTCCATAGCTTCCAGAAATTTTAACCATATACGTGGAAAACAGAATCTGAAAGAGTAAGTTGCTTTGTATTATAGATAAAGAAAAATTAACATAGAAGTTACGACTGTATGGTAAAATGATTTAATACCTCTTAGGCAAACACATCAATATTTGTGTATCAGCAGAGTGTCACCTCTCAAAGTAGCCACGTTGGTAGGCTCTATATTATATATTTATTCCATAAATGACTTTAGCAAAGACAGACAGATTCACTTGTGAGTATTGTAGACCAACTCTGAAAGCAGTTCACAAAGAAAGAAGACTAATGTTTTGAGCTATGGCCCAACCATTAGACTAAATCCCTGACCTTCTAAAGTGACCGTTTTGCACAGAGAGCTCTCCTTTGGGGCTTTTACATCCTGCCCCAAAGGAAAGCAAAGTGCAAGGATGCCTGATGCTAAATATTCAGTTTCCTTAGTCTCACAATCCACAGAGCTACAATTAAAAAGCATTTGATCCTTCAACAATATTAAAATAGTTGACACTGGAATGAAGCCATGGTTGGATTCCTAGAGAAGCCTCGCACCCTGCCCTGTGAAATGCCAAATGTAGCAAAGAGAGGCAGAGGCACTGGTAGCATCAACGCTGGCTCCTTTTTCCCACAGAATGAATGCATTTCAAGAACATCTCTCCTGGATCATGGCTGTTCTTGAAAACACAGACGCTTAAAGGACCACCACTTTAGTCCCTTGGACGACCAAGGATTTGCTAGTGATCAAAGTTTGTGCTGCGGGAGTCCTGAAGTTATTTTTACCATCCCGAGCTCCTTTACCTGTGATTCTCAGGAAAACCATTATCCAGAATGTTGTTAGAAGTTGATTTGATAGAAATCTGGCCTCTGGAACATCAGGTGTTCTTGCTCTTTGCTCTCCTGTGGGTCGGGAATAAATCCCTCTCACAGCTCCTCTAATGTTTAATTTCCATCAAGTGGGTGAGGCTGTTTTCCTCCCCAGCTTCTCTGCTCCTATCATGCTGCTCTTTGAAAGAAATAAAAGTATTCCAGTGAATCATGCCTACCTAAAGTGTGACAATTGTCCTGCTAATATAAAATGATATACACTCTGGTCAAGAGACGTGTTTTTCTTCAGAATTCTTTCTACTATTTTTTTTAATATCTCTCTAAAAACATCAGAATCAATTTTTATATAACTAGGAATAGTTTAAAGTTCTTGGGGAGTTTTTTTTTAACTAGTTATAATGTCTGTTCATTTTTATTTAGGGAAGAGGGGGATGGCAGTGACATTGGCATTAGTGACAACCTTGTCGAGCTTAAGAGGAAAGGCTCTGGAGAGGAAGGAACTGGATCGATAAAAAATGTTTCCAATAAAAAGGGATCTATTGTGGTTGCCAGAGCTGGAGGGTGGGGGAAATAAGGAGATAGTCAAAGGGTACAAATTCCAAGTTAAAAGATGAATAAGTTCAGGGAATCCAATGCACAGAATCATGACTATAATTAACAATATTGTAGGGAGTTCCTTTGTGGCACAGCGGGTTAAGGATCCAGCATTGTCCCTACAACATTTCAGGTCACTGCTGTGCTGTAGGTTTAATCCCTGGCCTAGGAACTTCTACATGCTACAGGAGTGACCAAAAAATAATACTAACACTGTAGACTCACAGACATAGAAAATAAATTTCTTGTTACCAAAGAGGATAGAGATTAAATTAGGAGTTTGGGATTGATATATACACTAGTATATATAAAATTAGTAAACAAAAAGAACCCACTGTACAGCATAGGGAACTATACTCAATAGCTTATAATAGAAAAAATCTGAAAAAGAATATATATAATGTACCTTATATAACTGAGTCACTTTGCTGTACACCCAAAACTAACACAACATTGTAAATTAACTATACTAAATTAAAAATGGTTAAATAATAATAACAACATATATTATATACCTGAAAGTTGCTGAGAGAGTAGATTTTAATGTTTTCATCACACATACAAAAGTGGTAATTACTTGAGGTGATGGATATATTAACTAACACTACTGTGGTAATCATTTTGCAATAAATTCATGCACCAAATTATCACAGTGAATACCTTAAACAATATTATTTGTTCAATATATCTCCATGAAACTGAGAAGAAGAAAAAAAAAAAGAATTCTAAATTATCATGTATCCAGTTGGTTAAAGGATCTGGCATTGCCAAGAGCTGCAGTGTAGGCTGCAGATGCAGCTCAGATGTGGTGTTACTTTGGCTGTGGCTGTGGCCAGCAACTGCAGCTCTGATTTGACCTCTAGCCTGATAAATTCCATATGCTGCAGGTGCGGCCCTAAAAAGCAATAAGTAAATAAATAAATATTTTAAAAATTAAAAAATAAAGAAAAAATTATGATGTCTCACTTCATATCTATTGAAAACTCTGGAGGTGAGGCTTGGAGACAAGTGTTTTATCAAGCTTGCAATGTGAATCTAAAGACATTTAAGGAGTTCCGACCATGGCTCAGCAGAAATGAATTTGACTAGTATCCATGAGCATGTGAGTTTGATCAATGACTTCACTCAGTAGATTAGCAATCCAGCATTGCTGTGAGCTGTGGTATAGGTCGCAGACGAGGCTTGGATCCCGCATTGCTATGGCTGTGACTTAGACCGGTGGCTATAGCTCCAATTCATGCCCTAGACTGGGAATACCATATGCCATGGATGTGACCCTAAAAAGCAAATAAATAAAGACATTAAAGTTCAAGGACTATTGCCCTAGAGAAATATTCCCTATACTCAGGCCTAATCTGCCTCCTCCTCCTACTACCTCTTGAGCTGAGGGCAGACAGACCTAACTTTTACTAGCTTCTTGTTTCTGAATCCCTCCTCTATTTGTTTGTCATCACCCAAATTCCAGATGGCCTACTGTCCATTGAGACAAATGCCTGCTTGGTCAGACTCAGCTTGTCTGCCAAGCATGTCTAAGTCTTATTAAAACTGGGTGATGCCAGTGTTAACATTAAGTGAGTAACATTCTAGCAAGTAACAACCCTGCTGCATGTCTCCTACTGTATCATCAATAATATCTGGGTAGAGCCATCCAGCAATGCACAAGCTGACCTCACACAGCAATTTGTGTCTTGTTATGCCTCTGAGCAGCAGCATCCAAGAGGATGGATATTTAAGAAGTACTGGAGTAGGCAAAGACCTTTGCTTATTGCAATTAATCATCCCTATCCCCCACCAAAGAATCCTGAGCAATTGAGAACCAACTTTAGAAATAAATCAGAGCATTTTCTTGGTAAAATCAATACTAAGAGAGTTTTGAAATCTAGTGTCCATTGAATATAAACTACCTCATCATACTCGTGGTGGATGCTTAGTTGAAGCCAGCGAGAGGTATATAAAATGTAATGGCACCCCTGATATAAACAGGTAGCATAACACTACATTTTGCATTTATGATTCTGAACTTATGAAAGTCCAAAAGGAATTGTGTCCTAAGGCCTGAAGAAAGTGTTTGTAGATAACACAAAGCAAGTGCTAACCTCTGTGGATCATATACAAGGTTAACAGTAGACACGGGGAAATTTTACTATAAAGCCAAATGTTAACAGTTTTGACAAGAAAAATACATTAGAGATCAATGTGTATTTTTATATATTTCTTTTTCTCCAGGTTTCTTCTAAATAGCCTCCTTTCCCTCTAATGGATCCTTTTCCTAATTAGCAAAGAAGAATTCATTAGTCTAGAATTTGGTAAAACATGAGTTTGAAAATGGTTGAGAGGCTGTTTTTACTGCTGCCTCTTAGTGCAGCAAACCTTTTGTGCATTAGGCCTACTTGAGAGTGTGTTTGGAGGCACATGAGAGTGTGTTTGCAGTTAGACACAGGTACTTTCATGTTTTTGCATAACTGTGACAAGGAAACAAAATGCACAAGTGTATCAGTAGAGATAAGTCAAGTTTCTAACTGAGTAGAGCCTGGTGGGAAGAAGCTCATCCAAAGGTTCCTCAAGGCAGACACTGCATCTTGAGTTCTGCATTGTTACCCACCAGAACATGCCTAGTCTTGAGGGTGTGTTCGGCAAATACCTGAATCTGAGTACACTTAATGGACTAGTGGGGAAGGTGATAGGATCCAGCTTGCTCAAGGACTTTCTGGTTTTGGTTCTTAGGGTTTTGCCCAGAGGATTCTGGGAATGACTGGAACTGGAAAGCCAGATAGTGTTTACCTAAGATATTAGATCCCAACCTGGTCAAGTCTATATTTCTTCTTAGAGAAACCAAAATTTCTGATTTCATAAGTCACTCAGTAAGGCAAGAGGATGGTGTTCAGGCAAGAGGGAGGTTCAGTGGGTGGAGGAGGTGGTTTCAAACCCACTTCTCTGAATGGCTTTGACATAGCAAGGATAACAGGGCCAGCATGGCTCAACACAGCACTGGGAACAATACCTAAATCAGAGACATTATGATCATGTTATGCTGATTCTGTTAGCAATGGAAGTAGTGAGGTGTTACCTTTGCATAGCCACTGATCATCAAGGATAAAAGCAGAGCTAATTGACTTGAGTCTAAGAGACTCAAAAAGACTATAGAGTTATGAGGTTCTAGGGGAAAGTACCAGCAGATTATGTGACCCATGTTTACTCAAATAAGGGTCAAGTTTGAGTTACACAAGAAAACTTATGAAGGTCTATGAAGTCTATTGGCAAGTCAATCTTGCTTCTCTTTCCTCATGTCCTCCCTTTGTTCCAAATCTTCAGGATATCCCACTCTTACAGGATAAACTCCAAACATGTTATTTTGGAAGTCTTGATCATTAATTCTGTTTCTATGCAACTCAGTCACTCTCTAAACAGCATTTTGGCCATATACTAGTCTCTATGATGTCCATCAGTGAATGTCTCCTTACTGCCTCTCTAAATATTCCTTTCTTGTCAAGGCCCAGGTCAAGCTCTGCCATTTTTTCAAGCTTTTTGTAATCACGTCAGCCCTCAGCAATCTTTCACATTTGAAGTCTTTCTTAGTCCCATATATTCTTCCCATATTATTGACCTAGCTTTTAGCATACATCACTTTATTTATTCATTATAATTTCATATAATATTTTTTTCATCTCCCCCACTTGCATCACAAGCCCATTTGATTCTCAGCTTCTGGGCCTGGACCACTGTTGGGGATGTGGAGTTGGTAAGGACTGTTGCATGACTGAATTGCTGATGATCTGCAATTGCTGTGTTGATGAGATTTTCTGATGCCTTATTTTTGCTGAGATAAGGAGGCAGAGCAGAAGGTCCCAATAAATGGCTTCACAGTAATGAAAATATTCATCAATACTTTAGCTCTCACAGACTCCTGCCCCTTCTGACTGAGTTTCCAGGCCATTCCAGTGAGTGCTTTGACCCATTTGCTGACTTTCTGAGTGGGAGTCTAGTGCTCTCAGCCAATGATGAAATCATTGCACTCATTTTCATTTTGAATATAAATTTTCTGAAGCCTAAATTTGTTTTCTTGGAATAAAGTTATTTAATTACAAAGTGTCAGAGGAGGGAAAGAAACATATGTAGCATTACTCTCACCATCAGCTTTGTCAATGAGCCAGATGAACTTGGGTTTGAATCATGGTTTTACATTTATGATAATTTTGTGACCATGTTGCATGTCAGTAACTTTCCTAAGACTCTGATTCCTCTCCTGCAAATGGAAGCTAATATTTCTTACTTAGAATATTTCTGATGAAGATTACATGAGTTAATACATGTGATGCATTAGGCATTACCATTGATAGGTAAGAAGTTCTTACTAGATGATAACTATGATATCAATTATTAAGTAATTATATTGAATATATTTCTTTTAATAGGTACCAAAAATATGAGTTATCATGCATTGTCTTTTTCCCAATTACTATTAAATTCAGTTAAAGAAATAACATAAGTATTAAAATTTGACCAAAATGATAGAATCCCTCTTTTGTGCCAGGTACTAGTACATACCCAAGTTACACAAAAATTACATATATGCTTCCTACTCTCAAGGATATATCAATGCCACAGGGACCCATATGTAATTTGGAGTGACAAAATAGGGCAACTAGGAGCATATACATAATGTGCATATCAGAGTCCTTTTGTCTGTAAGTAATAACTTTGAAAAAGTTCAAATTGCTTTAAGCGTTAAAGGTGATATATGGTTTTTAATATAGATAAGTCAGACTAAGGGCCTTAAGGCTACCAGTCACATCTTAGTCTATGTAAATTCATATGTAAAATGCATAAACTGCGTAACTCTATGCAGTGGACCTGCACTAGGTAGGATTCAGGGCTAACAGATTAGGAGATCAACGTTACCAAGACCCAGATTTTTTTTCTGTCTTCATTCCGCTATCTACAGTGCTGACTTTCAGCCTGGGATTGTGTCATGATGGTAACTGAAGTTTCACATTTCCTGTCCAGGAAGATAGATAGATAGATAGATAGATAGATAGATAGATAGATAGATAGATAGATAGATAGGGGAAGTAGATAAGGCAGACAGAGAGACAGAGAATCAAAAGTTTTTTAGTCTGACTAGGCCTAATTATACTTAGACAAGTATAATATCACGTGGCTCTGGGGTCCTAAACCACTGGTGATCATGGTTGCCCAAACTAATTAGGACAAATCCTTTGCATCTGGAGTCCATGTGGCTGCCGCACAAATGACAAAGCACGGGAAGTCAAGTACAATCCAGAACCAGCCCTAAGTAAAATATGAGACAAGTTGACCTTGTGGCTTAATTTATAGTTTCCCTTTCTAACTTATTTCATTTAGTATGAGAGTCTCTAGTTCCACCCAAGTTGCTGCGAATGGCATTATTTTGTTCTTTTCATGGCTGAGTAGTATTCCATTGTTTATATATACCACATTATCTTAATCCGTTTATCTGTCCATGGACAGATTGTTTCCATATCTTGGCTATTGTGAATAGAGCACAAATAAACCTTTCCACAGAAAAGAAACTCATGGGCTTGGAGAACAGACTTGTGGTTGCCAAGGGGGAGAGGGAAGGAGTGGGATGGACTGGGAATCTGGGGTTAATAGATGCAAACTATTGCCTTTGGAATGGATAAGCAATGAGATCCTGCTGTATAGCACTGGGAACTATATCTAGTCACTTTGATGGGGCATGATAATGTGAGAAAAAAGAATGTATACAGGTATGTGTAAGTGGGTTACCAGGCTGCACAGTAGGAAAAAAAAAATGTATTGGGGAAATAACAATAAAAAATAATAATATAAAAAACCTTCATCATATTCTGGTTTCATGATTTTTTAGCAAGCTAGTTTTTTATAAGGCTAACATGTACTTTATCTTATTATAATCACAATGTCTAAATTGTATAAATCCCCCAGGAAGAACTTAGGCAATTGTCAGGTACAGAAATGATGGATGGGGTTGGTCCTACCAGCCTACTAGTTAAAGGAAATTTGTTATTTTTCCTCATTGTTTTTTTTTAAACATTTCAGTATTTCATTTCAGCATTTTTGTTCAGAATTCAAGTTGGCCACACATTAAATATCTAATCTCAATAGTGAGAAATTAATTCTGGCAAGATTTAGTGGGTGTTAAAGGATAAATAGGATTTTGCCAAACAAAATAGGTGACAAGAAGAATTCCCAAACAGAGGGAATATCATAAGCACAAGTATAAAAGCAAGTAATTATAGGATATATTTGTAAAAAGGTAAGTGCTCCAGGATTGTTAAAACATTAGGTTTGTAGGGAGAAAAGGTGATGAGAATTTGGAAATGGGGTTTAAGGCATGAGCCAGGTGGTTTCTTGGTTATAAGCAAGAGATACTGTGACTGGCTAATTGATGTCCCAAAAGCCTATATAGTTTTAAACAGATTTGGAATAGATCACAGAATTTCCCAAAGATCTAGAAAATCAGGCACAGAAGACAGACAAGAAATAGAGAACCTAAACAACTTCAAAATATCCCCAAGGTTATCCCCCAAATTAGTCCTGGTATGACACCACTGTCCCCACAGTTTGTTCCATGGACACCACGAATACCCTGGACACTGGACCCCATTAGATGCTCTGTCATTACTTCTCCTGAAAACCACTATTGCTGTGCTTACCCATGGCCAGTGTGATCCTTCACTGCTGCTCCAAGTCATTTGCTCCCAGTTCAGAGTCAGGGACAAGTACATGCGAGAGGCGAGGTCAGGTATATGCCTGATACAAGAGAGGCTGCTACATTGGGGATCATCTTCCATTAAGACTCATAAGACTTATATGGTGTATAATTTCCGAATTTATCAAACACTTATAATTAATTTTCTTTCTTTTCTTAAGGCCGCACCAGTGGCATATGGAAGTTTCCAGGCTAGGGGTCAAGTTGGAGCTACAGCTGCTAACCCACGCCACAGCCACAGCAATAGCAATGCAGGATCTGAGACACATCTCTGACCTACCCCACAGCTCATGGCAACGCCAGATCCCAGACCTACTCAGTGAGGCCAGGGATCGAACCTGCATCCTCATGGATACTAGTCAGATTCATTTTCACTGAGCCACAATGGGAACTCCTATAATTAATTCTTTAAGCAATGAAGGATGTTACTGTTGATAGCAAAAGTGATGGGGAGAAAAACAACAATCATCACCATTTTATTAATGCCTATATTGTGCTTACCCTTACAAAAACTTGACGAAGGGCATTATTATGCCCATTTTACAGATAACAGTCTTAGAAAGGTTAAGGTACTTAAAGGGGAGTGGCATGATAAATATAGTCTAGAAAGATCCCTTTCACAGCTGTGTGGAGGAGGATTAGGAGTGTAGACACTGGAGTCAGAGAGACCCATCAGAAGATGTGTGCCTAAGTAGAGGAAGGGAGGAAAGACTAGAGTAGTCATTCTGAAACTTCAGTGCAGTGCACATCAGCATCACCTGGAGCACTGGTAAAATTACGGGTTGCTGTGCTCCAACCCCAGTTTCTTGACATAGCAGGTCTGGCTGTGACCCCAGAATTTACAACTATAACAAGCTCCAAGTTGATGGTGTTGCTACTGGTTCCAGGATCACATTTTGAATTGAATGAACTAAATGGATTTAAATTAAGTGGATTAAAGAACTATTTTTCAAACCTCAGTGATATATGAACCACTTTTAGTGAATTACATTATTGGGGCCATCAAAATCACCCCTCTATTTTTATTTTAATATTATTTTAAAATATGCAGATATAAAATAAGGTATAAACTCTTTATGCATATAGCTCATATACAACAATAAAATCTAAACCATATTTAAGTCAAATACAAAAAAAAGTATGAAATTAGTGAAATTTAAATTAATTTAATGTGACATGTATTGTTCTTAAAAGAAAGGACCATTGCTGCATTTAAGAAAAAAAAAAGCATACAATCTCAAAACCCATTTTGTTTTTAATCTGTTTTTGTAATACTTATATAAGGAATGACTATTTGCATAAGTATATTCTACAAAATGGTATTAATAACTTCCAGGCTCTGTTTTAAAACTTATACATAATCAAAATGCTGCCAAAGAGCTCTACCATAGTGGTCATGTTAATGTTTCCTAGGAGCTCTGTGAAGCTAGTTTCTTGTGCAGTCTAAGAGAATTGTGGTGTTATTGAGATCTGGATTAAATTGTTACCTAGCACAGTTATCACTGAACTTGGGAATATAAAATTTTCTCTTTATATATATACTACTATACTTTTGCTGCTGGTGATCTGCTGCAAGTTGATATGTGCCACGGCCTGATCCATACAAATCTTTAACTCACACACAGATATGGCACAAATGGTGAGACACATGTCCTATTACACCTTTTAATTCAGCATTTCTTATTACCATATGCTATATGATGATTTGATTCTACTTTTGAAATTTTCTTCTCAAACTTATGCAAAACTTTTATCATATATTATATAACATCTGACTTCCTTTGGATTTTCTAGAAGCAATTCCTAAGACAAGAGCCCCAATGGATGGAATTTATTAGGACATACTCTCAGGAGAGACCAGTAGGGGAATGGAGAAATGAGAATGGCATAGAAAGAAGCCAAGTGAGGGCCTGATGCCAAGGAAAGTCCTTGCAGAGGATAACTGTTTTCTTAATCTTACAGCGGACGACTGGAAATAGGGTTGGTCACACAGAGAGTTCTCCTTAAGACAGAGGGGAACTAAATATTTATACTCATGCACCCATCACACCCATCAGGCATTGGATAAACAATGTTCCAGAATAGACATAAATTATCAAGCACTTTAGGAAAGCAGGCGCTGGCAACCTGAGGGCAACCCTCTGACATAGACAGGTGCTGACTTTTGGGTGTAAAAGCAGGCCATGAATCAATGAATGAAAATGGTGAATGGATTGAGAGGGTGTGGAAGAAGCATGGAGACACAGTTCCCAAAGCTTGGAATTGACATGGCTTGCTCATTCCTTTTCTTCAGGTCTGGGCTCAAATGCCACCTCCCCAGTGAGGCCTTCCTCATCAATCCTATTAAAATAACACCTCCCCCATAGTTCTCTGTCCCCTTACACTGAAATGTTTTGCATTTTCCTACTCAACAGCAAATAATATAGTACTGTTTATACATGGATGTGTTTTATGAATATAAGATCCATAAAAACAAGGAATTTCATTAACTGCTACAAGTTCAGCAGTAAGAAAAGTTTCTTTATGTAGTAGACACTCAATAAAAAATTTATTGAAGGATACATGCATGCATTAGTTGATTAAGATGGAGAATTAGGTAAGTACCAAATAAGAGAAGGCCTTGTGGTCCAAGATAAATATTATTATAAAAGCAAATCATTTTTATGAAGGAAAGGTGACATAATCAGACTTGTCTGTTAAAATATTAATCTGGAGAAGAATTATGGATGCAGAGCAATAAGCTAAAAAAGGATTATAATCATGGTAAAAATGATACTGGCTTGGACTTAGATCATGACAGTGGCGATAAAGAGATGTGAACATACTTGAAAGGTTAATAATTTTACTGAAGAGGTGAAATCAATTGTGAAATATTAGATAGTGATAGATGAGGGAAAGGATGATGTCAGATATGATTACAGAACAGGATAGATGGGAAACAGTGGAAATAATCATATTTTGCATGTATAATCGTGTGATCATTCCAGACATGTAGAGTTTTAAAATGAGACTTCAAGGAGGCAGAGGGTCATTAATGTCTGGAGCTCAGAGGAGAAATCTGAGCTGATGATAGAGATTTATGGACATCTACCTATAGATTGTTTTTTTTGTTTTCATTTTGCTTTTTACATTTTGTCTCTGAATTACTTTTTTTATTTAGGGATTTTTTTTTAATTCCTCAAATGAATTTATCACATCTGTAGTTGTATAATGATCATAACAATCTGATTTCACAGGATTTCCATCCCACAGCCCAAGCACATCCCCCCACCCCCCAAACTGTCTCCTCCGGAGACCATAAGTTTTTCATTGTCTGTGAGTCAGCATCTGTTCTGCAAAGAAGTTCAGTCTGTCCTTTTTTTCAGATTCCACATGTCAGTGAAAGCATTTGATGTTGGTGTCTCATTGTATGGCTGACTTCACTTAGCATGATAATTTCTAGGTCCATTCATGTTGCTAAAAATGCCTGTATTTTGTTCTTTTTGATGGCTGAGTAATACTCCACTGTGTATATGTACCACTTCTTCTTGATCCACTCCTCTGTCGATGGACATTTAGGTTGTTTCCATGTCTTGGCTATTGAAAATAGGGCTGCAGTGAACATCAGAGTACATGTGTCTTTGTGAGTCATGGTTTTCTGTGGATAGATGCCCAGAAGTGGGATTGCTGGATCAAATGGGAGTTCTATGTTTAGTTTTCTGAGGACTCTCCATACTGTTTTCCATGGTGGTTGCACCAATTTACAATCCCAACAATGTAATAGGGTTGCTTTCTCTCCACACCCTCTCCAGCACTTATTGTTTGTAGACTTTTGGATGATGGCCATTCTGGCTAATGTAAGGTGGTACCTCAGAGTGGTTTTGATTTGCATTTCTCTAATAATGAGTGATGTTGAACATCTTTTCATGTGTTTTTTGGCCATCTGTTTGCCTTCTTTGGAGAACTGTCTGTTTAGATCTTCTGCCCTTTTTTTGATGGGGTTGTTTATTTTTTTGGTATGGAGCTACAGAAGTTGTTTATAAATTTTGGAGATTAATCCCTTGTCAATTGATTCATTTGCAAAGATTTTCAACTATTCTGTGGGTTGTCTTTTCATTTTGTTTAGGGTTTCCTTTGCTGTGCAGAAACTTTTAAGTTTGATTAGGTCCCATTTGTTTATTGTTGTTTTTATTGTCAATACTCTAAGAGGTGGATCTGAGAAGATGTTGCTGTCATTTATGTCAGATAGGGTTTGGCCTATGTTTTCCTCTAAGAGTTTGATAGTGTCTGGTCTTATATCTAGGTCTTTAATCCATTTAGAGTTTATTTTTGTGTATGGTGTTAGGGAGTGTTTTAACTTTATTCTTTTCCATGTGGCTGTCCAGTTTTCCCAGCACCACTTATTGAACAAGCTGTCCTTTTTCCATTGTATAACCTTGCTTCCTTTGTCATAGATGAGTTGGCTGTAGGTGCATGGGTTTAATTCTGGGCTTTCTATTCTGTCCCACTGATCTGTATTTCTGTCTTTGTGCCAGTACCATACGGTTTTGATGATTGTTGCTTTGTAGTATAGTCTGAAGACTGGGAGCCTGATTCCTCCAGCTCCATTTTTCTTTTTCAGGATATCTTTGGCTATTCTGGGTCTTTTGTGCTTCCAAACAAACTTTAAAATATTGTGTTCAAGTTCTGTGAAAAATGTCCTTGGTAATTTGATAAGGATTGCATTGAGTCTGTAGATTGCCTTAGGTAGTACAGTCATTTTGATAATACTAACTCTTCCAACCCACGGACATGGTATATCTTCCCATCTGTTTGTGTCATCTTTGATTTCTTTCATCAGTGTCTTATAGTTTTCAGAGTACAGGTCTTTTGTCTCTTTAGGTAGGTTTACTCCTAGGTATTTTATCCTTTTGGATGTGATGGTAATCAGGATTTCTTCCCTAATTTCTCTTTCTGCTCTTTCTTTGTTAGTGTATAGAAATGCCATTGATTTCTGTGCATTAATTTTGTATCCTGTGACTTTGCCAAATTCGTGGAGGAGCTCTAACAGTTTTCTGGTAGA
Organism: Phacochoerus africanus; assembly: GCF_016906955.1. Classification (NCBI taxonomy): domain Eukaryota; kingdom Metazoa; phylum Chordata; class Mammalia; order Artiodactyla; family Suidae; genus Phacochoerus; species Phacochoerus africanus. The sequence continues at coordinate 87,583,003 of NC_062546.1, forward strand.
GTCTTTAGGATTCTCTAGGTATAGTTTCATGTCATCTGAAAATAGGGATAGTTTTACTTCTTCCTTTCCAGTTTGGATTCCTTTTATTTATTTTACTTCTCTGATTGCCATGTCTAAGATTTCCAAAACTATGTTGAAGAGTAGTGGCAAGAGTGGACATCCTTGTCTTGTTCCTGACCTCATTGGGAATATTTCAGCTTTTCACCATTGAGAATCTTGTTTGCTGAGGGTTTGTCATAGATGGCCTTTATCATGTTGAGGTAGATTCCCATTATGCCCACTTTCTGAAGGGTTTTTATCAGAAATGGGTGTTGGATTTTGCCAAAGGCTTTTCCCACATCTATTGAGAGGATCATATGGTTTTTATTTTTCAGTTTGTTAATGTGGTATATCACACTGATGGATTTGCAGATATTGAAGAACCCTTGCATCCCCAGGATAAAGCCCACTTGATCATGATGTACAATCCTTTTAATGTATTGTTGGATGCAGTTTGCTAGTATTTTGTTGAGAATTTTTGCATCAATATTCATCTGTGAAATTGGCCTTTAGTTTTCTCTTAATTTGTGGTGTCTTTGTCTGATTTTGGTATCAGGGTGATGGTGGCTTCATAGAATGAGTTTTGGAGTATCACTTCCTCTGAAATTTTCTGAAATAGTTTCAGAAGGAAAGGTGTTAGCTCTTCTCTAAATGTTTGATAGAATTTGCCTGTGAAGTCATCTGGTCCTGGACTTTTGTTTGTTGGAAGTTTTGGAATCACAGTTTCAATTTCAGTTCTTGTGATTGGTCTGTTCATCTTTTCTATTTCATCTTGGTTTCATCTTGTAATATTGTACTTTTCTAAGAATTTGTTTCATTTTATTGGCATATAGTTGCATATAGTAGTCTCTTATGATCCTTTGTATTTCTGTGATGTCTGTTGTTACTTCTCCTTTTTCATTTTTAATTTTATTGATTTGAGTCCTCTCTCTTTTTTTCTTGATAAGTCTGGCTAGGGGTTTATCCATTTTTTTGATCTTTTCAAAGAACCAGCTTTTTGTTTCGTTGATCTTGTCTATGATTTTCTTCATTTCTATTTCATTTATTTCTGCTCTGATCTTTATGATTTCTTTCCTTCTACTAACTTTAGGTCTTATCTGTTCTTCTCTCTCGAGCTGCCTTAGATATAATGTTAGCTTGAGGTGGGCTTGTATTGCTATAAACTTTCCTCTTAGAATGGCTTTTGCTGCATCCCATAGGATTTGGAGTGTCGTATCTTTGTTGTCATTTGCTGCTAGGTATTTTTTAATTTCCTCTTTGATTTCTTCAGTAAACCATTAACTAATAGCTAATTTACAGAGAGTAGAGTAAAAAGTCTTCTGGTGTCTGCCCCCCTTGTGGCTGATGTTGGTATGGGGGCTTGCTGTAGGCTTCCTGATAGGAGGGGATGATGCCTGCCCACTGATAGGTGGAGAAGATTCTAATCCCTCTGGTGGGTGGGGCTGAGCCTTTGGATGGGATTAGAGGCAGCTGTGTACCCAAGGGGTCTTTAGGTAGCCTCTTTACTGAGGGGTGATACTGTGATCCCATCTGGCTTGTTGTTTGCCCTGGGGCTTCTCAGCACTGCCTGATGGGTGGGGCCATGTTATTCCAAAATTGCCACCTCCAGAGAAAGGCACAGCTGCTGAATATTCCTGAGAGCTTTGCTTCCAGTGTCCTTCCCTCACAACAAGCCACATTCACCCGTGTTTTCCCAGGATGACCTCCAAGTACTGCAGTCAGGTTTGACCCAGATTCCTATGGAGACTTTGCTTTGCCCTGGGACCCAGTGCAGTTGAAAGTCTGTGTCCACCTTTTAAGAATGGGGTCTCCATTTCCCCCAGTCCCATGGAGCTCCTGCACACAAGCCCTACTGGCTTTCAATGCCAGATGCTCTCGGGGCTATTTCTCCCAGTGTCAGATCCCAACACATGAGAGTTTGATGTGGGGCTCAGAACTCTCACTCCTGTAGGTGAGTCTCTGTGAACCAGTTAAGTTTCCAGTCTGTGGGGCTTCACACCTGGAAGGTATGGGGTTGTTTATATCATGAAATCACCCCTCCTACATTTTGATGTGGCCTCCTCTTTGTCTTCTGGAGTAGGATATCTTTTTTAAGGTTTCTGGTCCATTTAGTTGAAGACTGCTCAGCAATCTGTTGTTTTTAGGAGAGAAGTTGAGCTCCAGTCCTTCTATTCTGCCATCTCAATCCCATCTCTCAGGAAGTCTCTATAGATTGTTATTAAACTTTGGACATGTATGAAATTGCTTAGGGAGAGAATAGAAGATAAATAAAAATGATGTCTGGTAGTAAGTCTTGACGAATGAGAATGGTAATGGCTGGGCAAAATACCGAGATCCCCTCCAAGGTGAGAGAGGAGGGACTATTACATATGTAGAATAAAAACTAAGAGATTAATATATCATGAAAATCAAGTGCAAGGGATTGTTTCAAGAATGAGAATACCTATTCTAATGAAAGATTGAATAAAATCAGTTGTATTTAGTAATACAGAAGTCCCAAAAAACCTTGGTGAGAGGTCTGGGGGAGCAATGAGTTTTAACATTGCTAGGAGTGAGTTGAAGTGTGAATGCAAAGGATTCAAAGTCAGGAACTAGAGTCAACACTAAGAAAAAGAGGTTTGGAATATGTAGTTCCAGACAAAGTGGAGTAAGTCCAATTAACTCTATCTTTTCCACCAGCTACAATTAAAAACTTTAGCTGAAATGCATAAGTCAACTGCCAGAAGAATCTGAGAGGTTGATAAAAGCAGGTGAACCAGATAAGGATTTCTAGACTAACAGTATAAACAAACAAAAGTAATAACATTACATAGATAATTTATATAGAAATCAGAGCCTCTATCATAATAATTAAGATACACAGTATATCTAAAATTTCTTAACATACAATGAGTCAGGAAAACCCACAGCAAATATAACACTCAATGGAAAAAAGCTGAAAGCCTTTCCATTAAAGTCTGGAACAAGACAAGGATGCCCACTCTCACTACTGTTATTAAACATAGTTCTGGAAGTCCTAGCCACAGCAATAAGACAAACAAAAGAAATAAAAGGTATCCAAACTGGAAAAGAAGAGGTAAAATTGTCACTGTATACAGATGACATGGTACTATATATAGAAAAGCCTAAGGACTCAACCCAAAAACTACTCAAACTGATCAACAAATTCAACAAAGTAACAGGATATAAGATTACCATTCAGAAATCAGTCACATTTCTGTACACTGACAATGAAATATTAGAAAAAGAACACAAAAATACAATACCTTTTAAAATTGCACCTCACAAAATCAAATACCTCGGAATACACCTGACCAAGGAGTTGAAAGTCTTATATGCTGAGAACTATAAAACATTAATCAAGGAAATTAAAGAAGATTCAAAGAAATGGAAAGATATTCCATGCTCCTGGGTTGGAAAAATTAATATTGTAAAAATTGCCATACTACCCAAAGCAACCTACCAATTCAATGTGATCCCTATCAAATTACCCATGACATTTTCCACAGAACTAGAACAAACAATCCAAAAATTAGTATGGAACCGCAAAAGATCCAGAATTGCCAAAGAAATTCTGAGGAACAAAAACCAAGCAGGAGGCATAACTCTCCCAGAATTCAAGCGATATTACAAAGCCACAGTCATCAAGACAGTGTGGTACTGGTATCAAAACAAGACATTCAGACCAATGGAACAGAATTGAAAACCCAGAAATAAACCCAGACACCTATGGTCAATTAATCTTTGACAAAGAAGGCAAGAATATAAATGGTAAAAAGACAATCTTTTCATCAAGTGTTGCTAGGAAAACTGGACAGCTACATGTAAATCAATAAAACTGAAACACACCCTCACACCATGCACAAAAATAAACTCAAAATGGTCTAAAGACTTAAAAATAAGAAAGACACCATCAAACTCCTAGAAGAGAACATAGGCAAAACATTCTCTGACATCCACCTTACATATGTTTTATCAGAGCAGTCTCCCAAAGCAACAGAAATAAAAGCAAAAATAAACCAATGAGACCTAATCAAACTGACAAGATTTGCACAGCAAAGGAAACCAAAAAGAAAACAAAAAGACTACTTACAGAATGGGAGAAAATACTTTCAAATGATGCAACTGACAAGGGCTTAATCTCTAAAATATACAAACAACTTATACAAATTGACAGCAAAAAAACACCAACAACCTAATTGAAAAATGTGCAAAAGACCTGAATAGACATTTTTCCAAAGATATACAGATGGCCAACAAGCACTTGAAACAATGCTCGACATCACTGATTATTAGAGAAATGCAAATCAAAACTACCATGAGGTACCACCTCACACCAGTCAGAATGGCCATCATTAATAAGTCCACAAATAACTAATGCAGGAGATGGTTTAGAAAAAAGGGAACCCTCCTGCACTGTTGGTGGGAATGTCAATTGATACAACCACTATGGAAAACAGTATGGAGGTACCTTAGAAAACTATACATACGAGCTCCCATTGTGACTCAGTGGTTAATAAATCTGACTGGGAACCATGAGATTGCAGGTTTGATCCCTGGCCTTGCTCAAGGGCTAAGGATCTAGCATTGCCATGAGCTGGGGTGTAGGTCGTAGATGCGGCTTGGATCCTGCATTGCTGTGGCTCTTGCATAAGCTGTTGGCTACAGCTCCAATTAGACCCCTAGCCTGAGAACTTCCATATGCCACAGGTGTGGCCCTGTAAAGACAAAAAAAAAAAAAAAAGAAAGAGAAAGAAAACTATACAAAGAACTACCATATAAACCAGCAATCGCACTTTTGGGCATATATCCTGACAAAACTTCCCTTGGATACATGTACCTAAATTTTCATTGCAGCACTATTCACAATAGCCAAGACATGGAAAAAACCTAAATGTCCACTGAGAGATGATTGAATTAAGAAGAAGTGGTGTATATATAAACAATGGAATACTATTCAGCCATAAATAAGGAAAAAATAATGCCATTTGCAGCAACATGGATGGAACTAAAGACTCTCATACTAAGTGAAGTAAGTCATAAAGAGAAAGACAAATACCTTATGATATCACTTATATCTGGAATATAATATATGGCACAAATGAATCTTTCCACAGAAAAGAAAATCATGGACATGGAGAACAGACTTGTGGCTGCCTAGGGGGAGGGGGAGAGAGTGGGATGGATTGAGAATTTGGGGTTAATAGATGCAAACTATTGCCTTTGAAATGGATAAGCAATGAGATCCTCCTATATAACACTGGGAACTATATCTAGTCACTTATGATGGAGCATGATAATGTGAGAAAAAAAATGTATACATGTATGTGTAACTGGGTCACCTTGCTGTACAGTAGAAAATTGACAGAACACTATAAACCAGCTATAATGGAAAAAAATAAAAATTATTATTTGAAAAAAGAAACAATCAAACAATGAGTCAGGAAAACCTAGACAAATTTTAAGGGGAAAGGCAATCAATACATACCAATCCTGAGAATAACCAAATGTTAGAATAATCATATAACTTTAAAATTACTCCTCTAACCATTCTCTGTGAAGTGAAGAACAACTACTCTTTAAAAAAAAATGAAAAAAATGAATGTTCTCAGCAAAGAAAAAGAAAGTAAAACAGAACTAAGAACCAAATGAAAATTCAAAAGCAAAACAAAATATCAGAAGTTAAAAATTCACCGGTGGAAAATTGAGAATGCAAGAGAAAGAGTAAACTTAAAGATAGGGCAATAAAAGTTATCTAATTTGAACAACAGAGAGGAAAAAAAGAGTATAAGAAAATGAAAAAATACTTAGGACTCTGTGGAGCAACATTCAAAAGTCTAAAATTTGTGTTATAGAAGTCTAAAAATAAGAGAAGAAAGAGTTTGATGCAGAGAAAATATTTTGAGAAGCAATAGCTGAAAACTGCTTAAATTTGATGAAAGATATAAATCTAAGAAGCGCTGAAAATTCCAAAGATAATAAGCTTAAATAAAACCATGCCCCAGCACACTATAATCAAATGGCTCCTGAAAAACAAAGATTTATTTTAAAAACCTTGAAAGCAGGCAGAGTAAAATGACACATTACATATAAGAGGACAAAGATTCAAATAACAGCAGACTTATCATCAGAGGCCAGAGAGTTCTGTGCTGAAATAAAAGAACTGTTCACCCAGAATCTAATAACAAGTGGAATTATCTTATAAGTATAAAAGCAAAATGCACCACAAAAGATCCTGTATAGCCAGATACATTGAGGAAAAAAAGCATAAACTTGGTATTATGTGTCCTGACTTGAGTCTATATTACAAAGCTATAATAATCAAAGCAGTGTGGTTCTGATAAAAAGACAGACACATAGATCAAGGGAACTGAACAGAGAGCCCATAAATAAACCCATGCACATATGGTCAATTAACCTATGACAAAGGAGTTAAAGACTATACAGTGGAGGAAAAAGTCCAATTAGTGCTGCTGGTGAAAAATGAACAGCTATATATAAAAGAATGAAATTAAAACATTTTCTCATACCATATGCAAAAATAAACTAAAAATGGATTTAAAACCTAATCATAAGAATAGAAATCATAAAATTCCTAGAAGAAAATATAGGCAAAACACTCTTTGACATAAATTGTAGCAATATTTACTTTGGATTGGTCTCTTAAGTCTGAAACAAAAGCAAAAATAAACAGTCACTAATTAAACTTAAAAGCTTTTGCACAGCAAAGAAAACCATTGACAAAATGAAGAAAACCTAATGAATGGAGAAAATATTTACTAATGATATGACTGATAGGGGATTAGTATCCAAAATATATAGTTCATTTAACTCAATATCAAAGAAAGACAAACAACTTTACTTAAAAAAAATGAGCTTCTGCTTGAATATACACTTTTCCAGATTATATACAGATGGCAAACATGACCAAGTGGTGTTTATCTGAGAATGCAAGGTTGATTCAACAACCAGAAAAATTACATTAGCAAACTTGAGAAAAGCCTCATGTTCACTTCAATCAATGCAGAAACATATTTGAAATAAATCCATGGTAAAAATCACCATAAAAATTTTCAGTATACTAAAAATAGAAGGGAATTTCTTCAATGTAATAAATATCATCTACGAGCAAAACAAAAAAGAGAAAACAAAAGACTATAGCTAATACCATATTTAATAATATATTCATCTCCACTAAAATTAGGAACTAGGCAAGGATATTTGCTCTCACCACTTCTATTTAATATCATACTGGAAGCCCTAACAAGTGCAATTAAGGCAAGAAAAAGAAAGTAAAAGCATGTAGATTAGAAAGAAGAAAATAAACTATCCCTACTCAAGATGGGATATCTGTCTACATAGAAAATTCTAAGAAATCTCTAAAAAATTTTAGGAATTATAATAAAAAATTAAGGAGTCTATAATAAGTGAGTTTTGCAAGGGCACAGGCCACAAGGTCAACATGCAAATGATTTCTATGCACTTGCAATAATCAGAAACCTCAATTTTTAAAAAAATTACAATAGTTTAAAAATTTTAAAATATTTAGGAATAAGTTGAAGAAAATGTATACAGAGTCTGTATGCTGAAAACAATACAATGCTGATTAAAGAAATTAAGAGCTCATAAATAGAGAAACACATATAATTGGATTGTAAGTCTCAATATAGTTAAGATACCAATTCTAGATAAACTTATCTTTACATAACCAACCAAAATTCCAGCAGAAGTCCTTATATATATAGAAAAGTTGGTTCTAAAATTAAACTGAAAGGTAAAGAATCTAGAATAGACTACACAATTTTGGAAAAGACAAATTGTAAGACTCACCTCACGCAATTTTAAGGCACACTTAAAGTTACAGTAAGTAGTTAAAACAATATTGCAGTGGTCAAAAATTTAGATATATAGACCCTTGAGGACAGTTTAGAAAGTCCAGAGATATATTTATACAAATATGGCCAATTTGTGGTTTTTTTTACATAAGTACAAAAACAATTCTATGGAACTATTCTAGCCTTTTCAACAAATGTGAGTGTGGAAAATGGGCATCTATATCAATATAATGACTCTTTTTTTAAAATATTTATTATTTTTTTTTTCCCACTGTACAGCAAGGGGGTCAGGTTATCCTTACATGTATACATTACAATTACATTTTTCCCCCAGCCTTTCTTCTGTTGCAACATGAGTCTCTAGACAAAGTTCTCAATGCTATTCAGCAGGATCTCCTTGTAAATCTATTCTAAGTTGTGTCTGGTAAGTCCAAGCTCCCAATCCCTCCCACTCCCTCCCCCTCCCATCAGGCAGCCACAAGTCTCTTCTCCAAGTCCATGATTTTCTTTTCTAAGGAGATGTTCATTTGTGCTGGATATTAGATTCCAGTTATAAGTGATATCATATGGTATTTGTCTTTGTCTTTCTGGCTCATTTCACTCAGGATGAGGTTCTCTAGCTCCATCCATGTTGCTGCAAATGGCATTATGTCATTCTTTTTTATGGCTGAGTAGTATTCCATTGTGTATATATACCACCTCTTCCGAATCCAATCATCTGTCGAGGGACATTTGGGTTGTTTCCATGTCCTGGCTATTGTGAATAGTGCTGCAATGAACATGCGGGTGCACGTGTCTCTTTTAAATAGAGTTTTGTCCAGATAGATGCCCAAGAGTGGGATTGTGGGGTCATATGGAAGTTCTATGTATAGCTTTCTAAGGTATCTCCAAACTGTTCTCCATAGTGGCTGTACCAGTTTACATTCCCACCAACAGTGTAGGAGGGTTCCCTTTTCTCCACACCCCCTCCAGCACTTGTTATTTGTGGATTTATTAATGATGGCCATTCTGACTGGTGTGAGGTGATATCTCATGATAGTTTTGATTTGCATTTCTCATAATCAGCGATGTTGAGCATTTTTTCATGTGTTTGCTGGCCATCTGTATATCTTCTTTGGAGAAATGTTTATTCAGGTCTTTTGCCCATTTTTCCATTGATTGATTGGCTTTTTTGCTGCTGGGTTGTATAAGTTGTTTATATATTCTAGAGATTAAGCCCTTGTCGGTTGCATCATTTGAAACTGTTTTCTCCCATTCTGTAAGTTGTCTTTTTGTTTTCTTTTTGGTTTCCTTTGCTGTGCAAAAGCTTTTCAGTTTGATGAGGTCCCATGGGTTTATTTTTGCTCTAATTTCTATTGCTTTGGGAGACTGACCTGAGAAAATATTCATGATGTTGATGTCCGAGAGTGTTTTGCCTATGTTTTCTTCTAGGAGTTTGATGGTGTCCTGTCGTATATTGAAGTCTTTCAGCCATTTGGAGTTTATTTTTGTGCATGGTGTGAGGGTGTGTTCTAGTCTCATTGCTTTGCATGCAGCTGTCCAGGTTTCCCAGCAATGCTTGCTGAATAGACTTTCTTTTTCCCATTTGATGTTCTTGCCTCCCTTGTCGAAGATTAATTGACCGTAGGTGTCAGGGTTTATTTCCGGGTTCTCTATTCTGTTCCATTGGTCTGTCTGTCTGTTTTGATACCACTCCCACACTGTTTTGATGACTGTGGCTTTGTAGTATTTCTTGAAGTCTGGGAGAGTTATGCCTCCTGCTTGGTTTTTGTTTCTCAGGATTGCTTTGGCGATTCTGGGTCTTTTGTGGTTCCATATAAATGTTTGGATTGTTTGTTCTAGTTCTGTGAAAAATGTCATGGGTCATTTGATAGGGATTGCATTGAATCTGTAGATTGCTTTGGGTAGTATGGCCATTTTTACAATCTTGATTTTCCCAATCCAGGAACATGGAATATCTTTCCATTTCTTTACATCTTCTTTGATTTCTTTGATTAAAGTTTTATAGTTCTCGGCATATAGGTCCTTTACCTCCTTGGTCAGGTGTATTCCGAGGTATTTGATTTTGTGAGGTGCAATTTTAAAAGGTATTATATTTTTGTATTCCTTTTCTAATATTTCATTGCTGGTATACAGAAATACAACTGACTTCTGAATGTGAATCTTATATCCTGCTACTTTGCTGAATTTATGAATCAGTTCAAGGAGTTTTGGGGTTGAGTCCTTCGGGTTTTCTATGTATAGTATCATGTCATCTGCATACAGTGACAGTTTTATCTCTTCTCTTCCTATATGGATGCCTTTGATTTCTTTGGTTTGTCTAATTGTTGTGGCTAGGACTTCCAAAACGATGTTGAAGAGCAGTGGTGAGAGTGGGCATCCCTGTCTTGTTCCAGATTTGAGTGAGAAGGCTTTCAGTTTTTCCCCATTGAGGATTATATTTTCTGTGGGTTTATCATAAATGGCTTTGATTATCTTCAGGAATGTTCCCTCTATACCCAGTTTGGCAAGGGTCTTGATCATGAATGGATGTTGGACTTTGTCAAATGCTTTTTCTGCGTCTATTGAGATGATCATATGATTTTTGACTTTTTTTTCGTTAATGTGGTGTATGATGCTGATTGATTTGCGTATGTTGAACCATCCTTGTGAACCTGGGATGAACCCAACCTGGTCATGGTGTATAATTTTTTTGATATGTTGTTGGATTCGGTTGGCTAAGATTTTGTTGAGAATTTTTGCATCTATATTCATCAATGATGTTGGGTGATAGTTTTCTTTTTTGGTGATATCTCTGTCTGGTTTTGGAATGAGGGTGACGGTGGCATCATAGAATGTCTTTGGGAGTATTCCTTCTTCTTCCACCTTTTGAAAGAGTTTCAGGAGGATGGGCACCAATTCCTCTTTATATGTTTGATAGAATTCACCTGTGAAGCCATCTGGTCCTGGACTTTTATTTGTAGGGAGTGATTTTATGACCTCTTCAATTTCATTTCTAGTGATGGGTCTGTTCAGTTGGTCTGTTTCTTCTTGATTCAGTTTTGGCAGGCTGTAAGATTCTAGAAAATTGTCCATTTCTTCCAGATTGTCAAACTTGTTGCCATTTAGTTGTTCATAGTATTCTCTTATGGTTTTTTGTATTTCTGCTGTATCCGTTGTGATTTCTCCTTTTTCATTTCTAATTTTGGTTATTTGGGTTCTTTCTCTCCTCTTTTGAGTGAGTCTGGCCAGGGGTTTGTCCATTTTGTTCACCTTTTCAAAGAACCAGCTCTTGGTTTTATTAATTTTCTCTATTGTTTTTTGAGTCTCTGTTTTATTGATTTCTTCTTTGATCTTTATCATTTCCTTCCTTCTGCTGACTTCAGGCCTTTTTTGTTCTTCTTTTTCTAATTCATTTAGGTGGAGGGTTAAGTTGTCAATTTGGGCTCTTTCTTCTTTTTGGAGAAAGGCCTGTATTGCTATAAATTTCCCTCTGAGCACTGCTCTTGCAGCATCCCATAGATTTTGAGCGGTTGTGTCTTCATTATCATTTGTTTCAAGCTAGTTTTTCATTTCCTTCTTGATTTCCTCATTGACCCATTGGTTTTTTAGTAGCATGTTGTTTAGTCTCCATGCAGTAGGTTTTTTCTCTTTCCTTTTCCCATGGTTGATTTCTAATTTCATGGCATTGTGGTCAGAGAAGATACTTGAGATAATTTCTATGCTCCTAAATTTATTGAGGTTAGCTTTGTGTCCCAATATGTGGTCGATTCTTGAGAATGTTCCATGAGCATTTGAGAAGAAGGTGTATTCTGATTTTTTTGGATGTAGTGTCCTGAAGATATCAATTAGGTCTAACTTTTCTATTGTTTCCTTTAGGATCTCTGTTGCTTTATTGGTTTTCTGTCTAGAGGATGTGTCCATTGATGTGAGGGGGGTATTAAGGTCTCCTACTATGATTGTTTTCTCATCAATATCTCCCTTTATGTCTGTTAATATTTGTTGTATGTATCTGGGTGCTCCTGTATTTGGGGCATATATGTTGATGATAGTAACATCCTCTCCTTGGATGGATCCCTTAATCATTAAGTAGTGTCCTTCTTTGTCTTTCTTTATGTCTTTTGTTTTAAAGTCTATTTTGTCTGATATGAGCGTTGCGACTCCTGCTTTTCTGTCATGTCTATTGGCGTGAAATATTTTTCCCCACCCTTTCACTTTCAATCTATATGTATCTTTTGTCCTAAGGTGAGTTTCTTGTAGGCAGCATATTGAAGGTTTTTGCCTTTTTATCCACTCAGCCACTCTGTGTCTTTTGATTGGGGCATTCAGTCCATTGACATTTAAGGTGATAATTGATAGATGATTATTTATTGCCATTTGACCCTCGTGTTCCAGTTGATTCTATGGTTCTCCATTCTTCCTTTCTTTTTTTTTTTTTTTGGTTGGATGGTCTCCTGTTATTATCTGCTTGAGTGTATTTTTTTTTCATTTTTTGCAAATGCAATATTTGCTTTTGGCTTGTGGTTGCCCTGTTTTTTAAGTATGCTAACCCCTTCCCATAATTGTGTGTTTTAGCCTGATGGTCCTATAAGTTCCAACACTTCATTACTATATTAAAATTAAGAAGGGAATGGTACAAACAAACAAAAAGGGTTATTTACTTCCTAACATCCCTTGCCCACATTTTATGGTTTTGATGACTCTTTTTTATTTCTTTCTTTTTAATTTTATTTTGTTTGAGGCCTGTTCATGATTAAATCTGTATGCTGGCTTATTTGAGTGACTGCTCTCTGATTGCGGTTTCCTCAGTCCTAGTTCTTCCTCTTCGTCTTTTTTTTTTTCCTTTTCTATTTTCTTCCCTTTCCTTCCTTTCTTTTTGGTTTAGAGAAGCCCTTTCAATATTTCCTTTAACCTGGGTTTTGTGTTGCAGTATTCTTTAAGTTTTTGTTTGTTGGAAAAAAATTTTTATTTCCCCTTCTATTTTAAATGATATTCTTGCTGGATAGAGTATTCTAGGTTGCATATTTTTTCCTTTGAGCACTTTAAATATCTCTTGCCATTCCATCCTGGCCTGTAGTGTTTCTGTAGAGAAGTCAGCTGATATTCTTATGGGGGTTCCCTTGTAGGTAACATTCTGTTTTTCTCTTGCTGCCTTTAGGATCCTCTCTTTATCACTAATTTTTGCCATTTTTATTATGATGTGTCTTGGTGTGGGTCTATTTGGGTTCACTTTGTTTGGGGCCCTCTGTGCTTCTTGTATCTTGAACCCAGCATCCTTTAGATTTGGGAAGTTTCCAGCGATAATTTCTTCAAATATATTTTCCATCCCCTTATCTTTTTCTACTCCTTCTGGAATTCCTATTATGCATAGATTGGCCCGCTTTATATTATCCCATAGGTCTCTTATATTGCTTTCTAGTTTTTTGATTTGGTTTTCTGTCTGTTGACCAGATTGAGTGATTTCCATTATTCTATCTTCCATATCACTGATTCGTTCTTCTGCATTATTCATTCTGGTTTTTACTGTCCTTAGTTCAGTTTGCATCTCTGCAAATGAATGTTCTAGTTTTTCTTGGCTCCTCCTTATATTTTCTAGTTCCTTTCTGAGGGTATCTGCATTACTGTTTATATCTTCTCTTAATTCCTTCAGTATTTTCACTATGTCTCTTTTGAACTCCAGGTCTGTCAGACTGCCGAGATCTGTTTCATTGTTGACTGTTTTAGGTGAGTTCTCCTGTTGGTTTGACTGGGGTTGGTTTCTCTGCTTCTTCATCTTGCTTGTTGTTTTCTTTCTCCTGAGGGAGTTGTACTCTCCATTATCGGGCAGTGTTTGCCTTGTCACTGCCATGGAATATTTCCTGAGGGCTGGTGTTGTTGGTCAATCTTTTTTGAGGCAGTGTGGCTTTTCTGGAGTGTTGATGGGGCTAACAGTGTTTCTTTGAAGCAAAGGAGGGCTTCCTGAGGGCAGACAGGACTGGGAGGTCCACACCACAATGGTAGCAGATTTCACTTGGTCATGCAGAGCTTACTCTGGTGTTTTTAGGCTGTGGGGTTCTTGCAGGGGGTTGGTGGTGTTGGGCAGCTGTTCCTGAGGAGTGTAGCACCCCCTGGGGGTTGGAGCAGCTATCTGGGTCACTGAGAACCTAAGAGGCTCTTCCCTAGGGCAGCCCAACTCAGAAGGACGGCCTGCGAATATAGGCAGATCTTTTCACAGTCTGGCCAAGCTTGTTGCAGCTTTTCTGGGCTGCAGGTCTCTTCCATGGGGCTGGTGGTGCTGAGCAGCTATTCCGCAGCAGTGGGGCACCCCCTAGGGGCTTGGGCGGGTAGCAGGGCCACTGGAAACCCTAGAGGCCCCTCCCCAGGGCAGCCCGACTCAGAAAGACCGTCTGAGATCTTTTCCTGGCTTGGCCAGGCTTGTTGCAGCTTTTCAGGGCTGTAGGGGGTCCTGCCTGGAGCTGGCAGTCCTATACAGCTGAACCACTAGGGCACCCCCTAGGGGCTTGGGCGGGTAGCAGGGCCGCTGGAAACCGAAGAGGCTCCTCCCTGGGGCAGTCCGACTCAGAAAAACCCTCCGGGAATTAGGCAGATCTATTCACTGCCTGGCTAGGCTTGTTCTAGCTTTTCTGGGGCTGGTGGTGTTTGGTGCTACTCTGCGGAAGTGTAGCCCCTCCAGAGGGCAAGCAGGCCTGTGCAGGGACAGCCCCCGCGGTGGTAGGCTTCAGGCAATTGTTGAGGCCAGCCCTCCTGGATGGCAGGCAGCCCCAGGTTCGGCGAGAGCACAGGGGGTGGTGGGGGTGGGGGGAGGGGATGTACTGGGAAGCACAGCTTTCAGGTAGCTAGGGGGCCTGTAAGCTTGCTTTAGCGTGGGGGGTATTCTATGGGGACCCACCCCTTCTTCTCTCCCCTCCCCAGCACGGGCGCAGACCAGGCTCTTTTCCCAGGTTCCCTCTGATGCGGCTTTCCACTTCCCCGCCCCTAGAGTATTGCTCCCTTCCTCTGCGACAGCTTTGTTTTCTAGTCTCCCAGGCAGTCTCTGCCCCGTCAAATGGTTTCTAGACCTCCCAAGCAGTTTCCGCTCTGCCCCGCCCCCCCAGCCCGGGGACTATCCTCTTCAGCCTAGGTCTCGGTGCCCAGCCCCCACCCAGGCGTCCCCCGGTCCTTTCCCTGGGACTAACCTCTGGAGCCGAGGACTCGGTGCCCAGCCCCCACCCAGGCATCTCAATTTTTGGTGACTGTGCCCGTAGTTCAGATGGTCCGTTCGGTTCTTGATCGGCTTTTCCGTACTCCAACTTACTGCTACACTCTTCTCTGCATCTGGAGATTCCTCCGGTTCTTTTGATCTTTCCCCCGTGTAGGTGACTTTCCAGGGTGTGGGATCCCTTTCTCCTCCACAGTTCCCTTTCGGGAGCGCCCATCCCGCTGGGATTCACCTTCTCTCACTCTCCTCTTTTCTCCTGTTCTGCCCCGTAATGTCACGAACTTCTTGCCGTTATTGGAGTTTAGGTTCTTCTGCCAGCGATTGGTTGCTGTTCTGTGTGAGTCATTTATTCTGTAGATGTGCTTTTTTTTGTTGTGTTTGTGGGAGAGGGCGAGCGTGTCCCTCTACTCCTCCGCCATCTTCAGAACTCTCAATATAATGACTCTTGGCCTACACTTCACATGGCATACAAAAATTAACCCAAATGGAATATAAATTGGTACAACCACTATGGAAAACAATATGGAGGTACCTCATAAAACTAAATATAGAACTACCATATGATGCAGCAATCCCACTCCTGGGCATATATCCAGATACAACTTACTTTGAAAAAGATACATGCACCCATATGTTCATTGCAGTACTATTAGTAATATCCAAGACATGGAAACAACCTAAATGTCCATCAACAGATGAATGGATTAAGAAAAATGTGGTACATATACTTAATGGAATACTACTCAGCCATTAAAAAGAACAAAATAATGTCATTTGTTGTAACATGGATGAAACTAGAGAATTTAGAGAAAAACAAATACCATGTGATAACAGTTACACCTGGAATCTAATGTAAGGCACAAATGAACCTTTCCACAGAAAAGAAACTCATGGACTTGGAGAACAGATTTGTGGTTGCCAAGCGGGAGGGGAAGGGAATGGGATGTACTGGGAGACTGGGGTTAATAGATGCAAACTATTGCAGTTGGAGTGGATAAGCAAGAAGATCCTGCTGTATAGCATAGGGAACACTACATATATATGTGAGTGTGTGTGTGTGTGTGTGTGAGAGGGAGAGAGAGACTGGGTCACTTTGCTGTATAGTAGAAAATTGACAGAACTCTGTAAACCAACTATAATGGAAAAAATAAAAATCATTTTTAAAAAAGCAAAAAAATTAAATCCAGGTGCCAGAAAAAAAAATTAATCCAAAGGAATTAGAGACATGAATGAAAAAGGTAAAACTATAAGGGTTCTAGAGGAAAATATGGAAGAAATGTTTTCATGATTTGATTTGGCAAAAAGTTCTGAAATATGACACTAACACTGCAACCAATAAAAATGAAAAATTGGACTTTATCAAAATAACTTTTGATCTGTTAAGGACACTGTAAGAGAATAAAAAAACAAGCCACAGAATTGGAGAAAATACTTGCAAAGCACATATCAGACAAAGGACTTGTATCAAGAATATTTAAAGAACTCTCAAAACCGGACAGTGAGAAAAACAATTCAAAATTTTAATGGGCAAAAGATTTGAAGAGACACTTCACCAAACATACAGATGGTGAATAAGCACATTATAGGATGCTTAATATTGTTAGTCATTAGGGAAGTTAAAATTAGATCCACAATGAAGTGCCATTGCATATCTATTAGAAAGCTAAAATTAATAAACACTGACAATATCAAATGATGGCAAGAATTCAGACCATATGAACAATCTGATTTCACTTATATCTGGAATCTAATATACGGCACAAATGAACCTTTCCACAGAAAAGAAAATCATGGGCTTGGAGAATAGACTTGTAGTTTCCAAGGGGGAGGGGAGGGAGCGGGGTGGATGAGGAGCTTGAGGTTAATAGATGCAAACTATTGCTTTTGGAATGGATAAGCAATGGGATCCTACTGTACAGCACTGGGAACTGTGTCTGGTCACTTTGATGGGTCCTGATAACGTGAGAAAAAAGAATGTATACATGTATGTGTGACTGGGTCACCTTGCTGTGCAGTAGAAAATTGGCTATAAATCAGCTATAATGGAAAAAATAAAAATCATTATTTAAAAAAAAAAGAATTCATACCAACAGGAATTCTCATATGTTGCTGTGGGAATGTGAAATCTTTCAGTCAACCTAAAAAAGAATTTGACTATTTCTTATAAAGTTAAATATGCACTATATATGACCCACTAACTCCACTTCTAGGTATTCATTCTAGAGAAATAAAACTTATGTTCACACAAACGTACATAGCAGCATTACTCAGAAATGCCAAAAATAGGAAAAAATACAAATGTCTTTCATTTGGTAAACGGATAAACCAACATCCTCATCTCTTGGATCTGTTGCCTGATCCTGCTACACATGTTCAATTTTCTCTGGCTTCTCAGGCTACACCTGCTCAGGTAAACTGCAGCTGTCTATCCTGCTCTAGCCCTGTCTTGGACTCAGCACTGGCTTAGCTCATTGTTCACAAACACTTGAACTCTGTAAAAAGGAATCAGACCACACCCACCTAAAGAAAGTGGCCTTGGTATATGATTAAGAAGGAAAGACTGGATTTGCTTAACACAAGAATAAAGTCATTCCAATAAATTAAGATAGGTGTGCACGTATAAATGATATATGGTATTTTTCTTTCCATTTCTGACTTAATTCACTTAGTATGATAATCTCTAGTCACATCTAAAATATGGCACAAATGAACCTACCTACAAAACAGAAACAGACTCACAGACCTAGAGAAGAGACTTGTGGTTGCCAAGGGGGTGAGAAGAGGGAGCGGGATGGATGGGGAGTTTGGGTTAGTAGATGCAAACTATTACATTTAGAATGGATAAACAATAAGGTTCTACCATACAGCACAAGAAACTATATCCAATCTCCTGGGATAGATCATGATGGAAGATAAGATTTTAAAAATTATATATATATGGCTGAGTCACTTTGCTGTACAGCACACATTAGCACAATATTGTAAATCAACTTCAACTATAATTTTAAAAAGTTTTAAAAATTTTACATACAGAAAAGAACATTAAAAAAAAAAAGAGTGTGCAAAGACTACATGATAAAATAGAGAAGTGAGGGGAAAGACTGTGTAGCCTAAATGCTAGAGCGCAGCATCAGTGTTTGGGGACATAGTGTGTCAGAAAGAAAACTGAATGTTCAGACTTGAGTGATCCAGGCTCGACTTCAGTCAGTACATCTAATAATGTTTCAAAGTTCAGCCTTCCAGTGTAGAGACATCAGTTAAATAATGAACTTTCAATAACAGCACAGAATGTCATCAGACTAACAGATACTTCTGCCATTTTCTCCCACAAGTGCTAAATAAATCCATTTGGTATTGATCTTCACAGCTAAGTTTCAGCCTTAATGTGATTCTTACCATCAAAACAAAGTAAACAGATAGTTCCTGGAAGGACCTAAAGATGTTATCTTTTACTCATCAGATGATTCCTCTATAGATTACTAGGCAACCTGATCCATTGGGTGTCTCATTACAAACGTTACCAGCTCGGAGGCTTACAATGTCCAGCTGGAGCTGAGCTACAGGGACTGAATAACAATGACAGTGTAAGAAACTAGGAGAAAATAAAAGGTTCATAGAATACTGTCTGCATTCTGGCAGATTTCTGATTCCTTCTGCTACTACACAAAGAAAACAAGAAAGGAAGATTTCTCACCCTAGGGTTCTGGCATTTAACCCTGGTGGTAGGGCCAGGTGCGATTTTATGTGGCAGTATCCCCATAGGGACATGTTGAGGTCAACCCATTGTGAAAAAGTTATGAGGACCAGATTCCTACACTGTAAACATTGGCTTCACTTGTCTTGGGGTATTTCACACATCCCCTGCACAGCATTCCTAGATTCTATAACCCACTCCCTTAGAGTTTGAGAAGGAAGGGCCCTTTTCTGGCCTGACACTTAGAATAATAGAATTCAAACTGTGGCCAGACCAGCAGCTGCAGCATCACCTAGGGACTTATAAGACATACAGATTCTTAGACCACAACCCATACCTATGGAATCAGAAACTCAGTAAGGTGCAGCCCAGATACATGGTTTTAACAGACCATCTAGGTGATTCCTAGATGGTCTAAAAGTTTGAGAACCAGTGCTTTCAAGGTCTTAGTCCAGTCCTCTTCTGGAAATTCCCCTCTCCATAGATACCTTTTTTCAGACATCACTCTTGGTACCTGTGATCCCAGAATGCCCTGTCCCAGTGGCCTCACGCTCACTTCTGGTATTTGTCTTCTCTCGGTTGGTCCTAAGGATTGGTCTGGTCCTCCCCGGGTCTAGTTGTTGGTCAAGGGGGGCTGGCCAGGGACAGTTCATGTGAATGGAGCTGTCCATCCATGCATGTGCACAAAAGGCCCCAAAGTACTGGGGGTTCTGAGGACAGGAAGCAAAGAGAGCTTGTCTGTGGCCAGGGAGGGGCCAGGGATCAGCCATCCCTGTACTGTTCCATTTCAAAACTGAACTCAAGAGTGTCTGTGAATTCTGATTTTGAAGAAGTTATATTTTTCAGTGAGGGAATAATAAAATTTAGTTGGTTTAGAAGTTTGTTAGTTTGATTTAAACTTTCAAATATTTAATTCTGTGATATATAAGCTTCTACTTGCATACTTTTCCCAGACCTTGCAGATCTTAAAGGCTGGTGGCTATTTTCATTGATTTCCAGTCACATGGTAAAAGGTCAACGCAGTTTAGAAACACAGAGTCAGGGCAAGCTATTAAAATACTCCAAATTTCCAGTGGACCCACATATAAATTTTTAATGGTGTTTCTGGACCTCGTGATGCTGAAGAGTGTCAACCTTAATTTCACATTCATACTCTAGGGATGGAGGCTATTTGGTAATGAAATGATCTCAAGTTAATATAACGTCATGACCAAAACACCAATAAAAACCAGTCTAAGATATGGAGTAGAAAAGTGCCCAGTATCTCAGAGCAGAGCACAGCTGGCTCCTTGCACAATCTGATTTTAGCTCTAAGCAAGGCCACATCCTACTCCCAGAAGGCACTTTTCCTAGAGGCTCAAAACGCTTCTGAGTGACTCAGAGTGAGCTGGCATAGTGACTGAGCAGCAGACACTGGGGTCAGACTGCTTATATCAGAACCCTGACTCAAAGTTTTAGCAACTGCCTAGTGGACTTTGGCACATGACTTAATGATTCTGAGCTCCTGTTTTCCCATTTTATTACTGTGGATAACATCTACCTCCTGGATGAGGCTGCTGTAAAATAAAATTGGAAACTTCATGCATTCAGCATGCATTGAATTTGGTCAACTATGTTCCCAGTGCTCTTTTAATCTATGGATAGTGACTCTCAAAGAAGATATGACCTATTTTCACTGGGACTGCTGCACAGTTAGCACCCACTAATTCTGAAACTGAAAGAGATTAGAGATTTATCCCCTCCTTGACTATCCCACATCACATTATAAGGTGCCTCCAGAAGCAGCATGGAACAGAGAGATGAGGGGAATGTTCATGAGTAAGAGCAAAAAGGGGTCCTCCAGAGAAGCCCAAGGCAGAAGAACCTTAAAGAGGAGCCAAAATCACTATTAAGGAGAACCCAAAGCCTCTGTAATGCAACAGGCCTGCATCAGACCCAAGGACAGAGTGAGTGGGAATGAGGGTAACTAGGCTGGTAACTGGTCAATCAAAGCAAGGCTAATGATTAGGAACCAAGGCTACTGACACTTTTTAGATTATGCTCAGCAGTAATGCTGGTAGATTCAAGGAAAATCTATACAATAATTTAAATGCTTTGTAATCAAAGACCTTGCTTTACTTGCTTTGTGATGTTACCAAGTACAAAAAGCATCATTAAAATAACAGCAGTAATAATAATCATAGCAGCAACTGCCTTTCATCAAATGTTTGTAATGAGCTAAGCCCTATAAGAAATACTTCCCAAATCTCATTTGATCTTTACCATGACCTATTGTGAACTTTTATTTTCTCATTTATTTATTTCCTTACAAAAAGAGATACTGAGACTGATACATTTGAAGTAACCCACACAATGTCACTGAGCTAATTAGTAGTGAAGGTGAAATTCAAACTCAAGTTCAGGGTCCTACACAGTACTGCTTCTCTAAGGAGCATAGGTGAGCCAATGTTGTTTAATAACCAACTGAACGTCTCTGGACCTTAGTTAATTCATGTGTAAAATGGATCTAAGTTGAATCTACCTCATGAGATCACTCTGAATATTCAGTGAGCTAATTCATATGTAGCACTTATTGCAACAGCACACAATAAGTACAACAAATAATACCTATTACTGTCATTAGGCATATCATCCTGACTTCCAAATGTTTTTTATTGAGATGAATATATACATCTTTGTCATCAAATGTTGATACTATTTTGATTCAGATAAAAAGTAATTACAACTGGATCATGATGGTAGAAATTCTTGTTATGTTTTACCTTGAAAAGAATTAATTAAATTTAGTTATATAAGAAACCACTGCTCAAAAGTACAAACATATTTAAATAAATCAATTTTAACCTCTATATATGAATTTGCTTCTTGATAAACAAAAAAAAAAACCCTCAAACTTGTCTAGTGCTTTATACTTTGAGAAGGTTATTCACAGGTATCATCTCATTTAATACTGACCATCACCCTGGGACTAAGTACTATCTCATTTTTCACAAAGGAACCTGCGCCCTGAAAAAAGAGAAGCAGCTTCTTGAAGAAGGTATGTCAAACTAATACATGATCTGAGATCCACTCCAGATCTCCCAGCTCCTCATCTACTCTTTAAACCAGACTGCAGCTCTGAAATTGGAAAAGACACCGCCATTCTAGTTGCAATCAGTAAAAGCAAAGAGATGGCACAATGAATTTTTTCTTTTGTTGTAAAAAGAAAAACGTCTAAACGTGCTAGGAAGATCCTTGAGCCCTGACTTGAGGCTTGTACTTTTTTGAAGGTGATTGTCCAGACTGCCCACAACAGACCCAGGAAGAACAGAATGAAAGGCAGGAGACATAATCACTCTGGAACCATTAGTGTATGTCACAGCCAAGGAGAGTTTCCTTCTCTGGGATAGACAAATTAGTTCTTGCCTTTTAAAATAATAGTGACATGCCCTACCAGTTTCCATCTATTTTTGTATAACATTTATCAGTGGTAAACACAAAGGCACTCAAATTAGTTAAACTAAAATTAAACTGCATTGATGAAAGTCCCCTCAAGGCACTCAGTAAGATAAAGGTGATGCAATCATGAAAAAGCAGATAATTAATCAGAGTTCATGCTTTTCACATATGGAGAGAAGTTCTACTTACATTCAGAAAAACAATTATTTGCTAAGGACTATGTTACACTCAATTATTATGATCATATTATAATTGTGTCAGTGTGCTTATTCATTATGAGCACAAGGACCAAAACAGAGAAAAGTTCAGTTGAAAAAGTATTCTTTTGAAGAATTCAATTCAACCAAAATAATTCCCTCAAAATGTTATTACAAATTATATTTTGTTAGCAGCAACTAAAATTTTCCAGAATCCAATTTCCATTTTCCTACACTGTCTTCTAGTCCTTTAGAACACACAATTTGTACATAGTAAAATCTCAGTTTCTGCCTTTTTATCTCTAGATTACAAGAGCTTTCCCATCGTTTTACTTTTGTATATGCTGCTCTTCTGTATAGAATGTCTCATCCTTGGGGTTCACCTATTACACCTCTCTTGTTTTTTCAAGAAAATAGCTTGTTTTGTGACATTTTCCTTGATTTCCTCTTAAAAATTTATTCAAACTTTTTGTATTTCCATAATTTTGTATATATATTCATGATATCTCAGTTGTCTAGCAGTTACCAGGAACCAGGGGGCAGGGGGTGGGGGGGCAGGAGAAGTGGGAAGGGCTGCATTTCTCCAGCCACCTTGTACCATAGCCAGTCCTACTGCTGATTTTCAGACTGTTGGAAGGGTTCCTCCCATTCCTTTTTCCTGTTCTGTCAGATTCTAGAATTCCACTTCCTTCGAAGCTGACTTTTGATGACCATTACTTTTATTACATGATTTACATGTGTCTTTGTTGTCCTAAACATCTTGTACTTAATCCACAAGTGAAAGATAGGGAATGTCTGCGTGTGTGGCCAGGTTTCAGGGTCAAAGAGGGAAGAGGGTCTGGACTTCTATCCTTGAACAAGAAGACTACCACTGAAAGGACCACTTATGTTCTATGTTCTCAGTAAGAGCATTTTGAATGCATGGACAAACAAATTCCTAGGTATTCAATCTTTCAAACATTAGCATTAGATGTGACCACCGTAGAAAAATTGGAAAATTGCTGGCAATTTTTTATTACCCAGATGAAGATCCATTTCTATTAGCTCAGATAATGGAGTTTGCTAACTATGTGTGCTAGTACACAGTTCCTCCAGGAAAGTGATTATTTTTACCCAAAAGATCACTGATACAGACAGTGCCCATTCCTTCCAGTTTGCCCAAGACATTCCTGGTTTATTCCTATTGCTTCACTGTCCAGCCCCTTGTATTTTAATTTATTTATGAGATAACATTGTTAATGATTATATTAAAATAAGGCTGGCTGGGATGGGTAGACCTTCACTCTGTATTCCAGCTTTTATCATGGTCTCATTTGGTGGGATGCGAACAGACTGCTGACTTGAACGCATGGTAAAATGTGAGATGACTAGCTATATCCCATGTTTCTTTTCCTGGCCCTTTCCAAGCACAACATAACTAATAACTTACTTTTAAAAAAAATTTTATTGCAGTATAATTGACTTACAATGTTGTATTAGTTTCAGGTGTACAGCAAATCAGTTATATGTATATGTCCATTTTTTTTCCCATATAGTTTATTACAAACTACTAAGTAGATTTTCCTGTGCTATATAGTAGGTTTTTGTTAATTGTCTATTTTATACAGGAGGGTGTATATGTTATTCCCACCCTCCCAGTTCTTCCCTCCCCCAACTGGTTTCACCTATGGCAACCATAAGGTTGGTTTGAAATCTGTGAGTTTGTTTCTGTTTTATAATTAATTTCCTTTGTATCATTTTTTATATTCCACATATAAGTGATATCATTGATACTTGTCTTTGTCTGACCTACTTCACTCAGTATGATAATCTCTGGGTCCATCCATGTTGCTGCAAATGGCAATATTTCATTCTTTTTGTAGCTGAATAATATTCTTCTGTACATATGTACTATATCTTCTTTATCCATTCCTCTGTTGATGGCCATCATCAAAAAGTCTACAAACAATAACAAACAATAAATTCTAGAGAGCATGTAGAGAAAAGGGAACCCTTCTACACTGTTGGTAGGAATATAAACTGGTACAACCTCTATGGAGGATGGTATGGAGGTTCCTTAAAAAACTAAATATAGGAGTTCCCACTGTGGCACAGTGGCTTAAGAATCTGACTGCAGGCTGCAGCAACTTGGGTCCCTGCAAGAGGTGCAGGTTTGATCCCTAACCCAGTACAGTGGCTTAAAGGATCTGGTGTTGCCCCAGCTGTGGCATAGTTCATAGCTGTGGCTCAGATTCAGTCCCTGGCCCAGGAACTGAGACTTAATTGACATTTTCAGCATATTACATCCAAGAAAATCAGAATATGCATTCTTCTCAAGTGTGCATGGAACATTCTCAAGAATAGATCACATATTGGGGCACAAAGCTAACCTCAACAAATTTAAGAGTACAGAAATTATTTCAAGTATCTTCTCTGACCACAATGGCATGAAACTAGGAATCAACCACAGGAAAAGAAATGAGAAAAAAATCTACTACATGGAGACTAAACAACATGCTACTAAAAAACCAATGGGTCAATGAGGAAATCAAGAAAGGAATTAAAAAATACCTCTAGACAAATGATAATGAAGACACAACCTCTCAAAATCTATGGCATGCCACAAAAGCAGTGCTCAGAGGGAAGTTCATAGCAGCAGTACAGGCCTTCTTCAAAAAAGAAGATCTCAAATTGACAACTTAACCCATCACCTAAATGAATTAGAAAAAGAAGAAGAAAAAAAAAACTAAAGTCAGCAGAAGGAAGGAAATCATACTTATTTTATATTTTTGTTTTTTCTTTGTCTTTTGCAATAAACATTTTTTGGCAGCAATGAACTAAACATGCATATTTTTAATTCCTAAACTGAATTCAGGAATTTGGCCTATTTCACAACCTGTTGTATAAATTGATGATGAACATCCAACTTGAGTATAATGCTTTTTGACATATTCTGCGGTTGGGTGAGGGGCAAGAAGTGATACCACAAACCTCAAGAAACCTGGAATACAAATTTGCAAAACTGCAGCATCTATCTCAAAAGCTTGCAGTTACTCTAAGAAGACTATACCCAAGGGCAACTATTTATCATATGCAAAAGCAGACATGAATTTGCATGTCATTCTGTGAAGACTTTTCATTTAGATCAAATAATCACTATTCTAAATTAATTTTATTCATTTTCGATTTCAATATCAAGTCATGAAGAGATGGTTCCATTTGCAAAAAAAAAAAAGATAATATTCAAACAGTTCAGTGATAAATGCATGGCATCAGCTGCTATAATTAAACAATCAGTTAATTCTAGTAATGGTCCTATTTTTTATTTAATTTTTAAGAACAAAATAAATTTTTTGGAAGTTCATTCTATGGACAAAGTAACACCTGACATTATTGAAAATGCTATTTTAATGTGAATTTAAGTGTTCAAATTTGAAGATAAAATTATTCATTTTGTTTTTTAATAATAAGAATGTAAATTTTGGTGAAATCCCGCATTGTGGTTAAAAAAAAATGTGTATTCTTAACAATTAATAAAACTAAGAAACAACAACAACAAAATACTTGTAATTAGCTGTGGTCTTTCAAACTATAATATTCTACTAAGTTTTGCATTTACCCCGTTAGAAATACTGAAATGCAAAATGTGATAGAATTAAAGTTGAATATCTAAAAATATTTCAATACACTTTCTCCTTTTGCCACCTAATATTAATCAGGTTTTAGAAATGTTTGAGCCTTTGAAGAACTGCTTTGTAAAATGAGCCTAAATGTCCTACAATAGTATTGATTTTTAATATCAAGTTCTCTAAATTTTTGTTGTATTTTATTAAGAATCAATTGAAAATCTCTAATCAAATTACTCAACAAATGGAACAAAAAGCTTCAGTTTTCAACACTTGTGAATTGAAGTTACTTAAAACTTACATCAAGACATTAAAATTTATACAGACTGATGTAAGAAAGTGTATCAACAAATTAAATTTTGAAAATTCAAGTGATGAATAAGATTTCATCTTGAAATTACATAGTTGAATTTAGGAGAAGCTGCATATGTAAGAAGGGTCTTTTGATGCAGCTCCTGTTTTCAGTTCAAAGGAAAGAAATTTTGCAACATTAAAAGAATTGTGATAAGTTAATCAATTGATGTGAGCTTATAAAAATATTTGTCAAAGAAAGTATAGATGGGAAAAAAGTCAGTATCTGTGAATACATTCAAGCTAAAATATTTCCACAGTACAAAACGCAAATGAAAATAGAGCTGAGAATATTTCCCAATTAAAATAATTTTTTTCAGAACTGACAAATTGCATTAGAATCTTAGAAAAAGTATTTTCTCAAATAAAAATATTAAGGTCTGTAAGAAAGTCAAAAGAAAGTGTAATCAGTTTCAAGTTTACTGATCATAAAATGTGAGTTTGAATAACACTGTAGGAAAATATTTTTATAAAATTAAAAATAATAAAAATATATTGAAAAAATATTCTTTAGAAAAATATCATTAACGTATATTAAAAACAATATGTTTAAGAAACTGATTAAGGTATGAGGTTATGCTCCAAGAATAATTATTAGAGTATATCTAAGACCTTTCAACATCCCACCTTTGTATCACTTCTAAGACTCTAGTAAAGCAGTTTCCCTTGATAAGTGTTTTTGATATCCCTGAAAGATTTCCCTAAATAAGCAAAGCATATATGTGCAGAAAAAATGTGTAAACTCTGCTTGATTTTTGTTGCTGTTAGTTCATGGCACACTAGAATCTTTAGGTCATGCAAAACATTTTTTTTTATTTTACTTTAGAATAAATTTTTTATTTATTTTGGATCCCAGTTCTAATCCCCCTGTATGTTCCAACCAACATATATGTGTCATTGGATAAGAATGCTTCCTTGAGAAATGCAAAATGTTTTATGTGCAATGGATCTCATTCAATTTCTTACTTTTATTGCTCAACACTGCTTTGAAATGTATTTATGTTATTATGTGCACACCTAGTTCACAAAATACTCTTGCAAAAATAATCTATCATTTGTATTCATCCTATTTTACCAAGCCATGCCCCTAGTAATGGACATCTGGGTTTCCTCCAGCTCCCTGCTTCCAACAAGAGTGCTGTACCGAACACCTTAACGCACATCCCTCTGGGAACTTGTGTGAGTTTCTCTGAAATGGGATTTCTGGGTCATAGGCTATTATCTACTGCCGTCCACTTATTGCTGTCATTTTGGACACCACAGTTATTGTATCATTATACCCTCTCACCAGCTGCGTGTGAGGAATTCTGCTGCCTCTCCTCCTTCTTACAGTATTTGGAATTAGCCACATTTTTGAATTTTAGTCTGATGAAAGTGAAGGGATATTTTGTTTTGATTTGCATTTCTTTAATTCCTAATGTGCTTGAGCATCCTTTTGTTTTTATATCATTCCCAATTTCTCCTTCATTCACTCACTGCCTCATAACCTATACTTAGTTTTTCTAGTAGGTTCCCATCTTTTTCTTGTTAATTTGTGGTCATTCTTTGTATTTGCTAGGTTCAATTCTGTATTGCTT
The DNA here is from genome assembly GCF_016906955.1 of Phacochoerus africanus. Taxonomy (NCBI): domain Eukaryota; kingdom Metazoa; phylum Chordata; class Mammalia; order Artiodactyla; family Suidae; genus Phacochoerus; species Phacochoerus africanus. The sequence goes on from NC_062546.1 coordinate 87,610,916, forward strand.
TCAGATTATGCAAATATCTCCTCCCAGACTACCATCCTTTTGTTAACAGTGTCTGGAGTGCCTTTTATTAAACAGAAACCCTTACAACTGATATAGACAAATCTATAAATCTTTCACTTTATGGCTTGTGTGCTTTAAGGGTCATTCCAATATCACGGGAAAAATGTCTTTTTTTTAATTTTATAGTTTTTCCTTTCATATGTGGGCTTTAATCTCTGGGGGGTTCATCTTGGTATATGGAGTCAGTATTTTTCTATATTGTGTGAGCCCATTTTTTTCAGCCCAACTCCTTTGGTATTCTGATCACCAGTCTGAACATGTGGGCGAGGGAATTCCCCACACCAACAAGCCATTATTTGGACACCAGCAAGGTATTCATGAATTCAGCTCAAATCTGACTCTTTCTACCTAAAGATACCATCAGATTCCACAGGTTAAGGGTTCAGTACTACAAAACTGTCTCCCAACAACTTCAGGTCCCACCCGCAAGCCCAGGCCGTTACCTGAGCTTCGTATCAACTGTCTACAGACTGGAGGTTCCCACATCCTCCTCCATGTAGTTCAGACACAAGTCACAAGTCTAGACTCTTATCTTTCCTTCCCTGATTAACCGGACATAAACCAGAACCTCCTCCTCTGATTGGAGTAATTTGCTAGAATAGCTCCCAAAACCCGAAGAAGCATTATACTTACTCAGTGACTGGTTTATTACAAAGGAAGAGATGCTGGGGCAGGTTATGGGGAAAGAGCATGGCGTTTCCACCCTCTCTCGGAGCACACAACTCTCCCCAAACCTCCACATGTCCACCAACTCAGAGGCTCTCTGAATCCAGTCCTTTTGGGGTATGATGGAGGCTTCATTACCTGGGTAAGGTTAATTAAATCATTGGCCATTAGAGACTGATGCAACCTCCAGCTCTTCTCCCCTCCCCAGAGGTCAAGGGGTGGGACTGAGTGTTTCAACCCTCTAATCACCTGGCTGGTTCTCCTGACCAGCCCCTAAACTCAGGTATTTTCCAAAAGTCACCTCATTAACATAACAAAGGACACTTTTAATCTCTCTAAACACTTAAGAAATTCCAAGAGTTTGGGGAACTGTGAACCAGGAACCAGAGATGAAAACTAAATATATATGAGACATATATGAATCACAATACCATACCAACCTACTCCTGATTTTTCTGTTGTTTTCTTAGGGCTGCACCTTAGCTGTAGCTGCTGGCCTACACCACAGCCACAGCTGCATGAGATCTAAGTGTGCCTGTGACCAAGATTAGAGTTCATGACAATGACAGATCCTTAACCTCCTGAGCAAGGCCAGGATTCAAACCCATGTCTTCATGGATATTGGTCAGGTTCATTACTGCTGAGCCACAATGGGAACTCCTACTCCTGATTTTTGATGTGGCATTAACATACATGAATCTTACATGCACCTGGAGTCTTTTGTTATCATCTCTATTTTTCCCATTAAAGCATATTTTTGTCACTGTACCAGCACCATATTATTTTTATCATAACTTACAATCATTTCATATCTGGCAGAACAAGACCCATACTTTGTTCTTCTCTTCCAAAGTTGACCTAGCTGTTTGTGAATACTTATTCTCACATAGAATGTTTATTGTTACTCAAAATTCCTCTCGGAATTTTATTTCATTTTTTACTGTCACAGCTGCAGCATAGGGAAGTTCCCAGGCTAGGGATCTAATCGGAGCTGCAACTGCAGGCCTATGCCACAGCCATAGCAATGCTGGATCTGAGCCATATGTGTGACCTACACCACAGCTTGCGGCAATGCCAGATTCTTAACCCACTGAGTAAGAACAGGGATCAAACCCTCATTCTCAGAGAGGAAATGTTGCTGAACCACAATGGGAACTCCTCCTCTTGGAAGTTTTTTTCCTGGAATTATATTGAATTTATAAATTAATTCTGAGAGACATCTTTATAGGATTAGGTCTTTCCATCATAAATCTAGTATAAACCTTTATTTATTTAAGCCTTCTAAGCACTCCTTATTTTTTTCTCTGCAAAGAAAAATGATGACGCCCAAGATATTGTTGTTTTTGTTCTCTATCGAGAATATTACTTCGTGAATATTATTGTGTAAAGATGATTTTGATGCTAAAGGAATGCCACTGATTATTCTTAATATATCTTGGATCTAGCAACCTTTTAGAATTCTCTGTCTTGTTCTTTGTTTTATAGAATCTATTGGGTTATCAATATAGCTCAAAATATCATCTTTAAGGAATAAATTGTCTCCTTTCTTTCCGTTTCATCTCTTCCCTTTCTACTTCTTATCTTTCATTCTTTCACTTCTCATTTATTTATGCAGAATTTTTTATGCCCTCGTAAATAATCATGGTACTAACAGACATTCTTGTCTGATTTTTGATCTAGTCTTAAAAGCAATGTATCATGTTTCTCCATTATGGAAGATGTTTGTATATGGACTTGCCAAGTTAAGGAAATTGCCTTTAGGTCATAGTTTTGTAAGTGTCTTTATTACAAATAAGTGTTGAATTTTATCAAATGCTCTTTTGTTTGGCATCTTCTTGAGATAAACTTTTTTTCTTTAGTCCATTAAAGTAATGAGTTATATTGATAGAGTCTCCTAAGGTTAAAGCTTTCTTACATTCCTGAAATCAATCTGATGTATTTTTTGCCTTTTTTGTTTTGTTTTGTTTTTAGGGCCACAGCTGTTGCATACAGAAGTTCCCAGGCTGAGGGTCAAATCAGAGCTACAGCTGCCAGCCTACACCATGGCAATGCACTATCCAAGCCATGTCTGTGACCTACAGCACAGCTCACAACAAGGCTGGATCCTTAACCCACTAAGCAAGGCCAGGGATCAAACCGGCGTCCTCATAGATACTAGTTGGGGTTTGTTACCACTGAGCCACAAGGAACTCCAATATGCTATTGATTTTAGTCAGCTAATATTTCATTTTGGACTCCATTTATTTTTTTTCCATTATATTTGGTTTACAGTGTTCTGTGGACTTGGTTTATAAAATAGTATTTTCTGACGTACTGAAGGCAAAAAGTAAATACAAAATTTATGTGAGCATGTATGCTTTAGAAGTTGACCAGTTACTAGTCATGAGAGAGAAACTTGCGAATACAACAGTTTCCTTTGTTTCCTTTCTTCCATGTGGTAGTTTCTGACACCTTCTCTGCACCCAGGGAAATTTGCTCTTAAATATTTAAGTAGAGAGTGTTGAAAGAGGATCACATTAGCACCTGTGAGGGAAAAAATAAATAATTCTAAGTACTGATTCCTGACTCTAGAATTTGGGGGGAGGAGAGGGGAATCTCAAAACACAAGCACATTTGAACTAATGCTGTGATGTTTGCAGGCAATCCTGTCAGAACTCATAGTTGAATTGCTTCTATTTTTAATGATCTCTTAGCTGCAAGATTGGAGGATAAGGGTACACAGTACACAAAAGAATTAGAAAAAAGGGTCTGTTAGGAATCTTTTCAGTCTTGCATCTACCACCATGCACTTCTACAAGAGACCTAAATTGTTTCTGCTAAAGTCTGCCTTTGCAAATAAAAACAGTATCTCAGTCACTAGGAAACAAAACGGAACACAGGTACATTGAATGATTGGTGTGTTTAGGACACCAGCACACCAGGCTGTTTATGCCATAAAAAAGTACCTGGAGAGGAACTTCAGAATAGGCTGCTGTTGAAATTACTGATGGTGTTTGAGCAGAAAGCTGGGATCCAAGGCCTCAGCCCTGAATCCTCACTTTCTTTGAGCCAGCTTTTTGTAATAAGAGGTCAGTGTGAAAGGAAAGCTTCAAGCAAGAATTAATTAATGGTTTAATCAACTCACTCATATTTATTGAGTTCCTGCTAAGTGCTGATCACTGAGACTGCAAAGATGATGACACACGATTTCTAAGTCTCTGCTCTGAGGAATGCAAAGTAAGAGAGACCCACGGTAAACAACCAATGATAAAAATGATGATAATATAATGTAATAATGCTAAGAATACCTGAGGCACTATTAGAGCAGAAGAGGTTTGCAGCCTAGACAAGGCAGAAGTCAAGTAAACTTCCCATAGGAAAAGATGCTTGAGCTGATTTGCAAAAGAGAAGAAAAGTTAGCTAGGTGAAGAGAGTGCATGTGTGTGCATAATTGTGTTTGTGTGTGTGTGTGTACACATGAATGTTGATGTCAAAATACTGATGGGGAGGCAGAAAGTTCCAGAAAGAAGAGAAAACATATATAAAGTCCCAGGGGAAAGAGAGCTTATATGTGTTTGGGCAATGGCTAACAAATCACTTTATGAGACTCAAGAATTAAAGAAGTCCGGGAGTTCCTGTCATGGCGCAGCAGAAACAAATCCAACTAGGAACCGTGACGTGAATTCAATTCCTGGACTCCCTCAGTAGGTTAGGGATCCAGAGTTGCCATGAGCTGTGGTGTAGATCACAGATGCGGTTCAGATCTGGCATTGCTGTGGCTGTGGCATAGGCTAGCAGCAACAGCTCCAATTAGACCCCTAGCCTGGAAAAACTCCATATGCCACAGGTGCAGCCTCCCCCCCAAAAAAAAAATTAAAGAAGTCCCTATATATCAGGCCAAGGTAATTGGTCTTTTACTAAAGGTTAAGTGAAGCCACTGGAGAAGGTTAAGTCTACAAATGGCATTAGCTATGAGAAACTGCCCTCCATAGCAGTCAGCATCCCATGAGGACCATTACCCTAAAAAGCTCCCAACTCCCTCTCATTCCAAGAAATAATAGGTCACAGAAAACCTTCTGCCCATACTAGTGAAAAGACCCTGGTCTTTTTTAAATGTCCCCAAACTACTTGTCCCCCCAAAGGCTACCAAATGCACCAAAGAGCAGTTAGAAAATCTTCCCCATGCTCCTTAGTAAAAGACTTGGCCACCGGAGACTGTCTCTGGGTTTCCTCTTTCTACTCTCGAAAATAGATTCTTCCTTCTCCACCTTAGAAACTCTGCTGAAAAAAAGTGAGAGCCAATGGGTCCCTTTCTGAAAGTTCATGATACACAGCCTGTGTTCATTTTGCCTTGGACTTAGTTTTGTCTTTGACATCAGGGATGCCGCAGAATAGATCATAGACTGAGCATGAAGGAGTGGTTAGTCTAGAGGCAAGAAAACAAAGGAGAGTGCTTATGCTAAAATCCAGGTGAGGAAGGAAGGAAGGGAGGGAGGGAGGGAGGAGGATGGGAAAGATGCAGGAGGCTTTAACCAAGGAATGGCAATAGAGATAACAAGAAAAAATGGATTCAACCAGCACTAAGGAAGAACAATCAAACAAAGTTTCTGATTTCCAGGTGGGAAAGTTAACATTCTCTAAATGAACATGTCAGCCTGAACAGGACCTGTTCCTAAATAACGTAATTAATCTTTTTAAAACAATAATGAGAGGAAAAACCACTTTCAAAAACAAAAATACCATGAATTAAATGGATATGAAATAAATCCACAAGATTTTTGAGGTAGGCCCTCCAATGTTAGAACCAAAGTAAAAAAATGTGTGAGATTCCTGCTCTTACATCCTCACATGCAGGGCAAGCTGTCAGGTCAGCTGCCTGGAAATCAGCCACAGACACGGACTTGGACTCCTGGAGCAGATTAGTCTCCTTAGCAAGCAACCACAGTGTCCAGGTCAGAATTCCTTGACCAGTTCAGTGGTTTAACTCCTCAGGATGAGTAAGAAGTGATGACACATGGGAGCTAGATTTTCTCTGTCCTCCATTTCAAGGGTTCCCCTTACAATTTGGCATGACTATTCGGCTTGTCCTTTTTCTGGCTCAGCTCCTTGTTTATTCACTCAGATATTGTGAGCATCAAGAGACAGAACCCTGAATCTGTGTTTTCTCACTCTCTTCCTCCTTTTCCACTTCTCTTTTTCTATTTCTTAGTTTCTCTGTCGCTGTCTCTCTCTCTCTTTGCCTCTTCTTTTCTGCCTCCATCTCTATCTCTATCTGAGAAGCCAGAATCTACCTTTGGTCCCTCCTATAGCATCTTTCCCAGCTCTCCTAGAAGGCATGGTGATGAAACCAGAACTGACAATGACTTCTATTTGCTCCCATTTCTCCTGTGAGGACAAGCACATCTGTACAATCCAGGTTAGGCTCTCCTTTGACACTTCAGGCATACAAGTGTACACACACACACAATTTGTAACCTTTTATTTACTCATTTAGCTCTTTAAAGAGAACTGTATGGACAAGAACTAGTCATTATATTTGGATCACTAGCACCCAGAACAGCATCTGGGTACTTAAGGAATACCTGTCGGATGAATGTTTAATAAAGGAAGAAATCGAAAGTAATGAAGAATATGAGTCATGTACCCCTGAAATGAGGAGAATAATCAAGCATGAAGTGGCGAAAATGATTAGAGGAGGTGTAGACAAATCAATGCCCCACAAATTGCTCATCACAGTGAACAGGTGTAATTAGGGCAGCTCCTGGTTCGAGTGGTTTGAGTAGATAACTGTGACTCCCTGCTTATGAACTATACTTCCCGCCTGAAAATGTCAGCTCATTCAACAAAGACAGCATGTACAGTACACTCAGAGACTAAGATTGATGCAATCCATATCCACCACCATTTATACTTGCTGGTTAAACTTTGAGTTGGGGAAGAGGGGGCTATGGTCTATAATTAATGCAAGTGGCCACAACATGTGTGGGTCTCTCTGAAGATCTGGGCTCCTTACACAAGCAGAAATGAACTGCCTCCCCAGTACAAAAAATAGGCAAGCTTTATCCAACCATCCCAGCCCAGGTAGATCCTCCCTCAAAATTCATTCCCTGAAGGCATGGGTTCTTTGAACAATTTGAGAACATGGCACAAACTGGAAAAGAGGTTGATGGATGGAAATGTAAATATGAAATTTTAATGAGGGTTCTTCTTTCTCACCTAAAAGGAGATGGTAAATATTTCATGCCCTGCTCAGCAGGATCTCAGTAGGGTTGAATACCTTTAGTTAGATATTCCTCATATTCTCCAAACAGCTCACACCGGGTTGTGATATTTCATAGTATCCAAACCTAGTCCACTTCTCTCCCTCCACACAACAAACACCCTAACTTCCATGATCCAAAAAGACCACTTAATCCTCTCAAGAATTCTGCATTTTGTTTCTTCCTTTGGTCCAGTATTTTGGGCCAGTTAAAACAAAGCTCCAGTTGATTGGAATATGCAGAGAATAGAAAGCAACTTTTGATGAAATCAATTGCAAATTAATCAAAATTTGTATTTGATTCAATGATCTTAGAATCTATTTTCATTGTGATAAGCTACTTCGATCACAGTGACTCTTCTATGCCCAGGACAGGGCTGGCAGATTTGTAAGGGAGAAGAGAATACAGCAAGAGACAGGCAGAGAAAGATAAGGAAAACTTCAGGAATTTACAGTTCAAAAAAGAGTGGGAAACCTTTCCCAGAGTCAAAACTAGGCTCTAGAATGACAGAAATCTCAAAACAACCATGTCAAGAAGGTGGCTTTGGAGAAAAAAAAGCAAAAGCAGGAGTATTAAAGACCAAGTCAGGTCACCCAAAGAATTTCATACCTTTTTAAGGGTTATACTCCATCTATAGTTATTTTAAATAATGGCTACATTCCCCATGTTGTACAACATATCCTGATAGTTTATTTTATACATAATGTTTGTACCTCTTCCTTCCCTACTCTTATATTGCCCTCCTTCCTTCTCCACACTGGTAACCACTAGTTTTTTTCTCAATATCTGTGGGTCTGCTTCAAAGAATTTCATTCTTGAAGGCAGGAACAGAGAGTCATAGGGCCCAGGGTGAGAAAATGCAGAGTTAACAGGAATAAAGTGAGAAAAGCCTTGTTTAATTGACTGGTGTAAAGCAAAATTCAATTCTGTCCACCAACAGCCTGAAAGGAACCAACAATCCCCTGAAATCTAAGGGACTCATGGACAAGTGCCCTGTCATGCCCACAAGGACCCAAGGGCCAGGTCAAGGGGCAGTTGGCAAATCCAATAATCCCACAGTTTCTGGTCTCTATCTGTGTGATCTTGGGAAAATTAGTTAACCTTTCTAAATCTCAGTTTCAAGATTTAATAATACTTGACCTGTGACCTGTTTTTTTTTGTTTGTTTGTTTGTTTTAGGGATGTACCCAAAGCATATGGAAGTACCCAGGCTAGGGTCAAATGAGGCCTACAGCTGCCAGCATACACCATAGCCACAGCAATGAGGGATCCAAGCTGCATCTGTGACCTACACCACAGCCCACAGCAATGCCGGATCCTTAACCCACTGAGTGAGGCCAGAGATGGAACCTACGTCCTCATGGATCTTAGTGGGGTTCGTTACTGCTGAGCTACCATGGGAATTACTTGACCTGTGTATACTTAGTGCAACTACCATTCAAGATGTTGTTCCAAACCTGATTTTGTTCCCAAACTATTTGTAATGTTAGCCCTCCACCCTGTGTATCTTCACACACACACACACACACACACACACACACACACACACGTGCACACACAAGTTCCTCTTTGGAGAAAAACTACAATATTAATCTGTTCCAGTCTCATCTGACCTTTTCTCCTAAAACTGAAAACAAAATCATTTAGTCAACTCAGGAGTCCAGTCAAATGTCATTTTCCTTAGTTTGGACCTTTCCTGTGATCCAAAGCTAAAGTGATTTCCTTCTATTTCTTATTTACAAAATACATTACCCAACAAACCAAAAATGGTCTCCCATGAATGCTGACCTGAAAATGTTCCTGACTTCACTTGATAAGAAACACTAAATTCATTAAATTCAAGCACAGTGTCCTGTACTGAGACAATGGCTCAGTGAGAACTGCACACACAAACCCCAGAAGCCTTTTATGGCTGTAACATGAGCAGCCGGGCCCCTCAGCTGCTTTTCAATTAGTTGGGAAGGTGGAGGCTGCCTGCTAATTCAGGTGTGGGATGCACTGAAGCCCCTCTGGTGGATGTGGCGTGTAATTAGTGGGCACATTGCCAAGCAGTTGGTTCTGCAGCACAGAGCTGTGGGCATCAAAACCACAGAGCTCCCACTCCCAACCACATCCCCTCTCTTCTTGATTTTTCTGCATTGAAGGCAATTCCATGCAGCAGGGTGGGAAAATGCATAATGAAAGATGGGGAGTGTGTGCCTGCCTGCCTTTATTCTGGGGTTTTGAAAAATGGACTCTTTTATTAGGAAGCCAAGGCATCAGAGAACCACAGGGAGGCCAAGCAAGTGGAGGCCAGAGCCCTGCAGTCAGCAGGGTCCCCTCTATCGGTGAGTCAGCCTTTGTTGACAGCTCTTCTCATTTCACACCCCAGGAGCAGCAGGTGATAGATCGAAAGGGTAGTGAGTGACAAGTTGCTGTAAAAATAGCAGTTCAAAATTGGAGCATTTGAGCCAGGCTGCTGGTAGGTCATAGGGGTGTTGGAAATACAGGCTGAATCTCAGTGTACTGGGCACCTAGCCCACAACTGGTATAGACCCTCAACAGTGTGGCAGTAAAGATTATAATATTAGCACCAAGTATGTTGAGCATCTATTATGTGTCAGAGCATTAAACCTCATTTAGCTGTAACAAACTATTTTATTGGATAAAAAAAGGGTACAAAGGGGTGAAATAGCTTACTCATAAGTCACATGGGGAGCAAGAGATTAGCACTTGCCATCTGCCAAGGATTGAATCATGAGAGGCTGCAGCTGCTGACCTTCAACACTCCCTGAAAGAGTTCAGAGTGGAGATCCAGAGTGAGGCTCTCCACGCTCTGGGAAAACTGGCAAAATAGGTCTTCAGATAGTTAGATATTTTCAGGACATTTTATGATCCCATTTCTTGCATATCCTTGTATCTAGAAAGCACTAAAATCCTTTATGGTGATGTTTGCTCCTCATGACTAGCAGTAAACTTCATGAGACTAGCGGAAACCTTCTGCAAAATGTGTGCTTGCTTGCATGGACCTCCCCCTTCACCAAAACCACATATACACTGACCTTTTTGGAATGGTTTTTCAGAGCTATCTGCATTGTCGCTTCCCTGGCTATAGTCTTCATTTTGCCCCAAATAAAACCTAACTCACAACTCTCATGCTGCACATTTTTTTAAGCCAACAATATGAAGGTGGTCCTTAGACCCAGGACCGCCTGCATGCACCCCTTTGTATCAGAGCTGATCATAATTAATCTTGGCAAACTCATGGTTATTCTGAAGCCCAGTGGACTGGTGTTCTGGCCATCTCAACCTCTTGAAGTTTCACTTTTAGGAGATATGCTTTTCAAAAGGGAAACCAAAAACAAATCAATAGATGATGGCAATACTATACTTTCTTTGGGGCCTAAATGCAATTAGCACATAAACTCAGCCTCAAATTATGCTGTATTTAGCACTGGAAATTAAATTCATTAATTATTGTGCAGCCACCACTGAAATCTTGCAGCAAGTCCATTCTCTGAATAAAGTATTTTAAAATTAATGACATACTTATTTCTGCTTATTAACAATTTAATAGTTATGTGTTAAGCATTTTTAATTAAGCAAAAAAGAAAAAGAAAAAGGTTGGATGAAGAATTAGAAGATAATCAAATCAGCAGCACCCTCAAATGGAAAGCAGATGAATCAAGAACAGTCTCTGTCTTCCTGGGAGTTCAAGCATGAAAAAGATAGTTGAGCCTATCCTTAGTCCAGTACATAAAGTGCACTATGTGGTAAATATAGTGATAGGCTTAGGATGCTATGGAAGCTCAGAGGAGGATTTGGGAGAAGCATACTGGGAAGGCTTCCTGGAGGAGGTGGTCGAGCCAGTTACTTAAAATCATAACAGTTAACTGGTCCAAGGAGTAGGACGGAGGAAAAAAGTAGATCATTCCAGAGAGGCACCTGAACATGAAAACAAGCACATAGGCTAGAAACAAAAAATTGTGTGCCATGTTGCTCCTAATACTAGTTTGGGAAACCAGATGTAGCAAATTAGATTGGGAGTGGATTTAAGCAGAGAAGACACCATGAAGCATCTTGAATCAATGAATGTTGATAAATCTGGACTTTGTCTCCTCAAACAACATTTTTCCATCATTGTGCCTGCCAACCAGGAAACAAATTTGCATTTCACAACTAGGAGTAAGGCAATTCATAAATGAGGCATCACTAATAAAAATTTAAACAACTAAGATTTTTTGTGATTAACTGTTAGAAATTACAAATTCAAGTTTAGTCCTATAATGATATTCATAACCCCTAATTATTTACTTTTTCTTATCTTTTCTTGAGTTGGCGTGAAAGGGAGAGGACATTAAATGAAGGCTACCAAGAAGCAGTCAAGACAAGACCAAGGTGTCCATAGGAAAGTCTCCCTTGGGAACAACATCTGCTGTGTGACTCTGTAAAGAAAAACTTGGTGATGTCTACAGGAGTCGTGGGATGTCCCTGGGGAAATGTTAGCTGAGTTTTATTGCCAGACTTTCCTTGGCTAAGTTGTCATTGTCTGGATATTCCACCTCCTCCTGCCTAGAACTTCCTTTCCTCTCCCTGACAACTCTCATGAAGTTTGTTCAGTCTCAATATTTAAGACCAGGGTGTGCTCAATGTATCTTAGCTGCTGGATTAGTCAAATAGGGCTAAATTTCCTAGCACCAAATCATCTGTCATCTTGTGCCTTGCTTGTTAAGCAGCACAATATATTGGCAGTAGATGACTGATACAAAAGTTGACATTGAATGTGAGTTCTGACCCAACAATAACTTAAGGTACTTGGAATTGGTTTTAGAAAGAGCAGGCAGCAAGAAAATTGTTGTAGGAGGTATTATGAACTGAATATTGACATCTCCTCAAAGCCAGGGATTGAGCCCACATCCTCATGCATCTTAGCTGGGTTTGTTACCAATGAGCCATGACAGGAACTCCTAGAAAAAAATTTTAAATCATCATTGAATATAGCAAAAATTATGAGACTAATACAGGAAAGAAATAATAAGAAAAGTCAAACAAAAACATTTCTCTGAAAGATAAAGAGGATCTTAGGCAACTGACTGCTTTGAATTTTCAGAAAAATTAAAAGGAATCAAGATTTTATTTAACAATTAAAAATATCAAATATAAGAGATAATAGAATGGGTGGAAAGGAATATGAGGGGTTAAGGAGGAAAATTAAGGAGAAAAATAGTATCACTGCAGAAATTTATACTAAATTAGAAGCAAAAAAAATGTACTGTACACAATGCTATAGGAAGTGACAAGAAGAGTATCAAAGATATTTGAGGAAAAAAATACAAAATACTGGTAACTAGTGTTTCCAAAATGTGATAGAATAAGATAAAATAAGATAAACTTGAAAGATACATTTTAGTCATAACAATTTAGCTATGTTTAGAATAAAAATGCAAAAATTAAGTTAATTTTTATCACTGGATAGTGGAATTTCATGTGAATTTTATTAGTTTTCTCCTTTCCTATATATTTCAGAATTTTTCTACCAAAAAAAATAAAAATAAAAAGTCTGTCTTCGTGGTTATAAAAAGCAAAAAGAGCTCTTACTCGTAGCCTCAGTGTGTTGCTCAAGGTGTCCTAAGGGCTCAATCAAAGGCAAACCAGACCATCCAAAAATGACACGATTTCAGTGAAAGCACTCGTTGTTCACCTCCGAGATAGCTTTCATGGTTCAGCCACACTGTTTCCTCTTTAAAATCATATAGTATTTGAGAGATTATTGTCAAGGTCTGTTTTTCTTCCAAAACAGATACACCCTATGGTCCTTCACTACCTCCTATGCCAAAGAAAATGGTCCACAGTCTCTAAAACCCAGATAAGATGAGCATTTAGCACAGACCATTTTCAGTTTTGTCTGTTTCTCCTGTATAGAACCAGAGATGAAAGCTTCAGAGTACAGAGACAGTGTTGTAAACCTCCCTTGCCTTTCTCACAGTGCCTGCCATAATTTAACAAACAGAGGCAGTGCTCTAAATCTTTCTGAAATAGATGTCAGTATCAAGCCAGTGACAAGTGTCTCTGCTTCAAATCTGGACCATGAAACTAAGTACCTAGACATTAAATGCAGGATAACATAGTTCTTTTTCCTCTTAAATGGAAATAAAATTTTTGCTTTATTCAATTCTCCAAAAAGCCAGCAGCTTTGCTTTTTCTCCAATCCAAAAGAGAGCAGTTGTAGGACACTTAATTACATGTTCCTACTGGGTTCCTCTGTGAATTCTAACTAGTAAAGATCAATGACAGCAGAGCAGACTTGCTCTGCAAACCGTCTGATGGAATATACGGAAACTGTTAGGAATGGCCACAAAGTTTCATACACACAGAATGTCCATCTCTGTGATCTTTCTTGAAACTAGTTCTCGGATAACCTAATGCCCCTTCTTTTTCAGTTTCAGATAGATAGGAGCTGGTCGGCTTCAATTGTCATAGAAAGCCTTATCCTTCAGTTAGAGAAGAAAGCAATTTATTGTTTTAAGAGATGGCACCGCATGAAATTTATCCAACCGTCCAAGGTTAAGGTGGAAGTTCTCATCCATACCAAATAGTAAGAATGACCATGGAATGAGGTAACACAAAGAAAAAGTACAGGTTGGCTACAGGTCTTAAACATGTGACCCCAAACGAGGGATTAAAATATAATAAAGTAATAACAATAATATATAAGGTGGCTTCTTCCTCTGCAACCTCCTCAATCCAAAGTAGTCAAGGAGATTAATAAGCACCCATTCAAGATGGTGAAATCCAAGAGGGTGAATGCACTTGCTTGAGTGGATTAATCAGATCTTTTATGGTCTCAAAATTTACTGAAGAGTGATTTTGTGTAGTGTATTTCATTTGGTTGTGAATCTGATAGACCTCCATGACTAGCACTAGAAAGAAGTCTATATTTCTTGAATGACTACAAACTCAGTCTATTATTTCTTTTTTTTTTTTTCACAATCACTATGGAATATACTATGGAGGTCCCTGAAAAAACTAAAAATAGGATTAACATATGATACAACAATCTCACTCCTGGGCATCTATCTGGAGAAAACCATAATTCTACATTTCTTTCTTTACATGCCCCCCCCCCCAAAGAAACCATATTGTTAGTCTCCTTTAAAACTTCATGCTGGGAGTTCCCATTGTGGTGCAGCAGAAACAACCCCAACTAGCATCCATAAGGACAAGAGTTCCATCCCTGGTCTCACTCAGTGGGCTAAGGAACTGGCATTGCCATGAGCTGTATGGTGTAGGTCACAGACAAAGTTCAGATCCCACGTTGCTGTGGCTGTGGCACATAGCAGCTGCTGTAGCTCCAATTTGACCCCTAGCCTAGGAAATTCTATATGCACAGGTATGGTCCTTAAAAAAAAATTAACGCAAGTAAACATTTTGCAGAAGATAGCCTATATTATTCCCTTTGCTCCCTTCTGTAGCCACTCCAATCCTTCAGACACTTACAAAAATGAGGAACAAATTGCTGTGAGTGACATTTTACATTATCTATAAAAAAACAGGAAACTTAGAATCCCCAATTCTATTTATACTTATTTTTGACAAAATAACCATTTGTGGTACAAAGTACAAAGGTTGCCACATAAAAAAAAAACAGCTCAGTATGAGTATTCACCAGGAAGTACAGGAGGAGATAGTCATATTTACTTCTAAAAATGCGAATTTTGTTTTCATTTACCTTTAGGCACTAATATCTTTAATAAAAGCGTAAAAACTTAAAATAATTCAAGAAGACATATTTACTTAGTGTTTACCTAGTTTACTTATTTATATTTTTTCAATACCTGTCTAATTTAAGGCTGGGCTAAGTGTTGGAAGAATACAAAGATATATAAAACCCAGTCTAAGGACTCATGATGTAAATGATCACAATTCAACACAGAAGTAACTCATTCAGCAAATGTATCTTAAGCAGCCATGATTTGTCAGGCATTGTGCCAAGTACTGGGATAATGTGACAAACTTGTGAACCCCACCACCACTGAAATCAGGGAGTGGGCTGACCAGTCTAGGACCACTAATATATACACAGAGAGACACAGTGTGCAGTTGAGCTGAGCTGGGGCTGGCAGGAGAGTAGTTCTTGAGGGATATCAAAGAAGACTTAAGTAAAGAGGCTATGATAATATTCTAACAATGGAAATATAAAGCCTTATTCATCACAAATTGGACATTTGCTTCTCCTTGCTGCAGGCATAAACCAGTTTTGAGTCTTCTGCAGTGAAGACTATATCTTTGCTGGCTACTTATTTATTCTTTAGTATGCTGGCCTGGCCTATTTTCTGAATCAGTCTCTAAGCTCCCATGGTCATATCCCCTGAAATATTAATCAAAGTCTTTTTATAAGCAGAGATCCTACTTGGAGACTTTCAATATCAGTAGAGTGAGCAGATTATCAATTAAAATCAGAGTTTGCAAATCTATTTTTGGCAGTGTTGCAGACCACATAATCTGAAGAACTATTACACTAAAACAAGTACATCTCCCATAAGATATTCTTTTTTACTATATGCCTAGGCCTCCAAGAAGAAATGGAAATCTCCAAGGCCCTGACCCTTCTATCAAATCTGAAAGCGGGTCTGGACTAGTCAGCAAATTTAAAGACATGGTTGCCCCAAAGCAAATGTGAACAGCAACATTGAAATCTAAGACCATTTCTAGGGACAGCAAGAAAGTGGAGAAACTAAATCTAAAACATATCAATAAAACAAGAGACCATCAAAGGAAGACAACACAGCCCCCAATTGTGCATATTCCCCAACAGAAGCCAACACATCTTCTCTGAAGGAAATCATCTATAATTTAGCCACAGAGAATTCCCAGGAATTAAAATCAAACAAATTCAATGCAATCAAAGATCATGAAACAGACCAAATCAACCATCATGAGTGGGAATCAACAGAAATAACAATAAACATAGATGTCTAAGGACTTTGAATTCTGAAATTACCAAATATAGACCATAATACAATTATGAGTGTAACACATAAGGAAATACAAAATCATAAAAATAAGGAGAATCAAGAAAATATTTTAAATGACCAGATATGTTTATAACTCATTCTAAAAATAGAAAAAAAAAAGTTATTTAAAAAATTCAAAGTTTGGGTTAAACATCAGATTATACAAAATGAAGAGTAAAATAGTACAGTAAAAGAACTGGCCGAGAAGACAACATGAAAAGAGGCAAAGTAGGAAAAGGGGGTAGAGATATAGGGAAAACACATCTCATCAGATTCCCAAAAAGGAGAGACTAGAAAAAGTGGGTCAGAGATAATATTTCAAGAGATCATTGTTAACAAGAAACATAATGTATCCCAAGCAAGGTAAACAAATAAATCTATACTTAAATATATTGTAGTGAAAACACAGACTATCAAGACCAAAGAGAAGGCATTTAAATAGCCAGGGAGAAAAAGAAAAAGATCATACAAAGCTAGCAGCAAACTTCTCAATCACAGCAGAAGCCAGAAAATAGTGGAATAACATCTTCAAAGGACTGAGAGGAAATCATTAAACCTAGAATTGCATACCCAGACTTCCAATAAAAAATCCTAAAAAGAAATATAGTGATCAAAGAGGTAAGAAGAAAATGAGCAAATAAAATTGCTTATACACGTGTATAAGTTGAATCCCAAATTACCTTATCAAATATTTAAAATAACATTAATATCAAATGTGGGGGCTTAAAAAGATGGAAATAAAATGCTAGAAAGAAATTACAAGTTGGGAATGTTGGGAGTGGAAGAGTGATCAGAGTTAAATTTTTCTGATGTTCTATCAAAGGAGCTTTTTTAAAAAAGAAATGGATTGAGAAAATGAAG
The DNA here is from genome assembly GCF_016906955.1 of Phacochoerus africanus. Taxonomy (NCBI): domain Eukaryota; kingdom Metazoa; phylum Chordata; class Mammalia; order Artiodactyla; family Suidae; genus Phacochoerus; species Phacochoerus africanus. The sequence goes on from NC_062546.1 coordinate 87,627,734, forward strand.
AATTAGTATTGATTATATTATAGAATTTAAGCTAAATGGTGTGGAGTTTGGGGGTTTTTGGAGGTTTTTGTTTTTGTTCTTTTTTTGTCTTTTGTCTTTTTAGGGCTGCACCGTGGCATATGGAGTTTCCCAGGCTAGTGGTCAAATCAGAGCTACAGCCGCTATCCTACACCACAGCCACAGCAACATGGGATCTGAGCCACGTCTGCGACCTACACCACAGTTCACAGCAATGCTGGATCCTTAACCCACTGAGCGAGGCCAGGGATCAAACCCAATTCCTCATGGATGCTAGTCATGTTCGTTAACCACTGAGCCACAACAGGAACTCCTAAATGGTGTGTTTTTGCAGTACTCATGATTTACACATATGTTATGCTTTCTTTGGAAGTCATTAAAAAATAATTTTTTGGCCGCACCCATGGCATATGGAAGTTCCTGGACCAGAGGTCAAATCCAAACTGCAGCTGCAACCTACACCACAGCTGCAGCAATGCTAGATCCTTTATAACCCACTGTGCCAGGCAGGGGATCAAACCTGCAGCTCTGCAGTGACCCAAGCCGCTGTAGTGGGATTCTTAACCCACTGCGTGTCAGCAGGAACTCCTAAAAACTAATTTTGAAAAAAGAGCTTTGCTAAAAATAGTGTTTCTTCCTGGTACACAACACTGAGAACAAACAAGAAATTTGATGTCCCCATTCTCCTTCAAGATTTTCTTAATCTATTTACTTAGGAACATGGATTAATGTCATGAATGAAAAATAGAGGAGACTCATTTAGTTATACTTTTTTTTTTCTTCTTACCTGATAAGAGCATCCTCTAGATTAGCAGGGATCAAGTGAGATTTGTGCTTGCAAAATAGAAAATTAGCTACATGAAATGCATTAACAAGTAGCAGCAGCTTCTAGGCAGAGGATAATTTCACAGACACAGGCATTAAAAATCCTATCAGTGTATGGGGGAGGGGAAATAGGAACAGCATTTCTGCTGTTTGCATTAATGCTGTTTGCATTTCTGAATATATTGCACATGAGGGTGGTTGTGCTAAGTGTTTGGAAGTCATTGGGATACATATTCCAAGAATTTTAATCCAAAATTCACGGGTGGAGGTGAATGACATTAGGAATAAGTATGGTGGAGAAGGTGTTTAAAATATGAGTGTGTGGCGAACGTGATAACCACGACACTACAGATATGCTATTAACATTTAAAATGGATAAGCAATGATGTCCTACTGTACAACACAGGAACTATACCCATCTCTTGGGATAGACTATGATGGATGATAATTTGAGAAAAAAAAATGTGTATGTATGTGTGACAGAGTCACTTTGCTGTAAAGGAGAAATTGTCACAACATTGTAAGTCAACTATGCTTTAATAAAATAAATACATATATACATAAACAAATATTTGTTTAAAAATACGGATGTGTTGTGGATGTGTATCTATCTGTGTGCCTGTATCTAGGTATGTCTGTTTTTACATGGAGACTGATAGCGTATTATACTGAGGAGGGATGTGTTGGGCAGCATTGTGAGTGTTGTAAAGGGTGGTGTATGGGAATTTATTTGTATGTGTGTGTGTATATGAGTATTGTAATATTTTGTACCTTCATTTAGTTTATCTTTTTAAATGACCAAATATGTTGTATTAGGTATTTTCCTGAGGACATCCAAGTTTTAATGTCTTTACTCCTCTAAATATGAAGGAAACAAATGTCTTTGTTGGACTAATAAGCATATTGAACCCATCCCCAAATGTTAATGAGAACATTGATTCTCTTAATATGCTTCTCTGCTCTGTCTCAGAGAATAAGTTCTGCAAGCTACCAAGTCCTCTTGGTGTTGTTTTTGTTGTTGTTGCTGTTTGGTTTTTTTGCCCCAGCACTTGGGCAAAAAAAAATATCCAAAGGCCAATTTTTTGCCCAAGCAAGCCTGACATGTTAGTGACTTTTCTATCACAAACCTGACTTGAACTCACATGTAATATGACAACAAATATTCTGTTACTTGTCAGAATAGAGAATGGATAATTAAATATTTTGGTTTAACACTTACTATCCATACTATTATATCAGAGCAAGAGTTCCCGCTGTAGCACAATGGGATTGGCAGCGTCTCTGGAGCTCTGGAACACAGGTTCAATCCCCAGCCCAGCACAGTGGGTTAAGGATCCCACATTGCTGCAACTGCAGCATAGGTTACAACTGTGGCTTGGAAATGATCCCTGGTTGGGGAATTCCGTATGCCAAGGAACAGCAAAAAAAGGGGGGAAAGGAGTTCCCGTCATGGCGCAGTGGTTAACGAATCCGACTAGGAACCATGAGGTTGCGGGTTCGGTCTCTGCCCTTGCTCAGTGGGTTAAAGATCCGGCGTTGCCGCGAGCTGTGGTGTAGATTGCAGACGCGGCTCGGATCCCGCGTTGCTGTGGCTCTGGGTAGGCCGGTGGCTACAGCTCCGATTCGACCCCTAGCCTGGGAACCTCCATATGCCGCGGGAGCGGCCCAAGAAATAGCAACAACAACAAAAAAAAAAAAAAAAGGCAATGTGCTATTATATAAATATTACATTTAATCTTAATGGTAAAATTATACCCAGTTAGTCTCTATTAATATTTCAACAGAAACTACATAACAAAAAAAAGAATTTGAAATTTACAAGGCGAGATGGAATTCCCCGCTACTCATTAGCAATATGGCAGTGCAAGTCATTTGAAGTAGATAACTCTGATTGCTTTAAAACTAAGGAAATCCCACCTAATTCACAAGGTTTTCTGAAGATCAAATAAGATACAATACATATAACAGCACTGGGAGTACAATTTCCAAAGGTCAGTACAAATGTCAACTATTTTTATTATTATAATGACTATATCTAGTTCGTAGATGTGCAAAGATGCTAACCATTCTGGTAAATAGTATTTCAATGAACCAATCTTTGGTGTGCATAGGTCTTTCCCTTTTGTGAGTACCATAGCTTTGACTAATGTCTAGTAATAAGCAAGGTTGCTGAAACAGGAAATTTGTACATTCTGAAAGGCAGCCTCAATACCTATTGAACAAAGCAGAGGATCCTGTTCCCTCTACATAATTCCTTCTCACATGTGGACTCAATTTAAAAGAAATTTGCTTATATTTCAAGTTCTCTTGTGGTGCAGTGAGTTAAGGGCCTAGCATTGTCACTGCAATGGCTTGGGACACTGCTGTGGTGTGGGTTCAATCCCTGGCCTGGTAACTTCTGCATGGCTCAGGTGCAGAAAAAAAAAAAAAAAGCAGCATATTTCATGACTACTGTGGAAAACACATTGCAACATGGGTTTATAAAGTCTTTAGAAGGAAAACCTCTATAAAAGAACAAGAATATTATCTGAAAATAGAAAACCCATTTACTATGAAATTAAATATCACATTCTTCACATTGCAAAGCAGTAAACTGAGATTTTCTCCCATTTGTAATGAGATAAATAGAGGAGTTTGACATTAACTGTACTTTTAAATTGTAAGTAACATATGTAACAGTTTGGGACAAATTCTAGTAAAAGTTAAACTTTTAATCTAGGTAGTTTTAAAAGGACCATAACTGTTTTCAGAACTATCTTGAGCATGGTCCCATATAAAATTGCATAAACTCAATCCTTGATTTCCTTCTCAATCACTATGACTTTTATCATTATGTCTGTCTCCCTTGACTCAAAAATCTCCTTCTTTCTCTGACTGCTATATTCATTTAGACTAGAGCTTCAAGAAGAAATGCAATCTGAGGGCATGTGCACCAAGTCCTCTAGCCATCAGACAGTGACCACCCTTCTTTTTTTTAATTAAAGCATAGTTGATTTACAGTGTTGTGCCAATTTCTGCTGTACAGCAAAATGATCCATTCATACCTATGCATATATTCTTTTTCTCATATTATCTTCCATCATGTTCTATCCCAAGAGATTGGATACAGTTTCCTGTGCTATACAGTAGGATCTCATTGCTTATCCATTCTAAAGGTAACAGTTTGTATCTACTAACCCCAAACTTCCCATCCATCCCACTCCCTCTCCCCCTTGCAACTGCAAGTCTGTTCTCAATGCCTGTGAGTCTGTTTCTGTTTTGTAGATAGGTTTATTTGTGCAATATTTTAGATTCCACATATGTGATATTATATGGCATTTCTCTTTCTCTTTCGGACTTAATGTCACTTAGATGAGAATCTCTAGTTCATGTTGCCAAAATGGCATTATTTCATTTTTATGGCTGAGTAGTATTCTATTGTATATATGTACCACATCTTCTAAGTCCATCCAAAAGACAGTTGAGATCATTCCAACAAGTCCACTTCTGACTCCTTCCATCAGCCAGTGGCTGACATGTAGGCCCACCTGGCTACCTCTTATCATCCCCAGTGGTGCCAGGTACCCCCTTGATTCATCCAGCTCTCCCCTCCTCCCTTACTTTCCAGACCTTCTCACTATGCCCTCAAGAGCTGCCACCAAAGAAGCAAAATGAAGTGCCTAGAGTTACCCATGTACTAAATGACTGAATAGAGACTTGAACCAAGCAATTCGATTTTAGATCAGAACTCACAGACTCTCCAACAAAAATCGTGATAGTCTCCATGTACACAGCCGATCCTCCAGCACCTCAGCTTGCCAGAGGAATTCCTCTACCTATCCATCCTCACTGTTATCTGGCTTTTAGAGAAGTAGGACATTTTCTCATCTATGTAGCTATTGTTTCTTTCACATCCCAAGTGTAACAGTCCTCTCTTCTCCCCATTGCTTTTCCAAACAATTAAGCTTCCTCCTCTGAAAAATAAGACATTTGCATATAAAATGTCTTTATGAGAAGACATTTCCCAGGCTTTATGAGAAGCAGAAAGTGGAAGAATATAACGATAGCAGCAATATTTACTTACATGGGGCTAAGTGCCCACATAAAAAGAATTCTGGCCAGACAGAAACTCACTCTGATCAGGTGAGGCTGCTATGCTTTCAATACCTCCACAAGGACTTAGGAAGACATCAATAATTCCCCAACTGCTCATTTATACCATCAATTTTACATATGTCCTTTACTGGTTCAGGACAAACCTATCCCCATGCACCATTCTAGCCAATGTCAAACCCAAATCATCCACCACAGTCTAGCTTATCTCATCCACCAGCTCAGTGTCTCTCCATACAAGTCCTAACGTGACCCTGGATACCTCTCTATGTGTATAATTGACATATCATCCAAATATCTCAGCTCCTCAACTTCATCATCCCCACTGACCATTACTCCCCATCTCCATTGTCTGAACATCATTATAGAAGAGTTGAACGATACCAGAGAGGGCAGACTAGTGTCTTTATAAATTCATGATCACTAACTTTAAAAGGACAGTTACCTGTCTAACAGTCCAGCACCTCTTTCCTGGTGAACTCATGTTCCCACACTCCTCCATGACTCTTAGGAAACTTTCCCAGTTTCCTCAGTTCCCTGCCCTACCACACCATCCCACCTCCCTCTCACCCTCAGATAAAATCACCACCTGCTGCATAAAGAAGAAAGAATCCTTGGGACAAGCACTTCCAACTCTAATTCTATCTGCACACTTTTTTCACCTCAAAGACCAGACCCTCTACTTGTACTGAAATAGAAGTACCATCCTTCTTCTCAGGAACATCTTACACATGGCTATTTGTCCCTTTCAGATATAATGGACATCTTATTGTAAATTGAATCTTCTCCATAGTCAAACATCCTCAGGTCTAATCCATCTTTAAAAATAAGCTAACTTTGGCCCCATATTCTGCTCTAATATCACCCTGTATTTATCCCTTAAAGTCAAACTCTTTGAAAGCATTATCCATTCTTATTTTCTCTGTTTTCTCATCAAGTACTCACTCCTGACAATTTGTACAGAAATAGCCCTTACTAAAGACTCCAGGGACAACCATGTAGTTAATTCTAAAGGTTATTTTTTACAAATCATATCACTTGTCCCCATTAAATTAATTTCAAATTACTTGTCCTTTTGCAAATAATTTCATTTAATTATTCATATAATAAGTAATTTCCTTTATTAGGTCTACTATCATAGAACTTGAGATGTATTAGAAAACAAGACAGATAAAATCTTTGACCACCAGTATTTCAGCTGTACAGGGGTAGGGAAAGGTATTCCACAAACAAACAAAACAAGGAAATATATAATATGTCAGGTGTAGTGAGTATGAAATAAATATAAGAAAGGGGATAGAGAGTGTCCAGATTAGAAGGCTGTATGGCTATGTTATATGAAACATGTAAGCAAAGACCTAAAGAAATTGAGAGAGCCAGCTTCTCAGATGTTTGGGAAAGAATATATCCCTCTTTCCCTTTATCCCTCAAAGTCAAAATCCTTGAAAGAGTTTTCTATTCTTATTTTCTCTGTTTTCTTATCAAGCACTCATTCTTGACTGATTTACATAGAAACAGCTCTTACTAAAGACTCCATTGACAATCATGTAGTTAATTCGAATAGTTATTTTTGCAAATCAGATCACTTGGTAGTGGAACTATCAAGTACAAGGATCAAATACAATTATCAAGTACAAGTCTGGGACATCCATGTTCTAAGCAGAATGAGGAATAAGGAGATAGTGTGGCTGGAGTGTGGTTAGCATGGAGGCAAGTGGAGGAGATTAGGTTGGAGAGTCAGCAGGGGCCAGACTTGTGGGACAAGGTATGCAGTCAGGACCACAATCCATGGGAGAAAATATGGAGCAATTAGGGCAAAAGAGTGACATAATTTGATTTCTTTTTAAAAGGGATTTTTCTGTCTGCTGTAGGGGAACCACTATGGAAGCAAATATTCCGGCAAAGAAGGGAGAAGTGTTTGGACTAGGCTAAAGGGAATATAGTGAGAAGTGATCAAATTATGTTATATATTTCAAAGGAAGAGTTAATGACACCTGCTAGTTGAGTAGTGTGGGATATGGGAGAAACAGAAGAAAAAGCCAAGCATTGCTTAAATTTTTCAGTCTAAAAACTGAAAAACGGGAGCACCATTTATTGACATGAGGAAGGTCATAGGTGAAGCAGATCTGTCGAGGTGTGATGAAATCAATTTTGGACAAGCAGTTTTCTCAGCAAGGCAAATTACTTATCAAATAGATTTAAAATCTGGAATTTATAAAAACCTGCGTAAGATATAAGATTACAGAGTTATCAGTGCTTCGATGGTATTTAAAGCCCTGGGACTAAATGAGATGAGGTGACTAGAGAAGAGTGTCGAAGATTGAGCCTTTGGACTCCTCAATATTTAGGTCAGGGAGTTGAGAAGGAGACTGGAAAGAAGCAGCTGGTTAGGTTGAGAAGAAAATCAAAGAGAGTGAGTTACAGAGCCAAGCAAAGAAAGTGTTTCCAAAGGACAAGTCAAATCAGATGAGAACTGAAATTTTATTGTGATTTGCCAATGTGGAGGTCAAATGTCACCCAGACAAGAGCAGTTTCAGTGGAATAACAGAGATAAAATATCATTGGAGTGGGCTCAAAGAAGACTGAAGGAGGTAAAAGGAATTTCCTGTCCTGGCTCAGCAGTAATGAATCCGGCTAGTATCCATTAGGACACAGGTACAATCCTTGACCTCGTTCAGTGGGTTAAGGATCTGGCATTGCTGTGGCTGTGGTGTAGTCTGGCAGCTGCAGCTCCAATTCATCCCCTAGCCTGGGAACTTCAGACAATGAAGACTCTATCAAATATTTACTTGGAGAAAAGAAATGTAAGGATGGGGATAGCTGAAAAAGAATGTGGGCCAAGAAAAGTCTTTGCTTTTCAATAATGGGAAGGATTGCATCATGTTTGAATGCTTATGGAAAATGATACCATAGTCAGGGGAAAACATTGAGAGAGTCAATAGCAACATCAGGAGAAAGAGCAGACCAGAGGGGATGAGATGTGAGGAATAAGGGGAAGACCTGGTCTTAGCTAGGAGACAAAAAGTAATCCATGATAACAGGACAAAAGGCAGAATATTTGGGGATAGAGTTAATCAGGTTGCTGGTGGGAATATGATTTGCTGCATCCCTTTCACTTGGCTCCATACTCCATCGTCTCCTGGTTCACCTGTGCCTCTGGCAGCTCTTTCTGTTTCATCATATCCTCCTCTAAATGGATGGCAGAGGCTCTGTACAGAGCCTTCTTAACTCCCTTCATAATTTATTTTTAGCAATGCTTTCAATACCGCCTAAATACTTTCGACCTCCAAATGTATGTCTCTAGCCACAACATCTCTTCTAAGCTTCAGACCCATACATTCACGTGTTTTCTTGCATCTCTACTTGAATAGTTCACAAGTATCTCACACTCAAGATTTCCAGAGTCAAATCAAAGATCTTCTCCCCAGAAACCTGTTTCATTCCACAGGTCCCCATTTCAGGGAATGATTTATTGCATTCCAAAAGCTAGAACCTAGGAGCCATTCTTAACATTTCTTTTACCCTCCACACTTACACCACACTGTCAGTTTTAACCCTTAAAGATCTCTTAAGAGAAACTACCCACTTCTCTCCATCTCTGCCACCATCACCAGACCACCAGCACCTCTGCCTGGAATGCAGGCACAACTCCTGCCTTGCTCTGATCAAACTTCCATTCTGCAAGTGGAAAAATATTTTCAAAATTCAAGTCTGATATGCCCCCAAACTGGTGTCTCCTGTGTCAAAACAATTCATCCAAAAGTTAAAAGAACCACAATTTTTTAAGTGATCTGCAAGACCTGACATAGCCTGGCCCTTTCTGCTCATGAAGACATTAGCCCCTCACTCTCCATGCTCTAGCCCCTCTCGCTTTCCGTTCATTCCTTACCCTGCCTAGCATTCAATGCCTTTCCTCCTCACCTCTTCATTCTGCAGATCTCATATACCATTCCCAATGGCGACCTTTCCTGAGCTGCTATTGGTTGAGTCCCCCTCATGTACCTGCATTCAGTAACCCACACTTCTCTCTCCTAGTATTTATCACAGCTCTTGGTTTACATTTATTAAATTATAACATGGCAAAAATTTTGTCTCATTTTTTTATTTTTTATTATAGTCTCCTTACCACCTAGCACCTCCTTCACATATAATAGGTGTTCAGTTTTGTGTAGTTACATGAATTATGCATAGTTATAGCAAGGATTACAACTGATGAAATGAAGAAAGGTATAGACACAAAAGTACAGCACACACACAAGGGGTAAAATAATTGAATGTCACCAAGACAGCCACACAGAACTAGGCACACAGGGTACTCCCTGTCCATAATGAGCCATATTATGCAAACACTTTAGCACTTTTAGCAACACTCAGAATGGCTTAATGAGAAGCTTCCCAGGAGATGGAAACCCTTTGTGGTACTCCCTATTCTGCCACTATCCAGCTGTGTAATTTTTCTTTTGCTCAAACCTGTGGCATGCAGAAATTCCCAGGCCATTAATCGAACTCACATCACAGCAGTGACCCAAACCACAGCAGTGACAGCACCAGATCCTTAACCCATTATGCCACCAGGGTACTCCTAGTTGCATAATTTTTAACATGGTATTTTATCTGCCTGGATCTTGATCCTCATATCTGTAAAAGAAGAGGCTGGCCAAATTGGTCTCAGAGTCCTCTTCCAGGTCAGAATCCAAGGCCATTATTGTCATTGACAAATAAGCTGTATAAAAGAAGAGCAATAAAAGAGAGACAAGGTGGGCTTTGAGCTGGACTATGAAGGAAAGAATCGGAAGAGGTAAGGGTAGGAAATAACATTCTAGAAGCAGTACAGGGCTGAGAACACATGTGGTATTGAGTAATATGCATTAAGACACCAAGCTTGAGAAAGAAACTTTCCCCCACCCTCCCCATGCCATTCCTTGCAGAAGCTGTTCTGCAGCTGCTATGAGGCCCAGACTCCAGTCAGTCCCTCCAGCTATAAGTTGTCCCCATGCCTGGAGACTCTCTACTCAAGGCCTCCAATCCCCCTGCATGCAACAGCTTCCATTCACCTACTGGGGACCTCTAGAAATGTGGAAATGCCTGGACTGCACATGAATCATGCACTTATCAATCACGCCAACCCTATGGCTATGTTGGACAAAGGCTCAGACAGATAGCAGAGCAACCTCCATCTCCAGGGTCTTGTGGAAAATGCCAGAGATCTTATTTCCATCGCCCGCAACAGGGAAATCAGCCTGCCCCTGGAGGCTCCACAGAGGCTGTTTAATAAGACATTTGTTTACTCCCTTCCTGCTACCTCTGACAATATAATCCTTTTTGATTCTTTCCATTATTTGACTCTAAATGAAAAAGTATGACCTCACAGCTGGGGGGCAATGAGCCTGCGACACCACTAGTAATCCACCAACGCTTCTGCATTTGATCTGTAGGATGAAATACAGGCAAAAAAAACATGTTTCTGGCAAAAATAACTCTTCCTACCATCTGGGACAGATTGCAGCTTTCTGGGGACAGTCAGGAGAGCAGGAGAACATGGAGTCTCTCTTGCTCATTTTTTCTGCAAAAAAAAAAAACCTAAAAGCTTGTTTTAATAAATGATAGTCTTCTTTGGGCTTAAGATCATTTTAAAACATCTTTTTGTTAATGTAAGGATGACCTTCCATCATACCAACTTGGGGAACTAATTATCATTGTGAAATTAGATGGCGTGGGGCGGGGGCAAATATAAGGTCAAGGGTGGGCAAGGAAACTGTGGGGGAAGTGGGGGGACAAGAGCAAAATGAGCAAGAAACACAGTTTACCTAGAAGATTGCTCATTCTGTCCCTACATACCTGAATTTTTCTGTGTCTCTCACAGAGTTGGGAAATAAAGGGACTTTGCAGAGTGAGAATCACACACATCAGCCCACCCTTCACCCTTTGAAATGTTGCAGGCATAGGTTTTGTGCTTGACCAAAATTTCCACTTATTTCATTTTACCTTCCAGCCCATTATGCTCCAGTGTTGGGGATAGTTGGATGGAGGAAGAGGAGATCAGAAGCCTGCTTATCAGTTGTATTTACTATGTGGTTTCACTATTTTAATGATGAGAGCCACAGCAATTAAGGAAACAAAGATCCCCGTCCATTTAGACCTTCTATGGTGGGAGAGGAGTGAGGTCAGACAATAAATGAAAGACATGAAACAAATAATATAATATATAGTGTTAGGAGGTGTTAAGGAGTCTGGATCAAAGTTTCTGGGAGAAGAGATGGAGTGATTTTGAGCAGAGGAATGACATAATTTGACTTCTGTCATGAAATGATTGTTCTCTCTGCTGGTGGGGAGCCAATGTGGAAGGAAATATTCCAGGGAGGAGAAGATAACTCTTTGGACCTCTGAATGGGGTCACCAGATAATTTATCTTCAAAAATGAGATACTTGAGAGTGAAAGAAAGCACTATTAATGATTATACTGAAATGGAGTTCCCATTGTGGCTCGGCAGTTAGCAAACCCGACTAGCATCCATGAGGACACGGGTTCAATGCCTGGCCTCGCTCAGTGGGTTAAGGATTTGGTGTTGCCATGAGCTGTGGTGTAGGCTGCAGATGCAGCTCAGATCCCACATTGCTGTGGCTGTGGCATAGGCTGGCAGCTGCAGCTCCAATTCGACTCCTAGCCTGGGAACCTCCATATGCTGCAGGTGCAGCCCTAAAAAGAAAAAAAAGACCAAAAACAAAAACAAAAAAGAAAGAAAGAAAGAAAGAATTATACTAAAATAGCAATTGTGAATTGCAACTGTCCTGGGCAAATGGGATTTCAGGATCAGGCTAGCTGTGGGAGAAGGAAAGGAGCCCAGAGTAAAGAGAGTTTGGAATGTGGGTGAAATATTTAGCTATTTTTAGCAGAGTGGTCAGGATAGACCTTCTAGAGGAGGTGATGCTCACCTTTCAAAGCCCTTATTTCCACATACATAAAATCATTGCTAAGGTTGCCCACAGTTCAGACATTCCACTGTCAGTAGTCCAGGACACAGGTGTACTCTTCCAGGGTCAGCTGTGAGAACAGGGAGGGGAGGGTGTCAGAGATCATTGAGTGTGTTCATCAGAGAAGCCTATGATCCTGTTTGAAGACTGTACTCTGCAATCCTCTTTTTTATTTTATTTTACTTTTACTAATGTATAGTTAATTTACAGTGTCGTATTGCTTTCTGCTGTACATCATAGTGACCCAATCATATATATGTTATTTTTCTGCATCATGGTTTAGCCCAAGAAATTGGATAGTTCCCTCTCCTGCACAGTAGGACAGCATTGCTTATCCATTCTAAATGTAATAGTTTTCATCTACCAACCCCAAACTCCCAGTCTATCCCACTTCATTCTCCCTCCCCCCTCATAAACATGAGTCTCTTCTTTATGTCTATGAGTCTGTTTATGTTTTATAGATAGCTTCATTGGTGCTATATTCTAGATTCCACGTATATGGAATTTATCTTTCTCTTTCTGACTTACTTCACTTGCGAGAATCTGTAGTTATACCTGTGTTGCTGCAAGTGGCATTATTTTGTTCTTTTTTATGGCTGAGTAGTATTCCATTGCATATATGAACCACATCTTCTTAATCTATTCCTCTGATGAACATTTAGGTGGTTTCCATGTCTTGAGTATTGTGAATAGTGCTGCAATGAACATATGGGTGCAGGTATCTTTTTCAATGAAAGTTTTATCTGGATATATGCCCAGGAGTGGGATTGATGGATCATATGGTACTTCTATATTTAGTTTTCTGAGGGACCTCCATACTCTTTTCAACCACTGAAAGTACATCCACAAAGTTGCCCAGCAAAAATTTTCCTCTGCTTCAGGCAGAATGTGTTTTGACTCATAAACTCATGTGATGGCCCCCATCCCAGAGGGACAGAGCAGTGCCCACCCACTTGGTGACCATCATTCCTCAAACTGATATCTTTGAACTTGTCCTTGCCATATATTTCCCATGTGGGAGAAAAATAGAGAAATGGTTAATTTTTTTTTTTAAGTTTAAAACATTTAGAGACAGTTCTGGTTTTGAGAACTGAGGCAGATCTGAGAAAAAGAATACTTGGATTTGAACAAAAAAGCTTGAAATGACAAAAAACCAGGAAGGTGAAAATATCCAGTGACAGTTGATATGTGGGTGCTCAGAGAGTGTAGAAGGAGTTAATCCAGCCCAAGGATTGAAAGCAGGGGCTTCAAAGGCAGGCAACACCAAATTCTGATGAGCTGGCTATGTAACTTCTGTGAGCCTCAGTTTGCTTATTTGTTCAATGATGCTAACAATAATCTCACCAGGACATTTTAAATGGACATAAAATACTTAGCATTATAGGCAGCACAAGCTCAGTACTTGGGGAGCAAGGCAGTTGCCACTGTCCTGGATATGGAGCTACTCATTTAAAAGTGCTTTTTAAATGGACTAGGGGATGGAGAAGGTTTAACAGAAAACCCTTGCATTCAGGAATAGAAGAAACAAGCCGCAATGCACAAGACAGGGACAAGCACAAGAAACTGCAGTAGGCAGCAGTGGAAAAAGGTGACTGGGAAGACTGCTGCCTCAGAGAACGTGGCTGGCATCCTCAAGTGCACCAGAGAGAAATGACACCATTGAAGATCACCATTGCCATGGAAATTTTGTAGGCAATGGAAAAACTTGATGATTGCTGCTGGATTAAAGGGAGGTAAGGAAAGCTATTTTGAAGAGGATCTCAGATCAGTAGATGCATTTGTTCAAGAAGAAAGCAAGTAAAAGAAAAAATATAAAGATACTAGCTGTGGTTTGATATTTGTGTTTAAAGGCATTTGGGTTTAGATTACACGGGCCAAAGGAAGAGACAATTTGGAGAGCAAGAATCTGGAAGACACTGGAAGGGCTGCCCTCTAGAACCTAAGTGGAGAAGTTACAACCCCCTCAGAAGACCTTTTCCTTTCCTGCTCTTAATGTCTAGAAATAGGTTGGTATCTGCCATGAATCCAGACCAGGCTCTGGGAACGTGGTAATCCTCAGGGGTGTTTATTGAATGAATGACTGAACGTAACAGAATTCATATTTCTTCTTTGGGAGACTTTGCCCTTTCCCTTCTCTTGTGGACCTTGCTCTTAGTGTCCTTCTTTGGAATCCTCTTCAGTAGATGAATTCTCCTAGCCTACCACTGGCCTTTCCCCAGGTGTGGAAGCTTCACTATGACCAAGCTGGTCTTGTATATTACAAGCCTACCATAAGCTTGCCCATCCCATTCCTTTGCCCAGAACAGCCTCTTGACTGGGATGCCCTGATGATTCTGCAAACAAAATCCTTCAGGACTTTTCCGGAATCTAAAACCTGCCCTGGTGGGCTTCCCCGAGTGTCCCAACCCGAGGCAATCTCAGTTCCCCTAAATCTGCCCTTGGAATGCATGGCCTGTGTTAACAGTGATATTTTCATGTGTGCAAGCCTAAAACCACACACAGCTGGGCTACTCCCGGGGTCAATGAAGACAGCCATTTCATATGATGACATATTTCATATTTCATATGAAGACAGATCCTCAGGATATCAAACATTGAGTGGCCTCCTTGACTCATTTAAGACTTTGTACTTGAGCCAGCCTACAAGAGACATCCAGATAGAGATTCAGACCTCAAAGACTTCAATTCTGAAACATCTGCTTCACCAATTACTTCAGCAATTTCCATGACTTAGTAATAATAAATTGCCCCCAAGTGTAGTGGCTTAAATAATGACAATGCAAATTTGCTCACAAACCTGCAAACTGGACAAGAACTCAGAAGGGAAAATGCGGCCCATTTTACTTTGTAACAGATGAGGCAGTTTCAAGGTGTAAACTAGAATCACCTTCTGAAGCTCATTTGCTCCAGAGACTCACATAGCTGGGGGCTGGAAAGCTGGACCTTTTCTAGAATTTTCACTTCTCTCCGTGAGGTCTCCATGACAAGGCAGCTTCACCATATTCAGACTTGTTATCTGCTGACCCAGGGCTCCCAAGATATGTGTTCCAAGAATGAGAGAGACAGGGTTCAAGGGGAGGAAAATAGACCCTACCTCTTGATGGTGAAATTCAACATTAAACTGTTTTTGGAGGGCTTTTGTTTCTGTTTTTTTGTTTTTGGGGGGTTTTTTTTAGGGCTGTACCTGCAGCATATGGAAGTTCCCAGACTAGGGATCGGATCAAAAGGGAGTTCCAGCTGCCAACCTACACTACAGCCTTGGCAACACTAGATCCGAGTCACATCTGCAATTTATACTGCATCTTGCGGCAATGTCGAATCCTTGACCCACTGAGTGAGGACAGAAATCAAACTCTCATCCTCACTGAAACTGTCTGGTTTTTAACTGCTAAGCCACAATAGGAACTCCAGGTTCAACATTACACTGTAAAAAGAGTGAGTGGGGTGGAACAGACACAGTGTGGCCATCTTTAGGAAATACAACCTGCCACACTTACCTTTTCCTCTTGGTCAATCTTTTGATCCTTCCTCTTCTGGTTCCACCTCCATTTTGATGGAGTTCTGAATATTCCCAGGTAATGACTTTTACCTCAGGGTCCTGTCAACAACTTTAAGGCATAACAGCTTGAATTTGTAAAGCACAACACTATCCCTTTTTTTTTTTTTGGTCTTTTTGTCTTTTAGGGTCACACCAGAGGCATATGGAGGTTCCCAGGCTAGGGGCCTAATCAGAGTTACAGCTGTCATCCTATGCCACAACCACAGCAACTCGGGATCTGAGCCACATCTGCAACCTACACCACAGCTCATGGCAATACCAGATTCTTAACCCACTGAGCAAGGCCAGGGATTAAACCCACGTCCTCATGGATACTAGTCAGGTTCATCAACCACTGAGCCATGACAGGAACTCCTGCTATCCCTTTCTTGCTCCTTGTACAACCTTAGGAAAATAATGTCATCTTTCTGAACTTTAGCTCTCACCTGAACAAAAATAAAGATGAAACCACCTCCCCACACATTGTCCTCAATAAATAATACCATCCTTCTAATCCCTACCCCACTTGGCCACAGATAGACCTGAGACCTCACTCCTGTTCTTGCCAGTGTAGACAGCCCCTCACCCAGCCTCTCCAGACCTTGTGAGAAACAGAACAAAATCAGGCCTCAAGCAAATACAAATAAGGGCATCCACTCCACAAGCACTGCCTTCACATGATAAACTACTTAATCGTGTGCTAATGATGAACAGTCAACTTTCCCAGAGCCAGGCGTTGGAGCTGAGGGTGCCCTCTGTGCCCCGGTGTTAATTACTTCCTTGACTAACTCCAAGAGACACTTATTAATTTTGAAATTCTCTGCCTACAAAGGGGCCCACACAAGTACAGCTGATGTCTCTTTCACTTTATGAATTAAGGAGCAAAAATGCCAGGCAAGGAAGAAAAGAAGAGCCTTGCTGAGGAAGTAAAAAGCAGGAGGAAATCTAGGTGGCTAAGACCTATCATCCAGGGAGCAGAGGAAGTTGGGGAAGGAAGACAGAGTCAGCTCCACATAACAACAAGAGCCAAAGAGACCTGGGTTCTAAAGAGTCCTCACTCTAGCACTTGGTCTTAGCCTGCTTAGCCCTGTACCTCAGTTGCATCTGTAGAATGGGATTGTGATATTTACCTTGTAGAGTTGCTGACAATTACAGTGATAATCTTCCAAAGTGGTGCCTAATCCATGAATAGCGTCTGCAAGAAATGGCAGATATCACCACCAATACAACTTCTACTACTGCTAATACTATTCCAGTCACTACTCAGGTGAACATTAGTCTGATTTGATAAGACCCCATTATTACATAGTACCCAAGACACCCAACATTAGGCCAAAGCAAAAGCAAATAATGTGATAGCAGGAAACAGTGTCTCTCGAAAGTTTGTTTGGTGATTCTAGTGACATCAAGGCTTTCCGGTCAACATCCTCTGGTCATTCAGACATTGTTCCTAAGCTTTGCCACCCAAAAGATTCTCCAAGTCATTAACTATGTAGTCAGTTGGAATCCCAGCTCCATCACCTCCTATCTGTCTGACTCCAGACAAAAGAGAAATTTTTTCAACTTCTTGTTCTATAAGATGGAGATGTACTACCCACACAATATGTTCCTTTGAGAAATTACATGTATGTCTAAAATGCCTGGTGTATAATAAGGGCACTGCAGATGTCAGCATCCACTGCCTCTTTAAACAAGGGAAATATTAAAGCCTCTTCAACCTTGGTCAGAAGTACATCCTGCAACCTGTACCTTCCACATATTGCTGCTGCACACTCCCTGTACACACATTCACATATATGCCCACACTTACACACACATTCATATATACAAAAATATGCTCACACATTTACATAATTCACATTTACACAGTAACATATACAGAAACATGCTTATGCATACTCACACTCATTTACACACTGACACATACACACAGACTCACACACACTCATGGCATAGAATGAGGTGGCTGTTCTGCTCCACTATCCCTTAGATAATCCTCCTAAATGATCTTGGAGGAGAAAGCAGTTTCTACCAGGACATCATGCAGAGGAGATTGTTCTGACTTTGTCTCTTGGGTCCATAATGTATTTCACACCAGGCTGTGCAAATTATGGACCATTTTCTCAAGCTGTTGAGGGATTAACAAATCCAGGCTGATCATCACAATTTCCTGCAGACTTTTGTAAGAACACATAAGTGGGTCCTACTGAAGGTCTATTGAATCAGAATATACTGGGCTGGAGTCCTAGGATCTACATATTTTTTAAAGGTCCCTGTGTGATTCTTTTTTTTGTTTGTTTTTTTTTGAAGTATAGTTGGTTTACAATGTTGTGCTAGTTTCAGGTGTACAGCAAATTGATTCAGTTATACATACATATATTCTTTTTCAGATTTTCTCCCTCATAGGTTATTACAAAATGTTGAGTATAGTTCCTTGTGCTACACAGTAGGATCTTATTGATTATCTATTTTATATATAGTTTGCATTAATCCCAAACTCCTAATTTATTCCTCCCTAAAGATCCCTGTATGATTCTAAAGATCAGTCAGATTCAAGAACTACTCATCTGATTCTTTCAATCACTCTGCATGCTGGCTTCAGATGGAATAATTAATCCACTTCATAGACAAAGTAAGGATGGGTGGGACTTGACCAAATAATGACCAGTGAGTGGTGGAGACAAGTCCAAAATGGCTTTTTGACTCCTAATTCATTCCTGATAATAATAGCTGTATGACCATTGAAAAGTCACTTAGACTCCATGGGCTTTCATTTCATATATAAAATCAAGCTAGAACTCCAGTCTCCTTACCCCTAAAGAAATATGATAAGAATAACATGAGTGAGGAGTTCTTCTGTGGTGCAGAAGAAGGATTAAGGTTCTGATATTGTCACTGATCAGGTTCAATCCCTGGCCCAGGAACTTCTGCATGACACAGGCATGGCCAAAAAAAAAAAATACTATAAGTGAAGTGTGAGAAAATAATTGTGCACTTCCAGAAGAAATAGGAGATGCTGTCCTGATTTAAATTCAGGACCTCAGGACCTGGAACCTGTCTAGAACTTAGGGTCCCAGTTCTCAAAAGAGACTACTGGGTAGAGAGATCCTATCTACTTCTCTCTATTGGACCAGTAGTGGCATTTGATCCAGAGACCCTTCCAGAGGAAACTGGAATTGGGACAGAGGGCAATTTCCACATCTTTCAGGTGACTAGAATTTGTAACATGGTTACTAAGGTGGCCACTGTCCCCCTGCCTTGTGGCCTGAGGAGCTGAGAAAGGCAGTCTGCTAAGAAAGAAGAAACAGCCACGAAGCAAGAAGCAAAGATGATAGAGGCCAAATAAAAGCCCCATGTTCTAGTGCCTGTCCATTCCTGAGGCCTTTGACATCCCTTGAAACACTCCACTATTCTTACAACATAGCTCCGTTTTTTGCCACAGCTCATTCAGATGAGTCCCTGTTACTGTAATCCAAAAACATCCATGCACCCACTCTCTTTAATAAATGTTTTTGCTGATGATAGAGACCATATAAAAGACATAGGCTCTGTCTCTCTGGTTTGCAGCAGCTTCATGAAGGCCAGAGACTTCTCCATCCACTTACTTCCCTTCAGAGGTTTCCCAGTCTCCCAGAGGTAGAGGGGGTGGCATGTTCTACTGTCTTTATTCACAATGTGGCCACCTGGACATCTGCAGTAATGAGGACCATCACATTCTAGAAACTTCTTTCAAAAAGGTCCAAGATGGCTTCTTGGCATCCTATAGCTGTTTGTCCAATCCAAAGGCAGGAAAAAGAACTAGGAAACAACTTTGGAGTTTATGTGACTTTTTGAAAGATAAGTCTATTCCAACTTCTGTTTGAAGCTTAAAAGCCATTATTTCCCAAATCTCTGACAAGAAAGCTAAGAGGTAAATATTTGGTGGCTCTGCAGAGAGTGTATTGTACTATGCAGTAGCTTTTTTTGTATTGGTCTCACTCCTGGATCCATTTTATGTCCCTAACCTTGCTTTACCTTTTTTTTTCTTTCTTATTTTTAATATATGTTATTTTGCTACATTTTAAGCCTTCTTAAATCCTTTCTGGAACAAGAAGCAATATAACAAAATAAAAACAGATTTTCCCTTTGTTACCAGCAGAATTCTTCCCCCTTTATGTTACATATAGGCACATAAAATGATGGATAGTCCAAAATAAAATATTTAGACTCAATGTTCCATCAGTCACCACGAGGCATTTATTGTGCCTTCTTATGTACAAGGAACTATAAGGACTACAAATAAGTGTCACAAACAGCAAGAAGCTTCCAGCATAGCTTAGAGACAGAGGACCCTCACACAGGAAAGAAAAACCACCCAGGGATGCAGGACCATCAGTGGAGGTGAGGTGAGCCTTAAGGGCTGGGGTGGGGGGCACAGAGAAAGCTCTAGAAAGGAGGAAGGACTTGAATCTGGCTTTGAGGAATATAGAAAATTCTAAAATGTGGGGGAAAGATAATGATGGCAAAACACAGGAAGGAGAGCACTACAGTTTGGGGACAATGGCATAAACTTGGGGTTTTCAGGGTTTTTTATTTGAAGGGGCTCACCCACAGTATATGGAAGTTTCTGGGCCAGGAATCAAGCCTGCACCACAGGAGTGACCTGAGCCACAGAAGTGGCAATGCCAGATCCTGAACCACTAGCCTACAAGGGAACACTGGGGTTTTCAAATTTGAACATTAAAAGCCCATGGAGGGTTTGTTAAGGCAGACAACAGGTCCCGCCCCCAGAGTTTCTGTTTCAGTAAGCCTGGGGTGGAGCCAGAGAAGTTACATGCCAAAAGTTTGCTTGTGAGGGGGATCTAGTAGAAGGGAGTTGAGGAGGGGGAGCAAATGGGATAGGTGGGGATCTGGGGGAAGAGGCATCCTAGAAGCCAAGAGAAGAAAATGCTTTAAGAAGAAAACTGTGACTGACTTTCACATAATGCTTCAAACTGGTTAAACAGGATGAGGAAAGAAAAATGAGCATTGGATTTGGGTATGTTTGAGCATCGGTGACCTTGACAAGATGAGCTTAATGGAGCATCAGGGAGAAAAGCCTGCTGTGAGTTGTTTCACGAAAATGGAGGAGCTGGGGAAGTATTAACTACACTGAGAAGCTGTGCTATAAAGCAAAATAGAGTGAAAGACAGAAGAGATTGGAGATAAAAGAATATTACTTCAGATGGGAGATACTAAAGAAGGTTATACGTCTATGGGAATGATCCAGAAGAAAAAAATATTGAATGGAATAGGGGATGATCAGTGAAGCTACATCCTTGGTTAGGGAACAATGGACAGGACCCAGAGAATGAGGAAAGAGGTGAGGCTCACCCATACACGATGGAGACAGAACAGGAAATGTGTACCCTGGGCAGCAAATGCAGGGACAGGAACTCTTCCTAAGAGGAATCTCACCTGATAAGGAACCTGACCCCCAGACATTAAGAGAGTTCCTCATCACCCAGCTAGTTAACAGCAAAACCACTCCCAGTCTCAGTGAAATTATACCAGCACACTTCAACCAAATAGAAAATATTTATTACTCTTTCTACACCTCATTGGATTGTTCCTTACAGTCTCATCTTTGTTGTTTTATTGTTTATTTTCTTTAGTGATTCTGAATTCCTCTTGAACAGTGATTCTGAATTTCTCTTGAACTCTTTGGTCATCTGCCAAGCACTAATGTAATGAGAAGTTTGGAATTATGCCCTGAATGCCCACTTAGAGAGATTTTAAAGACCTCCACTGACCATTTGAGAAAAAGAAGTATATAAATTCAAAAGACAGAATCCACTGAACCCAACCAGCAATTCTTCACAATGGGGCCAACCCCCTACCCCCACCCAGGCCAAATTCAGGCTTCAGTGTCCACAGAGTGCCCTGATCACAAAGGATGTTTGTTGAAATATAATGACTAAATCAGTGAACCATTTATATTACAAGTGTTGGAACTTCTTAATCTGAGCCAGCTCTTTCTCAAGCCTGATGCTAATACCAGAGTTTGTATTGCAAAATCAACATGCTAAGTGTGAGTTCTTTTCACATTTGTTTATAGGCTGAAAATTGAGCAATACCTTGTAATTGTCCATAAATGTATAGGGAGATTATTTCAAACTACTTAGGCCCAGAAAAAGGTATAAGTGCTATGTTATCAGAAAATAACCATTTTAACCCCAGAACAGTTCCACCAGAATATTACAAAACAGGGATCAAAATTTATTATATGCAAGCTCCACGTGGCACCTGAGGGACCTGTGCTTGGCACAGAAGAAACCTGGTCACTTTAGTAGTAAGATACTACTAAAGAATTCCTGAGCCACTCTTAGACTCAGATGTTTGTCCCCCAATCCTGTTTTAATTGATTATGAAGTTATGAATTCTCAGAATCCCCGTGGTGGTTTAGCAGGTTAAGAACTCAATATAGTGTTCATGAGGATGCAGGTTCCATCCTTAGCCTCACTCAGTGGGTTAAGGATCTGGCATCGCCACAAGCTGCAGCATAGTTTGCAGAAGCGGCTCAGATCTGGGGTTGCCGTGGCTGTGGTGTAGGCTGGCAGCTGCAGCTCCAACTTGATCCCTAACCCAGGAATTTCCATATGCTGCAGGTGCGGCTTTAAAAATTAAAAAAAGAAAAAAACTACTAATTCTCTACCAGACTCCCCCTGGTGTAAGAAAACTTCATTTCTCAGTAGTCAGGGAGCATGTCACCTCCAACTCTTGCACACTGCATAGGGTGATGTCCAGGGGAAAGCACGGCTTCCTTATCTGCTCTTTTTCTCACTCCCACTTTATTAAGACGTAATTGACATTTAACATTATGTAAGTTTAAGATGTCCAAGGCCATGGTTTAGACACTGGATATATATTGCAAATACCACAATAAGATTAGTTAACACTTCCATCATCTCACATAGTTATTTTGTTGTGGTGGTGGTGGTGAGAATTGTTAAGACACACTTTCCTGGCAACTTTCAATATGATATAGCATATGCATATAAAATATGATATAGTCACCAGACTGTACATTACATCCCCAGAACTTACTCATAACTGCAGTCCTCACCCAAGCCCCTCATCCCAACAACCACAATTTTCTATTTCTGTGAGTTCAGTTTTTTAAATTCCACATAGAAGTGAGATCATAGAGTATTTGTCTTTATCTATTAGCATAATGCCCTCAAGTTCTACCCATACAATTGAAAATATAAGAATTTTCTTCTTTTTGGGGCAGAATCATATTCCATTGTACATAAGCATCATATTTTTTATCTATTCATCTGTCGATGGACATGGGTTGTTTCCATGTCTTCGCAATTGTAAATAATGCTGCGGTAAACATAGAGTCAGAGACAACTTTGAGATAGTGATTTCATTTCTTTCAGGAATAAACCTAGAGGTGGATTGCTAGATCATATGATAGTTCTCTTGTTAATTTTTGAAAACCTCCATAATGGTTTCCACTGTGATCGTACCAATTTACATCCCAAAGAACAGTATACAAGGGTTCCTTTGACGTCTTGTCATATTTTGTCTTATTAATAATTACTATTCTAAAGGTAATTATAACATCTTCTCATATGTTTTCTGGCCATGTGTATGTCTTCAGAGAAATGTCTATTTAGATCTTCTTCCCATTTTTTTTATTGGCTTGTTTGTTTTTTTTAATATTGAGCTGCAGGAGGTGTTAGTATATTTTAGAGATCAATCCCTTGTCAGTTGTTTCATTTGCAAATATTTTCTCCCATTCTCTGGATTGTCGGTTTTTTTTTTTTTTGGTCTTTTTTGTCTTTTTTTTCGTTGTTGTTGTTGTTGCTGTTGCTATTTCTTGGGCCGCTCTCTCGGCATATGGAGGTTCCCAGGCTAGGGGTTGAATCAGAGCTGTAGCCACCGGCCTACACCAGAGCCACAGCAACGCGGGATTTGAGCCGCGTCTGCGACCTACACCACAGCTCACGGCAACGCTGGATCATTAACCCACTGAGCAAGGGCAGGGACCGAACCCACAACCTCATGGTTCCTAGTCGGATTCGTTAACCACTGCGCCACGACGGGAACTCCTCTTTTTGTTTTCTTAATGGTTTCCTTTGCTGTACAAAAACTTTTAAGGGTAATTTGGTCCCATTTGTTTATTTTTGTTTTTATCATGGATCTTAGAAAATACTGATATGGTTTACTTCAGAGAGTATTTGGCCTATGTTTTCCTCTAAGAGTTATATAGTATCTGGCCTTATATTTGGTTCTTTAATCCATTTTGAGTTTATTTTTTGTATGGTGTTGGAGAATGTTCTAATTTCATTCTTTTGCATGTAGCTGTCCAGTTTTCCCAGTACCTCTTATTGAAGAAACCATCTTTTCTCCTTATATATTCTTGCCTCCTTTATTATTGATTAATTAACTGTAGCTGCTTGGGTTTATTTCTGGGCTTTCTATCCTGTTCCATTGATCTATATTTCTGGTTTTGTGCCAGTACCATACTGGTTTGATGACTATAGCTTTATAGTATAGTCTGAAGTCAGGGAGCCTGATTTCTCCAGCTCCATTTTTCTTTCTCAGGATTGCTTTGTCTATTTGGGTCTTTGGCGTTTCCGAACAAATTTTAAAATTGTTTGTTTATTTTAACTTTCATTCTATTAATATGATGTATCAAATTTACTGAGTTAAATATGTCGAACAATCTTTGCATCACAGGAATGAATCCCATTTGATCATGGTATATGATCCTTTAAGTAAGCTGTCAAATTAAACATTTTGCTGAAAATCTTTGCATCTGTCACCAGTGACACTGACCTGTAGTTTCCTCTTGCAGTATCCTAATGTGGCTTTTTGTACCAGAGTAGTACTGACCTTGTAGATTGAGTTTGGGAGTGTTACCTCCTCTTCAATTTTTTGGAAGAATTTGAGAAGAATTGGTATTAATTATTCTTTAAATGTTAGGTAATGAAACCACCTCGTTCTGGAAATATCTTTGTGGGAATTTTTGATTACTAATTCAATCTCTTTACTTCTTATTAATCTAGATTTTCTGGCTCTTTATGATTAAGTCTCAATAGGTTGTATGTTTCTAGGAATTTATCCATTTATTCTAGGTCATTCAATTTGTTTGCTTATAACTCTTCATAATAGTCTCTTATGATCCTTTGTATTTCTGTAATGTTTCCTCTTTCATTCATAATCTTATTTATTTAAGTCCTCTATTTTTCCTTGGCTATTCTGGATAAAGATTTATCCATTTGGTATCTCTTTCAAAGAACTAACTTTTGTAAATATTTCATTTGTATCTTTTTTATAATTAATTCCACATACAAATGAATTTATTTGTAAAAACAGAAATAGACAGAGTTTGAAAGTAAACTTGTGGTTGCCAAAGGGGAGAGGTAGAGGGGATGGACGGATTGGGGATTTGGGATTGGCATACACACACTATTGTATACAGAATGGATCGTCCATGGGGACCTACTGTATAACATGGGGAAGTCTACTCAGTATTCTGTGATAACTAATATGGTAAAGAATTTGCAAAAGAATGGATATGTACATATATATAATTGAATTACTTTGTTGTATAGCAGAATTATCACCACCAACTATACTTCAATGAAACTTTAAAAATGAAAAAAAAGAAAACAAACAAAAAAGAACTAATTTTTAGTTTTGTTAATCTTTTGTTTTTCTGCTCTCTGTTTTTTTTTTTTTTAATTTATTTCTGCTTGAATCTTTATTATCTCCTTGTTTCTACTTATTTTGGGCTTAGTTTTTTTGTCTTTTTCTAGTTACTTGAGGTGTAATGATAGGTTGTTTATTTGAGTTCCTTAATATATGTGTTTATAAATATAAACCTCCCTTTTACACCCATTTTTACTGCATCTCATAAATTTTGGTATGTCGTGTTTCCATTTTCATTTGTCTCAACATTTTTTATGTTATAATTTATATTGTATTTATATGTAGCCAATAACAAATTATGGTATTTATAGTTATTTTTAATTCTTTGTTTGAAATTTTTAAATTAGAGTTGTGATTTATAAACCATGATACAATATTAGAGAAACTGATTTTATATATTTACCTTTGCTTTTTTTTTTTTTTTTTTTTTTTTGCTTTTTATGGTTGCACCTGCAGATTATGGAGTTCCCCAGGCTAGGGATCAAACTAGAGCTACAGCTGCTGGCATACACCACAGCCATAGCAGCATCAGATCTGAGCCACATCTGTGACCTACACCACAGCTCACAGCAACCAGGATCCTTAACCCACTGAGTGAGGCCAGGGATCGAACCTGCATCCTCATGGATGCTAGATGGATTCGTTAACCACCAAGCCAGGATGGGAACTCATGTTTACCTTTACTCTTGAGTCTCATACATTCATGTGTTTTATGATGTTAGTTAGCATCTTTTTATTTCAGATTGAAGAATGCCCTAAAGGGCCCATTTTTGTTAGCCTTATCTAGTGGTAATTAACTCCCTTGGTTTTTATTTGTTTTGTTGTTATTTCTCTTTAATTTGTAAACAACAGCTTTGCTAGCTATAGCATTCTGAGCTGACAATTTTTTCTTTCAATAATACATCCCCTACTCTGTTCTGGCCTGCAAACGTTTTACTAAGAAATTCATTTATAGTCTTATGGGAGCTCTCTTGTACATGATGATTGGCCTTTCTCTTGAAGTTTTTGAAATTTTCTCTTTATTTTTGACTTTTGATAACTTAATTATAACATGTAGCCTTTCTCAGACTCAACCTATTTGGAATCTTTTGGCCCCATGAATCTGGATGTCCATTTCTCTCCTAAATTTGGAAGATATTAGCCATTACTAGTTTAAGTAGTCTTCTCCTTCTGAGATTCCCATGATGCATACATTGTTTCTTTTAATAATGTCCCATAAGTTCTGTAGGCTTTCTTTATTTTTTCTCAATTTTTTTCCCTTTTCTCCTCTGACTGAATAATTTCAAATGACATGTAATCAAATTCACTGATTCTTTTCTGCTTTGTTGAGTCTGCTTTGAAGCCCTTTCTTGAATTGTTTAGCTCAGTCATTTTATTCTTCAGCCCCGGAATTTCTGATTGGAATTTTGTTCTGGTTTTTTGATGGCTTCTGTTTCTTTGTTGAACCCTCCTTTTGTTCACGTATTATTTTCCTATTTTATTTAGTTGTCTATGTGTTCCTGTAGTTCACTGAACTTCTTTTAGATAATTATTCTGAATTATCTATCAGAGAGTTCATAGTTCTCTATCATTTTAGGGTTAGTTATTATAACTTTATTGGTTTCCTTTGGTTGTATCATATTTACCTGATTCTTTGTGGCTCTTGATTTGTTATACTGGTTGCTATGCACATAAGTAAGCAGTATCCTCTTCCAGACTTTACAGGCTTGCATCAGTAAGGATAGTCCTTTATCAGTCAGCTCAGATTGCAGTACTGGACAGGTCATTTGATAGCTTCCATTGGCTGGTGGGACTTTCTATCAGGGTCTCTAGTTGGAGAAGACCACTGCCCCTGCTCTGAGGTTGAAGATGTGCTACTGCTGGGCTCTGTGGTTGGAATAACCTGCTGGCTGTATTTCATAGGTAAGTCTGCTAGATGAGCCCTGCAAGATGATCTCACTCTGGTCAGGTGAGATCACTGACTGCGTTCATTGATAGTGCAGTGCCACTCATTGGACTTGGCAATTGGGTGGAACCATAGGCTGGCATTCACATTCACTCCTTGTTGGGTAAATTCTCAGATGCTGCCACTGGAAGGATGCTATGTTCAAGCAGGAGTGAGGCAACATTTCATGGTTGGACAGGTCCTCAGGCTATCCTCTGAGATCAGGTGGGACCATAGGCTGGACTCTGAGATCAAGTAGATTGGGCAAAGTCACTGGCTGGGGCTCTCTGGTTGAGCAAGGCCTCTAGCTCTATCCTACAATTTGATGGGGCTGGAAACTATGCTCCTTGGTCAAGTAGGGTCACTGTCTGAACTCCCTGGTCAAGTGAAGCCACAGGCTATGTATGCTCCACATTTGGACAGGATCACTGGCTGGACTTACTGCCTGAGCGAGGTCACAGACTATGTTCAGCAATCAGATAAGGGCAAAGGCCGATCTCCAAATGTGCAAGGTTCCCTGGTTATATGGGGCCACAAGCTATGCTCAAGAGTTGGGCAGGACTGCAGACTTGGATCCATGCACACATAGGGCTGTAGGATAGCCTCCATGGCTGTCCAGGCACTCTGTCCATGCTTTTTGGTCAAGGAGGACTGGTGACTACTTCTAGCTGTTAGAAAGAGCTGGAAATTTGCTTCCCTCCCCAGGCAGAGCTGTAGAACAGGCTTCTTGCCTGGTACAGCCATTAGCAGAACTGACAAACCAATCTCCCTGGACAATTGAGGCCACTAGTTTATCTGTGCAGATGGAAGAGCCACTGGCTGGGATCTCTCCTCAACTACCTCTAAAATCAGGAGTTCAATTTGCCAAGATCTGAGCACTAGTTATTGTAAGCCCTGCCTCCCTTTACCTCTATCTGACCCCCAAGGGTGAAACCCAATAGACTTCCCCAGTGACTCTCATGAACCAAGATTCAAGGGGGCCTCCTGGAAAGTGCCCCATAATGCTGGGCACATCACATTGTCCATCCTGGGCTCTCTTTTTCCTCAGTGAAAATGTAGGCCCATGGGGCCCTGTTGGTGGAGTACTGTGCCAGCCTGGGGGAGAAGTGATATAGTCAATGTGAAACTGCTCCTCTTACCTTTCTAAGGCATTCTTCTCAGACTCTGTTGTCCAGGGGACTTCTTCAGCCTCACTCTCAGATTCTGGGATTATCACAATGGCGTCTTATGTATAGATAGTTATTAGCTGGTTTCCTTGTGAGTTGAAGTTAGGAACAACCTATGTTGCCATCTTCTTACTTGCTTGTATAAGTGAGGATTCAGACTCAACATTGAATTTAAATGTAAATCTCAGTGATAATGTTGTAGTTTTTGAGTATTTAATAAAACAATTAGGGGAAAGCTAGAAGAGTAATGTTAATGTCTTGCCTCTAAAAAAGAAGATTGTATAATAGGATAACTAATAAGAGCCAATGAGATGTTGCAAAAATCATACAATATTTGACTCTGAATGGCATGTGTTGTCCACAATAGACAGTGCATGGCTTTAGAACCACACAAAATTTCTTTTTTTTTTTTTTTTGCTATTTCTTGGGCCGCTCCTGCGGCATATGGAGGTTCCCAGGCTAGGGGTCGAATCGGAGCTGTGGCCACCAGCCTATGCCAGAGCCACAGCAACGCAGGATCCGAGCCGTGTCTGCAACCTACACCACAGCTCACGGCAACGCCGGATCGTTAACCCACTGAGCAAGGGCAGGGACCGAACCCGCAACCTCATGGTTCCTAGTCGGATTCGTTAACCACTGCGCCACGACGGGAACTCCAAGAACCACACAAAATTTCTAATCACAGCCTCAACTTTCTTAGCTGGGTGACCTTCAGCCAGTCATGTAACCTCTATGAGCCTCAAATTCCTTTATGGTAAAATAATACCTACCTTCCAGATTAGCTGAGAAAATTAAATAACATGTAATGTGCAAGGAAATGAGCCTGGTTCCTGTCTCCCATCTGGACATCTGGAGCCTCACCAATCTTGAGTTCCTTCTTCCACACTGAAACATCTGCCTACCATAACCAACTCTGAAGAGATGCCAAGAATTTTATATCACCTACTGTGCATGCATATAAGGCCAGCACTGCAAATGGTGAATTTACAGATGAATGGGTTTCCCTAGTATTTCTTTCTCATTCCTTCAATTCTTCATCTGATATTTCAGCCTAACAGGGAAAGCTAATGGAGGAGATAACTGCCACATACATAAAAATTGGTGAATAACATTTCTGCTGTATAAATGCTGAAAAGAAAAAAATATTTTAGGCATATTCTGCTCTTTCCCCTGACTAAAGCATTGAGCATTCAGTGTGGCTGATATTGGAGCATCATTTGGCCTGGGAGTAAATGCTAATCAAAAATGGAGAGAAGAAGAGAGGGGAAAGTGATGTGCAACACTCAAACATTTGGGTCTGGTAAAATATTGCAAATTTGACTGTTTGCATTGTAAACCCTTAGGGCAGGAATGATGTCTTTTCGAATCTGTACAACCCCAAGGGTACTGTTGATGCTCTATAAACATGAAATAAAATCGTAATATTCATAGTTTGCTATGTAAATTTGTCAAAACTCTTGAGTCTGATAACATCCAGTTGGGATTACTCCTAGCAGCTACTTAGAAACTAAGTTCTATGAAGACGACAGACATGTTTTCTTTCTTTCCAAACTGTTGGTTTAGTCATCCTCCCAGAATAGAGAAATCACTTATCAAGCAGAGAGCCTTCCTGAATTGATCAGAGAAATTGTTATTATCCCTAACTCCACCTTTTCTGACCATGTATTTCTCTTGTTTGCTCTTATGGAAGTACACCCAAATTAAAGCTCTACACTTATCCTTCATTCCCATAAAATAAAAAGTACTAAACCTAACTTATTACATATGTCAATTAAGCTAATATGCAAGATCCAATTACTAGACCGTGTTTAACCTTAAACAAACTACCCAGCTTCAAATCCCAGCTCTTTCACTTATTACTCGTATGACTATGGGAAAATCTTCTAACATTCCATGCCTCACTTATTTATGCATAAAATTGCGATGGTGATGTTACCTGCTTCACAGAGTAGTTAGAAAAATATAAATGAATTAATATATATACAGAATATATTAGAATAGTGTCTGGCACAGTAAGAACTATAGTATTGGCTATTTTTATATAAGCCACAAAAGGCTGGCTAATGTTCAGTGCAAAGCAAAAGACGTCTAATACCCTTCTGTAACTGAAATAGTTTGGTTAACTACATCAGTTTCAGGAAACCCATTGGCATATCCTTCCATTTGACCTCCTCATCTGCCAAGACCATTAGTAGTTGAAACGACTACTAGCCAAAACGAACCCAATGACAGGGGTCGACTCTAACATAGAAATTGTCCACTCAGAAACCTACCTTAGTCTCTTTTGAAGGAGTTGGACATGAACAGTTAGGTTGGTTGAAAAAAGAAAAGAAAAAGAACATCTGCAATATTAATATACAAGGTCAGTCTCTTTTGGTGAAACACAGTATGGAGCTCAGAGCATAAAGAAGGGACATCACAGCAACAGTGCCTTCATCCATCTCACTCTCATCCTTAATCTTCAGCCACATCTGACTACTCACTGTCCCCAACACACCTGGTGTTCCGGGTCTGTGGCCCTCAAATGCATGTTCTATCCATCTTGAATATTTCTGACTCTACCCACCATTCTTTCCTCACAATCAACTCCAATCAATTTGATTCAATAAACTTCTCCCTAAAACACTCCCAGATTCCCCAAACTTGGCACCTCTCTGCTTTATTTTCCACATGAACTAAACACTTAACTTTCTTTCTTAGAGTTCACTCACTTGTCTCATTTCAAGTCAATGCTGAGATTCTTCAAGGCAAACGATTGTCCCTGCTGTTTCTCTATATTACTAAACTCCAGAAAAATGAGACATACATAATAGAAGAGCAATGACTGCTTAATAACTTAATTAACTCAAATATTGGCTGGGAGGGAGAGCTCAGATTTAAAAAAGGGAAATTAGAAGCAGCCCTATATGCATAAAAACAGATCATTCCTTAACAATTTCCTGAAGGTTAGTGCTGCTAAGAAATTTCCTAAAATTCTCAAAGCACTTTGTGAACAAAAAAGGTAAGAAGGAAACTCTTATAAAGTCAGAGTCTTAGAATCCCAATAAGTTGAAATTTGTCCTTGTTCTAACTTAGGATCCCTTTCTGAAAATCGCTGCAATGATTAGTGTCCTAATGAAGAAAACATGTCATCTGGAAGTGAATCCCTGTACCCAGAAGATCTCACATAATCAGAGGTTCTAGTTAGTGTATGTTGACAATGGTAAGAAAAAAAAAAAGTCAAGAGAACATTGATTTCTCCAAATTACTAATCTAGAAGCATTGAGGCAAAAATATAAGGAGTAATTTGTACATTTTACTCCACTCTGTACCTAAATGTCCTTGTCCAAAGTGATTTCTTTGCCCCCAAAGAATAGAACATTCAATTAGTTCAATTAGTTACTTTAAATGTGCCAGGAAATCAAACTTAAGTACTATGCTCATACAAAAAATATATATATTACAAGAGTTAGTCCAAAGAACTATATAAAATCCATCCTGGAAGCCCTTTCTTAGATTCAAATTTGCATAAAGCTTATTTCATTAGTGCATCTCAACAGTGACACCTATAGATGCAGGAGGAAATTTGTTGTCATCTCACTGGTAGGGAAGTCAACTAAGTGAATTTTCAATTCAAAGGAAAATACTCCTTTGTACTTTCATTATTTAAATATTTGTTTATCATTCATTTGCCCTTATTTAACCTGGCTGAGATTTTTGCTGCGTTTTTGTTTTGACTGTTTGTTTTCTTGTTTGTTTTTATCCCTGAAGCTAACCTTTAAAGCATTCCAGGAAGTCAAAGGCACACAATGCATTTACATTTGTGCCAAAGTTATTTTCATAAATAAAACAAATAGCAGAAGACAAATCACTGCTTGTCCATTTTAACACAGGTAGGATAGAATATCTGACCAAAGTTAATCTGCCTTAAGATAAACACAGTAAAGAAAATTGAGGATGAAGCAAATTCATCAACTGTGAGGTGCTAGTGAAAATAGAAGATACCTGACATACATCCTCAAAGTCAAAATCATTAATAAGGATAAGCAAGCTGCAGATTGCCATCTAAACTGCTTACACTTTGTCTCTCAAACTGAAGGATTTATTCAATTGAATTACAAAATAGAAAATTGATTAATTTCATCTTAGCCCTCTTCTCATTTGCTCCAAAAACATAATCTGGGGAACTTAAGTTCTCTGAATAAATTTGATTATATTTATCCTTCCTGTTCAGAGCTCCTTTGTGACTTAGAGTAGATGAATTCACCTCCCATGCCACCCAAGTGCTACACTCAGGCCTGTAGCACAAACAGGATCAGAGTTCTGCATATAAACAGCATCTGCACAATAGTGCAATTAGTTGAAAATGGAAAGTTCAAACAGCAGTTTCAATGAAGTGATACAGAGCTATGGTTTTGGGTATTTTTTTTTCACTCAACTGATTGAAAGAAGCTTTGTTTTTAAAAAACAAACACAAAAACCCAGCCTTCATTCAAAACAATTGAAATCCAAGCTAAAATGAAAACTAATACTACCAAGTACAACCCCAAGTGAAAAGAAAAAAAGAGAAATTCATTTTCTGGGACTAACCACCTAAGTTCATGCATGAGCATACAAAAACATTAAAGTCTAAAAAGGCTGGAACAAACACACTGAAAACTAATCACTGTAGTTTCTGGCAGGCAAAGAAGCATTAACAATAATGTAATAATAACAGCATGGTGTAATGGAGAGAGAAACTAACTGGAAATCTGAAGACTTGGGTTGTGGTTTATTTCCATCTGTGATGAATGACCTTGGGAAGATACATATCTTTGAATAAACATCTAAATTTCCATTTTCTTACCTGTAAAATAGGGTTCATAGCTAACCCCACTTTACAGGAATCGTTAGCTTTTCAAAGTCATCATCATCTCATCAACATTTTCATAACAACCACCAGCACCATTAGAGAAAATATAGTGTGAGCCTATATCCAGTTTCACTGTTACTTAACTGAACACAAAGGTCAAAGATGGAAGGCCTATTTTCATCTTTTGAAAACAGTCTATGAAAAAATTAACAATGCTAAATATTTTTAGTGACTTGAGCTAGAATTTTTATAAGGCTAGACACACTGAATTGTCCAACTGACTTCTGTACCAAATTTACATAAATAAGATTTTTTTCTGATTACCAAAGTGGTAGGACATGTTTATTTTTAGCAAATTTGGAAACTTTTAAAAAATGTAAAGAATAAATTAATGTGTACCCCAACTTATAATAATACTGCCTCCCCCAAAGAAGTGTTGTTAGCAAATTGGTGTTTTTATTAAGAGATTTTATTTTATTTTTGTGCAGCTTGAGGTCTTTTTTTGTTAGAATTAACTTTATTTTTAAAGAACTAGTTTCTTGATTGACCCATTCCATCTTGTTATTTTATTTTATATTTCATTTAATCATGCTCATACAACTATAAAAAATAAGTGGCCTGAAGTGTTTCAAAAAAAACTCCCAATAATGCAGATTATATTCATTTCAAAGGAAAAAAAAAAGAAGAGGCAAAGGATTCCAAATGGATCTGATTCCATTTTTCATCATCGTAACAAGAAAAAAGAAAACTGCATAAAGAGCTATGCTGAGAAGTGAGATAGGGGCCCAATAAGACCTAACACAGTCTGTATCATGAAGTTGTTCTCATGAAGGCCCTCAAAGCAAATGTCATTAGGGTCACCAAAGGTAAAGATTATCCCTTTTTACTTTTATTTCTTGATAAAAATCACCATCTCCCATCAGTAGAGAAAGTCATGTAAAGTTTAAACAAGAGTCCCCGCAAGATGGGAGCAGGAACAGCACAGTTAGAGATGTTTTGGCAGCCAGTTGGAAACACACAGGCATAAGCTCCAATTAAGCTTCTGGGCAGTTGACCCCTGGGAGTTTTCATGGCCCAGGCTTCTCTGGGAAGCCTTCTCTGACAGTCATCGCCCCTTTTCTCCCTGTGCTTCCTTCAACTGAAGCACTTACTGTATTGAACTGTTTGTTGACACACCCTCCAGAACTTGACTATGAATCTATGAGCATCAAGGTCTATATCCATATCTCTGTATCTCTAATAAACACAAGTTGCTAAAGCACCTGTTGCTGAAACTCAGTATCTATGCGCTGGTGCCAAATCGATTTTCAGAGACAGAGTTTGGCGTGAAAGAGTAAATAGATTTATTGTCTTGCCAGGTAAAAGGGATCACAGTGGAATCACACCCTCAAAACTATGTCCCTATCCAGGGGGATTTAGTGAGGAGTTCTGTAGCAATGGTTCAAGGTCAGGGTTGCTGACAAGGATCAGCATTGTGTAGGGCCTGTGTATCCCTTTAATCTGGTGCGGGGGAGGCTCTCCTGATGAGCTTCAGCGGTTCTTGAGGTTATCAGACTGTCACTTTCTCTCTGAAATGAAGAATGCTTCATCAAGTAGTTGACATCTTCCATTTGTGGGGGGGCTTAGTTCTGCAGAAGAACCCAAAGTTATTGTTATGTGTATCCCTTGAGGAGGAGGCAGGAGCCTGCCCCAAAGCTGCACTACTGTTTCTTGACTGATCCTCCCTTGTCTCCTCACCCCCTCCCTTCCCTAATTAGCAACTGTTTGAACCTGCCTTTTGGAACTCAGGGAAGGTCAGGAAGGCTGAAGCCTATTCACTACAAAACAAAAAAGAGGGGACACAGAAAAGCTTCCATACCCAGGAGCCCCCCCAGGGTCCTGCTCAGTTTCACAGTCAAGGAAGTTTTATCATTAAATTAATGACAAAATGAAGTTTGGCCGTTCTAAAGGTCAATCATGGCCATTCACAAAAATTACAGATCTGCATCCAAAAAAATCATTGAAAGGCACATTAGATCTAATCCCTTGAAGAGATTAGAAGAGTACTTACTTTGCAGATCTCATCATTCACCTGACTCCCTCAGAGGCCCAGCTATCAGAGTAGCCTCTCTCCATTCCCCTCTTTGTCTCTCCCCTGGTTTCTCCTTTGCTCTCTCAAAATTCCTGTTTGGGCACAGTAGGCGTTGCTCCCATTTCTTTCTAATAAAAATCAGTTTAATTTTACTCAGCACCAATCCAAAATTTCACTGATGACTTAGAGCAACACAACAAAAATCCAGGCTTGGCAGCCTCCTAAGAACAAAGTATCCTTTCTCCTCAGGAGCAGGCTTGAGCGAAGGCTATAAATACTTAAGCATTAATATTATTATCCTTGTCATAGAAAAAAAAGAAAGAATTAATGATTTCCTGGATCCTCTTTGGGGATGACCTCGATGCCTCCATCCCCTGATCCTTTCATCTGATTACCATTCCCTCCCTCTAGTCTTCCCTCCTTAGAGTCAGGAACTGTCATCTGTAAGTAATGGGCCATATACACAGATCCTACTCCTGCAATGAACGGGACTATTTCCACTCCCGCCCCCATGTCTCCACAGGGTGCTCAGTGCCTGTGTGTCATCCCTGAGCAATTTTCATCAACTCGCTCAGAACTTGCCTGAGGAGAAGGGGGGCTGGAGCGGAACCGGCTCTTTAATGGGATTTTAATGTGATCTTCAGCAAACTAATCTTATTTAGATATCATAGGAAGCCATGTAATCTCATCTGGGCACTCTTATTTCCTACAGAAAAGGGAAAGCTTTGTAATTCATTTTCAGCAACAGGAACACTTTAATAAAATCTGCTTCCGGAGGTTAAATGACCAGACAAACAGCTGCAGCCCTGAGACCCTGTATCCATTTCATTGATTGGGACAAGCATGACAACAAAATGACCACTACGAAGGTTGTTTAAATAAATTTTTTGCTAAGAGCTTATGTCCCTGTGGTATGCCTGGATTTTTTGCCAGTGTTTTAGAATTCTGTACTTAAATGTTGAGGGATGGCATGATGAAATGTGCTGGGGTCTGAGAGGACTAAGTCCTTAACATGGCTTGCTGCCACTTACATACCAGTTGCAACCTTGCCTCTTTTTAAGCCTCAGTTTCTTTACTAAAAATGATGATGCATGGCACAACATTGTAAATCAACCGTACTTTAATAAATAATTAACAAAAATTAAAACTAGTAAAATTTAAATGGTGATGCAACGGCCTGGATTCAGACACGTGACAACCATCACAAACTCATAAAATAGGTGCTCCTTCAAAACTGTATTTAAAAACTGTTTGTCCAAGGCATGGTGAAAGAAGGGGCTGGAGACTATGAAGCAGAAGCACAGACGAGGTGAAATGGGATAGCAATGTTCATGCACTCCAATATCAACTCCAAAAACAGCCCTGGGCCCAGGCATGTGAAACCCACTCTCCCCAGGAGGGATTCCAGGAAATCCTCTTCATCTCACCCAGGGATGTTCTAATACCTTACACATTGGCTCCCTAAAAATTCATCTAAGTACCACATGCTTAATCCAGTCCTGCCGACTTCAAAAAAAAATCCTCAGATTTAGCGCATTGCCACCTATCAAGCTAAACAAATTGCTGTACTGAATATTTGTGTCCCTCCCAAAATTCACAGGTCGAAACCACATCTCCAATGTGATGGTATTTGGAGGTAGAGTCCTAGGGGGTGATTAGGTCATGGGGTGGAGTCCTCACAAATGGGTTAGTGTCCTTACAAAAGAAACTCCAGAAGGCTCCCTTCCCCTTTCTGCTATGTGAGAACATAGCAAGAAGATAGCTGTCAATCAACTGGGAAGTGGGGTGTCACCAAACACTGGATCTGCTGCTCCCTTGAACTTGGACTTCCCAGCCTCCAGAACTGTGAGAAATAGTTTGTAAGCCACTCAGCCTATAGTACTCTGCAATAGCAGCCCAAAAGGACTAAGATAATCTTTACTACAGCTCTCTCTTCCTTATGTGTATGTCTCTTACCCCAAAGTGTGTGTTCCTTCAGTTAGGGACTGTCTTTGTCCATTTGTCTATCCCAAGCACCTAACATAGGACC
The DNA here is from genome assembly GCF_016906955.1 of Phacochoerus africanus. Taxonomy (NCBI): domain Eukaryota; kingdom Metazoa; phylum Chordata; class Mammalia; order Artiodactyla; family Suidae; genus Phacochoerus; species Phacochoerus africanus. The sequence continues at coordinate 87,664,884 of NC_062546.1, forward strand.
TGGCACGTAATAAAAGTTTGTTGCTTAATAAAGATTTCTGCTGAGCAAATGTTTGTTGAGTGAAAGGATGAGTCCATGAGTCATGCTTAAAGGCTATAAACTGAGACTTTATAGACATTATCTTCTTTAATTCTCACCAAAAATCCCATATGTAACTATTATTTCTTTCTTTTTTTTTTTTTAATGGCTGCACCCATGGCATATGGAATTCTTATTCAGGCCAGGGACTGAATCTGAGTCCACAGCTATGACCTATGCTGCAGCTGTGGAAACACCAGATCCTTTAACCCACTATGCCAAGCCAGGTATCAAACCACACCTCCACAGTGACCTGAGCTGCTACAGTCAGATTCTTAACCCAGATTCTTAACTCCATGTTTCTCTTTTAGAAATTTGATAAACTAAAGTTCAGAAAAGATCATTTGGGAGTTCCCACCATGGCTCAGCAGGTTAAGATCCTGACTATTATCCATGAGGATACGGGTTCTATCCCTGGCCTTTCTCAGTGGGTTAAAGGATCCAGCATTGCTGTGAGCTGTGGTGTAGGTTGCAGATGTGGCTTGGATCTGGCATTGCTGTGGCTGTGGCATAGGCCAGCAGCTGCAGCTCTGATTCGACCCCTAGCCTGGGAACTTCCATATTCCACAAGCGTGGCCCTAAAAAAAAAAAAAAAATCATTTGTATAATACGCATTTTGTAAATGGCCAGCTGGAATTTAAATCCTCACTTCTCTAATTCCAAGGTCATGTTCTCTTCATTTTGTCATGAAGTAGGCTTGATATTGACTCAAGCATGAGTCATTGATTTTGTTAAACATTAATTCTTAGACCTTTCAACATGATTAGATGATACAAGTAAAAAATAATCATTAGGATAATACAACTTGCTGAGCCCTGTCTACTGGGGTGGCTTCTCTCCTAGAGCTTCATCTCCATTCCTCTAAGAAGAACATTTCCCTAAGGGAGGGCCAAGCCTCCTTGGGAGCCACCACCCACAGATATGATAAGATTTTAAGGAAACTCCTACTTGTCCTCAAAATACCCCTACCACTCTATCATAGCCCAGATCCCAGGAATCAAATTCTGAGGTAAAGATTTTTATGTAGGAGATCTGGGGGTGATATATTTAGGAACAATACATGTAGGAGAGTGAGGAATGGGATGAAATAGAAAGGAGAGTTGAGCCACAGTACAGTTTCAAGAGAAGCCTCAGCTGATTTTACAAGGAGCTCTGGAGCTATACAGTTCTTCAGAGTAGTCCCTAGTTAAAGTAAGGAAGCTAGACATTTATACACTAGCATCAGCCAATATCAGATGCAAGCAGCCCTCTGCAAGAGGCATGAGCTTGGTTGACTTCATCCTTCATCAAAAGCATGAGGACAATGCCAGGAGAAGACTGCCACTTAGAGCCATCAACAGCTGACATTCTCTGTAGCTGAGGAATGAATGTGTCTGTCAAAAGTGGAGGGAGGGTTGGGGCAGGATCAGGGGATGGTGTCTGGGTGGTATACCTCCCACTACATCACTATTTTGGAATCTACTTGATTTATCCTGTAGCTATTCCCACTGGGGAACCAGCTCCTCCAGGACTTATGCTGGTCCTGTTTCCTGGGTAAACTTTTGGTGGAAAGTTTTCGGGATAAATGATTTCTCCTGCTGCTACCTACCTACCTGCTCTCAAGGCCACAAGGGGTATTCGTTGTCTCTCTTTTCTGCTACTCATCCTAGATTTCCATCTCCATCCATTAGCACCTTGATGGTCTCATGGCTGACATAGTAGCATGACTGAGACCCTCATCCTGGGAGGTCTGAGCCCCTGGTCAATATGTCCATCTCAAGCTCTGTAGGTATCCATTTATGTCAGGTTGGGCAAGAGATTATCAAAAGGACCTCCCACACACAATGGATCACCTAGGTGACAATATATTTTCCTGTCCTTATTGTGAAACAGCAGCCCCACCTCTTCCTAACCATCAGCATCAATGCTCCCTGCCAGCTAGTATCTCCTCCTGCTGGCCTCTTGACATGGGTAGCCACAAGTAGGTTGTTAGTAACAGCAGACAAACACCTAATGGACTCTTACTGTATCCCCTGACATAGACATCCCTTCTTTCAGATTCAAGACCTCTGGACTTATAAAGTGAGAAGTCAGAAAACACAAACTCCCCAAACAGTTCACCACTCCTACTTCTACCTCTTGTTTCTCAGACAAGAGATGTTGATTTAGAGCATATACAGCACCCACCAAGGTGGTGCTGCAGCCTGCACCTTCCAAAAGCCATTCCATCTTTTTTTTTTCTTTTTTTCTTCTTTTATGGCTGCACCTGCATAAGGCTAGGGGTCGAATCAGAGCTGCAGCTGCTGGCCTACACCACAGCCACAGCAACACCGGGTCTGAGCTACATCTGTTATCTACACCACAGCTTGTAAGTTAAGGAGGGATTCTTAACCCGCTGAGAGAGGTCAGGGATCGAATCTGCATCCTCACAGACACTATGTCAGGTTCTTGACCTGCTGAGCCACATTAGGAATTCCATCTGTCTATCTAGCTGGCAGCCTTGGGGGCAGGATGGGGGGGATACTACCTGATATACTCCCCAAAAATCTCATAATCTTGTGCTCACTGCCTCACCTCCTTTGTTGTGGGACTCTTCATTGTGGATATTATGTAAATTCCCTGTCACTGAATCACACCCTGTAAATCTTTGGATACTAGTGCTGGTTTAGGCACTGGGTACAGGGAAAGAGAAACTGTAACCAGAATATTCATTGATCTCACTCAAGACAAATAACTGTCCTTCAAGGCTGAAAGGACTCCAGTGTAATCATTACATCACAAAACAGCTGGTTGCTCTCCTGAAGGGATGATGTTACAGCAGAGCCTCAGGGTGCAGAAACCTTGAACACTCATAGAGGAGCACAAGGTTATGTCAGTCTTGGTAAGAGGAAGCCTGTGCTGCCAGGCTTATGTATGACTTCCATCTCTTCCATCAGGACACTCATTTGTGAACCCATTGTGCTGGCCTTAGAGGCATTGATAACAGAGGCTGGCTGGCATGAACCGGCCAAGATAACTCCCTTTGGCTATTTTGTGCCTCTCCCATGATGGATATTCACTGATAGGCACTAACATGTCTTAAAAAGATCATCCTTTGTGCCCACTCCCGTATGTCCATCCACATGACTCCATGCTCCCAGACTTTCAATATTTCTCATTCCAGACCCTTTCCAAGTAGCCCGGACAATCACCAGTGTCTATGGCTTTACGTATGTTCTTACCTAGGGTCAATTCTCTTTCCGAATGAAGTGGATAATAGATTATAGCACCCAAATTTTTGCCCCCAGAAGTTTTCCCATTGCGTTGTCTCTTAAGAAAAGCCTTGACTGGTGCTGAAGCGTAGCATTAACTCATTTTCCACTTATACCTCCTGCCCCTAAGGACACCATGTTCTAGGAACTATCTACAGAATTCCCTGTGGGTTGTGACCCAGGCTTCCATTCCAACCTTGCCACTCATTATCATTTTACCTGTTTTGTTTTTGACTCAGTGTCACCAGCCAGCTGCTATTATTTCAGGTTCTGATCATACCCATTGCAATCAGGGAGCATGGTTCTGTAACAGCACCTCCTCCTGTCAGCCCTGGTTTAATCTCAGAGCTGGTGAGTCCCATCTCATCAGGGCATCCTTAATTGCTTTGGTAAATAGAGTGTCCTGTGGGCCCTCCTAAAGAACAGTCTGCTTTCCTCCTTTTCACAGCAAATCCACACTAATGCTAACATGCCCTCTTTTTTTTTTTTTTTTTTTGAGCCTTTTTTCTATTGTCTGCCACAGCAGCTGTGGTGTTTCTACTTCCCGTTGCTTTCTCTAAGCATCCAAGAGTCATTCCACCAGCTTGTTAGCATGGTCTCCCAGGGTCCTTTTCTGTATCATGGGAGAGTTAACTCTTGTATCACAGGAGAGGGCTCTCATTTTCATCAATTCTCCCTTATCTAACTTTATGTTTTATCACCCCTTGATTCAGCACCCTCAGGATCCAATCTCATAAATGCTATCCCAGCTCTGCATGTATGTAATGGCGAGGTCCTGCAGTGCCTTTGGCATAGAGTGTTTTTTCCCTCAGCAGACCCAGCACTTCACTGGCCAAGATAAGTTGTAATTTGACAATATTTATGGGTCTAGTGGCCAGAAGGGAAGAGCGAAGTTTCATCATAAGGTCAGTACATGGTGTCTTGCAGGCAGAACACTCTGCATTGTCTTCAATGGAGGGAGAGTAAGACCAGTCTCGCAAAGAAGTATGCCATTTCTGCAAGCCAGAGGGTGCAGAGAGAGAGACCATCTCAAACTTCTTGAATGCACTGACCCAAATGTCACTGTCCCAAAACTTAAGGTCCCACTCTAGCCAAACTAGGGTCCTGACTTTGGCACATAACACTTGCTGAGGCTTAGATTTTAACCTTCTCTGGACTTCCACAACCCTGGGTCCCATCCTTAGCTTTGTCTGCTCTCCAGCTGCCAAAGGCTTTAACATATACTTCATGTTACCAAGGAGACTTTCTCACCATCACAGATTGCCCTAAATTGGTGCTTAATCACCTTCAGCCTTCCGTTCTTTCTCCAGTGCACAGATAGCACTTAGCAAGAGCCATCTGATTCCGTATTCCTTGTATTCACTGCTTCCTCTCTACTTTCTAAGCATCTGTAATATTGCACCAGCTAGTGCAATTCCTTCCACAGATAGCCCATCCCAATTTTGATAATTGCACCTACTACTTACCATGGGGTCCTCCTTGCCAGCCAGTTCCAAAATTTGGAAGACTTCTTCCTAGGATGACTTCTGTTGCCAACAGTCTTAGGTCAAGTATTTGAATACAGTGGTTCCATGGAAGAGTTCGCTCAGCAACAAAATCTTTGGGGAAATGAGAGGAACCAGTGAGGAGAAAGAAGCTGACCATTGGTAACACAAGCCTCAGCCAACCTCACAGGGAGCTCTGGAAATAGGAAGGCCTTTCAGAGTTGTCCCCAGTGTGACACTTGGGACTGGCTTTTGTATTCCTGCATCACTAGTCATTGAATATGGTTGCTGTGCACCTTTGCGCAAGGCAGCCCCTACGATCCTTAGAGAGATATACACTGTGAGCCATCAGTAGCCAATCCTGAGCAGCTCGGGGAATGAGAGCCTCTGTACAGAAGAGGGGAACTGGGTTCTACACCACCACATCCCTATACCTCCCTTTGCATTAAGACATAGTGAGTATTTTTTATGTACAAAAAGGTAAAAAAAAATAGAGACTTGCTAATTGATAGCCATTAACACACTAAATTACTATAGTTTATGGGCTTAAATCCAGCAAATAGCAAGGGGCCAAGAAAATAGAAGCTAAATCTGGCAAATATTGATGAGACCAGAAAGAAGAACGTCATGGGCCTTGCAGGGTCATCTTTATAGCACTCCAGCTTGGACAGCCCTGTAGCCAGGGCACAGTGGAAGTGCTCAAGGCTCCCAGAAAGAAAATGACAAAGAGCAATGTGAGAAACGAAGAAGAAAAGACAAGCTGCCCAGCATGGCACACTCTGTAACAGGCTTTAAGTCTCTGATCATATGTTACATATCCTCATCTTTTGGGAAAAGAAATCAAGAAGAATATCCATGAATTCAATCCTCTCCCTCAGCGAGGCAGGGGGTGGGGGGGTGTCAAAGAAAAGAAAGTACATGTTTCCGGCAAACCAATGTACTTACATGACCTGTCCCCTGATTTTCTGAGTCCAAACTTACTTCAGAAAAAGCTTTTCTTCATTTTCAATATTTTTATGTGGTTCCATCATTCTTTCTATCTGTCCTTAAATCATACTTGACAACTCAGGAAGTTCCAGGCTTTCTACAGGCTTTGGGTATGCAGGAACAGAGTTGCTGGCCCCCAAGTGGCTCACGGCCTAGTAGGAAAGACCACATGTGAACCAATAAATCACAGCTTGGTGTAAGTGCTCTGCTAGGTGAACACACAGAGCTCCTTGGGTGCAGAGAGGATGCCTGGATACCTGCACAGGGTACTTTAAGGGAACATCCCTGAGCCACCTTGAATGCACCAACTGAACCAACCAAGTTCATGAAATAGCTTTGTCATCTCATCTTCTATTTTATTTTCCACTCCATCACCTCAAGCCACTACAACAACAGTGCTATGCTTCAAGAATCATCTCTGAATCTTTATTCCCAATATGGGAACAAGGACTTCTGAAAAGTACAATAATCCTTGCCAAATACAAACACCCTTTACATAAAATTCTAACATAAATGGCTTATCTCTGTGTATATTTCTACAATGATATTAATAATTTTCAGTTAGTTATTTGGTTCAACTCAAATCTCAAACATCTCAAGTTGAGAAAATGAGAAAGAGAGAAGGGGAGAGAGAGAACTAGAAATGTGAAATGAAAATTGAGGAAGGTAAAACAGATAGCAGTGCTAGAATAGAAATTTTTATAGTATAGACATGGAAGAATTGGAAGAAACTGACCTCGAACCATAGAGTTTTCACTCCTACACTTTCTAGATTGGCTGGACTTAAAATAAACATTAGGGGAGTTCCTGTCGTGGCTCAGTAGTTAACAAATCTGATTAGGATCCATGAGGTTGCAGGTCTGATCCCTGGCCTCACTCAGTGGGTTAAGGTTCTGTCATTGCCACGAGCTGTGGTGTATGTCGAAGATGCAGCTCGGATCCCGCATTGCTGTGCCTTTGGCATAAGCCAGCAGCTACAGCTCCAATTGGACCCCTAGCCTGGGAACCTCCATATGCTGCAGGTACAGCCCTAAAAAGACCAAAAAAGACCAAAAAAAAATACACATTAGGATCTAACAGAGTTAGGTCTACATGTTCTAATATATTCTAATGCATTCTGGAATGAAACTCTTGAGGAAAGCCCTATGGAAATTTGTAAATATGTTATTCAGAGGATACTCTTACTGTATCCCTTAGGAGGCCAATTGGACCACACTGAATCTATAAAATATGGGTTTGGAGTTACCTGGTGACCCAGTGGATTAAGGACTTGGCATTGATACTGCTGCCACTCGGGTCACTGCTGTGGCACAGGTTCAATCCCTGGCCCAGGAAATTACTCATGCCTTTGGTGCAGCCAAAACAACAATAACAACAAAAGAAAAATAGGGGTTTCTTTTCTGCTTAGCACATGGCTGTAAGATGACTGGTGCAGCCTCTGCCATCCAGTCCTTCTTCACAGCAGAAGGAGAAGCACAAAGACCCATTACCATTTTCAGAAAAGCAAATGATTCCCCAGAAATGCCCTCAGCAGAATTCTGTGATGTTTGTGGCTAAAATTGCACTCCATGGCCATCTATATCTACAAAGAAGATTTGGGTGAAGGAATAGTTTAAAGTTCAGCCTCTGCATTGAGAAGTACCAAGGAAAAATGGGTTGGAGGGAGCCAGAGTTTTCATGAGTGATGTTAAGCCACCTAACATTAGGGTAAAATTTTAAGAAAATATCTGTTCAGTCATGATCTTTATTTAAATTGATTTTTAAAATGTTCTACCTCAAATATCTCAAGTTACTAAACATCTCTGGGAATATAGTGGGATCTCAAAGTGTGTAATTTGTAGGAAGGACCACAAATAAGGGGGAAAAAAATATCCACTTGATGAATCTATATATTATCTTAAAACAGAAATTATATAGTTTTACACAAAAATTTACAAAAAGCAAGATCCTTAAAAATATTTTTCTAGAAAAATATCAAAAACAAATGGAATCAATTGTATGCAATGAATAAATAATGCCAACTTTACAAGACTTTCTCTCTGGTTATTAGACTCTGTTATAATGTAACTGAAGTTTAGGTATTAAGTCATATGGTAAACTTATTATGTCACAATTAAAATTTAGCTTCAAATATAATATTGTAGTTATAAGAAGAATGATTGGCTTTTAGCACTATACATTGAAAGAACTAATGAGTTCTGCTGTTCTTGCTAAGAACCATGGTCACATTCAGCTTGCCCCAGGAAAGTGAAGCTGCCTCCAGGATGCTCTAGGTAGTTTTCCCCATGATCCTCTTCAGACCAGCCTCAAATGACAAGATGCATGTTCAGCCTATGCGAGTGCAGTCAACACCTGCTAGAATCTGCAGTCAGAACTATTATTCTTCTCTAACTGAATGTGGCTAACTGACCTGGTAGATGTCAACCCATTTCCAACTATAATCAAGATTTGTCATACATTGTATTCATGAGAGCTATAGCTTTGGCCCTTTCCTGGACCAGGGGCCCCTATTTTCTTCCTTTGTCTGCCTCTAGGGAGGTTGAAAGCAACATTCAAGCTTTCCTTTGTTTACTCAATACTCAATAATTCCCCCACTTCTTTAAAGCAGTGCTTCTCTGTGGATATTGATGGATTTTTGTTTGCTTTTTTCAAACCCACCTTGGACTGATTACAGTCTTACTAAACATGGCTAAACACAGAACATGGCAGAAACTCACAACATCCAGACTAGTGTACACCCATCCAATTTAACAGGATAAGCCCACTGGTCATGCACTTGGATAACACAACATCAAATTACTATGAAAGTTTCTAAATAATCTTCTGTTCTCATCTCACATGAATGAAATGTTCACACAGTGGTCCACGGACACATTTAGAGTAGCACTGGTTTAAAGAAAAGGAATCTGCTCTTAGTTTGTCTTTGGAACTGACATTTAGTCTTTAACCGTATAATAGTATCAAGATCATTGACATTCTCTTAATTTTGTCTGCAGAATCCATTCTCTCATTTTATGAACACTAAAATATTTATGAACTTTTCCTCCTAAAATTCCTAAGTTTTCGATCTTCTAATTATCTTACTCAAGTGTAACCCTTGAAGGTGGTGAAGAATCCTTTAGCTCTATCTACACAGAGAATATTCTGGAATCAACATTAACTAATCTGCTGGGACCCCCATTAGCTAACTTTTTCCAAGGGGGAAAAGTATCCTTACATTAAACAACTTGTTGATACAAGCCAAAAGCTGATTAAATATTATGGGCGTATGAATCAATTCATACAGCTATAAAAGGTATTCTGTGCATGTTCTGTGGATAATTTGCAATTGAAAATCCATTAACAGCATAAATGGAGATGAATAATGCTAAAATGTACTGACCAGGTGTGCCAAAATTAGTATGTGAAATGCATTCTCAAAGTGAGGTAAAATACTTCCCATAAATCTTCCAATTTTTTTTCCCCTCCACTGAAAAAAACAAAAAATTGAAGATGATTTAGATTGTTACTAGGTAAATCTGTTGACAGGGACACTAACAAAATGCATGAAAGTAGAGAAAGAAGTATTTGGCATAACAACAGGAGCTTTAAAAAAGAGGTGTGAATTTGCAGGCTGCAAACAAACATCCAATGCATTTCAGAGGCGATTTCAACCAAGACCCAACATTAGTAGAAACAAAGCAAAACGCTGATGTTTCAAAAACAAGCTAAGCAAGAGGAATGGACAAGAATAATAGTGTCACATTACCAGAATTAGAATTCATTCAGAAAGATATTGAGCTAAATTTTGTTTTCCTTCCAAAGTGCCTTATATAATTAGAAGGAGGGCATGTTTTCCATATCTGTAAGCATGATTGTTCTCTAGTGATTCAATCTAGGGGAAAAAAGATGCTGGATAGAACTGCAATATTGTGCATTAGGGAAGTGACATTCATGCTGCTGTTTTCATTTTAATTCATTCTGTTAGATTTATTCATTCTGAGGATCTGATTTTCACATCATTATATGAATATTCAAAATGCTACTTTACGTATCACATATGGTTTCGATTTGAGAGATTTCTCCCTAAACTGGTAGGATTTCTCAAGAAAATCTATGTATATTCTTTTAGATATTTTTATTTAAAATAAAAGTTTAGAGATAAATTCTTTTTAGATATTTTTTTATGTCTTTTTAGGGCCACACTTGCCACACATGGAGGTTCCCAAGCTAGGGGTCCCAGGCTGTGGTCACCTACACCACAGCGCCAGATCTGAGCCATGTCTGCCACCTACACCACAGCTCACAGCAACACCATATCCTTAACCCATTGAGTGAGGCCAGATATCTAACCTGCAACTTCATGGTTACTAGCCAGATTCGTTTCTGCTGAGACACTACAGGAACTCCTAGAAATAACTTTCTTATTAAGAAAAAATATGAATGAGATGTGAACATTTAATTAAATTTTTTAATTTTTAATTAAAAATTAAATTTTTTAATTTTTAATTAAAAATTTAATTAAAAAATTAAGTTTTTAATTAAAAAATTAACCGACCTAATTTTCACCAAGTTTTGATGCTAATTCACTTAAACTCCAAAATCATTAAATGAATAATAAAAATCAGATGTTAAAATTAAGATTTAGAGATAAAAACATCAGAGAAAAGAAAATAAAAGTGAAAACGACATAAGCCATTAATACAAAACCTATGGGCAGGATGTAATGTGTTATTGAAATAATACTAAATATTCAGTTAATTAACTGTCTTGCTCATAGCATAAGAGATTCTAGATAACTTGAATCTTCTGGTTAATTGAAACTTTCTTTAAAAAGTCTTTCCTTTCTTTTGTGCCCATCTCATAAAGTACCTTGAAATCATAACTAAAGATAAATTCAAATCGTACAGAGATGAGAAGTAAAAGATTTGGGTGGAGCATGATGCTTTTCCATAGGGTCATACCTGTGCATGTTTAAATTTATCCACATTATGCAGTATGAAATCATACTGGGAAAATCAGCTAAGAAAAGCCCACTGCTTACTTAGTGCTTATAATGTGCTGGGTACCCTGGCAGGTGTTTTCATACTTTAACTCATTTATTATCCCATATAATCTTTGAAAGAGAAATTATCCTCATTTTACAAATAAAAAAATCAAAGCTCAGAAAAGTTAATAAAATTTCTCCCAAATTACAGTGAGTAATATATTAAACAGATTCTAACTCAGGTCTGTCTGTCTCCAAACCCATACTCTTTCCATGATAACACTGTGACCGAGGCTTTGCACCTGGTTCCACCATGATCCAGCCATAACTCCTGAGAACATATATTTCAACTCTATTGGCCTTACTTTATGAATCTCCAAGATTAGAGTGCTCCTATCTGTAATAGAAATTATTACTATTTGTCCCTCATCTTTCCGTTGTATTAGAATTCCAATTTCTAGCTAGGCATGTGGCATATATGTTATATTTCCCATGTTCCCTTGCACCAAGGCATGGCCATATGACTAGTACAAATGACTAATCTCCAATGGGATGTGATCAGAAGTGATAGGTACACCTTCCACTTACATTCTTAATGGAACAGATAATTCCCTTCTTTGTCTCTTTACTTCTTCTTGAGAGCTGGAATGCAGAGATGATGGCAAGATATGACTGAACTTCACAGACAAGAACAATATTCTAGAGTTAGCAGAGCATTAAAACAGGAGAAACCTGGGTGCCTGAAAGCACAGAATAACTCTCCATGCTGCTTATCTTGAGAACATGTGAGACAGAAACCAATCTCTGTCTTGTTCAAGCTATTGTTTTGGCTCTTTATTACATCTAACTCTAATCCTAATCAATGCCAATTTCCTCCAATTCTAAATCCAATTATGGTAAATTTTTGACAGTGATATTTAATGAACAGACATACATGTTTGATAATTAGATAAATGAATAAATGAGCGGGATTTTTTTTGTTGGGTGCAGAAGTCATTTGATTCTTATGACAAAAGTGGTAAATACAAATAAAATTTTATAGTTTACTTTGGCTTAATCAAAATTTTACTCTACTATTTTATACAATTTTCTGCAAAGTAAAAATGCCCAATTTTCTCTTTCTAAAGGGAGCTTTTTTAAAAATATTAAGTAATCTAATTACCAAATACTTTCTTATAGGTCATTTATTAAAAAATTCAGAAAGGGCAAGAGTTCTAGAAATGATCAGTCATATAGCCCCTGGAGACAGTACTAGGAGGAACATGTAAATCAAACATTTTGAATTATATCTGACATTTTTGTTTAAAATATTTTTTTACATCTCTGTTCTAGTTATCCATATATGTGAATTTAAGACATAAACAAACCTGCATATCATAAGGAAATGTTTCATAACCAAAACTCCAAAGCCATGGTCTTAAAGATCTAACTGGAAAGCAAGGCAAATCAATATCCCATAATGGAGCTGAGAAAATAAGGAAAACAGGATGCAGTAGGGGGAAGATGGTTAAATTACAAACGCAGCACTTGATTTGACCAAGATGAGATTTGGAATGGTTATATGGTTGCAATTGAGTTCTTGAAGACAGAGAAGATTGAGTTGGAATTCATGCCAAGAAGAAATGATTGTCTTACTTCTGTTGGCAGAAGAAATTCCAGGAGGGAATGAATTTCCCACAAAGCATAACTTGAACCAAACCATCAGTCAAGGTAAATGTAGAGCAAAATCCCAACTCAACAGCTCTATTGAAAAAGACTGGCTGTACTGCCTTGTTTGGCTATAAGCTACAGCTCCAATATTTGGGAAGCATTTTGTATTAAAGGTAGAACAGATTGACAGCCCACTTCTCTGTAGGGGAGGCCACTTTACATTTTCATCATGTCATTGTCAAGGTGGTTATTCACTAATTATTTCAATAAGCATTTACTGAGTATCTAACCTATGCCATGTGCTATTTGGAAGCTGGAAATAAAGCGAGAAACAAAACAAACATAATCACTTTTCATGTGAAATGTACATTATTGAGAGGAAGAAAGGACAGATAATAAAAAAAAATTGTGTCAGGTACTAAATAGTAAGAAGAAAATTAGTCAGAGAAATAAAAAGAACATATTGAGAAGGCATAGCAGAGTTTCATATAAAGTAGCCAGAGAGGGCCTCCCTAAAAGATGACATTGAAGCAGTAACTTCATAAAGATATTTGGGGTAACAATGTATTTGAGAAAGGAAAGGCATAGTTCCAGGACTAAAGCTGTAGCTTGCCTGGTGTGTTCAAGGAACAGCAAGATGGCAGAGCACCTGAAGTTGAATGAAGAAGGTAAAGAAGGAGAACTAGGAAGTGAAGCCCCGCTGCAGGAATCAAGCTCCCTGCTTTGAGACTGCACTACAAAGCTATAGTCATCAAAACAATATGGTAACTGGTACACAGAACAGAAATATAGGTCAATGGAATAGGATCGGAAGCCCAGAAATAAATCCATGTACCCATGGTCAACTAATCTATGACAAAGGAGGCAAGAATATGCAATGGAGAATAGAAAGTTTCTTCAATAAGTGGTGCTGGGAAAACTGGACAGCTACATGCAAAAGAATGAAATAAGAATTCTCTCTAACACTATACACAAAAATAAATTCAAAATAGATTAAAGACCATGTAAGACTGGATACTATAAAACTCTTAGAAAACATAGGCAGAACACTCTCTGATATAAACCACAGCAATGTCTTCTCAGATTCACACCCAGAGTAATGAAAATTTAAAAATAAATAAATAAATAAATAAATAAATAAATAAATAAATAAACAAATGGGCCCTGCCCTGACACTAAGTGACTGAATCCTGAGATGAGTTATTAATATTCCTGAGCTTTCTCAGCTATATAGTTCTTCACACTGGAATTCCTGAAAGAAAGAAATGATATTTATGCAAAGCACACAGTAAGTTTTCCTGTAAGGCTAGCTACTACAGTCATCAATTACTCTCCTTCATATGCATTTTTAACTAGGTGACTTCTAGGTGCAGTGCACAATGAGGCAGGAGCAAAAGTGGGAAAGAGCATTGCTGTCTATGAACACATGAAGTTTCCATGGTACAAAGAGATTTTTTTGTGGCTTCATGATTTTTTCAAGTGATCTGGTCAGATGAAAACAATTTTGGTTCTTTCTCTATTTGATTTTAGAGAAAACTAGAGCAGGGACTTTGCCCTTTTAAATGTTTCATCAAACAAGAGAACACCTGTTCTACACCACTTCTATAATAGCTGCTATTGCGCTTATGAGGAGGGAGGATTCCATGTGATCTGAGCACACTTGAATCCATATTCTTTCCAAGGGCAAAGTCTCACCTGATATATTCATCACCCAAAACCATGGCAAGTGCTTTTCTCTGCCTTTATCATGTCACCTCCCAGCCCTGCATCACCATATGATCTATTATGTGAAAATGATTACAGATTCTCTGCTATGGGTAAAAAATATATTTCCCACTAAATACAGCAAAGGCCCTATAACTTTCTCCCAGGATAGTGAGCCTAGAATTCAAAGTGACTCAGTGGGACAGGTAGAAGATAAAGTCATGCTGATGGGTCCATAACTTGCAGTTTCTATTGGCATAAAGAAAAATACATTTAGTGTGCTATTTCTCCCAAATGGAAGTCAGAGGACTGCATTCAGAAATAATCATAGACAAACTCAGAGGCTTTGCACATATGATCTCTCTCTCCATGGAATGTTCTCTCCTACCTATTTACCTAGGTATCTTCAGCTCTTGCTGCAATACTCTGTCACCTGCTCCAGGTAATGAAGACATCACCTGCACTCTCTCCTTTGGCCAAGCGAGAAGTCTCCCTGTGATTTCCAAAGCTCCCAGGGCTTGTCATTATCAAAACATTTATCACACTGCATTATAATTTTGCATTTACCTGTGTGTCTATTTCACACACACACACACACACACATGCACTATATTTCCCTGAGGGTTATTTTCATCTCTGAAATGTCAGTGCCTGGCACATAGTAAATATTAAGGAAAGAGTTGGTAAATTAATCCAAAATTCATGGATGTTTCTTTTAAAGTAGATTAATGTGACACTGTCCACATTCAAGAATATTCTCATTTATTAAATATATTTGAAATAAATACACTTTATAACACACACACATACACACCAAAATACATAAAAATGGTACAGTATCTCTGAGAGATATTTTCTTTTTCTCTTTGATTTTTGTTGAATTTACAAAAAGTTAATAAATATACTACTTATAAACTTTTTTCAGTAATAATAAAATTAAGGTATTTGTTCTATCTAATAATGACGATGAGCAACCAGCTTGCTGAGACCAGCTCAGCAGGTGAGGGCTGAAGAATGGGTGCTGTGAAACTTAAGGAAAAAGTTAACATAAAACAAGACACAGAGATATTTATCTTAATTAAAGGTGAGAACTGGGGGACTCAAGGTCTCAGGGACCAACAGCACCACCTCAAGAAACCACACTGCTTTTATTGTGCTCCTTAGGATTATGTCAAGTGAGGAGGTGGCTATAGGTGCAGGATATAGTTTTTTTATTATTATTTCAAAAGTTCTTTTATTATTATAAAAGTCACATAGCTGGTAGAAGGTTAAGCTTTTATTCTGACCTTTAGGAATTTAATAATCATTAGCATTGAGGATGCTTGGCATCAGCTATCTATGCATAGCATCTAGAGAATCATTACTGTGCTTCTGCAAATGGCATGCCTATCTGCGGCAACCGGGAATGCCTAGGTTTGCACATTGGTTCTCTTTGCTAATGCATATTCTGCTAATAACAGCTCACAAACCACTTGGGGCCATGAGGTTCCTCTTTCTCTTATTTTAACAGGGCATATCATGCTGTGCAAATGGCGTGCCAATCTGCACGGGTCCAGAATGCCTAGACCAACACATTATGTCCTCATTCAGCTGACCATATGAATAACTTATGCCTTTAGGTCTTTTTTCTTAAGCTTAAGTCATTTATCAGCACTGCAACAGTTTTTCAAGAAGGAATATGGGATAAAGTAAAGCAGGACAAGATGGAGTTTTCAGCAAAGAGGCTAAGAAAATATTGTAGGAACATGTCTCCTGACACTAACTGACCACTAATAATATACATGCTTGGAGACATATTGTCTAGTAATTGTATGCTTTTTACAATTTTCTAAACCTCTTGGAGACTTTGTTTCATCCATAAAATATATGGATTAAATAAGACCATGAATATATAAAATGCCTTTTTAGTGCTCAATACATAGTAGGTGTTCAATTTAAAAAGGTGGTTGGGTTGGGCATATTATTTTTAGAAATGCAGTTATAGTCAGGAACCAAAATTTATTTTTAGTAAGACTAGAGAAACAACTGCTATAAGCCACCATGATAAGAAATCACTATTGCCAACTACCTGTGTCCCTGTCCATTTCCTCTGATCCTTATTCCTGACAGAGCCTAGCATTTATTCCAGGCCTCTGTGGCTGTATGAGTGCAAGACACCCACCAGCCTAGACTCCCCCTTGACTGACAGCCAACATTATATGGGCTGTCAGGACTAGACACTCTGTGTACTTGCATGCCACCAGCATGATGTCTAACACCAGCCTCCACTTCAGTGTGATATGGCAAGAATTACTGTAGCCACAGGAGTTCAGGTTGACAGCCAGGACCCCCACAGCTTCCAATGCTCCTTCTATTGACTCCAGCCCTTGCTACCTTCCCTGGCCTCCACCACTACATCTGTGTTTGAAACCAGCCCCTGTTATGTTGACACAGGCATCTTTACCTGGGCACTATAGTCAAGTGTGCACACACCACTGGCTCTGACCACTATGCTGCTTTTTCTTCTACCTAGCCACTGGACTGGAGATGCTACTGAGAAACCCAATAGCCCTTGCAGCCTCTCTGGACTCCCCACCCCCCTCTGCTTCAGCTCTTACAAAGGATCATCCAGTTGGTGATGCTATAGGCCCCCAGGGCCCCCAGTCCTGTACCACTACATGTCTCCACACTTGGCACCCAGCACCACTAGCCAGAGGTAGAATGCTTTAACATGTTCCCACCCACAGGTGAAAGTCATCCCTTACCAAAGCTAGAATTCAGTCTGGGAAAGTGACTGCTTCTTCAAATGTGCAGACATATACACAGAGCTATGGAGAACATGAAGAATTAGGAGAACATGACTCTACAAAGGAAAATGGTAAACCTCAATATTGGTCCCATGGAGTTGCAGGATTTGTAAAACAAAGTATTCAAAATCACTGTTCTAAAGAAGCTCAGGGAGTTATAAGAGGACTTAGATAAACATTTTTAATGATATCAGGATAATAAAATCAGAAATTCAACAAAGAGGTAGAAAACATAAAAATAATCCAAAGAAATTTTGGAGCTGAAGAATATAATGACTAAAGAGAAGAATTCAATAGTGACATTAAGCAGACTAGACTAAGCAGAAGAAAGCATCAGTGAACTCAAAGATAAATCTTTTCAAATTATCCAGTAGGAAGAAAAGAATGAAAAGAAATGAAAAAAAGCCAACAAGTCTTATGGGTTATGTTGAAAAGGAACAATGCATCATTAGAGTTCTGGAAAGAACAGAGGGAAAAAGGTATGGAAAGCTCTCTGTTTAAAGAAATACTGGCTGAGGACTTCCCAGATTTCTCGGTGTAGATCTTGCAACAGAGAATGGAATAATATATACAAAATGTTGAAAGAAAGAAACTGCGAACAAGGACTCTTTTTGCAGCAAAATTGTCCTTCAGAAATGAAGGTGAGATAAAGACGTTCTAAAACAAACAAAAGCTGAAAAAGTTTATCACCTTGAGAGTTGACTTATAAGAAATAATGAAAGGGTTTTTCAACCAGAAATGAAAGAACGCTAACTACTAACATAAAATTTTATGAATAAATAACATACTGGTAAAGGCAAGTATATAGTCAGATTCAGAATACTCTAAAATAGAGGTGTTTTAACCATTTAACACTAGTATTAAGGTTGAGGATAAAAGTATTAAAAACTGCTATAGCTACAACAATTTTTGAAAGGATACACAAAATAAAAGATATGAAGTATGACTACAAAAACATAAATATGGATGGGGGAGAATATGGGTAAGAGTAGTGTCTTGATCAAAATTATTAGCATATAAATAAGTTATTACATCTATAAGATGTTTTAAGTAAGCCTCAGGGTAACCTCAAAACAAAAACCTAAAGAAAACAGATACACACCAAACAAAATAGACATAAGACACACAAAAGATAAAGAGAAAGCAATCAAAGCATAGCACTAGGGAAAATCATCACCTCACAAAGGAAATTAGCAAAAGAAGAAGAAAGAAAAGAACTATAAAACAATGAGAAAAATAACAAGATGGCAAGTTCTCAACTATAAATAACTATTTTAAATATAAATGGATTAAAGGTTCCAATCAAAAGGCATAGAGTGGCTAAATGGATTTATTTTTAAGACACAATAATATACTGCTTATAAGAGATTCACTTCAGCTTCAAGGACATATATAGGCTCAAAGTGAAGAGGCAGACAAAGATACTCCACATCAACATAAATTAAAAGAGAAAAGGGGTAGCTATACTTAGAAAAAAAATGTATACTTTAAGTCAAAAAGTGTAACAATAGAAAGAGGAATTCATTGTCTAGTGACAAATGTATCAATTCATCAAGAGGATATAACAGCTATAGTTATATATGCCCTCAGCATTGGAGCAGCTAAACATAATAAGCAAATACTAACAGATCTGAAGAGAGAAATAGACAACAATATAATAAAAATAGGGGAATCCAATACCCTGTTTTCAGCAATGAGTAAATCATGAAGATGGAAAATCAGTAAGGAAGCACTGGACCTGAAATATATTCTATACCAAATGGACCTAACAGACATATACAAAACATTCCATCCAAAAGCAACAGAATGCATCCTTCTCAAGCACACATGGAACATTCTCCAGGATAAATCATATATTATTTCAGCAAATTTTAAAAGATTGAAATTGTAATAAGTATCTTTTTAGAATAAAATAGTTTGAAACCAGAAATTAATAAAAGAAAGAAAACTGGAAAACTTACACAAATACAGGAAAATTAAACAACATTTCCCTGAACAAAAAATTTCAAAGAAGAAATCAAAAAACATATTGAAACAAACACAAATGGAAACACTACATGCCAAAACTATGGGATATAGCAAAAGAAGTATGCCTCATAATAATAATAATAAATGCCTACATTAAGAAAGTACTGGAGTACCTGCTGTGGTGCAGTGGGTTAAGAATCCAAATACAGCAGCTCAGGTCAATGCAGAGGCATGGGTTCATCCCACAACCCTGCCCCCCACCAGCACAGTGTCAAAAATCGGGTTTCAGCTGCAGTTCATATTCAATCCCTGGCCTGGGAACTTCCATATACTGCAGGTGTGGCCATAAAAAAAATCTTAATTTAAAAAAAAAATTAAAAAAAAAAAAAGGAGTTCCCATCGTGGCGCAGTGGTTAACGAATCCGACTAGGAACCATGAGGTTGCGGGTTCGGTCCCTGCCCTTGCTCAGTGGGTTAACGATCCGGCGTTGCCGTGAGCTGTGGTGTAGGTTGCAGACGAGGCTCGGATCCCGCGTTGCTGTGGCTCTGGCATAGGCTGGTGGCTACAGCTCCGATTGGACCCCTAGCCTGGGAACCTCCATATGCCGCAGGAGCGGCCCAAGAAATAGCAACAACAACAACAACAACAACAACAAAAGACAAAAGACAAAAAAAAATAATAAATTCATCAATAAATACTTACATTAAGAAAAAGAAATAAATAAATTTAACCAAGGAAGTAAAAGATCTATATACTGAAAACTATAACACCAATGAAAGAAATTAAAGACACAAAGAAATTAAAGACACACAATATTAACACTTCATATCCCATGGATCCGAAGGGTTAATATTGTTAAAATGTCCATACTACCTAAAGCTATCTATAGATTCAAATCACTTTTTATCAAGATTCTAATGACATTTTTCACAAAAATAGAAGAAGCAATCCTAAAAAGCAATCTTGAGAAAGATCAAAGCTAGAGGCATTACACCTCCTGATTTTAAACTATATTAAAAATCCATAGTAATTAAAATAATATAGTACTGGCAAAAAATAGACACAGAATGATGGAACAAAACTGAAAGCCCAGAAATAAATTACCCTGGCATATGTGGTCAACTAATATTTGAAAAGAGGGCCAATAATACTCAAACAGGAAAAATAGTCTCTTTAATAAATAGTATTGGGAAAACTAGACAACCACATGCAAAAGAATGAATTCAAAACTTTATATTATACCACTCACAAAAAATTAGCTCCAAATGGATTAAGGACAGAAACATAAGACCTGAAAGTATAAAACTCTTAGTAGAAAACACAAGGAAAAAAAATCCCTTGATATTAGTTTGGCAGTGAGTTTTTTGGATATGACATCAAAAGCACAAGTAACAAAAGCAAAAATAAATCACTGGGACTATATTAATCTAAAAAACTTGTGCACAGAAAAGAAACAATCAACCAAATGAAAAGGCAATCAATGGAATGTGAAAAAAAATTTGCAAAACCACATTATCTGATGAGGTATGCAAAATGTATAAGAAAGTCATACAGCTCAATATCAAAAAATAATAATAATCCAATTAAAAAGTGGACAAAGGATTTGAATACACATTTTTCCAAAGAAGAATACAAACAGCCAATGAGTACATGAAGTGGTGCTCAATATTACTTAACATCAGAGGACTGTAAATCAAAACTGCAATGAGATATATCACATTTTTTATAGTGGCTATTATCAAAAAGACAAGAATGTACTAGGAAACACTGGTGCAAATTGGTGGGAATTTAAATTGGTACAGCTATTATGGAAAACAGTATGGAAATGCCTCTAAAATTAAAAATAAAACTACTGTAAGATTCAGCACTCCCACTTCTGAATAATATCTGAAGATGAAATCACTATCTTGAAGAGATATCTGAACTCTAATGCTCATTGCAGTATTATTCACAGTAGCCAAGACATGGAAAAAACCTATGTGTCCCTTACTAACTAATAAATAAAGAAAAAAATATGCCTTGGAATATTATTCAGCTATTAAAAATAGGAAGCCCTGCCATTTATGAAACATGGGTGGCCCATGCACTACAAGTTCTCAACCTGTGATCTAATCTTCATCTAGTTAGAGAGATTTAGATTAAACTAAATACCCTAATGAAGACTAAACTAGACTAGACTGAAAATATTCTGTCCCGAGTAGTTTTCTGGCTCATTGATCAACTGCTGATCATTCTACTTTCTCTGAGACTTCCTTGGACACCACACCGAGATGCAGTAAAAAGATCTGTCTTCTCTGTCTTAGGAAGGGCCTAAAGCATTCATTGCAGCACATCTTCCTGGTAGCCCTAAGAATCCATAATCCTTTGAAATGGCATCCTGCATATTTAGGCAAGGGTTTTTCATAATAGTTATACTTCAGAATCACCTGATGAGGTTTTAAAAATTACTATTTCCCCAGGCCCCTTCAAGACCAATTTAATTAGAGTATCTGAGGATGAGGACCTCAGGCTCCAGGAGTTTGATAAAGCTCTACAGCTAATTCTAATGTGCAGCCATGGTTGAGAGCTTTTCCATCAAAGCTTCATAGTACTAGAAATTTCCCTGCTGAAATGCAAACATTTTGAGAAAAAGTGAAAAATAAAACAATTAACAATCATCAACATTTCTGAATGAATTAATTTATGAGATGATTTCAAACCTGACTGGTTAGCTAAGGCAGGCAGAGGACTTCAGAGTGTTAATGGAAGACTTCCACTATCTACGATAGACTAGGAGTGAGAAGATGGGGGTGTAGAGAAGAGAGGTGTGGTGCTGGGTATCTGGGAACCATATGAAAGTTTCATGGGAACATAATAGTGTCTAAGCTCACTCTTGAGGTTAGCTCACCCACAAGCCAAAAGGCACTGTCTCCCAGGATGAAGAGAGAATCTACCTGCTCATCAACTTTCAACCACACAGAGGGCTGGAATCAAAAGTCAACACCATCATATAGAAACCCCTTCTTGGTGGGGTGGGAAGGACACACTAGTTTCTAATGTAACACAAGCAAATACAAAGAGGACCCAAACATCCTCTTCAAAACAAAAAGAATGTTGCCTTACAGGCAATGACACCTCCAATTCAGCTCCACGCAAAGTCAAAAGGATTGAGAGCTAACACTTGGTTCCAGCCTCCTTCACTTTACTGGGCAATTGGATACCATTGGATGAGCCATTTAATTTCTCTGGTCATCACTATCCTTGGTATAAGAGTTATATTCTGATCTCAAAGGCATCTTCTTGTTCTGGCATTCTGTTATTCTCTGGAAGGTAAGTCATACTCAAGAAAAATGGGTCGATATATTCTCCCCTGGGCGCACCCTCCCTCTGACTGTATTTTTGGGTGAACAGCATCTAGCAATTGAGCAAATCCTTTACTTTCATCCTTCCAGCTGAAAATCCTATCTCCTGATACATCGCTATTAGTCCTTTCACCTCCCTTTTGTCAGAAGTTTCATTTCAAATGAGTTCCACCATGAAACAGTGAATTTAAAATAAAAAGCACTGGAGTTCCCCTTGCGGCTCAGCAGATTGCTAACCCAACTAGAACCCATGCAGATGCAGCCTCAATCCCTGGCCCTGCTCAGTGGGTTAAGGATCCGGCATTGGCACAAACTATGGTATAGGCCACAGATGTGGCTCAGATTCCACGTTGCTGTGGCTCTGACATAGGCTGGAGGCCACAGCTCCAATTGCACCCCTAGTCGGGGAACATCCATATGCTATGGGTGCGGCCCTAAAAAAAAAAGGTGACCTGATGGAGGGATTGGGATTGGGGACACAAGATGAAGGGGGCAAGGGCTTCTGTACCCAATAGAGAAGAAGGAGAGTGGTGTGGACAAACACAGATGCAGACAGCTAAACTCTGAAGTGCCCAAAGTGGCTTGCAGTGTGGATAGGTCACATCCAACCAAGAGCCCCAGATGAAACAGACATGAATGACCAGCATGTCTCAATAAAAACAAGGAAAACTTTTTCTTTCTCTAAAAATCTTTATTAAATCAAATGAAGCCAGGGTCCTGTGGCTGTGATTTATTGCACTGGGAAAAACCAGAACAACCAAATGACACATTTTCTTTTACTCCTGGCAAGTCATTAGCCTCTGTATTGCTAACAGGCCTGTCAGCCGCCCTGTCAAGGAGAAAGAAAACCAGCTACTTAGAAGTGCCAGGCTTTTTTCATTATTCACTTTCTCCTTGGCCCTTAAAGACCCAGTCCTTTTTTGCTGGTCCACTCTCTCTGCCTAAGTAAGATGGGGAGAAGAGGATTAGCAGTGGCAGCTTGGCCATCACAAACCACAAGACTGGAACTGGTGTGTTGGAAGAAAATGAAAGGGCACATCCCCAGCCATGGGCAACTTCTGCTTAATAACTGATAACATTTGCCATAAATAACCTGTTATTCCTTGTAGCTGCCCTGAAAGATTAGCTCCAGTTCACAAGTGGAGGAAAAAAAACATAAGTTTGCAGAGATTAATTCACCCAAGGCCAAGCAGATCCTGGGGTTGGGGGTGGCCAGGACTTGAACCTAGGTCTGGGGGCCTCTCCAGGATATTCTGGCACCATAGTCTTGGGCCTGAAAGCAGACAAGGGTTAGGTGGCCTCTAACACCAGGCCTGGATTGTAAAAGATGTTCCAATGTTAGTCATCTCCTTCTCTCTCTTCTCAGTGATGTCAGTTGCTCAAATATTATTTATATATAAGGATTGAATATATCTGTGATGCTCAACTGGAGGTAATTTTGCCTCCCAAGGGATATTTGGCAATATCTGGAGATATTTTTGGTTTTCACTTTGTTGTACAGCATAAATTATCACATCTTAGGTGGGGGAGGCAATTTTCGTCAACTGGGTCGAGGCCAGTGATGCTGCTTAATATTGAACAGGGCACAGGACAACTCCACAACTACAACTAATACATTCATGATGCAAAATGCCGACAAAGCCAAGGATGAGAAACCCTGCAATAAATAAAGTATAAATATGATAGTAGAAAATATTTTTTTTATTCCCAGGTGCAGAGTTTCCTCTTACTGTATAAATGAAAGCAAATGTCCAGAGAGAGCCAGTGGCCAGTGCCTGGCTGGAATACCTGAAAAGAAGTTGAGTCCATGGAGCTTGCAAGAGCTAGCTGTGTCCCTTGAGCCCTTTCCCTTTCCAGACACTAGGCTTTTGCTTCTCCCAACCACTGCTCCCTCTGCCCTACCTCAATAGGTTTTTGAAAAACAAGACCCACTGGTAATTTGATGAGGATTGCATTGAATCCCTAGATTGCCTTGGGTAGTATAGTCATTTTGACAATATTGATTCTTCCAATACAAGAACATGATATATCTTTCTATATGTTTATGTCATCTTCTATTTCTTTCAACAGTGTGTTATTATTTTCAGAGTATAAGTCTTTTGCCTCCTTTGGTCAGTTTATTCCTAGGTAGGGGATTGGCATGTGTACACTATTGTATATGGAATGGATGGTCAACAGGGACCTGCTATATAGCTCAGGGAAGTCTACCCAATATTCTGTGTTAACCTATATGGGAAAAGAATCTGAAAAAAATGGATAGGTGTATATGTATAACTGAATCACTTTGCTGTATAGCAGAAATTATCCTTACATTGTAAGTTGACTATATGTCAATAAAACTTTAAAAAATGAAAGAAAAAAAACCCTCAAACCCATTGTGCCAAGGTTCTGGATGCACATGTGTGTGCTTCAGACGTTTTTTCTGGCTGCAGAGTCATACAGATATGGGGGTTTTTTGCAGCCACAACCATGAGCAATCAGCAGCCCCTTGGTGTGGAGAGGCAGCTGGGTGGTGGCAGTACCTGGATGGCACAGCACTGCCTCCTGATCCCCCTCCTCCCTCACTGGGGCAGAGTTGGTTTCTCCCCCATCATGTAGCCATCTTGTTTCAGGAGATGTTCCTAGATGTTAAGCCACTCTTCCAGCCCTCCCTACAGTAATACCAACTTTTGATGCTAGAACTTGAGCCTAACACCATTTCATGTCAATCCCCTTAATCTTGCCTAGTTGCCCATGAAGTTCTTCTATTAGGTTATCTTCAGGGAGTTCCATTGTGGCGCAAAGGGTTAAAAACCTGGCATTGTCACTGCTGTGGCTCAGGTTACTGTGGTGACACAGATTCAACCCCTGGCCTGAGAATTTCTGCATGCCCTGCCCCCCCCCCCGGGGGGGGGGGGGGCGGCAGCAAAAGGAAAACAAACAACAACAAAAAAAGTTATCTTCAGAATCTGACTGACACTCCTCCTTTCCACTGCATAATATGCCCTACATGGGACTATTTTTATATCTTTTAGCTATTTTTTTCAGGCACGTAGATCTAGAGAAAAAATTGCTGAGTTTATAGAGATGCCTGGCAGGCAAGATTTGAATAATCAAATTTTACTTAGTGCAATAAGTAATAGTAGTAGTAAGGTGTAATAAAAGCAATAATAATAATTAGTGTCTGCTATGTGCAAAAAAACTATGTCAGACCCTTTATGCTCATTGTCTTATTAAATTCACCCAACCCTCAGGTAAAGAGTGTTTATCTTCCACTGCTTACAGATGAAGAAATTGAGTCATAAGTAAAAGCCACATAGCTAGTAAGTGGCAAAAGCAGATCTGGACCCAGAATTGATAGAAAAACCATTAATCCTTTCATTATACCTCTTATTTATATGTCTTCAGTAGACAGAACTCTTGCAGTTGCAAGTGGCAGAAACCCAACTGGATCCTGCTTAAAGACAAAAGGAGGTTATAAAGGTACTTCAGAAGCTCACAGAATCAAAATAAGATCTTAACAATGTGGGTTTGGAAGTCATCATATCTGAACATCTGAATCCCCCTCCAGCTGCATTCAAACTCCAGCTCCATTCTCAGTTCAATTTCTAAGGAAATGGAATAAAACTCAGATATAGGCCCTCCTCCCCAAGCCCCCAGGACCATGCCTCTTTTCTTCACTTCCCTGAAACTAACTTCCTCTTCTCTGATAGGCTTTTCCATCCAGGTAGATATATGAGATGAAAACTCTAGAACAAACCAAGAAAATTAGGGCTCATAAAACAACAACTTGGCCAGCATCTCACAGGCTCATATTTCCACTTTGCCACTAGGCAAGAAAGGGCTTCTTTCTTCAGGTATTCAAGTTGAAAAAAATTTTAGGAAAGGGAGTTCCCATAGTGGCTCAGTGGTTAAAGAACCTAACTAGTATCCACAAGGATTTGGGTTCGATCCCTGGCCTTGCTCAGTGGGTTAAGGATCCAGCATTGCTGTGAGCTGTGGTGTAGGTTGCAGACACAGCTTGGATCCCATGTTGCTGTGGCTGTGATGTAGACTGGCAACTACAGCTCCGATTAGACCCCTAGCCTGGCAACCTCCATATGGCACAGATGCATCTCTAAAAAGACAAAAAAAAAATTCTAGGAAAAGTCTCTGATTGGTCCAGCTGCATAGCATGTCCACCTCTTAGACAAATTAGTATAGCCACCGGGATAAGTCCATTGGGGTAACATCTCCATCCCTATGGGGAGAAAAACGGTGCTTTTTGATTGGTAGCTTACTTGAGAAGCATAAGAATAAAGGGAGATTCAGCCAATGAAGGGAAAGGGGCATGGGACAAACAACCACAGTATATGCACATTACGAAGTTCTTGCAAGTCACCTTTGTTGATGCATGTCTCACTTTGGAGATTTCAAAGGATGATGAACTCAGATGGTACTTAACCCTCGAAACATTTAATTCTCAACTTTTTCTGACAACTATATGAAATGAAATGTCTGGTACCAGCAAACTGGGGCATAAGATAGAATGATTAGACCATTAGCATCTTTAGTTCTTGATCTCCAAATAGAGATGTTCCCTAAGGTGACATATGGCCAAGAAGACAAAGGTGATTTTAGTCTAGGTGCAGGGAAGTATGTAAAGAATGCAGATCTCATGTTTCCAGGTAGCCCCTACAAATCCATCCCAGAGGTAAACTGGAAATATAATGAGAAATAATGTGAACCACAATAATAGTAGATAAGAGTTGGCTCTCACAAAGTACCAGAAACTGTTCTAAGCACTTTGCACATATAAACTAATTTAATCTCCATGGCAACCTATAAGGTGGATACTAGAGTATCGTCCCCAGAGTGAGTTTAAGCAACTTGCCCAAATAAATGGTCCAAACACAGGCAGTCTTACTCCAGAACTGATATCCTGAAGCACAACACTGTGCCCTATGGTAGTAAATAATCTGAAATCATTAGGGCAAACTCAAACTTCCCTAATCATTGGATTGTTGTTATAATTAAGAATTCAGATGGAGTTCCTGTCGTGGCTCAATGGTTAACAAATCTGAGTAGGAACCTCCATGTGCCCTGGGAGCAGCCCTAGAAAAGACAAAAAAAAAAAAAGCCCCTTTCCACATCTCATCTGTACTCAAGATGTCATCTTTCTGATGAATGGAACAATGTCAGTAGGAAAAGGTAGGTGATGGATTTCTTAAACAGGACACACAAAACATATCTAATCAGGAAAACAGCTGATAAATTTGACTACATTGAAATATAACATTTTTACATAACAAAAGGTATAATAAATAAAATTCAAAGATAAGTCACAACCAGAAAAAGCATTGTTAATGTTCCGAGCCAACAAAGGATTAAAACCCTGAATATAAAAGGCTCCACAAATTAATAACCCAAAAGAATAACAGACAAAAGCTATAAAAAGGCATTTCAGACTCCAAAGGTCGATAAACATATGAAAAGACTGTCAACTTTATGAGTAGTCAGGAAGATGTGAATAAAGTGCGCTATAGGGGAGCAACACTTGATGCCCCAAAATGTCTCTTTGGTATGCAAATTATTTGAAACCAAAAACAATCAAGGCCCATAAGACTGAAGAAAAAATGTGCCCTTCTCCCTAACTGCCTAAAAGAATTCAGGCAGAGGGCCTGTTCCTCAAAGAGAACTATCACCAGAGATATCTATAAAAAGTATGGGTGGGGTGTGATGGGGTAACAGGGCCTGGAGACTTGAGTCTGCTCTGTGTCCTATAGTCTCTGCCCTGCAGTGCAAACCTTTGTTTACCAAACATCTGCTTTTGCCATCTCCAGGTGAATTGTCTTCCACCCTTTTGAAGTCCCAAAGCCCTTCCCTCAACATCCTCTTTTGTCTCTAGTTAAAAATCTTTAAGGCAAGAGCTTCAGCCATTTTGGCAATTTACTCAACAAAGTTTTCCTTGGTCTCTCCCATGTACACATACTATTTAACTTTGACTTTTTTTTTATTTAAAAAAAAACTTTTATTAAAAAATAGTTGACTTAAATTTTGTGCTACTTTCTGTTGCTTAACAAAGTGATCCAGTCATACGTACACATATATACATGATTTTTCTCATATTACTTTTCATCATGTTCTGTCACAAGTGATTGGATATAGTTCCCATGATGTACAGCATGGCCTCATTGCTTATCCATTCTTTTTTTTTTAATTGTTATTTCCCCAATACTTTTTTTTTTGTCTTTTTGACATTTCTTGGGCTGCTCCCGCGGCATATGGAGGTTCCCAGGCTAGGGGTCCAATCGGAGCTGTAGCCACAGGCCTACGCCAGAGCCACAGCAACTCAGGATCTGAGCTGTGTCTGCAACCTACACCACAGCTCATGGCAATGCCGGATCGTTAACCCACTGAGCAAGGGCAGGGACCGAACCCGCAACCTCATGGTTCCTAGTCAGATTCGTTAACCACTGCGCCACAAAGAGAACTCCTCCCCAATACAATTTTTTTTCTACTGTACAGCAAGGTGACCCAGTTAATCATACATGTATACATTCTATTTTCTCACAATATCATGCTCCATCATAAGTGACTAGACATAGTTCCCAGTGATTTTTTTTTCCAGTTAAACTGTTTCATGTCAAATTACTTCTTAGACCAGCCAGAAGAACCTTGGACGGTAGAGGAAAATTTCTTCCTCTCCAACAGCACCAATGAGAAACTAGTTCACAACCCACCCAATTGGCAATGAAGCTCAAGGCTCACAAGGTCTGGCACTGGCAATGGTGTGGAAAGTGAGAGCTTTATATCTGCTAGGAAGGTGCAGAGGTGGGACAAGCACACCTTTTTGGGGAACAATCTTACAATACCCATCAATCCCATATCCAGGTATCTGTCCTAAAATCACATACACATATGCACAAGCAGACATCCACAAGAATGTGAGTAGCAGCAGTGTTTATAATTTTGAGACAGTTCAAACAATTGTACTTTGCAAACCACAGGACAATCATAAATTAATTGTGCCATATTTCTATAATGGGACATTCCATAGCAGTTCAAAACAATGAAGGGGTACAACATACATCAAAACAGATAGAAATGCCAATACAGCGTTGAATGGAAAAACAAATGATACCATGATATGAAGAGTTTAAGACCAATTTTGTAAATTTCATGTACATACAATATATACAGTATAAATTTTAATGTACATACAGCATTCACATATAGTAATAAACACATTAGTTTATGTTAATATAAATATAAGCATAATTATAATCAAAGTAAAATATTTAAAGTAATTAGCTAATAACTAATTAATTATTATAATATTTCATTTAAGCTTAAAGTTTATGTAGTATACAAATACAGTCTTATATAATTTTATGGAGTTCCTTTTTGGCACATCAGGCTAAGGATCCAGCATTGTCACTGCAGTGGCTCCAGTTGCTGCTGTGGTACAGGTTCAGTCTAGGCCTGGAAACTTCCTCATGCCATTGGCCCAGCTGGAAAAATAATGATAATAATAATTGTATGTAATACATATAAAGTATATGTGTAGTAAATATAAAACTTTATTCATATACAATATGTTTAGGACTTTAAAGTTTATATTATTTTCTGTGAATATAAATATGAAAAATGTGAAATGCATATAGAATGTATTTCACATTGTTGCTGCAAGACTTGCCTATGGGAGGAGATGGGAGCCAGAAGGGATAAAGAAGGAACTTTCATTACATTTACAGTGTCATGTTTCTTAAAAAATAAAAAAAATCTGGGCAGAAGTTTCAGGAGTGTTTGTTATATTTCTATTTCTAATATTTTTATTTAAAAATTGTAATGTTATATTTCTATTTCTAATATTTTTATTTAAAAATTATATCAATGCCAAGTTTCATTATTTCCAGAGAAGCAAGGGCTGGATGGATGTTCTGAGGGCAGCAAGTGGGTCACATCTAGACCTTAGGGCCTAGCCCAGGACTGGTGAAGGGACAAGTCAGCTCATGGACCTGCCTGGTCAGGGATGGAAAGGCTAACAGAACGATTTCAAACACAACTCCCAGAGGAGACCCAGGGACCTAACAGGCTAGAAAACTCCAAAGCAACCAACACAGAGAGGCTCTTCCTGAACAAAAAGAGATAATCCAAAATCCATGTCAATTTGGCTCAGGAAAATATACTCATGCCTTCATCTTAAGGCAAGGATATCTTATGTTCTGAGAGCTGGCTCTGGAAGAGTTAGCAGCTGGACAGCTCCCTGCCCTTTCATGGGGCAGCTCCCAGGTCTAGGCTGAGCTGGAGACCAACAACATCATCTCTCAGGCAGAAGCACACCAGGGTCCCTCTAGCCTTGGTTTGTGGACCCTTGTGGAAGTCACTTTCTTCTCTGAGTTTCTATTTCCACATGTATGAAACACAGCACGTGTGCCTGCATATGCATGCGTGCACAGGCACACACATGACCTTTCTCCAGACCTCCTATCTATTACATTCAATTATGTTAGAATCATCCCCATATGGCCC
The DNA here is from genome assembly GCF_016906955.1 of Phacochoerus africanus. Lineage (NCBI taxonomy): Eukaryota > Metazoa > Chordata > Mammalia > Artiodactyla > Suidae > Phacochoerus > Phacochoerus africanus. The sequence continues at coordinate 87,695,572 of NC_062546.1, forward strand.
TTGCCAATGATGTTGATAAAGGAATAAAAATAAAAATGAGCTGGATAATGAGGGTTGGGAAGTCAGCAGGGGATAGTCATTCATATAAATCTGTCCACCATAAATACCTAGAGAAGAGTCACTGTGGATTATGTGTAATCGTGTAGAAAGGGCCTAACCCTTCCTAGTGTGTGACCCTAGACAAGTTATTTAACTACTCTCCAGCTCAATCTCCCCTTGTGTAAAAACAGATTAATATCATTCACCTTCCATTATTGAATGGAGAAAAAAATGAGATAATACATGTGAAATCATGTATAGACCCCTCCGAAATTGTAGTGTGATAGTATGTGTATATTTATGTTTGTGTATGAGTGTTTATCTAGATGTGTTTATGTCTGAATATAGATATTTATCTCTATGTATGGGTATCTATTTCTCCAAGCAGTTATGAATCTGCCCAAGATATCCAGGGGAAAAAAATAATGATTAGATTTGTCAAGCGAAGTTTTCCAGGCTGCCTTTCTGACTCCAGGCAATTGAGCACTTGGCATGGTTTTCAGTTTTCACAGCCACAGCAGTTTCAACCTCCCCACCACAGCAGCGCCTGGGGATACCTCTTTGTCAGAGTTCCTCTAGTTGACTTTTTTAAATGTCTGTGCCTCCCACTTATGCTTATAAGATGCTCATGGGTAGAACGCTTGGAACTGAAAAAGCCCAGGACACATATCACCTATCATTTTGCTCTCCTCCTGTTCTCATTGGCAGCCAGTATACACTCCAAGGGTTCAACCCTGAATCCACTGTTCTTGAAATCCCATAAGCCACACCCAGACCTCAGAGCCTCCGTTAGCCTGCATCTCCCTGACTCCTATGTCCATGTCAATCAAGAGTGTTGATTGATTTGCCCAGAGTTTTTACTTTCACCTTGTAGCATAAGGTAAATAAAAGTCTTAGTCCAAAGTTGTGCTGTGCACCCAAAATGACCTTCAAAATGTTTCCCATAACTCAACTCTCTTTGGTTTGAATCCCTAAGTCAGAAGAATCAAAACAATTTCTGTGGGCTGGGAGTTGTCCATCTCCCAGGGAGTTATTCTGTCTGGCTAGGCCTCACCCTGTAGGGTCAGGGAGATGCTAATCTCACCCAAGCAGTGGCCCCTTCAGTTCCAGCCCCTCCTGGGTCCCTTGGCTCTATAGGAAAAGATATGTTGCCTCTAGGTTGGCCTGGTTCCCAAGAAACACTGATCTTCCTATGTAAGTTTCCTCTGCTCAGACTCCCCCCAAGCCCTCCTCTCCTCTCCTAACAGAGGACCCACTAAGGAAAGACAGCATCAGCATGGGCCCTCTCTGCTCTTGACTCTCATAAGTATATCTTGGATTCTGGCCTGACCCCCCAAAAAACTTTTTCAGAGACCCACTATTTCTCATCATCTCTTGTTTTATTTTTTATCCCTCCCCCTGGGGTATCATTTTCCAGTATCAAAATTTGGGAAATACTAGGAAGAAGAGCAATTGATGAATATTCTAAATGTTTTATCTCACCCAAAATGGGGGATAAAGTGTCCAGGTCCCAATATACATGAAGGTGGAGGAGAAGGAGGTGGGCTTCTATCAGTCACGTGATTTTTGAATTCATACAGGGTTCCAGACATTCTGCTAAACACTGAGGCTATAAAGATAGAAGGACAAGGCCCCTGCTCTCCAGACACTCCTAGTCTAGTGGGTGAGGCAGCCAGAAACAAACAATTGCCATGCAATATGACAAATGCAATAAAGAAGTACTCATCATATCAAGGAAGGAGAGTTCAATTCACTGGGGACAGGGGGATGGTGTCTTGGTCAGATTAGGCTGCTATGACAAAGTACCACATAGACTGAGTAGTTCATAAACAACAGAAATTTGTTTCCCACAGTTCTGAAGGCTGGAAGATCAGAAGCCAGGATGGTTGGGTTCCATTGAAGGCCCTCTTCCTCTCCTTGTAGTCTCACTTGGTGGAGAGCAGAGAGAAGTTTCTGGGTTCCCTGTTATAAGGCCACTAATCCTATTCATGAGGACGCCACCCTCATGATTTCATTGTCTCCCAAAGTTCCCATTTCCAAATACCATCACATTGGGGGTTAAGATTTTAACATTTGAATCTGGGGGGACACAGTCAGTCCACTGCAGATAGTGAGGGTGATTTAGAAAATCTCTCCAAAATGAATGCTCAAAGCCCCTTGACCAGAAGCATCTCTTCCTTCTCTCCCTGTAGGCACTCTTAGCCATATTCCTACAATTCCACTGGCATTTTCCCACTGGGATAGCTACTTAAAAATAAATTCTTGGGAGTTCCCGTCGTGGCTCAGTGGTTAACGGATCCAACTAGGAACCATGAGGTTGCAGGTTCGATCCCTGGCCTTGCTCAGTGGGTTGGGGATCCGTGAGCTGTGGTATAGGTTGCAGACACAGCTCGGATCCCACCTTGCTGTGGCTCTGGTGTAGGCTGGTGACTACAGCTCCAATTCGACCCCTAGCCTGGGAACCTCCATATGCCGTGGGAAGCAGCCCTAGAAAAGGCAAAAAGACAAAAAATAAAATAAAATAAAATAAAATAAAATAAAATAAAATAAAATAAAATAAATTCTTAGTGGTGGTAAGGTATTATATGATCAGGAAAGAGTAACACATTAGCCTACAATTATACCAGAAGGGTTTATTTATGATCAATTTTTTAAAAATTTTATTATAGTTGATTCACCATGTTCTGTCAATTTCTGCTGTACAGCAGAGTGACCCAGTCATACATAGAGAAACGCAATTTTTCTCATATGATCTTCCATCATGTTCTATCGTGATTGTTCCCTGTGCTATACAACAGGACTTCATTGCTTATCCATTCTAAATGTAACAATTTGGATCTACTAACCCCAAACTCCAGTCCATCCCACTCCTTTCCTCCTCTCCCTTGGCAACCACAAGTCTGTTCTCTATGTCTGCGAGTCTGTTTCTGTTCTGTATATAAGTTCATCTGTGCCATATTTTAGATTCCACATGAAGTGATATATGGTATTTGTCTTCCTCTGTCTTTTTCACTTAGTACAGGAATCTCTAGTCCCATCCTTGTTGTTGCAAATGGCATTATTTTGTTCTTTTTTATGGCTGAATAGTATTCACAGTAGCCAAGACATGGAAACAACCTAAATGTCCATCAACAGATGAATGGATTAAGAAGATGTGATACATATGATCAATTATGAATGTGATCTCTCTTCTAGTAGACACTGAAGGTTTTTTTGTTGTTGTCTTTTTTTTTGCTATTTCTTGGGCTGCTCCCGTGGCACATGGAGGTTCCCAGGATAGGGGTCCAATCGGAGCTGTAGCTGCCGGCCTACGCCAGAGCCACAGCAACGCGGGATCCGAGCTGTGTCTGCAACCTACACCACAGCTCACGGCAACGCCGGATCGTTAACCCACTGAGCAAGGGCAGGGACCGAACCCGCAACCTCATGGTTCCTAGTCAGATTCGTTAACCACTGCGCCTCCACGGGAACTCCATGAAGTTTGAAAGAGGGCCAGGTCCTAACTGAAGAGAAAACAAAAGGAAGGCTTGAGTAGGGGCCTCTCTCTTGGCTTCCCTAGAAGCACAGCCTGAGCCAGGGACTCTTTTCAAGTGGTTTATGAAAGAACGCTTCTAGGAGAAGGAGAGAGGGGGAAGCAGACAGCAAGGAAATAGTCTTACTGGAGATGCACGTCAATCTAATTGGTCCCATCTTGAGGCAAGAAGGGAGCAGAGGAAGGGAGAGTGGATGGCAACCTCCTCTTGAGAGAGTTCCCTTTGGCTGAGAGGGCGAGTGGGAGTGGTTATCAGTCAGCCCTCACAGAAGGGGATAAATGCCCATAAGGCATCTGGGTGGGTATCAAAAACATCCACCACAGGCCAGGGACTAGCATGGATCCTGGCGTCCCCAGCATCCCCAGGGACAACTTGGAGGACCAAAAAAAGAAGGAGGTCTGAAGAGGAAATTTCCAAAGGACAGTTCCTAATAAACCATATTTCTCCTCTGGTAGCTCCCTGAAATAAAGGAGTATTTCCCCCACCTTATTTAGCACTTGTCAACACTCAGCCTAGAAAAGCCATAGAAGCTAGCAATGTGAGGCACCCCAAAATTCTGATCTGCTTTCCCTCAACTGTGGCTGTAGAATCCCCATCCTCACTCTCCAGGGTCATCCAGGGCTGCCAATGATCCCTGTATCCACTGCTAGCCCTGACTATCAGTTCCCCTTTAATCGCTAGCAGTGCTGGCACTGCCTGGAGCACGACACTTACACCAGAGCTGCAAACATGGGCAGGAAGCGTGATGCTGACAACCCTCACCTCCAAATGCTTCTCCATGGTTTCTTCTCAGCAGAGCCAGCCTTGGAGAGAAGCTAAGAAACAGGTCAGATAGCTCAGCTCTCAGCCCTATAGTATCACCACCATGCCAGGGAACTGGCTTTAACCTTGGCCAAGCATCAAGGGGAAAAATCCAAGGCAAATGTGGAGACTGGCTCTTAGGAGTCTCAGAGAATCCTAATGGTGCGAAAGGACCAAAAAAAAATTGTATATTTTATGAGTAATGATTCATAAAGTATGCCTCACCCAGTCCTGAAGTTCAGTGGAAAGACAAATTAACCAAGGTCTTTCCTTCTAAAATCAAATATTAGCCATTTTTCCAATTCAAAGAGATTGCCAAATTCAAATAAACAAGTAGAATTTTATCTATTTATATCTTCTTTCCATTATATTCTCCTATACCTCTGTCACTTGTTTATTTGCTGGTAAACGTTCCTAAGCAACAAAACACAAAGCAATATCAACTAGCTATTACTTAAAAAAAAAAAAAAAAAACCTGTGGGAAAACCAGTTATGTTTGGTACATGCTTATTTAATGAACAGTCATGGTTCTGATCTTATGTTCCACACAGAGAATATTAAACCAATAACTACCATTTTTAGCCTACTATGTGTTAAGCCTCGAAAGGCTAGACATTTTAACTCTGGTATTCCCATGTGTCATTTAGATATTGCCACCCCGGTTTTATAAATAAATATATAAATAGATAAACTAGACAGAAAGGATCTTAAGTTAATAAAATATTTACACAAAAATGATGCCCACTCTCACCACTGTTATTCAACATAGTATTGGAAGTCCTAGCCACAGGAATCAGACAAACAAAAGAAATAAAAGGCATTTTTAGGAAGAGAAGAGGTAAAACTATCTCTGTATGCAGATGACATGATACTATATATAGAAAACCTTAAGGACTCAACTCAAAAACTACTCAAACTGATCAACAAATTCAGCAAAGTAGCAGGATATAAGATTAACATTCAGAAGTCAGTCACACTTCTGTATACTAACAAGAAAATACTAGAATAGGAATACAAAAATACAATACCTTTTAAAACTGCACCCCAAAAAAATCAAATACCTGGGAATACACCTGACTAAGGAGAGGTATATGCTGAGAACTATAAAACATTAATTGAAGAAATTAAAGAAGATGTAAAGAAATGGAAAGATATTCCATGCTCCTGGGTTGTAAAAATTAATATTGTAAAAATGGCCATACTACCCAAAGTCATCTACAGATTCAATGTGATCCCTGTCAAATTACCCATGACATTTTCCACAGAAATAGAACAAAAAATCCAAAAATTTATATGGAAACACAAAAGACCCAGAAGTGCCAAAGCAATTCTGAGGAACAAAAACCAAGCAGGAGGCATAACTCTCCCAGACTTCAGACAATATTACAAAGCCACAGTCATCAAGACAGTATGGTACTAGTACCAAAACAGACAGACAGACCAATGGAACAGAATAGAGAACCCGGAAATAAACCCAGACTCCTATGGTCAATTAAACTTTGACAAAGGAGGTAAGAACATAAAATGGGGAAAAGACAGTCAAGTATTGCTGGGAAACCTGGACAGCTGCATGCAAATCAATGAAACTAGAACACACCCTCACACCATGCACAAAAATAAACTCAAAATGGCTTAAAGACTTAAATATAAGACAAGACACCATCAAACTCCTGGAAGAGAACATAGTCAAAACATTCTCTGACATCCACCTTACAAATGCTTTCTCAGGTCAGTTTCCCAAAGCAATAGAAATAAAAACAAAAATAAACCAATGGGACTTCATCAAACTGACAAGCTTTTGCATAGCAAAGGAAATCAAAAAGACAACTTATAGAATGAGAGAAAATAGTTTCAAATGATGCAACTGGCAGGGGCTTAATCTCTAAAATATGCAAGCAACTTATAGAATTCAACATCAAAAAAGCCAACAACCCAACTGAAAAATGGGCAAAAGACCTTTATAGAAATTTCTTCAAGGAAAAAATACAAATGGCCAATAAGCACATGAAAAAATGCTCAACATCCCTGATTATTAGTGAAATGCAAATCAAAACTACCACAAGATACCACCTCACACCAGTCAGAATGGCCATCATTAATAAGTCCACAAATAACAAATGCTGGAGGGGGTGTGGAGAAAAGGGAACCTTCCTGCACTGTTGGTGGGAATGTAAGCTGGTACAACCACTATGGAGAACAGTATGGAGGTACCTTAGAAATCTATACATAGAACTACCATATGACCCAGTAATCCCACTCTTGGGCATATATATCTGGACAAAACTTTCCTTAAAAAATACGCATGCACCGGCATGTTCATTGCAGCACTATTCACAATAGCCAAGACATGGAAACAATCCAAATGTCCATCAATAGACGATTTGATTAGAAAGATGTGGTATATATACACAGTGGAATACTACTCAGCCATAAAAAAGAATGACATAATGCCATTTGCAGCAACATGCATGGAACTAGAGACTCTCATCCTGAGTGGAGTAAGTCAGAAAGAGAAAGACAAATACCATATGATATCACTTATATCTGGAATCTGATATAGGGCACAAATGAACCTTTCCACAGAAAAGAAAATCATGGACTTGGAGAATTGATTTGTGGTTGCCAAGGGGGAGGGGGAGGGAGTGGGATGAATTGAGAGCTTGGGGTTAATAGATGCAAACTATTGCCTTTGGAATGGATTAGCAATGAGATCCTGCTGTGTAGCACTGGGAACTATGTCTGGTCACTTATGACAGAGCATGATAATGTGACAAAAAAGAATGCATACATTTATGGGTATCTGGGTCACCATGCTGTACAGTAGAAAATTGACAGAATACTGTAAACCAGCTAAAATGGAAAAAAAGTAAAAATCATTATATAAAAAATAAAAAAAAATAAAATGAAATATTAACACAAAAAGTGAATTCAATTTAAAAACACAAAAATTGATTGTGTTGAGGGCATGTAATAAAGAGGCCTGAACTAGCCTTGAAGGTCAAGGTGTCCATGAGGAAGTGGTGTTAAAGACAGGTTATTAAAGAGTAAACAATGGGAGAAGGGGTTACAGGTATTTTTTATTCGGCAAGCCTGTGTTACACAGTGTGGCTGCTTTGGGAAACATTCTAGCAGGTCCCCAGAAGGTTAATCATAGTTACCATAGGTAAACCCTTTCTGGAGAAGGAACAAAAATACAACCTACTTCCGAGTAAACTTCTGGGAAACCTCTAATTCTAAGGAAGGCTGATCAAGTTATGGGGGTAGGGGAGGGAAATCCACAAGGACAAGACTTCCTCTCTTCTCAGTGCCCATCTTCCATGGGTGAGCTTAACACAGCATATGTAAAGGATGAGATATACCACTGGTTCTCAACCAAGGACAATTTACCCACCAGGGAGTATTTGGAAATTTCTGGAGCCATTTTTCATTCCTGCAATTGGGAGAAGGTGAGCTACCTGCCTGGAGGGTAGATAGCAGAAATGTACTGTCCCAAGGAGAGAACTATGTCAGCTGGGCCCCAAATTGAACTACAGGCTTTGAGCCAAGACAATTTCTGAAGACAATTTTATCTTTTCTAGTAAGAAATGATAGTACAAGTTCCCATTGAGGCTCAGGAACCCAACTAGTATCCATGAGGATATGGGTTCAATCCCTGGCCTCGCTCAGTGGGTTAAGGATCTGGCATTGCTGTGGCTGTGGCATAGGTTGGCAGCTGTAGCTCAGATTAGATCCCTAGCCTGGGAACTTCCATATCTTCCATATACCATGGCCCTAAAAAGACAAAAAAAAATGATAGAAATGGACAGATACCAGACACACAGACAATGAGAAGGATGTGAGCAAAAGTACTGGGCAGAGACGATCCTACCCCAATGCCATAAAAACTTTCTAGAAAACTATTTCTCCCACATATACTCTAGAGCTACTTTCACTCCCAGCCTTTCTCTTTTCTGAGTCAGAAGTAATTCACCTTCTTGATGTTTTCCCCAGAATGTTAGCATCTGATGGCATTTGGTATGCCATGAAAACTGGAGAGAGGTGCACTCTCAAGTAGCTTCAAGGTATTTGGAACATAAAAGTAACCCCATGACAGAAACAAGCATTATTACATAGAGGAGGAGATGGTAGCCTTGGAGTCTGACAGACTTGAAGAAACTTCCACGTGCTGGTCAGCCCTGAGTTTTTCATCAAAAAGTTTATCACTTTCCTGAAATGTTATCATTAGAATCACTTTTGGGGGGGAGGGGGTGACAGTTCCTTTAAACCCAGTGAAAAAGAATTCATGCACTGCATTTTACTCCTCATCCCATATGCAAAAACAGAGTAGTCATTATGACTTATATTTAAATTCCTTACCACGTTACTTTCCTTAATATTCTCTGCTGCCACTTTAGTCATCACTGCTGCAGCTACATTAGTTAAATCGAGCAGTCCAAATGCAGCACCTTGCCCAAACCCCCACCCCATTAAAATTACCATTCGCTCTGTTCACATTAAGTAATGATTTGCAATGTCCTTCTCACTTCTCCTGTTCACAATTCTGCCAACAGCATTTCTTAATGCAAACAGTAAAAACTGAATTACAAGCGTGATCTAATTTTGTTCTACATAATTAGTGGATTAGATATCAAAGAAAATCCACCTATTTTCACAGCTCATCCAACTCCCCACCTCCAACTCCTCACCTCCCCCACTACCCCACACACTTTGAGCTCAAAGTGAGAAAAAGCTTCTTTTCTAAAGAACAATCACAGCTATCAAATTGTTTTCAAATGACTCCAAGTATGATCCTTTCTCATTTGGATTTTTTTCCCTACGAAAACAAAGCTGGGACTCTGAATGACAACACATGAGTCAAAAGTATTCATTGAAATTGCACATTTTTTTGCAAGAGATTTTGGAACCTAGTCTTGGTAGCTAAAAAACACCAAGCCTCTTAGTTTGTCTCAGCTTGGCTTTTGCAGTTGGATGGTTTGGGTTTAATTATTGGCTCTGCCATTTCTGTAATATTGGACAAGTTACTTAACTTTTCTCCATCCATTCACTTACCTCTCAAATCGGCATGGTTGTGAGAGTTAAGTAGAATAATACCAACAAAGTGTTTGGAATGATGTTGGGCATATCTTAATTATTCAAAATGATTGGCATTTTTCCTTTATGCCTGGAGCCCAGCTGAGGAGAACAGACACCCTCAACCCAACCACCCAGCCCACCCTGCACATGGGGTGGAGAATCAGGCCTCAGGACTGTGATAGAGACCCAGGCCCCATATTGTGCAATTCCAAAGCTTCATAAATATGGTCCATCCACCAGCACTGCCACTGATTGCCACAGATGGATGTTGGAAATGGCTCTTCCCAATATGACAAAGGTTTTGCCAAAGAAACAAATGGAAGATGCTTCTGCCATTGCCCATTATGTAAGGGTAGAATGAAGACAGGGAAGTCGAAGAAGGTAAGGAGGGGACTTCTCAAATTTTCTCCTGTATCTCTTCTCTCCCAAATGTCTACATCAGCTACTCGTAGAGTGAATTAAATGTCAGTACTTGAGTTGATATGCACTCCTGTCACCAAAAAGCAATCACAGTTGGATAACTTTCCTGTTATCTTGCTGTCAGGAGTTCACGTCTTGGCTCAGCAGTAACAAACTCAACTACTATCCATGAGGACATGGGTTCAATACTTGGCTTTGCTCAGTGGGTTAAGGATCCGGCGTTGCCATGAGCTGTGGTGTAGGTTGCAGATGCAGCTCAAATCTCACATTGCTGTGACTGTGGTGTAGGCCAGCAGCTACAGCTCCGATTCAACCCCTTGCCTGGGAACTTCCATATGCCATAGATGCAGCCCTAAAAAGACAAAAAAAAAAAAAAGTATGATTGCCATCACATAAGTGCTTTAGATACATTTTCCCATCTAATACAACCTGAGATAAGTACTAGTATTACTTTGATTTTGCAAATGAGGTAACTGAAGTCCAGAAAACTTAAGCAAATGTCCAGGGTTGCACAGCTTATAACCAACAGAACTGGAGTTGAAAACATAAATCTATTGACTCTAGATTTTATACCCTTCACCACTAGGCCCTGATTCCTTGGAGATTCCCAGAGGTTGGATGAGAATACAGTCCAAGATTTGGACATTTGAAACTGGTTGAGCAACAAGTAGTTCCTCTATCAGTTCTGGTGAGAAGGGACAGAGCATTAGTAAGAAGAACCAACCCAAGTAACAGACAAGTTTTCCTCTCAGTGAACTGAAGAATTTCTTTTAAAAATGGCATCCTGGGGGAGTTCCCACTGTGCAACAACAGGATCAGCAGCATCTCTGTAGTGCCAGGATGCAGCTTCAGTCCCCAGCCTGGCACGGTGGGTTAAAAGATCTGGCATTGCCACAGCTGTGGTGTAGGTCACAACTACAGCTTAGATCTGATCCCTGGCCTAGGAACTCCATATGCCGCAGGGTGGCCAGAAAAAGGAAAAGAAAAGAAATGTTATCCCAGGGAGAGGGAAGACGGGGAAATATGGGGGTAGAGGATTAAGAAGTTCAAACTATTAGGAATAAAATAAGCTACAAGGATATATTGTACAACACAGGGAACATAGCCAATATTTTGACTATACATGGAGTATAACCTTTAAAAATTGTGAACCACTATATTGTACACTTATAACTCATATAATATTGTACATCGACTAGACCTCAATTTTTTTAATCCCTAGATGTCATATCTCACCTTAAACCTTCCCCTTTTCTGCTGAAACAAGCACAAACAGCCTTGCATTCATTCAATATGTTCTTTTTTTGTCTTATATCTTTTTGTCTTTCCTAGGGCCGCATCCACAGCATATGGAGGTTTCCAGGTTAGTGGTTGAATCGGAGCCGTAGCCGCTGGCCTACACCAAAGGCACAGCAATGTGGGATCCGAGCCATGTCTGTGACCTACACCACAGCTCATGGCAACACCAGATCCTTAACCCACTGAGCGAGGCCAGGAATCAAACCCGCAGCGTCATGGTTCCTGGTCGGATTCGTTAACCACTGAGCCACGACAGGAACTACACATTCAATATGTTCTTATTGGCTTTAGGACATAGTAGGTACTCAGGATATAGGTGATGAGGTAAATTGCTAGAATGGAAAGTTTTTCTCGTGTAATTCTTCACCACAAATATTCAGTGCTCTCACAAGGCACCACTCTCAGTACTACAGAGATACTGTACTAGGGCCAGGGCCTTAGGGCAAGGCCATTAGAGGGCCTGCTCCACCAGCATTCAGTTTCACAGTGGTCCTTGCAGTGGAGGTGGTGAGAAGCAGATGGAGAACTTCTCCTGGGACCCTCCAGACCCTCTGGCTTTGGGCCACAAGTGATCTGGGGCCCAAGGATAGGCTGAGTACTGTGTCCTGCAGAGCTCCAGATCCCTTACCATAGCTGCCCGCTGGCCAGGCCCAGGACCTACCTCTGTGGCAGCAAAATTGAGAGAAGGGACAGAGGAGCCTGAGGGCAGGCCGGGTCCTGGGCATCTTGCTCCCTCAGTGATGACAGCTGGGCAGGGTATGGGAACCTGTCCCCGAGGGTGCCTCCAGCTGAGCTCTGCATCTTCAGCTGGACCTGAGCACTAGAGGGAGGACCCAGACTGGGTGCTGAATTAATGTTCTTGGGCAAGTAATTGCTTGAAGAGCAACTGCCTCTTTTTAGCCAGGGCCTAGACCTTGGCTGCAAAAGGCAATGCTGGGAACCTCGAACAAGTAAAATGAGGGATAATGAAGTTGTTTTGCTTATGGGATTCATTAAGTATTAAAAGCAAGGAGGCATGGAGACGTATTTTAATTCCCTTTCTTATGTATTACATCTTTAGATAAAACATTGCAGAACAGAGAATAACATTTGTTTTGATGAAGGTTTACAGGAACATCATGACCTAACCTACCTGGACAGTTGCAAGAACAAAAGATCTAACACCAAGAAGTTTGCAACAACTAACCTTTCCCCTCCCTCACTTTTTTGACAAAAGAAAGGCTTTGCTGAAAGCCGTCAAGGAGTTCAAGTTTTTTAAAGAATGAGCCACCTGTCTCTTCTCATGGCCCCGCAATAAACATTTCTCTGCTCCAAACTCTGACATTTTGTATTATTCAGCCTCACTGTGTGTTGGGCACACAGACTTGCATTCAGTAACAATAGAAAGATCTAAGACACCATCGCTGACCTCAAGAAGCTTATGGTCCAGCGAGGGTTCATGGCAGAATGTTGAGTCTAAAGAAAGGACAGACTGGGGGCTCAGAGGAAGATGTAATCAGCCAGCACAGGAAGGTTCCTAACAGACTAGATGGAAGAGGTTGTGCTTAGTAATGACTACCCAAGTGTCAACACTCCTGGCTCATTCTGCACACTGGGACCCAGCCCTTAAAGACAGGTGAAAGGTCAGCAACAGAAGTGACTGCATGAAAAACAAACAAATAAGGTCTCATTTGAATGCAGAAATTAGAAGATATTTAGGAAGACTTTTGCCAGCATTGACTTTAGGAGACATATCCAAAGAGACTGACATAGGCTCCTAGACCTGTCTAAGATGTAAAGTTAAGCCCTCTGGACTTATTTTTGAGGTATTTGGGTGGCTTCCTTATTGGGAAGAGTTTTTGTAAATACTAAGTTGACTTTGTAAGGACATGAGCTTTGAAGTCAGACCTAGGCGCAAATCTACCCTCCTCTGCTTAGATCTAACTCCTCCATGTCCCAGACCTTCCAACCTGGGAGATGAAGTCCTTAAAAAGAATAAACAAAACTATGCATGCAAATACCTAACACTAAGGCTGGCACAGAGCAAACGATCAATAAAGTTTACCTCCCGGGTTCTGCCAATCATTGGTTTCATTTGCACTTCAGTCAGTCAAGAGTTTTCCCAAGATTTGAGATCTTGTAAATGAGGAAGACCTCAAAGGAGTAGATTCTTGAAACCTTGGCTCCATACGTTTTATTCTCCCACCTACCCTAGTCCTCCAGGAATGCAGCTAATTCCAGCCACATGAAGCTGAGATAGAAAAAGTTATCCAGAGAAACTCATTCATGTCAATAAGTTATCTGGTTTGTTTGAAGAAAACCACATTTTTCCCCTTTAATAACAGAGAATAAAATTAGCAAAAACTTTATCCAAACACAATGTTCTATTAAGAACAATACCATTCAAATAAACAAACACACAAAAAAGATTATTTGACTGATTTTTTTTAAGTTGTTGAGAATCATTTGGTTAGAAGTTGGCAACCTCTTTGTGCAAAGATCAGAGAGTGAATATGTTAGGCTTTGAGAACCATAGTGTCTCTGTCCCAAGTACTCAGCAGTGCCACTATGGTGTGAAAACAGCCATGGACAAAACTACAAAAATGAATGAGCTTGGCTATGTTACAACAAAACTTTAAAGACACTGGAATTTGAATTTCATATAATTTTTACTTATCACAAAATATAAATCTTCTTTTGATTTTCCCCAACCATTTAAAAATATAAAGAGTCATTCTTAATTTGCAGGGCTATACAAAAACAGGTAGGAAAAAGTATTTTGTTCAAGGCCTTTTGCTTGCCGGTCCTTAGACACTTAGGCCCTCAAAAAATATCCCAGGAAATATTCTGTCCAAGCCCCTTGAACCCACAGAGAGAAAGTGACTAGTCTGACATTAGCTGGGTCTTTCAGATCAACATCAGAACCTCAATACAATGAGTATGACTATTTAACATCAGGTGATTCCTGGCTTGAAAATGGGGGGAAAAAAATCACTCTTTTTCTTTTTTTCTTTTTGTGGCCACACTGGTGGCATATGGAAGTTCCAGGGCACAGAGCTGCAGCATCGGCCTTACACCACAGCCACAGCAATACCGGATCCAAGCTGCATCTGTGACCTACGCCTCAGCTTACAGCAGCACTGGATCCTTGATCCACTGAGCAAAGCCAGGGGTTGAACCCATATCCTCACAGAAACAACATCATGTCCTTAACCTACTGAGCCACAATAGGAACTCCTAAAAAAAAAAAAAAATCACTCTTTTCCAACTGCTCTTGGTTACAATTAATTATCAGACAGTCAGTTTAATGGATTCCTCCACCCTCTAGAACTTTTCAGTTCACTCTCTCATTTTACAGCTTGGTCATGAGACAGCTATATTAAAGGTTCTTAGAAGTGAAATATGATGGGTGATTTTGTGTCACAACAAGGACCAAAATTGCATTTTCACCACCTGAATCTTAGGAGGAAACATTCTGAAACATGGAAATATGTCTTCAACCTTAGGAAACTATAAAAGACAACACTATAACTTCACCTTCACGCAAACTACACAAGGAAATAAAAATGACAAAATGTAAAGGGCGGTTTTCTCTTTTAAAAATTGCTTTACATATTTTAATTCTTATATTTCCCTCAGAGGCTAGATATTTTGGTCACATAGTTATCCAATTAAAATGAAAACTCTCTGCTTTATCCTTTAGGCGAGGACAGCTGCCAGCTGCTAAGTTTTATAAAGTCTTTAATCTTGTCCATAAATATTTAACAAGAATTGGTTGGTACACAAGCTGAAGTAAAGCAAGAAATCAAAGAGAGAATCTTGGAAATAACCTCTGTGTTATGTAAAAGCTGTATAAAAAAGAAGCCGAATGACCAGTGTCCTCCTTTTTTATTCAAATAACCACTAAAATATTTCTGAGCATTTTAATCACTCCTTTATCCTACTTGCCCTCACAAATGTACAAAAATAGGTAGATTACAAAAAAGATATTAAATGTGAGTATCCATGCCCTTTTCTCCAGGATCCTGCCATTTGTTTCTGAGATAGAATCTCATGTCTCCTTGGAAACCCACAATGAGGATCTCTAAGCACTTTAGCAACATTTGAAAATACAGACCTCTATTTTACATTCTCATCTACACACATACACACACACACACACTACAGACCCACACACATACACCACCTACTCACACCTGCACACAGACCTCTACCATCACCACAATCCTACACATCCTTATCACAATATCCCAAACAGGCTAGACACCCAGAATAAGCAACCATAAATACACCAAAGATTCATGCTCCCTTGTCTTTGAACTGCTAAAAAGCAGAGGCTGCCATTTGCCTTGACCTAGTCTTTGGACTTCATCCCATAACCTCCCACCACCCAACTCCATCTTGCAAGCCTGCAAATCTTTGAGTTACCTCTGGGGTTATCTTACTTCCACACCTTCCCAGACAGAGACCCCTCATGAGTTTTCCTTGTTCGTTCTCTTTCATGTGGGATCACAAAGCTTTCCAGAGATCAGAAAATTGTTGGTACTGGCAGAGATATTTTAGACCAGAAGGTTTTCCCTACTTGCCTCTGTAACTAATGGATTTCAGGATTGAGCACTCCTTGCAGATAAGAAATTCTGTAAAGCTAACTGAAATCTCTCAACCATTCCTTAAACTCACTTGATTGTGTCTTTGCTCCAACCACAGACAAGATAAAAATTAAATGACATCCACTTCCTTTATATCAGAGTAGACTGTCAGATGAAAGATAGAAATCCAAAGGAAAGGAAGAAAGGCAGAAAGAGGGAGAAAAACAAAGAGAAAGAGGTTAGTTGATGTTCCTCAGCCTTCCGTACTTTAGCTCAATAATTCTGGGCACTTATTCTTTTTCTCTTCATAAATATTATTTTTCCATTAATTTAATTCTATTTTGGGTCTCATTTATCTTTTCAAATTCAGAATTTTCTAATTCTGGATCCCCCAGAGAACCCAGACTCATTGCTATGGGGTTACCTTGGCCTTTGAGGTGGCTTCCCTGTAACCGTTGTCTATCCCAATTCTATTCCTTTCTTCAATGACAGGTCCTCAGCCCACTCAACATGTCAATCATTTAATCAACAAATCCTTAAGGAGGGCCTGCTTTGTACCAGACTCTGTTCTGGGCTCTGGGCTTAGAGCAGTGAAAAAAGTGACACAATTCCCCACCTCCTCAGAGCTCATACACCATTTCACCTTGGTCCAGACTGACTCTGATTCCATGCCTTCTTCAGCCCATCCCCTCAACCCACAACTCAGCTTTTGTTTATGATCCTGATCTTTTACATCCCCTGCCAGGTGCCAGTATTGATTTCTCACTCTATTGACTTTAGACTCTTCCACAAGTTGGCTTAGAACTTCTCAGTGACATTTTTGTTTTTATCCTACCTCAGAGTCCCCAGACACCATAATAACTTGGGCAGACAATCCTCATCACCATGGTTTTTAAAATAATTTTATACATTGCATTTTCTGTGTGCCCATATTAATTCATTTAATCCTTTTATCAATACCTAAAACGAAGTAGGTGCACCTTAACCTCAATCCTGGACTGACTGATGAACAGTGAAGTTGTGCCTTGCTCCAAGCCACCCAGCCCCAAAGTGGCAAACTGGAGATGCCATCCTGCATTTGACAACTTGGCTTTTCATTTGCTGCAGGCATTCTCATCACTTTAGTTATGTTTTTGCTCATGTTACCTTTTTCCCAAGGTCATTTGAAATGTGATCCTTACCATACAAATTATCCATCACACAGCCTTCCTTTCTCATGTCTCTAATGAAACTTCAGTGGCCCTGGGCCAAGGGCATCACATTGTAGGCACCACATCTTTCCTCCCCCAGGTTGATAAAGAGGGAGACATCAAAGATCCATTTTGTCAAACTGCAAAGAACCAGTGCTCAAGCATGCACCCTGCATCTTAGCTCTGCTACTATAAAAGGTGTCTAGATTTTACTATCTCCTCCCATACGGTGCTTCATTACATTGTCCACATGACATCCTCTACCCTTGACATAGCTCATCCCTCATGTAATGATGATTGCCAGCCTCACATGCCTCTAACCTCTCTAGGGCAGTTTCCTACAGATCTAGCTTTTGTTTTATTTATCACTTCTCTCTGCCCTTTCTTGCCTTAATTAAACTCAGCCTCGGGACATAGGGAAAAAAGTGAACATTTTTTCTTCCTTTCGATGAAAGTGATATTATTTCCTGGAGACAGCAAATGTCACCCCCCCTTCCCCCAACTCACTACTTATGTCTCAAACAGCCTTTGCGCTGTGTTTTCCCATTTTTGCTTGAGCGAGCGTTTCAAGGTTTGATTTACATTTTCACAGTTTCTGATCCAAAGGGAGGAAATGAATGGAAAATGGCCTTCATTTACCATCAGTTACTATCATTTTTCCAAAGTATTGAAAAGAAGCTATTTTCTCATTCAGGATAATTTTCACAACACACAAGAAAGGTCCTTCTTGTTATTTACATAAACAAGTGAAGGGAAATAATTCATCTGATGTTAACAGCTCTCATGTAACTGTGGTTTATAAGCAAGAAAGACCAGCAGGTCTCAAATCTCAGCAAATGTCTGCTTACCTATATGGTATGGCTGAGGCTTCAACACAAAACTGGGGCCATCTTCCTTTCTCCCTATCCTCATTTACAATAACAATGAAAATACTGTTCTTAGGATCACATAAAGTCATTCATATCTTGGTACAGATGACCATACTGAATTTCTCCAAGGCTGAAGTGGCCAGTGATTATAAATTCAAGACAAAGGCACATCCTTCTCTAGTCCATTTTTTTTTCCATATAATAGTCAGAATGAGCTTTCTAGAATATTGTGCCACTATTCTATATAAAAACCCTTCATGATTACATATTATCTTTAGGTTAAATCTAGGCTCTGTGGCCTGACAACAAAGCTTGTAGAACCAAACCTCCCAGGCTTGCCTCCCATACATCCTGAATTTCCCACTCCGGGGACCCAACATCTCAGAACCACATCCCTCTGCTTCAGTGGTTAGCCTCTTGTGCCTGCTCCCTCTTTGCTTGGCTAATTCCTTTTCAACAGCAGGACTCAGCTCATGTGTCACCTTCTTTGAGAAGCCCTTTCTGACTATCCATCCCAGTCAGCTCTGCATTCTGGGACTATCTTGTTCTTCTTTCCATCATGGCTTTAAATGTAATGGTCATTGTCTAACCCACTTATGATCATCCTATCATGAAAAAGAAGGTTTTCCATTTGTTTTCCCATGGCTCCTGAAGATAATATAGTTCTCTAATAAGTGGATGAACAATGGAGCAGATGATTCAATGAATGAATCAATGAATGAATGAAGGGTAAAAATGGAGTAGAATCATGCAGAACAATCCTCCCAAGGGTCACAATTTTCCTGAGGGTCTCCCCTGAAAGGAGGGACCAGAAAGCATGGTGGGTACAAGGAAGAACCACATAAATGCTGTCCCCAAAGTCTCTGAGTGCCAGGAGAGTATCAACTTTGCAGCATTGGAGTTATAATGGACAGGTCTCTAGCATTTTGTCAAGGGGATAAGCAGTTCACAGTAACTGTAATAGTCCAAGGCATTAAAGCATCATCAAGAGCCATCAGCAGAGCCAGCCTGGATCACTGACAGGAATGTCCTCAGCCCAGCTGGAGGCCAAGGCACTCACTCCTGTTGCCTAATCGGTCCCCAGAAAGTCTCAGTACCTAATGGAGAACGGGGACTTGCTAAACCTCCAATCCTTTACCAAGACTTCACTCACCTGGAACAAATTTAAAATTATCTATGGTGACAAAAGACCACCCAGAGAACTCAATTTGGCTAAAGGGCTAAACATTTGATTTTAGCCAATACTTTGTGCTTCATCATCATCACTGTCGCCACTACCATCAATATGACTTTTTTAAGTGAATGTAGCATAGGTCTGGAACAAGCATAAAATAACCACACTGTCAGAATTTTTCACGATTCTGACATTTAGGATGTTGATATCCTTAATATTTGATTTGTGAAAAGTTTCTAAGAGAAACAAAACTTCATTTTTTAAAAGGAGGAAGAGAGGGGAGTTCTCCCTGTGGCACAGTGGGTTAAGAATCCATTTGCAGGGAGTTCCCATTGTTGCACAGTGGAAATGAATCTGACTAGTATCAGTGAAGATGTGGGTTCTATCCCTGTCCTCATTCAGTGGGCTAAGGATCAGGTGTTGCTATGAGCTGTGGTATAGGTTGAAGATGCAGCTGGGATCTGGTGTTGGTGTTGCTATGGCTATGACATAGGCTGGCAGCTGTAGCTCCAATTTGACCCCTAGCCTGGGAACTTCCATACGCCACAGGTGCAGCCCTAAAAAGCAAAAAAAAAAAAAAAAAGAATCAAGCTGCAGCAGCTCGGGTTGCTGCAGAGGAAAGGTTTCAATCCCTGGCCCAGACAGTGGGTTGAAGGATCCAGCATTGCTGCAACTATGGTGTAGGTCTCAGAAGCTGCTCAGATTCAATCCCTAGCCTAGGAACTTCTGAATGCCACAGGTATGGCCAGAAAGAAAGATAGCAGAGACAAGCTTCTACTTCTGGGGAACATACATTTCCCTAAACCTTCTGCTAATTACAACTAAAACCCTTAAACTTATAGGTAAAACCAACAAGATTTTGAAAGGTGGAGGGAAGAAGGCAGACCAGCCACGAAATTTGGACCTTGAGGAACAACACAGTAGTGAGCTCCCTGGGTTTCTTTTTGCCCCAGACTTGGAACTAAAGAAGCTGACAACCTGGAAATGCCAATGGATGCAGACTCCAAAAAGTCTACTCTCCCCACTGAGAGGGCCTTGAAAGGAGCAGCCTAGCAAAATGGATAACTTTTAGACAATAATTTTCTCCTCCAGTCAAACATCACAGATAAAACTATGGCCCACCCCATCATGCCAGCAAAGGCCAAGTGGGGTGACATCAGAAAGGGCAGAGTAGGGAGCAGGACATACAGTAGAGCTGCCTAGAGTAATGGGCATGTAATGGGCAGCAATGAGGTCCCACACCCCACTTCATGGAGACCATGTGGGAAGGCTACAATACCACCCAGTAAGTAATCTACTGACAGTAACAAGGCAACATGCTGGGAGTCAGAGGAGGCTGGCATTGAATCAGGACTTTGTTTACCACCCTCTGCTAATGAGGCTTCTCTGCCCTCCCCTCTCCCACCCCCTGGAGGCCACATGTGAGCAGTGACAAGGTACCCTCCCCTCCTATGCAAGGGGGGGGATAAAGACCTCCTGGTGAGCCAAATCTCTTTCCCTGATTCTCCATTCAGTAAGGAGGAGCTCCACCTCCCTCAGGGGTCAACAGAGGGTGTAGAGGAATTGGGATTCCCTCCCTTACCTGGCAGCAATGAGAAGGGCTCCCTTCCTCTCTCTGACAGAGTGATGCTAACAAATACCAGCTAGAATAGAAGATCTAAGACACAGAGTCCAAAACATAATACCCCAAATGTTCAGGTTTCAATCAAAAAACACTCATTATACAAAGAACTAAGAAAATCTCAGCTAGAATGGGGAAAAAATAAACACCCACACAAAGATGTTAGTATCATCTGACCAGGGTTTTAAATCAGCTATCAGATAATGCTTCAATGAACAATTAACACATTTGAAACAAGTGGAAAAAAAATAGAAAGACTTAGTAAAGAAATAGAGAATCTCAGCAAAGAAAGAGATATAAAGAAGAACCAAATAGAAATTTTAAAACTGGAAAATAAAAAATAAATAAATAAATAAAAATCAGTGGATGGACTCAACTGCAGAATGTAGAGGATAGAAGAAAGAATTAGGAGATAAGACAATAGAAATGATCTAATGTAAACAACAGAGAAAAGAGACTGAAAAAACAAATAAATGCACACACATACACACGCAGATGATCAGGAAACTGAGATAACGATTATTTGGAATCTCTCTGTCTTATTTCTTATTACTGCATGTGAATAGAAGTTACCTCAAAATAAAAAGTATACTTAAAAATAAAAAGAGGGTGTTCCCATTATGACACAGGGTCTGTGAGGATGCAGGTTTGATCCCTGGCCACACGCAGTGGTTTAAGGCTCCAGCATTGCCACAAGCTGTGGCATAGTTCACAGATGTGGCTCA
Organism: Phacochoerus africanus; assembly: GCF_016906955.1. NCBI lineage: Eukaryota > Metazoa > Chordata > Mammalia > Artiodactyla > Suidae > Phacochoerus > Phacochoerus africanus. The sequence goes on from NC_062546.1 coordinate 87,716,884, forward strand.
GATCCATCATTGCCATGGCTGTGGTGTAGGCCAGCAGCTGCAGCTCCAAGTCAGCCCCTGGTCTAAGAAAGCAGAAAACGGGAAAGGTCTTCACAATTCACCAAAGAACAAATAAACAGCAAAATGGGGGGGGCGGGAATGTTTAACCTTGCTAATCAATGAATTGAAGACAGATTCTTTTAAATAAAAAATAAGTTTCCAGCCATATCTCCACATAATGAAGAAGTAGCATAACTTTGATTTGGGTGTAATGGTACCTTTCTGAGTTTTAAATAGTGTAATAATTTTGTGGCTAACTTACACTGAGTATCTTTGTAGCAGGAACTACATTATACACTTCACATTGTCTCATTTAATCCTTACAAGGATCCTAAAAGGAAGGTACTTTACCTACCCGTTTTGCACAGATGAGGAACTGCGTCTTAAAGAGATTAGGCAAATGGCTCAAGGTTTCCCAGCTCAGAAATGGTAAAGCCAGGACTCAAAGTCAAGCATTCAGACCCCCAGATGATACTCACACCCAAGCTTTGGGGAAAGCTTCCCTCCTCTTGGTGGACAGATCTTTCGGAAGGAATAGAGATCTGTTTCATTAGCAGTTTAAGGGCCTTCTGAGATCACAACACTACCCCCTGATCCCAGCTTCTAAACTAGCACTTTGGCTGAACCTTAAAGTCTGGCCCTTAAAGTCTGCTGAGAAGAAAGAATGTTTAGGGCACCTAAAGGACCTCACCAAAAGGTAGGAGGCATCTCATGGCTCAAGCGCAATAGGGTCCCTGAAGCCCCCAGGCTAGTTACTGGGTAGCAAAGGACAATGCAGGAAGCATGACCCTCACCCCCAAACCAGCAAACCTGACACAATGGCCAAGCCTGATATCAATGAGTGAGGGTGTGGGGCAGGAGAACTGGACCCTGAACTGCATGAGGCCAGCCTTCAACAGCCACCCCCTGAGCCAATTTACCTTATTCCCAGCCATTTGGAAATGTCCCCCTGTGGATTCACAGATAAGTCAGAGATGGGGATGTTGCTGGAAGGCCTCGAGAAGGACATTTTGAATTTCCTGTGAATATTGGCTATAAATACTGAAACCATTCTTCGTGAGTAATTAGGACAATATAATCACATTTGCACCCCCAAATAAGTAAAGCAAGCCCTACAGATTATCTTAATTGTCAAAGAAATATATGTTGAAATTATAGTGAAATTGCATTGTTTTTTTTTGAAAAATAGGTAGTAAAATAGAATACTTCATGGCAATAGAGGAAGTTTGATGGAGATAGAACTCTGAGTCATGGCTGAAGGGACTATAAGTGAATGCAAGTTCTCTAGAAAGCATTTAGCACCATGTATCCCAGGCTCTGTGGGGCCAACAAAGATTTATGGGAAAAGATGCTTGCTGCGGCATTGTCCTTGACAGTGAAAAATTAGAGACAACAACGAGGGAAAGGTTAAATAAATGAGAAATGCTCATACAATGGATAGTAATGGCCGTTAAAGTTATGAGAAACATGTTTATTGGCATAAAGAAATGCTCATAATATAATGCTAAGTGAAATAAAGCAAAACATAAAACTCAGTGTATAGTATGATTTCAACTGTGTAGATATACAAGGTCAGACTCAGATGGAAACACAACATGATATAAATACCCCTCTCAGTAGTGGGGTTTCAGAATAGTGTTTTATTTTACTTATTTTCAAATCTTCCACGTATCTAAAATTGACATGTTCCTTTTATAATGGGAGAAAAATAATCAAACAACTAAAAAAGAGATGAATGCTGTTTGTGACCTCTGGGAGGTGACTAATGACAAAGATAAACATGGGGCAGTGGAAAAAGGGCTGAAGCAGATGAATGAGAAAGGAGAGAGTGTCACCACCTATGAATGTCCACAAATAAGCATTTCTGGGCATTAGGAAGCTGCTGGCAGGAGAAAATGGAGGGTTTATGTTTATGATTTCTCATTGTCACTGTCAGAGAAATAACACCCCAAGGGAAGGGCCAGATGGCACCCCATCTAGGGAAGGACAGAGAAAAGGAAGAATCTAAACAATCCGTAAGCCAGAGAACACCCACATAGTCAGTACCTGAGCACAAATGGACACCAGCAGACTGTGCTACTTGGCATTTGTGTGTCCCTTCAAATCCCCTCCAGCAAATGCCCTGATAGTCTTTACAGCGTAACCAAGCAGCCCAGCCCCTCCCAACACACATCACTACCTCTGGGACCCCAAATGGCACAGGTTCAAAGCTTCACACAGTGTCAATTTCTGCAAATAACCACCACAGTTGCAAACTGAAGCTCCATGCGTTCAGGAGGGAAAAGGAATAGGTTGTCATTCCCAGCACTTGGCAATCTTTCCTTTAGGTGAAAACACCCAATCCCTTGGCAAGGAATGAACTCCTGCCATCTTTTACATGTATGCTAGCAAGAGAGATTAAAAATGTATCTATAAGTAGTTCCTTTCGTGGCTCAATGATTAACTAATCCGACCAGGATCCATGAGGATGTGGGTTCAATCCCTGGCCTTACTAATCCGGGCTAAGGATCTGGAATTGCCATGAGCTGTGGTGTAGGTGGCAGATGTGGTTCAGATCCCTCAATGCTGTGGCTATGGTGTAGGCCAGCAGCTGCAGCTCCAATTTGACCCCTAGCTTGGGAAACTCCATATGCCTCAAGTCCAGCCCTAAAAAAGCAAAAAAAAAAAAGAAAGAAAGAAAGGAAAAGGATCTATATTCAACATTGCTAATTATTAGAGAAATACAATTCAAAACTACCATGAGGTACCACCTCACCCTATCCAGAATGGCCATCATAAAAAGATTACAAACAATAAATGCCGGGGAGGGTGTGGAGAAAAAGGAACCCTCTTACACTGTTGGTGGGAATGTAAATTGGTAAACCACTAAGGAAAACAGTATGGAGTTTCCTCAAAAAACTAAAAATTAAACTACTATATGATCCAAAAATCCTATTCCTGGGTATCTATCTGGACAAAATCATGACTCAAAAAGATACATGTACCCCAATGTTCATTGCATCACTACAATAGCCAAGACAGGGAAGCAACATAAATGTCCATCAACACAGGAATGGATAAAAAGATGGGGTACATATATACAATGGAATATTACTCAGCCATAAAAAAGAATGAAATAATGCCATTTGCAGCAACATAGATGGACCCAGAGATTATCATACTAAGTGAAGTTACTCAGACAGTGAAAGGCAGACATCATATGATGTTTCTTATATGTGGAATCTAAAAAAAATGATACATATGAACTTACTTGTAGAACAGAAACAGACTCACAGACTTTGAAAACAAAATTATGGTTACCAAAGGAGACAGGTGGTTGGGATGGGAGGGATGAACTGGGGGGGTTGGGATTGCCATATGCACACTGAGGTATATGGAATAACTGACCAGTGTGGACCTGCTGTACAGCACAGGGAACTCTAACCAATATTCTGTGATAATCTATGTGGGAAAGGAATCTGAAAAAGAATGGATGTGTGTACATATATCACTGAATCACTTTGCTGTACAGCAGAAATTATCACAACATTGTAAATCAACTATACCTCAACTTTAAAAAATGAATAAAATGTATCTATATTTCTAGAAACAGAGGTCCCTATGGAGCAATTATTTCACATTCGGAGAAGAATGCCCACACCTTTTTAAGATAATTCAGATACAGCTGGAGCACCAATGACACAATTGGAAGGGGACTATCACCAAAGCCTTCAAGAATCCTCTAATGTGAACAAGCTGGACTACAATCAGGACAATAGAAAATTGCATTGACTCGTCTAAGGTGTGAAGTGCTTTATGTCAGTGTGGAAGGAATGGCCCTGAATGGGTTAGACAATTAATTCTTTCCTGTTTTATTTTTTTAATTTTTATTGAATATAGTAGATTTACAACGTTGTGTCAATTTCTGTTGTACAGCAAACTGACTCAGTTATACATATGCATTTCTTTTGGCAGGGGGGCCTCCTCACCCACAGCATATGGAAGTTTCCAGGCCAGGGATCAAATCCACACCACATTAGCCACCAGAGCTGCAGCAGTGACTACACTGGATTCTTAACCCGCTGCGCCACCACAGGACTCCTCTCCTGAATTTTAAAAGGTAATTTTAGGTCTCTCATAGTTATAAAACAATTTCAAACAGGAAAATTGTATGTCTTTGGACTGTGACATTATGCTTATTTTGTTATAATTATAATTGTATAAATTTTACATTGTTGTATCATTCTTTCCCTTTAGAGTTATTCAATTACCATTTCATAATTATTGTTTTATCCTTTTAGTATCATCCAACCTTTTATCATTCCAGTTAATGTCATTGTAGCATCATCCTGAAATATTCTCTTTTTTTTATTAGTCTTTGTCATGCTATTTACCTGGCACTGTATTAGTGCTTTACACATATCATTACATTTAACCTTTAGGGTAACCCTCTGTAGGTAATAACCATATTATTCTACAGAAAAAAAAAAAAAAACTCAAGCCTTAAGTAAGTTAAGTGACTTGTCCCAAATTGCACCGTCATCAGATAGAAGAGTAGGGGCAAGTTCAGGGGTTGCCATCTTCAAAGTCCTTAATTTACCCATTATCCAGCATGACCCCCCACTAGGCTCTACTGATGAGACAGAAGACACACTGAGATCCTCTGAAGATTCATCCTGAAGGACACTTAACCTACTGTGATGGCCTCAGATAATAATGCTGCCCACTGACTCCAGCCATGAACATCTCCCAAAACCTGCAGTGTCCATAATTACTGAGCTTATCACCAAACTATTTGCTGCTCTGGCAGGGGAACAATAGATAAGGGAAAACATTTTGGAGGAGGATAAAACACACTATTTTAAAAAGGTAAGTGCAGTTGATAAAAATGTAATTACCTGTTTCTTCGTGGAACATGTTTGTAGAGGATAATCTCTAGTTTTGCTGTTTTTAATGCTGCAGAAAATAAAAGGCAATTAGGAAAATTATTATTAAATTTTTCCCTGAGCTCTGTCAAGCAATTTTGCATTACAGTTAATTGATTCTTTTAAAGACAATTTTAAGTGTTTTAGGACACTGTACAAAAGGCTCATGAACCTTTGGCTCTTGGTATCCAATTCTATGTCAGGAGAATGTATTATTTTTGGAGGGGTGTGCAAAACTGTGGCATATGGAAGTTTCTGGGCTTGGAGTTCAATCAGACCTAGAGCTGCAGGCCTATGCCACAGCAACAACAGATCCAAGCCTCATCTATGACCTACACCACAGTTTGCAGCAATGCCAAATCCTTAACCTGCTGAGCAAGTCCAAGGATCGAACACACATCTTCATGGAAATTATGTCAGGTTCTCAACCCTTGGAGTCCTGAGCCACAACAGGAACTCCAAGAGAGTCCATCCTATAATTAGAAGAGTCAGAAGTTCCTGTCATGGAGCAATGGAAACAAATCTGACTTAGGAACTGTGAGGTTTGACCCCTGGCCTCGCTCAGTGGGTTAAGGATCTGGCATTGCTGTGGCTGTGGCGTAGGCCAGCGGCTACAGCTCCGATTCGACCCCTAGCCTGGGAACCTCCATATGCACAAGTGTGGCCCTAAATAGACAAAAAGACAAAAAAAAAATCACATGTTATTCACAGTCATACTCTGTGATATAGTTTAAGAAATGACTTCTGTCTTGCATACTTCAGATCATTCTTCTGTTTCGGGTGTTTGAGTGTTAATGTGGTCAATAATATCATATGTAATGCTTATAAAACCATATCTGTAAAAGAGGGAGTGCAATAAAACAAAACTTTTTTAAAAAAACACATTTCCCCAACATTGTTCTTTCAAACCTGCTCTGTAGGAGTAATTCTTTTTCATATTAAAAATAAATTCTGGTTTTTCTGTCATTCTTGAATTTTAAAAAGATCAAATTCTCTACTTTTAGATTCAATCGTTTTTCATAATTAAACTATTCGGCCTCAAACAAGAATCAAAACTCTCAACTGCTACTTCATCCAGGAGGGGGCCAAGGCCAGGTTCTCCATTGCCCAGAGCATCTGGCCCTTTCCTCAAAAAGACATCTCTGTTTCCTCCAGGGACAGCACAGAGAAGAGTTCAAGGGCAGGAAAGGATGACCTCCAGCTGTGACAAAGGGTTAAGGCAGACTCCTCCTCCCAGCACTCTTTTGCCTAAGTATTTCAGAGCCCAGTGGTTGGTGTCCTCTCCTCCAACGACTGCTTTGGTCCCTCCCCAGCCCTGCACCTGAAGCACCCCCAGACACAGCCTGGCTCTGTCAGGTCCTAAACCCCTACAAGTGGTTGGCTTGAGCAAAATCCTTCTTTGCCAGTTCTCTTCTACTTGTCCCTTACTTCATCTCATCCATCCTTGTCTCACAAACTCTGGAAGTGTTGCCTTTTCCCAAAGCTGCCAGGTCTCATGCTAGCCACAGGATCTCATCTTCAGACTTCCTGCTCTGGATCCTGTAGTATCCATGCCTCATGATCCCAGATGAAGAGTCTAGCTCTCTGCACGGTCCCTCCGAAGCCCTTCTCACTAGATAAAAGTGAAAAGGAAGTACCCACCTGCCCTTCCCTATCAGGAAAAGGGAAGGGATATGCGACATTTTGACAACCTCTTCAAAGAAGCCTCTCCTGACTTTTCAGCTTCTCCTTACAAAGAAAGATTAGGCTGCAAAATAAATTAACCCCCAAATGTCAGTAGCTTAGCAAAACTTTATTCTGCTCTCAGGCAAAGCCTGCTGAGAATCCAGTGTCTTACGAAGGTTGCTACCCTTCAGGTGACCCAGACTCCAGGCAACTTCAGTATTGTGGCTTAGCCACAACCACCAAGACTAGGGAAGAGACTACATGTGGAATCCACATCTGCTCTTCCACAATTTGGCCTAAAAGTGACAACTATCCCATCCCATTACAGCCTATTGGCCAGAACAGTTTTGTGGCCCCACCTACCAGCAAGGAGGCCAAAAAATGAAAGAAAGCACAGGGTATATTGAGAAATAGTCATCTCAGCCACATCCTCCAACATGGGTAATGAGCTTTGGACTACAATTTTCTTCACAAGTCCTTTTTCAACAGTAGAATATCTCACGTTGTTATATAAGGGTCATTGGTACCTAATGTCTTGGGTATCAGCCAAAATCAAGACAAAAAGAGTCCCACTAAAACATCTAATTACACTTGGGTTTACTCTATAAAAACTTACTGCTTACAATGAAGAGAATTAACATGTATTGCGCTTCTACTAGATACCAGGCACTGTTTCATGTTGTTTACATGTGTGACCTAATTTGACCCTTAAACAAGTGCCAATATATAGGTGACAATGCCCCCATTTTATTACATGATAGAACTTGGGTCTCAAAGATTATATGCATTCACCAAGGTCAGTTCATTAAGTGGGGAGTCAGGGTTTTAGAATCCAGATGTATGTTTCACAATAGCATTCTCTTCCACGTGGTTCATATTATGTCCATATCAAACAGAATACACCCAATGAGCCAATCTGTTCTCTTAGCATCAAACATACTCAAGAAAGCTATAATAATGAATGTAGGATCAATATTAGGATTATTATCCCAGTTAATGGTCATCACCGGATCTTAGAAATGTAGAGATATCACAAAACTCCAAGTAGTAGAAGGTCTAACAGTCATTTCTTGCATTTCTAATTTCTTTTTACTTCATTTTGCTTAATTTTTTAAATTTCACTTCATTCATACAAGCTATGCATTCCATGGGATCTAACCTCAGTAATGCCTACAGCCTTATCCATCCTTGGCACATGGGAAAACCTAAGGGGAATGGTGAGGGCAGTGGAGGCAAATTTGATGGCCCATGCTTGACCTCTTTGCACTTGCCTACTGTTCTCATGTCCATCTTGTTCTCGCCTCTATCTTGTCCTCAACTCTATCTTGTTCTGTGGTGCATTAGTTAGAAACCCACTTCCCATATACCTAGAATAATGTAAACCTTGAGATTTTCCAACCACAAATACCAATGACTGAGGTAATTTATAAGATGGTCACATTATAAATCAAATAAATACATCATACCATGTTTCCAACCTTCCTCATTCTTGGGAAAATTGGTGCTAAGTATTTATGTGCAAACACAAAAGTCCCAAGTTGGAGGGAATCTAATGAATTGGACTGAAAGCACAGTGTGTGATTTTGGTTGTGTTTTGAAAGTGGTTCATCCTCAAGAGTATGTAGGATATAGCAATTCAGAGAGTGAGGAAACAGGCTTAATGAAAGAGTCAGCCTTGACCACTTGCATCCTGTGAGAAGAAAAAGGGGGGGGGGAGCTTTTTCAAAGGGTTCCCAAATCCTAAGCAATAATCTATGCCTATGGCTCCAGAGATGCTGGAGTGCTTGAGGAATTAGCACTGGAGAGGGTAGAAAAGACAAAACAAAATGAAAAGAAGAATCACTTAATAAGTGTTGAAGTTTCAAGCCATGCTGAATGATCTCTCCAAAAACTGGCTAAAGAATGCCTATGCATGGAGTTCCCGTCGTGGCGCAGTGGTTAACGAATCCGACTAGGAACCATGAGGTTGCGGGTTCAGTCCCTGCCCTTGCTCAGTGGGTTAACGATCCAGCGTGGCCGTGAGCTGTGGTGTAGGTTGCAGACGCGGCTCGGATCCCGCGTTGCTGTGGCTCTGGCGTAGGCCGGTGGCTACAGCTCCAATTCAACCCCTAGCCTGGGAACCTCCACATGCCGGGAGCAGCCCAAGAAATAGCAACAACAACAACAACAAAAAAAAAAAAAAAAAGAATCCCTATGCAGGCAAACCCTAGTGTCAGGTTGAAGGCCACTTGTGTTTTCCTCCCTTCCAATGCAGTATCACAAATATTTACTGAACTCTCCTGTGCAATGACCCAACAGTCTTATTGCAGAGAATACAGACATGAATGTAACACTAACCTTGTCTGTGTTGGGTGGGAGGGGAGGGTCACAAATAAGCAAGGGTCCAGGGCTAAGGTGGACAACTGCCACTGCACTAGACCAGAGTTGAAGATTACAGACCATTGAAGATTTCCACCTGACTCAGTATATGCTCTCACACTTGGCACATGGGTTTGTGCTAGACCCAGATGATTCACATCATTCACCAACTCCTCCCCACTTCCCAGGAAGAAGCTGCCTCTAAATGCAAAGATTACTTTGCTCATCAGCCACAAGTTAGGTGCTCCTATCTGATTTTTCACTTCTCGGGCATTTTCATTAAGTTACTCTTCTATTCTATGCTCCGAAGTTTTGTTTGTTTGTTTTGCCTTTTTGTTTTTTCTGGGCCCACACCCACAGCATATGGAGGTTCCCAGGCTAGGGGTCTAAGCAGAGCTGCAGCCGCCGGCCTGCGCCAGAGCCACAGCAATGCCAGATTTGAGCCGTGTCTACAACCTACACCACAGCTCATGGCAACACCGGATCCTCAACCCACTGAGCAAGGCCAGGGATTGAACCCCAAAACCTTATGGTTCCTAGTTGGATTTGTTAACCATTGGGCCACAAGGGGAACTCCGTATGTTCCAAAGTTCTTTACTGAACCACAATCTCACTCCTACCCCAACCTGCATGATTTTCTACTTAAACTTTAGGTTTCTGACACTTGTTTCATTTTGCAGATCTATTCTGAACAGAAACTATCCACCAGGATGTGTGCCGAGTCTTAGCGACAAAAATGAATATGATACAATCTTTATTCTCCAAAATTTTATGCTCTTTTGAGGGAAAGAGAACATAACAAAGCAAACATGGTGTAGAGGGTTCTTTATTAACCCTGGAGAACCACCAGTGTACTGGGGATTTTGACCTCTAGAGGAAAATAAAGATCAGAGGCACAAGTTGGGGATAAGGTAGGTGGGGGCAAGGCAAGAAGGGAGGGGAGCATGAGCAGGAGGTAAGGCCCTGTTGCTCACAGTCCACCAGCAGACAGAATTCTTCATCTTCCTGCTTAGGGGTACAGATGCCTCATCACAAAAAAGCAAGCAAGCACTCACACCCACACCCAGGGTATGAATCATGATCACTTTAAGGCAGTGAAGAATCCATTTCTCTTTGAAGAGATTGCTCCTGGGGTGGACAGAGTTCTGGCCAAAGATTTCTAATGGAAAGTCCATCATGAGAGGCTTTCCCTTGTTGGATAAAAGACAGATCTCTGAGTAAAAAGCCTTTTGGCACCTCTCTCCTTGGAGTAATGCTCTGAGCACGTGGTGCCCTGGAGTTGGAGACCCATCTGGTGGCCATGAGGTATAAACTAAAGAGAACCAATGCAAGATGACAGAGTACAAAGATGTAAAGGGGCCTGGTCCCAGATTAAATTGTTAAAACATCAAGAGACGCTGGACCTGCCCACTCCTAAGTTGTTTTGTGAGTTAACAATGAAAGTCTTCATAAATCAAGTCGGTGCTCATTGAGTATCTGTTACCTGCAGCCCAAATAACCCTGACTTGGGTGGGACAGAAGAAGTCTTATGTATGTCTCACAATAATTCTGTAAGGTAGGGACTACTGTTATCTCCATTTTGCAGATGAGTAAACTAAGACTCAGATATTTAAACCATTGCCTCAAAATCACAAAGATTACAAGTAAATACCCAAATGGAGATTTGATCAAGGGCCTAATTCCAAAGCTCTTTCTCTTACCACTTCGAAGTCTTATTATCACAAAAAAGGGCAGAGTTCATTACTGCACAATTATTTGCATAATAACCAGGAGTTTAGAGAATGAATACAAATTCTGTTGAAAAGCAATTTGAATCTATTCTCTCTTTAACTCAACAAAAATTGACTGAGAGTCTGCTCTCAATTAGGTACTGGGTTACAGAAATGTCCTCATCCAGGCCCCTGCTCGTGGCATCAGAGGAAAAATCATGACAGAAGATAATATGAGAAAAAAAATGTAGGAGTTCCGTTGTGGCTCAGCAGGTTACAAACCCGACTAGTATCGATGAAGACACAAGTTCAATCCCTGCCCTTGATCAGTGGGTTAAGGATTCAGCCTTGCCATGAGCTGTAGTATACATGAGCTGTGGTATATGTCACATATGTAGCTCAGATCTGGCATTGCTGTGCTGTGGCAGCTGCAGCTCCAATTTGACCCATAGCCTGAGAACTTCTACATGCCACAGGTGTGGCCCTGAAAAAAAAAATAGAGAGAGAGAGAGAGAGGAGAGAGAGATAATGCAGATATATGTGTGTGTGTATATATATATGATTGGGGGTCACTTTGCTATACAGCAGAAATTGGGGCATCATTGTGAAGCTACTATACTTTAATTTTTTTAAAAAAATTAAGAAAAAGGAAAACCAGACTCATTCTAGAAAAGCCTTAGCCTGAATCAATATGATGTGAGATATCAGCTAGAAACTACATGATCCGGTCACATATCTAGAGGCAAAATACCTGGAAAACAGAAAACTGTGACTCTTCATGAACAAAGAAGGACAAATGGAGTATGAAAAGGTCAGTTCTTCATTCAGATAGTCCCCAAAGTCCCCACGTGGGCCAAACATTAAAATGAGTGGCGACATCCTTTGCCTCCTCTTATTTGGCTGCTGTGGTGCTTCGTTTCCCTTTAACACCACCCCACCCTAGATCAGAGGCAGAAGAGCTGCCATAAACTCACCCTCATGATCCCCATCTCCAACCCTATGTCATCCTTCCCTGTACTGCTGAAGAGGCAGACAGACCCCACAGGATCCCTTTGTGCTGTTGTTGACCCTGCACTTGCAGTGAAGGTGCCAGAGAATTAGGTGCTTTCCTGACTGCAGGCTCACAGGCTGCCTAAGTCTCCAGGGATTTAGCTCTTTAATCTCATTGGCAGAGGAGGTGAATTTTCCAGTATGAAACATCAAGGGTCGTGCACACAGCTCCAGGCATAGTTTATGAGAAATGCTGAAAATAGGTAGAATAAAAATAATAGCTAATATTGGAGTTACCATCATGGCTCAGTGGTTAATGCATCCGACTAGGAAACATGAGGTTTCGGGGTTCAGTCCCTGGCCTTGCTCAGTGGGTTAAGGATCCAGCATTGCCGTGAGCTGTGGTGTAGGTCGCAGACGCATCTCAGATCTGGCATTGCTGTGGCTCTAGCTTGGGCCAGCGGCTACAGCTCCGATTAGACCCCTAGCCTGGGAACCTCCATATGCCGAGGGTGAGGCCCTAGAAAAGACAAAAAAAAAATAAAGAAATAAAAAATAATACCTAATATTTATTGAAAGGTGGCATTATTACAGCTGCACTTTTTTTTTCCAAGATACCAATTCCCAGGGGGAAAAAAAAATCTGAGAAATACAGCTTGCTGTTAACCATTCTCCCTCTTCTTCCATCAATCTCTTTCTGTGTTCATCCTCTCCTCCTCTCTCTCAGGTCAAAAGGAAGTATTATTAAATGATAAGTTTCAGAGTCAAGAAAATCCTCTACAAGAATGCCACAAGAATCTGGCCTGGGGCCTGGCCTGCTAAACATTTTTAGTGTTCAGCTGAACATTGGTAGCAAAGCACACTCACCAAATTCTCAATTGAAGCAAAGCATTTAAGAAGATGACTTAAGAATTCCCGTTGTAGCACACTGGAAAGGAATCCAACTAGGAACCATGAGGTTGCGGGTTCTATCCCTGGCCTCACTCAGCTCATTGCCGCGAGGTGTGGTGTAGGCCAGGATCCGGCATTGCTGTGAGCTGTGGTGTAGGCCAGCAGCTGTAGCTCTGATTCAGCCCCCAGCCTGGGAACTACCATATGCCACAGGTACAGCCCTAAAAAGCAAAAAGCAAAAAAGAAAAAAAAAAAAAAAGAAGAAGAAGAAGATGCTTTGATGCTGATGCCTGAGTTAAAAACCACAAGATAATCAAATGCCAAGTCCTGTACGTAGGTACTAACATCAGTTTCCCAAAGGTTAAATGGACATCTGGCTTAAAGTTGATTCTGAATTCAAAGGTCAGATTTTTTTTGTTTTGTATTGCATTGGTTTATATTATATATATTTATTTAATTTCACAGATAGAGTTCAAAAGGGAACTTCAATGCCTTAACTCTTTATTGAACATCCATGAGGTTCTACTCATTGTACTTACTATTGTAGTAGGCAGAATAGTGGCCCCTAAAAATGCCTACATCCTAATTCCCAGAGTGTATGAACATATTATGTTCAGTGGCAATGGAGAATTAAGGTTGCAGAGGGAATTAAGATTGCTATGCAGTTACCATAAGATAAAGAAATTATGAAAAAGAATGGATGTATGTATATGTATAACTGAATCACTTTGTTGTACAGTAGAAATTATCACAACATTGCAAATCAACTATACTTCAATAAAACTTTTTTTAAAAATTTAAAAATAGCAAAAAAAAATTAATACGGAATTCTAAAAAAAAAAAAAAATAGAGATTGTCCTGGATTATCTGGGTGAGCCCAATGTACACCAGGTCCTGTCAATATGAAAGAAGAAGGCAGAAGGTTAGCATCTGAGAGGGATTTGAAGATGCCGTGCTGATGACACTGAAGGAGGAAGAAGCCATGAGCCCAGGAATACAGGCAGCCTTAGGGACCCAGAAAAGGAAGCACGTTCTCTCAAAGGGCCTCCATAAGGAACACAGCCCTACTGTACCTTGACTTTAGTCCAATAAGATCTGTTTTGGACTTCTCCATCTAGAACTGCAACAATTAAAATTTGTGTTGGAGTTCCCACTGTAGCACAACAGGATCAGAGGTGACTCTGGAGCCCTGGGATGCTGGTTTGATTCCTGGCCCAGCATAGTGGGTTAAGGATTTGGCATTGCCTCTGCAGATCTGATCCCTGGCCCAGGAATTCCATATGCCTTGGGATGGCCATAAAAGGAAAAAAAAAAATCTGTGTTATTAAGAGCCACTAGTAGGTCTGTGGCAATTTGCTACAGCAGAAAGACAAACTAATACAACTCATTTTGCTTTTACCCATTTATTTTCTTATTTGTTCTTCACTATGGCTCTTAGATGAGAAAGAGGCTCAGGGAAGTTAAATGACTTGCTTAAGGCCATACTGATTTTCAGTGACAGAGTAAAATTCAAACCAGGTCTTCCTGAATACAGATCCCAGGATCTTTACTACACGCTGTGCCCTGGGTCAGTGTTAACACAGAGCACACTACTTGTCCTGAAGAGAATATAGGAAGGTGTAAGTTTTACAGTAAAATTAGAATAGAGAATGAAAAGAAGAGATAAGGAGAGGGAAGGGAAGAGAAAGAAGAGAGGGAAAAGTGTACCCCATATGCTATGCACTTTCTAAGTGAAAACTTTCTAAGAAAATTTAGGTATCTTTTAGAAGGATGTTTATCCATAATGTAAAATGTATTTCTTGGAGTTCCCTGGTGATGCAGCAGGTTAAGAATCTGGCATCATCCTTGCTGTGGCTTGGGTTCGATCCCTGGCCTGGGAACTTCCATATGCTGCAGGAGCAGCCAATAAATAAATAAATAAATATTTATTTATTTCTTACTACGGTTGAAGTAAAACCATTTTTGAAAGACCCTGGCCTATGATATACCTTCTGGAGAGAAAATATGGCCCAGCTCCTGTTCTGGAGATACCCACAATTTAAAGAGAGACTCCTAAAAATAAATAAAGAGAGACTCACAAACAAACCACTGGAAAGCAACATCACATGGGCTGGGGCCATCACAACCTGTCAGGGAATCACAGTCAACAGGACAGGCTCACTTCATCCTGGCTGCCCACTGGAGGTCCACAGGGGCCCCTCGAGAGCTCACACACAACATGCGCCAAACAGAATTCACTACCGGAACACAGCACTGCTCCTCTCCACAGTCTGCAGTTGCAGTCAACAGCAGCACTACCACCTGCTTGTTCAAAATGGAAACACTGTCATCTCCTGTCCTTCCATCTCTTCTATTCTAATGTTGCCAAGACCTTTAGACTCTGCCTCCTAAGTCCCAGAATCGCCCTTTATCTCCGTCTCTATTGCCACAGCCTTGAGAATCTCCTTCTCTCCCATCTGGACAGCTGGGGGTCCTCCCGACCACTCTCACTGACTCCAGCCCCTCCCTCTCCAGGCCACACTGCATTCTTCAGCCACAAATCCTAGTGTGTCTCCTCCATCCAACCTGCACCGCTTGGTGTCTCCCTTGGAAGGCTTTTTGTGTGCTCAACATTTGAACCCCAAAGTCCCTTTTCAACCACTTTCCCTAGTACACAGACTCTGCAGCCTCCTACACCAAACTACCTGAAGGCCCTGCGTGGACCATCAATTTTCATATCTTTTTGCAAACTCTGTACATGCTGCTTTCTGTCCTGAGACTGATGTCCTTTCCACATTCTGTCTAGGAAAACCCTCCATCTACCAAAACTAGAAACAACTTTTCTAACTCCTTTAGGCAAAAGAAATCACGTCCTCTGCTGAGGACCCGTGGCAGAATAAATATATTTATTTTACAACATTAGTCCCAATATATTCTGCTTCCTTCTCCAGGGCTTCCAGGGCAGGGACCACATCACAGCTGTATTTTCATCCCAACACCTAACTCAGGGTCCAGGGCATGATGGGCCTTCCCAAAGAATCAGAAAACAAGGGCTAGAATGGAGCTCCAGACCTTGATATCTGTTTACTTCTTCAGCATTTCCTTCAGGATGTCTCCCATGCTCCACAATCTAACACATTTAAAAGTAGACTCTGTGTTCCCCTCCTAAGCCTGATGCACACCCAGAGAACTCCACCTTGGTAAATGCTGCTCCAAGCTAGGCCAGACTACTGGTCGACCTCCCCATTCCTCTCTCCTTATGTTGGCAACAAGCCAGCATTCATTTACCTCTGATGCCTACCTTTAATGATTTACCTTGTCTTTAATTTCACCATCACCTCCCTGTGCCATCCCTCATCTCCTGTCTGTTGCTGTTGAAATAATTTTTTCACTACTCTCTCTACATCCATATTTGCCCAATCCACACTCCAATCCGCTGTACTCATGGCAGCCAGTGTAACTGAGAGAGATCCTACTATGCCCTCTTCTCCTGTATAACACCCTTCAACCCAAATCCTGAGATGAAGTTCAATTTTTTCACTTTTTTTTTTTAGGGCCACACTCATGGCATATGGAAGTTCCCAGGCTAAGAGTCAAATCAAAGCTACAGCTGCTGGCCCACACCAGAGCCACAGCAATGCCAGACCCGAGCCACATCTGCAACCTACACCACAGCTCATGGCAACACTGGATCCTCCACCCACTGAGCAAGGCCAGGGATCAAACCCGCATCCTCATGGGTACTAGCCAGGTTCATTTGCTCTGTGCCACACAGGAATTCCAAAATTCAATTTTTTCAAAGTTCTTCCTTTCAATGTTCGTTCTTCCTTCCTTTCTTTATTCCTTTTTTCCTTTTCTTCTATTTTTATTTCTTTTTTAATGGCACACAAGGCCCTGCTCAGTCTAACCCTCCATGGCTTCGGCAGGAACTCCCTGATGACCACACCAACTTTCCCATGGTTGCACCTCTTGCCTCAGGGCATCCATGAAGCTTCTTCTGCTCAGGACGTGAATGGTAAGCAGGAATAATTCCACCAGAGAGCAGGTCATTCTTGCCTTAACTTCACTGACCCTTCCTCCCAAAGTACCATGTAGTTTTCCTTCCTAACACTTACAAAGCTCCAGTATGGTTTGTATATGCGTTTGATATCTACTAAATTCTAAACTTGCTAAAGGCAGAGGCCATGTCTATCTGGTTCATCCTTCTCTCCATCTCCAGCTGCCAGCCCAGCACACTATAAAGTCTCACCTAACATTTGACAAGTGGAGGAATTCAATGAGTAGTGTTGGCTGTTCTGCAGAGCACCAGTCTCCCAGAGAAAAATTCCCAGGCACCTGCCCAGGGCCAGAGGGAGGTGGAGCAGGTGAATTCGGGACTCCATGCTCTGCTTTGCCCTTAGAAGATCTGTGTGGGTCTGATTAGATGCTGGGTCTCCACAGAAGAGTTTATTTTGAAAATAAGCATTCTACTTGTAAGGTATATAAGAGTAAATTTTAAAGGCAGTAACACCTGGAGGAAAGGTTTGATAACAAAGGAGAAGCATGAGAAAATTTGGAGGATGATAGAATGTTTTGCATCTTGATTGTGGCAGTAGTTTATGCATTTGCCAAAGTTCAAAGAATATGCTGAATTTTGCAGTGTGTAATCTTTTAAAGCAAATAAAAGTAGGAAAAATTTGATTACCTTTGGAAGTTATTTCCAGATTCACAAGACTGAAGTAATTTCATATCATGACCAAAAAAATGTATGCCATGACTAACACACTCACATACACAAGCACACAGCTTAGGACCCTGGAATTAGATTTTCTTTCATATCCAAATACAAGGCATGCAGCCATTTTTCCCAATGAGAGATCAAAAAATTGTTTCAGACCCATTTCAGTATATCAAATATTAGAGTGAATTACATTACCAAATGACTATAACATTTAGTTTATTAAATTAGTTACAAACAAATATTTTAAATCATATATACAATAACATAGCAACTTAGAAATACTGCTTTCTTCACTCACACACTTTATGAAACAGCTTTCTTGGAACTCTTCACACACATTGTTGGCAACAGAATGTCTGCTGTTACCAAAGCCATTTTTTGAGCCACATAATGTAAAAACATGGTTCTTCAAAACACATCATCTTTACTTCCATAGTGGTTGTTTATAATATTTTGTGAATCCACATGATGTTGTCATTGGGATGATTTTCATAAGTCTTGTAGTTATATTCCTTATTTCTATAAAGCAAGGCTTCTTAGCTGTAGCACTACTGACATTTGGACTGGATAATTCTTTGCTGTGGGAGGCCTGCCCTGTGCACTGCAGTATGTTTAGCTGCATCCTTGGCTTCTATCCACTAGGTGGCAGTAGCACACATAATCCCTTGACCATCCGTTAAGGTCAAAAATGCTCCAGAAATTTCCAAATTATCCCCAAGGAGGCCAGATCACCTCCTAGATGAGAACCACTTCCAAAGAGTAAACTCTTACCATACTGTTGTATCACATGATTTTTTAACTACATATATTTGGCCACACCCACAACAGCATGTAGAAGTTCCCAGGCCAGGGATTGAAACCTTGCCACATCAGTGACCCAAGCCTCTACAATGACAATCCTTGATCTTTAACCCACAAC
Source organism: Phacochoerus africanus (assembly GCF_016906955.1). Classification (NCBI taxonomy): domain Eukaryota; kingdom Metazoa; phylum Chordata; class Mammalia; order Artiodactyla; family Suidae; genus Phacochoerus; species Phacochoerus africanus. The sequence continues at coordinate 87,735,058 of NC_062546.1, forward strand.
ACCACAAGGGAACTCCTTAAATTATTTGTTTTTAACAAACCCAATATTTTAAGGTCAGCTACCCAAAAACTATTACAAAATTTTTCAGAAATTCCTTTGCTTCATATTTTACCAATTCTATTTTTTGAATCTTAATGCATTCAAAGTAGCATCAACTAAAATATTTAAAGTATCTCCAACCTAACGTGCCTTCCTCAAATAGAGATTTGTTGTATCTCCTGTGTAAGGACTCAAATCCAAGACAATTCTTGCTCTTTTGAGGATTATCCTGGGAAAAACCTCACCTGGGAGGCAGGCATACAAGATAACTCAGCCTAATCTACTCTACAACAATCTCACAAGTGTGCATTTAGCCTTTGCTTGAATACTTCAAGTGACAGAAGGCTTGCTGCTTCACCAATTCTGATGGAATAATTCCTCCTTATAATAAGCTCAGATTTCCTTTTCCTGAACTCCTAGACATCAGATCAAGTTCAGAACAAAGAATGTCCCTTTGCAACAGGGCAACACTTTAAACATCTCAAGACAACAAATGCATTCTCATTTTAGTCATTTTTTTCCAGGCTATGGTTCCCCTGGCTACTTCAGCCCTATGAGTGGCCTCTGAGGAATGTGGCTTAGAATAAACCTGATGAGAGTCCGGTCAAGATAGAGAAAAGAGGACTTTGATCATCTATGCTCTGGACACTTTGCAGGCCAGAACAGGTCAGCTTTTTGATTTAAAAAAAAATCATACTATTTTACAATATTTAGTTTAGAAACTATGTTTTTAAAATCACATGAACTCCACACAGGTAACTGTTTCATCTTTCATTAAGAAAACCAAAGAGTGATAGTAAATGCTCTTCTCAATCTAATTTTGCCTAATAAGAAGAGACCTTTTAGTGAAATTAAAAGGTCACAGCAGGGAGTTCCCACTGTGGCTCAGTGGGTTAAGGACTTGATGTTGTCTCTGTGGATGCCGGTTCAATCCCTAGCCTCATGCAGTGGGTTAAGTATCTGGCATTGCCATAAACTGCAGGGTAGGGTCCAGCTGCAGCTCTGATTTAACCCCTGGCCCAGGAACTTCCATATGTCACAGGTGTAGCCATAAAAAGAGGGGAAAAAAGTCACAGAAGGAAGTGTCCATGTAATATCTAGAGAGCCCCCATCCTTCTGTAAACAGGAGAGACAGAGACAAAGAGAGCACATAGTATCTTACTACTATATTTTCATGTAGTCTTATTTAGGCTGTATTTAATGGTCTGCTGTGACCCTTAGATTCTTGTATAACTGCATAAAACCAATTCTGCTCCGCTGGTTTCTAAAGAAAAGTCACACTGTTGTGAGAGTAAGATGCAATAATGCTCTGTATCCTTTAACTACAGAGCTTGAAAAATAAATAAATAAAGCTGCTTTCTACCAAATCTTAGGTCTATTTCTCCTAATACTTTATCCTAGATAGGGCAGAGTTATATGATTAGGATTCAAAGCCACCCCATAAGAGAATTAGTAATACAGAGGAACAGGTACATAAAAAGTGTGTTTTGTAATGATGCCCACCACTAAACTGAATGAAGTATGATGCCTTAAATTTTCTATCTAGCCTTCCAATTCTCATTCCCCCAAGAGTCAAGTCACCCAATAAATGCAGATTGACTAACAGCCCTTCCTAAGTATGCTTTGAGGAGGCTGTTGCTAGTCTTGGCAACACTGAGATGTAAGCCAGGTATGTTTTTGAGGACCTCTCTGTCCAACCACTGATCTGTCTTTTTCAAGAAATCAGCCAGTGCCCTCCAGTTACATTCCCTGTGGGATGTAATGAAAATGGGCCTTGAGCAACAACCCCTGACCTATTGCCAACTTCCTTTCCTCTTGAAGACTTACCTGGCCCATGGTTCAGGTCTCCCAAGCCCAGCTAAACACCCGGACAAAAGTTGTTCTAATACCAATCAACAGCAGATGTCTCCCCATTAACACACAGCTCCATTGCAGATGGACACGGTAACTTAAAGGAATGACTCATAAAGGCAGTTTGGATCAGAAGGCAGTCCCATGAAGTAGATGGTTTTCACAGTGCCCTCTACTTTACTCTAAGTAGGTAACCCTCTGCTCTGCAATGGGAAGCCAAGGGTAGGACTGTGGTGTGTTTGCTTTGGTTTATGGATTTTTTTTTAAACATTTCGCAAGGCCTTTAGTTTAAGGTTCTTATTACCTCAGTTATTTCTTCAAGTGTTCAAATTATCGACCACGTCATCTGAACCAGTAGATAAGCCTAATTCTCACATCTGTGGCAGTGGGCCAGGGGCAAAGGCTAAGAACCACCTAATCTGACCATCAGAGTTTTAATTTCCTCCGCCAAGGAGCAGGGAAGGCAATGAAGCTGTGAGCAAGACACATGCAGCCTGTAAACAGCCATGCCTCCTGCTCCTGAGCAGAGATCCAATACCAATTTAGTCTTATCTGTCTAGAAAATCATTATTTGAAGACTTGAAAAGGTTAAGAGAGTTCCAGCTTTCACTTCTTATACTTTCATCTGCAGCACAAAGAGAGGAAGGACTCTGACAAGAATGGAGCTAATTTGGTTTCTTCAAGCATCCACGGGGAAAATATTCAGATTGTCTCTATGAAGGTCAAAGAGAAGTTGGAATTCATGGCCCTCTCTGTGCTGTTATCAGCCTTCAAGATAAAATAAAAGTGGTGAGACCTAGGTGGTAGAAAGTATCAAATGTGAAAAGCCAGCTGGGCCTCTTTTTCAATTATATCAAGAACAGTTCTTAAGCATCTACTGTGTGCCAGGTATTGCAAGTCATGCTCCTCCAGTGGCTCACAGCCTAGAGAGAGTCAGATAAGTAAACCAAAACTCACAGAATTAACAAGTCATAGTGAGGCCAATAAAACCCTACTGGAGATGGAGGGAGTGTACAACTATACAGGATTGTGTGAGTAAAAACACTGAATTCTGAAGCAGCAGGGCATTCAGCTGGTGAGGGAGGAAGAGTAGCATGTCACTGGGAGCTTCATGGAGAAAACCTATCATGTGAACAGCAACCACAGACATCTAACATTGGAGGGCATCCAAGAAGTAGCCCCTGACCACCCAAAGCTTGGGATCCAATTTTAAAAGCTAATACCAATGTAACAATGAGGATTAGTTAAGGGATCCTTGCATTGAGGCTCACCCTAAGTCCAAAAACAGAGCTCAGTGCAGGTCGGAAAAATCAAAGAAAATCAGGAGTGAAAACACTAAACTTTGCAGATTAAACACAAAAGAAGGAGTTCCTGTCATGACTCAGCTGGTTAAGAACCTCACATAGTGTCCATAAGAATTCAGGTTCAATCCCTGGCCTCACTCAAAGGGTTGCCATAAGCTGTACTGTAGGTTTCTGATGTGGCTCAGAGCCGGCATTGCTGTGGCTGTGGCATAGGCTGGCAGCTGCATCTCTAATTTGACCTCTAGCTGGGGAACTTCCATATGCCCCCAAGGCTGTTAAAAAAAAGAAAAAAGAAAGAAAGAAAGTAAATAAAAGAAGGGAAGAAAAAAGAAGGGAAGAGGGCATGCAAGGCAGAAGAGACAGGGTGAAGAAAGACACATCTTCCCTTCTTGATAGTTAACAAAGACCAAGTAACAAACAGCTTGTGTTGGGAAAGGATAGATAATTATATTATGGGGGCCTAAAATTAATAGCCACAAGGGTTAATATAAAATCAGAATTAGAGTGCTGTATACTCAACTGGAAGGGAGAGAGTTTTGAAATCCGCTCCTACCTTTTGCTTCCCTATGTAACCCAGAGATATTCCATTTTCCCTCCTCTGTTCTCCCAGGTAAATAAACACTTTGGTGTTTCCGTATCTTATCTCAGAAAGAGGCTCTTTTTCAGGGGCTGGTTACAGACTCTGAGATAAAGGATATAGATTAGAAGGAAAAGGAAGCCCTCCACCACCACCTCTTCCCATGTTATAGACACAGAATCAGTGGCCCAAAGAAAACACTAAGCCAAGATCACACCCCTTAATTTAGAAATAACTTATTAAGGCCATGAAACTGCATGTGGGCAGCACCAGACTGAAAATCTCTTTTCATTAGAAAAGAGAAGCAGCTTCATTCTTAAATTTAGGAGAGGACATAATATGACAACAGGAGGAAACAGAGATGGGATGGCAAGATAATAAGACAGAGCTAAGAAAGTGATGGTGGGCTGGATTAATCATGAGTTTGGGGGTTGTTTGAGTTTTTTGCTTTCTTAGTCTGTTTTAGCATCTTAAATATCTTGCTGGCTAGGAAGAAACTGCCCCCATCAGAGCTAGCCAATTCCCAGAGGTAATCAAGGGCTCTGCCAGGAATGTATCTTTCATACACAAACTGCCCAGACCAGAGCCTACACTCTAAACCACCTTCTCTATCTGCTTACTATACTCTAGGAGACTATATTTCTCTTCCTTGATTACCCAGGGCCAGATACCAGGCAGCAAGGGACAGTCCCTATGCCTCAAAGCCAACTGGAATTATTCAAAGATATTTACCCTGCACTGCCTCTCCTTTCCCATGAAAACCCAAAAAAAGGCCGTGGGCTAGGCTTTCCCCTCCCTCCTGCTTCCACTTCCTGACGAAACCTGGTGGTTCACCATGTGGCCCTGCAGGGTATGGTGTGCCCCTTTTCAGAAAAGAGACACAAATTCTTCTTTCAATGGCACTGGCTTCTCTGTGTCTTCACTTGGTCACATTTATAAATTAAGACTGGGGCACAGATCATGGGACCAGATAACATTTTATCTTGAAATGGAAATTTACCTCCAAAGCATCCTCTCAGGTATAAAATTAAAGACAATCTCTTAGATCTGAATGGCCCAGCCAAACTGAAAAAGTAGGCTTAGTACTTCCTGAGACCAATAATTTATTCATAATCGATACATTGACTTTTAAATGGAAGCATTACTAAAACATCTAAAAATGATATGAAGGAGTTCCTTTGCAACACAGCAGGTTAAGGATTTGGTGTTGTCACTGCAGTGACTTGGGTGGCTGCTATGGTTCGGGTCCAATCCCTGGCCCAGGAACATCCACATACTGTGAACACAACTAAAAATTAAAAATAAAAATGATATGAAAATGAGCAGTACACTCACATATATACACACACATACACATATATGCATATGCATGTATACATACACACACATACATACACATGCATATATATACATATACACACATACATACACATGCATATATATACATACACACACATATATACATACACACACATATATATACACATACACATACATACACACATATATATACACACACACATATATATACATACATACACATATGTTCATATACATACCCAGTCTTTTTTTTTGTTGCTTAAAGCAAGTTCAAAAAGATCAATAAGCATAGCAGGCAGGTAGAAGAGTAATTTTATGTTATTTATTAAAAACAATAAAAATTCTGTGGAATAACTTCAGCTTCAAAAAAAAAATCACATGTGATAAATGGTAGAGACAGGAACAATGTATACTGTCAGGAATACAAAGAAAAATAAACACAATTAACATAATTCTGAAAACAAGTATTCATAAATAGTTATGAAATGAGTAGAATTATAGGCATCTACAGAAGCTGTTGTCTTAGAAAGAGGGAGGACCCAATTTCCTTGGGCAGAAAATAAAGGCAGAGAATGGGAGACTGTACCATGAACTGGCATTTTTCTTCCTTCTTCCTTCCTTCCTTAGAAAAAATCCCCAGACATTTTAGTTGGGCAAATGGCTACCTAGAGAAGATTGAACTCTTCAGACTCAGTAAAGCCAAGGACTAACTCTAGAGTGAACTGTAAGGTGATGTGTTATACGTGACTTTGAAACAGACAGATATGCCTGTTTTCTCCCTTCCTGGAATGTAAGTATGATTGTTGGATCTCAAGCAGCTATTTTGGGTCATGGGGACAGAGGCCACACCCGAGTTAGGCGAGCAATAAGCTGGAAGGTATCTGAATGTAGGGCCCTGAACCTCCCACTTACTTCCTAACTATACATAAGAGAAAATAGACTTTGTCCTGTTGGAGCCACTGCCATTTCAGGTATGTTTCCTAAGAAACATGAGGGTAAAGAAGTTAATTATTTGAGAGAGTTCACCTTGGAAGACTTGTCTTCTCAGCAAAGCAGAAGGTAAGACTATAAACTGAGCAAAAAGAATGAGGAATAGATGAGGTGAGCAGGCAGAGTGGGTATAAAGAGGTATAACAGAGAACTGACAGAACTAAAGGAGAATTGAGGCCCCAGCTGAGAAAGGAGGCCCTGGATACTTATTAAGCAGACTGTCTCATTTCAGTTGTCCACCACAATGCATATCTGTGATATTACTGAAAACAGAATACAGACATGGAGTTGTGTGTGGTTAGGGTTGGTCAAAGAGGGCAAGATGAAAGGGTAAGGGAGTAAGGAAAACATTGGTGCCTATAAAGGGGACAAAAAGATAAGAGAACCCGAAGAAAGATATAAGGGAAAAGAAAAAGAAAAAGCTAAGGTTCAGGAGTTCCCTGGTGGCACAGTAGGTTAAGGATATGGCATTGTCATTGCTGTGGCTCAGATCAGGTACAGGTGAGATCCCTCACCCAGGAACTTCCGTATGCTTCAGGGACGGTCAAAAAAAAAAACAACAACTAAGGTTCAGGGTCATGATGAAGGCAAAATCAGATTTATAGGAAAAAGGAAAATGAGGTGCCAGCATAATTTTAAAGAATTGGAGGACACTCTTTTAAAGCACCACACCCACACCTACCTGGACCCATTAGCTGTAATGTTTTACTTCTCGCTAATCCTACCTGCCATGGACCATGCTGTGCATGCACCTTCCTCATTGAGGAGAAAGAGGCACAACTCCACTGCAGCAGGTGACCTAGCATCACCCAGTAGGACTCCACAAAGAGACAGGGAATCCAAGAGCTCCAAGGGAAACAAAAAGAGGCCCATTGCACAGCCCTGTTCCTTTACGTTAAAGTATATTATAATGAAAGGTGTATTGAATTTCCGCTCCCTACCCTTTCTCAAAAATAAATAAATAAATAAAAGACATGATAAGGACAATAGCTAGACAGGGGAAAAAAAATGTTGCAATTGTTCTGCTAAGAAGTTCAGACAACTTTTGAGTTGGAGCCAGCATGGCACAATGAACTCTAAAGGTTTGGGGTGATTTTTGTTTGTACAACTGTTTGTTATAGAAGGGGTACGGGAACAGAAGAGCTGTGTGCCAGAAGGAAAACACAACATTTTGAAAATAAAATGTCAGAGCTTTTGGTGGAATGAAGAGATTTAGATTTATTGATAAAGACTGAAATTTAAAATATTTCCAAACAGGAACATATTTGGTATTTGTTTTTTTTAAATCTTACATTATTTGCAGTTACAACTGAAACGTTGATAACACTCCCAAGCACAAAGAAATTGATTCTCACACATTTACTTACAGCTTCTGGTGGTTTATGAGTTTCTGATCAATACAATATCTGTCTTTTCTGCAGCTTTTACACATTCATTTGCCAGTCGAAGAGAAAGATAATCACAGGCTTCATTCTCTCCTTGTGACAGATGTATAAAACAGAAGTCCCACAGACATAACCAAGCAATCTACACATTCTGTAGCATCTGTGTGCCTGACATATGTTCATGCACTGCCTGGTATCAGACATAAACAGGTCTGATCACAAGTACAAGGAATCCCAGTTTTGTGGCAGTGTAATCACAACATCTGAGCAACATTGAAAGGTCATTCCCTTCCCACTCCATCTAGGATAAAACTCCTAGGCCCCCGCATAAGTCCTCATTAAAAACCTCAAAACCGCTTCTAGTAAACTTTAACAATTTACACAGTAAGATTCTTATTTTTGGTATCTTGGAAACTGTTTCCAGGAATGCTGGCACTTAAACTTTCAGCTTCAGTAAATGCTTTTGTAATGTAAATAGATAGACCCTACTCTGTCTTTGTGGGGCATTTAGATGTCCGCCTGTCAGATTTTATTAAAGTAGAGCCCACTTATATTTTGATGCAGTCAGCTCTCATGCCAAGGGTGCCCCAATGCGGGAACTTAATTCTCTCAGAAGTCACAAGTGCCAACATCATCTTTCATCATGACTACCTCCTCCCTGATGACAGGAAGGTCATTTTGCACCTCCATGTACCCCTGTCTGTCACTGTCACACAGAAATGGGGAGGTCAGTCTTTGATTTCTTCCTGGCAGATGTCCAAATAAAGAGAGTTTAAAATAGGTCAGAACTCAGAGGACATATATCACATGATATCACTTATATGTGGAATCTCATTTTTTTTTAAATGATACAAATGAACTTATTTACAAAACAGAAACAGACTCAAAGATCTTGAAAACAAATGTAGGGTTACCAAAGGGAAATGTGGGGAGAAAGGGATAAAAAGAAGTTGAGGTTAACATATACACACTACTATATATAAAATAGATACACAACAAGGGATTGTTTGTATAGCACAGGGAATTCTACTCAATGTTCTGTATTAACATATATGGGGAAAGAATTTGAAAAAGGATAAATTTATGGATAATTGAATCACTTTGCTGTACACCTGAAACTAACACAACATTGTAAAGCATCTATATTCCAATAAAATAATTTTTAAAATAAAATAAGTCAAAACTAGAGTTCCCATCATGGCTCAGTGGTTAACAAATCTAACTAGCATCCAAAAGGACACTGGTTTGATCCCTGGTCTTGATCAGCGGGTTAAGGATCCAGCATTGCTGTGAACTGTGGTGTAGATTGCAGATGGGTCTCAGATCTGGCATTGCTATGGCTGTAGTATAGGCTGGCAGCTGCAGCTCCAATTTGACCCCTAGCCTAGGAACTTCCATATGCCACGAGTGCAGCCTTAAAAAGCAAAATAATAATAATAGTAAAGCAAAACTAAAAAATGTCACAAAATTAACTCTTTCTGGGCATACCCTCCCTCCTTCAGTGTGCTTTCAACAGCAAGTGCCTCCATATTTTTGGGGGAATGCCCTTGCCCTACTAGGAGGCCAGCTCCTTTAACACCTCACCTTCCACAGGGTAACTGGTAACACGTAACTGGATAACTGTTCATCAAAGCTGTTCAGCAAAGGAGCAGGAAAGCCTAACTCCTTTGCTCTAGGTAAGAAAATACTGAAGTGTAACTTACCTTTCCCTGGGAATCTTGCTGAAGACGTGGCCTGAGGCCCCATGCTACCTGGGCTTCCTCCCCCTCCCTGTCCTGCTCCCCGACTCTCTCTCTGGTACTCCTAGGAGCCCTTCTTGAGTTAAGCACTTGTACAGGAATTCTCATTTCTGGGTCTATTCCTGGGAACCCAACCTAAGACATAGCCAAATCCAGAAAAGCAATCAAACTAACAAAACTCTCAAAAGGAGTTATACCTAGTAGGTACCTTTGAGAGTTCCCAAGTTAAGATAGGGCTCTTTGCCTTTGAAGCCTAAAAGGAGATGGTAGGAGAAATACTTCAAGGTGTTTTGAATTACCAGAGATCTTCTGAAGACCTTTTGTACTTTGACCATTGATATGATGAAATGCCACTGATGGCTGAAATGAGAGAGAAGCAATCACAATATTTGGACCAATCAGGATGGGTGTTAGCCCAGCTTCAGTAGCTAACAACAATAAGCGTAAAGTTTATTTCTTGCTCACACTATACATGACCAACACGGATTGTCAAGGAACTATCTAGTTGAGGTCACTTTGGGACCCAGGCTTAGAATAGCACCACCTTGGCCTTTACGTCCACATTCACCACTAACGGGAAAGAGTATATGGTGAAGCAAACACTGGCCCTCAAAGCTTCTGCCTACAAGTGACACTTATCACTTCTGCTCGTATTTCATAGGCTAAGGCAAGTCACATGTCCATGAATTACAGGAAATAATAAGGAAGTGAGTCTACTGTGTTCCTGAAAGAATGAGAACCAATGTATTTGTAAACAACTCTCAGGATAGGTCGTGAAATCAATCTCCTAGGTATCAACCAGCAGCACCCTGAGAATTGATGTGTTGACTGTTTCTAAAAAGGCAAGCCAGGCACATGATGACTTTGAGCTATCAGAGTTCCCATGAGATTTCTTCCCTCAAAGAACACTGGTTAATACCATCTCTAAACAAAGGACTCTGCTTAGGTCTGGGGTCAGTAGTCCATTATGGCACTGGCTCTGGAATTAGAGGATATGTGTTCAAATCCACTTACTTACTGGCTGCACGAGCTCCAACAAATTACCTTTCTGACTCAGTTTCATTATCTGGAAAATAGAGACAATTGTAGAAGGTGTCTTACAGGATTGATGAGGCAATTAGAAATGATCATACATGCACATAGTCAATCAACGTAACCTATTATCTTCATTATTATTCCAAAGATAAATGAGACATGGTACCTTCCCTGGAGAAGTTTGCTCCTAATCGTAGAATATGGTTTTTCAACTTATTTCAGTTCTGTTTGAAAGATATTTAGTGACAGTCTACCATAAGCAGGGCACTGGACTGGACACTGCAGCAAGAATCAATGAGGCTGTGTCCTTGCCCTTTAAAAGTGGACAGTGAGGAGATCCAGCTCCGACTCAGCAGGTCAAGAACCCAACATAGTGTCTGTGAGGATGTGGATTTGATCCCTGGTGGGTTAAGGATCTGAGGTTACTGAAAATGGGTGTGTGTTGTAGATGCAGCTTGAATCCAGTGTTGCCATGGTCATGGCATAGGTCCCAGCTGCAGCTCCAATTCGACCCCTAGCCTGGGAACTTCATAAACTACATAAAGATAAATAAATAGGAGTTCCCGTCGTGGCGCAGTGGTTAACGAATCCGACTAGGAACCATGAGGTTGCGGGTTCAGTCCCTGCCCTTGCTCAGTGGGTTAACGATCCAGCGTGGCCGTGAGCTGTGGTGTAGGTTGCAGACGCAGCTCGGATCCCACGTTGCTGTGGCTCTGGCGTAGGCCGGTGGCTACAGCTCCGATTCAACCCCTAGCCTGGGAACCTCCATATGCCGCGGGAGCGGCCCAAGAAATAGCAACAACAACAACAACAAAGACAAAAAAAGATAGATAAATAAATAAAGTGGAGAGATTGGTGGAGTTTCCTGGTGGCCTAGTCCTTAAGGATCTGGCATTGTCACTGCTGTGGCTCAAGTCACAAGGTTCAATCCCCGGCCCAAGGAACTTCTGCATGCCTCAGGCATGACCAAAAATAAAAGTAAAGAGTTTGGTGAGTGAAACAAACAGGCAGCTTTAGTATTCTTTGAGTGACAAGAGGGAGGCAAAAGGAATGCAAAAGAGGAACATTTAGCTAAATTAGAGGGAAACAGCAGCTTTTTGAAAGAGACCTTTTCCTGCGGTGCATTTTAACAGTGCAAAACCAGTTATGCTTTAACTCAAGGTTAGAGAAGAAAGCTTTCAAGCCCTGCACCTCCCAGAATGCCTCCCTGCCCAGTGGTGTTTGACAAGTGCAGCTGATTCCCAGCCACTCTGCTCCCATCCTCTGTTCAGATGCTCAGAAGCAATAGTCCATAGGACTGCCAGTAAAAACCCAAGAAGGATACATAAAGGGAAAATATCCCCTGGGGGCAATCCTCCTCTGCCCTAAGGAAATCTGGCATTCTCCCCACAAAATGAATTGTGATAAATAGATACAGTGTCTCAAAACAGCACAGCCTTCAAGTCACGGGAGTTCTGTAGGCAATGCCACACAGATCTATGACACTGTTTTAGCCATGCTAGGGGAGAGACTTTTTAAAAAATTCTGTTCCATGATTCATCTGCTCTCAGGAACAGGAAACCTCTGACTGCATTAAAATGAATATTGGCATCTTTCATGTCCATGAATTTCTTATCTCTTAACCCAGAAAGACTAACCTAAGTTTTCCCCGTGACTACAGACACAATGAGAAGATCAACAGGCCAGACACTTCCAAGAGAAGGAAGGCGTAATTTTTCATATTTAAAAGAGAATATACATATAACACAAATGTGAAGCCAGAGGGCTCTGTTTTTATCTACAATCCCTTGAAAAAGATGGTTTCTATGGCAGCAAGAAATGTCAGGGTTTTTTTTTTCAAGGAGCTATTGAATTTACGAAGACACCCTTACTCCATTGGAAGTCTTTCTTCTCTGATGATACACCAGGCTTAATGAATTTGGGGTGATTTATGCCTCAATGCTTGCTCTACAACATTCCAGAAGACTCATGGAAGGGGCTTTCACTTTCTTCTTTACAAGTGGGTTTCTTACCAGGCCATCTTCCTAGAGGTTTGTAGGCATCCATAGGGAAAGGAAGGAACAATGGTTAATTAAATTCCATTAGACAAGAAACAGTGGGCATGAGTGAGAGGCAGGCAGCAATCTGTCACTAATGCTTTGAAAGGATGCAGTTTATGAATTTCCCATTTGGAGACCTGCCGATAGGCTGATCAAACACCTGCATAATTGATCAGCATTCCTGTATTCAAAAGAGGAGAGAAACATTTAATCTATCTTTTCATTACTTGTGATTGTAGTAGGTGGACTAATATCCATCAGCAGCTAGAGTTGTTAACATTACTTTAAGCAGGTAAGGAGTTTAGAGTCACCAAAGGTCTACTAATTGAGAATCCCAGAGGGATTACGTTTTTGGGTAGTATGATTTCCACTGTAAGGGAAAGGCAGTTTTGAGGGGATAGGAGAGGATATAGACAGGAAAGAAAGAAAAGAACATTCCTAGAAAAATAAATAACAATGGCAAAAAATGTAGAAGAAATTGATCCATGCAAATGCCTGTCCTGATCTATCTCCCAGGCAGTCTCTCAAGCTAAACTGCTTGCTGGACGCCTCCATTTAGATGTTCTTCTAGCAACTCAAGCTCACCACCAAATAGAACCCTTCAGCCCTCACACAGCAACTGCTTCTTTTCCTTCACATACAGCTCATTACGTGGCCAATAATATGGGGAAGCTGGGCAGTCATCCCAGACTCTGCCCTCTCCTGCTGCTCACCAGTCCCCATGCTCTCTATTCGGGCAGGGGAGACACAGTTTGCATTCCCACATGCTGGCTTAAGGGGGGCGTCTTCACCAGGCTCCTTGCCCAAGGTGTTTCCCTTCCTTCCATCTCCACTCTGGTGCCAGAATACTCTTCGTACATGTAAATGCAGGTGATTTGGAGGTTACACTTTTACTTAAAATCCCCAGTGGAACCCATAGGTTTTGGAATAGTTTAAAACCTTGAACTTAGCCATCAAGACTTGTCACAATCCCATTCCCGCCTGGACTCTCCATCCTCACTTCTCAGCAACTCCCTCTGCCTCTCTCTACAAGCATGATTTCCTTTGCACAGTGACTGTTCCACGTTGCCAGGAACATGCTCTGCTGTTTCACAGTGGCTGCCTTTGGACGAGCAACTTAACCCACCAATGTCTGACCAGGTTGCGCTCAGCTGCAGGGGGTGGGTGAGCTGTCCCAGCATCAAGCATGTTTACATGACACCCTTTGAGACAGCTAAGAAGTAGAATCATTGGGCTTCTGAGACCACAAACCATGAACAACAGCCATACACAGATGGTTTTGTCCAGCTCCTTCTCCTCTGGCACCCGTCGTATTTCACCTTGTAATAGTGAATTGAATGGAGCGAGAGGCCATCAAATATCCTACTGACAGGACAGCCGTGTGTCTAAAATTTACAGAGAGAGCACTTGGTGCTAATCTCATTTCAGTCTCACAAGGACTCTGTGGGTTATTATCCCCATACCTTGGATGAAAAAAAGTGCTCTATGCTATTCACAGTAGCCAAGACCAGAAAACAACCTAGTGTCCATGAACAGAAGAATGGACTAAGAAGATGTGGTACATATAAACAATAGAGTATTACTCAGCCATAAGAAAGAAGGAAATAATATCATTTGCAGCAACATGAATGGACCTAGAGATTATCACACTAAGTGAAGTAAGTTAGTCAGAGAAAGACAAATATCATATGATATCACTTATATGTGGAATCTAAAATATGACACAAATGAACTTATCTATCAAACAGAAACAGACTCATAGGGAACAGATTTGTGGTTGCCAAGGAGGGATTGAGGAAGGATGAAGTGGGAGTTTGGGGTTGACAGATACAAGCTAGTGTATATAGAATCGATAAACAACTAGTTCCCTGTGTGTGTACAGCATAGGGAACTATATTCAATAAATAATATGTGATAAACCATAACGGAAAAGAATACAAAAAAAGAACATATATATAGTATGCTATATAGTTTGCTATATAGTAGAAATTAACACAATATTATAATCAACTTACTTCAATTAAAAAAAAATTTAAGTAGGATTCAGTAAAGCCAGAGTTAAATGGGATATGAAGACAAAAGCATAAGTTGGAATGATGCAGTTGATGGCTTTGAAAATGGTTTTCCATCTTAAACCAAGGAAGGTGGAAAGCCTCCAGAGGCTGGAAAAGGCAAAGAAATGGATTCTTTTTAGTGCCTCAGGAAAGAACACAGCCCTGCTGACACCTTGACTTTGGCCCAGCAAGACCCATTTTGGACTTCTGAACTTCAGAATCATAAGATAAAAAATGTGTGTTGTCTCAAGCTACCAAGTTTGCAATAATGTGGCACAACAGCAAAAGGAAACCAATACTGCCTTTCCTCCCAAGGCATGAGTAGGAGGGCTCAAGTTCACAAAACTAGTCTGGTTTTGTGGAATGTGTGTCAAGTATTCTCCCTCGGCACTATCCTCAGACAAAACTCTCAGATGACAGGAAAAGTATCCTTAAAATTCTATTTTATTAGGCAAAAAGGAGTTCTTGGAAGACCAGCATCAGGAAGTTCAGAGTCAATGGACCACTATAAACCCAGGTTGGTTGCAGAGGTTCAGAGTAGGAACAGTCTTCTCGATGCGAGGACATTGAGGTCAGCTAATCTGCTAGGTCTCCTCATTTAGAGAAGAACAATTCATGTCCATTGTCACCCACAGTGGGAGTTAGGCACCTGGATTTACAGTCAAACTAAGACATGATAGAAGGAGGGGAAGGCAGGTGGATGTTGAATGGCCAAAAACTAGCAAGTATTTACTACTCTTTCCTTTTTTTTTCTTGTCGTTTTATTGAAATATAGTTGATTTACAATGTTGTGATAATTTCTGTTATACAACAAAGTGATTCAGCTATACATGTACACATATCCATTCTCTATCAGATTATTTTCCCACGTAGATTATCACAGAATATTGGGTAGAGTTCCCTGTGCTATACAGCAGGTCTCCATCAGCCAGTCATTCCGTAGACTCCTCCATTTATATCTTTGGTATATTTGCTAATGAGCACCTTTTCAAAACAACAGTGATGGAGACTAGCTCCCTCTACTGAGAGTGAGATGTGTGGCAGGCAAAGGTGGTAGAGCCATTCAGGCATTTCCCAGGAAAGGGGATGGGTGGGCCAGGGGAGCAAGGGAGATGGAAATCTCAGAAGGGAGACAGTAAAGGGAGGGCAAGTCCCCCAACCTCCTTTGCTTACTCCCAACTAGTCTAGGTAGAACTCATCCCCTATAGTTTAGCTTTGCAATAATTCGATCTAAGGATGTCGATTTCTGACCAGGAGGAAAAAAGCAGCTTTCTTAATTTATGAATTATATTAAGATGACAAAAATATGTGGCTACTTCTCTCTCCTAGGTAGGGTCATTAGCTTTTCACTGTCTCCTACGAATTGCCACTCCTAGTCCTTCACATAACCATCTAGAAAAACCAAATGATGTATTTTAATATTGCCATAGGTGCAGTTTGACCTTTAAGTAGCATTATTTAAATACCAATGACAGAGCAGGAAAGCAGTCTACTAACATGTGTTGTACAAGTCAGACCAAATAAGACACTAAATCTGTGAGTGCCTTTGAATCTCCCATTAGAGATAATGACGTATAGGCATGGATTTCCAC
This sequence comes from Phacochoerus africanus, assembly GCF_016906955.1. Lineage (NCBI taxonomy): Eukaryota > Metazoa > Chordata > Mammalia > Artiodactyla > Suidae > Phacochoerus > Phacochoerus africanus. Next base: position 87,750,983 of record NC_062546.1, read on the forward strand.
ACAGTGTCCAGCGCTGGTTCACTCCACATCCAACCAGAACAAATTAACTGAACATTGTGTTTGAAGAGAAAGAAATCATCGTTCTTCCTTCAAAATGCCACTTAATGAATAGTGCAGCTCAGTGGGGGAATAACAGGAAAGGATCTATTTATTTCTCAGTCTTGAAGTGAGTGCCACATCCTTGCAAGACCTGGATTCCACATTGTAGCCTTGCCTCCTGAAAGGCTGTGAACAGACCCTCCCCTCTGTCCACATCTTCCTGGATGGCTTGACAGGACCAGGTGCTCTCAGGTCATATTACAGATTCCTTGGATCTTATAGTAGGAAACTGAGGCATCACAGGTTGCAATGACTTATCCTTCCAAAGGATGGCCAAGGTTTCCTCACCTTCAGCACAACTGTCATTTGGAACTGGATGATTCTTTGTTGTGAAGGGTTGTCCTGGGCATTGTAGGCTAGGGATGGATTTATCACCAGTCTTGGCCTCTATCCACTAGATACCAGCAGCAGTTCCTCAGCTATAAGCTTCAAAAATGTTTCCAGACATTGCCCAGTGTCCCCAGTGGAGGAAGGAAATTAGCCCTGGTTAAGAACCACTGGAAAATATATTAATTATATACCTCAGCATCTTCATGTTGCTCTACAGCAATTCAAAGCCCTCACTTCAGAATCCAACAGCTTAGACAATTCGCCTGCTGATTAAAGATGACATATTCATCATGGTGCTCTAGACCAGAAAAGAGAATTAAAGTCACAATGAACTATAAGAGACCAGGAGGATGACTCTGAGTTAATCACCTTAGACTGAAATAATAGAAGTCCATGATTTCTAGAGGAATTCTTCCTCTAACCATGCTGGATCTGCCCTACTATCATTTTAAGACCCATTTAAAATTGAGCCCGCCCCTACTTATTCTAGAAATAATGTTTGTTGATCGTGGGACACTAAGCAATGGAGCATGATACAGACAATCTGTTGTTATATTTTCCTATTTAGTTTTGTTTGTTAGACATTTTTTAATATTTATAATAAGCTAAGATATTCATATCACTCAAAATAATTCAAAAGCCATGCAAGTGTCCCATCTTTCTGAAATGCACATCCTGAGAATTTAAACCTACAAGAAACTGAGGAGCTGCTGGAAAAGTCCTGAGTAGAAACAGTAGCATCACCAATGAACCAACCAGGGGTGGAGAACTTGAGCACCCATTTGGGCACTGCGATCCTGCAGATGGGCATATTTCCAATTGATTTTGTTTTTGTGTGTACTTCTAAGCATCCACTAATGGTAAATTTCAGGTTTATAACTAGGGTTCATCTTACAGTTTTGGCTAACCTTATAATTTAACCTAACCATGACTACTAAAGTCAAGTTTGGGATTAGTAGATGGAAACAATTACATTTAGAATGGATAAGCAATAAGGTCCTCATGTACCACACAGGGAACTAGGTCCAATCTCTCATGATAGAACATGATGGAAGATAATATGAGAAAGAGAATATGTGTGTGTGTGTGTGTGAGAGAGAGAGAGAGAGAGACTGGGTCGCTTCGCTGTACAGCAGAAATTAACACAACATTGTAAATCAACCATACTTCCGTAAAAATATATATATAAATATTTACAAAGAAATGAAGATTCTTAGCCCCTACCCTAGACTCACTGAATCAGAGACTCTGGGTGGAGCCCAGAAATTTGTTTAACAAGGCCACTAGGCAATGCTAACACAGCTAATGTTTGAGACACACTAACCTAGAAAATGAACCTCATGGAGAAATTAAGTGAAACCCTAATTCATGAAACTGCTTATTTTCCTACTACCAAACTTAATCCAGTGCTCTTTGCATGTCGTATTACCCACATTATTAACAGGGATGTTATTGTTTATAGGTGGATTAGAAAAGGAACAATGCATAATCAACAGAATCCTAATCTCTCTTTCCCCCCTGAAAGTTCTGAACTACATAAGAATTTGACTGACACCCACCAAAATCTAAGAAATTCTGAGAATCTTGGCACCTTCCTCTGTATCCCTCCTACATACGTATTATTAGGGAACATATGTTGTTTAATCAAAAGATAACATTACACCGGGTAATGTTCATGAGCACTGGCAAATATTTCACTTACAAGCTGCCATAGCTAATTATCTGGAAAAATATAAATACTCACATTTGGCCAAATTCCTTGTACCTCCTCCCTCTGTGTCTCTTCTGTGAATAGCAGCCCCAGCCGGCTGTCCCATTTGCTTTTGCAAACAAAGCTCTTAAAATTCAGGCCCACTGGTTTTTTGAAAGTCTGTTTCTAGTTGGCAATACATCAGTGTGAGCTAGTATGGGAAATAAGGCCAGGGCACCTCAGGGGGGCTGAGAGATTCTGACAGAGGTGAGAGGAAACATCAAGTGCAAATAACCAAGTAAGGAGCAGAAGTTCTGTCCAGCAGGCTCTGCAACCAGACTGATGGGGTCAGATCCCAGCCCTGCCTCTCAGGCCCCCTCCTTGTAAAATGCGGATAATGGCCCTTCACAGAGACGTTGAGGATTAAATTAGATAATCCAAGTAAAGCTCTTAGCTTAAAGCTTGGCCTATAATAAGTGCTCTGTACATTTCAGCTATTTCATTACAGTCTTGTTATTGCCCCCCAAATCATTTCTGAAGTAGCCAAAGTGATATCATTAGAGAGCTAAGCTGAGCTTGTATGACTCCCGGCATCCCCTGTGCCTGGCACAGATTGTGTGCCTGCTCTACCATTTTCTGTCTCTCAAAGAATGTTTTGAGCACTTACTATGTGCCAGGTGCTGTTCTAAGAGCTTGATGTGATTTTAATTATTTAATTCTCACAATACTGAGCCCCCACTGTGGGGCAATGGGATTGGAGGAGTCTCTGCAGCAACAGAATGCAGGTTCGATCCCGAGCCCAACACAGTGGGTGAAAGGATCCTGTGTTGCCGCAGCTGCGGTGTAGGTTACAACTGTGGCTCAGATCTGATATCTGTCCAGGAAACTCGATATGCTGTAGGGAGGCAAAAAAAAAAAAAAAAACTCTCAATAATTATAATGTTGAAATTAGGTACAGTAGTTAAGCAACTTAACCAAGTTACACAGCTAGTCAGGTTTAAAATTCAGTTTATCACCACAAAGCCCACACCAAACAGCTAGGCTATGCTGCCTCTCTATATATATTTAAATATTAACTTAGTAAATACTTTTGATTGGGTGAATGAGCTCTTAAAATGCAAATGTACTTGAGAAAGTTAAAATCAGTCATTAACACCTCAGCAAAAAAAAAAAAAAAAACAACAACAACTAAAAAAAAACCCCTTAGTATGAACATCTCAACACTAGGGGCTTAGAAAATTAAAAGCTCAGGCCAAGAGAGTTGGACTGTGATTTAGGCAGTTTTTCGTGTTTAAAGAGTAAAGTGCAAAGTATAGATTATGTTAGAAGAAACAAAGACTTAGGAATCAGACTGAGCTGAACAAGTTATTTAAAATCTCTGGGAGTTCCCATCATTGCTTAGTGGAAATGAATCTGACTAGTACCCACGAGGATACAGGTCTCGCTCAGTGGGTTAAGGATCCAGCGTTGCTGTGAGCTGTGGTGTAGATCACAAATGGGCCTCAGATCCCACTTTGCCGTGGCTGTGGCAGAAGCCAGCAGCTGCAGCTCTGATTTGACCCCTAGCCTGGGAACCTCCATATGCCACAGGTGTCATCTTGAAAATAAAATGAAATAAAATAAAATAAAATAAAATAAAATAAAATAAAATCTCTGAGCTTCAGTCTCCTATTTTTAAAGTTGAATATAAGGATACCTACCTTTTTGGCTTGTTGTGAATATTAAAGGTAGAAATCCCAGTGTTTGGCATATAGTAGCTACTCTATTAAAGTTGGTTCCCCAAGAAAGGTGTTCTTTCCAAAGAAGGTGACCTTGGATATGGTACCCACAATGGGGATCAGAGATACCCAGGAGACATGGAGTATCCTCCACCTTGAGGGTAAGAACAGCCTAGAAGGAAGTGAAGGATGTCAAAACTCTTCTCCACTTGGGGTCAGCCTTCTGGAGCAATTCCTAGTCTGGATTAATGCATTCCAAAGGCAAAGTTCATAGCAGAAGTTCATGGCACAAGTGGATCTCACTTCCTTAAAACCACATAGGAAAAAAGATACTTTTGTTAAAAGTAAAGAACTAGATGATGTTATTTAGGGATGAATGGCTGGAGGTAGAAAAATTTTTTTCTAGCCTGCCATAGACACGAGACATAACTCTTTAGCAGTGAAGATTGTCTACAGGAGTTTCTCCATAGAAAGCCATGAAAATACATGTCAAGATAGTGGTTTGTTCATTGCTAGTGTAATAGATAGCAAGCACAGGCAGAAATAAGTATTGTTGAGATAGAATCCTATAGGAAGTTTGCTTATCTTTACTCTAGACACCAAAACCATGACTATGAAAAATCAGGTGAAGATCACCTAATCAAGGAACCTGGAAACAGCCACATATGTAATGTCGAGAGATTTTCATTGATAAATAATATTACAAAGGCTACAAAACAATTCGTTGAATAATTGTTCTAATACTCTAGAGTGAAAACAAATATAATTTGTTACACATACAAATATCTAAGGACCACAGAGAGGAATGGGTCCTGATATCTATCTCCATTTCATTCTTACCAAGAAAGTAGTAATTATCCTGGGACACGGTAGTCAGTCAGTAATAAGTAGTTGTCAAATAACTAACAAAATTGGGAGTTTCCATCGTGGCTCAGAGGTTAACAAATCTGACTAGGAACCATGAGGTTGTGGCTTCAATCCCTGGCCTCGCTCAATGAGTTAAGGATCCAGCATTGCTGTGAGCTGTGGTGTAGGTGGCAGACTCGGCTTGGATCCTGTTCTGCTGTGGCTCTAACATAGGCCGGCAGCTACAGCTCTGATCAGACCCCTAGCCTGGGAACCTCCATATGCCATGGGTATGGCCCTAAAAAAAGACAAAAAACAAAAACAAAAAAATGTGGCTACAGGAAAAATTCTGGGCTGGACTATATTCTTCCAGGCCCTAAGGATCCTTTTGTTTCCCAAAGTGATATTTATATGATAAATATTTAAATATTAACTTAGCAAATACTTTTGATTGGGTAAATGAACTCTTAAAATGCAAATACACTTGAGAAAGGTAAAATCAGTCATTAACACCTCAGCAAAAAAAAAAAACGGTTGGGTCTTTGGGTGGTACTTTAGGGTTAAATGAGGTCAGAAGAGTGGAGCCCCCATGAATAGGATTAGCATCCTTATAAAAGTCCCAAGAGAGTTTGCTTTCTCTCTGCTCTCCACCATGTGAGAACACAGCAAGAAGACCATCTACAAGCCATGAAGCGAGTCCTCACCAGACTTCTGCCAGGGCCTTATTTGACTTCCCAGCCTCAGTAGCTGTTTATGCCACCCAGTCTATGGCAATATGTTACAGCATTCTCAGCCAACTTGGACAACACATAATGTCATCTGGATCCAACCCTCAACTCCTTTCTATTTGATGACTTCATACTTAAGATCCTCAGAATTAAGCCCAGCATCCTATATTCCCATTTATATAATATGATGTCCAGAGGAAGGGAGAGAGACCCTGTTTCCCATAACATGGTACCCATAATCCCTGAATATGTCCTCTTTGACTTCAATAGACCTGACTTGGGTCTTGGGCCTATGCCTGAGCCAATCACTACAGCCAGGAAGATAGAATACACTGATTGGCTAGCTTGTATCATGTGATCCTCCCTGAAACCTGAAGTAGACTCATTTCCTAGAAGAATATGGGCTGAAAATGAAGGATCAGGGCACCCTTGCCATAAAAATTGGGGGGGCATTTGTGCTGGACACAAAAGTCACACACTTTCCCTATAATACTCTAATAACCTTTCAAGCAAGCAGAACATTTCTTTAAAACTTTGGAAATTGCCTATAATGTACACTGGATAGTCATTGAGATAAAAAAAATTATCTGAAGGAACATAATTATTAGAGAAAGTAAAGAATATGAAAAGTTAAGATGACATTAGTAACCACACACTAACATTTGAAGTTCATGATGACTTTTTTATGAGGGCCAATGGCAGGTCAATGAAATGACAAAGCTTTTTTATTATTTTAATCATTTTAAGGTCAGGAGGGATTTGGAAGTGAGATTATTGAAGAAAAAAGCATGGCATGGTGAATTTATCTCCTTCACACATTTCGTCTCAAGAATACTTGCTTCAGGATTTGCCATTGTGGTGCAGCGGAAATGAATCCAACTAGTATCTGTGAGGATGTGGGTTTGATCCCTGACCTTGCTCAGTGGGCTAAGGATCCAGCATTGCCATAGCTGTGGTGTAGGTCACAGATGAGGCTCAGATCCTGAGTTGCCGTGGCTGTAGCTCTGTCTCAATCCTTAACCTGAGAACTTTCATATGCTACGGGTGTGGCACTTAAAAAAAAAAAAAAAAAGGAATACTTGCTTCAACTCATTTGCTGCTGAGAGATCTTGAGATATTCAGCAGGCACAGATTCTAAGTAGGCCTGGGAGGAGGCCCCCAAGGAGCAGGTAGTATTTGATCTGCTAGTGAATTTGTAACCCAGGATAGAGCTGCTACCAAGAGTAATTCCCTGTACTAATCATGGGGATAAACACCAGCCCACAGGACAAGGGTACAGGTAAGTAGCTCCCTTTGCTTCCTGATAACCCATGCTCAAGACCCATGGCTTTTAATGCTGCTCACCTAAGCAAAAGCTATCTCATTCAGCACTCTTCTAGGTATACCAGTAATCAAAAGATTTGAAATACCCTTGCAAAACCAGAGTGAAATCTGCAAACAAACAGCATAGGATCAGTCACTCCATTTTCATTTGTTTGTACCTAGGAATCTCCCATAAAATTATGACCTATTCCTAAGCTCTACTTTTCTATGGAAATCACTCTATGCAGAAGAAAGGAAGGGGTAAGCTAGGGATTCACATACTTGGGGTGTTCATTCTGGAGCTTTACCTATGTAGGCTCTTTTAATTCTCACAACAACCTAGAGATGGATGTTATTATACCCATTTTACAGATAAGGATAGTAACTCCCCAGAGACTCAGCCTGCAGTGAGCAATGCTTAGAGCCCAGACCCGTCTGATTTCAAAGTTTATATTTCCCTTTAGCATATTGCCTCCCAATGTTTTGGGTTGTTTTGTTTTTTTTACAAATAGAAAGCCATAGAAATGACTCCACCTTCTTGGCTTTCTTTCCAAGGAGGGTAACTAGCCATTTTTTGAATCCATTTCTTCCACTCCCAATGGGAAAGGCTAAGAAGGAGGTCAAAAGTGACCTTTCAAAAAAAGCTGGTGGAAAAGAAGGTGTATGGCAAAGAGGTAAGAGCCACAAAGACTTCATGTGGGCTCTGTCCCTTCCTGGCTGTGTCTTTGAGTAAGTTACTTAACTCCTCTGTGCTTCACTTTCCTCATTGGAGAATGGAGATAATAATAATACCTACATCACAGGATTATTGTGAAGAATAAATGAGTTATCATATAACAACAGAGAGCAGTGCCCAACACATAAGTTCCCAAGTTCCCAGTCAATGTTAACTTCCATTACTGCTCCTACTTGTCCTCACTTGGTACAACCCACAAGGCCCTCAGCCTCCCTACAATTATCAACACTGTAAGAAGGATGTAGTGTTTTGCATGTACTTTAATTATTTACTGATTTGTTGGCATTGGTGGCCAGTGTTCTCTGCCTGGATGTTTTTTAAGCCCATCTGTTAGCTTAGTGGTTCTCAAATTCAAGTGTAAATCAGAATCACCTCAAAGGCATGTGAACCCACGGCTGAGCCCACCCCTGGAATCTCTGATTCAGTAGGTACAGGTAGGTGTCCGAGACTCTGCATCTCTAACAAGTTCCCAGATGGTACTATTGGTCCATGAATGATATCAATAAACCACCCGTAATAGACACATCCTGGCATATAAGTAGTCTGCTTACCTCCGCTAGAGAAGACTTGTGATGCAGTGAAGAAAGGCTAGTTGTCAAAAGGGGAAAATGACCAAAACCAAATAGACTGCATAGGTTTCTGCCTTCTGGGGGTTGAGGAGGGGATGCGTGTCATAAACTATATCAGTGAGTCCCTGACATCTCTCCCCAACTCCTTTTTGCTTCCAGCAGACACTGGTGGGGAGGGTGGGGGCCAAGGCCATTGTTCATGGTCCACTGAGCTGCAAAACACTTTAGTGAGCCCTTAGATGTCCAAAGAAACCCAGAGCCAAGCTAAGTGCTTTGGGGTTTTTCCCGTTGTTGTTCCTTAGCGGGAAATGGATGAGAGTAAAGGAGGGAACAGAAATAAACAGGATAAAGGAGGGGAGCAGACAAATGAGTGAGGAGTGCCAAACGTGTTGGGGAGCTAGAGCTTGCGTTGGTAAAAATGGATAAGGGCTTATAAAGAATATTGTTTAATTTTAGCTTGCTTAGATTTCTGTAATATCAATTCTCTCTATTTTCCCAAATCTTCCCTAAAGTCAATTACCACATCAAGGCCTGGGGGCTTGGGGCCCAGGGAAGAGGTTGTTAAGCAAGGAGAGGGGCTGAGTTCTACAGCTCAGATGATGCATTCTGGAACATGATAGAGTTGGGGGAAAACAGCAACACACACTGTGAACTTAATTACTCTGGGAAACAGAGGCCTGAAGCCGGAGGCCACCAGCAGAAATATAAGCCACACTCTCCCAGAATCCCTCGAGAGACTGGAAATGACTCAGGCTTCCTACTGCCTTTGGAGTGAGAGCAGAACCAACTTCATTTGAATCTCAGTGGTCAGGAGACCTCAGCTGACATCAGGTGAAGACACAACTACAGTGAGTAGTTTGAGGGAGTGAGCAGAGCTCAGAGCACCAGAGAGTCATCAGCATAACAGTGAACTCTCCTTCTTGTATTGCCTCTCACAGGTGGCCTAAGAAACATGGGGGCCTCCAGCTCTGTACACTTTCAGCATCTTTAAGATGATGCCTCATGCCCAAGAGTTTGAGAGTCAAATGTATGCCACCAATGCTCTGAGGAAGAGAACTATACGTTTCTAGGAAATAGAGACAGAGCAAAAAAAAGTATGGGAAAAGAACAATGATTGGTGGCAGTTAAAAAGTAACAAGTAATTTGTATTGGTTTTTTGCTCTAATTTACGTGGTAACCTTTTTTTCTCCTCCACAATAAAATGCACAAACAACAGAGACATCTGTTTATTGGTCTCTTGTCTCTCATCTGCATTCATTAGGCATCTGGGTGGGAGTGGGAGGAAATTCTAATTCTTCTACCCCTCCCCTGACTGAACATCTGATTTCACTTCCCTTTTTGCACCCAGAGGGGCCCCTTATCAAGCTGTAACTAAAACCAGTTTCCTTGGGTGGTTTTTAAGTACTAATGAAGGACCACACTTGCAGATGTAACCAACCTGATGGTGGATGAAAAGCCAAAGATTTCCTGAAAATATCCTCCAATGTCTGCCCCCTGCCCTTTGCCCTCTGCCAAGGCTGCATACACTAAGGGGTGTGAAGAAGGAAGCTTCAGGTAAGGCTTTCACACCTGGGATCCAAGGATGTCAGGTCCCTAAGGATGCAAGAGTGACAGAAGGCAGAATCTTTACAACATGCCACAAGGTACAGTACAACCAAGACCCAGCAGATACACACTTAAAATGAATATTATCTTCTTTTGGAAGGTTGCTATCACTTCTCTCCACTCCAAGGAGTCTGTTCTAACACAATGCCCTAGCAGCCCATGTGACTGAGCTGAAAATTCAAGACGAAATGCACTCAATTGTGTGCTAAGAGAGAAAATGTCTGGAACTTGGTACTCTTCTCTACTGCTATTATTTTTCCTTTTGAAAGTTTAAGAACAGTTTCTTTTGGCATTCCCTTCTGGCTCAGCGATAACGAACCCAACAAATATCCATGAGGTTGCAGGTTTGATCCTTGGCCTCACTCAGTGAGTTGAGGATCCAGCATTGCCGTGAGCTGTGGTGTAGGTCACAGACAAAGCTTGGATCTGGTGTTGTTGTTGATGTGGCATAGGCCAGCAGCTGCAGCTCGATTCAACCACTAGCCTTGGAACTTCTGTCCACCTTGGGTGTGCCCCTAAAAGACAATAAATAAATAAATAGTCAATATAATGGCTTAACAAAAAAAAAAAAAAAAAAGAGCAGTTTCTTTTTTTTTTTTTTTATGCTCTATCTCAAGATTTAAGGCTTTGGTGGCAGATCCTGAGAGCAAATGCATAGTAACAGTTGGGTTGGGTTGCCCCAGCCTCCTCGTCCCTCCCAGGTTCTAGCGGCCTCCAGCCTCCTCCACCTCTTCCTAAACAGCTCTTGGCCATTTTCTCCAAGATAACTATACCTCAAATTGAAGAATGCTAAACTTCAGAACAGACACTTTGTACACACAAAGCTAGAGCTCCATGCAGGCTGCTAAAGTTTGGCCCAAACAGAAGGTGTGATCTAGAAGATGTTAGTGAAGTACTTTACCCAGAGCAGTTCCCCTAGTTGCTGCCATCATTCTCCTCCTCGGTTTTAGCCAATGAGGAGATGGTGCCATTGAAAGATCTTGGTATTCGGAACTAAACAGGCCTCAGTCTCAATTCTGACTCTTACTTGCTGAATAGCTGAAGAGCTTTGATCACTCCATTCAGCCCCTTGGAGACACAGCTTCTCCTTCATTAAAATGGGAATCATTACATTCACCTTGTAGTATCTGTACTTAATAAGTATTCAGTACACAGTAGATTTTTTTTCTTTCATGGCTATTCCTGTTGCTGCCAGTGATATAGGACAGAAAAAAAGGTAGAATCCCAGTAGAAAAAAACTTCCTTGAAAAATTTGCATTCTTGGAAGTAAGAAAAACACCTTCTTGCACAAAGGAAAGAAGCCCTGCCTAGTCTCTGCCAGGCCCAGTGTGTGGCTGAACTGCACTGACTCCATTGTGTCAGCTCCATCTCAGGCCTATGGTCCAATCTAGTCCCCTTTCTGTGTGACTGGGCTTTAGCCTAACTCACAAGTAATACACTCAAGCCAGATAAATTCACTACAAATTTTCATCCTGCTTTCCTCTGATACGAAAACTGGAAGAACGCCTTTTGCTGATGAAGACGGTTAATTATTCTCTAGGAATAATGGCTACAAACCCCCCCTGGGGGTAGGAAAAAAAAAACAGTTCCTGTAAGAAGGGCACTGTTTCTCCCTTAGTAGTCAGATTCTAAGCTTTGGCCCCTTTAAATCCCCTTTCTATACCCCTTTGGGTGGGGTGGAGCACAGCTGTGAATGCTGGATCATCACCTTCTCTACCCTGCTGTATGTAAGTTACCACAATAAACTTCATGATTACATTTTATGGAGTTGTCTGCTTCATTTCTTGGTCTCAAAATCCCTTCTCAGTTTGGAGGATGTTATTCAATATCCCCATCATCCAATGCCCAGATAACCTCCTCTTCCCCCCAGAGCTGAGAAGTGTCTTGGAATTCCCACTGTGGTACAATGGGGTCTCTGAAGCTCTGGGACACAGGTTCAGTCCCCAGCCTTGCACAGTGGGTTGAGGACCTGGCATTACCTCAGCTGAGGTGTAGGTCGCAGTTACGGCTCAGATCTGATTCCCAGCCTGTGAACTTCAACAAGCCATGGGCCAGCCAAAAAGAGAGAGAGAGAGAAAGAAGGGAGGGAGGGAGAAAGGGTGGGAGGAAGGAAGGAAAGAAGGGAGGAAGGAAGGAAGAAGAAAAGAAAAAGAAAACGAAAAAGAAATACCTTCCAATTCTGCCCAACTTGAAAATTTCCCAAGCTACTATAGCCAAGCAGGACCCTGTGAAGCCTTCCCAGAATAGACCCCCTACTCATGTCTTCCACTTGCCCTTTTGTTTACAGAAAAACTTTAGTCAAATAATCAATTTAATAAGAGAAGTGAGAAAATACAGAGAAAAGGAAAACAAGCAAGACAAAATAATAACAGTTTAGACATTCAACAAAGTCAGAGACTTCTAGTTCTTCCCCAACAACTATAGATAATGCTCTGAGCACGTCCCTTAGAGCTGTTTTGCAGGCAGAACTCAAGTGTGTGCTGCCCACAAGCACATAGACCCCAGACTTATTGGAACCAGAAGGTTGATGACACTGATTCTCAATGACCTCACCACCAACCAGTCAGGAAAGTGTCCAGGAGCTGATCATGCTCTGCTCCTTGAACACTATAAGACTCCTCTCTATAGTGAGGCACTAGCCCACTGTGATCCCTCTTTTCCTGGCAATTAAAGCTACTTCTTCTGTTTTCTCCAATTCTCCAACTATGTATCCACATATTCAGTGTCAATGTATAGAGACAGCCAATATTTTGGCAACACTAACAAATATACTTAAAGGCCAATCAGTAAGCCACCCCAATGAAATGTTCACCATTTCCCTTAGTAGTCAGAGGACACATATGCTTAGACAGGGTCAGGAGTGAGGCAAGAAGAAGAGTGGGGTGTGCCTCCTGCAAGAACAGGGACCTGGGGAAGCAAATGTGAACCAAATGCATGCTGGGTTCTTGGGACAGAGAAGCAAATGAAGCTGAATGGGAGGGTGTTTTCTGAAGAAAGAGAGAAAATGCTAAAGACAGACTTTATCAAAGTCACATTTGCTTTCAGGGACTGGCACTCAGGATCTGCTTTGGAAATATTGTGGTTCTGAGCTAAAAGTGGCATCTGTTTTCAGGTGTAGAGCATATCAATTTTCTCTGTTGGACTTGGGTACAAGAAACATCACATTGCTTTATTTTTCATTTAGATTTAATTTGATAAGATGCCTAATATCACATAAATGCATACAGAAGTCCTAGGGAGAGAGGAATGGGTTACACTGAGCTGAAAATTTGAAGAAGGGAAACAGGTCCTACAATCCCTATTGGTTGCCACTGGAAGGAGGAGGAGGAGGAGAAAGAAACAATAGGCCAAAGGTGGGGCCACTTGCCCCCAGTACTGCAAAATAAGACTTAACTGCAGTTCCTGATCAGCATAGTGAGGTAACCTTGCCAGGAACAATCTTTTCTTTTCTTTAGCTAATAACCTCCTTCTCCATTTTGTACAGCTCCTCAGGGCTGCTTTTCTATTCACTAGATGGAATGCTGCCTGATTGGTGATTTGTTGAACAGAGTCAATTAGGTCTTCAAATTTACTCAGTCAAATTTTGTGGGGTTTTTTTTAACACCACTAAGATGCTCGGCACTCAGGTTGACAAGACCCGGTTAGAAAGTGGAATGTCACTGGCCTGTACCAAGCTGGGCCTGAGATCCTTGGCCAAGACTTGAAGCATATCCGTCCACCACCCTCTCCCCTTGTTGGGAGACTGTGGACAAGCATGGCCTGGGAGTCCACTTCTCACAGAGACCACCCACCACTCCCAATATCTCCCTGGTCATGGGGAAGCCATCCAAATTTCTGAGGAACAGGACAGCCAAACCAGTGCTGCCTCCTCTATCTCCATTAAGAGCCCCTCTACCCAACCTCTCCATGAGCTTCCACCTCCCAAATTGTATCTAGGTGGAGCCACGCAGACACATGGCTCTATTCACATACTGAAGCAAGGAGAAAAAAACTTCTCTGTCTTTCAAGTTTCCTAAAGTTTGCTCACCTGGGACCTTTGTGCAGATAAGGAAAAAGTACCCCTTCCCCAAGACACATCACTGGCATAAGTCAGAATATTTTCTATATTTGTTAAAGCAAGACACTTATTGCTATGTTCCAGATTTTTCTTAAAATAAGTACTCAAAACTACAAAGTATACAACATAATGGAAGCTTCTTAGACAAGGAGCCTTTTTGCAGTGCACAACCTGCACCACTTTAAAGCCTAGTTTTACAGCTATGGGTGGAGCCTCTGAAAGCAGAGAGCAAAGAGCAAAAAGCAGAATGCAAAATAAAAGCATTTATTACAAGAGGACAAGGAAGCTGAACGTTCCACTTGCTTAGAGAAAGCATGCATTCCCTGTGGCTTTGACAGTGCCCATTTCCAAATCTGAATCATGCACCAGGCAGTCTTCTCTGAGATACATTTATGCAAAATGCAGACCATAAGCCTCCAGTGTGAATATAGAAAATACTAGAGTGCCTCTTCTCTTAATCTTTAAAAGTATCTAGGTTCTTACCTGATAGGGAGAAAAGACTGCAGAAAGCAAGTCATCAACCCTCAAATGCCAGTTTTCTAATTAAACCAGGGACAAGATGCCTTCATGGCCCAGTAACTAGGAAAACACTCATACTTTGTGCTCAGACAATGGCGCCTACACAGAGTCAATACAGCCCTAAAAGGACCACATTTGGCTTCATCACTGAGTGATCTTTGGCAGAAGGTTAGGGAGCCATGCTCTATAGACTGGGATGATAAAAAGACCATTCCAATGCCTAGAAGGGTATGTGATGAAGCCAAGGTACATTTAGTTATGCCTGCTCTTGCAGAACTCAAAAAAGGAATCCAGGGAAACAGTCAAGGAGAGTAAGCAATATATATTTGTGCTATCAATGAGCTGAGCTCAATAGAGAAAATCCTTTGGTAGGTGCCCCATGGTGACCCTCCACCTCAATGAAACAGGGTTATCAGAATCAGTGTAAGTACCTGCTCCAACATCTTTCCGTGAGCCAATGCATTGCTCACATTCAACACAGCTCACAAGGGTCATTTTAGACCCAGAGTACCATGCATAATCACCAGATATACACTGCCTCCTGGCACTCTCTGGGCTTTTATTCTCTGTGTTTGACTTGCTGTTCTCCACCGTCACCTTATCCTTCCACCTAGATACTTGGCCAATTTCTCCCAGTACAATCTTGTTTCCTCTAGATATCAACACTGATAAGCCACAACTCCAGGTGTTATTGCTTCTCCATCTCAGCCAGCCTGCTCTGGGACATGTTCCCTGGGCCAAGCTCAGTCCTGACCACCCCACCACCTCTAGTCTGGAAACAGGGAGCAGAAAGCTCTAGGCACATGGTTGAGAGCATTATCTTCCAAGACCCTTGACCGTTTTTTTTTTTTTTTTTTTTTCACAGCTGCACCTGCGGCATATGGAAGTTCCAAGCCAGGGGTTGAATTGGAGCTGAAGCTGAGGCCTAGCCCACAGCCACAGCAACACTGGATCTGAGCCACATCTGAGACTTACGCTGCAGCTTGGGGCAATGCTGGATCCTCAACCCACTGAGCAAGGCCCATGATCGCACCCACATTCCTACAGAGACAACCTTGAGTCCTTAACACACTGAGCCACAATAGGAACTCCAACCTTTTAGCTTTTTAATCCCTAGGACTTGCTGGGAGAGGTATGTGGACCTCAATTTATTCTAAATTCTACTCTATGGGGAGTAAAGTTTTAGCAATATTTTATTTTAAAATTATCTCATATTCTGTACTGGAGAGCCTGTGGAAATAGAAGAAATGGTTCTAATGGAAAACCATTAGAACCCTCTCCTCCCCCCACTCCTCTTACTCCAACCATATTTTTAAATAATATCAACAAGCAATAGCTCATTTACCAGGAAAGTGTCTTTGGGGCAATTCTAACTGCTTTAGCCTTTAGCATAACAGAGTTAGTTGAAGGAAAAAGATGTTGGACATAAAAATTAGACAAACCAGGCTACAGTGTCCACTGCGGTGGCATCCAGATTTGAACCTGGGTCTATTGACTCCAAGGCCTATTCTCTTAGTCACCATTTCTACAGACTCTGCTTTATTTGAAAAACAAAAACAAAAACACAGCCTGTCAGCAGGAGCTAAGATACATAAGAATGAAGTTGAGAAATGAATGGGCTATTAAAACTGGTTAATTGAGAAAACTTCATAAGGAGGCAAGTGGGGTCTAGAATGAAAATGGGATTGAGCCATTTAAGGAAATAGAAAAGGAAGAGGGTGAGGTGGGGAAAGGGAGAAGAAGAAAAAGAGAAAAAGAGAAGAAAGAGGAGGAGAGAGAGGAGAGGGAGAGAAGGAAGAAAGGAAGGGAGAATATGGTTTAGTAGATAATTCTATGTATAAGTATTATAGGATCCACCCCTGGGCAAGACTCTTAACAGTAGAAGTTTCAGGCAATAGGGTAAGAGTGATAGAATTTGTTCCAAAATGATAAAATTGCAGCTTCCTTGGTCCCCACTCTGCTGTAACAAAGCACTGAAACAGTGGGCATTTTACAAATTTATTAAAGCAAAAGTACATTTTCAGAGAGAGAGAAAGAGATAACACTCATGGGTAAAAAAGAGGGCTTGCCTTACCTTACAAATGTTTTTATATCTCAGACCTGAGTGGAGACCCAATTTCTCCTGTCCCAGCCCCCTACACCATGCATACGGGCTGAGTGTTGTTTGATTTCTGTATGGGGCATATTTGATCTTCTGATTGATTCCAGGCAGGATACCTTATTTGCATGGGGAACAGGTCTTATAGTGGCCGCCATTCCTTCCCTAGCAGGGAGTAAGCAGCCCAGGTTGCTAGAGGTTGGCAGAGGGGCACTACATTGAGACAAAGCCAGAGGCTTTTGGGTTTATCTCCATGAAAGTGACTTGAAACCTGTAACAAGAGAGTGAGGGGAAAAAGCTGATTCCTAATCAGAGGCCAGATTTTCTAAACTCTCCCTCATCTGCAGCAGTAAGACCATTGATGAGTGAAGCCAACTCTTCCAGGTTTCAATGTGGACACTTTCTTGGGCTGAGTGTTCGTTTTTCCAAAGACATCCATAGAAAGCCTTCATCTCCATCAACAACAGGAAATTCACATTCTTCATATCATTAACCAGAAACAAAGATAAGAAACCTGGGTCTCAAAGAGACTCTGTAAATCAAGAAGCAAGCAGCAAAATCTGTTGGCAATGCGTTCTGGAGGGAAAACAAAAAGAATTTAAAATCCACATTTCCCTTCATCCTGGAAGGCTTCAAAGGAAATGCATTTTGTTGTAAAACAACAAAATATGTATATAGAAGAGGGAACTAAAAAGTGCTTGTCCTACACTGGCCCCCCTCTCTCAAGGGGCAAGGCAGCAGCCCTGCTCTTACTGGAAGTCACTGTGGCCCACTCTCCTCAGAAGAGCCTGCCTTCCTTGTACCAGATCCCAACACAAATGCAGGCACTGCTGGCTCTCTTTTTGTTTGCTATTTGCTCTCAGGCACAACTGCCATTGATTTACAAATGCCCACTTCCCACACAAAGAACAACTGGCAGAGGAGAATTACCTCCGGAATGTGCCAAGAACTGAAAGCACCCCTCTTTGTGTTAAAGGATGAGAAAATAAATGACAAAGGATGCCAGTGTGTGAAGCTACCTCCCCCTCCCCAGGGAGGTAATGACCCTGCAGGTACAATTCTCTGTGACTGGAGGGAAACTAGGAGAGGAATTCTCTCAACAGAAGCTGCAGGGGACCTTCAACCAGAAGCATGGGCTTCTGAGATTGAAAAAAAACAGAACAATAGGACACTCCAAGTGGGTGTCTAAACCTGAGAAGTCCAAGGTCAGTACTGACACTGGGGCCACAAAGTTCATGTATCCAAAATACATAAGCAGAAAGAAAAAGAGCCTGGTGCTTTTCCTAAATTATCAAACATAATTCTCAAAACAGCCCTGCAAGGCTCTTGTTATTGGACTCAGGGAGATAAGTGACTTGCTAAATTAGCACAGTTAGGAGAAGAACAACCAACATTTGAGGGGGTCTCAGCCTTTCCTCTATTAAAAGATATGACATTAAAATCTTTAAGAGTTTTTTAAGCAAAAATTGATTCAAATTGAGCAGTGCCAAACCAGAAGTGGTTAACAGAGCTCCTCCAAAAGAGAGCCAGGAGAGAGATTTATACAGAGAAAACACAGAAACAAAGAAAGGAAAGTATTTAGTTGGCTGGTGCTTAAAGCCTAGTTGGCTGTGATTGGTTGCTGTTAGCATTTTGATTTTGTAACTTTGAGGAATTTACAAGGTCAGATTTGGGTTTGCCTTTGAAGGGGAGCAAAACATGCCACCCCAAGATGTCTCTGGAATGTGGATTATTCTGAGGTGAAAACAATTAAGGCCCAAAAGACTGAGGGGAAAACATTGACCTTCCTTTTAACTGCCTAAAAGAATTTAGACAGAGGGCCTCTTCCCCATGTAGAACTATTACCAGAGACAAATATAAAGGATATGGGTGAGATGTGATGGGGGACCAAGGCCTGGAGATCAGCCTCCACTCTGTGTCCCACTGTCTCTGCCCAGCCCAGCAAACATGTGTTTACCAAACATTTGCATATCCACCTTCATGTGTATTGCTTTCCTGCTTTTTGAAGTCCCAACCTGTGTCCCTAACACTCTCTTTTTTCTTTCGCTGAAGATGGTATTTAAGGTGAGGTCTTCAGCCATTTTGTCAAGTTATTCATTATAACTTGTGTGCATGTATACGTGTATACATGTTATTAAACTTTTGTTTGATCCTCCCTATTAATCTGTCTCATATCAATTTAATTCTTGGGCCAGGAAGAAAATTTAGAAGCGTAGAAGAAAATGTCTTCCTCTGGGATGGCACCACAGCAGAGAAGCCACATGTGTCTAGTGACCTTGTTTAATTAATTTAACCACCTCCTCCCATGGCAGCCATCTCCCTGTGGCCCAGAGCCATTGCCTAGAACAGTCACTTCTGACTTCTCGGTAGTTTTTAAAGTCACATAGGTAATCCACAAATATTGTTTTTTCCCTATAAACAACAAAAAGACAAGTATCAATCAAAAACTTTTGGGGTTCCCTGGTGGTTCAGTGTGTTAAGGATCTAGCATTGTCACTGCAACAGCTCTGGTCACTGCTGTGGCTCAGGATCAATCCCTGGCCTGGGAACTTCTACATGTTGCAGGTGTGGCCAAAAACAAAACAAAGCAAAATGAAACTCTCAGATACTACAGATAAACTCCAGCTGCTACTGGGCCATCACCCCCAATCCTGTCTTCTGAAGACAAGCACTGCTACCTTTTGGCGCCTCTGTTTCCAGAGCTTCTCTTTGCATTTACATCCATATATGTGGACACATGAAACATAGAGGACGGTTTTGAGTGAGTAACTCTCACACAATCAGTGTCATATATTGTCCTTTGGCGCTCTTTCTTTTCTCAATAGTCCACTTTGAGATCTTTCTCTGATAGAATCCCCAGAACTACCTAACAGCAATGCATTTAATAGTATGACTGTGCCATAACCGACAAAGACATTCCCCTCTTGTTGGGCATTTGTTGTGGCAGGTTTTTTTTTATACCAGTCTTGCCATGACATGTGGCAGTCACCCAGGCATATTTAAGAACCTGAGATAGAATAGACTACCGAGAATTATCTCAGAAAGTATCCCAGGAGAGAGGGATACAAAGCTGATAATGGAAGCTGAGGCTTGGAATTTGTGTCAGAAAATCTCAATCCTGCTTTCCCCCACAAAGCAAATGTGTTGGAAATTGAGAAGTTGCTGTTAAGGAAAGACATAGCCCATCTTCCAGTTTAAGGAGTAGATGACAAAGAGAAACACATTTAAAAGTGGAGTTGAACCCTCTCTGGAATAACCAAAGCAATTAGCCCTTACAGATGGAATAATCCATGCATCCCAAACCCACGTGAAAGGTTAATATTGATCAAGTATGGAAATTTTAAAGTAGTTTTGAAAAATAGCCAATGTTACTCCTTTTTAGTATGTATGTTTTTCACCCTGTGTGTATGTATGTACAGGGTGATATTGGCTAAGAAATCCACTAATGTGGACAAATGGAATCTACTACACCAGAAGGACAGGAAATTAATTTTGTTCACCATCCTTACCATTCCAACTAATCTTGGATTGCATGAAGCTCCAAAAGTTCAAGTTGGGGGTTCCTTCTGTGGCAAAGTGGGTTAAGGATCTGACAGCAGTACCTCAGATCACCGTG
The DNA here is from genome assembly GCF_016906955.1 of Phacochoerus africanus. Lineage (NCBI taxonomy): Eukaryota > Metazoa > Chordata > Mammalia > Artiodactyla > Suidae > Phacochoerus > Phacochoerus africanus. Next base: position 87,770,896 of record NC_062546.1, read on the forward strand.
GAAGTGCAGGTTCAATACCAGGCCCAGCCCAATGAGTTAAGGATCTGGGTTTGCCACAGATATGGTATATCCTGCAGCTGTAGCTCGGATTCAATCCCTGGCCCAGTAACTTCCACATTATGCGAGTATGGCCAAAGGAAAAAAAAAATCAAGTTGTATTCTGCTTGTTTCACAGCAGCTTTGCCTGGGGAACTCCCACATGTCCTGCTTGACTCTGCCTAGTGCCCCTACTGCAAGACTGCCCCTTCCCCCCAAACCATTTTTGATCCCAGCATAGTAGTACATACATATCTAAATATCATGGCACTTCTTGTTAGACATTCAAATATAACTGTGTGTAATCTTTTTCAGAGGAGATACTACAGTGTGTGCATTGTGTTCCCTCAACACATAACGCAGTTTCTAGCATATAGAAAGTTCTCAATTAACATGTATTGACCTGAAGATCTCTAAGGAAAGAGAGTCCCTTTCTCATTCAATAATTGATAAGGGTTTACAGAAATTAGACACAAGGGGAAAGCAGTAAGTCACTAACTCATTTTATCAATTCACCTGTTAACACCTAAAGGAATTAACTCTAAGAAGTAAAAGTTTTTCTTTCCCTCATTAAACACAAGTATACTTCCTAGACTCTCCAGTATCTGGGATTTTATATTAAGGATTCTTGGTTAATTAAATAGATTTTAGAATCAACTCAATAAAAGGGCTACAGTGAATTGCAGCAGTAAGATCTAATAGAGCATTTTTCACCTTTTCTAAAAAGCATCCTTCTATTTGATAAATAAAAGCTATCACTTCCCACTCTTAGAGATTCTGTTGTTCTTCCTGCAGTGGGTTGTATCAAGAACTGAGCTGAGGCTCAAGAGATGAGAAATTACTTCCAGTATTTCCTTTATGAATGCTCCTGTCCTGGGTGTATATTCTTCAATATACCAGCACCCTCCTGCCTGACGGAAAGCAAAGGACTGTTCTGCTAACCTAATTAGAAGATGTAGTCAGTCACAGCCTTGCTCAGAAGATCAATTATATCCACAAGGATAAGACTAATTTTCTCTTTCTGGTCTGCAGACACCAATACAAAGGCAACAATCCCCTTTTATGGTCACAAGGGGAGTTGTCACAACTCTAAGCCTTGCCTTCTCCCACGAGAGTGCAAAAAAGAAAGCAAGGGAATATTAGCTACAGGGTTCTAACTTCAAGTGCTTCCTTCTTGGTACAGAGGCAAAGCTTTTCCAAAAGGCACTAGCAAAACTTCTCTCACACATCATGGTCCACAGTACACCCACCAGCCGAGGGGAATGTGATTAGCATGAGTCACCACCTGTCTCACAGGGGCTGGACACAGGATGGCAACATCAGGGGAGACATCATAGGAACAAGGAGGGATGGGGCAACCAGCATCTCCTGGACACCACCTACAGGACCTAGATTTAGAAAGAGGAGCCCTGACCTCCATACTTGCTCTGCTATTAACTTTGTGACATTTATAAGTAATGGCCCCTTGTAGACCACAGTCTACAAAGATCACAGATCACAGTCTCACCTGCAGAATGCGGGGGCTGGGCTAGACATTGTCTTCCAGCTTGACTTTTCTCTTACTCTGGGAACTTCCAAGTGTCCTTGTAAAGATCTGTCTTCCTGTGTGCCATTCCTCCTGTATGTACACATCTCCTAAAATGATGGAAACGCTGGGATGTCTTTGATCATCTATTTTACAAAGAGAGGGATATTTTAATGAGAACATTTTGTACTGCTCCTTCCCCGCTGGTCTTTAAGAACAAAGGATCTTTTTCTACCATTACTGACATTTAAAAAACAGCCTTTCTGATTCAGTAATTAGGACTCAAAATCATTCAGCATAAAGTTATGGCTTCCCCACAATTATCCTAGTGAGGAAGTAAGAATGATCTTCTCATCTCTATGTTGCTAACAGTAATTCCTGACCATTATCTTTATTACTCAATTGAAAAACAAGAAAATGGAAGCAATGCTCTCCTTGACACCAGGACCTCTGTCATTACTGGAACATAGAATTGAAGTTTTTATGTGACTGTATGAGTAAGTTTGGCCCCAGCACTCTGAGGGTCAGTTGTGCTTGGAAGCCAGAGAACAAAGAGTGAGCTCCAAAACCTTCAGTGGAAGGCACAGGGAACTCAATCTGTCTGTGGAAGATGAGAATGAAAAAAATAAATAAATAAAACAAATCATGCATTTTTATGTATTGCATAAATAAAGGGACAAGGAAACCAATTGCTTTGCCAGAAAGCTCCATTTAGATGTATCTTAGAATCTGCACAAAACAGCCATCTTACTTCTTCCTTCCTTCTGCTTTTAGCAATGACTCACCTAGACTATGATCATCTGTCAGCCCAACTGCTTTGATTTTCATGTTCCTGCAACAGTAATTGCAAAAATGCTTAGAGATAGTAACACATATTGAGCCCTCTGCCCTGGCACACAGGGGTTCTTTAAACTCACCTCTTACCAGAGTGAAATGGACATTGATTCAAGTAAGCCCACTCAGCCTCTGTTTTCACAAGTTGTGTCAATCTTATCCCCAGCCACTATCTGTTAGGGCCTCTGGATCCATACTTAATGGGTGACACAAAATACACACATACTAAGCATTTGCCCAGAAGTATAACATCAAACATGCATCTGCTTCCTGGCATTTGTCAAAAGTTCAATTTAGAGAAAATGAAATTGTAAATGTTGGAGAGGGTGTGGAGAAAAGGGAATCCTCCTATACTGTAGTGAGAATATAAATTGGTAAAACCACTATGGAAAACAGTATAGAAGTTCCTCAGAAAACTAAATACAAAACTACCACATGATCCAGCATTCCCATTCTTGGGCATATATCTGGACAAAACTTTCATTCAAAAATATACATGTACTACTATGTTCATTGCAGCACTATTCATACTAGCCAAGACAGAAACAATCTAAATGTCCATCAACAGATGAATGGATTAAGAAGATGTGGAACATATATACAAAGGAATACTACTTGGCCATAAAAAAGAATGAAATAATGCCATTCCCAGCAACATGGATGCAACTAGAGGTTATCATGTTAAGTGAAAGAAGTCAGAAAGAAAGACAAATACCACATTATATCACTTCTATGTGGAATCTAAAATATGGCACTAATGAACCTATCTATAAAAGAGAAACAGATCATAGACATGGAGAGCAGACTTATGGTTACCAAAGGGGAAGGGGTGGGAGTGGGATGGATGGGGAGTTTGGGATTAGTAGATGCAAACTATTACATTTAGAATGGATAAGCAATGAAGTCCTGCTGTATAGCACGGGGAACTATATCCAGTCTCTTGGGGTAGAACGTGATGGAAGATAATATAACAAAGGGAATGTGTGTGTGTGTGTGTGTGTGTGTGTGTGTGAGACTGGGTGCAGAAATTGACACAGCATTATAAATCAACCATAAGGAGGGAGGGAAAGAAGGAAGGAAGGAAGGAAGGAAGGAAGGAAGGAAGGAAGGAAGGAAGGAAGGAAAAGAAAGAAAGAAAGAAAGAAAGAAAGAAAGAAAGAAAGAAAGAAAGAAAGAAAGAAAGAAAGAAAGAAAGAAAGAAAGAAAGAAAGAAAGAAAGAGGACTTTCCATTGTGGCACAGTGAAAATGAATCCGACTAGGAACCATGAGGTTGCAGGTTCAATCCCTGGCCTCACTCAGTGGGTTAAGGATCTGGCATTGCCATGAGCCATGGTGTAGGTCACAGACGCAGCTCAGATATGGCATTACTGTGTCTGTGGTGTAGGCCAGCAGCTGTAGCTCTGATTAGACCCCTAGCCTGGGAACCTCCATATGCCGCAGATGTGGCCCTAAAAAGCAAAGGAAAGGAAGGAAGGAAAAAAGGAAGGAAAGAAGGAAGGAAGGAAGAAGAAAGAATGAAAAGAAAGAAAGAAATCAGGAGGCTCCAACGGGAAATTTTTTAAAAAACTTATTTTGGAGAATGTGTAAAATCTCTCCTTTTTATTCTTCCACCTTGGTATACTGAAGTCCATTTTCGAATTAAGCTGGACCAGCAGAAATGTGTGAATTAAGACTGTCTTTTCCCCATTTCCCTTTCATAAGCTCAAGGTTTTCACTGATTTGAGCTCTGGTGTCATCAGTCTACATTGAGAAACACAGCAAGAGACACCCCATGGGAACCCCAGGTCTCTACCCGGAGGAGGTCAAGGACATTGTTGCATTACAAAGTGGTGTGCTCATTGGAGAGAATCCAAGAAGGAAGGTTATTCTTGCCATAACATCAAAATGAATTGTGCATCTCCTTAGGAATGGGTTTGTTTTTATTCTCATGAACTCCAAATAGTATAACCAATCAAACGTTCCTTTTCATTTAGTTTCTAGAATACTTTCAGAGCAATTTGAGGCCCATCTGTTAGAAGAGAAACAGATTGTATGGTCTGCATTTTTATTTTGCTTTTATTCCTGGCTCTTTTTCATATATCCGCCAGTAAATGTTCTTCTTGTTTCTCACCTAATTCTATTTATGGTGTTTGGAAAAATTAAATGTATCCTTATAAGTGCTCTAAATCATTTATGGACAATGGAGGGGGAGAAATTGATTTGTTCAGGCAAACTAACATTATAGTCAATCTTACCAAATTTGAAGAGGCATTTTTTTCACTTTTGCTTAATTTGACCTATGCCCCAGCTGCTGCAATGCCAGATCCTTAACCCGCTGCTCTGGGCCAGGGATGGAACTCTAGCCTCCCAAGTGACCCAAGCCATAGCAATTGGATTCTTAACCTGCTGCACCACAGCGGGAACTCTCTGAGAGACATTTTAAATGGGTTTTCCTTCCCAAAACCTCTGGGAGACATGGTTAACACACACAAGACCTTCTGACAATTTCCTCAGAAGAAGCAACTAACAAGTGCTTCAACCCACAATGGTTCAAAGGTCTATGGAAAAACTGTGCTTAATGACTGTGCAGAGGGATAACTAATGCAGGAGGGAATGTGGTTACTCATAACTGGCCCAGAATTGGAAGGATGAACCCCAAAGGCAAATATTGTGTGTTTAATACTTTTTGCCAAAGCTTAGATTTAGGAAGGTAAGGAGCAAGGTGTGAAAGACTCCAAAAGTTTGACTAAGGGAATGTTGGTGCCACAGGATGTTGAGTCAGGTCAAAACAGCAGACATGGAATGTCCATAACAATTCCACACAACCTGGAACCAACTTGGTGGACTAGATCATGCAATCATCACACACACAAGATTAGAAGCTTCACTTTTACTCAGAACAAAGAAAGTTTAAGGTTGAAAACGAAAAATAAGGAGTTCCCGTCGTGGCTCAGGGCTTAACAAACCAGACTAGGATCCATGAGGATGTGGGTTCGATTTGTGGCCTCACTCAGTGGGTTAAGGATCTGGTGTTGCGGCGAGCTGTGGTGTAGGTTGCAGATGCGGCTGGGATCTGCCGTTGCTGTGGCTGTGGCATAGGCTGGCAACTGCAGCTCCAATTCCACCCCTAGCCTGGGAACCTCTATATGCCACTGGTGAGGCCCTAAAAAGATAAAAGGCAAAGGAAGGAAGGAAGGAAGGAAGGAAGGAAGGAAGGAAGGAAGGAAGGAAGGAAGGAAGGAAGGAAGGAAGGAAGGAAATGAAAAATAAGAAGAATTGATTATATCAGCTTCTGAAAAGACAAATATAGATCGCAAATTTTTTTTGGCCATGTCCAAGGCATGTAGAAGTTCCTGTGCCAGGGATCAAAACCAAGCCACTCCAGTGACAATGCTGGATCCTTAACCCAGTCAGCCAAAAGGGAACTCCACTTGAAAATTTTTTAAAGGCCAAATCTTTAAATTCTCTGGGCTGAATATTGGAGATGGAGGAGTGGAATCTACAACAGATGTAATTCAACTCTTGCGTTATAGCTTGCTAAAATGACATTGCCTGGTATTAAAAGTTCCTAAAAAATAAAAAAATCCTCATGGACAGCCTTGGAACTAAAATCCTGGTCCTGAAAAATTCAGATTGCACCTTCCATCAAATCTGCATTCCACATCAAATTATGTATCTGTTTTATTCATAAAATGATGCATAGACTTAGGAATAAAAGCCCAAAGCAGGGCATTTTGAAATGAGTTATCTAACCTCTGAAAGCAAATAAGATCATTTCCTTTCACATTTCTTCACTCCTAGCAATTACCTGCCTGAATTTTAACCTGACTCTAAACGGGCAGAGAGCATCAATTTGGACTGGCTGAATATTATAGCATCTATATGTATGTTTTCTTCCTTTCTAAAAACCTATCTCTTAATAAGTTTTTTTATTAATTTCCTGGAGCAGATTTCCACTATCAGATGTGTTGGTTGTGCGTCACAAATGACCCACGTTTTAGTGGTTACTGGTCATTATGTAAGTAAAGAGAGGAACATCTCCTTCTGTGTAACTCAATGATTTAATAATTATTAATGAGACATTATGCCTTTGTACATTTCTGACAGATGATTAAGTGCACTATAAATGTTTAACATCACTCTCCGAGGTCTGGAAATGTGATGCCAGACTTCACACAATCAGAAGAGACAAATTAGATTATGGCAATATGGCAGTATTATTGATTTGGGGGGTAATATTTACCAACTGCAGGTAAAATGTGAAATGAGAAAAATCATGTATGATGATGGCAGGTCTATTTGCTTGAAAGGTTTTCCTCTAGACCCATTTGGAAGCAATTTATCTTGTAGGCACTAGTGTTGGAGTAACTCTTGAATCAACTCCTTCTGCTGTGTCTTCCTGCATCAGGCTCAGGATGGCTCAGGAGCCTCATTGTCACCCTGAGATTCAAGGTTCATTTTTACCAATCCTTGTACACAGGAACTTTAACCCATAGACCAGGGTTGCATGCCAGAATCACTTTGAATTTTTTAAAAAATATAGATTCCCAGGCCTCCTCCAGCCCAATTAAACCAGAATCTCCTGAAGTGGTCATAAGTGTTGGTGTTTTATATTTTTAACTTCAAAATGTTTCTACAATACAGGATTTGAGAACCTCTGATATATACCATCTGCTGTGCCAGATTTAAAACATGACCTAAAATTCTTTGACAGGCCTTCCATTAAAAGGAGTGGTGTAAGGCCCCTACTCTGAAATCTCCATGACAACCTGACCAATAGATTAAGGCAAAATGAAAAATGCCATTTTCCAAGACCAGTCCTCAAACACTGGCAACTTCTACTTTCTTCCTGTCTCTTAAGACCTCATTCTTGGATTCCATCTACTATACTGTAAGGAAGCCCAAGCAGCCTTGGGGAGGCCCCTCTGGAGAGAGAGGGAGGCTCTGATCCAGAGTCTAGTTGAGCCTGCAGGCTTGGCAGCCTGCGAATGAACCACTTTGGAAGTGACTCTTCCAGCCCACAGTAGACCTGTCCCAGAACTCATCACAGAGACATGCTGTTCCTGTCAAGTCTTGCCCAGACTTCATATTCATGGTCAAAGTAAATAATTACTGTTATTTTAAGCCATTAAATTATGTGGTGGTTTGTTAGACAATAAATAATGAGAATATATAATCATCCAAATGATGTTATGGAAAGGGATTACTCTTTTTAAAACTAAATTACAAGCATAATAGGCTCAGCACTTTAAAAAAAAAAATGCAGGCTTCCACCTTCTCTTTGAACAAAATAATGAAACTCCTCTTGCTTCTTAACACATGATATAGCTCCTCCATGAAGCCTTCCCAATCTATGCTAATTCTCTGTAATTTTTTCTAACCATCCCAAGCTTGGTTTGTAAAATTAACTAGACCTTTGGTCACATAAAATTATAAATTCAAAATACTAAATACCAATTTTCATTTGAAAGATGGTATTTTGGGTTTTGCTTTTTGTGTTTTTTTTTGGTTTTTTGTTTTTGTTTTTTTGTCTTTTGGGGACCACACCTACGGCATATGGAGGTTCCTAGGCTAGGGGTTAAATCGGAGCTGCAGCCACTGGATTATGCCACAGCTACAGCAATGCCAGATCTGAGCCACATCTGTGACCTTTACTACAGCTCACAGCAACATCGGATCCTTAACCCACAGAGAGGGGCCAGGGATTTAACCTGGGTCCTCAAGATACTAGTCAGGTTTATTGCCCTCTGAGCCAGGAAGGGAACTCCTGAAAGATAGTTCAATGAAACGATAATCATAGTCTTGTAGAGCCACATTGTGGGAAAGGGTATGCAGGCTTGAATGAAACTGATAAACATCAGATTGAATAAGTAAAGAACACAATGATGGATGGAGAAGTTACCATGTGAGGTGGGGGAAAAGGGGTTGTTTACATAGTGGGGAGCTAATTGTCAATAATGGGCCTTAGAATAGTCACTGGCTTCCATAAGAAAACACCACAGACTTGTGCAGTTTAAACAACAGAAGTTTGTTTTCTAGCAGTTCTAGAAGTTGGAAGACCAAGATCAAGGTGCCAATGTTGGTTTCTAGCAAGATTTCTCTTTGTGGCTTGTAGATAGTTGCCTTCTTACTATATCTTCACATGGCCTTCCTTTGGTGCATATTGGAGAAAGCGTGAGAGAGAGAAGGCGGTCTGGTGTCTCCTTCTATCCCATTTTTTTTTTTTTTTTGGCTGCACCCACCGCCTGCCAAAGTTCCCAGGCCAGAGATCAAACCCTTGCCACAGCAGTGACAATGCTGGATCCTTAACCCACTGAGCCACCAGGGAACTCCCTCTCCTTCTCTTCCTGTAAGACATCATTCCTGTCAGATTAGCCCCCAGTCCTTAGGACTTCGCTTAACCTTAATTACTTCTTTAAAGGCCCTATCTCTAAATATAGTCAGTCATGCTGTGGGTTAAGATTTCAACTTATGAATGGGGGGAAGCACAATTTAGTCTGTAACAGAATAAGAAATCCTTGGAAAAAGTGGAGAAATTTTAGACAGAATTACACCTTCTTACACACCCCAGGTTGGATGGTCATTTTGCTGTTATTATTACTAATAGCAATAACCATGACAACAATTATTGATCAAAAACCAAGTATCTTGCATTTCACATTTGCTCCTCAGACCAATTCTATGCAGTAGTTTATATTACTTTCATTCTTTATAACTGAGTAAGCTGAACACAAAAAATTTCAGCTTATCCATGATCTCATAGCTGGTAAATATCAGAACAGGAATTCAACCCAGGTCTGTGGGCTTCGATAAACAAAGCAGCCTATTTATTTCTTTAATTTCTTTGTCCCTTTGTTACAGGCTTCAAGTCCCCTTGAACCCCAAAGCCTCTGGCCATGTCTCATTGTAATGCCCCTTCCCCCACCTTGACCAGCCTGGGCTGCTCACTCCCAACTGGAGAAGGAATGTCACCAGTTCCTCACCCAGCCACTGTAAAACCTGTTCCCCATGCAGATAAAGTATCCTGCCCAAGAACAATCAGAAGATCAAATAGCGTCTCCATTCAGGTGTCATCGTCGGGTATAAAAACTCTTGCAGAGTGAGTCAGGCCCTCTTTTTTTTAACCCGTGCACACAGCAGTTTTCTCACTCCCTTTCTGCAAATGTACCTTCACTTTAATAAATATGTAAAGATCCACCATTCTAATGCTTTGTTACGGTGAGACAGAGACCAAGGAAACTGTGACAGTAACACCCTCAAAAATTATTACTCAAGCACTATTAATTGCTTATTATTATGATCCAGGTCCTGTGTTAGAATCTAGGGATGCAAAGTCAAGCTGCCCCTTTTCGAAGAAAACCTTAGTCTGACACTTGTTAAGACAGTAAGGAAACTTTATTCAAGAGACTACTGCACTGGGAAGGTGGCAGTAGGGGTGAGAGGTCAGTCTCAACCCTGAATATAACACAGACAAATGGGAGTTTACAGTCAAAGAGCAGGGTGAAGTTCAGTAGATGAAAATTTACTAAGAGGAAATAGTAGAAAAAAGGGGAAATCTTGCTACATCAACTCAACAGTATACTTGTTGAAGGCAGACCAAGATGATAAGACGTTGGGGAAGGAGGGGGGATTTGATTAGATATCAAGGGTAGAAAATTTTTCCCTAAAAGGACTTAGCAGAATTTCTGCTTAAACTGGACTAAGTGAACTAAAGACAGGGTCAAGAAGAGGTCTTTTAGTCAAGAAGATGGGAGTTCTCGTTGTGGCACGGTGGTTAACGAATCCGACTAGGAACCATGAGGTTGCAGATTCAGTCCCTGCCCTTGCTCAGTGGGTTAAGGACCCGGCGTTGCTGCGAGCTGTGGTGTAGGTTGCAAACGAGGCTCAGATCCTGCGTTGCTGTGGCTCTAGTGTAGGCCGGTGGCTATAGCTCCGATTAGACACCTGGCCTGGGAATCTCCATATGCCATGGCAGCAGCCCTAGAAAAGGCAAAAAAGACAAAAAAAAAAAAAAGAAGAAGAAGAAGAAGACGGCTCAGGAGTTCCCATTATGGCTCATCAGGTTAAGAACCCATCCTCATAGTGTCTGTGAGGATGCCGGTTCGATCCCTGGCCTCACTCAGTGTGCTAAGGATCCAGTGTTGCTGCAAGCTGTGGTGTAGGTCAAAGATGTGGCTCTGATCTAGCGTTGCCATGTTTGTGGTGTAAGCCTGCTGATGCAGCTCTGATTCAACTCATAAGCCAGGAACTTCCATGTGCCACAAGTGAGGCATTCAAAAGAAAAGGGAAAAACAAAAAAGAGGACCCAGAGGAGCCTGAATACAGTTTGGTCTAGAAGAGTGGAGTTCCTGTTGTGGCTTAGAAGGTTAAGAATCCAACATAGCATCCATGAGGATGTAGATTCAATCCCTGGCCTCACTCAGTGGGTTAAGGATACAGCGTTGCCAGGAGCTGTGGTGTAGATCACAGACGCAGCTCAGATGGATCCCTCATTGCTGTGGCTGTGGTGTAGGCTGACAGCTGCAGCTCTGATTCGACACCTAGGCTGAGAATTCCATATTCCAAAGGTGCAGGCTTATAAAAAAGAAAAAGAAAAAAGGAGTAAAAGAAAGAAGTCTTTGTGCCCATATACTATGGTTTTGAACATGGCAGGGGAAAGTGCAGGAGGTGCTGTGCATGCCCATGTTGAAGCCAAGCCAGAGATCTCAAGGTCGTGAGATACTGCCTCACAGAGGCTGGGGGCTCTGGGGAGTGATCTGACCATGGATCAGGCTCCACTTGTTTTTGACACTCAATGACTTCAAAAAAGCAGGTTATCCCTAGAGGCCTCCTAAACAGGTTTCCTCAAAGCAAATCTGTCCTTTCTTCATGACACGGTCTTTGTTTTTCTTCTTGTCTATTTCCTCGGCGTCACTACCCAAATTCCCAATTTGTGTTCAGCCAACCCTAAAACATAGAATGTTACTGGACCATCCTTGCCTCTTGATTCAGTTTTTATTTTAAAAGCTGGATTCCTTTGAGCTGCAAAAAAACCAATCTGCCCTTAAATTGATTGAGAGGCTTTAAGAACTGCAGCAGAATTAATGGCCCCAGTTTACCCCAGTTCCCATCGCAGGCCTGGATATACCGCCAGACTGACCAGAAATGGCCTGGACTGATTCTGAAATTTTTCCTGGAGATTGGAGGCACAAGGACATTTTCTCGGGTGGTTTAAGCACCAACATGGTTGCAAAGAGGATCCTGAGGGAAGAAGCCCTGAAAGTTTCCTTCTGTCCTCACTTCATCTTCTCTGCTTCCCACTGTCTCTGCCCCCCACAAGAATCTCTTCTCTGTCCCAGAACCTTTACCTCTACCTCCAACCCGCCAAGCAGCAAGGGCACATATTTTTCGTAATTTTTAATATTTGAGACTGCTTTTCACCCTACACTTTCCAAAACACAGCACCATTGGAAACATTTCAATGAACCAGATACAACAAGAAAATTGTAATGATTTGTCCCAAAGATTTTCAGAAAAGAATGTAAAACACTTGCATAACTACATAGTCTTTAGCTTAGGGTGTTATATTTCTATTATAGTTGTAGACCTGCCTTTTCTTTTATTCTCACTGGATAGAGGTTTGTTTTTAAAACTTTTAAGTTCTGTTTTAAATATCCTAAAATTTATATACCGACAAATTCTTTTTTCAAACTGGAAGCTATTTCCGGAAGACAGTTTACATCTGGAGCAGCCCTGTGGTGTGTGTCCTTTTTAATAAAGGATTTAGAGATCTGGGGATGCAGGTGAAATTCCTGTGAGGAAGGAGCATGAGATGACCTAAAAAAAGGAGAGTCAGGATGGGGAGACATTGAGTTGGAGGAAAATGCTCTTTCCTGATGGAGAAGAAAACAACTAGAACTCCCTGGGCTTCACCCTGGCAAAAAGGGTGCAAATGACTGAAATCCTCTTCTTTCCACAGGCGTCAATCAGGAATGGAGCTCTCATCTCCAGACAGAGAAGAAAGATGAGACCAGGTAGCTGTGCAGTCAAATTGCTGAATTATTTCAGCTGAGTGCTGTTGCCAGTGCAAGTTGGTAACGTGTTTAGATTTTCTCCGTGACATAAAGAGACTATGTTTAACCTAGTCCTGCTGTACTCTGTTAAAATAGAAAAGGGGCTGCATGCTCAGTGACCTCCTACCTGATTATGACCTGGAAAAAGTGACCGGAAAGGTGACATACAGAATGAAGCTCATTTGATGTATTGTCCTTGGATGTAACATAGGCGTGGGGGGCAGGGTACCAACAGGCCATGCCTGAGAGCCGAGTTTGACCCTCAGTCAGCTGGGATAAGACTTCTGTGATGCAGAAATTCTAGGATGGTGGACATACAAATTTCTACAGTGTGGTAGTAAATTTTGTGTGTCAACTTGGCTAGGCCACAGGGTGTCCAGATATTTGGTCAAACATTATTCTGGGTATGTCTGCGAGGGTGTTTCTGGATGAGATGAGCATCCAAATCAGTAGACTGAGGAAAGCAGGCTACCCTCCCCAGTGCGGGTGGGCCCCATCTAACCTGTTGAAGGCTTGAACAGAACAGAAAGGTTGAGTGAGGGAGAATCTCTATGCCTATCTCTGAACTGGGACATTCGTCTTCTGCCTTTGGACTTGTACTGAAAGTGAAACTTACACAGCAGCTCTTCTTGGTCTCAGGCTTGTCAACTGCAGCTCTTGGGACCTGTCAGCTCCCATTATCATGTGTGCCAATCCCTTATTTTATATATATATAAAATTTTGTATGATTTCCTATTGGTTCTATTTCTCTAACATACTGGGCGTGTAAATCAGACCCTGCACAACAGAGGAATCAAGAGAAAGATAGAGAGACAGAAACAGAAAGACAGAAACAGATGCAGATAGGTACAGAGCAGAGCAACCCGTAGACACAGACAGAAACAGAACAAACACACAAGAAAGAGCAAATACACATGTACACAGACATACGCACATGCAGAGGCAAAAACACTAAGACAGAAAAAAGGTGAAAAAAATACAGTACCTCATGATGTTCTCTATGATTTGCTCCTGGAACTTTATTTCTCTATTCCATGGAGTACATCTCAGGGGAAAACATGCCCCTTGTATCTTAACTGCACCTCCGTCTAGAGGACTGCCTAGGAGCCAGTTACCTGGGAGCCAGCTACTGAGCAGACGGTACAGCACCCAGGAGAAAAGGAGTGGTTCCAGCACTTCCCACTCACATACTAACCTGCAATCACATCCCAAGCCTGAGACCTGGCCCCACCTCTGCAGGTGACACCATGTAAAGATGGCATACTGTAACCGTGGCATCTCAACACAGATGCCTCCTGGAGTCGCCTCAGACCCGACCTTCCCTGGACCAATTACATCAGAATCTCTAGGGCTGAGGAACTGAAGCCTTTTGTAAGCTCCTCAGGGGGAGCCAGAAAGCAAGTAGGTCTGGGTTCTTCTCTTGAAGTCCATATGCCCGAGTTGCAGAGTTCAAACCTGGGAGTAATGCAAGAAGCCAGAATCAACACTTGTCACCTGGGCATATGACAGTTGCTACTGACATCCTCCAAGGTCTACTTTCTCTGCCACTTTCAAAGCTCCAAAGAGCATGGACTAATGCAAACACATGCTGTCAGTTCTTGGTGCCAGGCTAAGAGCTCTACAGATGTCGCCTCACTGACGCTCACAACACCCTGTGTCATGTAGGTATTATTATCGTTTTTCAAGTAAGGAAACTGAGGTCAGAGAGAGTAAATGGTTTGCCAAGAGCAAGTAGCTAGCACGTGGCAGAGGCAGGACTTGCAACAGGATCTTCCCCTCGGCTGCACAGAAAACATGTGGGGAGGCTTTCAGGGGTTGTTTTATTTTATTGAAGTATAGTTGATTTATAATGTTGTGTTCATTTCAGATATATAGCAAAGTTATTCAGTTATACATATATGTATAAATAACATATATATATTCTTTTTCAGATTCTTTTTGTCCTTATAGGTTATTACAAATTACTGAGCATAGTTTCCTGTGCTGCACAGTAGGACTTTGTTGTTTATGTATTATATATATAGTAGCGTATATCTGTCAATCTCAAACTCCTAATTTATCCCTCCCCCACTCTTTCCTCTGTGGTAACTGTAAGTTTGCTTTCTATGTCTGTGGGTCTATTTCTGTTTTGTAAATATATTCATTCGTATCATTTTTTTAGATTCCACATATAAGCGATATGACATATTTTATTCCTTTTGTGTTTCATGCTGTCTTCCACACAATGGTTCTGAAAGTGAGAACCAGTATTGCCTCCTGTGTGGAGCATGGGGCCATACTCAAGAAGGCCCCCTGGGGTTCCCATCTGGGTGATTTTTATGCTGGTCTCGCCAACCACGCCAACCACACCATGTGGTGTCGCTTTGGCCTGGCCTGGGAAAAGACACAGAGAAGCAGCCCATCACAAATGAGGGGGTGAAGAGCTTAAGCTTCTCCATTGACTTTAATTAAGCTCACCAGAGAAGTAGATCACAGGAGATTCTGCAGAAGTTTCTCTAGTTTTATTTGTCTTATTCTTAATTCCAATTTAACAAAAATGTATTTTCTTCCAGCCTACTCCACCAGTATATAACTTGGTCTATTAAGAAACAGTGCCATCTACTGATACATTTTCATATGGTTCTTGTAAACCATGAAAAAGTAATTACAGTTGTTTATGCCTTAATTGTGAATGCTTTCCAAGATAGGGCCGTCCTTTCCAAATGCCTGTTTTGGCCTTAAAACCATATATATTACTCTCTTTTATAGCGCAAATGACAAATAGGTTTGGAATTACACTAGGACTTTCAATCATATGCCTTGGGAAATGGACCCTCATCAAGATTTGATGAGGTGGGAAAGCCAGGTGGCCAGGACTTAGGTGTGGAGTCAGGAGGCCAAGGTGCCCTGCATAGCAGTGACCACATCTGTTCCCCTGAGCCCGCCTGGGAGCCGCACAGCCAGCCCAGAAGTGCATGAACCTACATTCCCAAATACCTAGGGATCAACCTAAAAATAAGTGTGTTTGTCTCCTACAAAGAAAATTAAAAAACATTATTAAGAGAAATCAAAATATTTCTAAATAAATAGCTATACACCAGATTGTGATACATATTCACAACGGAGGTGAAATCTCCCTTCAAAAGGATAAAAACTGGTTCTGAAAGGATAAAAATCTTACTCTCCTTATGTGCAAGGCACAGATATACGGCATATCTGTGACATTAAAATTTCACGGAGGTGAGAAATAATCAGGGGGGGAAATGTCCAGAAAAGACTCTTTAGGGGAAATCTTAGGGAAAAAAGGCACTGAATTAGGATATTTGATATCATATATATATCAACTCTCCCAAACTGATTTATAGATTTAATTCATGCTTTTATAATTATTATTACTATTTTGTCTTTTTAGTGCCACGCCTGCAGCATATGGAAGTTCCCAGGCTAGGGCTGAATCAGAGCTATGGCTGCTGGCCTACACATAGCCACAGCAATGTGGGATCTGATCTTGTCTTTCAACCTATACCGTAGCTCATGGCAATGCCAGATCCTTAACCCACTGAGCAGCAAGGCCAGGGATCAAAACTCGAATCCTCATGGATACTAGTCAGGTTTGTTATCACTGAGCCACAACAGGAATGGGAACTCCTAATTTGTTTCTAATCAAAACTCTAATAGATGTGTGTGTGTGTATGTTTGTAAATTGACAAGCTGATCATCAGAGTATTTTTTTTTTTGTCTTTTTGTCTTTTTAGGGCCGCATCTGCAGCATATGGAGGTTCCCAGGCTAGGGGTCTAATCGGAGCTGTAGCTGCCGGCCTATGCCAAAGCCACACCAGATCCGAGCCGTGTCTGTGACCTACACCACAGCTCATGGCAACGTCGGATCCTTAACCCACTGATCGAGGCCAGGGATCGAGCCCGCAACCTCATGGTTCCTAGTTGGATTCATTTCCGCTGAGCCATGACAGGAACTCCCATCAATGTATTTTGAAGGAACAGGAAGAATGGGTGATAATACTCTCCCATATGTCAAAACTTAGGATAGTGCTACAGTAATAAGACAGTGTGGTACTGGCCCAGGCATAGAGAGAAGTGAAATAGACTGAGGAGCCCAGAAACAGGTTTTGGACACTTGGTCCACAGAGCAGTGGAGGGAGGACTATCTTTTCAACAAATGGTACTTTAATGTCCATATGAAAGAAATGAAAATTGACCCTTCATAATTTCTAGCGGATCACAGATATAAATGTGAAAGGTAAAACAACAAAGCTTCCAGATCAGTGGTTCCCAAAAGTGTAGACCCCAGACCAGCAGCGTCAGCACCACCCGGGGAACTCAATAGAAATGCAAATTCTCTTGCCTTGCTCCAGAAGTGCTCAGCCAGAAAGTGCGGCGGTGGGGCCCAGCCAGGTGGGCTCTGACAAGCCCTTCAGGTGACTCTGAGAACCACCGTTTTAGATGCTAATTTAGGGGACTATTTGCATAAGCAAGGTAAGAAAAAGCTTACTAAACAAAACATAACCTTAAAAGAAAAGATGGGCAAAGAAAAATGTAGACCTTCTATTCATCAAAGGAGACCATAAAGAAAGTTAAAAGGCAAATTATACAGTAGAAGAAGAAATTTGCAACACAAAACTGATAACATTTTTATCCAGAACATATAAAGAACTATTTTCAGTAAGAAAAAGACAAACAGCCCCAAAAGAAAAATGGACGAGGGCTCTGAAGAGACACCGCTTAGAAGATGACAACCAAATGGCCAGGTACCCAGTTTATTTAGAAATTAAATTAAAAAAAACTAAAATTTCAGTGTAATATAATTACAGACCCATCAGAATAGCTAAAATTTAAAAGACTGGCAACCTCCAAGTGTTAGATGGTGAAACTATAGGACAGGAGATGGCAAACTTTTCCTGTAAAGGGCCAGATACAAAATTTTTTAGGCTGTGCAGTCAAAAGATGAAACCAAGGATATATACACATACATGTATGAACGTGTGGTGTTTACATACATACACGTTGTATTTTATAATTTTAACTACATATATAACTACATATAGTTTAACTATAGTTATACATATATAACTACATAGTTAAAATTGTAAAATACATATGTCAAGTATAAATATATAATATATGCATAATTCATGTATATTTTATATATATATAGTGGCTTATGTATGTTATATATATATACATACACACATAGATTCCATGTTTAGCTCTACCTCATTCTTGATACTGGATACTTAATGCACAAAATAACAAATGAATCAATTACCTTTAAGAAAATAAGTACCTTTCTCTTTAATTAAATATATCAGTCATGTAGACAAAACACAGTGTACTTCCTCTAGAGCTGATGTTAGTCTCAAATGCCACATTTGCAAGAGAATGGATCATCAGCTTTCACCTCAAATGCTTTGACAATGTATTTCATAAAGATGCTTTAAAGATTGCAGAATGATACTTGAAGGCACTTTGGACAAGTGCCTTGCCAAATGCTACCTCTTCTCTATTTGAGCTGTTCTTAAAAGATTGAACCCCGGCATATATAAACACACCAACCTTCAACAAAGGAGCCACACTCAGTCCTGTGTTACTCATTCAGTGAAGTGAGGCAAAGCAACTTTTCTGATACATTGAGTTTCTCTCTTTGCATTAGTAATTCATCCACTCAACAAATATTTACTTAGTGCTAACCATGCCAGACCTTTTATTTTCATCTTTTTAATGCAAATATTTCTGAAATATTTTACATCTTTCTCTGCCTTTTACACAAAGAATGCTGAGCATAATTTAATCTTTTCTTTATGACTCAGTCTCATTATGGAACCAAACTATACTCTGAAACGTGAGCTTTCAAATACTATGCATTTCAGCTGAGACGCCTCATTACACAATTCTAACATAAGCAATAACATAAGATAAAAAGAAGAGTTGAACTGAGAAACGGGGGTATGGCAGAGTCCCACCCACTCAGTATTCCTGGGACAACACAGAACACTAAGACTCCAGGAATCATCATTAGAAACGTCTGATGCTGCACAGTAACATTCTCAAGGGATTCTGAGAGATAGAAAGGTACGCCCATGCTCAATGATACTAAATTATGATTGCTGTCCTTTTTTTAAGTTTGAATAAGTTTATAGAGTCCCTCTTGATGTCAGCAATTGCTTCTTGCTGCCTATCAGCTTGATTCCCTGTATTTGCTCTCCTCCTCCCACTCACCCTGAATGGTTTTGGTCTCTGCAGATTGAGAAATCGAAGTCACCAGTCTTCATAGGAGTATGGGTGGATCAGGAGTCCAGACGCTTGGACTTGAGAAGCTCTTTCTTGAATAAAAGACTTTGACTTTACATCCTGGACCTTGAATATCTATTTTGATAGTCACACATCCGTTTTTCTGATTTACAGATTGCCAAATGTACATTTGAAGATAAGTAATCTTTAATGAAATTAGAAATTCTTCAATAATGCACACAAAAATAAACTCAAAATGGATTAAAGATGGAAACATAGAACTGGAAACCATAAAACTCCTAGTAGAAAACACTCTTTGACATAAATCGTAACAAAATCATTTTTTGGATCTGTCTCTTAAAGAAAAGGAAGTAAGAGCAAAAATAAACAAATGTGACTAATTAAGCTGAAAACTTTTTTTTTTGTCTTTTGCCTTTTGTCTTTTTAGAGCTTCCCTGCAGCATTTGGAGGTTCCTAGGCTAGGGGTCCAATTGGAGTTATGCCAGAGCCACAGCAACACCAGACCGAAGCCACGTCTTCAATCTACACCACAGTTCACGGCAACACCGGATCCTTAACCCACTGAGCAAGACCAGGATTGAACCTGCAACCTCATCGTTCCTAGTCAGATTCATTTCTGCTGTGCCACAATGGGAACGCCAAGCTAAAAACTTTTTCACTTCAAAGGAAACCACAACAAAACAAAAAGACAATTTAGTGAATGGAAGAAAATCCTTGCAAATGATGTAACCAATAAGGGGTTAATAACCAAAATATATAAACACAAAATATATAAACAGTTCATACAACTCAATACCAAATACGTGTGTCTGTGTGTGTGTGTGTGTGTGTGTGTGTGTGTGTATCACCTCACACCTGTCAGAATGGCTGTTATCAAATAAGACCACAAATAACAAATGTTAGTGAGGAGATGGAGAAAAGGGAATACTCATGCACTATTTATGGGAATATAAATTGGTACAGCCACTATGGAAAACAGTATGGAAGTTTCTCAAAACCTAAATATAGAATTATCATATGCCCTAATAATTCCACTGCTGGGTATTTATTTGACAAAAAAGATACATGCACCCAAATGTTCATAGCAGGATTATTCACAATTGCCGAGATATGGATGCAACCTAAGTGTATATCAACAGATGAATGGATAAGAAGATGTGATACGTGTATATACATATATAATGGGATATTACTCAGCCATAAAAAAGAATAAAGTTTTGCCATTTGCAACAACATGGATGGGCTTGGAGGATATTATGCTTGATGAAATAAATCAGACACAGAGTTCCTACAGTGGAATAGTAGTTTAAGAATCTAACTGCAGCAGTTCAGTTCGCTACAGAGGCACAGGTTCAATCCATGGGCTGGCACAGTATGTTAAAGGATCCAGTGTTGCTGCAGCTGTGGTGTAGGTCACAGCTGAGGCTCAGGTTCAATCCATGGCCTGGGAATTTTCATATGCTGCGGGTGTGGTGAAAGAAAGGAAGGAAGGGAAGGAGGGGGGAAGGAACGAAGAAAGGAAAAAAGAAAAAGTCAGACACAGAAAGATAAATACTGTATGATATCACTTACATGTGGAATCGAAAAAGTAAAACAAGCTAGTGAATATGGCAAAAAAGAAACACTCACAGATATAGAGAACAAACCAGTGGTTTGTGGGGAGAGGGGAAACGTAGGGGAAGGGGATTAAGAGATACAAACTACCATGTAAAATAAATAAGCTATATGACTATAGTCTACAACACAGGGAATATAGCCAATATTTTATAAAAACTATAAATGGAATATACTTTAAAAATTGTGAATCATTACATTGTACACTTGAAATATATAATATTGTATATCAACTATACCTCAATAAAAAAGCTAAGTCACCTCTAGATAAGTAAAGAAATTCTCTACCATCAAGAGGAGACTGAATCAGCATTGCAGATTCCATTTCCTTAATTGAATAAATGTTTCTAGAATCTCTCAGTCTAAGGACCATATCTACGAGTTAACTTTCAAATGCAAATATTTGAATTGATGTTTAAATTTACTCATATAAAATACTAATCTATAAGTACTGGTGAAAAAAAAATTATTCTCCACCCCCACTCCACACACAAACATGAAATCTGTGCCCTTCATTTAACCCAAAAGTCTTGGAGTTCACTGAATGAAAGACATTGTCCCCAGAAATAAACTGTTGCATCCAATATAAAATGATCACCCCTGGAATTTTGGAGCCCTACTAACAGCAGTTGTCTTAGCAAACTGACATCATTTTTTGGTATCATTGGGTAAAAGAATGCATTGAATGCATTTGAAAGAGGAAAACCTAAAACGTACAGGTAGACACAGAGCAAGCAAACCACAAAGTCACACAGACTCAGTTGCAACCATTGACCAGTTATAGAAACAAATGCAGTTCAGTAACTTAATCCTGACTATATATTCCTCTACAGGTCTTAGGCATCCTGCAAACTCAACTTCCAGGTTTATTTCACCTCACAAAATTCTTTTGTCTGTAAAGAAACTGTGGAGTTTGGAGAAACCAGTTTTAATGGAACTAAATGTAGTATCTGATTTCACATATGTATTAAATCTGAAATGCCAACAATATCTTAAGGAACTCACCAGATTTGTGATGCTTGAATGATGCTTGAATCTATTCTGCCAATGCTTGCCAAGCATTTATCTCTTTATCATTGAACTCAGGGCCAGAGAACTTTCTGGATTAGTTCTATATTTATTCAAGCTTTACTAGAATATATTCATGTATTATTAAATATTTGCATTTGATACTTTAATTTTAAATTCAATGTATGTTTCAATAAAACTAAAATTCTTTCTAGGAGCTCCTGCTGTGGCACAATGGGATTGGCAGGATCTCTGGAATGATGAGATACAGGTTTGGTCCCTGGCCCTACACAGTGGGTTAAGGATCCAGCATTGCAGCAGCTATAGGTTGCAACTGCAGCTCGGATCTGATCCCTGGCCTGTGCACTCCATATGCCACAGGGCAGTCAAAAAAGAAAAAAAAAAAAAAAACTCTTTCAGATACTTGAGAATACTCATACTTCAGATAAGTAATACTAAATCTACAGAAGTCAACTTAAAATATAAGCAAAATAAGCAGATAATCTTTTATTTCTTCACCATAATAGAGCCTTATTTCCTATATCACACTTAAAATAGTATGAACCCTTCCTCTCCAAAAGAGGTCATTTAAGTAAAAATAACAATATTTTGAAATGATATGTAGTATTTTGATAGATATCTGAATGTGAGAAATATTTCTCCAAAAATTTAAACGAATTGCTCAGATTAACAAAAATATTTTATGGTTATAAATCATGTCTTCTTTGAGCAATTAATGTTGCCTTGCAGGTACCACAATTAATTATTCATTTGAAAATAATTCAAGGTTCTTGAAGTAGATCTAAAGGAAAGTTCAGGATAGATTTGATACAAAGAATGAGGTGTGAAGAAAACTCTTCACACACTCAGAATAGATTTTGCAAATCCCCAGTTATTTCAGCTCAGTAAAAAAGGTTAAGAAAAAAGTTAACTTTTTTCTTTTTGCCTTTAATTTAAGAAGAAATGAACCATTTTTTTTTCTTACTACAATGAATATCAAATTTACACAAAACCTTAGCTCATCAAATAGAAGCCAAGGCATAAAAGATTATTCAACACTGCAGTAAAAAATTGATAAAACCCAGAGTACATCAAAGCCATTACAGTAGCTGTGGCTACACTCTGAGTGAAGGTGCCCATAGAGAAAGCTAAGCTTTAAACAGGGACCAAGGCACCCCTCCAGTTTGCATTGGGGATCTTTTATCTGCTCTGCTCATTGAAAGAGACTATAGTCCTTGAAATCAGATAGAAATGCTTTCAGGGCCCCCTGGTGGTAATTTATAAACCTTGGCCATCAAATAAAAAATGACCATAAATCAAATAAACCAAAGTAGCCAGGGCTTAAGACCAAGTTCTACAGACTAATATCTCCTCTACATGACGCTTAGCATTTTTAGTGTGTATAGTTTGTCTTTCTCAGCCAGCATTGATTCGATCTCTCTGCATGTAGCCTCCCACAATAAAAATTTTTTCATGCCTCTCAATTTGCTATGACTTTAAAAAAGCACATTTAGTACCTTGACACCCATAACCCTCCCTGTCTTACTCTTTAGATAATCTTAACTAAAAGCATATTGCACAACACCATGCTCAGTGTTGTACGATACAGACTTATGAATCTTCATGCAATCTCCTTATTTACTCATTCTCAGCACTGACAAATGAATTACTGTTGGTTTAAATCTTTTAAGTGTCAATGTGTCGTTAGGAGGGGTAGATTTAACGGAATAGAAAGGAATACACAACTGATTTTCACCAGGAACTATAACCTAAAAGAGGAGTTAATCAATGGCCTGTGAAATCGGGAATGTTTACCTAGCTGGGTGAGGTTGATCCAATAAACCATACCTCTAAATCTGCTTGAGAGGTAGATGGCCAATCAGTAGAACTTTAATTCACCATAGAACCTGCACTAGGTGTTCAACCTTTGGCTGGCTATGTAATCAACTGGGAAGTGTTTTTAAAATGAGGAAGCCAGCCTATTTCCAGAGATTCTGATTTAATTGACCTGGAGTGAGTCCTGGACTTCAACACTATGTAAAATCTCCACAGCTCATTCTTCTTCTTCTTCTTTTTTTTTTTTTTTTTCTTTTTTGGCAGCACCCATGGTATGTGGAAGTTCCCAGGCCAGGGATCCAATTTGAGCTGCAGCTGTGAACTACACTACAGCTACAGCAATGCCAGATCCTTAACCCACTGCACCATAACGGGAACTCCACCCAGGTCATTCTTAAAGAGTCAGGGCTGAGAACTCCTCCATTATTCTCAGCAGCTGGAAGCTAGGCAGTCAGTCAGGCTGCACCCACGTCTGCTTGTGACTTAGTCCAAACTACAAAGCATCACTTTCTACACCCATCTTCCCCCACTCTCACCATTTATCCCTCTTTGTGATTACATGCAAGACTGTAACATAGTCAATAATAAACTCTACCCATCGTTTAGTATGTTGGGTTATAGCCAATCATAAATTTTGAAATAAGCTCATAGGCATTATAAAATCTGAGCAGCACAGAGTAACTTTGATGATATTAAAATTGGTGAGTTAAATTTTTTGTTGTTGTCACTCAGTCATCAGATACCAAATTTTCCGGTGGATCTCCCAGCAGGATTTTGCTGTGGACTTACACCTTCTTGATCCATCTTTTATTCTTGGCTTCTGTGATATCATGTCCTCTTCTTCTCCCCCTCCCCCAGTCTCTCTAGCTACTGGTTCCCATTCATACACCAGGGGTGTAAATTGTAAGAACACTTCGAGGAGCATCAGAATTAGCTGGAGATCCTGCTGAAACACAGATTCCTGGGACCCACCCCCAGAGTTTCTGATTCAGCAGGTCTGGGGTCAGGCCCAAGAACTTGCATGTCTAACAGGTTCCCAGGTGATACTGCTCCTACTGGTCTTGGGTCTACACTTTTGGGAACCACAATCCTACACTGCATGTCAAGGTTCCTCAGGGCTCCATCCTGGACTCTCTCCTTATTATCTTCTGCATTCTTTGCCTATTCAGTTACAAGACTATCCCTTACATTGCACAAATGACCCCAAGTTTATATCAAGGGCAGACCTCTTGTAAGCTTCTTCTAAGCTCCAATTGCTTACTCCACTTCATGGTTCTCCACTTCATGGTTCCAATGGCCCCATCTTTACCTTCCAAGACCAGACTTGGGACTTTGACCCTACTCAAACCAGGTCCGCTTCCTCTTCCATGTTCTGTAACACAGTAAATGGCTTCCCCACCCAACTGCACAAGCCAGAGTCCTATGAGTCACCATGACACCATCCTTCCCCTATGTTCATAAGTAAGAAAATATTCATTCTAAAGTCTATCTGTTTAACCTCATATTTCTCATAACTACTACAGACCTGCCAATCCAGATACAGTCATGTCTCACCTAGGCCATCATTCCCCACATTCACCCTACATCCCAACTCCGCTAATTTTTTCCTCACACTGCAGGAAGTTTTAGCAGATAATCTGATTATCCCACATTCTGCCCTTCGATGGCTTTCCATGGACTTTATTTTTTTTTAAGATTTTTGTTTTTTCCATTATAGTTGATTTACAGTGTTCTGTCAATTTCTACTGTACAGCAAAATGTCCCCATCATATATATATATATATATGTATGTATGTATATATATGTATGTATGTATGTATATGTATGTGTGTATATATATATGTATATATATTTATATACACACACACGTTCTTTTTCTCACATTATCCTCCATCATGTTCCATCGCAAGTGACTAGATGTATGGACTTTAGAATTAAAACCAAAATCTAATTTAACATGTAAACTAAATCCTAGGAGGCACTAGCCTCTACCCACCTTATCAGCCTCACCTAATGCTGCTTTCTGTCTTGCTGTCCAAGCACCAGCCATATGAGCTTTCTGTCAGTTCCTGAGCTTTCCTGCCTCCATCCTCCACAGAGCCCTCACAGAGACTGTGTCTGGACTTCGCACACCACTGTGGTCCTAGTGCTTTGCGTAGTACCAGCACACAGGCCCTCAAACAATTTTGATGAATGAATGACTGAACCTGATTCCTCTGGTGCTGTGTACTGAAAAAGCAGACAGCTCCATGCCTGGCTGGGCACTAAAGAAACTCTGGAATAGCCAATAGGACGATTACCTTGTACTTTATCTGTTTTCCTTTTTCCGTAATAATTACCAAGTTAAGCTTGTACTCTCATTTATATCAATGCTAAAGTAAAAGCCAAACTACACAGTGTGTCATAAGCTCTCAGATATGGTTGAAGGGACCAGAATACAAGTTTGTCATAAAAGTCAGTCTGGAAGAGGCAACAAAAGAGGGCCCAGTTCAACTGCCTGCCTGCAGGTTATTCACAAGCAGGGGGTAATTAGCCACCTGGTAATTATTCAGATCTCTATTGTTTCATTTCAATGTGATTGTAGGACCAGAAGGAGTGACTGGGTTACTCCAAGTTACAAAAAACACTGAGAAGTAGCCAAAACTATGCTAGACTCATGATGGGCTAAAAGAGGGCTCATTCTAGCACAAATCACAGGAGAATAAAGATTAATAACTTTTAGAGCTTCCTCATTGTAAGTGATACATGTTAGTCTCTCCTCTCAACATATTTCTTATGATTTAGAAGGAGACATCATCAAGCCATATAAATCTGCCCCAATTTATTGAAAATTTTGGCATTAGGTAACAGGTCCAAAGTGCAAACAGACAAGATAAAGCAATAGGATATAGATTTCAAGATGGGACGGCTCTGCAAAAAAATATACTTCCATCGTTATGAAATATTCATGATACTACAACATTTTTTAAAAATAGTAATAAAGTAAAATATATAAGATAAATATATCGGGAAGTATTAAGAGGAGACCTGATTTAAGATAGGGAAAAGCTCCTATCAATCATTATAGAAACCCAGAAAAGCCTAAAATTTTTAGATGAAAATATAATGATATATAAGTTACTTAGAAATGTGATGATACCCACCAGAAGAGAGAGCTTAGAAAGTTAAAAGAAGTTGCCACTGGGATTAAGACTGAAGTGGGAGACTTATTCTTCACTGTAAATGTCACAATACTTTTTTCTTTTTATTATGTACTACTATTATCTTGATAACTTTTTAGTCCTTAAGCTTCTGAAAATGTCCGTAATCAAAGACTATGAGCCACATGAACTTTTAAAGGAGTTATTTGTTCCATTCCGAGTCTTGTTAAAAATAGTATGATTTAGGGAATTCCCGTTGTGGCTCAGTGGGTTAAGAACCCGACTAGTATCCATGAGGACACAGCAGGTTCGATCCCTGGCCTCAATCAATGGATTGGGGATCTGGTGTTGCTGTGGCTGTGGTGTAGGCTGGCAGCTGAAGCTCCAATTAGACCTCTAGCCTGGGACCTTCCATATGCTGTAGGTGCAGCCCTAAAAAGACAAAAAAAAAAAAAGTGTTTTTTAATACACTGTTTCAGTCACAAAAATCCAAATTCTCAAGACTTCAAATACAAGTGCAGAACTTGGGCAATTGTGGCTGTATTTTCTCAGACACTAGTTGAAGAGCAGAGTGTGAACAAAAAACTTTAAACCCACAACTATAATGACAAGGGTAAACTGCAGACTTCCGGGTGACTCTATGGCCATAAGTTATTTTATGAACTGAAAGCAGTGACTTAAGTCTAGGTGTTTATCCCATATTTCTCTTTGTGATTGTATGTGTGTGAATCAATCTCTTATCATGACTTCTTGAAACATTATTTTTAGCTGAATAGGTATAAAAAACTGCAGTACACTCTATTGAAAAAAAAAAACAATTGTATTTCTTCTATTGAAAACCTTCATGTTAAAAAAAAAGAATAGTTTATTATAGAAAAGCCCTGTACTCTAGGGAAAATTATGGATTTCAGGATTATGAACCTGTCAGTCTATAAGTTATGAGTTAGAAGCAGCATCTGAAGTTGTGATTAATCTGCTCATTATTCAGTTGACCCTGCTTGCTAGCCTTGACAGCAAGTAGAAAGATCTGCAGTGCTAATGCTGCTTCCAGTAGAAATACACAGAAGTAGGTCCTCAACAACAAAATTCTTTGACACTTTCTAAGTAAATGGTAAGATCTGGGGAGAGTTAATCTAGTAAGACAGGCCCTCGGGGCCTTATGGTTTAAATTCTGGGCCTCTAGGAGGCTGCATCCTGCCCCTGTCCAAGGTGTCTGAGCTGTACTATACACCTCATCTGTACGTACTCAAGAGGCATGCCAAGGAGTAAAGCAGGACTGAGAGCATGTTCGTCCATTCAATCATTTCCTTCTCAGCACAGACTATATGCCAGGCACCATGCTGAGAGCTGAAATAAATAGAATATGTACCCTTGGAACCTTGAGCTCAGTGTACAATAAGCATATTTTTGATGAGCTTTCTGGCTGCTTCTAGGCTGCATAAGGCTTTCTTTACAAACAAAAAATAGCAAGCCAGAGGATCACCTTATTGACATCATGCAACATTTATTGATAGGACTATTCTAAGCACTTAACATGTATTTACTGGTTTCATTCTCTCAGCAACCCTAGGAGGCAGTTACTAGCATCAAATTCATTTTGTAGATAAGGAAACAAAGCACACAAAAGTAAGCAACTTGCCTCAAGTTTATATAGCCTGACTCTGAAGATTTTGTAAGTACTGGAGATACCAGTTGATTATCCTTCTCACGCAGACATAAGGCATGCCAGCTGAAAAGGAGGAAGAGAATAAAGAAATATTCTTATTTCATAGTCACAGTAAATTTCCCCTTGATAGGCACTGACCTAACACACCCTGCTCATAGCTCAGGCCTTCCTTTGTCTGCACGTGTCCTGTTGCTTCAGGAAGTCACATGCTTGTGAATTCATAGCCAGCTACTTCCAAAAACAAGCCCAAGATAGTGAAGCACCCAGTGTAAGACTTGTTTATATTAGATGGAGCAGAGAAGACTTAAAGAAAGAGGAAAGGCGTGGGGGAAGGCAAGAGGAAATAACTAACCATGTACACTTTCTAGCACCTTAACTTGTTTGCTATGTTTTTTCTAAGAAAATTGGTGGAAGATAAACCATTGCTGGGACTAAAGGGCCCGAAAAATGTAGATGAGATTGATGCTGAAGATGCTGGAGATGTCTACTGCTTGAGACAAGGCATTCACATGACACGAAGACACACAGAGGCTGCCACCTAGGGGTCCACTAGGATACAGGTGCATCACAGAAGGCCACCAGTCCATGGAAACTTCTGGGGCTCAACTCCCACCCCCCATCCCCACCTAAACCACCACCCCCATTCCATCCTTGAGGTAAGGAACTAGATAAGGGATGGTGACTAGAAAAATAAACTCCTTCATTGCCAATATGTGATTTTTTGCCTAAGAAGAAAGCACTTCCAACCAACACCACCACCAAAAAGGAAAACTAACTCACCATGAAAAATCAAGAAAGTAGATGGCTTTCTACATTTTTTTCCCTTTTCCTTCTCTTCACTGCAATGTCCAAGGAACAAGCACAGAAAGAGGAAGAAGAAAGTAGCAGACAAATGCCTCATTCGCCCCCTTCAAAGCTTTTAAGAGGAATATCTAGAAGGCTTAGAGGGAGGAGGGAGATTTGAGTTGAGTAAGAGGTTGATATATTCAGTAGGTAGATTTTTTTAATAATTAAAGATGAAAAATTATAGAATAAAACTGAAACATTAATGACCCTCACAACACAGTAGATACAGGGACCTAACAGGACAGGGTAAGAGTTAAAAAGCCAAACCCTACAATGTTTGCACCCCAATGAGCCTGAGATCCCCACTAAAACCAGTTACAGGCTGATTTGATGCATGAGGGGGAAAAGTATTCAATTAATATGGAAATAATATCAAGGTGTATCTTAAACTATCCCAGTCCAAAATGTGAGGTATATTTGTAAAATCGTAGGCTGAATAATTCAAGTTTAAGGCTAACTCAGTGACTCAAACTTGAGCCATCAAGTGTCTTAATACCATTAATGAATAATTTATATAAAATGTGAAATTCATTAATATCACTAATAAATACCTGATTAAAAATATGCCCAGTGTGTACTGGATAGAAACGAGCCATTAGCAATAAATTAGCAATAAATACTGCAATTTCAAAGGAAATAAATAATTTCCATTTGGATTTATGCCTGAAACCTGGGCCAGACTGGATACTGAGCCATCATCAGTATTTTAATATTTCCCAGTTAGTGTTTTCCTTTTTTTTTTTTTTTAGAGCCTCACCTGCGGCACATGGAAGTTTCCAGGCTAGGGGTCGAATCAGAGCCACAGCTGCCAGCCTACACCACAGCTCACTGAAATGCCAGATCCTTAACCCACTGAGTAAGGCCAGGGATAAAACCTGAAACCTTATGGCTCCTATTTTGATTCGTTTCTGCTGTGCCATGACGGGAAGTCCCAGTTCATATTTTTCATAGATGGTGATTAGTAAATAACTTGTAAAGGACAAATAGACTGATGTATGAAGTTATCTAAAGAAAATGTGCCTTCTTGTTCCTTTTTGACTTAAAAAATACTTTAATCTGAAGCTGCAGGATTAAGTTCAGATTCAGGCCTGACAGGAGAGGACATGGCGATTCCACCAATGATGGGCCTAATTCTACTTTCCTGATACCAAGGGCACTGCGTTCCTTTGTTTTAATGGAATTGTTTTCCCTGTGTCACTGCCTCCTTCCAAAGTGTGTGGAATACATAGGAATGTATAATCAAAGTCTTCTGCAATCAGCAAGCTTGATGTTTGTGTCAGAGGGGACCTAGATGCACCTTCTTCCAAGAGAAGGTCCCTTACAGAGCCCCCCAGAGCCTCTACTCTGAGAAGCTGATATCCCAATTTCCATGAGTTCTTCTGGACATAGTAACTCTGCCTTTCCCTTCCCAGGTCAGGCTCCTAGACCATCCCCCCTCCACTTGGGAAACTAAGTCAAATGTCCTGGCAAATAGAATGAGTTAGTCTCTGCACATCTTCGCATAAACCCAACAAGGAAACCTTTGGAAGATTGCAGCAGACTGTTCTCTCTGTCATAGGCTAGAGAATCAAACCAGCTTACTCTTTAATTTCATATTTTCGGTATAAGGTTCAACTAAGGTATATGAAGATACACTCCTTTCAGCCTTCAATAACCAGGTTTTTTTCCTCTATAAGAAGCATCAGTTTTGAGTGTGCAGCTTCAAGAAAATCCCATCTCAATAACCATATCCCTCTACTCCAAGTCAATGCATTCTCTTTCCTTTGATGAAGAAAAGTGATCCTATTTGGATGTTTTCTCCCCAATTAGTCATATGACTGTAGTTAGGATTTCAACCCAAATTACCAGTATTAAATACAGAAATTATCCCACCAGATGCTTTAATAAGTACAGTTTAATTAAACTTACTCAAAAATGATGACATGAATTTATGAGAGATCCATTTCCCTTATCCCATATTTTCTCACCCTAGTAGATAGTCTAGTCCTCAGCTCCAGGGTTTCCCCACAGTTATTGGTTTTAACTGGATGTCCCTACTCCTACTTAAGTCCCTATTAATTCTGCTCCATGTGCATGAATAATAATGAAGGTTGTCATTTAATATAAGCTAAGAACAAGCTAAATGTGCTTAACATACATAATCTCATTGACTCTTCACACTACTCCATGGGATAATTATTGCTATGTCCCTTCTACAGATAAAGAAATTGAAGCTAAAAGCAAATAAATATTTGCCCAAAGTAACATAGCCAGTAAACGGCAGAGCTGGAATTCAAGCTTATATCTCTCTTGCTCCAAACATGAGCCCTTAACCACTAAATTTAATTTTTCTCCTGGAATCAAAACTTTTAGCTTGGAAGCTATAAAATACTATATATATTAAAATATACACATAGATTACATTATATATATATACAGTTATATATGATTTATTCATACTTGTGGGTATATCTTATACTATATTAAACATGAATATACTTATACATTAGATATTGTTATATACTTATACATATATGATGCTGTTCCAGAATGAATTTAGTACTCCCACAAATCTCACTATCCCTGCTCTACCCTCAATGAATACATCAACTCTCTAGGTGACAGCTCTTGCTTTAATTAAATTAATTAGGAAGTTTTGGCAGTTTTATCCTCTAAATACAACCTTGATTCACACTTTTCTTTCCATTTTTCCCTATCACTAATTTATCTGACATAATTTAAATCAATTTAAGGAGTGCTTACTATGTGCTAGGCAGAGTTCTGGAACCCAAGAATAGTATCCCCATCTTTAAGTAGTTGACAGTGTAAGAAAAAGAAAGATAGAGAATGCATTATGATGCAATGTGAAAGGAGCATCTTGAAAACAAACTCATGGTTACCAAAGGGGACAGGTGGTGGGGGGAGGGATGGACTGGGAGTTTGGGATTGGCATATGCACACTGAGGTATATGGAATGACTGGCCAACAGGGACGTGCTATATAGCACACAGAACTCTACCCAATATTCTGTGGTGATCTATATGGGAAAAGAATCTGAAAAGAATGGATATGCACGTATACCTGGAGCACTTTGTAATACAGCAGAAATTATCCCAGCATTGTAAATCGTAAATAATATTGTGAATAAGCTATACTTAAATAAAACCTAAAAATTTTTTTTTAATTTAAAAAAAGAAAAACACAACTCACAGGCAGTTCTGAAGAGGGAATGAGCAGCCCTGCCCAGAGAGTTTTGGGGCGCTCCCCAGAGTGGGCTGAATTGAAGCTGAGTCTTGAGGGTGACAGAAAGGAGGCTGAGGAGTGGGCAAGACTGAATGGAGGCAGGAAAGAAGGGGAGGGTGTGCCAAGCAATGAGACCACCTGGGGGCATGAAACAAGCACCAGGGAATCCCATCGCTTTATTACTAGACCAACAAAACAGCCACCAGCTGGTCTCAGTTCTCTCCCAGATGCAGTTCCACCTCAACATTGCTGACAAAAAAGTCCTCCAAAAGCATAACTTTGGTCACCCCACTGCTTTCTCAAGAGCCTATATTGTCATAAATTATACCCAAACTTCAGCCTCTTACTTAAGGACCTGACAATCTGTTCCCACGTCCTTATTTCACTATTATTTACAGAACTGCCCTCAAATTGTCTCCTGCACCTACTCCCTTGCTGACAGGAGGCTCAACCCTACCTACATCTCTGTTATACCATTCCACAACCAAATTCTATCCACAATTAGGACCTAGTTCCTGTGCCACCTATTCTTGTCCCTCCTTTACCTGCTCCAACAATTGGTATCACAGATTAAAATTTTCATATGGAAAAAACATTTGCCCCATTGCCCCACTGAATCCACTGATACTCAAGCAGCCATCCATTCCTACCT
This sequence comes from Phacochoerus africanus, assembly GCF_016906955.1. NCBI lineage: Eukaryota > Metazoa > Chordata > Mammalia > Artiodactyla > Suidae > Phacochoerus > Phacochoerus africanus. The sequence goes on from NC_062546.1 coordinate 87,803,553, forward strand.
TCACTCATTCAAGACATATTTGTAGGCTATCTATTATATGGAACTTTCCTCAAACTAAATATTCCCTTCTAAACTCATTTTCCCTTTCCCCTTCCTGCTCTCCACCACCATCCTCCAAGCTTTCATTCTCTTCCTGTATTCTATGCCACACATCTCTAGCTGGAAATTTCAGATGCATCCTCTACTCCCCGCCTCTTTCTTAACTCCCACTTATGTTCATTCTTTCTCAGAAACAACATTGAAACTCACACTGTTCTAGGCCCATGACCTTCACAATGTCCCTACTGAACCATTGCAACACCCACTTGATCAATCATCTTGCTTCTGTTGGTTCCACTGCTCAAAACTCTCAAAACAGGGTGTCAAATATTCATTGAGGATCTCCATAATCCAGGTACCGTGCAGGCCTGAGGAGTCTACATGGGAAGGAAGACATCTTTGACTTCCACCAAAAACATGACATTCTGATGGAGGGAGGTTTGGCTAACTTAATTTTATACTGCCAGCACCTAGCCAATAACCTGACATATCATCACTGATTAATAGATACTAGTGAATGAATGGAAGTATCAGTGAATGAATGGAAAGTTATAAATGTAGATGGTCTCAAAAGATGAATTAAACCACTTTCCTGTCTTCAAGAAAGTAAAATTAGAAAGCTCCCACTGTGGCACAATGGGTTAAGGATCCAGCTTCGCTGGAGCTGTGGCGTAGGTTGCAGCTGCTGCTTGGATTTGATCCCTGGCTCAGGAACACCCATATGCCACTGGTGTGGCCATTTAAAAAAAAATGAAAATTAGCTGTGAGGTAAAGACCTAGACAATAAGTTTAATACAGATAGGTAGTTTGATAAATTGCATAAAATCAGTTGGTGAAGAGTCAGACTTATCCTTTTCACTGCAGTAAAATAGTTAGGTAGAGGGTGGGGAGATAGCATTTGCTTCCCTAAAATCATTCTCCAAAAGTGTTCCATTTTCAAAATTTTTTAGGGAAATAAAACCTGGGGGTTGTTAAAATTACCATGAAATAACTACTACTTGAATCTCCACACTACCCTGAGAAGTATTGGGTGAGTAAGAACTGGGGGGAGGGGAGACATTGGCTTGCAAAGAACCAGTAAAAATGGTATGTTAGGAAATAGGATATAGAATTTACTAGCTTCCAGCTGGTCACCACTACCCTCATTTAGTCATACAGGTTGTCTAGGAAATGGCAAGAATCCTGTTTAAGAAAATTCTGTACATGTGATGGTATATTAGATTAAATCCCGGGACAGAAATTAGACATTAATGGAAAAACTGGTGAAATCTGAATAAATCTGTAATTTAGTTAATAGCAATTTAACAATGTCAGTGTCTTAATGTTGACAGATGTCTTATAACTACACGAGCATAAGGGAGACCTGCATGGAAGGGAGCATCTTGGCAATACTTCTGTAAATCTAAAGGCATGCCAAATAAAAAGTGTATTAAAGTAAATCCCAATTTTGAACTCTTATTTCCACAAGGTGCTGGATAAGCAAGGTCGGTCTGTGACTCATCAGTGGCCAGATTGGAGGGCTCAGGACACATAGTCAAAGTAAGGTCTTTTTTGAAGTTCTCACATACCCTGACCCCTATGCCTATTGAAGCCTTGCTCCCCAAGCCCAGCCCAAGCCCTGGACTCTCCCTACACAGTTGCTCTGTGGCCCTGTATTGTTATTTAATAAAATATGAAGAGTTGTCTCTGCTTGCCTTTTTTTTCTGGCCTCAGAGCTTTGCATGGCTGACTTTGTCTTCACAAAAAAAATACCTTCTATCCTAAGTAGCCTACTCCCCTGGCCGCCTATCCATCTCTCTCTATCATACTGCATCTTCTTGTTTTAATGTCTTTCCACCATTTAGCTCTATGTAAAGTTACCTGGTCTGTTCACTTATTTGCCTGATCCATATGTCTCCCCTCTCTAGGCAGTAAGCTACCTGGGAACAAGGACCTTGTCTATCACCGCTGATCCCCAAGGCCCAAAACAGTACTGGCAAAGTAGATTTTTTTTAAGTAATAAATGAAAATGCTTATGGAGAGAAAGTTTCCTGTTATGTACTTCATACCCACCCCAGTTCTTAGAAGCACTGCAGTAATACTCGGAGAATTGTGCCAATGCTCCCTAAAATGGTCCCTGATTATCGTACCCATCATCTCATTGAAGACAACATTTCTTAAGCATCTGCCATCTGTTCAGCACAATGCAGAAATATAGAAAGCCAGAGTCAAGCCGCATCAAGGGTACAACACCCTGCAGTAATGTAGCACTTTCCCGCACACTATAGGGTGGCTAAGCTTATAGAAAATAACATCTGAAACTTCCTAGGAAATAATTTCAAGTATCCAAATGCAGCAATTGGAGAGTGAGTCAGTTCTTTCTGACTCAAATTCTAAGGGGTTTGTGAAATAGACGGATTTCTTTTCCCTGTGAAGTGAGGCTTTTTTGTTTTATTTGAATGGGAAGAAAGCATGTACACACAGATTTGTTTTGTATTTTACAAACCCTTGTCTAAGATTTAAAGATGTCAAGTGAAATTAGAAGAATGGTATGAGAGTTGCACGTCTATATTAAATGTAGATTTTTCTAGCAGGTAGATAAAGGGCAGCATCTCTACTCCCTGCTTTGCCTGCTTCTACCCAGACCACAGGCACAGCAGGGACTGAATGAGGAATTCTGTTCCCAACCCCATTCCCAGACTGGGGGCTGCCCCTGCCACATGCTTCCTTTATCACTGCACAGTTTGGCACAGTTGTTTAACTCTCTTTTCCATGTAAGCTCTGTCAGATCCACACAGGTAAGCCATATTGATCTTACGCATAATTCTGTTCCCAGAACCTAGCACGCACCCATCACATACTCTTAGCACTACTCTGCTCAGAAAATAATTGCAAAATGAGTGAATAAATGTATTGCTAAGTGAGAAATGAATGTACTCTGGGGAGGGAGATGCCTGAGATGGAAAGCCCAAGCAAAATGTTTTAAAGACTGCTAAAAACACATACTAAGTAGATAATTAAGATAGGCTCTAGCAGTGAGGGACGGAAGGATTTCAGAGGCACGCGTTTTTCATTGCCACCTCCCCAAACCTCAGAGATACTTTCTGAATCCAGTCCAATGATGCTCATTTATTTACTGGACCTAGTCTTGAAAATTCACTCTGTTAAAACTTCCACCCACAATTTTGAAAGTTTACAATCTCTCATCCTGTTCCTAAAAATCTAGGAGGAAAAGTGACATCAACAGCCTTGTCAATCTCTAAAATTAAGCAGTTTATACACCTGAAGAGCATATGGAAGATATATTATTTGTTGCACCTAAAAGCGATGGATGTGAATTTTAAAGTCATGGACCCAAGTGTGTAAACATGAGAATATATATGTATGTATATAGAGATAGAAATATATATGTCTATTCTGTGGTCTTTTATGTGATAGGTGTGGCTACACACAGGAAACGGCAGGAAACACAGGAGAGGCTCAAGAAAAGAAAGTTAATTATACTCATGGGTATCAGAAACAAGAGGCATAGGACACCATGCAGGACCAGTTGGGAAAGCACCAGCATTCAATACAGGCAGAAGGAGCAGGACCAAAGAGGAGCCTAGGTCACAGCCTTTATTGAGTTTCCTCAGCAAAAGCAAGGCAAGGAAGAAGAGAAAGTTTTGGGTTGATGGGTTTGAAAACTTTAGGTGGGTTCAAAGCTATAGGAGTGTCCCTAGTTGCTTGGTACCTGGCTCTGGGATGATTAAAGCCAAGGGCTATTGTTTCTTGGGGTACGCAGGCCAGGTGGAGAAGATATAGCTCTGGATTCCTTACTTTGCACATTAAAGGCATGCTCACGGTCGAATCTTTTGCTATCTCTAAAAATTGACTAGTCTCTGGATGGGCAATCTCACATCAGCCAGAAAGGGTTTTTTTAAGATGTCAAAATGTCATAATGCATTTTTAAAAATTAAATAAAAACAATACAGTGTAGGAGTTCCCATTGTGGCTCAGTAGGTTAAGGACAAGACGTTGTCTCTGTGAGGATGCAGGTTTGATTTCTGGCCTCACTCAGTGGGTTAAGGATCTGGTGTTGTGGAACTGTGGCATAGGCTGTAGCTGCAGCTCCAATTTGACCCCTAGCCTGGGAATTTCCATAAGCCACAAATGCAACCATAAAAAGAAAAAAAAAATGTTTATATACATATATATTTAAACTGATAACATCAATTTTAACTGGCATATATAAATTGAGCTATATATGTCCATGTATATATGTATATCTGTGTCTGTCTGTCTGTCTGTCTGGCACGCATGCCCATGCCCGTTCTCCCAGGTGATGTTTAAATTTCTGTGCCAGTTTAAATTTCTGATTCATCCTGCCTAATCAGTAACAATTTAACCATACCACAGTTTGCCTGGTTCTCCTGTCCAATTCAATGTTATTTATCAGTCAATTTATTTACATTGTTTCAACTTCCTCCCAAGTTTTCTCCCTCTCCATCATTCCCTCTCCATTCTCCCTCTCCATTGTCTAATCCCCAGGGCTCATGCCCTGTCACTCCAAGTGAACAAATTATACTAGCTTTCATTGACCCTCTGCTTACTGTTGGGCTCAAACTGATTACTGACAAAGGGAATTTGAGCCCATTGGGACCAATTCTTAAAGAAAAGATATATGACCTATCCTAAATATTTAAATGTTTGTAACAGTTGGTAACAGTTGTTTTTTGTTTGGTTGGTTTGGAGTTGTTTGTTTGTTTGTTTGTTTGTTTAATGTACCCACTTCCACACACAGCCAGATTGTAATTTCTGGCCTGGACTCCTAAAAGGTCTGTGGGTGTGAGATTTGGGGATTATAAACCCCTGTTTTTCAAACTGCATTCAATATCTATAAATACTGAAGTAAAATCCATGTAAACGCATACTAATCAGAATATTTAATGGACTCAGAATTTAAGATGGAATAACAGTAGCAAAAGAAAAACAGAGTGAAACAAGAGTAACAAGAGTAGGCGTATTGCTTTGAGAAGTGTTGTCATATTTATGTGTGGATTACTGTGTCCCAAGTGACATGGAAAGTGTTTTCCTCACTCAAGAAAAGGGTCGGAGTTTCCGTTGTGGCACACAGGAAACGAATCCGACTAGTAACCGTGAGGTTGCGGGTTCGATTCTGGTCTCACTCAGTGGGTTAGCGATCCCCGCATTGCCATGAGCTGTGGTGTAGAGTGCAGGCATGGCTGGAATCCCTCGTTGCTGTGGCTCTGGTGTAGGCCAGCAGCTACAGCTCCGATTACACCCCTGGCCTGGGAACCTCCATATGCGGCAGGTGCGGCCCTAAAAAAAAAAAAAAAAAGAAAGAAAGAAAGAAAAAGAAAGAGAAGAAAACGGTCAAACAAGTCTGCAAACACTTAAGTATCAATTTTAGGTATTACTCAACCTAAATCGTCCGGGATCCAAAGAGGGTAGGAACATCAAAATGGAGACTCCCTAAGGCTCTCTGCCTTGATTCTTTTCTCTACCCGCCAGGGAAGCTCCAACTACCAAATCGCCCCAGTGTGCTTCTGGCTCCGACACAAGGGGAACCCAGTGCAGGGCCGGCCCTCCGCTGCCATAGAGGGCGCTGCAGAGTATACGTTCTCCAAAGGTACAACGGCGCACGCGCCGGGAAGCATTTCTGTCCGGACCCATTTCCACTGCGTCCGCCGCGCGCGCTCCTGTGACGCATTTCCGGCTGGCGGACTATCGCACGTGTGGCCGGAAAGGAAGTAACATCACCCGGGAGAGCAGAGAAGCCGGGTTGTGGCGCGGCTGGGAAGGAGCTTCAGCGCCAACATGTCTCATTTACCGATGAAACTTTTACGCAAGAAGATCGAGAAGCGTAACCTCAAGTTGAGACAGCGCAACCTAAAGCTCCAAGGTGAGTTGCGCTGAGCTTCGCGGTGGCCTGGGTTGCGGAGGGAGCCTGCGCGTGGGCCGTGGCTCGCTGCGCGACTGCTGGGCTGGGGGACGCTGGTGGGGCGGCACTGCGGCTCCGACGTAGCCCTGGCAGCTCTCCGCAGGCCACGCGTGCTGTGGAGGGTGAAAAGGCAGCCTCAAGTCAGGTTCCATGCAGGTGTCGACGTTCCGCGTGGCCCCAGATCTGCCCCGTAAGGTTTGTGAACAGCAGTTTCTCCTTATAGAGTTCGGGCTGGAGGCTTCTTGAGTTCCAGGCCTCCGGCAGTGCTTCCAGATAAACCAGGTTGTCCCACTTCTACCATTTCCCTTTTGACTCCCTCACCACCTTCTGGGTCCACTTCATCCGCAGCCCCCGCTCCTCTCAGACACGTGGAGTGTCTCTTCTCCACGCATCTTCCTTTCACATTTCATGTCTGTATCGCTTCAAATCAAACTGGGTGTCAGTGTTTTCACAGAGCGATTCTGATACCTTTGCCCGCCCCTACTCACCTGCACGTTATCTTCACTCCTGTAAAAATTCCTCACTTTCAGCTCCAAAAGTGTTTTCTGCACATGTATATGCATGTGCATACTCTCATGCCCTCTCTTCCTGTCACTGCTAACTTTCGGTTATAAATTTCTCAAAAGCTTCTATATATTTGCATCCTTAACAGAGACTTAACATAAACAGGATTCTGTTTGATTGTCGCTTTTCTTGACCTACCTCATTTGCAGTGCTAACTTCCTGACAGTAAGCCAGACATCCTGAAGTTATGTTAACCTTTTTAGGTCCTGTGTAAGAGTAAACCTCCTAGTTTATTATGTTGGTAATGTAATATTTACTGGTTAGTAATGTCGGGGGCACAATTCCTTACCCTAGTTGATTGTCTACAGAGACTATTTGATTGAAAGAAAATATCCTGGAGGAGAGAACAGGGTTTGGGGATAATGTTTTAAAATCCCCTTATATTTTCATTTTCTACAGAATAACAAAGCATTACTAACGAATTCTGGGTAGTTAAAGCTAACAATTAAAAGATGGTGCTTTGTGGGAGTTCCTATTTTGGCTCAGCAGGTTACCGACCTGACTGACTAGTATCTGTGAATGTTCAGGTTCAATCCCTGACCTCGCTTAGTGGATTAAGGATCCAGCATTGCCGTGAGTCGTGGTGTAGGTGGTAGACATGACTTGGACCCCGAGTTGCTGTGGCGTAGGCTGGAAGCTGCAGCTCCAGTTCAGCCCTAGCCTGGTAACTTCCATACGCTGCAGGTGTGGCCCTAAAAAACAAAAAAAAAAAAGGAAAGAAAAGGAGGTGGTGTCTTTTCAATATATAAACAGAAAATTTTGTAAAGACAAGCCATTTATATAGGAAAGTATTGAGACAAATGAGTGGTTTCATCAACAGAATTTTTGATTCATTGACATCTAGGAAAGTATATTTGTCAAATATCTAATATTAGAGTGTAAATTTCTGACTACCATTGTTTGGCCCCATCTGTTTAAATATTTAACTACTTCGAAGTATTCCTGGCCAAGACTTAACTCCTTGTAGACAAAGAGGTGGGGTTTTTTTTGTTTTTTTTTTTTTAAGTTAAATGAGTGCAGCTTTCCCTTTCCATTGATTCTTTTTCTTTTTTAAATTTATTTATCCTGTAGTAGAACACTGTAAAATTGGGAGTAGTTTTAATGTACATGATAGGGAAGTAAAAACGAAATCCTTTCAGTCTTAGAAGCCATGATTCTTCCCATTTGGGATTCCTCTGTTTCTAAGTAAACCTCTCCTTTGTCATAATGTGTATTCTGTTTTCAACAGGGACCTTGGGTGTGGGCCTGTCAGAAACTCAAAATGGAGATGTGTCTGAAGAAACAATGGGAGATGGAAAAGTAAAAAAGTCCCTAAAACAGTCGGTGAATGCAGACCTGTCAGAAACCCCAAATGGAGACATATCTAAAGAAACAGTAGGAAGTGGGAAAGTTAAAAAATCTCTAAAACAGTCTATGAATGTGGACCTATCAGAAACCCAAAGTGGAGACATATCTAAAACAGTGGGAGGTGGAAAAGTTAAAAAATCCCTAAAACACTTTGTGAATGTGGACCTGTCAGAAACCCAAAATGGAGACGTATCTAAAGAAACAGTGGTAAGTGGAAAAGTTAAAAAATCCCTAAAACAGTCTGTGAATGCAGGCTTGTCAGAAGCCCAAAATGGAGATACATCTAAAGAAACAGTGGGAAGTGGAAAAGTTAAAAAGTCCAGGAAAGAGTCGGTGAATGCAGGCTTGTCAGAAGCCCAAAATGGAGATGTATCTAAAGAAACAGGGGAAAATGTTAAAAAACCCTCCAAGAAATCTAACATATTGACCAGTGATGAAGCAGCAACACAGTCTCTCAATTCAGAATCAAAAAAGAAGAAGAAAAAGAAGAAGAGAAAAATAGTGGATGATGCTGGTCCTGGTATGTACTATATTTTATTTGAACTTAAGCCATTTTTCAAGTTATTTCCTCTCCTTATTATGCCCATGTGACATGCAGGTCTCCCCTGTACCTACTGGCATACCAAAAACTATTCTGGTAGCTAAAGGGAACATTGAGGAGGGGATGGGGGATGCGTTTTAACTTTTACAATTCCTGACAATCTTGAAGAAAACCTCATTCTTAAATAAGAATATCCTTAGAATTATAGAACGGTGCTTTCTTTTTGGCACTTAACTGGGCTTTTTCTGATAAACGGAGCATACTATGACATAGTATTTTAGGTTTATCTGTTTGCAAAGAGAATTGTAGAATTACTGAGACTAAAGAAATCTGGGCTGGTAGTTGAGTCTGTCTTCTTGGGTCTTTCTGTATCTCAGGACTTCGGGTTAATGATTCTTTTTTTATTTACTTCTTTTTTTACCCACTTCTTTTTTTACCCATTCCTTTTTCCTGCCATAAATTCCTACCTTTGTATATCTCATTTGGATATACAAAGTGTATAAAATAGCAGTTAGGAAGCATCTGAATAAATGGAACGTTTCCAAGCAAGTCGAATGGCCAGGATAGTATTTGGGAAGTGGAGAAGGCTCTTTTCTTTTGGAAGATTATTGGATTGAATAAGCTTAGGTGAAAGAATGGCATTTTAATGGTTATATGAGCAAGCAGAGATTGCAAGAAAGGACAGAACAGGTGTCAGCAAACTATTGAGCCTTTTGCCTGTTTTTACAGAGAAAGCTTAATTGGAACACTGGGATGCCCATTTATTGACTTGGCCTTCATGGTGGCAGACCATAAGGCCTACAAAGCCTAAACTGTTTACTATTCGGCCCTTTTTAGACAAAGTTGGCCAGCACCTGGGTTAGCATGTCCTGTTCATCTCTTGTCTGAAATAAAGATTTCGTTTAGAAAGAAGCTTTAAATTTTCCAAACATATATGACTTGTCTTTTTACTGCATATAGACTACAGTCCATTTGTAAGTTAGGAAAAATTGTTTATGCAAAAAGTGAAACAAGAAGAAGCATAAGGACTGGACATTACAGTTTTGATATAAAGTGATGGTAATTCTGTTCTAAAATTACTAATGCCTTTAGGATTCTTGTTCTGAGTATGCCTAAGGAAGTGACATTATTTCTAACATAGAATCACAGGGCTGGGAGTTTTAAGTCCTGTAGGTAACCTTTAAAAACCAGGTTTTTTTTTTGGAAAACAGAAGTGATAAGCCATGAAGACCTGCTGATTATAGCCATGGCAGTATTTCTAACACTGACTATTTTGACAGACATACAAAGGATGAAAAACCAGACAAGGATGATTATAGCCATGGCTTTTTGCGTTCTACAGGGCTGACCATTTTCCAGAAGAGTAGTAGAAGGTCCAAGGAAGAGGCCAGTCCTGGACTGCAGACAGTGTTAAGTTCTGGTTTAGGTCAGCTCTGTTATACCAGCATCCTAACAGCCATAAAATTTTAAAAGCCTGGTATGGTAGGTAACCCACTTGACCCAGAGTGGAACATTTAAGAGTGTGATGAAGAGTTCTTACTGTGGTACAGTGGGATTGGTGGCATCTCTGCAGCACCAGGATGGAGGTTTGATTGCCAGCACAGTGATTTAAAGGATCTGGCATTGCCGAGGGTTCAGCATAGGTCACGACTGCGGCTTAGATTTGATCCCTGGCCCATAAACTGCATATATACATATATATGTATCTATGTATGTATGTGTATAAAGAAGCCTAAAAATGTTTTCTTGGCAAGTCTGTGTCTCCCCCTGTTTTTTTAATATAACCAAATTTTTCAACCGATGAAAAAGAGATTCTTAGCAAATTGAAACTGGAAATGTGGTCAGCATTTGAAAATATGCCTTTCTGCATCACACTTTTACTTTGTGATCTCATTGGTATTTTTAAGAAAAAAAAAATTGAAGGTTTTTTTTGTTTGTTTGGTCCTTTAAACCCAAGATTCAAAAAAAGCAAAAACTGAAGATAAAGGAAACCCTGGAGACAGTGCCCAGGCTCCTGAAGAAAGAGAAAACAGTGTGGAAAAGCCAGACAAGGATGATGACACTGAGGTGCCCAGCCTGCCCCTGGGACTAACAGGTAACTTCCACAGCGTTTTCCAGGTAGATCTTTAAAATGTCATGCATCCCTGGACTATAGTTTGAAGGTTCAGTTGTGACATTTAATTTACCTTGAAAATCTAAGTATTGAAGAAATGATTTTATATCTAATTGCTGCTTTTTTATCTTCCACATTGTATGCTTACTCCTTGTTTCTTTGTCTTCCCCTCTCTTTATTTCTAACACTGACTATTTTGACAGACATACAAACAGCTCTTGGGGTCCTCTATTCCTTTGGTTTGTCACTTTCCAGAGCTCAGTCCATGCTGTAGTGGGGAAATCGCTGGCCGGGATGTCTGAAGCCCAGAGGTTTGATGCTGGCTCAGTGGCTAAAAGAAAAGGAGGACGTTAACATTATTGAGGGGCTTATGCCAGGGTCTCCTTCTTTGGCTCTGCTCTTTATCTCCAAAGTCAAGAATTTAGGCTAGAATTGGTTGCTCTCAACCAGAATTGTCTAGGAGATACTTGAGTTGTTTGGTTTGGGGGTTCTGTTTGTTAAAATATTGAGGCCCATCCCCCAACCTACTTAATCAGATTTGCAAAGGTTATAGTAGTTATTCTCAACCAAGGTAATCTTACCTCCCATGTAAAGGGACCGGTCAATTTTAGTTTTCACATTCAAAGTCCTGCATCCCACAGATTACCTCTGTCCCAGGCAAACCATGAAGATTGGCCACCAACATGCTTCGTTGGTTGGCAGGCTACTGGCATCCAGTGGGTAGAGGTCAGAGATACTGCAGAATATCCTGTAATGCATGTATACAGCCTTTCACAAGAAAGAACTATTTAGCCGAAAATGTTAGCAGTGCCAAAGTTGCTAATACCTGGGTTATCGCTGCAGTGGCATGTGGGGCAGTAGGTCCCCGGTGATCCTGATGCCATCCCCTGCTGGGGAACCACTGCACTCCTGATAACGTGAGTATAGTCTGACATCTGTGGCTATACCTGACTCCTCTCAGTGAGAATAACTAATCTTATTTGACTTCGTAGTCAGATTTGATTGTACTGAATGCTTTCATTTTATTTCAGATTTCTTAACCATTTGATTTCTCTCTGAACTCTCTTCCCACAAACAGTCTCCCCCACCCCACCCCCAGCTTTGGCGTTTTCATTTCATACAAGTCCCTTAATTGTACCTCCATCATTATTAGTTTGTTACAGTATTAGCTCTGAACTTTAAGTTACACAACCATAAGCAGTGGAGAAACTTTAAAAGTACAGGGTCTTTTTCTTGATATTACATAGGAATAGTTGGTATTTAGTTTTTTCATACTGGAAGAAACTTTTCTAAGCTCAACACCAATGTCATAATGTTTTTAATCAGCAGCACTAGTTTAGGAAACTATAGCAGTGTTAACTGTATTAAGGTAAATTTGCTGATGGTAAACTCTTTTCTGTTCAGGAGCTTTTGAGGATACTTCATTTGCTTCGCTGACTGATCTTGTCAATGAGAATACTCTGAGGGCAATCAAAGAAATGGGTTTTACGAACATGACTGAAATTCAACATAAGAGTATCAGACCACTTCTGGAAGGCAGGTATGAGTAACATTGAGGTTTGGGCATTAGTGTCCCTCTTCTTAGTGCTAATAGTTTGGAAAGGAAATACCAGTATTTCTGTTGATTTTGTACTGTATTGGGTAAAATATCCAACCTTCATTAAAGGCTTTAGGTTATTGACTAATGTTTAGAGAAAAGTGTTCACTTCTGTTTTTAGCACAGTTGTTATTTCTGAGTTAAGTCTTTAACTCACATAAATGACTTCATGGGTAGAGAAGGAAGAGACTTGTTTCTGATCAGCCTTGATGCCTAAAAATCTGTGATAGTACTGGTAGGTATTCAGTAAATACTCGTTGCATGAGTAGACTCAACCTCTGTCTCCTTTTCCTTTTTATTTTTTAGGGATCTTCTGGCAGCTGCAAAAACAGGCAGTGGCAAAACCCTGGCATTTCTCATCCCTGCAGTTGAGCTCATTGTTAAGTTAAGATTCATGCCCAGGAATGGTAAGCCTGTGACCTGGTTGTTTCTGCCATTATCTCACTGGAAGTCTGTTGTAGCTATTTGTGGGCTCGTAGTTGTAACTGCAGTTTGACTTTGACTGTATGTCCATTTTCTGCTTTTTAGGAACAGGAGTCCTTATTCTCTCCCCCACTCGGGAACTGGCCATGCAGACCTTTGGTGTTCTAAAGGAGCTGATGACGCACCATGTGCACACATACGGGTTAATAATGGGTGGCAGCAACAGATCTGCTGAAGCACAGAAGCTTGCCAATGGGATCAACATCGTTGTGGCCACCCCAGGCCGTCTCCTGGACCACATGCAGGTAGGGGAACATTGTTGTGTAGTACCCATCTTTTGTCTTGTGTGAAACAAACTTGACAGCTAACAGTTTTTCTTTGTCCTTTGTCTTGTTAGAATACCCCAGGGTTTATGTATAAAAACCTACAGTGTCTGGTTATTGATGAGGCTGATCGTATCTTGGATGTTGGGTTTGAAGAAGAATTAAAGCAAATTATTAAACTTCTGCCAAGTAAGTAGTTAGCATTTGCATGTGGCTTGCAAAATAGCTATGGAAGTAGGTGAGAGTTTTTCCTATGTGAAAACTATTAATGTCAGAATTTTAATATACGCAAGTGACATGGTTGTGCCAATCAACCATAGAGGTAGTTTGCACTATAAGCATCAGTCTCACTGGTAACTTACTACAGGGGTTTCACCATTTGAGAGGTTACAGTGCTAGTTAAACAGTCCAGACATGGGTCTCATTCCCATCCTTTCCACCATTGGTTATACCTTGGTTATAGTATTTAAAACGTTATAGACTGCATATGTCTGTAACAGCACCATGGCTCAGGTATGTGATTTAGTTCTTAATGTTTCATTGAGGTATAACTGATGTAATAATCTGTACACATTTTAAATGTGTAAGTTTTGACCTGTTTACACCTTGAAACTGTCACCACAATCAGTACAGCAAACATTTCCATAGTGCTGAAAAGTTTTTTGTTTTTGTTTGTCTTTTTTCTGGCTAAACTTGCAGCACATGGAGGTTCCCAGGCTGGGGGTCAAATCAGAGCTGCAGCTGCTGGCCTACACCACAGCCACAGCCACTCCAGATCCAAGCCGTATCTGCAACCTGTCCTACAGCTCACAGCAATGCCAGATTTTTAACCCACTGAGTGAGGCTAGGGATTGAACCTGCATCCTCATGGATACTAGTCAGATTAATTTCTGATGATCCATGACAGAAATTCCTAAAAAGTTTGTTGGAGCACCTCTGTAGTCCCTCCCTCCCACCCTCAGTAGCAACAACCCTCTCCTACTTCCAGCAGCTACATAACACTCAAATCTCTCTCACAGATGACTGTTGACCTGCTTTCTGTTACTGCAGATCAGTCTGCATTTTATCTGTTTTCTTGTGCTCAGCAAATTCTTCTGTGATTCACCTGTACCTTTACACCTGTCAGTAGTTCTTTGCTTTATTTCTTAGTGGTGTTGTAGTGTATAGATTTGCCACAACTTGTTTATCCATTTAACTGTTGATGAATGTGTCATTTAGTTTTTGGCTGTTACAAATAAAGTTGCTGTGAACATCCATCTAAAACTCCCTTGGTGGGCACATATTTCCTTTTCTGTCAGGTAATTACCTAGGAATGGAATGGCTGGTGTATGTTTAACTTGTACTGTTTTACATTCCCATCAGCAGTGTATGGAAGTTCCAGTTCCTCCTATTAAGTCTTAAAATTAGATTGTGTTAACCCTTGAAATTTGTTCTGTTTCAGAATTGTTTAGCTGTTCTTGTCCTTGACATTTCTATATGAATTTTAGAATCAGTTGATCATTCTCTGAGATCTTGGGGTTGAATTGAATATAGATCATTGGTGGAAGATGGTGTTGAGTCATTCAGCACATGAAGGAGATAAATCTCCATTTATTAGCTCCCTGGTTTCTCTAGCAGTGTTTTAGAGCTTTCAGTATACAGGGTTTTTTTATTATCTTTTGTGAAATATCCCTAAGTCTTTCGTTAAAATTTCTGTTTCAAGTTGTTAATTGTTTATATGCGTAAATACTGTCTAGCAATGTAATTATTACTATACCCAACTGGATTTTTCAGTCCAACCCTTCAGATGAAGTTAGTTGTTTTATTTTCTATGTAGGCAGTCATGTCATCTACAAATTAAAAATAAATAAAATTGTTCACGTAACTGTTTTCTTGCCTGACTGCACTGGCCAGAACCTCCAGTACAATACTGAACAGAACTTAAAGAGAAGATAAGATGTCTTTGTCTTACTCCCCTGAAGTCATTCAGTCTTTCATCACGAAGTATGAGATGAGATGTAGATTTTTATTGTAGATGCCCTGTGTCAGACTGAGGATGATCCCTCCTGTTCCTCATGTGCTAAGATTTGTCTGAAATCAGAAATAAATGGTGGGGGAGTTCCCGTCGTGGCTCAGTGGTTAACAAATCCGACTAGGAACCATGAGGTTGCGGGTTCAATCCCTGGCCTTGTTCAGTGGGTTAAGGATCTGGTGTTGCTGTGAGCTGTGGTGTAGGCCACCGGCTGCAGCTCCTATTAGATCCCTAGCCTGGGAACCTCCATATGCCACAGGAGCGGCCCTAGAAAAGGCAAAGAGACCTAAATAAATAAATAAATGAGAGAGAAATAAATGGTGGAATTCCTCCTGTGGTGCAGTGGGTTAAGAATCCAACTGCGGAGGCTCAGGTTTGATCCCTGGCCGGGTACAGTTAAAGGATCTGGTGTTGGTACCCCTGCAGAATAGGTTTCAACTGCAGCTTGAATTCAGTCCCTGGCCCAAGAACTTACATATGCCACAGGTGCGGCTCTAAAAATAAAGTGTTAAATTCTGATGGATGCTTTTTACTGTGTCTATGGAAATGATCAAATTTTTTTTCTTTAGCCTATCAGTATGTTAAATTATATTGGTTAGTTTTCAGATGTTAAACCAAACATACATTGCTGGAATAAACTCCACTTGATCATGATGCATTATCCTTTATATGTATTTTTGGATTCACTTAGCTAAACTGTTGTAAAAGGTATGATCTTAGAAGTAAGCTCTCTTCAATGTCCTGGAGAACTTATGAACTATTGGTAATATTTCTTCCTTAAATGTTCGATAGAATTCATCAGCTATTGGGGCTGGAGTCTTCTTTACATTAAGATTTTAACTACAGTTTCTTTAACAGATACCAGCTATTCAGGTTTTCTGGTTTTTTCTTGAACAAGCTTTAGTAGTTTCTTTTCAAGGAAATTGTCCATTTTATCTAGTCGTCACAGTTATAATGTTGTTGTCCGTGGTGTTCCTTTTTTACTGTCTGTAGTTAATATTGTCTCTCATTCCTGATAGTTCTACTGAGAGCATTTTTAGCTGTGAAGCAATTCTAAAGACTCCCTGAAAGATTGGGGTTATTTTTATTTGGGTGTGTTTCAGCACGCAGACAGACCATGCTCTTTTCTGCCACACAAACTCGTAAAGTTGAAGACCTGGCGAGGATTTCTTTGAAAAAGGAGCCTTTGTATGTTGGTGTTGATGATGATAAAGCCAATGCGACAGTGGATGGTCTTGAGCAGGTGCGTCCTGTCAGTACTGTCGGTGTTAAGGATCTCCTTTGGTGTTTCCTTGCAAGGGCTTGGAGGATCATCTATGAGATAGATGGGTTCATTAACTTAATATATCAATGCTAATTTTACATGAGTAAAAAAAAAGTTTGTCGTTTAAATAATTTCTTGCCCTAAGGTGCTCGGTGAGTTAGGTGGAGAGGCTGGTTTCAAGCACATAGCTATGGAAATGAGTTAGCAAAAGATCCAAACCAGGCTGATTAAAAATAGAACTTTGAGAGTTCCCACTGTGGTACAGTGGCTTAAGAATCCAATCACAGTGGCTTGAGTCATGGTGGAGGGGCGGATTCGATCCCTGGCCAAGTGCAGTGGGTTAAAGGATCGGCATTGCCACACCTGCAGCTTAGATTCAGTCCCTGGCCCAAGAACTTCCATTCTTTCTTGCAGCAAGAAAAGAAAATGGAACTTTATGATTGAGTCCTTTGATGGATAAAATATTTCTTGTAACAGTTTATCTTAAAAGCCTTTCATTGGTTGTTTAGTTTTTAAAAATACATTCACCCAACTTTATCTTATTTAGGACAGTGTGCTTATTAAGCTGTGGTTACTTGAGATCTTGCATTTAAGTACCTTCTAAAAGGGAGTCATTGATATGCTTTGAGGGTTCCAACTAATAGAGCCATTGGTACCTTATAGTTGCAAGAACTTGCTAACCGGTAGTCTCAGAAAAATGAAAGGTATTTAGTATCCAGTGATTGTAGCCAGTAAAAGGATTCAGAAGAGTTACAACTAGTGTTATTTTAGGGATGCTTTGTTATGACGAAGGCAGTAATTTTGCTGTAGGTGAGGCATAACAGTGTATATGCGGTATTAATCTGTGCTGTCCATCAAATTTTATTGGTTCAAGAAGCTGAAAATGTCTGATTATTTTGTATCTGTTCACTTAAACCTCTTCTAGGGATATGTTGTCTGTCCTTCTGAAAAGAGATTCCTCCTGCTCTTTACATTCCTTAAGAAGAACCGAAAGAAGAAACTAATGGTCTTCTTTTCATCCTGTAAGTCCGTGAAATACCACTACGAGTTGCTGAACTACATTGATTTGCCTGTCTTGGCCATTCATGTAAGTGATTATGGCGAGTTTGTTAAAAACAGATTACATTCATCAGGTTCTGTAGATGGTGGGGTTTGAGGTATTGCCCCTTTCTCTAAACATCATTTTGAGTAGTTGGGGCAGTAGTTCGTGATTGCCCTGTGTGGAAGGAGCTTTGCCAGGGGTGAAGGGGAGAAGACGAAGAAGGAGGAATGGATGCCATCACTTGGGGAAATAGAACATAGGTCAGCAGTTCGGGATTTCTACATCAAGACCTCCCACAAACAGCCTCAAGTTTCCTGTTCTAATGGATGCTTTGTTTTGGTTCTAGGGAAGGCAGAAACAAAATAAGCGGACAACCACATTCTTCCAGTTCTGCAATGCAGACTCCGGGATTTTGTTGTGTACAGACGTGGCAGCTAGAGGGCTGGATATTCCTGAGGTCGACTGGATTGTTCAGTATGACCCTCCAGATGACCCCAAGGTAACTAGCATCCTCAGGGTTTCTCCCCAGGTTCCCTGAGAAATACCACAATCCACAGCCAATCGTTTATCCCTTAGTTATACCAGTTCTGCTTTATTGTACAGTGACTGCATTATTTTTCTGACACTGATAGTGTTTGAGGGCTTTTGCAGGACTCAGAGAGGGTCTGTGCAAGGAGATTTGAGAGGCATTGGGAGGACCTGAGTTGGGAATGTTACGCACTTGGAAGGATCTGTTAAGAGCAGTAGGTGTCAGGAGAAGATAAACTTTGCTTGCAGAGATAAATACAATTCTTTCTGTAGTGAAATAAGTTTTAGTAGGGATTTTTAACAATAGGTTATAAACCATGAGCCAGTATTTAAACATGTTTCAAAGAGCTCTTTTGAAGTTAAAGGATACTTAATAGTCATTTGATTAGATCATAGAGTTGTGTGAATATCTGTTGAGCTTTCCTTGGCCTCAGTCATGGCCTTGTTACCTCTTTGGGATGGTACCTACAGAAGTGGTGGGCTGGCTCTGGGGAGTGTGGCAGTGGGCTGTGTGGCACCACCAGGTGGGGATGGGGGACCGTCTCACACTGATGTGCTGACACACTTCTGTCCACTCCCTGCAAGTTCTGGAAAGGCAGACAGGTTGCCGTGGAAACAAGGGTATTACCTAAGGTTTTCTCTCTCTCCCAAAGGAATATATTCATCGTGTTGGTAGAACAGCCAGAGGCCTAAATGGAAGAGGGCATGCCTTGCTCATTTTGCGCCCCGAAGAACTGGGTTTCCTTCGCTATTTGAAGCAATCCAAGGTAAAGATCTTTGCTTGGAAAAGCCTAACTTAGGGACAGATTCATCTCAGAAGGAATTGTTTGTCGTTGCACATGGCCTTAAGCATGACCTCTGGGTGTGTCCTGGAGTCTGAGTTGTTGCCCTGCTGTTAGGACAGTTGATGCTTCAGTTTAGCTGATGAGATTTCCGTGGGTTAGCCCAGGAGAGGTGAGCAGAAAACTCCCCTCCAGAGCCCCGCCCTTGAGCTCTGTGTCACGCAGGGTGCGTCTCGCATCCCCCACCTTTCTTCTCCCCCATTATATCTTCACACTCACCCTATTTGAAGCTTTCTCTGCCCCTTGAGGTCCCTCACACCCACCCAGTCATCACTGCCTCCTGCAACCTTCTCTGTGCGGCTTAGGCCCCAGGGGGCCCATCCACAACCACCTCTTTCTCTTTCGGCCCCTTATTCGTTGACTCTGTTTTGTTTTCCATGTCTCCCCTTGCAGTTAGCTCCTTACCATCTCAAGTTTCTCACCAAAGAAAATAAAACAACAATTCCAGCCTAAACCCCTCTCCTATCACTAGTTTTAGCATGTCGCCTTTCTTCAGCTGCCTTTTTGATAAGTGGTTTATATTTCAACTCCTCATTCTTGTCTCCCACACACCCCCGTCTGGCTTTGGTCTCTGTTGCTAGGTCTTGTGAGCACTTGTCCTACCTGACATTTGCTCCTCTTTGACCTTCCTGGTGCAGTGTTGCCTGGCAAGTCCTCTACCCCCAGCTAGGAGCTGTTCTAGGAAGTGTCCTCCATCCTTTGCACTTCTTCGGTAGATGCTCATTTCCTGGTTCTCTAGATCACCTCTGCTTCCGTTGGTGGCTGTCTCCCCTGGGAGGCTGTTGCTGACCTGCCCTCCTTCATGTCCCCCCCCAGCCCAGCACAAGTGCTCATCCAGGTGTCTTGTCACTTCCACTGTGTCTCCCCAGGGCTGCAGGCTCTGAGGGCAGAGCCCATGACTCAGGCAGCTGTTCTCTTCCTCAACACCCACCATAGGCCTGGCACTTTGCCAGTTATCTAGTAGGTCATGGCTGGTAAGGATCCTTCCTGTAGGAGTTTGTGGTCCTTGTGACCTGGTGTTGCAAACTCCCACCTCAGGGCAGTGTGGGGGCAGCTTCCACACCTCAGGGCAGTTCCTGAGGACTTTTGGTTCTCTTAACTGGGACCTTCCAGCTGCTTCATTTCCTTGCGTCCACAGAGATCTTTAGAGGAAAAGGCTTCCATGCCTCCTGGTCTCTGTCTAGTTCCTCACCTGTTCTTTCAGAAGAGTTCCATAGCATGCTTCATGTGCACTTAGCAGAGGAAAGGTAAGACTTTCCCACTGGCTCCCAAGAGGGAGCAGATGTCTGTCCTGAGGGAATTCCACAACCTGTTGTCACCCTTCCATCTCTTCAGTGCCTGATGAGCTGCATTGGAGCCATCCTGGGTTACTCATCTGCATGCTTTTGTTTTCTAGGTTCCATTAAGTGAATTTGAGTTTTCCTGGTCCAAGATCTCAGACATTCAGTCTCAGGTATGCCGGGGTGGGGGTCATCCCAGCATGGCCTCTGTAGTGTCTTGTTGATAGTCTTTGTCCTCTGAGTCTCCCTTTCCATGCAGCCAGAGGTTTGGACTGTGATTGTTTGGGTCTCACAACACAGTGCTGGCGCCCACGTCCCCGTGCTTTCTGCCTCCTTCAGTCCACACCCCACAAGAACTTGGTCATTATTCTTACTGCAGCCTGGTTTTGCAGATATTACAAAGCTTGGAGCAAAATGTTTTATATGAAACATGCTTTTTCACTTTATTAAAGCCAATATTTCTTTCTATTTCAGCTTGAAAAACTGATTGAAAAGAACTACTTCCTTCATAAGTCAGCCCAGGAAGCATATAAGTCATACATCCGAGCATACGATTCCCATTCTCTGAAACAGATCTTTAATGTTAATAACTTAAACTTGCCTCAGGTTGCTCTCTCATTTGGTTTCAAGGTGCCTCCCTTTGTTGATTTGAGTATCCTTTTCTTTGTTGTTAGGAATTGTCTGGGAACTAAGGGACAGGAGCTTGACAGGGGTTGTGGGGGCTTAGCACTTGGGTGTGTATGTGCTCTGGCTGCAGCTTGGAAGCCCAGGCATCAGTCACTGTCCACAGGTCAGGGCTCACAAGGGGGAGGCACAGATTCGTTGTAATAGTGAAGACTACGGGAACCAGACAGTTAGTTCATGGCTCAGGCTTTCTAAAAAAAAAAAAGGAATTCGACAGGCACATAGTTGTACATTCTGGGGAGAAGCATGAGAGGGGTCACGTTACAGGGCTCGGGTGAATGTGCAGCTTCGCTGTACATTGAAGAAGCTGAAGACAGAAGATGAAGCCTCTCAGAGAGTTTCATCCTCTCATAGCCATTGAAGCATATTTCATACCGGGAAGTTGCAAAAATTCATTGAAAATATTAAGGCAAAGAATATGTCTAGTTGCTTCTGTTATGATATGTGATGTGTGCTTCAATAGACGAAACAGCCAGCTAGAGTGAGGCCTGCTCACTAACACTGTGGTAGTAACTCCCACGGAGACTGGAGGACCGCATTTTGGGTGGCCGTCACCATCATAGGCATCAAGTCTGCTGTGAACACAGGCTGAGCCACGTGGAAGGAAAAACTACTCTCACTTTGCTAAGCACTCCTGAATCAGGTCCAGGTGGAGAGGAAAGTCATTTGTTTTGACACCGGGGATATTTTTTAATGTGTTCCTACACACTTGGTGATAAACCTCTTAACTTCTTATAAGTAACTGTCTAACTCTTAGACGGCTTAAAAATCACTCTTGATTGTCTGGAATGTTTACATGTGTTTTGTAGCTCAAGGAGGAGGATAGGCACTTTGGGTACAGCAGCTAGTTCTCCTGTAGACGATAGATTGGAGATCATTGTCAATGTTGCTTGATTTCCTTAACTTCCCCTTCAGACGTGAACAGCAATGACGGCAAAGTTAAAAAGAGAGGAGGTGGCGGGGGATTTGGCTACCAGAAAGCCAAGAAGGTGGAGAAATCCAGGATCTTCAAACACATCAGCAAGAAACCATCTGACGGCAGGCAGTTCTCTCACTGAAGACACATCCTGAAGTGGATTTTCCCCATGCTCTAACAGAGGCATTTCTGTTGCTTTAGGATTTATGAATTGACTTGGGTTGCAGGCACTGAGCCCTGTTATTTCCAGAGAGTCTCCTATTTGGGGATATAAAAGAGATCAGTATTTCCTGATTGCCTGGGGGCAAAAGCAAGAGATCTTTTTAGTCTTTGTGATGATAGTATATTTTTAAGTTTAAATCTTATTTTCCCAAGTTTGTTACTGTTCTAATATAATTCTTTTTGGTACCGTTCCTTCCTAGTGTCTGAAGATTTTTGTGTATCAGCCTGCCATAAAAGGCAGGTGACCTAGTACACTGGACAGGTGGTGATGGTGATGCAGAAAATTGTTGCCCTTTAACTTTTTTTGATTTAGACTGTTTCCTGGACCTTAACAGTAGTTTGTTGACCCCTTCTGAAAATGAAATTCTTTGGTGAATACCTAAGAAGCTCCTTTGGTTAAAGGTGGCATTGGTTTTTATATATGCTGGATTTTAAAACAATGAGCCTTTCTCCATTTTATTTTTTTAAGAAATGTGTGTTGTCATTGTTACTTGAATAAAGCATCCATAGCAGTCCTATCATTGAGGGTGGGGTGCAGGCGAGATCTGAGATTTTTTTAGCCTCATTTGCAGGTATAATATTCTATTCTCCATTTGGTAACTTAACAGACTTTTTTCTAATTTTTTTCTTTTTTTTTTTTTTTGGTAAGGCAGAGAGCAGTAACACCTCAGTCGCATTTGCTTGTTTTAAGTGATTTGGATTTTGGTGAGCCCCTGCAAATCTGCAGAGTACTTAGAAGGCAAAGCATCTTTTTGAGAAAAATTGCCTCTTCCAGATCCATGAAACAAAAACATTTGTGGTGAAAACTGAAAATGAACAGAAGTCAGAATGAGCAGCAAAGTCAGTAGTTTAGTCGAATAGGGATTCTTGTAGGGACTTTAGATTTCCAATGTGTTTTCTTTTGTTTCCAGTATGTTTTGTAACTACAGAATGGTTGTTACGTTTTGTAGTCATTTAAAACCAAAGTTCCTGACGTAATTTTGCTGTCGTACCAGTTATTTAAGTATGCAGAGACTGTCAAATGTAGAAGAAACAGTCCGGGAAACTGCCTTCCAGTAGGAAAAGGAAAGACTGGTATCATTCCACATCTGGGCTCAACCACTGTCACATCCTGGGTTTCAGACCTTGATTGCTGGACTCCTGGCATTTAATAATGTTTCTCTTTCCAGTAACTTGTTTTTCTTTGTTTCAGAGATAATAATGTTTTCAAAAAATACACAAAAGCAAAGAGAAGAATATTTAATCACTGAATAGCAGTAAATACTGTCCATATTTTGATAACATAACCTTCCAGTGTTTTGGGTACATTTTTTATCAGAATGAAGTGAGTCATCCTCTACCCTCTACTTGTAGCTTGTTTCATAACGTGTTTTCCTGTGTCATTAAATGATTGCATCAGTGTCGTATCATTTGTCACTGTGCCTTGCTTGGTCTGCCTGGATGCCTGTGCGTGCCAGGTTGGCTCCCTCATCTGAGTGTGTCCACTGTCTGTCTGGCCTCTAGTTGAGTGAGTCAGTCTACAGAGATTTTGTGAGAACAGTGTATCTCAGGTGGAAAGATTGTTCTTACTATGGTAACAGCTTACTTCAGGCCTTCCTGGGAGTCCTCTGCAGGATTCTGCTGGCGGACTGGTCCAGGCTGGGGACATGCAGACAGCAGACTGTGCCAGCCTGGCCAGCCTCACCTGTGAGGGAGCCTGTCACTGGAACTGGACACAAGGTCAGGGCAGCACCATCTGCAAGGTTCATTCGAACAAGGCTGAAAGCCTCCTTGGGTTCCTGTGCTAAGAGCTCAGCTGCTAGTGGCATTTGTGGGGCTATTAACTTGACAAATGGGTTTAAGTGACTTCTCTGGCAAGGCCAGGCAGCATGGGCCAGGACCCCAGCAGATCCCTAACATGCAGAAGCAACCTGGGCTGCAGGTGCTTAATAAGTCACTGCTATTTCTAAATGTATTGTCTTAGCTGGCCAGGTTAAAGCTGAATTCAACATATCCAAACAAGGATCTTGTTTATTCAAAAACATGCCATGGTTAAAAATGAGTGCCTGGAGTCAATGCCTGGAGTCAATGCCTGGATTCACATCCCCGTTTTCAAGCCTGTGAAATGAGTAGGACAAAGAGTAACAAAACCTACTTGGTAAGGTGCTAAGAACTGAATACAGTGGCACATGAAGTGCTGGGACAGGGCCCAGCACAAAGCACTTTAGGGATCTTAGCTGTCTACCTGAGCCCTATACGGAGGGCTTGGCGAGCAGCACCAGGCACAGGAACTCAACAGAAATCCTGAGCAAGCTTGGGCCTCCAGGAGACCATGGATTTCTGACAGTCTGGGTTCCCTGGAATTCTGAAGATCGGACCTGAGTTTGGAGAAGTGCTCCAATCTTGCAGTACCTCCCTAAGTCCACTGTCAGATTCATGCCGTTTTTGAGTCTACTCTGGCTTGTTCTGGGTGTTTGGTGGCAGGAACATGAAGGTTTTCTTGCCCCTTGCCCGGGAGATTGTCGTACAGTCCCTTAGCGGGGCAGGGGAGTCTGAAGGATTCTCGTGCACAACTAGGTGAAGGAATATCCGGGCTCCAATATGTACACATACAGGCTCTTGCTAAACCTCTCATCTTGCAAAGTGAAAGTGCCCAACACAGGAAATGGTATGTTTATAGCCGGCCACAAAGCAGGGTGGCCAGAAGAGACATGTTTGACTCAGACTTGCCATTGAGAAACAGCTATGCCTTTGAAGATGCAATGTAGGACAACATGACCACCTTGGCCCCCATGCCTCCCTCCCTAGCCAAGCCAAAGCCTCAGATCCCAACTTTGCTCCAATCCATTGGGATCCAGTTGGTTGGTGTCAGCACAGAAGTCATTGAGAAGAAAGCTATTCTCCCCTCTAGGACTCAACATCTTCATCTGTAGTTAAGGGGGGTGGGAGGGTGTGAGGAACTGTTTTCATGAACACTGAAATTTTTTGTTTGAAGGGCTACCCAGCATCTAATCTTACTGTCTGTGGATGATCCTGGTGGGTCATCAGGATTACTTCCCATTGGAAAGCAGAAAAGCTTTCCCTCTAGCCAGGGCAGTGCTGTGGCCTGGGTTTAACCAGAAAGTATCTGTCCCCAGGTGCTGAACCAAGTACTAAAAATGGAGCTGAAGCAAGGGGCAGCTTCCTCATCCATGATCCAGAGACCTTGGGAGCAGAGGTCTCCAGGCAGCAGCAGGACTGAAGGCCTGATTGACTGTGGGATTGACTTGGGCTGTGTCCCACCCCCTATCCACCTGCCCCATTCCCCCCTGCTCTCCAAGATGGGGTCTTCAGCCACCCGCTATCATCAATTAGCTCCTTTGCAGTTTAAATCATTCAGAGTGCCTCTTTGTGCTTATAAGTAAGAACTTGAATAACCTCTAAGGCACCTCAAACACAGTGACTTGGTCCCTCTCTCCCACCCTCCTTTCCTCCCCACCCACTCTGTTATGGGGTAGAAAGTCCAAGATGCTTCCCACCATCCACACTTGCCTCACTGGAGCCTCCTACCTCTTGTGCAGGCAAAATGGCTGATCTGGAGCAAAGCCAGGACAAAACTTAGGGCAAGGACGCTTGCAAAGGAGGAACAAGTTCAGGGGCAACTGCTCTGGATCTGGAGTTGGGGGAGGGCAGGAAAACCTGGGGGGTTGCATTTTTCAGGGCCTCATGTGGAGTGTTTCCACTTGGAACCCACCAGACAGCCCTCATCAAACCTTCCAGGGCAGTACTTCTGGAGTCACAACCTCAGCTTCTGGAATCCGTGGCTCCACCACTGACTGAGGCTTTGAACAGTGACTTCTCTCTCTTTGCCTCAGTTTCCTCATCTACGTAATGTGAGCAAGTTATGGCCGCCACAGGGTTAAATGCAAGGGTGCAAGGGAAACCTTAAGCTAAGAATCCAGCAGGCAGTCAACTCTTAGAAATGACAGCTATTGATGCTGCTACTGAGAGCATCAGAAAATGGGTCGGGTGGGTCAGAAACAAAGAAAATAGTATTTTCTCAGACTTATCTTCTTTCTCACACTTTCTTCCCACTATCAAAACGTCATGGTTTCAGGAAGTTCCCGTTGTGACTCAGTGGGTTAAGAACCCGACTGGTATCCACGAGGACACAGGGGTTCGATCCCTGGCCCAGTTCAGTGGTTTAAGAATGCGGCAGTACAGTGAGATGTGGTGTAGGACACAGACGCAGCTCGAATCTCGCCTTGCCGTCACTGTGGTGTGGGCTGGCAGCTGCAGCTCCAATTCGACCGCAAGCCTGGGAACTTCCATATGCCCCAGCTGCAGCCCTAAAAAATAATAAGCCATGGCTTCAGACGCTTTAGATCAATAAATCTCGGGCGATGTCGCATTGTTTCTGTGATTCCACATCTTGCCAGCAGAGGGCAGCTCAGCTGGGCTGGAGCTGTCAGCCGCTGCGGCGGGGGCTGCGCTCCCAGGGCCCCTCTAACCTGGGATTGGGGGTTGATCCGTCTTTGCTTCGCCAGCAGAGGAGAGCGACAGGGGGGCTCCTTCCCCGGTCGTGAGGAAAGGGGAGGCTGAATAGAGGGAGAGCAGAGGTGCCCACTGGCCAGGCTCCTTCCGACTCAGGGCAGGCGCGGGCGTCCTCAGATGCAGATGCAGACAGGAAACAGCAGGCAGCCTGAGCACCTGAGCCCAGTCGCAGGCCGCTTGACTCGAAGCCCTGAGGCTCCCGCTGCAGGGCTACCAGGGCGGCCTTGATAGAGGAAAGTTTTAAAAGGCCTGGAACCGTAGGAGCGGTGGCCTCACTTTTGTTTAGATAATTTGCATTTGAGCATTTATTGAAGGGGGGACCCCCTGGGGAGGGGGTGATTCCAACTCCATTCTACAAGCTTACTGTGAGAGGGGTATGAGATAAACACAAGAACAAGGTGCTGTAAAGAGGAAAGAACCATCTCCAAGAGTTAAATGATGGAGAGCAGGATTATTGTGAGAATGAAATAATCAACTAATGCAAAGCAGCTGCTGCATAGCAAGGACTGGATAAGTTTTAACCCCCTCGTTTCCCATTATGAAAATACTCTTTTGTTGCCTTTTAATTATTTCATGTGGTAAAACTTTAGGTTCTTGATCAGTTCATCAGCATAGATAACAAGTATTTTCCAGGTTCCAACTTAATTTTCTTACAGGTCATTTTTACACTTTGTGCTTGTATCTACCTCATAATGAAATTGCTTTTCTGTCTCTTTATATTTGCATCTAGATCCATAGTTCTCAATGGAGGTCAACTTTGCCTCCAATCTCTAGGGGACATTTGCCCGTGTCTGGAAACATTTTTAGTCATCACGATTGAGAGAAGGATGCAACCAGCACTTAGTGGGTAGTGGCCAGAGATGCTTCTAAACATCCTACATCATACAGGATAGGCCCCCAGAACAGAGAATTATCCACCCCAAATGTCAGTAACATGGAGATTGGGAGACCCTGCTCTAGACCATCGTTAAAGGTATAGCTGTATCTCTCTCATCTTTTTTGTTTGGTTGGTTGTTTTTGTTTGTTTGTTGTTTGGTCTTTTTAGGGTTGTACCAGTGGCATATGGAAATTCCCAGGCTAGGGGTCGAATCGGAGCCACAACTGCCAGCCTATGCCAGAGCCACAGCAACGTAGGATGCAAGCTGCATCTGCGACCTACACCACAGCTCATGGCAACACTGGATCCCTAACCCACTGAGCGAGGCCAGGGATCAAACCCACATCCTCATGGATCCTAGTCAGGTTCACTAAACACTGAGCCACGACGGGAACTCCCTGATTCTCACTCATCTTTGAATCCCTGGTATCTAACACACAGAGTAGGAGATTAATAAATAGGGATTGAACAGAAAGGAAATCAAGAAGAGGTGCTGATTTATGCAAAACAAGAGGAACTTTGTTTGGGGTAAGTCATTGTTGAGAATTCAGCTGGGTCTCCGGGGAGGGGGCATGGAGGCCTAGAAGTTTGAAGAGAATTTGGAGCAAGATGTTTGGAACCATTCATTCATCCATGAGAACCGTATTGAGTAATTCCTTTGTGTAAGGAGCTGTGTTTCATGCTAGGGCAGCAGAGATGAGCAGCTCTGTCCCTGACCTCAAGGAGCTCAGGGTCTGTGGGGGGAGGGAGGAGGACACACAGAAGGCAATCCACTATGAGAAGAGCCTTTTGGGAACCCCAAGGATGGGACACTAATGCTGCCTGGGTGTTCATAGATGACATGAGACAGGAGCAGTCGGGAGAGATCTCTTGGGTTAAGAAGAAGAGTGAGGACTGGGAGGATATTCCAGACGATGGGAACTGCTTGTGCCAAGAGAAAATGATAGAAACACCCAGCTCGGCTGCATGAGAGGATGATGAGGAGTGAGGTATGTAGTAAGAAAGACAGGTGAGCCAGAGCAGGGAAAATACCCAGGGCTCTGTATGTGGAGAAGGGTGGGATGCATTTGTAGGCTGACACAAAAATGAAGGGCAGTGATGAGTCCTGTACAGCAGACACACGTGTCCTGTGTAATGAGCACTGATTTCCTGTTAAATAAAAGGTTCTTTTTTTCCCTTTCTTTTCAGGACCACATCTGCCACATATGGAAGTTCCCAGGCTAGAGGTCAAATCAGAGCTGCAGCTGCAATCTACACTAGAATTTGCAGCAAAGCCGGATTCTTAACCCACTGAGTGAGGCCAAGGATTGAATCTGCATCCTATATTGAGTTCTTAACCAGCTGAGCCACAATGGGAACTCCAAATAAAAGGGTGAATGAACTACCACTTTGTCTGGGTCAAGGGCTGCTGTAGTGTCCTGGGAAGGTAGTGCTGTTTGCTTTTTTAGGGGAGAAGAGGCTTGGGTGTATCCTTGGTCAAAGCAGAGAGAGATTGAAGGTGGAAGAGAAAGTGAGAACAGTCCCTGGAGCAAAGCCTCAGAGAAGGCTGGCAGGTGAGGAATGGATTTATATATGACAATTTCCTGCTGGACCTCTTCCCCATACTAAGTAACACTTAACAAGAGTTTGCTTCCTCAGGGCATCCCTGGGCATCCTTGGCTTTGAGATGTAAGGTGGCATTCTAGCTCCCCTGGCACCAGTACCTGGAAGATTTTCAGCTTCATAGGAAAGCAGATGAAGAGACCTGGTTCTGGTTAGGACATGAGTGCTGAGGATATGTTGAGATCTGTGCCAGCCAGAATAATACCCGCCCCCCATGATGTCCACATCTAATCCACAGAAACCGCAAATGTATTGCCTTATGTGACAAAAGGGACTTTTTGGATGTGCTTGAAAGATGACCTTGAGAGGGGAAGTCATTATCTGGATAGCACTATGATCACAAGGGTTCTTATAGAAGGCAAGAGGATCAGAGTCAGAGAAGATGCAGTGACTATAGAAGCAGAGATCAGAGAGTGAGGGAAAGATTTTTTTTTTTCCTGCAGCCATGTCATGTGGAAGTTCCTGGGCCAGGGATCAAACCCACGCCACAGCAGTGACACTGCCAGATCTTTAACCCACTCTTCCACTGGAGAACTCCAAGGAGAGATCTGATGATATTACCCATCCAGCTTTGAAGATGGAGGAAGGGCTATAAGGCAAGTAATGCAGGCAGATTCTAGAAACTGGAAAAGGCAAGGAAACATTCTCCCTGGAGCCTCCAAAAGGCTCTGCTGACACTGACTTGAGTTCAGAGGGGCCCACTTTGGACTTTTGATTATTGTAAGATGATAAATTTGTGTTGTTTTACACCACTCAATGTGTGGCAATTTGCCATAGCAGTCATGGGAACCTCATGCATCTCTCCCCCGTTTCCAGTCAAAAGACTTATTTGTATGTGTGGATACTGGGATTCCTGATAACCATTTGGAAGAGAGAAAATGTTCCAAAAAACTGGACTTCTGCATTCAGCCTTGGAACAGGGTTCAGAGCTGTAGAAACTGGAGCTTAAATCTTAATATAATTCCACAGAAGAGCCTTTAAAATGACCTCTATTTTGACCCAAAGTCAGATATCTGGCAGTTCTCATTACAGACGCTTCTGCCAACCCCAGTGTTGCAAGGAATTAAATCCACCAGCACTCCTGGCTGGCTTTAGAGTCATGTCCCCTGCGAATTCCAGCTGGGCTAAATACACTTCCTCATCTGTGATGGACGGAGCACAGCCACATCCCTGCACATTTGGTTTCCTTGATTCTTTTACGTGCTTTTAGAAAATAAACAGGGACAGAGTGGTTGGAATTCTCAGTTTTTTAGCTCACCTTCATTTCCCTCAACTCCAAGTAACTGCTTTACATGCCAGAATAGGTTACCATAGCGATGTTCTCTGAGTGATAGGTGAGCTGAATTTCACTATCGAAGAAGCTCAAGAGAAAATATGAGTAACAACCTGGGAAAGTCCAGCCCTGCTGCAGAGCCTCGAGGTTGTTCAAACTAGGGGCTCAATGGATTCCCTGGTGATCAATCAGGAAGTTCAAGTGCAATCCCTCAGCTCATACAAAATGCAGTGTGGGCAGTCACAGATCACCCCCAAAGTCCTCACCTGCTCATCTCCAAGTTGCCATCCACGAAGCTCAGATGATAAAAGACCTGTGGGGTGGGGGTGAGGGGTCGGATACCTTTGAAATTCATGTCAAAAAGGGGTACTTGACAAAGATCTCCTGCAGGAATTCTGGGAAAGATGGTGGTAGCTATACCAGAATAATTTTTTGGATTTTTTTGAACCCCCACAAAAAAATAGAGCAACCAGAGAGCAAAATGAAAAAGCCACAGACAAATAATTACAACAAAAAGTAGGTTACAAAGTGTCCCGTTGAATCCCAAAACACAGGTGGGAGGGACAAAGCAGCAAACAGCACAGACCTGCTTATTAGTAGTAAAGGGCAGGAGGCAACAGCGGGAAATAATGCAGCAGCCAATGGACCTATACTCAGGGAAGCCCTAAAGTAACCAGTGGGGCCAACTTGGGGTCAACAGCTAAAACTAGAGCATTGAAACTGTGAGGCTAGGGGGCGGCCACAGGGTCTGAAGGGCTGGAAGGGTCTAGTCCCTTTGAACTCTTTTTTGGTAGTGTTATTGAGATATTATATATTATAATTCATATACCATACAGTCCACCCACTGAAAATATTCTTCACATATTCATGGACTTATGGAGTTCCCTGGTGGCTCAGTAGGTTTAGGACCCAGCATTGTCACTGCTGTGGCTCAGGTCACTGCTGTGGTGAGGGTTTGATCCCAGGCCGAGGAACTTCTGCATGCCTTGGGCACACAAAAAATATTTTTTAATTAAAAAAAGAAAGAAAAGAAAGAAAAAGTTGGGCAACCATCAATTTTAGAACATTTTCACCATCTCAAAAAGAGACCTTGTACCATTAGCAGTCTCTTCATCTTCCCCTGCTTCCAGCCACAGGCAACCACTAATCTACTTTCTGTTTTTATAAATATGCCTATTCTGTATCTTTCTTAAAAGTGGAGTCACACAGTATGAGGCCTTTTGTGTCTAACTTCTTTCATTTAGCATGTTTTCCAGATTTATCCACGTTGTAACATGAACTAGCACTTTATCCCTTTTTATGGCCGAATAAATGCACTTTATACATTTGTCCATTGATGGGCATTTGGATAGTTTCTGTATCTATGTGTTATAAACAATGCTGCTATGAATATTTGTGTACAAGGTTTTGTGCAAACACATGCTTTCATTTCTCTTGGGAATATACCTAGGAGTAGCATTGCTGGGCCAAAGAGTAACTTGTGTTTAAATTTTTGGAGGAACTGCCAGGCTGTTTTCCAAAGTATCTGCACCATTTGCATTTTCAACAGCCATATATGAAGGTCCTAATTTCTTCACATTATCAACAACCCTGCTTATTGTCTGACTTTTTCTTTTTTTGGCTGCACCTGAGGCATGCAGAAGTTCCCAGGCCAGGGATTGAACCCGAGCCACAGCTGTAACCAGAGCCACAGTAACAATGCAGGATCCTTAACCTGCTGCATCACCAGGGAAATCCTATTGTCTGACTTTTAATTATAGCCATCCTTTAAAGTGTGAAGTGATATTGAAATAAGAGTTTTAACTAAGGAAAAACCCCTCCTTGGCTAAAAAGGCAGCTGCAAAAAAGCTAGCCTCATACCATCCTTCTTGTAATAATGTAGTAACTATGCACCATATGTCCAAGCCAGCAGCCCTGCTAATTGTTTTTCCAGCATTGTTCATCAGTTCCACTTCTGTAACCTTGCTTGCTCAGTTTTTTAGGGAGGAAAACTGTCTGCTCTGGGAAGGTGGGGTGGGGGGAAAGGGGGATGCTTACATGGGAAAAACAAGACCCTGTAATGTATAAAAGTTGCTGAAAACAAAGACCTGGTGCTCAGACTCTGGAGGTGACTCCTCTGAGCCTGCACTGGTGCTGAATAAACCTAGCTTTTCCACATCTCTGAGTTTGGTTTTTCTCCTTCCACTGCCATGTTTTTTTTGGTTTCTGCAACAATATCTCATTGTGGTTTGGATTTTCATGTCTCTGATGACAAATGATGTCATGATGATGGGTTTATTAGCTCTAACTCTGTGTGTGTGTGTGTGTGTGTGTGTGTGTAATAATCTTTAGAGTTTCCTTCATGTAACATTATATGTTACATGAAGGTGGCATGTCTTACTTCTTCCTTTCCAATTTGGATGCCTTTTATTCTTTTTCTTGTCTAATTGCTGTGGCTATAACTATGGTTAACAGAAGTGGTGAAAGTGGGCATCCTCATCTTGTTCCTAATCTTAGGGGTAAAGCTCTCAGACTTTCACCATCTAACATGATATTAACAATGGGTTTTCATATTCAACCTTTATTATGTTGAAATCGTCCCTTCTGATCTTAATTTATCTAGTGTTTTCTCTTGAAAGGTTAATAGATTCATCAAACTCTTTTTTTGCTTATTTTTTTTAAGATTTGGAAACAACATTCAACACTTAAACCTTTCTTCTATCTCATGTTCAAAGCATATAAGGAAAAGAAAGAAAAGAGTTTTATTTTCCACTGTGATTGAATCCCATTACCCCTTCCTAAAGTCATGAGCAAAAATAATGGTTAGTATTGGCTAGGGAAGTGTAAAGAGAGGCAGCCTGACAATTTCCAGATTTATCATGGAGCCAATCATGGCAGGGTAAGGGGTGGGTCTGGTTGTAGCAACTTCCATAGTCCTGTATCATTTCACCCTCAATAAAGAACACTATGATACTGCAAATTTCATGTCTTGCCAGCAGAATATACATGTTACTCAAAAGAGACAACAAGGACTAGCAGCTCTTTGACTAGATGAGTTCAACTGTCAAAATGCTTGGGAAACAGAGAAGTCTCCACTGGACCGTACAGGCATAACACAGGAGACTTGAAAAAGAAAAACCAGAAAAAGAGACAAAATCCTCCATGACAAGATCGTCTGAGAAGTGAAAAGCAATTTGAATGGAGAGCTTTGTAACACAAAATGTGAGCTCTTTTAAGGTGGCTTAAGTCCAGTGTATCTGTTTCTAAAAAGACTTACAATAAAAATCCAAGAAATAGAGCTAGTGTATTAAAATTGTTGCAAAAGAAGGGGAAAGAACTATGCAAAAAATAATTTCTACAATTAAGAATGAAATATGAACCACAATGAGATACCACATCATGCCTATTAGTATATCTATAGCTTTATTTATTTATTTATTTATTTATTTATTATTATTATTTTTATTTTTATTTTTTTAGGGCCACACCCAAGGCATATGGAGGTTCCCAGGCTAGGGATCTAATCAGAGCTACAGCTACCAGCCTACACCACAGCCACAGCAACTCGGGATCCGAGCCATGTCTGCAACCTACACCACAGCTCACGGCAATGCCAGATACTTAACTCACTGAGCCAGGCCAAGGATTGAACCAGCACCTCACGGTTCCTAGTCGGATTTGTTTCCACTGCACCACGACAGGAACTCCAGGATATCTATAGCTTTAAAAATGGAAAATAGCAAGTATTGGTGAGGATGTGGAGAAATTTTTAAGTCTCACACATTGCTAGTGGAATGTAAAATGGAGAAGCTGCTGTCAAAACAGTTTGGTGGCTCCTTAGTAAGTTATACATAGAGTTGCCATGTGACCCAGCAATTCTACTCCTAGGTATATACTCAAAGGAATCAAAAACAGGGACTTTGTTACAGCAAGTCTATGTTTATCACAGCATTATTTATAATAGCCCAAAGGTAGAAACAGCCCAAGTGTCCATCAACAGATAAATGGGTAAACGAAATGTAGTTTATACACTTCAATCCAATATTGTTCAGCCATAAAAAGAAATGAGATGTGGCATACTCTACAACACTGATCCTGCTTAGACTCCAAGCTCCCTTCAGGCCCCATTTGCATCAGTGGAATTTTCACCCACCTGCTTTCCTTCCTCCATTTAGTCCCAACACTAAATCGTCATAAAAACTGCTGGAAAAATAATACTCCTAAAAATATATACCCAGGAGGGAAAGGCATAGCCACACATTCCCTGGTACCTCTCTCAAACTCCCCACATTATGTGCCAACATCCCAGGAGGGAGAAAGTGTAACTGCAATGGGACAGTCAAAAGTTGATTAAAACATGGATTTCCCACTGTGGTGCAATGGTCAAAAATGCTACCTCCTCGGCTTGGGTCCCTGTGGAGGCATGGGTTTGATCTCTTGCCCTGCACAGTGGTTTAAAGGATCCAGCATTGCCATGGCTGCAGCATAGGTCACAGCAGCTGCAGCTCAGATTCAATCCCTGGCCCAGGAACTTCCATATGTCATAAAAAAAAAATTTTGATAAAACAGCTATAGACATAGTGAAATTTTGGTTCAGTTTCCCCTTAATAGCACAGTGGAAAATAGTGGATTTTTGTTAAAATAAGTAAAATTAGGCATGATTTTCAACAACTGGCATCAAGCATTACTGTGAAATCTCTGTCCACCAAGCCCCAACATTGAATCAGGGTCATCAATACCTAGTTAAGCTTCCTTGTGTCCTCACCTGCTCCAATAGGCCTATTTATTTCTCATCACTTGTGGGTATTGGATGTCACAGTCTGGCTGTCAAAGTCCTTCCAAAGCTAATATTTAACTACAATCTAGCATATCCCAACCACCTATCTAGCTGCCCCCTAACCCCTGGCAAATGGTGTCTGCTTTGCCTTCCTGTAACTCCTGTTTCACAAACTAAGGATATTCAGTCTCAAATCTGAGTGATTCCCTCTATCTAAAGCAACCAGTGTTGTTCCTTCTTCTTTTCAAACCCTACCTAGCAATAAGTCCCAGCATTTACACCACCTCCTCCATGAAGCCCCTTTCACTACTCTTACCCCACTGATGTTTTCCTGTGAATGTGCTGTTTGAATGGTAACTTACAATTCTTTGTTAGCCGTAATCTTGCATTGCTCTCAGTCTATTTAATATGCCCCTTTTTTTCCATCAAATTGTGTCTTTGGCATGCTACCTCGTCACCACTACTCAGCTGGACACAGATGCTGGGATAGAGGTCAGTGTGCAGTGAGTTTACTGGGGTGTGACTCAGGGGAAACATCACCTAAAGGAACTTGAAGGATGGTTTGGGCTGAGGAATAAGCTGAGCTGTGGTGCAGTCTTCACAAAAGCTGCCGCTAAGCCCGTTGGGGGTTCTGAAGCTAAGGTGACACTTCTGAGTCTCAAGTTGGGAAAAGTGGCCAAGTTGTTATACTCTGTGTTGAGTATGGTTGAGGGCTCCTGAAAGGGATTGCAATCTTGGCCCAGAGACTCCCTTCAGCAGAGGCACTTCCAGAAGAAGCCGGGGGTGGAGGACTATCTGTGGTAGCTTCCCCAGCACCCAGGGGACCAAGTCCTTTGGTCCAAAAAAGGGGAGCTGGGTGTCAACTCTGAGGACTTAAAAAGGACATGAGAAAAGAAAGTGGGAGAATGAGGTAGATGAGGAAAGAAGGGAAGGGGCCCTTCATGTTACCTTGGGCCTTGTTTGGAGCAGGGTGTGACAAGGTCACCACTACTTTGTTAGGGTGACGAGCTGCAAGGAGGCAAGAGGACCACTGTGCAGGACATCAGCATGTCCTTCCTGACCTTGATAGGTGGATTTGCACCTTCATTCGTCCCCTTCGTTTCCTCTCAGTTGGCAAACATGAGCTTCAGGTCACATCATCACTTGGGAAGTATTTGGAGATGCTGAAGGAAAAGGCACAAAAAAAAAAAAAAAAAGAAAAAGAAAAAGAAAAAAGAAAAGAGAGGGAGAATCTTGAAAGTTCCCTGCTTTCTCTGTAACCCTTAGGGACCGAAAGAAAAATTTCTTAGAAGGAAAATAATTCCATGCACAATAAAACTGTATTTTTAAGGATAAAAGTTAAGCTTGACTAAAGGAAGAGCATGCATAGAGCAGACTTTCCGTAAAGCCCCAAAGAGAATTCAAACTTGCAGAGATAAAAGAGTGTGCCTGGAATGTGTTGGAATACGAAATTATAAACATCAAAGAACATCCATGACAGGAGTGATAATAATTCCCTCTTACCTCCTGCAGAAAATCAAACTCCAGTGAAGAGAAAGATCAAAACAGTAGAGGCAGGGAGGAGAAAGCACGAGGCAGAGGGGAGCCCAGCTGACATGATTTGGGCAACTTGAAAGTATTATTCCCCCACTTCCCACTTCTAAGTTCAGTTAGTGGCCAGTTATCATGCCTGGGATAGAGGAACCAAGAGGAACCACCTGGGCCTTTCCTGCGGCTCAAGAATCTCAGTTCATCTCAGTACAATCTCCCCATCCCCTGCCCCAGGGAGGAATGAAAGTCTAGGGCTTCTGGAAATCATAAGACTTTCTGCCCCTAAGGATCTTGGGTGGAATTGGTGTTTTCATCCAAGAAAGCAAAGCAGGACAGTGAGGGATTTTTTTCCTCTAGCATTTATATTTAAATCCATGCCTTTTGCAAAATAGTCCTTGCTTTTCTGGAACACCTTACAGCTCAGTTTCACTAACAAGCAACTAATTGGTAGGATATTTCTTTATGACCCTCTATCTTCATCCTATAAATCTATACATTAAATTTACCAAGTGTCATCTGGTCTTGATCTATTTTTCTAACATATACTCTCAGGGAGGTGTTTCCTAATTTCTAAGTCTCTTAACCTTTCCAAATTAAGTGACTTAAATTTCTTGGATTCATTTTGTTTTCTAAGTACTTTTTTCTCTTGCTCCTCTGAGGTTAGAAATTGCAACTATTGGTCATTCCAGGGCTGATGGTTCAGCTACAGGATCTGGGGCTAAATCCCCTGGTCCCCGCAGATCAGATAGGGTGTAGGATGCAAATTAGCCTGCGGGGATGAGTGGATAATCCCAGATGTCATTACAGCCCTCCTTCCCTATTTTGCCTTCCTGTAAACTGCTTCAAATGCAGAAAAAGTCCGCTGAGACACAAGATCTTTCATGTGCTCCCTTTATTCTGCTTCTAACTCTGAACTCCTTCTGAAGGGGGTTGGGTGCAGGGGTGAGGGGGGCAGCAAGTGAGAAGATGAGGGAGGGAATTAGACTCTGGTGGGAATAGATCAATGAGCTGGAAGACACTGAACTGGGCAGAGTCCTCAGTTCAGTGGAGCCACCCTGAGATGGTACCTGTTGGTGCAGGATCCTGGCAGCTCTTGGATGGTCTTTATTATTGTCATCAGCATCACAGAACTTTCAGCTCTAGACCAAGAGTCTTTGCTAGAAGTCTTTAGTAACTGCAACTATTACTCATTTTAGGGCTGATGGTTCAGATATTTCAGCTATAGGATCTGGTGCTAAATCCTCTGGTCCTTATAGCTCAGTTAGTGTGCAGGATGCAAATTAGAAGGTTTTTCATTTCTTTGTTTTTCTTTTTAGGGCCACACCTGTGGCATATGGAAGTTCCTAGGCTAGGGGTAAAATTGGAGCTGAAACTCCTGACCTAGGCCACAGCCACAGCAATGCCAGATCCAAGCCATATCTGTGACCTACACTGCAGCTCACAGCAATACCCAGACCCTTAACTCACTGAGTGAAGCCTGGGTTTGAAACCACATCCTCATGGATACTAGTCAGGTTCTTAACCCACTGAGCCACAACAGGAACTTCTAGGAGGAATTTTTTTTTTTTTAAGAGTTGAGGTTTGAATACATGGAAAAATAATTACCTACGGTTTTGTAAAAGAAAGCAGCAGGGAGGGGGGTTGGGGGGGGTGAATGGAGCCCATCTGCTAATTAAAACTCTAAAATTGTAGGAGGAACAATTACTCTAAGGCGCTATCCCTCCCCACATTCCTGCAAACAATTTAGCTTGGACGCCCACACAGTGGAAAAACAAATTCCAGTTATGCCTAGATGTTTCCCCGAACATGTTTTCTCTTCCCCATCACCATCTGATCTGTAATGTTACTTTGATAGTGGGTTGCAGATAAGCCTATGGCTCATCACTTGAGCCCAATTTTATTCTAAAGCAAAGCCACAGCAGAAGGAAGACTGGGCCAACACTAAACCCAGGTCAATTCCTTTCGGTGGGTGAGTTGAGAAAAAGACCACCATCTTCAATTCCAGATAGAGCAGCAAATCTCGGGATGATACTTATTTATAGCTTTTAATTGTTAAATTTCTATGTAAAACATAACTGATGAAATGTGGTTAAAAGAGTTTTATAAAGGTGGATGACACTGTGGCCCATGTTAATGTATAGAGCATGTGTTTCTAGATTTATTTCCAACTGTAGATGTAATGGGGAACCTGGCTTAGACTGGCCCACCTGCTTTTTAAAACCTTGATAAAGACAAGCAGTGGGTGCGAGGGGGAGAGACGGCTATTTTAAAGTCACAGGCAGCTTTTGGTTTCTCTGGAGGTGGAGGCCTGAATTTCATCTTTTTTGTTATTTTGAGCATTTTGGTTATTCCAAGGCAGGGGTGTAATCCTTTCTGGAACAGAGAAGTTCAATGACCCTGGTCTGCGTGGCTCCATAAAGGAGTATGTTCACTGGGTGTGAAATACTGGTCATGCTTCCTTAGGGGAAAAAATTCCTCCAAATGTGGATTTAGACTACATTGTTCTTAAAAGTTTGGGTTTTTTTTTTTTTTTTTCTTCTTGAGGGAAGCATGTGTGTCCATGTAGAAGCATTCTTTTTTTTTTTATTGGAGATTTAAACTGGAGATTACATGGTTGATTTACAATATTGTATTAGTTTCAGGTGTACAGCAAAATGAATCAGTCGGAGTTCCCATCGTAGTGCAGTGGTTAATGAATCCGACCAGGAACCATGAGGTTGCGGGTTCGATACCTGCCCTTGCTCAGTGGGTTAACGATCCGGCGTTGCTGTGAGCTGTGGTGTAGGTTGCAGACGCGGCTCGGATCCTGCGTTGCTGTGGCTCTGGCGTAGGCTGGTGGCTACAGCTCCGATTGGCCCCCTAGCCTGGGAACCTCCATATGCCGCGGGAGAGGCCCAAG
This sequence comes from Phacochoerus africanus, assembly GCF_016906955.1. Taxonomy (NCBI): domain Eukaryota; kingdom Metazoa; phylum Chordata; class Mammalia; order Artiodactyla; family Suidae; genus Phacochoerus; species Phacochoerus africanus. The sequence goes on from NC_062546.1 coordinate 87,842,661, forward strand.
AAATGCCAAAAAGACAAAAAAAAAAAAAAAAAAGAAAGAAAAAGAAAAGAAAGTTTAAAACAAAATGAATCAGTGATACATGTAAATATATCCATTATTTTTTCTCATGTAAGTTATTACAAACTACTGAGTAGATTTCCTGTGCTATACAGTAGGTTCTTGTTTAGTCTTTTTTTTTTTTTGTCTTTTTGCTATTTCTTGGGCCACTCCTGCGGCATGTGGAGGTTCCCAGGCTAGGGGTCCAATCGGAGCTGTAGCCACCAGCCTACGCCAGAGCCACAGCAACGCAGGATCCGAGCCGCGTCTGCAACCTACACCACAGCTCACGGCAACGCCAGATCGTTAACCCACTGAGCAAGGGCAGGGATCGAACCCGAAACCTCATGGTCCCTAGTCGGATTCGTTAACCACTGCGCCACGACGAGAACTCCTTATTTTATGTGTTTATTTTTTTTTAATTTTTTTTTAGTAGGTTCTTGTTAATCATCTATTTTAAACAGGAGTGTGAATATGTTATTTCCACTCTCCCAATTCCTCCCTCTTCACAAAGGTTTCAGAAGCATTGTTTTTGTTTTTCTGTGAGTTTTCTTTTTGGTCTTTTTAGGGCCACAACTGTGGCATATGGAAGTTCTCAGGTTAGGGGTAGAATCAGAGCTGTAGTTGCCAGCCTACACCATAGCCACAGCAATGCCGGATCCTTAACCCAATGAGTGAGGACAGGAATTGAACCCGTGTCCTCATGGATACTAGTCGGGTTTGTTACCACTGAGCCACCGCAGGAACTCCCCAGGAGCATTCTGTTTGAGAATTTAATCATCTGTGTTAGGAGCAAAAAGGAGCTGGCATGAGAGAAGCAAGGATGCACTGACTGTCTTCATTTCATATTTACTTTGTAAAGCTTCATGCCAAGTGTCATTGCAGATCGAATAACTCTGTTTTCAGGGAAGGTACCTCTCTGGGTTCTGGTGTTGTCTAGGTGAGGGGAGCGACTAAGGAAAGGCCTTAGAAGGAACATTCATTTCTGATGGGTGGGGCTGTGAGGGCCAGGCACCCCAGATATGGGCAGGACTGTGAGGATGGAGAGGTTGAGGTTGGAACTCTAGACAGGTGAGCACTCCTCCTGGGCACCCTCTTGATCACCTGATCATCTTACAGCATGATTCAGAACAGCCATACCAGCCCCCAGTGGTGTTCTCTCTGCGATTCCTGGGGAACGAAGGCAGGGGACCATGCCAATAGGGAGCAACTCTCTCTGGAAGTTGTAGGAAGGGAAACTAGTAGGGCTAAGACTTCTATGCTCAGGCAGGACATTGCAGAGGGGAGATGTCAACCAGAGAGACATCGCTGCATTACCTACGTCAGTGGTTTTCAACTATAGTGGTCCTCAACTGCAGTGGTTTTAATCCCCAGAGAACAAGTGGCAAGGACTAGAGACATTTTTGGTTGTCACAGCCGGGGAGGTACTACTGGCATCTAGTGGGGTGGAGGTCAAACATTTTGCTAGACATCCTATAACAATAGACTCCCTCCTCCCATAGCAAAAACAATCAAGCCCCAAATGTCAACACTGCTTCAGTTAAGGAATTCTGACCTAGACGGAGGTAGTAAAGTGCATTTAGATGTTCATATACAAATATAATAAAAACTGAGTCTCAAAAATATAAATAATGTTGATTTTAAAAGAAAAGATCTTGGTGTTCCCATTGTAACTTAGCAGAAACAAATCCGACTAGTATCCATGAGGACACATGGATACTAGTGGTGTAGGTCGCAGATGTGACTCGGATCTGGAGTTGCTGTGGCTGTGGTGTAGGCTGGCAGCTGCAGTTCCAATTTGACCCCTGGCCTGGGAACTTCCATATGCTGCACCTGCGGCCAGAAAGGAAGGAAGGAAGAATGAAAGAATGAAAGAAGAGAAAGAAAGAAGGAAAGAAGAAAAGAACGAAAGAAAGAAAGGGAAAGGAAAGAAAGAAAAGATCTGGCAAAAGACGACACAAGATATAGCTATTGAGGGTCTAGTGTTTGTCAGGTTTTATTCAAGGTTTGGGGATCCCAGAAACCGATAGCATAAATTTCTTGTCTTCATAGAATTTATGTTCTAGTTGGGAAGGAAGGCCCTTAAGAAACATGCACATTTCAGGTCATAATTATAACATCATCTCTTTTGAATTAACACATTTAATTCTCCCAACTGCCCTATAAGATATGTTCTACTATAACCCAATTTAATAAGACATGGAGGGCAATGGAGGTAAGTAACTGTCCACAGCTGACAGTTGAATTAATCCCAATCTGACTCCTTTACAGCCTTTAGAATCGCTCTTATTGTCAGACTTTAGAACTTGACTAGCTATGTGATTTTGGTGCCATAATTTAATTTCCTTGCTTCTTCCTTTACATGTAGAAAGGAGATAATAAAAGTACCTCAAGGAGTTCCCTGGTGGCTCAGTGGGTTAAGGATCTGGCATTGTCACTATTGCGGCTCTGGTTACAGCTGTGGCACAGGTTCGATTCCTGGTCTAGAAATTTCCACATGGCGTGGGCACAATGAAAATAAAAGTATCTCAGAAGGTTGTTGTGAAAACTAAATGTGTTGATTGATAGAAAGTGCCTGCATACAGTGAGGTTTAATAAGTTGTAAAGTGGAAGTGGAGAGAAAAATAGCTAAAAACCTGCTATAGATCAGTGGTCCTTAAAGTGTGCTTCAAGGATTAGCACACCATCAGGGAGTTTATCAGAAAAGCGAACTCTTGGCCCCCAGCTCAGACCTAACTCTGGGCCTGGGCCCCAGAACTCTGTGCTTTAACAAGCTCTCCAGGTGACTCTGATGGGGGTTGAGGTTTGAGAACTAAGACATGAGACCACTCTGAGGTGGTGGTGTTCGGGCTGTGACCCAGGAGTGCCTCTCCACCTGGTTCTAACTTCCTCCCTGACAATAAACATGCTAATTTGTATGTATGTATGTATTTTTAGGGCCCAATATTGAAGTTCTCAGGCTAGGGGTCAAATCAGAGCTGCAGCTGCTGACTTATACCACAGCCACAGCAACTCAGGATATGAGTCACGTCTGTGACCTACACCACAGCTCACAGCAATGCCAGATTCCCAACCCACTGAGTGAGGCCAGGAATCAAACTTGCATCCTCATGGATACTAGTCGGATTTGTTAACCGCTAAGCCACAAAGGGAACTCCATTTTTAGGGGTTTTTTTAACTATATTTCTTCCTCTTTTGCTATTTCTTAAATTTCTTTATTTTGCATTTCTTTATTATCAAAAGAAAGTTATTTAAAAAGTAATCTGTGATAATTTTAAGGAGTGAAATAATAGTAAAATGGTTAGAATGCCTTTATTCGTTTTTTAAATTGAAATATAGTCGATTCTTTTGCTGTTTCTTCTGCTTGGCTTCATGTTTAACAGATCCCTTCCCTCACCTTCTACAACCAGATATCATCCCTGATATCTTTCCACACCCTCAACTACTCTCCACCTTCACCTTCGGTGATCTGGTTCTTGCCCCTCTTCATAGCTTTCTCCATTCATTCATTCACTTGCTTATTCACTTATTCATTCATTCATGAATACATGCATGCATGTATTCTCTGAACCAGGCCAGGCACTGTGCAGATGCCAGGAAGTGTCGGGAGGGGCTCAGCCATATGTTCAAGAACCCTACTGCCATCTACTGGAAATGCAGAAACATGTCCTGTCCAGGGGACTGGGCTCAGGGAGGTTGGGGGCAGAGGTGGGGGGGTTGTGGGGGACAGAGGCCAAGGGTTGGGAGGGTTGGGGCAGGACCAGCTTCCCAAAGGAAGTGACACTCACACTTGGTCTGAGACCTGAATAGGAAAAGAGCCTCATAAAATGATATTAAAAGTCCACTGGAAGAATACACGGGCAATAACATCAAAGGACAAAAGCTTTTTGATAACAACAGAAACAGGTAATCTCGGGAGATAACATGGAAACACTGAACAGAAATAGCAGGACAGCTGGCTAAAGCTGATAGAAACGTTCTACTTCTGTTTTCTTTAAAAGCAAAACCTGACAAAACAGAAGGGAATGAACTGTAGTTCAGTCAGGCACTGGTGCTTCCTGATCCTTCTCTGCTATTGCCTTCCCTTCATTTTGTTGTTGTTCTTCTTTTGTCTCCAAGCCTTTCCTCACCCCTTTCCTCCCTCTGGCTATGCTGCACCCCTCCTCTTCCCCCATCTCCTTCATTTAATGTCCAGGTCAAAGGCTGCCTCCCTCTCTGCTCCTTCTCATCGGAGGTGATTCCTCTCCCCAGCAAGACCAGATACCTTTGTTTTCTTCTGGAGGAAAGGTCATCGGGGTCAGGACATCTCTCCTGCCTCGGTATCACCTCCACATCTCTCCCGCAATAGTTAGGGCTGCACTTCGATGCTCAGGATTTCACAGCACCTGGGGATTGGGAAGTCCCATCATCAGATTCCAGAGGAATCGAAGAGTTAAATTCCCAAATGTCTCCATAAACTTTAGTAAGAGAAATAAAGGACAGAGAGTTTTTGTTGTGGTTCAGTGGGTTAAGAACCTGTCATAGTGTTTGTGAACATATGAGTTCAATCCCTGGTCTCAATCAGTGGGTTAAGGATCCGATGTTGCTGCAAGTTGCCCCATAGTTTGCAGATAAGACTCAGATCCAGTGTTGCTGTGGCTGTGGTGCAGGCCTGCAGATCTGAAGCTCAGATTCAGCCCCTAGCCTGGGAACTTCCATATGCTGCAGATAAAGGAAAGAAAGAAAGAAAAGAAAGAAAGAAAGAAAGAAAGAAAGAAAGAAAGAAAGAAAGAAAGAAGAAAGAAAGAAAAGAAAGAAAAAGAAGAAAACCAACATAAAAACAAGAAAGAAAATGAACTACAATCATGATAAAGAAATAGACATAAAGAAAGGAATATAGAGAAGTATATAGAGAAAGAAAAGCCCTCACTCTCTCTCTCTCTCGCCACTAACGCCCTTACGCGTACCGCTCTCCTCTCGACTCCCTCCCTACCTCCATCCCTCCCTCCCCTCCCTCCAGCCACGACAGACCGTCCATCCCTACATCCCCCGCACTCCGAAGAAATAAAAAAGACTAAATAATATAAAGAGAGAAAGAAAGAAAGAGAGAGAGTTCCCTTTGTGGCGCAGCAGAAATGAATCCGGCTAGGAACCATGAGGTTGCAGTTTTGATCCCTGGCCTCGCTCAATAGTTAAGGATTTTTGGCATTGCCGTAGGCCGTGGTATGGGTCACAAAGCTTGGATCTGGCATTGCTGTGGCTGTGGTGTAGGCTGGCAGCTGTAGCTCCTATTAGTCCCCTAGTCTGGGAACCTTCATATGATACAGGTGGGTGCAGCCCCATAAAGCAAACAAACAAACAAAAAACCAAGTAAGGAGATTGAATTAGTAATCACCCCCCCCCCCCAAAAAAAAAGGAAGGAAAGAAGAAGGAAGGAAAAGGAAGAAAGAAAGGGCAGGAATGCAACTTACGATTACAAAGCAAATGAAGAACATTGATGGAGACAAGATCACTGAGTCCTACTATGTAAAAGAAAAAATTATTCAATAAAAGGGAATAGAATTATACATGCATAGGGAGGAATGACAGAGAAAAAAAAGTATGTGACAACAACCTGGATGAAAATCTGCTCTCGAGTTACACTGAAATTAATGAGTAGTCTAAGGTTAATACCTCAATTCCTGTGTAAGATAGTTAAAAGAGGATGAACGATTTCTACACAAGGATATATAGATAAATCACTGTGGAAAAGAAGGTTTTTTTGGCGGTTGAAGAAATGCAAATTAAAACAAATTAAAATGTATCATTATGCACTAATTAAACATTTTTTCTAATGATAAAAAAATTGATTTTGGTAAGGCCGTAAGTCTCTCATTTCCCCAAAGCCAGGGTAAACAGAATCCACTAAATCTCTCTAAGGTACAATTTGAAAATACATAAAAAGAACAATCACTGTTGCTATGTTTCAACTCAGTTATTAGACTTGGGAGTAAATGTATCAAGGAAATAATCTCAGAGGGGGAAAATAATTATGCTAATTGTAATTTAAAAATTGATAAACCAAAAGCCTGGCAGGTACTATGCAGGATCTGGGAGCTTAGCCTACTTGCAAGCTCAGAAGCACCACTGTAACTGTTTCATAGATGCTGCCAGAAGATAGGAAACTCCCGGGATCAGGGCCAGAGGAATCTAGGGACAGAGGATTTTACTCCTCTGGGCCAAAGCTGTAGCCAGAACTCCATGTTCAAATATGCTGCTTCCCACATTGCCCAAGTCCCATGGGGGTTACAGAAAGGGCCTACGACAGCTGCAGCAGTGCCAGATTCTTAACCCACCGTGCTGGGCTGGGATTGAATCTTCGGCCCAGTGCTCCCAAGATGACGCCAATCCTGTTGCACCACAGTGGGAACTCCTAAAATGACAGAATTCTATATAAAACAATGTTTATAAAAGAGTCAAAGAAAATAATGGTCTGAACCCTCAGTTCAGTGTAGGGAGAGCCACTTGGTGCCATGGACAAATAGGGGATGGAGGTCAGAAGACCTGAGCCCCTGCCATCAATCACCAGGAGACAAACCTGTTGATGTTCCTTCATCTGCAAATAGGAGAGATGCCTAACAAGCTGGTGGATAAGATCAAATGAAATAAAATATGTGAATGTGTTTTCTGGTTACATATATTGGAGAGATTAAAACTGTAAAAACACAACTTGCATCAAAAGATCACAAGCGAATGGAATCTAAGCTTTGAACCAAAAGTTAAAAACAATTGACTGGGCATCTATCCAGAGAAACCATGACTCGAAAAGACACATGTACTCCAATGTTCACTGCAGCACTATTTGCAATAGCCAAGACATAGAAACAACATAAATGTCCATCGACAGAGGAGTGGATAAAGAAGATGTGGTACATATACACAATGGAATATTAGCCATTAAAAGGAATGAAATACCAGCATTTTTAGCAACATGGAAGGACCTAGAAGTTATCATGCTAAGTGAAGTCAGCCATACAATGAGACACCAACATTAAATGCCATCACTTACATGTGGAATCTGAAAAAAGGATACAATGAACTTCAATGCCAGACAGATACTGACTCACAGACTTTGAAAAACTTATGGTTTCCAAAGGAGACAGGTGGGGGGGTGGGGGGATGCACTGGGGGTTTGGGATGGAAATGCTATAAAACTGGGTTGTAATGATCATTGAACAACTATAAATGTAATAAATTCATTGAATAATATAAAAAATTAAAAATAAATAATAAAAATAAAACAAACAAAAACAAATATTGAACCCTTAGTCAACTACAAATCTATAGTTTTATAATTCATCTTCTGACAGCTCTAATTATCCTTATTTTTTAAAATGAGGAAACTGGGAGTTCCTGTCATGGCTGAGTGGTTGGAAGAAAACAACCATTTCCTTTTAAAATATATTAGTCAGAGTTCCCATCATGGCTCAGTGGTTAATGAACCCGACTACAATCCATGAGGATGCAGGTTGGATCCCTGGCCTTCCTCAGTGGGTGGGTTAAGGATCCAGCATTTCTGTGAGCTGTGGCGTAGGTTGAAGACAAAGCTCGGATTCTGACTTGCTGTGGCTGTGGTGTAGGCCGGCAACTACAGCTCTGATTTGACCCCTAGCCTGGGAACCTTCATATTCCACAGGTGTGGCCCTAAAAAGACAATAAATAAATAAATAAATAAGACATATAACAACAACAACAAAAAAAAACATAAAATGAGGAAGCTGAGTCTCAGAAAGCTTAAGCTGCTCAAAGTCTCACCTAATACATGAAACCATATAAAAAGCTTAACAGGAGAGTATACAGCAACATAGAAAGGTAGGAGAAATCTGCAAAATAAAAAATTGATTTTAGGCATGAAAAATATATGCGGATAGAAGCAGAGACGGGAAAAATAAAAGCATGTCCTGCATTTGACTGGGGCAAGATGAATGCTTTTACATTTTTTATTTTCTTTGCTCATGTTCAAGGAGAAAATTCTTGAGCAAATATTCCAAAGGCTTAGTCACCTTTCTAAAGGATGGTCTTTGTCAATTTTCTCAAAATTGTCCCAAATCCAGATTTTCCAAGCTGACGTGCAGAATCTGCTCCTTTCATTTACACCCTGCTTGTCTGTCTCCTAACAGCTTGGTCCCCACACTTACGTTCCTGCCAGGTTCCGCCCTCCATTCACCTCGTCCATTAGTCCAGTATCGAAATGCTTTCCCCACAGTTCGGTAAAGCCTAAGGGATTCTCTGACCAGAGCTTCCTCCATCCCTGTGAACCCTGAACAGCCCACTGTACCATTTCTAATATTTTTATCAACCATTTGACATGTATGCCTGAAAGTCCAAGGTTTCGTTGTTGTCCTTTGTTTTTTGTGGGTTTTTTTTTTTTTTTTTTTGGTTTTTAGGGCCGCACCCTCGGAATATGGACGTTCCCAGGCTCGGGACTGAATTGGAGCTGCAGCGGCTGCCCTATGCCACAGCCACAGCAATGCGGGATCTGAGCTTCGTCTGTGACCTACACCACAGCTGATAGCAGTGAGATCCTCAACCCACTGAGCGAGGCCAGGTATCAAACCCGCATCCTCATGGATACTAGTCAGATTCATCTCTGCTGCTCCACAATGGGAACTTCTCCCCAAGTATTTTTATTTTGACTCTACATGTTGCTCCTTATGCCCCATGAGTGTGCTATAGAGTCTCTGTGTGTAAGCAAAATAGTCTCCTACAGGATGCAGAACATTGAAAAGTGCCTGCTGTGTGAATGGATGAGGAAGAGAGAGTAAGGAGGATATTCTTGTTGTCCTTCAAGTGGGGTGCAGATCCCCCAGGATTGCCCCAGATGCCAGGGCTGGGATGCTCAGAGGACCAGGGAAGAAACCCCTCCACCTGCTTCTGTCTAGGGTGCCATTAGCGAAAGAGCCTCTTCTGGGCACCATGCTCACCCTCAGGCTGTTCCCAGAGTGTTAAAAGGCAGTGGATGACAGCCAGGCAAGCTGCCCTGACAAGAAAAGGGGCAGTTTGGCCTCTGTGTTATGTTTCTATTCCACTCCCAGGATCAGAAATAATGCAGCTTTATGTTGATTCAACTGATTGTGAACTATTTCTTAAAGTGTAAGAGATTGAAAACAGGGGCCCTGCCATGGGTTAGGGAGATTTCACTTCTCTTTGGTTTCTACTTTTGGCCAGGGGCCAACAAAAAATAACCCCATCCTTATGGTGGATATGAAAAACTGGAAGACATATACTATAGTCAGGAACTTTAACAACTGCAAAGGGAGGGCGGGGTGGGAATGCTAGTGGGGAAGTGATGGAAAGGGTTAGAGATGGCGAGGAGATTGTGAACACTCCCTCCTAACTGCTTAGAAGCCGCGTTCTTTCTGCATAGAGCCAGAGAGGGAACTTCTCAAGGCAGCAATGAAGCCCTCTCCCAGCAGAAGTGTTGCTAGTGAAGCGGCAGGCAGGCAGAAGCCAGGTTGAGAAGCTTCCTGTTTTAATGGACCCCAATACCTGAGTTTCCTAGTTCACCTATTCTTAGGACGGAGATCGAGGAAACCATAACCTCTCTGTCTGGGAAGGATCCGCGAAAGTGGCAGCTCCGAGTTCCTAGACAATGGTGAACCTTTTCTGAGGGACTCCGGGGTTAGGGTTGTCTCTGCAGGGCAGGGGCAAGGAGACTCAGGGGACAGCCTGAAGGCCTGGCTCCAGTAGGGGGCCGCCGGGGTCGGGGTGGGGAGGAACTCCTCAGCAGCTCCTTCGCGCGGACACTCGCCGCGCTCTCGGATTCTCAGTCCTATAACAGCCGGTTGCGCCAGGAACAGTGAGGAAAGGCAAGAGGGGGACTGGCTCGTCCAGCAGAGCTGGACTCCAGAGGGGTCCCACTCTTCTTCTCCTCCACCGGAAAAAAAAAAAAAAAAAAAAGGTCCACGAAGGCTCCAAGCAGAAGCGCCAAAGGAGGGCTGCAGCCCCAGAAGGTGCCAGAATAGGACGAACTGGTACCGTCTCTGTCCTCCCCCAGGCACACCTTACCCCCTCCCATGCCCCCACCCTCCGGGTCCACGCAGAGCCCCTGGCGCGCGTGCGTCCTCGCGGGGGTGCCGGGATCCCCAGCGCCGCGCGCCATGGAGGCAGCTAACCTCTCCGTGGCCGCCACCGGCATCGCCTTTCTCCTGGGACCCGAGGCCTGCAGCAGCAGCCCAAGCACCGGCGGGGTTCTCAGATCTATCCCAGGCGGCGCCGCCCTGCTGGGCCGAGAGTCACCCTTCTCCGTCTTCACCACGCTGGTAGTGACGCTGCTGGTGCTGCTGATCGCAGCCACTTTCCTGTGGAACCTACTGGTTCTAGTCACCATCCTGCGCGTCCGCGCCTTCCACCGTGTGCCTCATAATTTGGTGGCCTCGACGGCTGTGTCTGACATACTAGTGGCAGCACTAGTGATGCCCCTCAGCCTAGTAAACGAGCTGTCAGCCGGGCGGCGTTGGCGGCTGGGCCGGAACCTGTGCCAAGTGTGGATCTGCTTCGACGTACTGTGCTGCACCGCAAGCATCTGGAACGTGGCGGCCATAGCCCTGGACCGCTATTTGACCATCAAACGCCACCTGCAGTACACGCTGCGCACCCGCCGCCGAGCCTCGGTGCTCATGATCACGCTCACCTGGGCGCTCTCCGCGCTCATCGCCCTCGCTCCGCTCCTCTTTGGCTGGGGCGAGGCGTACGACGCTCGGCTCCAGCGCTGCCAGGTGAGCCAGGAACCCTCCTACGCCGTCTTCTCCACCTGCGGCGCTTTCTACCTCCCGCTCGGTGTGGTGCTATTTGTCTACTGGAAGATATACAAGGCAGCCAAGTTTCGCTTCGGTCGTCGCCGCAGGGCTGTGCTGCCATTGCCCGCCACCGGCCAGGTAAGGGGCGGGCTGCGGAAGGGGCCTTGAAGAGGGTCTTGGAGCGGGAGGAGGAATCTTGGCCAAAGCTGGCGGTGAGAGCTTGCACACTTGGCGCACGCGCTACAAGGTTGGCCACTGACGTACCCGGAGCGCACGGGGAGCTCGCCATCTGCTCTCCTGAACCGCACACGGAGGGGCCCATCACTGGTGCCTGGAGCGCACCCCAAGTGCTTGCCACCTGGGACCCTGATGTGCGCGCGGGAAGGGGTTTCAGCACCCTCACACTCGGGCTGGAACTGGTGCCGGGCACTGCCGCACCGCGGAATGGAAGGAGGTGACAGAAGCAACGTGGCTCTGGAGCGGGGAGGATAACGTCTGCGCTGCTCCGACCTCTGCTGCTTTTTCCCTGGAGCGGTTGTGTCTGGGGAGTCCTCAAGCGGCCCATTTCGTAGTCCCGACTAGACCAAGCTCAACTTCAGGGTCCTGTGCCCTTTTGCCCCCCCCTTTTTTTTTCTCCACTGCACCCTAGCCCCTTCTCTGCTGTCCAGAGACTATATTCCCTAACACTATTCCCTGAAAATAGCAGGACTTATTGCCCCTTTCCTAATACAATATGTGGACCAGGGAAAGGGGACATAAGGGGGGAAATAAAGAGGTTAAGTTTTTTGTTATTAGTTTTGTCGAATTTTAAAAGTTAACTCAAGATACTTATTTATTCAAATATGTGTTTTAAAAAGCAGGGCTCCCCTTCCCTTCATTTAAAGGCAGAGGAATTTTGTGGGATAAAATAGGAATGTCAAGTCTATAATTGGAAAGGATCCCTAGGCCAGAGCTTTATTGGGAATTAATGATGTACTTTGAAAAGAACCTTGGAAGTGCCTGGGGTGATTATAGCTTTTCTATTTCATTGCCGAGATAGGACTGACTTTTAATAGCTCTCTCAGGAGTTCCCATTGTGGCTTAGTGGTAACAGACTAGTATCCATGAGGATGCAGTTTCGATCCCTGGCTTTGTTCAATGGGTTAAGGATCCAGTGTTGCCGTGATCTGTAGTATAGGTCCCAGATGCTGCTTGGATCTGGCATTGCTGCTGTGGCGTAGGCTGGAAGCTACAGCTTTGATTCAACCCTAGCCTGGTAACATCCACATGCCCAGTTGTGGCCCTAAAAAGACAAAAAACAAAACAAAACAAAAAAAACCAAAACCCTCTATCAATCCAAGAGAAATCTTAGTGAGATAGATGCCAACAAGGCTTGCCAAGCCCGAGTTCAGTGTTCATTTTTGACAAACCCCATTCAGGCAGGTGACACAAAGTGGATGTGCCTGGATGGGCACCTGGTCAATCAAGGTGCCCACTGGTGGGAGAAATGCCTCTTGAGAGGCAGAGGGCAGTGTGGTGATTTAGCCCCAGGTGGCAGTGTGTCCTGGGGCAAGCGCCTTCTGCGCTTTGGGCTGCAAGTTCTTTTCTCTAATACACAGTATTGGTCTAAGGCATGACTGAAAGTCTTGAATCATATGATGCTGAGATGTAGATGAGATGGGGTTTGAGAACAACCTGCTTCTTTAGGCTCCAGCAAGCTCCTGGATAGTGTTGCTGAGTCAGCAGTGCTGCTTCCTGACCACAGAACACCCAAATAGAAATTTTAAATAGGAGTTCCTGTTGTAGCTCAGCAGGTTAAGAATCCAACATAGTCTCCAATGAGAATGTAGGTTCCATCCCTGGCCTCACTCAGTGGGTTAAGGATCCAATGTTGCTGCAAGCTGAGGCACAGTTCGAAGACGTGGCTCAGTTCCAGTGTCACTGTGGCTGTGGTTTATGCCTCAGCTACCGCCCAGATTTGGCCCCTAGCCTGGGAACTTCCATTATGTTACAGGCACAGCCATAAAAAGAAAAAAGAAAAGAACTTTTAAATAATGTGGCTTCTCTCTGTGCTTTCCCCCACCTGCTTTTATCTGCACTCCAGGGGAAATGGGTTGAGTTGAATTTAGGTCCTATAAGGTGTCTGTACTGCTTTCTGTGGGTGCTGGAAGCACTTGGGAAGGCAGAGAAGTCCTCTGTGTGGCTGTGCACATCCTTCATCTTTTCCCAGATTCTGTGGCTAGGTCCCAACACTAAAATTGTATAAGTTATCTGCAACAGTGCCTCCATTTTTGAAAGTAGAGAAGGAAAGAAATGCTGATTGAGTTTCCTCTTGCAGGCACTATTATTGTCATCCTCTGTTTAATCCTCATGATGTAGACAAATTGGCAATACTGTTTCTGTGGGTCAGGATAAGCTAAGACATGCTGTAATATAGCCTTCCAGTCTAATGGTTTATCTCCCTCTCACTCAGAGTTCACTGTGGGCCTGGTGGTCCCCGTGCCCAGCTCTCTTCCAGGCAATAGCTCATAGATCTGGGCCGTTGTCTTTTAGCTATGTGCTGTCTTGAACGTGTGGCTTCTGAGGTTGCTGTGAAAGTGGAAGCAAGACCTGGAGATACAGCAGCTTTTACCTGCCTTATCATGAAGTGTCCCTTCTGTTCATAGTTCTTTGGCCAGACACTGGCTGTGAAAACATAGGGAGCCTGTGGCTATTTGTTTTTGCCACACAGCTCTCATTTTATAGTTGATAAAACTCAGGTATCATAAAGTGAGATAATCCACCACCACACAGGTAGAGAAGCTGAAGTTTGTCCTGGATCCAAACGTTACCTTTCTTTTCATCCCTTTTTCATTGTGCTGTGCTCTCTCCAAGGACTTATCTTCTGAGCACTATCACAAGCATCTCACAAGCATCTGGACCTTCATAGGGGTGTGGCAATCATTTCACAGTCGAAGTGGGTCATGGGAATGTCAACTAAAAAAAGAAAATCACAACCTAAAAGTTGAGAATCATGCTTTATTCGACGGACTTCTTGAGGACTTAAGCCCAGGAGAGAGAGTCTCAGTTAGCTCTGAGACTGCACCAAAGAAGTGAGGGAGGAGCCAGTCTGTGTAAGCGTTTTGCAACAAAAGCCAGGTGGTCAGAACATCAAAAGTTTACTGCTAATTAAAGAAAACCAGGAGGTCTCTTGTGGCAAAGCTGATTAAGGATTCGGCCTTGTCACTGCAGCAATTCAGCTCGCTGCTTTGGTGTGGGTTCAATCCCTGGCCTGGGAACTTCCACATGTTTTTCCTCCTCAAAAAAGTTTATTTTATACATATATATATATATATTAAAAGAAAGAAAACTTTATCTCTCAAGTTAGTGAATTTAGGGCTTTTCTATATATGGGAAGATGTAAGAGCCTGGGCTCAATGAAATAATTCCTTTGATGTGCATCTCAGCTATCTAGGGCCAGTATCCTGCTTTTCTTCATCCTGAATCCCCTCAGGGAGCACAGTGCACTGGATGATGGCTTGATGGCCTCAACATCCTCTGTTTATTGATATGGTTTTTTTCATCCACAGGGAGCAGGATCTCAAGACTATGCCCATGAACTCCTTTCCAGGAGGGCTGAACAGAGTTGAACATAGAGGCACTAGCTTTTCTCAGGAGACAGGGCTAATTCCCACCTCTATCCTTTTTTTCAATCTCATAGATGGAGCACCACTCCTACACTATGTTCTGGTGCCCCAAAACACCCCCCTGGGATATGATTTTTTCCTATGGCTCTGTGTCCTTTATTCCTTAGAAGAAGAAAAAAGCAAAGTCAACAGAGATCATTTGTTTGCCTTTTTAAATGCAACATCAAACATTTTGATCTTTTTAGTGGTCTGATTGCTGGACTAAAGTTGATCCCTGGGCCTGTTTATTCACTAGGCACAGTGGCTACACCACCCAGAGCCACTGTATTTTTAGGGGCCCATGAAAATGGTTTAATTTTCATGTCTTCTAGAGGAAGAAAATGAATATAAGAGTAATGGATATGTAATAATGAGCCCAGCCTTGATTATATCAGTCTTTATAATAATATGGTCATAAAATACAACTTGTAATTTTTTTCAATGGAGGAAGAGCCCACAGAGGCAAGGATGCCTGGGGCTCTTGAATGTCCTAATGCAGGCTTCGAGACTCTTCACTCACTCACTCAAGCCAGAAACACATGTTGGGAGGTAGGGTGCACAGGGGCTAAGAGCATGGGGTTTGGGAACAAGGAGGCCTGGATTTTAATTCTTTTTGTGCCACTTATTAGCATGTTAGCCAAATGCGTTCATCTCCATCTGCTGTTCCCTGTAGGTAAAATGGAAATTTTGCCATCTGCTTCCTAATATTCTTGTGCAGAGTAGATGAAATAGTGTATATGGAAGAACTAAAATAATAAACCCTAGATTATAGCTGTTGTCTTGTTGTCATTATTACTTTTTGAAATTCTTATAATATTCTAAACATAAATAATTGGATGTTCCCATTGTGGCTGAGTGGGTTAAAGACAAGACATTGTCTCTGTGAGGATGCAGGTTCAATCCCTGACCTTGCTCAGTAGGTTAAGGATCTGGCATTGCCTCAAGCTGCACTGTAGGATGCAGATGAGGCTTAGATCTGATGTTCCCATGCTGCAGCTCCAATTTGACCCCTGGCCTGGGGACCTCTGTATGCTGCAGGTGCTGTCGTAAAAAGAAAAATGAATTATTATTTTATTCCTCTTACTTTTGTTACCATTATCGGTGGATTAGTTATTTCTTAACAATTACCCCTAACCTTAGTCCCTTAAAACAACAAACAATACGAATTCAAAGTTTCCATGGGTTAAGCATTGGGAATGGCTTAGCAGGGTGGCTCTGGTCCCAGGTCTCTTATAGCTATAGCTGTGCCTGGCTCACAGGGCTGGTAGCAGGAGATCTGCACAGGGCTGCTTGAGTGTCATCACAACATGGCAGCTGGCTTCCCTAAACTGAGAGAGTGAAGCAAGGAGGAAACTACAATGCCTTCTATGATCTGGTCTCAGAAGTTCTGTTCCATCACTTCCCTTACATTCTATTCATTAGAAGTGAGTCACAAACTCCAACTCACACTCAAGGGAAGGGCAATTAGCTTCCCTCTTTAGGAGACATGTCAGCAAACCTGTGGATGTATTTTTAAAACCATCAATGAAAGGACACGCAGATGATGTTCAGGATTCCTTGACTGACTTGTGTTCACCTGTTCCTCAGGCAATGTGGTAGCCTCTGCAGTTTCATAGAAGTGGTCTTAGCTTTCGAGGGATTACTTTTAGTATACCACAATTACAGAATTGTAAATGCAGTGAAGTCTTATAGATGCACTGCTAGAAGTCTGTCCAGTGTGCAGTGGTCCTGGAAGACTGCCAGTGTGTAGGGAAAGCTCTTTGTAACCTGTAAAGAGCAAGATAAGTGTATAGTATTGAGCTGTAGGGTTTACAACGACTTGGATATGAATTTTAGTTAATATTATGTCATAAGAGATTTGGCTCTCCAAGCCAGTCCTCTACATCAACATTAGCTTTTGTGCTGTAAGCATACAGTATATAAGCCCTAAACAACTGGAATCTGTACAGATCCCTTGATGGTTTTGTCACTTATCCATTTTTTAGTTGTCATCTCTTCCAACCCTAAGACTAGGGAGCTGGTAGGCTTGTGACCGGAATGCCATGTGGGACACTTGCCATGTTCAGTCAGAGCTCAGATATGTGAAGACGGTAGTACAAAATCACCACCCTTGTTCTGATTCTGTCTAGTGAAAGAAGTATGACTCAAACACATTCTTGCGCCCGACTGCAAGGTTTTTTTAAGAAAAGTAAATTTTATCAATCAAATTGTATCACTGATAACAATACATCTGGCTAATGGCTTGATCCTTTTAAGACTGGCACCTAATTGAGGGTTTCCAGAACTACTTGAGTGGATGAAGGAGCATTTTCTCTATGCTTTTGGAAATATCTTTGATTTTCCCGTCTCTATAATTTTTTTCCCTTGTTTTCTTACATCATTATGTTAAGTCTACCTTTTTACATCTACTCCCATTTATCTTTTCTCTGATTGGATTGTTGGGGAGGAGGGGGAAAGGGCAGGAGAAAAGGAAGGGGATGTAGACAGACATGGTGCAGAGATTATGCATTTTCATCAATGGTCTTGCAACAAGCCACTTTGGGGGGGGGGTGCTGTACCTGCAGCATTGGGAACTTCTGGGGCCAGGGATTGAACCTGCACCACAGCAATGACAATACTGGGTTCTTAACTCACAGAACTCCTCCAACAAGCCACTTCTTAAATCCATGTAGATCTTGGAGAAGATTGAGCTTCTCAGTGAAAGATGAGATTCATACTACATGGTTATTCTGGAGGTCACAGAATTCCTTAAAAATTAAAGAATGTTTTGGACTTGCATCCCAGAAGGGCATGTAGGTGCTGAAGAGTGATGCCCAGCCTTTCCTCCCACTGGCTCTCCTGAGGGCTGGAACCCACAGTGCAGTAGGAACAAGGTCTCTTTGAGACAGGACAGCAGTCATGAGTTAAGCCAGGGCCCCTTAGGAGAGCATGTCAGGACACTGAGGCTGGACAAAATGTGTGCAAGAAGCACCCAACCTCCGCCCCCCCGCCATTACACCCTCCCGCTGTGCCAAGACTCTGGCCTGGGAGTCTAGGGACCTCAGAGTAAGAAGTCAAGCCTCAACAGAGGACCTTCCACTGGCATTGACTCATAAAGGGGGATGACTAGATCAGATGATATTAGAGCAGAAACAAATGTGGTAGAACTTGAATTAATACACTTGATTGTAATTTTCCCTTCTCAGCATTAACTCCACAGGTCCTTAGGCATTCCAGGGTGACTAACCCCTCCCCCCAACAAAAATCCATAGTTTTGAAATATAGGAATGATAATAACTGTACCTTAGGTTATGATCATACCCAAGAGCTTAGTAAAGCTATATACTCTGCTGTGTATGTTATGACACTCAAGGGAAAGTTATATTTTTTTTTCAAGTCCAGCAGTGCCCTGCATTTTTTTTTTTAACAAGAAAACATCCTTAATTTATTTTCTGGTTTCTTTTGCACAAGAGAAGAAGCCGAGAAGATTTCCTGTGCTAGTTTGACAGACAAGCTAGACAGCTCCTGTTTATGTGGAGGGACTATTCTGGTTAGTTGTCTTTTTTGTGTCTTTGAGAAAGGCAACCTGGAGCTTGGTTATCTCAGTTCACCTTGGGCAGAGAGAATGGAGACAAGGTATTTTAAGTTCTGACCTGCTAAGCTCTGGTTAGAAATGGGGGATTCAGGAGTTATTGTGGCTCAGTGGTAATGAACCCGAATAATATCCATGAGGATGTGGGTTCGATTCCTGGCCTTGCTCAGTGGGTCGGGGATCTGGTGTTGCAGTGAGCTGTGGCGTAGGTGGCAAATGTGACTCAGATCCTGCGTTACTGTGGCTGTGGTGTAGACTGGCAGCTGCAGCTCTGATTTGACTCCTAGCCTGGGAATTTCCATATGCCGAGGATGCAGCCCTAAAATGCAAAACAATAAAAATAAAAACAAGAAATGGGGGATTTCAGTTATAATCCAAATTACCTCCAATCAGAATGGGAAGCCTCTCCGTGACCTCTGCCCTCTCTCAGATGCTGCCAGACTTGATTAGTCATTAGAATTAGCGTGGTCTCCCCCTACCAGCATTGTGAGGAGCCTCACCACGGTGGAGGCCTGAACAGTGTGGTCTCAATGAAAGCTGGTTGGTTCTGCAAGTGATTAGAAACCTTCCTTCTTTCTGCTTTCTGATTCTATTTCTTGTTAGGGTGTTTATCTGATGACATTAGAGGTTTACAAATATTCGCGGGTGCCTTCTGTGACAGCTGGAGAGGGAAGGACAAGGGGACATGAAGCTGACATTTTTGAGGTCCTACAGTGTCACTGTAATCCTCCAGTAAGCCGACCAAGTAGGTGAGGTTCTTCATGGTTGGAGATGTAGAAATGGGGGTTCAGCTTGGAATCCTACGTAATCACTAACTTTCTCTGAGTCTTGGTTTCCTCATTCCTTCCTTACTGGCTGCTCCTATAACTAAGATGGTGTGTGTGGAACCACATGGCCAAACACTAAGCAACTGTCAGGAACTACAAAGCTCTGAGATTTTATCTGCTTGCAAGCCAACAAGTCAGCCCCCCAGTTTTCTGGATGCTAGCAGAAGACATGAGACTCCTGGATCAGAGCCACTGTTCTTTATTAGGGTACGAGGCAGCATGAGCTTCACGTGTGAGTCTGTCCCCCTTTCCCTCCCAGGAGTGACAAGGAGTGGCCCCCTGGACTGGCATCACATACAGTAGAGGAGGAGTTCCTGTTGTGGCTCAGTGAGTTAAGAACCAGTGTAGTCTCTGTGAGGATGTGGGTTCGAACCCTGGCCTCACTCAGTAGATTCAGGGTCTGGCATTGCCAGCTGGTCACAGATTTGGCTCAGATTTGGCTCAGCTCTGATTCAACACCTAGCCTGGGAACTTCCATATGCCACAGGTCCTTCTCTAAAGAGAAATAATGCAAAACAAAACAAAATAAAATCCTGAAGCAACAACAGCAAAACAAATCGTAGTGTTGCGGAAACCTCAAAAACCGTGGCAGGGGAAGGAGCACTTGGAGATATGGAAAAGCAAGATTTATTCAGCACTGGTGCCGGCTCAGAGGAGTCACTTCCAGAGTCTGAGCACCAGGTCTTTGTTCTCAGTAACTTTTATACACTACAAGATCTTGATTTTCCCATGTAAGCTTCCCAGACCTCCCCCCCATCCCCAAACAGACAGTGTTCCTCCCTAAGAAACTGAGCAAGTGAGGTTACAGAAGCAGAACTGATAAGCAATGTTGAGTACATGATTAGCAGGGCCGCTGTCTTGGGCATAGGGCACACAGTTGTTACATTATTACAAGAAGGGTGGTATAGTGAGGAGCATAGCTGGAAAGGCTTGCAGCTGCCTTCTTAGCCAAGGAGGTGGGGGTTGTTCTTTAGTTAAAACTCTATTTCAGTAAGGGAACTCCCAGACTAGAGAACTCAAGTCTGTATTAGACAATAAATAAACTTGCCCTCTGCTCTTAGGAAACTCGAAGCTTTTATAATGGGTTGCAAGCAAACCTGTCTTCTTTTGCAGTGGGAAACACTATCTCTATCTTCCAAAGCTGTTTGCTAAACAACCAAGCTAGTCCAAAACAAGGGCTGTCAGTGCCTTTGCTAGCCAAGTGTGCAGATATTTGGAGAGTGTTGTCTTTCTCAAATGTCTACTTATTCAGCATGTTTATTGAATTTTTATTCTATGCCGTACGTTGCACTAGGTGCTGGAGTTTTGACACCTGTAGTCCCTGCCCTACTGTGTTGATCATGACACAGTATTCAGAGTGATGATTCAGAATCCATGCCCAATATTAGAATGCTTCTGGGAATACAGGTACAGAATATTTGAAATTGGGACTTGATGGGAAGTTCCTATTGTGGCTCAGTGGGTTACGAACCCTACTGGTGTCCATGAGGATGCTGGTTCTATCCCTGGCCTCGCTCAGTGGGTTAAGGATCCAGTGTTGCTGTGTTGTAGGTCACAGATGTGACTCTGATCTCACGTTGCTGTGGCTGTGTTGTAGACTGGCAGCTGCAGCTCCAAATTGACCCATATCCTGGGAACTTCCATATGCCACAATTGTTGCCCTAAAAATAAAAGCCAAAAAGAAAAAGAAATTGGGATCTGATGGGAAATTCCATTATGTAATCCCTACAAACATAGTAGGTGATTAATAAATGTCTGAGCATATATTGTCTGGCAGATTCATTGCCAGAAAACATATAGAAAATTCTCAGACTCTATGGTGATGTCTACGTGAACTCACTTCTTAGATCACGTCTCAGAGTGGCAGGGAGAAACCATACTGTCCTGGGACCAGACTGGGCAGACACCTTGGCTCTGCTTTGTCCTGCTTGTGTGGCCTTGGCTGCAGAACCTGATGTCTCCAAACTTCTGCATGTCAAGAGCGCCCATCCTTTTACTGCAGGACCATAAAGGGCCAGGTTCTTCTGATTGTGTGCATTCAACAGTCTGTATTCTTGCCTTCACTTGATCTTAGCCAAAAGGCCGAGAAGCGATGTATTCTTGCCTTCAGATTAGTGGATTCTAATTTTGGGTAGAGGCCTTTTAAGCCTTGATGGTCAGTTTTCAGACAAGTGTACAGAGGAAGGTCAGGGCAAAGAGGCTGAGGAGACATCTGACCAAGGAGGAAAGATGGAACAGCTCAGGGGTGGCCTCAGAACCAGTTGCCAGAGCCCCTACAAATGTCCCAGGAAGCCAAAGATGTCTATACCAAAAGTGTCCCAAGCATAAACATAATCCTATAATAGATTCTGGGTTTTCTAACCTGTAAAATGGAGATAATCCCTTGAAGGTTTGGCATGAGGATGAATTAAATTCTTCATTACAAATGTTTAGCATGCTATCTGCTATACAGTTGCTTTTCTGGAGTTGTTCTTCGTGTCCTTTGATTTTCTATTGGATAATACATTTCAAAGCCAAAAGCCAAGCTTGCCCGTCTCCTGGAAAACCAGGGTTATCGCTGATTGACTCATTTGCTTTGAGGATGCTTCTGGAAAGATTCCATTGTCTTCCCTGTCCCTCTGCAGAGGTTTTTATTTTTTTTTATTTTTATTTTTTTTTGTCTTTTGTCTTTTTTGTTGTTGTTGTTGTTGCTATTTCTTGGGCCACTCCCGCGGCATGTGGAGGTTCCCAGGCTAGGGGTTGAATCGGAGCTGTAGCCACCGGCCTACGCCAGAGTCACAGCAACGCGGGATCCGAGCCGAGTCTGCATCCTACACCACAGCTCACGGCAATGCCGGATCATTAACCCACTGAGCAAGGGCAGGGACCGAACCCGCAACCTCATGGTTCCTAGTCGGATTCGTTAACCACTGCGCCACGACGGGAACTCCTGCAGAGGTTTTTTATTTTTTTATTTTTTTTTTGTCTTTTGAGGGTTGCACCCGAAGCATATGGAGGTTCCCAAGCTAGGGGTCAAATCATAGCTGTAGCCTCTGGCCTACACTAGAGCCACAGCCACACCAGATCCTAGCCTTGTCTGTGACCTACACCACAGCTCATGGCAACAGAGTGAGGCCAGGGATCAAACCCACAACCTCATGGCTCCTAGTCGGATTCATTTCTGCTGCACCACAATGGGAACTCCAGAGGCTGGGATGTTTTAAACCTATTTAGGTGTTCCCTTGTGGCCTAAATGTTGGATCCGGCATTATTACTGTTTGCGGTGTGGGTTCAATCCTTGGCCCAGGAACTTCCACATGCTGTTGCTAGGCCAAAACAAAACAAAACAGAAAAACCAAAACAAACAAACAAAAAAAACCCCACCTATTTGATCAGTGGACTTGCCTTTTCTCTTTCTCTTTCCCCAGGATCCCTTTGAACTGAACTGACCCCATGTCTTGACTTCTGTAATATAACAAGGATTTGGAACTGCATTCCCCTTGGGGAAACTCAGGTGCCTGGGAGGTCATAGAGGTCAGCAGAGAAATGACTGGGAAAGTGCCCGTTAATGAACTGGGTGGGAGGAAAATAAATAAATCACCTGTCACTTCCTCTTGTGCTCTGATAATATTTTTCCCTCCTGAGAATAAACCATGAAATATTCAAGGGGCGATTTCAGGGTGCCATGTTTTGTTCTCAGATTTCTTTTGCTAACTTGATGGTGGTCTGCTGTGAGGTAATTGGTCAGTCTCCACCCCCCACACTTTTTGTCCTCACAAGGATATATGGAGTTTCTGGGCCAGGGATCAGATCTGAGCTGCAGCTGTGACCTATGCTGTAGCTGTGGCAATACCAGATCCCTTAAACTACTGTGCTGTGTTGGGGATTGAACCCACGTCCCAACTAGGCAGAGACAATGCTGATCTAGTTGAGCCACATTGGGACCTCTGGGAATTAGTCTTTTCTCTTCTGAAGGGGTGAGATGACCTGCAGCTCCCACCTGCCTCAGGCAGGACTGGAGACCTTGGGACAGTTCATTAAAGAGGGGGTGCAGGCTGGTTCACAGCGGGAGTGTGTTTGCCAAGCCAGGCCTTCGCAAGGGGCAGAGGGATGAGGAGGAGGGAAATGCTGGTTGTTCTCCCATGGAGTCACCTGTGTCTTCCTTCTCTCTTTGAGTGGCAGGAGGAGGGTGCCAGGGGTACACTCACAAAGGAAAGGACTCTTTGTTCACATCGCAATGATCTCTTTCAGGCTGACTTGTGTTCTTCCAAATAAATAGAGATGGGGGTGGGGGGGAAATAACAGAGACTGAGAACTGAAGGTAGAACTGAGAGTGAGGTGTCCTGGGTTTGCACAAGTTGGGCCACTCAGGGCCTCCTCCACCTTCTTAGCTCCAGTCCTCCTGCCCCAGGTGAGAGGAGACACTTACACTCTTCCCTCTGTAACATTGAAGTACCCTGAGGTCTGGTGGCTCTCCTGATGGCTGCTTCCAGTTGTGTCTGGGAGAGAAATTAGACACAATCTTTGCCTGGAAGCTCCTTGCCTCTGTGTTTTCTCCAGCATCTGTGGCCTTGACTGGCAGCATTCCAGGAAGAAAGAAACATTCAGATGAGAACCATGCTGTGGAAATGATCCGTCAACTCAGCAGCTGTTTCCTGGGCACCTACCAGGCTCCAGATGGTGCTGCCAGGCAGGTGGTGTGCAAGAAAGGCCCTGTCTTGTCCTGCTTAGCTTGGACCAGGCAGGGGCGCCAGATATAACACTCAGGATCACACATGTTGCTGCAAAGGAGGGGAACACTGTACCAGCTCACAGGGGGATGTGGTTTGGTTTAGAGGGACAAGAGGGACTCTCTGAGAGGGCTGGTAGCCTTTAAGCTGAGACACAAGAGATAAAATTACCAAGGGGGGGGGTAGGGTGGAAGAGATGATAGGGAACATGCCAGAGGCTCCTTAAACGGTAGCTAATTATCACCCCAAAGGCATTTACAGTTTGTTTCTTGTGGGTTTGGCACTACAAAATTACCCCCTAATTTAGGATTTCCCGTCCTCGTCGTGCAGGGGAAATGAATCCGACTAGGAACCATGAGGTTGCAGGTTTGATCCCTGGCTTTGTGCAGTGGGTTAAGGATCTGGTGTTGCCGCGAGCTGTGGGGTAGGTTGCAGATGCAGCTTGGATCCCTATTTGCTATGGCTGTGGTATAGGCTGGCAGCTGTAGCTCTGATTCAACCCCTACCCTGGGAACCTCCCTTTGCTGCCAACAGAGCCCTAAAAAGCAAAAAAAAAAAAAAAAAGAAAGAAAAAAAAAAAAGAAAAAATCCCCTAAAGTGAATCCACTTAGCATGGTAATTATATAACTTCTTGCAATTATTGATGTGGTGATGTTTACAGGCTGCCTCTCCGGCTGAGAACTTGTGAGGGGCAGACCTAGGTCTGTTCTACTTGCTGGGGGTAGGGGTGTCATAGTCACAGCCCCAAACCCCCTCCACGAGTACTGAGTGGTGAGCGCTTGTGCCAGGGGTTGTGCTGGGCACCCTGACACATTCCCATTCGATGTCCATGATGGCCTTATGGTAGGGGGAGGGAATCGGTCATCCAGCTTCACAAATGGGGAAGCAGCTCAGCCAGTGGGGCAGGGCTCAATCCAGGGTCTGACACCAAGACACCTGCACTTAACTGCTTCTCTCCCTTTTTAGGTCAATTATTTGCCATTGTGCAGACCATAACTCTCACTCCCTGAAGAATTTTCAGAACTTATTTTAACCTATGGTTTCAAGAACTTTTTCACCTAATATTTTTTGATGGATTATGGTATCAATGCATCTTGAATGAGGCTGAAGTGGAGGTGTTGGCCAAGGTTGTGCTAATGACCAGGGTTCTTGGCCTTATTAGAAATTAATAAGAGGCCAGACAAGGAATTCAGGCAAGGCTGTACTGGGGCCCTTGCTGTAGCAGGAAGAAGAGAAAACATGCAACAGTTTCCCTTGCTCGCTGCTCCTTGAGGAGGGGTGAGCTGGTTCCTTACATGGGGTGAGGGTAGGGGTGGGTCCAGGGTCTGGGCCTGAGAGGTGGTTTAGGTGGTCTGCCCAGCCCTTTGGTAGTGTTGTGTACAGGAGGCGCATAGTACCCAGTTTTTGCTCCGGGTACCTTGTCTTTTGTTTGTTTTTAATCCAGTCTCTTCAGATGGCAGTTGAATTTTTGGTCTTTTTGTATCTTTTTGTCCATAACTTGCCCCAACTGCCCACCCACACAGTTATTTTTAGTCCCACATAGTTTCTTTGTATTTTATTGCTGCAGGAGACATTTATCCAGGTGAAAGCACTGCAGCAAAGAGTCCCAGGTCCCCAGGTCCAGCCTGTCTCAGGTAGAGTAGCCTCACGTCTCTATATCATTCGGTGTTATGTCTTGTTTTGTTTTTTGTTTTTTTTTTAGGGCTGCACTCGGGGCATATGGAAGTTCCCAGGCTAGGGGTCGAATTGGAGCTACAGATGCTGGCCTGCCCAGAGCCACAGTAACACAGGATCTGAGCTGCATCTGTGACCTACACCTCAGCTCACAGCAAGGCTGGATCCTTAACCCACTGAGTGAAGCCAGAGATCCAACCACCATCCTCATGGATACTAGTCAGATTCATTTCCACGGCACCATGATGGGTACTTGTTTTATTTTTTAATTCCACGTTTCCTTTGTTCCCAGGTGAAGGAGGCACCTCACCAGGCTGAGATGGTGTTCACAGTGCGACGCCCAATGGTGGCCTTTCAGATGAGCGGAGAATCGTGGCGGGAGCAGAAGGAGAAGCGGGCGGCCGTGATGGTGGGCATTCTCATTGGCGTGTTTGTGCTGTGCTGGATCCCATTCTTCCTGTCGGAGCTCATCAGCCCCCTCTGTGCCTGCAGCCTGCCCCCTATCTGGAAAAGCGTATTTCTATGGCTTGGCTACTCCAACTCTTTCTTCAATCCCCTGATTTACACGGCCTTTAACAAGAACTACAACAACGCCTTCAAGAACCTTTTCACCAAGCAGAGATAAACCCAAGGCGTGGAGAGACTTGCCTGTAGGGGCAAGGGGAGGGAACTGGGATTTCTCTCCTTTACTAGTGATCTGGGCGGAAGCCTTCTCCCCACAGCTGAGTATTAACGACATTTGGGAACCCTAGCGCTTAGGCTTGAACTGTAGGAGCAGCAATGACAAAAGCTTTCCAGAGAGATGGCACATGTGTGGCAGGTGTGCCGCTATGCACTCTTGCTTTATGCGCAGCAGACCTTGCTAATCGATCATGGCACATCTCTCCACTGAGCAAGAACTTGGTCTCAGAGTCCTTTTCAGACAGCAATTCTAATCAATACTGCTAACTGATTGGAATTCACACAAGGGTTGAAGCTTATTTTCCCTTCCTTTATCTAATTACCATATTCCTCAGAATGGGTCTTTCAGCACAGGGCCCCTGTGGCCTTGTCTTTTCCAAACTTCAAGGCAGTGTATCCAATTAGGGTGATGAAGATCTTTTTTTTTTTTTTTTTAAATCATCCACTTCAACCTTTATTTACTGAATCAGACTTTCAAAGAAGAGGTTTGGTAATTTATATTCCATTAAATTCTCTAGATGATTTTTTTTTTAAATCAGTGAGAGACACTGCTGTGTGTTTATACTGTTCTTTAGACAATTAAATTGGCATTTCTGGGGGAGGGGGCTAAGATCCAGGCAGTAGTGCTTTTTAAACTTCCCTGGGTTATTCCACTGTGGTGAGGTCTTTTCTCTGCTTCTGTACAAGGAAGAGCCTCTGTGGGAAATGTCTCCATTACCTCACCATTGTGGCTTGTCTGTATAATAAAATATTTCTGAAGCATTCATTTCTAGGCTTAGAATCATTCACATACCTGATTGGTCACACAGACATATATGTAGATGCTTTCACATATACAAAGACACATGTGTGTATGTCTCTGAGATGGGAAAAATACCTGCTGTGAAACTAAAGCACAAACACCACCACCAACTCCACCCCCCACCCAACAAAACCCTGCCATAATGAATCTTGGCCTTCCTGGAGATATTAAATGTGGCCCAGGCAAGAAGGAATCCAAGGGCAAGGGATGAGGAAGATGTCTGGACTAAGTCACCTTGGCCATAGTCGACCTGGTTTTGGAGGTTCCTGGCTGCCTACTGATTAGGTGTTTGAATTTATACAAAAATCAGTTCACCCCACCCTTGACTCCCTTGATGTCTAAGGTATGTAGACCAGCTTGCACTGTAGAGTACCTGAATTTGGGGTTTATCAGAATATAGGTCCACAGTGCCTTTCTCCAAATCTTTGGAACCAGATGGGTCTGGGGATTTAGAATCTTTTTTAAGTTTTAGAAACGCAATATGCTATGTATTCCATAAATTAAATAACAGCCCCAGATGGTCTGGGGCAGCAATCTCTGTTCAAATACATGTGTATTTCTGTAGTAAAATGTGTAACTACTTACATTGTGATAAAAGGACCAAAAAATAGCCTCATACTGGGACAGATCGGATTTTGTCATCAGTTATAAAAAATCTTTCGTTTCTTGAGCTTTATGTGCTTTGCTGTTGAAGACTCTTCCCTGGGAAGGGTATGTGGTCCAGCCATTCCTTTTTTGCTGGAGGATGGGACATCACACAGTGCTTAGGACAGCCTTATTGGAGTCATATTTTGGAATTCTGTTCTCTTTCATTAAAGATGGCTCAAGAAATAATCTTATGAAACATGTCAATGCATTTCACATAAAGATAGGGTTGAAGACATCTGATTACACTCTTTATGAAGTCATGTTTTCTTATGATAATGGGAATTTTTCTTTCTTTTTTTTTTTTTGGTCATGCCCACAGCATGTGGAACTTGCTTGGGCCAGGGATGGAACCTGCGCCACAGCAGCAACTTAAGCCATAGCAGTGACAACCCTGGATCCTTAACTCACTAGGCCAGCTCTGGTAATGGAAACTTTTAACTGACTATGTTTCCATTTTCATTCTGATCAAGAAGTACAGAACTAAATTTCTGGCTTCAATTTGGAATCTATGTAGGAACTGGTAACTTATTTATGTTTGAGGTTCCTAGCCAGTCTATAATCCCAAAACTTTTTGGGGTTTTTTTTGTCTTTTTGCTATTTCTTTGGGCCGCTCCCGCGGCACATGGAGGTTCCCATGCTAGGGGTTGAATCAGAGCTGTAGCCACTGGCCTACGCCAGAACCACAGCAACGCAGGATCTGAGCCACGTCTGCAACCTACACCACAGCTCACGGCAATGCCGGATCATTAACCCACTGAGCAAGGGCAGGGACCGAACCCGCAACCTCATGGTTCCTAGTCGGATTCGTTAACCACTGCGCCATGACGGGAACTCCTGGTTTTTATTTTTGTCTTTTTTTTTTGGTCTTTTTAGGGCTTCACCCATGGCATATGGAGCTTCCCAGGCTAGGGGTCGAATCAGAGCTGTAGCCACCCGCCACAGCCACAGCCACAGTAACAGGATCCGAGCTGCGACTGTGACATACACCACAGCTCACAGCAATGCTGGATCCTTAACCCACAGAGCGAGGCCAGGGATAGAACCCAAGTCCTCATGGATTGGATACTAGTCAAGTTTGTTAACCGCTGGGCCACTACAGGAACTCCTAGGATCCCAATTCTTATTTAGGTTCTCCCTACCCTAGTGTTTCATGTTCTATTTGTATTTTACCATCATAGTCTGTGTGTTTCCTACAAGCTACTGCCAAGCCTCTGTGAACTTTTTAGGGAAAAAAGCACCTAAAGATGTCTGACAGCCCTGATGCAGTGGAGCAGGTGGTCACCAAATTATACATCAGATAGCAACCTCAGACACTGTCATTGGTGTGTTTTAAGGGCTAGAACTCAAGCTCGGGGCTAGTGGGGATTTTCCCTCTTGGCTGAATGACACTAGGTAGTGTTACTGGTCTTCTCTTCCATCCATCCCCCATAAAACACACAATCAGGAGTGCATTTAACGGTATGCTTTACTGAGCATCCACCATCTGTAGCTATTATACTAGGTTTCATATACAGATGCTCATTTATTCCTACATCTGTCCTACAAGGTTGGTATTGTCCTCATTCAACCACGTTCCCAGAGGGTAAGTAGCTCTCCTGTGGTCACATAGCACATGGCAGAACAGGTGTCTGGACTCAAGTCTGCCCAAACCCAGACATGGGAAAGTGAAAGGAACACAACAGAAAGCTGACTGGACTCCACATTTCAACGATTGGATTCCATGTTTCAGAGATCATTTGCATTTTTGCAGCAAGGGCCCGCCCCCTGCCCCCGATGTGGGTTCGCTTATGTTGTTCTAGTTGAATTCTGGGTGGGAGCCTTCTAAGGAAGAGTCTAGGCTGGTCAGGGGAGGGAGGTGGTGAAATTTTTTGGTTTACTCTATCCTTGTTTTCATTTGGCCTGTGCTTTGACTCAATGTAGGATCATTATGGAAGCATTTCAGGCAGAAGGGACCATTTATGTTGAGCCTTCCTTTTTTTTTTCTTTTTTTTAATTTAAATGGCTACATCCACAGCCTATGGAGTTCCCAGGCTAGGGATTTTATCTGCACCACAGTTGCGACCTACACAGCAGCTGCAGCAGAGCCCAGATCCTTTAACCCACTGTGCTGGGGTGGGGACTTAACCTGAACCTCCGCAGTGACCCGAGCCGCTGCGGTAGGATTCTTAACCCAACTGCCAAAGTGGAAACTCCAATCTTTCTTAAAAGGAAGTATTTCTGAGACAGATCAGTTGATGATTCACTTTATCTAAGGATGTGCTTGTAATTCCTTTTAATACAGAATATCAGGAATAGAAACCTATTGACAAAGTATCAGATTTACAGGGAATGCTGCAGGGAATTCCTTAATAAGCCTAATGTCTCTGTTCTGCCTCAAAACTCTTTGCCTGTAGAACGCTACTGAGACAGGGTTAGGAGGCTGTAACAGGAATTACTGTCTTCCTTGTCAGGATTTATTTGCTGATTAAATTGTCACTTAAAGAGTCTTCATGTCAGAATCCAATTCTACAAAGTTCCAGGGGTGCAGGATGGATGTGGCTAGCCTAACAGTTTTATTTTATAAATGTAGTCATGCATAAAGTATGCTACTTTTCTCTCTTTTATCCTGACCTCCATTTTTTTCCCCAGGCAGGTCCTAAGGGAATCTGCTCATTTCTGCTGTCCTCTGAAGATCTCTTCCACCTGTGGGTACCATCCCCAGAAACCTTCTCTTCTGGCCCCTGACTTGGTCTCTCCACACTAAAGATGGGTGGTACAGAGAAGTGTCTTTTAAGTTCCAGGTCACAACTTGTCATGAAATCAGCTGGTGATTGTCTCAGTCAGCTGTGTTCTCTGTATCTGTACACAATCAGTATAGAATCTCCGTGGCGAACAGCAATAAGCCTTCACTCTCTACTGAGGTGTGAGTTCTGAGATTTCACTGATGTAATCTGGGTTCTTCTGGGCTCAGCTTCAAGTTGTGGGCTGGTCTCTGTCTGTCCCTTTGTGTCGCTGAACCTCATCAGGCCAGCAGGGTAAGTTCTTCTCAAGAGGGCAAGTCCAACCACCCAGCACGTTTTCAGACCATTGCCCATATCAGGGCTGCTAACAACCCATAGACTGAGCCAAAACCAAAGTCAAAGGGTGCAGAGGTATATTCTACCCACTGGGGCACCATGACCAGGGTGTCATTCTGGGGAGTGAAGAATGGAATCCCATAATTGAATACTTGGTATTTTTCAAAAGTTAAATAGAATAGGAAAAAAAAAATCAGAAAAGGTAAGCATTGTCTCATAGAGCTTTTGTTTCAGGTGTATTTCATCTGGATTACCAGTCATTGCGTAGCTGGGCTTCCTGCTTCTGCCCTTGCCTCCCCTGCAGACTTTAGTCAGCACAGCCACCAGGGGTTCTAGTGAAATCTTCTCAAAATCCATCAGTAGTTTCCCACCCAGGTTCTCTCACTGTTCCTCAGACTCACCTGCTGGGCACCCTCTCACCTCTATCTATCTTTATTCTCCCTACTCCTCTGCCCGAAGTTCCCCTCCCACAACTATCTATGTGACTCACTCCCTCATTAGTTGTGAGGTTTTATTTATAAATAATTTATTTAATGCTAGTAACACAGATACCCTAAAGAAAGACAGACAAAAAACAGCATTTATTTTCCTAAATAGAATTTTCATAATAAAAACTAGTGTTTCAAACTTCAAACAGAGCATACAAACCTAGAAAAGTGCAAAGCATATTTTCTCTCTTACCCGAGTTAACCTGACAACACCTAGATATTATCTTTTTTTTTTTTTTCTTTTTAAGGCCAAACCTGCGGCACATAGAAATACCCAGGCTAGGGGTCGAATTGGAGCTGCGTCTGTGACCTGTACCACAGCTTAGAGCAACGCTGGACCCACTGAGCGAGGCCAGAGATCAAAACCGTGTCCTCCTGGATACTAGTCGGGTTTGTTACCACCTAGCAACAATGGAAACTCCTAAATACTATCTTTGAGGTACAGCAATATTAAAATTGTGCAAAGAAACAGTACCCCTAGCATTTAAACCATAAAACCAATACCTGGTTTATATATGACAAAAATCAAACAAAAGCATGTAAAACAATGTGAGGTTTATAGAATTCAAAGAAAATCAGGGTGACTCAAAGGTGAAAGAAAGGCAATTAGGGACAGAAGACCTTCTGTAAAGCAGAACCCTCCAAAGCATGTCTACTGCAAGCTTACATGAAACCAGGAGGCTTTGAACTCGGAAAGATGCTGACAGGATGAATAAAGTGTGCTATCTCTAAAAGGCAGCAAATTAACTGGCCCTCTGGTAAAATTTCCATACTATAAACTGAGATAGTTTTCAATAAAGAATGTAAAGTAGTCATCCCTGACTACTCATTATAAAATTGCAACCATCACCACCAAAGAAGACATTTCTGGTCCGTTTTTGCTTAGCACAATTGAAGCAACATGCGATATAGGGTAGCTGCAGGAAAACAGCTTCCTTTGCCTGATTGGGTCACAGTCTTATTCCCAGGGCCTGACCCAGAGCAGAAGCTCAAATGAATGAGTGAACAGGGATTTATTTTTCTCCTGGAACAAGAAATATGGAGGCAAGTGGTCCCCAGGTGGGTTCAACAGCTCATGGTGTATTTGGGGGCCAGGCTCTTTCCAGCCTTTCACTCTGCCGAGACCAGCCATGCTGGGATGTCCCTTCCCACGGTCTCAAAATGGCCAAGGTTGCTCCCACCACCTTGTCCTTCCCCAGCAACCTGCCAGAACAGAAGCTCTCCTCTGCATCTCAGGCTGATTTTCAGCAGGAAGGGCTCCTCCATACTGGTCACAACTGGGTTAGACACTCATCTGTAAAACAGTTCTTGGAAAACAATTCTCAGGACTGCTTTAGGACAGCTGTCAGGATTCCTCTCCTGGGAACAGTACCACCCAGAGCTGGATAAAAGAGTTCTGCTGGCCAGGACTGACCCGAAGCAGGTTTCCACAAGAGACAGGCACAACTCCCCATGGAGCACCATCTCCAGCTCTTAAAACCCCAAAGCCAGGGGAACAGGGGATATGCTGTGATCCTCACCAGACAACAAAGGCAACCGTATAACAGCCCTGTTCTGTCCCTGGGATGCAGCCACACCACCATATCCCCACCCTGATCCTCCTCGCTGCCATCCGAACCTCTCACACAATCAGAGCAGTACGCCCCTCACTGCTTCATCTCCCCAGAGCTGTTTCTACAGAAGAGAGCCCCCTTTTCACTTCCCTATTTCTCCCTAGACCCTAGAAAAGGAGTTTTGGGTTCAAGGACTTATTTTTGCTTAAATTTTTTTGGCTGTGCCTGCGACATGTGCAAGTTTCTGGGTCAGGGATCGAACCAGAACTACAGCAGTGACCCAATGCCGGATCCTTAATCCACTGAGCCACCAGGAAACTCTGGGCTCAAGGATTTAAAATTCCTAAGGAAAGCAGATCTGGTGTCTTGTTTTTATTTTTTAGAAGAAAACAGAATTAAAAATTAAAAACTTTATTTTTTGAATGGGTAATACATGTACATGGTACAAAATTCAAAAGGTACAAAAGGTATACAGTGAAAGGTAATCCCCACCCCTCTTTCCAGAGGCAACCAAGGCTTTCAGGTTCCTATGAGGGGGTCCTCCTGGAGGTCCTCCATCTGTACGCACACATGTGTATACATAGAACCAGAGACATTTTCTCCCATCCCCTTCCTTTTTTAGAAACAAACACTAGTAAAGTCAAGAGCCTCTTTTTCTCTACTTAACCATGCATCTTAAGGGATCATTCCACAACAGAACATACAGTGTGGCTTACTCTTCCCTTGTACGGATTCACCATAATTTAACCATTTATTGCCCTATGTTGGTGATAGTTTCCAAACTTTTGCTATTACAAATAATGCTGCAATGAAAGTCCTTGTCTGTAGGAAACATTCTTAGAAGCAGCATTGCTGGTATGAAAGTTTTGTGCATTGGCACTTTTGATAGATAATCTCATATTGTCTGACTGCAACTCCCCCACCCCACCCCGCCCCGGGTCCCATGGAGCTGTACAGTTCATACTTCTGCCAACACTGTATCCAGGGGCTGCTTCCCACTTCTTGGTTCCATGTGGCTCAGTCATTTCCACCAGCCATGGTTACCTTTGTGCATGGCTTACTTTAAGCCACAACATAGTCATGAGCAACTCTCTGACATTCATGTGCTCCCTCTCTCCCCCAACTCCCTCCTACATGGGGAGGAAAAACATCTATAAAATGTAATTCCTTTGAAAGGTTTGAAACCTCTGACACCTTTCTCATCCCAACCATCAAGGCTGTGAGTGTGGCCAGCACTCTAAGAGACATCCTCAAAAGCTGCTGAATAAAACTGCCTCCTGTTCTCAAGCTGAGAATATATTAGATGAAATGTTCCATCTACACTTTGCTAATTTGGGAGGCACAGTTACAATCTGGAGGAGCTATTTTATCCAGCCAGGACGCCCTCATGATCCATCCTAGCCAGATGCTGAGGAGACTGTGGTGAGCAATTCAGGCAAGGTCCCTACTTTTGCTGCCCTTATGCCCTGGAGTGGAGGGCAGGCAACAGATGCTGCAAAGGACTAAGAGAATCAAACGCGTGCCATTGACAGAGCTGGGGGGGTGGGGCGGGGAAGGGCAGCCTGTAGTCAGCGTTACAAGATGACACTGATGGGTCTGTATGAGGATCAGAGGGTCTGGCAAAGCCCTTGCCAGGATCTTGGAGGGAGAGCAGCTCAGGCAGAGACAAGGACAGGTGTGAACTCAACACTTCTGAGGAACTGAAGTCCCCATGTCATCAAATAGGCCACAGACCAGCTATTCAATACTCTCTCATGTTTTTACACATTTACTGTGAGAAGAGAGATCATGATAACAGGATTTTCAGCCTCTCACTGTGTGCTGTAAGACGGAATGGCCTGGGCTGGGAACCTGGGGATCTCTGGGCCACCACCTGGCTACTTGGACAGACAGTGGGCCCTCACCTCACAGGGCTTGTTACTGTCCGGCTCTAAGTGAATCATGCTTTTCCCTTGAGTAGCCCCAACACTGGCCACGAGTGAGTCATGAAGCACTTCCTAGGACCTGCTCTGTCCTTCCTCAGAGTGGGTTCTAGGCCAACTAACTGCATCCCAGGCTCAAAGTAACTGCTAACACTTGTTCATACTGCCATCAGTCACCTTCAGAGAGGGCACAATGAGGCCAGCCATGCCAAGGTGACTGAGATTGGGCTGGCACAGGCCTGCGGGCCATGGCTGACGGCCGAGTGCCCTCTCAGGCAGGGCTGCTTTAGTCCTTACAGAGGTGATCAGGGCCACTAACGTGAAAGCCCAAGCTCTCAGGAGGGCACCTCATGAGGTGGAAAGAGGCTTGCCTGAGCACCCATGCTGCCAATTCCTGGTCTCAGGAGGTCTGGGAGCTGTGTATTTATGAGGGAGCAGCTCCTTAGCCTGGGAAAGGCCTCCTGTCCACCAGGCCTTCTGCCTTCTGGTTCCACTGCAGGTCCAGTGGACACTGGCAGGACCCACTCTCCACAGAACGTGGGCAGCGAGCCAGCACCCAGTTAAAACCACCCACTGCAGATGCTAATGAGAGCTTAGAGGGCGGTGCCCTCTGTGTTAAAAAGGGAGACAGCCCCCCACGTAGCCTCGCAGTTGTTTTCTGCACCTCACCTGAGGGTGACCAGCTGAGCCCAGCGACCCATGAGCCTGACTCAGGCCCAGGAAAGCAAGAAATATGTACCAAGTGTCTGCCCCGACAGCTCATGGTCGTTTAGACTGCATGTTCCGCCCCAGAGGAGCTTGTGGAATTAGCAGAAAAACACCCCAGCCACACAATGTGGGTACACAGGATGCAGCCCTGAAATGACCGGGGCCTTTGGGGCATCTCCTCATTTCATGTCCTCATCATTCACAAAGGCACCATCTACCCTGTAGGTTTATCTGTGGCAAACGGAACTCAAGACTGGCATCCGCGGTTTAATTCAAAATGTGTTCAAAGAATGGAAACTAATATATTAGCTTAGGCCTTGTGGATTCAAGAAAGGGAAAAGGTATCTACTGATACCTCCCTCTACCAAAACCAAACCAAATAAAACTCCTTAGAAACAGCCCAAAGTAAATGCCCCCACTCTAACCCTGATGTCACCCTTTCCTCCTCCCCACCACCTGGGAACAACACATGGATAATCTAACTGCTCAAGTTGGTAGTTTGGGAGTGGGTCTATGAACTTGTTGACAAGAAAACCTAGATGTTTCCCTGAACCTAAAACACTTCAAGGTCAAACATCATCTCCTTCCTCTGACTCGCAGAGCAACATCTGCTCTTTGGCAATGGCTTGCTTAACCTCACTGTGCCCTGTCCAAATCCATAAACACCCATGGCCCAGGGCCCCACACAAGTGCAGGTGTGCAAGGCCCAGCACCAGTGCCCACAGCCACCCCCTCACTAGAAGGGCCTCGCCAGGTGGGCACAGAAGCCGAGGGCTGTTATTAATCCAGGCAGAGATTCTCTAAACTACACACTGGCCCTGCTTAATACACACAAGAGAGAATTAAAATGAACATGATGCCCCTGTGACTGCACTGAATGCCCTATTTACATGTTTAAGCATTTAGGTTTTATGGTCCAAATTGGCCGATGTGTGCAAGCCTGGTGCTGGGCTCACTGACTTGCACTGGCCAATGCTTGAGGGTCCAGACAGGAGGAGCTCCGTCTAAATGGACTGCTCATTTCAGAAGAGAAAGTCAAGCCCTCTCCTCTGCTTCAGGGCCCTGCAAAGGTGGCTCCGGGCTCATTTTCCCAGACTGATCCCTAAAGCCTCCTGCAGAGACCCGTCGCCCAGTCTTCCCCCAACAAGCATGACTGTCCCCTTCCCGCCCCCTCCTGAGTTTTAACTGCGGTCATACTTTATCTAAAATGGCCTTCCCACCAATCTCTGCTACTAAACTATGATTCCCCCTTCAGATCTAGCCCAGACCCTGCCTGCTTGAGGTTCTGGGATCTTTGCCCACCTTGCTGCTCTTCCTGCTGGGATACCCTCTGGCACCTGCTCATGGGCCAGTCCCTCTGGGATTTATATAGGAGCCTGGACGGCAGTGACAGGTGGGCATGCCCACCTCTGGGCCCAGCCCTGGGCTCTGTGGAGCAGCAGGAGGCGCGTGATGTGTTCTTAGTGAGGGGCACGCACAGGGCAGGTGGGCTCAGACTCACACGAGAATAGGGTGTGCTAAGGTCTTACCTACTGTCCTCAAGCTGAGGTCCCTGTCTCCAAGTTTTGGAGAGATGACTTGAAGGGACTGTGGGGGAGAAGCCGAGGGCAGATGTTCTGGCTCCCACACCCTTAGGCCTGCTGGCTGGAGCCGAGGAGCAGGAACAAAAGGCACCATGGGCCAGTGAGAGGACCAAGTGACCAGTACCCACATGGGCTGACCATTCAGCTAAAAGATTTGTTTACTAAGAAAAAAAAAAAAATCCCCATGGTCCAGCTCTGGAGTCACATGCTGGGAGCCTGAGGTGCAGGGTCTGTGTCACTCACCCTTCTGTCTCCCGCAGTGCTCACTCTCAGCTGTTGCTCAATTAACACTTACTGAACAAATGAATTCCTCTTTATTCAGAGTCCATACAAATATAGGTACCTTCATATGTGCAATGTTATTGGAGAAATAAAAGCTGAATCGACACAGAGAACAAATATTGCCCACGTCTCTTCACTGATCGTGGGTGTCACCCAAGCCACAATGTTGGCCCGTCTGGTGCCACTGATGACAACCAATGGAAAGATGAGATGGAGGCCAACAGGGGAAGGAAAATATCCAGGCTGTTGAGGTCATCACATCTGCCTCTCTCTATTGCAGCGTTGAGAACCATTTCACGGTCTTGTAGTGGATACATGGCATTTAGAAAAAAACATCATTGATGTCTGATGCTGCCTGGGAATGTTCAGGAGGCCTTGGCTTTCATCTTGGACAGCAGCACCTCATTCTTGCGGCCCTCCTGGAGGGGAAATGGAGAGGTGGGGACTGTGTTAGCATCTGCGGAGGCTGAGCTGGCCTCACCATCCTTCCCAGTCCTGAGGAAGGGCCCGGCCAACCAGTGAACCAGTCTCTCAGTCCACTGCCACCAGCATGGTGGCGCTTCCCTGCCCCACGTTGACCTTTAGTGCCCCAGAGCTACAAAGACTGTCAGACTGAGAATAGGAGAGGACAGGGCACTGCCATTCTGAAAAACTTGAAGAAGCCTCTAAAATACCCAAGGGGCAGAGCAGAAAGCACCCACTTATGTGCCAATCTTGGACAACCCCTTCCCCCCATAAGGAAGTGGTGCAAGCCCTTGGAGACGGTGGCCTAAGGAGTCACTGAGGCAGCCTGGGCTCACATGGCTGCAGAGCATGTGCAAAAGCTCTTACTCGGCAGGAGTGAAGGTTAAGAATGCTGCAGAATCTGACGCCCAGGGAGTTAGGCCACTGTTGCATCGTTTTGGACTCCCTTCTTCCAAAGGGACTTTGGACTTCCCTTCTCACCCTGCATCCTCCCTTTCCCTTGGCCACAGTGGCCTCAACAGTTCAGGACACCCTCCACTGCCAGCAAACCCTCTCCACTCACTCTCTGGGCCTCGTCACAAGGAGCCGTGTTTTAAGTGAGAGGTGAGTGGACGGTGGGAGGAGGGGCGGAGCCCGAGGGTGCAGGCCTAGCAGTGCAGCCAGGGCCCCAGCTGCTAAGCTTCCCTGGAGATCCACTGAGTATGGAAGAAAATTTTTCTGTCACCCTTAACCCTTCTGCATCCAAGACCCCCAGCGTCAATGTTTCTCTCTTCCTGGGCCCTGCCAGGTGCTCCCACCTCTCTGGAGGCCTTTTGCTCTTTCTGGCCACAAATGACCCTGGTTCTCTTGATGGGTTTATGTGAATCTTCTGCCCAGAGCTGGGGAGTGGCTAGGCTCTGGGTTGGGGGTAAAGCTGAATTATTCTGCCAGAAATAAGACAGTCTGACAAGTTTCTAGCACATGTTGGAGGGGGAGATGGTTAATTAGATGGTTAATTTTTCCTGGGATGAGAAGAGAAAGTGAAGATGAGTAACGTTTGTTGTGTTAGAAAAGTTGATAATAAAGTTTTCCTATTTAAAATGAGTTGAGATTTGCTTGGGGGAAAAAACTCCAGCTCCCCCCCTACCCCCCAAAAAAAGTGGGGAGGGACAAAGAAGGAATAAGAACAGGCAGAGAGTCATACTATTATATTGTTATACTACTTTCTCCTGTGCATTTTTGAAAATTTCCATAATCTTTCATTATGGAAATGAATAAAGAAATAAATAAGTTTCATATGACAACGAATAAAGAAATAAGTTTCAATTGTCACCCACCTCCCCTTTTAAATAAAGCAAAAAAAAAAAAAAGTCATGCACAAAACCTCAGAAGCATCAAAACACTGCTGTGGTAGAGTGATTCTGTTTATCACACCACACACTGAGACCATGCTTTTTCAGTAAAGACATCCGAGGCTGTCATATGACCGGTGTGAGCACTGATTAAATTGCATGCAATCTCCTGGAAACCTTTTGGGATCCTAAGGAATGAGTCTGTCTGTTCAGAGCAATACAGTAAAGGCCCTTTAGGTATTTCTTCCTAGGGAAAAAAAAAAAAAAAGGGAAAATATTTCCTCACTTCTGCTTCTTTCCTGCTGAAGACTGAATGGGGCCTGTTACATGTGCCAGACACCATGAGCTCCTCTCATTCCAGAGGATGTGCCCAAAGCCAGTATCATAAAAATGCAGGGCTGGCATTCATCAGTGCTGGGCTGGAATGGAAATCTTGGTTTGGTGACTTAGAGAGAGACTGTACTTTAGAAACATAACTAGTAATACTGCAATTAAGGTAATTTGAGAGTACGTGCTGTTTCCTGGCAGATTTGCTATTAATAAACCCTCCCATGGTGAGCAGCCAATGGAGCTTTAGACATTCCCAATGTCTCTACTCACAAAGGCCTTGATCCCAAAGGAGGCTGGAGTCAGGACAGGGGTGGGGTGTGAGCTGGTGTCTGCCTGGACCCCATGGGCGTCACTGGGGCTCAGTCAATGTGGTGTCAACTGAACCCCACTAAGGGAGACTATGGCGGTCAGAGACCAAGTTCTGGATGAACTGTGGTCCGTGAATAATTACTGCTCAGCACAGTGCTGGGGACCAGGATGCAACGAGAATTCAGAACGTGGGAGAAGACCACGCAGGTTGGGGAAAGGAAAATAAAAGAGGCAGAACAGAGGGGGCTATGGGAGCAGATGCCATCCTAGGATGAAGGTCAGACTTTTCACTGTTTTTCTTCCACAAAAGAGATCTTACCTGGAGCTGCGATATGTAAAACAGCACAATTACTCTAGCTGAAAGAATGGGATGAAAACTGGGGAGCAGCAAGCAAGCCTCAGCACCTGTGGTGACCCCAAGTTACCTCAGAGGAGCTTGAAAAAAATTAAGATTTGGGAAAGCGAACCTGTGGTTGTCTCTTTAAAATTTTTGCAAAGTAAAATGATTTTTTAAAAAAGGAGTACTATCACCATCATCTTATAAGAGAGAGATAATTTTGACAACAACAAAAAAACAAGAGGGCGTGCCATTTTTAAAAAGGTGAATCCTTTAAAGGAAATACATTTAGCTGTCTAAGAACATATTACATTCGCCCTTTTCTTCTGACTTGCTTTGGACTGAAAACAACTGAGACCAGCACCGATCTGAGATTGTCTCAGTGTCTGAGAGTAACTGTGCCAAGGTTGTAACATACGTGAGGGAACCGTTTTCTTCTGGGATCACCCCCAGCCTGCAGCCCCCAGAGCCTGCAGTGCAAGAATGAGCTTTCCCATTTCACTTCTATTTGCTTTGATTTTGATAGCTTATACTCATCCTCCCCAACTCATCTGCTTTTTGTTTTTGTTGTATGTGCAACATCCAAAATGTAGTTCTTCTCCTCAGGGCCTTTTCTCTTTATGCATTATTTGGGGGAAAAAAAAAAAGCTTGGGTGGGGAGCAGGGGATTCCCATCTGTTCCCTGCCAGCTCACTCACTGGCCCTTCAGCCCCAACCTCTGCTGGCCTGGAGCACCTTGCCTGGTCACTCTGCCCAAGGCCAAGCAAGTCCTTCTCACCAGAGACAGGCTTTTCCTGACCACACCCTCTATATAAGTCATCCCCCTGTCCTGCAGCAAAGACTGGAATTTTTTTTTTTTTTTTTTTAAGGGCTGTATCTGCATATGGAAGTTCCCAGGTTAGGGGTCAAGTCAGAGCTGCAGCTGAGGCCTACGCCACAGCTATAGCAACATTGGATCCTTAACCCATTGAGTGAGACCAGGGATTGAACCTGCAGCCGCACGGACACTAGGTTCTTAACCCCCTGAGCCACAACAGGAACTCCTGGAATTACTCATTATTCATTACTACTTGTTTATGAGAGGCTCTGTTTCTTAGCTTGCTATCTGCCTTCCCCACCACAAAATAAGCTCCTGGACACAGGAATCTGGTCTGTTTTACCACCTGATGTGTTCCTGGGGCCATGGCAGGAACTACAAGAACATTTACAGAAAGGATGGGAGATTCTGAGACGTCTATACTGTGGCTCTCAAAAGTTAAGTTACAAAAAGGGGAAGGAGAAGTAGAGAAGGAAAAGGTGGGAAGGGAGGAAGGAAGAGAGAAGAGCCGTAAGAAACATGTAAGGAAAAAAATCACTGGTGTGGAGAGACTATATTTTTTGTTTCACAGACCACGCACCAGGATGACAACTACCTTTAGCTCCCCTGTATTTTCATCAATCTCTAAATTCACTAAAACCACATGGATTTACATTAGAAAGAGGTAGAAAATTCCTGAAAATAAAGCTGATGAGATCTTGGCAAGTGACGGAATGAAGTCTTCTTTACGGAGAATCTCTCAAGAGAAGGACGCTTTTCTTTCTCAAACGATGGAGGGCAACCCTGTCCAAATGCTGGGGAAAGGACAGGGTCAAAGAAAATTCGGCTGAGAATGGGTGTGCTAAGTGCCAGGCACATGCTGGATGCTTCCCTCTCCCACCTGACCCCACAGGGATGAAGGTCCTCCCCCCTTTCCCTGCCCCAAGTGCAAAGCCAGTGGGTGGCAGGATCTAAACCCAAGCCTGCTGCACTCAAAGCTCTCCCTCCCTCCACTGGTTTCTCAAGGTCCTTCTCCAGCCTAAGACTGGAAGGAGGGAAAATTCTCAATCTGAATCCATAACACTGGTTCCAGGTGGCCCTGAGATGGGCTGATGATGTCACTTTACTTGTGAGTATGTTCTGCTTTACTGAGTGTTAGGAAAACAAAAGTGATTCTTTGAATGTTCAATCAGAGCCACAAGATGGGCCACAAAGCAACGCCATCATGAACCACTTAGACCCATGCTTCACTGTCATATCACACTGCCAACCTGCTATTTCCCAGTACAGATCAGCAGAAAACCAAGGGACTGCTCTGGCTTGCAAAGGCTCACCCAGGGATGAACACAAACCTCGCCCTCGCCTTCCACGCCCTGCCCAGCCTTGTTCTCACCTCCTTGAACTCTTTCACAGTCTTAAAGTACAGCCTCTGCTTTTCTAATAGTTCCAAGTACTGGTCGTTCAACTGGTCTCTTCTCATTTTGTTCTCTTGCTTCTTCTTTTCCATCTGTTGAAACATTTTGGAAAATGGTGACGAAAAGGCATGTTCTGAGTAAGGGCAGCTGGCAATGACCAAAAGGCAACTATTTGGGACATTTTCACGGCTTTCCTTCTGATAGTTCCTTTCTATGCCTCGGTTTTGCATGGGTTTATTTATTTGTATGATATTGCAACACCTATAATTTATTCAGCAATCCTTTCACTGGGCATTAATTGTTGCATATAATTATTACTTTTTTGCACACGAGGACAATTTCACAAAAAACAGGGAGGCATTCCCTCTTTACTCAGGAACCCTTCCATGGACCAAACACCTATTTTGTGACTCACACTCACTGCTGGTCTGTGCTGTGGACACCCTACACCTGCCAGTTCTGGGAAACCTGTGCTCTGGAGGGACACATATGTTCCTGCCATGGACTATCTGAGCGGGACCCCTCATGGCACCCAAACACGGAGGGCTGTTTTTTTTTTTTTTTAAACGAACACAACCAAAGACATCCATCCAAATGAGTGCTGTTCTGCAGAGCAGACAGATTTACTCCAC
Organism: Phacochoerus africanus; assembly: GCF_016906955.1. NCBI lineage: Eukaryota > Metazoa > Chordata > Mammalia > Artiodactyla > Suidae > Phacochoerus > Phacochoerus africanus. The sequence goes on from NC_062546.1 coordinate 87,885,217, forward strand.
TCAAGTGCCAGTCGGTATTCAAACCCTACTGGGAACCCTCGTTGACAACTGCCTTTGGAGTCAACTGAGAGGATTCACTGGCTCAACAAATAGCTCTTGGGTGCCCACCATGGGTCAGGTGCTGTGCTGGCCCTCAATACAGACAGAAGAGGGAGCCCTTCCTGCCAGGCACATGGACACCCTTCTGGTGCCTTCACCATCAAGCCTGGTGGAGGATGGAGAGAATGGAGGGGTCAGGCCCATCTCCTTCTCCAGGAACACACTAGAGAGTCAGCAGAAAGAGGAAGCCAAAGGGACCCCCTAATACTTCCTATTGTTCTTTACTGTGAGCAAGAACCTCTTCCCGAGGACAACAGGAAAGGTAGACAGGCTCTGCCCTGAGGTCTGGGCTGTCATGGGCCTGCAGTTGGCCAGGCTCTCCCCACAACCTCCCTCGCACCAAGAGAGCCTGCCCTGCCCTGGGGAGGTGTCCACGCACACGGACAGATGCTGCCTCACCCTGCCCTCATCTTTGTGGCCGAACAGTCTTGTCACCAGTGACACATTTTTCTGCTCCTCTGACATCATTTTATTGACATCCTTACTGGGAGATGACCATTTGCTACAGGGAGAGGGATATGGCAAGCTTCTGCCTGTGGTTCATCTCTTGGGAGACAGGATTGCAGGCAGCATGAATGCCTGTCTTTCAGGTGCTCACATTCTGGCCTTCCCCCCACCCCCCCAGACGAATGTGCCCCAGGATGGTGAAAGGAGGTGCCCTAAGTCCCCAGAAGGTGTCACTGCCTGAAGACCAGGTGTGTGATACATTTTTTAAACCAGGACTGAAAGTGAGAGACACTGGAGGTATTAGTTGGGATTTGTCTGGTTATGGTGGTAGGAGGATGCAGCTGTGTGTCCAGCTCCCAGACTGTCAGACAGTCTTCATTCCTACTGACGCAGGGCACACATGGAGCACAGAGAAGACATCCTGTGCTCCCCCCAGTCTGGATGAGTTTCTGAAAAGCTACCTCTGGAGCGCCCATACCCCTTTTCAGTTCCTTTCTCTTCTCCTCTGACTTCTTAGGCTCAACAGCCACTCACTTTAGCAGAATTTCACCATTACTTGCCTTTTTCATAGGGGGGTTCCTGATAACTGAAATGCTCTCGAGATGATAAGGAATGAATCCCTAATAGCAAAATGTCAGGAACCAAAGAGCCAGTGAGGATGGGATTCTACCCAGACAGAAGGCCTGCTGGTGAGAGTCTCCTCATCTGTGAAACAGGGGGACACCGCTCACTTAGAGGGCTTTTAGGAGGACCAGCACATGCCTGGTGCAAGGGAGCTAAGAACAGCCTCTGAACGGTCAGTGTAGGCAGCCCGAGGAGCTGTCCTGCCGGGACCGCTCTGCATCCACACTGAAGGTGTGTCCTTAGAACCGAGGCACAACCAGATCCCAGGACAACCAGAAGAGGCCCTCCTCCATCACTAGTGGGAAACCTGGACAGCATTTTAGAAAATAAGCCATCTGACCTTCATTCGACTTTGCTTAATTCCTTCTACGATCTGTTCCATCTGGCGTAAAAACTGGTCCCGGGCAGCAGGGGAGGCCATGGCTCTGAAAGAAAGACCAGCAGAGGTATGACTAGCAAATGGGGCTCTGAGAAAAGGGGAGGCACCGAGGAGTAGGTCCTGTACCCAGACAACACCCCAGAAGGCAGCAGGCCTTTGCCAGGCAGGACAGACCCAGGAAGTCAAAGATTCCAAATTCCAAGGAAGGCTTGAAAATTTACCTGATCTTGTAACTGAATGTTAATCTCCACATGCCACCCCCACCTCCAACTCTTGATACAATTTTCTTAACTAGTAAGTATTTTCTTAAATAAAATGTAACTAAAAGTAACAAAAATACTTTTTACTTTAAATAATGGCAGGAAATGCTTACGAAATAAATTCCACTTAGTTTTTAAAAATCTGTGGATTTAGAGGCACTGCTCAGGATTGGTAAACATTTTTTGAGATTTTCCTAAAAGCAGGCTGGGAAACCTGGTTCTGTTCCAGGTGCAGCAGCCTGGTGAGAGGACCCCCTGACACTCGCTTCACCCGTAGTCCTGCAGAAGGAATGACACCAGAAGCATGGGGCGCATATGAACACAAGGACTGAGGATTCTTCCAAAGGACCTGCTGACAGCAGAACTCACCACAAAAGTACACAAACATGTTTTTTTTTTTTTTTTTGGCCACACCCATGACATGTAGAGGCTCCCAGGCTAGGGACTGAATCTGAGCTGCAGCTGTGACCTATGCCACAGCTGTAGCAACACTGGATCCCTGAACCCACTGCACCACAGTGGGGAACTCCTAAATATCAGCTTTTCTCGATGACCGGAGATAAAGATGAAGGCACCAGTTTTAGACCTGTCACAAGGTTGAAAGTCACTAATTGAACCTGGGTATAAAAGGGAGCTGTTGCAACTTCTGTTTGTTTTTAATTAGAAATGAAACTTAAAAATCTACAGTTTGTAATCCATTAAGACTGTGGACCCTAGTCACCCACCAGGGGACAGCTGAGATCTGTGCTGGAAGGAGAAGAAGCCTGCTGGACAGAGCCGGCTCTAGGGCTGCCCGGATGGTGGATGGGCTCCTGGCTGTGCTCCAGGGCTGGTATAGACTTGGGTACAGATGGGCCTTGCCATCCAATTTTTGGAGAAAATATTTATATCTGAACAAAGATGTTTAGAGGATACACATTAACTTAAAAGATAAAATCTACCACAAAATTTGAAGTGTTTACAAAATTACATAATTTCATTATCTAACAGTTAATGCACTTCTATATTCTCAAAAACAAATGTTATTAATCTAATTTTAGCAGGACAAAAGTAATCTACAGAGCAATGATAGTAGTTAGGCATAATCAAATTATTTGAATGTTAACTTTCTCCCTAAGTTACTGCTTGGTGTTTTTTAAATTCACTGTACTATCACTGTGTCTTTTGCAAGAACTCAAGGTCTGTGCAAACCAAAACACATCTGCATGAGGCAGCGGGGTGGGCATGTAAGACCCACACCCTGAGCACTTTGCTCAATCACACCATTGGAAGACAGAGGTAAACCCTGTGCAGGGCACATGAGGCACTGGCAGGAGGAGGATAAACAGCACTTACTGTGAGAAGTTCTCATGAATTGAGTTCAGCAGGCTAATCTGGGGAGGCAAAAAAAACCCCAATAAGCAAGGGCTGAAAAGTCCTTGAGCTACCCCAGCCACTGAAGCCTGCCATGCATCTCTGGATACTGCTTCTGAAAGGAACAGAGCTTGTTCATGCAGATGAAAGTAACGTGACAAAAAAGAGCAACATGTTTTTAACCCCATGGTTTTCCCAGAGCCTCTTCCTCTGGCTACAGGAACATGGGAGAAAGTCCTGTTGACATGACTGACGCCCCAGCTGAGAGACCTACGTCAACATTAGGACTCTTTGGGAAGCTCCCCTCTCTACCTCACCAAGTACTGTGCCTTACGTTCAGGGTCATCAGCGTAATGGAGGGTCAGTGGGGGTGGAGAGTGAGAACACTGTGCCCCTCCTACTTCTTCCCACAGGGTCTCTTTGCCTGTGTGGCCAGCCCCTCCTGGATGCACCCTCAGGGCCCCCTCCCCTGGGCATGCCTCAGCCCACACACAGCACCCTCTATCAGACCCCATGACAGTCCAGGGCAGTGGCCACAGGGCAGCCAATGAGAGATGCCATCCTAAGAGGAAACACAGTGGGAGCCCCGGAGGAAGGGTGCCCTTTCTGACTTTGTGCCCAGCCCTGGGCACACACCAGGTGGCCCTCCCACATCAGCTGCAGGCCTCTGCATACCAGCTTCCCCTGAACTTCCCTGGGGCGACAGCAGTGCAGCTGCTCATCTGATCACAGTATTCTCTTTCAGAAAGGCTCTTACCTCTTTTTCCAGATAAACTTTTTTGTCATCCAGGGTGTTATATAAAGTGAAGAACTGCTTGGTTTCTTTGTGCACTGCTGAAACTGTAAATGCAAAGAAAGCAGTACAGAAGTGAGAAAACGTATCACAATGACCCCAAAGACCCTCTGCCTGGGGCTGACACTCAATGGCAGTCTGCCCTGAAACCCCCCAGGGCACAAAGTCTGGTGCGGGGCTGTTGCAGCCTGGCTGCACGTGGCAGGGTGACAGGCCCAGCACAGACCAGGGATTAGAGGGAGCCCCCTGTCAGTGTGCGGGGCAGGGGGCTTTCTCAGAAGAACTCCAGGTGAGGGGTCTGAGAGGAAGTGGCAGGCCTACTCACATTTGTCACCCCAAGCTCAGCACAGCCCAGGTGGCAGGCCCTCCAAAATATCCATGGGGCCAAGAGCATGCCTATCCCAGGGCAGGATGCACATCTAACCGGTCCTATGCATGTCTAAGTGGGCACTGACTTACCAGGCTCCCAACATCCTTACCTACAAAATCACCCTGCATCTCTGCCCATCCCCCCTTTCCCTCTAGGGTGCCATGTTCACTGCAGAACCTGGATGCTGGGGTGAAGGGTTCCTCCCCAAACAGCCCTTCTGCTGTGTGTGGTGGGGTGGGCAGGCCCCATGCACATGGCCCTGGCCTTCAGGACTTCTTCACTGCTCTGAAGTCCTGGAACAGCTGTCCAGAGGGAGATAAAATCCCATGACCTGGGCTCACAACCACGATTGGAGCCTGAGTTGGGAGCTTCAATTTAATTGTAGCTGGAGATCCCAATGTCTAACGGTGATCAGACATGGCTGAGACTGCAGTGGGGTCTGGCTCCTTTGGGAGTAACACAGGTTGGGGAACAGGGAGAGGGAGGGTAGGCCGTGGGCACTTGCAATTTCCTTGGGCAACTGCCACTAATACCCACAGCCTGATTCTTTAAATCAATCATTCAACTTCCAACTTTCACTACCCAGTAATAGCTGTGACTCCCTCCAGCTATGCAATCTGTAAATGGGTGGGGGCTGGGAACATTTGATGTACATATCTGGTATTAGAAATTAATAATTTAAGTACTTAGATGCAACAGTTAAAACTGTTCCCAACATCAAAATGCCTGATTTGTATGAAAATCACTTCGTGAACTGCTCAATATAAAGTGCTATAATTATAATAAAATATAAGGTATTAATGCTAAGAGCTTTGGAACAGTGATAATCAATCCCGGCCAAAAACCAGAATCATCTGGGGGGAGGTTTTTTTTTTTTTTTTTTTTTTTTGCTTTTTTAGGGCTGCACTCGCAGCATATGGAAGTTCCCAGGCTAGGGGTCAAATTGGAGCTACAGCTGCCAGCCTACACCACAGCTCATGGCAATGCTGGATCCTTAACCCACTTCGAGAGGTCAGGGATCAAATCTGCATCCTCATGGATACTAGTTGGATTTGTTTCCACTGCACCACAATGGGAACTTCCATGTGGGGAGTTTTAAAAGTCTCATGACCAAATGAATGAGATTTTCTGGAGATGGGACCCATGTGATTACAATGTGCAGCCAAAGTTGAAAATCACTGTCATAAATAAACCAGTCAAGGAGTTCCCATAGTGGCGCAGCAGAATCGAATCCCACTAGGAACCATGAGGTTGCGGGTTCGATCCCTGGCCTTGCTCAGTGGGTTAAGGATCCATGGTTGCCGTGAGCTATGGTGTAGGCCACAGATGCAGTTTGGATCTGGCGTTGCTGTGGCTGTGGCGTAGGCTGGCAGCTGTAGCTCCGATTAGACCCCTGGCCTGGAAACTTCCATATGCTACGGGTGTGGCCCTAAAAAGCAAAAAATACATACATACATAAATAAATAAATTAATTAAAAACCAGTCAACTTGCAGCTTTATGATCAAGAATGTGTCTGTCCGTGGCTTGGATCCTGGCGTTGCTGTGGCTGTGGTAGCAATAGCTCCGATTTGACCCCTAGCCTGGGAACCTCCATATGCCGAGGGAGTGGCCCAAGAAATGGCAAAATAGACAGGAAAAAAAAAAATGCGTCTGTCACCCTTACCCTGTCCAGCTCAAGGTTCTGGGTGGGGCTTATAGATATTTGATGATTATAATATTTAAAAAAAGATACAGATATTTTGGTACAACTGCTTGAAAATACCTTTGGTGTAAAAAATGTCCTCTCAAAAATAACTTTAACATGTCAAATTTACTCTGGAAAATACATGGATGCAAGGTATTGTTATTTGTTTTTATTGTTAAAGCCTTTCAAGTAGACAGGGGCAGAAAATCAGGGGAAAGATTTAATTTATGGCTGAAACTATTTTCTGCGGAGAAACTGCTGCTGTTGACAAGTGCCCCCTGACCATCTGAATCAAACGGGAAGACTATGTAAAATATCAGGGTGGTGGGGTCAGTCATGATAGGGCTCATGCTCTGAGTAGGACAGTGCTCTGGCTTGAACCAAGAAGGATGCTTGAGAGGCTAACATCTCAAGGGACAACCCAGGGTAGACCATGGAAGGAGATTCGAAGTTTGCCAAGAGGGCACTGCAGGGCACTGGCATCTGGGCCCCGGGGACCAGGTCACAGGGGTGAGGTACCCACGGCCTGCAGTGGGGCGGCCCAGATAAGGCATGACTCTGATCAGTGTATTCAGGACTCTGAAGACTGTCCATCCAGTTATGAGGAGCTATTAAATATTAAAGCTTTTAAAAGAGGACTGTAAAATGATCAAATTTATGTGTGTGAAAGATCTCTCAGTGAGTGCAGAGGAGGGGTCAGGCTCTGGGCAGTGATGAGAAGGCAGCTATGACAGAAGTCCAGAAGAAATGGACATGACCACTATTCAGACACAGAACTGGCAGAGCAGCATGAACCAGAGATGACAGGGGTTGGGGGATGGGGGTGCTTATCCTGGCTCGATGGCAATCACAGTGACTGGGGGCGGGGGGCACAAATTCAGTTTTGTACTTGTTGAGCTGAGGTATCAGGGTGCATGCAAGAGTGGGAGCTGAAGGAAGGTGTGGTGGTGCAGGACCCATGCACAGCGGCTCTCTGAGCTGGGTCTTGAAGGATTCTGTCTGACAGAGGTGAGAAGGGGTCCTGGCTGCAGGTAACAGGAGGCGGCAGAGCCCACAGCATCAAGACATCAAAGTGTGTGGTGTGTCCAGAGGCAGCATGTGGCCTGGGGTAGCCAGAGTGGGGACTGAGAGCAGGAAAGGGGCCCTCCAGGCAGGCCCCTTGGACTGGAGAGGACCTCAGGAAGAGTAAGGAGAGAAGTTTTTGTCAGTGAGTCCTAGGGGGCTCCTGAGGCTGTGTCACTGGAGGGAAGTGATATGATTGGGTGGGGGATGAGGAACTCAGAGAAGGGGCTGAGCTGGATGCAAGGCAGAACAGACATGGCAGCGACACTGCGACCAAAAAGGCAACTCTGAGGACCACTCTGAGCCTGACGAGGTGTGGTCACTGACTCAGGCTGAGGGACCCAGTCCTGGACCCTTGGGTGAATATGATGCTATCAGGGCAAGGACCACACAAGCAAGGTGAAGGATGAGTGAGGACTAATCTAGAGATGCTGGGGCCACAAGAATCCATGTGATTGGAAAGTGGAGCCTGAGGGCTGATGTGGATGAGGAAGGGCTGAAAGCATTGCTCTCAGAGCTCAGTCAGTAGAAGCCACCTTGTTCAGGGACAGGGCAGCACACACGGTGCTACCCTGGGATTCTGGGCTACATGGAATGAGTGCCGAGCAGGCCTGATGATGAGCTGGAGCCCTTCCCCGGGGATGGCTTTCAGGGACGGCGCTATGATGCACCCTCCTCCAAGCTAAAGAGGGGCAGAGACCCTGGCCACCGGCCCCTCCCAGGCCCAGCCTCAGGAGCTTGCGTGGTCGAAGCACCTACTCTGGCGGTAGAGCTCAATAAATCTCTTCTGATATTGTATTAGTTCGGCTCGGCTGGGTACTTCATCAATCTTGCGGTGCAAAATTGCTATTTCTCGATTTCTTCGAGCCTAAATGCAAAAGGGAAGGGGAGACAACACTCTTTGGTGAAAGGCCTTAGTGTCCTCTGGGGAGCCCACACACTGCCCCACCCACCCTGGGCCCAGACACACAGCCAGAACCCAGGCAGTCCCTCTTGAAAACACATAGAAAAGGTGTGTCTCTGAGCTGAAGCTGCAGGAGGCATCACATTCATGGACCAGGAAGGAAGATTCTGAATGGGGAGGGCATCTGTGGACAGCACCCCAGGGAGTCCACCTGTCCCCAGAGCAGCTGATGCCAGCAGTGCAGGTGAGAACCAAGTTCTTCCCAGACGATGAGTGCTCTGCTGCCTCCACATAAGCCCCAGATCCTTCAGCTTGCTGGACGAGTTCCTATAACTCACTCCTAAAATACCTGTCTGGTGTCCCCTCCCACCACTCCATAAAATGAACTCAAGTCTATCAGCCAAACATCCCCTGTCTGCATTGGGGAGGCAGAGCCAAACATCATTCAGGGGAGCTGGGGCTCCAGGCGGGTGGGTTCCCTGAAGGGTACCTCTGGAGGAGGCCGCCCAGCTCCCGCCATGTTCATGGTATAAGGACTAAGGATGAAGGGGCTCTCAGTGCTGCCCTTCCCCTGTGCCTCTCTGTCCTCTAATTTACCAGGGAAATTTATCAGGAAAGCCCCTGGGGCAAACCCACCATCGACTCCAGTGACCAAGCCTAAACAGGGTCTGCTGCTCTGGCTACAGGGAAAGACGTCTTCTTTTCTATGGCCAAGGCTATACCCACAGGCTCTGTGTCCTTAGTGTGTCCCCCCACCCCCACGATTCTAAAGAGAATTACTCATTCTTTTTATCAACATCTTTAACCTCTCCTTTTCTATTGGCTTCTTTTGTTGGCATTTAAATACATTCCAGTCCCTCACCCTTGAGAAAGGCCCTTCCTTAAACCTTGATCACCTTCCAGCTATCATCTTCTTCCTCCCTTTAACAGCACAACTTCCTGAAGGCCAGGAACCCTCAGTGCCTCTGACCAGCCCCCTTCAGTCATCCCCCAACCCAGTGCTACCGGCTGCTCCTAAATCCACTAGAACTGCTCTCACGGAGGTCACCACGGACCTTACCTGTGCACCCTAGCAAGTCTCAGCTTCTATTTCCTGACTTCCAGTAGCATTTCCCTTTCTCTGCACCGAACGCTCTGCTCAGCTGCCAGGAGACCCCAGGCTCTATTTTCCTCAGGCCTCTGGCTGCCACTTGGCCTCAAGCCTCCTTGGTGGATTCCTCCTTTCCCTCTTCTGAGCATATATTTCGCAGCTTCAGTTATCACCTAGACAGTGCTGACACCTGGGTCTCCAGCCCAAACTATTCTTGGACATTCCCACCTGGCTGAGTACCCCAACCTTTAAAACTCCCAAAGGGCACTTCTATTCACACTCCCATTCCCTTCAGCCCTAACCTTTCTCCTTCATGCTTTTTCTGAATGAATAATGTAAGGATCCACCCTAATGCCCAAGTCAAAACTTTTCCACCATCCTTGATTGTGCTTTTTCTCTGACCCAACTGATGCTAAGGTCCATGGGATACAGCTTCTCAGCCTCTTGCCTGCCAGTTCATTTCCATTCATCCCCACTGACCCAGCTCAGACTCAGACCTTCAGCAGGCTTTTGCGTCTACTGAAGCTTCCCTTGGGCCAGTGTGAAGCAGCCCAGAGTAGGTAATTCGCACATAAGCTCCCTTGCACTTTGATGTATATGGACATATCTTGGTTCTCAAACAGCCAGCAGCTCCCAAAAGATGGGCTATATCTTTTACTAGTCCTTTTATTAGTTGCTTTAGACCTAAAGCAACACTGAATATACATAGGAATCACACAGTCAAAAAGTTTCCAAGTCTGCAGCTGTGCTGTCCTGATTTAATTCTGTGTCTCTTTAAGATTGGTACAGCGTCCTTGTATCAAGGACAAATCTGATTCACCTGAATTTAACCAAACAGCCCGGGAAAATAGCAAGAGCCAGAGAAAGGAAAAAGAGAGTTCTGATGGTCCCTGAAGCCCTTTGGCCACTCCCGTCAGAACTCGGCCTTTCCTTCCCAGAGAACAGAGAGAAGTCTGGGGTCAAAATGCAATGAGTTAACTCTTGGCTTTTGAGCATCCATAAGCCAATATCCTGGCAATGTAAGGGATTTTACAATTCTGTTTATTTTGGATTCTATGTGAATCTAGAGCCAACTTTAAAACCTACCTCCCCATATTTTATGGCCTTCTCACAAACCACCAAAGTTATCAAATAAGAAGACTAAAATGGGCACTTAATTTTAGAGGAAAAGTACTAGACAAGAACCTTAGACCTTGAATCTTAGCTCTGGCATTTACCAGCTGCTTGTACTTAACAGATCTGAGTCAATTTCTTCATACAGAAAATGAGGCTAATAGCTGCTTTCTACCCAGGGTGACGATGAAATCAAATGAGATGATGGTGAAATAATATGCCAATGTGAGGTGTTACAACCCCATCTTAATCCACTGAGTTACACTCCAGACAGAAGAGCAAACAGCAGCCTTAGTACTGAGATGCTCCAGCTCTAAGATTCTGAGACTTTCCAGTTCTGCTACAGGACTTTCATACCTAGTTAGATATATTTATTAGCTCTTGTTTTTACTCACCTGCAGTAAGCGAATCTTATAAAGTTTCTCTTTTTCCATGTTATACCTCCTGTCTAGGTCTTCCTGAAATTGGAAAAAAACACAATTATCTGGGAATAGGAAATATTCATTTTTCGATGAAGTCTTTTGAACTTGAAGGTTTTTTTTTTTTAATCTCCCTTATCCTGAGCCCCCAAATTAATTTTTTCAAATGGCCGAGTTCAGGATCAGGTCCTATATCCTGTGAGACCCTTGACACTCTTTCATATCACTTTCTAACAAATCTTCCTTGTGTACACACACACACACACACACACACACACACACACACACACACACGCGCACATTGGAATATTATTCAGCCATAAAAAAGAACAAAATAGTGCCATTTGCAACAATATGGATGGATCCAGAGATCATACTAAGTGAAGCAAGTCAAAGACAAATATCATATAATATCACTTATATGTGGTATCTAAAATATGATGCAAATGAACATATTTATGAAACAGAAACAAACTCACGGATACAGAAAATAAACTTATGGTTACCAAAGGGGAAAGAGGGTAGGGAGAGATAAATTAGGGATAAATTGGGATTAGCATATACAAACTATTATATATATAACAGATAACCAACAAGGTCCTACTGTATAGCACAGGAAACTATATCCAATATCCTGCACTAAACCATAATAGAAAAGAATATATTCCCATCAGCAGTACAAGAGGTTTCCCTTTACTACACACACACACACACCCCAGCTCCTCCACAGGGCTCAGCTGCAGGCAAACCCCAATAGCCTTCACTGCAGAAGTCCCAAGACTCATGTTCCAGGAGCCTCTGAGGACGTGAAGGGAAGAGGAATCCTAAAGCAAGCAAATATTAGAGCCTCTCCTGCTTCTCTCTTCCTCCTCTTCTCCCTTTTCTATTCCATTCTCCTGGAAGTACCTGCTTCACTCAGAATAGGGGTCAGCAAACTACAGCCCAGCAGCCAAATCCCACAGCCCTTGGGTCAAATTTGCCTCTCTGCCCATCTTTATAAATAAAGTTCTATTGGAACACAGCCATTCCCATCCTTTCATTTGCATATGGACTATGACTGCCACAGCGGAGCTGACCCACAAAGCTGACGGTATTTCCCACCTGGCCCTTCACAAGCCACTGACGCTGCCATGCAGCCCCACATGGTGAGCTCTCTCCCGCTGTGCTGCCTGGCCCTCGGACGCCCCATGTAGGCCTCTCCCCTTCCCCGCTCAGATATCAGAGTGGAGACAACACCTGCATGAGGTGCTGAGAAGGAACCCACAGGGATGTTGGCCCCGACGTCCATTCCCAGGGAGGTCCTGCCTCCATCTGAGGGCAGGTATGCCAGACGGAGCCAGGCCCTGAGAGGCTGCAGAAGAGGAGGTGGTGTACGTATGATTGAAGGAGGCCCAGGAAGCTGTCAAAAAGGACACAAATCTGCCTACCACACTTGCAGAGGCCAGTGGCCACCCTGAGAAGGGCAGGTACTCACGTGGTGAGTCATCACAGGGGTCGGGGCACCTTGCGGCTCTCCCCCAGAGAGGGCCTGCAATGAGGAAAAGGAACAGACGCCATTACTGAGTAAGGGACTGAGGCAGAAGTTGAGGGGCTTGATGGAGGAAGGGGTAGGGGTGCGCAGTCCCTGACCAGGTCTGAAGAGTAAGCAGCCTGTACGTGAGCCCCGGGTTTAAATTGTTCTTAAGTGTCTGTCAGCTGCACACTAACAAGTCAGTCTGTCTCTGAACATGGGTCAATCCCTCTAACAGAACGTGACTGTTGAGGACAGAAATGCGATCCTGGAAGTCTGAGCTCTGCAAACCCAGAGGCTGGCTGAGCTGACATCATGAGGCTCAGAGCTCAGAGTCTTGGAAACAATTGGAAAGGCTGGCTGTGTGAGGATGGTCCCAGGACACCACCCACTGCACAGCCACACTCTTTGACCCCCCACCCCCCCACGCCTCCGCTGCCTGGCTGTGGTAACAAAACTCTGTGGCCTATCTCCCCTCTGAGTGTGGCAGCAACCTGCACAGCCCCAGGTGCAGCCCTGGAGGAAGGCCTATGGACTCATGCTAGCTGCTTAGATAAGCCCGCTCCCCTCCCTGAACCTCAAGTTCCCAGTTTCTACAAAAGAGGGGATGCAGTGGATGGTTCCAAGGCCATGCCCAGCTCTCATAGTCTAAGCACAGGGATCCTCAGCAAACAGGTTTTGAATGGAGTGTGAGAAGGGAAAAAAAACCCCACAGTGATCCCTACAATCTCATTTGGTGAGAGAAACAGACTTATTTTTCTGTCCTTGTCCACACGAGCTCCTTGGGAGAGCAAGGCCTCTGGGCAGAGCCAGCTGGGGCAAGTTCCTAAGCCCAGGATGCTTCCACGCTCCTGGTGCTCTGACATCACACCCCGTGTTCCTGGGCAGAGCAAAGGGTGAAATGAACAAACAGGTGCAGAATTTAGAAGCAAATGGGACAAGTGAGAACAGAGCTCAGGGGGTCCCTGGAAACACCCCGTCCCTATGGAGGGGGAGGCTGGGCTTGCAGCCCGTCCAATCCTGCCTGCCGTCCACACCCTTGGCTGCTGTAACCCAAGAAGAAAGACAAAGGACTGGGATGGAAATCTAAGAAAACCATTTGAGAAGTGTGTGTTCAGAGGACCAGGCTGAGAAGTCTGGTCCTTTTTAGCAGCAGACTTTGCTGGTGAGTCCTCTGGAGGAGCTGTCATGGTAGAAGTCACAATGGCCTCAGCCCTTACCTTTTCACCTCCATCTGGTGCCCTCTTGGCCTTCAGGCTTTCAATTTCCTGCTGCAGCCGTGCCATCTCCTCCTTTAAAAGTGATGTGAACATTTACAACAAAACTTGGACAGGCTAGTAACTGGATGTAATCATTTATCTAGAGCCTTCTTTTCACGTTTTTATGAGTTTATGCCAGGACAAAAAGTCCATTAGGAACTAACTGCCCAGGTTCCCGATTTTCGACCTGAAGATTTTTTTCAGGATTCAAACATCTGTACCTCAGTTACAAGGGGCAGGTAAGGCTTGCAGTAATCATGGGACTTGGAATGAGTGAGTGGCTTACAGCCTAGCCCAGAGCCTCTTTCGCTCTCATCTCTTGTCCATAGGCCTGTCCACCTTGTGGCCTGGAGCCCTGCTATGTTACCAAGGCCTTCCTCCACACGCCACCCCCACCTGCTTAAGTCACATCCAGCTTCCAGATGGCTCTGGAGCCACAGTGGCCTCTCCTGCTGTGGACTCACACAGAACTCAGGCTTCTCTCCTGCTTCCCACGTGGTCACCTGTGCACGAGCCACCCCCACTACTGGACCACACGAGCTCTCAGGTGGCAGAATATGTGATGCACAGACACATCAGGTTTTCAGGGAGGCCCTGGTTTCATAAGATGCTATTCCTTTCACACTTCGTAAGACTTGTCTTTTAAATCCACTTGTACATTAGAAAACACTGTTAGACTGTGCTCTCAGTCTTGGGGCTTGGCATGCACACGTCCTCATCTAACTCACTTCCGGTGTCCTTGGAGGCACCTACCTCACTACCCTCTTCCTCTCACACACTGGCATATACCTGTCCAAGTGAATCTATTTTCCTGACTGCATCTGGACAGGGTGCTGCAGCAGCACAGAGGAGGTAAGGCAGGAGATTTTATAAGAAACTTGGTTCATGTCTGCTGACACCAAGCAACACTTACTCGACAATGTGCTTTAAACTCCTGTTCCTGACTTTTCAGATTTTCATTCATGGCTACAAGGGCTCTCAAGTTCTCCAGGATGCTGCAGAGAAAAGACCGAAAATGACCAAATTCCAACAAGCCATTGTGATTTTATGAAGCACAGTGAAAACGAAAACCCCAGATCAAAAGGAACTTCTTTCTTAATTTCCTTTGTCTCTCCCAAGAGTGTCTAATGGGTCTCCCACATATGACAATGACTACCATTTAACTGACATTATTATGCATTTACATAACATGAGTTCATCAGGCCACACTGAAACAAACATTAATAAACATTACAGAATACGGAATTAAAATGTCAACTGAAGAAACATCAGTGAGTTTCAAGATTACTGTCTACTTTTAATGATACCAATTACTCAACAGACTCAGAGCACAGACAGTATTGTAACTTTAATTCCCACTCTTAATTTCCATTCTGAAAGGAAACGAGTTGCTTAAGGTCATTAAAAGCACTAATTTGAAATTTCAAATGTCAAGTATCTGATAGTACTTTGCTCCATATTAGGAAAAGAGCGTTTCTAATCATAAAGCCCAGTAATCTGAAGGTACGTTTTGTTTTTTTGCTAAAAATATCCATCTAGTCCAGAACTCCTCAATGTGTGCCTAAAGCATTTGAAGCACTTTATTATTTCACAATTTCACTCAAGTGAGGGACACTTACAAGAATTTACAACCCAGTTTGGTGCTAAAGTGGTCAAATGCAAGCACTCCTTATATTTAATTTAAATTGTCTAAACAGGAGTTCCCGCTGTGGCTCCATGGGTTAAAAATCCGATGTTGTCTCAATGAGGATGGGGGTTCAATCTCTGGCCACGTTCAGCAGGTTAAGGATCCGGCATTGCCTTAAACTTCGGTGTAGGTGACACATGTGGCTCAGATCTGGTGTTGCTGTGGCTGTGACATAGGCTGGCGGCTGCAGCTCTGATTCAACCACTGTCCTGGGAACCTCCATATGCCACAGGTGTGGCTGTAAAAAGAAAAATAAATAAATAAATTGTCTAAAGACAACTAAAAAAAACCCCCCAAACCCCCCAAACCCAGCATCTGTGTCTTGGCAAAAAGAGACTGTAGCTTCATTCCCAAGGAGAAAGGGCTAAAATGTTGTTCTGTCAAAAACTGGTGACAATCACTGACTCCAAGAGAGAACAGGTGGCTGGGGGGAAGGGGTGGGAGGAAGGCTTTTCACCGTGTGCCTTTTTTGAGCTGTGAATGTATTACTTAGTTTTTAAAAACAGAAAAATGAAATGAAACAAAATACAAAAACATGCAGCTTCTGACCCCACAGGGAACATGGAGGGAGAGGCGGCTGACAGGGCAGCAAGCACATACCAGCACAGCCCGGCAGGGGCACATTCTAGGTGGGCAGGGAAGTAACCACGCTGCTCGGGGCTGGCAGCAATGACCTCGGGCTCCTCAGGCTTGAGCTCAAACAAGGTACTAACCGGCAAAGATACTTTCTCGGCAGAGAAAATACACCCTTGCTGAAACCTCTTACCTTGGATCGGCCTTGGCTTCTATCTTCTCGAGGGCTGCCTGCTCTTGGTCCAGTTTCTCACTGTAGCTCTTCAGCTGTGAGAGAGAAGGAAGCACTTTGCTGGGGACAGGGCAGGACAGGAGGTGAGGCTTCCAGTTCCCTCCCCTGGCTCACCCCTGCTCCCCAGACTTGGCTGTACACTGAAATAGTAGCGGACAAGAAGAGGATGGGGGTGGAGGGACAGCATGGAAAGGTCAAAACGAGACCCTTCTTGACACATCCTGTTGGTAAAAGGAACCCTGGCAGTACCTTTCAATCACAGCAGCAAATGCGTAGAAAGCCAAAAGTAATGCTGACAGCAGGTGCCTTTCAGTAGGAAGAGGGAAATAAAAACTGGCTGTGAGAGACAGACCTAGGTTTCGATTTGAGGATATTACTATCATGGCTACTAACAGGGGCAGGGATAAATCTCCTAGCTTCTTGAAAAAAATCCACTTTCATTTTCTGAATCAGATAGTGAGGATTTCAAAAAAAATTTTAAGGAAACTGAGATTTTAATTTATAAGGTGTACAGATCTATCATAGAATAAAATATGAAGTTGCTATTAAAAAGTAAACAGCTCTTTTATGATACTCTCTAATGTCTACTGTTAGTTGAACAAAATGACATATAAAATCATGATTCCAGAAGTTCCATGGTGGCCTAATGGTTAACGATTCAGCATTGTCACTGCTGTGGTGCAGGTTTGATCTCTGTCCTGGAAACTTCCACATGCCATGGGCTTTACCAAAACCAAAACAAAAACATAAACCCACCACGATTCCAATGTGCTTTCATATGAAGGAATGAATACACTGGGATATACACATATAAAATAATATACATGCTATTTGTATATACATTAAAAGTTTCTAAAAAGATTCATAAGAAACTGGTTACCCTCGGCAGAGAATACTGTATGGCTGGGTTACAGAGGTATACCCTTCGTACTTTTATAATTTTGAACCATGTGTATGTGTATTCTATTAAGAAAAAATAAAAAATAAGTTGAAAAAGTTCCAAGAGATCTAGCTGAAAATGGAAGACTGAGTACAAGTTGCCACGAGCCCTTCTTGACTCAAGCCATAGAAAATCCAGGTGATTCTGTTGGATCACAGGAGTGGGTACCTCGGGGCCAGGAAAGATGGCTGATAGAGAGGACTGGTCATGAGAGGACGGCCGTGTGGAAACAGCAGACTTGGGAAGGACTGGTCTGCAGGGCTGGGTGGGGTCTGTGTTAGGAGCAGGGTTGGGCCACGCAGTGAAGCCTGGCTCCCTTAGCCCAGCAGCAGCTCCCGGAGAGCTGGAGTGGGAGTGTGGGAGTGCCCCAGCCCAAGTATCAGTTACCACTGGCTGATGCCACGAAAAGTAGGACCCATCCTTCCAGAAAAATCACACTAAGCAGGCTGCGTAAAATGGATACAGAATGCACACAGATGCTAACAGAAAATTTCAGAATCAAAAATAAGCACCATCAAGAATTATCAAACATTTGAAGAACAAGAAAATCATAAAAAAATATATCATCTCAACAAGTGAATTCTCATCTGAAGGAATAATTTATAGGTCATAAAAAACTTTAGAAACAGTTAATGCATAGGTAAGGCAAGAGATGATGCTGTATGTCTAAAAAAGAATCAACTTCACACAAAGGAAATCATGGTTGTGACTGCAGAATTTAAAAGTGCACAGGGAGGAGTTCCTGTGGTGGCACAGCAGAAACGAATCCAACAAGGAACCATGAGGTTGCGGGTTTAATCCCTGGCCTCGCTCAGTGGGTTAAGGATCTGGTGTTGCTGTGAGCTGTGGTGTAGGCTGGCAGCTGTAGCTCGGACTGGACCCCCCCCGCCCAGCCTGGGAATCTCCGTATGCAAGCAGCTGTGGCCCTAAAAAAAAAGGCAAAAAAATACAAGTGCACAGGGAGTTCCTGTCGTGGCTCAGCAGTTAACAAACCTGACTAGTATCATGAGGATGCAGGTTTGATCCCTGGCCTCGTTTAGTGGGTTGTGGACTGGGCATTTCTGTGAGCTGTGGTATAGGTCGAAGATGCAGCTCGGATCCCACATTACTGTGGCTGTGGTGTAGGCTGGCAGCTACAGCTCTGATTTGATTCCTAGCCTGGGAACTTTCATATGCTGTGGGTGCAGCCCTAAAAAAAAATAATAAATAAAATAAATAAAAGTGCACAGGAGTTCCTGTCGTGGCGCAGTGGTTAACGAATCTGACTAGGAACCATGAGGTTGCAGGTTCGATCCCTGACCTTGCTCAGTAGGTTAAGGATCTGGCGTTGCCGTGAGCTGTCATGTATGTTGCAGATGTGGCTTGGATCCCATGTTGCTGTGGCTTTGGCGTAGGTCAGCAGCTGCAGCTTGGATTAGACCCCTAGCCTGGGAACCTCCATATGCTGCGGGAGCGGCCCTAGAAAAGGCAAAAAGACCAAAAAAAAAAAAAAAAAAGTGCACAGACTAGGAGTTGCCACCACAGCACAGTGGGTTAAGAATTTGACTGGGGCCGCTTGGGTCACTGAGGAACTTCCCTAGCCCAGGAACTTCCATATGCTGAGGGTGAAGTCATTTAAAAAAAAAAAAAGTACACAGACTAGAAGTGAGGGCCTGCCAATGCAGGGCCTGCAGCCTTCCCACGCTGTCAGGTGCTGTCACCTGTCTTCTACCTTCCATGCCCTGCTTTACTTTTCCTAACTTTAGGAAAGACAGATCTTCCCCATTTTTTAGTGCAGCCAGGTAATCCTGGAAGGGCAGGTCTTGCTGGTGAGGTAAACCTGGGCATACTGGCGTGAAAGGGTGCAGAGGGCTCATTTTGCCCAGTTCTCGTCCTAAATAAATCAGGAGGCTGAGGCCCCAAAGCAAAGCCGATTACTGATCCAGGGTCCTGGTCTTCAGCATTCTGACCAAATCAGGCTTCTTCCTAAGTTGTTCAGCACTAGGTTTTGGAAAGTCTCCCAATTTTCTAGACAGGAACTGGTCTGCCCCACAAGAGAGTGAGCTCTCTGAGAGGCCTGTGTGCCAGGTTACCAGCACTGGAATTGTCATGGCCTCTCTGCTTTAGTTTCTCCAGCTGCAGCACAGATATACTGACAGTGTGGTCATACGTAGCCAGGAAGATTCACTGGACTAATACAGACAATATGCCCAGAGCACACCTAGCATGTTAAGCTATTTTAGGAAACTGACACCAAGATGCTTTGCCTTTAATCTCTTTCAGATTATTATACAAAGCCAGACCCATGACTTGGCAAACTTCAAGCCTGGGACTCTGTAGCATGAAAAGTTAGACAGCAGCAGGGATCCCAGCCCAGGAGTTTGCCATTTAATCCAGAAGGAATGTAGTCACAGAATAGTGTAAATAAAGCTGACGTGTTCAAATGCAACACAGGCGTCTTTAGAGAGAATGTTTAAAAAATTCCTCTAGTTGTCATTCTTGTGCCTGCCTCTTTCAGACATTTTGACAATAACTGAAGAGACTAGTGCAGGTCAGAATTAAAAACATTGTTAGGTTTACAGCAAGGCAGCAAACTAAGTGGTGCATACTGGTGGGGAAATGACAATTTTAAGTGGGCAAATTACACGTGAAATAAAAAAAAAAAAAAGTAAGGACTGCCTTGGCTTCAGAGATGTCTTTGAAGATTGGTCCTGCTTCCACATAGTCCAGAAAGCACTTGGTGGGGTTCTGGCAGTGAGGCCCTTGTAAAGTACAGCTGCAGTCTGAGCACCCAAATCACAACGAGAGCTTTTCAGACCTGATAAGGATGAGTCTTCTGTGGAAACAGGGCCAGAGAGAGAAATATCTAAACTCCCCTCACGACAGAGCTGGAATCAAGAGGGGTTGTTCTTCTTGCCTGGTTTCCTAAACAATTGGAAGTGCGAGCCAAGCAGCACTACAATGCTGAAGAGGGACAGGACACTCACAAACTGGGTTAGAAAATGATCACAGGGTCAAAAGAGACCCACAACCCTCCTCTTCCTCCTGACACCCCCTCCCCCATTCTGCCTAGGAGTTAACCAGCAATTCTTCTTCTTTTTTAAATGAGTATACTATTTTATTAACACTTAAATTTCACTATCAAACAATGTTGACCATGTCTTATGTTCAGCTTCTTGAGATAAAGACAGGGACAGGGAGCCGTATGGTGCAACGTTAAACACAGCACAATGTACTAACAAAATTTAAGGGGTGGTATGACCATACCTTAGTATACAAGTATAGGGACAAGCCCTGAGATTGGAGGAAAAGCTCGGGACTGAACAGAGAGGTCCCTGGTTGCTGACAGAATCCCCCCTCAACTTCAGATGAGACTAACCAAGGAGTCTGTCAGTTCACAAAAACCACTGACTCCAGGAGAAATAGTGACAGAGTAGACTGGAAGGACCCAATTCAGATTGTGGGGGCTAGTCTGACTCGAGCAAGGTTAGCAGGAAGCTGCTGCAGCTCATGTCCAGGATGTGTAGACTAGAGCACTGGTCTAGAGACAGAATGGTTAGCGCTTCAGAAATCACTTGTTTCCAAACAAGTTCCTAAGGTGCTTTTCCCACACAGGGTCACCAGCAATTCTGAACAACAAACTAGATCCCTCTGTAGTTGTGTCATCTTACACAAAGAAATCTCGCTCTCAAGGTATCCAGTATTCTGGTGCTTTCTACAGTCTGTGGCTTGGGGAGCAGGGGCCATGTGCTGTGAGTTACCCTCCATGGACTTCCATGTGCCTGGCCCTGCTGGTCAGGCCTGCTGTCCACAGGAAGCTTTCCTGACCCCTGCAATGGGTGGGTGAACAGATGGCTCAGGGCATGAGCTTCCATATGACCATCCTCCATCCCAGATGGACCTGAGCTCTGAGAAAGGAATCCTGACTTCATGCAGACTGATGATGCAGGCATCCTGTTAGTTGTGCAGGTCAAAAAGACCCCCAGAGGAAGGAAATCTGCTCACCTCTGTCAGCGTTTTCTTTTTTTCCTCATATTTGGCTTGCAGGTTGGTACGACTTGCCTGTAGCTGTAAATGAAAGATAAAAGACATCAGACATGTGTCCTCATTCTGTCTTCCCAACAGCACAGATATGGGAGGTATCGACATTTCACAGACGAGAAACGTAAGTTATGATTTAAACTGAGCATGTGGAAATTTTAGATTCAATGAGCACCAACTGCATGTCAGGTGAGGTACTAGAAATTCTGTATAAATTTTAGCAGTGACTCCTTACATTCAGTGGAAGAAGGCATTATTCTCATTTTTAACAAGTGAAGAAATAAAGACTCAGAGGAGTTAAGTTACTTTGTTAAAGTTTCATAGCTGATAAGTGATAAAGCCTGGATTCAAGTTCAGGTCTGACTTTTCTGTATGGCTACAATCAATTCAGTTGATGAAGCTGCCCGTTCACAGGATACAAACTGCACTGCTGTACTCAAGAATCTAGCATAGAGTTTGACTGCATGGCAAACAATGCCAGACAGAAGAAAGGATTCAGGACTTCGACACAAAGAGAAAGGAAATGAACTACCTTTACTCTTCAGTTCATAACCGTAAACTTACATCTCAAAAATGTCATTTCCCTTTTCCTTACTAAAAAGGTGTATTTTGTGCTGTCTGTGAACTTTATTTTTAGGGCTTCACCTGAAGCATGTGGAAGTTCCCAGGGTAGGTGTCAAATCAGAGCTACAGCTGCCGGCCTACACCACAGCTCACAGCAACGTCCAATCCTTAACCCAGTAAGCAAGGCCAGGGATCGAACCTGAATCCTCATGGATCCTAGTTGGTTTTGTTAATCACTGAGCCATGAAGGGAATTTCTGTCTATGAATTTTTAGATATCTGAAAATCTCCCATTCAAAGCTCAAAGCTCATTTCTACTTTTGAAAAGGGGATGTCTGAAAACCGCTATTGGACCCATCAGACCCTTTGTTCCCTGCATACAAATTCACAATGATATTGTATCTTATATCTCAACAACTACTGTAATGTTACTCATCCCACTGTTGACCTGTAAGCAACCTATTAGAAATTATGTCCCTTTCAGAAATCACTGCTCCTACATTGTGCTTCTAGTTACCAATCTTCATGACTGATGAATTTCCAATCAGGACCTCTCAGGAACCCACCTCAAGCAGAGGGCAGGAAAGATAAAGGAGGGAAGCTGGGGGCTCTGGCTTCTTGCTTTTCAGAGGGAGCCATCTGTGCAATGATGGCTTGCATGAACCTGTGTCATTGGTAGATGAGAGCATTTCTGGAGCAAGTCTCTTTTACTCTTAAAATCCTAGTGATTTAACTCTTGAAGCTCCAGAAAGAGGTCTTGCCATCTGCACACCTGCTTCACCCACCTTCTTGCCCCCCCTCTTCCCTGCCATCTGACACTGATGCAAGGCTCTGCTCAAACAAGGTGGGCAGTGGAGGACCACGGCACTGCCCTTGCCCTTGAGAAGTTGGTCTGGTAAACTGGGAATTAATGTAGGAGAAGAGCTGGGCCATAGCCCGGCTCAGGGAAGCCAAGGAAAGAGTCAGCCTGCTCATCAGGGAATACTATACTAACAAAGGCTCACAGGGGCTGGATCTTGGAGGGAAATGGGAACTTGCTAAGGAAGGGAAGACTCAGCTCTTCTCGTTAACTACTAAAAGCTCTTCTCGTTAACTTAACTACTAAAAGCCTTCTTCACAGGCTCTCTGACAATGTCTTCTCTAATGGGGAGAATCCCAGTAGCTCAGCTGAGTTTTCATCTTGCTGGAATCCTCTGTGATTCTCCTACCCCCACTTCCTTCTTTACCATTAACCCCAAAACTTAACTCCTCCAAACTCAGCTGGTGGTTAACACTACCTTTCTGGAACCCTCTTTTCTCAATCTCAGGTTTCTTCTTTGCTATTTGCTAGCTGCACTCTAGCTCTATGCTTCTGCAACACAGCCTCTTGTTGGATCACGTAATGTTCTTTATTCCTTCTCCTCCTTTTCCTCCTCCAATTTCTCTGTTGGCTAAGACTCTCTCCATAGCTCTCCTCCCCAAGGCCATGGGTGTATCCTGGCTGCTTTCTGCCTGCATGACCTTGGATGAAAGGTTCTTGGATTTAAAGAGTTAAGATTTTCTTACATACAATTGGTAGACAAGTAAAGTAGTAAAATCATTGGTGAATAATTTGACAGTTTTTAGAAAAACTGAAAATGCGTATATTTTTTGATCCAGCTATTCCACTTCCTAAAAGCCATCTTACAGAAATATTTACATATTTGCACAAAGATGTTCACGGTAGCATACATTTACAACTGGGGAAAAAAAAAAATCCAGGAAAAACCTACCTACTCATGAATTGAGGACAGGTTAAATAAACTATGGTACATATATACTATGTCATGGGCACCACATTGTGAATCAACTATACTTTAAAAATTGTAAAAAATTATAACATACTCACACACACACACTGTGTCACACCACAAAGTAAAAGAAATAATGAGGTAGATCTTGGTTCCACAAGCTGTGTGACAAGAGGTAATATGGCTTCACTTCTCTGTGTCTCAGGCTCCTTATTTGTAAAATGAGGATCATAATAGTACCTCCTTTGCAAGGATGTTATGTTGTGTGAACTGAATGAGTTATTTTGAAAAGCTTTGTCATTACTCTAAAAAAAGTCCTTATTAGCCATTACTATGATGGACAGAGAGATACCTGTGATAAAATAAGTGAAAAACAAGCTCGGTTTTCATAACCAGACAAGCCACTCTCCTCAGTAATGCAGCAGATATAAGAACTTGCAAAGGCCTAGAAGATGAAGGGTTTCTGTAGACTGGCTAACCCGGAGTAAGCAAACTTTTGCAGAAGGCATATTTACAGACAGCAACACAGTTTAGCAGCTGCAGATTTTCTTGATAGGACATTGCAAATTAAAATGGGTTTAGCAAGTGGCCAGGGACGGGGGGTGGGGGACACGACACAAATATTCTTAGAGGTCGAACCATTTTTTGAGAAAAATTGTTTATGAAAATGTTGATGTTGGTTTTTAATCTTTATAAACATTCAGATTTAGGTTTATTTGAGAAACATACGAATCTTTTTTTTTTTTTAAACACGGCTGTACTTGCAGCATATGAAAGTTCTCGGGTGAGAGGTTAAATTGGAACTGCAGCTGAGGCCTGCAACACAGCCACAGGAACACTGGATCTGAGCCACATTTGCGACCTACAATGCAGCTTGTGGCAACACCAGATCCTTAACCCACTGAGCGAGGCCAGCAATCAAACCTCCATCCTTGCAGAGACTATGTCAGGTTCTTAACCCACTGAGCCACAAAGGGAACTCCCATTCTAATCTTTCGTTCCCTATATCTGCATAAAATTTTAGTTCAGAAAAAGTGCATCCTTGCCTGTATCCTCATTTCATCCTGAAGCAATCTCCTTAGACATATGGTTATCGTATGTGAGCTCCCATATGACATGGGACCTGGGTGAACCCCTGCCTTGTCACCTCAGTTTCCTCATTCAGGTGGCCCAGCCACATGGCCAAGGGATTGATGCACAGCTGGTCATCTTTCATAACATGAGCCACAGCAATAATGATCACTGTCCTTTACTGAGAGCTTGCTAGATATCAGGCTGAGTGAGAGAAAAATAGTCAGCTCCTGGTAAACAGAGGTTATGAACCAGCTGCAAAATGGACCTGAGGGTCTGAGAGGACTGCCCTTCCAGCTGGACTGAGAACGTGCCAGGACTGCCATTTGAAACAAGAATGAGCATTCTTTTTCCCCAAGTTTAGAATGGAGATAAAGGCAACATCAACTCATGCTGAACCTCTCTGGCTCACAGGGTCTGCAGTTTCCTCAAAATGATCCTTTTGCAGAGGATAAAGAAGTTATGAGAAAGTCTCCTCATCAGTGATTCATACTCATCTTGATTCTGTGATGAATTCTCTCCTTCTTTTTTTCTTTTTGCTTTTTTTAGGGCCACACCTGCAGCAGATAGAGCTTCCCAGGCTAGGGGTCGAATTGGAGCTACAGCTGCCAGTCTGCACCACAGCCATAGCAAGCCGGATCTGAGCCTCATCTGCAACCTATACCATAGCTCATGGTAATGCTGGATCCTTAACCTGCTGAGTGAGGACAGGGATCAAACCCACAACCTCATGGTTCCTAGTCGGATTTGTTTCCATTGTGCCACAATAGGAACTCCTGAATTCTTCCTTAGTCAATCACTTTCAGATTCTCATCACTGGCAAAGGTCAGCAGTAGAGATGCCACTCTCTGAGCTAAGCATTAAAATGTCTAAATAGGAGTTCCCATTGTGGCTCAGCAGGTTAAGAACCCGACTAGCATCCATGAGGATACAGGTTCAATCCCTAACCTTGCTCAATGGGTTAAGGACCTGGCATTGCCACAAGCTGTGGAGTGTTGCAGATGTGGTTCGGATCTGGCTTACTGCTGTGGCTGTGGTGCTTAGGCCTGAAGCTGAAGCTCTGACCCCTAGCACAGGAACTTCCATATGATGTAGGTGTGGCAGTAAAAAGAAAAAAAAAAAAATGTCTGAACAAATTACCAAACAGAAACCAAATCACAGTCAATCTTTACATCCTTGCTTGCTTATGATCCAGAACATTTTATTAAAAACCAGCCTATTGTTTGTTCAGCCATAGTTGAACAAATTCTGATTGAACAAATTCAAACAAAGAAAATGACTAAGCAGAACCATTTGATATAATGACATCTTTTGAATATATGGGATTTGAAAGGATGAAAAATGTACATGTTCAAAATGTCAATGGCACCCATTATTGAAAAATCAACTGTTATGGGAACTACTGGTGAGCTATTCTTTAGAAAGCCACATTCATTCCCATAATATTCTGCTACATGTATTTTTTCTAATTAATTAAATCTTATTG
The DNA here is from genome assembly GCF_016906955.1 of Phacochoerus africanus. Taxonomy (NCBI): domain Eukaryota; kingdom Metazoa; phylum Chordata; class Mammalia; order Artiodactyla; family Suidae; genus Phacochoerus; species Phacochoerus africanus. The sequence continues at coordinate 87,910,925 of NC_062546.1, forward strand.
CCAAATCAACTGAAGCATATAGCACCTCATCTTCTAATGACTGCTCTGAGTCACTCCACAGCCTCCTCTTATGTCTTCTTTCCAAAGCAAATTTAGCAAAGTCTTTCCAAAATAGTCCCATCCATGACTAAGTATGACAGAATGCCATCTCCTAAAGCTCTTTCAAAAGTGATCTGGTTTCCTCCACTATCTTACTTCCACTAGTCAAAACCATCCACAGATCAGTTCTGGATTGCTGGATCAGCCTCCTAGTGCTTCTTCTCACCTAGGTCCAAACAGTTCATGCTCCCGCAGTAAACAGGTATTTCAGACACATAAATATGCATCCCTTCTCACTTAGGTCCAAACAGTTCATGCTCCCACAGTAAACAGAAAGGTCTTCCAGACACACAAATCTGATCAGGTCACTCCAAAAGCTTCCACTGTCCCTAACATGACCTGGTAGGTCCTGTCTGATTGCACTCTGTGACCACCTGCCTTACTTATGACTCTCCAAGCACAAAAGAGAAACTGGCCAAGACCCTTCCTCTGTTTCCTAAGTCCCCACCCTATCCTTGCAGACATCCTGCCAGCTGACACCTTCTCAGCTTCCCAGCCGCTGTCCTCTGTGACCAAGGCCAGGCTGGGCCTCCCGTCTTGTCACTCTCTCAGCTCCCTATCATAGCTGTAATGAAGTGATGTTGAGTGATGTACTTGTTTAGTGTACATGTCCCCATGACGACCTTCAGAGGCCTGCGAGCAGAGACCATGACTTCATTCACCACCACATCCTGGCTCAGTGCCCAGCACACAGTGGTGATCAGCTAATCTTTGTGAATTAATGAACGCTCTTCTTGCCTTGTGATCTTCTTCTAGAATAGAAGCTGGCAAATGTTCTCTGTAAAGGGCCAGGAAGTAAATATTTTAGGCTTTGTAGGTCTCAATTACGCCACTGGAGCTTGAAAGCAGCCACAGAAAATGTGTAAGGAATAAGTGTTCATGTGTTTGTGCCTATTTACAAAAACCGGTGGTGGCTGGATTGCCCAATGGTCCAAGTCTGCTGACCCCTCTTCTAGAACCTCCTTTGACCATGCTAACCCAGAAATCTTAACTTCTTCTCTAGTGTATCCCTTCTTGAAGAATGGTTTCACTTTACTTGAATGAAATTATAAAAAAAAAACACCAACCTCTTCCAGTTGTTTGGTCTTCTGCAGAATCTGCTTGTTCAAAGAAATGACTTTTCGACGATGCAGTTGGGAGGTTCCTAATTTTTCTGGACTTTCTTCAGCTGAGAGCTCAGACTGCTGTGGAAGACAAAATGAAGACTCAAAGGATTTAGTTAGTCCATCCCAGTTCATGAAGACAGTCCCAACCCTGCTTAGTCTGTGCAGGACACTACTGGGCAGCTGGTCATGATCAAGCTGGCAAAGCACAGGGTCCTGTCTAAAACCCAATTCAGAGAAGAAGATCTGATCAAAAGCCCTATCAAGAGAATCTACATTCCTGACAGAGTGAACAGCACATGCAAGAGCACAGGGATATAGAACTGTGGTTAGGCTGATATCGCATAAGCAATGGGTCGTTTTCCTTTTTAGGGCTGCACTTGTGGCATATAGAAGTTCCTGGGCTAGGGGTTGAATTAGAGCTGCATCAGCAACTTATGCCTCAGCTCACAGCAAAGCTGGATCCTTAACCCACTGAATGAGGACAGGGATCAAACCCACATCTTCTTGGACACTATGTTGGGTCCTTAACCTGCCGAGCCACAACACAAACTCCAGAAATGGGTCTTATGTAGAGGAATAACACAGCCATCTTACCATCTTTATAAGACCATTCTGGAGTTATCAAGAATGATGGATTGATTCATGTTCATCAAAATATTACAAGCATAGGGTTAAAAAGTTTGACCATTCACAAGCACTCACCATGAAAAGAAACGACCTCTCAACTTAATTTCTCCCCTTCCACAGGCCCATTTCTGATGTCTATTCTTCTGGTGTTGAGAGAGGGGTGAGTGTTGCTGAGGGAGGCAGGAGGGAGTTCCTGAAATTGTGTGAGTGACACGGGGATGGAGAAGAAGAGTTGGACAGGACGTAAAGACTGTTGGGACTAGAGGTGAGAGAGGGAGAATTTTCTGGGTGGGGTGATGAGATGAATATAGCAACGTTATCAAGAAACCATGCAAAGGAGGCAGCGTGGTATAGATACTGAAAACACACACTTGCCTCAAAAACCCAGAGGGAAGTCCCAGAAAGAAGAAACAAGAAAGTTGACTCTGTTCCAACAGGTGTCCTTAAAACACTTCTTGAATGATCACAGAGGAGAACTTTATTACACAATGAATACCCACTATCGCCACATTTCCTTTTACAGGAAATATCCCAATTCCATGATAATGGTAGATTTCAAGCCCAAGAGCAATAAAACTATTTGAATATTTGATTTTCCATGCATGTTTTAATAATGATCATGAGCTTGTAAGTTTTGGAAGACATACCTCTGGGGAAAAGAGATGGAAAGTAAGAAGGTGGAGAAATTGGATGATGTGGTCACCATTTACATTGGTTAAGGGTTTCCCTGAATAATTCAGACCTTATTGACAGATGATGAGTATTTTTGCTGCTTAAGGACTCTGGAGGTGGTAGACAACAAGCAGGACATGGTTGTATAAAATGGCAAGAAACACTTTCTTTTTTTTTTTGCTTTTTAGGGACACACCTGTGGCTTATGGAGGTTGCTATACATAGGGGTCAAGTCGGAGCTACAGCTGCCAGCGTACACCACAGCCACAGCAATACCATATCCGAGCCATGTCTGCAACCTACACTGTAGCTCATGGCAATGCATGATTCTTAACCCACTGAGAGAGGCCAGGGATTGAACCTGCAACCTCATGGTTCCTAGTTGGATTTCCATGGTGCCATGATGGAATTACAGAAATGCCATTTTCTATCTCATGGGCTGGTAGTCCGTAAAGGAAACAGGAACACTAAGCATTTGGTGTTACAACATAGCTAGCCTCAAAACCTGGGATTTTAGACAATGTCAACTAACATACTCCAGCATATCCGAATTTCTGGGAACTGGAAGTAACTTTTAAAAATGCAATTGACTTTGGACACATCAAGATACTTACGACCTATAATCCAGCCAAGGAGAACTGCTTCTGAAAATTATTTGAGAGTATAAAAAAAAGGGGAAAAGTGAATAGACATTTCTCCAAGGAAGATATACAGATGGCCAGCAAACACATGAAAAAATGCTCAACATCATTGATTATAAGAGAAATGCAAATCAAAACTACCATGAGATATCACCTCACACCAGTCAGAATGGCCATCATTAATAAATCCACAAATAACAAGTGCTGGAGGGGCTGTGGAGAAAAGGGAACCCTCCTGCACTGTTGGTGGGAATGTCAACTGGTACAGAAATCTATACATAGAACTTCCATATGACCCCGCAATCCCACTCTTGGGCATCTATCCGGACAAAACTCTACTTAAAAGAGACACGTGCACCCGCATGTTCATTGCAGCACTATTCACAATAGCCAGGACATGGAAACAACCCAAATGTCCATCGACAGATGATTGGATTCGGAAGAGGTGGTATATATACACAATGGAATACTACTCAGCCATAAAAAAGAATGACATAATGCCATTTGCAGCAACATGGATGGAACTAGAGAATCTCATACTGAGTGAAATGAGCCAGAAAGACAAAGACAAATACCATATGATATCACTTATAACTGGAGTCTAATACCCAGCACAAATGAACATCTCCTCAGAAAAGAAAATCATGGACTTGGAGAAGAGACTTGTGGCTGCCTGATGGGAGGGGGAGGGAGTGGGAGGGATCGGGAGCTTGGGCTTATCAGACACAACTTAGAATAGATTTACAAGGAGATCCTGCTGAGTAGCATTGAGAACTTTGTTTAGATACTCATGTTGCAACAGAACAAAGGGTGGGGAAAAAAATGTAATTGTAATGTATACATGTAAGGATAACTTGATCCCCTTGCTGAACAGTGGGGAAAAAAAAAAAGGGGGGGGGGGAGGAAAGAGCACTCCCTCCTGATTTTTAAATAAGTTGTCAGAAATATTAATTATAATTGACTAATTACATTTCTTCCACTTTTTTGGGGGGGCATCATCTTGAACTATTTTATCAATTTGGCCACTTTTGTCTGTTATATATTTAGCTGCTTTTTTTCTTATAGTTAATGTTGGATTTGAGTTTTAATATCCAGCTTAGATTCCTTGATACTGATTTCCATACTGTCACTGGCACATCCTCAGAGCATTTTACTTTACTAGCAGAATTACATAAACCTTCTAGCTCACGATTTATTGATATCTGAAATGGAATCACTTCCCCAGTCACAGAATTATCTCCATGTCAGATATCAGGATTAGCCTGTGTGCCCTGACCTCCTTCAGCTGTCTTTCTGGCTTTGGGTCAGGCCAAGCTGTGGGTGAACATACACCATGGGAATCTGCATCTCATTCACCTCCTGTTTTTGGGGGTGGTGGGGGGCGGTCAGCATATCTTCATGCAGTTCTGTTCCACACCTTGGGCAGGAGTTGGATGAGGTCTCCAACTCTTAGTATGCTTTCCTGCTGATAAACTGCTTTTAGGGTCAAGGTCCCTAAAGAATGAAACATGGGAGTTCCCGTTGTGGTGCAGCAGAAATGAATCCAAATAGAACCATAAGGTTGTGGGTTCGATCCCTGGCCTTGCTCGGTGGGTTAAGAATCCAGCACTGCTGTGAGCTGTGGTATAGGTCACAGATGTGGCTCAGATCTGGCATTGCTGTGGCTGTGGTGTAGGCTGGCAGCTACAGCTTCAATTAGACCCCTAGCCTGGAAACCTCCATGTGCCGCGGGTGCGACCCTAAAAAGACAAGACAAAAAATAAAAATAAAAAACAAAGAACGAAAACTGCATTTCCCACCAGCTTCCATTTTTCCACCTCTTACCAGCATACTTTGCAACATGCTCAGCTTTGTTCAAAATTATGACTTTCGATTTTACTTCTGAGAACCCATATTGCAGGAAAACCAGTAGCTATCTTGATATATGGAAAGAGGATTTCAGAGCTATAGCTGGCTATCCTGTACCCCCGCTATCTCGATTTAAATTTTTAGCCACACGGACCCCCTTAAGATACTTTCAGGGGGGTTTTTGTGATGAAAATCCTTTTCATAATGACACTAAGGTATGATTTTTTTCTCTAATTCTGTCATGATTGTACAGTGAAATTTTCTGTTGTATGACATGTGACGATATTATTGCTCTAATGTTAATATGTAATGCATTTATTATTGCTATTTGTAAGTGAATTAATATGTAAGCTTTGAGGACTTCAGTAATTTTTAAGAGTTCTTATAGGGTCCTGAAATTACAAAAATTTTTTCTTTTTAAGGCCACATAGCGAAGTTCCCAGGTTAGGGGTCAAACTGGAGCTGCAGCTGCTGGCCTACACCACAGCCATAGCAACGCTGTGTCTGCAGCCTACACTGCAGCTTGTAGCAACGCCAGATCCTTAACCCACTGAGCAAGGCCAGGGATTGAATCCACATTCTCACAGACACTATGTTGGGTTTTTAATCTGCTGAGCCACAATGAGAACTCCTGAAATTAAAAATTTTTAGGACCATTACTCGATGGGGCTTGGCTCACTTGGGAATCTACTCACAGACTGGAATAGCCTCATTAACACTGAGCTCCAACCAATGCAGTGAGCCAACCCATACCACTGAGAGTGGAAAGTTCTTTTTGATTCCATTCTTACTAGACAGCTACTTCAACCTAACAGAGAGAAAATACTTGTAGTGCACAAAAGGGATGCTGAAGTCTCCATACAAACTTACTCTTACATCTGTTATGAGAGTGTATGTTTCAAGCAAACATGGGCTTTCAAAAATCCTTTCTTATGGCTAGGTAGCAATTCTCACTGCTCTGTGTAGTCCCTTAAATTTGCATCTGCAAAACATTAATATACATTAACATCGGGATATGAAGTACCATTTTCATATTTGACATTTCTGCAGTAATTAAATTAATATGAATAATATGCACATGAATAGGCCCAACATATACATTTGTGAGTTCCCCCATTTTCCTGGGTCTAGAGATAGTGCTATGCAAACTGCTTTTTTTTAAATGGGAAGTTATATTTTTATAGGAAAAAAATCATTTATTCCAGAGTTGAATTGAAGAGAGTTCTTAACCTGGTTAATGGAAAGCTGACTGCTCTATATTTCAGACACACTTTTTACTGAGTAATCTAAATTCTTCATTTCTTTCAAATACCCTCCTCAAAGCCAAGAGAAAGGTCTAGTTTTTGCCAGACTGCTGAGCACAGAAATTGGTCTTTGAAACAGTATGGCCCATATGGCATTCTGTTTACTGAGTCACAGTGGGAGGAAAACCAGAGATGACCAAGTTGGTTCTTAAAGGAAGAGACAAAGTTGGATGGATGGAGAACAGGAGAAGGGCTTTATATTAAATCCTTGACAGAGTAAATCCTTGGGGTATCTTAACTGATTTCTACTTGTAAAGTGCAACACCTCTCAAAGAATGCCAGCCATCTATAAATATTCCATTTATGTTTGCATTAGAGTGAGGGCTGAAGTGCCAATCTAATTTTGTTCAACAATTTGAGATTAAGAACGTGCTTTCAAAACTACAGGGTGGATTAAGATGACTTCTGGTGCAGATTCAATGTTTTCTAATAACTGACAGATGTTTGCAACTTCTATTCTTAGGGGAACCAAATATAAATGTTACTTGGTAATATTAGTCCAGTTCAAAACAGTAAATTCCTAAGAGAAACAAAAAATGATTACTTTAGCTAGAACTATGTACTTTTAAAATGAAAGAGACCCAAAAGGTTATCTACATACCAATGAAATCTCTGTCATCCCCTCCCCACCCCCCCACCAAATTATGGCCACTAAACAGTCAATAATAAAGGGTTCCTATCTCATGGGGGTGCCACAAGCTCTCTGAACTGAACAGATGGACTCCAGTTTCCGGACCTTGACCAACTCTCCTGTTGAAAACAAAAGACAACATAAAATATTTATTTTTTCAATCTTAAAAAAAAAAAATCTATTTGCTAGCAAGAATGTAAGAAATCCTAGAAAGCCAAAAAGTCAATAAAAAAATCCAGGCGGGTGTACCCATGGAAGTTGGGTCTTTTCTTGAGAGTATTTGCCAAAACCAGTTGATCTCTAGCTTTGATTTTCATAACTCAACAACTGCTTTGCATAATCCCAGACACAGATGTAAAAGGAAAGAGAATCTGCAATGAGATTCTATAACTGCAGATTTGCCCTCATGTAGTTCTTTTCTCTTTTACCTTTTTGTCATTTTAGGGCCGCAGACAAGGCATGTGGAGGTTCCCAGGCTAGGGGTCAAATCGGAGCTGTAGCCTCCAGCCAACACCACAGTCAAAGCAATGCCAGATCTGAGTCATGGCGGCGACCTATACCACAGCTCATGGCAAGGCCGGATCCTTAACCCACTGAGCAAGGCCAGGGATTGAACTAGATTACTCCTGGATACTAGTTGGGCTTGTTACCACTGAGACACAACGGGAACTCCCCCTCATGTAGTTCTATAACCTAAACTCACACACTACCTGGATGGTCCAAAAGAATCTACCAATCAAGACCATGTGTACAATGGGCTTGTGCTGGGTAGGCCTAGGTGCGTATCGGAGCAAGAGGAAATCCTTTCTGGAAGAACAGAGCTTCAACTCGAGACCTCAAAGACCTTCTAGAGATAAATTTCTACACAACATGAACTCATAGCCAAAAATCAAGACCACAAATGAAGTCAAAGAATCATGAGTAAAAGCCAGCAGTAACAAACAGCAGAAATGGATGTGCAAACTCAAAACACATGCCCGTTACTCCCAGAAGCCACAGATACAAAGTGTAATCACTTTCACAGAACAGGTCAACTTTTCTAAGACAGGAGCATCCACAGCTCTGTCCTCTCTCTTTCTATACCAAGACGTCAGTTCCTTCCAGCATCCTGGCTGCTATCCTCAGGCATCACCCCTTTCAGGCGTTCCCTGATGGACTCTGAGCATGGTGGGACGGCAGCATCCATGGTTCCTGATCTATACTCTGCTCCTATTAATGAAACCGGATACATAAACGTTCTTTTCAATACTCTTGACTCCCACTAATGAAACCCCCTGAATTTCAAAGACCCATATTCATGTAGCCTTGCTGAGTCTAAAGCACAGCTCTGGGTCTTAAGGTGAGCAATACAGTCTCCCTGTCCGGAATGTGACCAACATGTAGGTGTGAACAGCATCCTAAAGCTTTGGTTTTTTTACCCCCATGAACTAATGTCAGGTCAGGCATGGCATCCTTATCAAATCCTGAACTGGTATGATTGATTGTTCTGAAATCAAATTGTTCACTCTTACCTCCTTTAAGAAATGAATTTATTTGTTTGGGCTTAAAATTTCAAATTGGGATATTTTTGAATGTTGTCTCTATTCTCCAATGTATTAGCCTCCTTTTCTTTTTTTAGCTTTATATAACATTTAGGTCTGATGAAGCTAATTTCTACATCTTTATTCAAATTGATTAAGACTCTGAAAGGAGCAGGTTATGCTATATGGCTTGAGACAATCCTACCAAGCCAACAACTCATTAACTAATATCCTTCTCTGTGCTGTTAGTTTTTGCGCATTACATAATTTAGTCACTCAGAATTTAGGAAGTCTTGGAGAAGTTTTGTGACACAAACATATTAGCATTATTCTCTCCAGATTTATAAGGTTCTTTCATCTCTAAATTCTGACTCAGTTTTAAAAAATTTTTAAATTAAGGCATAGTTGATTTACAATATTGTGGCAATTTCTGCTGTGTAGTAGCAAAGAGATCCAGTCATACATACATACATACATATTCTTTTCATTTTATCTTCCATCATAATCCATCCCAAGAGATTGAATATAGCTCCCTGTGCTGTACAGTAGGGCCTCATTGCTTATCCATTCTAAATGTATAGTTTGCATCTACTAACCCCAAACTCCCAGTCCATCCCCCATGCCCCCCACCCCACACTCTGCAACTATAAGTCTGTTTTCTGTTTCTGTGAGTCTGTTTCTGTTTTGTAGATAGGTTCATTTGTGGCATATTTTAGATTCCAATTATAAATGATATTATATGGTATTTCTCTAACTTTATTTAGTATGAGAATCTCTAGTTACACGATTCAGTTTTAAATTTCTTTCCCTACCTTCCTTTGTTTCATCCAACTACACTTTACTCAGACCCTATTACGTGTGGAGCACAGTGTTAGGTGAGACACAGACCTCACCCCTGGATCTTCAGAGTCTAGTCAGGTGACACATACTCGATGTCATACCCGCCACATTCTCAAGCCTTCATTGTGCCACAAAGGAAGAGAGGGTTTGAAAGCTCTCCTGATTCCTTCTTTTTCCTTCTTTCCTTTTTTCCTTTGACAAATGTTTATGAAACCCCATTATGTTAGGCACGGGCATATACAATGCTCCCAGCCCTTGTTGACAGCAAATATTCTAGTCCTGGGAGACGGACAAAGACAAATGATGTAGCACCTTGCTGACAGTGCTATGGAGAAAACAAGGAGCTGGCTCACACGTCAGAGCAAAGCCCTAGGAAGGAGAGCCGCCCGCCAGTGGGTAAGTCTCCAGAGTCTCCCGTCAGCATCTGCTGAGTGATCCTTACGCCAGGCAATGGGGATACAGAGGGGAAAGATGACATCTTGGCCTTCCTTAAGTATACAGATTTAAAATATGACCTGTCTAAGACGTGGGACCTTATGTGGAGAAATGGGGCACAGAAGGAAGGGATTTAAAAATCCACCCTGTCCTTGTCTTCTTGATGCCAACTGGCTTTTCTACCTGTGGCCACAGCAGGAGGGCCCCAAGGGCCTCCTCCCCTGTACCACTCTTTCTTACACACACCACATGCCAATGCTGCTAGAAAAAAATGGGCTGGGGTGGGGCCGGATGATGAGCTTAGGAACATTCATAACTAAGCTTAGTAGAAATCACACTGGTTCCAGCAAAAGAGTCAGGGTCTCCTGGCTGCTAAGCATCCCATGACTGTCTGACCCAGGCAAGGTCCCTGGGGTTAGTATCCTCACTCAGTTGCCAGCCTCTTAAACTGTTCTTTTCCATTTCACCTCAACTGACTGACTCCTGGCTGGAAGCTCCTCAGGGCACCATCCATGGCTCACTCACATACGGCTGCCCCTCTACCTCACATTGTCTAGTACATAGTACATGCTCAGTAGATGTTTGCTGAAAAAAGAAATGATCCCATCCAGGGGTCAATTCTTTCAATGTCTGGCAGAAAAGAAATCAAGCCAAAGACTTAAAATACCTCCAAAATTACAGCAATTTTCTTATTTTTGAGAAGGCCTCCTAACACTAATTAGAACTATAAAACCAGGGTAGAGAAATAACAATGTGAAGGGGGTAGATGATACATTAACAATGGCTTCTTGTGGGTCAGTTCCATCCAGTGTAGTTACTCCGATTTCCTGAGGGTCTTCCATGAACAAAGGTTATGATGGTACAGCCGTCATGTGTGCGCAGCACCCCTAGGTTTGGTAACGGTAACACCTTGTTTTGGGAAATCACTGTCTCCTGCTCTTTCTTGTTTCAGAGGGGCTGCCAATCAACAAGCCCATATCCAGGCCAGAACAAATGGCCAAGGAAGGACTATGTGACCTGAGCTGTGCCAAACTTTAGAGGATCCTTCCTTAGAGTTTGATTCAGATGTAGGGAAGGTGCTATAGATTTAAGCAGCCTGTGGTGAGGTTCCCAAGGTGATAAAAAGAGAGAGAGTGAAGCAAAGGCACAGGTGGTCCAAAGCCCTAGGGTCCCTGCATTCATGGACAACTCTTACCCCTAGTTATAAGTGCTGAAAAAGCCTCCCCACCCCCTTTTTTTTTGCTTATATCATCATTCTGGGCAGAGTTTCTATTACATGCAACCAAAAAGTTCCTATAAAGCTACAGTTCAGGTTAGACAGATCATAAGAGACAATGTTCTCTGCCGGTTGCATCAAGAAGTGGGATAAAAATGATCATGGTGGAGGCGGATAAAACCTACTCTAATGTAAAGTAAATCTACAAGTGTGGTTGTCTGCATTCTCTAGAGGAGACCCTTTTCTCTGTGTTTTCACACGTGCATCCCTGACCAGACTCTGGCCATTATTTCTCTGTGGTGACACCCAGGCCCTACTTAGCTAGTGAGATTCCTCAGATGCTCCTGAAAGATGTAATTTTGAGACAGAGTATAGGCTTCCAATGAACCACCAGAGAATCGCTCTCAGAAACAATGGTGCCAGAATTCTTAATTGCTGGACTGGAAAATTTCAAAGCTCATCAAGAAAAAGAATTCCTTCCACAAATAAGTCCCTTGAGGACCCAAAACACATCTTATCTTAAAATAAGATCAAGACGTCAACAGTCTTCTGGCTAGGATGTGATACTCTGGAGAGTATGGACGAGAACATCCTAATGCGGTATTGTCCAGTGATATGATAGGCCACTCACATACCCCGGATGGAAAACCCCACAATTTTCAGCTTAGGTGTGACAGTGTGCTTGGGCAGCATCATTTTCATTGGTACTCATTTCTGTGGTTAGTTCACAATATGACCTGGTCTCTTCACTCCACTTGGCCCAAAGTAGGAGTCAGACAACGGGAGAGTCTAAAGAGGCGTTGGTCACTGCAAAGCCTGGAAAGCAGATGCTAAGGATGGCCAAAGGAGGCTGTCACTGCTGCCGCCTGAGGATATTCCACCTTGACAAAGAGATAAGTCTCAAAGTCAGACAATCCTGTAGGCAAACCTGGAACTAATTAGCTACATGGTAGTGGACAAGTTACTTAACCCCTCTGAACTTTACTTCATTTGCAAAACAGATATGGTATCACTTGCTTATGTAATGAGCACCAACACTGTCACAGGTTTGGTGAGGCTCCAAGCTTGCAGAGAGGAGTAAAATGTGGTCCATATACACACAAACAGGTCATTTCAATTGCATATGAGTAAGTACAATGAAGGAAGACAGAAGATTCCAATCAAGGAGGTAGAACTCTCTTTTGAAAATTAAATAAGGTAATGGTACAAAAAATACCCGGCATGGAGATGATCAAAATGCCAGAGTAGGAGGGCATGGAACTCACCTTCCCTCATGAACACATCAAAAATACATGGAGTTCCTGCTGTGGCACAGCAAGGTAAGGATCCAGCACTGTCTCTGCAGCAGCTTGGGTCACTGCTGAGGTATGGTTTCAATCCCCTGCCCAGCACAGTAGGTTAAGGATCCAGCCTTGCTTCAGCTGCAGCCTGAATTTGATTCCTAGCTTGGGAACTCCCATTTGCCTTGAGTGCAGTCATAAAAAGAAAAAATACAACTACACGTGGAACAATTCTCACTGAAATCTAACTGGACACTGACAGGAATACTCCTGTACAACCAAGGCTGTAAGAAAGATCCACACATAATCACGTAGGAAGGGAAGAAAAGTGATCAGGTAGGGTCCTGGGAGGGGACTCAGGAAAAGGGAGCTCACACAGGAAGAGATCCACCCTGGGAAGGGAGCAGGTCAAGCCACGTACGGACACTGCATTCCTGGGTCCAGCACAGGGAGGATGAGTGCCTCTTGCTGACTACAGTGCTAGTGGAGCTACCAGGAGGGCTGTGGGAAGCTGGGAGACTGGTGAGAAGCGTACCCGGGGTGGCTTGCTCTTCTGGCAGGGTGGAGGCAGAATGAGGACTGCTCCAGTGGCTGCTGGTTTCCCACAACAGTTCCAGCTTGTGCTCCAGCCCGAACTCGTGAATGCTCCTGCCCAGTTTACTTCACGCCACAGCTCCACAATGGACTGAGGGCTGCCACGACTGGAGAGAGCTCAGCTGTGGGACTCAGAGGTGAAGAAGGCCTCAGGTGGTGTCTGAAGGGGGGTGGGGCATCCACTGCTGGCACGTACTCAGGCAGCGCATCAGACGCAGCCCTAATCTTTGACAGTACCTGGACCCCACAGGTTGCACCCTGATACAGACCGAGAGCCCTCAAAGGCCTAGTCTCTTCTGTGGTGCAGCTCTATAACAGGGCAGGGGAGGCAGAGGCTTGGGGGAGTGATCAACTGTGAGGGACACAGGAGACTCGGACATGAAGCTGTGTCTGAGCAGGGCAGGGCAGCTACTGCTGGCGCTTGAACAGGCAGTGCACTGGAGGCAGCCTTGACCTGTCTGAGGCTGGCCTGCCATAGCTCGCTCCCTGTCATGAGGCAAGAGCCCACACAGACCCCTCTTGCTCCAGCACTGCTCCCCCCGGTTCAATATTCACAAATTAATCAATATGATACACCACATTAACAAAAGGAAGGTTATGTGAAGTAAATCAAAAAGAGAAAGACAAATACCATATGATACCACATATCTGGAATCTAATATACAGCACAAATGAACCTTTCCACAGAAAAGAAACTGACATCTGAGAGCTAATCAGGTACTCTTAGCAAGGCCATGATGTTGTTGGGAGCTGGCCTGTACTCATACTAGGCTTTGGTGTTAGATATAAATAATTCCAAAGAACATGAACATCAGACACGGTCACAGGGATCAAAGCAAAAATGTGACCATTACTCTGTAATCATGTTTGTATGTGGACAAGAACCTGAACACTGTTCAAATACCCCAAAATGACCAAATATCACCCTACACTGGCTATTATAAAAAAACAGCTTTAATCTTGATTCATTCCCCTAGTCTTAGAGAGATTTATTTAGATACCCATTCACTGAATTGCCCCTCCTTAAAGCATCCAACCCAGAGCAAAGACCTACTTTCTTGTAGCTTCTCCAAAATCACCTAAACTAAGTCCAAATTCCATAAGTCTTTTCTGATGCCCGCTTACTGAGATGCTGGATGGTTCCCTGTTGGCTGTGGTTTTCCTCTCTATAACCAGCAATGAACCCAACTTGTTCAACTACAGTTCTGTTCCTAGTGGTCTTTGGCTAGAAGGGACTGACAAAACAATAGCACATAAATAAAGCAAATGGCAAACAACAACAATAAAAACCATTAACTTCATCATGGAACCTGCATAGAAATAGAAGTGTAAACCAATAAAGAAAGAATACATGGTTAAAATTAGATATAAAAAACAAATATATAATGAAGTATCTCCAAATGAGTATAAAGAAGTTATTTGATAAATGGTATTAGAATAAGAAGCAGAAAAACTAGGATGGAGCCACATTTTAGACTAAATAAAAATGAACTCTACATCAGTTTAAGGATTAAACATAATTTAAAATGAGCTGAAATAGAATAGGTTTTTATCAAATCCATGCAAAAATGATGACACTGTCATTTGGAAACAAAACCAAATAGACCTAAGTTAATTGGACCTAATCAACTTAGGTACAAACACCTTGCATACAATGAAAAGCAACACACAAACAGAAGAAAAGCCTGAGAAGTACCATGACAAAATATTTAAATCTAGAATAGAAATTTTATTCAAATTGACAAGAAAAATACCACATATCTAAAAGATAAATGAGTAAAGGCTATTAACAGACAATCACATAGTAGAAAACAGAGCAAACAAAAACAAGGAACCATGTCCAAAACTGCACTGGTCCAAAGAGGCACCGTTTTATAGCCACTAAATTAGCAAGTTAGACAAATGAGCAATCAAAGCTGGAAATGCTGGGACCACGCTGGAAAGCCCCCTCATGGTTACCGTATTTTATATCGTTACAACTTATTTGTAAAGCAACACAAAGGAGTCATAAACAATTATATGACTCCTAGGAAATCTTTTTGCAGAAACTATCTGCTCAGATTTTACAACAGTATTATCTACTAAGGCAAACAAAAAATAACCTAATATGGAAAAGTTTAATGAATTGTGCTATGTTAACACATGCACTGTCTAGGATTCAAATAACTGTGAAGGCTAGAAACATGGAAAATGTTTAGGATTTGAGGTGACCAAAAAAAAAAAAAGAAAAAAAAAAGCATACTATGAATGTGCAAATAAAGGCTACCATTAGCTGCATGGCTATGGCATACCAGGCAAGGTTTTAGGCAATCTATCACATTTCATTTAATCTTCAGAACACCCTGCCAGGAAAGTAATAGTCCCATTTTACAGATGAAGAGCAAAGAGGTTAAATAAATTGCTCAAGATCACAGAGCTGGGAAATCCAGGAGACAGACATGGACCAAGATAGGACTCCAATGCTGTGTTTTTACACTGTTCTACCTCATTTAGATACACATGATGATTACAGCTAGATACCTCCATGGATGCCTAGGGACAAACAATGGATTATAATATGCAAACGTGAAATAACTGTGATATCGGAACAAGATTAAAGGCAATTTAATTTAAAAAGCCATCAACAGAGTTCCCATGTGGCGCAGTGGAAATGAATCTGACTAGGAACCATGAGGTTGTGGGTTCAATACCTGGCCTCGCTTAGTGGGTTAAGGATCCAGCGTTGCTATGAGCTGTGGTGTAGGCTGCAGACATGGCTGAGATCTGGCGTTGCTGTGGCTCTGGCGAAGGCTGGCAGCTGTAGCTGCAAACAGACCCCCAGCCTGGGAACCTCCATATGCTGTGGGTGTGGCCCTAAAAAGACAAAAGACAAAAAAAAAGCCATCACTTTTTTATCTTTTATTTTATTTTTTGGCTGTGCCCATGGCATGTAGAAGTTCCTGGGCCAGGGATTGAACCCTTGCCACAGGAGCAACCTGAACCACAGCAGTGACAATATTAGACATTGTGCCACCAACTCCTAAGCCATCATCTTTAATGCCATGTGACCTACTCAATGTAAACAACATAGTCAAAAATGAACTCAAACCCCAATTCTCTTTGAGAAGTTTTAATTATACATGTCCTTGGAAAAAGACCTGTTCAGAACTACTTCTAATTTTGTGCTTTTATGGAAGAACAAGATGGAGGTGGAGAATAAAGAATAGAGAATTCAGTTTCTTTAGAATTAGACCAGATCACTATCAGCAACCATCAGATCATTGTACAAGGGTGAGAAAGGGAAAGCTCAGGGAGGCAGAGAGACCTGAAAGAAGGAAACATGGACCTGCTGAGCTGCTGGGCATTCCCAGGTAAGGGTAGGTATATATGGAGGGTCTGTCTGTCTGCTTCTCTTAGAATAATTCGAGCTCCTATCTGCTTGCTGTGTGTGAGGATGAAGACAAAAGTCAGAGACCCTGCAGGAACAGCAGTGAGTGCCCCATCTATTTGTCTTTTTGTAAAAACGATTCAACAATGCTATGTGGCAGGTACAGACACTCCTGTCAGGTAGCAAACCAAGATACCTCCTTCTCCAGGCAGTGAATTAATCACTCTTCCCACAACTATGCCTTCAAGCCTTTTGATTTTATTGCTACTTTTAGGATGACCTAAATCCTTTCCTGGTCAAATCTCAGATGATACTTTCACCATGCCTCCTTTCTTAGGATTCTATGAAAGTCAGATGAGAAACCCATGTTAAGAATCAGTGACTTGGGGAATGGGGAAAACAAGAGAACCCCATCCCTAGACATTCTATACCATTTTTTAAAAGTTGGCTTATAATATTATGTATGTTTCACTCGTACACCATTTTTTGACTTCTGTATACTCTATAATGGGTTCAGCACCAAGTTTGGTTTCCATCACTTACCATACTGGTTGACCGCCTTTCCCCATTTTGCCCTCCCCTGCTCCCTCCCCTGTGTTAACCTGTGCCATTTTACTCAGTCTTGCTCAGAAGGCCCCTCACTCGGTGGGAGATGACCACCTGCTATGTTTTAAGCAGACTGTAACTCTCAGATTACAGGTGACACCCGCTCCCCAGCTACAACATCTGTGCAAGCACTTCAGAAGAATGTAGCACAGAGGGCTGCGACAAAGCTAATTTTTTGTCAAGGCTTCAGAGAGCAAAGCTGGGTGCTCCAACAGACATCAGCATTTTAGGGGGGCAGAACGAGTCAGGGCTGGAGAAGGGAGGATGTGAAACAAGGTCCTGTAAATCTGATTTTACTGATACTACAGCTCGGCCCGACCAGAATCAGTTACGTGCAAAATGATTAATCTCCGTCTCCCTGAAATATTCAAGGTCCTGCTGCCTATTCTTAGAATGGAAAAAACCTAATGCTGAAATATGACTTTCAGGCTTTTGTTCATTCTATACCCTTTGAATAAAGCGGAACACAAAATTCTGCTTGGGCCTGGCTGAGTTATGGGGTTTATCTCTTAGGTGGCAAAACTGCATCCCTCAGCCCCATCACCAAACTGAGCCCAAGTTATAAGAAGCCTGGTAGAGAAGGAAAAATGTGGGTGCCATAGCCATTTATCAGAGGCAATAACTGCTATGAGATACAAGTTTTATATTTATAGAAGAATAGGCACTGCAGAAGAATAGTAATTTGGCTAATGGGCAAATGTGGATGGCTCCGCGTGGTATGTGTTTTGGACAAACGTGGCTGATGGACGACAATCTGCCTCCATCACTGCTGGGAGGCAGTGGGGAGGCGGGAGAACAAATACTTGGGGCATGACTTGAGCAAAGGCTCTGGCTGGGCCCCCACCTACCTTCTCTGCATACTCAGACACAATCTGCTTGATTTCAGCTGAGCAGAGGCCCACGATCTGGCCCACGGAGCTCGCGGTCAGACGACTCTGCAATCACAGGGAGGGTGTGTTCTCAAGGCTGTGCACTGCAAAACCTGAACACTCTCAGTACTACAGCAAAATAGATATTATTCCCAGGGGAAAAAAATAATTTGGCTTTCACTCATGCTCAACAAGGAAGGGTGAAAATAAACCTCAGGACGAACATTAAGCCACCTTCCTCTCTCCTGAGTCACTTAGCAGATACGGTTAGATTTTTTTGCCCCGTGGGTATTTTTGGAAAATCATTCCTCACCATTCATACTCCATCCCAAGGTCTTTATTCCTGAGGGTCAATAAAAAGAGGCTGAAGGGAACGTGGCAGGCATAGGACTCAGGGGGGAAAAAAGTACCAATGGGAGAGGAAGAGGGGGTCTCAGAATTCCTAACTTGGCTGACACTGGGCTTTCCTACCCTAGAAAGGAATTCTTTCAAAGTAGCTGTGAGCTCTGGGAAGAGCAACTATAAATTCAGTATCCTCTATCTAGAAGGTGTAGGAAGTAAAAAAGACAAGGGTGCCTTTGGCGCAGGATGCCGCAGGTGCTTAAGAGAGGCAGGACTGCACCACGGCGGGCACCCTGTCTTCATGAGGGTCCTTCAAGTCTCCCTCCCAGAGGTTCCCATGGATGGCAACTCTTCGTGAGTATAAAAAGGATCCCCAAAGAAAGATGCTGAGGAAAGAGGAAGCACTGAGTCCTGAAAAGAGAGGACCCTGAAGGTGGTCACTTGGAGGCAGATCTCCCCAGGGAAGGTGTTTCCTGCCTCCATCTCCACACCGCGCCCTCCCCCACAACCACACCCTCATGGCTCACCTCCTCATTTGCCATGGCCATCATCTTGGTCATCAGTGACTGAATACGCCGCTAGAAGGGGAATGGGGAGAAGCAGCAGTGAGCCGGTCTGATCATGTAAGACTTAGGCAGTGTGTCTAAACAGGCCTCTGTGGTGGAATCCAAGGGCTTTTTCAGCCCATCCCGTTTTACGGTGAGCCTCATGAGAGGTGAGGAAAGGAGACTGAAAAGGCATGGAGGGCCAGCCAATGGCAGCTGGCTGCAGGGGTAGCTGGCCATTTTGGAAAGCTGGGGATGAAAATGAAATTTCTCCCCAAACAATCTAAGCAGAAACTCAGGGGGTTTCATGGACCACTTACCTCTTCAGCAGCCTGAAGCTCCTCTTCCTCATGGGCATCAGCTTTTTCTGCAGCCGAGAGCCCCATGGGAAGTGCCGCTTTCTTGTCCTCAGCCTGGAAGGGAAGATGCGAAAGCAGCTGAGCACTGGAGGTGGAGACTTAGTACAGAAAGGACAACATTGCAAAGAGGCATGAGCCTGTGAAAGGAAACACATAGATCCAGACAAGCGGCCCAGTCCCTGCGGTAGGAGGCGAAATCCAGAGACCTGAGCCTCCACTCACACCAGAGGCCAAGCCGGAGGAGTTGCGAGCCTCACCCATTTCTTGCCTCCCCTTCTGAATGCTCGCTGATTAAATTCATATCATATACCTTTGCCAGGTTTATCCTTACACTTTGATTGGGTCCTCCCTACTTTAATACCTTCAAGAGCACATCACTGCTTAAGAGTGTTTTTTTTTTTTCATTCAAGACCCATTAGTGGGACATGAAGGTAATTTAGTAGGCATGGTTGGCACTTAAATTAAAATAGAACAGGGAGTTCCCTGGTGGCCTGGCAGTTAACTCAGTTAATGGTGTTGTCACTGCTGTGACTCAGGTTTAGTTCCTGGCCCAGGAACTTCTGCATGCTGCAGGCACAGCCAACTGCCCCCACCCTCGACCACCACCTTCTCCTACCTGCCCCCCCCCAAAAAAAACCCAGAACAGAGCAGAGTGTATTACAGGTAGTAAAGGGTTAAGTACTGCTTTGTGAAACTTATTTTGGGGAGTGTGTATGTATGTGTGTGTGTACTGAATCATGATGAAAAATAGAATTTTTACTGCCAAGAGTGGTCAACAACGTTTGAAAACCACTAGTCTGAAGGATAAGAGTCTACACTCCTTGCCCTGGTAATCATGCTCCATGCCATGGACCCAGGCTCAGGCTCTAAATGTACCACACAGAGCTCAGGACACCTGGACTAAGGGCTGCTCCCCAAACCTGGGTTGTGAGTCTAGAGTTCTTGGTTTTAGCTCCATCTTTGCTGTTCACCGGCTGGCGTTCACCAGCTGGCAATCTCCGGCTTACCCTCTCCGGATAGCATGGTATTTATGGTTAATTGAGAGGACTGGTCTCAAAGGCCCTTCTCAGACCATTCTGATTCTGAGATACAGTTCTCTAACAAGCCTATGAATGACCCCAGGGAACAGCCTGAGCTCCTGCCTGTATCCACAGGGGGCAAGACTTTCGGTTCAAATGTGCCATTGGACACAAGAGTAAGTCAAGTTAATGCTATTTTATGGGCATCTCATGACTTTTCCAGTCATAATCAAAATGCCTTATTTCAGAATAGGGTCATATACACAGACAATCTTTTCAGACTTAAAATTATATATTAAACATACACATCAAATTCTTATATACTAGACGCCATATAACATGCTTAAACCCAGAAAAAAACCTTGCTTTGGAGGAAACAGCTGTTTGGTTGAGTGAAAACACAAACGTGGGAGAAACGATGAGGAAACCAAAAAAAAAAAAAGGTGTCATAATCAGTGCATAACTGATTGCTAACGAACTAAAAATAATGATAGCAGTCAATGCTTAGTAGATGTGCACAATGGGTTGGATTAATCTACATCCTTTACAGTTTATTCTTCACAGTGATGTTGTGAGTAGTACAATTTCTGTCCTCATCTTACAGATGCTGTGAACTAAGGCACAACAGTTAAACACACTGACTAAAGTCACACAGTGAAAAGGAGGAGCTGGGATTTGAAACCAGCCAGTCCGGCTTGAGAACACATGCTTGGTCACTGTTGGCGCCCTCCGATGACTGAGACGATGGCCACAGGAAGTAGAGGGAGGCTGGGGTCAAGGGAGGCTTCCTAGAAGCACTGAGGGATGGGGGATCTGGATGGAGGAGGCATGGCAGAGTGATGGGAGAGGGAGGGACTCTGGGGAATGATGCAGGTCAGGTGGCAAATGAGAAAAGAGGTTTTACTCGATCTCAAACTGTGGACTCTACTTTTTAAGAGACCACTGGCCACTATTAGTTAGCATTTTATCATTGAAAAGGCAGTGGATAAGAGCAGGCTTTGATGTCAGAGCTGGGTTCAGATTCTTATTATGGCACTTAAGGAGCTGTATGACCTTGGACAAATCACTGAGCCTCTCTGAGCCTCAGCTTTCTGACCTGAAAAACAGGAGTAAGTATCTCCCCCACAAAGTTGTTCAGAGGAGTCAGTGAAAATATACATGTAGAGACCTGAACAAAGGACCTAAACATAGGAAAGGCTTGTCACTGTAAGATTTATATGCCTGCCCTGCTGCTGACGATTAAGAATCATGAATGAAGAGAAATCTTTGTGAAATTAGAGGAGCCCACCTTGACTTCCTGTATTTTCCACATAAGGCACAGGACCAGCCTGCGAGTATGCTATGCTCTCTCACTGCCAGCAGCCTGTTCACACCTGTCTGGGGCCTCTCTCACCTGATGAGGAATGTTCGGGGCCCTGGGAGTGGACTTAATCTTTACAGTTTTGGAGTTATCAGAGGCCACATGTTTGACCCTGGGGGCATGACCTTTAATCATCCTTCACTTCCAGTCCCATGATGAGGTGTTGTTTCAGTTCCCGGGCCTGCAGAGGCAGCACCTGCAGATGCCAGGAGAGGGATGCAGTGGCTAAAGGCAGCTGGCACCTCTTTGTTGCCCCAGGTTCCCCAAGGACCACAGATTAGCTGGCAGCAGCCTGTTGGTGTAAGACAGATGTACAGGGGAGAGGCGCTTCCATCTCTCAAGCTTTCTCTCCCATTACCCATGCTTTACTTACCGTCTCTGTTTTGTTCTGGCGGCTAAATCCATATCTCCTGTAAGCCACAAAAGAGGAGAGTTCAATTACTATTCGAAATAAATTGGGTCAAATGCATTTTGGTTGGATTTTTACATGAAAAGCACCAAAGAGAATTTAGGTTATCTAGTGACTGGAGAACATGCTTCAAGTGCCTGAATAAAGGGCCAGCCATTCTATTTGCTGTATAAATATTATAAATGGGAACTCTCCATGCAGAGGACAACATTCTCTTTAAATGCAATCATTACTCTTTGCATTGGGAACTGCATTTCAGATCCATAGTTTAAGCTAAAAGCCTTAAAAATATCTATATAAATAAATGTGAATGTATTTGCTCAAGCTAAACATGCGCTCTTATGACAACTTCATAATCTCACGTCCAGCCCAGTTTTTATTCTCAAACACAATCCAAGCATGATGCTGATAATGTGGTGTGCTCACTTCACCAACTTTATTTGCTTTTTAGGGCTGCACTCATGGCATTTGGAAGTTCTCAGGCTAAGGGTTGAACTGGAGCTGCAGCTGCCGGCCTGTGCCACAGCAACTCAGGATCAGAGCTGCATCTGCAACCTACACCACAGCTCACGGCAATGCCTTATGCCTGACCCACTGAGCGTGGCCAGGGATTGAACCTGCAACCTCACGGATACTAGTCATATTTGCTTCTGCTGCACCAAAATGGGAACTCCATCACTTTGCCAACTTTAAACTCAAAGAAACTCACAAATGGACTTTAAATTAGCCACTCTTCAGGTTCTAATTAAAATCTATTTTTGTAAAGCAGCAAAAACCATTCAACCTAAAACAAAAAGCACAATGTAAAACACTCAAACTCACTTACCTTTAAATAGTTTATAAGGAAATAAAACCACATGCAACCATTTAAGACAAACAAACTGAGGCCTGCTGCTCTGCCCTCATTCACACCATGCCTCACCTGCTGGGTCCTGTGCTGGCCTCTGACCTGGTCTCGGGCCTCCACTGCCCCTCCTCAACCCACTCTTTAGTCCGCTCCCTGCTGGCCTGATCTACTTTTGTTAGCACTGTTTTTAGGGCCTCCCTCCCATGGCCCTGTCTAGTGACTGTGGCTTTCCTCCAGCAGCTCACCTGGGCAGGGCTCTGCGCACACTGTGCCATTCTGCCTCCTACTTTTCTGTTTCCTCCTCATCCCTTGGTTCTAAAGCCACCTCCTCTCTGAAGCACTCCCAGACTTCGCTTTGGATGTTTTTGGTCATTTCCAAAGTCAGTTTTGCTCTCAATCTGAAAACCTCAATCAGAGACCAGTGCTTTGCCTGCCTCGGGACAAAACACACACTTGGGCACAGGATTTCTTGGGACTTTGAAGACACGTCACAGGCTTGGTTTATAGTAGAATCTGGTACACAAGGTGGGCTGGGTGGGAGAAAGTCAGGACACTGGGTTCAGAGCCTTCACTCTGGTACCAGCCAGCTGTGTGACATGGGGAAAATTGCTTCACCTCTCTGAGCTTTGCACCTCTGATAGGGGAATGCAAACATGATCCCAAGCCCTGTTTAAATAGTTTACATAGGGTTTTTATAAATCACCACTAACAGTATAAGAGGGCTGGAAGGAGATACAAACTACAAGCTGGGTCATTTGCATTGAACATTTTTCCCAGGCCCAAATATTCTGCCCTGGCTGATCCAGCCCTGAGCCCACAGGTATTCCTCCTACTTCCTGGACAGCAATCCATGTCCAACTGCCTATTTGCATGTCTGCATCTTTCTCTCAGAAAATGCAGAAATTAAGAAGCCAAAAGTTATCACCTGACTTTGCAACTGGCTGTCATGTAACTGGAGAGACCAAAAGCCACTGCTGAGTACAGTGTGCCCATCCATTAGGCATAAACCTATAGGCCCAAAGTGCTACAGACCAAAGTGAAATTCTGAGTATCCACACAAATCTTGTAAATGACCTGAAGGCAGACTCTGTAAACTCCCTTAGTTAACATCTAGCATCCTTCTATACCGTGGAGGCAGGAAAACGAACCACTCTACTTTCCATACTCTCTTGTACCTGGGGATCTGAATATGACTTAGGTTTCATCACTGAGCCGCACTTGCTGGAGTTTTCACTGTGCAACAGTGAGAGGGGAAGGAGGGAAAGGATAAAGGGTTCTGTCCTGGTGCGGATCACAGCAGAGGTAACCTGGTTCTGGGGCTGGGAGCTGTCTTAGTGCTTTTCTGATTTTGGCAGGAGGGGCGTGTTTCTTTGTCGGCAACTACAGTGCCAGCTTCCCAACTCCACAGGCTGTTCTCTAGCTTCTTGACCTTAGAGGCAGAAGCAGCATCCCTGGTGGCCCAGTTCTGACGCAATGCTTGGGAAGTGACCCTGCTCAGCCTAGAACCCATCTCTTAACCCTTCCCATCCATCCTGTAATCAACCCCTTCTGCTGAAACCAGTGGGAGGGTTTTGTGTCCTGAACCAGGGAACCATCACCAACAGAAGAGCTCACTATAAGTTTCCTGCTCCTAAAAGTATCCTTGCATCCTTTTATTTTCTAGGCTTTCTGTCTGTGGAGACCTTTAGGGCAGAAGACATACCCTTAGGCAAAAAGGTCTTACCTAATACTCAGGAATTCTATGGGTTTTCTAAATAAAACAGTAAACAATTAAATCTGAGTAATTTAGGAGTTCCCCAGTGGCCTAGTGGTTAAGGATTTGGTGCTGTCACTGCTGTGGCTCAGGTTTGAGCCCTGGCCCAGGAACTTCCACATGCCTAGGGCACGGCCAAAAAAAGAAAGAAAGAAAAAAAAACCCCAACCAAACAAAAAAGCTAAATAATTCAATTCCCAGGTCTCATCTACTCCTTAAAGATAGAGGCTCTGCTAGTTCCCGTTGTGCCTCAGCGGTTAACGGATCCAACTAGGAACCATGGGGTTGCGGGGTCGATCCCTGGCCTTGCTCAGTGGGTTAGGGATCCGGCGTTGCCGTGAGCTGTGGTGTAGATGGCAGACGTAGCTCGGATCCCACGTTGCTGTGGCTGTGGCATAGACTGGCGGCTATGGCTCCGATTCGACCCCTGGCCTGGGAACCTCCATATGCCGTGGGTGCGGCCCTAGAAATGGCAAAAGGACAAAAAAAAAAAAAAAGATAAAGGCTTTGGAAGATTTTTTTAACCACCCCAAAAAACTAGGCTAGGCCCCCAGACATGTCTTTTTGTGTTGATAGCACCAAAACACTCATCCCATGGCATACAATAACTACATGTTCTGTGCAAATCTGTCTGGTGAGCCCTGGAAGGGAGGACATTTGCTTCATTAACTTTTCTTCCTTTACATTCAAAAAATTGAGGAAGTCACCACATGGCATAGCAGCTTAAGGATCTGGCATTGCTGCAGCTGTGGTGCAGGCTGCAACTGTGGTGTGGCTTCTATCCTGGGTCTGGGAACTTCTACATGACACAGGTAAAGCCAAAGAAAAAAATGAGGTATAATTCATATAGGATAAAATTAACTACTTTAAAATGTATACTTCAGTGGTTTTTTGTGTATTCACTATTTTGTGCAACCACTACTACTAATTTTTACAATAGTTCCATCACTGTAAGCGCACTCCATACAGAATATATATAAACAGCAGTTAGTCCCATTTCCCCTCTTTTCCTTCCCTGGCAAACAAAAATCTACTTTCCATCTCTGGATCTGCTACTCTGGATATTTCATACAAATGGAATCACACGCTATTTTGCCTTTTGCGCCTGGCTTCTTTCACTTAACATGCTTTCAAGGTTCAACTGTATTATTGCACAAATAATACTAAATGCCTTTTTCTGACTAAACAGCATCCTACTGTGTGGATAAACCACATTTTATCTATCGGTCCATTAGCTGATGGACATTTGAGTTGTTTCCACTTTCTGGTGATTGTGAATAGTGCTGCTATGAACATTCACTTCTGTGTCTCCAGTGTCTAGCACAGCGCCTGGCACATAATAGGCACTTAACTATCATTTGCTGAATGAAAGAAGAGTTCCGCTGATTGTTCCAAAGGCCTCCTTTTCCATATGACCTGTGGTGATGCTTCTGTGACACAGCTGCCCCCACTGTTTAGCAATGCCTGTCTCCTTTGCTCACTGGTCCTGGTGTCTCTGGGAGATTCTTCTGTGTTGTCTGAATTTCACCAGGAGGACAGGACACCCCTTTACCATTCCTCACACAGAGCAAAGAGGTGCTTCAGCTTATCTCTACTACAGACACATTTACTCCTCTTTTATCCTTCCAAGCTACACTGCTGTATCCTATACCCTTCTCCCCTTGCCCTGTCTGACAGGCCCTTTCCTCTCAAGTGTCAGCTGGTATGCAGGGCCACATGCTCCAGTGTGTTCCTGCCTTGCCCTTTATTACTCTGACTCACCAACCTGGCTGATGTCTACACTGTCAGCACCCATGAGCTCCGGCCCTCTTACCACCCAGTCACTTCCTCAGACCCTAAATGCAAGACTTGGTCTTTAACATCAAGGATGCACATCTAGAACAGCACAGTCCAAAAGAAATATAATGAGAGCCACACATATAACTTTAAATTAGTAGATTCACATATCCAAGATATTCTATAACATACTTAAACATACTCCAATAACTATATAAAGCATGTGTTTTTGATTGTTTGTTTGTTTGTTGCTTTTTAGGGCTGCACCTGTGACATATGGAAGCTCCTAGGCTAGGGGTGTAATCAGAGCTGTAGCTGCTGGCCTACACTGCAGTTCATGGCAACACCAGATCCTTAACCCGCATTCTTATGGATTCTAGTCAGGTTCATTACTGCTAAGCCATGATGAGAAATCCTAAAGCATGCATTTTTAAAATTTGAATCTAACTTAATTAATTAAAATTCTGTTTCTGAGTCACATGAGTCACATTGTAAGTACTCAACGGTCACATGTGGCTAGTGGCTACCACACTGGACATCATAGATCTAGGAAACAAACTAATCTCTACAAGTAACTTCCCCAAGGCAAATTAAGACAGATATCAAACTATCCACAATTGAGAACAAAATAGGAGCATAAGAAAAGCCCTAAATGACAGGACTATGGACTGACTCCATGTTCATTCAACAAGTATTTACTACATACCTTCTATAAGCATGTCATGGGCCTTCAGAGGAGACAGAGACAGGTTGGGAGAGACATTGTATATACACATAAAATGCATTTCCCCACACTGGCATCTTAAGATTCATAGTGTGGTTAGGTGTTTAGGTTAGCTCCTACGAGTTGACTGGACCCGTAATATAATTGAAATATTATAAAGTTACAATGGTGTTTAAGTCTAAAATCAAAACTACGAGTCTTATTTTTCCAACAACGGAACATTTAAACAAACAAACCTAAACAAGTTTTTTAACAAGACACAGTCCTTAAGGCCCTCATGAGAGTTGGCCAGACTCTAAGTCTAGCCTTATTTGAGGAACTAAACGTCAAAAAAAGGCGGAAGAAACTGGAATGCTGGCCTCAAAGCCAGATGCCACTGTGGGCCAAGGCTGATGAGTGACCCCAGAGAGGAAACACTGTTTTAAGACCTGAAGCTCTAAGAGTCAAAATACTTTCCCTCTTGTCAAGAGGGGAGATGAAGAGGAAAACAGAAGCACTGACAACTGATGGGGTTTTGGATTCCTAGGTGGGGTAAGCAATTAAGGGATATCATTAACATCGAGGGAGGAACAGGGGAGAGCAGTGAGAGCCAGAGCCAGCAGGGGGCCAACCCTGCCTGAATGGGGAAGGGGAGGAAGTGGGTAAGGGTTCTCACAAAGGGGCTATAGGAGGGCTAAGGGTAATGAGAACACATGGACAAGGAGAACTGAATGGGAGGCTCAGGGTAGGCTCCTCATGTGAATCTAAAGATCATACTCAAGGACATTTGAGAACTGAAAACTGCTGCTAAAGAGGATGGTGGTGGTGGTAATGATGGTGATGGCGATGCTGATGGTGTTGATGCTGCTGCTTATGGCGTTGATGGTGATGGTGGTGGTGATGATGGTGGTGGTGGTAGCATCTAATGGTTGACATTTAACCGTTTTCTACATGGGACAAGCTGTGCAAAGTCCTTCACATAGATATTGTTATGTAATCTTCATTTAATGGGAAAGATCTCCATGCAGTGGAGAGTTCTGAATAGAACTCTAATTCAAGAGTCTGACATCCAGAAAGGAGGGGAGGGGCCTTCTCAAGGAAGGAAAATAGAGAACCACTTCTTAGGGCTGTAAATTTTATCCAATTTGCTGTCTCTTCTTGTTCAGTCTCAAACCAAACAGCATATTGTGTCTGTCTTCCTAAAATCAAGACCCAAACTCCCACCAGAGGCTCAAACAACATTTGTAGATAATGATGATGACATGCTTTTGGAGTCTAACAAACCTGGGTTCAAATCTCAGTTAGAGGTTTCTACCAGTGCTTAATGGTTAAGAGCTGACCTTGCAGGAGTTACTTTTTAACGTATCTGAATGCTGTCTTTATTAAAAAGGGGAATAAGCTGAGAAACCATCAGAATTCCCCACCTCTCACAAACTCACTCTCTCCTTACCAGAAAAGCTAAAATAACCCCATCTCCTAAAAAAACCCAAAAAACCTTTAACAAACACCTACCCTAGGCTTGAGAGTCAGGAGGGGTTAGTTTAGCATGACCCCACCAACAGGAGCTAAGGTTGGTACTGAGACTTTCTCGAACTCCAAGTTTGGGAGGAGTCACAAAGTCTCTTACCTAAAGAAAGAAAACCAGGCCAAGTTGGGCCTCAAACTGTACCAACTATTCCTTAGGATGAGCAGGGAGGTCCCCCTGAATTTACCTAGCATCATGTAGTGATAACAACTACCAACTACAGCACATGGGAAAGCTCCGACTTCACACAATTTCAAAACAAAAAATACTGAAATATTGCCAGCATGGTCTCAATGAAGTGGGCAATTTACTAAATCAGACTTCTTTTCATCCCCAGGAACATGTGGGTATCCATGACACTGGAAAAAAAAACATAGGTCTGAACAATACAGACTAAGGAACCCCCACCCCCACCCCGCCCCCAGCATTTCCTCAAGTGCTCTCTGGCTCTGGAACATGTGACACTCACAGGGCTGTCTCTCCAGCTCTGACTCACCCAGAGCAGCATAGCCTTGCTTGCCTGCCTGCAGACCCCAGGGCTGCAAAGACCTCATCAATGTCCAGGGCTTGCAACCCATCCAGTTACACAGGCCCCCACACCCCAAAAAGACCCACACTTGGTTGTTGCTACTGTCATGAAATTCTTTTTTTTTTTTTTGTCTTTTAAGGCCACACCCACAGGATATGGAGGTTCCCAGACCAGGGGTCCAATCAGAGCTGTAGCTGCCAGCTTACGCCAGAGCCACAGCAACTTGGAATGTGAGCCACGTCTGGGACCTACACCATAACTCATGGCAATGCCAGATCCTTAACCCACTGAGAGAGGCCAGGGATCAAACCCGTGTCCTCACGGATGCTAGTCGGGTTCATTAACCGCTGAGCCATGACGGGAGCTCTTGTCATGAAATTCTTAATGATTACTCATTATTCATAATTTTTAACAAGGGGCCCTGCATTTTCATTTTATACCAGGCCCTGACTTAGTGGAGCTGGTCTGGAGTTATCTGACTCAGGAGAGAAGTTCAATTCACAGCAACAACTGGTGTGCTATAGGGTCAGGGCAAGAAATAAAAACTTCCTTTGAATGAAAGCAACTAGTTTTCATTCTTAGGCAGAGAGGAAATGACCACACACGACCCGCCCCCCCCAAAACAAAGCCAAAACAATGGCAATTACAATTCTGTTTGAAAGACGGAATTAGTAAGCCAATGAAACCTTAACTTCCTCTCGTTCTCCCCAGCATCATAGAGTGGGAAGCCGTCAGATGCTCACCCAGAGACACTAGTGGCAGTGCCGTTAGTTCCAGCCCCAGTGAGGGCTGGGTTATGAGCAGAGCAGCACACAGCAACCACTCAACCACTTGGAACAGGGGGAGAGGAAACATACTCACATCAAAGAATCAGCGACCCTAAGTAGAAAACGCAGGACACAAAGGAAGGTCAATACCCAGAGTCAAGCAAAAAAATTCACCAAGGAGAAGCACTTCCCTGTGTGTATGTGTGTGCCTGGGTGTGTGGGGGGTGTGTGTGTGTGGGGGGGGCAGATGGGTGGTGTTTAAGTAAAAACTGAGGCCATAAAAATTGTTTTTTTTTTTTTTTTAAATTAGAGCTGTTTTTAAGAAGTGACAGAACCACTTCTAAATTCTTCATTTTCCTGGTCAGAACAATTCTGCGTAGGAAACCAAAACTATTACTTTAACATGGGATAAAAACTCCTGTAACTGCTTTCGATTCTCTAGTTTACCTGAAGATCTTAACACATGGCAAGGGCATTAAGGGTAGAGCCCTCCCCTCCGCCCCCAACCCCGGGCTCTGCACTTGCCTCACACACCCTGATTCCCCAAAGAGGGCAGAGCCAGCACTAGGGAGAAATTTCAAAGATCAGGCCTCTACCACCATCAAGGAGGCTACTACCCACAGAAACTGAGCTAATTCAATGCTAGAAGGAAAAGTCCCCAGTGTTGGAAATCACAGGCCAAAACCTGTCAATTAGGTGAAGACCAGCCAAGTTAATCTCAGTGAAATGATTTAAATCATCTCTTCTTTTCAACAGTTTTTACCAAATAGAAACTTCAGACTGGGTCCCATCCATTACCTGCCATATTCCAAAAGCGTGGCGTGGACCCGCGATTCTTCATCCAGAAGCTCCTCTGCTCCCTGCTGGCGTTTATATTTCCGACGTGGCTTGTAAGCATCCTAAGAAGTGGATGAGGCAGAGGGTGTGAGGAAGGCTCTGGTCCTGCCACTGAGGTGGGAGGCCTTTCCCATCCCCATGTGGTGAGTCTAGCCCCCTGTAGGAGAGGAGCTTACCCATCTGAATGCTATGTTGTAGTAAATGCTTCCACCCAATCTTGTCAACTTTGTTTTATCTTGGTTTTTTTTTTTGGTCCTATGACATTTTAATATTTCATGCAGATTTATCAATCACCTTACTTCCAACTTGGGGATTATTTTAAAAAAAAGCTCTGAGAGAGGACAAGATGGCGGAGGAGTAGGGGGACACGCTCGCCCTCTCCCACAAACACAACAAAAAAAGCACATCTACAGAATAAATGACTCGCACAGAACAGCAACCAATCGCTGGCAGAGGAACCTAAACTCCAATAACGGCAAGAAGTTCGTGACATTACTGGGCAGAACGGAAGAAAAGAGGAGAGTGAGAGAAGGTGAATCCGAGCGGGACGGGCACTCCCGAAAGGGAACTGCGGAGGAGAAAGGGATCCCTCACCCTGGAAAGTCACCTACACGGGGGAAAGATCAAACGAACCGGAGGAATCTCCAGATGCAGAGAAGAGTGTAGCAGTAAGTTGGAGTACGGAAAAGCTGATCAAGAACCGAACGGACCATCTGAACTACGGGCACAGTCACCAAAAATTGAGACGCCTGGGTGGGGGCTGGGCACCGAATCCTCGGCTCCAGAGGTTAGTCCCCGGGAAAGGGCCAGGGGACGCCTGGGTGGGGGCTGGGCACTGAGACCTCGGCTCCAGAGGTTAGCCCCCGGGAAAGGGACGGGGGACACCTGGATGGGGGCTGGGCACTGAGACCTCGGCTCCAGAGGTTAGTCCACGAGAACGGGCTGGGGGGGCGGGGCGGAGCGGAAACTGCTTGGGAGGGCTAGAAACCATTTGACGGGGCAGAGACTGCCTGGGAGACTAGAAAACAAAGCTGTCGCAGAGGAAGGGAGCAATACTCTAAGGGCGGGGAAGTGGAAAGCCGCATCAGAGGGAACCTGGGAGAAGAGCCTGGTCTGCGCCCGTGCTGGGGAGGGGAGAGAAGAAGGGGTGGGTCCCCATAGAATACCCCCCACGCCATAGCAAGCTTACAGGCCCGCTAGCTAGCTGAAAGCTGTGCTTCCCAGTGCATCCCCTCCCCCCACCCCCACCACCCGCTACGCTCTCGCTGAACTTGGGGCTGCCTGTCATCCAGAAGGGCTGGCCTCAACAACTGCCTGAAGCCTACCACCACAAGGGCTGTCCCTGCACAGGTCTGCTTGCCCTTTGGAGGGGCTACACTTTGGCAGAGGAGCAGCAAACACCACCAGTCCCCGAGAAAAGGCCTGTAGCCCAGAAAAGCTAGAACAAGCCTAGCCAGGCCGTGAATAGATCTGCCTAATTCTCAGACGGTTTTTCTGAGTCAGGCTGCCCCGGGGAGGAGCCTCTTGGGTTTCCAACGGCCCTGCTACCTGCCCAAGCCCCCAGGGGGTGCCCCACTCCCGCGGAATAGCTGCTCAGCACCACCAGCCCCCTGGAGGACCCCCTGCAGCCCAGAAAAGCTGCAACAAGCTTGGCCAGACTGTGAAAAGATCTGCCTACATTCTCAGGCCATCCTTCTGAGTTGGGCTGCCCTAGGGAAGAGCCTCTTAGGTTCTCAGTGACCCAGATGGCTGCTCCAGCCCCCAGGGCGTGCAGCACTCCTGAGGAACAGATGCCCAACACCGCCAACCCCCTGCAAGAACCCCACTGCCTAAAAACACCAGAGCAAGCTCTGCATGACCAAGTGACATCTGCTACCATCGTGGTGTGGACCTCCCAGTCCTGTCTGCCCTTAGGAAGTCCTCCATTGCTTCAAAGAAACACTGTTAGCCAGATCAACACTCCAGAAAAGCCACACTGCCTCAAAAAAGATTGACCAACAATGCCAGCCCTCAGGAAATAATCCACGGCAGTGACAAGGCAAACACTGCCTGATAACGGAGAGTACAACTCCCTAAGGAAAAAGAAAACAATAAGCAAGATGAAGAAGCTGAGAAACCACCCCCAGTCAAACCAACAGGAGAACTCACCTAAAACAGTCAACAATGAAACAGAGCTCTGCAGTCAGACAGACCTGGAGTTCAAAAGAGACATAGTGAAAATACTGAGGGAATTAAGAGAAGATATGAACAGTAATGCAGATACCCTCAGAAAGGAACTAGAAAATATAAGGAGGAGCCAAGAAAAACTAGAACATTCATTTGCAGAGATGCAACTGAACTAAGGGCAGTAAAAACCAGAATGAATAATGCAGAAGAACGAATCAGTGATATGGAAGATAGAATAATGGAAATCACTCAATCTGGTCAACAGACAGAAAACCGAATCAAAAAACTGGAAAGCAATATAAGAGACCTATGGGATAATATAAAGCGGGCCAATCTACGCATAATAGGAATTCCAAAAGGAGTAGAAAAAGATAAGGGGATGGAAAATATATTTGAAGAAATTATCACTGGAAACCTCCCAAATCTAAAGGACACTGGGTTCAAGATACAAGAAGCACAGAGGGCCCCAAACAAACTGAACCCAAATAGACCCACAGCAAGACACATCATAATAAAAATGGCAAAAGTTAGTGATAAAGAGAGGATCCTAAAGGCAGCAAGACAAAAACAGAATGTTACCTACAAGGCAACCCCCATAAGAATATCAGCTGACTTCTCTACAGAAACACTACAGGCCAGGAGGGAATGGCAAGAGAGATTTAAAGTGCTAAAAGGAAAAAAATATGCAACCTAGAATACTCTATCCAGCAAGAATATCATTTAAAATAGAAGGGGAAATAAAAATTTTTTCCAACAAACAAAAACTTAAAGAATACAGCAACACAAAACCCAGGTTAAAGGAAATATTGAAAGGGCTTCTCTAAACCAAAAAGAAAGGAAGGAAAGGGAAGAAAAAAGAAAAGAAAAAAAAAAAGATGAAGAGGAAGAACTAGGACTGAGGAAACCACAATCAGAGAGCAGTCACTCAAATAAGCCAGCATACAGATTTAATCATGAACATGCTTCAAACAAAATAAAATTAAAAAGAAAAAATAAAAAAGAGTCATCAAAACCATAAAATGTGGGCAAGGGATGTTAGGAAGTAAATAACCCTTTTTGTTTGTTTGTATGTTTCTCTTCTTAATTTTAATATAGTAATGAAGTGTTTGAACTTACAGGACCATCAGGCTAAAACACACAATTATGGGAAGGGGTTAGCATACTTAAAAAACAGGGCAATCACAAGCCAAAACCAAATATTGCATTTGCAAAAAATGAAAAAAAAATACACTCAAGCAGATAATAACAGGAGACCATCCAACAAAAAAAAAAAAAAAAGAAAGGAAGAATGGAGAACCATAGAATCAACTGGAACACGAGGTTCAAATGGCAATAAATAATCATCTATCAATTATCACCTTAAATGTCAATGGACTGAACGCCCCAATCAAAAGACACAGAGTGGCTGAGTGGATAAAAAGGCAAAAACCTTCAATATGCTGCCTATAAGAAACTCACCTTAGGACAAAGGATACATATAGATTGAAAGTGACAGGGTGGGGAAAAATATTTCACGCCAATAGACATGACAGAAAAGCAGGAGTTGCAACGCTCATATCAGACAAAATAGACTTTAAAACAAAAGACATAAAGAAAGACAAAGAAGGACACTACTTAATGATTCAGGGATCCATCCAAGGAGAGGATGTTACTATCGTCAACATATATGCCCCAAATACAGGAGCACCCAGATACATACAACAAATATTAACAGACATAAAGGGAGATATTGATGAGAATACAATCATAGTAGGAGACCTTAATACCCCCCTCACATCAATGGACAGATCCTCTAGACAGAAAACCAATAAAGCAACAGAGATCCTAAAGGAAACAATAGAAAAGTTAGACTTCATTGATATCTTCAGGACACTACATCCAAAAAAATCAGAATACACCTTCTTCTCAAATGCTCATGGAACATTCTCAAGAATCGACCACATATTGGGACACAAAGCTAATCTCAATAAATTTAGGAGCATAGAAATTATCTCAAGTATCTTCTCTGACCACAATGCCATGAAATTAGAAATCAACCATGGGAAAAGGAAAGAGAAAAAACCTACTGCATGGAGACTAAACAACATGCTACTAAAAAACCAATGGGTCAATGAGGAAATCAAGAAGGAAATTAAAAACTAGCTTGAAACAAATGATAATGAAGACACAACCGCTCAAAATCTATGGGATGCTGTGAAAGCAATGCTCAGAGGGAAATGCATAGCAATACAGGCCTTTCTCCAAAAAGAAGAAAGAGCCCAAATTGACAACTTAACCCTCCACCTAAATGAATTAGAAAAAGAGGAACAAAAAAGTCCTGAAGTCAGCAGAAGGAAGGAAATTATAAAGATCAAAGAAGAAATCAATAAAATAGAGACTCAAAAAACAATAGAGAAAATTAATAAAACCAAGAGCTGGTTCTTTGAAAAGGTAAACAAAATGGACAAACCCCTGGCCAGACTCACTCAAAAGAGGAGAGAAAGAACCCAAATAACCAAAAGTATAAATGAAAAAGGAGAAATCTCAACAGATACAGCAGAAATACAAAAAACCGTAAGAGAATACTATGAACAACTATACGGCAACAAGTCTGACAATCTGGAAGAAATGGACAATTTTCTAGAATCTTACAGCCTGCCAAAACTGAATCAAGTAGAAACAGACCAACTGAACAGACCGATCACTAGAAATGAAATTGAAGAGGTCATAAAATCACTCCCTACAAATAAATGTCCAGGACCAGATGGCTTCACAGGTGAATTTTATCAAACATATAAAGAGGAATTGGTGCCCATCCTCCTTAAACTCTTTCAAAAGGTGGAAGAAGAAGGAATACTCCCAAAGACATTCTATGATGCCACCATCACCCTCATTCCAAAACCAGACAGACATACCACCAAAAAAGAAAACTATCGCCCAATATCATTGATGAATATAGATGTAAAAATTCTCAACAAAATCTTAGCCAACTGAATCCAACAACATACCAAAAAAATTATACAGCATGATCAGGTTGGGTTCATCCCAGGTTCACAAGGATGGTTCAACATATGCAAATCAATCAGCATCATACACCACATTAACAAAAAAAAAAGTCAAAAATCATATGATCATCTCAATAGATGCAGAAAAAGCATTTGACAAAGTCCAACATCCATTCATGATCAAGACCCTCGCCAAAGTGGGTATAGAGGGAAGGAACATTCCTGAAGATAATCAAAGCCATTTATGAGAAACCCACAGCAAATATAATACTCAATGGGGAAAAACTGAAAGCCTTCTCACTCAAATCTGGAACAAGACAGGGATGCCCACTCTCACCACTGCTCTTCAACAGAGTTTTGGAAGTCCTAGCCACAGCAATTAGACAAACCAAAGAAATCAAAGGCATCCATATAGGAAGAGAAGAGATCAAACTGTCACTGTATGCAGATTACATGATACTATACATAGAAAACCCAAAGGACTCAACGCCAAAACTCCTTGAACTGATTCATAAATTCAGCAAAGTAGCAGGATATAAGATTAACATTCAGAAGTCAGGTGCATTTCTGTATACCAGCAATGAAATATTAGAAAAGGAATACAAAAACACGGTACCTTTTAAAATTGCACCTCACAAAATCAAATACCTCGGAATACACCTGACCAAGGAGGTAAAGGACCTATATGCCGAGAACTATAAAACTTTCATCAAAGAAATCAAAGAAGATGTAAAGAAATGGAAAGATATTCCATGTTCCTGGAATGGGAAAATCAATATTGTAAAAATGGCCATACTACCCAAAGCAATCTACAGATTCAATGCAATCCCTATCAAATTACCCAGGACATTTTTCACAGAACTAGAACAAACAATCCAAACATTTATATGGAACCACAAAAGACCCAGAATCGCCAAAGCAATCCTGAGAAACAAAAACCAAGCAGGAGGCATCACTCTCCCAGACTTCAAGAAATACTACAAAGCCACAGTCATCAAAACAGTGTGGGAGTGGTATCAAAACAGACAGACAGACCAATGGAACAGAATAGAGAACCCGGAAATAAACCCTGACACCTATGGTCAATTCATCTTTGACAAGGGAGGCAAGAACATAAAGTGGGAAAAAGAAAGTCTATTTAGCAAGCATTGCTGGGAAACCTGGACAGCTGCATGCAAAGAAATGAAACTAGAACACACCCTCACACCATGCACAAAAATAAACTCCAAATGGCTGAAAGACTTAAATATATGACAGGACACCATCAAACTCCTAGAAGAAAACATAGCCAAAACACTCTCTGACATCAACATCATGAATATTTTCTCAGGTCAGTCTCCCAAAGCAATAGAAATTAGAGCAAAAATAAACCCATGGGACCTCATCAAACTGAAAAGCTTTTGCACAGCAAAGGAAACCAAAAAGAAAACAAAAAGACAACTTATAGAATGGGAGAAAACAGTTTCAAATGATGCAACTGACAAGGGCTTAATCTCTAGAATATATAAACAACTTATACAACCCAACAGCAAAAAAACCAATCAATCAATGGAAAAATGGGCAAAAGACCTGAATAGACTGTTCTCCAAAGAAGATATACAGATGGCCAGCAAACACATGAAAAAATGCTCAACATCGCTGGTTATAAGAGAAATGCAAATCAAAACTACCATGAGATATCACCTCACACCAGTCAGAATGGCCATCATTAATAAATCCACAAATAACAAGTGCTGGAGGGGCTGTGGAGAAAAGGGAACCCTCCTGCACTGTTGGTGGGAATGTCAACTGGTACAGCCACTATGGAGAACAGTTTGGAGATACCTTAGAAATCTATACATAGAACTTCCATATGACCCCGCAATCCCACTCTTGGGCATCTATCCAGACAAAACTCTACTTAAAAGAGACACTTGCACCCGCATGTTCATTGCAGCACTATTCACAATAGCCAGGACATGGAAACAACCCAAATGTCCATCGACAGAGGATTGGATTCGGAAGAGGTGGTATATATACACAATGGAGTACTACTCAGCCATAAAAAAGAATGACATAATGCCATTTGCAGCAACATGGATGGAACTAGAGAATCTCATACTGAGTGAAATGAGCCAGAAAGACAAAGACAAATACCATATGATATCACTTATAACTGGAGTCTAATACCCAGCACAAATGAACATCTCCTCAGAAAAGAAAATCATGGACTTGGAGAAGAGACTTGTGACTGCCTGATGGGAGGGGGAGGAAGTGGGAGGGATCGGGAGCTTGGGCTTATCAGACACAACCTAGAATAGATTTACAAGGAGATCCTGCTGAATAGCATTGAGAACTTTGTCTAGATATTCACGTTGCAACAGAAGAAAGGCTCGGGGTAAAATGTAATTGTAATGTATACATGTAAGGGTAACCTGACCCCCTGGCTGTACAGTGGGAAAATTTAAAAAAAAAAAAAAAAAAGAAATTTCAGGGGTGCTTCTTAAACAGAAAAAAAAATAAAAAATAAAAAAAGCTTATATGTTACTTTTAGAGATTATATTTAGCCTTTTAATTTATTCAGATTTTTTTTTTTTTTTGGTATAGTGAAAGGTAGTTATCTATAGACATATGTTTTTCTCTGAATGGAAAGTTAAGAATCCCAACATCAAGTTAATAGTCTATCCTTCCCTTGATTTAAAATGGCAAATAGATATATATGTATAATAACATGTACCAATATTATCTTCAATCCCTTTCACTTTTTTTTTTGTCTTTTTGCCTTTTCTAGGGCATACGGAGGTTCCCAGGCTAGGGGTCTAATCGGAGCTGGATCCAAGCCGTGTCTCATGGCAACGCCAGATCCTTAACCCACTGAACGAGGCCAGGGATCGAACCCTCAACCTCATGGTTCCTAGTTGGATTCGTTAACCACTGAGCCGTGATGGGAACTCCTATCCCTTTCACTTTTTGAGGCTTTATCCTGTCTCTACTGTTCTTTTTCAAATTTCCTGGCTATTCTTACACATTTTCTCTTCTGAACAAATTCTGCTATCTGCTTGCCAAGGTCATCATGAGAAACTGTTGAGCTTTGTTTGATTAGAATCATACCAAATTTACACATTGCTTTGGAAAGAACCAACATCTTTATAATATCGAATCTTAACTTGAAAAGCAAGGTTCTACTCTCTATTCAAAACTTTATTATTTCTTAAAAATTTTTTTCCAAAAACATATAAATTTTCCACAGTCATTACATATCTAGACCTTTCTATGTCTCAGAGCCACAAACTGTGTAACAACCACAGACATCTCAATTCTTAAATGCTAATAACAGATGCAAATCCTTCAGAGATACATCTCTTCTATAAAAGTGTTTTGAGGTTTATCCTGAAAAAATTTTATAAGAACACAAAATGCGCTACAGACTTTCAATGACTTTTAAAATTATCAGAATAGGATTTAGTTATAAACATAGAAAAAAATATCTATTTTGTGAGGACACATTCTGAAATTGTATATATATATGTGTGTGTGTGTGTGTGTCTGTCTGTCTGTCTATCTACCTACCTACCTGTCTGGTATATGGCATATGCTCAGTTATGACCTGATTTGTCATTCTACCCCAAATGAATGTCCTTCTTGACTGTCAAACTGGCATCAAATCATACCTTAGTAACATTTGCTCAGGGCTCTGGGTGCAAGCAGGCAGCTGTCTATGCAAGGTATTCTATTTGTCCCTGAATCTTTTTTTCCTTCACCAGCAGAGTTCACCACACCTAACCTCTACCTGGACTTCACCAGGACAAGCATTATTATTGGTTTCTTTGGACAGTGGCATTTTTTATGTTAATTAGACTTTTTCTCCCCTTGAAAATTCTGGTTAACTTTATTATCATCTCACTTTTTATTATGGGGAATTTCAAACATACAGGAAAACATCCCTTTGTACCATACATATATCTCAACAATTTTGTAGAAAAGGAATGAAACAGGTTCTGGATTGATAATAGAGGGCTGTTCCTATAACTTTCTGCCACAAACATTCCTGGTTTGCTGCTGGTGGCTACATGAATAGGAAGCTATAAATAACATAAAACAAATTTATGGGGAAGTGAAAACCATAGTAAACCCATATGACGTCAGTTACTGTGTACGATTTAATTTCCACTGAGCTCTACCATTATAGCAGCACTGTATAATGGAGCTTAATTCAGAGAGTCAATGACCCCGGACAGGAAATTGGATTCTTCTAAAAAAGGGACTGACTCCAAAACAATAGCATAGTGAAAAAATGAGGTCACAAGGACCTTTTATTCTGCCAAACAATGACAACGTTGGCCTTTGTGTAATTATTTCTTCTACTTTAAAGCATCTCATACAGGTCTCACCTTTTGCATTTTATAACTACACCATGAGGTAGAGGCAATGCAGATGCCATTACCTCCACTTTGCTACTAAAGAAGCAGAGATTACATAATTATCCAGGCTTGCTAGGATAGGTACCCTGACTGCTAGTCGCAAGGTTTCCTACTACACTAACTTGCCTCTGTGGGCATTCTAGTCATCCACCAGCCACTTCAGCAGAGCCCGACACATACAATCTGAGTCTGCTCCATGAATTATTACAACATAGATTTGCTTAAGTAAGGGACCTAAATGTCAGAGGTTTTCCAGAACTACTGCTAAATCACCCTTTTTAGCAACAGGAGTCAAGAACATTGACATCTAGTCCTGTCTCTGCCATTAACAAGCTGTGTAACCCTAAGAAAGGCAGTTTCTTAGGGTCACATAGTCCCCACAATGGGCCTGTTTCTTTATCTATAAAATGAGCCTTGGACTAAAAGACCTTGAAGGATGCATCCAGTCTCTCATTTTTTTTTTTTTTGGTGTTCTTTTTACCCTGTAAAGACAATGAGTTGGTAGAATAATTTCATAAATAAAGTCTAAGATTAATTTTTTAAAAACCCATGCTTTTCTACATGATTGCACTATTAAGAAGGTATGCAAAATCAATTTATCTTTTGCCACTAATAGTGGGAGCAATAGGCAATAGCAATGGCAGTCATTTCCGGAATGCTAGGTATGTGTCAAGCATACACTCCTCTACACATGCTGCCCACCAGATCCTCACACCTACCAGGGTAGTTATCTTTGTTTTATGTACACAGATGATGGAACAGGCACAGAGATGAAATAACTTGCCAGAGTTACAAAGGCAATAAATGACAGAGTTGGGATGATTCCAGAACTGGGACTCTTAAGCACCCTGCAAGATGTGTTATACCTCAACTCTCATCACCCTTCATGGTGGGCTCTGATCATTTGCTCAGCTGATGCCAAAGGATACATGAATGGAGTTAAAAAGTTAAGGCAATCCCTTGGCAAAGGAGACCCTCATGCACTGTGAGAGATGAAGGCCTCAAGACAGGTTCACCTGGTGGGGCCATTCCTCTGGGCCACATTCCAAGTATCAGGGAAGGGATGGGAAGAGCTAAGCACCATGGCCAGTCACTGCCTGCCCCATTCTGGTGGGAAAGCCCTTCATGAAATGACGAGCAGGCAACCAAAGAGCCAACAGCCTACCCTCGGAGCTCTAGGTGGTCAGACCACATCCAACTCAGCAGGAAGCACATTTCCAAAGTGCTTCCAGTGACCCCAGCAGCTCAATCTCACAGGGCTCACCTGACAGCCCAAATCTGACTCCAAGAGACACACCTCAGCCAACAAGCCCCTGAACAAATGCTACCTTCCATCTAAAAGGGCTACACGGACATTCCCACCACCAAACGCAGTGTCCTGAAAGGTCCCATAAAAAAAAGTTATTATAACTGGGACAAATAAGCTTGTTTTCTTCACTCTTGCAATAATAAAACCACCACCACTACCAGCACAGAGCCCCCGGGTACTGAGGGAGGGAGGGATGAGAATGTGGATGGCATGCATGTCCATGGGGAGTAATTAGCTGGGGAGGTAGGGTTTTCTCCAGACACCCCCAACCCTGTTCCCTTTCTATCCTCTCTCACATGAGCTCTGCCATGAAGGCCTGTCTTCTGCTCTTGGAGGTTCAGCCCAACCCCTACCTCAGGGCCCCTTGAGTCTGAACTGAAGGGCATAACTTTTTTTTTCTTTTTAGGACCGCACCCGAGGCACATGGAAGTTCCCAGGCTAGGGGTTGAATTGGAGTGACATCACAGTCACAGCAACACCAAATCCGAGCTGCATCAGCAACCTACGCTGCAGTTCATGGCAATGCCGGATCCTTAACCCACTGAGCAAGGCCAGGGATCGAACCCACATCCTCAAGGATACCAGTCGGGTTCTTAACCAACTGAGCCACAATAGGAACTCCTGAACAGTGTAACTTGGTGGGTAAGAATGAGCTAGCTCTTTTGTATAAACGAGCCAAGATGGCTTCAGTATATTGACTCCAAGGTTTATTACTTCACAGGAGACTGAGACCTGCTGCTCAAAACCCTCCAGAACCAAACTCAAAACTTTTCACATGCCCAGTTATTTAAAAGATGGCCCTGATAAGCAGATTTTTAGTTGTTTAAAGCCTGTCTGTGTTTCATGCTCTGCAAAACTACACCTGACATTTGGTGACCCCAGGCAGGATAAGGCCAGTGGGTATAAAGACCCTAGGCTGTGGCTGCCTTTCAAGTATCTTGAATCAACCCAGGAGTTTCCCACCCCTCATTCACCCCAGGGGTCCCTTGCTTTCTTTCCTCCCCTTTAGGATGGTCCTCTTGCTCAGGCTTCGGGAAGGCCACGCCCACTCTGTGGGGCAAACCTGTCAAACATCCCCCAAATAGGGCCCATGTGTGCTACTGCCACCCTGTGGTCACACCCTTTACCTTGATGAACTTGACATCCCTTGAATCCTTTGCAGTGGGAATGTCCCTGCTTTAGCCACACGTCCTAGCGTGCAATCTGGCACACAGTGCTTAGTTACTGTTATTGACTGAATAGATGGCGTCAAACAGACACAGTTTTAATACTTGCCCCATTACTATCTGTCTGATTTGGAGCAAGTTACTTTAACCTCTGTCATTTTCTACCTGTAAAACAGGTATAGGGAGAGAGCTATAAGGATTAATCAATCTACTTAGTAACTGACACACATTAAGGGCTAAGATATACATACATATGTATACAAGCTATTATTAATAAAATTACTCATTTTTTTATTACTCAATGAATTTATTACATTTATAGTTGTACAATGATCATCACAGTCCATTTTTATAGGATTTCCATCCCACACTCCCAGATATCTCCCCTCCCCCCAAACTGTCTCCTTTGGAAACCATAAGTTTATCAAAGTCTGTGAGTCAGTATCTGTTCTGCAAAGAAGTTCACTATGTCCTTTTTTCAGATTTCACATATAAGTGGTAGCATTTGATGTTGGTGTCTCATTGTCTGACTTCACTTAGCATGATAATTTCTAGGTCCACCCATGTTGCAAAAAATGCTGGTATTTCGTTCCTTTTAATGGTTGAGTAATATTCCATGTGTATATATGTACCACATCTTCTGGATCCAATACTCTGTTGATGGACATTTAGGTTGTTTCCATGTCTTGGCTATTGCAAATAGGGCTGCAGTGAACATCGGAGTACATGTGTCCTTTTGAGTCATGGTTTTATTTGGATAGATGCCCAGGAGTGGGATTGCTGGATCAAATGGTAGTTCTATTTTTAGTTTTCTGAGGAATCTCCATCCTGTTTTCCATAGAGGTTGCACCAATTTACAATCCCACCAACAGTGTAATAAGGTTCCTTACTCTCCACACCCTCTCCAGCACTTATTGTTTGCAGACTTTTGCTGGTGTAAGGTGGTACCTCATTTCTCTAATAATCAGTGGTACCTCATTTCTCTAATAATCAGGTGGTACCTGATTTGCATTTCTCTAATAATAAGTGATGTTGAACATCTTTTCATGTGTTTTTTGGTCATATGTATGTCTTCTTTGGAGAACTGTATGTCTAGATCTTCTGCTCATTTTTTGATGGGGTTGTTTGTCTTTTTGGTTTTGAGCGGTAGGAGGTGTTTACAAATTTTGGAGATTAATCCCTTGTCGGTAGATTCATTTGCAAATATTTTCTCCCATTCTGTGGGTTGTCTTTTCGTTTTGTTTAGGGTATCCTTTCCGGTGCAGAAACATAAGTTTAATTAAGGCCCTTTTGTTTATTTTTGTTTTACCGTCATTACTCTAAGAGGTGGATCTGAGAAGATGTTGCTGTCATTTATGTTGGAGAGGGTTTGGCCTATGTTTTCCTCTGAGAGTTTTATAGTATCTGGTCTTACATCTAGGTCTTTAATCCATTTTGAGTTTATTTTTGTGTATGGTGTTAGGAACTGTTCTAATTTCATTCTTTTACATATGGCTGCCCAGTTTTCCCAGCACCACACCACATATTGAACAGACTGTCTTTTCTCCATTGTATATTCTTGCCTCCTTTGTCATAGATTAGTTGACTGCAGGTGCATGGGTTTAATTCTGGACTTTCTATACTATTCCACTGATCTATCTTTCTGTCTTTGTGCCAGTATCATACGGTTTTGATGATTGTTGCTTTGTAGTATAGTCTGAAGTCAGGGAGCCTGATTCCTCCAGCTCCGTTTTTCATTTTCAGGATGTCTTTGGCTATTCCGGGCCTTTTGTGCTTCCAAACAAAGTTTAAAAATATTTTGTTCCAAGTTCTGTGAAAAATGTCCTTGGTAATTTGATAGAGATTGCATTGAATCTGTAGATTGCCTTGGGTAGTATAGTCATTTTGATAATATTGACTCTTCCAATCCAAAAGCATGGATTTTGTCTCTTTAGGTATGTTTACTCCTAGGTATTTTATTCTTTTGGATACAATGGTAAACGGGATTGCTTCCCTAATTTCTCTTTCTGATCTTTCATTGTTAGTATATAGAAATGCAGACGATTTCTGTGTATTAATTTTGTATCCTGCAACTTTACCAAATTCATGGATGAGCTCTAACAGTTTTCTGGTAGAGTCTTTAGGATTCTCTAGGTATAGTATCATGTCATCTGCGAATAGTGATAGTTTTGTTTCTTCCTGTCCAATTTGGATTCCTTTTATTTTTTTTTACTTCTCTGATTGCTGGGGCTAGGATTTCCAAAACTATGTTGAAGA
The DNA here is from genome assembly GCF_016906955.1 of Phacochoerus africanus. Lineage (NCBI taxonomy): Eukaryota > Metazoa > Chordata > Mammalia > Artiodactyla > Suidae > Phacochoerus > Phacochoerus africanus. The sequence goes on from NC_062546.1 coordinate 87,955,632, forward strand.
GTAGTGGCGAGAGTGGGCATCCTTGTCTTGTTCCTGATCTCAGTGGGAATTCTTTCGCCTTTTCACTATTGACAATGATGTCAGCTCTGGGTTTGTCATATATGGCCTTTACTATGTTAATGTAGGTTCCCTCTATGCCCACTTTCTGAAGAGTTGTTTTTTCTTTTTTTATCAGAAATGGGTGTTGGATTTTGTCAAAGGCTTTTTATGCATCTATTGGGAGGATCATGTGGTTTTTACTCTTCAGTTTGTTAATGTGGTGTATCACACTGATTGATTTGTGGATATTGAAGAACCCTTGCATTCCTGGGATAAATCCCACTTGATCATGATGTTCAATCCTTTTAATGTATTGTTGGATGTGGTGTGCTAGTATTTTGTTGAGGATTTTTGCATCTATGTTTTTCAGTGAAATTGGCCTGTAATTTTCTATTTTTGTAGTATCTTTGTCTGGTTTTGGTAGGAGAGTGATGGTGGCCTCATAGAATGAGCTTGGAAGTGTCCCTTCCTCTGTATTTTTTTGGAATAGTTTCAGAAGGCGAGGTGTTAGCTCTTCTCTAAATGTTTGATAGAATTCGCCTGTGAAGCCATCTGGTCCTGGACTTTTGTTTGTTGGAAGTTTTTAAATCACAATTTCAATTTCAGTACTTGCGACTGGTCCATTCATCTTTTCTATTTCATCTTGGTTTAGTCTTGGAAGATTGTATTTTTCTAAAAATTTGTCCATTTACTCTAGGTTTTCCATTTTACTGGCATATAGTTGCATATGGTAGTCTCTTATGATCCTTTGTATTTCTGTGATGTACATTGTTATTTATCCTTTGTCATTTCTAATTTTATTGATTTGAGTCCTATTTTTTGCTTGATAAGTCTGGCTAAGGGGTTTATCAATTTTGTTGATCTTTTCAAAGAATCAGCTTTTCGTTTCATTGATCTTTTCTGTGATTTTTCTTCATCTCTATTTCATTGATTTCTACTCCGATCTTTATGATTTCTTTCCTTCTACTAACTTTAGCTCTTGTCTGTTCTTCTCTCTCGAGCTGCTTCAGATATAAAGTTAGCTTGTTTATTTGAGCTTTTTCTTTTTCCTGAGGTGGGCTTGTATTGCTATAAACTTTCCTCTTAGAATGGCTTTTGCTGCATCCCATAGGTTTTGGAGTGTTGTATCTTTGTGGTCATTTGCTGTTAGGTATTTTTTAATTTCTTCTTTGATTTCTTCAGTGATCCATTGGTTGTTTAGTAGCAGGTTGTTTAATCTCCACATGTTGTGTTTTTTGCATTTTTTTTCACGTTGATTTCCAGTCATATAGCCTTGTGGTCGGAAAAGATGCTTGATATGATTTCAATTTTCTTAAAGTCACTGAGGCTTGATTTGTAGCCCAGGATGTAGTCAGTCTTAGAGGATGTTCCATGTGCACTTGAGAAGAATGTGTATTCTGTTGCTTTTGGATGAAATGTCCTATAAATATCTATTAAGTCCATCGGGTCTAATGCTTCATTCAGGGCCTGTGTTTCCTTATTGATTTTCTGTCTGGATGATCTGTCCATTGCTGTAAGTGGGGATGTTAAATTCCCCTGCTATTATTGTGTTATTGTTGATTTGTCCTTTTAAGGTTGTTAGCAGTTGCCTTATATATTGTGATGAACCTATGTTGGGTGCGTAGATGTTTAAAATTGTTATATCTTCTTCTTGGATTGATCCTTTGACCATTATGTAGTGACCTTCCTTTCCCTTAAAATATTCTTCATTTAAAAGTCTGTTTTGTCTGATATGAGTATTGCTACTCCAGCTTTCTTTTGATCCCCGTTTGCATGAAATATTTTCTTCCATCCTCTCACTTTCGATTTGTATGTGTCCCTAGAAGTGAAGTGGGTCTCTTGGACACAGCATGTATATGGGTCTTGTTTTTGTATCCATTCAGCCAGTCTATTTCTTTTGGTTGGGGCGTTTAGTCCATTAACATTTAAGGTAATTATTGATATGTATGTTCTAATTGCCATTTTATTAATTGCTTTGGATTTATTTTTGTTGCTCATTTTTCTTCCCTTCTTCTCTTGTTCTCTCCTCTTCTGGCTTGATGATTATCTTTAGTTGTATTTGAGTTGATTTTTCTTATTTGTTTGTGTATCAATTGTAGATTTTTGGTTTGCAATTATTCTGAAGTTTTGATATAAGAGTCTATAATATATATGAGGTTGTTTTAAGTTGTTGGTTTCTTAATTGCAGGCACATCTCCAGTGTCCTGCATTTGTACCCTCCTCTTCTCATGATTTCTGATTTTGGTGGCATAATTGCGTGTGGATGATTTCGTATCTTTACTGTATATATACCTTCACTGGTGGGCCTTGTCATTTGTGGTACTTTTGTTTCTGGTTGTGGCCTTTTCTCTTCTGCCTAGAGACGTTCCTTTAGTATTTGCTGTAAAGCTGGTTTAGTTGCTGAATTCTCTTAGCTTTTGCTTATCTGTGAAGGTTTTGATTTCTCCTACAAATTTGAAAGAGAGCCTTGATGGGTAAAGTAATCTTGGCTGGAGGTTTTTTCCTTTCATCACGTCAAGTATATCATGCCACTCCCTTCTGGCCTGCAGAGTTTCTGCTGAAAAATCTGCCAATAACCTGATTGGGGTTCCCTTGTATGTTACTTGTTTCTTTTCCCTAGCTGCTTTCAAGATTTTCTCTGTATTTAATTTTGGTCAGTTTGATTAATATGTGTCTCGGGTTATTCCTCCTTGGGTTTATTTTATAAGGTACTCATTGTGCTTCCTGGATTTGAGTGAGTGGTTCCTTTCCCCTGTTAGGGAAGTTTTTGGCTATTATCTCTTTGAATATTTTTTCTGTCCCTTTCTCTCTCTCGTCTCCTTCTGGCACCCCTAAAACATGAATATTGATGCGTTTAACGTCGTCCCAGAATTCTCGGAGACTATCTTGATTTGTTTTCAATCTTTTTTCTCTTTTCTGTTCTGCATCTGTGATTTCCACTAAATTGTCCTCTACCTCGCTTATTCGTTCTTCTGCCTCCTGTATTCTGCTGTTAGCTGCTTCTAGTGAATTTTTTATTTCAGTTACTGTATTTTGCATCTCTTTTTGTTTAAGTTTTATATCTTGTATCTCTTTGCTCAGTGTTTCCTGTAAATTATGCATCTTTGCCTCCAGTTTATTTCCAAGGTCTTGCATCATTTTCAGCATCAGCAGTCTAAAGTCTTCTTCCTGGAGGCTGAGAATCTCCTGATCACTTACCTGTTTTTCTGGGGTTTTTCCTTTCTCCCTCATCTGAGTTACGGTTCTCTTGTCTTTTCATTTTTATAGGTTTTTGGTGTGGTGACCTTTTTTTACAAAGAGTAGAGTTGTAGCCTCTCTTACTTCTGGTGTCTGCCCCCCTTGTGGCTGAAGTTGGTATGGGGGCTTGCTGTAGGCTTCCTGATGGGAGGGACTGATGCCTCCCCACTGGTAGGTGGAGCTGATTCCTATCTCTCTGGTGGGTGGGGCTTTGTCTCTGGGTATGATTAGAGGTGGCTGTGTGCTTGGGGGTTCTTTAGGCAGCCTGTTTACTGATGGGTGGGGCTGTGATCCCACCTGGATTATTGTTTGGCCTGGGGCTTCTCAGGGCTGATGGGTGGGGCCAGATTTTCCCAAAATGGCCACCTCCAGAGAAAGGCACACTGATGAATATTCCCAAGAGTTTTGCTTCCAATGTCCTTCCCCCACAACAAGCCACATTTATCCCTGTTTTCCCAAGAGGTCTTCCAAGAACTGCAGTCAGGTCTGACACAGACGCCTATAGAGACCTTACTTTGCCCTGAGACCCAGTGCACATGAAAGTCTGTGTGCACCTTTTAAGAATGGGGTCTCCGTTTCCCCCAGTCCCATGGAGCTTCTGCGCACAAGCCCCACTGGCCTTCAATGCCAGATGCTCCAGGGGCTCTTTCTCCCAGTGCCAGATCCCCGCATGTGGGAGTTTGATGTGCGGCTCAGAACTCTCACTCCTGAAGGTGAGTCTCTGTGATACAGTTACTTTCCAGTCTGTGGGGCTTCCCACCTGGGAGGCATGGGGTTGCTTATATCACATAATCGCCCCTCCTATCTCTTGATGTGGCCTCCTCTTTGTCTTCTGGAGTAGGATATCTTTTTGAAAGTTTCTGGTCCATTTGGTTGAAGACTGCTCAGCATCTGGTTGTAAATTTTGTTTTTATGAGAGAAGCTGAGCTCCAGTCTTCACTACTAATCTTTTTTTTTAACAGATGCTGCCACATTTACATGTTATGTCCTGGGTGGAAAAGCCTTCCTCACAGTGTTCCCTGTAGAAGGGCACTGTAGAGCTATACTTTTATATAAGTAATTAATTTTTCTTTTTAGAGCCACACACAAGACATAGAGAAGTTCCCTGGCTAGGGGTTGAATTGGAGTTGCAGCTAATGAGCCAACCCACAACCACAGCCATGACAGATCCAAGCTGCATCTGTGACCCATGCTGCAGCAAGGCCAGATCCTTAACTGACTGAGTGGGGCCAGAGATCAAACCTGCATTCTCATGGATACTAGTTGTGTTTATTACTGCTAAGCCATAATGGGAACTCCCCAGAGTTGTAATTTTAAACGACATGGTTTCTGGGGGGACCAATAAGAAGTCTTTCTTTTTTTCCCTTGGCCCCTCTATTCTTATACAAAATTTTAAACATTACCAAAAAAATGCTCAACAAATAGTACATGAATATATCTTTGGGGGCTTTGGGTAAAATCTCACAGGTACTCTCTACTCAAGGTTAAGAGGGAATAAAAGACTTCACTACACAGGTCAGATAATTCCTGAATACGGAAGACAGACAGCTTAGAAAAGGAGAAAGCAGGCTGTACAAGAGCACACTAGATGAGACAAATGAGCAATTATGATCACCGTGCAGAAGTGGAGGGTGGTAAGGGGAGGCCTCTCCTGGGCTGTCAACAGTTTCCTCTGCTTATGTCTTTTGAAAATACCACCATCCATTAAGCAGGCAGTCTACAAAGCAGCCAGCTATTCTGTAAAAACAAGGTATGGAGAAGTCAAGAACACATGTCAAAGAAGCAGTAGAAGGACTGTCGATAATCCCTAGGAGGAAAAAAATGAGGCCAAGACAAAGAGTGAACTCCCTGAGGTGATGAGCTCAGAAGTTCCAGTTTGCAACAACCTTTCTGCCAGGCAATCTGGTAAGAGGTACCAACAGACTCAAGCATAACCTCTGAACCAGTTCCACTTCATAGACTATATCCCAAGTAAATAATTAAAGATAAAAGAAAAAATTTAGCTATGGGGATGGTCCTACATAACAGCAAGAAAAAAAAAAATACAAACTAGTTGAATTAGTCCCACACAGAGAATAATGTACAGCAACTTAAAATCCTATGGAAGTATATTTACTGGCATGGAAACATATCCCCAATTATACTGTTGAGTAAAATATGCACACAACAAAACAGAACATATAGTAAGTATCATGCCCTTTTTTTGTGATATCTAATTCTTTATACTAATATCCACAACTCTGTATTTCCCACTTGGAATATCAGTGGTTATCCCTGGCTGGTGGTATTAGGTGATTTAGTCTTTGTACTTTTTCTCCATTTCCTAATTTGTTATTATTATTACTATTACTTTTATAGTACTAGTATAAAAGAAAAAATAACTTTTTTTTAAAAAAAATTATGCATCAAAGAAATAGATGAGCTCCATAACCTAGGATGAATGGAAAACACAGGAACAGCCCTACAAAGATTGTAAAGATAAGAATAAACTAAAAATTTTTGAAAAATATTAATACTTTTAATATTTTTAAAAAAGAGGTTACATCTAAGCAAAAGCAAGTGGAGTCTGTTTGTTGAGGCACAATGATAACATGTTAATAGATGGAAAAAGAGAGGACATAGCAATCTCCCCTGGCATCCTTCTCCAGCTGGACAAACATCTTTGAATGGGCAAAGTCAGAGCAGATGCCCGCATAAAGGCCGAGCGCCCAACTGTTCCACATGCATCTGAGTCTCTGTGACCCTGATGAATAATATCTCAGGGTCCTGAAGTCAGTCAGGAACGTTACCACAAAGTTAGTGTCAGACACATGCAGGAAATCAGAGACCAGATGAAGACTGAGAAAACTGGAGAAGCATTTGCTGTGTATAAGAAATCAGACATAAAAATCAAAATCTGGCTGCTGCCACCCAGCTCTACAACTGTGCAGGAAATTTAGTAACCTTCCTGAATTTCATTTTCCTGATTTATAAAATGGAAAAATAACAGAGTTCTGGTGGCCTAGCAGTTAAGGATCTGGCGCTGTCACTGCTGTGGTGTGGGTTTGATCCTTAGCCTGGGAACTTCTACATGCCACAGGCACAGCCAAAAAACTATATATATATAAATTCTTGAGTGTTGAATGTGGATGAGGAGTAAATGAAACAATGCTTGTAAAATGCCAATGAGGTGCCAAGATATAGAAGGCACTCAATTGGTACATGGCAGTGACATGCATGTTTTATAAAAGGCTGGGTCTAGAAACCTGGCACCATATATGAGATGGAATTTAATCTTTAATCTATACTTCAGAATTTAAATTTGGGATTCTAGATTTGTCAATGAGGGGCAGGTAAGAGACATGGATGAGGCATCTGAAGGGCAGAACTGGGGAGAGGCTGGAAGGAGAAGAAAAACCCCTTCAGAATCTGAGACTTGCTAAGAACCTGTTCTGGTCCTCAAGGAAAGGCTTCATCCCCTTTACCAGGGGAAGGATTCTCCTTGGACAGAGTGACAACAAACAAAACCCAGCAAGCTTTTCATGTTCTACACTGCCTCACAAGAAGACAGGACCCGCACTCAGCCCTGGGGCCACTCCCAAGCCTCTGGGACTCTCACTTCAAGGTGGCAAGGAAGCAGGAGCAGAGTGGTGAGGGATGGATGTTAATGGCAATGGGAGCTCAGCTAAGAAGCCTAAGAAGACGGCATCTAGAAGTAAGGAGAGCATTTTCAGTAGACGGGAAAGAAGGCCAGCCAACTGCAAAGGCCAGCTCTGGGTTTTCTCTGGGGATTCTTTATCACTCCTGCTACAAATGTATTGACAGTCAACCGAGGAATAAGTTCACACATAAAAAATGAAATAAACTAAGCAATCTGAGCTATTATTGTGGAGACTTTATAATTTTTTCCCATTTTCCTTTATCTTGCTTTATTTTCTAACTAGTGGCATTTGCATTTTATTTTGAGGCTCAGAGCACAGTAGTTACAAGTTACAAGTGTTTGCATCCTGGCTCCATCATCACCAGTGTGACCTTGGGCAACCTACATAACCTATCTGTGCCTTAGCTTCTTCATCTGTCAAAAAAAAAACCTATCTACTATTACTTCATAGGTTGTGGTGAGGATCACATAAGTTATACGTAAATGCTTAGAATAATGTTTGGGCGCTAGGTATTTGTCATGATCATTACCTCTTTAAATCCCATTAAGAGTATAAGTCCCATTGCCAAGCAGGAGACGATTAAAAAAAAAAAAAAAAAAAAACCTCCACTACAAGCGAGAAGAAATAATGTGTCTCTGAGGCCTAAAATGTCTCTTAGGTACAGAAACATCAGGCCCAGATTCATTGATAAGGTGATTACCAGCGACGCTGGCCTTTTATTCTTGGCCATATAGCCAAAAAGTGTAATGTTTCTCACTCTCTACCCAGGGCTCCCTCTGAGTGAGATTACACATGAAGATATTCTTTTTCTTTTTCTTTTTTTGTCTTCTTAGGGCCGCACTCACAGCATATGGAGGTTCCCAGCCTAGGGATCAATTCAGAGCTGTAGCCGCTGGCCTATGCCACAGCCACAGCAATGCCAGATCCAAGCTGCATCTGCAACCTATACCACACACAGCTCATAGCAATGCCAGATCTTTAACCCACTGAGCAAGGCCAGGGATTGAACCTGTACCCTCAGGGATGCCAGTCAGATTTGTCTCCACTAAGCCACAATGGGAACTCCCACATGAAGATATTCAATTAAGCATTAAATATTTTTTACTTTATTCTTTTTGAATAGGTCATACACAGATTTTGTATCAAATTCAAACAGCACAGGGTTTATAGGGAAAAGAGAATTTCCCTTTCGCTCCTGCCCCTGGCCCCCCAGCTCCTTCATCAGAGGTTATGCTGTCATCTAATTCTCAGATCTTTCCAGAAAGGAAGCATCACTTAAAACAAGGGACTGCAACAGCACATCCAACCAACTGTAATGGTTATTATTTGCCATGAAAATGCAATTAGGGGGAATCTTTAACAGCATACCAGGTCTATATTGGTAAGTGCAAAAAAGCTACAAAATTATACTCACAGTGTAATTCAAATTCAGTATAAAAATGCATATTAGAGACACATAAGAAATATGTCCAAGCACCAAAAGTGGCTGCCTCTGTCCTGTTAAATTAAGGTTGATTTTCTTCCTCTGATCTACCAACCTTTTTAGAAAAAACTTTTAAGGATGTTCTAAACTGAACATCTATTTCACAATCAGGAAAAAAAAATTACTCTGCTATTCTATCATGTCTTATTGTTCTTATTATTTAATGATGCCACCAAATCTGAAAACCAATCTGTCTGGCTTCAGAGTGTAACTATCTTACAGGTTTTCCATTCCTCTCATTTCCAAAGTGGAATTGTGGAAAACATACAAATTACAACCATAAAGTGACAAAGACTTCTTTTTTGTTTTAAATGCTCACTTCATATCTTTCATCATCAAATTATTGTTATTCATTTCAGAGTAGTCACCTGGGTAGACCACGACTATACATTTATTCCTTTTTTTTTTTTTTTTTTTTTTTTACTGCAGCATGAAGCAGCTTGAAGTGGGATCTCAGTTCCCAGACCAGGGGATGAAGCCAGGTCTCAGTGGTGAAAGCACCAAGTCCTAACCACTGGACCACGAGGGAATTCTCACATTTATTCTTAAAGTAAAACAAACAAACAAACAAACAAACAAACAAAAACCTAAAAAACTCTATACATTATTTTCTAAAGAAAGAAAACTTCCACCCATCAGCTCAAGTAGGAAGGCTGAGGGATGGGGAGAGGGTGGTGCTGACAGGGTTCTGCTGGGCTCCAGCCCAGAATAATTTGAAAAGGCCCAAAGGTCTCCTCTGGCCCTGGCACTGGAAAGGTGGGGACATGAGTGCACGACCCTGTGTGGTTAAGACAGGTTGTGCGTGGTGACAAAGGCCGTCCCAGAGTTTTCCACACAAAGCTCAGAGGCTGCTCTGCCTCTTCAAAGCCATCACGAATGGGGTGATGACCTCCATGCATTTTCTCCAGGCCACCACCTGCTCTCTGGAGCTGTGTGACACCCACCCCTTCCACTGGCACATATGAGCAAGGGCTTTGGTTCTGGAAAATTGGAACCAAGGAAAACACAGGGCAGTAGTTGTGGCACATTCTACCCCAAATGGTGGCATCAGGAACTGGGCACATGTGGCAGGCAGGGCCTTTACACTCCTGTCTGAAGTCAGCTCCTGGGCAGTCCCTGCAGATTGAAACACTGGGGGCGGGGTTTTCTGTGATTTAAGGCAAAGGGCTCTTTGACGGCTGTGACCCTATGTTCTTCCCTTACAGAAGAACTCGGGCAGGGAACTCACTGAGAGGTCAATGACTGTCTTGATGGCCTTTTCTTTTCTTTTGCTGAAGTCATCATCCTGCAAGACAAAATGGAGCGATTAAACAAATCCTTCGTGAAGACTGAAACTCTTCTGGATGCTAAGTGATCTGTTTTATAAACTGACTTCTCGTTGCAAAGCTGCCTGAAAAAGTGTTGATTTTCTAACAAGCTGAAATATACTCTGCATGGGAAAAAGCCAGGGCCTCTGTAGATGCCTTCAAAATAGATCCCTACAGGCAGTAAGAAAATAGGGGCCACAGCATGTTATGATGAAGACAAGCATTCTCACTTCAAATCCTTATGAGTACTGAAACCTCCAGCAAATCACCAAGCTTCAGTTTCTTCATCTGTAAAATGGGAACAATACTGCGTACCTCAGGGAGCAGTCATGAGGACCAAAAAAGAGGAGGCATGTGATGTGCTTGGACTGGAATGTGGTAAGTATTTGATAATTATCAGCTATTGTTGTTGCCGTGATTACTATTAAATGTTATTACAGGCATGTCCTAAGCAGGTGTTCTCTCGAAAAGCTTTACATGACCACACACAAATATACTTATGTTCTTGTAATTCAATAAAAATTCGGATCAAGTACCAAAACTGAGGGAAAAAAAAAAATCGTAGGGTTTGCCACTCAGTGCCCACTTAAGGAGGCAGTTTAACAAGCCAGGAGGTGCCTTTCGGTGCTGAGCAGAGGCACCATGTGGAAGGGGGTACAGGGGAGCTGAGCTCACTCTGGTCCCCGGGAGCCTCAAACTGTGCCTCACGTTCTCGGCAGGACAAAAACAGGGCAGAACACTGACCTCGGGGAGGCTGTACGTCTTCTGGAACTGGGACACAGAATAGGCGCGGATGTAGTCGCCCATCTCTTCTTTAGTTTCTATGGCTCGCTTCACCAGCCACTAGGAAGAAAGGTAGGAAATGTGAGCTGACAGGGATAAAACACCACAGGGTGAAGCCCAACTCAGAGGTGCCCAAGTCGAGGACCTAGACAACAGAAGATGAAGTGACCAGGCGATGAGCAACTAGCCATACCCACTGCCCTACAGGAAAAGCAGCTGCTGGGCATCTGGATGCTGAGGCCCAGAGGCCTTAGAGCCTCGCTTGAGAAGCCCGGGCCTCAGGTTCCTGCTCTCTGTGAAGTGGAGGTGACAGTATCAGCTCCTTTCACCTCATGTAGCGACTATGGGAGCAAATGAAACACAAGTACTAGCGAGCTCCCTAAACACCTGGGGTCCAACACAAACCCAGCTACTCCCCAAGCCTCCCAGGGTCCACTGGTAGATCCTTCTGGAACTCTCTCCTTCTGGTGCCACTGGTACCACAGATCAGAGACAGAGAAGAGAACCAGTGAGAACATCTAGTATGACCCTCATCTGACAGGTGAAAAAAATCCCCAATATTCAGACTTTTTTTAGGGGAGGCACACCTGTGGCATGTGGAAGTTCCCAGGGCAGGGAGTGAACCTGCACCACAGCAGCAACCTGAGCCACTGCAGTGACAACACTGGATCCCCAACCCATGTAACATGAGCTGAGGCGCTCACATCCAGACAGGAAGTCTGCTGGCATTCCACTCTCAAACCAACTGTAGAAAAGCACTTCCTTTTCACCCCCTTCTCATTTCTGGACTGGACTTTTGGTCCTCAAAGTTCTAGCAGAGGACAGAGTAAGGTCTAGTCACCAGAAATCCAGGCTTTGGGGAAAAGGCAACAACTTCGAAGTAGGATGCTGTTGGAGCTTTTGGGAAGAATCTACCAGGGGTTCCCTACTTCCTGTGTCACAGAAAGGACAGGGTACCATCCCCTTAACAAACATACAGACCAAATCCTGGTTAAAGGCTTAGCCTTAAATTTACATATTTCAGTTACAAACTTCAACATATATGATTTACAATCTAGTGCAGGGGAGCATTCTTAGGAATAGCAACGGCAACAGAAACAACTACGTAACACTCAGAACGCATTTACCGAAACATGCCAGTATTTCAGCCAAGCGCTTACGCATAATAACTTACTCAACATGCATTCTAGCAGGCAGGTGCTATGATTATTTCTACTTCACAGGTAAGAAGTTAAGTCACTTTCCCACCATCGCACAGTAAGAAAGTGGCAGAGCCAAGGCTGGAACACAGAAAGTCTCTGGAGTTCAGGCTCTTAACTCCTACACTATATAATCTTAACAGAATCAGGAAACTTCTCTAGCAAGGCCTGTGTGGCTTTCCTCTGCATGGCTGTACTGTGGGGGAGGCGAAAGCACAGGGCTTAAAGACAAGGAGTTGAGACCCATATCTGCCTCTCTACCCTCCACTCTCTGTCCTTAAGCAAATCGACTATCCTCTCTTTCCTCAGATGTGAGACTGGAATTACAACAGATGCTTCAAGGAACTCTATTGGGATCCAAGGCAAAGTAGTACTGTTCATAAAATAGGCAACAAAAGTGAGTCCCCCTGCTCCTTCTCCTTTTAGGGTGCCTGGAGGAGAGGCCAAGACCCAAGAAGCTCACGGAATCCAGGAAGCTGTACAGCATGAGCAGCTTAATCATGAGGCCTTGGGGAAAAGCCAGGTGGAGATAAATCTATTAGAAGTTTAGCCTGCAAATACAGACTGAATGCCTACAAAGTGCCAGACACTTCATGAGGTGCCAGAGACACAGCAGTGAACAGGAGAGAGTCCTCAAAAAGCTTATAGTCTGACGAGAGACACACATAAGCAAGCAGATGCCTGAATATAACTGTCACAAAGGTCAGAAAGGAAGATTCCAGTGAAGGTAGGGAATTGGGTGTAAGAGAGGATGGAGCAAAGGGACCTACGGTAGATCTGGGGCTCCAGGGAAGCTTTCCCGAGGAGGCTTTTTGGGACTGAGGTCTGAAGGATGAACATGAATTAAGCAGCTGAGAAGTGGGGAGCTTTCCAGCCTGAAGGAAAATCCTGTGACAGGCGCGCAGCATGTATGAGGAAACCTGACACAAAGTCAGAGGGGCTAGAATAGGAAGAGCAAAGTAAAGCAAGGAATAAAAGGAAGACAGATACACAGGTTGAAGGGGACCAGAGTATGGAGGGTGATGGGGGTCTATCTTTACAGGAAGAGCAATGAAGAGTGACTAATGGGAGCATTTAGAGATCAGAACAGGTGACAGGGTGAAGGGTGGATTGAGGCCACCTTTTGAGGACGCCAGGGAGTGTCAAAATGTTCTGCTGCTACCAAATCCATGCCACACCCATCAGACAAGGGATCCAGGCTACACGGCCTGAGAGCCAGACCTGTTGCAGTAATTCTGATGTGCAGAGCTCAGAGCACAGGAAACCATGAAGATGCGCTCACCTGGACAACAGGAAAGATGTGAATGAAATCCATCCCCTGGATCTGGTGGGGCTCTAGCTGGTGTGGACATTTCATTCTTGGCAGGACAGAGACAATTTTTTCTGACAGAGCTCTGTTTGGGGGAAAAAAACAAGCCAAGGGTGAGAACATTCTAAGTGTCCCTTGAGACATCTCTCAAGTGTGAGCAGTGTCCCCAAGGAAACTGGGGCTTTTCAGTACCATACTATGACCAGTTTCTCCTGGCTGACTATAAAGTGAGGGCAATCTGCACAATTTACATTTATTTATGTATTTGTTTATGTCTTTTTAGGGCCACACTTGCGGCATGTGTAAGTTCCCAGGCTGGGGGTCGAATTAGAACTGTAGCTGCCGGCTTACACCACAGCCACAGCAACTTGGGTTCCAAGCCATGTCTGTGACTACACAGCTCACAGCAACAGTGGATCCTTAACCCAGTGAGCAAGGCCAGAGATCGAACCTGCATCCTCATGGATACTAGTTGGGTTTGTTACTGATGAGCCACAAGAGGAACTCCCATTAGCACAATTTAGATGTGAGTGTGAGAGAGAGAGAGAGAGAGAGAGTGTGTGTGTGTGAGGCCAGAAGACTGCCTTTATTTTAAGAGTGCATTCTTCTTAGTTTTTATATTAAAATATTTAGTTTATGAAGTTGTGATGTTTGTGGTGTAAGTTATTATTTTTAAACATCCTTATATGGTAAAATAAAAAGTTATTAACGCTGCATATTCTTTTATGTTTTACTTCGCTGCCCTACTTTTTCCAAAGTCTGGAAACCACTAGCTTAAACATTAAGAAACCGTTTTAAACGTCATTCAGACAACAAATATTTATCAGACCTTGGGACAGGTGCCCAGAATATTAAGACAAAACATAAGGCTTCACACTTAAAAAGAACACTGAAGTTCTCTACACTGGTACAATTTATTTTTGAAATGAAAAACAGCCATGGAATTCCCACTGTGGCTCAGTGGGTTAGGAACCCTGGCATAGGGTCCGTGAGGGTGTGGTTCAATCTCTGGCCTTGCTCAGTGGGTTAAGGATCTGGTGTTGCCACAAGCTACAGAGTAGGTAACAGATGTGGCTTGGATCCTGTGTTGCTGTGGCTGCGATGCAGGCCAGCAGCTGCAGCTCCGATTCGACCCTTGGCCTGGGAACTTCCATATGCTCCAGGTGTGCCTAAAAAGATGAAAGACAGAAAGAAAAAGAAAAGAAGGAAGGAAAAAAGAAAATTAGCCTTTAATTTTGTAAAATGCTAAAATTAATCTTAGATTTTGGGGAACCACGCACCTTCACTCTCTTTTCAGACAGGAGGAGTTTCCTCCCCTGAAGTGGCTAGAAGAAGAGAGGAGAAGCCAGGCTCTGAGGCCCAGAGCATTCCCCTGCCTCAGTCAGGAGGTGAGCACCACCCCCGCAGGATGCCCAGCTGAGCCCTGGCCAGGGCAGGGCTGTTTTATGGCAGGAGAGACAGAGGCACTTGTGTACAAGGCCATTTGACCACAGAATTAAATCTTCTCTTACTAGCTGCTATTTCATCTCCAACTGTCTGGTTCCTATTTCTTACATCTGAATTGGATTAGATTCAAGAGGAGAGAAGAAAGGTTATTTGGTGGGTCTCCTAACCCCCAAAGTCATGGTACATAGCCTGGGAACCTTGAGAAACAGTTACAAACCATGGCCTTGTGGAGCGATATGGAGAAATGGGGGCTTCTGGCTTAGCCCACATGGAGAGTTTAGATTATATCCCCATCTAGGACACTTAAAAAAAGAATCTTAGCCAGTTACAGCAGCTACTGTGACCTCATACAAATGTCAGATGAAGGCCTTGGTGAACAAGGTCACTAGATTCTGACTAGTTGCTTCAAATGCAGGAGTCTGGGGTCTACAAAAAGTATTTCTTGTTCAAAGAAATCTTGTGCACTTCTGTCCTCCATGATCCTTCCCAGGAGACACACACCCCTAAACTCAGGCCCCGGTGAGAGCAATCACTTTACCTACACTGCCCTTTGCAGGTCTCATGCCTTCAGTCTTGGTCAGAACTAAGTAATCTAAGTACAGAAGCCAACAGCTCCCACGAATCGATCCCCTGGAGAACACACACCACAAAACCACATTTCTACCTAAACAGAGGCTTTACGGGGTGGGACCAGGATAAAACTGCTGAGGGGAAACAGTCAGACTCCCAGCTCCATGCATCGGAATAGCAATGTTAAGTCCAACACATCAGGGGAAAAGTGTGGAGGGGGAGACTAGGCCCTAACGCAGACATTCACTGGAGGAAGGACTGCTTGCCTCCCAGGGGAGACACAGGGGGAGGACATTTTCATGAAAACAGAAGAGGGGGCTGATCCCTTCAACCTTGTCACCTGTCTCCCAGCAGCGTGTGTGGGCCCTCTTTTCTGATGGCCTGTACTCAGGACACATGTGTCTTCTCTGCCATGAAATACGTACCCTGCCCCAGGGGAAGCCTGTGGCTGTCCAGCTCCTCCTGGGGCCTGGATGGGCCACTTCGGTAGGAAGGCTGAACAGACATTTGGCAACATATCTAAGGTTCTCTCTCTGATAAGCATTACTTTTTAATTTGATTTCCATAAGACTCACATGTCTGGTTCCCTAATTTCTTTGAAACTTGTTAGGTGAAGAGATGGGTGCTTAGTTGGCCCTGTCCCCCAGACTCTGAGCTTAGCAAATGAAGATGGTCACCAAGGTTGGCTCTGAGCCCTTGCTCAGGGCAGGTCTTAACTACATTCATGCAGGGCCACCTGGCCTCCCTCACATTTCGGTTGGACAGAAGGAAGGAGAGCTCCCTCTAGTGGCCACAGATCTATGGGTCTCTGTGTCTCTGAAGGGTTACTGGTTGCCTACAACCATTCAGCAGCTTAAAAATCAGAGGCTGGGAACACTAGTACACTGTTGGTGGGATTGTAAATTGGTGCAACCACTGTGGAAAGCAGTACAGAGATTCCTCAGAAAACTAAACATAGAACTACCATTTGATCCAGCAATTCCACTCCTGGGCATCTACCCAGAGAAAACCACGACTCGCAAACACACATGTACTCCGATGTTCATTGTAGCACTATTTACAATAGCCAAGACATGGAAACAACCTAAATGTCCATCGACAGAGGATTGGATCCAGAAGATGTGGTACATATACACAATGGAATATTACTCAGCCATTAAAAAGAACGAAATACCAGCATTTTTTGCAACATGGATGGACCTAGAAACTATCATGCTAAGTGAAGTCAGTTGTACAATGAGACACCAACATCCAATGCTTTCACTGACATGTGAATCTGAAAAAAGGACAGACTGAACTTCTTTGCAGAACAGATGCTGACTCACAGACATTGAAAAACTTATGGTCTCCGGAGGAGACAGTTTGGGGGGTGGGGGGATGTGCCTGGGCTGTGGAATGGAAATCCTGTGAAATCAGATTGTTATGATCATTATACTACAGAGGTGATAAATTCATTTGAGTAATAAAAAAATTAAAAAAAAAAATCAGAGGCTGGGATGGCCAACACCATCCAGCCAACCCTCTATAACTTCAGACCAGGCTCTCCCTGGCCACACCTCAGAGACGGCCCACCCTCCCAGTTCACAGAGGCTCAGAGGGAAGGCTACCAAGGGTCATTTCAGGGTTTACAACCCTCTTAAACCCACCTCCCAGATATTGCTGCCAAGTCTGCAGGTGTCAGCAGCATGTGGAAGGCACTAATTCTGTAGAGGGGTTGGGGCGGGGAGAGACAGGGGTTGGGGGGGAGATAGGGGTCGGCGGGGTTGGGGGTTTGGAGGAAGGAAGAAATCAATCAGAGGAGGATTCTTCTTAAAACAGAGAGCACATTATGCTCTGCTCAACACCCTCATGAGGATTTCCCACCTCATGCAGAGTGAGGCCCAAGGCCCTGCTCTGACCTATAGGACACTACCTGATCTGCCCCAAGAGCTCTCTGCATTGACATCCTACTGCTCCCCCACCCCACCTCACTCCACTCCAGGCCAGTTTCTGCTTGGGGCCTTCACACTGGCAGTTCCCTTTGCCTGTAACCCTCTTCCCTCAAGTCTTAGCTCCAACATCACTTTCTCAGTGAGGCCTACACTGACCTAAATCACAACCTTCTCCTACCCTACGTCCCCTGGTACCCTTTCTTAGCTTTAATTTTTTTCATAGTACCTATTATTCCTATATATAATTTAATTATTTATTAATTTAGGTTTTGGTCTGTCTCCCCTAACAGACTATAAGCTCCATGAGGGCAGGACATTTCATTAATGTATCCTGAACAATAGTAGAGATTCGATAAATATTTGCTGAGTCAAAGAACAAATGAAAAGAGATAGCTTTTTTTTTTTTTTTTAACCACACCCAGGTGAGGGATTGAATCTGAACCACAGCTGCAACCTGAGCCATGGCAGTGACAATGCCTGGTCCTTAATCCACTGAGCCATGAGCCACTGAGAAACTATAAAAAGAATTGCTTTTGTGATACTTTGGATATTCCCCTTTAAATAGCACCATTATGTTTCAGAAGTTTATGGTTCCTTTTTTTTTTGATCCCCATCACAACTCTTAGTTCTTACTGTAAATACTGCTTATAAGTTTACTTTTAGAATTTACCTGTAAATAACACATGGATAATTTACCTGCTATTGTAGAAAAGACTATAAACATCATGCCCTAAACATTATAAAAGTGGTACTATGAAGGTACATGGAGGTTGAAAGGTAGAAAGAAAAATAGAGAAATTAAAACAGTAATCCTACTTAGGACCCAGGAGAAACTACCTTATGTTGACCCCATTAGGGTCAAGAAATAGAAGCTTAAGTAGATTTAAATTATGCAAGTGTTCATAGAAAACCAGAAAGACTAGAGGATGAAGATGAAGGGGATGTAGTAGTACAGGTGAGCCAATTTCCCCCTTTCATTAGATGTGAGTGAAACAGGTGTATCTATAGTTGGAGATGTATCGGTGATCACTCTGAACAATCTAAAACCTACACAATCGAAAATAACTCTTCCCAGGAACAGAACTGGGGTGCAGAATGGGAAGAGGGAGAGCATCAGCTATATGTCTTGCTCCCTTTGGTAGCATTTGACTTTTTTTTTGAACCTTCATGTATGTGAGACACCTAAATAAAAAACAAACAAAAGGGAGTTCCCATTATGGCACAGTGAGTTAAGGATGGCATTGTCTCTGTGGTGGTGCAGGTTCTATTTCTGGCTTGGGGCAGTGGGTTAAGGATCTGGCATTGCTGTGGCTGTGGCATAGGTAGCAACTATACCTTGGATTCAAACCCTGGCCTGGAAACTTCCATATGCCTCAGGTGCAGCCGAGAAACAAACAAACAAACAAAAACCAAAAACCGAAAACCAAAACCCCAAGAATACAAATCTACCTCTGGACTGAGCCAGACCATCAGGGAGCAAAACCACACCTGGACTCCAGCACAGCCTGCCAGTGGAGGGCTTTCCACTGTGGGTGGCTGGATGTGATGCCACAGAGCCACACACAGATGTCAGGACACAGAGCCCACTACTCATGGCCAGGCGCTGATGACAGTGTCACTGGGTCAAACAGCACATCCTCCTTAATTAGGAGCTAAGAGATGCCTTTCGGTCTCAGTGTTTAGAATTTTGGTGGTTGTCAGGGACTGATTTTTCTTCTGTTGTATGGAAATGGTAAATTGGATAATTTAGCATATTTTTCTCTTTTTGCTGGCTGCCAGAAAGCTTAGAGGGAAATCTGTGCCCCACTCTTAGGAAAATGGGGCCCTTGTGGCTCTCACTGGTGTGTCCCTTATCCCCAACTCTGCCTTTCACCTCCTTTATCTTTTCTGTGCCTCTGCTTCACTTTTCCACTATTACTGCTTGCCATAATATTTGGAAATCATTTTAAATCCATTTAGGGAAGGATAAGGCTTCAGCAAAACAAATAAGTCACAGAATCATAAGATGAGATTGCAAACCCGCCTTCTCCCAGATAAGGAAACTGAGGCTTGCCCAAGGTCAGACAGTTGCTCACTGGCATGGCTGGGCAGAACTAGGGATCCCAGGTGGCCTCAAAAAAATCACCAAGCCCCTGATGAGCTACAGAAGACCAGCCAGGGTACCCTCCGGTGACATCTCTAGCAAGGAGCATAGGCTGCCTTCTCTCAACAGTGAGACACTGCACCCTCCCTCACTATTCCACTTCCGTCTAAATTTGCTGCCCTGGAAAGAGATACATGAGCAGCTGCTAGAAACTTTGATCAAGAAAAAGCATCAGAGATAGCCTGAACATTAGGTGATTTTTTCTTTTTAGGGCTGCACCTGTGGCATGTGGAAGCTCCCAGGCTAGAGGAATCAGAGCTACAGCCTACACCACAGCCACGGCAACACCAGATCTGAGCCACATCTGCAACCTACACTGCAGCTTTCAGCAATGCCAGATCCTTAACCCACTGAGTGAGGCCAAGGATCAAACCGGCATCCTCATGGACATGACATCAAATTCTTAACTCACTGAGCCACAAAAGGAACTACAAGTGACTCTTATATGTTCGCTGTGTGACCTTGGCTTCTTTTAGCCTCAGCTTCATAATCTGTAAAACCATGAAAATACCCATTGTAATGAAAACTAAAATATGTAAGGTGTCTAACACACTTTCTGGCACATAGCACACATTCAAGAGTTAGTCTTTTCTCCCCCTTTAGGCTCTTCTATGGCAATGCCTGAAAACTTACATTTTCTGACCTATCGTAGAGTTTTCCTGAAAGAGCAAATCAACGTCCACGTCAAAGTTGCAAGTGGTGATACACCACGTCATTCCTCCAACCACCTGCAAGATACACAAAAAATACCTGTTTTCTCTTTGCCGTTTGGGAAGAGGGGAAGAAGTGCAAGGTAGATAAAATACAAATAGTTTTTAAGACTCAATGAACATACGAAATAGTGTATCCTCAGAGAGAGAGGATATGTGTCCTGACTCCATCATTACAGTTCACCTAAACAGTGCTGCTGAATAAAGCTTTCTGCAAAGTCTGGAACATTCCATACGTACTCTGTTTAGGACAGTACTGCTTCACCACATGTGGTTACTGAGCACTTGAAATGCGGCCTTTTTTTTTTTTTTTTTTTTTTACTGAATGGACACTCGATGCATAGCCCACCTTTATGCTATACCATACCATATAATGTCTGGGGACAGACATTAACTCTCAGCTGAGAGAAGTCTTATCCAGTTACAGGCAAGTGCCGGATTCCAGAGGAATTACATGTTTTACAGACCAGACATGGGTAGCATGGGTGACAGTCTGCGGTTTGTTATTTCATTTCCACACATTTCATTTTTTTACATCTCCCTAAAGGAACTCAGAATCCCTGTTCTAGTCTTGTCACAGGATTTCTCTGAGATCCAAATGAGACTAAGGCTAAAACTCCATTTTGAAACAAAACTTTGTTAGACAAGTCTTGATATTAGGAAAGGACAACAGTGACTCTTATCTTTGGCTACACTGTAGATGCATGTGAGATTCCTAATAAAATACAGATTCCAGTCCCCAGCACAGACCTAATGAACCAGAATCTTAATGGCTGAGGCCTCTGTATTAGGAAATAATCTGTTACAGGCAGCTGGAGCTGTGGCTCATTGGAGCACTCAACGCTTTCTTCTACCAGGAAGCTTTCCTGGCTGCCCTGTCTGAACCAGATGCTTCACTGCTGTGCACAGTTCACTGCAGCACTTAGCAAATTGTGCAACTGTTCTATGCATGCTGGTTTACTGATCCCTCTTCCTTACTCTTTAGAAGTCAGGCTCTTTGAGTATAAGGCCTCTGTTCTTATCCCTGTGCCCTCAACACCCACTACCATGCCTTATGCATAAGAGCTGTTCAAGGCTCTGCTGAACTAAATGACTTCATCCCACAGTGACCTCTCTCTCCTCCATCCTCAGCATTTACTACCCAGAGAATACCTGGAAGTTATCTATGAGCACCTAGCTTGGGACAGCTCCCTATTAACTCAAATTATTTTATCTTACATACCTACTCTCACCCACATTTAAGTGCCTGGGCTGGGGATCAAATTGGAACTGCAGCTGCTGGCCCATGTCACAGCCACAGCCATGCCAGATCCAAGCCACATCTGCAACCTACACTGCAGCTTGTGGCAACATCAGATCCTTAACTCACTGAGCAAGGCCAAGGATCAAACCCACGTGCTCATGGATACTACTTGGGTTCTTAACCTGCTGACTCACAACAGGAACTTCTACATTTAAGTTTCTTGAAGGGAGGGACTGTTTATTTTGCTTATTTGTATTTCTCAAAACTTCGTGCACAGAAAGGATTTCAAGGCAAATCCGCTGATATGTGATTA
This sequence comes from Phacochoerus africanus, assembly GCF_016906955.1. Classification (NCBI taxonomy): domain Eukaryota; kingdom Metazoa; phylum Chordata; class Mammalia; order Artiodactyla; family Suidae; genus Phacochoerus; species Phacochoerus africanus. Next base: position 87,976,986 of record NC_062546.1, read on the forward strand.
TTTTCTTTTAGGAGAAATGAATGAATCTAAATCAGGGAGAAATGACAACATGGACAAAAAGAAAGGAAAAACACAACCTCTTCCTCCTTTCCATGGTAAACCAAGCCATCCTACCAAGAAAGAGCCTAATGGCTAGAGAAATTTCCTCTTACCTTATCAAAAGGTGACAAGCCTTTAATTCTTGCTCTAAAATACCCAGCTGCAACCAAGAGCTCCAAAATTTCAGTCAGTTTGACGTTTTGTTCTTCGTCTTCTCTTGTTTCTACCTAAAAAACAAAAGTAAAAGGCTGGTAAAAGCTATCTTGAGTAAAGGAACGCCAGGGACATTTGCTGGTGCCACAATCTCATTGCCAAGGAGCAGTTGTCATTTCTGTATCACTGCATTCATGCAGGAGTACAGGGACTCGGTGCTGCCAGAGTCACATAGAAGAGGGTCCCTGCAGCACAGCTGGGGGGGCGGGGGGAGAAGACACGCAGGTAGCAGGGACTAGTCACTAAGTTATAGCACATCACCTCCCTGTTCTCTAGCAAGTGGCTTATGTGACAGGCTTCTTTGAGTGCATTTTAAACTGCTTTCAGACAGAAGAAGTGGTTAGGGCTTTTTTTGTTTTGTTTTTTAAACTTTATACCCATCTTGGTCCTAGAAGTTACTGACAAGAAGGGCAAGAGCAAAGAATTCAAACGAGTCCCTCTCAGCACTTCTCTTTTTGATCTCTACAGCAAATGTAAGGAAAGCTTTCAACTCATATACATTACAGGGAGATTACTGCCACATAACAGGATTGCTTTAAAATTAAGTCACATGGTATATTTAAATAGGGATTTGAGAGTTCCCTCTATAGTGCCGCAGGCTAAGGATCCGGCATTGCTGCAGCTGTGGTGTAGGTCACAGTTGCAGCCATAAATAAACAAATAAACAAGGATTTGACTTAAACTGTTTAGTTTATACCTTTCCTTCACTCCCAGGTTAGTTCAATACATCTACAAGTTCAATATATCTACATATTCCAGTACTTTTGCCTCTACTTACTTTTTTGAACTGTGCCTTTTCTCTCTTCCATTACTGCAGAAATTCAAAAGTGACTCTCTACAGAAAACAGTACCAAGGTATCCTGGTTCAAATCTTCACACGCACCTCTGACCACTCTCTTACCCAACAATACCTGCTAAGTCTTCCTTAACTATGCATCTCACATCTATCCCCCTTTCCCTTTTATTTGCATGTCATACTAGGCCTGTGGCCACTGCCTCTCAATCTTTCTTGCCTTTTAACTTGTCTTACTCCTTCCTTCCTAAACCACAGCCTTCTCATCATCCCTCTTTTGCTCAGCCCCCAGCCCTCATCATTAAGGCATCATTCATTGTCTATCAGATAAATTCTGAATGTGTTGGTTTTGTACTCAGATCTTTGGTCGAAACTAGTCCTTTTGGCTTCATCCTTCACCTGTTCCCAAACACTCCAGACATGGCTGTGACCAATCTAGGCAAGCCCTGCTCACTCCCATTCCTTCCCTACTCTCCTAATAGTCTCTAACCACCCAGAAACCATCTTTAAATTCTAGCTCCAATCTAACTGTCAACCCTGCAGCTTAAAATAGTCACTACTTTACATTTCAAGTTTACTGATAGTCCATATACGTCATGCAATTATCAACCTCTTCTGAGTGGCATGTCTGGTGTTAATGTACCTGTCTTTCCAAACAGGTTAAGAACTGCTCCAGGAGAGGACTCATATATTCCATATGTTATCCACCCACGTTTACTCCTCTGTTCTGAAACAGGATTAGACTCCAAGGACACACTTACTAAATATGGAATGACATGCTGAAGCATTACATAAAGTGCATAACCTAAGCCAGTCATGTATGAACAAAATGTTTTCATAGTCATGACACTGATAATGGAAATTCAGGTTTTTAAAGTACAAAATGCCAAGAGAAGGAGCATACACGTGAACACATAGTTGAGCATGGAATTAATAAAGTGACCATTAACCCCTTTCGATGGAGGGCGTGGGAGAGGGGACAGCCTTGTGAAACTGCTCATTTTACTTCCCTTTCAATGACCCAGGTATGTCCTATCAAGGATTCTTAAGGTTAGCATTCACTAGTTCCTAGGAAACATACAAAAATAAATATTAGTTATTCACACCTTCTCTTCCTTAGCAAAAGCTCTGTGATGGTTGAGAAATATCGACAGGTGGAGAGATTTAAAGAAGAGAGAAGATAAAGAACAGTTATGGTTCACAAAAATAGAATAGTAAAGGAAAATAGGATGATATAAGTATTTTCTTAAAAACTCCTGGGATGTAAAACAGGAAGCCTACATTTGTTCAATCATTTACCAGGAAAACACTTCCAAGAAGAGGACAATACATCACGGGAGGGTCATCCATGCCTCAGCCTGCACCTGATGAGCACCCATTGACTTCACCAGGTGCACGACCCATGCTCCCCCTCCACTCACCCGCCAGAATGGAGAAGTGTATGTTTGCAATGCACCCTATCAAATAACTTTTTGGCACAAGACAATGAATGGAGAATGTTAATAAGACTCCAAATTCACTTCACATATTAACACTAAAACAAAGTGTAAAAGGGTCACAGGGACTGAAAGAATACCTTCTCTTGAAGCCATAAAAAGTCACTGGGTATGGCTGGGTCATACATCCCATTGTTAAAACTAAAGTTCTGATAAAGTGACTATCTGTGAGCTCTTAAACCAGGCACACTAAACTGTCAGTTGTTTCATACTGTATGCAGTTCATGTCAGATGGAAGGCAGGGTCATGTCTAGCTATCTTTCTATCTTTCACTTACATCAAGGGTTTAAAAAAATTGATTTTAATCAATTAATGACAAAGACTATCCATATTCATATGTACTGGTCTTTGAACTAAATGATGGTAATTATATTATATTCACCCTGTCTGCCTCCTAATTTCCAGGAACTTAGAAAAGTGACAAAATAGACCCAGTCTCCTGACAGTGAAGGTAAACAAGGGACTCAAAGGAGCAAGCTGCTTTTCATTTTAGAAAGACCCTGCTGGTAGTACAGTGGGACAGTGAATTGAAGGGATTTAAGGTAGAACCTGGGAGACCAGACAGGAGTTCACAGCAAAAGGCCAGGCAAAAACCTGATGAGAGCCTAGAATAAAGAAGGCAAAAAAGAAATATCAAATCATATATATATACCATACATATATATACACATAAATATATATATACATACACACACACATATACACATACACACATAATGGAATATTATTCAGCCTTAGAAAATAAGAAGATCCTGTCATTTGTGACAACATGGATGAAACTGGAGGGCATTATGCTAAGTGAAATAAGCCAGAAAGAAAGACAACTACTGCATGGTACCACTAATATGTGGAATATTAAAAAAAAGGAAAGAAAAGAAAAAGTCAAACTCATATAAATAGAGAATCTAACAGTGATTTCCTGAGGCTGAGAGTGGACGACATAGGGAGAGGTCCCTTTTTACAAAAGGGTACAAACTTTCAGTTATAAGATAAATAAGGTCTGAGGATCTACTGGTAACACTATATTGTATAACTGAAATCCACTGTGTAAAGCTTAATTCCCCCACCCCAAAAGGTCAGTATGTGAGGTGATGGATGTGTCAGTTCAGCGAGGGGAGTCTTTTTATAGTGTATATGTGAAATTATCATATTGTACATTTAAAATATCTACAATTTTATTTGTTAATTATACCTCAGAAAAGCTGAAAAATAAGTTGTAAAACAAGAAAGAAAAATTTAAATCAAATCACCTCAAAGTACAGATTCTATCCTTTACAATCTCTGGTCCCATCAAAGCAACGTGCATGTCAGGTTTTACCTAATACAAGGGTTCTAACAAAATTACACTTACTAGGTTTTCCTCAGATAACAACAAAACAGATGTGCATTCTGAGAGCACCCCAGCCTATCCTTCCAATCACTACCTCCCTAGCTTTTATGCACAGAACAGTGCTTCCTTAATTAGTGGGTACTAGTAACATTTAAGAACTGAGGATATGGGGAGGGGAGCAAAGAAACAAGATTGGCCACTGACTCTGAGGGACCCAGGCCATGCACCAAGTAAAGGAATCCACTCCCCTGGCCAAATGCCTGCCTCAGAACCTTAGCAGGAGGACAGAGGTGCCGTGTGCATTCCATTTCTTGCAAGAATCTAGTAAACTAGACTAGCTCTTGAGTAAATCCACTGGAATAGAAGACAGATGCAAACCACCGAGCTAAGTGACATTTGCGGCCAAAAGGAAATGCACTTTTCCTGTCTTTCCAGCCAATGTACCTGTGAATCCAGAAACCAAGGATCATACTGTCCCTCAGGATCGAGTACTTAATAATAAACACATCTGGAAGGAAATGCACCCGTTATCTTTTGGAGAAGCAGTGGCGTTTCCGCCTGGCCACTGAGCACCACCAGCGAGCTCGTGGCCACTCGGGACACCGCGGCACGTTGACCCGCCCGGCCAAAACCCAGCGCGCGCAAGGCTCCCAAACTTCCTCCTGCTGGCCGGGCCGGAGGTGGGGGCAAATACAGAGTGGCATTCTCCCCCGACACCAAGGCGGCGACTGCTGGCCTCCGGGACCCCGTGGGCCCCAGGAGGCGGCGGCAGGCGCCACAAGGTCACCGCCCTTTGCACAACCCGAGCCCGGACCATCCCAGAGCGTGTCTCGTGACTCCTGGGCGCAGCAGACAGGGTTCTCAGCGGAAGCCATGCGGCGCGGGGTAAGGGGGGAGACTGCCCCGGAAAGGGGGAGAGGTGGGACCCCGGGCCCCGTGGCGCCTGGGGCTGAGTCGGGGCAGGTATTGGGATGGGAAGGCTCCCTCCGTCCCAGGAGACCCGGCACCCGCAGAAGTTTGTCCCCGCCCACACCCACGCTGGGGAGACCTGCTCGGGCTCTAGCTGTGTGTGCCCCGGGCGGTGAACACACCAGAGGAGGGGGGCGGGGCGCCCTAAACGCAGCCGGAACCCCAAGAGCCTGCGGTCCCGCCAGTTCGGCCCACTTTCAAATACCCCGACGAGTCAGGAAAAGGAGAGGTTCCTTACCTCCGGAAGATCCTGGCCCTCCGGCCCCTTGGGCAACCCCATGATCCCGTCGGACCGCCGTGAGGCTGCAGCTAAGCCCACCGAGCGTCCAGAGGAAGCTGTCCTCGGCCCCAAAGCTGCTACCGGGGTGGAGTGCAAAGCGAGAACTTCCTCCGCCTCCGCCGCCGCCGCCACCGCCGCTGCCACCGCCGCCGGCCGGGAGCGCAGCAGCTCGGCGGAGCATGCGCACTGAGGGGGCTGGAGCAAGACGCGACTACGCCTGCGCCAGAGCTGCGGGCGAGGCCCGGGCCCAGGCGGGATGGGGGAGTGTTTTGCAGTGTGGCTCCCTGACACGTTGTTCTGCGGAACCTTCGGGCCGAGTCTCTGTATTTTCCTCTGAGGTGCTTTGTGAAAGGACTACTTCTCTGTCTTGGGGAAATTTGGCATCCTGGCTCTCGTCTTTGCTTCTCACGGGCATCGGATGCTCCGAATGGGTTCGGTCCTCTATGCTAGCCGGGCTTCAGCCCCCTTGCTGCCGGGTCAGTGTCCGAGCACTGATGAGCTTGCAGACGCAGACTGGTCCTGGTTTCACTCAGAGTAGGGTTGTCCCCTGATTAATGCGCGTTTGGGCAAACTTCTTCATATATGGACCAAGGAACCACGTCGCGGAAAATGGGTTCTTCACACTCGCTGCCTCCCCATTGTCCGAGCCAGAGCATCTTGTTCCCTGGTAAAACGTTGGGATAAATGACCTCCACCCTCACCCCCACCATCCCCAACTTCTGAGGGGAAGATCATCTCTGAGAATTTGGCAATGGTACTGACGTAATTTTAGCTACACCACTTGGGTGAAGCACCCCTTGTCTGCCCCAGGGAATGGCAGAAATGCAAGAATAGTGTTCCTGGTCACAAGCGCCTCGCACCTGCTCCTTAATGGCTTCACCAGGCTTTTTTTTTTTTTTTTTTTTTTTCCTCGTTGAAGAAAGAGGTGAAAACTTGCTGTAGAAAAGATCCTTCCCTCTGTGTGTGTGTGTGTGTGTAAGGTGGGAAGGGCAGAGTGGGAAGAGTCTATGAGCCCGTTGGGATCAAAGAAGTTTTTGTGTGTGTGTGTGTGTATGTACCTTTCTGCATTCTTAGCATCTTAAAAAGTTGGTACTCAGTTAATGCTTGTTCTTGAAAAAATGATTTGTGCCTTTTGTACCCTTCCTGGAGTTTATCCTGACAGAACAGAAATTTCCCTTGAACCAGAGTATAACAAGTGGTTGGAAGAGAAGGACCATTTCCTTTTAAAATACAGTTAGTAAATATTGCTAATGAAACTGTGTGCCAACCCCCAGTCCCCAACAATTTGATGAATTTGAATATGCTAATTAAGGTATTATGAGAACTCATTTGCCTGTGTTGTGTGACATTTTGTTCTCAGACACTGTGAAGCCAGTGAAACTCAGGTGCTCTCTAATGAGCCCATTCTCATAACTTCCCAAATGTGTTATTTTTGTAATCTTAAAATTGTCCTTTCAGAGTTCCCTGGTGGCTCAGTGGGTTAAGGACCCTGTCTCTAGGGTCACTGCTATGGTGCAAGTTCAATCCCTGGCCTTGGAACTTCTGCCTGCTGCCAGGGGAAAAAAAAATCCTGTCTTTCCCTGAGATGGTATAGGATGAAGGGGACTAAAGGAGGATCATTTGTAGCCACTGTTGAATGACCAGACAGGTATCAATGCCTAGGGACAAGTAGCACGCTCCCAGGTAGCAGCAAATAGAGCTGTATTTAAAACAGCCTGGGGAATAGGGCCTGGAGAATATATAGGACTCAAGTAGGCTACCCAAGAATTCCCCGTTGTAAATGCCTTTACAATGCTTGAAACATACATGAGCAGCTATCTTTCCCGGTAAGAAATCTTGCTGTTTCACTGACTGTGTAGGGTGACAGTAGCAGAGTCGGGCTGACAACCTGCCTTTTTTATTTTATTTTATTCTATTTTAAGATCCAGCAAAACAGCTATGGCAGCAGTCAAGAAATCTTGAGTAGCCCACATTTGAGAGAGGAACACCTGCACAGCCTTGGAGAAGACTTCAAACAGACGGTATCAGAAAAGGAGGTTTGTGAAGACTCAGATAAATACATTTCTCCCCTTCTCTGGTCAGGCTATGCATGCATTCATGTTCTCTCCCTCGTGGGATTTTTGAGGATTAGGTGTCAGTCTTTCCCTCCTCTGCCCATCTGACACAGAGATGTGTGATGTTCTCTGGAACTTCACAAATACTTTCTTTCCCAGGTAAAAGGCTACAATAGTAAGAGCTTCCTATTGGGGTCATTTTTTTTTCCTGGGTGATATTTTTATTTTATTTTGTTTTATTTTTCATTTTTTAAAGTTTTATTGAAGTACAGTTGATTTACAATGTTGTGATAATTTCTGTTGTTACAACAAAGTGAATCAAATATTCATAGAGACACATGCATTCTTTTTCAGATTCTTTTCCTATGCTGTGCCATAACGTAGGTCCCTGTTGACCCTCCATTCCACATACAATAGTGTGCACATGCCAATCTCAAACACCCAATCCATCCTTCCACCCTCCTTTTCCCCTTTGGTAACCATAAGTTTGTTTTCCAAAGTCTATGAGTCTGTTTCAGTCCTGCAAATTGGTTCATTTGTATCAATTTTCTTAAATTCCACATATGAATGATATCATATGATGTTTGTCTTTCCCTGTCCGACTTACTTCACTTAAGATGATAATTTCTAGGTCCATCCGTGTTGCTGCAAATGGCATTATTTCCTTCTTTTTATGGCTGAATAGTATTCCATTGTATACATCTTTGTCCATTCATCTGATGGGTGATGTTTTTACAATGCCTCAATCATTCTGTCTTCCTATTTCTCTCAGCCCTTCAACTCCAGGACTCTTGACATAACCAAAAGGGGAATCCTGAAGTCTTAAAACAGGAATTTAGAGGGCAACTATGGGTGTTTAGAAAAGTAGAGTGACACAATTTAAGTCACATAGCATGTTGGTGGTTGTGCTGGGACTAGAGCCCCAAATTTCAGATTCACGGTGTCCTTTTGTTTATCCATCATCTATCCATCCATCCATCCAAAAATATTTCTGCATACCTTTTATGTCAGTTGCTCTCAAACTTGGCTGCATGTTGGTATCACTAAAGGAGTTTTACAAGGTACGAATGCCTTGGGTTCAACTTCTGGAGATTTTGGTTTAATTGATCTGGTTTAATTGATTCTGGCTTAATTGATAAAGTCAATATGAATATTGACTTTTTTCCCTTGGGGCATATTTTTATATATAAAACAATACAGGTGTATGTATCTAAGCAACACAGTACTGACTATAATGACTACATTATTATGCTGTTACGGTGGCACCTAAAATTTAATATCCAAAAACAAAGGGTCTTTAAGTTATGTGAGTTATTCCTGAAAATTCTTTATTTCTTTCTTTTGGCTGCACCTGTGGCATACGGAAGTTCCCAGGCCAGGGATTGAATCTATGACCTATACCACAGCTGCAACAATGCCGGATTCTTAACCCACTGTGCCACAACAGGAACTCCCTGAAAATTCTTAATTGTATGCTGGTCTAGTCTCATGCAGTAAAATTTTACAACATAACATCCTACACTTAGCATGTCATATTTTTATAGTAAGAAATAGAGTCAAGGATAATACTGAAGAAAACCTAAACAAACCCCTCTGCTTCTGGACACAACCCAGCACATGTTCACCCACGTGTGCACACACACAGATACACACATTTGGATGAGTTCTTCTAGTGCCTTTTCCCAAACAGATGATAGTTTTATTAAAGAATTCCAACAATTTCCATAATTTTCACAACCCATACTCTATTAGCTACGTTAGAAAGGGACTTGACAAGGATGGAGCTACATAGCAATGAATAAATATTTGAGAACATCTGTTACATTCTGTAGAAAAGGATATCTAACACTTTCTTGGTAAAACAGTTTAACAATTGAACATTTCATTGGGGGATTTTTAAACCTTCTGAAGTGATTGCAATGAGCAGACAATCTGAGAAGCACCCTCTCTGTATCAGAGACTGGTTCCTGGTCCTGGAGATACTGCAGTTAGCAAACCAGACAAGATGATTATTGAAGTAGTCAAACATGTAAGTTAATAAGATAGTATTGGATAGAAATAAGTGCTCTTCACAGAAAAAAACAAACAAAAACAGTGAAATGTGACAGGGAATAATGTGTTGTAGAGAGAGGCTCTTTTTTTTTTCTTTTTTCGCCACCCTGCAGCATATGGAGTTCCCAGGCCAGGTATCAGATCTGGGTTGCAGCTGTTGCAGCCTATGCTACAGCCACAGCAACTCCAGATCTTTCAGTCCACTGTTCTGGGCTGGGGATTGAACCTGTGTCCTGATGCTACAGAGATGCTACCAATCCTGTTGTACCACACCGGGAACTCTGAGAGGGGCTCTTTTGATCTGAAAACATGTATTTTAGGTGAAGTCGTCAGAATACAGCTCCCAGGAGCAATTTGAGGGGAGACCCAAATCTTAAGAAGGTACCATGGGAAGATCTCAGGGAAGAACATTCCAGGCAAAAGGAGCATCTGGCATGTTCTGAGCAACCTTCCTTTGCCCCTCTAGACCACTCTCGCCCCTCTCACCTTGCTTGCTGCTATACAAGGCTGATCACTAAGGGTTCATTAGCAGGGCCTGGAGGGTGGGGACCTAGGATGTGAAGTTCTGGAGTGTCCATCTTGGGGGGGGAGCGGAATCTGGGGTGTGGGGCCTGGAAAGCAAGTATCAATAGTAATTTTCAGGAGTTCCCTTGCAGAGCAGTGGGTTAAGGACCTGGCGCTGTCACTGTAGCAGCTGGAGTGCTGTTATGGCAAGGGTTCGATCCCTGGTGTGGGAACTTCCACATGTCATGGGTGTGGCCAAAAAATAGTAATTTGGCAACCTGTATCAAGAACTTAAAAAATATCCTTGGAGGAGTTCCTTCTGTGGCCTGGCAGGATGGCGGTGTCTCTGCAGTGCCAGGATGCAGGTTTGATCCCCAGCCCAGCACTGTGGGTTAAAGGATCTGGTGTTGCTGCAGCTGGGGTGTAAGTTGCAACTGCGGGTCAGATCTGATGCCTGGCCCGGGAACTCTATATGCTGTAGGGCAGCCAAAAAAGAAAAAAAAAATCCTTGGATATGATACTTCCACTTTTAGGACTTATGTACAAAGATCTTCATCATAATGTTACTTATGAGAGAAAAACCTAGAAACCATGTAAATAGCCCATGAAAAAGGAATTGATAAATATGTCCCAGTAAATCCTTTTGTATAACATCATGTTTCCAGTAAAAATATTTGGTGCAGCAGGACAGGAAAGAAAAGGGTAAGAGAGGAGGCTATATAAATATTAGCAATGTCTGCCTGACAAAAAAATCATTACAACATGTAAAACGCAAACTGGAAAAATATTCATTGCCTGTGACAAGATTTCCTGCCAATGTGGAAGACAGATTTAATAGAAAAATTAGCAAAAGGCTTGAATAGAGAATTACTCAAAGAAATTGTCACTAAGTAGATAAAAACAATTTCCAGTCTCACATTACAAAGTTAAAACCTTTGCATGGAAGAAATAATGAATGTTTTGAGGACATAAAGCTAATGCCATAACATTCCCTCCTCACTGAATAAGGATTTACAAGAGTTTTGGAGGGCAATTTGACAAAGTTAATTTTTCACCCAGTATTCATTGCATGCCTACTGTGTGCCAGGCTCTGAGAAAAGTTCTCAGTGAGGGTGGAGGGTGTGATTCAGCACAAGGCGCATTGGCAATTTTCAAAATGAAAAAAGTTTTACCAACAATTTAGCACTCAGCCATTATGGACGTCAAGTGTCTTGTATTGACTTTGAGTTGTAAGAATTGCTTTTGCTGGAGGAACATGGGAAGATATGAGATTGTGCCAGTACTGGGCAGATTGTGCCATCCTTCGTAAGAACCTATCCGGGCAGCCTCGGTTACCCCTACCTGAGCCCTTACATGAGAAACAGAGAAGGGAGCAGACGCGAGACCCAGCTCAGCCAAACCCAGCCCAGCCAGCCCCATGAGTGGGATGTCAGTGTTTACTGTGAGCACTGAGAATTGGAGGTTGTTTGCTAACATTGTCATCACAGCATAGTCTGACTAATATACCACACAAGAAGGAATTGTCCATCCAGATGTCATGAACACCTCCAACTCGCTGTCTGAAAAACACTAGATACAGAAAATGAACTGAAAACGTGCACAATCAACAAATAATCACATCAAAATCACATGATTGGGAGTTCCCTTTATGGCTCAGTGGATTAAGGACCGGATAATGTCTCTGTGAGGATTCGGGTTCAATCCCTGGCCCTGCTCAGTGACTTAAGGATCTGGCGTTGCCACAAGCTTCGACGTAGGTCGCAGATACCATTTGGATCTGGTGTTGCTGTGCCTGCAGTGTAGGTCACAGCAGCAGCTCCAATTAGACCCTGGGCCCGAGAACTTCCATGTGCTGCAGGTGTGGCTGTAAAAAGAAGAAGAAAAAAAACCCCCATATGATTGCATGTGAAATAAGTGCCATTAATGGCAAGTGAAAGGTGGAAGGAGAAGGAGGAGGAGGAGAAATGGTTTTGAGTAGGAAGCCAGTGAGAGTTTCTCCAAGGACATCCATTTAAGACCTGGGGCTCTGGAGGGGACAACATTTTAGGCTGAAAGACCTGTACAGGCAGAACAGGAACCCTTAAGTGCAGGGGAGCAGGAGATGGAAAGGCCCTGTCCTGCAGGACCTTGTGGACAATCCGAATGTGTTTGGATTTCACCTAAGCAGAGGGACAGCGATCAGAGGGCTTGAAGAAAAAGTATCTGTAAACATGGTCATCTCATCTCTGAAGTCAGTTCAGCCCTTGGTCTCTAGGAATGGACCTTTGAGTTTCAAATGTCCGCCCTCAGTAGCAAAACTGCTCATGTAAAACTCCTACAACCACACATGGAACTCAGTAAACAGCAACAATTGAAACCCAACTCACACTATCTGGAATAAGAGGAAGCAGTTGACCCAGGAAATGTAGTTCTAAATAAACTGCATTTATGTAACATTATCCAAGGAGTAGTTCCCACTGGGGTGTGGTGGGTTGAGAATCTGACTGCAGTGGCTTGGGTCTCTGTGGAGGTTGGGGGTTTGATCCCTGGTCCTGGCCCAGCACAGTGGGTTAAAGGATCTGGGGTTGCCTCAGCTGCAGCTTGAATTCAGTCCCTGGCCCTGGAACTTTTATATGCTGTGAGTGTGGCCATAAAAAGACCAAAAAAAAAAACAAAACCCAAAAGCATTATCCAAGGAATTACAATTCCATCAAGCCTCCATATGAAACCAAATAAAAGAAAATCCAAAATTATTTTAGAAGAGAGACCAAAAAAATGATATTTTTGGTGCTGTAGCAAAGACAAAAATTGCTATAGTGTTTCTGGATTATTTGGATTTGTTAAAACAACAAAAATGCTCTAGTTTCTCTACCTACAAATAGAATGACATGGGAGTCGTTAATTTATAAGATTGATAATTAAATAATCTAAAATTATAAAATATAATCCTAAAATTATAATTCCAACAAGCTTCTATTTGAGCCATTATATTATCACTTAATAGCAATAAAAGTAAGAGAAAAAATCAGGGAGTTCCCTGGTGGCCTAGCAGTTAAAGGACTGGGTGTTGTCACTGCTGTGGCTCAGGTTGCTGCTATGGTGGGGGTTCCATCCCTGGCCTGGGAACTTCCTCATGCTGCCAGTGTGGCAAGAAGAAGAAGAAGAAGAAGAGGAAGAAGAAAGAAAAAAGAAGAAAAAAAGAAAAAATCAGAAGAAAAAATCACCTTGTTGCAGTTCTGGATGGTCAGAAGTGGACTTATTACAAGGTGGGATCAACTTGGAAGGTAAGTCACTTCTGTTCTCAAGTTGTGTGGACAGAAGACAAAATCCAATACTTGGGGTAGTGACATTTCTTGTCACCAGCAGAGGAAGGATGGGACAACAAAGACCCTCAGAGGAGAGAACTCCTGGGGAGTTTCCCTCTCACTTTCCAGAATAGGAGGCAGGACAGTGGGTTCTCTTTTCCAGAACTACCCATGTGGACAAGTAGTTGTGCATGAGATTGTTTATGGCAGGCATTTTTCGAGGTAGAAAAATACTGACTGACCTAAATAGTCATCAAATGAAGAATGGATACATATAATTTAGGATATTTTCATGCAGTGGTTTAACATCTAGTGGTGAAAATGAACTAGAATTGTATGTTTGAAGAGGGATAAATATGAAAAATATAAAGCTGAAATTTTTTTTTTTTTTTGTCATTTCTTGGGCCGCTCCCGCGGCATACGGAGGTTCCCAGGCTAGGGGTCTAATCGGAGCTGTAGCCGCCGGCCTACGCCAGAGTCACAGCAACGCGGGATCCGAGCCGCGACTGTAACCTACACCACAACTCACGGCAACGCCAGATCCTTAACCCACTGAGCAAAGGCAGGGACCGAACCCGCCACGATGGGAACTCCTAAAGCTGAATTTTTAAGGAGAGCAACTTTCATAATGATGTGCTAAGTTTACAAACATTTAAAATAATATTATTCAGTGCTTATGGTTACATAAATGTGTAGGAAAAGTGTGAAAGCTGGTATGGGAATTATGCTCACGGTTGTAATTCTCTCTGGGGAGGGGGAGGGGTAGAGCAGGGAGGGAGCAGGAAGGACCAGAGAGCATCAATTCTATGTATAATGTTTTATTTCTTGGGGAAAGAAGATCTAATGCAAATATGATATAATGTCAGTATTTGAAAAAGGCAAGTGGTAAATACATTGGTAATTATGCTTGTTTTCTGCATTTTAAATTATTTTATAATAAAATACATTTTAAAAATAAAGAAAATCTTTAAAGTGAATTAGTGGCAAAAAGGGACAGAGGGTGAATTCTCTTTTAGAAAATCTTGGCTATAAATTAAAGGAAAGAAGTAAGTATTTGGGAGCATGTTATGAAGAGTTTGTTTCTTTGGCTTTTTAAAAAAGACAGCAGAGACTTTAATATCTTTTATTAAATTGTTGGGAAGAAGCCAGTTGAGGGGGAAAAAAAGGTTGAAAATACAGATTTGAACCCTAGAGACTTAGCTCTTACAAATCTCCCTCAAAAAAAAAAATACACGTTTTTCTCCCCATTAGATTGTCATCTCCTCAAGGAAGGACAAGGGCTATTTGTGTTCTGTTTATCTGCATGCCCAGAGCCTGCCTCGAACAAGTGCACTATGGCTGGATGGATGAGGAATGGATGAAAAGATGTAGGGCAAGTGTGGTATTATCATCATAGTGTGTGCATCAGGATGGCCACCAGGTGGCAGATGTGATAGTCAATGATTATCCTTTCAGAAAAGAGTTCTGATGCTAGCTCCAAGAAAATGGACCAGTTATACCTCCTCTTTTAAGTAAGCTTATATAAGTGAAAAACACTCAGTTTTTACATGGAAATTTGGTACTATCCTATCATCTATTGATTTCTCATTTCAAATATCATTAGGTCAACTTACTCATTCTTGGAAAAAGATTGCTTCTTCTTCTTTTTTTTTTTTTTTTTTTGTCTTTTTAGGGCCATACCCATTGCATATGGAAGTTCCCAAGCTAGGGGTCAAATTGAAGCTGTAGCTACCGGCCTGTACCACAGCTCACAGCAACACCAGATCCTTAACCCACTAAGCAAGGCCGGGGGTGGAACCCGAGTCCTCATGGATACTAGTCAGGTTCGTTAACCACTGAACCACGATGGGAACTCCAGATTTCTTGATGCTAAAAAAAAGCAGTTGCATTGACTTGTGGTTAAGAAAGCAATTGGATACATGTATCCATCTTCTCTCTGCCCTGAAATCCAAATAAAATGATAGTGGAAGTTAATTCCATGAGCCAAATAAAATGATAGTGAAAGTTGACTTCACAAGGACAAAGACAATGGAAGAAAATGGAAGAGGAAACAAAAAATACTATTATAACCAGTTTTAAATGGGTTGAACTTGATAAGGTGCAAGTAGAATGCAACCTGGTTTTCTCCCATCCACCTTTTTGTGTGTGTGTCTTTTTGCTTTTTCTAGGGCTGCTCCCACAGCATGTGGAGGTTCCCAGGCTAGGGGTCCAATTGGAGCTGTAGCCTCTGGCCTACACCACAGCTCAGGGCAATGCTGGATCCTTAATACACTGAGCAAGTCCAGGGAATCGAACCCGCAATCTCATGGTTCCTAGTCGGGTTCGTTAACCACTGAGCCATGATGGGAACTCCCTCCCATCCATCTTTAAAGTTGCCCTGTTATTTTTCTCCCACACCTGGATGAGATCTTGTGCAGGTTCTAAGGCTCTTATGGGCGCTTTGGGAAATTGGAATAGTCTACTTTTCAGGTATCAAAAAGTCCAGTCTAATCTAAACTTCTGCCTTTCATCCAATTCATACCTTCTCCCCCCTCCTAGCTTGGGTCTGTCCTGGAGTTCTGCAAAGTGGAAATAAGGGTTCATGGATCATTCTTTTATGTCTTACCCCACTTCTTCTCCCATTCAGTAACTGATCCTTCTGTCCCTCCCAGTGTCATGCTCAAGGGGAACCAGAATTAGAAGAGAAAATTGTATTTGATGGGGCTGTTGTACCTGTCATTGAAGCCTCTGTGTGATCCAAGTTGATCCTTTCTATGGGGGTGCTTTTGTTGTATTTTTTGCCTATTGTCTTGTGAGACTTTTAAACTTGTTCTGTTCTCCCCACACCTCACTGGGGGAAACACCATTCTTCTGAAGTCTCATGTTGTTGCCTTTATTCTCATTCCATCTGCTCCCGAGGCAAGCTCGTTTTGCTGGTGCAGAACTATTGGGTGTGTGTGTGTGGGGGGTTCTTTTAAGGTTACTCTTACTTTATTGGTTTTTCACTTATTCTTGGAACTCATGAATTCAACTCTGAAACTTTAGACCATTCCCACTCTAGTCTCTCCTTTGTTCTATGCAGGTTTTTTGGTTTTTTTGTTTGTTTACCAGGCATCCTCGGGTGATTCTAGAAAGCACTGATCTCTCTGCCCCCTTAATTCCAGAGGACATGGGTCTAGTTCTCCCCAAAGCACTCTCTCCCCACACTTTGCCAGGTTGCAGCATAGAGCAGGCCTTCAGATGTTTGCAGCTTCACAGAGGTGTTGGTCTCCATCCATGAGTCCAGGGTCTTGAGTGTGTATTGCAAAGCCTCCCCTTGCTTGGCCTGAGGGGTGGAGAGAAGCCTCCACTTTAAATGTTCCCACTCCCACATATAATTTTTTTTATGGCCGCGGGTGTGGCATATGGAAGTTCCCGGGCTGATGATTGAATCTGGGCCACAGCTGTGACCTACGCCACAGCTTGTGGCAATGCCAGATCTTTAACCCACTGAGCAAGGCCAGGGATGGAACCTGCATCCTCACAGAAATTTTAACCCACTGCACCACAATGGGAACTCCTTTTTTTCCCCTTTTCTTTACAAGGTTTTGTTGACCTGTATTCATTATTCTCAATCCTACTGACTTCCTACTTTCCTGTTCTGTTAACTGACTTTGAAACCTTCCTCTGCCTGAAGACAAGTTCCCTGTTTGATCAAAGCTTCTGACTTAATGTGGTTTTTTTGGTGTCTGTATTTCCAATGCCCAATGGAGTAGGTTTTCAATGACAGTTTTTTTCCTAATGAATAAATGATCCAAAGAGTGAAGAAATATCATTCTCTTCTATCACCTTCCAAGTCGTTCTCACCTTCCTTTAAGACTTTAGCATTTAATCCATACTTTATTTTCCTCACTGTCTTTGGCTCACAGCCTCACTGACTTCAATACCCACAAGATCTTCCAACTGCTGACTTCACAGTGCCTCAGTTTCTAAGGGATGAACTAAAGGATTCCCAAAATCTGTTCCTTCTTGCGTCTTTATTCTCCTCTCCCACAATTTTTATTGCCTCTCAGCAAAGCAATTACAATACCTTCCAATACTCTTTCATCCCACGACACTCCACCAGATTTATCACCTGAACAATGCAGCCCCTGATTTAAAAATCCATTTATTAGAAATAGTCAGTGGACTTTGTTTCTCCTTCACAATCTCATTCCAACATGTCCTCTCCTAACCTCATGAAGCCACCTGAGATTTCTCTTCTCTTTTCAAAACCTACCTGGAATCTTCCTAGTTTTTTTTTTTTTTTTTTCCTTTTTCTTTTTAGGGCCACTACCTGTGGCATGTAGAAGTTCCCAGACGAGGGGTAGAATTGGAACTGCAGCTGCAGCCTATACCACAGCCACAGCAATGGCAGATACTTAACTGGATGAGTTAGGCTAGGGATTGAACCCCCATCCTCACAGAGACAGTGTCAGGTCCTTAACCCCCTGAGCGACAATGGGAACTACGAATCTTCCTAGTTCTTTGCAGTTGTTTATACTATTTCCTCTGCCTGGAATTGAGCTTGCCTTCCTTCCAGCCCTTCATCTCAGGCAATTAAAAATGTACCCATTGCCCTGAGACCTGCTCCAATGCTACTTTCTCCTGTGAAGCATTTCCCTGATGATTTAAGCAGAATTAATCTCTGGAGCCTCTATGACCGCAAAACACTTTGCTGTTATGTCTATTGCAGCATTTATGAGGACACTTAATGCTATACATGGCTACCTGCCCATATACACTCATTGAGGATGCTCCGTTTCTGTGATACTCCAGGACTTAGCATGCAGTGCCTGCCACATAGTTCATACCCCAACATTGTTAGATGAACTGAATTGAGATTCTAGGAGTCATCTCTGTGATTTAAGTCTGGTGACTTGTGGAAATAGGCAAGGGCAATGCGTATCTACTCCCTTAGGAACACTGCCTCATAATTATTTTTAAAGTTTTCTATTTTATCAAAGAGCCTTAGAAATGGCTCCTTTTCAAAGCTTCACCAAAGTATTATTTTCCTAATTAATTATTTCAGAAGGATAACTATTGCATAAATCAATTCTCAACTTAGTTTGATCATGACCACTAATGAAATAGATTGGAGATCTGGAGCCCCAAAGAGAATGTTTTCAGATGAATAATATATTTTATTTGTCAGCAGGCCTCAGGCTCAATTTATGGTGAAATTAACTGCAAGTGGATGGCAAATAATTGTCAGCTCATTGTCAGTCTGCATTTCCAAGGCCCTGAGTAGATAGAATGACGAAAGGTAATTTCGTTTTTCTTCGTAATTGCTTCTGGATAATACGAGAGCCTTTGAAAGAGAATGTGAGCCTGTGCATTTTGAAAATTGCAGAGAAAATACAAGGATTGGAATGAATACCAAAATTTCTCAATATGTCAGATGTAGCAGGGTTTTTTTTTACCTAGACTTTTTTGTAGGTTTTTTTTTCCAGTCTATCCCACTAAAATTGTCTACAACAGATAACATGATTTTAGACTTGAGATATGAAAAACACTATTTTGTGTGTCATCAGTGATAGAATGGGGATCTGAGTCCAGTTAGCTTTATGATAATTTCTAAAAAGGGTTAAAGAGCAATAAAGTTTCTTTCAAACCTTACAAGGAGTTGGTGAAAGTTCATTAGGTACTTAAAATTACCAGGGAAGAGAATAGTCTACACCCAATGGAGATGAATGAACTTCCAGGGAACAGATGCAGAAGATGTACAGATAATGGGGAAGGAAGGATTAGAACTTGGTGAAAGGAAAAAATAAAATAACGACCTTAATTTTTTTACATTTTTACATTTTTACATTACATTCCTGTAATTTTTTTACATTTATCCTAAAAATGAATTTAGATAAAGGAGGCTATTGCTTGTCCTCAAGTCACAAATCACTAACTAGTAAAAAGTACTCAGGCACCGTGCTGACCACCCCTTCCTACAGTGCATTTCATTGACTAATACCTTGACTAACTAACCCTGTTCACCCTACAGAAGGGCTCTGTTTTTCAAATAAGTTCAGAAATGTGTCATATGGTTCCCTCCCCCTTTAGAAAATCAGAGTGCCTGTTCATCTAGGAAACACTCGGAGAAGTCTTGCAATAGAAAAACTGTGTGCTTTGTGTATTTCACAGGTGTGTTTGATTTCTGATACTGATGGGTGCCTGGTGGAGCACTGGTGCTCCCATGGAAGACTGGCTGGGCAGTGGTGGCTAGAGGACCAGGCTGGCTGGTGGTGCAAGAGGGTCTGGGTCTTGCACTCAGGTGTAGTTCATTCCCAGAAGTTATATGTGGGAGACGTGTGCATGCACAATCCTGTATGTGTGTCAGCCTGACTCAGCAACACTGCTATCTTGTGCAGGGAGAGCAGGAAAAGTGGGAGAGAAGTTACTGTCTCTAGTAAATGAGTGGATCCCCTAAATGCAAATGGGACAATAAAGTATTGCTGCAGGGAGACCCTCAGTTGTCAACTCAGCCAGTAGAAAAAGTACATGGATTGAGCATCCACTGTTTTCTAAGTTAATCTAAGATGTGTCTCTTTGAAAGCCCCTAAGTCCCAGAGCTGAGTACAACATATTTTTAAAAAAAATTATTGGAATATAGTTTATTGATAATACTAGTTTCAAGTGTACAGCAAAGTGGATCAAGTATACACACACACATGTATCTCTATTCTTTTCTGGATTCTTTTCCCACCTAGGTTATTACAGAATATTGAGTAGAGTTCCCTGTACTTATACAGTATGTCCTTGTTAGCTATCTATATCTATATATATATCTCTACATCTATCTATCTATCTATCTATCTATCTATCTATCTATCTATCTATCTATCTGGCTACACCCATGACATGTGGAAGTTCCCAGGCTGAGGATCAAACCAACACCACAGTAGTGTCCCAAGCTGCTATGGTGACAACACCAGATCCTTAACCTCTGTATCACAAGAGAACTCCTATCTTATATATAGTTGTGTGTATATGTTATTTCCAAACTCCTAATTTATCCCTTCCTCCCTTTCCCCTTTGGTAACCATAAGTTTGATTTTGAAATCTGTGAGGAAATTCTCTAAAAAACTAAATGTAGAACTGCTTTATGATCCAGTAATCCCCACTTCTGGGTATCTATCTAGAGAAAACCATAATTCAAAAAGGTATGTGCACCCCAATGTTCATTTCAGCACTATTTACCATAGCCAAGGCATGGAAACAACCCAAATGTCCATTGAAAGAGAAATGGATAAAGACAATATGGTACATATATACAATGGAATATTACTCAGCCATAAAAAAGAATGGAATAATGCCATTTGCAGCCATGTAGATGGACCTAGAGGTTATCATACTAAGATAAGTGAGACAGAGAAAGACAAATATCATATGAGATCACTTATATGTGGACTCTAATTTTAAAGTGATAACAAATGAACTTATTTGAGTGCAACAGCTTAACATGGGCTACAAGGGGCTACTGGTTCTGGTCTAAGACTGTCTCCTCCTGCTTGCCTCACACCACTCACTCTTGTGGCTCCTATGCCCCAGCCTTTCTGGTGTTCTTTCCCATCTTCCAGAGGTCAAGTTGATCTCAGCACTTCCTGTGGGCTCATCTCTGTGGAGCCCTCTTTTCTATTTCTGATTTCTTTATGGAAGCCATCCTGGACAATCCCAGATCAGCGCTGTTCCTCTTATAGAACACTGTAGTTTTTCTTGTTAGTACTTGTTGCCAATGGTTAACTGTATGTGGGGACATTTGTTAACATTGTATTGGGGTATAACATATACCCAGTAAAGTGCTCAATCTTGAAGAATCTTTACATGTGTATAACTCCAAGGAACCACAACTTGAATTGAGCATAAAACATTTCTGATATCCCAGAATTCTCATCTCTCCTTCTCCCATAAATGATTCTCTTTTCTAGCTTTTAGCACCATAAGCTAGTTTTTCAGTTCCTGAATATCTTACAGATGCTCCCCATTGTGACTCTGAGATGCATCCAGATTGGTATGTGTCATCGAACATTCTATTGCTGTAACACTTTACCATGTGATTGCACCACAGTTTATTTATCCCAAATATTGTTGACTCTCATCCCATATACACTGTAAACTTCATGAAGCTACAGAACATGTGCCTGAGACATTGCCTGGAATGCCCTTGGGCTTTAGACTATACTTGGCAAAGAGAAGGAGCTCAAGACTTTTGTTAAAAAATGGAGAGGTTTTTTTTTTTTTGGTTATTGGTATTTGTGTTAATCCTTTTAATAAGCCAACACAGTTTTCTCATTCTATGGATGAAACATTAAAACTTGTAACATAAACAAGTGAAGCTGATGTTAAATTCTTGGAGTTCCCATTGTGGCTCAGTGGGTTAAGGACCCAGTGTTTTCTCTGTGAGGATGCAGCTTTGATCCCTGGCCTTGCTCAGTGGGCTAAGGTTCTGGCATTACTGCAGGCTGCAGCCTAGGTCACAGATGTGGCTCAGCTCCAGTGTTGCTGTAGTGTAGGCGTCTGCTGCAGCCCCCATATACCGCTAGCCTGGGAACTTCCATATACCATAGGTACGGCCATAAAAAGAAAAAAAAAGGCAAACCCCAAATTCTCCTTTTTTTCTTGGCAACACCTACCGAAGTTCCTGGGCCAGGGATCTAACCCATATTACAGCAGTGACAGCACTGGATCCTTAACCCACTGAGCCACCAGGGAGCTCCCCAAACAAACTCCCAAATTCAGCAATATAATGTTATACTGCTGTACTCCAGGAAATGGTGCAGGTGGCCAGCAAGCTGCCAGAAGCCAGGAAGAGGCAGGAAAGGATTCCCTGAAAAGTTTCAAGGGGAGCATGACTTGATGACACTTTGATCTGGATTTCCAGCCTCTATAGCTATGAGACAAGGCATTTTTGTTGTTTTAAGCCACTTAGCCTGTTGTGCTTTGTTGTACTTTGTGGTGGCAGCCCTAGGAATCCAGTACAGAGTGTGGGAAGAAGAAAAACCACAGGTCTCCGTACTGCCTTGTTGGTTGATGACACCTTTGTGGCACTCTTGGGAACACACCTCTTGGGGCTACTGTGGCAGTGAGCACAGTTTGCCTATGGCTGTGGTCCATCATCCTGCTGACCTCAGGGCCATGTGACCAAGTGCAGGAGGGATACATGGGATGCTTCTGGGTAGCTTTGACTAGAGGACTTCTTCCTTCATCTCCCTAACTTCCTCTGTAAGCTGAGAAAGTGGGGCAGAATGGCTGCAGGGGAGGCTCTGGCCACCTCAACCTCAGTGATGCCGGCGACCAACCACAGAAGTGGAGCGTTTCACTGCAGAGCTGTGTATGTGTGCATGGCCCAGAATTGAGAGGTTGAGGGAGATCTTTGGGGTTGGAAGGTGAGCCAGCAGATCAGTGACAAGGTGTGGGGGCTGCTGGGGTGCCTTGTCCAGAGCGTGACGGAGGGTGATTCCCTCTTCTTGACAAACTTTACACTGGCTCCTCTTGTCTCCCTAACCCAGAGCCATACAGGGAAGGAGCTTCTGCTCAGTGAGTTCCCATTTGGCTAAAGCGCCAAAGAATGAACCAACATTGTTTCTGGAGAGCTCTTTTGGAGTCTTTGTTGAGGCAAGTACACCTGGATGCTTGTGTCCTGGTAAAAGACAGGAGGCAACCGGGGGCTTGAGATGGAAGCCACCCTAACTCCTCAGCATGAGACAAAGAACCTCACCCATGACCCCCCTGTGCTGGGGCTTCCCCGGTTTAAGTGTCTCCAGAGAATAATTCTCTGGTTTCTTGTGGGAATCAGGGCATTAGTACCCCATCAGCAAAAGGTGGGGGAGATTAGTGACATGTCCAGTGGCTCTAAAAGAGGCCTCAAACAATCTTCCTGTTGTCAGCCTGGAGCCTTACCCCTGCTCTCCAAGCTATCGGGTGTCTCAGCCTTGCGGCTTTTAGGGTTATCAGTGCTAAATCACTCCCTGCCACTAACCCAGGTGGACTGGGGAGTGTACCTCTCTTCTGCAAAGCCAGATACTAGTCCTCCATCTGTTTTCCCACTTCCCCAAATCTCATCACATTTCTCATCTGCAGTCATCACCTTTCTTCTACCGTGGTCTCTCTTATGCTTATTGTCCTTGCAGGTGAAATCTGGTTTTCCGTCCCATTTTAATTGTGTCTCAGGAAGAAGTAAGAAGTGATCAATATGTAGATCGAACCTGCCACTTTCAACACAAGGTTTTCCCCTGCTCTCTCCAACCCCTAGTCCCTGCCTTGTTTCCCCTGTCCTAATTCCTAGGTCCCTGGACTCTTCAATCCTCATCTCAATTAAAATATCTTATCTGACCTTGCCCACACCTATTTCTTACTTTGACCTGGTAGACATTTTCTCCTGTATGGAGTCTCTGGAAAATTCCCCAGTCGCTCCCCCGTTCTCCTTTGCTGCTTTCTTTTCCTTTGGTCTCTCCTTATATGAGGTTCCTTAGAGCTTTATCTTTGGACCTTTCCCCCTGCACTCTCACCATGGTTTCAATGACCATGTGTATACGATTCTCAAATCTGTATCTTCACTTGTCTTAGGTCAGGACTCCTTGTTGCAAGAGACAGAAACCTGATTTGAAGTTGCTTAAGAGGAGTTCCCTTATGGTGCACAGTGTTAAGGACCTGGCATTGTCACTGTAGTGGCCCGGGTCACTGCTGTGGCATGGGTTTGATTCCTGGCCCGGGAATTTCCTCATGCTGAAGATGTGGCCAAAATAAAAGTAGCTTAAGTATAAAAGGGGACTTTATTAGCTCATTGATGTAACTGAGGACTCAACCAAGAAGCTCAAAAGTTGTGCTGAGGAAGGGGTTGATTTCTCTCTGCGTCGTGCAGCTCTGCTTTCCTCCACTTTGCCCTCTGTCTGTCACAGTCCCCTCAGCTTGCTTACAGTTTGGTCACTGTCTACTCCATATTTCACGGTCCTTGTTTTGAAGATCCCAAAGGGAGAGGGTGTCTTTTTCCCACAGCTGGAACGTAGTCCTTGTGAAGCATGCGGCTTTGCCAGGCTTGCCTACGTGCTCTTCTCTGGCCCTGGGGCAGGGGATGAAGGATGATGGAGCCTGGGAAGGAAGTTCGTCCCCCAGGGAAGGGAGGGCTGGGGAGGGATAGAGCAGGGAAGGAGATACTGCATTTGTTTTAACAATTTGATTGAGGACGTCTGGATTCAGGACGCCAGGGCTGTCATCTTGATTCTTTAGGCTTTTTGTCCCTGGTCTTTAAAACAAGGAGGTTGGACTTCTGAGGCCCTCTAGCTACTATCATCTTTATTTTCCTTTTGTGAATGAGGGGCAATAAGTAGAAACTTCTGGCGGTGCCTCCGAGTACCGTCTGAAGGGCAGCAGGGTGTAGTGGTAGGAGTAAGAGCCCTGACTTCGAGTTGCCTGGGTTTTTCATGTGTCCATCAGTTTGGCCACTGCTTTGTAGGTCTGACCAGTGCAGTCTCGTGGAACAACATAAACAGAGAGCCTCCCCATTGGTTCAATGCTCTTCGGTCATTGTCTTGGAATTCTTGATCGTTTTTGCCCTGATGTTTTCTAAGTGAAGGTGGACCAGACATGGGAGAGTGTGTGAGTGGAAGGGAGGAGGCCATGTGGGTGTTCGCCCTTCCCCATCAGTTCCTTCCCTTGTAGAGTTCACCATGCCTGGTAAGCAGAGAGTTCCAGTGGCCCCGCGGTACCTGGAAGTTCAGTGAGGCTTCAGGTGTGACAAGGTCGTTGTGGTATGTCTGTGACTGCCTTTCCCTCTGAACCAGAACTTACTTTGAATGTGGAAAGAAGGCAGTCTAAGAAACCCAAATGACAGAGAATGTTGCCACATCCTTTCTTTCTTTTTAATTAAACATTTAAAAAATTTTTTAGTTTTAGGGCTGCACCTGTGGCACATGGAAGTTTGCAAGCTCGGAGTTGAATTGGAGCTGCAGCTGCTGGCCTGCATCACAGCTACAGCAACACTGGATGGAGCACAGCAACACTGGATCCTTAACTCATCGGGCAAGTCCAGAGATCAAACTCA
This sequence comes from Phacochoerus africanus, assembly GCF_016906955.1. Classification (NCBI taxonomy): domain Eukaryota; kingdom Metazoa; phylum Chordata; class Mammalia; order Artiodactyla; family Suidae; genus Phacochoerus; species Phacochoerus africanus. The sequence continues at coordinate 88,002,031 of NC_062546.1, forward strand.
CATCCTTATGGATACTAGTCGGGTTTGTAACCCTGAATCACAACCGGAACTCCCTGCCACATCCTTTCTTATACTATTTCTCTGTATTAGCCAACCATGTATGCTGCAAATGATGTCATAGAAGGAAAAATAATTATATTTCATTTTCCCTTCAGTCCTTCCTTACTCATCAGCAAGCCAAAGGTAGAGAGTGCTGGTAGAATGTGCACAAGTGAGTGAAACAAAAGCAGTTGAGTTAGTTTTGTGCAGCTTTTCCACTGTTCTGGTAAGATCCCAATATATACTACCAGTGTGAGCTACAAAATAATGAATTGGGTAATTTTAGTTCTTTTGCATGTGAGTTAAATGCTTTTATATTTACATTTAAAACTGATATTGCACAATATAAAAATGAATGGCAAAATTCATACTAGTAACTTAAAATTAAATTAGTCTTTGCTTAGAAAAGCATATATATAAAATAGGTAAACAATAAGACCTGCTATTTTGCACAGGAAACTATACTCAATATTTTGTAATAAGCTATATAGGAAATGCATCCGAAAAAGGACGTATGTATGTATGTATACATGTATACATACAACATGTATATACTAATATAAAACTGAATCACTGTTTTACAGCTGTATATACTAATATAAAACTGAATCACTGTTTTACAGCTGAAACTAACTGTAAATCAACTATACTTCAATAAAAATAAATTTTCAAATTATAAATAAATAGCGAATACAAAAATCATGTTGAAAAGGAGAGACTGGGAAGAAAAGAAAAAGCATTATATTTTAGTACCTTTAATGGTACTTTTCCTCTGCTTTTGGAACAAGAAACCCCATATTTTCACTTTGTACTAGACCCTTCATGTTATGTGGCTGACTCTGCATCAGCAAATTACTTTCCCTCACCGTGTGTCAGTTTCCTTATTCGTAAAATGGGCACAATAACAGTGTTTCTATTATTGGATTGTTGCAAGAATGAGCAGTGTTGGGCCCTCAGCAATCAATGAATGTGAGCTTTTATTATAAAGATGACTTAGTATGGAATAAATCTGTAGGTGATTTGGTGATCAACCTTAAATTTTCCCCAGTAAGGACTTTATGTAAACCAATTCGTTAGCTAGCTAATTCCCTCTCTTTTATTTAACCAGTGTTGGCTTCATTTGAATATTTCACTTTGTAAATTGTTAATACTTTCACTTAATTTACCACCTAGATGATGCTATTTAAATTAGAAGAGTACTTCAGTCAGTGGCAGGACAAGTAAAATCTAGAAAAATATTTCAAGAGGAGAGTATTGTGCCTCAAACTTTTTCCAATTCTAAATAAAAGCTTGAGAGGTGAGGATTAGGCTATTGTTTATGTGAAAAAATGGAAAAGGACGTTTCCTATTTCCCAACAACAGGTGGCGATGTCGCTAAGCAAATGGAGGATGTTCCTTGTTAGAGAAATTCTGTGATCAAGTGAGAGGAAGCCAACCTATAAACAACATGTGGAAAACAATGCATATTTTAATTAGGTGTTAATAACTGAATATTGAATCCCTGTCTTCCTCCTAATTCACAACAGTGTTATGACAGTTAATTAATAAGTGATTGTAAAGGAAATGATTAATTATTTACAGTAATAATTAGAATCGCTTACATGCTTGTAATCATAAAATGGTTTTCAAAAGTAGGCGGAGGCAGCCCCAGTTATTGTTCTGCTGTTGGAGGGATATGGCGGCGCCTCTTTTGGAAGGATTTCTATTATCATTCCACACCATCTGTGTTTATTAAACAGGTACCATTATGCATTTGTTCCATCAAGTTTCATTCCAGCCAAGGAATATAAAATCATGTCTGTGTATTTTTTCAAGGATCCCCTGTCATCCTTATGTGAAATTATGTACATAAGGGTAAACGTGAAAGAGCTTCCTTGTGTGTGGGGAACTCTTTGGAAAGACATCAACCATGGAACAAACCAAAATAAAATCCTGGACCAGAAGAATAAAGCTTCCCCCTAGAGCCTCTGTTTTTCATGTCTGATTCTCATATATAAAAACAAAAGTAAAAAGCAAGTGTATAAGCCCAAACTTCTCCTCCTCCTCTTCTCATTCCGTATTTCAAATCTCTTTGAACTGCCTCATGTCTTCAGGATATAATGAAATCCCTTGCTCTGGAAGGAAGCCACAAAAGATAGATTTCAAGACCTTTCTCTTTCCTCTCTGCTAGTAGCAGAGCTAATGCAGTTTACTTATTAGATGAGTCACCATGGATACTGGTACACTCAAGCCAAGTCTACCCGAGTGAGGGGAATTGGAGAATTGAGGCAATTATCCTCATAATTTAAATAAACAAAGTCCCCCTCGTTTTTGTTTCAGTTACCTGAATTTTTCAGGGGGATATCTAATTTTAGCTTTGGATTATTAGACGTGGTTCTTGCCTCAACTCTCTTATTAAATTTCTAGCAGAGCTCTGGACTCCTTGGCTGTGAAACACCTTAAGAAAATGAACCCAAGGCAGATGTAATCCTTTGCTCTCTATTTTATCATCCCTAGCATTCCTCCCTGGCATTTGGGTAAACAATGGGGAAAACTCAGGTTTAGGAGGAAACATTTTTGAAGGGTTGACAACATTTGGATCCAGGTATTTCCAATCAGACAAAGACATCCATAATCCTATGTCCTTCCTGACAATATGGCCCCTGACATGTCCTACATGGACCACATGTTTTTCCACTGGCCTCAGTCCAAGCCACAACCTGTACTGACACTTCCAGTTGGGATTTTATGGCCGGTCTTGGCCGCTTCTCCTAATCCCCTTTTACTTCTCAGCCATATCCCCACTGTGCCCACATGAATTTTCCCATCTTATTCCCACTAACTTAATGCTGAGGAGCATTTTATGGACATAGGGGAACTTTGTAAAGGAAAGGCATGACTATCATTTCCAAGTAACAAGGCATTGTATTATTGCTATTGCTGAATTATTAATCACCTTTTGTCTTTAAGTCACCATTGTTAGGGTTCAAAGAGGACCCTGGTGGTGATCATTGCTGTGGTGTGATCTGCATTTCTTTTCATACTGTGCAGTTTTGAAGGTTGACTCTTAGCTTTTGGCTTTGCCACTGCCTGCCACATAATGTGCTCCATGACTCAGCACTGAGGGCTCCTCTGCTATCTCATCGTTCCTTCCCACCACAGAGCAGCTGTGTGGCATGTGTAGAAGTTGAGTATCTTGTCTGACAGGAAGGGGCCATAGCATAGGAATGGACAGTGGCAGCTGACTGACGTGGGCTTGAATCCCATTCTTTCACTTCTCTGGCATATCCCTTGTGAATAGATCTTACCTTCTCTCAACTTCAACTTTTGTTTCTGTGAAACAGGGATAATAATACAGATCTTGCAGAGCAGTGATTGGAAATAACTTAGGTCAAGCGTCTGGCATGAGTTTAATAATGGCAGCCACCATTAGAACTGCTTTTCGAGCAACAGGGGCACAGGTATTTTTTTCTACTGCTTTTATTCTTTACTCTCCTTTTCTCCACCTTAACAGGAATTTATCTGTCAATACTTCTTTTCTTTTTTTTTTTTCTGTGACCTATACCACAGCTCATGGCAATGCTTGATCCTTAACCCACTGAGCAAGGCCAGGGATTGAACCTGCATCCTCATGGATACTAGTCAGGTTTTTTACCAGTGAGTCATGTCGGGAACTTCCCATCAATACTTATTTTCTAAAAACCTAATATGAGCCCAGTATTGTAGGGAACACAAATGACATGAACTTGCACTGACTCTGCCTTTGACAAATTGCTTTCTTGTTAAGAAAATGTATGCAATAGAGTATTAATAGTGATGTCGGTGATAATAATATCTACTACTGATTGAGAATTTCACACTGTCATGTGAAAAATGGTTGGGCTAAATGGTTTACAAATTGGATCTCATTTCACTAGTATTGTAGTTCCTTTTTTACCAAAGAAGAAAGTGGGGCTCAGAGAGGTTAGGAGACTTGTGTAAGGTCTAGGTCACAGAGGTAAGAGTGGCAGAACTGGATTTAAACTCAGGCCACCTGACCCTAGAACCTGAGCCTTTAACCATTCTGCACACTTGTTCCTTTGGGCAGTCATAGGTGGTACAAAGAGTGAATCACTTTCAGAGAATGGAGAGGCCAGTGGAGGATGGATACACCTGGAAGGTTTTTGAAAGAAAGCACTGTTACCTGAGTTCCACAAGGCTATCTTTACAAGGGAATAGTTAACAGCAAAATGTAACAGTCACAAGAAGGTGGATTAGAAGTTTCCCATGAAACCAGTTGTCCATTGTTCTTCTGTTTGGGTTTACACCAGGACCTGAGTCTTCCCAAGTAATTCACTGCTGGTTGAGGTGTCCCCTGCTTCCTGTGATCTCAGTTCTCTTGCATCAATCAAGGGACCTCACTGTTTGAGAATCAAGGGACTTTGTGCCAGAAGGAATGCCAGGAGTCCCATTGTGAGCTCCAGACAGAGGTACAAGAGTTACCCAAGATGGGACCCAAACCCAGCTCATCATCAGACCTCCTGACTTGCCACACTGGTCCTTTTTCCACTTTACCGCACAGGGCCCCTGCTTTTTATGGCATCAGAGATGGGAGTACAGGTTTTAAAAAACATCTTCCAACTCTGTTTCTAGAGCTTGGTGGATGGCCCTATTTGATACCAATTTTCTCCTCAATTCTTTTCTTCTCTTAATCAGGGCAGTAAGTATTTACCAAAAGACATCGGTTAGCCTGCATCACCCTCATCAAAATGCCACTCTATTGTCTTGCTTAGAAGTAAATCCAATATGTGAGGGCAGGAAGGGTTTCCTCCTGCTGAGAATCATCTCTCCCCTCCAACTGGAAGCAAAGAGTGTTCACACTCAAAATCCTGAGGGTTTAATGAGATTTTAAAATTGGCCATACACCCTCTTCCTGCCACCTAATAATATTATGTGTTTGGCTGGAGACTCTTTTGTTTAGAAATAATGTCTTTATTTCAAACAAAAATTCTGAGCCTGGTTGGACAAATATATAAACAGGTATCCTATTCAGAGTGACTTCTTCCAAGAGGCAGCCTCTCATCCACTGTCAGTTGGTCCCTGCTGAGTTGTTTGATGCATTCACCGCATTTTATATTACTTAATGTGGCTTATGTATCTGCCAATAAATCTGAAATACAGGTCACAGAATATGCAGCTCAAGGAAATCCATAAAAGTAGTAGAGAGAGGCTTCGCTAACTGCATCAGATGGCCAAAAGCTGAGGTCATTTCCTCTTGCTAAAAATGTAGAGCTTCATAAATTATTTTTATCACCTCCAGAGCCAAGCAAACAGTTTTGCACAGATGCCAAAAGGCTTTCATTGCTTTTGTTTCTCTTTAAGCTGAAAACATTTTTCTCAAGTCTTCTCAGAAATGATTGTGCTCTTTTTCTTTTTCTTCTTCTTCTTCTTTTTTTTTTTTTTTGTGGGGAGGTGGGGGTTGTTATTTACATCCTAGCAGATTGCATTTAATCTAGGGACAGAAACACAGTTGCATCTGGTCAGGGTCTTCAGTGACAATGACGCAAGGACCTGAGCTCAGAAAATGGTGGTGACCTAGGTTTAATTACTTCCCATGATTGGGAGTTGACACTGTTTCCTTTAAAACATTTTTAAGGAGATGTTAGGTATGCAGAGACAGTAAAAATGAGCAGCGAACATTCAGTGAAGAACTTTATAGAAAACACTACTGAATTAACTTACAGTACATTTGTTAAACATGAGCACCTCTAATAATGACATTTCATTTAACAATGCCCTTTGTCTTTTCAGTTCATCAGTTACCTATTTCAGTAATGAACTGCAGTCATACCATTCTGATTTTCTCCTAATGTAAAGGCTCAGCTCACTTCACTGCCAGTGAAGCATGATGCTATTATTCAGTTCCTGGCTTAGGAAAAAAGCTATAGAATATATCACAATTCTAATTGGCTAACAAATATTAAATCCTACAATTGTTAAAGGCACCCAGTGATTCTGTTTAGCTTTTGATGGGGATAAGTAAAATAAAGAAAGGAAACGGTTTGAAGGGGGAAAAAAAAGGTTACTGTGTATACTTTATGAGCAGTAACCCAAGTATCCATTGAAAAAATATGAGCACACATTATATTTAATAGCTCAAGTGTTATCTTAATTCTTTATCAACAATTCATGCAGATAGCTTAATACCAAATATTTTAGTTAGGATTAACAATCTGTGAAACAGAAGGTTTAGCAAATGAGAGATGGAATTTGTTCTACCTGCTGCTGTAAGAGGAGGCAAGCGTGAACTCCTAGAAGGCTGGGTCGTGCATGAGACATTCTTTTTCTGGCAAGTACAGGCGGGCAGATTTGGAAAATATTATGTCTATTGTAGCCCTGATTTATACTTCCCACAGAAGGTAATGAAGCCTGTGTCCCAACTTATTTTTTCGTCCCTTTTGCAAAGCTTTCCGGGGAATGAAAGATAGGTGTCTTCCTTGTTTTCCGTTTTCCACGTGGCAGCATCCCCTGAAGCATCTCGCCCACCCCCCTCTCTTTTGAACTCACCAAAACATCTCATTAGTAAAGGCAAGATTCAGCTCGCCATAATCTTTCCCCAGCTGAGGCAAAGCTGCACAATTTACAATAGATCTTTGGAAAACTGCTTTTAACCGAGTGCTGCTGCATCTATAGATCTCCCTCAATTACCCACAGTAAATTTAGGCATTGTACAAGAGCAAATTTTACAGTCCATGAAGAGATGAAGTGAAATCTAGATGAAATTCATTGTGACAGATTCCCAGTTAGTGCTCTGATGTGTCTGTATTACAGAAGATAGACATTCTATTAGCATGGAAGCGCCCATAATGGACTGTGAATCATCTCAGGTAATAGAGATGCCAAGCGGAATGACTGAAAAGCACTATTGAATTCCATTAGAGCTCTTTGTTTTTAAATCAGTCATTGCTTGTGAATAACCAACTATACACTTCTTGACCCTATCTCCAAGTGATAATTGTGGGCTAATATTACAATACATTAATCTGAGTTACTGTATAATTAGTGTTTCAGTTGCAGGCTGATTTGGGGGGTTCTTAAATGCAAAAGCCCACTCCTTTGAATGCTCTAACTTATATTAAATGGGTTCTTCTGCAGTCCCGTTTTTAGTTCTTTTTCAACATCACTGGTATCGCTCCTCAGTCAGACTGAGTACAAGGATGAGTTGGTGCCCCACTACCCCTTTCCTGTAAGGATTTCCCCTGCACCAGATCAGAATCCCAGGGCGAAATAATTATCACAGAGGTAAGTCTATAAGGAAAGCATTTAAAATCAGTCAGGTTAGCAAGCCTATTTTTTTTTTAATCATTAGGAAAATAAAGACCATGACATAAAGAGTCCCACCTAATCTGTCCATCAAGTATGATTGAGCAGAGTTAGTAATTACTTGGGTGATTAGTACAGGGTTAAGGTTTGTGCAGCACTCTGAAGCCTTCAGGATGCCTGCATAATTACCACCTGTGCAGTAGATCAAGTTCTGTGAATTGTCCTATTCAATTATAACTTAAACACGAAGCACTTATAATAGACAACTTGAACACCACACACTTCTTCATTCACTTGGATTTGATACAAATGCAATCATAGCATGTCACAAGGCAAAGCTTTCTTTGGCCAAAAGCTCTGAAGTGACCGTATATTCATTAACAACATAACACATCTCTTCTTGGGTCTGCTGTCTTCCACCTGATCTATGGGGCAGGAGAGAGGTAATTTTGAAAGGGGACTGTGCTACCCAGAGTGTCGCAATGTCTGTGAGTCACTTCAATATTCTCCCAGAGATCCCCGGGGACAACTTGAAAAAGAGTCGACTTTACATCTTCTGTCTACGATCATCTATTTGCACATCAGGATGAACAACATTATCCTCATTGCTGGAGAACTCTCGGCTGGTGCCTCAACGCCAGGCTCTCTCCTTAATGTTGTAATGACAGGTGTAAGATTAACTTTGTTAGGCGTCTAGCCACTCATGCAAACTAAATTAAATTAATGGAACAAATTTCTCTCATAATTAAGATAAAAATTCATGTCAGCTGTAACCTTGCTGTACACTAATTATATACAAATGATTTATCATCTGCTTCGCCCAGAATATTAATCCTTACCTCATTGATAACTGCAGCCAGTGTTAAGAGATGAGAGTTGATTAACTATGACAGATTGGGCAACCACAGCCCTCAGTGCCTCACAACCAGTGAAACCAATAACACTCAAGCATCACTCCGTGTTTAAAATGCATTCCCATGGAAACAGATGCATGCTTAATGAAGGATACTGAGATTATTTTCAATAATGACTAATATTGGAACAGTGGGCAGAGCTGATCAATAACAATTAACCACTTAGTCTGCTAAAGACATGGTTAGAGAAAGCAGGTTATTTACACATTAGTAGGACCTTATTCGCAGACGAGGACTCCGCCACATCTCTATGCTGTACTGTTTCTCATTTCTCTTTTCTTCTGCCGGGGAGGGGTTGTGTGTTGCGGAGATGGTAACGTGCCAAGCGCCCTCCTGTCGCCTCTTAGCGCCTGCTTATGAAATGAGTGATTGATGTTGCCAGCGGTTCTTTGGATGCTCTTAAGATAGCTGCCAAATGTATCAAGGCAAGTCCAAAAGCAACTGTGACCATGAAACTCATATTGCTTTGTAGGGATTTGGTTTGGTGGAAAACTTTACTGCCAAGGCGTAATTCAATTGTACAGAAAATTCTTTTGATCTTTCATTGTATGCTCTTTTATTTAATTTTAAAGAGTCCAAGACGAGTGGTGCAGATATTTAAGGAAACGCTCTGCTTTGGACCCCTGTCATACTGGCTGGAAAGGGCTTTAATAACATAAATTTAATAATAGATTTGGCTTTCAAAGCTATTTGGAAATTTGCACTTTTATTTTGTATTAATTTGAATCACCCCAGGAGTCGAGATCTTGTAATGCTAATTACTAATATAGACTCCCAGAATCCCTGCCCTGACAGTCAGCTTGGAGAAATCCCAACTCCCCAGGCCAAAAAGTGTTAATAAAAAGTGATTAGCTACTTAGGCCAAGTCATATTATAATAATGCATTATATTTCCCTTGAATGGGTTACGTGCATTCTCATTTCTCTGAATGAGGAAAATGGTTAAGGGAGATGAAAATCAAGCATTTTTGGTGGCATTGTTACTAAAAGAATCAAGCTTTAAAAAAGATAGAATTCCTCTTTCTCCACACTTCTTAGATTTTAAACTCTAGATCTGAAAATGCAAATAAACAGAAATATACTCTGCATGTTTGCCAGTCAAGTTCATCTATTTTTTTTCCTTGGTCATACAGACCTGTGTGTGAACTGATGCTAGCACCTAATGTAAATTCTAACATGCTACATGACTGTGAGAAGTTTTAAGATTAGTAAAGAACAGGACATAGCATGTTTTGCCTTTTAGCCCTCTGGGACAGATGGTTGCCCCTTAAATCATCAGCCACAGAGTATCTGTGCCTGGGACTCCACACAGATGCTAATGAATTTGGAACAACATTTATGTGGCTGAACACCCTAAGTCAAGTGTAGCAAACAAGAAATAGGCTGACACATTTCTATCAGGAAGGTACCCAGAATGTCAAACTCTTGAATGATATTAGGTGATCTTAGCTCTGTTTTACCATCTCAGTAAATAAATCTAGCATTGATAAGCAACCATAAATACCTGTAAATAATGCTCCATAAAAATCAAATCTTAAATGTATCCTATATATCCCTTGCATATCACTGCCCCCCTACCTTTTGCTAAATCTCTAGATAGAAATAGAATTACATTTAACACAAAGGCAGTGTTAATAATATGTATAATATATATTTAATATATAATATATAAAATTGTATGATATTTATATATAAATGATATTTGATAATATATAAATATATAATATATACAAATAAACAGCATAGTAAAGAAATGATATATTTTTGTATATACAATCTATATTTGTATATTTAAATAATTATATAACTATATATAAAATGTATATCCATATATATTTACATTTATATGTGGATTTTTTTTTAACCTATAGCAACTAGCATGTTGGAAGAAAATAAAACAAAATTCTCAGCGCACAGGCTCATTGGAGTATCTGTTTATTATTTTTCCAAAAACACCATTCTCTTACCCCAAAGCTGGGGACTCCAATCCTTACTGCAACTAAAACAGTTGCACCCCTATGCCTTGGCTGGAAATGCAATAGAAGCAATTACCCTTTCCCTATCATCTGAACAACACAATTATTGGGAAGATAATAAGATTATTCAGGCTTTTGCTTCTTAAAATTATACTAAGGAACACCATGGGAAGGCTGTTTCTTATGCATTCATCTTTAAAACAAATAAGGGAAGTGAGAATGAGCCACCAAGCTAATGAGGACCGTGAGACAGAGCCATAGACACATTTTCTCACTTGCCTAATGAGCAAAGTGACAGACAGTGAAACAGTTCACACTTGAGTAATTCTCTAGTCATCAGCAACTGCGGAGGCCCCTCCTGCCAGGGCTTTGCAGGGGGGTGGTTGGGAGATGTGATAAAGAGACCCCAGCTCTGCTGACCAGAATAAGTTATCACAAAGAGAGAGGTCTTGGGGTACACTCCCCGAGGACATTTAACCAGAAAAAAGGAGTCCATTTAGAGCATCAGCAGCCATACATTCAATTAGAATTAAATTAAAACAATGGAAAAAAAATCACCTTCTTTCTCATCAGGCCAGCTGCCTGAAGAGGGTGGGCTGGGTGGCTTAGAATCTAGAGGCAATGACCCCTCCTCCCAGCTCTTTTAAATGGTCTCCTCTTCTGTGAGCCTCACTTTTATGTAGGTTTCATTTCCAGCAAAAGTGGGGAAGGGAGCAGAAAGCCTAGTCAGTGGAGGTCGGGGGTGGGGGGATAGGGTATGTGTGCTTGTGTAAAAGACTATTTACTTAGTTATTGTTTATTTTTTGGGCTACCCATGGCATATGAAGTTCCCAGGCTAGGGGTCAGATCCGAGCCAAGCTGCAGTTATGACTCATACAGTGGCTGCGGCAACACCAAATTCTTAACCCACTATGCTGTGCCTGGGATTGAACCTGCGACCCTGTGCTGCAGAGATGACACTGATCCCATTGTGCCACAATGGAACTCCTAAAAGACAATTTTTTTAATTGTTTTTTAATTTTTTTTTGTCTTTTTGCTATTTCTTTGGGCCGCTCCCGCGGCATATGGAGGTTCCCAGGCTAGGGGTCGAATCAGAGCTGTAGCCGCCGACCTACGCCAGAGCCACAGCAACACGGGATCCGAGCCGCGTCTGCAACCTACACCACAGCTCACGGCAACGCCGGATCGTTAACCCACTGAGCAAGGGCAGGGACCGAACCCACAACCTCATGGTTCCTAGTCGGATTCGTTAACCACTGCGCCACGATGGGAACTCCTAAAAGACAATTTAAAAAAAAATCTTTTTATTGCGAGTTCCCGTCGTGGCGCAGTGGTTAACGAATCCGACTAGGAACCATGAGGTTGCGGGTTTGATCCCTGTCCTTGCTCAGTGGGTTAAGGATCCGGTGTTGCCATGTGCTGTGATGTAGGTCGCAGACGCGGCTGAGATCCTGCGTTGCTGTGGCTCTGGCGTAGGCCGGCGGCTACAGCTTTGATTCGACCCCTAGTCTGAGAATCTCCATATGCCTCGGAAGTGGCCCTAGAAAAGACGAAAAAAAAAAAATCTTTTTATTGACTATATTTTCAGGGCCTCATGTGAGAGTTCATGGGAGAGGGGAGTCTTGAAAATCCACCACTTTTCCTGTTAGATTGTATGAAGGAAAGGCACTAAAATTTGCTCCATACCAACTGTATGCTGGGCCCTTTTTAATCCTCATTTTTATCCTCCTTTTGACATTGCGAGTGGGCTCTGTGCCATTGTAGCCAGTTTTACAGGGGAAAAAACTGAGGCCCCAGACTTATGAGCAATTTACTGATGTTCACGTGGCCAGTAAGCAGAAGCACTGAGATTCAAATTTCAGGCTACAGGCTCTAAAGCCTACTATCTTTCCACTCAAAAATCTCACCTTTCCCCTCACCAGGAGGCTGATAAAGGAGAAAAGTCAAGTGAGAAGCCAACTAGAGAAATATGGAGAGAGAGTGGTAAACATTGTGTCTAGAAGAATGATTTGGATTGAGACTTTTAATTCTTTCATTTATGGTATTTTATTTACTTGATGAAGATGTTTCCTGGAGAGTGAACCAGAGGTCCAGAGAGTCTGAAAACTAGCCACAGGTTGCACAGGCAGGACCAGACCAAGTCTACTGGGATCTCGTCACTCGCCTGTCTGTGCATAGAAGATGAAGTTTTGCTGATATGCTAGGAATGTCTAAAGTGAATGCAGTGATAGAAACAAATGATGTCCTGCAAACTGTGGTAAAGACTTTCTGGTACTTACATTTTTGTTTTTGAAAATCACTGGTAAAGAAGCAGTACTTGGAATTCCTTCAGTTGGATTAGCATTAGGAAAGTATATACATAAGGAGTTTTGCCTTGTTTGTAAGTAATGACTGCTGTAAACCGAAGAGGTCTGGACTGGTTGAGAGGAGGAAGATAAGTAATGCCTAAAATGATGGATACAGCCCAACAAAAAGAGGAGGGATGGTTTTGATCTTATAACAATACTGATTATTAACTTTTTGTTGCCCACTCTTCATTGGGTAAAATACATATGTTATCTCTAATCATAACGGCAACACTAAGGGGGGGGGTGCTATTGCTATTCTCAGTTTACAAATGAAGAAACAGAAGCTCAAAACAGGGTGTTTCTTGCCCATCATTACCACTTTACCCCTGGGTCCTGGCAAGTTGGTGGTACCTAAGGTCCAAAGCTCAACATGGGGGCTCCCAGGACAACAAATATCCAATATGTTGAGTCTTCAGTCATTTGTTTCAATGTCACTTATACATACATATGGCTTCAAATCTGTGTTAAATATTTAGCACGGTCTGTATCATTTTATCCTAATCATTAATTACCACAACATTTTTAAAACTAGAGGGGGCTGGTTCTAACACTCGAAGAGAGCCTGATTAACGTGTGGCAGTGCTCCATCTTTTAGAGCTTCTTTACTTTATTCAAATGACTAATCACTTAAAGCATCACTAAAAGCCTTTTTCCCTCACTCCCCATGCATGCTTAACCTAATTAACTATAAATGAGGAAAATGCTATCCACATTAAAAGAAAATGTTAACCTATAAATTATCCCACTCTTTCTGTTGAGGCTAAGAACTCCTTTGTAAAACTCAGCCATAGGAGCACACTCTGTTTATATGCTCCCCATGCTGTCCCTCACTAGAAAAGACCATAGAGTCTTTCATTCATGGTGGGTCTCTTCTTCTTTATTGATTATGGTGCTAAGTATAATTTCTCAAATTGCGCTGACCCCTGTGTTTGCTTAAATATTCTTAGGAAACTAGAATAATAAAGTAGAATGCCTCTAAAATGCCCTCAGGAGTCCCCAGGATAGAAACATAGCAAATGATGTCCTAGACTTGTCCCTTAGTATAGGAAATTCTGATCACCACCCTCTTCCATAAACAGATCCAGCCAGAGAAAACCAGAAATCTTGAAAGCCTTGGTTTACAGACCCCAAAATAGTCTCCCTCTGGCTGACTCCACCCAACTCTGCCACATGCTGTCCTCCTTCCATTAGATGGGTCATCGCATCTAGGGAAAGACCTTATGAAAACTCTTGCTAGAAGGAGTATCTGCTAACACATTAATCTGAAAGCCCCGATTAATTTATCAAATTTTCCTACCTTTGACCTTTGAGAGCTGAGGGCAGGCCGCCTCTGGCAGAACAGAGTGTGCAGCAGGAAATTGGTTATGGGGCAGGGAGGGGAAGCTGGGAATGTAGATCATCCTTAGGGGAGCTGTCAGGGAAAGACCTTGAGCAGCTTGTGGACTCAAGTGGAGGCCAAGGGCCAGGGAAAAAGCAGGGGTACCAGGGACAGCAGTGCCCAAAGCAGAACTCCCCACTTTTCAATGTCATTCATCATTTTGTCCCCACCTTTAATACACATGATGTTTTAGGAGGTTGTAGTAACAGGAAAATCCAACGAGTTTGGACAATTTTTGGGGTGGGGTGGGGTGCTGTATCCACAACACATGAGGAAGCTCTTGGGCTAGGGATCCAACCCCAGCCACAGCAGAGACAATGTTGGACTCCCAACCCACTGTGCCACTGGGGAACTCCAAGGCATGGAAGATTTCCACTTCTCTCCTCTATGATGCCCTCACTCCTGCTGACCTTTGCTGTAGTCGCAGGGCTCATAACAAACCCCAGTGTATTCCTGAAGCTCCAGGGGAAAGTCTAATCTTTGAGGGTATTAGTAGGCGGTCTTGGCTCCTGGCCTTGCTGTGGATTTACACCTCCATTTCTACCCTGGGCTCTGTGTGGTGGGGAGTGGAGGAGGCTGTGATCAGGCCACTGGGGGATGCCTGAGTCCAGGCAGGCTTAACATCCACATGTGCAGTCAATTCTTGATTATCCACACCAGTGGTCTGTGACCCAGGCCCAGGTAATCCCAAATAATTGACAATCCAAAAGGAATTGCTCTTTGGTTTTGGAATATGCTCTGCTTTTCTCAGCTGCGGATTTCCCTCTCCCATGTATGCTTTCCTTGGTAGGATATTAAAAATCATTTATGTTCCTTCAGCTGGGCACTTGATCTGAGCAATGGCTTGAAGTCAGCTTCAGACTGAAAATTTGCATACTCCATAGACAAACGGTTCCCTTGCAGGCAGTTGGATTTGACAGTATCATACATTGCATAAAGAATAGCCTGTCCAGGACCGTGTTGTTCATTCATTCATTCATTCATTCACCTGTTTGACACACATGCATTGAGCTCTTACTGTGTTCTAGCCACCGTGCTATGAGTTAGGGACTTAGGGGTGAAAGATTGAGCCCTGGCTCTTGAGGGCTGTACCTTATACTGGGGATCAATGGAATAGATTCTAGATTCTTCCTCTGCATCTGCCTGTGCCTACTGCATACTCACTTATCATTCCCACTTTCAGCCTAGCGTCTCTCTAGGCTTCCATTTGAGAAGTTTCCACATTTGAAGGGAAGAGCTGTAAGTGATTGTTGGGTTGGGCAGGGCCTCCAGAGTTAGAAAGAACCCCAACCACTCCCATTTTTGAGATACCAAAACACAGGTATACATATGTGATGGATGCAAATGTTTACATTAAAAAATTAATATTTTAACATTCCCAAAGTAGTGTTTATATGATTTTATTTGGCGAAAATGCCAAAAGTAGACATTTCAGGCCCTTTCTGAACATGTGATCGGGCTCCTCTCTATTCCACTCCCTACTCACACTTGACCCCTGCCAAGAAGAGCTCTGGTTGGTGGGAGGGAGGTCTAGATGAGGCCCAGTGGAGGTATTTTAATTCTCAGAGGAGCCACTGCAAATATGAAGTGGTTGGTTTGTGACTCTGTGCCCTGGGGTCACAAGGAATTGTTCTCAGCCAGGCAGACATATCTTAAATTCTTTGACTCAAAAGACATCAAATCCATTTATTTCTACAAAGTTGGCATGTTCCCACCCACGACACCAGAAGGATCCTGACAGAGTTCCTGGCTACCAGCAGCCAGCCTGTTAAGTCTTTCCTTTCCTAGCATCATCCCCACCCCCAACTGCCCTCCACACACATTAACACTAATCCTCAGTTTTCTTCTCAAAAAGCCCATGGAAGATAAGGAACTTTTGACAGTACGAAAATTGGGGTTAAGGGCTAGAGGTTGTCATTCACCTCATATTTTTATGTTGGTGAAGGTAAAACAGTAAAGAGCACACTAATATTTCTGGTGACATTTTACCCATTAAAATTAGTTACTGTGGGTGCCGTTTAATTAATTTTGTCTTAACCCCCCTTGCTTATTAGCTTCTTTGCCAGAATTCTCTCCTGGAGCAGTTCGATGACATGTTCATAAATTTTTTTTTCAGGTACTAGGCATGCTGGGGGGCATTTTCTCTGTCGGTCATGTCCTCTACCTGTTCAAGGTTTGTTAATGTTATGACTAAGAATCATTAACTCCCACCTCCAAGATCTTGGGGACCCTGGTGTGTTCAGAATGGTAGAGTAGTTTGGGTGCCTGATATGGAAAGAGCCTTGGGCAACATTCATGGCTAATTTGGTGTATTCAAAATATATGTCCAGCAGCCAAGATTTCAGCCTCTGCTGTGCTCTAGGCTTTGTTCATACACAGCTTAGCCCTTTGCTTTCTGGCAGAACTAGGTGTCTTCTTTCTTTTTTTTCATTTTCCTTCAGAATTGCTAATGTTTCACTACAAAACTTCTACTTCTCCTTTGCCTTTATTTTTTTCTTTGCTATTGCCAACAACTAGTTCTCTTTCTTTCTAGTTATTTCTAACAGGAGTGATTCACACATCACACAAATTGGAACTGAAACTTTCGTGGTCACTAAAAAGACATTCAGAAGTCAATCCTTTAATACTCACATTTCCCACAGGATAACTTGTGGTTTGGAGGCATTCTCATTTGGAGTGTGTGTGTGTGTGTGTGTGTGTGTGTGTGTGTGTGTGTGTGTGTGTGTGTGTGAAGGTTTATGGATCAAATAGAGAGAAACAGAGGAAGCCACAAGAAGACCAATGGGAACAGACTTGTGATTGTGGCAGAAGGTGAGGGAAGAAAGTCCCATTAGTCCTGCTAGCTGGGAGGAATGAAGTGAGTGTGAATTTTCATGAGGTTAAAGTCAGGCTCATTGTATAAAGAATGCAATGACCTGCTATCCTTTGCTGGAAAAATTCCTTGTTTAAATAAGTGATGATACTTAGCAAGTATTTATTGTGTCAGGCACTACGCAAGTTCAAGTAAATGTAACTTTATGAATGCATCTCACTGAATCTTAACAATGTTTCTATGCACAGGGCCTTAAATAACCCCAATTTTACCCATCTAGGAAGCAGAGAAGCTAAGAGTTAAACTTGGGAATGTGGAATTCTGTAGTCTGAGTGCATGGCCATCATATGCTAGTGGCACGAAACCCATCCTTTAAAGTTACTCTCCGAGCAGTGAGGACAGGGTGGCAGTGAGTTTAACATCCTTTTTCCTTACATCTCATAATTGGGAGAGGGCAGTTGGGATTAGCCCTACACTAATGGTCCAAGTACATATTACCGGGTAACAAACCATCCTAAAACTTCCCATTTTAGTGTATCTCCTGATTTTGTGGCTCAGGAATCTAGGCAGGACTCAGCTGGACAGTTCTGCACCAAGGTGGGTAGGCTGGTCTAGAGGACCCAAGATAACTTCAGTTACAGATCTGCCACTTGGCAGGGATTGGTGGAAGGCTGGGTTCAGCTGAGACTGTGATCACAGTATGGTGCACAGGTTTCTTATATGGGGCTCAGGACTCAGAGAGAGTATTCCAATGTACAGAAATAGAATCTTCTAATGTCATAAATCCCATGCCCATTTTTTTCACGGCATCACTTGCTCGGTACTTTCAAGATCACTGCCATCTATCCCATATATTCCATTAGTGTCACCTCCAGGGTTCTGGCCCCTCTTCTCCTAGTCCCTTGAAACTTAGTTCCCTGAAACTGATCTCCCTGAGACCACCATCACCACATTCAAAGATTTTTTTTTCTATCCATATTTCATGTCAGTTCTCTGGAACGGCTGACTTTGTAAACCATTTCTTTCTCGAAGCTCTCCTCTTTTGGTTTCACACAATAGCTTTTTTTCCTCTCCCTCCCTTTTAAATGTGGGTGGACCTCAGGGGTCAGTCCTTTGGCCACTTGTCTTTATTCTCTATGAGTATCTCTCCACCAGAGTCACTTGTGCTCCCTGGGACCACTTGGCAATGTCTGGAGAGTTTTGATCATCACAAGTGGAATGCTACTGGCATCTGGTAGGTGGAGGCCACGGATGTTGCTAAACATCCTCAATGCACAGGACAACCCCATGCAACAAAGAGTTACCCAGCCTTACCTTTCAATGGTGCTGAGATTCAGAAACCCTGCTGTGGTTTTAAAAAGAGGGCAGCTTCCTCCTTTTTGGGTGCTATTTCTGATGAGGGGTCTCCTTGGAGTGAATAATACAGTATGATGGAAGGGCAAGGGCTTGGTGGTAAATGGATCTAGGTTCGAATCCTAATTCTCCTGAGGTAGAGATCATAATTTCTACTTTGTAGAGTTGTATTGATGACCAAATCAGATAATCTACATAAAATACCATGTACACAGTGGGTTCATAAATGTTAACCCTTCCCTGAAAACCACATGACATAGCAGATGTCCCCGTCAAGGCTGGGCCTAGTTTATCATTTAAAACTTAGGAGGTATATACTACATAATAAGAGTTGAATAAATATTCACAGGAGGACCCTGGAAAAAACTATCCACCTCACTCTTTAAGAAGCTGGTTGCCATGAGATGTGTCTAGCTAGAGGTGGTTTTGGTGGACTTAGGGCTTAGAGGTGAGTTTCATAACTCTAACTGCAATGTAGCCTAGCCCCATCAGTATAATAAACAGGGAGGTTTTATGAACCTAGGTCATTGCCGTGACATGCAACCCTCCAGTTAGAGGGCATGTGATGCCCATAATATAAGGCAGTAAACATAAACAGCTTTATTCTCTTGTAATCACAGCAAAAGTAGCAGGAGAATAAACTCAAAGGTCTATGTGGTCTCTCTTTTTCCTTAGTAACAACTAACTGTGAAAGGAAAGTTTTACATATTTTTCTGTGTGTGTGGGAGTGGGGGGTGGGGATGTCTCTCTTCCTCTACCTTTTTGGTGCATTGGAGGAAGGCATAAACAACTTTTTTTTGAGATTCGAAGAAAAAAATTGTGATGAAGACTACCCTTTGGGATTTTACACGATGTAAATCATTGTCCTTGAACAATTATTTATGTCCTAGTCTCTGTCTGATTCACTTTCCATATGGTCATCAAGGGAAGTAAGCTCTTGGAAACACAAAGCTCATCATGCTCTATCCCCTACTTCCCATTAAATTTAAGATAAGAAAAAAGTCCTAACATTGCATATAGACCCTCATGTGGCTAGGCTTTTTTATCCTCTGCTATTTCTCTTTCAGATGTCCCTCACTTCTCTGACTATGTTAAAGCCCCCTCAAAAGTATATATATCTTTCCTTCATGGTCCTTGGCAAAGGAAATACAATTTTTTACTTATTAGTGTCCTTGATTAATATCAGACTTCTTTTCACTCAATACTTTCCCTCCAAGACAGCAGGGATTTTTTGGGTCTTTTAGGTCTTCATTGTACCCCCAGAGACTGACACATAACATCTGCTCAGTAAATACTTTTTTTGGCCATGCCCTTGTTATATGAAAGTTCCCAGGTTAAGGATGAAGCCTGTGCCACAGCAGGGACCTGAGCCACAGCAGTGACAATGCTAGATCCTTAAATGCTAGGCCACCAGGGGAATGCCATACTTCTTAAATACATGAATAATTAAGCAAAATGAATGAAATCACTAGTAAATATCACTTCCCCACTTTAGCCTATAAGCTAACCAAAATCTACTCTTGTTAAAATATGTAACTATCACTTCTATATCAAAGGAGATGTGAGACAGACATAGAATAAGGTCACTGATGATGACATTGATGGTGATAGATGATATAGATGTAATATTAATACATAATTAAGTAAGAGAATAATCATAAACAATAGCTAAATCTTAGTATTTATTGAGTACATATTATATGCCAGGTACTATACTATGAAATGAAGATAAAATATGGAGCAAAATCAGATATGGTGACTTTCAGGCATTATCTCATTCATTAGGTCTATTAATTAGATACAATAATTTTCCCAATTTATAGTTGAGAAATTGTGAAAGCTTACATAATTTGCTCATGATCATACAGCCAGTAAGCTGCTGACGGAGCAGATATTTGAATCCAGAAGTGACTTCAAAGTTGTTAACCATTAAGCTGTACAATTTTAGATGAAAAGAGGTTAGGTTAGGTTAGTACATCAACCTAAGAGAAAATATCTATTAGAAAATGCTGCAGATATTAATAGATTCAATAGCATTCACAATGAATTGAACATCTCTGCCTGCCAGACACTGTTTTAGATGCTATATGCACATGTTCTTTAATCTTTAAAGTAATTCTACTGGCGGATATTATTATTTTCACTTTATGTAAGTCAACAAAGGCCCAGGTAGGAGGAAGAGGCAGGGAGCAGGGCAAAGGTGGGTGAGGCACTTGAAAACTTTCCAGTTTCTAAAGTATTTAATACAATTTCTAGATTGTACTTTAAAGGTAGGGAGACCTTATGAATTCAGACACAATAAACCTAGAATTTATAATATTGAGACATTAAATCAGAGATTTTTTTACAAGTGACAAAGATCTGCGAGATCATCTAGCCTAAGCCCTTCTTGGGGCTTCTGCTTGAGTATGAAATTAGGTAAATCTTAGGTAGCTCAAAACTTTGATTTTATTCAGATAATGTTATGACTTTGTAGGCCAATCACAACATGCCAATTCAAATGAATTGGCAATTTAAATGAATTAGTAACCACTTCCACCAATTTATAACGACATCTGTATGTAAGAAAAGTGTGCGTCTTTATAAATATTTTATATTTGAAATAGTTACTAATTCAGAAGGATGTCACCAACAATGTTCCTCTTATTGGAGGAATGAGATGTGAATGAAATTTTATTATCCAAAGAAGTCTCAGGGCCTGAGGCATACACACATTCCAGAACAGAAAAGCACATCCCAAAGAGATAAAAGTCTCTCTTCCTCCCTCCTCACTACCCCTTTCCTTCTCTCTTTTAATCCCATGACACTGCTGTATTCTCTTGCCTTGATCAAGTGAGGATATTTTAAAGCTTTTGTCCTCTGGTCATTCATAGGCTCTAGAATGCTTCTGGGTCCCCAGGCGATTCAAAAGAATAACTTTGAGTGGAAAAGATGACATTATTGGTGAAATTGAAGATTCACCTGAGTTTACTCTAACGGGAGACCCCCAGCTCCCAGGGGGAAACGTCTGCAAAGATATCACTGGTGCTCAGAAGAAAATATTATGTCCTAACCTTTTAAAAATTAATCCAACTATTAGTAGGGATCCCAACTGTATTTCCTTCAAGCCATTGTATGAAAGGTACAATGATTAAACCAAGACAAATGTAGTGTCATAAGCAAATGTCATGCCATAGATTTACCTACCAACAAGACATTGGCATGGTTCAGGTCAGAGGTTAATTAAAGACACCGAAAGGTCATTCTGTGATTAGGTGAAAGCAGACTTTTAATAGGGCATCAGTCCAACCCACACTGACAGAAGATTTATGCCAGCCTGATGACACTGCCACGAATCCTGCTGATAACAAGAGCCTCAATATTGGACTGAACAGAATGATGAATGGAGCACATATCTCCTCACACTTCTCATTACAAGCTCTTTCACTTCTGGTGGCACTTAGCAGCATTTATTTACTGGGGTTTGAACATGTGGGACAGCAGAACAGTATATCTAATACTTTTAAATGTAGACTTGTGATATAAAATGAAACAAGAGATAAGATTAGGTCTTTGAATAATTGCACAGCTTTTCTTCCAAGATTATATTCACTAGTACTAACATTATTTTTCCCCCCTCATGGTCTCCTAGTGTGTGAGCATTCTGAGAAAATTAATTGTCTGAGGCACGAGGTCAGAGGGAAAAAATTACTGATAAGCATTAAACATGCTATAAAATAGCACCTCACCACATTTTGCCTTCCAAAGCCCTCAGGATGTAAACAAAACAAGGATATATACATTTCCCCCAGGCCATATTTAGCAGTGCTTATATGTTGTTCTTATTTGGATTTGAATGG
Organism: Phacochoerus africanus; assembly: GCF_016906955.1. Lineage (NCBI taxonomy): Eukaryota > Metazoa > Chordata > Mammalia > Artiodactyla > Suidae > Phacochoerus > Phacochoerus africanus. Next base: position 88,023,970 of record NC_062546.1, read on the forward strand.
GTAAAGGATCTAGAAAGAAAGTCAAATAAATGAAAAATAAAGAAAAAAATCAAACAGACTTATAATATTTCCCCAGCTGAAGGCAAATGTAAGAGAAACTAAAGCCCTGATAAATAACGTTTACTTTCCTGTTGAAACTCCTTTTCGACCTGCTATATATTTATCAAACCGCTAGAGTGTAAATTCTATGAATAAGTCCTATCACCTCTCAACCAGTAGACATCATGAAAATTATAACTATGGAAGACTGTTAGTATTATCAAAGGGCTACTTTCTAAAGATTCAAACATATCTGCTGCTGCTGCGATTTCACAATAGAAAAATCAGACTCTCTGCTTGAGCCACCAACCAGGTACAGACTGGACTAAGATCACATCCCATCTAACCCCAAGCCAGTTCTCACAAAGACAAGCCAGACTAAATGGAAATGGGGAGCTGGAGATGTGATGCAGGGAAACTCCGCGAATGTCTCCTTTTCCTTTTTCGGGCAATTGTATTCACGGATAGAGAACCAACTGTAGGTGGGTTCATACAAATCAATAACTCTGCCCAGCATATTCAGCCACTTGGGGCCACAGGAATGCAGTTACGTGTATCAACCATGCACACACCACTGGGACCCACTTCTTGGCATGGAACAAACTAAATGAGCGCATTTGAGTGGCTGATTTAACTCCATCTGAGTGTATAAAAGCTGCTAATAATAGGGGATTTCCTTGTTGGTTTTTGAAAAAGGCTTCTTTCACCACTTTTAGCTTAGGATTTTCATTTGCCCTGACAAATGTTACTGGAGAACTCTTTAGAAGACATAACATCACCATGCAAAAATCTCCTGTCTCCTCTCTTCTGATCCACCAGAGGCTCATTATGCAGGCAATGTCCAGTATTAAAATGACAGGTCCTGGCAGGGCCATCCTGCCTGTGACCATAGGTCTCAGCCAGGTCACTCATTCCACTAACTCGCCATTAGGAAGCCCAGAGTGATGGCCATTAGAGAACTGTATTGCTTAATTTTTTTTTTTTAACTGAGTAAATTTTGAAGATCTTATTGGCTTTGTTTTAGTGATTCATGAATTGGGTAGCATCCTATCTAGCAGATAGAAAAGAGCTCTGAAGAGCTGTTCAAAATGAAAGACTTTTCATAGACAGAAGGGACTCATACAAGGGGGTTATACTAACAAAAGAGCAGATTGGTTGTGGCAAGGTCACCTTCCTTTAAGGGGATGGCAGGGTCTATCTGGTGATTACCTCACTAGTGCTGGCCTGATTGACTGGTTTAAGATTCCATTCCTGGGAGAGTATGAAACTGTAATCATGCTAGCTGTTAAGTCTTGGTTTGGTGATGATGGACTTAGCATAGGTAACACATTTGCTGTTTTATCTTTTTTAACCATTTCCCCCTGTTGATCAGACTCTCAGCCCAAGAGATGTGAAAATGAAGGCAATAACAGCACTTCCAGATACTGAACTGAATTTCTTGCAGTCCTTGCTGATCCTCTGTGTGGTTTTTACAGGTCACGATGTCTTTTTGCTGATGTGGTATTTATAAGTCACAACTTTTTTAAGTTGATCATTCTTTTCTTTCCTTTTCTGACATTCTAGTTTTAGAGAGATCATTTGCTTGCTTTGCAGAGGCTGTGAACATGCTTTTAAAGTTTTTAAGAGAATACAGCACACCAGGGAGATTACTATGATGATGATGATGATGATGATGATGATGATGATGATGATTATTATTATTATTATTGTTTGGTCTTTTTGCCTTTCTAGGGCTGCTCTCAAGGCATATGGAGGTTCCCAGGCTAGGGGTCTAATTGGAGCTGTAGCCGCCGGCCTACACCACAGCCACAGCTACTCGGGATCCGAGCCACGTCTGCGACCTACACCACAGCTCACGGCAATGCCAGATCCTTAACCCACTGAGCAAGGCCAGGGATCGAATCTGCATGGTTCCTAGTCAGATTCGTTAACCACTGTGCCATGACGGGAACTCTATGGTTATTTTTAAACGGGATAATTCCTACTGTCTGGAATGCACTTAAAAAAATGATCTCTAAGACCCAAACTAATCAAAATCAAAGATTGAGAAAGATCCCTTTGAAAGAATCACTTTTTAAGTTCAATGATCTTATGCCGCAGAGTTTCAGCCTCTTCAGAGGTGTTAATCCAAGTGCAGCAAGTGGTGTTGGCCACAGCACAGACACCTCCTTGCTCATCTGAAAGATGACTATCCTTTGTACTTGACTAAGTAATAACTTAGGAGTTCTCATTGTGGCTCAGTGGTAATGAACCTAACTAGTATTCATGAGGATGCAGGTTCGAACCCTGGCCTCACTCAGTGGGTTAAGGATCTGGCATTACTGTGAGCTGTGGTATAGCCAGGGAACTTCCATATGCCATATGTGCAGCCCTAAAAAAAAAAAGTTGGTGGAGTTTTTGTTTGTTTGTTGGGATTGTCTACAGAATGTATAAGTTCCAGGGATCAAATCCACATCACAGCAGCAACCTGACTGACAATGCCAGATCCCTAAACTGATGAGCCACAAGAGAACTCCTGGAGTTGTTTTTTTTTTTTTTTTTAAATTTCTGGGGGCATAGTTAATTTATACTGTTCTTGTTTGTTTTTAAGTCAATCCAGTAGAGCTCTTTACAAATTAATTTTGCAATACCATTTGGAGATAGTAAAAAATGTACTAATGGTTTATGAAGAACATGCTTAATATTTATCATTTAAGTTACAAATAATTTTTTTCCTTTTATTTTCCTTGTGATAAGACTGATTTTCCTGAAGTTTGTGTTCCAAAGAGATAGCCTAAGTAAGAGTTTCTGAAGACACTTACATCTCAAAGGCACAAAGAAAGACTGCAAGTTTCTCCAGGAAGACTTTTGCTTTCCAGAATTTTTACAACATTTAGGAGTCTTTGAGAAAAATAGGAGGTGTTTGGGGCTTTGGTGAAAAGGAGAGGTGAATTTTGAATTGTTTCTGCAGGTAAATTTCTGGTCATGCAAAGATTTGTAAGATAAGGACAGTTACTTTTAATTCCTTAAAGAACTCGTTTGCAGCCTAAATGATATAAAAGGGCCGCTCCTTCCATCCAACCACATTATCTTTAATTTGCTTTTTTTATATCAGGGAAAAGATTTGCAACTTTGATGGAAATCCAAAGATTTTTGTGTTCTGAATTTAGTGTTGTTTGTCTTTGGAATGTTTTAGCAAATTCTTTCACAAAAGCTTCAGAGGGTTTCTCTGAAGTACATAGTTTTGGTTTAGTTTAGGACAGGAGGTCAAAAATATTTGTGGTAATATTGAACAATCCTGTAGACTGAAGAAAAAAAAAGCACAACCTAAAAGTTGAGAATTATGTTTTATTCAGTGGACTTTCTGAGGACTTTAAGCCTGGAAGCTTTGAGTGACTGCTCTGAAGAAGTAAGGAAGAACCAGGATGTATAGGGTTTTGCAACAAAAACTAGGTAGTTGGCAACCATGAGTCTCTTCTCCAAGTCCATGATTTTCTTTTCTGTGGAAAGTTTCATTTGTGCCTTTGGAATGGGCAAGCAATGAGATCCTGCTGTGTAGTAGGGGGAACTATATCTAGTCACTTATGGAGCATGATAATGTGAGAAAAAAGAATCTATACATGTATGTGTAACTGGGTCACCATGATGTACAGTAGAAAATTGACAGAACACTGTAAACCAGCTATAATGAAAAAAAAAATAAAAATCATTATAAAAAAAGAAAATAAATTGAGACCAAATATATTTTAAAAAACCCTGATAGTTGGAACATCAAAAAATTACTGATAATTAAAGAAAACAAGACACCTCAAGTTAATAAATTTAGTGCTTTTTTATGTATGGGAAGATGCTAGAGTCTGGGCTTGTTAAAATCGTTCCTTTGATATGCACCTCAGCTGTCTAGGTCCTTTCTGTTCTTTCCCATCCTGAATCCCCTCAGAGTTCCCATTGGTCTCCATCCTGAATTCCATTTAAGGCAGCTGTAGTGGCTTGATGCCTGCAACATCCTTTGTTTACTCATGTGGCAGGCAATGTTTTTCATTTACAACCTCATGGACCCAAGAAATGTTTCCAAGGAGGGTACAAAAATATTACCCTCCCAAGATCCAGAGCCCCTCCAAAGAGAGCCAAATAGAAAATTTTTCTGAATGCTGGTAATAGATCTAGCTGCAAATGGAGTACAACCCGCATTTCTAATGGCTATCATGCTGAGTTCTCAGGACACAAAACAGGACCAAACAGGAAGGTAGCAGCAGCCACTGGGAGAGAAAGGATCAATAATCAATGGGTCTGAATTTGGAAAGAAAGGGACAACATGAACTTTTATTTTTCTCTTTCAAGAGGGCACTACAGAAATTCAGGAATGCTGACCTGGCAAGAATTCTCACTCTTCTCTGGTATTTATGTTTTCCCAGGATCCCATCTTCAGGCTGCAGCATCTCCCAGAATTTTGTAAGGTTTCCATTAATTTTAATTTCAATTTCCCCTTGGCTGCTTAAGGGAATAATGTAGCTGTTTGCCAGAAACTCTCTCAGAGTTTCTTGCCCCCCTGGAAGGAGTCCATATGGGGACGCTTTTTTGAAGGTGTCTGTAAGGCCACTAATTTGGCGGACTTTTGTTTGTAGTCTGTACAGAAGTAATAGTCTATACAAAAAGAGTAGGAATTGTGTCAGTCATATTGTCTTTTGTTTTATTTATTTTTTAACTTTATTTTTGGTGGCCCGATGGCACATGGAGTTCCTGTGCTGGGATCAGATCTGAGCCGCAGTTGTGACCTATGCCACAGTTGTGGCGATGCCAGATCCATAACCTACTGCCTGGGGATTGAATCTGTGTCTCAGCACTGCAGAGAAGACTCTGGCTCCATTGTACCACAGTGGGAACTCAAACAGTCTTTTGTTTTAGATCCCTCTGTGTCTTTAATTTTTCACTAGCCTCTTGTAATGACTCTTTCAAGATAGTTATTTTGGAATTTGAAGACTTTTAAAGCCTCCTGCATGCCAGTTAAAAATAGGTGGCTCATTCTGTTTGTTTGATTGGGAGTCTTTGCTTTCAAATTAACTTCTTACATAATCTTTCCTAATTGGAATGCTCCCCTTAATGGCCATTGCAATTCTGAGTTGTCTAGGTAATATTTTGACATTTTTGTAGACATCTACAGCTTTCTCGAGTTTGATTGACCTAGTGCCAATCTAAACTTTCTGTAACTAATCCTAACACAGGAGGCCTTTTTTTTTTTTCTTCTGCACCTGTTCCAGGGCCAGGGATTGAATCTGTGCTACAGCATCCACCCAGACTGCTGCAGTGACAATGCCAGATCCTTAGCCCCCTGCACCACAAGGGAGTCTTAGAGTTAGGTGGTGAGTGCTCTAACAGTTTTCCAGTGCTTGGCACATACCCCTTTTTCAGCTTTTGGTTTTCACCATTCTCATTAGCAATAGCCTTTACCTCATGTGCACCTTAACACACCAGATGTAATCAAAGAGATACTACTGTAAACTGGTCAACAGAGGGCCTAGTGTGGACCTCTAGCAATTACCAATGTGGCAATGGGGAAAGGACTGAATCAGGAGACCCCAGCAAAAGGGGACTGCAGACTGGAATTCCAATCAAATGTGGAACTGCCGACCTCCAGCAGTTCCCAAAGTGGAACTTGGGGAATGAACCAAAGGCTGGGATTCTAATCAAATAGGGAAACTGGATACTGAACCAAGGGCTAGGGGCTTGGATTCTGAGTGGAACTGTCTGCTGGCTTAAGCTAACCTTCCTTGGACTGGAAAGCCAATTAGATCAGGAACTCCATGCAAAGACAGTGGAGCTCAAAACTGGGAGGAACTTACCCACAGCCCTTGGAGATGGAGAGCAAGATAGAAAACCCAAAGGGTTCATGAGTACCAGGACCTGTGTTTCTTATAATCCCTGAAGTCATCAGAAGTTTCCTTTTGATCCCACTGCTGCCACCAATACTGATAAAACAAAATACAACCAAGTAAATTGCAAAGGTCATGTTGGCTTTAGTCAGTGATTTCTGAATTAGGCAGCATCCCTTCTAGGAGATAAAAAGGAGCTCTAAGGAACTGTACAAAATTAAACACTTTTATAGGCAGAAAGGAGCAGGACGAGAAAGTTACATTAGCAAAAAGTGAACTGGTTGTGGCAAGGTCACCTTCTTTAGAGGACAGTGGTGATTACCTCACCACTAGTGTTGACCATTTAATTCCTGAACAACTGTTTAAGATTCCATTCCTGGAAGAGTTGAAACTGTAATGAAGTTAGGTATTAGGTCTTGGTTTAATGATATGGGACATAGCAAAAGTGACTCCCATTTGGGATGTTTCGTCTATTTTTTTAACAGTATTGATTAATTTCTGCCAGTCCATTCTGTCTGATAGCACTCATAGAACCCTTAGTGGTACGTGGACATATGCATGTATGCATGTGTGTATGTGTGTATGTGTGCATTTTGCAGCTGTTTGGGATTGCTGGAATCAGCATATACTAGATGGGAAAAATATTAAAATTATGTAATTTGTGTATAGAAAGGATAATATTTTCCAGGCTTCAGGGTAGAAACACACAGGTAGCCCTTTGAGGTTTATTTTACTTTCAGAGAAAATTTCAAGCTAACCAATGTAAATAGCCTGTGTTCACTCACTTCCCATCACAAGCCACTAGACTAAAATGGTATAAAAGTAACAGATATCATTTACTCTTTCCTTTTTGGTACCAAGAACATCTTACAGAGAATTTGGGTAAAGTGTGCTCTTTCAGAGAAAACCAAGATGATATTGATTGGTTAGTTAATGTTTGTAATAATCTATTCTAAGCTATGAAGTATTCAAAATAAGTACAAATCATAGAGCCTGCCCTCAGTGGGCTTAAAACTTATTGAGAAGATGTACAGAAACATCAAAGTATGAGTCCCACTATGAAGCATTTGGTAAGTACTAAAGAATTGGTATAGTCGAGAGTTCAGGAAATTTTTCTGTAAAGAACAGTAATTATATTAGGCTTCCATTTTATTTATTTATTTATTTTTTGCCATGCCTATGGTATGTGGAATTTGGCCAGGGGATCAAACCCATACCACAGCAGTGAGTCAAGCCACTTCAGTGACAATGCCTGATCCTTAACCCATTGGGCCACAGGAGAACTCCTTGGATTGCATTTTATATGGTTTCTGGCTCAAGAGTACAAGTCTGCCCTTGTAGAGAGAAAGCAACTGTAGATTATACATAAATGAATGGGTGTGGTTGTGTTCCAATTAAACTGTGTACAAAAATTGATGGCAGTCTGAATTTGAAAGGAGGACAATGTTCTGTTGACCTCTGAACCCTAAGTAATGAGGGTATTCAGAGAATTGAGGGGGTTTAACAGTGAGTGGAAAGAGAAGTCTTCATGCAGTAGCAGGAGATTGAAGACAAAGCAGGAATTAGGTAGAGAGGTGGTATTCTTGATGAGAACACAGAGAAAACAGAAGCTATGTATAATAAAAAGGCTTTGTGTAGAGGTGGATGGGAGTAAAAATACATAAAATGGGCTTCTCCGCATAAGCACCCCAAGAAGGAAGGGCATTTCCACTTGTGCAAGCAACTATTGAGAGATTAAATGCACAATTTAGGTCCTGAGATGCATATTCCTAAAACCATGGTGCCCAGTTTTGTTCCTTTTGCTTTTCCACCAGGCCAGACTTCTAGCCTATCTCTTTGTGCAGGATTGGACTTTCAGGCCCCAGGGTATAGGCTACAGGAAGAATGAGATTTGTTGTATGAATATTTGGGAGAGTTTCTTTGTGATGTTTTCTCTGTGTGGTCAAGAGCTGCATAACAATTCAAGTAACCAGGGTAGTTCTGAATGTCTGTGTCTCTGATCACAAGTGTTCCCAGTTTAAAACAAACCCTTATATCAAAGGGTGGCATTTCTTCAAGTGTTTTTTGTTTGTTTATTTGCTTTTATTAAAATACATTTGATTTACAATGTTGTGCCAAGAGTTTTAATAAGAACATTTGTCTGGCTAGATGATTCTAGAAAAAGAGGGTTCTGTGTGGTACAGACTGGTAAATTAAAGGGCATGAGAAGACTTGCTGCAAAGAAATCTGTTAAACTTGCATAGTCATAAATTTCCCAAACATTTGACCATAGAATATTTTCCCATGGAGCATCTACAAACATCTCATGGAACCCATTTTGGAGAACAATGCATGAGAGAAACAAATGTGGCATAAATATTGCTAGCAGTTACTAGGTGTGGCCTCAAGTTAACATGAAAAACAAGGTGGTGGATGAGAGAGAGAGAGAGAATTTTAAAAACGCAGACGACTCTTAAGAGATGTTAACTGTAGAGTAGAATTGAGCCTTCTTATTTATTGTAGCCATTTGAATGCTACTTGTCCCAGCCTATCCCCAGGGTTCTCATTTCAGGTGAACAACAGTACTAAAATGCTGAGATGACAGCAAAAAATGGGGAGCAGAATATTTAAATTTATTTTCTTCTCTTTGCTGTTGTTGTTGATATTAAACTTCCAGCTTTGTTCCCTTCTCCCTGGTCCTTCTGGAGCTTTTGTTTGACTGAAAGCATGAAAATGATTGTCATCTGGAGCTATTCATGGCCGGCAGAACTGAGCTTAGAGGGAAAACAAACGTATGATTAGCAAGTACAGAAACATCCCCATCCAGGCCTCACTCCCCTCCTCTGCAGAACAGAGGAAGAGCTGTGCAGAGGAGCGAGGCGACCAAGAATTTCATTGAAGTATCTGGAGGATTCACTGGGAAATTCTGTGCAGTTTGCTGCAAACAAGTCAGACATTACAATCTAATTAAACATAACCCCATGTGAAAGAAGCTCTAGCATTTCATGGCATTTTCCTTTTTTTCTTCTTCTATATGCTTCCTAAACATCCTAATTTTATGCACTGTATTGCTATCAAGTTTTTCAGCTCATTCACTTGGTACATATTTATTAAGAATCTCCTGTATACCAAGTACTAGCAAATCAGTGAAGAATTTGACATGATCTTCACCATTGAGAGGCTGATATTCAATATGGTGTGAGAGATATAGAGGCTAATAATGCAATCAAGTGCTTAGATGGTATGCTAAGTATCTGTTTAGGGATGGGGGAATCCTAGGCAAGCAGTTGTCAGTTCTACCTGGAAACATCAGGAGACCTTTCATGCAGAGACCTTTCAATGAGCAAGTACGTATATATAGCACAGGCACTCTACCCAATATTCTGTGATAACCTATATGGGAAAAAAATCTGAAAAAGAATGGATGTGTGTATATGTACAACTGAATCACTTTGTTGTATAGCAGAAATTATCACAGCATTGTAAATCAACTATACTTCAATAAAACTAAAAAATGAAAAAAAGGAAAAAAGGAAAATGAGCAAGTAGGGTATATTAGACAGACAGGTATTCACATGCTCCAGATATATGTTGCTGGTTAGTTCCACGTACAATCTACTTAATGGTCAGCAAATACTGAAGCCCATTTCATCCCTTTTCTAACTTGTAGTTGAGACTATTGAGTCATCAGAGATCTTTAAAGTGGAGCGTGTGAACCCAGGATAAGGGATATTCCAGATGATTCACTAGAGTGTAGAAAGGAAGTGCCAAAACTTTAAAAATTTTATCTCATCCCTTCGAAATTTCTATTTTTATGATGTTCATGTGAATATCACTGTATATGTTTTTAGTATATAAATAGACATACATTCAAGTGGGAGTGCCTAGATAAATTTTTCACTGATGGAGTGAGGGCTCCAAAAGCTTGTAGACCAATCTGCATTTGAGATTCATCTATGAAGTGATTGCAGATATCTTAGGCTTTGTCTGTTTCATTCAACAGACTATTCCTGAACATTTTCATAGACATTGCATTTTTTTTCCTTTTACTAATGGTAACACTATTTTATGCCTTTAATGTGTTCTAAGTTCTGAACTAGGCAGTCCTAATGAGACTGAGAAAACTATCCCAGTGTGTGATTGAAAAACAGAGGAGCATAGAAGTTTAGTAATTTCCTCCAGATCAAAAGGTGGCTGAACCAGGGTTGAAATTATATGTACTCTGAGATAAGTATCAATGTATTGCACAATTATCAGTTGCCTTTTCAAGGTCAATAAAAATAAATTATTTGTATTTATTTTTTGTTTTTGTGCTTTCTTTGTTGTGTTGGAGATGGTAGAAATTAAGTATTTATACAGTCTTTTGCACTTATAATTTTTCTATGAAAATGTGTATTCCTGTATGCAAAAGTGAACTCTGGTACTTATCTGATTAGTCAGCCTTTTATACCTGATTTTTTTTTTTTGAAAACACATCTCTTCTTTGATTTTTGAAAATGTTATCTCTTCTTTGAATTATTCGTCTCTGGTCATTTATAATAAATAGAAAACATTTATTTAGTACTTGCTATATGTCTCAAACACTGTAAAAAATATTTTCACATAAGAGCAAGTCTCCAGTTAAGTAACCACTCAGAGATGGAGGAGATGAAGCCAAAATCCTAACCTAGGCTGTCTCTGGCTTTGGAACCCATGCTGTTAACCATTAGGCTATGTTCTCTTCCCGTAAAAGGTCATAACGTTGCCTCAACAAGACTGTTTGTTGCAGTGTTTTTTGCAATAGTGAAAAACTGAAAGCAACCTAAAGAGCCATCAACAATGTCCATTGTGTTCTATTCCCTGTGATGCGCCATGTGAAATGGAATGCAGTAAATACCATGCAGCCAATAAAAATGCTAATTGTATTGGTTTCCTCAGGCTGCCATAACAAATTACCACATACTTGGTGCCTTAAAATAGCATGGATTTCTTCTCTCTTTTCTGGATGTCAGAAGCCCAAAATCAGGGCATCATCAGGGTCAGACTCCTCCTGAAGGCTCTAGGACAGCGAATTCTTCCTTGCCTCTTCCAGCTTCTGGTGCCCCCAGATGTTGCTTGGCTTGTAGCTACATCTATCCAGTCTTTATCTGGTCTTCTTATGGCCCTCTCCCTGTGTCTCTCTGTGTGCAAATCTCCCTCTTCTTTTCCTTAGGACACCAGTCATTGACTTTAGGGCCCATCTAAGTCTAGGATGATGTTACCTCTAGACACTTAACTGATTAAATTTGCAAGGACACTATTTCCTAGTAAAGTCACTTTCTGAGGTCCCGAGTGGACATTAATTTTGGGTGGGGTCAATACTCAGTTCACTATATTAATTTAAACCTGTATTTATTCAGATGCAAAAATATATTATTAAGTAAAAAAATCAAATTGCAGTATGATTTCATTTTTATAATATAGTATACATTAACTCCTATGTATACATTCATAGAAACATGGGTGTATGATTATAGACCAAAATGTTAATATTGATTACTTCTGTGTAGTAGGATAATGGGTGACTTTCGCTTTTCTCTCCATCATCTTCTATACAGTCTGAATGTTTTGCTATGAAGAAAAAATAATCAGGGAGTTCCTGTCATGGTGCAGCAGAAATGAATCTGACAAGGAACCATGAGGTTGTGGGTTCGATCCCTGGCCTCACTCAGTGGGTTAAGGATTTGGCGTCACCATGAACTATGGTGTAGGTCGAAGACATGGCTTGGATCTGGTGTTGCTGAGGTTCTGGTGTAGGCTGGCAGCTATAGCTCAATTGGACCTCTAGCCTAGGAACCTCCATGTGCTGCAGGTGCAGCCCTAAAAAGGCAAAAGACAAAAAAAAAGAAAAAAAGAAAAGAAAAAATAATCAGAAAAACAATGTCTATTTTTAAAAATAAATCTATATTCAACTCAAAAATTCCCAAGCACTTTAATGACAGAGTATGAAACCCTATTGGTCTAATATTTTTGATGCTTACAGAAAGTCACTTCGGGGAAAATCATTAGAAAGGATTTTGCTTTTTATTTGCACAGAAGAACACTTTATCAGCTCTTCCTAATCTTGAGTTTGTTCTCCTCCCTGCCCCTACACCCCACCACAATGAAAACCTCTAAACCCAAGTTTCAACCTCTTGGTTATGGTCATATATCATTTTCATTCATATAATTTTCAGACATTAGGCAGAAGGTTTTAAACATTTTTTTTACAGTGTGAATCAATATCCCTTTCATTTTCCATGTATAAAACCTCATCTTCCCACCAAAATTGTGAATCAAAGAAAATATTATGTCATATTTCTTTATCTACTCATATTATGATTGCCTATTCTGAACACTTAGAAGTCAGCTAAGAAAACATGTTATCTGATTTCACTATATAAAGCTACTTTTTTTTTCTACTCCTTTTTTGGCTGTACCTGTGGCACATGGAAGTTCCTGGGCCAAGGACTGAATCAGAGCCACAGCTGTGACCTACACCACTGCAAAGCTGGATCCTTAACCTACTGCTGGGGGCCAGGGATCGAACCCATGCTGCCACAGAGACAAAGTCAGATCCTTAACCGCTGACCATGGGTGAGAACTCCCTAAAAATACCTTTTTAAAATGTATAGTTCCCATAACTGCCTAATGTTTTAAGAGAAACTGAAACAGGTTTTCCCCAGTATATCTGTTTTGTGTTTGCTACAAATCTGCTGCCTTTGTCAACATACTAGTTTGTGGGCGTGTTACCATCAGCTATTTGGCTTGGATTGTTTTCTCTTTATTTGCTATCTCTGTGATCAGAGTTCCAATCTCTTGGGATGTTCAAACTATTTTTGTAATCGCCTTTACAATTTAGTTTCATGTTTTGCAACAAGAAAAATGCTTTGAGAGGCTCTTAAAATTGAGAACAGGAGTTCCCATCGTGGTGCAGCGGAAGCGAATCTGACTAGGAGCTGTGAGGTTGTGGGTTCAATCCCTGGCCTTGCTCAGTGGGTCAAGGATCTGGAGTTGCTGTGAGATGTGGTGTAGGTTGTAGACGCGGCTTGGATCCAGCTTTACTGTGGCTCTGGCTTAGGCTGGTGGCTACAGTTCCAATTAGACCCCTAGCCTGGGAACCTCCATATGCTGCTGGTGTGGCGCTAAAAGGACAAAAGACAAAAGAAAAAAAAATTGAGAAAAGTGTTGAGAATATTAAGAGTTTCATATAGTCAAACTTATTATGAGGTCCTTACCATGCTGAGAACACTCTGAGGACATAAACTGTGTTTTCTTCCTTCTTACACCCCCATGCTTGTTCATACCCTGTCTGATCCATAGCACACATTGAATGAGCCTGCTTATATGGCTTCCAAGACTGTAGACTTCCCATCAGCTGCATTACGTTGAAACTCAGAATATTCTTTTTCCATCGGGATAGGCAGAGCCCAAGGAGAAAAAAGACCATCAGATTCTCCTTACACTGCTTCTCAATGTGCAAATTTGTCCCTGGGATATAGGCCAAGTCTTGGCCCTCAACTCTGGGCACACTTGCTTCTAGGCTATGACTTAGAGATGCAAGAAGATGAGCAATGGGAGAAGGAGTTTCTTCAGTGAACATGAAAAGGATTGAAGAGCAAGGATCTTTAAAAGTGCCAGTTCCCTATCCCACCCCAGTCATCAGCTGGACAAAGCACAACAAACATCTCTGCCTCCATGCCCCCACCCCCTGCACATTCTTAGAAAGGTACTGTGTGTGACCCCTGGGACCAGCAGACCTGTCATAGACACACCCAGACCATGACCATGAACCCTACCAACTTCTGGGAACCCTGTTGTGACTGATGGTATTTAACTGTTCTTTGGTGATTGTGTGTTGAGAAGGGACGCTGAGGATAGCCAGGGCTCAATGGGCTCAGGTTTTCTGGGAAGTGGGCACAAACTCTGCATCTCATTTTTCCTGCAGATACTGTAAGAAGCCCAGACCTCACTTGGTTTACACAGTGGGCTCAGCTGCTGCCCCAACACAAGAGGGTAATTCCTTCAGCAGAGGTAGTAAGGCAGAGTCTTAAGTGTAGAGTAAACTCGCTTTCCCTTTTACCGACCTTATAAAAGATTGAGTAGGGAGTCCCCACCGTGGACCAGTGGATTAATAATCTGGCTTGTCTCTGTGGAGGCACTGGTTCAATCCCCAGCTGGGTGCATAGGGTTAAGGATCCAGCTTTGCAGGTCTGTCTTAGATTTCATCCCTGGCCCATGAATATGCTGCAGGTGCAGCTGAAAAAGATTGAGGGCCAAACTGGCTGAGTGGTCATTTTGTGACTCCTGGAATGACTGAACTTGGTATTTAGCAATTGTCTCTTCGAGAAAGGAAGTAACATTTTTTCAGAAGGAATACCTGTCACTGGGTAGCTCCATCCAGAACAGCCCTCAGGGTAATGTTAGGAATAGAACACACCTCCCTGAGGGAAGAATAAAAAAGAAAAGAAACAGGACTGAGTGTCTTTGCAGTGGCTAGGATTGCTGACGAGGTATGGGTTTGATCCCTGGTTCAAGAAATTCCATATGGAGTGGGTGTGGCAGAAAGAAAGAAAGGAAGAAAGCAGTTGACTCAGTTGGGATGCTGAATTACTGAACAACATTCTGCATAATTATTGGAGCAGGAAAGAAACGCCTGTGTTGTTTGCATCATTTCTTGCTTCAAAAGAAGAAAATCGGGAAAAAAAACAACAACAATGATAAAGACAGATGTAAAATTTCTGTTTCAAGACTCCTAATTGGCACTGATAGATTCCTATTAAATAAAAGATGTTTTCCAAAAAACAAAATAAAATCTTACTGCAAAAAATTGCAAAATTGCAAAGGAGGGGAGAAAAGTAACCTCAGATTTGTGGGAAATATCAATCTTCAAAGTCCATTATCCAAAGACCTTGTACATCAATACTTGATTTGAATTATGGACCTGGGTTGTACCTTCATTTACATGGTATTTCCCCAAGTAGCCAGATAATATCAATACCTTGCATTTATACGACGATCATCTTCCCAGATGGCTTCATTAAATTGTATGTTTTATGAGACCCACTTTCTGAAATGTGGTCATCTCTGAATGAGAATGATGCTCCCGGGGAACTTGGGGCAAGGGAAAAATCATGTTTTGCATTTATGCTGTCTTTCTATCAGTGATCATAAAAATCTTCAGTTAGCATTTCCTGAGCATCTGTGTGGGCAGAGCCTGAGACATGGCTCTGCATGGTAACATACGGAAGATGAAAAGGCGTGGTCCCAAACCTCCAATACCTCAGTCTCTATGAAGACCTATTTTTCTGTTTCACGAATGGGAAAACTTGAGGCCAGCGAAGTTGAGAGAATTGGCAGAGATCATATAGTATATTTTTCCAGAAATGGGTATCCTTATGTCCAAGTTCGGGTGTGAGTGGTTTTGATAATAACATCTAAAAATGTTTAAAATATTTCAAACATGCATATAAGTGGAAAGGTTAAAGCTTTGGTTTTACTTAAAAAAGAAAACACCAACCCCCAAAATGAAAAGGAGGAAAAGTCTCTTATGTTGTCAATATAGATTATAAATATTACTAAATATCTAGGACTGTGGTAATTGCTATAAGGGGACAAAGGAAAGGCAGGATTCCAACTTTGAAGAGTTTGGCTGACTTTAGAAGTAAACTACTGCCTATATGTGGTGATTTCAAGGAAATAGGAAACCTCACCTCTCATTTGTTGGCTTATTTCTCTACCTTATAAAATTGCATGTACCCTCAGGAGAAGTAACACATCAAGCCATGCCTAGCTCAATGTTTGGCACATGACAGTCCCTCCATAAAGACTATGAGAAATTACATTGTAGATAAATTTATCATAGCCTTTCTTGAGAACTTAGGTTTTAATGAGTTTGGAGGGGGTGTAGAGTGGTGAGTGGAGATGGTGGGAGTAATGAGGCAAAAATGGGAAGAAGAAATAGTCAAGAGTGAAAAGAAAGCAGAAAAGAGAGCCTGTGAGACTGGGAAGACCTTGTCTTCCTTATAATCTCTCTTGCAGACTGAGATTTGCAGTGTACTTCATATCTCGAGATATGGGGATATAAGATTATTATATTTAAAATACCTACAATTCATTCCTGTAGTGGCTCAGCAGGTTAAGGACCTGATGTTGTCTCTGTGAGGATGTGGGTACCATCCCTAGCCTTGCTCGGTGGGCATCACCATAAGCTGCAGTAAAGGTTGTAGATGTGGCTTGGATCCAGCATTGCTGTGGCTGTGGCACAGGCCTCAGCTCCAGCTCTGATTTGACCCCTGGCCCTGGAACTTCCAAATGCCACAAGTGTGGCCATAAAAAATAAAATAAGATAAAATAAAATAGAATAGAATAAAATAAAATACCTACAAGACTGGAGTTCTCTTATGGCACAGTGGGTTAAGGATCTGTCATTGTTACTGCAGCAGCTTGGGTGCTGCTATGGAGCACCTGAGATATGGGATCCATTGCCTGGGAACTTCTATAGGCAGAGGGTGCGGCCAGCCTCCCCCCCTCCGCCCCACAACCCAGCAAAAAACCCTCAAGATCATACATCATGGTAGAAACTGCAACTCTAATACTGATCTGCTTAGGAATTGGGGCAAGTCACTACCATTACCTGGGTCTTAGATATCCCATCTGTTAAATAAGAAGACAGACTAAATGATCTCTAAGATAATTTTCTATCTTTAGAATTCTGTTTTTCTATTTAAATAAGAATATGGGACCACTTAGAACAAGAAGTAAGGGAGTGATTGTTCTGATGCTTCCTGGGCTTGGTGAAGTAAAGGGATGATGTTAAAATCAAACATCTACTGACCCTTTCTTAATGTAGTAGTACCTACCAATACCTCAGTGTACTGATCAAAATATACTGGATTCTATATAGTCAACCTTAAAAGTGCTTAGCCAATTTCAGATGCATTGGGAATAATGCATGATTTATCTCTACTCCAGATTTCTGAGTATGTTTTCTTTCCTAAGCTGAGATCTTCTTCAGAGATGTCTAACTGGTGGTTCTCTCAGTTGGTAATAAAAATTTTAAATTGCTTAGTTAAAAACAAAACCGTTATCTATAAAATATTCTAAATTTCCAAAACTTTACCCATAAAAGAGAAGTGCTGGATTATAAATTAGAATTATAAGTGCTGAAAGAATTCAAAGAGTAGAATGATCATAATAGTCATAGGTAATCAAGAAAGCCTTCAGAGTAGAAATCGGGCTAACAGTTTGGCCTTGAGGACATTTAAGGCTGGAATTGTTGGAGTAGGAGGCTTTCTAGTTTTAAGAGTGTCTTAAAAAGAGCAGGACTTCCAAATGCTAAGGGTCTAAGGGCCATTCAGGTCCAAGATGAAGTTTTCATTGATCCATGACTACAAACAAAGTCAAAATTTGGAGTTAATAGATGCAAACTATTAAATTTAGAATGGATAAGCAATGAGGTCCTACTGTACAGCACAGGGAACTAAGTCCAATCTCTTGTGATAGGACATGGTAGAAGATATTGAGAAAAAGAATATATATATATACACATACATGACTGGGTCACTTTTCTGCACAGCAGAAATTGATACAAGATTGTAAATCAACTATACTTTAATAAAAAATAACACACATGAAGTAAAGGGCAATGTACTATGTCTGATAACTAAATCTAAGCAATTTAGAGGACTCTTCTTTGAGAGTGTCCTTTTAACACACCCTTTTATAAAATGATAGTGGTTGTGGATAACAGACACTTTTATTTTGTGAAGTAATGGTATCAAATTTAACATCCTAGTGATGGTCTTCCTTTCCTTTTGAAATTTTTCTGGCCCATGAAATCCAAATATCTGGACACCACAGGTTAGGTGGGCATTTCCTGACATGTGGCCTTTATTGTTGCCCTCCCCCACGTAGGTCAGGAGGTCAAGTGCAGCTTCCTAACAGGGGAAAGGACTGCTGTGTTTTAGGATTTTATTCCCTTGTGCCTGTGATATTGCTGTGGCAATAAAGACTGACCAGGTTTAGCCGTGATCTTGATGGAGTTAAGCTCGCTATGCTGGACCTAAGACATGGCCCAGGCCTTTCAGTGACACCCTAGAAAACACTGTCTACTTTGTTGACTTTTATTTTATTTTAGAGTTTCATGCCACGTTGGCAGCAGAAGGGCTGCCAGCGTGTTTACCGAAGTCCCACTTTGTACTGATTAAATAATAAAACTCTTTCACAACAGTTCCTCATTCCGTTCATGGAGAACACTTGATCCTTGATCTCTGGATTTTTACTTTGGTACAGGCATGCAGAATTCCTTCCTCAGAAGCCACTCTTGAGTATTTAAAGTGTTTCTTGACTCCAACACACAGGGTGGGACCACCCCTCTAAGCTACCAGGCAAACACTCATTTTCCTCTGGTGGAAACACATGTGGGGACACAGTGTTTTCATACAAAACTTGATGGCTTTCTGTTTCCCACGTTGCTCCCCTGTCTCCTAGCTTCTTTCTAAGTAGTACATATGAGGACATTTCAGTGGTGATCCTGGAGTGGAACTGTGAAAAGAGTTCATGAAATTTCTATATTTTCAGAGATGTTTTGTTATATATTTTAATATATTTTACTCTATATTTTAATAGATGACAAATGTTACATATTTTTTATCAGCTCACTATGATCTTTGAGCTCTAAAAAATTTTAGAAACACAAACTCTGATTTCCTGTTTCCCAATTCAAAAAAGGAAACCAAGACCCAGATTAGGTAGTGACTAGCTCAAGGTCACCCAGCTACTTAGCTGAAGTGCAAGGACTTGAGGTTGATCTAGTGCTCTCTCCAATACCCCATTGGAATTGAAATCATTGCAATAGCCACTGCCAAGTACTTAACAATGGATATTTGATGGTGGTCCTTTAAGTCTGTACCAGGGTGGTTTTCAGTTTTTCCCTTCATCAGCACAGGAAGGCAAGGACATTGCACGGACTCTAATATTTCATGCTTAGCTCTGGATTCCCTTGGTTTCATATTTCTGACTCTTCCCTCAGTTTCTTGTAGGGCTTTATGATTTAATTTAATTTCAGCTTATAGCTGGCTTTGGTACCCAGAAGAGTGGTAATTTTTCCTTTAAATTATTCACCCATGGGAGTCAGTGTTCTTAAAAAGTGAAGGGGGAGAACCCAGAAGCTTCGTCCCCTCAGAGGGATACACGACACACACAGACACCTCACTCACTTGTCCTCCCGCCACAATACCTTATCTCCTGTGCTCAGCCCTGGTTCCTATAATACCTTGTATTTCTGCAGAGCTTTTCACAGTCACAAATAAAGCAATTTACAGAGTATTTACACAGTGACTAGTGACTAATTATATACCTGCAAGTACTGCAATCATTCCGGACAAGCAGCATTTCTCTACATTATGTTCCCTGTAGGAAAATGTCTGAGTGTTATTCACAAAGAGAAACTTGGGGCAACAGTCTTGGCTCTGACATTCAATTGTTCAATGTAGGGCAGTTTATATAATCTAGGATGTACCTCTGGGCTGTGTAGGTTAGGTCTGAGCTAGAGGCTAGAAGGGTTACAAAAGAGAAGAATGGGTGATTATGACCCTAGTGGATCCTATGAAAATTGCTGATAAAACCAGGCAGAAACACATGCAACAACTCACAAAGAATACATGGTGTTATAAAGTCACCTGCCAGGGTATTTGGTACTGATTTACAGGTGCTATTTTATGCAGATGGAGGAGCTTGTTGTGGTTTTCAGGTAAAGGATTCGAGATGAGTAATATTAAGAGCTACCATTTAATGAGTACCCACCCTGTGCTAAATTCATCCACATGTATTCTTTCATTTAACCATACTGGCATTTAATCCCACCGACATCACATTTATCACATAAGATTTACTAAGAAGTAAATAATGTTCTCCATATTACCTGGATAGCTAGTTAGGGAGGATGGGAATTAAACCCAGGTCTGTCTGACTCTGAACCATGCCATTACACCTTCTTAACCCTAAGAGAGGGATAACAAGCATTCACAAGAAGCAAATATCTAGTGTGTATATGTGTGTAGGACGAAGTGGTTTATACAGACATAAGAGGAAAAGGACTGGTTACCATTCCATTTATAGGATAGTAAGGAAAGGAATCACATATTTTTAAAGTTTAGTTTTTACAATAGCCAAGACTTGGCAGCAACCTAAATGTCCATCAACAGATGAATAGATTAAGAAGATGTGGTACATATACACAATGGAATATGTATACTCAGCTATAAAAAAGAATGAAATAATGCCATGTGCAGCAACATGGATGGACCTAGAGATTATCATAATAAGTGAAGTTAGAGAATGACAAACAAATGATATCAAACACCGCATGATATTACTTACAGATGGAATTAAAAAAATGATACAAATGAACTTAGTTACAAAACAGAAACAGACTCAGAGACATAGAAAACAAACTTATGGTTACCAAAGATGGTGAGTCGGTGGGGGGGAGATATGGATTGGGGGTTTGGGATTGGCACATGCACTGTTGTATATGGAATTGATGGTCCATGGGGACCTGCTTTAAAGCACAGGGGACTCTACCCAATATCCTGTACTGTTCCAGTAAAATTAAAAACACGAAAAGCAGTTGGGTGTGGAATTTGAAAAAAAAAAAAAAAGTTTAATTTTTGGCAATCAGGTGGGGTGGGAGCAAAGGAAGTGCTCCTGATGAACTGATCTAGGTTCAGAAGGCCTTCTCTGATGACTCCAAAAAGAAAAGAGACAAGCAATCATGTTCAAAAATTAAACAGCAATGTAAGCTGGTAAGAATGTTAACTGCTAATGTCCAGAATGAAGCAAATATCTAGTGTGTATATGTGTGTAGGACGAAGTGGTTACCATTCCTTTTCCTCTTATGAAAAGAGCCAAGTAAAACATATTAAGTCACCAAAAGGGACTTGCCCACTTATGTGGGAAGGGAAGAGCCAGTAACAAATGCTTTGCTGCATGGTGCCTGGGCTCTGCTAGCCTGGTATGCTATTTTATAACCTTGTCTGGAAATTTTCTGACACTCTTATCGTGGAGAGCTGGATTCTGTGTCTCCTCTGTCATACTCTGGGCCAACCTTAGTGACCACTAGGTCAACTAAGTGTAGCAGAAGTGATGCCATGTGACTTATAGGTGGTACAGTTTCTCCCTGGTCGGATACCCAGCTATGAACAGCTGGGATACCTGGGGAAGCTATCAGGCCCAAGGGAATCACCCTAAGGAAAGAACCCTTGGCTGAGGAGAAGCATTTCCACTTGAGAGACTAAAGTGGGGTAGCCAAAGTGTTAGGAGCAAATCAGAAAGTTGAAATATGTGAAGCATAAGGTTTAAGGAGACAAGTAGAAGTAAAAGGTAAAAATAAGTCACAGATTGGAGTTCCCTGGTGGCCCAGGGGTTAAGGATGCAGTGTTGTCACTGCTGTGGCACGGGTTCTATCCCTGGCCCAGGAACTTCCACACGCCGGGGGTGTGGCCAATAAACCCCCTCCCCAAAAAAACTCCCCCCCCAAAAAAAAAACCCCAAACTCATTCACAGAGTCAGACTGGAAACAGGTCAGACTGCAGAGTGTAAGCACTCAGGGTGAAGTTACGAACAATACAAATCTAAGTGCTTCAGGACTGAGGTGGTGAGGCACAGAGCACATTTTCATAGGTGGCCCAGAAACATGCTTAGAGTTTAAGAAGCCTCATAGATTCAGACATTGACAATATTAAAAGAGAAAAGGAAGAAAGTAGAATTAATGATCTGCTTTAATTTCTGTGTTTTCTCCAACCAAATGATTGTCAGAGAGGGAAGGGCAGCACTCATTCAATTTTAAAAATAAGGGAGGGGAGGAATCTGTAAGAAAGCACTGGCTATTCAAAATGCATAGACCTTTTATGACCTAGACATTTTCCTTCTTGGACACTGAAAGAACTTGGGAATAAAATGGAGGAATTGATGTTGACAATTTTTGAAGAATCCTGAGAATTAGGGAAGTCTGAAAATGGGCACTGTCTTCTCAAAACAGAAGTGAATTTATGAATTCTGGAAATGAACTTGAATTCTGGGAAATCTTTTAGAACAAGTTACTATTAATTTTTATTTTTTAAGAACAGATTATTATTAATTTTATTACTTTTTGACTATGCCTGTGGGATGTGGAAGCTCCCTGGCCAGGGTTGAACCCACACCACAGCAGCGACCCAAGCCATAGCTGTGACTGCACTGGATCTTTAACCCACTGAGCCACCAGGGAACTCTTGGAACAGATTATTAAAGAGATGATTTGTGAGCCTGCAGTGAAGGAATCAGCATAAATTAGTGAGGATGAGCTTAACTTGAATTTCTACATGCGTTTATCAACCTTTAATGAGACTGAGGTCTGCATGTGAACTAGGCAATAATAATCAAAGAGTTCTTTCTGATGAATGGATCTATGTCAACTAAAAGGCAGGGCTCTCTCTAGAGCCTACCATAGGCCTCTGGGCTTGGAGGTGTACCAAAATGTTTACTAAGGTCTTGGAGTAAGATTCTGATGGCATGATGACATGCAGAAAAATGCTACAGTTAGCACAAAACTGAGAGGGTTCCTAATTATGTTGAATGGTATAATTTGCACCCCTAAAATCTTTATAGGTAGTAACTCTGGACATGGCTTAAGAAGAAATTCAACAGGGAAATTATAAACCTTTTTGTTTAGGCATCTACCCCTCACTCATGTCAATAGACAACATGGAAAAATCCAAACAGCCCAACATTCTACCCACAGCTATAAATGAATAGGAGAGGGAAAATGTGGTTTATGCATATGGAAAGGATTTAAGAGTTGTTTAAACATAACAACTCAATACAACTTAATAGAGGGATATAGCTGCCAAAAACGCTACTGTGATAGGACATTGCGTTAAAAGAAGTATCCAAAACAAGAGACATGGTGATGCAACTCTGGTGTTTGTTCTGGAAGTAATCCTAAGGAGGGCATATTGACAGAGAGTAGCACGTCCAGAGGAAAGCAACTGTTATGGTAAGGGGACAGAGAAAATGAGTAAAAAAAAACAGTTTATTTAGCCAGGACAAGAATCTGTGGGGAGTGGGGAGTGGGAGGCGATGTGAACAATTTAAAAGCTGTCACATGGAATGGAGTCAAGAGGTGGGAGCCATGAGGAAGCTGACTCCAGTTGAACCCTAGGAAAAGCTCTCTTAAACCAGGAGCCACATATGCAAAGACAAAGAGGCAAGGAAGTCCCAATCCTAGAGGCGTTCAACAGAAATAGGAAGGTCATTTGTCAAGAATATTGAAGTGATTAACAATAGTATTCACAATGCTATGACCTTTTCTGACTTTATCAGACAAATGCCTTACAGCAGGAAGTGCTTTAATGATGAGGAAAATGGAGGATCAGAGACATCAAGCAACTTTCCTGAGAATATCCAGCAGAGACCAGAACGTAGATCTGCCTCCTTCTAAGCAGTGCCCATGTTTTCTAGAATCCCAGACTTCCTCAAAGAAAACTGAACTCTAGGAGAAGATCAGTCTTTAAAATAACAAAGGAGCTATGAGATCTACTGGAGCTAAAGTGTCTAACAAACCCTCTGAGAATACTAAGTATCACCAAGAATTTCCAGGCCATCATTGAGCATCACATATTATTTCTCACTTCAAAATGTCTTTTCTACAGATGGTCCTGTCATACTTCAATACTAAAACTAATTTTCTGAATCTAAGATCTGCTTCTGAAAAGTCTTAAGTTCTTTCAGTTCTCTGTCATTGTTATTAAAGCATTAATTCCTAGCCTTTAGAAAAAGCAATGCTTATCAAATTCCAAAGCATTAAAAAAATTTTTATTGCCTCACCTGCATCATATGGAAGTTTCCAGGCCAGGAATTGAATCTGAGCTGCAGATGGGACCTACACCACAGCTATGGCAATGCTGGATCCTTAACCCACTGCGCCAGACCAGGGATAAAACTCACACCTCCACAGCAACCTGAGCCACTGCAGTCAGATTCCTAACCCACTGTGCCACAGTAGGAACACTGAAATTTTTTTTTTAAGGCAGATTATTTTATTTTATTTATTTATTTAGTCTTTTTGTTCCCAGGCTAGGGGTCTAATTGGAGCTGTAGCTGCTGACCTATGCCGCAGCCACAGCAATACCAGATCTGAGCTGCGTCTGAGACCTACACCACAGCTCACGGCAACACCAGATCCTTAACTCACTGATCGAGGACAGGGATCAAACCCGCAACCTCATGGTTCCTAGTTGAATTCCTTTCTACTGAGCCACGACGGGAACTCCCGGGAATACCAAATTTAATTTTTTAAATTAAAAATGTTTAATTGAAATGTAGTTGATTTACAGTATTCTGTTAGTTTCAGGTATATAGTAAAATGATTCAGTTGTATATGCGTGTGTGTGCATATATATATATATGTATATTTCAGATTATTTTCCATTATAAGTCATTAACAATGTTGTGAATATAGTTCTCTGTGCTATATAGTAAATCCTTGTGGTTTATCCATTTTATGTATAGCAGTTTGTGTCTGTTAATCCCATACTTCTAATTTATCCTTCCCTTCCCCTTTGAATTTAAATCATTTCAAAGAACTTATTTCTATGGAAAATTATTTTGATAGTTCTCTTTTTTTGGGAAATCTAAGTCCCAGAAGAAATCGAAATTCAAGCCCCTAGATTTCTGTGTTTTATGCTTAGTGCATCACCTAGTCTTAAACATATTTCTTTTGGGAAATTTTAAACTATTTAATCATTTGTGTTCTCCATCAGTTATCAAATAAAGTCTTCTGCTTTTGTGTATATGTATACATGTAATTGGCAAATCAGAGGAAATTCTCTGCTGTTCTTTTTCAGCCCCTTATAAAAGCAATATACACTTTTAGACAACCAGGAGTCTAGCTTAAGTTCAATTAGAGCTTAGAATACACATATTGCCTTTGGGAGACTGAAAGCTATATAAGCCCCTCATGTGTGAATTCAATTTGAATGAAGGAATGTCGCAGAGCTGGAAGGACAGTATGGTGAATTAGCAAGAGAGAAATCTCTTGGAGAGTACCTTGTTATGTTTTTTGACCTCAAATTGTATGGGCTCTTGTAATAATTAATAGCTAGTGTCGCCTCTTTATTCTTGGTCTCTATCATTGCCTCTCTGACAAATAGTTTATAGTCTATAATCTTTCCAGTTGTCTTCTTGCCCTGATGTTTTATACCTCAGTGACTTTGCCTCGGAGGTGTGTTTTGCATTTGCTTGCTCATCCATGGTGACCTTGTTTGGGCTTTGTTAGTTTATTTGTTGCCTGATGATACATACCAAGCCTTACAGGGACCATTGGACTTTATATACATTCAATTTATTGACTTTAGCCATCTCTGCTTCCTAACAGACCCAAAAAGCACCCCTAAAAGGTTAAACCAAGGCCAATACTAAAAGGTGAATGCCCTTCTCACTGCATGATTCTTTCAGGAGATTGAAGGTTCAACCTGTCCTGTTCACATCCTGCCCCCCCTCTTTGGCCACATGTGTGTGTGTGTTTTTCTTTTTACAGCCAGCATTGATCTTAACTAATCATCACAGATTGAAGCAATGCAACCATGAGATTCAGGTTAGTTTGCCTGCTTGTGACCAGACTGATTTATAAGCGCCTCCGTCATTCAGTGTTTTTTTTTCCTCAGTTTGTTTGAATGTGATATAGAGCTCACCATCAATTAAAAAACTATAATCAAGCTAAGGTCAGTAATTTAATAAGACATTTAATGAGCTTACTTCCAAGAAGATAAATATCCCTATTATGAAATCACCTCATATTTGTAACTACTACTGAATAGTGGGTGACCTCAGTGTACAGAGTTACAAAACAACAACTAATATTGGATATTCTGGGCATATTATCAAGAAAATATGTAAAATATTTACCTATAAATATGCCAAGAATTATTTATTATTGTCTCAGGGTCTGTTACTAATACAGTAGAAATTTTTTCTTTTACAGAATCTAAAAGATTTAAAACATGGTCCTGAGATCAAGATGAATCCTATTTAAGAAACAAAACAGGAGTTCCCACTGTGGTACAGTGGGTTAAGAATCTGCTGCAGAGGTGCTAGTTCTATCCCTGGCCCAGACTGGACTGGAAGAATATTTAAACAGGTTCAGTTCACAGACTTTTTTTTTTTTTTGCTTTTCAGGGGCACATGTGTGGCACATGGAAATTCATAGGCTAGGAACTGCTGCCAGCCTATACCACAGCCATAGCAACTAAGGATCTGAGCCATTTCTGTGACCTACGCCACAGCCCATGGCAACGCCAGATCCTTAACTCACTGAGTAAGGCCAGGGATCGAACACACATCCTCACGGATACTAGAGGGCTTGTATCTGTGAGACAAAAGGGAAACTCTCCACAGGTATTCTGGACCCTATGTTGGACCACTTGAAACAAAGTTAAAGACATGAAGTTTTTGTAATTCCTGGGGTGAGGTGAATTTGGAATGCAAGTTTGCCTGCAAGCCAGCTTGGGGCTACTTTTGCTCAGGTAATCATTTTGTACATTTTTATTTCTCACTGCTCTGCCTGCTTCCCCTTGTGAGTAGGGAGTGGTATTTCTTCACATTGCCCTTATGTCAAAGGTACTGTTCTTTAGGCTCCTGCTTTTTAAATTTGAGGTCTCTCTGACTCCAAAACTCAGCAGACTCCTAGATTTTACATTGTCTCTTGCCTGAAACATCTGTCAAAAGAGAATTTGAATTTTTCCCAGTCAGCAAATAATTGGTTCCTTGCTCTGCTTACTTTTCTGGGGTCCCATTTTCCCTTAGATTTTGGCCTGATAATCCCTGTTTATTTTTTCAGCTCTTCGATGCTTTTAAGGTAATACTTAAAATATAATCCAACTGGAGTTCTGGAGTTCCCCCATGGCCTAGCGGGTTAAGGATCTGGCATTGTCACTGCTGTGGCTTGGGTCATTGCTATGACGCAGGTTCCATCCTAGCCTGGGAACTTCTATATGCCTTGGGTGCAGCACGCCCCCATCCAATAATCCAATAATCACTGTTTTAAGTTGGGAGGTCATCTATTTTTGATTCTTGCTGAGATAACAAACTGTCTTTTGAAATTGGTATGACCCTCTAGAAGAAGCTGGTGCCAAGTCTGAAAGCTTAGAATGCCATAACTCAAACTTTTTCCTAAAGTAAAACTAAAATTGCTGGCCTCCTTTTGCTTTACATAATTCTGTATCAAACATGCTAAAAGAACTAATAAATTTTAGGTGGACAAATTGGTGGTAGGTAATGATTTTGCCTCTATTTCTTGACTTTTGTCAGTATTCTGAGGGAGCTTAATTTGCATAAATCATCTAATACGGTGCTTTCCAATAAAACTTCATGTGATGGTAAAAATGTTCTATAATTTGCCCTGTGGACATGGGGCTATTATACTCTTGAGATGTGGTTAACACAATTGAAGACTTAAAAATTTTTCTTTTAATTTTTTGCCTGTGCCCACAGCATGAGGAATTTTATGGCCTAGGGATTGAACTTGTGCCATAGCAGTGACAACACTGGATCCTTAACCTGCTGAATGACCACAGGAACTCTGAGCACCTCAATTTTAAATTTATTTTATTTTAACTAAATAGTTTCAGGAAGTTCCCATGTGGTACAGTGGGTTAAGGATCTGGCATTGCTGCAGCTGTGGCACAGCTTAAGGTGTGGCATGGGTTTGATCCCAGGCCCAGGAACTTCTACAAGTGGTGGGTGCAGACCCCCAAAAAGCTGCATGTGTCTAGTGCCTGCTGTATTAGTCAGTACAGATTCTAGGACAAATTTCTTTCTTTCTCTCTCTCTCTCTTTTTTTTTTTTGCTTTTTAGGGCTGAACCCACAGCACATGGAGGTTCCCAGGCCAGGGGTCCAATTGGAGCTACAGATGCCAGGCTACACCACAGCTGCAGCAACAGCAGATCTGAGCCGTGTCTGTGACCTACACCACAGCTCACAGCAACACTGGATCCTTAACCCACTGAATGAGGCCAGGGATCAAACCAGCAACCTCATGGTTCCTAGTTGGATTCGTTTCTGCTGTGCCATGATGGGAACTCCTGTTTTTTTTTTTTTTTTTTTTTTCTAGGACAAATTTCTTTCTGCTACCTCAGGATAAACATTTGCTATATAAGAAGCGACGTAAAAATATTTTTGTGACCATGGTCTTCTGTCCAGAAGCTATGTAGTTCATGAAGCCAAAATAGTGGCAACTACTACTGATATAAAACAAATAACACAACAAAATAATTAACTCAACAAATTATTATTATTATTATTATTTTGCTTTTTAGGGCTGCAGGTATGGCATACAGAGCTTTCCAGTCTAGGGGTTGAATCAGAGCTGTAGCCGCTGGCCTATGCCACCCACAGCCACAGCAATGCTGGATTGGAACTGCATCTGTGACCCACACCACAGCTCATGGCAACGCTGGATCCTTAGCTCACTGAGCAAGGCTAGGGATCCTCATGGATACCAGTCGGGTTCATTTCCAATGAGCTACATGTGGAACTCCCACCCAACAAATACTTATTGAGCTAATATTACAAAACTGGCATCACCCTAGGCACTGAAAATTGCACCATGTGCCCGCCAATCTTTCTGCTTTCTATGTAGATGGTGGTGGACTGATTGATAACAGAGTATTTTGACTGTTTGATAACAGGATTTTATACACAACTATCACTGTAAAATACAACTTCATTACTTTAACTTCCCCTAAGCATATTAGAGAGGTATGTTTATTTGACAGTATGGAAACATAGCCGGTTGCTAGCTCTGAGAGGTGCTCTGAAGGGAAGGAACAAATATTCCGTAGGACAAATTGTGTCCTGAAATATTACAGTCTCAGAATTCCCATATTGACAATATCTGTTCAATTTTTTTCTAATTCCATGCTTATGAAATAGGAGCATAGAGTCCTATTTTTCCCCACAAAAATACAAATTCTGTGGAATACATTTTGAGAATTGGAGTTTTATGCTAAGGAATTTTATCCGCAAAGTGGTGTTTGCGGATCTTTAGAGGGCATGAATATATTCTTCAGTAGTTCATAATTTTACTGGAGAATTTTGAAATTCTTTGATCTTAATTACATGATAACCTTCAAATATTAATACAAATCTTTTTTTTTTTTTTGGCTCCACTCACAGCGTATGGAAGTTCCCAGGCCAGGGATCGAATCTAAGCTGCAGCTGTGATCTATGCCATAGCCGTGGCAATGCTGGATCCTTAACCCAAAATGTCATAGTGGGAACTCCCAATGCAAGCATGCTTTGAATCATGTTGATAAGCACATTCTCACAGACTATTGCTACATGATTTCTCTTAAGATTGGCTTCTAATTGTCTTACATTGATTAAAAAAAAACACTATGGGTTTAAATTATCATTTGCTCTAAATGAAGGCCAAATAATGGTAGGGTTGATTATACAAATAAAGATTTAATAAAAAGAAGTAGTGAAAGAATTGAGCCATCACATGATATATTATAGTAAGAGCATGTTTTATCTCAAAACAATTCATTCTGTAGCAACTATTACAATATTTATCGAAATACTTCAGTTCCAAAAAACACCTTTATGCAGTACTATAATTTGAAGTTTTCTCATTTTATGCTTTTGCTCCTATTTATTTTACAACTGTTTTGGTATAGATATATAAGTTAAGCCTAAGAATTTTTTATCTAGTTTTAAGTTTAGAACATTATTTTTTGTAGGTTTAAGTAATATTAGGATCAAAATAATTGAAGTCAAAACTGGGATCATATGCAAATTATGTGTGGAAACATTGTTCTAGGATATCTGCATTGTATTTTGGAATGCATCATATAGCATTCTTAAACATTTAGCTAATATTTAAAATTGGCTTGCATTCCATGGCTATGCATCATCTGTTAAATTTGCCGTGTGGCCAGGAAAGTTCTGGAAAGTATTAAAATCTTATCATGGATAATCATGAGTTGATCATGTTTAATATCACTGCAGATAAAAATAGCTTTATTGAACTATTCAAATACGCAATGTCAGGTTTTGTGGATTTTTTCTGCCTTGATCTCTATTGTCTTTTTTAAAAATTCCATACACAGCATAGCACTATGTAAAGCATGCTTTCAACTACCACCTGCAGGTCAATGACTCCAGAGCTCTATTTTTAGACCCATATGCTCACTTGAATTCCAGATGCATATGTCCAGTGCTCTACTAGATACTTTAGCCTAAATGTTCAATAAGTATTTCAAACTCATTCAACCCCAAATGCAATTCCTGTGTCCTTGTTCTAGATTAGTGGTGGTTCTTCCACTTAGTCTATCAAACTCAAAACTCTAAAGTCATCTTCCAATTCTCTTATCCTCACCCTCCCATCAGTGGTCAGCAAGCCCTGCCAACCCTCCTTGTGCCCTTGCCATTGCCGTAGTTTGTACCATATCTCAGGTGATGATCACAATAGCCACATACATAGATTTTCTGATGCATCAGTTACCTTCAATGCCAATCTCACTTAAAATAAGAATAACATATATGATCTCAATGAGAGTCCTCAGTTGACTTGCTTCTGCCTATGTGACTTGGCCCAGCTTCATTTATTGAGACTTCTGCCTTATGAGGCTGTGAATTTATTGAAGGCAAGGGCTCTCTTTTGTTCATTTTTATTTCTCAGTGTTTTACAAAGTTCTGAGCATGCAACTGGTGCTACATGTATTTTAAAGTTGACAGGGTACTAGTACTAGTGAGTGGCTAACAGCACAGTTTTTATTTTTTATTTTTAAACTGTAGTTGATTTACATTGTTGTGTTAATTTCTGCTATACAGCAAAGTGATTCTCTTTCTCTTTTTCTCTCTTACACACAGACATTCTTTATTAAAAATATTCTTTTCCATTGTGGTTTATCATAGGACATTGACTATAGTTCTCTATGCTATATAGTAGGACCTCGTACTTTATCCTCTCCATGTATAACAGCTTATATCTGCTAACCCCAAATGCCTCCTATTGTATCCCTCCCTTCCCCAATGCCCTCCCCCTTGGTAACCACAAGTCTGTTCTCCTTGTCCAGAGCACAGGTTTTAGAATCAGACAGATCTAGGTTTAATTTCTGTCTCCTCTGCCACTTAGTTTCTAAGTGACCCTGGGCAAATTAACTTTAAGATAGTGATTTTCAACTCCAGTTTAATATTAGGATTATACAAGAGATTTATTAAAGGGGCCCAGGCCCAGAGTTCCCATCATGGCTCAGCGGTATAAAACCCAACTAGTATCCACGAGGACAAGGGTTTGATCCCTGGCCTTGCTTAGCAGGTTAAGGATCTGGTGTTGCCATGGGCTGTGGTATAGGTTGCAGACATGGATGGGTTCTGCTGTTGTTGCTCTGACTGTTGTGTAGGGTGGCAGCTGCAGCTCCGATTCAACCCCTAGCCTGGAAACTTTCATATGTGTGGGTACAGCCCTAAAAAGCCAAAAAAAATCAGCTCTACCTACCAGTGGGCAGGCATCATCCCCTCCCATCAGGAAGCCTACAGCAAGGCCCCCTCTTCAGTCCAATTAAATCAGAATATGTATAGAGAGGGTAAGGCTCAGTTACTAGAAATTTTTAATATATCCACCGGAGATCTTAATATGCAGCCAGGGTTGAGAATCCCTGCTCTTGGCCTTAATTTCTCAACTACTATATAGTATTTGGATTTTTTCTTTTTTTTAATGGCCGTTCCTGCAGTGTATAGAAGTTCCTGGGCCAGGGATTCAATCCAAATTTCTGCAGTGAGTGACCTGAGTCACAGCAGTCAAATATTAACCCACAGTGCCAAAGCAGGAACTCCTATATAGTATCTATTTTGAAGGGGTTTTGATCAAGTGAAATGAAGTGGATTTAGCATACTGTCTGACACATAGTAAGTCATGAAGTCAATATATAATGTCAATTTGTAACCTTCTTAATTGGTAGCCACTAGCTGCTGTGCCTCCCTTTCAGTGTCTGGAAGGTACCAAGATTTTCGGGCTTTAGTGCCTTCACACTTACTCTTCACCCTGCTCTTAGCAGATCCCATTCTATCTTCAAATTACACTAGTCTCCAAGGATTCACCTTTATTTTCTATCACAGCATGGAGATGTTGGTCATCTTTGGAGCACTTGTCTCAGTTTGAAATTATAAATATATATATGCACACACATACACACATACACATACCATATATTAATCCAACTATACTGCAAGCTTCACAAGGCAGAAAATGTTTTGCTTTCCTCCTGAGGTCCAGTGCCAAGTACCTGGGATGTTCTAGATTTTCATCTGATAGCTGTTGAAGGATGAATGGATTAATAAAGGACCCATCCTGTCATCTCAAAAAGGCAAAAACCCTTGACTTCTTGTGTTCCAGAACTCTTATGTATTCCCACATCAAAACACCACAGCCACAGACAGGATTAAGATGGTGGACTAGAAGGAATGAAGCTCAACTTCTCTCCTAAAAACAACAAAATTCACAACTAAAAGCTGAGCAATCCCCACCCAAATGGACCAGAAACCTTAAAAAAGATATCCTACTTCAGAAGAAAAAGAGGAGGACACATCAAGAGGGGCGATTTCACGATATAAACAACCCATACCTCCTGGGTGGGAAGCTCCACAGACTGAAAACTAACTGGTTCACAGAGAGAGACTCACCTACAGAAGTGAGAGTTCTGAGCCCCACATCTAACTCTCACGTGTGGGGATCCGGCACTGGGAGAAAGGGCCCCTGGAGCATCTGGCATTGAAGGCCAGTGGGGCTTGTGTGCAGGAGCTCCACAGGAATGGGGGAAACGAAACGGAGACCCCATTCTTAAAAGGCGCACACAGACTTTCACATGCACTGGATCCCAGGGCAAAGCAAAGTCTCCATGGGAATCTGGGTCAAACCTGACTGCAGTTCTTGGAGGACATCCTGGGAAAACAGGGGTGAACCTGGCTTGTTGTGAGGGAGGGACACTGAAGGCAAAACTCTCAGGAATATTCAGTAGCTGTGCCTTTCTCTGGAGGTGGCCATTTTGGGAAAATCTGGCCCCACCCCTCAGCCAGCTGCTGAGAAGCCCCAGGGCAAACAACAATCCAGGTGGGATCACAGCCCCACCCCTCAGTAAACAGGGCACACAAAGACCCCTCAGGCACACAGCTGCCTCTAATCCCATCCAGAGGCTAAGCCCCACCCACCAGAGGGATTAGAATCAGCTCCACCTACCAGTGGGCAGGCATCAGCCCCTGCCATCAGGAAGCCTACAGCAAGGCCCCATACCGACTTCAGCCACAGGGGGGCAGACATCAGAAGTAAGAGAGGCTACAACTCTATTATCTGTAAAAAGGTCACCACACCAAAAACCTATAAAAATGAAAAGACAGAGAACTATAACTCAGATGAGGGAGAAAGGAAAAACCCCAGAAAATCAGCGAGTAATGAGGAGATTCTCAGCCTCCAGGAAAAAGACTTTAGATTGTTGATGCTGAAAATGATGCAAGACATTGGAAATAAACTGGAGGCAAAGATGGATAACTTACAGGAAACACTGAGCAAAGAGATACAAGATATAAAACTCAAACAAGAAGAGATGCAAAATACAATAACTGAAATAAAAAATTCACTAGAAGCAACCAACATCAGAATACAGGAGGCAGAAGAACGAATAAGCAAGGTGGAGGACAGATTAGTGGAAATTAAGGATGTCGAACAGAAAAGAGAAAAAAGACTGAAAACAAATTAAGAGAGCCTCAGAGATCTCTGGGACAACATTAAATGCAGCAACATCCATATTATAGGGGTGCCAGAAGGAGAAGAGAGAGAGAACAAGACAGAAAAAATATTCCAAGAGATAATAGCCAAAAACTTCCCCAGCATGGGAAAGGAACCACTCACTCAAATCCAGGAAGCACAATGAGTACCATATAAAATCAACCCAAGGAGGAATACACCAAGACACATATTAATCGAACTGAACAAAATTAAAGACAAAGAGAAAATCTTGAAAGCAGCTAGGGAAAGAAATAAGTAACATACAAGGGAACCCCAATCAGGTTATTGGCAGATTTTTCAGCAGAAACTCTGCAGGCCAGAAGGGAGTGACATGATACACTTAATGTGATGAAAGGAAAAAACCTCCAGCCAAGATTACTTTACCCGGCAAGGTTCTCATTCAGATTTGAGGGGAAATCAAAACCTTCACAGAAAAGCAAAAGTTGAGAGAATTCAGCAACACTAAACCAGCCTTACAACAAATACTAAAGGAAATCCTATAGGCAGAAAAGAACAAGAGATGAAGGAAAGATAAAAGAGCAACAACAAAAAAAATCCAAAGCAATTAATAAAATGGAAATAAGAACATACATATCAATAATTACCTTAAATGTTAATGGACTAAACGCCCCAACCAAAACACATAGACTGGCTGAATGGATACCCATATATATGTTGTCTTTAAGAAACCCACTTCACTTCTAGG
This sequence comes from Phacochoerus africanus, assembly GCF_016906955.1. Classification (NCBI taxonomy): domain Eukaryota; kingdom Metazoa; phylum Chordata; class Mammalia; order Artiodactyla; family Suidae; genus Phacochoerus; species Phacochoerus africanus. The sequence goes on from NC_062546.1 coordinate 88,058,364, forward strand.
GACACATACAAATTGAAAGTGAGAGGATGGAAGAAAATATTTCATGCTAACGGGAAGCAAAAGAGAACTGGAGTAGCAATACTCATATCAGACAAAATAGACTTGAAAATGAAGAATATTTTAAACTACAAAGATGGACATTACAAAATGATCAAAGGGTCAATCCAAGAAGAAGATATAACAATTTTAAATATCTACGCACCCAACATAGTCATCACCACAATATATAAGGCAACTGCTAACAACCTTAAAAGGAGAAATTGACAATAACACAATGGACAGATCAACCAGACAGAAAATCAATAAGGAAACACAGGCCCTGGATGATGCACTAAACCAGATGGACTTAATAGATATTTATAGGATTTTCCATCCCAAAGCAACAGAATACACATTCTTCTCAAGTGCACATGGAACATTCTCTAAGATTGATCACATCCTGGGCTACAAATCCAACCTCAGTAACTTTAAGAAAATTGAAATCATACCAAGCATCTTTTCCAGCCACAAGGCGATATGACTCAAAATCAACAAGAAAAAAAATGCAGAAAACACAAACACGTGGAGACTGAACAACATGCTACTAAACAACCAATGCATCACTGAAGAAATCAAAGAAGAAATTAAAAAATACCTAACAGCAAATGACCACAAAGATACAACACTCCAAAACCTATGGGATGCAGCAAAAGCCATTCTAAGAGGAAAGTTTATAGCAATACAAGCCCACCTCAGGAAAAAGAAAAAGCTCAAATAAACAAGCTAACTTTACATCTAAAGCAGCTCGAGAGAGAAGAACAGACAAGACCTAAAGTTAGTAGAAGGAAAGAAATCATAAAGATCAGAGCAGAAATCAATGAAATAGAAATGAAGAAAACCATAGAAAAGTTCAATGAAACGAAAAGCTGGTTCTTTGAAAAGATCAACAAAATTGATAAACCCCTTAGCCAGACTTATCAAGCAAAAAATAGAGAGGACTCAAATCAATAAAATTAGAAATGACAAAGGATAAATAACAATGTACATCACAGAAATACAAAGGATCATAAGAGACTACCATATGCAACTATATGCCAGTAAAATGGAAAACCTAGAGTAAATGGACAAATTTTTAGAAAAGTACAATCTTCCAAGACTAAACCAAGATGAAATAGAAAAGATGAATGGACCAATCACAAGTACTGAAATTGAAACTGTGATTTAAAAACTTCCAACAAACAAAAGTCTAGGACCAGATGGCTTCACAGGCGAATTCTATCAAACATTTAGAGAAGAGCTAACACCTCGCCTTCTGAAACTATTTCAGAAAATTGCAGAGGAAGGGGTAATCCCAAACTCATTCTATGAGGCCACCATCACCCTGATACCAAATCCAGACGAAGATACCACAACAAAAGAAAACTACAGGCCAATTTCACTGATGAACATCGATGCAAAAATCCTCAACAAAATACTAGCAAACCACATCCAACAATACATTAAAAGGATTGTACATCATGATCAAATGGGACTTATCCCAGGGATGCAAGGATTCTTCAATATCCACAAATCAGTGTGATACAGCACATTAACAAACTGAAGAATAAAAACCATATGATCCTCTCAATAGATGTGGAAAAAGCCTTTGACAAAATCTAACACCCATTCTAATAAAAACCCTTCAGAAAGTGGGCATAGAGGGAATCAACCTGAACATGATAAAGGCCATATATGACAAACCCAGAGCTAGCATCATTCTCAATGGTGAAAAGCTGAAAGAATTCCCACTGAGACCAGGAATAAGACAAGGATGTCTGCTCTTACCGCTACTCTTTGACATAGTTTTGGAAGTCCTAGCCCCAGCAATCAGAGAAGTAAAAGAAATAAAAGGAATCCAAATTGGAAAGGAAGCGGTAAAACTATCACTATTTTTAGATGACATGATCCTATACCTAGAGAATCCTGAAGAATCTACCAGAAAACTGTTAGAGCTCATCCATGAATTTGATAAAGTCTCAGGATACAAAATTAATACACAGAAATCAATGGCATTTCTATACACTAACAATGAAAGAGCAGAAAGAGAAATTAGGGAAGCAATCCCGTTTACCACTGCATCCTAAAGAATAAAATACCTAGGAGTAAACCTCCCTAAAGAGACAAAAGACCTGTACTCTGAAAACTACAGCCCACTGATGAAAGAAATCAAAGATGACACAAAGAGATGGAAAGATATACCATGTTCGTGGATTGGAAGAGTTAATATTATCAAAATGACTATACTACCTAAGGCAATCTACGATTCAAAGCAATCCCTATCAAATTACCATGGACATTTTTCACAGAACTTGAAAAAAATATTTTAAAGTTTGTTTGGAAGTACAAAAGACCCAGAATAGCCAAAGACATCCTGAGAAAGAAAAATAGGGCGACGGAGGAATCAGACTTCCGGATTTCAGACTATACTACAAAGCAACAATCATCAAAACTGTAAGGTACTGGCACAAAGACAGAAATATAGATCAGTAGAACAGGATAGAAGGCCCAGAATTAAACCCATGCACCTACAGCCAACTAATCTATGACAAAGGAGGCAAGGATATGCAATTGAGAAAGGGCAGCTTGTTCAATAAGTGGTGGTGGGAAAACTGGACAGCTACATGGAAAAGAATGAAATTAGAACACTCCCTAACACCATACACAAAAATAAACTCAAAATGGATTAAAGACCTAGATATAAGACCAGACACTGTAAAACTCTTAGAGGAAAACATAGGCCAAACACTCTCTGACATAAACAACAGCAACATCTTCTCAGATCCACCTCTTAGAATAATGACAATAAAAACAAAAATAAACAAATAGGACCTAATCAAACTTAAAAGTTTCTGCACAGCAAAGGAAACCCTAAAGAAAATGAACCACAGAATGGGAGAAAATATTTGCAAATGAATTGACTGACAAAAGATTAATTCCCAAAATGTATAAAAACCTCCTGCAGCTACATACCAAAAAAACAAAAAACCCCATCCAAAAATGGGCAGAAGATCTAAACAGACAGTTTTCCGAAGAAGACATACAGATGGCCAAAAAACACATGAAAAGATGTTCAACATCACTCATTGTTAGAGAAATGCAAATCAAAACCACTCTGAAGTACCACCTGACACCAGCTAGAATGGCCATCATCAAAAAGTCTAGAAACAATAAGTGCTGGAAAGGGTGTGGAGAAAAAGGAACCCTCGTACACTGTTGGTGGGATTGTAAATTGGTGCAACCACTGTGGAAAGCAGTATGGAGATTCCTCAGAAAACATAAAATAGAACTACCATTTGATCCAGCAATCCCACTTCTGGGCATCTATCCAGAGAAAATCATGACTCGCAAAGACACACGTACTCCAATGTTCATTGCAGCCCTATTTGCAATAGCCAAGACATGGAAACAACCTAAATGTTCATCGACAGAGGAGTGGATCAAGAAGAAGTGGTACATATACACAGTGGAGTATTACTCAGCTATTAAAAAGAACGAAATAGCAGCATTTTTTGCAACATGGATGGACCTAGAAATTATCATGCTCAGTCATACAATGAGACACCAACATCAAATGCTTTCACTGACATGTGGAACCTGAAAAAAAGGACAGACTGAGCTTCTTTGCAGAATAGATGCTGACTCACAGACACTGAAAAACTTATAGTCTCTGGAGGAGACAGTTTGGGGGGTGGGGGGAATGTGCTTGGGCTGTGGGATGGAAATCCTGTGAAATCAGTTTGTTATGATCAGTATACAACTACAGATGTGATAAATTCATTTGAGTAAAAAAAAAAAAAAACACCAAACAAAAAACAAAACACCACAGTCACAAGCAAAACCAAAAGTAGTACTAGAGATGTTAATCTCTAGTGTTTTGCCTTCTAGCTACTGACAAGGAAATTGCAATACTTTTTTTGTGAGGGATTTTTTAATTTGGGTAAGGCTTCCAAGTTCAAGGTTCTTAGAGGCTTAGTCATCAACCCTTGGGCAATAATTAATGTTAGTCTAACAATATCTTACTTCAGCAAGGCAAATAAGCGTTTGTGGGTGTTTATGTTAGCTAAATAAAGAAGTTTTTGTTTTCTGGTTTACCTTTGGTCCCATTCAGTTGGGAAACCAAACAACATGTAAGGTTGATGGAAATATCTTTTCTCTGAAGTCATAAATTATCAAAGCATTGATACTTTTTTCTATGAAAAGGACCTTAGAAATAATCTAGACCAACCCCTCATTTTAACCAATGAGAAAAAAAAAATCCTAGAAAAATGAATATACTGGATATGACTATGCACTTGTTGGCCTAACATGAGGTTTCAAGAATCCTTTACCAGTATTCTACCACCTATATTACACCAGCTCAAAATAATCCAGAGTTATTCTGATTTCTCAGAGTTCTTAATCAGCTAATATCCTGGCATCAGATAAAATGCAGTTTTAATGTTTCCATAATAACAAATATTTGGTCTAAATTCATGACCTTGAGATTCAGAATTCATGTCTCAATACATTCTCCATGCTCCATCTATTCTGTTTTTCCAACTCTGACTCCCACCAGAATGTATAGCCTCATCATATTTGCCTACCTATACTCAGTGCCTCCTTAAAGACTACATCATCCATGACAACCGCCAGGAAACTTAAGTAGAACACTGCAGTAGGAATGACCCTGTTGGATGCAAGAACCTTAGGAACTGGTGCCACATGGTTCTTGCTTTTTAGGTCTTGTCCCTCCCTGCAGTCAATAAATATTGAAACTAAAACAAAGGTCTTTCAAGTTAAAATTTTCCTTAAGGATTTTCTTGAAGGCAATTTCTAAGTGTTTGAAAGCTTGCCTAGAGAAGACATGGCCTAGATGAGTGGGACTCAGGTTGTTTTAAAGAGAATCATGACAGATGTTGGGATATTTTGAGGTAATCCTCTCTTGTCTGGGTGCTTTTCTCTTTTCTTTTTACAATTCCATATCCATTCTGTATAATCCACCCACTTTTTTTTTTTTACTGGTAGTGTAAAAACCTACGTAAGAGACTTAGTTACAGGAAACATTAGAGAAAACAAGAAAGGTCAGATAGATACTTGTTTGGAAGCATTCTGTTGCAAATTCAATGTCTTTTTCAATTTTCAGAAATATGTGTACCAATAAAAAGTCAGAAACATACAAACCCATCTATCATTTATCAGTTCAAAGTTAAAAAAAAAAAATACAAAGGAATTTCACCAACTAATGCTTCTTTTCAAATCTCTTAAGCAAGGATTCCAGGCCCAACCTTCAACTAAAACTTGCCTCAAGAACACAGTAACCTGACCTCATCCATATTACGGTTCGGTACTACTTCCAACCAACAAGGAATTATAATTTTATCTACTTTGTAATTTCCTTTTTGTATTTTGCATTGTACTTTGCATTTTCTCTACGTCGCTGAAAACCTCTAAAGCTCTTCCTATGAAAGCAACTGTACACAAATCGCTTTTGTCAAACTTGGGGAACGATGATTAATGAAAACAGAAAAAAATGCTGTGGGATGAAAAGGAGAGAAATATCAACTACGCTCTTTCTCGAAAGAAGTTATGACTTAGGAGTGCAGGAATAAGGTAAAGAGCAAAGGCAGGCAAAAGCACACAGAAATTCGAGTCAGCATCCTTAGCCGGAGCCCAGATCCCGGCTCAGAGGAGGGACGTGTGGAGAGCCTCGCCTCCCACAGGGTATGCGTGTGTTGCTGTGCGATTCTCTGACACCGCCCGCAGGTCTGGGCATTCGTCACAACCCTCTGCTGCCTGGTCAGCAAACAACAGCTGATTTGGTAGCCTCCACCGCTAGATAGTCCACGCCTGTAGCCGGCAGCTACGCTCAAGGAGATCGGAAGTCCTTTTGCCCCCTTTCGCAGGCTCACTACTCGGCGCCCGTAAAAACCGGAAGTTCTTCTGCCCCTATCTTCGGGAGAGCGTCTGCGCCTGGCGCGCAGGCGCAGTGAAGCTCAGGCGGAGTTACGTGAGGGGAGGAGGAAGCGGCGGAGGGGGGCGGGGGCCGGTCCCAGAAGATGGCGGAAACAGGGGTGAGTTGGGGGGTCTCCCAGGAAGCGCGAGTGTCTTGTTGTTGGGGGTAGGGACCTGAGGAAAGGGGTGGCCCTCGGTAAGAGGAACCGCTTGCGATTTTGCAGCCTGGGAACCCTGCTTAGCAAGTGCGAGGAGCCAGGACCATAGAAGGGGCCTGAAGGGTGAGGTGGTCTGCTCACCTGGGGTAGGGTAGGCGAGATCCGGAAGGGGACAGCGGGGTCGGGGAGAGTTCCTAGGAGAGGCCGAAGCTTCTTGGACAGTGCTAGAGTATCGGAGCGGAAAGAAGGCTGGAGGGCGGCGGCAAGGGCGACCCCGGAGATCTGACGGGGTGGAAGTCGGCGAGCTCTCCAGCAGAGAGCTATCAGGACTTGGGGGTGAATCTAAAGGTAGATATTGTAGTAAGTTTAGAATCCGCCGACAGGTATGTTGATAATGGGTTGACGAACGGGACTTTGGTATTTTTGGATTGGAATTGGAAACCTTTGGAGTCGGTGTGTGGATAAAGCCAGAGAGAATGCTTGCCAGGACCTAGAAGTCGGTTGGTGATAGTTTTCTGGGATTTTAAGAGTTGGTCAGTGGAAGTGGCAATCGGGAAAAGAAAAGCACTGTGGGTGTGATGGGGGTGTGTGTGCTAAAACCTAAGTGATAATGGCCCATGTCCAGTTAGCGTTGGGAAAAAGTTAATAAGTTATGTATATATGGTGTTAGCTAGACAGTCTAGGAAGACATCCCAGGAAGAGTTTACTATTTTGTAGGATCAGTGGGGAAATGCTTCAAGAAGAAATGAATAGACTTGACAGCTGGTCCACTGATATTGGCTGGAGTCAGTATGGCAGTGTTGCTGAGGATTAGACACCATTCCAGTCTTGGGTGAAGGAGAAATGAAAGCAGACAAGCAGTGGCCAGGTTATGTCTTCCAACTTTGGGGCTTGGCCTTGAGAGAGAAGTATTGAGTGAAAAGGAGTAAAGGAGCCACTAATAGGGGCCCCACAGAGAAAAAAAAATAGCCACTACTCTTCCTGTTTTCTTCATTCTTTCTCTGGATGTTATATTTAACAGTGTGTTTTGTTATAGTTTTCAGTACATATCTGATATAAAGTGACCAAGCTGTGAATCATGAATATTTGGGAAAGAGGTTGATTCTTTTTAAACTAACAACTGTTGCTCTTATGTTTGGTTGGCTGAAAAGGAAAAGAAAAATGCAAATCATTAATTTTAAAGACAGCTTATTTTCATTGTTATCAGACATTCATTCCCAAACGATGGTTTTTGTTTGTGTATTTGTGTTCAAATACCTATTGCTTGGAAGTTGTTTCAGTGGCAAATGTAAACTTTGATTTTCATTCTCAAAACTCAGAATCACTTAACAATCCTCTTTTGTTTATCTAAAAGTAATAATATCAACCCACTGACAGGCAGCCATAGACTGGAAATAATGTTTTCCCAATTTTGATGATTTGTTATTGACCTCTCCAAATTATTTGAACTGTTTTTCTTTTTGTTCAGTAATGTACTTTATAGAAATTGTAGATCAGAGCTCAAGGTAGAATTTTTCATGTCCTGTGGAAGTTTCTTCTTTTATTTTTGAAAAAAGTATTATTTTGGTATTAACAGTTGTTTATCAACATGCCTTTAAAAACCATTTCTTGTGTGGCACTTAATTTGTTTTTGTATGGTGTTTTGTAGAAAATGCTATTGTAGAGCAATGTGTGGAGGGAACTACTTCAGACATGGAGTCAGAGTGCCTGGGGCTAGTCCTGGTACTACCTGGTAACAGTTTTATAATCTTAGAAAGTTATTTAACCTATTATATTTTGTAAAAGGAGGATTAAAAACACCTACCTACTTACTAGGATTATTGTTGAGGATCTGTTGAGAGACTGTCTATTTATTTATTTATGTATTTATTTATTGTCTCTCTCTCTTTTTTTTCTTTTTTCCAAGGGATGCACCCGTGGCATATGGAGATATATGGAAGTTCCCAGGCTAGGGTTCCAATTGGAGCTGTAGCTTCTGGCCTATGCCACAGCAATGTGGGATCTGAGTAGCATCTGCAACCTACACCACAGCTCACGGCAACACTGGATCCTTAACCCACTGAGCAAGGCCAGGGATCGAACCTATGTCCTCATGGATGCTAGTCAGATCGTTTCCCCTGAGCCATGACGGGAACTCCCGAGATTGTCTTTTAAATGATATCTTTATACCAGAGACTTCTTCCCTGATCAGAAAGTTATTTTTTGGATAATCTAAATTTTTCAAATATAGTTTTTTTTAAAAATTTTGGAGACTCAAATCTATCATTGTTGTAAGAGTAACACTTAAAGATATAGACGTGATTTGTTTTAAGATGATATTATTAATATGTAATCAGAAAACCAAATTTTAAAACAAACAAATTAGGGATGCTTAGTCCAAGAGCTTTCCCTTTAAAATAACCTGCTCCCCTAATGTGTGGCTGTTATAAACAACAAGCTTTTTTTTGGAACTTAATTGCTGTGTTAATAGGGAGTGAATGGTCCTGTGGAATTTCTTATCCCTTTGATGAGTCAGTCTAGCCATTTCCAGGAGTTCAGTTTACATGTTTGTGGTAGCAAGATCCAGTAGCATGCACACTTGATCTTGTCACTTAACAACTTTGGGCTTCATTCGCTTTGCCACTAAATTGTTAGATCACCGGTTCTTAATTTCTTTGAGACCATGGACTTTCTGAGCATTTAATATGAAAAGTCCACCTCTCTTCCCAGAAAAGTGTACATATGCACAACCTTTTTGTTTTTGTTTGTTTTGTATCAGACTCACACACCTCCTGGAATAGATGAACTCCCAATTCTCTTTCATTTCTTAAATTTTAGAATGCTGTGATTCTAACACATTTTAACTTTTCTTTTTGTCTCTGGTAATTACATACTATTGTATTATTATGTAGTCATAAAATTAGTTTTTTGGATTTAAAAAAATAGCTTAAAAATCTCATTCAAATAAACATCAAACAAATGCTTTATTATTTTTAAAGATAGCTTTTGAGGTGAAGTAGGAAACTATAAACAAGCACTTTGAGGAAAGGTTGAATAAACAGCTGAGGCAGAATAACATAAACAGCAGCCTTGAACTAGCAAGAGGAAAGAGTCCAGTAATCAGTGGCTCTCAGTGGGAGGGCATTTTCTCTCTGGGGGCATTTGGAAATATGTAGGGCCATTTGAGGTTGTCTGGTGGGGGGCGGGGGGTGGGTGGGAGTGGCATGCACTGGCCTTTAGTGGGCATGAGCCAGGGCTGCTAAATGTTTTGCAATGCTTAGGGTAGTTCCAAACAATAAGGAATTGTCCAGCCCAAAATGCTTAATGCTCAGGGCCCTTTGGCAAACACTGGTGAGTGATTGTGAGCTAGGGCCTATCACAACTGAAATAACTTTAAAACTGGAGCTATTTTGCTCTTGTAAAAACATTATTCAACATAAAGTTCCCTTTTGGAAAAATTCGCAAACGGAAACACATGATTTACTAGAGCAATTTGGGTTACTTAAAATATATATATGTACTCTTTGACCTCTAATAGCTGTTGTAGTAGCAGAAGATGGGGGCTATTACTGGAAGTTTGGAAAATGAGGAGTCAGATGTTGGTCTAATACAGTATGTAAGTCGGCCATATGCTTTTTTTCTTTAATACATCTTTTTACTCCTTGATCTAGTACTTTTAAAGAAAATCAAAGTTTGTGTATTTGTTCTCATGGTCTTTCTGCTTGGACTTTAATTGGCCTTAGTACCTTGAAAATGTATTAATAGTTGATATTGTTTACCAATGTCTACCCATATTTTCAGTAACCTAATCCCCTTCTTTAAACCCATGTGCCGAAAAAGACATCTGAGAAGTGGGGCTGGAATGGGACTCAAGGTTTATTTATTTAGTTTTTATTTAATTGTACAGTTGTATTATTTAATTATAATTATCATAAATTCTTTGATGGAGAGGAAATCAGAATCAGATGTAAGAAGACTTCAGCATTCCAAGAATGATGTCAAATGACCCCATTCATGGTGGATTATGCACTTATTTATTATGAAATATATTTCTTCTTCAGAGATTCCTTGTTTGTGTATCAATTGTAGATTTTTCGTTTGCAGTTACCCTGAAGTTTTGATATAAGAGTCTATATTTATACAAGATTGTTTTAAGTTGTTCTCTTAATTGCAAGTTCATCTCCAGTGTCCTGCATTGTACCCACCTCTTCTCATTATTTCTGATTTTGGTAGTATAATCGTGCATGGATGATTTCGTATCTTTACCGTATATATACCTTTACTGGTGAGCCTTGTCATTTGTGGAATTTTTGTTTCCTGTTGCTGTCTTTTCTTTTCTGCCTAGAGAAGTTCCTTTAGTATATGTTGTAAGGCTGGTTTAGTGTTGCTGAATTCTCTCAACTTTTGCTTTTCTGTGAAGGTTTTGATTTCCCCTTCAAATCTGAATGAGAGCCTTGCCGGGTAAAGTAATCTTGGCTGGAGGTTTTTTCCTTTCATCACATTAAGTGTATCATGTCACTCCCTTCTGGCCTGCAGAGTTTCTGCTGAAAAATCTGCCAATAACCTGATTGGGGTTCCCTTGTATGTTACTTATTTCTTTCCCTAGCTGCTTTCAAGATTTTCTCTTTGTCTTTAATTTTGTTCAGTTCGATTAATATGTGTCTTGGTGTATTCCTCCTTGGGTTGATTTTATATGGTACTCATTGTGCTTCCTGGATTTGAGTGAGTGGTTCCTTTCCCATGCTGGGGAAGTTTTTGGCTATTATCTCTTGGAATATTTTTTCTGTCTTGTTCTCTCTCTCTTCTCCTTCTGGCACCCCTATAATATGGATGTTGCTGCATTTAATGTTGTCCCAGAGATCTCTGAGGCTCTCTTAATTTGTTTTCAGTCTTTTTTCTCTTTTCTGTTCGACATCCTTAATTTCCACTAATCTGTCCTCCACCTTGCTTATTCGTTCTTCTGCCTCCTGTATTCTGATGTTGGTTGCTTCTAGTGAATTTTTTATTTCAGTTATTGTATTTTGCATCTCTTCTTGTTTGAGTTTTATATCTTGTATCTCTTTGCTCAGTGTTTCCTGTAAGTTATCCATCTTTGCCTCCAGTTTATTTCCAATGTCTTGCATCATTTTCAGCATCAACAATCTAAAGTCTTTTTCCTGGAGGCTGAGAATCTCCTCATTACTCGCTGATTTTCTGGGGTTTTTCCTTTCTCCCTCATCTGAGTTATAGTTCTCTGTCTTTTCATTTTTATAGGTTTTTGGTGTGGTGACCTTTTTACAGATAATAGAGTTGTAGCCTCTCTTACTTCTGATGTCTGCCCCCCTGTGGCTGAAGTCGGTATGGGGCCTTGCTGTAGGCTTCCTGATGGCAGGGGCTGATGCCTGCCCACTGGTAGGTGGAGCTGATTCTAATCCCTCTGGTGGGTGGGGCTTAGCCTCTGGATGGGATTAGAGGCAGCTGTGTGCCTGAGGGGTCTTTGTGTGCCCTGTTTACTGAGGGGTGGGGCTGTGATCCCACCTGGATTGTTGTTTGCCCTGGGGCTTCTCAGCAGCTGGCTGAGGGGTGGGGCCAGATTTTCCCAAAATGGCCACCTCCAGAGAAAGGCACAGCTACTGAATATTCCTGAGAGTTTTGCCTTCAGTGTCCCTCCCTCACAACAAGCCAGGTTCACCCCTGTTTTCCCAGGATGTCCTCCAAGAACTGCAGTCAGGTTTGACCCAGATTCCCATGGAGACTTTGCTTTGCCCTGGGATCCAGTGCATGTGAAAGTCTGTGTGCGCCTTTTAAGAATGGGGTCTCCGTTTCGTTTCCCCCATTCCTGTGGAGCTCCTGCACACAAGCCCCACTGGCCTTCAATGCCAGATGCTCCAGGGGCCCTTTCTCCCAGTGCCGGATCCCCACATGTGAGAGTTTGATGTGGGGCTCAGAACTCTCACTTCTGTAGGTGAGTCTCTCTCTGTGAACCAGTTAGTTTTCAGTCTGTGGAGCTTCCCACCCAGGAGGTATGGGTTGTTTATATCGTGAAATCGCCCCTCTTGATGTGTCCTCCTCTTTTTCTTCTGAAGTAGGATATCTTTTTTAAGGTTTCTGGTCCATTTGGGTGGGGATTGCTCAGCTTTTAGTTGTGAATTTTGTTGTTTTTAGGAGAGAAGTTGAGCTCCAGTCCTTCTATTCCACCATCTTAATCCTCTCCCGGGGGACTCAAGGTTTAGAGGAAAGAGGGTAGGTTTTGGAATCAGTCATCTGTAAGGTACAGTTCCAGTTCTAATGCTGTGGGTCACATGACCATAGGCAAGTGGCTAAGTCTCTTTGACTTTATTTCTTCATTTGTGAAGTGCAGATGGTAATACCTACCTTTAGTCTTATTGTGGAGCTCAGAGGTACTATATGCCTGACATAGAGTAGGCCTTCCATAAATGGGTGCTATGTCAGTAGTCAGGATGTTGATGATGATGAATTCTGTAGCTGTGACATGATGAATACCAAACAAAGAATAGTTGCAAGGCCAGGTCAAGAGGGGATGTTTTCTGGGAGCTCCCTGGTGGTCTCTTGGTTAGGATTTGGTGCTTTCACTGCTGTGGCCCAAGTTCAACATCAAGCCACTGCATGTGGGGACCAGAGGGAAAAAAAAAGGAAAATGAGGAAATGTTTTCTGGATTTTCAGTAGGTATTTAGAGTATGTTTTCCTGTGAATCAGCTGTACTATGTCTGATTTTCTCTAGGCCACTAAGCTGCAGAACTCAGTTATGCTATAGACTAAGTAGGTTTGGGAGGACTTGCTTGAGTAATGAATTTCCTCCTCAGGTGTTGGGCACAGAGCTTTGAGTATGGTAGAGGCACACACTACCTGTGTCTGTGTTTATCACATGAAACTAATAGGCTGTGAAAGTTACTAGTACTTACAGATGTTCTCATTTTCATACTGCTTGTTTCTAAAGTCAACTCCCCTAACCCTCCATCCAATTTACACATGGGTTTTGTTCCCAAATACATTTGCAATGTACTTTGAAACTTGGAAGTTCAGAGGAACTATATTTTAAATGATGATTAAGTGCTAGGTTAGGTTTACCTTCCAAAAAGTCTTGTTTAACCCAATGTAATTTGGTTCAAAAAGAGTTAACCCACTTTAATTAAATAAATATGAGTATGTAGAGCTCCCCTTATATGCTAGGCAGTTACCTTTCTGGATATATAGGCGCAATGATAGTGAATAGACCTACATAAAAAGTTTATAATCCGTAAAGCAACTATACATATCATCATAAGATCGCTTTTAGAATTGCCATGCTAAAGTTTTAAATAAATTACTTTGCGATTCAAAGGAAATGTTTATGTTCTGGTTGGGACAATGTCCAAGATATATTATTTTGGGGCGAGATAGTAGTAAGTTACAAAAACAGTCTGTATAGTACTTTACCGCTTAAAAAAATGTTGCTATTCATAGAAAAAATGTAGAGGAATATGCAACAGTTTGAGAGGCTAAATGTGAAGGTACAAATAAGGGCTTTGGAGCCAGAGTGTATGGCTTTGAATCCCAGCTTGCCCTCTTAGTAAGGATGGAAACTTGGTTAAGTGACTTAACCTTTCTTTGCTTTTTTGCCTCACCTTTAAAATGGATGTATTTGCACTTACCTTTTAGGGTTATCATGAGAGTTAAATGCATTACCACATGTCAGGTGCTTAGAACAGCTCATAGAAAGCCTCACATGGTGTTTGTCTTAAACAAACTTATGCACAGGAAAGATCGCTTTTGTTTAGAGGGGTGAGCAAATAACCTAGAATGATTGTACTTGCAAAGTTCTAGGTTTTATGGCTCAGAAATCATGTGGATCGAATTTCTTTGAATCTAGCCAAGGGGTTAGTCTTTATTTTCTTAGCTTCCTTTCTTCTGCTTCCTATGCCAGCCTTCTCACAATAGCTCTCATAATTGCACTAAAGGCAGACTGGGTCAAGGCAGGGGTGGGACACAGCTGGGGTTCTGGGAGAGCAGATCAGGCCTGGATTCTGTACTTGGTGTATGTGTGAGTGAGTGGGTGCTGGCCTGCTTTTTATAAGATACTTTTGTGCAGAAAATCATGTGTATAAGCATTAAACATTGAAACAGGTCATTTTGTTCCCCTATGAAGAATGTCCTCCTGAGCAAGTCACATTTCATTGTGAACAGTACAACAATTTTAGTTCGAATATGTTTATTTTCCATCAGTTACTTGGGCTTGGAGATTTTGGTAGAAGAAACAGAAACCTGGATTTTAATTTTCTAGTTTCTAGTAGAAATGTCTCAGATAACCTGTCCAGAGACAAGCTGTTTTCACTGTTATTTTAACCTTTAAGTCTCTTTGGTCATTAATTCTGTCCCAATGAATATAAGTTTAGCACTTCATTTTTTATTACCAATAAAATGCTTTTTAAACCTCTTCTTATTCAGTAAATAACTAATTTAAATAGATAATCTCGTCATTTCATTATTTTGTCCTTTAATGTTAATTAATATTGAAATCAGGAAAATTGTATAGTCATTTATTAGACACACATTGATTTCTTTTTTCTTATCTCTTACAGGATTTCTGGTAGGTCCTATTTTAGGACGAGATGCAATACTGTTGAAACACCACCCTGCTTTGGTTCAGACAGTTGGCTTTTCAGCTAGGACACCATTTCTTCTTCTTTTTTTCTTTTTTTTACTGACTTACTGAACTTATGAAACCATGGCGGAAGGAGAGACAAAGTCACCTGGACCTAAAAAGTGTGGTCCCTATATCTCATCTGTGACTAGCCAGAGTGTGAACTTGATGATTCGAGGAGTAGTCCTCTTTTTTATTGGTGTATTTCTTGCATTAGTGTTAAATTTGCTTCAGATTCAGAGAAATGTGACGCTCTTTCCACCGGATGTGATTGCAAGCATCTTTTCTTCGGCATGGTGGGTACCACCGTGCTGTGGCACAGCTTCAGGTATGTGTGGGCTATTTCTGTAACGCCTAGAAAGGAATTAGGGTAAATGAGGGTAGATATTGTCGGAGCAATACTTTTTAAAAACCAGCTTTATTGAGATATAATTTATATACAGTACAATCGACCTGCTTTACAAATGCATACAGTCATGTAGCCACCACCACAATCCAGCTATAGGACATTTCTATCACTTCCTAAGTTCTCCTGGGCCTTTTTTGAAGTCTACTCCCTACCTCCAGCCTCAGACTTTCTCTTTCTGTCACAGGATTATTTTTGCATGTTCTAGACTGTAATATAAATGGAATCAAAGAGTATGTACTCTTTTGTGTCCGATTTGTATCTGACTAACGTCTATGACCTTTAAAAATTTAATCCTAAAAGCAATCTTGATTCCTTTAGGGATGAGCCTTTTCACCTCTTTATTTTGTTCTTTCATTAACCCATCTCATAGAAACTTATTTCATCTTGCTGATCATCATCAATATTTGGTTTTAAGGTTTTGATGTGTGTTGTCTTGTTTTTGAAGAAGATAAAAACTTGAAGATGGAAGGCTTTTGACCCTTGAAGAACACATGCTTGAATGTATTTGTGAATTTTTTTTTCAATGAATACATACTCTAGTACTACTCATTCCTGGGTTGAATTGCAGATGTGGAACTGTGGCTACAGACGGCTGCTGTAAAATTATATGCAGATTCTTGATAGTACAGAGGGAGGGGACCCCTCATGTTGTTCACGGGTTGACCATAGTTTTATTCAAGTTTAAAGCTTCATGCTATTATTTTTTAGGTTTTTGTATATGCTTTTTTCCCTTGGTATCTTGTTTTTAGACATACCTTCAGAATAATAAATTCTTAAAGAGATTAATAGATTCTCTTTCCTTAAAATTTTTATCATCCTGTTACTTATTTCAGATCTTTTTTTGGTAGATAGCATTTAGTGGATAAAATGGAGCATTTCAGAATGCCTTATTGATGGTGAGTTTCCATAATGAATAGTGCTTTGGCTTTTTCTAATGAGACCAGTAGACTATTTTGTTTATTAAGTAACATAAGGAAGTCCTAGTCATGTGGTAGTAGAGAATTCTGATGGAGAGAGAAAATTGCTTTTAAGAATTTACATTTGGTGTCTCATACTTAACATACATAAATCCCTTGCAATATTATGTAGAGCCTTCTTGACTTACATCCTAGAGCTGGAGGTCCCAGGGTAAGGAGTTAGGTATAATACATTTTAAATGACCTCATGAAACCTATTGGACACAGTTATGTCATCACATTCCATGGATGGAAGGGCATTGCTGTGGTAAGGTTGCAGCATGTTTTATGTGTAGATTTCTCACTATTATAGTAGTCGCATTGAAAGAGAGCTTATAAAGATGATTCTTAGTTTCTCCGAGGTTATTACTGTTCTCTGAGAGAACAGGCAACATAGTTCAAACAAAGAGAAGAAAGCATAAATTATATTTTATCATTCTCTGTTGTATCTACTAATCCTCATGTATTTTCCTTTCTTTCCTTTAAGTTCAGAAGCAAAAAAATTTTCCCAACAACCTTTTCTACTTGTTTATTTTCTCCTATGGTAGAAGTCCTATCTAGCTACTAATAGAAACTTTTTAGGACTTGGAAGAACATGTGTTTTCAGAATAGACAAAGGGAAGGTTGGGGAGGAAAACTTTCTTATTGAATGTCTACTAAGGCTGGCTGTATCTCTCAACCCTAGAGATCAGTCTGGCCAACTCAGGAATGAGATGTTTGGCATTGTGCCTGTTTTGGGGGGAATGAAGAGATAGATAAGGAAGGTTATCAGTGAGCCCAGAGTCCCAGAGTTAGTGAATGGTGTGGCAAGGTGAAAGTCACATGCCAGGGAAGGGGAAGGAGGGGTTCTTCAAACTTCACTCGGTGGGCATACCTCTTTTGAACCTTCTAGACCAAGTGCTAGGTGTAGGTGGGGAAGAATGGCTTATACTATGCATTTTGGGCTGGAGCAGGAAGACTTGACTGGGGTTTCATCGTACCTCGTTTATTGAGAGGAACAGGGGTTGCATCTGTCCTGTGATGTGAGCACTTTTGCCACAAACTCACATATATTAGGAAAACTTCAAACATTAATGCTACATTTTGGTTGCTTTGTCCCTACTGTCCTTCCTTTTGCTAGCTACGAGGCTTGTCACACTTGCAAACTTAACCTTGTATCATTTCATGGGGAGGATTTGGATTTATGTTTCTTGCTTAAGTGCTTCTTCTGAAAGCAGTGTGTTCTTTCCATGAGGTACCTGGGCAAATGCCCATAGGGAGGCCTTGGGAAATCAAAATTTCAGTCAGCTGTGTTGTTGATGTTGTTGGGCAGACCATGGTATTTAGTAGGTGAGGTTGAGGGTATCAGATGTGTGACAGTTGCCAAAGATGAAAAATGGATTCTTGCATAATTACTGCTCTCCCCCCCATCTTAGGGAAGATATTAAGGGAAAAAAAGGTAGATGTTGGAAGAAACAGTGTGTTTGGTTCATGTATGTATAAGGTATGTGTCTGTTTTTGTTTGTGTGTGTTGGTGTGCATTTTCAAAACTCTCTTGGCCTCTTGGCTCTTTTCTTTTCTTTTTCTTTTGTTTTTACAGTTGCACTTGTGGTATATGGAAGTTACCTGGGCCAGGGGTCGAATTGGAGCTATATTGGCAGTCAGTGCCACAGCCACGGCAACCCCAGATCCGAGCTGCATCTGCGATCTATGTTGCATCTTGTGGCAATGCCAGATCCTTAGCCCACTGAGCGAGGCCAGGGATGGATCCCACATCCTCATGGACACTGTGTTGGGTTCTTAACCCACTAAGCCCCAACAAGAACTCCTTCTCTTGGCTCT
The DNA here is from genome assembly GCF_016906955.1 of Phacochoerus africanus. Classification (NCBI taxonomy): domain Eukaryota; kingdom Metazoa; phylum Chordata; class Mammalia; order Artiodactyla; family Suidae; genus Phacochoerus; species Phacochoerus africanus. The sequence continues at coordinate 88,076,257 of NC_062546.1, forward strand.
TACCATCTTAAATCAGAAAAATCGATGATTGTTCTTTGATTTTCCCATGTAGTTAATACTCATAGATTGAGCAGCTACCTTCTGGAGGGTCTCCAGAGTCACTGCTTTCTACATGTAAACCTAGTGCTGGAAAATTTGCCTGTGGTGCTTCTGGAGAGATGACTAGTAGAGAACTCTGGTAAACTCCTTTTGATCTCATTTTCCTTTTCTGGTTCTCTATTTTTAGTTTAATAATGGGTGGCGTTTCAAGTTGATTCACTTCTGTATGTGTGCAGCGCTTAAGAATTAGAGAATTAGAACCTCTTGAACCTGATTGAGAGCTACAGAGGAATCTTTCTGAAGAATAAATAGGAGAGAAAACGTACATATCATTGTGTGACTGAAATAACTAGAGAGGTTGACTGACAAATCACAAGTAACCAGATTGGGTCCATACCTATGAAACTACTATCTAATTTAAAAAGGAAAAGCAGATAGACTTTTCCTGTTGAGCCTTTCAGTCAGTTACCCAATTCCTGGAGAGCCTTGCAAGGCTCCTCCTCTCTCTCACCTCCCACATCCAGGTTCTAGATTTTACATCTCTCCCCTGTCTGTCACTTGGTCTAGGCCTTCAACTACTCTGCTTGGAATTTTCAGTCTTGTCTTTTCCTGCCTCAGATTCTGCCTGCTCCCCATTACCCCCTGTCCTGTTCCCCCTCCTCTGTCCTATGTGGTACACTCACCTCTGTAAGAGAAATCAGACCCTGAAGCTCTGTTTCTGCCTAAAGCTTGCCGTTTCCAGATGATACTGGGTATTTTTCACTGTCCATGCTTTTCCTCAAATACTTCCCTTTGATTAGAAAGCCCTTTCCAGACCACTCATCTGCTGAAGGCTCCTGCTTTAAAGGTCGCTTCTTCTAGGAAGCTTTCCTGACACCCTAGTACCCTGCCTCCCCTCTGCACATGCCAGGAGAAGGCTGGACCCTGGGCCCTGTCAGTGCTGCCTCTAACATGTTACTCTGTTTAATTGTTTTGGTGGCCACTTTAGGACTGGGATCATGTCTTACTCATTTTTCCTTTTTAAATCCCTAGCAAATACCGAGAACCAGACATATCATGGGGGCTTATTTGTCTGTTGGATGAACACACTGCCTATCCTGTTGTAGTTTTCCGTCAAAGTCTGCCTCATTCAGTGGTTTTGCTTTCTCAGCTCTTTTTCCTTGAGAAATATTTGATTTAACTCTTCCTTTTAGTGCATCACTGCATTAAACACGGTACTATGAAAAAACGATGACTTAATATTGTTGTACAAACCTCTCTTGTTTTTGGTCTTGGTAGCATATAACAAGTCGCTAGGAAATAATTGAAATACATTCCAAGAAGTGTGATTTTTGCATCAGAGAACCACCTGATTAAGCAGGACTATGTTTGCCTTTGATTTAACACAGGCATGATTTTAACAGCCTCTCTTGTTAAAATAAGAATGTATAGAAAAAGGAAAAGGCCAGACACACCTCTGGTACAGCTCTCAATGGTGAGCTCTCACTGTGCTGTAGGTGTTGCCCTCAGACTATGCCAGGCCTCTGTTTAAAGGAAAGAAAGAAGACATTTAATGGGAAGTGACAAGCTCTCTTGAATTCTCCCTCTCAGTGAGCAGCCGAGAACCATGCATACTCAATGGGTTTGATTTTTATTGGCAAATCCCAGGGTTGGCAGCGTGGCAGTTTAAATTTCTTTTTCTGTTTTTGCTTGCTCTCCTCACTTGTCTCTCACTTGTGAGTCTGACATCACATGCATAAAAATATAGTCAATTTTACTTATTTAGGTCTTTGCACACACATGTCAGTACTCTCTATGTGATAATTCTTTACCTGTGGCATCAGCTGCTGAGGAAAATTGACTTGGAGTGCCTGATCTTAGTTGATTTCCTCAGCAACAGGCAAAGGGAGAAGAGAGAGAGAAAGAGAGGGAAGAGGGATGTGACATGGGCTGCTAGTTTCATGACCCTTGAGAACAAAAAAAGAGGCAATATTCATGTAGATATATTTCAACTGTTAGACATGCTTGTTGCCACTTTAATTTTGTAGAAATTTGGAAATGCTGTCAGTTAATCTCACAGGATTTTAGAACAGTACCTTTTAAATAGGAATAAAATGTGGAACTTTTAAATTTACTAATAGTTGTTGGAGTTCTGCATTGCTGAAATTTGTTGTTAATTTCTTGATGGTCTGGTGGCCATCTATCCTCAATAAAAGCCTGATTCAGAAGACACTTTCAGTTTTGTGGATTAGAAAATGTGTATATCATGGCAATGTCCCTACTCCAGATGGAAGGGTGGCCATGCAGCTTCTTTTTAATGTTCCTCCATTGGTCTGCTGGCCCATGAATTTTTATATTAATCAATTTCTGTTTTTCCTTCAAGACAATGCATTTTTGTGAGCTAGAGCTGGCCAACACTGGGCCAGGCAAGGGGCTTCTGACCCTTCAGGCACTTAGATTTGGGTACAGTAATTTCATGATACATCGTAAGTAATATTGGACTGTTAAACGTACTTTTCAACTGATGTGACAATTGTGTTTTTATTACTGAATGGCAGCATAAACATTCCGTTTTTAGGAAGATTAGCAAATTAAAGCTGCCCAGCTATTTCCCAGTAACTTTAATCCGTAGAAGTCTATTTTCCTCATAACTTGCTGAAGAATGTTTTGATTCATTAAATACTCTTTTTTAAATGACTAACTTAGCATTTAAAATCCTATTCCACTAAATGAATACAATGATAAGGTTTGACAAGTATTAAAGTTAAAAATGGAGTGAGAATATTTTGAGTCTCAATTATAGACATGTAGCATACTGTAATTCATAACTGATTACACCGTTAGCATTGAAGAGGTTCTTTCCAAAATTAAGAATTGCACTAAAATGATTTCTTCTGATCTTTTAACAGTGAGTTTTAATTTTAACCAAAAATTTATACTTCTCTAGTCCATGTTTCTTCCATTTTTCCTCTGTGCTGAATGAGTGTCACGAGTAGATTTCTGTTGTGAGTCTTTCTGCTTTGACAACCTGCCTTAGAGTCTCTTTAGAGGGCCGGGTTGGAAGGGACTGAGACCAGAAGTTGGGACGGCAAGGTTCTTCCATCTGGATGGCATTACATGTGTGATGAGTTTGTACATGTTTACACTTTGAATTTCTCTTCAGACTTGTGGCATTTGATAGCACGTTTCATGGTCATATAGCTTAGAGAGAGCATTGCTTCACTGCCAACTGGTTTGATGCTTTTCAAGTCTCAGAGATAATAGTAGTGGAAAAGTAGCATGAATCATCTGGTTCAATCTGCTAAATTCTGAATCATACACTGAAATAGTGTTTGCCTACTGAGAATATTATAATCATTTACAATGCTGTCTTCAATGGTGTTATTGTCACTTTTTTCTTTTGAAAGATAAGCTTAAAATATCAACAATTAACATTAAGCAAGTTGAAGATCTTCTCTAAAAATCTTTCAAATGCTTATGCTGGTTGTAGTGACTCTTAGCTTAAGTTTTGCCTGTATACCATTGGAGATGACTTAACTTTTTCCCTTTTTTCCCCCCACAGCTGTGATTGGGTTATTATACCCCTGCATTGACAGGCATCTAGGAGAACCACATAAATTTAAAAGAGAGTGGTCCAGTGTAATGCGGTGCGTAGCCGTCTTTGTTGGTATAAATCACGCCAGCGCTGTATCCTTTCCACTGTAATGAAATGTATAATAACAAAGCAGCTTTCGACAAACCAAAGGTTAAACAGCTCCTTGCAGCTTTGTCGTCAATTTGTGATCTGCCCACTTAGTGATAAAAAGAATGTGTGCTACGTTCAAGTATCTTGTGGCCCTGAAGTCACAGTGTTGGGTAGAGCCTTTCATTGCAACCCCTGGTTTTCAGTATCACTTCGAAACTTGGCACATTTTTAAATTTACATATTTTTCTTAAATTACAATACTCAGTTACCTCCATGTAGTTTTGGTAACTCTAACATTGAAACAGGTAGATTTCAAAGGAATTTCTTTTCTCTCTTTCTTTCTTCACTTAAGATTTGCCAGTAAGGATGGGTGGTGGCTTCAGGTGCTAGTTGTTCTGTGTGTGTGTGTGTATATATATATATATATATTCCTCAAATTAAATGTAAATAATATATTTATAAATATTATATATGTATGTGTTTGTGTGTGTATATATATATTTAAAGACAGACTGTCATTTGTTGGTGTTTATCAGCACATGAATGTTCTTAAAAGGTGATAGAAGTAGAAATAGCCAACTTAGACTGTGGCCAAAAAGAACTTTTTTCCCTAAGTTACGTATTTTTAATCATTTTAAAGATTCTGATAATTTAGTGATTAATGAATATTTTCATGCTGTCCTGGCTAAAAGGACAAGGTAGCCTCTATTTCCCTTTTCTCCTCTACCTTTTACCCCTCCGGAAAAAAAAAAAAAGTGTCTACCCCCAAAACAAAAGTTTTTGCCCTCATAAGGTTTTTATCCTGTCATCCTCCCTTCCCCCCCACCTCCCCGGGCCCTGCCCTGCCTTGCCTTTGTAGAAGAGAATCTGGGAGATGCTAGATCAGCCTTCCCTTTTTTAGAAGACATAGCTTAAAGAGTGGAGGTGGCAGGAACCTCTTCAGGGAAGAGAAGACATGTGACTCAGGCTGCCCAAAGTTTCCTCTTGCCACTGCACTAGGCTCAGGGCTGGCAGTTAGTTGGAGAGAGGGTGGGTGGTGATTCCCGTGTCTCTTACAGAAAGTATTGAGCTGTTTTGGAGAAGCCGTGGAAGAGGAACCAAGGAAAGAAGCAGTCTTTGATTCTGAAAACACATCTGCCTTGCTGTTTCCAGTTGGGCTGGCTCTTGGAGATTTGTGACTTTGGAAGTCCCTCAGTGGCTCTTATCATTTTGGCTTTTCCCCTATTCTTTTGTATTAAAGAATTTCTCAACATGTTTAGGCTGGCAAAATCATTGAGATTTAGGATTTTATACAATTCTCTTGGTTAGGAGAGATTTAAAAAGATACTCATAGAATATTATATCTAGTAGAAAGCTTAGAAATCCCCTACTTTCACATTTTCTTTATAAAGATAGGAAGAGAAGTGAAAGCTGAAGAGGTTTGGTACTTTGCTAAGTCATTCATATTGTGAGGCTGTGCCGGTGCTGAGACCAGACCCTAGAGATCCTGACTCAGGTCTAGGAAGTTTCCCTCTCCTACCTGGTAGCCCCACGGATGTGTAAATTAATCTCTGTCTGGTGGATTAGATTTTTCTATCCTAGACAGTTCAGCCCTTTTTAGGTTGAGAAGTTTAAATAACCTTTTATGGTATTTAGAAGACTTACCTAATTTAAATTCTTTGCTTTGGTCATTCTTTTCTTTTTCTCTCAATGAAATCCTTAAATTTAGCAGTCTTAATTATTCTGTTCATCCTTTAAGCAAAACCCAAAATGTTTACACACTTTATAACACAGGCTTAAAAACAGGTTACCTAGACTCTAGAAAATCACATTGTGCTATTTTTATGATTGAAGTTTTATCTGTTTACCCTAGAAGCCTCCTTATTTTGTTTCGACTCTTAACAAAGTTAGTTTAGTTAGCAAAGAGAGCACCCAGTAATGTCACATTCCACTCTTGACAAGAATGTCTATTCCATAGAGAAATCAGAGCACAAGCTTTGGAGTTTGAGGTATAATGCCCTCTAAAGACTAAGAGCTTTTTCGGAAAGCGTACCCATAGACTGTAGACTTCTTGATACATCAAGCCTAAACAAGGACTGGCCTTGAGTGACCCATAATAGCTGAGACTGTAAGTAGGCTGGTGTTCAGGATGCCCTCTGGTTGGTTAGGAGGGGGGGTCATGGTGATAAACAACAGGGTGTTATGGGAAGTAGAAAATGGCTTTATATGCACTTTTTTGAACTTCTCTCTAGTTGCAGTGTGGCCAGTTAGTTTGGCAAGATATGTAGTCTCCCCTGGGGAGCTGGATGTAGAGCCAAGATACGGCCTTTGGGACATAGATAATGCCCTTTTAATGATACTTGAAATTAATTCCTTTAGTGTAATCCTCTAGCAAAGATATGAGAAAATTGAATTTATGAAGCTTCATTTTGCCCAGAGATTTTGGAGTAGAAAAGGGCTGTACATTTGTGAATGGGTGCTTAAGTAGATGATGGAAATAAAACATCATTTGCGCAAACTGTCCTATACCAGAAAGTCTCAGGCACCAAAATAGCTTGGCAGGTTGCAAGATAATGTTCACTTCAAGGCTTTATCCTCAACAAATTAAAACTAGAACAGTTGACATAATAGAAAGGGATACTGTGTCCTTGGTACTCTCGTTTCTGAACTGCATTATTGTAAAATGTGTCTGTCAGTAAATCATATAGAGAATGTGGTACCCTGTTAAATAGCTGTCAACTCTTCCATTTTCAAGTTCCTGTATGATTCTCAAGTAATTCTAAACCTGTGTGAGAAGTAATATCGGTTTCCTTTTTAGCAAAAGGGTGTTCCTTTAGCAATACTTGTGTTCTGAGGCTTCTAGTTATAATTTTTGCAAACAAAGCATTTCTTAAATAATGGGTCTGATCCAAAATTGGAATACATAAATTGGAAATGTATGTAGAGTGCTGTTTTTTTTGGAGATTACACGTTGGTGAGACCTATTAGAGAAGTATCCTGTCCTCTGTGTATCTTTAGTGAATACCAGAGATAATTTTAATCCCCCCTAGTTTTATGCATTGTGCTAAAAACTGAAGGCACTAAACTAAAGCAGTCTATTCCCTTTTTAACGTTAACATCTCTTATTTTAGAAAAATGAATGGGTGATATTATTTGGTTACCAGTTTTAAGATGATTCTTTAACACTAATCTCAGAAAGTGGATTTTGATAACAACATACAGTTGTCTCTCACACTGGCTGCACTCTCCATTGGACTGTGGTGGACTTTTGATAGATCTAGAAGTGGTTTTGGCCTTGGAGTAGGAATTGCTTTCTTGGCAACCTTGGTCACTCAGCTGCTAGTCTATAATGGTGTTTATCAGTAAGTATTCTTTTTGGTGCTTGTTTGCTAAAATAAGAAAATGATAACTGAATTCAGAATTGAGATTTTTAAAATTGCTTTAGGGAGTTCCCATCATGGCTCAGTGGAAACCAGCCCGACAAGTAGCCATGAGAATTCGGGTTCTACCCCTGGCCTCGATCAGTGGGTTAAAGGATCCTGTGTTGCCAAGAGCTGTGGAGTAGGTCGCAGATGCAGCTCAGGTCTGGCATGGCTGTGGCTGTGGCGCGGGCTGGCAGCTGTAGCTCCGATTCACTCCCTAGCCTGGGAACTTATATATGCTACACCTACAGCCCTAAAAAAAAAAAGAAATTAAAAAAATGAAACTGTTTAAGCCATTTTAATCAATAGAGTAATTTATTTCCATTGTTTAATAATTCGTTGCCATTATCTTAAGTGTCATTGTACTTCCTGTGTGGGTTGTTAAAAGTATTTCTTTCATTCTAGATATACATCTCCAGATTTTCTCTATGTTCGTTCTTGGTTACCCTGTATATTTTTTGCTGGAGGCATAACAATGGGAAACATTGGTCGACAACTAGCAATGGTATGTTTATGCTTATTTAGTCACTTTTATGTTGTTGAGATGTAAGACAGATTTTCTCCAGACAGTAGTGGAATAAATCATTGGGAAGAATTTAATCACAAGTGTCTTAAAAATGGAAGGAACCCTGAATAGAAAAGCTAAAATGTATTATATAGGGTGTTATGATTTATCCTCCAATTTTTATTAATCAATGAATTTATTTTACTAATATACATTTCTGTTCCATGAGAAAGGGACAATTTTAAAAGTGAGAAGAGGCACTACTTACAATTATGTTACTGCAGTAGATATAAATTAGGACTATTTCCAGCAAATCAAGATGTTTGATTGTTTTAGCTAAGAAGGAAAAGGACATTGTTGATAAGCCCAGTCATAGATTGCAAGTGTGGGGCAGTAGCATTCAGATGCCACAGCAGTCTCATGAATAAGCATTGTCACTTTTACGATTTTAGCCACCTGAGAAAATTGAAATTGCAGTATACGTTGCTTTTTTTTTTTTTTTTTGGTCTTTTTGCCATTTCTTGGGCCGCTCCCACGGCATATGGAGGTTCCCAGGCTAGGGGTCTAATCGGAGCTGTAGCTGCCAGCCTACACCAGAGCCATAGCAACGCAGGATCCGAGCCGCATCTGCAACCTACACCACAGCTCACGGCAACGCCGGATCGTTAACCCACTGAGCAAGGGCAGGGACTGAACCCGCAACCTCATGGTTCCTAGTCGGATTCGTTAACCACTGCGCCACGACGGGAACTTCTACGTTGCTTTCTTTTTGGCAATCTAGCCACCCAATTATCCTAAGTCTGTTGGTTTACTTAATTTTGAATAATGGGTATATGTTTTTAAAATATTGTTTTCACCAGAAGCTTTTACTAATAGAGTAGATTTTTTCCTTTCAGTTTTAAAGTCATTTGAAAAAATATTATCTGAATTCATATTTGTCCTGACCTTAAGTTCATGACCTTTCCTTTGCTGTTATGCCTTAATGGGCACACAAAGAAATTTATTTTGCTTCTTTTCATAGTCTAGGGTTGATCTAAATCATATACTGTTATTTGCTTATAATGCAGGCGTATCATTTTTCCTTCTTTTGGCGATGCCTCTTTCAATTCTAGAACATAAATTTTCTTTTTCCCTATCACACTTGTCATTTAATCCTAATAGTTGAGTAACTCTCAGATTCTTTGAGGAATAAAGGGATCCAATAATAGTAAACTGTTAAGATTTAGACTTTTTAGTTTATATGGAAATTGCTATTCAGAATAAACTGTTAACCTTTTAACCTTTTAATTTTTACAGTATGAATGTAAAGTTATCGCAGAAAAATCTCATCAAGAATGAAGAAGGCAAAAATATATCTTTTGTTCAGAAAAACAAGATTCAAAAGGGCATTTAAATGATAGCTATACCAACAAAACTTTGGACTGTAAAATTGCCAGGATGCAGTTTTTCCCTTGACTGGTGTGTGTGTGTGTGTGTGTGTGTGTGTGTGTGTGTGTGTGTGTGTATGTATGTGTATACACACACATACATATATTAGTGCAATCTGTGATTGCTTCATCTGTAAATCAAGTACAAACCTGTATGTATTTGACTTAACTGTAAAATATATATGCACTACTTTAAAAAAATGTTGATTAATAGATTAAATTTTTACATTAATTTTTTAAACATACTGTATATTGTATCACAATGTTGATGTGCCAAAATATTCTGTTATCATCATGCAGAGTATAAGAATGCTTTGAACAATTTATAAACTTAGTGAAATAAAATATGAGGAAAGCCAAAAAAAAAAAAAGAAAATGGAAAGCTGGTATATTCTCTTTCGCTTGCAGTTGTGCCTTTTTATTTTTCTAATTATAGCAGTCTGAGTTCTGGGTACCCTAATATGTGGTTAGTGTCTATTTTAATGTTGTCTCAGATAGCTTTGGGTGTTTTAATATATGATGAAAAAGAACTTCCATGAAACATTTCAAACTTGCATTAATGGAGAGAGTCCAAAGAGTAATTTTTTGTTTTAACAAATTTTACTAGAAGTAAAAATGACGAGCAGGAGAGTTTATCAGCCTGAAATTGTTTTTAGTCTAAATCTAGAAGAATACGTATCATTAAAAGTAAAGGCCTTTGGGAGTTCCCGTGGTGATGCAGCAGAAATGAATCCAACTAGGAACGAGTCTGACTAGGTTGAAGGTTTGAATTCTAGTCTTGCTCAGTGGGTTAAGGATCCCGCGTTGTCGTGAGCTGTGGTGTAGGTTGCAGATGCGGCTCGGATCCTGTGTTGCTGTGATTGTGACCTAGGCCGGCGGCTACAGCTCCAATTAGACCCCTATCCTGGAAACCTCCATATGCTGCAGGGGAGGCCCTAAAAAGACAATAAATAAATAAATAAATAAATAAAAATAAAAAAAGTAAGGGCCTTTGAAAAGTGTAACTAGAATAAATATGTTTTGGGAATACAAAATAATCTTCTGCAGTACCACAAAGTATTAAGTGATTAACTGTCATTTGCAACACAGTATTCCACTGCGTTTGTACATAGAACACATAGAAGAAAACCCAAACAGGTAAAAATGAAAATTCTGATTCTCTTGTGTTCTTTAGTCTACTGAGTTCAATAAAGTAAACAAACCACTTGAGCTGGGCTGCATCCTATGACTGATTGTCAGTAGCTTGCCATCTGGGGAATGGATGAGCCCGTAACTCCTTGTGTATTCACATGCCCATTAGTGAATAGTTAAGAATAAATTGTTTAAGAGTGACTGAGAGGGCATATTTGTACATGTTAAAGATCTTGATAACAGTTTTGTGCATATCTTTCCAAAAGCTAGAGCCCTTTAAGTATGATTTAAACATATTCTTATTTAACTTTTTCCCCCAATTTTTATTTTTGAAATTGATGGCAGCTGTCTGATACACAAGGATGAAAATTTCTGCTTACCCTGGAAGAGTGTATGTACGTGTATGTGTATGTGTGTGTGCATATGTGTGTGTATGTTTGTGTGCTCATGCTTTCTTAAAATGTCAAGTAGATAATTGTTGATTTTAAAACCATTACCGTCAGACTGAGATCTTGTATGCCAAACTTTAAACTGCTCATATGTTTTAAGGCTGAAAATGTGAAAATCCTAAAAGGATTTCATATTGAATATATGTACACAGTCTTAACTATAGTGGTGGTAAACATACTACTATAATTTATTATTCTATCTTCCAGATAATGTTAGAACAAATAAGGTATATTTTTAGAATCAACTTTGTAAGTACTGTAAATCTTTAATAAGTTATAAGGTCTATGATGTGTTTACTTTGAAAATTGCTGTTTAAAGCAAGATGTATTAAATATATAATTATCATGTTGGTTAAGAGTCTTTTTTTTCTTATTATTAATCTTAAAATTGTATTACTGAGGATTAATTTAACAAAATTAACATGTATGGTTGAATTTATTAAAAAATAATGAAGGAGGAGTTCCCTGGTGGCCTAGTAGTTAAGGATTTGGCATTATCACTGCTATTGCTCAGGTTCGATCCCTGGCCTGGAAACGTTCAACTTCTGCATGCCGCAGGAGTGACCAAAAAGATAAATAAATAAATAAATAAATGAGGAAACTGAGTTTAGTATTACAGGAATTAAATGATTATCACTTTGGAGTTCTTAAATTATTTTCATATCACCAAGAAAACGAGATATTTATGGCAAAAATAAAATTGTTTTGATATTTTGATAAGTGTGTAACTATTACATCTGTTTCTTTCAATGAAATAAAAATACCGTTTTTTTTTGGCTGCACCCATGGCATATGAAAAAGTTCCTGGGTCAGGATCGAATATCCAAGCCGGAGGTGCAACCTATGCCACAGCTGCAGTAGCACTGGATCCTTAACCCACTGTGCCTGGCGCGGGACCCAACTGATGCCTCCACAGAGACAAGCTGAATCAGTGCCACGTCGGGAACTCCAGTGGTAAACATATTCTAATACTGCTATACTGGCAGTGTTTCCTGCTTTTATTTAAAGTTTTAAAAATTGAATAGTTGAAAACTGAAACTTAAATTCTATGAAAGCACAGACAAACAAAATCATCTAGTATGAACCTTGATAGAAATTTTGTTATAAATTTTATTTGCTCTGAACTGCTTTACTTCCTTCAAGGTCATTGGAACCTCTTAATAATAGCATGTGTATTTCACAGTCTGTTTTCTAGCTGGAATCCAGACTTGGTCAGTATCATTAAATACTTCTCTAATCTTTTGACTCACTTTACCTGCATAATGACATATTTTCATTATAGAAATTACTAATTCTTCCAGTTATGGTCTGTGACTAGTAGAGTCTTTGCTTTGTGTGTCTGAAAAAGTCTCATTCTTGAAGAACAATTCAGCAGGCCATAGAATTTTAGGTTCACACTTTCCCCCCTACTCCCATCACTCTGAAGATTTTTAACTTATTTTCTGTCATCTAATATTGCTGATGACAAGTATGCTATTAGTGCAATTTTCTTTCCTTTGTCCAATCTGGCTTTCCTGGAGCTTTTTCATGATTTTATCCTCAAGATGATTTGTTTAATTTTAATATTTGTTTTTCTGGCTTAGTATTTATTATGCACTTTCAGTCTGTGGGTTCATGTCTGGAAAATTTTAAATCTAGCTGCATGTTGGAGTCATATGGAGTCTTGTAAAAATATGCTGATGTCTGGATCCCACTCTGAGAGACTCTAATATAATTGACCTGAGCTGTGCTCTGAGCACTAGGAGTTTCATAAGTTCCCCAGGTGATTTTAATGTATAGCCCAGGTTGCCTCTCACAGGCCTAGAGATATATATATATATTATAGGTGGAAGGTCCAGATGAAAGAGATGTAATGACTTTGGAACGAAAGAGTGAGGGACACATTGAGTTACATTTTGGATTGAATCGTCAAACTTGGTGACTTGGATAAAAGGGTTAAGGAAGAGGAAATGTCCAAGGCGACTTATTTTTTCTTTCTTGGAAAATGAGGTGGATGGTATTTCCATAAACCAAAAGAGGAATTCAGAGAGGTTGGTGAATAGGTAAAGAGTTTCTGTTTCATTTTGGATTTTTTTTTTTTTGGCTGCACCCATGGAATGTGGAAGTTCTCAGTTTAGGAGTCAAACCAGCACCACAGCAGTGACCTGACCTGAGCTATTGCAGTGCCAGTGCCAGATTCTTAACCTGCTGTGTCACAAGGGAACTCATAAAGAGTTTGATTTGATATGATGGGGTTGAGCTATGTGGGAGGCATCTGGTAAAGATGAATCATAAGGAGCTGGATGTTTGAGTGTGGGATATTGAATGTAATGAGGGCATCATCGGCCCATGATGCTAGTAAATGCAGCTGTGGGAGTGGGTGAGATCACCTCGGGAACGTGTTATAATGAGAATGAAGAGATCTGAGGTGTACTAGCTCGTTGGCAGAGACGCTGGTGAAGGAGATAAAGGCTGATATGGTCAGAGGTAGGCACTTTCAGGCAGAGGTAACTGGTAGTATGAAGTACTTTTGGAAGGAATCATTGACCTTAGAAATAAAGGAGATGATAAATGATTGTTTTATGTTGAAAACTGTTTTTTCTAACCTATTTTACCTTAACATTTAAAATAGATCATTGTATACTAATAGCTAATAAAATGTATTTGAAAAAGCCTGGTCATGTACTGTCATTTATTGCAAGTGAGGGAGTTGGGAACAGCTAGAGAGTTTTGAAAGAAGGTGGAGATTTGGGCAGCATCTGTGAAGAATGGATTCAGGAACTGACTAAAGGGAGAATTTTCAGTTTGGAGGTCATCAAGGACCCAAGTGAGGAGTTCCTGGTGGTGTAGCTGTTAATCTGGCATTGTTATTGCTGTGGCTTGGGTCACTGCTGTGGTACAGGTTCCATCCCTGGCCCAAGAACTTCTACATGCCACAATCTTGGCCAAGAAAAAGGATCCGGGCAAGGTTAGAGAGCAGATGTTTGCAGTGGAGCCAATTGACATGGTTGTGCCATGTTTAAGTGGGCTTAGCAGCCCAGGAGATTAGGGCAATTATGATAGAGGAGATTAAGTCTAGTTGGGAATTCATAGGTAGACACAGCAAGAGGTTTTGTAAAAAATGGCTGGAGGCTCCTAATGCAAGATCAAGAGATTTATAATGGGACCCAGGCAAATTGGGGAAGGAAGCTCTTTCAGCAGCGCTAACCTGACAGCATGGGAGAATAGTGTGAGTGAGAGGACAACAGGTTGAAGGAGGCCAAAGACCCTGTTGGATGGAAAGGGTGATTGACTTGGGGTGTGCCATCAGAGGGATTGAGTGGCACATTTCCAGAACTTGAGATCCAGGGGGTGATCTGAGCTGTGTTTCCATAGTTCACAGGAGGTGGGTGACCAGCTGTAACAGCGTGGATGGTCCTAGAATGATCCCAGAGGTTGAGTAGAAAGGAAGGTCTCCTCTTTAGTCCTCAGGTCCTTTTGAGTGAAACACTTATCCAGATTCCGTGACTGTATGGGCATTTTCATTAGAATCCCTTCCCCCTCTTATGTTTGTGTTGTCTCATCGTCCTAGGTGCTCTAAAAACTCACCACACAGTGTTAGGTAGTGGTTCTACTAACCCTCAATCAGAGACACCATCTCCTTAATTCTGGGCAATTTTTTTTTTTTCTATCTCTGCTGTTATTATTCCTTTGTTCACCTACTCTGTCCTGAAATTCCCCTATTCGGGAGGTCTTTGACCTTTGGTTCCTGTTTTCTATACACTCCTTGGCTTTCCTCTGTTGTGCTATATTCTAGAAGAATGATTTCACTGGATCTTGCAGCTCAGTGACTTCCTCTTCAGTTCAGGGTTCAGCCCATCAGCAAAAATTTTAATTTCTGTGATAATCTTAATTTCTAAGATCTCTATTTGTGTGTGTTGTCATTCTTGTATTTCCTGAGGATATTAATTAATCTTATAAAGTTATAAACTCTTCTAAGGAGCCATGGCAGGGAAGGGCAGGGTGAACCTGGGCCAGCCTGTCTCTGCACGTGATTGCTCTGTCTTGGCCTTGGGCACACTCCTAGGCCTCTCTGAGCAGAGTACTCACACCACTTGCATCTGGGGGCAGATACTGTGCTATCTCTGCCAGGTCCAAGTGGTAAGTAGCAGTGTGGAGGGGTTGACCAGATGGCTGCTTCTATAGGCGCCTCTGCTAACCCACGTGCTCTATTGCTCTTGGTACTTTGGCTGCAGGCATTAGCCACATCTGAGCTTTGAATGTCCCTGGTTTCATTTTTTAGCAAGTCAACCACAGTGTTTGAGCTGTGGTTGCTCTCCACCTATCTGTTCTCAATTGTTTTCTTGCTTTCAGGAGTTCCTCATAGAGACTAATCCATAAAGGATATGTCTTCTTATCTGGCAGTAGAGTTGTGGGTTCCTTCTCCTTTTGAAAGACTTTGGTGGGAGTTCCCATCGTGGCTCAGCAGTAATGAACTGGACTAGTATCCATGAGGACACAGGTTCCATCTCTGGCCTCGCTCAGTGGGTTAAGGATCCAATGTTGCCGTGCTCTGTGGTGTATAGGTTGTAGACACCCCTTGGATCTGACATTGCTGTGGCTGTGGCGTAGGCTGGAAGCTAGATCTAGGACTCTGATTTGACCCCTAGCCTGGGAGCTTACATATGCCGAAGATGTGGCCTTAAAAAAAGACAAAAAAATCTTTTGTTGTTATTTCTATGGATTTGGGATAGAAGGTGGAAGGTCCAGGTTGACTAATCTGCCCTCATTCAGTCTTCCCCACCACATTTTTTTTGTGCAGTAACATCTTGACATTTTCCCAATCACTTGTCTTTATATTCAAAAACTCAGTTGAATAGGGACCTGAGATAAATAGGTTAAATCAGTGGTTTCTTATTGGTCTCAATAAAAACTGGGATATGGAGATTTTTTTTTCCCTTCAAAATACATTTAGTTCATTGAGATTACTGTGCCAGGAAGTGTGAGTATACCGCTATCCGTTCCTTTATGCCTCCCTTCTTTTTATCACTGATGAAATCTATGAAACCTGTCATCTGTCTTTGTGATTTACAAGACAGACTTTTCCAGGGTATGTCAACTGTTCTGAAGACAATGTTAAGCATTGGATTTGGCAGATCAGATAGATAATGATGTGCCTGTGAAAGACGGGGCTATTGATGAGCCTCGTGTCAAAACTGATTGCCATATATGGGCAATTTTTCGCTTTCACCATTGCCCTGGTTGCGGTCTCTGTGAGGATTTTCATGAACAAGGGGCACTTTGGATTCTAAATCGGCATTGTGTGCTGGTGCATGTTCCTCTATTCTGCTCTGTCATGGCAGGATTTGTAATTGCTCATTGTTCTGTGGCCTCCCCAAATGCAGTCTTTAAAAGTAATGAGCACTTAGAAAATGTATTTCCATTTAAAATCATTTCTTTTTATTACTGTTCTGAAACTCATAAATTCACTCAGTACCACGTTTCCACAAGTTTGTTCCATTTGCAAGATTTTTCTCTCTCTTTTATAAAATGTGCTTTGAAGCAACTTCTACAGAATATAATCTTGGATCAATTCACTGTGATGAGCAATTGAGTAGATGAAAGAAAGAACCCAAGTGCTGAATCTGTTTGTTTTAGAAGAAAAATTTCTAAAATCCATTTCCTGGGAATTTCTGCCATTGAATGACACTCATTTCTATTCCCTTTATAGTCATTACCTATCACTCCTAGATCCTCTGGGAATGTCTGCTCAACCAAGGTATGACAGTGGAAGTTCTGTTTTGAAACAGTTCTTTCTGCTTTGACAAAAGCCTGAGATTTTGCGGCAGGACATTACAGGAAGACAGAGCACAGCCCCATTGTTTTAGAAACACCTGGTACAGTGCTGTGCCAGGTCTCAACACAATGGGCTTGGGGAGCCTGCAGACTGACAAATTGAAGATGCAGTTTAAAGACGTTTCGTGGAGTTCCCGTCATGGCACAGTGGTTAACGAATCTGACTAGGAACCATGAGGTTGCAGGTTCGATCCCTGCTCCTTGCTCAGTGGGTTAATGATCCAGTGTTGCCGTGAGCTGTGGTGTAGGTTGCAGACGTGGCTCAGATCCCGCATTGTTGTGGCTCTGGCATAGGCTGGCAGCTACAGCTCTGATTAGACCCCTATCCTGGGAACCTCCATATGCTACGGGAGCAGCCCAAGAAGTGGCAAAAATACAAAAAAAAAAAAAAGACCTTTTGTAATGGGAGT
The DNA here is from genome assembly GCF_016906955.1 of Phacochoerus africanus. Taxonomy (NCBI): domain Eukaryota; kingdom Metazoa; phylum Chordata; class Mammalia; order Artiodactyla; family Suidae; genus Phacochoerus; species Phacochoerus africanus. The sequence continues at coordinate 88,093,097 of NC_062546.1, forward strand.
TCCCGTTGTGGCACAGTGGGTTAGGGATCCAACTGCAGCAGCTCAGTTGCTGCAGAGGCAAGGGTTTGATCCCCGTCCCAGCATAGAAGGACTTTGCATTGCTGCAGCTGTGGTGTAGGCTGCAGCTGCAGTTCAGATTTGATCCCTGGCCCAGGAACTTCCATCTGCCATGAGTGTGGTCAAAAAAAAATTTTTTTTAAAGATGTTTGTAAAGACACATCTCTGTGGGATTTTCTATGCCTCAGACTTGGTATAGGTCAATAACATGCTTGTCCAAGAGAGAAAGCTAGGAAGCATATGTTGAATCAAGTCTTTCCAGAATATATGTAAAACTTAAAGTTGAGTCAGATTCAACTTTCTTTTCCAGAAAAAACAGTGATCCTTACATCTTTGTTAGGATTAGTTCTGGTCCTATGGCCTTGACTAACTGCAAGAGGGCTGGGACCTGAAGGCCTCCCCTGATGGACAGGAGGACCAAGTGTGGGTGATAACTGGTGATGTCCACCACAGCTGGTTCAAAGTACTTCGTAGCCCTCTCATCCCACTAGGATATTTTTCTTCCTAAGTGATTCAGAGTGAAATCAGTTATAAATTTTTTTTTTTTTGGTGATGGTAAAATTAAAATTATAATCTTTAAAATACATAACATAAACTTTGCATCAAGGTCCTGGAAGGGTGGGAAAGAAGGAAGGGGTTCACTTTTGTCTTTTCCTATCATCTAAAAGGTGAAGTGAGGGGAGGGAATGAGTCAAGCATTTCTTTAGTGCTTCCTGCCAACGTCCCTACCAGGACACCCAGCTACCTATTGTTTCACAGCTGCCAACATCCATGGTGGAACGGAGTTTCAAACCCTGGTGTAACTTTGCTTCAAGAGCCAAGTCACTGTCACGCTGTGCCATCCCTGCAAGTCCCTGCAAATCGTTTTGCTTGTGTACTTCCAGCAGATTCTTAAGACCATCATTGAGAGTAGGTGACTTGGTGCTGAGGCAGTGCTGACATGAATGTGACCCTGACTTCATAGGTGAATTTTTAATATGTCACTTCATTCTGGGATCCGGGTTCTCTAGGAAGGCATTCCTAGAACTCTGATTACCTTAGTCCTGCATGGATGCCTGGACTTGGATCCAAAACCTCTCTCGACAGCAGATGTCCTATCTCGGGCTCCTGGGGCACATTCCATATGGAAACCTGACAGCATAGAGACAGAATTTTTTTTTTTTTTTTTTAATAGCCGCACCTGTGGCACATAGAAGTTCCTGTTGGGGGCAGGGGTCAAATCAGAGCTGCAGCTGCTACTTATACCACATCCACAGCAACACCAGACCCGAGCCACCTCTATAACCTACTCTGCAGCTTGCAGCAATGTTTGATTCTTAACGACTGAGTGAGGCTGGGGATTGAACCCACATCCTCAGAGAGACAATGCTGGGTCCTTAACCTACTGAGACACAACTGGAACTCTGAGACAAAAATTTTTAACAAGTTTTGACTTCCGACCTTTTAAATCTGAGATAAGTCTGTGTGAATTATTGCACTGGGTGGTTTAGTTTTTGATTTGCTCTGCAATATATAGGTACTGGTCCAGTGGGATCCATCCACTTGGGTGATGTAGATGATACTTTCTAAGAAAAGGACATTAACACTATGGCCTGGGAGTTCCCGTCATGGCTCAGCGGAAATGAATCTGACCAGTATCCATGAGGACGCAGGTTTGATTCCTGGCCTCGCTCAGTGGGTTAAGGACCCGGCATTGCTGTGGGCTGTGATGTAGGTCGAAGATTCGGCTCAGATCCCTCCTTGTGGTGGCTGTGGTGTAGACTGGCGGCTGCAGCTCCCATTTGACCCCCAGCCTGGAAATCTCCATATGCCACTAGTGCGGCCCTTAAAAGCCGAAAAAAAAAAAAAAAAAAGAGAGAGAGAGAGAAAAGAAAACAAAAAAACAAAACCACCGCTATGGCCTGGAAATACCTCTGGAAGGTGAGGGCATGGGCCCTGACAGTTTTAAAGGAAGGATCAGACCAACCAACTCGAGGAGGGAAGGACAGTTTTCTTTGCCATGGGATGGACAGAAAACCCACCTGGACAGACAGGTGGATGTTCTCTGAAGACTCCTGAAATCGGTCTGGATGTGGTGAAGATGGGAGGTAGGACTTAAAACAGAGCTTCACTTCACTTTGAGGATTTAAGAGTCTGCAGGCAGGGCGTGCTGTGCTTAGGCAGGTCCCCAGCTGCCCACAGGGGTCCCTGTAGAATTCTGCCAGTTGACGCTGCCCCATCCAACCCAGCTCACATCATTCCCATTGTTATCAGACCTTTACCAAAAAGGAACGTTCTGTGGCTCATCAAGGTGTGATCCTGAGGTTGAGCAGAGTCAGGAAAGAGACAAACCCAAACCCAGGCTTGAACACTGGGGGAGTTATTTGCAGACTGGGACCCTGGACAAGTTCCCCAAACTCTCAAAACTTCCATTTTTCACCCTTGAGATGAAGATACACTTCCATCTTCCTCAGAGGGCTGTTAACATTAAACACAATGATAGGTCAACGAGTCCAATTAAATATTAAATATTAGTTCCTCTCCTTTCCCTTCTTTTTTTTTTTGCTTTTTAGAGCCACACCTGTGGCCTATGGAAGTTCCCAGGCTAGGGGTTGAATCAGAAAACTGGCTGGTGGTTATTCTACTGAGGGACTGTTGGGCTGGAGGTTTGGCCAAGTCAGTCTGGGGTGTCATCCGAGGAAGAAGGCTCAGGTGAGGTGCCACAGGATGGTATGAGGACACCAGAGGGAAGGAAGGATGTGGGAAACAGGAGATAGGTTTTGTCAGCATCTTATTTTTGCCTGGGGATGATGGTTCTCTCCTCGTCCTTTATAGTGTCACCACTGAGAGGGTGCAGTTTCCTCTACAAGGAGTTACATTTTAATTAGCCGCACGGCACCTGATTTCTAACACATCCGTCCTTTTCTCCAGGCCTCATCTTTTCAGATTATTTTTGCCCATGTTCGCCACTTGCCTGTGCCTTTCATGTGTTTCAGAAGGAAACCACCAAGCAGCCTGGAAATCCTATTACCAGACCTCAGGATATTAATTGTCGAGTTCTCTCCCACGGTTACACAAGTGCTGAAAAAGTGGTTCTCTTTCAATAGTGTCTTGTCAAAACGCCAGGCACAGTTTGTTTTTGACATTTGCTGCTACTGTTAAATAATAGTCTTGCTTCTGTCATAGCTAATGTTGACTTGAAGGCATTTGGAGGGCATTTCTCAACTCCAGCCTTAACAGTGAGACCTGGGTCTTGACAGATATTTTTCTCGCTTGCCCAAGGCGACTGAATGTGAGGGTTGCAATCTTTGCTTTTCTAAGCTCATGAAGATTTCAAATGGGCACACACCACTTAAAACTTTAGATCTCATTGTGCACATGTGCGTGTACTCACAGCCATGAAAAGACACATCCACATGCATGCACACGTTGGAGTCCTTGACGCTTGCTGTACTGAGAATGACATTTGCATCAATTAAATAGTATTGTATTTTATGACCCCTCAAATCCTGGCTATTCTGCCTTGGTAAACCTTTATCTGTTGGAATGTCATATTCACTTACAGATCCGCTTAAAATCAATAAGCAGTTTTATTGTTTCTGTATTTGCAACAGAGCAAGCCTTGAGCACTGCCCAGCTAGCAGCAAGCCCTGTGTGCCACCTGTCAGAGAGAACTGGGCTCCTTACCCAGAGCACTTTCTTCTGTCCCTTTGAAACTTAATTTAGGTGGCTTTTTCCCACTTTCGCATGGAGGTGCCTTTTGTATTTTTCCTCCACTATCCTATAAACCAATGTATAATTTCTGAAATGTTCACTGTGGATGAGGTAATAGAGGGGAGAGTAAGAAAAAAATTGGGCCGAGCAACTGAGAACTGTGCAAGCCTTCTGTGGAACTGTGTAGGAGTTGGCATCACATGCAGGTGAAGGGGCCAAGAAATATGCAGTTGGTTTCAAAATAAACACAAAAGGAATGGCTAATGAGACAAGTCTGTTTTGCAGCTTCAGAAAAATACAAGAACACCAGTCACTAGGACTTCTTATAATAGCTAAGGCATCTGGGTATGGCACTCTGTACATGGATTAGGAGATTGTAAATCTGATGGGTCAATGTCACATTGTGTCCTGCTATGCACTTTTCCTTCATGACACCTGTGTCACAAGATTCATCTTCAAATTTTAAGAAATTGTTTTTAGAGATTTCCACAATTTCAAAATCTGAGCATATGAATTATCACACTCTCTTCTCTCACTCACACACACTCTCTCTTTTTCCTTTGATCTTGAGGCTGATATTTGTTTGGGAGACTAGTTTTAGATGGCAACAATGTTGCTTCTTTCTGAGAGGAATATGAGTTCATTCAAAATCAAGATGTATTTATCCCATGATGGTTCGTATGTATCACATAGCAACTTAACTGAATTCTGAGATTCACAGAGTATAATGGCAGAGCAGGAAGAGACCCTACATTTCATCTCAGGGCAGTCCAGTCTTGTCATTTTACAAATGTGGAGGCAATACTCACATGGGTTAAGTGCTTGTCCCTGGTCACAGAACCAATTAGTGGCAGGATGAGACATTTTCAGTAGCTTGACCAGGGCATTAACATTTCAATTCATGAAAAAATGTAGATTTAATTTTGTAACTACACAAGACTTATGGCAATATTGACAACTGGTAAGAAAGGGACATTCATGAATTATGAATGTTTCTATTATTAAGGACAATCATTTGTTACTTTAAGTAATACCTGGTACATAACAACATGAGTATGTATTACACGCTTTGCATATAACACTTCATTTAATTACCCCATTAAAGCTATGAAAAGCTATTATTATCTAGAATATAATATGAAGAAACAGAGGCTTACCAAGATAGTACATAACCTGCCAATGACACGCAAGTAGACGCTACAGCTGAGAGCGGGCCAAGCCCTCATTCTTCCCAGGCTTTATTTGTGGTGCCTGCGAGGTCAATACAGGAAAATGTTGGTGGAACCCAACTTATTTCTGTGAAATGTTAGATCTGGAACTAAAACCTTACTCTTCCTAAACAATTTTAAATTTCACTTGGAGCATTGAACACATTCACTGGACCATTCTTGGCTATGAAATGAGTTCTGAGCTTGAGATTTATTATTTTGTGATGAAATCAATTGGATGTCTTAAAAGAAGAGGTGTGGGTGAGAGCTTATTTGAATGATGACATTAGAATTGATATTTATTTATTTGTTTAGCTTTTTAGGGCCAAAAGGGTGGCGTATGGAAATTCCCAGGCTAGGGGTCAAATTGAAGCTACAGCTGCCAGCCTACACCACAGCCACAGCAACCCCAGATCCGAGCTGCGTTTGCAACCTACACCACCACAGCTCACAGCAATGCCAGATCCTTAAATGGAGATTTGTTTGTTTGTTTGTTTGTTTTGCTTTTTAGAACTGCACATGCGGCATATGGAAGTTTCCAGGCTAGGGGTTGAATCAGCTACAGCTGGCCTACATCACAGCCACGACATGGTGAGATCTGAACTGTGTCTGCAACCTACACCATAGCTCACAGCAATGCGGGACCCTTAGCCCACTGAGCGAGGCCAGGGATTGAACCCTTGACCTCATGGATACTAGTCTGGTTCATTACCGCTGAGCTACAATAGTAACTCCGTAAAATGAAGATTATTTTTAAATCAAGCAATTGGGTTAGATATTCTCATAATGAAGTAACAGGGTGCGAAGCACTTCTTGCCAGATATGTTTTCATTTATGACTTAAATCTGAGCTTCTAAGCCACTCTGGTGTCTTCAATTTTATTTTTTATTTTATTTTATTTTATTTTTTTGTCTTTTGTCTTTTTTGTTGTTGTTGTTGTTGCTATCTCTTGGGCCGCTCCCGCGGCATATGGAGGTTCCCAGGCTAGGGGTTGAATCGGAGCTGTAGCCACCGGCCTTCGCCAGAGCCACAGCAACGCGGGATCCGAGCCGCATCTGCAACCTACACCACAGCTCACGGCAACGCCGGATCGTTAACCCACTGAGCAAGGGCAGGGACCGAACCCACAACCTCATGGTTCCTAGTCGGATTCGTTAACCACTGCGCCATGATGGGAACTCCTCAATTTTAAAATTAACATTGGCATACTCAAAAAGTTTTAGGTGTTGTCATGTCCACAAGAGAGTAACAAGGATGTAGATATTTTCTAAATTTCCATTAGACTTGCGTGTAAAAACAAGCACAAGTGTTATTTATGAAGTTAGAAGTGGTTTCTGTATATCATCCCTTGTATTTTGACATTCATGACCTTAATGAGGACAGAACAGAAAAAAGTATGATTAGGCTAATTATCAGGTCAAGGCCTCTAATTAATGAATATAAATGCAAGAGGCTAATGATTTCTTCTCCCTCTGCCCCACCTTTAGCTCTGAAAAGGAATGTCCTACCTGCTGCATTAAACTCCACTCCTCCCTAAGGAGGTCCTGCCTAAGGAGGTCAACCAGGAAACTAGAGCCACCAGATCATGTCAGGAATTGGGTTTGCCCAATGGGAATCCAGAGCTGATGGCTACAGCAGTTGGGAGCTTCAGAGTTATGCATAACATAATACCTGGTTCAACAAGACTTAATCAAGAAAGAAAGTTATTGACCCATGAAACTGACAAGCAGGACTGGCTGCTGGTGTAGCCAGGATTCAGGTTTCAATAACTGCCATCAGGGCCCAGCTCCTTTCCATCCTTCTCTGTGTGTTGGCATTAGGCTGGGGCTTTACAAGGCTGGATGATGTTGGCAGCTCTAGCCTGAAGTCCCCCCTGCCCCCCATTCATGACCCATCTCTCAGGAGCCTCTGATCAGTTCTCATTGGGCCTTATTGGCTCTGGTCAGGTCTGATGTTCCTTGCCACTCCTAATCCCCATGGCTGATTCTGCACAGACAAAATTCGATATGATGACAAAATAAGAGTAACTAAAAAGACAGATGTTGTGTATCAGAGCCCAAAAGTCATAGTGAACTGGAAGTTGCAAAAGCAAGAGAAAGTTACTACCGCAAAAAGAAACAGCCAGTAGGTGATGAAGAAAAAGAAGAAAGAGGAGTTACTGGTGTGGTGCATGGGGTTAAGAATCTGACTGCAGTGGCTGGGGTTCCCGTGGAGGCACAGGTTCGATCCTGAGCCCAGTGCAGGGGGTTAAATAATCCAGAATTGCTGCAGCTGTGACATAGGTCACAGCTTCAGCTTGGATTCATTCCCGGGCCTGGGAATTTCCATATGCTGTGGGTGCAGCCCTTAAAAAAAAGAAAAGAAAGAAAAAGGAGAGAGAAAAAACTATCTGATGTCTTTCTGCTGCCCATGAAACCTATTTTTTTTTCTTCCAATAAACTGTTTAAAAAAGGATTTATATTGAGTGGTTTTCTGTTCTTTGTAACTGATCAACCATGACTAAAACAATGTGCTGGTATACCCTTTACTATTTAGTATTCTGGGTTATGTATAAGTAATACATGCCTTATAGATAAGGTGGCCCTCAATGGGAAGAGAAGTCTACCTGCTAAACAGATCATCCAGATTATTTGGAGCAATTAGATGTGTGGCTTGAACTAAATGATCTTGGAAGCTCCCATGAAACCTGAGGTTCTGAGGTTATCTGGTTCTCTGAAAATACCTATACTCAGTTTCATGAAAAATTCACCTTTTTTCAAATCTTTTCCCACTTTTGCCAGCTACATTTTCATTCATTACTTAATTTCCAGCTCAGCTATCTCACTTGATATTATGGAAGAAGCTCCTGGTATCCTATGTGGTAAAGCATGAGTTGGCCATACTTCCTTTTAGATAAAATCTTTTGCAGATGAGAACATTTAAGTCAATGGGGCTACAGACATTATTGAAGCAATTCTCTCAAATCTGAGCTAGGCCACAACTAAACCATTTCAGTCTCTTGCTTGGATGGAAAAATTAAGAGAATTAGGAAAAGAGAGTCTGGAAATTTCTAGTCTCTCCAAGAAATCCATGCAACAGTTTAGCCACTCTTGCCTTCATTTGACATTTACCAGAAGCTAGATTAAAAAGCTAGGGAGAACAATTTACTCTTTAAGATGCTAGGAATGTATTTTATTCAGTTTCTGTTGCAGGACCCAGAGGAGGCAGGCTGTGGGACAAGTTTTGAACAAATCTTTTGATGATGTGATTTGAGAAAGTTCATAGTTTCTGCTCTCAGATTTCTAGAGATTCTGTACGACTCGAGGACAGGCTTCCAGGGCTGGCTGACCGGGTCTCCTGGCTCATGATGAATGAATCCAAGTGGAATAGAACCAGTCAGGCAACGGAATCAGGTTCCCTCACCTGGGCATTTGAAAAGCCTCTGTGTGCAGAGTTGTACAGGAATATCACCTCTAGTCATCTGGCTGAGAGTCCTGCCCTGGGTAGCTTAACAACTTGGATTTTTGGTAAGTCAAGTAACTCTACTGAGAGAGAATGTTACAATTTCAGAATGAAATTCTCTTATCTTGCCAAAACCTTTATGTCCTTTCTTAGTAAAGTTGACCCAGTGGACCAGTTTCTCCCAAAATGTCATAAACTTCTTTCTCTTTCCATAATTTTTGGAATAAGTAGGGAACGGAAGGAAAAAAAATCCTGCCATCTGAAGCCAAGCCAAGTAGGGAGATGTTAGATCACTTTTGGCAAGAAAGACAGGCCCTGAGGGTTGGACTTGGATACAAGAAATAAAAGAAATTCACCCCTATATGTGCTCTTTTTAAGGATCACTCTTGCCTCTGAGGATTGATTTCTATTTTTTTCCATTAGCTATCTTTATTTCCCACTTGTCCTGAGAAAGTGCCCGTTTTCAAGTCCGACACCCACAGTCCCTAAACAAAGAATGAAGGTCATGTGCATGGGAATTGTAGAGAAAGGGAGATGCCTATTAAAGAATTTACCCCTTGTACAAGTTTACTTTTTTGTTATTTTGTATATCTCAATCGTATTAAAAGTGAATTTATTCCATATCTGAGTGATTTGCTCAGGAACCAAAAAGTACATCTCATTTAGGTAGCATTAGATTAAAACATCTTTCCATCTACTATAGTGTGAGCCCTGTGAGGTGAGGCAGGCAGGGGTTGATATAGGTGGATTAACCTATATCATCCAACAAATTATAACTTCTTTCTATTGTAAACACTCTGTGCAGAGTGAGGGGCAGTGCTGTGTGTCGGGAAGTCTCCAGATGGAGGTCCAAATATTATGAATCTAGTTTTAGTTCTTCTAGGAGTTTGCTAGTTGATGCAACAGCTTTCTGAATATTCCTTCACCTATAAAATGAAGGCCTTGGAAGAACTGGTCTCCAAAAGCGGCAACAGAATGTAGTAAATAAGGTTGGGGTCCTGGCTCGGCTACACACTAGATATTTGAACTTGGACATGTTATTTACCTCCACTTGGCTTGTTGTTGTTTTTCAATCTATAAAATGGGGATATTCTGAATCCGTTTGAGGATGAAATAACCTAAGACATACAAAGTACCTGGTAGAAAGTTTGGCTCATAGTAAGTGCTCAAATGTTATTAACAGCAACATCATCATCTAAAATCCCTCCAAGTCATGAAAGAGCCTTGTCCTGCCCACCATGGAAATGTAAAAGGAGAACTGGATTTTCCAAACTGGTAAATAGAATCTATGTATGAAAAAAACTTAAAAAATTCATACAAAGTCACCTATTAAATGAAAGATTATTTCTTCCTCCTTTCCAGAGACCAATAGAAATTAGAAAAGACAGACATTGGTAAATTTGGGTGGGTGCTTTTCTTTCTGGCGAGAGTGATTTTTGGAGATGATCTGATGGATGTTGGCAGCAAACCTATGATGTCTTCACACTGCTCCTTGCTCGCTCTGTTCTCTCAGGAACTGGTTTCTCCTCAGCTTTTTCACATTTCAGCAAATAATAATACATCCTCTCAGACCAATTGGACCAAAAGTGAATAAGGATACAAAAGACCTAAGCCACGTAATCATAAATGTAGATGTGAAAAACTTCATCCGGAGCCAAAAACAGAAGATCTGTTTACCAAACTAAGTTGGAAAATCCAGTTCTCCTTGTATATTTCCATAGTGGGTAGGAAAAGGCCCTTTCATGACTTGGAGGGATTTTAGATGATGATGTTGCTGTTAATAACATTTGAGCACTTACTGTGAACCAAACTCTCTTTCTCTCTGAAGTGCCCATGGAACAGCCACAATCATTGGCCAATACCATTGGTCACCACAAAGGAAATCACAATAAATTTCAAAAAGTGAGCGCTAATGTAGACATCATGTTTGTTCACAATGCAGCAAAAATAAAATTTAATCAAAAACTCAGATAATTTAAAGAAATTTGTCATTTAAATAACTTTTGGGTTAAAGGAACAATACAAATCCAAATTGCAGAATTTCTAAAAACCCATGATAGTGAAAATACTACATATTAGGTCTGAATCTAGGGGATAGAACTAAAGCAGTGCTTGGAGTTCCTGTCGTGGCTCACTGGTTAACAAACCCGACTAGTATCCATGACGATGTGGTTTTGATCTCTGGCCTTGCTCAGTGAGTTAAGGATCTGGTGTTGCTGTGAGCTGTGGTGTAGGTCACAGTCTTGGCTCACATCCCATGTGGCTCTGGCTGTAGCTGTGGCGTAGACCAGCGGCTACAGATCTGATTTGACCCCTAGCCTGGGAACTTCTGTGTGCTATGGGTGTGGCCCTTAAAAAGACAAAAAAAAAAAAAAAAAAAAGAACTAAAGCAGCGCCTCTAGGAAATGTCATAGCCTAAAGTGTGAAAGAAATATTTATATAAAATATAAAAGTAACGAAACAAAGAACTGAGAATTAAAAAGTTAGAAAAAAGACCAACAAAATAAACCAAAGGCAAGTAGAAGGAATAAAATAAAAATAAAAGAAATTAATGCGTTAGATAATGGGGGGTGGGGTGGGGTGGGGCGAGGGACAAAGTAAATAAATGAATACCTGTATCATGGGGGCAAAATCAATGTAATAGATAAGCCTCTGAAATCAAGGAAGAATGAACAAATGCAAAAAATAATAAATGATAAAATAATTAAGAAAGCAAGGAAATTTTAAAAATCACACAACTTTATGTATCAAAATACAAATCTAAAAGATATGGATATTCTTCTACAAGATTACTGTAGCTGATCAAAACCGGCTCTAAATAGACGAATTTTCATAGAAAAAATTAGATTAAAATGGCAAAGGAGTTAATTTTTTTTAAGTACTAGGGTTAGAAGTTTCCCAGGCAAATTTAACCAAACTTTTGAAGGATGGATGTTCCCAACACTATTGAAATTGTTCTAGAAGATATACAAAAAAGGACAACTTTCGAATGATTTTTTATCCAGCAAAGATAACATTGAATACAGAGGCTATACAGAAGAGAAATGATAAATGAATCTCCCACATGAATATTGGTGCATAAATCTTAAGTAAAATATTAGCAATCAGAGTGCAGCAGCATACTGAAAAAAAATACTTCATAACTAAGTGCACTTTATTCTAAGAATGCAGACAGTTCATCAAAACACACCTAAGAAGAAAAATCATAGATACTGAAGATGCATTTGACAAAATTCTACACATGCTTGTATTTGCATAAAGAATCACTGGAAGGACAGGTGAGAAACTAATGAAACTGGTGACTCATGGGGGCAGAGAGCAGGGTTATGAAATAGGGCAGATACTAACAAGGGTGTGGCAGGGTTCTCAACGTACATCTTTTTATATCACCTACATTTTTGAGCCATGTGATCTTTTTACTTGTTCAGAAGTTACAGTTCTCCGTAAATGTTAAATAGTATTATTTTAGCTACCATTATATTCCATGCCAGGAGACTGACCTGTGTTTGTGGTGAAAAATTCAGCTTCAAGTGAATCACAGACAAGAGAAACGCTTTGTCACAGAATCGCAGGTCAGCGGGAAGTAAAGGAAAACACCCAAAGTACTTGTTACCTCTCTTCTAGACCATCTCTCTTGGCTCCTTCTTGACTGTGAAGGCTGACCTTGGACTTGAAAATAGCACAAACAACCCAACTCATGGGCTTTGGTAAATCCTATATGGTCCCAAGTCCTCCATGCTGGTTTCACTTTGTCCTTTGATGAGGGAAGAAAACCAAACCTTAAGAGATGTGGTCAAGTCATTCCAGCAGAACCTGGAGCTCCCACTGTTCTATTATTTGCAGCTCCCTTCCTCAAAAAGGAACTGTGTGGGAGGTCTACTCAATGTTCTGCAATAACCTACATGGGAAAAAAGAACTGATTAATTTTGCTATAAAACTGAAGATAATACAATATTTTAAATCAACCATACCCTAATAAAATTGGGAAAAAAAGAACTGTTAAATGGCTAGATTGGCAGCATGGCTCAGGACAATTTAAAGGGTCCTGATGTGCCTTAGAAATCTATGCAGCATGCGATGGGTATATATTGCATTTACTGAGGATTTGCTCTGTTCCACACCAGGGATGTGGAACTCAAAGACTCCTCCCTCTCTGCAGGCAACTCAGACCAGAGAGGCACAGCCTGGTCTGTCTGCTAATACCTGCTCCCACAGACCTGTGCAAAGGGTCTGGAGGAATCCACAGTAAAGCCCTGCAACCCGGCCCAGGGGGTCAGGCTAGGCAAGCCTGGCCAAGTTTGAAAGGGTGATTTGGCGCTTGCAAGTCGTGAAGGTGGGAGGAGAGGTGAAAACACAGGGTGAGAGCAAGAAGCTTTTGCTCAAGCAGCTACTCTGCCCCCAAGGCCTTCAGCCTCCCCTCGATCACTCTCATCCTTCAAATGCCCTTCACAGAGACAATTCAAGAAAGGTGCTTTGGTTCTCTTTCTTTCTCTCTCTTTCTCTCACACGCACACACTTGGGGTGGTTGATGTGTTCGCCACTGCATCTCTAAGACTCAGTACTTGACCTCCAGTAGGTGCTTGGTAAATATTTATTAAATAATGTGTAAACTGTGTTCTTCAAAGTTGGCCAGGAATTTTTGCATCAGCCTGTTCTGTTTCTTTGGTGAAATCTCTATGGCAAACATAAAACAAAAAAACCATTCAGGTGTTTGTTTATTCATTTCTGAAAGAGACTGCATGAGATGAAGTGTCTGAGCACACAGCCAACAACTTACAACACTGGGCTTGGGAACAGCAATCCCTTGACCCATTCCACTTAACTCTGTTTCCTTTGCTTTGCTCCCTCCCCCTTCTCTGCTTCCCACACAAAACTCCTCCTCTCCCCACCAATCATAGCAAAGAAATCAAAGAAGTCAGTCATTTAGATACACAAACATTTTAAAGGGCTTGACCCTTGGTGGGTAGTACATCTGTGTCCCATTGCTTTTTATTACTTACTGTGTGATATTCAGCAGCTCATTTAACTTCTCCAAGTCTCAGTTTTTCCCTCTGTAAAAGAGAAATATTATTTCTACTCTGTTTATTGGCCATGTTTGTAAAAGTCATAATTGGACACCTGCATACATAATAGATGCTCAATAAACAGGAGATAAGACTCCCATTTAATAATAGGGGTTGCTATTATTATTGGTGATGGTGCCAGTGTGTGTATCGGTTCATTCATCAGTCTCAGCACATTACAAATACCAATCAGCAGAACCTCCTCCTTCATCCTATTATGTCTATGAGTGCAGAGAGCAGTAACGAGTCAACAAAGATATTGAGAAATTAATTAAATGTGCTAAATGAGTGGGGCAGTGAATTGTGAAATCTTGGAAAATGAAGCCTGGGAAAAATTAAGACTAGAAAGAAGGACTTTTTGAATCACAAGGAAGAGCTCTGTGTTTTGACCTCTAAGTTTGGGTTTAAGCACTCAGACTTGGTTGGAAGTAAATTCTTGGTATCTAAACTAGATCCTTGGCCCTTTATCTTTCCTTGGATTCTTGGACAGGCACTGGCTTGTTTTCCTCTGGCCCCTCTACTCACTCATTGTTAGTTTTCTCCAGGCTTTGCTTCCTATGCCCTTCCTTAAATAGTGCTTCCCAGGGCTTCCTGTTCAGGTCCTGGAGCACCCCACCCCGACCCTCCTATCACGGGGCCTGGGCCCAGTAGTCATGCTTGAGTCCTCTTCCTAATTTCCTTTTATTAGTCTATTAGTAGTTTTCAAACGTCCTATCCCCACTGACACAGTCAACTTTCAGACACCAGTGACAAGAGCTAGACTTCTGTGGCAGCCCCTGAACTCTCTGCCCTTTGTTGTCACCCATGCTCCTTTCTCCCAGTTTGTCCTTGCACCACAGTCAGAGGGGCCCTTACCATGCAAACCTCTGGTGCCTTTAGAAGACAGTCAGTGCACCTTAGCATGGCACCCAACGCCCTCCAGGACCTGACTCCTGCCCACCTCTCCAATCAGATCCTGCTTCCTTCCATTTTTCTCTCTCTGTCCCTCCCACACAGGAGAACAGAACTCAACTCTCACCCCTAAGGGTCTTTACTGATGTGCTCTTCCTGCTGGGCATACCTTTCCCCACCTCCTAGCCAGGCCTCAGCTCAGGGACCATCTCCTCTAAGAAACGTTTGCTGTCAACTCATCCTACCCCCAACTCAACTTGCACTCACAATATTTATTACATTGGATATTATGCTTGCCTCTTAACTGTCCATCTCCCTGTATGGGGTACTGGTGAACTCTATGGAGTTCCCATTGTGACTTAGTGGGTTAAATACCCAACATTGTCTTTCTTGTTCAACCCCTAGCCTTGTTCAGTGGGTAAAGATCCAGCGTTGCCACAAACTGTGGTATAGTTCATAGACACAGCTTGGATCTGGTGTTGCCGTGGTTGTGGAATAGGCCCCAGATGCAGCTCTGATTAAGCCCCTAGCCTTGGAACTTCCATATGCTGCAGATGTAGCCCTAGAAAGGAAAAGAAAAAAAAAAAAAGAATACTCTAGAGCCATCTCACCTGGGTTCACATTGGGGCGCTCCCAACTATCAGCTGTGGTGCCTTGCACAAATTACTTAACCCCTCTGTGCTTCAGTTTACCCATCTGTGAAATAAGGGTAATTATGGCAGGATGATTTTGAGGATGAAATGAGCTAATACACGTAGAGTTCTGGGAACAGAGCATGGCACATAATATGCCCTGCATGAAGATGAATTATTATTATTAGATGGTGATCACTTCGAGGGCAGAGATCTGTTTTATTCACATCTGAATCCTCAGTTTCCAGCTGAGCCCCTGGTACTAAATTAATGACTACTGATGGAAATGATGATCAGAGCAATGTGTGTCTATATAGATAGCACTTTACATAGCCTATAACATGTTCATCTGCTATCTGATGACTATGGTTAGCCCCACTTCACAGGTGATGATACTAAGCCTCATAGAGTGCTACATTAATCCAATTTGTTGTAGGAGTAAACAGAAGAGATGGTATGCAAACTAGCCATTCTGTCTTCAGTATTCATGCTTTTGGAATGGGGATTTTTTTTTTTCTTTTTACGGCTGTACCTGTGACATATGGAAGTTCCCAGGCTAGGGGTTTAATGGGAGCTGCAGCTGAGGCCTACGCCACAGTTACAGCAACACCAGATCCAGCCACATCTATGACCTATGCAGCAGCTTGTGGTGACGCCAGATCCTTAACCCACTAAGTGGGGCCAGGTATCAAACCTGCATTCTCATGGAGACTCATTTGATCCTTAACCTGCTGAGCCACAATGGGAATTCTGGCATTTGGGGATTTTAATAGCTGCAAATTGGTCAGCATCTTCTCTTTGTCCGAAAGTCTCTTCCAGATTTTGTTTGGCCAACCCCCCGCTTGTACTTCAACTCCCAGCTTCAAAGCCACCCCTCCCAAGGAGCCTGGCTAACCCTTATGTGCTGCCTTGACTGTGTTGCCAATGACATTTCTCTCTCTCTCTCCCTTTTCCTGGTGTATCCATGACTCCGAGAGCTCCTTAGAGACAAGACTCATTCATGATTCAACTCAATAGTTTTCATCTGTAGCATGGCGCTGGCAGGTGAAGGTTCAGACACCAAAACTAACTGAAGCTTGGTTCCTTCAGCATGTGGTGTGTTCATAGGGTGACATACAGTGTGGATCACAGGCGGAGATGGATTGTGTGTGGGGAGCTGGCCAGGACACTTCCCTTCTGCCCATCCCACCATTTAAGTTCATTTTGTTCTTCCACTCTTCCCATAGTTTCTCAACCTTTCTCAGGGCAGGCACAATAGCACCTCTGTTGGAGAGCTAGACACAGCTCCCAAATTCCACCTTCCTGACCTCCTCCATGGAAAGAACCTCAAGGTCTGAGGTAGTTTCCCTGTAGGGAGCCAAAAGTGGCTGCCAATGCAATTCCTCAACTCCAGCTTTCTAAAAGGAAAAAAGGAAAATCTGTTTTTTCTCTGTAAAGGCTGCAAACCTGTTTCTGAGCCTTCATGGTAAGTGTACATTACCAGACTCCATGCTATCTATTGATATAAGCAAGAACAGTGCCTTGCATTAAAAAAAAAAAAAGTCTGGTTCTCTCTAGGATACTGCTACTCTTCTCTCAATGACCTAAATCAGGATCTGCTCACTCTGTACAATCATGAGGTCACTTTGTGGTAAGAATTGGACCCCTAATAAGGCACTGGTTCCTTCCCAAATGGTTAGAGTGTTTTAGCAGTTGATACCAGTGTTGCATTCAGATTTTAGAGCTCTATAATGTAAAATGACAGATGATTTTCAGCAGTTTGGAAAATGTTATTAACTGTTTGAGCCTTGATACCCTCATCTATAATATAAAGAATCAGTTAATGTTTTGCAAAGTAAATGTAAAGATAAAAATGATGATAGGAGTTCCTGTCATGGCTCAGTGGAAAGGAATCTGACTAGCATACATAATGACACAGGTTTGATCCCTGGCCTTTCTCAGTGGGTTGAGGATCTGGCATTGTCATGAGCTGTGGTGTAGGTCACAGATATGGCTCGGATTTGGCATTTCTGTGACTGTGGCCAGCATCTACATCTCTGATTCAACTCCTAGCTTGGGAACTTCCAAATGCCATGAGTGCAGCCCTAAAAGAAAAGCCAAAAAAAAAAAAGATGATAAATATTTATGGTTATTGCCTTTAGGGAACCTCTTCCAGCTAAACCGGGGAGGCAACTCTTTGGCAGGTGTGAAGGGGCCTGTGCTCAATGGCATGAATGGTCTCCATTTGTTATATAGCTCAAACTCTCAATCAAAAGACAGAAATTAGCAGAATGGATAAAAACACATAACCAACTATATGCAATATACGAGACATTTTATTTTATTTTTATTATTTATTTATTTATTTATTTGTCTTTATGCCATTTCTAGGGCCACTCCGTGGCATATGGAGGTTCCCAGGTTAGGCGTCCAATCATAGCTGTAGCCGCCTGCCTACACCAGAGCCACAGCAACACGGGATCTGAGCCGCATCTGCAACCTACACCACAGCTCAGGGCAACGCTGGATCCTTAACGCACTGAGCAAGGCCAGGGACCGAACCCGCAACCTCATGGTTCCTAGTCAGATTCGTTAATCACTGAGCCATGACAGGAACTCCCACAAGAGACTTATTTTAGCTCTAAAGACACAAATACGTTGAAAGTGAAAGGATAGGGTGTGGCATTTCATGCAAATAGTAACAAAAGAGAACAGGGTTGGCTATAATATCAGACAAAATAGATTTTATTTTATTTTTTTATATTTTTATATTTTTATTTTTTATTTTTTTATTTTCCCACTGTACAGCAAGGGGGTCAGGTTATCCTTACATGTATACATTACAATTACATTTTTCCCCCAGCCTTTCTTCTGTTGCAACATGAGTATCTAGACAAAGTTCTCAATGCTATTCAGCAGGATCTCCTTGTAAATCTATTCTAAGTTGTGTCTGATAAGCCCAAGCTCCCAATCCCTCCCACTCCCTCCCCCTCCCATCAGGCAGCCACAAGTCTCTTCTCCAAGTCCATGATTTTCTTTTCTAAGGAGATGCTCATTTGTGCTGGATATTAGATTCCAGTTATAAGTGATATCATATGGTATTTGTCTTTGTCTTTCTGGCTCATTTCACTCAGTATGAGGTTCTCTAGCTCCATCCATGTTGCTGCAAATGGCATTATGTCATTCTTTTTTATGGCTGAGTAGTATTCCATTGTGTATATATACCACTTCTTCTGAATCCAATCATCTGTCAATGGACATTTGGGTTGTTTCCGTGTCTTGGCTATTATGAATAGTGCTGCAATGAACATGCGGGTGCACGTGTCTCTTTTAAGTAGAATTTTGTCCGGATAGATGCCCAAGAGTGGGATTGCGGGGTCATATGGAAGTTCTATGTATAGATTTCTAAGGTATATCCAAACTGTTCTCCATAGTGGCTATACCAGTTTACATTCCCACCAATAGTGCAGGAGGGTTCCCTTTTCTCCACAGCCCCTCCAGCACTTGTTATTTGTGGAGTTATTAATGATGGCCATTCTGACTGGTGTGAGGTGATATCTCATGGTAATTTTGATTTGCATTTCTCTTATAACCAGCGATGTGGAGCATTTTTTCATGTGTTTGTTGGCCATCTGTATATCTTCTTTGGAGAAATGTCTATTCAGATCTTTTGCCCATTTTCCCATTGATTGATTGGCTTTTTTGCTGTTGGGTTGTATAAGTTGTTTATATATTCTAGAGATTAAGCCCTTGTCGGTTGCATCATTTGAAACTATTTTCTCCCATTCTGAAAGTTGTCTTTTTGTTTTCTTTTTGGTTTCCTTTGCTGTGCAAAAGCTTTTCAGTTTGATGAGGTCCCATGGGTTTATTTTTGCTCTAATTTCGATTGCTTTGGGAGACTGACCTGAGAAAATATTCATGATGTTGATGTCCGAGAGTGTTTTGCCTATGTTTTCTTCTAGGAGTTTGATGGTGTCCTGTCGTATATTTAAGTCTTTCAGCCATTTGGAGTTTATTTTGGTGCATGGTGTGAGGGTGTGTTCTAGTTTCATTGCTTTGCATGCAGCTGTCCAGGTTTCCCAGCAATGCTTGCTGAATAGACTTTCTTTTTCCCATTTGATGTTCTTGCCTCCCTTGTCAAAGATGAATTGACCATAGGTGTCAGGGTTTATTTCCGGGTTCTCTATTCTGTTCCATTGGTCTGTCTGTCTGTTTTGATACCAGTCCCACACTGTTTTGATGACTGTGGCTTTGTAGTATTTCTTGAAGTCTGGAAGAGTTATGCCTCCTGCTTGGTTTCTGTTTCTCAGGATTGCTTTGGCGATTCTGGGTCTTTTGTGGTTCCATATAAATGTTTGGATTGTTTGTTGTAGTCCTGTGAAAAATGTCCTGGGTAATTTGATAGGGATTGCATTGAATCTGTAGATTGCTTTGGGTAGTCTGGCCATTTTTACAATATTGATTTTCCCAATCCAGGAACATGGAATATCTTTCCATTTCTTTACATCTTCTTTGATTTCTTTGATGAAAGTTTTATAGTTCTCGGTATATAGGTCCTTTACCTCCTTGGTCAGGTGTATTCCGAGGTATTTGATTTTGTGAGGTGCAATTTTAAAAGGTATCGTGTTTTTGTATTCCTTTTATAATATTTCATTGCTGGTGTACAGAAATGCACCTGACTTCTGAATGTTAATCTTATATCCTGCTACTTTGCTGAATTTATGAATCAGTTCAAGGAGTTTTGGCGTTGAGTCCTTAGGGTTTTCTATGTATAGTATCATGTCATCTGCATACAGTGACAGTTTGATCTCTTCTCTTCCTATATGGATGCCTTTGATTTCTTTGGTTTGTCTAATTGCTGTGGCTAGGACTTCCAAAACTCTGTTGAAGAGCAGTGGTGAGAGTGGGCATCCCTATCTTGTTCCAGATTTGAGTGAGAAGGCTTTCAGTTTTTCCCCATTGAGGATTATATTTGCTGTGGGTTTATCATAAATGGCTTTGATTTAGTTCAGGAATGTTCCCTCTATACCCACTTTGGTGAGGGTCTTGATCATGAATGGATGTTGGACTTTGTCAAATGCTTTTTCTGTGTCTATTGAGATGATCATATGATTTTTGTTTTTTTTTTTTGTTAATGTGGTGTATGATGCTGATTGATTTGTGTATGTTGAACCATCCTTGTGAACCTGGGATGAACCCAACCTGGTCATGGTGTATAATTTTTTTGGTATGTTGTTGGATTCGGTTGGCTAAGATTTTGTTGAGAATTTTTGCATCTATATTCATCAATGATGTTGGGCGATAGTTTTCTTTTTTGGTGGTATCTCTGTCTGGTTTTGGAATGAGGGTGATGGTGGCATCATAGAATGTCTTTGGGAGTATTCCTTCTTCTTCCACCTTTTGAAAGAGTTTAAGGAGGATGGGCACCAATTCCTCTTTATATGTTTGATAAAATTCACCTGTGAATCCATCTGGTCCTGGACTTTTATTTGTAGGGAGTGATTTTATGACCTCTTCAATTTCATTTCTAGTGATGGGTCTGTTCAGTTGGTCTGTTTCTTCTTGATTCAGTTTTGGCAGGCTCTAAGATTCTAGAAAATTGTCCATTTCTTCCAGATTGTCAGAGTTGTTGCCGTATAGTTGTTCATAGTATTCTCTTACGGTTTTTTGTATTTCTGCTGTATCCATTGTGATTTCTCCTTTTTCATTTATAATTTTGGTTATTTGGGTTCTTTCTCTCGTCTTTTTAGTGAGTCTGGCCAGGGGTTTGTCCATTTTGTTTACCTTTTCAAAGAACCAGCTCTTGGTTTTATTAATTTTCTCTCTTGTTTTTTGAGTCTCTATTTTATTGATTTCTTCTTTGATCTTTATCATTTCCTTCCTTCTGCTGACTTTAGGACATTTTTGTTCCTCTTTTTCTAATTCATTTAGGTGGAGGGTTAAGTTGTCAATTTGGGCTCTTTCTTCTTTTTGGAGAAAGGCCTGTATTGCTATGCATTTCCCTCTGAGCACTGCTTTCGCAGCATCCCATAGGTTTTGAGCGGTTGTGTCTTCATTATCATTTGTTTCAAGGTAGTTTTTAATTTCCTTCTTGATTTCCTCATTGACCCATTGGTTTTTTAGTAGCATGTTGTTTAGTCTCCATGTAGTAAGTTCTTTCTCATTTCTTTTCCCATACTTGATTTCTAATTTCATGGCATTGTGGTCAGAGAAGATACTTGAGATAATTTCTATGCTCCTAAATGTATTGAGATTCGCTTTGTGTCCCAATATGTGGTCGATTCTTGAGACTGTTCCATGAGCATTTGGGAAGAATGTGTATTCTGCTTTTTTGGGATGTAGTGTCCTGAAGATATCAATGAAGTCTAACTTTTCTATTGTTTCCTTTAGGATCTCTGTTGCTTTATTGGTTTTCTGTCTAGAGGATCTGTCCATTGATGTGAGGGGGGTATTAAGGTCTTCCACTATGATTGTATTCTCATCAATATCTCCCTTTATGTCTGTTCATATTTGTTGTATGTATCTGGGTGCTCCTGTATTTGGGGCATATATGTTGACGATAGTAACATCCTCTCCTTGGATGGATCCCTTAATCATTAAGTAGTGTCCTTCTTTGTCTTTCTTTATGTCTTTTGTTTTAAAGTCTACAGACAAAATAGATTTTAAACAGTTTACAAAAGACAAAGAAGGAAAGTATATATTAATAAAGGTTCAATATAGCAAGAATATATAACATTTATAAACATTTATGCAACTAATAATAGGCCATCAAAATATCATGAAGCAAAAACAGAGAGAGTGGAAGGGAGACATAAGCATTTCTATAATAATAGGGACTTCAAGTCCTCACTTTCAATAATGTTTAGAATAACCAAACAGCAGCTAAGCAAGGAAATAGAGGATTTAAGCAATATAATTAATCAATTGGATCTAATATGTGTGTGTGTGTGTGTGTGTGTGTATACATATATATATATATATAGAACATTCTGCCCAGCAATAGCATACACATTCTCCTCAAGGGCAGATGGGACATTTTCTATGATAGATCAAACATTAGGTCACAAATTAAGTCTCAACAGATTTTAAAAGTTATATATCATATAAGTCTCATCTTTGACCACAATGAGATTAAGTGAGAATTCAATAGCATTAAAAATAAATCTGGAGTTCCTGTTGTGGCACAGTGGAAACGAATCCGACTAGGAACCATGAGGTTGTGGGTTTGATCCTTGGCGTCGCTCAATGGGTTAAGGATCTGGTGTTGCCGTGAGTTGTGGTCTGGGTCAAAGACACAGTTCGAATCCTGTGTTGCTGTGGCATAGGCCAGCAGCTGTAGCTATGATTCAACCCCTAGCCTGGGAACCTCCATATGCTGCAGGTGTGACCCTAAAAAGACAAAAGACAAAAAAAAAATCTGGAGAATTCACACAATTTTGGAAAATAAACAACACACTCAAACAATCAATGGATTGGAGAAGAATTCACATAGGAAAATAAAGATACTTAGAGATAAATAAATATGAAAATACAACATATCAAATTTATAGGAGTCAATGAAAGAAGTGCTAAGGGTGAAATTTATAGCTATACAAACTTATCTTAAAAAAAAGAACAATCTCAAATCACTATTTTTTTACAACTTAAGGAACAAACTAAATCCAAAGTTAGCAGAAGGAAGGAAATAAATAAAGATGTGAGGAGACAAAAATGAAATAGAGAATGAAATAACAATAGAGAAAATGAACAAAACCAAAAACTGATTCTTTGAAAAGATGAATAAAAATGAGAAACTTTTAGCTAGAGGGATTAAGAAAATAAAGAGAAAACTAAAAATTTTTAAATCAGAAATGAAACTGAGGACATTACTACTGATTCTACAGAAAAAGGCTTATAAGAGTTTTAATGTATGTCAACAAACTGGATAACCTACATGAAATAGAAACACAAAACCTACCAAGACTAAATTATGAAGAGATAGTAAATCTTAATAGATCTATGCTTAGTAAGGAGATTGATTCAGTAATCAAAATCTCCCAATAAAGAAAAGTCTCTGACCTGATGGTTTTCCTGGTGAATTTGGAGTTCCTGCTATGGCACAATGGGTTTGGAAGCATCTCTGGAGTGCTGGGTTGCAAGTTCAATCCTGGCCCAGCACAGTGGATTAAGGATCTGGCATCACAATAAGTCACAACTGTGGCTTGGATCTGATCCATGGCCTGGGAATTCCATAGACTGCTGGGTGGAAAAAAAAAGTTGGTTACTGATGAATTCCACCAGTTAAGGAGCTGACATCAAACTTGTTAAACTTGTTCAGAAATTGAAGAGAAAGTAACACTCCCTCACTCATTTGATGAGGCCTGATTCCAAAGCCATAAAAATACACAATAAGAAAAGAAAACTGCAGACCAATACCCTATGAACATTGATAGAGATATCCTCAACAAAATACTACTGAATTGGCCCCATGCATGCAGAGATGAAGAAGCCCTACTCACATCTGCTGCTTTGGGGAGATTGCATGTGTGGTCAAAAACCAACCATCCAACCAACCAACAACAACAACAAAGAAAGTCCACTTTGTCACTGGTGCTTCTGACCAATCACCTATAGATCAAAAGTCCCAATGACCCCCTCCTTGGATTCAGTTAGTTTGCTAGAGGGGCACACAGAACTCAGAGAAACATTTTGCTCACTAGATTGCTGGTTTATTAAGGAAAGATACAACTCAAGAACAGCCTGATGGAATAGATGTACAGAG
The DNA here is from genome assembly GCF_016906955.1 of Phacochoerus africanus. NCBI lineage: Eukaryota > Metazoa > Chordata > Mammalia > Artiodactyla > Suidae > Phacochoerus > Phacochoerus africanus. Next base: position 88,116,822 of record NC_062546.1, read on the forward strand.
GAGGCACTTGGGGTGGGTCTCGGAGCTTCCATGCCCTCTCCAGGTGCTCTACCCTCCCTGCACTTCTCGGGGTTCACCAACATATGAGCTCTCTGAAACCTGTCCTTGTGGGATTTTATGAAGGTTTAATTATATAGACATGATTGTTTAAGTCCTTGGTCATTGACAATTTATTTTCAGCCCCCCTCCCCTCCCCAAAGGTCAGTTGGTTGGGACTGAAATTTCCAACTCTCCAATCCATGGTTGTTCCCCCTGGCAACCAGCCTTCATCCTTAACCACTTTCTAAAAGTCACCTCATTACCCTAAACTCAGATGTGGTTGAAAGGAGTTTGTTATGAATATTAAGACACATTCATCACTCTTGTCACTTAGAAGATTCCTAGGGTTTTAGGAATTCTGTGCCAGAAAAAAGGATGAAGAGTAAATATATATATGTATTTCTTATTATAAATCACAATATCACAGCTATCTTCAAACAGACATCATCTACCAGATCCTACAGGCATTTTGGTGCCCTTTGGCACCAAAACACACTTCCCCCTGCCATTTGGTGTTGAAGGGTGGTAAGTGCCACCCACTATTGGTGGCTCTTGTATCAACCTGTAGGTCTCTCTACTCCCCCTTACCCATGTGTCACAAATAGTCCTATAAAACTCTGCTCAATTACTCAGGTTGAATGTGCCATCTGTTTTTTACCATGACCCAGACTGAACAAATAGAAGAAAACTTGCTGTTTTTTAATTTTGAAAAATGTTTTTCATGTAGAAATATAAAAGGAGCAGAAAGGCAGAAAGAAAGAATCAACAATCCTTTTCCCCAAACATTCCTTGCCCCTGCCCTTCTGCTTTAACTTTTAATGGTTACCTCCATACATCAAAAAATATCCTAAGGCCACTTGCTAATTAATGCCCTATGACATTATCCAAGCCTCCTGATGGGTGAGGTGAGAATTTCTCTCACTTGTATCACCTCTACCTCCTCTTCCTCTCTCCTTCCAATTAGTATTTTTTTTTAATGGCCACATTTGCAGCATATGGCAGTTCCTGGACCAGGGATTGAATTGGAGCCACAGCTGTGCTGCAGTTGTAGCTACACCGGATCTTTTAGCCCACTGGGCTGGGCTGGGGATCGAACCCATGCCTCTGCAGTGACCTAAGCCACTGCAGTTGTATTCATAACCCACCGTACCACAGTGGGAACTCCTCCCCTTCTAATTTATGGTAGTATTATTTTTAACTTCCTCTACTATTTACCATACAGCTGTAAATAATAGACATGTAAACTTTTATTTCTTTTCTACTGCTTTCAATTGTGTCTCTTAACCTTGCATTTTGCAAATTGAATGTGTTACCTCCCTAATTCTTCCCTCTTTTTTCCTCCCTTTTCATCTCATTGCTGTCTAGCTAAATCTTTTATGTTATCAGTGTGGATCACATTTACATCCTGTTTGTAATCACTTGATTTTCTATGCTTTGTCTATGAATATTTCTAAATATTGAGAGTCAGTAATCTGTGTTTATATTATGGTGATTTATCATTGAGTGCAGGACAAGGTAGTGTGCATTTTTTTTCCAGGTTCAATATCACAGTCCCTTAGGTTAGTCATAAGAGAACATTCTTAGCATCAGAGTGAAATGTACTTTTTTCCTCTACCCAGAATTGCTTATATTTATGCTACATTTAGTTTGCTTTCTATTGGGGCTGTGACTATTTTGTACAAGTCATACTTCCTTGACTTTTTATTTTATTTTTTCCTTGTAGAGAGAAAACAAACCCCACATATATTCATATTATATTATAAATATCATCTAGCTCTGTGGTCATTCTATTAACTTCTTGGAATTCTTTTTATTTTTCTTAAGATGATATTCTTTTTTTTTTTTGTCTTAGGGCTGCACTGGCTGCATATGGAAGTTCCCGGGCAAGGGGTAGAATTGGAGCTATAGCTACGGGCCTATGGCCTATGCCACAGCCACAGCAACTTGGGATCCAAGGCAGTGTCTGTGACCTACACCACAGCTCACTGCAATGCCAGATCCTCAACCCACTGAGCAAGGCCAATGATCAAACCTGCATTCTCATGGATACTAGTCAGATTCGTTTCCACTGTACAACAATAGGAACCCCTAAGACAATATTCTTGAAATGCAACAACTTTTTATAATTGCTTTCAAGGCTTGTGGCAGACTTACTACCAGAGCCTTCTTTTCATTGAATTCCTGATTAGCTTTGCAATTTTCTACATTCCCTAATTCTCCCTTTCTTGGTTTTGCCTACCCATTCTTCTTTTCTCAACTTTCTCTTTTGGGAGTATATCCCCAGAAAATTCTATAGAAAAAGTATGAGTGAGGCAAAATGTTATGAACACTTGCATGTCTGAAAAGGAACTTGTCTTTTTCTCACTCTTAGGTTGGATAAAGAATTCCAGGTCCAAAATAATTTTACTTTCATATTTTGAAGCCTGGATTCTGGTGTTTTTTGGCATCCTTCATTGCTGAAGAGGAGTCTAATCCATTCTGATACAAATTCCCTTACAGTTACCTGTTTATATTTTCCCCCTTAAATCTCAAGAATGCTATACTGAGTGATTTGAGATTTCACTGTAATGCATCAAGGTCTTCATTTTCTTTTAATTTAGATTAAAAAAATAATTCTCCTCAGCTCTTGGAATTATTTTTATTGCTTCTTTGGTAACTTCCTTCACTAATTTCTCTCTTACCCTTTCTGAATTTCTCTTAATTCGCTATTGAACCCCCTGGATTTATCCTTTATGCTTCTTTTTCAGTTCTTTATTATCCTTTCTTTGCTATTTCGTTCACTGTTATAGAAAGTTTCCTCAATTATATCTTCTAATTTCCCTATTAAATGAAAAGGTTTTAAATTTTTTTGACAATTTAATTTCCCAGAGATATTTACTGCTTTTTCATTGGCATAAAAAAAAATCCAATTTTTCTTGTTTTATCTTATGGATATAAATTGTTTTCAAGCCTCTTGTTCCTTGAATTCTCTTTATTGCTTATAGCGTATTTTTCCATTTTTTCTTAAAGTGTTTTTATCCTTAGTTGTACATTGAGATATATATATATATATATATACACACACACACACATATACATATACACACACACATATATATACACACACATATATACATACATATATATATATATACACATACACACACGCGCGCGCGCACACACACACACACACACACACACACACACACATATATATATATATATTTTTTTTTTTGCCAGACCCACAGTGTACAGAAATTCCTGGGCCAAGGATCAAACCAGAGCTACAGCAGTGAAAACACCAGATCCTTAACTCATTGAGCCACTTGGGAACTCGTGGTTTTTAAAGATGAATATATAGAAATGATGTTTCATGAAGAGGTGCTTGTCTATCTTTTTTCCTCAAATGTTTGTTCATGTTTAGCTGTCGGCTTATTTGTAAGAATGAGGGATAGAAATGCTATCAGTTTCTGTGTATGGGGGGAGGTCATATCAACTAGCAAACTTCTCTCCAGGTATTTGTAAATGAGAAGGCTTGACTTTGGGATGTCAACACACATACCACCTGTCCTGCTCTTCCCCAAATAAAATAATTAAATTTCTTTAGAGGGAAAACTTGTTTTTTGGGGGACTGGAGTTAAGCCTGGAGTCTTGTCTGGAAGACACATGCCTCCCTCTGTTTCCACCTGCTCTGTGTACTTTGTGCTGTTGACACCTCTGCTGGCGTTCATGTTAATAAATGTACTGACACTTGCCATATATGTTTTTCTTCCTGAAATCTGTCAAAATTTCTTCTTCAAATATGGCACCCCTGTTATTCTCTTTATTATTACTTATTTTATAATAAAAACATTTCTATCAGATGAGATTGGGTGCATTCAGTGAGTTAAGGATCAGGCGTTGTCACTGCTCTGGTCACTGTTGTAGTGCAGATTTGATCCTGGGCCTGGGAACCGCTGCATGCTGCAGGCATGGCCAAAAAATTAAAAAAATAAAACAAAAAGAGAGTAAATCCTAAGAGTTCTGACCATGAGAAAAATATTTTTCTATTTCTTTCATTTTTTTCTTTTTACTGCTGTCCCTGCGGCACATGGAAGATCCTAGGCTAGGGGTCAAATCAGAGCTGCAGCTGCTGGCCTACATCACAGCTGCAACAACACTGCATTGAGCCGCATCCGTGACCTCTGCATCAGCTTGTGTTAACACTGGATCCTTAACCTACTGAGTGAGGCTAGGGATCAAACACACATCCTCACAGACACTATGTCAAGTTCTTAACCTGCTGAGCCACGAGGGGAACTCCTATATTTCTTTAATTTTGTTATCTATATGAGATGATTGATGTTCACTAAACTTGTGATAATCACATTATGATATATGTAAATCAAGTCATTATCCTGTACACCTTGGACTTAAATGGTGCTGTATGTCAATCATTGAGATCAACAAAACTGCAAGAAGTAAACAAAAATATTTATCATTTTGAAAGGATCTTAGAAAGGAGGGAAGTCAAATTCTTGACCTCAGTTTGCTGTCTTGAAATGGAAGCCTCTGAAATGTCAGTTTGGCCTTCCATGGTCCATACTCTGAGAATGTTCTCTTAAGGATTTGCCTGTGATGCTTCTCAAACTTCTCTAGACTCATTTATGATAAAACACTCATGTAATTTGCTGAAGAAATCTTTCCAGCTGTAAGCTTTACATTTGCAGACAAAACCAACCAAATGTTTATCTGGTTGTGTTTACTTTCCAGTGCTGTGTTGCAGGTGACATAGCAAGTCTTCAATAAACACCTACTGAATGAATAAATAAGTAAATAAACAAGTGATGACTAAACCACTAATTAAAATCAAACAATGTAAGGAAGTGGATAATATGTGTGTTCAGTCAAAAAATAAATTAAATAGTTTATACATTTGAACATTCTATTTTTGGATACATTTCTGTTGGAGTAGATATTAATGCAAATAGATTGATTTTTAAAATGAATGCAAATAAGTGTATACATTTAAATAATGTTAACTTTTTTCTTTTTCTGGCTGCATCTGTGGCATCCTGTAGCTAGGGGTCGAATCAGAGCTGCAGCCTGAGATCTGAGCCACATCTGCAACTACACTGCAGTCTGCAGCAACGCTGGATCTTTAACCCACTGATCGAGGCCAGGGATCTTACCTGAATCCTCATGAACACTACGTCAAATTCTTAACTCTCTGAACCTCAATGGGTTGACTTTTAAAACTGTTGTCTTGAAAGTTACACACTTATTCCGAGTAAACTCACTGATGAACATTTTTGGTAATTCTTTTTGAACTTTCTTTTGGACCCTACACACATTTTTAAAAAAAGTTTCTTCAGTGGGAACAAATCTCTGTCTGCGAAGCCATACTTTTATGCCTTAAAATAGTCCAATACTAGTCTGAATATATTCTTTAAATCAGAATGAATATACATTATTTTTGTGGTCAAAACCATGTGATAAAGCAGATCTTAAATGGAGTTGTAAAGTGATTATAATAAAAACCTCAAGAGAGAAGAGTCTTTTTTTTTTTTTTTGTGAGTAATAGCGGCAGCTTTTGAAGTGTATACTTCTCCAAAGTATCCTGTCTGTGAGGGTGACACTCATGTCAATGTCCAAAATGAGACTCACTGCTTTTATAACCACCCCATGCATCATCTTCCTTGCTGTTTATCATAATGATTACTGTGCAGTCGATAATAAAATTAATAAGTGCCTACTATGTAAAGTCAGAAACTTCATACATGTGATTCATTGTATTTGGTTGTGATCTCCACTTTCACAGATGAGAAGGCTATAACTCAATTAAGTGTCCAAGATACTCAGCTAGAAAATGGCAGAGCTAACATGCAATATCAGGTCTTTCAAAACCCCTGGGCTGAATTCTTCCATCTCAAAACCCTAGCTAGACAAGCATTGCTTCTCTTTTGTATATGAGGACGTTAAGCCCCTTGACCAAGGTAATTAATTGACTAGATGTTAATTTCCTGGATCCTAGCCTAAAAGCCTCTACATAACTCTCTCCTTCTCATGCTTGTTTGACAAAATCCTTCTAGGTTAAGTGGGTGTGTCTCCCCAGCCAGTGTCAATGTGGCAGCAGAGCGCAGTTTTCAAGCACGTCTTTTTACTTTTTTTTTAGAGCCACGCCTGTGGCATATGGAATTTCCCAGGCTAGGGGTCAAATTGGAGCTGTAGCTGCCAGCCTATGCCACAGCCACATCCACAACATGAGATCCTAACTGCATCTGTGTGATCTATGTCACAGCATGCTGCAACTCAGGATATGTAACCCACTGAGCAGGGCCAGGAATCAAACCCACATCCTCATGGATACTTTTCAGGTTCTTAACCCTCTGAGCCACAACAGAAACTCCCTCATGCATATCCTTGAATGGGGACACAGAGAGAGTCTTCTCCTGTCTGTACCCTGCCAACATGCCATCCACTTGTTGGAAGGTGAGAGGTAGGGAGATCCAAGGTCATATTTTCTCAGGAGGTCATTAGTTTTCTGGTGTCCTGGCTTTCCTTGGATCTATTCTAAGCACAGCTATTCATTAAGTCTCTGACTCTAGGATCCTTGGATCTATTCTAAGCACAGCTATTCATTAAGTCTCTGACTCTAGCTTTTATCATTTTGGCTGTTGAATTAGACCTTCTCCTTTCTTTCTTAGGTCCAGCCAGCACAAAGTCTCTTGGGCTTTTCTTCTTTCTAGAAGTTTGAGTATCCCTTTGGGGTTGTAAAAACTTTGAGCAAGTGGGATGTGGAGGCAGAGCCTTCTCCTACCAGCCATGCATTGACCGTAGTTAAACCAGTCTAGTTCCTGAAATGTGGGGCATGGAGTCATACCTAAGGGGATATATGATCACTGGGGGGACAAGGAGCCAACAAAGTGATTCCAGGCATTTCTGAACACAGTGTGTGCTTGTGTGTGTGTGTGTGTGTGTGTGTGTGCAGGGGTTGGGAAAAGTATGAGTTCTGCTAATTGTAATAGAACTGGCAAATAAATGCTAACTGAAGGGCTCAACTGCGTAAAAGTCATTCCTATATCTGGGGATAACCAATGCTCCCATAACATGTCTGGGTGACCTAAGAAATTGGAAGCTGGAAGGCCTGGCTACCCACCCAATATTACCACAGGCCTTGGGCGTAAGACAACCAGAATGTATTTCAAAACCCTGCTGATTTTTGCACTCAAAACTCCTCCTAGACTGGCATATTGCTTCCCATTGGTTCTAGAAGTTAATCTTCAGATGGTTAGACCCTTATCCTGAACACTAGGGATAGTCCTGGCCCAGAAAGGGGTTGAAGTCAATTATCACTGTCAAATGTCCAAGAAAGTCCAAACTACCCCATTCAGTGTCCAGTTAAGTGTTCAGCTAAAGTTGCTTATACGAACTCCTTTTGAGATGGGAGAATGTAAATCTCTATAAATATGGAAATATTTTTATGATTTTCTGTATGATCAGACAAGGAAATAAAGGGACTACAAATCAGTTGTAGATTTATAGATTTCCCTAATGGATTGTGGATCCATTCTCTTTTCCGGAGAGTAGCATTCCTGCTCCAAGACTCAGCAAAAGGTCTCATTTAGGCTGCATTCTTCTATAAACTGTCTATGTGTTTGAGCTGTGTGTTTCTTGACTGTGGTTTTCTGTGGACCAGATGTTTTTCTTTCACTACACCCAAAAGGCTTCTTTTCTGAGGACTTCATAAAGTCAAGAGATATTGAGCTGAGAAGAACCACACCCAGAGTGCAGAAGGATCTCTGGATAGTTTACTGACAATGAGCTTGAGACATGGAATGCATGCACAGTAACTAGATGCAAATGTAACCACAGCAGGGTCCCGGGGATCATGGCCCATGATGGCTTACAAGAGTCTGTGTAACTTTTCAGGAGTGTGCTTCTCCTGAATTTTCTTCTGCATCCCACATGGATACAGGTCCATTTACAGTGGGCTGGTCGCATCCTTCTGTAAAGATTGCTATGCTAACCACATAGGCTTCTCATTCTGGCTGAAATTGCTTGAGATCAGTCTTGAGAGTGCATCTCAGTTAGCCATATTCCAGAATTGTAGCTGTGATTGCCCCAATTATTCATGCCTCTAGCCGAGCAAGTTATGTAACTTGCTGCAGCCCTTGAGAGGCATTTTCTCATTCACGGGTCTGCTGCAGTAAGATTTGGTAGGCTTTCCTAACTTTTGGCAGGAACAACTCTTATGTCAAGTGCCACTTTGAAAAGTTTTTTTTTTTTTTTCTGATGATGACTTCTTGTATTTCATTACTAAATGTTTTCTGTGACTATAGCCATTCTGTCATGCCAAATCCTTTTGTGACATTGACTATTTGGCCATTTTGTGTTCAACTGTGAAAAAACTCCCTGAAGGAAATGACTGCCATGTAATTGTTCCAATGTTGGCACTATTGCATTATGCAATACATTCTTTGCCTCTTCCTAGCTACTGGTTGTTGCTAGAGGCCCTTGGAATTCCTTGGCTCATAGCTGAATAACCATTAACTCCTGCCTCTCTCTTTTCATGTCAATCTTCCCACTGTTTTGTATCTATATGTCCATGTCGTCACATGACCTCCTTATAAGGGGGCCAGTGGTCACCAGAAGTAGAGCTCATTCTAATCCTGACTCACCACATCTTTTTTTCTTTTTGTTTTCTTTTTTAGGGTTGCATCTGAGGCATATGGAGTTTCCCAGGCTAGGGGTTGAATTGGAGCTACAGCTGCTGGCCTATACCACAGACATAGCAATGCTAGATCCGAGCCACCTCTGTGACCTACACCACAGCTCATGGCAATGCCAGATCCTTAACCCACTAAGCAAGGCCAGGGATCAAACTTGCATCCTCATGGATCCTAGTCAGGATCATTAACAGATGAGCCACAATGGGAACTCCATTCCCCTCATCTTAACTAATTACATCTGCAAAGAACCTATTTCCAAATAAAGTCATCTGATGAGGTGCTGTGGGGACATACATTTTGAAGGGGTACTAGCCAACCTAGCATAATTACAGATCTCGACATGGATCTGTTCCCTTTTCTAGGCACTCATATCTCTGCTAACTCAAGCATTTGGAAGAATAAAGTCCCATAGAAGTATGCACAATTCCCCCAGTCTGAAATTTGGAGTTCAGAATTTGAGTGCAGTAACTGGGTTCTATCTTGGTACTGCTATAATTAGGTTACCTTTATTCCTTTATGAATCATTAACTTTGAAAACTGCTGGTTCACTCTGTGACAACCAGTAATACATCATCTTTAACCAGTCTGTACCACCATAAAAAAATGCTATTCAAGTACTAATTTATTGCTCTGTGACACAAATGGTGCATCTCAAACAAACTCAGCCAATTTTAAGGATGATTTCTGGGCTGTTTAATAAGGCTTCTTCTGCTAGCTTTTGGAAAATGTTACTTTAAAGATTATTATTTTCTGTTTCAGGACAAATCCATGAATAAGGTCCATTCATGTTAGCTATAGTGAGCTGATGCATCTCTTGTCCATAAAACTTGAACACTCGGGTGTCAGAAGTGATTTTTCTGAAGCTAACTTTTCCCATACTTTGAGTTATCAGTTTCTGTCGTGCTGGTGTGCATTTCAGTTGAGGTTTTATTACATTGTGTTGGCAGCACATTATGTTTTTTACACATGGATTTGATTGAGAAATGAAACTGGAATAAGAATGAGGTAGCAGCAGCATCTGTTGCAAGACTCAGCTATTGCTGTTGTCAATCAGCCTGATTGATTAAATATGGTGGTACACATTTTTATTAAAATGAAATACTTCTCTTGAAAGAGGACCATTATGCCAATAGATTATATGACTCTCCTGAAGAGGGTTCCTGAGGAAAAGTCCTCTTGGCAGAGTGTAGTAATTGTAGATAGCTGGAACCAATAGGAAAGTTCAGATTAGATCTGGCTGGTTTTATAAAGTGAATTTTTTTCGTGTTTGGAAGACGTGAGCCAGTGTTTGGGGGTACTGATCCCTGCTGAAGAGAGTTTGACGATTCCAAAACACTGTCCCTTCATTTTGCTGATGTCTTAGGGGCCACTTGGTTTTAAGGCATCAAGTATGACCTAGACCTTTTTAAAAATAAGAGCAAACATCTGGTCAACAGAAAGTTCCATCTCTTTCATTTTATATTCAAATTCATTTTCAGCTTGCCATTGTTTAATAAATCTGAAAAACTGATATCCAAACTAGAGGTGAGAATGGAGATTCTTGAGGATAAGAGTAGACAGATTTTCCCATGGACTTCAATCAGAATCCAGCAAACACCCCTGACTGCAAAACTCTGAAATTTGGAGGAACTTCAAAGAGGAAGTGGTGAGGAGTTGGGTATGTTAGATCATCATAAACTCAAAGAGGTGAAATAGGAAATCAGGACGGCTCCCTGGAGACAACGCAATGACTTGGTAAGTCCTATTCAGTTTCGATGTTGCTGATTTTTTTTTTTAATCTTACTGTGGTCACTTGGGTCACCTTGGCTGGGGCTGAGTATTCCCGGGGTGTTGATGCCTCATGCTGACTCAGGTCTGCCTAAATTCCAGGGAGCCTGTTTATTCATGGCCTCTAGGAAAATGTCTCCTGTTAGAATCCATGTAGGACAGTAACCTCAAAAGGCTCTGCATTAGTGTAAAACACAGAGGTTCAGAAGACGGCTTTTCAGAAAAATAAGTGAGCAATAAGAAAAGAAAAGCCTTTGGAGTAATTCCTTTAACACACAGAATGCTTCTGCTTCAGGGCTTGTGTCAAGACTAATCGTGCAAGATTGAGATATTTTCAGCTGTATCCAATTTAGGTTTCGGCTTTTCCTTTCAGAGGGATTGCCTCTGAAACAATCTTTCTCACTGCAGTCCCCACCCCCGTCTTCTAAAGCCTGTTTGTAGATTTGGGGATTGCTAACAGATTTCAAGAAGAGCAAGAAATCTCTGAAATACCACAGAGCTAAAAGCCAAAAAAAGCAGCAACACTTGAGAAATTTCATTCTTTTAAAAAAATATTTTGTCGAAGGGTGGTCTCCACCTTTCAGTCAACATTCTTCTCCGGATTCAGCCAAGAAGGATGAAAACCCCACAGGTTTGTAGATTGCAACTTGGAGTTTCCTAGTTGGCTCAATAGACCTTTTAGGGTATGGTCTCTTTCTGTCTGATTTATTTCTTGGCTTCTTGGATCTTGTCAGTGCCAATCCATGAACAGAGGCCACTAGATAGAAGTCAGGAGCAGACTATCTAGTAAGTTGTCTGGAAGCACAGTCACCCTGGTTGTCCAGCCAGGAGCTTGGAGTTTTGCCACAGAAGGAGATCAGGAACAGATATCAGTAACTAGGCAGCACACGTGTTGAGGGTTAGGCCAAAAAGCAAACCAAAGTTCAAAAGTCCTGGAAGAGGAATTCCCACTGTGGCACAGCAGAAATGAATCCAATTAGTAACCATGAGGTTACGGGGTCAATCCCTGGCCTTGCTCAGCAAGTTAAGGATCCAACGTTGCCGTGAGGTATGGTGTAGTTTGCAGATGTGGCTTGGATCCTGCGTTGCTGGGGCTGTGGCGTAGGCTGGCAGCTGGTGCTCTGACTTGACCCCTAGCCTGGGAACCTCCATGTGCTGCGAGTGCAGGCCTAAAGAGACAAAAGACAAAAAAAAAGTCCTGGAAGACACATCGGTGAGGTCCATATAACATCACCCTAAACACTGGGCTGTGACCTGACTCACATATTAAAAAGTCAAGTGATTAAGAGTGTGGGCATCAGATACTAATCCATTATTTACACCTTTGGGCAAATGCCTTAATCTATTTATCACTTTCCTCATCTGTAGAGATTAAGCATCTTTCTTATGGAGTTATTGAGTAGATGCAGTAAAATAATGTTAACTAAAACTCCTGTGATAAATGGCAAATGCTTAATGTGTTGTAGTGATTATGCTTTCCTATTTCTAATATGCTCTTTTCAAAGGTGGAGCAGACATGAGTCTGAGAGGGCCTGAGCCCATGGAGCAGGTGTGAAAGTGACCAGGCTAGGAGTGGAACACAGTGAGAAAGAGATGGTCCATTGTCACCTAGCCAATGCTCTCATGTAAAAAATTGAGTGGAGCTTCATTAGCTATTTTTTTCTCCTCCTCAATTTCTGGTAGTTTCAAAGAAGTTTTGTTGTTATTCTTGTTATTATGGTGTGTTTTATTTAACTTTTTGTTAAAGTATAACATACTTTTAGTTATTTATTATTTATTTATTTTTCTTTTTTTGGCCATACCTGCAGCATATGGCTTTCCCAGGCCAGGGGTTGAATTGGAGCTGCAGCTAAGGCCTATGCCACAGCCATGGGATTCTTAACCCACTGAGAAAGGTAAGGAGTCAAAGCTGCATCCTCACAGAGACAACATTGGTTCCTTAAGCTGTGGAAATTCCGTAAATTATAAGATAATTTTAGAAAAGTGCATCATCATAAGCAGAGAAAATAATTTTTCACAACTGGAGCACACTCATGTAACTAGTAGCCAACTCAAGATCAAAATAATTTGGAGTTCCTGCTTGACATAGTGGGTCAAGGAGCCAGTGCAGCTGGAGTTGCTGCTGAGGTGTGGGTTCCATTCCTAGCCTGGCACAGTGGATTAAGGATCTGGTGTAGAATCTGGTATAGGTCACAGCTGTGGCTGGGATTCAATCCCTGGCCTGGCAATGTCCATACACTTCAGGTGTGGTCATTACAAAAAAACTGAAATATTAGAACAATTCCAGGACCCTCAGAGCCTGCTTCTTGCTCCCTTTTAGTCACTATTCCTACTCCACAGGGAGCCACTATTCTGATTTCTGCCACCAGATATCAATTTTGTCCGTTTTTGGACCACATGTAAATAAAATCATGTACAATAAGCTCTTTTACATCTGGCTTCTTTTGATCAGCATTTGCTTGCCAGATCCATATACACTGTAGCTTGTATTTGGAGTTCCTTCATTCCAAATGCACATCTGATTATTCCATGCTTGTGGGTATTTAGGATGTTTACAATTTAAGGTTATTGGGGACAGTGTTTTTCTTGGACATGTCTTTTGGTGAACCTGTGTGCTCATTTCTTTTCAGTATGTTTCTAGGAATGGGATTATTGGGTCAGCTATAAGAGGTGCTCTCAAACAGTTTTCCCAAGTGGTTGCACCAATTTACTCTTCCCAGGAATGTATGTAAATCTGATTGCTTCCCATCTTCCTCATCTCTTGGTATTGTCTCCTGGTAACCTTTCTGGTGGGTCTAGTGTACTGTACTGTGGATTTAAATTTTCATTACCCTGGTGACAGATGAAGTTGGGTACATTTTTGACTGGAAATCTGTGTCTTGGAGAAGCCCGAATTTTCTGACACTCTGTACCGACATTCAATGTCAATACTGCTGCTCCAAACTGAGGTGTGGATTTAGCAATCAGAATGGGGGCTGGGGTGGGGGTGTGCTTCCTCACAGTCAGCGTTGCCTCTTTTCATCTTGAGTAACATATACTGTTCTGGGCCCTCCACTTTATAATGATGGAGATGAAAGAGGGCGTGTTTAGAGAAGAGAGATCAGGCCAGCATTCAGACCAGCAAGGGGAACAGTAAGAATAACTGAGATTGTTCAGGCTATAGGGAGATGTCAAAGGGAAACAGAAAAATCACCATTTAATTTATGAAAACTGTCTTTGGAAAGAGGCGGTAGGATTGTTTGATAGGAACCATGAGGCAAAACTATAAAAAGTACAGGAATGAAGTTTGCCGGATTGCAAGTTCATCCTTTGTTATCTTGCTCTTTCTTCTGGTTTAGCTTGATGTTAGCCCAAACAACAAGGCAAGGTCGGTCTCCCTTTCAGGCAACAAAATGTTGTCATCTAATTTGTGTAGCTTAATTAGCTTCAGTATAAGGAATACCTTAGGATACAAATGACACCTATTTCATGATTTTATTATTCCCAGTAAATATTTAGCTCCTCTAAGCTCTAGAGACTAGACTGAGTTAGTTCTTCACAAAGGACAGACATGGTTACAAGTGGAGGCCTCATATGTCGCTGATGAATTCTCAAAAAATTGGTACTTACAAAACAGAGCCAATCTGAGCTAGAAAAACAATCAAACAAGGAAGACAGTTCATGGAGACACTTTATTACTTGGTTGACTCAATATGAGTGAGAGATGCTAATGGTCAAGAGTGGGGCCAAGTTTGCATGAGGCTAATAATGTCTCTAAAAGGATACAAGAAATAATTTGATTTCAAAAGAAAAGATGACAAAGCTAAGGCTATTGGGAAGGAAGGGTAAGGCAAAGGAGGCAAAGCGGGAGAAAGAATCAGGTGCAAATGTAAGGAAGATGAGATCCTTGAGGGAAGAGCGCCATGGATGAAGAAAGTGTGAGCAGTGGGGGTAGAGGGAGAAAGGTCAGGGAACAAAGGGAAAGAGCTATTTCGAAAGGTCTGTAAATCCATATATATGTCAAATATTGTCGATATGCTTAATGTATAACGTTATACACACAAATATCTATGTTGCTCTTTAAATATGCACAGATGCTGTATCGCTTCGACTATCTTTAAAAAAGATACTGAACTCAGAGTTAATATTGTCATGTATCTTCTTAATCAATGATTCAAAAGTCCAGCTTCTCACATGTATGGGTAAGGGGAAGTTTTTATCATTAAAAAAGTGTCTTATATTTGCAATCATTGGTAACCATTAATCTGGATGGTTACAAATATGGTTGTTCGTATCAGTCTACAGAAAACTGGAAATTCAGATAATCAAGTAGGGGAAAAGACGTGAAGTCTGAAAGCGAGTTTGGGTTACACACTTATCACTCTTAAGATTGAAAGGAATCAAGATAGCTTATTTTACACATTCCCTTACTTCTGGCCAGGGTCAAACCTCATCCACCTTAGACAGATGCCAGTCTATCTTGCTCTCTACTATTATTTGGATCTGTTTCCCAAGTGTTTTGAGTAGAAATCACTGCAGTGTCTACAAAGGAAATACAATGGTAAACAGTGTTCCCTGCTTTCTGGAAAGAGGAATACAAACTTTCTTGGATCCTTTATTTTAAACTTATAAAGCTCTTTCTACCAAGATTTCTTTACTGAACCTAAGTTTGACATTGGGAGATTATCATGCAGTGACAGTCTTTTTTTTTTTTTTTTCTTTTTTTAGGGCTGCACTTGCGGCACGTGGAAGTTCCCAGGCTAGGGGTCGAATGAAAGCTGTAGTTGCCAACCTATGTCACAGCCACAACAACTCCAGATCCAACTGTGATCTGGAGACCAACACCAGGGCTCGCTGCAACACCAGTTCTTTAACCCAATGAGTGAGGCCAGGGATGGAACTCATGTCCTCATGAATACTAATTGGGTTTGTTACCTCTGAGGCTGAGCCACAGTGGGAACTCCCGTAGTGATAGTCTTGATCCACATCTTCTTGCCTGGGAATCACAAAAAGATGCTGATGCTTAAAAGATAGGAAGAACAAGAGGTTGGATGCTCTCTACAACCCATATTGTTGCTGTCCACAGCACTATTCCAACACCATTGGAGAAAATATAGTAAAGACACTGAAAGAGCCTAGTTGGAGTTTTAACTATGAGAAAGCCACACTCCCTCCCATTTTCTCTCCTCCTTCTAGTGTGTGTGTGTGTGTGTGTGTGTGTGTGTGCGTGCGCGTGCGCATGTGTGTGCGCACACACACACTTTGTAAGCAATGCATTAGTAAAACAAGCTAATCAGTCTTGGAACAGGCAAGCAATCAAACAAAAAAAAGACATTTTAAGGAAGGCTCCTATTTTCTCACTGACAGGATACACATTAACTAAACTTAACAGCAGCTGCTCTGGTGGGAAGACATTTTTCTTTGGGCTGTCAGCAAGTTTTGATCCTCCCCATTCTCCCAGCATATATCTAGAAAAATTCCAATATGATCACACTATTTCGGCAGTTAGCTAAATAGCTAGTGTAATACAGGAAGCACCCTCCATCCCTTTCTGAGTGGAAGGCTGCGGTCATTTCACTTTTCCAATCAAGCCATGAACTCTGGATAGAGGAGCACTACTATCTACCCAAATAAAAGACCTAGAAAGACATTTTATAAAGGTACTGACCTTTGAATAATGAAATCTGCTATTCCTCCCATCTCAGTTGATGTACATATTAGTAGCTCAATACATGATAATTGACTGATTGAATTATAAACCCTCAAGAGGCATACATGTGTATATTCAGCAGCAAGAGAATGCCATACATATATAAAAATGAAAGGGAAAGCATGAGAGATATTCAAGGTTTGTAGAAGAATTTGGAATGCTTCATACTGATTAAACCAAAGAAGGTGAGGAGTTAAATTGGCCTTGGAGGATCAAAAGGACAGATGTGCTGGGATGGATCCAAAAGCTATTCCATGGGATTGGAGAGGGAGAAAGAGGATTGTTGCTTAGGAACAGTGAGAAATGAAGAGCAGTATGATATTTGAAATAATTTATTCAAGTACTTACAAGATGCAACAAAAATATGAGATGGTCCCTATCTATAAGAAACTCACAGTCTGATGGAGGAGATAAATGCAAAAGCACACAAATTAGAATATAATGGATTATGTGATAAAGTTGGATAGGCATGATGTTTTAAAGGCTTAGGTAGACTGACCCTATCTGTCCATGGGTAAGGAAAGACTTCCTCTAGAAATTAGCCAGGCAGAGTATATGAAATGGAGTTACTGGTAGAGGAAATTACATGTGCATGGGAGAGTATGATAAGTTAAGGCAGGATTCTTAACTATGACCATATATTAGTGCCACCTAAGGGACTTTAACAAAAACCAATCAACTTCAACTTATGGCTATGATTGCATGAGAATATATTTCCCAGTGAAAATAATAAAAGCTCTATAAAAGGAAAAAACAAACAGTCCCTTGAGAGCATTAGCACATAACCAAAGCAGCCAGGCCTTGTGGGGCCAAGATCCTAGAAAAAAGTCATGTTCAATATTTTCTGATCCTTTTATTCTGGAAATATTTGCTGATTTATAAGCATAATGGGGCTGAGAGACTAAGCAGAGAATAGTGAATCAGAGCTTTTGGTAGTCTTATGGGACTAACAAGACAAAATCTGGAGTTTATGAGGCATACCAGACCAAGATCCCAGAGAAAAGAGAACCTCAGATAAGTGAGCCTTATATTCTGTATTGCTTTCACCTTCAGACATTTGCCAATTTCTAAGTTGCACTGGCCAGCATAGAGGCAATAATGCAACGCAGAACTTTCTGCAGTCTCTGAGTGCTGGGGAACATTATTGGAGTACAGGACACAATACAGAAGAGGGCCTTATAAACACTGAAGCTTTCAGTTAAGACCTATAAAGCCTATACCCTGAGATTAGGAGAAAATATAAAAAAAGGATCAGCTCTTATGAAAATCAAAAGCAAGTCTTGAATTATCTCAGTTATTACCCAGACAAGGTTATATTTCCACTTTAATTGCCATCCGAAAGGAAATTAAAATTCTTGTGGAGGAAGATAGCATTACCCAAATCCTCTACAATTTATTATACACAATGTCCAGCATTTAATTAAAAATCACTCAGCATTCTAGAAGGGAAAACAAGAGAAAAAAATAGGCAATAGAAGTAGACCCATTGGTAATTCAGAAATCATTATTTAACATAGTCTTTAACTGTAATAAACACATGCAAAAAATAGATGACGAGATAGAGAAGTTCACCAGAGAGCTGGAATCCATAAATAAGAATTAAAAAGAATTTCTAAAACTGAAAACTACAATAACTGAAGTGAACAATTCAATAGATGATTTTAACAGAACAATAGACATATCAAAAGAAATGATTACAAAACTTAAGTGTAGGCCAGTTGAAAAGAGAAAAAAGTTTGGAAAACACCAAAAAAAAAAAAAAAGCATGAGAGACATATGCGACATGGTGAAAAGTTCTATTAACCTGTAAGTGTAAACTCAGAAATAAAAGAGAAAGAGAATGGAATGGAAGCAATGTTTGAAGAAATATTGTCTGAGAATTTTCCAGAACTGATGGAAATCATACAGTTACAAATTCAGTAAGCACTATAAACACCAAATAGAGTAAATACAAATAAAACCATACCTAGGAACATGATAATCAAACTGCTTAAAAACAAAGATAAAGAGGAAATCCTAAAAAAGGCCATGTTAAAAAGACACATTAACCTCAAGGGAGCAGCAATGAAACCGATATTTGACTTCTCAACAGAAATGGTGGAAGCAAAAATTAAATGGAATGACATGTTTACAGGCTGAAAGAAAATATCTTTCATTATAGAGTTCTATATCCAGCAAAAATATCCTTCAAAAATGAAGATAAAATGAAGACATTTTAGACTACCAAAAGTCTAGACAATTTGCCACCAACTGGTATACTAAGATGAATACTAAAAAGAGCTCTTTAGATAAATGAAAAATTATCTTGGATAGAAATACAGAAATGTAAGGTGAAATGAAGAGTAGTACAAGAGGTAGATACATATATTAACTAAATGACTATTGTGTATAACAACCACCACAAAATCACGTTTCTGAGATTTAAAAGAACATAAAATCAAAATGCATGAAAATTATGAAATTAGAAATAAAAGAAAAAGTAGTTAAAGAATGTTAAGATTATTTCATTATCTGGGAAAGAGTAAAAATATCAATTTATAATAGATCCTAAAAAAGCAAAGACATACAATGTAATCTATAGGGCAATGTTTCCTAAAGTGTAATTCCTGGACGAGCTGGGTTGACAGCAAGCACCTGGAGACTTATTAAAAATTTCTTGGGTTTCCCCCTAGACCCACTGGAGGAGAAAAATCTGAAGTGAAGCCCAGAAACCTGAATTTTCAAATGCTTTCCAGATGTTTATGATGCATGCTAAAATTTGAGGATATCTACTTTAGAATAACCACCGTAAGAATAATAAAGGAATTCATATTGACTAAAGAATTCATAGCTAATATTAATATAAAGGGAAGATGGAATGATAGAAATTCTTGATTAGGCCAAAAGGAGGCAAGAAAGAGAAAATAAAGGATGAGAGAAGAAATGTGACAACTAGAGAACAAATAAGGTGGTGGATTTTAAAACCAAATGCATCAGTAATAATTTTAAGTATAAATGCATTAAACATTCCAGTCAAAAAGTAAAGACTGTCCATATGAATAAAAGTGAAAAATTCAATTAAATGTTACTTATATAAAAACACATCTTAAATGTAAGGGCACAGAGAAATTGGAACAAAAATGGTGGGACTATATATATATATATGAATCAACCAAAACAACTGGTATAGCTATACTAATATCAAAGCAGATTTTAGAAGAAGCAACTCAAAATGTTAGAAAATATCAAAATGTTAGAAACGCTAGAATGCTAAAATGTTAAAACCTGTGAGGAATGTTAGAACCTATGAGAAAGATATAGTTATATACTTAAAATAGCCTCTAAATAAATAAAGCAAAAAATTATGGAATTAAAGAAAAAATAGAAAATTCTACTAACAAAGTGTGGGATTTTAACATAGCTCTCTCAGTAACAGATAAGTAAATAATGCAATATCAGCAGAATTACAGAAAATTTGAACAACAGAATTAAAAAAATTAAAACAGTATAAAAAAACATGTATTGATATCTCTAGGACTCTGCAGGTAATTGAAGGATACATTTTCTTTCGCATGTTCATAAAATAATAACCAGAATAAACTATAAACTGAGCAATAAAATAAGTTTCAGCAGACTTCACAGGATTGATATCATATATGGGATATATTCTCTGATTATAATGAAGTTTAATTATATGAAAAGCAAACCCATGACTCAAAAAATAAATCAAAATATATCCCAGACACCTAAATGAATTCAGATATAGTCATATACCATTAAGAGAATACATCATGGGACTCATGTCTAGAATGAAAGTTTAGCTTACCTTTAGAGAATCAATCATTAAAATTCACCACATTAGCAGGATAAAGGAAGAAATATATAATCATCTCAAGAGATGTAGAAAAAGTACTTCATGAAAATTAAAACTCTGGGAGTTCCATCATAGCTCAGTGGGTTAAGGATATGGCATTGTCACTGCTGCGGCACAGATTTAATCTCTAGCCCTGGGAACTTCTGCATGCCACAGATGTGGCCAAAAAAATTAAAATTTTATTCATTATTAAAATTCTCAACGAAGTAAGATTAGAAGGACTCTCAATCTGTAAAAGGATATCTATTTAATGCTGAAATATTGAAAGTTTTCCTTTTGCTCCTGGAAAAGTTATTTTTCCCCCTCTAAAGGGGTGTCAAATTAACCTAAAACTAGTTATTGACAAGGTTATCCTTTTTACTGCTCTGAAGTGGCAACTCCAGTCTTATTCATAAGACTAGGCACTGTATATGTGTAGGTCTACTTCTGAATTCTTTATTCAGTTCCATTGGCCTCTTTGTCTATGTTTGCACCCATCTGCCTACCTTAATTAACACAGCTTTATACTAAGTCTTTGTGTAGTGTAAGTCCTCTAGCTTTGTTCTTCTGTATTGTCTTTGCTATTATTGCCTCCATAGCAATATTTATATTGTCCTTGTATTCAGTGACTTTGCTGAATTTTCTTAATTCTAATCATTCTAATGAAAATTTTCTTAATTCTAATCATTCTAATGAAAATTTTCTTAAGTCTAATCATTCTAATGAAAATTCAGCAAAGTCACTGGATACAAGGACAATACAAATACTGTGTTTCTATATAAATGTTGTGTTTCTATATACTATTTATAAAGACTTAAAATGATAAACTTTACAATGATTTAAAATTACCAAACATCTAGGAATATGTCTATAGAAACAGCCAAACCTCTACACTTTCAATTACACAACATTTTGAGAAAAATTAAAGACCTAAATAAATGGAAGAATACATGTTTGTAAATCAGAAGGTTAATTCTGTAATGCTGTTTACTTTCTCAAAATTGATCTGTAGAGTCAATGCAATTCCACTCAAAATCCCATGGATTTTTCAAAAGTGACAAGTTGATTCTAAAATACATATAACATGCTATGGAGGCAATAATAGCAAAGACAATACAGAAGAACAAAGCTAGAGGACTTACACTACACAAAGACTTAGTATAAAGCTGTGTTAATTAAGGTAGGCAGATGGGTGCAAACATAGACAAAGAGGCCAATGGAACTGAATAAAGAATTCAGAAGTAGACCTACACATATACAGTGCCTAGTCTTATGAATAAGACTGGAGTTGCCACTTCAGAGCAGTAAAAAGGATAACCTTGTCAATAACTAGTTTTAGGTTAATTTGACACCCCTTTAGAGGGGGAAAATAACTCCTGCATTACATCGCAAACAAAAATCATTTTCATGTCTGGAGCTCCCATTGTGGCTCAGTGGGTTAATAACCTGACATAGTATACATGAAGATGTGGATTCAATCCCTGGCCTTTCTTAGTAGGTTAAGGATTTAGCATTGCCACAGCTGTGGTATAAGTTGCAGACGTGGCTTGGATCCGGTGTTGTGGTGGCTATGGCATAGGCTGGCAGCTGCAGCTCTGATTTGACCCCTAGTCTGGGAACTTTTGTTTGCTGCAGATGTGGCCCTAAAAAGAAAAAAAAATTTCTTTTCATGTGGATTATAAATCTAAATGTGGAAGGTAAATGACAATTATTCAAAAAATAGCATAGAAGAGTATCTATCAACTTGGGTAGTCAGTGTTTTTTAAATCATATATAAAATAATAACAAAAAGATTGATAAGTTGGACTTTATTAAAATCATTAAAATTAGGAATGAAAAGACACCAGACTGAGCAAGCAGGCTACAGCATGGAAGAAAATATTCATAATCCAACAAAGAATTTATGTATGGAATATTATAAAAATCATCTACAAATCAATATAAAAAATACCACCATTTCACAAAAGAAGAAATGGCCCAAATGTCAATAAGTATTTGGAAAAATCTTCAAATTCATTAGTTATCAAGGAAACTATAACCACAATGTGATACAACTAAACAACCACAGGAATGGATAAAATTAAAAAAAACCCTCAAATACCAATTTTTGGAGAATGTGGAGCAAATGGAACTTTCACATATTAGTTGAGTGCCAATTACTATAACAGTTTGGAAAAATAATTGGCATTATTTACCGAAAGTGAACAAACTTGTATCTTATAATTCAGTACTTTTACTCTTAGGTATTGTTATTCAAACATAGAGGCACCAAAAGAGATGTCAAGAAAGTCTGTGGCAGCATTATTCATACCTAATATTCCTAAATGGAACAAGCCAAATGCCAATGAACAATAGCCTATGTAAATAAACAATAATATATTCATATGGTAGAATCCTATATAGGGTGTTGCAAATTACTGTGATCACAAAAACATGGATGAATCTCACAAATAAATTATTGAAAGAAAGAACTGAGATATCAAAGAACACATGCTACATGATTCCATTTGTATGTAGTTCAAAACCAGGCAAAATTTAATCTACGGTAGTAGGAGCAAGAACAGTGTTTACCTGGAGAAAGTGGGTATTGGCTTAGAGGAAGCACAAGGAGATTTCCGGGGTATGAACAATACTGTCTCGTTGTGGCGGTAACACAGAAATGTTCACTTTGGGGTTGGTAGACCTGAGCTTGAATTCTAGCTTATTGGGGTGTGGGGGTAACCCCAACAAATGTCTTAACCTTGCCAAAATCTCAGTTTCTTCTTTTGAAAAGTTCAGATACTAAGACCTAATAAGGATTAGTGAGAGGACATGGGCAAGGCTCCTATCTCAGGACCTCGTCTGAGCTAAATGCCCCCCATGTGTTCATTCCTTTCACCCCACTTCATATGCACTGCTTGACCCAGTTGGACAAGATGACACCCCTGGCCTCATCTCTCCTACCACCCACATATCAGTGAGGCATTCTTTATGAAAGGACTCACTATGTAAGGAGGTCAGCCGCCATCTCTGCAATAAGGATGAAGCCAATGAATATTCAACTGAGTAAAGATTTCTTTTCTTTTCTTTTCTCTTCTCTTTTGTTTTCTTCTTTTCTTTTTTTTTGTCTTTTGTCTTTTTAGGGCCGCACTCACGGTATATGGAGGTTTCCAGGCTAGGGGTCTAATCCGAGCTACAGCTGCCCGCCTACACCACAGCCACAGCAATGTTAGATCCGATCCATGTCTGTGATCTACAACACAGCTCACAGCAATGCCAGATCTTTAACCCACTGAGCGAGGCCAGGGATCAAACCCGCAATCTTATGGTTCCTCGTCGGATTCATTTCTGCTGTGCCACTATGGTAACTCCCAGAGTAAAGATTTCTATCTGGATTGGGGACCAAACCTATAACCCTGACTTTATTAGGTTGGGGTGCAGGCTGTATGTACAGCATCTCTGCCTCAAGTATAAGGGACTCTCTCTCTTTTCAACTCTTCATGGGGAGAGCATGGCCTCTCTGATACAGACAGATGCCCATCATTCTTCTTCATTCAGTCCCTTGGCATAAGGGAAGAAGCAGTGATGTGGAGGTAACTTCATGCATTTGGCTGAATCCCAATTTGCAGGATTGGATTTTGCCTCCCTAGATTCTCCCTGCAATTCCTCTTGGATAGAGTGTCCTCGGCTTCCTGTCCTAAACTGCTGGAGGGTGAGTGGTGGGCAGCTGTGAAACATCTGCCACTGCATTCCACCTTCATTAGAGAGGTAGACGAAGTGATGTATGTGTGAATTCTTCCATTCGTGTGTGTTTGTGTGCACTTGTATAAAATTTCATTTTTAAGGCCCTTCGTGGAGTCTTGGAGATGAAAGGCAGCATGGAGTTGAGCTATCGTTATTACAGCGAGTCCTTATTGCTTTGGCAAATATAATGTTTCCCAGGCATATAGCTTTTTTTTTTTTTTTTTTTTTTTTTAAGAAACAGCTTAGTGCACATTCCAACTTGAAAGATTTTCCTTTCTGGATGGTGGTTTCCTTCTCCAAGTCCTTGGGAAAATGTTGCCACATTTTTTCCTGGAATGATTGACTTCCTAGGAAAAAGCCTATTGAGCTCTTGTAAAGATTTAATTTTTATGGGTTCTCTAATTCTTTCCGGAAAAACAGATCACTGCTTAAAGTGACTCTGTGGGTTGTAGATCCCGGGTGGAAAGGCTGAGGCCAGGAACAAAGGTGCTGGGTCCCCAGTTGGTGGTGGTGCTGGGGGTAGCTTGCAGGCTGTGGAGTTCAGGGCCAGAGGGAAGACTGTCTCCCAGAAACTCGGTTTAAATTTGGACCCACCTCTTCTTAGCTGGAGTCTTTAGGCACTTAACCTTATCTCTGAAATCAGGACACCATCCCTGCACTACAGGATGAAGTGAGATCATGTACAGCAGTCAGTATTAACTAGGACCACTTTGCCCCCCAGGGAACACTTGGCAGTGTTTTAAGATGTTCTTGGTTGTCACAGCTGAAGGGAGTGTGGGTGCTGCTGTCATCTAGTGGATAGAGGCCAGGACGCTGCTAAACATCTTACAATGCACGGGCCAACACCCACAACAAAAAACAAATAGACCCACAATGCCAAGAGTGCCGAGGTTGGGAGACTTGTCGTATGTGACCATGGGGGGATGAACCTCCCTCATCTCCTCCGTCTTTTGGTCTACAAAATAACCACCCCCCCAGGTATTCTCCCTGCTGAAGACCCTCTTGGGATTTTAGATGTTTCCTTGGCTAGTTTGCACTCCCATTCCTTACAGTGGTTCTTTTGGAGATCTTGACTCATATTGGACCTCATATCTCATCAGCTCTTTCCTCTCACCCTTAGCAGATGATAAATTGACAGAGAACACAGACATTTGATGAGAGTTCATTCAATTTTTTGTTTCCAAACCCACTGACCTTTCCTTTCTGTACCTCTGAGGAATACACTGCTGTTTCCAACAAAAGCCACCCCTTTCTTCTTTGCCATTGGAATCCTGATTCTCTTTGGGTGCTGGGGAGAGATACCTTCATCTCAAGAGAAGTGAGTCCAGCCTTGCTCCAGGGAGGAGTCTTCATAACTTTAGGTCATATGATGTATCAAGGAGTCTCCTAGAGGCCTTCTGGAAAATATTTTCTTATTTAAAAGGGGAGTATATGAGAAGAATCTCTCTGCCCTGTGCCAACTCATGCTTCGTGACTATGAATTGGTCATATGAGGGTCGATACTTAGAGCTGCTGCAGCCTTCTTGCAACCATGAGGCAAAAGTGAAGCGAATCACAGAATTCTTCATTCTAAGACATGCCAACACCAGCTACTTAACTCATGATTGCAAAAAGCTACCCCTTGACTTCTAAAATCTGAGTTCAAGTCACAATTCTTGAGGGTATGATCCTGAAAGAGTTTCTGACAGACATAGCATCTTCTCTCATTCTTGTTCCAGTGAAATACCTCCTGGATTCTATCTATATCCATCTCCCTCAGGATCCTCTTCTATCACTGTTTCCTTCCTCTATATATTTTTAACCTTTCCTTCCTATTAGCTTCTTATGAGTATTAACACATGCTCAAGGCTCTCCCACATTGAAAAACAGCAACACTCCAAAAACTCTTCCCAAGCTCCTCCTCCTCCAGGTACTTCCGTAAGTTTCATTTTAACTGCCATAGTGAGTTCTTGGTAAGTTTTGCCTGCACTTGCTGTCTCCTCCTCCTCTCCATCTCCTACTTGGCTCTTAACATTGGCAATCTGGATTTCCCTGGAACTTGCTCAAGTCACCAAGATTTCCACCACCCTATCCAATAAATACTTCTCAAATCTTATCTCATACTGGTAACACCCTCTCCTTCCTTGACTTCTATAACACTGTGTTTTTCATGGGGTTTCCGCCCATCTCTGCAGCTGACTTTCAGTCCCTTGTATTGAGTCTCTTTCTTGCCCAAGTCTTAGAGGGTTCTCTGCCAGTTCTCCTTTCTTCCCCTTTGCTCCTACTCTCTGGAAAATCTCATTGGAAGCCATTTATCATGCTTATCATCTACTCTTGTGAATATCTTATATGGGTATCATCCAATCTTATATGAAGATCATCCATATCATCCAAACTTCTGTCTCTAGAAGAACTTTTCTGATTTGAAATCCACATATTCTTCTACTCTAACCCAACTCCAATTGGATATCCCCTAAGAACCTCAATCTTGACACACCTCAAATTAATTTCAATGTCTTTCTCAAAACCTCATATCAGTCAATGGTGGCACAATTTCCCTAGATGCCTAAGCCAAATACCTAGGAACTCCTTTGACTTCTTCCTTGCCTCACCTTTACTCTAATTTTTTGTGAATGTGGTGGGTCATATTCTCTAAACATCTCTATGTTTTCTCTGGCTCCCTATAATCTCACTCTTAATGAATTTCCTATAACTCTTTCCTAAGGTGTCTCTTTATATCTATCTTCCCCTTCCCCAATGCATTCTGATTTCTAAAATGCTCGACTGATTATGTGTGTCCCTCTCCTGCTTAACATTCTATTTTGATTCACACGATATGGTCCAAACTCATCATTGTGATTTATGAGGCTCTGTCTTCTGGTCACATCTTCCCCTTGCACTCTCTGAGGAAGTGTAGGCATTGGCCTCAACTTTACTCGGACTCTCTACTGCTACCTCCTTCACCCTACCCCACCCCAGCCTTGAAGAATCTCCTTGTTCTCTGGAAGCTGAGATGTCACCTGCCTCTGCATGTCTTCCTCACTCACCTGCCTGGATTAGAAGCCACTCCCACGTCTTGCATCTCCCTTGCACCTTGGAGCTTTGAACGCCCCTGGGACAGGTAGCCAGTCTGGGAAGTCTGGTTTGGATGAGCTTGTGTCCAAATTGCAGAGGTTGCACAAGCTGTCCTCCTGATGTGAAAGATGACCTTGGTGTGCCTGTCAGTCAGCACTGAGCAGATGAAGTCACCGTGTTATCTGCACATGAATCAATCTTGCCCATTTCCAGGGGGTGGGCAGGACATGCTTTAGAAGCTCTGGCTGGGTTGGAGGTGGGGCTGAATAACCTCACAGGTCTAGAATACCAGTAGATATATGATTCTAGGTGACTAAGAAAGGTTCTAACTGGAGTTGTTGAGGTGGTGGGAGGGCCCATGATTTCTGGAGATGGAGATGACAAGAGTGAAAGATATCGGTAAAAATTAGGGCAACTCCTAAAACTGGATTTGTGGATTAAATGCTCAACACCCTGATAGGAAGGGCAGCAGAGAGGAGGACAAGTCACCCATCCTTTCTCTCATAGGAGGGGGCCCCCTTCAGGGGATTTTATGAAATCAACTTGGCTTTCCACGCTGACCCAGACTATTGAAAATTCCAATTAGGAGTTCCTTGGTGGCTCATTGGGTTAAGGATCTGGCATTTTCACGGCTGTGGCTTGGGTCATTGCTGTGACGTGGGTTCAATCCCTGGCCCAGGAACTTCTGCATGCCATGGGCATGGCCAAAACAAAAAACCAAAACAACAAGAAACAACTCCAGTTAATGTAGGCATTCCTCTCAGAGGGACTTACCAGACCCCTTAGATATAAAGCCTCTTAGAAACCTTCATTGGAAACTCTCTAAGAACATTCTTTCCCACAGTTCTGAAACCTAACACAGTTTCTCCCAGTTTTGGATTCCATCAGAGACGAGTATCTCACTCCTTTCAGATGAGTCAACAAGACGACATGCTTTCCTTTCCCCTAATTTCCCTTAGAACAAAATGACATTTGCTTATACAGTTCTATTTTTTTCCTTTAGGTTTTTAATTATAAAAAACTTCTAGCAGCTGATTTATTATATCAGGAACAAATTGTGTCTTTGAGAACCACTGCACTGTAATTACTTGAGTTAGCACTGCAGATATCTACGCAGGGGCCAGCAGTCAATTTTGACTCAGAATAGATAATACACGGACTGCTATTAAGTTTAATGTAGATTAATGTGAGTTGCTTCCCTTTGCACGTATGTATGCAGGTACCAATAATTAAGATTAATTTCCACTAGATAGAATGGCCTTCATTGTGCACAGTGCCAGAAAATGCTTCTTTAATAGCTGTTAATTGGATATATTTGCTTTGATGGTGAAATCCTGATTAGTCTTGTTACCCTGAAAACTCCCCTCCTTGCTCCCCCCACCCCCTCTCACTCTCCAGGAGAAAAAGAAATTGATGATGGCAGAGTCAGAGCTTTGGAGGTGATGAGCTCTTTTGCACCCTCTTATTCAAACCCATCCCATTCACTGCATTTTCAAGGGAAGTAGCCCTCACTGCTTCAACTGGCTGAGTGCCTTCTGCATGCTGTGTGCTTTATTTCCAGGATAACTATTTTTAAAAATTTTTTAAATTTTATTGAAGTATAGTTGATTCACAATTTTGTGATACTTTCTACTGTATAACAAAATAATTCAGTTATGCATGTTCATACATCCATTCTTTCTCAGATTCTTTTCCCATGAGGTTGTCACAGAATACTGAGTAGAATTCTCTGTGCTATACAACAGGTCCCCTTTGGCCAGTCATTCCGTATACCACAGTGTGCATATGCCAGTCCATCCCTGTCCCCTTTGGTAAACCTAATTTTGTTTTCAAAGTCTTTGAGTCTGTTTCTATTTTGTAAATAGGTTCATTTATGTCATTTTTCGAAGATTCCACATGTAAGTAATATATGAGGTTTGTCTTTCTCTTTCTGACTTACTTCACTTAGTGCGATAATCTCTAGGCCCATCCATCTTGCTGCAAACAATATTATTTCATTCTTTTTTATGGCTGAGTAATATTCCCTTGTATATATGTACCACATCTTCTTAATCCACTCATCTGTCAATAGACATTTAGGTTATTTCCATATCTTGGCTATTGTAAATAGTGCTGCAATAACAGTTTCACTCTTAGTGATGACACTGTGTGGTGGAAATGACCCTCTGTTTATACAAATGATGAACTGGAGATTCAGCCACATAAGGGCATTTGCCCAGATCACAAGCTAAGAAGAGACAAAAAGGGGACTCCAGTGAGGTCACTCTCTCAGTAAATACATAAAGATTTAAAAAATTGCCAAGATGGGTCATTATCTCACTGGCACTGTTTTTGTTTTGTTTTATTTTTATTTTTCATTTTCCTATTTCTCTGAAGATCTTTGAGCCTGAATAGAAGTGCCATCTCCCTCACCTTCTCTGTGTCTCTCTTCATTATCCAGCCCCTTCTTCCCTGGACGAGATGGTTCAAGGCCAATGAGAAAGAAAAGACAAACCCTCAGAGTTGGTTAGAAGCATCAGGACAAAGCCATTTATTTCTTCCGCGAGTCTCAACAGCTGGCTTATGTAAGGCAAAGTTGTGAAACAGTAACTTTCTAGAAAGATGTTCTACTTCTCCTTAACCCTAGTGCCCCTTTCCACTCCCATTCTACAATGTGAGCTTCCTTCCTTCTATTCTCATGTTTTTCACATAGCCTGGTACTCATAAACAGCAAAGATTCCTGGCAATGGTAACACATGGCAGCTTCTACTGACTAACCCTGGTGGTGAAGGGGTTCAGTCGAGGGAACCTCAGAGGAGGAAAACCCATCAAGATGAATTTGGCTTTCCTCCATTTTGCTTCAGGCTGATGGGGGCTCTAGAAGCCCTGAGGTATGATTTGGGGAACCCAAGAGAGGGATGATTCAGGGTGCCCAGCTTGCTGCACTCCTGCGGCTCTGTGGAAGAACTTTGGTGCCTGGGAGACTTGAACTGGAAATTTGCCTCTGGCATAGATGACCCATGCGACCTTGGCCAGCTTACTCAGTGCACTGATGACTGAGTCTCAGTCCTCTGATACCATCTGATTCTTAGGTTTTGGTTTTTGTTTTCCTCAGATAGGAAATGAGATAATCTGTTTTGAGTATTGCACCTCATGCAGGAGCAGCACATTCAACGAATATCGCTTCCCTTCCCATTTCTAAGGACGGTGGCCATACTGATGAGTTTAAGGAGGAGCAACAGCCTTCATGAAAGCATTTTCCTGGGGAAGCTGAATATACATGGATACACCTGGGTAGAATAAAAAATCCTCTCTAGGTATCCTTGGAGGGAAATCATTCAAATCCTTCCTCATGTGAAAATGAGGAAGCTGGACTCAGTCCCACTGGCATTTTGGATGGGCAAATCTGTCATCACATGGGGCCATGTCACATAACAGAGGGTATTTAGCACAGCCTGTCTTGCCCACTCATTGCCCACAGTGCCTCAGCCATGGCAACAACTCATGGTCACACCTGTGAGTGCCCTCAGGAGACATTGTGCTCCCACTTCACTTGAGGATGCCTACTGAGGTCCCCAGTTCTAACAATCCTCATGGCTCCCTGCAGACCTTTCCCCAGAGGGCAGGCATCAAGCCTCAGGCTGCCAGCCATCAAATGGCCTCTAGAATTGAAGTCCTGCTGTGGATCCAGACCCTCCCTTCCCAAGCTTCCAGGACTGGTCCAACCACCCACCTTCCTCCCTCACCTCTGGCAGTTGACCTCAGCCTGGCTCTCAAATCCTCACCTGGCTGGTCGAGGAGCCTTCTGGTTGGAAAGAGGTGAAGTGCTCTGATTTCTCCTTGATCCTCTGTCTCTATGTGGTCCATGTTGAATGGAGCAGTTTAACTCTCATGTCCCATCTGTCCAAGGCCTTCTAGTTTCCAGAGCCCCTTGAGCAGGAGTTGAAAGTGAAGTTAGAAAAACATATTATTGATGTTTAGATGGTAGGATATGATATGGGTCATAGGAGATGCTGGATTCAGAGGTCTGCAGACAGGCCAAGAACCTGGCAGAAATGGTGGCATTTCAGGATGTCGGTAATTGGGACAGGACATATTAACAAGGAGGCGGACCTGCATGGGGCCCACAATACTAACCTTGGTAATGCAAGTCAGCACAGAACTGGGCAGCCTGGCAGAGCAAAGCACTGCTGGCCTATGTAAGGGCTGCTCTGGCTTCAATGACCAGATCAGACCCTGAGAGCTCAGTGTGGCTTTCTTAGGAATGTGCAACATAGAGCTGTTGAATTTAATTCTGTGATTTTGGAGTGTGAATATAATGGGAAGAGTTGAGGGACAATGACAAGCCTGAGGCCCTGGCAGGGATGATAGCCTCCCCACCTGGGGCTTGTGTGGGGATGCCTGGGATCATTGGTCAAGATGGGCAACATTGGCTTCAACAGCTCCTGAGTCTGGCATTACCCTTAGGACTGGAGTTTATTGAGTTACATTGTTAAGAGGCTTTTTTCAGACCCATTGCTTGGCTGGGATGTTTGAGATGAAAGGATGGATGGATTTATGGACAGAGAGATGGAGGAAAAGTGTCTAGAAGGAGGGAAGAAATGGATGGATGAAACCTGAAGTATAAAATTGAATTGAGGAGTTCTTGCAGCTCAGCAGGTTAAGGACCTGACAGTGTCAGTGAGGATTAAGGTTTGATCCCTGGCCTTGCTCAGTGGGTTAAAGATCCTGTGTTGCCACAAGCTGCAGCATAGGTCACAGATGAAACTTGGAACCAGTGTTGCTGTGGCTGTAGCACAGGCTTCAGCTGCAGCTCCCATTCGACCCCTAGCCCAGGAACTTCCATAGGCCGCAGATTAGGCTATTTAAAAAAAAAAATAGAATTGGAGGATTTCCTGCTGTGGCACAGTGAGTTAAGAATTCGACTGTAGCAGCTCCAGCCCTATGGAGGCACTTTGATCCCTGGCCCAGCGCAGCAGGTTAAAAAGATCTGGTGTTGCCACAGTACAGTGTAGGTCACAGCTGGAGCTCGAATTCAATCCCTGGCCCAGGAACTTCCATATGCTGAGGATGCGGCCATTAAAAACAAACAAACAAACAAAACCTGAATTGGAATGTTCTGTGCAGCTCGGGGTTTCACTCTCAAGAAGGAACTTTGGAGACAGAGAAAATCCAGAGAGTGACAAGGACCCTAAAGAAAAAGGGGAA
Organism: Phacochoerus africanus; assembly: GCF_016906955.1. Taxonomy (NCBI): domain Eukaryota; kingdom Metazoa; phylum Chordata; class Mammalia; order Artiodactyla; family Suidae; genus Phacochoerus; species Phacochoerus africanus. The sequence goes on from NC_062546.1 coordinate 88,148,803, forward strand.
AAAAAAGTCCAACTTTTGATTACATGCAATGTGAGCTGGAGTGTGCTGAACTAACACTGAAAGACATGAGTAAAGCCAGGTCTGGCACAAACCTCTTGGATTTCAATCCAATCATCAAAATGCTTCAAGAAGGCAGCTTTAACACAAATTAAAAGGAAGATTTCTTTTCATTCTATTAAATTATTATCTGGAACATGAAGTAGTTATGTATTGGAATTATTACTGGGACTAATGGATAGGATTTTCATGAGGCAGCTTCTGCAAGAAATATATCATTAAAAGACTCTCCAGCAATGGGGTGGACTTCTGGTGACTGCTTGAACTCCTGGTCCTTGAAAATGAATTGCCGGGCAGGTGGTGAGCATGATTCCTGCACTGGGTCAATGGGTGGACCAAAGACCTCTCAATTCTTGTTTTAATTCCTAAGTTTTATGTTTCTAGAATCAAGAAGGACTTAGATAAATTCTTGTGTGGCAGATCCCATTACAAGTCCTTATTGAAATATAGTATAATATAAATTTATGGAGTAACATCAAGGAGGAAGGAGAGAAGGCAGGGGTGAAAGGACACTAACGTGTGCTGAAGTCTATATGGTCTCGCCTAATCCTCACAATTTCTCTGTGAGGTAGGTGTGATTGGTGTCACCCGTCACAGATGAGGAAACAGATGCTCAGAAAGGTGAAGTGACTTCTCTGAGGTGACACAGTTAATTAGCAGCACAGATGGGATTTTTGCCTAGTCTTTCCGAAGCCTAAATCTGAGCTCCCTCTGCCATGCCAAACACCTCCTAAAAGTACCCTTTCCTGGAAATTAATTCCCTGGGTGCAGCTGTCCACGTGGTTCTGGCCAGGTGGCCTTGGGTCTGAAGTGATGAGACCTGACTTACCTTCTGCTGTTATCACCTCGAGGCAGGAGGGCGTAGTGGTTAGTGACTTAAGCAGTTAGATGGTTTCCCTGCTGCCCAGCTGCGAAAGAGGTGCTGCCCTCTTCCAATTGCCCCCTCAATAAATATGTCACCAAAAACGTGATAATTGACTAACACTATTACTTACAATTTTTTGATATCGTGTATTGACTCGGAAGTCAAGACACAAGCTTCCTATTCCAGTGGCAGCTTTTAGTATTTCTGAGACTCAGTAACTTTATAGTAAAAGGAAAGGAAAGAAAGAGAAGCTAAATTATCTCTAAAATCTTTTAAATTATGTATTTATCATTTAATATATGATAAAGATAAATTATATATGTATGTATCTGTCCATATATATGTATGTAGACTTATGTTAACACTTAAATCAACACTTGCTTATCTGTGTTAATATCAGAGACATTGGTATAATTATCCAATAATCTTCAACTAGGAAATAGTTTAATATCAACTGTTTGACTTTGGAGTGCATGATTTAGCGATCCTGCTACAGATTTACTTAAAATAATAGTAAAATAAAATTTTTATTTCCTAACAGCATCCTCACTGGTTGGTGCAATCCTAGGAGAATTGAAAGAAACTCTCTTGGGTTGAAGCAAAATCATCTGCAAGGTAATGGCCACTAACCAAGAGCTGACCGTGGTCATGTGGGCTCTGGTGTCAGACAGGTCTGGGTGTGGGTCCTGATTCTCACACTCCTTGGCTAGTGTCATCTCAGGCAGGTTCTTAAACTTCTCTGAGCCTCAGTTTTCTCATTGGAAAGTGGGAAGAATGGTACCTGTCTAGTGGCAATGGTTGAGACTTGTGCACATATGATGCTTGGCACAGGTTGGTACTCCACAAATGGTAGTGGTAATTGTCATGCAGGTCCTTGTGTTTCTCCACACACAGCCCTCAAGGGCACAGTCAGTGTCTCTCATGCTGCACAGGGTACAGAGGGACCCTTGCCATTCATTTGGCTAAGAGTCTTAACAGTGGAAAGCCTCTGAAATGAGACCTCTGGAAAAGCCATTTCCATTACTTTTAGCCATGGCAAGGAGGGTTCAGGGGTTTCCCCTGCCTCTGTAAATTAGTCCCCCAGCCAGCAGCTCCCTCTCCTCCTACTGCGGTGGACTCCATTCTCAGAGTGCCCTGCAGGCTAGTGCTCCAGCCAGGAGGGGGTTAAAACCAACATTTGCAGATAAAGAGGTAAACATATTTACATTCCTCTCTTCACACTTTATGCATATGTCATGCAGTGAATAGTTTTAGAGATCTGTTTGTACTATCTCTCCAGAATTTTTACAGTCTGGAGGACACAAAATCTCTATAAAGTGACTTATTGAAATAGAAGCAGATTGGTAAAACCGTTTCCCTCTTATGAACTGTGAAGAATGATCCTCTAAATGAAATCAGGAAGGAACTGGACAGAATCTTGTTTAATGGTCTGACAAAATGAATCACAACGATTCCAGACATCCATCACTGCTAAAAGAGAACCACAAATGATCTGTGAACCACTATATATTGATTACCCATGTAGTACAAGTGTCGGATTTAATGTTCACACACCATAGAGAGGCGGCAGGGACAGATGGTGCCTTAACTCTTCTTTGATAGATTTTAATGGTGAAATATTGATTTCTATCTGGCCAAGGCCTGCTGTTAGGGGCCAAAGTCATTTGTTGGGTATTGCCGGACACCCAGTCGGCCCGGCGTAATCAATCATTTTTGGCAAGGCAGGTGAAAATTCAGAGGGAAGCACCTTGGAACCCAAACTGGTGCGTGATGTGTCTGAATCCAGCCACCTAGAGAAAGAAAGAGAGAGAGAGAGGGGACTCTTGGAGATCGTGCTTGTAAAGAATTATTAATGATAAGACATGTTTACTGAGGAGAGTCACAGCGAATCAGAGCTGACATGAAATAGTCTGAGAGCCTCGTGGAGAAAATGAGCCTCTCGCTAAGAGGGACTATATTTTATTTAAACATCCTTCTAAGGCTGAGAACTCAGGTAATCTGTTGTGTTACAAGCCACTGGCTGTTCTTGCCATCCAGAGAGATAACACTGAGACGCTAATAGGAACACATCAATCACAATCACGCTGCAATTCCAGTGGTGTCTCTCCTCCCAGCTCCTCTTTAAGCTCCTTAATAACGGTGATAACATAGTTCGGGGGGCTGCTGAGAGGGGCTCTCTCCTCCGAGGGTCATATTCATAAAGTGAAGAGCTTGCTAAGTCAGCACCCAGGGAAACGGATCTACACTGAGGACTTCTGGGCATCCCAAAGGGTTGGGATCCAACAGGAGACTTTTCTGTCATCTGTGCCCAGCGCCCCCGGCCCCCGGTTTTGTGATGTCACTCCTACCTCTTCCCTGAGAAAGGGGTGTGACCGTGTGTGTTATGTGTAATTATCAAATAGCAAGACCCATTTTCTTGGGCAGCTTATAAAAACGGTCTTGAAAGCAGTCCCCCAATGGAGCACTTCCAGTGCAGTGATGGCAACCTCTTGGGTATAGTTGTGTGGCTTTCCAAGAAGAACTTGAGAGGGGGTATGTGTGAGGCAGGTGGGGGCGTGGGAGGGGTCCTCTGACCCTTTGCAACTCTGGGTCAGTCTCTAACCTATCACCTGCAAGGTCAAGCATCCATTTGCTGGTTTGTCTTTCCCATAGGCTACAGCCTACTTGGGGATGGCAGTTGTGTCTAATTAATTGCTGCATCATCAGTACCAACACAGGATTTTGGGACCCACAAGATGTTGGATATGTGATTATGGCTGAACACGCGAATGCAGGTGTTTGTGTTGAAAAGCAGTCAGTCACATTGCTTTGCACCTTTGGAGCATCCATCGAAATGTATGCATTGCATGTGTAAATAAACACATTTATGAATGCACTGACTTTATAAAGACACATTTCATTTACTTGTGTGTTTTACTTTCTATGAGATAGCATAGCGTGAGATGACCACCTGTACTCTAGAGCCAGACTGCTTGGATTCAAATCCTGTTCCGCCACTTCCAAGAGGATGACTTTGGACAAGTTGTTTTGATGACATGCACCTCAGTCACCTTATCTGTAAGATGGGGATAACAGAATATATGTTTCCAAGATAAAGTGAGTTAATAGATGTGGAGCATTGATAATATTACCTTGAACAGTAGGCATAAAGCATTTATTTTATATATTTGTTTGAATTCTATATTTAACCATGGCATTATCTTAAAAATCTTTATATAAATAAATATGTATATAGGCATAGGGAGACATCAGCTTTTAGATGGTTGATATTAGGAGTCCCAGCCAACATTTGCTTTATTCTCAATAATACAGCAAAGCCTGAACTGAGAGCAATAGGCTTAATTTGTGGTGGTTTGCAGGGGGTGGCAGGTATTTTGAGTCATTGTAAATCTGTATACTCTCATGCTATAAACCTGTTTGTAGGGGTTCATGTCTCTAGCAGAACCAGTGTATATATACAAGAGCACACATGCAAAGCTCTGCTGGGCAGGATGAGGCCAGCTTTGCTGACTGGCCCCACTGTGAAGCTTTGCCCCCAGACATGAGCATGAAGGCGGCAGATCCTGCTTAGATTATCTTGCTTACCTAATGATTTTTGCTTCACTGCCTTGCTCGCTTGTGTTCACCAGGACGGCAGGCTATTAAAATGTCAAGGCACATTGAATTGTTGTTATCCAGGAGAGAGACCTTTCCAATCAACCCGTGTGCTGGGGGTTGCATAAACTCCAAGAAGACGATTGGAGAAAGCCTTTATGGCTTTTTTACATAGATGGAGGATGAGCAGGGAGGTTGGGAGAGGACACTGGGAGGGGGAGGAGAGGTGGGACACAGGTCGGGGTTAAGGGCAGCTAGAATGTGCTAATTAAAATGCCAAGTCCTCAAACAGATATTAGTGGCTCCTCGCCTGCGCATTTATGGGCAACCGCAATAGGGCCTCGCTGTGCGCTGCTGTGGTTTAAAGGCGAGAAAGGGGAGGTGACTCACAGTGGGCGGTGGGGGTGGGGCTGAGAGGCTGCCGTGCAGCGTATCAGGGGTGGGATACTAGGAGCGATATTATATTGCAGAAATACCCAGGAGTTATATCCCCGGTTGGCGAGAAGGGCTAGAGGGAAAAACAAAGGCTTCCTTGGCGCTGTGCCTGTCCTAGCTCTGCGGAGGGCCTGGGGTCTCCGCACCACGAGAGGTGGTGAGAGTTTAGGGGTGACAGCACTGAGCCACCGGCCGCATTGTGACCCATGCGGCACCTCTGGCCCGGTCCCGCCCGCACCAGCTGGGACAGTCTGGAGACAGACTTCTTTTCAGGCCGTCAAGTCTCATTTGGCCGAGGATTTATTTTCCTTCTGGGAGAGAGGGAGAGAAGGGGCAAAGGACATTCTCATAAAGTATCCAGCGATCAGAGCCGCCCAAGGCTCCAAGCAGACGCTTAAACTTGCCTGGATTGACTTTTCCCCTTTGTTCACATCATCTCACAAATATTTAGCTCTCCCCGGCCACGTCTGTTTCATTTTTGTTTCCGAGAGACGGCTTTGTTTTTGCTTGGGTTTGGCTCTGCCAGGCACTCTATTGGTCCCTCCCCCTGTCTCGGGCATCATTGGCTGCGCCAGCTCTGTGGCCCCAAGGGACTCGAGGCGCCCTCGCCTTTGTCAGTTTCATCGGCAGGAGTTTTGTCCGCGCGCGCACACAGACACAGGCGCGCGCACACACGCACAGACGCATGCGCTCGCCCACTCTTCTGCCAGTTTCTCTGCCTCGATCCCAGTAAGGCACACCCGCTGTCATTCTCAAGTCACGGCCCTTCCTCTCAAGCTGGGCCCTCCCGAGCTCTACCGCTTTAGTTTCTGGTCCCTGGCGCAGCCCATTCTTCTGGCCTAAGCTAAAGCCCACTCACGTTTCTAGCTTCCCTTCCTGCCGGCTTCTCTCTCACCTGGCTGGGCACTTACAGAGTGTCTTTGGAAGGCTTTGGTCTGACTTCTCCATTCTTGGGTACTCCTTCCTGAAGGTGGATGGTGGGCCCCCGGAGTATCTCAGGTCCTCCAGGCCACCCCTACTTTGATCTGTTTTCCCTAATTTCTCCCTCCCAGCACACTCTCTCCAGAGTCCCTCCTAAAACTCCCTCTTTCCTCTCCTAGCCTGTGAGGTGTCCTTCGTGGGGTTCCCATGGCCCCTTTCTCTCTCTCCTAGCTTTAGCATGCTTTATTGAAATGTCTCTTTACTTGTCTTGAACCCCTTCCAAATTGGTAGTTCATTCATTTAATCAACAATCTATTGAGTAGCATTGATACTTAAGTAGTTAGGTATAATGGGATACAGTGGGAAGAAAAGCAGATAGAGCACCTCCTCTCATGGCCTATAAAAGATTTTCTCAGGTCAGGCACCATGTTAGACGTAGGACATACAGGTGCTCAATATCTTTGGAATGGATGGATGAAGGAAAAAATAAACCCTCTTCCTGATGTCCTGAGCAACCTCACCAGTATTTTCTGTTTGTTGTTTCACTGTGTAAAACGCAAGCTCATTGTCTTTGTGACAAGCTTGATAGAAGATTTTACTTCTTCAAACTCCTGTATACCTATGATCTCTCTAGGTCTCTGAGCCACCCTAAGAGGAAGCTTTGGTCCATCTAGCATTCGGTTTTATTAAGGCTCAGTTAGTACAGTGCTGAAGGTCATATGGCTCACTAGTGATGGAGCCCAGGCCAGACTTGACCTTGGGTCCTCATACTCCAAGCCCGGCACTCTCTAGATGACACGCAGGCCCCATGCCCTTGTTTCCTGTGCCTGCCATCTTCTTCTCAATCACAATCTCAGGAAGATGGAGAAAGGTGGAGTAGGCTGGTGCCTAGTTTCCATTTACTTCTCTTTCACATTCCTCTTGCACCCTCCCTGGCACAAGGGGTATTGGGTATTACTTAAGAGGGAGGTTAATTTAATGGATATTAAGATGTGATTTCTTAGCTTCACTTTAGTTCCTACCTTTGCCAGCAGCTATCTTTCTGAAGTGTGGTTGGCTCAGCTTTATCTTAATTGGATTTTCTGACAGTTTGGCATGAACTTGAGGCTGAGGGCTGTGTGCATCACCTGGGTCAGTTCATTTCCATGATTAGATTTGTTTAATTAATATAACTGGGAGGCCACATGTACTTGGGCTGAGAGGGACAGACAACTCCCCTGTGCTAATGGCAGCTTTGTGTTCCATGCCAGAGACTTTAACCTCTTCTCCTGTGGCATTTGAAGCCCTGGCTGTTGTATTGGCAAAGCCAAAGCTTCTCTCTGGGCTGCTGCCTTGAATGTGTAGCCTGCCACAGGGGGAAGGTGGAGGTGAGTCCCCAGCAGTAAAGGACAACTCTCTCTTTCCTGAGTAGCACTGCAGATGGCGTGGGCTCTGTTGTACATCAACTGGTGATACTTGGGTTTCATCTGTGAGCTCCAAGTTCCTTATTTCTTAAATGGGAATAACAATGGCCACCTTACCAGACTGCCCCAAGAATTCAAGGAGACAATGTCTATAAAGTGACCATCTCCATGTCTTCCACAAAGTACACCAACCCCTGTGTGTTCCTCTCTGATGTAAACACACACAAATGCAGACATGTATATACACACACGCACGCATGCACGCACACATGCATGCCCACACATGCACATGCACGCATGGGCGCACACACAGAGTCACAAGCTTCCTCCCAACTGGGCTCTCTTTGTTCGTTCACTTCCATCTTACCCTTTCCTGATATTCTTTTAATCCCCTCCTCCTGCCCCTGCCCTTCCTTTCCTCCTGCACTCCCTTTCCAGTGTCTTCTCTGCATTTGGCTGTGTGTTCTAGGCTTTTCATGAAGTTTTTTCACATGGGCTCTGCCCCATGACAACAAGTCATGTGGCCTTGTTGCCTGGGTCAGCTCCTTATCACTTTGGGCAGATGCTACTTCTCTCTCCTCAGGAGCAGCTTTCCTGGCTGTGTTGTCCTATTCTGGAGTCATTCATCGCCATGTCTGTCTCCATCAGATGCTGGACTCCTTGAGGCAGAGACTGTGGCTTTAGTGAATGAGCAAATATGGGACATTTGGAAAGGGTTAGAGAGGAAGGATGGGGAGAAGGAAGGACTCTTTATGATCTGAGGTCAGTCTTTTTTTTCTTTTTTTTTGGCCACACCTGCGGCATGTGGAATTTCCCAGGCCAGGTATTGAACCATCGCTGCAGCAGTGACCCAAGCTGCAACAGCCACAACAGCTGGGTCCTTAACCCGCTGAGCCACAGAGGAATTCCAGAGGTCAGTTTTATGAACTCCACAGGATGATGGCTGCCTTTAGCCCCTGCACACCTGGATACCAATTCAGAAGTGCTTTGCTCCTCCAGCCAGGGGACTGGCTTGCCCAATGGAATGTGGATTGGGTTTCAAACCTCGTTTGTCTCCTTGGCTCTGATGCAGGGCATATTGCTCAGCATGTGTGTTATACTGTAAAAGCAGCTGGGGATGCATCCTAGGCTGCCTGTGGTTTGACTTATGTTGCCCGTCGAAGTTGCCCAGACTTCTCCTGTCCAAAAAGTGCTTGCCCTTGACCTGCTCCATGGCCATAGAGCTGCAGTGAGGCATGCATAACCCATCTCCATAGTGACAGTGCCACCTGCACCCTTGTAGAAGTGCTGTTCTCTGATGGCGGTGGAAGACTTCATGGACCTTGAGGCCTGCTCCCACTCGGTGACCCTTCTGCTTTAACATTATTGTAGACAATGGCAGTCATAGGTATAGCTTCTTTTATTAGGTGCTTACATAATGCTAGTTAATACTAATTAAAACACTTAGGCAATGTTTTTTGCTCCTCACAAAACTCCAAAAGTCTCCCCATTTCACAGACAGAAAAGTTAAGGCTCATAGAAGAAAGAGTTAGAGGAAGACACTTTCTTATACCCTGTAGTCTCCTCTTCTCAAAGATGGGGATGGAACTGTGGGATCTCTTATCGAGAATTCTCTTTAGTGATTGTTGTGTATACTGTGGGAGAGGGCATCTCTGAGTTGGGGGGCAGATATGGTTTGAGGAACAGGCTGGGTTACAGCTTTTTTTGTCCAGAGCCTGGCCCATATCAAAACCATCTGGACACTCCTGTACCAGAACAGCATCTCTTTTCTTCTTGCCAAAGCACAAAAAAGAGATTGAAACTTTGAGCTCCCAGGAGGCAGCACACACTTGGAGGTACTTTTTCCTAATATAGCTTGTAGGAATATGAAACACTTTTGTCACTTTTTAGAAGTGGGGGAGCAAAAAAAGGTCATATGTTCATCTCTTCAAGTTTCCAATAATAAAATGAAAATTTTTTTCTCAATCTCCCTCCCTTTCAGTAAGTCTCAATGCTCTCAAGTTACTAATTTTTCCATGATTTCCTTAAATCTCAAGTCTCTTCCCTCTGCTGAGGGCTGGAGTTTGCAACAGCCTCAGGCTGAATCTACTGACAAGTGTCTTCATAGATAACTTAAAGAAACCTATTAAGAATGACAGCATTTTGGGGACTTTGGTTGGGGATGATTGAGCATATTCTTCAAATCTACACAGAAAACACAAGCTGGGTAGAGTTCAAAAGACTGTCTTGCCATTGTACAGTAATTCCTGAATCTCCGTGAGCCTCAGTTTTTGCATCTATAAAATGGTGGCAACTGTGAGTGCTTCAGATGGGGGAATGAATGAAATGATGTGTGAAGGCATGGATCAAGACCTGGCCCACAGTAGACTCTCTCCAGAGAGCTCTCTTTCCCTCCCAGTTATTCCCACCATCTTGATCATCACTATGAGGTGCTCCCGTGGAACGCTATTTTGATTTAACTCAATGCAGCAGTTATGGGGTTCTATGCCTGTTTTCACTTAGATTGGTTCATCTCATATTCTCCACCACAAGTGGGATTCCATCAAGGATGGGTCTGCTTTTTTTCCTCTCCCATTAACATGGGTATCCTGGGTGCTTCCTTGGTCTTTAAGCTGGCAGTTCATAGAATGGAGGCTCGGTTCCACTTTCTTTGTATCCCATGCCATGTGGCCACTTGTCTCTGAATCACATCTGACCACTATAAACACCTGACAAACGCAGTTTTGCTTGGTGATTATGAGCAGGGAAAGAAACCTCTGACACTAAATGTGCACCCATGGATGAAGCTCAGTCCCTTTGAGCCTCAGTGTTTCTGTCTGTTCAGTGGGGATATTGGAGAGCCCTATCTCCCAAGGTTAGTCTGAGAATCACATGAAATCATAAATGTCAGGGCCTTGCGCCTGGAATAGAGTAAGTGTCTAATAAACTATAGCTATTATTATTTGTGATTATGTTTATTCTTAATGTTGTGTGAAAATTGTCTATCATCTATTATCTATATCTGTCTGTCTATCTCTAGGCAAATATTCCTAGTGATTTCCGGTATAATCTCTGAATAAACCATTCTTCATAAAGGAATGGCTCTAAGACAGAATGAAAAATGTGCTGCAGCCACTTCAAGGAGTATTATCCCTGTGCAGGTTTTTAACTAAATACATTTAATTTGCTCACTCCATCCTTAAAAAATAGTTTAATGCCACTCAGCATTTAGAATTTTTATCTTAACTTTGCAAAGCAAATGACAGTCAAATATATTAATATAAGCAAACATCTTATTAGCCTTGAAAATTTAGTTTATACATGTAGCAATAATTTGTATTCTTTTTTTTTTTTTTTTGCTGAGCCAGGAGCATGCAAAAGTTCTTAGGCCAGGGATTGAATAAGCACCACAGCAGCGACCCAAGATATAGCAGTGACAATGCTGGACCCTTAACCCACTAAGTCACCAGGGAACTCCCAATGATTTGTATTCTTAAAAGCAAAGGAGCTATTATTCCTTTTAGAAATTCTTTTAACTGTCCTTTGTGTGTCAGTTCTTTAAAGAAGTTCTCATCTGTTAATTCCATAAATATTTGTTGAGTTACAGAGGATGTGGAGATTCACAAGATACAGTTGATCTCTGTCCTCTAAAAAGCCTCGATCTTAGGGGATAGGGGAGACCAACCTGGATCTGTGCTCTGGTAGAAGTATACTAAGGGTGTTATGGAGTTGGGCAAAGGGCATTCCATCCTGCTTGACGAGTGGTAGAGGAAGGAAACGGAGGTCGGGGAAGGCTTTGTGCAAGGACAGAAATAACCGAGTCATACAGAGGAGGGGGAAACACACCAGCGATGTTGGAAAGAGTAAGTACTGTGAGGGGGCAAGGCAGAAGGTGGCAGGCAGAGATCTGGCTGGGCTCCAAGATGATGACCATGATGAGAGTCAGACCAAGAAGTGTGACCAGGATCCCACGAGTTGTTAGTAAGAACGTGATGAGGTCAGTTTTGTGTGTTTAATTATTGGCAAGATGGAGGATGGACTTGGGAGTGGGGGAGGGTCTGTGCTGAAGCATGGAGAAAGGTGAAGAATTGCTTTTCAAATGTGGTCCAGGAAACAGTAGCATCTGTATCATCTGGCCTGTTATCAATACAGACTCTTTACCTCCACTTTAGGCCAACTGATTCAGAATCGGCATTTGAACAAAGTCTCTGGGTGATGTGTAACCACACCACATTGGGTGAATCTTGAAAAGGTTGGGAATTTGGGCGAATCTTGAAAAGGTTGGGACTGAACTAGCATAGGGCAGAGGCACTGCAAATAGAAGGGGATGAACTTGAATCCTGTCTAAGTCTCTGTTTCCATTGAAAAATAAAATAATTTAGTAGGAAGTAACTAAAGAATTTGGGGGCAAGTTCTCTCCAGAAGCTACTCTGTAAACATGCTTTTTTTTTTTTTTTTTGCTTTTTAGGGCCACACCCTAAACGTGCATTTTGAGCCTTCAGATATGTGTTTGTTAGCTGCCCAGAGTTTATTAAGAATTCCTAAAATGTGCTAAAAGAGAATGTGAAAGATGAAGGGCTGTGTTCAGAGACAGTGCTGGGTAAATAGCATTTGAGTAGATAATTTAAAGCGAATGGGTTTTCCTTTTCTTCTTCCAATAGATTTAAGGGTATGTAATGTGCTTGGGGGTGCAGGGCTGGATGGATAAACAGTACTGAACCTTTGAATGGCTGGCAAAGCCTGGGGGTGGTGACCTTTCTTTTAGGACTTCTCCATTCATTCAGATATTCATACACTGTATATTATGCCAGGTACTGGGAATATAGCTATGATCTAGACAGAGATATCACAAACTGAAGGCATTTGAACAGCCCCATGTGTGGACGTGGGTGTGCAGCAAGAACACACCTTGCCAAGCTTTGCAGGTAGTAGCAGTTGGTTCTTAAGCACATGGGCTGTGAGCCGGAGACTCCCAGACTCCAAAATTTTCTTCCTAGTATACCTTGGGCAAATTCTGTAAACTCTTTGTACTTATACTTCCACATTGTAAAATTGGAAAGATAATACTTCTCACAGTAATTATCAGGAAAAGATGAGCATGTGTGTATAGTATGCTTGGTAAAAGGTATCAACCATCATCATCACCATCACCCCCCCATCATCATCATCACCATCACCATCATTGTCATTATAATAGCTCACTTTGCTTGTATTCTTGTGACAGGTACAAAGCACATATTCTCACCTCTCAGGAAATTTCCTACCTAGTTGGAAAAAGTGCACACCATGGAAGATGGGTCACCAACAACAGACGCTAAATACAGGCTCAGGCCCATCGCAGGGCAGGCCATCAGTGCTGAGGGGCTCTGAGGATGGAAATGTGCTCCATGGGCTGGTATACCCAGGAATGGCTTCTCAGGAGATGTGCTATTGTGGCAGGAGTGTGAGTAAGAGTGTGGACGTGTCCTCTAGTCGTAGTAGAATGAGGACAACAGCAGTAGAACCCTACAGATTTGAGGGTAGGAGAATTGATTGACAGTAGCTTTTTGGCCCAAGGCCTTCATTGTCCACAAAGGGAGCAGGACAGAGGGTAGTGCCTGGCTAGTTCTTGGTCAAGGTCACTCAGAAGGTGAGTGGTTGTGCTGGGACAGGAACTCAATTTTTCTGACTCCTGAGTTAGTGCTCTTTCCACCTCAGTAGTAGTGCATCTGCATTAAACCCTTAGCATATGAGGAACTCCCCATTGCCTGGGGTGGCACTATGGAGCAGAAGAATGCCGAGATTGTAAGAGACAATCTTTTCCAGGCCTCTTTCCTAGCGTCAGGTGGTTTGTTGGTAATCTTTGGCCTTCCTTGGCCTGTAGATATACCACTTCTGTCTTTACTGTCATTTTCACTTGGTGTTCTCTCTGTATGTGTGTCTGTGTCCAAATTTTCCCTTTTTATAAGATGCCAGTCACATTGGATTAGGGGCCCTTCCTATTCCACTATGACTACATGTTAACTAATTACATATTATTTTCTAGTCAGGTTGCATCTGAGGTTTTGGTTTTGGACTTCAACATACGAATATTTGGGAACACACAAAGTTCAACTCATACCACCGCACATCATTGTGGGCGCAAATGTATCATATGCATAAAGTGTTTAGAACCAGGCCTTGCACAAAGGATATGCTCAGGATTAGGAATTGTTATTTTTCTTTCTTTTTTTCTTTTGACTGTGCTCATGGCATGCGGATTGAACCTGCACCACAGCAGCCACCTGAGCCACTGCAGTGACAATGCCAGATCCTTAACCCACTGCATCACAAAGGAACTGTTATTTTTAATTGCAGTTTCTTTCTAACTGCTCTTCCAGCTCTGGTCTCTGCCTTCCAGTCGCTGAGATAATAGAATTTTCTTCAAAATGCATTGATCACACTCCATCCCTGCTCAGACCACAGGCCTTTCCATGCATTCATGTTTCTATATAATCTGGCACAAATGAATCCAGCGTTTTTCCAGATTCCCACATCACATTATATACAGCTTTGCCATATAATTTATAATATCCTTTGCACTGTGATTTGCTATGAAGGCTAACAGCCTCCCAAGTGAGCTCTTTAAGGCAAGGACATTATTATATGATTGATTCTCAAATATAGATCTATTCACATTCCTCTTTGTAACTCTCTTTCCACGACAGTGCCCAGCTTCCCCCTGATTTTGTGCAGGGCTGACAAGTGTTCAGAGCTGGTGTGTGTGTGTGTGTGTGTGTGTGTGTGTGTGTGTGTGTGTGTGTGATTACATGTATTTCTGCTTAGCCATTCTCCTGTAAGGGGTAGCAACATGTGGTAAGAGAGTCCAGCTCTGTCTGCTGTCTTAGTCACCTTGAGCTGCTACAACGAATTACCATAGGCTGAGTGGCTTAAACAACAAATATTTATTTCTCGAAGATCTGGAGGCTGGACGGTCCATGAACAAGGTGCTGGCTGATTGGGTTCCTGGTGCAAGCTCTCTTACTGATGGCTGACTTCTTGCTCTATCCTCACATAGCAGGAAGAGAGAGATTATCCTTCTGTGGGTCTCATTGTAAAGGGTGCTAATTCCACTCATGAGGGCCCCACTCCCATGACCTCATTACCTCCCAGAGGCCCCACCTCCAAATGCCATCACACTGGGTATTATGGCTCTAACATGTGAATTATGGGGAGATACATTCAGTCTATGGCATCTGCTCTGTAAGGCTTTGTTCTTTCCATTATTCCCCACTTCTGCCCTTTATCTGCCAAGCTGAGCTTGGTCACACTGGCCTCCTGGGCTCCTTCCATATCCCTGGATCCAGGTAGATACCATTCCATCTTTCCTCAGAAACTCCTTTTCGCCCAGCCAAAGTCTGCAGTAGTTTGTGTGTAGTTAATGTCTGCAGGAGTAGTTAATGTCTGGGAGAGGCAGGCCCGAGCTGCCTCCTGGCGGGGGGAAAGCCTCTGGAAGGAGATGGATCCGCTCACTTCCAGGCTGCCATTCCAGTTCTTCCACCTTCCTCCTCTTTGTGTGTGGATTTAGACTCAATGCACGTTTGTTTGTTTGTTTGTATATTTATTTATAGGGCTGCACCTGTGGCAGGAAGGAAGTTCCTTGGCTAGAGGTCCATTTGGAGCTACAGCTGCTGGCCTATACCACAGCCACAGCCACAGCAGATCTGAGCCACATCTGCTACCTAAGCTGCAGCTTATGGCAATGCTGGATCCTTAACCCACTGAGCAAGACCAAGGATTGAATCTGCATCCTCATGGGCACTCTGCTGGGTTTTTAGCCACTGAGCCACAATTGGAACACCCATATTTATTTATTTTTTAAATCCCTTTTCCTGTCTGTGCTGCCCTTTCTCTTCATGCTCTCTGCCCTGAATCAAATCCTCTCTTGAGGAAGAAGATGCTATCAATTATCCACCCCTTGGTGCAAATAGAAATCATAGGATTCTACTTAGTCTGGTCTATAATTAGGCACTGGCAGGCTTCTTCTCTGTGGGGATATCTGCATGAGGCGCTGGGGGTATCTGTAGGAGGCAGAGGATCTACTCCGTGCAGCTGAAAACCCTCCCCGAAGAGGGTTCTGGGCACCTACCCCACGACTGCTCATGTTGAGGTTCATATTTTTTTTTGTCTTTTTTTAGGGCTGCACCCACAGCATATGGAAGTTCCCAGGCTAGGGGTTGAATAAGAGCTATAGCTGCCAGCCTATACCACAGCTCATGGGTAACGCTGGATCCTTAACCCACTGAGCAAAGCCAGGGATTGAACCCGTGTCCTCATGGATACCAGTCAGGTTCCTTACCACTGAGCCACAATGGGGAACTTCTCATTTTCTTTATTGGTGAATCAGCAATTGTCTCTGTGAGTCACTGTTTATTCTTCCAGCCATGTGGAGCTGTAAAGGGAAAAACGACATGGTCCCTAATCTGGAGGTGTGTCCATGAGACTGATGGCCTGAGCAGATGGGAGGAACATGTGTGATTGCAATGCAGGGATGCATACACCACCCGCATGCAGGAGACAGACTAAATAAAAGGCAGTGGTAAGTCCTGCTTGGTGAATCTGGGAAGAATATCTGGAGGAAGTGGCAGAGGGGCAGAGCACAGCCTTGAGAAGAGGATGGTTTGAAGCAGTCAGAGAAGGAAGTAAAGTGTTTGTGCCAAAGCTAGGTGTCTGAGTAGGGAGCCAAAGTTGGGGATGGAGAGAAGATTCCTGAAGCCCACACTAAGGAGAATCGAGGATGAAGCTGCTTTCATTCACTTTGCTGCCCAAGTGAATTTCCTTTACTCTCTGGATCTCATATGCCTTCCTCTCGGGTCGTGCCAATGGCAGCCTTCTCTAGCCCATACAGGCAGAACCTTGGTGCAAATTAGAAAAATACAAGCCTGGTCCTGCAGACACAGAGTTTGACCAGCAGATGGCGCCCCTGTGTGACTTGGAAAAGTCATGGCATAAGGCTTGGTCAGCCCAGCATCGACTGAATTAGATTCCCTTCATGCCTTCAGCTGGGCAGCCTTGTTTAGGGTATAATGTGAAAAATTGTACAAGGCAGCCTTATCTATGCCCCTGAGCCTCGGCACCATTCTACAGACATATCAGCCCTTTTCACAACTCTATAACCTTGATACATGCTGTTCCTCCAGTCTCCCCCTTTGAAATTCCAACTCATCTCTCTTGACTCAGCCCAAGTGTCCTGCCATTGGTGACAGTTTGTAACTTTCCAAGGCAGAGGAGATGACTTGTTCTTTGAGTTTCTGTGCGCCCCACAGGGCTGGCTCATCCATCCATGTATTCCAGATTGGCCCTGGCCACCCAACAGGGCTTGGGAATGGCTGTTGAGTGAGCAGGTGAATTGGGCAATATCCTTCCCTGCTTCTTTCCATTTTCTCTCTTTTTCAGTGTTCTGTGCCTTTCGACAGGTGAGTAGGGTAAGTACCATTAACTTGATTCAATAATGAAGAAACCGATGGTTGAAGAGGGTCTGAGGAGTTCCCACTGTGGTGCAATGGGTTGGGCGGCCTCACTGGAACACTGGGACGTGGGTTCAATCCCTGGCCTGCACAGTGGATTAAAAATTCTGCCGTTGCCACAGCTAAAGCTAGATCACAACTGTGTCTCATATCTGATCTCTGGTCTGGGAACTACACATGCCATGGGGAAGCAAAAAGAAAAAAAGAGGGTCTGTGTCTGATGGAGGTCCCAGTCTATTTTTGCAGTGTTACCTCCTGCAGAAACCCTACCTACCCTTATTCATAATGTTCTCAATCAAATGAGATTACTTCCTGCTTTTCGGAGAAGTTCTGTACTTTCCTGCCCCTCTTCCTGAATGCCTTTCACATCTCACTTAATTAATAACTACCTCAAGTCTAAGGGACAACTCAAGTCCCATCTTCCTCATGAACCCTCATGAGTATCTACAATTTCTGGGCCTGAAAGTCTTCAAGGTGTCTTTTCAGCATTTGTACTGCATCTCTTGCCTGGAATCAGTAGTAAGTGTGCCCCATTCTCACCTCTCCTCAGAGATGGAAGCACTGAGTTCTGGATCTTGTTTGTTATTGTGTATCTTGGGCCACCGAGGACACTGCCATGGACACGGCTAGATGCCCTGCAGATACTTACTGGGTTGGAAATTACTCACGTAAGCTTGGTTATGCTCACTTGTTATTTCATTTAAAAGTTCATTTATTTTTTAAATTTTTATTTCATTTTTTCATTTAAGTATTTATCACTACCCCTTGCCCACTTTTTTCCAGAAAGGGTTAAGGCAGCTTATCTCATTTTGAAGTAATTAAATCAGTGGCTTTCAAACTATTTCCAAGACCATAGTAACAAATACATATATACATATATATATATATATATATACATATATATTTTTTTCTTTTTCTGAAGCTAAACTGTTCCAAATAGCATCCTCACTGGCAGTGTGCAGTAAACTCTGGTGTTATCTATTCACTTCTATCCTGATTTAAAAAATGCTGATTGTGACCTATTAACCTGATTTCACAACCCCATTAATGGGTCACAGCCCTCAGTTTGAAAAATGCTAATTGGAACCCCCAAGAGGTGGCATTCTGAGACAGCAGAAGTCAGTGGATTAACCTGAGGGTTCTGGCCTTGGTAGGTAAGAAGTGGTGGAGGCTGGGGTCAGTGAGAAGGTGTCCAGGCCTGGAGTCAGTTTTGTTGCCCTACTGTGGCCATGGGCAGCTCTGGAATATTCCCTCCTCCAGTTCTATTCCTTGTCTGGCTCCCAGGACCCTTCTCTACCCCTCCCCATCCCCAGGGGTCCCCTTGCAATTACCAACAATGGCAAGACTCTTTCTCTCTGCCTCTCTGTTCTGTGTCACTTCTTCCACTATCCCAGTGCTAGTGGACCTGCTGCCCACCCAAGACTGAGGAGGGGAGGGATGTGCTTCTCCAGTATGACATCCTCAGTACTTGTAGTGTGCCTGGCCTGTAGGTACTCAGTGGACAGTGGCTGAATATATGAGTGAGTGAATAAATAAATAGGTAGCAATAGCACCAGAGTCCTGCTGAGTGAGGGGGTTCCAGGGGTTGCCAACTCAAATGCCCTCAGGAGTCAGGCGAGTAACATTACTGTGTGAAGCAGGCCATATGGGAGGCAGTGGGCATCACATCCATGAAACTCCTTGGAAAGCCATTGTCTTTTATGTTGCTACTGTAACAAATCACCACACACTTAATGGCTTAAAACAACAGAAATGAATCCTCAGAGTTTCAATGGCCAGATGTCTGGAGCCTTTAGGGATAAAATTAAGGTTGGTTTCTTGAAGCTCTGGGGTAGAATCCATTCCTTCACTCTTCCAGCCTCTTGGCCTGTGGCCTCATCACTACAGTCTCTGGCTGAATGGTCACATGACCTTCTCCTCCTGCACGCCAAATATCACTTATTCTCCCCCTTATAAGGACCCTTGTGGTTGCAATTAAGGCCCACTCAGATTATCCAGGATCATCAGTGGCTCCATCTCAATATCCTTAATTATATCTTCAAAGTCCTTTTTGCCATATAGTAACGTTCTCAGGATCTGGGTTTAGGACCAAGCTATTTTGGGGATCATTCTCCAGTCTACCATCCTGTGATATGACAAGGTGAGAGGAAGGCTGGAGCTAGGAGGAACCCGAGATTCTCCTGGTCCAATTTTCTTACTGTAAATAGAACGTGAAGGCCACAGAGGAAGCGCCTTGCCTGTGGCAGTGGCTGGTTAGGAGCGAGGCAAGGATGCAGTTTCATTCTCTGCTGCTTCCACAACAGCTGCTTCTCTGAGGTATCTGAGGGCAAGCCCTGTTATATTTTTCTGCCATGTATCCTCAGTAGTGGTATCTAAAATGCCAGACAAAGATCCAGTACTTGTATTTTTCATCCTAAAAGGCAGACACGTTGTCAGTTATCTCGGGACTTTTGGAGTTGAACTAATACATGAAAAGCTGGTGTTACTTTCCACAGAGGTGGTGCATCCTTAAAAGTCTTGAGGATTTTTAAAGCCCCCAGGAGCTGCCAGGGGCACCTTAAAATAAATGTAGGTACTCTTTTTTTCTTAATCCCATTAATTATTCATGTCTTTCTTTCCATTCAAACTACTCATCTCCCAAGTCCTCCATACATTTTGCCCCTCCTGGTTGCAATCATGCAGTTCAATAAATCCAAAGACGGCTACAGACCTTATGTTCAGAGAGCCCAAATCCCTTCTGTTCTGCATAGGGAGGGATTAGGAGGTTTAATCTTTTTCTTCCAAGTTGAGTCAGTGTCAGAAAAGAAATAGAGGCACTAACCTTGGGAAAAAGCACCAGGAAAGATATGATTGGTCATGTCCAGGCTAATGTGCCCCTGGATATTAGTGGGGGCTGGTCCTCCCTAATGGTGTCTCTGAATGTTCCCCAATACCTTAATCTACCCTTATAAAATCAATATGACTTTGTCAACTTATTATTTATTTATTTAGGACTCTTTATACAGAATACCTACATCTGTGTAAATAAATGTGTATGTAGATGTGCATATGTGTGTGAGACCCCTTTACACTATGTGTAAGGCCCTTTTACAGCAATGCATTCTATACTTTACCCTTTATACCACTCACTGTGTAAAGTAGAATTTAAAGATACTGGTTTCCAGTACTCAAAAGAGAGTGACGCAAGTGGGAAAGTCCATTGTAATAGTCTGGACGTGGGAACTGTCCTTGTTTATGGTGATTCTTGATTTCTTTGTGATTCTTGGTCCTTAGGCCCATCCATTGACAAGGCAGCCTTCCAGGTAATGCTCATGTTGCTGATCTGGGGAGCCCAGTTCAATAGCAAGTTTTAGTAGTGTCGGTAAATTTAATCAGATTGCTTCCCTCTGAAGATCTAGAGTCTGCCTGAATGAGAAATGGTGTTTTATGGAGGCAGGGACTAGAAGGAGAATCATTTATATCAAGGTAAACAAAAGCAAACTGTTTGGTAGGTAATGTAATCAGTGAATGGTGACTAGTCATAGACTGTAGAGAGGGTGTCCCTATTAAAAGGGCTGGATACTGCTCAGCTCTCGTCTGTTGGTCTGTGGAGCAATGTGGGCTGATGTTGCCAGATATTCCAACTTTTTAAGAAAGTCCAGAAACTGAGTTCTATGACATCTTTTGATTTTCCAACATCAATTAAATGGATTGATATTAAACTAGCAGGCCAGCTAAAACCCAACTATTTAACAAAGACCATGTAAGCTAAACAACATAAGTGAAAGCCAAATGGCCAGTGAGAAGACAAATTCAGGAAGGGGAAAGAAATCTTTCTTGGGTTCTAGGTTGGGGTGAGGCGAAGGGCAGAGGACACCAGACAATCAAAAATCTGCCCGAGCCTAATTGATATGGAAAAGCAGGACACAAAATGAGTGAGTAAACAGAAGGAAGTGGGAGAACTCAGAAGACCAACTTGGCCACTTCCAAAATGTACCTGCTTCTTCCATCTCTTCCTCTTAGTGTTGATGCTGAATTTCTTCCACTGCAGCCTGGGGTGGGGAAAAATGAAGAGGAAGGGGGCTCATGGCTGAATCTGAATATGAATTTTGTGTTTTCACTCATAGCTAATGAGAGGCACCAGACCCCAGACCCTTTTCTTCCCCCTGGTAGCTGTCCAGTTACCCTTGGTGGATGTCTTCTGTATCTACCTAGTTAGTTTGCTTTGTCTTCACAGGAGAATGATCTGTGGCCACAGGTTGTTCAAAGTCCCCATGTACCCACTGGGGTGATATCAGAGTAGGCCTAGAAAATCAGATCTTTTCCCATTATCCAGCTGTAATGAGGCTACCCCCACTGTAGTGTCAGTGGAGACCACCTGGGGACTCAGAATTTCAGCCTTCTCATCAATAAGGAGGCATTCCCTCTTCCTACTGGGGGTAAACTGAGGCCAAGTGGGGAACATGAACTTTTACTATCACTAGGAATAATGAGGCAATATCCTTCTTCTTCCAGTTGGAGTGATGACAGAGAAAGTCACATAAAATTGAAGATCTAAATAAAATAAGATTTCAAGGTTTATAAGAAATACAGGAGTTCCCATTGTGGCTCAGCAGGTTAAAAACCCAACTAGTATTCATGATGATGCGGGTTTAATCCCTGGCCTTGCTCAGCGGATTAAGGATCTGGCATTGCCACAGGCTGTGGCGGTAGGTCAAGGATGTGGCTCTTGGATCTGATGCGACTGTGGCTGTGACATATGCTGGCAGCTACAGCTCTGATTCAACTCCTAGCCTGGGAACTCCTATATGCCATGGGCATGACCCTAAAAAAAATAGAAAAGAAATACAAAAATGTCCAGGTTTCAACAGAAAATCACTTGTCATACCAAGATCAGGAAGACCTTGAACTGAGTGAAAAGACCATCAGTAGATACACATACCAAAAATGGAAGAGATATCAGAATTATCTGACAGAGACTTTAAAGCAGTCATCATAAAAATTCTTCAGTGAGGAATTATGAACATATTAGAAACCAATGACAAAATATAAAACCTCAGGAAAAAATAGAAAGTGTCAGCAAAAAACAGAAGATGTGAAGAAGAACCAAATAAAATTTTAGAACTAAAAAATACAGTAACCATAATAGAAAGCTCAGTGAATGGGCTCAACAGCAAAATGAAGAAGACAGAGGAAAAATTAGTAAGTTTAAAGAAAAAACAATAGGGATTACCAAATATAAACAGCAGAAAGAAAATAGACTAAAAAAAGAAAAAAAATAGATTCTCAGAGATCCTAAGACTATAACAAAGGATCTAACATTTATATCATTGGAATCCTAAAAGTGAGGAGAAAAGTGGTGAGGATGAAAAAGAAACAATAGCTGAAACTCCACAAAATTGGCAAGGGAAAGACCAAAAGATTCAAGAAGCTGAGTAAACCCCAGACAGAATAATTTCAAAGTCTATGACAAGACACATTGTAATTAAACTCCTAAAAACTAAAAACAAGGGAAAAAAAAATCTTAAAAGCAACCAGGGGAAAAAGGACACCTTGTTTATAAGGGGAGAAGTTATTAGAATAGTAGCCAATTTCTCATCAGAAGCCATGGAGGTCAGAAGGAAGTGGCATGGTATTTTTCAGGTGCTGAAAGAAAAGAATTGTCAACACAGAGAAAAAATTCTTCGGGAATGAAGGGGAAATCAAGACATTCTGAGATGAAGCAAAGCTTAGGGAACTTGTGGCCAGCAAACCTACTTTAAAAGAATGGCTAAAGGAAGTGCTCCAAACAGAAAGAGGATGATAAAAGGAGAAACCTCAGAGCATCAGAAAGGAAGAAGGAAATAAATAAGCAAAAATATGAATAAATAGAATAGACTTGCTTTCTATTCTTGAGTTTTCTAAATTATGTTTGATGTTGAAACAAAAATTATAACACTGTCTGATCTGGTTCTAAATACATGTAAAAGAAATATTTAGGATAATTATATTATAAATGAGGGAGAGTAAAGAGATTACATGGAGGTAAGATTTCTATACTCAAACTGGTAAAATATCATCAGTAGTGGACTGTGATAAGTTATGTGTATATAATGTAATACCAAGAGTAACCAATCAAAAAGCTATACAAAGAGATACACTTAGGAGTTCCCATCATGGCACAAGGCATTGCTATGAGCTGATGTGGCTGGGATCCTGCATTACTGTAGTGTAGGCTCTGGTGTAGGCTGGCGGCTATTGCTCCAATTTGACTCCTAGCCTGAGAACCTCCATGTGTGCAGCCCTAAAAAGACCCCCCCCCCAAAAAAAAGAGAGAGAGAAATACACTTAAAATATACAGATAAGTTAAAATGGAATTCTAACAAATGTTCAGAAAGGAAACAAAGAAATGAAAAACAGAGAAAACAATCAGAAAACAGATGTGGTAGGTTTAAGCACTATCATATAAATTAAATGTAAATAGTCTAAAGACATCAAGTAAAGGGCAGAAGTTTACAGGGTGGGTTGTAAAGCATGGCCCAACTATCTGATATATAAAAGAAACTCACTTTGAATATAATGATGTAGGCAGGTTGAAAACATTGATCAAAGGAAAGCAGAACTGGCTATAGTAATGTTAAAATAAACCTCAGAATGAAGAAAATTTCAGAGACAGAGAGGAACATTTTACAATGATGAAAGAGAGGCCTAACAAGAAGAAACAGCAATTCTAAATATGTATGCAACAAATGACAGAGCCGAAAAATATGTAAAGCCAAATTTCATGAAATGAAAGGAAAAATAGACAAATTGACAGTATTATGTAGAGACTTCAACACCTCCATCTCAAGAATTAATAGAACAACTAGAGGGAAAATTAGCAAGAATGTAAAAAAATCATCAACATCATCAGACAACAAGATCAAATCAGCATGTATTAATCACTCTACTCAACAGCAGAACACACATTCCTTCAAGTGCCCATGGAACATATGCCAAAATAGATCACACTGTGGGTTGTAAAAAAAGTCAACAGATTTAAAATGGTTGAAATCTTAAAAAGTGTGTTCTCCAATCAGAATGGAATACACATTAGACAGCAAAAACAAAGATAATAGGAAAATATGTAGACTCTTGGAAATAATTCTCAATAATTAATAAATCAACGACAAAGTCTCAAGAGAGAGAAAAATGCATAGAACTGAATAAAAAATGAAAACATAATTTGTACGATGCAGATAAGTCAGTGCTGAGAGGAAAATTTATATCACTAAATTCATGCATTAGAGAAGAGGAAGTCTCAAATCAATTATAAGCTCCCACCTCAAAAAATTAGAAAAAAAATTAGCAAAATTAAACCCAAATTTAAAATCACTAAAAAAACAAACACTTAGTGATAAACCTAAAAAAAACCATGCACATGACTTACATGCTGAAATATATACAATGGTAATGAAAGAATTTTTTAAAATTCCAAAAAAACGGAGAGATATACTATGTTCATGAATTAGAAGACTCAACATAATAAAGATGCCTATTCTCCCCAAACTGATTACAGGTTTGAAGCAATTCTTACAAAATTCTAGTTAAGTCTTTTTTGTAGGTATCATCAAGATTATACTAAAATTTATATTGAAAGGCATTGGAATTAGAATAGCTAAGACAATTTTGAAAAAGATTAATAGTATGGAAAAAAAATCAGTCTACCCACATAATTTCAAGACATATAGTTATAGAAATCAAGACTGTGGTATTGTCAGAGGAATAACCACAGATCAATGGAACAAAATAAATAACTCAGAAATAAACAGAATAAAAGAACCCAGGCAAATATGCTCAATTGATAGTTGAGAAAGGTGCAATGGAGGAAGGATAACAGTGCTGGAACAATTGGTACAAAGTGAATTTTGACCTTACACAAAAATTAACTGAAAATTGATCATAGACTTAAATGTAAAATATAAAAATATAAAATGTTACTTAAAAAAGCAGGACAGGAGTTCCTGCTGTGATGCACTGGGTTAAGAATCTAACTGCAGCTGCTCGGGTCACTGTGGAGGAGTGGGTTCAAACTCTGGCCTGGTGCAGTGGGTAAAGGATCCAGCATTGCTGCAGCTCCAGGGTGGAGTCAGTCTCTGGCCTGGGAACTTCCATATGGCCATAAAAAACAATACATAAAAATTAAAAAATAGAAAAAAGAAGGACAATTCTTCTGATCTAGGGCTAGGCAAAGTCTTCTTAAAATTGACATCTAAAGCATGATGCCCAGAATAATAAATAGCTAAGCTGTACACTGACAATACCAAATGCTGGTGAAGATGTGGAGCAATAAGAACTCTCATTGCTAGTGGGAATGCAAAATAGTACAGCCACTTTGGAATATAATTTGCCAGTTTCTTACATGACTAAACATATTCTTACCATGTGATCCAGCAATCAAGCTTCTTGGCATTTACCTAAATAAGTAGAAAATTCATTCCATAAAAGAACCTGAACACATATCTTCATAGCAGCTTTATTCTAACTGCCAAAATTTGGAAGCAACAAAAAATATGTCCTTCAGTAGGTGAGTGGATATAACTGTGATGTAGCCAGATAATAGAATAGTCAGTGCTTTAAAAAGAGCTATTAAGCCATGAAAAGACATGCAAGAATCTTAAATGCATGTTGCTAAGTGAAAGAAGTTAATTTTGAAAGGCTATATACTGTAGGATTACAAATCTCTAACCTTCTGGGAAAGGCAAAACTATGGAGACAGTCAGAAGATTGGTGTTTTCCAGGGCTTAGTGGGGAGACAGAGAATTGGAAGAGCACAGAGAATGTACAGGGAAATGAAACTATTCTATTTGATATCCTCTTATTGGCTACATATCATTATATATTTGTCAAAACCCATAAAATGTACAATACCAGCAGTGATCTGTGGGCCTTGGGTGCAAGCCATGTAATACGAACTGTGAGCTTTGGGCGATGATGTGTCAATGTAGGTTCACAGATTGCAGCAAATGTACCACTCAGGTGTAGGATGTTCAATGCCTGGGGCAGGGAACATATGGGAACTCTGTACCTTCTTCTCAATTTTTTTGTGAATATAAAAATGCTTTGCAAAATACAGTCTATTTAGAGTTAAATAATACATAGCCAACATCTAAATTAGCCACTGGGGAATGCAAATTGAAGTTACAATGACATATTACTACATTCCTGGCTACAAAACAAATTAGTGACAACATCAAATTCTGCCAGTGATATAGAGAAAATGAATCCTCTATTGCTGGTGGGAATAGAAAATGGCATAGCCTTTTTATTAAAAATCTAAACATAAATGTACCATACAATCAAACAATTTACTCCTGAGCATTTATTCCAGAGAAATGAAGACTTACATGTTCACAGAAAATCCTGTAGAGGAGTGATTTATATAAGCTTTACCCATAATATTCCTAACTCGATACAACCCATCTGTCCTTCAGTGGGTGAATGGGTAAATAAAGTATGGAAAATCTGTACCATGGAATACTATTCAGCAATAAAAAGTAATGAACTCTTGATATACACAACCACTTGTATGAACCTCAAGAGTATTAAGCTTAGTGAAAGAATCCATTCTCAATAGGTTGTATACTGTATAATTCCATTTTTAAAGTATAGTTGATTTACAGTGTTGTGCCATTTTCTTCTATGCAGCAAAGTGACCCAGTTATACATATATATATATGCACACATTCTTTTCCTTATATTATCTTCAATCATGACCTGTCCCAAGAGACTGTGCTATACTATAGGACTTCACTGTTTATCCATTCTGAATGTAATAGTTTGAATCTACTAACCCCCAACTCCCAGTCCATCCCACTCCCTCCTCCCTCCCCCTTGAAAACCACAAGTCTGCTCTCTATGTTTGTGAATCTGTTTCTATTTTGCAAATAGGTTCATTGTGCCATATTTTAGATTCCATGTATAAGTGATATCATATGGTATTTGTCTTTTTCTGACTTACTTCACTCAGTATGAGTGATATTCCATGTCTTGTGATATTCTATAGTTTTGCAAGATGTTCCATTCCATTGATGGAAACTGGGTAAATGGCGCTCTCTCTGTATTATTTCTTACAACTGCTTGTGACACCACCATGATCTCAAAAGAAAAAAGTTTAATTAAAAATGTAATTTGATGGGTCAAAAGAAAGACTGCAGACTATTGCATCATATGAATATACTGAAATTTATTCAGCCAACTTCATAATGTCTTACATTTAGGTTATTATAATTTTCTTATTTCAAAAAGCACTGGTATTAATGCCATTGCAGCTAAATTTTGGCACAAACCTTTACACATTTTCCTATAGTATAGCCCTAGAAATGGAATTGCTGGTCAAATGCTATGCCTTTTTTCACACATTCAGAATCCCTTTCCATCTAAAGTTTAGAAGGATTCCATGTTGGAAAGCATTGAGCTTATGTGTGCATTCAAGATGTGAACAGAAAAAAAAATGTTAAAAAGATGCCAGCCCTCTCTATTTTTATCTTGAGGAATTTAAGCTTAGGAGGTTGCTAATACAGCACACTCAGCACATTTTAAAAACTTCTGATACACATTTAATTTTTTTTTTCATTTAAAATGTGGATAATAATAGTTCCTATCTTCTGGGGTGGTTGTGGGAATTAAACGCATGGAAAGCACTTGATAGAGTGTTGGCACATAATTAAGGCTCAATAAATGTTAGCTGCCATTATGATTGTGATTATGTCTGGAATCCACAATGATGCAGCAATTTATACCCTCCTGTAGGAGAAGCCCATTGCCTTGTGTCCTTGCCAACACCGGGCATTATCAACCCCTTCCATCTTTGCCATGTTTCATTGTTATTTTAATTTGCATTTCTTAGATTACTAATGAGTTGGAACACATTTTTCGTGTATTTATTGGCCATTCATATAGATTCTTTTGTATTTTGACTATTTATATTCCTTGTCCATTTCTCAGTTACGGTATTTCTTTATTGCTTTGAAGGAATTTTTATGTAGTAAAGTCATTAACTCTTTTTTGTATGGTGAAATATTTTTTATTAACTTGTTCAGCTTTTAACCCTTTAAATTATGCTACTTTGGAGTTCCTCTCATGGCGCAGTGGTTAACGAATCCGACTGGGAACATTAACCCATGATCTCTCAGTGGGTTAAGGATCTGGCACTGCCATGAGCCGTGGTGTAGGTTGCAGACATGCCTCGGATCCCGTGTTGCTGTGGCTGTGGCGTAGGCCAGTGGCTACAGCTCTGATTAGACCCCTAGCCTGGAACCTCTGTATGCCACTGGTGCAGCCCTAGAAAAAGACAAAAAAAAAATTGTTACTTTTTTTGTGTTTTTTTTTTCTCCCAGTTTTATTGCGATATAATGGACTTACAGCACTATGTAATTTTAAGGTATACAACGCAATGATTTGATTTCCATATATCATGAAGTGATTATTACAGCAAGTTTAATGAACATCCATCATCTCATACAGTTACAAAATTAAAGAAATAGAAAAATTCTTGTGATGAGAATTCTTAAGATTTACCCTCTTAACTTTCATATATTAGTACATAACAATGTTAATAATATTTATCACATTGTACATTACATCCCTGGTACTTATAACTGAAAATTTGTACCTTTGGACACACTTTATCAAATTCCCTCTCCCCCTTCCCCATTGCTGGTAACCCACAAATCTGATCTCTTTTTCTATGAGTTTGCTTCTTTGTTTCTTTTTTTTTTTTTTTGCAGGGGGACAGCGAACTCCTCCAAAGCATGCAGAGGTTCCAGACCAGGGATCCTTACAACAATGGATCTTTAACCCAGTGAGCCGCCAGGGAACTCCCTATTTGTTTCTTGATACAGAATTTTAGAAGGTCTTAGGTATTCATATGTACCAATAATTTCTTTATGATTTTTTCTATCAGTGCTATGTCTGTAAGAACTTTGTTCACAAGAAGATTGTACAAACACTGTTATATTTTTTGTTCTATTTTAATTTTTATTGAATCTTGAATGCAAAGTATTGATTGTTCATGTTGCACTCTTATGGCTGCATGCGTGATCCTCTAATATGCATTCATTCCTTTGATTTTAAGACTGTAATAAACACCCATGAGCCCACCTTCCAATATTTTAATAGAGATACTGAAATAAATTACATTCTTCTTGTGATCTGCCCTCACTCTATCCTCCTTCCTCCTTCTACTTGAGAAAATCACTTTGAAGTCTGTGTTGGGACTTTTCTTTTTCATAATTTTATCTTATTTATATGCTTTATGAAGACATATATATTGTATTTAAATTTTTTTGTCTTTTGTCTTTTTAGGGATACACCTGCTGCATATGGAGGTTCCCAGGTAGGGGTTGAATCAGAGCTATAGCTGCTGGCCTATACCACAGCCACAGAAACATGGGATCTCAGTTGTGTCTGTGACCTACACCACAGCTCATGGCAATGCCAGATCCTTAACCCACTGAGCAAGGCCAGGGATCAAACCGGCAGCCTCGTGGATACCAGTAGGGTTCATTAATCACAGAGCCACAATGGGAACTCCCAATTGAAATTGTTTTAATTAAGAGTTCCAGCTGTGGCAAAACAATCAGTGACATCTCTGCAGTGCCAGGATGCATATTCATTTCCCCTGGCACAGTGGGTTAAAGGATCTGGTGTTGCTGCAGCTGCGGAGTAGGTTGCAACTGTGGCTTGGATCTTATCCCTGGCCTGGGAATTCCACATGCAGCAGGGTGGTCAAAAAAAATTGTTTTAATTAAGTTGGTACAACATTGTAAATCAACTATACTTTAATAAAAATTGTTTTAATTATAAAAAGAGTATTAAGCCACATGTGATCTTCTGGTACTATTTTTTTTCTCTTTTAATAGTATAATGTTCAAATCAATCATTATAGCTGTTTCTCACTGTAGTTTATTTTGACTGCTTTATATACTCAGCTGTGTCTTTACTTCATTGTATTTTTCTATGCTCTCTTTTCCTTCCAGAATATTGTTTAACAGATCATGAAACCACACGCTCTCCAACACTTGGTGTCACTAGACTTTTATAGTTTTTTTTTTGTCTTTTGTTCTTTTTTCAGGGCTACACTAGTGGCATATGTGGGGGGGGGGTCCCAGGCTAGGGCTCTAATCGGAGCTGTAGCTGCCAGCTTATGCCAGAGCCACACCAATACCAGATCTGAGCCATGTCTGCAACATACACCACAGCTCACTGCAACGCCGGATCCTTAACCCACTGAGCAAGGCCAGGGATCGAACCCTCAACCTCATGGTTCCTAGTCGGATTCGTTTCTGCTGAGCCATGACAGGAACTCCAAGACTTTTATAATCTTGCTGAATGAGTAGTGTTATGGAATCTGTAAAATAGTATCAGCATGGGTACTGGACATAAAATGGTAAATCACTATGGGTTGGCTTTGTATGGCCTGGTCTATTCTTACATTTATTGGCTTATGTGTTTTCTCTGCTCTAGGATGCCTATTTGTGTCTTTTTTTATTTTCTTTTTATGCTTTAATATTTGCATAACCTTTAGCAATATGCAATTCATTTTTGATTAAAAGGAGTATGTACTTACCTTTTTGACAAATGGATAGAATGTTTTCCAAGCAACAATCTTATTTTGGAATATCCCTCAAGAAAGGTTGAAGTTTTCTCTGTATGCTTTCATGGAAAATTTAAGTTTGTAATAAAGAGATTATGCTGATGACAAAATAATTGTTGGTCCTCCTAGATGGGATTGTCTTAATATTGTGCAAATAACCAAACAGCCTTGCCTGGGTAGATGCCTCTAACACGATTCTGCAGGAAAGCCCCTGCTAATCCAGGTGAAGACAATATTACCTGCTGGGCAACTAGCCCATGACAGCCAACCATGGCTGCTTCAGCTCACAGGCCTGGCCAGTGCCAGGCACTCAGGAAGTGCTTGTCAGTTAACATATGATGAATAATTCAGCAACGATTTCACTAATTTCACCCACTGCATACTTTTCTCTCTATGAACTCAGTTACACAGGCAAAACATTTCACCTCTTCCTTACTGGAACATGGTCTAAATTTCCCCTACATTCTTTAAAAGCTCATCACTTTCATTTTCTTCTTGAATGAAAGACTTTCACATGAGAAGATAGATGTAACACGTAAGTTTGCGTATGCATAAAATTGGACAGACATTCTATCTCAAAAATTGAGCTTAGAGTTTTGGAAAATGTATCAACATTTGAACTCTGTTATCATTATCACCAGGTAGGAAGGCCATGAAAAAAAATAAATGCTCCCTATTTGAACGCCCTAAACCTCCTGGTGCTAAATAGTGTTTTGAAAGAAACAGTAAGCCTTGGGAACTGGTAGCATGTACTCATGAGCTTAGTATCCTGAAATTCATATTGCAGAAGGGGTTGAAATCTACAGAAAGCCACATCTGTGTGTGCGTCGCCAGACCCCAGCAAGAAGCCTGAATACGCCATGTCATTATGATTAATTGTGGGTAATGAGGGTCTTATGAACCTAAGAAAGAGAAGCATTTGTTTCTCTGCTGTTACACAGTGATAGTCTCCGATTTGTTTTCAAGCACTCTACAGAGGCAAGCCAAAATGGAATCAGTCTCTTCTCCAGCTATCCTTTACTTCCCTGCCAGGCATTTCAGTAAATTAACATGCAGGGGCCAGTAAGGGAATTTGTGAGCCCTTTTAAGAATGTGATAAAGAAAAGATTTCCTGGTTCAAAGAATCTGTACAAAATCGGGCTGTAGGGGATCTGCTGCGAGTTCCCAGGGAAGCTCATTGGTGCTCTGAGTTCAGATACAAATAGGACAATGTTCTAAAAACAGGGCTAATAAAATGATTCTTTTAAGGAAGCAACGGTTTTCATCATTCTCTAACCTACCAGAAGGTGGCGCAAATTCACTGCCAATACAGTGAAGGAGGACAAGGCTCTTCCTGAGCCCTGCTCTGTGCAAGTACAGTAAAACAGAGGGGAAAAAAACCCCCAAAACAAAAAAACAAACCCAAACCAAACCAAAACAAAAAACCCTGCCAACTCTCCTATATTTAAAAATAAATTAAACAGATTTAAGATTTCATCTTTTAAAAACCAAATAACTCGTAATACATATCAACTTATTTCTTGATGGGTTCAGTTTGTTGTAAGGAACAAACCCAAAACAAACAAGCATGGGATAAAGATTTGAGGGAGATGATTTTTTAATATCTTAATGTAAGAAAATTAGTAAAACAGGGTTTGTAATGGCTTCAGACGAACCATCCAAGAAAATACGTTGCAGATTCTAACAGCCAAGAAGTTGTTAATCAGACGTACACTTACATTCCATTGTAGATACCCATTATCATGTTTTAATATTTTGACATTTCAAAATATGTTTAGGATGAAGCACTGTGATTCCCCTTTTATATGGCAGCTTGTGCATTTTTGAAATGAAAATGAAACCTTTCCCCCAGGAAGATAATATAGGAGGCAGAAGACCCCAAAAGAGTGCTTAACAGATAAACAAAAACGAAAATGAAAACAAAAAATCGATCATTAACGGCAAAAATAACAAAACTCTTCTCACTGGAGTAAGGAGAGTGGCTGGAAACAAGCCCTGGTTTAGAGCAACTTAGATGTGTGGTTCGTGCCCACTTTTCCAATAATCAAGAACATTTTTAGAGCTGTGACATTCACATGGAAGGAAGAAAGGTTTTTTTTTTTTTAAATTATTATTTCTGTCAAATATCAATTGGGGCACTTTCAGAAAATCCATCCCCCAATCTTCCCAGTTTTCAAGACCGCTAGTGCTAAACAGAGACGGAGTATTTTTCAACCAAATCAAAACAAAACAAATAACCGCCCCTCCAAAGCTTTCGATGTAAAAACCAAAACAAAGACCCCAAAGAAGGCTTGAATATTTTCAAATTAGAATTTCTAAAGACCCGGCACTCAAGACAATGACCTCAGAGTTTCGGGTTAGTAATGATTTTTCAGCTCCAAACCAAGCCCAGTTTTAACAAATGTTAGCAGAAAGAACAAGGTATTTTTCTTTTCTTAACTAAAATCTATCTTTTAAAAAATTAATTTGCTCTCCGTATTGCCGGATTACATTTTCATTTAACTTCGGTGCCGTGCCTTGTAATTAGTTTTTCTTGATCTGCTTCTTGGAAGAAAAAAAAAAAAAAAAGAGAGAGAGAGAGAGAGAGAAATTAAAAACAAGCTTGTAGGGTGCAGCGAAAATATTTTCCTTTATCACGCCAGGAGGGAAAACAACCCCCAACAACACTGAACCCAGGGCGGCTGCGAGTCCCAGGTCCCGCTCTCCCCATTTTCAAGCTTTAACATCGTTTCTTAAAAAATCTTCCAGGCTTATTGGGAAGCCAAGGGTGCTTGGGTTAAGAGGAGAGTGGCTTGTCATTTACTAGGGAGGGAGATGGGGTCTTGGAAAGGAAACTGGGGGGTTAACGAGGAGGAAAGTGCCGGTTTTATTTCCCAACTTATTTCCCGGGAAGGCGGTTGCCTGGACCGGAGGGGAGTCGCTAGCTCTTCTCCAGCTCACCTGGAAAGGCCCCCTTCCTGGCACCGGCTTTGTTTGGCGGTCCCTGAAAAGCCTTCTGTTGGCAGAGAGACCCATAATGAAACAAATTCTCATTTTATGACGTCTTTCCCCCTGTAGGAGTCCGAACAATGTTTGGGGGGCTCAGCACGCCTGAAGATAAAAGAGTTTTATTTTAAATGCGATACATGTCAGGATTAGACAGCGTTTCCTTTCAGCTAAACTACAGAGCGGATCTTCATTTCCTATTGCACTGTTTCCCCCGAAAGAAACTTTTCTTTCTTTTTTGCTTTTCCTTTCTCCCTCCTCCACCCCATCAAAGACTCAGGGTGACGAGAGCGCTGTGCTCAAAGCTGCTCCCTCTCACCCCCGGAAATCATCTTGGACCCTTAATCCGTGTACATTTCAGGGCCACCCGGGGCCTCGGCGACGATTCTGGGTTTAGTTTGCCCTGATGAGGCTGCAAACCTGGTTGGGGCTGGAGGGAGCGGCCGAACTGACCCAGGACTGTGACAGAGCCCAGCGAGGCTACTGGGCGGCGGGACGTGGCAGCGGAGCTGCGCCCCGGCTGCGGGGGCTTATGGGCTGTAGCGGCCGGGCCGTATCAGGCTCCCAGGTCACCAGCTCCTAGGAAGGGACAGGTCAGACCCAGATGCCTTGGCTTCTGGTGTCAGCTGGCTTCCCTTCTGCTACGCTAGCCCCGGATGCGACGGAGCGGCTGGCAGGGCCTTTGTACGCGCGGATCTCGGGGCCACCCGCCCCCTCCTGCCGTGGGCTGCGGGGAAAACTGGCACAAACGGCCTTTTGCACTTCCCGCTTCAGCGGCAATCGGAGGAACCCAGCGAGAAACCCCGAAAAGGGAGGCCGTGATTTATGGCCAGAGAGTCAGAGTCTGGCACCATATGGTGGGATTTATCAGGCCCCTGCCGCCTCCAACCTGCACCCCCTCCGCCCCACAACATTGGGGCAAACAGTGCCTGGGTGACAATGTTGCTGGCCCAGCCCTCGGGCTGGGAATGCTTCATCAGCTCCTTTTCTCGCTTCCAGAAGTTGATAGAAGACAGGCTTTTATGCATTTTTTTTAACCTTACGGCATTACTGGCGACTGCACACAAAAATAACTAGTGATCGTTGGACGTTAGGCCAGTGGTACCCCCACCCTTTCTCTTCACTTTGAGGGAGGCGGGCGGGGGACGCCTTGGGCCAGGTGGAAGGTGGTGTAGGGTTAAGAAGCGTCAGACCTCGGAGAAGGGCCTCACTTCCTCTTCGTTTTGTCGCCCTTTGTGTTACATACGGGGGCAAGCAAGGTCTGCCAATCACTACCATTTCTCTTTCTTGTTCTATAAAGACAGGGTCGTCACAGCAACAGGGACATGACAGGCTGGTATCTCTCTCGAGCTCCAGGGGGCCCTTAATAGGATTGAAGCAAAAGATCAAGCGAATGGCTTCCTATTTTAGGCCCGGTAATAACTTCCAACTGCTTGCATATACATGGGCCTTACAGTATTATGAAGCAATTTTTAATCCCAGAAAAGAGTAACCTGTTTTCTAGCCGCCTCTGTTTCAGAGAACCCTGTGGGATCTGCCCTCCCTCACATTCTCCATCCTCAGCTGCCCACCTTCTCCTTTATTTGAGGGGAGGGAAGAAAATTCCCCACCTCCTGATTTCTCTTGCCACCCCTCCCCCAGAAGCTGAAGGTGTCATTTCCTTTCATTAATTCATTTTACCAGCTCAAAGTAAATACTCCGTTTAGAGGAAACAAAGACACCCCTTTTTGGTATTCAGTTGAAGTCTCTGGTAGGATCAGAAGTTTGCACATCTTTTGGAGAAACTGGCCTTGGATGAGGTTAAGCCAGACATTCCCCACCACCCCAACCTTCCCATTACACACCTACAAAAACACAAAACAACTAAAGGAGGAATGAAAAGGTTTCTCTCCCCCAGGCTGCTGCTCTTGTTCAAGATGAAGTCAAGTGGGTGCGGGGTGTGGGCAGGGTGGGTGGATGTCCCTTATCTGTGTGCTTGTGGAGTAGAGTGAGGAGACGGATGCAATACATGAGGCCAGGGGTTGGTTAATTTTCATGCTCTTAAGACCTGGGGAAACCAGTCAAAGGAGACCCGACTTCAAAAAACTAAGACTGCCTGGGAAATCTGAATGCAAACAGCCCTGAAATAATCAGCACCACCAACATCTGTCACCACAGCTGTTTCCTTTCTGGTTGGTGAGAGAACCTCTGTGGGCTGGCATTGAACTCCAGGCAATGGGCCCAGGGTCTTTCTCTTCTAAATAGAACCCTCTTGGTCTCTGTGTACTTAGCCTCCTTAAAAAGAAAACACAACACAGAACAGGACAAGCATGACATTGCCACCTTTTAGGTGAAAATACATAGCTTGTTGAAGTAGGTTTGGAAGAAGCGTTTTTGTCCTGTGGTCGAAGATGGGGAAACTGAGGCACAGGACACCCATTGAACTTTCAAATTAATTTCTTGAGAAGAAATCAGAATTGGTGAATTCAGTTCTTAGCCTATTGAATTCTGCTGGGTGTCTTAGGGGGCACTGAATTTAAAAAAAAAGGAAAAAATGAGTGTTTGCATTCCCTTTTGTTCAATCAGAAGATAATTATTGAGCATCTGGGATGTGGGAGACAGACGATTTGTGTTGTGAGGGGTAAACAATGAAATGAGGTCCCAAGCCTAAGAGAATATGTCTCCTATTCTCAGGGGCACTGTTGACAAGCTGGGTATGGATGTGGCAGTGTGGTGCCTTGGTCTGAGGGAGGAGGTCTGACAAGGGAATGTAGCCGGAGTCATCAGCAGAGACTTCATGGAAGAAGTGGCACTGAAGTTCCTAGGGGTTGAAGGCTGGCTGAGATTTTGGTATGTAGAGCTGGGAGAGGACCCGAAATATGCAGGAGAATAGCATGCTTTCACCATCACAAGGGAATAGCAGATTAGTTTTTCAGGCGCTGGAGGGAGATGAGGCAGGAAGGAAAGGAGAGAGCTACTGCCTGGCTCTGACTTTTGCACTTGAGCCTTGTGGTCAAGGGAACTCTGTGGTGAAGGATCTAGGGGTGCATCTAGCACTGATGCTAGGCAAATCTGTGGTTGTAGAGCCAGCATGGATTCTGAGACCTCGGTGGAGAGGCTGTGGTAAGCCTAGGGGTGAGGACTGCTTCAGGCCAGTGGCATGAGGATGGAAAGAAAAAAAAATGATTGTGTTAAAGAATTGGATGAATGTAGAGCTCAAAGCAGAGAGACAGGTCAGAGGTGACGGGGCCTTCAAGCCTGGATGACCAGGGAAAAAAGGCAGCCTCGTTATGTGCAAGGAATTAAAATCACATTTAAATCCAGCATTACATGCAGAGTGTTTAAAATATTGAGAGCTTTGGTGACAACAAACTCAGATACTGACATTGATGAGGTTTTTCCATCGTTGAAAATTTGAAGAACTTTCTTTGTCAAAGCCAAACACTTGGCCTCAGGGTGGAGCCTCAGTGAGATGTAAAGCCAGGATCGCAGAGCTTGGTGCCTTGGTGGGGAGGACAGAGAGGCAGAAAGCTTATTTTCCCCAAGACATATTATTTTTCCTTGTCACCCTTTTCCATTTTTACACCATTATTGAGAAAGGAAGTTAGAGAAAGCTACCTTATTGGCATATTCCCTATGACTCCCAGGCACTGGGAAATGTTCAGGGGTTAAAACAAATGTGCTTTTATTTATTTATTTATTTTTCAATTTCAACCAGTGTTTGCTTGAGAATGTTCCAGAGGGCAGATACCTGGATTATCATGCAGCCAATGCAGTCCAGATGGGTGGAAAATAGTGAAAGGGCCCTGGACAGGGCTTTTGGATCCCTTCCTGGCTGTGCCGACCAGGCTGTGTTAGCTCAGATTTGCAGTGGCACTCTCTGGGCCTGGTTTCCCAATCTGGAAATTGTGGTCAGCAGAATGATCTGGAAAGGTCCCTTCCAGCTCCAGGCCAATGGATCATTGATGGGACTCTTTCTTCGAACTCTCCTAGCAGTTTCTTCCTCATCTTCTGTATCCCACTTTGCATGTGCAAACAGAAAGTATGTTTATATTGGATGATTTAGACTTTATTCTGGATTTTAATAACTTCATTTGCATTGAACTTTATACATATTTTGAAAACATCAGGCCAGCCAGCCTCCCTTGATCCACTGAACTGCCATGTCAAGTGAGTAAGCTAGGGATTTTATTCCCAAACGCATGGCTAGTGATAATCATTTCTTTTCATGGAGCCTACACATGCCAACATATGCCTCACAGGAAATGTCTCATTTCATCCCTGCTGTGCCTTGTAGGTATTGTTAACCCCACTTTGCAGCTCAGGAAGCTGAGACTAAGGGGGCTGGAGACTCATTGAATGCTTCCTACTTGGCTGAGGCAGGATTTTTTTTTTATAATGACTTTTAATTTTTTCCATTATAGCTGGTTTACAGTGTTCTGTTGATTTTCTATTGTACAGCAAGGTGACCCAGTTACACATACATGTATACCTTCTTTTTTCTCATATTTTCATGCTCCATCATAATAACCAGATATAGTTCCCAGTGCTATACAGAAGGATCTCATTGCTTATCCATTCCAAATATAATACTTTGCATCTACTAACCCCAAATTCCCAATCCATCCCACTACCTCCTCCCCCCCTTGGCAACCACAAATCTGTTCTCCATGTCCATGATCTTCTTTTCTGTGGAAAGGCTCACTTGCGCCATATATTAGATTCCAGATATAAGCGATATCATATGGTATTTGTCTTTCTCTTTCTGACTTACTTCACTTGGTATGAGAGTCTCTAGTTCCATCTGTGTTGTTGCACATGGCATTATTTTGTTCTTTTTAATGGCTGAGTAGTATTCCATTGTGTATATATACCACATCTTCTTAATCTAATCATCTGTCAATGGACATTTAGGTTATTTCCATGTCTTGGCTATTGTGAATAGTGCTGCAATGAACATGCGGGTGCATGTGTCTTTTTCAAGGAAAGTTTCGTCTGGATATATGCCCAAGAGTGGGGTTACTGTGTCATATGGTAGTTCTATGTATAGTTTCCTGGGGTACCGCCATACTGTTTTCCATAGTGGTTGTACCAATTTACATTCCTACTAACAGTGCAGGAGGGTCCCCTTTTTTCCATACCCTCTCCAGCATTTGTTATTTGTGGACTTATTAATGATGGCCATTCTGACTGGTGTGAGGTGGTACCTCATAGTAGTTTTGATTTGCATGTCTCTAATAATCAGGGATGTTGAGCATTTTTTCATGTGCTTGTTGGCCGTCTCTATATCTTCTTTGGAGGAATGTCTATTCAGGTCTTTCGTGGGGCAGGATTTGAATCCACATCTGTCAAATCCAACTCTGCTTTCTAAGACCTGAGGAAGTCATACAAGAGTTGTTGACTGTCTCTCTCTCCTATGCAATATTGCTTTTATGCTTTTACTTACTATCTGTGTCATCAAAGGACCCTTTGTCCTATGTGGCTTTCCTTTGCTTTTCCATGTGAAATACAAGCTATTGACTTGCCTGCTTTAAATGTTTATCAGGCACCCAGTACATGTCTAATACTCTATCACAGACCTCGAGGTCCTGCTGAAGTATTAGAAATATCTCATTCCATAGGGATTTTACAATCTGAGATGAAGAAACCAAGTAAACCAGCAAAATCTTGGTGAGTGAGCAGTGTTCTCTAACATAATGGAAACAGCCAAGCTTTATACAATATTCACTCTGTTTCTGCTCTAGCCTGGACTATTGGTCTTATTCTCACAATCAGCCTCTGCCATGGGCACTCTCTGTACCTCTTTTAGGAAGGGGTATGTTGATCCAAAAAGATTGTTGTGACCACTGCCTGGACGTCCCAGAGCTGGCAAGTGGCAAAGCCAAGATTTTAATCAGGGCCTCTGGCCACAAAACCCTGGTCTTCTGCCTTGTACCAAACAGCTTCCCACTCTTCACAGCATGATGCATGGGTCAGAGTCAAATGCCCAGACCTCTGAAAATAGGAGCGTGGGGATCTGGAGGTGTGATAGGACTGCCTGTGAGGGTTTTTCAGTCTTGCCTCGCAGTGGTAAGTGCTAATTCTGTGGGGGATAGTTAAAGTCCTGCAGGAAATAGAAGAAATCACGAGCCGATGGCTTGGAATTCTGGGATGCTGGGCTTTGGGTTCAAGTCTTGGCTCCATCATTTACCAGCTGTGCTTAATCTCTTTCCATCTCAGTTTTCTTCTCTATAAGTAGGGTAATGATTTGTTTTCAACCAGACTTAAGGTACGGCATTTGAAATGTCTGACAGGATGATTGGACCCATGGCAGATACTTAAGAAAATGATAGTTACTCAGGGCAGCTGCACAGTGAGAGCCTGTTTTCAAAGCCTACAAATAACATGTTGGTTCAAAGTGAAAACAGTTGGAGAATTTGTTATTTGTCCAGTGGCTTCCTTGTCCTGAGTTTTGATTCATTGTCTAGTGGTTTTAACACTGGAGTTAATAGATAAAGCCAAGCAGACCCAGTTCTGGCGGTCTATTGTGTGTAATGAACCACCAAAAACAGTGGCTTAAAGCAACACATTTATTTCACTTATGAATCTATGAGTTGACTGGGCTTAGCTGGCATTTCTTGCTTGGGGTTCCTTAGTAGTTATAATCGGAAGGTTCTGGAGCTGGGGTCATCTTCACTCATGTGTCTAGAGTGTGGGCTGGGAAATCTCCAATGCTTGGGCTCTCTCTAGGTGGTTTCCCCACTTGTTGTTTCCAGAAAACTAGCAGAGGACCAGGTGAAGCGATTAGTGGCCTGCCTGATTCCTGGGCCCATTCTCCAACCAAACACTGGCCAGAGGGAAGCTGTGCTTTCATTAGCTGAACCTGGATCATGTTCTTCCCTGGGCATCCTGCTCAAACTGCTTAGACTGGGCATGGAAAAATGATGACTATCTCAAGTGAAAATTGAAGTGGGGATAGATGACAGAAAAGCAAGACTATTAATGTTCCCTGGAGTTCCTTGCTTGTCATTGGTGCTCAGTGACATGTACAGATGATAATGATGGGTGGGAATAAGTCTAACACCCTTACACTGAGATGCCAAGGCCAGTGGCTTCCCTGCCTGGACCAGAAGCTGCACACAGTGCTGCAGGCTTGGGGTGGAGTGTCTAGCAGCTTGAAGTTTTTATGAACTCTGTACTTTGGCCAAATTCTTTGCTCACGTCACCTCTTTCACTTGAAATGGACTTCCTACACAGTTTCACTATTTGGAATGATATTGCCCAATCTGGAAGATCCAATTTATGATCAGTTTAGTCGAAGCTGAACTTTTCTTCCTCTGATGTTTATGGCCTTGATGCTCAAAATGTGGTCCATGTGCTACAGCATCAACATCACCAGGGGACTTGTCATCACTGGTGCAGAATTCTGGTCCCCACCTCAGACCTATCTATCAGAATCTGCAGTTTATACCCTAATATTCATAGTACTATTTACAATAGTCAAGACATGGAAGCCACCTAAATTTCTGTCAGCAGAGGAATGGATAAAAATTAGGAAATCCTTTTGAGTAACTAAATATTTTTTTTCTCACTCCCTACATCATCTTTTTATTTATGGCACTTTTCACTCCTTAGCTCACACTGTTTCAACTCCCCATGGTTACAGGAAGAATTCTTCCCATTTAATGGGAAGCAACACAGATTAAGACTTTCCCATATCACTGAACAAGCCAGTATCATTTAGGACTTGGATTTCAGATTCCCAGACCAGACTCCTTGTCACTAGATCAGGGGTCTGGGACAGTCCATAAATGAGCCCAGCGGTGTCCTGGATGCCTTCCTACCATCAACAGCTGAACCACCGTGGAGTGGGGGATGGGGTGGAGCCAGATGCATACTCAGGTGCCAGGAACAGGAGGGATGTGGAAATGGCCATCCCTGCAAGGGCAGAGACTTCCCACCCCTTCTGGAACACTATTTATCCATTCAGTGCTCTCCACGCGCCCCCTACTGGTCTGGTACCCATATTGGGGATCTCAGTTTCTCCCAGTGGCATGAAGAAATTTGCCTCATCCTGACTGTTCATATGAGGTTTTGAAATTGAGGCTTTGAGGATAATTCACCCACAGACCCAGTGGCCTCTGAAAACCTGCCTCTCTGCTTTTGCCAACCCCCTCTGGCCCTCTTTCCTGGCTTGGCTTTGGTGAGGGGCTGGATTTATGATCCCCAGGGTACTTGTTCATCAGTCTGCTCTGGTCATTGAGAAGGTTTGTTCTAGGACTTTTGGAACCAAAACCCCTTTGGGCTGGACTGAAGTTTCTCCCATCCCTCTTGCTCCCCCCCCATCCTTCTTCCCATCCTCCCCCCTCCCTTCCTTCTTCCTGTCCTTCCATCCTTCTCTCTGCTTCCTCCTACCTCCTTCTTTTTGGCCTCTCTCCTTCTCCTTCTCTCCCCCTCCCAGCCTCCTTGGAAGTTTTTGCAATCCTAGAAAGTGCTTTGTAAGAGGATGGACTCTCCCCCTTCGCATTGCTGTTCTCGTGTAGAAATGTCCTGTATAAAA
The DNA here is from genome assembly GCF_016906955.1 of Phacochoerus africanus. Classification (NCBI taxonomy): domain Eukaryota; kingdom Metazoa; phylum Chordata; class Mammalia; order Artiodactyla; family Suidae; genus Phacochoerus; species Phacochoerus africanus. The sequence continues at coordinate 88,190,639 of NC_062546.1, forward strand.
CTCAACACCCCATCTCCCCATGCGTGCCCTGAAATGGTGACAAGCCTGATTGATATCCAGCAAAAGGACGGCTTCACAGCCCTGCCCCTTCCCCTGCAGGGCACTCAAAATATCATTTTCGGAATCCACTGGGCTGTTTCTGTGCTCCACTCCATCCAAGGTAAACTGTCCATTAACCAGAGTTAGGGACTCAGGTGGGGGGCCAGGGAGCTATGGAGAAACCAGCTCATTGAAATCCAGATAATCCCTAAACCTCATTTTCCCCATTGCATATGACTGCCTCTCTGCCCTGCCCCCTTTTACCGGATCTGCCAAGAAGCCACTGGACCGCTTTGCCTGGCACTCCTTTTATCTTCTTGGCCCGAGGGGGCCATGGGCTAATGATCAGTGAAATCAGGAAAGGCCAAGAGGCCCAGCTAATCCACAAATTGGATCAACCGCCCCTGAATAATCAAGAGTTGCTGGCACAAAAGTTGGTTTCTCTCTTTGATCATCAGCATGCTCAGAGCACACCTACATTTTCTTCCTGTGGGAGTCCTCTGGGGGATTAAAGGCTGCTTCTATTTGGCCAAATAAAATTCACATATAGGACTAAAAGAATCTGGTGTCCCCATGACCCAGGGGGACTGTTTTAATGTGACAGTGAGGAGAGGATTGGAATTCTAAGGAGGTGATGTAAATTCCTTAGATTTGATGGGCCAGTTCCAATGGGTATAGAGCCTTCTTCACCAAGAAGAGAGGGGCTTTAATCATATGGAAACTTTGCCAGGCCATAGCTTCTGTTATAGACATTAGTAGTGGCCCTACAGAGCCATTGGCACTAATAACGCCATCTGAGTTAATAACTGATTTAAGAAAACTCCATGAACAGAAACCATAATCCAGAGAAGAAAGAGGATAGGGAGTTGATTTGTATTATGAGATGATTCTCTTTTTCTTAACTAAAGCTCACTCTCAAGTTCTTTTAAACAGAAAGCATATTAACGTTTTCAAGTGATTTCACTGACAAAAACTGTGTTTACTCATAAGTTGTCATGAATGAGTTCATTTGAGCATGCTTCTATGTTACTAATTTTTTTAATAATTGATTTAAAATATTATATTAATTTCAGGCATACAGCAAAGAGATTTGGATATATATATATAGGAAATATATATATATTTTTTCTTTTTGTTTCTTTCTTTGGCAGCACCAGTGGCATGCGGAAGTTCCCAGGCCAGGGACTGAACCTGACCACAGCAGTAACCCAAGTCACAGAAGTGACCATACTTAATCCTAACCTCCTGAGCCACAAGGGAACTCATATATCCTTTTTTCTATTCTTTTCCATTATAGTTTACTACAAGATACTGAATATAGTTTCCTATGCTATACAGTAGGTCCTTTCTGGTTATCTATTTTATATATAGTAGTGTGTATCTGTTAATCCCATACTCCCAATTTACCCCTTCCTTCCTCTTTAGTAACAATAAGATTGTTTTCTATGTCTATAAGTCTATTTCTGTTTTGTAGGTAAGTTCATTTGTACTATTTCTTAGATTCCACATATAGGTGATATTATATATTAGTCTTTCTCAGTCTTACTTCACTTAGTATGACAATCTCTAGGTCTATCCATGTGTCTGCAAAAGGCATTATTTCATTCTTTGAAATATTAATGATTCAATAATATTCCATTGTGTATATGTACCATATCTTCTTTATCCATTCGTCTGTCAATAGACTCTTAGGTTGCTTTCATGTTTTGGAGGTCTGTTTTGCCAGGATGATTGCAGTGGCTGATACTCTGTGTGCCTTGGGGTTCTTTGGCTTGAATAGTGTATTATTAATTTTTTTTATAACACAAAATAAAAAAAGGGCCACACCCACAGCATATGGAATTTCCCAGGCTAGGGGTCGACTTGATTCTGTAGCCCCGGCCTATGCCACAGCCACAACAACGCGGGATCCGAGCTGCGTCCGTGACCTACACCACAGCTCACAGCAACCCTGGATCCTTAATCCACTGAGTGAAGCCAGGAATCTGACCAGCAACCTCATGGTTACGAGTCGGATTCATTTCTGCTGAGCTACTATGGGAACTCCTTTTAATTTTTAATGATCACTAGAAATCATCTACCTACACTTGATCTTGGCCAAAAAGCTGAATTTAATGGATGCCCCTTTCTCAGGGTAGGAAGCTCCTATGCACTGGGGGTTTATGAGGGTGGTCCCAGAGCAAAGAGAAACTGGAAGTTTTAAGTTCTCTGAGAGCTATCAAAGAAAGACGTATGGTTCCTTTTGCAATGGCATGGTTCCTTTTCCCTGAACTCTCTGGAGTCAGACATAAGACTGAGTTCTGCCTCTATTTACAGGCAATGTTATTTACTGTCTCTAACCCTTAATTTCTTTCTCTCTCTTTCCTTCCTTCCTTCCTTCCTTCCTTCCTTTCTTTCTTTCTTTCTTTCTTCTTTCTTTATCTTTCTTTCTTTCTTTCTTTCTTTCTTTCTTTCTTTCTTTCTTTCTTCGTTCTTTTCTTTCTTTCTTCTTTCTTTCTTTCTTCTTTCTTTCTTTCTTTCTTTCTTTTCTTCTTTTGCCACACCTGTGGCATATGGAAGTTCCCGGGCTAGGGGTCGAATTGGAGTTGCAGCGGCTGACCTAACACAGCCACAGGAATGCCACATCTGAGCTGCATCTGTGACCTATGCTGCTTGAGGCAACCCTGGATCATTAACTCACTGAGCAAGTCCAGGGATCGGACCTTCATCCTCATGGATACCAGTTGGGTCCTTAATCTGCTGAGTCACAACAGTAGCTCCTGACCCTCAGTTTCTACCTTTGGATCCACATCCTGTCAAAACACTCCAGTATTTTCATATCTCACTCAGAATAACATTGAGTGGTCCTTCTACAGATACTCATAATGTGGCTACTGTTGACCTCTTTGATCTCTTGCTCACCAAGCTCTAAGAACTCAGACAAACATTTTACCTCTGGACCTTTGGACATGCTCTTTCTGATCTTGGGAAGTTATTCTCCCAGGACCGCAAGCTCCCATTCATACTTCATTCAAGTACTTGCTCAAATATAATGTCCTCAGATGGTCCTTCCTGGCCACATTTCTTCAAGTCCCTCCCTCTCTAGCCTTTTTTTTTTTTTTTTTGCCTTTTTAGGGCTGCACCTGTGGCATGTGGAAGTTCCCAGGCTAGGGGTCTAATTGGAGCTGTAGCCGCCAGCTTTCACCAGGGCCACAGCAACGCCAGATCTGAGGCACGTTTGCGACCTACACCATAGCTCACAGCAACGCCAGATCTTTAACCCACTGAGCAAGGCCAGGGATCAAATCTGCAACCTCATGTTTCCTAGTCAGATTTGTTAACCACTGAGCCACAACAGGAATTCCCCTCTCGAGCTCTTTTGCTGGCTTAATTTTACTTCAGAGTACTTATCTTTGCCTTACACATAAAAATGTTTATTCACTTGTTGACTAATTTGTTGTCTATTTTTAGTGATAAAAATGTAAATCCATTCAAGCAAGAGCATTGTGTTTTTTTTTTTTTTCCCTATGTGTCTACTACCTAGGACTTTGCCTGCATATGGTCTGGACACCTGGTGGTCACAGAACAAATGACCTTAGAAATGGAAATTACAAGATCTACCTTGCAGGTGTTGTTAGGATTAGGGATGATGTAGGTAAAACTTGGAACAAGGATACAAATGAACTTATTTGCAGAATATAAACAGACACACAGTCTTTGAAAAAACTTACGGTTACCAAAGGGACAGGTTGTGTGGAGACGAATGACCTGGGGGTTTGGGATTGGCATATGCACATGAGATACATGGAATGATTGGCCAGTGGGGACCTGCGGTACAGCACAGAGAAACACAGAGTTTTGCCTGAACTCTCTGGAATCAGACATAGGACTAAGTTCTGTGATCATCTATGAGGAAAAAGAATCTGAAAGAGAATGGATGTGTGTACATGTATTACTGAATCATTTTGTTGTACAGCGGAAATTATTACACATTGTAAATCAACTGTGCTTCAATAAAACTTTAAAGAAAAAAAATGCTGGAACAGAGCAAGTAAATACTGAGTATCATCACTGTTGTTGATATTATTAGGACAAGCCTAGTAACTCTAAGTTCTTCGTAAGTATTTGCTGAAGCTGCTGGACTCAAAGGGCGTGAAGGACCTTTAACGGACGGCAAGTAGTTCCTCTGAATGAACACACTTCAGGAACTTGTGTTTCTGAGGCACCTGTCAAGACCTCCTCCTGCTCCAGGGGTAAAACCTAGGTGTTTACAGAGGCCGGTCAGGAAATACAAACATGTAAGGTGGTCTTAGTGGAGCTGTTGAATTGGAGAGGCATGCTCAACTGTTGGTGAAGATCCAGGGTGGATTTTTTGCTTTTTCAAGAGAAACTGAAAATCCAAATTTTATGTAAAATCTCCTGAGTTTAAAATGATAGTTCCTGTGCCTTGGGTCCCCAGAACCACCACCCTCCCCCTTTTGGAGATTCACTGGAAGAGTCATAGGACTCAGCGTATAGTTGTGCTCACAGCTAAGTCTTAACTGCAGTCAGGCTGTAGGAGGTGCAAATGGTCATAAGAGGGAAAAGATCAGGCTCCTTCTGCTCTTATTTCCTTCTGTTTCCTCCCTCCCATGAGGTGTTACAAGGAGCCCACTCTTTCCCCAGGAACAACATGCAGTGACCTGTGTGTGATGCTTCTGTGCAGGGAAGTCCATTAGAGACTCAGCACCCAAGTTTTTACTAGGAGCTGGCCACTCTGCTGAGCACATATGAAAATTCCAGACTCCTGGGGTATAACAAGTGTCCAGTATAAACCACGTTGTTTTCCAGGCTGGGAACAGCCAGCTACCCTTCGTTGGGGAATATTTTCTATTCACATAAAGAACTGTTTACCTGCCAAGTTCTCAGATGCCAGTCAAGAGCTTTTCTAAGGATAGCGGTTGCAGACCTGCTATGGTAACTCTTGGACAATTACGAAGTAAAAAGATTAAGCTTTTTATAATTGAAAATTCCAAAGAAAATCATATCATAAACCTCCATGTACCCATCGCATGCAGCAGTTAACACCTACCTTTGTTGACTCATCTGGGTCCCCACCCACTTCCCCTCCTGACCTGAATTATTTTGAAGCAAATCCAGATATCATATTCCATCTGCAAGACTTCAGTAGATGTCCCTAAGTGACAAATTCTCCTTAAAAATGATCTGGAGTGCAATCTGCAAGTTTGCAACCTCTGCCCTAGCCCTGTTGCAGTAATCACTTTCAAATGATGATTCTCTGTTGGCTGGCCACCTTTGCCAGACCCTCCCTGTGGCAACATTGCTACCACAGGGATTTAAGCCTGAGGGGAGGTTAAGAGAGTGTATTATGGAGCCCTTGGGCCCCACGTGGTCATGGCCATGCAGCCTGGCACTGAATTTTAATGGGATATCTGTTTTGCCAGAATGATCACAGTGGCTGATAATCTCTGTGACATGGGCTTCTTTGGCTTGATTGTGAGCTGTCTAAGGAAGGAGCTGAAACTTCTCTTAGTCTAGCTGTCTTCAGAGAGGTCCACCAGAAGCTCTGTGTTTGCAGAACCCAAGAAGAAGTGGGCCTCAGTCGAGTGAGGGAGAATGGAAGGGCAAAAGCAGCCGCTTCTTCTAAGGGAGTTCATTTCTGAATAATCCTTCTGTTGTTGTTGAAGGGAATGGCAAAGAGAGAGGTGAACACTGGGCAGGGAGTTAAGAGTCCAAGGATGCTCTTTCCTGGTTCAGGTACTGACTAGCTAGATGTCTTTGACCAAGCTTCCCACCTTAGTTTTATTGTTTGTGAAAGTATCAGTGTTTTCACTCATTCACTCACCCACTCACTCACTCACTCACCCACTCACTCACTCACCCACTCACTCACTCACCCATTAACTCATTCATTCACTCACCCACTCACTCATTCATTCACTCACTTACTCATTCTCTAACTCATTTACTCACCCTTTCACTCACTCGCTCACTCATTCTCTCACTCATTCACTCATTCTATCATTCATTCATTCATCACTCACTCATTCACTCACTCACTCATTGGCTCATTCATTCATTCACTCACTCATCCACTCGTTCACTCACTCACTCATTCTCTCACTCATACATTCACTCAACAAGCATTCGTCATACGGTATGTTTGTCCCAAGCTTGGCACTGTGGATATGAAGATTAAAAAATTCTTTAAAAGAATATCTCAGCCCTCAAGGAGCTTGTATTGCAGTATGGGTAGTGTACACACACGCGCACACACACAGGCTATATTGCAAGAGCCATTTGTGGTAAATCCTTCTGGAGAATTGCAGCTTATTGGAGGGGTTGGGAGGGAGTTCAAACTATTTTTGAGCTTGCATCACATACCAGCCCTGACTCTCAGACACTCTTCAACACATGTTTTCACTCAAGCTTCACAATGAACCTGCCAAGGAGACAATGCTATTCCTAACTTTATTAGTTTGCTAGGGCTACCACAACAAAGTGCCACAGACTGGGTGGCTTAAGTGGCAGAAATTCATTTCTTCAGAGCTTGGAGGCTAGAAGTCCAAGATGAAGGTATTAGCAGTTTTTGTTTTTCCTGAGGCATCTCTCCTTGACTTGCAGAGGTCCCTCTTCTTCCTATGGCTTCCTGCGGTCTTTGGTTTGTGTGTCTCTGTGTCCTAAACTCTTCTTGTAAGGATACTAGTCATATTGGATGGTGACCCACATGACATCATTTTACTTTAATCACCTCTTTTAAGGCTCTCTCTCAAATATAGTCACATTCTGAGGCACTGGGGATGAAGGCTGAAAATATGAATTAGGGGGGCATAGTTCAGCTCATAATACCAAATTTCCCACAAGTTGTAGATTGGACAATTGAATCTCAGAGAAGTTCAGTAACCTTCCTCATGTGGCTCTGCAAGTGTCTGAGCTCCCAGTTCACACCCAGATATATTGGGTTCAGAGGTCTTTTTCCATCAGTCCCCTCAGTATTTGGTGATACTCACCCTGCAGGGACCAACTCAAGTGCTCTCCTGATTCCAATGAGCCATGTCTATGTCAGAGAGCAGTTAGGAAGTGTCTTGGGTTGGATTCTCTAGAAGCAGACTCTGCAATAAGCTCTTGTATATTAGTTAAGGAGGTGCTTCTGGGAGAATCTGGGAAGCAGAGACTTAAGTAAGAATATGAATTCAGGAAAAGTTCTGCATGTAATAACTGCATCTTGACCCCATAGGGAGGGCATTATGCTTCAGAATCATCCCAAACAGAGGCAGGAGCACTGGGCTTTCATACTCTGCAGTCCCTTGCTGAGAGTTACACAAGGGAGGAAACACTTCCAGCTCTCTGGGTATTTAGGCAACGTGGCTCTGGTCCCCGGGATAGTTCCCTAACAGTACAGGCCATTGGGGAGTGACACTGAGGCTCAAGGTGGGCACAGAAAAGGACCTCAAGTGATATGGGCAGAGCACTGACAATGTCCACTGTAGAAAGGCAGATGTTTCTTGAGTTAGAGCATACAGGAGAGTTATTGCAAATATGAATTGGGTCATATATTGGCTAATTTTTCTCTTGTTCTATCAATATCCAGCTTCTTTGTAACACTTCCAAGAGGTACAGGTGAACTTAAGGAAATGGAATTAGGAATTTCAGACTTTCTTCTTGGCTGGTTGGAACCTTCAAGGGAACCCTGGACTGAGACTTCTGGGTCTAGTGCTGGCTGTCATTCTTATGGTGGGTGTGACCCTGAGAAAGTCGCATTACCTCTTGTCTGAACAATCAGTATAAGCCTGCTTCTTCTTTCTTAGGCACATAATGAGGGAAAAATGAAGTTACAAGTGGAAGAATGTTATGAGAAGTATAAAGGACTGAATAACACCAGGTGATATTTTAATAATATGACAAACTGTGCTATGAAGGGAAATGTACAAAGGTATTTATGAGTTCAATGAACATTCTTAGTAGTGTCATCATTAGTCCCAACCCTAAACCCCACAGTCTGTGCTGGAGAATCCTCCCAGCTGCCTGGAGCTTTGATGGGAGAGGAGGCCCCCTTCTTTCTGGAAGCCCTAGATTGGGCTTGGAAGGTTTTCTTTACACCTCCTATCTGGAGAGAACCAAACTTCAAGGTTATAGACACAGTCCTCCAGACTGCCAAGTCTGCCCAAGACTTCTGACCCCAGTTGCAAAGATCAAACTTATAAGTTTAGAAGGAAAATTCCACGAAAGACCACCCTTACTTCTGATACCAACTGCAAGCTCAGGGATTTCCCCAAACCATCTAAGAATTGTTTCACTAAAGAGACTCACAGAACTCACAGAAACCATATTACAGGGAAAAGGTACAAATCAGAATCAGCAGTCTAGGAGGCTTCCAAATGTGAAATATCCATGTCTTCAGGACTTGTCACTCTTCCAGCATCAGAGTGTGACAATATTCAGGGAGTACTGATGACATAGGAAAGCTCACTTGAGCTTCTGTGTATACTTTTTATTGGAGCTTCATTACTTAGGTGTGATTGATTTATTAATTGCCCATTTGTTTGAATTCAGTGTCTAGCTCCCTTTCCCAGAGGTCTAGTTGATGTCACATGGTTAGAGGAGCCCACCGTGAAAAACTTCCCCCCACAAAGCATAAACTGTCAGGTGTGGTTTGAGGGACTCATCAGGAATAACAAAGATACTCCTCTTACTCAAGAAATTCTGAGTTTAGAGATTACATCCCAGGATCTGGGGACAGGTAAGACCTATCTTTGGGCAAGGACGAATTCTTCACTACACACCTCCACTCCTTCTGTTCAAATCAGCCTTCCAGACTCCTGTCCTTCCTACCTGTACTTTCCCATATCTCATGTTTCTTTCCATCCTCTGACCGCCTACAACTCTGACTCATTAATATATATGTTCCCAGGCAGGAGTGCTGGTAAAGAGTGTTAGCTTTGGGACAGATACTCAAGTTCAAATTCAGACTTGCTAGCTATCATTTTGTTATTGTTATTAGTAATTAATCCCACAATGTAATTTATTAATTAGAGATTAGTGATCATAGATGTACATGTAAAGAATATGACCTGGGACATTCAGAAGCCAAGCATAGAAGCTAAGACAAAGAACATCACTCCTGTCAGAGAAGGCTGCTCAAGCACCATTTCCCTAAACACTGGGAGGGTGCAATAGGTATGAATTAATAACACAACTTAAGTGGTATTTGTATGGTGGGCTGACCCTTAATTTTTGTACAGTTATTTAAAGCTCTCTAGGTCTTTTTTTTTTTTTTTTTTTTTGTCTTTTAAGGGCCAACACCAACAGCATGTGGGATATTCCCAGGCTAGGGGTTGAATTGGAGCTGCAGCTGCCAGCCTAAACCACGGCCACAGCAATGCTGGATCTGAGCTGCATCTGCAACTATACCACAGCTCACGGCAATGCTGGATCCTTAACCCACTGAGTGAGGCCACTTATTGAACCTGTGTCCTCATTGTTACTAGTCAGGTTTGCTAACTGCTGAGCCATGACAGGAACTCCAGCCTCTCTAGGTCTTAATTCCTGAGTTGCAAACTCTTAGAGTGTAGGGACTTTAGCACTTTTGAAGACAGATACTAAGTCATTGAAGACACAGAGATGAATGTCACATTTTTATTCTACAGGAACTTCTGGTTTTCCAGGAGGAGGAAGGGAGAAAGTTAATTAGCATATGATGGCATTTGTACTGAGATCAAGGTAAACTGAGTATGTTTTAGGACCATGGAGGAGGAGGATCAAGTTTAGGGGTTTAGGGAGAAGGTAGGGAAGAGGTCAGAAAGACTTCTTAAAAGACTTCTTAAACTGGACTTTTGTTAAACTAAGTGATTATCAAACCTTTGTGTGCATGACAGTCACCTGGGGAGCTTGTTAACAATATAGATATCAGGGCCCACCCCAACCTACTGATTGAGTTTACAGGGATGGGCCCCAATCATCTATTTTTATTATTATTGTTATTTGTTTTTTTTTTGTTGTTGTTTTTTTAAACCTTCCTGGCTCTTACAGGTATCTGTGTTTTTGAGGTCAAGAGGGAACACCAAATTTTGTTTCGATACTTATTTATTTTAGTTAGTTGGGGCTACCGTAACAAAGTATCAGAGACTGTGTTAAAAGGATCCTTAAGCTGTGAAGGAGGACTGAAATCCTACCCTGCTCAGGCAGATAAGCCTTACAGCAGCTCCATGGGACCCCTAGATCCCCACAGAATAGAGCTTGGTCAACCAGAGGGTCTCTGCTGTCATTTGCTGTTATTTATTTATCCTTTTTGGTATTGTTATCTTTTTCTTTCTCTTTCTTTCTCTCTCTCTTTCTCTCCCTCTCTCCTCCTTCCTTCCTTCCTTCCTTCCTTCCTTCCTTCCTTCCTTCCTTCCTTCCTTCCTTCCTTCCTTCCTTCCTTCCTTTCTGTCTTTCTTTCTTTCTGGCTCTCTCTCTCTCTGTCTCTCTCTCTCTGTCTTTCTGTCTTTTCTTTTCATAGCTGCACCTAGGGCATATAGAAACTCCCAGACAAGGGGGTCAAGTCAGAGCTGCAGCCGCAGCCTATGCCACAGCTACAGCAACACCAGGTGTGAGCTGCATCTTTGACCTATGCCAAAGCTTGGGTCAATGCCAGACACTTAACTCACTGAGTGAGGCCAGGGATCAATCCCACATTTTCACAGAGAAAATGTTGGGCTCTTAACTTGCTGAGCCACAGTGAGAACTCTGGCATTGTTTTCTTTTGAAGAAAGTGTTCTGGAACTGGAAGACAAGTTTGATAGGCCCTGATCTTACTGAATCTTTTTGTGTTAGAAATGGGCACAGTGAGATGCAGACACAGATACAGGGGAAATGTCTCTCCCAAGTTGTTCAGTGCTTGCTGCCTGAGTCTTCAGGGAACTCGGGTCGGATGCAGGTCTGGTTGTGGTTCTGTGGGGCCTCAGTCCATCCCAAAAGGACCCAGAGAGGGCAGCACTCAGCTCTGCACACATGAGTGTTAGGGAAGGAAGGAGTCCTGTTCTTTTTTTTTTTTTTTTTATAATTTTTTAATTTTCCCACTGTACAGCCAGGGGGTCAGGTTATCCTTACATGTATACATTACAATTACATTTTACCCCCAGCCTTTCTTCTGTTGCAACATGAGTATCTAGACAAAGTTCTCAATGCTACTCAGCAGGATCTCCTTGTAAATCTATTCTAAATTGTGTCTGATAAGCCCAAGCTCCCGATCCTTCCCACTCCCTCCCCCAATGCTTGTGAGTCGCTGTATCCTCAACCTGGTTCCCAAACTGTAAAACTCCTATACCTTTGTCTCCTGGAGAAATATTCACAAACTGTTTTATCATTATCTTCCTGGGGGACCAGGGCATTTAGCAAAGATTCCCTAAGCATTATGGAACCCATGCTCTCTCATCAAGAAATTCTCTCAGGTGCCACAATCCATCTTTCTGGAATGCTGTGTTGACAATGAAAATGTTCACCAAAGGATTTGAGATAATCGTGGAGTTGACAAACTTTGGGGCCTTAAACAAAGAAGGCTCACTCCTGTCAGGGTGATGCGGGTCCAGGGGCTGTGGATGGGTAGTGGTGATTGGTTAGGTTTTGGATCATGTTCTCCAGTGGCCGTTGCTGAAAATAAACAGGGAGAGGAATTAGGAAATCAAGACTGGAGTCTGGCTTTTCTCTTGCTAACCTTATAATCTTGTTATGAGATCTCTGAGCCAAGACAGTGAGCTCCACAAGACAAGGACTGAATTTCTTCCATAGCAGAGAGCACTGTGCCCAGAACACTGAGCATTCAAAGTGCCAAGGGAGCCAGGTTTGGGGATGCTCTTGGGCCCCTGCTTAGTGTAGGAATAATTCCCTGCTCTTCTCTTTAAAGAACTATCTCCCCCAGTCACTAGTACTATTGCTTTATCCTTTTCTCAGTAACTCCCCTTCTCTCTTCTTATCTCTTCATTTAAAACACACCCTCTCTCTCACGCATGTAGCTTTCCCCTTCTCTCTGCTGAGGAATGCCAATGGAAGAATGTGACAGAGTGGTCCTCTGGGTGTGTCCTGTATGCCCACTGGTGAATTGGGGCTGGATGAAGGTACAGAAACTCTAGCCAGAGGGTCACACATTCACTCAACAAACATATATCTGATGAACTAGGTGCCTTGGGACAAGGGACAAAAAAAAAAAAGAATTCAGGCATAAACAGTGGCAAGTACTGGAAGAGTGCTCTAGAAAAGTAATAGAACAGGAGGCATACATGGCAGAGCCCAGAGATGGAAGGATCCGAGATAGAAGATACTGGCAGTACCTTCTAGGCAGTATCATCTTGGAAGAGGAGATGCCCCCTCTCTTTGGTTAGGCTGAAAATGAAACTATAGCTTCCCAGGGCTACCATGTACAGTGGAGCAGGTGGTTCACTGCACGTGATGTCCAGCTGAGGGGTTAATGGAGGTGGTAATCCAGCCCATAGTCCTTTCCTGGAGGGTCATTGGGCACACTAGCAGGGGTGCAAGAATGCAGTGTGTGGGCTCCTGGAACACTGGCCATTGGCCACATTCCTTATCTAGTCTTCTGCATCCTTGGGAGGTGGAGCTGCTCTTTAGCCTTACATCCTCCCCACCCTGACCACCAACTCCTGGGTGTGTCTTAGGAGCTACTGTCTTTCCACTCAAGCACCAAGCATGTTTCTATGGAAAGTGTCTCCAAAACATTTTGGGTTAGGAATCCTTTTTAAAAATCTTTTCCTTCAAAGAAGGAACATTCACATAAGCTTGGATGACATGTCAGAAGATTTATCCACCTGAGGCCCATCACTTGAGACTTTTCCAGAGACTACTGCTCATGGTTCAAAACCCCTGCACTAGAATGGTAGTCTTTGTCTCACACCCTGCTCCATGGAGGAGGAATGAGTTCCTGATTAATGTATGACACCCACCAATTTATGTTTCTTCTTAATCAGAGCTACTTTTTTCAACTCTTTATTTTTTATTTTTTAATTAAAATATAGCTGATTTATAGAAATAGACCTACCTCCTAGAAGTTGTCTGGCAGAGATGAGTTCTTGATACTCTTCATGATATCTGAGCCAACTTGTGCACCCCTAGGCATCAAGCGCTCACTTGGGTGAAAGGGTAGATTTTTAAGGCCACAGACTGAGCTAGGAAAACAGGAGGAGAGGCCAGATGAATCTTAGTAGACAACATTTATTGGGTACTATAACCAGGCACTGTAGTTAGAACTCAATAGGTATAATTATATTTAAGTCTCGTGAGAATGTCTTGCTAGCTTACTGCCATTTTACAGATGGAAAAACTGAGGCACTGAAAATCATTACTTGTTCAAGACCAAGAAGACTATCTATGGTTTTGGTGGCTTTAAAATGTTTCAAATTGGCTAATCTAAGGAAATGTCTCAAAATTCTCTTTCTTAGATATTTTGGGTTAAGGTGGGGCATGAGAGAGATTCCTATGGGGGACTTAGAGGGTAGAAGGGAAGAAACAACTCTTTTGTAGCACAGATATATTGTCATTGACCTGCTTCTTCACCTGGTTGGTGTGGGGCCATTGTTAGACCAGCAACCACTTCATCTTCCCTTGGATCCTTCCTCAGGTTTTCTGACTCCCAAGTAGGTATGTCTTTAGGTCTGTCACAAAGGACTCCAGCTTCTATGAGACATCCACACACCAGAGTGGGAGGAAAAGTAGAAGCAATGTGGGGTCTACCTGTACTTGTAGCCTATTGGTCTTCTCTACTGAAAAAAAAATTGAATGGGTAATGGGGTCCTGCTGTACAGCATAGGGAACTGTGTGTGATTGGCTCACTTTGCTGTACAACAAAACTTGAAGAAACACTGTACATCAACTATACTTTAATCAATTTTTTTAAAAAAATGCATGTGAATTAAGTTTTATTTGGGGCAAAATGAGGACTATAACCTGGGAGACTGTCTTTCAGGTAGTTCTGAGGAACTTCTCTAAAGAATAAGTGTATATGTGATTTTGGTGAAGAGGGGTACATGCAATCAGTTTTCCCCAGAGCCCAGAGTGCCTCTTTCCTAATATCCACCTTGAACTCCTTTCAGGGTGTTTTGAAGGTCAGCAACTGCAGTGGGTATTGACCTAATCCTTGTAGAGGAAGACAGTGAGTGGCAATTTTTAATTGTCACTCTTTATTTCCCTTCCCAGCATCAAATGCAAAGACACATCTTAGAACTAGCTCCCAGGATTGTGTAAGGTCAAATCTCTAAAAAAAAAAAAAAAAAAAAAAACCTCCTTTACATAATTATATAGGGAAGCAAATATATATATGGACATGTATATCATATATACATATATATTCTGTTTCTCAAATGAACCCTGACCAATGATTAATATCAACACAGGGGCGTAGCCAAGATCTGATCTCTGTCTCCAGTAGTTTCATCACAAGATCTGTGCATACACACACTCACCCACACCCAAACACATGCACACACAGATACCCCAACTCAGATTACATGGCAGTTGGAGGTGGATGAGGTTCTGCCTTGGAAAGGCTGAAATTGAGGTGCCCACGGAATGTTTGCATGGCGAGTCATGGCTGTCGGAGGCCCCTGAGAAGCCTCGTGTGCAGTGGATGATCAGGGAAGGGGAAATCAGTATGGGCTGGAACTGGAAGCAAGTTTTATGGTGGTGAGACTTGATTTAGGTCTCTGGTAGGATCTGGTTAAATGGATGGACAGAGGGTGGGCACTGTGGGTGGGGAAATAGCAGGAGAAAGCAGGAATGAAGTGGGTCTGAGGCCATTGGCCTGAGTGGTCTAGGAGGGAAATATTGATTACATAGACACTGTGATCTTTTGGGGTTTGTGAATTCTATCTTCCCAAGGATGTGGTAGGCTCTGGACATTGTATACTACATCTGGTAGAGTAAGTTTCTAGTTTAATTGAATCCAACTTGCCTCAAACATTTTGTGAGCACCTATCATAGGGCAGCTTTGCGCCGGATACAAATATGAATAAAATACAAACTGTATCCTGGAAAACTTTGCGTTCAGGTATTCACAGTATTTTTTGTTAAGTTGCATTGAATGGAAATCTTGGACCCATAACAGGGCTGGTTCTGGACTCCCGATTCCATTTTGTGCCAATACTGTGGATGAAGTGATAAAAACCCAGGTCAATTGCATTCGCCCAAAGTTGCTTGAGCTACTTACCTATCCCTATTCATGTATCTCTGTTTGTTAATCATCTATTATTTCTTCTTTTCTTAAATGTGGGGGGAGGAGGATTTGAGTAGCCTACAAAATTAGCCATACCAAAATGACCATTAGAAGATAAAAGCAGATAGAAAGGAGAGAGAAATATATGTGGGCAGAGAAGGAGACATAATCAGTTATTGAAGCTGAGCATTAAATTTAGTGTCAGTTTAACAGAAATGAAGGCAAAAGGAAAAAAAGTAAAGGGACACATGCTTGGTTATCCAGTTGGTAATATCTGAAGAAAGAAGGAATACAAGCTGGGGGAGAGAGATTTTTCCCAGCACTGTGTAGGAGGAGAATTTATTGTCTTGGGGCTTCATAAGGACACCAGCATAATGGACATCTTCTGCTGAAGTCCTACAGAGGTAGAGAAATTCTCCTTAAATGTTTCTCCTATCGACTCTCTATAAAGGCTAAGAGCATAACATTAAATCTTATTTCAGCACAGGCTTTTCAGTGGGAAACGAAGATAGTAACGTCCACATACATTACATGGTGCTGGGACTCAGAACAGGGACTGTGCTGTGAGAACCAAGGGGCTAGTGAGCTGGCTGCGAGGCTCTGCCTTTCAAAATGCATTTGTCTCCACAGAGCCTTTGGCTTTGTGACTTGTAGTCACTATACCAGAAAGGTCTCTTCATTTCTAAAATATGTGTTGTCAACTCCAACCTTGCTCTGTTCCCTGGGTAAGAGAGCTGGATGCTTGTCCAGCTTGCTGACTTTCTCCCAAAGCCAGGAATGGAAATACTGTGCAAGAGGACACCTAGGCTTGGAAAGAATTTGGACAGTTCTTCCCTCTTCCTGGCTGTGAAACAACTTGGGAGGCCCTTGAAGAATAATGCCGCATGGTATAGCATCCAGGGTTGACACATTCCCTACCACCAGTAACCTGTTTGCAATGGGACTGGTCCAGGGCACAGCCATTTACCAGGTTGGTGTCTGCCTCATTTTGGTCTGCAGCTTGACCGTTTCCACTGAGTCACAGCATCAGCTATACTGGTCACCAGAATACATCTCACACTCAAGGAAAACCCTTGGGGATGTGAGGTTAGTCCTGAGGGCCAGCTGGAGTTGTGGATGGTAAAGCTCGTTCCTCAGCACAAATGCCATTTGGTCCATGATTCCCTGAGGATTCATTAAGCGCCTGCCATGTAAAGCATCCAGAGGGGGTCTGTTGTGTTTCAAGGAGGGGAATTGGGAGGAGAAGGAACATGAAAGTTGCAAAAAAATTAAAGGAGATAGATATGGACCTTCAGTATTACTCAAAAGAGTTCCCTGGTGGCCTAGTGGGTTAAGGATCCAGCTGTGACTCAGGTAACTGCTGTGACACAGGTTTGATATCTGGCCCAGGAACTTCCACATTCTGTGGGCATGGCCAAAACAACAACAAAAGAATGAGGATTATTCCAGAGTCTAGAGAAAGACTGGATACCATCCAAAATGGCACAACCCAAGAAGACAATCTAATCATGAGGGCACAGCTGTGTGCCTCAGACTGTCTGTGTGTCTTTGGACAGATCCTAGAACCATTTTCTCTGAGGTTTCTCATATTTCAAAAGCAGGAAATGTAGTACTGGACTGAGATGAGGGAACAAGGAAAGAAGACCACAGTATGAGAAAACATCAAGAAAGTAGAAAAGTGGGGTTCCCATTGTGGCTCAGTGGATTAAGGACCCAATGTTGTCTCTGCGAAGATTTGGGTTCAATCCCTGGCCTCATTCAGTGGGTTAAGGATCCGGCATTGCCCCAAGCTGTGGCGTACGTCACAGATAGGGCTCAGATCCAATGTTGCTATGGTGGCGTAGGCTGCAGCTCTGATTTGAACCCTAGCCTGGGTACTTCCATATGCTGCATGTGCACCCTAAAATATAAAATAATTTAAAATAAATAAATAAAAAAAGAAAGTAGAAAAGGGCCACGTGAAAAAGCAAGCTGCTGCTAGCATTAAAATTTTAAATTTTACCTGTGAAATTAATCTGCTTTGGTTTCCTGGTCAGTGTTGTCAGGCTTACTGTGAAAGCCTCTGAGTGACACAGACATTTTTACCTATATTTCCTCCTCAGAAGCCTTTGCCATCCCTCTCTAGACTTCCACACCCTAAAGTTTAGGCACATAAGACAAGCATCCAGTCCGACCCTCTGCCTTCTTTCTGGGTGGCTGCTGCTCCTGCACGCATTAGAGGTCAAGCCCTGGTCCTGCCCCACGGATGCAGCCTAGCCCCTGCTGCTGCTGACCAGAGAAACCCCACTTGCTTCAGCTATGCCCAGCCCTCTTCTTTACTTCAGTATATGCGATCGTCCCTTTTACACTCACGGATAGACCACAGATTGCCTTTTAAGATTTCTCTTGATGACTTCTTTCCAGTGATCCAAATTGAGTCCTCGGCATATTTACCAAATATTTTGGGGGAACCTACCATGTGTCAAGCATTGTGCTAGGATCACATACAAAACAAGTTAAAAAAATTATCTGAACTGGCTTTAAGTTGTTTAGGGTCTGGTGGGGCAAATCTGTGACATGGTGTTCTGGCTAATGCTTGGTCACCAAGCCTTCCATCTGTAGGAGAATGCAGAAGCTGGGGAGGTACTTAATGGAGGGGGAGCATCAGGGTCAGGAAATGGGGCCCTAGTGCCACCTTATCCCTACAATTGTGTGACCAAGGTTGAGTCATATCCCAGATCTGTGCCTTGGTTTCCCCAGGTGCAAAGAGTCGACATTGCATTTAGGGATTTTTCCAACTCAAAATTGCAAACTGTGATGGAAACTGAGCTGAAATCACTCCCTTTTATAGAGAGCAGAGGAAGAAGGTAAGTCCTAATTTGAGAAGTGCCTGCCCCTGTGGTGACACTGCATAGCCAAGCTTTCTCTATCCTTTGACCCAAATTGGAAATACCTTCTCAGTTGTTGATGGGGAATGGAGCTCTTTTGGTCAGAAGCTGAAAGGACATCAGTATGAAATGCCACATTTTGCAGCTTCATTGGCTTTACTGAAAGCTCATCCCTGTCCACTGGTCATCTGGCACTGAGAAGAGGCTACAAAAGTCTTGAATTTAAGAGATTTCCAGAAAGAGTTTGTAAGTGGGGAGACATGCACATTGAAGAGCATTAAGAACCTCTAAAATTGTCATTACCAGTTCTCTGTTGTGCTCCCTTTCATGACATGAGTGGCAGTGACATAAGAAAAAAAATAACAGCCCAATCTTTGTGTTTTGTAATGAATAATAAAGTATTTTAACCTCTTTAGGGACTTAACACCACGTTAATCCTTTAATCCCTAGAAAAACCAATTTTGTGGACATGAAAAGGGGATATTTAACTTCATCCAATTAATTTTCTACCTTGAGATGCTGTGATTATGAAGATTAGATTGAATAGATTCATTGGAGCTGCCATATTGGGTATCTAGCAGCAGCTTGGACACCAAAAAGGAGCATCAAAAGGAAATCCTATGCCATAATTTTGTTTGAATTTACCCACTTGGAAATACCAGGGTTTGGAGGTCTTTGCATCCTAGCACTGTTACTTGCACTGAAGTGTTCACATCTGCAACTACTCAGCCACCCCACAGCCATTAAACTGGGAACTTGGCTGACATTCCTGCAATACCAGCTCCCTCTCTGTGTTTGAGCTCCAAATGAGAACTGTTCTTCTGAGGAGGCTGAAATGCCTGCCGCAGAAACATTCCTAACAGTTAGCTAAAAGTTAGCTAAGTGTGAACTCAATTTTAAATTACACAGTGGGGGAAGAACACCATTCAAATCAGCCCCAGAACAATGGATTAGAATTAGAGATGGAAGATAAATGGTTGGAAATTTAATTATTTTTGCATTGGACTTCCACATGCAGACATGGAAAGATTTTAATTCCACCCCCCACTCAACCCCCAGCCAGAATTGAGTTTACAGGGATGAAAGGAAAGAGATGATGAAAAGTGGGGGTTATGGCAATGCCGCAAATATCTGAATGGTGTAGTGAAAAATCCCCTGGGTTTTTCTGGCTGAAGATGGTTCCTTTTGAAATGAAAAATGGAACATGGGAAATGTCAGGGTGACCGCTCACTCTTATGTCAGCAGCCACTTTCAGTAGATGTCATATACCACTAGCCTGTTACCTGAGCTGGAGGGAAGGAGCACGGATTCTGTGTTGGCAACCCCTCTGTGTCCTGCTTGGTGCTTGGCATGCAAATAGGGTTGTCTAGCACAGGGCTTTCTCCTCAGGAACAACATGGCAGGGCTATGAAGAAATGACACTGACGTTCTTTATGTGGCTTTTGAGGGAACAGGGACCAATGGAGGAACGGGGGATTTTGGAAACAGAGTCTTGTTTTTTTTTTTCCCAGCCTCCATCCCATAGCCTGGGACAGATGGCTTTATTGATTTAAGATTTGATGCTCTCATCCATTCAATGGGGAGTGTGGTGCCAATATCTCAGAATTGTTGTAGATTTATATAAGGTGAAATCAGGAAAAACCCACCCAGCAGAGGTGCCAGGGAAAGTTACTACCATGTGCAAATTAACCTCATTGTTTGACTTTGGTAGGAATGATAGCAGTTTAAGAGAATGCCAAGATCACCTTATTTTTTTCTATCAGTTTTGCACATGAGAAGTGAAGTGACTTGCTCAAGATCAGGTGGATAATTGATTATAGAATGGATCAGAACTATAAATTCTAACTCTTGCATTATAGCTCTTTCCATGACCTCATGTAGCTTGATTTGACGGACTGACTCTTGCTTGAGGGGGAAGAATTTCTTATCCAGTTCATCTTATCCCAGGTGATGGAATTCAGTCTCTCACTCACTTGATCACCCATCTAACCTGTGAAATCACAAGTATTTCTAATTCCTTAAACTCTCAACTTGGGTCCCCTGCTGAGTGAGCCTCAATCCTGAAATGGCATTTGGGCTTCCATTTAGGTTCAGGGAAGATATTGGTTTTCTCTTAGAGGTTGTTCTTTGCGAAAGTTTGCCCCTAGGTGCCAGAGCCTAGCAACTTGACACCTGTTTTTGAGAGGTTCTCAGTCCTGAAAAATAACGTGTTCTTCTTTCAACTTCCAGGCTTCCTAAGCAGCCAGACCAGAGCTAGAGACCAGGCATCATTTTGTTTGCTGGAAGTGAATACAGAGGTTGGCTTTGAGTCCTCAAATGCAGCTCTGAGCTGAGAGCTGCAGGGCCAGGTTCAGCTGCATGGGACAGTGGCCTTGGTAGACCCTCTTGCTTTTAAGTTTCTCTGAGCATTTCCTAGGATATGAGTGGTGAGATTGAAAAAGGGTCCCCTTAGGGCTGGTACAGCAGACAGAGAGAGACAAAAGCAGGGACTTGGCGAACACTTGGTTCAGACAAGGGCACTAGTCATCAAGCTCTACTAAATTTCCTGCAAGAGTATTGTATTTCTTCCTGGCAAAGACCCAACCCCCAAGCTTGTCTCCTGTCTTCCTGAAGCTCCACAGTCTTCGGAAATGATGACATTTAAAAGGGACCATTTGTTTGAAAGGAAGTTTCCAAAAAGATTCTGGCAGTAGGCAAATCTGCGGGTACCCACTATGACCTGAATGGCTCAGGGAAAGGAAAAGAGAAATATTTGGCATCAAAGATTGTAAATGGGAAGGTGGACCCCATACTATGGGCCCATTGCTGCTTCTGCTGACTTAAATCAACAAATACTTTATTGCGTGCCTTTTCTGTGCAAGACGTTAAGGACACTGCAGGGAGCAAACCAGAAGTGGCACCTGCCTTTATGGAGCCTCTAGTGTCCTTCCCTTATCCTAATATCTGTTAGAGACTCAGTGTTGCATAATGAAAAATTTCCTTACTCTTTGTAAAACACTTAATAACATTAATCACAGATAAGGCTTACTGATAAGCCCATGAATATATTCTAATTCTCAATTTGTTGTACATGAAACTAGAACCTAGTGAGATTAAATGCCTTGCCCTGAATTATAGAGCAGTCAACCATCAGATCTCATCTTTCAAGAGTAAGTTTGTCCTAAACTAGACAATTCATCCAGGACCCTCTAGCTTCTTATAAGAACAAGAGGTGGCATGTTGGTTTCTCACTAGCAACCTCAAGAGGGTTAGAGTTACATAGCTCAGCAAAGACTTCTTTGCAAGCTAACCTGCTCCCAATTGCATATAGCTGGAGCAACCCCATGCTTGGCCTTTCCAAGTAAGCATAACTTTTGGCCACTGCATTGTCTTCTCAGGGTAATTAAATTTTGCTGTATCTCACTACAAAATTGGCCAACAGAAAGCCAGGTCATAGAATAGACTGATTTTAGATGCCAATGTTTGAAATGGAAGTTGATTTTAGCTCTGTAATTTAAAAGGATTGATGTGATTTATTTGCTGGGATGCTCCAACTCTTGAATGCCTGGCCACCTGGATGTACTTGAGGAGGACTTGAACTCTGCCCCTCAGGTCATTCCTATCAAACCAGGGGATGGATGCTCATTCTCTAGTTCTGGTCTAGCTTTTTGGGAATCCTGAATGTTGAAAGAATGGCACACTGTTATTCCAGGACTGAGACACTCTTAAAAAGTGGTCACCTTTGATGCGATTAGGCTGCCTCTCCCCTCCCCACACACAAATACAGAGTCAGGACCTACTCACTCTATAAGAAAAGAAACCCAGTGTGACAGCCTGAGGGAACAAGACTCATCTGGCCTGTGCTGCTGCACAGCAGTGACCCTCTGATGGTTGTGCTGCTCTCCCTTGAATGCTATGAAAGGACCATCCTCTTGAAGAACCATGGCTCTCAGGCACTGTCGTGTCCTCAGCCCTATGGGTAGCACGAGGCATGAGGAAGAATTCTAACCCTAACTGTCTTCCTTAGCTGGGTTCATCTTCTTTCTCGCCCACTGGTCTCAAGAGGAAGATAGACAACTTTCAAGCTTATTTATATTTTACTCCATCTTTTCATGATGATACATTGAGCTGGAAGGAATATAATCTGCTTCTCTGACCCCTAGAACAAGAATAGTCCTACATTTGAAATACCAGCTGCAGCGGACCTGCTAAACTAGTCTATGAAGCACAGAGAAGTGTCCCATGTCTGCTGATGTGCAGTTTAGAACAGAGGAGGAAGAACTGAGGACTTAACTAAGAAGCATCCTGAGCAAAGAGTCAAAAACAAAGGCTGGTCTGTGGATCTTTGAAGAAGGAATTACACAGGATTGACTCTCCCTCAGTCCTCATGTTCACTTGTAAACATGCCACATTACCCCATCTTACCTTCCTCTTTGGAGTCTCCATTGGAGACTGGTACCCAGAGCTTCTCTGAGGCAAATTCTCCTCTGTCCATCACTAAATGCGATTCCTTGCTGTGCCTCTTCCTTCAGCATCTGCCTCCCCCTCTTCTTTGCTCTTGCCTGGTTCCCAGAGCTAGGCCATGTAACTGCTGTGAGGCTAGACTCCCTAAGAAAGAATCCAGTGAAACCACACAGCAGGTGTGGGAAATCCAAAAAGCCAAAAGGAAAATTTATTTGTAATTCTTCACCTGCTTCTGGCCCCTTGCTGGGGACAAGTTCCTGACACTCACCAGTTTAAGAAATAGTAATTCTAATTCCAGTGGTTAGATCTCCACCACCCCTTGCTCCTGTTCCCAGCCTGCCCAATGATAGTAAAATTTAAGATGTAAGGGCTGAGAACATGGGCTGGAGGCCTGAGGGTGGGCCTAGGAGGGGTGCAGGTCTAGCCTTGGAGGGACTGGACCAATTGAAGAGGAGGAAATGGGGAGCTGGTTCTCCTTGCCCTGACCCACTGCCAGAGAAGGGCTTTGGAGGAGCCAGTATCCTGTCCATCATTTGCAGATTAAATCTCCCTAAATAGGCCCACACAATGCAGACTATCAGCACTCACCCCTGCTTGCTCTGTCAATAATCCATCAATTAAGGGTTGCTAATAGTATGCATTGACACAACAGATTAGCCAGACGCAGCGGCCCTGGTGGCAGGCTCTTCTAGTCAATGGTTGTAGGATTATCAACCCTGCCATTGACTTGTGCTTCATTCTTCCCTCTCCAGTCCCCTGTGAGATGCAAGAGAGCTCCATTTAAACCCAAAGGCACAAAAAACAAAAGAGTAATCTCAGTGTGAGGGCCTGAAAAAGCAATTCACATCAAGGGAAATCAGAGGCAACCCAGGGCTTTGCTCTCTATCAGCATTGCCTTCTACCTTCTTTGTGCTAAAATAGTCTTTTGTGGAGACTTTAGCTCAGAGGATGGGACTGGCAGAACCCTCTAATCCTTTACACCTGATGGAAGGACACAGGAACAGGGCAAGCTGCTGCCCCCCAACACCCTTGTTTCCAGGTGTGAGGTAAGGCTAGGGTATCACATTGCCTTTCTCCCTGTCTGGGTAATAGAAACCTGGCAGCAGATGGGGAACAAAAGCTCACCACAGAGCTGGGCTTTGGAGAACAGGGGATACCTGCTGGTCAAGGGGGACAGAGAGCCCACCTGGCCCTTTTCTCTTTAGGGGTCCTACAGACATGCCTGGTAATGGTGGTTGAGCCAGAACGAAATATCCCTGCTTGGCCTCTCGCCCTCCCTACCTCACCATCCTGCTCTCCCTGGGCAGCTGCCCCACCCCGAGGGTTCAGGTGGGCTCAGCTGACATCTCCCTGAGAGATTCCTCAGAGAAGTCAGAGGTGTTGGGCACCTACCAACTTCCTAAGTTTAAAATTGAATATGCAAATAGTAAAAGATGGTTTTTAGACTTTAGGTGGGACAGAATTGGACCCTCATAATCCTTGGTACGTGTAACCCTCTGTCATCACTGGTCCATTAGAGGCTTTTTTAAAAAAATTATTTCTTTAATTTAGCAATATAACGATCATTGCACTTATTTCCTATTGCTGCTGTAGTAATAACCACAAACTTAGTGGCTTAAAGAGCAGATATGTTTTTACCTTGCGGTACTGGAGGTCATAATTTGAAATTTTTTTTTGTCTTTTTTTGTCTTTTTGTTGTTGTTGTTGTTGTTGCTATTTCTTGGGCCGCACCCGCGGCATATGGAGGTTCCCAGGCTAGGGGTTGAATCGGAGCTGTAGCCACCGGCCTACACCAGAGCCACAGCAACGCGGGATCCGAGCCGCGTCTGCAACCTACACCACAGCTCAGGGCAACGCCGGATCATTAACCCACTGAGCAAGGGCAGGGACCGAACCTGCAACCTCATGGTTCCTAGTCGGATTCGTTAACCACTGCACCACGATGGGAACTCCATAATTTGAAATTTGAAATAAGTCTCACTGAGTGAAAAGCAAGATGTTGGCAGGCCATGTTCCTTTCCAGCAGATAAACCGTTTCGTTGTTTTTTCTAGCTACTAGAGGCTGTGTGCGTTCCTTGGCTCAGGGCCTCTTCCTCTTCAAAGCCACAAAGCCTCCAGTCACATCACTTTGGCTCTGACGCTACTCCCTCTCTCTTTCAAATTAAGGACCCTTGTGATAACATTGGTCTTAGAACCCAATCAAACTGCTCGAACCCCCGATGTCTTTATCCTGTCTAACCAAGAACTGGCTGTTTCAGAATGACTGCCCTAACTACATTTTGACTTTGTTAATCTTTGACCCACACCATATCATGGAATGCTCTGTTACAACCCCTCCTGCTCTCTTCCTAACTCCTCGATGCAATCTGATGCAAACCCTGATATAGGTTGCATCAGCCACAGGCACCTATGAAACCAACTACCCTCCCAAGCACCGGGGAGCTTGAGCCTTCTCTCAGTGTTCCTGGCCAACTTCTGGTCAATAAACCTACTTGAAGCCTCAACACTCTGTGCCGCTATTTACTTCTGCTCCAATGCCCCATAGCCCTTTCCTGCTATAACAGTCAGGATCCCCTGGATCATGCAGGATCACCTCTCCACTGTGTGTTCTTACACCTACAAAGTCCCTTTTTGCCAGATAAGGTTACAGATTCACAGGTTCTGGGGATTAGGACATGGACATCTTTTTTTCTGCCTGCCTCGACAGCCCGACTATAATATCACCTGTGCGCTCATCCTCTCTGCCAACTTCCTGCCTCCTCCAATCAAGGTAACCATTATTCTGAATAATTTTATCATTCCTTTGCTTTATTTTATATGGTTTTCTCATATATATACACATACATATTTATTAACCCATATGTGTATATAAATACATGTGTATATGTATATATAGACATATATATAGATTTCTATATATATAGACACACATATATAGACACACATATATATGTACATAATACATAGACACATTTGTGCGTGAATGTATGTGTAGATTTGTATGAGTGTGTGTATATACATCACATGTCTATGTTAAAGGCAAAATTGCTTCATTATGCTTATTTTTGCAGTTTTTAAAAAAAGTGTATCATACTTAATCTAGTATCTTTAGACTTGCTTTTATCACTCAACATTGGTTGAAATATTCATCCATATTGTCCCATGTAATGGGAGTTCATTCATTTCTCCTGCTATAACACGTGCAATTGGAGAGTATACAGTTTATCTATTATTCCTTTTTTTAGTTTTTTACTACTATGAACAGGTGCTGCTATGAACATCATTACACATTTTCTTGTGTGCACATGTGCACATTTTTTCTGATATGCCCAGGAGAGGATTACTGGTTCACAAGATATGTGAATATTCAAGTTTATAAAACAATGCCAACACCCACTCCCATCTGCCATGTTTCCAACAGCCTGTTCCTCCACCTTCTGTAGTCTCAGACTTTTTTGCTTTTGTCAGTTGTATTATTGATTTGTTGCCACTAGGTTGACTGTCTCTTCATATGTTGATTGTCCCCCCCTTTTTTTTTTCCTATAAATATTTGTATATTGTCCATTTCCTATTGGATTATTTGGGGTTTTTCTTAATATTTTTCTATGTTCTAGGCAATAAGTAAGTATGTTGTATATTATCTTCTTTCATTTGGTGACCTGTCTTTTCACTTAAAAAAATTCTTTTATAAGTTGAAATGTCTTATAAACTGTAGTCTTTGTTTCCTTTTAAAGTTTATGACTTTCGTATTTTGCTTAAGAAATCCATCTTCTACTTTCAAGGTCAGCAAGATGTTGACCTATCTAAAACTTTAAAATTTTGATATTGATATTAAGTCCTTCAATTATCTGGAGCCAATTTTCGTGAGTGGTATAGGGTAAGGATTCAATTTCTTTTTTTCCACATTGTGGATGACCACTTTTCCCATTAACTGAGTAGTCCTTCCATTCATTCCTGATCTGTGCTGCAACTCTACCATACACCAAAGTTCCATTTTGGGAGTTCCTGTCTTGGTTCAGCAGAAATGAATCTGACTAGCATCCATGAGGATGTAGGTTCAATCCCTGGGCTTCCTCAGTGGGTTAAGGATCTGGCATTGCTGTGGCTGTGGTGTACGCCACCGGCTACAGCTCTGATTCGTCCCCTAGCCTGGGAACCGCCATATGCTGTGGGTGCAGCCCTAAAAAGATAAAAAAGACTAAAAAAAGTCCCATTTTGCATGGATCTGTCCCATTGGTCAGCTTGTCTGTACTCTGCCAGTACCATACTGTTTTGATTATCCTGGCTTCACAAGAAGCCCTGATATTTGTTATGAGCACCTCCTTTCTCTTCTTCTTTTTCTTGTCCTATTGTACTACCATTTAAAAATAACTATGTCAAATTTCATAAAAAATTCTGTTGGAATTTTGATTGAAATTATATTGAATTATTGATCAATTGGGGAAGATTAGACATTTTTATAGTGTCAAGTCTTTCTCCTCATAAACAAGGCATTACATTCCACTTATTTAGATTGTTTTTTAAAAAAATTATGGCCACACCCATGGCATATGGGAATTCCCAGAGAAGGGATTGAATCTTAGCCATAGCTGCGACCTATGCCACAGTGGCAGCAATGCTGGATCTCTTAACCCACCGTGACAGGCTGGGAACTTAACCTGTGGCTCTGGAGTGATCTGAGCCACTGTGGTAAATTCTTAACCCACTGCACCAGAGCAAGAACTCCTAGATCTTCTTTAATGTCATTTTAGTGAAGTTTGAGAATTTTCCTTGTACAGGTCTTGCATATCTTTGTTTAAGATAATTCTCAGGTAATTTAAAGATCTTATTGATATTTAAAAAGATCTTTTTTTTTAAAAAAAACAACAACTAGTTTTCCAACTATTTGTTGCCATTGTATTGAAATCAAGTTTAGTTTTTAAAAGTTCATTTAATATCCAGTCATCTTGCTAATATTTTCTTTTATTTCTAATTATTTCCCAACATATTCCTTTATAACATTTTCAAATAATGGCAGTATTTTTCCTACTTTCCAGTATACTTTTATTCAACTGTTTTTGAATTATAATTTACATACAGTAAAATGCACCTATTTTAGTTGTATAGTTTTGACAAAGATACCTATCTAATCACCACTCCAATCAAGATAAAGAACATTTCTACTGGGTTCCAAAAAGTTCCACGCCCATTTGCATCTACTAGCCCTTGCTCTGCCCCAGAAACCCCTAATCTGATTTCTATAACCATGAATCTTTTGCCAGCTTGAAAGTTCATTTAAAGGGAATCATATCTGAAGCCATAAACCCTGTTATGGAGGGGTCTAGTGAGCTGAGCCACAGCTGGACACTAAGGCCAAGGTCACCAACCAGGGCTGCTATGAATATAGCTACTAGGAACATTCTCAGGAGATAGGATTAAGATGGTGGAATAGAAGGACTGGAGCTCAACTTCTCTCCTAAAAGCAACAAAATTCACAACTAAAGACTGAGAAATATTCAACCAAATGGACCAGAAATCTTAAAAAAGATATCCTATTCCAGAAGACAAAGAGGAGGCCACATCAAGAGGTAGGAGGGGCAATTATGTAATATAAACAACCCCACCCCTCCTGGGTGGGAAGCCCCATAGACTGAAAACTAACTGGTTCACAGAGTCTCACCTACAGGAGTGAGAGATATGAGCCCCACATCAAACTCCCAAGTATGGGAATCTGGCACTGGGATAAAGAGCCCCTGGAGCATCTGGCATTGAAGGCCAGTGGGGCTTGTGCACAGGAGCTCCATGGGACTGGGGGAAATGGAGACCCCATTCTTAAAAGGTGCACACAGACTTTCACCTGCACTGGGTTCCAGGGCAAAGCAAAGTCTCCATAGGAATCTGGGTCAAACCTGACTGCAGTTCTTGGAGGACATCCTGGGAAAACAGGGGTGAACCTGGCTTGTTGTGAGGGAAGGACACTGAAAGCAAAGCTCTCAGGAATATTCAGCAGCTGCCTTTCTCTGAAGGTGGCCATTTTGGGATAATCTAGCCCCACCTGTCAGCCAGCTGCTGAGAAGCCCCAGGGCAAACAACAATCCAGGTGGGATCACAGCCCTTCGCCTCAGTAAACAGGCTACAGAAAGGCCCCTCAGGCACACAGCTGCCTCTAATCCCATCCAGAGGCTAAGCCCCACCCACCAGAGGGATTAGAATCAGCTCCACCTACCAGTGGGCAGGCATCAGTCCCTCCCATCAGGAAGCCTACAGCAAGGCCCCATACCGACTTCAGCCACAGGGGGGCAGACATCAGAAATAAGGGAGGCTACAACTCTACTATCTGTAAAAAGGTCACCACACCAAAAACCTATAAAAATGAAAAGACAGAGAACTATAACTCAGATGAGGGAGAAAGGAAAAACCCCAGAAAATCAGCGAGTAATGAGGAGATTCTCAGCCTCCAGGAAAAAGACTTTAGATTGTTGATGCTGAAAATGATGCAAGACATTGGAAATAAACTGGAGGCAAAGATGGATAACTTACAGGAAACACTGAGCAAAGAGATACAAGATATAAAACTCAAACAAGAAGAGATGCAAAATACAATAACAGAAATAAAATATTCACTAGAAAGAGCTAACAGCAGAATACAGGAGGCAGAAGAATGAATAAGTGAGGTGGAGGACAGATTAGTGGAAATTAAGGATGTCGAACAGAAAAAAGAAAAAAGATTGAAAACAAATTAAGAGAGCCTCAGAGATCTCTGGGACAACATTAAATGCAGCAACATCCGTATTATAGGGGTGCCAGAAGGAGAAGAGAGCGAGAAGGGGACAGAAAAAATATTCTAAGAGATAATAGCCAAAAACTTCCCCAGCATGGGAAAGGAACCACTCACTCAAATCCAGGAAGCACAACGAGTACCATATAAAATCAACCCAAGGAGGAATACACCAAGACACATATTAATCGAACTGAACAAAATTAAAGACAAAGAGAAAATCTTGAAAGCAGCTAGGGAAAAGAAACAAGTAACATACAAGGGACCCCCAATCAGGTTATTGGCAGATTTTTCAGCAGAAACTCTGCAGGCCAGAAGGGAGTGTCATGATATACTTAATGTGATGAAAGGAAAAAACATCCAGCCAAGATTACTTTACCCAGCAAGGCTCTCATTCAGATTTGAAGGAGAAATGAAAACCTTCACAGAAAAGCAAAAACTGAGAGAATTCAGCAACACTAAACCAGCCTTACAACAAATACTAAAGGAACTTCTCCAGGCAGAAAAGAAAAGGCAGCAACAAGAAAGGAAAATTCCACAAAAGACAAGGCTCACCAGTAAAGTTATATATACAGTAAAGATACAAAATCATCCATGCACAATTATACCACCAAAATCAGAAATAATGAGAAGAGGTGGGTACAAACGCAGGACACTGGAGATGAACTTGCAATTAAGAGAACAACAGCTTAAAACAATCTCGTATACATATAGACTCTTTTATCAAAGCTTCAGAGTAACTACAAACCAACAATCTACAATTGATACACAAACAAGGAAAAGTAAACTCAAATACAACACTAAAGGTAATCATCAAACCAGAAGGGGAGAGAACAAGAGAATAAGGGAAGAAAAAAGAGCAACAAAAACAAATCCAAAGCAATGAATAACATGGCAATAAGAACATACATATCCATAATTACCTTAAATGTTAATGGTCTAAACTCCCCAACGAAAAGACATAGACTGGTCGAATGGATACAAAAACAAGACCCATATATATGCTGTCTTCAAGAGACCCATTTCACTTTTAGGGACACATACATATTGAAAGTGAGAGGATGGAAGAAAATATTTCATGCAAATGGGGATGAAAAGAAAGCTGGAGTAGCAATACTCATATCAGACAAAATAGACTTTAAAATGAAGACTATTTTAAGGGACAAAGAAGGCATTACATAATGACCAAAGGATCAATCCAAGAAGAAGATATAATGATTTTAATTATCTACTCACCCAACACAGTCATCACCACAATATATAAGGCAACAGCTAACAACCATAAAAAGACAAATCAACAATAACACAATAATAGCTGGGACTTTAACACCCCACTTACAGCAATGGACAGATCATCCAGACAGAAAATCAATAAGGAAACACAGGCCCTGAATGATGCATTAAACCAGATGGACTTAATAGATATTTATAGGACATTCCATCCAAAAGCAACAGAATACACATTCTTCTCAAGTGCGCATGGAACATTCTCTCAGATTGATCACATCCTGGGCTACAAATCCAACCTCGGTAACTTTAAGAAAATTGAAATCATATCAAGCATCTTTTCTGACCACAACCCTACACAACTGGAAATCATTGACAAGAAAAAAATCTGCAAAAATCACCAACACGTGGAGACTAAACAACCTGTTACTAAACAACCAATGGATCACTGAAGAAATCAAAGAAGAAATTAAAAAATACCTAACAGCAAATGACCACAAAGATACAACACTCCAAAACCTGTGGGATGCAGCAAAAGCCATTCTAAGAGGAAAGTTTATAGCAAGACAAGCTCACCTCAGGAAAAAGAAAAAGCTCAAATAAACAAGCTAACTTTGCATCTAAAGCAGCTCAAGAGAGAAGAACAGACAAGACCCAAAGTTAGTAGAAGGAAAGAAATCATAAAGATCAGAGCAGAAATCAATGAAATAGAAATGAGGAAAACCATAGAAAAGATCAATGAAATGAAAAGCTGGTTCTTTGAAACGATCAACAAAATTGATAAACCCCTTAGCCAGACTTCTCAAGCAAAAAAGAGAGAGGACTCAAATCAATAAAATTAAAAATGAAAAAGGAGAAGTAACAACAGACATCACAGAAATACAAAGGATCATAAGAGACTACCATATGCAACTATAGCCAGTAAAATGGAAAACCTAGAGTAAATGGACAAATTTTTAGAAAAGTACAATCTTCCAAGACTAAACCAAGATGAAATAGAAAAGATGAATGGACCAATCACAAGAACTGAAATTGAAACTGTGATTAAAAAATTCCAACAAACAAAAGTCCAGGACCAGATGACTTCACAGGAGAATTCAATTAAACATTTAGAGAAGAGCTAACACCTTGCCTTCTGAAATTATTCCAAAAAATTGCAGAGGAAGGGATACTCCCAAACTCATTCTATGAGGCCACCATTACCCTGATACCAAAACCAGACGAAGATACCACAACAAAAGAAAACTACAGGCCAATTTCACTGATGAACATCGATGCAAAAATCCTCAACAAAATACTAGCAAACCGCATCCAACAATACATTAAAAGGATTGTACATCATGATCAAATGGGACTTATCCCAGAGATGCAAGTGTTCTTCAGTATCTGCAAATCCATCAGTGTGATACAGCACATTAACAAACTGAAGAATAAAAACCATATGATCCTCTCAATAGATGTGGAAAAAGCCTTTGACAAAATCTAACACCCATTCTGATAAAAACCCTTCAGAAAGTGGGCATAGCGGGGGAACCTACCTCAACATAATAAAGACCATATATTACAAACCCAGAGCTAACATCATTCTCAATGGTGAAAAGCTGAAAGAATTCCTGCTGAGATCAGGAACAAGACAAAGACAAGGATGTCTGCTCTCGCCACTACTCTTCAACATAGTTTTGGAAGTCCTAGCCCCAGCAATCAGAGAAGTAAAAGAAATAAAAGGAATCCAAATTGGAAAGGAAGTGGTAAAACTATCACTACTTTTAGATAACATGATACTATACCTAGAGAATCCTGAAGACTCTACCAGAAAACTGCTAGAGCTCATCCACGAATTTGGCAAAGTCACAGGATGCAAAATTAATACACAGAAATCGATGGCATTTCTATACACTAACAATGAAATTTCAAAAAGAGAAATTAGGGAAACAATTCCATTTATCACATCCAAAAGAATTAAATACCTAGGAGTAAACCTCCCTAAAGAGACAAAAGACCTGTACTCTGAAAACTACAGCCCACTGATGAAAGAAATCAAAGATGACACAAAGAGATGGAAAGATATACCATGTTCGTGGATTGGAAGAGTTAATATTATCAAAGTGACTATACTACCTAAGGCAATCTACAGATTCAAAGCAATCCCTATCAAATTACCAAGGACATTTTTCACAGAACTTGAAAAAAATATTTTAAAGTTTGGAAGCACAAAAGAATAGCCAAAGACCTCCTTAAAAAGAAAAGTTGAGCTGGAGGAATCAGGCTCCCGGACTTCAGACTATACTACAAACAACAATCATCAAAACTGTAAGGTTGGCACAAAGATAGAAATATAGATCAGTGGAACAGGATAGAAGGCCAGAATTAAACCCATGCACCTACAGCCAACTCATCTATGTCAAAGGAGGCAAGAATATACAATGGAGAAAGGACAGCTTGTTCAATGAGTGGTGCTGGGAAAACTGGACAGCCACATGGAAAAGAATGAAATGAGAACACCTCCTAACACCATACACAAAAATAAACTCCAAATGGATTAAAGACCTAGATATAAGACCAGACACTGTAAAACTCTTAGGGGAAAACATAGGCCAAACACTCTCTGACATAACAGCAACATCTCCTCAGATCCACCTCTTAATGACAGTAAAAACAAAAATAAACAAAAGGGACTTAATTAAACTTAAAAGTTTCTGCACTGTAAAGGATACCCTAAACAAAACAAAAAGACAGCCCACAGAATGGGAGAAAATATTTGCAAATGAATCGACCAACAAGGGATTAATTTCCAAAATTTATAAAAACCTCCTGCAGCTCCATATCAAAAAAACAAACAACCCCATCAAAAAATGGGCAGAAGATCTAAAGAGACAGTTCTCCTCAGAAGACATACAGATGGCCAACAAACACACGAAAAGATGTTCAACATCACTCATTGTTAGAGAAATGCAAATCAAAACCACTGTTTTGCACCAGTTTTTTACACCAGCCATCATCCAAAAGTCTACAAACAGTAAGTGCTGGAGAGGGTGTGGAGAAAAAGAAACCTTATTACACTGTTGGTGGGATTGTAAATTGGTAATCACTGTGGAAAACAGGATGTAGATTCCTCAGAAAACTAAAAATAGAACTAACATTGATTGAGCATTCCCATTCCTGGGCATCTATCCAGAGAAAACCATGACTCGCAAAGACACATGTACTCCGATGTTCATTGCAGCACTATTTACAATAACCAAGACATGGAAGCAACCTAAATGTCCATTAATAGAGGAGTGGCTAAAAAGATGTGGTACATATACACAGTGGAGTATTACTCAGCCGTTAAAATGAAAAAAATACCAGCATTTTTAGCAACATGGATGGACCTAGAAATTATCATGCTAAGTGAAGTCAGCCAAACAATGAGACACCAACATCAAATGCTTTCACTGACACGTGGAATCTGGAAAAAAAGGCAGACTGAACTCCTTTGCAGGACATATGCTGACTCACAGACATTGAAAAAGTTATGGTCTCTGGAGGAGACAGTTTGGAAGGTGGGGGGATGTGCTTGGGTTGTGGGATGGAAATCCTATAAAATTGGATTGTGGTGATTATACAATTACAGATGTGATAAATTCATTTGAATAATAAAAAATAAAAAAATTAAAGGGAATCATATCATTTGCGCTTTTTTATCTTGCTGCTTTCATTCAATATCTAATCTGTGAGATTAATTCATGATTATGTGTATTTGCTACGTTTTTATTTTGAGTAGTATTTCATTGAATGAATATATCACTATTTGTATATCCATACATCTGTTGATGAACTTTTGAGTTGTTTCTAATTTAGAGCAAGTATTTTTGAAAACATCTATTTTTTACCTCTTGTAGATAAATTCCTGGGAGCGGTATTTCTGAGTTAGAGAGTAATTTTATGTTTAATTTTATAATGACAAAACTAAGGTTTTCCAAAGCAGTTGTGCCATTTTACACTTCTATAAATGAAGTATGAGTGTTTCAGTTATATTACATTCAACACTTGGTATGGTCAATTTGGTATTTTTTAAAATGACTTTAATGCAGTGTATCACATACAATAAGATGTTTTGATGAGTTTTCAAAAATGTATACACCTATGTATCTGCCACCATAATAAAGATACACCTCATACTGCTCAATATCGGTATGACAAACAAACCAATTAAAAAATGGGCAGAAGGAGTTCTGTGGTGGCTCAGCGGTAATGAACCCAACTAGTATCCATGAGGATGCAGGTTTAATACCTGGTCTAGCTGAGTGGGTTAAGGATCTGGCATTGTTGTGAGCTGTGGTATAGGTCACAGGTGAAGCTCAGCTCCCATGTTGCTGTGGCTGTGGCGTAGGTTGGCAGTTACAGCTCCAATTTGACCTCTAACCTGGGAACTTCCATATGCCACAGGTGCAGCCCTAAAAAGACACAAAAAATAAAAAAAATGGACACAAGATCTAAATAGATATTTCTCCAAGAAGGCATGCAGATAGCCAAAAGTCACTTGAAAAGATGCTCAATGTCACTGATTATTAGAGAAAAGCAAGTCAAAACTACAATGAGTTATCACCTCATGATGGTCAGAATGATAATCATTAAAAGTATACAAATAATAAGTGTTGAAGAGGATGTGGCAAAAAAGGATCCCTCCTGCACCGTTGGTGGGAATGTAAATTGGTACAGCCACCATGAAGAACAGTATGGAGATTTCTTAAAAAACTGAAACTAGAACTACCATATGATCAGCAATCCCACTTCTGGAAATACGTCTGTAAAAACCATAATTTGAAAAGATAGATGAGCCCCAATGTTCACTTCAGCACTATTTACAACAACCAATACATGGAAGCAACATAAACATCCATCTATAGATGAATGGATAAAGAAGATGTAGTATATATACAATGTAATATTACTCAGTCACAAAAAAGAATGAAATAATGCCATTTGCAGCAACATGGATGAGCCTAGAGATTATCATGCTAACTGAAGTAAGCCAGGTAAAGACAAATATCTTACATGTGGAATCTAAACAAATGAATAATACAAATGAACTTATAAACAGAATAGAAATAGACCCACAGACATAGAAAAAAAGCTTCAGGTTATTAAGGGGAAAAGAGGGTGTGTGGAAGTATAAACTAGGATTTTGCCATTAACATATACACATTACTATATATACAATAGATAACCAGCAAGGACCTACTGTATAGCATAGAGAACTATATTCGATATCTTGTAATAACCTCTAATGTAAAAGAATATGAAAAAATGGAGATATATTTGAATCTCTTTGCTGTACATCTGAAACTAACACATTATAAATCAACTATACTTTAGTTAAAAAATAAAAAAATAGGAGTTCCCGTCGTGGCGCAGTGGTTAACGAATCTGACTAGGAACCATGAGGTTGCGGGTTCGGTCCCTGCCCTTGCTCAGTGGGTTAATGATCCGGCGTTGCCCTGAGCTGTGGTGTAGGTTGCAGACGCGGCTCAGATCCAGCGTTGCTGTGGCTCTGGTGTAGGCTGGTGGCTGCAGCTCCGATTCAACCCCTAGCCTGGGAACCTCCATATGCCGCGGGAGCGGCCCAAGAAATAGCAAAAAAAAAAAAAATAAATAAATAAAAAAATAAAAACATGTCCCTTTATACAAGTCAGTCTCTCACTCCCTGCTTTAAGTGCTATTTTGCTTTCTGTCATTATAGGTTAGTTTTCTTTTTTACTTTGTCATTCCAGTAAATGTGAAATCATATCCAATTATAGGTTTAATTTGCATTTTTCTGATGACTAATTTTGTGACCACCTTATTTTTTGTACTTAATGGACATTCGTATATTTTCTTTGGAAATATTAAAATATTTTGCCCATTTAAAAAATTGGAATGTTTGTCTTCTTTTTCAAAATATTTCTGGCTCTTCTAGATCCTCTGTATTTTGACATACATTTGTATTGATTTCTAAAAACATCTTGCTGGAATTTTGATTTGGATTGCTTATTGATTTCTAAAAACATCTTGCTGGAATTTTGATTTGGATTGTGAATTGTGATCATTCAGGGAGAATTGACATGTTAACAATATTGAGGCTTCTGATCCATGAATAGACTATATTCTCCTTTGATTTTTCTCATCAATGTTTTACAGATTTTAGTCTACAGTCTTTTAGTCTTACATATGTTTATATTCATTTCTAAGTGTATTTTGTGCTGGTATAAATGTTCTCATTTTTTAAAACCTTATCTTCTAAATGTTTGTTGCATAGAAATGCAATTGTTTTTTATGTATTGGATTTATATACTACAACCTTGCTAAATAACTTTTTAATTCTGTATTTTTCATTGATCTCTTAGGATTTTCGATGTTTTATTTTTTGTTAATCATGCCTTCAAATAAAGATAGTTTTACTCTTTTCCTGTCTTAATATTTTTTGAACCATGTAATACACTAGCCCTCTCTCTTGAAAAAAAAAACTGGGTAGAATTGAAAGTGGGCACCCTTGTCTTGTCTTATCCTTCATTTTGAAGGGGTACTATTTCTTTAAAGGATTTTTTTTATAAAGTATAGTTGATTTAGAATGTTGTATCAATTTCTGCTGTATGAAGGGATAACATTTCTAATGTTTTCCCATGTATCGTGATGTTGTAGTTATCCTTTGGTAGACATCCTTTATCAGTTTAATGATGTTTAATTCTATTCTTAATTTACTGAGAGTTTTACCAATAAAGAAAATTATTATTTTCAATTTTTTTTTGATAAGGGGATATTTATATGTTTTTCCCCTTTCATCTTTGATGAAATGAATGATATTATAGATTTAAAAATATTAAGCCAACCTTGCATTTAAGAAATAAATTCAACCTGATCATAAGTTGCTGTCATTTTTATAAAGTATTGAGTTTGATTTGTTAATAATTAATCTATGGGGGCATAGATTTTGACTCAACATAACACCTGGAACCAAGGAGAACATTGGTTGTTTTATAGGTAATTAGTTCATTGTTACTGGAATTATTTAAGCAGAGACTTGAGAACTGGTTGTCAGATTTGCTTATTCATTCTCTAAACATTTATTGAGGATCTACTATGTGCCTGGCATCTTGCTAAGTACTGGGAATACAAAGGTTCATAACAGTTGGCTCCTCCTCTAGGGTGTTACTGAGCTAGGGTGCTGATGGACAATGAGAGCCATAAGCTCTAGAAATGATGTTGTCCAAGCACTCAATGGATTTTCAGCTTGGTTTCCAGAAGCTGGTTAAATATATACAACTGTATGATCTATCTATGTATTTTTTCATGTCATATACCTATATACATATGCATAAGTCTACTTATGTCAGGAAGTGTCAGGATCTCTTTGGATCTCAGTCAGGAAGAAAAATGAATTATTAGCAAGAATACAGGGTTGAAATGCAGAGACTTGGGCTGTTTCAGTTTTAGTTCTGACGATATCATCTATCCTTGTGGTCCTGAGAAAGGAACTTACCCTCTCTGTGTTTCTGCTTTCCAATGTATAAAAAGAGAACATTGGATAATAATGGTGCATTTCAAACTTCAACATATATTCATTAGTATTTTATAATTTCAGACATGGAACACTTTTTCAAGTGAAATTTTATGAAAGAAACTCAACATATAAGATGTAAATATGTAACAAGTACCTATAAAGTTGTGTAGCATTGTGTGGAGCTCCAATCTTCACTCCCTGGTACTGCTTACTCATTCATGGCCTCCTCCCCTAGTGATTCGTTCTTTCTTTTTTTCTTTTTAGGGCTGCACCCGCGGCATATAGATGTTCCCAGGCTAGGGGATCGAATTGGAGCTGTAGCCACTGGCCTATGCCACACCCACAGCAATGCCAGATCCCAGCCACATCAAAAGCTCACGACCATGCCAAATCCTTAACTCACTGAGTGAGGCGGGATTGAAACTGCGTCCTCATGGATGCTAGTCAGATTCGTTTTCACTGAGTCAAGATGGGGACTCCCCCCAGTGATTCTTAAAGACACTTAGTAGAACCTCTAGGACTTCTCAAAATATAGTTGAAAATTGGTGACTAAAATGACCTATAAGATTTGTATGAGTGCTGATATTTAATTCTAAGAGTCTATTATTTTGTTTTATCTAGTCCAGGAGGCCCTCTTGGAAGTGGAGTGTTCTGAGCTAAACTCTGACAGACGAAATAAACACAGGCTACCTGACAACTCAAAGCAAAACAGTCATTTCAGCCATGAGATGTTTTTGTCTCTGCTCAATAAGTATGTAGCTTCCAGCAAGTGGCAGAAGACTCTGGGTTTGGGAATCACACATGGATTTGCCTCTCAGCCTTTACTGCTCAGTAATTATGTGACTCTCAGTATATCACTTAACCTCTCTGAGCCTCAGTTTCCTTTTCTGTAAAAGAGCCATGATGGATAGTTGTGAATGTAAGAAGGGTGAGGGGATATGTTACTTATCAAATCTCACAGGGCAGTTCCAGTGGGTCAAGAGCCCAGGATTTAATAACTGATAATATACCCCATTTTTTCTTAAGGATTCCATGAAGTTCTCCTTCCACCTCCCCTCACCCCTTGCTATTACACAATTTAGAGAATCTCTTCCAGAATTTCCAGACCCTTTGAAATTCCCATACTAGCTGTTGTCTGCCCTTTGCCTGTGCCATATTTGATAAACACACATACTTACGCCATGTGCCTTATGCCTTAACATATAAACACTTCTACATTATTCATCAAAAGTATCATCTCGCAAGATCAGCCATAAAAAGTTCTTCACATACATGCACACAAACAGGTTTTTGAACCCTTTCCAGAAAAAGAAATTGCAGAAGCAGAGGCAAAGGCATGTTATTGTTTGTAGGCCTTTAAATATTGCCTCACAAAACCACTTTTCATCTTGTTCTCAAAGGGATTAACTTCTGAGCAGTGGGGATTAACTGATGTCATGTTAGAAAAGCAGTCAACACCAGGGTCGACCAGCCTGACAAGATTAGTCCCCAAATAAAGAATTTACAATCTGTTTTAAGACTGTAACTGCAACTTCCTCTGAAAGCTTTCAGTACCTTGAGAAAGGAAGCAAGTTCCCGAGGCCCAAGGGCCATATGGCTCACAGGCAGGACTTGAAGTGAGGAAGGAAAGACAATAGGATGGGTGGACTTCCCCTCCATGGGTTCTATAAGGAGAGAATCATAATTGGGTACCACATCTATGAAAAGAAAACGAAGTGGTAAGCCCTCTCTGTAAAAGAGCCCTGGTGAGATGCAAAAGCCACTATCCACAGGAGCAACACAACAAGTGGTCCTGGATGACCCTAGAAGCTTCCAGTGGTACGTGATGAGCACTGTCATGATGAAGCTATACCTCTCTCTTGTCCTTCCATGCTGATGCTTACCCACACTTTCCATCTTCCAATTTTGATTCCCTTATTCTAGAAACTAAGTTCCAGAAACTTCCTTGTCCACAGTGCAATGCTTCCTCCTAAGCCCCTTTTATGGGCCATTGAGAGGGTGACTGCACGTTGGTTAGAGAGCTCCCTTTAGATCACCTGTGTCCTGTCTCTGTCTGTTCCAGTACCATGTTGGTCTTGGCAAGGCTAGGCATGCAGGGGAAGGTCCTTGGGTCTGGCTGGGCTTGGATTCATATCTGTCTAAGTCTCAGACTCTCTCATAGGTAAAGTGGGGATTATAATAGTACAAACTTCATCAAACTGTAAAAGATTTTAATGAGATAATGCCTATCACACACATAATCAATATTAAATTAAGAAAAGTGGGGCAATTATCACACACCAGGCACATAGTAGATACTAAATAAATTAATTTCAAGTATATGTATGAATTAAAGTCCCTGTTATGGGTAGAATTGTGTCCCTTAAAAATGATATAGTGAAGTCTTAACCCTCAATACCTCAGAATGTAACCTTATTTGAAAATAGGGTTATTGTCGATGCAATGAGTTAAGATGAGATCATATCAGAGAAGGTGAGTCCCTAATACAATGACTGAGGTCTTTATAAAAAAAACACCGTATGAAGAGACTCAAACACTGGGAGAATGCCACATGATGACAAAGGCAGAGGTTGGGAGTCATGCATGTGCGGCAAAGGCAGCTAAACATTGCCAGCAAACCACCAGAACATAGGAAGAGGCAAGGAAACATTCTTCCCTAGAGCCTTTGATTTTGAACTTTGGGCTTCCAGAATGGTGTGACAGGAAATTTCTATTGTTGCAAGCCACCCAGTGTGTGGCGTTTTATTATGACAGCGCTAGGGAACCAATATAGGTTCCTCTACCCCCACAAGCAAGCTACACAGAGAGCATGTCTTGTCAATGTCCGCTGCCATGTTTGTTCATCCCATTCTTTTCTGTCTTCTTTGCCTGGCTCCTCTATAAAGCCCTGAGCCCATAGTGTATCCACCAGAAAAGGACCATAGCAGGAGCAAGGA
Source organism: Phacochoerus africanus (assembly GCF_016906955.1). Taxonomy (NCBI): domain Eukaryota; kingdom Metazoa; phylum Chordata; class Mammalia; order Artiodactyla; family Suidae; genus Phacochoerus; species Phacochoerus africanus. Next base: position 88,231,602 of record NC_062546.1, read on the forward strand.
TGCACAGTTGTTTAACTGGTCCAAATCGAATGGGAACATAGTCATAGAAATCGGTATGTCACTGTCCCACGTATGTTCCAGAGGTACAGGAAAGGCTGGTGGATGAGCTGCTTTATGACAGCTGGCCTCTCCTCATCCTCCAAGTCACACTGCACAGGTGCTTACCTCCAGAGGCTCTGCAGATTTGCCTCCTCTACTCCTTCTTCTGATTTGCCCTGTAGTCTGTCCTTCACTTGGCCAATCTGGAGTCAGCATTGAAGATGATGGGCTCCAAATCTTGACAAACCAATGAGCACGTATTTTGTCATCCAAGTCAATGGCAGCAGTGCTGAGAGCCATTTCTAAGCCCCCTAACTTGTCATACCTACGGTTGGGGAGAATGGATTTCTTCTTCTACTCTTTGTGTGTATATTTTCCTCCTGAACACAAATAACAATCCAGTTGCCCCATAATTAGATTGGATTACGGAATAATTACAACCTTGTTTGCTCTCGGCAGATTACATGGTAATTATACTTGGCATTACCATGAAGAACCAAGAAATTCCAACGATGTCATTACATGGTTATTTGTACAGTACAATGCAGCAGTGTAATTATACATGCAACATTTGTTCTCCAATAGGAGAATGATTAAAACAATGCTAATGCTTCAAAGTGTTGATTAGGTGCCAACATGATATGACATTTACGACGTGGGGGGAGCTGTCAGTTTTCTATTTTTTTTCTTGCGCACAGCAATATCTATCTTCCCCTAGGCTCCCCAGCAACCTCCTAAGTGGGCTGTGCTGTGGTCAAGAAGGTTTGTGTGACTGTACAGTGTGTTTTTTGCCCTCATAGGTCATATATGCTGATAGCAGCTAGGGGACTGTCATCCGCATCAAAAAAACAGAGGCAGCTGTCCATTTATTCCTCAGCAGGAGACCTGCTTAATCATTTTTCACTGCTTTGTGAGGACAACATTCTTAAAGGCTTGATGGCAGAGAGCATGGGATGTGGGGCATGGAGAGAGCTTGAAATATTAGAGACCAGCATTCTGTTTAGAAGCTGCCAGGGTTCCCTTTGTCGCTTATCAGGTTAAGGACACATCATTGTCTCCATGAGGATGCAGGTTTGATCCCTGGCCTCTCTCAGTTGGTTAAGGATCTGGCATTGTCCCAAGCTGCAGTGTAGTTCACAGGTGTGGCTCATATCCAGTGTTGCTGTGGTTGTGGTATAGTTCACAGCGGGTATAGTTCACAGCTGCAGCTCCAGTTCAACCCCTGGCTGGGCAACTTCCGTGTGCTGCAGGTGTGGCCGTAAAAAGAAAGAAAGAAAGAAAGAAAGAAAGAAAGAAAGAAAGAAAGAAAGAAAGAAAGAAAGAGAAAGAAGGAAAGGAAGAAACTGCCTTTAACGCACCGTGTAACTTTGTATAAGCCCTTTCTCACTGTGGATCCCAAGCTCTTCATGTTTAAAACCAAGGTGTTGGTGATGACCTCTAAGGGTCCTTGTGGGCCTAGGAATGTGTGACAGAGGTGGCATGGTACTGCTTGTTGTTTAGGTTTTCATTTATTTTAGAGTTGTCAGTGATATGACCTCTCCTCAGGGAGGGACTTTTATTTATTTATTTATTTATTTATTTATTCCCAGAGTGTCCAGCAAATGCTGGAGGAAATCATGAAAAAGTGGTTTTCCTTCTGGTGAAGATGCCACTGGGAGTCATTTTTGTGACTGGCAGGTTGGATTCTAGTGTTGTCACTTGAGGGAGGGAAGGTGTTCTTGTGACCTGGGAAGAATAGCATTTTAGAGCCCAATCACCTAGATTTGAATCCCAACTTCAGGACCTTGAGGACATCTTTTTCTCTTTGAGACTCAGTTTCCTCACTACTAATATGATATGAGAATGGTAATATTTAGCCTATAGTGCTAGGAAGCTTAGAGATAAAAATATACAGGTATACAAAGTTCCTGGCATCTTGCCCTATACCAGGGAAATCACACTCATCAATGGTGGCTGGTTTGTATATGAATCAGGCATTAAAAGGGCTTTGAGGATGGGGACTGTGGAGCTCCTGCCTCTAGGATATTGTTCTAGCATGAAGAGGGCTTGCCCAGTGTTACATGGTCCCTGAACAAGTCAGAGTTAGGCCTCAGAGTCCACTCACAATGCCTGTGTGGTTGCAGGAGCTAATCTCTATGCAGTGCCCCCGCCCCCTGCTGTCTGCTTTCCACCTGGTCCTGCATCCATCCCTTCAAATAACTTTAAGGAGCCTCACATGTGTTCTTTCCAGTGAGAGACACAGCTGTGACATCCACAAGAACTTGACTCTGGTTAAAAAAAAAAGGTCTTTTCCTCCTCTAGTGTATTTTGCTATGTTGGGCTGTAAAAAGGAAATGAGGGTAAAGGGACTAAAAGTCAGACACCCATCTCCCAGTACATAAATGTGGTCTGTGTTCTTCTCTGTCTGTCTGGATTGGCATGGAAATCACTGTGTGTGTGTGTGTGTGTGTGTGTGTGTGTGTTGTGCGTGAGTGTGTGTAAAAACTCTGCCAACCCATGCAGAAGACCCATTCTGCAGGCTGACACTAGGCGTCCCTGGGTCTAGTAGGGGAGGTGTGAGGTAAGTGGAGGGTGCATGTCAGAGAGGACTCTGGGAAATGCAACCAGTTGTATGAGTAGTTTACAGGCCAAATGATAGTTTTTGCGACCTAGTGCTTGCTGAAAGCTATTTGGGAGCCTGCCAAAATCCCAGTCCTGGCAGATGCAAACATCACTTATCGAAAATCTGGGAAACCAGAGAAGTTGGATCAGTCAGGAGTGCAGACGTTTGCATGAGGAGGTTGACCTCACCGAAAAGGACAGGCATACCTCGTTTTACGGTGTTTCACTTTATTGCATTTCATAGATATTGAATTTTTTATAAACTGAAGTTTTGTGGTAACTCTGTGTCAAGCAAGACACTGTTTTCCTAACAGCATTTTCTCACTTTAAGTCTCTGTAATGCATTTTTACATTTATGTTTTGCATTTATATATTTATATATTGCATTTATGTATTGACTATATTGATTATTATATTTGCAATAGTAATTTGTGATCGGTGATCTCTGATGTGACTACTGTAAACAGATTCTGACTCTCCAAAGGCTGTTGATGGATAGCATTTTTTAGAAATAAAGTATTTTAGAGGTATGTACATGCATTGTTTTTTATAGACATAAAGCTGTTCCAAACTTAACAGACTACAGTATAGCAGAAACATAACTTTTACATGCAGGGGGAAACAAAAAAATTTGTGTGACTCTCTTTATTGCAATAGTCACTATATTGTGGTGGTCTGGAAAGGAACCTGCAGTATCTCCAGGGTCTGCCTTTGCTGGGTGTATGGGGACCCCACAGAAGAGGTGCCACTGCCTGCAGGAGTAAAACTTTCAGGACAACAAACCTATGGAGCTAGAGAAGATGAAACCCCCATCTGACTCCAGCACATCCTGCTGCAGTAAACCCAAGATCATGGAAGGAGAGCAAATGCTTCTCCAGACTACAGATATTTTAGAAAAATATTTTTCTGGACAATATTGGGGAGAAGAAATATATGCTATCCACTGTGCAGCAGGAAATTAAAATGATGCAGTCTTGTTTTTCATCCAGGTAGCATAAAGGATGAGAAGTGAGGACATGGAGGGGAGATAGAGACATACGGATGGTTTCCGGGCTGGGAGTCACTGAGTATAAACTCTGTGTGAACACTTCCAGTCTTGGCATTTCACACGGAACATTATGGGCTTTGCGATTGGCCTGGGCTGGGTGGGCTGGTAAATGTTAGGGAGCCCCTCAGGTTTGGGGAAGGAAGAGCAGGGGGGAAGAAGGGCCCACCCACCACTTGGGGAGGAGGGGCACAGATGTGGGTCAGCAGCACCAAAAAGGATGCCTCACGTCTTCTAGTCCTGTCATGTCCTGGTTGAATCTTCGCCTATCCTCTACAGCTCACTGTGTTCTCAAGTCTTCTGTTGGAGAGGCAAAGTCGCTATAGCAAGGTGGTTCTAGGCTCTGGAGCCTGACAGACCAAAGTTCAAATCCCAGGTCCATGAGTTTGATTGTGTGATCTTGTGTAAGTTACTCAATCTCTCTGAGCCTTGACTGCAAAACAGAACAAAATATATTTACTTTTCACTGTTGTGGTTAGAACTCCATGGAATAACTTAAGTAAAGTGCTTACCTCAGTTTCTGGAACACATTCCAATGCTCAAGAAATGGTGACTATAATTATTTTACATGTGGGTTTTCAGGGGGATTAAGCTAGATTCAAATGGACTCAGGGAAAGAACTAGAAGAGGGGAGTTTAGATGTGGGCCAAGGTCAGGCTGAGAGGCTGTGTGGTTGCTGGATATTGGGGACAGACCCCTTATATGGCCAGGTCCTGAGGTCACTCAGAAGGCATCCCTTAAAACCTAATGGCTAGGCCAGTGGGTAAATGAACACTGATCTCATATTTTCATCTCCCTTTGCCTGCAAGTAAAGTCCTAAACATTGAAAAAGCCTCAAGGGCACTGGAGTGGGGGTCTGGAGACCAGCCCAACTCTGTAACAAGAAGCTGTTGGACCCAGAACAAGTTTTTTGGCTGTTCTGGCCTCAGTTTCTCTAACCATAAAATCAGGGGTTTAAATTGAATAGTTCCTGAGGTCTCTTCCAGCTATAAAATTTTATAATCCTGAGAAGGATTTTTTTTTCCTTCCAGGATATGTGCCCACATTGTATATTTGAGATGAGTTTAGTTTTACTGAGCCAAGCTTCATTCTACACATTCATATGCATACTCTAAATATACACATAAGCATGAGTCTACACAGGCATTGAAAGAGGAAATTGTCATTACACCTCAGTGCTTTCAATTGAGCCATCAAGTCACTCAGGTATTTATGATGGAGGGAAAAATACGTGCACTGTTTTCCTCTCTTTGGAGGACCATGCCAGAACATAAGACTCAGGTTGAGAGAAAGAAATAATACTTTAATGAGTGAATGATGGCTATACAGCAAATGATAGAAATGATCTCAAATTTAGTCCTATATGGCCATGACCAACAGGGCTTGTCCTCTTGGAATATTTGATGGCTTCACAAAGGACATCTCTCAAGTACAGTTGTTTTTGAAACTCCCTTGATATTTGAACTGGTTTCACCCCTCCCATGCCTGCATCTCTCAATGCTATCTGTTTCCTTGGCCTGTTGATTTCTTTCTCTGCCATTCATGCAACAAATACTTATTAAACACTTACTGTGTCAGGATGTGTGCTAAGTGCTGGGGCTACAGCAGTGCCAGGACAGACCCAGTGCCCTCTCTCCATCCTTTAGCAGGGCTGTGCTAGTTAAGCCAAAGCTGGCTACCAAAAATGTCAATGTTTATAATAAAAATTTATTCTTGGCTTATGTAGTATCAACTTGATGTATTTGGCAGGCAGCCTTCAACATAGGCATTCAAGGACGCAAGCTTCTCCCACCTTGTGACCTTACTGTGCCCAAGGGCTGCCAAGTCCCTTACTTCCATTTGGTAGATAGATTTTCGTGGGTGGCTGTGGGATGAGAATGCTGAATCCTAACTGCTTGATGCAGGTGCCCAGGACTTTGTCCCTTTGTGGAAAGAATTCAGCAAAGAAACAGAGGGTAGTGAGGCAAATAAGTATTTAAGAGAGAGAAGATAGGTGTGGAGAAAGCACAGGCACAGCTCGGGGCGGGGGGCATGGAGAGGGAGAGAGAGACAGAGAGAGAATGAGAAAGAGAGGAAGAGAGCAACATGTGCTTTGGAGGTTGTTTAAATCACTTGTGTGGGGGCCATCCTTCAGGGATTCCTCCAGCCAATCATCTTGCTTTGTCTGGCTTTGGCCTGACTCAGGGCCTCCCCTGTGCATATCCTTCATCCAGGATGGATTTTAGCACCAGGGTCTCTGGGAAGTTGACATGGTGTACTACGTTCTGGTGCCCTGCCTTTCTCTGACCCCTGAAGAACTTTCTGCAAGTGTGTAGTTCCAGAATACTCCTTGACCTCAAGAATGAGAAATAGACAGTCTTTATCTTTTATCCAAGCAGGATGCAGCTTTTATCTTGAACTTACGTGTCCACAGGGAATGGACCATAGTTGCTCAGCCTAGGACCCATCTATCTGCTGCTTCAGATAGACAGTGAGCCTGGAGAACACCCACCATGTCTGAATCCAAAATTTGAACTTAACTCCAAAGTTTGACTCATCACTCATGTTCACATGAGTCCATGTCTCCATCCAGATTCAGGGGAGCTGGGAACAGCAGAAGGAATGGAAGGAGTCACAAATCTGTAGTAGACAGATGTTAAGCAAGCATTTTTCACACAGAGCTTTGGGGACAATGAGAGAGGAGGTGACAAACACTATCGCAAATTCAACCTTGCCTGGGGACAGAGATAGCTCTGAGGGGGCAGTATATAGGAGTCCATCAGACCCAAGAAGGTAGAGACTTGAAAGCTGGTGTTACTGGCTGGTGTCTTTAAAGGTCACAGGGCAGGGAAGGTGAGGACCGAGGAGTTAAGCATGAGTCAAGTGCACTGTGTCAGAGGGAGGAGTGAGCTGGAGGGTGAGGAGGAGGGGGCCGAAGATCAAGAAATTTCTTATAGGCCAGGATAAGAAATTCTGACCTTGTACTAAAGATAAAGGAAGCTATGGGAAACTTTTAAGCAGGGGAAGAGAGATGATGCCACTTGCAAACTCACCCTGGCTACAGGTGAGAGTGTGATTCTGGAAGCATGAAGCTCAGTTGAGGTCTATTGTGGTCATTAGTGAGAGACCATGGATCAGAACCTCAGGTGCTGGCAGTGGGATGAAGAGAAGAGGGAAGATGCAGGAGACATGTAGGTGGTCAACTCTCTACAATGACCTGTTGAATTTCTCTGGTTCTGGACCCCCTACCTTCCAACGTGGATCATGAGAGCCAACTCTCAGCAGCCTTCTCTTTGTTTTATTTTTTTAGGGGTACACCTGTGGCATATGGAAGTTCCCAGGCTAGGGGTTGAATTGGTGCTGCAGCTGCTGGTCCATTCCACAGCCACAGCAACACTGGATCTGAGCCACATCTGTGACCTATGCAGCAGCTCGTGGCAACTCAGGACCCACTAAGTGAGGCCAGGGATCGAATCTGCGTCCTTATGGATACTAGTCAGGTCCTTAACCCACTGAGCCACAATGGGAACTCCTCAGCAGTATTCTTGCCATCACTTCTTCCCCTTCCACCAACTGGATTCAATGGTGCAATCATGTCACAGGTTCTGTGGTTCAAGGCTCTGCGCTGCAGTAATGACACCCACTCTGGCCAATTTAAGCATGAATTGATATATTTATGAGTAGAGAAGTTGCATAGAATCGCTGAGAAGCCTGAAAAACAGATTCTAGGAGGGCCTTCTTGGAGGAGCTCTTAGCATCCCCTTGAAGATCTGTCAGCCAGAGGAGGGGCCACCTTGGCCATTAGGAGGTCGCCACCTTAGCTCCTCCAGAGCCACACCACCACACCCCACCAGCCAAACAGATGACCCCAGCTCACCTCTTCCACCCTATTACTCTGCTCACATTAGAGTGCAGCGCAGGGGCATCTGAGCAGTAAATTTAAACCACATGTTTGCCTCCCAGCAGTGATGGAAACTGGGAAGTGTAGTTTTGGGGACTCTCTGATGGGAAGGTGGGCTTTTCTCTCATGATGGAGACAGGCTTAGAATAGGAAGAGAGTGATAAAAAGTTACAGGCAGCTACAGAGCACAGTTGTCAGCCACCACACTGAGAGTCTGTATCCTGTGTCTCCGACATTGTTTACGGTCCCCGATGATGCCACTGTAGGCTTTTTCTTCTCACTCACAGATGAAGAAACTGACTCAGAGAGGCTAACAAGCTTGCTCTGCACAGCCCACAGCTGGCAGAGTTCGTACTTGAACCCTGCTCTGTCTGTCACCAAAGCTTGCACTTTCCCCACTGTGTACATGGACTGACAATACTTACCAGCTGTTTATTACAGGAAGCTCTCCTCAGTTGGCCCCTTCCTCCTCTGTCCAGTTTGTTTAGCCCAGTGCTGCTGGGCAGGTGGACAGACAGATGGCAGCCACCTGTGAAGCAGGCGGCACCCTCTTGCAGGATGAGGCATCTATGAAGTCAAGCCCCAACTTTTAGAGTTGGCCTTGTTAGCACACAGCCTACACTGCTGCTCTGGGCAATAATGGCAGAAATACAGCAGTTAAATTTTAATTAGGAAGAAAAGAGGTGCATTATTTGTTGTCATTTCTCTTTGTTCCTAATTATGCTCCTTGTGTGATAAATGAAAAGTTCCATTTCATGTGTATTGTTCTCACTCAGGCCTGATGGAGAAGAAAGAGTTTCCTGATTCTCTCTCGTCCCTACCCTGCCTCTACTCTAGTCTGAGGTGCCCTCTGGAAGCTCCAACCTAACAGCCAGAGGTTAAGAGGGAGGGTTGTGGGTGGGAGAAGCCTGGGTTTGAACACTGCCCTCCATGTTCCAAAGGTCAGACTCTTTACCACATTAGGTTTGTTTTTGCCTTCATAAAATAGAGACTGTAGAACCTTCTTCTGGGGGTTGCAGCCAGGCTAATATCACATGGGATAATATTCATCAAGGGCCTGGCACAAGAGAGGTGTTTCAGTAAGTGCCAGCTACTTTTATTATAATTTTAAGGGTTATTATCAACTGGAGATTCACATACTAACCTAAGAAGTCTAGACAGATCATGTAAGTAGTGAACAACCCTGAACATCTGCATAAGTTCATGTGCCTGATATACAATGAGGCCAAACAAACCGAAATGTCAGAGTTTGGAGCAGAGAAAGTTTTATTGCAGTCCCCTGCAAGGAAATGAGTAGCCTGTGTCCAAAAAAAGTCCTGAATTCCCCAAATGGTCTTTGAAAAGTTTTTTTTTTTTTTTTTGGCTGCACCTGAGGCTACCAGCCCAGGGATCAAACCTCCACCATAACAGTGGCCCTAAGCCACTGCAGCGACAATACTGCCTCCCCAACCTGCTGCTGCGCCACAAGAGAACTTTCAGGAAAACATTTTAAAACCAGGTGAAGGACAGAGGAGTCATAGGGTAGGTGATAAGCTCATGCACAATTCTCTGATTGGCTGAGGGTGAGGTCACAGAGCAGTGTCGCAGGGGTGAACATTATCGGTCCTTAGGTTCCAAGAGGCCTGGGGGCTATATGATCTGGGTCATCTGGTAGTTACCATCTTCCATTTGGTGGAAGGTTTTTACATCTGTAAAACAACTCAGGAAATGTGCATCACTTACTTCAGAGAAGAGCTAAAGTGGAAGATCTGGGAGAACAGCCTGCCCTGGGAAGGGCCCACAGGGTCCTGCTGGGTTACCCGAAGGATTTGGTAGCAAGGAATGCCAGGATGGGGCAGGAGGAGGAGTGTTTAGAATTGTTCATCCTGTCTCTGTGCAGTAAGGGAGCAACTGGATGTGTGAGAGAGAAAAAATGCATAGTCCTTCATATAACTTCACTTTAACTGGGCTTCCCAAGAAAGGCGTGATATTTGACCGTTTCTCTTGTTCTGATGATGGGTTTGCCCTGGGCAAGAGCAATAAGGATGGACAGGGGGGAGGGTCAGGCCTGTACTTTTGTGTCAAATACAGGCCCCTGCAACACCACACGGGCCAAGGCCTTGAAATTTCTATTTCTCTCAAAGTTAATATGCAATCGTCCCTCAGTATCTGAGGGAAGCAGTTCCAGGAGCCCCCTGCAGATAACAGAATCCCCTGAAGCTCAAGTCCTTTATATAAAATTGTGTCCTACAGTTGGCCCTCTGTATCCGCAGGCTCCAAGGGCCCACTGTACTTCCATTAATGTTTAATTATTTGAGGTCTGTGAAATTAAATCCACCGAAGGCAGAGGGAATTGGGAGTTTTGCATTGAGCTGATGCCTTTTTTCTGTGTGTGAAGTTCATTTGCTCTTGTAGAAAAAAGAAAGGAAGCGCTGAAGAATGGTTTTTATTTTTTTTTCCGTTTGATCCTAAGCCAAATATATTTATTTGGGTTAAAATGTGTAACTCCCAGAACTGATAGAAAATTCACAAGGGTGAGCACACACACCTCATGCCTGGCTTGCTATGGAAACACTAATGTTGAAGGGAAACTTTTCTGGGCTAATTTTCTTTCCAAGGGCTGTAACTGTTATATGAAGGAACTGGGTGAGGATCACCTCTGCGGTGAGACTGTTTCTCTCACATTTAGATAGGGATGGGGTAGGATTCAACTGGTCAGGGAATGGAGGATAAAAGAAGGACAAACAGCTATTAGGGTAAAATTAAGGTTTTTCAAAAGCCTTGCCTGGTCTGAAGCTTGGGATGTTACCACAAACCAGAGGTATGGCCAGAAGCTTCTAGCAGTCAGCACTCAAGGTGTTGCAGGAAGGGGGACCCCTTCCAGGGCCTGAGAATGGGCTCTTGTCTAACACTCAGAAATGAATTGTCTGAGGAGACACACGTGCTGACAAAGCAAGAGACTTTATTGGGAAGGGGCACCCGGGCGGAGAGCAGCAGAGTGAGGGAACCCGGGAGAACTGCTCTGCCACATGGCTTTTGGTCTCCAGCTTTATGGGAATGTGGTTATTTTCCAGGTTGTGTGAGGCTAATCATCTTGCTCAGCCCATACTTGGTCTGGCTCAGGGTCCTTCTTGGTGTTGCGTGCATCTCTCAGCTGAGACGGATTCCAGTGCCAAGTGTCCTGGGATGTATGTTACCTCCTCTTTCCTAGCGGCCCCTTCCAAGTTCTCTCCATTAGTCTTCAGGGCAGCACCCTGTTCCTTATCAGGGCCTCCTGTTGTGAGACAACTCATGCAAGTGACTATTAACTATTATCATGCCTCAGTGCTACATCCGAATCACATCCTTGTCTGTCACACCCAAGAAACTCAGCCACCTTAACCGAAGTCCCCCCAGACAGAAACAGACATCTGGGTTTTCCTTTAGGAGGCATGAGCTGGTTACAGAACTGGGGGCTGCCTTCACTGCTGGCTTTTATATTATCTCCTGGGAATGGCTCTGGCTACTGCAGAGGTAGCTGGGCTGAGGGACAGGGATTCTGGGTCCTTCATGCCTACTTGATTCACTGCTTTCCTTTTATCTGTTTTATATATACAGGGATTCTGCCTAAGATTTTGTTAAAATTTTTTGGATTCCACATATAAGTGTTATCATATGATGTTTGTCTTTCATTATCTAACTTCACTTAGTATGATAGTTTCCAAGTCCATCTGCGTTGTTGCAAATGGCATTATTTCATGCTTTTATTTGGCTAATATTCCATTGTATATAGGTACCACATCATTTATACATAGAATCTAAAAAAAAAAAAAGTATACAAATGAACTTATTTGCAGAACAGAAATGAATGGACAGATTTTGAAAGACTGTGATTATCAAAGAGGAAAGGTAGGTGGGTGGGGTGGGAGGGATGGACTGAGGGTTTGGGATTGGCATGTACACACTGAGGTTATGGAATTATTGGCCAACAGGGTCCTCCAGCATAGCACAGGGAACTCTACCCAGTATTCTGTGATAATCTATGTGGGAAAAGAATCTGAAAGAGAATGGATATGTGTATACGTATGGATGAATCACTTTGTTGTACAGGAGAAATTATCACAACCTTGTAAAACAACTGTACTTCAATAAAACTTAAAAAAAAGACAAAGAAAATCAAAGCTTAGAGATACCGAAAAAAGAATTAAAAAATAAAACTATGCCGTGAAAATTTTCTCAATTTTGAAGTGAAGATGTACTTTCTAATTATAAAGGTAATTTATATATGGCATGGAAAACTTGAAAAAAATCAAAGAATAGGAAAGGAAAAAAGATCCAATTACTCCACCACTGCTAATAATTTTATTTATTTCCTTCTGTCTTTATTTTTCCTATTCATATTTTTATATGGTTTAGGCAGTACTTCATTAACCAGTGTTTTTAATTCATGATTATTTTTTACTTAAGATGATTTATAAAGCATCTGTGATAGAGATGTTTTTACTTAACTACTATTTTTATTATTACTGCTCTTTTATAAACAACTTCATATATAAAGCTTTCACCGATTTTGAATTTTTTTCTAAAGATCAAGTCTCAGCACTAACTAGCATTATAGGTTTAAAACGTCCAGGTATTTTAAAGGATATTGGAACAAAGCACGAATATGTTCTGCAAAAAGTTCTGACTGATTCACTCATCCACAAGCCATTTATGAAACTGCCTGTTGGATAATACTTTCATCTGCGCTGGGTATTTTTGATTTTTTTTTAAAAGCATCTTGTTTCTTTGGTTATTAGTGAATTTGAATAATTTCATATTTGTTTGTGAGTTTCATTTCAGGGTGTCCTTTCTAAAAAAAGAGAGTTTGATACTTTGCTTTCCTACTTAGAACATCCTTTTGGTGCCTACACGTAAGACAAGTCCTGTGGCTCAAATGATTACACACATTTGACATACATATGAGCTGGAGAAATATTTTCTAACCCCAGTTTTCCATGCACTATCTGTGTGACCTTAGACAAGTCTCTTAGTTTCAATCCCTTCACCTACAAAAATAGAAAAAAAAAATAACCAGCCTCCCAGAGGTTCACAATAAAGATAAATGAGATGTCCTTTGCCAGGAACCCAGTAGATGATCTGTTTGAGAGAGACTCTAGATCAGTAACTGTTGGTATTCTCTGGTGGTTGAGTGGGTTAAAATTCTGGTCTTGTCACTGCTATGGCTCTGGTACTGCTGTGGTGTGGGTTCAATCCCAGGTCTGGGAATTTCTGCATGCTGTGGGCAGAGTCAGAAAATATATATAGGTCAGCAACTGTCATTTTGTCCTGGCATCATATAAGACTCTTTAAGAGAAGAATAGCCAACATTTAACGAAGACCACTTTCTACTCCCCAGGCACCGTGCTAAGCTTGTGCATGGATTAACTCATTAGCCTCATGACACCATGTGAGGGAGATGGTAGTCTTAGGCTGATTTGGCAGATGAGGAAACTGAGGCACAGAGAGGTTAAAAAACTTGCCCAAAGTTATACCACACATAATTGGCAATGCTGAGAATTGGCCTTTTGCTGTCCTTTCTCTCAGGGCTGCTAGCTACTGTGCCGCATGGAACCATGGGATCTTCCCCTAATATTACACTAACATATTTGCTCTTCCTCTCCATGAATGCAAGGATGGGCATCTTCATCTTTTACCTTGAGAGCATTATTACTCCTTTTAATATTTGATTTAAATGCCCTCTGCCCTGTGATCAGAATCAGCCTTTCCTTACTTTGTGCTCCATTGTCACTTGTACTTTCATCCCATCCCCTAAAACACTTAGCCGGTTGTGTATGTGCTAGCATTTTGCATATCTATACATCTATATCTCTCTCTATATATAAATCTATATCTCCATCTCCATTTATTTTATTTATATTATTCCTAATTCCTCATCTGACTTCTAATACGTAGGAGGTGCCCAGTACCTAATCATCATGTGAATGAATGAAAGGCAGCATTTCAGCCCAGTGAGAGGCTGACTGGTGAGAGAACAAGAAGCAGGGGGATCCCAGGGGCCTCCTACTTGGCTTCTGTATAAGGCTGGCCCTACAGTAAAGCAACATCTTCCTTTTCCAATGGCTATTGACCCCAGCTTGTCTTCCCTGCAGAAATGCCTGTAGTCACCAGTGACACTCCCAGTCACCCAAATGGCCTCAGTCATGCACTGAGGTGTGCAGTCTGGCTGGTGGTGCAGGGAGCCCACCTACTTCTCACCAGATGTGGGTCCCACAGGCACCCCCAAGAGACTCAGGCTCCTACCTGGGCTCTAGAAAACCCACCCTTTTAGAACTCACTCAGCTGAGACAGATGGCTGTATGCAAATGCACCCAAGTGACCTATATGGCCACAGAGTTTGTGTGTGCAAGGGAGAGCACATCACCCACCTCCTGGGGTTTTGAGGCCAGATGTAGGAATGAGCACCGTATATGCAGGAGAAGCCAGAGATGATTATGTAGGGTGAAATATTTTATTTTATTTTATTTTACTTCATATCACTTCACTTTTTATTTTATTTTATTTATTCTTTTTTTTTTTTATGGCTGCACCTATGGCATATGGAAGTTCCTGGACCAGGGGTTGAATGGGAGCTGCATCTGCAACCTATGCCACAGCCACAGCAATGATGGATCCTTAACCCACTGGGTGAAGCCAGGGATCAAACCTGTATTCTCATGGACACTATGTCAAGTTCTTAGCCTGCCGAGCCACAACAGGAACTCCAGGTGCAGTATTTTAAAATAATGTATTAGTTTTCTCTTGCTGCTGTAAAAAATGATCACAAATTTGGTGGCTTAAAACAGCTACAAGTACTCTCTTGCAATACTAGAGGCCAGAAGTCGGCAATGGGTTTCAGTCATTAGCAGGACTCTGCTCCCCGCTGAGGCTCTAGCAGATGTCCTGGTGCTTTGAATTTTCTAGCTTCCGGTGGCTGTTCTTACTCCTGAGCTCATGGCCCCATATCACATGGCCTTTTCTCCCCCTACCCCATCACCACATCTCCTTTCTTCTCTTCAGTTCCAAATGTCCCTCTGCCTCCTTCTTACCAGGAAAGACACTTGTGATTGTATTCAGGGTTCACTCAGATAATTCAGCATAATCTCCCCAGGTCCAGACCTTCTGTGAAATATCTGTCTGGTGAGGCAGGCCTGGGTGTCCTCGAGGGCCATACCCAGCTTACACAAATTTGTACATGGTGCATCCCAACTGCCCTCCCTGCCCAAGCATGAGATGCAGGAGTGTTCATTTCTTCATGCCTTCAGGGGGCTCGTGTGGGCGAACACCTGCTCTGTACCAGCACTGTGGCAGGTGCTGGAGAAATAGAGGTGGCACCATCTCATCCATGGCCAAGAGCCGGTGCCCAGTGAAGAGAAACTGGGCTGTGAATGCAGCTTGACAAATGCAACAGGAGAGGTTTTTCAGGAACAGAGGGGTCTGTCCCCTCTGGTGACATGAGGAAAGTGGTCATGTATCAGTGAATTCCTCAAGCTGGTCTTAATGGGTGAGATTTCTAGGCAGAGAGTGTGTGGGGAGACAGAAGTCACACCACAGGAAACAGCAAGGACTTGTGTGTCAGCACAGGTGTTCTTGGACTTCTAAAATGAGGGAATTGCGTGAGAATAGCTGGCTATCTGGCTATGGAATTTGCAGATATCTGATTTTCTATAATGCTCTGACACAAGTGATATCTGATTAATTAGATGGGACTCTGGGCAAGAAGTGGATTTGGTCTGATTTGGGGTATATCCCAAATGGTATCAGCAGCCACGAACTTGTGGTCACCTTAGAAAAATCCAGTGGGAGAGACAAGCTTTGGTCCTTGACCTGGGGTCCCTGTGGGAGGGCCCCCAAGGACACATGCCCATTCCTTCCCTCTGACCTCACTGATCATCTTTCCTCTGTTGTGCCTGCATGCCACCCAGCCAAAGTCTTCATCACGCTCCAGCTCAGCCTGATCTTTCTCTGAGTCAGCACAGTCATGACGTTAAGGTCACAGCCTCTGGAACCAGACTGCGTGGGGCCAAAAGTCTCTCAACCTCTCCATACCCTGTTGGCACATCTGTAAATGGGGCCAGTGCAGATAGCTCAGCTTATAGGAAGGATCCATGGTAGTTAAGCTGTGATCACTTCCATGCAGTTTTGCACTTGGATACATCTACCTTCCCATCCTTTCTTAATTATTATTATTACCATTAAAATATAGGTGATTGACAATTTTGTGCCAGTTCCTCCTACAGCAAAGTGACTCAGTTATACAATATTTTTTATATTTTTTTCCGTCATGGTCTATCCCAAGAGACCGGATATATTTCCCAGTGCTATACAGTAGAACCTCATTGCTTATCCATTCTAAATGTAATAGTTTGCACCTACCAACCTGAAATTTCCCATCCATCTCACTCTCTCCCTCTCCCCCTTGGCAACGACAAGTCTGTTCTCCATGTCTCTGAGTCTGTTTCTGCTTTGTAGATAGGTTCATCTGTGCCATATTTTAGATTCCACATATAAATGCTATCATACAGTATTTATCTTTATTTTCCTGACTTCTCTTACTGTGATAATCTCTAGTTACATGCATGTTGCTGTGAATGGCATTATTTCATTCCTTTTAATGGCTGAATAGTATTCCATTATGTATATGTAATACTTTTCTTCATCCATTCATCTGTTGGTAGACATTGAGGTTGTTTCCATGTCTTGGCTATTGTGAATAGTGCTGCAGTGATAGGGGTGTATGTACCTTTTTGAATTATGGTTTTCCCCAGATATATACCCTGGAGTGGGATTGCTTGATCATATGATAATCCTACTTTTAGTTTTCTGAGGAACCTTCATTCTGTTTTTCCATAGTGGTTGTACCAATCCATTCTTTAAAATTTGGGTAGCTAGTTTCTTCTGCTTGTAAACCACATGAGGGCATTTCTCTTTTGGGGGGGGTTATAACATGGGAGTTTCATGTATATGACATTTTATTTTGACTTCTGTGTACAGTACAGTGTGCTTATCACTAAAATTTAATTTCCATCTGTCACTATACATTTGACTCCCTTTACTCATTTTCCTTGCCTCACCCCCTCCTTCCTCTTTTATAACTACTTTTCTGTTTTCTGTATTTGCTTTTGTTTGATTTGTTCATTTATTTATTTATTTGTGTTGTTTTGTTTTGTCTTTAGATGAGTGAAATCACATGGTATTTGTCTTTCTCCATCTGACTTATTTCACTAAGTGTAACACCCTCCAGGTCCACCCGTATTGTCCCAAATGGCAAGATTTCATTTTTTTTTTGTCTTTTTGCCATTTCTTGGGCCGCTCCCGCGGCATATGGAGGTTCCCAGGCTAGGGGTCGAATCGGAGCTGTAGCTGCCAGCCTACGCCAGAGCCACAGCAACGGGGATCCGAGCTGCGTCTGCAACCTACACCACAGCTCACGGCAACGCCGGATCGTTAACCCACTGAGCAAGGACAGGGACCGAACCCGCAACCTCATGGTTCCTAGTCAGATTTGTTTACCACTGCGCCACGACGGGAACTCCAAGATTTCATTTTTTTAATTGCTCAGTAGTATTCCTTTGTGATGCAAATTCATTATTGGGCAAAGAAAATGGGCATATCAAAAATTCCATCTTCCTCCATATATTTGGTGGGAGTTGGGAGAGCTTGTAATTTCACTTTTAGTTTTATTCCATCAGTAGGGAGGTTGTTTTTTGAAACTGTTAGAAGGGATTTCTAGTATTTCTTGACTTTGAAAGGCCAGACTTGGCTAAGAGGACCCCAATCTATGTGAGGCAGTATGTATAATTTGTAATTCAACAGAGTGATCAATGATGGAGATAGAGTTTTCCCCAGGCTTTCCTACTGGCCTTTGGGCTTAGAATCTGTTCCATTATTAATAAGAGTCTGAGCTCTGCTCTGTGCTCCTACCTACAGAAGTCAGGTCTTTGCCACTCCCCTCTCATTGTTTCTGGGCATCTCCAAGGAACTCATGGGTCTTCATTAATAAGCATTCGTAGTTTTCACAGAGGTCAAGTGCCTGAAGCCCTCTTCAAGATGGAATCTTGCCTCTGGCACTGGTACTGGTGAGCTCCTGAGAATATTGATTGCCTGCCTAGAATTCTGCTATTTCCTGGGATTTTACGCTATAAAACCCAGAGAGGGCAGGACCCATCTGAACTCCCTCCAGTTCTCAGTTTTGCCAAGCTCTCATGGTCCATGCAGAGGATGCTCCCATGTGTCTACTTCTGGAGCACTTTGAATATCATCCAGCCCTCCTGTGGTCTTGCTTCCCATGAGAGCATCTCTTCCTTTTTTTGCTTCCAGCTCTTCTTCCCATGTGACTGGTCAGGAGAGGGGTACCATTTCTCTCTCTGTCTCTCCTTCCAGGTGTGACTGCACTAAGCCTTCCTCCTTAGTTGGCTCCTCAGGAGCATGCCTCCAGGTTCCCCAAGGATGCCCATTAATACCTGACTCCCTGCAGACAACTCAGCCTGCAGGCTTTGTGGAATGATCCCGTTGAAAAGCTCACAGGCAAATTTCCACTGAGATTATGAGTATTTGACAATCAGGCTCAAGGAAGTTAAGGGTCAAAATTGAAGCAAATATACAACACTGGCCTTGTGTAGGCACACATCTCCTCCTGCCAGCATTATTTTATTTGTTGGATTAATTGCATGGGGGTGAGTAAATAACTAGGACACTTCAGACATGTCAGAGAGTAGGGGGTGAGGACACACCCAGAAGGTAGATATAAGAGGAGAGTTCAGGGTCTTGGGTTAGAACCACCATGGAGGAAGGTGCTCTCTGAGCCTTGGAAGCTGAGAACTGGAGGAAGCAGTGGTTCTTGGAAGAGTGGGTGCCTATCTCTTGGAATCACCCTTGAGCCATCCATCTTGTTGATTTGTTATGTACAGGAACAAAAGATGCACAAATTAAAATAAATAAGCAAATAAAGACATACTTTCAAGGGGCCCAAACAACTAGAAGTGAGAATACAGGGCAGGGAGTGGGGGCCAAGTGAGGAGTGAGAGGAAACCACAGGCTTGGAGACCAACGGGTCAGCAGGTAGGTGTCCAAGGCAGGATGGGAAGCAGGAGAGGTGGTGGCAAGATGGGACTGGGAGGGAGGTGGCCTGAGGGCAGGCCACATCTCCAAGTGGGACAGGAGTGACGGCAATGAGGACAACAAGGGGCAGTCTCTATAAACTTTCCCTCTGTCCCTCCCTGCACCCCAATGTCTCCAAAGGCAACACTTATTTCTTAAATGGGGCTTATTTGGTTCTAACTGTGTGAGGGGCTGTTGTGAGATTCATATGAAATAAAGATCAAGGTGCTTTGGAAACTTTCAGGGGCTAAGCACATGTAAAGCAAATGGGAATCATTCAGGGATCATTGTAGGATGTTATATTTTCAGCTTAGTAGAGAAAGTGGTCGGAAATACATTTTGCTTTTAGTATGAAAGCTTTTTTTTTTTTCAATTTTCATCCAGAAACATCAGAAACTTTGATGCGATCCATGTATCCACTCATCCATCCATCAATTCATCCATCCATCCATTCATTCATTCAACACATACCTGTGGCTCCTGCTGAGTGACAGGCCCTGGGCTGGGTGTGGCTGCAGCAGGGAAAGTGGCCACATGGTGTCTGCCCTCCAAGAATCTCCTCTCAGCAGGGCAGTGGGGGATATCAGGAGGCAGGCCCCCAGCTTAAGAGGGCACCATAAGAGAGGGTGTCCCTTTCAGCCCCTGAAAGCTCAGGATATCAGACCCACTGACACACCAAGCCTCATGTTGCTGCGCTGTGCTTTGCAGGGGTTGCTGACAGCTATCTTTAGCCCATTCCAGGGAAGGGAACTGTGATAATCACTGCTGAGTGACTGCCTTTCCCCGAGGAAGTAGAAGAACGTCGAGGGTATCAGGAAACTTGTTAGCTTATGTCTAGGCCTGGGAGAGGGAAGGGAAGTCCTGTTCTGGAGAGCATTTGACTTAGTAAAAACAGAAAATCAATCCTATGTTTCTAATTTAATTTTAATTCACGTTTTTATACGTGGAGTTCCTTACAAGGGCTGCCATATCGCTGTGAAAATCTATAAGGGCTGAATTGTCCTTGAATTAGAAGATGTTTTAAGGACGCTTTTTGCCACTGGGTTGCAATTTGTTAAAACAAACAATAGCATAACCACCATGCAATCGGAAGCGGCAATGTTACTGGACTCAGCGAAGATCAAGTAATCTTTTTTAAGTTCTATTCTCTCCCAACTAAACTCCCCAGCAATGTCAGGACATGACAAATTGCAGGATGAATCTAAGAGCAGTGCCTTCAAAAATACAATAGTTATACAAGCCATCTATTGTTAATGAAGAATACAATGCAATTTGCCTGTCTGTAATACAATTATGCAAATCAAAGGAGGAACTATCCAGAAATCTCTTTACATTCCGATTAAAATGAGATAATTTATCAAACAGAATATTACTGATTATGTTTATGTGTTGTACATTAATCCTGTTACAATAATGTATCCTTCTTATAATGTAATGGATTTGTGCAATCTAACAGAAAATGACTTTTATACTATCCACAATTATAAAAATATTCACAGCATATCCATCCCAGTGCAAGAGCACATGTCTACAATTGTACAATAAACCTATTAAAACAAGCAGAGCTTGTGAATGTAACCTTCATCCCAATAAAGACGACAGTGCATTCAATTGCATTGTACTCATTAAATGAACAACTCCATGGGTGATAAATACTAGGAGTAAATTAGTTTAACCTTCTTCTTCTTCTTTTTCTAAGGAAAAAAGTAAACTTTAATCAATGGGATTAAAATCCCCCCTCCCCATCTGGACCTTTTTCTAGTCAAAGAGGATATAATTTTATAGATGAGAGATTTGGGGGAAATCATTCATGAATGAGTTTTCCTCCTGTTCCACCTCTTAGTAGGTGTTTGGATTTGTGTTTTCACAGGGTCAAGGAGGTTGACAAGAGATATCGAGTCCCATGTTTTTGTGTTCATGTATATTAGGAAATATGTGTGCTTTGGATGGGAATGAGGCTGGCACCGCAGCCATCTAGAGGGGCACATGAATATCCATTCTAACATATACATCAGAGCCAAAAACTAATGAGGAGTATTGTCAGGAAAAACAAGAGCCCAAATAATTGGCTAAGATCTCACTGGAGCTTTTATTGCCAAGGATAATCATTTCTGTGTTTAAACCAATCTCTTTCACCTTGAGGAGAGTCATTAGCATCTGACAGTGAGTGATAATGTGCTTAAATTTCACACCTCTTGGCCTTGTTTGCATTGTCAACATTTCCCATATGCACACCTCTACTCTAGGCAGATAGGTTGACTTAAACAAATGTTTATCTTTTGTGGTAAAATTGTAAACCCCCGTGTATTGCAAGTTCTCAAATTGTTTTCCATGCCCTTAAATACCTTGAAGCAGTTTTGCTTCAGATTATGCCTGAAGTATTATTTTTCCCACAATGCCTGGGGTTCTATTCCCACTTTGATTAGATTGACCTGCCAAGTCAAGAAAACACAAGAACTCTATGAAGAGCAGCAATTTTTTTTCTCTTCTGAACTGTCAGATAAATGCGCGCACGCACACACACACACACACACACACACACACACTCGCACACACACACAGGGTATAGTGGACAAATCTATTAGCACTCACCTCAACTGGCCAACATTTGTTGCAACTATAAAAGAGTGTTTTCTTGGAGATATATGTGAACAAGGAGGGAAGCGGGGAAGGAAAAAAGGAAGAGAGGAAAGGAAGGAAGGGAGGGAAGAAGGAAAGAAGAAAGGAAAGAGGGAAGAAGGGAAGGGATATAGGGAAGGAGGAAGGGAAAGAAGGAAGGAAAAAAAGAGGAAAGGGTATCATTCATTGGTTAATAAGCAATGGTTTCACAGAAAGGATTATCACCCAGTTTTTGAGGGGTATTTTCATATAGATTGTTTAGAAGTGAGATCTTGCTTCTAGCCATCATGTCCACAGGGCAGAGTCCTTACAGTAAAGGAGCAGCAGAGTTGGAACACAGCTTGCAGTGGCTGATAGGTATTCTCTTTCATGGTTTACCAGGTTTGGAGAGTGCTTGACATTTTTCCCCCTCAAGTGTAGACCATATCAAGTAGAGACTTTTGATGAAGAAAGATTTCATATTGCCCTTGGGCTTTCTGGGCAGATTTTTGCATCCCTGATCAGGATGAAGCAAAAGACCATCTTCCACTCAGTAAAATTTCCTTCACTGGAGCAGAAAGATCTGGAAGCTTTGGCCAACAAAAATGGGGGCATTTGAAATGTAGTCATAACAGTGGGAGTGAGAAGTCTGAGGAGACAGCACATATGGAAGAGATAAATCTCCCAGCTGCTTGCCCAGAAGGAGACCACGCCTCCCTTTCAGACCCTAATGTGGCTGAGGGTGTGCTTAAAGCTTAGGGTTGAAGACAATGGTGGTGAGACACAGGATTGTGATGGGTGGTCTAGGCAGGTCAGAGCTGTGCCAGGCTGGCAGTATGTGTCATAGCTATTAGGACAGGAATTCCTAGATGCCTCTGACATGAAGATGAGCTGGAGAAAATGAATGAAATTGGGCTGAGAGCAAACATGTGTCTGGTGGGAGATGGAATGGTGACATCTAGCACAAGATGAACAATTGCAGGGTTCACTTTCACATTTCGTGAATATTAACAGAGTGCTACCTGTGGGTCAGACAATGTTCCTAGCACTTGGTGTATACTGGCAGACAAACAGACACAAATATCTACCTTCATGAGACCTACAACTTTAGAGGAGCAAAACAGACAGAAAATAAGTAAACAATGTAGAATGTTAATAGGCGATAAAAGCCGGGCTTAAAAAATGAAGAGAATGAAAGAAAACAGTCAAGAGTATAGGGGGATACAGGGGAATTTTAAAAGGAATTACATTTTTCTTAAACTTAAAATAATTTTGCTTTAAATAAAGCATTTTGCCTGTCTAAGACTTCTGTTGCCATGAGAATATGCAACCAACCAGCATTTCTATTTATTCCAAATAAGTCTGACTTTTGATACATAGGCTTTTAAGGGGCCATTATCAATTGATAATTCTTAAGTTTGCACCTGAGTTCAAGATATAAGAAGACAATCCTGATTGATGATTTTACTAGTTATTGTCTTCTGCTTGAGACAATAATTAATAGGTTTTTTTGTTTTTGTTTTTTTGTCTTTTTAGGGCTGCACTCATGGCATATGGAGGTTCCCACGCTTGGAGTTGAATCGGAGCTATAGCTGTCAGCCTATGCCACAGCCACAGCAATGCCAGATGGGAGCCACATCTGCAATCGACATCATTGCTCAGGGGCAACGCTGGATCCTTAACCCACTGAGCAAGGCCAGGGATTGAACCTCATGGGAACGAGTCCTCATAGATACTAGTTGGGTTTGTTAACCAGTTAACTGCTGAGCCACAATGGGAACTCCAGTCAATAGTTTTAATTGGAAGAAAATATTTGTAATTGGTTTTAGCCTGATTATGATCAGCTGAAGGTGTTAGCTAGATTTCTTTAGAGGGAAAATGGTTCAAGGAGCCCAAGATATAGCATTAGAGACCATTCATGATCCCAAAGGTACAGGGAAGGCTCAGTTTTTGGTAGAATTTCCCATTTCAGCTGAGGATGTCAACCTTGCCCTGTGCCCTTGAACCAGACCAATTAACCAAATACATATGTTACTGATGCCAAATCAAACTGGACACAGAGTGCTGCCCTGGAGCTGCAGTGGGCCACCCAGATCCTTGTTTAGCATGGAGACATTCATTCCTCCAGCTGCTGGGAGCATTGGCAGTGTCCAAAGTCACAGGCTTTTGGGGGCAGGCCTATTCAGTGATTGGTCAGCTATGGGGGGGGGGTCATACATGCCTGGTCCCCCTGGGGTCAGGGAAGGATACTTCTGAAGGGCCCTCTGAACTCAGAGCCCAGAACTCCCATAGATCTGCTGAGGACTTTCTTACAGTTCAACCCCTCTCTCTGCTCAAATCTGTTTCTCTCTTAATCCCAGTAATCTTCCTGCATGCGAATTGCCTTCTCAGAGTCTTGTTTCCCAGGGAGCTTGATCTAAGAAACTCTATTTCATTTCTCTATGCAGAGATCAACTGCAGAATCAACAATTTATACTGGTTATGCTCTTGTTCTTACACTCGATTCAATTAAATTTCCATGAATTTCTGATCTTCAGCTGTCTCTAGAATGAAGTTTCACTCTCTTGTTTTAAACTGCATGATAGTTTCAGCTTCCTGGGTTTTAACCTCTGCTCCTACCAATTCTAGACTTTTTCCTGAAAATCCCATCTGTTTTAGCCTTAATTACCAGGCCCTAAACCTCAGGGCCTGCCTCTCCTGTCCCCCAAACCTAAGCATCTGACTTCAAGGATGCCCTTTCCTTACAGGTCACATAGCATTCACTTCATCCAGTGCTGAGCCTCTTGCAAGCCTTTGGAGGGAAATGCTGTAAGACTAGGACACAATGACCATGAAATTATGAGCTATTCACAATAGAAATTGGGTCACTTCCTTACAGATGCCAGTCAAATTTATGTGCCCATCCCACCATCAAAGCCTAGCATACTCTAGAGGAAGTACAATAGTTGTGGCTTTCAATGATAATATTTTCACTCTGATGGGTTTGGATTTGAACTCTTGGCTTAGAGGGTCATAACTGACTTAAAAACATACTTTGATTTTTCCATAAACAATCTTCTTCTTGGTATAATATCACCACAGGGGTTTGTAGGCACGGCTTTTCTTGTTTTGTTATTTATTCCAAGTGAAACACCACCCTTCTGTAAGTGACTTTCAGTGCCCCTTAATATCTCAGGAATTTTTTTCAGTGTCTGCCTGTCTAAAATTATCCATGGCTCCTGCACGGGTGGGTAAAGTTAGGGCCTCCAAAGAGTTATAAATCGAGTGTCCCCACTGAGCCCATTGTTTTCGGTCCAAAAATGTATGAATTGCAGTCCCACGACTTTTCTTTATTCTTTGTTATGAAGTAGGTAACCAGATATTACTGAATGGAAATCCTCCTTTGAAGACTTTCTGGCATCTGACTCCACTTTCAACTCTTGCAAACCTTATTTTGGAAAAATGGTCATTTATAATATCAACATTTCTAGCTCATGTTTTAAAGACGGTTATAGGCGTTGGGAGTAACCACATGCCAAAGCTGTCTACTTCTAATCTAACAACCCCCTAGGTTGAAACCAGAGCAAAACTTAGAGACAGGAGGCCAAGAACCGAAAAACTCTTGGGGGATATTTATAATCCCCAAATTCAACCAAAATTGTTTCCACTCAAAATTAATACTTGGAAACAGATTTTGAAGCCCAAATTTAGACTCTGCCTTAAATTTCTTGGTTCGTTGTGGAGCCAACAGTTTGAAATAAATGTACTTGAAACTGATTGAACATTAAAATGATTGTCTGTTACATCTAAAAGACAAATAATACAAAATATTTAGAGAGATATGACCATCTTTATCCCAGATCTCCCCTAGCCAAGGACTAAGGGTTGGCTGACGTCCATGTTGAGAAAGGGTGGTTACCCAGCGTGTGAACATAGCTCTGTTTACACATGTGATTCCTCTGTAGCTTGACTCAGAGTCTGTGTGGTGAATATAGTTGCTGATCACATTTATGAAGGGAATTGGATACCCTGGAAAGCATTCTGGTCCTGGAGTTAGAAAATCTACATTTAAAGTACTGCTTTATCAGTTCCAAGTTATGTAATCATCACAAATCATTCAGTCTCTTGAAATTCCAGTTTTTCCTGATATAAAATGAGGCTAACCAACCCGGCTTTTCCTCCCTCTTAGAGCTATTAGAGGCTCAAATGGAGAAATGTATGTAAAATTCTTTATCACTATTCCAAATGTGTGGTGTTACTGTGGTTCTGGGTTTTTCATTTTGTTCCATTTTATTTAGTTTGCAAATATCAACAATATTTGCAATCTCAAATCATAGTATCAGACCTTACTTAACCAGTACATTACTGTAAAAAAATTAGCAAAAACATAAAGGAAATGAATTTGCCAAAGATGATCCCCTAAACGTACATTAATTAGGGCATTGTCCTTGACCTGAAAATCTAGAGAGACTTTTTTTTTTTTCTTTCAGAGTTTGAGAGGTTTTCCTGGTCACTCATCACAATTGATTTTAAAAGTTTGAACTTTTAATTCTTCATTTGTTTCTGTATTCATGTATTTTATCTTTTTGCTAGAATTCACATTCTTTTTTAGAAGATGAGGATTAAAGATTCTGAAGCTCCAACAACACTCCAATGACACCTATACAGGTGGTTGTGGGCAACACTTTAGGTAGCAAGGTGTTAAGATATTGTTCTAATAATACTGGTGAGATGATGGTGGCTTGGAACTTCAAAGTGGTGGAGGACATGGAGAAAAGTGGGCAGATTTGAGACATAAATTGGAAGTAGAATTGACAGGGGGAGTTGATGGGGTATGGGAGAAAGAACAAAAGATGACTCAGATTTCTGGCTTGAATAACTGGATGGGTGTTAGTGTCAGTTATTAAAATATACAAGACAGTGGTATGGGGTTGGGGGAGCAGTAGGAATGAGGAGGTCTGCTTTGGATATGTTGGGATGAGATGCCTATGAGATGATCAAATAGACTTGCCAAGTAGTTAGTTAGATATATGAGTCTGGAGTTCAGAGTAAACCTCTAGGCTTGAGCATAAATTTGTGAATCAGTAACACAGAGAGAATAACAAAAACTGTGGGACTAAATGTGCAAACCTAGAGAGAGAGAGTAGAAAGTGGAAAGAAAATGGCCCAGAACAGAGATGAATGCAATTTAGCTGTGTATAACACACTCAGGAAAACTCTAGATAAACTACAAAGATCAGGGGTCAAAGTCTTAAAAGCCCACCAATGCGAGTCATGCCAGGTAAATGAGAGAAGAGGGCTTGCTAGAAGGCAATGGGGTATGGTGAGGACCATGGATCTCAGAGGGGAGCATGACTCACTTAAATGGGCAGCTACCATCCCACTCCTCTGGCTGACTGGTGCCAAGAAGTAGGGCCTGATCCCCCCAGTTCTCAAGAGAAGCCAGAAAAACAGATAATTTATGGGAAACCCTCTTTGTGTTGGCAACCAAGCCAATGTTTTCAGATACTCTGATGGCCAAATTGAATACGTCAGTGGGATGAACCTAGCCCATGAGCTCCTATTTCGCAGCCTCTGACACAGACCCTTGAGGTATCAGATTTAACACGAACTGTTTTGGTGATTAGTGGAGAAGGAGAGTGGTCTGGAAGGTCTAAGACATGGAGGAATTTACATTTATCCTGAATACAAATTTCACTCAGTCACTAGTTATCAGAATTAGTGAGTGATGAAGATGAGCACAGAGCACCCACATGGCAACAGGGCTTTGTAGCTCTCTACTCATCTCCAGGCATAATCGTGTGATGCAGAAAAAGCAAACTCAGTGATTTTGTAAGGAATGCTTGCATGTAGTTTAAGTTGTAAAGTGGTGAACATTTGCTGGAGACCATATAGAGGCAACATGTGGTTCTAGTTGGAAATGCAATTCAGGAAAAAGCCAACAGCCTAGATAAAGTTTCCACAGTCACAGTGAAAGTTTGGGAAGGTCTCTAGATGTTTCTTTGTGGAATACTCAAGAATATTTCTGAATATGAAAGAGAGATAAAGTGTGGTTTAGTTGAGCACCAGAACAAATGAGGGAAAGAGGCAGGACTCTATCTACTTCCTCTAAACTCTGTGCTCAGGTGGAAAGAATGACATGCTCAAAAAGGAGAGACTTCTCCTTGGTAATGAGGTGCATGTCTGTCCACATGAGTGTAAATCTTTGCTCCTTTGGTCACTGTAGTCTTGGGACACAGTTAAGTGTGTGGGTGATAAACTCAGCTGGTTTTGACCTAAGGTGTCCCAACCAATGTCTTTATAGATATGTAAGCCCTTGTTTATTCCCTCCCCTAAGTTCTTGAAGCATACCACCCACTAGAACAAAGATGGTTCCTCTAGTTAGCATCCGCATTCCTTTCCCTTGCTTCTTACTCTGGTGGTTCCAACTAATGATTTAATGGTCGGCACCTTTGGCAAAGAGACTAAGAGTGAGCCTGCCACTGGCAAAAAGAGGCCAGTGTACATCACCACTTCTCCCACTTCACTAAGGAGAAGTTGTTCTCTCACTTTCCTCATCTGTAAACAGAAATAATAATATAGATTTCATTGGAACACTAATGCCCTGTGTAGTGAACAGTATTCGGTAGGTGCTTAATCAATTTTCTTCCTTACATTGTCCCCTCTTCATTTTCAAATTTTAAATGTCTTGTAATCCAAATCTTTCAAATTTTAAATGTCTTCAAATCTCAATGTTTTGTAATCCAAATTGTACATCTTCAAATCCTCCCTCTTTTTGTCCAGGAAGCCAAGGGTAGGATGGAGGATGACCTACTTCCTGCCCCAAGATCCCAGGATTCTCTAGATGGGAATGCACATTGAGTGGTTCTTCCAGAAACGCTGACCCTTGTCAAACATAATAAATCAATTAGTAAGCATGGCCCATTTATTCTACAAACTTTTACTTATTTACCATATGCTCAGTGGAAGACATGATCTTGGCCCATGAGGGGCCAGTCAGCCAATGGGTAAGGTCTGACTTGTAAACAAAAAGTGCCATAAAGCATTGCAAATATGCATTGGGTGGCAGATGTTGGAGGCAGATCGCCCTCACATCTGGAAGAAATATGGATTGCAACATATTCTGAACACTGTCTTCCCCCCAAAATCTGCAAAACTACTCAGCATTCCAGGTACACAGGGCATGATGGGGTCCTTGTGTCTCCTGGAGACCTGTTGAGCCCATCTTTCTTGCAGTTTGGTGAGTCCTTGTCTACTGTACCTACAAGGCAGGCGATTATGGAAATCTTCAGACCCAGTCTTTCCATGTGTCACCTATATGAATGGATCATCTTACATGAATCTGGTCTTAAAGAGGAACAAACCAATGCCAGTCGCAGGGGTCCGGGCTGGGGACTTAGTATCGTAGCTGAACGTATGACTTTCCTTTCAATGGTTCCTGAGGGAAATGCTGCTCTCCTGGCTGACAGGGCAGGGGATGAATGGCTTGCAGACTCCTGTTTTCACACAGTACATCAGATCTAAGTGAAAGGTTTGTGCTGCTGCCAAGAGCAGAAAATGATGGCTCAGCGTCACTTTTGGAGGAGAGGATGCTTTAAAGCAGACTCTGGCTCCCAGAGAGCTTTAGAGGCTGAGCTGCTCACCCGGAGCCTCCCAAGACATCTGGTCCACAAAGCCCACCCAGTGTCACTCCTTCCAGGCAACTCTCAAGGCTGAGGGATGCCTCACATGCTTCAGACATCTGGGATGTTACTCAGATGCTTGCTTACTACTACTTAGTGAAGAGAATGGTGGTCTATAAATGAAAACTAAATCAACACAAAAGCTGGTCAATTTTCCCAAGCAAAGGTAGCATAGACTTCCTTTTCATTGATGTTTCCAGGGTCTTAGTACAATTGATCATTGTCCGGTCTGACCATTAAGCAACTTACCCCAGCTCCTGCTGTGGTACATCAGCCAATGGGGCAAATACTCCATGTTCCCTTCTGGACCATGGCGTACATCCTTGACCTCTCTGATTTGCCAAACTTGAGCTCTCCTTCAGACTTTTCTTGGGTCCTAGAACCCATACTTGGCCCTTGCTTTTACTTTCTGTTCTAACCCCTCCAGTGCAGACTTCGCTTTCCTCTTCACATGAATTTCACCCCCTGGTCTCTTTTCCTCTTTGGCTGTTTTCCTTTCCAGCCTCTGCCAATGATACTTTCCTGATAATGCTCCAGGATATCCCTGTTATCTGTCTAGACTAGGTTGTTGAGGTTGCCCAATTCTTCCAGATCTTTTTCTTTTCTTTTCCCTGAGTAATATTATAGTTAGGTCTTTATACTCTGGTTTCAACACACCCTAAATCAGACCACTAAGAGCCTGGATAGCAACTAGACAGACATGTGGGAGAGGTGGGAACTGGGGCAAATTTAAGGGCACATCAACTCCAGAAATTGCTGCTTTCTTGAATGAAGCCCCTGTGATACCAGCTTTTCAGATTAAAAAAAGAAAATCAGAAGCGAGACGTTCAACTTTGGAGACTAGGTTATAAAAGGTACTACGGCTTCCTGGTTGATCTCTTGGATCACTCACTCTGCAGAAGCCAGCTGTCATATCATGAAGTCAGGCTCACAAATGAGACAACTAGGCCTCCAACCAACAGCCAGAGGGCAACCAATTTCTCATGCAAAAGGCCACAGGAGTGTGCTTGGAAGTGGCTCTAAAGCTGCTGTGGCAGTGACAACAGGAGCTGCCAATATTAGGGAAAACTTGTAAGGATGGGCAAACATGCCAGTCTGTAGGAGAAAGAGGGATGGGGGCTGCCTCCCTACCCACAACCTGACACCAGCACACCTGAGACTTAGCCTGCCTAGAAAGTGAGGGAGTTCTGGGCCCAGGAGTGTGGGTTGTGCCTCTTGGTGAGAGTTTTATAGGGCTGTATCGGTTATCTATTGTATATTCGCGATTACCCCCAAATCTGAAGACTTAAAACAGCAATCACAAATCATTTCACCGTCATAGGCCAGAAATTTGGAAGCAATTTAGCTGAGTGGCTCTAGCTCAGACCAGAGATCAGCCAGGGCTACAGTTATCAGGAGGATCTACTTCCAAGCACACTTGTGTGGCTGTTTGCATGAGAAATTATTTCCTATCTGGCTGTTGGTTGGAGGCCTCAGTTTTTCATCTGTGAGCCTGACTCCATAACGTGACAGCTGGTTTCTGCAGAGTGAGTGATCCAACAGGGCAACCAGGAAGATATAGTACCTTTTATGACTTTTTATGACCTCATCTCTAAAGCTGAACATCATCACTTCTGATTTAGTTTATTTGCTAGAAATGAATCACTAAGTTCAGATTATTCATGAGGAAGGGAACTAGACTCCATCTTTGAAGGAATAAATATAAAGAAATTTTGGACATTTGAAAACCACCACATGGGCCTTTGGATACGTTTTGGATATCTTTTATTAACCTCTCTCTCTTTCATTGTCTTTTTAGGGCTGCACCTGCAGCACATGGAAGTTCCCAGGCTAGGGGTTCCAATTGGAACTGCAGCTGCTGGCTTGTACCACAGCCACAGCAACTCAGGTTCTAAGCTGCATCTGCCACCTACACTGCAGCTCACAGCAATGCCAGATACTTGACCCACTGAGTGGTGCTAGGGAATGAACCCATGTCCTCATGGATACTAGTTGGGTTTGTTACTACCGAGCCACAATGGGAACTTCACCTCTTCTCTTTTTTTAGTTTTTATTAATTTTTTTTTTAATGGCTGCATCTGTGGCACATGGAAGTTCCTGGGGCTTGGGGTGGAATCGTAGCTGCAGCTGATGGCCTACTCCACAGCCACAGCAATGCCAGATCTGAGCCACATCTGTGACATACCCTGCAGCTTGTGGCAATGCCAGATCCTTAACCCACTGAGAAAGGCCAGGGATTGAACCCATGTCTTCATGGACACCATGCTAAACTCTTACCTGCTGAGCCACAATGGGAGCTCTTAAAAATTTTTAATTGAAGTATAGTTGATTTATACTGTTGTTGATTTCTGCTGTACAGCAAAGTGATTCAGTTTCTTGTTATTTTAACCTCTTTTTATCACATTCACATTATGTCTCTGGGATGTGTTGTGTTTGCTTAGAAGTCACCATTAATTTTAAGTCACATTGAGAGATAGAAACAAACTTATGTGAAGCAGATTTTCTTCTTTAATCTTAAAACAGTCCTTCAAAATTCCCTGAGGTAGGTACTGTCCTCAGTTAAAAAGTTCATTTATTTATTCAACAAGTATTTTTGGAGAGTGTGCTATATTTCAGGCTCTGTGCTGGGTGCCAGTGTATGGGCACTAAACGAGAGCCAGTGTCTGAGTTCATATAACTTATGTTCTTATGGAGCTTCCATTCTTGGGGGTGGGGCACCTGGAGGGAAGTCAACGCCTGTGCCCAAGGTCACCCAGCTGATAAGCCTCCAGTTCTGCTCTCTTCAAAGGAGGAGTAATGGGGGCAGGGACTGAGGGAAAGGAGAGAAAGGGTGCTTCTTGGCTGCACGGCACAGCTCAGAGCCAAGGACAGGAGGATGGATGGAAGGAAACTTCAGCCAGGGAGGAGGGTGTACATTTTTTTCTGAGTTCCCCTAGGTTGAGGTTCTGCAAAGCAGAGAAATAAGGGCCCTGACTCCACTACCTTCAGTCCAAGGAGCCAGCAATCTGGGCATCCTGGAACAAAGCAGCAGGCCAGGTGTCTTAGGACTGGGATGTTCTTCAGCCTCCCCCACATCACCTGTGTAGACAGCTGTCTCCTCTGCTTCTCACAGGACTTAGTTTGGCCTTCTCCCAGCTGATGCTCTTAAGGACTAAGCACCTGTGACCTGGGGCCTCAGCCAGGAAGTCAGTCTAAACACTAACATGCACAGATATTCAGGGAGAAGCCCATGACATGTTTGGAAAGAGAACTTGGATTGTATCTGGGGTTTGGAGCAAGGACTCAAGCAGAAGGGAGTGATTTGGAAAGCCAGAGGTGAAAGGGAGGAAGGAGGACTTGAATTTCCAGATGGGGTGGGCTGATTCTGGAGCTGCTGGAGCCTGGGTGGCTGTTGGGAGCTTTTCTGCTCTGTTGCGGTTGTAATTACAGCATCTGAAAGCTTGCGTGACATTGCTAATTTTAGAGAAAATGGGACACTGATATCTGTACGAACACTCAGGCTCAGGGTGCTGATTAGTGCTTCCACGTATCATGGAATCAAACCCAGAAATAGCATAGGCATTAGGAAATATTATTATTAGAAGAATGTTCGTCACGATGGAAATGAAAAATGTAAATGCCAACTCTTTAGAGAGGTTTAAAGAGATTAATTGGAATAATAAAACAACTGGAAGTCAAATTGGTTATGGAACTGTGCTTCGAAATGATGAATTCTATTTGAAGTCTGTTTTCCTTTGGCACATTCTTTTTTGGCTAAAATGTAAAAATAAATTAGCAAAACATAGCTGTGTAAGTGAGCTTCTCAAATCCATGAAGGACTATATAATATGGGTTATGCTGCCCAAGTATTTCTCATTTGGTGTAGGAAAATAAATTTTCAGAAGAGAAAGAAAGCTGTAATTGGAAGAGTGTAGAGTAGATATATAGGCAAACTTGTGGGCAGAAAGTGAAAGACAGGAATTGGTCATCAAAAATCAGTTGGAGATAATTTCTTTTGAAAACAGGAATAATGGGCTAGTTTTAAGACCACAACTAGAAATAGCATGAATAGGAATAGGGTTAAGAGATCCGAAAAAATGAAATGATGGAGTTGGATATACGAAGTGAACAAAACAAAAATTTACTGTGTAGCACAGGGAACTATATTAATATCTTGTAATAACTTAGAATAGAAAAGAATCTGAAAAAAACAAACATTTAATTGAATCACTTTGCTGTATACCGGAAACTAACACAGCATTGTAAATCAACTATACTTCAATTTTTTAAAAAAGTGAATAATGTTTAGGCCCAGAGTGAATAATGCAAAGGTTTATTTGTTTGTTTTGACAAAGAGAAGCATTCACATACAAAGAGCCGAAATTAATCATTATTCTTAAGGATAATAGCCTGAAACAAATTTGATGAAAAATGTATAATATCACATAGATGCAGGCTAAAATCTTATCAAGTTCTCCGACGTTATACTGTTAATAGCATAGTTTCCGAGTTTAAAAGACTAACTCTCAAGGTGGCTGGAGGAGTATGAACTTTGAAGCCAAATGGAGCTGGGTTTGATCTGCGGGACTGTGCACACTTCATTTCCCTGTACCCCGATTGCTGTAGTAAAGAAGGAATAATAATGTTAAGCTTTCAGAATTGCCGGGATTAATGAGGCCACATGTGTGCAGCATCTTGGCATACATTACACCCCTGTGAGTGCTTCTTCTTTCCCTTTGTGGGAAGAGAGACTACTTAAGGAAGAGAACCTACAATGTGCTATGTTACCATCACCTTAGCCTCAGCTCTAACCTCTAAGGTTTATGATTTGAGCATGGATTTGAAAGATCAGAACTTGTTCTCTTGAGCTGTCTAATGGATTCAGGAAACCTTTCCATGGAATCCTGCAAAGTGTTGAAAATATTAATGGGAACTCATTGGGGTAATCAGGCTAAAACAGAAGTATGTGTTTGCTATCTGTGATGCTTAGACAATAAATCAAAGGCACTGGTTAAGTCATTAATCATATTTTATAAAATATTTGCAGACAGCCTGGCTCTAGTCTCTGCTGGCTGTGTGACCCTGGGAAAGTCACTTGATTTCTCTTACTCTCTGTTTTCTCAACTCTAAAGTGGGAATAATAATAGTACCCACTGTGAAATGATGTCTATAAGAGTGACTAGTGGAGTGCCTATGGCAGAGATTGGTTGCTAAATCAATATCAGATCTAGTTAGATCATGAAACAAGGAAACTAATAAAATCCTCATCACTCTTAAAGTGTAACTCATAAGCAGGGTTTGTGCCTGAAACTCCTAGCACTTTGGTGACGGCTGGCTCTCAGCCCTGGCCGTATAATTAATCACAGTACAGTGAACTCTCGATTATCTGCACTAGTGAAGGGCAGAGGCGTGGATAATGCAAAACAAGGGGCAATCTAAAAGTCATTTATATCTTTGGCTTTGGCACCAAGTCAGAGAAAGACACACGTCACATGCATACACATGTGCACACACACACACACACCTTTCATTTTTTCTCCTAGCAAAAACTTCCCAATGGTAATCTCTGTCAGCCCCTGGAGTCTTTCTAGGGGCAGGGCCCAGGGGAAACTACAATTGACATTTTACAAAGGAGATAAAGCATACATAAAGCATCTTGAAATTTTTAAAAATATACAATGCATACAAATATAATTAACATTATTGTTTTTAATAACAGTTGACTTGCAGATTTTGGACAGTTAACCAGTCATAAGTCTGAATCCAGGAGGCAGGTGGTTCTTACTCACAACACCCTGGGATAAACCACATATTGTCAGCTACCCCACATCACCCAAATGAAATACTTTGAGATGATTGAAAACAGAATACGATTCACTCTCTCTTTTTTTTTTCTTTTTCTTTTTTTTGGACACCTGTAGCATATGGAGTTCCTGGGCCAGGGATCAGATCCAAGGATGCCATTGTGACCTATGCCGCAGGAGTAGCAATGCTGAGGATTGAACCTACACCCTGGTGCTGCAGAGACACTGCTGATCCCATTGTGTTACAATGGGAACTCCAGAATATGATTCACTCTTGCATTCCTCTAAAGTATTTAACTAACGTGAATTGCCATTTTGAAAGCATTCAAATGCAGAATTGATGTCTTTTAGGGAGATTCCTGTTGGGGCAAGTGTTGCTGTAAACTTGAGATGGATCCTCCTGAGAACTCTCAGTGTGAACAGCTCCATTCATCTAAGATGGTTTTCAGCTTTTACCTTCTTAAGGCTCAGGGCCCCTTCTGGAGAGGTTCCTTTAGTTCTTTCACTGAAATACTTGACAGTGACGGTGAAGATGGAGGGCGATAGAGACTAAGAAGGTTGTGGATAAAGACTGAGAGCAGTCTCACAGCTATAGTATTCTGGAAAGAATTTCCAGAATATCCCAGGGCGTCCCCACACCACATAGAAACTATCTTTCATTGAACCAACATTTGTTTATCATCTCTTGCAGGTCAAGTCTTATACTCAACAGCAGAAGAACAGATAGGCACTGGTTGTATTTGAATTGCTTACATCCATGTTTCACCTCTTGCATTCAGCTCTTTCAGGGCAAGAACTGTGACAAGTTCATCTTTGTGTCCCTAGCACTCAGTACAGGACTTAGCACCAAACTCAGTACTTGATGGGTGAAAGAATGAAGAAGTGAATGAACAAGGGAGACACAGTGTCAATTTTCTTAAGGACCCTGTCACTTAGTAGGAGATGTGGCATGTCAGTAAATGTTAGCTGAGCAGTTCGCACAGTGCCATTACTGCAGGTTGCTCAGGGAAAGAGTCTTCATGGATTTGTGCGGACTGGGCAAGGTTCGGGAGGAGGAAATGAATGACAAGGGTCTTGCAAAAGGCTAGGGTTTAGCCAGGTTAATAAAGAAGGGGAGGGCTTGCCCAAAAGGAGGTGTAGCGTATGTGATGCAGGGCTAGTAGAGGTAGATCTGCATGGAAGAGAAGTGGGAGCAGATGGTGGGAAGCTGAGCAGGAACCAAAAGCCACTTGGCCCCTCATATGCATCACTATAATTCCTCCATTAAAGACTGGTTGCTTGAATATTTTCCTGCACCTCTCCAAAGGACACATAGCTAAACCTCTCAAGGACAGTCTTTTCACACTTCCCCCTCCCCCCTTTTTTAAAATATTCCACTCCATTTAATCCTTCTAATTGGAGAGGTATCCACTTTCATTTTCTTTTATGTTTCTCGAGAACTCTTTTTAGAAAAATAGCTATAATATTATATATATATTTGTTTGTTTTGTTTGCTTTTCTTCTGAAGAACTTAAGAACAGATCAAGGCATGGAGCACACACAGTCAGATCTGCTTGTCCGGACTCTTAGTTCTCCCCAGCGTGGGTCATCTATACCTTATACTGTGGTTTTTAATTACCAATTTTATAGGACTTTGACAAAGGTTATGTCCTTTGTCTCATTCTCTTACTCATCCATCCATCTACCCATCTGTGATTAAGACTAGCATTCACATAGATCACCTATTTAAAAAAAAACATAAATAGACATTTCTTTAAGAAGACAAACAGATGGCCAATAGGCACATGAAAATGTGCTCAGCATCACTAACTATTAGAGAAACACAAATCAAAACTATAATGAGGTACAACCTCACATCAGTCAGAATGACCATTATGAAAAAGTAGATAGATGCTAGATAGGGTGTGGAAAAAAATGAACCCTCCTACACAATTGGAGGGAATGTAAGTAGGTACAACCACTATGGAAGACAGTATGAAGGCTCCTAAAAAACTAAAAATCAAACTACCATGTGACCCAGTAATCCCATTCCTGGGCATATATCTGAATAAAATTGTAATTCAAAACTATCCATGCACCCTAATAATTCACAGCAGAATTATTCACAATAGCCAAGACATGGAAGCAACCTAGATATCCATCGACAGGTGAATGGATTAAGATGTGGTACATATATACAATGGAATACTATCCAACCATAAAAAAGAAAAAATAATGCCATTAACAGCAACATGGGCGCAACTAGAGGTTAACATATTAAGTGAAGTAAGTCAAAAAGAGAGAGACAATTACCATATGATATCACTTATATGTGGAATCTAATATATGACCAAAAGAACCTATCTATGAAACAGAAACAGACTCACAGACCAGGAGAACAGAATACTGGTTGCCAAGCAGGAGAGATGTGGGGGATGGACAGACTGGGAGCTTGGGGTTAGCAAATGCAAACTATTATATAAAGAATGGACAAACAAGAAGGTCCTGTACAGCACAGGGAAATATATTCAATATCTTGAGATATATCATAATGGAAAATAATATAAAAAAGAGTATATATATGTATAACTGAATCACTGCTGTACAGCAGAAATCAACATAACATTGTAAATCAACGAGGCTTGAATAAAAAAAAAAATGGACGTTCTTTAGTTAATAGAGAAGATAGAGAGTCAGGATCTCCTAAAACATAACTTACACTGATGGGTGCCTGTAAAGGTTCAACTGCTCGGTTTTCTTTCCTTTCCTTTATTTTTTTCCCCCTCTTTCTCTTTAAATAAATAAAGATGTTGATGGTCTCCTATCACTATCCCACTGGCCGATGCTAGATAGCTAAACTTTTCATCAAGAAATGTCATCTTCACCGGCAACCACCCAGAGTAGGGGAGAGGAAGACGGTGTGAGAGAAGTTGAACCCTCTGTTTATCTGAGATCTGCCTGCAATCTGATTCATCCTCTCTCTCTCTTTCTTTCTCTCTTCTCAGTTGGGTCAGGAGGTTTTCTTAATATCCGCCCCCAACACTAAATATTTAGTGTTGGGCAACCAGAGCCTGGAGGGAGGGAGCAGAGAGCCCCATAGCTCTGTGTTGGAGTGTTTGCCTCCCACAATGGGAGGGATTGGAATAGAAAAGACCCAGGCACGACATAAATATTTCCTATTATGGAGAAACTAAAGTCACAATAGAATCTGTCATGCTTGTGATATGAGAGATGGACAATATTTCGGGGCTGCTGCCATGCTGGCACCTGAATGGAGTTTATATTTTGTTTATGGAGCTGAATCCGAAGCCTTTATTTTTTTGGCCCAGCCTGTGTAATTCTTCTTCATGGGAGCTCGAAATGGCTGCGGAGCAGCTCAATATTCCATTTATTTTATTTATAAAAGAAATTCAAAGGCTGAAAAGATGAAGTAATTGACTTACTGGGATGACAGTTAAACCCACTAAATTTAATCTTATCCTCTCAAGTACAACATATCGCGCTTACAAATTATCGCCAGGCACCAGGCAGCCCCGCGCTCCTCACCTAATGCAAATGGCAGGAGGCCTCTGTTATTGTATTATCTGACTTTACTATCAGCATTAATCCGGCTTAGCTCACTTAATGATGCCACTTGTGGCACTCTGAAGGCAGCGGAGAAGTCTATAAACTACTTCCATTAAAATGCAAATCGGGCCCGCCGAGAAAATAAGTGACACAAAAAAGTGGGAGAATTGGGCCCTGCGCCGCCCGGCTGCCGCCGCCCGCGTGATCCAAGGATAATGACTGATGCTGTGATTATCCGGCCCGCAGTGGCCCGGAGAAAGGGAGCCAGCCTTGCACGGAGCGCCACAAAAGTGCTCCAACAAGCCGGGGCATTTAATTTCTGAAGAGATTTATATTTTTTTGTTGTCAGGAAATGAACAAATACTTATCAATGTAAAAACTGCTATCTCCCATCTCGCTGCCAGGTTTTTTATACTGATATTATTTCACCCCGTAACACAGGAAATGAAAATCTTCTCTGCCTTTCACGTCGCCCCGGTATCTTCAAATCCTCCGTTCACAGACTTGCCTGTCCCGCGCGGCCTCCCTCCCCGGTAAACAGAAGAGGAAACTTGTGTGCTGAGGATTGAGAAAGCCCAAGGCTTGGGATTTTTTCAGCCCTGGCTTGGACTTGAATTTCCGGGGACAAGGGGAGGGAGGGCTCTCTCTGTCGGGTGCAGGGAGCAGAGGCTGTGCTGGGGGAGGGCTGGACATCAAGGCCCTCAAAGGTAACATCTGTTTTACTTAAGCAGCTTGATTCCGTTTTAGGATGAAAAAGGATTGCCTTTCAGCATGAGGAATCATGGGCCCCGGGTCTTGTATTGATTCAAAAGAGGCCTCATAAAACACGAGCAGGTGATTTAGTTTCATATTTTGATTTCTGTGTTTAAACAGTTTCTCTCAAGTTCTCCTGTGTCAGCTCAGGGATCAGGGCATCCTCCCTTTGATGTGGGAGGAACTGCATGGGCCAGCCTGATTTGGCCTCCTCCACTCTTGTGGGTGAAGGCTGAGTCCAAGGGCAATGCTTTTCTCAGTCTCCCGGGGCGGCCAGCCCCTCCTCTGCTCTCAGGTCAGGCTTTCAGGTCCGCCAGGATTTATGGTTCTCGAAGAAGGATCAATACTACATTTTAAATATTACAATGCCTTTTATCGAGACAATATTACAACAAAAACATTTTATCCTGTCATGGGACCCAATTAAAATTGATTTGAGCCCTGTCATTGGTGGGCTTCCCTGTCACTCTATTTGCTACCTCTGAGGAGCAAAGTGTGCTCACTGGGCTGGTTGGTCCTGCCCAGGAGGCTTGGGGACCGAAGAGGGGGTGATGCAGTATGTGAGGGATTCAGGGTGCCCTGAAGGGCTGTGGAAACTGGCTCTTGCCCAAGAGGCCTTCTCTGCAGGGCTTCGTGCTTAGCCCTACTTACTCTTTCCAGATGAGATGTGATCTCAGGGGAAAGCAAGCTAAAGTGGGGAGAAGTGAGAGCCTGGCTGTGTGGGAGAGGATAAGTTTTACCGGAAAATCATTCTACAGGACCACCATGAACAGCCTCTGTACATGCCCCCATTTTGTTTTTTTGTCTTTTGTTTTTAGGGCCATACATGCATCATATGGACATTCCCAGGCTAGGGGTCGAATCTAGAGCTACAGCTGCTGGACTATGCCATAGCCACAGCAATGCTGGATCCTTTAACCCACTCAGTGAGACCAGGGATTGAACTGGCATCCTCATAGATATTAGTTGGGTTTCTTACCACTGATCCACAATGGGAACTCCACCTCCATCTTTTCCACATGTCTGGTATGCATTTGCCTCATTGCCTTCTCTTTTTTTTTGGCCATGTGGCCTTCTAACTCCCTGTACCTGCGTCCACTTCCCTCCCTCCATGGACAAGGTCTTCCCTGAGGGCAGGAGCTGCTTCTGTTTATTTTCCTAGGCTCTGGCCTCCTAAATGGATGTGCCCAGCAAAGTTTTGTTGAATGACTAAAAGAATGAATGAAGGATCAGTATTATATTCTTATCCCCATCTCGGCATACACTCAAGAATTGCCCATGAACGAATAAAGCACATCCATAGATTGCCCTCACACAGAAACAAAGATCCTCTCAGGCTTTCTTGGCCCATATGAACTTGGCTAACTCTGCAACATGCAAGTATGGAGTCATAACTGAGTTTGTACTCTGGTTTCTGCCATGCATAGCTGTGGATCTTGAGAGAATTTCTGGCACATTCAAAGCCCCAGCTTCCTCATCCCTTAATTGGGAATGGGAATATCTGCCAAGTTGAGTTGTTGAGGGTCTGTTGAGATGCTGTTTGTTAATGGATCTTGGAAAAATTATCTAAGATGACTCTTTTTCTGTGAGCTTGGTGAGGTGTGTGTGTATTAACAATGAGTCACAGGCTGCCTGTTACTGATTCATAAGAGGAAAAAAATTAATGCAAATCATTCAATTTAAATGTCCTAAATTGCATAGATTCTTTTTTCCTTTTCTTAAAACTTTGGCACATGTCTTTTGTAAGGGGGTCTTGTGTAATAGACTTGAGTGCATTCAGATTTCATGGTGTTTATCAGCTCATTCATTATTCCCCAAGTATTTTTAGCGTGCTCACCACGTGCTGGGCATTGAGCTAGTTGATGGGGTATAGTGAGAATGAAGATCAGGGTACCCAGGGCGACAGGCAAAGAAAATAAATGAATGAGCAAATAAAGACTATAATTGCAGATTATGATAAATATTTTAAAGGAAATGGAGAGAGTGATGTGATAGGGAATGTACCACAAAAAATGCTATCATTTCCGGTTAATCAACCTTCTAAACAAACAGAAAAATGAGAGGGTGAGTGACATCCAGCTAGCACCCAAAACAGCTGGTTCTAGTTATCTATTGCTGAGGAATAAAACACCCCAAAACTTAATAGCTTAATCTATCAACAGCATTTATTTTGTTCATAGCAATCAGCAATTTGGGCGGGCAGTGTGGGTGGCTCCTCTGCTCTTTTCGGCCTCAACTGCAGGAATCAAAGGCTGGGTCTGGGACACCTAGAGGCTTTCCTGTTTGCATGTGGGGAAGTTAACACAGGCTGTTATTTTGGACCTCAGGTGGGGTCAGGGCTGGAGTGCATGGTCTCTTCATGGGGCGGCTTCTTCATGGCCTGGGGACTGGGGTCCTAGGGCAAGCACCCTAAGAGAAAGAGAATGAGGTGAAAGCTATAGTGCTTTTTATGAACTTGCCTTTGACTCCTACACTATCACTTTGCTGCATTTTGTTGATTAGAGGTTAGTCACTGAGGTAGATCCATATTCAAGGGAGTGGAAATAGACCCTGTCTTACCATAGGAGGAATGCCAAAGATTTTGTGGACATATTGCTAAATCACCCAGATCTCATTTGATGAGATAGGAAGTATTAGTTTGGAAGATGCTCTCAAGGGCACTGTATCCTCATTCATCATCTCTCCTTCCAACTGGCTCTTATCCCTCTGCTCTCATCCCTCTGATCTAGTCTTGCCACCCTGCCATGGCCAGGTAGAGTCTACATCTTCCTCTGATTGTTTATTTTTCATTTGGTCACACTCTCCTTCAGTGGCTTTCAATTGCCTGCCTGAAGAAGTCCAGGCTCCTTATTCAGACAGTCAAAATCCTTGTGTATCTGGCCTCAGCCTCCTTTCCTACTTTATTTCCTGAACCAATGGACAGAGGCTGAATTTAAGGATGAGACTATTCAATTAGGTTGGAACGTTTCTTTTTACCTAAACAAGTCACAGAGTGTATTTTTTGATGCTTTATCAGGTTCCTCCTCAACACCCCAATCCTACTCATTTTTCAAATCTTAGCCCAGTCCTACCTCTTATAAAAAGTCTTCTTGGACCAAAGCTGACTAGCAATAGTGATAACAATAGTGATAGTAGCATTTATTGAATCCTCACTGTAGGTTAGCCAGTTTACTACAAGCCTTGCATTTATTTCCATTAATTCTAGCAAGAACTTTGCAATTTATTATCTGCTCATTTAATAGATAAAGAAGCAATGGCAGAGAAATTTAACTCTAGGCTACCCAATGAGCTGCACTGGGGATACAAATAAAATGGTCTATTCCCTGAGTTTGAGATCTTTCTACTATGAGGTCTACGAAATCAATGCTATCTCTACAAGGTAGAAAGTGATAAGTAGATAAGCCATAAAGGAAAAGTATAATAGTTCAGTGGTAAGTGATTTCTCTCTCTTTGGGTATTGACCTAATCAGAAACTTCCTTGTCAATGATGTGGTGTCATGATAACAATAAA
Organism: Phacochoerus africanus; assembly: GCF_016906955.1. NCBI lineage: Eukaryota > Metazoa > Chordata > Mammalia > Artiodactyla > Suidae > Phacochoerus > Phacochoerus africanus. Next base: position 88,274,116 of record NC_062546.1, read on the forward strand.
CAAGTCTATTACAAATGGAAAGCTTTTGTTTGTCTTTAGCTGCATGAGGCTCAAGGCCAGCCATGCTCTTCAGAATTCTCATCATGATTACTTTGGGTCTCCCAGTCACCTACTCAGTAGTAATGCCTCAAGGCCTGATAATGTTGAAGGAAGAGAGAACAATGGGCTAGGATTTAGGCAGCCTGGATCTTTGTTCTACCTCAGCAATTTTGAAGTAAATTTCTGTTGAATTGGATAAAAAAATATGGCTGTAATTTCTCCTATTTCCTGTGAATATGCCTATTTACACTGTGTCTTTGATATAGCCCCATAAAAAAAGAAGGGGACTTGAATACGAACTACCCTTGTGACTTACTTTGACCAATAGGAAGCAATGACACAATGGAATTTCTAAGACTAGGACTTAAGGTTCCCTGCAGCATTAGTTTCTCCTTCTTTTGACTTTACTCCAGTATGCCATGCTAGGAAGAAGCTGAGGTGAATGACCAAGAAGAGAGAGGCCCAGTCACCTCTGTTCTCAAAACTGCCCTGGCCGGACCAGCACCCCCCACCCCAACTGCTGCTATGGCAGTGAGAACTGACCAGAAAACCCACAGAACTTTGGGGAAAGGTGAATTGTTAGTAATTAGGTTTTGATGCATTTGGTTGCATAGTAATAGATGGCTGATACATATGGGTGAGACTCCACCATGGAAATGGAATTTGAAGATCCTTTGGAATATACATATAGTAAGGGACTTTGACGGTAGGAATTGAATGTAATGGGGTGAGAGAGAGGTTTATTATCTGCAGGAAGTTTATCAAGTTGGAAGAAAACAGGCACATGAAGTAAGATCAGACCAAGAATTAATATTCAACTACTGGAGTTCCCGTTGTGGCGCAGTGGTTAACGAATCCGACTAGGAACCATGAGGTTGCGGGTTCGGTCCCTGCCCTTGCTCAGTGGGTTAAGGGTCCGGCGTTGCCGTGAGCTGTGGTGTAGGTCGCAGACGTGGCTCGGATCCCACATTGCTGTGGCTCTGGTGTAGGCCAGTGGCTACAGCTCCGATTAGATCCCTAGCCTGGGAACCTCCATATGCCGCGGGAGTGGCCCAAGAAATGGCAAAAAGACAAAAAAAAAATATTCAACTACTAACTAAAATGAGAATCAGAGTATCAGAAAATTTCATGGCTGGGGGAACATTCTAGGTCCAGGGATAACAAATGGCTTTCATCATTCACCATTGATTGGTAGTGGCTGGCTGAAATGCTGTGTTGAGAATTCTGAGGCTCTGTCTATTTTCAGAGAGCTGTAATCGATTGGTAATGTCTGCCGTGAGTCCAGGTTTTACTTCAATTACTCTCTTGTGCAAAATTCTTTTCTGTCTCAGCAACTTTACCTATGCTGCACAGTCTGTTTGCAATGCTCCCCCACCCATCCATAGTTTTCCTAGCTAGCTCATCCTTCAAGATTCACCATTAATGCCCCTTCCCTGGAGAGTCCTTCCCTGCCTAAAGTAGAACCCTCCTTGTTAATGTCTTTTCATTGTTCTCATCATAATTTGTCATTACATATTTGTGTGGGTGTGTTTAATTACCCATCCTCACCCCCTTCTTATAATACATTCATGTATAACAGCAAGCTTCCTGAGGGCAGGGCCATGTCTATTTTTTCCCAGCTGTTTATCCAGCTCTTAGCCCTGTGCTGTGGCACAATAGATACTCAGTATTATTTGTTGACATGTGATTGAGAAGTGATACAGAGTCTGATTTCCTCCTCCACTGTGGAGTGGTTAGGTCACATTGCTTGCTCATGTGGTCTGCCAAACTGCCAACTCCTAGTCCAGTGCTCTGTCTAAGCCACTAGGTGGGTGATGCTGAGATTATAAGAGATTGTAAACTCCAGGAGGGATGGGGCTGAGACTGTGTTGAAAGATGGTGCAGCCAACCCATTTTAGACATATAATCAAGCTATTGATGGAGAAAAACAGGGGAAAGTTTACATAAAAATAATGATCTTGAAACTTGTAGCTTTAGGCTGACACTTGGCCAGGTAACCTAACAGATGATTAGGTCCATTGGGTGGTACCAGGTTGAGCGCATGCAAGGGCTATTCTGTCTTTGCCCCTATTAACATGACGCATTCTGTATGTTCCAGAGTTAAACTGATGTGTGGTGGTAGCACCCTGTAGCCTGCGAAGAACATATTAAATGTAATGACATTTTAATTGGCCTCAAAATCTTTTAGACATTAATATTTTGAAAATAAGGTAAGTTGAAAATGAAAAATAAAGACAAGAAAAGATATTTTGTCTTACTCTTAAATTTAGAAGCAATACAAAGACATTATTTGACATATGTCCAAAGCATTTTTTGACAAAAGAAAGCTTTTTCGTTTGACTGGGTCTTCCATGGAGGGCAGAAATATTTTGCTCTTTGCAAAGCCTTGTTTTATTAGGAATGACCAGTGTTTCCCTGAGAGATGTAACCTGCTCATTGGGCTACAGAAGGACTGGCTAAAGAAAGCACTCCCCCCCCACCCCCACCACAATGTACATTGAGCAAGAAAGTATATTTGGCAAATTTTATAACAGCAGGATTGACAATGAGCATTTGTGGGCTTTGTGTAGTGGTAGGACACATTAAAATAATTTTAGTATTTTCTCAGTTAAAACCTTTGTTTTCTCTTTAAGATATGTGTTCTCTCTCTAGTGCTACCCCCAGGACAGGGGGTGGCAAATTTTTATGTAAATCTTTTAAGCTTCGAGAAGGCCATGAGATTGCTGTTGCAACTCTTCCATAGAGATGTAAGAGCAGGAAAAGACTATATGTAGAGGAATAGGCGTGGCTATGTTCTAGTGAAACTTTATTTATAAAAACAGGCAAACCAGAGTTTGTCTGCAGGCTGTCATTTGCCAGTACATGCTTTGTAAAAATGAAGTCAGGGTTCCTTTTTTTCAGTTCTAAAAAATGAAAACTTCAGTTGCTGATTTCCAAAAACTGCTTCTTGCGTTCTTATATGTAATTAATATAAGCAGCAAAGTATGGCCACATTTCTATGATTTTAAATTTATTGAAACAAAAAGACTAAGTTCATTGTGCCTCTAAAATGAACAGTGTCTAATCTAAGAAACTGTTCAAAAATTAAAACGATGAATAATTTTCAAATTCTGCTTCTATGCAGCAGCCCTCCTGCATTTGAAATGTTCAAGTAGAATAGCTATTCTTTCCCACTGATGAACCACAAATGGGCTGAAGATATTTGCATACCTTTTTACACACAACATACACCAGTACTCTAACCTCTGATTCTTCTTACCAAATTCCATTTAATTTGTCATTAATTAGTAAATTGTTATGTGAAATGCTGCAAAGCATCTTGGGTGAAACAGCCAGCATGATGATTATTCTTCTGGAAGCTATCTGAAATTGTTACTACTGAGCAATTTCCATGAAAATAGAAGGGTCTTTGGAGCTGTTCTTTTAAAATAAGAATAAAATGAACCAAATGGGGGAGAACAAATAAAGGCAATAATAAATCAAAGACAAAAGACAGGAAACTAGCCCCCCAAAAAGTATCTAGAAAGAAACTATATTAGCTTATATTTGCAAAGAGTAGATGCTTCTTAACTTTCCTTTGAGGATACAATTTAAAAAAAAACAAAAACTAAAAACAAGTCCAAAAGTAAACCTTTAGAAGTCCAGTTTGTATCTGCCTTAGGAATCTTCATATCTCCGAAAACCTTCATTTAAAGTGGTGGGTGAGGGGAATCTTGGCAGAGTGTAGGCAAGTTCAAGTTCCTTTTTTCTTTCTGTTACACCCATCATATTATGTATTTTCATTTGTTTTGCCAATTCCGGAATCATTGCTTTGAGTGATTATCATTATTTTTCCTTTTCTTTCTTTCTCTCTCTCTTCCTTCCTTCCTTCCTTCCTTCCTTCCTTCCTTCCTTCCTTCCTTCCTTCCTTCCTTCCTTCCTTCCTTCCTTCCTCCCTTCCTCTCTCTCTCTCTCTCTTTCTCTCTTTCTCCTTTCTCTCTTTCTCTTGTGTTGCTTGCCTTCTTATATGTAATTAATATAAGCAGCAAAGTATGGCTGCATTTCCATCTTCTCGCTTCTTTTCTCTCATTTAAAGCCCAGCTGAACGGATCCTCCGAATAGTTGGGGATTTTGCCTTCAAGTTGTTTCCAGTGTTTAATTCCTCCTACTGCCACCTCCATAACCAAACCCAAATGAAAGGGAGCCTCTTTGACCCTCTGCCCTCCCTTTCCTGCCTTCTCTTCTCCTGGGTTTCAATGGTTGATTGAACGGTGTGTTAGGTTCACTGAACTTGGATTTGGCTTCAGTTCCACTCAGAGACAAAGTCTGCTTCCAGGCCAATTACCATATGAAAGCAGCTGAGCTCTCTTTCCCCATTTTGGAATTCTAGGCAGCACCCTGGACTCTGATTTCTCAGACTCAAAGTTTTTGCCTAACTGTCCCCCACCCCCACATCACAATCCACGCCTTATCTCCTCCCATTCCTGTTTCTCTGGCCACCACCTTTCCAGTTCTTCCATTGCACTGTGGCAGCCTTGAGAAAGCATCTGTGAACTCTACTCCAGAACAACCGGCTTCATGTTTCTCTGAGGCTGATGGTGTAAGAGAGGGATTTATTTATCAGGGTTTGAGAAGTACAACGGGAGGTGGGGGATCTCACGTAGGATGGGAAGGGAGGCAATGCTTGTTAGGGCTGACTGAGCCTAAGGAAATCATGAGTCCCATCGCCAACTATCTAAGATCAAATATAACCCCGTTAAAGAGTTTATCTGCTTGTAAATCTGGTTTGGGGTCTTAGACAAACTGCTTCCAAAACTTCTGCTTTACTTCCAAGAAGTGGTTTTGCCAAGCTGAAAAATGACAGCAAAAAAGATGTTGCTCCTTTCCAGTGCATTACTTGGGTAAGCAAATGGCCCGTTTGGATCCTCAAAATGCCATTAGCAAAAATAGTATCCCCAAACTGGAAGGAGTTTGGAAAGCCTGTCTCTGTGTGAAAGCTACAGAAAAAACGTGTATGGGCTGATAAATAAGAACATTACCCTTTTGTCCTCATCCACCTCAGATCAGAATGATTTCAGAAGTTGCTGGTGGCCAAATCAGCCCTTAGTTATTTACTGGCTTACGTTAATATTGGTGCCTTAATGTTTCCACTCAAAGCTCTGTTCAACCTTGATACCTGGTCCCATTTTTGTTATATTCTGAACGCTTTGCTTCTTCCTTTTGTTGAATGTAAAGTGCAGTGATATATAGACTTCTCGTGGTGGAGCAAATACTGTTATTGTTTTCATCATGTCTCCTAATATATGTCATTTTTATAGTGAGTGGGGTGTAGTTATCTGGCAGACTATAAATATGGCAATAATTTGGACACCATAAGATTGTCTCAGAATCCTTTCCATAGATATGGGGACCATATTCATATGCATGAAGAAAGTATGTGTGTATACACTCATGTGTGCATCTGTAGGTTTTTATAAGTGTGCTCCCACATAGCAATGCCTATGTGTGCATGGGTATAATTTCAACCATGTGTGTACAAGGGTACTTTGTGTGCGTATATGCATGTATGTGAGATGCATATGCACATAGGATGTGTACGTTGATGTGCACGTGTATGTGTGGACTGAAATCTGTATAACTAAGTGGGTCTGTGTTTAGGGAGCATTTAAATGTGCAAATCAGGATGTGGAGCACATTCTATAAGAATTCTAGTATTGTCCTAGCAGCCAAAGTCTTTCAAGGCTCTTCTTTAATAGTCACATTCCTGGAGGGCTCCAGATCTCAGTCTCTGCTTTGAGGTGCAGTATCCTCTCCTGAAAGGAGACATTTTTGAAATGCAGAATGTCTGCTCTTGCAAGCCCAAACTCACTAAGTTGTGTTGGCTGCGTCCCAGAGAAACAGCCTGGACATCACTGGAGATGCAGGCCTTAAGCAAAAACACATGTGCACGCCTCTGCCTTGGAATCTAGTGGCCTTAAAGGAAATGGATCTATCTCTGTGGAAGAGGGAAGGAGGAAAAACTGCATTAGCCCCACTGTTTGCAAGGAAGATGCCTGGTATCATTTATTATGCTGACCGGGTACCTTCTCTATGGATTACGATAAAATCATTTGCCCTTCTTTTATCTTGCAGACCCTTTATTGTCCTGCATGTGGCCTTGGTAATGAATTCATACATAGACGAGGGACAACAAGGGAGAAGAGTTTAAGTATTATGATTGTGTTAGTATTGATCACAGAATAGATTAAGAGACAGCTAGGAGGAATTTCTTTGTAGGATCAAATTCTTGCCTTTCCCTACTCCCTAATATAGCTGGGAGCCCTAGGCACATCTGTCAATGCAATAATTTCAACTCTTAAGCAAAAAGCCTCCCATCTCAGAAATTTTGCATCTAACAAATCACGGTACTTGGTCCTCAAATTTACCCCATGGCAATATTTTGGCAGGATTTTTAGACTGTAGGATAAGGAATCCAAGAATGTTCAAGAAAGGATTTCCCAGCCCCCACTGCTGCACACTGAATAGCATCATCCAGGGAGAGGTGGTGATGATTAATCACTTCCAGTTTCCTAGAACCCACTCTCCCCTTCCTCCTCTCCCTTTCCATCCCCTCCCTTTCCACAGGCTTCTGTGACAGAGAGAATGATTTACTGACTCGTTGAGGATAACAGATAGCAGGTCTTAGGGCCAATCTAGTTTAGTGTCTTTTAAATAAACAGGCCTGGTCTTGCCTTGGGCTCTAATGTCATGGCTTTTTCATGGGCTTTATTCTGGACAGTGTGTCTCAGCTCCCAGGTCTTGCTTGCTTGGTCCCTGACCTCTTGACTAAACTCTGTGGCTAGACCCAGAGTCCCAGACTTTGCTGAGATTCATCTCGTGAGCTTGAGACCCCAGCACTGACAGCTGTTCCCTTCTTGACTGAAATTCTCACCTGCCTCTCTAATTGTTCTATTTTGGGGCTCTTTGTGGAAGCACTTTGTGTGATCCCACCCAACATCCCTGCTGGGGTCTCATTGGTTCCAGGGCTAGAACCCCAACTCCTGGCCAGCTCCAGCTGTATTCTAGGAGTTACTGGAATCAGATTTAATAGGACTAAAGAGGAAACAGAATCTGGCTTATTGAGCACCTATGCAATGTTACCTAATACTCATAACAAAATGGGTAGTATTATGGCTTTCAATTAAACTTTACAGAACCTGGATTGAAGAGAGTTGCAATAACTTGCCCACAGTTATTCAACACAGCTAGTGAGTGGAAGAATTGGGGTTTAATCCCACATCTTTTTCCTGTTATCTTACTTGTTCTCATAACCCATATTCTAATCATAGCTGTGTTTACTGAGCATTCATACCTGCCAAACTCTGTGCCAAACAGGTTGTCTATATTGCTTTTTTGCACTTAAAAAAATGAGTTACGATTCACAGACCATAGAATTCACCCTCTTTGCTTTTAAAGTGTACACTTCAGTGGAATTTTTTTTTTGGTATATTTCCAAGGTGGTACAGTCATTACCACTATCTAATTCCACAATATTCTCAACTCCCCTAAGACAAACACTTTCCCTCTTAGCAGTCACTTTTTATTCTACCCTTTCCCTATCCTCTGACAACGATTATTCCACTTTTTGTCTCTCTGGAGTCGCTCATTTTGAACCATTTCATATAAACAGAATCACCAAATATGTGGCATATTTTTGCATTTGGCTTCTTCCTTTTGGCCTAATGTTTTCAAGGTTCATCCAGGTTGTAGCATGTGTCAATACTTCAATTTTTTTATGGCTGAATAATATTCCATTATGTGGATGTACCACATGTTTTTTAGATGTGTCTGTGGCTTGCACAATTTCCCAGGCCAGGGATCAAGCTTGAGCTCCAGTAGTGACACCATTAGGCCACTAGGGAACACCTTGCATTTTTTTTTGGCCACGCCCACAGCACATGGAAGTTCCTGGGCCAGGGATTGAACCAGTGCCACAGCAGTGACAGTGCTGGATCCTTAGCCCTCTACGCTGCAAGAGAACTGCTGCATTTTATTTTTTTAAGATGAACTTCACCTATGAACTAGGCCCAATTATTATCTCCATAGGTAAACATAGGTAAAGTCCTACATAGGTTCAGTGACGTGCCTTAGGTCACATTCTAGGAAAAGTCTGTGACATATATAATCATTTTACATCTGTATTTTCAGTTTCAATTACTTATTGCCCATCCTTAGCAGATAATGGACCAGCCTTGTACCACCATGGGGCAGGGATGCAGGATATAATACATGTTACATGAGGGCATCACACAGGTTGTCTCCACCCAGAGCCCTCCCTCTCCTCTGTCTCAGGATTCTACTCCACATTCTGCCTAGAACCCACCCTAGGCTTCCTGCAATTTTGTAGCACAACCCGGGAACCTAGTCTGGAGGGGAAGGTAGATGAAGAGAAGACACTCTTTCCCAGCGGGACATTGGATTCTGCTTCTCAGAGCACATTGGGTGTCCTTTCACAGCCTCCCCACCACAGAACTGAGGCTGTTGCAGTTTTTCTTTTCCTGACAAGGTTTCCAAGGGCTATGTTGTTTCTAGAGAATAAAATGATAAGAACTGGAGTTCTGTTGTGCAATGGGATTGGCATTGTATCTGCAGCTCCGGGATTCAGGTTTCTATCTCCAGCCCAGCACAGTGGGTTAAAGGACCCAGTGCTGCTGTAGCTGGAGTGTAAGTCTTGACCATGGCCTGAATCTGATCTCTGGCCTGGGAACTTCTGTATGCCTCAGGGTGGCCAATGAGTGAGTAAATAAATAAATAAATAAATAAAATGATAAGGACTAAAGAAAAGCTTGTCTATGACAGCAATAGGTAAAATCCTATGTCTTGTCAACTTCTAACTCTTCTGCTCTATCTTTATGACAGTAAAAAACTAATTAATTGCCTACTGCAGAATCTGTATAGTGAGGTGCAGTTCTTGCCCTTGAGGGGAATCTGCCCAGAGGAGGTTGTGAGGGCCAGCGCAAGAAGTCACTGCAGTAGTAGGCTCTATGCACTGGGCCCTGGTCATATAGGCCTGGGCAGGCAGGGAAGGCCCCCAGTGTTGGAGGCAGAGAAAATGGACTGGGGGCATGGGAAGACTTCAAGGAAGACTGGAATTTAGTGAAACATCCAGAAGAGGATAGAGGTGGAGAAAACTACCCAAGGAAAGACACAGAGCCAAATATGAGCTGGGTGCAGTTGAGCAATGATAAATAAACCTATCTGGTTGGAATTGAAAGGATGCTGGGATGGGGCTGATGAGGGATGTGGGCAAGAGACTGTGGCAGGACAAAGAATTTGTATTTAATTTGGTAAACAAAAATCAGGCTGGGGGAACAGAGGTGGAGTCAACCTGAGGATGGTGCAATCATTTGGCAGGATAGGAAATGTCACAAAACTGAGGAAAAGTTTCCCAACTTAATTGTTCCTTGAGAAGTAATGGTGGTGATCTGGGGCTTGAATTCAGTGGAAAGGGCATGCTTAGAGTAACATGTTCTCAGGGCCCTGGAGATTGAGAAACATACAATGCAGATAACAAGCAATGTGGGAAGGTGCAACGAGGGAAATTAAAGAGAGCATTCCAAATTTGCCCAGCCTGTTGGACAGAACTTCTTTGAATTGCTCAATTTGGTAGCCAAGTCAAAGAGGCAGGCTCAGGGACAGAGAATGAAAAATTGAGATGGCATCTGGGATGGATGGTACTTACACCTGAACTTAAGAAATAGGTTAATAATTCAGCTCAAAATCCGGATGATTCTGAAGGTCCAGTTTTAAAATGTGAATGAGACACTTTTCATTCTGATGAGAGCTGTCATTTATCGGACTCAAAAGTTTGTGGTAGGTTATATAGTATAAAGAAATAGCTCAGAGAGGTTGAGTGAGTTGCCCAAATGTTGAACAGCAGGCAAATAGCAAGCCTAGGGTCCAGCCCTGGTGCAGAGCTACCAAAATCCACACTTGTTTACTCACTCAGTTTATAGCCATTATAAGTTTTCAGACACTGTGTTGACAGAGAGGCATCTGTGAGAATTTTCACCTCGGTCGTCCTGACTTTTGACTTAAACCACATGTGAGGAATAGGACAGAGTCTAGTTATGTTTCTTGCTGTGGCCTGAAATGTAGATGCTAAACACAAAGCCAGATTCAAACTGGGAGATGGGTGTCTCTTTTCAAGGCTTTAAGCAGTAGTTCAATAAGTGTTCTTTGCTCATATCCATGAATTTTTATGCTACAATCTCATGGCTGCAATTGCTGAATTTTCCTGCAATTGCTCAGCTATCTAGTGCAAGTATTTGTCTTTTTATTTAAGAAATTGCTTTCTCTGAAGGAAGATCCCATCATTTAAACAGAAATATACATTGCTTTTTTTCAGAGCTTTTTGTGCATCCTGGCCTTTCAGTTCATAATGTTTGTTGAGGGAGTGAAAAATGAGTGTGCACACGTGCTTGTATGTGTAATGTGTGTGTGTGCACACTTACCCTCAGCCTTCATTACCAGGCTCGAATGAGCATGATAGAGATGGGGTAGTGGTCTGGACAGAAACACTTCTTGTGGGTCTGGTGAGGTCCAGCTTCAGGGTCTGTGCTGCAGGGCTGGGGCACAAGGGTGGGGGAGGGCTCCTTGCCTGACCTTTCCACCTGGGATTCTGGCACCAACACTGACATTCCAAGCATCCTCTCTGAGGGCACTGCCTGGGGTATGAGGCTGCTCATGTCACGCCAGGAAATTTTGGCCATATGTTTCTGATTCATTTACACCCATAAAAATGTGATTTTTAAGAGCAACATGACATGCAATAAGCTTTCTAGGCCTTCTCTCCTGCTCCAAGTCCCTGCTCAGAGGAGCGGACAGATTGGTTTTGCCAAGAGCAAAATGAGTTCAGACTCCAGGATCCTCAACCCCAGAGGCAGGAATGCCAGCAAGGCTTATACTGGTGGTCCTCTGGAAATGTAAGGTGACTCCTGACAAGGTACACCACCAGGCTGAAATTGTGCCTGAGATCCGGCTTCTGCCCTTTCCTAGGGAGCACTGCTTCAGTAAACAAGTAGTAGTAATGGCTTTTTTCCTTTCTATTTATGTATTCTCTATTTCTCATCCTTTCATTTGTTCTTATCACCTGAGGAGAATGGATTCCCCTGCTCAGCTTATGGGTCAACATACCTGCAGCTCCTGCTGTATCTTTGATCTTTCAGATGAGCTCTTTGTGAGTTGATCCACTGACTCTCTTTGGTTTTTGTTTTTATTAACTGAAATATTGCAAATTGCCTGAAAATAGAGGAACTCTGTTTCATTCTCAAATCCATGCTGCCTCTGAGGCCACTTGGCTCCAGAATTGTGTCTCTTGAGTTTACCTAGTTTTGCCGTCATACCATCCCTAGCCCATTCTTATCTTTTTTTGTCTTACTGGCCAGGCCTGGCTGCTTCTCCTCTTTGCTGCTCCTGGACATGGTGGGTGAGATCTGCTTCTGTTCCAAGTGACGGAGAACAACTAAATGCTGCTGCCCCCCAAATAAGGGAAGGATGGGAGTTTTGAAAACCCACAGATCAATATATTAATCCTGACGCTACCACTTCCTGGTTGTCTGTCCTTGGGTCTCAGTTTCCTCCTCTGTATAGTGAAGATGAAAAGATCCATCTCACAGAGCAGCTGTAAGGATTTAATAAGGGTGTGTCATGTTTGTCTCTGTATCCACAGGGCCTGGCACACAGGAGGGGCCATTTCATGTTGGGTAGAGTCACTGTCCTTCAGCCGAAGGCCACCAGGGACAAGCTAGTAGTTGAGAAAGTTGGGTTTTATTACTTGTTGCAGTGAAGGAGGGCATAGATCCTGGGAACTGTGGAACAGATCAGTAAGGGGTGTTTCAAAGAAACTATGATGAGATTTGGGCTTTGGTTGAGTGATTTGGGAGAAGTGGGAGTTTGATGAGGTCAGAAATTGGGGGTGATGATATAATTGAGTATCTCAATACATCTGATCTCTAAGGAGGGGAGATAGGAATAAGGATAACGCTGTAACTGGAGAGGAAATCATTCATTTTATAGAGAAGGGGGTGCTATGGTGTCAGGTGGTGTGTGGCATAGTATCACTGTCATCACTTTTTCTTAGATGCAATGATAACATGACCTTGCTTGGGCCCATTTTATCATGAGCTTGGAGTCACCTTGTCTGAGGGTGGTGTTCTGTGAATTGTGACATTTGATAGGAGAAAAACAACAGCTGTGAGTACCAGGTCAACTTCTCAGTGTGAGGGGCTGATTTTTTTTTTCTTGCTTGCCAGCTTTCTGTTTTTTTCTCTCAAAGGCATGGCAGGTTGGCCAGTGTTTCTATAAGAAAGAAGAATTAGGGAAGAGTAACCTGAATGTTCTGCTATAACATCAAATGGCCTTCATGGAACCCGAGTGTGTGAGAAAGTGACTCTTTCCCTAGTGGGTAGTTCAGGCAGAAGTTCAGGGAGAAGAAAGTAAAGGCATTGGGGAGGAGACAATATTATCTGAATTCTTGTTCTGGATAAGTGGGGGAATAGGGGTGTCAGGAGCTAGGACCAGATATTCAGAGGAGCAGGAATTCCCCAAGGCTGCAGAACATGGAGCAATCAAGTGGCTGGGGGCAAAGTCACAGTATGCACACAGTGGGTCCAAGCTAAGTGGGGAAGCCAAGGACAAATGTGAAAATGAGTACAAGCCACCAGAGAAGCACTGGAAGGAGTGAGATCTAATACCAAGAATGTCAGGTATTAGAAGTTGTAAAAATTTCATAAAGCCCCAGAATGGCAAGGCAAGAAGTTTATGAGATGTCTTGATCTTTACCTACTCATAGGATAGAACGCTTAAAGAAACTGGACCAGGTCACACAAATATGGCATCTTAGGAAACCATGAAGGAAAGTGTTTGCCTAAAAGTTGGGAAAGTGGGAAGTGACCAGATTATTGATATTCTTGAATGTAGTCTCCCTGTCCTCCACTCCCCTGTAAAACACATTTATTTGTTTGGATTAACGAATTTTGATGGTTTGACTTCTGACTATGCTTATGTTAGCGAAAGATTGCTGTTGCCTGGAAATGTTGCCCACTCGAATCATGAAGATGATTTGCCTCCATCTCTAGCAAGTCTTAGAGCCTCCTAGCAAACCACTCTAGACTATATGTCTCCAAATAGGACAAGTTCATAATTCATATATTGTCTCCTTTTCAGAATGTCATTACCATGAGGTAGGGATGTTGTCATCTTTGCTTGCTATTAGGTTGCCACACAGGTTGTGGTCCCATAGCTCTTTGTTCCTGTGCTTTCAATCTCTCCTTCTCAATTGTTCCCTCCTTATCAACATTTAAACAAATTATTTCATTAAAAATAAAACTCTCCCTGTACCTAAGTCTCCCTCCAGCTACTGTTCCATCTTTTTCTATTTCTTTAGTCATGCTTTTATTCTGAATGTTGTCTGCCCTGTATCTTCAGATCATTCACTCCCCACTTCCTGCAGGCTGACTTTCATCTCCATTACTCCCTGGAAATTCTCCTGCTATGGGCACCTAGGATCTCTGTTCCTAGAATATTCTGTGACCACAAATCTCAGCCTAAGCAAGATGCCTCCTCTGAACTCCAAAACCAGGTACCTGCCATTGGTAAACTATTTCCACCTGTTTCCTCAAGCTATGCACAAGGGAGCTTATAATCCTCCCTTTCCTTTCCTAACCTTCTTTGTCTCCCATGTTCCTCATCTCAGATAATGATATTGCCATGGATCCATTTTTTTCTGATGACAGACCCAAGACATCCTCAGTAGCTCCTGTTTCCTCACCCTCCAATCTCCAACATCCAGCTGATCACTAAGTACTCGCTAAATACACCTGCAGTTGATTCTCTTTTGCTAGTTTAGGTCATCATCGCTGTTTGCCTGGATTACTGCAGCAGCTTCCAGGCTCCATGCCTTCCATCTTTCTTCCCTGAGACTTGTCCTCCATTCCACAGCCAGAGCAAGCTTTTGAAATGAAACTCCACTCCTATGCATACCTACCTTAAGTCCATCACTGGCCCCACCTGACTACGCAATGAAGCTCAAACTAAGAAGCATGAGTTCATATCTCCGTTCTTCTCTTTAATAGCTACATGAATATACACAAGTCATTCTGAGACTTAGTTTCTTTACCTGTAAAATGGGAATGATAATGCATGCCCTTCCTATTGTGTAAGGAGATGAATGTCATCAAATAGATACAATGTGCAGTGCTTTATGAAGTAAGGAATGAGAATCCACTGCTCAATACATATCTGTTGAGTAGATGAATGAATTGCTTCTGTCATTCTGCTCCCCCATTCAGGCCCACTGGATGGGGAAGGGAAGCAAAGCAGTAGGGGAGACAATTTCTAGCCCCTTAAATTTGAGGGAGATGCTGCTTCACAATCTGGGACCAACATGTTTAGTGCTGACTTTCTTTCTCCTCAAGTGTCTTTATTGTATCCATCCGTAAATCCAGCTGTGGAGGAACCACTTCAAATAAGCTCTCCTCAGCATATATCACCACCCCCTGAGGAGTGTATGTTCTATGAAGTTAAGGGAATAAATATAGATTTTTCTAGAAGAGGAGAAAAATAAAGGACTTTCACTTTTATTCAAAATTATCACTTCAGCAGCTGCCTACATGACTTGGAAAATTCCCCTCATATCTCTTGATGGATTCTCCACTGTCAAAATCCCCATTCTCACTGGCTGACAGGGACTGGTTTTTAGCGCCAACAATATTTGATGTCAAAATGCAGAGGGAAGTGACACCAGGATCTCTTACTACACATTAATCTCTTCATTATTTCTGACATAGATATTATAACATTGTCACAGATTTAATAGAGGATAATGGCAATACAATTCTAATGCATTAGGTATGATCTGGGGTGACTACAGTCTAAACTTTTAATATAAAATAGATATTCTGTATGTGAAGGTAAATGAGCTTGAACACAGGCACATACAATGGCTATAACAAAGGCATTGCCTTCACAATAGGGAGTGAGAAATGAACTTTTCATTACTGGATATGATTGACATCTTTTTGTGTCCATTCATGGCTGCAAAAATCCCAGAGTCATAGCAGAGAACATGAAGAATTTCTCCACAGCTGAGATGGAGACTTTAAGGCACAAAGTTATGGAGGTTTGAAGTCAATTGTTTTCAAAAATGCAGAGCAAAATGAAATAATTTTGCACCTTGCTGTTAGTCAAGATGTTTCCTTCTAAAGCATTTTTTTCACTCAGTGGTATCTAAATGATATATATCTTTTCGATAGCCACAGGTGGTAGGTGTCTGTTCCAAGGATTTTCCTTTAAATGTTTCCAGCAGTCCCCCATGGAGCTAAAGAAACAGGAGAAAATCGCTGCCCAGTTCTTCAGCTCCAGGCCATTCTAGTTTCTTAGAACTAACTTATCTTTCCTCTTTGTTTTTACTTTTTGTTTCTTGTTATTTTTCATGTAGATTTTGCATTTGGAGATCCCCTCTTTTCCCCATGTCCCCAGGGATTAGGAACTCAGTTCTAACTGTTAATCTCTAACTTAATATTTACTCCTCTGAGGTGATATTTTTTTTCCCAAAAGAAGCCTCTCTGACCAGAGTTAAAAGAGAAACAGCACTCTCTTTCCACTGGGTCTAGGGGCCTTCCCAGGTGGGCCTAGAGCATTGTGGAGGCGCTGCGCATCCTGCAAAAGGGATCAAGTGACAGATCTTGAGGCCATGTGGGTTCAAGAGGGCCATTCTATGGATGAGAAACTGGGGCTTGGAAAGGTAATATGAGTGGACCACCATAGCTCCCTACATCAATACTCAGATTCATAGGACATTAGGAAGAATTGGAATGGAGATACTTCCCTGTATGTTTCATAACCAAAATGTTTCACAACACATTAGAATGGACTCACACAGGGGGTGGGAGTTTCCTTAAACTTTGGCTGGAAGAATTCCTTCCTTTAGATGTGTATTTCTCAAGGGCTTCTCCTGATTCTAACAAGGGCAAACTATCTAGAGTTAATAGGAAAATTTAGTGCTATAAAAAAAGAAAGAGGGAGAGAGAGAGAGAGAGAGAGAGAGAGAGAGAGAGAGAGAGAAAAGAAATAAAGAACGAAAAAAGAAAGAAAGAGAGGAAGAAAGGAATGAAAGAAAGAAATGAAAGAAAGGAATGAAAGTGAGAAAGAAAAGACAAAACTAGCAAAAATCTTAACATGTTGCATAATTGTAAAATGTAATAATATATATCTTGTAAAACTGTGAGCTCTCTAGCAGGCTTATAATGAGTCAGTTTCTCACCTAGGTTTACAAAAAAAAGTAAAGAGCATTCTAGTTTGCAAATCAGCATTTCCAGAGGTGATAGTATGTTTGGTTTGTCTTTCTCTTAAGATGCCAGATTCAAATAGAAAGTCATGAAAAGAATCAACTAATTTTGTAAAACTTAACTGGTGAATCCAAGTTGTAAAAACATAGTCTATCTTAGAAATCACCCTATCACACTGGCCACTTGAGGCATGTTGTTAATAAAATATTAGGGAGAGAAAGAAGCAGAGACATTTAGGTTCTATGGTTCAAAAGCACAAGAAGTAAAAACTGGGCAGAGAGGATGAAAGAGTGGCATCTGGCCATATAGCATTGCTAATATCATAGTGATTACCATATATTGAGCTCTTACTAGTGTTAAGTGATTTATATGCATTATTTTTGGTTTTTCACAATATTATTATTATGAAATAATGTTATTATTGTTATTCCTTTTCACAGGCAAAGAAAGAGAGATGGAATAATTTTCTGAAGGTTAAAAAGTTCTGTGGTGGGCAGCTTCTGACATGCCTCCTGGTGTTTAAGCTCTTGTGCAATCCCATCCACCTGATTGTGGGTTGGACCAATGACATTCTTCTGAGGAACAAAATGTGGTCAAAGTGATGGGCTCTCACTTCCATATTAGGTTATAAAAGATTATAATTTCTATTTTTTCTCTCTTTGGTACTTTTCTTGCCTTCCTGTTTTCTCACTCTGATGAAGCAACTTTCATGTTGAAAAATGCTCTGTGGAGAAGTCCATATGACAGGAACTGAAGAAATCCTCAAACTAAGAGCTCATGAGAAATTGAGGCCCCAGTCACCAAACTACAAGGAACTAACCATCCCATAACCACAGAAGTGAACTAGAAGCTGGTTTTCCCAGTTGAGCCTTCAGATGAGACCACAACCCCAGCCAACACATTGACTGTGGCCTGTAAGAGACCTGAAGCCAGAGGCACCCAGCTAATCTGCACCAGATTCTTAACCCACGACAGCTATGGGAAAATAAATGTATGTCATTTGACTCTGCTATGTTCTGGGCCAATGTATTACAAAAGCAACAGATAAATAATGTAGTTACAAAGAAGCTAAGCTAGAATTTAAACTGAGAACTTCCCTGACCCCCAAACCTATCTTCTTTCTACATCACCCTTAAGTCATGGAATATTTATGGAACATGTTTTATGTGCTGGCTGTCATGTTATACATTGGGGATGCACAGGCACAGTTCCCTAGCAAGAAGGAAGACTAGACAATTCTTTATGGGGAGTTAGGATTTGAATTTGGCATTGCCTCAAATGTAGAGTAAACGAAGGAGGAGGACCACATCCCAAGCATGGGGAATAGTGTGAGAATGACTATAGGGTTTAGGATAAGTTTGGCCTATGATAATCAGGCCATTTGGGGCAGAGTGGAGGATTCTCATCTGTGGCCTAAGAAAAACATGCTCCAATCCAAAAGCTTATCTGTCCTCAGGATACAACTGAAAAGACCCTGACTATTTTGTTATGTATATATATTTAAAAAAAATATGTAATAGTATTATAGAAAAGACTCTGGGATGTGATTGCTCAAGATCCCTTTGAATTGTTTTCAACTGATTTCCATGGTATATTGTTAAATGGATAAAGCAAAATGCAGGATGGAAGTATTCTAGCTATTTACTAAGAAACATTGAAAGAATTAATCAGAAAGTAACTGAAAAAAAAGGGTTATTTTCTGTACAGGGTAGAGGAGAGAAGTGGAAGGTAGAGAATGGGAACAAGCCTACTCTGAATGCATATTTTTGCATAGTTTTACTTTTGAATTTTGTAAATGTCTTGAATTAAAAAAATAAACATTAAGTTTGCAAATAAAGGAAACATCAATCTAATTGAACTTAAAATTACAGAAAAGAATGCTCCCAAGGGACATTTGAATAGTGTCCTCAGAATATATATTCTAAGAACAAACATAATTGACTCTACTCAGTATTTTCATGTTAGAATACTGATGTTATCATTTCAAAGACTGTTTAATGGATATTACAGGATAAAGCTAGTAAGTTGTGCCAGTGTTACCAGGAAACAAGATTTTCATGTAAGAGAAAAGAAACGTGTATGACAAGTGTGCCTGGCTCACTTTTTACATTATCTACCCTAAACCTGGAATCAGCCATTTTTCCAAGAAGCTATGGTTCCTCATAGTGGGAAATGGTCTATTTTAAAAAGTGTTATCTGGGCACTAGAGAATACTAAAAAAAAAATGGCCTCACTTATGTCCTTTTATTGCCCCTGGCTCTAGATACAGCTGTTTTTATTTAATTTTACCTCCAGTCTCAATGGGAGCAAGAAGAGATTGAGTTTGGAGGAGGTGAGTGCCATCAGATGGTAAAGGGCATTAAATGCATCTTATATAAATCTGGACATGATCAGTGGAGGGGAACAGTTGAAGGTGCCTGTTGTTGATGGCAACAAAGAATAATGCTCAGTCTCATACACTTAAGTTATGTATTCTGGACCTAACATTGGGGTTAATAATCTCTTGTTTGCCAGTGTTCCATAACCCAGTTCTAGAATGAATACAAAACCACTTATACAACTTTGCAAATCCTGGTTTTATTGCTTGTTATGCCATTGGAACTACTTGAGCTCCTGGGCTTAGTCCAGTAGGATTTAATTTTATGTTATTATAGAGTTCTTATCACAATTTTAAATATATACTGAACTTTAAACATACAGATAAAAGCTGTGCCAGGCAGTCCAGCACTTGCACTAATCCAGAATGTCTCCACATTTATTTCTTAGGAAATGTGCTTGCTTTGTTGTCATCCTCTAGTTTCTATATTATAGAAATAATGCAGCTAGGCAAAAAGAATAATTAATACAGTACAGAATATTAACAATTGAGAAGATAATAGTCTTCCTGCCCCCACTCCCTTTTCTAGAGCATTTGATTTTCCCATTTATTACCACCATAATTCTGAATAATAAACCAGTAGTTTTTGATTTATGGACGTCCTTATTTGGAAGATGAAGAATTTGACTTATCAACACATATCTAGCTTATTTTCCCTTCTATACGTCTTCTGAATTTGTTGGTTAAATTGTTGTTTTCAGTCGTACTGGTGATCTTTAAAATGTTTCTTAATATAACGGAGCCTCTACTTTTGGTTTTAGACACACACTCTTGATTCATCATTTTTCAGAAATAAACTACCTCTGTGTTACTTTCTATTTTTTTCCTCTGAGCCATCTCATCCTCCATCAGTTTTTATTATTTTTTATATTATCGGGATTTTGACACTGATATTCTATTCTATAATTACAATTATGTTAAGTGCTTTGTCCATTGGTTACTACAAATATTAAAAATCAATAAATAAAATGTATCACAATTTGAAAATATTGTTTACTATGGAATTAAATAGTGTGATTATGGAGAAATAAAGGTAATTTCATATCATCAGACATGTGTTGTCTATAAGAGAACATTTCAAGTATAAAGCCAATGGGAGTCTCTTTTTTTTAATATGCCATAAACTGTTTAAATTAACAGCATAATTTAACATGCTCTGCTTCTGATTCATAACTTCCTTGAGCTTTTTCATGTTTACTGGATATATATATATATCCAGTTATATATATAGATTTTTTTTCCTTTTTGAGAAAAAAATCTGTACCATTTTAGCATGATACTTGGATCTTTCAGCTTCTACTTAAATCATAATTTTGTGGAATAAAATGTATTTTTTTCTGAAGAAACTCCCCTTGGAACCCTGGTTCCAGTGCTGTTTTCATTGCCTTCCATGGTATTTTCCTTGTTCCTTAGAGCCCACAACTTCTTATTCCCTAGATTCATTTTTCAATATGCTGAGTACATCCCTAAGAATTTTTTTTTCATAAAGGGAGTGTAATAGGTAAACTTTATGGCCTCAGATGATGAGAATATCTATCTTCACTTTTGTTTTGATAGTTTTTCAGGGTACATAATTCTAGTTTCAAAGTCATTTTCCTTCAGAATATTGGAGGAAATTGTCCTCCAGCCTCTGGTCAATCTTGATTCAATATCTTTCTTTAGCTCTGAAAAATTTATCTTTTACCTTTCACTGGTTATTTTCTCCCCTCCATGTTCTCTCTCTCTTTTTAACCTGGGACTCCTAATTGGCAGATGTTCATCTTCTGGGATATCCCTTTATGTTTATTATGTTTTTTAAAAATCTAAAATTTCTATTTTATTGCTCTTTTGTGGTACTTTTTTAGCAGCTTCCCCTAATAAATTATTTTAGCACTGGATTTGTTTTTATGTAGACCTTCTTTTTAATATTTATTTGAAAAATTATTTTATTGCGCCCATTTAGTTGCAGCCTACTATTTTCTTGTAAATTTCTTTGAAGTCTGGTATTCTGTGGTCCTTCCTATCTGTATTGTAGGTTTTCTCAAACATCTAATCCTTGATTATCTTTTTGTGTTTGTGTATTAAGCGCAGAGATGTGTAGTAGAAGACTGGATGATTGTGGTGTGGGCGAGGAAAGCAGGGGACATTGGAAGAGGAGGAAGACTTGAGGAGGGTACCAGGGCTAAATCGAGGAGACAGGCCCTGGTGAATTTGCCCTACTCAAGCTGGAGGCCTGGTCCTGATGGTCTAATTATCCCAGAATCAAAGCTGTCCTGTTTTTCTAGAAATAATATGGCCAAGGCAATAGCCCTAACTTTGTAAAGTGTCAAGCCTTGGGGCAAAAAGATTAAAAAAAAAAAAGAAGAAGAAGAAGAAGAAAAGCCAAAGACATAAAAAAGACAAAGCCCACTGGTTAAAAACAGGAGCGAGCATCCTGTCTGCTGGTAAAGTTCTGCTCTGAAGGCAGCATGCTCCACATCTCCAGCTGCCTCCTGCGTTTATGCCTTAACTCTGAAAATGTGAAAGTTTCTCCATTAGCAGAAAACCTTCTTGACAGTTGCGAGTACTCCTCAGGAATGTTTGGAGCTGAGCTGTGCAGGGGCGATGATTGGGCCTCGTGCTTTGCTGGCTGACAGTCTGTCACTGCGGGGGTTAATCCAGGCCCCAGTGGCTCTGCAGGAGGAAGCACTGGACAGAGACTCAAGAAGGCCATCCGCAGAAAGAAGCTGCATCCTCACACCAGAGCCCGCTTTAAGGAAGGGGTCCTGGCATTGCTCGAAAAAGTGACATTCTCTCTGGAGCTGAAATAATAAAGAAAATCCACTCACGTTTCCTTAGAAAAATCCCTCCTCACTTCCCCCCACCCTCCCATTTCAGCAGGCAGAATTCCAGCATGTGGCTAGATGAGGTAGTTTCCAGATGTCTGTGATGTTCATATTAAGGGCTGGAAATGAAATAATTGGAGCTAGCATTTTGGTTGCACCCACTATTATGGGCTCTGTCATACAGGCTTTCAGCACCTTATTTCAACCCTTACAACTCCTTCAGAGAAGGTAGCCTTGTCTCCATTTGACATTCAAGTAAGTAAAAACCATCATTTGAATGCAGGTCTGGCTGACTTCAAAATGCTGCTTTTTGTGTTAACATCCATGTACATTAAAGTATTTGTCAAGCACTGTATTAAAATCCCCTTTCACTAATAATTAGGTGAGTTTTGGACTTCAGGTTTTTTAATTTGTTAAGTGAAAATAATAATAATGTTAACATTGTGATATGTTGTATGGATATAAAACTCAGTACATGCCTAGAACATAGTACACATTCAATAAATATTTAATAAAAACCAAAAATAGTCTTACAGAAAACTCGTTTCCTTAGAGCAGGGCTTCTCAATTTTAGCATGTGGACATTTTGGACTGGATAATTCTTTGTTACAGGTGAAAGGGGTGCTGGCCTGTGCATGTAAAATGTTTAGCAGCACCCCTGACCACTGCCCACTAGATGTCACTAGCAACACCCCACCCCCTAATTGTTTTAACCAAAAATGTCTCCAGACATTGCCAAATGTTCCCTGGGGAGCAAAATTGCCCCATTGAAAACCACAGCCTTGGAAGAAACCAATTCTTGGACACCATAGAGGAGAAATCTGTAAATAGTAAATATTTTATTCAGTGGTGAATATTTTAGACTTTGCAGGCCACAAGGTCTCTATTGCAGTCACTCAGCTCTGCCACTGCAGTCAAGGAACAGCCTAGACAACAAATGTGAACAAATGTGTTACTGTGTCCCAATAAAACCTTATTTACAAACCTTGCTGACCCACGGGGGGTTGTTTGCTACCCCCTGCAAGTGCAAGCTGAACAGTAGTGCAGCACCCTTTTTAGAGATGTCCCACTGTTACTGTGTCCTACCTTCTAGCCTGGGCTAGGGCTTACATACAGGCAGAGGAGACTTTGTCTACCTGGAGGCCATGGGAAAGGTACCTATACAGCCCTCTGCCTTTAGGTTAGATACAATGCCTATGACATCATAATGGGAGGGTCATTTTGTGGAGGTCAAACATGGCTTTGACCAGTATCCTATTTATCAGGGTATGTTCTTACAAGATGGCTAGACAATAAAACTGTTTTTAAAGAGTACTACCTAACATGTAAGTGAATTTCTCCATTGAGAGAGCTGCTTGATCCTCTGTATCCACTGCCTCTGGAAGGATAAAGGGGTGGGGCAACAGCCCTGGAAAGAAGGGACCAGTATATGAAATCATGCAGCAGGATCCCTGAACATAAATCTGGCTGACTTCTCAAATCTACCAATGGCCATTTTAGGCTGAAGAGGAAATGGCAAAAAAAATACAACTCTATTATTTGGTAAGGGTGTAATCGGCTCACAAATGGACCTTTATTAATAAGGAGCACCAAAATCCTTCTGTAAATAATACCCTACAACCATTGTGTTGGCTGCCAGGTTAATGCTTGTTACCCATTATGATGATGGTCTACACATCTGTCTCAATAGAACACAAACATTAGCCTGCACAAACATACTCTCATGGTTTTACACGCAGAAGCCTTGTGAAATGCAAGGAAGAGAGTGGTAGATGGAAATCAAAGAGGCTGAGTTAAATTTGTTTGGAATCTACTGCTTTACTTCAATTAGCTCATATATATAATTGTGGCTTTATTAGAAAAGAGATCATTTTCATATCATAGCTTTTGAAATTTCCAATATTGAAGGAACTGGATCTTGTCTATCTTTCTTTTTCATTTTCTTTGGCCCTTCCCCCCATATCTGTGCCTTTCCTCACTTTGTTCCCCTTACCAGGAATGCCCAGTTCAAGCTCAATAGCTTGGCAGAGCTCTACACCCCCTGGACACCTCCTCTGACCACCTCAGGGCATTGCATCTACCTACTCTAAAATTTTATAGCTGAAGCCTGTTCATTTATTTGGTTCTTAGTCCATTGACTTTTTAATGAGCTCTTTGGAAGCTCTTTCTGGTTGGAGGCCTCAATTTATATTTTTCTGCGCTCCCCAGTGGCTTAATTTATGCTCAGTAAATGCTGGTTCATTAATTGATGGTTAACCCTCTAAAGATTTGTGAGAGTAGGTTTTGGGAAAATCAAAGGGATAACAATGGGAAAATGTGTTGAAAGCTTTTATAAGAGTGTAATGTTATTGCTGGTGCACCTCTCTATAAATAGCAAATACCAGTACTATTACTAATTGTACCATTACTAACACTTCTACGACTGCTACTTCAGTGCTACTATTCTCACTAATGTTTAATGTTCAAGTGAAACACAGAAGACTTAAGCAGAGTTTTCTAATCAAACTGTGGAGCACGGTGACTATTGGATGGTGGTGGAAGCAGCTAGAGGGGAGAATTCTGCAAAGGCAAGAGAAAAGTGCAAGATTAGGGCTGGAGGAGAAAGAATACTATGAAAGGGAAAGAAAGGAAGAACGAGATTCATTCCCTGATGAGGGAGAATCCTGGGATTATAAAATTAAAGTGAGATAAAGAACTACAAAAAAAATGTAATACAATGTAGTCCCATGGGAGGAAACACATTGAAGCCCTTCAGCCTTATAGAAGATGAAGAGGCTGCTTGCCCAAGAGCAAGCCTAAGGAATGGCTCAGCAAAATAGCATTTTCAAGTCCACAAAACCACTTCCTTGAAAATGTAGCTTTATTCTTGCAGTGGTCCAGGTTCATTAGAAGAATTGGGACTATTTTGGGAATCAAGGAGGCCAAGAGCTTCTCATGGTATAGCCTCACATCAATCCAGCTTGGATGGGAACTAGAGTTTTGTGGATTCAACAGTTTGGGCTCAGCTAGGAGCTGAGTAGTTTGACTCTTTCCCTAGAATGGCAGAGAAATACCTGGATCAATATCATCAAAATCACCAGTAGATTGGTCACAGCCTTCAATCCTCAATCACTGCCCAACTGGTGCAATTCCATAGCCTTTAATTTTTTTTTTACCATTTTAAAACAGCTTTAATACCAAATTTCTCTAAAGTCTTGGATGAAGTTCTTATCACTTCATCCCTCCGAAGTCAAATAATTCTTTTCTTGATGAGTTTATTAACTGAGCTTTCTACACTTTATGTGATTGTTCTTGATTCAAAATGCCCTACTGAACACATCGATCTGTCTAGTTGCTGACTTTCAACTTCCTGGGTTAACCAATCACAAAGCACCCTAATCCTTCTTGGTTTGTCCTAAATTGCATTTGATACCCGTGCAACCTTATCTTTAATAAGTTCACCTAGGTAATTTGCATATAACAAACAAATTAGGTCTTCCAATTGTTATTTACAGGGTTCCAAAGCCATAAATCAATCTAGAAGTAACCTGCTACTAAAAGCCTTCTGGCTAAATGGGGATCAGAACCCAATAACCAAATGAAAGTTCATTCCTTCTCTCAAATACAATTTGTTCTTTACAGCTATATGGTTCCATCTCTCACCTATAATTAACTGTTAGATTTAGATCAGGAATGAAATGCCTGTTACTGTTTCAGTATCGATTCTTGGCTTATTTTGAGCATGTGATCACAACTTGTGGTGTTTTTCTGTTCTGTTTTGATGGTTCCACTGTAAGGATGCATGTGGAATGGTCAGAGCAGGGACACAGGAAATATGGATTATTTTTCTGGCTCTGACATATTGTACCTGAGAGCTTCAGGGTAATATACTATATACTACCATTCCCCCAATTTCCCCACTCTAAATTGAGGGGAAAGTAGTCAATGGACAAACACCAAGTTGTCCATGAATTCTTGAAATGACATGCAACTTTTTTTTTTAATGTGTTTGTGGATTTTTTCCCTTTTATAAAGAGGTCCATAGCTTTAATCAGAACCCATTTCTGACATTAAAAGATTAAGAATTACCAGATTAGATTCCACTCCTATTTCAGTACATACATAATATGATTTGATTGTAATTTTTTGTTCTCAAGGGAGAATTCTATACTTCAAAAAGTTAGGGTCTTAAGCACTCAACTGTGCTCTCTAAATTGAATGTATCTACAAATCAAGGGTATGAGGAAGTCTGGACTTTTGATAAACTAACCTGGGATAATTGGTCATTCCTATGGAGAAAACCAAATCCTACCTCACACCATACACAATAGCCAAGCTCCAGATATTAAAAACTTAAATGTGAAAAGACAAAATTAAAAACATTTCAAAGATATGTGAGAATACCCAGCCAGCAGTAAAGTATTTCTAAAATAAGATAAAAATTATATGTCATATACACACTACTATATATAAAATACGTAGGTAACAAGGACCTACCATATAGCACAGAGAAATCTACTCAATAGTGCGTAATAATCTATGTGGGAAAATAATCTGAAAAGCAATGGGTATACTGATTTATGTTGTTGTACACTTGAAACTAACACAATTTTTTCTTTTCTTTTTTGGCCACCCCACAACATATGGAATTCCTGGGGCAGGGATCAGATCCGAGCTACAGCGGTGACCACTGCAGCAGTGCTGGATCCTTTAACCCACTTTGCCAAGCTGGGAATGGAACCTGGGTCCTGGTACTGTAGAGACACCACCAATCAATCCCATTGTGCTACACTGGAAACTTCAAAATGAACACAACTTTGTAAGTCAACTGTACTCCAGTAAAATTTTAAAAAAATTATATGTCCTAGAGGAAAACATGGATACATTTTACTATGCCATAGTTGCAAACTTATGTATGATCAAAGACTTCTAAATAAAATTTAAAAACATACTACAGACTAGAAAAAGATATTTCAAAAACTTATAACCCCAAAAGTATTAGTATATTAAATATAATAAAATTTTCTTTTCTACATTAATAAGAAGAAGACCAAAATATAGAAAATGGGAATGAGATATGAAGAGGTTAAAGAAAATACAGAGACATGATGAATGGCCTCTACTATTCACATCCCTCCAGACTCTAACATGTCCTGCTATTTACTTTAAAATTTATTCTATGCCATTTGTCATGGTTATCTATTTCATCTGAGCAACTCTTTTTGTTAAATTTCTTGAGACAAGCACTATGTTTTAAACTTTTAAATATATCCATTAAATAGCCCCTAGCACATCACTAGATACACAGGAGAAACTCAATAAAGATCATATTTTTTAACATTTAAGTACCTCTGAAATTGAGATGCACATTACAATTTATGGCATTTGACACCATTCAAAATATAGTTGCCTTTAACTGCATAAGCATGAATTTTGCTCTCACTGTTCATCACTATCATCACTTCAACTGAGTTAGATGCATTTCTGGCACTACATTTATTGAGTTTAATTGTTATTTAAATACATTTTTGAAAGACTACACTTTGATTTGATACTGGTATAAAATGTTACGGTAAAGGCAGACAACATGGAAATACAGTGGTAAAACAAAGAGCATATTGTACAATGGCTACAATTCCATATCTTTCTGCAAAGTGAAGACCAAGTCCCATAAAGGTGCTAAAAATGGAAGGAACCCACAAGTATATGAAGATGTGAAAAATTCTGCCCTTGAGATATATGTAAAATGATCACCATTTGTAGTCTGAGCAATACAACTCAAGGCAAGAGGAAATGCCAAGTCTCAGAAGGAAATTCAAGGCAACAAGGGGCTGACATAACTAATTCAATCTGCCACTTAGTCAGTCAAGAAAAATATCAGTATCAAAATGAATAATATGTTTTAACAACTTGGAAGAAAATTCTAGACACAGTAGTGGAGCACTCTTTAAGAAATGCTGCCCCATAAGTACGCTTGGATGATAGCGTGTGGATAAATACAAGTGTTGATTCTTAAGTCAATCTCTGAATAGAAGGAAATTTTGGAAATGCCTTAACTGATTTACTTCACTTTTGTTTATTTGTTTTTCTGTATGCATAATAGTGATGGCTGATACAAATTTGGGCAAGTAGGACTAAAATATCTCTTTGAATAAGTTTATACAAATAACACTAAGTTATTAAAAAATACATTGTATGTTGTTGTATATAAATGAAGGTCATTCTATGATTGAGGTAAGGGGAGTGATCATTTTGTTTAGGTTGTGGCTTACCCTTGCACAGAAACTGGACCGGCCTTGTAAATAGCTTTGATGGAGAGAGTGTGGTAGAAGGTTCTGGGTCCAGGCCTAGCCTTTAAGACACCTGGCAGCTTTAACTTTAACCCTCTTGGGAATCTAGATACTGTTCTATAAAGAAGCTAGTCTAGACTACAGGAGCAGAGGCCATAGAGGGGAGGAATGAGCCAATCAATGATTGCCGGCATCAAGCATCAGCTATGTGAGAAGGGCCTTCTTGGATGTTCCAGCCCAAGCTGAAATTGGCTGCATGAGTGATCTCACTAACACTACATGGTGCAGAACCAGCCAGCTGAGCCCAGCCAACACACAGAATTATGATCACTAATAGATCATCATTGTTTTAAAATCTTAAGGTTTTGGGGGGTGCTTTCTTATGCAACAATAGATAACTAAAATAAATTCGTCTTTAAAAAGGTTGTTACCATAACAAAACCCCTCAAATGTGTAATATTGGCTTTGGGACAGAATACCAAAAAGAGACTGTAAGGACACTGTGGGAAAGAAGCAAAAAAGATCTTCATGAAAGTTGCAAAAATGTGGCCATTGTTATTGAAGGCTGAAAAAAGAGGGACAAATGTTATGCAGTTGCAGAACTATGAACAATACTACCACCTGGGATAACTTGGAAAAAGAAAAATTACAAGCTAAACTAGTGGATATAGCCAAAAATATTTTCATAAAGACTTAAAAATTCCAACTAGTGTGTTTTAAAAATATATGATAGAGTGTTGCAAGAGATAATGACATGAATTTTTACCTTTAAAGCATAATTTTGAAGAAATATAGAGCACTCAGACATTTTCTTCAGCTGGTAAAAGTTTTTCAAAGTAAGAAATAGCCTTGTAAAAAAGAATAGATCTAGAGTTCATCCAATAATAGTGTCCTTAGGGTCAAAATTGAATCAAGAATGTAGCTGAAAGACTCTGTTTACACATCAGAAAGATTTAAAATGGTGTTTCGTAAACAATTTCAGCTAATCAAAGGAGCTTCTAAAAATCATAAGGCAGTGTTCCCTGATTTCAAATTATACTACAAAGCTGCAGTAATCAAACAGTGTGATAGTGGTGCAAAAGCAGACACATGGATCAGTGGAACAGAATAGTGGGCCCAGAAATAAACCCACAATTTTATGGTTAATTAATCTATGACAAAAAAAGCAATAATTAATACCTAATGTTGAAAAGTCAGCCTTCTTCTGTTATTAATTTCTAGTTTCATTCCACTGTGATCAGAAAAGATACTTTGCATATTACAACTTTTTAAAATTTAGTAAGACTAGTTTTGTGGCCTAATATATGATATATTCTGGAGAATGTTTTATGTACACTTGAGAAAAAACAAGGTATTCTGCTATTGTTGGGTGGGATATTCTGTGTATGTTGATTAGGTTCAAATGACTTTATTTATGTGTTTGTTTGTTTATCTTTTTAGGGCTGCACCCACAGCATGTGGAAGTTCCCAGGTTAAGGTTCAAATCAGAGCTGTAGCTGCTGGCCTATGCCACAGCCACAGCAGTGCAGGATCCAAGCCACATCTCTGACTTATGCCATGGCTCACAGCAATGCTGGATCCTTTAACCCACTGAGCAAGCCAGGGATAAAATCTATGTCCTCATGGATACCAGTCTGATTCATCACCACTGAGACATGATCAGAACTCCTCAATTGATTTATAATTTTCTCAAGTCTTCTATTTCTTTATCCATCTCTGCCTGATTGTTCTATCAGATTGAGAAGGGGATATTGAAATCTCTAGCTATTATTGTAGAGATGCATATTTTTCTTTTCTTTTTTGTCAATGTTTGCTTCAAATTTCTAGAGCTCGAAAATTTGGAACTTACCTTTATATTATATTATGTATATATTATGTATATACATACATAATATTATATTATGTATATATTATATTATATTACTTATGATTATATTTCCTCATGTATTGATACTTTTATTAACACAAAATATCATTCATTCATGTAACAGTTTTTGACTTCTCTGTTTTGGTGACTATCATAAAATATGCGTTTCCATCATCTTGCTTTCAATTTATTTGTGTCTTTAGATGTAAAGTGAATCTTTTGTAGACAGCATATATTTGTATCATATTTTTCTAAAAATCTATGCTACCAACCTATGCTTTGGATTTGTATAGTTAATCCATTCATATTTAAACAATCACTGATAAAGAGGGACTTACTTTTGCTATTTTAATTCCTTTTTATATGTCTGATTGCTTTTTTGTCCCAGTTTTCTCCATTACTTATTATTTTTGTGTTTAATTTTTATAGTGTCACATTTTGATTTTCTTCTCATTTCTCATTGTGTATATTATATATATATATATGTATGTGTGTATATTATATATATATATATATGTATGTATGTATATTCTATACATATATATGGTGGTTATCATTAACAACTACATATAACATCCTAAGGTTTTGACAACGTAATTTATTTGATATCAACTTAACTTCAATCATATATAAAAACTCCACTCATATACAGCTCTTCTCACTCACATTTATGTTATTGATGTTGTAAATTCATAGATTTATAATTTTTCACATTTATCTTTTCAACTCTGAAGAATATAAAAAGTGGAATTACAAACCAAAATTATGGTAAAACCGCTTTTTTATTTGCCTATGTATTTACTTTGATTGGAGGTAATTATATTTTCCTATTATTTTGAGGAGCTGCCTAGGTTCCTTTAATTTCATCCTGAAAGTTTACTCTGAGCATTTTTTTATTGGAAGGTCCAATGTTAAAATCTCAGTTTTTGTCTATCTAGGAATGGCTTAATTTTTTCCTCATATGAGTTTCTCTCAAAAGTGAAGGACAATGTTGCTAGATATATAAATTTTTGGTTGGTAGTCTTTTTTTTTTCCCTCATAGCACTTTAAGTATAATATTCCACTGCCTTCTGGCCTGCAAAACTTCTTTTGATATCCTTTAAATGACTGGTTATATTGGAATAAAGATTATCTTCTAATTAGAAAAAAAGACATTGGGGATATAAAACATGGTTTTGGAAGAATGATCATACTGATCAACTAGAGGATGTTCCTTTATATGATTGGTTATATTGGAATAAAATTATCTTTTAATTAAAAAAGATTTCTTTTGATAAATTAGCTGTTAATATTACTGATGATCCCTTATATCTGTCAAACTACTTCTCTATGGTTGTTTTTAAAATTCTCTACCTGACTTTATTTTTTGACAGAATAACTATAAAATGGCTTGGTGTAGGTTTCTGGAATTTTCTCTACTCAGTGTTTGTTGAGCTTCTTGTATTTGTAAATTCATGTATTTAAGCAAATTTAGGAAGAATTAGGGCCATTATTTCTTCAATCTCTTTTCCTCCTTTCCCTCTTTCTATACCTCTTCTGAAACTCTTGTAATACATATATTGTTCATTTTTATGGTATAACACATTTCCCTTTAGGTCTCTTCATTTTTCTTTATTCTTTTCTTTCTTCTCTTCAGACTTGATACTTTTAGTTTTCTTGTCTTACATTCACTTATTCTTTCTTCTGCCTGTTCCATTCTGATGCTGAACCCCTCTGGTGATTATTGCTTTTTTTTTTCAGCTCCAGAATCTGGTTCCTTTAATAATTTTTACATCTTCGTTGATATTCTCTTTGTACTTATATATTGTTTTACTGAATTCCTTTGTTCTTTGTGTTTTTATTTATCTCTCTAAGAATATTTAGGATAGTTATTTTAATGTTTTTGTCTAGTAAGTCTGATGTCTGTGTTTCTACAGGGATGACATTTACCAATTCATTTTATTTCTTTGGACACCAATTTGCTATTTTAATGTACGACTTCTGATTTCTGTTGAAAATTGGGCATATGTAAAAAACAGCCACTTCTCCCAGCTTTTGTTAACAGGTTTTGTGCCTATGAAGTCGTTTGTTGAGTAGTTGCCTGTTCTAGTCTAGGCCTGAGATTAAATCTTAAGGTCTTCTCAGGTTTTTCCTGAGGAATCATCTTCCCTGCCAGGGCTTACATGTGGCTTTCTCAATTCCCTTTATATACCTCTGCTTTTGAATACCTTAGTTTCCTAAGTAAGTCCCACCAAGTTTCTTCTATATGGTCTACAGTAATTTTCAATCCACAATCCCTTGCCCAGGCATATGTGGGGCTATATTCCCTCCATAGCTTTCACAAGCAATGACAAACACTCACCCTAATCCAAGATTTGATTTAGGTAAGACAGAGACCAGTTTTTCAGGAAGCCCCCAGACAGGTTAGAACAATATGAGTATGCACTACTGTGCTACCATTGTCCAGGTCAAGGGTGGAAATTGGGAATTATGCTACTGTTCCCTTCAGTCCAAGACTACACCATGCAGAGAAAGGGTGGGGAAAGTTTGAGTGATAATGTCTCAAAACTGCCTACCATTTTGAATATGGACTTTTCTTTATTGGCCATTTGTTTTGTTGCTATAGGCTTTTCTCTCTTTTTTGAAGCTATAAGGTTAATTCGGCCAGTTTCTGTTTTATCTTTATTTATTTAAAACATTTTCATGGGGGAAACAAGGGCTTGGGATTTCCTAGTTTGCTATTTTGCCGATATCACTTCCTGCCCCCCCCCCACTTTTTTTCTTTTTTGGGCCACACTTGCAGCATATGGAAATTCCCAGGCTAGGGTTCAAATCAGAGCTACAGCTGCCAGCCTATACCACAGCCACAGCAATGCCAGGTCTGAGTTGCATCTGTGCTCTATACCACAGCTCATGACAATGCTGGATCATTAACCCACTAAGTGAGGTCAGGGATTGAATCTGCATCCTCGTGGATACCAGTTGGGTTTGTTATCACTGAGCCACGAGGGGAACTCCCATTTTACATATTTTTAATAAGAACTTCTGGTAAAGTTATTTAATCCATGTCCTACCATTTTCTATTGGGCATTTGAAGACAGGTAACATTTTTAGTCTACAGCTCTCCAGTCCAAGAGTGTTGCACCAAGGACCCTCATACATATCCAAATCTGATGCAAATGATGACATTTGAACTTCAAGCTACAGGCATAATGGAATGAGACTTTTTAAGGAGGGGTTCATGTATTTTGAATGTGGGAAACATGATGTTTTATCAGAGTACATAGTATGGTAGATCATTTTCAAAAATAGCCCAAAGGAAATTCTCTCTCCTGTATATGTGTATTCATCTTTCCATATAGAAGTGAAAGTTCCCCTCCCCTTGATTTTGGATGACTTTAATCTGGGGTGGCTTTGAAACTTCCTTGGATCAATGGAATATAGTTGAAATGATGCTCCTGGTGTACTTAGCCAAGGCCTAAGAAGATCTTGTATCTTCCACTTTCAACCTCTTATTCAGCCATCATATAAAGAATCTTAGGTTAAGTCACTGACTTGTAATAGACCACATGGGAATACAGACTATGTAGAGAAGTACCAAGGCTCCCCTGCTTAGCCTCAGCTAAGTGCAATCTCACGCATGATACAAGTCTATGCTGCATAAACAAAAATGCACCCAGGTGAGTCCAACTAACATCACTTATTAGCCTTCCCTGAGCCCTAGCCAAATTGCAGAATCATAAGCAAACAAAAATGGTTGTGGTTTTAAGTCACTGAGATTGGGAGGGGGCTGGGAGGGAGAAAGGTTATATGGAATTGCCATATTATTTGTCTGAGAAAACATTTAATATATTTCATATATCAATTTAAACTAAAAGAAATTTTCTTTTTTAAAAATTTTATTGGAGTATAGTTGACTTACAGTGTTGTATTAGTTTCAGGTATACAGCAAAGTGAATCAGTTATACATATGTATACATATATCCATTCTTTTTTCCCATATAGATAATTACAGAATATTGAGTAGACCTGGTCATTGAGTAGCTGGTTACTGCCAGCCATCTATTCAATGCATAGTAGCGTGTATATGCCAATCCTACCCCCCCGATTTATTCCTTTCCCCCTCAACAGTTTCCCCTTTGGTAACCATAAGTTTGATTTTGAAATCTATGATTTTTTTTTCTGTTTTATAAATTTTTTTTGTATCATTTTAAATTAGATTCCACATATAACTTATATCATATTATATTTGTCTTTCTCTGTCTGATATACTTCACTTAGAATGATAATCTCTAGGTCCACTCATGTTATTGCAAATGGTGTAATTTCATCATTTTTTTATGGCTGAGTAATATTCCATTGTATATATATACTACATCCTCTTTATCCATTCCTCAGTCAATGGACATTTAGGTTGTAAAAGCAATTTTCATTTTTGTAGCTGAGCTCAGACACTAGTCATTATTTAAAATGAGATCCCTATATATCATGTCTTTTTCTTATTAAAACTACTTGCTAAGGAGGAAAGGATATACATTTTAGGGATACAAATTCTGGGTATTAAACTCTATTTTTTCTATTTATAAAGCCATATTAAGTGAGTTCATCTTACTGAATCAAGGTTTAATATTCTGTAAAGTGAAGATAATAATTCTGACATAGGTTTGGGGAATATAAGATATACTAATAGGTGGAGCTGGGTCCATATGTATATCTGTGCAACTTATAAAATTCCACATAATGATACTGTTGTGTAAAACATAAAGCACAATTGCTGGCACATAGTAGGCATATGAATAGTGGCAATTAAAGGAGACCTCTTCTTTTATAAAGAGGGTATTCTTAGACATTGAAAAATCTTCAGAGGAAGGATGCTATAATAGCAAAGTGACAGATATTTGGGTTATTAATTAAGTTAATTAAACTAATAATGAGTTTATACTTGGAACTGAAACAGTGCTTGTACACATAGTGAGCATTAAATAAATGCCAGTTATTATTGTTGTTGTTGTTGTTGTTGTTGTTGCTGCTGCTGTTATTATTCAAACAGCTGGTTTCACCCAATATTCCTTCTGGTCACATCTGGGAGAAAGTATTTATGTCAAACACTAGTTTTAGGTCCTGGTACCCTCATGCTGGCCATCTTTGGGACATGCTTCTGTCTTACTGGGGAAAGCAACAATGCCACAATCTGTATCCTGTGCCCAGTAGATGCATAAATGTCATTCTAACATCCTCTATTTGCCATGCATCCTAATTATCTTAGAAATATTTGGTTTCTGAACTAATTTAATGGCTTGATTATGGTTACTATTACCTGAAGAACATAGACTTGGAGAAACGTGTGATTGTTAAGACTAAAATGCTCCTAAGAATGTTCTATTTCTTACTTTTATTCTCTTCTATTTTTTTTCGCTAACTTGATAACCTACCATGTTTCAAGAAGTATTTGAAAAACAAAGTATTTTCCAGTTTGTCTTAAATTAATATAGTCACTTTTTAGCTCAGGGATTTTTTTTTTTAGTGTTAATTTGGTGTTGATGTGTTTTTTTTTTACACAAAGGGTTTCATATATGGTCTTCAGGACATTCTTACTTCACTTTTTTGTTCTAGGGTCAGAGTCTCCCACCAACATGCTTAGCAACCAGGATCCCTTCAGCTCAGTGGTAGCCTCAGACCCTTTATATTTCTTACCAAATTTCCAGGCTTGCCAACAGAACTGGTTATCTAACGCCTCATAAAAATCACTCCAATCACTCAGAACAACAATATTTATAATTTCTCAGTTTATGTAGGTTATACATCCAGAAGCAGCATGATTGGGCTGTTCTTACTTGCGATCTCTTGTGAGGTTACAGTTAGCTGTCAGCTGGGGCTGCAGTTATCTGAAGGTTTGAGTGGGGCTGGAGGCTCCTTTTCAAAAATGACTCACTCATGGTGACAAGTAGGGCTGGTTATTGGTACAAGGAATCAGTTCCTTTCCATGTGGGTCTTTCTGTAGGGCACTTTGAGCCTCCTAACAGCATGGTAACTTACTTCTCTCAGAGTAATAGATCTAAGAGATCAAGTCAGAAGCTTCAATGTCTGTTGTGACTTAGCCTAGGGAAGCAAACCATCATTTCCTTCATATTTGGTTGGCCACACAAGTAAGACTCTAAGGAGACTACAAAAAGGAGAGAATACTAGAAAGTACCAAATTATTAGAGGCCATACCAAAGACTGAAATCCATACCACCATCATGCTTCACTGAGTTTTCAAGAGTGGGTCCAAATCTAAAATTCTGGCCAGCCCAGCTATTAATGCCAAGACCCAGGAAAAAAGCCTTTTGTAGTTTATGAAAGTATTTCCTCTCAATCATCTTTGGAACTCTTATTCTCAACCAGTTGTTCTCAAATTGAGTATTTTGTTTATGCAATCATTAATATCCTCTCTTATTTCACAATGGAGGAAGGTGGAGAGGGAGGGAGAGGAAAAGAAGTAAGGAAGAAGGGACTAAAATCCTAAGGTTTTTGATCTTTGTTTTTGAAGTGTTCTTGGAGTTGCAATTTTCATGCTAAAGATAATGTTTTCCAAGGTCTCACATTGAATGATTTCCAAGCTTACATTTCTTCCTCTACTGGTTGTATCAACTTTGTTTGTTATTTCTTGACAGGTTCGCATAGTGCCTTCATGATGTAAAGTGATATTTTCACAAATATGGTCTTCTTAGTTTAAACCTTCTCTGTATATGTGGAGGATATTTAGTATTTTCCATCAAATACATGGAAAGTGTAGGAATGAAAAAATTTGACTGTGTCTGCTCTGCAGACTCATCGCTTTGGAAAAAAGCATATATTTGCACTTTAAAACAAAGATCTACATTGATGGTGCTGTATACAATTTGGTTTTCCTTTTGCTAAACTGGGCAGGTTTTTTTTTTTTTTTTTCTAAATCATGGAGACTCAGGCCTCCTCATAAAGCAGATATATATTTTTAGCATGATTATTTAAGGGCTAAGAGCTTGGGATCTGGAGTGTATACCTGGGTATGAATCAATGGCTCTGCCAATTACAAATTGAGGGATATTTGGTGATTACTTAAGTTCTCTGTTTCAGTTTCCTCATCTATAAAGTAGATTAACTATAGAAATAACTATAAAAATTATCAGTTTGACACTGGTTCTTTTAGGCATACCAAAAAACTAGTTTTGAAATGGAATATGAAACAGAAATTGCCATTATGTTAACGTGTGAAGTGAAATGGTATAGGAGAAAGTGACAATATTCTGAAAACACACCTATATGTATTTTCCCTGTGGATGAATTTGGACAACTGCTACTCTGAGAAAATACACGATTTGTCATACTAGTGTATGTAACCAGTACAAAATAGCCTAGATAAATTTCAACTTAGACATAATTCAGACTTTTTAAACATCAATACTGAATGGAAATCAAGCCTCATTTTTTGAAAGAAACATTAGGTCCCTATCTTTGACATCTTTATAGATCCATTTTCTATGACAGTAGGGTCCTCTTTTAATGGAACACTTTTGTCCAAAAAAATGGGAAGACATGATTCTCAACCTGATAACTACTTTTAATTTATAAAATATACACAATTTCTATGCTAATAATATATACTATACATTAAGAATAGAAACTTTCATATAATGAATGAAAAAATAGTTGGCATTTTTTTCTCTGCACATTTCAATGGATTATCTTGTCCACATAGTGGGATGTTCACATCCTACTTTGGAGATGGCTCTTTACTCTTGGTTGAACAAGAACAAATGGATGATTAAAACAACAAGATACTACTACATGCCTAAGAGAATGGCTAAAACCCCAAACAATGACAACATGGAATGCTGGTGAAAGGTTTAGAGCAAAGGAAATATCATTCCTTGCTGGTGAGAATGCAAAGTGAAGTCACTTTGGAAGACAGATTGACAATTTTTAACATGGTGAGAATGCAAAATGAAGTCACTTTGGAAGACAGATTGACAATTTTTAACAAACTAAACATAAATTTATCATGAGATCCAGCAATCAGGCTCCTAGGCATTTACTCAAATGAAGTAAAAACTTTAATCAAATGAAGTGAAAATTGAAAATCTCTGGTAATCCATAAAATGGAATATTATTGAACAATAGAAAGAAATGAGATATCAATCCATGAAAAAACATAGCCAAAACTTAAATGCATTTTGCTAAGTGAAAAAAGACAATTGAAAAGATTGCATACCATATGATTCCAATTAACATTCTGAAAAAGGCCAAACTACAGAGACAGGAAAAAGATCGGTGATTGCCAGGGTATCAGAGGGGGGTTGGTGGGGAAGGTGGGTGGAAGAATTACTAGATGGAGCATAGTGAAATTTTGGAAAAGTAGTGTAACTCTTCTACATGATACCATCATGGTGGGTACATGATACAATCATGGTGGGTGCATGACATGCATTTGTCAAAACCCATATAATGTACAAGGCAGAGAGTAAACTCTAAACTAGTGGGCCACCAATTATGATAGATAGAGCATAGGAGTGCAACTTGTCTGTCAATAACAAGAGAAACTGGGTATGGAAAAAGGGGGCATATGAGAACTCTCTATCTCTTCTATGATTTTTTTCCCCATAAATCTAAAACTGCTTGAAAAATAAAAATTATTTAAAAAGTATAGATTCTAAAAAAAAATTTGCTTAGAATCTAAGCAAATCATGTTTGAAAATGATGACAAATATTGGGTTGAAGTCCTCATGGACTATGTTTGCAACACAGTCCATGGAAAGGTCTGTGTTTTCCGAACCTTCTATTCCTGGTGAAAGTCTGTGTTCCCTGTTTGGTCAGACTTCCAACTTTGAAGCAGGCCAAATTTAAATCTGTGCTCCAGTACTTAGAGCCACATAATCATGAGTAGCTCATTTAACTGTTGTCTCAGTTTTCTTATCTGTGAAATGGAGATAATTATAGGATATCTAACCTTATATGGTTAATGTAAGGATTCAATCAGGAGACCTATGTAAAAAACTATCCAGCAGTAGGAACCAGTATACAATAGCTTTTGTGAGGAAAATCCAGGTAACTATGTTCTAAGAACCTTCATTACATATTCTATCTTGGCTTATACATTTATTGAAATTAAGACTCATGAAGGCTATTAAAAATTCTCTCAATGACATTCAACTTTACTGAAGCATAGGAAATAACTGGGAACTGTAATAGTTCTAAGAAATGAAATAAAATGAGGCTAACGTAAATAAAGAGGAGTTACCTAATGGCTTTTCCCAATTAATTAGCATACGCACATTCAATTATTCATACCTTAGGGAACTCATCTGGGCAATCAGGTATCCCATAAATATTCATCTTATTTACCTTCAGTGTCTCTGTCATTAGGATTGGAAATTGGTGGTATTTTCTCAAGATATTTCACAACTGGTTGCTTTGAAAAAAATTACCTGGGACTCACCTCGTGTCTCATTAACAGTGAAAATGATCCGCCAGAAGAATGCTGAATTAACAATGGGGTGCCCTGTCCTTCTGGCTCAGGACTCCATATGCTTCTTGAGAGACACCATCTTTCTCAGTGGGTCGCTCAGCAATGGGACTGCAGAGATGCCATTCTGACCTTTGGCCACTAGCATGTGCTCTTGAATAGTTTTTCATGGCAGTCAGGCCCTGGGCCCACAGAATGGAGAGGCTAAACTCTGGTTCTAATTTGTGAAAGAGGCAGAAAGAATGTGATTTATCAGTGTGAAGGTGGCATACCACCAACACAGCCATGACCTCAACATAAGGGGGCTCTTTAAGATACCAAGATTGGCAGGGACAGCGTATGTAGAGGGGAAGTGCCATCAGGACAGGACACGTAATTTGCGGGACCCAGTGCAAGATGACAATGCAGGGTCCCCTGTTCACAAATGAAGCCTTTCAGAGTTCCTATCGTGGCTGAGCGGTTAGTGAATCCAACTAGGAACCATGAGGTTGCGGGATCGATCCCTGGCTTTTCTCAGTGGCATTGCCATGAGCTGTGGTGCAGGTCACAGATGTGGCTCAGATCCCGCATTGCTGTGGCTCTGGTGTAGGCCGGCGGCTACAGCTCTGATTAGACCCCTAGCCTGGGAACCTCCACATGCCATGAGTGTGGCCCTAGAAAAGACAAAAAACAAAAACAAAAGTGTAGACTTTCAAGAGAGCAACAGTGGGGTCCTTCTAAGTATCAGGCCCTGTGCCACTGCCCAAGTTGGACACCCTGTGCCAACCTGGCCTTGTGCCACTGACACCTCTCCTGTGCAGTCTGCACTGCTCAAACAAGAAAACAGGGATGAGTGTCTGTCACTGGTTATTAGGAAGCCAGTGTTGCATCATAGATACTATTTTTTGAGTGCTTCTTAAAGCTAGACCCTATGCACAACTCTGACATCATCTTGAACCTTTAGGATATGCCTCCAAAGTAGACTTAGTGTCTCCATTACTGAGTTTTAGAGAGAGCAAATGACTTAGAGCAGAGATGTGTTTGAATCCGGGTAGAGAGCAAGGGATGTCTTTCTGCCTTCAAAGCCTGTGTGCTTTTCCTTTGGACCATGTTGGGACTTTGAAACAGCTGAAGTACAGCATGTGAAGTTTGTGGGGTGGGGTAACTTTTCTATTTCCAATCATTTTATTTACCTTTAAAGATTTTGCAGCACTCCTCAGCTCCCCTCACCAGAGTGTGCACACCCTTCTTTCCATGATAGGAAATATGGAAAAATAAAATTTACAGAGCAAATTACAAGCCTTGCTTCCACCTCTTGCCCTCCAGGCTGCAGACAAAAGCTCTTTTCATTGTGTCAAAGGGATACAGTCAGTCAAATAGTATAAACTAGCAAGACCATTTTGTTTCCAAAAAGAGCCCAGTCTAAACTTTTCTGATCCACACTTGAAATAAATCAATATGGTGCCGGACGAGTCATGAAAGACCCTTTGAGAAGGGTAAGGTCTTCAGAATATAGAGTGGGGCCAAGTTTTCCCCTAACTTTCCCACTCACAAATTGTCTAAAAACCAGGGAATGGGGTGGGGTGGGGGGAGGGGAGTGTATCAGGGAATGGCCCCTTGAAGGTCTTTTCTGGATTAATGGTAAGGAAACAATTCTAGAATGTCCCCACCTTTGGAAATGAAGGATCCTTTTGTGTGAAGCTTAGCAAAGCTACTTTGGTTGCCATGAAGACCTACCAATACGAAGGACATTTTTAGGCTGTGCTCCTGGTGGAAGCCACGGCCCCCTTGGAACCAACAAACAGCAAGAGTGGCCCAGCTTTTCCAAAGCTCCACTGCTCATTAAAGCTCTCAGTTAACCCCCGGCCCCTGCCCGTTGCCTACTTATTGTAATTAATTTTATGGCCCCTTTAAAAAAGAGAGTGAAAAGAAAAGGGAGACCTCTACATTTTATGCTACATTGCACAAGCAATTGAAAGTTGCAAGGAAAGAAGAAAAAAAAAAAAAATCCCAGCACCAAATGTTTAGCAGGCTTTTCTTCTATTTTAAATGAGCAACCTATTTAAATCAATTATGGGCTCAAAATGAGCAGGCTGATCTAATTAGTCTTGGCCCCTGGTGGGTTAATGAATGAAAGGGAGGTGCTGGGTAGCTGTGGGCTTGCTCTGGAGTCTTTGGAACTGACCACACTAACACAGTCCCCTTCTGGGTTTCTAAGTCTTATCAGGCAGAATTATAGAAAGAAATAAAAAAGCGAGGCACAGGGTGAAAGGGTAGAATGAGAAAACGAGAAGCAGAGAGGAGAATTATTAGCTCCATCAGCAGAATGACTAAGCATTGCATGGCATATTTTCAGCCTGTGTTTTACCAGACACTGATCATTACTGTTTGATAAGTAGTTCAGAATTGTAAATAAATCAATTTGTGTTTTCTTTAAGCGTGTTTGAAATGGAACAACCTATCGACTTCAGAAGAAAACATGCTGGTGAGTGATGACAGCAGAAACCCTGAATCTTGGCACATATAACCTCCTCCCTCTCCCCGCCCCACTCATGTCTAACCACTTCTCCAATCACAGTGGCCCCTGGACATTGATATATGGTTAATTAAGGAACTAATATCAGGAAGCAGGAATGGGAAATATGGTCAACAATAAGTTTGTGACTGTTAGACCAGAAGGTCTCAAGTTTCCCAGGATTTTTTTTTAATACATCTTTTTGAGTATTCATCTGTGCAAGGAAGTAGATATTTGCTTTTTGGGTTATGACATTTCTTACCCCAAATGTTAACTCTCTGGTAAATGTTACAAGTGTTTACAGTTTGGGAATCTGAT
Organism: Phacochoerus africanus; assembly: GCF_016906955.1. Taxonomy (NCBI): domain Eukaryota; kingdom Metazoa; phylum Chordata; class Mammalia; order Artiodactyla; family Suidae; genus Phacochoerus; species Phacochoerus africanus. The sequence goes on from NC_062546.1 coordinate 88,316,051, forward strand.
GTCTGTTACTTTTTGGGTTACTCCTTTCTAATGGAAATTGCATAGGCCTTGAGGTCAGGCATACCAGCTCTGCTTCTAAAGTGTGTGACCTTAAGGAACTTTCTTCCTGTCTCGGCATCAACGGTCTCATCTTTAATATGGGGACAATCTTACTTGGCTGTTCTGAGAATTGAGATGGTTTGTATAAAGTGGCCACTCTATGTGCCCTATCACTGTCCTTCCTCACAGAAAGAGTGTACCTAAGGATGTTTTGGCAAAAGGCAGAAGTTACCTGTGTCTTTCAAAATAATGCAATAAGGTGTGAATTTCTTGGAGTCGATTTTCACCTGAATGTGATGGCTTTTTCAAGACCCTGCTTAAGGGAATGATAAAAGTGAGTTTCAGGTAACCAAGTTCTTGCCTCCCATTGAGGATGAGGAATAAACAAAGATATTCCATAGATGATCTGCTGGTTAATGAAGAGAACCAACAGGTATTCCTGGATTAGAAAAACATCAATGAGAGGCTGAAAAGGACCATCATTGTTTTTAGGTTTTCAGGAGGCAGGTAATCACAAGGTGGAGTATGGGGTGTGGGGGCTGGGTAAGGGTATTCAGGCTGCCTGAGCTACATCTGTGATGGAAGGAGGTGAAGGCCTGAGAAATGGGCCAAGACATACTACTAGGCATGGAGGAATCACTCACCACAACTCCTCTACCTATTCCTCCTGCTTTAAGAAATATTGGATCATCTTTGAACAAGAAATTAGTATGCTGGTTTACATGGAAAGATACATCTTTGCTCAAAACAGCTATATGCCTTAAGAAATTTCTAAGAATTCAGTCTTTAATCAATGGAATGTCCAGAAACATTGGCCTTTATAGAAATCAAAATCCCACTGTTTTACCACCACTGGAAGAGATCATGGTTCCTACCTCTAAACACCCAACCCTGGTGAGGACAGAAATACTGTTCATGTTATCATCCCTTGTGTAAGGCTGGGAAGCCTCACATTGAAACTACAAAATGCCTCTCTGGAGATGAAAGTGGTAAATTTTCGAAGATGAGGGAAAATTTTGCAGACTCTCATGTGAACTGGATTTTGGCTTTGAGGGGCAAAGAGTGGGCGTGGGAGCATTCAGGAGCACATATAAAGGAATGGGAATAATTTGCTATTTTTAGAGACAGAGAAAGACACAGCGAAAAAAAGAAGAAAAATCTTTTGCAGCCAGGGAATGAAAACTTTGTAGTTCATCATAGTTTCAACATGGGTTCTTACAATGATTTATTCAATTAACCTCTTGCCTGTAACCCCCATCTTTAAGTAAGCAGAATCTAAGAACAACAATTATAACTTTGCTAACGAGAAACTGGGTAAGTATTAAGTGTTTAAAAATCCCACTATTCCAGACTGGTAATTTTTAAACATATAATTACCTCTTTTATTATACTTTGATTGGATTAAAATTAATGCATTATTAAGTCATGATATGTTCAACCATCTAGACCTCTGTATAGACACAGATAGCAATTCCTTTTTTTTCCCTTCCCCAGGTCTAAGTTAATTAAATTCCCTTTAATTATAATTTACTAAAAAGCTTCACTTTTGCCACTATTATGTCTTTTGAACTTTGAAATTTGAAAAAAAAAGGACCTTAAAATGGTCTTTTACAGGAGAAATGAACTGTCAGCGAATTCAGGCAAAATTAATTATTTCAGCTTGATAAACCTTTTCATCTATTTGACTCCTTATACAGAAAAGCCAATTAATAATGTCAAACATGCTTTGCCTCCAGGGACCTGCAAGTTCTAATGAGTCTGTTTACTGTGGAGTGGCTAGCAGAATGAGCTTCATGTAGAAATTTTCTAATCGCGCCACACCTGTCAAGCTCAGTCTCATTATCTGTGTACCAAGGGCAAACCTCATTTTGTCAGTAGTGGTTTTCCAAGAACTAACAGATGCCTGGGGGAACGTGCAGGACTGTCCGCCAGTAGACGAGTCACTTAATTACCAATCAGAGCAGCCGGGGTGAATGCCTAATGCTCCTTAGTCCCGACCTTCGTCATCCCAACTCCATGTACCCATTTTATCCATGACCTGTGCCTCAGTCCTACTTGGTGCTTAGTTCTCATCTACCAGGAACTCTTTCTCCTGGGTGCTCTGAGGTGATGATTGATGAGGCATCTATGGAAACAGTGATTTATCAAATGCGTATTGATGAGTGGGCCATTCTGGGGGCTGAGGCTCCACTTGCCGGGGAGCTGATAATTATTTAGTTGGTGGGGGCAGAGCCTGTACCAGAGAGCGCTGATACAACCACCCCTAAATGAGACCACAAATCCATTTGCTTCTTTGGCATTTAACAAGCCCACATATGCAGACGTTTGAAAACAGGCAGAGGTCCAGCATTCTGGAAAGTGCACATACTTTAGAGCAGTGCTTCTCAAGTTTTGATGTATCTATGAACCACCTGGGTGTCTTGTTCAAAACATTTTATGATTCAGTGGGACTAGGTCTGGAGATTATGCATCTCTGACCAGTCACCACTGATGCTGCAAGGAGTGTGGACTATATACCAAGGTCAGAGTTGAAACCAGTGCTCTTGGAAAATATGCTAAGATCTGGACATTGGGTTCCCACTTTTATATGATATTACAGAAGATTCAGTTCCTCCCTGTTGTCTTTAGAGTAACAAACTCCTTCATGCTTACACTGGCCACAATCTTTCCTCAACAACTGAAAAGCTTAAACCTTCCAGGCTCCCCATCTGAAGATCAACACACTTCTCTGTTCTCTCATTCGAAGAGATTTTGTCTTGACTAGGAAGACATCTCAGTTCTTGTAATTTTATATACTGCATCCTGCCTGAGAAGGACCAAGATTTTAAGACTTGCCTGCAGAGGCAGTTAGACTCAGGGATTAGCTGTGCAAGAGGCCTGAATTCAAAATGGAAGTCTACCATTTATGGTCAAGTCATTTATTTTTGCTCTGGCTCAGTTCCCACTTCTATAAACTTGTGGAATAATATCTGATTTGCCTATCATGGTAAGAATCAGAGATAATATTTAGTAAGTGGAAGATATTTATTACTATGTATTGAAATCATCTGTAGAAAGGCTTTGACATTAGATGGGTGCCATCCATGTGCAAAGTATCAATACTATGACTTTTCAATTTCTTCACAAATGTTTTTCTCTGTTCTCTCTGGGCAGTACAGTGTCAATAAGCCATGGACAAAGTCTAAAAGCAATAAGACAATTCACATAAAATCAGGCAGAGGGTTTTGAGGAAATCAAACATAGTTAACCTCTCCTTTCATTAGCTTTATTTCCCCAGAAAAACTGTGTTGCTGGGGAAATCTCAAAGCATATCTGCTTTAGCCAGAGCCTTCTAATTTCTTAGCCCAGGGAGAAAAAGAAAGCTGGGAAATGGTGCCTGATTAATTCTGTCAACACTCTACTAGATTTCTTTCTATGCTGCCCTCCTATTGAATATTGGGCAGAGAGATGGCTAGATGCCAAGGGTCTCTTCTATCCTCTGTATGTACTTCTGTCGAGCTGACATTGTTGTGTCTCCCTTAGACCTTTAGGCTGTTGGCTACCAGGAAATATCCCCAGGCACTATTCAATGATTAAAAAAAAAATTTGAGTGGTATTTCACATTGTCCTTTTTCAATATGTGGAAAAATCTTAGTCCATTCTTTAGTATGGTGTTTTTCCATATTGATGTCAATTTGTTTACCAAAAGAGCAAAATTGCCATCTTTAATTTTATGACAGTCAAAAGAGACTTAGGTATTGATATGGAAAAAAGTCACTTTAGAGGTATGTCTTTGGGATCAGAGATTTTCATACTGAGTTCTGTGATGCCCTAGGTTTCTGGGGAAATGTCTTGAACCTGTCTCGGAAGGGAGGGAACAAATGAAGATGTGGCTCCTTAGGTTCCCCATCTTAGTTTTAATCAGGTTTGTTTGTGTCTATGTTACATATTGGAGATCCATTAAGATTTTATTAGAAAAATGGCGCTGTGACTTTTAAAATATTGGTAATCATGGCTCTAGTTCAAACGTTTGTACTAACAGGGATGTTCAGATCTCACAGCTTTAGGGACCTCATAGCTCAAGTCTACGTCCACAGCCAGCATTGCTCATCATGTCCTAACACAGGGCTTTCATGTGCATTCCAGCAATAGCCTCCCCACTACAGAGGGCTTTATTCTTACAAAAACCAACAGAGAATCCATAGCTCATTATGCTGACATCATTGCTGACAAATAGCTCTGGGGAAGGCTGTCCATCTGGTCTCCCTCTTTGTATCACCAGGGAGACCAGAGAAAGTATAGAACATGCATATAGGAGTTGGCTGGCCTGTTTTATTCACCCTGGTGGTAGCCAAGAAAATTCTTTGTGATTCCAAGATTCTCTTCTCCATCATCATTTGTGTATGGCCAAATGCCCTTCGGCATTTTAATGGAGAACTCAGTTTTAGGTTACTCAAATATTAAGCATCTCCAAATTGTGTATGTAGACTTTATTTACACATAGAACATTGGGCTTTCTGTGACTATAGAAGAATATCCCCTCCCCTATATAGTAGAAAACTACAGATTTCAGAGTATGACAGAACTATTTATTTTGTTCTACCATTTACTGGAGAGCTACCCCAGGTAAGCTAGGTACTCTTAAAGTTCCATTTATACCTATATTTCTGGGAGATCCCTCTCTGTCTTTTCCCATTATGACTGAGAACCAGTCTATGTTAGTAAAGATATTTTGGGCAAATCTGAAATGCAGTGGGGTGCCTGATAGGAAAGACTGCTTTCAAAGTATGTTTTAGTTCTATGTAATGCAATTCACTATTCATCTCCTAAGCATGTATCTTATATCAAGCATTATCCAAGGTACAATGAAGAGTACAAATAGAGGTGAGTCAATCATACATCCTGGAGCAGAGAGATGCAGACTGTAGCCAAACTGGGATAAGGACTAAAAGAAGAATTACACTCTGACATCGTGAATGACTAACCTCACATTCTATAGACCCTCACTGAGATCAGGGTATTTCCTCAAATGTTACCTTCATTTTACAGTGAAGAAACTAATGTCCATGGAATGAGGAGGGCCTTATGGAAGGTCATATCTCTTGTCCCCCAGGTTGCAGCATTTTTTTTATTTTACATAGGTGTCAACTTAAACGACACCATGTCATGCCACCTGCTGACCCATCCTGGGCAGGTTGGCACTAATTCCATATTCATTTATGCTTTAAGTCTACCTTCTTTTAGTAAGTCTGGAAGCTTTCCAAACTTTTTAAAAGAATGTAATGCTCACCCTTCACAGCTTTCCCATTGCATTACTGTGTCTGTCCAACTTTTCTGGCAAGCCCGTGAGCACTTCTGAGTTTGGCAGAGCCCTGTGGTTAGAAAGAGCTATTGGAAGTTAATGCTGATTTCTTGCTGCAGTGTCAGTTTTGTGACCTCCCAAAGAGAGTTTCTCTGAACCTCCTTTTATCAAAGCAACTGTAAGGGCTGGAGGCAGGGGATTCATAAGCTCAGTAGTGGAGAAACTCTGCCTGGGGATGCTATGGTGAGTAGTGTTTAAATACAGTGTATCATTATCTTACTAGGATAGAACTGGATTGCTTACACTCATTCTTGGGGCTATGACTCTCCACAAAGTACATTTCCAGAGCAGATTTCAGTGCTGCATTTCCTGGGAAGCCATCACTTAGTCAGCTACTTCACTGATGTGATAGCAGTACCCTTGAAGACCATAGTCTCCAGTCAATAAACAATGTATAAAATAGCCTGTCTTTCAAAAATGCCAGGTTTTTAAAATTCACCTGGGAAGTAGAGACAATGTTTATTTATTTACCCAGTTTAACATAGGCCAGATAATTTGCTAAACTGAGGGTTAAGAAATGAGAAAGTTATGCAGTCATGATGCAGTCAAGAAGACCTACAAGGAAACACAGGCTTGCTCTCCAGGCTGGTAAATGAAATAGGTGTATGATGTGCAAGCAGTGCCAGCATAAATATATCAATGAAAACTTCATAGGGGTGGTCAGAAGCATATCAGATCTTTAAGGTGAGTGAGAGTTCTCTGGGGGCAATTTCAGACAAAGAAAATTTCCTGGAGATACTCACTTAGGACTGACAATGAGATATTTACTCCCAAGACCCCATGAAGCCAGCTGGTTATTTAAGACCTTTAAAGCAATATCATATTGGTCAAAGAGAAGACTCCAGACCAAACTACCTGAATTTAGACTAGTTGTACCAATTCTTAGCATGATCCTATGTAAGTTATTTACTTCTCTAAGCCCCAGTTTCCTCACTTGAAAATGGGTAAAATAACAGTAACTTCCTTATAGATTGTCATGAAGATTAAAAGTTAGAGGTAATCCACATCAATTGCTTAAAATGGATGCTTGGTGAGTGGTGTTTAGCATGTTACCTGTGTGGCTTCATTTGTCCCTCCCATACTCAAATATCTCAGGACTTTCCTGGCATAGTGCCTGCTACTAGAATTGATGTTAAGCAACAGAGAACAATTATCCTTCTAGCAATGTATCATTAGCACATTGTCCCAGATAGAGTCAGAGATGACCTGATCACTTAGCAATTTTACCATGGGGGGAGGAGGAGGGGCATATATACTTCTTGGTGTTATCCTTTTATGTAGGCTTTTAGGAGATGAGGCCCAGAATAAGGAAGCCTCAACAGTGTGGGTGGCCAGGGAAGGAGCCAGGAAAAGGCAAGTCTGGAGAGTATTGAAAAAGCAAATTACTAGGAGGAGCAGGGCAGGCAATAAGGGTTCAGGAGGCTGAGGGTAGGGAGGAAATAAAGCAAGATTATGGCACTTAGACAACTAGATCCTCTAAATTTAAAAGGATTTATAGGCTAGGTGGTGGTACCAAAGAGGGAATTTTCAATTTGTTCATGGGTGATATGAACAGTGCTTAAATGTAAGAAGTGCCAGGTGATGCCATTCCTCATACATTTGTTTACTGAGCTCCTCTTGGGTACCAGGAAGGAGCATGGCAAGCCTTTCATGGTATTTGTATTCTACTGGGATGGAGGCAGAGAGTGGGGAGTGGCAGGGAACAGATTGTGAACAAATAGTGTTGTGTTAGATTTTTAAAGTACTCTAAGGAAAAATAAAACAAGGTAAGAGGAGAGAGAGTGAGGACACTGGGAGGGATTCCATTCTGAAAGAGTTCAGGAAAAGCCTCTCTGGTAAGGTGGCTTTTTGAGCAGAGACCTGGAGGGATTGGGAATGTGAGCTGTGCTAACGTCTGGGGGAAGAGTACTCCAAGCAGAGGGATGATGAGGGTGATCATCGTGGTAGCCAGCCTCCAAAAGGGTCCCAAAGACTGTTGCCTCGTAGTATTCATGTGCCAGTGTGGTCCCTTTCCACATTGAATAGAACTGACTAGTATAACCAACAGAAAATTGTGGAACTAAAAGGTGACTTCCAGGGTTGGGTCATAAAAGGCATTGCAACTTCCTCCTTGCTCTTTCTTTGATCACTCACTTGGGGAAAGCCACTGCCACATCCTGAGGACACTCAAACATGGTCCACATGGGGCGGAACTGGGGCTTCCTACCAACAGCCAGTACCAACTTGCCAACCACACGTAAGAGCCATCTTGGAATCTGTTCCTCAAGCCTTCAGAGACTGCAGCTCTGGCTGATATGCTTAATTGCAATCTCATGAAAGATTTCCATGCCAGAACCATCCAGCTAAGCTACTCTTTCACTTCTGGCCCACAGAAATTGTATGAGATAATAAATATGGAATGCCATTTTAAGCCATTAAATCTTGGAGTAATTTGTTACACAGATTAAAGGTATAGTAGTGAACAAAAAATTTTCAGCAGAATTGCTAAAGATGAGTTAGCATTAAGAGATCACCTAAGACTTGCTCAGTGGAGTAGTAGGAGAAGCAGAGCAGAGAAACAGTGCCTGGGTTACTTGTTTTGTGTATTTCTATGCCTTTTCTTATGCTCTCCTGTCATACTTTCCTCACGCCTGGTTTAGCTAAAGTCCTGCATAATCTCTGACTCTACTTCCTGCCTTAAGCATTAAACAACTCATTAGTGAAGTCCTGGAGGAAGGATCAATTTTATTGGGTTTTATTGGGTTTTATTGGATTTTATTGGGTTCATGTATATTCATAGCCCTTTACATGCATTATTTAATATAACCTCCTACAACCTTTTGAAGTAGGTGTTATTACCTATTTTCTGTTGATGGGGGAAAAATGAAGTTCAGAATGGTTACATAGTTTATCCTAGGATGCAGATCAGTGATTATTTGAATTTAAACCTCCTAGATTTTAAGCCTTAGCTTTTTTTTTTTCTTTTTCTTTTTAAGGCTGCACCTGCAGCATATGGAAGTTCCTGGGCAAGGGGTCCAATCAGAGTTGCAGCTGCCAGCCTATGCCACAGCCCAGAAACACCAAATCTGAGCTAAATTTGTGACCTACACCACAGCTTGAGACAATGCTGGATCCTTAACCCACTGAGTGAGCCCAGGGATAGAACCCTCATCATCACAGACACTATGTTGGGTTTCTTAACCTGCTAAATTACAACCGAAACTCCTTAAGCTTTAGCTTTTAAATTTTCAGTTTTTCTTTTTTCACTTGCACAAGACATTGGTTATGGAAAATTTGGAAAGTTTAGGAATGCATACACACAAATTATTAGTGATACCACGAGTAGTAGGAGATAACTACTGCTAACATTTGGGATTAAATATATCTAGCATATTACTATTTGTTAAGCATTTTTTAATTTACAAAATTAGACTATACAAACAATTTTCAAAACTATTTTTCATCCTTTAATGCATTATAAACTTACTTTTTGTTTTGTTACATACTCCTCTACAAGTACTTTTTTTTTTTGGTCTTTTTAGGGCTGCACCCAAGGCATATGGAAGTTCCTAGGCTTGGAGTAGAATTGGAGCTTCAGCTACCAGCCTATGCCACAGCCACAGCAATGCCAGATCCTTAACCCACTAAGCAAAGCCAGGGATGAAACTTGTGTCCTAATGGATACTAGTCAGGTTTGTTACCACTGAGCCATGACGGGAACTCCTCTATAGGTATATTTTAATGATTGCAAATACATTTCATTTTTTATTAAATCAATATTTTTACTATTGAAATTTACTATTGAATTTACTATTGTACATTTATGTTGTTTCCATATTTTCTCTATTGTAAAGGATCATGCAATAACCATATTTGTTCATCTTCATGATTATTAGGAGAAATTTTCATAAGTAGTATCACAGGTAAAATTTAAAAATTTAATTTGTTAAATATAGGGCACAAACATTGATAAGGCTTCTATTCTAATACACATCACCAAATTGTTCTCCAGAAAAGTCGTACCAAAACTACTCCCACCTCAGAACACAAGGATGCTCATTTCTCCACACATTCATCAGCATTAGAGCATGTATTAGAATTTTAAAAATCTTGTTGATTTTTTAAATTTTGAATTAAACTCAAATTTTAATTTTTAAATTACGGGATTCTCGAGTCACTAAAAGATGCCTAAGGAAAGCTTGGTAGAAAAAGTGCATACAGTCATTAAAAATATTCATGTATATATATGTGTGACTGGGTCACTTTGCTGTTCAGCAGAAACTGGCACAACACTCTAAACCTATGATAGTTAAAAATATAATATAGTTAGAGAAAAAATATAAGCCAAAAAAAAGATAGAACTGAGAAGTTGTAAATTTCATGCTATAATAAATAAACTTTAATAAAAAAAAGTTCATGAGATTCTTGAATCCAAGGAAACACAGGTAATGTAAACATTTCTCCAGGCACTGTATTGGTGAAATACAGAGAAAGAGGAGACTCGCCTCCAAATATTAGTTTATAACAATTGAGGGCGATAAGGCTAAGGAGCAACATCACTACGATTCTACTCTTATTACTACCATTCTTGGCGGTGACAGTGGTAGAGGTGAGGTCATACCTACCCAATCCAGTCTGATGTGGGGGTGACATGATTGCAAGTTTTGTGAAAGGACTGGGATATGCCTGTGAGGGTGCAAGGAGTCAAACACCGTTATGTGAACTTGAATCTGCCTTAATACAGGGTGTGCCACTTGGGTGTCACTCTCTGGATAGGTGCTAGCTGGTGTCTCTGTGCTGTATGAGGAACTATATTAGTCCTTGTAACATATTGTAACAGCATCATGATGTGGGTATAACCCTCATGTCACTGTCATGATCACTGAGGCTCCAGGTCACATGGCAATTGAGTGGGCAGACCTGAGACTTGAATACAATGAGTCTGACCCAATGTTTATGTTTCTTTGTACCCCTGATTTTTCACATTACTACACAAAGTTGTGGAGGACAACCCCTTCAGCCTGGCTGGCACAGTGCCTCCTTCTTTTTTGGTCATACTGCACTTGGCACCAGCCACTGTGACAACAACGAAGTTGCTAAATGGTATCACACGTCTGCATGTTGGTCTCCATGCTAACCTGTGAATTCCCTGTAAGTTAGACTGATACTTAACTCATCTGTCCAGAAGCTGGTATTATAATCATTATGATATACTTTCATTAAATGTTGCCAACCTACAAAAGGAAAGTAGAGAAGGAGAGAGGGAGGGAAAGAGAGAGGGAGGAAATGAGTGAAGAAAAGGAACAATGGGCTTGAATCTGGTCCAATAATTTATCCCAGGGCCCTGAAGAACACTGTGACCCAATGTGTTAACTCTCCCAAGTAATGACCTGTGAGAAGCAGATGCTCTACCCATAGCTCTGAATTAATAGTGTTGGCAGAGGGGTGCAGAGTGAATTTTGAGAAGATACTGGCCTGCAACTGGTGGGGAGCGATTCCATCTCGGGTAGAAGACCAAAATTCCTGGGGTCTGGAGCTTTGCGATAGATCCGAGGGGCTCCTGGTGGCTCTGGGACAGTTGGCAATGGGCCTGTGCCCTCTGGGGAGTGGTGAGCCCTCCTCCACATGGGGCACTCCCTGCAGCCCTCCCACCTCAGTCTTACTTCTCATTGGAATCACTCCACTCTGGGGCCATGTCGAGCCTGTTTCTATGTCCCAGATGAAGGACATTTTCACTTAAAATCCTTTTTATACAGAAGCAAATCATATCCAAAAGTTCAAGATGTCCTCCCTCCTTCCAAACTTTCTCTTTAAAAAATGAAATAAAAGAGGAGATTCTGCACAGTGGTGTGCCAGAATATTACAGCTTTGTTGAATTTAAAAAAAAAAACATTTTTTTGAGAAATGCTTACTCCACAGATCCTGTTGAAGAAGGCAGTGAGGGAACATTCTCTTCTCTGGTGTGGCTTAGTATAATAATTACTACTAATCACAGCAATAATGAACCACATTCACCCCGAGTTATGAAAATTAAATAATAGCTATCATAGGGCTCTGCAAGGGTGTGCTGCTTCTGGAATTTCCAGAGCACACCCACAAACATGATCTCATTGCATTGCAACAGCAGCCAGGTGAGATGAGGAAGTGTTGGTGCAATTGGTCCCATCTTCAGGAGAGATGGAAAGGGGTCAACACTCTTGGACAAAGTCACACAGCCCATTAACATCTGGTGGATAAGAGTGTGGGCCCCAGCCTAAACAGCCCCACATCTTTTCCAGAACATTTGAGACAACCTAGCATAACAGGCCCTGTGCCGGGGTGTGGAATTCTAAGGTCAGGTCTCTGAATTTTTCTCTCTTGCCAATGCCACCAACAGTGGCAGGAGTGTGACTCCAAAGCACTCTCCATTCTGTCCAGTATCCTTGATCTTCACAAGGAAGTCTTGGAGGTCATGGGCTGCCAGGCCAGTGGGAGGCATCTTTTCACTGATGGGCAAGTTTAACATGGCTCAACCTGGGATTTCATGAGAACACACTCCCTTCTCCATTGGTCATAGGACAGTATCTCATGTTTAATGAGATACTTGAAGGCTTGGGTTCTTTGAACAGCAAACCTGGCTTAAATCCAGGCTCTGATTCTTACTAGTTGTGCCTTTGGACGGAGTAGTTCTCCTAGCCTCTTTCCCCATGCAAAATTGGTTTGATAATGGAATGCATTGCAAAATGGTTTTGAGAATTAAATGAGATATAAAGCTCTCAGCACATAGCAAACACTTAATACATTTTAACCATTAATGATTATTAATGTTGTTACCATCAGGTGGGCTGGATATTCATCTCAGGACCCCTTTCGTGTCTTTGGCTTTAGTCATTTGGACTCCCAAAGATGGTAAAAACACTGATGCCACCACAAAGTTGTAAAGGCCCCTAAACATGGAACTGAGTGAAGTTTCCAGGACTTGGCAGCCCAGTCTTTGGTATTATGTTAGTTTCTTATGACAAATTACCACAAGCTTGGGGTCTCAAAATAAAACAGATTTGTTCTCTTACTATTCTATAGGTCAGAAATCTGATGTGGATATCACTCGGCACAAAATACAGATGTCTGCAGATCTATGTTCTTTCCTGGAGGCTCCAGGGAGGATTGGTTTCCTTGTCTTTCCCAGCTTCTAGAGACTCCTGCATTCCCTTTCTCCTGGCCACCTTCCTCCATCATCAAAGCCAGCACAGTGGGCTGAGTCCTTCTCATACCAAATCACCCTGGCCTTTTTGTCCACATCTTCCACTTTTGAGGACCTTGTAACTACATTGGGTCCACTCAGATAGTCCAGGATAATCTCCCTATCTTAAGGTTGGCTGATTAGTCACTTTGATTCCATGTATGCCCTTAATTCCCTCAGTTCTGTGGATTAGGACATGGACATTTGGGCAGGGGGTGATATGCTGTCTACTGCAAATATCTGAGCTCTGTTCATTGAGTTAAAATGTGGAAGCAGAGTCTGTCATTTGGGAGTATCTATAAGGACAAGAGAATAAAGAAGGCCACTGGACCAGGCAAACTGGTCTGCAGTTCAGGATTGTTAGAGCTACTGTTTATTGCCAACTATCTGCTGGACACTTTATATACATATTCTCTATAATCCACACAGTCACATAAAGTAGATATTATTCTCCTCATTTTACATGAGGAAACTGAGACTCAGAGGAATTCATTGATCCACTGATAGAGCTAATATTTGAACTTAGGCTTGACTCCCAAAGCCTGTAAAGGTGTTTCTTAAAGAATGTTCTATGTGTCTGCATCAAAATCTTTGGGTGGGGACTTGTTAAAGTGCATATTCCTGGAATCCATCCCCATACCAATGTCCTGCTTTAGTGAGTCTAGAATAGACCCAAAGATTTGCACTTAAAATCCCTGGGAGAGCAGGTGTTTCTGACATTTGCTAACTCATAATTTCTATCCTCTTAAATTTGTTGGGGTTCCTTTTATGGTCAATATATGATCTATACTGAAGAATGTTTCATGTGCACTTGAAAAGAATCTGTGTTCTGCTTCTTTTGGATGGAGTGCCCTGTAGATCTCTATTAAGTCCAACTGGTATATTGTGTCACTTAAGATCATTGTTGCCTTGGGAGTTCCCTTCATGGGTCAGTGGTTAACAAACCCAACTAGGATCCATGAGGATGTAGGTTTAATCCCTGGCCTTTCTCAGTGGGTTAAGGATCTGACATTGCTGTGATTTGTGGTGTAGGTCACAGATGTGGCTCAGATCCTGCATTGCTATGGCTGTGGTTTATTTAAGCCAGCAGCTACAGCTCCAATTCAACCCCTAGCCTGGGAACTTTCGTATGCCATTGGTGCAGCCTGCTTGTGTCCCTGACCTGGGAACTTGGGGCTGTTCTGTGCTCCTACTTTTGATTACTGTACCTGGTGCCACCCCACTGCTTTGTTTTGCCTCTCACTTGCCCAGTTGCCTGCTGTCTATGTCACACACCCTGACTACCACCTGGCTGATTCTTTTAGTATCTGCTCCACACACAAACTCCTCATTTCCCTTCCCACTGCCTGTCAAAACCAGGTATTGCACCCTTCTCCTGAGTCTAGTGGGCAATGTCACTGTGACATGAAGGGGAAATATTTGTTTCTACTTTATGTGACTTAATGCCTAAGATGCCATAGATGCTCTCTTACTTCAGATCTTTCTCAGAATGTTTTTAAAGTTTATTATCATATTTGGGTCAATATTTACCTTCTCATTAGATGACAGAATAATGATCCTGTATTGTTGAAGTTACTTTTAGTTGGCTAGTCTTTTACTTGCAGCTGTAGGCATTCCAATGGGCAGGCTACAGTTCTATACAGAAACAGGAGCCACTGCCAAATATTTATCTCCTTCTGCAAGGAGTGGTACACAGTCTTCTGAGCTTGGGGAGGTGCTGGGGTGGGGAGGCAGGAGGCCTGAGTCTAATCCTGTGTGAAGCAGTTTCAGATAATTCAATGTTAAGACAAACAAGCAAACAAAAGACAAATAAATAATCACGTGGTGAATGAAGAGATAAACGTTTATTTAGGAGACCCTGGGCAATTTATCTAAGCTCTCAGGGCTTCAATACCCTCAGTGTTAAGGTTGAGAGTCACACTAGTTTAATACTTACCACATTTCAATCATTAATTTCCAAATTTTTAAAAATTTTTACACATTTTCATGCCATGTGTACTGCACTAAGTACTTTGTTTTTAAATGGATTCCCTTATTTAAACTTAAATTTATTTTCATAAGAAATAGTTATATCATTACCCTAAATAAAAACCAGAATCACTTGCACCATTGAGAAGACAACTGTAAAAATAGATATAAAGTAAACAAAACTGTTGTATATTCTGGCTGGATCCTGTTGAGTGGGGAAGGCAAAAGGGAGATTAGCAAGCACTAGCAACCTCCCTGATGGAATCAGGTTTAACAAGTATTTCAAAGGGACTCATTTTCTCACTGTGCAAACCAGTTTTTTTTTTTTTTTCATGCCTTGCCTGCACACCACCTCAAATGATCCTGCTGAGCTCCAGAGGAGGCACTCTACCACACCATGGAAACAGGCCCAGTGATCCTTTAGAACATGGCTAGCAAGAGGTACTAAAGTGGACAGATGGTGAAGAAGAGAGTATGTAGAAGTCACTCCCTTTGGTAAAGGGAAAAATGTGAGACAAACACTTGGCTTTGCAAGTGTCAACTTGTCCCTTGTTCTCATTCCTATTTCCCTTTCCTACATCATTTCAATGGAAAGAGCAACTCAAAGTTGTCCATGTCATCCCCAGGATAAAGACAGAAAGGAGTCATTGATGGGCTGTGTGCCTCACCATACTGCCAACCTCATCTGCCTCCCCCCACCCCCTGCCCTTTGGTCCTGGCTCTTCCCTCACCCTCTATGGCCATCCCCACTGGGATGCAGCAAGAGCCCAGAGGTCCTCTCAGTATCAGGCTGCTTCCTACAGCTTCCTCCTGTTCCCAAATCAAAACCAGATCCTTCACATCTTTGTATTTTGCATTTTGGCTAGATGGTGGGATCTCTTCAGGGTACTGTTCCCAATCTGTATGGAAGTAAGTTGTGAATGATGAATATCGTAGATCATCCTGTTTGTGAATGGCACCTTAATATGCTGAAAGTAATATGAGGCCATATATCTTTCCAGAAGAATATATCCGGGTCCTGAAACAGCTTAATAGACTCTCCCGCCCCCTTCAGTTATTATTGAGGTTCATCAAATGTAGTTCACAAAAAGACATTATGGCTTTTGACCAAAACTAAAATTTCCTGTCTCTGATTTCCTGTAATTTCAAAGTTATTTCCCTCCTGTTATGTAACTTGCAAACCCAAATCCCCAAAGTGAAAGAGACCCTCTATCCTGGCTTCTTCCATAGCACTATAATAAATAATTAATATCTTACTGTTTTATGGGTTTGCTTTGCCCTCAACAAGGATTGCAAAACATTGCACATTCCATGGACTTCTACAGATGCTCCTTCAGTTCTCAAGGATGTTAACATTGTCAGTCATTTCAAATTTTAATTGAGATGTTCAAAAAGAATAAAAAGTCTGTAAAAAAAGATTCTGGGTATATTATGACTAATATATCTTGAGGCAGGTATTTATTTTTTCTTCCATCGTCATTGGGAGCATTCAGCTTTAGGTGTCCTCTAGTTACTTAGTCATCTTAGAAAAACTTTTCTGCTTTATTCTTAAAAACTTTATTCTTGCTTTTGTCCCCCTCAACCTTATAGAACATATACAATAATGTCTGTTTCTTCTCTCTTTGTTTCAGTCATTGTCTAAGTTGGCATTTTTAAGTTTTCTTATGCAAAAGACTAATCCTAGGACCTTCCAATTTCAAAATACTTTTCAAAATGACATATAACATATGTTACTACTGGAGATTCCCAACGCATATTATACTATAAAGGTTATGAGAAACCTGGGGAGTTAAGAAAACTGCTTAAGGAATTCCTGTTGTGGCTCAGTGGGTTAAGAACCCGACATAGTGTCCGTGAGGATGAGGGTTCTATTCTGGGCCTCACTCTGTGCATTAAGGATCCCGCGTTGCAATGGCTGTGGTGTAGGTATCAGCTGCAACTCCAATTTTACCCCTGGTCCCAAAACTCCTGTATGCCACTCGTGAGGTCATAAAAAGGAAAAGGAAATTGTTTAATTGTGTAATTATATTTTGGCAAACTCCTGTTCCCCCCATGTAATGTTTGACCCAGGTATTCAATACTTATCTCTAGAACTGAATTTAGATAGAGGATTTGCATCTAAAGGGAGGATAGTAGTTTTAAAACATGTGTGGAATAGATGTGGGGTCACCAAGCTGACCTCTGGTTGAATTTCTAACCTACAAAATGATGAGAAATAATAATAGTTGTTGTTTAAACTTCTAAATTTTGGGTTAGTTTGCTATATAGCAATAGATAACAGGATTAGGGATGGTTGAATTCCTAGATGAGGAGAAACCTGAATGTCTTTTTTAAGATATTCCAAAGCTAGAAAGGCTAGAGCCCATTAGGGAAATTTGGAGTCAGGAGATATCCAAGGGTCAATGATTTGATTAGATTTGATAAATGTAGTCATTGGCTTTACATCAAGTGTGAATAGACCAAGAGCAAGTTGGAAACAAGAATATCTTTGGGGTGTCATACCTTAATTTGTATATGGATGTGCTGCCTGGTACATAGATGGGCTAGGCTGAGACAGAGCAATCACCTAAATCCTCAGATGTGTACCCTGAAGAGTCAACCACACTCTCCTACCAAAAAGGTCTTGTTACCTCTGTCAGAGACATAATCATGGTTTGGATGAAACCTGAAGAAGATGCTGATGTCCTTACGCCTGTGGGGAGACGAGAAGTGACAGTAGGAGGAATCTTATGTCTAGAAGGGTCAGAGTAGTTATGACTAATAACATCTCTCCTACTGGAATTAAGAATTTGATATATAGGCCTAAGGACCATATTATAAACTGTGTTATTTAGGTCTCCTGTCCTTACACATTTTTTTATTTGTCTTGGACTGTAAGAAATGTGTTAAAATTTCTATTATTAATTCCTGTCCATTTCTTCTAGTTTCTCCTGTAGTTTCTATTTTATGCAAGTTGTTGATGTTTTATTGGGCACATAGATATAATTATATGTTTATTGTGAATTACAGCCCTTTAGCATTATAAAATGTGCTTTCCAAAAAACCCTGCTTTTTGGCTTACATTGTGTGTGTGTGTGTGCACATGTGCACATGTGTTTCACTATGTGGTCTGTTTATGCGCTTTCTTTCTTTTGATATTTCTCTTGAGAGGGCTCATTTTTTTCTCATTATGTTTCAATGAATATCTTTATGCAATACCTTTGATTCCCTCTTTACTGGATACTGTTCATTAGTTTCTTACCATGAACAATATTGAAATAAACCAAAAATGTCTTATTCCTCTTTCTTCCTACCCCAGCAAAGTTCTACTGCTAGTTAATATCTATAAGACATTTAGCAAGCTAATTTTGTTTTCTGTATCATTCCTCCCCCTTTTTATTTCAAATATGACTTTAGAAGTTTTTCTCATGTATAAGTTCCAAATATATGAGAGACCCACCACCATTTTTTTTTAAACTTTGCCACATGCATTCAAATATATGGATTCTATGTAAGTGCAAAGAGTTCCTTATGTCAATTATCTTCCATTGGAAAGCGTCTCTCCTTAAAACAATAAAAATTCACCTTCTAGGTAAGTGACCACTGCATATGTTTTTGGAAAGAAAAAAAGACAAAATGTTTATAAATATGAATTTGCCTCTGAACATGAATTACTCTGACTTAGAATCATGGCTGGTCACATTTTCCTTCTGTGTACTTCCCTCCTCTCATTAAGTCTCCATAGGGCCAGGGCCACCTATTTGTCACAGAAGTATTCTGTGCCTGGGGAGCATCTGCAGGTGGCCCTTGTGGTCTGTAGGGATGTGTGTGTCCAAATCACACAATTCTAGGAACAATCTTTGAGAGAGGCTTTGAGGCATGTTCTCATTCCCCACCCTGTGTATTCTCTGGGTTCCATTTTGGCCGGCTAAACAATCCTCAGGCTGAAAGGGCAGCCTCAAGCGCAGGTTTTATTTGTTGGATAGTCTGCCCTCCTCTTCTTTTTCAGCAAGCCATTAAGATGTCATTTTCCTTTTCCGCCTCCCCATTTGGGTTGTCTCCAGAGCCAGACAGAATGAGGTGGGCAAACCTCATTGTCCACTCCTCCTTTCTGAGCAGCTCTGGCTTAATAAATTCCTCAGTGAGCTGAAGGGAGGAGCATCTTACCCGGTCCACAGCATCACCTGGCCTCATACTCCATGATGCACAAATCCTGCTCTACCGTGGAGAGCACAAATGTTCAGGGTTTAACACCCTCCGAGGTCCCTTCTCCCTGACTGTTTACCCACTTAGGATTGCTCCACTCCCCCTGCTTTCTCCTTCTGGTCTCTCCTCAGCCTTTCTGCCTTCCTTCTGACTTGCTATTTTCTGTCTCCTCTCCCTCTCCCATCAATGGCCTAGACAAATAATCAGTAACATTTTAACTATTCTCTTAACAGCAAATTTTTCAGGCTATACATCAAATACTTCTGGTTGCTAAGAATTGAGTGCAGAGCATTGAAAAAGGTGCAAACCCTGGCTTGAAGTCCTGGCTAGATCACAAAGCAGCAGGGAAGGCTGTATAGATATTTACTAAATCTGTTTTGCAGAGAGTTGCACTATCACCAAAATTTCATGCTGGATCTGTCTATAAATTGAAAAATCCCACAAGATTTGAACTAAAGTCTACATCAAATAGAGTCATTTTTGGAGAAAGCACCCACTTTTCAAGGAAGAAGGGCAGAAGACATAGCCAATCATGTTAGCAACTTTTATAACATCCCTGAAAAGCTGTCAGCAGAAACAGCTCACAAGCTTCCTCACACCTCCTTCCTGGCTCTGCAAGCACCCTCCCACCCCTTGTCCCACAGTGGGAATATTTGGGAAGGCTCTTTTCCTTTTAGACTCATTTTAAATTACATTCTGGCAGCAGTTAGATAAATTCTATCTGTCTTCTGAGCCCCAGGTCCCCCTGAGAGAGATACTTATAATTGAAGAAAGAACAGAAACCAAAACTTGACCCAGGCAGTTTGGGTTTATGTGCTTTGTCAATTTACCTGGGTGATTCCCCAGAGGTCCAGGAGGATAAAGTTACCTAGGAGTGAAAAATAAGAAAGAGAGGACTTTACAATGGTGGCTCTGCTTTACATGAAATAAAAATGAGCAGGCAACCTTTGACTCAAGTGCTTTTATACACAAAAGGTCAAGTTCAGTAACTTGGAATCCATGTCTAGCCTTCATATAAACCTCCAGCCTGAAGTCAGTGTTACATCATTTCTCTGTGTGGTGCTTTGTACCAGGCAAAAGCACAGTGAGATGTATGTTAATGACTTAAGGGCTCCGAATGTGATTTCCATA
The DNA here is from genome assembly GCF_016906955.1 of Phacochoerus africanus. Taxonomy (NCBI): domain Eukaryota; kingdom Metazoa; phylum Chordata; class Mammalia; order Artiodactyla; family Suidae; genus Phacochoerus; species Phacochoerus africanus. Next base: position 88,335,913 of record NC_062546.1, read on the forward strand.
CAGGCAAGTCTCTGCTATGGCTGCAGATTTTGTACAAGAATTAGTATCTCCAAAGCTCCAGGATCAGCCCTCTATGCTCTCTCTCTCTCTCTCTCTTTTTTTTTTTTTTCCTTAGGACCGCACCCACAGCATATGGAGGTTCCCAGGGTAGAGGTCAAATCAGAGCTACAGCTGCCGGCCTACATCACAGCCATGGCAACGCAGAATCTGAGCCGTGTCTGTGCCCTACACCACAGCTCACAGCAATACTGGATCCTTAACCCACTGAATGAGGCCAGGGAAAGAACCCACAACCTCATGGTTCCTAGTCAGATTAATTTCCGCTGTGCCACTCCTGCGCTCTCATTTTATATACTCTCGATTTGAGGACTCACCTGGCTCCATGGTTTTAATTACTACTCCAATTTGTACAGCCTTCTAGAGCCACATTTTCTTTTTCTTTCTTTCTTTCTTTCTTTCTTTCTTTCTTTCTTTCTTTCTTTCTTTCTTTCTTTCTTTCTTTCTTTCTTTCTTTCTTTCTTTCTTTCTTTCTTTCTTTTCTTTCTTTTCTTTCTTTCTCTCTCTCTCTCTCTCTCTCTTTTTTCTTGTTTCATTATTTAATTTTTTTCTGCTGTACAGCATGGGGACCAAGTTCCTCTTACATGTATACATCTTTTTTCCCCACCCTTTGTTCTATTGTAACATAAGTATCAAGACATAGTTCTCAATGCTACTTAGCGGGATCTCCTTGTAAATTCATTCCAAGTTGTGTCTGATAACCCCAAGCTCCCAATCCCTCCCACTCCCTCCCCCTCCCCCTCCCCCTAGGCAACCACAAGTCTATTCTCCAAGTCCATGATTTTCTTTTCTGTGGAAAGGTTCATCTGTGCCGTATATTAGATTCCAGTTATAAGTGATAGCATATGGTATTTGTCTTTGTCTTTCTGACTCATTTCACTCAGGATGAGAGTCCCTAGTTCTATCCATGTTGCTGCAAATGGCATTATGTCATTTTTTTTTATGGCTGAGTAGTATTCCATTGTGTATACATACCACATCTTCCTAATCCAATCATCTGTCAATGGACAATTGGGTTGTTTCCATGTCTTGGCTATTGTGAATAGTGCTGCAATGAACATGCAGGTGCATGTGTCTCTTTTAAGTAGAGTTTTGTCCGGATAGATGCCCAAGAGTGGGATTGTGGTTTCATATGGAAGTTCTATGTATAGCTTTCTAAGGTATCTCCAAACTGTTCTCCATAGTGGCTGTACCAGTTTACATCCCACCAGCAGTGCAAGAGGGTTCCCTTTTCTCCACAACCCCTCCAGGACTTGTTATTTGGGGACTTATTAATGATGGCCATTCTGACTGGTGTGAGGTGGAATCTCATGGTAGTTTTGATTTGCATTCCTCTTATAATCAGCGATGTTGAGCATTTTTTCATGTGTTTGTTGGCCATCTGTATATCTTCTTTGGAGAAGAGTCTATGCGGTTCTTTTGCCCATTTTTCCATTTGGGTGATTGGCTTTTTTGCTGTTGAGTTGTATAAGTTGCTTATATATTCTGGAGATTAAGCCCTTGTCTGTTGCATCATTTTAAACTATTTCCTCCTATTGTGTAAGTTGTCTTTTTGTTTTCTTTTTGGTTTTCAACCTATCATTAGATCACCGATTCTGAGACTCAGGTAATGTGCCAGCCATGTTTCCACTGGCTCGATCACCCAAGCATGCAATTCCCATTGACACCAAAAATTACTTTTCAATAGGATCCTACTGTATGTACAGCATAGGGAAATGTGTGTGATTGGGTTACTTTGTTGTACAACAGAGCTTGATGAAAATTGTAAATCAACTATGCTTCAATAATAATAATAATAATGGAAAAAAATGCTTTTCCCTCTCTGCCCTTTTATCTTTGTAAGTGGTGCCTTTAAAACTTACCCTCACATGGAGTTCCTGCTGTGGCACAGTGGTTAACGAATCTGACTAGGAACCATGACGTTGCAGGTTCAATCCCTGGCCTTGCTCAGTGGGTTAAGGATCCAGCATTGCTGTGAGCTGTGGTGTAGGTTGCAGATGCGGCTCGGATCCTGTGTTGCTGTGGCTCTGGTGTAGGCAGGCGGCTACAGCTCCGATTGGACCCCTAGCCTAAGAACCTCCATATGCTGCAGGTGAAGCCCTAGAAAAGACAAAAAGACAAAAATAAATAAATAAATAAATAAAACCTACCTTCACATTAAGAAGACTCATTCCATGAAATACAGCCCTGAATATTCTCAATGTTGTGTCCAGCAAAAGAACTGAGCCCTCTTATTTCAGGTGTGGTCCAGAACTAAGTACCCTTCTTTCTCTGCAGCCTTTGGAAGCATGGGAGTGATTCCCTGTTGGAGCTCTATTTTTACCTGTTTTATCCACTGTCTTAAACTGTGTAAGCTCCTTCAGTGCAAGAGCTATTGCCCTTTTTTTTTTTTTTTTTTGTGGCCGCATAGAAGTCAAACAGTGATTTTGTAGTAAATGTTCAATAAACACTTGCTGAAAGAATAAATAAGAGAATGAACAGATGGAAAAGCAAGATATTCTTTGAATGGAAACTCAGTTTTGATTTCTCTGGCCTTTAATGACTATGGTGGGTTTTGCGGTATTTGAAAAGCATGCCTTCTTTGAAAAATCTGTGCCTCATATTTCCAATGAGTTTAGTGCATAGCTGGGAAGTGGCTTCTAATACTATTAGCTACATTTAAAAGGTGAGATGTCTGGCATTTGAGTCTCAGAGGTTTTGAAAATCCAAATTTATAAATACTTATGTTTTTTTCCTCATTCAAAGGACCAAAAAGTGGGACAATCCCCTGGAAAATGGACATTCCAGAAAATTCTCTAGGTTGGGTTGGAGTAAAAATGCATTACCATTTTAATGTTTGATACACGTCATTGAACTTTAAGCACTCACCCTGTGGAAACTGTATTGTAGAGTTAATCTAGAGAGCATTGCAATTCCACTGCAAGCATTTCTTCTCTGGATATGAGATTCATCCAGATGTCTAAGAATTCTGAAATCAAGGTTACAGAATAAATTATGATATTTTTTTCACTTTCAAAAGAGATGCATAAAAATACATGGGAAGAATAAGTAGGACAGGAAGGGGCAGGCTAAGAAACTACACTAATGTGGTTAGACTAATTATCTCTACCATATTTTCCAACTCAAGGCTGAGTGATGTATAAAATAACAGTCAAGATGCACTAAGGATTCCAGTTTTAGGAAGAAATCAACATCATGTAATCCCTAATGACTAGGGATTGGTCACTCAATTGAGTGACCAATCATCATGGTATAATTGGCTTAATCCACTCCAGTGAATAAAAGTCATACTCCTTACTGTGGATTATAAAGTCTTATATCATACCCCCAACAGTTTTTCCTATATTGTCTTTTGCCATTTTCCTCATCACTGTGTTCTACCCAGATCATTTCTCTGTTTTTATTAGGAAATATCAAGTCTCATTTAACTCATGCACTTTTCACCTTTTAGTTTTCTGTGCCAGGAATATTCTACCACATATTTGCACAGCTGCTTAATTCTCAAGTCACTTCTCAATAATTACTAGAAAATAACAAAGTCACCCTCAGTCATTGCACTATGCTTTATTTATTTTTCTTATAGCTCTTTCATGGATTGGATTTTTATCTATACATTATCCTATACTTCATACTTCCTTATTTACTTGTCTATGTGCTTATTGTCTGTCTCTCTCTACTAGAATATAAATTCCTAAAAAGAATGGACCCTACTAGTCTTATTTCCAGAAGTGAACCTTGCACGGAGTATGTGCTCATTTTTAAAATGTAGGAAACCATGGAAAATGTAGCTTCCAACCTGTCAATAGAAAAAAAAAGATTGGATAATCTACAAAATCAAAATTTCCTTGAGCTTATCACAGAGAGAGGTCACAAGACAACAAATGAACTAAATTTCAAAAAGAAAAAAAACAAAACCTCTTTGAAAGGGGATGAGGCAGATGAACTGTGTCTGACAGAGCATAAGAGAAAGAATGCCCTCCATTTATTAAATAAATTAAATAAATTAAAGGCCAACTGTGGGGGAAAGTGAAAATCTAGAATAGCTGAAAAACCCAGACACAAGAGGAATCTCTACTCACTAGCAAGCTATTTTATGAGGCACCATTTCATTCATCCAGGCAAGATTGAGGACAGGTCAAGAGACCAGAGAACTTTCCTCCATGGTGCATGAACACGGTAGGCTCTTGATAGCTATGGGGTGGGAAGACAGGTATAAAACACCATGCACTTGTCTGAGTTCTTTTCTCCTATGAAAGAATGTCTTATACCACCGAAGGAGGGGAGGAAATCTTCCTTCACAGGAATCAGGCGAAATCCATAGCTCCTAAAAGAAAGAGTAGATGTCAAAACTGTCCTTTCCTGGGGGGGAAAAGAAAACATTTTAAGTCCTAGGGATTCTACATGGATACAAAGCAGAGAAGTCTGTGATCACTGACACAGGGACAAGAAATTATCTCGTTTCCAAGAATTTCCATAAGTAAAAGGAAGCATTCAACTGCCATAGGTGGGGGAAGGGAAGCAACACAGAAAATGCTCCCCTCCTGAGGCCAGGTTCACAGAATGTGTGTAAGACTAAAGCTGAACTAGAGGAATGAAGCGCCTCCTGCCTCAGCTATTAGCTTAGCAGTGAGTAATAGCAATAGTTGTCTAAATCTAGAGGAGAGGCCAGAGTATGGCAGAAGTGTGCAGAAAAAGCTAAGAGTGAAGCAGGAAGGAACACTGAGAAAAGTCTTCCCACACTTAGACCTCACTTCAAGCACAATTTAATAGTACAGCATAACAGTTTAAGGGAAAAACTTAAAGTTCATGGTAAGTTTTCAACAACAAAACACAAATTCATTGACTCCAACCTTCCCCACCTCCACCTCCAACACGTGCACGCACACACTAATGGTCTGATACAAGGAAACACATGGGTACTTTCAGGCAAAAATATTACTTGCTTTTGTCTCTATTGTCTTTCTACATATAACATCAGATATGTAATTTAAAAATTATGAGATATGGAGTTCCTGCTGTGGCACAGTGGAAACGAATCCAACTAGGAGTAATGAGGTTGCGGGTTTGATCCCTGGCCTTGTTCAGTGGGTTAAAGATCCGGAATTACCATGAGCTGTGGTATATGTTGCAGATGTGGCTCAGATATGGTGTTGCTGTGGCTGTGCTGTAGGCCAGCAGCTGTATCTCTGATTGGACCGTAGCCTGGGAACTTCCATATGCTGCAGGTTCAGCCCTAAAAAGACAAAAAAAATTTTTGAGATATAACACAGAAGCAAGCAAAAAATTGGACTAATCCACTGTTAAGAGAAAAGGCCATTGACAGAACTGTACTCAGAAACTCAGAGATAACACAGATGTTGGCACTTTCAGAAAGAGACTTTAAAATAACTACAGTAATTTGTTATAAAGGATATCATGAAAAACACAAACAATCATATAAACAGATGGAGAATTTCAGCAAAAAAAATGGAGAATTATAAAAAGGAGTCAAGTTTTACACTCAGGATGTCTTCACAAAAATGAAGAGAAAATAAAAACTTTCTTCAGACAAAAAAAGGTGAAAAAATGTATTGCCAAATGACCTCTACTAAGTATTAAAAAATGTTAAATGAAATGCTCTAAGCATAATAAATATGATAATAGATGAACATTTAGTTTTTCACAAGAAATTAAATAGTGGAATCAATAAAATAAAGGAAAATACAAAAATATTTTCCCTTATTATTTATTTATTTATTTATTTATTTTTGTATTGCTTTAAAGGATAACTAAGTATTCTCTCATATCTCAGTGGGTTAAGAATCTGGCATTGTCATTGCTGTGGCTCAGGTTACAGATGTGGCATATGCTTGAACCCTGGCCCAGAAACTTCCACATGCTGTGGGATTGGCCAAAAGTTAAAAAAATAAAATGAAATAAAGAATAATTGGAAGCCTGTGAGAAAATGCTTGACATCATCAGTTATCAGGGAAAAGGTAATCAAAGCCATAACTAGATGCTATTTCTTGGCCATTAGGATGGCCAGGGTAAAAAAGTTAGATAATCGTATGTGTTAAGGGGGATATGAGCAAATCAGAACATTTATACACTGCTGGTGGGAATGTGAAATGATTTAACCACTCTGGAAAACAGTCCCACAGTAGTCCTTCAATCAGTTAAACATGGAGTTACCATATTGACTCGGCAATTCCACTCCTACATATATAACCCCCCGAAAATAAAAGCATGCCTCCATACAAAAGTTAGCACAGAAATATTCTGAGCTGCATTATTCACTAATAGCCAAAAGTTAGACATAGCTCAAATGTTCAACTGAAAAATGGATAAACAAATATGATATATCCATACAAGGGAAGATCTTTCAGCAATAAAAAAGAATGGAGTACTGATATATGCTATACAGCATAGCTAAATGCTGAAAACATTATGATAATTGACAGAGGCCAGTCACAAAAGATGACATTATGATTCCATCTATATGAATATCCTAGAATAGGCAAGGCCATATAGACATAGCTAGATCAGTGGTTGCTTAGGATTGAGAGAAAGAAACTTAGGGTGTGACACCCAAAGGGCACAAGGTTTCTTTCTGAGGTTATATGAATATTCTAAAGTTTACTGTGGCGATGTTTGTACATATCTGTGAGTATACTGAAAACCATTGAACTTTACACTTTAAATGGATGAATTGTATGGTATATAAATTATATCTCAGTAAAAGTATTAAAATAAAAAAGAACTGACCCTAAGGCAAGAAAAGTGACGATATATTTGGAAATTTATAGCAAACTATAACATGTGGAGAAGTAAAATGCATCTGACAATAGCACAAAATTTAAGAGGGAGTACATTGACATTTACCTCTGTAACCCAATAGGTATGCTATAAGTGAAAACACAATAACTGGAATTATTAGTTCAATAATAATACATTAGGGATAGAAGAAGAGGATTTATGAATGGGAACATATGTCTGTAGAAAATATTCATATAAAAGTATGGGGAGAAAAAGGATGGGAAATATGAGGAAGAACATGTATGTTTAATCAGAATTATAAAAAGAGAAGAGTGAAAAATTGAGCAAAAGCAATATTTGAAGAGATAATAGTTAAAATTCCAAAGAGTCAAGAATCTGTAAGAAGTCAAAGAATAAATACAAAAAAAATCACATCTGGGCACATCATAGTAAGTAAAATTCTTTAAAAAAAATGGCTGTACCCATGGCATATGGAAGTTTCTGGGCCAGGGACTGAATTTGACCCACAGCTATGACCTATGCTGCAGCTGCTACAATGCCAGATCCTTTAACCCACTGCAGTGGTCCAGGGATTGAACCCATGCCTCCACAGTGACCCAAGCCACTGCAGTTAGGTTCGTAACCCACTTTGCCACAGCAGGATCTCCAAGAAAAGCATTTTTAAAAACCAGAGGGAAAGGACTCATTACCTACAAAGAAGCAACAAAAATACTTAGAGCTGACTTCTATTTAGAATTTGTGGAAATAGAGGGACATTGGAATGGCACATTTAAACTGTGGAAAGAAAGTGTCAGCCAACTTGGAATTCAATACCCAGGGAACATATTCAAATTTGCAAGTGAAACTAATGTGGTTACTGTCATATATAGAGATAACTTTTTGCTAACAGTATTGTGCTAAAATTAAGCTGAAGACAGTATATAAGATCAAAATAAGGAAATGTGGAAAGAATAAAGCAGTAAAAGGAAGGTCCTATGTGACTAAATATGAATAAGCTTTATATACATAAATATAATAGCACAAAATGTGGGAGAGATGGAAATAATAAATATTTTAATTTGAATAATACCTTTAACATACTTGACCTTTTTGATATATACATGCATTGCACACAAAATCTACAGAATACAAATTCTTTCCAAGTGCAAAATAAACATTTATCAAATTGATCACATTATAAACAATAAAGTAATTCTCAAATGATTGAAATAATAGTATCTTTTCTGACTTCATGGATTTAAGCTAGTTCATTTTCAAAAAACACTAGAATATAGTCGGATATCTTAAAATTAACACATATAATTCTGAATAATGCATGGGTCAAAGAAATACTTGTAAGTGGCAGTAGAGAATATTTTGAACTGAATGATAATAAATATATACTATCTAAAAACTTTGAGTTACAGCTAAAGCCATACTTAGAAGAAAATTTCAGTTATAAATCCATCTATTAGAAGAGAAGATCAAAAATAAATGCTCAATATATTCATCTCAAGAAATTAGGGGAAAAAACTAAACCCAAAGAAAATAGAAGGAAAAAAGTAATAAGGAGAAGACATTAATGAAATAGAAAATAAATGTGTAATAAAGAAAATCGGTTCAGCCAAAATTTTGGAAAGATTAATAGAATTTAAAATCTGTATAATATTGAACAAGACAAAAAGAGAGAAAACACAAATTATCAATGTCAGGAATACAAAAAGAAAACTTCACTACAGATCCTACATGTAATTAAAAGACAATACTATCAACAACTGTATGCCAATAAATTTGACAACAAAGATAAAATGGACATATTCCTTGAAATATACAACTTACAAAAACTGACACGAGAAAAAAATGTAAATAATCCTATTTTTGTCAATTAAATTGAATCCATTACTAAAAATTTACTGTAAGAAAACTCCATGCCCACATAAAATCACTTGTGAAATTTTCTTAACATTGAAGAAAGATACAAAACCAATCTCACAAAAGTTATTTCAGAAAATAGAAAAAGAGGACACTCTTCTTAACTAGTATTATGAGGCTGCTAGTATAACTTTGATTCCAGAAACTTGTCAACTACTTTATAAGAAAGGAAAATTACAATCCAATCTTTTTCATGAACATAGATAAAAAATTCTCAACAAAATACTAACAAATCAAATCCTGAATTAGAGAAGGATAATATGGCATAAGCAAATTGAGCTTATTCCAGGAATGCAATGTTTATTCAAAATTAAAGATTCAACCAGTCTATTTAACACATAAATGGAATAATGGAGGAAAACTATGTCATCACCTCAATAATTTCTGAAAAATGTGCATCATTTGTTTCTTTTCCTTAGAAGATTATAGTAGCAGAGGGTTAAGATCAGTGTATGAACAATGTGCAAAATTGCAAATTGTATTAAATTTAACATTGGTTCACAAAATATTCTTAGTAAACCAGGAATAGGCAAGACTAACCCAAATCTAATTAATGGATTTCCAAACCTTTCAGCTGTCTTTTCTAGCCTCTGGTAGATGACCTAGTAGTCCTGGTCTTGTGGCTTTATCACTCCAGACTCGCCTCCATGTGTGAATCGATTTCCTCTCTGTCTGTTACCTCCCTTTCCTTCTCACTTATAAGGACACTTATGATGTGAATTTAAGACCCATCTGGATAACTCAGGATGATCTCCTTGGCTCCAGATCTGTAATTTAATTATATTTGTAAAGAGCATTTTTCCAAATAGGGTAATATTTACAAGTTTCAGGAATTAAAGTTTGTCATTTTTGAATAGTCATCACAGATGGAGAATGAATAAATAGAATTATCATTGCTCACAGACTACACAATTTTATAAATCAAAAACTAAAAAAATCTATAGGTAATCTATAAGATAGGTGAATTTACTATGGTTGCTAGATAAAAAGCACAATTTAAAAATTAATAGCATTTACAATCAACAGAGAACTGGAAAACTAGAAAACAAAGTTTTAAAAAGATACCATAAGCAACAGCATAGAAATCCACCAAATATCTAGAAATAAATCAAATAAATGATGCACATCTCTGCTGTAAAAACTACCATAACCGAAGGAAATTGGAGAAGACTTTAACAACTAGAAAGATACATCATGTTTCATGGATTGAAATGTTCAATATTGTAAAGATGTCATATCTTCTTAAATTGATCAATAGATTCAAGGCAATCTAAATCAAAATTTTCACTGCCTTTTTAAATGGAAATTGACAAATTGATACTAAAAATGTGTGTGGGAATACAAAGGGCCAATAATGATCAAAATAAGCTTGAAGAAGAGCAACAAAGATGTAGTTCTTCTCCATCAGACATCAAGACAATATAAATCCACTGTAATTAAGATTATGGCAGATTAGAGGCAACTGTGGGAAGAAAACTTTCAGTTGTAATAGTATGAAACCCATTTGCTAATTGTAGGATGAAACAAAGATTTTAAATTATACAATGTGAAAAAAAATTATGGTATGTAAAACATATCAGCAAACTCATAGAAAAAACAGAAAATCCAGAAAGAGACCAACACTAACTTTACTCTCTCCTTAATACTTTCTTCTTCCAGAATCCACCTCTACTTGCCCCTGTCTTTCATACTTTCTTCCTCCTTCCTGACTCATTTCCTTGTAGAATACACATTTTTAATAGAGAGTTGTTCATACACTGATCATAAACCTCTGTTACTATACTCTTCTGGAGTAAAGAAGCAAATCTGGTACCTTTCTATATATAATAAATGCTAGCTGTCTCTGCAACTTATAGAGAGGAGGCCCAGCAGAGCAATTTCTAGATGATCTGATCTCACATCTTATTGAAGAGCAAACTTCAATTCTGAGAGATGAAGAAATTTGCTAGAGAAACATCTGAACTTAATGGAAGAACCAAACCTAGAGTCTAAGTAAGAAAAATTCTAAGTTGACAGAGAATTCTAATGTCTCTGACTCACTATGAAAAATTCAAAGAATACACTCTACTGTACATGCATATAAAGACTAGAAACATTTTATATATGTAAAAATCCATGTTCCATATGTAATGACCTTGGAATATATATATATATATATACACACACACACACACACACACACACATATATATATATATATATAAATTCTTAGAAAAAAACTGTTGATAGGGAATTCTTTTTTTTTTTTTTTTGTCTTTTTAAGGCCACAGGCATATATATGGAAGTTTCCAGGCTAGGGGTTGAATTGGAGCTGCAGCTGTAGGCCTATGCCATAGCCACAGCAACTTGGGATCTGAGCTGTGACTGCGACCAACACTGCAGCTCAGGATGATGCCAGATCCTCAACCTACAGAGCAGGGCCAGGAATTGAACCCGCATCCACATGGATAGTAGTTATGTTCATTACCGCTGAGCCACAGTGGGAACTCCAAGGCAGGGAATTCTTATGTCTCTGACTCACTATGAAAAATAAAAAGAATACACTCAACCATATATATACATACATATATGTGTATACACACAAATATCCATATATATTCTTGTTTTTTGTATATTTCTTATAATGTCATTCTATATGAAGACCTAGCAGGTCTCCTAAGAATGGATTTTCAAATATAGGGTCAGTTCTCCAGGGAAGAAGTGGGCTGAAGAGGGATACAGGAGAGAGCAACTTCAGGGTCTCTGAGCCCTCCCTGCTCTCTATCTTGTCTAAGTCTTGAGCAGGGCAGACATCTTGACAAGAATCCCTGGTAATGCTATTTAGGTGGGAGGATGCGGACTAGTAAGGGAACACCCATGGCAGGAGACAGGCTAGAGCAGGAGGAGGTCCCAGTGGTTAGCTGCAGGCTGAACGAAGGGGTATTTCCATCTAGTGAACCATGCTCTGAGTTCTGAACTGATTTTCCCTTTGAAAACCTACCACTTATATGGCTCACTTCAGCTCTGCACAGGGTGTCTTGGGAAGGCCATGATCCTGTCCTAGAAACACAGTATCAACAGACAGAGGTCCCTCCTCTCCCCAGAGGTCAGTGCTGTGGGTCAGGGGTAAGCTGAGAGAGCTCCAAGAGGATGGAGACACTTGCAGAGAAAAAGCACCAGACTTAGTGGCCTGCTGATGCACCCAAGCTAGAGGTGTTCTCTCTAATGCACAGTAGGATGATTTAAGATTTGTTAAAGAAGTCACTTGTGTCTTTATATCCCTAGGCTTCTGTTCCCTTTGACACATGAACCACTGCACTCTGGGGAATCTGACCTCACTTCACATTTCCAGTCATACCTTCCTCTTATCAAAGAATTGGTCTCTAACACATGGGGTATTCGTTTAAGAATAGTCAATCCACCTTCTCACAAGCCAACTTCAAAATTAAGTCAAGAAGTCTCTCTCTTTGTGTTTCTTTCTCTGTATCTGTCTCACTCATCTCTCCATAATGCTCTGCTATGTCTGGGATGAAGAAATCGGGGGGCGGGGAGGGATGTAAAAAGTATGGTGAGAAAATTTCACACATTGAACTGCCTCAATCCCTCTTTTTATAGCTTTTGTGGAAAATGAAGGAAGTGTTTAAGCCTTTGGTCCATGTGTTTTAAAAATAATTATAAAATAAGAGAAATATGCATTTCATGCATGAAGCATTTTAAGACACTGGAGTATGAATTTCACAAAAGCTCATGCTTAGGGGAGAACACTGGTTGGCATTCATCACTGACTGTAAACCTTGACTTTAGTGCTTGGATTCCCGGGGAGTCTGTGTCTGTGTTGGCAGCTTGCACCAGCTTTCACAGTTCATAGCCCTCTAGGATCACAGTTCCACATTCTGGGAGAATGTGTCATTCAGGACATATACTCATCATCCAAGGTACAACCCATGGTAAAAAATGCCCATGCCATGGTGAAGCTGAATAATTTTCCTCTGTGGGATTCTTTCACCCTTTGGAATAATTTCAGGAACGTTTATAAGATTTTCTAGGAATCTCAGGCTTTGGGAAAAGAAAATGTAAGATTACATATTTACTGAAAGAGTACACAGTAGAACAGAATGGACAAGGGGGCAAGTTTTAGGGCAAGTTTTAGGGCCAGTTTGCCTGGCTTTACTACTCATGTCTATTACTTACCAGCTGTGTGTACTCGGACAAAAATGTCTCAAAATCTTCATACATGATAAAATAGGGATCATAACAGAACTTAGCCAACTGTTGTATGTAAAGGAATGCATTGCTGGTGAATACATATTAGCTGGAGGTTTTTCAACACCCATGTGGGCAACTGCCTATTTTTGGCTTTATTTTTAATTAAAAAATTTTATTTAAATATAGTTGATTTACAGTTGTATCAATTTCTTCTGTAGAGCAAAGTGACCCAGTCACAAGGCATAATCTCCAAAATATAAAAACAACTCCTAAAACTCAACACCAAAAAACAAAAAACCCAACTGAAAAATGGGCGGAAAACATTTCTTCAAAGACACATGGATGGCCAGCAGGCACATGAAAAAAAAAGCTCAACATTACTAATTATTAGAGAAATGCAAATCAAAACTACAATGAGGTACCACCTCACACATTTCAGAATGGCTATCATTAATAAATCTACAACTAACAAATGCTGGAGTGTGTGGATAAAAGGGAAACCTCCTACACTGTTGGCAACTGCATTTATTTGTCCTTTAAAAAATAAAACTTGTCATATCTTTTCATCTATATGAAAAACAATTTGGAGAATACACAGAAGTAGAAAAGAGAAGAAAAATATTCTTGTTCTACTCAAGGGGAAACATTAATTAAATTTTGGTATGTTTCCTTCTGGTCTTTTTCTGACACAGATAAAGGAAAAAAAAATTCATACACATAGATGTGAATTTGCTACTAATAACAATTTTGACGACATTGCCTTGTAAACATAAATGTACTGGGTAGCTCAAAACTGGACCCAATCTCATTTTTCTTGTTTGGTTTTTAGGGCCATGCCCTTGGCATGTGGAGGTTCCCAGGCTAGGGATCAAATCAGAGCTACAGCTGTCTGCCTACACCACAGCTACAGCAATGCCAGATCTGAGCCACATCTGCTACCTATACCACAGCTCACGGCCACACCGGATCCTTAACCCACTGAGTGAGGCCAGGGATCGAATCCGCAACCTCATGGTTCCTAGTTGGATTGGTTTCTGCTGTGCCACAACGGGAACGCCCAAATCTCATTTTACTTCATGCACTGTCCAGAGTGGTCTCTGTGGTTATTCGATGAAGAAGTTATGCTTCTCCAGATAAGGGCAAGAGCCCCAAAGTGGGAGAAACTACACAGATTATTCATGTTATATTCTTTTTCATTTTTACAAACATAGGTCTATGCATATGATAGATTCTCAAAAAGTAGTAGTAGAGGAAGCTTGAGAAGCCATGATGTTATTTATTGTTATGGTAGTGACATTGAAAACCTTAGAAAACCTGCTAGGGCAGGATCAAAAAACCCTTGTTTGCTAAAATATCTGATGTTTCGAAGACATTACAGTTACTGTTAATGAAGTCAAAGAAGAATCCTAAGTAATCTGGCTTACCTATTTAAAAAAATTATTGGGGTATAGCTCACTTAAAAATTGTATTAGTTTCAGGAGTACAGCAAACTAAATCAGTTGTACATAGACATATATAGCCATTCCTTTTCAGGTTCTTTTCCCAATCTAGGTTGTTAACACAGTATTGTGGAGATTTCTGTGCTATACAGTAGGTCCTTGTTATCTATTTTATTATTATTATTATTATTGTCTTTTTCTAGGGCCGCACTCATGGCATATGGAGGTTCCTCAGGCTAGGGCTCTAATCGGAGCTGTAGCTGCCAGCCGAAGCCACAGCCACAGCAACACTGGATCCGAGCCGCATCTATGAGCTACACCACAGCTCACGGCAATGCCGGATTCTTAACCCACTGAGCGAGGCCAGGGATCAAACCCACAACCTCATGGTTCCTAGTCAGATTCGTTAACCACTGAGCCATGATGGGAACTCCATCTATTTTATATATAGTAATGTGTATATGTCAACGTCAACCTCCTAATTTATCCCTCCCCCCACCACATTTCCCCTTTGGTAACCATAATTTTGGTTTCAAAAATATTGAGTCTGTTTCTGTTTTTCTGTTTTGTAAGTTCTTTTTAAATTAGAATATAGTTGATTTACAGTTTTGTAAGTTCTTTTGTATTATTTTTATTAGATTCCCTTTGGTCCTATTAGAGATAGCATTGAATCTTCAGACCTGGCTTGGAGATGTTCACAGAGAATCAGAGATTCTTAAATACCCTGGACCGAAAAATGGCTGGTCCTTAACCTTTTTAAGGGCCCATATTTGGGAGAAAGACAGGCGGTGGGATGATAGAGGAAGGACACATCTACTCAGTTGCCCCCATTGAGTGGTTGTGGTTGGGGTAATCTGATTGCTCTCACCCTAGATATTCTCACAGTATTAACTCTCACACAGAAGCCACAAGTGTTTATCTCTGAGGTCCACCTCCTCATCTTCTGAGTGGCTACACCTACCCCTAAGTACGGAAGTCTTTTGAAGTACTTCTGCCTCGTCTAGGGTTGATTTCAGAAAACCAGCCTCTGTCCACCACCTTAGCAGGAATGAATCATTGTGCTCCTTCCCTCCAGGGGATTGATTTTTAAGTCTCATTTGTCACAGTGAAAAAAAGTATTTCTGTATCTTACATCATCCAGAAGGGAGGTGGTGTATTTGGGGAGCTTTAGATCCATCCCAGGTCCTAGAGTTGTACCATGAAGATGGTCACTTCATTATACCCATCTTTGCTCTTACTTTCTCCGATGTTCCTCAAACCTTCTTCTTCCTAACCCTTACTTCAGAATCCTTTCAGGGATCCTTTCTTCAAACCATAGAACTGCAAACATTGATTTTCTCATTACACCTTCACAATAACTAGTACTTCTGGTAGGGAAGACCTTAACATTATTTCTACCTCACAGATTAAGAAATTCAGACTCAGAAAGAAAGACTGCAAAGTTTAGTGGCAGAGCCTGAAGTAGAATCCAAAAGCCCTGACTTGGGCCAGAACATTTTCCTCACTAGCACCATTATGGTGAGGTGGTATCTGAAGTCAGGACCAGTAACACTTCCACAGGATTGGGCCTTCCATGCCATTTCTCTAGCAAGGCTTTGGTAAAAGAGGTTGCTTGACTCCAGTGAGATGCTGCTCACCCCTACAGTCCTACCAAAGGTGAGAAGAGAGGTGTTGGGAAAGTCAGGTGGCCAGGACTGATTGCTGGCCCCTGCCATCACCATTCCTGAAGCGGTCTAGAACTTCCTTCTAGCATGGCTGATATTTTTTCCCCCCAAAAACTTCAGAGAAAACAAGCCCTTACATAAGTAGTCTCTCCCAAGTAATTGAGTCCAAATGGACCTTTTTCTATAGGCTCTATTTACTGCTCACTCACTTTTATTTATCTGTGGCCTCTAGAGTATCAGTGTTATTGATACTGAGTGTGAGATGAAGACTATGGAGAGACTCTACAGGGTGGACTGTGTTGATATGGGAAGTGGGGATGGTCAGTCGTCCCAGTATGACATCTCTGATGTTGATGAGGTGGCAAAAGCCACTACACTTTCTTCCCACACAAAATTAGATTTTTCTAGGTATAGAAGACATTTAGTGCCTACAACTACCTTAATCAGCAAAAGAATGATCCTGAAAAATCTGAAAATGTTGCTATGCAGTGAAACCCAATGTGGGTTTTCTATTCACATGAAACAGATATACCATATGATAAAAATAATTGTTATAGATAAGGTTTGCTGAATGTTTACCTCATTCATTAAGTGCCTCAATGATTTGCAGGTATGCATTACTTGGTGCAGGCAGGGATATTCCACAGTAACAAAATTACCTTCATATCAGTTTCCTATTCTGGCATAATAAATCACCATAAATTTAATGGATTAAAGCAAAAATTTATTATCTTACAGTTCTGTAGGTCAGAAGTCTGAAATGAATTTCGCTGGGCTAACATTGAGGTGCCAGCAGGGCTGTGCTCTTTTGGAAAGCTCTAAGGAAGATTTCATTTCTTTATTCATGTTGGTGGTAAAATCTAGTTCCTTGTGGTTGTAGGACTTAGGCTCCCCTTTCCTAGATGACTGCAAATGAGGACCCAATTCTTAGCCTCTAGAGGCTGATGCATTCCTTAGATCATTGTCCACTTTGTTCATTTTCCAAGTGCCGATAGCATGTTGAATCTTTCTCCCATTGCATCTCTTTGATCTACCTGGGAAAATTTCTCTCTCTGTACATACACACACACACACACACACACACACACACATAATTGAAGATAGTTGACCTACCAGCTTATGTTATTTTCAGGTGTACAGCAAAGTATATCAGTTATACATATACATATATGGATTCCTTTTCAGAATCTTTTCTCATATAGTCACTGATTTTAATAACTCATGGATGGTCTCAGATAACCCAGAATAATCCCCCTATCTTAAAGTCCATATCCTTGATCACACCTGAAAAACCCTTTTTGTCATGTCAGGAAATACACTCACAAGGTTGAGGGGATTAGGGCGTGAGCATTTTGAATAGATCATTTTTTCTTCCTACCATAACCTGAAATCTCGGTGACTTAACACAATAAAATTTTGTTTCATGTTCATGTAAAGCCTGGTGGATATAATGCAGCTTCCTTCTATCTTGTACTTCTGACATTCAGTACTTGTGACATTTAGGGCAAATGCTGCTAAATTGCTGCTAAATCAAGCAAAATGGAAACTATTGGATTAATATAACATGACTTTGATTAGCATAGAGTTAGGGACAGACACTAAGGATGGAAGCCTGCTTGGGATGGACTCAAGAGGTATGGCATAAGAGTAACTGATGATATTAAATATAGACAGCTTTCATTTTCATTTTACAAAGGAGAAACTTGAGGGACAGTTGGTTGTATTCATAGAGCCTGAAGTGAGCTCAGGAAAACTGAAAAGTTGGTGAATTTTCTGGGAGTCACTCCATTAAGGTATGCATTCTAGATTGGCACTTGGACACCCAGGGTCTACATTCTGGAAATTTACTTTTCTGAGTATATATTTGACTGTGAATGTGATAATGAACAGGATCTAAACTAAGGCAGTGGCCACGGAGGTGGTAAGGATAGGATGGATCTGAGAGTTCTTTAGAAGGTAGAGTCAGAAGGACTTGGTGGTGGGGAAGGGAATAGTTGAGGCTAATTCCCAGGGTTCAAATCTGGGGGACTGGATGCTGTCATCAATCAAGAGATATTTTGTGAATGAAGAAAATGAGCTTGGTTTTGGCCCTGTTCACTTCCAGATGCTGGGATCCACAAATAGACATAACTATGGTCCACTGGCTGTGTGGATCTTGGCTTCTGTTCTCTCCATCTCATTCAAAAATAAAGATTTGAGTAGTATCTTCATAGGAGGAGTAGTAGAAGCCATGTATGTGGATGACCCCACCCATGGATAGTATAGAACACTCACAGATAGTATAAAGTTCTCAACCTTGATATTTTTGCAATTTTGGATGGGATTTTTTTTGTCTTTTTTTTTTTTTTGCCACTTCTAGTGTCCCTTCTGCAGCATATGGAGGTCCCCAGGCTAGGGGTCTAATCGGAGCCATAGCCGCCGGCCTACGCCAGAGCCACTGCAACGTGGGATCTGAGCAGTGTCTGCGACCTACACCACAGCTCATGGCAATGCCGGATCCTTAACCCACTGAACAAGGCCAAGGATCGAACCCATAACCTTATGGTTCCTAGTCAGATTCATTAACCACTGAGCCACGATGGGAACTCCTGGATGGGATTATTTTTGTTGTTGTTGTTGTTGTTCTCATTGTGGAGGAACTTGACTGTGAATTGTAGGATGTTTAGCAGCATCCCTGGCCTCTACCCACTAGATGCCAGTAGCATCCCTTGCCTGAGTTATAACTACCAACATGTCTCCAGAAGTTGTAAAATGTCCCTGGAGGACACAGCTGGACTTGGTTGAGAACCATGGATTGAACTAGAGGAACAAGGCCAAAGGGCTGAAGACTAAAGTCCACTAGCATTTAAAAGAATGATGGAAAAAGAGGAGTCAGCATGAAAAATAAGAAAAGGGGAGTTCTAAAAAAAAGAAGTGTTTGGAAAAGTCAGCCTCTTTAGAGAAATTATATCAGAAATGGACAGAAAAAAAAATACTTTGACTTTGGTGATGGGAAGGTCCATGATGACATTATTCATAGGTCTGGTGGGGGCAGGGTCTGGAGCAAAGGAGTAGAGTTAGTGCAAGTAAATTCTACTTTCAATAAACTTGAGTAAGAAAAGAAGGAGTGAGAAGAGCAGTCATTAAAGGGGTGGGGTATCCAAGGAGAATCTCTTCAAGAATGAAACTTCTCGTGTAGTGTTCCTTGCAAGCTATGACCACATATTATTACTTTTTGAAATGTCACACAATTTATAGAAAAGGCTCAATAAATATAGATTGGTTGAAGCAAGGACTTATTTTGTTACCCTTTCTTGGACTATGGATATTTTAAAACAACCCCAGGAAGAAAGCAATGTTTAGCACAAAGGAGTGAATCATCAATGGCAGAATTTCAGACATGAGTCAGAGATATTCTGGGTGTAGCCCTGCCCTGTGTCCTCAATCATACCACCTACTCACCTCACATTTCCCACATGAACCTACTGTTCTCTTTTTTTGCTGCCAACCAGACTCAAACTCAAACCATGGGTAATTACTTCACCCTTGACTAATTGACGGTGACAAATAGCTACTAAAATGGGTAGATAAGGAGAATGAATTTGGTGTCCTTGTCTCTCCCAGACTCTTCAGGCTGGGAGATATTGGGATGTTTCTCTGGATTGAGTTGCACAAAATTTTACCGTCAATCTTAAGGATGTCTGCTTGAGCTAATGAGATGCAAAGAGAAACATGTCAAAGAAAACAGCCCACATGAAAACCTCATAACTTATAATGCTGTCCTAAGGGCGGCAGCAGAGTACATAAAAGGAGAAGGGGGAAAAAAAACCCTCACAACTAACTGTATGACTTTTGAGTGATGAGTTGTTGTTTTATCTACAGTTTATGGACATAATCTCAGCCTCAAAAGATGAATGAGAAGAAGTTCCAAGAAAGAAAATCTCTTATTTAAAGATGTAGAATTATAGTTTTGTAAAGCCAGAAGCAAAGGCAAAGTTTATTTTCATTTGATTTTGACCAGAGCTTATGTCTTCTCCTCAAAAAGAACCCATAACTAGAAATAGATTATTTAAAACTTGGTAATCAACAATCATTTATACCAAGAACCATCCCAGACTATAGAATCCAAGAAGCCCAGACTCACTCAGGCCTCACTCATGGCTGTTCTTTACATTGCTTAGCCTGGTGCCTGACATCTCATAGTTGCTTGGCTTGTGCTTATTCATCTGAAATGGAGTGGTGTTTTGAATTGATGTAGGTTAAAGTAGGATTTTGAATGTCTAATTCGATTTTCAATAAAAACTCGGAAAATTTGCCAAGCACCAAGTGATACCACTGGCCTTGGAGAGAACAGCTTTTCTGTAGCCTCAACTTTTGATGTATTGCTAAACAGCCAGCTTAATCAGAACGCCTTTCTTGAAGCCTCCATGATGAGCAGTGACACGCTAATTGAAATGTACTTTCCCCAGTGAACCACTTAACAATTTATATAAATATCAAAGCCCTAGGCTTTACTGTCAGTCTTTGTTTTGGAATGAGAAATTTATAAAAAACATATGTTTCCAACTGCTATTGACAGAGTGTTCTGAAAATATGGCCACTGAATCACATCTGACTTTTCTTTCTGCAGACACTGAACTAGTCAGGGTACAGTTCTCTGTTAATAACATCTCCTTTCAGAAGGCATCTACTCCATACTGGGGTTTCATTACTAAATTCTGAGGAGCTATTGATAATGGAGGGGGTGTTGAGGGGAAGAATAGCCAGGGAGAAAGAGCCAATATATTTGAAAGCCTAATTCTGGCAGATGATAAGGGGAAGTGATTATGAGAGAAACTGCTGATCTTGTGGCTGGCTTGGTAATCCTAACGAATAATTTTGTCTCCACTGGTAACTTTTAGACATGAGTTTGTGTCCCTTTCACGGGCAAAGTTTTGTGATTGTAAATGAAATCCTTCCTAAATCTGGAGACCTTCCTGTTTAAGTTGAGGAGGGACAGTCAGACTGCAGTCCTAAGTCTGGCTTGCAGAGGACTCCGGGAGTTGAGCTGAAAGTGTGAAATCCTACAATTACTGTATCATTGTGCCAGACAGAGGCTCTTTTGTCTTTCTAAGTTATCTGACTTTCCCATAGGGTTTCTTTCCCCAAACATGCTTCGAATGGTGTTGCTTAATGAAAAATGCAACTCAGGACAAAGTAGCTTTCACCAATGACCATACATGGTGGACATTCTAGTAATTCCAGTCATATGGGAGAGCTGGACAGGTTGAGGTAGCTTGGGAAAATGAGTTCTGTGTGTGGCACCAAAAGAACAGCCCGGCTGCTGGGCCAAAGAGAGTGGGTCATATGTCAGTCTGTGTCCTCCACCAGCCTCTCCAATCCATCTTGAAAATGCCCCAGACCCTGAAACCCATGCAACTGTTTTGCTTCTAGTCTACATATAAATCTTTTAATTGCATGTCCTAAGCCTTGAGACATTTATGTGGAATTATTTGGGGGGAAAAAAAAGAAAGGAAGGAAGAAACTTCTGCTGGCAGCCAAACAATCTGCATTTCATTTCAATTTAGATAGTTCTGCTTTACATTTTTTTCCCAAGGTTTCCTGGATTTCAATAATATATCTTTCATCACCAGATCACCAAAATCTGGTTGTGTTGAGCTGTCCCTGGGGCTTTGGAGTGGATATCAGGGATTACTTTGTAACTGGGAACTTATGAATTGCTTGGGATTCACAAACGACTTGTTTTTTTCTCAGTTTACTTGTCAAACTATGAAACTTATAACTTATTCCTGGAAGGGTATGTGTGTGATATGTTAACAAGTCTTTGAGAACAGGATTAAAAAAAACCTAAGTGTGAGCACACACACATACATTCACTCAACTGGTTTTAAATAAGACATTTGCTGAGTAAATGAGCTCTGACTGCCACGAACTGAAGGCTTTAAAATGTCCATTTTAATGAGTTCTTATATCTCTCTACATTTGACCTCCTACTCTAAGAGATTTGGGGCTGATTTTTTTTTTAACCTCTTGGCAGTTGTCATTTGACCTTGCAAATGACACCCAATGGACTTCAGGCAGGACCAATGGGGAAGAGCTCTGAGTGCCAGCATTTGCTGACCTGCATAGTGAAAGTCACTGAGCTGGCAGTGGGTGCTGGGGGAGAGGGGGGAGTCAGGTGGGACAGGGGAGGAGCAGTGAGTATGGCGCCTTTCTGAGCACATCTGTTTTATTTCATATCAGCCTGATGGCTGTAGAAGGGCAGAGGTAGTAGGAGGGGGGGTTGATAGGTGCAGGGTTTCCACAAAAGATATGTTTGGATTTCCATTTTATAGGGATGAAAGAACCTGTGTTTGCAAAATTGCAAACCCATAGAAATATCCTGAGCTGGGAGTGGGGAATTCAACTGCAGCCATTGGAGTGGAGGTGATTTATTGCTGGCCAAAGGAAGAGTCCAGGTCCACACAGAGAGGGAGGTGGGAATTGAGGAGGCAGAATAAGGAAATGAAAGGACTGGAATTTTCCTGATTCTCCAATAGCTCTCTCAATGTGACACTGTGATGAGCTAGGTGTAAATGAATCAGAAACATATGAATTAAACTTCCTTTCCAGTGGGAAACAACTGTTGTCAAACTAGGGGGTGGAGAGCAGTGGATGATTCTAATGTGAATTCAGTTGAAAACTCTATCAGCTGACTGATAGGTGAAAGGTCTTCCCATGATGGCCTCTCTCCAGCTTTGGAAGACAGTTCCATTGAAAGCTGATAGTAAAACTGCCTTTACTATTCCCAAGATGATAAATGTTCTGGGCTTCACTTCTCACTCCTTCTTGCTACTCTCCATCTCCACAGTCATCTCCAAAATGCAGGGTCCAAACTATAAGGTTTTGGCTGACAATGCTCTTTTTTTTTTTTTCAGTTTCATTGGCTTTTCAACAGTGATTTTAATAATGATTTTTTTCCAAAGATATGGATTAAAAATATGTGATATTTTAAGTTGGAAAGTTTTTTCTGTGGCATGAAATTTTGGTTAATGTTTAAAAAATTAGCAATTTAATTTGGAGAGATTTTAGTTCTGAGACATGCTGCTAGGTGGCTGGAGTGATTCTTAGGATGAGGTACATTTGAGGGGAGGTTGGATGAGGGAGAGAGAGAAGACTGCAAAAGAGTCTTCTGAAGATAATCAGAGATAATCTGAACATCAGGCTGAACACATCTGTGTTGGTTCTACTTCTGCATGTAATAATAATCATAGCATTTCTAGAGCACTGGCAACGTTCTGGGCATGTGCTGTTTCCAGATGCTTCTCCTTATTTAGCCCTGAGAGTAACCATTGGAGGAAGAGTGAATATATGATGCCCATTTACAGAGAGGAAAACTGAAGCACAGAGATTATAATAATTTGTTTGTGTTTACAAAGCTAGTTATACACAGGGAATTAGGGTGAGGCAAGTGAGACAGAAAACTTGTCAGGTGGAAGATCTAAGAGGGCAACCCCAAACTGGGCAATTCAGATAGATAATATTTAAAAGTAAGATTTTTTAAAATTAAAAATTTTTAAATATTTTTGTTTTAGTATTAAATGTGATTTTTTTGTTATTAAGGAATATAGAAAATAAATTGGTGAAAACATTTACTAAAAACTTTTAGAAGGGAGTGCCTGTCGTGTCTCAGTGGTTAATGTATCCCACTAGGAACCAGGAAGTTGCGGGTTCGATCCCTTGCCTTTCTCAGTGGGTTAAGGAACTGGTGTTGCCATGGGCTGTGGTGTGGGTCACAGACATGGCTCAGATCTGGTGTTGCTGTGGCTGTGGCGTAGGCTGGCTGCTACAGCTCTGATTAAGCCCCTAGCTCTGATTAGACCCCTAGCCTGAGAACCTCCATATGCTGCGGGTGTGGGCCTAGAAAAGACAAAAAAAATTAGAAAACTCAGAAATTAAAATTTTAAAATTAATTAAATTAGAAAAATTGAACTTAAGTTCAATTAAAATTGATATAATTTTTTGTATTTTTATTAAAGTTTAGTTGATTTACAATGTTGTGCCAATTTCTGCTGCATAGCAAATTGACCCAGTCATACATATATGTACATTCTTTTTCTCATATCATCCCCCATTGTATTCTATCCCAAAAGATTGTACACAGCTCCACAGTGAGTAGGACTTCACTGCCCATCCATTCTAAATGTAATCGTTTGCATTTATGATGCCAAATAATTTATAATGATCCCCTTCTTGTGATTATCACGACTTCGCACTCACCAAATCCTCCTTCTTCCTTCACCCCAGCTGGGCCCTAGCACTCACAGCAATAGGTATCTAAGGAATTTTGACTTCCTCAGTCTGGTGCTGTCTGATGCCTTCATAGCCCACCAGCCCTGTGTCCCTGGTGTCCATACCTTTAGAGACAAAGTCGGAAGTGAAAGAGGATTGAGTGGACATGGGGCGAGGTACAACTCATTTCTGAGGAAGAGAAAATGACTGAACTGGGGACTCTGGAAAGAAATAAAGTCTGAGGGACCAGGAGAAATGCTGGAAACTAAGTCTCCAAGGTTGTGGGAAGAAACAAAAGCAGGTAATGAGTCATCCAAGAAACTGGAGGAATTGTTGTCTGTTTGTTGTGGGGGTTGTTCTAGATTTTTCACCTCACTGAAGGGAAACGGGCACAGCGGGACCGGGAGCAGGGCACGCAGAGCCACTATGGAGTTTAGCAAAGATGTTGAAAGTGGCTGGGGTTGCCTCCCAACAGGATGCAGGGCTCCTGTGGGCCTCAGGAATAGGCTGAGTTTGGAAAGATGGTGAAGAAATGGATGGTGGGGTCAGGAAGGGAATAACAGAGGAAAGGTGAGAAGCTGGAGAAGAGTCAAACACCCCACCCCCACTTCAGAGAAAGTGGTCCAGGATGGTGGTTGACTAACTCAGCCTCCGCCCAGCAACCTGTGAAGCAAGAGCTTTCATCATCATCAACATCATTGTTTTTATCATTATTATTATTCTATTTAGAGATAAGGAAACCATAAACAAAATGAAAAGACAACGCACAGAATGGGAGAAAATATTTATAAATGAAGTGACCAGCAAGGGATCAATTTTCAAAATATATAAACACTTCCTGCAGCTCAATATGAAAAAAAGAACAATCCAATCAAAAAATGGGCAGAAGATCTAAATATACATTTCTCCAAAGCAGACATACAGATGGACAAAAAACACATGAAAAAATGCTCCATGCCATTAATTAATAGAGAAATGAAAGTCAAAACTACTATGAGGTACCACCTTACACCAGCCAGAATGGCCATCATCCAAAAGTCTACAAATGATAAATGCTGGAGAGGGTGCAGAGAAAAGGGAACCCTCTTACAACTGTTGGTGGGAAAGTAAGTTTGTGCAACCATATGGAGAATGATATAGGGGTTCTTCAAAAAACTAAAAATAGAACTACCACATGATCCATCAATCCCACTCCTGGGCATCTATCCAGAGAAAACCATAATTTGAAAATGTGCATGTACCCTAATATTCATTGTGACACTACTCACAATAGCCAAGACATGTAAACAACCTAAATATTCATTGAGAGAGGAATGGATAAAAAAGATAAGGTAAACATACACAATAGAATATTACTCAGCCATAAAAAGAATGAAATAATGCCATTTGCAGCAATAGGTATGGACCTAGAAATTTTCATATTAAGTGAAGTCAGTCAGATAGTGAAAGTCAAACATCATATGATATCACTTATATGTGGAATAGAAAAAAGGATACAATGAATTTATTTGCAAGACAGAAACAGATTCACAGACTTTGAAAAACTTATGGTTAGCAGAGGGGATAGGTGGGGGTGGGGTGGGGGGGATGGACTGGGAATTTGGGATTGGCATCTGCACACTGTGGTATATGGAATGACTGGCCAACAGGGACCTGCTGTACAGCACAGAGAACACTACCCAATATTCTGCGATAATCTATGTGGGGATATATGTATAACTGAATCACTTAATTGTACAGCAGAAATGATCACAACCTTGTAAATCAACCATACTTCAATAAAACTTTGTTTTAAAAAAAGAATGCATAAGGGAGAGAATACATGAAGAGTTTAAAATGCTAAATCCTACTTGGGCTATCCTGGGTAAAATCTGAGCAGTGTGAAGAAATCCCACCCACCCCCAGGATTCAGGGCTGGTCGTGCCCAAATTAATCATGCCCTGGTTTTTCCATCAATAGTCCATAGAGTAGGCTCTGGCAGCAGAGAGACCTAGATGGGAGTTCACTTAAACTTTTTGAGCTTCATTTTCTCATATATAGGTTGGGGGTAGTAATACCTACCCACAGAGAACAGTGGTGAGGAAGAAACCAGAAGATACAGTTGAAGACATTCAGTAATCTGAGTTGTTCTGACATTTGTTAATATCATTAGGAGTTGGATAGTTATCATTGTGAATATAACCTGTCAGGTATGTTATACCAGAAATAATAGTTATAATAGCTAATGTTATTGAGTGCTTATCATGTATTAGATACTGTATTAACTCCTTTCATCATTTAAAATTTCCTGTGAAATAGATACTGGACCGTACTCATATTATTGTTAAATTAGTCTGAGCATTGGTGTATTGGGCACAGGTTGACCACTGTGGGTTTGGTTCCCCCATAATACATACTGTAATTTAGAAAACATTTTGCAGTAAAGTTGTCTTAGTAGAACAAACTCGATGTCTGCCCACCTGCAGAACTCAGTGCAGCCCTCGTTTCCTCCATGAAGTTTCTGTGACTGGCATAGCCTGCCACAACCACTTCTACAGGTGAATATGCCCCACTTACTCTGACAGCTGTAACTCAACTGACCAGAACACAGATACTATCTAGTCATTGCTCTTCTTGTAATTTCTCCTGCTTCCTTTCTGTTAGTGGATGACCTGTTGCCTCAATGGCAACCTGGAGCACTTTATCTCATATTACTTTGTATGGATCCATCATATAGTCTCGAGAGCTGAATAAATGAATAAATGGTGTATCAGAGAAGATTCCATGATATGGTGACATGTTTATATTTAGGTTAGATTAAACATTTGTGATTTTCATTTTCCATACTAAGGATCTGGTGCTTCTCTTCTATTTTTTTTTTTTTTCTGGTGCAGTGGATTAAGATTTTTTTTTTACATTTTATTTTTTTTTTCTACTGTATGGCATGGTGACCCAGTTACACATACATGTACACATTCTATTTTCTCACATTATCAGGCTCCATCATAAATGACTAGACATCGTTCCCAGTGCTACACAGCAGGATCTCATCGCTAATCCATTCCAAAGGCAATAGTCTGCATCTATTAACCCCAAGCTCCCAATCCATCCCACTCCCTCCCCCTCCCCCTAGGCAACCACAAGTCTATTCTCCAAGTCCATGATTTTCTTTTCTGTGGAAAGGTTAATTTGTGCTGTATATAAGATTCCAGATATGTGATATCATATAGTATTTGTCTTTCACAATGGAATACTACTCAGCCATATAAAAGAACAAAATAATGCTATTTGCCGCAACCTGGATGGAACTAGAAACTCTCATACCAAGTGAAGTAATTCAGAAAAAGACAAATCTCTTCTATTTTATAGGTGGTTTCACTCCCTCTGCCAGAGGAAGAAAACATACTACCACTCTCTAGAATCCTAGGGTGCTTGCCTAGGTAACAGAGCATTTGAGTGTTGGTCTTTCTACCCTTTATTCTATGAGAGACCTTAGAACCTAAGGATTTGGTCTGTATTTTTTGGCCCAGTGATGCAATGTGAAAATACATCCTTGAGACTTGTGTTCCAACACATTATTTGTATGAGCACATTGGCTCAAGTTGTGGAATAATAGAAAGAAATCCTGTTTCAAAATATAACATCACACTTTCAGGTAGACTTAGCGCCCTGAGAACAGTCAGTGAGAGCTGCAGCCTGGAAAGGGGTAAGCATGAGGTAAAGGCTATTGATTTTTATATCTCATTGGGCAGTAGAAGTCTGCTAGGGATGGAATATAAGTAGCTTTCATTTCCCACTCTATCTGTGAGAGATACCACTCATACAATATAGCCATCTTTCCCATTTTGCCAAGTCCAGTCTCACAATCCTCATTACAGCATTCCAGGCAGTCACTTCAAATCAGATGGAGTTGGAATAAGGAATGAAACTTACTTGCCAGCTATGTTCTTTCTATAGAAAGGATAGTGTTGAGTTTAATACTGTTTAGTAGATAAAATTAGTTTGATACTTAAATGATAAAAAAGTAACCTCTATATTTGTTTCACTTTAGGACTGTTACAACCTATTTTTTAAACCTTGGCTTACCCATTTGTGAAGTTGAGTAATAATGACAAACCTGGGGCGGGGTATTGAAATGATTAGTGAGATTATATATTTCAAGTACCTACAAGAGTAAGAGCTTAAGAGTCTATCTGGTCCATGATTCTGTATCTAGATAGAATTAAACTTAAACCCTTCTTTTAGGGTATGATTCTTAAAAGGTGAGAAAATTTCATCTGCTTCCATCCTCATCCTCCTTGTAAGTTTTGCAAATGCTTATGTGATAATATGAATTGGCAGATTTTCTCATAATGTTTTTTTAAGAGGTCATCACTGTTGAATGTAGTGACACCAGTCATTTGCATCAAATTGAAAAATCTACTCCAGTAACTACAATGCCATCCATCACCTGTCATGGTCACCATGTTAATGGTCTTAGAATTGGTCCCTACTCCTACCCTACTTCAGTGCATTCTTCACACATTCCAGTGTATTTTAAAATGCAGATCTGGGAGTTCCCATTGTGGCACAGTGGTTAACGAATCTGACGAGGAACCATGAGGTTGTGGGTTCGATCCCTGGCCTCGCTCAGAGGGTTAAGGATCCAGTGTTGCCGTGACCTGTCGTGTAGGTCGCAGACACGGCTCAAATCCTGTGTTGTTGTGGCCCTGGCATAGACCATCGGCTACATCTCCAATTAGACCCCTAGCCTGGGAACCTCCATATGCCGTGGGTGTGGCCCTAGAAAAGACAAAAAGACAAAAAAAATAGGCAGATCTGGCAATGCCATTTTCCTCTTTAGAAATATTTAATAACACCGTACCAGTCAGCATTCTGGGGATTTCAATAAAGCAGTTATTTACAAAAGTGTGGACAGGGGTAAGGAAAACCAACAAGGGATGTGGGCACACCCCCAGTCTAGCACCAGTGGGAGCCATGATCAATGACCCCTGGACTGAAGGGTCAATGAGAGGGAATGGCTATAACCCAGGCATTCTCAGTATGGGTGATATCACTCCCAGGAGGAAGAAAATTGGTTGGGGAGTGTGGAAAATTTTTCTCATTTTATGTGTAGAGCACAGATACACAGAGTACATTAAAGATTTCATTTAGGAGTGATTAGCAAAATAAAATTCCTTAGAAGTTTCCTTAGAGGGGTAATAATGAAAAAAAGATGGAGAAACACTGCTATAGCTAAAGCATTGTGCTACCCAACAAAATATATGGCCTTTTGTAGAGGAACACAGTAGCCACAACCTAAGTGGAGGGAGCTGGCGAGTGGATACCCTGACCTCCCTCCTTTCTCATCCTTTGATCTGCACGAGCTTCCTGTGGGCTCAACCCAACGGGAACCAGAGCATGAGGGAGCTTGTGGATATAGACCATCCAAGTAAACCTCCATGGGGCCCAGAGCAGGGTGAGAAAGTTAAAGAGTGGAGTTGGAGGGGCAGATGGACACTATCCAACAGCACAACCAAGAGCTGACAGGATAAAGGGCCAAAGATTTATTTTGGTTCATAAAGGTCACCACAACTGGTCTCCCACCCTGCACTCCTCTCTTGTTCTTTCATTTGATTCAACCATCACATCTTTTTGGTTTCCCAAATATATGCCAGTTTCTGACTCAGAGCTTTTGCCCTGAACAGGCTGTTCCTTTGCTCTGGTGTATGTTTCTTTCCCCTTTCTTATCCTTCAACTCTCAGCCTACAGGTGACTTTCTCAGGGCCCTTTCTGATCCCCTGGCAGAGATCCATTCTTTCTATTATAGTTTCTCCAAGAAGCACTCAGAGCATCTCCTTTATAGCACTCATTAGAATAATAATTCAAATACTTATTTGTGTAGTCATTTTCTTAATTTCTATCTCTCTAGCCAGACAAAATTCTTTATGAGGTGAGAGCTTACCTAGTATTTAGTACAAGGTCAATAAATATCTGATGAATAGGTACACACTAGCAGGAAATACACCAAAGACACAGAAGCTTCCTGGAGCCACTGAGTTAGAAACATAGATTTACCACTGACTAGCTGTGTGATCTTAAGCAAGTTGCTTAACCTCTCTGAGCACAAAACTTGACTCATCTGTGAAATGAGGATAATAATAGTAGCTATTTCATAGGGCTTATGAGAGGACAAGTAAGTCAGTACATGGAAAGTGCTTAGAAGAGTGCCTGGTAATTGCTCAATAAATGAAATCATCATCATCATCATCATCATCATCATTGTGTAATTCTCCTTTTGTTGACTGGCTGTTTGGTGGTGAAATTTGTCTCAATCACAGCAAGGGAAGAGTACATTAATCATAGATAGCACTGATTTTAAACATATCATTTATAAGAACTCCGTTTTCTTGATATTAAACACTGACAGAAATTTAGTTTTTCTCTTGCCTTATATAAAGTGTTGGGAAAAGTTATGTGACAACAAATTGAGTTGAATCTGTAACAAGCAGAGATTAATCCTTTTTGTTATTGAGATGGAACATGAAGGCCGAGGTTGCTCTGCAAGTCTTTGCTGCCAACTCAATACCAGGCAAATTAGGGACAAAGGAGAGACAAGTCAGAAAGTGGCATCAGGATCACTCTGGGTTCCAAGAAGCATGGTCTTGGGACAGTCAGAGTTGTTTTCTGTGAAGTCACTGGTAGATGCAAGGAGACCAGCTGAGGTGATGCTAATCACACTGAGAATGGGGGCTGAGAATGAAGGACAAGGAGAAGCTAGTGAGGTAATAGGACTAGTCCCATGAGGCAGGGGTACTGACAGCACCTGTGAGAAACATCCGATAAATTTTTCCCAATGATATGTCTCCTGTCTGGGAATTATTTAACCAGATTGGGCATACACACACTGGATTTTGCACTGCAGCATTTTATTTTATTTTATTTTACTTTACTTTATTCTATTTTATTATTTTTACAGCTGAACCTGTGACATATGGCAGTTCCCAGGCTAGGGGTCAAATTGGAGCTACAGCTGCCAGTCTATAGCCACAGCACAGCAATGCCGGACCTGAGTTGCATCTGTGACCTACACTGCAGTGTGCACAATGCCAGATCCTTAACCTATTGGGTGAGGCCAAGGATCAAACTCACATCCTTATGGACACTATGTTGGTTTTCAACCCGCTGAGCCATAAGAGGTACTCCCATGCACTGCAGCATTTTAAAGGTTTTTTTCCCCTGATGTTAGGCATAGGTTGAATCATGGAGTACTGTTGTGGCCAGAACATTTCCCCTCTTATCCTTTAATGATGGAGAAGCAGTATTGACTTCAAGCCCTGCAGCCATGACAGAATCAGTACAGGATCTCACATCTCCCTGAGCTGCCCCTGACACCAAGCCATTATGCCAGTATTACTGCCGTTTCTTGATTTTCTTTCCTTTTTTCCCCCACACCTGCAGCATGGGGGAGTTCTGGGTCCAGGGATGGAACCCGAACCACAGCAGCAACCCGAGCCACAACAGTGACAATGTTGAATCCTTAATCCACTGAGCCACCAGGGAAATCTGTTTCTTGACTTTCTTTTAAAGCTAAATCTTACTTCCCATTGTTGCCCTCTATTCAGACCAAGCCAGAAATTAAATCAATTTCTATGAAGTTAATTTCCATAAAGTCACACTAGAAACCAACTCTGTTCCTTGAACCCTACCCCCTGAGTCTCTCACACACACACACACACACACACACACACACCATCTGCTGTCCCAGCTCTGTTTCTGGAACCCAAGCAGTGTCAGCACTCATGTGTCCCTGATTTTTCTGAGTGAATCGTGCACATTTGACATGGGTGGGGGCATGCATGGCTGAGCAATCACTGTCATGGGGGGATAATTTATGTTTGCATCTGTGTCTCACCTCCATTCACATCTGGTCCTGGTAGACCTTTGGGAATTCACTGGGAAAGGGAAAGGAGAGCAGTGAAGAGGACTGAATAAAGACAAGATCGCTACTCTTCTGTTTTGAGAAATACAGTGGATTTTTGACTATTTGGTGGTTTGGTGTCCTTGGTCTGAAGGGTTCTCTTGTCGGATACTAAGGACCACAGAAACATCTCATAAACTTGCTTTCATAGTTCTCCAGTCCAGATTTTTTTTTTTCTCAATGAGAGTCAGCAAGGAATAGAGTGTAATACCTCTTTAGGGATATGTCTCAAAATAGCTCTAGTTCCCCACATTAAACAAGGATCGATTTATCACTCAAGAATTCATTTAAGGGAGTTCCCATTGTGGCACAGCAGAAACAAATCTGACTAGTATCCATGAGGATGCGGGTTCAATCCCTGGCCTTGTTCGTTGGGTTGGCGATCTGGTGTTGCTGTGAGCTGTGGTGTAGGTCGCAGACTCAGCTCAAACCCCACATTGCTGTGGCTGTGGTGTAGGCCGGTGGCTGCAGCTCTGATTTGACCCCTAGCCTGGGGACCTCCATATGCTGCAGATATGGCCCTAAAAAGAAAAAAAATTCATTCAGACCTTTTAAAAATAATAATTTCTTTATCGTCTTTATATGAGTCTGTTTGTTTAGCCCATGTTTATAAAGTGAGTTTTTATTTTCACTGTGATGTTAGTAGGAAGTACCATGACTTCAGAACTCAGGAAGTGAGTGGTTAAACTTTTCCATATTTTATAAAAGTGCAGTTTAATCTCTTCTCTGCCTTTATACGCAGAGTCAAATTGTCTATATACTTGAATCAAACTTTATATGACAGTGTCTCAATCCTATTGCTTCTCATAATTGCCTCCCATCTTTATCCCAATTGTTTTAGATGTCAAGGACAGAACTGTGGGCACTATTCCCACGTCTAGATATAGCACAGGCTAGAAGTAAGGTAAGAGGAGTGTGTACTTGCGCTTTATTTTGACCTGGCCTGGGTTCCCCCTCTGCATGGGTCATAGCCGTAAAGAAAGACACATTCGCAGGCAGAAGCCAGTCTTTCTCTAAGCAAACGATTTACAGTGGTACCTTGTGACAATGTATTCCAAACATTTTTCCTCTGCAATGCAGAGAAATAAAAAAAGCAAATCAGTAAACACATACACACACAACACAAAAATTTCACAAAATAACGTTCTTGTTAAGTGTGATAAAAATAAAAAAAAACTATGTAGGAAATCCATCCCCAAACAAAGAATATTTTTAAAAGATGCTATTTGTGTCATACTAAATTGATTTTTTACACCAACTGCTGAGACTAGCAGTTCAAAAACAATAGATTATAGTGGTCTTATAAGGAGGATCCAAACTTTTTCTTTTTTATTCTTTTTCTTTTAAAAATTTCATTTCCTTCCTCTTCTTTCTTCCCTTCTCCTCCCCCTCCTTCTTTCCTATCTTCTTTCCTTCCTCCCTCCCTTCTTCCTCCCTCCCTCCCTTCCTCCCTCCCTCTCTTTCTTTCTTTCTTTCTTTCTTTCTTTCTTTCTTTCTTTCTTTTTCTTTCTTTCTTTCTTTCTTCTCTTTTCTTTCTTCTTCTTTCTTTCTTTCTTTCTTTCTTCTTCTCTTTCTTCTTTCTCTTTCTTTCTCTTTTCCTTTCTCTCTCTTCTTTCTCTCTCTCTTTCTTTCTCTCTTCCTTTCTCTCTTTCTCTCTTTCTTTCTCTCTTTCTTTCTCCCCTTTCTGAGAAATGCTTTTGGAAAGAGATCAAAGTATAGAGTTAGCTACATGCCAATCTGATCTGCACTAAAAGATCTATAATTCACACTATTTCCTGGCCTATGACTCA
The DNA here is from genome assembly GCF_016906955.1 of Phacochoerus africanus. Classification (NCBI taxonomy): domain Eukaryota; kingdom Metazoa; phylum Chordata; class Mammalia; order Artiodactyla; family Suidae; genus Phacochoerus; species Phacochoerus africanus. Next base: position 88,369,904 of record NC_062546.1, read on the forward strand.
TATCCTGGGTCACAGACTAGGAGTGCCTTTTCCTTTACTTGATGTTGCCAAATTTCATCCCAGAAAGATTACAACAATTTTACCTTCCCAACAGCAGTGCACAGGAGATCCCAAGTCCCCTTATGTTTAATAACACTGGTGTAAAACTTTTAAAAAAATGATAATCTGATATGAAATTGATCAAAAATTAGTCCCATAAATGTTGATGAAATTAAACATTGATCTCATATATATTGATCAGACTCTGTTGTATGTAAAATGACTATTCATATTTTTTGGCTTATTTTTCTTTTTTTTATTGTTATTTCCCAAATACAATTTTTTTTCTATTGTACAGCATGGTGATCCACTTACACATACATGTATACATTCTTTTTTTTCTCCCACTATCATGTTCCGTCATAAAAAGCTAGACATAGTTCCCCGGGCTACACAGCAGAATCTCATTGCTAATCCATTCTAAAAACAATAGTTTGTATCCATTAACCCCAAGCTCCCAATCCCTCCCACTCCCTCCTCCTCCCCCTCCCCCTAGGCAACCACAAGTCTATTCTCCAAGTCCATGATTTTCTTTTCTGTGGAAAGGTTCACTTGTGCCATATATTAGATTCCAGATATAAGTGATATCATATGGTATTTGTCTTTTTCTTTGTGACTTAACTTCACTCAGGATGAGAGTCTCTAATTCCATCCATGTTGCTGCAAATGGCATGATTTTGTTCTTTATAATGGCTGGGTAGTATTCCATTGTGTATATATACCACATCTTTCTAATCCAATTGTCTGTCAATGGACATTTGGAGTGTTTCCATGTCTTGGCTATTGTGAATAGTGCTGCAATGAACATATGGGTGCATGTGTCTTTTTTAAGCAAAGTTTTGTCCGGATATATGCCCAAGAGTGGGATTTCTGGGTCATATGGTAGTTCTATGTATAGATTTCTAAAGTACTTACATACTGTTCTCCATAATGGTTGTACCAGCTTACATTCCTTTTTTCCACAGCCCCTCCAGCATTTATTATTTGTGGATTTATTAATGATTGCCATTCTCACTGGTGTGAGGTGGTATCTCATAGTAATTTTGATTAGTATTTCTCTAATAATCAGGGATGTTCAGCATTTTTTCATGTGCTTGTTAGCTATCTGTATATCTTCACTGGAGAAATATCTGTTCAGGTTTTTTTACCCATTGTTTCATAGGGTTATTGGCTTTTTTGCTGTTGAGTTGTATATGTTGTTTGTATATTTTAGAGATTAAGCCCCTGTCACTTGCACCATTCGAAACTATTTTCTCTCATTCTGAAAGTTGTCTTTTTGTTTTCTTTTTGGTTTCCTTTGCTGTGCAAAACTCGTCAGTTTGATTAGGTCCCAATGGTTTATTTTTGCTTTTATTTCTGTTGCTTTGGGAGACTGACCTGAGAAAACATTTGCAAGGTTGATATCAGAGAATGTTTTGCCTATATTCTCTTCTAGGAGTTTGATGCTGTCTTGTCTTATATTTAAGTCTATCAGATTTTTGACTTATTTTTCTGTTAGAGGGCACTGCATTATAAATTTGCAGCCTTGTTTATATATTCTACAAGCATCTGTATACAAAGCATTTGTTAATTATGTGAATAGTCAATATATTTTCCCAGGATGTGAAGAGATAGAAATTGCAATTAATTTTTCTCGTTTTCTCCAAACTATTCATGATGTAGTCTCTCCTTTTCCCTATGATTTGCTGTTCCATTTCTGCCATTTTAACAAAGTTTTTATCTATGCACAGTTCTCTTTCTAAAAGTTACACTTTCTTCTCCTGATTTATTGCTCTATTTAATTCTGAATCAACATCATACTATTTCAATTACTATGGTTTTATAATGGGTTTGAATATCTGGAAGGGTAAATTTTCCCTCTTGTTCTTCATATTTACTTGGCTACTTTTGCCCTATTATTCTTTTATATGGACTTTAGCACATCATTTTTAACTTCATGAAAATTCTTATTGTTATATAAAATTTATAGACTAATTTGGTAAGATCATATTTTTTGAACATTTCAATTTTTATTTTTTTATGGCTGCACCCGTGGCATATGGAAGTTCTTGGGCTAAGGGTCAAATCCCTGAGGTGCAGCTGCAGGAGTATACCACAGCCACAGCAACACCAGATCTGAGCCCCCATCTATAACCTATGATGGAACTTGAGGCAAAGCCGGAAACTTAACCCACTGAGTGAGGACCGAGAGTGGACCCACATCCTTATGGAGACAATGACCTTAACCCACTGAGCCACAATGGGAACTCTGCAAAATTTTTAATGGGGTCTATATCCTTATTCAGATTGTATTTTATTTCCTTAATAATATTTTGTAATTTTATCCATGAATTTTATTGAATATCTCCTCTGTTAGATTTACTCCTAAAAAACTTAGTTTTATTAACATTTAGAATATACCTTTTTTCCATGATATTTTCTAATTGTTATTTTTGGTCTATAAAAATAATATTGATCTTTTTGTCTTTTTTCAGATGCACCCACAGCATATGGAAGTTTCCAGGACAGGGATTGAATCTGAGCCAGAGTTGCGACATATGCCACACTTGCAGCAATCCTGGATCTTTAACCCACTGCACTGGGCCAGTGATCAAACCAGTACCTCCACAGAGACAAGCCAGATCGTTAACCCCATGCTCCACAGTGGGAATTACTGATATTGATTTTTGTATGTCAATCTATAAATCATTTTAATTGATACTTATTGAGTTTAAATTGACGTGAATTAGTTCCAAGCGTACAACATAACGACTGGATTTCATTATCACATGGTAAGTGACATGATATAATATTCGTCTTTGTCTGACTTACTGCACTTAATATGATAATCTCTAGGTCCATTTATGTAGTTGCAAATGGTATGATTTCATTTTTTTATTGGCTGAGAAATGTAAAAATAAATATATACCACATCTTTATTTATCTGTTGATGGACACTTATGTTGCTTCCATGTCTTGGCTATTATAAATAGTACTACTATGAATATTAAGGTGTATGCACTTTTTCAAATTAGTTTTTGTCTTTTCCAGATATATGCCCAAGAGTGGGATTGCTGGATCATCTGGTAGTCCTACTTGTTGTTTTTTAAGGAACCTCCATGCTGTTCTCCATAGTGGCTGCATCAATTTATATTCCCATCAACAGTGCAGGAGGGTTCCCTTTTCCCCACATCCCTTCTAGCATTTATTACTTGTAGACTTTTTGGTAATGGCCATTTTGAGTAGTGTGAGCTGGCATCTCACTGAAGTTTTGATTTGCATTTCTCTAATAATTGGCAATGTTGAGCACCTTTTCATGTGCCTGTTGACCATCTGTGTGTTTTCTTTGGAGAAATGCCTATTTAGGTCTTCTGCCTGTTTTTCAATTGGTTGTTTGGGGTTTTTTTGTTGAGTGGTATGAGTTGCTTGTATATTTTTGAGCTTAAACCCTTGTTAGTTGCATCATTTGTAACAACTGTCTCCCATTTCGTAGGTTGTCTTTTTATTTTGTTTATGTTTTCCTTTGCTATGCAAATCTTATAAGTTTGATTAAAGCCCATTTGTTCATTTTCACTTTTATTTCTATTGCTTTGGGATACTTACCTAAGAAAACACTGCAGAAATTTTTGTCAGAGAATTTTTTGCCTGTGTTCTCTTCTAGGAGTCATGTTGTGTCATACCTTATGTTTAAGTCTTTAAGCCATTTTGAGTTTATTTTGTGCATGATGTAAGGATGTGTTCTAACTTCACTGATTTACAAGTGGCCATACAGCTTTCCCAACACCACTTGCTGAAGAGACTGTCTTTACTCCATTTTATATTCTTGCCTTCCTTGTCCAAGATTAATTGAGCAATGGTGTGTGGGTTTACTTCTGGGCTCTCTGTTCTGTTCCACTGATCTGTATGTCTGTTTTTGTACCAATATCACAATAGCATGCTGATTTAATTACTTTAACAATGTCTTCTGAAGAAAAAAAAATTAGATGAAGTCCTAGGTATTGATTTTTTTCTTCTATACTTCATATTTTTAGTTTTGTGCTTAAGAAAGTTTTGCCAAACCCAAGTTTGTTAAGATTTTTCCCTGTTTTTTCCTCTAAGTTTGATTTTATAATTTTAGCTCTTACATTTAATCTTACCCATTTTGAGTTAATGTTTGGCATCAAGTAAGAGTTGCAGTTTTGGGGTTTTTTTGTTTTGTTTTTTTCATGTATTTAGCCAATTGTTCTAGCACCATTTGCTGAAAAGATTTTCATTGGCACTGTTGTTGAAAATCAGTTCCATAAATGTGAGACCTATATCTGAATTTTCAATTCTGTTTCATTGGCTTACATTGCCTATCTTTTTGTCTAAACTGCATTGTCTTGATTACTATGTTTATAATAAATCTTGAAATCAATTATTAAGTCTTCCAAATTTTCTCTTTTTAATGAAGTTTTGGCTATTTTAGGCCATTTGCATTTTCTCATAAATTTTAGAACTGGCTTGTCTTTTTGTAAGAGTAAGCTTGCTGGGATTTTGATTGGAATTGCATTTGATATACAGATCATAGCAGCCTTTGCTGTAATATCCCCAAACTAGAAATAACCCAAATGTCTATCCAAAGATTAATGAATAAGCAAATTGTTATATATCCATATGATGGAATACAACTCTACAATAAAAATTAAATAAACTTTTGAGACATGCCAAAACAAGGATGAATCTCAAAATCATAATGTTAGGCAAAAGAATCCAAATAAAAATTAGTGTATGCTATATGATTTCATTTATAAAAAAATTTAGAAACTGTAATAATCTATGGTGGCAGAAGCATATCAGTGATTACATGGGGCTGACTCTTGGGTCTGGGAGAAAAAAAGAGGAATTACAAAGAGCTATAGAGAAATCTTTAGGAGTTAGAGACATGTTAATTCCTTTTACTGTGGTAATTGTTTCAAGCTTAGCAAATTATAAATTTTATTCTATTTTATCATATATTTATTTATTTATTAGGGCTGCACATGTAGCATATGGAAGTTCCCAGGCTAGGGGTCGAATTGGAGCTACAGCTACTATAACTGCAGGATCTGTGCCATGTCTGCAACCTACACCACAGCCCACTGCAAAGCCCTAGGTACTTAACCCACTGAATGAGGCCAGGGATCAAATTGCATCCTCATGGATTCTAGTCAGGTTTGTTACTGCTGAGAGAGCAAAAACTCCCCAAATTGTACATTTCAAATATGTGCTGTTTATTATATATCATAAGTGACTTTATGACATATAATGACATTTTAAAATGACATACTTTAATAAATGTGTTTAAAAAATCTATAGCAATTAATCTTTGTTTACCTTTCTCCCTATTGACAATACCCTGTAATGTGGGGATGATGGTGGGCATCTTTAATGAAATGCTGCATTTCATAAGGACTTGCTTCCCTTTTCTCCTTTTCTCCCTTTCCTCCCCTCTCCTGCCTCCTTTTCCCTTCTTCCCTCCCTCTCTATCAGTTTCTGTTAAAGTCTATTAAGTTAAAGAAGTTGCTAGATCTCTAACAATTTTGTCATGATTATTTTTTATCAGGAGTTGACTGTTAACATTTGCAATTGCTTTTCTTCTTTTGTATTTAAAATTTTTATAGGTTTTTATTTTTATTTTGTTAATGAAAGGATAATATTGATATATATGAATATATAGGAATTTCTAAATAGCTTTGCATTTTTGAGATAAACCTTATTCATGAAACATTTTTGTTCTTAAAATTATAGAATTGATACGCTACAGTTTTATTTAGTTTTTTTTTTCTTTTGCATGAATGTTCACAAGTGGAATTGATCAATGATATTTTCTTGCCTATGTTTTTCCAGTATTGAAATCAAGTTTGGGCTCATAAAATGTGTTGGAACACTTTCTTGATTTTTATGTTTTTTGGAACAACTTATACAATATAGATCTTATCTGTTTTTGAAGGCTGATAAAACCTCATCTAAAAATCATCTCTTGGTGTCTTTTAGGACTAAACTATGAGATATAGAAATATAATTACAGATGAAATTACTTTAAATGGTTGTGAGTCATCTAGATTTTCTATTCCCTCTTTAGTCATTTTTTTGAAAGACATTCTTAGAACAGTTTTAAATTCACAGTAAAATTGAGTGGAAGTTACCAAGACTTCTTATATTCTCCTGCCCTACACACGCATAGCCTTTCTGATTATCAAAGTCCCCCACCTGGGAGTTCCTATCGTGGCTCAGCAGATTACAAATCTGGCTAGAGTCCATGGGGATGCAAGTTCGACCCCTGGCCACACCCAGTGGGTTAAGGATCCGGTGTTGCCGTGAGCTGTGGTGCAAGTCATAGATGAGGCTCAGGCTTGGATCCCGTGTTGTTATGGTGTAGGCTGGCAGCTGCACCTCCATTTTGACTCCTAGCCTGGGAACTTCCTTATGCTACAGGTGCAGCCCTAAAAAGAAAACAAAAACTAAAAACAAAACCCCCCACCCCAATGTGCAGTGTGATACATTTGTTATAATTTATGGACCTATATCGACATATCATAAACACCTAAGTCTATGTTTTTTATGGTGTAGTACATTCTACCGGTTTGAACAAGTGTATAATGATATGTATCCATCATTATAACTATCATACAGAATATTTTCACTGTCCTAAAAATACCGTGTGTTCTGCTTATTCATCCCTCCTATCATAACCCCTTGCAATCGCTGATCATTTTACTGTTCTCCATAGCTTTGACATTTCCAGAATGTCATATAGTTGAAATAATACAGTATGTAGGCTTCTCAGATTGGCTTCTTTCACTTAGTAATATGCATTTAATGTTCCTCCATGTCCTTTCATGGCTTGATAGCTCATGTGTTTGATGCTGAATAATATTCCATTGTCTAGATTACTACAGTATTTATTCTTCTAGTCGATTTTTGTAGTTGCTGTTTTCCAGACAATTTACCATTCTAAGTTTTTAAATTTATTTCAAAAACATATTCATAATATATTTCCCTGTGTGTACTAATAAAATAAGTATTATATATATATATACACACACACACAAAGAGAAAAATATTTATTGTGGCTATAATTTTGTCTTATTTGCAATTCCTAATGTCATTTTCTTCTGCTTGCTTGACTAGGCTTGCTAAAATTTGTCTTATTTAAAAGAACCAGATTTTGATTTTATTGATGCGTGTGATTTATTAGTGTGTTTTCCAATCCATTAGTTTCTGTTCATATCACTATTTCTTCCTTTTATTTGATTTGATTTTTGTATTGATTTTCTAATTTCTTGAACCTAACATATCATTTTTCAATAAATACATTTAAGGCCATATATTTCCCTCTGAGCATAGCTTTAGCTTCATCTTACAATATTAAACATCTTTATCTTCCTATGCTAAATCTGGGTTAAGTCTTCAGAACTGCCCTGCATTTCACAGCTTGCTCTTTGTGTTCAATCTAGACTTTATCCTTGAAGTCTTATTTATTAATTTGAGTACACTTATCATTTCCAAGTTTTCTGATTGGCTATTATTTTACCCAAATATGTGAAAAATATTTCTTGGAGGAGGAAAATTCTAGGTTGAAACATTTAGTCTCAGTATTTAAGACATTATTTTAATGTTATTTTATTGTTAGCCCTGAGTCTTTTTTTTTTTTTTTTTTGCTTTTTAGGGCCGCACCCACAGCATATGGAGGTTCCCAGGCTAGGGGTTTAATCAGATCTGCAGCTGCTGGCCCACACCACAGGCACAGCAATGCCAGATCCTTAACCCACTGAGAGAGGCCAGGGATCAAACCTGAAAACTCATGGCTCCCAATCAGATTCGCTTCTGCTGTGCCATGACAGGAACTCCAGCCCTGTGTCTTCTTGTTGATCTTTTGAAAGTAACATGTTCTCCTCTGTTCCTTCTGCTTGCCTTAATTTTCTTCCTCTGTCTGTTTTTCAGCCACTTGATTATGAGTCTAAATTTGGTTTTCTTTGTGTTTACATTGCTGAACTGGTGGATTGGCATCTCTCATCAGCTTTGCAAATTTTTGTCTACAATAACGCTTATTTTCATTCTTTGTCTCTTCTTTGTGGGACTCCAGTTAACACATACCTTTGTCCTTTATGTTATTTCCGACATGTCTCTGGCTTGCTGCTGTGACCCTCCCCCCATTTTTTTTCTTGCTAAACTTAAGTTTATATATTTGCTATCCATCTATCTTCAAGTTCCTGCCTGCAATTCTTAGCTTTGGATATTGTATTTTGTAGTTCTAGAATGCTTGTTTAATTCCTTTTTATAATTCATATACCTAGTAATTTTTTATTATATACTAGACATTGTATTAAAAGGAATTTGTAGAGGCTCTGGATAATATATTCCACTAGCAAACTTCCCTCTCTGAATCTTTAGGCAGATCTGTAAAGAGCTGACCACCTCAATATAATCAGAGCTTGAGCCAGGTTGGGACTGGGTTGTAGTTTTAGTAAGATTTATCTCATGTATCTGTCTTTCCTCTTTATTTCTTAGACATGTTCCTCCTGAGCTTTTGATCAATAGACTGGTGGTTTTCTATCTTCTCAATCTTGAAATACTAGAAAAAATTCAGACTCATCCTTTAGAAGTTTACAATTTTGCTCCTTCCAAATTTGGAAAATATCTTAGGGAGGAGGACAGGCATTTGCTTGAGGCAAGCCACACTCTTCAAGCAGAGTAATTTATCCTAAATATTGTGAGATAGGTTGGTATTTCCCACTTTGTCAAAGTTCCATAGCATTTCATATAGCCCTAATTTTTTTTTTTTGGTCTCATCTTTTTAGGGCTGCACCTGTGGCATATGGAGGTTCCCAGGCTAGGGATCCAATTGGAGTTGTAGCTGCCAGCCTATGCTAAAGCCACAGCAAGGCGGGATCCAAGCTGTGTCTGTGACCTACACCACAGCTCACGGCAATACCAGATCCTTAACCCACTGAGTGAGGCCAGGGATGGAACCCACATCCTCATGGATGCTAGTCAGGTTTGGTAGCCACTGAGCCATAATGGGAACTTTGGATATAGCCCTAAGTTTTGAAAATGAACCATAGGGAATACCAGTTGTGCATTAATGGATCCTGAGGTTTCCAAATTGTTATGCAAGCTTTATACAACCCCCAAAAGCTTTGCTCATTTATCTTTCCTTGAAAAAAATCCCCTTGTGTTGGTTAGTTCTGACCCTCAAACACATCCCAAGTTGGCAAATGTACCCAGAGGAAAAAATGACCAATAAGTGATTACTCACTTAGAAGGACTATCTCTTCTCTGAAATTTTGGTCTATTTAATTCTTGATTTCTACAATTCTTCAAACTTTACAAATATGATTTTTTTGTAATTTATTTGATTTTAAGTTGTTGCAGTAAAATCAGTAATCTGTTACTACCTACTACATTTTTTTTTAAATCTTGGAATTCAGAATGACTTTATTTTATTTATTTTTAAAAAATTTTTATTGTTATTTCCCCAATACAATTTTTTTCTACTGTACAGCATGGTGACCCATTTTTTCATAATCATATTTTAAAGTCATTTTCAGATTTCTCTTATCTTAATTTTATTTCAAATAAAAATCTAATTTGTTTATTTAATCTGATATTTTAAAAATAATTTTTCCTTATATATTTTTGGTTTGCAGATTCATCTTGAATAAGAATTTTTCATTTTTCCTTTCTCTCTCTCTTTATCAGTTAATGTATAATAGTTTTTTAGTTACACTCTTTTCTCCCCCTGGGATACCCCAGATCAGCACTATGTTTTATACTGGGGGCTTGGGATTCCCATTCCGAAGGGAATAAGGAGACAGGAAGACACTTACATCTTAATTTTAAACTTTCTCTTCATTCCTAGGATAATGTGGACAGCAATCTCTTCAGCTTTCTGTTATGGGCAGGGATAACATGGTTCAGTTTCTGGTTCCATATTTTGAGCTTGGCTCTGTCATCCTGCTTTGTGTGTGTGTGCATGTGTGTGTATGGGAAGGAGGTGGTATTTTCAGCCTATTAGTCATATGAATTCCTTCCCATCTTTATTTTATTCTAGATTAGGGCTTCTGCAGGTCTCCTGCTTCACTCCTATTTATCTGTCTGTATTTCTGTTCTTTTATTTTTCCATGGAGATACCCAGCATATTTTTGAGCATGACTTTTTAAATTTTAATTTTTATATTTTATCCATTTTAGCTATGTATTTGAGTTGAGAGAGATGACCACGTTCAATGTATAACATTACAGTGAAATTTCCTCTGATAGTTAGGCTTGAAATTGTTCAGCCCTTTTTTTTTTCTTTTTTCCTTTTTCTTTTCTTTTCTTTTTTTTTTTAACTGTAAATACTCTTCCTTTGGATCCAGGAGGACAACACTTTCCACTGTCACATATGTATACTCAACAACTTGAGAATTGGGCAAGTCAGAGAGAACTTACTTAAAATGCCCCCAGAGTGGGTGGAAGCAGAGTGTCTACATGCCTGGCATGCCCACTGACATAGGTGTCCATGATCTGGGATTGAACCACAGTGTCAGGATTGCTGGGCCATTCAGCTCCTCCATCTTCTCCACACCTGCCTGACTTGAGTCACAGCTGACCCTAGCATGAACATAGGAATATTTCATGAATCTCATGCATACTTCATGGAAACTGGTTTTGGTGCAAAAGGTATCTTCCAAAATACAATTCTGCGTTGACTACCCCCAGATGCAGGTAATCTCTCAGAAACAAAATAAAATCAAGCTTGTTACTTTATAACTTGTATTTACTGATTGATTCATCTGTTCATTCTTTTTATTGGGTTATCAAATATATTTTGAGGGCTTCCTATGTGCTAGGCACTATGTAAGATACCGGAAATAAAGATGAACAAGATACAGTCCCTGGTCTTGTTGGGCTCACAGCCCATTGGAGAATATGGACAAGTAAACAAAGAAGCATGAAGAAGAGTGACAAGGCACCCAGAATGTCCCCCCCCTCAGGAGGGGGAATCAATGGCTGCACTTGGGAATGCTGAAGGGTTGAATTCTCACCTAGAACACTGGAGGAGGTTGCTTCTTTCATGTTTGTCCTGAGGAGAGATGAAGAATAAGTCCCTTTCTTTCACAACATGAGAAAAGAAATGTACAACTGTGGAAAATCTTCATCTTGGAGGCAAGTAGTGCTGGGAAGCTAAAGAAAACCAAAGATCCCTGCCGCCATCCTCTTACCTTCCCATCAATAGGACACAGTGGATGAGCAAGTATGAGTCATACAGAACCTGTAGGAACTTGAACTTGGCCGTCAGAAATATTTATCCAGACATGAAATGCCTTGGTGTGGCCCTCTAGGAACACATATTCGGCTGGTCTCACCAATTTGCAAGATTCAGAAGGAGTGAGTACTAAAAACAAACCTCCACTATCATAAAGAGTGTGGTTCATGAGCACCTATTGGATTCCTTTATTAAAATACAAGAAAAATGAATATGTTAATGTTTTTATCTATATAATATTGAGATATTTGAATGTTCACAAATATCCCAAGGTTGAACATAGTATAGAATATCTGCTGCCATTTCTTGAGATATTACTATGTGACAGGTACTGTGTTAAGTGCTTTATAGGCATAATCTCATTATTACTTGTTTCTCATTACTATCCTTACTTTATATAGAAGAAAATTGAGTTTTATTGTTTTTTTTTCACTTGCCCAAGGTCACACAATTTATGGTTAGTGTAGACTAATTTCAAGTCTGAATTGGCCTTCTTTCCAATAAACTATTTTTCCTTCATCTGTTTCACTGACTGACTTAAGGTCTTGTCAATTGATGACTGGATTGATTTATTATACCGTAAGTTTTTAAAAATAGGTTACCTTAATATTAACCTTAGTTGTTTCCATGTTGAGGTATACCCTCCTGGACTATATATACAGTACTATGTGTTCAAAGTTAAGGAGTGTCACGTGACGGTCAACACAGTGCTTAGCCCCTTCTGGATACTCACAACTGGTCAAGCGACGTGGAATAAAACTGTCCAACATTCATACTAGCTCACTCAGGTTAGGATTGTGCCCCCTTCTTTGAACATACCTCCTTCTTTGTCTTTTGGGGAAAGCCTGGAAAATTATCTATTCAATTTCTAAAATGTATTAATTACTGAGTTTCTACTGCCCCAGGGATTAGGCCCAGGGGTACAAAGCAAACTAGGGCATGGTTCTTGCCTTTAACAAGGTCACAGAAGAGTTGGAGAAGTTGATACATAATCAGGTATGTTGCAAAATTCCTGCTGATGGCTGGGTTGCAGGCACAACCAGTCTTCTGCTAGAGCACAGAGACATAACCCTGTCACTGCATCTGGAGGGGTCAAGGATGACTCTCTGAAGAGAGAGTCATGTTAGTTAACAATGGCTAGAAGAGACCTGCAAGCGGAGCCAAGGGCAAGATCAAGGCTCCACAGGTGAGGACATGGTGCCCTCCTGGGAAATGAGAGATTTATTATGAGCAGAGAGTACTCAGCAAGGGTGGGAGGAGCATGCTGAGGGAATGAGGCTGAAAAATAAGAAAGAAACATATAATGAATGGCTAAGAAATGTAAGTTTTTTCCTGTCTAAAAGACAAAGCAAATGAGATTGAGAACTTAGCACATACAAATATCCCCAGCCAACAGGAAGCTTTGGCACTGTTGGTTCTCTCCCATCCCAGAGATTCCAAAACTTTTTCTTGCTTGGGAAATGCCCTCCAGTGACAGGTCTCCACCCATCTATTTGCCAGATGCACCCTTTCCTCTCAGCAGACCAGTCCAAATGGATCTGCCACCCCACATCTCCCCAGGGTGGGGCTGATGAGGGTAGGGCAGACACCAACATTGGCCGCCACCAGGCTCACCCAGCAAATGGTTTTCTCTGGGCCTAATTAAAGATGACTTGATGTCTACATGGCTACACTTAAGTCTTTGTTGGTCTGCTTATTGTTTCCACTGAGCATGACAAGGCTTAGGAGCTTTATTCTGGGTGTCTCAGCCAAGTGCCAAAGGGAAAGAAATAAAAAAAAAAATCACTACTTTCATTCACTAAACATGCCCATTTACTTGTTTTTCTATTTTATTGCATTAGTCATTGCTATAATCCCAGCATGGTCTACTTTTTTCCCCCTCTTTTATGATAGTAACATTCCAGAGCCAGGGAAGTACTCCAACCATGAGACAGACCTACAGCACATACCCAGAGGTGTTGGTTAAAATTCCCACAAACAAGCCTTCCATGTTCATCCTCAGAGGATCTCAGGCCTAGGAAATATTTGTCACTTGGCTCTTTAGATCTTTAGAGCATCTCTGAGAGATAAGTGGGATTGCAGTCTCGTTCACTATCATTTTGGTATAGGTATTGACCATATTATTTCTTACTTTACTCCAAAAACTAGAGTTGCCAGGTTTACCAAATAAAGTATACCACACTCAGCTAAACTTTAATTTCAGATGAAAAAACAAATAATTGCTTAGTATCAATATGCACCATGCAAAATTTGGAATAGACTTATACAAATGTTATTTAATCCAACAACCCTACCACCAACTTCACTCCATGAACAAATACTGAGTGCCATCTCAGTGCAAAGCACTGCCAGGTGCTGAGGAGCCAGCATGATTCAGACACAGCCTTTCCCCCTAAGGGATCCAAAGCTTAGTGAAAGTGAAGCTAAGTAAACAACTAATAAATGCTTTCAAGACAACTAAGACTTACTCACACAAACACAAACTATAGTTGAATCTCACTTATGGAATTGAGTATATCTAAAAATGTGAACTGATAAAATGTCAGCAGTAGAAAAATATTCGGGACTACAAAAAATAAGAACAATATGCTTCAACAATTAGGATTCAATGTTGGAATGCATGAGGGACTTCAAATCGCAAATATCTGCTAATGCAATACATCACATTATTATGTCAAAAATTGATGATATCAACATGTATTAAAAAGGAACTTCACTAAGTAAATATTTATTCCTGAAATTTTAAAAACATGTCTTGTAAAACAGGAATGTATAGACTAAGTACTTAGTATGATAAAATAAAGAAGTAGCACTTATTCCCAATTAAGTGAATAACAACAAAAAAGGTCACAGAAAAACATGAGTAAATAAATACCTATGTGTGTGCATCTGTGTGTGGGGTGTTCAGAACCAAAAATCTATATCATACTTTGTGGTGACTAGTAGAAATGTTTTATTTAAAGCCAGAAATGAAACAAAGATGTTATTATCATAATTATTATGTAATATTTTCCTGGAAGCATTAGCTATTATAACTGGACGAAGGAAAAAAATAGTAGATATAAATACTTAAAAGAAAATGACAAATTTGTTAATTTCAGATAATGTAATTGTAGACCCAGAAAATATAATTTAAAACTGTTAGAAAAAAAATAAGCATAGGAGAAATAATTCATTAGGGTGTTGGATAGCAAATGAATGTGCAAAAATTCTGTGGAGAAGCAAGAACCAGTTAGAAAATATAATAGAATAAAAACTCTATTTATAATGGCCACAAAAGATATAATATTTATTTGTAAACTTAATATATGTGTAGGATGTAAACAGAAAATTTTAAGAGTCTTCAAAAATAGTTGTGTCAATAATAAGATCCAATGAATTCTTGGATAGAAAGTCTCAAATTTGTAAAGCTATCATTTATTTTCAAAATTAATCTCTAAACTACAATCTTAAAATATCAGGATGGTTTCTTTGGAACTTGACAATGTTGTGTGAAGTTTATCTGGAAAAATAAACATCAAAACTTCTAAAAATAATGAGAGGAAACTGGTTTTACTAAATATTAAAATACATGATGTCATAGTAAATAATGTACTTTGGATCTGAAGAAAATAATTTCAGGAAAAAAAATCAGTGGAATAGAATGGAAAGAACAGAAATAAATAAGTACTAAATAGAAGATAAAACAATATTTAAAATCAGTTGGAAAAAGAGAGATTACTTTTTTAATGGTTTTGGGACAAATGCTTGGAAAAAAATAAGCTAGGTTACCCCTTTTAGAAAAAGATATAACAAGATATTACAGTTGGACCAAGATTTAAGCATATAAAAACACAAATTCACATAAATTTCAGCAAACAAAAAGTATAAGAAGCTTTTATAAAGTAGATATGTAATTTAGAAACCATAAAAGCATAGAATGTCAATGTTGATGATTTTAAAATTTAAAATATCTGTAAGCAAAATTATATACTGAAAGTGAAAAGACAGAAAAAAAAACTGAGGAAAAATATTTGTTACACATATCACAAAAGGCTAATTTTTTTAACTAACAAAGATTTCATAAATATCAATGAAAAAGTCACAATCCAATAAAAAAATAAAGGAGGCTTATGAATAGGCCACCAGCAGATAAAGAATGAACATGATAGAAGCAACAGTAATTTTTATAACTTCTCAGATGGCCAAAAATTAAAGGATTTGATGATGTTTGGAGCTGGTGACTGGATTTGGCTTTCCACATCATTGATGGACATTTGTGCTGGGATTACCTTTCTATAAAATAATTTGGTGGCATCTGCCAGAACTAGAAATATGTGCTTGGTCCCTTTAACTGCTGAGATCATTTGTAGAAATTAATCTTTTGATTACATGTATATTTTTGTAAACATTTGCCAAAGAAAAAGATGTTCAAGTTTATTCACAATAGTATTTGTAATTTGGGGGTGGAGGGAAGTGGAAACAAAGTAGGAGATTGGTTCAATCTTTTATGGCATATCCACATAAGAAATATATTTTTAACCAGTGAAAAAAGTAAGGTATGAGGTATGTGCTAATGGGAAATCTCTACAAAGAAGTGTTATTATACTGAAAACATTAAATGGAGGTTACTGCTATATTATAGTCTTGTGAAAAAAATTTTTTATGTACATGTGATATATAAATATATTATGTAAAAATATGTATAGAGATCTATGATATTTGGATACTGATAAATGCATACTTTAATTTTTTAATATGCACATTTTATTTATTTTTAAAATTTTTTATTATAGTTGATTTACAATATTGCATCAATTTCTGCTGTACAGCATAGTAACCCGTATACATATATATATATATATATATATATATATACATTCTTTTTCTCATATTATCTTCCATCATGTTCTATCCCAAGAGATTAGATATAGTTCCCTGTGCTGTGTAGAAGGACCTTATTTCTTACCCATTCTAAATGTAATAGTTTGCATCTACCTACCCCAAACTCCCAGTCCATCCCACCTCTTCCTTACCAACCGCAAGTCTGTCCTCCATGTCTGTGAGGTTTATGTTTTGTAGATAGGTCTATTTATGCCGAATTTTAGATTTTAGCTATAAGTGATATCATATGGTAGTTGTCTTTCTCTTTCTGACTTACTTCACTTAGTGTGAGACTCTCTGGTTGCATCCATGTTTTTGCAAATGGCATTATTTTGTTCTTTTTAATGGCTGAGTAGCATTCCATTGTGTATAGGTACCACATCTTCTTAATGCATTCACTTATGTTTGTAAGAACAAAACTGTTAATTGTGTGAGCTTTGAGAACTGGGAGTCAAAGGAGGGGACAGTGACCTTCCATTTCTGGCCTTTCTCCACACTTTAAAGCATGCTCATGTAGTAATTTTCATTGTTTGCTCATGCCAACTGGTGTTATTTGGGGCTGCAAGATTAAAGGTTATTTGTTGTTTTCTTTTTTAAAAAATTACCTCTGCCTTTTTTGTATATGTGCGAAACTGAATAAATAAGCTTTGCTGGATTTAGTTACTTAACTAATTCAGACAACATACCTGGTGATTTTTCTTTTTCTTCTTTTTTTAAACTACTAGAGTATAGTTGACTTTAAATGTTGTGTTAATTTCAGGATTACTGTAATTCATTTATACATTTGCATATATCCATTCTTTCTCATATTTTTTTCCATAAGGATGTTAGAGAATATTGAGTATATTTCCCTGTGCTATATGGTACCTCTGCTTTTAAAAGTCAGGCTCATTTTCCTTACAACACAGCATGACAAAAGCAGTACATGCAGTCTCAGAGCAATTATCCAGGCTGTGTAACATCACATGCACCCAAGTTCATGATCATTTCCTTGCCCCTTCTCCCCCCCCTGGCACCACAGCCCAGGGTCTCATTCTCTTAGGTTTCCTTCCTCACTTCTGTACCACCCTCTATCTCCCTAGCCTCTAGTTCAGGTCCCAGCACACATGGAGAGTCACTGCATTTGTTTAAATGGCCAATCATGGCTTCTATCTCTTGCATCTGCTAGGCTCCTGGATGCCATTTCTTTGGCCACCATCACAGGACTAGAATCTCTGGGGCTTGTGCTGGGCAGTGCTAGCCTTTTCCTGGCCAGTCCTCCCTGAGTGACGGTGCCCTGTCTTCCTTGGAGCACTGCACAGTGAGGTAGATCCTAACTTGGCTGGAATTAAGATTAAATGTAGCTGCTGCCTCTTGCTAGCTGATGACCCTGCTTCACTTCTCCAAGCTTTGCTAACTTCAACTGCAAAATGGGATTAATAACATATTCCTCTTAGCTCTGCAACAGATATTCAATGAAGTGATATAGGTCCTCTGTGAGTGATCAAGAAATGCTAGCTTTCTTTGCTTTTTATTTCCCTTTACAAATCTGTTTTTCCTTTCCTTAGGTCATGGGGACAGGGTAAGGCGCTTACTTCTGGGTCACCTCCCAATGCGACACTTTGGGTTATGACATGACTCGGTCGTGAGAGCTTTCAAGCTATACATCCTCCAGATCCAGTCAAGTTGTTCATTAACCCATCCATCCACCACAAGGTGCCCCAACTGAGGAGCTGGTGGCTTCTTGGAAGCCTTTCTGGGGGTAAGCCTGGTGTTCGTCAATCCTTATTTCTTTATCCTTTGATTTACAAGACATAGGCCTATGACCTGGAGGTCTCTGAGCACAGGCATCCGAACAGAAAAGAGTCATTAAAGTTCAATCAAACTCAAAACTTGTGGGTAAAGTTCCAAGTATGTTTGAGCCAGAGGCCTGGAAACCTAAGCTCTCTATTGGGGCACACTGCCAGCCCCAGCTTCATGGGGTGCAGACCAACTCTGGTCCCTGCTTTGATCCTTCTACCAGAACTGTGTGCCAAGATCCTATGGTATTATTGATGTTAGAGAGAATTTAGCTTTTACCGTCTTCCCTTTGGAATTTTGCAATACCCCTTTAAGATGAGTCAAGTCAATCCATAGCTTCAAAGTCTGTGCTATTTTTAAAAATAGGAATACAATGAAGAGAGTCTATAGGATGGTTACAGATGCACCCTTTGGGGTCCACACATTTGGATTCAACCCCCAAGTCTGCTACTGAGGTGCAGAGGCAGCATTTGAATATTTCTAGCCTTAGTTTTCTTATCAGGAAACTGAGATGACAACAGTCTCTACTTTAATTAAGCCACAAATGTAAAGCACTTTTCAAGGGCCAGGCACACAGTAACCCACAAGTAATCTTGGCTATTCCTATTTTGGGTTGGCACCATGGGGAGTGATTTAAGGTGGATTCTGGAGGCGTATTGCCTGGAGTTTAAGTTAAGACTCTGCCATTTGCTGGTTGCATGACTTGTCAAGTTACTTAACCTCTCTGTGCCTCTATTTACTCTTCTGGGAAACAGGAATGATGGGGGTATCTACATCATATAATTGTTGTGAAAATTAAATCAGTTAATATGTGCAAAGTGCTATTTAAAATGTGTCATATAGGAGATACCATACAAATATTGCATTTGTAAGGTATTATTAATGATGAAAAAAAATAATTGAAAAATCCAAAATAGCAAAATTGAAAAGAAAAAAATACCTGCAAAAAACCACCTCCCATGAAAGCATGTAGAGGCAATGAGATAAAGCCAGAAAACAATTTTTTACATCAGAAAAATAGAATTGATAAATAAATTGGATGGAAATAAACATCCACACAAGTATTTGAAAATACAAGCTTCTGATGAGTCCAAAGGGCTAGAAGACATATAAATAAAACCAGCAGCAATGAGCATGGCTTCCCCAAAAGTGAATGCCTGAAGCTGGAGGAGGGCCCAGTGCAGCCAGGAGCTGATGGAGTCCTTGTTTGGCAGAAGGCCCACTTGGGAGACATGCAGTCTGCCTCTACCTCGGGCCATTTCCACCTTTCCCAGCCTGGGTATCAGCCACCTGGTGCCAGCTGTGCAGCCCAGGGCGAGAGCTTGCTTTGTCATCACCTGTCTCTCTGTGGCTCTTAGAGCCCTGATGTCAGTACCATTGTGCCTAGGAATCTGACTTGGACCTCCTCCTACCTTCCCTAACTGGTCCCAAAACACCCAGCTTTTCAGTCAGCTTCCCACCAGCCAGCCCATCCATGGAGCATCTTAAGACTTGCTATCTGAAAAATGATGAAAGGATCTTTCACCTCTTTTTGCTGTCAATCCTCTGCCATCCCTCTATACCCAAGACTTTTGGAAATGGATGTTCATCAATAAACATAAATTTGCACCTGGAACCTGTGTTTTACTGGAGTGGTAGTATGCTATGATGTATAAGGAAAATAATTGACTTTCTACTGCTTTCCAAGAGCTTAAAAGAGTTGAAGGAGAAAAGGCCAGCATATGGGGTGCAATCAAGAATAATCCAATAGAGGAGTTCCTAGTGGCTCAGTGGGTTAAGGATCCAACATTATCACTACTGTGGTGCAGGTTCAGTCCCTGGCCTGGGAACTTCTACATGCCAATCCCTGTGGCAAAAAAAAAAGAAAAAAAAAATAATAATAATAATAATAAGAGAGCAAAAAATAGAGTTTGAAAACTCAAGTGTTTGACCCTGTTATGGCGAGCAGTGCTGTGAGCAGAGAGGGAAGGGAAGAGCTGGCCATAATACACTCAGGAAAGGAAGCTCTTTATGGAAGAGAAGACATGAAGGGTGTAGAGACATAACAAGAACACGAAGAATTGGAGTTCCTGTTGTGGCTCAGTGGTTAACGAATCTGACCAGGAACCATGAGGTTGCGAGTTTGATCCCTGCCCTTGCTCAGTGGGTTAAGGATCCGGCTTTGCCGTGAGCTGTGGTGTGGGTCGCAGACGCGGCTCAGATCCCATGTTGCTGTGGCTATGGTGTAGGCTGGCGGCCACAGCTCCGATTCGACCCCTAGCCTGGGAACCTCCATATGCCGCGGGAGTGGCCCAAGAAATGGCAAAAAGACAAAAAAAAAAAAAAAAAGAAGAAGAAGAATAAGAAGAAAAGAACACGAAGAATTATCGCAGTCACTGGAGCACTTTTTTTTTTTTTTTTTTTTTTTTGGTTCCGGCATGCAGAAGCCTGATATGGGATTTCAGTTCCCAGACCAGGGATGGATGCAGGCCACAGAGGAGAAAGCCAGAATCCCAACCACTAGACCACCAGGGAACTTCCTGGAGCATACACTTTAATGTGTTCACTCATTTCTCTTTCCCATATCCCCGTGTGGAAAGTGCCACGTCAGAGCCATTTCATAAATAAGGAGACTGAGGCACACGGAAGTTAAATAACTGACTCAGGGTCTCACAACCACCAAGCAGGATGATGAGACTTAAACTGCTCTTAACCTCCCTGCTGTGCTGGCAGGTAGGTGGTTCTTGTGTTTGGAGTTGGCCACTTACTAGCAGCCTTAGTTCCTTTATCCTTAAAATGAGGGTAATAATACTGACCTCATGGGGTTCAGGGGGCCTCAATGAAATAAAGTGGAAGCAAAGTCTCTGGATTATAGTCAATGATCGAATGTCCCTGGTTGCCCCCCTCCCCAGTCCCCCCAAGCCTACCTTAGGCAGTATTTGCTGATACATGTGGTCATACCACATGTGGTTACCATTTCTGAGAGACCCATCTGCTTTATGACCCCAGGACTTTGCTTACAAAGTTTCTAGTCTACCTAAGATGCCCTTTCCTTCTTCTTCCAAAACCTGGGAAGCCAGCAAGTTCCCATCCATGTAGTGAAATCTTAATCAATTTCCTCAATTGTAAGTGGCCTTTCTTCCCTCTGTGTTGTCCTGGTACCTTGTGTGGGGCATTTGTGAGAGCCCTGGGCTTCAGCATGGCCACTTAGAAAAAGGAATGTTGACCTCCACCCCATCAGAGCTGTGTAAATCACGTTGCACTTTGACAGAGCACAGCAGGCACCTCAGAAATGGAGTATGTTCTATTATCATTATTGCTTAACAAACTCTTTCTCATACGATAAACCATTGAACTTGGTTTATTGCCCCTCCTAGATAATGGGTTAGAGCAGGAATATTATTAAATAATGCTGTGTTTTTTTCCCACAATGCCCAACACAGAGTCTAAAATAGAATAGGTGCTCAGTAAATGTGATTGACGGTAACAAATATCAAGCCAGACATCAAACAATAGGGAATGAAGCTCTGGTAACACTTGTTCTGTATGAGGTGCTCACTGCTTGCAAAGCCTTATGCTCAGTGCTACAGAGGGCACATATCAGAAGATACATGTAGGAACGCTGTCTGACCCTAGGGACCAGCAGTCTGGTTGGGTCTAAGTGAGAGAGTGTAGCACATGGTTTATCAGCACAGTGATTCCAGAAGCAATGAGGCCACCCTTGGGAAAGTTGTGAAGGAAGTCCAGCAAGTCCTGCACCTGTCAGGATGCAGGCTTTTTTATCTACTGCTAGGTGTCCTGTACCTAGCCACATGTCACAGGACCACTCATAAAATAACGTGGCTTAAACAAATGCAATGTGGAAACTACCCTGAGGAGGATATGGGAAATGGTGTCAATTTTGAGGGAAGGAAAGCAAAGTGTTGACAGAAACAGAAACAAAAATAGTGTGAGCAGAGGTGAAGTAACAAAACTTGGATGGCAAAATATTGAGGACAAATGATACACACATCAGTGAGAAAATGCATATGTAAATTACGATACTCCAGTCAATGTAATTATTTGTAGTCATTTAAAATTAGATTTACAAAGACCTCATAACAAGGTAGAATGATTTTGCTTTTAGTGAAAAATACAGTGAGAGAAAATTGTATAGACCCTAAGATTATAACTGTTAAAGCTAAAGACTAGTAACACACACACCAAACTGTTAGTATTGGCTTTCTTTAAATTCTGTTTATTGGAGTTCCCTTCATGGATCAGTGGTTAACGAACCCAAACAGGATCCATGAGGATGTGGCTTCAATCCCTGGCCTTGCTCAGTGGGTTAAGGATCCATCACTGCCACGAGCTGTGGTGTAGGTTGCAAACATGGCGTGGATCCCGAGTTGCTGTGGCTGTGGTGTAGGCCGGCAGCTGTAGCTCCCATTTGAACACTAACCTGGGAACTTCCATATGCCATGGGTGTGGCCCTAAAAAGCTAAAATTAAAAAAAAGTTCTCTATTTATGAATGATTTGTTTTTTCCCTCTTGGTTCTGTGTTTCTGGATTTGAAAAATGTCTGTATTCACAAGCAGTTTTTATCACAGGAAAACCATGCAATTGTAAATTTAAATTGTACAATATATCTGCATCAATTAAAGTATTTTCCTGAAATAAACAATGACTTCCAGAGTTGATATTTATTACCTCTTGTCCAATATGCATAAGCACTCCTTCCTTTTCCTGATTTTGAGAATTCAGAAGCTATGGAACATGCTTTACACACGTAATATTTGTGGGTGTGTATTGTGAATCTATATATCCTTTAACTTGAGTGTTAATCACAGATGTGCAAATCCATGTCACACACACACACACACACACACACATATTGGATCTGAATGTAGTTAGGATGGGGAAAGAGGGACAGATGACAAGACTGTGGGTAATAGAATAGCATAGACCCCTTGCGTGTGCTGGCAAAGTCTAAGGTACGACAGAGAGGCAAGACATCATATCAAAACCTATTCCCTTCCTGAAATGAGCTTAGAGTTTGAGAAAGAAACAGGACAAGACAGACTATGGATCCGCCCCTCTTTCTCTCTCTCTAACACACACACACACAAACACACACACAGCCTCCCTCTCCTCTCTTACTCTGACTGAGGCATGAGTTGTCCAGCCCCAGGGACTGCAGCTGAAAGAACACTGTCCCTGGGCAGACTGCCGGCTGGAAAAGAGGCAATTGGGTCTTTAGAAAAATGTTTCTGACAATGACAAAAGCCAAAGAGTGGTCAAAATGGGCCGATTTTTGAGAGGAAAGATCTATTTTTAGACCTGGTAGGGCGGGGCTGTATTTTGAAAATAGGTATTTAAGGTTGGGTATAATTTATTTAATGTGCAAGGAAGTTACTAATTTCATAGAGAAATAAAGATGCCCAGAACCCAGATTCCTCTGAACTCTACCTCAGCCTTAGCCTGAGGTGATTGCTAACTCTTTTGGTGAGAAGATAATTTTATTTTAATTCTCATGCAATAGCTGAATAAGTTCCATACAAATGCCAGGCATCAATCTTTATGAGTAAATTACCGTCCTCACTATTAGGGTGTGGTACGGGAGAGGGTGGCATACTTTAGGAGCCATAAAGCTCCTTGGATATAATTTTTCTTTCCAGGCCATTATAAATATAACAACCTTATTTTTTTAATAGCTTAAGTGAACAACATGTTGAAAGAGTAAAAACAAGTCTTTAACAATAGTGCAGATACCACTTTGAGGATGGGATCAGATTTTGAGTTTTGTGTTGCATCTTAGAAAGAGAAAAAGACTTTTCCCCCACAATTTAAAATGTGAATGAAATAATTTGACTTTGAAACTTTCTTGACACTCCTTGTGGAAACTAGAGCCAGATGTGCTAGGATCAGATTTTGCAAGCTCTTCTTTTTTTTTCCCTTTTTTGCTTTCTCTCTGATCCAATAAGCTTGCAAAGACACTCCCATTCCAAATTCATTGAAACAACACATCTTCAATAGATAAGTTATCAGGCCTGATATCCTGGGCGACTTCATTGGAGAAATAAACACTGGCTCTTTAAAGACTCTTGGCTTTGGGTTCCATGAAAGCAATAACTATCCACAACACAAAAGGACAGTAGATTTCATGTGCTTTCTGTCTTTTTTTACTTGATAAGGACATTGAAATTAAGGAGCTCAATAACTTGACAGGGTCACCCATTGTTAGTGACCCAGGGCTCTGGGGGAGCAGAGTTGCTCCTCCAGTGTCCCCAAAGGATACCAGCGCCCTGCTCCAGACGAACTCAGTGGTATTACCTACCCCAGAGGCTGCATGATGATTAGGTCAGCCCATCCTGAAAAGTGTTTCAAAGAGCGCCTCCTTCTTGTTCATTTTTCTTGTTATTATCTCTTTAAACAGAAGCATGTTACTCATACCAAGAGAATGACTGATGCAGCGGGAGGTTTTTAGCACCAACCAAAAACTCAAAGACACAAAGGCCAGAATCATCCTCGATCAGGTATAATAATTCCTGGAACAGTCATTCACTCTTTCTTTATATTTTCCCTGTCATTTCAGCCAGCAGTTTGAAAGCAAAGCTTGGGAGTTAGAGTTGCTTGCTTTGAAAATACTTCAGTTTTGTCCTAAATCTCTAGACGATGAAAAAGAAACTAGGCTGATACAGGGATGGTTGGTGTGGTGTTCACACATATTGTAAGAAAGCATTTATTTCCTGTGTTAAGATTAAGTTTAATTTCAAGCAATGAGGTCCTACAGGGAACTATATCCAGTCTCTTGGGATAGAACATAATGGAGGATAATATGAATGAATGTATATATGCGTATGACTGGGTCACTTTGCTGTACAGCAGAAATTGGTACAACATTGTAAATTAACTATATTTTAATAATTTTAGAAAAAGACATTTAAAGAACCTTACTTTTTGTGTTTTTGTTTGTTTTGCTTTTTGTTTACCTAGAGAAATTGGATATTGGTTATACCTGTCCAGTAGCTCTTAGCAGCTTGAGTGACATCACACCTGCATGCATTGTGCCCTTAAGAGAAAGGTTATGCCACATAGATACCTATGCCTGGTTCCAGCCAAGGACAACTGTTCTGAAAGGGAGACAACTGTAGGTAAACGAACTTAATGGGCATTTGTTGGTAGGCTTAGTCCGTGGTTCAGATTGGCCTCTGAGCAGGCAGCACAACCCTCCCCTAAATGGAGGACTCTTGGCTTAGAGATTTCTGCCTGATCACCAAGGCTGATCCTCGCAGAGGAAATTAGCCAGACCACCATGCCTGGCCTTCCAGGGTGAGTGATAACCAGTGCTATCCTTAAGGAGGGCTTATTGTGTGCTTGACACTGTGTTAATGCTTTCCACACAGCATCCCTTTCAGTCCCTCCAGCAACCCTTCAGAGAGGCACCGTCAGCCCTGCTTCCCAGACAGAGCTCACCAGGATGAAATGCTCAGCCAAGTTCATACAACCAATCTGCAAAGTGCAGAGCTGGCCCTCAGCCCACGTGCTCCCTGTGTGACTTAGGACAACAGAGCTGTCCCATAATTTCTCCTTTTTCCTCCTTCATGATCTTCAGCCCTAGAAAAATGTGTTGCTCTAGTGCATCACCCTGTGCATATAAACATCTACCTCTATGGTTTTGAACAAAACACAGGGCTCATCTGTGAGGTGAGGGATTGTAGTTGGTCTTATTTTCTTGAATCCAAAAGTCAATTCTGTCTGATGTATTCCTTGCATTTGCAACAGCCTCCAAATTTGAGTAGAATGTTTTTTGGTCTAAGATACTGTTTTTGGCTTGTGCTTCCCCCCAAGTTTGCCTCAAATTGGAAATTAATTGGGACAAAACCATTTTTTTTTCTTTAAATTTGTTTGATTCTATTTAGGCAAAAGGAAAATAGGCACCTCCTCTCCCTTCAGGCTTCCTGTGTTTAAATATCAGACTCCAATTTTGGAGATGAGGGAAGAAATTTGAACGGTTGCCGATTAGGAAGCAATAACCCCTCCTTCAATCCCCATGTGTACTTAAGTTCTGTCTGGTCCTTTTCAACAGGCCATCTTGTACATCCTGGTCAGGTCTGCCAGTATCATCCTGAAATCTCTCATGACTTCTGGCCCATGGACACACCAGGCACGGCTTCCTTTTCAAGCTCCTCATGCCCTCTAAGAGTTAGTTTGGGGGCCATAACTTAGAAAGTGTTTCTTCTTAAATAAATCATTGCCTCTCAGCTTTTGACCCTGTACCCATTTATCATAACCAGTTCCTTTCCTCAGCTTCTTCCACTGAGTTCCCACCCCAACAAATTCTCTTGTGAGTGGGTTTTCTAGTTTAAAGGTGGCTTTGATTTTGAAGTTTTTTTAAAGACCTCCATCCCTCCTTCTTTTCCCCACAAAATTAATGCCATGGTAGGGGTGAGAGGCATGGTGAGTTGTGTGGGGGAATCAGTTTAGCATCAATCGTGACTGGTGAAATGATTGTATCAGAGGCACAACTGGACCCTCTGAGAAACAAGCCAGTATAGTAATGAAGTGTGTTATTTTATGGGATTCTGATTCACTGGATGTTTGAATAAGGCTTCAACCTTCAGTCTTCCCTGAAGTACCAAGTGGGCTGAGAATCCACTCTCATGACCTGTACCTGAATCTCATGTTCAATCTATTTTTAAAACCCCTGCCCCCAGGGAAGCAAATACGAAAACTTTCCCCTCATTTTCCAAATGCAATAGGGTGATTAATTTTGACTTAATGAAGAAAATAGTTGGTGGGAATGAGCCAGGATCTGAAACACCACGGAAGGAGTTGCGAGTTCTGGAGGGAAAAAAAGGTGGCAGAGAATCAACTATATGCAACTAAGCACTTTTCACATTTAGCATGAAACAGTTTGATACCATTTTTTAAAAGAAGGGAAGAAATATTTTAGATATTCTAAGCATAATGCTTAAACCACAAATTCTGTAAAAAATGAACAGCCTAAGCTATTAGCAGCTGTACGCGTCATAAACACCTTAGGCGAGACAATCAGACACTAATGCCAAGAGCACCTCCGAGCCATCAGTCTGCACAGTGCCCGACTTCTGCAATTTCATAAGATAAATGCCTCTGCTGTTTTAAGATGATGAAACTACAGCTGAGACGAATCTCCGTATTTTTCACCAGTGATTTAATAAAGGCCAGCTTGGAATAAATAGGGAACGGCTACTCTGAAAAGCTTTTTTAGCTTTGTGCTGAAATGTGTTGGAAATTTCTTCCATAAATTGATTGCATCCAAAGTTCTGATTTGTCCATGCATGGAAGAAAGATGTTTACTAAGTCATGGACTTCAAACATTCCATGTAACGCACTGTGGCCTAACAGGAAATTTAGGGCAAGATGCATCCTTGGGCAAACTCTGGGGGAGGGGTGCATCAGAAAGTTGACTCTACTTCTCTTGGCCTGAAACGGCTACCAAAACAGACAGAGAAGAAAAGGAATCTGCATCCTGGATTTTGCTGACCCTAATCTAAGGCTTCTCATAAAAAGTGCTATGTCCGTGTGATGTCACACTTGTCTTTGGGGTTATTTTTGAGTTTTAAGATGTGTTAAGCACACATCCAATTGCTAAGTAGGAGATAGTCAGATGGATAGAGAGAGAGAGACAGTCAGAGGGGTGGCGAGCTAGATAAACACACTTCAATCTATTACAGGCAATTACTTCCCAAAGTATTTAAAATCCTAGGGGACAAGGCTAACTATAATTTTAGAGGATCTATTTAAATCTTATATTCATGAGTATGAAAAGTTTTTTTTCCTTCCCATTTTTGATGAGTGACAGAGGAGAGAAAGTGAGCAGGAGGGAAAGTGAGGAAGAACTGATGCATTACTGCTTCTTTGGGGCTCAAGCAGCTGGCTCTTTTAGTGTGTCCACTAACCCCACATAGGGTTACCAGTAGGCTGTGTGTGATTGTCGTTGGTTTTACCTGCCCACTTTTGAGGCTGACAAGAGTCTGTCAGGGAAAAGCTGAGGTCCGTTTGCAGGTTTTGGTGGGCGGCCCAGCACGGTTGACTCCATTGAGGAGGGCCCTGCCTTCCACCACCGCAGCCTGGTGGCTGTGCCTGTCCAGCCAGCCCCCTGCACGGGCCCTGCTGACTTTAATTACACCCTCTCGGTTGAATTCACAGGTGGCTTCCTAGGAGGAGGCGGACACCTCTCCCCAGACCCCCAGCTGCTCATTTCCTCAGTGGATTAGCAGGACCACGATGAAACAGAAGCTTGTGCCTTCCCCATTCTTTACACAACCTGGTGTTAGAGGTTGACCTTTCACCCCTGGAGATTCGGAGGATTAAGGCCGCTTTTAAGTCTCGCTCTGGTTACTAATCCACCACTTTCACTTGCTGTAATGTAAGCACTTCCTGACTTACCCTTTAAATCCTGTAAACATAATAAAACAGAGTTTAACCTTTACCTTTGGATTTCCCCACTTATCTTCTGCGCTGTCGAATCAACTGTGCAAGGATCCAGGAACAGAAAGCTAATAAGTGATAGCCTGATTTTTTTTTTTTGGCCCTGGGACATGTAACAAAACATTACAATATTTAATATATTCGGGTCAAATGGCTGTGGGGGAGCACCGAAACCTTCAGGCTGGGCCAATAATGTTTTTCCCCACTTTAACTGCATATATTTTCCCACAAAACAATGAAGCAGATGGTTTGGGGTGTTCCTTCCCCTCCCACTTTTCAAGAAATTAGAACCAATGAGGAACAATGATGGCTGAAAAATGGGCTTTTGAGGCAGTTTGCCGTGATGCAGACTTTTAGTCCCCCTGTCTCTAGTCCTGCATTTTCCTGACACCATCCCCAGAGGCCCCACTCTTAAATGGGAATATCAGGATCTAGCCTTGATTCCTAGATCCAAAGAACAAACCCCAAATTGTTTCAAACATAAAATTCATACATTCATCCTTCTCTTTTCAGTTCATCCTTTGACTGGTCAGATGTCTTTACTGAACATTCTTTCTCAGGGACCGAGTTGCTGGATGGCTATAAATGGTGTCTAGGGGGAGTTCCCAGATGGTGTGGTGGATTAAGGATCCAGCAATTTCACTGCCATGGCTCAGGTCACTTCTGTGGCTTGGGTGGGATCCCTGGAGTTTCACCTGCACGGGTGTGGCCAAAAAAAAAAAAAAATAGTGCCTAAAGGCCCCACATCTGGTAGGAGTTTGTTGCCACATTTCCAGTTAGTAAGCAGCCCTCCACACCAAGCCTTACTGCTCTCATCAGCCCCAGAGCTCCTGAGATGGCCACCTCTGTAGAAGGAAGAGGTAAAATAAAGGACTTGGATTTACATTGTCGTGTTTGCAGCTAAGGGAATCCATCAGATGGATCGAGGCAGCAACTGGTAGTGAAAGGAAAGCAGGCTAAGTGGTGCCTCCACTAGATGACAGGCCAGGAAATGGGACAGCTTGAGAACAGACAGCCTGTGTCCCTGTGGGTGCCACTTCGCAGCCTCTTCATCTTCAAATGATCCTTGAAGATGAAGGACCTCCTTGCTCTGGCTTGCTGAAGGAAAAACTGTGTGTAGTGCTTTTGTGTTAATACATGATGGAAAGTTCACAGAAGAATGATTGGTTGGGTGAGGGATTTTGAAGAAATGAATACCTTTCATCATTAAAAACTATAATAATTTATCTAATTAAATAATGGAGATGACTGCCTTTTCAGATACCAAATACGCTACACAAATTCATCTGATCTTTAGTCCACATGATCTGTGGATAAAGTCAAAGATCTGATATCATTTGCCTGTCTGCAACTTCAGCTTTTACCTTTTGGGCTCTTTTCATGTGCCAGGCCCTGTGCCAAGTCATAATGCACCATATTAATTCAACCTGCCCCACAGCCCAGTGAGGTAGGTGTTTGTAGCGCCCTCATCCATTTTTAGGTGAGGAAGCAAATTCAGAGAGGTTGGTGGAGAACGGAGGTGCAGATCCAGATCTGCCTGGGCCCTGCCTCAGCAGATGGAGAGGCCCTGTTCAAAGCTGCCTGGTACGAGACGCAGCCCATTGTTAATGCTGTACATTTTCTCTCAGCAACTTTTTCAATCCTCATGGCCTCCCAGGCAAGCAGCAGAGTCACTCCCATTTGAGAGTTGAGATAATGAGGAGCCATAAAAATAAACTGTGATTTATTTCAGTGGATGGATATTTTGGAGCTTTCTCTGGAGAAAATGTGAAATGCCCTGGGTGAGGGTGGAAGGTGAGAATTAAAGTGTTGTGGGCCAAAGCAGGTGAGCAGGGTCTAAGCATCACTGGCTTTTGTGGGGGGATTTCCCTTGAATTTCCTTAACTTCTAGACTTGTTTCTCCCCCTAGAAATGTCCTGAAGGCAGGGAACTCTTCCCTCTCTCTCTGCTGGGGAGAGTCCTTCTGTGAGTCCTCAAGGGTGGCAGTTATGGCTGCTAAGGAGCCACAGCAACAGCAGCCTGCCTCTCTCTCCTCCAGGCTCCTTACAACACACCTTCCTGCTACACAATTAATGAGCATCTGGACATTTAAGAAATGCTTCTGGATGAGGAACATGTGTAATTTGCGTCTTGTGGTAAATGCTTTTTCAGTGAGTCTCTGCAGAGGTGTAATGTCCTGTTTGTGATGAACAGGTCCTTTCTTGTAGGTAGATGTGTCACTGCTCTGCTCTCATGTGACGCCTTCACACATGGGGACAGACACTCCCACTAGGAATCCACTAAGGGAGGAAGGCCAAGGTATGGCCGAAGGAGGAAAGACCCCTCCAGGCCCAGAAGAACTTTCCTTGGTATTCACTACATGTTTCTGTGGTGATGAGAAGCCAGAAGAAGATGCCATGGGAGCAAGAACTTAAATGTCCATCAACAGATGAATGGATTAAGAAGCTATGTAACATATATAGAATGAAATATTACTCAGTCATAAAAATGAAATAATGCCATTTGCAGCAACATGGATGCAACCAGATTATCACACTAAATGAAGTCAAAAAGAAAGACAAATACCATATGATATCACTTATATGTGGAATCTAAAATATGGCACAGATGAACCCATCTATAAAACAGAAACAGACCCATGGACAAGAAGAACAGACATGTGGTTGCCAAGGGGGTGGAGAGGAAGAGGGATGGACTGGCAGCTTGGGGCTAGTAGATGCAAACTATTACATTTAGAATGGATAGACAGTGGGTCCTATTGTATAGCACAGGTAACAGTATCCAATCTCCTGGGATAAACCATAATGGAAAGGAATATTTAAAAACATTTAAAAAGAATGTATAGATTGTTGCTTGGTGGCCTAGTGGTTAAGGATCTGACATTGTCATACTGTGGCTTGGGTCACCACTGTGGCACAAGTTCAGTCACTGGCCTGGGAATTTTTGCATGTCACGGGCACAACAATAACAACAATAACAACAACAACAAAAAAAAAAAAAAAGAAAGAAAGAAAAAAGAATGTATACATGTGTATAACTAAGTCACTTTGAAATTAGCACAACATTGTATATCAATTATACTTTAAATAAGTAAATAAATTAGGAAATAAAAAACATATTTAGCTCAGTTCTAGGACTGTAGGCTTTATTGCTGTGAAGTCCCTCAGGTGTTCACACACCTGTGCTTGCTCCCTCACATACCCAGCCCATCTGTTTCCTCTCTCCTGACAAAGTTCACTAAGTCCCAGACCTTCCTGGGTCTGGCCAGATGGAGAGGGGAGAATTCAGGTAAGTGGCTTCATCTGCAATATGGAAAAATTACTACCTGCCTCCCTGAGTTTTAAGAGTTTCTGCTGAAGGTCACAGGTGATGATGGATGTGATCAAATTTTTAAATCGCCATTGAAGTAGAAAACTCTGATAGAATATAAGTCACATGAAGACAGGGACTTTGTTTTATTCACTACAATATTTTCAGGCCCCAAAACATTAACTGGCACTGAGTAGACGTTAAATTAATATTTGGTAGATCAATGAATTAATCATTGTCCAAAACCAATAAAGTTAATATAACATCACAAACCATGAAGTCCTGTTACTGCTTTAGGTATTCTGCAATATAGCACTCTATAAAATTGTACCAGGTAGCAAAGCTTTTTTGTTTGTTTGTTTGTTTTTTACATACTAGTATTACTTTAGAGGGTATTAGGTAGCATATCAATATTTGACAAGATACAGGAAGGGCTCTTGTAGTTGTAGTAGCAGCAGTCATAGTAATTATGGTAAAATATCCTTAATTTAAAGTCAATTTTCTTGCAACAAGTGATCTGAAATGCAGGTGAGGAATTAAGAGGAAACAAAAAGTCTTGAGTGGCCAACAGAGCTGCCCTTACTGCTCATATGTTAGAGCTCAATTATATTCACTTGGAATCTATTTACTCTTACTTTGCACCTAATCATGGCACACATTGTGATTTATCTCCCCAAACTAGAAGTGAGAGTTCCCAGTGAGGGAGAAGGTAGAAAAGCCACTTCAAATAAAAAGGCATAACATACTAAACATATTTAACGTTAGGGTCAGCTGATGCAGAGATAAACTTTCTCACAAATTCTAATAGTCCTTAAGTATTCACTTTTGAATCTTTAAACAACTTGAAATTCTCAAGGTTAGCTCAGAAGTACCAAGAAAATCTTAAAGAATGCTCTGAATCTTCATTTAAAAGAAAAGGATACAGATTTCTAGCCAGAGGACCTCTAATGGCCCTAGAGAGACAGCTAGTCTCTATCTAGTAGGGTCACAAAGAACATGGACCTTGGAGTCAAAGCAAAGTCCAAATCCAAGCTCTTCATTGCCAGCTGTGAGCTATTGGACATGTGGCCAAATATGGTGAAGCCTTGGTTTTTTCACCTATTAAACAATGTGTTTGCACGTGTTCCTTTGTGGAGCAGTGGGTTAAGGATCTGACATTGTGGCAGCTGTGGCTGTAGCTGCAGCTCAGATGAGAGATTTAATCAAGAGGATCAAATCACAAGTCCTGATGTAAATAAGGTGCTAGGCACATAATAGAAATTTACTGGTGTCAGCTCTTTGTTATTTTTACCTGGAAAGATTAATTATATTGAGTGCTTCCTATTTCAATATCACGGCAGTAGGTTGATCCTCAGAATGATAGCGATAACTAATCATCATATCAGTTATTATCTAAAAGACTATCATAAAATAATCTTAACCAAAAAAAAAAATCAAGCCCAAGTGTTACAAGACATTTTTTCCTGGAAATTTTATAAGTCAAATATTCCTATCAACAGAGGCATTTGCTAAATTTCATGCCATAAATAACCATATCCACTTAGAATTATAGTTACATGGCTTCCTTGAAGCTCACTCGTATCAATCAGTAGAGGTTTCTAAGGCCAAATAGTTACCAAATAAAATGGCAGTGAAAAAAAAAATCAGGATAGATGCATTTTGTGGCATGACTTTTTTCAAACTGAAGTGTGAAAAGAATCAATTCAGCCAGGTGCCTAACTGTCCCAAGAGTCCAGGTAGAGCAATTACCGAAATAACAAAAATGGATGCCAAGAGAAAAAATAAAAAGAGCCTTCTTACCAAGGTAATTCTAGAAAGGCAGTTAGTACCTTGTAAACCTTCTGTTTCCATAGCTCCTCAACAAACAATGGCTTTTGAGTCATGGAAAAATTGCATGATCTACAGTCAAGGCATTCAGTATGAAGGTGACTTTTCTAGAAGTGTGACTGAATTGAGGTTTCAAAGTTCTTAGATAATTCTCTTTGTGTAAAACTCATTTAATATTTTGTGTTAGGAAATGGCTCTCTTTTAGCATCTACCCTGACTTCTGCATGTCAAAGGAGCTGAATTTGCATTCATTGAGTTCCTTTTAATGGGAACTCCTTGAGTCTCTGTGCAAAACAGATAAACAAAAGTCACTCTGGTTAGTGTTGGGATACACTTACTCTCCGTCCTTCCTTGCACCTGAGGGACCCTTTGGAAACTCAGAGACATTTGTAGAACTTGATGCGATGGATACCACCTGAAAATCACTTCTTCTCCTCACCAAAGTCTAACAGTCTAGTTATTTTACTCTTAGGCTCAAGAACAATCCTCCCTAGTCAGAAATTTCCCATGGGTGAAGGCATATTTAGAGGCTCAGGACTGCTAGAGAATATATTAAAGTTTATAAGGGAAATCCAGCTCTAAAATGCTAGAGATGGCAGCAGGAAAGACATTTCAGAAGATAACATGTCATAACCAAATGGCTCAGGAAATCCATAGCAGCGAAGGCTGGCCACAGTCAGGGCTACAATCATGTCCAGCCCTAATGCTTTCCTGTCAGGTTCATATAATGCCCAGGGGAAGAGACCCCAAGCCTGTTCCTCTTTGGAGTCTGAGTTTCAAATCCTTAGTCCTGGAATGGTACTCAGTGAATAATAGAACAGTCAGGTTGGGGAGAAACTTGAGAAGTCAGCATGTCCCTCCCACTGTTTCCAGGCAGTTCTGTGCCATTGTCTCAAGGTTTCCAGGGAAGCTATTACTTCTGAGACACTTTCAGTCACTATCTCTTTTCACCTCCAGGGTTGAGAAGCCCTATCTTGATAGTTAACATAAACTTTCATGCAAGAATCAGTACCCATTTTTTGGCCTCTATAGAGCAATGAAAAATTGCTGATGACTATTTTCAACACTTTTGAGCTTTCTTGAGTCCCATATCTTCAGGTTATTTTTTCCTTGGTGTGGAAATTGCAAGTGACTTCAGCTACAGACGTTGTGAATTAATTTCCTATGCCTGCCCCTGAGGTCCTGGGAGGAAATGGGTGCACCTGCCCCAAATCAAATGAATGATTCATATCGCATCTGGGTCTAAAAGGTGAGAGGCAGCATAGAAATGCAGAAACAGCTGGAAACAAGATTAGGGATGTCCCCCTTGCAAACCACTGAGGTAGGAAGGCAAACTTGTTTGGGTGATTAAGCTGGTGCTCATTCTTCTGAGCTTCATCAGCTCAGGGTTTCTCATGCCTATTCCTCTGAAAGTAATGGCTGGGGGCCTCAGAAAACAAAAGCAGACAAGCTCAGGCAGTGGCTACCTTCTCCATCTTAAAGAGATCACCCAACTCTGGAGCTGGAAGAATATGCCCCTGGTTACTTAGACATCTATGGACAAGTTTGTCTTCCTCCAACAGGGATGATGGTGTTGTTGTGAAAAGGCAGGTGTTTCAGTGCAGCCATATCTGGGAGAGGACCTTAATCTGTCATTAGACAGTTAAGTCACTGTGGGAGATTGTCTTTTCAAGATGTCCAATATATCCTCCATCCCAAGTGCTCTTCTTATTGGGACACTGAGAAGTGATAGCCTAGTTTTTCTTCCCATGAGCCTGGGTAGACATTTGATATTGCTTCAATTAATAGAGGATAGTAGCTATAGTGCTACAAGGCTCTGAGGTAAGGTCATGAAGGGCAGAGCTTCCACATGGTTCTTTCTTTTCTCTGGACACCTGTTCTTGACATCCAGCCGCCATGTTGTAATGAAGCCCAGGCCACATAGGGAGGCCATATCTATGTGTTCCAA
This sequence comes from Phacochoerus africanus, assembly GCF_016906955.1. Lineage (NCBI taxonomy): Eukaryota > Metazoa > Chordata > Mammalia > Artiodactyla > Suidae > Phacochoerus > Phacochoerus africanus. The sequence goes on from NC_062546.1 coordinate 88,405,332, forward strand.
ACAACAGCCCCAGCAGATGGCCAGAATTTACCTCCAGACATGTGAATTAGCTGGACTGCAAATGAATCCAGTTCCCAGCTTTCAAGTCTTCTAGCAGAGGTCCCAGACATTATAGAACAGAAAAAAAGGCCATTTCTACTGTGCTCAGTATGAATTACTGGCCCACAGAGACTGTAAGAGACAATAAGTGGTTATTGTTGTTTTAAGGCACCAAGTTGTTTTAAAGCATATGTTTCTGTGCTATATATAATTAAGTCAGCAAGTTGGGCCAATTTTTTGCCCCATTTTTTTTTGGTGCAGTTTCCTCATTCTCTACAGAGTCTGCTCTCAAATGTTTTCTTGTGAAGTAAACTAGATAGCACATTTAAAGGACTGCATTTGTGGTATATAAAAAGCACTAACTAATATTATGGGGATTGAGACAAGCTGGAGTCCACCTTCCAGGCTGATACTTTTGGGCATCTTTGCGTATCATCAGCTTATAGGCTGCACTGCATATATAGCACCTACCTGCTCTCATCCTGGGTGCCTTTGTTTTCTCATTGTTTGCCCTGCTGTTTTCTTTCTTGCATCATTAACAACAACAAAAACCAATAACAATGATCATAATGCTAGTAGCTTACACTTAGCACTAATTATACACCAGAGGCTATACTAAATATATGAACCTTTGATCTTCTAAATAACTCAGAGAGCTGTTAGGTACTGTTATTTGTGCCACTGCTTTGCAGCTGAGGAAATTGAGGCATATACTGATTTAGTAACCTCCCCACGGCTACAGAGCTGGTAAGATAAGAGCTGGGATTTGAACCAGCTATGCTTTTGACCACAACACTAAGCTATCTCCTAATAGTCACCCGTCCCAGCCTCTGAGATCTCCACCTCACCTCCTAGGAGGTTCAAATGCCTCAAGACCCTTTATTATTTTTTTTCTTTTTACAGTATACATGTGGAAGTTCCCGGGCTAGGGGTTGAATCATAGCTGCAACTGCTGGCCTATATAAGAGCTACAGCAGTGCCTGATCTGAGCCTCATCTGCAGCCTACACCACATCTGTGGCAACTCTGGATCCTTAACCCACTGAGAGAGGACAAGGATTGAATCCGCATCCTCAAGGACTCTATGTTGAGTTCTTAACCTGCTGAGCCACAATGCGAACTCCTCAACACCCTTTAAATTTGAATAAAATGTCTCAAAAGAGCTTTATGATGGGCAAGAAAGATTCATCTAAAACATCCTCCTCACTGGGCAAGCCACTGGGCTGGGATTGGTACCATTAAATCTTTGATTTCTTCAGAGGACTCATTAAAGTGTAAGTGTCCACAATACTTACTAACAATTTAGCAAGTGTGTATTCTCAGACTTTCCAGCTCCCACCTCTATGTCACCCCCTCCTCTTCATTCCCTCCATCACATCATCATTGCCATATTTCACAATTGGAACGTCATTCCTCTCACATAAGATTCTAGAAGAACTACTTTTTTAAACAAATAATAAATTACTCCTTGAAGTGAAATACCACCTAAGCCTCCCTTAGAAATAGGTTATGAAAGAGGAAAAGAGCATATGACATAATGGAAAGAGTTCAAGACAAGAAGTCCTGGGGTTTAATGTTGATTTGGTTCTAGTCAGCAGAGTGATTCTGACCACAAAACTTCCCCATCTGTAAATGAGAGATCTCAGCCAAATGGCCTGAAGGACTCCTCTAAACTTTGAGTCTAGGTTACCAGAAAAAGGGCACATGGGAGAGGGATGGATACAATACAGAGGCTAAGCCCTGTTTAGGTTGGGGAAGGGATGCTAAAGAAGATGTCTACCACATTCCAATTTTATTCCTGTCCAGGGCTGCTGTGCTGGGTGGGTTGGTGGTTTGACCCCAAAAGACCACCTTAATGGGCTGATGATCCCTCAGCATCAGAGTGGAATCTCAGTCCCCTTGCTTCAGTGTGTTTCCTGCATTTGTCCTGGATTGTTCTCCTTGTCCTCCCATGAACCAAGCCCTTCAGGCTTCCATGACTCTAAGGTGATGCTCAAAATGTCTATAAAACCCAGGTTCCAGGACCCACCAGCAATCATGCCTATCATCTTGACATCGGATCTGGGATGCAAAGATGAGAAAAAGAGCAAGGAAAACCCACAGGATGTGTGACAAGAAGGCTCCAAACAGCAGATTAGAAGACCTAAGCTGAGAGTATGGTCATTTTCCCTCCCTTTTATTTACACTAACATTATTAGCACTGTCATTGTGATTAATGATTTAAAAGCAACCAGTGCATTAGCCTCAGAATAGCTATGGCTTGGACTTCATCAGGGCTTTGTTATCAGCTGCAGAATTCTTCTGAAAGTGAATTCAGAGGGACCAAGTGTTTCTCTGGGTTCTGGAGTGATGTCATGGGCTCTGGATCTACAATGTCTATTTCACAGAAGAGCAGTGATGCTGCCAGCAGATCAAGGCCAAAGGGTGAAACTCCTCCCATTTTGCTCCAGTTGGAAAGCAAAGTGGTTGGAAGATGGACTTAACCTTTGTCCTCTCAGTGATCTTTTCCAGGTGACACTTGTCCCTTTTTGTCTCTCCTTTCCCTGAACAACTTATGTCAGTGCCACACCACTCAGTGACCAAAACCGAAAAGTAATAATTAAAAAAAGAGCTATAGTAGCTCTTAAAATAAGGATTAGAAAAGCTGATTTTCTCCACAATTATCTTCCAAAGAATCACACTCTACTTTTAAAAGAATCAAATTCTACTTAAAAAAAATCAAATTCTACTTTTAATGGTGTTTTCCTCATTTCTTTGGTGTCCTGGCTCTACAGATCTCTGAGCACATGCTTATGCTGTTGCTGGAGAATCCAGTGCTGGTGCTGATCCTCATGCAAAGGGGAAGGTAGGAATGAAGAAAAAGAGAGAAGGAGGGGTTCAGAGGATGTGAGGTCATTGCCTGCTGTGCAAAAACCCTCTGCTTTTAGTCCTAAGAAAGCAGCTTAGGGGAAGACGAATAAGGAAAGTGAGATATGATCTCTTTTCCCAGCAAAGAGCAAGAAAGCTGAGCAAGAGAGAGAAAGCACTGGTGAGCTCTCACCTACAGCTGCTTGCTCTTCATTCACAGACATGCAGCAGCTGCTTGGGGAAGCGCTAGAGGTATAGCATGGTGAGTGACATCACACAAAGTATAACATTCAGTCTAATGATGATTATGTGGAATGAAGCATCTTTCTCAAAACAGATGTGACCATGTACCTATATCTTGGATGTAAAGCAACTTCTATAAGACTTTTCTGGCCTACATAAATTTTATGACATCTCCACTCACCCTGAACATACTAATCAAGATGTAAAATATCTGACAGTGAAAACCTATAAATATTCAGAACTGTTGTAGTGGGGATAGAAAAAAAGACTTCAGAACACTTCCCTCTAATTCTATGGTGCATGGCCTTGGTTTTAGTACACAGGCAGGACCATAACGTATGAAAATAAGAAGTGATTCTTATAAGAGAAAGATCTAAAACAGAATTTTCTTTTTTCTTTTTTTGTCTTTTTGCTGTTTCTTGGGCTGCTCCTGCCGCATATAGAGGTTCCCAGGCTAGGGGTCGAATTGGAGCTGTAACCACCAGCCTAAGCCAGAGCCACAGCAACATGGGATCTGAGCAGCGTCTGCAACCTACACCACAGCTCACGGTAACGCCAGATCCTTAACCCACTGAGCAAGGCCAGGGATCAAACTCACAACCTCATGGTTCTTAGTCGGATACGTTAACCACTGAGCCACGATGGGAACTCCCTAGAACAGAATTTTCTATCCATTAAATAGCTTTTTTTTTTTTTTTTAATACTCTGTCAGAGATCCTGCTGACACTCTAGAAAAATGCTCCATAAAATGTTTTTTATTTTCTTTTAATTGCAGGGCTGTTCAGATGGACTCATTGTTATGACTTTGTTGGAAATTCTTGCATCAAGAACAAATTTAAAGAGATATTGGAAAGACAATGGAATAGTGTTTGGGAAACAATTTAGAAAAGTACCAGATGGATCAGTAGGTGAAAAGGTTTCTATCCTACATGGCACAAAGTCCTCTGTACCAGGTAAAATCACCATTAGAAATTAGTAATTGGGGGACAGCATAAGGCATTTTTCTCTGGGTATTCTCATTTAAGTGCAGATAATTCTAGATTGATCTATGAGTTGGAAGAGAATAAGGGTTTTGATTGATGAAAGAACTGCAATGTGGGAAGGATTAAAGAGAATTTGGCAGGAAGGAACGCCCATCAAGGAGAAAAGAAAAAGAAAGAGGTGGAGTTCCCGTCGTGGCGCAGTGGTTAACGAATCCAACTAGGAACCATGAGGTTGCGGGTTCGGTCCCTGCCCTTGCTCAGTGGGTTAACGATCCGGCTTTGCCGTGAGCTGTGGTGTAGGTTGCAGACGCGGCTCGGATCCCGTGTTGCTGTGGCTCTGGCGTAGGCCAGGGGCTACAGCTCCGATTCAACCGCTAGCCTGGGAACCTCCATATGCCGTGGGAGTGGCCCAAGAAATAGCAACAACAAAAAAGACAAAAGACAAAAAAAAAAAAAAAGAGGTGGTCTCCACTTTAAAATCATCATGGAGACTTCCAAAAAAATACCAATGGATATGCAATTAGAAGCAGTGGATAAGCACCTTAGGTCAATTAATTCAGAATCTAAGGTGCTGGGATCCAGGTAACAGTACTTTTTAAAAGCTCACCGGATGATTCCACTATCAGCCAATATTGAGAACCATCCTTTGAAGTTTGTTTACAATATGCTTGCAATACAGGTAGTTTCTACAAAGTGATGGCTGATTTTAGTTTCATAAGAAAATGATTAGCTGGAACTCCCGTCATGGCACAGCAGAAGTGAATCCAACTAGGTTCGATCCCCGGCCTTGCTCAGTGGGTTAAGGATCCAGCATTGCTGTGAGCTATGGAGTAGGTCGCAGATGAGGCTCAGATCCCACGTTGCTGTGGCTCTGGTGTAGGACAGTGGCAATAGCTCCGATTAGACCTCTAGCCTGGGAACCTCCATATGCCATGGGAGCAGCCCTAGAAAAGACAAAAAAAAAAAAGAAGGAAATGACTAGCTTCATTTCTGGCAACTGAGAGAAAGCAAGATTAAAAACTATGCAAACATGCTTCCAATTAAAATATATTTCTTCCTGGGAGTTCCTGTTGCGGCTCAGCCATAATGAACCTGACTAGTATCCATGAGGATATGGGTTCAATCCCTGGCTTCACTCAGTGGATTTTATATATATATATATATATATATATATATATATATATATTTCCTTCTAAAAATGAAAGCATGGGTATTAATTAAACTGTAATTCCTACCTTGAAATAGCAATCTTCATTTAGAGGATTTAAAATAACTGCAAACACCTAAATTCAACTGGAATACTCACCAAAATTTTAATTACAATTATCCACTGCTTACCTTTTCTCTGGTTTCCAGAGAAGACTATCTTTGCTCATCTGAAAATCATTTCAACCCCCATTGATGACTATGGCCCTTAATCTGAGCCTTAAAATTGTTTTAGACTTGAGGGTTGAGACAGTGGAGGAGCACACATAGCAGCACAGATAAACGAGCACCCAAACCCTAATGAAACAAGCTAAAACATTATTAAGACCTGCCAAAAACTCCCCAATCACAACCAAACAGTGAAAGAGGAACAGCTTTGTGACCTAAACTGATATAGTTTACGTGGTGGTCAAATAAAGAAAAAGAAGAATGTCTATGATAAGCAATAAGTGTCATGTCAGGGCTTCTAATCCTGTCTCCATACCCCCCAAACAGACCAAAAGGATCAGGACAAAGTAAAAGTTAGGAGAAATCTCAAAATTACTTTTCAAGGTGAAGAGAAGAGGACTAAAGAGTTAATTGGGGTTGTCCTGAGAAAAGTAAAGTGAAAGTCATTATGACTAGGGGTCTTGACATGTGTTGTGTCCTCAGCAGAGGAAGGAGGAACACACCAGGGCAAGGAATGCTATTCAAGCTTCCTGTAATCCAAGGCACTTTGTAGGTGGGTGAGGGGATCAACTAATGCTACAAAGCAGGATGCATGCTTCGTTGAGTGTAGTAGCCTCAGGGAAAGGATATATAAAAAGATCTTAGGAGAAAAAGTTGAATGCAGAACTTCTAGCCAGGGCTGTCAACTCCTACTGAGCTATGTCTTCTTCATCTCTGCATGATTGAGCCACAAAGAAGTGATGGATAATCAAGACTCTTCCCTCAAAATAAAGCTCTGAGAAAAGATGGAGCCGGTGAGAAGGATTCAAAAAGAATGAAACTACATCAACAGCTGAAAGTCTGGATGTCTAGGTTAAGCATGAGAAAAATAAAAAGAAATGGCATGGTAACTATTTAAACACACAACACCATAAACACTACTACTACCACAACTACTAATTGATAATCAAATGAAAAGAGGAATGTAACTTGCAAAGAATTGAATGAAGAATTCAGTTTGGAAGAAGATACAACTGAAGGAACAGTAGCAGATTGTAAGTGTTTTGTGCTATGGAAAAGCTTAAAAAGAATACTAACTTAATTAAAACAAGACTGCAAAGGCAAAATAATAAAAATTTTTATATTTTGTTTTATTCCTAGTGCTAGGCTGCATTTTTCTCATCCTAAGGAGTTAAAGAATCTACATTATTCTTTATAAGAAATAACTTTCTTCCATGTGGCACTTCCCTCTTCAAATCAAAGCATCCTCTCTTAGAATAAATAACAATTTAGAGACTGACTCTCAGAGTATGTATCAAATCCTACTGATAACATTTTGAAAATTAGGAATTGGCTCCTATATTCATCAGATTACTGCACCCTCATTTCTTTTAACTAAACATTATATAAGCCCCTCATTGAACTATGATGATTTCCTCTGCTCTCTTAAAAAGACTTGCCTCTCTAAAATTTTAAAAACGCATTCAAATAGGGATATAATAATTATTTTTAAAATATTTTTATTATAGTTGATTTATAGGGTTGTGTCAATTTCTGCTATATAGCACAGTGACCCAGTCATACATGTATACACATCCTTTTTCTCGTATTATCTTCCATCATGTTCTACCCCAAGAGATTGGACATAGTTCCCTGTGCTGTACAGTACCTCAATGGTTAAATAGTAAAAATAAAGTTCAGATTAGACCATTGTGGTAACTCTGCTGATTACATATTCAGTCTAAAATACAACTGAACCAACAAGAGGCTATAGAAAGATAAGACTTTAGCAATAAGGAGAAAATTTCTGTATTTTATTTCTAGACTTGGAAGGCATTTTCAAGAAGGCAATTACTCAATCTAGAAAATATCACAGTCAACTCTTGCTCATTAGCACAATGGAGGAAAGAAGACAATACAAAAATACTTCTCTTTGGCTTTGAGCTACACATATTGAATCAACAGACATCTATTTAGTATGGATGGTGTGTTGAGAGACAAATCAAACACTGAGAACTAGTCTGACATCCTAGTCTGCTCAGATAACAGTTGTAGGAGTCTGTGCCATCCAGGCCATGGGGAGGAGCCAAGTCAAACACTGAGAACTAGTTTGACATCCTAGTCTGCTCAGATAACAGTTGTAGGAATCTGCACCATCCGGGTCATGGGGATGAAGACCTAGAAGGGTGTGGAGCAGTGGAAAAAAACAGGCTAGAATTAAACGTCAGCCACATGTAATCCATGAACAGGAAAATCTTCTCCTGCAGAACTGAGCATTGACTACGTAGATGCAGACCAGGTCAAGCCAGTCAAGACCTGTCCTGTGTTGTGGGGAGTTTGGGTTGTGAGCACAGCTCCAGTCCTAAGCTCTGCAGCTGTGTCTCATGCCCAAGGGCACATCCCACTCAAAAGCTGGGCTGGAGGGGCAGCTGTGGGTGTTCTTGTGTATTCCCCTGTCCCTAGGGCTGGACAGTGAATGGAAATCTTGGATGAAGTGTTTCCATGCTTTGTCACTGACACAAGGGACACTATCCACATTGCACCATTCCAGTGGAGGTGGAGAGTGAATGTCCCAGCCTTCCCAAAAGCCTACCTGGTGGCACTTCCATGGTTTTGTAAGTTGTGTTGCTTTTCCTACAAAGCTGCCTGTTAATGTGCCTGCACTTGGGAAAAGTGCCCCTGGAACTCTGGCTGGTACCTGGTGAGGCCTAAATAGCTGGCCTTCTGTCTCTGCCTAAATTGGTGCTTTCAACCTTGATGACACATTGTTATCCCAGGGAGATTTTAAAATAGACCCACCCAAGATCAAACGGATCTGAATCTCTAGGGGGGCAGACAGGGCACCAACATGATTAGAAGCTCCCTGGGCAATTCTACTAAGTAGACAGGGTTGAGAATAGATTGTTAGGGCACTCTTTAAGCTAATTAATTGCTTTCACTTTGTCTCTCAAAAATGGCCTCCAAGCCCCAATTCCAATTTCCATTGGAAGCCAACCCACTTGTTGGGAGTCCCAGGTCACCGCGCCCTCTGCTGCCGGGTGAGTGCACTGCTGTGCACTGCAGATGTTGGATCTCTGGGCTGCCTGGAGAACCCTCCCCAGGACAGCAACATTCCTGTGGTTAATCAGCATAATTGTAGTCCCTGCCACAGTCCTGTGAAGAACTACCCCACTGAACAGGACCCAGAGAGAGAGAGAAACCAGGACCCATAGAGGGAGAGAATTTCTTTCTCCCATTATCCCCCTCAATGCCCTGAGCCTGGATATCCCAAGTGCTTTTCCGAGCCCTTGTACCCAGATCCTTCAGGGGATTTGGACAGCCCCACCCCCTTCCAAGAACCCTCCCAAACCCCACTGGGACCCCACACCCAGACACACACATCAGCATCACTGATCCTGAGGGCCAAGAAGACAGTGCAAGATATAGCAGCACCTGAGGTTAAGACTACTCCCTGTCCAGGAGAATAAACACTCACCTTAGAGGAGCAGCCATTTTCTAAGGGAATTAAAGTGTAAACTTTATATGACATGTAACCATGGCTGCCCAGAAGCTCCAAAGATTTTCCTTTGAACTCTTCACCACACACACACACAGGGAAACAGCCCTCTCCGAGGGCTCTGGTGGTTCCCATAGAAGATATGGAATAAAGCACTACAAGTTCACAAGAATCATATCATTAGTTTCATTGCCTCTTAAAATCCAGGGGGAAGTGTTCTAGAATGTAAAGCTACCACTTCTTGTCCTGTAGTCTTGAAATGTAACATCAGAGCCTCCGTTTCCTCCTGTAAAATGGAAATCCTAAGGGCATTTTCCTCACTGAGCTTCTGCTGGTGTTTAATGAGGTACCAGAGGAGAGATGATTTGTGCAGTACCTGGCATGCAATAAGCACATGATAAAAATGTTGCTTGTTGTTAATTTACCTTGCACCTTTCACCTGTGATATTCACCCCACCTTCCTTCTCTCCTCCGGTTTTACCCCATCAGTAATACAGCTGTGATTTAAAACCAAACTCAAAAACTTTGCTTCCTTTCAGAAGGCATCCTTGGACCAGTTGTGGAATTAGTTATGCCTTTTTACAACATCTGCACATGAACCCTCATTTCTCTGCCCTCAGCTCAGATCTCACAGCTCCTGCCTGGATCCTCCCAATGATTCTTCCTCCAGACTCTCAGGCACATCGCTTCCATGCTCCAGGCTGCTGTAATGCCAGTCTAACTAGTGACTCCCCCTGCTCCAGATCTTTTCATGGCTCTTGAATACCTTCATGGTGAAGTCCAAGCTGCCAGGCTCCCATTTTTGTCTCCATAGAACTTGGTCCTTGTTGGCCTAGTCACCTCCCTCCATCCCAAGCTTCTCAGCCTTCACAGACAGCTATCCCTCTTCTGGGAATAGTACCCCTGCCCCCACCCCCCCCATGCACACCCCTCAGTGGATCTACTCAGCATAGCAGTGTCTTCATTTTGTGAATCAGCCCAAAGATCTCCTCCTTTTGAACACTGTTTCTCACCCATCATACCCCAGGCAGACTGACCACACCCTACCTCTGTGCCTTTCAATGGCCTTTGATCACTGCATCTGCACAGTTAGTGTCATGTCTCCCTCACTTTTCACACATCTGCCTTCAGCTGACAAGAGAAACAACATCTAAATAAGAATAGCAATAATAATAACAGCTTAGATTTATCAAGTGCTTGCCAGTGCTGGACATCATTCAGGGCACTCCAACAGTTATTATTAACCTACTTACTCCTCACTATCCAGTGGAGTGGCTTCTGTTATTATCCCATTTTACAGATAAGGAAAGCAAGGCACAAGATATTAAAAGTTCCAAGATCAAACAATGAGTAGGTAGTTTATTCTCAAATTTAACAGAGAGCCAATGCAGAGTAGGTGCTCAGTAAATTTTGTGGGACTGAAACATTTTGTTTGTGATTGAATTACTCCCAATTCCTTTGGGTCAGAAGCCAATCTCTGCTGCACTGGTTCAGTCTCTTCACCTATAGGTCATTAGCTTGTGTTTGAGGCTGAAGCCACATGGTGTGGGATTCAAGTGAGTGCCTGGCTGGCAGGCATCCCCCTTCAGGTTCTCAGCTAGTTGTTCTGTGAATTCATAGCACACAAATATTTTATGACCGCATTTATTCTTCATAACAATATGAATGAGCAACTGAATAAAAGCCAAATCCCTTGTGAAGCCAGAGGAAGAGTGATTAAATTATAATCATCCTGGATTAATTAATCTATAATATTTTCTCTTTATATGAAAGAAGAAAATCAGTCTTCAACATAAAGGTTATGTACTCCTGAGGTCTGTGTCTTAATAAAGGAAAGGCTTTGGGAAAAAACTTGACAAGCCCCCAAGATACGACATGTTGTAAATGTAGACAGAAGGTTATTACTGATATAAAATATATTCAATGTAATTATCAGCCACAACAAATAATCAGAGTGATGATAATGAATAATTAACATTTTTATACTCCTATAGTAATGTGTCTAATAGATAAGTGCACAACATTGAATTAATTTATTGTGCTATAGTGTTTTTAGTAATGAAAATTGCCTAATCAAAACATCTCTTCCACAGCATTGCCAAATATTGGCAGAAGTCACTGATAAGGTTAATTTCTTTGTTTTCTGATCTAATTGTAGTAGAGATGTTGTGAAATATTTTTAAAAACCTAAATAGAGAAATGGTGAGACAAGTAAACTCAAGGTAAGCTACTTAGTTCAGAAGGAAGTATGTTTAAAGACACCACTTCTGGTCCTTGGAATTAAGGGTTAATAAAGATGTGGGAAGCCATTGTGCCCTCTGAAAAGGAAGGATGTCCATGGAGAAAAGGGATCTTGAGAGTCATATTCACAGAGGTCTTTCATGGGTATCTTTTTATTCTAACCACTGCATCCTCAGGTCTTCCTTTCTACACCTTTGTCAGCAATTTCACTGTAGAGGTCAAAGTCAGTCCTTTATCTCCATGTCATGTTGACACATGTCAGACAGTAATGATTCGTTTGTACACCTGCCTTCCTCATCAATATAGCAAGGGCCATCTTTTGTCCACCTTTTCTTCTTCAGGGTCTAAACCAAAGTTTGAGTGCTCAGTAAAATCACTGATGAATAAATAAATTGCAAGCCTATTTACTCTCACCACCACTGCTCGATAGAAATGTTTTTTGTTTTTTTTTGTCTTTTTTAGGGTCACACCAGCAGTATATAGAGGTTCCCAGGCTAAGGGTCAAATCGGAGCTGTAGCTGCCAGCCTATACCACAGCCACAGCAATGAGGGATCTGAGCCACATCTGCAACCTACACCACAGCTCGTGGCAATGCCAGATCCTTAGTCTACTGAGCAAGGCCAGGGATCAAACCCATGTCCTCATGGATGCTAGTTGTGTTCGTTAACCACTGAGCCACGGTGGGAACTATGCATGTGACATGATCATAATCTCATACCTCTAAAATCTATTACCTAAAGCAAGTATGGTGGCCAATGACATTGAGGAGGAGGAATAAGTGAACAATGTCTGATTCTACTTCTATCAAGGATTCCCATGAAGCATAGGTGAAGACATGAAGGAACCCCTCTTCGGACTATGGAGGGAAGGGCTACCAAACTGGGCAAGCTCATGAGAGACCAAATGGTATCTTAGATGACCTCTCATTATTTTTAAAAGGTTTTCTATAGCAATCTCTTTCTGAACTCTAACATGCATACAAATCACCCACGGATCTTGTTAAAATGCAGATTCTAAGCCAGTGGGGCCTGAGATTCTGCATCATTGACAAGCTCCCAGCTGATGTCAATTTTTCTGACCTGCATATCACAATTGAGGAACAAAGATCTGCAGGACCTCATTCTTTATGTTTTACTCTCTCTGTTTGGCTGCTTCTATATATGTTTACATTTTCACAGTACAAGCATATTTAAGGAGAGACAATCTGTGTTGATATCAATTTACTCTGGATATGGTTGTCTTTCTAAAGAAGCTATAAAGACATCAATATTGCTCACCTGGTATCAGAATAGTCCAGCTCTATGTATCTAAAGATAAACAACAGTTCCTTATGTGTTAAGCTTATATGCTAAATGCACATCCATGGTGCGACTGTGTCTCATCTTCAAATGTGGTGTAGTTGCCTGATGTGTAGTCTGTGACAGCTACAACATACCTGCCTGTGTAGGTTATATATCACCTTAATATTAGTATTTCCACATTATTTTAATACCCAAACTGGAATTTTGTCCAAGAGTTAAGGAGATTTAAAAAATGAAAAGAAAAACAAGAACCAAATCTATCATGACTAATAGATTAGTCAACTATTAGTACTTGAGTCAACAGTTCTTGGGAGCTTGGTTCTGTGTTAAACACTGTACTCTGTAACTGAGACCCAGGGGACTTAGGAATCTGACCAAAGTCATAAATCTTAGGTATTGCTCAGCCAAGAGTTGAACTCACACCTGTGTGATGCTGAACTTCATAGTTTGGACAAGTGCAGTGACTGTCTCAACCCAGTGCCTTGGTCACTCATGGTCTGAGGCACTAGAAGACCAGAAATCCAATGCACAACCTATAAAGGGATTACTCCTTGATAAATGAGACAAAGTATATTCAAAAAGCAACATCACCATGGCTCTGTGGATTCACCCCAAATGAAGGGAGGGCCCAACATCAAACAGCCCACAGGAAGAAGAATCATCAAACCAGAGTTGTCACTGATGGCTTCATAAAGATGGGTAGAATTGAGTTCACCTCTCAAGACTTAAGTGATAATTAAATTTAAATAAGGATGGAGCAAGAGTGGGGCTTGGCAAATGTGAGAAAGAATAGGGCTTCAGGGAGCAGAGAATGGAGCCATCTGGCCAGACCAGAGGATTCTGTGTACCTTAGGAATCTGGCTGTACATCAGATCTACCTGCAGAATGGAGTCAAAACATAAGCTCCTAATCTCCCCTAGCCCCAGACTGATAGCAACAGCACTTCCTCAATAAAGTTTTACCCATGTGTTTCCCAAGCAGCTGCCTGCAGGGTCTGGGATTGGCCTCTGGGAGTGCTCCACCATTCAAAGAGCTTGTTAGGATAGAACACAAACTTTTCCTCTTAGTGCTCCTAGCTAGAGATAAGTGACTTCATGAAGCGGCAGGAGAAATGGACTGAAGTTGCCTTGGGAAGGGAAGAGATATGAGGCTCTGTTTAGAGCATCATTAGGTAAAGATTAAAGCACTTGAACTCTTTGCTAATGGAGGAGAACATTTGGAGACATCTTTCCATGGAATAGACTCCATCCTAAGTGTGTGCAAGTTGTGGATCTTTTGGTCAGCAACAGAAGTGGGCTTCACCAAACCTGGCAGGACCTGAGACCTCCCTCCCGCCATGCCTGGGCTGGAGCCAGGGCCTCGAGGTGAACTTGGTGAGTCAGGCAGGGCCAGCTTTAATGAAGAACACATGCTTTTCTCTGTACCTCCCCCCAAGGCAGTCCTTCTCAACCTCTATGAGGACTCCTAATGGAATCTCTTTAATTCTTGTTTTCAGATTTCTTGAGGGGTCCAAAGAAATTTGAAAAGAGGAACTTCCATGTTTATCCACTATTGATTTATTTTGGTTCCGGTTGACAGATTTTTATATAAAAACAAAGAACAAAGGAACTCTCCAGGGCTGGCCTGAGCTGATTACATTAGAACCAGTTCCACCTTGTGCAACTGGGGAGGGCCTGATTTCCATCTGAGCAGCAAGCCTGTGTCCAAGAAATATGCATCTATAGCAATAGAGGAAGAAGAAAACTGAAGGCAATACCTGGATGTTTGGGAAGTAAAATTCTGCAAATTATGAAGGGAGTGAGGTAAGAAAATAATTTTGACTGATTTGAGTTTTGGTCAAAAATCCCAAATAATTTGGTAACTTATACTAATTGAATGTGTTACTCATTGATCTGCATTTTACAAGTATAGACACACAGCTTCAGAAATGTCAATTAGAAAACCACATTTGACTATAAGTGACTAGAATCTGGAAAGCAATGGCATAGACAGTGTAAGTACAAATGAGGTTCCTGGAGGTAGGGCACCCAAGAATGCTAAAAAGTTTTCCTGATGCCATCAGCGTCCCGGACTCCTGTATTCTGCTTGTCATCCTTACCATCTGCCTGTGGCCTTCTAGTGATAAAATGACTGCTATACCTTCACCATTGCGTCAAGATCGAGACATAAAAAAGGAGGTAAGAGACAGAGGCACATATGGTAGCTGGTTCTGCTCTCTTTTTAAGAAGATTGTCTTAGAAGTTCTGCCCAAAAAATTCAGACAATGTTGTATCTACCTGAAATGTTCCCAGCATCATAACTAATTTATAAACCACTTCCATCACCCCAAAAGTTGTCTTTATGCCCATTCCAGTCAATTCTCCCTTCTTAGCCCTACCCAGGCAACTTCTAACCTCTGCATTTTTGAAGGGGTCAAATTATCACTAAATTTGGAGAAAGGTAGGTAAAACTTTACAAGTGAAGCACAGTGACTCTAGAAACCACAGCGAAATGTACATGTGGTCCTGGGGATTATGGAGTCTTTGCTGTTGGCAGGACATATGTGGTTGAGGTTATGGGATCTGATTTGATAAGATGCAAGAAAGGAGAACAGAGCAAAAGGGATAAGGAGGTGAAAGACAGAAGAAGGAAATCAAAAAGAGAAGGGAGCATTAATCTGTCTGATAAGAGAGAAAGAGTCTTACAAAGCTTCACTGAGGAAATGCAATATATAAGATTCTAAAAACCATGATGGCAATTTCCAGGTGAACTAGAAAAGAAAACGCTTTCCCAGCAGAGGGATCACAAGCGTGGGCACATAGAAGTTTGAAGTATGAACTGCAATTAATTCTGGCAGGAGTGACGTAAGAAAGAGGCAGGGACAAAATAAGTAAAGATGACACATGTCAGGGTATGCACTGTATACAGGGGAGAGTCATTAGAGGATATTAAAAGATGCAGAAGCATTTGATCAGATTTTCAAGAGAGCGGAGTAGGGAAGTTAGAAACTGGTACAATGATCCAGGTGAGAAGCTACTCAGGTTGAAAATAAGAGAGTGGAAAAGAGCTCTGATGTGGCTATGGCATAGTAGGCTGGACGCTGCAGCTCCAATTCGATCCCTTTGACCCCTAGCCTGGGAACTTCCATATGCTAAAAGTGCAGCCCTAAAAAGAAAAAAAAAAGAGAGAGAGAGAGAGTGAGAGAGAAAGAGGGAGAGGGAAAGAGGAGGAAGAGACTTCATAAAGATAGTAAGAAGGTAGAATGGATGGGTTATATCAGTTAAGCAAGTTCACATAATAAAGAAGTGGCAGAACAAAAGTTAAAACCTGACCATGTAACCTTGAGCAAATTACATGATCTTGGACCTCAATCTTCTTATTTGTAAAATAAGGGTAATAACAGTACTTGTTGTTGGGAGCTGGTTTTCTGTGGGTCTCGAGTTTCTGCACATCTTGTGAGGAAGGCACTAACGACCCTTTGTTTTGGATTGTTTTTTCAAGGATGTTGATGTAGCCTTGGAACATAAAGACCATGTCTCTTCCCTCCAAGCAAAGGATAGTCATGTTTATTGCCCAATATAAAGGATTCAGGTCCCCTAAACTCAGGGTTTATCTCCTGTAACTCAACCCACTGTGTGTACAGATGCATCTGGCCCTCTTTGTACTACACTGTAAAAACTGGCACAAAACACTGGTACTCTCCTACACTTATTGCTCTGAGTAATACATTGAATTTGTCTCTAAGTCAGGAATCTAGCATCTTCTAACAGCAACCAAAAAGTTGTAGCAGGCTAACTTTTAAGTAGGGTTATATCTTAGACCATTCACAGTTTTTAACACCTGCGTCATAATTATTGTCATGAGAGTGACTGGGTTAATACTTGGAATGACTGACCAGTTGCTTATGTTGCTTATGGTGAGCATTCACAAGAGCCTCTTGACCGAGGCAACAGGCATGATGTTTTTAAAATATGCCCTCAGAATCCTGACTGCCTTAGTTCAAGCCTGGCTCTGCCACTTAACTAGCCATGAGAACTTGGGACAGAAAATTCTCTTTAGTTTGTATATCTCAGTCTCCTCATCTTTAAAATATGTATGGTGTTAGTAGTCATGATAACTACCTCACAGAGTTGTTAGGAAATTTTAATAAGATGATGGATATATAATGCTTAGGGGAACAATATCCAGCACATAATGAGCTGTTAATAAAGTATAGCCATTATATTATTGTAATGATTATTGGAGGAGACAGATCATTATCCATAGAAATAGAATAATTAATCTACCACGTTTCAAAAATTTGTTAACCAATATTGCCTATTTATGGATATAAGTTTAATTTCAACTTTAGGATGATGAAAGTGGTAGTGGTGGTGGTAATGACGATAGCTAACAATGACTGGACATTTTAATGTGCTGGGCACTATGCTATTACTTTTATATGGTTTGCCACAATCTTGGAAGCAGTCCTATTTGATGTTATCATCATTGTTGTTGTTTTTATTTTTCTAAAGAGTAAACGTAAGCCACTTGCTTAAAAAATGGTATAATTACTTAAGCCAAGTATATCTAATTCTGAATCCTATAAGGAGATAAAACTATCTTAAACTACAGCTGACCCCATGCCATCAGTGTGGTGGCTTGTCCTCTCATATGAATTTTATTTTAATTTTACCTAAAGAAACTCATAGATAAACCTCTAGGCTAGTCACACTTGGGCCACTTACTTCACATTTCATATCACCAATCTCCTTGACTTCCCAGAAACTACTGGCAAGGAGAATAAATTGCTTGGGAACCTAAAAGGAAAAATGAGCCCATTCCTTTTTCATTTCCACAGGAAAGAGCTAAGGAGGTGATTAGACAACAGCTTTCTCTTTCAGCTGGGGTACTTTCAGCTGTACATAACTTAGAACTCTAAGTCAAGTCACTTAAACATTAAAAACATTCATTATCCTATAAGTTTACTTAATTCAATGATACAATGATAGCTTCAAGACCTAAGTTCTTTGCATCTGTCTGTTTTATCATCTTTACCATGTTCACTCCATTCTTTATCTTGTCATTATCATGAAAAGTCCCCAGTAGATATCTCCTCAAAACCCATTGGCCTGAAGTATCTCTCTTGTTCATGCTCAAGCCAACTAGCAAAAGAATATGATGTTATAACAATGCTTAGACCAATCATCATTCATATCCAGAGGATGGAGTCTACCTTCCCTGAACCATACAGCCACTCAGTTAAACAT
Organism: Phacochoerus africanus; assembly: GCF_016906955.1. Lineage (NCBI taxonomy): Eukaryota > Metazoa > Chordata > Mammalia > Artiodactyla > Suidae > Phacochoerus > Phacochoerus africanus. Next base: position 88,423,063 of record NC_062546.1, read on the forward strand.
GGAAACCTGAATGCAATGTGGTGATATTTGGAAAGAATGGATATGCATTAAGTAGCCAATGATGTCTGCTATAGTTTACTGAAAAAATGTACTGGGCCATTAAATTTCTCAAGCCCATACTGAGTTCTTATTTCTCTGCTCAACATTATATTGGCATAGCCCCTTTCCAGATAAAATGGCATATAAATAAGGGGGAAAAAAGAAAAATAATTTCTGTGCTATCCAGAGTTCTGTCTGGAGGAAGGTTGCTAAACACAGAATCTTTCCTCCTTCAACTAGTGAATCCTTTCAGACACATCCTAATCACTTATTCTTCTAGAGTGAGAATGGATTAGGCTCAAGCAAGAAACACTTCTACACAAGTCTGTTCTCTTATGTCGCTGAGTGGGGAGGAAGCAGGATGGAAGGGGATTTTGGGGTTGGTAGATTACATTTAGAATGGATAATCAATGAGGTCCTACTGTACAGCACAGGAAACTATATCCAATCTCTTGGGATAATCAGATGGAAGATAGTATGATAAAAATAATGTATGTATATGTGTGACTGGGTCACTGTGCTGTGCAGCAGAAATTGAGAAAATACTGTAAATCAACTGTACTATAATAAAAATAAAATTAAAATAAAAGAAACACTGCTACCTACACACTCCTAGGGAAGCTTAGGCTCAGAAACATATTATGTAACTTGCACAAGGATAAAAATTGGCTAACCTGAGATTCAAACCTAAGTATCAAATTATGCTTCCCAACCTCATTCGCTACTCAGAGAAAGAAAAATGGGGCGGAAGAAGATCTGGAAAGTACCTAACATTTTTTTTCTCAGCATTGACTTAATGAGATAATATATGTAAAACATATGATATATAGTAGACATAAAGAAAAAGACAGCAAAGCCAAAGTTTCATGGAGAGGTACAAAAATGTAGGAGAAGCTTGGTTGAGAGCTCTCTTAGCTTGAGGGTCTTAAGAAAAGATTATAAAATATTTTTTTGCTAAGCCACACTGCATTGCAAACAATTTTTTCTTTTGTTAAAATTATCTGCTTGTATATCTAAAAGGGAAAGCTTTTTTTTTAAATCACATAGAACTTTTTTTAAAGAAAAGCATTTAGAACTCTGCCTGCAGCAATTAAATATTCCCTACTACCTGAGTTCATCTCCTGCTTACTCTATTGAATACGTGGAGGTGCAGGTTAGCAAAGCTTTCGCCTTCCTATTAAGCCACCTCATCAGCAACTGCCTAAGGCGATTTGAAAAAGTGGTCTGGTGTCTTTCTTCTTCAGATTTTCCCCTTTATTCCATGCAGACGTCTCTCTGGAAACATTCCCAAAGCTGAGAAAATGTGTAAAGCATGTATTGGGTAAAATGTTAAAACCACTAAGTTTTTATCATTTACTCCAAATATGAAAAATAATTTCTAGATGAAAGCTATATATTTTACAAAATCAAAAATAACTGCCAAGTCTATAACAAATTAAAAACTGTATTCCTGATCAAAATACATAGTAGTTTGACCTAAAACTTCAATTCTGTGTATTCCATCTATTGCTTATATTTGATCTTCATCTTTAAGAACAATCTCAAGTTATGTAGATGAGCTCTTAGAGATTTCTCTTTTGTCTAAGCCAATAGTATTTATTACATGAAAAAGATACGTGAAATAGAAAAGGAAATGTGCTTCCCTTTACATTTGGAAAGCTCTATTTATCCAATAGGAAGTTTCCATTGATCACTGATATAAATGTTATACATTGCATGCCTGATGGCAGGCTGGGAGCAGATCCCAAATAACTGGGATATCAGATACTGACCTTGATCCCCAAAGTGGAAGCAGATTTAGCCCCAATGGGTAAGGTCTCTCAAAGCCAAAGTGAATAACACTTGAATTTTCTAAACAGCTTATGTTGAATAGCAAAGATAAGCCCTCCTTGGGAAGTAGAGTGAATAGTAGGAAATCGTTCAAGGCAAAGAGAAGAATCAATAATCTTTAGCTTAGGAATGGAGCAAGGAAGGTGAGTAGCAGGAAGGAAAAGCAATCTCTAAGCCACTCCCTGGAATAAGAGGCAGCTGGACAGAAAGTTTTCTTTACGATCATTAGTCCATCCTCCTTCATTCTCATTTCTGGGGAGAATAAGGCTCAGAGATGTGAATTGACTTTCCCCAAGCTAGCTGGGTTGAGCCAGGTTTTCTGAATCTCAGACAGAGAACTCATCTTTCTCTTACCAGATATCTCCTGATAACTGCTGCTGCTCAGGAAGTCCACACTGACTGCGTGGGTCTTGATAGAGATATATCGTGGAACAGAGAATTTCCAAGTTAGAAGAAACTTCAGTGGTCATCCAACTTCTTTATTTAAAACTGGAAGATGGAGGGCTATAAAGGATGCATGGTTTGTCCAACATCACCTCTTTTCCAGATTTCGCTCTAACAGAATTGATGTAGAAAAAAAGGAAAGAAGGGAAGGAGGAAGGAAGATAACACCTTATATCCCAGTTGGCACCTCTGCTTCCTTCCCCACTGTTGCTTCATTTCCTCAGCCCAACTCTTACATCAAAAAACAAACAGGTGCAGGAGTTCCCATGGTGGCACAGCGGAAACAAATCCGACTAGAAACCATAAGGTTGTGGGTTGGATCCCTGGCCTCGCTCAGTGGGTTAAGGATCTGGCATTGCCGTGAGCTGTGGTGTAGGTCACAGATAAAGCTCAGTTCTGTGTTGCTGTGGCCCCGGCATAGGCCGGCAGCAACAGCTCTGATTAGACCCCTAGCCTGGGAACCTCCATATGCAGCAGGTGCGGCCCTAAAAGGACAAAAAGACAAAAAACAAACAAACAAACAAACAAACGAACAAAAAACCAACAGGTGCAGAAACCTGGGAGCCTTTTTCTCCTTTCACTTCTCTATCCACCCTGCCAGCCCAGATACCAAGTGTCAAAGACATCCTTGCTCTCTTCAACCAGCACCTTTTATCCACCCCACTCCATCTTCCACATTCCTTACCTTCTCACCTGAATTTTTATCACAACCTTCTCACTATCCACAAGCTTATCTGTTTCCAATCCATTTCCCACACTTCTATGGGGCAGATCTGGAGATTTTCACTCTCCAGTTGAAAATCCATTATGGCTTAGATCTTTAGAATAAAATTCAAACTCGTATGGTTATTCAAGATCCTTATTGATCTGGTTCTTGCCTTCCCCAGATTCACTTGCATCATTCATTCATTCACTCAATACATATTTATGGAGAGTATAATATGTGCTACTTGATATAGGTGTTGAATGCACACACTTGCCCATTCACTGCCCTTTAATCTTCTGTTCCAGCCATGCAGAATGGCTTCAAATCCCCCAATGCGTCATGCTTTCTCAAACTCTGATTATCTGTTGGTACATTTACCCTATTTCTACTTTCTTGCTCCCACGTGTACTTCTTCTGTTTTATAGTTCTAACCTCAGCTTAGATATATCCTCCTCCAAGAATCATTCTCTGCTTCCCTATATGAGTGACTGGACTTTTTCCATAATTCCCAGAGCTTTTCAAAGAACATAGAAATTGTTGGCTGGTCTTTATCTCCCACTGTCCTGCTTATAGAGAGAAAGGATTATATCTTTAGCTCATGACCTAGTGCATAATAGCAAAATAAGCATTCAATAAGTATTTGTTGAAAGAATTAATATATGAATGAAGTGTTAGCCTCCCACACAGATGGCTGCTAGTCTTTCCCAGCCTAGACCAGGGAATTCAACTGTTTAACTCTACATTTTCCCTTACAATGTTATCACTTAGATGGTATGATGGCCAATTTCTATATCCAACAATAGAAAAACACTATGAATTTCAGTACAAACCAAAAAAGATTTATTGCCAGAATAATTCTTCTACCTGTATTTTCTGTGTAGTTTTGGGCAAATCAGCTCCTCTCATTGGTTCTTCTTACTCTGTAAATGGTGGTAAGGAGGACTGAGATTTACTCTAGTCATAAACACCATTTGACATCATAGTTAACAAGTACATCAGTACTGACTTATAGGAAGTTAACCAGAGAAAAACCTCCTAGTGGCACAGTTCTGACAAAAACATGGACCCCAGTGTATGTGTGTGTGTATGTGTGAACAAGACTAGGAACTGAAGCGGTGTAAAGAAAGATGGTGAAGTTCCCGTCGTGGAGCAGGAAGTTCCCGTCATGGCTCAGTGGCAACAAATCTGAATAGTATCCATGAGGACACAGGTTCTATCCCTGGCCTTGCTCAGTGGGTTAGGGATCCATCATTTCTGTGAGCTGTGGTGTAGGTTGCAGAGGCGGCTTGGATCTGGCATTGCTGTGGCTACATCTCTGATTAGACCCCTAGCCTGGAACCCCCATATGCTATGAGTGTTGCCTTAAAAAAACAAAAAAGACTAACAAAAAGAAAGGTAGTGAATCTTCATCTCTCACATGCCCTACAGGGAAAAAAAAAAAGGAAAATCTTTGTTTTGACTTTGTGATCTTATGGAATTTACCTAATATTTCTAAAGTTTAATTTCATAATCTGTACATTAAAACATATTTACTAAGTAAAGTTGAGGAACATTAAGAATTGAAACAGAACAAATGTACCATACATATGAATTACTGTGGTTTAAAAAAATTAAATTTGTTATAAACCTTGCAAGAGGAGAATTATTATAAAGAACAACACCAAAAAAAAAAACAGACTAAGTTCATTAAAAATCTATTAGAATTAATAAACAAGTTTAGCAAGGTTTAGGATATAAGATCAATATGCAAAAATCAGCTGTAATTATACACAGTATTGATTATTAAACCATCACTGAAATCAGGAAAACAATTTAATTTAGAATAAGATCAAAAAGAATAAAATATTTGGGAATAAATTTAACAAAAAGAATGTAACACATATTCTGGAAACTATAAAATATCAACAAAAGAGAGTAAAGAAGACATGAATAAATGGAAAAACATTCCATGTTCATGGATCAAAGATTCAATATGATTAAGACAGCAATATTCCCTAAACTGATCTATAGATTCAAGGAAGTCTCTATCAAAATTCCAGCCGACTCCTTTACAAAAGTTGACAAGGTGAATCCAAAATCCATATGTAAATTCTAGGGACCCAGTAGAGCCAAAAATATATTTAAAAAAATAGGATTCATACTTCCCAATTTTAAAATGTATGCAAATCTACAGTAATCAAGAGAGTGTGATATTGGCCTATGGATAGACATACAGAGATACATCTTAACACAACTGATTTTCAACAAGAGTGTAAGACAGTTCAATTAAGACAGAACAGTCTTTTCAACAAATGACATTGGGCCATGGGGCATTCACATGCAAAAGAATGAAATTGGAACTCTATCTCAGACAATATATGAAAATCAACTCAGAAACCTAGGTGAAAGAGCTGAAACTATGAAACTCTGAGAAAAACATAGGCTTAAATCTTCATGACCTTGGATTAGGCAATAGTTTCTTAGATATTACACCAAAGCACAATGCCAACATAAATAGATTAATTGAACATTATCAAAATCCAAAACCTTGTGCTTTAAGTGACACCTTAAAGTGAAACTAGGACCCACAGAATAGGAGAAAGTTTTTTACAAACAACATATCTGATAAAAGACTTGTATATATAGTATATAAAGAACTATTACTAGTCAACAATTAAAAGACAAAGCTTCCAATAAAAAAATAGGCAAAAGCTTGAATAGACATGTTTACAAAGAATATATACTTATGACCAACAGATATATGAAAAGTTTCTCATTATCACTAGTCATTAGGGAAATGAAAGTCAGAACCACAATGACATATTGCCCTTCATACTTGTTTGAATGGCTATCATCAGAAAGATGAGAGATAGCAAATGGTGGTAAGGGTGTAGAGAAAAGGGAGCTCATGTATAAATGTTGATAGGATTGTAAACTGGTATAGGCACTATGGAAAACAGTATGGAGATTCATCAAAAATTAAAAATAAAACAACCATATGATCCAGCAATCCACTTTTGGGAATATATTCAAAGGAAACAAAAACACTGACTTTAAAAAATATCTGCACCCCCATGTTCATTGCAACATTATTTATAATAGCTGACATAGAAAAAACTACTGAAGGATATATCAATGGACAAATGGGTAAAGAAGTTGTGGTATATGTTTACAATGGAATGTTATTTAGCAATAACAAAAAAGCAAGCAAATGCTGCCATTGCAACAACATACACGGACCTTGAAGAAATTATGATAGGTGAAATAAGTAAGACAGAGAAAGACAAATACTGTATGATGTCACTTATATGAGGAATCTAATTTTTAAAAAAAACTCATAGAAAAAGAGATCAGACATGGGATTACTATTTGAAATTGGGGGAGGGGAAGTGGGGATTGGAGGAAAGTGGTTTATAAGCACAAACTTCCAGCTATAACATAAATAAATACAAGGAATGTATTGTAAACCATGATGACTATAGTTAATACTATTGTATGGTTTACATGAGAGTAGTTAAGAGTTCTCATCTCAAATAAATTGTTTTCTCTTTTTTTTGTCTTTTTATTGTTTCTATAATGGATACTAACTAAACTTATCATGGTAATCATTTCACAATATATATGGAAGTCAAACCATCATGATATACACTTTAAATTTAAACAGAGGTATGTCAATTATATCTCAATAAAATTGGGGTAAAAAAAGGATGGGTAAAGAATCTAAATAGACATTTCTCCAAGAAAGATACACAAACTGGCAATCAGCACATGAAAATTGTACATCATGAGCCATCAGGGAAATGTGAATTAAGGCCTCAATGAGATACTGCATCACACCTACTAGGATGGCTATAATTAAAGACAGTTAAAAACAAGGTTTGATGAAGATGTGGAAAAATCAAATTCTTCTTACACTGCTGAATGTTAAGTGGTGTAGCTGCTTTGGAAAACAGTCTAGCGGTTCCTCAAATAGTCAAAAATATTTACTATGTGATCCAAAAATGCTACTCCTAGGTATATACCCAAGAGAAATGAAAGTATATATCTTCTCAAAATCTTGTACATGATTGTTCACAGCAGCATGATTCATAACAGCCAAAAAGTGAAAAAAAAAATCCAGACATCCGTCAATGAATTAATGGATAGGTAAAATTGTGGTGTATCCATACAACGGATTATTATTCAGCCACGAAAATAAATGAAGTGCTGATTCATACCACGGCATGGATGAACCTGGTAAACATGCTAAATGTAAGAAGCCAGTCATAAATTATTCCATATTGCATGATCCTATTTATAGAAAATATCCAGAATAAGCAAATCTATAAAGACAGAAAGATTAATGGTTGCCTAGAGCTGAGAGGGATGAGGGGTTGCAAATGATGGCTAAAGGGCACTGGGTTTCTTTTGGTGGTAATGAAAACATTCTAGAATTGACCATATTGATGGGCACGCAACCCTGTGAGTGTACTAGAAACCTCCTATTATATGTTAAATAGATAATTTGTTTAGTATGTGAATTATATTTTGATAAAACTGGTAAAAAAAAAAAAAAGCAATTAAGGAGTTCCTGTCGTGGCGCGATGGAATCTAATCCAACTAGGAACCATGAGGTTGTGGGTTCCATCCCTGGCCTCACTCAGTGCGTTAAGGATCCGGCATTGCTGTGAGGTGTGGTGTAGGTCGCAGATGCAGCTTAGATCTGGTGTTGCTGTGGCTGTGGCGTATGCCGGCAGCTGTAGCTCCGATTAGACCCCTAGCCTTGGAACCTCCATATGCTGCAGGTGCAAAAAGACAAAAATAAAATAAAATAAAATAAAATGTTAGGACTCCACCACTTAGATTGTTTTTCCAAGAGTCTTCTCTCTTCAGGGCCTCTGTATATTGTACTTGATGCTAACCAGACAAGGGTTTGATTATCATGCTTGTGTGTGCACATATGCACACTCATATTAACATAAAACCACACCCATTTACACTTACACAGACATAAAAACACAGTCACACAGATTCACACACACAGACATACACTCACACATTTACACACCAATTCACTCGTTGGTCAAGGGAATTACCTTGCTTTCCAGCTGGGACAATAGCCAGTGACTAACACGAGTCAGTACCCAAATCATCATATTAAATTATTCCTTGAGTGGGAGGTAAGAGATGGAAAAGAAAGGAAGAATGCAAGATACAACTTGGAACTTCACAGTCACCAAACTTCAGCAGCCTCCAAGCACAGGAGTCATGAGGGAAAGAATGATGAAGTCTCGTCAGACCAGCTGATGCTGCCTTCCTTCCTTTTGTCTACAAAAGGCAGCTGCCTCGGTGCTGTGACTTTAACTGAGCCAGACAGGGTTGTGCCCACAAATCTCCACCCTGCATTCTAATCACCTCCTTCCAGGAAAGAGGCTAGTCCTGGAAACTCACTAGTGGGTGCAGATAGTTTCCAGACGGCCGTGATTCGGATGCTTGACTTTCCAGCATCTGTTCCATCACCATGGCCCTTGTCTCAGACAGTGGACTACTTGGCATAAGTATGATCCCATTCCTTTGTTTCAGGAAAGGGCTCTGCTCTATCCTATGGTATTTGGTGTGTAGGAAGAAGTTTACCTTCGACTTCTGTAAAGTTCTCTCCAGTTTTTCAGAAAACCCAGGGAATCTTCTTGCTTTATCTTCCTGGATAAGATCTAGGAAATGTGTAGCCCTGATTGCTCCTGGGAGCCATACTGCACTCACAAGGGGAACCAGGCTCAGGGTGAAAATAATTCTTCAAATGGCAGAGGAAGGTGACAGGATGAAGTTCATCCTTGTCGACAGCCTTCATATCAATCAGTCAATCCTGGAACTCTATTTCCGACCTCCTATTATGTGCAGCAATAAATACATCTGTGGTGAGGCATTTTGGATTCAGACTTTTGATCCTTGAGATTGAAAGTATCCTAAATATTGCAGAGACTTCCAGAAAGGATGCATGGCAGCTTGGAGGGGAACTTGACAGCAGTTGACATGTGTGAGGGGTGGCTGCAGGGAGGGTATTCTCCCACTTGCCTGTGTAACTACAAGTGGACATTAATACATCTGTATGTAGGTGAGTACCAGGACACATATGGACAACTGAATTCTCTTACTCATTCACTCATTCACGAAACAAGCCTGTAGTAAGCCCTCCCTGTGTGCAACAAATCTCCTAAGTGAGGGGAAAGATACAAGTGTATAAGTATGTGTGTGATCTCTAAGAACATGTGTGTAAATGTGCCATGTGCCTGTTTTCTGCCAGAGGATTATTGGATTTGTCTGCAATCTGCTCTTTTGGCTGAAGTGAACATCTCCATAAAGAGGAGTCCTTATCTCCACATCCTCTCCATGTCTCGTCACATTAATTCTGTACTAAACACAAAGGCAAAGATGACTGGGTGGGGGTGAGAGGGTGATCAATGCCAAGCGGTGTACAAATGACAGGCTCTGGCATTAGTGGTCTTTGCACCAGGAAGCAAGGCTTTGGACCTCTGAGGGGGAAGTGGCACAAAACACATCCAAGAAAGGTTCATCTCCTATAATTGATTTCTTCTGGCAGGTCTGACCTCCTAATGGTGTCCTGCCTAGGCTGGAACTATTATAATTAGTCTCTGATCCCTGAGATACCAACCACATGCTAGCTTATAGAGACCGGCTGCCTGGGTTCAGAAAATTGTAACAGGTTATTTGCAAAGTAAATGATTCAGTTTATAAAACAGTACTATGTTGTGATTCCCTCTTTTACAATGATAAATTCTAGGTAATTTAATATTCAGATATTTAATATTATGTGGGGCTAAGGTATTAAATAGGAAAATTATATGATATTGTCTATAGAGGCCAAAAAAGGACATTGGATTAAATTTTGCTTACATTTCTACTTTTTATGTCTTTGTAATCTAGAGGTAGATACAGATTTCTGTAAAATGATAAAATATTATTCAGACCAACCACCACTCATTTAATGATTAACAACTAGATTAATTTCTATCAAAATTTGGGAAGGGTGAAAGTAACTTTATTTAGCACTATTATTTAACATTGTTCTGAAAATTCTAACCAGTGAAACAAAATTTAAAAATCAAATGAAGAGATTGGAGAAATAAAAGAAAAACCAGATTATCATTATCTGGCAGAATCTTGACAGGTTTTATTTTACCATTCATCTCAATGATTAGATCTTAATTCTGAATGAATTAGATATTTACAAGCAAATCTAGAAATAGAAATATCACTCTCTACAATGATCATTTGATCATAGGTATTACTCCATGGATGACTTCAACCAGATAATTATTGCCAAGGATTAAAATATACTTATATCAAAATTCAAACCACCATATTCAGCAAATATTTTCCAACACTAAGTTGTTTATAACCAATAATTCAAAATAATACCTGGGGGGGGCAAATATAGATACCATATTTCTTTGATTTTAAGATGCAATTATAAAAATCATAAATATTTGAGAAATTGGAGTGCATCTTATAGTTGATATATATGCTTAATGTGTTAGTGTATCTTCTTCACTGAATGGCTGTTATTATTTCATAATCTTATAAAGGAGTTAACAGTGCCCAAAATTAGATGTGTGCTGGGAGTTTTGTTATGGTTTTCATGGGGCTAAGGTGGAGATGTGATAATGGCCACAGTGAACATTTTTCAGGATAGGTGGATTGTGGCTCCCTGAAGCAGAGATAAGGGAATCTTGTTCAAGCATGAATCTGAATCTTTGTTGTCAGACCCAAAGAGCTTGGAGGACTATGCTGGCCCAGCCCACAAGTTCTCATTTCCTTTTGAACAGTTGTCAGGTCAGCTCTCTAATTTTCATAAGGGAGTTTTAACTGGTTTAACTAGTCTTTCTAGTTGATTTTTTTTTCTTATTCTTCCTTTTTAGGGCTGCATCGGTGGCATATGGAACTTCCCAGGTTAGGGGTAGAACTGGAGCTGCAGCTGCCTGCCTATGCCATAGCCACAGCAATACCAGATCTGAGCTGTGTCCACAGCTTGAAGCAACACCCAATCCTTAACCCATTGAGTGATGCCAGGGATCGAACCCTCATCCTCAGAGAGACAAGGTTGCGTTCTTAACCTGCTGAACCACAATGGGAACTCCCTAGCTGATTATTAAAGTGTGTGATCTGTCACTTCACCTGGAAAATATTCACCTCAGGTTCTTGCTGGAGAGAACAATCTCGAACTTTCTGTCACTCAAAACCTAACTTGGTGATGAGAAATAACACCTGTAGATAATGGTCTGAGGAGCACACACACTCAAATCTTCCTCTACATCAGCTTTATTTAATGCATTTAAATTTTTTTTATAACTGTGGGGATGTTTGTTCAAGCATAAAAGAGATGATGCCTTTTCTGACTGAAAAGGATGAAGGAATAAGAACCACATCTATGGAGTTCCTTTTGTGGCTCAGCAGAAATGAATCCAACTAATATCCCTGAGAATGCAGGTTTGATCCCTGGCCTCACTCAATGGGTCAAGGATCTGGTGTTGCCATGAGATGTGGTATAGGTTGCAGATTGGCTTGCTCTGGCATTGCTGTGGCTATGGTATAGGCTGGCAGCTGCAGCTCTGCTTCCATCCCTAGCCTGGGAACTTCCATATGCTGCAGGTGGGGCCCTAAAAAGAAAGAAAGACAAACAAACAAACAAACAAAAAACCAATTATCTACACTCTTCATTTCAATGCCCAGCCCACTACAGCTCCTGGCAGAGTCTGAGGACATGCCGGAGAGCATTGTTTGAAATGGATTAATCTAGATATCTTTTATTTGTAAATGGGCCACTCAAAATCACCAGAGAGCTGATTCTCCAGATCAAAGTTTTTATTGCCCAAGTTTTGGTATAAACCATCAATCTAAATAAAGAGATTATTACCAAAATATATGAGTGCACACACCCATACATACTCATGCTCACACTCAAACCAGCTAAATGAAACCTGTCATGATATACAATGTTGGGATGTTGCTAAGGACTTTGCTACCATCTCAAAGAAGATACCTTAAAAAAAATAAAATACTTAAATAATAATGTGTCAGGTATTATTCTAAGAGCTTTGCAAATAGTAACTCACTGAAGTCTCATAACAACCCTATGAGTTAGATTCTACAATTATCCACACTTTGTAGATAAGGAAATCGAGGTACAAAGAGGTTATATAAATTGTCCAAAGTTATGTAGCACCAAAGCGGTATAGCTGGGATTTGAACCCAGGAAATCTAGTTCTAGAGTCCACTTTCTGACTCACTATCTCCTTTCTTTTTCTAAACACTCAGAAAATTTTTTTTAAATTTGAATAGTAGGAAAACCCGTTGTTTGAATAGATGTTTTAGGAGTCTCAAACATTGATTTTATTTTTATTTTTAATTTTATGGCTGCACCTGTTGCATGTGGAAGTTCCCAGGATTCCTTATGGGATTGAAGCTGAGCCATAGCAGCAACCAATGCTCTGGATCCTTTAACCTGCTACACTGGGCAGGGATGGAAGCTACACCTCCACATTAACCTGAGCCACTGCTGTCAGATTCTTAACGAACTGCACCATGGCAGGAACTCCCAGACACTGATTCTTATAACTAAACTTTATACCCTCTTTACTGTGCCTTTAGAGAAGTTCAGCGGCATCAAGCCAGCTTTCAAAGACCTCAACATCATCTGTACAAAATGTGCAGCTTCTGAAGTCTTAAATTTCTTTTCACTGTGGCCAATTTACAACATCCCACATGACTTCCAAGCTACAGATGTTGTAGGAGGAGAGCCCCTCCTCCACAAACATAGGGGCCCCATTCTATTCCCTCTACCCTGTCTTTCTGCCTAGATCAGGCTTGAGAATTTCTCCTTTTGCTGACTTAGAGCATCCACGTTCTGGTGCTCAGAAGGCAAAAGCACCCATCACATTCAGAGTGACCATACCAGCCCAACAGGAGGGACTAAGAGAGGAAGGACAGAGCAGAGCAGCATGCCTGGGGCAGGAGTCAGGCCAGGCAGGTATCCTGGTCAATGCAGAGACTGTTAGCAGGCATGAGCCTGAAACCATGCAGACAGTGACCTCACTGTGCGATGGCAGCTGACCCTGGAATTCAGGATCAGAATCCCAAGGTCTTCCCCAGGATGGTAAACTAAGGAGGAAGAAATGAGATTTTTCTGTTATCGAAGTGGATGCATTTTCCTGTCCAGTTTATTATCAAATCAAGTGAATTTTCCCTCAGTCTGGAAAAAAATTACCTCCAGTTTTTGCTGGGGCTTATAACAAACTTTGAACTCACAGAAATAAGTGAGGCAGAAACTCATTCACAGCAGCAGTGACATAAAAAGTGAAATAAATGGGCTCTGGGGCCCAGTTCAGAAGGGAAGCTGAGGAGGGTTTGAGGTTCTTGGGCAAGGGGCAGGGGAAGGAGTCATGTTTTTCCTAAGAGTGGGGAAAGTTTACCAGAGGATAGAAGACAGGTGTTTTGACAAGCCATGTTGTCCCTGTAGCTCTGAGTGCAATTTTGGGAGGTTCCTAGAAGCTCAGGGCCACTGAGACACTGGGCATGTGTCCTGTGGCATTCAACAATCTTGCTGCCTAGAGACTATAACAGGCAGGGTTCAGGGAGTGGCCATGCCCCTGGGAGAATCCTTAGACCCCACTTCCCACATCCTGGACCTCTCCCAGCTCCCTCTTTCCTTTATGTCAGTCTAGGTGCAAATAAATATGTTATTTCAAGAGCTTACACTCCAGCTGAGGAACATGACTGTTGTTCACAGCTGCCTGACCACTCAGAAGCCCTGGTCCCTGATCAGCTGCTTGAACTTCATGTTGCTGGGGTCTGGGCATATGAGCCAGGAACCCAAATGTTGGAACTGAGGTCAATGTTCTGGTTTGAAACAAAGGGAACTGAAAACAGAAGATAAGAAAAAAAAATTAAGAGGGCAGATGAGTCAAAGAAGTGATAAACCATGAAGCTAAGGCATGTGGCACCTTTTCATTTTCCCAGTACAAGGATTCTCTACTCAGCCTTATGTTACAATCCTTGGGGATATTTATTTATTGAAAAAGATGCATGCATCCCTCTGTTCATTGCAGCACTATGCACAGTAGCCAAGACGTGGAAACAACCTAAATGTACATTGTCAGATGAATGGATTAAGAAAATATGGTACATACATACAATGAAATATGACTCAGCCATGAAAAAGAATAACATAATACCATTTGCAGCAACATGTACACAACTAGAGATTCTCATAATAATGGATGTCAGAAAGAAAAAGACAAATACCATATGATATCACTTATATGTGGAATCTAAAATATGGTATAAATGAACCCCTCTACAACAAAGAAATAAATTCACAGGTATAGAGGGCAGACTTGTGGTTGCCAAGGGGAGAGAGTGGGATGGACAAGGAGTTTGAGGTTAGTAGCTGCAAACTATTACATTTAGAATGAATAAGCAGGAGTTCTCATCATGGCTCAGTGGAAATGAATCTGACTAGCATCCATGAGGATGCAGGTTCAATCCCTGGCCTTGCTCAGTGGGTTGAGGATCCTGTGTTGCAATGAATTGTGCTGTAGGTCACAGACGCAGCTTGAATTCAGCATTGCTGTGGCATAGGCTGGCTGCTACAGCTCACATTCCACCCCTAGCCTGGGAACCTCCATATGCTGTGGGTGGTGAGGCCCAAAAAGACAAAAAAAAAATGAGACCCTGCTATATAGCATAGGAGACTATATCCAATCATTTGGGATAGAACATGATGGAAGATAGTATGACAAAAAGAATGTGTGTGTGTATATATGTGTGTGTGTGTGAGTGTGTATATATATACACACATACACACATATATTTGACTGGGTCACTATGCTGTATAGCAGAAATTGATACAACACTGAATTAACTATACTTTAATAAAAAAATTAAAAATAAGTAAAATATCACACACCAGATTTCATCTTTAAAGAGTCTAATCAATCAGTCTGTGTGGGGCCTTGGCTTCTTTTCTTTAAGTACCTTTTTCAAAGAGTGAAATTTTAACGTAATTTTGAGATTGAGAACCATGGCACAAAGTCTGTTTTGATGCTATGCTTATAAATGCTTATGTTTAAGAAGCCCTGGATGGACTGAAAGAGAACTTTTGGGTATGACCTAAATGGACACAGAATATCATGTTCCTCCCCTTTCTCCCACTTATCCAAGTTGCATATTTACATTTCTTGGATTACTTGAATAATGGCTTTCTCTTCTACTGAACTATAAGCTCCATAATGCAAGAACATATCTGTTTTTCTCCCCCATCACATCTCTCCAAATCCTGGACACTCAATCAATAATTGTTAAATTAATAGGTGAATAATTAAAGAACCTTTAGCAAATTGTCTTACACAGAGTGGAGGCCAAATAAAATTGATTATTCCATGATGAACTCTCTTCATAACAAGAATCTTACAAAGAAGAAACAGATCAACTGAAAGAAAGAAGGATATTTATTGATTTCTCTGATATAATGTACATGGGGCTTAAATCCCTCCATTTTGTGAGTTAATCTAGGAGCTGCTTGTGGGCTTTAGGTGAACCAAGGAGGAACACTGACTTTCTAGGGTCATAGTGAAGGAAGGGGTATGGGACCAGCCAGAGGCTGGATGTTTACTTGTGTAATCCAACTGCAGTAGAGCCATAAGTAGAATCCAGATCATATTGAAGAAGGAAAAATATCATACGTAGAACCTCAAATCATGGGTCACAGATTGAAGGAATGAGGTGAGGACATTCTAGGAAAATTATATAATGAGTCATTTTTTGCTCAAAAGCTAGAAGGATAAGAAACTATTTATGATGTTGAGTCCAAGATGAGAGAAATCAAACCTGAGAATAATGAGAGGATAGCAAAGTCTCAGTTGTTATAGAAAGTTGGAGGATGTAGACAGCTTAATGGTAGAGGGTTATATCTATAGTATTAGGTGGTAAGTATAATTTCACTGGAGGAAGAGAACTTATCTTCAATCTGTACAGTTTATCTTACATTAAGCCAATCCAGATATAGACCCAGGGTGCTTTGGATAATGTAGATATAAAACAGGGATTTAATAATATCTTAGGTTAATATGATCAAGAAAATAGATGAAGATATGGTGAATTTCATCATAGAATTAGAGTTTATCTTTTAAAAAATCAAATGAAAGTAAAATAAATGAAAGAATTCAGTAGATAGAGTTAATATATTAGACTACACAAAATACAGAATTGATAAACTGAAAGATTAGATCAGATAACAAGTAAATATTCAGGTAGAAGCCTATAGAGATAAAATAACAGAAAATGCAGACATTTTCATTAGGTGTCTATAGGACATGAAAAAGAATCTACTATATATGCAATTGCAGTCCCAAAAAGAGAGGAGAGACGGGCAGAAAGAACGTTTGACCAAACATTTTTCAAAACCATTTAGAGACATCAAGCCACATATTCAAGTAGTTAAAGAATCCCATCATGATATCATATAAATTAGTAAACATAGGTAGATATATATAAATATTTATAGATCTGTGTATGTACACATGTTAATAGGCACACATATATTCTTACTGTCAGCTGAGAGAATCTAGAAACAAAGGAATGAGATGTTCTTCGATAGGTGGTTGATTCTAGGGGCTAGAGCAGGGAATATACAGAATAAGCCTGGAGCATTTTGTAGTGCCAGAAAATAAGAATATGCTATAACAACACAAGTAAACAATAACCAAAAAACCCTCATGTTGATAAGTGTACTGCAAAGGACCTTAGTATCACAGGAGTCAAATGAAAGAGCAAGAAATGGCTGAAGCTGAAACAATTTAGCAAAAAATAAATTAGTGTTGGATTATAACATCAAATATTAAAAATCCAAGAATTTATACTTACATAAAAGTTGAATAATTAAAAATAAAAGTACATTAAATAAAAGCTTTAGTTAAAAATATTGGTTCATTAATTGTAACAAACATGCCATACTAATAGAGACATTACCAAAAAGGAGAAATAAGGCATGTGGCGTATGAATATATATTATTGATATAGCTTTTATACATATATAAAATACTCTAAAACAAGAAGTTATTTTTCCAAAGGGTATCCAGATGGAAAGTGTGTAGTACTATCAAAGAAATATACTTAAAAATGACTTTATTATGAATGATGAAAGACAGAAAACGAAGTAATTTTGTCTTAGAGTCACTTAGTCTGCTGTGACTTTTCATATAGGAGAAAGGAAATACCCAACTCCAACCTACTCTAGTCATCCTGTTCCACATTGTACCATGACAAAAAAATCTGAGAAAGACTGGTAAAATGTATTAATACAGAGAACTAAGTTCACAGAAGACTGAGACCTCACCCTAGGCTATAGAGTGCTTCCCTTTCCCCCATATCTCACCATGATATTACTAAAGGCCTATTTACAGCATCTCCTTTTACCTGGTATACCATGCTTGACTATCAAGAAAAAAATTACAAGAAAAAAAAAGCTATTTGAAGAGACAGAAAAAAAAAAAGCATCTGAACCAGATATGGAAGAAAGGTTGGAATTATCAGACTGGGAATTTAAAAAACTATGAATAATATGTTAAGGGTTTTAATGGATAAGGCAGGAAGCATGAAACAACAGATGGGTAATGAAAAGAGAAAGATAGAAATCCTAATAAAGAACCAAAAAGAAATGCTAGGAATAAAAAAAAAACACTACAATGAAACGAAATAAATCAAAAATTAAAAAAAAAAAACCTCAAACACTCTAATGGAAATAAGAATTTCTTCAATTGGTTTATTAGTAGACTAGACATGGGTGAGGAAAGAATTTCTGAGCTTGAGGACATATCAACAAAAACTTCAAAAACTGAAAAGCAAAGAGAAAAAAGACAGGACCAAAAAAGCAGAAGAGAACATCCAGGGACTGTGTGACAACTACAAAAGGTGTGACATATATGTAATGAGGAAACCAGAAGGAGAAAAAAGAGAGAAAGGAAAAGAGAAATATTTGAAACAATAATGACTGGGAATTTCCCCCAAATTAATGTCAGACAGCAAAACACAGACCCAGGAAGCTCAGTGCACACTGAGTAGGATAAATGCCAGTAGCATATATACCTAACAACTGGAGACATTGGACCTAACACCTGGAGAAACATTCGTTTTAAGCATATGGAAAATATTTACCAAAAATTGATTATATCTTAGGCCATAAAGAAAATATCTCTGGAGTTCCCATCATGGCTCAGTGGTTAACAAATCTGACTAGGAACTATGAGGTTGTGGGTTTGATTCCCTGGCCTTGCTCAGTGGGTTAAGGATCTGGTGTTGCCATGGGCTGTGGTGTGGGTTGCAGACACAGCTCGGATCCTACATTGCTGTGGCTCTGGTATAGGCTGGAGGCTACAGCTCCGACTAGACCCCTAGCCTGGGAACCTCCATGTGCCATGGGAGAGGCCCTAGAAAGGGCAACAAGATAAAAAAAAAAAGAAAAAAGAAAAAATCTCCAAAGAGTAAAGGGTTGAAATCATAGAGAACATTTCCTAACAAGAGATCTGAGCAAGAAAACAGAAACAAAAGGTAACTTGGAAACCAAAAAGAAAACAAAAAGACAACTTACAGAATGGAAGAAAATAGCTTCAAATGATGCAACTGACAAGGGCTTAATCTTTGGAATATTCAAACTTATACAATGCAACAGCAAAAAAGCCAACAACCCAATGGAATAATGGGCAAAAGACCTGAATAGATATTTCTCCAAGGAAGATATACAGATGGCCAACAACCACTTGAAAAAAATGCTCAACATCACTGATTATTAGAGAAATGCAAATCAAAACTACCAAGAGATACCACCTCACTCCAGTCAGAATGGCCATCATTAATACGTCCCCAAATAACAAATGCTGGAGGGGCTGTGGAGAAAAGGGAACCCTCCTGCACTGTTGGTGGGAATGTAAGCTGGTACAAACACTATGGAGATCAGTATGGAGGTACCTTAGAAATCTATACATAGAACTACCATATGACCCAGCAACCCCACTCTTGGGCATATATCTGGACAAAACTTTCCTTAAAAAAGACACATACACCCACATGTTCATTGCAGCTCTATTCACAATAGCCAAGACAAGAAACAACCCAAAAGTCCATCAACAGATGATTGGATTAGGAAGGTGTGGTATATATACACAATGGAATACTACCCAGCCATAAAAAAGAACAAAATAATGCCATTTGCAGCAACATGGATGGAACTAGAGACTCATCCTGAGTGAAGTGAGTTAGAAAGGGAAAGATAAATACCATATGATATCACTTATATCTGGAATCTATATATGGCACAAATGAACCTTTCCACAGAAAAGAAAATCATGGACTTGGAAAATAGACTTGTGGTTGCCAAGGGGGAGGGGGAAGGAGTGGGTTGGATTGGGACCTTGGGGTTAATAGATACAAACTATTGCCTTTGGAATGGATTGGCAATGAGACCCTGCTGTGTAGCACTGGGAACTTATGATGGAGCCTGATAATGTGAGAAAATAGAATGTGTACATGTATGTGTATCTGGGTCACCATGCTGTACAGTAGAAAAAAATTGTATTGGGGAAATAACAATTAAAAAATAATAAAATAAAATCCTCCAGATGTTTTTCAATGAGGCAGTATGCTTCTAAATAATCCATGGGTCAAAGAATAAGTCAACAATAGATATTAGAAAATAATTTGAAGTGAACCTTAATCAAAAGATGACATGTCAATACTGTGGTATAAAACTGAAGCAGTACTTAGAGGGAAATTTGTAGCCCTAAATTCATATATTAGCAAAAGAGCATAAAAAGCAATGATCCAAGATCCATCTCAAGGAATCATTATTTTACTTAAAGTACAAAAATAAAGTAATTGAATCCACAGAAACTAAAACAAAAAAAGAGCAGAAATTAATAAAGTTAAAAGCCAACATACAATGGAGAGCATTAATAAAGTCAAATCAACTGATAAACCCCTAGCAAGATCACCAGAGAGAGACACACAGAGAGAGAGAAGACCAAATATCAGAAATGAAAAAGTGGACTATCATTACAGACTATCATTACAGTCTACAGACATTAAACTTTTTTTTAGACATTAAAATTTTTATAAATCTTTACAAATAAACTTGAAAACTGAGAAGTTAAAATGGACAGATTCTCTGGTAACAGTTTTTATATGGACACAAGAAGAAATGGAATGATCTAAAAAATCTTTATTAAAATGAATTTGTAACATAAAATCTTGACTAAAAATAATCATAGGCTCAGTTACCTATTATTACTGAATTACTCCAAACATTAAAGGAAGAAATAATACCAATTTTACACAAACTTTTCTAGAACATAGTAAAAGATGGGATGCTTTCAAACTCATCTTATAAATCTGGCATACTGTAATGCTAAATTTGAAAAGAACATTACATTTAAAAAATTACAAATCAGTATCCCTCATGATCATAGATGCAAAAATCCAAGCACAATATTAACTGATTAAACCTAGAAGAAGGCTAAAATATAAGCTATCAAGAATGCAAGCGTGATTTAACATTTAAAGAATGTAATTCACTACATTAAAAAATAAAGGAAAATTACATGATCGCCTCAATAAAGACAAAACATTTAATAACATTTAATACCCATTTATGAGTTTAAAAAAAACTTTATTAAGGAAATAATAGAGTTGACTTCAAAAATCTGCAAGAGTACCTAAAAAAATCTTAAAACCATCTTACATATTGTTAAGATAATGAGCTTTCTCTCTGAGAACAAGATTCAGGTTAAGGATGTCTGCTATCACAACTTAAATTCACCATTGTACTGTAAGTCCTTACTAGTTTAATAGTTTAAATAAATAAATAAATAAATAATATAGAGGAAGAAATAAAACTGCCATACTTGCAGGTGATATATTTTGTGCATATAAAACCACAAAGCATCTACAAATAAATCATTCAAATTCTCAAGTGAATTTAAGTCAATAAAAATTATATTTCTCTCTACTAGCAGAAATAATTCAAAAATAAAATTTTAAAAATAAAACAATTTACATTAATTTTAAAACCATCCAATGCCTAGGAGTAAATTTAACTAAAGTTGTATAAGACCTCTACACAAAAACTAAATGACAGTACCAAGAGAAATGAAAGAAAACCTAGATAAATGGAGGAATATGCCAGGCTCCTGGATGGAAGGCTAATATTTTACAGATGTCAAGTCTTTCCACATCATCGTTTCAATTCAAGGCAATCTGAAAAAAATTTCCAGTAAGATTTTGTGGATATTGACAAACTTATTTTAAAATTTATAAGGGAAAGCAAAAGGTCAAAGATGGTTTTAAAGAAAAAAGAACAATAGACTAATACTGCCAGACATCAAGACTTTTAGACAGAACAGAAATTCTGTACCACTTCTATACTCTATCATCGGTCTATTTGTCTGTACTTGGAAAATGGTATAGAATAGAAAATCAGTATCAGGCTCATACAATTACCACATGTGCCACTGAAATGAGGTAAAGAAAGACTAATTTTTTTAATAATTAATGCCTGTTCAATTGGTTATTCATAAGAAAAAAAACTGAACTTCATCTTTACATCACATCCTGTATGCAGAAATCAATTCCAGAGGGATTATAGATCTAATTGTGAAAAGTTAAAACAATAAAGTGTCTAGAAGACAATATAGGAGAATGTCTTCATAGCTCTGGTTGAGTTAGGCAAAGATATCATAAATAGTTTATATAACAGAAAACACTGAAAAATTGGACTTTATTAAAATTAAGAACTTTTGTTCATCAAAAGGTATCATTAAGACACTGAAGGGGAAGCTACAAGGAGAAATTTGCTAACACATATCTGACAAAGAACTAATAATCAGAGTATACAAAGAACTCCTACAAATCAATTATAAAATATAAGCAACCCAGTGAAAAATGGGCAAAACACTTGAATAGGCAATCTTTTATAATAACTACTAAAAGTGAACTTTTATATACACTTGGATCTAAACTCTCTCTTTTGTCTAAACTCAGCTACCAGAATCTTGGCCACAGTCACAAAGAAAAACAGTATTATCTAGCCTCAAATGAAGCTGAATACATCAAGTTTATAGTTGGAAGTGGCATAGAGAGCGTATATGAACTCAAAATCAGAAACAAACTGGTTAAGTGGAAAATAAATAAGTCTTTGTCATTTAGCGAGAAGCAAAATCCAAAGGTAGAAATAATTTCAGATAATGTTTTATCCCAGAAGTAAAATGATGTCATCAGGACCCAGTTACTCTCTCTCAGCTCTGCTCACCATATCAGTTTTATTCTCAGGCATTGCTTAATAGCAAATGGTACCAACAGCTCCAGTACTACTTCTTTCCAGGTTCAAAGTGGAAAGAAGTTTCAAGTCTACTTAAAAACTGAGTTTTTTCTCACATTTGCTACATCATAGGCTGCAGGATTCACACTAATTGGAACAATTTGAGTCATTTGTTCAACACTGAAACATTTGTGGTCAAAGTAATAGAATTACACTGATTGGTTAGGTCTGGGTCACATGATCATCCATGAACCAATCTCTGTGGCTAGAAGAATGAGAAGAACTGGCTGGCCCATCATGGGCAATGCTCTCCTTACCTGGGACTGGGATCCTCACCAGATCCACAATAGACTGAGCTAGGAATAGACAAAGGAACTTGGAGGTGTTATTCTCAGAAGAAGTGGGAAATGGATGCTGAACAGATAAAAAACCACAAAACCACAAACACATCTCCAAGAGGGCTGTTGTGAGACTGAATTTCAAAGAGTAAAAACAGCAGACTCGAGGTCCCCAGAGTTCATGTCAGCTTCACCTAAAAACCTTAAGAAAAATAAGGTCCTCCTGAAGGCTGTGAGACCTTATTTCTGTTCAGCCTTCTTCCTTCAGGTTGAGGCTGGCTCCAAAGCAAGGAAGGGAGGCATCTCATGCTGAGGGAACAGGTTGCCAGACGGTCTCCTAAGGTATCTGGATGAAATCCCACATGGTCTTCATGGGAGAAGGCTGGGGTCTTGACTAGGAGCCAGGAGTCTGGTGGCCTGGCTGGGCCTGCACGTCCTGGATTGGCGGGAGGTGCCTTATGCTCACTATCTCTCCCTTGCACCATCTGCAGCTGCCTTCTGCATTTGGCCCCAAAACAGCCTTGCCAATCACTTCAGGGGATTCTGGACCTTCTGTAAGCAAGACTTGAGAAAGGCCAAATTTGACACTTGGCTGCTCTCTTTGAAGTTAAAAGACTCATCTTAAGAAACATGGAAGAAAATTTAAAGAACATGTAGCCTGGTGCCTGAGAGAATGCAGCCCTGCAAGATGGCAGACCAGAAAGTACATGCCAAGGAAGTGAATGAAGCGGGACCCAAAACGACCTATGCCCTTAGGTTTTCTAAAAGATGCTCTGGAAATTTTGAGTATTTCCTTTTTAAGACCACATAAAGCTCAGAATAAGGACAAGAGAGAAAAGAAACAGTGGATTCATTTTACTACCTTGTTTTTCCTAAAAAGCAAAGGCATAAGTAATTAAATAAGCAAGTAAGTTGAGGACTCACTAGTTGATTATGTTTATGCCAAACAATGTATGATTCCTCTGTTATCCATGGAGGCCATAGGAACAGTGGGCTTAGTGCAGGAATGTCCAAGAGACAAGGTCCTTGGCATTGTCACAAGGGCCAAGACAAGAAGCTGTGACCTTGAAGAATGTTGGAGCTTGCCCTAGGGAATTAAGCAGGAGGGTCTGTGCATGTAGGTCAGAAAAAAGTATTTTCCAGCACAGCAAGGTAAAAAGAAAGAAGAGTTTATTGATATGAGATTCTGCTAGTTCAGCCGGATGACTTCCCCATAACCAGGGAGAGCAAATCCTGTAGAGAAAGAAGAGCTTGAGATGAGATACACTGCTAGTGTAGTGAGATGACTTCCTGATGATCAGAGAGAGCCAAAACCTGAGAGCATGGCCCTGTTTATTTTTATAACCCTTATAATACAGTTACTGCTGGTTGGTTGGGGGTGTACAAGGGCCCTATAGGGGTGGGGCGAGGAATGGGCCACATTTCTAGTAGGGGGTAGGAAGGAGTAGGCCAGGTTGCTTGGGGGGCAGGGAGGTATTATAATGAGATAGGTGGAGTGATGATAAGGGTTTGATAATTCTTGTCTTGGCCAGAGGCTCTGAGTTCAATCTCCTTGAAGGGTCCTTTAAGTCCAACAACACTAGCAAATCAAAGAGTCCAGCCAAGTTAGATTTTTACCTTTCCTTACCACATACCCTGGAAAGTCTACTTCAGCCCCCTTCTGTGGAGGAGTTTATGAATGATTCATCACCTTGGCATAATGCATTCATCAGACCACCAATCTGCAACTCCTTTGCTGAATCTCACTCCTGTTTGGCCTGTAAGCATCCCATATTCCCTGGAGATGTCATAATCTCCTAACCATGGTCCTGCCTCTTGGTGTAGGTCCCATAGTCTCTATCCCCCAGAGTAG
The DNA here is from genome assembly GCF_016906955.1 of Phacochoerus africanus. Taxonomy (NCBI): domain Eukaryota; kingdom Metazoa; phylum Chordata; class Mammalia; order Artiodactyla; family Suidae; genus Phacochoerus; species Phacochoerus africanus. The sequence continues at coordinate 88,447,611 of NC_062546.1, forward strand.
TGTGTCTTCCAAGAATTGCTCTTAGCATCTTTCTCCATTTGACATTGGAGAAGGTAGTGCTACTTACCCCTTGGCTAACTCTAGCCTCAGACACAGACAATCCAATATCTAATATCATAGAGAATCAAGCAACTTTAGCAGTGGGTTGGGTGAAGCAAATAGGCAAATATTACCTAAACTGAAAATCAGATAAATGGATTCTCAAAAGTTTAAAGCTGATCATATTTAAGGGATGGTTGGATATCAGCCAAAGCCAGGACTAGCTCTCTCTGCTTTCACCCCTCTGGACAGCAAAGGAAGACCCTCCAAGACATTTCAGAGGAAGGTTCTTTCTTCATACTCACAAAGGTGGGAGGACTGAATTGTCCCCTTCTAATCATGACAAAGGCATTACTTAGGGAAGCCCTGGGTGCCAGGGCCATTCTTTGCTGAAGATGTTCCTCAAACAATGATTCACTGGAGTCTGTAATAAGTAAATTGACAAGTAAACAGTGCAGTTTTATTTTCTCTTATTAAATATCAGATCAACTTTCTCGAAACTTACAGAAACATTGCACAAATAGATTCCCATGACTAATTGGAGGTAGAAATACAATGACATCAAGTGTTATCAGCCCTGAGTCTGTTCTTGGGTTGTTCATTTGCTGGGTAATCACACATTGCTCTCATTACCTCTCTCAATCTCAGCTTTTTCATCTGTAAACTACTGATAATTTTATCTGCTCTATTAGCCTGAAAGAGTCATTGTGAAGAACAAATAAATAATAGATGTGAAAAGATATTCATACAGAACTAAATTTTATATAGGATTGGGAAAATTATATAGCTGGATTATTAAAAGCTTTGGACAAAATTCCTCCCTGGGGAAAATTTGGTCAGAAAGCAGAAAAAGCAATCTAAAAGACCATAAAAAATTGGCATGCGTGATGAAATGAGAATGTCTAAAGATGCTTGGGAAGCCTGAGAGAAGTGTGGTAAGTGTCTATGGCTGAGAAAGAAAAGGGAGAAGTGAAGAGGTGCAGAAAGAAGAGATGGTTCCCAGAAGCCCTGTCATAATGGGAAATCCCTGGGACACGAGATGAAGAAACTTCAGGAAATTGGTGCAAAAGTAGGAAAGTCTGAAGACTTTCAACAGCAAACTGGAGGTTCAATTTCGAGTTGTGAAATAACCTCCCTACATTCCTCTAAGCCTATTATACATGACTTCTTATGCAGAAAATATTTGGGAGAAAATAATGAGAGCAGAAATATTCCACATTTAGGTTGACTTAGGGTTGAGGGGGTAAAAATGAATCACAGAAGGAAAGATGATTGACTATTCAAATGGAAAAGAAAGGCAGACCAATAAATTAGCCCCCTAAAAATCGACAATAATTTTGAGAGGAAGTTGGCTTTAACAATAGATGTGATAGAAGCTTGAACCATTTTTGTTATTATTATTGTCATGGTAGCTCTTCAAGTCAGAAGTGTTTGATACTCATATATGTTTTAGCTTGAGGGATTATAAAGGGCTCTAAAAATATGTCTGATTGGCCAAAAGGTAGAGACAAAGGTGGCTTACATTAAATAAATTGAAATGCCAGAACACTGTTAAGACAGATATCCAAAGGCTTAGGAAGATTGGAATGGTAGAGTGGATTTATCATATAAGACCTACTCATTTGTCTTGGAAGGGCCCACCTTTCACCATTCACCTTTAACCCCAGCTATGAGAAATAAACTTGTGGAGTTCCTGTCGTGGCGCAGTGGTTAACGAATCCGACTAGGAACCATGAGGTTGCGGGTTCGGTCCCTGCCCTTGCTCAGTGGGTTAACGATCCTGCGTTGCCGTGAGCTGTGGTGTAGGTTGCAGACGCAGCTCGGATCAAGCGTTGCTGTGGCTCTGGCGTAGGCCGGTGGCTACAGCTCCGATTCGACCCCTAGCCTGGGAACCTCCATATGCCGCGGGAGCGGCCCAAAGAAATAGCAAAAAGACAAAAAAAAAAGAAAGAAAGAAATTTGTGAGGGGTTCCCCAGGTTCCTTGAAAATCTCTATAGTGGCTCTTCTTAATAGGTCAGAAATTATAGTGAGAATTGCTACCATTGAACTAGGATCCTTAAATACAATGTGGATCATTGGATCCCAAGTGGTAGGGACCAAGTGGCAGCACTTAATTACCAAAGCAAGGTAGGTGTGGTTATTGTCATGGCTGATAGAGTCAAAGTAGTAATCAGACTACATGGTATTGGCTAGTTGATCTTAAAAAACCTAGAAAAGAAATAGCTAGGCAGCCTATGAAATTTTTATTTGACTGGTATAGGCAGAAGAGTTTGGGTAAATAGAAATATAACTCGAATCATCAAAACAGAGATTCACAACATGACAATCAGTTTCCAGACTTGAATCAGTTCACACACCTAGGATGCCTTGCACGAAGGGAATATGGGGTCCCTTTGAGGAAAAACCCTAATATACTATGGAAAATTTATGCTATTAACTTTTTCCCCCAAGCCTACCCCAAAGGGACCTGTGGCCACATGCCAAGGAGAAAGGGAAATAATCAAAACTTTTCATGTCCACTTGGACACTGGCTCTGAACTGACACTAATTCTTGGGAACTCAAAACATCACTGTGGCCCACCAGTCAGAGTAGGGCCTTGTAAAGGTCAGGTGATCAATTGAAATTTATCTCAGGTCCATCAGAGTGGGCCCAGTAGGTCCTTGAATTCATCAGGTACTTATTTCCCCAGACCTGGAAGGATCATTAGCAATATACATATTCAGAATCTCAAAACTAGCAGGCGGAAATTCCAGATTGGTTCCATGGCCTGTGGAGTGAGAGCTATTATGGTAGGAAAGGCTAAGTGGAGACCGCTAGAACTATCTCTTCCTTCAAAAGTAGTAAAGCAACAGCAACACTGAATTCCTGGAGGAATCGCAGAGATTACTGTCACCATCAATGACTTGAAAGGTGCAGCGGTGTTGTTTCTACCACATACCCATTCACTCTCCTATTTGGCCTGCACAGAAAACAGATGGATCTTGGAGAATGACAGTGGATTATCATAAACTTAATCAGATGGTTACTCCAATTACAACTGCTCTTCCAGATGTAGCTTCATTGCTTGAGCAAATTAATACATCCCCTGGTACTTGCTATGCAGCTATTGGCTTGGCAAATACTTTTTTCTTGAAACCTGTTAGCAAAGATCATCAAAAGTAGTTTGCTTCCAGCTGGCAAGGCCAGCAATACACCCTCACTGTCCTACCTGAGTGGTCTATCAACTCTCCAGCTGTATGTCATCACTTAGTCCCTAGGGACCTTGATCACCTTTCACATTCACAAAACTTCATGCTGGTTCTTTACATTGAGATATTATGCTGATAGGACCCACTGAGCAGAAAGTAACAACTACTCTATTTTTAACCCATTTGCATAGCAGAGATCAGGGAATAAATCTGACAAAAATCCACTTCAGTGAAATTTCTAGGAGTCCAGTGGAGTGGAGGTTTGGGTATGTCAAGATACCCTTTCTAAGATGAAGGATAAGTTGTTGCATCTCTTGTTCTACAACCAAAAGATAGGCACAATGCCTAGTGGAACTCCTTGGATTTTTGAGGCAATACATTCCTCATTTGAGTATGGTACTGCATCCCCTTTACTGAGAAATCTGAAAAGCTACCAATTTTGAGTAGAGCCCAGAATGAAAGAAGGCTGCTGTGCAAAATCCTCTGGCACTTGATCCAGCAGATCCTACAGTGCTTGAATCATCAATGTCAAATAAAAATGCTTTTTGGAGCCTTTGGCCAGTCCCCATGGATGTATCACAGCACAGACTTTCAGGATTTTGAATTAAAGTCCAGCTCTCCTCTGTAGATAACTACATTCCTTTTGAGAAACAGATTTAATTTGCTCCTGGGATTTAATATAAATTGAATACTTACTTAATCAAGGACCATCAAATGTGACCTGTGCTGCTCATCATGAAATGACTCATCAAACCATAAGTTAGCCAAGCACGGGAGCATCTTATTATCAAGTGGAAGTGGTATATATACAATGTTAGGCTCTAGAAGGTCTGAAAGGCACAAGGAAATTACATGAAGAAATGGCCCAAGAGAAGATGACTGTGATTCCTGCTATCTCCTCTGCCCTAGCCTGCATCTGTTCCCAATGACCAGTTAGCTGAGGAAAAGAAAACTCTGGTGTGGTTAACAGAGGGTTCTACCTCTTCCTTAGGCATTATTTAAAAATGGACAGTGCAACACTCCATCCCCTTTCTGGAATATTCCTGAAAGATAGTGATGAAGAGACAGGTAGAACTTTAAGTAGTACACCCGATTGTCCAAAGGAAGGAAAAATGGCCAGAGACACAAGTCCAGACTGACCTATGGGCTGCAACCAGTAGTTTGGATGAATGGTCAAGGGCTTGGAAGGAGTACGATTAGAAAGTTGATGACAAGTAGGTCTGAGGAAGAGGCATGTGAATAGACTCAGCAAAGTTTGATCTTGGCCAAGGAAGATTTTAAAAAATAAGGCAATAGAATGACCTATTTTGTGGATAACAGTCTCTTTCCTTAGCCATTCCTGTCATTGTCCAATGGCCACAAAGTGGACATTGTGGAAGGGATGGAGGGTTATGTAGTAACTCAGTAACATTGACTTCCATTCATCAAGGACTATCTGACTACAGCCAATTCTGAGTGCCCTCTCTTCTATCAGTAGCAAAGACCAACACTGAGTACTAAATATGACACCATTCCCAGGGTAATCATTGTGGTGGCAGGTTGATTTCACTAGTCTTCTTCTATCATAGAAGGAACAGCACTTTGTTTTAATTATATTAATTCTGGATACATAGTTACTCTGAAAGTATATCTGCCTTCCTTGCATGCACAGCTTCTTCCAAATATACTCTCCATGAACTGACACAATGCCTTATCCACCATGATGGTGGTATTCCCCATAGTATTGCTTTGAAAAAAAAAGTCCCTTCACAAAAATATGAACTGTGGCAATGGGATCATGCTCATAGAATTTTCTAGTTTTGATGTGTTCCCCATCATCCTGAATAGTTAGCTTGATAGAATGGAGGAATGACCTTCAGAAGACTCAGTTACAGTGTCAGCTAGGTGGCAATAAAAGTGGTACAGGAGGCTATATATGCTCTAAATCAATATGAAATATACCCTACTGTTTCGCCCATAATCAGTATTCATGGGTCCAGGAATTAAGAGGTGGAATTGATAGTGGCGTCACTTACTATTACCCTCAGTGTCTGCTAGCAAAACTTATGCTTCCCATCCCTATGATCTCAGTCTCTGTTGGTCTAAAGGACTTAGTTCCAAAGGGAGGGATGCTTTTATTAGGAGGCAGATCAATAGTTTTCTTGAACTGGAAGCTGGCACTGCTGCCTGATCACTTTGAACTCCTTGTGTCTCTGGATCCTCAGGAAAATAAATCAGTTATACATAGCACCTATAGCACATAACCAGTTGCAGAAATCAGGACTGTGATAGTTACAATATTTATTCCTTAATGAAAAGAGACAAGTTTATCTATCAAGACAGTCTATCTATCTTCTCCTTTGTATTACCACTCCTTTTCTGTGTGGTCCAGGCTAGAACTGCTTGCTTTCTTGAATCAAATAATAAATAAACAGAAAAGCTATAATTTTCACCAACAGTTGTCCAAGCCAGACTCTTCAACAACAAAATGAAGCAACTAAGTGCTTCTTATGCTCTTAAAATTAAAGCTTATACTCTTAAATATATTAGTTAATTTAATATTCTTAGTAACCTATGGGGTATATAATGTAAATATCCTCCCTTTACAGGTGAAAAATTAGGTGCATAAAAATTAAATAACTTCACAGTCGCATGGATACACAGTGGCAGAGCCAGGCTTCAGACCCCAGGAAGGCAGCTCCAGAGTATGTGCCTTTAACCACTATGCCACACAGCCTTTCATTACTGAGCCTACTCCATCTGCCAAGAAGTGTAATTGGGTCTTGAAAGACAGGTCTGGAAGTCTGGGTGACAGGATAGGTCCTGCAGGCACTCCAGCAGATGGTGTAAAATGATAGTAACTTTCCTGGGTAACCCACAGGAGGTGGCCTGGGGAAAACTCATCCACACCCTGCTGCTGCATTGCTTCCTTCTGTCCAGGTGAGAGATGAGCTCAAACCACAGAACCTCCTTATGTCCTCCTGAGACAATGACTTGAAGTGAAAATTTGCTAAAACCTGTTGTGTTTTGGCAAACCTAACAAGACACCTGCAAATATTTCCACAGCCCTTAATTAATAAGATGGAAGCCACACAAGATCCTGAGGTGTGTGAGAGTTCACCAAAGCACCTTTCCCCCTGAGGCTTGTATACCCCAAGGTGGAGAGATCCTGAAGAAGAACGTATGCTCTGTCCATGGTATCAGTAGGAACATTGTGACTTTGGGGATAAAAGAACGGGAATGAGAGTAGTCCCACATCCTAGAATACTGGTCCATGGTCTGGCAGCAAGATCTGGAGCTCAGAATAATAAGGAGGCTTACCCTGCTCCAATCTCCACAACTATTTCTCCCTGAAGGAAGCCAGTGGCCTTGGCTCACTCCTCATTTCATGAAGCATACTCTCTAAAAAGGTCCATGGGGTACCCACTATAAATAACCCACCTCCCTCCCAGAGGTTGACCTGCAGCCTAATCCTTGCACCATGATACTATAGACAGTGACCCCAGATGACAGGATTTCAGAAACCTAGGAACATACTGAAAGCATTTCTATGTGGCAGAAAATCCTTCCCTGAGCACCCACCACCTCCTCTACATAGGTGTCCACCTTGTCCAACCAAGTCATCATTCTCAACTTGCCTCTCATAAGTCACTTGAGGACTTTAAAAATCCCATTGCCCAGGTTGCACCCTAGGCACTTAAATCAGAATCTCAGAGGCAGTTTTTGAAGCTCCCCAAGTGATTCCCACACACAGCCAAGGTTGAAAACCACTGGGCCAAGTCCTCATGAGCATTGTGGGAATGCGTGTCTTTTACCTTTGGGAGAACTTGAGTCACTCAGAAAAATTTCAAGCATCATGACCAGTCCCTGTAGGTAAATAGGGACTATAAGACTATTCACCTTTGGGGAGGAGAGGGTTCCTTTGGGCAGAATAAGAGCAAGAGGGGCATAAGTGTGTGCCTGCTCCTGAGGGATGTGGGCTCATGGTTCTCTTTCAATGAATTGTTAGAATGATCCAAGACAGCATGATGCTGAGACCTCAATGGCTTCAAAAAGATTGGTTTTTGCATGGCTTTCAGGATTGCTGTAGGTATGCTGTGGGTGTGACAGATGTTGCTCTTTGCAGAAGGAAACACACTGAGCATCTCTCTCTGCTTCTCAAAGTACTCACATCTGGGAAATCTACATCACCAGCAAAGTCTTTGCTGGCTTCTGCAGATCACTATTGGAGTAAGATGGAATTGGGAGGCCCTGGCCAGGTAAGGACACATAGAGATCCTATGATCTTGCTATGAAACTAAGACCCAGTCCTTGGGATGCTGAAATCACAACTGGAAAGTCAGAGGTGTTTAAAATGGTACATACAAATGAGAAGAACAGTCACTTGTTGAAGAAAAAAAAGGGCCAAAGACTTCCCAGGTGCCTATCACTCACTGTAGCCATGATCCTGTTCCCCAGAAAACAAAACAAAGCAAAACAAAACAGCCTTTTAAGAATCCAACACTGGGGTGAATTTGCCTGTTTTTAAAAACCTTAGAATGTGGGAGAAGACACTAACACTTATTAGTATCTCCGTTAGAAATTCCACATGGCTTAAATTATTTAATCCTCAAAATAGCCCCCAATATGAGGTAGGTATTTCCACTTCATTTACAAACAATAAAAATAGAGATGTCAAAAATTAAATTTTCCAAAAGAGAGGAAATTTTCAGAATTCTGGTCCTCTCCACCTTGGTTCTAAAACCTGGTCTTACCTCTCACCAGGCTGGAGGCTATGTTGAGGCTTAATAGTACAACTACTGCTATTATTCAAGCTAGCTTTAGGCACTGGGGATTCTGCATGGATGGATCTTAAGTAGTTCTCACCACAGCCCTGGGCCTACTCATTTCACAAATGAGAAAACTTAGTCTACCCATTTCACAGATGAAGAAACAGGCTCAGAGAAGCTAGGCTGACACCCTGAGGCCCACAGTCAGTAAACTCAGAGTCAGATCTACCCCCCAGGTCTTCACTTCTCCATTTCTCTTTAAAACCCAGGGTGATAAGGGGCTCATGGTAGAATTTCTGATGTCAGGAGGTGGCAGAGGATATATCTTAGGGTGGAGGAATAGGGAAACTCCACTGAGTTCAGGCTGCAGCATGTGGTGGATGGTTTCTCTCTCAGTCTCTACACAAGGGCTGTTGGGAACTTCAGAACTCAGAGCCTGCTGCAGACAAGGCAGTGGGCATTCAGTATACCAATAGCATGACTGTGTCCCTTACCTTGAAACATGTGTCTTTCATTGCACTGGAATCATTTTGCACTTTCCCTATAGCCAAAATTAATATCTAATTCATTGTCCTCATCAGGCTCCAATGCATTGCAAACACAGCAGTTAATATTTTCCTCTTTTGATAATGACAGTAGATAAGCACCCTCTAAAAGGTATTCAAAGGTGATAAGCACACAGGCAGCCAGGTTGCTGAGACCCATGGGCAAATTATGAATTCTTCTTATATTTTCTTAAGTTTCTAAATGAAAAAACTCTGTTCCTTTAAGGCTCATACAATTTCACTTTCAGTACCCCCCTCCCTTTGTGTCCTTTCTATTTTGGCATTTCATTTGCAAGAAGTCTCCATCTCCCTTATTTACATGTGAAAAAACTTGGAGCATCATGTGGTGAGGGTTCAGGCAGACACTGAATTCCATTCAATTCTCATTTCCTCTCTGACAGTCACCATTGAATCAATCATGTTCTCCCTGCCCTCTCTCTGACCACCTCGGAGATCCCAAATCGCTTTTCATCTCATGTGTCAATCACCCTCAGACCATGTCCACTTTTCATTACTAACACGCTGTCACATGACCCTCTAATCTGTCACTTTCTGACAGCGGTTAGTGTGCCAATTGATTTAATTAGCAATCAATTAGCTTGTTACTATTGGAAGTAATTACCTTTTATAGAGAAAAGAGTGCAGCTGTTGAGGGCAATAGAATTGCACTAATAAAACTGCATCTACTCCCTCTGTAGAGCAGAGTCACTGCACTCAAGGCTGACCAAATTATGGGTGACATACACATCTTTTGAATAGTCCATGGGGGTGTATTCCTCTCCTTACTATGTGCAAAGCTCCTCTGTCATAGATATTACCCAGAATTGGTATTTTCAGGGGAGGATTGAGTTCATGGTTTTCATTCTGGCTCTCATAGCACATACTTTTCAAAAGGCTTACGTTCTGGAGCAGGAGGAGAACTTGAAAATACACCTAGATGCTCCCTTTTCCAACAACGGTGTTATTAAAATTCAGAGAGGCTAAATGACTTGCCCAAGGTCACACAGATAGTCAGTGCTGAAGTCTTGAGGTGATATAAGCCTCATGACTTCTAGCCCCCTCTCCCCTATGTCTGGAAGAAACCTCTTTGCACCATTCCTGCACTCTCATCTCTGCATCAAGGACTAGCCACATCCACCGGGGGAACTGGGTGGGGAGGGAAAGGGGAAGGAGAAAATGAACATATCCAAGAGGAAGACCCTCACGGTGGAGAAAATAAAAGACACTGTGGTTTTAGAGTCACATTTTGGAAATTCCTGGGGAGAAAACTCTGGCATCCAAAGAGACAGGGGCACAGCGAAGTCTTGGTTAGAGCAGAAGCGTAGCGATTTTCGGCACGATTGCCTCTTCTTGTACACACAGACTTAAAACACACCCTCCACCGGTCCTGACCCAAGGCGACAGTACATTTCCCGCACATTCACTATTAAATTCAGCCTCCAAACTACTCCCCAGGCGCGAGATGACTCGCTACATTAGCTCCGTGGTGAAGGAGAGGCAGTAATGAGATGACTAAGGAGACCCGGATTCCATTCATCATCCTGTTTGCTCCAATATAAGTGTTCTTTTATCAGCACTACTGGTACTGATGTCATCACAGGAGGCATAAATCACCTCACCAGTGACAGGGTCCTATTAAGGGTCATGGCCTAAAATCATTATTGACAAATTAAGGATCACACTTGGCCATTTTGTCGGCATGCCCTCAATTGGGGGTATGGCCTGGTTCCTGTATCTGGTCAGAAATTAAATAGTCATTTAGAGTCCCCAGCAGCCGTGTGGATTAATTCAAAGAGCAGCCACCTCTTCCTCTCCCTCAAATTTGAGAAACTCACCAAAGCAAGGATCTCCTCTGTGGAGTCCTGTGTCCTTATCATATATTCTCCTCATTCCAGTGGTTGCATGGACATATCGCATGATATTATGGAGGGTATTATGGCACATTCTGGTCCTAGTTTCGCTACTGCCAGCCAGGGGCTTGTCAGAGAATTACTGAGAATTCTCATTTGGAATGCTGTCAGCTTTCTCCTTCTCTGTCACCACTTAATGTGGCTGCAGAGGACTTTTTTGGAGGGTGATGATATGTAGATGAGAAGGGGAAAGGTGAAGACTTAATACCATCATATTTTTCTATAAATTTGCTATTCTAGATTAAAAGAAAAATGGCTTCTCCTGAAATACTTGGCAAGATTAGTACCCTTATATTTTTTAGGGTGAACACAAAAGTGGATTCCTACTTAAAGTAACTTCCAATTTCTGAACTTCTATTACTCATTTTAAGAAAGTTATCTAGGCATGTCGGTAAATTTAGTACTGGTAATCTATGAATTATTGGTAGGATTTTTGCCCTCCATGAGCCATTTTAGAGGATATGGTCCAAAGTGATGCTTGAAAGATGTTTTTAAAACACCTGAATAAACAGCCTTATCAGGTCTTCACTTGGAAAGAGTCAATATTGTTAAGATGGCAGTTTGCCCCAAGTTAATTACACATTTAACATAATTCCACACCAGCATTAATGGTATATGTCTGTGTGTAGGTGAATTTCACAAAATAATTCTGTAGTTCATATGAAAGAATAAACAAGTAAAACTATGCAGGAAAATTCTATGAAGTAAGAGTCCAGAGGAACTCCTTTTTTCATTAAATCCTAAAACATATTATAAACATATAGTGATCAAAATAGTGTGGCAACAGTGCCAGAAATAGACAAGCAAAATAATGGAAAAGGAGGTCCAGAAATAAACCCAAGGATACGAATTTAGTACATAATAAATGGGGAAGAAATTGATTATTTGATAATTAGTATCATAAAACATTGACTGATACTTTGGAGAAATGATTAAATTCCTAATGCATGCCTTATAAAAACTGAACTTCTTAAAAAACTTAAATGTGAAATATAAAGCCAGAAAAGTAAGGAAGACAATTTATTAAAATTCAGGTAAAATTTTCTATAATTTTGGGAGAGGAAAGGCCTTTCTAAATATGGCACCAAGTACAGAAGCTATAAAGCAATAAAAACGAAATATTTATTTACATAATTATTATGTAAATATGACAAAACTTAAAATTAAAAGCAAACCACAAAATAAGAACACACAAAGTAGACAAAGGATATATAAAGAATGACTACTCTGATAGAAAAAAAAATTAGGCCAATGTATAAAGAGACTAGTTACAAAAATTGAAAAATGAATAACCAGTAAATCCAAGGACCACACATGTAATTGAAAAAGTATTTTTAAATAGTAAAAATAATGAAAAAAATCACTACTTTCACTTATCAAATTGGAAACGTTTAAAAATAATATACAATGTTAGTGAGTGAGGTATTGGGTACATTCCTTTCTTGCTTATGGGCATATAAATTTTTATACTGTTATTGAAAAGCAATTTGATAAGTTGCCAAAGTCATTAAAAGGTATGTTTTTCTTTGACAAGCAACCCTACTACTATAAATTTTCACTAAGAAATACTTAGATAAGTACGTAAATGTTGTTCTTAGCATATTGTTCTTGGGCTGTTTAAATGATGTTCAAAAATTGCGAAGAAACTAATTTTGCAACATTAGAGGACAAGGAAGTTCAACACAATATTATTAATTATAAAAGAAAAAAAATGGAGTATTTCCTGTTGTGGCTCAGTGGATTAAGAACCCAACATAGTGTCCATGAGGATGGGGTTTAATTCCTGGCCTCACTCAGTGGGTTAAGGATCTGGTGTCGCCACAAGCTGTAGTGTAGGTTGCAGATGTGGCTCGGATCCTGCATTGCTGTGGCTGTGGTCTAGTCTGGCACCTGCAGGTCCAATTTGGATCTGCTTATATGGAAAGATGTTCACACAGTTTTTGAACAGAAAGCAGGTTGCAAAGCATGAAAGATTTGTATGAGGGAAAGAAAACATATATACACATTATTAGAAACTTTGGTAGACTTTGATCTGAATCTCCTCTTCAGTTTAATTTACTTAACTTGAATGCAATTATGAATTTGATATTTTATATTAAATTTTTTTCTTTCCTAAAAAAGCAGTGCAAAGAATAATTTTGCTTATGTAGGCAAACTGTACATGGAAAGAAAATATTAACTCGCAATGTAATAAAGAAATGATTTCTTTGGGGGACTTAAGCTCAAACCTTCAAATTTGTACTGTTTCCTTGTGGAATTATTTGATCAAAATGAAATTAAAACCAAAAGATCCAACTGGGCCTGGTCAGCTTGCCCTGCTGTCCCAGATAACTGCTGGAACTTTCCATCATCTGCAAAAGCATCAGGCAACAATAATAACTGAAACCTTATATGCAGCTCATTCATTCATTCAGTTGATATTAATTGAGCACCTTCATTTATCCCAGTGAACTTCCTGATGGTGCAGGTTGTTTACAGCTGGAGCTCTGAACAGAATGGATGGAAGTAGCAAAGAGGCAAAGCCTGTACTGGTGCCAGGAAAGGGAGGGTGGGCATCAGAACTCAAATTATAGAGAGAACGAGCCTAAGACATGGCCTAAGTGAAAATGCAAGTGCTCTGACCATGAATATCAGCAATTACTGCATTTTTTGTTTCACTTTTTACTAATAAGCATTTCAGACATTAGAATTACAGAGAAGACAATATAAAGTAAGCCAACAATTAGGAGATAAGAATAATACATATTGGCAGTAATAATATGTGAAAAAAATAGAGAAAAATTTGGCTTCTAATTAGATGTGGAAGGTGAGAGAGAGAGAGAATTATCATTGATTTTATTTGGTATAGAATGGCACTACGATAATGTAGAAAGCTTTCATTTTTTTATACCAAAGTATACTGAAGTATTAGGAATTTGCTATCATGATATCTATAACTTACATGAAATAATTTAGTTAAAAAATGTGAAACAAAGTACTAATAATTACTGCATTTTTAAGCTAGATTTTTGTCACATGTATTCAAGAATATTAATAGATCAAGTACATAGTATTTTCAAAACACTTTCTGAGATAGGTAACTGATCCACTGTGATCCCTAAGACCCTCCACTCTGTTGGTTAGATGGGTCTGCCATACACACTGGGAAGCTGACTCCATCAGAAGTAATTTCATTTATTTTCTACATGGTTGACTGCCTTTATGAAGAGACTTGGGGAATGAGGATTGTAGGGACTGTTCTATGGAGCTCGATCTAGTGGCTTATGAGATTTCTTTCCACCAGGCTTACCCCACAGCTGATTCTGGGACCCAGAATAAAGAAGATAGGTTGGATTGGTAAACCAGAGACCATCCAAGATGGCAGGAGGCCCAATACAAGTACTGATGGATGGGAGAAGGTGTCAGGAAACTGGAAAGCTGAGGAGAAGAAATAGGAGTCAACATAAAATAGTTGCCTGGTGGCTCTTTTGGTCCAACCTGGGAGGGCAGGGATTATTGCCTTTGAGAGTTCCCACCTTCTCTGCATTGAGCTTCCCCAAACTCCAGCCACATCCAAACCTCGCCTGAAATAATCTATACTTAAGTCAAATTCTCTTTTGTCCCTTGTGTAAATCTATTTAAAATAAAAGTGTTAAACTTTGTATGCTGCCATTAAATGGAAAACCAGTCTCATTTACCATAAAGACATATTAATTATAAAAGTATGTAACTAAAGTCAAATAATAGTATTAAACACTTCCTGCTGAAGTTTCTGAGCCTAGAACTCACTGCCTCCTTGTTAAAAGGAGTGTTAACTGGAGTTAACTGAAGGCTGTAAAGACCAGAACAAATGAAGATTCTGCTTGAGCTCATTGGAAGGACAGAAAGCATTCCAAGGAAGCCATTCTTGTTCCCCTGTGGGCTTCAGTGGGTTTTAACTCTCTTTTTTTATGCAATACCTATCATATGCCTCCCTGAACACAATTACATTGTCACCCTCCCACAGTGTGTCCTTCTTCCTCAGAACATGCTGCTTGGAGGCCCAGGGACCAATGTTTCTCATAAGCTGAGATCAAGATGCTGCTTGGAGGCCCAGGGACCAATGTTTCTCATAAGCTGAGATCAAGATGCCCCAGAACAGAGGGACCTGGGACTCCAGAACCTACTCTTAGTCTCAGTGCCTGATGGTGGCCGGGGGGACAGCTGGCCTCCTGTACTGGGGATACAAGAGACAGGTTTGCCATACATGCCCCTGTGCCCCTGTGCAAAGACCCCAACTCAGAACCCATGGGACAAAGGTAATCCTTGGCACTGGTTGAGCTGGCCATCACTGGCTTTGAGAAAGAGAGGTCAGAAGTATATGTCTACAGGGAAAATTCAGGAACAGATGGAGGGGTATAATCAGGGCTGTCAGGTCAGTCACAGGTGTGGTGAGATGTCACTTAGAGCCCTGGCTCAGTGGGGCAGGAGGAGGGAGGGGGAGAGCTGGGCACTGGGACTCCTATCTCAAACCCTCCCTCCCCTCCCCCTACTCTACACACCCTGTCAGAGCCCTGGATTATCAGAGCAGGTGGGCTTGGAATGATCCTATCCCAGTCCCTCATCTTACAGATGGGAAGACTGATTGAGGACCAGTGCAGAGTGTGTCTGGTCCAAACAGGAGAGCTGGTCCCCACCTCCTGCTTCCCTAAGGGCAGGGCCTCCCAGTGATAGGCACTTGTCCACCAGCTGCTGGCCCAGCACCTCCTTTGTGCTCCACAGGCTGCCAGGTGGAAGCATGTCTCCGACTCTCCCTGGGGGACAGTTATGGCTGGTGACCTCGAGGTGAGAGGACACGCTCATCCGGTCACAGCTTTGTGTTTTTAGATCTGTCCTGACAAAACCAAACTGCAGAAAATATTCACTTTTACTTAAAAAAAATGAAATAAATTTTTTTTCTTATAGATACTGAAGACTCACAGTGCCCTCTTAAACATTTTCCCCAGTTATATGACTTCAGCCCTAAATAATTAGAACTTCCTTCTAGAGCAACTGACCCCAAATTTGCTGCTCCCTGGGCCTGGCACTCACAGCCATGCTCCCCCACTACCCTCCTCTGAGTAGAGGCAGAGAGCAGAACAAGTCCCTTTTCATTCCTACAGTGGCTCAGGTTCCCTGAACCTACCCTGTCCACAGTGATCATAAGGGCTTGAGCAGGTCGTGGCCACATCCTGCCTTTGTTTCCACCTCCGTAAATGGGGAGCATTAGATTATCAGAACTCTCAGGCTCTGTCGAGCTCTCAAATCTTGAAGACAGAGCTGCTGAGAGAGAGAGAGGAAGAAAGAAAGTGAGAAAGAAAGAAATACAGAGGGAGGGAGGGAAGGAAGGAAGGAGGAAGAAGAAGGAGGAGGGAAGGAAAAAAAAAGAAAGGAAGGAAAGAAAAGGAAGAGAAGTGATTTTCTGGAAGGATCAAGGGAGGGAACACAAATATGAGATGCTCAAGGGAGAGGATGGAAGCTGGGAAAACAGGAGGTGAGCAAATGGTGTGATGCTCACCTCCCACCACCAAAGAGCAGCTTCCTCTCCTGACTGCCCAGCCTGTGTTGGCAGGTGCCAGAGGACAAAGACACAGAAAGAGTCCTTGCCCTGGATCCTGTCATAATGCTGTGAAGGGAAGTCTGTGTACCCAGTGAGGGACTAAAGGGCAGTGCCCATCTTGTTCAAGGCCCTCACTGAATGCTGGACCATCTTCTGCTTAGCTCTGAAATGTGTGAGTACACAGCTGGACTACAAGACTCTCTCCTCCATGTCCTTACATCACCCCTGCCTGCCTCTTCCCTCAAGGGCAGGTGTTTTACCTTTCTATCTCTGTACCACTTACACCTACTACCATGCCTGGCTTATCATGGGGCATAGTCAATGATGAGTAAGGAGATGAAAGAAAGAATGGATGAAAGGTGTGAACATGTTCAGGGGATGAAGAACTCCCCAGGAGCCTTGGTTGCTTTGGAAGGTATGTGGTGTGGGGAAAGCAGAGGAGAGAACCAGATGAGGTACTCTGACTACACCATGCCAGACTAGTAACCAACCCAGAGTCATATGTTCCTGGTATACTTGACTGAATTCAAGATCTACCTGTCCTTTTGGTCATTTGCCAAGGTAGCCTGGTCCCAGGCACAGGGTATCTCATTCTTTTCCATGAAGTTCCACCGATGGCAGAGGAAAGTGAACCCCAGAGAAAGCTCAAAGCAATTCTTTTTTGAGGTGTTGAATTTTATTATTAAAAATGAACTCTAGTTGGCCTTAATAAGAAAGGATGTAGAAAAAGGGGAAGCATAATCTCTCATGATTTCACACCATTTAAAATTATTTGAATTAATAAAATCCCCTCCAAAGTCCTCATTCAACTCCTTAGAGAGAACGATTGATGACAGTTTGTCAGTTTGCTATGCATCTTTCTCAGCTATTGCCTGAGCTTTGTTTGATATATATATTTATAAACATTGGATGGTGTCATATATATCACTCTGCAAATTGCTTTCAAATTTGCCCATATATAATAGGTATTTTTCTGCTTCAATACACTGACATCTACTTCATTCTTGTTCATGGCTACATTGTTTTCAATTGAATTAAATCACTATACTATAATGTATTTATCTATACTACTTAAGGACATTTACAATGTGTCCAATTTTATGATTTTTTTGTTTTGCTTGTTTTTTTAGAGCCATAATCCTGGGGTATATGGAGGTTCCCAGGCTAGGGGTCAAATCAGAGCTGGACCTGCCAGCCCACACCACAGCCATGGTAATGCTAGATCCAAGCTGCATCTGCAACCTACACCACAGCTCACAGCAACACTGGATCCTTAACCCACTCAGGGGGGCCAGGGATAGAACCCTCATCCTCATGGATACTGGTTGGGTTTGTTACTGCTGAGCCACAATAGGAACTCTGTCATGTTTTTTGCTGTTGTTACTTCAAACAGTGTTGTTGAAGATATCCCTTGTATATATATCCTCATTATTTTATTATAATTTCTGTAGAACAGATTCTTATATGATGTACTGCTGGTTCTTAAGGTATACACATTTAAAATTTAATAGATAAACTGCTATGCCAAAAATTTTAGTTTATATTTTCATCAGTAAAATATGTGTTCCCATTTCTCTAAACTCCCACCAGTTATATGTTATCAATTAAAATTACAATTTTTGACAATTTAGTAGATTCAAAATCCACCATCATTATTGCCTTAAATTGCATTAAAATATTAAGATGAGTTAATTTTCATGTATTTATTATCCATGAATATTTCTTTTGAATTTCTTGTTTATACTCTTTGTCCCTTATTATACTATATTATTGGGTTTTTCTAATTGAAAATTATTATATATTAGAGAAACTGACCTTTGGATATTAAATATGTTGCAAATATTTAAAGGCCTCTACCACTCAGATGTTTAGTTTTTATCTGCCTAATCATCCCTTCCTTTCACTTTATAATTTTGGGGGTTTATATCATGCTTATAAAGGGCTTCCTCACCCCCAAACTGTAGGATATAGTCAGATCTACGGTCATCTAATATATCCATTGTTTTGTGTTGTTTATATCTATAACCCATGGATTTAAAAAAAAATAGAGTGAAGTCAGAATTAACTTTGGTGTTTTCCAAGTGGATATCCAGTTATTCTTACGTTATTTACTGAATAATCTATCCTTTTCCTACATATTTGAAATATTTTTAAATGTAATTTTCTCTAAATATTTAAGAATTAAGTTGCCAAAGTGTTGTGCATGAAGTTTTTCAGGTCCCCCAAAGCAGTTTCAGGTCAAAATTGTTTTCATGATAATATAAATATGGTATAAAATCAATGTCATTTTCTCATGAGTGTGCACCCAAGTTTTCCAGAAGCTATGTGTTTCATGATGTCTTTGCTCTTATGGCTACATGACCTCTCATGCATTTCAAAATTTTGTTTTAATCTCTAGCAAGGTAAAATTGATAGATATAAATTACATAAAATTCTTTGGGGTCCTCAATAATTTTTAAGAATTACATAAATAAGGTCTAAGATCAAAAAGTTCAGGAAGTGCTGGTCTAGGCAGATATAGTATGATAATTCTATGACTTTGCTTTTCCCCTGGCACAATCTACTAAGCTGAATGTACACATACCCCAGACTGAGGAATGAACAGTGCAGGTAGAAACAGTATATAAAATGGTGTATGTCATGTCATCTGTCACCTCTACTTATTAGTTTTATCAATTTGAACAAGGAGTCTAACCCAAAATAGCCCCTAAATTGTGTTTTCCTAGATTGTGGGTCAGTTTTCCTTTGATAAAGATTACCAAGAATCTTTTTTTTTTTCAAATCAAGATGCAATCATTTCTGGTTTCTTAGATTTCTGGTCCTAACTCATCCCAATGCTTTTTAAGAAAGAAGACTAGTTTCTGTTTTACTGGTCAAAAGAGAGAGTAGAACTTCCAGACTGAAGATTTTGGTCATTTGCTTTCTGGCAGCTGCAGCATCCTACACCATGGGATGGAGAGACTGGGAACAGCAGGCATCTGGCCCCTTGAAACTCAGCCCGGTATCCTGGAATCATTGCAACATACAAGCCTGCCATTGGCAGTCAGCCATGCCAGCATGCAGGGATATAATAAGATGGGAAAATACAAGGGTCATTAGAATCTCAAGTTCAGAAGGCATTACAAATATTGTCTAGTAGTGAGCGTAATATTTACCTTCAGAAAAAAATTCCCTTTCAAAATCACCAAACAACAGTTGTACAATATGTACACTTGAACACTTGCCTGATAGGAAGCTCACTACCTCATGAAATAATCGTTACTGCTGAACAATTTGCACTATTCCCTATATCTAGAATGTGCTTACCCTTGCCTCCCCATTGCACACAAGCATCATGAAAGCCCAGCATAGCAATAGCTACTTCAGATGGGTGTGAGTTCCCTCCCTTCCCTGACTCTTCCTCCCCTCCCCCATCTCTCTCTAGTGGGTTGAAGACACTCCCTTGTACTCCTGGAGAATTTGTGCTTACCTTGAGTATACATTAGACAGAAAAGAATTAGTTTCCTAAGACTGCCATCACAAATCATCACAAATCATCACAAATTTGGTGGCTTATAGCAGAATAAGCCTCTGATAGTTGTGGAGGCTAGAAGTCTGAAATCAAAGGGTTGGCCAGATTACACTTCCTCAAAAGGCTCTAAGGGAGGCTTCTTTCTTACATCTTCTAGCTTATGGTGTTTGTTGGCATTTCTTCCTTGGCAGCATCATTCCAATCTCTGCCCCTGTCTTTATGTGGACTTCTCTTTATTGTCTCTTATAGACATTGGTCATTGGATTGAGGGTCACCAGGGTTATCAAGATGATCTCATCTTGAGATCTTTAACTTAATTACATCCTCAAAGGGTGTTTCTTTAAATAAGGTGATATCCTTAGGTTCTAAGTGTTAGAATATGGACATATCTTTTGGGAGTCATGATTCAACCCACTACATAGGGGGCTGCAAAATGGCCACCCTTGGATCAAATCTAGCCCTTTCCTATATAATATTTTATACATTTGCACATTTAACCTAAATATCTTGATTTTTCAGCTTCTGTGGAAAAATCAGCAGATCTGTAAATACTGGGAACTGCCTTTCCAAAGGGATCAATCAAGGGAGATGAGCAGAGGCTGTGCCTTTTAGGAGATGCCTGTGTTCTCCAGTTCACCCAACCCTTACCACTTCCCAGCCCACTTTACTCACTTGAACTTGATTTGACTTGTCAGGTCCCCAAGGGCATTTGATTTGTGATCCATATTTTTTTGGTTTTATTATTATTAAAATATAGTTGATTTACAATGTTTCATCAAGTTCTATTGTACAAAAAAGTGACCCAATCATACATATTTCCCTCTACTGTATAGTAGGATCTCATTGTCCATCCACTCCAGACCTAAAATTGTCCTTATTTGTCTTTTTAGATATTTTTAGTATCTAAGTTACCACATAATATGGAGCAGTTGCTCAAAAATATTTGTCAGATTAAAGAATGTAGAACTTACATGGGACAGAAATATGTTTCTATCTAATTCCTACCTACAAACATATCCTGTCCTTGCATTCATAGCCACACAGAATGAGGGTTGTCTTTCTTATAAAAATCCTTTACAATTAAAAAATTCATAATACACAAGAGGACATCCACAATTGTACTAACATTAACACTAATATATCGCCATTTACTAGAAGGGTGTTAGAGGAAATCCAAGATGGTGTCATAGGAATCTCTTAAACTCATTTCCTCCCATTAACATACTAATATTATAGCTATATGTAGGAGAATTACTGATGAAAAATAACAGATATCTATAGCTTAAAAGGTCCTTTGCAAGGGATGAAAGGGCCACATCAGGATTCATAGGATAAGCAGAGATTCAATCTCACCAAAAATCATATGCTCTGTATGGAAACCCACAATAAGGAGGGATCTTGTGGGTCCAGACCTACTCCCAAAGGAGGGGAGCTCCACATTGAGCACCCCAATCCTTGAGATTTGCTTTGGAGAGATGAGCTCCTCAGCCCAAAGACTGGCTTTGGAAACCAGCAGAAGTTATGTCTAGAAGATGTGGGGGCTATGGGGATCTAAGATACTCCTTTTGTGGGTTGTGTGTGACCCACTAATCTTGAGACTCAGTGCGAAGGCAGTAGTTAGAGATGTGCCTGGACTGTATGTGAAGGAGATTAATTTGCTAATCTTAAAGCATCTGCCAGAGGGGCAGAGGTGAATTGGGACTTTATTTGGGAATAGAGGTGCTGGCAAGTGGCATTTTATACTCTCCATTTACCTTTAAATGTGGGCATATGTGGAAGTAAAATCACTAAATCTACAAGCATGTCCTGCCCCTAGTACTGTTTCCCTGCATTGCTAAAGTCCCAAGCATTCCCTATCCTCAGCATACTCCCATGGCCTCATTAAAGTCAGCTGATGAGCAAAGTCCACACAGAAAATTCCTTTTGATCACCTATCCCTGGTGGCTAGAAGGGCTTATATTCATGCCTACCCCAGGGCTAAAACAACTAAAAATACAGTTCTGGGCAGTCTATCACACCCAGAATGTTGCAGAGACAGCAGACTGAAACACACCTCCAGTCTGCCTGTGAAAAAGGCACATTTATTTTTCCTGGAGCTTCAACCTGAGGGATAGACTTCAGCTTTGCCACACATCTAGAACCTACAGAGGCACTCTTAGGGAAGATAGGCAGGGAGACACCATTCTGGTTTCTTCAACTGGCCTCATCACTGCTTGCTAGCATCTCTTAAAAAGGCACTTATAAACTCATTTGATGCCCCAATTTTTACTACTGTCACATAAGGGATACCTGCAGATATCCTGGTCTGGATGTCAGAAGTGTTTATGATTGTGATACCACTGAATTACATGTATTTCCATCCTTTAAAAGCTGCTGCCTGAGCAACAGTGTAAGTTTAGGTACTGACTGAGATTCCTCTCACTGGAACACTGAAAGGTCTTGTCACACCCTCAAAAACTGGGACCTATAAAGGGTAAATCTGGCTGTGTAGACAATCACAAAGATTCAAGAAAGAACCAAAATTAGGAGAATTTTGGGTAATAATATTGATTTTCTATCCAATTTCACTCCTAAAAAACTGGGAAAGGTAGCTGTTTCACTAGGAACACAGAGAGTCAAGCTAAATCAGAAAATAGAAAAATGTATTCCAAAAGAAAGAAGAAGACAAAACCTCTGAAAAAGATCTTAATGAAAGGAAGATAAGTCATCTGCCTGATAAACTGCAAAGTAATGGTCCTAAAATTGGAGAAAAATGAATGAACTTAGTGATAACTTCAATAAAGAAATAGAAAATATAAGAAACTACCAAATAGAAGTCGCAGGGCTGAAGAATACAATAGCTGAACTGAAAAATAAATTAAACGGAGTTTAACAGCAGAGTAGATGAAACAAATAATGGATCAGTGTCGAGAGAGAAATGGAAATAAACTTTATTTGAAGAAATAATGGCTAAAAACACCTCTAACTTGGGAGAAGAGACAACCATGTCCAAGAAACACAGAACATTCCAAATAAGATGAATCCAAAGAGATCCACACCAAGACACATTTTAATTAAAATATCAAAAGTTAAAAAGAGAATTTTTTTCTTTGCCTTTTTTTAGGGCCACACCTACTGTATATAGAAGTTTCCAGGCTAGGGGTTGATTTTGGCCTACACCACAGCCACAGAAATGCTAGATCCAAGCCACATCTGCAACTATACCACAGTTCACAGCAATGCCGGATCCTTAACCCACGGAGCAGGACCAGGGATCAAAACCACATCCTCATGGATACTAGTGGCTTACCACCAAGCCACAACAGGAACACCCTAAAGAGAGAATCTTAAAAGCAGCAAGAGAACAACAACTTGTTATACACAAAGAAATCCTTATAAGATAATCAGTTTGTCTCTCAACAGAAGTTTTACAGGCCAGAGGGAGAGGCATGACCCTGAAAGGAAATACTTCCAACCAAGTATATTCTACCCAGCAAGGTTACTATTCAGAATTTAAGGAGAGAGAGTTTTCTAGCAAAAATAAAAGAAGTAAAAATTAAAGGAGTTCATATCCCACTTACATCAATGGATAGATTATCCAGACAGAATTGGCTTTACAAGATATGTCAAATGAATTTATTAGAGTTGAAAAGAAAAAGCACTAACTAGGAATAAATAAACATATAAAAATAAAAATCTCAGGAGTTCCCTTTGTGGCTCAGTGGTTAACGAACCCAACTAGGATCCATGAGGATGAGGGTTTGATCCCTGGCCTTGCTCAGTGGGTCAAGGATCTGGAGCTGCCATGAGCTGTGGTGTAGGTCACAGATGCAGCTCGGATCCCATGTTGTTGTGGCTGTAGTGTAGGCTGATAGCTACAGCTACAATTCGACTCCTAGGCTGTGAATTTCCATATGCTGTGGGTGTAGCCCCCAAAAGCAAAAATAACTAACTAACTATCTAATAAAACTCTTACTCACAAAGGCAAACATATGGTAAATGTAGTGGATTAACTACTTATAAAGCTCGTATAAATGTTGAAAGCAAAAGTAGTAAAATTAACCATAGCTACAATAACTAGTTAAGAAATACATAAGATTAAAAGATACAAAATATGACATCAAATGTAAAACATGGGATAACATAGTAAAAATGTAATTTTTAGAATGTGTTCAAAGTTAACTGGCTACAAGCTTAAAATATACTGTTACATTTATATAGATCATTATATGTAAATCTCACAGTAATCAAAAATCAAAAACCTATAGTTTATACATAAAATATAATCAGAATCTAAATATAACATTAAAGAAAGTCATTAAATCATAAAAGAGCAAAAAAAAGGAAATAGGGGAAGTTCAAAGGAAAAACAAAAAATAAAAATAAGATGACAATAAATACATACTTATCAATAATTAATTTAAATGTAAATGGAATAAATTCTCCAAACAGGAGACACAGAGTGAACAGATAAAAACAAGACTGAATAGTGCCTACAAGAGACCTACTTCAGATGTAAGGACACATACAGACTGTAAGTAAAAAAATGGAAAAAAAGATATTCTATGCAAATAAAGAAGAAAAGAAATATAGTATATTTATTTAAAATAAATGCTTAATAAAAGACAAAAAAAGGTTATCACATAATGATAAAGGGATCAACACAACAAGAGGATATATTTGTAAGTATGTATGCATCCAACAATGGAGCACTGAAATATATAAAGCAAATATTAACAGACTCAATGGAGAAATAGATAGCAATACAATAATAGTAAGTGGCTTTAATATGCCACTTACTTCAATGGATAGCTTATCCAAACAGATAATCAATAAGAAAACAATAATTTTAAAGGATACAATAAACCAAATGGCTTTAAAAGATATATATAGAACATTTCATCTGAAAGTAGCAGAATACATATTCTTCTCAAGTACATATGAAACATTTCTAGGATAGATCACATATTAGGCCATAAAGTATCAATAAATTTGGAAAGACTGAAATCACATCAAGCATATTTTCTGACCACAAAGGTAGGAAACTAGAAATCAATTACAAAAATAAAATTGGAAAAATTCACAAATATGTGGAGATCAAACAACATGCTACTGAATAACCAATGGATCAATTAAAAAATCAAAGGAGAGATTAAAAAATACCTTGAGAGGTGGAGCAAGATGGTGGGGGAGTAAGAGGTCGTGCACACTTTCTCCCACATCAAAAAACACATCTACATGTAAAACTACTTGCACAGAACATCAGCTGAATGCTGGCAGAAGAACTTAAACCTCCAAAAAGGGCAAGAAACTCTTGACATAACTGGGTAAAACAAAAGAAAGAAAGAGAGAGATAAGGAATTAGGAGGGACTAGCATTCCTGAGAGGGATCTGTGAAAGAGAAAAGAAACCCACCTCCTGGGAAGCCACCTAACTGACAAAAGATCTGCTGAGTTGGCGGGAACTCGGTGGACCTCAAAGTCACTGAGAAAAGTGCAGCAGCTGGACTGAGAACAGCAAAGCAGAGTGAGAGCTGCACAGACCATCTGAACCACTGGCTGGGACACCACAGCCTGAGAGGCTCGGGTCGGGGCTTGGCACTGAGACTCAGACTCCGAAGGTCAGTTCTGGGGAGAGAACTGGAGATGGCACCAGGGGCTAAGGAGCAGGGTGCCACAGGCTAAGGAGGGGAATGCCATGTCAGAGGGAACCTGGGAGAATGTCCGGACCCGCAGGAGAGGTAAGGTGCCATTGTTGGGGAGGGGAGAGGAGGAGGGGCGGGCCGCCATAGGAAACTCCCTGGGCTGGAGTGTGCACATGCCCACAGGCTTAGAGGGTGTGGCAGCTCTGCAGAGGCTACAGATGGAGAGAAGGCTCCTACTTGTTTAGGGGAGATTAGGTGCTTCTTGTGCTGGCTACCAGTGGCCAGACACCTATTATGTGGGCTAAGGGCATCAGGGGGCTATGTGTGACATGGTGCCTCTTGCACGATCTACAGGTGGCAGGGACAGACTGCGGAGGTCATCTCAGAGGCCAGAGAGAGGCATGGCTTGCCACCACTGGGGGCCTGTGAGTGGGCTCCACCAGCAACCCCAGTCACCTCAGGGGTTGGCAAAAAAGAAAAAAAGAGGGCATTGCAACCAAGCACCATATGCTATTGTTCTCACTCCCCTGGGAACACACCCACCCTGCAGCTGCCATTTCCAAATGCTCTGGGTGACGCTCAGACACTTGGTCACTATCCCTTCCCAAGACCCTATAACTCGAAGCAACTGGTACAGCACCTCCTGCATGGGCTAAGTGGGACAGGGTGTTTCTTGTGTGGTCTGCAAGGGGCAGGGGCAAACTGCCACAGTTATCCCTGATTCCAGAGGTGGGCATGGGATAACTGAAAAAAATCACTTGCAGCCTCATTCACCCAAAGGGCACACAGAAGAGGGCATTGTGACCAAACACCACCTGTTGGTGCTCTCACACCCCCGGGGACACACCAGCCCTGCTGCTGCCACTGCCAAACGTTCTGGGCAGTACCCACACGCCTGATCTATGTCATGTCCCAGAATCCCGCAACTAGGAGCACCCTTTACAACACTTCATATGTGGGCTATGTGAGACGGGTTGCTTCATGCATAGTCTACAGGGGGCGGGAGCAAACCACCACAGTTATAATTGATTCTAGAGATGGTCATGGGCTGCTCCCAATAGGGGTCCCTGAACAGGCACCACTTGTGGTTCCAATCACCTCAGAGGAGGGCATTGCAATTGAACACAAGCTGTTGTTGCTCTCACTCCCCTGGGAACTCACACACACTGCTGTTGCTACTGCCAAATGCTCTGGTCACCTTGAAGATCTGCCTAGAGCTTATTACCACTTCCCAGGGCCCTGCAACTAGGAGTAGCCTGTGCCACCTTCCTACAGGTCCTTGCTGGTATTGAGAGCCCAACAACCATGCACTGACTGCTGGCCCTACCAATTGCCTCCTTCTCCCTGAAAACACACTGAGCATCCTGGGGACAACAGTCTGCTCACACTGAAGAAAGAGGTTCAAATATTCAAACTCCCACACCAAAAATAAATAGTAACCCCCCAAAAATATAAAGGGGTATTCTTGCATAGAAGTAGCCTTACAAGACTACAGTTTGGCTTCCCCAAACTCATATAAAAAGAAAAACACAAGCAAGATGAGGAAGCACAGAAACCATTTCCAATTAAAAGAACAGGAAAATTCACCTAAGACAGTCAACAATGAAATAACAGATCTCTGCAGTCTGACAGACACTGAGTTCAAAAGGGAGGTATTGAAAATACTGAAGGAATTAAGAGAGGATATTAATAGCAATGCAGATTCCTTTAGAATGGAACTAGAAAATAAAAGAAGGAGCCAAAAAAACTAGAAAATTAATTTGCAGAGATACAAACTGAGCTTAAGGCAATAAAGAGCAGAATTAATAATGCAGAGGAACGAATTAGTGATGTGGAAGATAAAATAATGGAAATCTCCCAATCAAGACAGCAGACAGAAAACAAAATGAAAAAACATGAAAGAAATATGAGAGACCTATGGGATAACATAAAGTGGGCCAATGTACGCATAATAGGAATTCCAGAAGGAAAAGAAGAAAAGGGGACTGAAAATATATTTGAAGAAATTATGGCTGAAAACTTCCCAAATCTAAAGCATACTGATATCAAGATACAGTAAGGACAGAGGGCCCCAAACATGATTAACCCAAATAGGCCCACACCAAGAAATATTATAATAAAAATGACAAAAGTTAAAGAGAGGATTCTAAAGGCAGCAAGAGAAAAGCAAAGCATTAATTATAAGGGAAGCCCCATAAGGCTATTAGCAGATTTCTCTACAGAAACACTACAGGCCAGAAGGGAGTGGCAAGATATAGTTAAAGTGCTGAAAGGAAAAAAAATTTGCAACCTAGAATACTGTATCCAGCAAGAATATCATTTAAATTAGAAGGGGAAATAAAGAATTTCTCCAACAAACAAAAGCTAAAAGAGTACAGCAATGCTAAAACCATTCTAAATGGAATACTGAAAGGACTTCTCTAAGTTAAAAGAAAAAAAGAGAAAAAGAAGAATTAAGATGGAGGAAACCACAACTGGAAAGCAGTCACTTAAATAAGACAGCATACAGACCTAAACATAAAAATGTTAAAAAAAAAAGACATCAAAATCATACAATATGGGGAAGGAAAGTAAGAAAATATAGATTATTTTTTTTATTTTAATGATGTGTTTGAGCCTATATGACTACCAGGCAAAAGCAAGCAGATATAGGAAGGGCTTAACATGCTTTAAAAAAAAAAAAAAAGGCAACCACAAATCAAAACCAAACATTACATTCATAAAAACTGAAAAGAAATGTACTCAAGCATAAAATAAATGGAAACCATCCAACCCAAAATAGAAGAGAGAAACATAGAATCAACTGGAAAACAAGGTTTAAAATGGAAATAAATATATATCTATCAATAATCACCTTAAATGTCAATGAACTAAATGCTCCAATCAAAAGACACAGAGTGGCAGATTGGATAAAAAAAGCAAAAACCTTCAATCTGCTGCCTACAAGAAACTCACCTTAGAGCAAAGGACACATATAGATTAAAGTGAGGGGATGGGAAAAGATACTTCATGCCAATGGACAAGACAGGAAAGCAGGAGCTGCAATGATCATCAAAGTAGACTTTAAAATGAAGACCATTAAGAAAGACAAAGAAGGACACAATTTAATGGTTAAAGGATCCATTCAAGAAGAGGATATTACAATCGTCAATATATATGCCCCTAATATAGGAGCACCCAGATACCTCCAACAAATACAAACAGACATAAAAGGATAAATTGATGGGAATATAATTGTAGTAGGAGCTTTAACACCCCACTCACAACAATGGACAGATCATCTAGACAGAAAATCAATAAGGCAACAGATCCTAAAGGACACAATAGAAGTTACACATAATTGACATTTTCAGGATATTACATCCAAAAAAAAATCAGAATATACATTCTTCTCAAGTGCACATGGAACATTCTGAAGAATTGATCACATACTGGGACACAAAGCTAACCTCAACAAATTTAAGAATATAGAAATTATTTCAAGTATCTTCTCTGATCACAACGGCATGAAACTAGAAATCAACCACAGGAAAAGAACTGAGAAAAAAACTAACTACATGGAGGCTAAACAGCATGCTACTAAAGAACCAATGGATCAATGAAAAAATCAAGAATGAAATTAAAAAATACCCCAAGGCAAATGATAATGAAGACACAACCTCTCAAAATCTATGGGATGCCACAAAAGCAGTGCTCAGCGGGAAATTCATAGCAATGCAGGCCTTCCTCAAAAAAGAAGAAAAAAATCTCAAATCAACAAACTGACCCACCACCTAAATGAATTAGGAAAAGGAGAACAAACAAAACCTAAAGTCAGCAGAAGGAAGGAAATCATAAAGATCAAAGAGGAAATCAAAAAAATAGAGATAAAAAAAGTAGAAGAAATAAATAAAACCAAGAGCTTTTTCTTTGAAAAGGTAAATAATATTGAAAAACCTCTGGCTAGACTCACCAAGAAGAGGAGGAAAAAAAAAAACACCTAAATAAACAAAATAAGAAATAAAAAAGGAGAAGTCACAATGGATACTACAGAAATACAAAAAAACCATGAGAGAATACTATGAACAATCATATGCCAACAAATTTGACAACCTAGAAGAAATGGACAACTTTCTAGAGACCTACAGCCTGCCAAAACTGAATCAAGAAGAAATAGGTCAGCTGAACAGACCAATCACTAGAAATGAAATTGAATATGTCATAAAAACACTCCCTACAAATAAAAGTCCAGGACCAGATGGCTTCACAGGTGAATTCTACAAAACATACAAAGAGGAACTTATAGTCATCCTCCTTAAACTTTTTCAAAAGGTTGAAGAAGAAGGAACACTCCCAAAGACATTCTATGATGCCATCATCACCCTAATTCCAAAAACAGACAAAGATATCACCAAAAAAGAAAACTATAGGCCAATTTTTTGATGAATATAGACACAAAAATTCTCAACAAAGTTTTAGCCATATGAATCCAACAACATATGAAAAAGATCATACACCATGACCAGGTGGGATTCATCCCAGGTGCACAAGAATGGTTCAATACACACAAATCAATCAACTTCATACACCACATTAACAAAAGAAGAGTAAAAAACCACATGATCATCTCAATAGACGCAGAGAAAGCATTTGACAAAGTCCAACATCTATTCATGATAAAAACTCTTACCAAAGTGGGTATAGAGGGAACATACCTT
This sequence comes from Phacochoerus africanus, assembly GCF_016906955.1. Lineage (NCBI taxonomy): Eukaryota > Metazoa > Chordata > Mammalia > Artiodactyla > Suidae > Phacochoerus > Phacochoerus africanus. Next base: position 88,477,431 of record NC_062546.1, read on the forward strand.
AACATAATCAAAGACATTTATGACAAACCCACAGCAAATATAATACTCAATGGAGAAAAGAGGAAAGCCTTTCCACTAAAATCTGGAACAAGACAAGGATGTCCACTCTCACCTCTGTTATTAAACATAGTACTGGAAGTCCTAGCCACAGCAATCAGACAAACAAAAGAAATAAAAGGCATCCAAATAGGAAAAGAAGAGGTAAAACTGTCACTGTAAGCAGATGAAATGATACTATATATCGAAAACCCTAAGGACTCAAAACTACTTGAACTGATCAACAAATTCAGCAAAGTAGCAAAATGTAAGATTAACATTCAGAAATCAGTTGCATTTCTGTATACTAACTATTTAATATTAGAAAAGGAATACAGAAATACAATACCTTTTTAAATTGCAACACAAAAAGTCAAATACCTGGGAATACACTAGACCAAGGAGATAAAGGACTTATATGCCAAGAACTATAAAACATTAATCAAGGAAATTAAAGAAGATGTAAAGAAATGGAAAGATATTCCATGCTCATAGGTTGGAAAATTAATATTGTAAAAATGGCCATACTACTCAAAGCAATCTACAGAGTCAATACAATCCCTATCAGTTTACCCATGACATTTTTTGCAGAACTAAAACAAACAGTCCAAAAATTTATATGGAACCACAAAAGATCCAGAATTGCCAAAGCAATTCTGAGGAACAAAAACCAAGCAGGAGGCATAAGTCTCCCAGACTTCAAGCAATATTACAAAGCCACAGTCATCAAGACAGTGTGCTACTGGTACCAAAACAGACAGACAGACCAATGGAACAGGATAGAGAACCCAAAAATTAACCCAGACACTTATGGTCAATTAATATTTCACAAAGGAGGCAAGAACATTAAATGGGAAAAAGACAGTATTTTCAGCAAGTATTACTGGGAAACCTAGACAGCTGCACGCAAATCAATGAAACTAGAACACACCCTCACACCATGCACCAAAATAAACTCAAAATGGCTGAAAGACTTAAATATAAGACAAGACACCATCAAACTCCTAGAAGAGAACATACGCAAAACATTCTCTGACATCAACCTTGTGAATATTTACTCAGGTCAGTCTCCCAAAACAACAGAAATAAAAGCAAAAATAAATCAATGGGACTTAATCAAACTGACAAGTTTTTGAAAAGCAAAGGAAAACATAAAAAGAACTGACAAGCTTTTGCACAGCAAAGAAACCAAAAAGAAAACAATAAGACAACTTACAGAATGGGAGAAATTAGTTTTGAATGATGTAACAGACAAGGGCTTAATCTCTAGAATAAACAAGCAACTTATATAACTCAACAGCAAAAAAGCCAAAAACCCAATTGAAAAATGGGCTAAAGATTTCTGGAAGTCCTAGCCACAGCAATCAGAGAAATAAAAGAAATAAAAGGAATCCAAATTGAAAAGGAAGAAGTAAAACTATCACTATTTGCAGATGACATGATACTATACCTAGAGAATCCTAAAGACTCTATCAGAAAACTGTCAGAGGTCATCCACAAATTTGGCAAAGTTGCAGGATACAAAATCAATACAGAGAAATTGATGGATATACAATGGAGAAAGGACAGCTTGTTCAATAAGTGCTGCTGGGAAAACTGGAAAGGCACATGGAAAAGAATGAAATTAGAACACTCCCTAATACCATACACATAAATAAACTCAAAATGGATTAAAGACCTAGATACAAGACCAGACACTCTAAAACTCTTAGAGGAAAACATAGGCCAAACACACTCTGACATAACAACAGCAGCATCTTCTCAGATCCACCTCTTAGAGTATAGACAATAAAAACAACAATAAACAAATGGGATCTAATCAAACTTAAAAGTTTCTGCACAGCAAAGGAAACCCTAAACAAAACAGAAAGACAACCCACAGAATGGAAGATAATCTTTGCAAGTGAATTGACTGACAAGGGATTAATCTCCAAAATTTATAAACACCTTCTGCAGCTCCATATCAAAAAAAACAAACAACCCCATCCAAAAATGGGCAGAAGATCTAAAGAGACACTTCTCCAAAGAAGACATATGGATGGCTGAAAAACATATGAAAAGCTGTTCAACATCACTCATTATTAGAGGAATGCAAATCAAAACCACAATGAGGTACCACCTACACCAGCTAGAATGGCCATCATCAAAAAGTCTACAAACAATAAGTGCTGGAGAGGGTGTGGAGAAAAAGGAACCCTAGTACACTGTTAGTGGGATTGTAAATTGGTGCAACCACTGTGGAAAGCAGTATGGAGATTCCTCAGAAAACTAAACATAGAACTACCATTTGATCCAGCAGTCCCACCCCTGGGCATCTATCCAGAGAAAACTGTGACTCACAAAGACACATGTGCTGTGATGTTCATTGCAGCACTCTTTTCAATAGCCAAGACATGGAAACAACCTAAATGTCCATTGACAGAGGAGTGGATCCAGAAGAGGTGGTACATATATACAAGGAATATATTACTCAGCCATTAAAAAGAATGAAATACCAGCATCTTTAGCAACATGGATAGACCTAGAAACTATCATGCTAAGTGAAGTCAGCCGTACAATGAGACACCAACATCCAATGCTTTCACTGATGTGTGGAATCTGAAAAAAGGACAGACTGAACTTCTTTGCAGAACAGATGCTGACTCACAGACATTGAAAAACTTATGGTCTCAGGAGGAGACAATTTGGGGGTGGGGGGATGTGCTTGGGCTGTGGGATGGAAATCCTGTGAAATTTGATTGTGATGATCATTATGCAACTACAGATATGATAAATTCATTTGAGTAATAAAAAAATAAAATAAAAAAGAAGAAAAAAGAAAAGCATATTATATAAGTGGAAAAAAAATGGGCAAAAGACCTGAATAGACATTTCTCCAAGAAAGATATACAGATGGCCAACAACCACTTGAAAAAAATGCTCAACATCACTGATTATTAGAGAAATGCAAATCAAAACTACCATGAGATACCACCAGTCAGAATGGCTATCATTAATAAGTCCACAAATAACAAATGCTGGAGGGGGTATGGAGAAAGGGGAACCTTCTTTTACTGTTGGTGGGAATGTAAGCTGGTATAACGACTATGGAGATCAGTATGGAGATACCTTAGAAGTTTATACATAGAACTACCATATGACCCAGCAACCCCACTCTTGGGCATACATCTGGACAAAACTTTCCTTAAAAAAGACACATGGACCTGCATGTTCATTGCAGCACTATTCACAATGGCCAAGACATGGAAACAATCCAAATGTCCATAGACAGATGATTGGGTTCGGAAGAGGTGGTATATATACACAATGGAATACTACCCAGCCATCAAAACGAACAAAATAATGCCATTTGCAGCAACATGGATGGAACTAGAGACTCTCATCCTGAGTGAAGTAAGTCAGAAAGAGAAAGACAAATACCATATGATATTACTTATATCTGGAATCTAATATATGGCACAAGTGAACCTTTCCACAGAAAAGAAAATCATGGACTTGGAGAATAGACTTGTGGGTTCCAAGAGGGAGGGGGAGGGAGTGGGATTAATAGATGCAAACTATTGCCTTTGGAATGGATTAGCAATGAGATCCTACTGTGTAGCACTGGGAACTCTGTCTAATCATTTATGATGGTGCATGATAATGTGCAAAAATAGAATGTGTACATGTATATTTATGTGGGTCACCATGCTATACAGTAGAAAAAATTGCATTGGGGAAATAAAAATTTTAAAAAATAATAATTAAAATTTTTTTAAAAAATGGGGGAACATAGTAGTATACATAGTAATACCAAGTTATAAAACATTTCTTGTATTAAAATCTAATCAAAAAAGATACCTTGAGACAAGTGAAAATGTAAATACAATATTCTCAAATCTGTGAGATGCCATAGAGCAGTTCTAAGAGGGAAAGTCACAGTAATGTTGGCCTACCTAGAGAAATAAGAATAATCTCAAATAAGCAATTTCACTTTACATTTATTAAAACTAGAAAAAAGAGAAAAAGCAAAGCCCAAAATTAGTAGAAAGAAGAAAATAATAAAGATCAGTGTAGAAATAAATGAAATGCTTACTTAAAAATATTAGAAAAGGTCAATGAAACCAAGAGCTGGTTCTTTGAAATGACAAAAAAAGTGACAAACTAGCTACACATACCAAGCAAAAGAGAGACATAGTTCAAATAAATAAAATCAGAAATGAAAGATGAGGAGTTACAACCGAAAACACTAATTTTTTTTTTTAAATCATGAGACTACTATGAACAATCATTCACCAACAAATAGGACAACCTATAAAAAATGGATAAATTCTTGGAAACATACAACTTTTTGAGACTGAATCATGAAGAAATAGAAAATCTGAATAAGCCAATTATTAGTAAGGATATTGAATCAGTAATAATTTTTTAAAATCCTCCCAAAAAACAAATGTCCAGCAAAAGTGAGGTGGATGGCTTCACTTGTGAACTTTACCAGTCAAAGAAAATTTAATACTTATCTTTCTCAAACGCTTCAAAGAAAAAAAAAAGGAGAGAATACTTCTAAACTAATTTTACAAAGCTAGCACTACTCTGACACCAAAACCTGAAAAAGATAGTACCAAAAGAAAATTAAAGGCAATATCCATGATGAACATAAATGCAAAAATCCTCAACAAAATATTAGCAAACCAACAATATATTAAAATTATCAAACACCATAATCAATTGAAATTTGATCCAGAAATGCTGAGGTGGTTCAACATTTGCAAATCAATCAACACAATAGACCGCATTAGTAAAATGAAGAGTAAAAATTATATGATCATCTCAATAGAGGCAGAAAAGCATTTGACAGAATTCAACACCTATACATGAAATACTCTCAACAAAGCATGTATAGAGGGAATGTACCTCAATATATCAAAGGCCATATATGGCAAACCCAAAGCAAAGATCACACTCATGGTAAAAACATATAGCTTTTCCTCTAAAATCAAGAGCAAGAGAAAGATGTCCACTCTTGGCATTTTTACTCAGCATAAATATTGGAAGTCCTAGCCACAGCAATTAGACAAGAAAAAGAAATAAAAGTCATCTAAAGTTTAAAAGAAGAAGTAAAAGTGTAGCTATTTTCACATAACAAGTTCTATGTATAGAAAACCCTAAATACTGTAAAAAAAAAAGAACCTATTCTATTAGAATTAATGCCTCAGTAAAGTTTAGTAAAGTTGCAGGATAAAAAATGAATATGCTTGAAATTTCCTGTGTTTATATACACTAAAAACCATGAGAAAGAAAAATTAAGAAAAAATACCATTTATAATTACATCAAACCCCCCCAGGAATAAATTTAACTAAGAGAGTGAAAGACATGTACATTGAAAACTATAAGACATTGATGAAAGAAATTGAAGACATAAATAAATGAAAAGCTATTTCATGTATTAGAAAAATTAATTCTGTTAAAATGTCCATATTACCCAAAGCAATCTACAGATTCAGTTCAATCTCTATCAAAATTCCAATGTCATTTTTCAAAGAACTAGAACAAATAAGCCTAAAATTTGTTGTCTAATTTTAGACTAATTTATTAGACTAATTTTTTAGACTAATTTTTAGTCTGGAACTACAAAAAAACCTTGAATAGCCAAAGTAATCTTGAGAAAAAAACATACTGAAGATATCACACATTCTGATTTCAATCTATACTAGAAAGCTACAGTAATTAAAACAATTTTTATTGGTAAAAAAAACTCACACAGATGGAATGAAGAGACTAGATATGAACACACACTTATGTGACCAATTAATTTAAAAGAGAATTTTGTCTCTTTTAGCCAAGCATATCCAATGCTGAAAGCATATCAAATGTGGTGTCCAGCAACATGCAAAAGAAAGAAAGCAGACCACTATGACACCATACATAAAATTTAACTCAAAAAGGATTAAAATATTGAATGTAAGACCAGCAACTTTAAAACTGTTAGCTTAAAACATTGGCAGTAAGCTCCTTGACCTTGGTCTCGATGATTTTTTTTTTTTTACATCTGACTCCAAAATTGAAGGGAACAAAACCAAAAATAAACTATTATGACTAGTACATCAAACCAACTAGTACTAGTACATCAAACCAACTAGTACTAGTACATCAAACCAAAAAGCTTCTGTACAGCAAAGAAAACAATTAACAAAATGAAAATAACCTATGAATGGAAGAAAATATTTACAAATCATATATACAATCATTTATCCAAAATATAAAAAGAACACAAACAACTCAATAGCAAAGAACAAATATACAAACTGAAACAGCAATTTAAACACTACATGTGTGAGTCATTCTCACACCTGTTAGAATGGCTATTATGAAAAAGGCAAGATATAAAAAGTTTTGGAGAGGATGTAAAGCAAAAAGAACCCTAATACACTATTGGTGGAATGCAAATTGGTGCAGCTACTATGGAAAACAGCATGGAGTTTCCTCAAAAAAATTAAAAATAGAACTTCCATATAATCCAGCTATTCCACTTTTGGGTATCTATCTGAAGAATAACAAAATACCAGTTCCAAAAATATATGCACTACTACGTTCATTGTAGCATTATTTACAATAACCAAGGTATAGGAATCACCTAAGTGTCTATCAATGGATGAATGTACAAAGAAATTATGGTGTGTATATATATATATATATATATATATATATATATATACACACACACACACATACACTATGAATTACTACTCAGTCATTAAAAGGAAGGAAATCTTGCTGTTTGCAACAATATGGATGGACCTTGAAGGCATTATGCTAAGTGAAATACATCAGACCGAGAGAGACGAGTAACAAAACAAATGAACAAACAGAACACATAGCTACAAAAACTGACTGGTGGTTAGCAGAGGAGAGAGAGTTATGGGGGTGGGAAAAGTAGGTAAAGTCAATCAATAGCACAGTTACAGATGGTAACCAGACTTACATGGGTGAAAACTTTGTAGTGTGTGTGTGTGTGTGTGTGTGTGTATAATTATTATGTTTGATATATATAAAATTATCATGTTATAATTATTAACATATCACCAGAAGCTGATATAATGTTACATACCAATTTTACCTCAATAAATAAACAACAACAACAAAAAAGTTAAAATTTGTTTTACAAGTAACAAGAGACTAAAAAATAGTAGCTAAATCAAGAAGGGAATTATTTCTCTATCATGAAAAAATTATCTAGAAGTATAAAAACCAGGAGTAGTATGATGGGATTATAGTGTAGTCAAACACTCTGGAAGTCTCTCATTTTTTTCTTCTATCCTCAATATGTTGCTTCTACTCTTGGACACTTGAACATTATGTCTTCATAATCCTCTATGGTTTTCTCTTTCTGGGACAATAATTATATGCATCTTAGACATTTTTACCATGCCCTACTTGTTTGTTATGCTCTTTTCTATAGTTTCCATTCCTTTTTTTTTTTTTTCTCAGTAGCATCAGTCTGAGTATTTTCTCTTGACCTATGTTCTGGTTCACAACTCATCTTACAGTTATATCTAATCTGCTGTTAAAACCTTCTGTTGAGTTCTTAATTTAAATTTTATTTTTAAGTTCCAGAATTTCTCTTTAAAATTTCTTCATCATTCCTCTGCTGAAGTTGCCTATCTTGTTATATGATTTTTAATATAATATCGATCACATTTACTTTATTTTTTATTTTTTGTTTCTTGGGGCTGCATCTGCAGCATATGGAAGGTCCCAGGCTAGGGATCAAATCAGAGCTAATCAGATGCTGGCCTATGCCACAGCCACAGCAACACTGGATCCGAGCTGCATCTACAATCTACACCAGAGCTCACAGCAACACTGGATCCTTAATCCACTGAGCAAGACCAGGATTGAACCCTCATCCTCATGGATACTAGCCAGATTCATTTGCGCCACAATGGGAACTCCCTTCATTTACTTTAAAAATCAAACTCAAATATCTGTTTTATTTATGCGTCCATTTCTACTGGCTGCATCTTCTCTTAGTTTTAGTCCTGAAGCCTTTGTCTTCCAGCATGTCTGGTGAATTTTTATTGAATGTTAGATGTCATAGATGAAAATTGTAGAACTGAGTTTAGGTTCCAAATCCTCCAAAGATTTGCTTTTATTTCTGGCAGGCAGTTAAGAGAAAGGTCAGTATGTCATTCCAATTTGGATTGGAGCTGCTTAAAAGGACTAATTTATTTCACCATTGCATTTTTATGAGGACTAATCTATTTCATCACCTCTTCTAGGGTAAGGCACTATTGGGCCCCAGCTGAAGTCTGAGGTGTTTGCCATGACCCCTCCTGCCTGATGGGCCTGGACTCTAATGTTTGGCCATGTCCCTCAGCCTTGTAAGACTGGTTAATGCTCTCCTTGGCTCTCAGTATCTGAGTGAATGCTTTCTGCTGTTTTCAGCCTCTAAACTACTACACTGGAATTGACAAATGCCTTAATGTGGAAAGAGGCAGTAAATGTGAGACTTGTTTAACTTCTCTTCTTATGAATATGTACCTGCCTGGGCACAGTGGGTGAGCTTTACGGGAAATAGGAGAGAGGGTTCCTCAATGAGCTACAGCCCCTGTGGGAGGTGGTAGTTTAATAAGTGCATTGCAGCTCCCATGACCTTTCTCACCGTGACCAGATCACTCCACTGAAGGGTGCCATCTTTATGTTCCCCACCCTTGACCTTGAGAAGAATGAAGCAGAAAGGCCAGAGATGTGGGAGGGCAGAGGCTCAGAAAAGCTTTGGAACCCCAGCAGCTTTGTCCTCAGACTCTGTGACTGATACAGGAGGGCACAGCATCTCTTCACTCCTGTGCTTTGGTCTCTTGAATCCTTACCACCTTGATACCACTTAAGTCCTTCAAACAGATATTTTGGAAAAATAATAAAGCAAACAAAGAAACAATTCTCAGCTTCTCTAGTTGTTCTCAGTAGGAAGTGTGATCTGCTAAAATTAGGTGTCAGTAGCTAATTAAGTGGAAGCAATTTAAATTTTAAAATCACTTCATGATCTTAAATGCTTGCAAGAATTCCAACCAATTTATGTCCAAGACCTCCAACATTAGAGGGGTCAAAAAAGAATCGCCCTTCCCTATAAGGAGACATCAGGGAAGTGCTACACAATGCTGCTGACATCTGATTGGCAAAAACTTAATCATGTGGCTACACTGAGATTGCAAGGGAGGCTGAAAGTAGTACATAGTCCAGTTAAAAGTCAGGATTTTATTTCCAAGGAAAAGGGGGAGAGTGTATGCTGAGGTTGATCAACTAGCACTCACTGCCCACAAGGATGTTCTGAAAATATGCTTTGTAGGAAATGTCCTAGCTAGGCTGAGAAATAAGATAAGACCTATCAGGATATTTTGGGGGTACAGGCTGCAGTACAAAAATGTACTAGATTATTAAAGAGTGATATAAATAGTATCTTTATTATCATAAAACACAAAAATATGTTTCAGGAAAGAGGAGGGAAAGATGGCCATGTGTATAGGGGTTGCAAATTCAAATGCCTATAACAAGGAAGATTATTGGCATAGTGTGGCAAATGTCACATTCTTTGTGATAGTAACTGATACAGCTGAGTAGGGACCACTCTCCCTCAATGACCAGTTTGCCACACTCTCTAATGTCACAGACCCTTGAAGCTGGATCTGGATTTGGCCATGAATGCAACTAATAATTGGCAGAACCAAGCCAAGGTATCAATATGGTTTCTTGAAGAGCTGTCTTTGGAGTGAAAAGGACAGTATTAGATCCTGGTACCTGCCACTTACCTTCAACCCTTGGGCATGCCATTTAACCCCACTGAGCCTAGTTTTCCATACAGAAAGGCAGAAATGGGCATCATAGTAAAAATCTCAAAGTTTCCTTTGTGAGGCTCAAATTAGAGGACAGAGCCCTCCTCAGTGTAGACAGTCATCAGGAAATGTAATGTGTTCTCCCAGTGTTCTCTTTCAGGAATGGACAGTGTGGCAGCCAAACCCATGGACACTGGCATCTAAGGGCATTCATTGTTTGCTCGAGTAACAGTCACCTGTCAGGTGTTACCAATCATATGCCACCAAACACAAGCTTAGGGATGGCAAACCCGGTGGTCTGCGCCCCGATAAGTCCTCTTTGTTTTACCTTCATGCTTCTGACTCCTCCTGGCTGGTTCCCAAATCTTCAGTATTAGATTGGATAATCCTACTTTTAATAATGCTCAGGGTATTTGCCTCCCTTGGGGGACTGTGATCACAGCAGTGGAGGGTATTAAAATGGAGCTGAATGCCATGCAGAACACTTACCCTTTAAGCTGTGTGTATATGACCATGGCGTTTTGCATGTGCACATACAAAGGATGTGTGTGTGTGTGTGTGCGCGTGTGTGTGTGTGTGTGTGTGCGTGCATGTGCATTGTCTATATGTATGCCTTCTCTTAATATTCTGAAATTTTTTTGTAAGTAAAATATTACATTGAGCACCTAGGTTATTTACAATGTTAACAGAAAACACTGCAGAATCATTTCATAACACGTTTCCTAAATCAATGAAATTATTAACTTCCAAATTCTTTGTTTTTAATTCTCCTGAATGGCTTTAGCTCGGCATTCTCCTTAAGGGCATAGAGACCCCAGAAATGAAGTTAATACATGGTTGAATTTATTTCTAGTTATTTTAATTGTGCTTAGTATTTTTAAATGTAGTATAAACTGAGTAGTCATCAGGGATGTGATTTGCCCCCATTTATAATAACACATTTTAGGGGGTGGTTTTTTACCCCCTTAACCTGATTATTTTGGTAATCAAGGGGCCACTCTAAAAAATAATTGGTAGAGAACAGAGAAAAGCAATATACAGTGTTACTAATATACACCAGGGTTTAAGCTGACATGAAATTTTATCTTAATTATCGGACAAATTTGTACTCCCACTATCTAATTCAATTTGCATGCATCGGTAGACACTTATTAAAGGTAATATTACATCTGTCATTTTAAGACTGGTGAGAATTTTATCATATGAGCTGCATGAAACAGCCACTCTATTATGTACAGAATTCTTTTGTATGGTTTAAAATAACCAGCATTGCATCCTAATTAAGTATTTTTTGTAATTGTCTTCAGGGCAGTCATCCTCTTGTCCATTTTGTGTCCATCTTGTAAGTTATTTGGACACAGAATTGAAGTTGCAGGAATGCACTTCTCCTCCCCCCTATTTCCTCATTCTGGGTGAAAAATGAGAGCTCTACTAATAAAATGTAAACTGGAATCAAATGTTCAAATAAGATTTTATGAGAAACATGCAATGCATAAACCCGTCTCAGAATTCTCCACTGGATTTAGAATTCTGCTGTATACAAATATATTAGGCTGCTGAAGCATTAGCAGTTGAATACATTAGGGTTATTTTTGAGATGAGTTTATTAGATTTGTACTTTTGTAGAACATGAATTGGTGGAGTGCTCATATAGCATCATCAATTCAGGATAATGGTGGCAGTTTCTGAGCATAAAGCCCTAAAATGCCATTAAAGTTGATACCATCCCTTCCAAACAGACCCCAAAAGAAGCCCCCAGATTTCTGCTTTGAGTTTCAGGACTCTGTGAGGTTGGAGATAAAAATCCAGGTTCAAAAATGCTCATCTAATTGCATTTTTGCTCCTCCTGCTCCAGACATCTTGGTTTTAGAGCTCTTTTGTTCCACCCACCAAAGGGAATGAAATAATGAATTAAGGAATGAAAATAGCAGTCAGCATGCAAGGAAAAAAAAAGGGGGAGGGGATCCAGAAGGGCAAGTGTGCCCAGACAGGAACTGCTGGTGTGGGGCTCTGGTAAAGGGTGAAAAGTCAGGGGTGAGAAATCCTCAGGCAGCGGGTCCTCTAACCTCCTTCTACCTGGTTTTCCTAGGGAGCAGAATCCTCTTGTAAATGGAAGAATCAAGCATTGCAGCTTTTGATTTGCTCATCCCTGGGCCCACAAGTGCATTTGACATGCTCACCGACCCTTTTCTGCTTGGTAACAGGATTTGAGTTTTCTTGTCCTATTTAAAAAAAAAAAAGTGAAACATGTGTCAGTGACTGCGCCAGAGCTCCCACAGAGTCCAGCCAGACGTCATACACTCACAGAATTGTCAGAGCATTCAGTTGGTCACAAGGCTGCCTTCTTTAGGGGGAACTTTAAAAATAAATTAACCAAGATGTTTTATCATAGGATTAATTTTTTTCTTTTCTTTTTCCCTTTTTGGGGTTGCATCTATGGCATATGGAAGTTCTGGAAGTTCTGGGGTCAGGGGTCAAATCAGAGCTGCAGCTACAGGCCTGTGCCACAGCCACAGCAATGCCAGATCTGAGCTGCATCCACAACCTATACGAAGCTTGTGATAGCACTGAATCCTTAACCTACTGAGCAAGGCCAGGGATGGAACCCGCATCCTCATGGACACTATGAGTCACAATGGGAACACAAGTATTATTTTTTTTTTCTTTTTAACTGAGACCCAACATAATCTTGAGCTGCTTCTTAAGGATGAACAATTTAACTTCAGTTAACTTAATGGAGTTTGTTTGTTTGTTTTTGTTTTTTTTTTTAGGGAGTTCCTGTTATGGCTCAGCAGTAACGAACCTGACCTGCAACCTTGAAGATGCGGGTTCAATCCCTGGCCTCGCTCAGTGAATTAAGTATCCAGAATTGCCGTGAGCTGTGGCGTAGGCTGGCAACTGCATCTCCTATTTGACCCTTAGCCTGGGAACTTCCGTATGCTGCACATGTGGCCCTAAGAACCACACTCACCAAAAAAACTTATTAGAGTTTTTTCCTTATCATTTGATTATTACTTAAGTCTGTAATAGGACTCACTTGGTGTTGGAGAATGGTGCTCCTATTTCAAACCATCTCAGAATCTAAATATCCATATACCTCCTCCATGCTTTTTTTCTCAGGGAATCATAGCAGCCTAAACTCCCCAGAGATGGGAAGAGCATACCTGGGTCTTGGAGCGGAGAAGACAGGAGGGAAGACTCCATTCTCCCTCACTCCTATTCAGGGGAAGGGGATGAATAATTCATGGTGCCACATGGAGGTCTTCTTTGAGACTTCTCTGGAACACGCCTGAGCCGGCTAAGGACCAGGGAACTTACAAACAGTCACAGTGTGCTGTGTCAAAGAACAGTCAATCAATCTCCAAAGAAATGTGAGGAGAACAGGTTTTTCATGCCTGTGAGTTGGGAGGAAGCCAAATGTGTGTTGCCATTTGATGGTAGAATCAGTGTACACCTGTTCCGACCAGCTGTCAATGTAACCTGTGTCAGAGGCAGGCGTCACACCCGCCACATCCTCACAGCGGGCCACGTCTGCCTGACAGTCGGGACAGACAGCACCAGGAACTTGGGGACCAGCAAAGGAGGAGCTAGCGGAGCCATGGCGGGGACACAGATGTGTGAGGAGTGTGATAAAAGAGGGAAACATCCGAGGGAATAAGCTCAAACAAAACAGCAAATGTCATTTGCATTATATAATTATGGCCAACCATGGAGTCCTTTGTAATAACACTCAGTAGGCCAATGTTAAACCTACAGTGAGTGATAAAAAGGCCTCAGCTTGAAAAAAGGTCAGCATGAATTAGTATATATTTGCTGATTAATTCGGAGTGTGCCTTCGTAAATTTTATAGTCCAGGGCCCCGGCCTGATTTGAGACAGCTTCCTATGAAATTCAAATGCGCTGGGTTCAGCACCAACTAAATTCCAGCCCTGCACTGTGCTTTGTGGAAAACTTTATCCAACAAACACGGGCACACACAGGCACATGGCAATGTATAGAGACGGCTAGGCTTGTGAACAGATAGATTCTAAAGGACTAGACGCCCACAGCTCCAGAGAGAAGAGGACATCCGTGCTGTTCCTCTGATCACACACATGAAACAAGATGTGTGACTGCAGATAGCACTTGCCACCTCCTTGTGTACGGCTGGCTGTGACAGGTCTACTGGAAAGATTTCTGCCTTTTTACCAGATTTCTGCAACATTAATCTCTTATGATGCTATTTAGTCGACATTAAGAAAAAGCATCTGTGTGGGGGTGGGAGAGCCAGGACTTAATACACTAAATGCAATAAGGAGAATATTTCACCTAAGAGAGTGTTGACCTGAAACTACTTTTAAGATTATACATACAGATTCTGATTTTAGATGGAACTCATATTAATGAGCATCTACTGTATGTAAGCTGATTTGTTAACTTGAATTCTCCCAGTTGCTCTATAATATCCCAATTGGTATCTTCAGGTAGCAACTCCTCCAGGAGGGCACAGGGTTCAAATGATGCCCTTGGGATTTGACCACAGATTTGACCACTTCCAAAAGCCTGTGCTTCCCACTTCAGCCACAATGTCTATCTTTGCAGTTGGTTGTTACACATTTTGATATCTATTTGCTAAATCCTTTGCCAGGTGCTCTGAGTTGCAGACCCACATGTAGAGCATAGACACTTAGCAGATTTCAATCACTTAATCTAGTTTATTCCAACCCCACTGCTTCCCCAACAAGCCAGGAACTGTAGTTGGCAAGCCTACCCCATCCAGATTTCTCCAGTACAAGGATCTCCATCCAAACTAAGGTCTCCCCTTTGCTTCTACATAGTGGCTTTTCTTTACACAAAAGATGGAGATTGTACCCTAAGACTCTGGCTGAGCTCCCAGCCCCCTCTCAACAAAATCTGTAAATGTACCAAATGAATTGCATTTCTTAAAAATTAGTGAAGCTGTTGGCTTCACTAACAGAGGCCCTCCCACAAACAAGAGAGGTTTGCTGATGCTTCAGGGGAAGTGCTGGCTATGTTTTGGGAAAGGAGGACCAGGCCTGACCTGAGGACCAGTTGAATTATGGTGCATGGTTTTAGATGCTCATTTTAGGGACTCAAATCTAAATTGGTAACTTTCTGTCTGCTTCATATTTTATATGGATTGAGAGTGGGAGGTGCAGTGGAGTTATCAGGTAAGTTTCTTGGAGGAGTGGAGTGATGGAAAAACACAGCCTGGAGGTCAGCAGGATGGCTCTTTGCCAGGTTCTCTTTTCTTCAAGTTTGCAGAATGATGTTTGACTCTTCTTGAGCCTCCATTTTTCTTGAGTGACATGAGTGTCTGATCTCCAAGTGCCATCTGACTTTGACCTTAAACTATTAATAACAATACCTAGTATGGTGACATCCTTCATGGTTCACAAACTGCTCATACATTTATTATTCTAGAGATAAAAATCAGAGAGGTGAAGTGACTTATCCAGGGCAAGAAGTAGAAAGCTAAAGGTTAGAGACTAACCTGGGGTGTGCTAAGCTGGGGTGTGCAGTTCCCTCCTCATTTGAGCATCTACAGGACGGCTCCCAAGACACGGTGTTCACCCCTGTGGGTGTTCTGTGACAGGTCCACATCTGAGATGGGGTTTCAATCAGTTTATCAGGCCAGTAAACCTCCTACCTCACCCTGATCTTCTTAGTGTCACCCCATGCAGCCTCTCTGAGATCCTGCTACCTCATTAACAGCACAGGGAACAGTGTTCTGTGTTGCCTGACCTTTACCCTGTGGCTCTAAGGATAGAGCGAAAGGTCTCCAACAATCTCCAAGTCCTGCCTCTCTGTCCCCACCCCCACCTCTGCAGCTGCTCTCTCAACACTGCCCTTTGCTTCTACACGTGAGTAACACACACCTTCACACAGTTCCTCTTTCTGAAAAGCACTTCCCTTTCAGGGTCTGGAACATTCAGCATCTCTCTCCTTATCTCCCTAGACCCTCACTGGCTATCATTTACACTTTTCTTGTCCCAGCTTTAATGTCACTTGCTCGGAATGGACTTCTTTAAGCCTTGCACTGGGTATAGTGCCTGTTTCATATTCTCAGAGCTCCCTTTACTTTTCCCTTATAGCATTTATCACAAATTTAATACATGACCTGTGTGATTATTTGATAAATGTCCACATTCCTCAAATAATTGACTTCCAGCTAGCCCTACAACTAGCAGAAAGTGACCTGATTCTTGAGCATGAGCTGAGCCTTTGGGCCTGTTTGTCACCACACCTAGAATGAAATTGGACACTGCATAGGTGCTCATATGCCCTTGAAGGCTGATCTTTGGGAAGTGAAAGAAGTCAAGCAAGTGGCAAGACATGAATTTCAGCTATGTCAGGAGGTTCTTCAAAATTGCTGCCAAGCCTGCCACTGACCCAAGGGCCTGCACATCATGGATGCCACATTACCCATGCCAGCTATCACAGTTATGGCCCTTTAGAGGTGGAAACCACAATCAGTGCAGGAATTTAATGCAGTTCATTATAAAGCCAATCAATGGCTAAAACAGTTTTAGCATTTAAATTTTAGTTTCCAAATTATAAGGATTTTTCTAGAACCCTATTTGAAGCAGGAAATCATAGAGTTCTATGAGATGGGTCATAAAATAGATCTTGATCTGCTCCTGTTTGCCAACCTGTGCTAAGGTGACCAACTATCCTGCTGTGCCCAGACTGAGGGATCACTTGTGCTATGGGACTCTCAGGGCTAAAGCGAGGAGAGCCCCAAGCAGACATGTGACAGATGCAGTGGAAACACTTAAGACAGAAACTGGATTGTCTCCAAGTGAACTTAGTCAGACAGTGAAAGACAAAGAAGTTAGTCAGACATATGGTATCACCTATATGTGGGATCTTTTAAAAAATAATACAAAAGAACTTATTTGCAGAACAAAAACCAACTCACAGACTTTGAAAAACTTATGGCTACCAAAGGGGACAGGTAGTGGGGAGGGATGGACTGGGGATTGGCACATGCACACTGAGGTTATGGAATGACTGGTCAGTGAGAACCTGAGGTATAGCATAGGGAACTCTACCCAGTGTTCTGTGCTAATCTGTGTTGGAAAAGGATCAGAGAGAATGGATGTGTGTATATGTATGAATGGGTCATTTTGTTGTACAGCAGAAATTACCACAGCCTTGTAAATTAACTATACTTCAAGAAAACTTAAAAATTAAAAAAAAAGAAAAGAAACTGAATTATCTGATCTCAGGGTGGAGTCTCCCCAAAAGCAAACCCAAGATGAGGACTTAGGTACAAGCAATTTCTTTGAGGGGTGTTTGGAGGAAACAATGTGGAGTGCAAGAGAGATAAGAGAGGAAAACCAGAAAGTAGTTTCCATAATGGGTAGCAAGAGCTTGGAGAAAGCATGTGGAGGCTTAGAAAAGTATGGAGCAGGATGGGGGCAAGTTTTTTTACTGACTCCAACCACTCATTGGTTGAGGGTTATTCCCATGTGGTGTTGACTTTCTCACCCTTGGGGCTATTCCTGCACTAGGCTGTCACCACTCTGGGAACTCCTTATAGCAGCTGCCATAACCAGACCAAGGGGTTATATAGACCAATGAGGAACGAGATGAGATATCAAAAACACGTGACACCCCCTAGGAGACTAGAAATAGATGAGCCTAAGGGGTTAACTTGAGTCATGGTCAATGGAGGGGGACAAGACTCAGAGAAGTGGAATCCAGTATAGATTCAAAGGGACAGAATGCAGCCAAGTGGATTGGGACATAGATCTAGACCAAAGGAATGCTGGTTGTATCTGCCAAGACTCAATGCGGAAACTTCTTTTATTTTGGGCAGAGAAGATTTAATATGTGGAGTAAATGTTTTTAAAGTATTTGGAAGGGCTGGAGGAGTAGATGTCAGGAACCAAAACTTAACTACCAGCTTCAAGGTCACACTATCCTGACTGTGGTCCAGAGATCAGGAAGCCAGGGTTTACTGCTGCCACTGCATCTGACTCTCACTGCTATGACTTGCCACTGCTGTGACCACCCCAGGTTTATACCTCTGCCCAGGCAAGATGGCCACTGCCTTGTATTCTAAATATCCCCTAAATTTATTAGATTAGTAGAACCCATTTACATCTAGAATCCTAACAGCCAAGGCTTCTGGATGATGTAAATTGTAGTCTTCCAATTTTTTCAAATAAAGTAGGGGAAGAAATGAAAGTTGAGAGAGCAATCCCAGTATTAAATAGACAACATACAACCTTGCATGAGCTGCTGTCTTAAAATAGTTTTATTACACGTTAAGTGGAGCTGATGAAGAGTCCCAAGAGAAGCAGAATAAGACCAAGATTTCATTAGTCTTTCTCCTTTATCTTGTGTTCTCTTGCAGAATAAACTGATCCATTGGGGTGAATGATGCTTGGGGAATGCAAGGGTCACTTTTCAGAAGGAGCTCCACCCTTGCTGATTTTTCCAGCTGCTTTCAGAAATATAATATGGGCCATTCCCTCTGCTTCCATAAAGCTCTGAGTTCACCTCTGTTTTCATTCTGGCCCCACTTGTCAGATGGTGATCTCCTTACAATCAAGAACTATTCCTATATTGTCTTTGAATGCCCTGTGCATGCACTGGATTCATGGAACAGGCCAGAGGGGCAGCACACTGGTGTGGAATGAATGCACTTACTCCATCATCAGGTGTGTGGTAACTTTATGGAAGCTCCTTTATTTACCCAGCTCATCTCTCATGGCACCACAAGTACCCTCACGTAGGTCAGAGCCAGGGCCTCAGGCTGGGCTGTGAAATAGCTGTGCCCCTCTGAGATAGTAAGACTATGTAGGCATGAAACCATGTCCTCCTTACCAGACTTCTTCCCATGAGCTCACACACCCCTGGGTCTATGACCAGGTAGGTTTCCAAGGAAGCTTGCTATAAAGCATCTCTCTCAGCTAGGAGTAGCCTAGTTCTCAGATCATAGGAATGTTATTTTCCTTGGCACAAATCTACTGCATTTGAAAGTCAGGGCTATCTATCGTATCTGAGGAAACACTCAAATCCTACTATCTTTTCCTTTTCCCATCCCAACCCATTGTGGCATTGACCTATAAGACCCACAGAAGGAGCCCTTCACCAACCACTTCCTTGTCTTTAGGAAACTGACATTAGGAAAGCAGACCCAGGCCACACATCTATCCAGTGTTATAGAACTTCTTTCCTAAGTACTGGTCCAGTTTCATTTCTATCAGCTTTATCCAGAGAAAACAGAGCTCCTTATTTTAAAGATAGAAAAAATAAAACTTTCTATCTGATTTCAATCCATCATGCTAACTAACATGGGAAGAATCTCTTTCAACTTAACTTTTTTTCTACTTCTTTTGCCATTCTCTTCTCTGCAGAAAGAAAGACAGAAGAGGGAATGGTTTTTAAAAAGTGAGTTATTATCAAGTGAGACTAATGGAGGCAGGTAACACCATGCAGGCCCTTGTTCTCACTTTTAATTGTTTATATAGGGGGCTTCTCCATTCCCCTTATTCTCTGCAGGGGCCAAAAACAGCTCATAGTTACTTCTAGCTGGACCACCCAGAGTCTAATCTCCAGTGATTTTCATGTCTGGCCCCACTCCTTGGCCTGGCTTCTGCCATTTTGAGAGTGGTCATAAGATCCAAAAAGTGAAGCCTGGCCAGCTGGACTCCAGAATCCAGGGAGAGATGCTTTGCCTATTCTATGGATATCCCTACCACCACCAAGTAGCCAACAGAAGATTAAACAGTAAAACATCAGAAAGCCTTCAAGTACCTTTTTCCAACTGACTTAGAGATGTCATATGGGCCAGTGGCCACTCTGTACCAGACCCAGGATAAGTCATGAGAAATTCACTTTGGATATTCAGGTTTAAACTGGTTCTCAACATTTACCCCTTGTTAAACAGCACCTATGAAATTGGTGAAGATGGAGACAGCCATCACAAATAGGTTCAAATATACTTTTACATGAGTTTTTGACAGAGATTTATTTTGCTTGGTTCTGTGGATGGTGGAGTGTGGAGTGAAATATGGAGCTAGGTTTCTGCAGTAGGCAGAGGGAGACAATGATGATGGCAAAGTTGATGATAGTGAAGTTGATGAAGAGTATACAGGGCATCCACTTGTTGGTGCACAGGGATGGATGAGATGAGCTCTGTAGGATCTTCCAGATGTGAGTTCTGATCTCCCCATTGTTGTGGATCTGTTCACTTTTAATTTGTTCCTGACACGAGATGTGGATTATATATCTTCTGAAATCCACTGGAAGATCTATCAAGGATGTAAACTCGACTATGTAAGAAACCACTTTCAGGCACATGAGTGGGTTGCCTTAGAAGCAGTAGAAGTTTTTCTTTTTTAAAAAAATGAGGAAGAACAGAGTTTTTCTGATGAAATGGCTTCTTTAGCCTGAATGAGGTAGAGATCCAGACAATAAAATAATGATTTAATAGCCTTGAAGTCAATCAGTGGAATATAATAACATTAATTAGCCTTTTATGCCCAACTCACAACTAATTCTGTTGTCGACTTATTTTTGTTCCAAAAGGATTACTAATGAAATATTTAATATTTCACCAGTTTCCAGAATCATTTCCACATTGGCTGGTAATTTTCTCCTATATAGCTTGAAATTGTACTCTTGATAATTTCACCCCAGAGTGTATCTACATCACAGGATCACTGACTGCAGGAGGAAAGGCTCTTCGGTCTTTGATAATCGGATAATAGCTTCACTTTTAGCCAGTAGAGGAAGTCAAGAGCAAGAGAGTACATATAAAGTGAGTATAATTCATTATTCAAATCTGCTAGTGAAGCACTGAAAACAAAGAGAGAAGAGGAATAATGGTGTCATTATTTTTATTACTCTTGGGCAAACCTAGCGTGAAACATTAAAGAAGACCGAGGTGAGCTTTCTGACTGTACGGTGACAAATTGACTTTCGGAGCAATATTGATAAGGGGAAAGTAAAGCAGACAGATTTTCTGTACAAGGTTTGCTTTCTTATTAGTGATCCCATAAACTATTTCCTTTTTGCCAGTGCTTTAAAAAAAACCCCTATCGTTTCTTATCCTTTGGAGACCGTACCAGTGGCTGGGGTGAAATGAAGTGGGGTTTCCTGAGCTCCCTGAATCAAGAGCCCATGCCCTAAGAGTGACAAAGCCCAGGTGAGTGAGTGGGTGGGAGGCCTTTTCTTCAGAGACAAAAGGATTCCAAATCATAGAAGAGTGAGTATCCAAGGATTTTTGCAGATGCTAATGGAAATGGAAATGTCATAGATTTATTTTATCTCAGACCTTCAAAGTTCCCTCACCGTTAACCATTTTAATGAATATTTCTTTATGATCATCTCTCTTCTTGGGTTTCATGTCACTCAGAAATGTATCCATTGATGCTCCAGCAGTCTTTACAAGCTGGGATCATATTATGGGGAAATATGATGGAATTAGGTGGGGCAGGAAAGGTGAGGGCACTATGGAGGAGCTTCCCTGAGCAGGACTGGGAGTGTGAGCTTGCCTGTTGGCTGTGGTTCCAGGGTCAATGGGAAGCATTCCCATATCTTTCCTCCTCCTCCAAGAATAGCTCATACATCAAGGTGCAAGTTACCTAGAATTCAACGATTACAGATATATCCCTTTGGGTTTTTATCTACAAATGAATACTTTGATCAAGCAAATAACCTTGAGAGAAGTATTGTGCTGACCTACTGCTCACTAAAGTGTTAGTGGTCAATCAAAACAGTTTTTGTCCCAACCGGAGGGATGAAGAACGAGAGGGTAGCTATATGGTACAGGTATTCTAAAGAATGGGGAGGGACAAAAAACACACAGAAAAGGGAGAAATGAGAAATGGAGAGCACAAGTATGAACAGCCATGCTATTATCACTTTGCTGGTAAGAAAGAAAACCATTTTGTCATCCACCTAATCCCTCTTTGACTATCCATGTAATGCAGAGAAATAACAGTACCAGAAGCATGAATTAACCTGTTTAAATTCTTTTTTTTTCTGTCTTTTTTTTTAAGGGCTGCACTTAAAGCACACGGAAGTTTCCAGGCTAGGGATGGAATTGGAGCTATAGCTGCCAGCCTACACCACAGCCACAGCACAGCAACATGCCTTGTCTGCAACCTACACAACTCACGGCAATTCTGGGTCCTTAACTCACCCATTGAGGCCAGGGATTGAACCCACATCCTCACAGATATTAATTGGGTTCATTACCACTGAGCCACAACAAGAATTCCAGCCTGTTCAAATTCTGATGAACCCACTAACTACCACAGATGACCCAATTCATTGTAGAAAGCCATCATTATTAAATCCTTGAGTGAGGCAGCAGACTCTTACTTAGAAACCAGGCTCAAGATGGCTTCGTTTATGTGAGCTCCTTGATGTGTCTATATCTCATTTTTTGTCATCTGAAAAATGGGTTTATAGCATCAACCCCCCACCCCCAGGAACCAACTCATTTATTTATTTATTTAGCTAATATGTCTTGAGCATTTACTATGCACCCAGCACTATCATAGAGATTGCAGACACTAAATAAAAATAAACAATTTTGTTTTAATAAAATGCTCTGTCATCCTGGAGATTACTTTCTAGTGACAATGTTTTTGAAAGAATTTTGCAAGTAGTTAGGTACTACAAACATGTAAAAGTGTAAAAGAAATCTACTTGGAGAAGAGACTTGTGGCTGCCTGATGGGAGGGGAGGGAGTGGGAGGGATCGGGAGCTTGGGCTTATCAGACACAACTTAGAATAGATTTACAAGGAGATCCTGCTGAATAGCATTGAGAACTTTGTCTAGATACTCATGTTGCAACAGAAGAAAGGGTGGGGGAAAAATGTAATTGTAATGTATACATGTAAGGATAACCTGACCCCCTTGCTGTACAGTGGGAAAATAAAAAAAAATTATTAAAAAAAAAAAGAAATCATCTGTCTTTAAATTCTAGTTTTGTTTTCCAGGGCAACACAGGGCCAGTGTCAGCAACCAAGACAGAATTGTTCTCTTCAGGTGTTAGAAGACAACTCTAAATCCTTGAGTGAGGCAGCAGACTGGCCTTTGCCTCTTCAAACTAAATACCCCTAGTTTCTTTGGCTTCTCTTCCTATGGCTCACTTTGTAGATCCAACCCTTCTTCCTTGCACTCACTGTGTCCCTTTAAGGGTGGGGCCCTGGGCAGAACACATGATCCTAGAATAGACCCCAGTGGAGAGTGACGGAATCTGCCTGTAATGCAGACCCCGGTATAGACTCAACATGCTTATTGAGCAACCATTGTTTTTCTTCGGCACCAATGCCCATGTATACACAGAACATTCATGCCAATTTACAGAGGCATCAAGTTTGAAAATGACTCCAGGCATTACTGTGAGTAGAGAGAAAAACAGAGCTGGTGTATCAGCATGGCATGCATAATCCAGTAGCCTCCATAATTTAATAGAGAAATAACATTTCTCATTCTCATCACCAGAAAACAATCACCATATGAATGCACTTTAGGTATTAATACCTATTCCTTGATGCATAAACAATCTCATTTAAAAATCCTCACTCCCAAAGATGCTTATCTTCTACAGGAGGAGGCACGTGGTTGGGGGGAAGGCAAGGTAAGCATGATCCATCACGTACAGCTGAATTCCCGGCCAAATTCATAGCCATAAGAATAAAAAATAGTTAATGAGTATCATCAGAGTCAGTGCCCCAAATAGTGAGATACAGAATTCCATTCACTCTATCACAGCCATGACTGACATTTAATTATTCTCCATTTTTTTGGTGCTTATAATTCCATTCTTATCATTCATTGTAAATCCTTTGGAACCCCTAGTAAAAGCGAGATCGAGTGACAAAACAGAGATAATGAAATCAGAGGCAATAGAATAAAATTGTATCTTGTAGGTAAAGCAACAATTCAGTAAGCAAGTTATTTCATAAGGTTGCAGAAGCTGGGGGAAGGCATCAGAATTAATGTTGCAGGCTTTCGGGAGAGTTGAGGAGTCCATGGGTGGGGGCCCCACAATAGATGGGAGTATATTGGGTGGTGGAAAAAACATTTGAATGAGCATTAACCCAGTTGTGCTTCTGGAGAGTCTGGCTGTGTGACCTTCGCATATAATTTAACCCTGAGTTTTTCACTTTCCTGTCTATAAAATGCCCTCACCCCATTTTTAAAATTATTGTAAAACCAAAAAAAAAAGATGCATATTTGCTATACAAATGTAAGGACTGAAATTATTTCCTAGCATGAGAGGTGAGACTGGAAGGCTATGGGCAATGTTGAAAAATGAAGAATATCTTGCTCAATTTCACCCAGGAGGCATAGGATTGCAGAGCCCCTACTCTATTCCAGTGCTAGCCGAGAGACCCAT
The DNA here is from genome assembly GCF_016906955.1 of Phacochoerus africanus. Taxonomy (NCBI): domain Eukaryota; kingdom Metazoa; phylum Chordata; class Mammalia; order Artiodactyla; family Suidae; genus Phacochoerus; species Phacochoerus africanus. Next base: position 88,501,652 of record NC_062546.1, read on the forward strand.
TGTACCCTGACTTCTCCCCGCTCTCTCTGCCTTACCAGTTACACTGCCTAGTTTGACCATTGGGCTCTGCTGAGAAAAGTTGGAAGAGAAAAAGATTTCCACACACAGCTGTGGAGCCTCTGAGCCCAAAGGAGATGCCAAGTTGAAAGCCACTGGTGTGGAGATGCCAAGGCTGCTAAACCCAAGAAAGGAATGTGGATATGTTGCCAACCAAGAAGAGGGACTGGGCAATCATGGAGAGTTAAAGTTTGAATGAAATCAGGGGATCAAAATCCAAGCATCCAGAGTGGAGAGTGATGGATGCAGTGGGCCTGGGGAAGGCTGGTCTGGCTTTGGAAGTGGCCAGTTTCAATGTTCCAGTCAAGGGGATACATTGGTGGGCACTTGCACTTAATCTAAAGATGCAAAGTTGGAGTTCCCATTGTGGCACAGTGGTTAACGAATCTGACGAGGAACCATGAGGTTGCGGGTTCGATCCCTGTCCTTCCTCAGTGGGTTAAGGATCCGGCATTGCCGTGAGCTGTGGTGTAGGTCGCAGACACGGCTTGGATCCTGCGTTGCTGTGGCTCTGGTGTAGGCCGGCGGCTGCAGCTCCGATTGGACCCCTAGCCTGGGAACCTCCATATGCCATGGGAGTGGCTCTAGAAAAGGGAAAAAAAAAAAAAGATGCAAAGCTGGTTGCATCGGATATCTGGCAAGAGAGTTTACTTTTCTTCCTATTTACTAGACTTCTTCCCACCCCCTTTTCTCTGTGTGTCTCTGCGTATGGACACAGTTTACATCTTTCTGATCACTGGTTTTCCTGCGTAGTAACAGATATTGATGCAGTCTTACATTTTCTGAAAGATACCATGTGTCTCTGTTCATGTGGCAGCCATGAGAAGACTCCTCTCAGATCTCTGACTTCAGGAAGCATAATTAACCCTTGGCCCAGCTGCCACGCTCTGAAATCCATCATTGCGTTTGTGCTGAGACCACTCTTACCACAACGTGCCCTAACCAATGACTAAATGCAGCAGGGAGGCTGAGGCAGGCTCTTTCCTGGGTAACAGTGGACTCCTCTGCTGGAAGACTGTGGCTTGGCACTCCCTGAAAGCCTTGTCAAACTCCCTGTAGGACTGCACTGCAGTCCAAAATGATTTCACCCACCCCTTCTTCCTTCCCTCGAGGTCAGGTTAGCATCAAAGTACAACAGCTCTTCCAGCCCCTCTCCCACTGGTTTCTTCTCACAGCCATTCCCCCTAATACCTTTCTGCATATCTAATTTTACCTTCATATCTGCTTTTCAATGGACTGCAATTTTTGCAAGTCACCCCAAAAATGTTTTCCAAGAGTATATTTAGGCCTCACTCACAGCCTCAGAAATCTACCCTTACATATACTCTGGCTCAAGACTAGACCCTAACAGAACGTATCTCTTTTTTTTTTTTTAGGAAAATATTCTAAGGTGCCATGAATCAGAAATGTCCCCCAGATAGAATATCAATTCAACAGTAGGGAACAATGAAGGGTCATTTCCCTCAAAGACAATTAAAATGCCAATTGATGTCTTTCTTTTCTTCCTCTTTCCCCTCCCTTCTGGGCACATCAGCCCTAAAGCTTTTAGGTGGGGCAGAACAAGGTAGGCATCCATGCCAGGATTGGGGATGGGGAGAGCCACAGTAGCTCGGAGGGGGAGTCTCTGGAGATGAGGGTGTCTGTGGGGGTGAGGGGGAATGCGGCCCTGAGTGGGTGTTACAGCCCAAGAAGCCCAAGGATCACCCAACACGGATGGCCGGCCCAGGTGAGGCCAGGAGAGATTTCACCAGTGGGGAGAGAGGTGGTGGATCAACCCCATGTGGGTAGCCAGGCACAAGGTTCTAGGGTTGAATGGGTTTGGAGGACATCTGTGTGAGGGAGGGGTGGCAGTCAAGGTGGGAGTTTGGTTATATACAAGAGGTTTGAACAAATAACTAAATATATTTATTATAATACCATCTAAGATTCTTATTGTGAGAAAGGGAAGTTTAAAATATGGAAAGAGAGAAAACCAGACATGTGTTGGATTGCAGATGGAAGTACCACTGTGAACTCACTATTTTCAATACGTACAGATAGATACAGAAATAAATATAATGTAAAGGTGTGCCTGTGTGTGTGTGTGTGTGTGTGTGTGTGTGTGTGTGTGTGTGTGTAAACTAAAAGAAACCAGTGTATGTGCGTAAACTAAAAGAATTCCTTGGAGAAGTGGCTAAATCCAGGGCTGAGGTGGGGAAAGTGCAAGATGACACAGGAACATCTAAGATGCCAGACAGCAAGGAAGCTCAGTGATGCAGACAGATTGAAAGAACACAGAAGCCAGTTTGAGAGGGCTCCCCTGGCCGAAATCAGGGTAATATGAGCAGTAAAAGAAGCAATGATGATAATGAAATATAATTTATTGAGTCAAATAGAAAAACATATTAAGAAGTATCAAAAAAAGTATATGGAAAGTCTGATGAGGAACAAGGTATATATACAGTTCAAAATTCCTCCTGAAAAAATACTAATTAGCTAGAAAGATAAAAGTGTCACTTTAAAGTGAAGGAATAAGCAGCCATCACCTTAATCAAGTGATCAAATTGACAAGTAGGACCAATAAAAATTGTGTGTCACCTGCTGGAGGCAATGAAAAGATTCCAGCATCACTTGTGTAATATTCCTGCCAAAGGATATTCTTTGCAGTATAATTTGTAGTAGTAAAGAAATCAGAAACAATGAAAATGTCCATTAATGGAGGGCTAGATAAATAAATTATGGTGCAGGCAAATAATAACATACTATGTAATCTTGGAAAATAATTATTTGAGTAAGCCAAGCTGCAAATAAAGTGTAGTGTGTGTGTGTGTGAAGTGTGTGTGTGCATAAAAGTATCTCTGGAGGGATATCCCAGGAATTTTTTAGTAATTAACAGGAGAGGAGGGATTATATACCTTGTGTACCATATTCATTTTTATTTTTTTACCATATTCATTTTTACCTTTTAAAAATGGTAGTTTGGTTTTAACAAAGGATACCAGAGAAGTAGTCTAAAAACTCTACAAAGAGAAAAAAGTATCTGCAATTAAATGTTTGCCAAACTTCTTGATAGTCCTGGATCTGCTTAAACTCTCCTTCCCCTGTCCGTATTCTCTCATGCATCATTAAATCACATATACCACTACTACCTCTGCCCACACCCATGACAGACATTGCTAATTGATCCCAGCACTCATTCAACTAGGTCCAGGCAAGGAGAATCCTTCTTAGTGCACACAGCCCAGCAGCTATTCTGTATTAGTCAGTTTGGTAGAGAAGGAGAAAGCCTCTACCTCCCTGTCTTCCAGGGAGCATTTTATAGAAGTTAAGGCTTCAAGAAGATGTGGTCCCTCTCAGGAGTTTAACCTCCTATAAGCAGAGCATCAAAGTACTGGGCCTGGCCTGCTACTCACAGTCTAGCCCAGCCCTGCTCACCCATCCATACCTGTCTGCTCCATCCACCCCTGGAACTTTAGGAGAACCTGGTTATCACTTAGCTCATGGACCATGGTATGAACTCAGCAATACCTTCAACCAACAGAGCTGGATCCTTCTCCCACTTTGATCTGTCTTTGAATCCCTGGGAATCCTGTTGAAAGGCAGACTCAGATCTGGGACCAGGAGTAGGGGGCCTTAGATTTTGCACTTCTCACAAGCTGGTGATGCCTTGCTGCTGGTTCTGGGACTGCACTATAAGTAGCAAGGCTTTGGAGCAGTGGTTCTGAAACTTTAGCTGCAATCAGAATCACGTGGCAGCTTCATCAAAACACAAACTTCTGGGCCAGCTCCCCCTAGAGTTTCCCATTCAGGGTGTAGCCCAGGAATCTGAATTATTAACAAGTTCCAAGGTGATACTGCTGCTACTGGCCCATGATGGAAGAGTTCTCTTCTCCAGCATCCTGGAGACAGGTCCTCCAGGAATCCTGTTAAAGGAAAGAAGCAGAGAGTGTGGCACTATTAGGCACATATGATTTGAAACCCTTAGCTGTCACACTATGAATGTTAACATCAGGAAAACTGCTTAGCCATCTAGCCTCAGTTTTTGAAATGGGTCCACCACTATTTCACCACATAGTGTTGTAAGTAAAGAGCTTGGCACATTTTTTCCTCCCCACCTTGAATTTGGGATGGATATCTTGCCATTCTAAGGGTCTGGAGGAACATGGAGTAAATCCCCTGCATGAGTGCAGTGTCCCCAGGCAGACCTTGGATTTAGAGCCTGTTCACACTTGACATTCGCAGGTGCCCTGGGTGCTAATGTGGCAACAGCTGCCAAAGTTTTCCCTTAAGAGTCATCCCGTTGCTCCATCCCAGTGCTGCATCCGTGAAATGGTCTCCAGCTTCCTCCTGGCCACAGTCTGGAATTCCTCTATGCTTTTACAGGCACTTGTCAGAGGAAAGTGTAACCACAGAGAACAGAGATCCAAACTAGGGTTTCCTTGGCCTTTCACAGAGGCTTCCAAACCCAGTCTCCTGCCCATACCCCACCATTCCACAACCTCCCCAATCACCAAATCCACAATCCTTCTTGCAAATCACTGGCTGCGGTGGTGAGGTGGTAGGAAAGGGAAGCAAAGAGATGCTGTTTGGCATGAGACAGCTGGGGTTTTCAGTAATGCTTCCTCTCTGTGAATCCTCCCAAAGCAGCACAAAATAGAGATGAACAGGGCACTTGACAGCACTGAAGCCATTCTCTGATGTCTGTCACTCTGGGCATGGCATCCATCAGGGCTCAGGGAGAACACTCCCCTCCAGAGACCCCTGAAATCCTATGTCTCCCTAGAGAAAGAAGAGTGGCAGAAGAGGGTTTGATATTTGGGAGGATTTAGATAAAGAGATTTCCAGTTAACTGAGTCTTAAACCAACCCAATCCCCTAACCCCTCCATCCCAAATTCATCCTGTTTGTTAGAAAGCTTCCCAGGTAAATGATGCACTTCCATGCTTCCTTTAGTAGAGGCTAAGTAACATAATTTATTTTATCATAATGATCTGGGGTCCTTACTGGAACATTAATTAGTGTGTGTAATTGAACCTCTTGAATAATCTTCTTAATTTTGGACCCTTGGCTCTCTGTGCCCTTTTTTCTTCATGCTTTCAAGTCAGTTTTTCCCTGGGTCCTCAGACGTGACAGCTTGGCTTTTAAAAACAAATATTTGGTATATCCCTTGCTCTGCTTCTTTGCTAACTCATCTACTCTAACTCAAGAGCCAATTTTCTAACTGTCTTGGATTCCTCTGGCTGTCACATGAGTTTAACTCCTGCCATAGAGGGAAATGGATAGAACTAGATTGTGTAAAAATCTTTCCCTGTTATGATCAACAATCCCTATCTTCAAGGGCCTTTGAATTCTTGTTCCATTTCCTTAGTGCCTTTTACCTTTACTATTTCTACCAGTTTTGTGTCAGACTGTCAGTACTGCTTCAGCAGGATGTGACTCTAGCTTTCCTTTCCCCCCACAGAGTTTTCTGACACAAGCTATAACATCAAGCGCCCAAGCATGTTAGCATTGTGCACAAACTAAGAGTTAGTAAGCACTAAGTGAGGGCTTAGGTGGCCTTCCTAAGAGTGAACTGTGTGCATTTGGTCCTAATGGTCCCATGCCTGACTCCCTGTATTTGATGTGATAACAGGGCCTTGTATTCTAAGCATTGTCATAATACATTCTATGTATATTCCTCTAAATCCCACAAAATGAGGAAATATAGCCTCATCACTAGAAGGGATACAGATTATCTAGTCAAGAACAAGCATGTCTGGAGAGGATGTGGAGAAAAGGGAATACTTCTTCACTGTCATTGGGAATGTAAATTGGTACAACTTCTATAGAAAACAGCATGGAGGTTCATAAGGAAACTATAGAATTACCATATGATCAGCAATTCTACTCTGAAGCATATTTTGAGACAAAACCTTCATTCAAAAAGATACATGCACCCCTAGGTTCATTGCAGCACTATTCACAATAACCGAGATGTAGAGACAATCAAAATGTCCATTGACAGATGAATGGATTAAGAAGATATGATACATATATGCAATGGAATACCACTCAGCCATAAAAAGGACAAAATAATACCATTTGCAGCAATATGGATGGAACTAGAAATTCTCATACTAAGTGAAGTAAGAAAAAGACAAATACCATATGATATCACTTATATGTGGAATATAAAATATGACACAAATGATCCTGTCTGTAAAACAGAAACAGCTCATGGACATGAAGAGCAGAGAGTGTGTTTGCCAGGGGGGTGGAGGAGAGAAGGGGATAGGGAGTTTGGGGTGGGAAGACGCAAACTATTACATTTAGAATGGATAGGTTATGGGGTTCTAGTGGACAGTCTCTTGGGTTAGAACATGATGGAAGATAGTATGAAAAAAAGAATATATACATATGTATGGCTGGGTCACTTTGCTGTACAACAAAAATTGAAGGAATATTGTAAACCAATAATGTTTTAATTAAAAAAATTTAAAACGAAACAAAATCAAACCAAAACCAAGCATGTGAATGATGAAGAAGCAGAGACTGCAGGTGAGGATAAATGGTTTGCTGAAAAGCTCAGTATTTGACATAAATCCTGGAATCTCTTTTACATTTCCTGATTCCCAAATGAATCTCTCTAAACATCACCAGTGGCTTAAATAGCCATTCATTTATTGCATATTTGCAACAGAAGCCAAATATATAGTTATACAATAGCTTCAGGGAGATCCATTCAGATTGTGCTTATTTTGGGGGAGTAGCTGAAACTTCTGCAAAGAAGCCCAGAGCTTTTAGGACTAGGGAATCTGAAAGCTGGTATACCCATGCAGTCTGCACTGTATAATCCCACCCAGCTTTAGGTGAACCAAGAATTATATTCTCCATGTTTGGGAGATGGAAAAGCTGAATCCAAATAGGTAAAGTGGTTTATCCAAAGTCAAACAGAAGTTTAAGGCCAAGACAGAGTCTGGAATCTGGGGTTCTGATTCTCAGCCCCTTCTACATTCCATATACCCTATGTTCCTCTCTCCACAGCATCAGCAGCTTCTTGGAAGGTATTCCAAATCCTGGAGAAGGGCAAGCCAGTGGAGGTGCTGGTCTGGAAATGACAGGTTCCCTGGAAGAGCCACTGGAGGAAATCAGGAGGGATCTCTCACTGTATTTTCATCCTAGTCAGCCCCTGGCTGCTTACTTAGCCCCAAAGACATGCTGATCTTAAGGGACTAATTCCCAGTATGTGACACAGGACACAATGGAATGCTATCCAGCCATAAAAAATAAAAAAAAATAAATGTTTGCCATTTGCAGCAACATGTATAGACTTGGAGGGCATTATGCTAAGTGAAATAAGTCAGACAGAGAAAGACGTATATCATATTATCATATTACTTATATATGGAATCCAAAAAATACAACAAACCAGCAAAAAGAAGTAGACTCACAGATAGAACAAATTAGTGGTTCCCAGTGGGGAGAGGGAAGTGGCGTAGGGACATGATAGGGGTAGGGGATTAAGGAGTACAAACTAGTAAGTATAAAATAAACTGCAGGTATATATTGTACAATATGGGGGATAGCACCAATATTTTATAATAATTCTAAATGGAATGTAACCTTAAAAATTGTGAAGAACTATATTGTACACTGAAACTTATATAACAATTATATCTCAATTAGAAAAGACATTGGACAGAAGTTCAAAAAAAAAAAAAAAAAGAATTTGACCCTCCCCCAACAACAAAGCCAAAAATGATTAGAAGTTAGTCTTCAAGGTCAGGATCTTCAAAGCCCGTATGGTTACAATAACTTCCCACTCTGCTTCCTTGCTCTCTTCTTCAATTTGTCCTCCCCACTGCCACAAGGCATGAGCTTTCTAAATCACATGCTCAAAAATTTCCAATAGGGAGTTCCCATTATGGCTCAGTGGCTGTCTTCCTAAGGATGTGGGTTTGATCCCTGACCTCGCTCAGGGGGTAAAGGATCCGACTAGTATTCATGAGGATCGGGGTTTGATCTCTGGCCTCCCCAGTGGGTTAAGGATCTGGCATTGCCATGGCTATGGCACAGGCCTCAGCTGCAGCTCTGATTGGACCCATAGCCTGGGAATTTCCACATGCTGCAGGTGCAGATGTAAAAAGGAAAAAAAAAATGCCTATAATTCTTGTTGCTTACAAAGAGACACATCTGAATTCTTTATCAGGTATTAGAAGACATACATACCCTTAAGTTACAGGTCTTTCCAAGTTCATCTCCCTATAATACTCCTGGTAGGGTAGCTTATTACAACTCAGCTACTTGAAGTCCCCCACATGTACTCCATGCTGTGTTGGCCAGGGCTTCTCAACAGCCACTTTATCTGCTGTAGTATCCTTTCCCTTTAGATCCAGAGACTCAAATCCTACCAATGCTCCGAGAGCTAATACATGTGCCCACGCTACTCAGAAGCAATCGCTGCCTTCCCCAAATCCCTCCATATTTCATCTGTACCTCTCTCTCAAGGCATTTATCACACTCTATTTTGTGTCACTATTATTTATAGATATGACAGATCTTAACTTTCAGACAATTTTTTTAAAAAAAGACTAGGATCTTCTCCTGGTTTATTTTTACATCTTTTGCAGGATTTAGTGGTACCCTGACCACAGTAGATTTATTGTGGCAGAATAGGAAATATATGGAATTTGCAGTCTCTGAAGCTTGGATTCGAATCCTCACTCTGCTACCCTTCCCCAGTATAACCCCTTACCTAGGGAGCTCAACCACCCTGAGCCTCAATTTCTTCACAGAAGGCAAAAAAAAAAGAATATCTACTTGGTAGAACTGTTAGCAGAGGTACTGATAAGGTGAATAAGATGTTTTGACATAAATGATTACATAAATAACCAGGCACTTTAATAAGTATTTTGGGGGGGAAATGAATACCCAGGGAGGAATGTGTGATACAGCTGAACTGGAATTGACAAGTGATCAGACTCAGGCTTAAAGATGGTTCTTCGAACTTTCTCCTTTTAAACCCAAATAAGACAGCATCCCTGTATAGAAAATCTTTTGTCTGCTTCACTGCTGGTCCTTTCTGGAGCTGATCCTTTACTTCTTCCAGCTTAGGGCAGTTCCTTCCAGTTACCCCAGAATCCTCTCCCTAAACCCAAGGTTTGCTGGTGTTGAAATATGGCTCCCAGATGGTGCTGAGAAGGAGGGGACAGCTCCATCCTTCCCTCCCCATCCTGACTGCCTCATCCACCAGGCCAATGAGAAACAGGTGATTGCAGAGGGTCCTAGGAGAGGCTTTGATCTGCCGGCTGCACAGAAGCCAGCTGAGCCAAGAAGGAGCAGTGTCAGATTTATTGCAGCCCTGAGAAGTACAGATATTAGGTTGGCTGTAGCTCACTGACCTCTTCAGGCTTTCCATTTTGGTCCGAGATTTATTACCTCCTTGGCTTTTTTAATTCCCAGGGATCTGTGCCTTTAACATTTCTGCTCAAGCCCCCCAATTCACAAGGACTTCCTGTTTGCCGAGACCACAGATAAAGAAGACACAAACCACAGAACACCAACACTATGTAATTTTTTTGTTCCTGACTCCTTAATTTCTCAGCCATCCTAGGTGTTCTGTCAAGATGCAGTCTGAAAGTCTAGACCGAGAGATATCTATGATAGAAAATGTACATCAGTATTTCAAGTCCTCTGAATTTATTCTAGCCATTTGACAGTTGCTTGGAGATACAATCTCAATTTTTGCAATGGCCCCTTCAGCGAGATATTTATGGTAGATACAACTGTAATTATTTACCTGTAACAAAGTCCAGGTCTGTCTGCTTCAGGTGATTCAAGCAGCAGAGGGACAGGGAGAAAAGATTCATCTTCCTCTTGTCCAAAAGTTGACCTTTTGCCCTAGGGTCCCTTCCCCACTCATTATAAAAATGCTGATGCACTGAGCAAAGGCTGTTTCCCATGTCTCTTACAGATACCCATATTGAAGTAGGTGGATAAATAAAATGTGTGCATTTTCATGCAAGAAGGGATGAAAAAGAGATGGATTCGTGGAGCCACTTGAAGACAAGCAGGGACTGTGCTTCTTTTTCTCTATTTTCTGGTTCATACTTACCTGAGGGCAAGCTTTCAATCGGTATTTAAAGATTTAATGTTTTCCTGCAGACACATATAAAATAATACCCAGCAGTGAATGTTGGCCCCTGAAATAGACCCCTGCAGAGACTGGGCAAACATTCCAAAGCTTCCATCCCACAGGTCTTCTTAGGTAGGTCATTTCTCCCTCTGGTCTTTCCAGGCACAACTCACTTTTGCCCCAAAATGTTTCCCAAGTTAGTGGCCCAGTTTAAGGACAGAGTTTCCAAACAGATTTTGGAAAAATCACAATCCATCTTTAAAAGGCAAAGATGTGGCAACTTTGACCACATCCAGAAGCCTGTACTGTGGATCCTGGGACAACTCCAAAAAAGGAGACAAAGATTTTCCTGAGCTGTAACAGCAATGTGGGAATAAATGTAGTGCCCCTCTAAGGGACATTTTTGCAGGACCAGCATCTATTTGAAAGACTGTAAAGATTCATGTATGTTTGTAAATGTAACAACAAATTCAAGCCACATTAATTTATAGTCTTAACTTGTGTGTGATTGTGTCGGTTGTTGTTGTTTGTGCTTTGGATGGAGGCACCAAGAATGAAAGGAATTTGTGGGATGCTCTGTGCCCAGCATGGTGGTGAGATTTTTGTCTTTTGGCTCTTATCCTGCCATTTGCATGGTTCAGAATCTTCTTGCCATCATGTTGAAATGATCAAGCTGCTGCCCAGTTTGAACTTGCAGATAAAGCACTCCAGCTTGCTTGTCTCAGTAGGATGCAAGGAAATTCTGTTGCTTTTTTCGTTTTGTTTTTTGTTTTTTTGAAAATACTACATGTACTCAATAGAACATTTGAAAAGACATCAAAGTAGAAAGCCAACAAGGACCACCTAGAGCCCAGTGATTGATTTCTTCAAGGACTGTTTTTCCTAGCCCTATGATTTACTTATTTTCAATCAGGTGAGTATACCAGTTTTTACTTGACATTGTAAGACACATACCTTCAGAACTTATGGGAAAGTCTTCACACACATCACATTTAACAGCTGTACTGAATCTCCTGCTGTGGATATGGGCTCACATTACTATATTCTTGTCAATTATTGATGCTTATTGCTTCTCCAATGTGTTTCTATTTCTTCTTCAGGAGTCCTAATACAGGAGCAGATCAGAGAATACAGAGAATACTCTTGGGAGTTCACATCATGGCACAGTGGTTAACGAATCCGACTAGGAACCATGAGGTTGAGGGTTTGATCCCTGCCCTTGCTAAGGGGGTTAAGGATCTGGCATTGCCGTGAGCTGTGGTATGGGTCGCAGATGCGGCTCAGATCCTGCGTTGCTATGGCTGTGGTGTAGGCTGGTGGCTACAGCTCCGATTGGACCCCTAGCCTGGGAACCTCCATATGCCATGGGAGTGGCCCAAGAAATGGCAAAAAGAAAAAAAAAAGAAAAGAAAGTTCTTGGTGTCCAAGTGGACAGTGGATACCAAGTGGACAGCCAGTGCTCCTATTATCCTCTCTAGATAAAGCTGAGGTCCAGGCACAGGCACAGAACCTGTGGTGACAGCTACTGCTTGGGGAGCCAGGGGCTCCTGGTCTGGGCATCTGCACTGCTATGTCAAAGGGTGCCCCCACCCACCTGGCAACACCGGCTTCCTCTAAGCCCCACGCGGGGAGCCAGCTGGGCTGATTCTTTCAGCTATGGGCTCTCAGATTCCTGCTCAATCCTATCTCAAAACAGTATCTCAGTGGTTTGCCCATTGGTGCCCTGTTGGCTTTATCCCAGCCCACTGGCTGCTTACATCAGGACCCCAGGGACTGCACATGCCTTGCTGGAGGAAACAACAGAAGATCTCCTTGGCCTATAATGGAATTGGTCTGGGGGCATTGCTCTTTCTGAGGGTGACACTGACCTGCAAGCCAAAGCTGCCCATCAGAATTATGAGATTTTTGTTGCTTGGAATCTATTGCCTTGAAATTTGTCTTAATGATGTGTTTGTGTTGACTAATGATGTTTGCATGTGCAAGAACATGGTTATACCTAAGTAAAAGGTATTCATATTCCATTATTATTATTATTATTATTATTATTATTATTATTATTATTGTTATTATTATGGAGAAGACACACAATGCCAGGCACCAGGTAGACGAAAGGAACCAGCTTTCCCAAGATCACACCCAGTCAGGCAGCTGGGTTTAAATATCCATCAGCTGACTTTCAAACCAAGGTCTTTTCCTTTTACCACTCTGTTGATGCCAGAAAACTCTAGAATTATCTAGTCTTGTTTTAAGATGAGGAGACCAAGATGTTGAGAAGGAAAGTGGAATGCCCTGTGGTCACACAGCTTGTTGGTGACAGAATCAAGTCTCCAAAATCTGTCCAAAGCTGATCTCTTGGTAGCAATAATAGAAGCATCCAGGTGGTGCGAGTCTAGGATGCTGAGCAAGAAGCAAATGCCACCTCCAAGCAGTCTTTTGCTCTTCCAGGCATCTGACAGTTTTCCCTGTGTTGTGAGTCCACCTAAGCCCCCTGCCTCCCCAGTTTAATACAGGCATGCCAGACTGTTTGTACCAGAACAGTTGGTTCCCATGAACTCTGGAAAGGACAAAGCATTGCCAATTCACCCCAAGCAGGCGTTCCAAGCTGGGCTGGGGACCTGTCAGTCAGTGATCAATGTTCCTGTTACTGTCACTGGAGCCTCTCCGAGATTAGCCCACCCGAGACAGGTGGATCTGGTTTCCAAGGGAGTATCTGCGGTGGCTCCACGGGAGCTCTCTCAAGGGTGGACTCTGAGAGGAGAGAAGCTACTGTTAGGGCTCATAGCCCTGACAAATCCTTCCCCCAGCTGGGGAGGGCACCAGACAGTCCGACACCCTTGCTGAACTGATTTGGCACACCCACAAGCAGCTGACAAGGCTCTCCATTTTCCATGGTGCATCTTGAGAAGCTGTGCCCCTAAGCCTTCCTGGGTGGCATGACGACACTTGGAGCCCACAGATTTGCTATCCTCCTTAAGTGCTCAGGAAGGAAATAATAATAGGATGGCTGAATCTTGCACTTATAGTCCATTTTTTTCCCCCAAAGTGCTTTTTTATCCATTATCTTCCATTGAGATCTCGCTTACAAAGGCACTGCAGGTATATTTGAGAAGGGATTTGGCCAATGTGGCTGCAAAGACCTGGAGGAGAAATGAGTGCCTGTGGGTCGCACTACCAACTGGCCAAGTGGGCAGAGTCTGCCTTTCCTTGCTGCCAATCTAGACCTCTTCCTGCTTTAGCCCAGTCCCTCTTGAGAAGGTGTGCTCGTTTCAAGTGATCCTTGTTATATGTATGACCATGTAAACACCCTGATTATCTTCTGGGATAGGCCAGGATGAAAAAGAATATTTTAAAATGAATGTATATGTGTATGTATATATATGTGTGTGTGTGTGTGTGTGTGTGTGTGTGTCTGTATGTATGTATGTATATATATTTATAACCAAGTCACTTTGCTGTACAGCATAAATTGGCACAACATTGTAAATCAAATAAACTTTAATAATAATAATAATAATGATAACCTTTCAGGGGCTTCTCTTGACCTACAACATTGAGTCCAAAATCTTTACCAGTGCATACAAATGCTTTATGACCTGACTCCCACTTCCAATTTGCTGAACACACCAAATAACTTATTGCCTCTGTACCTTTGTATAAGCTATGCCTTCTATGTGTCATAATTCCCTTTCCCTATCTACTTGGAGAACTCATATTAATGCTTCAAAACCCTACAAGGCATTTGCTCCTCTCTGAACAACCTCAAATCATTCTTCCACTGGATCAGTTCAGAACTTTGTATATCCATGAGTTCAAAGTCCACATGTATAGAGGTCTCCCTCCCCCTCATTAGGCTGTAAGACTGTTTTGATAGTAACATTTGGAACTCAAAGAATGGCTTGGTGCCTGAAACATCACACATACTGAATAACAGCTTGTATCCTTGGCCTACAAAAAGGATTCCTTTGGCACAAATCTTCTAAGGAATTCTGGCCAAGGACTGGAGAAGGGAAAGACACACATCTCTACTTAGGGCCCAAGAAGCTTAACATGGCATCCTTTCAGGGATGGCAGACTAGGACAGCTGCCAACTTCTGATAACTTGAAGTACCTCTCTGACACTTATTCTCAAGCTCTGAGATTACAAATGTCATTCCCCGTGGCCATGTGGTGGGTACAGGCCAGGTCCTGGTTGCCGAGCCAGGTGTCAAAGCCATTCTGCAGCAGAATCTGAGTCCACACTCCAGATATATATGTAACATAGTAATGAAAGTAGATGACCAGCTTTCACTGCTTTAACTTCCAGATGCCCTAGTTCATCATTGACTCTAGAATCACTGTCTATTTTCTAGATTCCTTAGGTTGTGCCCCCAGATTTATTCTCTCTATTGACATCTACTTCTAGCTTCTGTCATGATTCCCATTCTTGTCTTTCTTCCAAGCCTATCTCTCCAGACCACCTAATTGTAGGTAGTTTGGATCTTCTTTAAAGGACATCCCCAGGATAGATCTTACTCAACAGTAGAGCCCAGGGTTGCCCACCCACTGCATTTCCTCAGCCCAAGGAAGATTGTACTGTGCCTAGCCCAACCAAACAAAGGGTTTGGACATCTCATCTTAAACCCCTAAGTTGAGGGTCTACATTTTTACCACTTAGAGTCTTGGAGATGGAACCCCAGCTCTGCCTTTTTCAAATCCTTTTGGCTACAGTCCACTGAGATCTGGAGATTAGTTAAGCAAAACATCACATTTGGGGTCTGGGTATCTCAGATATTTCTTGCTGCTCAGGGAAGGTTTCCAGCCTGGGTGAAGGTCCACTAAGCCTGAGAAATTTGTCTGAATCCATCAAAGACATATAGTGACATAAAACACAAAACCGCTTTCCCTAGCAGGAAGTTTCCACTCTGCCAAGACATCAGCATGCCCTGCCATCAGTACTAATTGCCAATGAGACAGGAAGAACTGTGTAAGATACAAAAAATTTTAAATTGTTCAGTCATCGAGAATTGCTTTGGTCATGATAGGGGTGTCAGTCAAAGGTAGGGAAGGAGACCCACATCTCTGAAACTCACCCACCAACCCCACCACCCACACCACCCTAGTTCTAGGGTTATTACCTATCACCCTCTTGTCCTGTGCCTGGGATATTCCTTTCTCAGTCTGGCTAAAATTAACCCCTTTTTGTCCTTGGCCAACTTGTGATATAGAACAATTAAATAGTGGAAAGGCATATTAGACACAAAAAGAAGAGAAGAATTATTTATGTTTACTATTGTATTGCCTTTGAACTCCTGGAGGAAATATTCCCAGACACTGTAGGATTAACTTACATCATTTTAAATGGCTTAAAGCACTGTTGTTGAAAAGCATCTCATTCTTTTACAAAACATGGGCCCCAAGGGTGTGCATCTTAAATGACTGAGATGATCATCCTTGGAGAGTACATGAGTCATCCCAAAAATAGTGTTGACTCTTCTCTGTGGACCATTTGGGGCAGGATGCTGCGAGTCAGGTAGAAGGATTAGGGGAAATGAAAAAGGAGAAGTGGAAGATGAAGGCCCATTTGAAGAACTTAGAGTCTATTTGGGGAGAGAAACAGGAATGTACGAAAGCTTCAACAAATAAAAGGTATAAACAGGCATTTTGGAGTTTAGCTGTCAGCTCCCTGGATGAGCCTGGTGATATGGGGTGATTGAAATCTAAAAGTTCAATAAGATACTGCTGGGTAGGGAGGAAAGAGAGGACCCCAGCACAAGCTGTGGGATCAAGCCAAGAGACAGGTGAGGGCTACCAGAGAAGATGAGAGGGTGCTCTGTGTGACCTCAGGCCCAATTATTCTGACTTCCTTTGCTGGCCCTGCTAGGGGCTTGTCATGAGCATGAACTGTGTCATGAGCACAGTTCTTCTATGGCTTGGTTAACCCCTGAGCTTTACTTCATCTATTTGTTTACATTTTTGGTTGAGTTAATCAATCAAAGGTGAAGGAACCTTGAAGAGTGAGTAGGAATTGGGCGGACATAGAGAGAAAGAGACTCCTGGCAGAGGCATGCTTAGTGCAAAGGCCCAGAGGCTAAGAACATCAGGCCTATCTAGGAGACCCTGTGGTTGGTGGGGCAGGAATGTTCCAAGTTGGAACAGAAAGGGTCAAGGATGGGGACTAGGCAGGGACCCCATCCTGGAAGGCTTATGCGGGGGAGGGTCTCTGTAATATATTTTAGCCAATTACAGGAAATAGAGAAATATTTGCTTATTTTTTTCTTCCTTAGCATGTAATCTGTCTTTCCCAATCTCATCAAGGAGATGGGCTTTCCAAGTTGGTTTTGGAGTTGTCTGGAGGAGCAAGATGCAGACAGGGATCACCTTTCTGATTATGAGTCTCAAACAGCCCCAAAGCTTTGGTCTTGGTATCTGTATCCACCTATGCATGATTCTCTGAACATACAGCTGATGGGTTTGGGCAGGCAAACCATCAGACTTAGAACTGGACTTCCCCCAGCTCACACAGTATGATTCAGATTGGGGTTTCGTGGCTGGGTTTGCAGCCCCTGGCTCCCTCCTTTGGTCTTTTTCCATAGGAAGCATGACAGTGTTTCTGAATCCAAAGCATCCCTTTAAACAGGGTGGCTCTTGGCTAGGCTCAGCCCCAAAGTTTTCTCTGCAATCCCCAAGCAGGGGTGATGCCTATTTGGGCTCCCGCTCAGGTTCTCGGATTTGCTATCAAGTTGGTGCTGATTTATAGTCTGCAAGTTGATGGATGCTTAGGCTGCTGGCAGCTGAATGAGTGAGAAGTGACTCTCAGATAAGAGAAGCCCTCTCCAATATTTACAACTGAGCTCTGAGAGTCCAGACAGCCTTCGAGGCCTCAGCCAGGTCTGGAGAGGAGGAGCCAACAGTGGGCGGGTGGCCCAGCACTTGGGAGGAGCCAGGACAACCCAGACAAAGGGGGCAGGCACTTCAAGCTGGGAATCTGCAGCCCAGTTCTCCTTCTGCCTCCCACCCAACAAGCAACGTGACTCTGGGAAAATTATTTCCTCTCTCCAAGCCCTTTGTGCCACAAAGTAGAGACGATAATTTTAGCCTTGCTCTCAGCTGTGAATTCATAAGGATCAAATGAGCTGACATCTGTGAAAGGACAATATAAGACTTTGAAGCACTATTAAAATGTACCAGTGATTAAAGCCCATAAAAGTACCCATGAAAGGACCCCTCCAATAGCTCACCTGACAACCACCCATGTGGCACTGGGGCTGCTTTTGAGTATTTCAGGAATTACATATTTTAGTGATTACATACTTATTCTAATGATGCATATTTACAGCAATGGATCACAGACACTAAATCATGAGATACACAAATATCCCACCAAAGAGCAACCCCCAAAAGGAAAGTCAAATAGCATCTATACACTCAACCCACTTTGCTACAACCTCTGACTTCAGTCAACCAACTGGTTATCTTGAAAATAACTGGCATGTGATCTCCTGGTAATAGTCACTTATAAGGACAAGGTCAGATGATTGCTTTCAAATCAACGTGCCTGTGGAGACAGAGACAGACTCCAAGCCGAAGGTGAAATTACAAAGGTGAGACAAGTGCCCAAGGCCTGCCAAAAGAGGAACCAGCCAGGGCCCATTAGGCCTTGAGAATGATCTCTGTGCTAATAATCTAAGCTACTATTAGTGACTTAAGGCGGAGAATTTTTTAAAATGCTAGAATGCATATGATTTTTATCTTGACATTATCCCTGTAATCACTGGTCCTGATTAAAGACTTCTGCCCTAAAAGATGGATGGGCTCAAACACTTAAATATATGGTAATCTTTCACCTCTTGAACACTGTTTCTCCCAAGACATTCTTCCACGCACTTCAATTTAAAGACTAGCAATTGTCTTTCTACAACTATTTGAAAAACACTAGAGTTGGGTTGGAGGGAGATGATGAAAGATAATAATAATTCTATCAACCTCTGTTCTTTTGCACTAAGGACCTTCACTAAGCAGTTAAGAGGTCTGTTAGAATTTCTTTTTTTCTTTTTTTCTTTTTTTTCAATCAAGAGTCAAGTATTTGAAAAAATGCCAAAACATGTTACTACTTGTTTCCCCATAAATACACAGGGCAAGAGAGTCATCAAAAAGGAAATGTTAGGGTGCCATCCTCTTTGCCCCTCTCACATTCAGTTAATGCCAAGTGAGCTGGGATTCCCAGGGCATATATGTGGCTTCTGAGTCCCCAAGTTCCCCCCCTTTCCATCCTGACACAGTTGACAGTTGTCAGTCATCTGAGAGAATTTTAAATCCCTGAGTTCTTACCTTAGGCTTGGATTGAAAAGCACAGCAACTGAGGCCATGCCTATCCAGAGAGCTTATCCTGAGTTCTGCGTAATGGATGGGGGTTGGCATTTTTTTTTCTAGCATCAAATCTTAAACTTCAACAACAATCACCTCATCAGCAACATCTGAAAAATGCTTCAGTAAACAGTGGATATCTTGGTGTAAATCTAGATGTTCTTCTTTCATGTTTGCCCAAAGCAAGATACACACCTCTTACTTCAGGAAGCTGGATGTTCGAGGCCCCCCACAGTCCAACTTCAGACTAGATGTTTCAAGCTCACAACTGGCATTTCTCCAGGTAGAACACACACCTGCTAACCCTGCCCAGCCACTCACTCTTCCCAAATGCCTCGTCCAGTATCCCTCTTCAGTGCACTTGCTCCTACTACCTCTCTCCCCTGGAATGTCCTGCCTCTCTATCTCTATTTGTCAAGAGCTACTTGTTCACCAAAGCTCCATTTAAAGGAGACCATCTACCCCAAGTGTCCCTTGGTCAGCCCAGTCACAAGTAATCAGACCCTTTCCCTCAAACCTATTGTCTGTGTGTGGGGCTCGTGTGGGAAGCACCACATCCATGGGTTCTCCCAGATGTGAGCTACAGGAGGCCAAGGCTGGGGTTTGGTCCCCGAGATCCCAGCATTGGCACAGGGCCTAGCATACAGCAGGGTAAGCACTTGCTGACTGCTTCTGAATCCCCCTCTTGGTCCTAATTCTGCCTGTTAAAGTATCAGGGAGGAGGTGTCTATTTTCTAGTCCAGGATCTTCCTTTCCAAGCTAAACTGTCCTGGTTCCTCCACCCCTACTGCCACATAATTTCCAGTGGGGTAGGGGGTACAGCCAGGCCTGGATTCAGATCCTGCATTGCTAGTCACTTAGTTAATGTAGTTTAACAGGAATTTAGCTGGTCTGTGCTGGAGCTTCCTTGACTGTGAAATGACTCCAACACCTCAGAAAGGACACCGAGATGACATGAAAGGAACAGAGGAAATGCACCCAGCAGCGTGTGGAAGGTACCTAGTGTGTGAGTCTCCATTCCTTCCCTATTCTTCTCACATCTGGGGACTCCTGGTCAGCCAATGTCCTCCTGAAGAAGCCTAGTGCCCTCAATGTGGCCAGGGAATCACTAGTACAACTGTGCTTTCCTCTCCCACAAGTTTGCACTTCGTACTGTTAGCAAGTCCGATTAGCTCAGGAAGAAGTTGAGGTTTTAATCAAATGATGCCTATAAAGGGTGGAGAAATAAAACTCATTAAATGGTAGTGCTAGATAAGAACTTTTGAGCCAAGGCACTGACAGTTCTAATAAACTTCAAATATGAGGGGGCAATGCTTACCTTCTGGATGTCCCAAACTCACACTGGCAGAGTGGTTACAGCCACTCACTCTGGAGAGCAGCAGGTGTGAGTTCCAATCCAGGCTCTGAAAGTGATGAGCTGTGTGGTTCCAATCAAGTTATGTAGCCTCTCTGAGAGGCTGGTATGATATGCTGGGAGCTCCTGCCTCATCTGATTAACAAAAGAATTAATATGTGCAATGCACTCAGTGACATACTCAGTGAACACTTAACAGAGGAGGCACCCAATAGATGGGAGATACCAAATAAGGCTTCTGTAAGAATTCAATGAGATAAAGTCTGTAAGAGAATGGCTTGGAAGATATGGCAAGCCCAGTCATTGTACCTTCTGGTGTTGGAGGTCCTAGTGATGGCACAAGATGCAGAGCATCCAAGCCAGATGCCTGAACAATTCCTGACTTGTTTCTCTCTCCCTTCCCCCTTTTTCCCCTGTCCCACACCCAGAATGTCTTCGTATCCTATTGATTCTACCTCCCTGAGATTTGTCTAGATGGCCTCCTCCCTCAATTCCTCTGCCACCATCTTGATTTGAAGCCAGAGGACTTACTGGGAGAATGAACAGGGCCAGTTTAACCTTACCACCAGTCAGAGGTCAACACAAGCATCACTTGCTCCTTGTGGCCTCCTGGACCCTGTCCAAAGCTCCTACAGCTCTTTGTCTTTCTTGTTTATAGCCCTTATCACAATTTGTGCTTTTCTGTTGATTCCTGATTCACTAGACCAGGAGAGTGAAGAATCAGAGACCTGTTCTGCTCATCATTGATCATCCGGTGATGAGTAATGTCTGTCATACAGTAGATTCTAAATAAAGATGACTGGATGAGTGGATGAATGAATGAGCATTGTACAAGTCCTTAGTACCATCTCCACCTGGGAATGATCTTTTTAAAAAACAAATCAGATCAGGTCGCTCTTATGTTAAAATCCTTCTGTGATTTCCCATGGGGATTAGGATGCATTCCAAATTGCTTAGCCCATCTTACCAGGGCTGCCCGCCCAGGACTATCTCTGTCCCTTACCCTCCCCTATGTTTTTGCAATGGGTTCAGCCCACCTAACCTCTTACAGCCCGCAGACAACCCTGCTGCCTTTGCACATGGAACTTTCTCTCCTAGCTCACTCTGTGTTACCCCAAGACCAGCCCCACTTTATCTGATTATCTCCTACTGGTCCTTCAAGATTCTCCCCCCACCCTCCTCCAGGAATCTTCCTGACCACACAGACTGAGTTCAGGGACCATCCTTTGAGCCCACAGAATACCTGTGGTTGCTTCTACCAGACTCCTTTGACTGCTCATGTTCCACCTCCCCCATTAGCCCATGAACTTACAAGGTGCATACATTATTGACATTCATATCCTTAATGTCCTTCACCAGGCTTGTCTCAGGAAGGGCTTTCAGTACTTTTTAGGAGTGGGTAAGGAAGTAAATAAATGAGTATAACCACAATTTGCCAGTCACACTTCAGCCAGGATGTTCAAGTGAGAGCATCTTACTGCATTGCAGTACACAAATGAACAGACCGCAGGATCACATGTGGTAGCAAAGAGGACCATCAGGGTAGCAAATACAGAGTGCCCAAACTGGAAGAGACAGTGAAGTGGGGTTTCCTGGGCAGCCAGAAAACTGTGCCAGAGCATCAAGCATCCTATGTTAGGGCCTGGGGCTATAGCAGAAAGGGAGATGGAACCTCAGATGTCACAGGCCTTACATTTGGGGAGAGAGAGACACAAGCAGTGAACAAACAGACCAGCTAGATAAACCTAAAATAATAATGAATTATGATAAATTTGAAGGAAGCCAACAAGGGAATCTGAGTAATATGGTCAAGGACAGCCTCTCTGAATAGTGATATTTAGAGCAGATGAGAAGGAACCCCACGGAAAGTGAGTGAAGATGCATTACAGCTCACAAAAGATACATTACCAGTGTTACTAGTGCAAAGTGTGAAAATACTGGCGCTATGAGCGTGTGCACAGATACACACACCTTCCTGTATTTAATTCCTGACCTACACAATGTCTCATCTCTTATTTCACCTCAAATTTCTTACCTATAAGTGGAAAATGTGCAGGCCCAATAAAATAATGTTCCCATGGGAACCCCAGCAGAGGTTGTAGGGGGTAGGCTACTTCCTATCCAGTTTGATACTGGGGAGTAGAGAGAGGACACAGAAAGTGAGCTGAGGACTATGCAAAGGATTAACTATGGCAGCTTTAACTGATTTGCTAAGGCCACCTTCTGTATTGCCCTCTCCCATATGAAAACGTGTTTTATATCTGATATATAAACTCATATAAGCATATATGTTCAAATATAAGCATACACATGTACAAAGACATACAAAGAAATAGGACACAAGGGATCAAATACAATGAATATATACATGTATATATACCTGTAATTTAAATAGTTGCTTTTAAGCATTATTTATTTTTGTATGTATTTTTAAAGACATAGTCTATAATGACAACAAAAAAGGAGATTTTGTCTACAGCCTTCCTTAAAGCAAATTCACAGACAAGGGAGGAAACTTACCTTTGAAAGAGGGCCCCCTGGTTTTGAGAAATGTCTTGGTTGTTTTGATCAGGAGGCACACATTAGGTTGCTTCCACCTTGATCCCTGGGAACTAAATGCCAGCTGCTGTCTTGGCACCAGATAGCATGTCCTCATTCAACATCTGCACTAATGACATAAAAGGGCAGAGAGTGACTGCCTTGATTATCCTGCTCATACACAGAGGCCAAGAGCTAGGCTTTGCTAAATAATTGGAAAAATGTGGGATGCTCCCCCCACTACTTCATAAAATGCTTGCATCTGTTCACTTATGTCTAACATTCCAAAACTCCCAGGTATCTTTAATTATAGGATCCAGAGAATTCAGATGGGAAACACCCCACTCAAATGTTTTCTCAACTTTCATCTGTACAGTAAAGAATGTGCTTTTCCTTATCCAAACCACCAACGGGATAATCACATTCTGCACTCTGATGATTGGTCTACAAACATAATTTTCAGTGGCAAAAATCTTGAAGGGCTGCCTTGAGATTTGAGCATTCAATCAGTCTTAGGAATTTCTTTTGGCAAAAATACTTAAGCTTGGTCAGGACGCATGGAGCTGTGGTTGGCTCCATGTCTGAGTTTGGGTATGTCCAGTGGTGTGGTTAAATACCATTGGCGCTAAAGTTGGCCATGGGGTCTCTTAGAGGAAATTATGCTGATGTGATTTTTGAAAAAAAAAGTTAAAGGAAATGGTGCTGTTTTTCCTGAAAAACAGATGACTAAGGAGCAATCAGATTTCTGTTTCCAAGTTCAGCAGTGTCTGTAACCTGGAGCATAGCACAGAACTTACCACAGGATCCTGTGATTGTCTTTCCACCATCAGAATGGGAGCTTGTGGAAAGCACAGCACTGTTCTCTCACCTCTACACTCTGAAACACCTACACAGTGTGGATGTCCAGAGGATGTGTGCCAACTTTTGAATTCACAAATGAAGAGAAGAAATGACATTCTGTTTTCATTGAGAACCATAGATGAAGGCATGCACTTAAGCTATCAGTGATTTCTGGAGTATATTTGGAAGAACTCTGTGACCAGCCAGGTGACAGCCATGTGGAGATAGATATGTAAGTAGATTTACTGGAAAAGTTGAAGAAACTCTATGCTTGAAAATATTTTACAATTCTTAGTCATTATTGTTGAATGTTTAAGCATATTTATCTTTATGTAGATGGGAACAAGATAAGGCAAGTTGTCTCAAGGCTCTTGTCCCCAATTAGCATAATTTTAAATGAATCCTCTGATTATATAATTCTGTACTTGTGGAATATTTTAGTCTTTAATTCTTCCTGCATCATCACTAAAAACTGAATATAGGACAAGCTTTTGATGCATTAGTGGGTGCTGCAGACATCAGTTAGCCTACAAACAATAGGCATTCAGCATATGAGCCTGTGCTCTCTCATACAGCGCCAGTAGAAGATATGCTAATCAATCATGACACATTCAAGTGAGCTCAGGTGGAGCCTCAACATTCATCTCAACCACTTCCAAGTAATCAGTGTTGCTATACAGGAATAAACCAGTTTACCACTTCACATCTAGTACTTCTCTACTCTAAGCTTTTTGAATAAAGATTTCTTTAGTATCCAAAGAGAGGCAGTTCATGCCAGAGAGTAAGTGTATTTAAAAGAGGGGGCAAGGCTCATAGTAATTAACCTCACTAAGATATTGAGGGTAAAAGGAGAGATTTTTGAGTCTATATAGTCTTTTTTTTTTTTTTTGCTTTTTTAGGGCCACACTCACAGCATATGGAAGTTCCCAGGCCAGGGGTCTAATCGGAGTTACAGTGCTGACTTAAGCCACAGCCACGGCAATGTGTGATCCAAGCCATGTCTGCGACCTACACCACAGCTCATGGCAACACTGGATCCCTGACCCACTAAGCAAGGTCGGGGATTGAACCCACATCCTCATCATTAGTCAGATTTGTTTCCTCTGCACCATAATAGGAACTCCCAACTCTCTATATTCTTGAAATCAGTGAGTCAATAAATATTTCTTGGGCACTCCCATAATAGCAGGCACTGCATCAGGTATGGAGGATGGCAGTGTCCAGGACAAGCAATGTTTCTGTCCTCAAAGCACATTCATTCTAGAGTGTGAGTCAGATAATAAGCATGTAGACAAAAATACATATTATCATTTCAGACTCTTAGAAATAATATGAATAAAATAAAGGAAGATTTTGTAATAGAAGGTGACAGTGTGAATGTATTGTTGCTTTTACCAGTGCATAAAGAAAGGTCTACTAGGCAATGACCAAAAAAAGGCAGCCGTGAAAGACTAGAAGAACTTTCCAAACAGAAAAGAAAGATGGCCAAAATTACTCAGAACAAACTTGGAATGTTTGCAGAAACAGCAGAGGGCCAGGGTAGCTGGGGTAAAGTGAATGTTAGATGGACGGTGAGGTCAGAGAAATGAGCATGAGTGAGATCAAATAGGCCCTGTACACCTACATGTGAATTTTATTCTGGTTGCCATTGTAGTGTTCTCAGCATGGTGATAATGGACTATAACATGCACTTCATCAAAATGACTGGCTGCTGTGTGGATGATAGGCTTTGGGACTCTGAGAGAATGAGGCTGAAAGAAAACGAAAGAGGCTATTGCTGTAGTTAGAGCAAAGAAAGATGGTTACTGTCATGGACTGAGTTATGTTTTCCCAAATTCTTATATCTAAGCTCTAAGCCCTGTAGTACCCCAGAATGTGACTACATTTGTAGACAGGGTCTTTAAAGATGTAATTAGGTAAAATGAGGTCATTTGGTAGACTCTAATCCAATATGATTGGTGTCCTTAAAAGAAAAGCAAATTAAGACACAGATATGTAAGAAAGAAGACCATGTGGAGACACAGGGAGATGGCCATCTATAAGCCAAGGAAAGAGGCCTGGAAAGAAACCAACCCTGCCATCACTGTAATCTTGGACTTGAAGTCTCTAGAACTGTGAGACAATATTTCTGTTCTTTAAGTCACCCAGTATGTGGTGCTTTGCTATGGTAGTCCCAGCAAATATAGGCTTAGATTATGTTAGGGTTAGGGCAGTGGTCCAAAAAGACAGTGAAAAGTAAAGTGATCAGTTTCAGGATCCACTTTGGAAGAGAACTGACAATTCTTATTAATGGATAAGATGTGGTATGTGAGGGAGAGAGAGTACTAAAAGCTACTCCTAGACTTAAAGCCTGAACACTCGGGTGGTACTGGTGCCTTAAAGAAACCAGAGTTCTGTCTGGGTGAGATAAGGTGGAGTTATGTCTGAGGTTCAGGAAACCTCAAAGAAATCTCATGTGCACCCTAGACATTCCCAAGGAATACAATTCATTTCCCTCTGTTGCTATAGATTCTCTAGAAGAAATGTTGAGGAAGCATCATTTTAACTAAGATATAACAGAAAACTCCCAATTTCGTGGACAAGTAATTTTATTATTTTTGGAATAATTGCAAGGAATTTCTTCCTTGGGGTTAGTAGAAATTGAACTCTTTGTAAGTTCTATCCATCAGACTTCACCCAACCACAGGACAAAATAGAACAAATCTATATTCTCACTGAATAGCTTCTAGTAATTACACACTTGTAATTAAAATCAAATCTCCTGTGGAAAATAAGTAGAAGAGAAGTTCCTATTGTGGCTCAGTGGTTAATGAACCCGACTAGCATCCATGAGGATACTCATGGGTTAAGGATCCAGTGTTGCTATGAGCTGTGGTGTAGGTCACAGATATGGCTTGGATCCCTCGTTGCTGTGGCTATGGTGTAGGCCAGTGGCTACAGCTCTGATTCAACTGACATCTTCTCCATAAGTTCCTCTTTTCCACGCACAAAGGGCACTACTACCTTACACATAGGGCATTGTTTCTGTATATGTCATCTCCAAGCACTGAGGCCTATGCATTCTTCCTCAAATGTAATATTTCCAGTAAAACTGCTTCAGATGCAATTTAACCACCATCAAGCAAAAGATGATGAACTCATCCTCAACTGGAACTATGAACAACTAAGAAGACAATATAAGTGCAAGTATTTTGTTTTTATATCCTCTTCTATACATCTTTTCTTTTTTTTTTTCACCTTTTTCTTTTCTTTCTTTTTTTTCGTTTTGTTTTTTGTTTTGTTTTGTTTTTGGCCACAATCTTGGCCTGTGGAAGTTCCCAGGCCAGGAACTAAGTTGCAGCTGCACTGCAATGCAAGATTCTTTAACCCACTGTACCAAGCGAGGATTGAATCAGAACCTCTGCGGCAACCTGACTCAGAGCAGTCTGATTCTTAATCTACTGTGTCACAGCGGGAACTTCTCTATGTCTTTTTAACTGAAACATTTTGTCTCTTACACACAAGAACAATGCAAAAATGTTCTACCCCATATCTTACTTTTGAAATTAGAATCCTCCCAATTTGCTGAAGATGTACCATCTATGTAACTCTGAATGAGAATGAAGCAACATTAATTTGATGTGACATATTCCTAGTGAACCAATGCTGATGATGAGAAGTTACCATATGATTTCCAAAATGCCAACGAACCACCAATTTAACAATATATTCTGGCATTAATCAAGGGTCAACACAACTCTAATTCTTGAAGCAATTTCTGTCCCATTAACAAAAACAAGTATATAATTTGACCATCTCAAATATTCTTGAAACTTTTCAAAGTTTATTGATAGTAAGATAAGTCACATTTGCAGGTTCTTTTTGTACACTGGGTTAGAATTTATCTGGGTCCAGTTACCCAAAATCACCTACAAGTTTTAGATGCTCTCTTTCTATCTCATCACAGACCTTGGTCCATATCACATCTCCTTTCCATGCTAGATCTGTTCTTCCCAAGGAACCACAATGAATAAGAGATAGCTCTTATAAGTGGGTTATCCTAACATCTCCCTTGGAACGCAGGGAAAACTGAACCTCTGCCTAAAGTGTTCTCCTTTACCTGCCCCAGCTCCCTCATGTCCCGGCTCACTCGCAGTCATCATTCCAGATGCATCACACATGACCCACCATCTGTTTGAGCAGCTTCAATAACTCCTCCATTTGGTTGGAGGCTTCTCTCATCAATCACACAGCACCCATGTCTTGCCTGCATCACAGCACTTACAAACCATACTAAAATCAGCCTTGTCTTGCTTCTATTCTCAGCTGAACTGCATGCAGTTTGAGGGCATGACCAGTTCTTATGCACTGTGTAATATACATTAGTATGTAGCATAATGCCTGGCATATGTGACAACCGAGAAATTGATTTTTGAATTAATGTTAAAATGTTAGAAGCTGGGTGGCAGCTGAAGTTGAATAAGAAGGACAAACAATGGTGGGTGCAGAGAGAGACATTTACAATTCTAGAAAGAGGACGGAAATATCTGAGGTTCATTTTCATGACTGTAGGGTCTGGAAACCCTTCATCAATTCAGAATCAAGCTGATTTAAAAGGCACAGGAAATAATCATGGATGTGCCTGATGACTCAGATGCAAAAATATTAACCTCATTATTATTTTGAATATTAAATGGTTTGTATTTAATATAATGTCATTTATTAATTTTGTAGTTATTATATTTACACCTAACTATAGAATCACAATTGATTTGATTTACTATTTATAAAAACAATTTAAATAATTATGTTCACTCATTAACCTTGAAAATTATTTAAATAGCCAACATAAGGGGATTTGTCAGATTAAAGTGCAATAACACAATAGAACAGTATGTATATCCATTCATTTAAATGGTTATGAAATTGTGTACTAACTGATATGTAAATATTTTCTTAATAAAAATGTTACAAGTTGTAAAACAGTGCATATAAATGGAATGTAAAATGATATATAAAAAAGCAAGGATATATAGCTTTATGTAGGTATTACAGGCAATTAAAATGTTTTTCTTAAAAATTACCTGTATTTTCTGAAGTTTGTTCAGGCAAAGTTGTTGAATAAACATGAAATATTTTGTAGAAAGGATACAAATATAATTTTAAGAAGGTTTAGGGTCAGCGACCTACCATATCTTTCTGTCTTTTGGGTTATTGTGAGACTCAAATGAGATACATACAATAGACTACTACTCAGCTATAAAAAAGAACAAAGTAATTACTAATTACTAATTGGTAATTTGCAGCACCATAGATGCAACTAGAGATTCTCATACTAAGTAAAGTCAGAAAGAGAAAGACAGAGTTCCTGTCATGGTTCAGTGATAACGAACCCCACTAGTATCCATGAGGACACAGGTTCAATCCCTGAGCTCACCAGTGGGTTAAGGAATCAGCATGGCCATGAGCTTCAGTGTAGGTTGCAGATGCAGCTCAGAACCCAAGTTGCTGTGGCTGTGGTGTAGGTTGGCAGCTGCAGCTCCGATTCGACCCTGGGAACACCCCTGCGCTACAGGTGAGACCATTAAAAGTCAAAAAGGTAGGAAGGAAGTGAGGGAGGAAACATTGGTGAGTCCCAGGTAGCTAGACAGTCCTAGATTCCCTGTTCAGTGATAAGAATAAAGCTGCAGACACTGGGTGAGTCCCAGCTTTGGAGGCCCTGACTCAACACCTCACCAGCCTCTCAACAGCAGTCCCAGCCAAGCTGTAGACAGAACCCTTTGTGATTCTGTTGACTCTCCTTTTCTTTGTCAAAGCTAACTTCATCTCTAAAGGCCAATCTCTTGGATTTATTCAGATATGTGTTACTTTTAAAACTTGAGCCATCCTTAGAGAATGGCCACCTCCTTTCCCTGGATAGGCTGATACAGTGCTCATTTGCACCAGGAGAAATTTATGCATCTCTTCTCACCAGCCCCCCTCAGTCCTTGTTAATTCCCTAATCATATTGAATTATGTGGAGTTTACTGTGTCATCCCTGGTCACCTACAGATTCCTTCACTTCATTACTCCTTAGCCAAACTGTCTTTGGAGGGCTCCTGTGACAGATTTATATTCTGAGCAATAGACAGGAATGTGTTTCTCTGCTTTTCCTTTGCTTGTACCACATAAACATGTCCCAGGTTACTCCCAAGCAGAAGCAGAGGGTCAGACCTTGTTCACAGAGGGGCTCCTAGAGAGGAATCTTCTGAAAAGGGAGGTGGCCGGCTAGGGAATGGGACTAGCCTGATTCCTGAGAGGTGTGTTTAAACTTCAACATGCCTCCTGAAAAACAACTTAATTGTTCTGTAGAAACATCTGTTAGTTAAGTGCATCTATTGGAGTTATTGATATCTTTAAAAAGCTTGTTCAACTTCAGGATTTCAAACAATACCTTCACATGAATGTTGGCACACTTTAGCTAAATTCATCACATACAGATTGCCATCATTGATTAGCAGTTTAATAGAAATACATACAGTTGAAAATTTTCTATCACATTATTTTGTAATTAAGCCTACCAACATCATATGCAGCTACTATTTTGTTGTGATTCCATTGAAAACTCCTTCTCTTTCATTATAAGGAGTATTATCATCAATATTGATGTTACTGTTGCCACTGTTCTTTTCTCTCACTGAAGCTTGGAATAAAACAAGGCTCTCATTCTGAGGAGTTGTAGTCTAGTAAGTGATATGGCTTTATAAATAAATATTTATTTTATGACAGGTATAAGTACATTACAGAATTATATATAAAACTTTATAGAACCACAGAAAAAACAGTAACTAAACTTGGTGAAAGACTTCTGCTTGGATAGGAAACACTTATAACAGATCTCACAGTATTTATAAGTGAAGTTAGCCCTGGAATGAAGAAAGTGAGAAGACAGCCCAGAATGAAGAAATATCACAAGGAAAGGCATGGAGGCTTAAAAGGGGCAGGATTTCTTGATAAATGTTGAGAAGTTCAGCTCATTAAAGACGACAATAGAGAGGCAATAGTAGTTTTTGCAAAGTAGCATACTATGACCAGGTTTTTAATATAGATCAATAGTTCTAACATTTGTGTGAAGAGTATATGGTAGATAAAATAGAGGGTGATGGATGAAAGAATAATTAGGAAATGGTTGCAGAAGAGTGATGAAAAAAGATTTAAGTCTTAGTTTAATCTAAGGCTGAATAGTGAGAATGGAGAGAGGGGTCAGATTCAAACTAAATTTAGAAGACAGTCTAAATAGGATTTGGGGGTAAATGGAGGCAGGAGGTGAGGGGGTAAAGGATTCTATTTATAATTATTTAAATGATACCATAATAGAAAAGGAAAAGCACTTTTATTAGGTGCCCCATGTGTCTCACTCACTGTATCTGAACTTAAGAATGCAAGAAAAGAGGGTGGTTTGAGGTCAAAGTAATGTGTAAAAATTATAGTATTGTAGTTATGTTAACTTGTCAGTGACTAATACAGGCAGTTCTCACTTTGGATGGTAGTATAGGGCCATTAAGAAGGCTAGGCAAGCTGAACTCATGAAAAACAGTCTTAATAATCAATTATAATTGTTCCTTAAAATGTGTTGTCAAAACAGAAACTGTCACAAAAACAGAAATATAGATCAGTGGAACAGGATAGAAATTCCAGAAATAAACCCAAGTGCCTGTGGTCAATTAATCTATAGCAAAGGAGGCAAAAGCATACAGGGGAAAAAAGATATTCTCTTCAATAAGGGGTGCTGGGAAAACTGGACAGCTATGTGTAAAAGAATGAAATTAGAATGTTCTTTAGAGAACATCAGTGCCACATATACCTTATCAATACAGAGCAGCATCTTTTCTAAACTGCAGTGAATTTGCATACTTCTTTCTACATTTGGATCAGCTTCCAACACTTTATCCTTTGTGCTTTCAATTTGAGAACTATCCCTGGGAGTTCCTTTAGTGCGTAGCTTTTCCCTGGTATCACTTCCTCTGGGACATTTTCATCCTTTAAGTTTGTCTTCACTAAGTTCCTTGGAACATCCTAGAGTTTCCTGTAAAGCAGCAGTATCAATATTCTCATGGCCAGCTATTTCTGCTATAAATCCATTACATTTCACTCAAAGTTTTACTTCCAGTATTATCATATTTTGTTGATTTTTTTGCTACATGTTCATCTTTTTTGGCCAATTTCCTCTTTTGATTATCTATTTTTGTAAAATATTATGCAGGTTTATAAATGTCCTGAGAGACAAGGAGGCAACACAACAACATGCTTTGCTGTCTGTGCGTGAATTGAAAAATGATGCACAGTGACAAATCGCCACAGACTTTAAAAGATAAAGTAGGCATTTCCAGTCATAGGAGCATCTGTTATTTATGTAAAGACTTTTGGACTTAAAATTTAACAGTGAAATTTATGCCATCATTCATAATTTATATATCATGGTGATTAAAATCTGAAGCATATTATTGGGGACTGGTGTTATTTAACCAAACTGTTTAAACTAAAGCATGAATATTGGAGCCATGCAAAGAGTGGAGAGCCTGTAGTCACCCACATGACACAGGAGAATTTATGTCTTGGGGAGCAAAGAAAAAGTTTAAGGAAGCATGAATTCATCATCAGTGTCAAATATGGACCTCCAGAGAGGTAATAATTCTCTTGCTTTGTGCATTTGGAACCCTAACGACACAATTGTAAAGCAAAGATACAATTGTGATAGGTTTCAGAGAAAAACATTGAGAAATTTAATAATATGAATATTAGCTATTTTTAAGAAATTTGGTGGTAAAGGGAAAGAGAGGGTTAAGATCCAAGAATTAGAAGAAGGCATTTAACATTTTTCAGTAAGAACTCCCATTTGCTATGAAAGCATCTAGATGTGCAGGTATGATTCTAAGGATTTAGTCAAACAACTTCTAAAATTCAGAAACATCTTATCTATAATAATCCCCAAAAATATAAATTCCTACAGGGTTAAAAACTTTAATCCACAGAGAGGAAATGAGGTCTATCTGGCATTTTCACTCACTTCCACCATAGGTTCCCTTTCGAAGACCTCTGTTTCTTATTTTGCCTACTCTAAGGTCAAGATTTGTCAGCAGAGACCTTTGTTATAATTAACCTGATGCCTGAACAGAACATAACACAGAAATCAATGGACATAAATAAGATCTTTCCAATGATGGTGAAATAGACACCATCAAACCAGAGATGATGAAACATGGAAAACATATTTCCCTTGGACCATTGTTCAATTCTCAATCTCATTACCTCAAATTAGTGAGGGTTGTATTAAAACAGATACTCAAGGGTGTTAGAACTCAAATATGAAGTCTACCACTTTGTAACTGCATAATTCTGGACAAATTATTGAATATTGCTCATCTATAAAGTTGTATACTAACATCTCCCTCATGGAGTTGAGGTGAGAATTAGGTGAAATTATATAAGAAAAAGCCTTGGTTATTGCTTTGTATTAGCTTGGAAGTCAAGCAAAAATTGTACTTCCTTTGTAATCAATAAGAATGACAAGCTTGAGATTTGAGCCCAGTGTTCAATGTAGGAATTGGTATAATACACCTGCAAGAATGGATATAAAGCCACTGAAGTTGAAACACCTTGTACACTCCCAGATTGTTTCAATAAAACATTATCTTGGATTTCCCTGTTGCAGCTCAGTGGAATGGAATTTGACTAGTATCCATGAGGACGCAGGTTCGATCCTTGGCCTCGCTCAGTGGGTTAAGGATCCAGTGTTGCTGACAGCTGTGGTGTAGGTTGCAGACATGGCTGGGATCTGGTATTGCTGTGGCTGTGGTGTAGGTCTGCAGTTGCATCTCCAATTTGACCACTAGTCTGGGAACTGCCATTTGCCATGGGTGCTGTCCTAAAAAGACTCGCACAAAAAAAAGTCATCAAAATAGACTACACACACACATACACACATTGGTATAACCATCTTTTTTTGTCTTTTTTAGGGCCACACCTGTGGCATATGGAGGTTCCCAGGCTAGGGGTCATATCGGAGCTGTAGCCACTGGCCACAGCCACAGCCACAGCTACACCAGATCCCAGCCACGTCTGCAACCTACACCATATCTCAAGGCAATGTGGGATCCTCAACACACTGAGCAAGGCCAGGGATGGAACCCACAATCCCATGGTTCCTACTCAGATTTGTTTCTGCTGCACCATGATGGAAACCCCTGGTATAACCATCTTTTATGTCTATTCCTCCTCTACTTTAGAAATACAGGGTTCAATCAAGTTCATTTCTGCCCAGGAGGAGGAGGCAAAGGGTTTTCTCATCTAGCTGCTCTCCAGTGATGACTGAGCATCCCCATTGCTGGCACAGTCATACCGCAAATCTACTCAGAGACTCACAAGAGCTACAACATTATCCTGTCCTCACATAACCAACTGATATATATTTGTTCACCCATCATCTGTCTCTCTACTACCCACTTCCCTAAAGATAAGTATGCAAGGTGCTCTCTGATGTGCCCCAGTGTCCACCACAGAGTGTCTGGGTGGAATAAAGGAAAGAATAGGCAATTCTATAAATTACCCAGAACTCTACAAAGGAATGGACTAGACATTTCTCCAAATAAGGCTTGGAAATGGATAATAGATACATGATGATGCTCAACATCACTAATAAGCAAATAAATGCAAACCAAACTTACAACTAATTGTACATGTTACATGTTAGGATGACTAATTAAAAAGAGAATGATAAAAAATGTTGGCAAAGATAAGGACAAAAGCAAACCCTTACATTGTTGGTGGGAATTTAAATTAGTGTAAAAAATAGTAAAAAAAGGTCCTCAAAAATTTTAAAATAGAATTACCATGTGGTCCAACAACCACACTTTGTGGTATATATTCAAAGGAATTGAAATCAGGATCTCAAAGAAATATGTGCACTTTAATCTTCATTCATTTTGCAGCATTTACATTTACAACAGCCAAGACATGGAAGAAAGCTTGACATACACCAACAGACAAATGGATAAAGAAAATGCAATATGTACATACAATGATATGTTATTCAGCCTTAAAAAGGGAAGTTTTACCATTTGTGATAACACAGATAAACTTGGAAGACATTATGTTAAGTGAAATAAGCCAAATAATAAGCCAGAATTACAAATACTATGTGATACCACTTACATGAGGAATCAAAAAGAATAAATTCATAGAAGCTAAGAACAGAATAGTGGTTACCAGGGGCTGGGAAAAGGAGGAAACAGGGAGGTATTAGACAGAGTGTACAAGGTTTCATCTTTGCAAGATGAGTAAATCCTAGAGATTGTCTGCATAGGGCCTAGAATTACTCATTGTATTGTAGGCTTAGAAGATTGCTAAGAGGGTAGTTCTTATGTTAAGTTTTGTCACAAAATAAGCATTGATAATAATTAAAAATGTAGGAGGAAGCTTTTAGAGAGGTAGTAGATACATTTATGTCATAGATTGTGATAACTGTGTCAAGAATGTATATTTATCTCCAAACTCATCAAGTTGTATATATTAAATAGGTACAGTTATGTACATGTCATACCAAAAATGAGAGCATAGAATTCCTGTAATGTCCTCCCCATAGAAGTCAGGAAAATAAAGCACTGAAGGTCAATCAATTGCCAAAAGCCTAAAGTCAAACCACTTGATGCCTTTTAGCACCTTCCAAAGCCCTGGACTCTTTCCTATTGGCCAGGCCTTAGGCAGTGTGCTTGCACCTGCATCTCCCTGCAGGGCCGTCAGGTGGAATGGGTGGAGTCTGTTCCGTGGGTATTGCATTTGGGCTGAGAGGATGTCATGGCATCTTTAGAGAGTGATACCCCTGGTGATTTCTCCCACCAAGAATGTGCTAGAAGCTGTGGGAATAGGGGTGCTCCCCTGCCATGGAAAGGAAAGCCAGAGGCTCGGGGTGAAGTGTACAGAGACTGAATTTCCAAAGGCATAACGGGGGCTTTCCACACCCTGCCCCCCCATGAAGTATTGCAATTGGCCCTGTCAGCTTGGTATTTGAAAGAAATGGGTTGGGTGATGGGGCTGGATAGATCACAACAATTTGAAATGTTGCTTTGTTCTCCTATCGCATTTGAATTTCTACCATGTTACAACAGATCTTCCCTCCTTGCCCAAGCTAAATTGAATCCCTCTTTCCTTATTGTTGGAGGAGCTCAGGGTAAGGCTTCTTGTGCACTAATATTTGGACCCTTCCCAAAAGCCTTCTCTCTCCACCCCTCTCAGTAGTCTCCCCCCTTCTCTTGCCAATCACAAGAAAAGACTTCAGAGTTTTTACCAGTTTGCAAAACATCTGCTTTTACTATTTGGCATAGTGTGGGGTTGGGGTGACAGGGGATTTGATTGGCCTCACAGGACTTATTATATTTGATACATTGTGTGTCAGACTTGGGACCCCTCCCCTCACTCGTTCCCATGCTTTGCATTCAACCTTGTGACTGGTTTCTTGTCAGTTTTATTTTTCCAAGGCCCACGAAACTGGATTAACTTAACTGTTCTAGGGTTAACTGTCCTTTTTCTGCCAGTGCTTCTGGTCCCGCCTTCTCTCACTCCCTGCCTCTTAATAAATATGAGAAACTGACGGCTTCTTTGTTCTTGGTATCTTCTGGGGCTTCAGGGGAAGAAGTTGTCCATAAAAGAGACTCCTGATTTACAGACCATCTCTTCATGCTCAGTCAGGGCCAACATTCCTCGGCACCGTGTCCATATGCATGCTTGGCCGGCCAAACCTCCATCCAGACAGCAGGGATGGCGGCCTTGGGATCCAGCAAAATCAGAAGCCCTATGCCCTGGAATGCCCTCCTCCCTCCCTTCTGCTCTTCTGCATCTTTTCCAAATTCCCTTACCCAGATGAATGCTCACTCGCCTCATTCAGGAGGCTTTTCCTGACCCTCAGCCCTGCCCACTGCTCCTCCCACCATGTTTCATCACTGTGCACATCTCTTATTTGGCTCCTGCCTGGCTGCCTCCCATATCACCAGCTGATCTTTCCCATGATCCTGAGAAAGGGTCGGCAGGGGCTTGGAGTTAGTTATGTCTGGTGATGAATCTCTGTGGTATCTTGTATTACTTTGCTAAGGCCGCCATAACAAAGTATCACAGCCTGAGTGGCTTAAACAACAGAAATGTATTTTCTTATAGATTTGGAGGCTGGAAGGTTGAGACCAAATTTCCAGCAGGGTTAGCTTTCTTCTTGGCTTATAAATGGCTTTCCTCTCCCTGTGTCTTCACATGGTCTTTCCTATTTTTCTGTCTGTGTCCAAATGTTCTCTTCTTACAGGGACACTAGTATTATTGGATTAGGGCCACTGCAATAACTTCATTCCAATTGAATCACCTCTTTAATACTCAATCTCCAAATACAGTCACATTCTGAGATACTGAGGGTTAGGTCTTCAGCATGAATTTGGGGGGGACAAGATTCAGCCTATATATGACTTTAGTTAGAGCAGGGGTTTGTAACCTAAAGTTAATGTGACTTCATCTGTAAAATAGAGTTAATAATCCTCCGAGGATTATAAGGATTAAACAAAATTCTGTACATCAAGAAACTGGTTGGAATGGATAGGCAATGAGATCCTGCCGTATGGCACTGGGAACTATATCTAGTCACTTATGATGGAACATAACAATGTGATAAAAA
Organism: Phacochoerus africanus; assembly: GCF_016906955.1. Classification (NCBI taxonomy): domain Eukaryota; kingdom Metazoa; phylum Chordata; class Mammalia; order Artiodactyla; family Suidae; genus Phacochoerus; species Phacochoerus africanus. Next base: position 88,538,542 of record NC_062546.1, read on the forward strand.
GGAATGCATATGTGTATGTGTGACTGGGTCAACTTGGTGTACAATAGAAAATTGACAGAACACTGTAAAACAGCTATAATCAAAAAAAATCATTAAAAAAAGAACCTTGCACCAAATAAGTTTTCAAAAGACCAGTTCCCTTCCCATTACCCCCACTTCACCTTGACCTCCCTCCCTTGAGGTCAGGGTCCATGCTTCCTTTTGTCAATCAATCAATAGATATTATTTTCTGCATTTTAATGCAGATAGATTGAGGAGTGCCTTATTGACATCTGGGTGCCTCTCTTTCTCTAGTTAACTATAATCTCTGAAACACAAGACAGCATAGCACAATAGATGGAAAGAGAGAGGCAGAGTGGCCAGAGGGGTCAGCTCTGGAGTGAGTAAGCCTTGAAAAGTGTTTTTTTTTTTTATTTTAAATTTTTTAATTTTTTAAAGCTCCCTCTGCCTCTATCTTCCATGAAATAAGGCTGAGGAACACAAACTAGCAGGGTTATTGTAAGGATGAAGAAAAGAACCTTATGTGCAGCCAGTATCCAATGAGTCCTCTGTGATGAGAGTCAGCATTTTTAATATGAGGACATGTTTAACATCGTCCCTGAGTATATGAGCTGGCCAATTTACCTTATTCATTATGCACATGTGTTTTAAAAGTTAACCAAACAAGACAAGGAATAACCTGGATAATGTTTTGTCCTATGGACACAGTGTTTGTGCTCAGCCTACTTTGGGTGAGATTGGCACCTGTCTGCCCATCATCATATAAAGCCCCAATACCCTGCTTTTTCCCATAGCCAAAAGTAGCCAAATAGGCCTACCCTTAAGATTTTCTTTGGGTTAATGTCACCACAACCTTTGTGAAATATTTTTGTTGTTGTTGTTGTTGTTGTTGTTGTTGTTGTTGTTGCTATTTCTTGGGCCGCTCCCACGGCATTTGGAGGTTCCCAGGCTAGGGGTCTAATCGGAGCTGCAGCCACCGGCCTACGCCAGAGCCACAGCAACACGGGATCGGAGCCGCGTCTGCAACCTACACCACAGCTCACGGCAACGCCGGATCGTTAACCTGCTGAGCAAGGGCAGGAACCGAACCCACAACCTCATGGTTCCTAGTCGGATTCGTTAACCACTGCGCCACGACGGGAACTCCTCCTTTGTGAAATATTAGGAGCTGACCTAGGATAGAGGGTAATTGATCAGCCATCAGCTTAATCCTGGCTGAGAGCAGGTCCTGAGCAATAGCATTCAGAATAAGAAGGTTTCAAAGAGCATAGCACACCTGCAGCTTAGGATCCCCAAGACCACCTTCACTTTTGACACCAACTTCAAGTTCTGGGGTCTCCAAGGCTACCCTTGTTTTCCGTAATTCATTAGAAGGACTCATCAAACTCACTGAAAGCTCATATTCACAATTATGGTTTAAAACAATAAAAGGATGCAGATTAAAATCAGCCAAGGAAAGAGTGTATGGAGCAGAGTCCAGGAGAGCTCCACATGCAGAATTTCCAGTTATCATCTCTATGTGGAGATATAGATGATTAGAACTACTTCTGAAAATGACATGTGACAATTCACACTGCAAACCAGGGAAGCTCATCTGAGCCTTGTTGTCCAGAGTGTGTACTGTGACTCAATCATGTAGACATGGTTGACTGTGACCATCAATCACATGCTGACTTTCATCTCCAGCCCCTCCAGAGGTTGAGTTAATAACCAAAGACACCATTTTAGGTCACTCTATTCTTGGGCATGGTTTCCATTAATTTGGAATACTCCGTTAATTTGGATTAAAATGGAACATGTAGTTTTGATTTATTTACACTTAGGTGACTGAACGTGGAAATATAATCTTCTAAATGTGGAAATCAAAGGAAGGTGTTAATGGCTCAGCATTAACTTTCACCCCAGGACATTTGCACTTGCCATTCCTTCTGCTTTATTTGCTCTCCATCTTCATGGCTCTTTCTCTTACTTCATTCAGGTCTCTGCTCATATGCTGACTTATCGGAAAGGCCCTCCCTGACCACTCCATGTAACATAACATGTGCACGTGCACACACACACACACACACACACACAGACACTCTGCATGTATACACACTCAAGGAAAGTAAACAGTGCCTTGCAGTTAGCAGGTGCTCAATGCATATCTGTTGAAAGTTGTGGAATGCCCAGGTAATGATGATTGACTTCCAGTGAGTGACAAACTTCCTGGTTAACAGCTGCATGACAGTTGAGAATGCCAGCATCTTAATTTGATATGACTATGCTACAAAATCTGCGAGACATCAGAAATGAGAAAACACTGGCCTATACTCAAGGTTCAACTCACCATGTAGTTGATGATGCAAGGATTTCACGCATGTAACTAATTAATTTAGCACAGCCTCACCCACTAAACAATCAAGATCCTCTAGGGCAGTTAGAAGACAATGCAATTACAGGAGAGTCAATACAGATGAAAAGTTCTGTGGCAAGTTCAGAAGAGGAAGAGAAGAATGTGGACTGGGAAAGTCTTAACTGAGTGAGCTAAGCTCTAACAGAAAAAGCTCATGCTATTACATGGGTACCAAAGGCAGAATAAGAGGTGGGTCAGGCAGCCACCTGCTCAGGACACCTATTTATTCAGAAGTCCAAACCATCACTGGAGTAAGTTGGAACTATGGTACCAGCTAACGTACAATTCCTTACGTAAATGGAAAAGCTTTCAGTGATCTCTTCTCCATTTCTGTGACAAACGAAGCTGTTTTTTTTTTTTCACTTGAACAGGAGAAGGTATTTATGCCCCCTCTCTACTTTGTAAGATACCTATAGAAAATTTTGTTTTCTCAGTCCTTTACTTAATCAGTTAATGAGTATTAAGTGCCTTTTCTGTGCTGGACATTTTTTTAGGTTCTGAAGGTCCAGCTGTGAACAAGAGAGATGAGTCTCACCTTTCAGGCTCTGCCCCAAACAAGTAATGGTCCCCCAAAAGGGCTTGGCTCAGACATCCCAGAGGATGTTCGGGTGATATATGAAAAAGAAACATTTGCTAGATTTTAGCATTATATATATTTTTGTACCATGTTTGCAACTTTGCTATAAATCTGAATTGTCCTCTTCCCCAAAACAATTTACTTTTAAAAAACACATTTGCTAAATAACTTATAAGCATAAATGCTATTGCAAGTGAACTGCTTTACATACTTAGAAGCCATTCTTTTTAAGCAATTTATAAGCATTCATTCATTTATTAACATCTAAATAACTATTGTTCTACTTAGATAAACATTCCATTCAAATAAAGCCATGCCATTTGAACATGAAAAAAAATGTTAAAACTATTCACATTTATTTTTGTCTCAAACATCTGAATTTCTTCTTTGCCTATGTTTCATGATTTACACATATTAATACAGTAGCTTATATACATAATTTATATACAAATAAACATGCCTCTAGTGGAAGGTTACATGTCCCACATATTTTTCTGACAGAGGTAGACAAAATAATTTGGAGACCACAGAGAAATGTACACTAAGCACATTGTATGCTAAGAATTTGTCTGCAAATCTATCTTCCAACTTGTCCTTAAGGGAAGTAATTGGCTTTTCACAGAAACACACACCTCGTAAGCCCTTGGCCGCACTCCTGGAAGCCTGGATGCCATATACCTCCTGGCTACCTCCGTGCTTTGAGAGCCAGGAAGTGCAGTTAACCTGGGGATCAAGTACAGAAATGACCCATCCCAGGTATCTGGAAAGCCTATTTCCCCACTTATTTTTTGTGTTGTCTTTTTATTCCTTTTAAAAATGCTAATCGTCATGGTTTGCATGTGCTTTCTGTTTTAAGCTGCCTCAAATCCTTTTTGGAGGAGGCAGAGCATAAATCATCAATAGTTTAATAACAGTCTATTAAAAAAAGGCAAGGGCTGAACAGCTTAAAAGGACAACTGCAATTGCTCAACTGACTTAGGAGAAGAGTCTTTTTAAGCACTTTCTAAGCAAGCATTTAAACTACTAAAGTTCTAATTACTAACATTCTATTCAAATAAAGCCAGTTACTCTTGGCAGTGGTTCATTAACCTGATGTATAATTGTCTCTGCTTGAACTGAACGCAGTGACTGGTCTTTACCAAAATCCTAACAATGTAGACTGGTTGGGGACATTCTTTTGCTTCGCCTGCAGGGCTTGGAATACTGCCCACCTAGGCTGGTACTTAATACATATTCCCAATGATAGAATATGAGATGTGGAAGGGTCTTTATAGATCATTGATTCAAAACTCCACATTTTCTAACCCAGAAAAGTTAGATACAAAAAAAAAAAAAAAGGAAGGATCCGACCTAAAAGTCACTCAGTGATGAATGGCAAAGCTTAGATTAAAAACTGGATTTTCAACACCCTGTCTGTGCTCCATTAACATCAAGCTCTTTTCCAATTGTTGAGCTGGATTTAATGTAATTTAGCCTTTTCAGTAATTCTCACTGTCCTACACAATAATTACCCAAATTATCGAGGCTTTAGAGGGTTTATGATGATTTCATCTCTGCCCATCATTCTGGGGCAAGGACTTCCTGTTCATGTGGAGAAAGTGCCCATTCTCCATTCTCTCTCAGCTTCTGAGAGCTCCTTGACATCTGGGATGAGGAGAAGTGACAAAAATCCTATTCCCACCATGGGGCACTCCGCAACCAAAGGATGTGAGGGGCCAAACTCAACATCGTGCTGGGAACCAACTTCTTCATTCAATTGTCTGTGAAGAAATCAACAACCATCATTTCTCTGAGACCAATCTCACTATTGCTGCCCCAAAGGACACTCTGTATGATGGGAAAGCCTAGGCGACAACTGGTAATAATGAAACAATGGACCTTGGCCTCATCAAGAATGACTCCAGGAAAAATAATTGCAGGCAGGGATGCTCTCCAAAACCCACAGATGGCTCCACCAGCTCTTTCCTCTGAGTTAAAGACAGGCCTGACAAACACCATCAGCCTCAAGGATATCAAAAGTGGAGAGAGCAGGAGAAAGGGGGAAAGATGAAGACATCGCTGGCTGGACCAAAAGAGACTCCAAGGCAGAGAGCAGCGGGAGGGGGGATTCTTGAGTGAAACAACATCACAGCTGACATCATCCAGGCAGGGCAGACCGAGAACAGCTGAGCTAGCAAAACGAGCTCCCAGCAGGCTCTAGAGACAGTCCCGCAACACAAGATAATCCTGCAGTAATTGTTCTTCTGCAGCACAGAAAATTCCAGCAAAGCAGAGGCAAAATCACAGTCAAAAGATTTCTGAAGACGCGGCAAAGTAATATCCAGACTTCTAGTCTCGTTCTTAGGCCTGGACAGATCCCATCCTCATTCAGAATGATCCAGCAATAGTAGATAGCAGTCAGCCAAAATGGGGAGGCCTGAGTTCTGGGCCTACTGTTGGCTACTTAGCTAAAGGTGGGCTGCTCACTCCAAGTCTCTAGTTATTCTCAGTCATAAAATGAAGCTGGGTTAGATCTGTGGGTTTCAATTTTTGTTTGAAGTATTAAATCTTTTTTTATTACCATGTAATATTTTCCATGGAAGCTCAAGATTAAAACAGGACATAAGGGAGGCTTCGAGTTGAAATGGAAGCGGCAAGAACAAAGCTTGGCTTATGGGACACACCCATCCTCTCATGTAGCTGAGGCCCCTCCTTGGAAGGCTTGAAACTGCTGGGCTAGAAGCTTAAAAGGGTTTTCTAGCTCTCAAGCCCTGTGACACCACGATTCTGAGAACCTGTGGATTTTGGTGGATGGTAAGAATACTTGGTCTTTGAAGACTGGGCCAAGTTGGGATAAGGGGGGAGAAGGAGAAGGAGCAAAAATATCAGGAAGCAACAAAGTGGCTTTCCAACTGAAGTAAAACATTTGGATGAATGCTATTGACTCTGCAGTATAGAGTGAGGGTGGAATCAGTGCTTCCTGGGAATGTTTGCAGTAGGACTCTTTTTTCATAATACCCTACCCCAATCAATGGGAGATGCTTTCAAATGAAAGTACAAGAAGCACATCAGATATAGACAGTAAAATCACATATCAGCTTGGCAGACAGCCAGATAGTCCAGCCACCTCAAGTATCCACAGAAACCAAAGGCTATTCCCCTTATCATCTGAAGTGGGAGGGGTACAATGAAGGTTAGGTGCCTTCCCACAGTAGCTACACTTGGAACAAGGTCACAAGGTTGTTCCCATTTAGAATAATTCTAGCTTCCTAAAAATAGGAACGTGGCTCCTTGCCTTGGGGAGTTTTCAGTTGTCTCTAGAAAACAGACATGTGTTTCTGGGAAGAAGAAAATGAAAAATTCACTAAATAACAAAGTCTAAATTATGCAGCTGAGTTTATAGGTGATGAGGGTGTGTCACTGGGAAATTGGCAGAACAATAAGTCTAGGGGGATAAATGACAAGCTTTGAGGAACAGGGGTGCTTCCACCTCCTGATGGCCTTCAGGATAACACAAGAGAAGAAACACATTGGAAAAGAGATTCTTAAAAAGCAGGAAGCAAATGCTCAGGTTGCAACCCATGAGCTCATTGCTCTGGCTGGTACAGTGGGTTTGCCCTTTACAGTGATGCATCCTCTTGAACTTTGCAAGAATCTAGTGTGGTAAATTGCCTCCAAAGATGACCACTGGCAATCCTGCCCTTCCTGTATGCACACAGTGCATTAAGGGACAGCATCTATTTCCCCTCCCTCTGAATCTGTGCTGGCTCTCACTTAGTTGGACCAATAGAATGTGGGGGAGGTGACAGTGCCAGTTCTGGTCCTAGCCTTTAAGAGAACTAGCAGCCTCCAGTGTCTTTCTCTTGGAAGCCAGCCACCTGGGATGAAGAGTAGATGAAAGACCACATGGAGAAAGAAATCTTCTTTATGAAAGAGAACTAAGGCGCCCCAGCTAACAGTCAACAACATGGTCCCAGATATGTGGTTGAAGTCCTCATGGTCATTTTAACCCCAGCAGAGCAGATGAGTTCCCAGCTGAATGTAGCCACATGAGTGACCCTAGCCAACACCGCATGAAACAGAATGACCTAGTTGAGATCAACTAACACAGAGAATTGAGAGAAATGGTTATGAACTCTCATCATTTTAAATAGTCATCAAGTGTTGAGATAGCCTGTTTTACAGCAATAGATAACTGATACACCTGGACTGGATGATATGAGACTGTGTTTAAGGGAGAAAGGAGAGTGGGAACACTCTCTAAGGAAAAGGTACTGAACTGGATATCTTTGGGCTTTTAGGGGCTCTGAAGATAGATTTCAGGGAGCCTGTAACTGACCCTGTAATTACATGCAAAATTTAAGTGTCTGCACATGTGTGTACTTTTCAAGGGAAAGCAATCATGAAATTAATCAGATTCTCTCACCTCAGGATTTTCCAAGGCAAAGGAACCAAACCCCTAAAATAGCTAAAAGTAAAGTTTCTCCAAATGACATGGAGGTTTATATTCTTCTCAATGCTATGTCAACCTCATTCCCCACGGAGGTCAACATCCCTGGGATTTAAAACTACTTGCCATGGGGGTGATTTTTCCCCCAAATTTTTCTTTTCCAGAATGTCACATAAATAAAATCATACAACATTCAGCCTTTGGAGTATGGCTTCTTCCATGTAGGACAAGGCTTTGGAGATTCATCCCTACTGGTCCATAGACCAATGGATCCCTTCTCTTTATTACTGAGTAGTATTCCATCATGTGGATGCTATAGTTTCTTTATCCATTCACTGGTTAGTGGACATTTGAGTTGCTTTCCTCCTAAGTTTTAAATACCCAAAGAAATTTCCAGGGAAATTTGATAGCTTCCTTTCCTGGGCTTTAAATTTTGCTTGGGTTTTCTGTGAGGGTGACAGAGGCAGAAGAAAATTCCAGTGGATTTTGGAGAGGGTAGACTAAGTGCTTTGCTGAAATCAACGATCTAGCTGTACGCTGATCATTCCTGCCAGCATGTCATTTGGCGGATGTGGGAATCCTGCACAGCCAAAGAAGGGAAATAAAAGCCAGTTTGACCTTCCCCCCCAAGGTGCCCACCCACTTTGGTGTAGGTTGGCACCGTTGCACACACGAGGATGCAGATGAATTCCCAGACAGTTGTGTAACAGCCTCAGTGTAACAGATAGGCAGGTGTCACAAAGCATGGGCGCCCTGAACCAAACCAGCTTTATCACATTTCACAGTGTTTCAGGCCTCCCCTTCCCAGCCCTGATTCCACACAGGGCTGAAATCGATATGCGCCCCAGAGAGCTCAGGAGGGCCCTCATCCAAGACTGCCTCGGCAGGATGTGCCTTAGTCCTGCTGCCTGAAACAGCCTCCCCCCCGCCCCCCGCAGCTGCCTAGGAACCTAGGAGATGATAGCAGTTGCAGGGCATTCCGCTTCACTTCTGGCGCCAGTGGTTTCATGGGTATCTTTTCCTGCTTGGCAGCCCCCAGGAGGCAGTGATAACATAGACCAAACTCTGTTTATGGGATTGTGAAATATGGAATAAAGCAAGAAGTGTTTGCCCCAAAACATAGTTCTGTGGGTTGGCACTGGAAAGAAGAAGCTCTCAGTGGAAAAGATGAGTCTAGAGTTGGGAATTCACCTTTCCCTGGAATCCCTTCTTGCCTGTACCTGCTGCCACTGTTGCAATGAACTTCAATGACCTCCTCCCCCTTGTTGGTCTGACCCAGGATAGCCCAACATAATACCCTGCAGAGACGTGTCTGGAAGCCACAGAGAAGCATGGAGCTAGAAGGTCTGTCATAGATGCTGCAAGTCATGTCTCCCTGCATAATTCTTGGTCTTCCCCAGACCCTTCTCAACTACTGTCCAGGAGGATATGCACAGATCCCTGGATTCTTGGGTGTCTACCAAGAATCAGAAGCTAAGCTTGTTCTCCCAATCTGCTGGAACCTGAAGCCATCACTTGGATGAGAATTTGCCTATTTCTTAAATGAGTCTAACAAGCTAAGGTGCATTAATTGTGAAAAACCCAACTTCTGACTCACATTGTTATGGCTTGACTGAGACATTCCTTGAAGGAAACCAGGGTACAAATGATGCAGCATGCTCAGTAAGAGCTAGGGGTCAGGTGAAGTGGGATGTGGAGGTCAACATAGCAGAGAGGTTAAGGGCAAAGCCTTTGTGATCAGACAGCCTAGCCTACTACCTCCCTTCTGTGAAACTATGACAAGTCACTCATCCTCCCTTGGTTTCCAATTGGGCGTTGGTTTCCATACATATAAAATGTGATGATAATAATACCCATCTCATTAGACTATAACTGAGTAATAAAAGTTTAAATGAAGCAAAATCCTTAGTACCCAGCACTTAACAAGTCCTCAGTAAATTAAATATATTATTCCTGTTGATACAGTCTAACAAGACTCCATTAGGGAAAAGTTTCTGATTAACTGTGAGGTTCCCACTGGTTCCTTAGCTGCTCAGCACTCCCTCATTTTCAGGCTGGGTCCTAAGGCTCTGAGTCCAGACCCTGAGTAGAAGCCTGACAGTGTAGTAGAGGATCATTTACCTGAGGTCAGTAGTGCTTGCCCCATGGACAGGGCCTTGCAGCACACGGGCAGGGGCCGACAGTCAAGCTGGCCAGAGCATCTCACTTGGCATCAATCCAATGGAGCTGATCATCCAGGTATGAAGTCAAGAGAGAATTTACCCCCCTCCCCTGGATTTTCTGGACTCATGTAGATGTCTGACCACCTACATCCCACCCCAGCTCTTCACCTTTGTTCCTCCCTCCACTGCAGTGCTCTTTCCTTGGCTCACCCCAGCTCATCACTCAGATGCAGCCTAAATGGCACTGCCTGTGAGCCAGCCTCCTGGGGCTCCTCATTTTTTTTTCTGCTTTTTAGGGCCACACCTGCATGGCATATGGAATTTCCCAGACTAGGGGTCAAATTGGAGCTTCGACTGCCAGCCTACGCCACAGTCACAGGAACGCAGAATCCTAGCCGCATCTTCAAACTACACTGTAGCTCATGGCAATGCCAGGTCCTCAACCCCCTGAGCAAGGCCAGGGATTGAACCTGCATTCTCATGGATACTAGTTGGTTTTGTTACTACTGAGCCACAATGGGAACTCCTTCCTCATTATTTTTTGTCATCCTGAGTTTTAACTGTGATAGTGCTTATCACAGTTTTTAATTACACTTATTTGAAAGTTGGTTTATTTGATGGTTCTCTCTTGCTCTATCATATTCTTAGTTTCTTACTGTACACTCAGCACCTGGCAGAGCAGTCATTTGATTTGTTGAATGATGGAATGATTAAATGAATCAATAAATTCCAGTGGGCTGTATCAGGTTGAACCATATAAAATTGCCATTATTCAATCATCTTTAACCTGACCTAATATTCACCATATGGGAAATTTACCTTCACTTACCTATGATGGATTTATATATTATAAAGGGCATAAGAAACCACCCATTAGTGCAGGTTCACCACACTGTTTGGCAGTCCGTCCAGTATCTCCAGAAATATAACACATGTGAAGTACACTGAGCTGTCCTTGATTCATATGTGATGAAACTGAGCAGTGGAATTCAATGGCCCGCCCAAGGTCAGCTCTGGTTGCGGTTTAGATTATACACATGTGTGTTTACAGATACCAGCAATTTTTAAAGCCCACATTCGGGAGCAAAAAAAAAGCTTTGCAAATTGAAGGAACATATATGGTTGAATTTAGAACAACACAGTTAATAAAATGCTTTCACTGTTTTTGAACTTAATAGCAAGTGGGGCTTTTATTGATTTCATTCTTTATACTCACCATTAACTCAATAAAAGTGCTTTTTAATTTAACTCAAGTGCTTTTAGCTCACAATTTTTGATTTCAATAAAAATCATTTTTAAATTCCCTTCACTGGCTTTGCTCATTCTGAATTAAGCATTTCTCTGAACTTGAACAAGACCTCTTTGCAAACAGATGTTTTTCTAATACGCTTCTGCATATACTCATTACCATCTTCTAGCCCTTCGATCTGAACACAAGTCAGTGGGCACAATCACTAGTTGATTTCCTCATTAGTCAAAAAGTTGTGGCTGGTATCAAAGCCTGATAAGGGTAGAAAGCATGTGATTACCAAATTCCAATAGGTATCCTTCTAATTTTTGTTGTGACAGTAAATGCTACGAAGTTGTGCAATTTTATTCAACAGTGTTTAAAATTTTAATTGACATATAAAACTTCAGCAAATGTAAAGATAAGCTAGTTATTGTTAACTTTGGCATCATTCTGTACATTATTCAAAACAGTGGATTGGTTTCCTCACTCCCCACAAGCAAATTCCCATGCTAGCAGTAACAATCTGTAATCGGTTCTGACACATGCTGCTTATGTTTGCTTTAGAGATCTTCTGTATCCCCTGAAAAACCTAGATTTGAGGTTACAGTACAAGTTTTACATATAGCATTGTTAAGCGTAAAAACTTTATTAGCAATTTTGCAATCTTAAGACTTTTTAATGCTAAAAACTCAATATTGACATTCCTATAAACACTAGCAAAAAAAAAATCATCACTCCTGAAGTCTGCTAAGTGCAAACATATTTTCCATGTGCTCCTCATCTTCCCACTCCTCTCAATGCCTATGAATCCATGGCTTTACCTTCACTGTAGAAAAAATACCACATTTTTAAAAGATTTCCTACTTCCTTGGGCTCTTGGGTAAAAGTCAGAGCACATTAATTTTTTGAAATTAATTGATTATTAATATATCTACCTTCTCACTCCATGGTGAATGTGTGGGAGTGCCATTTTATGGGCCATTGTATGGGCAAAATGGTTTTGTAATGTTGCTTTGTGAAGTAGAAGATTAAGCTAATGATATTGTTTAAGCTCCAGCCACAGGCATTCTACCTCCTCTAAACCCAGCTTCAGTGGGTCACAAGGCCAGCAACTCTGCTGGTGCTGGGGAGATGCATCTCCAGAGAAAAACAGGGAAGTCAGGGCAGGGTGGTAAGGCAGGTAGCTCCTCTTCCACCCTTCTCCTCTAAGAGAAGAAGTAAAGAAGAAAATGAAAATGTTAAAGAATTTATTAATGAAAGCAACAGACCAAAATATATAGAGAGCAGAAGATGAGGAGCAAAAAATAGACACTGGGCCCATGTGTTCTCACAGCAAGGCCAAGGGAAGGGGAAATAATCATAAAAGCATGCGTGAAAACCAGTGTGTCAGGGCACCCCAAAGCCTGCTCAAATGGGACAGAGGAAGTGTTTGTAGCCAAAGAAGGGCAGAGCCACAAAATAATACACAGATGCCCCAAAAATGAGCCTGAGGGTGGCTGGCCAGTAACGTGGGTAGCAAGTAACAGCTCAGACCACAGGCATCCACAGCAACATCAAAACTTCTTTGAAAAAAAAGCAAAAAACAAAACTTAGTATCTCAATCTGTAGAAATGGAAAGCAGCTAACACTGTTTTCCAGACCACATGCTTACAGTGGATCTCTGCACCCAGACACAGAGCAGAAGCCCTGCTTATAAGCAATAAGCAGGCGGCCTCCGGAGGACACCCAGAAATGGTTCGCAGATGAGACCGTTTGAAGATTAGAGGTTGATGAGTTGATTTGTGTCTGTAGACCCCCTCCCTTAATCCAAGTCTTCATAACCCAAGAGTAAGAGCAAAAAGAGTCTCTTCTTTACCCTCCACCTGGGATGCTGGTCAGTCCTGGTACAGCACTCTCTTTCTGTCATGTTCCCCAAATCTCTATGGTTAAGAAGCTGAGCTGTAGGCAGAATTCCAGCTCTAGCACTTCCTGTCAATATGATATGGGGCAAGTTACTTCCACCTCTCTTTCTTCAACTGTTAAGTGTGAATAAAAATAGAAGTCTACTTCATGAGTTGTTATAAGGATTAAATGAGATCTGCATTTAAGTGCCTTGCAATGCCATCTGGTACATTGTAAGCACTCAATAAATATTAGCTAATATTATTACTATTGTAGTTATTCCCATGGGCAGGACTGCTGGGAACACAGCCTACTCTATACCTGGTTATGACAGAGGTAGAACAAGGTTTTTTCTAGTTCTTTTTCATTCTGATTCTACTTTCTTTACCTCCAGTCTACTAATGTATCTCTGGCTGAACCATATTTTGCGGACCCCTCTTTTGCTTTGGCTGTGGTTGCTTCATTTACCATTTTGGGTTTTTTTGTTTGTTTTTTGTTTGTTTGTTTGTTTGTTTGTTTGTTTTGTCTTTTTAGGGATGTACCCATGGCATCTGGAAGTTCCCAAGCTAGGGGATAAATTGGAGCTGCACCTGCTGGCCTATACCACAGCCACAGCAACACAAGATCTGAGCTGCATCTGCAACCTATGCCACAGCTCACAGCAACACCAGATTGGCCGAATGGGGCCAGGGATCGAACCAGCACACTCATGGATAATAATCAGGTTTGTTACCACTAAGCCACAGAGGGAACACCCTCATTTACTGTTAAAAGCCACCTCCATCATCTTTATCACTACTGTCAATACCTGTACCACCAACACCAGCAGGACAACCTCCAGCATCAAGTCCAACACCACACCATCCCCACCACCTCTACCTTCACCACCACCACCACCTCCGCATATTCAGGTCTCCCTCAACCCTTTAAAACATCAATATTTCCATCACTACCTTTACCCTCATCACCACCACCATCAGCTCCACGACAACCATACATTGAACTAAATATTTTACATTCATAAGTTCCATGTTCAGTTTTTAAAAATTTTTCGAAGGAAGTATTGTATTGTATTTTTGAAGCCACTTCAAAACCTCTCTGAGACAAGGTAGGATATAAACATATAGCTATATATAATTAGCCATTATTGGTCATAAATGCAAAATATGACACTTAAATTGATCTAAATCTAAATGATAGATTTTTTGATAGTAAATTAGTAAGTAATGCTATACATTACTAGAAATTCAAATGTGTAGATACATCTTGCTCTTGTCTTTGTGTGTATGTAATCCCATGCAAGTTTCCTAAATTCTGGGAGATTCCATTTCTTCTTCTGTAAAATGAGGATGACAAGCCTGGCAACAGCATACTTTTTCAGATTGTTTTTAAAATGAAATAACATGATGAGCATGAAAGTGTATTGGCAAAAAAATCTAGCCTGTGTGCAAATGTCAAGCTGTACTCGTTTAAGCACATGTCCTAAAGGGCCTTCACTCTAAACTGCATGTGACGGAATGAACCTTGCTCTACTTGGGCTTTTGCTGAAGTGTGTTCCAAAGTGAGCTGAGGGCAAAGTCGAGCTGCAGGGCCCCTCAGGATCCCAAGTTCCTGGCCTGCACCTGCTCTTGCCAAGACTGAAGTTGTCACTGCCTTCCCCCTTCAAAGACTGGGAGAAAAGCCTCTGGACAAGCAGTCAGGGATTTCTCAATGCTCAAAACACCCAGGTCTACCTCTCCATCCCATGGCAGGAAGTTTGTCACAGCCTGCCTCTTATCTTGCATAAATGCTGCAGCCAATTCAAGATTTGAATGTAATGTTCCAATCTGCCTCTATCAGTTGATCAAAATACCCATCAAGAAATAATTTCCTTTGGGATTTGCCTGGTGGTTCAGCAGGTTAAGGGTCTAGCGTTGTCGCTGCTGTGGCTCAGATCACTGCTGTGGCACGGGTTCAATCCCTGTCTTGGGAACGTCCATGGCAAAAAGAAAAAAAAAAAGACGTTTCTCCAAATACACTAACTGTTTCCAAACTTCACTGCCCTAAATAGTAGACACAAGCAATAAAACTATTTCAAACATCAATTCCTACTTCACTTGAAAAACAAGGAATATTTCTTCACCATCTACCCATAATGCTTGCCTTAGGAATCACTAAGAAATCTTGCTAAGACCCTCACCATCCCCCATCCAGCCCCATATCATCCTTTAGGTACCCTCAGCCCAATCCTTATACCAGACACCACATAAAACAAAAATGGCAGCATATTCATAACCTTAGTTCTAATTGTTCGTTCATTTCCCATTCTCCATTGTTATTGATCCTTGGTCTTCATTCACTGTTACTGACCCTACTATTAATTCACCATTTTCAGCTTTTGTTCCCCAAACTTGACCCTCAGCATTTTCTTCTTGGGCCCTACATTGCCTGACCACCCCCAACTCTTGCCCTTCCCTCCCCTAAATCAGCCAACCTCTGAATTCCTTCTCTAAGCTGCCTCGCTCCACCCCAGACAGTCCCATAGGCTCAACCCAGCTCCAAGCCCCACCCACCATCACCACTTTCTTCCAGGTGGCATCTCAGCAGAGTTCACTTGAGTTGTGTCACATTTCTCTATCCACTCTTTAATTCTTGAAACTTCTTGAATAGGGAACAGATTTCCTATTTGGAGAAGCTTGCTTTCAATTACTCCCTAAAAACGATGGGAAATGGAACCAGTGGCGTGTCCAGAAATGCTGCATGAGCACCAGATGGTCTATTTCTTTAGTCACTTTAAGTGACTTCCTAGTATATTCCCACTGAAAGTTCTCTCACAATGGAAATGAACTTCCTTTTTCTCTTGTTGGTGATGTGGTAGTAGTTATGTGGACTTTCCAGAATATTAGATTCTATAGGGGATGTGTTGGTAGAGCAGCCTAACATGTTAGTCTTGGGGACATAGTAAGAGAAAAAATATGGGTGACAAATCAAATCTCTTCATTAACAGGGATGCCAGGCTCTGGCACTACCTACTTAGTTTGGGGTTATGGCATTGGACTAAGAACTTGGCTAAGACTATAGGAGGTGCTGAGGCCAGAGGGTGGTTGAACCAGATCCTAGTAGCAGGGAAGACAGGAATGAACAGTACCAAAGGCAAAAAGAAAGTCAGTCTCAGAGATGAAACTTTGGGACTGGAATTGAGAAATTAAGACCTAGTCAAACCTAATTTGTCAACAAACAGAAGAAGTAGGTTGAGATGGGATGAGCCTGATGGGGAATTCCAGAGCAATTGCCTAAAATACTTCTAAAACAACAGTGGAAATGTTAGTCCTAACTTCATGGACTAATAGGGGTCTGATGGAAGGGTGTGCCTGGCTTATTACAGGTTTTTCATTTATTCATGTATTTAGACACCACTTTCCTCCAGAGAGTGTTCAAGGATGTGCAGTCTTGTACAGAAAACAACACCACAGGACATCATAGAACTGATCTTATCTTCCCACTTCCAAGTCACCAGTCACATATTATCTCACTAACTCTAATAAGTCAGGGGGGAGATGAGTCTGCATTAGATGCTGGCTTAAATCAAATAAAAGATTTAAAGAAACACCATTTGGTGGTGTGTTCTTCAACATCGCTTGCAGTCACAAGCTAGGTGAATACCAGATAGGATGTTAAGACAACAATTTAGGCATTAGGTTAAAGTGGGGGAAGGGAGAGGGGGGTTGTAATAATTGACTCTTAAGCATTTTTTCCCTTCATATTCTGAGATCCTAGCTTCCAAGTGCAGATAAAGCACATAAATATTTATGTCTACAAATACCTAGAAGATTAATTAGGCTAGTTTTATATGGCCCATGGCTGAAACAAAGGAAAAAATTTTGGCTTTTCCCAGGAAGTAGACTTCGTCAGAGCCCTCCAAAAAGAGTGGATTACCTGGCAAGGTAGGGGGTTGCCCACCCTGCAGTATCCATGATAGGATGGAGAAGCAATTTAAGGGGATATTGCAGAAGGTGTGAACTGGGAGTAGTCACACCTGATGACCCTACACTCCATGATTCTCTAAAATAACATATAAATAATTATTACATTGTTTGAAGAAGTAGAAGGCACCAGGCTTATAACCCTTGTAAATTTCATTACACTATTAATTTATTTGACAAATTCTTCTTTATATAGATAGGCTCATCCTCGGTCAAAATTACCATTACTTTAGCATTAGTGGCATTTTAATTTATGAGGATCTTAACGCATCACCAAAAAATCTAATTACAATTCAATTTGCAGCCAGCACTTACCCCACCCGCCCCCCAAAAAAATAAAGTGGTGGAGGCAAATTTCCATTTTCTACAACATATGACCTGGATCTAAATTATAGATTGAGTCATAGCTATTCAAAAAAAAGTGTTATTCAGGGAAGATCTGTATATTTTATGAGGGACTGAAATGAACCTAGTAATTTCGGAAGTGTTGATTGAATTGTCTGTGGCATAGACACAGCCCACATCCTAACTGGACCCCCACCATACTTACTTTCAATCTGGAAAGCAGACCTGATTACCTGGCTGATTATTTTTCTGCAACCTCTGCCACTAATGCTGACTGCAATGGGATCAATATTTACTCAACAGCAAACCTGTGTTATATTAGGAAACAGAAAAAAATAACCCAGAACAAACATGCAACTCAATTCAAAGAGCTGTGAAATCCCCTCCTTGAGGTTATTATCTTTCTCTGCAAGTAAAGGCAGAAACAACATGCTCCTACCTGTGTTGCAGGTGTTCCTGGGGCTCTGGAAACACAGTACAGGGCAGCATTGGCAGGGCTGCAGGCAGGTGCAAAGCCCACACAATGGTCATGGACTAGCACCTCCTCAGCACCCCAGGTCAATAGGCCCACAAAGAAGCCCTATGAGGGAACAGCTCCCTCCCGCTCAGCCTTGGCTCTCCATTTTATTTGGCCCATGAGCTCCACATGCAAGATAAAAGCTGCCAGGGACAGAGTGTTTACCTCATTTTTGACCAAGTTGGGGTCCCTGAGAGAGAGGCTGGTTGTTGCTGGAAGCCCAGGAAAGTCAGGATGGGAATGGTTCCTGTAGGTGGTGGGCCAGTGTGCCTCCTTCTTCCCTTTGCACTGAGTGCTGCCTGGGCCACCAGCTCCTTCTCTCCCATAGTCCTTCGCTTCCCTTGCACCTGATCCAGGTCACATACTTCCCCACATGGCTCTCTCCTACACCTCTTGGAGATTTAGCCAGCTTCCTCTGAACCCCCAGGCCCCCACCTCCAGCTGTAACCCAATCATCCCCAGGTTTCCTCCTGGTCCAGTTTGGAGCCTATTGGCAGGATGTGACCCTGCCTTGTTTCTCTTCCCACTAGAGGAGCTCCTCAAGGGTGGTGACCGCAACTTGTCATCCCTGCTTCCAAGTGCCTGGCATGTGCCTCGCCCACAGTAGGTGTTCATTAAATATGTGCTGGAAAGACAAACCAAGTGCTTGGAATCCACCAACATTTGGTGGTTTCATATGTAAATATTCCTTTGAGGCACATAAATCTCAGAGATACCTTCCTGGAAACACCTTGAACTGATTAAATTTCCAAAGAAAGGGTTTGATGAGATGTTTCTGCACCCAAAGTCTCTTCTGGAAGAGAGTGTTGTTTCTAAGACACATCCCCCGCCACCACCACAACCCTGGAAAGTAGGCCACTGTGCTAATGACCTGGGCTTCTCCATCAGCCCCATAGCCAGGCCTCAGTCAGACCCCACAACCCTGCCTGGACACAGCCAGCTCTGGCACATCCATATAGACACACTCCTGCCCTTCCACCCAAACAACTGGATGACTGAGACCATTTAGCAGAGACCTAAAAGTACCCCAGTGCCCACAAGGTCACCAGTCTTCTGAAATAGCCTTCTCCTCAGTAACGCAATAAAGGACCCAGCCCCTAGCTAGCATTATATGGTTCTCCCACCTTGCCATCCTTAAGAGTTCTGCTCAGTCATTGACACTACTTTTCTGAAGCCTTGCATGTTAAGGAGAGACCCTAGAGCCCTGTTTCTAAAGTTCCTTTCCCACACACTTTCACAAGGAATCTTTAGTGCTCTCTCTCTTTTGGCCCTCTCATGCCTCCATGTCGTGGGGATATGTTCCTAATTATGCATATTTCCTCCCCTTTTCTCTTGCCAGTTCCAGGATCACAAAATCCAGGCTCCTGGACTGTGAAGGAACACGAAAGACCCCTTCAAATTCAGAAAGCGGTTGATCCACTCATTCTGGTTACTCTTTGATTTTTGCATGCAGAAAAAGTTAGGCCCTTATCACCCTAATTTTTGCTATATTTTGGAAGAAAGTCAGGGAATAATACTGCCACCACCTAAGCGCCTCATAGACCATTTTCTCACACAAAATAGGATCTTCCCTTTGCCAAGGACATCCTTGCATGGCATGTCCCCCTCCATTCTCCAGCCTCAAATACAGAAATGGCCCCCAGTTCTTTAAATAGAAAATGTTACTTTTACATTTGTTATTATAGCTGTAGCTGTGGCTTTGTACCATGGGACCACAGAAGGAGAAATCCATAGCCTCCATCAAGGAAAACTTTCATAGTGCCATCCACATCAATTTGGAGGAAACCTCAGTCAGAGTGCTTGAAAAGGAGACCTGAGAAGTCATCTCCTCCACCCCCCTGCACCCTGACTCATGCCCTCTTGCCATAGCACCCAACAAAGTTCCCTCCCATCCCCAACTCTTCCCCAAGCCTTCCTTGATTTGGCATACTCAAATCACCTTTGCTAAAGTCGCTTCCTGCTGAATTCAAGCCTACTTCCTCTCTGTCCCACAGGAAGGATGACCAGGTAACAACCACCTTCCTATGACTCTTTCTTCATTTAGGATCAGGGAAGAGCAAGCTGAGTGGTACAAACACAAATTCCACCTTCTGGGAGCTCAGGCTAAGACAAGAGGAAAAGCACTCTTGTCTGGAGGGAACAAATTTCAGTGGAAAACACACAGGGCAACAGCACATGTGCTTGTGAAAGAATACCCAGCAGAAATCAAGGCTGTATTTTCCTGGTTGTTCATTCATTAGTGTGTTCAGCTCTTACAAGAGAGCTCCTGCAAGCTACAGATATGAACAGCAGAACTTTCACAGCCTTATGCCATGCCAGACACTGTTCTTTGTTCCCAAATAATTGCCCTTAAAATAATTGGTTTTATCCCCATTTTTACCTAATGAGACACCGAGGAAACATAAAAGTGATAATTTGTATATGGTTAGGCAACTTTAGCTACCTGTCAAGTCTTGCCACCTAGACATGAGTTCCTAGAAGAAAGGGGCCTCGTCAGTAGGCAGTGCTTGCTGTTCCGAGAGACCAGAACTAAGGGAATCAACACATCTGGCAGTCTATGAAGGTCACTGCTTTTAATAAGCCTCTCTAACCAGATTCTTTCCCCAAAAGTAAATGGCCTCTCTTATCCAGATTCATTCAAGTGTTGAGAATTTAGTAGCATATACACTTTGGTAAGTCACCTCAAGCATCCTTTATATTGGAGGCAAGTCCAAATGCAGAAAGAAAAATAAAAATTTAAGTAAACAAAAGAGGCAAGGTTCTAACAGCTCTGAATCTAGCCCCAGAGCACGTGGAAATAGCCAAATTATAACATTGTATGTATACATAATAACACAGTATATAATATCGTCAACAATATACAGAGTATTTATTATACAATTTTTCAGCATACACTATAATTATTTGTTAATCTCTCTGTTCCAGTGGACCATGAGATTAAAGGGAGAGTTTAGATCTCCAAAGCCCAGAATAATCATCGCTAAATACTTTTTGAAAGAATGAATGAATGATTAATAAATAAAAGAAGAAACAAATGGGTGAGTGAATGTAGATATGCCCCCAAACACCCAGATGTATTTCAAAGTATGTAAATGATATACACAGTAAATCCCAAAAATGGAGTTATATAAATACTAATGAGTTAACTTTAGTTTAACTTTAGTCTGATATTTTTTTCTAAATTTCTTTTTCCTGCAGCAAGATAACTTCAGAGATAGGGACCCAGGACTGCCAGGTGATTGATTGCCTGCAGGACCAATCGGAGCTCCCACTTGCTCCAAAATTGATGGCCCCAGCCCCTCCGTGGTGCTGCAGTTTTTCATTATATGAAATGGGAAAGTGATTTAATAATTCTTTCTGTCTTATATTGCTTTAAAGAATTTCAGACAGTTAAAAATTGCATGGATTTTTCCACCATCTGTATGAGAGTGGGGAAAAAAATGCTGGTTTTGTTTTTCCTATTTTTAATATGAGCCAGATGAAACAAAAAGATTGTTTCCCTGCAACTATAGGTCAAGTACCTATAGAGACTCAGGGATGCTCTGTAAGATATCATATTATCTTTCTTCCTTGACAGGATATCATTAGGTGGTGTATCATTTCAACATATATTATCTTTCATGTTCTTTTATCTTCACACTAGGATTTCTTTTAAAATTCCGATCTATGCACTTGGTTTCATTATACAGCACTGTCTTTTACCAAACCAATTTTTGAATAGCTTTCAATATTCTTTAGTTTCACATTTGTCATATCAGCCTGAAACAGTGCCCTAGTAATGTCTGTTTTAGCTTGTTAAAAAGAAACCTATCCAGGGAATGAAGTGTTGGGAGATCACACCTTTAAAGGTACGCATTACGTGTCCTGGAGAACTGGAAATCGCTCAGTGAGGGAAAGCAAACCATTACAGAAAATAAAACAAAAATGTTGAAACCACATGTAACAACTGGTGTTCGTTTTTAGAATATCGTCAATTATGTTAACATATGGAGACATTCCGTGGGCTGTGCAGTTTTCTCCCACAGCCCATGTGGGATGTGTCCTGCTTCACAAATGGGATTGCCCTACGCAAGTGGGAACTGCCCCTTACTTTCAAAGTCATCAACATAAAAGAGTTCTATCTGAATATTTTAAAAATAAGTAAAAATAAGATGCTTTCAGCTTATTTCACTTAACTTAGTAGAGTAGCTTTGTATGACTACCAGGAGCCATCTGAAGCAACTTGACACTCTCTTAGGACATTCTAAGGACTTTTTCAGGATCCTCTTAGATGTCTTTATTTCCATCATAGCTTCACTAAGCTAAAGAGATTTGCATTGCTGGAAACTTAAAGGATTTTGTAGAAATGCTTACAAATCTCTATTGCAATGTTGTCAATTAGAGTTGCACGAAGCATAACAGATTGGCTGTGCTGAGAAGTGTCACTTCAACAGAGCCAGACACCAGCGAGAGCAGTGTAAGGCCCTGACATCCTCTTAAATGTGAGTTCCCCAAGACATTGCTCCCCCAGCATCATACAAAGAGGAGAGTTTTACAACCTCATTCACTTACCCAGACAACATGACAAATTCAGCACGCTTTGGGAAAACAAAATTCAGCTTCCACGTTCATTTGGCAAAAGATGAAATTTTATAGTAATTTTTATGCATCAGAGTGAAATGGAGTTTTTAGAATAACAGAATTTAGAACAATATCCAATTCAAGGAATGGAGGGTGAGCAAATAAAAATCCAAATGTAGGCAAAAGTGGGTAAGGAAGTTCTGATAGTAGCTCAGTGGTAATAAACCTGACAACTATACATGAGGATAAGGGTTCAACCCCTGGCCTTGCTCAATGGATTAAGGATCTAGTGTTGTCATGAGCTGTGGTATAGGTCACAGATAGGCTCAGATCCTGCATTGCTGGACTGTGGCATAGGCTGGCAGCCATAGTTCTGATTGGACCCCTAGCCTGGGAACTTCCGTATGCTTCTGGTGTAGTCCTAAAAAAAAAAAAAAAAAAAAAAAAAAAAAAGACAAAAGCAAACAAACAAAAAGCATTTGTATGATTGATGTCAGAGAATGTTTTGCCTATGTTCTCTTCCAGGAGTTTGATGGTGTCTTGTCTTTCATTTATGTCTTTAAGCCATTTTGAGTTTATTTTGGTGCATGGTGTGAGGGTGTGCTCTAGTTTCATTGATTTACATGCAGCTGTCCAGTTTTCCCACCACCACTTGCTAAAAAGACTGTCTTTTTCCAATTTTATATTCTTGCCTCCTTTGTCAAAGATTAATTGAACCATAGATGTCTGGGTTTATTTCTGGGTTCTCTATTCGGTTCCATTTGTCTGTATGTCTGTTTTGGTACCAGTACCACATTGTCTTGATTACTGTAGCTTTGTAATATTGCCTGAAGTCTAGGAAAGTTATTCCCTCTGCTCGGTTTTTGTTGCTCAGGATTGCTTTGGCAATTCTGGGCCTTTTATATTTCCATATAAATGTTTGGGTTGTTTGTTCTAGCTCTGGAAAAATGTCATGGGTAATTTGATAGGGATTGCTTTGAATCTGTAGTTTGCTTTGGGTAGTATGGCCATTTTTACAATATTAATTTTTCCAACCCAGGAGTATGGTGTATTTTTCCATTTCTTTGAATCCTCTTTAATTTCCTTGATTAATGTTTTAAAGTTCTCAGCATATAAGTCTTTCACCTCTTTGGTCAGGTTTATTCCTAGGTATTTCACTTTTGGGGGTGTGATTTTAAAAAAGTATTGTGTATTTTTATATCCTTTTCTAATACTTCATTGTTAGCATACAGAAATACAATGGATTTCTGACTCTTTTTATATAATGATTTTTATTTTTTTCCATTATAGCTGGTTTACAGTGTTCTGTCAGTTTTCTATTGTACAGCAAGGTGACCCAGTCATATATACATACAAATACCAAATGATATCACTTATATCTGAATTTCTGAATGTTTATCTTGTAACCTGCTACTTTACTGAATTTGTTGATCAGTTCCAGTAGTTTTTGTGTGGAGTCCTTAAGGTATTCTATATATAGTATCATATCATCTGCAAACAGTGACAATTTTACCTTTTCTCTTCCAATTTGGATATATTTTATTTCCTTTGTTTGTCAGATTGCTGTGGCTAGGACTTCCAATGCTATGTTGAATAAAAGTGGTGAGAGTGGGCATCCTTGTCTTATTCCAGATTTTAGTGGGATGGCTTTCACCTTTTCTCCATTGAGTATTATCTTTCTCCCAAGGCAACAAAAATAAAATAAAAATAAACCAATGGGACCTAATCAAACTGACAAGTTTTTGCATATCAAAGGAAACCATAAAATAAGAAAGACAACCTATAGGATAGGAGAAAACAGTTTCAATCCATGCAACTGACAAGGGCTTAATCTCTAAAATATACAAACAACATATACAAGTCAGCAGGAGAAAAGCAAACAATCCAATTGAAAAATGGGCAAAAGACCTGAACAGATATTTCTCCAAAGAAATTATACAGATGGCCAACAAGCACATGAAAAAATGCTCAACTGTGAGGTACCACCTCACACCAGCCAGAATGGCCATCATTAATATGTCCACAAATAACAAATGCTGGAGAGGGTGTGGAGAAAAGGGAACCCTCCTACACTGTTGGTGGGAATATAAGCTGGTACAACCACTATGGAAAACAGTATGGAGGTACCTTAGAAATCTATCCCTAGAACTACCATATGACCCAGCAATCCCACTCTTGGGCATATATCAGGACAAAACTTTCCCTGTAAAAGACACATGCACCCACACATTCATTGCAGCTCTATTTACAGTAGCCAAGACATGGAAACAGCCTATATGTCCATCAACAGAAGAATGGATTCAGAAGATGTGGTACATATACACAATGGAATACTACTCATCCATTAAGAAGAATGAAATAATGCCATTCACAGCAACATGGATGGAACTAGAGATTCTCATACTGAGTAAAGTAAGTCAGAAAGAGAAAGACAACTACATATGGTATCATTTATATATGGAATCTAATACATGGCACAAATGATCCTTTCCACAGAAAAGAAACTCATGGACTTGGAGAACAGATTTGTGGTTGCCAAGGGGGACTGGGAATGTGGGGTTAATAGATGCAAACTATTGCTTTTGCAATGGATAAGCAAAGAGATCCTGATGTATAGCACAGGGAACTATATCTAGTCACTTGTGATGGGACATGATGTGAAAAATAAATATCTATTCAGGTCTTTTTTTATGGTTTCTTTTGCTGTGCAAAAGCTTATCAGTTTGATTAGGTCCCATTGGTTTATTTTTTATTTTATTTCTGATATCTCTGTAACCACCACCCCAATCAAGGTACTGAATAGTTCTGTCACTGCAACACTTCCCTCATGCTCTTTTCAGTCAATCCCTCCTTCTGGCCCCAAGCAAGCACTGATTTGATTTCTACTATTTTTTCCTGTTTTAGAACCTCATATAAATGGAGTCAGGCTGTATATGCTATTTTCTGCCTGACTTCTTTGTCACGATAAAACCTTTGAGATTCACATATGTTGTGTGTGTATCAGGAATTTGTTCCCATTTTATTGGAGAGCTTTATTCCATTGTATAGATGTACCATAATTTGTTTATCCATCACATTATTGATGGACATTTTGATTGTTCCCAATTTGAAGCTATTATAACAAAGCTGCTATGGTTAGTCTTGTATTAGTCTTAGTGTGGGAACATGTTTTTATTTCTTTTGGGTATACACCTAGGAATAGAATTGCAGGATAGTGTAACAAATATTTATTTAACTTATAAGAAAGAAAAATTGTTTTGTAAAGTGGTTATGCCATTATATACTCCCAGGAGCAACATTAGAATTTTACAGGTTTTTTTCTTTTCATCTCTACCAAAATTTAGCTGTTATCAGTCTTTCTAATTTTAGCAATTCTAGGAGTTCCCATTGTGGCACAGCAGAAAAAAAATATGACTAATAACCATGAGGTTGTGGGTTTGATCCCTGGCCTCACTCAGTGGGTTAAGGATTCACTGGCAGATGTAACTCTGATTCACCCCCTAGCCTGGGAACATCCATATGCCGTGAGTGTGGCCCTAAAAAGCAAATAGTAATAATAATAACAATTTTAGCAATTCTGGTGGGTATATAGTGGCACCTCATTGTGATTTCAATTCACATTTCCCTGATGACTAACAATGTCAAGCACTTGTTCATACACATATTGATCATTTTTCTGTCTTCTTATGTTAATGTTCAAATAGGGGAGTTCCTGTCATGGCTCAAGGGTAACAAATCTAACTAGCATCCATGAGGACATAGGTTCTATCCCTGGTCTCACTCAGTGGGTTGGGGATCCATTGTTGCTGTGGCTCTGGTGTAGGCTGGCAACTACAGCTCCTGTTTGACCCCTACCCTGGAAACTTCCATATGCCATGGGTGTTACCCTAAAAAAAAAGACAAAAAATAAAACAAAATGAAACAAATGTTCAAATAGTATGCCCATCTTTATTGGATTGTTTGTTTTCTCAATATTGAGTGAAACAATTACCTTGTGTATTCTAGACATAAGTCCTCTGACATACATACACACACACACACACACACACACACACACACATATATATATATATATATACATTGTACATAATTTCTTCTAAGGTTGTGAAGATTTTTTCCCATTTTTTTCTAGAAGTTTTATAGGTGTAACTTTTACAGTTATGTCTATGATTCATTCCAAGTTTATCTCTTTCTATGGCATGAGATAGAGGTTGAAGTTGTTTTTTCTTTTTGTTTCTCCTTGTGAATGTCCAGTTCTTATAGCACCACTTATTAAAAGGAGTATATCTTCTCTGTTGAATTAGCTTGGTATCCTTGTTGAAAATCAATTATTCAAATATATGTGTGATTATTTATGAACCCTCTAGTCCCTGTCCCACTGAAAATCTATCCTTATAGAAACACTACACTGTTTTTATTATATCTTTGCATTGAGCCTTTAAATGGGGCAATGTCTGTCCTATAACTTATCAAAATTGTTTTGGCTCTTCTCTGTTCTTTGTATTTCTGAATAAATTTTAAAATTAACTTGCCAACTTTTAAAATAAAGACCTACTGGAAATTTTTTGGTAGAAACTGATAATATAATTCTAAAATCCTTATGGAAATGCCAAGAACCTGAGTAGACAAAACAACTTTGAAAGAGAACAAAGTTGGAGGAAAAATACTACCTAATTTTGATACTTACTATAAAGCTTTAGTAACAAAGGCAATGGGATGCATACACATCAAAATCACAAAGGTCAGTGAACAGGATAGAGAGTTTGGAAATAGATTCACATACATATAGACAATTGATTTCTAACAAAGTAGTAAAAGCAATTCGAACAAATGGGCTGGAACAATTGGATATCTATATGCAAAAAAATTGGCATTTCTAACTTGAACAAATATTTTGCCAAAAAAGATACATGGGGGGTAAAAGGATGTTCATTGTCTATTGTAGACTGAATGTTTGTGTTCTCCCCAAATTCATATATTGAAGCATTACCCTCCAACATGATAGTATTTGAAGATGAGGCCTTTGGTAGGTAATTACAGTTAGACTACATCATGAAGGTGGGGTCCTCATGATAGGAAAAGCAGCCTTAGAAGAAGAGGAAGGGCTCTCTCTCACTCTTGCTCTCTCTCTTTTTCCTTTTACCCTTGAGGGTATACATTAAAGAATGTCCATGTGAGAGCACAGCAGGAACTTAGCCATCTACAAACTGGGTGGGTGGGAGGGGGTGGAGAGGGAATCTCACCAGAACCCAATTATTTTGGCACCCCGATCCTGGACTTCAAAACTCCAGAAGTGTGATAAAATAAATTTCTCTTGTGTAAGCCACAAAATCTATGTTATCTTATATGGCAACCCTAGTAAATTAAGACTATATCATTAGTCATTAAGGAATGCAATTTAAAACCACAGTGGATTCTATTAGAATTCTAAAATTAAGAAGATTGACCATACCAAGTGCTGGCAGGGATGTAGACAAACTAGAATTCTTTTTTTTAATTAAATTATAGTTCATTTACAATGTTGTGCCAATTTCTGCTGCATAGCAAAGTGACCCTGTCATACATATACATATATATTCCCTTTCTTATATTAACTTCCATCATGTTCTATCCCAAGAGACTGGATATATTTCCCTGTGCTATACAGTAGGACCTCATTGCTTATCCATCCTCAATGTAAATTTCATATCTACCAACCTCAAACTCCCAGTCCATCCCACTCCCTCCCCCCTCTCCCTTGGCAACCACAAGTCTGTTCTTTATGTCTGTGAGTCTGTTTCTGACAAACTAGAACTCTTATATGCTCCTGGTGGGTATATAAAATGGTATGACCATTCTGGACAACTATTTAGCAGTTTCTTAAAACTCTACATATACACATATGTTATACATATATAATCTAGCCCTTCTATTTCTATGTAATTATTAAAAAGAAACAGAAATATATGACCCAACAATTATTTATATACATCTCACAGTTGCTTTCTTGGAAGTAGCTCCAAACTGGAAACAACCCAAACGCCCATCAACAATGGTTAAATACCTGGTGGTATATTCATTCAATAGAGTACTGATTAGCAATAAAAAAAAGAATGAATATTAATCTAATACAAGTGTGCCAGGCCAAAAAAAAAAAAAATGGGCACAGAGGATGTGGGGAGGAGGTTATCCTGGAAAGAGAAACCATCATGGGCAAAACTTGAAGATGAGAGCCTCATTTTCACCTTTTCCTAGGTATCTGGTAATGACTTTTCAACATAAAGGTTCTTGAAAAGTTGCACCACTTCTCAGATAGCACCTTCTTTTTGTTCAGTATAACAAGCGCTCAGCCCCCCAAACTCCAAATAAAGGTGTTATAAGAAATAAAGTTTCGATGTTATGATTTCAGGCAGACTTACTCACCAATTTACTTGACACCACAGTTTCTATTAATACTACAATCAGGGACAAATTTGAACTTATATTTGAATAAACCCCAAGCAATTTAGTTTGTATACACCAAGCAAGAGAGATGAAGAGGTGGCTTCTATGACTTCTACATTCTCTTAGGAATATGTGTTATTTCTAAGTGTGTTAGTGTAATTTGCCTTATTTTAGTTAAAGGTGTTTTTCTGTGATATTACATTTCTTAAATACAGCTTGAGTGCAAGGCTCCCCCAAAGTTACAAAATGTCTAGAGAAATGGTACCAAAAAAGGGGGCATTTTTCTTAAAAATGACTTCTTGGCCTCCACTACCTCCTATCAAGTCTTTTATTTTTCCTTTGATAAGTACAATCATTCTTCACTTATGTGTAGAATGTATTTATTTAGTTTCAAATTCTCCCTCTTTGTATATATCTAATTCACTGTTTAGTTGACATACTTTTCTTTTGGTAAAAATTGTTGGAATAAGATGTACCATCCTTTTTTCTACTAAAATAATGGAAGTATCTCCTTCATTCAACAGCATTTCTCTTAGAAGTAGAGTTTGGGGGAACAAATTGAAGATGCTGGGCAAGGGACAGATATATACAATGGGGACCAATTCAAATTAGTTATACACTTCAAACATACTCTCCAAACTGAAATTCCAATGTCATTCATCACTCCCTGCTCTTTAAGGGAATCAAAGTGCAGAGTCCCCACCACCAGGGAGCCCCTCACCCTTCCCTAGGAGAACTTTTTTTTCAGCCACACCTGCTGCATGTGGAAGTTCCTGGGCTAGGAACGGAATCTGAGCCACAGATGTGACTACCTTGCATCTGTGCAATGCCAGATGCTTAACCCACTGTGCCACAGTGGGAACTTCCACAGGAGAACTTTCATCCAGGGCCATCTTGCTCACACCATCTTGATCTCACTGGTCCCCATCTCTTTCACCATCACCCAGTTGGGAGGTGCATCTCTGAGCTTGATTATCTCCCCAGGGAAAAAGGGGACAACAAGCAGACAATGCCCAAAAGTTCTGCTGCTGGAGTAGAATGAAGGAAACCACTGGACCTCTTCAGGTTACTCTTTTGTGTATAGATATATCTATAAAAAACTGTTCACTATACTATATTTCTATAATACTCTGGGTTTACCTGCCACATTTAATCTCCCTCCAACATCACCCCATACTTCCAGTCCATCCACCTCCCTCTGGCTTCTCCTCACTCATGTCTCTGCCCATGTGAGGTCATCCCAGACACTCACCCTTCTCCCCTCTCTTCCTACCTCTCTCTGTAGGATCTCCTCACTACTTTCCTCAAGCTCTCTATCTAGTTAAAAATTCAGGGCTCTGAGGCCCTCAGCACATATCTCTTCTCTTCAGCACCTTTGTACTTACAGATGTAAAACAACTATAAGTGTAGCCCTAGATTGTTCCATGAGGGCTTCATTTTGGCTCCCCAGTTAGATCCAGTGAAAGTCAAGGTTTTCCACATCCCATTGGTGCCCAGCCCAGTGTTTAGCATGCTCTGTTGTACTGAGAAGAAACAGTAGGAGTGCTGTGCAAAACTAGCATTGAGAACTTTGTCTAGATACTCATGTTGCAACAGAAGAAAGTCTGGGGAGAAAAATGTAATTGTAATGTATCACATGTAAGGATAACCTGACCCCCTTGCTGTATAGTGGGAAAATAAAAAAAATAAAATAAAAAAATTAAAATAAATAAAAAATAAAAAAACTCTTATATTATCTGCAGTGCTACTTATTAGCTATGTTACTTGCTTAACTCTAAAATCCAGTTCCTCTCCCTATAAGTAAATGCAAAATAGAGGGGTAAAAACAAAAAGTCTATCTCTGCTAGACTTCACTGGTTGAGGGCATCATATAAAACTGACTTTTAATCACAAAACCTTCCTCTAATTCTTTCTTTCCAGAATTTACTCTAAATGGTCCAATCTAAAAACTGTCCTTCAAGGGAGTTCCCATCATGGCTCAGTGGTTAATGAACCCGAATAGTATCCATGAGGATGCAGATTCGACCCCAGGCCTCACTCAGTGGGTTAAGGATTCACTGTTGCCCTGAGCTGTGGTGTAGGTTACAGATGCAGTTCAGATTCCACATTGTTGTGGCTGTGGTGTAGGCCTGCAGCTAGAACTCCCACTCAACCTCTAGCCTGGGAACCTCCATAAGCTGTGAGTGTGGCCTTAAAAGACAAAAACAAAACCAAACAAAAAACTAGCCTAAACTGGCCCTCAAAAGTCAATCAGAGTATATGAATCACCTATACTTTTAGTTGAACCCTCGTGTCCCACTGTTGTCATCATACAGAAACACACATACACACCATACACTTGGACTGGTATCTGGAACACAAGTATTATTCAATAAATGCTCAAGGATTGGCTTTTACTTACATGTAGTTTACAAGGTCATGGAAGGAAACTGGTGGAGCAGAAGATTCAGAATAAGAACAAGGGAAAATATTATGCCACTGTGTAGTGTTCTAGAGGTGCAGTAATCAGCATATTTGAAGGAGTCTGCAGAGGAATGTCACTAGGGGCCATGATCTGAATCAAGTCAAGGAGATTTGGAGCTGAGCAGGAAATTCCCCAGTTGGCCTGTTACACTAGGCTTGACAGCCCCAAGGTGTCCATGGAAGCTTGTGTCATTAAAACTCTCTTGCTATTACACACTACTAATGGGAATAATCCACTTTGCTGTGATTAGAGGATGTCTTTTAGACTCCACACCTCAACCCCTTCTTTTTTCAGGTAAGAACATGGGGACCCAGAAAAAGGCAATCATTTTTGCATGGGTTAAACTTGAACCTGACTCCATGTACTAACTCCATTTCAACTCCACACCCAGGCAAAGACCCAAACTTTCTTCCATGACTTTCAGGCCACTAGGGACAACTTACAGCCCCTACCTTACTTGCTGTCTAAGAAACATCTGGTACATTTAATGGCTTCCATTCTCTTGAAACACCCCATGTCTGTCTGCCAAAATCCCAGACTCTCTAGGAGCTTCCTGGAAATTGCCTTGTCAGGGAAATCCTCAATTCTCAATCCTAGCGTCTCAATTCCTCCCTATGTAGCTGTGTTCCCTACCACAAGGTCAGTACTCCCAAATCAATACCCCATCCCAGAACTCTTTGTCTCACCTCAAAACTGGAGATTTGTACATCCAGAGCCCAGAGGGCCTTTGCTTAGACACCTCAGCTCTCAAAGTTGACATAGCCCAATATAAATGGCCCTCCACTTGTTCTCCATCAGTCCTTCCCCATCTCAGGAAAGATGCTACAATCCCCTGTGCTTCAACCTGGGCATCAGTCTTGACATCAACAGCTCCCTCTCCAGTCATGTACATCCTGCCTCCTGTACATCCTGCCTACTTCTCTCTACCTTCACCGAAAATACCCTGGTCCAACCAGACCTCATTTCCCACCTGGACAAGGCAACAGTGTATTCACCCCTGCCTACATTTCTCCATGCCACAAGGCATCCTCTATGACAGGCAGAAATCTTTCCAAAATAAAAATCAGAGTCTGCCTCTATCTATTTAAGATCCTTTAATTAATTTTATCCCTCAAGAAAACACCCAAAGGCACTGCCCTTTCTGGCCCCTACAACCTTTTCAGGGTCATCTTGTAATGCTCTCCACTTTCCCTGCCCACCACCCAATATACACAAACACTTACCTTTTTCCAGACTCCTAGTTCTTTAAATTTCACCAGGTCTTTCCTGCCTCAGGGAGTTGGCACAAGCTGCACCTTCCTCCAGACTCTGCCCTCCTCCCTGCTCCAGATCACCCTCTATCCCTCAAGTTGCAGTTTTTAGATAGTGCATTGTCTGGGAAGCCTCCCCTGGCCCCCCAAACAGGCTGGGTCTCCAGCTTGCTTGCTCTCACTGCCCTCTTGCTTCTCTATAATCATGTCACCAGTGATCTAAAGTGACTTGGCAATGTGTGCCTCCTCCCCTGCAGACTGTGAGTTCCAGGAGGACAGGGCTCATGTCTGCCTGGTTTATCCCTGTGCCCTGGGGGCAAAGCACAGAGCAAGGCATGGAGCAGATGCTCAACGAGGATTTTATAAAGTGAAGTGGTAGACCCTGCACACAGGTCTAGCAGTGCTCTTCTCACCTTTCTCCTTGGTCCCCCTTTAAGAGGAGGGCATCGTGGAGTCTGAGCTGTCTGACTCATCCACTTAATGTTAGATTCAAATTTGAGGACATGCCAAGTGAACAGACGGCACTGGGAGACTGACTTCTGGGAAGGCAGACATTCAGTGAACAGTATGCACTGGGCACCTGCTTGTGCAAACCCAAAAGACTTCATAAGTGATTCTGATGGTTCAAAATATTCTAATGGAACGGATACTGATGGAACATTTTCCTGCCCTAGAAAATCTTCATATCCTCAAGTAAAAAACTGAACTGAGGAGTTCCTGCAGTGGTACAGTGGTGCAGTGGGTTAAGAATCCAGTGTTGCCACAGCTATGGCATAGGTCACAGCTGCAGCTCGGATTCTATGCCTGGTCCAGGGACTTACATATTCTACAGGTGCAGCCATAAAAAATATATAATAAAAAATAACTGAAGCCGTGAAAAAAAGACCTGGAAACAGGAAACATGACTTTCAGTATAGCATATATGCTACCCTGAGCAGATGGTATGTCTTTGGAAAGTTACTAAACCTCTCTCTCAGTCTCAGTCTCTCCACCTGCAAAATGGAAATAAGAATTCCTGTTGGAGAAAGGTGAATATCATATGACATCACTTACTTGTGGAATCTGAAAAAACAGATACAAGTGAACTTCTTGATGAAACAGAAATAGACTCACAGAGAAAACAATCTTATGATTACCAAAGTGGGGAGATGGGGAGTTTGGGATTAACAGACTCTATTACATATAATGTAGATAATCAATAAGGACTTACCATATAGTACAGGGAACTATACTCAGTATCTTGTATTAAGCTATAATGGAAAAGAATGTATATATGTGTGTTTGTGTAGCTGAATCAGTTTGCTGTATACATGAAACTGACACAACATTGCAAATCAACTATATGTATGTAAAAAAAACTTTAAAGAATTCCCATTTGGCCTTTATCAAAGGGCCATCATAATAATAAACTAAGAGGTGTATGTGAAGCAATTTTGTAAACTGCAATCCACTGCTCGAGGGTGAGGGAAGCTACGACAGCTGGACCCAACATTCATGCAAAAGCAGGAATACAAAAGTCAAAGGAGTCACTGAGGCCTCAGCCTAAGTGAATCTGGCAGAGGGTTATTTGTCTGTCCAGAAAACCCAAGTATCCATGACACAGTAAATTAGCCGGGCTCTGGACAAATGCAACACGAGGACTCCTAATACCAGGAGGGATCCAGGGCCCAAGAGGTCCATGGGCAGGGTGGCAGCCCCACAGAGCAGGCTGGACAGCGTGCTCCTCTCTGAAAGTGGCAGGGCTCACGTGGAGGCAGGGCTTGCTGTTGTGCTCTGGTGGGACTTATTGCAAGCATTGCCTTTAATTACAGCTTTCTGTAAGTGTCTCCTTCCTTTACCCAGGGCCCTGAACCCTATGCCTTGATAATAACGCAGAATCCTTCTGACTCACCTTAGTCTAAACTCACCAGGGGGTGATCAGAATAATCTGTACTTTGTATAACCCAGGTGTTTGCTCTCCATGAATCCCTCACTTCTTCAAATTAAGGAATATTTCCTACTTCAGTATTAAAATAAATATAGCTCAATGTCCCCTTTCTCCTGTATGATGGAAAATTCAGCATTTCCTATCTCTAGGGATTCGTATACCTGAGGAAATTCTCACTTTTTCATGGTAATATCCTGCCCCATTTTCCTGCTTCCACCAAACTGTGTCTCATGCATGTCTCCCCTCCAGCATCTAGTCTCTTCTCTCTATGGCATTTTAACCTAGACCCAAGCTGGAGCACAGGCCTCTTCCTTTGATTCCTCAGAGCAACCAAGCATACAAGTTTATGTGTGTAGCTGAGTTGTACTGAAGAAAGAAAAAACGGAACTTACATTGTGTCTTGGCCCAGCAAATAACCAAAAATCAAATGGGTGTTCAAGTCTCTGGAAGCTCTAAGCCATGACAACACCAGAGACTTTGCTGCTGGGGTTTCTAAACCTCAGACTACACTGTACCTTGCCTCAACCTCTTCAGAGTCCCTACATGAGACAATATAGTGTTGGGGTCAAGAGTACAAATGCTAACATTATACTGCCTGACAGCAAATCCCCCTTCTGCTAATTCTCAGACCAGTAACCATGAGCAAAATAACTTATTCTGTGGCTCCATTTCCCCATCTCTAAAATGGGCATACTATTTGTATATACTACTGTTGCAGTAACTGAGTTGATATAGCCAAGCACTTGCAACAACCCTGGGAATTTCACCCATTATCATCTTCTCCCCAGCTACACTCCACTTCTCAGCTGCCTCTGTAAACTACCAATGCCCCCCGACTTCTTTATTTTATTTTATTTTTGTCTTTTTTGGGGGGATAGTGAGCCACATCCACAATGTATGGAAATTCCCAGGCTAGGGGTTGAATAGGAGCTGTAGCTGCTGGCCTACACCACAGCCACAGTAAAGCCATATCCAAGCTGCATCTACACCACAGCTAACAGCAATGCCAGTTCCTCAACCCACTGAGCAAGGGCAGGGACCAAACCAGAGTCCTCATGGATACTAGTTGGGTTCATTACCACTGGAGCCACAATGAGAACTCCAACCCCTCCACCCCAACTTCTTATGCGGAGCCCTTCAGCTCTGTTTCCCTTAAATTTGCGATGGACTTGTCCTGGGACCTCATCTTTCACAGCCCTTAACACAGCACCACCCATCCTGGGCAGAGATCATTCCCTTGCTACTCAAAGAGTCAACAGCTGGTTTTGGGTTAGACATTCCCTTCAGAATCTTGCCTATACACTAGAATCACCTGCAGGGCTTTAAGAAAAGTCTTGATTCATAAGCCCCACCCCAGAGATTCTGCTAAAACTTGTCCTGGGATTTGATCTGGGCATTTAGAATCTTTGAATTCTTCCCAGGTGATTCCAATATGCAGCCAAGGTTGAAACCAATAATTCAAGATAAAGTTACAACTCATGGTGGGAGGTAAACTTTTCCTAGGGTAAGGAAAGCATATTATCATTTCCACTGTCAATCTTCCAGGACAGACATGGGCCCTTATCCAGGAAATTGGAACAAATGGGAGGCTGGTCTTAAACTTGCAAAGTGGGAATTCTAATCTCTTTCTGGGCTTTGTGGTCTTGGGTCTGGCTGCAAGTTCAAAGTCAGCCTCATCCATTGGAAATCAGGTTGAAGACCAGATAAGGTGGCAGTAGCCTTGACAGAGTGACTTGGCTGTGTGGTGCAGGCTCTCTCAATAAGGTTGTAGTCAACTTAGTGCTACAGTTATCTAAGGGCTTGATGAGGGCAAAAGGGTCCTTTCAAAGTTGGCTCATTCAGTGACCATTGGCAAGTTTCATCTTCTTGCTGGCTATTGTAAGGAGGCCTCAGTTTTTCACCATATGGATGGACCTCTCCACAGGGCTGCTTGACAGGTTTTACAAAATGGCAGTTGGCTTCATCCAGTACAAGTGAGAGGGAGAAACAGGGACAGAGACAAAGGGAGGGAGGGGGGAAGAGTAAATTGTAATGCTTTTTATGAACTAATCTCAGAAGTCATACATCTTCACTCTTGCTACATGTTGTTACTTGGAAGAAAGTCACTATATTCAGCCCTCACTCAACAAGAGGGGAATTAGGCTTCATCTTGTGAGGGGAGGACAGTAAAGGGATGTCTGAATACATTCACAGCTACCAC
Organism: Phacochoerus africanus; assembly: GCF_016906955.1. NCBI lineage: Eukaryota > Metazoa > Chordata > Mammalia > Artiodactyla > Suidae > Phacochoerus > Phacochoerus africanus. Next base: position 88,574,865 of record NC_062546.1, read on the forward strand.
ACTCTTCATCCTCAGGGTTCAGGTGCAAACACTTGCTTTCTGGGAAGATGTCTCTGAGCCTAAAGAGTGAAATTAGGATTCAAGGTCATCTTCTGGCCCTTCCACCTACCTCTCTCACCACACTTTGTTCTCTGCTGAATTGTCTCTTTCTATGGCCATGTTGAAAAAAACCCATCAATATATGAGCACCTGTTTAATCATTGCCTTACTTGTATTAACAGATTATTTCATTCTTTCCAACACGAAAAGGGGAAAGTGGTAGCTGGCTCTTGTGCCAATTTTTATCTCATTGACTAGTAGTAAGAATGACCTTTTTGATAGGTATATGCAATTTCTTCAAATGTGTTCATTAATTTTATAGTTATGTTCTTTATCTAGAGATTTTTCAATATTTTGATGTTTCATTATTTTTTGAAGTTTTTCTTATACTCAAAATACTCATACTTTAATATTCTTGCAAATATTTTTCTCAAATTGCCATTTGCCTTTTAAAAATTTGATGTAATCAAATTCATCTTTTGTCTTTGTTTTCTTCTACTTTGAAAGTGTTTCTTATTTCCAGATCAATTAAATGTCCATTGTGTTTTTTCCCATTTTGCGATCCTCTATTTCTATGTTGCAGTCTTCAATTTAATCAGAATTTTGTTTGCTTGCTGGTGCATCCCTGCTTATACAGCCAGGAGTCTTTCCAAGCTGATTACCTTGAAGTTTTAATCTGTAGCTTTAATATTGAGTGGTGTAAGCTGTATCTCCTTACTTTTATCTATTTTTGCTATATCATTCTTCCAGATGAATTTTAGGATCATCCTGTCATGTTCAAAGGGATTTATTTTAAAACTAAGAGCCTATTTTGAAACTAATGAACATCTTTACAATGTCCAATTTCCTATTCAAAAGCATGGAGCTTGTTCAGAACTCTTAAATTTCTCCACGAAACTGTGTACTTTTTCTTCTTATACATCATAGGTTTGTCTTGTTACTGTTATGTTTAACTTCTCTGTTTTAAACTGCTATGGGGATTTTGTAAAATCCTACTATCTTTTAACTAGATATTGCTGGCATTTGGGAAATCCAGTAATTGTTGCCTATTTATCTTGTATCAGGCAATTTTGCTGATCAATTCTGAAAGATTTTCTGGAAATTATCTAGGAATTTCTAAGCATATAATCACATAATTTGAAATATCAATAAATGTTCTCCCTCCTTTCAATAATAATTCTACTGCATTCTGTTGTGTGTTCTATTCTTCTCACACTTCTCCTTGTTTTGTTTCTGATGTTAGTGTATTTTACTATTAACTATGATGTAAAATGTTGCTATGAGTTAGGAATTCATTATTAAGAAGAATCCCACTATTTCTGGCTTTGTAAATTTTTTATGGTACCAGGACAAACCAGAAATACATATCAGTGATATAGCTTAGAAAGCTCAGAAATAAATCCACACACCTATGGTCAATTAATCTAAGACAAAGCAGGCAAGAATATACAATGGAGAAAAGACAGTCTCTTCAATAAAACGTGCTGGGAAAACTGGAGAGCTACATGTAAAAGAATGAAATTAGAACACTCTAATACCATACACAAACTCAAAATGGATTAAAGACCTAAACATAAGACCAGATACTATAAAACTCTTAGAGGAAAATATAGGCAGAACACTCTTTAACATAAACACAGTAATAACTTTTTTGATCCACCTCCTAGAGTGATGAAAATAAAAATAAAAAAAAAAATTTTTGTTTTTAGATGGAAATAATTATAGTTTTTTTTCTTTTTTTTCACATTTTTTTTATTTTCCACTGTACAACAAGGGGATCAAGTTATCCTTACATTATACATTACAATTACATTTTTCCCCCAGCCTTTCTTCTGTTGCAACATGAGTCTCTAGACAAAGTTCTCAATGCTACTCAGCAGGATCTCCTTGTAAATCTATTCTAAGTGGTGTCTGATAAGCCCAAGCTCCTGATCCCTCCCACTCCCTCCCCCTCCCATCAGGCAGCCACAAGTCTTTTCTCCAAGTCCATGATTTTCTTTTCTGAGGAGATGTTCATTTGTGCTGGATATTAGATTCCAGTTATAAGTGATATCATATGGTATTTGTCTTTGTCTTTCTGACTCATTTCACTCAGTATGAGAGTCTCTAGTTCCATCCATGTTGCTGCAAATGGCATTATGTCATTCTTTTTTATGGCTGAGTAGTATTCCATTGTGTATATATACCACCTCTTCCGAATCCAATCCTCTGTCAATGGACATTTGGGTTGTTTCCATGTCCTGGCTATTGTGATAGTGCTGCAATGAACATGCGGGTGCATGTGTCTCTTTTAAGTAGAATTTTGTCTGGATAGATGCCCAAGAGTGGGATTGTGGGGTCATATGGAAGTTCTATGGATAGATTTCTAAGGTATCTCCAAACTGTTCTCCATAGTGGCTGTACCAGTTTACATTCCCATCAACAGTGCAGGAGGGTTCCCTTTTCTCCACAGCCCCTCCAGCACTTGTTATTTGTGGATTTATGAATGATGGCCATTCTGACTGGTGTGAGGTGATATCTCATGGTAGTTTTGATTTGCATTTCTCTTATAACCAGCGATGTGGAGCATTTTTTCATGTGTTTGTTGGCCATCTGTATATCTTCTTTGGAGAACAGTCTATTCAGGTCTTTTGCCCATTTTTCCATTGATTGATTGGCTTTTTTGCTGTTGGGTTGTATAAGTTGTTTATAATCTAGAGATTAAGCCCTTGTCGGTTGCATCATTTGAAACTATTTTCTCCCATTCTTAAGTTGTCTTTTTGTTTTCTTTTTGGTTTCCTTTGCTGTGCAAAAGCTTTTCAGTTTGATGAGGTCCCTTGGGTTTATTTTTGCTCTCATTTCGATTGCTTTGGGAGACTGACCTGAGAAAATATTCATGATGTTGATGTCAGAGAGTGTTTTGCCTATGTTTTCTTCTAGGAGTTTGATGGTGTCCTGTCATATATTTAAGTCATTCAGCCATTTTGAGTTTATTTTTGTGCATGGTGTGAGGGTGTGTTCTAGTTTCATTGCTTTGCATGCAGCTGTCCAAAAAAAATTAGACATAATTAAACTTAAAAGATTTTGCACAGCAAAGGCAACAAACACAACATAAAGAGAACCTGAAGAATGGGAGAAAGTATTTGCCGATGAAGGGACAATAAGTCATTAATCTCTAAAATATGCAAACATACAGCTTTATATCAAAAAACAACCCAATTAAAAAATGGTCAAGAGGTTGGGATTAACATATACACACTATTATAGATAAGTAACAAGGACCTACTCTATAGCACAAGGAAATTTACTAAATACTGTGTAATAACCTACATGGGAAAAGAATCTGAAAAATAATGTATATTTGTACATGTATAACTGATTCACCTTGCTGTACACATGAAACTAACACAACATTGTAAGTCAACTCTACTCCAACAAAATTTAAATAATAAATAAAAAAGAATCTCACTATTTCTGTCTTTGTAATTTTCTAAAAACAAAAGTGGTGTTAAATTATGTTGAATGCCCTTTTAGCATACAATAAAATTAGCATTGAGTTATACTACATATTTCAATTATTATATAATGCATTGTGGGAGAAGGATAAGTTAAAACATGGGATTAAGAGATACACACCACTATATGTAAAATAGATAAATTACAAGGATTTACCAAATAGCACAAAGAACTATATTCAATATCTTATAATCACCTATAATGCAAAAGAGTATACATATTTGTATAAGTCAATCACTTTGCTGTACACCTGAAACTAATACAATATTGTAATGAAATTCAATGAAAAAAAAGCACTCTAATTTCAGAGATGTTAAAATATGAAAAAGAAAAGGTGCATCTTATAATGGAAATAGATTTCTCCCAATATTAAACCATGAGGATGGGCCCCACTATTTCGTGGAGAAATGTGCTTATATATTATTGTTGAATTTGGTTTGTCCAAATTTAATTATGAATTTTAAAATGTAGTCATATATGATATTATTCCATAGCTTTAAAACTGTACATATACATGCATAGTTTTATATGGGGGTAAAAATGTACATATACATACATAATTTTATATGGGGTATCTCTAGTTTCATAATTAACTCCAATTTCAAATTAATTTTTCCATTTTGATTTTTCTGAAGATGTGGGTATATATTATATTGTGTGGGTATTATGTTACTTGAAAGGCTAAAGTATCACATTAGTAAAAGTTTCTTATGTCAGAGATTTGTTTTTAAAATGTAGCATTTTAATAAATTATTTATCTGTATGATTATCAAACTCCTCTGATATCCATTTCTTCTTACATCACAGTGGAGCCTTCATATTTTTTTGAAAAAGTATCATTTCTCTTGAGATATTTTTATTTGTTGGCAAAGAAATGTAATGACAGCTGCTTAATCTTTAAAGAAGTGTTTGTATCCTTTGATTTATACCTTTCCTATCCTTAATCTTATTTGTGTTCTTTTCTTTCATTTACATTTATGAAAGATTTGCCTTTTTTCAAAAGTTATTGTGTTTACTTTTTGTGTTTTCCTATTCATTACAATTCTTTAATCTTCTTCCCTCTATTTGTTTTACTTGTTAGATTTTTAAATAACTTCTCACATTGACTGTTGATTAGTTATTTCAAATTTTATTTTATCATGTTTTTATGCTACTATTATATTATTTAAGGCAAAAAATAAAGCTATAGTGGAGACTGGTCATGTCATATCCATTTTGATTTGTAATATTCTCATTTTCATGTACTTTTTAAGTTGCTAATTTAGAATTTTCGTTTACAAATTTGTACTCTGTGGCTCCCAATGCCTCCATTTTTAGTTTTGCTGTATTGTAGGTGAGAAATTTTGCCTTGAGAAGGATTTTTTTCAGCTTTTGAAAGACTTCTTAAATGGTCAATTTTCTGTATGTTTCATGCATAATTGAAAAGATGATACAAACTCCATTAGTAGGAAGTAAGACATTTACCATGCCAATTAATTCTGCTTTTAGATTATATTGTTCAGTTTCCCTATGTATTTATTTGTCCTATCCAATAACTATTAAATACTATAGGGGGCATTTCTCACAGCTAGAAACTGTTGTTCTTTCACTCTATGTCCCATTTTTGCTTTTTATAGTTCATGACAGTCATACGGAGTAAATTACTTTTATATTTTCATTGTAGATTTCATCTTTCATCATTATGAAAGGACTCTTTCCATCCCATGTAACACAGTTTGCCTTGCAATCTACTTTGTGTGACATTTATATTGCTACCCTGATTTCCTTTGGTTTACATTTCCCTGGTAAATCTTTTCCAATTTTTAGTGTTAGGGTTCTGCATTGCTTTGTTATACCCAATGCAGAGTTGGAGAGTTGGGTATTTTATCTTTAATAGAAGGTAAGTCAGTCATGTTTTTACCCATAAATATCTTCAGTCTTCTGTCTTTATGTACATTTTGGTTTCTGTTTTTAACCTTCTTTATTCTTTCCTATCTTTTGTTACCAAGAATGTACTTTGTTTGCTTTAATCTTCTCCTGGACCTAGATGATAAACACACTGTTTTAGTTTTTCTCAAAGGTTACTTTTACTTTTTCCCTAGATGATTTTTTCACTCTATATTTTTCTAGTTATTGATATCTGGACTCCTTTGACTCCCTGATTCCGTGAAGGACAATTTATTGTGCATTGAAGGCTTTGGATTGCTCCCCCTGCAACTTTCCATTTTTTAAATGTAGTCTTTGCTTAGACACACTTATTCTTATTTTCTCCCAATTTTGCAAGTAGGTTTATAAAATTATTTAAAACATTTCATTGATTCCTCTATTCATTCAATAAATATACATTGAGTCTACACTATAGATCAGATGTTAAGGATAAAATAGAAAATAAGATAGACAAACCTCCTAAACTCATGAAAAAAAATCTGGTGGAAGAGATGGATAATAAATACATAATAAATATTAAACAAAGAAAGTGATATCGGCTAAAGATTGTTGCAATAAAAAAAAGGTAAACACAATAATTTAATAGAAGGAGTAAGATGTCATTGGCTTATGTAATTGGGGAAAGAAGCTTCTTTGGGGAGATGGTATTTGAGCAGTCACCTGGATGATGAGCTAGAGCCATCTATACACAGACTCAAGGAAGAGCTTCCAGGCAGAAAGAGGAGCAAGTGCTAGCTTGATACAATCAAAGGCAAGAAAGAACAGTGAGACTAAAGCAGGTAAACAAGAAGATGAGGAGTTCAAGTTTATGTCAGACTGGCAAGCAGAATCTTGTAGGACTGCATTAGATACAGTTCTTCAGAGAAATGGAATTAATAGGAGATTAGATAGAGAAGGAGATAAGGATAGAGTTTTTCTATATATAATGAAGATATATATTATATAAATAGAAGATACACACACATATACACATATAAAGAGATTTGTTATAAAGAATTGGCTCATGTATTCACGGAGGCTAGAAAGTCTCTGCCTTTAATAAGCTAGAACACAGAAAAATCAATGGTATAATTTGAATCAAAAAGCCTGAAAGAACTAGCCAAAGACCTAAGTAAGGCAGTCAGGCAGTAGTGTCTTCTTACTTGTGGAAGGGTCAGTTTTTTGTTCCATTTAGGCCTCAATTGACCAGACGAAGCCCACCCACGTTAGAGAGGACAATCTGCTTTACTCTGTCTACTTATTTAGATGTTAATCTTATCCCCCAAAGCCTCATAGATATACACAGAAAAATGTTTGAACAAATTTCTGGGAACCTCGTGTCCCAGTCAAATTGACATAAAATTAACTATCATGGGGACATAAAAAGGAGAGCAGCTTTTATTTTGAATGTGATAGCAAGCCATTGAAGGATTTTAAGCAGGGAACTGATATGATTTACTCATTTAAAATAATTAACGAATCAGGAGTTCCCGTAGTGGAGCAATGGTTAACGAATCCGACTAGGAATCATGAGGTTGCGGGTTCAGTCCCTGGCCTTGCTCAGTGGGTTAAGGATCCAGCATTGCTGGAGCTGTGGTGTAGGTCACAGACACAGCTCAGATCCCGAGTTGCTGTGGCTCTGGTGTAGGCTGGCGGCTACAGCTCCTGTTAGACCCCTAGCCTGGGAACCTCCATATGCTGTGGGATCGGCCCTAGAAAAAAGGCAAAAAGACAAAAAAAAAAATTAACGAATCGGATACAATATAAAAACCTGATACAATAGTGACAAGAAGGAATAGAATTAGGAGTTTATAACAGTAGCCCAAACTGGATGTCATGGTCATTTAGACAAGTGTGGAAGTGGAAGGATTTAGAATACATTCTGAAGGTAGATGGTATGGGACTGACTCATAAACCAGATGTTGGAGTGGGAAAAAAAGTTGTCAAGATGAAAATAATGATTATTTCAACCTAATTAACTTAGAGTGGGTTGAAGCTTTTCATTTAGTAATAAAGGGAAATCTCAAGAAGAACATAGAAATCAAGAACTCTGCTAAGAATGCAATTCCACTTTTTTTTAAGTTGAAAAACAAAATTACTAAATAATCTTTGTCATTTCACTTGAAAACAATTTTTATGTTATCTAATTCTTTTTTGTGCAGGTATAGTTGATTTACAATGTGTGGTGCTTTTAGGTGTGCATCAAGGCGGTTCAGTTGTACATGCATATATCTCTATTTTTTCTCTTTTCCATCATGGGTCATTACAGGGTTTTATATAGTTTTTTGTATTGTGCAGTGGATCCTTGTTGGTTTTCTATTTTATGTATAGTAGTGTGTATGTGTTAATCCCAAGATCCTAATTTACCCCCCATACTTTTTTTTCATATTAATTCTTCAAGGTCTGGTTTGTATTTTTTCAGATCTCAATTAAGACCTTACATTTTTAAGTTTCCTATCCAAATGAAGTCAGGTTTAACAGTGAAAATTTTGGGGGGAGGGATGGGGGGATGCTTTAACTTTTCCATTTTAATGAGTTAAATGAAATTTTCTGAAAAGAATTCATCTAAGTATATTTAAAAGCTATCCAAGAAGAGATGTAAAGTAAGCATTGTGCCTAAAAGTTGGCACTCAGTAAGAGATCAAGGCTTTCTCAGTTTCTCAGTGCTGCTGTAACAATTTACCACAAACTTAGTGAGTTTAAACAACACAAGCTGTAGGGTTTCACAGAAGATAGGGGAGTGGGAAGTGCCAGGAATTAATCCCTCCAGTGGAACAACTATTGAACTGGCAAGATCCATCAGAATCAACTATGTAGAACCCTGGAATTTTAATCAAATACTTTCAGCATTTAGGGGAGCACTTGATGAAGAAAGAGACTGGTAAATTTTGATTAACTTCAGAGTTTTGCATGGCAGCTACTATCTTCCATGTTTCAATTCCATGGAAGTCAGCTGTGGGGATGGTGGTCCACATTCCTCATGAGGCTTATTGGTGCCAGGTTGAGCAAGAGGGCCTTGACCCCCAAGGAGCAAGATTGTGTGATTCAATCTGCCTGTCAGTTCGCTGAGGGACTGACAGAGTATCTGGCCATTTTTTCAACTACCATAGGCTTAAGCAGCTTCCTGGGCAATGTCTGCTGAAAAGTTTAAATAGAACATTTTAAAATTTCTTTATCTTATCTTTTTGGATTATTTCACTGGCTGACCATGGATACAATAGAAAAGACTCCAGTGACCACCCATGACAAAACATATAGTCCTTGGAAAAATAACTTGGAAAATTCACTAAACTAATGAACAACTGTACCCCCCCCACCAAACAAGCACTCATCAACCCCTGGAAAGGAGAATATGGCATCCAGAATTTCTATATCATAATATTCAAAATGTCCAGCTCTCCACAAACAATCCAAAGCATAGAAAAAACAAGATAAAGAGAAATTAAGAGAAAACATTATTGATGATGCTCAGATAATGGAAATGCTAGAAAAAGATATTAACTGTTATAAGTATGCTCAAAGAGCTGAAGGAAACCATGTAAAAGAAATAAAGGAAATCAGAATAACTATGAGCAAGGAGGCAATAGATATAAAGATTTAGAAATGACACAAAAGGAATAAAATAGGATTTTCTAGCTGCCAATGCAGTAGCTGAAATTAAAAATTCACTAGGGAGTATCCAACAGCAGATTTGATTATGCAGAAGAAAGAATCATCAAACATGAAGATAGGGTGATTGAAATTACTAGTTTGCAGAGCATAGAGAAAAACAAAGAAAAATGAACAGAAACTAAGAGACCTATGACACATCATCAAGTGTACTAGCATATACATTCAGATATATCCAAGGAGGAGGAAAATAGAGAAAGTTACAAAAAGAAAAATTGAATAAATAATGACTGAAAACTTCAAAAATTTGATTAAAGTCATGAATTTAAAAATCTAAGAAGCCAAATGAACTTCAAAGTAGGATAAACTTAAAGAGATCCACACCATATCACATCAAAATAAACTTCCAAAAAACAAAGAAACTCTGAAAAGAAGGAACAGAGAAGTAACTCCTCAATACAAAGAATTCTCAGTAAAATTACAGTTATAGCTATCTCTCATCAGAAACCATGAAACAAGAAATCAGTAGGATATTTTCTTTATTTTATATTTAATTTATTTCAACTAAAAAAGAGAGAGAGAAGTGAAGAAAGCTGTTATCCATGCAACTCACCTCCCATCACCCACCTCTGGCAATCACCAATTTGTCCTCTGTATCTATGAGTTTCAAATCCTTCTATGCAACACCCTCCTTTCTTATTACAGTCTTTGTTTGAAAGTTTATTTTATCTTATATAAGCATAGCTACTTCAGATTATTTTTTGTTACCATTTTCATAGAATATATTTTTCCATCCCTTCACTTTCAATTTTTTTGTCCCTATATATAAAATGAGTCACTTATAGGCAGCATATAGATAGTCTTATTTTTTAATCCATTCAGCCACTCTATGTCTTTTGGGAAATTAGACATTTTACGTTTAAAGTAATTATTGTTAGGAGTTTCTGTCATGGCTCAGTAGAAATGAATATGACTAGCATCCATGAAGACTCAGGTTTGATCCCTGGCATTACTCAGTGGGTTGAGGATCTGGCATTTCTGTGAGCTGTGGTGTAGGTCACAGATGCGGCTCAGATCTGGCATTGCCGTAGCTGTGGCATAGGCTGGCGGCTACAGCTCATATTTGAACCCTAGCTTGGGAAACTCCTTATGCAGCAGGTGTGGCCCTAAAAAGACAAAAGAGAAATAAAGAAAGAAAGACAGAAAGAGAGAGAGAAAGAGAAAAAATATTTATTAATTTTAATAATAATTTATTAATTTTAATATTAATTTTAATAATAATTTATTAATTTTAATATTAATTTTAATAATAATTTATTAATTTTAATAAGAAATTATTATTAAGTATATGCTTATTGCATTTTCTTAATTGATATCTGGCTGCTTTTTTTGTAGTTCCTATCTTTTCCTTTTCTCTTCTCTTGCTTTATTCCTTTATGGTTTGATGAATTCTTTAGTAATATGCTTATATATACATTTTTGCTTTGTTGTTACTGTGAGGCTTATGAATAACAACTTGTACTTAAAACAAGCTGTTTTAAAATTATGACAAGTTTGATTCTATTGTAAAGTTCAAAATTATGACTCTCCCCATACACATTTTATGGATTCGTGTCACATTTCACATATTTATGTTATGGATATCCCTTCACTAATTTTTGTAATCAGTTATTTTTACCAGGTTTTTACTTTAACCTACATGTTAGCTTTGTAAGTGATTAATCTACTACCTTTACCATAGGAAGGTGAATATTTATTCTTTCATATGTGCTCTTGTTACTAATTAACACCATTTTTTTCAATTTAAAGAAGTCCCTTTAACTTTTCTTGTAAGACTGTTTTAGTGGTGATACACTCCTTTAGCTTTTGATTATCTGGAAAACTCTTTATCTCTCTTTTACCTCTGAATGATAACTTTGCTGGATAGTGTATTCTTAGTTGGAAGGTTTACTTTTTTCTTTCAGCACTTTGAGTATATTGTGCTATTCCCTTCTGGCATATAAAGGTTCTGCGGAAAAAAATCATCTGATAGTCTTATGGGGGATCCCTTTTATGCAACAGATTGTTTTTGTCTTATTGTTTTTAGTATTTTATCCTTGTATTTAACTTTTGACATTTTTAATTGTGTGTCTTGGTGTGGGATTCTTTGTGATCTTTTTATTTGGAACTCAGTGGGCTTCTAAGTTATGGGTATATGTTTCCTTCCTCGGGCTAGAAGAGTTTTCAGCCACTATTTCTTCAAATAACATTTTCTGCCCCCTTTTTAATTCTCCTTCTGGAATCCCTGTGGTGTCTGTTTGATGTTGCCTTATAAATCCCTTAAGCTTTCTTTACTTTTTACATTCTTTTTTTTTCTTTCTTTCTTTTTTCCTGGTGCTCTAATTGCGTGAGTCCCACTGTCTTTGCTTCAAGTTGACCAATCCTTTCTTCTGTCTCATTTGATCTTCTGTTGAACCCTCTAGTGTACTCTTAGATCTTCAAACTTCTACCTGGTACTTTCTTAAATTTTTCATCTTTTTGTTGAAGTACTTCCTGTGTTCATCCATACTTCTCCCAATTTAGTGAATAGTAATATGACTATTACTTTGAGCCCTTCATCAGGTAAAATACTTACCTCCATTTCATTGAGGTATTTTCCTAAGATTTTATCTTGTTCTTTCATTTGAAATATATTTCTCTGTTTCTTCATTTTGCTTGACTCTGTGCATTAGTTTCATTAGAGTAGATTAAATAACCTCTTTCAGTCTTGAAGACAAGGCCTTTTGTGGGAGATGAAACTTGTCATTCCACCCATCCTCAGTTCTTGGTTGTCTCTTCAACTTTTATGCTTGTCCAAGTAGCCTATTATATTTTTAATAGCTCCAAATAGTTAAGGATGTGCTGAGACTTGTCAGTATCCCAAAAGAGACACTCTAAGTACCTAGATTCAGGCTGACTAAAAACCAGACCTTCAGTCATCAGATTTTAAAGTATGCAGTATATATAGTACTGTGGGAATACAAGTTAAGTTCTGCTGGTCACAAGAGCCAGGCAACTGGAGGTGTCCTTTGGAGTCAGTCACAGAAATTAGAACTCTAATGTAGTATATAAGCTCTTCTCTGGGTTATACCAGTGTCCTGGAGCAAGGCAGAATGAATGCATCAAGATGATATCCACAGCTTACATTCCTTGATAGTAGCTTCATAGGCCATTAACTGTGTGCCAACCCGGAAGCCTGCACCTGCTGAAGTCCAGGAACAAGTAAAGAATCCTCCATAGAAAGACTGGTGAGTGTGCCTCGGTCTCCTGTGCAGTAAGGCCTGGGGATGGTAGCCTGCAAAGAACCATCTCTCTTATTGCCATAGTCCTGTAGGACCCAGGGATATAAGTCCCAGGTGAGCCACATGATCAAGGGGCATCCCCTGGGCAGCTGGCTATGAAACCAGGACACCAGACACATGTAAACATCCCCTTCAGGAGATACTGGAACCCTGAAGAGCAACAGAGGTGAGTACAAAATAGCACCTGACTTCTGAGGTCTCTGGAGAAGATTACAGTCAGCCCAAGATGCATGTTTAATTAGAAAACCACCCCTCAGACCACAGTCAAGATGATTAGCTAATAGGTCTGCTTTGCAGAAAGACCAGGCTCCTGGGTCTCTTGCCTCTTGCTGTGCCCTGCAAGTGGTAGAACTCTCTCTGTTATTTACAGTCCTGAAGGACCCATAAGTGTAAGTCCCATTGGCCATCAGAGCTATGTGATGTAGTGATGTCCCCTGGCAGCAGTTACAAAAAATCAGGGCACCAGACAAGGTTATTAATTTTTATGGGTGTCACTGATTATTAAAGTTCTATGGGAACAGGAACTCAAGCTTCCCCATATTCCAGAATACCCTAGGCATTAGCCACAGAAAATCAAGGTATGTGTAAAATCTCCTTCCAGGACATTCTGGTGCTCTGGAAACACAGCAAAGGGAGAGCATTAAGATGGTGCCTACCAGTTCTCTGGAGAGTGTTCCAGCAGACTTCTAGGTAGGCGTGTGTTAACTTAGATGCCTTACCCTGAGGCCAATGCTTTAATATGAGCAGGTGAGCCAGTTTAAGTCTGGGGGCAATTGTCTGCCTCTGAGCAGATCAAGCACACAAGACCTTTAAGGGTAGTTTCTCAGATGATTACAGTCATGTGGGTCTCAAGACACAAACCTCATTAGTTTTCAAAGTTAAATGTTTGGGGGTTTGTCTTTCAAGTGTATATTTTAAAGCTTGAATAGCCGAATGTGGGACATCGCTTCTCTGGTTTTGAGTTCCCTCCCATTGTGGGTCACTGTTCCAGGGTGGAGTTTATGGTGAGATTGTGTCCCAGCCTCTCCATCCTACTTTGAAGCTGTCTTCTTCTTTGCCCAATGTGTAATCATCCCCCAGCCAGCCTTTATGTTTTTAAAGAGAAAATTATCCCATATGTAGCTGTAGACTCAGTGTATTTGTGGGAGGATCATGGATCTTCTTAGTTCACCGTCTTAACCATTATACATTTTAAAGAGCTAAAAATTTTAAGCTATAAGTGAATAATTCTATATCCATAAAAATGTACTTCAAAAATATAGAAGTAATTAAGGCATTCCCAAGTAAACAAAAGCCAAGAGAAGTCATCACTAGTAAACCTGATCTACAAAAAAAGTGCTAAAAGTAGTTTTTCAGGCTGAAATGGAAGGACACTGACAGAAACACAAAGTCATAAGAGGAAACATAGATTTCTGGTAAAAATCTATGAGACTGAATTGGCAATCAAAAACTTCCCAATAGGATTTCTCTGGTGGCTTGGTGGGTTAAGGATCCGTCATTGTCACTACTGCAGCACAGGCTCAATCCCTGGCCTGGGAACTTCCACATGCCATTGGGCACAACCAAAAAAAAAAAAAAAAATACACAGAAATCAATGGCATTTCTATACACTAACAATGAAAGATCAGAAAGAGAAATTAGCAAAGAAATCCTGTTAACCATTGCATCCAAAAGAATAAAATACCTAGGAGTAAACCTACCTAAAGAGACAAAAGACCTGTACTCTGAAAACTATAAGACACTGATGAAAGAAATCAAAGATGACACAAATAGATGGAAAGATATACCATGCTCGTGGATTGAAAGAGTTAGTATTATCAAAATGACTATACTACCTAAGGCAATCTACAGATTCAATGCAATGCTTATCAAATTACCAAGGACATTTTTTCACAGAACTTGAACAAAATATTTTAAAGTTTGTTTGGAAGCACAAAAGACCCAGAATAGCCAAATACATCCTGAAAAGGAAAAATGGAGCTGGAGGAATCAGGCTCCCAGACTTCAGGCTATACTACAAAGCAACAATCATCAAAACCGTACGGTAATGGCACAAAGACAATAGTATAGATCAGTGGAACAGGATAGAAAGCCCAGAATTAAACCCACCCACCTACAGCCAACTCATCTATGTCAAAGGAGGCAAGAATATACAATGGAGAAAGGACAGCTTGTTCAATAAGTGCTGCTGGGAAAACTGGACAGCCACATGGAAAAGATTGAAATTAGAATACTCCCTGACACCATACACATAAATAAACTCCAAATGGATTAAAGACCTAGATACAAGACCAGACACTATAAAATTCTTAGAGGAAAACATAGGCCAAACACACTCTGACATAAACAACAGCAACATCTTCTCAGATCCACCTCTTAGAGTATTGACCATAAAAGCAAAGATAAACAAATGGGACTTAAAAGTTACTGCACAGCAAAGGAAACCCTAAACAAAATGAAAAGACAACCCACAGAATGGGAGATAATCTTTTCAAGTGAATTGACTGACAAGGGATTAATCTCCAAAATTTATAAACACCTTCTGCAGCTCCATATCGAAAAAACAAACAACCCCATTCAAAAATGGGCAGAAGATCTAAACAGACAGTTCTCCACAGAAGACATCCAGATGGCCAAAAAACACATGAAAAGCTGTTCAACATCACTCATTATTAGAGGAATGCAAATCAAAACCACAATGAGGTACCGCCTTACACCAGCCAGAATGGCCATCATCAAAAACTCTACAAACAATAAGTGCTGGAGAGGGTGTGGAGAAAAAGGAACCCTAGTACACTGTTAGTGGGATTGTAAATTGGTGCAACCACTGTGGAAAGCAGTATGGAGATTCCTCAGAAAACTAAACATAGAACTACCATTTGATCCAGCAGTCCCACCCCTGGGCATCTATCCAGAGAAAACTGTGACTCACAAAGACACATGTGCTGTGATGTTCATTGCAGCACTCTTTTCAATAGCCAAGACATGGAAACAACCTAAATGTCCATTGACAGAGGAGTGGATCCAGAAGAGGTGGTACATATATACAAGGAATATATTACTCAGCCATTAAAAAGAATGAAATACCAGCATCTTTAGCAACATGGATAGACCTAGAAACTATCATGCTAAGTGAAGTCAGCCGTACAATGAGACACCAACATCCAATGCTTTCACTGACATGTGGAATCTGAAAAAAGGACAGACTGAACTTCTTTGCAGAACAGATGCTGACTCACAGACATTGAAAAACTTATGGTCTCAGGAGGAGACAATTTGGGGGTGGGGGGATGTGCTTGGGTTGTGGATGGAAATCCTGTGAAATTGGATTGTGATGATCATTATACAACTACAGATATGATAAATTCATTTGAGCAATAAAAAATTAAATTAAAAAGATAAAAAATTTTAAAAAAGAAAAGGGAGAGAAAAGGAAAGAAAGAAAAAGAAGGAAAGAAAGAAGAAAGAAAGAAAGAAAGAAAGAAAGAAAGAAAGAAAGAAAGAAAGAAAGAAAGAAAGAAAGAAAGAAAGAAAGAAAAAGAAAAGGAAATCCAGGACCAGTGGGCATCATTGGTGAATTCTACCAAACCATAAAGAAAAATAAGCACTAGTACTACTCACATTCTTCAAAAACATAGAAGAGTAGGAACCACTTCCTAACGTATTCTGAGGCCAGCATTACCTGATACAAAAGCCAGACAAAGATGCTCTAAGAAAATAAAACTGCAGACCAATATGTCTTATAAATGTCAATGCAAAAATCCTGAACAAAATACTAGCAAACAGAATCCAGTAGGGCATTAAAAGAATTTTGCACCAAGACCAATTGGTATTTTTCCAAGGAATGCAATGGAGTTTCACCATAAGAAAATCAATCCCTGTAATACCTCATATTAGTAGAATGAAGGGGGAAAAAACCTTATGGTTATCTCAATAGACATAGAAAAAATCATTTGACAAAGTTCATGACCTTTTATGATAAAACAAAAAAAAAAACACTTAATGAACTAGGAAGAGAAGGCAACTTCCTCAATACAATAAAGTACATACACCAAAAGCCCACAGCTAATATCTTACTCAATGGTGAAAGTCTTAAACCTTTCCCCTAAGATCAGGAACAAAACAAGCATGCCCACTTTTGCTACTACTACTGAATATTGCACTGGAAGTTCTGGACAGAGCAATTGGGCAAGAAAAGCCAAGACAAGTGATTCAGTTATACATATTATAGCCAATATTGATAATAAATAGCCTTTAAAAATGTGAATCACTATATTGTACACCTGTAATTTATATATATTATACATCAACTACACTTTTATAAAAAAGAAAATATACACTACAGTAAAAAAAAAAATTGTGTTTCTATATAAAGAAATGAACATTACAAAAAGAAAATTAAGAAGACAATTCCATTTATAATAGCATCCAAAGGAACAAAATACCTAGGAATAAATTTAATCAAGGAAGCTAAAGACATGTGCACTGGAAACTATAAAACATTGCTGAAAAAAAAGGTAAAGAAGACCTAAACAAATGGAAATTCATCTGATTTCATGGCTCAGAAGACTTATTGTTAAGATGGTAATATTTCCTAAAGTGCCCTATGGATTCAATACAACCCCGATCAAAATTTTGATGACCTTTTTTTTTTGGAAATGAAAAAAAAATTATCCTTAAATTTACATGCAATTGCAATTGCAAGGTATCCCAAATAGTCAAAAAATATTGAAAAAGAAAATCAAATTCAGAAGATTCACATTTCCCTGTTACAAACTTACTGCTAAGCCACAAAAATCAAAACCATGTGATACTGGCATAAGCTGTAGAGACCAGTGGAATAGAGATGAGAGTTCAAAAACACACCCAAACATCTATGGCCAGATGATTTTTAACAGGGATACCAAGAGAGTCAAGGAGGAAAGAATAGTCTCTTCAGCAACTGGTGCTGGGATAACAGATAAGCTCAGTCATAAGAATGACATGAGATCTTCACCTCATTCCATACACAAAAAATTAAAATGGATCAATGATCTAAATATAACACCTAAAACAATAAAACTACTGAAAGAAAACATAAGAGTACTATATGAACTCAGATCTGATAATGTAGTTTTAGATTGGGCACAGAACACAAGCAACAAGAAGAAAAAAATAGATAAATTTGATTTCATAATTAAACTTTTGGGAGTTCCCTTTGTGACTCAGTGGTAATGAACCCAACTAGTATCCATGAGGATGCAGGTTTGATCCCTGACCTCTGCTCAGTGGGTTAAGGATCTGGCTTTGCTGTGGCTGTGGTGTAGGCTGGCAGCTGTAGTTTCAATTCAGCCACTAGCCTGGGAACTTCCACATGCCACAGGTGCAGCCCTAAAAAGCCCCCCAAAAATTAACTTTTTTGCATCAAAGAAGATTAACAAGGAAGTGAAAAGACAACTTTCATATAAAGAACTCTTACTTCTCAACAATAGTAAAAAAAAAAAATCCAATTTAAATATGGGCAAAATACTTAGTCATTTCTTCATATTGGCCAGCAAATATAGGAAAAGGCAACATTACTGGCCATCAAGAAATATAAATAAAACCCCAAATGAGATATCACTGCATACACCCACTAGGATGGCCATACCTTTTTTTTTTTTTTTTAATGGAAAGAAAAATGACAAGTATTGGTAAGAATGTGAAGAAATTTTAACCTTGTACATTTCTGGTCAAATGTAAAATCATGCAGCCACTGTGAGAAACAGTTTGGAAGTTTCTCAAAAAGCTATGTATGGAATTACTATATAACCAAGCAATTCTACTCCTGGTTTTATATCCAAGAAAAAAATGAAAATATAGGTTCACATGGAAGCTTGTATTTGAATGTTCGTAGGAACATTATTCATAATACCCTAAAGGTAGTAACAACTCAAACGTCCATCAATGGATAAATGGGTAAACAAATTGTGGTATATATACACAACAGCATATTATTCCACCATAAAAAGGAGAAAAGTTTTGATACATTCTTCAACTTGGATAAACCTTGAAAACATTATGCTAAGTAAAAGAACCCAGACACCAAATGTAACATATTGTATGATTCCTTTTATATGAAACATCTAGTATAGGAAACTCTACAGAGACATTACTTTTGCCAGGGATGGAGGGTGGAATAGGGAGTAATTACTTGGTGGGTAGAAGTTTTCTTCTGGAGTAACGAAACCTTTTAAACTTAGATAGACGTAGTGGTTGCACAGCATTGTGAATGCCCTAAATGCCACTGAATTGTACCCCTTAAAATGATGAACTATGATGCATATTTTCAATTTTTAAAAACACACGTTTTATAGTTTTGAAGGTAAGAATTTCAAAATCAGTCTCACTGGATTAAAGTCAATGCGCCAGCAGGGCTGGTTCCTTTTGTAGGCTTTGAGGGGAAAAATCTGACTCCTTTGTCATTTTTAGAAACTGCCTACACGTCTAAGTTTATGATCCTTTCCTCATCCCCACTCCAATTTCTTGCTTCCATTGTCATGCTTCCTACTTCTCCCTCTAATTGTGAGTCTCCTGCCTCCCCTCTTTGAGAACCCTTGTGATTATAAAAGAGCCCATCTGGAGATACGTGGGGTAATCTCCCTTCTCAAAAGCTGTAGCTTAATCACATCTGAAAAGCTTATTTATTTGTTTGTTTTACCATGTGGGGTAGCATATTCACAGGTTCCAGGGGTGAGGAAGTGGACATCTATAGGGAACCATTATTCGGGCTCCTATAAGGGCTAAAGATCTAAATGTGAGAGTGCTTTGTCTATGAATGGTCTTTAAAGCTGTAAGAGCAGAGTATGAATACTCCACCCTCCCTTTGTATCATGATTTTCCCATTATCAAGGTCTTTTTTATTTTTTTATTTTTTTGCTTTTTTTTTGCAGGGAGGAACCGGGGGCACTGCACCTGCAGAATATGGAAGTTCCCAGGCTAAGGGTCGAATTGGAGCTGCAGATGCCAGCCTACACCACAGCAACAGCAACGTAGGATCCAAGCTGCATCTACGACCTACACCACTGCTCAGGGCAATACCAGATTGTTAACCCACTGAGCAAGGCCAGAGATCAAACCAACATCCTTATGGATACTAGTCAGATTTGTTTCTGCTGAGCCACAAGGGGAACTCCCATCAAGGTCTTATTTTTGAGCCATCCCCTTTTAAAAGAAACACAAATGAGTATAAAATTGAGTTACAACAGTGTTCTATCAAAAGTTTAGCAAACATTTCTCTATTGTTTTCTGTCCTGTACTATAGCAGAGGATAAGGATGATGTCAGGGGAAAAAATGTTCAATTGTAGGCAGGGAAACTAATTTTTTCCTTCACAGATGCCTCCAGTTACTTTTCCCTTCTAAAAGCTTTCCAGTACATATCTAAGAATGGCTCTCTTCCTTTATGTGACCTGATGTGACAAGTGCCTCTAATACATACACTGAGGTCTTTCCTTCTTTCATCTATCTGGTAACATTTTTAAAGTATCTACTCTATGACAGTAGTGAACAGGAGAGATTAGCCCTCACAGAATGTAAATTCAAGGGGAAGTAAAAGTAATAAATAAATGTATGACTTCAAGTAGTGATACAGTGAAGGGAAATTTAGAGGGTGAGGGAAAGATAGTAATGAGGGCAGTGGCCCTCTCTCAGTGTTGCTGAGAATTGCTGAGGCACAGGTCCAAGGATAGAGCAGCTGGTGGTCAGGCAGGCTGCAGGAAACCAGGAATTTGAGAATAGTCATTGTGATTATTGCTGATCTAATTATTTAAGTTGCATCCTATTTGATGTTAATATTAAGTTTAAACTGCTCCTTCTTTTTCTTTTTTTTTCTTTGACTTCTTAAGGCCTCACCTGTGGCATATGGAGGTTCCCAGGATAGGGGTCAAATTCAAGCTATAGCTGCCAGCCTACACCACAGCCACGGCAACACCAGATCCAAGCCATGTCTGCTACCTATACCTCAGCTCACCGCAACACTGGATCCTAACTCGAAGAGCGAGGCCAGGGATTGAACCTGCATCCTTATAAGGATACCAGTCAGATTTGATCCACTGAGCCATGACAGGAACTCCTAAATGGCATCTTCTTTCCTCCATGTCTGTAATCTTCTCGCTTCTTATTTTATTTAATAAATACAGTGTTTACTATAGGTCAAATGTTGGGTTAAACACCTTATCAATAGTAATTGGATTTAATTTAAATGTCCTTCGAGGCAGTCAATTATTATTAGCCTCATTTTACAGTCAAGAACACTGAGGCACAGAAAGGTTATACAACTAGCCCAATGTCACATTACTAGTGCAGATGGGATCAGGATTTACGCCCAAGGTATACACCTTCAGAGTCCATACTCTTGATTCTATTTTGTGTTGCCTCTCCATTAAACACTATGTATATTTTCTCTCCATTCTTTTTTTTTTTTTTTTTGGTGGGGGAGATATCTAGTTTGTAATATCACTGTTTCAGTATTCTACATCATCAGTTTTGTGATTTTTCTCTCTTCGATGAGGATTTAAATTCTGCAATTGTATGTTTAGTTTCTTTGCAGTCCTCATTATCATTTCAGACTATTTCTTCCTCATTGTTTTTTGTTCCTGTTTCATGGGAACAAGACTTCATGCCTCCTTCAGAGTAGTTCAAGAAGTTTCTCAATGTTTTATTCCCTATATCTTGTTGTGCCTTCTTTTTAATATATTCTATGTTGGGTTTTTCCATTTTCCTAATCTTAAAATTAGCAGAGATGCATCTAGACTTGGTATGTACCTGCAGGTGTGCTGTGTAATTCCAGTCACCTCATTTGCTGGCCACTTTGGTTTTGGTAAAGCCACTTCCCATGTGTATGGCCAGAGGGCTATACACAAGAATTGCACAAGGTTTCCAAACTCCAGTATATAACAAATTGTGGTCTAGTACAGTCCAGCTGCAGAAATGCCCTTCAATTCTCTGGGTCACTGACTCTAAAGTGAAAAAGTACCTCCAAATTAGACTCCAGCATGCAATGCTTCTAGGGTTCTTCCTACCTGCAGGACTTTACTCACTGAGACTACATCTTCTGTGTAATACTATCCACATCTACATCCTTATTGCTTTTCTTCTCTGTAGATTTTTTGGAATTTTATTCTCTCAGGGGACATTATTAGGTGTGTAGGGAAGGGAACCACATTCTGAGCATCACAAAGTAAAATAGAAGAGACAGTGCTGGCATTTAACTGATTGGCTCCACTTCAAATTTTTTCACAGCAGCCTCCACTTTGATGGTTAATGCCTGTGCAGTCATGGTCATTGAATATTTTGAATATCAGCTCTGGGTAAAGACACATTCTACAGGAGATCAAACCTGCTCTGTTTCTTTGGCAAAGCATATGTGGCCCCCTCCCAACTGTGGTTCTCATTTTAGTTTTATAGGTCTTGTAACTTCTGCGGGCACTCCCATAGATTCTGGTAGCACGTTACCCATCATCTGGGTTATTGGTGTGGTTTATTCAATCCCCAAATACTAATAATAAACTACTATATGCCAAGCATTTTGCTAGACCCCGGGGCTACAATTCTAAGTCATAAATATATGACCCTGCTCCCAGATTTCCATCTTTTCCCACGTCTTCCTAGTTGGAATCTGGAAAACTCTCTAAAATTGCTATCCAGCAATCATTTCAAACTGGAAAATGATAATATGCTTTTAACGAGACTCATAAACAAAGCAATGTGGAAAATAGAAAAAAGCTCTGGGCTGGAAATCAGGCAGCTTAATTTCTCATCCTTGCTTTGCCACTAATGGTTGAGGACCTTGGGTGAATCACTTAACCCCTCAAGGTCTCAGTTTCCTAAGTGTGAAATAAATGAGTTGGACCAGATTCTCTCCAAGATTCTTTCCAGCCAAAAACTTCTACGTCCGCAAGATAAATGTTCTTCTCATTAATGTGGAGGCTCAGAAGCCATTTTTTATCAGTAGATCTCAAACCTTATGTTTATCAATACAGTAGTCTGATTCTCCTGACCCTCTTTATACCATTCCTAATAAGAAATGTACCAACCATATGTGAAACACATGGGATCTGTCCAAAGGCTGTGCAAGATACATAAATTTCACAAGGGAAAGATGCAAAACACATGTTGACACATCTCAAATCCACATGTACACTTTGGTTACGGTTTAATGGTACTTAATTTTGATGGTTATTCAGAAATATGTTTAAGGTACTCCTTTGGAAGTGACTTTTAGATAGAGCCCAAGAGTCCTTGTGTAAAAACAAGTAGAGTTTACTAAATTTCTCTGAGGTGCCCAGAGAAATAGAAGTCTTCTGAAGTTGATCACAGAACTAGGCTTCTCACACCTTGCAGCATCTTGATAAAGTCACAATAAAATGGAAGGCTAAGTGAACATCAAACTAGTTGCCTCTCATATTAGGAGATCGCAGTTCCACCTGTAAGCTCACAATGGAAAGACCCAGCTGGACCACCTGCTTTGGCCATCAGTCCCAGTTTGGGGCCCTCTTCCAGAGTTCTGTATGCCATGCAAATGTAAGTTTATGCCCTTCTTGCTATCTTCTGATTTCTACTCATTCCTCAGCACCCCATTCTAATGTCACCTCCTCTGTGAAGCCTTCCCTAATCTCTCCAAGGACTATTCCTCCATTTATGTCCCTTACCCTTTCTCTCACTCTACATCTATTATTGTTCTTATAATGCTAAACAACATATGTTTGTTCTTCATATTGAGTAATAAATGTGCTTTGTGATTTTTGGAATTCCTAGTGCCTAGCAATACAGTTGGCATATTTGTTAATGAATCTGTGAGTGAATGAATGGATGGATGGATGAATGAATGTTAACACTGAAAGTCTAAGATTTGGTAGGATCTTTAATCTTGGAGGTTTGATAGGAATGGCCAAAGTCAATATCCTGTTTCAGAACAGAGAATTTGTAAATCTCTCATGGAAGAATTTGAATTCAAAGAAAGGTATACAAGGTCTTTCTAGTGAAATAAGACATAGTGAGCACTGGCTTCCATATCCCATGTCATCCTCCTTCCAAATGAGTGTGTAAGGAAAGGAAGGCATGTTGCTGGTGTGGGAAGGGTGCCTCAAACTGTTTGCTTACTGTTAAATTTGAGAAGAAAGTATTTCTGTGATACAGAGGATACAAGATACACAAGAAGGGAGAGACCAAGATCTGACAGATCAAGGCCAACCAGCTGCAGAGCTAAGGAACTAGCAAAGCTCCTGTAGATGCTGATGCCCCATCTTCTAAGCCTGTGCTGTTCCACATTGAGAACATGGCCAAGATGCACTGTAAATGCAAAATACACACCAAATTTCAAAGGCTTAATTCAGAAGAAAAACAATGTTAAAATGGGAGTTTGGGATTAGTAGATGCCAACTGTTGCATTTGGTGTGGATAAGCAATGAGATCCTGCTGTATAGCACAGAGAAATATATCCAATCACTTGTGATGGAACATGATGGAGGATAATATAAGAAAAAGAAAGTAAAGTTAACTGGGTCACTTTGCTGTATAGCAGAAATTGACAGAACATTGTAGATCAATTAGAATAAAAAATTGTTAATATCTTATTTTACTATTTTTTATATCCACCCTGTACTAAAATGTTGAAATGATAATAGTTTGAATACACTAAGTAAAATAAAAATATGTCATTTTAAATTTGATTTTTTAACTTTTGGCAAAGTGGCTACTAGGAACTTTTAAATTGTCTATGTGGCTCACATCACGTTTCTACTGGACATTGCCTTTCTGAGTCATTGCTTTTCCTTTTTAAAAAAAATAAAGTATGGTTGATTTACAATGTTTCCTCAATTTTTGATGTTCAGCAAATTGATCCAATCACACAGTTCCCTCTGTTGTACAGTAGGACTTCATGGCTTATCCATTCCAAATGTAACAGTTTGCATCCACCAACCCCAAACTCCCCATCCATCCCACTCACTCCCCACTCTTTCCTGGAAACAAGAAGTCTGCTCTTCTTGGCCATGATCTGTTTCTGTTTTGTAGATAGGATCATCTGTGCCATATTGCTTTTCTTTTAATTCTAGCCATCATTTCATCAGCTTAGAGTTATCTTTGGTTAAGGGAAGGTTAACCAAAGAAGCTCTGGAAGGATCATATATTTCCAAGACCCAGAAGTGCCTCTCTTGGTAAACTGACATACATTCATAGAGGCAAGAGACCTTGCCCTGTAGGCAAGTCACTGGACTTCATATTGACCACCATAAGCGCCTGCATGTTTTCTTCAGTTCTGCCTGAATTTTTCCACTTCATATCAGCAGGAAATCATGGAAGAGGAATTGACATTTTTCACAAGCACATACTGATAAGAGCAAGTGGCCAGGCTAAGGGCAGCAAACTCACATGTCTATAAAGGCCAAGCAGATAACAAGTGAAGCAAGCCAAGTGTATTCTCTCAGTACGATCGTGCTTCATCTGCACATTAAATACAGAGGATTTCTTCACTTCCCCAAAGAAGTATACTCTCCTTTATTTCTGTTTTTGTTTTTATTTTTGCAACATGTGATTTCTTGGCCAAAGTTTCATTTCTCTGCTTTTGCTTTAAAAAGAAATTTCACTCAACTCTTAACTCAATTTAAGAATAAAAAACAGTTCAAACATAATGATTGATTGCCATCGACACTGGCCTCAGGATAGGGACTCTGTAGGGAGTTGTAGGGACTGTGGAGAAGTAGGGAACAGGTCCCCACCCACAGGAGCAGCCCTGACTCACTTGGCCAGTAGGTGCCAAGTGTTAATGTGGGCCCCCTGTGGCCAGATCTGATTTTTCAAGATGTCAGAAATCTGGATAGTAATATAAAATCTCCTAATTTTCAAGTGTTTCCAACTAATGCAAATGTTTTTAAAACACAGTATAAGCCAGAATTCTGTGATCCAAACAAAATAATCTCTATAGACTAGAGCTGGTTCATAGGCCACCAGTTTCCAATCATTGGTCCAGTGCTAGATATTAGATAATGTAGGGGGGAAAAAAAGAAAGAGAAAAGGAAATTACTATTTTTGAACATATATGACTGGAATTTCATTTTTTTCCTCATTTCATCATCCCAATAGCCTGTGAAGTGTTATTAGCTTCATTTTCACAACTGAAGAAACAGAGGTTCATTTGAGTTAAATGATTTTTCCAAGATAAGTCAACTAAGAACCTTTCAAACTGGGGGATGCTGTGTGCTTATCATTCCCTAAAACTGTCTTCATGCTAATGCTTCCTATTCACTCCCAGCTCATGAGATCTCATTCAGCTACCAGCTCTCCAGGTCATCCCTCCTCATCCCATCATTACCCACCTCCTCTGATCTCCTGGGCACTCACCTCCTGGGATGCAGTCTTGGCAATTAGAAAGTACCATGCCATTTTGATCTCTCCTCAAGTAGGCAGGGACTGGGATCCAGGTTTCTGACCCCTTAGTATGAAACACAAAGACCTACACTTAATGTAGTTTCAATAGATGTTTGTTGCTTGTGATACCACTGTATCATCTCTTGGCTCACTCACTTGCCCCTCCCTTCTTTGTGTGTCTTCCATTCATCTCCTTCACCTCTTCACTCAGATCATTCACGGTGACTGTATTACATCATTGATGAATGATTTCATGTGAGACCCATGGAATATGGGAACAGCTGCTGGGAAGGGAGGAGAGTAAGGACCAGCCCTGGCAAGCCTTCATTTGCCAGACAGAATCCCGAGGCACAGAGGGAGTGAGGGCTGGGCCATTGTTACTCAAGACTGGAGTCACAGCACTGGAAAGAGAATTCAGTCTTGCAGACAGACTGAGTGAGAATTAGAATCCCAACAGGCTTGCCAGAACTGAGGTCTTCTTCGCCCGATGTCCTCCTTTTTCCCTAACACTCCCAGTGTGTCCCAGAGCTTTCTCACTTCAACACAATGAAACTATTTTTGGCTAGACCTGATAGTCTCCATGCAAGCAAAATAACTCCCAGCTGGGATAAACTCCTCTCCTTCTCCATAATAGGCTGCCAGCAATCTGCACCAACACTGTGGCCCCTCTAGCTGTTCACTCCTGGGTCCCCATAAAGAGGGGGAATATAGCAATACCCCAAATCTGGTATACTCCTGAAGCAAATTACTAGTAACTGGTGGAAGCCTTTCCACATTCCTTATTTTGTTTGACATTTACAATAGCCCTATAATTAACAGGCAGGTGTTATTATGCCTGCTTTAGAGATAATAAAACTATAGACCATAGAGGTTAAGTGACTTGCCTAAGTCATTAGCAGCACTGATGCTCAAACACAAACAAGCTTCTGAATCTTCAAATGTATCCTCTTGGGTTTAATCTTCCACAATAATTTCTACTCTTCTGATTCAAAAACTTCTACCTTGCCACAGTGTAAAATTGGAAAAAATATTAAAATGTAGAAAGAAGAAAATAAAGGACAGTCCTAGTCTTGCAACTCAAAAATAACTGTGATTAACATGTTGATATATTTTCTTCCCTTATTTTTTTTCTGTGTGTATTTTTGAACTGATTCAAGAGCATGCTATTTATATGGAGTTTGTATTATATAATATATCTACTCAACATTAGGTTAGAATAAATTCCTCTGTCATTAAGTACTCGTTGAAAACATATTTTCAGGGGTGGGAGGAGGGAAAAGTTACAAATTTCTATCCATGTTGTTGTAAATGACATTGTTTCATTCTTTTTATGGCTGAGTTAATATTCCTAGAGATAATCATTCTAAGGGAAGGTAGTCAGACCATAAAAGACAAACATCATATGATATCATTTATATGTGAAATCTTTTTATTTATTTATTTATTTATTTATTTATTTATTATTTTTTAGGGTGGCTCCCATGGCATATGGAGGTTCCCAGGCTAGGGGTCCAATTGGAACTGCAGCCACCAGCCTACGCCACAACCACAGCAATGCCAGATCTGAGCCACATCTATGACCTACACCACAGTTCACAGCAACGCTGGATATTTAACCCACTGAGTGAGGCCAGGGATCGAACCTCCAACCTCATTGTTCCTAGTTGGATTCGTTTCCGCTGCACCACGACGGGAACTCCTATATGTGAAATCTTTTTTTAAAAAAAGATATAAATGAACCTATTTACAGAACAGAGAAAGACTCACAGACTTTGAAAACAAACCATGGTTACCAAAGGGGACAGGTGGTGGAGGGAGGGAAGAACCAGAAATTTGGAATTGACATGTGCACCCGGAGGTATATGGTTGACCAACAGAGCCCTCCTGTATAGCACAGGGGATTCTACCCAATATTCTGTGATAATCTATGTGGGAAAAGATTGAAATGTGTGGACATGTATAACTGAATCACTTTGTTGTACAGCAGAAATTGTCAAAACACTAAGTCAACAATACTTTAATAAAACATTAAAATAAAAAAGAATATAGTCTCTCACAGATAAAAATAAAATAAAGTCCCCCCAAAAAGGTACAAATGGCTAGTTATAGTATAAATGAGTACCAGAGACATACTGTACAACATGATCAAGATAATCAACACTGCTGTACATTACAATGAAAATTGTTAAAAGAATAAATCCTAGGAATTCTCATTACAAGGAATTTTTTTTTCTATTTCTTTAATAGTGTATCTATATGAAATAATGTTCACTAAATTTGTGGTAATCATTTCATGATGTTTATAAGTCATATCATTATGCTGTACATCTTGAACTAATGCAGTGCTGATTGTCGATTATATTTCAATAAAACTGGAAAAAATGATGCTGTGATAAACATATTTTTGATTAAATTTTGGTCCTCATCACTGGCTAAGTTAAACAGTGAAAATTTTCCTTAGGTTATATGATGAACCAAGCAATTAATCAACAAGCATTCCAAGGCTGTGAGCTGAAGCATCTCACAAGGGCTGGATGCAGGGGATACAGGGAACAGAAACTATACTCTTTCTCTCTCTTTCTTTCTTTAGTTTGTTTGTTTGTCTTTCTTTCTTTCTTTCTTTCTTTCTTTCTTTCTTTCTTTCTTTCTTTCTTTCTTTCTTTCTTTCTTTCTTTCTTTCTTTGTCTTTTGGGGCCATACTCGTGGAGTATGGAGGTTCCCAGGCTAGGGGTTGAATTGGAGCTGTAGCTGCCAGCCTGTGCCACAGCCACAGCAACATTAGATCCAAACCGTGTCTGCAGCTTACACCACAGCTCATTGCTATGCCAGATCCTCAACCCACTGAGCAAGGTCAGGGATTGAGCCTGTGTCTTCATGGATACTAGTCAGGTTCATTACCTCTGAGCTACGACAGGAACTCCAGGGCACTATTTTCTCAATGGCCAATTGTTTTCACTTTTGAGGCCAAACTATTTTCCAAATCTCATCCTTCTCTGACACCCATGCCCTAGTTCGGGGCACTTCTGCTGTTTTCCCCACACTGGTCTCTTGCTCTTGGCCTCCCTCATGACTCCAAACCTCCTCTCTGAATGGCAGTCTGGATGAGCTCTCTAAAGCTGTATCTATGCCATTACGCAGGGAAAATCCATCACTGAATTTCCATTGCCTTCCTGAAGAACATCCAGATTTTCTTAGAGTTTCTTAAATTCTGACACTATACAATCAGAATCAAAGCCAAGTTCTGGTGCACAGCAGGCATTCAAAACTTACACTGTTATGCTTCTCACTCTCTAGACATGTCAGTACGAAATCATTCCATTTTGATTGTTTGTCTCCCTCCCATTAGCCTAGAAACCCCCTTACCACAGGGTCCCTACTCCGTCTCCAGGTTCCAGCACGGCCTCCTCCTTTGGAAGGGGGCATTTAAGGAATTCTAGATGCACTGGTTCTGTATGTTTAGAAAGGGATCCAGAATTATATGCACAATTAAGCCAACCTCCGAGGAAAACCATGCTCAGAGAACTTTAGAAGCCGCTAATGGTTTCAGACAGAGTTGTCATTAAAATTTAGAAAATACATTAAAAATACAGTTTTAAAACCATCCTCTCCTTTTATTTCAGGGATGAGACTCTCACATCCCTCTCCTTTCATTGATTTTCCAGCTTTGGATGGAGCCACCCAAGTTCTGAAATTTCTACCGACCGAGCCTGATCAGTTCTGATTTGGGGTTGCTCACAGTAATGAGTTTGAACAGCATCCTCAAGCTATTTCCACTTCTATTTCTTCTTAAATGAACAAAAAATGAAAGACAAAAAAAATAGTGTCAAACTGGCAAGGCAGAAGATGGAGACTTTCTTAGTAGTGTTTATGTCTTTCCTGTTGCATAGTTTCTCCCTGCATGGAATGTTCCACCATCTTAGCAGCAGGAGCTGACAGGACAAGGATTACAGTTTTGTGCAGTTCACATATACTCTCTCATTGGATTCTGACAATGCTGTGTGAGGGACTTAGGATAGGCATCACTACATCTAAAAAGTACAGACATAGAGTTCTCATTGTAGCTAAGAATCTGACATAGTGTCAGTGTGAACTGTGGTGTAGGTTACAGATGTGGCTCAGATCTGGCATTGCTGTGGCTGTGGTGTAGGCTGGCAGTTGCAGCTCTGATTCAACCCCTAGCCTGGGAACTTCCATATGCAGCAGGTGTGGCCATAAAAAGAAAATAAAAATTTAAAAAATAAATGAAGGCACAATGTATGTGTAATATATATGGCACAGATGAACCTATCTACAGAAAAGAAACAAGCTCAGGGACTTGCCAAGAGGGAAGTGGATGGAGTGGGATGGACTGGGAGTTTGAGGTTAGTAGATGCAAACTTGCATTTGGAGTGGAAAGGCAGTGAGATCCTTCTGTACAGCACAGGGAACTATATCTGGAAACTTGTGATGGAACGTGATGGAGGGTAATATGAGAAAAATAAAAATATATATATACACATATATATACATATATATATATATATATATATATATATATATATATATATATATGACTGGGTCACTTTGCTGTACATCAGAAATTGATAGAGCATTATAAATCAGCTATAATATAAAAAATTAAAATCTTAAAAAAAACTTCAATAGATGTCCATTCTCTGCACAAGGAAATAGCCATTGTAGCCGGGACTAAAGGTTGCCTGCATTATGCTCTCACGCAGAGGAGCCAATGTCCTCTACAAGGGACTAAGGTAGCTTGTTTTCACTCTGAACTCTTATTCACATGCTCTTCCTTAAAGCTTCTGAACCTTTCACAAGCCCTGCTCCTGCCTGGAATTCCAAAACTTCAAAAACTGCTTCATGTTCTAGATCTAAGTCTCCTCTCAGAAGACTAGCCTTCCCCAGTTTCTGACTTCTTGCTCCACTTACATTGACTCTGATCTATAAGCTGCCATTTCCTCTAATGAGGTGGTTGTGCCATGTTAGTCTTGACTCCCCAATTTGCCAATAAATTCCTTGAAGGTCAAAACTCTGCCTTAATGACTTCTTTGTGAGCCCCAAACCAAGCCCCCTACCCTCGAGCACACAGTAGGTGCTCAAAAGTCCCTGAGGGATGAGTGGATGTGAATCAGTGCCATGACAGCAGGTGTGAAAGATGGAGGATGGGAGATGGGAGTCTGGGAACCTGGCTGAGGTTATGAGGCCTTGGGAAACTCTCCTTCCTGAGCTCATGCTGCTCATTTAGAAAAGAAAGGCATTAGACAGGCTCATTACAAATATTTCTTCAAGTTCTGTGAATCCATAAATGTATGGAGTAGATGGGAAATTTTCTTCTAGAAGACAATGAGATTTTTTTTTTTTTGGGAAGGGCCATACCCCTGCCATGGATTAGAAAAAAAAATCATTGAAGACCTACTTTCTCACCAAATGTTGATCATGCATCCTGTAAATCCATTGATTTTTTAAGCCCCCAGACCCCATGGCCATAATGAGATCCACACACTTGTCAGGTGCTGAAGTCATTTGGTCTTTGGCTTTCATCCCACCAGCCCCCAGCACATGGGAGTTGGCCATGACTTTCACACACGTGTTCCCTCTTACCTAATCTTTCAAAAGGAAACACAGCATTATAAAGTTTAGAGAGAGGCAGGAAGGGAGAAGAAAGGAGGTGAAGAAAAAGAGAACCTGAAAAATAGTTTTCCAACCAAGGAAAGAATGTCAAATGCATGGACCATTAATCCAGAAAGCCATTCTGAATCTGGAGGGGACTATTTTTGTGAATGTATGGGGTGTAGTGGTCACAATACACACAAGCACACACCCTCTAGTTCTATCTGAATATAAATACATACAAGGCTTACAAATTAAGCATATTTGTCAGGCTGAGCAAACTGGTGGTAGTTAAATTCATGGGGTATGTGCATTACATAAAAACCAGAATCTTAGCAGCCCAAGACCTTATAAAGTAGCTAATCATCACCAACACCGTAATTACTCATGAGCCCAAGGAATGTACGCCAGGCCTCCTCAGACTTGTCTAATATCGGGCAAGAAAGGACCATAATTATATTTCATATCTGGGGCCAACCCTAGAAATGCATGTACAGAGAAAAGTGTCTCAACTCTCCATGCCCTCTGAAGTGAGTTTAGGCACTTGGACTTGTTGCCTTAAAGAAAACAGTAAATCCTGCTTGCTTGAGATAAAATTCAAAGAAAAAAAAAATCAGAAAAATATTTCCAAATGCCAAATCAGGGGGGAAAAGTGCCCTTTAACTAATTGAAAAGGCTGGGAAAAATTTTAATGAGAAAAGTATACATTACCAAGTAGTATGCAAATTAAATTAGTAAAATCAAGTAAGTAGAGGGGGAAAAGCTAAACCCCCAGGATTACAGGATATAGGATGTTTTCATGACAAACATAAAGGTTTTCTCAATTGAATGCTATAAATTCTGAAATTATTTTAATTCCATTACTTCTCTTGATCCCAACAATATCTGAGCAGTAGGCAAAGCAAGGGATATTAGTCCCATATTTGACCAGAGAGAAAACTGCCATCCCGAAAAGTGAAGGGACTTATCCAAGATCACACAGCTGCTTACCAGCAGAGTTTGAAGTAAAGCCTGAGCCCTCTGAGACCTGATCAAACATCCATCTCTCCTTTCCAAAACACCCCCTAGGGTTGGAGGCATGTTGATCTATTTCTTACTTCTGTAAACTCTTGGCTAGAAAAAGCTAATACATTCTTACCGGATTTGGATTCAGAACAAATTTTTTAATGTTGAGACAAGCAGTCTAACAAAACATTTTCACCTACATAATCTGGTCTGAATCTCAAAATTCTAAAAACTTCCCATGAAAAGAATGTAAAACTTTTTTTCCAGTATCAAGAGTGAGCAGTCTGATGGGCCCCCAAAGGCTGATGCAGTGAGTCTCTGATAATGAAGTGTGACAGTAATTAGGTCTTTGAAACCACTCCAACATGGGAGTCCTGGGACTGAAATGGACCACTCATTAGCTGTGTGATCTTAGGCCAATGATTTAACCTCTCTAAGCTTCAGTTACCTATGAAAAATGGAACAATACCTACACATCAAAGACCATGAGAAATTTCATGACATATAGCATGTACCAACGATTGCTGTTCCTCTCCCTTTCCTTGTTTCAGTCTTCTTAAAATCCAGTTTGTGAAAATAATGAGGGCACTTCTAGATCATTATGCTGAAGAGCCACCTGACCATTGCATACGTTGGGTTTTGATTCAGAAAGATTCAAATGATACAGTCCATTCACTGATAAATACTTATATGTGGCCACTGTTCCAGGCACTGGTCTTAGCATGATGAATAAAATGGACACAGTCTTCCTCTTCTTAGAACTTGTGTTCAAAAAACTGGACAGCTTCTTGACATTGGTCAATATTTCTGCATATGGAAGGTGGGATGCTTAGTGAGCAAGTCCATTGGTAAGACTCTCGTGAAACATGATCTGGTCCATTTAATTCCCCAAGGGAAAGACGAGCTCCCTGGGAGGTATGCTCCCTGGTGCACAGAAAGGTATTGAGTATTTACTGGGTGCTCCTTTGCATCCAGTAAAGCAATTGGTTGACTCTTTTCTCCAGAATCATGGTCACTGAGATCATATCTTTATTGAATCTCATGGGACACCCCACCCACCAAGCTAGAGAGAACTTGGAGGTGAGTTGCTGTACCTGACAACTTTCCTAAAAGTTGGGGTTTTGTCTAAAAGCATAGCTCTGTCATTTTGTAGCCAACAGATGCACTTCTAGCACATGAGAGGTGGAGGCAGCTTACCTCACCTCAAGGGGCCCAGACCTTTACCAACACCCCCCTCCCCCACCCCACCCTGTTTCCTCTCTGCCACAGAGCTCTCTTCCAAGTGGCCATTATGAAGTAAAACAGACCAAAAGGCCAGCCAAGTCTGCCACAGTTTGCTTCTGTGCTCTCCTAGACCTTCTCTAGGCTTAGAGTTTGGGCCTCAGGTCCCTGGGAACACCAGTGCCAAACAGGTTGCCAATGAGGGACAAGACATGAAAGTATCCTTGTGGCAGTATAAGTAGTCCCCCATCCTTTTTTTCATTTTTATTTTTCTTCTCTGTGGCTCCTAACAAAATCATTTTTCTGGTTTTGAAAGGGATTTGCAGGAATGCAGAGAACAGAATGGTGACTCAGAAGATGGTGACCTAGTCATCTGCTTTGCATTGTCGAGTACATTTTTCACATGTTACTGGGTGAAACTAGCAATAAAGGGCACCAAATGCCAGAAATAGAACAAAAGAGATAAAGAAAAAGAAAAGGCAAAAGATCTTATTTCCTCTAGAGAAATCTGCCTTGATTCAGGACATTGGTGTGGTAGGAAAAAATCATTTTGCTTTGAACAGCTCTTTCTGACTCACATTTTGGAAAGAATGTGCTGAGCAGATAACAGCCCCCTGCCCCCCAAAACAGCTCTGCTGAAATCTGAACACTCTAAGTCCTCCTTGTTGACTTGTGAAAGAGATCTCTCTATATTCATTTGGGCTCTGTGCTCGTCACATGATACCAATACATTCCAAATGCTAAGATACAAGATTACTACTTAACCATAGAACAAACCATCAGGAATTTTAATCAAGACAATATCCAATAATGAATAAAGATGGAATGTTTTTGGAGGGATTCCAGAATACACATTTGGGAATTTTTAATCTTGCTCATCTTTGAATCTAGCAAAAATGTTTTAAACTTTTCTGACCATGCCATTTTAGGCTGAATCCAGAAACCAGCTACTATCTAAGGTATTAAAGCATTTCATCTACACAGACATTGAATTCTCCAAATCTTGGCCAGTAATTGATACCAGATTAGGTGAAATATGAATCAATAGACATGTTCCTTTTCATGCAGTGTTTAAGCTGAATTATTTTATGATATGAAAGATGAAAAGAAGTCAAGATAATAATGATCAGTGTGGGACAAGGTTATATTTTTTAATATTGCTATATTTTAGGAATGACTTTATTTTACTGTTTGCATTCAGAACAGATGGATGTGTAATGGTTTATCTAATTATTTAATTAAACCATGGCTAAATATTTAGCATGACTTTGAAAGCTGTCTGAATCAACATTAATTGTAAAGAGGTATTTTTATAATAGTTTTATTATCAGCAGTAGCTGACTGGAAATGTGAGTTTCAACATTATTTTAATTGTCTTTGAAACAGGAAGAAGGGTGTTGCCCAATACTGAGTTTGAAGGTTGCCCATGGAGTTATTCTTCCTGTTGTCAGTTGGGGTTTTCCCACCCCACCCTAAGCACCACAACCAAATGGAGACAAAGAAGATGTTCCTCACACAAGACTGCTTTGAGCATTGGTATTTGGGTCTTTAAAAAGGACCAAGTGATGGTTGGAAGATAGATGTGAAAGATGGAACATAGATTAAATGTGACGTGTTACACTATAGGAAAGGTATTTTTACAGAAAATGCATGCAGTAGATCAAAGACTTCACTGCACTTATTTTTGTCTTTACACACCTACTAAAGCTGCATTTCTGCTGATGAGTGAAATCCTAGCTCTTTGGTCATCCCAGGAACCTAAATTGATACATCACCCAGCAGCATTAAAATGTTGGTTTTGTATGATTAAAAGTCTGGGTGCACAATTTCACTGGAAGGAACAAGAGTTATAGTCATTTAAAGTAAATCAAGACTAAATAATGAAAATGAGAAAAATGGTCTGTGTAATTGCCCTGTTGGTCGTCTCAAGATCCCAGCTGAAGGGGAGATTAGAACTGAGGTCTGGGCTGGGGATTTTTCGGAGGACTGGATGTTAATCTTAGGGCAGGTTCTCTGACGCACCCTGAGTAACTCCGATATGAATGAGGAGCAAGAGGGGGCCAAAAAAGCATTTCTGAAGCTCTCTTGGACAGTAATGGATTGGTCTGCTTTTTCTTTTCACTTTGTTTATTTTTAAAAAAGAATTATTTTCAAATCATCTTGAATATTACAGATATTTACCTGTGTCTCCTAATCAAGCATTTCAGACAGAACCTGGGCTGTGTAGTGAGAGTTTAAAAGCGGAATAACTCTACGCTGTGGAACAAACTCATCACAGAAAAGAACTGACAGTGCTCCCAAAGAATAGGAGAAGCTAATAGAGTTATATATGTTTTAAGAGGTAGATACGATCACGTGTGCACAATATAAAACAGAAGGTTTCTAATGATTGAAAAAGGAGGGGGGAAAAGCTCCTTGGTAGTAGCTTGGTGAACTTTGGCTGAACTTCTCTGTTTGGCAGGCTCTGGTGCGGACAGTCTAGGATGAGGCATTAGGGCTCACATCTGAGAAGTTGACATCAAGCAGACAGCAAGACATGATATCTTATTTTCCTGAGCCATGCTGACACAAATTGAACTCCCCTTATTATTTTCTTATGCCAGTAAAGTTGCACTTGGAATTTAAGCATTTTGTGTGCAGATGTTGAAGGCTGGGTTGGTTTAATTTAAATAATTTGCAGATTGTTTAGTAGCACTCCAAAGACAGGAGTGTGCTTCATCTGAGTTCAATTTTATGAGCTTTGGTTTCTGATCTTCCGCAAGGTAAAAACTGAGCTCTCTCAGTTTCAGTAAAACCCAAGCGTTCAAAAATACTGCTGCTGCCCCAACCGCTGCTGGCTGTTAATTGAAGAAAATGGAAAGGCCCCAATATTGCCTCTAATTTGCTCATTTTCGCAGTTCTCCATTTGAGGAAAAACAATGTGCCTTAGGAAAGACCAGATAGGGGCTCGGAGGGGAAAGGCCCGAGATGGTCAGGTATCAAAATTCAAAATCAGACATAATGAGGGCTGACTTGTTAAATACTCATTCCTGGCTTTTTGGCTTTAGAATCATTTGGCTTCCAATTTTTCGGGGCCGTAGCAATTACGCATTTCACTGTTTATGCAGCTCCCTTTCTCCATCAGACCTTTCTTTCTCTGATGTTTACTTACCCAGTCCTTCTAAAGATTATATGTGAGCTCCCTGGAGCCCAGGCATAGATGCGTGATTGTATTCCCATTTATAAGAGTTGACTGCTTTCATTTTCCAGCTCAGGGTTTGTTTGCCCAGCCAGGCCCCACATACTAAACAATACAAGAGAATGCTTCTTGGAAGAAAGTAAGATGTCAGTGTACATTACAACCCCCCTGAGGTAAGTGGAGAGCATTCATAAAGGACTAAAGAAAAGTACTTTATAATGAAATGTACCTCATATAATTTATGACCTAATACTCAGGGATGAGTTTTTCTCTTTGGGAATGTATGTCTGCACGTGAGAGAGAAGAGCATGTGCGATTGTAGAAAATTCTTAATAATGATCTGGGGAAAATATGTTCTTTCCCATTTGGGCCATGACCAAAAGTGATTTGCATCAGCCTCTGTAACTTCACAAGGATGTGGCGTGGTCCACCCCCAGGCCTCTGACCCCCTGCTGTGGTCAGTGTGTTGGGTGTGGTCATGGCCTTGATCTCAAATGCAGAAAATTTTCCTTCCCTGCACAAGGGGGAAGGGAGAGTGGGATATGTATGAAAAAGTGGGTGGTGAGTGTGTGAAGGGGGGTGGTGGCTTGGACTTCTTCATCTGGGGAGGATTCAGAGCTCCCTCTCGCAAACCAGCCCTCAGTAGCTATGTACTAAACTATAGGAGAGAAATAGCCACAGTTGGAGTTGAAAGTTGTGGGCTGCTAGAGTTTTTACTTTTCCCTTGTGATGGACAAGATAAGAGTGACTCCAACCAGATCTATTTATTTAGAAGAGAAAATACCAATAGACACTTTTATTTTCCTTCACTTTAGCTCCCCTAATGAAAAATCTCACAGGGGCACCAATTTGACCTTTGGATTGGAATGGAAGCATCTTCCATGCAAATGAAGCCAAAGTGGTTGGAATTATAGTTTATCCTAAGATTTTAGAGTTGGAAATGATTATAGGGATAATCTGGTCTACACCCTCATTGTTCAGATAAGAACACTGACTCCCAGGGAGACAATGTGACTTAGCTAACTTCACATAGCTTGTTAGTGGAGGATCCAAGCCCAGAAGCCAGGGCTCCTGATGTCCTCATCCCACCACAAGATTCAGCCATCCCCTACTCCTGCAGGAAGTCCAAATTCACCACAAGAAGAAGGGAGAGTTGTCTCTAAGAAGCATTTCAAAAGAAAATTCATAGATTACTAATGCAGTTTTACAAGTGATTTGGTCTATAAATCCTCTTCCTTACCACCTCCCAAGCCAGAGAAACTCAAAGCCCCATCACCCAACCAGAATACCAGGTGAGGATGAAGGACTCCCATATCTAGAGCCATTACAGGGCAGGATGCCCAACTTCTCTCCCTACAACCCGTCCTGAGTCTCCAAGAAGATGGTCTGTAGGAAAGGCTTATTGGTGCTTCTTTTACTAAAAATGGGATCAGGAGTGGATGATCCCAGGAAGATTCAATCAGAGATTAAATTAGGAAAGCAGGGCAGCCCAGGTGAGGATATGTTATCAGGATGAAGGGGCAATTGAGACCATCCATTAGACCACACCTCAAGAAGCCATGTACACTCCTCTCTGGATGATGTCTGGTGGGGGAAGGAAGGACAAATGTATCCTTGGATCCTGTCTCCCCCTGTCAGAAGCTTGCCTTACAGGCATTATTAATGCCTCTGCACTTCTAGGTTGTACACATGTGGGCCTGAGCACCATCCCAAGATGGCATCATCAGAGAAGCTCTGGGACTGGAGTCAAGAGATGGGGACCGACCACTTGTCAGAGGTGCTACCTGTTAGAAGTGAGGCATTGCTGGTTCGAGTCCTCACAGAGCTGGAACAAAGGCAGGTGCGGCCAAGAGTCCCTGAGGTAGTACATGGAGGAGTCCAGCGTGCCTTGAGAAATAAATTCTGTCCTCTAAACTCATCTTCCAGTATGTATGTAGGTAAAAATATAAAGATATAGCATCAATAGAAAGTCAGGCAAAGCACACTAAGTCACAAACAAATAAAATGTGCTGTGCATATGGCTCTGCCTTGCCCTATTCTTTACCTTTACAATTATGTTTGTAAAATAACAGCTCTGATAACTAACGTTTGGGCACCACATGAATCCACTGATCACTTGGAAGGGGCTCAGGTTCAAAACAATTGTATAATGAATGTCACCAACGTCCCCAGCAGTTTTTACCCTAACCAAGTCGTCAGTTTAAAACTCCACCAGAGAATCTCTCCAGCCTATGCCTTGGTCACAAAAATACCTTCACCCTGACCTTAATGATAAGCTTGGGCTTACTTGCTTTATAGGTTTGCTTGTGTAAGCAATTATGTCTGAGGAAAAAAAGTTCAAAAATACCCCCAAAACTACAAGGCTCCCTCAATGCTGTTATCCCATCCCTTCTAATGACCTAGGGGTTCCATGAAACAATTAACAGGAATGGGAAACCAAGGCAAATGCGTGGCCCACAAACAATGGCTCAATGAAGGCATGAACACTTCCAGAAGATTCCTATGGGTTCTGGGATGGCCAGGCTTTATGGCTAATTAGAGCAGATCCCTAACTCCTAAGACTGCAGCCAAGGAGGATCAGGGCACCTGCATTCCTCTGAGGCCTTCCATCAAGTAGGAACCCAGAGGGTGAGAGCTGGGAAGGCCTTTTAAAGATACCATGTGGTTTAAATTGTTGTTAATTGATTGAGTTGAATCCCCCCACAAAGATATGGAATCCTAACCCCCTAGTAAGTCAGAATGTGACCTCATTTGGAGAGAGGGTCTTTATGGAGGTAATAGGTTAAAATGAGGGCACTAGGATAGGTCCTAATCCAATATGACTGGCATGCTTATAGAGAGAAGAAATTTTGACACTGAGACACACAGGGAGAAGGTCATGGGAAGATGGAGACAGAGATCAAGGTAATGCCAAAGACTGCCAGCAAGCCACCAGAGGCTAGGAGAGACGTATGGAACAGGGTCTTCCTCACA
Organism: Phacochoerus africanus; assembly: GCF_016906955.1. Classification (NCBI taxonomy): domain Eukaryota; kingdom Metazoa; phylum Chordata; class Mammalia; order Artiodactyla; family Suidae; genus Phacochoerus; species Phacochoerus africanus. The sequence goes on from NC_062546.1 coordinate 88,614,601, forward strand.
GCCTTCAGACACAACCAATCCCGTGAACCCCTTAATCTCAGACCTCAAACCTCCAGGATGGTTTGGCAATACAATCCTGTTAGTTGAGGTCACCCAGGTTTTGGTATTTTGCTTAGTAACCCTAGAAAACTAATAATACTATCCCTTTCCCAATTTACTGTGGAAGTAAATGGGGGAAACTTAGGCCCAGAAAAGAGAAGTAAATTATTCTAACAGTTTGTGCCCCATTTGTTCTCCCACCCACTGAAGAAATGGCCGACTTTCAGAAATGAACAGATCAATTTGATGGAAATGACAAAATAAGGAGAACACAGCAGAGGTGTGGATTGGGAGTGGATGAAAACAAAGATAGCCAGAGGGCAATTCCTGGCATGACCCCTGAAGCTGGGGGTGCTATGTTGATGGCTATAAGTTCAGTCCCCAACTGAGCCAGACACCAGATTTATAAGCTGGAAATGGTGTCAGTTAGCAGGTAGCTCTGGGTGCCTGAACCTCTCCGCTGACTACACTGTTGGGAGGTCCTAAAGCAACTTGGAGTGTCTCCCAATCAGGGGGACAAAGGAGAGATAGCCACAGTGCATGCCGCCAAATAAGTAACTCTCAGTCCAACAGCTAGACCCAGTCCCTACCTGCAGCGGGCACTCAGTGGGGTGACCTAATAAGAGAGGGCAGTTAGGAAGGCAATCATACTTGTTATGAATTCCAGGTCCAGCATTTAACATTTGGCTCAGGAACCTTCACGGTAGATGTAGAAGTACACCATCCACATCCCACTTCACAGAAGGACTCTTGCCTTCCTGAGGCAACCCCATCTGGCAACTGGTCCCAGGCTGGATATAAAGACAGGGCCAGTGCAGCCACTTGACGCAGTCTGGTAACAAACTCTGCAGTTTGGTAAGGCTCTGCTGGATCTACCTGCCAATTCAACTTCTCCTTCTGCCCAATCCTCCCTCTCCCCTCCTTCCTTTTGCAGGTGTTGATCTCTAACCAACATCTGCACCCAAAATTCCACCATCTGCTTCTGGAGAACCCACCCCCAGGAACCTCACAGAGCCTCGCTAAATCATTTGTGAAGTCATAGTAGCAGTGGTTTTTCTTCAAGGCTTTAGGAAAGAAAGTGAAATGGAAGCAGAGGACTTTCAACCCCAGGACTGGCACACAGGTCATGCTTGTTAGAGTTTTTTCCCTTTCCTTTTGCTCCCGAAAGCCTCTGGTGCTGTGTAGACACCTCCATCCTTAGGTTGTCTCTGGGCCATGGATGATTCCTAGACACCAGCAAAAAGGCAGGTGGTACCTCTTTGAAGAAGCCATCACCTGCACCAGGAGATGACAAGGTGGGTGGTTCAGAGAGAGAAGGATCTGTGTGTTTAAGGTATAGGAACACAAGAGCCTCTGTCACAAAATCTGCAAGGAAACCCGACTGAATCTCAGTCCACTGAGGACAAACCAATGGCTATTCATTTTCAAAAAGAATTAATTAGACTTTGTTCAACTAAAATACAGTCTTGCAAAGGCTTTATGGGAACTTCTTTCTGAATTTGACTTAAGACTGAAGATGTTTTCTGGATCAAGACAGTGCTCGGAGGATTTGGGAGCCAGCCTGGAGAGTCTGCCTTTCCTGGGAATGCCCCCACTAAAACTGGGTCAGGGGTGGGGAGAAGGCATCGACTGAGAGAAAGTGAATCCAGATAGAAATTCCACCACACAGTAGTTCTCTGGGTGACGTCCAGCCTCGTTTCATAAAGGAACCAAAATTTCCATCTGATAGCTATTAAAGCAAGGGAGTTAAAAGAATTATTGGTCATATTGGAATTCCACGTGTCCTTGGGACCAGTGAAGGAATGGAAAGTGGAATGAGTGTCTGCATCTGAGCCCCATAATGATAGAGATGGGGTCCAGCCCCCAGAGCCTAGGAAGCCTTGGTCCTGCCCAGGGGCTGCTCTGAGAGAGGTTACTCCTGGGCTTCAGCTGGGGTGAAGTTGTCAATAATCCAAGGACATTCATTTGAAGAAAATCTGTCCAAGCTCAGGCTTGAGAGACTTGAAAATTGTTTGGAACTGGAACCCAGCTTTAATGGTGATTCCTTCCTGGGGGAGGGAGGCCTTAGCTGAGGTCCGGAGAGAGGAATTCACCCTTAAAGACCTTGGAAGATGCAGTTTAGCATCTAAAGGAAGAGGGGCGGTCAGGAGAGCAGAGTGGAACAGAGCTCGGCCAGGTTAGGTGGCAGGAAGCTGAAGGGGAGTAGGGAGTCAACTTAGGTAACCAGAAAAGAGTCCAGAAGTCCCTGGCATAGTCTCTGTTAGGATACAGGTTCAATCCCTGGCCTCTATCAGTGAGTTAAGGATCTGGCGTGGCCATAAGCTGCAGTGTGGGTCACAGAGGCAGCTCAGCTCCAGAATTGCTGTGGCTGTGGCATAAGCCTCAACTGCAGCTCCGATTTGACTCCTAGCCTAGGACTTTCCATGTGCCAGGTCATGTAAAAAGAAAGAAAGAAAGAAAGAAAGAAAGAAAGAAAGAAAGAAAGAAAGAAAGAAAGAAAGAAAGAAAGAAAGAAAGATCCAGCCTGACACCCAGCATTGAAAATCCTACCGGGGTTTGGTCTCATCAGGACAAAAGTGCAGGGCAGCTTTGGAGATAGGGAGAGGAGGTTTTCTAGAGAGAGCCTTCCTTCCTGTTAGAGAAAAAAACCTTCAGGAACTCAGCCAAGAGACCCCTGTCAACACAAAGAGGATCACCTGAAACCACGGGTGCTGAAACAAGCCCCCTTGTAAGCATCCAGTATCCTTTAGGGAAATTGGTTTGTAAGGAGAGATGGAAAAAAAAAAATGGGAAAATGAAGTGAAGGGGAAAACGACAGGGAAGAGAAAGTCAGGGTGCTATAAATAACCAAGGAAACCACAAAATAAGTTTTTAAACAGAGGTATGTGGTGGTTTCCTCGAGTCCCCCAAGAAATATAAACTTCTCCACTGCCCCAGCATCTTCTGACGTGCTTGGAAATACATGGTGCAGGGCAGGGTCAGAAGAAAGAGCCTTTCCCAGGAGACTTCCACACGGTGGGTGCCATGAAGCTCTCTGCATGTAATAAGGCACTTATTCACAGCCACCTGTGAGAGGGGATTGTCACCTCCAAGTAGCCCCTGGGGACATTGGCACTTAATAACATGCAGTGACATATCCAGCTGCCCATGGCTGAAAAGAACCAGAGTGGGCGTTCCCATTGTGGCTCAGCAGTAATGAACCTGACTAGTATTCATGAGGATGCAGGTTGCATCCCTAGCCTTGTTCAGTGGGTTAAGGATCCAGAATTGCCATGAGCTGTGGTGTAGGTCACAGAGAAGGCTTGGATCCTGCATTGTTGTGGCTTTGGTGTAAGCTGGCAACTGTGGCTCTGATTTGACCCCTGGCTGGGAACTTCCATGTGCCATGGGCACAGCCCTAAAAAGACAAAAAAAAAAAAAACAAAACCCAAAAAAACAAAAAAAAAACAACAAAAAAGAAAAGAACCAGAGTGGAACTTACATCCAGACCTACTCCCTGTTAGCCAAGGTAAAGTGCTTCCTAACCAAGGGCTCACTCTCCTGTGACAGAGAGAAGGCAACAGAATAGCCACTGCCACACCAAGACAGATGGAAAAGAAAAGTCCCAACCTTAGTACACAAAGGTGTGCAGAGATGTTTTCTCTCCCCATCCGGAGAGGAGATAGAGAGGGGAATTTGCTGAAACATCTGGCTCATGAAACCAGAGTTCTAAAGGAAATTCCAACTGTCAGGGAGGCCCTGAATGAAAGGCAGACAAGGATCTGAGCATCTCTGTTCTGTTTCCCTTCGTTTATCCAGGGCTGCCCAGTGACCTATGTCCCCAGGAGGATGGGTTTTTTGGAAAGTCAGGGGAGGGAGGGAGGGTGTAAATTTCCAAGTCAGGGGAAGCAATTAGGCAAAGAACAACTCAGGTACAAGTTTTGATCAGAGATAACTACATTGAGAGACAGGCTGAACCAAGATGTTCCCTGGGGGATGGGGAACCGGGCGTCAGGAAGGCAGTGCTGGGGCAACCCTGACCGTCCCCTCCCAGACGCAGAGGGCAATCACTCACTGTCAGGGTGTTTCTGGGGGGCAGAAACTCAGAGCTGCGGGCTGTGCCAGCCGGTAATTACCCACTCCCTTTCCTGCACTTTTAAACTCCTGTGGTAAGTGTTCATCAGGAGCTCATTCCCAGTGAAAGAACCTGACTTTTCAAAATTAATATGTGCTTGTTAGCTGTGCCCTAAATCAATGCATCATGTTAATTGCACTTGGCAATAAGAAATCTTGCGTTTGTGAAAGCAAGTTGTTGCAGGAAGCTTGTTATGACTGATGAGTGTCGGAAATGTTTCGAAGAGGCAGCTGTGGGGCAATTGCGGGGCATCTTCCTGGGCCTGGAGCCAGGTGGAGTGGCGGGGAGCAGTGTGTTGCCATTCACATCCTCAGAGAGGGCTGGATATACATCCGGGGATCCAGAGGATCCCATTTGTAAAACAGAGCACATCCTTAAATGGCAGAGTACCGGGTGTGACATGGGACATGTGAGGGCCTGGCACTCAGTACATGGAAGCCAACTACTGGGTATCTTCCTTTTGCCCAGATACACTTTCCTGGCCCAACACTGCTCTGGGCTTCTGACCTGCAAGCCACTTCCCCTGCACAGGGCTCCCAGTTGGAAGGTCCAAAGCCAGCACCAGCCAGGGAGGCAGGGAAATAAGACTGAGGCACTCACTTTCCTGAGGCTTCCTCCCTTGGGGACCTGCAGGTTAACAGCACCCACAGAGGAAGGCACAGGTCCTGCTGAGCCACTCATTGCACACAGTTCTGTCTCCTCCATGCTCTGGAGATGGCTCTCTCCCCTTAAGGCTTCCCTACCTACCCTCACCCCTATGAAATAATCCCTTAATTAAACTCTCTCCAAATGGCCCCAATCTGAGGATGTTATGTGCTCCCTGCTGGGACCCTGACTAATATCCAAAGTTTTCCACTTGCTGGCTGGGTAGGAAACACCTAGGACACAAAGAGTTATGACCTCCAGTCCCATCATGGACTACAGGTCAGCCAAAGTGATTGCTTACCCCCACCCTAAGGCCTGGGGAATGGAAGTCCCTCACAGGGGAAGATGTGGCCTGGGATGCAGAGAAGGTGACACCAGAGACATGTCTCCCATATCCCACTGGCCCTGCCAAAGACAACCACATCTCTATTCTCCAAGCCTACCCATCTGTGGCCCTGAGGTCTGACACATATAGAACTTTCTTTCACTCAGAGACCAGAATAAGAGTGAGAAGGGCTGCAACATTAGATTGAAAACTCAAAACCTGAAATCAGAAATTTCAAAGGAGTTGGAGAGGAGGTAGTACAGATCAATGGGTTTAGGTTAGTTTGATGCTATAAGTAGACCTGGCCCCAGCTGTGGGCAGAATGTGCCCTGCTGAGTGGTATGACTAGAGGGGACATTCCTGAGAGATCTGTGTGCTTCTGAATCTGGATTTACACCTGTGGAGGTTTTTACCCACAGGAATCTTCATTAAAGGCAAACAATACTTTAAGAGAATGAATCAGAAAACTTGCTCCTCAGGTCACCCAGAATTTTTTTTTTTTTTGTCTTTTGTCTTTTTAGGGCTATACCCATGGCATATGGAGGTTCCCAAGCTAGGGGTCAAATCGGAGCTACAGCTGCTGGCCTACACCACAGCCACAGCAATGTGGCATCTGAGCCACATCTGTAACTTATACCACAGCTCACAGCAACACTGGATCCTTAACCCACTGAGCAAGGCCAGGGATTATACTCACAATCTCACGGTTAATAGTTGGGTTCGTTAACCACTGAGCCACAACGGGAACTCCAAGATCACCCAGAATTCTGAGAAAGGGACTTGAAACATGTTTAGGGGACAGGGGAGAGGGTATGGTGGGCAGGGATCTTTCTCCCACCCTGGCACCAGCTCTTCCTTCCTGTGTTTCACTAGAGGTAAAGGATTTTGGAATTCACTGATTTTTTTTTAAAAGACCATTAAGTTCTTGGATTAATAAGTTTATAAGGTTCTACAACAGAGAACAGAACCTTATAAAGGTTCCTGTGGTCTTTACTAAGTCTGGCAATTTTAAAACATGGCCACAGATACTTTGTCACCCCTCCCATAGAAAGGCGGTCTTTATCCCTTCCCCTTGAGTCCCGAGGGCCTGTGATTGGCTTGATCTCTGGTGAATGGTGGGAGTGACAACTGTGATATTCAAGGCTGAGTCAGAAAAGGCCTTACAGCATCTTCTTTGTTCGCTGGATCGCTCCTTCCTAAAGATGGGAGCTAATGACTTGGAGGCCACCATGGTGAAGGCCTTCAGGAGGCATCCTGATCAGTGGTCCCAGCTGGGCTGGTCCCTCAGCCATCCTGGCTGACTGCCAGGCCTGGGAGGAAGAGATATTCTCATGCCTCCTGCAGCCCCAGCCACCCCAGCCCCAGCCATTGGAAAGAGCTAAGCCATTCCCGCTGCACCCCTTTTGAATCCCTGACCCACAGAATCCATACACAATGCACAAAATGATGATTGTTCCTCTCTACTAAGTTTTGGCATGTTGGTTAGAGATAGATCACTGAAGCACTTGAAAAAGAAGGAGCAGCATCGATGAAGGAAGGGATGAAGGAGATGCTTGGAATTCTCTGATGGTTAGTTCCTTTTGTGCAAGCTCCTTGTATGTCCTCACACATCCTGGTTGAGATCTGGCCTCAGCCACCTTTCCAACCCCAGTCTACCCCACACTGCATCAGCCTCTGCCAGCTACAGTATCCTTAACATTTGCCAGTGTGGTCCTTGACTATCTCCTTTCCCTCTACCCAGGATGCCCTTCCTCGCCTGCATTCACCTGAAGAGCTCCTTTTTATTCTTCACGAACTCCCATGGCACCTCCTCCAGGCAGCCTTCTTGGAACTCCCTGTCTCTCTGGGGCTGCTGCAGCTGCAACATGTGCTTGTCCCTGTTGTAATACTTTTCATCCCCCTCTCTGTGAGCATGTGACCATTGCAGCATTTTTGTCCATCTCTTACCCAGCACCTGGGACAAAGTCACTCTTACTTCATATTTTCTCAATAAATGAATGTGGAACTTCAAACTCCATCCTCCCAACTGTGTGACCTTTAGGCAAACTTCTTAACCTCCCTGATCCCAACCAGGTGGAGCTAACATAAAGTAGGTAAAGTATAGGTATCAGTAACCATCATTATTACCTCAGCCCCATTTACCAGCAATAGTATATGTCCATCATTCTGTAGCTTAAAAGGTGGAAAGAAAGGGCTGGAGAGCCCCTTGTTCTAAGAAGGTCTTTAGTATTGCATGTATTCCTAAAACTCAAACAGGAAGGAAAGGATAAGGGAGACAAAGAAAGGAATAGTGGAGGGCACCCCTCCTAGAGGGCTGGTGGCATGGTGCACTGAGAATTTATATCAGGAAGCCAATTGACCTGACCTACCAGGGGCCAAGGACCTGGCCTCACCCTTCCAGCTAGAAGCTGTGGTCAGTCTGTTGGATGTCTGGCATTTCTGGACATCACTGTTATTTCACATCATCACCTTTGGGGACTCAACTTCCCACTAGTTGCCTTTTGTACTCAGGTGTTGCTTCATGCTCTTTGAGAAAATCCTTCCAAACACTCAGCTTTCTGGCCTTGTGAGGTGCAGGGGCCTGTTGTTCCAAGTAGTAAGGGCACCATGGGCAAAGATGCTGCCCTCTGAGGCAAGAAATGAAGACCCTGAGTGTCAGCCTCCAGGTATGTGGCACCAGGAGATCAGGGAGTAGGCACAGCTTTGAGGGAAATGGAATGCATCCCCAAACATTTCCTCCTGGGTGCCACTTCCACTCTATTCTATTCTAGCCTGCAATGAGTTAAATCTACACTTGGCCCCTGACTGTCCATCTCTCTCCTTGTCTGGATGGTGAGTTCCCAGAGGGTAAAATGACTGATTATTCAACTATCCAGCAATAAACATCACTCAAGCCCATTGGCAACATGGGTATTCTGAGGTGCAAGAGAGAAAAAAAAATACCTCTTTAACAACATCATTTCTCTTCTATATGAAGGTTGAAACACACGGAGGGAATAGGAGCTCTTGGTTGAAGCAAAGGAGACACAAGATTCTATTTTTGGTATAGAAAATTTCAGATTAGCAGCTCTAAAATGATTGTATCTACTACCTTCCAAATTACTATAAGCCAGACCATGGAGTAACAAAGGACAAAAGTTACTTTCATATTAGCATACATGTCATGTTTAATCAATCAGAAAAGAATTATAATTACTTTGCTCTCTTTTTAGCAAACTTTAAAGAAAGGGAGTCATGAACTTAGAAAGTAAATGTCATCCTGTTTGGATAGTTATAGTTTTATTGGTAATTCATTGCAGATTTTATTCAGATAACTTAAATTATTTCCTTTCCTGCTCATCTTCAATTCTACAGGCCATTTCAAGCACAAACATAAGGACTACAGATGTAAAAATAGATCAATATTACAATCTAGTTATTGTAATTTGCTGCTTTCAATGTGTATCTGTTTATTAGGCAATGACTTATGCCTACATCTTTAAAGAAGTGTCACTTGGGTGGGAGAGAGCAGAGATTAAGGAGCAAATGTCCTTGAACTTCCACTGTCAATCAGGGGGCACAGCATGGTTTGGAGGGTGGCGGGTGGGAAATATGGGTTTTGGAGTCAGGTGACTTTGGATTTATTTAAAATTGAACTGAGATCACACACACACACACAAGCATCATAATCATTTGTAGTGATCACTTAAGAAACAACCTCTTTTGCTAAGCAGATCATCCCCTACACTTTTTCTTTCATGTTCTGGCATTTTGAACATGTAGCTATTAGACTTCTCAGCCTCTAAGCTGGGAGATAAGGGTCTGGAGTGTACTTACAGCATCCTCTCCTGTCTCCCTAAAGGGATGGAGCAGCCTGATGGATATTCCCCCAGGCTGGACTCAGAGGCCAAGTGAGCTGCTCAGAAGTTGAGTGGGAAAATTGAGGCTAAACGCAAGAGGGTAGCTGCCTTGGAGACTTGGCTGGCTGAGTCCTTGTGCGTCCTCCTAGGTGCTCAGCACACACTGCACCCTCGCCACAGATTTTTCTGTGGTTTAGGAACCTGGGATGTCGCCAGCAAAAACTCCAGCCCACATCGTCTAATACACCTCTGACCTCACATTGCCGGAAAGAGGCCAGGTCAAATGGCTTTTCTCAAATGTCATAAGGCGTGCCCTGCATTGAAAGATGAGGATTCATTCCCCAGGTGGTGACACAGTTTGGGCGTGTCCATTTCTGAACCGATTCACTCTCAGATGAATTATTCTTGGCAGAATGATTCCTCCATATTGAAATCATCATTCAACCAGAGTGTCCAGACCACATGAGCCCTTCTTGCTAGCAGTAGAATCTACCCCCAGACACCTGGCTAGGTTTGAAAGACCACTGGATAGGAATGCAGAGCCCTGGCTGAGACTCCCATCTGGATGGCAGACCCGGCCAGTCCTTGTTGGCCACAGAACCTCCCTTAGTAAAGCAGAACGACTAATTCATGTCCTACCTGTCTCCCTATTGTTCAGCAAAGCAAATATTGTGCATGAAAGGCTTTGAAAAGGTGCAGTGTTATATGAGTGTCAGGAATTCATACTATTAGTTGTTCCTTTCTTGGAAGTATTGTTGCTCATCAACCACATATCCTTTTTCCAGGGACTCTTGCTGCATCTCATGTCTATAGCCTGCCTCCTGATGAGGAGACATTCTCTTTGCAAGAGAGATCATGTCTTAAATTTTTTTTTCTTGTCTTTCACAAAACATAATATGGGATTTCTCACTGTGGCACAATTGGATCAGCAGAGTCTCTGGAGTATTGGTCACAGGTTCGATCCTTGGTCAAACCCAGTGGGTTAAGTATCCAGCATCAGGGTAGATCACAACTGTGGCTGTTTTATAGGAACCCTATGGGCCACCAGAGCACTGAAGAAAAAAAGATTAAAAAAACACAAAAAACTTAATAGGTACCTGATTTTAAAAAATAATAATAATTACCTAGGACCAGTCGCATAATAGACACCTGATAATTTTTTTTGACAAATTAAGCTGAATTGACTTAATCAGGCCTGTCAAAAAGCCTAGGGAGGCCAGGCAGGCCATGTAAATTAGTGAAACTGGCCAGATCAGAGCACAGCAGGGTGAGAGGGAATTGAGGGGACATATTCCCCATTGAGAAGGTCATAGCATCAGCCAACTGGGGACAAACAGAAGTGTGGCCCAGGTTTGCCAAGTATACTGATTTTTCAAGAGAGCCAGCATCCAATTGTTATATGAAATTAGTTGACATATGATTCAAATTTTACAAATACGGAGGAAACCAGCACAGGCAGGCCAAGCAAAAATATCCAAGGGCCATATTTGCCTATAGGGTCACCAGTTTGCCACCTGTGACTTAGCAATTCAGTGTTGATCATCCCTTGTTAAAACAAATGAAAGCAAACACAAAGATTTCCCACCACCCTCGATTCTAATTCTCCTAGCAGCATATTAGAGCAACCAGATCGAGCCCAGCCCCTGATAATCCTACAAACCCTAAACCTTCCCAACCACCTGTGGTGAAGGCCAGTGTCCCCCTACAGGATGTGACAAACATATGGCACATGCCATGTGCAGCTCAGTAACTGCTGCAGACTGAATGTTTTTGTCCCCCCTGCCCTCCCCCCAAATATACATATTAAATTCTAATGCTTTGGAAGGTAATTAGGTCATGAGGATGGAGCTCTCATGAATGGGATTAGTGCCCTTATAAAAAAAAAAAGACTCTAAAGAGCTCCCTGTTGCTTCCACAATGTAAGGAAACAATGAAACATGAACTAGGAAGTGAGCCCTCACCAGACACCAAATCTGCAGTTCCTTAATCTGGATCACCTAGCCCCCAGAACTGTAAGAAAATAAATTTCTGAGTTTACAAGCCACTCAGTCTATGATATTCTCTTATAACAGCCCTTTAGACCAAGACAGTGACTTAGCACAGTACCCAACAGTACCCACCCTGGTCAATACTCCATTCAATGAGGTGAGTCCACTGACCACAAATGTGAATACCATGGAAATATGAAATCACTTTAAATTTTCAGGCACTTGTGTCCCATTTGTCCAATTACCTCATATCATCTGGCGCCAGACTGCAAGCCACACTGAACATACTTGGCCTCCGTCTTTCCTCCATTCTCTCACAAAGGAAGAGCCCAGCACCATGGGCCATGGTCAACTCAGGTCTCTCTCTCTTATTTTTTTTCTCTATAATGGCTTTATTTTTAATTTCCCCCTTTTTTATTAAAGTACAGTTGATTTACAATGTTGTGCCAATTTCTGCTGTACAGCAAAGTGACCCAGTCATATATGTGTGTGTGTGTGTGTGTGTGTATAAAGATGTGTGTGTGTGTGTGTGTGTGTGTGTGTGTGTATGACTGAAATTTATTTTCTTATAGTTCTGGGGCCTAGGCAATCAAGATTAAGGAACCACAGATTTGGTGTCTAGTGAGGGCTCACTTACAAGTGTGTAGATATGTATACATATATATATTCCCTTTCTTATCTTATCTTCTATCCTGTTCCATCCCAAGAGACCAGATACAGTTCCCTGTGCTGTACAGTAGGACCTCATTGATTATCCACTCTAAATGTAATAATTTGCATGTGCAAACCCCCAACTCCTTGTCTGTCAGACTCCCTACCCCCTCCCCCTTGGCAGAACTTGACAGAACAAGTCCGTTCTCTATGACTGTGAGTCTGTTTCTGTTTTGTAGATAGGTTCATTTGTGCCATATTTTAGATCCCACATATAAGCGACATCATATAGTATTTATCTTTGTCTTTCTGACTTATTTCACTTAGTATGAGAATCTGTAGTTCCATCCATGTTGCTAAAAATGGCATTATCTTGTTCTTTTTAATGGCTGAGTAGTATTCCATTGAATATATGTACCACATCTTCTTAATCTATCTATCCATGAACATTTAGGTTGCTTCCATGTCCTGGCTATTGTGAATAGTGCTGCTATGAACAAATGGATGCATATGTTTTTTGAATTGTAGTTTTGTCCTGATAGACTCCAGGAGTGGGATTGCTGGGTCATATGGTAGTTCTATATTTAGTTTTTAGAGGAAGCGCCATACTGTTTTCCATAGTAGTTGCACAAATTTGAATTCCCACCAACAATATAGGAGGGTTCCCTTTTCTCCAAAACCTCTCCAGCATTTGTTATTTTGTAGATTTGTTAAAGATGGCCATTCTGACTGGTGTGAGGTGGTGCCTCATTATAGTTTTGATTTGCATTTCTCTAATAATTAAAGATGTTAAACATTTTTTCTATGCCTTCTGGCCATCTGTATGTCTTCTTTTGAGAAATGTCTATTTAGGTCTTCTGCCCATTTTTCAACTGGATTGTTTGTTTTTTGTTATTAAGTTTTATGAGTTGTCTGTATATTTTGGAGATTAAGTCCTTGTCGGGTGCATCATTTGCAAATATTTTCTCTCATTCCATTGGTAGTGTTTTCTTTTCTTTTTTTATGGTTTTCTTTTCTGTGCAAAATAATTTAAGTTCGATTAGGTCCTATTTTTTTATTTCTGTTTTTACTGCTATCACCTTGAGGGACTGACCTAAGAAAATGTATGTACAGTTTATGTCAGAGGTTTTGCTTATGTTCTCGTCTAGGGAATTCTGGTCTCTCTTAATAGCTGCTACTCAATTTCTCCTCTTTAATTTTTTCCTCCTAATCACTGGACCAATACATCTTGGTAATAATAAAAATTATCTGTAACTCACCCCTATCTGTCAATTCCTGCTACCCTCTCAGGCCCCACTCCCTGTGTGCAAACTCTGCAACCCAGGATCTTCCAACCTTAGATCTCTTGTGACCTAGGAATGACTTCAGTCCAAGGGTCACCCTGCACTCTGTCTGGTGGCTGCCTGCCCGCTCCACCATTAACACCTGTCCACCCTCCAGCCCCGTCTCCTTTTCTTGGCAAGATGCATGGAGTCAGAGGCCAGAGTGAGACTGACTACAGTGCTAGTCAGGGCCCAGCCAGTGACCTTGGACTAGGCTGTTCTTATAGCTGCATGATGGTGACATTAACCCTTCCCTGGGTAGCCTTCCTCTGCAATATTTGAGATCAGGTAAATGAAAGAAAGTCATAAAACAGGATGTACCAGCCCAACCAGAGAATTCAACAAGAATATTATACTGAATAATTCAATGTGGCCTCAACTCCCAGCTCCAGTGCTCCTGCCATGAAGCCTCCTGATATTTGTGGGCTCTGATCTTGCCTGCCTTTGAATTACGATATCTCATTGGACTTGAACCCCTTCCCACTTATCATCTGATGTCTTGTACTGCTGTTGGTCTTTATCTCCTATGTTTGCAACTTCCTTTAGGAGAAAGTCATTGTCTTGCTTATAAATCCAACTATCAGGCCCTTCAAAGGAAACTCTGCCAGTTCCCCATCCTCTCTGTAAGAGGAAGGGCAGCTCCAATAAGATTGCTTCTTCTCCAGCCCTATCTCCCACTGCAATCCTGTCCCAATCCACACTGTTGCCTATTGGAACTACTGCAGTTCCCCAAACTGGCCACACCCATCCATGACCAATAATAGTAAGCCAACCACCGGTCCCAGCACATCACACTACTGACTCATTTAATGCTTACATAACCCTAAAAGGTGGACATCAATATCATGCTTATTTGTGGAATTCCCATCTTGGCTCAGCAGAAACAAATCCTACTAGGAACCATGAGGTTGCGGGTTCAATCCCTGGCCTCTCTCAGTGGGTTAAGGATCCGACATTGCCATGAGCTGTGTCTGTAGGTTGCAGACACAGCTGGGATCTGGTGTTGCTGTGGTTGTGTTGTAGGCCAGCAGCTGTAGCTCTGATTAGACCCCTAGCCTGGGAAACTCCATTTGTCATGCATGAGGCCCTAAAGAGACAAAAGACATAATATATATATATATTATGCTCATTTGCAGGTGGGGAAACTGCCACATGAGAGGCTCACTCGCCCAAAGTCTCACAGATAGAATGTGCTGGAGCCCGGTTTCAAATTGAACAGCTGTTGCTCAAGAGTCCAGCTCAGGCTTTTTCTTTTGCCTAAAACGCACTTCTCTTACTTCACCTTTGTCTTCAATACACTACTCAGACAGCACCTCTTTTAGGGAGCTGTTTCCTTCCAATTCCCTCCCCTCCCTCTGACCCATCCCATCCTCCAGCCTTTAGCTCATCTCTGTACCCAATATGTGCTCCACTTTTGCTCTCCCACACTGTACTGAAAACATCTGTTGACTCATCTGTTTCCATGTCTATAGTTGAGGACTGGAACCCTGTTCATTTCAGAGACACCAGCACCTGGAACAGTTTGGTAAGACCAGTGTCCATAGGTGACATGGCATGAATGGATGAATGAATGAGTAATGACTAGGTCTCATTTCCTGCCTGCCCATCAAGGCTTAATGTGGAGAAAGCTTTTTCTGTAGCAGAGAATTGAGAGAGGGCTGGTGAGGCATGGATTATCTTCCCTCCAAAGTCCACAACAGCGTGGTTGATGGCAGATGCTACATGACTAAATGACCACCACATAGAATGCCCTCCTGTTGTCTGAGTCCATCCTACCTCTAAAATCCTTCTTGGTCCTTCCATTTGGGGTTTTCTACTAGACTTTTCCTTGAATCTCCCCTCCTCCAGCCTTGACATGAACAGCCTACCCCAACAGTCTTCCCCCTACCCAGATTTCTAACACTGGAGAGAGGCATGAAGGAAGCCACCTGTGGCGGGTGTGCCCACATCCTTTATACAGGGCAGGGGGCCCAGCTGGTTTACTGAGAAAGGCAGCATCTATTTCTATCCTTGGGGGGAGGGGAGGAATGACATGTCAGAGGGCGGCCCCCACCCTTTCTGAACAGGACAGCCTTGTGTATAGCTCTCCAGCTCATTTTGCCCAGGCAGCCTGTCCACAGATTCTTGCTCTTTCCAACTTCCCGGCTGATTCACTGGCAGCCGCTCCACCAAGGCAATGAGAACCTATGGCTTGTATGCCAACCCCAGGTTCAAGACAATAATCCTACTTATGTGGGAGTTCCCTTCATGGTTCAGTGGTTAATGACCTCGACTAGGACCCATGAGGGTGTGGGTTTGATCCCTGGCCTCGCTCAGTGGCTTAAGGATCCAGCATTGCTGTGAGCTGTGCTGTAGGTGGCAGATGCAGTTCAGATCCCAAGTTGTTATGGCTGTGGTGCAGGCCAGCAGCTGTAGCTCCAATTAGACCCCTAGCCTGAGAACATCTGTATACAGTGAGTGTGGCCCTAAAAAGCAAAAAAAAAAAAAGAAAAGAAAAGAAAAGAAAAGAAGAAAAAAAATCTAATCCTACTTATGTGAAAAAGCTAATTTATGGTGAGATGTATGGACTAATTCTCCCCGGGACCAGGGGAAAGTTTCAGGGAAGATTGACTTGAAGGCCAGCCAAACACATTGAGGTTAACTATAAAGAAATAAGAGCCTCCTCTTGGTGACAAGTGCTAGTTCAAGAACCCTGGATGATCCTGATGTGGGGCCTTGTTTAGGACTCAGTCTTCCAAGGAGTGGGTAAAAGAAGCACCCCCAGGTCAATGGGATGACCTCAAGCTGGATAACCTGAGGGCCTTTTTCTAAAAAGCCACTGGAGAGAGTTTCCTGGGGTCTTCCTATCCCAATATACAGCCAGCTTCTCCTCCCTGCTACCCAGTGGGCACTCCGCCTACCACATGTGGAGGGGGTGTCTGGTAATTAGGAACTTGAGCTGTTGGTGGGGCAGCTGAGATTGCTGTCTGTTTTATTTTTTGCTCTAATGGGATGATGAGGTTAACAGGATAAGGTCTTCATTTTCCAAGAGCAGTTGGGAAAAGAAACACCAGAATCCTCTCCCAGCTGTCACACAGGTAGTGGTTGGGTGACCAAAGGAAAAGTCAGCCAGCCTCAGAGTGAATGTGTGGACCCAGGGCTGGTGTTGCTCAGAAACTGAGGACAGCCCCCTGACACCCCGCACCTCCTCCAGATCCCCCTCCAGGGCCCACCTTCTCAACCTAGCAAGCAGTTACCCAGAGTGTTTCTGCAGTGGCCAAGGGGAAGGAAGACAGCAGAGCTCAGCCCCCTCCCCACCTCAGAGAGGAAGCAGCATCAGGAGGGAAGAGGGCCAAGTTGCTTAGTGTCTGGAGGGGGGTGCTAGGCAGGCTTGTGGAAGCCCCTCACTCCCGGCCCCCCTTCCCCTGCACTGCCCATCTTTCTTCTTTCAGATTTTTACCTTCTTTTTCCTCCTCCTATTCTTGTCCTCAGTCTTCTTACGTGGATAGAGCAGGGCAGTCTGAGAAGAGCTGGGTTCAAATTCAGCCTTTGCTGGAGTTCCCGTCATGGCTCAGCAGTAATGAACCTGACTAGTATCCATGAGGAGGCAGGTTTGATCCCTGGCCCTTCTCAGTGGCTTAAGGATCCAAATCTGTGGTGAAGGTCACAGACACACCTCAGATCCCACATTGCTGTGGCTATGGTGTAGGCCAGCAGCTACAGCTCTGATTTGACCCCTAGCCTGGGAACTTCCACATGCCATGGGTGAGGCCCCCCAAAAAAAGACAAACAAAAAATGAAAGGAATAAATAAGACTTATGACATGGGAATAAATGTTTACTTAAAAAAAAAAATTTCTGCCTTTGCCAATTCTTGGCCGTATGACCCAGGGTGAGTTATTTCTGATTTCCGTGTCCTCTTCTGAAGAACAGGGGGCAGGGAATGACTGACTGTTCCTCACAGTGTGGTGGTGGGATAGACAAAATAAGATAAAGTACTCAGCCCAGTTAAGATCAAGTGCTTAGCAAAGCGGGCTTCTATACACACAGGTTTGAACCAAGACACTTTTTCACTGCTCACCATTCATTCATCCATCCCAGCACCCTTGAATACCTGTGATGTTCCAGACCCTGTGCTCTGTTTGGAGGAAAAGGTGAATAGTAAAGGCATAGCTCCTGTCAAAATCCTCATGAGAAGCGAGGGGGGTGGATAGGGAAAGTGCTATGGTGGGGACATGTGAGGCAGAGATGGGTCCTGAAAACTTGCAGTACTTCCAGACACTGGCCTCCTCCTCTATGTGGTGGGTGACTGTGTCTTTCTGAAAAGCTGTCATATGGATGATGGCAGCATGGAAGGGCCTGGAGACAGGAGCTCAGGTAACGGCAGCTTCCTGCCTTTTCTCCCTGCTTCACTGTTTCCTCTTCTCCACTCTGTGCTCGTCCATGTTCATCTCCTATGCCCACACCCTTCCTTTCCTCTCCCCCTCTCATCTCCCCTCTTTCCCATTTCTTCTTCATTTCCTGTCCAATATTCCTCCCTTGCACCCCTGCTTTTCACTAGAAGGAACCATTCTGGGGTCCTGGTTCCCTGGGACCTTGTCCTTCTCCCCAAAGCTCAGAGGCAGCTGGGTAGCAGATGGCAGGAGGGGGCTGGAAAGCTGATGGGGGGGTGGGGACAGGATGCCTGCACTTTGCTTTCCCACTCCAGGTCATCCCCAATGGGAAGGGGCTGCACTCCATCCAGAAGGCTCTGGTGATCACAACCTGTCTGGTGTCAGCTGCTGGGTCCTTCCTCTTGGACCCAGTGGGTGCCTTTTGTTGTGTCTGTTGGAACCACAATCAACCTAGCTGGGAGTTCACTCTCCTCAGGGGGAACTTGTCTTCCCTTACTGCAGACATCTGTGCCAGCAGGAGCTGCCCTTTGCTTATCCAACCCCCTCACCCCAGTCGATAAAGATTTTTTTCCTGGGAATTTTTCAAGCAGGAACTGAGAAAGCCCCTCTCCAGAGGCAAACGTTTTGTGACAAGAGGTCCAAAAACTGAGTGGCAGTGTCTCCCACCATGTGGAGGAAGCAGTGAAAGGTAATAAAATAAACACACAGAGAGAAGCAAAAACAACAGAGAAAGAGAAACAGACAATGAGTAACTATTGGAGGCAGTGGAACTCCTGGTTCCAAGTGTTCTTGGGGTCTCTCCTCCCACCTGCTTCATTTCACTCTTCACCTCTTCACGTTATTTTGTGCAATACCCCTCCTCATTCCATGTCTCCCCTTTTCCTAAGCTAGTTGGATATATAGGGGTTTGCCACTTACAGCCTTAGGAAACCTACTTAACTTTCCAAGATACCAGAGATGTGTTGGTATGAAGAAGTCATGGCCTCTGCCCTTCAGGAGCTTGCAGTTCAGTGAGGAAGAAATGCAGCTGCACAGGTAACTATAGTGCCCAACTCCAGTAAGGATAAAAAGCTGGAGCAAGGGCAGCCTGCTCAGTATACAGGGCAGGAGCAGTGGCTTCCAAGAGGAAGGAATAACCATGCTAAAGGTTGCATAGGAGGCAGCAAGGCAGGATGATACTGACAGAAGGAACACCTCTTATCCCCAGGGATTTTAGTTATCACCTGTAAATGGATGGTACATATTACAGAATTCTAGAATGTTAATGTATCAGGTTATGTTTGAGTGCAAGTATTGTACCTGCCTGAGAATAGCTTAAACAATAAAAGGATTTAGTAATCTCTGTAACAAGAAGTACTGAGTTTGTGGTGCCAGGGTTGGATCAGCAGCTCAGTCATGCTGTTAAGGACCCAATCCATCCCACCTCTTTGTTATGCAACCTCAATGTCTTATCTTTTCTCATGTCATTTGCTCTCACCTCATGACCACAATATGGCTGCTGTAGCTTCAGGAATCACATCCTCACTTGGTCATGTCCCAAATAGCAATGAAGGGAGTAGGAGGAAAAGAGCTTCTCCTATGAAACATCTGTCCTTTTAATGAGTAGGAACAGCTTTTTCCGGGTGTCCAGACTTTCCCCTTATAACTCACTGGCCAGAATTGAAGCAGATGATCACCCCTCACTACAAGGAAGGCTGGGAAGAGAACTTGACTTTGTCAGCCTTTATGCAGAAGGCAAGCTAAGAGGAAAAAGCCTGATGGCTGTTGGATAGGTAACCGATAACATCTAGCATCTAGCAGAGAGTTTCAGGGTCTTTTCTGTTTGTTTTTTTACAGCTTTATTGAGGTATCATTCATAAGCCAAAAATGTATACAATTTGATGAGCTTAGACAGATGCATACATTTGTGATACCATCACCATAATCATGGTAATAAACATATCCATCAATTCTCAAAGTTTTCTTATGTCCTTTTACGTTTTTGAATTTTTTGTGGTAATACCTGTTATGAGATCTCCCCTATTAAGTTTTTAATTAAATCTACAAACCATAACGTCAACAATAGGTCCTATGTTGTACAGCAGATATTTACAACTTATCCTTTAGAACTTACTCATTGTGTATAACTGAAACTTTATATCCATTGAATAACAATGTCCCATTTTGCTTTCCCTCCAGACCCTGGCAACCACCACTCTATTCTCTGCTTCTATTGGTTTGACACATATACATGGAAGTACACAGTATTTTTCTGTCTGTGACTGACTTGTTTCAGTTAGCATAATCTCTTCCAGGTTCATCTATTTTTGCAAATGTTAGAATTTCTTTCTTTTGAAAGGCTGAATAATATTCCGTCATTTGTATAGACCACATTATCTTTATCCATTTACCTGTCAATGAACACATGGGCTGTTCTCAATGTCTTGGTTGTTATGAATAACACTGTAATGAACATGGGAGTGTAAATATCTCTTCAAGATCCTGATTTCAATTTTATTGCATATACAGGCATACCTCAGAGATATTGTGGGTTTGGCTCTAGACCACTGAAATAAAATGAATATCACAATAAAGTGAGTCACATCAATTTTTTGGTTTCCCAGTGGCTATAAGAGTTGTGTAGTCTGTAGTCTACTAAATGTGATAACACTATTAAAAAAAAAGCACATATCTTAATTTAAAAAATACTTTTTGCTTAAAAAGTGTTAATCATCATCTGAGTTGTAGTAGTAACCTCAAAGGTCACTAATCATAGTTCTCATAACAAATATAATAATAATGGGAGTTTCCGTTGTGGTTCCAAATCCAACTAGTACCCATGGGGATGCAGGTTTGATCCCTGGCCTTGATCAGTGGGTCAGAGATCCGGCATTGCTGTGAGCTGTGTTGTAAGTGGCACATGTGGCTCAGATCCAGCATAGCTGTGGCTGTGGTGCAGGTCGGCAGCTGTAGCTCTGATTCGACCCCTAGCCTGGGAGCTTCCTTATGCTGCCAGTGTGGCCATAAAAAGCAAAAACAAAAACAAAACAAACAAAAATAAAACAAAAATAATAATAATGAAAAATTTTGAAATGTTGCTAGAATTACCAAAATGTGGCACAGAGACATGAAGTGAGCAAATGTTGTTGGCAAAATGGCACTTTATAGACTTGCTCCATGCAGGGTTGCCACAAACCTTCAATTTATAAAAACCCAGTATCTGCAAAGCACAAAAAAGTCAAGTGCAATAAACCAGGATACGCCTGTATACCCAGAAGTACAATTTCTATATCATATTGTAGTTCTATTTTTAGTTTTTTGAGGACCCTCCATACTGTTTTCCATAGTGGTTATACCATTTTATATTTTTACCAACTAGAATTGGGATCTCACCATACAAGTGTTTTAATTTCTCCATATCCTTACCAACACTTCTTATTTTTGTTGTTTTTGTTGTTATATTAGCCCTTTTAACAGATGTGAGGTGATGATGTTTTGTGGCTTTGATTTACATCTCCCTGATAATTAGTCATGTTGAATACCTTTTCATACACCTAGCAGAATGGATCTCTTCACTGGAAAAATGTCTATTCAAGTTCTTTGCCCATTTTTTATATCAGGTTGTTATTTTGTTCCTGAGTTGTAGAAGTTTTTAAAAATATATTTTGGATATATATCAGATAAATGATTTACAAATATGTTCTCACATACCATAGGTTGTAAGATAGGCACATAGACCAATGGGACAGAATAAAACCCGCAGAAATAAACCCACATATATATAGCCAACTGCTTTTCAACAAAGGTGACAAGAATATACAAGGGGGAAAGGAGGAGTCTCTTCAACAAATGGTTTGAGGAAAACTGGATGCCCACATCCAAAACTGGAGCCCCTGCTTGCACCACACACAAAAATCAACTCAAAGTGGGTTAAAGACTTAAACGTAAGACCTGAAACTGTAAAATTTCTAGGAGAAAACTTTTCGACATTGGTCTTAACAATATTTTCTTGGCTATGACATCAAAAGCACAGGTAACCAAAGCAAAAATAGACGTGATACTACAATGAAAATGCTCTGCAGAGCAAAGGAAACACTTAGAATAAAAAGGTCTTTTTTGCTGATAAGGAAGCTAGAAGTCAGTCAAATGAAGCAATTCAGCAAGCTCAGACAAGAGTTGGAGGCAAAATCAGACTGGAACTCAGGACTCTGGTCTTCCAGCCCAGCATCCTCTCCACTGAACCCCGTGGCCAGTATCTCATAGCCCCTGGCTTTTGAATTTATCAACATAATGGCCTTGTCTCTAGAATCAAGATATCTCAGATCCCCTGGTCCACATTGTGATGAAATCAGTAATATTGAGGGGGTCAGATGATGTGACAAATTTGGAAGTGTTTTAGGAGTGATTTTTCTGAAGTCTCCCTGCTCCCATCCTGGTCTCTCCCCTTCTTCCCAGGCCTTTGCCCCAGAGAGGAAGTGAGGACCCTTAAGATGGAAAGAAGGAAGGCAGAGGAGTTGCCAGAATGGCCAGCTCATCTACACCCATGCTCCCTCCACACCTGCTTTGAACCCATGTGGCTTTAGCACACAGTCCAAATAAAAAAGATCCCTGACTCAAGGGCCCCATAGACACCAGTTCCCATCCTGGCTCTGTCCATGGGGCAGTGAAGCCTCAGTCTTCACCTCTGGAAAAGAGAGAGTAGAGCTGGACATCCAGAGAGGACTTTCCAGCTTGAAAATGTTAGAATGTATTTTTCCCCAAAGTTCCAAGTCTGCTGGTTAAATGGACTCCTAGTGCACGGGGGCAGAATGTCTCCAGGCTTCAGACAAATGGCCCCAGTTCTCTGAACCTCTTTTCAAAGGACCCACTTCCATGTACCATCCCTGGCTCTTCTCAGACTCTTGTTCTTCACGTTCCCCAACATCACCCCCAAGTTCAAGCCAAGGCTGGAACAGGCTCTGAGAAGGCTTTGCCCTTTATTCCTCTGTACCAGAAAAGTGCTGTGCGGAAACCACAACCATACCACTGGATGTGTGAGTCGGGGGGGCTTTGTCCCCTTCAGACTGCAGAGAGAGGGCCAGAGCAGGAGGAGGAGAAAAAGGTAAAGGGCCCGCGGCTCACACCTCACTTATTGTAAGTAGCCCATGTGGTTTGACTTTGCACCCACTTCTCCAGTGGGAGTCTGCGTGTTAGCACCTGGGGACACCTGTCTCCAATTAGCCCAGCCATTTCCCTAAGAAATGATACCCCCATGAAGATGGGCCTCCAGCAGTCTCCCGGCCCACAGAGAGAGCCCTGGCTTTGTCCACGCTTTCAGCCAGCAGCAGAAATGGGAGAGGAAAAGAGGCGGGGAGGTTTGTGGGGGCGGGGGCTTCCATGAGGGGCAGAGAGAAAGAGCAGAAACACCTCCCCAGCAGTGAACCTTCCCTCTGGCCGGAGAACACCTGGTGGCCTTGTGGCTGCCAGGCAGGGAGATGTTTGACATTCCTCAGTGGCCACGCTGGACCAGAAATGGAAGCCAGCCTACCCGGAGGGCTTCAGAGGGCTCTGGGGCGGCGGGGGTCACCTTTGGGGGTCTGACTGGATTTCATGGTCCCAGCTTGTCTGGATGATTTGCAGAAGATTCCAGCCCACTGGGCCCCCTGCTGAGAGAACTCCCTCAGCTGCGAAAAGGCTGCCAGTTGCTCTGTGGGGCCTTCAATAACATTAGAAAAATAAAACAAACCCTCCTCCCCCGAGCTACCTTGAGAGCTTCCCCCTTAATACATTTGATTGACTGAAAGTAAATTACTTATTCTCACACCTTCAGCAGGAGATTAGACTTCCAATATGGAGCTAATAGGGCTCAGTCCTAATACGGAGACTGAGAAGGGATGGATTTCTGGAGCCACCAAGCACACACTGTAATTCCATTTTCAAAGTGAATGCATTGATTAATTCTTACAATTGCATTCCAAGGTGCCTCCGCAAACAAGCCAGGTAAAACCCTCATGGCGTGGTCATTTGGAGGTTGCTTTTTTTTTTTTTTTTTGGTTTTTTAATTCACGTACCATAAAATTGAGATGTAATTCACAAACCATAAAATCAACCCCATTTAAAATGTACAATTCGACACTTCCAAGTATACTCACAGAGTTGTGCAACCACCCCCACAATCTACTTTTAGAACATTTCTATCACCTCAAAGGGAAACCTGGTAGCAGATCTACCCTCTTCTCCCTTCCTTCCAGCACCCCCCACACCCACAAACATCCATCCCCTTTTTCTCAATGTACATATATATCTGCCTACTCTGCACATTTCATAGAAAAGGAGTCAGACAATATGTGACTTTTTGTGAACTGGCTTCTCTCACTTAGCTTAATGTTTTCAAAATTCATCATGCCAGATCCTTAAACCACTGAGCGAGGCCAGGGATTAAACCCACGTCCTCCTGAATACAATTCAGGTTCGTTATCACTGAGGGACAGTGGGAACTGCCATGGTGTTGATTCTTTATGGGGCCATTCATGAGCCTGAGCCGTAGAGAACAAAGTCACCCATAACGGATGATCTGAAGTCCCAGCCATGCAGTGTGACAGGGAGCTCTTGCCATTCTAGAACCAGGGGATGGACATAAGCTTGGATCCCCGGACTTGAGCAGTCCTTTGAGATGGTCAATCTAGTTACCCCTTTTTGCAGACAACAAAGCTGTTTGAGAGAGAGATCCAGCCACAGAGCCAGAAGACCTGGGTTTGAGTTCTGATTTCACAACCAAATAGCCACAAAATCTTACCCAAGACACTCCATCTTTCTAAGTTTAGATTTTTTCATCTAGAAATCAGAGACCCAGTGCCTAGGCACCTGGGTGCGCACACACCCACACCTGAAATAATCATGGTGGTTTCGTTCCGTTTCTAAGTGACTGGTTTAGGTATCTGCAGCCCCTCTCTGCTTTGGCAAAAAGAAACAGTTCCTAAATCTTGGGGACCAAATCTTGGGTTACTGGGCAATGTTGGGATTGCATTGAAATGGAGCCTCCTTCCTAAGAGTGTGGCTTGACACAGTAAGTGGAATCCACCCGTAAAAGGTTGTAGAGTGTGACACAATTGCAGGACAGACCACCCAAAAAAAATTCTTAACCGCTGTGATGGAGTGCTTAGAGGGGCCTGGCAAGGGGTCTCTCAGAACTCCCAAATGTGCTGGCCAAAGCCCAAGGCAGCTGTAAGCACCTGCCAGATGCCGAAAGTCTGCAGTCCTAGACTGTCAGTGGAGACAGCAGCTTGGGGGTGGAGAAGGAGATGGGACAAAGGGAAGCGGCCCTAGCCCTCTCCAGCCCTAAGGCTGTGCTGGAATCAGGCCAGCTGCAAAGAAAAGCCCTGATGCCTCAACTACATCTAGGTTACAACAACACAGGCCTTGATCAACTAAAGTCAACAACAAAAGATCAAAGTCTGCTCAGTTGGCTTCAAGGTCATAGGGAAGGGCTATGAGTAAGAGTCTAGTGGCAGCAGGGAATGAAATACAAAGGCTTGGGTTCTGAATTTCCTCTGTCTTGGTTTTTCCTTGCGATGCTGTTCTTTATAAGGTAAAGAGAACTGTCTGGGGTATGTCTGAAATGAAGGACTGGTCTAGATGAAATGACACTGGTTTTCTATGGATGGTAGTCTGCCTTCCTGGGGTAGCTCTAACCCTCCCTTTGAGGGTAGCCACTCGATGACTATCCTTGAGGCTCTGCTTCCTTATTTGACAAACAGGCACAATCAGATCTGTCAAAAGGGTTGCAGTACTGTGTATCTACACATACATGTGAATGCCCAGAAAGAATTTCTTGGGAAGAGAAGGAAACTAACAAAACTGTTTCATGTGGCACCTCCGAGGATAGAAGCAGGATCACATGGCATGAAAGGAGCACTGATGAAGAAGAGGAGCCCCCATTCACCCTATACTCTCATTCACTCTGGGTGGGGTTTGGGTGGGCAGGAAGGAGGTGGAGTAGATCTCTTTGTGTGGCTTTCCCAGTGGTAGATACACTTCAATTTCCGGACCCTTTCTGTGTGTTTTGTTGTTTAACACTTGCAAACACACAATGCGATAGCTGCTAGTCCCATCCTATATTTTACTCCTGAGGATGATAAGGCATAAAGAGAGCAGACCTTGAGCAGCAGAAGCAGGATTAAACCCCAGCAATCCTCTTCCACCCCACAGCCATAGACTCAGAGAATATCAGTCGGTTTTTCAAATTGGTACCTAGACCAGTGCCAGAGACATTGCATGTACTCAATAAAGTTGTCGAATCAATAAGTAGATAATTTACATGTCTATTCATTGTGGAAACTCTGAAAAATGAAGAAAATGTGTAGAAGAAAATTGAATTGAACAATACTCCCATGATGCAGAGATAACCACTGTGTTTTTGTATTTTTCTTCCAACATTTTTTCTGAAAATAGATAATATTTTAAAAGGAGCAATATTTACATAATTGAATTTACAATGTACATATAATTTTCTGTCCAGCTTCTTTCACTTAAAATGGTTTCATGAGTATTTTCCCATGTCATTTAAAATTCTTCAGAAGCATTGTTTTAATGATTGTGTGATATTTTACTGTGTTGTTATATTATAGTTTACTTAACCATTCCACTATGGTTGGACATTTGAGCGTCTTCCAAATAACTCTGCAATAAACATCTCTGTATGTATAAATCTTGGTCCCAGTTTCTATTTCCTTGGCAGACATTTCTAGAAGAGGAATTACGGGTCAAACATTAGAAACATTTTTAAGTCTCTAGGTACATACTGCAAAATTGTTTTCCAGAAAGGTAATGCCAATTGCATTCCCCAAAGAATGTATAACTATCTTATCCTCCTTTCACCAAAATTGCAGATTAATTATTCAAAACATTTTTCCCCTTTGATAGGTGAAAAAATAACTCATTTCTATATGTGTATTTATTATTAGCAATGCTGAACATGTTTCTATGTTTGTTGCTCACTTATAGTTCTTCCATGAGAGTTTCTCTCCTTATTTAATTTTCCTATTGTGGTATTCATGTTTCTTATTGACTTGTAAGTGCTTTTTATATATGAAAGCTATCAGTCCTTTGTCAGACTTGCTTCACTGAAATTTGCTTTTGAGATGGAATCTCCCATCTTTACCTCTTAATCTTTTTCTCTGGTTGTATACAAAATAGTTTTATCTACACTTCCAGTGACATCTGTAAACCTTGTCACTTTACACATTCTTTCAGAGTATAAACCATCAACAAGGACACGTGGTATCAGGAGCTGGCATCATGCATCACTCAAATTCAGAAACTGAGGTGCCCAGCTCATTGCGCTGGACCCAGTATCTACCACCATCACCCGTATCAGCTGCCTGCCTGCTTGCTTGCCCTAGGGCCACGCCATGCAGCTGACATTGACTGCTCTGACAGGCGTGCACTTGAAGTGGCATTTTACCAATCACCAGTCTCAGATCACAGAACTCTGGGCTCAGCTGCAGGTGTCAGCAGCCAGGATGGAAACCATGACAATGATTAGTGACACAGGGGCGCCAACAGATGTTTCTGTCCCTTACAGTTGCTGATCTAACAAGTCATCTCACAGCTGGTACTGCTCTCCTGGGCCTTGTAGTTTCAGAGCTGAAGAGAAGGAGTTGGGGGAAGCAAACCTTCATTTTTCTGAGGACTGACCTGGGCAGGGAGGGCCAGAAAAGAATGATTTCCAGGGCTCTAACCAATAGAGTAAAAAGGATGTTGATCATGTGCATGGCAGGTGCCTGACTGCCTAAAAATACAAAGTTCCAGAGGTCCATCTGTCACAACCCAATTCATTCCTTCATTCGTTCAAAATATGCCCACCAGATGTGTGAAATGGAAATCTTCCCAGAAAAGATTTTGCAGGAACCAAATTGTAAAGAGTAATTGGGCCTCCACAGGAAGGGCATTTCTGAGAGTGGGAACAGCATTCACAAAGTCTCAGGGAACAAGAGAGAACTGTAAGTTTTATTGTCTCAACAGAATAAATCTCTCTGATGCATCTGAGAGAGGCCTATTGCCCAGCAGAGTAAATGGCCCCTCTAAGCAAGACATTCATGACATACCACAGCGGGTCTGCAAGCCAATGAAAAAAACACAGGAGTCTGGCCCAGTCCTCCCCTTTCCTTGAGATTGGCTGGCAGAGGCCTCAACTTGAAAAGGGTCTTAGAAATCTTTTTCAATCCCATCAGTTTACTAGAGGGAAACCAAGGCGCAGAGGAGTTATAGGACACATGTGCTCAGAATGAGATGCAGGGCTGGGATCCAAACCCAGCTCTGGAATCCGCTGCCTGGGGTGCCCCTCATTATCATCTGTGGGGAGACAAGTGAGCCCCAGAGACTGGGAGATAGTGGACTCAGGCAAACATGGATCATGTGTCGATAGGAGTGACCCCTCCAGAAAATTCCCTGCCCCGTCCCGAAAGGCAGTTGGACTGAGTGGGTTCTGGTCCCATCAGGGACTCACGGGGACTGTCGTGACTCTGTCCACTGACACCAGGGAGAATCTGTTTTTGTCCCTGCTGATGGGGTACATTTCAAGGCCAAAGAGCCAATTACAGACCCTTCCTTATGGGCTCACTTTCAAACCCCCACAGAGTAAATGTGTCTTAGCTTCAAACTTGTTAAAGATGGAGTGCGTGACTAAGTTCGCTAGTGAGGGCTGGGAGCAGGGCCCTGTGACACGTGGAAGACACCACATGACTTGCTGGGTCTCCTGATGGCAACTTCACTCTGAGCAGCAATTCAAAATGCATCTGTGAGAGATAACTTAACATTCCCCAGTTTGCTCTCCACCAAAAAATCCATAAATCACACCCTCTCTCATTCCCGAGGGCTGGGATTGCCAGGAAGCTGTGTCTTAGAGAATAACTAGGCTTTTCTGCACCATGACTTGCTGACTGTCCTGTTTTTATTTTTGTCCTCCTACCCTTGTCTTCAAAGTCACATTTCTTGGATTGAGTGTGTGTTTGTGTGTGTGCACACGTGTGTGTGTGGAGCGGGTGCTTGTGTGTGGTTTTTGCTGTCTCCTATGAATGTATGTGCTGTGTTTGTGAGTGTTTGTGAGTGCATGTGTGAGGCACTGGGTGTGTGTGTGTGTTATGTATGTATCTGCGGTGTGTGATATAGTGTGTGTATATGTGTGTGATGTATGTGATATGTTTGTGTGTGTGGTGTAAAGTGTGGGTATGTGTCATATGCGTAATGTGTGTGATGTGTGTGTGTGGTATGTGTGGATGTGTCTGTTATGTATGTTATATATGTTACTTATGTATGGGATGTGTGTGATATATGTGTGTATAGTCTGTATGTGGTATGTGTGGTATATGTGTGTGTGATGTGGGGGAGTTATGTATGTGTGGTATATGTATGTGCGTAGTGTGTGTATATGTGACGTGTGGTATGTGTGGTATGTGTGGGTGTGCGTGGTATGTGTATTGTATGTGTGTGGTGTTTCTGGTATATGTGGATGTGTGATATGTGTGTATGTGTGGGAAGTATGGTACGTGTAATATGGTTGTGTTATGTGTAGTTTGGTGCATGGTGTGTGTGGATGTGTGTGGTATGTATGTGTGGCATGCATAGTTTGTGTGGTATGGTTGTGTTATGTGTGGTATGTGCAGATGTATGTGGTATGTGTATATTGTGCATGTGTGTGTGGCATGTGTGGTATGTGTGTATGTGTGATACGTATGAGTAGATGTGTGTGGTATGTGAATGTTGTGCATATGTAGTATTTGTGGCATATGTGGATGTGTGATATGTATGTGTGGCATATGTGGTATGTGTGAATGTGGATGTGTGTGGTATGTGTGCATTGTGCATGTGTAGGTTTGCTGGGGACTCTGGACCCCCTCAGTCAGCAAACTCATGTCCTTTGATTCTAATAAAACTGCCAATATTGATTCTTTAAAAATCCCCTCCCCGTTTCTCCCTGTTTTTCAATTTTGGAGGCCTAGTAAAAATGTCAGTGTTCCTATCATGGCTCAGCTGTTAATGAAGCAACTAGCATCCATGAGTATGCTGGTTTGATTCCTGGCCTCGCAGTGGGTTAAGGCTCTGGAAGTGCCATGAGCTGTGGTGTAGGTCGCAGATGCAGCTTGGATCCTGCATTGCTGTGGCTGTGTACGTGTAGGCCAGCGGCTGCAGCTCTGATTACACCCCTAGCCTGGGAACCTCCATATGCTGCAGGTATGGCCCTAAAAAGACAAATTAAAATTAAATTAAAAATAAAATAAAATGTCAGCCCTCTTGGCTGGGCCTCTAATTTTCTTTTTTTTTTCTTTTATTTATTTATTTATTTATTTATTTATTTATTTATTTTAATTGTTATTTCCCCAATATAATTTTTTTCCTACTGTACAGCATGGTGACCTAGTTACACATACATGTACACATTCAATTTTCTCACATTATCAGGCTCCATCATAAATGACTAGACATAGTTCCCAGTTCTGCACAGCAGGATCTCATTGCTAATCCATTCTAAAGGCAATAGTTTGCATCTATTAACCCCAAGTTCCCAATCCAACCCACTCCCTCCCACTCCCCCTCCCCCCTCCCCCTCCCCCTCCCCCTTGGCAACCACAAGTCTACTCTCCAAGACCACAATTTTCTTTTCTATGGAAAGGTTCACTTGTGCCATATATTAGATTCCAGATATAAGTGATAATCATACAGAATTTGTCTTTCTTTTTCTGACTTACTTCACTCAGGATGAGAGTCTCTAGTTCCATCCATGTTGCTACAAATAGCAGTATTTTGTTCTTTTTTATGGCTGAGTAGTATTCCATTGTGTATATATACCACATCTTCCTAATCCAATCATCTGCCAATGGACATTTGGGTTGTTTCCATGTCTTGGTCATTGTGAATAGAGCTGCAATGAACATGCAGGTGAATGTGTCTTTTTTAAAGGAAAGTTTTGTCCAGATATATGCCCAAGAGTGGGATTGCTGGGTCATATGGTAGTTCTATGGATAGATTTCTAAGGTATCTCCATACTGATCTCCATAGTGTTTGTACCAGCTTACATTCCTACCAACAGTACAGGAGGGCTCCCTTTTCTCCACACCCACTTCAGCATTTGTTATTTGTGGACTTATTAATGATGGTCATTCCGACTGGTGTGAGGTGGTATCTCATGGTAGTTTTGATTTGCATTTCTCTAATAATCAGGGATGTTGAGCATTGTTTCAAGTGGTTGCTGGTCATCTGTACATCTTCCTTGGAAAAATGTCTATTCAGGTCTTTTGCCCATTTTTCCATTGGGTTGTTGGCTTTTTTGCTGTTGAGTTATATAAGTTGCTTGTTTATTCTAGAGATTAAGCCCTTGTCTGTTGCATCATTCAAAACTAATTTCTCCCATTCTGTAAGTTATCTTTTTGTTTTCTTTTTGATTTCCTTTGCTGTGCAAAAGCTTGTCAGTTTGATTAGGTCCCATTGATTTATTTTTGCTTTTATTTCTGTTGCTTTGGGAGACTGACCTGAGCAAATATTCACAAGGTTGATGTCAGAGAATGTTTTGCGTATGTTCTCTTCTAGGAGTTTGATGGTGTCTTGTCTTATATTTAAGTCTTTTAGCCATTTTGAGTTTATTTTGGTGCATGGTGTGAGGGTATGTTCTAGTTTCATTGCTTTGCATGCAGCTGTCTAGGTTTCCCAGTAATACTTGCTGAAAATACTGTATTTTTCCCATTTTATGTTCTTGCCTCCTTTGTCAAAGATTAATTGACCATAGGTGTCTGGATTAATTTCTGGGTTCTCTATCCTATTCCATTGGTCTGTCTGTCTGTTTTGGTACCAGCACCATACTGTCTTGATGACTGTGGCTTTGTAATATTGCCTGAAGTCTTGGAGAGTTATGTCATCTTTCTATTTTTTCGTTTCTTTGTGTTTTTCTTCCCACTGTAAAAACTTCATCAACATATCTTCAAATTTCTATGAAACTTTTTTTTTTGCTTTTTGGGGCCATACTCATGGCATATGCAAGTTCCCCCAAGCTAGGGGTCAACTTGGAGCTACAGCTGCTGGCCTACACCACAGCCACAGCAATGTCAGATCCAAGCTACATCTGCAACTTACACCATAGCTCATGGCAATGCCAGATCCCTGATCTAATGAGCGAGGCCAGGGATTGAACCCACATCTTCATGGATGCTATTCAGATTTGTTTCCACTGTGCCACAATGAAAAATCCTCTATGAAACTTTTTAATATTAATTTTATATTTTTAACTTCCAAGGGATCCTTATTATGCTCTGAATGTTCTTTTTATAGCCCCCATTCTTGTTCCACAGATACAACCTATTTTATGACTCTGATTGTATTAATTGGATACAGTTTTCCTGTGCTTCCACATTTTCCTTTGTCCAATCTTCAGAACAGAAGTTTTTCTTAAATGTCTGGTGACCCCCATCTCCCTGGGCAGAGGGATGTGACTGGAACTGGAAGTGGTTGGAAGCCGTGTGTGCATGGATGGACAGGTTGACAAGAGAGCTCACTATAGAGGAAGATACAGTGGCCCCACTTTCTTATCTTGGCCCCCCACATCTTATTCTCTGTGAGTTCTGCCTTAACTGATCGGTTTATTTAGATAGAAATTCCCAAACTTCTGCAGGCAGTACAAGTCCTGGAGGTCAGTTTTCAGGGCCAAGAGATAGAGGGAGGATAGGTGAGCATGGAGGGTTGCTGTTCGGAAAAGAGCCTTGCCCTCAAACCCTTCTTTGTACTGTGGTCACCCTCCCCATATATCAGTGTCCTCGGGGTTAAAAGGTGCCTTCACCTTGTCCAGAGCTGACCTCTGTAATGCTGTTGCTGAGAGTCAGGACCCACTGCCTGCTGCGTGGACTGGGGGAAAGCATCTTGGGATCTGCCTGCTCTTCATAAAGAATTTGAACTGCCTTCTTGCTGAAAGCTCCTAACCTTCATGATCAGAGGTAAATGCCTGCAATTTCTGAGCATTTCTGTGGCTCTGTGGTGGGATAAGCCCCTTTCTCCTTGGCTTCCCCCATCCTGGCAGGCAAGGCCACAGCACTCTCTCCTCTGCAAAGTTAGTTCCATTCATTTGTCACTTTCCATCTTCAAAAATTGTGTTGACATCTCTCAACTGCCATCATTCCCTCTCTTTTTGTCCTTGGGACTTTTTTGTTCCTTAAAGTACTTTTTTAGGATTTTGGAAGAGTAGGCATTTAAATTATGAATATTTAAATGTATGTTCCAATCTGCCCTGTTTACTCCTAGATCCTTGTCTTCAAATCCCTATGCTTCAGGTTATTACTCATATTCAAGAGGCCGAAGAAGCCACAGAGAATATTTTTCTGGCCTTGGAATTCAAAAATAATCCACTGCCAAGAGAAGAAGAAATTCTGATCCCTTTAGTATAAACATCAAGTCATCAAATGATTTTTAGGCACTTGTTACAGAGTTAGAAGCAGGAAGGCAGGCATCCTTGCTCTCAGCAAGTCAGTTGGTGGTTTAGGTGGGGAGGCAGACGTGGAAAAGAGCCAGTGTGATCATGGATGCGTGCGGGGTGGAAAGATGAGGTGAGAGCAGACAGCGAACAAGTCTGTGTGTGGTGGGGAGGAGGTGGCATGGAGCTGAGCCCCTCTTCTTACTAAGCTCTATATCTGCTCTGCACTCCTCTCGGCTCACATGCTGACACATGAACAGCTACACCAACATCAGCCAACAGCTGCTGCAAGAGCCATGGAAAGTTCCTGGGTCCTAGGGTGTGCTCAGTAAGAACTGATGGAATAAGTGAAAGATCTAGATCTAAATGGTGCTCCATAACACATCAGCTGTATGAATCACATAGGGGTGTCTATTTCAAAAGGACAGTGAAGGGGAGTTCTCACTGCGACTCAATGAGTTAAGAACCTGATCAGTATCCATGAGGATATGGGTTCGATCCCTGGCCTCGCTCAGTGGGTTAAAGGATCCAGGGTTGCCAAAAGCTGTGGTGTAGGTCACAGATGCATCTCAGATCTGACATTGTTGTGGCTGTGGTGTAGGTTGGTGGGTGTGACTCTGGGCCCCTAGCTTGGCCCTAAAAATAAAAGGACAGTTGACGGAGTGATTAATTCTCTGTCTGATGGGTTAAGGAGGCATTGACAGAGGCCTCTTCTTCCTATAAAGCTCTAAGACATTGCTTACATGTATTCACACACTAATGCATACATTCTATCCATCATCCTTTGTTATAGATATACACAGGTCACAAATCTCCTGTCCAGAATTTCTGAGTCATGTGAATTTACAGCACAGAGGTCTGCAAATTACAATGTGAGAAACCCTCTGACTATACAGAGTTTACAACAAAGAAGAAGTCAGGATAAGGAAGGAGAATGCCAAGGAGGAGAGGGTTGGGGGCACATGGCAGTCAGGGACCAGCCCCAGTTGCAGAAAATGAAACTCCCACCTGGGAAATTCTTACCACACACAAGCCTGCAAAAGAAGTGTGGAGCTGGGGGAGGGGGAGGGGGCATCAGAGACAATGTCCTCCAGTCTCAGAGAAACCAACAGGTTGCTTCCAACAAAGCAAAAGGTGCCAGTGGGGAAATAGATTTGCAGGAGCACATGTGCTTGAAAGGGATAACTCAGAGCTTTTGAACAGGAATTGGAGGGACAAAAGGAAGAGAGCGTGGAGGCTCCTGATAGAGAAAGAGGCAGGGGACTCCCAGGCCGCAGAGTGCCAAGAACAGAGAGTGTTTTAAATCCTGCTGTGACAAAAGGGTAGCTTAATATCAAGCTGCTATCAATGGTAGCAGAGAGCACATCCTCGTGTCCTCCATGCCACCAGGACAGGAGTATGGGAGGAACAAGGCTCAGGAAATCCAAAGGAAAAGCAAGTGGAATTCATTTTTTCCACAGACCGTTTCCCTCTGCCTGCTATCAAGCGAGACCCTGGTCAATTAAAAAAGAGAGTGGAGGGGCAAGGTGAGTGGGTCTCAAAATCTTAAAGCAACTTTGGGGTGCAGGGCAGCTTACATGACCCACCTCACCAAGAGATGACAGGCACCATTGCAGAGATGAGGTCCAGAGAGGCTGAGCATCTTGCTGAAGGTTGCACAGCAAACTGGCAGCAAAGTTAGGACCAGAATCCAGGTCTCCTGACTCAGAGTCCAATATCTATTCTCCCAGAAGATCTGCTCCTCTTTTTGTACAGCAGTGATCTCAGTTTTAGTAAATCTCGGTTTCTGTGACATTAAGTTGCCCTGGTCAAATCCCATCCCTGGGTGGCCATTCCATATGCATAGTCCAGTCTTCAGAGGAGACAAAGCATGAGTTTTAATGGTGGACTCCTCTTTTGCCCACCTCTCCCCTCCCCAGCCACCCTCTTTCATCTCACTGCCATTTGTCTCCTAAAGATTTAATCAGAAAATACCTGCCAGTACATTGACATGTGTCCTAGCCTGTTGTCTCTCTCCTCTACTAGACTCTAAGGGCAGGGCCTTTATTTGCTTTGTTGACTATGGTGTTCTTAGTGCTACAACAATGCCTTGAACATGTACACTAAGCACTAAATACATGTGGATTGGATGGATGAAGGCATAAAAACTTAGCTCTGAATACCAGCTCTGCTACTTATTATCTGTGTGGTCTTAGCTAGGTGATGTACCCTCTCTGAGGCTCAGTTTCTTTAGCTGTAAAATGGGGATAGTAAGAGTCACTATGCAAATAAGTTGTGAGAATTTGTTAATAAGGGAAACAGCATATCTGGCACAAAATATGCATAAACACACTACATGGTGGCTACTATTATCATTGTGGGTGTCCACACAATTGCCTACCCTTGCCTTAAGAATGAAGGCCCTGTATTGTCAGTTGTATGGAAGTTGTCAGTGAGCTGGGATGTGAGATTTCATTCCCACACAGCCAGGAGCCCACCTCAGAGGCAGCTCTTAAACCATCCTCCCCACTTCCTTGACAGGTGACAAGTCTCATACTGGTCATCTCCTGCCTGGCACACAGGCCCTCAACTGACCCTGCCTCAGATGTGGCCTGCTCTGTCCCCTGCCCTGCCTCCAGGCCAGGAATGTTAAGAGCCCTAGCTTCCCACACTTTGAGTGAGAGGGGTGTGAGAAGCTGTGTAAAAGCTCTCCTCTAGGTAACAAAGGGGGGAGATCCTGGGGCAAGGGGGTAGCTGGCAGGGCCCAATGTAGCCATGGACCTCTCTTCCAGAACCAGCAGAGCTACAAAGAGAGAGAGTGGGAAGAAGGAAGCCATCTTTATGGTGTGATTTAAATGGCCTGGGAGGGCCCCCCTACTTCAAAATGAGACCCAAAAGGGAGGTTTTTTATTTTTAATTAGGAAGTCTCACTATGCAAATAATACCATTAACATAAGATAGCCTCTAGGAATCACTGATGTATTTCAAAACTCCTTAGAGTCATTGATTCACTGGTTCACAAATACTTATTGAGGACCCACTATGTTCCAGATGCTGTTCTCCCCTTAACATGGTGATGTAGGCACGTGACCTTCATCTGTAAAGGGCCTTGTATTCGTTCGAAGCAAAGAGTGATCCAAAGGCATTTCTGCCCTCCAGAAACTTACCCTGTGGGATTCACCCGGGAGAGGACATGGGTTAGTGCATTTAAACTGAGATCCAGATGACCTACACGTGAAGTCATGTCTATAGCCTAAATCTAAAGAAGTAAAACCGTGCCTATGCTATGCAGATTGGGAAGAGCTAAATGTTAAATGAAAAGGAATAATGAAGAGAAATATTTGGAACTTTACAGATACTCCTAGGCAGGTTAGCAATATTTCTGTATCAGCATTCCTAGGGGGCTTACTTTAAAGGGAAACAATACTGTGGATTCAGGAGTCCCGTGTAACCTTGGTTTAACTACTTGACCTCTCTGAACTTCAGCTTCCTCATGTGTAAAATGAGAATCATAATCCCCACCTTATGGCATTGTTAAGAGTAGCAAATGGAAAAATATATCAAATTGCTTAATACACGGCCTGAAACATGTTAAATGCAAAATATTTATTGTTTCAGTTACTATTGCTGAGTAGAAAATGACCCCCAAATCGGTAGTATAAAACAACTGTTTTTATTTGCTGATAATTGTATGGATCATGGATTCTAGAAGGGCTTGGCCTACACTTGGCCTCTCATGGCCTCTGGCTTCCCCTGGAGCAAACATGTCAAGAGGACCAGGGGAAGTTGCAGATTATTTTCTTCCATCCCTGGGAAGTCAATAGCATCACTTCTGCCAAACTGTATTGGTCAGAGCTGTCACAAACCAGCCTGGATTTGAGAGGAGGGGACATAGACCCCACTTCCCAATAAAAAGCATGTCAAAGGCTTTTGGGGTCATGTTGAAAATAGCCACATCTATTATCATCTTCATCTTCAAGAGCCAATAAAAAATACCATCCCCTGCGAAATACCTGAAGTAGTCCTGGGACTCAAGGGACAACTTTGGGTGAACGCTTATACTTTTTTTATGAAACCCTTGTTTCCCAGCATTTTAAAATACAGTGTACTAGGAGTTCCCACTATGGTGCAAGGGGATTGGTGGTGTCTCTAGGGCACTGGGATACAGGTTCAACCCCTGGCCCAGCACTGTAGGTTAAACCATCTGGAATTGCCACAGCCTTGCAATAGGTCTCAACTGTGGCTCAGATCTGATCCCTGGCCCTGGCCAGGAAAGATTAAAAATAAATATATTAAAATAAAGTAAAATAAAATGTAGTAACAGAACATTTGAGGTAGAGTAAGCCTGACAGATCAGGAGGTGACAGCCACTGACTCTTTCCAGGATCTAGGGGCATGCCAAGCCATGGAGTACCAGATGAAGGAGCGGCAGGGACAGTCAGGAGGCAGAGAGAGCAAAAGGAACTTTGGTCAAGTACCTTTATTGTGGTTTCTAGAAGGATTTATGAAGTCAGAGGAAATGCATTTAGGGTTGACTAGAATCGTCTTGGTGGCCCTGAGGTGTGGGGACTGTCCCTGGTAGTCTGGTACCTGACACTTTTAGTGGATAATAGTCTGGAGCATGACAGCTTCATAAAGCAGGTGTTTGGGAGAGTGGGCGCTGGATTGGTGGGTTAAAAAGCACACGTGCAGGCTAGTTATATATTATCTCCAGGAATTGGCTCACCCTGGGAGGAATGGTCTCTCCAAAGCCAGCGAGGTCCCAAGATGTCAAAGCAGCAGAAGAGAAAAAATAAAAGCCATGATTAGCATATGCACTGCAGCTACCCATGCCACTGGTTGGTAGACACTGGTCCAACCTACATTACCTACATCTAAATGCCCTTCACTATCTATCAGAGGCAGTCATACACACTTCCAATGAGGGGCTGCTCCCCAAGCTCTCTCAAAAAGGACACCCTGGCCTGTCTCTTTGCAGCCCTGCTTGAATGCCCACCATCAGCTCTGTTTCCATGAATGCAGCCTGTTTGGTCCCTGCCGCCCCCTGCTGCCACTGCAGTCATAACAAAGATAAGAGTGAGAAGGAAGCCTTTCTCTCAAGTATTTCAATGCCGTTTGACAAGAAGCTTTCTAAACATCGGCTCAAGTGGCCAATACTTCAAACCCCCCCATCCCACACCCAAATCACTCTGGCCCTTGATCCAGTTTTAAATAATCTTTTTGGTGCCAGGAACTAGTTAGACATCTGGTTCCACTTGACTTTGCAGGAGGGTTGTTAAAGAGAGGGAGTGCTGCTACCTCAACTAAAACCAAACCCTCCAATTCAGAAACACACATCAAATCAGATCCCACAACTGTATTTCAAAATAGTAAGGAAAGACCAGACTATGGAGATGAAGAAAGATAACCACGAAGAGAAACCCACCTCCACAGAGCCTGGCCTGGCGGGCACTGCAGTCCTGCCCTCAAGCCCAGCCAACCAACCCACTGCACTGGGAGAGCCCCTTGCCAGCAACCTTGGAGTCAGCCAGGCCCCCTCCTCTCCCTCCTCCTCCTCTCCCCAAGCCAACAGTCCTCAGGGTCTCTTGGGTCTCCCACATTCAGGTTCCCTGTGCCCACACCCTCCAGCCTAGCACCATCTTATATTGCCTCCCCTGGACTCACAGAGCCCTCCTGGCCAGCCTCCCAGAGCCCACACTGTCCCTTCCAATATGCTCCCAGTGCAACAGCAAGTGAGAGCTTTCCTGAAAAATGGATCTCCTCTGAACTTTTCTGAAAAACAGAAATTTTTCTTTAAAACACAGATTTAATCAAGATCATCAAATGACCTGAGGATGAAGACCAAAAGCATTCATGCTACCTGCATGACCCACAGGTACTACCTCTGCCTACATTCCAGCTCCATCATAGATGGTCCTCCCTCTCTAGTTCCACACTCCAGCCCCTGGGCCTTTTTGTCCACAGTGTGCCCTCTGCTCCCAACCCATACTCCTCACAATCACCAGCTCAGTATCACTCATCTTCCAGGTTTCAACTCTGTCCCTATATCTTAATCCTTCACATTTCAGCTAAAGCCTCACTTCCCCAGGGATCCCCTCCCCACCCCCAGTTACTCACAAATCAGAGTTCTTTGTTCTAATCTCTGGCAGAGCTGTGGGCCTTCCCACTGACACTGGCCTCCAGCACCTTTTCTCTGGGTGATTACTGGTTTAGTACTTATCTTTCCTACTAGTCTGAAAGTTCTGTAAGTACAAGAGGAATTTCTGTCTTTTTCACTGCCTAATGTAGTTCCTGGCACACACTAAGCTTTCAACTTGTTAAATTAAAAAAAAAAAAGATGATGAAGAAATAAGTATTTCTTACAAATGACCATGATGCGAGACAACTGTGGATCCCCTCTGGCACCTGCTGGGTCCCCATTTGGTTCAGTGATAGATGTGTGTAGTCACAGAATGTTTGTTTTATCTAATATGCAGTTTTTGGTGATTTGATGGTCAGGGGATATTAATATGGGTCTTGGGTTTTTGGCAGAGTCAAAATACTACTTTTTGTGTTTTCTATGATGTCACCATAGCTTTGGTGATGTGAAACTTAAGAGAAGAATGAAACAAACAAAGGAAAAAACAAATAACAAGAGAAAGAAACAAACTAAAAGCTACAAATTATACCGCATTTAGAAAAAAAAAAGGGAAATGAAAGGATAATCTATATCAAAGCAGGTGGGATGCAAACAAAGCTATTCTTAAAGGTCAACCCATAGCTTTTGAAAAGTAAGGAACATAGTGGTCATTTGAAGAACAAAATGCATCCCTGCGAATAGCAGGAGAGGGAAAAATACTATAAGAGGAGAAAGGGAGGAGTTTGATGAATTAAGAAACAGAAATCTGGTAATAAGACTGACTGTCTGCCACCATGGACAACAGTCAGTCATGAAAGTCACTAGGTGAGTAGGTGACATTTTCAGCTTCCCAGAGGCCCACTCTCTTCTTCCTCTATCCTCTCCCCACCTTCCATTTTCCAGTGTCCTCTGGGTCTTCCACCTCTTCAGATCTTCTCCTAAGAAAGGATCTAATAATCACTCATGTTAAGGAATAAGTGCCTGGTGGCACTCTACAATGTTACCTGTGAGAAAAGGAAATATTAATTAATGGGAGGCAAACTAGAGGTTATATTAAGACTAAAAGATAAACATCCAATGCTCAAATGTTAGACTCCAGTGAGTTTCGATAAGTGAGGCCACAATCCACACATCATATGTTGCTGGGCTTTTTCCCCAATATGGAAAATGAGTGCGTTGAATGAGTTCTAAAGAGAAAAGGAAAAGGAAAATAACATTTATTAAGTTGCTGTTAGGACAAGCACTATGCTGGAAATGTTTTATATATATATATAAATATATGATATATATTACTTAATTTGCAGACTAACCCCAGGAAGAAGGTACAATGGTAATAACCATTTTGCAAATGAGGAAAATGAGCCTCACCTAGGTCAGGCAACTGTGTGGTCATGTGACTTTAACTGACAAAGCTGAGAATTGAACCTTTGGGGAGAAACTTTGTTCTTTCTTTTTGTCCTCACTGCAGATACAACAGAGCCAGTTGAAACCAGGAACTAGGACTGGGCCACTTGGAAGAGAACTCAAAGAGAGCCTATAGGGAGAAACCAGGGCAGGAAAAGATGGAATGGGTGGCAGGGCTAGGGTCCAGAGCCCAGGGTCCCTGAGTACATTTAACTCCCAGCGTTGACTCCAAATTTAAAAAAAAAATCACCTTTGGTTGATTATAAGATATTAAGACATTCTACATTTTTTTTTACAATATTTCATCTCTAAAATCAGGATGAATCTTAGAGTCAATATCAACCAGGCAGCAGTCATGTGGGTGCATGTGGTCCTAGACCTTCAAGCTGCCTCACTTCAGTTTGCTGAGTGCTATTGGTACCCTACATGTGGAGTTTAATTGCTGTTTACAATGTCCTCCTAAGATTACATTGAAACTCAACATTGAAACAAAACTTCATGGGACTCAGAAAGGCATGGAAAGTGAGCTCAGGTAAAACATTGTAATCAGTAAAGCAAACATCAGTACTTGAGCAATGATGACAACCCCAAGACAAAGGAGCGCCAGTGCTTGGGAACCAATCAGGAGATCCCCATGCCAGCCTGGACTACTCACCTCTGGGACTTTTTATTTGAACAATCAAACCCCAACTTTCTAAAGCCTTGTAACTGAGTCTGCCTTATTACCAGCACCAAATGCTCTTACTGGCTGACAAGCTGCTCAGAATCAGGCTGCAAAGCAGTGTTCTGAGGTCAAGTGCAACCCAGAATGCTGGAGATGACCCCAGGTGTTGGCCTGCACAGTAGTGATAGTGGTGGTGGCGATGAAATCCACTGCCAATATTTGAAATCCACAGCCAATACTTGAAAACTAAGAGGCCTAAAATAAAATCTGATTCTCCAGCGTCACCAAAACATCAGATGTGCCAATTCTGGGCTCTCATTCCTCCAGTCTGGGGGAGCGGAGAAGAAATGCCCTCCCCAGGCAGGCAGGTGCCCTCCAGGTGGCCACAGCCCACATCAGCCCCTTCCTCCTTTATTCCACCTAACTGATATCTGCAGGCATTTGTGTTTGTAACCCAACCCTAGATAAACTTTGAGATCTCTTCTAACTCCAAAAGTCTAGTAAGAAATGTCTAAAAAATAATTTCTGCAAATTGCAAGATAGTTGGATAGAATATGTTTCCATTTTAGCACAATAAGTTGTTTTTATTTATTTCTTCCCTGATGCTAGCCCCACTCAGATAGCTAATTTTCTATCTTCCCCCTGCAGCAAGCCCTCCAGTCTCAAGTCCCAGCTATGCTAAGAGACTCCTGATTGCAGAATTTCTGATTTTCCTATACTTATCCTCATCTTTCCTATACCTATTCCATGTCTAATGGAATAAAAATCCTGTATTGCAACACATGCTGGGAGATATTCATGTTCATTAACATTAACCATTTCTAAATTGTGTGCTTTCCACTTCCTGTGGCTGGACTAGCTCTCTGCCTACCTGCTTCCCATTCCAAATTCTCAGCTCCATCCCTATAAATCCCAGGCCAGGGCTTCTCAGCCTCAGCACTAGTGATGTTTGGGGCTGGATAATTCATTGCTAGGTAGGGGATGAGGACCGCTCTGTGCATTGTAGGATATTTAGCAGTGTTCTTTGTCTTTTTCCAGTAGATGCCAGTAGCATTCACCTTGCATTTGTGACAGCCAAAAAGGTCTCCAGACATTACCATATGTCCTTGGGAACCAAAACCAGCCTGATTGAAAAACTCTCCCTCAGACTAACTCCTCTCCATTTTTTGTGAATGCATTACCCCAAGAAGCAGACTACCATTTTATGACAAATTCCTTTATGATCCTGAAGGAAAAATCTAAGCAAGGGAGATGTGGTAGACAAGATTCTAGGATGAGCCCCAAGATTCCAGCCAGCTGATTGCATGCCTTACATGTATAATCTCCTCCGCTTAAGTGCAACTTGTGACTACAATGAGATATCACTTCCATGATTACATTGTATTAAATGGCAGAAGAGATTTTGCAGATGTAAATAAGTTTTCAATCATAGACTTTTTTCAATCAATAGGGAGATTATTCTGGGTGGTTCTGTTCTAGTTGAGCCCTTAAAAAAGGTCAGAGTCCATGATGGAAGATGATATAAGGGAATATGTGTGTGTGTGTGTGTGTGTGTGTGTGTGTGTGTAGATATATATATCTGGGTCACTTTCCTGTATGGCGGAAGATGACACAACATTGTAAATCAACTACATTTCAATAAAACTTTAAAAAAAAATTTTTTTAAAGAGGTCAGAGTGGAAGTTCCCATTGTGGCTCAGCAGTAGTGAGAGCCTGACTAGTATCCATGAGGAGATGAATTCAAAGTTCAATCCCTGGCCTTGCTCAGTGGGTTAAGGATCTGGTGTTGCCATGAGCTGTGGTGTAGGTTTGCAGACGCAGTTCAGATCCCGCACTGCTGTGGCTGTGGTGTAGGCTGGCAGCTGCAGCTCTGATTCCACCCATAGCCTGGGAATTTCCATAGGCTGCAGGTATGGCCCTAAAAAGCAAAAAAAAAAATTTTTAATTAAAAGTCAAAGTGATTCCATATAGGAGAGATTTTCGGCTGGCCTTAAGTAAGCAAACTGCCTCACTTGTGGGGAAGGCCACATGGTAGAAGATGGCAAGTAGCCTCTACAAGCTCAGAAGAGCCCTTGGTTGCCTGCCAAGAGGAAAGTGGGTGTCTCAGACCTACAACCACAAGAAACTAAATTCCGCCAACTACAAGTGAGTTTGGAAGAAAACCCTGAGCCTCAAATGTGACCACACCTCCAGCTGATACCTTGATCTCAGCCTAGCAAGACCCAGCTGTGCTGTGCACAGACTTCTGACCTACAGAAATTGACATAGTAAATGTGTGTTGTCACTGGGTTTGTAATTGGTTACACAGTAATAGAAAACTAATACAGGAGGGAAATTTCCAGAATTTGGATGACTCAAGACATTTTTGTTAGGAAGAAAGGAATGAAAGAAAGAAGGATGGAAATGAGAGAGGGAGGGAGGAAGAGAAGAAAGAAAAAAAATCCACTGGTGAGTATAGAGTCCTATATGACGTTAGGTCAAGGTTGTTTTATACCTATGAGTTCTGATATTTTTAATTGTCTTAAACAATTAAAGTCACACTTACTCCCTTGCCAAAGTTTCCCTGGATGGAAGGGAGGGGGAATCCCCAGCTAATTCAAGAAAGGAAGAGAGAGACTGGTTTATTGATTTTCTTTAGGTCTAATTGATTTATTATAGATCCTAGAAATGAACTCTTTCATTTTATTATGTTATAATCAGAAGTCTCTCATTTTTTTTTCTTTGTCACCTGCCTTTCCCCCACTTCCTACTCTCAGCCTGTGATTTCCACTGGAAAAACGATTATTCACAATCTTGAATGTTTTACTAACTTTGGGTGTGGTTATGAGATAGACCATCTAACATATATCCCACCTCTATTTTTACTTGTCCCCTACCAATCACAAAAGAGAACAAAATTTATATAATAACAGGCCATAAAAGGTTTTTTGAGTTTTTTTGTTTTGTGTTTTTTTGCTTTTTAGGATTGTACCCATGGTATATGGAGGTTCCCAGGCTCGGGGTCAAATCGGAGCTACAGCTGCCAGCCTAAACCACAGCCACAGCAACACCAGATCTGAGCTGGGTCTACAACCTACACCACAGTTCCCAGCAACACCAGATCCTTAACCCACTGAGCAAGGCCGGGGATCGAACCTG
The DNA here is from genome assembly GCF_016906955.1 of Phacochoerus africanus. Taxonomy (NCBI): domain Eukaryota; kingdom Metazoa; phylum Chordata; class Mammalia; order Artiodactyla; family Suidae; genus Phacochoerus; species Phacochoerus africanus. The sequence continues at coordinate 88,658,608 of NC_062546.1, forward strand.
CAACCTCATGGTTCCTAATTGGATTTGTTTCCGCTGTGCCACATCAGGAACTTCTGCAACAGACTGTCAAAGGATGAGGTTCTTTTCTAATTATTACTGGTCATGGTGCCATTGTCACCTCTCCCAGTAATACCTGACTTTCCAGGGAATCTTTAATTAACCCAAAGAAATTCTAGGCTTCAGAGAAAGAGAGAGGGTAATGGACAAGCCCTACACTAGCAGATTGGGATTTATTTAATAATGAGTGCTCTTCTGAAAGAGAAGAGTTAAGAAATATCAACAAGGAGTTCCCGTCATGGCACAGAGGAAATGAATCCGACTAGGAACCATGAGGTTGTGGGTTTGATCCCTGGCCTCGCTCATTGGGTTAAGGATCTGGCATTGCCTGGAGCTGTGGTGTAGGTTACAGACTTGGCTTGGATCCCAAGTTGCTGTGGCTGTGGTGTAGGCTGGCAGCTGTAAGCTCCCATTTGACCCCTAGCCTGGGAAACTCCATGTGCCACAGGTATGGCCCTAAAAAGACAAAAGACAAAAAATAAAAAGAAAAAGAAGAAATGTCAACAACTATGGTTGTTTTCTAGCTTCTAGTTTAATAGGAAGGAAGGGAGAGGGGATGGATTCCTATGTTCTGATAATGAACATGAGGCTGAGGCCTTTGGTCTTCAGCTTGTACTCATCACTCCCTGTCCTCTTTTGGCAAACTTCAAGAACAGGACTCCTGTGAGGGTGAGGGTTTTGTCTGGTTTTGTTCACTGCTACTGCCCAAGCTCTCAGGATAGCACCAAACACATAGAAGGTGCCTGTATGCCCATGAGTTTGCTGAGAGGGAAGTTCTCCTCTTAGCAGAAAAAAATTCTGAAAGCAGAGAGACAGTTAGGGATGCTTCTCATGGCTAGGAAAAAAAAAAAAAGATAAAAAAGAGAGCTAGTTAATAAGTAATTAGAAGAAAACAGGTGGCGGTGTGCCCTGCATCACCACACCACCACTGCCACTACCATCACTGCATTTTCCTGACAAAAGAGTTTGATTAATCAAAGGTACCCTGGCCACCATGGGGAAAGATTTCTGTGTCTGGGAGTCTCAGTAATTAAGTGAGCACCGATTTGTAAATATCAACTCTCTCCTCACTGACCATTTATCCTGAGACCCATGGTAGTCTAGGGCACCATGGGTAGTCAGTTGTTACTTAGGCCAACAATTGTGAAACCATCAAGTCCTTTTGTTTGAGACATTATGAAGCTTAAAGAATTATCATAATATACTTATATTGCAACAGAACAAAGAAGGAAAAAATGTATACATGTAAGTGTAACTTGGTCTCCATGCTGTATAGCAGAAAAAATTAAAATAAATAAATAAAATTTAAAAAAAAGAATTATGATAATAAACCCCAGCCTTTTAAGGCTAAAGTTACCACATTTAGTGGTAACTTTCAACAAAGGCAAGTGTAGTCACTAGAGATTTCTCCATTTCCATCAGGTACAACCTCAAGCATCCCAGCCAGCAGGGTGCAACTGGCTGCTTCCCAGTCACAGAGTAGATTGATTATCTGAGAGATCAGACTCTGGCGAATTCTGTACCTGTTGCCAAAACTCAGCCTCTGTCTGCTGTTGCCAAACAGAAACATGAAGACATAGTTTTGAGTGAAGGAGAAAAAGATAGCTTTATTGCTTCATCAGGCAAAGGGAGCCACAGCAGGCTAATGTCTTAAAGATAATGCCCTCCTCGGAAGGGATTAGGAAGTGGTTTTATAGTTTGGGGAGTGGAAAAATAGGGCCACAGATAAGGATCAGGGCAGAGGCAAGTTTGCATTTTCTTTCAAAGCTGGTGTTTAGTGGCCCCCAGGACTGGTTCTGGTGGTCCTCCTTCCAGGAATGAAGACTGCTTCGTCAAGTAATTCTTCCATTTGTTGGGGGTTTTAGTTCTGCAGAAAGGCTCTAAGATATTGCTCTGTATATTCCTTTGGAGGAACCAGGACCCTGCCCCTAGTTTGCACCAATGTCTCTATAATGCTCCTCTCTGGCCTCTGCATCCCCTCCCTTCCCCTGATTAGCAACTGTCCTTTGGAACTCAGGGAAGGTCATGGAGGCTGAGGCTTATTCCCTGAAGACAAGAAACAGAGGACACAGAAAGTCTTGTGTGCCCAAGAGCCCTACAGGGCACTAGCTTGGTTACACACCCAGAACATTCATGAATCTTCCCTCCCAGCTGGAGGGATTGTCTTCCCCCTTGAATTCCGAAGGAGAGAACTCCAATAAGATAAATAGATGCACGCCTCCGCACAATATTTTATACAGGTATATGATTTGGAAAATTAGGTCAGAGGAGGGAGGGAGAATAGTGATTCATTACCAGGGCTGGAGAGAGGCCGATTACCTCATCAGAAATTCAAAGGTAATCAGTTTTTCTCAATTGTCATGGTAATGAATCACCATTGTTAATAAATTGGGGAGTCAGTTGCACCTTTGAGTAGCTGGATAAACCAGAGTTGCCTGGCATCTGTCTTCATTAGAAAAGAACCAATGAAATGGTGGACAGGGGCTCTGAGTAATCCCAGTTTTTTTCTCCACCTGGGATCCAGAAACTAGAGTTTATACCTAACATTATCTTCATGGCCAAGTTACCCAAAGACAAACTAACCCAGGAGTTCCCTTCATGGCTCAGGGGTTAACGAACCTGTCTAGTAACCACGAGGTTGTGGGCTCTATCCCTGGCCTCACTCATTGTTTTGGGGATCTGTCATTGCTGTGAGCAGTGGTGTAGGTCGCAGACACCTCTCGGATCCCGCAATGCTGTGGCTCTAGTGTAGGCCGTCGGCTACAGCCCCAATTAGACCCCTAGCCTGGGAACCTCCATATGCCGCGGGTGCAGCCCTAGAAAAGACAAAAAGACAAACAAAAAAGACAAACTAACCCAAATGAGTCTTCAAACCTGAAGTCACCTGTCCAAGATCGGTTAGAGTCCTTTGATTAAAAAAAAATCAAAGACAGCAGCAATTTATTTATTTAATGTATGAATGGCAGCAGGAAACAATTCCTGAACATTGCCCAGCCCAGGCAGAGGTCCTTATTAGAACAGATTTTTTTTTTCCCCATGCAAATGAAAAACAGGACTGGAAAATGAGCCCATCCCAACCCCCTCCCCCTGCCTCTCTGAATTTTGAGGGTTTAGCCTTAGAGCTGGTCATTTCAGTAAATCCAAGCCCAGTGGTTCAGACAGAGTGGTCAGGATCAGAGCTCATGGAGGAGTTTTTATGGCTCAGTGAGGGATTGGGCCTCCAGTTCTAGGAGATAAATCAGCTCCAATTCCATCAGGCTTCAAGAGAGACAAATCTTTGGTCATGGGGTCGTCAAACATAACTTGGAATGCGGTTATAACTCTTTATTGCTTTTAGACCCACACACACACACAAAAAAAAACTGAGACGAATTTTGATCTATATGATTTGATAATGGCATTTGACAAGTTCCTATTTATTCGAGGGGTGGGGGGATAAAAATCTTTTTTGTCTGATCCTTGTGTCAAAATCCTGCCAGTCATTTTCATTTCTCTCTCTTGGGCAAGATTAAAAAGCAAACCCCCATGCGTTCTGTCATATGATCCTGGTGCTGAGAGTTCGAAACATTTCAACAGTAATATAATATAGGGGATTTGAAGCGACAGAGACAGAGACCGAGAGAGAACGACTGATCCCTGGGAGGGAAGGGTTACCTGATAGGAGGCAAGATGGACATCAAACCTGTTACTGTGTCTCAATTTCCCATTCAAGAGGGGAGCTGTGTTTGACATCTCCCATAATGTCACAGAGAAGCTCTGCAGAAAAAGAAGGAGGAGGAGGCTGGTTGGACTGCCAGACCCAGAAAGCAGGGCCCTGGACCCCTCCCTGCACCAGCTGTTTCTACCATGAACATACTGATTGGTCCTAATGGTGCCTTCTGCTATGAGAGGCTCAAGGCATATTCTTCATTCATTCAAGCACCAGCCCCTCATTTACGATCTGGATGGGGGCCGAGCAACTTCAGGTCTCCACGGCAACTCGAATTCTGCCCCTGTCCCCTAAACTTTCCTCCAGTGCACAGGCAGGCAGGCCAACACACACACAAATGCCTATACACACAGAGACACATGATTCTGTCACCTTTTTTCCTGTTTCTCATAAATCTTCATAGCTGAAAAGCATCCTGTTGTCTAGCCCCTTGCCAGACATTATTCCATTCACCCACATTCTGTCTCTAGTGAAAAAAAAAAAAACCGACTCTGAATTATGCAAAGATATTTTACATAATTGGGGGCTGTTGTTGGGATGTGGAATCTCTTTTATTTTTTTATTTTTTGTCTTTTTGTCCTTTTTAGGGCCGCACCTGTGGCATATGGAGGTTCCCAGGCTGGAGGTCTAATCAGAGCTGTAGCCACCGGCCTATGCCAGAGCCACAGCAACAACAGATCCAAACCATGTCTGCAAACTACACCACAGCTCATGGCAACGCTGGATCCTTAACCCACTGAACGAGGCCAGGGATCGAACCCACAACTTCATGGTTCCTAGTCAGATTCATTTCCGCTGTGCTATGACAGGAACTACCAGGATGTGGAATCTTAATGGAAAAAAATACCAATCTCCACCCCCAGAGATGAGGGCTCAGCACATGCTGGGGCCACTCTGCCCTCCTGAGCCACTAGAATAAATGGCAGCCTTCCTTGTAAAGACCTCTGTATAAAAATGATCCCTATCCTCCCTTGGTTTTCTCTTCTTCAGGAGTTTTTCAGAACTCCTGAAAAATCCAATTTAAACATATTTAATACTTTAGGGTGCCTTTTTTGCCTAGCAGCACCCAAATTTCACACATACACTTCTTAGGATTTCTCAGTTTTCCTCATGGAATCACTCTTCCCCAGTTCAGCAGTTTGGGATGGGTAGACCTCTCCCAGTTTCTGGACAGAAATTGAGAGCTGAACTTGATCCAATTAGTGTATCCTGCTCTGTTGTGGGGATGACAGATTCAGTCAAGGAGCTGGTGGGAGGCTGGGAGAGAGACAAGTGTCTCAATTTTCTTTTCATTTGATGTTCTGCCTTGACCTGTAATGAAAATGTCTTCTCTGCTGGGCTGGAAGCAAGAAGATATCAAGTCTGAAGCTCCTACAATCCACTCTGAGGCTAAGGGAGAGCCTAGCCCCAGTAGACATGGAGCCAACACAGATGAGAGAGAGATATGAGAGATGGGAACCATAAGGGCAGATCCTGGTTATGTTATGTGAACTCCCACAGGCAGCCACTCTGAGTTCTCTCCTCTGCCCATTCAGCTGACCCTAATCTGTCCCCCTCACAAATTTCTCAATCTACCCATAGCACACACAGGTACAAAGGAGCCACCAGATAATAGATGGGACCCCTGCAGAATCCCAACTTCCTCCCAAAGTTTCTACCCATGCCAGCATCTTTCTGCAAGCCCCAAGGAAAATCGCCATTGTTCTCGTGTTCCTGATTTAATCCAGCCCTCTGTCTGGATCCCCACCACCAATACTTTTAGGAATCCAACTTCAACTCTCCCCTGGCCCCTGCCCTCTGCTGTCCTAGAGAGGCTCCCTGCTCACCTGGACTCACCTCTCCTGCAGGTGGAGAAAAGCCTCACCTTCTCTTTGTCCTGCTTTTCTGGAACAGTTCCTCAACAGAGTGGGGTGAACACCTCATGCTCAGTGCTTGTACACATCTCCTGTCCCTTCCTCCTGTGGCTTGGCACACACTCCCTGATGGCCAGATCAAGCTAAAGCTACACGTTCAGGTCCAAGCTCCCTCCTAGACCCAGAATTCATCCCAAATGTGGGAAGATAGAAGGGTCCCTGAAAGTTGTAGGACTCTTTCCAGGACCTTATAAAATATTAGCAGATTAACTGGAGATAACAAAAGATAACTTTGTATTAATCTAGCAATCACTTTGTGTGAGAGTTTAACATACATAAATTGCAGTAAAGCTAATATTTTTCATTAAAAGTCAAGGCAGGATGTCAAATGGCAAAAATTATATTTATTCTTTTAATTTTCTACAGACTGAAAATGGTTATCCCTGGGTTTTGAATGTTCAACATCTTGGTTCAACTTAGGGAAATCCAATGTTCTGCAGAAGCATGATTTGGAACTTCTGGCATAGAAGAAAATGAGGGAACTGTGGTCCATCAAAATATCGACTACATGCAACAAAAGCAATTAAGTGAAAGAAGCCAGTTGCAAAGTGATACAGAGTATAATGCCAAATTTTTAGGGAAAAATCCTATTTGTATGGGCATGCATATGACTATAGAAAAGTACACCAAAGAGTAGCATGGATTGCTTTGATGTAGTCACATTTTGTTATTTTTTTAATTTACTGATTTTAAAAATTGACCAAATGTTATTTTGTATGAACTAATTCCTAATTTGAGAGGGCATCAAAACAAAAAGGTATAAAAGCAAGATCTAGACCTAGAAGGTTAAAATAGCCCAGCAAGTTTGTGAGTGAATGGTCTTCAGATGAGCAAGTTTTACAACAGAAGGGAACAGGGGTAAGAGGAAGGAGGAGGAGGACCCCAGGGAGCCAGAGAGGCCACCTGCCCACTGGGAGGGTGGTTGAGGGAACTGCCCGTTAGCAGCAGCCATGAGAGGACGGCTTGGGGCCACAGAAGGGAGATGTCTTCCAGAGCCTGGGGTCCAGGAGGACCAAGGCAACAGCCAGCTCATCACAGCTTGACCTGGAACTGGGGGTGATGACCCAGAGCCAGAGCAGAATTAAGATGAAGAAATCACTTCCAGGAAAGACGATGCCACCAACCCTCCCAGCAGTGCCCAAGCCATCTCAGGATTGAGGGAGAAAGGCACCCAGGGCAGCAAGCCCAGAGTTGGCGCTAGCCAAGCCACTCTGTGGGAAGAATTAGAATAAGGAATTTGAGTTTGCTGAAGTCAATCATTTTATGCCGCTGTGACTTCTTTGTTTCCTTTTTGTTTTGCTACAGCATCTTAGTAAAGCTCCTTTTGGACAATTCCAGCCTTCCAGGGATCAGAGCTGAGAGGCAATGGGCTTTTATTTGTGCTGAGCAAAGTAGGGGGTATGAGATTTGAGGCCCAATAGCCAGAGATAGAACAAAGTCTCTTCTTGAGGTGGCCAGGTCTGGAGAGTGCCAGGGTGAGAGAGAGCCAAGGGTCCACAGTCAAGCCAAGGTAAACAAGTTCAGTATTCAAGGTCAGAAGTCCAGGGACACAGCACAGCTGGCATCAAAGAGAAGTAGGTCCATCAAGATGCAAGAAATGGGACCTGGAAGTGTCTGCATTTGCCTCATGGCAAACAGATATATGATGTTTCAGGGGTCTGAGTACCTTAAGGAATATTGTAGGGGGACAGCAGTGAGGAAAATACCAGTGAATGAGGAAGTGTGTTTTCCCTAGAGATCAGTCCAGGGATCCTCAAACACACAGGATCTAGGTCTCCTCTGGCCCCAGCCCTCTGCTCCCAACCCCTTTGGATGGTGATAGTGAGCAGGATGCTGAACACAGGTCCCTTCCTGGGACAGGATGTACTCACTGAAGCTGGGTATGCAAGTCAAGTGTCTGAGCTCTAAAAGTCCCAAGAACCTCTTCAAGATTTGCTGTTTGGAAGAGGGGAGAACAGGAAGGAAGAGAGGGGTCAAACTCTTGGTTCACATCTCATGCTCACTAGACAACCAGGTTCAAATCCCAGTTCTGCCTTCTACTGACTGTACTACCTTAAGCAAATAACAACCTCTCTGAGCCTCTGTTACCATCTGTGAAAATGAACATAATAAGAGCAATGATGCAAAATTACTGTGAGGATGAAATTAATGACCATACTTGGACCCACCTGGCAGAATGCTGAGTCAGTACAAGCTAGCTTCCCTTGTCTTCCCACCATTATCATGATGTAAACAAGAAATTAGTCCACCAGGACCATGCTCTGTATTCAGCATCTTGCCATTGTATCTGATTTTATCAGAACAGATCCCAGAGACAGGATGGTGGATCAGAGCAGAGGGTGCACCAGGCTCTAGGAACTGGGAACCAGTCTGGGGAGGACTACCTTGAATCCTGTCTCATCATCAAGCTTTTCAGGGACAGTTAGAAGAATAGGACTGAGTCCAGGAAGAAGGCCCTGGTGGTCAGCATCAGTGGCCCAGCAGCAACCTCAAAGATACCAGCACTGGGAGATCAGGGAACCCAGAGCTGGAATCTGGATGCAGCCCACACCTTCCAGGGACACCCACATACAACCAGGCACCTCAGCCCCATCTGAAATCTGCTGCATCATCAATACCATGTTTCCCAGGTGTTATCATAAAAGGCTCCAAACAGCCTTCCGTGGCTGGGCCAGATCAGGCCAGCTGTTCAATGACTATCTAATCTAATCATCTTTCTAAAAAAACAACAAATGGGATTTTCAGGTTGGAGGCTCCATTCATAATCTTCTCTTGATCTTGAGATTATAAATGGATTTTTCTTTTTCTTCTTTAGGTTTACCTATATTATCCAAGTTTGGTTTTTTAATGAGAATAGGCTTTTTTAGATGAGTAAGAGTGAATTTAAAAAAAATAGAACTATCCTTGTGATTCTCTTGAGTAGAAGTCCTCACTCTCTGACTCGCTTCTCTTTACCTGACTAATAACTCCAGGATCCACCCAGGACTCTGAGGGCAGGAACTATGACTTTTCATTCAACAAATATCTATTGAACATAAATCACGTGCCAGAAATTCTGAATTCAGCTCAAATGTATAGTAGCACCAGGCATTCAAATAGCCCACCATGGTTCCCCATGACTAAGCCCTGTGAGTTTCTGTATGGGTTAGAAAAATTAATACTGTAAAAATGGCCATACTACCCAAAGCAATCTACAGATTCAATGCAATCCCTATCAAATTACTCATGACATTTTTTCACAGAACTAGAACAAAGAATCCAAAAATTTATATGGAACCATAAAAATTCAGAATTGCAAAAGCAATCCTGAGGAACAAAAAGCAAGCAGGAGGCATAACTCTCCAAGACTTCAGGCAATATTACAAAGCCACAGTCATCAAGACAGTGTGGTACTGGTACCAAACTGACATACAGATTAATGGAACAGAATAAAGCACCCAGAAATAAACCCAGTCACCTACAGTCAATTAATCTTTGACAAAGGAGGCAAGAATATAAAATGGGAAAAAGATAGTCTTTTTAGTAAGTGGTGCTGGGAAAACTGTACATCTGGCATGTAAATCAATGAAACTGGAACACATCCTCACACCATGCATAAAAATAAACTCAAAATGGCTTAAAGACTCAAATGTAAGACAAGACACCATCAAACTCCTAGAAGAGAACATAGGCAAAACATTCTCTGACACCAACTTTACAAATGTTTTCTTAGATCAGTCCCCCCAAGGCAACAGAAATAAGAGCAAAAATAAACCAATGGGACCTAATCAAACTGACAAGATTTTGCACAAAAAAGAAACCATTAAAAAAAAAAGACAGCCTACAGAAGGGGAGAAAATAGTTTCAAATGATGCAATGACAAGGGCTTAATCTCTAAAATATACAAACAACCTAAGCAACTCAACAGCAAAAAAGCCAACAATCCAATTGAAAAATGGGCAAAAGTCCTGAATAGATATTTCTCCAAAGATATACAGATGGACAACAAGAACATGAAAAAATGCTCAATATCACTGGTTATTAGAGAAATGCAAATCAAAACTACTATTAGGTACCACCTCACACCAGTCAGAATGACCATCATTAATAAGTCCACAAATAACAAATGCTGGAGAGGGTGTGGAGAAAAGGGAACCCTCCTACACTGTTGGTGAGAATGTAATTTTGTACAACCACTATGGAAGACAGTATGGAGGTACCTCAGAAAACTAAATATATAACTACCCTATGACCCAGCAATCCCACTCTTGGGCATATAGCTGGACAAAACTTTCCTTGAAAAAGACACATGCACCCACACGTTCCTTGCAGCACTATTCACAGTAGCCAAGACATGGAAACAACCTAAATGTCCATCAACAGAAGAATGGATTCAGGAGATGTGGTATATATACACAATGGAATACTACTCATCCATAAAAAAGAATTAAATAATGCCATTCACAGCAACATGGATGGAACTAGAGATTCTCATACTAAGTGAAGTTGAGTCAGAAAGAGAAAGAAAAATACCATATGGCATCATCTATATACGGAATCTAATACAAATGACCATTTCTACAGAAAAGAAGTTCATGGACTTGGAAAACAGATTTGTGGTTGCCAAGGGGGAGGGGGAAGGAGTAGGATGGACTGGGAACCTGGGATTAATAGATGCAAACTATTGCCTTTGGAATGGATAAGCAATGAGATCCTGCTGTATAGCACAGGGAACTATATCTAGTCACTTGTGATGGAGCATGATGGGGACAATGTGAGAAAAAGAATGTGTGTGTGTGTGTGTGTGTGTGTGTGTGTGTGTGTGTGACTGGATCACTATGCTGTACAGTAGAAAATTGACAGAACACTGTAAACCAACTATAATGAAAAAAAAATTATTAAAAAAATAAATAAGCCCTGTGAACTTCTAGAAAACAGGACCCAAGTCTAACACCTGATGTCATGCACTGTCCCTGGCTCAGAGTTAATCTTTCATAAACCTTCCTGAATGAATGGGTGAGTGAGTGGATAAAAGAATAAATTACAAATGTTCTAGAAAGCACCCAACCCCAAAATTTGAGGGGATGGGGGAAACACAAAACAATAATTTAGGAAAAGAGGATTCTTTTTCTGGATAATTTCTGGGAAGCATTTTTTACCTCATACCCCTCCTTTCTGACCTTAGGCATTCACTCTTTTCCTGGTGAAACCAAATGACAGAAGGTCTTGTTCCAGCCATATATATGCCCATTTCTGAAAACATCCTGGAATTCCAGGGCTGCAGATGGGGTGAGTATCCTCAGGGTATAAGGGCTGACATGCTCTGATAACAATGATTTCCTTTAAGTGGCCAGTGGGATGAATCCACATTGACCACATGCAGGCACTGGGGAAGCTGTGTTTTGTTTATATTGACTAACATGTGAGGCCCTGATGATTTTGCTTGTACTGTCTCTGCAAGGAAATAATCATATAGCCTGGACCAACTATTTATTTCCATATTCTAACCTCTCTTCTCCACAGGGGTTAAAAAAAATCACAGCTTGATTACTGAGATAGCGACAGATGTCACCTCCATCTCCTGTTTGATCATGGAAAAGTCCAGTGGAAGAAAGAAAAGTGTCAATGATTAGAGATGGTTATTTTCTCATTTTCTCCAGAGACCATGGAGAAAATGATGTTATCAGTTGACACAATACAGGATCTGAACATACATATCACATGGCACCACTATGCCTGCCTAACCTCCTGATAAGCCTTCTAGGAAAATGCAGGGTCTATGAGCAGGGTAGAGAAGGCCCAGGTCCCCAGTGGTCTGTGATATCAGGTGAGGGTAATGCAATTTGGAAAGTGACAATCCAGGACACAATAAGGGGAAAAGAAGACCATGTGTCTTAGGAATCAAGCCATTTGAATTTGGGTCTTGGCCTTAACACAAACCATGAGACCTTAGGTAATTATGAAATCTCTTAGAGCTTCAGTGTTATCATCTATCAAATACAGGTGAAGTGGTCCACTCTTCCTGTTTTTCTTCTCCATGTTTTCTCTTCCTTTCTCTTCTTATACAATCCACTCCCCAAACCAGTAAGTAGGAGTGAACAGGGCCCGTAGTGGGCTGAATGATAGCCCCTTGAAATATGCTGCACCCTAAGTCCCAAAAGACCTTATGAATAAGTTACATTCCTACATGGTAAAAATGGGACTTCACAGATGTGATCAAGTTAAGGATCATGAAATGGGGAGATTAAGGTGAATTATCCAGATGGACGCAATGCAATCTCGAGGGTTATAAGTAAGAGGGAGGCAAAAGGGTCATACATAGAGGGAGAGGGAGTAAAGACAGAAGCAGAGGTCAGAGAGAAGTGAAAATCCTGCACTGCTACCTTCAAAACTAAGAGACCCTGAGCCCAGAACTGTGTGCAGCATCTGAAGTTGGAAAAAGCAAGGAAATGGATTCTCCCCTAGATCTTTCAGAGGGAACATAATCTTGTGAGTCTATTTGATTTAGACTTCTGACCTCCAGAACTATAAGGTAATAAACTTGGGTTGTTTCAAGTCACTAAATATGTGACAGTTTATTAAAATAGCAAAACAAAATTAATACAATGCCCATGTGGGAGGGCCCTGAGCAGTATGAAGAGGACATTCTCACGGAGGGGAGGTGTCTTGAGTGGTCCTACATGAAGTGGAGAAGTCTGAGCAGCCAAGAAGGACATCCATGCAGGGGGCGGCAAAGTTCAGGTGACAGAGTCCAGGTGCCAGTATGAGAGTGTCCACACCAGGGAGCAGGAACAGCGGTGATAGGAGGTTGGTAACACAGAGAGGGATTTATCAAATAAGTAAATATTATGAGGAAAATGGGAGTATGATTTCTCACTCTCAGAGAAAGTGCTAGATTGATATCAGAGGTGAACTCATGATTTGCAAACAGAAATACACTTTTATTCTCAAGTTCTATCCACTTAGACCAGGAGGGCAGCAACAACCCAATAACAATGAGCACTCTTAGATCTTGGCTTCTAAATACCATTCTCTATTTTTTTAAAAGCCAGGTTTCTCAGAGAAATGGCTGGTTTTAGGACTGGGGCATGAAAGAACAAGATTTTAGGTGTGTATCAAAAAGTAAGTAATTGCTCGAAAAATGATGAGGTCCTATCTAAAGGAGGCAGATTTAAGTTGTTTCAAACGGCCAAAGTTAAGCATAAGTTTGAGCATAATTTGAGCATCAATTAATAGATAGATAGGAACCTATTATATTATATATTATATATTCAGTGGAATAAATGAGTTCATACTTTACAAATAAATGGATAAATCAAAATTTTTATGAGAAATGGGATAGTTATATAATTTAAAGTACCTCTCTACAAAGCTTATTAGTTACAAAGAGAAAAATGTGAAGTAGAAAAGTCTGGCAGACACTGTCTTAAATCAGGTGATTAAAGTTAACCTCTCCAATGATAGGAAATTTTTATATTAGGTACTCTCTGAGGGGATGTAATGAAAATTACACAGCATCTCTTCTGTGATAGTTCTGCTAATGTTGTAGAGCTGAGGACACCTCCACCAAACCCAAAGTATGTCATTCTATAAAATAAATGGACTATACTCTTTAAAAGTATCAAGACCATGAATGCCAATGAAAGACTGGGGCACTTTCCCGAACCGAAAGAAACTGAAAATACATGGCAACTAAATGCACCTATGATTCTGAACTGCCTCCTTTTGTCGTAAAAAAGATTATTGGAATGGTTAGAAAACATGAATGGGCCTGAAAATAAGGTAGCAGTAATATAGCAATGTGAATTGCCTCCTTTAGCTGATGTCTCACTGGTATGAAGCTATCGTAGGAGTTGCATCATTCATTGGAAAGGGCAAGGTTTTGACACGAATGTGATAGAAGAATCCTAAGGGTAGCATTTAAGGCCTACCATAAGTTATGCCTTTCAATAGCAGAAGAACATGTATATTTTAATGAAAAAAGTCCTCCCTCTCCAAATTACTGGAAGTTTAAATATTTTAAGATTATTGAAATTTAATTTAAAATCCCAAGTCAAAAACTACTTTGCAATAATGAACTATTTATACCATATGCAAAAGTTCTACAGATGTCATCCAATCGGCGCAGTAATGGATAAAGCAAACATTTCATCGAGATCTTGCAGCCATGAGTAAACCCAAGGATATTAGCATTCATCAGGAAAAACAGGACCCACAAAGTCTTAAATTAACTTTATTCTCCTTTCATCTCTTTTGCCTTCTCTTCCTTCCTACTTGTGATTCTCCAGCTCTTACTGGTCCCTCTGGTGACTTCAGATGTCCTTATAGACTTGTTCTCAGGACCAAGTTTTCCATCTGAAAGGGATCAGCTCTGCGACCAAGACCATGTCCATTACTCTGGCTTTTTTTTCAGGGAAACTTCTGGACTTTCTGAGGTCTCTACCATCTCTCTCTTTGACTGTTGCATCAACCCTCTAACCAATCTCCCTATTTCCAGTCTTACTTTCCTTCCAATCTGTTCTCCATTTTACAGGCAGAGCGTCACTTTGAAATGCAAGTCAGATCATTCTATTCCTGCTCAACAGTTGTCAGCAATTCTCTATTGCCTAAGTAGGGAAAAAAGGGCTTAGCCTGGGCTGCAGAAAATAGGGGAATCCCTCCAGATTACAGTCACAATTTTGTGTACATAAAGATACATGCAGTTTTCTTAGGAGAAGGTCCATAGATGTCATCAACATTCCAAAGGACCCAATGAGAAAGGGTTGAGAACTAGACTCAGGATTAAATCCAAGCTCCTTAGCTTGGCAGCCAAAAATCAGTACAGTCTGGCTGCTGCCCACCCTTAGCCTGGCAGCCGGAAATCAGTACAGTCTGGCTGCTGCCCACCCACCATTTCTCCTTTTGTACTTTCGTGCTATAAAAATTTCAAACTATTTAGAATCACCCACCTCCACCATGCTGTTTCTATGCCTGCATACCTTCACTCTTGCTGCTCTTTCCATCTAGAATGAGCCCCCACACTTCTCCAGGCTGCACCTTGCTTGTTGCTAATAGCACAGTGCTGTTAGCTCCTCTCCTCACTGCTAGGAGTTTCCAGAACTCGCAAATTGGGATGAGCATGCCTCCAGTGTTCCTCTACAATACCCTATGCACACCTCAATGATGATACAGACTATAATCTGTTCTAGTTACTGATTCATGCGCCTGTCTTCCCATGAGGCTATGGCGCCTTGGGTGCAGAGACCACGTGCTGTTCTTGTCTGCCATTCCCAGACCTCATACAAGGCTACACACGGCCTGTGTTCAAGACACATTTATGGAACTCAGTGGAACACCACTCAGACGACTGATTAAATTGTTGTCTCCTTCCCCAGCATTTTATTTGCCTGGGCTGGCAATTCTGGGGGTCAATTCCCTCCACCTGGCACAGGCAAAGCACTGGGGATGGTTCCTCTGGGTTCAGAGGGAGACAGACAGTCTCTATTCATGACCTTGAGGCAAATCACCTCATTTCTCCATGACCCTCCCTCTCCCCTGTATAAAACGAAGCTAATAGTCCCTGTCCACCCTCCCTGACTCTGACAGGGCAGACAGGAGAAAATGGATCTGAAAGACTTCAGGGAAGAGGGCCTATGCATGTGTAGACTATGCTCCCTGCTCCACACAAGCTAAGAGAGGATGCAGTGTGTCTGAGACCAAGACTAGGTGCTCTAAGGATGAAGTCTCCTGGTTCTTGAGTTCATAGGGAACAAAGAAAGTCATACAAAATCTGAAACCAAAGACTCAGCCCTTTGGACCTCATCCTGATTTCCCCCAGCTCTCCTGACCAAGGTGGTAGGGAAATGCCTACACCTTAATTTCATCCTCTTGATCTGGCTGGGGGCAGGGAGGGCTGAGAAATGAGGAGCAGGGGAAGGAGAGCTGATAATCCACCAGTGAGTAACTGAGAGTGAGGCTGCCTGTGAATTTGACTCTCCCCTGGCAGATTGCAATAATACCATCCTTTGGAATGTCCTTGGAGCCTCCAATTGCTGTCTTTTGGTTTCGATTAAACTTCGAGATAGCTTGCCAAGTTTGAAACCCACCCGACCCTCACACAGTATATGTTTTGAGCTCAACTTGAACTTTATGAGGTGCAAGTTAATTTGCATTTGGCAAAATGCAATTTCCTGTTTCTAAGAAAAAGGGACTTTAAAGATTTATTTAAGAGACACAAATGGCTTCCTGGACATCAAATAGCTCTTACAAAGCAATATTTTAATAAGTTAAGTGTAAATGAATTGAAAACATATGAATCTGATTTCCCTTGAACTGCAGATGGGTTTAACAAATAGAGGGGGAAATGGCTTGGCACAGGGGCTTGGGGGTTTTCTCCATCCAAAAAGTTTAGGAAAGTAGATCAAGATGTTAGACAAACCTCTCCACTCACCAGGGTTCCCGAGCTCAGATTGTGTATCTCCAGGACTCTTGCTCCATAAACAAAGGGAGGATTCCAAATTGGCTCCACTGGGCATGTACTGCTTCCCCGCTCTGCTTTCTGCTTCTGCCTTGCCAAATCTTCTTCCCTTCTGCATCTTTATCCTCCCTCACTCAGAAATGCTGAGGCCATGCTTTCCTCCCACCCTCCCCAAAGTCTCCTGCCTGGGCTCCACTTCTGAGACAAAACAGGCACTGGCGCTCAGGTGGGAGCCCCCTTGCTGTGGGCTAGCCCTTCTCTCCAGCCTCAGCTGCTTATATCTGGAGAGTGCACGCCAGCCTAGGGAAACTTAGAAATATTCCCAGTCACCTGCCCTCCATATGAGTGGACCTCTCCCTTCTAATTCCATCACTCTGGAAGATAAAGCTAGACTTGAGGCTCGCTCCAAGGATTCTCCCCTCCCTTTCTATTGGATGAGCATACTTATCATGGAATGGAGAAGTTGTCTGGGGACGCAGTTATGCCAGGCAGGCTGGAAGGGCAGCTGCACACCAGTATATGAGGGTGGAACCTACACTGCCAGTGGCCAGAGAAAGCATTCCTGGGTCCAGGTAAAGGCAGTGGTCCTCAGACAGAAAACCAGATGATAAGAAAAGGATCTTCCATTAGCGGGACTCGGAGCTTAGTAATTAGCTTCCCTTTCTTGGCCTGGATGCTGAGCCTTCATAGGGCCTTGTGCGCACCCCTGAATGGCGGGAAAAAAAATCTCTAGATTTGATCCCAGTTTGCAGAAGAGTGCCATGTCCTGTGAACCAGGTTAACTCAGATCAGGACCACCAAACAAAGAGCAAGCCAGTCTCACCTTGCCATCTACCAGTCTTGATGAGACAAGCTGGAACATTTTCAAACAAGTCTGCTCTAAGTGATGGAGATGGTGAAAGGGAAATAATCACACATGGAGACCCCATACCTAGTAACAGTGCTCCCTGAGGCCTTCAAGACCCAAACAAAGGTAGAGCTTTGGGCAAGAATTAGAGACACACTGAGGGTGGTGAGGTTGGTTTTAATTAGGTAAGGTGGTATTTCCTCATGGAGAGTGGAGACATTTCTTAAGGATTCTAGAAAAGCCATTGCCCCATTTTCTTCTATAACAACGTCTCCCTGGCCATCAGTCACTGCAGGATCATGCTAGGTTCTACTCTTAAGATGCTAGAATCCTATGGATTCAAAGAAGAATAAGACCCAGCCCCTGCCTCCCAGGGGGATCTTATAGCATGTGCAAGGGTAGAGCACCTACAGAGCAAGGGAGAAACCTCTCAAGCCAAATGGGTGGGACCCACAGCAAAGGAATAAATGGGGAGATCATAGGAGGCTGCAATCAGACGGTCTGGTGCCCCTCAAAGGAGGCAGGATACAACTTGGGCCTTGAAAGAAGCTAATATTTAGACTCCTCATTTTCCCCTCCTTTCCTAATTTGCAGCCTCATTGCATGTAAAAAGTGAAATTGATTACCCAAGTTATTCAACAGGAAAGTTACCCTAAATTGCTTACAGCTGTGTGGTACACTCAGGTCTGGGTTCCAAAACCACTCTGCCCTTCACTAGCTATGTTACCATGGCAAAGTCATTTGACCTCTCTGTGTCTCTGTACCTCATCTGTAAAATGGGTCTAATTGTATATCTAACAGGAGTGTTAAACAAGCAAATATGTGTAAAGTGTCCCTGTAAAGACTTTGACAGAGAGATGAGTGACACATAAAATCACATTAGACCATGTGAAATCCAAGCTTCCTCAAACTAGCTGTGCATTCCACACCACCGTCACCTCTCCCTCTCTCACACATACACATTTGCACACACACACACACACACATGATCACATGCCTATGAACACAAATACATCCCTGTATTAGTTTTCTTTTTTATTAAAGGATAACTGATTTACAATGTTGTGCTGATTTTGTATTTGTTTTCTTTTTTAATCTATTTTTTATTTAAGGCATAGTTTATTTACAATGCAGTGCCAATTTGTGCTATACAGCAAAGTGACCCAGTCATACTCTGTTGTTCAAAACAATTTACCACAAATTTGCTGCTTGAAATATCCCCCATTTATTAGCAGATTGTTCTGTGGGTCAGACCTGGTCCAGCTTAGCTGGACCATTTGCCGGGGGCTATCACAAGACTGAAATCAAGGTGACTGTGGATTGAGTTCTCATCTGAGGCTCTGGAAGGATCTCAGAGCTTACGCAGGTCTTTGGCAGAGTTCAGGTCACTGCAGTTGTGAGTCTGCTTGTTGGCATTTCCTTGCTGGCTATGAGCTGGGGGCTGTTCTCAGTACTAGATGCCACCCCCACCCCCTGCATTCTCTGGCACATGTTCCCCCATCTTCAAACCAGCAATAGAGTCAAACCCCCATGCTCTGAATCTCTGACTCTCCTGTCTCTGACCTCTAGATCCAGATTTAAAGCATCATATGATTAGGACAGGCCCACACAGATTATTTGCCTATTTTAAGGTCAACTGATTTGGGGACCTTAATTACATTTGCAGCATCTCTCCATAGCAGGACCTAGATTAGTGTTTGGTTGAATAAAGTGGGAGAAGTTATGTGTACATCAGGGATCAGGAATCTTGGGGCCCATTTAGAATTCTGCCTGCCACAGTCCCTCCAAAAATGTAGAAAAAAGAAGAGAAGGGAAAAGGAAGGAAGGAAAGAAACAAGGGAGGGAGAGAGGCAGGGAGGGAAAAAGAGGTAATTTGACTTAAATTCTTTAAAAACATTCACACCTTCTGACTTGAGTTTAGAAAGCCAAACTAAGGAACTAATCTGAAAAGCAAGGGGGAAAGCCTCCTACATGAAAAAGTTCATTGAAGGATTATGTATAATAGTAAAAAAAAAAAAAAAAAAAAAAAAAAAAAAAAAAAAAAAAAACAGAAATAACAAATGTTAACCAATAGAATACAGGTGAAAGTTTTTATAGTCAAGTCATATAGGATGAAATGGAACAGAATGGTTTTAAATGACATTTTAAAAGATTTTTTTATTGACCAGAAGGTGGTTAATGTAATAATGCTTTTTAAATATATGAAATTATTTAGAGTTCTCATTGTGGCTCAGCAGTTAGCGAACCCAACCAGCAAACATGAGGACACAAGTTAGATCCCTGGCCTCGCTCAGTGGGTTAAGGATCCGGCGTTGCCGTGAGCTGTGCTATAGGCCACAGATGTGGCTTGTATCCCACGTTGCTGTGGCTCTGGCGTAGGCCAGTGGCTACAGCTCCAATTGAACCCCTAGCCTGGGAACCTCCACATGCCATGGGTGTGGCCCTAAAAAGACAAAGACACCTAAATAAATAAATAAATAAAATTATATATTTAGTATGAGTTCAACCATGCAATATATATACATATATCTACCTGTATAAATAACTAGCTAGATAGGCACATAGATATAAATAGGATATGAAGGGAATATATCACAAAGCTAATAGAGATTACATCTTAGTATTAAAAAAAGACAGGTGATTTTTATTGGCATTGATTTTTTAAATTATAGTAAAATATGCAAAACATAAAAATTACCATCTTAATTTTTTTTGGCCATGCCTGCAGCACTTAGAAGTTCTCAGGCCAGGGACAGAACCCACACCACAGCAATGACACCAGATACTTAACCACTAGGCCACAAGGGAACTCCATTTTTGAAACATTTTTAAGTGCATTAAGTACAATTCACATTGTTGTACAACCATCTCTACCATCTATCCCCAGGACTCCTTTACCTTCCCAACCTGAAACTAACTCTAAACTTGGAAAATAACACCTCCTCTTTTGTACTCCCCCCAGTCCCTGGCAACCACCATTACATTTTCTGTCTCTGTGAATGTGACTATTCAAAGAACCACATATAAGTGGACTCCACACTTTTACTCACTCTCTTCAGGGGTTCTTCTGAGGCCTCTTCTCCTCTAGAAACTTCACCTTGGTTCCCGTACTTGCTGGGCCTGCATCACCCAGTTGTTGCAAGAATCCTGCTCAGTCAGTTTAGCAAGAATCCCCCAACCCTTGACAGTCAAGCCTCTTAGGAATTTCCCATCCACCAACCCCCTCACTCTGC
The DNA here is from genome assembly GCF_016906955.1 of Phacochoerus africanus. Classification (NCBI taxonomy): domain Eukaryota; kingdom Metazoa; phylum Chordata; class Mammalia; order Artiodactyla; family Suidae; genus Phacochoerus; species Phacochoerus africanus. The sequence continues at coordinate 88,678,802 of NC_062546.1, forward strand.
TTTTTGGTTATAAATCCCCAGCTGACTTTGTCGTATTTGGAGTTGAGCCCCCTCTCCTCTATTGCAATAGTCCTGACACCAACTGCAATATTCTTGAAAAAGTCTTTTTTACCATTTTAGCAAGTGTCAGAAAAATTTTTTCTTTAGCATTCAAAATTTCATTCCTTTTTGAGGCTGAATAATATTCCATTCTACATATTGTTCAAGTAATTAAACAAAAGGGCCACTAGACTAAGGTGGCTCTATGCCATGGTATCCTGCATAGGCAAACCAAAATCTGAGCCTATAAATGTCCCAGGGTTTCAAAATTGGAAACTAAGGATAGCCAACCACGAACAGTCAATCAAATAATTTCCTTGCTTTGCTTCCACCTTTTCTCTATGAAAGTCTTCCCCCTTGCTGCTGGTGATGGAGCATTCCCAACCACTTCAAGTCTGATGCTGCCCAATTTGAACTGATTTCTGTACAAATAAGTTCAAACTTTTTCACATGCCTCAGTTTATCTTTTAAGAGTTCATACCGCATTTTGTTTATCTATTCATCCATTGACTGATATTTGCATCCTTTCCACCTTTTGGCTCTTATGATATAAACATGAGGGTACCAAATACCTGTACAAGTCTCTGCTTTCAATTTTGGGGGGTATAGTCCCAGAAATGGAATAGTAATTCTATGTAATTCTATTTTTAATTTTTTGAGAAACCATCACACTGTTTTCCACAGCAATTTCAATATTTTACACTCTCACCAGCAGTGCATAAGCATTCCAATTTTCTGCATCTCCTCCAACACTTATTATTTTCTCCCTTTTTAAAAAAAATAATAGCCAATCTTACGGCTGTAAAATAGGATCTCACTGAAATTTTGATTTGCATTTCCTTAATGATTAGTAATATTGAGTATATTTTCATGTACATATTGGCCTTATTGGTATATCTTCTTTGGAGAAGTACCTATTCAAATTCTTTGCCCTTTTTTTATTGGGTTTTTTACACTATTTTTGTTGTGGAATTGTAGGAGTTCTTTAATATATTCTAGATAGCAATCCATTATCCCATAGTCGACTTGCAAATATTTTCTCCCATTCTGTGGGTTGCCTTTTCACTTTGTTGATGGTTTCCTTTGACACACAAAATAATTTTTCTGTGTGTTTTTCAAAGTTTCTACAATTTATGTAATATTTTCAAAATGGATAGAACTTTAAAAACCCTCTATGATGCTTATAGTTTTTAATGATATAAATATATATGTAATATACAAGAAACTTAGCTATAATATAATCAGGCATCAATAATTAGATAGACGATAGATAGATACATAATACATACATATGTACACATGTGCATATATACATACACACACAGACATACACACCTAATTTTAAAAGATTGGAAAAAATCCACGATTTTTTGTTTTCTCTCAGTAACGAGCTTATGGGTGAGATTTGTACTCTTTCTACTTTTCTGTGTTTTCTAAATCCTTATAATAAGCAATGCATCACTTTTAAATATAGAGGAAGAAGAAACAACACTTAAGAAGGGGAAAAAAATATCTGGGCTCTCATATCAAATAAATTTTCCAAAACCACAGAGAAAAGCAAAAATGGATTTTGGTCCCTTCCCTTTGTCCTTAGGGTCCCAGCCCTTCTTTTTAGAATTGGCAGCTGAGTCCCCTTACTCAGGGCCTGGGAGTGGGGAAGGGAAGCAGGTCAAACTGCCCTCTCCTTCAGAAACCAATCTGCAATGTACATTTCCATCTTCTGGTAGCAAGGCAGAAAGAGGAGCAAATTCTTGCAGGGGATGAATGTTTATGGTTCTATTTCTGAAGGGACTTGTGACTGAAAACTGCTGCTGCCTTTATATAAAAGAAAACTTGCCGATGACAAACATTTTCTTTCCCTGAGTTTTTGCATTAGCTCAGCTCAAGGTATAAAACTCAGCAAATACTTTCATATGCTAATCTCCAGAATGAAAGAGCAGAAATAAATGACTCTTCTTAAGAACTGTAACACAATATTGTAAATCAACTACACTTCAATAAGGTTTTTTTTTTTTAATGCATGGAAAAGAAAAGAACTGTAAACAAACAGGGTCTTAATTCATGATTTCGCTACCTCCCTTGCTCCTGTTTTGGGCAGCTTCCAGAATGTATGTGACTTATCTAAGTTGTGTGTACATGAGCTTTGCTGTAGGATCCAGCTTGTGCTCTTTATTGAATAACTAGGTAACACTAGGTTGTACTTGACTACTGGACTGCAGGCTTCCATGAAGGCAAGGGCAGTATTTTTAAAACTGGGTGGGTGTCTCCACTGTGGTGCAAGGGGATGAGTGGTGTTTCTGCAGCACCAGGATACAGGTCTCATCCCTGACCTGGCACAGTGGGCTAAAGATGTGGTGCTGCTGCAACCATCGCATAGGTTGCAACTGTGGTTTGGGTCTGATTGCTGGCCCTAGAACTCCATATGCCTGAGGGTCACCAAAACAAAACAAAACAAAAAGCAAAAAATAGGGAAAAAAAAGAAAGAAAGAAAGATCACAAACAAGCAAAATAAATAAATAAATAAAACTTAGTGGTCCAGGTTACAATCTTGAGGTTACAATCGGCTGGTATGGTCCTGGGAAAGTCACTTTATTTTTCTGTGGTTTAGTTTCCAGAGAAGGGTCCAGAACCATCATTCCTCCTGACACAAGCACTCAGCTGATTCCCTCACTTTGTTCAAGTCTTTCTGCTCAAATCCGTCTCCTCTCAACCAATACCTTAATTCCAACCGTCTCAGTCTGGCTTCATTCTTCCTGGTACTATCACTTCCTAACATTTGCTTCATGTTTATTTGCTTCCTTATTTATGTTCCGTCTCTCCTACAGAGCACAAGTCTGATGCTGACAGGTCTTTGTTGTGTTTATTATCCACTCCCAACACCTAGTGAAGTACCCAGCACACAGTATGCACTCAGGAAATATTTATCACATGACTTAATGGATCAATCAATCATTCAACAGATCAATCATTAAAATAGGTTAGCTTTACCTCCTTCATGTTCTGAAGATAATGTGAGATAATTTTTGTGTACCTAAAAACTCTACATAATTTTCAAATATGGTTCACCTTTGTCTGCCTCCAGTTTCCAACTCAATACTTTCTATAAAGTTGGTGATCAATAAATCTGGTGAATGGATGCATAAAACCATACATAGTGAACTTATCATCAGTCAAATTCCAATCATCTAAATACACAGGAGGGAGGAAGTGGATAATTTGAAACAGAAGCTATCTGAAGATGAGTCCCATGGGCTGGAGTGGGTGCCATATTATTGACAGCTTGGTCTCCCAATCGTCACCATCAGCCTGTAAGCCAGGGGCTGCTTCTTGCTCTGTTTACCTGATGACTCACGCTCCAGGCATTTCAAGTCCCCTTTGCCATGTGTTCCAACAAATGTATTCATTTCCTGCTGACTTTTGAATCCTGGCCTGAGTTTCTCCATCCAGTCCCTTCAGCTCTGATTTACAGGCCTTTTCTCAAAGCCAGAGGCATCCACAGGCGCCTGAGCAAAGGATGCATCAGCATATGGGGGAGGCTGGGAGGGCAACTCTAGCACAGTATGTTCCCTTCGGCAAGACTGTGGCTTTTCCCCAGGACCTCAAAGGTCTCTTGCAGAGCTTCAAACTTCCTGGAACCCTTTGCTTTCCTCCTCTCTGACTTGTTGCAAGTGAGGCCAACAGCTAGCATTTATTTCTTAAGCCTACTTTTGCACTGTTCATGAATTATCTCAGTTAAAGCTCAGAACAGCCCTTGGCGATTGGAGGATAGTCTCATCCTACAGATGAAGAAGTGATGTTCAGAGAAAGGATGCTCTCCGCCAGGGTCACACAACAAGACGGTGACCCAGGATTGGCTATTTCCCCTCTCCTGCCCCTCGTACACTAATACATTGTCAATAATCAGACATTACCTTTATTTATTTATTTATTCATTCATTCATTTTACTTTTTAGGGCCGTACCTGTAGCATATGAAATTTCCCAGGCTAGGGGTTGAATTGGAGCTACAGCTGCCGGCTTACACCACAGCCACAGCAACATGGGATCCAAGCTGCATCTGCCATCTACACTGAAGCTCACAGCAGCACCAGATCCTTAACCCACTGAGTGAAGCCAGGGACCAAACCCACATACTCATGAATACTTTTCAGGTTCACTACTGCTGAGCCACTATGGGAACTCCCCAGATATTACCTTTAAATGGGTATTTCCGCCCAATGAACTGGATTCTTGAGGGAGATTTATTACCACTCAGGTGTACATTTCCAACATAGTAGTGAAGACTGTTGAGAAAATGGATTCAAAACACCAGAATTTGGTCGGAAGATAAACAGAAGACTTACTGCTTTGATTATATTTTGCTCAGGCCAAAAAATAATATTAGTTTGCGCATCCAACCAATAAATATTTAGCGAATGCCTAGTCTGTGCCTGGCTCTGTTTTAGGCACTCAGGGATATAGCAGTGAACAAAACCAATTAATATCCACCTACATGGATCATATATTCTAGTTGAGGGACACAGAAAATAGAGCTAATAGTTAAGAAAAATATAGAGTAGGTTAGCTGACAATATCAGAAAATGCAGTAAGAAAGGGAGATGGTGAGCACAGGTTTGGTGGGGGATATTCGATATTCAAACAAGGACTGGTGAGAAAGTGGTGTTTGAGGAAAAATCTGAAAGAAGCAAAGGAGTGAGCCATAAAGATAATGACAAGAATAGCAGTCCAGGTAAAACAGTAAGGTCAAAGGTCCTAGGGCAGAAATGTGCCTGGAGTGTTGGTAAAACAGCAACAGGGCCAATGTGTCTAGAGAAGTGTGAGAGAGAAGTGAGTGGGTCAGGGACTAGGTCATTGAAGCTAAGAGTAGAGGGGAAGATCATACTGGGCAGGGTCCCCTGACAGCACTCAGGGAGCCCATGAACTGGGCTGGGAAAAGAATCACAGCTGCATTTTCACATCCAACAGGACATGCATGTTGTCCTGCCAGAGACTGCACATGGTTCTTACTCGATTTAAGCCACTATAATCTTCACCCTAATATGTCTCTCAAAAATTAACTTTTTGATGTTTTTAAAGTATTTTATTATATACTGCATTAATAATGAAGTGCATATACCACCATGTCCCAATTTTGTGTTTTAATGGTTTGATAACTATGTTCTACTACAATTGGTGTTATGGACTAAAGGTTACATCCTCCTAAAATTCCTATTTTGAAGCTCTAACCCCCAATGTGATGGTATTTGGCCCTTAAGAGCTAATTACTTCATGAGGAAAGGCCCTCATGGTGAAATTAGTGCCTTTAGAAGAAGAGGAGCTCCACTGCTGTGGCTCAGCAGGTTAAGAACCTGACATAGCATCCATGAGGATGTGGGTTTGATCCCTGGCCTCATTCAGTGAGTTAAGAATCTGGCATTGGCACAAGCTGCAACGTAGGTTGCAGATGCAGTCCAGATCAAATGGTAACTACTGAGTGCCCTTGGGACAGAGCAGGTTAAGGATCCAGCAATGTTCCTGCAGCAGCTCAGCAGCTCAGGTCACTGCTGCATTGTGGGTTCACTCCCAGGCCCAGCGATTTCAGCATGACACAGGTGCAACAAAAAACAAACAAACAAACAAAAACAAAGACAAAAACAAACAAACAAAAAACCACTGAACTACTGAATGAGAGGCTGACAAGGCCGAGAGTAAGAAATCAGCAAGGCATTAAAGTCTACATAGATCTCTGAAGGTGACCTAGAGTGTAGCCAGGAAGGAGACAGCAATCATAGCAGAGTAGCTGGGTACTTATTTCTATAAATGGTAATCTTTTCATCATTTAAATGTTATAAAAATCCATTTATAGCCAGCCTAACCCAGACAAATAAGACAGTACAGTTAGCAGTAATCCCAATTAAATCCAGTCTGAGTTCCTGGGCGCACCCCTCTCCCAACTGCATACCCCTCTCCTCATTTTCCTTGAACTCCACCCATCACATGGGGTCAACCCTTCCTGATAAATTGGGCTCCTGCAAAATCAATTCAGCAGACGCAAAACAGCAGCACACTCAGGTAGGAGACCAAAGAAAGGGGACTGCTCCAAAAGGACAGGGCTCTACACACTCACAACCATTACAGAGCTTAAGCGAGAATATCTTGGAGTCAACGCCAAGCAGACAGGAAAGATTCCAAGAATCTGGGGGAGGGAGAAAAGTACTATAGGGCAAGGGGAGCTGAGATGCTTCACTGTCAGAAGGGGCTTCTCCTGACCCCAGAGGGATGAACCATTGGGAGCTTCCTTCAAGGGAGGAATGGGTCTTCATCATCTTTATAACATCTTTATGCCTGGCTCGCACCTGCTGCCCAGTGAATGGAAGGCACAGAAGAGAGCAGACCCTCCAGGTGAGAGTCAGGTATGAGCAGAGACAGTGAAGAAGTGACACAAGGACATTCAGATGACCAAGCCACTCTATGGTTTATGTCAGTGTCAGCCAACTGCAGCTTGTGGACTAAATCCAGCCTGCTGTCTGTTGTATGGCCTGCAACTGTACAATGTACTTGCTAATTGTATAAAATGTATAAAATTGTAAAAAAAAAAAAAGTTTAAAAATTGTGTAAAATGTATGTGTAAAATAGATTTTACATTTTTCCAAGGGTTTTAAAAGAATCAAAAGAAGATTCATCTTAATTATTTTAAATTTTCAAATTCAAATTCAATGCCCATGAACTCTTCTTGGAACATGGCCATGCACATTCATTTATATACTGGCTGGGATTGCTTTGTTATGACAATGGCAGAATTGAGCAGTTGTGACAGAGACCATCTGGCTCACAAAACCTAAAATACTGACAATCTTGCCTTTGACAGAAAGTCTGCCAAACCCTGGTGTGTGGGACTGGCTCACCCTAGAATTGTGCAGTGGACAACTTACATCACCAAATATACAGCCCTGGCCCGAGATATCCTGGCTCCTTGTTGGTTTCCACCTTGTGCACCTTCTACTTAGGCCAACACCTTACCACTCTGCTCCAGTCATATGCCTTCTTGCAGGCCAAGGGTTTCACACCCGCTGCTGAGACTGTCAGGAAGTCTCCTACCAGGTCATCAGACACCAAGTTCCCTTCTTATCACTCAGGATGCTTTTCAAATACCCTCCCCACAAAGAAGTTTTCCCTTACCAATCACTTAGAGCTCTGACTTCTCTTTGTCCCACCATTTATTGTTAATCTGAAATGGCCTGTGTGTGCATTTGTACACATGCTTATATCAACCATCCCCACTAGAATACAAGCCTGGGTCTTGTCACTGCTGTATCTCCAGGCCCGGTCACATAGCAAGAGCTCATAGAATATCCCTCAAATGACTTTAAGAACTAATGCTAGGTAGTTTCTGTTGTGGTTCAGCAGTAATGAACCTAACTAGTATCCATGAGGACTCGTGTCTGATCCCTAGCCCGGCTTAGTGGGTTAAGGATCCAGCATTGACGTGAGCTAGGGTATAGGTTTCAGATTCAGCTTGTATCCTATGTTGCTATGGTTGTGGCATAGGCTGGCAGCTGCAGCTCTGATTCGACCACTAGCCTGGGAAGTTCTGTATCCTGCAGGTATAGCCCTAAAAAGCCCCCCCCAAAAAAAAGAAGAAGAAAAATTCATGCTAATAAAAATCTTTAAAATACCAATGGATGCAAGAGTTTATGACATTATTCTGCTTTTTGTAAGTGTCCTGAGCTGGAATCCAGAATGGAAAGGACAAGCATCCAATTACATATTATTTGTAAAATGATGTGCTCATTGAATCATTCAGTATCCATTCCATAAAATGCTGTGTGAGAGAGATCTTACAAAATTTAATTCCAAGAGAATAAAAAATGTTTACAGCCCTTACCAACACCTATTCTTCCTGACCATAAGACTGAGAAATCTTGGAATTCCCGCCACTGTGGCACAGTGGGTTAAGAATCCTACTGCAGCAGCTCAGGTTAAAGGATTTTTCAATGCCATAGCTGTGGCTTAGATTCAGTCCCTGGCCTGGGAACTTCCATATGCCACGGGTGCGGCCATAAAGACTAAGAGATCCATCACATTGCCCTTTTTGTCTTGGCCTCCAGGAAAACAAGATGCTATTCTACTTTTTTATATGTTTGAAATTTTTCTTAAGAAAAAGGGGGGGAGATCGGCATACAGCCAACCCACCATTCATATGTAAAAGCAAAATAAAAACATTTTAAACAAAAATCAAACAAAAACCACGAGGAGACATCTGGGCAAATTACAAGACTTGTGCCATTCGCACTGTGTCTCCTGCCAAAATGGGGGCTGGGTATAAAAAATGAGACCATCCCAGAGAAAAACAGTGGAGTACCCAGGACTCTCTGTTGTAAGTGTCAAAACTTAAATTCAGACTCATTTAAGAAAAGCAAATCAGAACGTATGGCTTACAAACTGAAAAGTCCAAGGGGCAAACTCCCTCCAGCACAGTGGGATTTAGGGATGGAATGGCTGTCTCTGGACCCCAGCCTTACTCAGAGCTGCTTGGCTTGGCTTGCTTCACTCTTGGATAGGCACTCTGAATGGAACAGCTACAAGGTCCCACACTCCTAAAGGGAAGGACAGACCATTCATTCCTGCGAGGAAAGCTGGAAGTTCTGGTGACTCTGATTGGCCCAGCCTGGATCACATGCCTTTCTGGAACCAATCTATGGGGCCAAGAAGGTGGAGTCCTCTGGGCAGCCTGGACCAAAGTCTCCTCAACCCAAACCATCAACTGAGCTGTACTGCAGCTCTATATAAGGAGTATTCCCTGCAAGAAAGGGATGCTGGCTACACACTGGACACATAGGATGGGGCTTGGGGCTAGGACTGGCTTCTACACTAGAACATAGAGGGACAAAAGTCAGGGAACTGACTCTGGGGTTAGATTCAGGCAGTTGGGGACCCAGCCAAAGATGATGGAACTGTCAAACCGGGATGTTATTAAGTGACTTAGGACAAGAAACAAGGCCACCCACTGTACCACTTGGAACCAAGAAAAAAGGTCAGCCCTGGGGATGAATCCAGCACCAGAGATACTGCAGAGGAGGCAAGAGCTTTGATTCAGGGCTAGCCCCAGAGTCCAGGGACTGCCTCCTGTGTCTCCAATCTCAGGGCCACACCAACACTGAAGGAAGCAACAGACAGGGAGACCTGCCTGAGCGCCTTCTCAGTTGCTCGGGTACAGGCCCTGGAAGTCAGCCACTAAGCAGCTTCAGTGCATTCTTCACCAAGCCCCTGGGGACAAAGGAGGCAGCAGAAGAGGGGTGCTTCATGCAGATGTGCACAGTCAGAAAGGACATGGCTATTGAATAAGCATTGAGATTCTGCTGTGTAGCTCAAGGAACTGTATCTGATCACTTGTGATGGAACATAATGGAGGATAATGTGAAAAAAAAGAGTATATATATATATATATATATATATATATATATATATATATATATATCTGGGTCACTTTGCTGTATGGCAAAAATTGACAGAACATTGCAAATCAACTATAATTTTAAAAAATTAATTTAAAAATAAAGAAAGGGCATGGCCAGGAGCCTGCAAACATGAACAAGAAAGAGAGAAAAGTGATAAAAAGAAAAGAAATTGGGTCTCAAATTTGCCCCTGTCCTGTTTCCCTTCTCATGATTAACTTTCTTTCTTGCATGGAAACCCAAGAGGCCTGCGGTTTTCTCATCTGCAGAGAAAAGAGAATAACAGCAGTTCCTCGTGGAGTGATTGAGTGGGGTTCATGCAAAGTAGTTAGCACCAGGCCTGGCACAGAATAAGCATTCAATCGGTGTTGATTTTTTTAGTATTTCTAGTAGTAGTAATATTAAATGTGTACTGAGAGTGAACGAATGAAAGAGCAGATGAATTCATTCGCATGTAGCTATGCAGCTCCCTTCAAAGTGACATATCCCCTTGACTTATACAAAGACGAGTTCCTCTTATTATTTTTCTAGTTAACTGAAAAAAAAAATCCAATTTGAGCAAACTCTCCATCAGCCTCTTGCTGCATCCTGTGCAAACGGCTTCCTTAATTAAAAGATCTTAATCACAGCATAGCTTTTCCCATAGAGCTTTCCAAGAGAAGGCAGAGAAGGCTCTGCCAGGGTGGGTCCTGTGAAACATCAGAGGGAGGGAAGAAGGCACCTACCTCGGCAGGCACCTTGGGGACTACACAAAGCATGAAGCTCCCTCTCCCCCATCCTAATCCAATCCTTCCTACCATCATCCCTCTCACCTCTCTTCCTCACAGTCTTCATTCTCTTTAAGACTCACTCCCTTCTGTCTCAGCTTGTCTTGGTCACTAGGTCGTCCTGACCTCTGTGTTCCCACAGTAACTCCCTCTTCCAGTAGCTTTGCTCCTTTGCAAACCAACAAGTTGCTCAATTGTGGTACATCCTTGGATAACTTCCACTTGGGGCCTTCCCTCCAGTCCCTCCTTATGCCTTGCTCATACCAAAGTCTTTTCTATCACCTCCTTCAAGATACAGACATACACCCCCAAATTTCCCTCCTCCAAGAAGGTTTGATCATGGCCGTGGTGGTGGTGGTGGTGGTGGTAGTGATGATGATGACCGTGATTGCTAAAGTCATCCCACTCTGTATAGAACTCCCTCCAACTTCCATCCTCCGAGGACCTCGTTGGCATGGTACATTGAGTACAAGCTGGCCCATGTCTTGTATAGAGAGTTCCCTCCATAACAAATCTGTCCACATTTGCTCTTATCTGCCCTTCCTGGGAGCAGGCAGGTAACCACTGATGAAAATGGGGTTGGCTTTCTATGGGGCCACATTTGAGGAGATTACAGCTTCATTTGACATACTTTAAGCCAAAGTTGTGGCCTGACCACAGTTTATAAAAAGAGATCATGTGGTCTAGATGTCCAAGAGAATATAGATTCTGGTGAGTCTGAGGCAAGGGTTAAAACCCAATTCGGGAACTGCCCTGAGTAGGCGGGAGGACCCTCATTTCCGGGAAGGCCAGTGGGACCTGCAGATCCTCTTCTGGACAGATACGAATGGTGAATGGGCCACCAGGGAGTGTGAGTCAGAAGGAGTGGGGAAGGAAAGGACAGTATTTTCAATTTAAAACAGACCATAGAGATCTTCTATTCCAGGATTTTTCACATAGTTTTTTTTTTAAGAAAGGAATCCAATCAAAAATTTATATTTTTATCGTATGACCATTTTCCATCAGTATATCTACTTTTTTACTTTTATAATTTTTTTATTATTGTTGACCTAACAATGTTCTGTCATTGTCTGCTGTACAGCAGAGTGACCTAATCATACACACACACACACACACACATATATATATATTCTTTTCCTCATATTATCGTCTATCACGTTCTATCACAAGTGATTGGATATAGTTCCCTGTGCTATACAGCAGGACCTAATTGCTTATCCATTCTAGAGGTAATTGTTTGCATCTACTAACCCAAATTCCCAGTCTATCCCATTCCCTTCCCCCAACCTTAGCAACTACAAATCTGTTCTTTCATGTAGTTTGTTTTTTGTTGGTTGTGGTTTCTTTTTTCTTTTTTTTTTTTTTTTGGCTTTTTAGGGCCACATCTGCAGCATATGAAGATTCCCAGACTAGAGGCCAAATCAGAGCTACAGCTGCCAGCCTACGCCACAGCTCATGGCAATGTCAGCTTAACCCACTGAGTGAGGCCAGATATTGAACCTGCGTCCTCATGGATACTAGTCAGATTCATTTCCTATAAGCCATGATGGGACATCCTTTCATGTAGTTTTTAAGCCTCAGAAACTTCTTCAAATAATATCCTTTGCAAATAATACACTTTGCAAAGGATGTTCTCTGATTTACTTCATCATCTAATTCAGAGAGGCCTTGCCTAGCTTATAGAATCATCATTTTGTAGGTCAGAGGTGGCAGAGTTTTGGCAATCTTATGTGATTCAGCCTAATAGAAATGCTTCAGGATCCATTTCTATCAATTTTTATCAGTACATCACCGCTCACTTTACTCTTAATCTAAGGAATCACAAACTTTGCACTGGCTTTGCTGTCCTCTTCCTTCTTGCAGTCTTTGTTCAGATGGTGGTTTTCTAGACATCAGAATACAATAGAAGGATCAAACACAGGGTACAAAAGGAAGTATGAGCAGGTGCTCTGAAATCCACAATGTCCCAGAGACAAACAGGAAAAAGCTGTGCATTTGTGCTGCTCTTCTTTCTTCCCCACGTGGAACTATTTTCATGCAGTGAAATTCATGGAAGTGAGTGTTTCATAACCCGAGGAATGCTCTCTCCATGACAACGCACGCAAGCAGGCAGAGTGACTGTATTATATGTTTCTTTATTAATAAATTTTATTACTAATTACAAATATGATAAAAAAAACCATCATGTAATACAAGATAGAAAATACAGAAAACAAAAGATGTGTTTTGATCAACGATCCTACCCCTTTAGAGAGAGCTGTTGTTAACAATTTGATATGTTTCCTTCTAATCTTTTTTCAAAAAATAGAAATACACTGAAAATATAAATAAACGTTTAGTGACATACGTTTTTAAAAAAGAATGGTCACACATACCTATTGATTATAATTCTTTATTTCATTCCATTGCATATTGTGACCATGTGTTTACATCAGAAAATATGCGTCTACATCAACAGTCTTCTTCACTGGGTGTGATACATTGTGTGGTATAAATGATGAGCTATTTATCCATTTGCTAATTGTTGAACATTAAAAGGTTTTTTTAATTATAAATGTCATGCTGGTAAAAGTTCTTCTACATATATCTGCGCATTTGCCTAATTATTTCCTTATAAAAGTGGAATTGTTGGACCAAAACAGTATATACTAGTATGGACACTGTTGGTTGGCAGACCAACCCCCCATCCACAGCTCCAAGTCCTAGTCATATGTGTACTAACCATGCCTTTATTTTCTGTTTCTGATGACATCTGGGACCTTGCTGACTTTGGAAAGACTTCCTCCCACTCTAGGGTTAACCAATTCTTAGCAAAAAGCAATTTTCAAGTAGGAACCAACAACCCAGAGCCCACACCCCACCACCTCCTTCACTGGGCTCTCACACTCAGGGCAACCTACCCTGACACCAAAGAGCCAGATAATGGGAAACCCAGCCCCTGTGCCTCAGAGCCCTTGAGCTTATTCTAAACAGCCAGTCCAAAGCCTGCTGACCCTGCCTCAGCTGCTCCTTCCCATGCAAATCACAGTAAAACTCTTAATTACCTTTTACCTTCTGTCCCTCTGCCTCCTGACTGACCCTGGTGCTTCCCCAGGTGGCATGTCCCTGCCTCTTAGAAACTATGTATAACAAACAAGTTTTTCAATGGAAATCATCTCCAGCTCCTGTTGGCTTTATTGTACCTCAAATTTTCTATTAATATGCTACATTTTAAAACACAAGAGCAGAGGATGGGGCACAGGCCTGTCCACTATTTCTTTTGTAATAGGTGCAGAGCCTATAGCCTGAAAGCCCTTTGGCATGGCAAGCTGCATGTTTCATGGTGACTTGTCAGTGGTAACAGGAGAAGAATTTAGACCCAGAATTGACCACTAACAGAACAGGGTCATCAACAGCACCCTGCCCACCACCTTCTCCAGTTACATCTCCATCTGCCACTCCTTGGAAGGGAAGCTTTATGACATCCTCTCTTGCCACATCTTGCCAGCTGGCTTCCCATAAACAGGTATGAAGTCCAGGCGGGCAGGTTTCTTGAGCCTGTACCTTGATGCAGTTCCAAATACATGCTTAGATACATAGGCATGAACAGAAGTCAGAATGTAAATAGAGCACAAAGAATCCATTAGTCCAAACAAGCTGATACTCTTGGAGGCAGCACAGAAAAAAATTTTTCATTTTTTAAAGTTTTATTGAAATGGAGTTGATTTACAACATTGTCATAATTTCTGTTTATCACAAAGTGGATGTGCTGGGGTTGTGGGATGGAAATCCTATAAAATTGGATTGTGATGATCATTGTACAACTACAAATGTGATAAATTCATTGAGCAATAAAAAAATAAATAAAATTTAAAAAGTGACTCAGTTATATATATATGTGTGTGTGTGTGTGTGTGTGTGTGTGTATATATTTATTTATATACCCATATCCAGGAAAAGTTTTAAATCACAGGAGTTAGAGTTAGACAACCTGAATATGAACCAGTCCTGTTATTTGTTTATTTCATGAGCTCTGGAAAATTTCTCATATTCATTGATGGTCAATTCCTTCATCTTTAAAATGGAAAAAAAGAAGTTTCCATTGTGGTGCAGTGGAAATGATCCTGACTAGTATCCATGAGGACATGGGTTTGATCCCTGGCCTCACTTAGTGGATCAAAGATCCAGCATTGCCATGAGCTGTGGTGTAGGTAACAGATGCAGTTTGAATCATGCATTGCTGTAGGCCCGCAGCTGTAGCTCCAATTCAGCCCCTAGCCTGGGAACTTCCATATGCTGCAGGTGTGTCCCTAAAAAGAAAAAAAAAATCCTATCTTATAAGGCTGTTATTAGAATTAAATGAAATCCCTCAGGTAAAGCACTCTGTTAGTTAGTTAAAATTCTTTCAACTGCAATGACAGAAATTAAGCACTCACTACCAAAGAAAAAAAAAATATTAGGTCACATAACCTGGAAGTTCAGGATGGTTAGTTTCAGGCAGTGCTGGATCCAAGGGCTCTAATGACATGACCAGGCCTCAGTCTTTCTCTCCACTCCACAGCCCTGTTGTCCTTGGCATGCAGTCTTTTGCAGAGAGGCTTTCTGTATTAGGGCCTAACTGGCTTCTGGAGACCCCAAGCCCACATCATTCCTATGGCTTGTTATCCCTTTAGAGCAAGGGAAATTGATATAGCAGGGTTCCAGTAGGATTCCTGTGAAGGCCTCTGATTGGTCCAGTTTGGCTCTTATGTCAGTCCTTCAAACCATCATCTCTGTGGTCAATACCAGCCACAGGCCAACCCTGGGTGGGAATCAGGGAAATAACACCAAAGAATGAACTGGTTGGTTGCCTAAAGGTGGGGATGCTGAGACCAACATCCCTTGTCCACTACAAGTTTCAGCAGAAACTGGAACTGAGTTTACACACTGATACCGTTTGGAGAAACTCTGTCCTGCATACTTGGTCTGTGTGGCTCACCCAGCATGGTCAACAGTGGACATTAACTGGGCACATTAAATATTGCTGTGGGAAGTGTAAATTATCACAGTTCTCAAGAAGGGCAATGTGACAATAACTATCGCAATTAAAAATGCCCATGCTGGAGTTCCCATCGTGGCGCAGTGGTTAACGAATCCGACTAGGAACCATGAGGTTGTGGGTTCGGTTCCTGCCCTTGCTCAGTGGGTTAACGATCCGGTGTTGCCGTGAGCTGTGGTGTAGGTTGCAGACGCGGCTCCGATCCCGCGTTGCTGTGGCTCTGGTGTAGGCCGGTGGCTACAGCTCCGATTCAACCCCTAGCCTGGGAACCTCCATATGCTGCGGGAGCGGCCCAAGAAATAGCAACAACAACAAAGACAAAAAAAAAAAAAATGCCCATGCTTTTGACCCAGTGGTTCCATTTCTAGGAATTGATCCTATAATTCACTCTCACATATATAGTTCTGGGAAATAACTACATAGAAAGTTATAAGTATACAGTTTATAAGAGTAAAAGACTGGAAACCACCTAAATGCCCATTAACAGAGGACAAGTTTTGGAAAACACGATATGCTGATTCAAAGAAAATTTGGAAAAAACAAGATAAAATGAAAAGTAAATCTCTTGGGAGTTCCCTTCATGGCTCAGCAGTTACGAACCCCACTAGGATCCATGAGGGTTTGACCCCTGGCCTTTCACAGTGGATTAAGGAGCTGGGGTTGCCATGAGCTGTAGTATAGATTGCAGACACAGTTCAGATCCCACATTGCTTTTGCTGTGGTGTAGGCCAGCAACTATAGCTCTGATTTGACCCCTAGTCTGGGAACGTACATATACCACAAGTATGGCCCTAAAAAGCAAAAAAAAAAAAAAATCTCTTAATGAAATGATATTGACCAACTTGCAAATATTTAGTTGAGCAAAAAATCAAAGTGTAGCATAGGGCATATAGCATGGCCATTTAAGAACTGGGGAACAGTGTGTTTGTGTGTGTGTTTTCATGTTCCTAGAAAGATTCACGAGAAACTGGTAACATTGGTCATCTGCCAGGGAGAGAATTACTGGAGGGGTAGGTCTGTCTGAAGGAGAGAATGGAATGGCAACTTTTAGATGAATATTGTATTTGATTAGCATATTTACATTATTTTTTTTAAGGCTGCATCCATGGCATATGGAAGTTCCTGGGCTAGGGATTGAATCCAAGCCACAGCTGCAACCTACACTGCAGCTGCAACAACACCAGATCCCTCAACACACTGTGCCAGGCCAGGGATCAAACCAGCATCCCAGAGCTCCAGAGATACCACCAATCCTGTTGCACCACAGCCGGAACTCCCGATGTCAGATTCTTAACCCACTGCACCACAGCAGGAACTCCTATATTTCTGAACCACATAAATATATTACCTATTTTATTTTGGTTTTTAATTTTTATTAAGGTATAGTTGATTGACAATGCTGTGACAATTTCTTCTGTACAGCAAAGTGACTCAGTCATATATTTACATACATCCATTTTTTTACTTTATTTTTTCGTCATGGTCCACCCAGGAGATTGGATATAGTTCCCTGTGCTATACAGTAGGACTTTGTCGTCTAAGCATTCTAAGTGTATATTTTACCTAGTTTAAAATAAAATAAAAGCATTATTATCCAAATAATATAATATTAACTGCTTTGTGGGCTGGTTTTATTTGGAGTTCATACACAGCCTGGGATCTCAAAAGAAAAAGACCTCCACACATTTATTTCTTCAGATTTCTTCACATCACTAATCACCTAGATGTTTAAGAAACACATAGGGATGGTTTCCATGAGATGAAGTGAAGCAGGGAAGACTTCCTGATAGAAAATTCCAACAGGCTCTTGAAAGATTGCATTTGAAAGGTAAATAAGAGCCCAGCGTGGGCAGAAGGAGGAGGGGCTTCCAGGCAAAGAGAAGAGCACGGGACTGAAACCTCCACATTTGCAGAAAACATTATGAGGGGACCAGGCTAAATTCCAAGAAGCTGGGGGAGGATGTGTCCTTGGAGGGGTCAAGACCAGGAAGGTCGGACTAGGTTCAGCAGGAATGAAGGAAGCCAGTCCTGACCAAACCACAGCTCTGGAGGCTAATGAAAAGGTCCGACACTCGGGGACCAAAAACACCCCCTCTTTGGTGGCTTCGTCTTCACAGGCCATGTTTGCGGCCTTCCAGTTACAGAATTCTGCCTTAAAAAAGAAGAACCCAATTACCCCTACCACTCGGAGCCAGCTGTATTTACGCCTCCTCCTTCCAAGCCTGAAGCCCCGTCTGCAGTGGGCGATGCAAGGTGCCACCCAGGGCAAAGCAGCCCCAGGCCACCCCTTCCCGTTCACAACCCACGGCATCTTCTGTTTCTGGAAGGCGCCAAACTGTGTAGTGAAGCTGGAAAGAAGCCAGCTGTGCCAGAGCTTCACCCTCAGGCCCCCAGGTTCTCCACCCAGTCCCAGACCTCCCTTCTCAAAAGTTTCTGTTGGCTCTTCCCATCACCCCTCATCCTAGACATGAATTACTCCTGACCACAAGGGTGGCAGGGACAACCAGATGACATGTCTGCCCAGCTGTTCCACCAAGGGGTCGGGGACTGAAAACAGAGGTGAGTGGTGCTCTGACCTGGGGCAGTGTGCTAAGGCCAGGGAGCAAGAGGAAACAGCAGGGTTTCAGAAAGGGCCTCAGGACCCTTGAAAGCCCACCTCCCATGCTGGCTCCCACTCAGCCCAGAACAAGCCCAGTCTGTCGTTGGGACCTTCATGTCCTACAAGTTGAATTTGAAGGAAAGATGTAACCAAATAACATTTTTTCACTTTTAAAATATTACATGTCATCCACATTGCTTTTCTTATCAAAATATAGAAATAAGCAAAAGAGAGATAAGGAATATAAAAAAACCTACTGTCCTAAAATATTGATATTTATTATTTTGGTATACATACCAAAGGTTTTTGCTTTTTTGTTTTTATTTCAAAAAATAGAATCATATGGTATACTTTGCTTTATAATGTGATTTTCTACTTACCAAATCATAACCATCTTTCTACAATACTAGATAGTTTTTTACAACATGATCTTTAATTAGCTTCACAGGACACCATTGTTTAGATGCACCCAAATGTATATAACTGGCACCCCACCATGATTACTTTATTCTAATTTTTTGATCTTGAAAATAGTGTTTCAGTGAACATTTCTATGTGTATACCTTTGATGCTTGGTCAGTTATTTCTTTCATGATAAACTTCTAGAAGGAAAACTTCCAGTAGAAGGGCTTGTGTTCTTTTAGGCATTTAGGTTATTCTGCCAAATGATAGAAAATAAAATTTCTCCACAGAATTAAACCCCATTCTAGCAGCTTGTCAAAGGTATGGCTCCCTGGATTCACCACACCTACACTGGGATTGGGAGATGACCATGACCAGCAGAGCCACAGTAAGCACCTGAATTAAACCATGGAAGGAACCCAACCCATTAGGTCAATGGCTTCATCCATCATAGTGATGCTTATACGTTAAAACACTACCTCCATCCTCAAAGTAAGTCCACAAGGAGGGAGGATCCCTCTTTCCACCTGAGGAAACTGAGGCTCAGATGGGTTAGAATATTTGCTCAGTGTAATGTTTGCCCAGCAAGGGAAGTGCCAGATCCAAAGGAAACCATCTGGTGCTGCCACATCCTAAAAAGAGGAGGCACTACCTGCAGGGACAACCCTTTCCTTGTCCCCTACATACTACTCCCCAGGTCACTGGCATAAACACAGGCCTCTCACAGCCAAGGGCAAGTTATCAGATGATTTCCTTACAGTAGCTCTCTGAGAAAAGTTGTCATGAAGGACTGAAATTCAAATTCAAACCATTGTCTTGTGCAGTTGATGGCAGGAGAGAGTATGGGTCATGGACTCCTGTTGTGTGCCAAGAACATGCCCCTGCTACAGACAGTGGCAGATGTAGAAGTGCTTTGACACTCAGGCTGCCGACAGAGGCTGGAAGGAATGATGGAAGCCCAGGAGCTGCGGGTTGTTTCTCTCACCTTTGGACAAGAATCAGGGTCAGTCTTGATGTTTGGATTGGAACCAACTAAATAACCAATAGTATCTGCAAAGCCAACATCAATTTATTCCCTGATTTTCCCTGCTCTACTTACCTTAAGAATCTGATCCCCATGTAGAAACATAGCTTCTATTGTTGGATGGTTGTTCTACCTGAGATGTAGCTTCCAATTACAAGCCAGCTCAGGCAGAAATCCATGGGCATACTCTGTCTCAGAGAAATATTCTTGTCACATAAGAATCCCCCTATTAATCAAAAATCACATTATGGCTTCTAGAATGAAGTTTCCTTTACTGCTTTTTAATAACAAGCCCAAGATAAGATAAAACTGGTAATTGCACGTTCTCTTCTGATGGGAGATAATACAAAAGTGGTATAGAAATTTGACTTAAAAGAGTATATTCACTTGGCTAATAGGCTTCCATTATGTGGTCTTTACTCATTCATTCATTACAATTTTTGCCACATATGGAAAACTTTAATTGGAAGTTACTTATTACATTGTTCCTGAGTGTTAACAGCAGAGGAAAGTTTTCGATGATCAAAGAAGGATGAATTCAATAGAAGCCCAGAATTTTCTAGACAGTAAACCCTGCAGAAGCAGACCACCTAGACCAATCACAGGGGAGAGTTTTCTCAACAGATGACCTTCAGATCAGAAATTAAGGGCTTAATTCATATTGGTAAAGCTCAGACTTTTTTTCAGTGGAAGAAAATGCAATAAATGAATTCTAAGTTATCTACCGATATGTGCATTTTATTTTATTTATAACCCATATTGCAGAAGGCAACTGACTCTCAGCTATTATCTGGAGGCAAAAGAAAATAATCATATACAAGGAAATCCTTCCATTTATAGGTTTCTTTTGTAAGATTTTTTTTTCCAGCTTACAAGCTAGGCCTTAATTACCAGTCATGAATGCCTATTAACCAATTAAATCATATTTACATTGCTGACACCAGCAAGTTAAACTCAAGTAGCACATTCACGAGGGAATATTCCTGATCAAGATGCACAGCCCAACAAACACCTAATGTAACACATATAATTGAAATAAGAAGCACAGCTTCCCAGACAATCACCCTAGTTCCCATCAGCGCCGGCTGGGGTTCAGTCCCTCCTTGGGACATAACACAAAGGTGTGGACTCAGTGCCAGGGGTTGTCTGTGGTCCAGAGAGCTTTGTGAATTGTGTTTCCCCGGGCCTCACTCACATTGCAAAACAAAAGCCTTTAAAGCAGATTTTTTTTGTCCAAGTCAGTTCTTCAGCTTTGATTTTAACTATAAGATGAAAAAGTGTTTCTTTGCATTTGGAAGTATGTGTAAGCCAGACTCAATCCAAGGTTTACCACCATTGTCATTATTACCATCACCTTCCTATAGATGCTAAAGCCAGAAAGATTATGCTCACACCCAGCACAGGTCAGGAGCCTAGGTTTCTGGCCCCTCCTGCCCCTCCCCAGAGGTGTCAACTGCTTTGGAGGGACCCAGGCAAGAAGTCCTTTGCTTATCAAGCAGTTGACCCACTTTGGGCCGAACAAAAATTTGTGAATCCACTCTGCCCTTCAGATTCAGCATATAGAACTTTGATCCTTTCTTGGAGAAGAGTCTTGTGAAAAATACTTTCTGTAGCTAAGCTTGAATCTAAGCTCTCCCTGTCCTTAGAGGTCTCTTTAATAAAACATTGGGAAATTGATAAAATAAATGGCAGCCACCCCATAGACATTTTTATGGTGGCCCCTTCACCTCTCCCTTCCCAAATCACCACCATTAATTAAGAACACACAAGGATGGTACCTAGTCTTGGCACTGACTAGTGAAAAACTGCAGCAAAACAGAGAAAGCACCTCACCAAGGGGCTATAAGCATGATTCCTGGGAGCTGGTGTGGGAAAAATCTAGCATAAAAAAACTTAAGATGCTGCAGAGGGCCTTCCAGCTGTTTCCAGAGGCCATGGAAATTGACACGCAGCCAGCTTCCCATTATACTCTGGCCTCCATCACCTCTTCATTCATTCAACAAAAAATGTTAAGCATCCCCCTTATACCAATCAAAGAAACCACCATGACAGCCTTAAAGGAGCTCATGGTCTGGGGGTGAGGGGAGGAGGGAGTGGTAGAAAAGCCACCCGAAGAGTGTAATCAGTGTTGGGGTCACAGTTCAAATGGAATGGGAAGAGACCCCAGAAAGGCAGACCTCACCCAGATTTGGAGGCAGGAGGGGCAGGGGAATGGGAACACATTATCCATGGAGGTGGTGCTTGAGCTGAGTCTTGAATGACAGGTAGAAGCTATCTAAATGTTCAAAGGAAGGAAAGCCATTCTAGCAGGAGCACAGAATCTGCAAATGCATAGAAGTTGGAGGAACAGGAGGCAGCTATCATGGGAGTCGTGAGGAACAGAAAAACCACATCCAAGTTCTTCAGCAACTCCAGGAGCCCCTCCTCCCACAGGTGGAATACACTAGGACTTGATGCATGTTTATTAGATCTGACTAGCCATCACCAGAAACCTGAGCACTCGATGCTGTACAGCTAAAGCCTGGCTCAGAATTTGACTGAGAAAGGTCAGTGGGAGAGCCCAGACCTGCCCAGGTCACACTAGAAGTCCCTGGAGAACTTTCTTAATCTCTCTCATCCTCAGTTTCCTCATTTTGAAAATTGGCTTCAGCACATCTGCTCTGAAAGGTTTTTCTGAGCATTTAAAATAATGCCTTTGACATACCTGGAGCAAAGAAAACAAGAGCACATATATGGTAGCTTCATTGCTATTGTTATTGCAGAGCATCTTGGCTGGACCCTCCAGGATGACCCTGGACCACAAAAACAACCACATCCATCCCACACTCACCTGCTGATTTTGAGTTAATTGCAGGTTTATGAGGCGGCAGCTTTGATACCCCCAGAGATCCCAGAGCCTGCACTCTGCCCTATCATGAAGCTTACCTCTCCTTTGAAGCACACAGAACCCGGACACCACTATTTTTCTCCCTTGGAAACTCTGCCCATGTTTCCGTGTGTAAAGAATAACCTTCCTTTTTTTTTTCTAGTTGGAATCTTTATTTTTTTAAGGTGTGCAATGTGGTTATTTTTAATATTTTCAAAAATTTTATTGGCGTATAGTTGGTTTATGTACTGTTGTAACATTTCAGGTGTACAGCAAAGTGAATTAGCTACACATGCACATATATATATATATATATATATATATATATATACACACACACATATATACACACACATATATACACACACACACATCTATTCTTTTTCAGATTCTTTTCCCAGATAGTCTCTCACAGAGTATTGAGGAGAGTTCCCTGTGCCATTGACCAGGTACTTGTTACCTATTAATTTTGTATGTAGTAGTATGTATATGCCAATCTCAACCTGCCAGTTTATCCCTGCACTCAATATTTCCCCTTTGGTAACTGTAAGTTTGGTTTTGAAAACTTTGAGTCTCTTTCTCTTTTGTGAGTAAGTTCTTTTGTATCATTTTTTATTAGATTCCACATAGTGATCTCATATGGTGTTTGTCTTTATCTGATTTAGTTCACTTAGTATGATAATCTCTAGATCCATCTATGTTGCTACAAATGGCATTATTTCATTCTTTTTATGGCCAAGTAATATTCCATCATATATGTGTACCATATTTGTTTATCCACTCCTCTGTTGATGGGCATTTAGATTACTTCCAAGTCTTGGCTATTTTAAATGTTCCACAATGAACATTTTTTTCAAGGTAATGGTTTTCTCTAGATAGTTGCGCAGGAGTGGGATTGCTGGATCATATGGTAGTTCCTATGTTTTGTTCTTTAAGGAACCTCCATTACTATTCTTCATAGTGGTTATACCAATTTACATTCCTACCAACAGTGTAGAAAGGTTCTCTTTTCTCCACACCCTCTCCAGCATTCAGTGCTTGTAGATATTTTGATGATGGTCATTCTGACTGATGTGAAGTGAGACCTCATTGTGGTTTTGATTTGCATTTCTCTAATAATTAATCATGTTGAGCATCTTTTCATGTGTTTTTTAGCCATCTATATCCACTTATTATTAATTGGAGCCAAAGAAGAATTGCAAAGGAAAGTCTGTCAGAGGGAAGAACAATGTCACATTCTCAAGATAAACAGAAATGCTGTTGGAGTATCTGCCTTTGGATTGATAGCACCACCTCCTTTCTGCCCTGAGGTCTGAATTAGTAGTTTCTCTTCTCTGTCTTTCTTCCTTTCATATACTTCCACTCTTACCAATCAATTTTCATGGGTCTTTTGAGGTAAGAAAATCAACTTCACTTATTACAGGGATGACTGCCCATGCCCACTTTCACTAACTCTGCACTGCTACCAGATAGATCTGCCATTAACTCAAAATCAGCACTGAAGGCCTCATACCCTGGGAAAGGACTCAGCCCCTGGCAGTCTGGGGCCAAGCCTGGGTACCAAGCAGGCCTTAGAAATCCCAGCCTGACTGTGCAACATGACCTTGGGCAAGTTACTTACTCTCTCTCAGCCTCCATTTCTCATCTGTAAAATGGTGGTAATATACCTATCACAGTGTTGTGAATGCTTAGCAAGCAATACACAATAAGTAAATGACCACTGCTTTCTATTTTTAGTATCACTATTCTCTCCTTTCCTGACTCTGAAGGGATGTCCCATTGCAGAGGACCTTCGCTGTTCCCAGGAAGAGCTCACACAGATTCTAACTTCTAAGCATCTGTTGATCTCAGGCTCCCTTACAGAAATGGCAGTCTTCTGTTCCATGTCTCTATCAAACTACCTTGCCCCTCCTCCAAAAAACCTGGGAAGAGACACCCTCATTCAGGAAGTCATCCTAGACTGCCTCTATCTGTGTCCAGCCACATTCTTTTTTGGTCTTCCAGCAGGAAAGAGAAAGCATACCACTCAGATGAGATTCCAAAGAGGATTTAATAGAGAGACCATTTACACAAACATGAACGGGGCTTAAAGAATCACCATGGGAAACCAAAGCCCTGAAATCAGCAATGGCAGGAAACTGCATCCAGCGCTTGGGCTGAAGGGAATGCTATTCTCAAAGTCTAATGAGAGCTGGAGCCAGGCTGGAAATGGCCAACCCCAGAAGCCAGAGAGCAAGGGAGCCCGGGAGATACAGTGTGCGCAGGTCAGTCACAGCCCCAGACAGCAGGACAGGGAAGGGGAGGTATCCGGGGCTGGGGTGTGAATGAAGACTGAGGCCCACCCGCATGAGTCTGGCTCCTCCATTTGTCTCTGCAGACAGAATAGCTTGTCAGGGGGCGAAGAGGGGGACTGTCTGCTATGTGCCAGACACACATTTTCCATTTGAGGATCTGACTGAGGTGTCACACTCCCACAATGTTCCCCGCAAACCTTAATCCATGTCTTCTCCCCCTGGATTCCCCTCTAGCCGGCAGATTACCCATCAACCATTAAGCACCTACTGTGGGCCACACACTGGAGCCTCATTTGAGCCACACAACAACCCCATAAGGGCTCATGGTTTGAAGATGAGGAAACTGAGGCCCGGAGAAGCTGACCCCGGCCCAAGATCACTCGTTAGGTCTGCCTCCAGCACTGGCTGTGAAGCCATCGATCTGTGTCATGAGACCCCATGTGTTTTGTGAAAGGGCACCCATCCTGCCTCCCTCCACCCTGGCCAGCTGCCCACGGGCCCTATTCAAGCCCTTATTATTTACCTACCTGCCCCCAAACCTGAACCCTGTGTTAGGTGCACCCAAACAGATGAGCACTCTTTATGGTCATTGGTCCTATTGTCCCCTCCTCAAATACTGTGGAATGGACCAAATGCCATGATGTCTGTCCTTCACCTGGAACCTGCCTGCCAGGGGTGCAAACACCAGAACGAAGCCCAGACAAGCTTCATCTACAGCTCAAAGGCCCGATAGGCCTGCTTCCAAAAGGACTGACTTCTCAGCCTCAGAAATGAGAGAAAATCCCTTTCTGCCAGTCCCTCTGATTCACAATGTGAGGGACCCCTGCACAAGAAAAGGGATTGAGAGGTAGTGTGGTCAGAACAGAACAAAACCAAGACACGTGTCCACTACTGGGTGAAGTCTATTAAAAAATAAACTAGAGGGAGTTCCCATTGTGGGGCAGTGGAATCAAATTCAACTAGTATCTGTGAGGATGTGGGTTCGATCCCTGGCCTCTCTCAGTGGGTCAGGGATCCTGCGTTGCTATGGCTGTGGTGTAGGTCGGCAGTTGTAGCTCCGATTCGACTCCTAGCCTGGGAACTTCTGTATGCCATGGGCGTGGCCCTAAAAAATAAGAAAGAAAAGAAAAAGAAGCTAGAAGTTCACCTCCACGGAGTTTTGGGGACATGGTTCTGCCTGAAATGGGGAGGGAAGAGCCAGTAGGTCAGAGTGCCTTCCAGCTTTCCTGCCAAGCTCTGGGGTGGAGATGCCCACGGTCAGGGTGGGGAGAGGCAGTGGCTTGCTGTTCCCAACAGCAACAGAACAGAACTTGAAAAGCTCTTGAAAAAAACCTTGAAAAGATCTTGACCACCTCTCTGCCTCTCAATGCAGCTATGTGGGCATGGAAAAGCGCAGTCCGTCCTCGGGTTCCCAAGCCCAAGTCTTAGCCCATCTCACCTCACCTCTTCCTCTCTACTCCTCAGTGCTCTGGCTGCAGCCCATCCCCTCTCTTCCCGACCTTGTAGACACGGAGAACAGCTGGGCTTGATCCTCCCAAGAATAACTTCTCTGAGGTTCATTTTAGGGGAAACACCAGGGTCCTGAGGAATGTTCCCCCCTTCGTTTGAAAACGAATGACTTCCTCTTCCAGCCACTCTGAGGGGTTTCCACCTGAGTCGTGGTGACTTCAAAGACTGCCCAAGTTTCTGTGGCAGAGGCCAGAGGCTGGCTGGGGCCTCCACCCGCTGCTGCTGCCCAAGGCTTCATGGCCTCGTCCTCAAAACCAGTCTTCAGCAGCCCCAGTCAGGGGCCCCAGGGAACACGTGCAATGCACTAGGTGTCTGCATTTGCCCAGTTGTGTACGAGCGCTGGTGTTCAGGAGTATGTGTGCATCTGAAATGCACTGCCCTCCTCGTATTGTTAAGAATCCTGGAGAAGCAGAAAGACATGAGGGGAGAAAGCAGTCAGAAGTGTTTCTTCAGATTCAGTTTGTAGTAAGTATTTATGACCAAGTTACAACAAGTCCTGAGAAAGAAGCTTTAATGGAGACACAGATACTTACCATTTGTGTTAATTACAGGCCTCTGCTGGCCCTTCCAATATATGCTTTATGTTCATTTTTTAACACTTTACAGTGATTCTTTTCTTCCTTTAAAAAAAAAAAAAAAAAAAAACGTGCCCAGGGAGCAGCTGTTTTCTATACATCACCAGGCCCTGCAACATTGTCAGGCTTATTGTGAGGTTAATCTGACTGCAGGTGTGTCAGGTAAGAACCAAACTCTGTCCACAAAGATCAAGAACACTGCAGAGGGTGGGGAGGGAGGCCCAAGGACCAGAGGGCATGTTGGTCAGAAGGCGGAAAATTCAAGGACCTGCAGGCTGGACCTGGGGTGTCTGCATCCCTCCTCACCTGGCTGCAGGGTGGCACCACTCTTCTATCAGGGACTCTCTGCCTGGGTCCCAGAAAAAGATGCTCTGCATGCAAAACAGTAGAGTTTTTCAATTGCCGTGTCTCCGGTGACATAATATCTCACAAACAACCTCCATCAATCATACCTTGACAGCTACTGGGCTTGTCCAACACTAAACACAAGTGGACTCTTCTTTTAAGTCCAGTCTTAAGTTGTAGGCAGCACCATCACCCTTCAGCAAACATCTGTAGTTCATCTTATCGTTTGAAGAAATATATGAGTTTCACTATCCTTCTTTTTTTCTTTAAGCCTTTTGCAGCTTCTGCTCCTTGATTTCTTTGAAGACCATCTGCTCCATATAAAATTGGGGGTGGGGGGGCGTGCTGTGCAGAAGGAACATTTGGGAAATATACAGGCTGGGAGAAAATGCAAACGCTGCAACGCTTCATCAGCATCAGCGGGCGAGCCACTTTCCTTCCTGACCTGAACCCTCGCCCCTCTGAAAGTTGGACCTTTGATGTCACTATTGGCTCTGGCTGCAGCTTATTCTGGTTCTGCCTCATGACCATCACTCTACTGCTCAGAACAAGAATCCCAATGGGAGTGATTCTGAGAAACCTCGAACTTGGAAAATGCATGCTAGGGTTGACCTTCCAAGTCCCCTAAAGATACCCCATAGACCGCAGGACAGAAAGAGGAACCCAGGTGTCTTGGGTGATGTTTGTAACAAGGATGGCCATGAATGTCCTGGTCAGGGGAGTGTATGTCATGGCAGGAAGTTACCACTGGGGGGTAGAAGTTGACAGTGGCCTATTCTCGCTTGAGCAGTATTCTCCCTGAGAAGCAGAAGGGAAAAGAAACCAAGCTCAGCAATGCAAAGAACAGCAGCCAGGGCCTCCCTGCTCCTCCTGCCCAAACAGAAGTGTCTAAGCTGAAGCTAGCTTCATGGAGGCGCCAGATGTTTAAACATTTGACCCCTAAAATCATCGCCACCTCCAGCCATGCCCAACTGGGTTTCCTCAGCCCTAATGTGGCCCAGGCAGCCCGCATTGCTCAAGTTACAGAGAGCACTGCTCCACTTGCCAGGAAATTCATTTAAAGGACGCTTTTGATGACCAGGGCGGTGGCTGACTTGTCATGAAAGCAAGAGCTAAAATGGTGCTGATGACGGATATTTTATTATAACACCAGCTCTTCCTTCACCCCGGAAGTTTCTATCCTTCTTATGTGAACCAAAGAAATCCTTATAAATTCCAAAGCTTCCAACAGCCCATTTCTTTCTCCCATCTGTCCAACAAACTCCAGACAGAGCTTTACTTTAACTGATTAAAGCATGTGTGTTTATCATCCTTATTATCAGCAGTATTAGTTTTATCACTAGAATTTCTAGAAAAGATGTGTGATGTTCCAATGCAGTCCTTTGTGGGGTCCTCCTGCTTTTATTTCTTCCACACAGTACTCTGCCATACAGCCACACACACACACACACACACACACACACACACACAAACACAAAGCAATGCATGAAGCCACAGGTTTTTAAGGCTCATTTGATCATTTGCTCCTGCAAATTTCAGTTCTAGCACCATCAGTCTTGTTGTGGTTTGTAATGGAAGGCCTTTCTCTGACTGAGTGCTCAGCGTTCAGGTGGGTACTCCAGCCACAGCCGGCTTTGCCCACACTTAGAAGGCAGTATGGGACCACAGAGGCCCACCTTTATGTAGCAAGGGGCTATCACTATCCCTACCCCTCCTTCCAACAAGGCTGGTAGAAAACCCAAAGCAAGTAAGCATGAAGATTCCTTTGAACAACAGCACAGATTTACCCAACTCTGTCAAGTCTGCAGATTTATGGCACAGAGGCAATTTTACCCGAAGGAAGAAAAAAAAAATACTTTCGTGTCAATCACCTCCTACAAGCCAAGAAAATAAACTCGATTGCAGTGGTTAGCCGCTTGGTGGAGAACTGCAGAGGATCCGCTTTAAAAGTTGATTCTCATCAGCAGCAGCAGAAAGAGTTGAGGGGGAAGGAGGGGACAGTAAGTCTTCCTCTTGGCCCTGGCCCCAGCTACCACCACTCTCCGCAGGCGCCTGTGAAACCCTCTCCCTGCTCCACGATCATGGCCATGATTTGTTGGCCCACTTTTATGTAGAAGCACCTGCATCTGTTGGGGTCTGCACTGCTATCTCCTTGACAGTTCCAGATGTTGTGAAAATGAAATACCTCCTGCTCGAGGAACTGTGCAAGGAGGAGCCCCAAAAGGTGTTCGGAAGACAGTTTAAAAAGACATCTGTCTTTAAATAATTTCAACATCTCATTCATCTATTTATAAGCCCTGTCAGATGTTTGGGGGGGGGTGGGTCTCAGACTATTTTAAGAGGCTCACTTTTACATCAAGATATTTTAACCAATGAGATTTCCATCCTTTGCCCCATGTTTTTCTCTGCCTGGGCTCACCCGCTCCACCCGTCTTCCAAGGCTGTGAATATCTTTGTACATCAAATTAGAGGTAGAAGGGCCTTTCCATCTTTCCACTGGGCCCATCACCACCAGCAGGCTGGGCATCGGGAGGAAAGCAGAGTGGTCTTGGCTGGATTGACTCAGGATTCTTTGGCGAGGAGGGGCCAAGCCCCACTTCTCCTTCAGGCCTCATAACTCACCACACTGTTGACCTCTGCAAACAGGAATGAGACCTAACCTTTACCACGATTTTGGAGCAGTGTCTGAGTTTGAGTTTCCACGGGCAAAAACCTATTTCCAAGACCACCATTTAGAAGACCCATCTCGCTTGTCCTGCTGCAGAGTAATGTTATTCTTGGATCATATAATTTCACTCTCAGGAAGAGTGCAGAATGGTGCTAAGTTGTAAATCACTGCCCTCTGGAATGGATTTGTGCCAGAACGGACCAACCAGAGCATTCCTGACTTGCTGGACCATGGTAAAGGGATTATGGTACGTAAAATTTGGCTAAACATAGCTTGTTTCAATTTCCTATTTTCCTGGTTTTCTGTCTCCCTATGAAAGGTTAAGACCTAGGAGGCAAACGTCATTCATGCTGTAGAATCACACTCACTCCAGGGCAGAACTTCCTACTCAATGGTACATAGATGGTGACCATGCAAGTCTCATGCCAAGGGAATTTGGCTCCATCAGATAGATATTTATAAACTTGACTTTGGGGTGACTTTAATTGGTCCTTCTCGCAAAGCTACCAAAGCAGAAGGCAGTGAACCCCAAGGCCAGCTTGTGGTGCTCTAAACTTGTAAATCACTGTTCACGTTTGCCCTTTCACTTGGGTGAAATTAGCCTTCCCTTTCCCCCGATGTCATTAGATGAATCCTAAAACTTCAGTGACATCCCCTTAGCTGATCAGCTTGCCCTACTGGGGACCCTTCCTGAAATCCTTCAACCCATGTGGATAATGGTTTCTCAAGCTTCAGTCTCTTGAGATTTCATCTTGTGGTGCAAATATACAATTAAAAAAAAAAGATTTTTCTCACCTCTTCCTCCTCATTTGACCACATATGTCCACCAGCCTGCTGGAAGAGAGGCTCCTAGAAATGAGACTGGTAATGTACACTGTCAGCATTGCTGTCTTCAAGTCACTGGGAGCTTTCTCGGTTTCAGGAACCTAAGTTTCCTGAGTTGCTTCCCTGAAGGAACATGGAGGCTGGTGCCAGGACTGCAGAAGCAGGTCAGCAGGTGAGAAGGCCAGGACGGAGGAGCCCACACCCCACTCCTGTGCACACAGAGAGTATGGGGGCTGGCAGCATGGTCAGACCAACTTGAGCAAAGACATCTGCAAATTAGCAAATCCCAGCCTCTGGGGCCGTGTCATGCATTCGTCTTGCTGAATAAGGTAGAACCAGAAAGTAATTTTGATTAGCATTTGTCCAAGCTATTTATCATAGGAAATTACACAACTGCACTGGAGGCTGGGATTTTTACCCAGCTATTCCTGGCTGCATTGTTGGGATTTCGCAGTGGGAGGCAGATGTTTCAGGCAGCAAAGTCCTCTTTGCTTGATCTTTGTGCCTGCTGAAAGTGTCAATATATAAGGGACCCTAAAAGAAGATATTTTTAAATTACAGGCTCAAGAAAACAACTCAGAGGAAAGAGACTCCCTCTTTCACTGTTTCCCCCATGTTCAGGGAACAAGCAGTAAATGTGTCCCCTCTTGCAGGGGAGCCAATCCACCAGCAATCCTCACTGAGAGAGAAATTTCCTCTCATGTATAAGACATGAAAGAAATATTTGAAACGAAAGGTTTACTAAGGGTGATGGAATCTTTATTAAGAATGATTCCCCATAAAAAAGAAATAGCTCTGGATGAAGAGGAGCATTCTAAAAGTAGCATTTGTAAGAATTTGTAAATCTAGGCTGAAATACCTTCACGCATGTCCATGCGTTTTTTGCAAACAATTCATTTTCTTTTTCATCTGTACTGCCACCGATACAGCACTTTCTTAAGTATCTGGAGCAATAAATAATATTTGCAGCCTGGTTAATTTTCTGGGACTGTAGAAAGTCTAGGAAATGCTCAAGAGTGCTGTTTAAAGCACAGAGTGCACTTTTCAAATTGGTAAACTTAGACCAACAAATCACTGGCAGATTCTCTTCTTTATCTATCAGCCTTTGTTAGAAGAGCACCAACAGAGTCTAGCACTTGAAGCACTTGGAGAGATTGACTCTTTTCCCCTCTTTTTTTTTTGAGGGGGGGTGCACCCATACATGGGGAAATTCCTGGGCTAGAGATGGAACTCAAATCACAGCAGCAACCCAAGCCACATCAGTGACAACGCTGGGTCCTTAACCTGCTGAGATACCAGGGAACTCCTTCCCCTCTTAGAGACTTCTTTTCAGTCCTTGACTCTGCCCAGTGGGTGGGTCTGCAGCCCCAGGGAGACAGTGGGCAGGGCTTAACCCAGAACTGGAGGAAGAGACCAGTTCCCTCATCTTCCAAAGACCCAGCGAGGACAAACAACTTGATACAGCTCACAAAGGCCACAATACCTGCATTTCTTATCATTTCAGCCATCTCAGTTGGTTCCCAAAAGAGAAGCTACCATTGCAGTTTTTCCAGAATGGCTGTGCAGACAGGGCTAAATCACAGAGCTCTCACAACCCTGCCATCTGGCTAAAACCTGAAAAATCCAGGCTGCAAGCTGCATGATTTCCCAATACTTCCAAGTCATTCTTCTTCTATTTGAAAATATCTGAATTTCTGGGCCCTGGCACATAACTGTTTGATGTCATTCACAGGAAAGCCTAGTTCTTCTGCACTTGGATATTGATTGGACACGTTACAAACTTCTGAAGGACAAAGAAACCTCTTTTATCCCCAAGAAACCCAAATATTTTTTTGGCCACAGAAAACTGGGGGTCTTTGGAAACATCTGGAAACATACAGTCTGCTCTGCCTCTCCCCCAGATGTTTGGCGCTGCATACACAGAATTCAGCTATGGTGCTGCCTTAGGACATATCCTGTGCCCATCATTGTGAGGAGGACATAGGTGCCCTGCCCATCACTGCCCTGCAGCGCACACCTAATAAATCCTTAGCGATGCGGTATTGGTGGAAAATTGGTGTTTGCACACAGACAGCAGCTTCCCAGGGACCGTGCTTGGGGCTTGATGTGCTCTGTTTGGTGGGAGCAGAGCAGCTGCCTCCCTGAGCCTGGGGATTTCTCACTCAGTGGAGGAAATCCTTTAAGTATTTACAACCATTTAACAACTGCCTATATCCTGACAGTTTTACCTCCCGAATTTTTCCTGATGCACGCCTCTCAGCCTCCACGCCACCCGCACCTCTGACCCCTGATTGCACTGATCTCCCTCCTTCCGCCTGGCCCCATGGACGTCTCTTCTCCAAGCAGCAGCCAGAAAGATCCCTTTACAATGCAGAGCTGTGTGAAAACAAACAAACAAAAACTGCGTGGATTCCCACTGCATTCTAAATCAAGGTCAAAAACCTTACAGACCATCTAGGGCCCGCATGGCAGAGCCCTTCCCTCATCCCAGCCATGTCTGTGGGCCCCACCTGTACTGGCTTTCCTGCATTTGCTCAGGATCTTTGCACATCCTGTTTCCTCTTCTTGAGGCGTGCCCCCTCCCAACACAGCCTTTACTCTGAGATCTCCTGCTGGCCTCTCAGTTCTCAGGTCCAGTCCCATGATCTTGGGGAGGCTTTTTGGATAGCCCCTGACCAGGTCAGAGCTCTCCTCCACCTGCCCCCCCCCAAACAGACACACACACACACACACACACACACACACACACACACACACAACTGTAGCAGCCCCTTCAGTTCCCTTCAGAGTGTTGCCCCTTTTGCTGGGTCATTTGATTATCAGGGGTTTTCCTTCTCTACTCTAAGTCCTATGAGGGAGCAACAATGCCAGTTTTGCTCAATTTGGTATCCTCAGTGCCTAACACAGACCCTGAAGAATCTGGCTATAGTAGGTGCTCAGTAAAAATGGACAAATGAAAGAAAAACTGGCAGACTGACAGAAGAAAAGAGAAAAGGAAGGAAGAAGAGGAGGAGGAAGGGAAGGAGCAAGGGAGCCTGGCTAGTAACACCCAATTCCAACACTATGTGAATTCCTCACCACTTCTAAATCCCCCAAATCCCTGAATCCCATGCATATCACTTCCTTCTCTTCACACACTTTTTCATGAATCCAGAATGCAGTGTTACAAAGAGGGAGAGGAAATGAGAGGAACGGCTCTTTCTCAGCTCTTTCTCCCACGATGACCAGCCCATTCATTCCTTCCACAACCTACCATGGGCAGGCTCCTGTGCTCCTTTCTGGGGAGACACATGTGGCACAGGGTAGAAGCTGCGGGATCCTTGCTGACTCCACCTCACCCAGGATGTTGACCAAGTCACTGCCACACTGGCTTCGGTTTCACACTTTTTAAAGTGAGGACATTAGGAGATTCCTAATGACTCTTTCAAAGCCAGTATTCAATTGCCCCAAACTGGATAATAATAATAATAACAAAAACACTATTAATTGAGCATTTAGTCTGTGCAAGACTCTGGTATTTCCCTATGTTAGCTCATTTGATTCCTATCTACTCTGTGAGAGAAATGTAGTTATCCATGACTATTTTAGAAATAAGGGAAACTGAGGTAAAATCATCTGACCAACTTGCCAGAGGACAACAAGCTAGGTGAGGACAACAAGCTAGGTAATGACAGAGTTGACATGTGAGCAGACATCCCTGACACTACTTTGCTACACAACCTCAAATTGTATAACACCTTCTAACAAGGATAGTGGTAGCCAGTCTTAGGGGCATGGTGGACCTTAAGGAGGCACATTTAGTTCTATGTTTAAAGCAGGCTATTGTTGGGAGTTCCCTGGCGGTCAGTGGGTTAAGGATCTAGCATTGTCACCTAGTCATCTAGCATTGCTGCAGCTCTGGTTCCAGCTGTGGTACAGGTTCTATCCCCAGCCTAAGAACTTCTGCATGCCAGAAGTTCCCCTCATGGTACAATAGGTTAAGAATCCAACTGCAGTGGCTCAGGTAGATCCGAAGTTATGGGTTGGATCCCCAGTCCAACACAGTAGGGCTGTTAAAAGATATAGCATTGCTGCAGCTATGATGTGGGTCACAGCTGTGGTTCGGATTCAGTCCCTGACCCAGGTAACTTCCATATGTTGTGGGTGTGGCCATAAAATTTTAAAAATAAATAAAATAAAATAAAACAAAATAGCAGGAGATTGTCTCCACTAGGTGTGAACACCTTTTCTTTCCCAGATATGTGACTCCTCAAGAAAAGTTCCAGCTCACAGGTAGAAAGTGATGGCCTCAGGCAGCATTCCCTCTCCTGACCAATGCCTCCATTGCCATGGTCATCATCCAGAAGCAAGTTTCCCCCACTAGACACCTTCCTGACCCAAACCTTCCCTGGTTGTCTCCTATCTCCATTGGAGCTCATGAATCAGGGGCTCTCAAGTGAGATATGATTGCAAATAAATTTGATTTGTCTTCACAACATCTGAAAATTGGGAGATTTTACACAAAATTTCCAGACTTTTCTGAAAGACTTGACTACCATCCTATGAGGCAACAATCAGCTGGAGCTGAGTAGAAAGTGCCCCTTTAGATAGACAGGCTCTCTCCGGCTGACCACAGACCTCACCACTTCTTATTGTCTTGCAAGGATCCATGCAAGCCTTTGACTTTGGCAACCCCGGACCTCAGAAGCAAATCCAAAGGCTTTAGCCTGGCATTCAATGCCTTTTGCAGCCTGGCCCCTGGTGGCTCAGTGGGTTAAGGATCCTTTCCAGCCAACTTAAAACCCTGCTGCTGTCTGTCCATTCTTCTGGAGTGGGCCTGCCCTGCAGGCTTATTTCAATCCCATCCCATCCAAGGAATCTCCCCCCACCCCATTGCTTCTGTATCATTGGTTTTCTTTCAATTTGCATATAGCCTAACTGCTCAGCTGGAGTCTGCACAGAAGAGGTGGAAACTCTGGCTTTTCAGGTTTCTGCACAGAAGAACCACCAAAAGAGGGCCTGTTGCCTAATTCTTTGCTGCTAATCACAGCGTGGTCTACAACCCAGACACTTTTCACTGCCTGGGAGCCCAGTGTAAAGACAGAACCTCAGGCCTCACCCTACACTCCTAAATCCAAATTCGCGTTTTAACAAGGTCTCCAAGGTAGGCATCATCATTTTAGAGTTTGAGGAGCCATGGCCAAGTTGAGGAATTGCAAATCAAAGCTAGGCTCAGTTGCAGGTCCAATCCTCACCCTTAAGCCCACCTCCTATCTCTTCCCTAGACTGTTCAGCTTTGCCTGTGGCCCAACAGCAGACTCGGCATGTGGCTAATATCTGAAAAGGTCAGAAGAGAGAGATTCAGGGTCCCAGGAAGCAAAACCCCTCTTCTCAGGGTGAGTGCTTCCCCCATATGCCCTGGTAGGTCAGCCTTCTGTCCCAAGTCATCCAAATGTCCAAATGTCCTGGATCTACTGTGATGAGAGGGAGTTGAATTTGATGCAACAGGAAATGTTCTGGCACCAAACGTGTCACGAGCCCTGAGAGGCACCCAAGACCCCAAGGGATGCTGGAGATGATCTAATATAAAGAACTGTGTGTATTGTAGTGAAGCAGAAAGCTAATCCAAACACCAGACCATCACTGCAAGAGTGGGATCTTAGAGCTGCTACGCTGCCTCTCCTAGTAGAAGTACAGTTCAATTCCATCAACCAATCCAATGACAACTTACTGGATGTAAAGACCCATTGGAGGAGAAAATGCTATTGCCGAGCACTAAGTGTGAGATGAAAATCCATACCTCCATGAGACTCATAAGCTAGTGCAGGGAGACAGGAAAACAAGAAACAGGAGGATAGGAGGACAGGAAATGTCTGTGTGTCCACAGGAGCCTATGTGTTTTGAGTTGGAGGAATTGCTCTGGGGATCCAAGCCATTTAAACCTTAAAGTGGGAGAGAAGAGAGCTCAGCTCTATGCTAAGCATTTTGTACATATTAATTCACATAATCCTCACTACAGCTCTAGGAGATAGGGTGGGACCTCCTGACGGATGGCCCCCAGCCCTTCCCCCAAATAAGACTTTGTGTAGTCCCTCCCCATCAGCTTGGGCCCCACCCAATGACTAGTTTCTAACAAAAAGAATATGGCAAAAGTGCTAGAATGTCATATCCATAATTAGATAACAAAGCACCCATTTCTAACTCTCTCTCCACTCTCTCCCCCTCTCTCTGGCCTCACTGTGGGAGAAGCTCTATAGGCTGAGTTGCAAAGACCTGATGTCTCTGGCCAACAGCCAGCAAGGCCTGGAGGCCACTCACTCCCTTGTGAGTGAACTCAGAAGCAGACCATCTACACTGGAGCCTTGAGATGGTTGCAGCCCCATTCTGC
Organism: Phacochoerus africanus; assembly: GCF_016906955.1. Lineage (NCBI taxonomy): Eukaryota > Metazoa > Chordata > Mammalia > Artiodactyla > Suidae > Phacochoerus > Phacochoerus africanus. The sequence goes on from NC_062546.1 coordinate 88,715,532, forward strand.
ACCCCAATATACACTCATGAGGGCTTTGGAGGAGAGATGCCCAAAATCAATGTCCATATTTCTGACCCAGAGAACCTGTGACATTAGAAGTGTTTGTTGGGAGTTTTCTGGTGGTACAGTGTGTTAAGAATCCAGTGTTGCCACTTCTGTGGCTTGGGTCACTGCTGTGACTGGGGTTCTATTCCTGGCCCAGGAACTTCTGCCTACCATGGGCACAGCCAGGAAAAAACAAAACAAAACAAAACAAAAAAAAAGTTTGTTATTTTAAGCCACTATGTTTGGGAAATTTTTTTACACAAAAGACAATACATTATATAGGCAGGGACTGTTATTGCCTCCACTTTATAGATGATAACACTAAAGAACAAAAACGTAAATTAACCTGCCCCAGAATATAGAGCAAGTAAGTGTCAGGGCCAGGATTTGAACCCCAGCAGTCTGGCTCCCAGAGCCCATTGATAAAGTATCACATGATGCTTCCATAAAGGATCACATTTGATTAAAGTATCTACTGGTACATCTGTTTCTCTCATCAGACTGTGCTCTGCTCTCCATTTCAGTTCTGTGTGCCTGGCACCTAGTCAGCACCCAGTACACACAGGAAGTGCTCAGCAAATGCTGGCCAAGTGAAGTCAGGAGGGTGGCAGTGAGCAGGCAGCCCCAGAGATGTGGCCTTGAACCAGAGAAGAGAGATGAAATACAGGTGCAGAGAGTGGGTCTCCTGAGTCCTTATCAGCCAAAGTCACCTGCATGGAGATAGAACCTGTTTTTTTGCCGAGACTCCCAGCAAAGCATGTTAGATTTGGCCCAAGTTTAATATCCTTGATAGGATCTCCTAATCTTTTTCAGGTGTATCTCACATTCAGGAATCTTTATTTGGCTTCCAAACAGCAAGTTGTCTCTTGTACCAAAAAATATGTGACTTGTATCTGTTTATCTTAAGTAACCCCTAAAAGATATGTTCATAACTTTATGCGAATGTCCTACAAGCCTGTTAAACATCTGTTATTGTTGTGTGTACACTTTAGGATCTTTGGGACCATATATTTTTCTTAAGACAAACAGCTAGGGAGAATTTTTTTCACTATTCTAATGATAAGTAAATGTGAACTCATATCTCCCAAGCATGTGGCTTTGCTCAAGAGGGTGGGAAAGTCCAGGGAGTAGACCCTGGGCAGGGGCAGGGCCAGATGAAGGCAGAGCTGGCTCCAGGCTGGGGCTCCAGAGCCAGAAGGCAGGAGGCAGGAGAGGGGGTGCAAGAGGCTAGAAGGACAGGGTGGAAGTGGGGTGGGGGGCTACCCTCCACCCAGCTGAGCAGATCTGTGTGATGATGAGAGCATGTCATTAGCTCCACATTAACTTCTCCCTCTGCCACCTCTGCTGTGGGCTTTGTCTCTGAGCCTCAAATTTACTGATCTGCAAAATGGGCATCATAATAAACCCCTACACAGCAGAAGAGTTTGCTCTGAATATGTTCTCTAAAAGTGACACCACTGTTTAGATAGTAGATGAAAACCTATTAAAGGGAATTTCCTGAGAGCAAAGTGTACTAGCCCTCCCCCTGGCTAGCCCTCCTTGAGTAGAACCTGGGTCCCTCACTGGAGGTTAAGTCAAGAGGGCTTTTCTGGATACCTGAGAGGTCCTTGGCTCTATGAAACAGTGCAAGAAAAAGAAGACTCTGGCACTGCTTGGGAATGCTGGATCCATCCTCCAGGGTCTTGCAATTCCACTTTTTTTTTTAATTAATGGACTTTTTGAGTAGCTTTAGATTTACAGAAAAATTTGAATGAAAATACAAGTTCCCACACACTCCTTCCCACACTCCAATTTCTCCTATTTTTAACATCTTGCGCTATAGGGTGGTACATTATTATAATTATGAGCTAATATTGATGAATTATTATTATTAAGCAAAATACATGGTTTACATTAGAGTTCATGCGTTATATTATACATTCTGCGGTTTTGATAAATGTTATAGTATCATACAGAAAAATAGCTTCATTGCCCTAAAAATCCCCCGTGCTCCACCTAGTAATCCCTCACTTCCTTCTCAATCTCCAGCCCCTGGCAACCATTGATCTTTCTCCATCTCCATAATTTTGCCTTTTCTTGACTGTTATACAGTTGGAATCATATGTTATGCAGCCTTTTCAGATTGGTGTCTTTCATTTAACTCAATTCATTTAAGGTTCCTCCATGTCTTTTTGTAGCTTGAAAGTTCATGTCTTTAATCACTGACTAATATTCCAGAGTATAGATGAACTGTAGTTTGCTTATCCATTCATCTATGGAAGGATGTTTTACAACAGCTTCCAAGTTTTGGCAATTATGAATAAAAGCTACTGTAAACATTTGTATGTTGGTCCTTCTATAGACATAAGTTATCAACTCATTTGGTTAAATACCAAGGAGCACAACTGATGGATCAAATGCTAAGAATGCATTTAGGTATTTTTTTTCAGCCATACCCACTGCATGTGGAAGTTTCTAGGCCAGGGATCAAACCCGTGCCATAGCAGCGACCCAAGCCACAGCAGTGACTATGACTAATCCTTAATCCACTGAGTAACCAGGGAACTCCAGAATATGTTTAGTTTTATAAGTAACTACCATTCTTCCAAAGTCACTTTACCATTTTGCATTTCCTCCAGCAATGAATATGTATTCCTACCACTCCACATCTTCAGCAGCATTTGGTGTTGTCAGTGTTTTGGACTTTGGTCAACTTAATAGTAGTGATATCTTGTTTTAATTTGCAATTTTCTAATCACTTATGATAATGAACATCACATACATCATTGTAAATAATGAAATAAAGGAAATAAGTAATAACATAATTTGCCTACTGTAAAATGTATGCTATGTAATTATTGCGTATCTGGTGTATAAATATCACATAGGATACATGGTTCAGGTCTCCTTGCTAGGAAAGCTGTGCTTCTCTTAAGAATCAACCCAGTCGTTATCATAATCAATCACTTGCTTCAGTTATTTTTTCCTTCTGGTACCAGGACCCTCAAGAAGATCTCTAAAAATGATTTATGGTAGGTATTTCTACAACCAATTTTACCCCTTATTTTATCTTATTTTTATATTATTATCTATCTCTATTTTCCCCTCATTCTAAAACTTCCTCATTCATTGGGAGCTGAGAAATGGAAGAGGAACTAGAGTAATAAATATGTACACACAGTCTTCTCTTTTGTTGAACCACTTGTTAAACCCCCTTGAGCTCCCATCTGCACCTCCTGAGTCCAACCCAAATGACAGGAGGAGGCTGACGACCCCAGAATTCATCACAGACAGAAAGTGGTTGGCTCCAATTCTAGGGAAAGAATGCACTCCCAAGGTGGTGGCCTGGGGGCAGCTGCTGATGAGTGATGGAAAATGAGAACTAATCACAAAATAAATGAAATAAATAAGATAAAATGAGAGGAAATTTGCATGAAGAAATTACATTTACCATGACATGCCACGAATTGCTCAGCCCAATTTTGTATATCTGAGTGCCAAACAACGGAAGGAAGGAAGGAAGAGGAAGGAAAGAAAGAAAGAAAGAAAGAAAGAAAGAAAGAAAGAAAGAAAGAAAGAAAAGAAAGAAAGCAAAAGAAAGAAAAGAAAGAAAGAAAAGAAAGAAAGGAGGGAGGGATGAGGGAGGGGGGAGGTAGGGATTGGAAGGAAGGAAGGAAGGAAGGAAGGAAGGAAGGAAGGAAGGAAGGAAGGAGGAAAGGAAGAAAGAAAGAAAAAGACTGGAGTTCCCACAGTAGCACATGGGATCAACAGTGTCTCTGTGATGGCAGGGATGCAGTTTTGATCCATGGCACAGCACAGTGGGTTAAGGATCCAGCATTGCCACAGTCGTGGTGTAGATCCTAACTCCAGCCCAGATTTGATCCCTGGCCTGGGAACTCCATATGCCTCAGAGAGGCCGAAAAAGAAAAAAATAAAAGAAAAGACTTACACACACAAAAATGAAGCAATCATGATAAACTATAAAGCATGTTTATAAGCTTTGGTTGTTACTATTAGATACTGATTTGATTCTTATTTGAAGCCTTGAAAAATAAGCAGGACATGCATCATTATTCCCATTTTACTGATATAAAAATTGAGGCCCATTTAAATCTACCTGGTGCTTCTGGCTCTACTACCTGACCTAGGAACCAGGAAGCAAAGTTTGGATAGGCCTGTTTACTAGGAAAGGACAAGAGAGTTTCTGAGAGTCAGCCCCAGACCAATGGTGGGCTGCTCAAAGAATCTGCAATATGATATGACTCTGGGGCTTTCTCTGCTTTTTGTATTGCTTGTATTAATTGTTGTTATAGGCTGAATTGTGTCATCCCTCAAAAAAGATACATTGAAGTCCTAAATCCCAGTACCACATAATGTAACCTCATTTGGAAATAGGATCTACACCACGACTGTGGCAATGCTGGATCCTTGATTTCAGACCTCTAGCCTTCAGAACTGTAAGAGAACAAATATCTGTTGTTTAAGCCACCAGTTTGTAGCCTTTTGTTATGACAGACCTAGGAAATGAATACAGTTAGGGGAGGCTACACAGCTGGAACCAACCCAAGATATAATGGCACACACACAACAGAAGTTTCCATTAGTGGTCCGGGGTGGAGTTCCTTATTTATAGACAGCTCTACTGCACACAGTCATTCAGTGATCCAGGCTGACTGAGGCCTCACTATCTTTAACAAGTCATTTCCAAGGCTGCCTGGTCCTCACCATTCCAGCCCATGGGAAAAGAAAAAGAGCATGAGAGTTTTGATAGGTTAGGCAGAAATGACCACATCACTTCTGCTCACATCCCACTGGGAGTGGAGGGACTTAGTCATATGGCTCTACCCAGCTGTAATGAAGGGATAGGAATATGATGCCTCTGGAATATGATGCCATCTCAATGATTAGAGATCCTATCTGAAAAACAGGCCATATGCTTGTTCCTGGAAAGGCTAAAAATGAGCACCTAGGTGTACATTATCCAAGTCTTCAGCCAGTCTTAAGGGTAATGAAATACAAGAATGGATCAGGTCTTGGAGTTCCTGTCATGGCTCAGCAGAAATGAATCAGACTAGAAACCATGAGGTTGCAGGTTCCATCCCTGGCCTCGCTCAGTGAGTTGAGGATCTGGTGTTGCCATAAGCTGTGGTGTAGTTTGCAGATGCATCTCGGATCTGCTGTTGCTGTGGCTGTGGTATAGGCTGGCAGCTGTAGCTCCAACTCAATCCCTAGCCTGGGAACCTCCACATGCCGCAAGTGTGGCCCAAGAGAAAATCAAGGATCATGGGAAGACAGGAAGTGTCCCAGAGGGTGTAACCTGATTTCATCCAAAAGCTCTAAGGAAACTTGAGAGGAGTTCTGCCTCACTGTCCCCATGACTTTGCTGTGGGGTCTTGTGACTTACTTCCCATCTCTCCTAACAGTAACCTCCCACTTGAATTCCCCTACAGCCATCATCAGGTGAGGGACCTGAGCTCAACCCGGAGCCACATGGCCACACTGCCTCTTGCTGACACTTGAGAATAGGAATGAGCCCCAAGCAGAATCATCCTTCTTCCAGCCACAGAAAACTTGAGAGAGAATAAAACATTATGGCATGGCCAGAACCAAAATCCTAAGAGAACCCCCAGAAAGTCGATGCCAGGAGCCAAGAGGTTCACTGGAGAAGAGTCAGCTTGCTTGTTGCTTGTTTGTTTGCTTGAACCTTTGCTTTCATGGTAAAATGTCCAGGGGATAGGCTTAGGAGTCAGATAGGTTGGATTTAAATTCTCCTCTCTGACCTTGAGCAAATTATTCATCCTCTCTAGGCAACAGTTTCCTCCTCTGCAAAATAGAAGTAGCAATAACCAATTACAGGCCACTGGGCAGAGTAAATGCAACAAAATATAGACCAATAAATAGTATCTTCCTTTTCCACCACTCCCTTGAAATTTTGAAAGCAGTGTGGTAGACCCCGCAATGTCTCTTACAGCAAGGTGTACTGAGGGAGAGACAGTAGAATCTGGTCAGGTCTGTGCCACATTTCACACATTCATGAAATGGAAATGTGCATAGTTTACTGCAGACTTTGCTCACACTCTGCACCTATAATACCTCCTTACTCTTTTCCACCCATATTCCTTCCATATTCTAAGGCCAAGTCCTCAGCCAGCTCTACTGTGAAGTCTGCTCAAGTCTTCAGGTAGGATTTGATGTTCCCAACCTAAGTGGAGACAGCTTGGGGGCAGGAGTTCTGACTCTTGTTCACTGCTATATCCCTAACACTTGGGAGAGTGCCCACGATACAGTAGGTACTCAGTTAACATCAGTTAAATGAATTGATTAAACATTCCCTTCTCTGACACCTATAGCCCAACTCGTCCCATCACCATTCATTGGTTCTCTCATCCATCAACCAATACAGTGAGCCTATTGTGCAAGGCATTGTGGGAAATGCTAAAATGACCTGGGAGACAGACTGACCTTGGCAGATGGGCTTGCCCTCTAGGAGTTGATACCCATATAAATAGACTTATAAAAAGAATAGTGCCATGTAGGGGTAATACTATTATATAGGTACTGTTCAGAGAAGAAAGTTGCCTTCCTCTGAAGTGAAGGGATAGAAAGAATATTATCATCAGATAGAAGGCCTTGATTTTTAACGCATTTTCCACTGCACATCTTGTTACTTACTTTTATGCCTGACTCCTCAGTGGCCCACAACTCACTGGAAGCACAGTCACTCCCATATCCTCTGAGTCCCTCCTTTGAGGGTTCACCCTTCTTCCTGTTCCCAGAACAGAAAAGTGACTTGAATGCATGCTGATTTAGAATACAACAATTGCCAATTGCCAAGCAGCAACTGCTCCAGCAGAACCCTGTTGAGTCACAGGAGGAAATGTGTCTGAAGGTCTGAATGTCTTTCCCTTTTAGAAGGACAGTAAATCGGGAAACCATGCCAGCTCAACACAGGTCCTCATTTTCCTGCTGAGTTAGTTTGAGGGGTTTTGCTCCAATTCTGCTCCCAGAGCCGGAGGCTAAATCTTGAGGCCTGACATTTGATTCCTTTAAGTATCGTTTTCTAATTTGCAATAAAAATACAGACATCCTCACTCTTAACTTGGCTGGGAGTACAGGCCTGGAAGAAAATGGACCTGGGTATGTGGAATCTTAGAACAGACTTTTATCTATAACTACTTGAATGTTACCTTCTTGTCAATAGTAAATCATTTTGCAAAATCTGGCCCACATCCTGTTAAATCACTCCTTGCCCTCAATTCACCTGTGCTAATGGCCCCTCAGGAAGGCAGGGTCATCTGTTAAATAACATACCATTATAACATGAACAAGACTTCTGGACTAAGAATATCCACCAAGTTTCCTGTCTCTTTAGCATTAGCCTTCACAAACTCAGCAAGCACTGTGTATAGAAAAGGCCATGAATTTGGAGCAAGGACATCAGGTCAGGTCTAGGCCTAACCAAAGTGGTATCTCTTCCAGAACACTGTTCTGACTTCTCTATTCCTCACCAATCTATCCTTTCTCAGAATTTTTATTTCAATAATGACCTGTTTCAAGTGATTTGCATAATGTGCTTAGCACATGCTTGGTATATAGTTGGCACAGCAAATATTCACTCTTATCATTATCATTGTTTCCATACAGTCTACCTCTGAATATATTTCTATCTTAAATTATGCTCTCAAAATATCCTTTGTGAACTTCCTGAATAATCAAAAAATCTTATCCTTTGAAAATAGGAACTTAATCTGTATTCCCCTGATATATACCAAATGCTTACTATTATTTTTGTTTTTTAATTTTGAAACCACAGAGTATATGCATGCAAGTAATCTATAAGTATAGGGGAAAAATGAGAGAATCTTCTGTAGCATCTAACATCTGTGAGCCACTTTGCTGGCATGGCAGTAATTCAGTTCAACAAGGAAATGTGTTAAGTGGGATTCTTTAAAAAACAAAAGCAACCCAAACTCAGAAAAAAAGAAATAATAGGCAGAGAAACTAGACACCAAGGACACACACAAGAAAAGCAGAGAACCATAGTGGACCGCAAGCATAGGCAAGTATAATTCAAGTCCTTCAGGTCAGGCTGTTTTTAATGGAGGGTATTGCCTGGGAGTGGAGAGAAAGGTACACAGTGCATGATCTGGGATAAAACAGAACCACTTCATCAGGACTTCTTTGAACTATCACAGTTCAAGAATGATGTAGGAAATGTGGAAAAGATTTAGAATAAATTTGCAAACGGGTCCTAAAAAGAAAGGGAAAACCCTCAAGTGAATTGCTTCTCTTGAGCCTGAAGAAAAGGATAGAGTGAGTTTGCAGCAGTTTGCATCTGTGAGCAGGTAGGGCAGGCGAAGAATTGTGAGCAGCTGTTCCTCACTCCACTGAGTCACAGAACAGAGGAAATAGTCAACAAGAAGAATTTAGGTTAAATGTCAGGATTAATTTCCTGACCATGAGAGTTGTTAAACTCTAAAGTGGTTGACCTGCAGATGTGAAGGACGCTCCTTCCTTGATACTCTTTCAAAGGGAAAATGAGTGGAAAAGACACTTCTGTCTTAAACAACTTTGGTGACAACTGCCTCCAAGCAGAGAGATACAGCAAATGGCTTATGAAACCTCACACCAATGTAAATAGGTGTTATTTTATTCACATCTGTGAAATGGTAAGTATTCAAGAAATAACTGCTACACACTTAGAAAACTCTATACTCTGCCCCAGCCCACACTTCCCTCTGCCATGACACCTGAGGATGAGAGTGGGTCCAGTGTCACCAATCAACACCATTACCAAAGCAAGCATCATTAGGGACACACTCCAGATGAGTCAAGCTCAACATGCCCAGCAGTGATGTTTTGTAGCCATCCCCAAAGACAGTCCTCTTCTGTTAAATTGAGTAGGAACAAGCTGATGCCGTCCAACCTGGGCTGAGTCTGCCTGTTTGGTGACATGGGCAGTCTTAGGGACTGGATAGGGGAGGCACCTGTGCCCGCAGACAGGGGCCTCAGATCCTAGTGTTGCATCTGTCTCCAATCTGCTGTGTGGCACCAGACAAACCTCGCACTTCCCTGATACAGCCAGTGACAGGGGCTGCCAACAAGAAGTGTTGTAACATAGATCAGAAAGGACTGCAGAAAACACCAGACAATTAAGGCAATGAGTGGAGTCTTTATTGCCACAATGAGTTTCCCTGAAGGAACCCTCTGCTAGAGAGAAGGCTGCTGATTTGGGCTGAGCTGGACTGACCTGGCAATTCCTGAAAGCAGCATTCAGATTCGGCTGAAGGAAGGAATGGTTAGGGTGGGTCCTTGGTTTTCTAAATGCAATGATCTCCCTGGGGATCAGCCAATTGTAAAGGAAGTGGGAGTCACAGCGCCCTCTTTCAGCTTCACACAAACATGCACGTTTTAGACAAAAGGTGCTTTTAAGATCCTGCCCTGTTTAACCATCGATTGATCACTCTTCAAAGCAAATGATTTCTGGTTGGATCCTGGACAGAGGTAACAATGAAGAGAAACGTCAATGACCCAAATTCCCAGTAAGGCAAAAAAAATCACTTCCTCATGAGGCTGTGCAGCTATGTTGGAGGTCCTGTGATTCTTTTTTATTATGATGATTGTTTATGAAAATACCCCCTCAAGCCCACTTCCAGTTTTAGACCTCTGGTCTGTAGAAGTAATAACTAGAAAAATGCCCTTCCCCTTTTCCCGTCCCCTTCCTGAAGGACACTCTTCAGCCTTCCTGGTTCCCCAGACTTGGTAGAAGAAAATCAGAGGATAAAAGTGAAATCAGACTTAAAAAAGACTAGCAGGCCATCAGTGAAATCAATTGTCCATTAAGAACCTTTCACATGGGAGTTCCCATCGTAGCTCAGAGGAAACGAATCTGACTAGTATCTATGAGGACACAAGTTCAATCCCTGGCCTCTCTCAGCAAGTGAAGGATCTGGTGCTGCTGTGAGCTGCAGTATAGGTTGCAGATGCAGCTCAGATCCTGCGTTGCTGTGGCTGTGGTATAGGCCAGTGGCTATAGCTCCAATTCAACCCCTGGCCTGGGAACTTCCATATGCCATGGGTGCAGCCCTAAAAAAACAAAACAAACAAACAAACAAAAAAACCTTTGAAATGGACTTCCCATTGTAGCTCAGCAGGTTAAGGACCCACCATTGTCTCTCTGAGGATGTGAGATCAATCCTTGGCTTCACTCAGCAAGTTAAGGATCCAGCATTGCCACAAGTTGTGGCATAGACTGGAGATGCAGCTTGGATCCAGTGTTGCTGTGGCTGTGGTGTAACTGCATATGGAACTGTAAGCCTCAGCTGCAGTTCCATATGCTGCAAGTGCAGCCATTAAAAAAATTAAAAAAAAAAAAAAACTTTGACATGAGGAAGAAGACAAGGATGGCAGAAGATGAGCAATTAGTGCATCTGTTGCACTTCTTTTTTCAGAGTGGTATAGATAAAGCAGAGGATGGTCTGATATACAAAGCAAAGATTTGGAAATGGGAGAACAAAGTTCTAATCCTGGGACTGCCCCTAGCTGACTTAGAGGCCTCAGCAAGTCTTCTCTGGGTTTCCATTTCTCCAACTACAGGTGAAAGGGACTGGGCTAGATCAGCAAAGGCAGACAGAGTTGCCGTTGAATGTCCCCTTGACTAACGGTGGCTGCCAGAACATTACACTGAAAGAGATTCTAAGGCTGAATCCTAGAAAGAGTGTTGTGATCGATTATTGATGCCTGCAATGGATGCAAATGGCACTTGTGGAACACGTACCATGGATTTGCCATTCTTGAGGGTTGCACTCCAGGGTTGCACTCCACAGTGGTGGGATTCTACAAAGGCTTTACAGAGTTGATCAGAGCCCAGAGACAAATCATCTTTCTCTTTCACAGATCAACTTGAAGTTTCTTCAAGCTTTAACTGCCCACTCCCCCATCTCCAAATTGCTCGTTCTGAAATACCTTCCTCAGTCCCACATTGACCTCCATGTCCCAACACACACCTCACTCGGTCATAATGTCACTGTGTCATTTACCATAATGGGAGATGACATCCAGCAAAAAGGTGAATAGGGGCTAAAATATTGTTTCATAAAACTTAAGTGAAGATCACATGACTAAAAGCCATATCACATGACTAAATGTAGCTAGTGTGGCATAAAGACAAATGAGCCATTGACTCAGGACTCCTGGATTGAAGCCCCAGAATTGCCATCACCCTCAAGGTTCACACACTCCTCATTCCTGTCAAGGACTCCAAGCCCTCACTTTTCCACCCTGGTGGGTGATCTCCTTACCTGCTCCCTCTTCACGTGTGACCTGCTCTGAGTACTTTTTTATGGGAATTAATTACCCTTTGAACCTACAGCTTCAGAGCTGGAACGGAACTTAACCTATTCCTACAAATAAGGCTTCTCCCAGGGACCTGATACTGGGACTATGTGAGGCCAAAGGTATTTATTATTCCCTCCTCCATGACACCCAGTCCCATCCCCACCTTTTTCTCTCCTAGAATAGGAGCTGCTCTTCCTGCCTGACCCAGAGGGTCCTGTGGGCAGGTTGCATTGTGCAAACAGCAACAAGTTATCATGGAAAGCATACAGACACTGGTTCCCTCCAGCCCTGTCATCTCCCAGCTGGGCTCAGACCACCTGCCACCCCTTTCTTCAAGCCATCTCCAAATCCTTGTCCACAAAGCATAACCATACACCCTCCCCATCCTGTGCCTTCTCCATCCTTCCTTCCTCACAAATCACCAGCCATGTGTTAATGCATAACTTGTCTATCTCACTAATAGTCTGCATCTCCTGGAAATTTTCCTATTCATGTTCCCTGTCCTCCAGTCTCAAGAGTCACCTGGAAAAAAGTCATGTATTCACACTTCAGTTTCCTCATCCCAACTAATATAAACACTAAAAACTAAAATAAATAAGAACAGTACCCACATTGAGGGCAGGGCACTCTCTCATTTGATGGTTCCATTAAGTGCTACCGGTGGAGAAACTGAGGCTTACAGAGATTAAGCTACTTGCATAAAGTTTCTCAACAAGTAAGAGCTGAAGCTGGGAGGTAACCCATAGCTGGTGGAGGCCAGAGGCCCCCTCTTCACTTCTACTGATCACTTCTACTGGAACCCTTGACCATGCCCGCCTGGGCAGACAGTGTGGGGAACACATGTGACTGCCTTCTGCCCTCCCTCCTCCAGGCCAGACCCCCTTCCTTTCCAGAAAATCCCACTGGGATTTATCTGAACCCTTCTCTATCCTGTCTTTGTCCCATCACAGCCCAAATTCAAAGGCTCCAGAGACGCAGGAGGAGATATTTTAGGGAGCTGGAAACTTCAGGCACTTAAGGTCTCCTTTCCACACTGCCATCTCTCCACAGAGGAGGGATGCCCCTAAAGGGCATGAGCAAGCATGTTTCAAGGCAACAGAGACCACATGATCCCCCAGAAAAATGTAGGCTAGAATTAGAAGATGCTTTGTAAAGGGTTTGGAGAAACTCAGAGCATGCTTGGCTACAGTGAGAGGTCAAGGCTGGCAGCTCCCTGTCCAGCTTGCAGCTCCCCATGCACTGAGATTCCCCTCCCCAAGAGCAATTCCGTCATCCTGATGGGAGAGGAAGTGGCAAGGACGAGTGATGGGCAGGTGCCAGCTACATGCTACTGCTGGGCTGGAGTTCATGTGCATCCTCAATTTTAGGACCACCCTCAAGACATATGCAATCAGCCCCAGATGAGAACAGTGGGGCTCAGAGGTGAAGTGACTTCCCTGATGACTCTCCCAGAGGACAAAGGTGTCCTAGGGTATCACTCTCTGTTCACCTCTTTCAAAGCATGCAGACAGTTAAGGGGAGAGGTGGTTAATGGCCACAGGCTGGTATAACAGGAATATGCCCATCCTAATGGGGCAAAAAGTGAACCATTCCCACAGGCTTCTCTCTCTTCCTCTCTCATTCCCTCTCCTCCTCAGCATGGCCTTGCCTATAGAAGCACAATGAGAGACATATCTAAGTAAAAGATGCCCCCACAGACACTCTGATCCCAGGGCCTCTTGGCGAGAGGAACAAGTAGGCTACAGCAGCAACCACGTTCAAGAAGGGCAGCCAACAGCCAGTGAGGACTAAGGAGGAGGTGAACTTGGAGTCAGCATTCTGGCCAGAAGCTGCTGTAGCCGCCGCAGGCTAACTGCTGCCTGACCCATTGAAGTTAATAAAGTTGCATCCTAATAGCCTCCAAGGTCTCCTGGGCTGAAGTCCCCGAGGGGCCCAGGCATCAGGAGGTGCTTTGTTCATTTATTTTGGCAAGTTTAACTCTGTATGCTGCTGGCTGCTCTTCCCTGTCTGTTTTGCAAGCTTAATAAATTCTTCATAATGAGGCTGCCGTTCAGTGAGGCTGCCGTTCAGTGAGGCTGTGCAGAAGCCACCAAGAAATGGGGCAAAAGTGACAGGTTTTTTTTTCTTTTTCCTTTTTTTTTTAAGAATTATTGTGTTTGCAAAAGGGAAAAGTAAGAACTAATGAACTTCTATTCCATTTAGAGACTACAGCCCCTATTTCTCTAACATATCTCTCTCAGGGGCACCCCGTTTCTACTTGATTATTTCCAAGTTGAGCTTTTACACAGTTGCTCTCAGGAAATGGGGGTCAGGAGGTGCAGACACAACATCCCCGATGGCTGGGCAGAGACTTCGCTATCCCCCAGGGGTAATGCCTCCTCATGGCTCCTTCTGTGTGGCTAGTCCTGTGCTAGATGCTGATGAAACCCATAGAAGAAAGAGAAGAGGCAGGGGTGGAGGCCATAACATGGTCCTCCTGGGATGGGAAGTGACAGGTGGGCTCTATGAACCTTGGGTTTCAGCACACACAGCACAGCATACACTTGAGGCTGGCTTCATGGTACATTCGGTAAGGGCAGCTGCAACTCACTGCAGGCAAAGGACTTTGGGGCTGATGTTCCTCAGAGAAAGCTTTTGGAAGAGGATCCTACTTTGGTCTTGAAGGAAAGGGGGAAAAGAATGAGAATAATTATTTGCAGAACATCATGTTGGGCATATTACCCTATCCACCCACCCTGTGAGGGGAGTACTGAGATTGGCCCTATTTTTACAGATGAGGAAAACACAGCCCAGAGAGGTTAAACAACTTGCCCAAGGTCCCACAGCAGAGTCAGAACTTAAACTCACAACTATGTGACTCCAAATCCCACACTTTTCCACTCTTTCTCACAGTGGCTGAGAAATATGGGACTCAGGTTAGCAAGAGAGATTCAGGGAGAAGTTCACAGACAGAGAGAAAAAGATTTTTTTAAAAATGAAAAGAGTTGAATGTTGAATGCCCATTCTCTAAAGATGAAGATCAGTGTGCCTGCAGACCAACTATGAAATCTAAAAAGAGAACCCAACCGAAGCTCGAAGAACATTTCTTCCATTGAGGAGAGGTCTATTTTATGTGTTGCATTAATTTCCTCAGGCTGCCATAAGGAATTACTACATCTGAGTGGCTAAAACTACAGAAATTAATTTTATCATAGTTCTGGAGGACAGAGTCTGAAATCAAGGTTCTGTCAGGGCCATGTCCCCTGCAAAAGCTCTAGGCGAGAACTCTTCTTGCCTCCTACAGGTTCTAGTGGCTCCTAACAGTCCTTGCCTTGTGGCAGCTTCACTCTGATCTCTGCTTCCACCTTCACATGGCCTCCTTCCCATGTCTCTCTGTGTCTCTCATGTTCCGTCTTTCATAAGGAAACTGGTCACTGGATTTAAGGCCACCCATGGTCTCATCAAGATCATACCTTGGAGTTCCCAATGTGGCTCAGTGGTAACAAACCCAACTAGGATCCATGAGGACATGGGTTCAATCCCTGGCATCCTTCAGTGGGTTAAGGATCTGGTATTTCCGTGAGCTGTGGTGTAGGTCGCAGACAAGGCTCTGATCCAGCATTGCTGTGGCTGTGATGTAGGCTGGTAGTTGCAGATCCAATTTGACCCCTAGCCTAGGAACTTCCATGTGCCGTCGGTGCAGCCCTAAAAAGACTGAAAAAAAAAAAGAGAGAGAGAGAGAGAGACCATACCTTAATCATATCTGCAAACACCCTATTTACAAACATAGTCACATTTACATATCAGGAGTTAGGACTTGGATGTATCTTTTGGGGAACACAATTCAACTCATTACACTTTGCCATTTTGGAAAGTTAATTGAATCCACCCAGAACAGAAACCAAATCTACAAAGTAATTTGAGAAGGGATTGGTGATCTCCCAGTAGAAGGCAGAGAACAGCTCCTCCCCAGCAGAGAACAGAGCATATGGGGCAATCCCCAAGGCCCCCCACTCCATTCCTTGGAACCAGGGTCAAGAGGTGTTGTGACAGGTCTCATGGGTACTAGGTATAGCTTTCCTTCCATCCTTCCTTCCTCTGTACTGTCTTTCAGATGTATATATTCTAGGCTGCATGGTAGAGCAAAAGAGAATGAGCAACTGAGTTAGCTGAACTGAGTTCAAATCTCAAGTCTGCCACTTACTAGCTCTGTGGCGTTTAAGTCATCTACCTGTTCTAGCCTCAGTTTCTCCATCTATAACACACAGAGAGAATGGGAACTTTCTCATCAGGATGTCATAAGGATTGACAAGGCAGCCCTTGCCAGCTTTCTGGGCAGTGCCTGGTACCTACTGGCTAAAGTATCCATTGGACTTTTACCTGACACATCTCTGCAGCTCCAGTACCTAGTACTGAGCTCTGCCCATCAAGAGCAACAGTAGCTGGAGCTCTAGAATTGTGAAAGATGGTGGATGCTAAGAGTTGGTTTCTCAACCTCCTTTGCTCCCTACTTCTAAACTTCCTATGTGGCAGCGTATGGAAAGCCAGGAACACTCCCCAGAGTGCTTTACATCTGGTATACTGAATGCAGTTTGAGTTCTGTCAAGATTGGGCAGGCTCCTTTGGATGTTTTTCCCTCCCCCTTCCCCTTTTCCCCAGCCCACAAGGAAAATCCCAGAAAATAAGGGATTTTGACAGCAAGGTTCCAGAGTGCCTTTTTCAGCTTCCTGGGTATCAGGAGACATGTGAAGTAGTGGAGGCAGCTTCCTGATTCCAGACTCCTGATACTGTGATCACAGGGACTCCATGGTGATCAAGACAGATGTGCCCCTGCTGGACAGTTTAATAGTGCAGTGCTCCAAGAAATCATTCCTGAAGACCCAGCCTAGACCCTACTCCTCTCATGCCCTTTTGACTCCTTCATAAGCATATAACTCCCTATGTGAGATTTCTTCCTGCTCAAAACATCTTTTGCTCAATACCACACTGTCTTGGGTACTGTAGCTTTAGTAGGAAATCTTGAAATCGAGTTCTGTGAATCAACTTCATTCTTCTTTTCAAAAATTACTTAGTTAGTGTACATGCTTTGCCATTCCACACGTAGATTTTTAGAATCAGGTAGTCAGTTTTGACGACAACAAAAAAGCCTGCTGCCGTTTTGAATGAGATTATATGAACTTTTGTTTAAAACATCTAGAGTTGATTTTATTTCCTGCTCTCTACCCAGACTGCCAAAGCCCTTCCCTGGCCCTTACATCCAAGCTACCCCCTCCATTCAGTTCATCCCTGGGTCCCTAGTCAAACAAATGACAAAGACAAGAACTCATTTAGCCTCTTCTCAAGTCCCAAACCATTGGCTCCAGTGGGCAGCTGCTGAAATACACCTCTCCACTTATTCTTGGTGGTGTTTGCCTTATTCCCCATCCCCCTCTACCATTGCTTGACACCCCATTTTTCTTCCCTCACCTGGCATGCTCCCTCCCCTGAGCCCTTTCTGCCACCTATAACCTCAGCTTAAAGTTAAAAGACCTTTAAATCTACACACAGATTTATTTTTTGCCCAAGGAAGTACAGCTCTCTCCATTACCCTTGCTTTCCTCTACCCCCACTCCGCCAGTCAGGCTCACTGCCCCAATACACAAAGCCACAAACACTCTCCCCCAGTCCTAGAGACAGAAAGAGATGGCCAGGTCCTTCCTCTTCTAGCCTCCAAATTGCAGGCCTCAGCAGATGGGAAAATATAAGGTGCGAGGCCCCAGAAAGTTCATAAACTTTTATGCAGATTGGTTTTAGTCTGGTTTAAATTAGGCAACAAAATAGAATTTCCAGATGTTCTATTTGGAATTAACTTGGCTACAGAGAAAAGGCTACTAGGAGGAGGAGTTGGTAATAGGGTTATTTTTACATTCCAGAAAGGGAGTCACAAAAAGCATATGGACTTGATTAGAAGAGAAGAACCTGCTGGTTGGCACATTAAGAAGACTGTTCTCATTTATTCTGGTTGAGGACACTCAAAGGTGCAATGAAACATTCTCAAGCCACTGGGAAGATAAAGGGTTGGGGCAATGGGGTTTTGTCCTAGCAGTCAGCTAAAAGCAGTGAAGTTTTGGGGCAGACATAGGGGATTTTTGAATATAAGTCTGATGCTCCTTAGACTTTAATGTGTATTTAATGAATCCAGAGATAGTCTTAATAAATGCTGACTCTGATCAGTAGAGGATGCCAGTGCTGCTGGTCCACAGGCCATGTGTCAAGGAGCAAGACATTAGGGTGTTAAAAGGGAGCTAGGAAAGAATATCCACTTGCACCAAGTGTTTCGTAATGACCTTCCATGGATCACACACATGTCCAAGGGCTGGAATGTAGGGAGGCCAAGAGGGAACCTGTGAAAGTTGGACACCATCATAATCTCCAGTGAAAGTGAAGACTGGATTAATAACTAAAGCAAAATTCAGTAAGTAGAGTCATAGATATGACTCTAAGTTCTACAGGGACCCTGAGGAGGGAGTGGCTAATTTCCTGGGAACTAAAGGAAGTCAAACAAGCCAGGTCTCGGGGATGATGGTGTGACAGGAAAGACAGTGAAGGTCATTCTTTGTGAGAGGAAGAGTCTGTGCTAAGTCCCAGGAGGCATGAAAAAACCATAACGTGTTTAGGAAGCAGTGAACTGTGGCTGGAGCACATGCAGGATGAGACAGGGGTTAGAAAAAATATATGGAAGCCAAATTGGGAAGTACTGAAACTCTTGCTAAGGAATTTAGAGTTAGAGCAAAAAGAACCACTGGGCATTGTGAAGGACACCCAGAGTGGCTTGAGTTTCTCCTCTGATAATTGCAGAGAAATGAGATGCCTCCATCTTTGTTTAAGATGAGATGAGAGCACCACAGTCCCAGGTGTCTTTGACCAAAGACAACAGGGAGGCACGGAGTTAAGCTTGGTACACTGCTTCTGCCTCCATCTTCCCCACTCTCTTCAAGGTCGACAGTGACTCAACTCAATGGGTAGACTCATTCCCACAAACATAATGGAAAGGCAGGTGTCTGAGACTTAGAAAAGCAAGCAGAGAGGAAGAAAAGAAGAAATCTGAGTCAGGATTAAAGGGCTGGGCATTTTCATTCAACAAACCCTCACCATGCACTTGGGCAGGGTCCTCCAAGTCCTCTGAGAAAGAGTCCATGTAGAGGTGAGGACAGGTGTTGCAAAATGTGTGCCTCAGGCACTAGGAAGGCACAAGGGCGTGCCATCCTGGTGGACAGGAAGACAATGGAATGAGAACAGAGTCCAAACAGGTCATCCCATGATTAAAGGTTGAAGAGTAGGAATGATTTAGCCAGGCAGAGGAGGAAGAGTTCCAGCATCGATGTGCTGAGTATCCTTTAGGCGGAACATGGAGTAACAATGCCCCCAACAGTACCATCCAGGCTCAGAAGATTCAGGCAGTCACGACATCCTCTTCCCAGCAGCCCAGCCTCTTCCCCTAGACCGCTGCCTCTGAGAGTGACACATACCATTGATGGGACAAGGATCAAACACTGGCCAAGTAAAGAATTGGGGCCCGGGTGGTCTGACATGGAAAGGCACCAAAAGAGTCTCGGAAATCATGTAATCACATAATCTGTCCCCTCATTTGAAGATGAAGTTGAGGTTGAGAGCAGAGCATCAGCTTGTCCAGCCAGAGGGACACAGAGACTGGCCAGATTAGGGTGTGCTGATGACCCCAGGCTTGTTGAAAATTCCCATTTACCAAGTACTTACTCCATTCTGGGCCCTCCATGAAGCACTGAACATAAATAACACAACTTTTGCAGCCACCCTTAATTGACCACCAACTCTGTGCCTGACACTTGACAAATGTTATCACATTAGATCTTTACAACTAACTTACAAAGAAGTGATTAATTACTATCACCATTTGAGGAAACTGGCTGGGGGGGCGGGGAGGAGGGGTTCCAGGATGCAAAGCAATGTGTCCAAGTCACACAGTGAGGTTTGCACCTAGGCTAGCCCCGTTCGAAATTCTCAGCCTTTTTTGCAAATGTCATGCCCTGCAGCCATCACAACAACTCTTCAGGTTGGTACTATTCTCCCCTTAATGATGACAACACTCAGTCTCACTGAGATGGAATAGCCAGCCCAAGGTCACAGAGTTCACATGATAGGATGAGACCATGCTCTTCCTCCAGCACCAGTGTGGCCAGACCCCTGAACCCTCTCCCTTCCAGTTGTCAGTGGGCAGGGAACATTGAGGAAGGCCTGACCTGGCTCTAAGTCACTTCACTTCATCTTGGGGTCCAAGGCAGAAGCAGGTCAGCACAGCGCCATCTTCTGGGGGTTGTAAGGCTGTGATCCAGAAGGAATCCACACCAAGGGTCAGATGATTTGAGCTTGGTGTCGACTAAGGCCACCAAAGTGTGTCTGAGCATGGCATGTGTGTCAGGGCCATGGAAGGAGACTGGGATGTGTTGAGACTGGCAGAAGAGCATGCCCCCAGCACATTTTTTGTGGAATTCTGGGGCACAAATGGGGGTGCAGAAACTAGATGACATTACTGAACATTCTCCTTGACCAAGGTCCATTCCCCAGCCACACTGCTGCCCACCTATGTCCCGTCCAGAACCTTCTCTGCTTCCGTGCTGCCTGCAAACTACATCATAACCCTTCACCATGACATTCAAGACTCCCTCATAGCAACATATACATACATACATACACAAACACACATACACAGAGGCATGCATACATTTAATATTCCCATGTCTGCTTGGTTCTTAGTTCCTTAATATACCTCAATCTTTCCTGCTTCTGGGCCTTTGCTGGTGCTGTTCCCATGGCAAGAATTCTCCTCTCTCTTCCTGCTAAAAACCAACTCAATTCTTCAAGGCTCATGTTAAGTAGCTCCACTTGGGAACATTCTATATCCCCTCATTGGA
Source organism: Phacochoerus africanus (assembly GCF_016906955.1). NCBI lineage: Eukaryota > Metazoa > Chordata > Mammalia > Artiodactyla > Suidae > Phacochoerus > Phacochoerus africanus. The sequence goes on from NC_062546.1 coordinate 88,735,793, forward strand.
ATGACCCATTTTTCTTCCAGATCTTTCAGAGAACACCACTCATACTCTAGTTCTCCCAGTTTAGAGAGAAATTCTGGGTCAAGTCCATCTCCATGGTCCCCTGTACCAAACACTGTTTCTGGCAGACAGTGGCAGTTTATTAACTTTTGCTGCCATTGAGCCACTGTGTATTCAAAATGTGTACTCCCTGCCTGGCCACTTGCAGCCCAGGCTGATTCATTGACAGGGTAGGCCAGGAGGCTATCTGGCTGGCAGATCCCAGGTACAACATGATATGCCCTTGGAGTGAGTTCTCAGCCATTTGCTAGTAAAACAGGAGTTAATTGTAAGCAGTGATATGCTGGTAAGTGTTTAACAGCTAGCTCTCTGGGAAAAAGAAAGCCCTGATTTGTAGCAATTGCTAATTTCTGCAGTATAAACATAGTCACCTTAGCTGATTTCAAGATACCAAATGACATCAGAAATGCTAACAACAGGTAAAGAGCCAGCCCCCTCATGTTAGGGCTTCATTACTGTCTATGCATGAGTATTTCTGATGACACTGGCTTCCTAGGTTGTACTGTCAAATGTCTCTTTCTCCTATCTTATTCTAAGATCCTCCCTATCTTACTCTAAGCCACCATTATCAATGGTGTAAACTCTTTCAATAGCCTCCTGTCTGCTCTTGCACTTTCTTCTCTTATTCACATCCAGATGGAGTGACCTTAGCACACAATTTGATCAGGTCAGTCCCTGGGTTTAAAACATTAAATGGCTTTCCATTTCTATTAGGATAAAGTCCAAACTCATTACCACTGCCCATAAGGCCAGTTTGACCTAGCCACTTCTCACCTCTCCAGCTCCCTCAGGACCACTCCTGATTCAGCAACACTGGCCAGCTTTGGGGCCTTTGATCCAAGCTTCTCTTCAACTCTGGGTTATGGCATGTGCTTTGAAACTCTCTGCAATGCTCTTCGTCCTCCATTGTCTCCATAAGTAACACCTACTAATCCTTCAGGCCTCACTCAAATCTTTCTTCCTCAGAAACATCTTCAGTGCCCACCTCATCACCACCAGCGTAGTCTACCATAGGACGTGCATTTTTAATTTGTAGTTCCTATCCTATTTGGTTTTTTTTAATTAAAACATAGTTGATTTACATTGTTGTGCCAATTACTGCTCTATGGCAAAGTGACCCAGTCAAACATATATATGCATTTCCTTTCTTGTACTGTCTTCCATATTCCATCATAGTCTATCCCAAGAGACTTGTTGTGCTACACAGTAGAACCTTACTGCTTATCCATTCTAAATATAATAATTTGCATCTACTAACCCCAAACTCCCGGTCCATCCACTCCTTCCCTCCTCCCCCTTGGCAACCACAAATCTCTTCTCTATGTCTGTGAGTCTATTTCTGCTTTGTAGATAGGTTCATTTCTGCCATATTTTAGATTCCACATATAAATGATATCACATGGTATTTGTCTTTCTCTTTCTGACTTACTTCACTTAGTATAAGAACCTCTAGTTGAATCCTTGTTGCTGCAAATGGCATTATTTTGTTCTTTTGATGGCTAAATAGTATTCCATTGTATATTTATGTACCACATCTTTTTTTCTTTGTTTTAATTTTTTATTATAGTTGATTTATGTTCTGTCAATTTTTGCTGTACAGCAAAGTGTTCCAGCTATACATACACATACATTTTTTTTCTCATATTATCTTCCACCATATTCCATCACAAGTGATTGGATATAATTCCCTATGCTATACAGCAGGACCTCATTTCTTACCCACTCCAAATGCTAGTTTGCATCTACTAACCCCAAACTCCAGGTCCTTCCCACTCCCTCCCCCTCCCCCTCCCCCTCTCCCTTAGCAACCACAAATCTGTTCTCTATATCTGTGAGCCTGTTTCTGCTTTGTAGATAGGTTCATTTTTGCCATATTTTAGATTCCACATATAAGTGATATCATATGGTATTTGTCTTTCTCTTTCTGACTTACTTCACTTAGTATGAGAATCTCTAGTTGCATTCATGCTACTACAAATTGATTATTTTGTTCTTTATCAAGGCTGAGTAGATTCCATTGTATATATATATGTACCCCTATTCTTAACCCATTCATCTTTCAATGGACATTTAGGTTGTTTCCATGTCTTGGCTATTGTGAATAGTGCTGCAATGAGCTTAGGGGTGCATGTATCTTTTTGAACGAAAGTTTTGTCCAGCTATATGCCCAGGAGGGGGATTGTTCTATCATATGGTAGTTCCATATTTATTTTTCTGAGGTATCTCCTTACTATTTTCCATAGTGGTTGTACCAATGTGCATTCTACCAACAGTGGAGGAGGGTTCCCTTTTCTCTACATGCTCTCCAGCATTTGTTATTTATAGGTTCATGGCCATTCTGACTGGTATAAGTTGATACCTCATTATAGTTTTGATTTGTATTTCTATATTAATCAGTGATGTTGAGCATTTTTTCATGTGCCTACTGGCCATCCATATGTCTTCTTTGGAGAAATGTCTATTTAGGTCTTCTGCCCATTTTTTGATTTGGCTGTTTGTTTGTTTGTTTGTTTGTTTTGGTGTTGAGTTGTATGTGTTGTTTGTATATTTTGGAGATTAAAGCCCTTGTCAGTTGCATAGTTTGCAACTATTTTCTCCCAGGCAATAGGTTGTGTTTTCAGAGTTTTTTGTTGTTGTTATTGTTGTGTTTTTATGGTATCCTTTGCTGTGCAGAAGCTTGTAAGTTTGATTCTATCCCATTTGTTTATTTTTATTTTTATTTCTATTGCCTTGGGAGACTGACCTTAGAAAACATTTTTACAGTTTATGTCAGAGAATGTTTTGCCTATGTTCTCTTCTATGATCCTATTTGCAATCATACATTTATTTGTATGGTCCTTTGTTTAACATCAGCTTTCTCCACTGGACTGTAAGTTGATGGAGAACAGAGACCATGTTGGTCTTACTTACCATTGGATATTCAGCATTTATTTTATTTTATTTATGTATTTTTCTTTTTCTCTTTTGGCTGCCCTACTTTATACGGAGTTCCCAGGCCAGGGATCAGATCGGAGCCATAGTTGCAAATTGAGCTGTAGCTGTGGAAACGCTGGATCCTTAAGCCACTGTGCCAGGAGGCCTGGGGTAGAACCTGTGTCCCAGTGCTTCCAAGCCTATCCCATTACGCCACAGTGGGAACTCTGTGGATATTCAGCATTTAGTACAGAACTAGGCAATAGTAGAAAAGAAATATTTGTCAATTAAATTAATAAATTAATGGTCTACAAGTATAAAGAGATAAGCAAGATCCTCATGGTTGGCCATTCACAGCATTGATCTTTCAGGAAAGAGGAAGAGCCTCAGAGAGAAACTTAAAATGAAGAGGGCAGGCATGAGACCCGCAAGAGAGGCCACACATCTTTCCCTACCTCTAGGGCGTCCGTGTTTTTAACTTGGACTTTGAGGAATCAAGGAATCTAGACACAGGTCCCGATGGGTGGTAATGAGGTATGATCTGTGAAGATGGTTGTACCTATAATCTAGGTCCTCTAAAGGCCCTTGTTCATTCCCCAGACTCAGAAAGAGTGGAGGGATTTAAATTGGCTTAGTGGAAATTACAGAGCCTAGAACCTCTAAACTTATACTATCTTTTTTCTTTTTAGGGCAGCACCTGCGGCATATGGAAGTTCCCAGGCTAGGGGTCAAATCAGAGCTATAGCTTCTGGCTTATGCCACAGCAACACCAATGCCAGATCAGAGCCTCTTCCGGAAACTATACCACAGCTCAGGGCAATACCGGATCCTTAACACACTGAGCGAGGCCAGGGATCAAATCTGCCTCCTCATGGATACCAGTCAGGTTGTTTACCTCTGAGTCACAACAGGAACTCCTCGAACCTCTACTTTTGTGATGGGATCAGGAAAGGAATGTATTTTCTGCCTAAGTATGGGCCAAAGAGTGTAAAAGGAAGCAGCAGTCCTTCCTAAGTTACTTCTAAGTGACAGTGGGGAATTAGCAGGAAAACTCAAGAGAATACTGAGTCTCAGGACTTGGTTCCCCAATAGCCACCCACATGCAGAGATGCCCTCCAGGGCCAGCCTTAAAGGATCTGGCCTTGGTTTTTATGAAGCATAGCAGGAAATGTCCCTGTGGCCTTGTGGCCTATAGTTTCTGATCCTCCATTCTAAGGGCTGCAAATCCATGAAAGCTGCTGCATCTGAGGTTGGTCAATATTAAGTGGCCAGGCGAAGATGCAAGTGCCTCAGGCAATGACCTCTAAAGAAACTGTGCACAGCTTGGTCAGTGTGACTGCATGGTTCCTGGGAAACAAGGAGACGAGGACACTATAAAGGAGCCTGGCTCAGTCATGGTCATGGATACAGATGGGGAGTGGCAGGCAGAAAGGCCAGACCCAGTATCTCTGCCAGGAATCAGAGGAGTGTAAAGCATCCCCACTCCCATCATGCTGCTCAAATCACCCTCTGTCCTCAGAGGTGAGTTGTCAGCCAGGAAGAAGAAGCCACAGGGGAAAACCATACCTTCTCAGAGGCTGCCCAGAGGTCCTGCCATATGGATCCTGATTAGCAGATTTCTCACTCCCAAATCACTTCACTCATCCAACACCCAGCCCAGGCTCACCTTTCCACAGTCCAGCCCACTTTGCTTACAGTCTGTACCATATCATTCTGCAGTAGATATCATTTTGGAGTTGTCTTCAATTCAATCACCTCCAGAGAAGGATGTGTGAAGAAAGAATAGGAAACTCAACCTGTGTTTATTATCTGTCTAAAGAGTAACATAAACTTTACAGATATCTAATTCAGGATCTAGTGTCATTGCCCTCACTGAGTCTTTACGTCAAACCCTCATGTGTCACCTGGTCCGTGAAGAATTCAGAGGGGACAGTGGCTGGTCCACAATAAGGTAGGAATGTTGGTGGCTCCCTCACTGCTTTGATTGCTTCAGCATTTTATGACATAAACAATACATGTGGAGGGAGAGGGATAAACTAGGGGGTTGGGGTTGACATATACACAAAACTATATATAAAATAGATGCAGAGTTCCCACTGTGGCTCAGTGGTTAATGAATCCGACTAGGAGCCATGAGGTTGGCCTCGCTCAGTGAGTTAAGGATCCGGTGTGGCCATGAGCTGTGGCATAGATGTGGCTCAGATCCCATGTTGCTGTGGCTCTGGTGTAAGCCTGCCAACTACAGCTCCAATTAGACCCCTAGCCTGAGAACCTCCATATGCCATGGGTGAGGCCCTAGAAAAGAGAAAAAGAAAAAAAAAAAAAAGAAAAAATAGATGGGAACAGGACCTTCTGTATAGTCAGGGAAATTTACTCAAGATTGTAATAACCTATATGGGAAAACAATCTGAAAAGGAATGCATATATGTATATGTATATATGTATATGTATAACTGATTTACTTTGCTGTACACCCGAAATTAACACAACTTAGTCAAGTATAATCCAATAATTTTTTTTTTTTAATTTTAAAAATAGGAGCTCCCATCGTGGCTCAGCAGAAACAAATCTGACTAGTATCGATCCCTGGCCTCATTCAGTAGATTAAGGCTCCAGCATTGCCCTGAGCTGTGGTGTAGGCCACAAACATGGCTCGAATCTGGCATTGCTGTGGCTGTGGTGCAGGCCAGTGGCTATAGCTCCAATTCTACCCCTGGCCTGGGAACTCCTATACGCCATGGGTATGACCTTAAAAGGACCAAAAGGAAAAATTTTTAAATAATAAAGGGAAAGTTATGGATTACATCATCTTAAGTAGTGGGATGTTGATGACACTTTGTAATGAGATGTGGACTGACCATGAAAATCTTTTGTATCATGTGAGGACTGTAGGTTTTCTCCTAGAAAAGTAGTTTTTGAAAAGCTATAGGAGTTCCTGTCGTGGAGCAGTGGTTAACGAATCCAACTAGGAACCATGAGGTTGCGGGTTCAGTTCCTGCCTTGCTCGGTGGGTTAAGGATCCAGTGTTGCTGTGAGCTGTGGTGTAGGCTGCAGACGCGGCTTGGATCCCGCGTTGCTGTGGCTCTGGCGTAGGCCGGTGGTTACAGCTCCAATTGGACCCCTAGCCTGGAAACCTCCATATGCCGCGGGAGCAGCCCAAGATATGGCAAAAAGACAATAAAAAAATTAAAAAATAAAAATAATAGAAATAAAAAGCTATAGATTTTAAGGTAAGTTAGTTTTCTTTTGCAGAAAGAAATTGTTCTAAATTTGCTGGACTTTTCTGTGATGAAACCAGCTATTGTAATCTAACAGCTGGAATATTCTCAATTTTTTTTTTAAATCTACCCTTTTCAGGTAAAAGTAATATTTCAGCAAGGAGTGATAAATAATTGTTTTGCCAAAATAGTATGTACTGTAGTGCAGGTGCTTTGAGCACATATGTTTGGAAATGTTTCCATCACTGTGATTTTGTTCTCCAAGATAACATATGTAATACTTTTTTCTTAAAAAAAGCTCTAGTATTTGCACACTTTTTTAAAAAACTTGGAAACAATTTCTAACCTATTTAAAATTTTTCCAAAAGGAGAACTTCAGTGGATCTTGAACCCATTTGTTAAAAATACAACTTTTGATTAGTTTACAAGAATTGACATTAAGGAAGATGAAAACTGACTAGCTGACTAGATGAATTTCAATAAAAACCTTTGCATAATTGCTGGATGGGATTTTTTCAAATGAGCATCTTGATTTAGTAAGCACAGCCAACATTGCATTTCTCCCATTTGGATCTCTATATCTTTATAAAGATTATTTTTACAGCTCTGGCATCATTAAAACTAAATATGTTTAAAAAAATAAACGTAGAACCAGAACTTTGAATCCAGTGGTCTATTACAAAGGGCTAAACCAACATTAAAACATATTCAAATACATTTCTCTAAAACTAATAATAATTTTGAATGAGAACAAAATGTCTTTTTGTCTTTAACAAATAAAATTGAATGTAACTTTATCACACACTCATTTTTGTTTCTATAGTATTTAGCTTATTTTGTGTTTATTTATTTTTATATATAGTTTATTTTGTCCTATTGATAAATACAATCTTCTAAAAGTTTTAAGTACTAATTACTTGTTTTTAGCTCACTCTCATTAGTCTCTTATTTCATGCATGTCTTATCTTGAACATAACACTAGTGAAGAAAGATATATATGTTTCTTATTTTTATTAGAGTATAATTGATTTACAGTGTTGTGTCAGTTTCTCCTGTATAGCATAGTGACACAGTTATACATTTACATACATTTTTTTCTCATACCATCTTCCATCACGTTCTATCCCAAGAGATTGTACATATTTCTCTGTGCTGTACCCTAGGACCTCATTGTTTTCCATTCTAAATGTAATAGTTTGCATCTCTAACCCCAAATTCCCGTCCATCCCACTTCCTCCCCCCTCCTCCTTGGCACATATGGTTTATAATAAGTACTCATAATGGGATACTGATGGGGCTGTATGATTGAGGTATAGGTACAGTGATCCCTCCTGAATCACATGAGTGCCTCGCTTTACCAATAGACTAAAGGCTCCTTGGTGACAGGGAGAATGAGTTAATTCTTCCACAACTTCTCTATCCCACCAACACTTGGCCATTGCTGCCCAGGAAGCATTTGTTGAATGGAGAGATGACAGAGCAGTGACAGGAAAGGACAGATATAGTTGTTGGGGAGGGTGGGAAGATGCCATCCCCTCCCTGGAATTCCACTGGCCTGGGAGTCAGAAGACATAGCTTTGCCACAAATTTGTATAGTGATCTTGCTAAGTATTTTGCTAATTTTTTCCTTAGCTACAAAATTTTTTCCCAAACTTAAGGCATGCACATGCCAATAGGATTTTTGCCATTTTCTCATAATCTCTATCCTCTAATTAATTTAATACTTCTCTTTTAAGTAACTCATTTTTTATAAGCCTTACCCTAAATAGCATGAAGTCATGGGATTAATGAAGCAGTTATTTTTGTCCACTACACACTAAAACAAATACATAACTATTAAAATACAAAATATTCATATTCTTGTTAGCCAGAATGTATGCACCATTCTTCAGAAAACACAGGGCTGGATGATGTTTCTAAGGTCCATTAGGCTCTGAGCCCTATGAATCTGTTATTCTATGATCCTCTGACTTCCCTGGGCTCCCAGTCTGGGCACAAAGTTGGGACTGAGGGTCCCACCTTATTTCCTAAACTTGCTTTTCATCTGGCTTGTGGCCTCAGACAGAGGTTTGGGAATAAAAGTGGGATCATTTTTATTGCAACATAACAAGCTCTGTCTTGGTGTCAACCACTTCAGATCAGAGCAGTACAATACTCCATCCATGAATCTGTGATAATATTTTTCTTAAATTGCAAGTTTTTAACTCAAAGCTTCCTTTCTACCTACAGGCACTGGAGCAACACTCAGAATCATATTGCCAAGGCTGAGGACTTTGTAAGTGAAGTGATAAGAAACTGAGCCTCAAGCTTAGAATCAGGGGACTGGTGTCTGGGTCCAGCTCACCAGTGACCTTTGAGCTATGTCACTCTCGGCAACTCACCTAAAGCACCTCAGGCATGAATGGAGCTGTGACTGGTCCCATCCCCTGAGTGAAGGAGACGCATGCCTACTCTTGCCTGAAAATGCTGCCACTCCTATTCATATGACAAATGCTGATCTGCTCCAGGGCTTGTGCTGAGCATGGGAGACTCAGCAGTGGCCACAACAAAGAGCTCTGTCCCCATGGAACTTACAGTCTACTTGGAAGACTCAGACAATGAAGATGCAACATCATCAGATGCTGAAGGATTTTAGGATGTGGATAAAAATAAAACAGGGTAGGGAGATGGGGACGTTGCAAGAGTCAGAGAGTCATTCTTCTCTGGACCGCTGTTCCTCCCTATATCCTTACTTTCATTCTGCTTCCTTTTCCCTCCACCCTCACCCCCAGTTTCAAATCCCCTTCAGGTATAAGGTCCCAATACTCAGGTCACAACAAATAGCATGAAGCATCCACCAATCCCCAGTCCCAGACATTATGATGTTTCCCTTGTCAGACAAGCTATTAGCCTGGCCCTGAACTAAGCCAAGACAGACCTGGAACCTCAGATCCAACCACAACTAAAGTAGAAGTCCAAGCAGCCAGCTTGTAGGACCTGGGTACTCTTCTCTCTAGAATGAATATAAAACAGGGAAATGAGACTAGGTTATTTCCAAAGGCCTCACTGGTACTAAAATTCCTCAACTCTAATTTTCAACAACAAGTGATAATGCAAAACATATTGAGAAAATTGGATCATGCCTAAAACTGTAATGATGCTCCCAAGACCCCATAATTGACATTAACCCTGAAATGGGGACAGAAAATGGAACTAACATAGCCCCCAAAGCTATCACTGACCTCAATGATCTTGGGAAAACATTCACTACTGGACATACAACAGTGTCAACATTAAACTCCTGTTATCTGCCAGGCACTCATTTAATTGTCCCCACAGTCCTATAAGAGTTAGCTTAGACTTTCACAGCACTTTACACAAGATGAAGAGCCTAGTAGCTTCTGCTGGCTCCTGCCTTCCCCAGCTGTACCCTGCCTCCTGCCTATCCAGAAGAAGGCTGGGCTTCTGGGCCATAGGTCACACACTGGAGGCCCTGCATCTGACCCATATACGTGTTTGGTTTGGCCGACATATGGAGTCGGCCTGTACCATGTTTTCAGAAGATATTAAACAAAAACCAACCAATTTCACACTAAAAAAAAAACCAAACAGGTAGTTCCCATTGTGGCTCTGCAGGTTAAGAACCCAACTAGTATCCATGAGGATTCAGGGTCAATTCTGGCCTCACTCAGTGGGTTAAGGATCCAGTGTTGCCGCAAGTTGCAGTTTAGGTTGCAGATGAGGCTTGTATCCCGAGTTGCTATGGCTGTGGCATAGGCCAGCAGCTGTAGCTCCAATTCGACCCCTAACCTGGGAATTTCCATGTACTGCAGATGCAGCCCTAAAAAGAGAAATGAAGAAAAAAAAGTCTGGTCTCTTTAGAAAAATCTGAGACTGAAGCCCATATTTGTACTTGGCATTGGCTGGGGCTGAGCCACAATAGCCCAATGAGAAAAAGTATGGACACACCAGTTTGCCACAGACCCCACTGCTCTCTATTGCCTCTGGGCCAGGCCCCTTCACTCACCAAAAATACTTAACTGGCCTAGTTCCAGATTTCTGTTCCAGAATTTTGTCCAATGCTAGAGAATATCAGGATCCACTGAGTCAGGGGACATTGAAATGTTCTTGGTCAAGTGAGCCAGAGTGAATGTACATTAGATTGATATTGGAGCTAGAAATGAAAATAATACTAGCTACCCTCCATGGAGGGCCCAAGCACTGTGCAAAGTGCTCTCAAGCTTCTTTTTTTTTTTTTTTTTTTGGTAGCTCCATGGCATGTGGAATTCTTGGGCTAGGGATCAGATCTGAGCCATAGTTGCAACCTAAGTCAATGCCGTGAGGGCAACACCAGATCCTTAACCCACTGTGCTAGGTTGGGAATCGAACGCTACATCTCAGGGCTCCCAAAACATGGCCGATCCTGTTGCACCACCATGTGAACTCCTCATGGGTCATTTTTATTTTGTCCTCATGGCAACCGCCAGTAACCTTCATTTCCAGAAATGGACATAGAAATTCAAGAATGGTTAAGTGACTTGTCCAAGGCCACACCTTTGGTATTTTGAGCCCAGACCAGCCCTACTCTTCCTTAAGCCAGACTTTCCCTCACCCCCCACCTTGCATGTATCTAGTCCTTTTGACTTTTCTAAGATGTGAACTCTCCCTCCGTTATTAAAATCAGGATTTTATTCTAAATTAAATTTAAAGATATGTTTACTCTCCTGGTATGGGGGCAAGGATGGCAGGGGGCTGGGCAGCCAGGCAGAGGCAGGGCTAGAGGCAGACAGAGAAAGCCCTGCAACTGTTGAGCCATGTCAAATTTGGGAGTGTACGCGAGACCCATCAACAAGCGCGCCTGTGTCTTTTGCAAGACTTCAGACATTCCAGGCCACCAGGCTGATCAAACCAATTTAACGGGGCTAGGGGTGAGGGTAAGCTCAGATTTGCTCAATGTTAGACTGTGTCTGGGAGTGCAAAGTCACACATTTCTCACTGACTGGTCAGTGCCACCACAGCAAGAAGAGAATTAAAGAAAAATGCAAAATGAAAACTGCACGTCTCTGGTGTTGGATTATCCCACTATTTGCTGGTTTGTTTTTGTAATAGATGGTCCTGTAGAATCTTCTCTCCCAGTCCCAATCTCAACAGAAGAGCCATCCTTTGATTCAGTGTGTCCTTACTGAAGGTCGCTTTGTCCCAGGTGTGTGCAGAGGACGAATCGGATGTGGTCCTTGCCGTAGGAGAGACTCCAGGCTATGGGGATCAGACCAACATGGAAGCAGAGTGTTCTTGGTGCCCCTCTAAAACTCTGAGTGAGGAGCCGGGTCAGTCTGCCTTGAGCTGTATGACTTTGGCAGCTTGAAAAACCACTCTGGGACCCACTTTACTTCTCTCCAAAAGGGTGACAATGTAACAATATAAATTCATGGTGAGAATGACATCCCCAGGCACCAGCAAGTATTAGTACTTCTCTTTCCAATCAAAAGGGAACCCCCGCCACCCAACAAGGGGCACTGAGATCTAAGGAGATATGTGGCAAGCCGGCATCTTCAAGGAAGAACTCTAAAGCCTGCAGAATCAAAAGGAGGACCTAAAAATAGCCAAGGGGGAAAAAAGAGGTGAGGGGGCTCAGCGGCCTTTTGCAAAGAATATCTAGAAGGGCAACGTAGATTTTAATTCAGTGACATGTCTAGCTTTTCAGTGCCTGCCTCCTCAACTGTCAGAGAGGGAGGCACAAAGACGAATCACATCCTGCCCCCTCTCCAAGCAGTTAGACTCAGATTGGTGAGATCTCTGGGGACTCGGCCAGTCAGCCTTGTGGCTTGCTTATCATGCAGATAACCAGTGAGGATGTGATAGAAGTGTGACTTGGCTCTGGGTACCCTAACAGAGACCATCCTCTGTGTTCATCAAAGCCTACCCACCACCCCATCCTTGCTCCACAATCAAGCACTTCCCCTGACTCTGAAGCCACCCCTGGGCCCTCCAAACCCCTCAGACCTCCTAGGATCATGCTCTCAACCAAACGCTTTGAGACCAAAATCCATTTTGCCTGTTTGGTACACTGACTGTTTTTTCTTTTACCTGCATACAGTAGGAGCACAGCAAAAATTGACAAATGAAAGCTCCTTAAAGACAAGGACCACGTCTTTATCTACATTCCAGGCCTCTTTGATATGTTAATAAGTTCCTGTAGTTGAGCTGTGCAGTGGCCACTGTTAGAGAACATGTGGCAACCTGGGAAAAGGAGGGGACAATGTCAGTAAGTGGGCATCAAGGCCAGAAGTGGCTCTGGACATCCTCTCAGGGCAGACCCAGACCCCTGGATCACACACAATGGCTCAACAGCCCAGTGCCTTTTTAAAAGGACTAGCCCTCTGGCTTCTTCCACAGCTCAGAACCATGGGCTGTGCCTGCCCCATAGTCCCAGCCACTGCCCCACCCAAGAAGTGCCCAGCAAACAAACGTTCTCTTGGTGAATGATGCTGAAACCCGAACTCACTATGGGTGAAAAGACCCAAAGATGGAGAATGATCTTTTGCCAAGGGATGCTTTTCAAACCACATTTTTAGAAAGTTTAGAAGAGGTGCGTCTCAATCCACAGCCTCTCCCCTCTTTGGATTGAGGCTATAGCGATTGAAATATAGCAGTAGTATTTTTCCCAAATTAAGTGGCATTAACCTATTTAATTAATTAGGCAGACTAAATTGACATCTTCCTGGTTTGCATATTTAAAGAAGAGATGTGAACCTGCTCAAATTTTCTGGAGCTTGGCATTCATTATTTTTTGGTGAAATGATAAGATTTATAGATCCAAGTTCAAGCCATTTAAGAAATTTCATGTCAAGCCCCTCAGGGTGAGGTTTGATCTCAGTTAATGTTTCTGCTCAGGCTCAAGACTAGGCAGGGAAATGGCACACAAAAAACAAAAGGTCACGGGTTTCTTAAGGCTTCATGGACGGCCTCCCACCCGGAAATTCTCTTCTAAGCTGTAAGTAGCAGAGAACCAACCTACATTCTTAAATTCCAGCGGAAAAAATATCTTACCCTGGTTGCGATGAATTTGATACTTCTGTGCTCTGGGCAATATGTGTGATATACAATCCACATCAGAATTTTTAATCCTAACTGTAATACGCATCCTGGAAAGAGAGTAATTCTTTGCTAATCTTTTTGAGTTTATTGCGTTTGCTGTCTGGGTGTATTCAATTCTAACAAATCCACTTCTGGCCTTAAAAATCGCTCTCTGCAATGTTTGTCTATCTCGTAATGTTATCAATGGAGTCCGGTTGTTTATTTGATGAAGAGCAAGTATTGTCCTTCGAGACCTCTGTCTGATTCTTTAACAATTACAATAACTGAATCATTATGCAGGAAACTAAACTCCCATTCAAAATGAATTTTAGATTTTTGTCCCTATGCTTTCTGTGCAATGAATTGAAAGTTCATGAGTTTTGTGACCCGATTGTTAGGGTGCAGAGGAGTGCTGGGGTTGGGGGGGAAGGGGGGGATTTGAAATCTCTTGGATTGTCATACAGAGAAATAACAGTATAAAATTTTAATTATCTATCTTGAAGTAATAATAAATGTTTGATGAGATAATAATGAGACATGCAGGGAAATATTAATGAATGTGTGGAACATAAAGAGTTTAAATAAAGGAGGAAGCAGGATTGCTCAGTAATCAGCTGTTACTATTCATATATTTGGGACAGCGTCCTGGAAGGATGCCTCATGGTCATCCTGTGGTCAGGATAATACTGTGTTTGTTTATGGTGGAAACGAAGATCTTTGCATATTTTTCCCCTGGCAAAACTGTTACCAAAATAACTCCTAGATTTTCCCTGGGATCTAGAGCCCTGTCCTGAAGTTCTGTTTTACATTTTTCTTGCTGTCTCTCTGGGCTGGTTCCTACTTCCTTGTTGCTACTTCCTTGTTGCTTGAACTTGCACAAGAACGAGAACAGTATCACCAAGTAAAAAGCCTTGGGTCACTAATGTTGTCAGCAATCAAGGTTCTGAGTGGTTCCTGACTTAATTCAACAAAAATTAGAAATTGTTTTCTCTTTCGTGAGGTGGGGGATGTTTACTTAGAAAAATACCATATAATTAAAACCATTTTGTGAGTCATTGAAAGAAGAGAAATAATGATTCAAGATTTGTTGGGGGGGGGTGGTCTACTCAAGCAAGAAATGGAAAGTATTGGCCAGATGGGACATTTACAAGTAGCTTTTATTTTCCCCTTATGCTTACTGGGGCCTTATCCCAGGACTCCAGGAAGATGTTTGAGAGGAGAGGAAGAATCAGAAATAAGAAGAATGTGCAAGAGCCTTTATCTGCCTCAGGACCAACCACCTCAGCATCAATTCTGAAGCCAGAGTTGAGCAACACTAATGCCCTCGAATTTGGTGGAAAAAAGATGAGGTGAGGTGATCACTCAGAACTGGCTCCAGGCAGATTTTATCTAGAACGAACTATTTAAATGACAAAAAATAGCATTTTATTTGATTATATAGCAGCAACACTCGGTCTAAGTCTTGCAGTAATTTTCAGTAGGTTCCTACATTTTCTAAGGACCATATTAAGCACATCACAAGCATTATATCATCTGATCCTCCAAATCCCAAGACATATGCACTCCTACCCTCATTTTGCAGATTAAATAATTCTAGGATGGAGGACTTAAGAATTTGCACAAATCACAGTACCAGTGAGTGGAAAAGCCTGGATCAAATTCTAGTCTTTTGAGATGAAGCCTGTGTGTTCCCGATGCACAATGTGGCACAGCTCCTCCAAGCCCTTCCCCTGCATTATTGGGGTGACATAGTCCATGCGTCAACACAGCACATATTCAGCACCTACTATGTTATAGCCCTTCTGACCCAGTTGTACTGGCTGTAGGAATTGGGGACAGATGGCCACCTGGACTGTCAGAAGACCTCAAAGCAGAGCTTAGGGGCCCCCTCCCTTTAAAGACCAGGAAATGGGGAGGCTTAGCAGGGGAGGGGTTGGGGGTAGAGATAGAAAAGATCCCTTTGCTCAATGCCTGCCTTTCAGGACTTAATGGTTCATACACTTTCTGTCCAACCTCATAAAAACACTGCCCTCAAAACTCAACATGTCAGACAGACTCTGCCTTTTAAGCATCCAAGTAGGGGAGTGGTGATGTATGCAGGGGGGGAGGAAGAGGAACTAAGAATGAAAAAGAAAGGAAGGAAGGAAGAGAGAGAGACATAAAGAAGAAAGAAAGAGAGAAAGAAAGAGAAAGAAAGAAAGAAAGAAAGAAAGAAAGAAAGAAAGAAAGAAAGAAAGAAAGAAAGAAAGAAAGGAAGGAAGGAAAGAAAGAAAAAAAGAAAAGAAAAGAAAAGAAGGAAAAAGAAAAGAAAGAAACTGTGCCAGAATTCAAACAAAACGTATTCTGGGGATTGAATTCCTTATTGTTTGCATGTGTCACCAACTCAGCATTTCAGAGGACACACCGATGTTCTCACGAAACTAAGTCAGACTCAAAATACACCATTACGACTTAATATATCCAGTATGTAATTTGCACTTAACGGAGAGATATTTGGGGCCATTTGCCTCCTCCGGGCTCCACCCTTCAGACTCCCAGCTGCGCAGTGGGAGGTAGACCTCAATACAACCTTTGTTTTTAATCTTCTGATACCAGCGCAGTTGGCCAGCTATAAAATCATATCCGTCTCCGTCAGGGTCCCTAGGCCTAGACACTGGTTCTCCAGCAAGAGAACTGACCCTCCCCAGGCCTGCTTCCGACATTCTGGAATAAGACCCCAAGGCTGGAGCCCAGAGAGAGATGGGAGCAGAGGATAGGAAGCCCTGCCTTCATCGGGAGTTACCTAATCTGTGTTGGCGCCCAGCCTCCCCTCTAAAGTTGGAAGCTAGCCTGGTGGCCCTGGCTCTGAAGGTGGCCACGGAGGCTGGTTTCCCCTCTGAGGTCTATTCTGTTCTGTCCACAATATAGGCATCGGTCCACGTAGCCCCTCATCAGGCCAGACTGGGCAGGCTTCGCAGAGCCCCCCAGCCCAGGATCTGCAGAGCAAGCTGGGTGGTGATGAGGACATAATTCAAAACTGTCTCCTGGTGCCCTCCTAAGCCATGGACTACTTTGAGGGGAAAAAAAAAAAAAAAACGCTTCATCCTCAGGCAACAGCTGGAAGGCTTGGCTGAATGGCATGTCTTCAATGTGGAGGGTCACAGGGTACTGATCTAAGGGCTGTGAAGTCTTGCTCACCCAACTGTTGACACTCAGTAAACGGAGCAGGCGGGGCTGCTGTGGGCATCTGAGGAAGAAGGCCCCCACCCCACCCCCAGCCAGAGAAAGAATAGGAAGCTACTTCTATTCAGGGTTCACAGAGGTCCCCAGACCCCCCTCTGCCCCCTGCCAAAGCCACCAGGCCCTTTCCCTGCCTCCAAGTTACCTTGTATTATAACAGGATTAAAGTATATTTAGCTCCTCTATTAGCATACTTTAGCCCCATTTTGGCCTACTTAAGGCTTCCGGCTGGCTTTGATCAGTTTTGCGTTCTACTGGCCAACAGGAGGCCTCAGCAAGGCAAAAAAAAAAAAAAAAAAGTGGGGGGAGGGGGAGTCAGACTGTGAAATTATCTTGATGCTCTTTCTCTTGTTCCCCGTATTCCATGAGTTTCCTTAAATGGCCCAGTTTACACCCAGAATGGGCAGGAGGAGAAGAGGAAGGTAGCGGGAACCAATAATAATTAGGTCTTAGTTGAAAGAGGAGAGAAAGGGTTTGAGCATCTCCTAAGAAAGGGGGGGGGGAATCCCTATAATTTTGACAGTGTCTGCCTTTTTATTGCTTGCATTTGCATATAAATTAAATCCATATTGTAGCTTTAAGGCAAGCCCAGGCTTAGAATTCCACACAGCTCGGGGTCCCATTGTCTTACATTCAGTTCAAGGCGGCTGCGAAATGAAAAGGGAGGGGAGAGCAGAGGAAGGAGAAAGTCAGCTTTGTAGCGTTTTTAATTGCCTGTTTGTTTTCTCCGCCAATTACAGGCAAATTAATATTTAAACTTGGGTAGGCTGTGAGGAAGTGCTTACAAGATACGTTTCAGCCTTGAGTGCAGCCCGCTGCTTTCGGCCATCCTAAGGTTGAAATTTCATAGTGGTGAAATAAAAAATAATCATCAGAATGAAGGAATGGTGTGGACCTAGACATGGGATCCTTCAGATTTCTTCTCTCTTGGTGCCCAGGGTGCTGAGATGCCACTGTGCAGAGAAGGGACCCAGCTGGGTGTTCCTGGCCTTCTTCAGCTTCCCTGTTGACCACAATTCTGCCCCAGCAACATACGCAGCCTTATGACAAGTGGCCTAGGGATAAATTCTGATTCAATGGAGTGTAGCCAGGGAGCCTTCAGATTCTGGGTGAAGCCACTTTCAGAAACCCACATGCTCTCTTCGCCAGCACCTCAGAATGGAAGTGACTGCACAGGTCAGCAAGGAACATGTTGGGAAAGAGCCTCCTTGCTCTGCCTTGAAACCATTCAGAAGTAGTGGGGAGGAGCAGGCTTCTCCCTTGAGTTTCAGCCTGGTCCAGCCATGGAATGGAAACATGCTTTAGGGAAGGAACGCCAGATCAAAAAGTAATCTGAGTTCCTACTGTGGTGTAATGGTACCAGCAGGAAGTCTTGGAAGCACGGGGACACAGGTTCGAGCCTCAGGCAGACACAGCAGGTTAAGGATCCAGCATTGCTGCAGCTGCAGCTTAGGTTGCAACTATTGTTCAGATCTGATCCCTGGCCCAGGAACTCCACATGCCACAAGGCAGCCAAAAAAGAAAAAAAAAGTAAAAAAAAAAAAGAAAAAAGAAAAAAAAAAGTAATCAATACACGGGGTTCTAGTAAAATGTTAAGGAAGCAGAAAGTCCTAGCTAGGCCCATGTATCCTTTTTGTAAAATGTGTTGTTTGGGTTTATGTCTATAATTAATATATGTACCCTGGAGTTCCCTGGTGGCTCAGAGGGCTGGGGATCTGGCACTGTCACTGCTGTGGCTCAGCTTGGATCCCTGGCCTGGGAATTTCTGCATGCCATGGGGCGCAGCCAAAAATAATTAAAATTTTTTTTAAGTATAGGTACACTGCACTGATCCCTCCTCCACCTCACCCCCTCATCTTCCAAAATATTTCTTTTCCTTTTAAGTGCTATAGAGGTGTGTGGTTTAATTTGGGAGGAGGGGCCAATGAGTTAGGGTTGTTATTAAATTTCTCTTATAAATCTCCATTCTGACAGTACTTCAGTATATGGTTCCAAGGTATATTTGACACCTCTTCGGAATTACTTGCATTTGCTAAGCCCCCTCAAAACCAGTCTCTCTAAGCATCCACACTCTTGGAGTTGATCTCTCTAGAGGTTTCTTGCCCCTACTTTTTTTTTTTTAATTTCCATAACGTTTCTTTCCCGGAAAGAGAGCCAAAAATGCTGCAGCTTCCCAAACACGGGCCCCCCTTCCTTTGTCCTCGGAATCTCAGAAAAAAATCCATAGTTTCTCCCCCATGATACAGACACGGCTTCTCCCTGCATTGAGGTCTCCTGAATCTCATTTTTATCCCCTTCAAAGACCACTCCAAACACTCCGTGTTCCTCGCTAAGCTGCATGGGATTTTTTTATTTCTTTGAAACAAGGCCTTGCAGACTCCTCCCTGACCTGGTCCCACATGGGCACTGCCAGATGGGATGCAGTTTCCTGGGAAACAATGGTGAGTCTAATTGGGTGCATTTTGCCCATTTGCCTGATCAGGAGCTCTGGAAGATGTAAGCTGCTCACACTGGAGACACCAGTTCCAAAACTTCCCACTGTGTGTCCCAAAAAAGAAAAATTCAACCTGGTAACCAAATTTTTTTAAACTCGGTCATTGACTGACTAGATGTCAAGTTGTTTCAAAATTATAAGAATGGCAATAATGGAAGCAGATATTCTTGATTGTTTGCTCCGAATCAGGTGCAAGGCTAAGTGCTTTACAACAGAACATGTATCTCACCTCATTTTCTCCTCACAACAAGCCAAGATGAGCTAGGTACTATTACTATCCCAATTTTACAGATTCTGTAAAACAGAGAAGTCAAGTAACTTACCCCAAATCTACAGCCTACAATATGCACAGCCAGGATTTAAACATAGGCTGCCTGCTTAAAGCCCATTAATTAACATAACCATCTGCCAACATCCAACAACATCACCCCGGTGACACCAGGCAACACGGGCATCTGGGAGGGGCTGAGACAGCACACGACACCCCCACTCACATCAGGCCTGGTGACAGCACTACAAGATAGATTCCCCATTTTGCTGATCAGAAACAGGCTGGGAAATGTTAAGGATTTTGCTCCTATCTGTTGTTAAAAGATAAATGGAGGCATATTAAAATGTGTAAGAATTTATTTCACGAGTTCCCTGGCAGCCTAGCAGTTAAGGACCTGCATTGCCACTGTAGCAGCACATGTTTGATCTCTGGCCTGGGAACTTCTGCATGCCACGGGTGCAGCCAAATAAAAAAGAGTTTATTTAAGCAAAAATTTATTGGAATCGGGTAACACTAAGCCAGAAGGAATTAGGAGCCACCACAGGAGCCAGGAAAGATTTATATGGAGAAAGCTCAGGAGCAGAGAAAGGAAATTAATTGATTTGCTAAAGCTAAAGTCTATGTGGCTTTTTAAGATTGGCTGTCCTCAGCATTTCAATTTTGTAAATTTGAGGCATTTACAAGCTTGGATTTTTGGTCTGCTTCCTTAGACCACCACTAAAGCTCATCAGTCTGACAGCTTCCTTGTCCATACTTAATACTATACTCCTCATTATGTAGAGTCCACACTCAAACCCAGGTCAGCGTGATTCCAAATGCCACCTTCTTCCCACTCTACCACCTGTTCCCAGGATAGATGACACTTTAGTGTAAACAGCCATATTGGTGACACCCAGTGACCCCAACAGTCAGTTGACCCCATCATCAGCCTCATAAGTCCCTGTAGGTGTGCATGCTCAGGCAGGTGACCCCAGGTCATCACAGGCTCTGCAAAAGGCTATATGACTCTCCATGTCCTCATAGAACTCACACTCTAGAGGTTGAGGACAGAAGCAGCCAGACTGACAGACACTTGGAAATAGGCCTGTGATTTGAACCAGCCAGCCATGTGTTTTCAAGATCACTGGCAATTCAAATGCTCTGTTTTAATTCCAGTAGGTTTGGGACAGCAGGGGGAGGTGGTGGGGTCCCTGGACCTTCTGAGCCAGCCCGGCTTCTCCCCACTCCCAGCCTTCTCTGTCTAGCAGCTAAGCCTGTCCCAGGCACGGCCTCACTTCCGAGCCTCATCAAAGCCATTGTCACCCAGAGTGAGACCGTCACTAGGGGGTGAGATTGGCCCAGAGATCCTCCTCTCTGAATCTCAGATGGCTGAGTTAAAAGCTTATCATTTTTTAGAACCAGGAATGATGTCCACAGCACAAATTCAAAAGGGTCAAAAGAGCATACAATGAAGTTCCCGATGTGGCTCAGAGGAAATAAACTTGACAAGTATTGATGAGGATATGTTCCGTCCTAGCCTCACAAAGTGAGTGAAGGATCTGGTGTTGTGGTGACCTGTGGTGTAGGCCGGCCAGTGGCTCCAATTTGACCCCTAGCCTGGGAACTTCTGTGTGCTGTAAGTGGGCCCCTAAAAGGCAAGGAAAAAAAAAAAAAAACCTGCCGTGAAAATCCTCCCCCCATCTCTCAACTATGAAATCACCTAGTTCTCCTTCCCAGAGGAAACCACTGTCACTATTTTTGTGAATATATCCTTCCAAAGATAACCTGAGCAACTTCCAAATACATGTGCCTATGTAGGTTCACACACATATACGTGCATATATATTTGCTGCTGTCAAAAGAAATGGTAGCATTTGCTGTGTAATCACGCTTTCCACTTAACAATATATATGAGGGGTTATTTCATATCCATACATAGAGCTGTCTCATTCTTTTTAATGGCTATGTAATATTTTATTAGGTGGATATACCATAATTTATCAAATAAGTCCTCTCTTTAAGTAGCTTCTTAATTACTAATTCTTATTTGTTGTTCCCAATGCTTCACTTAAAAAATCCCCTTCAAGTGTACAAACATATTTATAGGAAAAGTTCCTGGATGTCAAAAAGAATGTGCATTTTTCATTTTGATAGTTGTTACTAAATTATTCTGTGGGAGTTCCCATCGTGCCTCAGTGGTTATGAACCCGACTAGTATCCATGAGGACTCAGGTGCGATCCCTGGCCTTGCTCAGTGGGTTGAGGATCCAGCATTGTGGTGAGCTGTGGTGTAGGTCACAGACATGGTTCGAACTTGTGTTGCTGTGGCTGTGGTGTAGGCCAGCGGCTAAAGCTCCGATTTGACCCTGAGCTTGGGAACTTCCATTTGCCTTGGGTGCGGCCCTAAAAAAGACAAAAAAAAAAAATTATTCTCTGTAGAGATTTTATCAATTTATACTTTCGCCAACATTGTATAAAATGCCTGTTTCCCAGTAGCCAGGTGAGCACTAAGAGAAATGAAACTTTCTGATCTTTGTCAATTTGGTGAAAAGCGTGCTCTCCTATTTTAAATTTGTATTTCTGCTACTATGAGTGAAGTTGAGGAACTCTGCCAATACTCTGTTGAACTGGTGGTTCTTTTCTTATTCATTTATAATGGCTCCTTATACATAAAAGAATTCACTCTTTGCTGATATGGTAAGTTACAAACATTTCCCCTAGTTTTTCAGTCCATTTTGTTTATGGTGTTAGTTTTTGTTTGTTTATTTACTCGTTTGCATACTCGTTTCATCTAAAGGGTCTTTTTTACAGCCTGGGTTCTAGTTTCACAATGCCAAACTGTGAGTTCTTTGATAAACACAGCGGTGTTTAGGGGTACTGATGCTACCTTTAAGGAATCAGAGAAGCTTAATAGCACTGCTGAAATTCAAATTGCCAGCAGCTCCAGATCTCAGTATCCTGGCTGTGGGGTGAGGGGCTTAGACTATATGCTATATAACTCCTGACTCTGGTGTCCTCTTCTTCCCTGAATCATTTCTTCAGCTCCCGAGTTCCCTGGGCCAAAGGTCTTGCTGCCCACCCTGCTACTGGGCATGACTGCTGGATGCAGATGTGAGAGGCTCCCTTGCCTCCCCTGAGCCAGAGACTCTCATCCCCCACCTTTTAGGCAAGCCTCTGCCATCACCTCCATTGGGCAAGGGTACTGAATTCACACCCAACACTCTCTGGCCGGCAGAGCACAAAGCAAGCAAGAATCTGGGTCACCAAATATAGCATTTTACTTCAGCCTTCCCCGCTGAAACCTCCCAGACAGCCCCCCGCACATGGATGGTCACTGAAGCCTCCAGCTCTGCCTTTGGAGTCGCTGTTTAGATCTCCGCTCAGCACCTGAAATCTCCTAGGAAGACATCCCTGTTTGTTTTCAATTACCTGGATATTATAAGCAATATAGACTTAGAGCCGTGGGGTCAGGTAATGGGCTCCAAAAGGACCTGGATGGTGGTGACTGGGCCGGCCTTTGGCACAGCCATTGTGCTTTTCTGGGCAAATGCTGATTTCCTTCAGCTGGTCTGTGTCCTCCCTTGGGAAATTTATATTTCTTCCTGGCATCCATCCTACGTCTTCTCTGGCTACCACGGAGACAAAGAACTCCTTCCCTGGATTTGAGCAAGGCTTGTTTTAGAATTCCTCTCCAGCCTCTCAAAGAAGGCCCTGGTCTGGGTATAAAAAGCCCCCTTCTCCCTCCTGACCTAACTCAAAGCCCCAAATGACATTTTCTGAGATCAAAACTCCTCTTTGAAACAAAACAGCAAAACCCTTCCTATAGCCTCATGCAAAGGCTTCCACTTAAGCACATAAGTTAAAAGGTATCAGGGTCCTTGCAAAAAGGAATATTCCCTACACTATCCCCCCTCCCCTTCCCCTCACACACACCCCACCTGGCCAGATATTTTTACCTTCAGAATCACTCCTTTGGATTAGAAATAAGGAGGACTATTACATTCAAATGCTACATGAAGATTGACTATTTTACGTGCCCTGGGCCAGGGCAGGGGGCTGGAGACAGAGAGGTGAGAGGGATGGGGTTGCCCCAGGCACTCCAGTGCAGGCAGCCAGGTGAGCACAGTGAAGTTCTAGTGGATCAGGCTCACCACCCTCCCAGGGAGAAGAGCTCAGGGTAACAGACTTGCTGAAATTCACCTTGAGAGGCCCAACGGGTGTGTGACCTTGAGAAGATGAGCTGTGAGACAGGGGAATTTCATGCTGTAACAGCTCTGTGCATCAAAGGGGAGCAGTGAGAAGAGGGACAGCTGAAAGGAAGGAGGTGCCCAGAACACCTTGGCTTACCTCCCAATTTCGCCAGAAGTCAAGTCTGGGTCCAGCCTTGATGAAGGATGCTTGCCAGCCACCCCTCTCAGGGCTGTGCTATAAACAGGTGCCGTGCTGCGTGTACGCAGGGTGCTAGAAACTGGGCTAAGGGCTCTGAGGGCATTATTTTACTCAAACCAGCACCGCTAAGGAGGAGAGGAAACAAGCTTGGATGAGTAAGATGATTTATCCAAGGTCACCCAGCTAGGAACTAGAAGAGATGAGATTAAAACTCAGGTCTGTTCATCCAAAACTGACACGTTTAACCAAATACATTTCCTGCATAGAACAAAAGCCAGAGGGATGCAGAAACCTCTGTCCTTTCACAGTTGTCCAACACAGACCAGAAGCCACTGTGGGCCCAGACCCCAAAGAGATGGTGCTGAAATGTGTTCAGGCTTCTCAACAGAGCATGGATCCATCTGATGGGCTAGATGGAGTCTCAAAAATCATCTTGTTTTGCAGAGGTTCAAACAGGCTCCAAGAACTCAAGGGGCCAGCACAGCACACAGAGAGGCCACTAGGCTGCCCGGGGCTCTTCCTCCTCAGCCAGGTTAGCATCCCACGGTCTCAGTAACCTTCTGAATAAGACACCATTTAAGCAAAGGGACCTTCGGCCCCAAGTGTTTACAAATCATTGGTGAAGTCTCAACCCTCCTAGTGTCCAGTGAGAGAATGTCAGAGGGTCAAGTTGGGTCAGGGGCCCAGGCTTGTGCTGGGCTGAGCACAGACCCCAGGTCTCTCCAAGGAAGCCCTGAGGTCCAGCCACATCCTCGTCCCAGGAGCACTTGTGAGAAAGCAGAATGTCTAGGAAAAACTACTCCTGGTGGGCAGCACATACCTCAGTATGACAGCACAGGGAAGTCCCAGCACAGCGCAAGGGAATGGGGGCATCTGAGGTCCCCCGGGTACTGGTGACCAGCAGAAAACCCCTGTGTTTCCCATGAAAAGCCCTGGGTTCAGGCAACAGCCTGCACACAACATAAACAGTCAAGTGTCCACACATTAAACACCAAGCCTCTTTCTTATTCATGTTCCGGTCAGCAAAGCGTGGATTTCCACAGTTGTCTGAGTGAACCTGGTTACCTTGGCCTCTCTGAGTTTCATTTTCTTCAACTGCAAAATGAGGCTCACTAGACCTTTCCCACAGACACGTCGCTGCGTGGGGACCAAATGCTTATTATTTGAGTTCCTCACGCTTCCATGTCCTTGTTAGACAAAGAAGGTTAGGAATTCTACCTACCTCATATTCTCCTAAGAGATGAATGACTTCACACATATAAAGCACCTAAAACAGGGTCCTGCACATACATTACACACTTACACATACATATACATACATACAAATATCAGCTTTTGTTCATATTGTCATTGATCACGTCAAATCACTGTGGCCACGTGTTTGTGTGTTTGGGTGGCTCTTCTCCTCTGGCTGGTGAGGCCCTCATCTTCTGTGTCACTTGGTGCCCCCATGACCCTGGAAAGCTCTTCAGCCCTCAGAGGATGCTCTGTGACTACAACACTTCTTTCATTGCTTCGGTATCCTTTCACCAAGCACCTCCTATGCACCTCCAATCCCCCCAGAGAGTCCAGCAGAAAAACCATTACTAATTTGACTTGGCTGAGTGAAAATAATCATTGAGGCCATTCAGCGGGGATGGTTTGGGCCAAATTTAGAAGCCCTTGGACTTCCACAATGGGTTGAAATTCTATTTTCTGGGTAACTACCCTGACTCTTCACCAGGGTTGACTGACAAGAGAGAGGCAGGAAGCTGTCTTCTTTTGGTTCTCCCACAGCTTAGGGAAGCTCTGTCCAGGGCCTTCCAACTCAACGGCCATCCAGACCTTCCCTGGGCCCACAGCACCCCCACCTCTGGAAGGCCCAGGAGTGCCAGGTTTCCAGTGGCAGGCCCTGGTCCTGGGCTCAGAATCTGGACCATTTGTGCTGCCGTTGTTCCTTCCAATCTTTGTTTCCTGGCTTGCATTTTCCCACAGCTTCACGTGGCTTCCAGAATGGGCCCTTCCAAGAATGGGTTGCCATCATGTCGCGTACACATGCATGCACGTACACACACACACCCCACCTGCCTCTGTCAGGCTCATTTACACAGAACCCCTGCCCCAGGCTGGTAGGCCATGCCCTGGCAGCCTCCAAAGGCCCCTGCACCCTGCCACGGTGCCTGACCCTGCACACAGGCCCTTTAGAAATCCCTTCAAAGGGGCTTTACAGCTGAGTACTTGCGGAAAATTTTCCACTTCCGGAGTTTTATCTCTCTCCTGCATGCTGTTGCCACTGCCAGAGCAGGTAGGCCAGCACCCTCCTCATACACCTGGTGTGTTTTTCCAGGCAGTTTTCCCCAGAGCTTTCAAGGTAGCCTGTCCTCCTGAAGGAGGAACAAGGAGGCCACAAACACTGCATTTGCCTTGGCCAAGCTGAACAAATTGTGTCTTCAGGAAAGTCAAAGGGATCATCTTCTTGCTTTCCAGCAAGTTATCCCAGGGCATCAGCTATAACTCAAACTGAGACTCCAAATCCATTCCAGAATTTCAGAGGTGGGTGGTCAGCCTCGGCCCTGACCAATCTGAGTGCCTCATACCTAGTACCTAGTACCAAGTACCTAGTACCTAGTGCAGGGAGCCTGGGCTTGGGAGCAGACATGACCGCCACTGGCTGCAGCAATCTTCCAGTCACCACTTACTAGACACCCACTAGCTCATTTGGTCCTCACAGAGCCCAACCAGGAAGGCCCTGTCAGCCTCACCTCTTTAAGAGGCGGAAACTGAGGCACAGAGAGCCTAAGGAGCTTGGCTCAGAGCCCTCAAAAATATGGGATCCAAGATTCCAGCCCATGCTATCTTCACCACCACACCACATGGCTGGAGAAGCTGAGACCCAAGTCCTAGCTCTGCCACTCACTTGCTGTGTGACCTTGGGTACATCACTCCATCTCTCTGAGTTGCTAATACAGAGGAAATGATATCTATTTTTGGATAGCTAGCACAATGCAAGTACAGTTCTGTCCATAATGAGGGCCTGCTAAAACAGCCCATTCCTTCTGGCTTGATCCTCGTAAAATCTGACAAAAGCCCACTCTCCCTCTGAGATGGTTTAATGTGTTTGCCTCCCTGGTTTGCATTAATCCGTCATTTACCAGAACTGGTTTCCTAGCTAACACATCCAGCCTCATGATGGAAGCTGGTCTGAGTTCTTATGAAAAAGGAGGGGTCTGCAGTAGAACTTTCTCGGGGTCATGAGTGGATTTGCCCATGAGGTACACCTCCAGTCTAAATGTGCAGGCACTTTTAAAGCAACACATGACCATTCATGGAAAGCCACTGTGCCTTTGCGCATGCTGTTCCCTCTTCCCACATCCTTCAAAACCCAGTGCGGGCAATATTTCCTCCAGGAATCTTCCCTGATTGTACCCATGGCCACCCACTCAGGTCTCTGCTCTGAGTTTCCTTCCCATTCTGTCCCGGAACTTACCATCCTACTTTGTTCTAGCACTTACCACACTATCTCAGGAAGGCTGCCTCTCACCTTCCCACTCATTTGTCCTCACCTTTCCAAGTGTAACAAATTCCCCAGGAAGCTTATTAAACAGACACATACCAGGCTTGCCCCTTGGCACTTTGAGGTGAGTAGGTCTAGCAGGGTACCATGGAATCTGGATCTGAAAGCCAGCCAGGGTGGTTCTTCTGGGCACAAGCAGTAGAGAGCCCTCAGGGTAAGTCCTGCATCCTGGTGCCCATAGTAACCCCAGCATCCAAAGGAGACCTGCACCCAGTTGGTGCCCAACCATTATTCACTGGATTAATGAGTTTTCCTCTCTTTTCCTCCTATCCACCAATTTTTACCAACTTTCATGCAACAGTTTTGAGAACACAGTGGGGAAGGTGGTAGAGGGGAAGGAGAAGTCACTGTCAGAAAGAAAATGGGGAATTCAGCAATTATTTGGCTAACTCAAGTCTATGAAGGACTTCTGACTGTTAACAACAATAATCTTCATATCCTTGCTTCTTATTTCTTGGAGGTTCTCAAAAGGGTTCCTCCTATAAATGAAGAGGGATGATTAGCCCCATTTCACAAATGGCCTCAGAGAATTTCAGAGAAGGCACAGGTCCAAGATGTTATTCTAGCGATAGATATCCCATTCATTTTTAGATCAGGTGTGAGGCCCATGGAGAGTGAGAAGCTTCTAATGGCCAGCATGAACTTCGGTATCCAGAAGTCCATGGTCCCTCAGCTGCCTTAGGAGTGGGTGGGAGGCCAGTGTAGGGGACGGGGGCTCAGCTGCCAGCATGCAGCACAGCTCCACCTCCAAACAGACCCCTAGTCTTGCCCTGCCCCAGCTTCACTCTTCTTTCTATCTCCTGATGTTCAGGAAGGTTCTTGAAGGCCTCTGAGGTTCATGGGCCCACAGAGTCTGCAACCTGAAGTTGGACCCCCATGGGTCTCCTCCCAGTTAGGGCCTCAGTGCAGTGCTGCATGTGACACAGCAGGTGGCCTCTTCCCTAGAGCCTGGTCCCCTGGTTTCCAGGACAGCTTCTCTACCTGAGCCAGCCACTCTACCCCTGCTCCCCATCACAGCTTCCTGCCCGGGGCCCTCCCTTCCACGACAGTGATTCTTAGGGCTCTTTCCTGGGGCTGATTTGCCTTTACTCTGAACCCCACAAACCCCATTTTGCTCCCACCCCTACATCAGACCCCAAATCTGCACCTCTGGCCCAACTCCCTCTCGGAAACATGTCTGGATTAACTTTCACTCTGTGAATTATTTCAGCTTGCTGGTGGTTGCCTTATACTGTAAGACATTTCATCATATCGAAGCAAGTCTCTAATATTTGGAAGGACCATGGGCTTTGAATTCAAGTTCTGCCACTCTCTAGCTGTATAATCTTGGGCAAGTTACTTGATCACTCTGAGCATCAGAGTGAAACTATCAAATGGAAATACTGAAGCATCCTAAATGGCTGTTATAAGGAGCCAATAAGATAATATATATGCTCCATCATAAGTGACTAGATATAGCATATATATTATCTTATTGGATCCTTATAACTGCCATTTAGGATGCATCACTATTTCCTTGCTATACAGAAGAAAATTGACAGAACACTGTAAACCAACTATAATGGAAAAAAAACAAAAATCATTATAAAATTTAAAAAAAAAGATAATATATATGGAAATGGCCCAGGAGAGAATTGGGCAAATAGGAAGCAGTCAATAAATGGTAGTTCTTGTTATGACATGTGGCATGAAATTCTAAGAAAGCAATCTTGTAGTTGTATTCTGATTTGCACTACCTTTGCATGAACAAGAAGGGAAACTCACAGAGGAAGACAACTGTCCCTCCTAAGTCTTATGTCTCTGCCTAACCACATACCTGTTCCCATCAGAGCCTGCAACCTACAGGCAGGAAACAGGCAAGCTAGACCCTGAGGCTTTTCATCCACAGTCCCAGGACTCTGTCCGCTAGGGTGGGGTGGCTGGTCCAGCTTGGAGCTAAGAAGTCTTCTGGAAAGGGACAGGCTCAAAGTAGAATGGCAGCTAGGAATTCTGCTCCCTAAGAGTCAGTGCCTGGGAGGGAATCACCAGGAACTGCCACACACATCCTGCCTGCCTGTGCTAGAAGCCTGCTTCCAGTGGAAGCCAAAACCATATTATTCCCTAGAAGGCTTGGAAACCAGCCCCACAGGGGCTCCCAACCATCTCCTCATGAAGAATTTAATGTTCCTGCTATGTGCACATTTTGAGAGCTTTGCCAACCAAATAAGCTATAATAATATGAATAATAAGAATAACCACAATTTACTAAGGGATACCAGTATTTTGTAAATGCTATTAAATTTTAAATATTTTTTAAGTAATAAGAAATTTAGTTTCCCACTTTTATTAATCAAAGGTACACATAACTATCAGTCAGAGGTGCTGGTCAGCACGAAACAGCATCTTGTGAGCATAGCAAGCTGCTAGACTTTTGTCCCAAGCAAGGAAATGTCAAATCTGCCTGGCCAGGGCAGCCTTAGCAAGTGGAATACAGATGTACTTCTGGGAATCACCCAAAACATGGTCCCTTCTCCCTGGATACTCCTGTCAAGGACCTCAAGTAGAAGAGGGCACAGCTGAGCTAACCCAATCACTTCATCTTGCATATGACAGGCCCACACCTGGAGATAACAGAAGTCCCATCCCAAGTCACACACCTGGTGGCAGAGCAGGCTTCCTGATCCTAGTGCCATGCAATGTGCAGGAAAAAGCAGCCTGGACCCCCATGCCGGTGGTCAGAGCGGCCAGAGGAGTGGCCCACACACTTTGCACACACACACACACCCACTCCGCTCCCTTCATCGCTGGGCTCTGGGCACTCTCCCTCCAGCTGGGCCCCATCATGTACTGGCTGGGTTTGGGTGCCCACAAACGGAATTCAAAGTAAAACAGCACTAACCAGAAATCTAGGGAGAAGGAGATTCTAGAGAGCTTTGATTTCTTTTTCCCCCTAATGACAGTGCTGATGCTATATCATTCACATGTCAGATATCAAATTCTCTGCCCTCAAATTGCTTTGGGCGCCCTTGCTTTACTGACGCCACATCTTCTAGCCTATGCCTCTTGTTTGCAGAAGAAAGGGTAGGGCATCCTGGGCTCTTTAAAGTGTATACATATAATATAAATATTATATTCATATATATATGAATGGAAAATGGAAACTTGCTTGCTGCAGATTAAGTCCCCTGCCACTAAAAATATATTCTCAGGACATGCCTCATGACCAGTGAATTTCTATCCATCACTGTTGTCTGCAGATCTATATTACAGGAGAAAAAACTTAAAGATACAAGTAGAAAGAGTTCCATAAAAGACATCTCATGGTGAGGGTCTCTGACTCTAGACATGTTATCATGACTTTAAAGCCAAGCCATTTGATTGACATCTGAAGGGGCTGTCCTACCATGCTTGAAATGCAAACAAATAGTCACTTGAAATATTCACTAGTTCCCCAGTGCCCAGTGGGGCAAGGTTCTGGCTGGCTGGGTGGGATGGGGTGGGGTGGCATGGGGTATGGCAAGTCTGCTGGCCATGTTTCAAGATGGGAATTTTCTCCAACCCAGAATTTTCACATCCAAATGTAGCTTGTCCCCTTCCAAAGAGACATTTGGGGAGCTCATATTTTATTCCAATTACACTGCTATGCTTAAAAGTCCCAAGAACTTTTCTTCTAGAAACGCATCAGAGCCTGTGGCCCACGCTTTTGAAAATCCTCAGTGGTGGAGAAGCTTCCTCCTTCAAGGAGGATCTGAGTTTGGGCAAGAGCTGAAAGTCGTTCTGAGCCAAGTCTGATGAATAAGGTAAGTGATCAGACTGGGAAATGCTATTTTAAGCAAGAGTGAGGTTCGGATATAAAATAACAAGACTCCTTTTATGTGTCTGTGCTGGGGTGTGTGTGTGAATATATGATTTGTAGAATAACTTCTGAAAGAGAAGTTCTTAAAATATTTTGAGAAATTGCAGTATCCCCGGCACAAGGGTATATCCTTTCAAAGTCAGGGCTTCAAAGAGGTCAACTGCTACTGGGAAATAGAAACAAGAGAGTACAAACCCTGGTATGAGATCATTATTTGGAGCCCCACTTGGTGAAAGGAAGCAGCGAGGTTCTATGGAAGGCTGGAGTGGAACCCTCCCGTGGCCAGACCCTGGGCTGCACACACGTTAAAGGCAGCACCTGGATGGGAAGGCTGGGAGGAGGCTGGGCTGGGTGGCCCCTCCTCCCCAGGCCTGCAGGCCGGTTAGCTCTGTTCTGAATGACACAGCTAATTAAGGTAAGTACTATTGCAGCACTGGGCTGGAGCTGCTGAAATGGGGCTAGGCTTCCTTGTGTCACAGCTTCCAGATGAATCCATATTTCAGAGGTTAACAGCTCATCTGTAAATAAAATAAAATGTCCTCTGGGCTGCAGCCAGGTAGCCCATTCCTGCCTTTGGCCTGAATGTGATTAGCAGGTTGGGGTGAAAGCAGGGAGGGGGTGAGGAGAGCAGCAGGAGGAGAGAGTCAGCTGGAGATTTCTAAGACCTCTGAGAGGTGATTTTGGTCACTGATTTCTAAGAGGGAGTCCCCTTTGGACACTACCTCCCTAGCCCCCAACTTTTGAAATAAAGCCCATTTTGAGACAAAACCCAACATAGTAAATTAGCTCCTTACTGCTCAAGGCCACTGAACAGAATTAGTAAGGCAGGGGCACCAGACAGGCCTTGGAGGTACTCAAATCTGCCTTGGACTTGGAGGGGAAGTTGTTGTGTTGTGAGGGGGAGGCTGGATTTCAGGTTTTGCCCTGGTTTTTGTCAGAATCTCAAAGGCGACACAGAGAAAGACACAGCAAGATGACATGGATTGTATCTGTAGAAGCAAACAGCCTGGGAGGATTAGGCGGTGGTAAAGCCACAAGGCACCTCCATGAAAACAATCCATGCAAAGCTGGCCCTTGGACTAAAACTAGCTCAGAAAAGAAAAAAAAAATGCTATTTGAGTACATTTAACTATTATTTTATTTTCTAAATTTTGTCTCTTCTTCAAGGGAGAAAGGAGCCTGGATAAAGCTACATCCACTATTTTATATCTAGCCCCAGAAGGAGTCTGCTGTCTCTTGGGAACGTACTCGGGTAAACCTGTACACGATCCCGGCAACTGTAATAATAAAAATAAGGCAATAATCCTTACAATTTTCTGTAAATCAAAACTCTTCAAAGGTAAAAAGTTGATTAAAAAATAACAAGGCAACATCGCTTAGTATAAGCACACCGACGCAGCAAAGAGCCGTCAGTCATAGTGGGTTAGGTTCTGTTAAATTTTCTAAAATACCCTGAGTGTGTGTCCAGGTGATGTTTTTAAGTCTTTTTCTATGGCTACCTATTTTGTCTCTTTAATAAGCTGAGAATGATGATCCACATGGGTTCCATTAAGGGCTTGAAAAGTTTTCTCACATCCAGCAACACAAAACATTCCTCCCAGTATATCTAACTTGTCTGCGCGTCTGCTCTCTTGTTAACATTCAAGCAAAGCTTTCCTTTCTTCACCCCAATTTTAGCATGTGGTGAAGGCATTAGTGAGGGTCACAACACATTATTCCCCGGTTCCACAGTGAGGTGAGGAGGAACAGTTGAGTGTACTTTTAAAAGCACAGTCAAGCTTTGGAAAGCATGGTCTTTTTTTTTTTTTTTTAACAAACAGCCCAGCTGTAAGCAACCTGTCATTTCTCAGCCTGTTGTGAACTCCTAAAAGCCAAACTCTAGCAGTTGTCTACAAAACAACAACAAAAACCACCTACACAAACTCAGCTTTAGTATTTCTAATACCATCCTTCAGAATACTTTTAATAAATTATTCCCATATTGGGTGTTCCCAGGATCAGTTACATAGAGCAAGGGTTTTCCTAAAATCCAGATCTGCACAGGAGTTTTCTATTACTGTGAAAAGCTTTCTAAGATGTGCACAGAAAATGAACTTCCAATAATTGTCTCCACAGTATTAATGCATATCTTCTGTTGGGAGAAAATCTGTAACCTCATCAAGGAATAGAATTCAAATAAATTTTCATTGTCCCACTGCACAAAGCTAAGCTTAGGCGAATCCTAATTTGTTATTCATTCTTCTTGTTTAATTCATAATTTGATGCTAAACGTGGTGACACTGCAATGCCCCACAAATTCGACTGCATCTGTCCTCAGCTACATTTCCTACAGCAACACAGGCTTATGTTTTACACTAAAAATATTTTTAAGCTTACAGATGTACAACATAAATGGAAGGTAAGAAAGGTATTTTTTCAATACATAGCAAGCCAACATTAATCTCTCTCTAAATCCTGGTCCCGCTTTTTACTTTTTTACTCTTTTTTTCCCCCCATTCTGGCTAACAGCGCTTCTCAGTATTTCCTGAACCCTTATTTGAAGCAAAATTCCTCCTGACAAACGCTTTTGGTGTAAAACTAATGTTTTCCCCAACTGAGTAAAGGCCATAAAAGTAAAACAGTTTCCACAAAATATTACACAAACTGATTTTTAATTTCCTGCATCATCAGCTACTTTTATGATAATATTTAAGCTACTGAAACAAAACCAGCCTTAGGAGAATAAAACAAACAGGAACAACAAAGAGAGAGTTTATTTTTAGCAGCTTCACTCTCACATAAGGTGGCTACTGAAAATGCAGTCTCACCTAAGATCACTAATTTCTTTCTCTTTTTTTCTCTTTCTCTGTCTTCCTTTTTCCATTAATTTTTTTCTCTCCTTTTTTGTTTTCTCAGTGGCTGAGCTAATCACATTAAAGGTTACATTTCACTCAGTGCAGTTAACAAGTCTCATTCAGCCAAAGGCTCTCCTAAAGAAACTATCCCCCTCCACCCGCAAAAAAATTTATAGAGTGATGATAAGTGTAAATAGTCAACCGTGGCCCAGATGTGCAAACCCCTGAAATGAAAAGAAGTTTAGTGACTACACTACTTCATGAGGTCAAGTTTGGAAAATCTGGCTCAGATGCCCCAAGTGCCAGGCATTACGATGGTAATTGTGTCATAATTTATAAGTCAGGAAAATAGGGACAGGGGACAATAAAATACCTCAAAATTCAGTGGGTTCCTTTAACTCAGGCACTTCCAACTTTTTACTCCAGAGTTCATTGTTTAAGAGATAAGTCAGATGGGAGATGGCAAAGCAAAGTAAGCATTTGGGGTGGGTGGGAGGCTTTTATTGCTCTCTATAGCCTATGTCTGTTAAGACGAATTTCTTAAGAGTTAAGCGTTCTAGCAAGAGACAGCTAAGCCTAACACTGTGCAGATAAAAACATGCCTGAAAAACTATGCCCTGAGATGCAAACTATAACGGAAACTGAGCCAGACTGATGGCCGCCTCCCCCCACGCTTAAGGAACTGCTTCCAATCAAGAGGTGAGCCCTTCCACTGGCTTCCGCAGTTTTAAGGCAGCTCAGAGCCATTTGAATGGGTCTTTTCTGAGTGGGAGACATTATTGAAGTTCTGCTTGTGTCTTTGGTAGAAAGCGGTCCTTCCCCAGGAGCACTGTGCTGGTGGCTTCTTGTTCAGTAAAGTAGAAAATGTCACTTGCGCATGAGCCGTGACAACAGCAAGTACACGCCCGCACGTACCCCTTCCTCTGCTGAGCAGCTGCTGCAGCTGCAAACTGCAAAGCAAGATCAAGAGGATGAAAGAGGCCAATAGCCCCAAATCCACCACGGCTCAGGCCAGGGTATGCTGTGAGACAAAGTTCAGGTTTTGTCGGTATGTTTCCCCTGGAACTGAAAGGGAAGCTTCCTCGAAGCTCTGTAATTAGCTTGTTTGAAAGCTCTCTGATTCACCTCCCCACCCTAATTCTCACTATCATGAATTTTACATTATTCTATGCACAATAATGCACATAAAATTAAATAAACAATTTAATTAATTTAATTAAAATTAAATATTAAACATTTTGTGTATAAGGAACCTGCGCCTTTGATTTAATTGGGCGGGAGTACCCACAGCAGTTTGGGTAACAGCAGAAAATAATTAAAAACAACAAGTACGTTAGCCTCTGGGTACAAGAAATAGTTGGGAGCCTCCTCTTGAGGAAGGTTTATTTAATTAAAATTAAACTAATCTTTGGAAAACATTTGATAAGCATTTCATAATACAAATCATAATCCAAAAAATGAGGCTCAGCCTGCCTCTTCACAATACAGGAAAATCATGTTAAATAATTTATCTCTGGCAGTAGCTACTTTCTCCTTTACATACACACACACACACACACACACACAGTAATTCAATAGACACCGTATTTACTAGGTTTGAATTCTAGGCAATATCTGATTTATCTAGAATCTAGATAAACCTTAGCAAAGTACATTAAGTGTAATATGTCCATAGCGAGAATTTAGGAGACTTAGCGCTTGATTTTGAACCAGGTGTTGATTTTCAGAACCAACAAGCCTCCACCAAAAAACATCCTCATGAATTTATTTAAAAGGAAAATGCAGGTATTTTAGCAAGTCAATATCTCGGTCAGTGCTCTTAAAGCCCCCAAACACAGAAAGAATGGGGTCGCACACTCATCCTCTGACATATTTAACTCACAAGGCATCATGGTTAGTGCTCCAGACCAGAAGAGGATAATCGTCTTCCAGTCGGTGTGACTGGATCTGTTATTCAGTTGCAAAGCGTTAGATAGATTAGACACAGACCACAAAAGAAAGACAGTCACCAGGCCCATGCACAGGCTACCCAGTAACTATTCCTAGAGCCTGACCTACCAGAATCCCAGGCATCCACAGTCTTTACCAAACCTGGCCCAGTTTGACACCTACAACCTGGGCAGGAATATCAACAAAATCAGCTTGTGGTCCAGTTCCAAAGTTACTGAATGCCTGTATCTCATAAGTGTACTCTAAGCCTTAACTGTATAAATCCAAATTGTCCTCCTCTTAAAATCCTACACCCCTAAAGGAAGATCAAAGTTAGACCATCTACGGGCTCAAATAATTCTCTTCACTTCTATTTCATTATATAGAATAACTTAGTCAACCAGAGGAGTTAAAATATTTTCTTATATTCTAATGATGCATAAAGGATAAAGCAAGACTATTCACTTCAGAGATCGGCTGGGAGCATATAACAACGCATTTTGTTCTGTCTTTACAGCAAAAGATTTTCAGTATATGTCTTGGCACCAAATCACATTCTCCAATGGTCATATGTATCCTAAAAATCATTGTGTGGGCTGTACATACCCACAGGTGTCACATACATAGAAAAACAGGAATCAAAACGAAACCCTATACCAAGGTTATTTTGTAGTGTCTTTGCTCTGTAAAGAAAGCTGTAATGATATGCAACATGCTATTTTATAAGCAGTAATTCATAATGGCAACTAATAATTATTCCTGCAACATCATGCATTCCTTAAAAAATTCAGCTAAGCTTTTAACCATTTTCTCTGTTTGGTTCAACTTTTCTTTGATCAGAAGAACAAAGTACCTTTGGAGACTTCCAGTTGGTCTGAGAGACAGGGTAATCCAAAGGGTGGCCTGCCTATTACCAGACTTAAATTTAAAAAAAAAAAAAAGAAAAGCAAAACTGAAGCTTGGGCAGAGCTAAGAAGGATGCAAGAAAAACATCCAAAAGCCACCTCCATTCAATTAACTCTTTCACATAATTATTGGAAAAGGATGTTTAACCCTCTAGAAAATACCCAGCGAAGAGCCTGGCGCAGCCCTGGCTTCCTCCAGCCAGGACCACAGCTGCAGAGGGTTTCTCCTCTGCCATCCAGGGCTTGTCAATGGTGCCCTTCATTTGCATGTCAATCCTTTTACATGATTAATATGTATTTATTGACCAGGAGGCCTTCCCAACCTAGGACAAAGGGAGACAGGCAGTCAGTCCCCTTTTATAGGGCAGCCATAACTTTCCTGGCAGGACTGACAATTGTGAACAGAAATAATTCTCCTCCAGATAGAAAGTTCCCACCATTCAGACACACGAAGTGATGGAAAGAAAACAGACCAAACTGAGCCCCGAAAGCTCAAGGGTACCCTCCACCCCTTTCCCGTGATCCGTCTCCATCTCCTGCCACCTCCACTCGGGAGGCACTTTGAAGACCAGAAAAAATGACCCAGAGCCCAGAGTTTGCACGTCCTATCAGCCAGTGAAAGCCTCTGAGGCTGCGGTCTGCCCACAGGCGAGGCCCAACCAGAACCCCGAGTTACCTGAGAGAAGAGACCTGACATGAACCTAGAAACAGAATGAAGCAGCACCCGACACAGCCCACGATTTGACTCCTCATCAATCTTTTAGCCACTCAAATAAAAGTCACATTTCCCAGATCGACATGTGGAGTTTTACTTATTAAACAGCAAACTCCATTTTTATAAAAAGATCAGCCTTATATCTACCATGAAAAATGCCCAGAAATTCTCACCTCTCACATCCTTTCACTTGTCCCACATAGGAAAATATATAAATAACAGCCTGGATGGTCAAACGGTGGCATAAACTTCCATTTTCACCCTGGCATCTACCTCTCTGAATGTCAGAGATGAGGCTCCAGATAAGTTTAGAAAAACTGTGTGCGGGATTATGATGACTTATTTGTCCCAATGCCAAGGATATTGAGTCAGATCATCCGAGAGGGTTCGTTTTTTTTGTTTTTTGTTTTTTGTTTCTTTCTTTTTTGTCTTTATCCTGAGTGGCTCTGGAACTTACTCAGTTTGATTGCTGGCCTCCCACCCCTGTGCATATTAAGTTCTTGGCCCCACAGAGCGGCTGGCAACTCACTGTCTAGGGTTTCCAAGGAAAAGTACATGGGGCCATGCTTTTAGAAAATCCTTAAGTATATAAATTAATAGAAAAAAGGGGGGGGACTTTCCCTTAGGCTGAGGAAATCTAAGTGCAGCCTCTATGTAAGTACCATAACTTCCTAAAGGAAACACATTCACCAGGGACCGCACGAAGTTCCTAAACAGAACAGCAACAAGAAATGAGTCATCTTTCAGCTCAAAGGCCAGCTCCAAATTG
Source organism: Phacochoerus africanus (assembly GCF_016906955.1). Classification (NCBI taxonomy): domain Eukaryota; kingdom Metazoa; phylum Chordata; class Mammalia; order Artiodactyla; family Suidae; genus Phacochoerus; species Phacochoerus africanus. The sequence continues at coordinate 88,773,929 of NC_062546.1, forward strand.
CTCCCCCAGGATTCAACATCTTGAGATTTTGTGGAAGGTATTCATGAGAAATAAACGCACTTGACTTTAGAAGGGAATTCTGAGGCATCGGTCCCCCTAGTTGGTCCCTTACCTACACCCTATCAAACTCCAGGAAGTCAGCGACATACAGAACACTTTGTAGGAGGACCAGCCACAGGCCTCTCTCTACCCGCGGAGATCTGGGCAAGGTGAAGGCAGCAGTTTAAACAAGCACATTGCTGTTTGTTTGACTTCAACCAACTCCTATTTCATTCACTGTGTCATTTTTACTTAAATCAGCTTACATGTAGAGACTATGCCTAAAAGAACCCCAGAAAGAGTCCTAGAATTCCAAGAATGTAAACTTCAAGGGCTAGGCCTGCAATGGTGAACTTACCGCAAGCAATTTAACATAAAATGGCCCCAGTAGGATGTTTCAAATTTCTGCCCAAGTTTTGCCCATACAGAAATGTGATGCTTATGATAAAGAAGGCATTTTCCTTAATAACAACTCCAAAGAACATTACCCAAACAGACCTGGAGTCATTTCAGTGATGCGCCTCTAGCTTCATGCATTGTATATGACACCCAGAATGCCAGGAGCCATCCTGGATCCCCGCTCTAAATGCCCTGTCCCAAATTCAAGGCTACACTTCCAAAAGCTATTTGAGATTGCTCCATATAATCACATTTCCTAGAAAAACCAGTCAAAAATGCAGGCATGAGTGTGGAGAGACCCTGAGAACAAACATAAGGAAGAAGAGGGAAAGTATCAAGGAACACCGAATATAATTTCTACATTCTGTAAATCTATGGTTTATTCTACTAACCTGAACAGATCTATGTGGTGGAAGTAGGGAGGTAAATTTTTTTTTCCTAAAGCTACTGACGTAATAAACTAAGGTAGGTGCATCTAAACCTGCTTCTGTTTTCTATTTCACAGATCATAAATTTAGCTAAGTTAACCAACCAAAAGTAGTCCCACAGGTATTGCCTCTGACATTACTGAAGTTAAGAGATGGACTCTGATTGTGTTTACAATACTACAAACAGCCAGGCCTAGGCTTCAGGAATTCATTGGGCTCATCTGGAAATCTGGACTGTACAACACCAACACAGGCACCGAACACTAGGAATCCATCCCACTGGCCACTTCCAGGCATCATCTGACTTAGGCTGAATGATTAAATAATTGATCAGGACACACCAGAGGTTTTCCTTCTGATGTTTGTGATTAGAATCCAACCTCTGTTCACCAAAAAATACTTTTTAAGGTCTCATTTCACTGACCACCACTTCGGCCATTGGGTGTGGGGAAGGGGGAATGGAAACAACCACCCCCCCAAAAAAATATCCAGCTAGATTTGAAAGAAAGATTGGAGGTTCCTGAACACCTCTATTCTCTCTTTGGCCCCCTCCTCATCTAATTTTGCAGGCCATTAATCCAGAATGGGCACTAGAGCATTTTGGTATTTGCTTTCACATTAAAATGACTGAGTAATTAATGAAAGTTGGCAACTGTTCATGCAAACAGCAAGCCCTCTCTCCTCCTTCCCAGACTTAGTGCTGTGTTATCACATCTACTTCCTGCTGCACCCCTCCCCGCCCAGCTAGCCCTGCCTTCTCTTACTGCTTCAGTGGAACCTCCCCAGGCTCTGTGGGGTGACCTAACTCTCAAAGAACCATTTAGACTGGCCACTGAGGACCTTTGTGGTGAAAGAGTCATCATCTTTGAAGGGCAGAAAGGGCAACTACACAGGCTTGACTCCTTTGCAAGCTATAGACAAGTCACCAGCTATCTAATAAGGGAAAATGCATCATTTCCAGGTTGGTTCATGTTGATACCCCAGGGCAACTCTCATACTCACATTTCCATGAGAGAGTTTCTTTAGAAAAGCAAGCCCTTGTAAAAAAAAAAAAAAAAATCAGAACTAACTTCCACTTTCCCTGCAACCTGTGAGCAGGATAAGGTGAGAGGAAGAAGGGCTGATGGTCCCTCCTCGTTATCCTCCCCACCTTGCAAACAATAGCCTTTGTGTTGGAGGGGCCCCCAGCATGGGATGGCTGGAATGTGGGACCGCCACTGTGTTGGAGTTAATAACACAGTGTCACAAAGGAATTTAAGCCTGAACTCGGCAATTCTCCTTCTAGGAGTTTATATGTTTCCCTCCTCAAACTTCCCTGCTCTGTCTCAAAAGAATAAGAACCCTCTATCATTTCTCCCCCTCACCACCCCGCCCCAGGTCATTTTACTTCCTTCCAACTGTCTCTTTGTGAAATGAATCCCTGCTTATGGAGGAGGCAGCCACCAGGTCACTAGGTGAGTTCTGTACAGTAAAGGTGAAAAGGCTCTGGAGCCACTTCCAAAATGACCCGCCCTTTCCAGAGTGGACGGCCTGCCCTTGGGGCTATGTATATGAACCACAATAAAACTCTGGACAGAGAGCTGTCACTGTGGACATGAGCTCTTAGCTAAGCATGGAGAATGTCAGGGATGGTTAGTGCAGAGAATGGGAACAGAATGAGGTCAGAAGGGGGTACCTGCGTCTCTTGGCTCTCCTGCAATGCACCCCAAATTCCAAGGAACTCCACTGTATACAAAAGGGAGGGGCTGCAATGAGGATAACCAGTGTGTCCCACACACACATAGCCTCAACATTGCAGGGATCTTCAAGAGTAACACTCTGGACACCCTCTCTTCCCCTGGTCTCAAATCCCTCAACTCTCAAGTCAGGAATTCTGCAGCCAGGTCTTGACCCCATCTGGTGGGACCCTGCTGTCTGCAGCCCCAGGTTAGCCCACTGCGAGGGCTTTCCCAACGATGCCATCTCACAGCCAAGTGAGCTTGTGAACACGGAGAAGGCTGAGGATCGGCGACAAGGAGCTCGCTTGCTCGGGTCTTTCCCGGTCTGTGTTTGCCATTTGCGGGAATAAATGAGGCATCGGTAATCTCCATAAAAGAGCTTTCACGCTTCATTCTCTGAAACTAAGTTGGGCTTAGACAGAAAGGAGAAAAGGGACCTTTAATTTAAAGTAATGATCATCAGCGTTCTGGCTCTAGAAGGTCTCTAGGGGAGAAGGGGTCCCCACCCCACCCACAGAAGCTGGAGGAAGGGGCACTGGCTTCAACCTGCCTCCCCAGGCAAACCTTGAACTGCTTGAATTGGTGGGCCAAATCCAAATCAGACTGCCCTCCTGGGGTAAGCTAGTGTGCAGAAAAGCCTCAAGAGAGAGAGCCCAGATCGGGTCCCAGAGAAAAGAAAGCCAGCAGTCCTCAGGGAGGCCTGGCCACGACTGGGGGCAGAGGCATCTTCTTCCCAGGGCAGGAGTCTCGCACTCCCAGAACCCCGGGCATGTCTGGTTAATTTCAGCCGGTGGCCACTTCTATTTGAGACCGGATTTTGCACAGGGGGTGCAGAGAACACTCAGAACCTCTCCCAACTGGTTCTGCCTAGTTGTGGGCCACAGCAGTTCACAGTTCTGTCCTGGAAAGGGAACTCTGTTCACTTTTAGATGAATCAAAGTTGTGTGAATGAAAGTGCCCTATCCTCCTCCAACACTAACCCACTAACCGAATATATACACGGGGCCCCTCATCCCCAGGCCAATCCCCAGACCCACCAGAACCAGACTTCTCCCCACACCTCCAACGAGGTCGGCCCTGTGAGGGTATTTTAGAGAACAGATCAGAAACTCAAGGCCCCTTGAGCGTAGACCTGGGCTCCTCAGTCCTCCCCGGGGTATCTGGATCCCGGTTCCCCGCGGAGCTCTTGGTTTCAGCCTGCTGAGGACAGCGCCGCTGCACAGACCCTGAAGTCGGGAGACCTGCGGTGAAAGCCAGAGCTCAACCTGCAGGGGAGGAAGCGGGGGAAATCCGACGAAGTATCAAAGAATTCGTCCCTGCCGGGCCTCGGTTTCTCTCGCGCCCGCTGAGCCCTGCCGCGCCCTTCTGGAAGTTCTGCAGGGCTGCGGGCGCCGCCGCCCAGAGAAGATGCAGATTGAAGGCAAGTTGGCTGCTCTAGTTTTAAAGAAATTCCAAATAGACAGTGAACCCGAGCGAGAAACCACAGCTGTGCCTAGGAAAGCGAATTGGCCAAATATCCCAGAAAAGGAGAGCAAATGTCTGCGTCCTAATGGTGGGCGCTTTATTGTGGGAAGAGGCGGCAAGGGGCCTCTCGCCCCCCAAAAAGGATCCTGCACCAGGGATTTCGGAAGGCGCTCACCTAGTCCGGGAAAATGCAGGTGGCGGCCCCTCGCGGGCCAAGTCCGCCCCAAACGGGCATCAAGAAGACAGGCTCCCAGGCCGCCCTCCGACGCCAGGGTCTCCAGGCCAGCCAGGGCCAGCAGGGCTGCGCAGGGCGCCGAGCGGACGGGCAGAGCCGGAGAACCGAGCCGGCGAGGGTTTGGGCTCCCCGTGGCGAGTGTGAGCTAACGCGCGCTGGGTCTTACTGTTGAGGACTAGTTGAAACAACACAAATAAAGTCGGGTCTCCGCAGCCTTGAGGTCCACCCCTTCTCCTTTCTGGTTTGACCCCGGCCCGGCCCCTCCGAGCCGTGGTTTGTGCAGCCCACGTTGCAAAGCCGCTGCCGGTTACCGCCAAGGGAAGGGCGCACCCCCACCCCTCCGTAGTCACGACTTGGGAACCCCTAAGTCAAGGAGGGTCTGGGTGACAGGGGAACGTGATGGGGGGAGGGGGAGCTTGGTCGTCTCCAAGGTCGGCGCTGGTCCCCACGCGCCGGCTCCCACGCGCAGGCTCGGGGAGAAGAGAGAAAGGTCGCCTGGGCCCCCCTTGGAGCAGCGGAGCGAGGCAGTCTGGGGAGCAAACTTGGGAGCTGGGCCGGCGACAGGAGGAGACGGAGAACAGGGAGCCGAAGGAACGGCCCGGCACCCTCTCAGCGGAGGCCGAGTCCGAACAGCGGGAGAGGTTGGCCGCAGGAGGGCAGCCTCTAGAGCGAAAACGGAAACCTTGGAACAGAGGACCAGGAGGAACCCAGAGGCCGGGAAGCCCATAGAAAACGACCGAAAGGAAAGAACCCAGCCTAGATGCCAATCGAAACTGTACAGAGACGGTAGCTTGGGAGAACTTGGGTGGGATATGGGGGAGTGCTGAGCCTGCGGCCAGAGCATGGGTCCCCGTCGATAGTCCGGAGCCGGGCGAGAAAGCTGCCGGGGCGGCCTTCCCCTTCGCGGCCCCAACGAGCCGGTGGGCAGGACCCGTGCCCAGCGCTGGGCCCGTAGAATTGGATTCCTGGAGGGCGGGCAAGCCCAAAATGCGATCCGATTTCCAGCCTCGGACTGGACTGGACAGTGCTGTCCCGGCCTATAGTCCCCGCTGTGCTGACCGGAATTGATCTGCCAAGCGCCTTCCGCGGACCGCGCTGGGTGCAGGCAGCTCCGGCCAGGCCCGAGGAAGACCAAAGTAAGAGGTGCCCTTACACCTTGTATTCCTTGGGCGCGCTGTGTCTGCGGCCCTAGCCTGGGCTCGGGTGGGAGAGGGCGCGAGGGTAGTCATTGCTGATGGTGGGGGGAGGGAGTCATCTTAAGGGCGAAAAACTCGGAATCTTCTGGGAACTTAATTTGAGACCCACCTGGATGGAGTAGGGGTCCCAGATTGGAGATGAGAGCTTAGACCTGAGTTACCAGCTTGAGTGAGGAGCAGGGGGGCGGGGGTTGCTGAGGATGATCCCTACTTAAGATTCCAGATGAAAGAATACCCCTTAACCCCAAATCAGTCAGTGCCAACGCCTCCCCTTCCTTATGCTGAGGTTTCCTTACTGTGGAAATTTGATAGTGTGCTTTGGTTGATATGTCAGTATTTTGTGACATAAATTATAACATAAGCTTTAACGTGGTTTGGTGTGGCCTTGGAAAAAAACGACCCTGGACCTCGATTTTCTCATCTGTAAAAGGGGGTGATAATATCTGACTCAAAGATATTGAGTTGATATTGAGTGAGGTTGAATAAAGTGAATTGTGTCAAAAGGCTAGTGTGCACCATTGGCTCTTAGTAAATAACAATTATGTTATTTTAAAACTTCTGTAAGTGTCATCTTCTGAATTGCCTCTACTCGGCCAAATGGACAATTCTTGCAGGTGTGGGGCGGGGGGTGCTGTTGGGCAGGGACGGGGTTCCTGAGGTGGCTGCTGGAACTTGCTTTTGTTTTCTTCAGCACCTACATTGCAGTCAGCTTGAATGAAATTGAGACTGTCACACGGCTTCTCTCCATCCGGATGCAGCGCAGCAGAGCTTTATCAGTCAAATTCCCCACTGTGTTCGCTTGATCAGATGGCACAGCTCTGGTCCTTTCTGTCAGAATTGGTTGGCCTCTGGCAGGGCCCTAGCCCTCTCTGGCAGCAGTCGTGGCAGAATTTTAAATACTAGTGGGTCCCTCTCTTCCTTGGCTTCCTTCTATCTTGCCCACAGGGGGCTCCCTGCCCTTTGCACTGTGATTGCTGTTCCTGGAGTGCAGGTCTTTCAGTCACAGCCAGTACTGCACTGCCTACCATCCCTGGACTTGTGGTGGCCAGGGGGCCTGGAGGAAGCTTCTGGTGGCTCCTAGTCTGTAAAAAGTTGTTTGCATTTATTGCCATCCCAGACAGTGCTCCTACCCAGGCCCTCAGCCCCACCCCTCACCCCATTCCCACTGCTGCCAAAAGCTAGTCTGGAGCAGTAGATCTGAATCTTCTCTTCGGGATTAGATGTGTGTGCCTGAGCACCCTCAGTGAATCTCTCTTTTCTGCAGACCCAGAGTTCTTCCATTACTGCAACCAGAAATCTTCCCAAATGTCCTCACAGCAACCCACCCTGTATTTAGGGGGAGAATTCTAGAGTGGAGGGGCCCACTCCACCTCCAGGGTGGCACCTCTGGGAAAGGCTGCATTTAGATGCAACTCAAGGAGCAAATTATAACAGCCCAGGACTTACCTAGCTCTCTGAGAAATCAGTTTAGGAATTCTGCCATCTCCTTTCCTGGGCCTGCTTCACCCTCAGGAGGTACACCTTGGAAGGTGCACACAATGGATGGAGACAGGTGTAGCAGCAGCATACTTGGGTCTCAGCCCAGAGTCACCCAGCCCCAGGCATCTCTGGGGAGAGAGAAAAGGCTGCCAAGACTTCAGTCTTTCCACCCCCCACACAGTCGACCTACTCACCTCAGCCCAGATTCACCCTAGTGGCCTCCATGGAAAAGAGGGGGCAGCTGGTATGCCCCCAGCCCTGGAAACAAGGCCCAGTCCCCTGCACTGGCCAGGAGTGAAGCCCAGCAGCTGGGGCAGGCAGGTGTGTATTGCACACCAGCAAATGTATCCCTGGACCATGTATAAATGTGTGCCAGAAACTTCTACACAGGCAATGGCCATGTGCTTGCTAGGAACTCACGTCTGTACTTCAGCTCCAGACATCAGCCCACTGATATTGTTTATATATGTGCACATATTTTACATCTGTGTATGTGTATATACAGGCATGCATTTATGTACACTTGTGTACATTTTGTGCACTTGGATATGCAAAATTGTGCATGTGTGCTGTGTGGCTGCATGGACATTGTCACTGCCCACTCAGTGACACACTGAGGCTCTTACTGGAAATCTGAGGTTTTTGCCTCTCATTTCCTGTGTGCTGAGAGGCATTCTCCCTCCTCATCCCACCCTCCCATCTCCTGCCCCCACCCCAGTTAAATGAAACCTTTTATTCCAGAATCCCCGAGGACCTCCTCTGCAAAGGGACTGCATTAAATGGCCAGTCTAAAGCACATGGGGAGGAGTGGGGGCTGGCAGAGTGCCCTACCCTGCCCCTTTCCACAAGTTGCCACAACCCTTTCACCTGGGTTCAAAGCGATGAGGGATGGAGCAGTACTTTGCCACCTCCCCCAGAGTGATTTCCAGTTTGAACCCCTGGCAAAGTCCAGATGAAGCTGGCTCCAGGCTGTGAGGCAAAGCTAGGAGAGGCCAAGTCGGGGCCCCACCCCGCCCCCACCCCATGTGTCTGGTGGAAGGTGGGGTACGAAACGGGGTTGCCTATGTTGCCAGCGGAATGGCTTTTCTCCAACAAGAAAAGGAAAAGCAAGACTGACGGTTGGAGGAACTGATGGCCTCCCCCAGAGACGCCACAGCAGACACCTTCTTAGTAGGGCAAGGAGTCTGGGGAGGGCCTCCCTGACCCTGGCTTTGGCCTTGGCCTCTAGGAGTCAGCCCAAGTTCACCCTTACCCTTGCATTTAGGCCTTCTTACTGAAGGCACCACGTAGACTGCCTTCCTAGTGATAGCATTTCTGGAAGCCCTATCATAGGTGACAGGGCTGTGGGGGCACAGACTAGCAGGCAACTGTCTCTGTGCCCTGGGCAGCACTGCCTAGAGGGCCAGAGAACTGGGCACACACACACACAACCCAACATCCAACACATAAACACCAAGCAATCACTACTGGCATCCAATACACTCAAAACACACGTCCACCTCCCAAGCCTGAATAAATATACTCAGTTCCACCCCTGTAGGAATGCCCACACACAATACAACACACAAACACACAAGCTCACACAGACCTACAACACAGCCCTGAACACCCAAATACCCCCAACCCTTCATCCACCCCCCCCATAGCCTCCTCCTCCTGACTCTACTGAAAGAAAGAGAGTTTCCAGCAAGAAAACAGAGCCCTTTGCCCTCAGAAAGAGCCAGGGATCAATACTGTTTAGACTTGGCTAGCGTGTATTTCCTCCTAGGCTAAGGAAGATTTAAGTTTATGGTTCAATTCAATCTTTAAAAAAAAAAATAGGTAGAAAATAAGGAAGTTGGGAAAGTGCACTCCAGTATTTATTTCTATGCAGCCTCAGACTGTAATGCACAAGCAGCTCCCTAAGCCAGGCCCATAAATCAGAGAAATCAATGCCTGTTTATGATTATTATTACTTTCTTTTTTAGGGAGGGGGTGCACTGAGGAGGTCTGAGCAGAATCCTCCTCCCCTATTCTTTGCCCCATTGGGGAAAAAGGAAAACAGAGCCAGAGCGGGGGATGGGGAGGAGGCAGAAAGGATAGGAAGGTCATTCTTTAGGGCCTTAACCAGATTCCTGAGATAAAGGCAGTTGTAATGAGTAGATGTGACAAAGAGAAAGACACATGGGCATAGAGGAGAAGTGGACCAAAAGTTTTCATTCTCAGAGCTTCAGTTTCCTCCCTGAACAATGAAGAAAATTCTATCTGCCCCTAGTGATTGGAAGATAAAAGGAGATAATGGGTACAAAATCACAATACATAATAATGACACATCTGTACACTTTACTAACATAATCTCCCAGGTCAGGTAGTCATCCCCTTCCCTCTCCCCCAGGGTGAAGAAGGAGAACTCTTGGCTTTGATCTCCGGGAAAAGATGAAGAGGAGCCATAAGGAACAGGATGCTTCCTGGAGTTGCTGCTAAAGTTGGCCCCTGCCCCAGCATTTGGATCTGGTGGTCTTGAGGGACTTAGGTAGCTTCAGGGGCCACACTGGGGAAGGTGGAAGGGAGGGTAACCCAGTTTCCAGACATTCAAAACACTTAGATTTTCTGTAGAATTGGGCACCCCCAACCTTGGATCTGGATGTGGTTGTGAAACTTCTTGATACTCTGAGCTGTCTGTATTCAAGAAGGAGTACCCTGAGCCTCGGGTCTCAGACCCCCTAACCTGAAGGCCTGGAGAGCTTGAAGATGCCAGGCTCCTCCCCCGCCCCTCAAAAAAAAAAGCTAAGGATACCTCCAGCCACCAGAAAATAGCTCACCTGGGCCATCCCTGAGGAAGAGCCCACCTTACTGCTTCCAACTCCTCACCCAAGGATTGTGTAAGTGTACCTGTTATGTGCAGAGGCTACTCCACACACCCAAAAAGGTGTGAAAGGAATGGAAGGAAGAGATTTACTGCCATAAAGTTGGAACCCATGGCGAATGTGCTCTCTACCTCCAGGTTTCTGAACTCCGAGTTCCCTAAGCCTTGGTCAGGGACTTAAAGGGCCCCTAGGCTTCATGGACTTGGCACCTACCACTGTCACTTCCCCAGACATAGGCCCAAATCAGGGGGAATTTTTCAAGAAAAAAAGGCAGACTAACTGGTCATTCCCACTTCTCATAAAATCAGTGCTGCAAAAACAACAGGAAAAAAACCTCAGGGAAGAGCACAGAGGCAGAGTTGCCATGTGTGCACAAACACACCTGCAAACATTCTGGTGTGCAAACACAAGTGAGTACATGCACACACACTATAAACTTACAGCATCCAAGTGTACATCTAAGTACAGAAGAATGAGCACCCAGTCATATAATACTCACAGGTTCAGGGATATACAAAGCCCAATGGGAACTCAAATGCTTCAGTATCCTTCTACCCATGATCACATACACACAAGAGTTTTCTGGGGCACCTATACATCTGGCCACAGACACATAGGTACCTACATGCATACTACCAAAGAGAGTGGGGAAGGCAAGAAGAGCAGAATTTCCCATTTAAAAAATAATCATGGACAAAAGGGAGATGAGAGGGGACCTCCTCTTCCTCCTCCTAGATCCTGAATGGCGGCAGGGCCCAAGAAGCATAGGCCCCAGGGTCTGGGGCAAGTGCCATCTCCCTTCCCTCTAGGAAGTCCTGATATCGAGAGGGTCGAGGGTGCTTGTGTCTGTGCCTTCCTCCATTAGAAAGCAAACCAGGCTTTGATGGGATTGTGAAAGGGACCCTGGCTTAGGCTCAGGGTCAGGGGAGATGGGCCTGTGCGCATGTCGTCAGAGGTCTCAGCCCAGAGCTATCCTGGCAGCAACCCATCGGCAACCACTCTGCATAACTTCCCTACATCCGGGCCTCCTCTCCCGGCTTTAAGGGACCTTGAACTTGGAGCCCCCACAAGGCTAGAGTCCGCCCTCCATCAGCCTTTTCACCAAGGAAATCACTTCTCCTAATGAGGAGTGGAGAGCCTGAACTGTGAAGGTCAGGCCAGGGGAAGGGCTTCTGGCTCAGAACCAGAGGCAGCCCCTCACCTCTGCCCCGCCCTGGGAAGGCTTTCTGCTTCTAAAGGAGAAAGCCTCCAGCAAAACTAGTACCAGAAAAAAAGAAAAAGAAAAAATGCAGGCTGAAGCCAGGAGCAGGTTGAACCAGAGGAGGCTGCAGCCAGGCTGGGCCTGGCTGGGCGCGGGAAGCAACGGGGCAGCCTGGCAGTGTTGCCAAAGTCAGGATGGGGTTTCTGGCCTTTGGGCTCCAATGAACACAATTGGAGACTAGGCATGTCCCGCCAGACTCTCCAAGGCCCGACCATCCCTGGGTCTGGGCTGCTTGTATGACCGCGCCCCCTCACCCATCTTATTCGTTGTCTGGTGATCAATCTCAGCGCCCTGCCGAGCCACCAGGACTCCCTGCCCCTTGTGTGCCCGCTGTGCTGGGGGCCACCGTGTGCCCGCGTCCTCGCCCTTCCCCAGCCCCAAAGAGGAGGGCCGCCAGCCTCTCGTGAGCACAGTGTACACTTTATTTCAGACTACAGGTTTCTGAACATAATAAAATCTTTGGCTTGTAGCGGCGGTTCAGTCTCGCAGTCTGTGGGGTCGTATTTCTCAACAAGTCTCCGGAAAACGAAAGGGGGAGGGGAGGACAGACAAACCGACAGAAGGGGTCGGGAAGTGGGGGATAGGGGACGGGCAGACACGCGAGGAAACACACTCTCACGCACACAAAGAAAAGTCCCAGAGAAAGGAGGGCCGGCGATGCGGGGCAGGAGGCACCGGAGAAGCGATAAACATTCAAAAGAAAACGAAACTGGGCCGGGGGCAGCGAGGCGGAGGCGGGGGATAAAATAATTATAATAATTATAATAATTATAACAATAATAATAAAGGAGATTAATAAAAAGTCCAGCAAATAGAGATCGCTACACATATTTCTTTTCCTTACCTGAAATTAAATATATACAAGGTCGTAAGCAGTTTGGCTAAATAGAGCTTTAAGGAGTTCGCAGTTTCGTCCCTTATACTGTGAAGAGAGTACTGATCTTATTTTTCGATAGCACCTGTCCGAGTCTTTCTCTCTTTTGAAAAATGTCTCGTCCCAACATGACTCTCTATCCTTGGGACCTCTTTCTCTCTCTTTTTCTCTGTTGCTCCCTTCCTCCTTTGCGCTGATTATTTCTCCCCCGGCGCGGGGCCGGGAGGGGGCGCGGGCGCGGCGGCCCGACCGCGCGGCCCCAGCCGGCGGCGGCTACTCGCTCTCGTCTTTGTCCTGGACCGTGGTGGTAGAGTGGTTGTACAGTCCCTGCGCCATGAGGTGCAGCGCCAGGCCGTTCTTGATGCCCGTGGCTTTCTTGATCTTGGCGCGCTTGTTCTGGAACCAGATCTTGATCTGGGACTCGTTGAGGCTGAGTTCCTGGGCCAGGGTCTGCCGCCGCTGCTCGGTGATGTAGCGGTTCGCCTGGAACTCCGCCTTGAGTCTCTGCAGCTGCTCGGCCGTGAACGCCGTCCTCGGCCTCTTGTCCTCCTTCTCGTTCTTCTTCTTCTTCAGCTTCCTCGTGCGCGGACCTGCAGCGGCGGAGAGGGCCGGGTGGGGGTTGGGACGGAGGGCAGAGGGGAAGGGGGAGAGGGCAGAGGAAGCCGTGAGAATCAAGGAGCTGGGCGGGGATCGCGCCCCACGCTTCCGGGGCGCTAGCGGAGGCCCTGCTGCGCCCCCGGCTCCCTCCCACCCGCTGGCCATTAGATCTAGCCGCTGGCTGGCTGTTGGGGTTGCTAGGTTTCCCCTCTGAGATGCCAGAAGGGCCACAGAGGAAAAGTGGCTGAGGTTGTTTGCGCACCCCACAACCCCAATTCATAACAGGAAAGCCGTGTGTCTTAAATCACAGAGTCCGAGATGGAGAGTTATTTGGAGCCCCAGCCAGCCCAGCCCAGAGCTGGAGGTCAGGGGCCTGCCATCTTCACAGCCCTGGAATAAAAAGAGGCTCAATACTGGGTAGTGAGGACCCTGGGACAGGATTGTCCTGGGGGAAATCGCCAGCCGGCAAACTAATCTTCCATTCTTCCTCAAGAAGCACACCTACACCCAGACACCACAATAAGGCCCCATCTGCTTGTAGCTATTGACTTCAGAAAACAAGGGGCTAAAGAGAGCTCTGTGAGAAGCTCGCCTAGCTCCAAAGCGTTTGGCATCTGCCCTCTCTACCCGTCCTTCTTTCCCTTTGCCCAAACCAAGCTCTTTGAAGGGTCCCAGGAAGACATACTGGCCACCGCTTCCTCGAAAGAGGAGAAAAGACCTTCACCCAATTGCATGCCTCATTCACGCCCTGGCCCCTGTGCTCTCCTCTTTGCCCCTTGGATGGTGCTTGTAAGAAAGAGAGCCCTCCTCATTCCTGCACCCAGCAACCCAGGCAGGTCTCCCTCACCTCTCTTTTGGACACAGAAGCTGAAATTTCAGGACTGAAAACTGAATGACAAAAGCATGCCAGAGCTGCTTTCCCTGTCCACCTTTGCTATTTGCCAGGAGACTGCATCCTTCACTTTCGCCAATCCGTGAGCAAAAGGGGCAGAGGGCAGAGAGAGTGAGACAATCTTGACAAAAATCTGTCCTTTGCCCCTAGAATGGGTAATAGGAAGAGGCCACAGGAAGCATTCCTAGGAAAATGAAGGGTCCCTCCGAACCTGATCTGGGAAGGGGGCTGCTATGGAGCCCAGACCCGAAGAAAGAAAGGAAGAGGGAGGAGGCAGCCTGTAAAGTCTGCACCTCTGCCCATCAGCCTCCACATCCAAGCCTCCTGGCATTTACTTACTGGGCCCTGTGGTGGTTATGGGAACTTCCTGAGCCAGGTGAAGCCCCTGACAGGCCTGTTAATCTCTAAAACTGTCTGGAAAGAAGGGTCTTCACTGGCAATCCCCAAACCTAGTGACAGAGGGGCAATCTGGGTAGCTGGCTCCTGGGGCAGGCCAGCTCCTGGGGTCACCAGCTGTCCTGTGACAAAAGAGTCCAAGCCTGGCCGACCACAGGGGCTCAGGTCTGGGTTGAGGTTCATCTCCGTGAATTGCCCATGCAGTTCACCCTGCCTCCCCAGGCCCCTGAGAAGGAAAACAGCCAAGAACAAAGACAAGGCCCACTTCTTCTGAGCGGCCCGCAGGAAGCACTGGGAAGCCGGGTGGGGAGGGGAGGAAGGCCTTGGTTTAGATTAGTAATTAGCTGAGCCAGCAGAGATAGCCCAGGAAATGTGCACAACCTCAGAAAGGCCCCCGCTGTGCGTCGTCTGTCGGGGAGGTTGTTAGAGTGTTGTTGTGTGCATGTGTTTGTGTGTGTGTGAGTGTGCGCACCCGTGCAGAGGCACGAACACTTGTAATAAAATCGTAGCCTCCTGGCCAGCCCGAGCCGCACGGCCTGACAGCTCAATCACTCTATCCATCAGGCGAGTCAATCAAAGCAGCTTTTCGGAGGTTCAGGGAGCCCGACGTGTCAATAACGGGGCTCGAGATGGCGGGGGCTGATAGCACGCATCGATCCACGCCTGGCCGGCAGCGGTGGAGAGGCACAGATCAGCCAGAATAGACCACCGCACCGCTACGCCGCGCCCGGCCTCCCGCCGAACCCGGGTACCCGGAATCCCAATTGCAGGCCGGAACCCCTGCTGCCCTCCTCGCAGAGTGCGCCCACTGGCCTCTGGGAGCTACGGTCCGGGGAAGCAGGCAGGCCGGAGCCTCCTCTCCTCGGGCCTAGCGGCTATCCCAGGGTAGGTCTGGGACTTGGGTTCTCCAAATATATGGCACATGTTGGGAAAAGGTCGCAAGGCAAATGGAGAAAAACGGGCCTACGGTTGTTAGAAATCTGCTAACTGGCAGAGGTGCGGAAGAAAGGAGTGAAAGAAGGAAGGGGCAGGGCCTGGGAGGATGTGCAAGACACACCGCAGAGAAGCTGCAGCGTAGGCTGGCTCTCATGCACTAGGGCCCGGATTTCTGGCCTGAACCTGACCCGAGTTCTCTCTTCTCCCACTGCCTGTCTGTCAGCTCCAGAAATCCAGGAGTCAGGGGCTGTAGGCATCCACCATTTCCACAACCCATCTTCCCTGGATTCTACCCACACGGGTCAGAATCTCCTGGCTAACCACAGCCTGGGGAAGAGAGGCAGTGATTCCAAGCGTTTCTTTCCCTGTGTCTCCTTAAATCTACCTCTATGTCAATGAACTCTCCGCAGAAAATATCGAGATGATGTTTGTGTCTGTTAAGAAGACAAAGTCAAGATTATTTCTCTAATCAAAGCCGTGGTTCGATTTCGGTCTCAGAAGGACCGGGCTGGCGGGATTTCAGACCCAGATCACTAGGCCCATCTTCCCGCTGGTTCTAAACACCCTTTTCCCTGGAAGATTGTGACTTTCCTAAGAATAATAAAGGTAAAACACAAAGAAGGCCAAAAGAGCTCAGAGTTCAAAACCGAAGGACACAGCTTCCCATACCAGGAGCTGTAGCCTCCCGGGTGGTGGCTGCAGAGTCCAGGAGAGCAGAACTGGGTGCGACATTCAGTTTAGATTGGGAGCGAGGACAAGGAAGAGAAAGCAGGCGTAAGAGAAGAAAGCATCTGAGACCCCAGATCCGGCACACTCTTCCCTGCACAGCAGCAGAGAATACTGAGGGCGTCCGCGGGGCTGAAAGGCATGGCACAGCCTGGGGATGGGTACTCACCGGAGGACGGACGATCCGAGTAGCGCGTGCAGTAGACCCAGGCGGGCCATACGAGGGGCTGCTGCGAGTCAGTTTTGACTACGGGCCCGCCGTTGGCTGAGCCCATTAGCAGGATGGCGGGGTTGCTGTGGTCTGGGTACTTAGCACCCTGCGCACCTGGGCTCCCTACGCCGCCTCCACTGCCACCGCCGCTGTCCGAAGGTTTGGCCGCTGCTGCTGCCGCTGCCGCTGCCGCTGCCACGGCCGCTGCAGCCGCCGCCGCTGCCGCCGCCGCTGCCGGATTCCCAGCCTTGGACGCTCCCGCGCCGCCGCCGCCGCCGGCTGGCGGGGAGCCGTCGGGTGGGCCACAGTTCGCGTCCGGGGCGCACAGGAGCGAGGCGGCGCCTGGCGCCCTGGTGCCCAGCGGGTGGACAGGATCTCTACCTGCGCCGGTCTGGCCTCTGTCACGCTCTACCCGGCCTCCTCCTGCGCCTCCTCCGGCTGCCGCCGCCACCAGGAGCTGTGGCGGCGGCTGCTCCTTTTTGCAGCCGAAGTCCGGCCTCAGGATGTTGTCGATGAAAAAGTTGGTGGTGCGGTGCAGCTGGGCCGCGGGCTGAGGCTGGTGAGCAGGCGCCGCGAGATGCTGAGGCGGTGGCGGCGGGGGCGGGGGATGCGGGGGGAGGTGCGGGTGGTGGGCCAGGGGCGGCAGGCAGGGCGCCGCGGGCGGCGAGGGGGGCGCGGGCTGCGGGGACACCGGCACGCTGTCTCCATCGCTGCCGCTGCTGCCGCTGCTGCCGCTCGCGCCGGGGCTAAGGCTCAGGCCGAGGCTGCCCGGGGCCGCCGCCACCGCCGCCGCGCCGAGGCCCGAGTCCCGCTGACTTTTAGGTTCCGGCTGCTGTTCTTCCATGCTCGGCCGCCCCGCCGCCACGGCCGCCACTCCGGCCCCCGCCCCCCCCGCGCCTCGCTCCCCACCCCACTTTGCCAGCGGCCCGTGGGGGTGCGCGGAGGAAGGAGGCCGGCGAAGCCCCAACGAAGGCACCGGGCGGGTGCAGGAAAAAAAAGCCCAGGCGCCTGGCCTGGATCGCTTGCTATTATCGAGCAGATAGATCTCGCTGTTTCTCCCTCTCTCTAATTTGTAGACATCCAGATATGGAGACACTTGGCTATTTCTTTTTTTCTTTCTGCAACCAGATTCAATGATTTGTTTTAAATGGGGAGTAAGCCACGGCCAAAAAGAAAGGAGAAAAAAAAAAAAAAGAAAAAAGCAAGCAAGAAAATAAAATCTCCAAGAAATGTTTTCTTAAAGATAAAAAATAGTCTTTAAAGTCTAGCCATCTTCGTAAGCAGTAGTGAGGGGTTTGACTTCCCCGAGTGTCACGCTCAGCTGTGCCCAGAGCGCGAGGCTGGCAGCGCCTTTAATCGCCTTTGCTTTTTTTGCAGGGAGAGCGCGTCTCCGCCAGCGCCCGGGCTGCCTTTTTTTTTTTTTTTTTTTTTTTTTTTCAAATCTCTGACAGCTCGGATCTTTGCACAAACTCTCTCGCTTAAAAAAAAATCACCCAGGCACACTTTTTGCCTTCAAACCGGAAGCACGTGAGTCAGGGCCGCACGTGTGCGGGGCCAATGGCGAGCCAGGACTCGCGCTGACACCCGGGCCTCTGCCCAATAGGCGCTCGCGGGACTTTGCGGATAAATAATCCGGGGGCGGTGGCCGCGGGCGGAGAGGGGGCGCCGCGGTCCCGGTCCCGCGCGTCCGGCCCGCCCTCCCCCACCCGCACCCGCGCCCCTCCCCCTCTTTCAGGCCAGAACGGAGGAAGGGGCAAAGGAGACCGAGAAAGGGTGGATTTTGGGGTGTAGGCAAATAGAGAAGCAACTCCATAAACAACTTGTTGGAGAAGTGCAGGATTATGGGTGCGTGCGCGTGGGGCGCAGGGTCAGGAGGCAGGGGCCTCAGCTCTTTTGGTAACCTCTTGGCTAAGCAACTCAGCCTTTTATTTTCTCTCTCGTGCTTTGTCTTGCTGTTATGAAGGGTGAAAAGTTGCTGGCACTGTCAGGGTGTGTGCATGTGTGTGTGCGTACGTGTGTGTGTGTGTGTGTCCGTGTGTCTATGTGTCTGTGTGTCTGTGTAGTAGAGGGGAAGGAGTGAGAACGGGAAGAGTCGGAGATGTGAAACAGACCTAGAGTTGGTTACTTTCAGAGGGGCAGTTTATTTTTCACAAACAGCAAAGCCGAGAGGCCAGCTGCCCCTAGCTCGCATCGTCTGTAGGTTTGCAGTGCACGCTGGCCGGCTACCCTGTGTGTCCTTTTCTGGGTGTCCGTACCTACGTCCTTCCCCGTCCGGACCTTCGACAACCCCGGGAGCTGTCCTGCCGCCATTAAGCCAGGCCCAGAGGGCGCGAGAGAGCCCGAGCGCCAGTCGCACCGGGCGCCTGTTCCTTCCTTGGCCGCCTGAGTCGAAGCCGTCTGGGCATCTTAGAGTTGTCCTGGGCGGGCCCCTAGACAAACGAGGCGGGATGTGGATGCGCGCGAGGCCCCAACTTTTGGGCTGAGGGCAACCTCCGTGTTAGATTTCCCTATAAAGTGTATTCGACAAATAAAAAAAGCACTGCACCCCAGGTATTTGCCCTAGCCAGCTAGACAGGTTTCCCACAGTTGCCCAGATTTTCCTGGGATTGCTCCCATCTCCGTTGAGACCTCTCGCTCTTGTTCCGCATATTCTTCTCAAGCTTTAGGGGAACTGCAGGGGCCCCCTGCTGCTCCCACGATCACGGAGATCCATCTGCAGTCTCTGGGCATTTTCGCTGAGCAGATTCCTGGTCGAGGAGTTTTTCCATTGCCAGGAACGGGGTAGAGGGAGGTGAGGCGCTGGACATGGGAGGGGTTTGTCGTTGGAGACTTTGAGCCTTTTTGGAGGGCCAGGGTCCGACAGTGTTCTGAAACTTGCGTACCTAGAGATTAGCTAGAAAAGGTCTGGCAATTAAGGCCTTCGCAGGGATGTTATCTTGGAGTTCCCTGATCGCCATCCTTAACTGGGACGGCAGAGAAAGGATCTCTGGGAATATTGTCTAATGGAAACATGCAAAATAATGTCCCTGTGCCCAGAAAAGTCACAGAGGTTTAGGAAGAAAATAAAACGAAAACCACAACATGCCTAACCGCCACACTAGCCAGACTTTCCCCAAGGGACTGGCGGAGAGCGGGAGTTCGGAAGTTAGTATTGCTGGCTGAGGCTTCTGGTCAGCCAAGGGTCTTCCGATACTCAGGGTTCAGGTTCCTAGTTAGAACTGCCCGGCGGCCCGGAAGCAGCGAGAACCACTTTCCAAAGCAAGCCCAATATGACCTCCTCAAATCTCCCAAGCCTCCCCCCAGTCCCACCTGGGAGTCTCCGGGGTCGTCCTCAGTTCTACACCCAAGAGCGCCCCGAAATCTCCCGGTGCCCCCAGCTTTTCTCCCCGAAATGGAGGTGGGATTTTATTTATATTTAAGTTCGCAAAATTGAAATCTTTATCCCACAAGCGAGCATGGGTACTTAATTAAATTCTAATTAGGACACTATCAATATCCTATTTAGCCGCGTAGCTTTTGTGCGCCGCGGTCCCTTTCAGCGCCGTAAATAGGGTCTCGACGCCTTATCTCGCCTGCAGGAGACGCCTCGAGAAGGGCTGCGGAAGATAATTTATAGGTTTTAATTACTCTTCATTCCGCCTGATCAGCTTGGCGTTCATCACAGGCCTGTGAATAAAACCCTGGTCAAAAGCTCTGTCACATCGCGCTGGCAAGACGCTTAATCAAAGTGAGCGGCCCCGCGCGCCGCGCGGCCGGGCTCCTCCACGTAATTTCCAGCCAGCTGATAAAGCCAGCTGAATAATGCGGCGGCCCTTTGGAGACACCATTTACAGAAATGACTTTATTGACGGCTTAACGTCGGTAATTCATTTTACCTTTCATGTAGTGGAGCCCGGATTTGTTACAGTAATGGGATGATAAATGCACCGGCGGCCCACGAGCTCCGGCTGGATTAGGCGGCACTCTGCGCGCTGGCTCTTCCCCCCACCATCCTCCCCCAGGCCGGGCTTGCTTGGGATGCTCCGAACCCGGAGCGCCGGCTCTCTGCTACCCCCGTCCAGGGCCCACGCCCTCCTCTCCTTCCTGAAAATGAACATATTATTGAGAACTCTGTATTAGCGGGTTGGTGCTCTGGCAAGCCTGAGAGTGAGGTGTGTGAGTGCTGAGAGTGAGCAAATGTTGATCCAGGTGGGTATGTGAGGGTCTAGAGGACTTGGAGTGAGCGCACAACCGGGAGTGTGGGTGAGGAAATACCTGGCAGGGTGAGTTGTATGTACAAGCATGTGGGTAAAGGGGTTAGGTGTGTGTGGAGCCATGTATGTGCATGTGTGAGTACTTTTGTGGCAGTCCTTGGTGGGTACTGGCTTCTAAGCCTCTGAGAATTTAGGAATTTTTTCCAACTTGATAGAGGTCTAGGTAGGGAGGTAGGCTGGCAGGAAGCAGGTGGGAGAATTCATGCAAAGGGAATGGGGCCCTTTTCTCTAAATGCCCTCTGCTCCTGGGCCAAAGGTATGGAAGTTTGGAAACATCCATTGCCTTGAGTTCGGAGCTGTTCAGCCCTCCTGGGGCAAGAGGACTCACAAAAGGTGACTATATCATTGCAATAAATTGATTGTCCCCAAGTTCCGCTTCCATACCCAGCCCACATCAAAGTGAAAAATGGTGAGAAAGAAAAGGATTTTGTTTTGTTTTGTTTTGTTTTTAAATGCTAAAGGAGGCATTCCTTTCCCCACTTCATTGAAGAAAGAAGGGAGCCCAAAGAGGCTTTCACTGGTGGAGGGTGGGGTAAGCAAGACAGGGGGACCCTACCCCTCCAACCCTCCTGCGTCTCTCCCATTCCCAGACTTCCTCCACTGTGGCTAACCAGGCCTTTCCCAGAGTAAAAGGTACCTGGCCAAACAGACAGGAGAGTGTGTTCATCTGTTTGTAGGATGCTAGGCAAGTTTGAGGGTCCTATATAGGAAATGATGAGTACTTCCTACAGTGAAGGCTGAGATGTACTTTGGTTTTTCTTGTTTCTCAATCTTGAAAAAACCACTTACGGATTTGGAGAGTAGCTGCGGGGGCAGGAACTTAAATTTGTGTCTATTTGCTTGTATATGAGAGAATCACAGAGAGAGAAATGAGTCCATAAAAGTATTGTTTGTCTGTGTATTTGTGTGCATGGCAGGAGGTTCCTGTATGCACACTTGAGTGTGTACACCTAACTCTGCCCCACCAGTTGGGGACAGAGAAATGTGTTTACTGAAGGTTTTGCTGTATGCTGTTGAGAAAGGAGAAATCTCCCAACAGTCTACATTTACACAGAACTTTGATTTTCATTTAGGCAGAGAGAAATGTCATAGTGCTGCCTGCTTCCACCTCGTTTTTTTTTTTTTTTTTTTTTTTTTTGAGGATGGGTGTGAGGAGGAAACTTGTAAAAGAAAACCTCGAAACCTGGACAGCGTTGGGCCGAGAGCGCGAGCGTGTTGCATGCACACGGTGGTAATCGCATTTCGAGTGTAGATCAGATGGCGGTGGGGCCTCGTGGCGCGGGACATGAATGAGTTGTTGCAACACAATAGCGCACAGCCTTCCTACCGGGACTGGGTGACCAGTGGTTTTGTTGGAAGTGAATGCGAGGAGATTTCTACTACAAGTGCCGCAGTATTATTATGAGCTAGAAGGTCAGACTATACATCGCAGGTCCCTAAAGCCTATAGACCTTGGGAAATGTGGGGCCTCGAGCCACGTCATTGTACCTGACAGTCCTTTCAATAGACTAATTCAATTAGCGCTCAGGGTTTTGGTCTTCATTTGGAAACGATAATAATGTGGGGTGGGTGGGGGTGCCGGGGGATTCCTGGGGTATTGGTTAGGGATCCTAAGCAATTCTGCCGGAAGCTTGGAGTGGGACTGGATGAGGGGGGGGGAGGGATAAAGCTGAGGTGGGTGGGTGGGGTGAGTGGGAAGGAAGTCATGGAAAATAAAACACTCTGTTGACTCTAGAAATAGGGTTAGCTGCTTTGTATGTAAATAACCAAGAAAACTGGGGGGGGGGAGGCAGGAATAATTTTTTGTGTGCAAGAAGTACACCCGTAAATGTCCAGATTCCTAGAAGCCCCCCCCCCCCCCAAGTCCACTGTTGGAGATTGTCACCTTTGGAGATATCAACATTTGGATTTATGTCCCCACCATCCTACCTTCCCTCAGGGTTTTATCACTTTTTCCTGAGGGAGAAGCAGTTCACAGTACGGAATTTTTTTTTTTTTTTCCTAGAAATAGTTTTTTTTGGGAAGGGATGTTTTTTTCCCCTCTGCAGCCGGGACAAGCAGAGAAAATTAAGCCTTTCTCTGCTTGACTATATGAAATGGAGAAATTATCTTAGTGATTCCCGAAAATTGGTCAGGATTCGGAAAGGGCTTCCCCAGGCCCTGGTTCCCTATGATCCTGGCACACTGGTCGCGGGGGTCGGCGCTGGGGCTTCCCAGATACGTCCGCCGCGCACACTCCAGACCCGGCTGCTGGCAGGTTGACCTGCTTAGTTGGGGCTGCGCGGGGAGCGCACATTGGGGAGCGATCGCGGGAAAGGGAGACTTTACCTTCTGCTTGGTACCCCCAAACCGCTCTGAAGACGTGCCACACAGCTCGACAGGCCCCTGGAGCCGGGGACTTTAGAGCTCGCGGCTCCCGAAAGCAAAGCGACTGCACAGGCTTCTCTCTATATTTTCCTTCACTTTAATCGGACATTGAGCTTTCCTCCTTATATTGAATTCCACCCAAACCTCAGAATTGAAATCTTTAATGTTCGTCTGCACCCACCCCCCGCCCCCAGCCTTAAAATACCCGGATTAAATTTAGCGGCTACGCTCGATTTTCTTCTCTTCTTTATTTAGCTTTTCTCCCTCTCTCACCCCCTTGTCCTCCCCAGAAGGTTCCCAGGGCCTGGCGACCCCAGGCCGAGGGGGGCCCCAGCCCACCCAGGTCCCCACCTGTCTGAGTGGCGTCTCCCGCCTCAATCCGGCTCGGCGCGGGTCGGGGTCCACACCGACTGGCCTCTAGCGTGTGCACTCCCGTGGGTACGAATGTGAGAGCGAGCAGGAGGGGCCAGCGCAGCTTCTGGGTTCTCTTGCCCCCTCGGCTCAGTCCAAGCTCCCCAAGATGGATGGACCCAATTCCAAAACTGGGGACAAAAAATAACCCAAGGAAAAATGAAAAAACCAGGGCATCCAAGTCCTTTGCATAGGAGCGCCCCTGGAGCTACAAAACCGTGGCTTCTTGGCTCGCCCCAGAATTAGCAGTCATCCTTCTTCCCTCGACTCCTATAAGGGTAAGGGCTCGCCCCCAGGCTCTTCTCTCACTGACCAGGGAAAAGGAAGCAGAGGTCCCTGCGCCGGCTCTCGGCGCTCTGGCTCCCGGCCGGCGCCTTCTTGAATCCTTCCCTGCGGGCCCCGGCGCGTGCTAGCCAGGCCGCGCCCCCCTTTCCTACAGGGGGTGCATCCTCCCGACCCCCTTCCCGGGGAGGCTGCGGAGAAAGCTCTGGGTTCCAAGGTAGTTGGTGCTGCAGGGGGGGGGGGGGGAGAGGGGATGCTGGCGGGGAAGTGAGAGAGGGAAAAGTTTGGTCCGGAAGGAGTGCCTTTGGGGAAGAGAAGTCAGGCAAGCCTGAGAAAGGAGAGGGAAAGAGGGGCAAGGGCTCGTGTGCCTCCCCCTCCCCCAACCCGGCCCCACCTCCTCTCTCTGACAAGATCGGGTGGGTGAGGTCGCAGGGGAGGGGTCTCTGCAATGTCCAGATTTTTCTCGGCCACCTTCCCTGTCCCTCTGCTCCTGCAGAAACCGGGGAGGGCAGCGAATGTGCGGCCGAGCGCGTGCGTGTTTGTACGTGACTCTGTGTGTGAAAGGCTCCAGGTGAGTGCGTGGGTACATGTGTGCCAGTGTGCACGGAAAGGCTGTGTGAATTTTTTGTGTCCCTCTAATCCTGGTGTTGAGCTATGACCATGTGTGCAAGTGTGTGTGTGTGTGCATGGGCCCTGCATTGATGCCTGTGCGTGTCATTGAGCACAGTCTCGGTGTGGGCTTGTGCGTCTGTCTGCCAGCTGGTAACCTGAGAGCAACTCCCTCGGACCAAGGCGGTGAAGTGAGGTATGTGAAGTGGCGATGCTCAGAGGGCTCAGACCCCAAACCCCCAAACCCGAAGCTCATCTCCCACTCCCATTGCTCCCATTGCCACCCTCCCCCACGGCAGTCAATGAACTATGCAAAGACAGAGAAAGCAGTTGTTTAAATCCTGATGAAAACGGCAGCCATGGGTTTTCTGTTCCTCACCAAACCCC
This sequence comes from Phacochoerus africanus, assembly GCF_016906955.1. Lineage (NCBI taxonomy): Eukaryota > Metazoa > Chordata > Mammalia > Artiodactyla > Suidae > Phacochoerus > Phacochoerus africanus. The sequence goes on from NC_062546.1 coordinate 88,797,935, forward strand.
ACTTATGCAATGCGGAAGCCCTAAACCCTGACTGGGGGCAGAGTGGGCAACATGCGGCAAGATCAAAGGGACCTCAGGGAAGGAATAGACCAGAAGCCCACTCCACAGATAAGACAACTGAGATCCTGAGAGGGGAAAGAACCAGATCAAGGTCCCATAGAGGGTGACACTGGTCTTGGGAATCTTGGACATCTGAGTTTTGTCCTAGAGCTTCAGAGCCAGATGAGAGCCGCAGGAGATGGTAGTCTCCATCCCTGTCTGCCAACCCCATTCCATTCATCTCCAAGTTAGGTGGGTTCTCCCCCCTTTGTGTGTGGGGGTGGATGGAAGAAGGCAGCATCTCTTGGGGTTGGGAATGCAGTGGGAGGCCAGGGGTAGACACAATCCTTCCACTCATTCCTCTTCTCCTTGTCAGTCCAGCTGGAGGGCCTTAGGTTTCTGCCCCCTTCGCAGGGTGGGAGAGTGGGGAAGGTTACCTGCTTCCTCTCTGTCCCCACTAACATTCAGAACTTTCCAGGCTTGAATGGTGCTGTTACCGGTGGGAGGTTGGTGAGGGAAAGTCTGGCCTCACTTCCTAGGGGTGGGGGGGGGGTGGAATATGGACCCCAAAGCCATTCCAGGCACGTCCTTCCCCTCCCGCACCAGGGAAGCCCGCCCCAAAATTGTTATGCAAAGGAGTCAAGTATGTGATCTGGCGATCAAAGCGGCAAAGCCAAATATTAGAAGAGAAGTCAATAATGGATGAGCAGATTAAGAAACCCATCTCGAGGACAATTATCGTCGCAATTGAAAAAGCGCCCTCTTTCGCTTACTCCCCCCTTTCCCATATTTAAAAAACCGGGCGTTGGGGAGGGAAGGGGGCGGAAGAACGGGGTCTGGAGTGGAGATACTGGCAGAAGAAGGCAGCAGCCAGTGCATGCTTGAAGGAGCGAGTGCGTGGGCGTGCATGTTGAACGTAGATAACGCCCCCTAGGGGTGACCCCAGTAGTACCCTTGTTTTCTTTGACTAAGTGGGCAGAGCCTTACCCTCTGTATCCGATAGTCATTGTCCTCTTAAAAGGTGGAACGTGAAGCTGGTCTGAGCCGAAAGGCTAGAATCAGGGTTTCCAGGGTCTTTCTTTTCAAACCCTCCAATGCACAGACTGGATTCCCTGCTGCACCCCTTTCTGTCCCTATTATTTCAGGAGAGGGACCCTAGGCTGGGCATTTAGGGTAGGGAGCAGGGTCTTGGGAGCAGATTCCCTGCAGCTTTTCCTGTGAGGAACGCGCCACCTATCGGTGCCATTGGAGAACTGCACCTGTGCGGTGCTCTCACGTCGGTGAGGCTGTAGGAGGAGGTTTGATTTGAACCCCTCCACGAGATCTAGACTCTTTCCTGATAGTCAATGTCCGTCAGGGAAGAGACCGCAGGATTCTGGGAAGGGGATCTTTCTTGGAATCCCTTCGCCTCGTGAGTGCTATAGCTGGAGAAAAACCCATGAGGGGCTGTTTGCTCTGTGATTCAGAAAGCAGAAAACAGCAGTGGGATGGGCACTGCGTTAGGAGTCAGGACTAGATTCCTTTGACTCCTCAGTCTGCCCCGTGCTATGTGACCCTGAGAGGGCTCCTGGTTTTCTCTGGGCCTGTTTCCTTCTTCATACTGTGAGAGTTGGATTAGACTGATCCCCTCTCCACTCTGACCTTGAATATAGCATTGAATCTGAGCAGTTTATGTAGACACCTGTGTCTTGTCTATTTCTAGCTCTTAATGGATCCCGGCCTTTATAAGTCATTTGTATCCTAATCTCATACATATTTAATGTATAGCTGCTTCAATTAATATTACTGTTTTCTCAATTGTTGAGGATTTGCATTTCAATGGGGTAAAGATGTTCCTTGGCCCAAATTTTCCTGATAAATACCCATGCACTTAAAGTTCTTTTTTAAAGAATCAGACAAACAAGAAAACTTCATTCACTTTGAAGTGTGGATACGGCTGGCGAGAACCCGTGTCATGGGGTCAGGGAGAAATAACATCGTGGATGTTCATGTGGGGAGCTTAGGAGAGAAGACCCAGACCCTGGGTTGTGGTCAGTGTCAGAGCCAGAAGGACAGAGGCTAGAGAGAACTAGAGAGAAGACTGAAGACATAGACACTGAGACCCCTGGGGTGGGGGTGGGGGTAGCCCCTGATGGGAGGCTTCTTGATAGATAGTATCTCAAGAGAAGCAAAGACAGGCATCAAGATCAATGTAAGATAGCTCAGACCTTAGGCCACTTCCCCTTGAACCCTCCATGAAATTAATAAAGAACAGAAAGAGGGAGGGGGGTGCAATATTTTGCTTGAGTTATCTGGAGATCACTTGTAACTTCTGCTTGGAGTTACTGGGTTTGTATATCTAGGAGTAGTGATATTTCACACTGTGGGTTCTTTCTCCAAGGCCTTGAGCTCAAGATTGAGACAGCCTGCCCCCGAGTGGTCTGCGCCTGACAGAGCAGCAGGCTGGGCCCACTAGCTTTGGCTTCAGCTCCCAAGTGGCCAGTGGCAGCACAAGGAGGAATAGGCTGCCTCCTAAGACAGCTGGGCAGGGGCCAAGCATCCCCTCCCTTGGGAGTAGAAACTCCCTTTGGGACACCCAGAAGGGCTGCCACTTTGAACCTGGGACCCTTTGCTTTCAGGATACACTGGAAGTATCTGTCCACTGGACTTGGTCCACAAGTCCAGAATCGTTCGGGGCCAATGGCTCCACGGAAATGGTGAATTTCAGTGTCTTGACAACTTTCACACATTGGGATTCAGGGCCAGGGGGTAGTGTTCTTACTTAGAGATGGAAAATCAAGAGTCTGGTCATTTGTCCTTGTGAGCAGCAGTCTAAACTCCAACTGAGGCCTGAGGGATCAGTCAGTGGCATAACCTTGACATCATTTATCTCTTGTGCCTATGAGATAGAGTCCCACTCGTGGCCAGTGGAAGATTGGTGGTCCTGGTTTCCCATGGGGTGGGGCTCACATTCGTGACAGGGGTGCTTTCCCAGGCCCTCAGACCTCACCCATGGAATTCTGAACTTTGCAGCCTCTGCTTTCCTGTCATAGCCACATGACTGAGTCAAGATGGCCTGAGATCTGGCCCTGCTAGGTCCACGTGGACCCAGAGGTCCACCGTGAGCTTGGGACTGCAGAGGTGGGCTGACCGGGAGTGGCTGTGTGGACACTGTCTCCCGGCTGGCCGGCTGGCCCAAGGAGCAGCAGGGATTCTGTACCCATGCCACCACCACCTGGATTCTACCTGGCGAGCCAAGAATCTCAGATTTCAGGAATAACAAGGCAAGTGTGCTGCGGAGAGCTGACTGAGACACATTTTCTGGGATGCTGGGGGGCAGGGGGTGGGGGGAGTGCTGGGGGGGATCCAGCTTGCAAGTGCACAACTCACACCAACCTCAGTGGAGGGATCGAAGTAGGAAGAGGAACAGATTTATTTTGCACATTTCTCACATTTCACTCAGATGTTGTGGGTGTACAGAGGGGAGAGCCAGGAGAGACAGAGAGATAAGATAAGGGAGGGAAGTGGGGGTGGAAGATAGAGATGGAGGGAAGGAGAGAAGCAGATGAGGAAGGGTGCTGAGGAGTAGGTAGCCAGCATACCCAGGTGTGCCTTGGGTGTGGCTCTAAGCGCTCCATCTGGGTTAGCTCAGTTAATCCTTATAGTTACCCACTGAAATACGTAATATCTACTCTAACTTAGAGGAAACTGAGGCACAGAGAGTGGTAAAGAGGCCCAAGGGCCTGCCCCTAATTAATGGAAAATGAAGAGCAGAATCCTCTCAAGCTCCGGAAGAGCCAGATGGTCAGATGGACCAGACCAGTCCACTCTGGGGACTCTAAGTAGCCCTCAGGCCCCAGGGAGGATAGAGGTTATCACTGCCCATCCCCACCCCCTGCTGGAACTCGAGTCCTAGTCTGGCGCGTCCTCCGTTCTGAGGCAGGCATACCTCGAGCCCTCTCCCAGGAGATGACCTTCAGTCTCTGTTGCTCGGAAGGCCCCGCTCGCGAGCAGCCACTCACCGCTGGTGTTGGTGCTCTTTCTTCGCGCTTCCAAGCTCCGTGATCTCAAAAGAGGCCCAGCATTGCCTTGGCCTGGGTTGGCTGCAGCGGGCGTCCAGAGGGAGCTCCTGGGACCCCGACCCCACCCCGGGCCTTCGGGCTCCATGGCTAGTCCCCGCAGCTGCAAGGGTGATTGCCAAGGCTCAGACCTTTACAGACTTGCTTATGGGCAGCAGGTGAGACCCCGACTGGGATGCACAGGGAGTTTGCACCCCGCAGAGACAAGTCCCTGGGCTCCCCCAGAACTGCACCCTGTCTGGTAGCGACTGATGTGCTTCCCTGGGGTGGTTGAGGCCAATGGCAAAACCCCGAGGACCCAGCATTTCCCAGCTCCCTTCCCAGTCTCCAGCAGTTCTGGGTTCAGGGAGTTCCTCTGATGAGGAAGAGTGAGAATAGGAAGGAAATCCCGTGAATCTCACTGAGGGAAGGAAGGATCCTAGGATCAGAATCACCAGGAGATGCAGGTCAATACACCTCTATCTTGGTTCCTGGTCACCAGCAGCCCAGGGGGACACTTTGCCAGCCTCCAGAACCTCCGGCTGGTGCTATGCAGAAGCGGTTGCCCTTGGTTCCAACACACTCAGGCCCTGACTTTCCAGGCAGAGAAAAAGGAGGGGACCTTAGCTCAGCTGACTTTAGAAAAGTGTGGGTAGGTTGAGAGGCGAGCACTGGCATTGCCCCAGGGTGGTGGTTCCCTAAACTAACCCCAGCCTGGGGATTTCGGCTTCCAGCCTCAACTCCCTCCCCTTTCTCTTTCCGGGGGAGCTTTTTCCCTCCCCTAAGTAGCAGAACCAGAAGCCCTGATGGAAGGTCTTATTGTCTCCCAGGTGGGACCTGTGGCTTCTCAACCCCACCAGGGATCCCCTGGGCAAGCAGAGAAGCCACTCCCTTTTCACAGCCCAACTCTGAAGCCTGTTGGCCACCAAGAGACAGTGCCTGCTGGCCTGCACCACTCCTCTGTTTTAACAAACCTGATTAGTACTCAACAAATGCTAAAATCTTCCTATCAGAGGCTGACTTAGGTTGGGGAATCACAACCCTGAAATTTTACAAGTTGCTTTAATGGAGTTTTGGAAAAAGACTGAACGTGTCAGCAGTTCTGAATGACTGGGAACTTGGACTTGACACAGTCTTTTTTTTTTTTTTTTTTTTTTGAGGGAGTCTGAACCTTGAAAAAAGAAGAGATTTTCTTCCCCTCCTCCCACCTCCTGGAAGTACCTCAATGGTGGGGTTCTGGGGGTTGGGATTGTAGAATGTGCAGGGAGCAGGAGAGGTTACTTATCTTGGCTGGGTCACCAGAGAGAAGGGAAGCCAGGAGACAGTGCCATCATCCCCTCCTCTCTATCACCCTCCCCAGTGTCAGTCTCCCAGCTATCAAGTGTGGACTCGACAGGAATGTTGCAAGGAAAAACTAATTAAACGGCAGTACAATGCTTTGAAAATATTAAGTGTCATGTAAATGCCTAATGCTAATAATAATCTTGATGGTGGTAATTATGTGCCAGGAAGCACAACCCAGACAGCCCAGTGCTGAGCCCAAATGTGTGAGGCTACAGGGATCCCAGGGAACACCCATCCTTTCTGCCAAGCAGCCCCAGCTCTGAGTGGCCAGGTGTAAGCTGGAAACTCCTGGTCATGCTCCCATCACCTGGGAGTTACTGCCTTCTCTGACACTGGAGCCCATCACTGCATCACTTCCCAGGCTATGGTCATCCCCACCCCCACTGGATTCTGCTTCCTCCAGGCTCTGACAGACTCCATGGTGTGTTCATGTCAAGGTCTGACCTTTGTGAGCTGAGTGCCTTCTGTCTTTCAGAGCTTGGTTAAGACATAGCCTTTAGGTGGGTTACCCTGGTTACCCTTCACATTTAAAGCGAAGGATGTCCTATGAGGGAGCACACATCCCTCACTAATGGGAGGGGCAAGAGGTTTCAGATCTTCCCTTTAACATTTCTCTAGTTTGATGAAACATCAGAGCTTCCCAGGGACTGAGTGTTTCCTTATAAGGCATTTTCACCACCACCCATCCCTCACTCCCATCTTCTACCACCCAAAGCTTCCCCCTGCTGCTGGACTGGAGCTGAGGGGCACTGATGGCTGCCAAAACCAGTGAAGGCTCTGAGGGCAACGGATTATAGTGACTCACGATTGAGGCTTTTGGGAATTTCCACCCAAAATCATTGGGCCTTTTAGGGGTTTTGTAGAGTCCAAACCTAGATACTCCGCACCCTTGAACTTGCCCTAATGTTATTTCTCAGTGACTTGGAGAGTTGGTTACAATTTCAGGCTCCTCCAGCTGCCATTTTTTGTCAGTCCCAATTTGGTTGAAGGTTCAGCTTTTACTGCTGTGTGGTGACACACTCCTCAACTGGGAAGAGAATAGCTGATCTTTTTTCTATTCAAAAGAAGCAAATTCTTGTCTAGTTAGGCTTTAAAAACAAAGTGCTTTGTTTTGTTCAAGCTAGGCTTCAATAACTCAAAAACACCTTACCTTTAAAAGTAAAACTTTTTACAAATCATAGAGAAACAGGTGGCTTCCCAGGTATTTTTTGAAGACATCCAAATTGGAATGCTATTACCAGTGGCTGTGTTAGGTTTTGGGGTTTAGGCCACATGAGATTTTAAGGTCAAATTTGAGGAGGTTTATAAGGTCAGACACTTACACACACACACACACACACACACACACACACACGTTTGCAGGCATAACACAAATGCATGGGTAAAAGGAATTCTAGACTTTGCCATTTCACTCTTTCCCATCTAAATATAGACTTAATTTTTATTTTTTCTTTATAATGAGAAGTTGACCATGGCCAGCCTCCTCAGATCTTTCTTAGCTGGGAACCAGAAGTGTGTGACACATGCTAGCTCACACCACCAGTTCATGGCAGACAGAGACTGCCTTCCAGGTCAGTCAGTGCCCTTTCTGCCACACCACCCTGCCTGATGCTTCTTTGGGTAAGGAGGCAAATCCAAAAGCAAAAACCCCTCCCATCACTAAATGGGATTCTACGAGTCGATCAATTCTAAAATTCAAAAACGGGATTCTCCCAAGCCAACATGCCACCTTGAAGGCCTACAGGCAGTTTCCAGGCTACATTGTACAATTACATCTCCAGGATAGTGGGACAATGAACTGTAATGTCCCCTCTCCACCCCTAGCTTATTTTCTCTTGGAGGCTACCCACCTCACATGAGGGGGAGCTCTGGTCTGGGAAATTTTGGGGGGAAATGGGGGCTGAATATGCAGTGTAACTTTTTAACAAGTTTGTTTTGTTGTTTTACTCAGCCCCACCCCGGATTCCTGCTGCATCATGAAGAATTTGTTTCCAAATCAGATAAGTCACCAAGTAAGACACACTTGATATTGCAGTTTTCAGCAACAGCTGCTGAGTCAGCTTTTTTTTTTTTTTTTGAAATATTGTTCACCAGATAATATTGTCTCCTCCAAGAATTTCATGGCAAATTTTATATATTTACTTACTTATTTATTTATTTATTTATTTATCTATTGGTTCCCTTCAGTTGGGGGGAGGGGAGTGTGGCAATGGAGCAGGCCATCTTCTTGACATTAGGGACAGAAGCAAAGTGGCCACAGCTGGGCAGAGGGAGCATTGTAGTGGGCCCAGCCTCTGCCTCAGTTCTGTGACGAGGCCGCCTTTATTTGATCCTTTTCACTCCCTACCCTCATCCTTTTCATCACTCAGGACTCCCAATTTTTATTTAGCCGGCTGCTTGGTTTGCCATGGGCTGTGTGTGCCTACACATTTTGTTTAATAATGTTGGTTAATTCTTTTAAAAAACACTCTGATCTGAGCAGGCTCCTCCGGAAATGGGACTTCTTGTCCAATGCGGCAGGCAAGCCCTTCTCCTCTGTGGGCTGTCAACACAAAGCCAGACATTGAAAAACAATCTCTCTAGAAATTCAGATATTTCCACACTGTGGACTGTTTGGCCTTGGGAGCCAAAGTGTTCAGCAATTTTCTCCAGATAATAGCATGTTCCTTGGTCCCATAAGAGCCTGGGAAATTGAGTTCCCCTTCCCTCTCCACAAATGTTCTTATAGTAAAATGGACCAAAGACCTAGAGAAACCACCAAACTGAAATTCTCCCCAGGGTGGGGGTGGGTGGGGGGAGCATAGAGACCCTGATTCCATTTCTGCCCAGTGGCAACTGCACGTGCAGATAAGCCTACCCAAACTAGTATGGATGGGCTGTGCTGCCAGGGTGGCAGAAGAAAGGCACAAGCTGGGGTTCAGAGAGCCAGGCAGGCCAGCCTTCCTCTAGCACGTCTGCCAGGAAACTAATTTGATGGGAGGGCTGACAAACTCCACTGGCCTGAGCATTCCCTGTGTGGGCCCAGGGAAGCTAAAGGGGGAGAGGGGAGGAGGGGAGGGTTACAGGGCCTTGAACCCTCTTTGCTATGACAAGTTTCTGGTGGGCCAGAGAAGTGGTTCCTCTGTTCTTTTGGTCTGTACCCTTTCCCATGGAGGGAGGACCCTGTGACCCACATCCTCCCATAAACTCAGATACCAGGTCCCTGGCCTGTGAGTAAAAAAAGAGAAGAGTGTGTCACATTTAAGGATTAAAGTAGGAGTTCCCATTGTGGATCAGCGGGTTAAGAACCTGACTAGTATCTACGAGGATGTGGGTTTGATCCCTGGCCTTGCTCAGTGGGTTAAGGACACCATGTTGCCTCAAGCAAGCTGTGGTGTAAGTTACGGATACAGCTCAGATCTGTGGCAGTGGCGTAGGTTGGCAGCTGCAGCTCCAATTCAACCCCTAGATTTAAGAACTTCCATATGCAGCAGGTGTGGCCCTAAAAAGAAAAAGTAAAAGAAAGTCTTCAAGTATATGAAGTCCTCAAGGAGAAAATGGTAGAATTTCAGGGGTTACCCAGTAGGTGGTAAGGAATCTGAGGGAGTGAGACTGACCTGGTGCTAAGTCAGCCTCTCACTGGGGATGCTCCTGGGTTGGGTCCCAGTATCTTTGCAGTATATGAAAACCACTCTTCAGACCTGATGCCTGTGACTTAGTTTCAGTTCTGTCCAGTACGATGGCCATTGGCCTCATGTGGCCATTGAGCTCTTGAAATGTGGCTGATCTCATTGGATATAAGCTGTCCATGTAAATTAGAACACACAGCAGATTTCCAAGACTTAGCAAGACAAGAGGAATGTAAAATATCTCATTAATATTTTTTATTCGGATTATATGTTGACAACTTTTGAGTATTTAGAGTTAAATAAAACATTATTAAAATTAATTTTATGTTTCTTTTTATTTTCTTTTAATGTGGCTATTAGAACATTTAAAATTACATTTTCAGCTGTATTCAGGGCTTGCATTATATTTCTTTTTTTTTTTTCTTTTCAGGGTTTATTTAATCTGTTAACGTTCATCTTGACCTAGACAAAAACAATTAGATGATTGTGACTTGCTTTTCCATTATCTTCTCATTTTTTTTGTATGAGTAACCAAAATGTTTCTTCTCAATACATTTTTTCACATTATATTTCTATCAGATGGTGCTGGTCTAAGCAAACCCTTCCCTTTTGAAACTGTTTTGAGGGTTCGCTTATTAACTTCCAACTTGTTAGCCACATGCATGGAGGCAGCTCAGAGCTCCAGGAGAATTTCCTTTCTTCTAGAAAGGCACTGAAGGGGCAGAAGTAGACTGGGGGGGGCGGGGGGGAAGCCTGTGACTCATTTCCAAATAGTGGCTTCTGGTGACATCGTGTGGTCATTGCTTAGTACTACACTAACCACAGGCTATGTGCTGGTCTCCATTTCCCCATCCTGATGTTGCCCACTGCTCTCTGTCATTACCACACTGGATGGATGGGCTAATACGTCAGAAATCCTACCCTTGCAGAGGAATGTTTTCCTCCTCAACATCTCCCCTTATGCCTCTCTACCTGCTTTCATCTCTGCCACATCTCCACTGTTGGGTCTGAAACCCCAACCCACTGGGAGGTTTTCCTGACCCAAGGGAATAGCTCTAGAAAGCTCTGTCTGGTACAGAGAGACTCAAGCCTGGAAACTTGGCAGAAGAGTTGAGTAGTCTTAGGAAGAGTTTTTATACCTCTCTGGGCCCCCTTTTTCCTTAAGTGCAAAACAGTTATGGCAGATGAGCTCTAGCCTCACATCCTGCTCCCCAGATCTGGGAATCTGATGATAGAATCTGAGCTGTCAATGAGGTTCACTCAAATAATGCCTCCCTGATGGTGACCTACAAGGAAGGGCCAGTCTTGAGCCTCATGTGAGGTTCAGGGAGGTGACCCAACATGGAACAAAGGTAACTGACAGTGACTTCTTTAAAAAAAAAAAAAAAAGATGTGTTAAATTATAGTTGCATCCCTATGTTCATCGCAGCACTATTCACAATAGTCAAGACATGGAAACAACCTAAATGTCCATCAACAGATGAATGGATTAAGAAATTGTGGTACATGATAGTGACTTCTGAGCACTGAGCAGATGGCAAAAGACAAACATCATGTGATAGCATTTATATGTGGAATCTACAAAAAGGATACAAATGAACTTATACTTGTGGAACAGAAACAGACTCACAGATTTTGAAAACAAACTGGTTACCAAAGGGGACAGGTGGGGAGGAGGAATGGGCTGAGGGGTTGGGACGGGCAAATGCACATTGAGGTATATAGAATGATTGGTCAATGGGGATCCGCTGTATAGCACAGAGAGCTCTATCCAAGATTCTGTGATCATCTATGTAGGAAAAGAATCTGAAAGAGAATGGATGTGTGTATATGAATAACTGAATCACTTTGTTGTATACCAGAAATTATCACAACCTTGTAAATCAAATATACTTCAATAAAATTTTAAAAAATGAAAAAAATACTCACACAATTGTCATTGGTGGAGACTAAGTACTTTATATATGCTATCTCATTTAATGCTCACATCATCCCACAAGTTAGGTATTATTACGTTGACTTAAAAATATATGATGTACTATCTGACATATATATTAATATGCACATGTATAAGCTGAGAGGGCCTGGAAACAATGACATCCCAGTAACAATAAGCATCTTAGCACCCAGATCTTGATTTCTAATACCATTATCCAATAAGGAAACAGGGCTCCTTGGAGAAATGGTAAATTCTATAACTGAGACAGGAAATATACAAGGTTAGCCTGGAGCATCTTGCATAATAAGTGCTTAAAAATTTTAAAAACCTTTTTTGATAGGGTCTGTCAAAGGGACACAGAGGCGAACTCAAAGAATTCCCAGTGGTAAAACTGGAACATTCTGAACTACAAAATTAAGTGGTATTGGGTCATAACCTAAAGTATAACATAAATAAGTATTCATGGGTTCATACTGATATAAATGGTTGCATATAAAAAATGAGCCAGAGAAAAGAGGCAGATCTCCCCTGAAGAAAATTTCTAAATAATTTATTTCACCCTCAAGGGATAAGATGGCAAGTGTGGCCTGTGCATGGTGACTGCCTTACAAAGAGGGCGGCCTGCAGAAGCAGAGCAGGAGGGGAAGAAGGGCTTAGTGGTAAAACCTGACAAACTCCCTCAGGAAGGTGATCAAGGTCATTATCAGCAGAGACAATTCAAGTTAGTATGTACATTTTAAAATTAAAGTATAGCTGATTTACAATGTTGTGTTGATTTATGCTGTATAGCAAAGTGACCCAGTTATATGTATAAATACATGTTTATATTCTTTTCCATTATGGTTTATACCAGGATATTGAATATAGTTCCCCATGCTATACAGTAGGACCTTGTTGTTTATCCTTTCTAGATGTAATAGTTTGCATCTGCTAACCCCAAGCTCTCAGAAGTATGTACTCTTGATAAAAGACACTTTACCTCTATGATCTTCCTCCCCAAAGTCCATAACCCGAGTCTAGTCATGAGAAATACATCAAATAAATTCCTAAAGAGGACATCTTACAAAGTATTTGACCAGTACTTCTCAGAACTGTCATGGTGACCAAAACCAAGGAAAGTCTAAGAAATCATTACAGCCAAGAGGAGCCTAAGGAGACGTGACAAGCTAATGTAATGTGGCATCCTTCGAGGGACACTGGGAAAGAAGACAATTGATAAAGCTCAAGGAAATGTGAATAAAGTACACACTTTAGTTCATAACAGTGTATGAGTATGTAGCAGTGTGCAGTGTGACAACATAAGATGTTTCTAGTTGGGAAACTAGGTGAGGGGCATGTGGGAACTCTCTGTACTGTTTTTTCTTAACTTCCCTGTAAATCTGAAACGATTCTGAAAAATAGTCTATCCAAAATGCTGTAGGTTAGAAAAGTGATAGGTAAAAACAAAATGAGGCAGTAAGGCTGTTAGAAATGTCTCTAGATCAGGGTTGGCAAATGTAAAAAGCCAGTTAGAAAATATTTTAGGTTTTGTGGGTCTTATGGTCTTTATTGCAGCCACACAGTTCTGCTGTCATAGGGCAAAATTAGCCATAGGCTGTACATAAACAGGTGAGTTGGCGGAAGTTCCAATAAAATTTTATTTTGTAAAAACAAAACAAACAAATAAACAAAACAGCCTACGAGCCTTGGTTTGCTGACCCTGCTCTAACTTGTTTAGTTAGAAGTGGAGTTGCTGGGCTGCAAGTATCCAAATCCTTAGTTTTGGATATGGTCACATAGTTTTTCCAAAAGATTGCATCAAATCAATTTTAAAAAGAAATGTATTAGAGTAGAAGTTACTGTTTAATTCACAGTGGTTTGTTTTGTTTTGTTGGTTTGTTTTGTTTTGTTTTTGTCTTTTTAGGGCTGCACCTGTGGCATATGGGGGCTCCCAGGCTAGGGGTCGAATCAGAGCTGTAGTTGCTGGCCTATGCCACAGCCACAGCAATGCCAGATCCAAGCCTCGTCTGCAACCTATACTGGAGCTCACAGCAATGCCAGATCCTGAATCCACTGAGCAAGCCAGGGATTGAACCTGCATCCTCATGGATACTAGTCAGATTTGTTTCCACTGAGCCACAATGGGAACTCCCACATTGCTTTTTCTAAAATGATTTCTCACTGGGTTCTTAGGTTGCGTTTCCCTGATTCTAATAAGATTGTGTATCATGTCTTCTCTTCTGAGAAATGCCCATGCACAGCTTTTGCTTAATTTCTGGTGCGTTGTCTTTTTTTTTTTTTTAATGGGTTAGCAGGAGCTCTTTATATATTATGGATACTAATCTTTTAATCAGTTACACATGTCCCCAGTATCTTCTCCTAAAATGTGACTTGTCTTTTCACTTTCAGTGGATTTTTATGCACCGAGTTCTTAATTTTAATGTAGTCAGGTTTATGCCTTCCTTTATATAGTTAGAGCTTTCTCTTCTCTCTTTTTGGAGAAATCCTGTTGCAAAGTCAGAAAGATACTTCCCTTATTTTCTTTGAAAAGATTGAAAGTCTTGCCTTTCGCCTATAAATATTTAGTACCTCTGTAATTTACTCAAAGTCCAGAATATATGAAGGAGGAAAGGATTCAGTTTTATTTTTTTCTCTCTGAATGACCAGTAGTCCCAGCCCCAGGGCCTCTGTCCCTCCTGTCTGAACAGTGTTACCATGTCACATCTAGATAGTACATTGCATGCTGTCTTCCTGTCTATGAACACATGATATGTCTCCTAATATCTTTGTTTTCAGGATGAGGAGATTGGGCTTCAAAGACATTAAGTGATTTTCTCCAGGTCATTAAGCCAGTTATCAGAAGGGCCACCATTTTCACCTAAAGTCCTTGCTCTAAGCAGCCAGGCTGCACCTTTACTGCATTTAGTGAAGTCTCTCTCCTGGACAGCTGTCCTTGTAGATGGGCACTTTGAGTGCCCTTGTTATCAGGGCCTCAGGCATGGCCTTGAGAGGAGAGTTTCATGATCCACTGACCAGCCACCAGGAGAGAAGAGGAAGAGCCCTGTCCCCACAGCTTGGCTGCGCTAAAGGGAGGGTCTCCATGCCTCACTTGCTCCATGATAGTCTATGAATCCCTCAGGTTTTTATCCTAGTGCAAGATCTGTTTGGGAGGATCATGTGCACAGAGGAAAGAAAGTTGGGCAAAGGGAATGGCTTAGGATTTGGGTGGGTCCCACCTTTGGTAGGAGGCCCACATCTCAGAAGGTTTGAGTGCAAGCCCCAGCTCTGCCATTCTCTTACTCTGTGACCTTGGACGAGACACATTTTCTGAGTCACAGTTATCCCATCTCTAAGAAAGGGTACTTGCCATTTCTCCTAGATAAGGTCGCTGAGGGGATTAAAGTAGGTGGCACACATAACATGCTTGTCTACTGCCTGGTGTCTCTCCAGTGAGACTATGAGCTCTGGGTTGCTCCTGCCTCCAGGCTGTAAGGGGGGCTGAGACTCAGAGCCCACCCTCCTTCAACAGCCTTTCTTGGATGGTGAAGAGGGTTCCAGACTGCAGTAAACATGCACATTCATGGAGGTGGGGGGACCGAGAGCCACAGACAACAGCAGAAGGGGCCTTGCCCTCTGGATGACGCCAGCCTTCCTACAGCTCAAGTGTTCGCTTAAAGCACTTTTAATAGGTCTTCAGACAGGGGTAGGGCACTTAGGTCTTCTCAAGGCTTCAAGTGCCTGGAGGGAGTGGTTCAGATCAACAGAGATCTGATCTAACAAAAGATGAGAAATAGTTAGGGTCAGCACATTCAGGTGAACATACCTAGCTGCCCATGTACTAGTTTTCCGAAACCACTAAGGCATTTTTTTGTTTTGTTTTTTGGTCTTTTTAGGGCCAGACCCAAGACACATGGAAGTTCCCAGGCTAGGGGTCAAGTTGGAGCTGTAGACATAGGCCTACACCACAGCCACAGCAACATGAGATCTGAGCCGTGTCTGTGGTCTACACTATGGCTCATGGTAGCACTGGATCCTTAACCCACTGAGCAAGGCCAGGGATTGAACCTGCATCTTCACTGATGCTAGTCAGCTTCATTTCCCACTGAGCTATGATGGGAACTCCCCATTAAGGCAATTCTTGAACAAGTCTTGGAGATCCTGCTGTGGAGCAATGGGATCAGCAGCTTCTCCACAGCACCAGGATGCTGGTTCAATCCGTGGCCCAGCACAGTAGGTTAAAGGATTGGGCATTGCCACAGCTGTGACATAGGTCACAACTGTGGCTCAGATTTGATCTTTCCTCCTATGGAGGCTCAGCATGGCCATTGTGCATATTACCAATTTCCTTCTTTTCATAGAGAGCAGATTGGAAAACAAACAAACAAACAAACAAAAAAAAAAACAGCTTGTCTGTAGTCTGTAAAGTCAAAAATTAAAGGATTGGAATGAACAGGCATTCAGTATTTTTTTAAGTATTTCTCAAAAAATTGTTTCTCACTGAATTATAACTTAAATTCAGGAATTTTAAAAATCTGGGGTGCCCAGCTTATTGAACTTTTACATCTGTATATACTGTGCAACCACCACCCAGATCTGACTATTCAACATTTCCTGATCCCAAGGGCTCCCTGCATCCCCTCCCAGTCATGTCCCCCACAGTGGTAGCAACTATTCTGACTCTAGTCACCAGGAATTAGTTTTGCCTTTTTCTGAAATTCCTACAAATTCTACCACATGTACTTTTTTGCATATGGCTTCTTTAGCTTAATGTTACCTCTGTGACATTCATCAGGATTAGCACATGTCACTGTAGTTTGTTTTTTCAACTGCTGTGTAAAAACCCATTGTGTGATATGTCACGTCATTTTACTATTGGTGGACACTTTGGTAGTTTCCAGTTTGGGACTATTGCAAATAAGACATATCATTGAACATGCCATTTAGTGCACCTGTATAAACCCAGGAGTCTAGTTTCTGGATTATGATAGGTATCGAATTTCCTTTCTTTCCTTTCTTTTTCTTTCTTTCTTTCTTTCTTTCTTTCTTTCTTTCTTTCTTTCTTTCTTTCTTTCTTTCTTTCTTTCTTTCTTTCTTTCTTTCTTCTTTTTTTTCTTTCTTCCCTGCTAAAATCAACTCTATGATATAATTTACTGTATATAATTTACATACAATCATATCCACCAATTTTAACTGTATGTAATGAGTTTTGACAAATGCTTATTGTTGTGTGACCACCACAGCCATCAAGATATAAAATAGTTCCATCATCTCCAATAGTTTCCTTGTGTCTCCCCTTTTTTGGCTACACCCAAGGCATGTGGAAGTTTCTGGGGCAAGGATCGAAACTGTGCCACAGCAGCGACCCAACCACTGCAGTGACAACACCAGATCCTTAACCCACTGCACCACAGAACTCCTTGTGTCCCTTTTGTAGTCACCTTTCTCCATCCAAAGTCCCTGAAAAAGTCATTTTGATTTTTGTCACCATAGTTTTGCCTTTTTGAGAATTTCATATAAATGAGACCATAGTTTCTGTAGTCTTTTGTGCCTCAGTTCTTTCACTCAGCATAATTATTTTGAGGTTCATCTGTGTTATTGCATACATCATAGTTCAATCATTTTTATTGCTGAATGATATATATTTCATTGTGATATACCACATTTTATTTTTCAATTTATCTGTTGAAAGACTTTGGGAATTTTTTTTTCCATTTTGGGTATCTTGTTAATAAGGCTGCTATCAACATTCGCTATGGTTCTTTGCATAGAAATGCATCTTCACTTCTTTGAGGTAAATACCAAGAAGTAGGGTTAGTGAGCCACCTGGTAAGTATATATCTAACTATACAAGAAATTGCCTAACTGTTTTTACAGCAGTGTATGAGAGTACCAGTTCCTCCAGATTCTCACCTACATTTAGTTTTATCAATCTTTTTAATTTTAGTCAATTATAGAATATGTAATTATATTTCATTTGGTTTTGCTTGTATCTATTGGCCATTTGAATAACTTCTTTGAATCTTTTACTCTTTTAAAAATTAGGTTGTCATCCCATCAACTGGTAAGAACTATTGACGTATTAAGGATATGTCTTTTATCAGAAAAGTATTTTAGGAACCAGGCTATTGCTGTCTTTTCATTTTCTTAACTGTGTCTTTTGAAGAGCAAACATTTTTTTCATTTTGGTCAAATCCAATTTATTAATATTTTTATTTCATAGTTTGTGTATTTTTGTGTTTTACCCAAGAAATTCTTGCATAACCCAAGACCAAGTGTATCTCTATATTTGCTTCTATTTTTTAAGTAGTTTTAGCTTTACATTTAAGCTTATGATTCATTACAAGTTATATCATGTATATAGTATCAGATAAAGGTCAAGGAAGACCTTTTTGCGTATGAAATTCCAGTTTGCCCAGCACATTTGTTGAAAAGTCCATCCTTTCCCCATCAAATGACCTTAGCATCCTTATCAAAAATGTGCATCTATATTATAGGATTATTGTGAGATGTAAATGGGACCTTGAAAGGACTAAACTGTAATAATTGGCATAGAATAATTGCACAACAAATATTTTCACACTTATAATTATTTATAATAATTAATTTATAATTACTTTACTTTACTTAATTTATAATTACTTTACTTTTCTGTAAAATAGATGTAATACTACACACCTTATAGAGTTTTGTGAGGATTTGGTGAGAAGTCATGTGAATAGAACTTTTAATAGTATCTGCATGTGGTAAGTTCTCAACAAACAATCTTCCTTATATGATGGTGCCTACAGGTAGACACTCTTTAAGCAACAGCTATTATCTTGTGTATCTTCTATAAACCCTCAATGAATAATATATGAAAAGATTTTACAAAACTGTTAATGCTAGTATCCCATATGAAGCAACAGGGAGTTATTTTTTACCTTTCAAATTTGGTAAAGGTTTTTTTAAAAAGGAAACCCAGAGTTACTAAGATGAGGGAAAAATGAGCATTCTTTTATAATGTTGGTTAAAAGTGCAAATTAGCCCATACTTTCTTCATGGCAATCTGGCAATATAAATCAAAACCTGTTAAAACATGAATATATTTTGCCCTACCAATTCAATTTTTGGAATTTTAAAAAACTTTATTTTATTTTTGGCCTCATCCATGGCATGGGGAAATTCCCAGGCCAGAGGTTGAACCCACATCACAACAGTGTCAATGCCAGATACTTAACCACTAGGCCACCAGGGAACTCCCCAGTTTTTGGAATTTTAGCTCCAGAAAATAATTAAGATTATGTGTTGAGAACTATGTGTAAAGATACTTACTGTAGTAATATATAAAATCAGAAAAAACTTAAAACTACCTAAATGCCTGACAAAACAGTTAAATAAATTATGATACACCTATGTAATAATATACAAGACAGGGAGTTCCCGTCGTGGCACAGTGGTTGACGAATCCGACTAGGAACCATGAGGTTGCGGGTTCGGTCCCTGGCCTTGCTCAGTGGGTTGGGGATCCAGCGTTGCCGTGAGCTGTGGTGTGGGTCTCAGACGCGGCTCAGATCCTGCGTTGCTATGGCTCTGGTGTAGGCCGGTGGCTACAGCTCCAATTAGACCCCTAGCCTGGGATCCTCCGTATGCCGCAGGAAGCGGCCCTAGAAAAGGCAAAAAGATATATATATATATATATATATATATATATATATAACACCTCCTTTAAAATGATGTAGTAGAAAAATGTTTTATAATGTATTGAATGAAAAGAATATATTACATACCAGTATTCATTTTTTCATTGAGTAACAATTTATTGCCTGGCACTGGGCTGGGCATTGGTGCTATGATGGAGAATTAGACAAATGTGATCTCTGTCTTTACATAGCTTCCAATCAAAAAGGGAGAGAGAGAAAACGCAATTACAGTACCAGGAGGTAAGTGATGGGATGAGCGAGGGTAAGGTGCTAAAGGAACACACACAAGTATGCCACGGTTAGACCTGACCTGAACTTGCTGCCTAAGTGGAGTCAGTGTTCCCTGAATGATACAGTTGAGACGTGAAGGGTGAGCAGGGTCTGAGAGAGAAAGATGTAGGGTTGGGGTAAGCAGCTGGAAGAGGGTTTGGGCAAAAGGAACATGTTACCGCAAGTGCCAGGGGACTTTTGAAAATGTCTAAGCTGAAGAGTGCACTGACCTGGTTCACATTTCAGGACTTCTCTCCAGTGTGTGGAGGTGAATTAGAGGAGGGGGAACCTGCTGGAAAGTAAGGAGACCAGTAAGAGACTGTTGGGGTGGTTCAGAGACAATAATGCCCCGATACTGGGGAGGGGGTGATAATGGAAAGAAGTAGGTAGATCCAAGAGATTGTGGAAGGCTATTGGACAAGACTCAATGCTTAATCGGGTATGGGCAGTGAGAAGGGAGAGGCAGGAACACCAGCCAGGTGTCTGGCTTGGCCACCTGGATCAAGAGTGATCCACTCAGGAGACAGGGGAACAGGGAGGGAAGCAGGAGAGGTGTTGGGTTCTGCTTGGGCAACATTTGCTTTGGTTCCTCTAGTGGAGACACTCAGTAGACAGTTGGGGATTAGAGTCTGTGGCTCAAGAGAGAGAAAGCTGAAAGTAGAGACTCATCTCCTATAGAGATGATGACTGGACACGGGAGAGTGGGTAAGAACTCCTGGACAATACTTTTAAAACTGATCTTAATCCCCATTAGTGAATTATGAAATCAGTGTAGTGGGACATGTCTAGCAATAAAAACAAAGAAAAGAGAGAATAAAAAACTTCAGAGTTCATCCATAAGGTTAAGAATTGTTTCATAAAAGTTTTGTTTTAAATTTTATATGAATAAAACACTGCCTCAGTGTGTGAAATGGATCAAAAAATGTACCCTGTCCCTAGGTGTGGCTTACCCCCATCTGATGTGGGAGAAGCTATCCCAATGCATGCATTTAAATCAATATGTGTGCTTCTCGATAGTTTGCAGCGGGGACATTCAACTGAAAAACAATTGAGTCCGCGATGAACTTGTTATCTGGTTAACAGATATAAGCGAATGGGAAGGAACCTGAGTTCTGGCTTTCTCATATCCTAATTTTCCCTATTAGGATTTTTAAAATTTAAGATAGTAAAGGTAAGCTTGGTTTGATGAAGACTCGATCCCCCATGGGTGTTTCCTTGTACTTGGAGTCAGGAAACATTGCTCATATGATAGATGTTCCCTTTGATGTCAATTTCCTGAAATTAACTTTTTTGTTTTTTTCTGTCTTTTTAGGGCTGAACCCGTGGCATATGGAAGTTCCCAGGCTAGGGCTGAATCAGAGCTGCAGCTGCTGGCCTATACTACAGCCACAGCAACGCGGGATTCTTAACCCACTGGGTAAGGCCAAGGATCAAATCTGAATCCTCATGGATACTAGTAGGGTTCGTTACCACTGAGCCACCACAGGAAGTCCCTGAAGTTAACTCTAAAAGTACAATTATTTATGACTATAAATCTTTAGGTTCTCAGAACCCAAAGTGGTAAATCACCCTGAATTGGGAAGGGGCTGACCATGTCAGGAAGACTGGGAATAACGTTTAGAGTAAAAGGAAAGGGCTGATGGAGCAGTCCACAGACCTTGGAGGAAGCTGGAGTTCCAGTCCTTGCTGTCTGCCTGATGGCTCTGGAAGGCACGTTTCTCAGTAAGCCTCCATTCCCAAACTCATAAAATAGAGACACAATGTCTTCCTCTTCAAACTTAACCTTTTTATTGAGAGTATCAAACTTTGTAAACTGTTAAGTCATCTACAAATGCTTGGTGGTGTTCCTTGGATTTACAGTCCTCCTGGGATTGACTTTTAAAAGCAAGAGCCAAAGCTAAGGGAAGATCAGGTTCCCAGGGTTCTTTCCATTGTAACATAAACTCTGTTCTCTCTGATGCGGTGCTGGCACTGTGGAGACTCCACAGCACTCCTGTGGTTACTGTATTACACACAACCACAGGAGGACCGCAGGCCTACAGAGCCAGACCAGCACAGGAACCTCAGCTCCACCCCTGGTTCACTCCACTCTGAGTGCAAATATGAAATGGAAATAATAGCACCTTATTCAAAGTGTTGTTTGAATGACACAATACAACAATTTGTGAACATAGCACATGCTCATTAAGTCACAATCCTCATTAAGGAAGACCTGATCTCTCCAGATTGGCAAAAGTGAAGGCTAGATCTGCCAGTCTCAACACCCTGCATCTCAGAGATGCCCCTCCTCTTTTGTCACAAGTTCCTAAACTTTAGTGTGCAAATGCTCTCAGCAAATGTGGTTAAAAAATTTAGTCTCTGCATAAACATGGCCAAAAACACATTGAAAGATGTTCAACATCGCTGATTATTAGAGAGATGCAAACCAAAATTTCTATGAGGTACCACCTTACACTGGCCAGAATGGCCATCATCAAAAAGCCTACAAATAACAAATGCTGGACAGGATGTGGAGAAAAGAGAACCCTCCTACACTGTTGGAGTGAATGTAGATTGGTGCAACCACTATGGAAAACAGTATGGAGGCTCTTCAGAAAAGTAAAAATAGAACTACCATATGATCCAGCAATCCCACTCCTAGGCATCTGTCCAGACAAAACCATAATTCGAAAAGATACATGCACCCCAATGTTCATGGCAGCACTATTTACCCTAGCCAAGACATGGAAGCAACCTAAGTGTCCATCGACAGAGGAGTGGATAAAGAAGATGTGGTACATATATACAATGGAATATTACTAGGCCATAAAAAGAACAAAATAATGCCACTTGCAGCAACATGGATTCATAATAAGTGAAGTTAGACAGTGAAAGACAAAATCATATGATATCATCTATATGTGGAATCTTTTTTCTTAAAAAAGGATACAAGTGAACTTACTTGCAGAACAGAAGCAGACTCACAGACTTGGAAAAACTTATGTTTACCAAGCGGGACAGATTGGGGATTTGAGACTGGCATATGCACACTAAGGTATATGGTCCCCAACAGGGACCTGCTGTATATCACAGAGAATTCTACCCCATATTTTGTGATAATCTATGTGGGAAAAGAATCTGAGAGCAAATGGATATGTGTATGATTGGGTCACAGTGTTGTACAGTAGAAATGATCACAACTTATAAATTAACTATACTTCAATAAAATTTAAAAAAAATTTAGTCTCTGGACAGATCTCCAGGCAACTAAGACACACCCTATAACACCTCCACCTGCTCCAGTGTCTCCCCAGGACCAATGGCCAATGGGGAGGCCTCCAGGGCATTGATTGCCATTTGAGAGTCTGGATGGAGCTTGGACTCTCTCTCTGCTCTGAGTTCCCTTATTCAAGGTCGAGAAGAAGGAAAGGACTTAGGCTGACAGAGTGACATGCAGTTTGCCCATCCAAGCCGGCTGCTCTGTGGGTGGTGCCTCTGGAGCCAGGAGGCCCCCTGTTAGCCTCTTACTCAAGCCTTCACCCAAGACCATTCCATGAGGCAATGTCCCCAAGTCCACTCCACCAAGTCCACTCCATGAGGCAATGTCACCATCCCCCTCAAGCACCCACACCTGGAAACACCTTAAGCCAAGGAGGAATAGCACTCACAGCCCTGGGGGAAGAAGGGAGATGTTGTCTTCCTTTTCTATTTCAAGCAGAATTGCCATGCTGGCCCTCAGTGCCTGCAGGGTCTCCACCAGGGCTGGGGAAGGTCCTTGCCCACCTCTGGAAGCAGATATTGAAAGAGGTCCTTCCAGGCACCTCCTCACTCAGGCCTTCCCCTGGTCAGTCACCCCTACAGGGGTAGCTCTAGAATTTCTATACTGGGGTGGGGGTAGGGGCTAGGGATAGGAATGTAGGGGGTCTGGGCCTTGCCCTAGCAAAATGCTATTTTTCACCTAAGCTGCCTGTTATGTATAACTGTAAATGCAGTTGTCTGAGGTGTTTTCTTCCCACTTGAGTAGGATTGAGAAAACAATTGTAGATATAAGAAATTATTCTTGTTGTAACTGCTATTTTAATTAGTGGTTTCCAACCATCCTTTCTTTGTGATCCTGAATCCAAAGGGCTCAGGAAACCACATGATTGCGCAGCTCGTTTGGCAAATGAAAGTAAAGTAATTTATAGTCTTTGTTTCTCTGTCTTTGTTTCTCTGTGTTTGATTCTGGGGTGTTGCCCCAGAACCCTCGGGGATGTGAGGTGCCGCTGGCATAGTTTTTACACTCTATTACCTTCCTAAAACCCCTCAAATTCTGAATTTCCAAATGCACCTGGTTCCAAGGTGGATAAGGGATCGTAGGCCTTATTATAAGAATGATACTTTTTAGTGGCTGTTCAGGAGCAGAGAAGGTGTGTGGGAACTAGAGGCTTGTCCCCTCCCAGCCCTCTACAGGCTCCTCCCCTCACTGCTGTCCTGGCACAGCTGGTCTTCAGACACCATTGCCTCAGGTTCTGGATGGCCTGTGGCCACTGCATCGACTCCTTCTTAGGGCAGGCCCTTGCCAGCACTCAGAGCTGTGACCAAAACAACTTCCCCAGGCAGAAGCCCCTAGAACTGTGTCTGCTTACCCCTATGTGACTGGAGGCTTCTCCCACTAGGTTACAGGGTATGCTGTGGCTCCGAGCCCCAGGCAGAGCCGGGGAGAATGCCAGGGCTGCTGTTAACACTCAGCAGTAATGAATCACTGGGAATCAGATAACAAGATGATTATCTCTGGCACCTTCATCAGAGATGCTCTCTACAGGAACTCACTGTTACCTGCGGAGTTTGTGAGCCAACCGCTCCGCAGCTGGGCCCCAGTACATCAAGCAGACTGAGACTCCAAAGGCTCCAGTGGACCCCAGAAGGACAGGAGCACCGCCATTTGATTCCCACTGTGTCCTAGCATAGCATTTGGCATTCAGGAAGAGCTCGGGCTTTTTAGCCAAATGAATGTATAGGTTTATAAATATATAGGTTTATATATTCACTGAACTCAGCAGACGACAGTTTATGAAGAGGTCAGAAGCTCCCTGTGGGTC
This sequence comes from Phacochoerus africanus, assembly GCF_016906955.1. Classification (NCBI taxonomy): domain Eukaryota; kingdom Metazoa; phylum Chordata; class Mammalia; order Artiodactyla; family Suidae; genus Phacochoerus; species Phacochoerus africanus. Next base: position 88,821,890 of record NC_062546.1, read on the forward strand.
AGTTGTTAACTGTGGGAGCTTTAATGTGGTGCCTTCTGTGTGCAGAGCCCTACAAAGTGCCAGGCCCTATCCAATTCAGACTTTATGGCACCGAGTGAAGGAGAGATTTTTATCCCTATTCATGGATGATAAATTCAGACACACAGAATTCTAGAGCCCTGTGCTATACAGTAAATCCTAGTTGTTTATTTTATTCACAGTAGTGTGTATCTGTTAATCCCATACTCCTAATTTATCCCTCCCTGCAACCACCCTTTCCCCTTAGGTAACCATAAGTTTGTTTTCTATGTTTGTGAGTTTGTTTCTGTCTTGTGAATAAGGTCATTTGTATTACTTATTAGATTCCACATATCAAGTGATATCATATAGTATTAGTCTTTTTCTGTCTAACTTACTTCATTTAGTGTGATAATCTCTAGGTCCATCCACGTTGCTGCAAATGGCAATATTTCATTCTTCTCATGGCTGAGTAATATTCCAATGTGTGTGTGTATATACCACATGTCTTTTATCTGTTCATCTGTTTATGGACACTTAGGTTTCTTCCATGTCTTGGCTATTGTAATTATGCTGCTATGAACACCAGAGTGCATGTATTTTAGACTTTTCATCTTTTCTGAATATATTCCCAGGAGTGGGATTGCTGAATCATATGGTAACTCTATTTTTAGGGTTCTTTTTTTCATTTTTAAAGTTTTAAGTATAGTTGATTCACAATGTAGGGATAATTTCTGCTGTACAGCAAAGTGACAAGACATCCACATAAATACATCCATTCTTTTTCAGATTCTTTTACCATATAGATTATCACAGAACATTGGGTAGAACACCAGTCACAGAACACCTGTGCTATAAATCAGGTCCGCATTAGGCAGTCATCCCATATACCACAGCGTGCATATGCCAATCCCAAACCCCCAGTCCCTCCCTCCCCCCAACTATCTGTCCCCTTTGGTAAACAATAAGCTTGTTTTCAAAGTCTGTGAATCTGTTTCTATTCTGCAAATGAGTTCTTTTTAGATTCCACATATAAGTGATATCATGTGATGTTTGTCTTTCATTGTATAATTTCTCTTAGTATGATAATCTCTAGGTCCATCCATGTTGCTATAAATGGCAATATTCTTTGTCATGGCTGAGTAATATTCCATTGTATATGTGTACCACATCTTCATTAACCATTACTCTTTCAATGGATATTTAGATTGCTTCCATGGCCTATTTATTGTAAATAGGGTTTCCATGAACATTGGGGTGCATGCATCTTTTTGAATTATGGTTTTGTCTGGATAGATGCCCAGAGTGGGATTGCTGTATCATCTGGTAGATTTATTTTTAGTTTTTTTTTGAGGACCCTCCATAATGTTTTCCATAGAGATTGTACCAATTTGCATTCCTGCCAACAGTGTAGGAGGATTTCTCTTTTTCCACATCCTCTCCAGCATTTATTGTTTATTTTTTCATGATGGCCATTCTAGTTGGTGAAAGGTGGTACCTCATAGCAGTTTTTCATTTCTCTATTTTTAGTTTTTTAAGGAATCCTCCTACTGTTCTCCATAGTGGCTGTACCAATTTAAATTCCCACCAACAGTGTAGGAGGGTTTCCCTTTCTGTATCTGGAGACTTTTGAAGTTCCTGACCATGACTGTAATTGGAAGAAGTGATTATTTCAACACCAAGCTTTTCCTGACCTCGTTCTGAACATTGGCTGATTGAGAACTTCATTTTACACAATCTCATTGTCTATGTCAGAAGGTAGAATGAAATAATTAGAGAAAATGTGAGTGGAGAAGGCCTTGGGTCCCTAGAATAAGGAAAGGAGTAGGGCTTTGCCTTGTCCCAGGTCTTTACGATTTATGCCTCCTGTGCTGGAGTGGATCCAGAGTCTTGCCTCTAGAGATTCTGAATTACTCTGTTTTCGGTGTGAGAAGAGCTAGGGAAAGAATGCCAATGGGCTGTGGCCCTGGGCACTTCGAAATCAGCTGGAATATACTGCCCCTAGCTCTTCAGTACATGACTAGAATAGTGTGAAGTCCAGCAAACTCATCTCCGACTGGTATCCCTCCCTCGAAAGGACTCAGCTTCTCTCCTGGAAAGTGGTAGCCCTGGACCAGAGGCGTAGCCTGACTGATGTGCACTCTTGGTGGCATTCCCAAGAAGGAGTCACAAGATTGTTCATATTCAAGGGTGGTCTGTGCAGACAGCCCCACCAAAGACATGGATCCAGTCTAGGTCCTACTCCATTGTAGCCAGTATGGAGACACTGCATTTTCCTTGTGATTGATCCCAAAGCATGATAAAATCAACAAGATTCCTGGCAGGGTTCAGAAAGGGATGTTGTGAACAAGGGCAGTGATATTCAAATTCGCATTTGACCAAACCATCTGTGAATCTCAAGTTCCTGGAAATTTTTTTATGCTTGATTTATAATGATCTGTTGATTTCTGTTGTATAGCAAAGTTACCCAGTCATAAATATACATACATTCTTTTTCTCACATTATCCTCCATCATGTTCCATAACAAGTGACTGGATAGAGTTCCCTGTGCTACACAGCATAATCTCATTGCCTTTCCACTCCAAATGCAATAGTTTGCATCTACTAACCTCAAACTCCCAGTCCATCCCACTCCCTCCCCCTCCCCCTTGGCAACCACAAAGTCTGTTCTTCATGTCCATGAATTTGTTTCTTTTCTATAGATAGGCTCATTTGTGCCGTATATATTAGATTCTAGGTATAAGTGATATCATATTGTATTTGTCTTTTTCTTTCTGACTTCACTTACTATGGGATGCTCTAGTTTCATCGATGTTGCCGCAAATGGCATTATTTTGTTATTTTTTATGGATGAGTAGTATTCCATTGTGTATATGTACCACTTCTTCTTAATCCACTCATCTGTCGATAGACATTTAGGTTGTTTCCATATTTTGGCTATTGTGAATAATGCTGCAATGAACATGTGGGTGCATGTATCTTTTTCAATGAAAGTTTTGTCCAGATATATGCCCAGGAGTAGGATTGCCAGATCACATAGTAGTTCTATATTTAGTTTTATGAGGTACCTCCATACTGTTTTCCATAGTGGTTGTACCAATTTACATTTCACCAGTAGTGAAGGAGAGTTCGCTATCTCCACACCCTCTCTAGCATTTGTTATTTGTAGACTTATTAATGATAGCCACTCTAACTGGCATGAGGTGGTACCTCATTGTAGTTTTGATTTACATTTCTTTAATAATTAGGGATGTTGAGCATTTTTTCATGTTCCTGTTGGCCATCCATATGTGTTTGGAGAAATGCCTATTCAGGTCTTTGACCCATTTTTCAATTAGTTTTTTTTGTTTTTTTGCTGTTGAGTTGTAAAAGTTGTTTGTATGTTTTGGAGATTAAGCCCATGTCAGTTGCATAGTTTGCAGCTATTTTCTCCCATTCTATAGGTTATCTTTTTTTTTATGGTTTCCTTTGCTGTGCAAAATCTTGTAAGTTTAATTAAGTCCATTGGTTTATTTTTGTTTTTATTTCTATTGCCTTGAGAGACTTAGCTAAGAAAACATTTGTATGGTTGATATCAGAGAGTGTTTTCCTATGGTCTCTTCTAAGAGTTTTATGGTATCTCATCTTATGTTTAAGTCTTTAAGCCGTTTTGAGTTTATGTTTTGTATGGTGTGAGGGTGTGTTCTAGTTTCCTTGAGAGTTCCCACATGCCCCTCACCTAGTTTCCCAACTAGAAACATCTTATGTTGTCCAGTTTTCCTAGCACCACTTGCTGAAGAGACTTTTCCCCATTTTATGTTCTTGCCTCCTTTGTCAAAGATTAATTGACCATAGGTATCTGGGTTTATTTTTGGGTTTTCTATTCTGTTTCACTGGTCTATGTGTCTGTTTTTATACCAGTATCATGCTGTCTTGATTACTGTAGCTTGGTAATATTATCTGAAGTCTGGGAAAGTTATGCCTCCTGCTTGGATTTTCCCCCTCAGGATTGCTTTGGCAATTCTGCTTCTTTTATGGTTCCATATAAATTTTTGGATTCTTTGTTCTAGCTCTGTGAAAAATGTCATGGGTAATTTGATAGGGATTGCATTAAAACTGTAGATTGCTTTGAGTGGTATGGCCATTTTAACAATATTAATTCTTCCAGTCCAGGAGCATAGAATATCTTTCCATTTCTTCGAATCCTCTTTAATTTCCTTGATTAATTTTTTATAGTCCTCAGCATATAAGTCTTTCACCTCCTTGGTCAGGTTTACTCCTAGGATTTTTTGGGGGGAGGAGTGAAATTTTAAAAGGTATTGTATTTTTATGTTTCTCTTTTAATATTTCATTTTTAGTATACAGATATGCAACAGATTTCTGAATGTTAATCTCATATCCTGCTACTTGGCTGAATTTGTTGATCAGTTCAAGCAGTTTTTGCATGGAGTCTTTAGGATTTTCTCTGTGTAATATCATGTCATCTGCATAGAGTAACAATTTTTTACCTCTTCTCTTCCAATTTGAATACTTTTCTTTTATTTGTCTGATTGCTGTGGCTAGGACTTCCAATACTATGTTGAATAAAATTGGTGAGAGTGTGCACCCTTGTCTTGTTCCATATTTTAGTGGGAAGTCTTTTAGCTTTTCTTTGTTGAGTATTATATTGGCTGTGGGTTTGTCATAAATGGCTTTTATTACATTAATGTACATTCCCTCTATACCCACTTTGGTAAGAGGTTTTATCATGAATGGATGTTGGATTTTGTCAAATACTTTTTCTGCATCTATCAAGATGATCATGTAGTTTGACTTATTATGGTGTATGGTGTTGATTGATTTGTGTATATTGAGCCATCCTTGTGAACCTGGGATGAAGTCCACTTGGTCATGGTGTATGATCTTTTTTATATATTGTTGGATTTGGTTGGCCAAAATTTTGTTGAGTTTTTTTTGGGGGGGGGGGCGCACACCCATGGAATATGGAAACTCCAGGCTAGCAGTCAAATTGGAGCTACAGCTTCTGGCCTACACCAGAGTCATGGCAACACAGGATCTGAGAGCCTCTGTAACCTACACCATAGCTCACAGCAACACCAGATCCTTAACCCGCTGAATGAGGCCAAGGATTGAATCCATGACCTCATGGATTCTACTCTAGTTTTTAATTGCTGGGCCACTAAGGGAACTCCCTTTTGTTGAGATTTTTGCATCTATATTTATCAAAGATATTGGCCTATAATTTTCTTTTTCAGTAGTATCTATCTTTTTCTCGTTTTGGTATTAGGGTGATGGTGGCTTCATAGAACATGTTTAGGAATGTTCCTTCTTCAAAAACCTTTTGGAAAAGTTTAAGAAGGATGGGTATAATTTCTTTGTATATTTGGCAGAATTTGCCTGTGAAGCCATATGGTCCTGGACTTTTGTTTCTAAGGAGTATTTTTATTATTATTATTATTACATATTCAATTTCATTTCTACAGATTGGTCTGTTTAATTGATATATTTCTTCTTTTTTTTTTAAAGGTTAAACTTTTTATTCTAAACTATAGGCATTTAAGAATCATTAGCTTTTTTTTTTTTTGTCTTTTTGCCATTTCTCGGGCTGCTCCCACAGCATATGGAGGTTCTTAGGCTAGGGGTCGAATTGGAGCTGTAGCCACCAGCCTACGCCAGAGCCACAGCTACTCGGGATCCGAGCCGCATCTGCAACCTACACCACAGCTCACGGCAACGCTGGATCGTTAACCCACTGAGTGAGGGCAGGGACCGAACCCACAACCTCATGGTTCCTAGTTGGATTCATTAACCACTGCGCCATGACGGGAACTCCGATATATTTCTTCTTGATTCAGTTTTGGCAGGCTGTATGTCTCTAGAAAGTTGTCCATTTCTTCTAGGTTGTCATATTTAATAGCATGTAATTGTTCATAGTTTTTTCATGGTCTTGTGTACTTCTGCAGTATCCATTGAGATGTCTCCTTTTTCATTTCTTATTTTGTTTATTTGGGTTCTTTCTCTCTTCTTCTTGGTGAGTCTGGCCTGAGTTTTATAAATTTTGTTTACCCTTTCAAAGAACCAGCTCTTGGTTTTATTGATTTTTTTCTACTGTTTTTTGATTCTCTTATTGATTTCCTCTCTAGTCTTTATCATTTCCTTCCTTCGCTGACTTTAGATTTTGTTTGTTCTTCTTTTTCTAATTCTTTTAGGTGGTAGGTTAAGTTGTTGATTTGAGATTTTTCTTCTTTTCTGAGAAAGGCCTGTATATCTACGAACTTCCCTCTAAGAACTGCTTTTGCAGCACCCTGTAGATTTTGAATGGTTGTGTTTTCATTAGCATTTGTCTCAAGGTACTTTTAAATTTCCCTTTTAATTTCTTCATTGACCCACTGATTTTTTGGAGTGTGTTGTTTAGTCTCCATGTAGGCAGTTTTTTTCTCATTTTTCCTGTGGTTGATTTCTAATTTCATCCCATTGTGGTCAGAGACAATGCTGGAAAATAATTTCTATATTCTTAATTTGTTGAGGTTAGTTTTTGTGCCCCATTATGTGGTCAATCCTTGAGAATGTTCCATGTGCACTTGAAAAAAATGTATATTATGTTTTTTGTTGTGTAACATCCTAAAAATATCAATTAAGTCTAAATTTTCTATTGTGTCTTTTAGGATCTCTGTTGCCTTATCAATTTTCTCTCTGGGGGCTCTCTCCATTGATATGAGTGGGGTATTAAAGTCTCCTACTATTACTGTACTCCCATCAAATTCTCCTATTATGTCTGTTAGTATTTGTTTTATGTATCTGGGTGCTCCTATATTAGGGGCATAAATATTGACAATTGTAATATCCTCTTCTTGAATGGATCCTTTTATCATTAAATAGTGTCCTTATTTGTCTTTTTTTATAGGTTTTGTTTTAAAGTCTATTTTTTCTGATATGAGTATTGCAACTCCCAATTTTCTTTCTTTTCCATTCACATGAAATGTCTTTTTCCAGTCCCTCGGTTTCAATTTATATGTGTCCTTTGCCCTAATGTGAGTCTCTTGTAGGCAGCAATATTGTAGGCTCTTGTTTTTTTATACAGTCTGTCACTCTGTGCTTTTTTTTTTTTTAGCATTCGCTTCATAATCTTTATTGGCTATTATGCATTAATCTTTGAAATACACTAATGAATTACAATTGCTAACATTTTATTAAAATTGTACACATTTATGTTTTTTAGGTGAAATTGGCTTACATATTTTGTTTGATTGTTTACTTAGGCTTTCATGTCTAGTTTCTTTTTTTTAAATTACTCAGTGAATTATATTACATTTATAGATGTACACCAATCATCACAATAAAATTTTATAGCATTTCCATCCCAAACCTTCAGTGCTTCCCTCCACTCCCCATCCTGTCTTATTTGGAAACTGTTTTTCAGACTGTGGGTCAGTATCTGTTCAGCAAAGAAGTTCATTGTGACCGTTTTTTTAGATTCCACATGTAAGTGATAATATATGATGTTGGTGTCTCACTGTCTGACTGACTTCACTTAGCATGATAATTTCTAGGTCCATCCATGTTGCTGCAAATGCCATTATTTCTTTCCTTTTAATGGCTGAGTAACATTTCATTGTGTATAGGTACCACACCTTCTTTATCCACTCCTCTGTCAATGGACACTTAGTTTGTTTCCATGTGTTGGCTATTATATATAGTGCTACAATGAACATTGGAGTACATGTGTATTTTCAAGTCATGGTTTTCTCTGGATAGATGCCCAGAAGTGGGATTGCTGGATCAAATGGTAGTTCTATGTTTAGTTTTCTGAGGAATCTCCATACTCTTTTCCACAGTTGTTGCACTAACTTACATTCCCAGCGACATGTAATAGGGTTCCTTTTTCTCCATACCCTCTCCAGAACTTATTGTTTTTTGATGATGGCCATTTTGGCCGGTGTAAGTGGTACCTCATAGTGGTTTTGATTTGCATTTCTCTAATAATTAGTGATGTTGAACATCTTTCCATGTCTTTTTTTGGCCATTTGTATGTCTTCTTTGGAGAATTGTCTGTTTAGATCTTCTGCCCACTTTTTGATGGGTTTTTCATTTTTTTGGTTTTGAGCTGTAGGAGGTGTTTATAAATTTTGGAGATTAATCCCATGTCAGTAAATTCATTTGCAAATATTTTCTCCCATTCTGTGGTTTGTCTTTTGGTTTTGTTTAGGGTTTCCTTTGCTGTGCAGAAACTTTTAAGTTAAATTAAGTCCCAGTTGTTTATTTTTGTTTGCCACTCTATGCTTTTGATTGGAGCATTCAGTCCATCGACATTTAAGGTAATTATTGATAAATATGTATTTTTTGCCATTTTAAACCTTGTTTTCCTGTTGATTCTATGTTTCTACTTTGTTCCCTTCTCTTTTTGGTTGGATGATTTATTTTTTTTTTCCCACTGTACAGCAAGGGAGTCAGGTTATCCTTACATGTATACATGACAATTACATTTTTTCCCCCACCTTTTCTTCTGTTGCAACATGAGTATCTAGACAAAGTTCTCAATGCTACTCAGCAGGATCTCCTTGTAAATCTATTCTAAGTTGTGTCTGATAAGCCCAAGATCCTGATCCCTCCCACTCCCTCCCCCTCCCATCAGGCAGCCACAAGTCTCTTCTCCAAGTCCATGATTTTCTTTTCTGAGGAGATGTTCATTTGTGCTGGATATTAGATTCCAGTTATAAGTGATGTCATATGGTATTTGTCTTTGTCTTTCTGGCTCACTCCACTCAGTATGAGATTCTCTAGCTCCATCCATGTTGCTGCAAATGGCATTATGTCATTCTTTTTTATGGCTGAGTACTATTCCATTGTGTATATATACCACATCTTCCAATTCCAACTCTGTCGATGGACATTTGGGTTGTTTCCATGTCCTGGCTATTGTGAATACTGCTGCAATGAACATGCGGCTGCATGTGTCTCTTTTAAGTAGAGTTTTGTCAAAGATTAATTGACCATAGGTGTCAGGGTTTATTTCTGGGTTCTCTATTCTGTTCCATTGGTCTGTCTGTCTGTTTTGATACCAGTACCACACTGTTTTGATGACTGTGGCTTTGTAGTATTTCTTGAAGTCTGGGAGAGTTATGCCTCCTGCTTGGTTTTTGTTTCTCAGGATTGCTTTGGTGATTCTGGGCCTTTTGTGGTTCCATATAAATGTTTGGATTGTTTGTTGTAGTCCTGTGAAAAATTTCCTGGGTAATTTGATAGGGATTGCATTGAATCTGTAGATTGCTTTGGGCAGTCTGGCCATTTTTACAATATTGATTTTCCCAATCCAGGAACATGGAATATCTTTCCATTTCTTTACATCTTCTTTGATTTCTTTGATTAAAGTTTTATAGTTCTCAGCATATAGGTCCTTTACCTCCTTGGTCAGGTGTATTCCAAGGTATTTGATTTTGTGAGGTGCAATTTTAAAAGGTATCATATTTTTGTATTCCTTTTCTAATGTTTCATTGCTGGTATACAGAAATGCAACTGAGTTCTGAATGTTAATCTTATATCCTGCTACTTTGCTGAATTTATTAAGCAGTTCAAGGAGTTTTGGGGTTGAGTCCTTAGGGTTTTCTATGTATAGTATCATGTCATCTTCATACAGTGACAGTTTTATCTCTTCTCTTCCTATATGGGTGCCTTTTATTTCTTTGGTTTGTCTAATTGCTGTGGCTAGGACTTCCAAAACGATGTTGAAGAGCAGTGGTGAGAGTGGGCATCCCTGTCTTGTTCCAGATTGGAGTGAGAAGGCTTTCAGTTTTTCCCCATTGAGGATTATATTTGCTGTGAGTTTATCATAAATGGCTTTGATTATATTCAGGAATGTTCTCTCTATACCCACTTTGGCGAGGGTCTTGATCATGAATGGATGTTGGACTTTGTCAAATGCTTTTTCTGCATCTATTGAGATGATCATATGATTTTTGACTTTTCTTTTGTTAATGTGGTGTATGATGCTGATTGATTTGCGTATGTTGAACCATCCTTGTGAACCTGGGATGAACCCAACCTGGTCATGGTGTATAATTTTTTTGGTATGTTGTTGGATTCAGTTGGCTAAGATTTTGTTGAGAATTTTTGCATCTATATTCATCCATGATATTGGGTGATAGTTTTCTTTTTTGGTGGTATCTCTGTCTGGTTTTGGAATGAGGGTGATGGTGGCATCATAGAATGTCTTTGGGAGTATTCCTTCTTCTTCAGCCTTTTGAAAGAGTTTATGGAGGATGGGCACCAATTCCTCTTTATATGTTTGATAGAATTCACCTGTGAAGCCATCTGGTCCTGGACTTTTATTTGTAGGGAGTGATTTTATGACCTCTTCAATTTCATTTCTAGTGATCGGTCTGTTCAGTTGGTCTGTTTCTACTTGATTCAGTTTTGGCAGGCTGTAAGATTCTAGAAAATTGTCCATTTCTTCCAGATTGTCAAACTTGTTGCCATATAGTTGTTCATAGTATTCTCTTATGGTTTTTTGCATTTCTGCTGTATCCGTTGTGATTTCTCCTTTTTCATTTATAATTTTGGTTATTTGGGTTCTTTCTCTCCTCTTTTTAGTGAGTCTGGCCAGGGGTTTGTCAATTTTGTTCACCTTTTCAAAGAACCATCTCTTGGTTTTATTAATTTTCTCTATTGTTTTTTGAGTCTCGATTTTATTGATTTCTTCTTTGATCTTTATAATTTCCTTCCTTCTGCTGACTTTAGGACTTTTTTGTTCTTCTTTTTCTAATTCATTTAGGTGGAGGGTTAAGTTGTCAATTTGGGCTCTTTCTTCTTTTTGGAGAAAGGCCTGTATTGCTATGCATTTCTCTGAGCACTGCTTTCGCAGCATCCCATAGCTTTTGAGCGGTTGTGTCTTCATTATCATTTGTTTCAAGGTAGTTTTTAATTTCCTTCTTGATTTCCTCATTGACCCATTGGTTTTTTAGTAGCATGTTGTTTAGTCTCCATGTAGTAGGTTTTTTTCTCTTTCCTTTTCCCATGTTTGGTTTCTAATTTCATGGCATTGTGGTCAGAGAAGATACTCGAGATAATTTCTATGCTCCTAAATTTATTGAGGTTAGCTTTGTGTCCCAATATGTGGTTGATTCTTGAGACTGTTCCATGAGCATTTGAGAAGAATGTGTATTCTGCTTTTTTTGGATGTAGTGTCCTGAAGATATCAATGAAGTCTAACTTTTCTATTGTTTCCTTTAGGATCTCTGTTGCTTTATTGGTTTTCTGTCTAGAGGATCTGTCCATTGGTGTGGGGGGGTATTAAGGTCTCCTACTATGATTGTATTCTCATCAATATCTCCCTTTATGTCTGTTAATATTTGTTGTATGTATCTGGGTGCTCCTATATTTGGGGCATATATGTTGATGATAGTAACATCCTCTCCTTGGATGGATCCCTTAATCATTAAGTAGTGTCCTTCTTTGTCTTTCTTTATGTCTTTTGTTTTAAAGTCTATTTTGTCTGATATGAGCATTGCAACTCCTGCTTTTCTGTCTTGTCTATTGGCGTGAAATATTTTTCCCCACCCTTTCACTTTCAATCTATATGTATCCTTTGTCCTAAGGTGAGTTTCTTGTAGGCAGCATCTTGAAGGTTTTTGCCTTTTTATCCACTCAGCCACTCTGTGTCTTTTGATTGGGGCATCAGTCCATTGACATTTAAGGTGATAGTTGATAAATGATTATTTATTGCCATTTTGAACCTCATGTTCCAGTTGATTCTATGGTTCTCCATTCTTCCTTTCTTCTTTTTTTTTTTTTTTGGTTGGATGGTCTCCTGTTATTATCTGCTTGAGTATTTTTTTTTTGTTTTTTTTTCATTTTTTGCGAATGCAATATTTGGTTTTGGCTTGTGGTTGCCCTGTTTTTTAAGTATGCTAACCCCTTCCTATAATTGTGTGTTTTAGCCTGATGGTCCTGTGGGTTCAAACACTTCATTACTATATTAAAATTAAGAAGAGAAACATACAAACAAACAAACAAAAAGGGTCTATTTATTTCCTAACATCTCTTGCCCACATTTTATGATTTTGATGACTCTTTTTTTTTTCTTTTAAATTTTATTTTGTTTGAAGCATGTTCATGATTAAACCTGTATGCTGGCTTATTTGAGTGACTGCTCTCTGATTGCGGTTTCCTCAGTCCTAGTTCTTCCTCTTCTTTTTTTCTTCTTTTCTTTTTTCTTCCCTTTCCTTCCTTTCTTTTTGGTTTAGAGAAGCCCTTTCAGTATTCCTTTTAGCCTGGGTTTTGTGTTGCTGTATTCTTTTAGTTTTTGTTTGTTGGAGAAAATTTTTATTTCTCCTTCTATTTTAAATGATATTCTTGCTGGATAGAGTATTCTAGGTTGCATATTTTTTCCTTTGAGCACTTTAAATATCTCTTGCCATTCCCTCCTGGCCTGTAGTGTTTCTGTAGATAAATCAGCTGATATTCTTATGGGGGTTCCCTTGTAGGTAACATTCTGTTTTTCTCTTGCTGCCTTTAGGATCCTCTCTTTATCACTAACTTTTGCCATTTGTATTATGATGTGTCTTGCTGTGGGTCTATTTGGGTTCAGTTTGTTTGGGGCCCTCTGTGCTTCTTGTATCTTGAACCCAGCATCCTTTAGATTTGGGAAGTTTCCAGAAATAATTTCTTCAAATATATTTTCCATTCCCTTATCTTTTTCTACTCCTTCTGGAATTCCTATTATGTGTAGATTGGCCCACTTTATGTGATCCCATAGGTCTCTTATATTGCTTTCCAGTTTTTTGATTCGGTTTTCTGTCTGTTGACCTGATTGGGTGATTTCCATTAATCTATCTCCCATATCACTGATTCGTTCTTCTGCATTATTCATTCTGGTTTTTACTGCCCTTAGTTCAGTTTGTATCTCTGCAAATGAATGTTCTAGTTTTTCTTGGCTCCTCCTTATATTTTCTAGTTCCTTTCTAGGGTATCTGCATTACTGTTCATATCTTCTCTTAATTCCTTCAGTATTTTCAGTATTTCTCTTTTGAACTCCAGGTCTGTCAGACTGCAGAGATCTGTTTCATTGTTGACTGTTTTAGGTGAGTTCTCCTGTTGGTTTGACTGGGGGTGATTTCTCAGCTTCTTCATCTTGCTTGTTGTTTTCTTTTTCCTGAGGGAGTTGTACTCTCCGTTATCGGGCAGTGTTTGCCTTGTCACTGCTGTGGAATGTTTCCTGAGGGCTGACATTGTTGGTCAGTCTTTTTTGAGGCAGTGTGGCTTTTCTGGATTGTTGATGGGGCTAACAGCATCTCTTTGAAGCAAAGGAGGACTTCCTGAAGGCAGACAGGACTGGGAGGTCCACACCACAATGGTAGCAGATTTCACTCAGTCAGGCAGAGCTTGCTCTGGTGTTTTTAGGCTGTGGGGTTCTTGCAGGAGGTTGTCAATGTTGGGCAGCTGTTCCTCAGGAGTGCAGCACCCCCTGAAGGCTGGAGCAGCTATCTGGGTCACTGAGAACCGAGGAGGCTCTTCCCTAGGGCAGCCCACTCAGAAGGACGGCCTGAGAATGTAGGCAGATCTTTTCACAGTCTGGCCAAGCTTGTTGTAGCTTTTCCGGGTTGCAGGGGGTCCTGCAGAGAGCTGGCAGTCCTTTGCAGCTGTTCTGCAAGAGTGTGGCTCCCCCTGAGGGTTGGAGCAGCTAGCTGGGCCTCCTCCCCAGGGCAGCCTGACTCAGAAAGACCGTGGGGCAGCCCAACTCAGAAAGACCATCTGAGAATTAGGCAGATCTTTTCACGGCCCAGCCAGGCTTGTTGTAGCTTTTCTGAGCTGCAGGGGGTCCTGCCTGGAGCTGGCAGTCCTATGCAGCTGATCCGCAAGAGCTCAGTACCCCCTGAGGACTTGGGATGCTAGCTGGGCCTCTGCGAAGCCAGGAGGCTCCTCCCCAGAGCAGCCCAACTCAGAAAGACTGTCTAAGAATTAGGCAGATTTTTTCATGGCCTGGCTAGGCTTGTTCTAGCTTTTCTGGGCTGCAGGCCTTTTCTCGGGGACTGGTGGTGTTTGGTGCTGCTCTGCGGAGGTGTAGCCCCTCCAAAAGGCAAGCAGGCCTGTGCAGGAACAGCCCCTGTGGTGGTAGGCTTCAGGCAATTGTTGAGGCCAGCCTTCCCAGATGGCAGGCAGCCCCAGGTCCGGTGAGTGGGTAGGTGGTGGCAGGGCTGGGGGGAGGGGATGCACTGGGAAGCACAGCTTTCTGCTAGCTAGTGGGCCTGTAAGCTTTCTGTGGCATGGGGAGTATTCTATGGGGACCCACCCCTTCTTCTCTCCCCTCCCCAGCATGGGTGCAAACCAGGCTCTTCTCCCAGGTTCCCTCTGATGTGGCTTTCCACTTCCCCGCCCCTAGAGTGTTGCTCCCTTCCTCTGCGACAGCTTTGTTTTCTAGTCTCCCAGGCAGTCTCTGCCCCATCAAACTTGACAGACTGGTTTCTAGACCTCCCAAGCAGTCTCCACTCCACCCCACCACCAGCCCTTTCCCAGGTACTAACCTCCGGAGCTGAGGTCTCGGTGCCCAGCCCCCACCCAGGCGTCTCAATTTTTGGTGACTGTGCCCATAGTTCAGATGGTCCATTCGGTTCTTGATCTGCTTCTCAGAATTCCAACTTACTGCTACACTCTTCTCTGCATCTGGAGATTCCTCTGGTTCGTTTGATCTTTCCCCCAAGTAGGTGACTTTCCAGGGTGCGGGACCCCTTTCTCCTCCAAAGTTCCCTTTCGGGAGCGCCTGTCCAGCTCAGATTCACCTTCTCTCACTCTCCTCTTTTTTCTTGTTTTACCTAGTAATGTCACGAACTTCTTGCCATTATTGGAGTTTAGGTTCTTCTGCCAGCGATTGGTTGCTGTTCTGTGTGAGTCATTTATCCTATAGATGTGGTTTTTTTTGTTGTGTTTGTGGGAGAGGGCGAGCGTGTTCCCCTACTCTTCCACCATCTTGTCTCAGATGATTTATTTTTATTTTATGCTTGAGTCCTCTACTTTTTAGTTTTTGTGACTGTATTGTTTGGTTTTGAGTTGTAGTTGTCCTGTTGTTCAGGTATGTTAACCCCTTCCTATATCTGCTTGCTTTAGCCTAATAGTCATATAGTCTCAAACAGGTTCTAAAAAGAAAAAAAAAAAGAGTCAAGATTTTCTTACTCTCCTTCCCCACATTTTATGATTTTGAAGTCCTTTTTTAACATCATTTTTATCCTTTTGCTGTTCGTTGTGCTTGTTATTGAATTTACAAAAGGTTTTTTTTTCCTGTTAGATCAGTATACTAGCTTATTTAAATGATTACTTTCCAATTGTGATTTATTCCATCCTATGTCTTCTTACTTTCCTATTTAGAGGAGACCTTTCGGTATTTCTTTTAGAATGTGTTTAGTATCACTGTACTCTTAGTTTTTGTTTGTTGGAGAAATTCTTTATTTCTCCTTCCATTTTAAATTATATTCTTTCTGGGTAGAGTATTCTAGGCTGCAAATTTTTCCCTTTTAGAACTTTGACTATATATTGCCACTCTCTTCTGGCCTCTAGTGTTTCTATAGAGAAATTGGCTGATGACCTTATGGGGGTTCCCTCATAATTAATTATTTGCTTTTCTCTTGCTGCCTTTAGAATCCTCTCCTTATCTTTAAATTTTGCCATTTATAACATATCTTGATGCGGGTCTGTTTTGGTTCAACTTGTTTGGGGCCCTCTGTGCTTCCTGTATCTTGATATCTGTTTCCTTTAGATTTGGAAAGATTTCAGCCATAATTTCTTCAAATATATTTTCAATCCCCTTTTCTTTTTCTTCTCCTTCTGGAATCCCTATAATGTGTGGATTGCCCCACTTTATGTTATCTCATAAATCTCTTATATTGACTTCATGTTTTTTTTTTCATTTGACTTTCTTTCTGCTGTCCTGATTGGGTGATTTCCATTATTCTGTCTTCCAAGTCATTTATTTATTCCTCTGTATTATCCATTCTGCTCTTCAGTGTCTTTAACTCAGCTCACATCTCTGAAAATGAATTTTATATTTTTTTCTTGGCTCCCCTTTATATTTTCTAGTTCCTTTCTAAAGTAGTCTGCATTACTGTTCATATCTGCTTTTAATTCCTTTCTATTCACTCTTAATTCCTTCTGTATTTTCACAGTCTCCTTTTTGAACTTGGTGTCTGTTAGATTGCACAGTCTGTTTCATTGTTTGCTCCTTCAGGGGAATTCTCTTGTTCTTTTAACTGGGAATTGTTCCTAAGCTTCTTCATTTTGCATATGTTTTTCTTACTGTGAGTTTAGGGAACACAACTACAACTACTGTAGTCTTAGAAGGCTATTTATATGTGAGAATGCCCCTGGGTATTTTGTGAAGGCTTACTTTTTTTTTTTTTTTTTTGGTGTAAGGACTGTTTTTGGTTTGGATGCTTGCTGTTTCTTTCCTCAGTGTATGCAGGCTGTCATCCGTGTGCTGGTCTATGGCCTGCATGTGATTCCAGGGAGATTGAGGCAATGGGCAGGGCTAGTAGCCAGTGCCTGGTTGCTGAGCCCTTGACAGTAGCAAGGACCTGCAGGGAGGTGGCACAAGCTAGCCCTGGTTTTAGGGCCCTGGGACATGGCAATGACCTTCAGGCAGGTGTAGGCAATGCACAGACCACTTGGCAGTGGCAGCAGCCAGGTGTGTGTATTCCCAGGGAAGTAAGAGCAACAATGGATGGTGCTTGGTTACAGTGCCCTCCTTGGTGCTGAACACTGAGGTGACTGGGGCCAAAGGTGATCCCTGTTCAAGGACCCCTTGTGGTGGTGGGCCAGACCCACCTCTGGAGTCTGAGATGGCTGTGGTTGTTTACCCCTGCTGCTCATAACCCATGCAAGAAGTGCTCCACTGCCAAGAGCCCATGTGTGCACAGAGAAAGACGTTCCTATTGTAGTCAATCAACCCCTCCTCTCTATCTGTCCCCAACAATGGTGCCTTTCTTCTCCTGTGGGCCCAGGCCTCCTCCTGTGCTCCCTCAGCTGTGCCACTCCACTCCCCAGTTCATGGCACACCACTCCCTAACCCTTCAGGCTGTCTCTACACAGCCAATCCTAGTTCTCTCCCCAGAATTGACTTCTAGAGCCTGAGTATCAGTGCCCAACCCCTATCTGAGTGTGTCAGGCTGTGATTTCTGGGGGCAGTGGTACAGATAATCCATGTGGCTCACTCTCTGCTTTGCCCTCCTCAGTATGGCTGCTGTGCTTTTCTCCAAGGCTTTGAAGTCCCTCCATCTTGGCTGATCTCCCTGTCAGTTAGGTGGCTTCCCAGGGTGCATGTTCATTTCCTCTTTCACAGCTGCCTCTCAGGAGTGCTGGTCCTGTCCTGATTCCTTTTTTTTTCTCTCTCTCTCTCTCTTTTTTCTCTCTCATTCTCCCACCCCTTTTGTTCTATCTAGTTATTTGGAGAGTTTCTTGCCCTTTTTAGAGGTTTAAGATCTTCTGCCAGTGTTCAGATGTTCTGTGTGAATTGTTCTACATGTAGATGGGTTTTTGTTTTTATTTTTGGATGTGTTTGTGGGAGAAGGTGAGTGCCACATCTTACTCCTCTGCCATCTTGACCCCATCTCCAGTTCCTAGTAATTCTGATCATAGTGCCCTCTGGCCATCTGGCTTCACAGCATGTGCCCTGGAGTTGGAAATAATGAGTTTCCCTGGGACAGCACCTTCACCAGTCAGGTGAGCCTCTTACCCCTTAATGAATGAATGAATGAATGACCCAAAAAACCATTCACTTTCCAACCCTAACATGAGGCCAACACGGAATCATCATTGTCCTTCTTGCTAACATAACGCAGGCAGAAAGAGTTCAGAATCCCCTGTTTTGTTTCTGTTCATTTTATAACTAAAAACAGAGTAAAAATACCTCTAATTAAAGTATCAGATATTTGGAAAACTATTTCAACACACCAGTATAACATAGTAAGCCCAGATTTTGGATATGGGATAGTTGGTCAACTCCTGGCCTCACCATTTCACATTGGTGTGACTGGCAGCTTCTGTAACTTCTCTGAACTTTTATTGCCTTGTCTCTAAATAAGATTGATACCTACTTCCTATGGTTTAAGTGGAGATTCAATAAGATACTTGGAGTTCCCATCATGGCTCAGCAGAAATGAATCCAACTAGGAACCATGAGATTGTGGGTTTGATCCCTGGTCTTGCTCAGTGGGTTAAGGATCTGGCATTGCTGTGAGCTGTGGTGTAGGTCACAGACATGGCTCAGATCTGGCATTGTTATGGCTCTGGCGTAGGCTGGTGGCTATAGCTCCAATTCTACCCTTAGCCTGGGAACCTCCATATGCCGCAGGTGTGGCCCTAAAAAGCAATAACAAAACAAAACAAAAATAAGATACTGTATGTGAAGTACTGGGCCCATCATAAGCATTTGACAGATTAAGATAAGACATCTAAATGTCCATTACCTCCATTGATCTGGATACTTGGCTAGAACCATTTTAGAAAGTTCTAAGTGAAGAGAAAGCAATTGAGCTAATAGTGCTTTTAGAAGGCTGCTGAAAGACGGAGGATGAGCCAAACAACCAGACTCATTGCAAAGGCTTCAGGCCAGCAACCATGTGAGTGTTCCTGAGCTCTTTGTCCCTTCAGCAGGGTGACACTCGAATAATGATGTTGGCCAGAGCGACCCCTAATTGAGTTTTAATTACAGCAGTTCCAGGAAGAATGAAGTTAAACCTCTGTTCTCCCTGCATAATTAAATTTAGGTTAGCATATCTGGAGAATTCTTATCCTTGTCTGAAGAAGGATTTCAAAATTGGACATTGTTGTTTAATGGATGAAGTTTAAGAATGACACATGGGCTTTGTTCCTCTTTAATTGCGGATAGTTAATTGTAGAAAGAACCTAATTAGATTGCCACCGGAGGGAGATGTAGGTGAAGATGAAATGGATCTCTTCATTAGGTATGGTTACCTAAGGAAAGAGGGGCCAGCTAGATCTACAGGGTTTTGGGGGCTTGGTGAACCTATTATAGGTGATTTTGAGATGGTGCCAAGCATTGTGCTGACTCTGAAAGAAGAGAAGGGAAACAAAAGACTTGGTCCTTTTCCTTGAGGGGTTTCCAGCTTGTTCAAGGAGATGAAATTAGCATACCCTAGTCAAAAGGAAAGGAGAACTTCATTGATGCCAACACCACAAGCTAGCGATGACAAGGCCTAAACACACCTGAGAAATAAGCTCACTGAGGACATCAGGGGCTGGCAGAAGGCTGGGTGGAACCCAAGTTCAAAATTCAGCTCCACCAAGTACAAGCTCCAAGGCCTGGACAAGTTACTTGACCTAACTGTGACCCCTCATCTGTCAAATGACACCCACCTCACACAGCTGAGCAAGGAACAAAGGCAGGAAAATACTGAGGATTGGGCTTGGGTCTTATTTCATGCTGGGAAAAACCAGTAGCTGTTTTTATGATTACAGACCCTCCTGAGTCTGAGGATTCTGAGATGAAATCCCCTAGACCTCACTAGAGCAGTTTTTGTTTTCCATTGAGCTTAACTATAGAAAGAATATACTCTAAGACTTAAAAGAGGTCAGCCTAAAAATACCCCTGCATGTTTATGGGGACCCAATGGGTGAAGCTTGTTGGAGGGCTGTTCTGGAGTGCTGAGATGGGGGGCTGGTTTATCCCTGCTTCCTAGACCCCACACACTGTGGGTCCTGGGGCCTGCTGCTGATTTGACTTGAGCAGAGTCCCTGCCCTCCTCACTACTTTGTTAAGAACTGGAATGTTTAAGTTAACAGCTCACTTGTTGAATAGCCCAGAAGCAGATCCACTCTTGCTCCCCAGAGGACATTTGGCAATACCATGGAGACATTTTTGGTTGTCTTATCCAGGAAATGTGAAGGGTTGCATCTGGCTTCTAGTGGGTAGAGGCCAAGGATTCTGTTAAACTTCTTATGGTGTGTAGGAAAGTCTCCCATGACAGAAAATTATCTGGCTCCAAATTTCAAAAGTACCGAGATTGAGAAACCCTGGAGTAACCTATCCTGGATCCAGGGCAGCAAGCCTGGCAGAGGTCTATGAATGAGTGTCAAGATGTGTCCCCAGACAAGTGTTTCTGACAGAGCATCACCAGGTGTCCTGCCAGAGGGGTCCCAGCCAGGGCTTCTCTCATGAGAGGCTACAGGGTAGCTGCCCACCTGTTCTGTCATCAAATTTGCCAAGGCATGTGTTCTACAGTGTGGCCACCAGATGGCGATCTTGGAATGCTCTCACACCTGGTCGACTGGTTTTCCCAGAGGGGTGCCTTTTTTCCACTTCTCTAAACACCTGGTAGCCTTCAGGAAGGGGGAATTTGAGAGGAAAGAGGCATGAACTATAGAAAAGATCCAGTATCCACTTCTTGCTTATCAAGTTTGTGACACTTCCAGCACTGATCCTCTTTCTCAAGCAAACTGAGATCCATATCCTTCAATCTCCCTGTTAGCAGTGTTTATTCTGAAGGGTTATTGTGCTCCAGAAATGCATCCTGAAAGACAAAGAACATGTGATAGGAAATAGGGAGGTGGGCAGACTGAGGAGCTAGTGATGGGGCTGCCTCAACGCATGCCTGACGCCCTACACACATTATCTCCCTTACCATCCCGGCACCTCCACCTAGGGGCCTTTAGAGAGAGGCCAGAGTCACACAGTAGACCTAAGTCCAGTCATCTCCACCACCCTCCACCACCCTGAGGGGTCTCTTGTTCATCATCAATGTGGGAGAGTTACTCATCTGTAATTCAGGGAGTAGACCGACTTCTGGCTATGATTGGGGACCATGTAATTTATTGCCCAAAGCAGGACACTCTGGAGAGTGATAAATGGACAGTAGCTGGGACCAGAGATACAAACCCCACATGAGGTCACTGTACTTTTCCTTTCTAATGCTCTAAGCTTCAGAGACACAAGCAGGACTTTTTTTTTTTTTTTTTTAAGCTTTTGTGACTTTTGTGCCATCATTCAGTGCAGCCCCAATGGGAGAGTTGAGGGAAGTGTGTGAGAAAACTGGAAAGTTCAGATGCTGAGGGAGTGTGTGCCTTCTCGATGAGTGCCGGCAGGTGGAGATTCTGTGCACCCAGAAGAGACTGGGAACTACAGGAAAGGAGTGCTTGATGGTAATTATTACCCCCACAGTCCTGTGTGTACTGCTATTTTGATACTTGTGTGTGTGTATAACAACCACCTCTATGATCATAATCGTGAAATTGTAGCTTGTCAGGTTGTTGCCTTGCGTCTCCCAACCCATCCTTCTTTGCCTGACTCTGACACTGGAACTGCGTCTCGCAAACTTTTTTCCAGCTGGCGCCATGCTGAGCTTCGCCAGTAGAGGGCGCTAGAGACACACCGCAGGAGCAAGGGGCGGTCCATCCTGGTCGCTGGTGCTGTGCTTTCTTCAGAGTGGTGGGAGGGATGCCCATCCAGTCTCCTCCACCGGTGTGTAGGGCTTTCTGATGAGTTCTGCAGGCAACTCATCTGGTTTCCAGTGAGTTCAAGAGCACCCCATGGGAGTGGCTTCCTGGAAGCTGGCATGTCCCCCCAGTACCTCAACCGGTTTTCCAGAAAGTTCAACCACTTTCCTTTCAGCCAGCTTCCTGGAAAGCTTTATTGTCACTCCAGGGGACAGTTTCCTGCTTCAGTGTCTCCAGCTGTGTCACGTCAGCCAAGCCCCACCCTTTCCGACAAGATCTGAGTCAGCCTTGTGTGTTGTGAGAGGGCTCTCAAATTATTTTTTCAGGTTCTCTGCCTCCGCCCAGGGCAGTGCCTGCTCCTTGTCCATATCTACCATTCCCAATTCTTTAGTTCTCCTCACCCTTAGTAGCCAATGACCTGGTACTCTTGTTAATAGTTTTTTGTTTGTTTGTTTGTTTAAGGCTACACCAGTGGCATATGGAAGTTTCCAGGCTATGGGTCAGATCAGGGCAGCAACCGCTGGCCTACACCACACCAGAGCAATGTGGGATCTGAGTTGAGTCTGGGACATACACCTACATCTATACCACTGCTCATGGCAACGCCAGATCCTGACCCACTGGGCGAAGCCAGGGATTGAACCCACATCCTCATGGATCCTAGTTGGGTTCCTTAACCACTGAACCATGAAGTGAACTGCCCCCTGTTAATAGTTCTTTACTTAACTTCCTCTATTTAGTATCTTGTGTAGTTTGGGTCTCTTATCTTGGCCAGTGAAGATTTTTTTTTGTCTTTCAATATATGTCTGCTCTTGATATTCTTTGTGTGTTTGTCCTGATTATCAATGGACTTGTTTGTAGAAATACATCAAGAAATAAATTATTTCACTCCACCAAGGGTAGGAGACATGAATGACTGTGCTAAATAGTTTCAGATAAGTGACCCTGAAAGTGCATAGAACTGAATATGGTGTAGAGTCTCCAGAAAGAAATTCTCCTTATGCTTTCAAGTCCCCTGGATTTAAAACACCATGCTGATTATGCTACTCTGTAGTAAGAGATAGACAAGTCACCTCCTCTTCCTAGGTCTCGGGATATCCTTTTGTAAAATGAGAGGGTAAGACAAGATGTTATCTAACATAGCTTCCAGGTATGAGATTCTTACGTTCCATGCTGAGTGTATGTCCCAGAATTTTTTATGCTTCTTACATCAATGCTGAATCTAGCGTTCAAGGCTAGGTGTTTCTTTGCCAAGCATTATTTCCAACAAAGGTATGATGACTTTGTTGCAACTTTGCCTTGTTTCACCTTGTTGCAACAAATAATCAATCAACAAGCTTTATGTGTTAGTCATTTACCCATTAGTGAGAGTGAGTGCAGAAAGATTTCTGATTCAATACTCACCTTTGCAGAGATGATAAAGGCCCAGGCTGTGATCATTGTCTTGCTCAGGTCTTTAGGATTGGTTATGACAAAGCCAGGACCAGAACCTATGTTTGGTCCCAGTTCAGTTTCTTGCATCATGTTGCTCCTGTGACATATTTTATTTTATTTTATTTTGCTTTTTTTTAGGGCCAAACCCGAGGCATATGGAGGTTCCCAGGCTAGGGGTCAAATCGTAGCTACTGCTGCCAGCCTCTGCCACAGCCACAGTGATACCAGATCCGAGCCGAGTCTGTGACCTCCACTACAGCTCACAGCAATGCTGGATCCTTAACCCACTGAGCGAGGCCAGGGGTCAAACCTGCAACCTCATGGTTCCTAGTCACATTCACTTCTGCTGCACCATGATGGGAACTCTTCCTATACTATCTTTTAACTTCCCTACCATTTCATTTCTTGAAATTATGCTCGAATGGCAGTAGGAAAAGTAGCTACTGTATTCCTAGGATTGGGAGTAGGGGTTGGTGATCATTTGTAGAAGAAAAATACAGGAGGATCCTGAAAAGGAGGGCAAGGGAATTCCAATGATAAACTTTACTTCTTGCTGTTGGTAAGTGCAAAATGCATTTCCTTAAACCAACATTTTTAAGCATGCTTTCACTGATGTCAAATCTCTCACCAACTTTATGAAGAAATCAGGCTCTTCATTGATTTGTGTGATTGAATCTAGTAGTTCTCAGCTGGGGGCAACATGGTTTCCTAAGGGACATATAACAATGTCTGATACATTTTTGATTGTCATAATTAGGGAGGGGACACTACTGGCATTTAGTGGGTAGAGGCCCAGGATCCTGCTAAACATCCTTAAAGGCACAGGACAACCCCCTATAACAAAGAATTTTCTGAATCAAAATGTCAGTTCCAAGGCTGAGAAATCCTGATCTACTCAATCATGTTTCTTAAAATCATAGTAATAGAACTGATGGTAGCCATTCTAATGTGTGTGAGGTGGCATCTTGTTGTGGTTTTCATTTACATTTTCCTAAGGGTTGGTTATAGTAAACATCTTTTCATGTGCTCATCAGTTATTTGTATATCTTCTTTGGAGAAATGTCTATATATAAGTTCTTGTCCCATTTTTAAATCAGTTTATTTTTGTTACTCTTCTTTATGTGTTCTGGATATTAACCCCTTTCCAGATATATCATTTGCAGACATTTTCTCCCATTCCATAGGTTGCCTTTTCATTCTACTGATTGTGTCCCTTGATGCACAGAAGTTTTTAATTTTGATGTAGTCCAATTTATTTTTACTTTTGTTGCCTGTGTTTTTGGTGCCATGAAGTTTTTTTTTTTTCCTCAGAGTTTGTAGTTTTAGCTCTTATTTAGGTCTTTGATCTGTTTGGAGTTAATTCTTATATATGGTATAAGATGTGGGTCGCTTCTTTCTTCTGCATGTGGATATCCAGTTTTCCCAGCACCAGTTGTTAAAAGGACTCTCCCCTCCCCATTGAATGGTCATGGTACCTGTTGAAAATCACTTGACCATGTATCTTAGGGTTTATTTCTGGACTTTCTCATCTATTCCACTGTCTATATGGTGGTACAACACTGTTTTTATTATTGTAGCTTTGTAATGAGTTTTGAAATTAGGAAGTATGAGACCTCTAACTTTGTTCTTCTTTTTTAAGATTGTTTTAGCTATTTGAGGTCTCTTGAGACTCCAGATGCATTTTGGGATGGATTTTTCTATTTCTACAAAAAAAAAGCCATTAGGATTTTTTTAAGGATTGCATTGATTCTGTAAATTGCTTTGGGTAGTAGCATCTTAACAATATTAAATCTTCCAATCCATGAACACAGAATGTCTTTCCCTTTATTTGTGCCTTCAGTTTCTTTGATTAATATTTTATAGTTTCATGTATAGATCTTTCATCTCCTTGGTTAATTTTATTCCTAGGTGGATATTATTGTAAATGAAATTAGGTTTTAAAATTTCCTTTTCTGATTGTCCATTGTTAGTTTATAGAAATGCAACTGATTTTTGCATGTTGATTTTACTTTTCTCCTTTTTCTAGCTTTTGGGTGTAGTTAGTTTGTTCTTCATTTTCTAGTTCTTCAAAGTATAAAGTTAGGTGGTTGACTTGAATTATTTCTTATTTTTTAATGTAAATTCCATTACTGTAAATTTTCCTCTTAGCACGACTTTGGCTGCATCCCATAAGTTTTGTTTTATTTTTATTTGTCTTAAGCTATTTTCCAATTTCCCATGTGAGTTTTTTCTTTGATCTCTTGGTTGTTTAAGATGGGTCTCTTAAAGAAGAAAAGATAATCTGGGAAAATCTGATCCCCTCTCTGAGAAATATGGACTAAGAAGTGTCCAGGAAATGAGTCCATTACCAGCAGGAGCTAAGGCTGAAGGACTGTGATGTAAAAAGAATCCAAGATCTACCACAGACAATCTGAATTATAATAGAGCAAGCACATGAGACACAGAGAAGCTAGAGGGAAGAACATGTGGCCTAGAAGAGAAACCATGGGAATCACCAGTTCCTAAAGCATCCACAGTTGCTGTTATCACTCCATTAAATTTCTATTTTCAGTTTGTATGTAAGGTAAATTGAATGAGTCTCTGGTAGTTGTGACACAAAGATTTCAGTGTATACTATGATCTGAATTAAAATGCATATTTTAAAAAATTTGCTTGGGTAAATGACCAGAATAGAAAACACCAGGCAGTTAACACTTATACTATGGTGGTAGTATAACTGGAGATACTCATTTTCTTTCAGGATACTATTTTTCCAAATTTTCCAAGTATCTCTGTATTACTCTCATAATATGTTAACAAAAATGTAAACCTCTCTATATATGGACCTCTATGTCCTTGCTCTAGGACGCAAATTATCAGTTTTCCTGTCCTCAAGGGTTTAATAATAAAAAACCACCCACATAGCTATGTTCAAAGTGACTTAGGATGGATTTTGGTAAGCCAGTTGTAGCAGTGTGGTTTTAAAATTTCTGCAAGTCCCAGATTAAGGCATTTACAACTAGGATAGCAAATTTAAAAGCTCATGTACAAATCTACAACAAAAGTGAGAGAAAATATATGCTCATAAACCCCAAATTATGAGTGGGTGGAGACACGTCACTGACAGCTGCAAGACCTGCATGATATCAGCATCTATTCAAATGATGACAAAGAGGCCTCTGACAACTCTGAGAACAGAATTCCATAATCACCATAGGTACCCACTGGGAAACACAGTGGACCCATCTAAGCATAGCAGTTTCAGCTGGAAGGGGTCTGCAGAATCCAAGGTATGGGTGAGAGCAGAGACCTTAGGAAATCTGGAAGTATTGAGTAGTGTGGGCCCTGTAAATTCATGAAAACCAAATACAAAAGGGCTTTGAGAAGAAACCCTACCCCAAGAAGAAACTGCTGAGGGTGGAATTGAAATTGAGCAAGACAGGGACAGTGGGGCATCTGAAAGAAAAGATCCAAAGGGGAGGAAGTGGAGGAGGAGCTATTATAAAGTTGAAACTGCTTTTTTTTATTGCTTCATAAAAGCAACATAAGAAGGAAGCTAGAGCTGGGAAAAGCTGGCCCAATCACACTCCTAAAAGTACAAGACATGTCATTTCCCTTAAAAATGAACAACAGAAAAGGACTGCCAAAGAATATAAGCAAAGTCATTACAAGGCAAGAAAAAAAAAAAAAACAGGAAGAATCATGTCCCTAAACAAATAATGAAAGCAAGCCAAAAAGACATGTCCACAAACCATGTGAAACTGTACCCTAATATTCCAAGTGAGCTAAATAGTCATTTTAAAAATGATAGGACCAGGCATGGAGTTCATACTGTGGCACAGTGGGTTAAGAATCTGACTGCAGTGTCTTGGATTGCTTAGGAAGTGAGTGTTGAATCCCTGGCTAGTGCAGTGAGTTAAAGAATCTGGTGTTGCTGCAGCTGCAGCTTAGGTTTCAGCTGTGGCTTGGATTCAATCCCTGTCCCAGGAACTTCCACATGCCATGGGCATGGCCATTTAAAAAAAAATGAATTAGTAAAGCTCAGAAATGAGGTCATTAGAGAAAAGTAATATTTGAAAATAGAGGTTAAGGAGTTCCCATTGTGGCTCAGTGGTTAACGAATCTGACTAGGAACCATGAGGTTGCACATTCAATCCCTGGCCTCGCTCAGTGGGTTAAGGATCTAGCATTGCCGTGAGCTGTGGTGTAGGTTGAAGACACGGCTCAGATCCTGCATTGCTGTGGCTGTGGCATAGGCCAGCAACTACAGCTCCGATTAGACCCCTAGCCTGGGAACCTCCTTATGCCACAGGTGCAGCCTTAGAAAAGACAATTAAAAAAAAAAAGGAGAGGTAAATATTGAGAAAAAATTATGAATAAGATCAAAAATTATAAATGGAAACTGAACTGAAATGAACACAAGTGTGACAAATGACAGAGGATAGTGCCTTAAGTTAAGTAGAAGATGGAAAGTAGAAAAATTTAAATATCAAGAAGAAATAAAGAGGTTTTTATAAGAGTATTCATGGAAAAAATGAATACTTGTAAAAGCAAGATATGGAAAGAAGATCTAACCAATGTCTAAGTGGAGTCCACAATGAAGAAGACTAAAGCAATGGACTAGAACAAATACTATATAAATCAAATAACATTCCTTTTTATTTTATTTTATTTTTCTTTGCTTTTTTAGGGCTGCACCAGTGACATATGGAAGTTCCCAGGCTAGAGGTTGAATCAGCCACCACAATGCGGGATCCAAGCCACATCTGTGGCTTACACCACAGCTCCTGGCAACACCAGATCCTTAAGTCACTGAGCAAGGACAGGGATCCAACTTGAACTTTCATGTGTACAAATCAGGTTCATAACCCACTGAGCCATAATGAGAAATCTCCCAAATAACATTCTTAAAGTAAGAAAACCAAAAGATT
This sequence comes from Phacochoerus africanus, assembly GCF_016906955.1. Taxonomy (NCBI): domain Eukaryota; kingdom Metazoa; phylum Chordata; class Mammalia; order Artiodactyla; family Suidae; genus Phacochoerus; species Phacochoerus africanus. The sequence goes on from NC_062546.1 coordinate 88,849,643, forward strand.
TGAAACACATCGAAAGGATACAGCACATACCTAGGAAAACTGACCCAAAATGGCAACACTGAGACATAATCCAGTAAAATGATTGGACTTTATTTGAAAAAAAATTCAGTGGAAATTCAGACAAAAATATAAATCCATCAATAAAGGAAAGAAAATCAGATTGTCATCAGACTCTTCAATTTCAACACTGGATTTCTATACTCAGCCAACACCTTTGAGTAAAAGACCAGAGCCAATTGTTTTTTCCATGTGGAAATAGAGACAAGACAGTTCTCATGGTCCATTTATCAGGAATGTATTAGTAAACAACTTCAAATAACCAAAACATTTGACTAGAAAGACATCAATGCAAGGACTGATATTACTAAATAGGTGTTTACTGTGGATCTAAAAATAAATGATGCTTATGAAGGAGACAGAACAGTATGTAATAGCTTTCTGCTCTAACAATGTAAACACAGTATAATTACTAAAAGAGGTGATGGGAAGAATGTGTGAAAGGTAAAATAAACTTACTAATGGTATTTGACTTATTAATGGAGTACAAGGATATTACTATCCCCCAGATCAATGCTGGAGGATAGAGAAAAGAAGGGAAAAAAACGTAACTAGCCAATTTCAGTATTATTTATTGGAGGTAAGCAATAGGCATAACAAAATTATAGAAATGATTAAAAATAATGATAATGAAAATTCCTTATACAGATCAGATTCCGTAGAATCAAGTAAAGCAGTTACCAGAAGGAAATTTATACCTTTCCGTATTGATAAAAAATGGAAGTAAATTAAATATCAATTCAAAAACTAGAAAGGGGGAAAAATAAACCAAAATAAAGCAAAAGAAAGGATTACTGTACTTATCTTTAAAAGAGAGAAATTATTGTTAGAAAACAAAACAATAATAACAATAGAATTTTAGAGATGCATACTGAAATATTTTCCAATGAAGCAATGTGATGTTTGGGCTGGGAAGTGGGTGGGGAAGTTTATAGGGGAAGTTTATAGAGGGAGTTTGGCCATGAATGGTGGTACATGGGGATTCATTACACTGTTCTTTCATTTTCATCCTTGACCATTTGCATTATAAAAGGCTAAAAAAAATTAATGAACTTGAATTAAAGGACTCTGTGAATTAAAAATATGTAAATACTAACAGTTATAGAGTTGAGTGGAGAGGAACTGGAAAAAGGAAACAAGTATTTATACAAGAGAACCAAGAATATGATTCTCCCCCAGGGACAGTGATCATCTGGTCAAGGTCGTATGGTCAGTCACCTGTCTCTTTGCTATAGACCCCAGGTGATAATCCACTTCCTTGTACCTTAACAGAGAAAACCACTGTCATGGAGACTGTGTATAGTAGACAATATATCTGTGGTATCCTATCTGCTTTGGATCAGGAAAATCACAGACTCTGGATCAGAACTGGGTCAGTGTCCACCTTGACTACAACTTCATTGTGACCTTGAGTAAACATCTTCCTGCCTTTCCCAGTCTGTAAGATTAGAGCATTGGACTGGATGACTACTGAGACTCTCTCCAGCTCTCACATTCCACAATAGAACAAAGGGCAAATGTAGCAAACTTCTCTCTCCTGCCCACCCATTCATACTTTTCTGGAAGTACAGTTTGCGGAAACCCCAACTTTCCAGAGTAGGGTTAAAGCTGATCATATAATTGCAGGAAGCCCTGTACCAAACCTTGGCTGACTACTCATCGAAATGATAGGGCTGAAGCATCAGAAAGCATTGACCTCTCTTTAAGAAGAGGCTACATTTTAGAAAACTTGCATTAACTGTCTAAAAAAAATTAATATACAGAAGAAGAGGTGGTCTCAGTCATCTGAAAACTCCCTAATATGGAACTTCCCAAGCTGCAATCTCCAATGACACAGGATAAGTGAATGATGAGGTAGTCTTCATTCACACAGCTATTAGTTGTTTCATTTTGATACCTTCAATGACATTGTCACTGGTGGTGATGCTAAATGTGAGAAAGGGGCAGTTTCATCTCTGAAAGTCAACTTAAAGCAAAAAGTCTCAGAACTGGTGCTGTCTGTATTCAAAAAATAATACCATGCTAATGCACAACACTACAGAGAGTGCTGCAATTCTGATTGCCAATGGACTCTGGAAGAGGGGCTCATTAGAGATTCAAGGCTTGTGACTCACTTTAATTAAAATTTGAACTGAGAGAGCTTGGAGAAACCAGCCCAACGAATGAGGTTTAGAAGGGAGGGAGGGGAGAAAGGGGATGAATATTGACATGAATAAAGGAGACCTTAATTAAAGGATTAATGATGACAATAACAATAAAAATCGCTTCATCCTCACTTTGTGTCTGCATTGGACAAAGTACTTTGTGAGTCAGCACCAGGCTGAGGCTGCCCTTTGCAACCCAGAGGGAGTGAAATGCTGGGACCATACAGGAAATACCTGTACCTTTATCATTTGGATCTTTTGCACAATTGAATATTTGATTCCTGATTGACTGAGTCATCCCATCCAGTTCCTCACTTCACAAGTTACTTCTTGAAGCCTTAATAATGATTAAGATGTTCCTACTCCGAAACTAAGCTATAAAATAATTTCAAGAAATTTCAATAAATCCCCCCTTTTCCTTGGCAGCTTCTTGAATGGGTGGGGGCTGGGAGAGATTGAAAATCAAATGCTTTCTAAAGAATTTTTTAATTTATTTGCTTTTGCCTAAGCTTGTGCTTTGTCTGTCTATGGGGTCTTTCAGCAGTGTCTGAGTGCAGCTGAAATGAAAGACACTCCCACTGCACTGTTCTGAATTGATTCCTTTGGCTGCCTGCTGCCCTCTCTTTTAGGTCTTGGAATCAAGCCCATAACAAGGCCTACAAAGTAAATGTTATCAGCATATTCATTATTCACCTGGAGCTAATTATAAAAGTATTGTATATTTGCATGGTTCCTTTCCTATACCTTCTTTTCTTTGCCCAGTAGGTCCAGGCTGTAAGAGCCCAGGTGAAGAGCAGAATCCACCCAGATTTTAATATATTAGCTTTGACTCATGTCTTGCTGAGTTCCCTAAATTAAGTTTCTATTTAAAATAAACTTAATGCAGAGACTCCGGTTAAAATGATAAATAAACTTCCATAAGCATTTAAACCTACACAATTAATTATGAATATCTTATACAACTATATCTGTAAGTAAACTGCACAGCTCTGGGCTTTATTTAGACCACCAATCCCTCTGCACACAGCAAGTTGGCAACATTCACTGTCTAGAAGTGGCTTGAGCTGGCTCTCCTTGCTCCTTGAGTGTGTCTTTATCTGCAGACTTCTCCCCAATGTCCAGAGGGGTAGATGCTCAGAGTTGGGTGATGCCCACACACAGTCCCTCTGAAGACAGCTCTGCACCTGCATTCCTCTCATTCTGGGGTTCTTCCAGTCCTTGCCTGCAAGATTGCCAGGTTCCCTCTGTTCTTCTTTTTCCTTCTCTTCCACCTTCTCTTCTTTGTCCTTCTTACTCCTTTATCATTTTTTTTCTCTTACTTGTGGTGGAAATTAGCATGTGTTTCTTCTGTCTTTCCTTCTCAGTGGGAGGAAAAGAAAAGGCTGTTATGGCCTTAATTGTGTCCCCTCAGAATTCATATGTGGAAGCTGTAACTCCCAGTATTTCAGAATGTGTCTGTATTTGAAGAGAGAGCCTTTAAAGAGGTAATTAAATTAAAATGAGGCCATTAGGGTAGGTCCTAAATCCAACATAATCTTATAAGTAGAGGAAATTAGGACACAGACACATATATAGGTAAGACATTTGAAGACCCAGGGGAAAATAGCCATCTACAAGCCAAGGAGAGAGGTCTTGGGGAGAAACCAGTCATACTGACACCTTGATCTTGGAATTCCAGCCTCCATAACTGTGAGGAGATAAATTTCTGTTGTTCATGCCAGCTGATCTGTGGCATTTTTGTTATGGCAACCTCTGCTAACTAAGACAGCCTCCAAGAAGTGTAATGAGGAAAATTACCCCCAAATTCATTCCCTTTCCTCCATCATCCATACCTCCACCTCTAAAACAAATGTTATTTCTTTATTTTATCCTGAAAACAGAAAACAGCCAATGTCTTCACTACCAGTTGGTCTGGCTGCAGACACATGGTGGAGATGAGAAAGTTGTATGTGTAAAGTTAGAGTTGCAGGAACCAGCTCATCCGGGCTGAGAAGACATGAATACCCTTTGACTACCCATACAAGTAGGCTTTGTTATGCTTCTAAAAATACCTTCAGCTTTTTTACTCATTGTATCCTCACAGCAATATGAAAAGGAGAAAATATTCCAAAAAGTTAAATTTACAAATGAGGAAACCAAGGTTCAAAGTAGATACATAGTTGATCCAAGGCCATACCTAGAGTTCATATCAGTTAATATGCCATTCATAGTGTTTATATCAGTTAATGTGGTGAACAATTAGTGTCATCAACAAAGTTCCACATTTCCACCTTCTGGTCAGAGGGCAGGATTTTACTTCACAGCAGATTTGAAAGAAAACTTATCCATATAACCTGCTTTTAATGTGAGGAGAAGCCATAGATGTCACCTCATGGTAGAAGCATTTAGGGACAGTAAATTCACATGTTTCTCCTCCCAGATTCCAATGCTGTGTCCCTATGATGAGCAGGTTTCCCTGCCAGCCCCAAGGGGCAGATGGCCTGAGTGAGAAATAACTTGTATCAAGCCACTGTGATATGAGTGACATTTGGAATCATGCATAATCTAACTTATCCTGACTAATAGAGTTAAGATGCTTTCAGCAGGAAAAAGAAAATCCATCAGAAAATGTCTTACAGTAAGGACATTTATTGTCTCTGGTAATACAAAGTATGTAAATAAAGTAGTTCAAGTTTGGGCAGTTCTGAGGCTCAATGATATTCTCAAGGACCCAGGTATTTATCCACCTTCCATCCTCAGCACTTTAATTCCTCCCTTCAATGGGGCAAAATAGCATCAATGGCTCTAGACATTACACTCTCACACAAAAGTATCCAAGTGTTAGAGAAAGAATTTACCTCTCTGGGAGTTCCTATCATGGCTCATAAGGATAAGGACTCAACTTTGTCTCTTTAAGGATGCAGATTTGATCTCTGGCCTTGCTCAGTGGGTTAAGGATCCAGCACTGCCACAAGCATTTCCCTCTCTGGGAGTTCCTATCATGGCTCATAAGGATAAGGACTCAACTTTGTCTCTTTAAGGATGCAGATTTGATCTCTGGCCTTGCTCAGTGGGTTAAGGATCCAGCACTGCCACAAGCTATGGCATAGGTCACAGATGCAGCTCAGATGGGGTGTTGCCCTGGCTCTGGCATAGGCCTCAGCTACAGCTCTAATTTGACCCCTAGCCCAGGAACTTCCATATGCTCCAGGTGCAGCCATTAAAACAGAATTTCCTGTTTTAGGAGTAAGCATAACATTTCCAGAAGTCCCATTCCTTCCCCCAGTGGCGTTTTCTTCAAGCTTCTTTGCTCAGAACTGTGCCACATGTACACCAAACTATCAAGGGGAAAGAAATCAACACTGATTTGCTACACTAATCAAACTGCTTCCCCCTGAAGCAAAAGGCCACCTAAGTCTGTTTACAAGAAAGGAGATCATGGTTGTGAGATCACCCAACTATGTTTATTAGAATGGGGATTCAGGAACTCAAGTCTCGTGTAACAATCATTCCAAGAGTCGGAGAGCATAACTGACCATGCTCAACCCTGACACTTTGTAAATAAGCACAGAAAGAGCCAGAACTTTCTCTGATACACCAGAAAGTCCCCCAAGGGAAGGAGTTGTGCCTTTTTCCTCCTCCTTGGGGTCAGACACAATGCTAGGCAGACAATCATCACCAAAGAAAACCTTGGGGCCATCTTCAAGCTGTGAAGTGTTACTGTTTTTCACATGTACAGATATGGACACTGAGACCTCCATGCTAACTGAGCCAGGTAGCAGTGCAAAAGGCCCAAGACCTAGGACTTTTGCCTCCTGATGCAATATCCATGCCTAAACCAGCTCCTGTTTGCACAACAGCACTTGCTGATGGATTCATTAAAGTCCTGTTTACTACTCTCACATTGGGAAATAAACTGATAGCTGAAATTATAACTAGAAGAAGGATGACAGATCCAGATTTAAAAGTATTAAGGGAAACTGGAGATTTGGGGACATCTGGAACACTCGGAATTTGATATCTAGATAAATATCCCCACCATTCCATTAACTATTTCTCTGGGATCTCCAGCAGAGACAGAATTGTGACCTGTGTAAGCCAAGAGTCTGATCACATGTCACAATTCTGAAGTCCTTAATGGCCAGGGCACAGGTCATGGAATTTCTGATCTCAGCATAACTTTTGCAATAAATTTTTTGTGGGAGTTACTGTGTATTTGTGTGTAGGGGGAATGTATGTATGTGTATGTACATGTGGTGTGTGTATATGTGTGTCTGTGTGTATGAGCCCATTTCTTTGCTGGGGTTGGGTGTGAAGAGAAAAGGGTATATGTGATCTTACTAGTTATCTTTCTAACTCTGCAAACTCTACCCCTTTTATAAGGTGAGGGTTTCCATTCCCTCATCCTTGGAATTCCCGGAATAAACTTTGTCTGTGGGTGACCCTCTGATTATGTGCCAACAAATCACACCAGCACAGGAAAGACCCATGGAGGCTCCCAGGAGGACTGCAGATCCCTGCTGTCCCAACATCCTTCTGGTTACCCCTCAGTTATTGCCACACTTCCCATCTGGCTGCATGAAGGCCAAGCCTTCCTCCAAAGGGTGGCAGGGGAAACTGGGGGACACTTGGGGAGATAGCCTTTCTATGGCCAGAATGTTGAAGATTGCTCAGGACAGGATCTGGGGTGATGGCTGGAAGTGGTTCCATACCCTAGAGGGCTGGCTTGCTTGTTCAGTCTCTTTTGGACCAAGTTGGGGCATCACTATTTTGTGGTGGTTGCAATACTTCTGGTTTGTTTAGGGTCATCAATGATCTTTAGGCCAGTGTCCTGTGGTGGAGATGAGCAGAAATATTCATCTATCCTTTCATTTCTCCACTCAACACAGTCATTGAGCACTGTCACATGCTGGCCATTGAGCAGGGCACCGTGGATACAGCTAAGAAGAGGACAATCCCTGCCCTCTGTTTGCTCCAGCTGGAGACACATTCAGGTAATAAGTAAATAAGCAGATAAGACAGTTACAGATAGCGAGAAGTACTATGAATGAAATAAATGAGGTGATGCTGTAGAGGAACTGGGGTTCTGCCACTTCAAGGAGGATGAGGAGTCAAAGAATATTTCTCTGAAAGAGGAAAATACATAGATCTTAAGGTTGAGAATAAGTCAGTCATGCAACAAGCTGGGAATGTACCCCCAGGGGAGAAAATAATGGTGGCAAATGTTCGGGGCAGGAGCTTGTTGGGAAAGGGATGGGGAAGAAGGGATCAGATTCAGCAAGGATTTGTTGGTCTGATCAAGAATTTGGAATTCAATTTTAGAGCAATAAAGGTCCACGGAAGGTTCTTAATCAGGAGAGTGACATGATGTGATTGACATTGTAAAAGAGCCCCTGGATACTTTGTGGAGACCAGGTTGAGCCTTATCTTCTCAGCCTCATTTGTGGTTGTCCCAGGATTCCAGCCATTGACTGGTTTACCTGTCCAGGCAAGTTCAGATGACCAGATAATTGCCAATATCCCACCTCTCCCTATTGTAAGAGGGAGGTAGCATGAGAATTCTCACCCTGCCAGGAATGACAGTGGGATCATACAGATCAACAGGAAGGCAAGAGTCCTTGGCCCTTGGCCCAGTCCTGCCTCAAGAGCTGTATAGATAAAGGGAACACACCCCAGTGCCACCAATCTCTGCTTCATATCCAAATAGAACATGCTGACAAGTTATTTCTTAAACACCAAGGCCTAAAATGCCTTTGAGGTTTCTGGATCTTGGGTATATAGTGAAAGTAGGTATTAGAATGTCCTCTGTATTGGTGGACACTGAGACCCTGAGTGTACTGGTGAGCAGTTGGAGGTCAGGCTGCATATCCCTTCAACAGATGGCACTCCTAGAATTTCAAAGGTCGATTCCCCATCCTTCTCCTGGAAAGCCTAAATCCTCCTGGGATGGGATGAGTGACCATGCCTCCTTTGGCTATCATCCCAGCGGATCTGAAGTGTGTATCATTTAGGATGATTTCATCACAAGTAAAATATCCCCCAAATAACAGTGGCTTAAACTATTAGGACATTATTACCTCAATAACATTAATTCACAGGCAGAGTTATTAAGTGAGTGGCTTTGATGATGGACTGGGGTCAGGGGCTGTGTGTCTGTTCCTCTGTGAGTTTTCTCCACTTGCCCTCATGTTCACAAGATGGCTGCTGAGAAGTTATAGCATTAGTTCATTCATTCATCCAGCAACTACTATGTGTTGGGCACTTTTTTCAGTACTGGGGACACAACAGTGAATAAAACTGACATAAATTCCTGCCCTCAAGGAAATTCCATTCTAATGGAGAAATAGGAGACAATGAGCAAAATGAATTTCAAAATTATATAGTATGTTAGTGGTATGTTCTGTGGAGAACAGGAAAAGAGAAGGAGGACAAGGAGAAGGATAGTATTTTTTCAGTGATGGCAAGGAAAGGTCTAACTGAGAAACTGACTTTTTTTTGGGGGGGGGGTCTTTTTAGGGCCTCAACCACAGCATATGGATGTTCCCAGGCTAGGGGTCTAACTGGAGGTCTAGCCGCCGGCCTATGCCACAGCCACAGCCACAGCAACAGCGGAATCTAAGCTGCATCTGCGACCTACACCACAGCTCACGGCAACGACGGATCCTTAACCCACTGAGCAAGGCCAGGGATCAAACCACAACCTCATGGTTCCTAGTCAGATTCGTTAACCACTGAGCCACGACGGGAATTTCCAGAGAAACTGACATTTGAGCAAAGATGGAAGGATGTGAAAAAAGGCACCAGTGAAGATTTGGAGGAGGAGCATTCTAGGTGGAGGGAACAGCAAGTGCAAAGGCCCTGAGGTAGGAGTGTGATTTGCACATTTTATGAAAGAAAGGAGGCCAGCGGTTGGAAGGGTGTGATGGAGGACTGTCACAGTAGATGAGGTTACAGAGAAAAGGGAGGCCTTGGGTCTTTGAGAGAGCACCCCAGCATGTGTAAAGAGCAAGGAAAGAAAGGCTTCTCCTAATACAACTCTTTTGCATATCAAAGCAGAAAATATTTCCCATGGTCTAGCCCCACCCCAAAGACTTCCCCTTACATTTCATTGGCCAGAATTGGGTCACATGGCCACTCCTAAACCAATCACTGATAGGATTCGTTTCCAGGGTCTGGACCCACCTCTCACAAGCATATAGTTGACAACAGTGGAGTCCTGCCAGCAAGGGCAAGGTGGAGTGACTCTTGGGTGTGCAGCTAAGTGCCAGCCACACAGAAACTTCCCATCCAAGCAGTTACCCCTTGATGTCAGTGACAGAATCTGCTCTAGCTACCTGGTTATTAACAGGTTATTAACCAGTAGAGTGGGCAGTGGGAAGCAGTGGAGTCCACCTGGGCTTCAGGGGCTTTCCTGAGAATGAACTTTCAAGGTCTCTTTCTCTTAGAGAATTATGCCAATCCCAGTTTCTTTCTTGGGTGCCTGATCCACGAAAACATCTATTCCAGTGACGGAGTTCCCTGGTGGCTCAGCAGGTTAAGGATGCTGTGGCTCAGGTTGCTGCTGCAGCGCAGGTTAGATACCTGGCCCAGGAACTTCTGTAGGCTGTGGGCGTGGCCACTCACTCACACACACACACACACACACACACACACACACACACTTTAAACTATGGACATAGTATATTCATTAGGGCAAATGGGATGATAACCCCCAGGTACTCATCTCCCAGTGATTCTATCCTATGCCATGTATAGCACCAGCCTTTCCCCTTGCCCAGCATCCATTCCATTAAAAAGCCCTTTGAGGGAGTTCCCGTTTGGTTCAGCAGGTTAATAATCTGACTAGTATCCATGAGGATACAGTTTTGATCCCTGGTCTTGCTCAGTGGGTTAAGGATCCGGTGTTGCCACAAACTGCAGCATAAGTCACAGATGATGCTCAGATCCTGATTTGCTGTGGCTGTAGCATAGGCTTCAGCTGAAGCTCTGATTTGACCCCTAGCCTGAGAACTTCCATATGCCACAGGTGAGACTTTAAAAAGAGAGAGAAAAAAAAAAAAAAACTCTTTGAGGTCCCGCCATGTTCTGAGCTCTTGCTGAAGAAGAGCCTTAGAGAAGTAAGGCCATCAGTCCAAGAGCCAAAGCTCTTCTGGGCCAAGAACAGCCATGCTTCCCACCATGTCACTGGCCCATAACCCAGCTGAAGGACACCGAAGTATCTCCTGAATCATCCTTGCATCATGAGCAACAGATGTTCACAAGATCATCTATAATTGGGGCACTTGGCCCATTAGGAATTTAGATGGACCAAAGCATAAGTCCTCAGCACTGCTCAGAAAAAGCAAACATGAGCAAAGTGAGATTTGACTTCTGCGCAGTTAATTTAAACTCCACTCTGAATATAAATAAGCTGCTTTAGTTCCGATCCACTCAGTCCCATCCAAGCCTTGTGCTGAATGATAAACACTGTTGGTAAGGAGAAATCATGACAGGCAAAATGAATTGTTTCCTTCAGCTCCAGGGAAGTTCGTGGACAAGGAAAGGACACTGCTCTTTTTGAAGAAACTTTTCTCAGACTTTCCTCCTGGCATCAGGGTCTACTCATTGGAGGTGGCAGGCTAACTTGTCTCATGTTGTTGAGGACCTAGCAGTGTCTGTAGGTGGAAGGGAAAATTAATAAAAAGCCCCTGTAGTATTTTCTGAGGAATGACACCACCATAAGCCACATCTTCGGAAGGTCAGGGCCCTTGCTACAAGGGCTATCAGTAGCTCAGGTAGGAGAGGGATAAGGTAAGTTTTTCTGGCTTCTGGCTGCCTGGTGAGCTTTTACTGAATATAGAGAAGACCGGTTAAGCTGATGGAATATGGGGGTAGGGGTGGGCAAGGATGAGAAAGTGGAATTACAGAAGGACTCCCCTCTTAACTTTGGGAGAATTTACAGGTCACAGTTGGATCTGTATGAGAGCATCTTAGAGAATTGTGCTAATCCCAGCCTCTCCCTCTGAGCTAGATGGCATATCCCCAGGGACATCAGCACAGAAGGACCTTGTTTCTGTGTGAAGATGGAGTTGGTGCCTAAGAAGGCAAGTCTCATAAAAACCCAAATATTTCTCTTACCAGGTTCTCCTGGTGCCTGAGTTTCCTACATCAGAGCTTCTCCTTTGAGGTAAGACTTTTAAAGATCCTGATTAAATGCAGATCTAGGATGGATCTTGATGGATGGACCTTAATCCGGTCATTCATCCCATGGACACCATGGCTTTCAGCTATAGGTCAGACACTGTGCTAGGCACTGCAAACAGTAGATATTTCTCTCAAGTGTCAAAATGTAATTTTCAAAAAGTTAAAAATATGACTTTCATTACAAATATATGATGCACTGATATAACAGATTTTATTCAACATATTACAAAACTTCTTCTAATAGCACTTTAGGGAATTAGATTAATATAGTCCATGAAGAAAGGTTTTAAGAAAAAAAGAAAGAGAGAGAAAGGAAGGAAGAGTGGAAGGAAGGAAGGACAGGAGGGAAGGAAAGGAAGGGAAAGGGAAGGAAAAGAAAAGATTATCAGGTTAGATAAATATTTGATAATGTCCCACAGGGCAATAAAAGCATAATCATTTGGGGTTATATTCATTTGCCAGAGAGAAATCTACAGCAAAACATGTAATTTCACAGTATCCAGACTCTAAACAAATAGTATGAAGCACAAGTACATTTTCCCAGAGAATTAATAGCCCTTTAATGGTCTTGTTAAACAAGGTTCTGGTATAACATTGAAAGACATGCTGTACTTTCTTTTAATTTCCAAGGTTTCGATAAATTTTTCTTAACACAAGAGATGTATAATGGCCTGCCTATCAACCCTCTATTGAGACTAGGATTTAGCTGAATAGGAAGAGATGGGGTTGGGGGAGAGTCTGGGCCTATGAGCCAGGAGACCCAGGTGTCAGATCTATCATCAAGGTGTTGTGTGACCTTGGGCAAGTCGCATTACCTCCTAAGCCATTAATTCTCTCCTTGTTTAATGGATGTTGAACTGGGAAGGCTCCAGGGACCCCTAAGGCCCTGAGAGCTTCTGAACCAGATTAAGAAGCAAAGTCAGGAAGCCCCACTATAGTCTGTCTATAATGACAGACCAGTGGGAAAGCACAATGGTAGATCTCTGGATAATTGAAGTTAGCTGGGGGATGGGGGAGGCGGGGAGAGCGTGCACAAGAGCATTGATGCAAAGACAAAGCACTAAAAGAGGAACTAAGGGATTTCCCATGCAGGCTCTCACCTTCTCTTAGCCTCTGCTCCCCTTTAGTACTCTGAGGTGTGTCCAAGAGTCAGGAGAGGTCATGTCCTGCTACAGTAACAAACTGATACTGAAATCTCAATGGCTGAACCCAACCGACGTTTATTTCTTGCTCTTGAAATTCTGGTCCATGGCTGTCCTCCGCACTCCCTCCGTTTCTGACCCAGAGGGTTCTCTCAGCACATGTGTTGGGGGTTTCCCTGACCCTGAGGATGGGAAGTATGTGACCTCTTGGTCTTTTACCCAAGCAGAGTTCAGCCCCTTTTTTAATCCTGTCATTGCCATTGTTTATAAGTTCACAGAAGACAGGTACCAGTTATTTGCCTTGTGCCCATTGTTATTTCTATCTTGGAGTATAGATAGGTGGCTGGTTGTAAATGTTTATCCCAGAACCCACCTATCTCCTGCTTCATCCCTGAGCACCCCCACTGGTATCCACTGAGATTGGATGGACATGCTGGGTCCTGCTGTTTCACCAGTCGTGGTGGGATATGACACTATGCTTGTCACTGTGCTCAGAGATTGCCAGTATCTTCATAATCAATATTCTACCCTCTGTGGCTCTTTGTCTTAAGCCCAAGAATTTCCAGTGTCCAGATCTAGTCCACTGATGCTTCCATAGTCCCTTGGGTTCTCCTAGGTGCTTTCTCCATGTCACACTGGGATCTGTGGGGTATGAGGTGTGCCTTCAGGTCTACCCATGCTTCAAGTGTGGTGCCCCTGAAATGATAACTCCCAATGTTGTCAAACCCAAGCTTACATGTCCAACACACAGTGAGGCTGCACAAACTGAAACGCTGGAATTTGCAGAAGAGAAAGGCTTGTGGCAAGGGCCAAGCAAGGACACTGGAGGTTTGTACTCAAAAGACTCCAACTCCCCAATGGCTTTCAGGCTAGGGTTTTAAAGGGAACAGGATCTCAGGATGTGTGATTGACTCTTGGACCTTCTTCTGATTGGCTGGTGGTGTTTCGGGACACCTTCAGTTTCCAACCAATCTGGGGCCTGGTGTGCTTGTGACCAGCATATAGTCATCACCCTCTACCTGGAAACAGTGGGATCGGGGTGGGGGTGGTAATGGAGGAGATAGCAGGGGGAGGGGGTGTCTTAGTTTTTACAGAACCACTCAAAGATATGCATCATGTTGTTATCTATGTCCCTTCTGGAGGAACTAGGAAGGGCCTGAGACTCTATTGAACTCATCATTAACTGATTGAAACTGCTCTTTGGAACTGAGAAAATCTTCAAAAAATAAAGCAGCCCCTTTTCCCCTATTGTGAAATAAAATTCATATTTTATGGCAGGACAAGAAAAATTTAAACATAAAAATTTTCCCTGCCCCTTGGCATCCCCTCCCCCTCACTATGCATCAGGTACCTGCTCAACCATAAAAAGCTACATTCTCTCAGCATCAACCAGACAACTCCTTAAAGATAGCATTCCTTCTTGATCTTGTAAGGGACCAAGATGCCGCTTAGATCTGGATTATGTAAAGTGTCAATAATATGTTATTTGATGTACAGTCCTCTGTCTCAAAACACTTATATAACTGTGCCCTGACTTCTAAGTGTCAGAACAAGTCTTGGAGTTTTCCAAGATGCTCTCCTGGGTTATACTCCTCAATTTGGTTTAAATAAAAATTTCCATTTCTTTCTTAGAATGACTGATTAATTTGAGGGGGACACAGTGGGACTTTTGTACCCAGAAGAGCTCCACAGGGTCCTGCTCGGTTTCACCAAGCCAGGTGGGACATGACACTATCTTTGTCATCTCCATAGGAGTATCCTGTGAGAAATGAAATATCGCCTGCCATCAGTAAACAAAAGATGTCACAGTCACCAGGGATTGCAGCCGCCTCCACGGGTGAGACAGTGAGCCCTGAGGGAACTCAAGAAGGAAACAAAGAAGACCTGCCATCTAGCAGCCAGAAGACTGCAGCCCCTCCCAACAGCAAGCCCTGAGGAAATTCAGGCTGTGAAAACCCAGGATGCTGGCCCCAGATAACTGAGGTGAATATCAAAGGAACAATTTCAGTGAGCCCAGACCTTTGCATCTTCCCATATAGAAAAGCACCAAATTCCTTGACTTGAGATACCAGGCTTTCTGTTATTAACAGCAATCTTTTGTTTCTGCTACTTGCCCTTTCTTTCAAAACTCCTGTGTATTTTAACTCCCCCCTTGCCTCTGGAGCAGTTTTCTCAGAGCCACTTGAGATGCTTAAGTCCTCAGTTTGGTCCACCAAATAAAACGTAATTCTCAACTTTTAGGTTGTGAATATTTTTGTTAGTGGACCCTTGGAAAACAGCACAGCAGCCCCAAGGTGGTCTGGGTGCACCTTGGAAGTGGAGCCAGACTTGCCCCTCCAAACACATGCCCTCCTCAACTGCTTTCTTTCCCCACCTCACCTCCTTGCTGGCTGTTCCTCTGGCACAAGAAGGGTGTCACCCCAGTCTTTCCTTTTATGCCATTTTATTGTCTTTTATTCTGTGATCTGCCCTCCAGAGTTTGGTTCCTGAAATACAAAATTTCCAGTTCTAGGAGTTCTGAGAATCTCTTTTCCAGTTCAAGAAATGGCAGGCTTTCAGGATTATGGCCTCACTCTGAATCTTATACAGTCCAGAGATCAAAGCTGAGAAATAACTTTCTGCCCTAGGCTGTGTCAGCCTTCCCTGCCTGGAGGCAGTGCAGGCACCTCTCACAAACCTGGGCCTCCAGGCCTCACCTGCTAGCCCAGGGACAGAAGAGGAAGAAGGAAAAGAAAAAAAAAATAGCAAAAAGAGAATACACTGAGTGATATTTCAGAATCACTAGGATGTCATTGTATGAATGGATTATAATTTATTTAACTGGATCCCCACTGGGGGGCTTTTGGGTAGTTTTCAGTCTTTTCCTTACAAATAAAGCTTCTGTGACTATCCTTGCATGCATGTGCAAGAATATCTGTAAAATAAATGCTTAGAAGTGGAATTACTGGGTCCAAAAAGTGCTGTTTTAATAGTGCCAAATTGCTCCTCAAAGAAGATGCACAAGTTTGTCCCCCATCAGTTTTGCATGTGTGCCTAGTCTCCCTATGCTTTTGACAATATCAAATTTATTGATATTTTTGAATCTGACATTTAAAAAATGGAAACACCACTTGCAGTATCATTTGTTTATGACTCATTTCCTACCCAACAAACTCCTTGTTCATGTGCTTTATTTGTTTTTCTATTCAGATTTTTAATTCATTTGTGGACTCTTTACATTTTTAGGAAATTAGCCCTTTGTAAAATGTGTTTTAAAAATTTTTCTTGGCCTACCATTTTATTTTTTATTTTATTTATTTATTTATTTATTTTTGTCTTTTTGCCATTTCTAGGGCTGCTCCCGTGGCATATGGAGGTTCCCAGAATAGGGGTCTAATTGGAGCTGCAGCCACCAGCCTATACCAGAGCCAAAGCAATGCAGGATCCGAGCTGTGTATGCAACCTATACCACAGCTCACAGCAACACCGGATCCTTAACCCACTGAGCAAGGCCAGGAATCGAACCTGCATAGTTCCTAGTCGGATTGGTTAACCACTGAGCCACGACGGGAACTCCTGGCCCACCATTTTAAAATGAAAAAAAATTTATAGTATTTTCTCCCCATACTGTTAACTGTAACTTTTATGTATGAAAATTTAGAGCCCCTCTGTTTTGGTTTTGCTTGGAAAGTTCTTACCTGCTCTAAGAATATTCAAAATAAATGTTGAAAATAGAATAATAAGACAGGTCACTTTTCCTTCTGGAACTGATAATTTTTAATTTTTTACACTTATATCTCTGATTCAGCAGCATTTAAATTTTTGGTAAGGAGTTGCAAATCAGTTGTCTCAACATAATTTATCAAACTGTCCATCTTTTCTGATATGAAATATGTCCTTTTTGTACCTTGAATTGCAATGTATATTTTCAGTATTTGTGGATTGTCTCTTCTGTTGTTGTTGCCTTGTCATATATAGACAAAGACAAATTCAGTTACTACACCTTCATAATATTTTGTGATATTTGGTAAGATTAGTCTTCACTCATGACTCTTAGTTTTCATTTTTGGCTATTCTTGCATGTTTATTTTCCACATAAAGTTTACAAAAAACTTACTTAATTCCCTGCTCTCAAAAAACTGATTAGTATTTTTATTGAGTTTGCATTAGATTTATACATTAATTTAGGGACAATTGACATTGTGATAATATTGAATCTTCTTATCCAAGACATTTATTCAAGTCTTTTAAAAATGTGCTTCAATAGAATCTCAAAGTGTTCTTAACACAAAGCCTTAACATTTTTATGAGATATTTTCTTATATTTATTATATTTTCTAATTGATGGTTGTTTATATAAAGAAAGCTATGGTTGCATGTTAATTTTGCTACCAGTCTACCTTGTTCCTGAATGGAAGGTTCTTGTCTCATTGCAGAAGGAATTCAGAAATGAGACAGAAATTGAGAAAGTAAAGTGAGGATTTATTTAAGTGTAAAATACATCTCTTTTTAAAAAATTATAGTATAATTGATTTACAATGTTTCTTTAATTTCTGTGGTACAGCAAAGTGACCCAAACACATACAGTTTCCTATGCTGTACAGTAGGACCCCATTGCCCATCCATTCCATATATAACAGTGTGCATATCTTAAAGAGAGGTTTGGGAGTTCCCACTGTAGCACAATGGGATTGGTGATGTCTTGAGAGTGCTGGGATGCAGATTTGATCCCCAGCCTGGCACAGTGGGTTAAAGATCTGGTGTTGCTTCAGCAGTGGCTTAGGTCACTACTGTGGCTGGGATCTGATCCCTGGGCCAGGAACTCCACTTGCTGCTGGGTAGCCAAAAGTGAAAAAAAGAGAGAGATTGGCAGAGAGGTGAGCAGCTTCCCTGCTCTTTGGCATACCAGTTATAAGGGGCATCCAATTTCACAGAAAGAATATTTATTGGGAAGAAGATGTTTGGGTGTTTTATTCCCACTTTCCCAAAGGGAGGAGGGACTTTTGTCCTTATTTAGCTTTGATTAGGAGTGTCATGGCATTGGTGCATGATGGGTGCCTCTCATCAGAAAGGCTAATTTTATTGTAATGAGGGTATAGTGAGCAACAGCTTACATTTGGAAGCTGGAGATTCACACCCTTTCCCACATTTCTTTGTCTGCTTCCAGAGCACTTAGCACCCCGAAATATGTGGTTTCCTGTCAGTCTGGTGGCTCTTGGTTTTCTTTGTTTGCCCATGGACCCCTCTGTTTGCATGATGCCTGGTTTCCTGCCACCTGGCGCCATGCCCCCCTTCTCTGCCTATGCCTAGCTGTGTGCCTGCTGTAACAACCTCACTGGATTTTCTTAATAATTGTATTATTTCATTTGATTCTTTTGAGTTTTCCAGGTATGCAATCACAGATCTGACCTCATATACAAGGGCTATAAAACAGTACAACTATTTGGGAGAATAGTTTGGCATTTTTTTTTTTTTTAGATTAAATGTACAACTAACTATATGATCCAGCCATTCCACTCCTAGGTATTTACCCCAGAGAAAAGGAATATATGTCCATACAAAGACTTGCATGCAAATGTTTATACCAGCTTTGTTTGTAATAATCTGAAACCAAAAATAACCCAAATATCCATCAACAGGTGAACAAACAAATTGTGGTATATTCATACAATGCAAAACTACTAAGTCATAAATGAGCAATTGATAAATGCAACAGAATGGATGAGTTTCAAAATAATCATCCGAAATTAAAAGAGCCAAACAAATGGACTGCATACTGTACGATTTGTTCTATTTACATAAACTCTAGAAAATGCAACCTGATATGACAGAAAGTAAATCCTTTGTTATTGGGGGATGAGGGTTGTGGAGATAAGTAGGATGGGGACCCAAGGAGACTTTTTTTGGGGTGATGGATATCTTGATTGTGGTGATGATTTCTTAGATGTGTACAAAAGCCAAGCATATCAAATTGTTCCCTTTGCATATTTGCAGTTTATTTTATGTCCATTATACCTCAATAAAATTTCCTTAAACCCTTATTTAGTATTTTGAATGTAATATAAGCATATGATTAAATAAATTCAAGCAGTATAGAAAATTATTTGATCAAGAAGTTAAGGAGAGAGTTTTCAGAAAATGGAACTCTCAGAGTAATATTTGATCCCTTGAAAATTAGTATTTATTGTTTTTAAACAGATTTGATGGAAAATTTGGAAAGACTTAAGGATGGATTCATAAGAAGCTAAGCCGAGTATCATCTCGAGAAAAACAAATAAAAGAAAGGAAAGGCAATCATAATTGACAGTTTGGCTCACCCATGAGCATATGTACATGGTCATGGAGATTTAAGCACTAACTATAGATTTAGTGTAATTTCAGGAGAGCAGGATTGTGAGAAAGTGTTGCAGCTGAAGAGAGCTAGGTCCTTATTTCCATAACAAGAAGTCAATAGACTGTGCTCTAGAATTGGTAAATCAAATATAGCAGCATAAACATATTATCATACAGATATGAAGGTAATAACCTAACCAGAAGAAACAGCTGGAAGAGTTTGGAAGTTTTTGCCCCTGGGGAGGAAATGTGGGACAGCAGACTGGTCCTTTTTAGATATTAGCCTTTTATCAATTTTTTCCTTTTTAATTTATGTACATATATTGTGCTATCCTAGAAGGCTGTGTAGTGCAATAGTTATGAGCCTAAATTATGGAGCCTGAGTGCCTGAACCCAGTCCCCTACTCTGTCAAGTTAATAGCTATGCATTTTTGAGCAAGTTACATAAATTCTCTGAACCAGATTTCCTCATTGGCAAAATAGAGCTAACACCAGTGTCATCATCTCCTGGGGTAATTGTGTGGATTAAACACATTCAAATACATAAAATGCTTGGGATAGTGCAATAGTCATATAAACATGACATAGAGCTTAACAATTCTTATTATGAAATAGTGATTAAAAATGATTTAAAAATTACCTCCCTCCCACCTCCAGTCTCTTATATCAAAGACAGAGTCACTGTTGAGATGTGTTTGTGTACCACTCTACTTCGAAGAAGTTTTATAAATAACCTATGATATAGTGGGCATATGTGTATATTTTGTATTTTGCATCCCTGGAGTCATGCTATTCATTTGTTCTATGATATAGTGGGCATATGTGTATATTTTGTATTTTGCATCCCTGGAGTCATACTATTCATCTGTTTCCCCTCCTTAATGGTAACTCTTGAAGTTCTCTCCTAATTAACATGATCAGATCTATCTTGTTCTTGTTAACAGCTGTGTAATATTCCACGACTTATTGATGATACCCCCTACCAAAAGCCGTTTGGACTACCTTCACTGCTTCAGTGCTTGGGGTCACAGGGCACTCTTTGAGTATTTCTTTGGGGTAAATTCTGACTGTGAAAATGCTCAGTGCACAGCCTTTTTCAGAAGAGGAAATCATGCAGGACATGTTACACATTTCATGATTTTCCTACAGGCACACCAGTTTCTAGTTTTTGGTATTTCTTACAGTGAACAGTATCATCTTTACTGCTTGAGACAAAAATCCTCCCATACATGCACCATTTAAATAACTTTGGCCCTCTTCAGTTCCAGTGACTTTCAGAGGACATGTAGTAAACACATCTGGTCTCTGAAGTTAGATGGACCTTCAGCATGTGTCTCTCTCTTTTTTTTTTGTCTTTTGTCTTTTGTCTTTTTGTTGTTGTTGTTGTTGCTATTTCTTGGGCCACTCCTGCGGCATATGGAGGTTCCCAGGCTAGGGGTTGAATCGGAGCTGTAGCCACCGGCCTACACCAGAGCCACAGCAACGCGGGATCCGAGCCGAGTCTGCAACCTACACCACAGCTCACGGCAATGCCGGATCGTTAACCCACTGAGCAAGGGCAGGGACTGAACCCGCAACCTCATGGTTCCTAGTCGGATTCGTTAACCACTGCACCACAACGGGAACTCCAGCATGTGTCTCTTAATAGCCCTGGGTTTCTTTATCTGTGAAAGAAAAGGGACATTTACATCAAAAAAGGATTGTGGAGGATAAAGAGCCTGTGTAAATGCCTAACTGCCAGGCTGAGAATAGGTCCTAAAATGTAAACACTCCCTTCCCCTTCCAGGGGATGTGATTCTATATAATGAACCATTTGGGAGTCAGTCTAGGAAAATGAGGCTCCTTCCACTCAGCCTTTAAAAACTCTGCATCAGCACTTGGCTTCCTTTCTTACTTGCAAATAGTTTGCACAATTATTGTTAGTTAACTCCTTTTGATGATGAGAAACAACACAATGAGAGAGATAATAATAGCCTGGGAATTTCAACTAATAATACAACCCATTGCCAAGGTTTTACCATACTCAGGACAGACCTCAAGTGTTCACCATACTCAGGACAGACCTCAAAATCATGAGACCATAGATTTCAGCCTCATCTAA
This sequence comes from Phacochoerus africanus, assembly GCF_016906955.1. Taxonomy (NCBI): domain Eukaryota; kingdom Metazoa; phylum Chordata; class Mammalia; order Artiodactyla; family Suidae; genus Phacochoerus; species Phacochoerus africanus. The sequence continues at coordinate 88,870,561 of NC_062546.1, forward strand.
TGGAAGCACAGTCAGATCACATGATGGAGTCAAAGTTATATTGTTTATCATGGATATTCCCACTCATAAGTGGTTTAAATGAAAGAGGGGCAGAGTTTGGCTTCAGATGGCTAGAAATGCCCTCACGTGTATCAGTTCCCCAGCCAGGGCGGGAAGTGAAGAGGTGGAGACTCAGCAAAGTCCTGCAGCCCCTAGATTCTCTCCTCTGCAGAAATTGACAGTCTAGGGTCCGGATCAAGGTGTCTAGTTCTTGGGAATGTGACATCTAGGGGCTGAGGTTAAGGACCCTGAAGGGTGAATCTCAGATGGAATTGACCATAAATTTCCTTAGATTCTTTGCTGGATAATCTTCTGTGCTGGATCAAAACAAGCCACAAGTCCCCACAAAACCTTTCTGGATCATCGTTCTTTTGGATCCAATCTAATAAGTTAATAAGAGAATAAAAGGCCCTCTGGCCACCTGTTCCTCTTGTCTCCTCCACACATCGCAGGGTAGGGGTGGAGAGGCGGGCGAGACATACAGTTCTGGGTTCTGCCGTATAGGAGCACTTCTCTGCATTGCATTGCTTCCCAATTATTGTTTCATTTCTTCACTCTGGGGGGAACTGGAGTTACAGTAATGGGAGTGTGGTTCCTGCTCTTGGAGCTCACAGCTTAGGAAGGAAACCAATAAACACAACTACTGCAGAATTATTTATAGTATCGATGAATCTCTGTGCAGAATGTACATTGAAAAGGTGGGTGGGGAATGTGGAGGGTCAGCTCTACCTGTCAGCGGGCTTCATAGACAAGGTGCCCTTATTTGCATGATAGTCATTCTCATCCAGATGAGATTTAGGAGTGGGGAAGTCTCACTCTCTCTCTTTAATTCAAGTGAATAAAAATTAATTTTGTTACCAAATCTTCAATCCTATATTTGCAAATATATTTGATAGTCTCAGTTAATATTATTATAATGCCTGAAAATATTAGAGTTTTTCAATGTTCTGAATTAAAAAAAAAATTAGTGGAGGAATTCCTGTTTTGGCATAGTGGTAACAAACCCGACTGGTATCCATGAGAACGAGGGTTCGATCCCTGGCCTCACTCGGTGGGTTAAGGATCTGGCATTGCCGTGAGCTGTGGTGTAGGCTGGTAGCTGTAGCTCTGATTCGACCCCCAGCCTGGGAACTTCTATATACCACAGGTGTGGCTCCCAAAAGACAATTAATTAATTGTCAACTATGGAGTAGAGTTGATTTACAATGTTGGAAGTCTTTTCCAGCCAAAAGAACAGACTTGGTAAACTGTAATAATTCAGGACAACCAGAGAAATGTGTGTGAGTAGAGGAGAGCGTGGCAAGAGATTAGGAGGGAGGCTCTGACACAGTCATAGAGGCTGGTATTTGCCAAGCAAATAAGGAATTGTATCTTCTTATTCTCCAAAAAAATCTAAATACCTGGGCTTCCTAAGGATCTGGATTGCTGATTGAATCTTGTATTCTCTATAACAGTCTCCCATATTCATCACAAGGAACAGAAATGGAAATCTGGCTGATTTAAGCTGAGAAAGAAATTGCTGGAAGACTTGGGAGCTCACAGAATTGCTGATAAGACTGCACAACCAGACCTGGGAGAAGGTCAGGGTCAGGGATACCAGGTCACAAGCCAAAATTATGCCACAGAACCCATCCAGGGAGGACCCATTTGCTGTTGTCACTCTCCTGCTGCCTCTGCTGCCAGGGAGGGCTGAGATGAAAACCTTGATATTGCCACATCTACTGCCCTTTCCCCCCGTGTGCCCTTCTCCTGTCTTCTGTAAAGGGAACATGGAGGGCTTTCCTGGCTGACCTCATGCCCAAGCCCAGCTGCCAGTGAGGTTGGGAATTCAAGCAATCAGACCCAACAGCCTCTTTTAGTAGAATATGGTTTCTGCCTCCCACTGAATCTCCAAAGGTGGGAAAGACCCTAAACATTGAAGGTGGACTCAAATGCAGTTCAGTCATAACTACCCAAAAGGAAGAATGCTTTATCCAGAGTCTTCAAAGGGTTCTTAACTTGATACCAAGTCCTGTACTACAAGAGGGAAGAGGGCTGCCTCTGTTGTCTCCTAGAGGCTATTCGAGGGGAACATTCTACTCACTTCCAGGGGATTGGTTTTTCCTTGGCTGTTGTTATTTAAAATGTTTTTTGTTGCTCTTTTACTATTGAAAAAATTATTACTTTCAGAAGTAGGTAAGGAGTTCCCATCATGCCGCAGTGGAAATGAATCTGACCAGGAACCATGAGGTCTCAGGTTCAATCCCTGGCCTCGCTCAGTGGGTTGGAGATCTGGGGTTGCCATGAGCTGTGGTGTAGGTCGCAGACATGGCTTGGATCTGGTATTGCAGTGGCATGGTGTAGACTGGCAGCCGTAGCTCTGATTCGACCCCTAGCCTTGGAACCTCTATGTGGTGAATGTGCAGCCCTAAAAAGACAAAAAAAAAAAAAAGTAGGTAATATTGATAACTGACAAAAAAGATCAATAATTATCAAATTTGAATTGGGGTGCGAATTGGGTTACTGGGGAATGAATCAACTATATTGCTTCTGAAAACTATGAGCCTCCTCACTGCCCCAGCTCAAGTTCAGGATGGCTCAGTCCTATGAGACTAAGGCCAATGACCCAAAGCACTGGGTATCTGGAATCGCAGGGCACATAGACCTTGAGAGATGAACAGAAAGAGGGTCAGAAGAAGGCCCTGGACATGCTTTGTGAAAATCTAGGGGAATCTGGGTTCTTTAGCTATATGCAATAGAAACCAAACCTAGCCAACTTAGCAAGAAGAAATTTATTGGAAGGTTGTCAGATTTGACAGGAAGAACTGGGCTTAGAAAAGAGAAAAATAGGCAGTTTGAGAGGATAGCAAGCAGGACATGGCTAAGGTCAGGAAGCAGGAATGGCTGGCTCAGAACAACACTCTTAGGAAGGAGTAAAACCCCAATTGTTTATGCCACTGTCCCTCTGCCCATGACTTAAATACCAGAAAGGAATCATGATCTTAGCTTCACTTTTGTTTGTTTGCCTACACCCCGGCTGAGTTACTGCAGGTCCCCTGATCATAAATGTGGGGAACTAAGGCAATTAAGAAAGGTGCTTCTGATAGAGGAAGTTGGGGAGCTCTAGGATGGGAAAATGGGCTCTGGACAGCCTCCACACCCGTAAGTGTCCACTCTAGTAATCCTGAGCAAGTACTATAGCTTCAGTTGTTCTGAATGGCTGGAGGGACCTGAGAAATCTCCTCCTCTTCACTTGCATCTGAGCTTAGCCCAGATGGAACAGTCAAATGAGCACAGATTTCACCCCTCCTGACTTCAGCTTGACTACATTACCCTAGGGGCCACCTGGTGCCCCTGCTTGAGCCAACGTGGAGTCAGTGTGTCTCAGAATTCTGTTTGGATGTGCCAAGCCGGCTGTTCACTATGAGGCAGCAGATGTATCAACTGTCTACTTATCTGTCAGTCACCTCAAACTGCAACTCGCTGCTTCCCTTCCCCAAACTCTCTAGATGCTCTCTGGAATGCTAAGAGATGGTAAGTGAACATTTCTTCACCCAAAAATATAAATCAGAAGGAGAAGAGAAACCTAAGCGATATCCCAGCCCTGAGTGTTCTTTCAAGAGCTCCCACTTCCCCATGACTTTTTAGGTTCAGATCACTCCATTCATTCTTTGGCTTTCCAGGAAGTCATGTGACACTCATTAGCTAGAAGATGAACCCTAATTCTCCCCAAAGGCAGTGTCCCTCAGAAGCTAGACTTCCTGGCAGCAGTGGGTCAGGGACAAGGCTTGAGGGTGGAAAAAAGGAAAAGATAAGACTCCCATCCTCCAGATTTTAGTGTGTGTGAAGCCTGTTACCCAGCAAGAGGGGATATTAGGACAATCTGAGTACTATTTCATTGTGGTAAAATATGCATAACGAAATATTTATTTTAACCATTTTTAAGTGTACCTAAGTTTTGATATGTTATGCTTTTGTTTTTATTCACTTCTAGGTATTTTCTAATTTATCCAGTGATTTCTTCTTTGAACCATTGGTTGGTTAATTTCCACATATTTGTGAATTTTCCAGTATTCTTTCTGTTACTGACTTCTAATTTCTCATTGTGGTTGGAATGGATAACTTTGTGTGATATTGAAATGGAGTTTTAACTAAAGAACAACCCCCCCTTGGCTAAGAAGGCAGCTACAGGCCTTTCCAGCTGTGCTCGTCACTATGCCACCCTTCTTGTAATAATGTAACAACTGTGTGCTCTTTGTCCAAGCCAGCAGCCCTGCTAATCAGGTACCCAGCATTGCTTATCAGTTCTGCTTCTGTAACCTTGCTTCCTCAGTTTCTTAGGGAGGAACACTCTCTGCTTGGGGATGGGGGAGGTCCGGGATGCTTACATGGGATAATCAAGACCTTGTAGTGTACAAAAGTTACTGAGAACAAAGACCTGGTGCTCAGACTCTGGAGGTGACTCCTCTGAGCCCGCACCGGTGCTGAATAAACCTTGCTTTTCCATATCTCTGAGTGCTGTTTGTCTCCTTCCACTGCCACGGTTTTTGCAGTTTCTGCAACAATATCTACCTTTTAAAAATCTAAAGAGACTAGTTTTGTGTCTGCACATCCCAAAGCATGTTCATGTGCACTTGGGAAGTGTGCAATTCTGTTGCATAGAGTTTCTAAATATGATTTATGATTTTTTGGTCCAATTTTTTTGTTATGTTCTCCAAGTACTCTATATTCATACTTATTTTCCTTCTGTTTGGTTATTCTATCCCTTATTGAAAGTGGGGTATTGAAGTGACCAACTATTTTTATAGAATTGTCTATTTCTCCCCTCAATTCTGTCAATTTTTTCTTCATATATTTTGAGAGTTTGTTATTAGGTCTGAAAATGTTTATAATTATCATATCTTTTTGCTGTATTGAACTTTTTTTCTAATATATAATATCCTTCTTTATTTCTTGTATTCTTTTTTGGATTTAAAGTCTACTTTGTCTAATACTAGTATACTCACTTCACTTCTCTTTTGCCTACTATTTATAGGGAATATCTTTTTCCATCCTTTCACTTTCAATCCATTTTTGTCTTTGGATCTAAAATGAGTTTGTGTCTTACAGACAACACATAGTTGAATTATGTTTTTATAATCCTTTCTTCCAACCTCTGCCTTTGATCAGTGAGTTTAATTTATTTACTTTAAAATAATTACTGAAGAAGAGAACTTATTTTTGTCATTTTGCTATTTGTTTTATACATGAATTATAGCTTTTTTGGGCCCCTCTTTTCATCTATTACTACCTTCTTTGTGTTTAGTTTTTTTATATAGTGAAATTTTTTTATTTCTGCTGCCATTTCCTTATGTGTAAATTCTATAAATATTTTCTTTTAAGTTACCATTATATTAAACAGCTTAAAGTTATAACAGTATAATTAGAATTTATACCAACTTAACTTCAACAGTATACTGTTCCTGTAGCACTCCATGCCCTCTCATCAATATCCTTATTGAGGATTCCTTGTATATAAGAAGTCACTTCTCTCTTGCTGCTTTCAAGATTCCCTCTTTATCTTTGACAGTGTGACTCTAATGAATATCACAATGGGTCTCTTTGAGCTTATCTTACTATTTGTTGACCTTTTTGGATTTGTAGATTTGTGTATTTCATCACATTTGGGAAGCTTTCAGCTGCTAATTCTTCATATATTCTTTTGGCCATTTTTCCCTTCCTTCTTCCTAGATGTGTGTGTTGGTCAGCTTGATGAGACCCCACAAATCCTTTAACTCTGTTCACTTTTCTTCACTCCTTTTTCTTCCTGTTCAGATTCAGTAATCTTAATAATCATATCTTTAAGTTTTCTAATTCATTCTTCAGTTTGCTCAAATATGTTTTTGAACCCCTCTAGTGTATTTTTCATTTCACTTATTGTACCCTTCAGCTCCAGAATTGCTTTTTGGCCCCATTTTTATATTTTCTCTTTATCGATACTCTCATTTTGTCAATACACTGTTTTTCTATCTTTGTTTCTGTGTTCTTTTGGCTCTTTGAACATCTTTAAAACAATTGTTTTCAAGTCTTTTTATAATAAATCTGACAGCTGGACTTCCTCAGGTATGTTGTCTATACATTTATTTTGTTCCTTTGAATGGGCCATGCCTTCCTATTTCTTTGTATGTCTTGTAGTTTTTTTTGATTGAAAGCTGGGGCATTTGAATCTTATACTGTGATAAATCAGTAAGTCAGCATCTTCCTCCTCCACAAAGTTTCCATTGTTGTTGTTATTTAATTTTAAAAAATTGTTATAAGCTGCCTCCATGCTGGGTATTGGCCTAAAGTGAAAGTCTAAGGTTTTTTCCATCTCTTTCCCTGGCCATACTTTCTAAATTCCACTATATATAGGGTTGTTTTTGAATGCCCAAAACAGCAGGTCCTGCTGCTGTAAATTTCCTGGAAGCTGATTCAACTCATGAGGGTTGAACAATGACCATACAGCCTCTATGCCTTCCCCTTAGTAATCTGAAGAAACAATCTGTAGTTAGAACTCAGAACCCTGATATTTGGAGGACAGGGTCTTTATTACCCACTCTGGTTCAGGAAAGTCATGCCAGAAATGTGGATCTCTGTCCCTACAAATGCCTTCCGTGTGGCAAGGATTAGGTAGAAGATGAGTAGCTTTCACCATGCTAATGGCTGAAACTGATAGAAAATTAACTGCAATTTATCAGCCAAGCTATATCCTAGAAACTCCAAGTGTTCAAATAAACTTCAGAGTTACAACATAGCCACTTCACACTGTTTCTGGCATTACAATTGTTCAGCTGGAGAGATATATTCCTGCCAATTCCTACTCCATCATCTTCCCTGACATCACTCCTGACTTTATGTTTTAAAGGGATAGATCTGGTTGCTATATTGAATGTGGACCATATGATAGCCAGGACAGTTAGAAAATTGTTGAAGTGGAGATGTAATGTAAAGCATATTAAATATACTATGTATTACATATGAAAGTTTTTAAGAGAGTAAATTCTAATGGTTCTCATCACAAAGGAAAAAAATTTCCTATTTCTTTAATGTATCTGTATAAGATGATGGCTGTTCCTTAAACTTTTTGATGTAATCATTTCATGATGTACACAACTCAAATCTTTATGCTGTGCACCTTAAACTTATACAGTTATACACCAATTCATTGGTGATGTTCTATATCAACTGTATCTCAATAAGACTGGTAGGAAAAAATATAACACAAAAATGCAAATTCTAGGTTTGAATATTATATTCAAACCCTGTTTCTAAAAAAAAATAAATTAGTGATGTAATTCAGGTGAGAGATTGTGATAACTTGCACCAGAATGGTAGTGGAGAAATTTTGGATATATTTTGATGGTAAAGCCAAAGGATTTCCTAATGGTTGAATGTGGGGAGAGAAAGAGCAAGTGTGAGAGAGAGAAAAGAGTCAAGTCTGGCTTCAAGATTTTTGATTGAAGCAACTGGAGTGATAAACTTGTCATCAACTAAGATGGAACAAATATCAGGAGCCAAGTTTTAGCACATAGAGCTTGCAAAGTCTGAGTGACATGTATGTAGAAATAACTATCTGAAGTTCAACAGCAAAGTCTGATCTAGAAATATGGATATGTGAATAATGACACACAGGTAGAATTTCAACTGTGAGACTAGATAACATCACCAGGTAAGAGAGTAAAGTTGGAAAAGAAAAAGGATAGAACTTGGGGCACCCTAACATTAAGAGGTGAGGAAAGAGAATGAATCAACAAAATAAATCAAGAGTTACCAGTGAGGGAGGAGAACTATCAAAAGAGTGTTGTGTCTTAAAAGACAATAGAGGGAGTTCACATCATGGCTCAGTGGTAGCAAACCTGACTAGGATCCTGAGGACACAGGTTCAATGCCTGGCTTTGCTCAGTGGGTTAAGGATTCAGTGTTGCTGTGAGCTGTGTGTAGGTCACAGATGCGGCTTGGATCCTGAGTTGCTGTGGCTATAGCATTGGTCAGCATGGGAGTGCTAGCAAGGGAACTTACATATGCCACAGGTGTGGCCTTAAAAAGACCAAAAAAAAAAAAACCAAAAAAACAAAAAAAAAAACCCAGCACAATAAAGGATTATCTCAAGGAGAAGAGAGTGAGCAACCCTATGATGTGCTTCTGATAAATAAAATGAGGACTAAAACTTGACCATAGTATGGCACCATGTAGAATTCATTGGTGATGTTAATGAGAGTGTTTTGGGTTGAATGAACATTCCATTGGAGTGGACTTAAAGGGCATGGGAGGACAGAGCTCCAGTAGCACAATAGGTTAGCATGTGGTAATTATATAAAGGTCATGGGAGGAGAGGATTTACCAATTGAGCATTGACAATTTTGAGGAAGTTTTTTTCACAAACAAGAGCAAAAAATTGGGTAGTAATTTGTAGGAAGTGGATCACGAGTAAGTGTTTTAGAATGGAGCGATAATAGAGTGTATGTTCAGCAGTTAGGAATTATTTAGTAGAGGCTGTAACATTAATCTTATATAGAGAGGGGAGGACTCCTGCTGGAGAAATGCCTCTAAGTGAGTGAGATGTCATGGGATTTAGTGCATGGCCTGAGTGAGTGGTTCTTGATAGGAACTTGGACAGTTCATCTAAGTCTTAAGAAGGGAAGCAGAATCCTCAAAGGAGATGCTGGTGGTGATGGGAGTCCAAAGTCTCACTTCTGCTTGCTTGACTTTTCTTAGTAAGGAGGAGAGCAAAGTCATCAGTTGAGAGTAAAGGCAGCAGGTGAAGTGAAGATAAAGAGTTGTTTGGGAGAGCAACTATAGTTCTATAAAGAACTTCAGTACAACTGCCAGATGGGATTAAGGTTCATTTACAGTTTATGTCACAAGATTAAAATGAGACCACCAGCACGATCACGTCATTTTCTCCAGTGACATTCAATTACATGAAGTGTTGAATCTAACCTGTGCTGTGGTTTTTGCCAAATGAGAACAATGAAGTAAAATGGGAACAAGGGAGTTGAGGATGTGTGCCAGGGTGATGTAATGACTGACCATAAATTTAAGTAGGAGAAAGAGGACAGGAAGGGGGCAAAGGACAGTAGAAGAGTGACAGAAAGACAGATCAGAAGACTTAGAGGCAAAGAAACAGCATACTGAGGGGAGATTTGGAAAGATAGGTGGTGTGGCCAGAGAGTGGAATGGATAAGTAATTATGAAGGATTTACAATGAGTAAAAATAACAAGGTAGGGCTGACCCTGGGAGCCTGTGACTAATGGAGGGTGAAGAACTAGATCATCAGAGAGGATAAAAGTCTGTTTTCTTTTCTTACCATTGGCACAGAGCTTGAGACAGATTAGGCCCTCAATGAACATTTGTTGAATGAATTGGGGATGACTGACAACCACCTCCAGGCAATTCTGATTGATTTCCTATCTTCTCTGTTCCATTCCACTTGCTCTCAGTCCAGGATTGTTCAGGCAAAATTGCTTTAAATCCATGTGCAGGTGACCCTTGGCACAATTGCAGATTCTAATTGTAGTTCTTTCTCTTTTAGCGCATATTTAGCACTTACTTATACAGAGACTTCCAAGATGCTGGATGGTTCCACTCTCTCCTGCATCTCCTCTAACTCCCAAAACCTGCTCTGGGAAAGGAATAATATTTCTCATTTATACTTTGCTGTGAGTTAGTCATTGTTTCCTCTCTAAAGAGGGGCTACATTTAAATTGGGGGGAATAAAAGTGTTGGCCCCTGTGAAAATATTGTAGATGTCAGGAAGGCAGAGGAAGTTGTGTTTTGAAATCAAACCAGGGAGGCATAGCTGCCTTGCTGGACTTTGCCCTGGGTGTGCCTTGGGTGAGAGTGCTGGGTCAGTGGAAAGTCCCACCATAGACCAATCTGCTTCCCTTTTTTCCCCTCTGTTCTGAGAACACAGGCTGCAGTCCTGACACAGCAATCCCAAATGCGTATGAGCATCCTTGTATGGGAGAGAGAAGACATGCAGAAGTTTTCAGGCCAGTGACCAAACCCACACCACAGGAATGACAATGCTGGATCATTAACCACTAGGCTACCAGGGGACTCCTTTAACTTTTATTTTAATTAACGTTATTGAGGTATAATTTACATACTATGTATTTTTATAATACATACTTATATATATATATAATTTCAAGTGTAAATTCAAGTGTTATTTCAAGTGTAAAATTCGATGAGTTTTGTAACTAATGCCCAGTCAAGGTGGAGAATATTGCCATCAACCCAGGAATTTCCCCTATGCTCCTCTTCAGTCAATTATCCCTTCCCTTCACTCCAGGAAATCATGGCTCTGTTTTCTGACCCTACTGACCAGTGTGGCTTGTTCTAGAACCTTATATAAATGAAATCATACAATATGTACTGTTGAGATCTAGCTCTTTTCACTCAGCATAATGGCTTTTGAGGTTTACCCTGTTGCTGCTTCTTTATTGCTGATTAGTATCCCATTGAATGGATATAGCACCATATATCTGTTCACCTGTTGATGGCCATTTTTGTTGTTGATATCTTTTAACAAATAATCCACAGTTATTTAGCTTCATTAAGTACCATTAATGAAAGTGCTGAACTGGGCCTGGGGCACATTAACCACTGCTATAATACATGACTGACAGGGCAAATAAAGTCAATAGATAGAGACTGTTACTGTTTGTCTCCTTTACGTTTTCTTTAGCTTGGGTCCTTCTTTCCCTTATCTCTGCTGGTGAGATTAAGCTAACAGCAGAACAAATGGCCAAACAGCCTGTGAAGGGTGACTAGGATTCAAGGACCGTCTGGGGATTTGACTTGCTCACATGCCATGAGGTTTTGTTTTGAATTTTAGGGTTTGTGTGGATGATTTTCATTCATTAACATGGTTGCCCCAGTTTTAAATTGGAATGGGATCGCTCAGGAGTTCCTGGTTATCTGTCAGGTAGCCATGGACTGCACTAACTTGGGACCCACTTGTTCATAGGGAGTTAAGCTTTGCAGAGGACAGAATGAGCTGGGTCTTGCTTGCCTGGGACTCTAGCCCCAGTACCATGTCTATTAAAGTTCCATGAGCCATGTGGCTGTCACTTTGGAGGACACCAGAACTTGAAAAAAACTGCAACAGAAGCCCTCAGAAAACACATTTAAATTCTCCAATGCAATTATATACACTCTGCTAGAAAAATAAAGCCAAAGCTTGCATTTCTTGAACAACATTATCCCCAGATGCAAGTTGACCACTTCATCTGGTGCTCAAGGGAAGTAACAACCAGATAAAAGTGTCTGAGTGGGACTTAGGAAGAGACTGTACAATATTCCCCAAGTTGTGTGTTTTGCACTTCATGGAAAACAAGGGATTTTTAAGGGTAATATTGACAATGCAGGAGTTTCACATTTCATGCTGGCTTGATATAAGATGCTATTCCACTGAAAGCCCTTTCATTTACAAATACACTTACACTTTTATTATTATTTCTTTTGATCCTCACACCCGCCCTCCATAGGCAAACAGGGAAACTAATATTACCCCATTTTGCAAATGAGGATGCTGAAACACAGAAAAAGGAGCAGGGCTGTGGCCAGGGTGAGGAGGTGACCAGAGTCATTGAAAATAAAGTGTGGGATCTTGTGGTTTATTTAAAATGTTGATTTTGTTTTCATGATGGGATTTCTGCATTAATTTTGATTTTTAATGTATTGTGTTAAAATACTACTTACTTTGGAGCTCCTGTTGTGACTCAGCAGGTTAAGGACCTGACATTGTCTCCTTGGGAATGAGAGTTGGATCCCTAGTCTCCCTTAGTGGGTTAAAGATCTGGCGTTGGCATTCCCATTGTGGCTCATGGTAACAAATCCAACTAGTATCCATGAGGATCTCTGACCTCATTCAGTGGGTTAAGGATCTGGCTTTGCAGTGAGCTGTGGCGTAGGTCACAAACGCAGTTCAGACCCCATGTTGCTGTGGCTGTAACATAGGCTGGCACCTACAGCTCCAATTCCACCCCTAGCCTTGGAACTTCCATATGCCAAAGGTGCAGCCCCAAAAGTCAAAAAAAAAAAAGAAAAGATCTGGTGTTGATGCAAACTGCGGTACAAGTTGTAGCTGCAGTTCTGATTTGACCCCTAGCCCCATATGCCACAGGTATGGCTGTTAAAAAAAAATAATTAATTAAATTAAATTAAATACTGCTTACTTTGATTACTGAGCCTTTTGTATCTCAAGCTAGTGCCTTATTTGCCTAGTCCTGGCCCTACAGGTTGAATGGATTAGCTTGAATCCTATGAAGTACCCATTTATCAAGTGTCATATGGAATAAATAACAGTAATTTCCAATGGTTTAATGTCATGGATCCTCCCAGGATGGAGTCCTGAGGGCTCATGCAGGTCTCTGTGCTGCCTGTCACCCCCTTATTATTCTTCCCATTGGTCCTCAGCCTGGTTGTGCATTAGAATCAGCCATGAGGCTTCTTATTAAAACCAGAACCTGGAGTTCCCATCATGGCACAGTGGAAACAAATCTGACTAGGAACCGTGAGGTTGCGGGTTCAATCCCTGGGCTTGCTCAGTGGGTTAAGGATCCAGTGTTGCCATAAGCTGTGGTGTAGGTCGCAGATGCTGCTCGGACCTGGCATTGCTGTAGCTGTGGTGTAGGCCGGCGGCTACAGCTCCAATTAGAACCCTAGCCTGGGAACCTCCATATGCCACGGTCCTAAAAAGACAGGAAAAAAAAAAAACAGAATCTGAGTCTCGGGTTGGGGAATGCCATGTGTGTTTTCACAAAGCTCATCTGGTATGAACTTCTAGATTACAGCCCTTGGATTAAACTAGATTTAAACCAAACCGTAGAGGCAGGACATCCTGAATTTGAATTCTGGTGTCATCCCTTTCTAACCACAAGATCTGGATCAAGTTGCAAGTTATTGTGAGTACTAAGTAATGTCTCTAAGTGTCCAGCACAGTTCCTGACACCTAATACATCCTTCCTGGGTAACAATTAATACTTCTATGAGCTATTCCTTTGTGAAGTTCAGAGAAATTAAGTCAGTCACCCAAGCTCACACAGCAAGTTAACAAAAGAGCTGGGTTTGGGTGCCATACCTATCTGGCCCAGAGCCAGAACTAAATGACAATATTTGACATCCACCAGATGCTCCCTCTAAAGAAAACTACAGGTGTCCCTTCTGCACCCTGTGAGTGAGGACCAACATTGTCAGAGCTGCACTGAGCAGGTGGAAAGAGGAGTCACTGCAGCTCAGCTGAAGGTTCTTTTTTGGGGGGAGGCAGAAGCCCCTTGTAGCCCCTGTTCTGGGGTGGTTCATCCCCAAACTTGTAACTGAAGCTGCCAGCTGCCTTCATTTCCTCACTTCCAAGTATCTTTCTTTAACTGTTTCTGTCCTGGCTTCTGCTTCTAGCCCTCAGGCCAAACCTGTGACTTCCTGAGTGTCAACACTGTAGACACACTGGGGACCCCTGCCTGGCAAGACACTGCCCTTCCTGGGTTTCTTTCCCCTTTGGCTTTCTGCCAGGACACAGGCCAAAGAAAGTGACTTGGCCCAGCTCAGCCCCATCTCCTAACCCTTCTCCTCTCATGTGCCAAGTATCTCAGTCATCCCTGGTTCCCCTGTCCCTTGGCCCCTGCATCTGTGAGGCTACACTTGCCATCTTTGTCATCAGTGAGGCCCTTGCCTTATCTTGCTTTACAGGTAACCCCCCAATCATCCCTTCATTTCATTTTCTTTTTTGGCCATGCCTGTCATGTGGAAGATCCCAGGCCAGAGACTGAACTCTCACCACTGCAGTGACAATACCAGGTCTTTAACCCATGAGCCACAAGGGAACTACCTTTAAACCCAGATCTAATCATAAAGTTCCTTGCAGTTTCCCTCCCCTGCTTCCCCTGCATCTGGGCCACCTCTGCCCTACCAGCTGCTCCAGTCACCAACAGTGATTTTTAGGAATTCAGTTGTATCCACATTGTGAACTGGAGTTTGGCACTTGCCATCTGCCTCTAGATGGATTAAATCATGAGCTACTGCAACTGCCAACACGCACCATCCCCTGAAAGGAGCTCAGGGTGGAGACAAGGAGTGAGGCACTCTGCGCTCTGGAAAAACTGAAAGACAGGTCTTCAGATAGATATTTTCAGAAGACTTTATGTGCCCAATCCTTGGATCTCCTGGTATCTAGAAAATCATTAAATGGTGATGTCTGCTCCTAGGGATTGGTAGTAACCTTCGTGAGACAAGCAGCAAACCTTGGTGAAATGTGTGCATGGCTGCATGCACCTCTCTTTTCAGCTTTATCACATATATCCTGATATTCCCCCCTTTCCTCTTTGGGGTGGTATTTCAGAACTGTCTAAAATGCTGCCTCCTGGGCTATAGTTAAGTCAACAAAACAAAGGATGTCACAGACATCTGTGAGTGTAGCCACCTCCAAGTGTGAGTCAGTGAACCCTAAGGGAACTTAGGAAAGAAACAAAGAATACTTGCCATCTAGCAGTCATCAGACTGCAGCCACTCCTAAGAGTGAGCCCTGAGGAAACTCAGGCTCTGAAAACACAAGATATTTGCCCCAGATGGCTGGGTTGTATATCAAAGGAATGATTTCAGTGAGCCCAGGCCTTTGCATCTTCCCATAGAAAAGTACCAAATTCCTCGACTTAATATACCTGGTTTTCTGTTACTAGAAGTAATTTTTTGTTCCTACTTACTAACTGCCTTTTTGTTGCAAAAACTCCAATGTATCTTAGCTCCTCCCTTGCCTCCCTGGATTGGATTCCTCAGGGTTACTTTAGATACTTCCTCCTGGGCTTAAGTCCTAATTTTGCCCAAAATAAAACTTAACTCTCAGCTTTTAGTTGCGCATATGGGGTGGGACTTGGGACTCTGCCTTTATAAAAATTTCCCAAGTGATGCTAATGCTGCTGGTCCATGGTCCACACCTTGGGCAGCAAGGATGAACTCCTAGGGCTGAAGTAGGTCAGAGGAGGCAGGTTTCAGTGTGGGCCAGAGTAGTCCCAGGACAATGCATTGGGTCTAGGATGATGGCAATGCTTGGGTAGGTAGATGAGATGGGGAGAAATGGCCTTCTGAAGTCATCAGCTCTCTGCTTTCAGGGATATGGGAGCAAGGAATGCTTTCAAGGACTTGGGACTCATGCCCCAGAGGTCCCCCTTAACAAGTAGCTGCACGAGGCAGGAGTTCCACATGTGGATAGCCCATTTTGAAATGCCTCATCTGATCATGTCAAGAATCATTTTGCTAATTAGGAAATCAGAGCCAAAGGAAGTTCTGAGTGCTCTACAAGTAGCAGCAGCAGTTAAAAGGGAACAATCTTTCCTGAGTGGTTCCTCTTGGGGGAGCATTTCTGCTGGCTCCAGAACTTTGGCCATCTATAAAGCTTAGCAGTGGAAAATAAGGAAATTCTCAAGGAAGAGGAGCCGTTGGCCAGCACCAGAGAAAGGACAGCTCATGACCAAACCATGTTGCCTACAGTGGAGACCTTTGAAATTAATGGTAAAGTACTACTCCCCAATAATGACATTGCCTGTGATATAGTCTTTCTCTTGGCAACACAAGAGTAGACAAGTCAATTGAAAGTCTAGGTTTGCACCTTTGACTCTCAATAATACAGTTCTGTTTGCTTTCATGCTTCCATCAGAAATTTGTATGATGTTAGTAATAAGTGCTCTGTCTTTAAGTATACAGGGGTTTTTGTTGTTGTTGTTTGTTTGATTTTGCTTTTTAGGGCCACACCTGTGGCATATAGAGGTTCCCAGACTAAGGGTCTAATCGGAGCTACAACTGCCAGGCTATGCCACAGCAATGCAGGATCCAAGCCACATCTGTGACCTACACCAAAGCTCAAGGCATCCCAGATCCTTAACCCCCTGACTGAGTCCAGGGATTGAACCCCCAACCCCATGGTTCCTAGTTGGACTCACTTCCACTGCACCAGGATGGGAACTCCCAGGGATTTTTTTCTTTAGTTTCACAACTCCTTTAAATTGCACTTAAATATTTTCCCTTTGATTGATCCTACTGTTTATTATATGGCCCTCCTTTTTATTAGTGTCTCATTCTGACATGAGGTTATAGGTGTGATGAACTGTGTGATGAAAGAATAATGCAGAACAAGAGGGATGAAAAAATTCCACAAAAACTGAAGCCAAGTTTTATATTTATTTAATGCCATTCCAACAAAATTCTTTAAGGTGACTTCTGTTAAAAATCCTGTGTTGCTCAGGGAGCAATTTCTCCATCTGGTGTGTCCTAGGATATATTATAGCTTGGTAATTAGTTTGTCTTAGATTATACTCATATTTTAAAAATTCAGTCAACTCTGTTGTTTTTTTTTCTCCCTCAGTGTTACATGGGTGATACCTTTTTTAAAATCCTCTAGAATTTGTAGCATTTAAAGTCATTGTTGAGTGCTTTCCTCAGGGGATCTCTGATTTCTCATTTCAGAATATCCTTTTGAAATTGTCTTCCAAGTCAATCAGTCACCCCCATTCCCAGTCTTTTCTGGAAGTTATATGTGTGGGAACAAATGCAGCACCATCCCCTGTCCTGACTCTCCTTCTCATCCAGAGTCTGTCTGTGAAGGTCACTGTCTGGAATTTATGGGGGTCCAAAGATGGGGGATCCAAAGATGAGTGGTCCAAGGCTCTGCCTTTAAGAATTTATGGTGGTATGACAAAGAAAGCAGGGGCATAAGTGACTTTAATTGTTGGCTACTCAGAACTTTGGGGAAGGCAGCATTTTGAACTTATGACTTTTTAAGATGCTGAAAATGTTCAAGCAAAGTCAGATGATAAAACATATTTGCACCTACTACCTGCTGGGTGTTGCACTCAGCACTGAGGAAACAGACAAAGATCAGCATGGCCTCTGGCCTCAGGGAGCCCATAGTCATGCTGGCGGTGGCAGGAGGATGGCAGAGCGAGCCTATCCATAACCTACCTCTATACAATTCATTGCTGGCTCTCACTGAGATTTTCACAGGACCTTATGGACAGATCCAACCTGGTTTGGGGCCCTGGAGGGCAGAGCTGAGACCTCTTCTAAAGTTTAAAGGATAAAAAGGATTGCTTAGAGAAAGGAGATGGTGGCGAGGGTACCATGTGTTTATGATATACTTAGAAGGAATATTAAGAAAAAAAAATACAAATAACTTCATACTGTTGGGCCAAAATTGGATGGGGAATCTTAGTGGGGATTGACAGTAGGACAAATTAATTTGGACTTCACCCTGAGGGCAATTGGGGAGCTTTGAAGAGATTGAAGCTGGGCTGAGAGGCAGTGATTGGAATTTGATGGGGTGGTGGATGGGGGACGAGCTGGAAAGAGTAACGCCAAGGACAGAGGACAGCTGGGCAGCAAGAGATGATGAGAAGCAGTGGGTGTGTTGAAGGAAGAGAGAGAATACTCTGGAGAATTATTAGAAGTCAAATCAGTAGTTCTATAGTGGGGACACAAGGCAAGTGAGGACGATGAAAGAGTCAAGGGTGAATCTCAGATTTCTGACTTGGGTTTATAGATGCAACAAACTAAAAATTTAACCAAAACCCCAAATCAGTCCAGTTTGGATGGAACATTTTCCTAAATGTTTTCACAACTTCCTGTCTCTCCTCATACAAAGAACATGGAACACATGGAACTTTCTAGATGAGAGCCATTATGGAGTGATCACCGTGAGGCTCTGTAACACAGGGACACCCTTGGGACTTACTGAGATTAAAAAAAAAAACAAAATCAACTTGCTTCAGCACTAAATGGCTCCAAGCTTGTTTACCTGTCAGTTTATCTATCTATCTATCTATCTATCTATCTATCTATCTATCTATCTATCTATCTATCACCTATCTATCTACCTATCTGTCGGCTGAAGACTGCTTTGGTTTTCTGAAGAGACTGCATATTTTGGCTCTTGCTGCCCTGAAGGTCCAGCGAAATCCTGGTCTCCCCTCATGAACCAGTATCAGCCTCTTCCCTTTAGCAACAGAACATTTGAGCTTAAACAAGAGCTTTCTCGTTTGTCCCTGTGAACAACATCTTTCTGGAATGTGCTCCTTTCCACTCTCTTGAAAATATGAGCATTTGCCTGTCTCAAGTCTTCCTGTCACTTTTCTGATGTGTCTGGCTCTTCAAGTTCTGTTACCACACCAAGCCCCTTCCAATCTTTGTGGTATTATCTGATCCTCTTACCAGAAGCCCTCCACTATTTCAGGTTTCACATCTTTCTTCATAATATTTCTTCCACCAATTTCAGTCTGAAGAACATCCTTATTGACAAAGAAGACCTCTAAAAATACAAATTGAGAAATCATGAGTTTTTGTGCTGTTTGTTTGTCTTAACATTAAGCATTGGTCCCAGCATTGTATCTACCTGTCCCTTCTTCCTGCACTGAAGTTAATTTTAAATGTTCTGCCAACAGACCTTAACCCCGGAGTGCATTCAGGGTCAGCCTTGCTGATAGGACTACTTTCACTTCATGTCATTGTTCTGATGTAATTTTTTTTTGTCATGTCACTATTTTCATCATTTAAAGAAATATGATTTATGCAGAGGTGATTTTTTTCCCACTATTTTTTGGAAAGTAATTCTAAATTCAGAGACAGTTGCAAAAAAAAAAATGTACAGGGAAGCTCTGTGACCTTCACCCATTTTTCTCTAGTGATAAAATCTTGCACAGCTATAGAACAATATGCCAGGTAGGAAACTGATACTAGTATAACCCAAGAGCTTTTTAGATTTCTTTAGTCTTACATGCTCTCATTTGTGTGTGTGAATATAGGTCTCTACAATTTTACCAGATGTGTGTATTTGTGTAACCATCACCAAAATCAAGATACAAAACAATCCATCACCACAAACATCTCATGACTTTTTTATAGACACACATACTCTCTTTGCCCACCCAAAAATCACTACTTCCCAGTAACCACTAATCTGTTCCTCCTTTCTATAACTTTGCTATTTAAAAAATATTATATAAATAAAATTCCACAGCATGCAACATTTTAAAGATTAGCTTTTTTTTTCATGTAGCATAATTCCATTGAGATCCATCCAAGTTGTTGTATGTATCAATAGTTGGTTCTTTTATTAATGAGTATTATTTATGTATATTATTGTGTGATATGAATGTATCACAGTTGGTTTAACCATTCACTCATTGAAAGACATTTGGGTTGTTTCCATTTTGGCTATTAAAAATAAAGCTTTTATGACCATTTATATAAGCATAAATTTTCATTTCTCTGTGATAAATGCCCCAAAGTGAAATTTCTAGATTGTAAATATATGTTTGGTATCACAGGAAGCAGCTAATCTATTTTTCCAGTGTAAATGTACCATTTTACATTCCCACCAGCAGTGTGCATCTGATTTCCTTTTTTCTGTATCCTTACCAGCAATTGGTATTATTACTATTTTTATTTTAGTCACTTTGATAGACATGTAATAGTGATATGTCATTATAGTTATAATTTGCTTTGCTTTTCCTTGATAGCTAATAATGTTGAATATCTTTGCATGTTCAGTTGCCATTTTATACCCTCATAAGTGAAATGCCTATTCATGTCATTTGCCTATGTTTTCACTGGTGTGTTTTTGTTTGTTTTTTTAAGGGCCGCACCTGCAGCATATGGAAGTTCCCAGGCTAGAGGTAAAATTGGAGCTGCAGCTGCTGGCCTACACCACAGCCACAGCAATGCTGGATCCAAGCTGAGTCTGCAAATTACACCACAGCTCATGGCAAAGCCAGATCCTTAACCCACTAAGTGAGGCCAGGGATCAAAAACGCATCCTCATGGATACTAGTCGGGTTCATTAACTGCTGGGCCATGAAGAAACTCCGGATTTTTTGTGTTTTTACTAAGCTAAACTAATAATAAATGTTTTGAGAATTCTTGATACATTCAAGATACAAGTCTGGATATTTTTCAGATATTCTCTCCCAGTCCATAATTTGTCTTTTTATCCTCCTAACAAAGTCTTTTGCAAAACCAAAGTATTTAATTCTACTGAGGTCCAATTTATTGATTTTCTTTTTATGGATGGTGCTTTTGGTGTCAAGACTGAGAACTTTTCACCTAGCCCTGAGTCCTGAAGAATTTCTCCTAGACTTAATTCTAAAAGTTTTATAGTTTTACATTATAGTACCATGGTTAATTGTGAGTTGATTTTTTAAGATAGGAAGTTGAGGTTGGGTTTGTTTGTTTGTTTTTCTTGTGGATATCCAATTGCTTCAATACCATCTGCTGAAAAGACTATCCTTCCTCTAGTTAATTACTTTTGCTCCTTTGTCAGAAATCAGTTGGATATACATCTGTGGGTCTATTTCTGTGTTCTTTATTCTGTCCCATTAATCTACATGTCTATCTCTGCACCAAGACTGCATTGTCTTGATACTGTATGTCTTGACATCAGGTAGTTATTTCTCACATTTAGTTCTTTTATTTCAACATTAACTTCTGGAACTTCTGCCTTTCCATATAAATTTTGGTATAAATTTATACCTACAAAAATCCTTTCTGGGATTTTTTAAGAATTATATCATACCTCTAGATTAGTTTGAGAATTGACATCTTTACTATATTCAGTCTTACAATCCATGAATATGATATGTTTCTAAATTTATTTAGGTCATTGGATTTTATTTTTAATAAGGATTGTATAACTTTCAGCATGCAGATCCTGCATACATTTGGTTAAATTTATATCTAAATATTTCATTTTCTTTGGAGCAATTATAAATGCCATTCCATTTTTAATTTTGATTTCCACTCATTTGTCAGTTGCATATAGAAAAAGGGAATGAGAACAGACTTCCTTGTCTTGTTCCCAATCTAAAGAGAAAATTTTCTGTCTTACCATTATGTGTTATATAAACTTTAGATATCTTGTAGATGCTCTCTCTCTCTCTCTCTTTAACTTGAGGAAATTCTCTTCTGGTTCTGTTGTTGTTAGTTATTATGAGAATTATAATTATGACAGTTATATTACAAATTGGATTTTGTTAAGGTCTTTTTATTCATCAACTATATGATTATATGGTTTTTCCTCTTTAGGCTACTGATATGTTGATTATAATGATCAATTTTCAGGTATTGAACTGGTCTTACATACCTGGAAATTCCTTAGTCATGGTATATAAATCCTATTGATATTGCTTTATATGGTTTACTGTTATTTTGTTGAAGATTTTTGTATGAAATTTGTGAGAGATATTAATCTTTAGTTTCCTTTTTTGTACTGTCTTTGTCTGATTTTGTTTTTTTCTTTTTTTTTTTGGTGGCGGGGGAGGTGCACACTCGCAGCATGTGGAAGTTCCCAGGCCAGGGGTTGAAGCCTAAGTGATAGCTACAGCCTCACCAGAACCGAGCTGCATCTGCAATGGCAGATCAGTTAACCCACTGAGAGAGGCGAGGCCAGGGACTGAACCTGCATCCTCATGGATTCTAGTCAAGTTCCATTACCACTGAACCATGACGGGAACTCTGTGTTTGTCTAATTTTCATATTAGGGTAATAGAAAATGAGTTGGGGGTATTTTCTACCCTTTTATTATTCATAAAAAATTGTTTAAACTTGGTGCTAAGTACTTTTTTAAAGGTTAGGATACTCCAACAAAATTATATGGACCTGGATATTTCTTTTAAATTACAAACTTAATGTGTTTAATGGATATAGATATTTATATTATCTATTTCATCTTAGTTGAATTTTTGTAGTTTGTAATTTTTGAGGAAATGGTTCATTTCTTCTAAGTTGTGAGCAAAAAGTTAGTTGTATTTTCTTATTTTTTTTTCTGTCCTTTTTTTTTTTCTTTAGGTCCGCACATGTGGCATATGGAGGTTCCCAGGTTAGCGGTCAAATCAGAGCTGTAGCCGCTGGCCTATGCCACAGCAACAGCAAAGCTGGATCTGAGCAATGTACACCACAGCTCATGGCAACCTCGGATTTTTAACCCACTGAGAGAGGCCAGGGATGGAATGTGCGTCCTCATGGATACTACTCAGATTTGTTTCTGCTGAGCCATGACAAGAACTCCTCTTATTTTCTTTTTAATAGTTGCAGCATCTGTGGTGATACTACCTGTTTTATTTTTGATATTGGTGATTTGTGTTTTCTTCCTTTTTATATTGGTCAGTCTTGCTAGAGATTTATCAATTTTATTGATTTCATTCAAAGAACTAGATTTTTTTGTAGGGTAGATAAAGTTTATTATTAGATTTTGAAACTGGAGTATTTTAAAATTATAGTTGATTTACAATGTTATGCCAACTTATGCTATACAGCAAAGTGATATATGTATATATATATACATATATATACACATATACATATATACACACACACATTCCTTTTATATATATCTTTTTCATCATGATCTATCCCAGGAGATTGGATATAGTTCCCTGTGCTATAGAGTAGGAACTTGCTGTTTCAGATTTTTTTCTTTTGTATTCTTATTTTAAATCTCATTGATTTCTGCTCAGATCTTTATTGTAACCTGTTTAGGGGTTATTTTGTTCTTCTTTTCTGGTTTCTTGAGGTAAGAACTTAGTTTATTGACTTGTGACCTTTCCTCATTTGAAATGTAAGTATTTAGCGCTGTAAATTTCCCTCCCAGTGCTATTTTAGCTGTATCCCATACTTTGATGTGTTGTATTTTCACTATCATTCAGCTTTATTTTAAAACTTTTTTCCTTTGAGACTTTCTCTATGATCCATGCATAAGTTAGAAGTTTAAAAAAAATTCCAAGTATTTGGAGATTTTTTTCTATTGCCTACATGTTACTGATTTCTGTTTTGATTCCATTATTGTCAGAGAACACACTCTGCAAAATTTAAATTCTTTTACATTTTATTGGGTTTGTTTTATGACCCATGATATGGTCTTAGGGAATATTCCATGTATGCATGCAAAAAAATGTGTATTCTACTGTTGTTGCTTGGAATAGTCTATAAATGTTAGATCCTATTGGTTGATGGTGTTGTTCATTTCTTCTATATTTTTGCTTATTTCCTATCAATTGCTGAGAATGGGATGTTAATGTCCCCAATTATAAGTGACATTTGTCCATTTCTCCTTTCAGTTGTATCAATTTTTTTTCATGTGAATAGAAGAGCTACTGTTTGATTTCTTACAGATAGCTTATAATTGAATCCTGCTTTTAAATTCACTTTGCCAATATCTGCCATTTACTTGGTGTATTTAGACTATTTATATTAAAGTAATTTCACATATGGTAGGTTTAAATCTGCATTTTATTTTGTATTTACTCTGTTTCCTCTGTTTCTGATTCATCTGTTTCTCTTTTCTTACCTTCCTATGGGTTACTTGAGCCCTTTTTTAGAATTCCATTTTATTTATTTTCAGGTTATGGGGGTACATCTCTTCAAGTAGTTCATTTAGTTGTTGCTCTGGGCATTACATATGTTATGGATTATATCTGTGATACATAACTTATCACAGTCTATTGGTGTCAACATTTTATGACTTTGAGTGAAGTATAGAAATATTATATCCATTTATGTCTTTCTATCCTCTTAACTTTTAAAAATGAATTGTCTGAGGTATTCCTCCACATACACTGAGTACCATATCAGATAGTATTAAAATTTATGTTTCAACCATCAAATGTGATTCTTTAAAATTATTTGGAGAAGGATGGAGTTCCCATCATGCCTCAGTGGTTAATGAATCCAACTAGGAACCACAAGGTTGCGGGTTCAATCCCTGGCCTTGCTCAGTGGGTTAAGGATCTGGTGTTGCTGTGAGCTGTGGTGAAAGTCGCAGATGTGGCTCGGATCCTGCATTGCTATGGCTCTGGTGTAGGCTGGTGGCTACAGCTCTGATTGGACCCCTAGCCTGGGAACCTCCATATGCTGTGGGTATGGCCCTAGAAAAGACAAAAAGACACACACACAAAAAAATTATGGGAGACAGGATTAAGATGGCAGAATAGAAGGCCTGGAGTCAACTTCTCTCCTAAAAACAACAAAATTCACAACTAAAGACTGAGTGCTCTTCACCCAAATGGACTGGAAACCTTAAAAAAGATACCCTACTCTAGAAGAAAAAGAGGAGGCCACATCAAGAGGTAGGAGGGGCGATTTCATGATACAAACAACCCCATACCTCCCGGGTGGGAAGCTCCACAGACTGAAAACTAACTGGTTCACAGAGACTCACCTACAGGAATGAGAGTTCTGAGCCCCACATCAAACCCTCATGTGTGGGGATCCGGCACTGGGAGAAAGAGCCCCTGGAGCATTTGGCATTGAAGACCAATGGGGCTTGTGCACAGGAGCTCCACAGGACTGGGGGAAATGGAGTCCCCATTCTTAAAAGGTGCACACAGACTTTCACGTGCACTGGGTCCCAGGGCAGAGCGAGGTCTCCATAGGAATCTGGGTCAAACCTGACTGCAGTTCTTGGAGGACATCCTGGGAAAACAGGGTCAATGTGGCTTGTTGTGAGGGATGGACATTGAAGGCAAAGCTCTGGTGAATATTCAGCAGCTGCCTTTCCCTGGAGGTGGCCATTTTGGGAAAATCTGGCCCCACCCATAAGTCAGCCTGAGAAGCCCCAGGGCAAACAACAATCCAGGTGGGATCACAGCCCTGCCCCTCAGAAAACAGGCTACCTAAAGACCCCTCAGGCAAACGGCTGTCTCTAATCCCATCCAGAGACTAAGCCCCACCCACCAGAGGGATTAGAATCAGCTCCACCTACCAGTGGGCAGGCATCAGCCCCTCCCATCAGGAAGCCTACAGCAAGCCCCCATACCGACTTCAGCCACAAGGGGGGGCAGACTCCAGAAGGAAGAGAGGCTACAACTCTATTATCTATAAAAAGGTCACCACACCAACAACCTATAAAAATGAAAAGACAGAGAACTATAACTCAGATGAGGGAGAAAGGAAAAACACCAGAAAATCAGCTAAGCCATGGGGAGATTCTCAGCCTCCAGGAAAAAGACTTTAGAGTGCTGATGCTGAAGATGATGCAAGACATTGGAAATAAACTGGAGGCAAAGATGGATAACTTACAGGAAATGATGAGCAAAAAGATACAAGATATAAAACTTAAACAAGAAGAGATGCAAAATACAATAACTGAAATAAAAAATTCACTAGAAGCAGCTAACAGCAGAATACAGGAGGCAGAAGAATGAATAAGCAAGGTGGAGGACAGATTAATGGAAATCACTGATGCAGAACAGAAAAGAGAAAAAAGATTGAAAACAAATGAAGAGAGTCTCAGAGAACTCTGGGACAACGTGAAACACACCAACATCCATATTATAGCGGTGTCAGAAGGAGAAGAGAGAGAGAAGCAGACAGAAAAAATATTCCAAGAGATAACAGCCAAAAACTTCCCTAACATGGGAAAGGAACAACTCATTCAAATCCAGGAAGCACAACAAGTACCATATAAAATAAACCCAAGGAGGACTGCACCAAGACACATATTAATCAAACTGACCAAAATTAAAGACAAAGAGAAAATCTTGAAAGCAGTTAGCGAAAAGAAACAAGTAACATACAAGGGAACCCCAATAAGGTTATTGGCAGATTTTTCAGCAGAAACTCTGCAGGCCAGAAGGGAGCGGCATGATATACTTAACGTGATGAAAGGAAAAAACCTCCAAGCAAGATTACCTTATCCAGCAAGGCTCTCATTCAGATTTGAAGGAGAAATCAAAACCTTCACAGATAAGCAAAAGTTGAGAGAATTCAGCAACACTAAACCAGCCTTACAGCAAATACTAAAGGAACTTCTCTAGTCAGAAAAGAAAAGACAGCAACAGGAAACAAAAATTCCACAAATGACAAGGCTCACCAGTAAAGATACGAAATCATCCATGCACAGTTATACCACCAAAATCAGAAATCATGAGAAGAGGTGGGTACAAATGCAGGACACTGGAGATGAACTTGCAATTAAGAGAACAACAACTTAAAACAATCTCATATACATATAGACTCTTATATCAAAACTTCAGAATAACTGCAAACCAAAAATCTACAATTGATATACAAACAAGGAATCTCTGGAGAAGAAATATATCTCATAGTAAATAAGTCCATAGTAAATGAAGGGGGTCATTTGACATCATTCTTGGAATGCCGATGTCTTCTTACATCTGATTCTGATTTCCTCTCCATCAAAGAATTTGTGATAATTATAATTAAATAATGCAACTGTACATTACAATTAAATAATACAGTACTAAAAAATTATGACTAGAAGGATGGTCTAGTTATAGTCCTATATTTTACTCATTCTTTTTTCCATTTTTCTGGTCTTCCTTCCTTTTTTGAAGTGCCACATCTTCTTCTATCATTTCCATTCTGTTTGCAAAACTTTCTTTAGCTAGTTTTAAAAGGTAAGTTTACTAGCAATAACTTATCTTAGTTTTCCTTCATCTAAGAATCTCTATTTCCCATTCATTGTGGAAGGATATTTTCACTAGATATAGAATTCATGGTTGACAATTCACATCTTTCAGCACACAAAAAACATTGTGCCACTTCTATGTGATCTCCAGGGTTTAAGATGAGAAATCTATTGTTATTATAATTTGGTATTATTTTATAGGTAATGTGTCATTTTTCTCTGCTTTCAAGATTTTTTCTTTTTCTTTAGATTTTTAATTGTCTTTATCTCTAGATTTTTTTCAGATTTTTACCTGAGTGTGATATGTCTTGGCATGGATTTCTTCAAAATTATCATATTTGAGATTTGCTCAACTTTTTGAATCTGTAGGTTTATGTCTTCCAAAAAGTTTGAGAAACTTTCAGCTATTATTTCTTCAAATATTTCTTCAGCTTCACACTCTTTCTGGAACTGCAATGATATGAGTATTATGTGTTTTTTATGGACTCACAGGTCTCTGAAGTTCTGTTTATTTGTTGTTGTTGATAATGATTTTCTCTGTTTTTCAGATTAAGTAATTTCTATTGTTCTATCATTTAGTTCATTGCTTCTTTATTTTGTCATATTTATCACACTATTGAGCCAAAGTAGTGAAGTTTAAAAAAATTGGTGTCTTGAAGTTATAAAATTTCCATTTTGTTCTTTTATGTATCTTCTACTTTGGGGCAAGATTTTTAAAAGAAGTTTTATTTGAAATTACTCATTAAAGCGTTTTTGTTATGGCTTAAAATTTTTTTTTGGTCTTTTTTAGGGCTGCACATGTACCATATGGAGGTTTCCCTACAGCCACAGCAAGACCAGATCAAAGCCACGTCTGTGACCTAGACCACAGCTCATGACAATGCCAGATCCTTAACCCACTGAGCGAGGCCAGGGATCAAACCTGCATCCTCATGGGTAGTAGTCAGATTCATTTCTGCTGAGCTATGACAGGAACTCCTGTTATGGCTTAAAATTCTTATGAAGAATTCCAACATTTACGTCATCTCAGTGATAGGTTTAGATTTAGTTTTCTTACATAAATTCTTAATGTTTATTACATAGATTCTGGCCTATTTTGTGGACATGTGGAAGTTCCTAGGCCAGGGATAGAACCCATACCACAGCAGCAACCTAAGCCACTGCAGTGACAATGCCTCATCCTTAAACTGCAGCGCCAAGGGGAACTCCAGACCTTTTTCTTCATTGCATTCTTTTAAAAATTGAGATTTTATTTCCCTCTGAAGCCATATTTCTACTGTGAGTCAGACAACAGGACTGTCAAATTTCTATAACTGGCTTTCCTAAAATTTTCAACCAGAATTGCCATATTTTACTCCAGGAAAGCTCGTTCTTATTCAAATGAGTATTTTTTTTTATCATTCTCTTATCTCAAGTAACTCTTTGTCATTGGTCAAATCCAATCCAGAGTAGGTATTTTCTTTGCAGTTTCTTCTTACCACTAAGAGATGAAGTGATCAGCATAGGGGTCAAGAATTTATCAGATCCTCTGTTTTGTACAGAGTGAGTTAGACAAAGTCCACAGACTTGAAGTCCCCAGTTTCTAAAATACTTTGCCACAATGCCAAGTAATAGCTCTGAATTAAAAAGCATCTGGGCCTGATCTATTCTCATCATACTACCATGTCCACTTTCCCCTTCATCATCCTTACTCAAATGTCTTGCACCATCCTCCTACTATCCAGTTTGAAAATATCTTTATATCTCCAATGTTGACCCTCACCCCACCTCTGACCTCTATAGTACCTATACCTCTGAAGCATAGTTCATCTCTCTATTCCCATTATGTGTTATGTTTCATCATGTTTAGTGCTGTTTATGAGATTTTATTCACCACCCAACACCTTCTGTCAAATGCAAGACTTCCCTTGTGTGTTATCCTTACCGTGATGATTGTATGGATACTGAGGTCCTAAATTGCATTCACAATACTCTCTTATCACTTCTAAACTGGCAGCATTCAACTCTGTCCATGTTTAGCATCTAAATCTCAACAACCACTCATTTCTCCATTCATCTAGCCAGCCATCATCTTCCCAGCATACCTAAGAAACTTCCAGGCCATCTGGAAGAGATTGAGACATAGACACAGTCCAGGGTGCTCAGTGCCACAGTGGAAGAAAACACAGAGTGATGTGGGAATTAGAGAAGGGTCCACCCAGCACAGGGGAGCCAGAAAATCTATCTTGGAGCAGGAAAACTCCACTGTTCTCCCAAAGGAGAAGAACTAGTTCTGCTGAAAGAAGGAGGGGAGGCTGGGTATTCAGAGAAGATATGCTGCCTGAAGTCAGAAAGGTGTAAGCAGAGTGGTCCAGCCTGACCATTGCTCTACCTGGAGGTGTGGCATGGAGTTTCCATAGGAGATCTGGATGGCATCCAGGCTTCATGTACCAGGCAGGAGCTGTTTGTCCTAAAGGCAGTGAGTCACCATTAAAGAGCTGAAGGCAAGGAGACAACTTGACCAGGTTGTATGTTCGAGAGCTCACTCAGGCTGCCAAGTCAGCCCAGACTCTGAAGGTGCATGGTGGAGACACCCTGTGCTAGACTGAGCCTCACCACATGTCTTAAAGGAATATGAGGCAGCTGCAAAATAAATAGTTAAATTTCTACTGAGGAAACTAGAAGGGTAAATCATTCATTGCAGAAAGCAAGCTTCTGTAAATGATATGCAATATGTAATTGTAATATGATGTTATTAATATATTATTAGTGTAAAATTAAAAGAAAAAAACCAAGTCTACCTAGGAGTATATGGGTTTGTAAATTTCTGAGAGAAATGTGGAGTGGGAGGAAGGCCACACCCCAGAATGCTAACACAGCTTACTTCAATGGGTTAGGACCTCCGGAGGTTAATTGCAAGATTATTTATTCTTGCAATGCTCTCCATATTGTTTGACAAATTGTATTAAGCGTGTTTTGCTTTTTAAAAAAATTACATGTAGAAATTCCTAGTTTATTTATTTTCCTTTATTTTTTTCTTTTTCTGCCTCCCCAAGGCACATGGATTTCCCAGGGATCAAAACCAAGCCACAGTTGCAACTTACACCACAGCTATAACAACACCAGATCTCAGATCCTTTAACCCACTATGCCTGGCAGGAATCGAACCTGCATCCTGGTGCTGCAGAGACATCACCCATCCCATTAATCCTCTCACGAAAAACCTGGACAATCACCACAAACATAGTCACTGCAGAGTCTTTACTCTTTTTTGCAAGTGCCAACCTTGGTCTTTGCAGTGCCCCTGACTTTCTTCATTCTGTTCTTTTTTTCTTTTTTTTTCCCTGATGTTTTCCTGAGGTCTTTTTCTTCTCATACAAGCCATGTCTTACAAACCTGTGTCTGGGCTAATTTTTCTTTGTGTAATTCAAGGCATCCTAAATCAGACCAAAGCCAGTTGCCTTGCCACCACCAAAATGGGTTTTGAATCCAAACATAAATATGATATCTGGTGTGTCTTGTACATTTGGTTATTTTTTTCCTGAATTTCTGTTTTAGGGTACTGTTGCCTTCCCAGGGTGAAGGACATGGATGACTGTTTGTTTCCACTCAAGTAGTCAGCTGGTCATGAACTTCCTGGTCCC
This sequence comes from Phacochoerus africanus, assembly GCF_016906955.1. Taxonomy (NCBI): domain Eukaryota; kingdom Metazoa; phylum Chordata; class Mammalia; order Artiodactyla; family Suidae; genus Phacochoerus; species Phacochoerus africanus. The sequence goes on from NC_062546.1 coordinate 88,900,628, forward strand.
AATAGTTACTGTGTCATTCATGATGGCGGCTGGTCTTCAAACAGCCAGGGAGGAAAAGAGCAAGACTGTTTTACTTTAAAATTAAAACATCTAAAGAAAAAGAAAAAAAGCCCTGGACAAAATCTCTAAATCTTGTCTTAGAACCTTTCTTCCACTGGATTTCCACCGTCCCAAAACTCACTCATTGCCATCTTCCTGGAGTTTTGAAATTGAAATATGTTAATTCATTAACTCATCTGATGAGCTTCTACTGAGCACCCCCTTTGGCCAGGGACCCTGCTGAGACTTGGACAGCAAGTAAGGCCCACATAATACCAGTTTAAGGACTGTGCTCCTCCAGGCAAGGATATGTGTGTGGTGGTTTTTCACGCAGCCACACAAATGAGGGATCCATAATGGCATTTCTTGCCTTGTGGCAAGAAGGAAGATCAAGGGGAAGATGTGGGGGTCATGGGCCTTTGTGTCTTTCCCCTCCTGGGACCTCCGAAGGAGCCCCCTGCTCACAAAGAGAGGGTTCAGAAACGAGCCGGGGTTCCCTGCTCTCCACACTCTGCAGCAGCCACCTTCTGCCCCGGTTGCCTTTCAGAGTCAAAGCCCAAGAAAAGAATTGGGATGAACTGGTTCATGTTCCTGGTGGTCATCTACCTGATTCTGCTCACCGTGGGCACCGGGATGCTGGTGGTGACAGGTAAAAGCATCTTGGTCCTGTCTGGTCCCTCCTAGCATGACATTGTAGTCCCACCAGACACAGGGCTCAAGTTCAGAGGAGGGTCCTGAGGTCACTGATGCCCACATGCTGGTAGAGAGTTCCCACTATCTGAGTGGCCACAGTGGTGGGGGGAGGGAAGAGGAAGCAGAGAGGGGAGTGTGTGTGGTGTGTGTGTGTGTGTGTGTGTGTGTGTGTGTGTGTGTGCTGGGGGTGCAGGGAGAGGATAGGGGGAGGGAGGAGAGAGAGAGAGAGACTGCACCTGTGTGTGTGTGTTTGTCTAAGGCAGTGAAAGATGCAGTGATTTCACACATCCTATTCATCTCACATCAATGATTCCCAACCTCTGAGTGGGAAGAAGTTTTGTTGATCAGAGCATTTTGTTGTTTTTTTTTAATTTTATTATGATTTTTATTTTTTCCATTATAGCTGGTTTACAATGTTCTGTCAATTTTCTACTGTACAGAAAGGTGACCCAGTCACACATACATGTATACATTCTTTTTTCTTACATTATTATGCTCCATCATAGGTGACTAGATATAGTTCCCAGTGCTATACAGCAGGATCTCATTGCTTATCCATTCCAATGGCAATAGTTTGCATTAACCCCAAATTCCCAGTCTATCCCACTCCCTCCCCTTCTCCCTTAGCAATCACAAGTCTCTTCTCCATGCCCATGATTTTATTGATCAGACCATTTCATTTTAACATGATTTTACTTCCAAAGTGCTCCCAGTCCAAATGGTTAGGTCATGAAATAGTTCCACCAGTAGACAGTGAAGTCACTCAAGATTGTCATGTTCCCAGTTGTCATAAACACATGTCACATGCATATTAGGCCCGACCAGCATCTTAGTGGCCATGCATTCGCACCCAGAACATGCACAAAGCCCTTAACTGCATGAAGGTTGATCTTGGGTGCAGTGGGTACACATGCCATGCAGGTCTGTTCTGTGAAGGTGTGATGTACTCCTGAGTGTGGTGTTCACACATGTAAGATGCAAAGTTCTGTGCTCATGCTAGATCCTCACCTGAAACATGAGTTTGCCCTATTCAGGAATTACAGGGTCCTGCACATATGACACAGAATGCCCAGTTGCCTCGGGCTTGAATGAGGTCCCTGAGAGGGTGCTATGGGGGTGGGGTGGGTGTTCAGTTCTGAAATTGCAGGAGCAGCTCCGGGCCCTGGTGATCTACCCTCACAATGAAACGCTGGCCACGGAGGGGAGCTGGTCCTCTTTCCTCCAGAGCATCCCTCCCCCAGCTGGGGATGCACCGAGACTGCAAATCCTCCAAACCCAGCTCACCCAGCTCTGCGCCAGGCAGGAGCAGTTACTGAGACGGGTGGACAACTGTACTCAGATCCCAGGTTGGCCCCTCCCCCCTGGGATGGGACTCCTCAGAGGTCATGGGAAAGGGGGAGCCACTTGTGAGTGGGCAAGGGGGTCTTTGGACCTGAATCCCTTTCTTTGGCAAGGGGGGGTTCCCAGATCCTGGCCTAGTATGAGACCCTGGGGGTGAAGGCCATATAGGGTGGGCATGAAGTGACAGACACCCTGGGTGGCTGCAGACAGATCTCTGGGAGACAGTGGGATTGGGAACCTAGGAACCAAGGACCCTGTCCAAGAAGAGTGTGACCTCCAAGAGCCTGGGTCTGGAGCAACCAGCCCAAGGCCCAATTGATCCAAAATGTGTGGGAGGGCAAATAGGATACAGGGCTGGAGGAGTCTCAGGACCACTCCCAAGCAGCCGACTAACACTGGCCCATGGCTGGAGGGAGTAAGGGTGGGCATCAGGCCAGTGCAGCCAGCATGTGGACCTCGGAGGGAAGAGAACCTGCCCTTATAGAAGAGACCCCTGAGAGCTCCTTGGTCCTCCCACCACATGAGGACACAACAGGAGGTGGCAGTCTGCCACATGGAAGAGACTCTTCCTGGGAATATAGCCGTCAGGCCCCTGATCTTGGGCTTCCAACCTCCAGAACTCTGAGAAGTGAATTTCTGCTGGTTAAGCCCCCCAGCCTGTGCTGTTTGGTTAAAGCAGCCAAATGCACTAAGGCAGGACGAGGAGCCCTGTCCCTCCCACCAGAGTCATTGTGAGACCGCAGAGCAGCCCTGGAAAGGGAGTGTTCCTAAGTGGGTGGCGGCAGTAAGAAGTGCCATTTTTCAGAGCCTGGGCATGCTTTCTGTGGTGGTCTCCACATGGTGACTTCAGGAGAGCCCCAAGCAAGCAACTAGCATGTGGATCCCTATTCACTGACAAGGAAGCTGACCCTCCCAACAATGAAATGACGTGCCTGGGATCACCCAGCTAAAAGGCAGTGCTACTGTTTGAACCCATGTCTGTCTGACTCGGCCCCACTCATCATCCCTCAGCATCTGCAAAACTGTGTTTTGCCGGCTGGGCCTTGAGCTTCTTGTGGGAAGGAGCTCTGTCTTTTCATACAGTTGGGCTGGTCCTTGGTGCCCAGTAATACTTTGTTGAGTAAATGATACTGGGAGTGGCACTGTCACCTCACCTTGTTGCCTGATGCATTGGTGCCTCTGCTTCTCTTCCTCAGGTCTTTCAGGTCTAAAGGGCCCCAGGGTGTACCTGCACCAGAAGAGAAGGGGGGCCTGGATGGGAGGGAGGCACAGAGAATGCCCTCTGTCTACCAGCCCCATAATCATTTTTCTCCTTCTTGTCCAGTCAACATTGTGAATTCTGTTTCCTTTCTAGGCCCCCCAGGTCCCCAAGGCCCACCAGGAATCAAGGGAGAGACAGGTAAGCAGGGGCTGGGTGTGTATACCAGCACCCACAGCAGGTTTTCTTGTAGCAGCCTCAGAGGACTGCAGGAACACACCCACCAGAGTCTGAACACCCGGGGTGGGGGGGGTCTGTGTGTGAGGGAGGCCAGGCAGGGTGAGACCCAAGATGGGCTAGGGATGCTAGGAAGTGCCTGCATCCCAGGGAGGGCACCCAGGTGTGGACTCCAATCTCCTCCTTGGTACTTGGAGTACAAGCCTGTGAGCATCACTGGGGAGAGTCCAGCTCATTGGTCCAGACTCCACATTCTGACACATCTGCCTTCCCCATGCATGGACAGGCTCTGGGACCTTGGGAGGTTTCTTGTATCTTTCTTAGTCTCAGTTTCTTTGTCTGTAACATGGGAATGAGAGTGCTTCAGAGGGTGACTAGGAGGTTGAAGATAATGATTCAAAGCCCATGATTGTCTCCCTCTTTTAGGCTACCCAGCTGTCTTACAAATGGCCACAGCATGTCTGGGTCAGAGAACGTGGGAGCTCGGCTGCCTCCCAGGGGAAGGACCCATTGCTGTTACAGTCCACTCTGTTCTCCACTTAGACCCTCCAAACTACAGTCCCTGAAGCGTAAAGCTGCAAAGACAAACACAACTAGAGAGAGAGCAGAATGAGATGGTTTGCAGAGGGAGGGGGAAATGAACCAGCTGACAGCCTCTAAGCCTCCAGGCCACTGAACAGAAAGAAAAACATCATCACTTACAGACAGGACATGTGTTAAGAGGGAAACTCTTTCTAGAGAAACTAATTTTTGGAAAGAATTTCACAGAAGGGAAATCCCAAAAAGTCTAGTGTTCTAAGTCTCCAGCAGGGTTTTTCTGGGGAGATTTTCAGCTGAGCAAACAGTAGGAGGAGAGTTTGTGGTACAAAGAGGGACACACACAAGCACTCACAGATTTATGCAATACAATCACGAACGATCACACTCGTGCACTTGCTCACACGAGCATACGCACTCACCACTCCAGGCACGAACTTACATTCATACTTAGCCTTTGGAGCCAGAGCCAAGCAAGGTTACCCAGAAGATGTCGAGTGGCCAGGCATCCCGGGAGCTCAGCTGTGGTCCCTTCTGCCCAGGCAAGCAAAGGACAGGAATGGGCCATCTAAGGGCAAAGTGAGGGGGGACAATTTCCTGCCAGGCAAGTAGGGACTCAGGCAGTGCTGGGAGCTCCAAGAAGAAGATAAGACACTGAAGGAGGGCCTGAGGTGGGCCTGTGGAAGGAGGGGAGAGTTGCTGGAACGACGACAAAGGGTTGATTCCAGAAGAAGGACTTCAGACATCTAGGCTCCTCCCTCAATGGCAAGTGCCATCTCTAAAGCAGTGTTTCTCAGGTTATGGACCATGGAGAAGAACCATCTGAGGTGCCTGGTCAAAATGCAGATCTGGGAGTTCCTGCTGTGGCTCTGTAGGTTAAGAGCCTGACCAGTGTCCAAGCTGGGCTCACTTGTGAGTTAAGGATCCAGTGTTGCCAAAAGCCATGGTGTAAGTCATGGATTCAACTGGGATCTGGTGTTGCTGTGGCTGTGGCATAGGCTGGTGGCTGTAGCTCTGATTTGACCCCTAGCCTGGGAACTTCCATGTGCCACAGGTGCAGCCCTTAAAAGCAAAAAAAAAAAAAAAAAAGAGAGAGACAGAGAGAAAAAGAGATGCAGGTCTGTGCCTTAGAGACCCTGGAGTGTTCTGATCCTGGAGGCATAGGGACACATTCTGGGAAGCATTGCCCTAGCCCTCTGACTGAACCAACCTCATACTCCCAGTCTCTTGGCCCCTTGGTGGCTCCTCAGAGTGGCTCTGTGAGGTAGTAGGGAGGCTGAGGACTCTGGAGTTGTAGGCTCTGTTGCCATACCTGCTCTGTGCCACTTCACCTGTGTAACTAGACACATCATTTGGCCAGCTGAGATTTAATTTTTTTCATTTCAGAAAAGAATGACAATTACATTAAAATAGTAATAATTGGAGTTCCCATTGCAGTGCAGTGGAAACGAATCTGACTAGGGACCATGAGGTTGCGGGCTTGATCCCTGGCTTCCCTCAGCGGTTCAGGGATCCAGTGTTGCCATGAGCTGTGGTGTAGGTCACAGACGCAACTCAGATCTGGCATTGCTGTGGCTGTGGCATAGACCAGCGGCTACAGCTCCAATTAGACCCCTAGCTCGGGACCCTCCATATGCCATGGGTGCAGCCCTAAAAAGACACTAAAAAGACAAAAAGATGGAATGCTCATACTAATTATAAAAACTAAAAAAAAAAGTAACAATTAAATTATACATGTTTTTCAGGGCGGTCATAGGGGTTAGAGATCACATTTTCAAACTCTGCCACATGGCAGGTAGCGTTAGTGATCCTGTAAGTTAGAAAGGTAAGGGAATCCTTTCCAAGATCAGACAGATCTGGGTTCTAGCGTGGCTCACTAGCTGTGTGACCTTGGGTAGATGACTTCACCTCTCTGAGCCTCAATTTACTCACCTATGAAAGAAGGATAATAAAAGCAACTTTTATTTTTCTTTTTACAGCCACCTGCGGCATATGGAAGTTCCTGGACCAGGGTTTCAATTGGGGCTGCAGCTGCTGGCCTACACCACAGCCACAGCAACACCAGATCAGAGCCATATCTGTGACCTATGCTTCAGCTTAATCCTATGCTATGCCAGATCCTTAACGTACTGAGCGAGGCCAGGGATCGAACCTGCATCCTCACAGACATAATGCTGTGCCCTTAACCCACTGAGCCACAATGGGGACTCCAATAATAGAAACTTTTAATGATGACTGATTACAACAGGAATATAAGGTATATGGGATGTGTGATACTGTACCTGGTGAAGAGGAACTATTTCTATGATAAAAAACTGAGGGAGCCGGCCTCCAGGAAGAGAATCTTTACAGGGATGTGTCAACTATTCTCAAATATTAGGCAGGATCTCATGGAAGAGAAAATAGACTTGCTTTCAGTGGTAGCCAGCTGAATAATGAGGGCCAACCAGCAAAGGTTTCAGCAGAATGAATTATGCTGAGGTAAGGGAGGGACAACCTGTTAAGACTAGGACCTCCCCACAATGAAATGAGCAGATGAAGGGGTAGGGAAGAGGGGCTGCAAAAATTCTCCTTGGCTGGACTGAAGGAGAATTCACCTTCCACCAGGAAGACAGAGGGACAATTGACCTCTGAGGTGGCCCTCGACAATTCTCCTGGCGCTGGGAAGGGAGGTCCAGGCTTTCTCAAGGGGATCCCGTCAGCCCCAGAGAGGGGATGACAGCCAGGCCTTTGCCCTTTAGACTCTGCCCCTGGGGTCTGGGCCACACTGCTTCCCATCCCACACTCACCTGTGGCCACACCCAGACTCAGGCCTGGAAATGCTGGGGCCAGCAAGGGGAAATGCATTGGTTTCACATCTTCAGAAATCAGGGCTCTAACCTACCCCTCCTCTTCCCAAATTTCCTTGCCCAAGATCACCAGATCTCTCTTTACCCACTGCTTGCCCCAGGCACTGCCTGCAGATGGGGCCAGCGGACCAGGTGAGACCTGACTCAGCCATATTTAGGTTTTCTGCTCTTTGTCCCAGCAGATGGGTAATGCCAGGTGGTGAGGTGCCAGGGGATACATTTGTTTCCCTCACTCCACCTTTAGCTGTGATGATGGGAAGGTTCTGAAGTCAGGCGTAGATGTGACTCCTCAGCTGGTGCCAGGCTCTGGTCCTTTCACCGGTACTGCTCTGCTTCCCCAGGTTTCCCCCTTTGATGGAGGCATGAAAGTCACAGATTCAGGCCCAGACCGGTCACAAGACCCCTCATACAGCCACACAATTACCTTAATGCAATGACTCTGGCCAGCCCCAAGCAATAGGGAACCAACAAGGAGTTCGCATCATGGCAGAGTGAAAACGAATCCAACTAGTACCCATGAGGATAAGGGTTCCATCCCTGGCTTCGCTCAGTGGGTCAGGGATCCAGCATTGCCGTGAGATGAGGTTCGGATGTATCCCACGTTGCTGTGGCTGTGGTATAGGCCGGCAGCTGTAGCTCGGATTCAACCCCTAGCCTGGGAACTTCCACATGCCACGGGTGCAGCCCTAAAAAGCAAAAAAATCAAAAAAAAAAAAAAAACAAAAAACAAAACAAAAACAAAAACAAGACACCAACAAATCCCTCTAGGGAAATAATTCCTAGCCTCTTCTCACAAGTGCCTTTTGGCCCCTCTGCTCATGTGGACACCTAAGGTCACTCAAACTTTTGACCCAGAGAGCCCCGAATGACAGTGGCTTCTTTCCCTCCACTCCAGATGACTTTGTCTACTTTCCTAACCTAAGGGTACCAGAAGAGCCTGGCACCCTTCTGAGTCCTCTCCAGCTCTGAAATCTTAAAAATCACAGAATAGAGACTTTAACCAAATTCTATCCCAACCAGTCAGTCCTGGCACCTGAGGGAGTAGCTTGGGGTGGGACTCTGCTGATGATGAAATGTTAATGGCTTCCTAATCCCGTGGGACAGCTGGCAAGTTTGGGAAGGGCTGCCAGGCCCTGCCTGGGAGGAGCCTCCCTTGATTGGTATGCGCTGAGCAGTGGCAGAGAGGAGGAGGGAGTGACAGAGGACCGAGGAGAGGACGGACAAGGGTGAGCCTGGAATGCTGATGACAAGTGGAAAATTTGAAACCTTGGGCACCAGGAAAGCCTGTGGCTGAACCTCTGGGGGCATAAGTGCTGCTGCAATGTTTTTCTTTCCATCAATGCTTCAAAGCTTCTATTCTCAGCACCTGGGATCTGCTTTCTGGAATATTCAGATTTAAGTTTGGGAAGTTTGAAAAAACAATTCCCCAAATGCAGACACTCAGATAAGCTGGTCAATGCTGGTTGAGCCCTGGGCTGTGGTCCATCCTCTAGGGACTGGGGCACTGACCAGGGCTCTGAGAGTACCGAAGCCCATCCTCCAGGCTGGGCCACCTCGGCCACATTTCAGGAGTTGGTGTCTTGTCTCTGGAGCAAGGTGGTGTGCTTTTGGAGAGCAGCCACTGTATCTTCCACTCTGGGCACCAAGGAGGAGTCCAAGGAGTCTGAGTTGGGAATTTGGGTGAGACGGGCAGTGTCAGAGTTGGACGTGGCAGCCAGGTTTGCCCTCATCCCATGTCTGACTGCAACTTCTTGGTTTTTCAGGAAGAAAAGGAGACATGGGCATGAAAGGGGACATGGGGCTCATGGGACCCCCCGGAGCCCAGGGGCATAAAGGTGACTTGGGGATGCCCGGGTCCCCAGGTAAGAGTCTGCTCTGTCAGGTCCGTTGACCTGTGGGTATTCCCCTTTTTTTCTGGTCCACTGAGCTAGAGGGGAAAAAGATCACTAAAAGTCTCTCTGTGTTTTAGGTGTGGCTGGAGTTCCTGGACTCAAAGGAGATCAAGGTAAGAACTGGGAATCTGGGCATCATTCCAGCTACCACTGTTCCTGACTTTACTATCTTTTATTTCATAGTATTAAGCCAGAGCCTCTAGGGTTTCATAAAACTTGGTGCCTCCTAAGAGGACAGAGCAATATGTAGAGGAAAGCCTAATCGATTTTTTTTTTTTTGAGCTTTGCTCCACTCTGCTGCCCAGTGGTGCGAAGCACTCACAGAATTCCTAGTAAGTCCATAAGCCCCAAACCCTACATCAGTGAATGGAAAATAAATAAATAAATAAATAAATTGCTGAGACTTTAATTTTCCTCCCACTAATAGGGCTAGTTCAAGGCTTCTAAAGAGAGATCTCCTTTAAGCTGTACGTGGGGCATTTAAAGTGTTAAGCAATTCATGTGTCACTGCAGAGAACAGAGGTGTATTGAAGGGGTAGGCAGCCAGGCCCTCTGCCAGCCTTTCACTCATGACTTAACTTTCAGGACAGCCTGGAACCAGGGGTCTTCCAGGCCTTCCAGGAGCTGCGGGATCCCCTGGTGCCAAGGGTGAGCCTGGCAGCCCTGGCCTCACTGGGCCAACAGGTGAGCTTATGGGTCCTGTGGTGAGTTTGGGAGTGAGGTCTGAAGATCCACCCAGTCCAGCCCTGACACCCTCTATGGCATCTGTTGTCCAGGACCAGCAGGGAGTCCCGGGAGTCCAGGAGCCGAAGGCTTGAAAGGAAGCAAGGGGGACACAGGTAACAGAGGGTGTGGGTAGGTGGGTGGGTGGACTTGCTGGGTGTCAGGAGGATGAGGGGAGGACTACTTCCCAGCAGGCTCACCAGAAAGAGAAAGAGGGTCTCCTGTGCTCTGGCATCTGTTAGTACATTTTCCTCTGCCAGAATCCTTTCAGTCCAAGGCCCTGAGGCTACCCTTTCTCTGCCCAGAGTCCGTGAAAGGCCTTGAACATCATGACCAAGCTTTCATTGTCAAAGAGGAGAGCAGGGCAGCTCACCTGCAGTGTCTCCTGGTCTGCCTTCCAGCTGCGTGCATAAGGTCCACTCTCTCCCACTGACCTGCCGTAGGCCTCAAAGGTCAGGGCTCTGGATTCAGGCAGCAGGTGTCAATAAACCCGTTCTTGCACATTTTCCCAGCGGGGCCAAAGTCTGAGAGGAATGACCCACAGTAACAAACTCACAGAGACTAATATATAAACCATCGTGCAAACTTAGTCAAGGTTATTTATAAACTATCGCCTCAATTTAGTGTAGGTTATAAACCGTCATGCCAATGTGGTCTACTTTATAAACCACTGTGCTAATTTTCTCTAGTCATTCAGTGAGCTCAGACATCTTCAATGGTCTAGAAAGGCTGGTCTACTGTGTTGGGTACTGGACCCCGGTAGCACATAAGACCTGGTTCCTGCCTCAGACATGCAGACTGGTACAAGAGACAAGCATTCTGTGGGTTTTGCATGGAGAAGTGCCACATGCCATTTAGAAAGCCAGGTGCAGGCCAGGAGGTGTTGTGGCCAGTGCAGGGTTGTGAGAAAGGGCTGTGCTGTGGACTGTCCGTTGCAGCCCCTTCTCTGCCAGAGCAGAAGGTCATGCTTGAGGTAGACAACCTGGATGCCTTCACCTCAGAGCCATGCTAGAAACCCACACCAGGGGCAGGCCCTCTCCATTTTCATTGATAAAGTGGTCAACTGATTGAGAGTTCCTGTTATGGCTCAATGGAAACGAACCCAACTAGTATCCACAAGTATGCAGGTTCCATCTTCGGCCTCGCTCAGTGGGTTAAGGATCCAGCGTTGCCGTGAGCTATGGTGTCGGTCACAGATGAGGCTCAGATACGGTGTTGCTGTGGCTGTGGTGTAAGCTGGCAGCTAGAGCTTCAATTCAACCCCTAGCCTGGCAACTTCCATACGCTGCAGGTATGGCCCTAAAAAGTAAAAAAAAAAAAAAAAAAGTGGTCAACTGACTGATTGATTCATTAAACAAATAAAAAAGTTCTGTTCAATGCTCCAGGTTCACAGTGGTTCCTATTGGGGGTAGCAAAAGGCAGAGCAGTACAGAGGCATGGAGGAGATGGAGCTGAGGCTTGGAGGCTGCATAGAGCTCATCCATATGGAGGAGGGGAAGGCAAGTCTGGAGAGGGCACAGAGCAGGCACAGTTGGTGAGGGGCGTGATGGAGGGCTCTGTAGGTTGGTGTCCCTGAAGTCAAGTCTGCGGTGTGATGGAGGCTCAGGAGCTCTAGTCAGAGGGGTGGGCTGGGCCCCTTCCTGAGACTTGCTCTCTGAAATCTTTGAGGTTTCCCTCAAGCTTGTCAGGATCCATGGCCCAGGCAACTCCTATGCTGGCTGTCTTTTCAATCCATCCAGCCTTGAAACTGACCTCCTTTTCATGGATGGTGGATCAGTACCATCAGAGGTGCTGCTGCCTGATGCCATGGAGATGCCACCTGAAGGCCACCAGCAAGGTCTTGCATTCCATATGGGAGTGGTTGTCAGGGGTTCCTGATTTGTTGCCTGCCTCTTTCTGATCTGATTCTTCTATTTTCCCTTACCCCAGATCTTCAGGGTCTGACCCTGAGGCCTGAGACTGTCTTGCCCCTGAGTGTTATTCTGGGCTTCATGGAGATGTTGGCTTTTCTCCCTCAGTTATAAACTGGGAGAACCTCTGCCCTGCACCACCATTGTCAGACTAATGATTCTTTTTTATTTATTTATTTATTTTTTGCCTTTTTGCTATTTCTTTGGATGGCTTCTGTGGCATATGGAGGTTCCCAGGCTAGGGGTCTAATTGGAGCTGTAGCCGCTGGCCCATGCCAGAGCCACAGCAACATGGGATCCGAGCCGCGTCTGCAACCTACACCACAGCTCACGGCAACGCTGGATCCTTAACCCACTGAGCAAGGGCAGGGACCAAACCCGCAACCTCATGGTTCCTAGTCGGATTTGTTAACCACTGCGCCACGACGGGAACTCCTAATGATTCTTTTTTAAAAAAAATTTTATAACAGTCGATCTGCAATGTTCTGTCAATTTATGCTGTACAGCAAAGTGACCCAGTCATATATATATATATATACACATTTTTTTTTTTGCCTTTTTAGGGCTGTAACTGCAACATATGAAGGTTCCCAGGCTAGAGGTCAAATCAGAGCTCTAGCTCCTGGCCTACACCACAGCCACAGCAATGCCAGATCCAAGCTGCTTCTGCGGTCTACACAACAGCTCACAGCACTGGATCCTTAACCCACTGGTTGAGGTCAGGGATCGAACCTGCATCCTCACGGATTCTAGTCAGATTCATTTCCGCTGAGCCATGATGGGAATTCCAATATATTTACATTCTTTTTCTCACATTATCCTACATCATGTTCCACCACAAGAGACTAGATATAGTTTCCTGTGCTACACAGTAGGATCTCATTGCTTATCCACTCCAAATGCAATAGTTTGCATCTACTAACCCTAAACTCCCAGTCCATGCCACTTCCTCCCTCTCCTCCTTGGCAAATACAAGTGTGTTCATCATGTCCATGAGTTTGTTTCTTTTCTATAGATAGGCTCATTTAGTGCCATATATTAGATTCCAGATATAAATGATATTATATGGTGTTTGTCTTTCTCCTTCTGACTTACTTCACTTAGTATGAGAGTCTCTAGTTGTATCCCTGTTGCTGCGAATGGCATTATTTTGTTCTATTTTATGGCTGAGTAGTATTCCATTATGTATATATACCACATCTTCTTAATCCATTCTTCTGTAGATGGACATTTGGGTTGTTTCCATGTCTTGGCTATTGTGAATAGGGCTGAAGCAAGAGTATTGGAGAAAAAGCATTGTTTTGCTCACAAGGGGCACTGTGCTTCCATGGTCTGAGGGTGGGGAGTCTTGCCTGCACCTGTGTCCTGGGAGGATTTGCATAATAAGAGCAGCTCCCAATTAGGAGTATTTTCAACCCTAATTAGAGCTGCTTCACAGAAAGAGGTGCAGAGTGGGTCAAAAGGAAGGCCTGGCTGGCAAAGCTCAGGCCTCATCCATTTTACTTCCCCCTACTGTCTTCCTCCCCAGGCAGCCCCAAGGTATCTCTGCCACCATCAGGGCCCTCTGATAAGCAACACCTTCTCTCTCTACCCAAGTCCTAGAAGAATCAGAGCAGCTTCTTCCAGTCTTAGGAAACATGGAGCCCTCAGACCCTGCTATGTCTCCTTATTATTTACTCAAGATCTTACTCTCCTTTTTTTTAAATAGCCACACCAGAGGCATATGGAAGTTCCCCAGGCCAGGGATTGAATCCAAGCTGCAGCTGTGACCTACTCTGCAGTTATAGCAATGGTGGATCCTTTAACCCACTGTATTGGGCTGGGGATTGAACCTGAGTCTCCACAGCCACTCAACCCACTGCAGTCAGGTTCTTAACCCACTGTGCTACCGCAGGAACTCCCTCACCCCTATTTTAGCACAGACACATTTGGCCCACAGTCAGAACCATTTTATTTCCATTAACGAGCCTGTGCACATCTGTGGAGCACCATTAGAGGAATATCCATTAATCAGTCCTGGTGAATACCAACCAGGCATATTCTAAAGGCTGTTCCTTAATCCTGGCTGCTCAGCTAGACATGGTGAATTACTTTCATCTGGGGCATGTGATGATTACAACTTATCCCAAGTTGCATAGGTTTCTCACTCAAATACAAATGTTTGTCTTGATTAAGTAGCTGATAGTCCTCTCAGGAGGGAATTCCCATAGGACCCTGGTTATAGCCAGGGCTGTACACCATCCTGAGGTCATAGATTCATGAACTTTTGGAGAGGTCAGATTTCCGAGGTGGGAGAAGGAAAGGTGGGGTGATTGGGAGCCAGATCTTCCCACTGCAGAAGATAATGCATAGTTTTCAGTATTAGGATGTTGGTACTCCCCAAACCAGAGATACTGTGGCATTTGTTCAGTTTCAATTATATCAAGCCAGTCTTCAAACAGAAGCATTTTCCGTTTTGTAAATAAAATCATTAATCTCACAAGAGACTATCTAGCTTCCTGGGATGAAAACAGAGAAATTACAGGGCATTGGATTGACCTAGGTAACAGCTAGATCTCATTATTGTGCATTCATTACCAAACGTAAGAGGTCTGTTTATTATTAACGATGCCTCTGAGCCAGCACTGCGCTTGGAGCTTTACTCCCATGATCTTAGGTCCTCTCCCCACACAACTGAGTTTCATCATCCCTACCTGACAGCTCAGGAAGCAAAGGCTCCCAGAGGGTAAGAGCTTTCCTCAGGCTTTCACAGTTAATATACACTGAATTCAGAAGTTAATCCCAAAGTCTAAGCCCAAAATTGTGCTTTTCTAAATTTTGTCGCATAGAATAACATAGAGTGTAGGATTCAAAGAAATCAGAATCGCTCAAACCTCTTACACCTCTGGTAGATGAGTAAATCCTGGCTTAGCTGGCAAATCTTCCTGCTGTCGTGGAGTCTCACTAACTGCACTCCAACCCATTCTGGTGGAATGTTTCCCCTTGTTCACAACCCATGAGAAAAAGGAGCCTTCTCAGACTAAAGACGGCGAGGAGGAGACTCCTTCCATTCGGCTGGGAAGTCAGACTGCATAGTTTATTGAAGATCATTAACACCCAGAAGAACTTTCTCTAATGGTAGTTTCCTGCATCATTCAGAAAATAAGGTTTTGGGAGTTCCCATTGTGGCTCAAAGGTAATGAACCTGCCTAGTATCCACAAGGATGCGGGTTCAATCCCTGGACTCGCTCAGTGTGTTAAGGATCTGGTGTTACTGTGAGCTGTAGTGTAGGTCACAGACACAGCTCAGATCTGGCAGCCGTGGCTGTGGCGTGGACTGGCAGCTTCAGCTCTGATTCGACCACCAGCCTGGGAACATCCATATGCTGCAGGAGTGGGGCTAAATAGACAAAAAGAAAAAAAAAAAAGAAGGAAAGAAAGAAAGGAAATAAGGTTTCATAAACCCTCCAAAACTTAGTTTTTTCTAACCTTTGATCTTTCAAATGACTGCAAAATAAATCATTTAATTTTGGGAGAAAACTGAAAAAAAAAAAAAAAAAACTCCACAGAAACACAACAAAACCAGTTTTAGCTCTAAATCTCTTAGCCATTTTGGAAAGTTTGTTTGGAAATGAGGAAGGGCTCAATTCAACTTGTAATCATGGCATTTTTCTTTTTCTACCTTTCCCATCTTCCTGAAATGATGTGAGAGGCAGCCAAAACAGTTAAGCTCCCAAAAACCGATCAGATCAGAAATTCTACATCTCAACAGACTTCATGTCTAAAATAGAACAAGGATCTGAATTTTCTATGTCCTTTTATTTTTCTCTTGAGGCAAAGCCAAAGGGGAAATAACCTGAAATCACGTTTCTCCTCTGTATTTTAAGGTTTTTTTTTTTTACTTTAAAGATAAGCAGCAAAGAATAATCCATAATAGAAATTAAGCCCTATACCATGAATTCCCTAAGTATCGAGTTAGTCCAAGACTTTATTATATGCTACCTAACTCATAATGAACTCATATTACTTGTCACTTAGACTTTTCCTCATTTTCCTCAAAATTTCTTAGAGACATCTGCAGAAATCTACGTGGGTCCCAATTTTGGGTGCCCTACCTCCTATCTTCCTTCTTGCCACACAGCTCAATTTGTAAGCTATTAAATTAATCCTAAATTGGCCAGGCTGTACTTAGCCTGTAAGTCAGGATGGTACTAAGGAAGTTTCCATCAAAGGAGACCTGCCCATCACCTTGGACTTGCCGACCAGCTAGGTGACAGTGGGTAGGGACATCATCCCAGGGCCTCAGTTTCCTCCTCTGTGGAGTGTAAGGAGAGGTCTAGAATTTGGCCAATTTTCCAGCACGCTGGGTTGGAAACAGGCAATTTTCTTTCCAAGCAGGGATGTTCTAAGATTTTAGAACATTGGCCGAACATAAAACAATAGGAAGGCCTGTGCTTTCTAACTAAACTCTTTTCTTGGAAGAAAATCATTTCTCTAAATAAGCACCTTGCCAGTAAACACTTTGGGCCCTTTCGGCTTGATGCTCTGTGATACTCAGGGACTCCCAATTTGCTTGTGGTTAAGAGGACCACGACATTTGTTCCCTCCCACTGTACATTTACAACATGCACCTCTAGACCCTAGCTTTCATCCATGTCTCCTTCTCCCCGATCCAATCAGGGTGGGCCGGTGGTGTTTGAGGAGAAAACCAACATCCATTATATGCATCTCACAGGGCGTTTTATCAACGGCCAAGGCATAGAGGGAGAGCTCAGAATGGGGCAGGGCTGTGAGTTCCTCAGAGTCAGGAAGACTCCTTGGAGGAGGCAGGCTGTGAATTAACTGGTTCCTGAAGATTGAGTGAGATATCTTCAGGGAAGTGGTTACTCAAACCATGGTTCCTGGGCCAGCAGCACCAGCAATGCCTGGAAACTTGTTAAAAGTGCTGTGCTAGAGTTCCCTTTGTGGCTCAGTGAATAATGAAGCCAACCAGTATCCATGAGGATGCAGGTTCAATTCCTGGCATTGCTCAGTGGTTAGGATCTGTTGTTGCCATGAGATGCAATGTAGGTCGAGGACAAGGCTCAGATCTTGCATTATTGTGGGTGTGTTGTAGACCAGCAGCTGCAGCTCTGATTCAACCCTTAGCCTGGGGACTTCCACATGCCGTGGGCACAGTCCTAAAAGAAACCAAAACAAAAAAACTGCAGTGTCTCGGAGCCCCAACCTAGATGCAGTGAATCAGCAACTCTGATGGAGGGTGGGGGGAGTGGCTTAGCAAACTATTTTCTAACAAACCCTGTGCAGGTGATTCTGGGGCTCACTCTAGTTTGACTACTCATTGTGGAGTCAGGGGTGGCCCAAGGCCACTGAGAGGCTTTGGAACCAGGCAGACAATCCAAGTGAAATTCCAGGAAGGAGGGAGCTGGCATAGCTGGAGGAACACTGGCAGCCGAGGTGCCCAGTAGGAGGACAACCCTGGGTCCCAACCCCAACCACACCATTCTCTCCCTGTGTTACCTGGGACAAATCATCTGGAGTCTCTGAGTGTGGACTTTCTCCTCTGTAAAGAAGGAAATGACAGGACCTTGAAGGGTAGCTTACAGTGCCTGCATAGTGCAGGCTGCAGCAGATGCCAAGTCCCCAGAGGTGAGGGGCTGGAGGGAGGGTGTGAGAAATAAAGTGGGGGAGGGTCAGGCCAAGGGGACCATGGACCTGGTGAACAGGGACTTCTCTAGGGCTCCTGTCTGTATAGGGCATTTGTCGTTCGGTGCTTTAGAGAGGAGCACTTCTTTGGCAGGGGTGGAGGAGGGAGGCAATATGGGGAGACCACTGTGCCAGGTATCCCTGCACCTTGCTTCTAGGGACAGGGCACTTAGAGATTTGTGCAATATGGCACCCTTTAGGATACGAAGGAGAGGGTCAAGAGTCCAGATATGGACCATTTTTCTATTTAACAACCAAAGACGTGTTTCTGAATGTGGCTGAGGAGCTTAGGACTCTGGAGTTGCTGTCATGGCTCAGTGGTTAGCAAACCCGACTAGCACCCATGAGCACGCGGGTTCTATCCCTGACCTCTCTCAGTGGCTTAAGGATCCAGCGTTGCTGTGAGCTGTGGTGTAGGTTGCAGGTGTGGCTTGGATCCCGCGTTGCTGTGGCTCTAGCATAGGCCAGTGGCTACAGTTCCGATTGGACCCCTACCTTGGGAGCCTCTATATGCCACGGGTGTGGCCCTAAAAGACAAAAAAGACAAAAAAAAGAAAAAGAAACAAACAAACAAACTTAGGACTCCCTAAGCTTGTAACCTGCAGTTCAGATGCAGGTGAGCATAAAGGATACATCAGCCACCTCTGCTGGGCCACCTAAAGTCAACAGCAAACATTGGGGTGGGCTTGCTCAGCAGCAAGGCTGGAGCTCACACAGGGGCTTCAGCCCCAGAACCCCAGACAATCCCCACTGGAGGAGAGACACACACGTGCAACAGAGCCCCTGGGGTGCTTGGGGCACCACTGGCCAGATGTGGGGATCAGTGCTTGACACAGACTTCATTTCAGTCTCACAACCACTCCTGGAGGCAGCCAGGAGACTCAGGGAGAGGGAACATGGCTCAAGGTCACAGAGGCAGACACAAGCCCAGGCTGTCTGACTGGCCACTGTGCTGCCTTGGGAGGAAGTGCATTATCCATGGGTGAGGCCAGAGAAGGCTGCTTAGCAGGTTTCACAGGTTGCTGAAGTTCTCCTGGGGACCGAAGGGGTCAGGCTTTCCAAAGAGAGGGTCCAGGGTGGACACAGGTTTCCCAGGATGAGCTGGGGCCTGCCTGGCTTGTGCCCAACTCAAAGGTCCCTCCAGCTTTTGGAAGAAGCTCTCTGAGCCTCAATCTGGTCCTCATCCCCACAATGAGGGGCAGAACTAGTTGCCCTCTCAGATCCAGGTGTTCCTACCTCTCTTGGCCCAGGCCTGCAGTAGTGCTTCCTAGCTGTTAGCCCTCTGACCCTCCTCCCCAGGCAGCACCCAGCCTCCGATGAGCCATGTGAAAAGCTGCTGGGAGCAGGATTTCCCTTGCTCATTATTCCAAGAAAGGATCCTGAAGTGGCCTGCCCTCCACTGAGCACATAGTAAGTGCTCAGCAAAGTCAAGAATTGAAGTGGGAGGCAGGAACTTCTCCCAGGCAACTGTCAGTGAGGGTAACTAAGGTCCTTGTGGTTTCTGGTGATCATCAAACCAATGCATCTTTGGTTAAACCTGGGCTGGCGCCATGAGAGGGACAACAGTGAAGCACATAGTGGAAGTGCATTCCCATTGTTACCTTCTAGTAATTGTTACTTTTCAGTCAATAATGAGCTTTCATTTCCCTGAGTCTTTGCAAATGTCTTGGAGAGTCCTGTTTCTCTGAGATAAAATCAATATTGGCACTTCAAATTGAGAGACCATGATGTTGTAAACCAAGAAATTGTTGTCCCACAGTGACCCAGCATGGTGCCAGGAACAGTGGCCCTTCCATGTAAATTAGTGATAAAGAGATGAATGGGAGGAAGGAAGGAAGCGGGGAGAAGGGAAGGAAGGAAGGAACTCTCACATTAGAACTGTGAATAGGTGGAGTTCCCGCTATGGCGGCAGTAACGAACCTGACTAGTATACATGAGGTCCAGATTCCATCCCTGTTCCCCACTCAGTGGGTTAAAGATCCAGCATTGCCGTGAGCTGTGGTGTAGGTCTCAGACATGGCTCAGCTCCCTCATCACTGTGGCTGTGGTGTAGGCTGGCAGCTGCAGCTCAGATTCAACCCCTAGCCTGGGAACTTCCATATGCCTCGGATGCAGCCCTAAAAAAAAGGTAAAAAGAACTGCAAATAGGACTATCACCAATAATGGCAGTGATGACTTTTCCATTTTCTGGCCGTAAAACCCTTTATCCACATGACTCTTTAGCTACACTTGGGGGCCACAATGAAATCCACCAATAAATGCTATGGAGTCTATGGTGGATGAACACCTCCAAAGCTCCTGGTGGCCACTGATTCCCCTCCACAGTCTTTTAGAAATAAAAATTATTATCAAAGTATTACTCAATTGTTTTCCAATAAAATGCAACAGAAAGGAATGGGATTGAATTTAGACACCAAGTCAGGTTGTCTGGGGTCTGTCTGCCTGTCTGTATAATCCAGATTTTGATCCAATACATTTCAATTTCACCCCAACACGCGTCCCCATTTATCTGCAGCCTGTCTCCTTTTATGCTCCACTAAAGAGGCTTTAAACAATCGTGGAGAACCAATGTACCTTTCCTACTGCATTAATCAGACAAAAGGTAGAGGTTGTCTAAGATTAAAAGTGTCTAATATCTAAGTTTTATTATCTTCTCCTCTTTTCTGTATTTTGATCTTAGGACTTCAAGGACAGAAAGGAACAAAAGGAGAATCAGGATTTCCAGGTAAAGGGCCAGCCTCATTTTAATTTCTCGGAATGATCACTGGAAAGGCTTGTGCTCCAAGGTCAAGTCTTATGGACCCTGAAATCACAGCAGTAACCTTCCTCCAGAGTGGCCTGGACCAAGCTGGTCTGAGGCTGAGACTCCAGGGCTGGGTCCCTCCAGCCTCAGATTCTTCTTCTTCCGATGGGGAGGGGGTAGAGAGAGGGGCAGGGGCTGAGAGTGTGAAGGGTAAAGAAGGATGGGAGAGCTGCCCCCTGGTGGTGGTGTCAGGCTGCACAGCGGCCCTGGGAGCTGGGCCACCTTCATCTCTAGTTCCCAGTTGGTTGCCTTGCCTCCATCTTCCTGTCCACATCTGCTTCCATCCCTCTCCATCCTCCCTTTAGCCCTTAAGCCCTACCCCCACCCCTCCTGCTGCCTCTCACAGAATATCATTACCATCCCCCATGGCCCCGCCCTTATCTGTGGTTGGTTACTGTGCTCTACCGGTGGCATTTCTAATCTCTCCTGCCTAACCCAAGCAGACACAGCAAAACTCCTCAGACACATTTCCTGAGCAGCCTTTCTTCCTCCTGAGCTGGATGTTCTATTCCTATTCTAATTTATTGAAGGAGAAATTGAAGCCTGGAAATGTTCTAGCAAATTCTCCCAGAAAGGCTAGAACTTCCACACAATTATTTAGTCCATGAGGATCAACAGACTTGGAATCCTGGTGGCTATTTTCACCTGCACATCCTCAACCAGAGTTTACCTGGCTGTAGGATGATCTGGGCAGCACCCCACCCCTGTCCCAGGCCCACCATCTAAACAGCTGTTGATAGGGGTGGGGGTGGGAAACTCATTCACTAAATACTCTCGGTCCCCCTTGGGAAGCAGAGCAGAGCATCTGATGGCGATGGTTTCTCTCCTCTCCAGGCCCTGCAGGTCTGAAGGGAGAGAAGGGAAGCCGAGGCCTGGAAGGCTCCAGGGGTGCCCCTGGACTAGGTGGCCAAAAGGGAGAGCCCGGAGCCAAAGGTAAGGCCTCTGTTTCTGATCTGAGGGTTCTAGGAGAGGCCTGCTGTAAGGGGTTGGGAGTTCTCAGAACCAGAAGGGTGGAGGCTTAGTGGTACTATGCCCTGTTCTGGGCTTGCCCTCAGCACTGAGCTTACAGACATAAGGCACAGCCTGAACTGTAAGAGGAAGGCAGGTGACCATGTCTGGTACCACACCCAGGCAGGCCCTGCCACTGCACAGGCTCTGACACTGACCAGAGGAAAGGCCTTCCACTCCATGTCTCTTAAATGTCCCTCTCTAACCAGCTTCAACCCCTCCTGCTGTAGCTCAGGCCCATCTCTTCTTGCTCAACCATGGGGGCCCATGGCACATCCAGCCCCGATGATGCCAGGTGGCTGGCAAAGCTGGGGGTCAGAGAAGAGAGTCTGACACCCCCACCACTCCACCCTTCTCCCCACACCCCTTCCCCACTGCTGGCAAAGGAGGGCAAGGGGGTCCTGGCTTGTTTTCCCTCCAACTGTGTGGTTTTTCTCCTTATGACAGGATCTTCTGGGCTACAGGGAGCAAAGGGAGCAAAGGGTGAAAAAGGTAATTACTATTCCTGTTCTTTTTAATTTCTTTCTTTTTTTTTGCTTTTGTTTTTGTTTTTTTTAAGTTCACACCTGCAGCACATGAAGGTTCCCGGACCAGGGGTCCAGTTGGAGCTATAGCCACTGGCCTATGCCACAGCCAGAGCAACATCACATCCGAGGCACATCTGTGACCTACACCACAGTTTACGGCAACGCTGGATCCTTAACCCACTGGGCAAGACCAAGTATCAAACCTGCGTCCTCATGGATGCTAGTCAGATTTGTTTCCGTTGAGCCACGATGGGAACTCTTATTCCTGTTCTTTTTAATGTATGCTTTAGAGGCTACTCTGTGCCTGAAAGTTACAAATGTGCTGGGGAGAGGCCTTGGTTTTCAGAGATTCCTCATTCTGGAGAAAAGCTAATGGGTTTGACCTTTGAATAAGACTGCACATAGCTTGAAGACACAGACAATGGTTTCCTTCCTTTCTTCCTTCCTTCCCTTCCTCCTTCCTTCCTTCTCCTTTTTTTCCTCCATAGCAGAAGGCAAAACTTGTGAGTTGGATGTGTAAGGCTAGCTGCAGAAGAACCTGTCACTATGGTCTCACACCTACAGACCCAGGGACATGGAGGCCACTGGCCAGAGGGTGCTGCTGTCACCATGTGGGACCTTCCCAGTTCTGGACAGCCAAGCAGGAGGTTTCTTTTCCCTAACTACACAGCTTCAAAAACCGAAAAGGCAGAACCCGTATCCACACAAAGTGGCCAGGCTGCTTCCCTCACCTCTCCCATGTGTTTTGTCGCCCAGGTGAATCCATGCTGTCTGTCAGGATTATCGGCTCTAGGAACCAAGGCCGAGCTGAAATTTTCTATAGCGGTGTCTGGGGGACAATTTGTGATGATGACTGGGACAATTCGGATGCCACCGTCTTCTGCCGCATGCTGGGTTACTCCTCAGGAAGTGCCGTTTACAATGTGGGAGGAGGTAAGTGACTCCCTGACCAGGACCCTCTTTCCTGGAGGAACTGACGTGGGCTTTCTCTCCCTGGTAGGTTGTTGGCACCCTTTGGTTGCAAGTGGCTCAGTGTGGCTTGGTTAAAAGAAAAGAATTGGTCCAAGCCACTGAAAAATTCTGTAGCTCAGGGCCCCGGGTTTGCATCCTTCTAGCTTGAAAGCCCCAGGAAAAAGAAGGCTCTCTTCCCGAAGGGACAGCAAAAGCTTGGTCGGGCCATTGTCTGTCCACCCCCGAAGCCAGAAGGTCACCTGCCCAAGGGTGTTTGTGAGGGACGCTCTCTGAAGGATGGCTGAGGGCCTAGAGCTGGGAGAACAGAGAAGAGACGGGGCGAGCAAATACAATGGGCATTCTGGCTCTTTGGAACCAGGAGGCCTGGCTTTGATCATCTTTAAGGAGAAAGTGTGAAGGGAAGAGAAAATGAATCAGAGCAGGGACTTCCTGAGATCAGTGTCGGAAAAATGTCCATGGGGTGCCAGACACTCAGTTATGTCTTACAGCAAAAGTTTAGACTTTTAATAAAAGAGTTAACCCTCTAGTCTGAGATGGTTTCTTTGGCCCTGAAGGCTGACCTTAGCAGGAACACTAAGCCAGTTTCTCCTGCTCCTACCCCCAAAATATTCTCTGCTCTTATCCCTCCCTCCCCCAAAAGTACATACCTACTTTTAAATCTGAGTCCAGTTGGATTATAAAATCCCATTAGAATACACATTCTCCTCACACAGGTTAAGCCTATATCGATTGTCCCACTGTAGTATAAATAAATTATCGGGATCAAATAATTCAGGAAGTCCTCTGAGCTCTTGATCTGAAATCCGTAATATTAGAAGGAAGGGAGCTTGAGGAAGGTTTGAATCCCTATGTAACCAGGGGATTGGCCTGGTTACAAAGGTGTTTGAGGAAGAGACTAACACTGGGCAACCCCCAGGAGGAGATTTCAAATCATGTTCAGACTACATATTAAATACTTGGATGAGATTTCTGTCAAAGGGTAGAAAGCAGATCGGAGGCAGAGTCATCTTGCAAGCAGAGCAGCTATCAGCACTGGGCGGATGTGGGAGAAATCGGTGGACGCCCCCTGAGGACAGATGAGCCAGGCTGCTTGGACCTCAATTCCACATTCCTCTCCCCTCTCACTTTCTCTGTGTCTAGGCACTGGGACCATCTGGCTGGACAATGTGGCATGTAAAGGGAGCGAATTTACCCTGTGGGACTGCAGCAAGAATACCTGGGGATCTCACAATTGCAACCACAATGAGGATGCAGGCGTGAACTGCAGCTGACCCCACAGCCGACACCACTCTGTCCCTCAGGTGTCTGCAGCCCAGACTCAGCCCTGTGCTTTCTTGGATCTCCCTGGGGGTGGCTGAGCAGCCCCTGGGGGTGGGCTCCGCTAATAAAGCTCTAAGCTAATAAAGCTCAAAGCGCTATCTGACACCGCCCTGGGCTGTGGCTGAAATCACTAGCTGGCCCCTCCCACCCCTTAGGGATACTTGCACTCACTGCTTCTAGTGTTTTATTCAGTCCTCACACCCCTACCCCACTGCACACAGGGACAGTGGAGTGTCAACTCAGAGCCAGGGGAGGGTGAGGGGACAAGGGACCAAAATGTGATGGTTCACCTGTAGTCAGATTTAGTCATGATCAGCCCTTCAATCATTCAGATGTAGCACTTCTGCAGCTGCCAGCGCTCCCTCCAGCAAATGAAGAGGCCCATGATGTTGGCATCAGGTTGTATGGAAAATAGAAATTGTACTTTTAAGCATGAAAATGTGTCTCGTTAGGATGTGAGCTCCATGAATGCAGGAATTTTCGTCCTCTCCTGAGCCCCTACAGGGCTCCATAAATTAATATTTATGTAATGAATGACTGAATTAAACCAGGAAGGTAGAGCAGCTCATCATCTCTGAGAAACGCCTTGTCCCCTTTGCAGTCTCCCCCGGGATGACGGGATGACGTGTATTCCAAGTGTGGTCACACACCCCACCCCCACTCCTCCAGGTGTAAATGGTTCAGGGTAGTGTGAAATCCAGAGCGTCCAGTGCACCTATGACAGGATGTGACTCTGAGGCATCTTCATTCACACTTGACCTGTAAGGAGCTTAGCCTTGGGGCATTAGCAGAATTGCCCAGGGTCACAGTTTGAACCCAGGAGGAACAGTAGAAGGCCTGGGGATGGAGTGGAGATCTCAGGGCTTCCTCCCTCAAGAGCTCAACCAGCCGCCTAGGACCCAATACATGCGTGCTTTCTGGTTTTAGAGGCTGCAGCGGCTCAATCAGTGCAGGTATCAAGGCTGAGGGCGCCCTTGATGGGGAGAGGGGGGTGGATGGGGCTTTGAAAGCTGGATGTTTTTCTTTTTTTTTTCTTTTTCTTTCTTTCTTTTTTTTTTTTTTTTTTTTTGCTTTTTACGGCCACACCCACAGCATATAGAAGTTTCCAGGCTAGGGGTTGAATTGCAGCTACAGCTGCCAGCCTGCCCCACCGCCACAGCAACGCCAGATCCGAGCCTCGTCTGTGACCACAGATCATGGCAACGCCGGATCCTTAACCCACTGACCGAGGCCAGGGATCGAACCCACGTCCTCATGGATACTAGTTGGGTTCGTTAACCGCTGAGCCACGATGGGATCTCTGAAAGCTGGACATTTTCATTTGGCAGAAACCTCTATAATGATGCAGGTTTTTCTAGCACTTTGGGATGGGGAAGTGGTAGATCAGGGAGGAAAGAAGATGTTTTAAGCCCTATCAGGTGTTATGGGATATAATATTTTGCAAATGTGTAACTAATGTGTCTTATCAGCCTCCTGATCTCTCAGATCTCTCAAATCTTGTTGCCTGTTCCTTATCTCCCCATAAGGTTGGTTTTTTGTTTGTCTGTTTATTACCCAAGGGAAGGAAAGGGCAGGTACAGCCTGAAACAGGACATCACCTCTCCCATCTAAATCTCAAAGCTGACTTCCTGAACCTTTTGAGAAATGAGAGAGCCATGAAAATAAAGTTGAAAGCAGAAACAGCTTTCTAGATTTTTCTGCATAGCTTACCAAAAGCCAAGCCTGGCTAACTTGATCATGGTATTTTAAGTATAGGAGGTCTGAGCAGAGCAAGCAGGAAGGGTAGGTACCAGGAAAGCCCCCTGCCCATCAGAGAAAGGCAGGAGAGGAGGACAGAAACAGAGGAGGATCTTCCCTGGATTCTCAGGTCCTGTTTTCCCACTCTCATCTCCTAGCCCAGGATCTGCCTCCTCCAAGAATGATGAACTGGGATTGGTTCCTGCCTAGGGAACCCCTTCTGCCATCCTTAGGGATGTGCCAGCCTGTATGCTTGCTCACATGCTCTCGCTCCCTCTCTCTCTCTCTCTCTCTCTCTCTCTCTCTCTCTCTCTCTCTCTCTCTCTCACACACACACACACACACACACACACACACACACACACACACACACCCTTTCCATAGGTACAAACAACAACTTATAGGCATAGACAAAAATCTTTGCCTATGGAATGGACCATCCTCCAGCACCTACCACAGTAAGAAAGCTCAAAAACAGAGTTCAGCCACAGCCCACACTTTCCTTCCAGGGCTTTGGTGCTCATCTCTTGGCTGTCAATTCCCCACAACCTGTACTTGAAGTGCAGACCTCTCTCCTAATCTCTGCTCGTCTTCATGCCTACCAATTCCCTCTACACAGTACCTCGAAGGTCAGGCAGCTAAAGCCTGTTCATCATCTACCCCCATCACAACCAGCGGCTCCCTCCATCCAGTCAGTGTCCAAGACAAAAACTGAATGTCACACACCATACCTCCCCCAGGCACCAAGCCTCACTCATTCTCCCTCCCAAACATCTCTCCGATTCACCCACATCTCTCCATTTCTGCCACCATAGTGGTCCAGGCCACAGCCCCAGTGGCCTGGATGCTTGGAAATTCTCATAATCAGTCTCCTCTCCACCACGCCCAACCAACCACCTGTTCATTCTGCAGGCAGCTACCTGAGAGATCTTTAGAAATGACGTAGGTCACCATGCCACTCCCTGCCTATAGCTTTCAGTGGCTCCCCATTACCTTAGGCAGTGGGCCAAACTCAGCCTTATAGACAAAGACAAGCCCCTGACAATTGACTTCACACAGGCTTCCAGCAAACGTAATGCTTCCCCTCTATTACATCCAGTCCTTTGTTCATAGAATTTCTCTTATACAATGTTTCTTACACAATAGAATCATGATAAACATTTTCCAACTGGCTCCCTGAATAAATGAATTACTGCATAAACAAGTGAAGGAATGAAGGAATGTTAAACAGAGCACTTATCTCCTCAGTATTGAGATTGCTTCACAGTCTTTCCTCAGCACATCCTTGTTGTGTGTTGTACTCTAATTATCCTGGCTAAAGACCCCCCATCCACACCCACTAAACAGGTTCCCCAACATGAAGAAATGGTTTTCTCCAAAGGCAGATCTAATACCAGCCTTTTACATCTTATAAGATTAGCTTTCAAAACAAACTAATGGGACCCAAGTTTTACAAGGCGTATTTTCAATATTAAAAGTTTTTATCCTCCTCCTGCCTCAGCATTCCCACAGCACCAGCCCAGGTGACCAGGGGAGCCCAAGTGATAAGCTGGGCCCCTACCACAAATTCCTTTCCTCCCCTCCTGTGACTGTGACCTAATGACACAAACCCACCAACGAGGGAGTTCCACTTGTGGCTCAGCAGGTTAAGGATCCTACATTGTCTCCGTGAGGATGTGGGCTCAATCCGTGGCCTCACTCAGTGGGTTAAGGAGCTGGTGTTGCCACAAGAGGCAGTGTAAACAACTTTGTGTGTGTGTGTGTGTGTGTGTGTGTGTGTGTTTTAGGGCTGCATCTGTGGCATATGAAAGTTCCCAGGCTAGGGGTTGAATCGGAACTACAGCTGCTGGCCTATTCCACAGCCACAGCAATGCCAGATCCAAGTGGTGTCTGTGACCTACACCACAGCTCATGGCAACACCAGATCCTTAACCCACTGAGTGAGGCCAGGGATGGAACCCTCTTCCTCATGGATACTAGTCGGGTCCATTAACCACTGAGCCAGGACAGGAACTCCCCAGCTATAGCTTTGATTCAACCCCTAGCCCAGGAACTTCCATATGCCATAGGCTCAGCTATTTAAAAAACAAAAACAAAAACAAAGCCAAAACACACTAATGAAATCCCCTCACACTTTTTGCTTAGGTATCCCACCTCACCCCAAATAAAGGCCCTCACCCACAGCTCCTCACCCTCTCCCGGCTCTCTGTTCTGCATGGCTGACCCAGTCCCCTGGAGCCCTCTGCATGTGGCCCTCTTGGTCTGCAGTGCCTCTGTCTCTCTAGAATCGTTGAGTATAATAGACTTTGCCTGTGCCTCTCCTGCACCTGCTCCTGAAGCTGCATTTGACCATCCCCTAAAATGACACAGCACACTAGAGCAACACATGACATAAGCAGTATCATCCCCATCTTACAGATGAGCAAACTGAGTCCCCACAAGGTTCAGTACTGAGGTATGTTGGCTCCCATTCACCACCCTTCATGGCCTTTGCAGTGGGACAGCAAGTCTTCTCAACAGGAGCCAGACCTGTTACTCTCTCACTCTCTCTTTCTCTCGGAATTCCTTCAACATATGACACCAAGCTCAGACTATCCTGCTGAAGGATGAGTGAGCGTATGGAGCAGGGCCCAGTTGCCCCTGCAAAGGCCTCCTCCATGGTCCATCCTACAGCAACGTTCAGGAGCCCCACCAAGACTGGCCAAGCCTGGTCCACATCAGGATTCACTGCCCAAGCACCCCAAAGAATCATAAGTGATCACAGATGGTTGTGGCTTAAAGCCACTAGGCTTGGGGGAGATTTGCTATATAAGCAATAACTGCCTGGTAAAACTACACACAGTAAGAAGCAGAGAGGGGCTCACTCCTTGGTGGGGAAGGGGGTTGCCATCCACCCCTTGGCAGTGGGTCCTCTGATAAGCTCTCAGGAAACCCCCTTCAGGACTGCAGGGACCAGAGAAGGTGGCCACAGCATGTGGCATGATAGTGCTGTGGCTGATTGTGGGCCTGAAGAGGAACTGGGTAAAATCAGCCAGATGGCATCCTCAACTGTCAGAGAGCAGGCCAGGGAGGGGCTGGGGCCACCGCACGTCATGAACTCTGAGTGACACTGCTGTTTGTTTGAAATAACTCTCCTCCCTCCTGCTTCCCCTCCCAGGGGACGCTGTGCCCTGGCTGAGGCCTGTAGGACAGACGCCAGCATGGAGCAATACTGGATATGACAGCCATGGCAAGTTCCTCAAAAAACCACTGTGCACAAGCCCCCATCACCCCCCTGCCTGGCAGGGCAAACCCGGAGAGCTTCCCAGCCCCCAGCTATGGAGACTTGGCTCAGAACTGAGGTTCCAGAACCAGACTGCCTGGATTAGGACCCTGTGCTGCCACATAACAGGGCTTTTCCTGGACAATCAAGTTCTTGAAACCCTCTGGGCCCCATTTCCTCATCTGTAAAATAAAGATCGTAACAGTTCCTCCCTCTCGGAGCTCTTGTGAGGATTCATTCACAGGATCAGATAAAAGAAAGCATTTTAAATGGTGCCAGGAACGTGGGAAATGCTCAGTGTCGGTTATGATCCTTCAAGAACCTTCACAGTTGCCCTCACCCCAGTGTTGGCTGTGCATCTCCTTGGGCCCCCCATACCCCCTGCCCCATGCACATAGGCTGGTGGGTAGGACGGCCTAGGATGGTGTCTGTGGGTCTCCAGAAGCCTGCATGGATGGAGCTGGGAGCGGAAGAAGTTTGTTGGGAGTAACACCTGTGAAAGATGAAAGGTGAGAGGAGAGCCTCAGACAAACCAGCAGAGTCTCAGTCTGCTCTCCAGGGAGATGTGAGCCAAGATGGCCCCTCAGGGAGTCCCAAGCTGTCCAGGAGCCTGCAGACCTAGTGCCTTCTCCAAACTCAGTCCCTGGCTTGGGGCTGCTTCGGAGGTGCACGGCCTTGGCCTGGGTGTGGAGGTGGAGCCTCTACATGGTGCCCTGGTGCCAGAGGCTCCTGTTGAAGCCAGAGGTGGTTTGCTGAAAAGAGGGTGGGACTTGGTTCAGATTCAAATCCAGGACCAGTGACCAATTGTATGGCTTAGGGATACCACATAACCTCTCTGAACTTCTTCTTCATTATCTGTCAAGAGGGAATATGGTGAGGATGATGATGGTAAAAATAAAATACTACCTCATGTGGATTAACTCATGTGCTCTTGGCATATACTGGGTACTGAATAACAGCAACATTTATTAGAACAACTCCTGAATCCAAGCCTGTTCTTAACAGAATTCCACCTAGAATATCTTCTCTTCTTCTACCCACTACTCTAGAATCCTCCCCACCCTTTAACACCCAGTTCCAATTGTACTTCTTTTAAGTAAACTTCCCAGATTGCTTTCACTCCAGCAAACTCTTAATCCATTGAGCCCATCCACGTGAGGAAGGAAAAAATCAGAGCAGAATCTAATATTTTTGGAGTTCCTGTTGTGGTGAAGTGGAAACAAATCCAATTAGTATCCATGGGATTCGGGTTCGATCCCTGGCCTCATTCAGTGGGTTAAGGATCCAGCGTTGCTCTGGGCTGTGGTATAGGTTGCAGACTCGATTTGGATCCTGCATTGCTGTGGCTGTGGTGTAGGCCCGCAGTTGTAGCTCTGATTCGACCCCTAGCCTGGGAACTTCCATATGCTACAGGTGTGGCCCTAAAAATAAAAATTAAAAAAAAAAACGTAAGAATTTTTTTGAGGCCTTACGGTGTGGTATGCACCATACTAGGTGTGCTACATTTTTGTCCTGGTGACCTGTTACCTTATTTATTCTTCACAGCAATACTGAGTGGGATGTTCCACTATTATCTCCATTTTACAGACAGAAAAACTGAGGCTGGGAGAAATAAAATGATTCCCCTTTGGTCATTAGAATTCATCGCCAGTTCTTCCTAATTCTGAATATGTTTTCATTTGCACCATGCTGGATGCGGAAGGCATTCAGAAAATTTTGTATTTTTGCAACATAGGAACTTGCATTATTAAAATTGTACACAAAAAGCACTCGCCTGATAGGATTTTCTAAGTCTATGAGGCTGAGGAGGGGCTCAGAATACAATGGATTCATTCATTCAACAGTCTTCAGTTTCCTTCAGGGGCAGGATAATCAGAGGTGAATAAAACCAAGCCCCAGGAATATAAACCATCAATTCACAAAAGAGAGTCCATAGGCTAGTGAACATATGTATATTTTAAATATTCATCCTTACTTATAATAAAAGAAATGCAAAAAGAGGGAGATCATTTATTTCCACATCAAATCAGCAATTTAAAAAAAAAAAACGTTGGTGTTGGTGAGAAGGGAGAGAAACTATAAATAGAAATAAAAATGGATTTCAATGGTAGTTATTGAAATTTGGAAGATGTCATCTGAGCTTTTTAAATAAACCAAAGGAGCTAATCAAAAAATGCCTACTATATTGGTTAGTTATTGCTGCATAACAAATCATACCAAGATTTTGTAGGATACATCATTTATGCTCACTCATGCATCTGCAGGTCAGCTGGACATTGGCTGGGATGACCTGGGCTGGGCTCAGCTGGGCAGCTCTGCTTCAAGCTGCAGTCCAGTTGGGCTTGGCCAGGCTTAGGGTTGCTCCACTTGTATCCTTCTAGAACTTGCCTCCTGGTGAAGGCAGAGGCATGAAAGAGTGAGCAGGAACACGTGATGCCTCTTAAGGTCTGGGCTCAGAGGAACCACGCTATCACTCACATTTCACTGGCCAAAGTTAGTCACATGGTTGAACACAGTCACCCAGCAGGGAAGTTCCCTCTACCCCTGGTGGGAGGATAGCAAAGGGACAAAGGGAATTTACAAAAGTAGGGAGATGGGATCCCAAACTGGGGCCAATGGGGCCTAACACATGTAGATCAAATTCTTCAGAGCACTGTGTACACCACTGTAGAATCACACAAATGCATGGTTAACTTATATAAATTCAACTACTCGAGTTCAGAAAAATTAAAAGAAAAATGGCAATTTAGTGTCCTAAAGTTCTATTTTGCACATATCTTCTTTAGTAGATGCTGTATATTATATATTTATACATACCCAGTACTCTCCATGGCCATGTACACAAAACAAGGAAGACTGTACTTCATGAGCTATTGAAAGGGTTTTCAAAGGAATTTTGACTATAAAGGCAGGCCTTGGAGATATCATGGGTTCAGCTCCAGGCCATTGCTATAAAAAAAATAAATCACAATAAAGTGAGTCACGAGAATTTTTGAGTTTCCCAGTTTTTATAAATATTATGTCTACACTCTACTGGAGTCTATCAAGTGTGCGATAGCATTATGTTTAAATAAACAATGTGCATACCTTAATTTAAAACACTTTATTGCTGGAGTTCCCAAGGTGGCTCAGTGGTTAACAAATCCGACTACCATCCGTTAGGATGTGGGTTTGATCCCTGGCCTTGCTCGTGAGTTAAAGATCCAGCGTTGCTGTGAGCTGTGGTGTAGGTTGCAGACACAACTTGGATCACATGTTGCTGTGGCTGTGGGCCAGCAGCTACAGCTCCAATTGTACTCCTAACCTGGGAACCTCCTTATGCTGTGGGTGTGGCCCTAAAAAGACAAAAATAAAAATTAAAAAATAAAACACTTTATTACTAAAAATGCTAACCATCATCTGAAAATGTAGGGTTGTCACAAATTTTCAATTTGTAAAAATTCAATACCTACCAGATGTGGTAAAGCAAAGTGCCATGTGCTATGAACTGAGATTTCTTGTAAAGAAAAATTAGAACTAGCCGATGGCCAGCAGGAGACCACTGGTTAAATAAATGATACACACAACATGCAATTACAGAACCGGATCAGAGGCATCTCAGCAGCACCAGGGCACAGGTTCAAACCCCTGCCCAGCACAGTGGGTTAAAGGATCTGGTGTTGCTGCAGCTGTGGCATAGGTTGCAGCTGTGGCTTGGATCTGACCCCTGGCTTGGGAACTCCATATGCCATGGGGCAGCCAAAAACAACAACAAAAGATATATTCATTTTAAGAGAAAAATTTATAAAACACTACATACAGAAGGACCATGATTTAATAAAAAGAATTTCCTTCTTCTCTCTCAGATCAGGGGTAGATATCTACCCCAGATTCAGTCAAGCACCAGAGACTTGTGAGTTCTCCCTGAGAGGCTTCTGGGGCACATCCTCTTACCCCCACCTCCGCCAGCATGGCTGGAACCAGAGTCCTAGATAATGGCTGTGGCCTCCCTGCTGGTTTCTCCCCTTTAAGTCTCACCCGTTCTTTGCCAGAGTTGCCTGAGCTCTCATCACTTTCCTTGTTACAAAACCTTCAAAGACTACCCACTGCCACTACAAGCAAGTATCCACTCCCAGCCACTGCATAAGAGGCCTCAGTCCTTCAGCCCCTGCCAGCCTGTCAACTTTTGAATCACCACTTCCCACCAGCCTAAACTTCCTCTCTAGCCTGAGGAACTTCATCCAATCCCTCAGAACAGCAGTGGTCATTCAGCCTGTTCCCTGAGGGCCACACACCTGATTCAGCCAGCATGGCAGCACTCGGCATGGTTTAGAACTCTTCACTGCCTCTCTCTACTCTGAAGCAGGACCTGTATCTTACTTTATTCCCACTGTTGAGCACAGGGCATGGTACATGGTATATAGAGTCTGGTTTGGTTTTTTTGTTTGTTTTTTTGTTTTGGCTGTGCCTGCATGCCTACACATGCAGAAGTTCCTGGGCCAGGGGTTGAACACTTGCCACAGCAGCACCCTCCTCACAGCAGTGACAATGCTGGATCTTTAACCAACTGAGCCATCAGGGAATTCCCATAGTGTGTGTGTGTGTGTGTGTGTGTGTGTGTGTGTGTACACAAAGGATTCTGGGCTCTTCAATGATGCATATTGTGCTTTTATTGCTTACTTTAAGCACAATATGCATCATCTCTCTATATATATACATACATATATACATATATATATATATATACACATACATTTAAATATGTGTATACTTAGGCAAAAAAAAAATTGGAAGGAAACACATTAAAATGTTTGGCAGTAAAATTATGATGGCTTTTTCTTTTCTTTTTTTCTTTTTTTTTTTTGTATCTTTCCATGATTTGGGTGTTGTCTGTCATGAGTCTATTTTTACAAGCAGAAAAGAAATTGGTATTTAAAGTAAGCAATAAAAGCACAATATGCATCATCAAAGAGCCCAGAACCTTCCTCCTCCAGAGCTCAGACTTTCAGCCCCAGTGTCCCCGTGTGTCCTGGTGCACAGGCGCCTGGGAGGACAGGAAGTGCAGGGTCAGGAGCATACCTTTGCTGTGTGAGCTGTGAAGAGATATGTGGCTGCAGCCAGAGGAAGACAGGTGGGCTGCAGGAGAGGAGTTATAACAAGATGGAGTGCGTCTTGTTTGTATGCTGATGGGAATGGCCCAGTAGAGAGGGAGGAATTAATAATTCAGAAGGGAGGTCATGATTTCAGGAGCCGAGTCCTTACCCAGACTAGAGGCTGAGAGGTTTTAAGCAATCAGTGGGGCAGGAGCAGTTCCACAATAGTAGGAAAGAGGTGAAAATCTGAATAAAGATGCAGAAGCCAGTGGATTTGGTGGTGGCAAGATGAGGGACGAGGGAGTTCTCATCTGATTACTCCTATTTCCTCAGATGCATGAACCAAGGTCCTCCCCAGAGTGGCAGAGGAGGAACAGGAGCTGGGGGTGTCTCAGAATAAGGCTCTGATGCTGGAGTGGGGTGGGTTGCACTGCCCCTTTCCTGGAAATATTAGAAGTAGTTGGGAGACCTCCACTGAGAGTTCCCCCTGGGCAAGGCACACATTCTTACTTCATCTTCCGAACAAGTTGCCAAGTCAGATTCCTGGAGCTGTGGGTTCAAGGTCACACAGTTAGCAAGAGGCAGAGGCTGGATTTGAACTGGATGTATCTGATGACAGAAACAAGTCTCCCTCGCTGAGCCCTTGTGTCCTGCCTCCCAATCTGCCCAGCTGGGCACGACCTCACCCTACTTCTTGTCTCTTGGTCAAGTCCTGTTTCCTGTAGGACTGGCAAGTCTGGGAGCTCTAATACATGAAGTGTAATGTCCTACCAGGAGAGTTTAGGGACTTTTTAACGAGGGCCCCTTCTGTGTGTAATCCTGTAACTGCACTTCTCTTTTCCTTTCCACCTGTCACAACCCTGTTCCCAAACTCACCATCTCACACTGCATTTGCCCCTGTAATTTGCATTCACCTGCACCTTCTATGTGTGAGGTGCTGTGCTGGGAGCCACAGATACAAAGATTAAAGACCCACTTCGTGACCCCTGAGGTCATAGTTCATGGCAGAAACCATAAATGAATTTGGTCTCAGCATTAGTGATGGGCTGGCCTGGCCCAGGAGAGTGTAGGCTGTAGGGGTCTCTGCTCTGAATGCCCCCAGGCCCTGGGCCAGGTGGTTGGGATTCCTTCCCTACCCCCTCTCCTCATCTGCATGGTAAAATTTTTTTCTTTCTTTTTAGGGCCACACCTGTGGCACATGGAAATTCCCAGGCTAGGGGTTGAATTAGTGCCGTAGCTGCCAGCCTTCACCACAGCCACAGGAACACCAGATCCTAGTCCCATCTGCAACCTACACTGCAGCTTGAGGCAAATCCAGATCCTTAGCCCACTAAGTGAGGCCAGGGATCAAACCTCGTCCTCAGGGTTACTAGTCCAATTCTAGTAAACGACTAGAACCTGGCTGAGCTAAAATGGTAACTCTTGTATGGTAAAATCTTAATCAACTCATCCAAACAGCTGTGTGATATCTCTCCAGGAAATGCATTCAAAATTATACTAAAGAACAAATGAAATTTGCGTCTTTGTTAAAATGGCTTTTTTTTTTTTTTGTATTTTCTGATTGGAATTTTCCAACAAGCTGATGGGAGCTCTTCTCTGGACCTCTGCCCCTTTCGGAGGGGACTGAGAAGAACGCAGTAGGTGCACCGTGGAACACAGTAGGTGTTTGGTGCCACAGGCTTGGTGCCGCTCCGAGAACTCAGTAAACACTGCGCGATGACTGACCACTGCAGGCAGTGGCAGAGCTGAGGCTGTGTAAGAGTCGGGGGTAATGTGGGTTTCAGGCCTCCCACCTCACAAACGTAACCGGGCTGCCTCCCGCTCCGCGCGATTGCTGTACAGCTCCAGGGACAAGGCCTAGGAGGCCGATCCAACCGCGGTCGGGAGGCCGCCTTTTCGCTGCGGACACGAGGGGGCGCTGCAGGCCGTGCTCAGCCTGCCAGGCGCCGGCCTTGATTTCTGCCAGCCTTCGCTTGGCCCGGACCTAGAGAAGCGGAGGGTCCCCGCGGAGGCTTCAGGGCCAGCACCTTCCGCACCCCGCCCACCGCTCAGAGGTATTACACCCTGTTCCTCTTCGCTACGTCCGGGCTTCAGCTAAACTCTCCCCTCATTCTCTCCTCCTGATGCCCAGTAATAACCAGTTTACTGCTGGCCCTGAACAGAATCTCTTCCAAACAGCCCTTCGGGGAGTCAGCACCCTTAGGACGCTGGGAAATTCCAACTTCTTAAGCACTCACTATGGACTGGTATTGTGTGAGGTTCTTTATGTACACTCATTCTTCAGGAAAATCTCATGAGATTCTATAGCTCCCATTTTAGTGAGAAGCTCAGAGAGGTTAGGTTATTTGCCAGGGACCGCCAGCGAGCTGGTTGCAACAGCGCTAATAGTCCAAACTCAAGGCTAATCTGAAGCCCATGTCCTCCCCATCCTTGCTCTGTTCTTCCCATGCCCACACCGCAGAATAAAGAACCTGGGAAAGAGGAGATGCTGCTACAGCAGCTTTGATGGAAGGACTTCTGAAGAGCTTGGGAAACGCTGAATGTTCTATAGCGGGAAAAGCACGGATCTAGACAGTCCTAGCCTCTACTCAGTCACATGTTAGCTAGTGACCTCCAGCCAGATCCTGCCCCTCCAGAGCTTGGTCCCTTGTTTGGACAAGGAGGGGTGGGACTAGGTCATTCCAGGGCACCCCAGCATCTATAACAGTTTATGCCTAGAGGACTCCCCAGCTAGGGGCTTCCTCCAAAGGCTGGCCAGAGACGTCAGAAAAGAGCCAAGAGGAGCCATTGTACAGTCTTGGAGCCATGCCATCTGTGAAGTGGGATCTGGGTACCAGAAGACCAGGGCTTCTGAAAAGTGGCCCCACTCCAGGCCTGCCTGAGGGTAGCCAGTGGTCTGAGAAGGCAGGGAAGCAGGACAGCAAGTACCCAGATCAGCAGTACCCCAAGGCCACTGGTTACATCTTGCACCCTCTGGCATCAGGTGGCATTCCCAGCACTTGACAGCCCACCCTTCCTTTGCTCCTTCCACTGTGAGTTCAATTTTGTTTCGATACACCCTGCCCGGGCACATTCTAAGTGTCAGGCCCTGTGGCAGGTGTGGGGCACTGGGATGGGGGCAACCTGTGGCTGGACCCTCAAGGCGCTAGGTCCAGCTGGGGAAACAGAACCATTGGCATTCAACCAGGTTATCCAGTACAGGGACCAGGGAACAAAGGAGGACGGTGAACTGCAGAGGGGAGGGAGTGATGGAGGCCCTGGGAGGATGAGTAGTCAGCTAGGGGAGGGAGGGCAGAGAGAAGCTGCTCTAAGAAGACGGAACTGTGGGAGGGGCCCCTAGGGAACAAGACCTTGAGGAAACAGGCCCAGTTGCCCAACTGCCCCACTGAGAGGGGACGAGGCCTGGCACATGGCCAGGGTGCACCAGATGGCCCTCAAAGCCTAGAGAGGAGGGTCAATTCCAGCTTTATTCTTGGGTTCCTGGCTGGGCTGCCCAGGAGCCTTGTGCTATTCACTGAAATGGAGAATTTGGGAGGGTAGTTTGTGGGGAGAGCAGCTTGGGCTGGACCTGTGAGAACCTCTGAGGAGTTGTGCAATCAGTGACAACAGGAGGGCCCCTGGGGGGCTATGTGGGCCTGCTGAGGAGGTACTCCCAGGCCACCTGAAGTGTGGAGAGTTCTCAGAGGCAATTACAATGATTCTGTGATGCTGATTGTGGGCCCTGCTGTCACTGATAAAAGAGGCTGCAATTAATTAAAAATGAGCCTCCTTCTCTGGTGAGTGGCATTTGCAGACACTCCCCAGCACACCTGATGGCTCTTTATCTCCTGGATGAATGGCCTTGCTTCT
Source organism: Phacochoerus africanus (assembly GCF_016906955.1). NCBI lineage: Eukaryota > Metazoa > Chordata > Mammalia > Artiodactyla > Suidae > Phacochoerus > Phacochoerus africanus. The sequence continues at coordinate 88,938,282 of NC_062546.1, forward strand.
CCCTCAGGCTCCTGGCTGATGGCTGAATCCCTACCAGGCACATGGCACAGGGGTCGCTGCTTATATCAGGTGGCCCAGAGAGCCCTCCCCACCGCCATCCACATAGGAACCCTCCTAGGATAGCGCCACTGCAGCTGAAACATGTGGGCCAATGATGGTTTGGGCCTGAGGAAAAACCACCTCCAAAGCCTGCAGGCCTCTCGGGCCTACCTGTGGCAGGTAACCAGGCAGGTACACTCACCTGACAAAAGTATATCTGTGCCAGGTACTGTGCCAGGTGCTAGGGATTATGATTCAGGACCCCAAGGAATTCACAGTCTAGTGGGCGACACAAAGACATTTAACAGACAATTTCAATAGGACGTGACACACACAGTCAAAGAGGTGGTGACATAAATACCCAGAAGAATGGCATTTGAGAAGACTTGAAGGAGATAAGGAAGTAGGCACCTTGTGCCCTCCTATCATCACTTTCTGATGCCGTTATTAGAATTTCCCTTTTTATTGAGCACCTAATAAGTGCCAGTCGCCTGAGATCTCTACTCCATACCACTACCTTGAAAGTAGTTTATAAAAGGGAGAAACCAAGGCTCAGAATAAGTAATTGTCATATTCCAGGCCCCACAGCTTGTAAGGAGCAGAAATGGGGTTCAAATCAAAGGATATCTGCCTCTAAGATCCAAACTCTCCTCCCCAGGAAGCCATGTACCCCAACCCTCTGCAGGCTTAGCCCTGTAGGAGGCTCTACAGATAAAGTAGAAAAAGGGAAGAAAAGATAACCAAGCCTTGAAATGGGGCCTAGAAGAAAACATAGAAAAACCAGAATGTGGCTTGCACAAATCATTAGACACCACGACTTAGCTGGATTCCTTCATTTTAGAGCCAGTGCAGTTGGCCACAGGACACAGCTGGTTGATCACTGAGCTAGATTTGAGCCCAGCTTCCTGGTCCCTACCTCAGGGCTCCTTCTATTCATCAAGCTGTGCAGCTTACCCTGGCAGACACAAAGACGCCCACTGACACAGACAGACAGAGAGACACACACACACACAGAGTTGTCCGAATTAGTGATTCGTTTCATCCTGTCTTTGGCTAAGAGCATACTTTCATGCTTTGGCTCAGAACAAACGCCTATCATGGTTGTATGTTGAGCCAAGGTGGTGGGGCTGTGGTGGTGGGGAAATATCTCAGGCACTTAGAGGATTTTCCTAAGGGCCTCTATAAACAGTTTGAAGTGACAGGAGGATTTTCCCAAATAGAGAAACAATGTGATCAGAGAAATTTCTCGTTCTGTCCCTTGTTGGGTTAACGATTCAAAGATATTTCTCACATCAGGCCTTGGGCCAGCTGTTAAATATTGGGATTTTTTTGTTTTGTTTTTGTTTTGTTTTGTTTTGCTTTCTAGGGCTGCACCTGCAACACATGGAAGTTCCTAGGCTAGGGATCAAATTGGAGCTGCAGCTGCCAGCCTACACCACAGCCACAGCAATGCCAGATCCAAGCCGTGTCTTCGACCTACACCATAGCTCACAGCAACACAAGATCCTTAACCCACTCTGTGAGGCCAGGGATCAAATCCGTGGCTTCACGGACACTAGTTGGGTTCATTACCACTGAGCCACACAGGAACTCCTCAAGTATTGTCTTAATATGTAATTGTATTTAAAATCTATTATAAAATATTTTATATATTATAAAACATAATTCATGCACATAATAAAAAGTTCAAATAGTACTTGAAAACATAATGCAGATAATAACAGCCTTCCCATCTACATTGAACTCTGCTCAGCCCTCCCCCCAAGTGTACTTTAAACTCAACAGTCAAGACTCATGTTCCCCTCCCACCCCCACTTCTGTATTTCATATCTCATTTGATGGGACAATCATTCACATAGTGTCTCAGGACAGAAATGGTTACTAGGTTTGCAAGTCTTCTTCCAAAATAAAATTTAGTATAATCCATATGCCCTATATATACTTTTTTTAAGATGTTTTTTTCTTTTTTTTAACAAGTGGGCACACCTGTGGCACATAGAAGTCCCTGAGCCAGGGATTGAGCCACAGCCACTGTAGAATCAACACTAAGTAATTATGTTGTGAACCACAAGGGAAGTCCTAAAGATTTTTTCTTTTTTTTTTCTTTTTTTTCTTTTTTTTTTTTTTTTTTTAGGGCCTCACTTGTGGCATATGAAAGTTCCCAGGCTAGAGGTAAAATTGGAGCTATAGCCGCTGGCCTATGCCACAGTCACAGCAACGCCAGATCCGAGCCATGTCTGCAAACTACACTACAGCTCACAGCAACACCGGATCCTTAACCCACAGATAGAGCCAGAAATCGAACCTGTGTCCTCATGGTTGCTAGTCAGATTTATTTCCACTGAGCCATGATGGGAACTCCAAGATTTTTTAAATTATTGCTGATTCATAGTGTTCTGTCAATTTCTGCTGTACAGCAAAGTGACCCAGTCATATATATGTGTGTGTGTGTATATATATATATATATATATATATTCGTTTTCTCACATTATCCTCCATCACGTTCCATCACAAGTGACTAGATAGTGTTCCCTGTGCTGTACAGCAGTGCCTCGTTGCTGTCTATTCCAAATGCAATAGTTTGCATCTACCAACCCCAAACTCCCAGTCTATTCCAATCCCTCCCCCTCCTTTTAATCCAGCCTGATATTATAATGAGGTACACTATTCTCTGCCAAGCTGCTTTCACTTATAGTTCATCTTTTCCAATAGATGTACATTATTCTATAGTCTGGACATAGCATAACTTATCTAGCCAGTCCCCAGTTGATGAGTATTAGTTCATGTGCAGTCTTTGCCACCATGAGCATCCTTCCTGGTCCACCTTGGTCTACCTATGCAAGACACCTAGGAAGCTCATTCCTAGGGATAAAACTTCTAGGTCAAGTGAGATATGTATTTTATTTTTTATTTTTTATTTATTTATTTATTTTTGTCTTTTTGTTGTTGTTGTTGTTATTGTTGTTGTTGTTGTTGTTGCTATTTCTTGGGCCGCTCCCGCGGCATATGGAGGTTCCCACGCTAGGGGTTGAATTGGAGCTGTAGCCACCGGCCTAACGCCAGAGCCACACCAACGCAGGATCCGAGCCGTGTCTGCAACCTACACCACAGCTCACGGCAACGCCGGATCGTTAACCCACTGAGCAAGGGCAGGGACTGAACCCGCAACCTCATGGTTCCTAGTCGGATTCGTTAACCACTGCGCCACGACGGGAACTCCGGGATATGTATTTTAAATGTTGACATGGTACTAAATTAGCTTCCAAAAACGCTGTACTAGTGAACTTGTATCAGTAGCAAGAGGCTGTCTATCTCCCCACACTCTGCGTGGCTCTGGATAGTAATGAGCATCTTAATATTTGCCAACCTGAGATGTGGTTAATGAAATCTCATTGCTGTTTTGAATTACATTTCAGTAATTATGAGTCAGGTTGAGAATACTGTCATATCAGCTTTCATTTTTAAGAATTTCCTGTTCACATCTGCTCATTCAGGATCTATCTCTCAATGATTCTTCCCATGTAAATTAAGGAAACTCGTCTTTTGTCTGCAATATGCATTAGAAATACCTTTACAGTTGGTCCTGAAGACTTTTTTCCTCTGTACTAAAGCTTTTAAATTTTTTTGTGTGTGGTCAAATTTATCAGTCTTTTCCTTTGTGGCTTCAGGGTTAAACTGTTATTTAAATATTTTATAGCTAGTTTCAATTTTCAACCGACTAGAGTATAAGGCACCTTAACAGCATTGCCTGCAGATTTTAGCATGATGCCTTGTGCCTGGCAGGTCTGTCTCAAGTACTTACTGATTAGGTAAATGGATGGATGGTTGGGTAGACAGATCGAAAGATAGATAGACAGATATTGGAGATATTTGACTGTGTTAACCATTGCCTCCTTTCCCAAAAAAATGTTTTTGTTTTTTTTTTAATTCAAAATGTACTATGTACTTTTTGAAACATTCTCTGCCTTTCATTTCCTCATCCTTTTCTGGAGTTACCATCTGAATGTCCCGCTAGGGCCTTCCACTGCACAGTCCCTAACTTTCTCACCAGATTCCTCTTCCCACTGGCAGCTGTCATCTACGCAGCTCCTCAGGAAACAGGGGCTGGCTTCAGTTTGCCAGCTCTTTCCATTCAGTCCCCAGGTCATCCTCAGCTTCTCACCCTCTCCCTGGCAGCCATAGTCTTAATCCAGATCTTGTTCTCTCTCCCCTGAACCAGCCTCCAGCTGGTCACCTGCCTCAGTTCTTGGCTGATCTCTGTGGCCCCCTGTAGTCCAGGGGTCTCTAACATTCAAACCTGACTTCCAAGCAGCACAGTTCAGCCCAGGACCAGGCAGAGAGCAGGCAGCTGACAACTGTCTGTGGGTCTGAAGTTAGATGGGGGTGGGGGTGGGTTAAGAGTGTTACTCAGCCCCAGGGTTATCTCCAAGCTCTCCCTCCTGCCCAACCCCTGTGGCAGGCCCTCACTCAGTGACTTCCTATGTGGATGTGTTGAATGAATAAATGAATGAATGAGTGAGAATATCTAGGTGTTCTCTGTCCTGCCCTTACTTCACTTCAGATCTTACCTCCTTACTCTGCTGCTGCCTCAGCTTCAAGTTTCCAAGAACCACTCACCCACCCACCCAGATCAGCTCCCTCCTGTCCCTGAGGGGAGGCCATGAAGGAAGACAATGGGGGCAGACCTTTGGGGAAGTGATGGAGGCTGCAGGTAAGATGCTAAGGTATCGTTTCAATCTTTTCATTGAAAAGTTATATTCACAAATGGTAAAAGAGGAAAGGAATATGGCAGGATATCTTTTGAAGTGTAAGCCTCACCCTGACTTGAACCCTAGATCCTGATGCTGGCTCTGTTCGCAGGTTCTTGTGTGTAGTTCCAAATATAGTCTATACATGCAGAAACACACTTGCTTTCTTTTCTATACAGTTGTCAGCCTACTCTTCACCCTGCTCTGGAGTCACTTCACCCAACCATGCCTCGGGGAGATGGATCCCTGTGACTACATGCAGCTCTACTGTCAGATCCTCCTGGGGTCCCATGAAAGGAATGTGTCATAACCAGTTCAGCTAGTTCACTACCACTGGCATTCATAATTCTGCCATGAATACCTTTGTGTATAAGTAATGCTAGAATATTTACTCCACATAAAACAGCCCCCAAAGATGCCCACATCCTAATCCCCAGGACCTGTGGATATGCTCCTACATGTAGCAAAAGGGACTTTGCTGATGTGATCACCTTAAAGGTCTGGAGATGGGAAGATTGACCTGGATTCTCCCTGTGGGCCCTCAGGTCATTATAAGGGTAAGGCAGGAAGATAAGAGGCAGAGAGAAAATGAGGAGCCGTGAGCCCAGCAATGCAGACGGTGGCCTTTAGAACCTGGAAAGCAGGGAAATAGATCTTCCTAGGGCCTCCACAAGGCACTCAGCCCTGCTGAAACCTTATTCGTCGGACTCCTGACCTCCAGAATTGTAAGATGATAAATCCATGTCGTTTTAAGTCACCTGGTTTGTGGTCATTTTTACGGCAGCAGTCAGAAACTAACCAGCTGCAGCTGTGGTTTGCCCACCCCTCATTGCATCCCAGTGCCAGGGACAGTGCCTGGTATACAGCAGGAGTTTACTGCAGACCTCTGGAATGAACAGAGGTGCACATGTGATTACAGCTGTAAAGTAGCTCCCAGAAGTCGCATTGCCCTCTCAAAGGGAACAACCCTTTAAAACACCAGCAAATCCATCAAATCACTAGTCCCAAGAGGCTGCACCAGCTCACATCCCCATTAACAGTACAGGACCGTCTTTCTCCCCGTCCTCTGGCTGGACAGTCGTTGTCATCATTATTTTGCCAATATAATTGTGAAAAATGGCATCTCTGTTTGTGTGTGCATTTTTTAATAATGAGTGAGTCTGAGCTTCTTTTCATATGTTTATTGACCATTTGCACTTCCCTTTTTGGAAATTGTCTTATGTGTTCATTCCCTTTTTTTAAATTGAGTTATTATTCTTTTTCACTAATTTGTAAGAGCTCTTCCTATTGCATGGCTATGAATATGTAAAAAGATTCCCTTGGTTTGTCCTTTTACTTTGTTCGGGGTATTTTTTGCCATGGAGAAAATTTTCATTTGACAAAGGCATGAATGAGGTGCTCAGGCTCGTTTGGCAGACAGGAGAGGCGAGATCATTCTGTCGCACCTGACAGGAGCAAAGGCTCGGAGATAAGAAAGAACAAGGAAGATTAATATGACTGAAGCAGTTAGGGGAGAGAAGGATTGATGAGGGGTGTGTTGTCAGGGCTGGGGGCGGGGGAGGCAGACAGGAAGGCAACAGTGGAGACAGCCAACTGTCCATGGGGTATCTGATCACCCACTCCTCATAGGCAGGTCTTCCAGGCAAGAGGATCATTTTTTTAAATTCCTTATAATACGCCAGGTCTTATGTTAGAAATTTGAAAGACTTTATCTTCTTCCATCTCCACAGCCCCGGGAGCTAACACAATCCCATTTAAAAATTGGAGGGGGAGTTCCTGTTGTGGTTCAGTGGTAAGGAACCTGACTAGTATCCATGAGGATGCAGATTCAATCCCTGGCCCGCCCCACTCAGTGGGTTAAGGATCTGCCGTTGCCCTGAGCTGTGGTGTAGGTCACAGAGGTGGCTTAGATCCTATGTTGCTGTGGCTCTGGCATGGGCTGGCAGCTGCAGCTCTGGTTCAGCCCCTATCCTGGGAACTTCCATATGCCATGGGTGTGGTCCTAAAGATAAATAAATAAAAACTGAAAGAATGAAGATTCAGGAGAGGTTAGATAATTGGCCAAGGTCACAATCAGTAGAGAACAGAGCACTTGCCTGCCTTCCAAGTCTTCATTACTGCATTTGGGACAGTCCTAGGAGGCATAACTACCCCATTTACAGAGGGAGAAACTGAATCTCAGAGACGTTAATTAATCTGTTCAAGGTTAAAAAGCTTGTAGGTGGAGGAGTTAGGATTTGGGACTCAGGTCTGCTGACTCCAAAGCCCTTTCTGTTCACTGTTCCCTCTTCATCTTTTCCCTAAGCACAGGAGCCCCCAGAGATTCTGGTTCAGCTGGGCTGGCATGGGTCCAGAACATCGCCAGGCAACTCCAATTGTGCCTCCAGGTTGGGCACCCCCACCTGGCACAGGAAGGCAGGGCCCAGGGAGAAGCACTGGCCTGCTGAGGTGCCCTCTTCAAACAGTGGCCTCCCTGGGGACCTGGGCCATCACTTCCTATGCCAGGCCCATCAGCCCCACTGCAGCCCTGCCATGTCCATGGTAATTAGGTTACAGGCTAGACGGGGCAGAGAAATTCTTACGCAATTCAGTTCTTGAACATAAGGTTTAAAATCTCAGTGTTTTTTTTGCAAATACCTCCCTTAGGCCCAGGTGAGCAGACCCCTGGCTCTGTGCCTTACAGCTTCCTGCTTTTGGGGTGACTTTCTTGAAATTCTCTGTGTCCCCTTGGGTACCTGGGACTGGCCAGGACTAGGAGTTATGACCAATCAGGGTACCTCAGGCCCAGACCAGATCCTGTATGTTTCTAAGGTTTTGTTTGTTTTTAGGGCTGCACCTGCGGCATATGGAAGTTGCCAGGCTAGGAATTCAGTCAGAGCTACAGCTGCCGGCCTACGACATAGCCATAGCAATGCACGATCCAAGCCATGTCTCTGCGACCTACACCACAGCTCATGGCAACGCCAGATCCTTAACCCACTGAGTGGGGCCAGGGATCGAACCTGCATCCTCATGGATACTAGTCGGGTTTGTTACCACTGAGCCACAATGGGAACTCCTGTTCCTAAGTTCTAACGGCTCCCTCCTTGATGATTTCTTAGGATCCTTCTGGTACTTGAGACCCCCCGTGCTGGCAGAACCTCTGTGCTGGGCACCCCTAGTCTGAATTTAGACAGGTGAGACCTCTAGGCCTGTTTCTCCAGGTGTTCTCAGACCCTCTCTCCCACACATGGGATATACAAGACAACTGAAGTCCCCAGGACTCATGCCTTGGGAATCATCCCAAGGCCCATGGCCAGGCCACACTCACAGGAGGGTGGCCAGCTGAGTGGATCACAACTACTGGCTGGCAAGTTATTTCTTTCACTGGCTGGCATGGGCTTGTGCCCCTAGAGTGGTGCTGACATGCTACTTTGAGGTAACTCTCATGCGTGACAGGCAGACAAATTTGGGGCTCTGAGCTATGCACAGTCCACGGTGGACCTGGGCTTGAGTGACCACTATGGGCCCACGTGCTGCTTCTCTCTGGGCGTGTTTTACCACAGCTGCTGCCTCAGTCTATGGCACCCAAGGCCAGTGGGGGGTGGTGGCAGGCCTCCTTCACCCCGAGTGCCTCCCATCTCTGTTACCCAGGATGAAGCCCACACCTCTCTCCCAGGCTCCAAGTCAGGCAGCCTCCAGGCTGACCACACTTATTTCCTCCAAGGGCTTTGGAGAAATGCCAATGGACCTTTCCTACCGATGCATTCTTTTGTGACTGATGGGTGTGGGGACGCCACACTCCCCCAGCCCATCTTAAGCCACTTGGAGAGGGAGTGGGCACCCCAATGTGCATGCACCAGTCTGTGGCTCCCCCTACACCCTCTGCCTGTCCTCCATGCCTGTGGCAGCTTATGAAAGGCTGATACCTGCAAGCGATCACATTCTAGGGACATAGTGATTTCAGCCTAATGAGTTCCAGAAAAGACATGGCTGGAAGATGTGTTGTTTTACTTTTAGGCTGTAAAATTCCGAGGGCCAAGTTTAACATGACTAGAAAATGAATTATTGCTCCCATTTCCTTGAAGTCTTCAGGAAAGCCATGCCCATGTGGTCATCAGTAACTATAACACAATAACAACTTGAAGTTAGTGGTCACGGCCAGCACAGCAGCTGATGCAGCTTTGGGAGTCATGATGTCAATCAGCATTAGCTAAATAGCATTAGGGACCTGCAGGGGCAAAAAGATTTGCATGACTCCAATACACACAGGTTCCAAAAAGCCATGGCATTGAGAGTTAACATGGTGTTGCCACCTTTTCCTTGCAGTGGGAAGTACAAAATTAGTCGAGAGTGTGCATGTAACAATTAGGAATACAAAAAGGTGGTTCCAGGGCCAGAACAGGGAGAGAGACACTTCCTGGGGACACCAAAGAGGCTTCAGGAGCTCTGATTGGACCATAAACAATTGTTTCACTTCTCTGCCCATTATTCTAAATCTTCATCAATAAATCATTACACTCCACATGGATTTTAGAACACATTTTTAATCAAATATTTTCCTGGGGCCCCATACACCCTAAGGATCCTTCTGTTCTTTGGGGCTTGGTCAAGTCATAAAAATGCACATATTTACTAATTCATATAATTCATTTTGTGCTTCCCACATCCCCTGCACCATGCTAAGCATGGCATTAGCATTATTACATTTCATCTTCACATCAGCCTCTTTGAGAATGGTTCTAGCACTATTCTCATATTCTACCTGGGGAGTCTGAGGCTCAGAGAGGTCAAATAATTTGCCAGAAGTCACACAGCTATATAGATGGCTAAAGCAGAATTGGACCTAGCGCCTATATGGCTATTGTCATATTTGTTTCAGCAGGGTTGAGGTGTCTGCAACCGGGTAGACCCTCTTCCTCCAGCCACGCCAGATGCACTTGAGAGCAGGCAAAGGTTGAGAGGCCTGCTAAGTGGGTGTTTTCCTCACTGGGGTCCAAGTCCCCAAGGCTTCTCTTGCCTTTACATACTCCAGCCTTCCCTCTGGCAGGGTTGTGTTTTCTCCTACTAAACAAACATGCCAAAGCTTCCTGTTAGGGAAGCTCTGAGAGTCTAAGTAGCCCCAAAACTCACCTGAGACACAAAGAGGTGTCAGCAATGGGAAGACAGGCTAAAAGGAGATGGGCCACAGCAGCAGGACAGGGGCCAGTGAAGGGACCCCAGGGTAAAGGAAGGAAGTGGATATTTATGGAGGGCCTCTGAGGTGCCAGGCTCTGCGCCATGGAAGCTTCGTAACCACTCAGTGTAGAGATCTCTTTATAACTAACTGATATGGAGGAGCATGAGGCTTGAAAGTTAAAGCAAGTGGCCCAGGGGTCACTGGGTGTAAGTGGCAGAGCTGGAGAGGAGCAGAGATGCAGGGCAGTGAGGAAGAGGACTAGCCTCAAGACAGAATGGGCATGTTCACAGTGGAAAGAGGCTCTTGGGCGGGCTTGGCCAGCAGCTCAGTTAGATCTGATCAGCATTTTTGTGACGGGCCTTGTGCTGGGCGCTGGGAGTCAAAAGTGCCTGTCCTTGGGAGGGCCCAGCAGAGGATGGAGAGGCTGTGTGAAGTCCAGCCTACACATGGAGGGGGTGGTACAGGCTGGGTGACTCCCTCTCCTGGTCTGTGGGCTTAAGGGAGAAAGCCCCCTGAAGGGTTCTGAAGGAGGAAAGGGAGATGTGGTGGATTTTTTTTTCTTTTGCTGAACCCACTCTTGGACCAAGGACCAAACCCATGCCACAGTTGCAGCCTGTGGCACAGCTGCAACAATGCCCAATACTTAGCCCACTGTGCCAGGAGGAACCTCCTGGAAAGAGGAATCTGGACAAGGCGAAACACATGGCAAAGGCTTGGGGGTGGGAATCAGTCCCCACAGTACTGGGGCCATAACATGTTCTGAGCATAAATTGTAGGTGGAATGTGACATGTCACCAGGCTCCCCCAGACCTGCGGATACCCCTCCTCCAAGCTCCTACACCCTCTCATCTCTCCATGGAACATCCTCCTCCATCCACACCAGCTCTCACCCAGCTACCCTGACCAAGAGCCTCTCACCCAGGCTCTTCCTGACCAAGAGCTCCAGCCCCCAGCCTCCTTGATGCCTGTCACCTGCAGCAGTCCAGCTGCTCTGCTCAGTCCTCTGGGGCATGGTTGTGCCTATACTTCATCTCCCAGAGATTCCAAGGTGTCCTCAAGAAAGGAACTGTCTTTTCATTCTCTGGAAATTCTGCAGCTCCTGGTCCAGGATGGACGGGGCGCAGGTGGATGGTGGGCATCTAGCTGGTGGCAGGTGGCAGCCTGCTTTTTGGGCCACAGAGAGAAGATGCAAGATCCTGGATGCAGCCTAGGCTGGGCAGCACCTTCCTGGCTGCTTGAGGGTCTGTGTGCTTATGTAAGAGGGAACTGGGCAGAGTGGGGCACCAGGTACTGGGTGTCTATGAGAATCTGCCCCCACCAGGGAGAACCTGAGAGACTGGGTTGCAATTCCCAAGGCCCCAAAGCAGCAGGAAGCTGGGGGGCTCCTGAGGAGATGCTCTATCCTAGAGAAAAGCCGCAGCCATGGCTTCTTTAACTTTCTCACCCAGGACCCAGTAGACTCCTGTGAGGAGCTGGGTGACAGGAGGACAGAGGGGAAGGAGGGCACCCATGATTGGGGATGGAGGTATCTGTTTCCAGGTGTGGCTGGGCAGGTTGACTGCCCCATCAGGGGTGCCAGCCACCAACCACATTGTGGAGCCTGTACGTTGGGAATACACTTTGTCCCACCCCAGGAGGTTCACACCATGCTCTGGGGGAAGACAGCTGCCCTCCTGGAACCTCCCCAGCTCCCTCTTGACTTCTCTTTGAATGAAGAAGATAATGAAATGTGTTGGTTTTAAAAGTCCTTTCTCTTACACACAATGCAGAGTACTAAACACTATACGATCACAGCAATATATGCCATCCCAGAGCATATGGAGTTCTCGGGCCAGGGATCAGATCTGAGCCACTGTTGCCACCTATGCTCCAGCTGCTGCTACAGTGCCAAATCCTTTAACCCACTGGGCTGGGCCAGGATTGAACCTGCATCCTTGGTGCTGCAGAGATGCTGCCGATCGCATTGCACCACAGCAGGAACCCCTCTCTTCACCTCAGGCTGAGCTGTAGACTGTTAGTGAAAAAGGGGGTGGAGGATCACATGCCCCATTTAATAGGCAGTTGGCACCTAATCGATGAGTTCTGTTGGCAATATAGACCAGAGCCCCAAAGTAAGGTCTGTGATAGATGCATCCCCCTATAGACACAGCAGCAGATAGCCCTTTTCCCAGATGAGCTCTAAGTGCTGACACAGTCAAACAAGAACATCCACCAGCCAAAAAGTCACACATCTCTACAGTCAGCCAGTCTTCTCTGCAATTGCGTTGGTTCTTCTTTTTTTTTTCTTTTTGTCTTTTTGCCATTTCTTGGGCTGCTCCTGCAGCATATGGAGTTTCCCAGGCTAGGGGTCGAATCGGAGCCATAGCCACTGGCCTACGCCAGAGCCACAGCAACGCGGGATCCGAGCCACGTCTGCAACCTACACCACAGCTCACGGCAATGCTGGATCCTTAAACCCACTGAGCAAGGCCAGGGATCGAACCCACAACCTCATGGTTCCTAGTCGGATTCATTAACCACTGCACCACAACGGGGACTCCTGTCTTGGTTCTTCTTTATATTCTTCAGAGTGTGTTTGTGTTTTATGGGGAGTAAATGAAAGCTTAGGGGTCCTACAAACTCCATCCATCCATTCATTCATTCTCAAGTACTGAAAGTTTGATCTGTGAATATGTGACTAGGCTCTCTGGGAAGATACAAAAATCAGCACCTATAATTCCTACCCTCTGTTGACTCCTCAACGTTGGGAGCCATGTCTCATTGATCTCATGGCTCCAGGCCTGGCATGAGCAGGTGATCAATAGGTGTAGAAGGAATTAATGGGTGTCCTTAGATATCTGTGGTAACCTCAAGACCCTTAGACATCTGTGGTAACCTTAAGTGTCCTGGTGTGAAAGTGTCAGGGCTCTGCTCCACATAAAGACCATTTAGATGACATGAAAGGTATGGGAGTCCGACTCCATAGGGCCAAGATCGAGCCTATGAACCTGCATTTTAGCAGCATCCGGCAAGATTCCAACATTAGTGGTCATAGGCACACACATGAAAAAACATCACATTACCCCAATACAGGTCTCAGTGCTTCATATGAAACCTATGCCCCCTTTCCACTCTATGGAAGCGAGGGTCTTCCCTGCAGGCCTTAGATATCTTTGGACATAGGTCATGGCTTTTGTCAGCCTAGCTCTCCTCTCCTTTCTTTTGACAATACCTGCCTCCACGCACACACATGCACATACTCACACACCCCCTTTGAAAGTGGCTCTTCCTCATTCTAGTTGCAACAGCAGCTCACCAATCATGGCTCCACTATGGGAGAGCCAGAGGACAGGCACCTACTCCCACTTGGATGGATCAGAGCCAAGCAGAGAAGCAGAGCAGTGTGGTGGAGGGGCAAGAGTGAGCAAGGAGGGAGAAAGCCAGGACGGGTGGGGGGAGAGAAAGTTATGTCCCAAGAACACACGGCCCTCAGTCCAGGCTCCAGGATTCGAGGCACAAGGATTTACGCAGCTCTTCTGCCTTCTACGAGCTCCCCATCATCCTCCCTTTGAACCCCCTTTCCTGCTGAATCTGCTTTGACTTGGGTTTTTGTCACTGGAACCTGGAAGAATTCTCACCTCACTTATGCTCAGTGTCCTTGGTGAAATGAGAAATATGATACCGAACGGGGCTTGCTTTCTTGAGAATTACCACCCAAGAGCCCATATTGCATGATAAATGCTCAACAGCTATTCATTTCTTCCATTTGATTTTAGTATTACCTAGTTCTTCCTTGGGATCTGGCTGGAAGTCTGGGACTAAATTAGTTCTCTGCTTCCCATCTTGAGCTGGCGGGTCAGATTGGGGCCCAGACTTTGTCCTACACCCAGCAAATGCTCAGCAAGTGACTGGGCTGAGGGAATCAGGCAGAAACAGCTGGGATCTGCAAGCAGTGGGGGCAGGGGTGGGGTGTGTGCTCCACTCTGTTCTGAATGGAGAGCAGAAGAGGTTTAAATGTATGGAGCAGTTATTTATTTATTTTCTTTTTTAACTGCTGTCTCAATCTATCTGCCTATAGAAAAAGATTTGCATAGTGGTGTGAGGAGAACTCAACAGCTTGTGATTTAAGGATCCAAATTGCTTTTTAATTTGAAAGGAAAAACCGCCTGGTCTCCAGCAAGGCTTCTCTTTAGATGTACAGCCCCACTTGGTGAATTACTCTTCCAGCTACAGGGCATCAGTTAAGGACTCTCTGGTGCGCCCTATAACTCTGGGAGGGCTGTAATTGCTGCACTAACTCCTGAATTTCCCTCTGGCCAGAGTGCTGCAATCCATTCTCATTTAGCAAATCTGTTCAGGATTTACTATTTTCTTTTAGACTTATTCCAACCTTAAATTTTCCCCTTTCATAAAGTCCTTGATGTTCTCATGCAGTCATGCCCTGGAGGCCACCAAGCCCTGCCCTTCAAGGACATGAGTTCCTGCCCCTCCTTTTGGAGGGAAGGTGATAGAGTAATCAGATAAACAACCACTACCCAGTGAACACTGCCCTGTATGCACAACATTCCACACTATATGCATATATACATATATATATGTGTGTGCATATATATGTGCATATTTATACACATAGACATATACATATATACATATACATATATATGTATATGTGTATAAATGTAAAACATTGTATAAATTATATATGTATGTACATATATGTAGACATACAACGTACAAATATATACACATATATGTATATGCATTTAACTGTATAAGTAAGTGTAGAATCAGCTACCATTTTATGGCTGGGGAAGCCAGGGCCAAGAGAAATAAAATAAGTTTTTTTGATCACCCATCTGATAGACGAGCCAAAATTTAAGTGTAGAAATTTCATTCAGGGAGTTCCCATCTTGGCGCAGTGGAAATGAATCCAACTAGGAACCATGAAGTTGTGGGTTCGATCCCTGGCCTTGCTCAGTGGGTTAAGCATCTGGCATTGCCGTGAGCTGTGGTGTAGGTCACAGGTGTGGCCCAGATTCTAGGTTGCTGTGGCTGTGGTGCAGGCCGGCAGCTACAGCTCCAATTCAACCCCTAGCCTGGGAACCTCCATATGCTGTAAGTGTGGCCCTAAAAAGACAAAAGACAAAAGACAAAAAAAAAAAAGGAAAGAAATTTCATTCAATTCAAACACCGTTTTCAACCTCTATGTCTCCCTATTAGGTAAAGGAGAATCTGGCTGAAAGCAGATCTTTGTGTAGATCCCAAGAGATCCTGCCACTTACCAACACTCTTTAGGATGCTTCCCTCGATTCCCTACAAATCCTGCTACTACCATGTAGCCCACATGGCCCTCTCTTCGGGACCAGACTACCCAAAGAGACAGAAAATACTTTGCTAAAGTTCAGACCCTCTGATCAACCAGATTCACCCTATTAAAACAGTCACCTGTATTTGACAAAACTTTCTCTCTCTTTCTCTCTCTCTCTCTTTTTTTTTTTTTTTTTTTTTTTTTTTTTTTTTTTTTTTTTTTAGGGCTGCACCCTTGGCATATGGAAGCTCCTGGGCTAGGGGTTGAATCAGAGCTGTAGCTGCTAGCCTACACCACAGTGACAGCAATGCCAGAACTAAGCCACATCTGCAAGCTGCACCAGAGCTCATGGCAATGCTGGATCCTTAACCCACTGAGCTAAGCCAGGGATTGAACCTTCGTCCTCATGTATGCTAGTTAGATTCATTTCTGCTGAGCCACAACGGGAACTCCTGGCATTCCTTTCTTCATGAGCCCTCACTTGTTCACCTGCTTTCTTCCTTAATCACTTACAGACTGGATTTTGAGTTTTTTCCAGAATTAACACTAAGGCCAATGGCCTTTAGTTTCCTCTTTGCAAACAGATTTGTTCTGATTTCCAGTTTTGAGCATCAGCCCTGCATTTGCTTATATGAGCATCCTCACCCCTCCCTTGTCCTTTCTGAATTTTAAGAGAAGAGTCCAGACAGTGGGTCCCTTAAGGTCATATCATCGAGTTGTTTTTCTATTTGAAACAGAGTTTGTGGCAGCACACGTCAGCAAAGCTTCCGGCAGGGCTGGCCTGCAGCAGGATCAGTGGTTGCCCTCCTCCACCCGCTGCCTCCCTTAGGTACTATGCCCTCTCCATCTCCTAACCTTTCCTAGGCTTCCATTCCTCCTGGCCACCTGAAAACCCCTCAGGAGGAAAACAATGAAAGAGATATGGGTCCTCGTGCTTTCCCTCTATGATGCTCTGTTCCCAGTGCAGCCTGTTGCACACTCGCCTCCCCCATGAGCTGGGGAAACACCCAGTCACCTGCCCCAGAGAAGCCCAGTGGCTCCTATGCAGCAGCCAAACTTGTATTTTCCCAGCTCCAAAGAAAATGAAAAAAAAAGAATTAATTTTATCTTGCCCTTGACTTTTTTTCTTCCAAACGCATTCAATACTGTGTGGCTTCCCCACAACTACTTTTACTGCCCCAAAGCATACTTTAGCATTTGTCGTTGGCTGTGAATCTGCCTTTTGTGTGTCTCCTTCCAATACCCGTGCTCAGACAGAGCCCTGCTCCCTGTGCACCCACATTTCCTTTCCTCGTCGCCTTTCTTCCTTCTTCCGCTCCAGCTCAGTTGGGATAGACAGTCAGAACTGCTAGCGGGGCTTAACCCTCTTCCCAGTTGTACATGGCAGGAAAGCCCTTCAGGCCTCATCAACCGCTTTCTCCTCCAAGATAGGGATACTGTCATTAATGCATCTATTTCCAAGCATATGTATGGAGTTTGGAGTTATTTTTTATAGACAGCCTCTTCTGCCTTAATAAAGAGCTTCCGTGGTTCAGCCTCATGAATATGTTTGAATTTCAAAGGAGCTGGATCACAGAGAGATCTGCAACCAAGGATTCAGGCTGAGTAAACATTTCCACCTGCTCACACTCATCTATAAGACACAAGGCTTTACTTAAATACATAAAAGTTGATCTCTTTGGATGGAAGTATATGCAGAGAACGCTGTCTCTGGGAATTTTCTAGTTTTCTTTTCCACTTCTGCTCAGGTCCTGGTCCAGGGCTGGGTACTCACAATTAAGGCACTATCTGGTGACTGATTAAACTCCTCCCTTGCCTCCAAATGGAGCGTGTTTTTCTCCTTTCCACCTCCAGCCCAGTTCTCACTGGGTCCCCTAGCTGCTGAGTTCGCATATTGATTCCAGCTACTCAGCTAACAGCTATTGTACATGATTCTCATAGACAAGGTGAGAGAGGTGAGGAGGTAGGAATTGCGAGGAGCAGGCAACCTGTCAGCTCTAATCTGACTGTTCTCCCAAGTCCAACACCCACTGGGGTCTGTGTAAAGCCCTGGGCACCAGGGAAGTCATGGCCAAGGAAATTGACGCAGGACCTTGTCCTCCAAGATGGAAGATGGTGGGGGCAGCAGGCATGGTAAAGCAGCAGCAGATTCTGGGAGGGGTCTGCCCCAGCAATCTGTGCACCTCCAGGGGATATGGCTCCTCTCCCTGCCCTTCCTCTGTCCCATGTGCCTGGTTAGAGAGAGCTGAATGAGTGATTTGAGTCCCCCAGGCTCCGATGGCTGAGAGGAAAGAAGGGGTCAGGAAGCTGTCTTCCAGTCACCTCAGAGGGACAGCCCCCTTACTGGCCACATAGTAAAGCAGCAATAACCCAAAGTCAGGGGACTGCTTCACTATCCATCAATTTTGGAACTGCTGCCTCTGGTGATATTCCAAAAGCAGTCCAGAAACCCCGGGGGCCACAAAGGAAAATAACAACCCATCTGTAGTGGATGCTATAATGCGCCACCCAGACTCTCCTACAGGACTGAAGGACTTTTTCCTCTTCTTCCCTGAGCTTCTGAGAGGCCTATGAGCAGACAGTACTCCACTGTCAGCCTTTCCCCTTTGGGATGTGCCTTGGCACATCAAGATCATTCCAGGAGTTCCCATTGTGGCTCAGTGGAAATGAATCTGACTAGTATCCATGAAGATGCAGGTTTGATCCCTGGCCTTGCTCAGTGGGTTAAGGATCCGGCGTTGCCATGGGCTGTGGTATAGGTCACAAATGCACCTCAGAACCCACATTGCTGTGGCTGTGGCCCATGGCTAGGGCTCTGATTCCACCCCTAGCCTGGGAACTTCCATGTGCTGCAGGCACAGCCCTAAAAATTGGGGAAAAAAAAAAGATTATTCTTTTCGTGGAGTCAGTCCCTATGGAGACTGCCCATGACAGTCCAATTTCTCTGTCTTCCCAGTCCTCCTTCTTCTGCCCCCACCCCCAGGGATGAGCCCAGGAGAACTTCCTAATAAACCCACAGGCTACTCTCCATCTTAGGCTCCTTCCCAGAGAACCCCACTTGTGACACCATTGAAGGGGCCCAGAGGGAGATGACCTATCTGATAAAAGACACACCTAAGCAAAGAGAACTCCTCTCTTGATCCTCAAATATTAGATAGAACCCAGCTGCAATCCCTCTGGGCCTGGTATTTACTAGATGGTAGATGTCTAAGGACTTTCCTTTCCCTTCTATGATAATTTGTCTTTTCAAGTGTTCCACTTCTTCTGGAGTCAGTTTTGAAAATCTACTGGCTAGGAAACCATCCATTTCTTCTAGATTTTAAAATCATTGCCAAAACCTTGTGTATATTATTGACTTATAAGTATTTTAATTTCTCTTCTATCTGTGGCTGTGTCTGCTTTCAAACTCCTTTGCTCTGAGATAGAACAGAAAAACAAAGCACTTCTTGATAATCAAGAACACCAAACACACACAAAAAACATTCTGAAGCTAAAATGTGTGTTTCCCACTAAACGATATGGCAGAGGAAGGAAAGGAAAAGATGACTACAGTTGAGATCTGAATCAGAGGACTAGAGAGCTAATAAAAATAACATATACTAATGCACACAGCAAAAAATATAACGAGATGAAAATGGTGAAGGAAAAAAACAAAAAGTTGGAGGATGGAAACATGAAATCTAAATGCAAGTATTGGGGCTCTAGAAGAAAAATAAGAGCCACATGACCAAAAGGTAATTAAATAAATAAACAAGAGAAAGTTTCTGAGTGGAAAATAACAGATTCTATAGAAATGTGCAAGATAAACCTTTTTTCTAGTCTTTTTAAAAAATTGAAGTGGGAGTTCCCATCATGGTGCAGTGGAAACAAATCTGACCAGGAACCATGAGTTTTCCTGTTCCATCCCCAGCCTCACTCAGTGGGTTAAGGATCCAGCATTGCCGTGAGCTGTGGTGTAGGTCACAATCGTGGCTGGGATCTAGCATTGCTGTGACTATGGTGTAGGCTGGCAGCTGTAGCTCTGATTAGACTCATAGCCTGGGAACCTCCAAATGCCACGGTGCAGCCCTTAAGAGCAAAAAATAAAAATGAAAATAAAAAATTGAAGTATAGTTGATTTACAATATTGTGTTAGTTTCAGGTGAATAGCAAAGTAACTCAATTATACACACATATATGTATATATCTATATTTTTTCTATTTTTTCAATTATACAATATAGAAATCCTTGGTGTGAAATCATAAATATAGAATCTGGAAACTGAATAGAGGCATTTCAAGGGAAATTCTTACAGAGGTCTAGGACTAACAGCACTAAACTATTTCAGCAATACTGTGTCAGTGGGCCCAGAGGGTGGGGAAGGAAGTGAGAGACAATCCCAAATGCTCTTTCCACAATGGGGAGAGAGAAAGAATGAAAGGAAAAGGAAATCAGGGAGGGGGAGTGAAGATATTCAATGGTTTCATCTCATAAAGTAAGAACGGGGGAGCAGCATGAAAATAAAAATCTCTTGCTTGGTAAAATAGTTGGTATCTTTCTTCAGATAATAATAGAGAAAAAAGTGTCTGATTTTGAATACAAGGAAACTAAATGAAAATATTATTCCAGTTTTTAAAGTTTCATTGAAGTATAGTTGATTTATAATGCTGTGATAATTTCTGCTGTACAGCTAAGTGATTCAGTTAGGTATGTTCACATATCCATTCTTTTTCAGTTTCTTCTCCCATATAGGTCATCACAGAATATTGGATAGAGTTCTATGTGCTATATAGAAGGTCCCTGCTGACCATCCATTCCATGTACAATAGTGTGCCTATGTCAATCCCAAACTCCCAATCCATTCCTCCCCACAACTGTCCATTTTGGTAACCATAAATTTGTATTTGAAATCTGTGAGTCTGTTTCTGTTTTGTGAATAAATTCATTTGCATCATTCCACATATAAGTGATACCATATTTTTGTGTGTGCCTGACTTATTTCACTTAATATGATGATCTCCAAGTCCATCCATGTTGCTGAAAATGGCATTATTTCATTCTTTTTATGGCTGAGTAATATTCCATTGTATATATGTACCACATCTTCTTTATCCATTCCTCTGTCAATGGACATTTAGGTTGCTTCCAAGTCTTAGCTATTGTAAATTATGCTGCAATGAACACTGTGGTGCATGCATCTTTTCAAATTATGTATTTTTCTGTATATATGTCCAGGAATGGGATTGCTGGGTCATATGGTAGTTCTATTTTTAGTTTTTTAAGGAAACCCATACAGTTTTCCATAGTGATTGTACCAATTTATAGCCCCACCAATAGTGTAGGAGGGTTCCCTTTTCTCCACACCCTCTCTAGCATTTATTGTCCATAGACTTTTTGATGATGGCCATTCTGAACAGTGTGAAGTGATACCTCTTTGTAGTTTTGATTTGCATTTCTCTAATAATTAGCAATGTTTAGCATCTTTTTATGTGGTTTTTTGGCCATCTGAGAAATGTCTATTTAGATTTCTCCTCATTTTTTGATTGAGTTGTTTATTTTTTGATATTAAGCTGCAAGAGTTGTTTGTATATTTGGAAGATTAATCCTTTATTGGTCACTTCATTTGCAAAGATTTTCTCCCTTTCTGTGGATTGTATTTCATTTCATTTATTGTTTTCTTTGATGTGCAAAAGCTTTTAAGTTTCATTAGGTCCCATTTGTTTATTTTTATTTTCATTACTCTAGGAGGTGGATCTGAAAAGATATTGCTGTGGCTTATGTCAAAGTGTGTTCTGCCTGTTTCCCTCTAAGATTTTTATAGTATCTGGTCTTACATTTAGGTCTTTAATCCATTTTGAGTTTATTTTTGTGCATGGTGTATCAGATTGTTCTAATTTCATTCTTTTATATGTAGCTGTCCAATTTTATTGAAGAGACTGTCTTTTCTCCATTGTATATTCTTGCTTCCTTTGTTGTAGATTAGTTAAACATAGGTGTGTGGGATTATTTCTGAGCCTTCTATCCTGTTCTATTGATCTATATTTCTGTTTTTGTGCCAGTACCACACTCTTTTGATGACTGTACCTTTGTAGTATAGTCTGAAATCAAGGATTCTGATTCTTCTAGCTCCATTTTTCTTTCTTAGGATTGCTCTGGCTATTTGGGGTCTTTTGTGTTTCCATGCAAATTAAAAATCTTTTTTTGTTCTAGTTCTGTGGAACATGCCATTGGTAATTTGATAGGGATTGTGTTGAATTTGTAGATTGCCTTGGGTAGTGTAGTTATTTTGACAATGTTAATTCTTCCAATCTAAGAACTTCATACATCTTTCCATCTGTTTATGTCACCTTTGATTCCTTTCAACAGTGTCTTATAGTTTTCAGAATACAGGTCTTTTACCTTTGGTAGGTTTATTCCTAGATATTTTATTCTTCTTGATGTGATGGTGAAAGGGATTGTTTCCTTAATATCTCTCTCTGATCTTTGATCTTTAGAGTATAGAAATGTTAGAAAATTTTGTGTATTAATTTTGTATCCTACAACTTTACCAAATTCATTGATGAGCTCTAGTTGTATTCCAGTAGCATCTTTAGGATTCTTTATGTATGGTATCATGTCATCTACAAACGGTGACAGTTTTACTCCTTCTTTTCCAATTTGGATTCCAAGGAAAACATTAATCAAATCTGACATTTGTGTTAGACTCTACAAAATAACAAGGGGAAAAATAAGATGAGTAACAATTTAATTGAATCAGTGAAAATAAAGACAAAGGAAGAGTAATGTATGATATGTCTTAACTATACAGCAATACAACATGAAAGGAAAAGCAGAATGTAAGCTATTAAACTATATGTGAACAAACAGAATTATCTCATTCAATGTCAGAGAGAGTTAAAAAACTAGAAATATTTATACATTGTTTGAATAAGTACATTTAGAAGAAATAAACAATGAAAGATTCAAATTATAGGGATGAGAAGAGGAATACCAGACAAATGCAAACAAATAAAAAACAAGAGTGGCCATGTTTTATAATAGACAAAGTAGAATTCAAGGTTAAACACGAAATAGGACAAAAAAAGGGACATTGCATAATACAAGTGGCACAATTTATGAGGAAGTTACTGCATAAATGGTATGTATAAAGCAATGTATGGGCTAAACTTATAAGACTAAAGCTATTAGAAATGTAAGGAGAACTTGATTTCTAAGTTATACAGAAAGATTTCAATATAATTCTATCTGAATATTCCATTTGTAATAAATTAAATTAAATGTAGGCATAGACAAATTTTAAAAAATAAATAATCTTGACTATATAAAAGTCTTAACCTCTCAGAAGTTAAAATATACAATCTTAGAAAATTATTGGATTGAGAGAAAAATCAAAAGAGACATTACAAATTCTATACAAGTCAATGAAAAGAACACTATACATAACCTATGAGTCAGAAAAAGCCATTCTAATAAAAATGAATATCCTTAAATGCCTGTATTATTTAAAATTAAAATTAAGACTTTTCCATATTCAACAAATTAAAACATATAGGCAAAATTTTGTTTAAATCTAGGAATAAGAAACTCATAAAGACAAAAGATGAAACTGAAGAAATAAGGAAAGATTCAAATAAGAGAAAAGGAAAATAAATCTAAAGTATGGTACTTTGGAAAAAGCAATAAAGTGAACTATATCCTCACAAGCTTGATTTAAGGAGAAATGAAAGAGATTAGTAATGTGAAAGTGAACAAAAGCACAAAATATAAGAAAAATTTAAATATAAGAAGTTGGTATATGTAACTTTGGGGGAATAATCTAAAAATTTAGAAGAAATGGATGATTTCCTGATAAGCACTAATTCCCAAAACTGACACCTGAGAAAATAGAACATTTGAATAGCAATTAGCATAGAAGAATTAGGAAAGTAATCAGTGAGCTGTAATTTAGTAAATAACCAGGGCCCTATGGGATCCCAAAGACTTTTATTTAATATTTAGATCATATAGTTCCAGTGTCAGATAATATGCTCTAGGCCTTATGAAAAGATGGAGCTGTCTTTTGATTTATTTTATGAAGACAATATAGCTCAAATACAAAAAGCTGAAAAGGAGATTATTTTAAAAATGTATAAGCCAATCTCACATATGTCTAGAAATGTGGACACTCCAAATAAACTATTAATGAGTAGACTCTAAGATATTTCAAAGGAAAAATATGCTATTAGCAAGTAGAGTTTGTTCAAGAAATGCAGAGTAGCTCAATATCTGGAAATTTGTAAGCCCAGTCCATGGTATCAATATACTAAAGAAAATTATGGGATTCCATTAATAAATGCTTTAAAAATTTTTTGACTTAAGTCTGCAGTCATTTCTAATTAAAACCTAAGTAAATAATAAAAAATTAAAATCATTTCAATATGAATATAATAAAGATTTGACTTAATAAATGTAACAAAGAAGTAAATGCTAGATTACATAAATATAACAAAAAAAAAGTAAATATTACTCTAAATGTCAAATCCCTACAAATATTTAAAATAGAAATCAGGAATCAGACAGGGATGATTGCTTTCATTATGATTATATAATTATTTTGTTCTGGTAAATACAATGAGACAAGAAAATTGGTATAAATATTAGAAAATATAAAATGCTCTTTTTTTGCTGAGGAGACTATTGCATTTCTAGAAAACTCAATAGACTCTAATTAGAAAAATGCATTAAAATGTATAAGATAATTTGATAAGGTGGCAGAATATAGATAAATATGAAAAATTCAATGGCTTTTTTCTAGCAACATATATGACAAAAGAAAATGGAAAATGTTGTTCTATACACAAACTAGAAAATGCTAAGGAATGAAGATAACAGGAAAGGTGCAAGAATAGAAAACCAGAGGTTTTAAAATTAGAATATAAAATGCCACCATGTTGTAAATCAACTACACTTCAAAAACTTTAAAAATGACATACCAAAAATTAAGTCAATACACACACAGTAGATTTGGGAAAATATTTGAAATGCAGTAGATGGACTTAAATCTATAATATAAAGGGCTCATACAAGTTGACAGGAATCATACCAACTACTGACAAATGGAGTTCCCGACATGACTCAGCGGTAAGAAACCCGACTAGTATCCGTGAGGATGAGGGTTCAATCCCTGGCCTTGGTCAGTGGGTTAAGTATCCAGCATTGCCTTGAGCTGTGGTGTAGGTCCCAGATGAGGTTTGGATCCAGTGTTGCTGTGGCTGTGGTGTAGCTGGCAGCTGCAGCTCTAATTTGACCCCTAGCCTGGGAACTTCCATATGCCACACGTGCAGCCCTAAAAAGACAAAACAAAAACAACAACAACTGATAGAAAAATAGGCAAGGAAACTGAGAAGACGGTCTATAGAAGAACAAATTTAAATGGTCAACAAACTTTAAATACACGTAAATTCTGAAGTAGTTAGGGAAATGTAAATTAAAATAACAAGTTCTCACGTTATCTCTACTAGGTGTGCAAGAATTAAAAGACTGGGAACACCTACTCCAGTCTTAGATGTGGAAATCTGAATTATTATGGCCATTTTGGAAAGAAATCTGACAACTATTAAAATTAAGATATTAAAATTACGAGCAATCTCCTTTCTTATAATTTATCCCATAGAAATAAAAGCACTATTTCATAAGGACATATATGAAGAAGTATTTAGTGCTTGTACAGAAAAAAAGTAAATGTCTATCAATTAGAAATGGTTGAATAAATTATGGCACATTTTTCATCTGATAGTCTGTAATGCAACCCTTTAATGAGGTGTGTTAGAGCTATGGCAGTTGACCAGGAGTAATTTTCCCAAGTTACTGATGATAAGAAATCTAAGATAAATTAAATATATAAGATAGGATCCAATTAATGTAAAACACTGTCAAAAAAACCTCAATAGCATTTGCTATGGGGGGTATGTTATGAATATCTGTATATATTTATATTTATATATGAGCATAAAGAAAAATATAGAAGGACACACAACACACATTTGTTGTTAACCTAGGTTACACAGAGAAGGGCTGGGACTGGCGGTAAATGGTGTTGTGAGTAGAGGATTGAAAAGGAAAGAGAAAAGCCAAACAAAATGGGATTCTTTTGAAAATGTGTATGAAACAGTTATGTTCACAAATGCATGTAAAATTATGAGTGTGTGTATAGAAAAAAAAGTGTATTTAATTAATTTATTTATTTATTTATTTTGTCTTTTTGTCTTTTTAGGGCCTCACTTGTGGCATATGGAGGTTCCCAGGCTAGGGGTCGAATCAAAGCGGTAGCCACTGGCCTACAGCACAGCCATGGCAGCGTGGGATCCAAGCGGCATCTGCGACCTACACCACAGCTCACAGCAACGCTAGATCCTTAACCCACTGAGCAAGGCCAGGGATCGAGTCCGAAACCTCAGTGTTCCTAGTCAGGTTCGTTTTCGCTGCGCCACGATGGGAACTCCCTAATTCATTAAACAGTATTATAGAATTAAAAGATATAGGAGAGAGCATGGGAGGGAGACATAATTTTTGAACTGGCTGAACAGTCACAGGGTTGATGCGCTTACTGGAACCCATTTGGCAGGAAAACCCAGACCTCTACCCACGGCCTAGTTCTATTCACCATCTTGGTCATGATACTGGGAAGATATGAAAACTATTTTTATTACATTTGCAGATAAAGAAAGATAACAGAAATAAGATTCAAGCCAAGCCAGAAGATATAGCCCAAAGCTATAAAGTGAACATCAATCAAGGTAAATATGAAGTTCTGCATCTAGATTTGAACATATTCATTTGCTTAAACCAGTTGTATGGCAATTCTCAGTTTGTTGTCTGAATCCGTGAAGTTATTGGTCTGTCTTACTTGGTTTTTTTTACGCACCAGCACAGTGCCTGGTGCATTATCCGTGCAGAATAGAACCTGAAGAAGAGGAGAGATGCCAATACAGCCTGTGCAAAGGGAAGCAGGACAAACATGAAGGATGCTTCCTATGTGCCAGATTCTATGCCAGGTGTGCTTCAGTCTCCTAACAACCCTGGAGAGTAATAAAAGATACACTTTATGGATGAAGAAACCAAATGTAAACTAGGTATTTTACTTGCCCCAAATTACAGAGAACTAAAAGGAAGCACAGAGGAGTTCCTGTCATGGCGTAGTGGAAACGAATCCAACTAGGAACCACGTGGTTGCGGGTTTGATCCCTGGCCTTGCTCAGTGGGTTAAGGATCCGGCATTGCCTTGAGCTTAGGTGTAGGTGGCAGACACAGCTCAGATCTGGCATTGCTGTGTCTCTGGTGCAGGCCAGCAGCAACAGCTCTGATTAGGCCCCCAGCCTGGTAACTTCTATATGCTGTGGGTGCAGCCCTAAAAAGAAAAAAAGACCAAAAAAAAAAAAAAAAAAAAGGGAAGCATAGAGATTTGAACCCTGGGTTTGCCCAAGTCTAAAATTTCCCCCAGAAAGCTAGTGGAGAGCAAATATGATTTTAAAATCATAGACGGAGTGGGAAATCAGAACCTAGAAGTCAGGGTGGGGCTGGAACCCAGTGGTTGGGTTTTGGCCACCACCTTTAACTAGGGCAGTTTTGCTTTATTCCTTTTTGCTGAATTCTTCACAAGATTTTTCTTTTCTGTCTCTTCTTTTCTTTTTTCTTTTTTCTTTTTTTTTTTTTTTTACTTTATTCTTTGTAAGGATCCATTTGAATGAAGAATTCCCTGGCTAAAAAGAAAGTGCTGAAAACCAAAGATCTCAACTATCTCTGGCTTGGCCTCTGACACAAATGAAGCTTTCCACAGAAAAGAAAATCATGGACTTGGAGAATAGACTTGTGGTTGCCAAGGGGGGAGGGGAGGAGGGGGTAGTTGGGAAGCTTGGGGTACAAACTATTGCATTTGGAATGGATTAGTGATGAGATCCTGCTGTATAGCACTGGGAACTATATGTCTAGTCCCTTATGATGGAGCATGATAATGGGAGAAAATAGAATGTGTACATGTATGTGTAACTGGGTCACCATGCTGTACAGTGGAGGAAAGGAATTGTATTGGGGAAATAACTATTAAAAATAATAAAGTTATTCAATTTCTTAAAAAAAATAAAATAAATGAGAAAAACTGGATTCTAAGGAGGGAGTGAATCAATTGGATCCACAGGGCCCAGTCGGGCCTGGCCGAGGACCAGCAGCAGTCTGGGTTTCCAGGCTGTGCCCCCAAGCCTGGAGCTTTCCTAAGAGAGTTTCTTTTACACAGAAAGGCCCACAGGGTCTGTGTCTCTCCCATCCTGGGCCCAGACTTGCCCAATTCCTCACTCCCATGTACCCATAAGGCCACTTTTCCTGTCCCTCCTCTGGCAAGAGCCAGGGCCTTGACACAAATCTCCTGAAGCTGTCAATCTTTCCTGAGTGCATCTGCTTCTCCAGAAGGCAGCGCTACCCCCAGAAGCTTAAAAGCCCATTTGGGGCCCCCCGTGGGGTGCCCAAGTCTGCCCAACACTAGGAAGCTGGCAAGTGGCTTCTTGATTGGTTTCCCACTTGTGTTTGCTTGACTAAGCAGGGCTGATTCAGCACTTCTCCTCCATTTCCCTTCCTGACAGGAGGGCACCCGGTGACCCAGACTGGCCCTGCCCTCAGGCCACAAGGAGGCATCACTCACCCTGTTTCAACCACTGTATGGCCTCCCTGCTCTTCCGGAATGGGGCAGCCTCACATGCAGGTTTGGAGTGGCTGTTTGATTTGAGGGACCTCTTCCCTGATACTGCCATCCAGTAAGAGAGTTGTCAGAGTCACCTCTTTTATAAAGAAATGACACAGGCAGGAGAGAAGTGTGGTCCACAGTGGATGTATCTGTCTGATGAGCTGGCCAGCAAAAGGGACAAAGGGTGGCAGGAGCAGGACCTCACAGCCCAGGGGACAGACAGCCTGGGGTCCAGAAGAGGTAACCTTAGCAAGTTTTGGAGACTTTTGGAGCCTTCCCCTTTTGGATCCTCAGTGTCTTTCCTGATCTTAAAATTTAAGACCATTATTAGCAAGTACTTGCAGTTTGTGAACATGAAAAAAACTATAGCTGTATAAAGGTGGGTTTTGTCTGTGTTTAGTTGGTAACTTTAAGCTGCTTTCTTTACACAACCATTTTGTGTGCCCACTATTTTCTGAGTCAAGATTTCAGGAAGGGCTGCCTTGGGCCATTCTGGCTTGGAAACTTGAGTTAGGGTTGTAAAAGTCAGAGATATGCTGGGGCTCCGGTCACCCCAAGTCTCTACCATACTGGACGCTTAAGTGGCCCATTCAAAAGGCTGGCAGTTGATGCTGGTTGTCTCCTGGGAGTTCAGGCAGGTCTGTCAATCACACAGCCTCCTGTCCAGAGTAGTTAGACTTCCTACATGGTGGTTCAACATCTCCAGAGGTGAGTGTGTCCCAGACTGGAATGGTTTTGTTTTGTTTTGTTTTTAACTTAAAACTCTTTAAAAAAATCTCCATTTGACAAGATGTGAAACATTGAAAGCCTGTGTGTGTGTGTGTGTGTGTGTGTGTGTGTCTTTTGTCTATTTAGGGCCACACCTGTGGCATATGGAGGTTCTCAGGCTAGGGGTCTAATCAGAGCTGTAGCTGCTGGCCTACACCACGACCCCAGTAATGTGGGTCCCAAGCTGCATCTGTGACCTGCACCACAGCTCACAGCAATGCTAGATCCTTAACCCACTGAACAAGGCCAGGGATTAAACCAGAGTCCTCATGGATACTAGTCAGGTTCATTAACCACTGAGCCACAATGGGAACTCCAAAAGCCTTTTTAAAATATCCTGTTTGTCATTACTAAAAAGAGAAGTCTGTGGATAAAAAACAAATAAAAGCCCTAGGCTGCATAGATAGTGCTAGTTATTTGGTCAACAGGTAGTTTTGTACTTAGTGTCAACCTCTTTTACTGATGTCCTATTGCTGGAGTCTCATGTTTGTTACTCCTTGCTGGCTGTCCACAGTGGCTGACTGTAGAAACAGCTAATGTTGCCTCAGCCCTGACCTGGTCGGTCTTGGGAGGGGACTTATTCTCAGGCAGTGGAGCATTTGTCTCTGTCGTCTTGTGATTTGGGGTTGGAGGGACATTTGCAGGTTGACTGTGCTAGTGATGCTGAGGAGACTGCTGGTGGGGGAATTGTGTCTCCCTTGTCTTTATCTGAGTCGCTGCTAAAACCTGTGGAATAGTAGCCCACGCCTGGACACACACATACGTTATCGTATATCTCCTGGTTGTCTGCCTGGTTCTGCTACAAATTGGTCGGTACCTTTCACCTCAGGAGGGCTAGGATCCTGGAGTTGGCGCCCTCTGGGTGTCCACATTTGGGAGGTGGGGACTGCTGCCTAGGCCCAGGTGGGAAGGTGGTGTGAACCTGGCCTCTTGGAGCACCCCACACCCTCTCACTTTCCTCACTCTTATTCCTCCAGTAGTTCTGTTAGTGGGGACTAAAGAATCCTTTTAACATAGTGATGCCCATTTTACCTGCTGATATCAGAAAACTCCCCACCTGGGCCTGTCAGCATGCTCCTTGGCCACATCTAACTTCTCAGCCCTCCTGCATGGCAAAGGCACAGACTCAAGTCTTCCTTACATTGGCCAAGTATACAAATGCATCTTTGGCCATGTTCCTGGTTTCTATGTTTCCTTATGATGACCTTCTGGTCTCTGCTGGCTGTGCTGGTGACATGAGTCTCCAAGGGGGTAGGGGTAGGTTTCTGGACCCCGGCCTCTCTGCTCATGGTGACACTGATGGGGACTGCTTGTGACAGCAGCACTTCCAAGATATTATAAGATTAGGCCTTTAGGCAGCAGTGGGGCTGCTCGAGGCTCTTCAGTGCTCACTTCTGCTCTGCTCCCAATCCTATGCTGGATCTCAGTCTCTTCATTTATCAAACAGGGGAATTAGACTAGCTGGCCTGCTAGTTTATACCTTATCAGCGGTATAATTTGAGCTTATCAGGGTGGATGCCTTCTGTCCAGGTAGGATTGGCCAAAGGGCCAGTGGACCTGCCAGCTCCTTGCTGTTGTCAGCCCCTTGGTCAGCAACACGTGAACAGCCTAATCCAGCCTGCAGACCCTGCCTTCTCAGGTGGCACCCTGGGTTGTTTTAGGAATGTGCTTGTTCACAGCGCATACTGAGCACCAGACATCCTGATGTTGAGTATCAGCTATAGAGGCTGGGACCCAGCAGCCCACCCTCAGCCTTCCCAGCCCTCAGTGGACAGTGGCTTTTTTCTAGAGACCACTGTTGACAGAGGGATCCTCTGAGGACCTGCAAAGGCAATATACAGATATTCACAA
Organism: Phacochoerus africanus; assembly: GCF_016906955.1. Taxonomy (NCBI): domain Eukaryota; kingdom Metazoa; phylum Chordata; class Mammalia; order Artiodactyla; family Suidae; genus Phacochoerus; species Phacochoerus africanus. The sequence continues at coordinate 88,968,826 of NC_062546.1, forward strand.
TGGTTGCCAGAAGAGCAGAAGGACACAGGGAACCCTGCTTGGTAATTGCAGCTGACACCGACATGCAGATGCATATAGAACTCCCTGTTGGAGACGTTTTGAGATGGGTGGGCCAACGCTGGAAAGGTAAAAATAGGAACTTAGAGAAATTGATGCAGATGTGAAACCATTAGCTTTCAAAGACTGGGCTGTCTGGCCACACAGGATTACACTAGCAATGCCGAGGCCCCATGTGGGCTGAGAGGGCCCATTGCTGCTGTTAAATGGCAAGGTTAGTGGTGCAAAGTGACTGCAATGTCGAGTGCTAGAGGGTGCTCCATTAGTGTATGCAAGTAGAGAGACAAAGTAAGAGCTCTAGCTTCAACTTCCTTGGACTAAAGAGAGAAAATACTCCTCCCTCCTCTGGGAAGGACCATGTCAGGGAAATGGCCATGCTCTCAGAGGGCAACCCAAGGAAACGGGGAGATATTGGGGAGGCTGGACCTATTGAAAAATTGTAGGAGTTGGAATGATTGTTGAAGGGATCGAGGATTTCCATCAGTAGTACATTTTAGACAGGATTTTACCAATAGAACTTTCTTGGAATGTGGAATTGTTCTATACCTGCACTTCCATTCAGTATGGTGGTTGCTAAGCACATGTGGCTATTGAGCACTTGGAATATGACCATTGCAGCTGGGAACCTGAAGTTTTTATTTTATTTTAGTTAATTTAACTTTAAATATCTATATATGGCTAGTGGCTACCATATTGGAATAGAAAAGGACTGAATGCACTTGTTTCAAATGTGTAAACCATATTATCTCTTTTATTGAAAACAGAGGTTCTCATAAAAACTCCTATGTGAATGTTCACAGCAGCTTTATGCCTAATGGCCAAAAGGTGGAAATAACCCAATGTCCATCAACAGCTGAATGGATAAATAAGATTGAGTTTATGTACATAGTGGAATAATATAGAAACGGAATGCTACATGTATGAACCTTGAAAACATTATGCTACGTCAAAGAATATAAAAGCTCATATATTTTGTGATTCCATTTATAGGAAATGTCTAGAACAGGCAAATCCACAGAGACAGAATCAGACTGGTGGGTGCCAGGGGCTGAGGGGAGAATGGGTAGCAATGGCTTTGTATGTATGTTTCCTTTGGGGATGATGAAAATATCTTGGAATCATAGGTCATGACTGCACAATATTGTAAATGTACTAAATGTCACTAATGGTCAATTGTATGTTCGGTACGTGTATTTTATCACAGGAAAGCAGAATAAAATGAAACAAAAGACAGAGTTATCTCTTTTTATTCCTTTAGAAAAAGGAGTGAAGTCTTCTGGCCTTGGCAGAATCCCTGCCTCTCCCTATCCCAGGCAGCTTCAGCCTTTGGCCCCTTCTCCCCACTGCCCCAAGGGCAGAGCACACCACCCAGGGTGACCCCAGAGCAGCATCTCAGGAGGGGCTGGGAAGGACTTGGTGAGAGTCGTACAGTGAGGAAGAAGGGGGACACACCACCAGAAAGGGCCCTCCGAGTTCTCACAGGGGCACTGGCGAGCAGCCGGGACAGGAGGCTGGTACCTTGGCATCTCTGAGGTTCGAGACGTGGCAGCTCCTACCCTGGGAATTCAAGCTCCTGTGTAAGACATGAGGTAAGATGATTAACAACTGCTTGGAGTCAGCCCAATCAAGGCAAAGTGTTTCCCCATTAATCAGGCAGAACTGCTCTTTGCTGAGACATGGTTTGTGCAGGGTAGGTTCATCCAGGATGCTGTGTGGGCCTCCCAACCTTTCCCTGCCATCTGCTGGGAGCTCCGCCTCCCTTCACATAGGGCCCACCCGGGAAAGGACAAGGCTCCATAATTTAGCTGGGGACTCTGCTCAAGGAGGGGTTTGCCTTCAGAAATGAGACAACACTCCTGACTCCCCAAATCAATAGTCCCCATCAGGCAGCTCTGGGGACTGTGGCAGGACACACCCCTCTCCACCTGCCAAATAAGGTTAATCTTGAAGTCACCTGGTCCACAGAGAAAAATGACCCACCAGACCCGGACATATGAGAAAGAGCTCTGGAGGAAGCACAGAACTCAGAGGTAGGAGTCCTGGGTTCTGGACTCTATGTCACTCTCCAGCCCTGTGTCCACAGGTGTCACTCAACCTGTCAATTTTTAAGTTGTCAAATGGAGCTCGTGAGCCTGTCCAGCTTCCCTTCCAAGGCTCACCAGAGCCTGGGCTATGAAGTTATACAGACCTGAGTTCACACTTCAGCTCTGCCCCACACTCGCTCTGCAACCTGAGATCAGCTGCTTGGCCTACCTAAGCCTGTATTCTCATCTATAATATGGGCAGAAGCAAGTGTGTTTGATAGGGTTGTCATGGGAATCAAGTGACATAGTGGCCTGTGAAACCATTAGTACTATACTTTGCCCTTAGTAAGAAGTGCTCGATAAATTATTATTATTGATATGTATTCTATCACACAGGCCCTAGATGGCAAAGCAGTTTCAAAATATGTGGCCTAGGAGTTCCTGCTGTGGTGCAGAGGAAATGAATATGGCTAATATCCATGAGGGTGTAGGTTTGATCCCTGGCCCCACTCAATGGGTTAAGGATCCGGTGTTGCCATGAGATGTGGTGTAGCTTGCAGACGCGGCTTGGATCCCGCATTGCTGTGGCTATAGTACAGGCTGGTGGCTACAGTCCATTTCAAGCCCTAGCCTGGGAACTTCTATATGCCACAGGTGTAGCCCTCAAAAGCAACAAAAGAAAAAATGGTCTATTTCACTACGTAAAATTTTCACTGCAGGGATGGGGAGGAGACTTGGGAATGGGTTCTGGTGCTTCCATTGGCAGTGGCACAAAGTTCCACTGTTTTTTAGACTGTGTCCCATCTTGGGTTCATAAAATGGGTTTCAGCTACTCAAGAAATGGTTCCCCAGCAACCCAGAAAAGTCTTGCTGTGAACCCTTGCGTACGTCTCCAAATTCACCTGTGGAAACCCAATTCCCAGTGTGATGGTATTGGTAGGTGGGGCCTTTGGGTGATTAGGTGACGAAAGTGTAGCCCTCAGGAGTGGGATTAGTGCTTGATGAGGGGACCCTACAGACACCCTCATCTGCTCCTCCATGTGAGGAACATGGCAAGAACAAGGAAGTGGGTTCTCACCAGACATCAAATCTACCAGCACCTTTATCTTGGACTTCCCAGCCTCTAGAACTATGAGAAATAAATGTTTGTTGTTCAAGTCACCCAGTCCATGGTATTTTTGTCATGGCAGCCATAACATACCAGGACAGCCCTGGAAGTGGCTCTGCTAATTGTCTAGAATCTGGGTCTGTATCTCTGTGGCTGACCCTAGCATCACCAGCTCTCCATCTCCCTGAGCTTCCCAGCTCTGCTCCCCACACCTTGCTCCCACGACTCACTTTGGGTGCACTGCCCTTGCTCAATCTTTTGGGATTCTGTGGGACTCACCCTCTGTCTCCATCTGCTCAGTCACAGGAAGGGAACAGCCTCCTTTTCCATACCCCATCCTCCCATCCTGCAGGACTAGAGTTACCCTAGACATCAGTTTCTCCATCCATAAAGTAAGGATATTGACCCAGCCAGCCTTCAAGTTTCCCTCCAGCTTGACATTCAGTGGTTCTAAATACTAGTACTGGTGTACACCGAAGTTTTGTTGTTCTTTTGTACAACACAACCTGTGAGATCAGCCAGTAGACATGTACCTCTGAAAGGGATGGGTCAAGCTGGGGCAATAGAAACCTCAGATTAATTAATTTTTCTCCAAGTGTTTCCCATTTATCTCACCTCCATTAACCTTTGGGTCTGTTTATTGTGAGAAAGCTGAGTGTAGGACTGAAGCAGGATGACTTCTGCCTAAGGCGCCTGTCGGCTCCTGGGGGTTATTGCTGAGGAGTGAGGAGAGCAGGGAAGGGGTAGGGTGGGGTGGGGCATGAACCAGAGCTCAGAGATGGACAGGGCGAGGTCCCTTCTAGAGCCATCTCCTAAGCATGGAAATTGAGCCACTGGGTCCTTCTCTAAAGGCACCATCCTGCCAGCCACCCTCTAGGTGTCAGCCTCCCATAGGTGGTTCCGGAGCATCAAAAAACTCTAGCTGTGCTGTCCGTTTGGTAGCCACTGGCCACAAATGGCTGTTTAAATTTAAATGATTGAAATTAAATGTAAATTTAGTTTCTTAGTAAAGCTAGCCTCTTTTCAGGTGCTCAGTAACCACACTTGACCACTGGCTACCATAACGGACAGCAGAAAGAGAATACTTTTGCCATCATACTGGTAGAAATGCAGCATAGAAAATAAGACCCACGTTTCCCTGGATATCAGAAATACCAAAGATGGTGGTAACGAGCTACCCTGAGGTCACACATCAGTCCAATCTGAAGATGCTCTAGCATGTCTTACAACATCCTGTACCTCCTCTTGGGCTTTGGTGGGCAGTCTGGCTGTGTTTTTTTTTGGGGGGGGGGCATCCCCAATATCAATATCAGAAGCTTAGGATGGCCACTGAAACATCAGGCATCTCCCTCTCTCAGGGAGCTCTCTGTAATGGTGGAAGTAAGAGACGGTTAGGAGTAGGTAACTCACATTTACTGAGTATTTTTTGCATGCCAGAGTTGTCCAAGATGTTTTACACACGCTGTTCATTTAATCCTTACAACCAAGCTGTGAGGTCAAGTACACCGTCACCCTCCCTAACAACTTCTTGAGATCAGGGATGGCTGAGTTAATATTTGCCAAGTTCTTAGAACAGTGCCTGGAACATTGTAAGTGTTGCTCAAGTGTTTATTAAAAAAGAATAAAGCCACCTTGGAGTACGTATTCTAAGCAAGTTGGTGGCAGAGTAGGGGGGAGAATCTGAACTCTTGCCTGCACTCCAAGCTTGTTTCTGCTACTTCCATTGGCCAAGAAGCCTGACATAGAGGGCACTGATGGGGGGCAGTGGTTCCCTCCCATTTTCCCTTCCTAATCACCTTCTGACTTCCTTTGGGGAAACTATTCTTCCTCATTGTGAGCAACCTTGCCAAGCAATAAGCTGTGATGTCCTACTCTGCCCTAACCAAGAGGAGGGCAGTATGCCAATGGGACTCTCTCTGCTAGGGCTTTGAATTCTGAGCACAAAGGCACCTTGATGTGAAGCCCCATTAGGGTGCCCTCCCCCAACATCATGGCTGGAAAAGAGAGGCGATCAGCTCTGCCTGATCCCAAGAGCTGTCCTATAATCTGTTCTGGTTCCAGCCTTGTCCTCCAGCTACTGCCAGGTTTCGTGAGCTGCCTGATAGTCCTTCATCCATGCCCACCCCCCTTTTTTAAATTCCATGATTTGTGGTGGGGTTATTTTTGGTTTTGGTTTTGGTTTGTTTTTTGTTTTTTGTTTTTTGTTTTACTTTTCCAGCAGCACCTGCAACATCCAACTCCCTTTGTGATGAAACTGACAAGAGTTGTTTGGGGGACTTGTAACCAAAGAAGGCTGACTGATGTTTCTTCAAAAGAATACAAATTCTAATCCCCAAAGAGCAGCTTAGAGGAAGAAAGAGAAGAGAGAAACTAATGTGGAAAAGGGACTCAGGTCCCAACACCCACTATCCTATCCCTTGAGGATTCCAAATGATTCTTCATTTGTTGATTTCTTTACTCCTGGAAACTGGGCTTGGCCATGTGACTTGCTTCTCCAAAGAGATATTAGAAAGTAAGATGCAGGCAAATATTTGAAATATACTTGCACATTTGGGCTTATCCTCTTGTGCTTCTGTAGCTGCAACGAGAAAAATATGCCCAAGCCCTGTGGGGCAGATCAGAGCCAAGTGCATCCTAGAGCCACCATGTCAAGCCCAGTCTACATCAACAGAACCTCAGCTCAGCCACAGCAGCAAGAGTGAGGTTAAATGATTGTTGTTTTAGCCACTGAATTTCAAGATAGTTTGTTACGCAGCACTATTATCATAATAGCTAACTTGTACAAATAGGCTGTAAATCAAGGTGCTAAAGTGCTCTGTTAAACAGCAGCAGACTTATGAATAATAATAGTTATTATTTCTTTCCTTCCTTTCTTCCATACTTCCTCTCTCACTCTCTTTCTTTCTTTTTTTGCCAAGTACTGGGTATTCACTTTGCATATGCTATCTCACTTAATCATCACAAACAGCTTTTTGAGTTAGTTCATTATTCCCATTGCATAGGCAAGAGCACTGAGTTGCAGGCCGGATCAGTACTTACCAACACCACACAATTAACAGGCAGAAGTACTGAGATACAGACCCAAGCATGTCTGTCTCTCTACATTGTGCTCTTTGTATCTCCTCTCACCTCCCACCCTTTCCTCATCTCCATGGTGTCCCATGGCTCTGACACTAGGTTTAGACAACTTTACTTAGGACACCCCAAGAATGACGTAGAGAATTTTAGACCCAGGGTTTTATTTTAGGAACTAGTAGAAGGCAACACAGATGTTTAAGAATGTGCTCCATTTCTCACTAAGAAGTTGCAGCCAACTGCTTAATAATGATAATAAAGGACCCTGAATTTCATTTCCTACATCCTGTTTCTATTCATAATTAAAAGACACAACACTTCTATTTTCTGTCTTCATCCCCCATACCAGTTTGTTGAAAAGCACTGCTAATTTCCACACCTTCTAAATATCTTGTCAATCTGTCAGTTTCTCTTCAGGTTTCCATCATCTCCTCCTGGATTACACAGTCACCTCCTCCTGGGTCTCCCATTTCTAGTCTGGTCCTCCCCAATCCATTCTCCACTCTGCAGCCAGAGTGATCTTTCCAAGATGCAAATCTGACCAGCTCTTCCCTCTGTTCAAAGCATTTTAATAACTTCTCATTACTTTTGAAATAATGACAAACTATGCACATGGGTCTTATAAGCCCTTGAATGACCTCCCCAGCATCTTCTACTCCCCCACCCCCACCCAGCCACCTTCCTCTGATCACAGGGTCTTTGCATATGCTGTTCCTCTTCCTGGAAACTCTTCCCACATCAGCCTTTTCACCAGGTTAACTCTTATTCATCCTTCATCTCACTCTTTGATCATCACTTCTCCTAGTTGGCATCCCCCTCTTCAGACTAGGTTAGATTTCCCTACCCCCCAAATCCCCATTCCTCTCCAGTGTAGACCTTGCAATAGCTGATATTTATGCATTTGTTGTAAGATTATTAGATTAAAGCATTGCAACTGGGCCATTAAGGAGACATATTCATAACTGCCCTTCTACCTCCAGCCCTGGCACACTGCCAAGCACCAATAAGTAGTTGATGAATGGATAAATAAATAATCAAATGCTACTCCCAACCTACCCACACCCATCCCAAAATCTGCTCTTCCTAAAGTCCTCCTCATCTCAGTCAAAAAAACACCATTGTTCTCATTCTTAGGTCAAAATCTTGAGGTCATTTTTGCCTTTTCTTTCTTTCTTTCTTTCTTTCTTTCTTTCTTTCTTTCTTTCTTTCTTTCTTTCTTTCTTTCTTTCTTTCTTTCTTTCTTTCTTTCTCTCTCTTCCTTCCTTCCTTTAATTCTTCCTTCCTTTATTTCTTTGTCTCCTTTCTTTCTCTCACACTTTTTATCTGTCCTACCAGAAAATCCCATCTAATCTACCTTTTCTACACACATGGAATCTGAGCCTTCTACCTCCCCACTGTCCAGGCTGGTACAAGGGACCATCATCTTCCATTTGGGTCATTGCAGTAGCCTCCTAACCACCCTTACCCTCTGCCATCTCTTCTCAACCTAGCATCTAGAGTGACCTTGTAAAAATATCAGTCAAATCAAGTCTCTCCCTGCTCAGAATCCTCCTATAGCTCCCATCTCAGAATAAAAGCCAAGTCCTCATCAGACCTCCTCACCATCCAGCCCCTGACCTCACCTCCTGTTGCTTTCCCCTCTCTCACTTCTGTGCTGGCTGCTGGCCTCTTCTCTATGGCACATACATTCCACACATGCTGCGCACAGGACTTTGCACCTGCAGTTGCAGTTCCCTGGAATGCCCTTCACCCAGACAGCTGCACCACAGCCCTCCTTGCTTGTTTCAAATCTTTACTCAAAATTCTCCTTCTCAAAAAGTCTTTTCTCAGCCACCTGGTTTAAAATTCAACCCCCACCTCAATACTTTAACCCCCTTCCTAGGTTACTTTCTTCTTCTTAGCACTTATGACCTCCTAACGAATCCTATTTTTAATTGTTTACCTTGTTTATTGACTGTCTCCCCCTCTAGAATAAAAGCCCCATAAGGGCAGGGATTTTGTGTGCCTGTTCATTGCTGCATTACCCAAGCCAGCACATAGTTGGTTCTCAACAAATATTTGTTTAATGAACTATCAAATGCCATAGCTCTGCCAGCCTTGCAAATCAGAAGCTGATGCTCAATGCTAAAGAACCCTGCCTCTCAGTCTGACAGCTGATTTTCAAGAGGACCTAGCTTTCATTTAGCTGCTTAAAGCTTTTTATGTCACTCAGCAGCCTGAGGCCTAACCAACCAGAAGGTGATCAGCCATACCACCAGCAGCGCACACCCCTCCCTGATCCCTGGGACATGGAGTGCATTCTACAACCAGAGATCAGATTTAGAGTTAGTCCCCTGGGACAGGTGCCACTGGCTCAAGTCAGAGTATAAATGAGGAGTAGCCAGAGTCCTGGTTGGGTGGGGGCAAGGGGGTTGGTGATACGCAGGAGGGCTGGGGTCAATTGGGAAAAGAAGGCAGAGGCAGAGGAGGGTGGTGGGGGAGCTCTGAGCAGAGGAAGGAGAAACTAATGGGAAGAAGGCACACACTCTGAGGTCATGACTTTGTTGAGGCCTGGACCAGTCCAAGGTGACAAGTGCTCATCCTACGAAGTAAGAAAAACTCAGATTAGAAAACATGTCTTGGGAGTTCCTATTGTGGCTCAGCAGTAATGAACCTGGCTAGTATCCATGAGAACATGGGTCTGATCCCTGGCCTTGCTCAGTGGGTTAAGGATCCAGCATTGCCCTGCACTGCGGTGTAGGTGGTAGATGTGGCTGGGATTCCACATTGCTGTGGCAGTGGCGTAGGCCGGCAGGTATAGCTCTGATTCGACCCCTAGCCTGGGAACTTCCATATGCCTCAGCTATGGCTCTAAAAAGAAAAAAAAAAGAATTTTTTTGTGATGATTCTGTATTCCTAGGAAGCCCCACAAAAACTTATTCATAAAAGCTTGTTAGAAATATGATGGGAGTGCTGTGGGCTAACAGCCAGAAAATCCTACACCTATGTCCTGATTCCAGAACATGCAGTGGGGCTGAGAGTCAGTTCACCCAAGCCCCTGGCTCCCTCCAGGCCCCCATGGGGAAGGATGGAGTGCCCGCAGCCAGGTTCTTGGCAGGAGCACTTGGCTCTTGGGGTGGGTGTGCACCCAGCATAGGCTGGGTGGCCTGGAGAAAATCACTTCCTACCCTGCGCCTCTTCCTCCCAGTCCTTGGTCGTGGCAAATCTGTAGCCTGTGGCCCATTTTGGCTGGTGGACATATTTTGTATGGCCTGAAAAATACTTTTAGAATCTGGAAAATTTTACCTACAAATCTGGATTTCTGACTTTTTTTTTAAGCAAAAGACTCAACAGCGGGTTTGACTTTAACCAGCAAGGGTTCAACTTCCTGCATGTCTGTCACTGATTGTTGCTAAGTGTGATCTACATGCTTTCAATGAGTCCCAAACTCTAGTCCGTCTCCTCTCCCTCTGCACGGTCCCAGCAGGGCACCCCACCCGTTGCTCAGGCAGCTCCCAGCCATGCTGGTTCAGAGCTGAGAACGCAGGCTTTGGGTCCAGACTGCCTGGAACCTTACCCCTAAGAATGTGTGAACATAGGTCATTCAGTCTCTCTGTATCTCTGTTTCCTCCTCTAGAGAAAGAGGCAGTAATAGTGCCATTTTACAGGGACAGTGGGAAAACCAGTGAATTAATCAAGTGAAGAACTAGAAGGGGACCCAGCACACTAAGTGCTCCATTAGCTGTTGCTGTTACTAACAATTCTGCCTCCTCCTGAGTCCAGCCTCTGTGCTCCCTCCTCCAGCCCCATTTCCAAATCCCTCAGTCACCGTATTTGATTGCACCAGGCAATTAACTCAACAGGATACATGCATTCTTATACACATACACAAGCACACACAGACAACATGTGCACACATGCATGCATACACAAACACGTGGGAGCACACACAAGGCATGCATACAAGCATAGGCATATGGAAGCACATGTGTAGACACATGCAAACACATACATACATGTGTACACACATGCACACTTAAGCATCCAAATTCATCTCAGGGACTGGCATTTCTGCCACACAAAACAAATGGGATTTGAAGAGCAGACAGCTCTGCCCTACAGCAAACAGAAAGAAAATGTGGCCCTGATCTAGCCTTACCTCAGTGTCTTATTTGCACTGTCTCTTGAGGAGAGCTTCTCAACTGACCTAAGAGCAGCAAGTGTCAAAGGCAGGGTCCCCCCTCCCCCCCAGGGCAGAAGCTTCTGCAAGAGCACTGATCCGAGCAGGACAGACATGGAAGGAGTAGGGGGTGAGGCCCAGAGAGCAGACACCTGGGATGTAAAAAAGCTACTTCTTTCTTTCTTTCTTTCTTTCTTTCTTTCTTTCTTTTTTTTTTTTAGCACTACACCCATGGCATGAGGAGGTTTCCAGGCTAGGGGTCAAATCAGAGCTACAGCTGCTGGCCTACACCACAGCTGTACCAACATGGGATCTGAGCTGCATCTGTGACCTATGCTCACAGCAACAGCAGATCCTTAACCCACTGAGCGAGGCCAGGGATTAAACCCACATCCTCATGGATGTTAGTCGGGTTCTTAACCCACTGAGCCACAATGGGAACATCCCACCTATGTTTTAATTCTTATTTTCAGGCCCTATAGCCATTGTAGAAAGTGGAATATTATGTATACTTAAATACATAATCATGTAATAAAATACATATATAATACCTCTTGATACACAGATACATGTATGTATATATGCACATGTGTACACTCATATGCATACATATACCTATGGATTAAGAAGTTCCTGTGATGTATACCTGTACAGGGCACTCTGCGTGGGGTTCTGGATGATTGCTGGCATTGCACTTCCTCTGCGCTCCTTGATGTGTGGAACCCTGCTAAGTCACAGCCCCACAAGCATAGATGAGGAGCTAGGAAGGTTCACAAAGCCAGAATCATGGGAGGTTTTCTCTACCACACTCCCAAAGCTGAGGAGGAGAGAGGGAGAGCAAGGGCAGGAAGGGATGGAGGAGAGGGTCCCTCCTGCCCCTCTTTGAGGACACAACTGCAGCTGTGGGGAGAGAAAATCAGAGATCAAGAATGAGAGCAGGCCCCAGATGTGCTGGCCTAGAACATGCCCCAGTGGATACTGCCTACGTCTATAATCCAACCCTCAACCCCAGGTCTTCCGTGGACCTACTGTGCGTCTGACCTTGCCAGGTGCTCTGAGGGACCTTGAGAAGAAATTCCCAGCCTCCCTAGGGTCATTTATTTAGTTATTCCATCAATGATCATGGATTAAATGTATCCCATTGTGTGCTGAGCACTGTAATAATCCTTGAACAGGCACAGGTGGGTATGCATTTATTCCCTGCCCTCAGGAGGGTTATGGGACAGGAATTCCTGATGTGGTGCAGCAGAAACAAATCCAACTAGTATACTAGTATTCATAAGGATGTGTGTTTGATTCCTGCCGGTGTAGGTTGCAGACATGATTTGGATCCCACAGTGCTGTGGCTATGGGTAGGCCAGCAGCTGTAACTCTAATTTGACCCCTAGCCTGGGAACCTCCATATGCTGTGAGTACAGCCCTAGAAAGCCAAAAAAAAAAAAAAAAAAAAGGATTATGGGCTAATCTAGAGCATGGGTCAGCCAACCAGGGCCAGCAGGCCAAGGCCACACCTGGCCTGCAACCCCCTTGTTATCTGTTGTATTTTACCCCCTTGTTACCTGTTGTATGTGAGCATGTCTGTGCTTCCAGTGACAATGCTGAGGAGTTGTGTGACAGAGGACATATGTCTCCAGAGCCAAAAATATTTACCATCTGGCCTTTTACAGAGTTTTCTGACCCCTGTTCTAGAGATGCAATTGATAATAGAAAATATCAAGATGAAGAGAAACTAAGTAGGGGAGTTCCCATTGTGGCTCTGCAGGTTACGAACCCAACTGGTAACCACAAGGATATGGTTTTGATCCCTGGCCATGCTCAGTGGGTTAAGGATCCAGTGGTGCCATGAGTTGTGGTGTGGGTCGCAGATGAGTCTTGGATCCGGTGTTGCTGTGGCTGTGGTGTAGGCTGTCAGCTGCTGCTCTGACGTAAATCCTAGTCTGGGAACCTCCATATTCTGCAGATGTGGCCCTAAAAAGCAAAAACAGAGAGAGAAAAACTAAGTAGTGTACCCCAGAATAAATGGGTCAGTGAAATCATCATTTCCAGGTGAATTTAATCCTTGGGCAGAGTAAAGGAAATCATCTTATTAATTGACCATAATTCCAAATTACCCAGAACCACTTTTCAGCACTTGGCTTTCTTGAGAAAGTGAAAAATTGCAGCAAAAAATTTGATATTGGTCAAAGGGGAATTTCCAAAAACCATCAGCCAAGTTGAAGACGGTTAAGGAGTTAATCTTCACTCAGGACCTCCCATGCTTTCGGTCTTTCCAATCTCTCTGGAAACAACCATGAGCTTTGTGCTGCAAAGGGGCTGAACCATGAGGTAGAGAGGAGACAGACAATGTAAGTGTGTGTCAGGAGAAAGCATGGAGAGGTGGGGGTGGGGACAGGCCATTGAAAGCCTGGAAGATTTGCAGGGAACCAGGCCAGGCCAGGCAGGAAGGTCTGTGAGGGTGACCCAGCCCAGGACATCAGATCATATCAAAGCCACACGGCTGAGCCCACACCCAGGCCCCACAGGAAAAGCAACACAGGCATGCAAATGTAGCCGGAGAATGTGTGTTTGTCCAGGAGAGGGTTTGAGCTTCAATTTAGTTTAGACATCTTATAATTAGGGGGTGTCAGCTGGCATGTTATACTTGGGAAAACATGGTTACCTTAGGAAAAGGATGGGAGTACATCCTTCCATTTTTTCCTCCAAACCAGTGTACCTAGGACTCAGGGGCCTGGGCTGCAGAGGAATAACAATGACTGTTCAGTGCTCTCTCATCTAAATAATCTTTGTACATTTGGATTTCACATTTTCTTTCAAATTGGAGATGCACGTTTGTCTGCCTGCTAACAAAACACTTTCTTCATCCCTACACTGAATCCCTCAGCAAATCCTCAAATATCTTTGCAAATCTCAAAGATATTAAGGCGTTTAACTTTTTTTTTCATTTAGACCTTTGAAGTATGCTGTGACTAGAATAATTTCAGCATTAAAACCTGTCGACTGCATGGAAAATTAAGGAAACCGCCCATCAGCCTGGTAGCTGGGCTGATAACTAATTACTTATAGATTTTAAGTCAAATTTGAGAAAGATAAATATTTAAATAAAGTGGATAATCATTTGAAAATACCACTAAGTGTTTTGTAATTATTGTCTTGAAAGGAACCATTGCTCAGATGGTATGTTCTGTCATCTCGGATGGGCCAGGGGTGAGGGGCTGCAGGTAGAGAGGTTAGATTGTTCTTGTACATTTGTGTGTGTGTGTGTGTGTGTGTGTTTGTGTGTGTGTGTGTGTGTGTGTTATACATGTTTTAATAAAGATATTAAAGGGCAATGTGATGCTTAGAAATATTGAGCTCTGATTGGAAGGACCACATTTATCTTAGGAGATTTTTTAGCTTCATCAATCACTTGGTCAGCTCTGCTCTGGGCAGGGGTATCTTATAGTATGAGGGCTTGCTGGGTAGGGGGAATATTCTGGAAGGAGATGGGAAGGAAAGGGAGGATCTCAGATGACTCCCTGTAGGCTGTTTGGCAATTCACCAATGTTCTGCCCTCCCTCTCTGTGTTCCAGCCTTTCTCTAACTTCTGGAGATTTTCACCTCTGAATTACCCTCATGCTCTTTTTTTTTTTTGGCCTTTTTATTTTTAATATTTTAAAACCCTTCACCTAGATTCATTTTCTCTCTCTGAACCAACTGAAATTAAGTTGCAGACATGACCACACTTCAACCCTCATCCTGAGGCAGGCATCCCCTGGAATAAGAATATTCTTCCCCAGAACTACCACACAGCAACACATGTAAGGATGTTAACATGAATTCAATATCATTTGAATTTTCTCAATTTTCCCAATTGAGCTACATCCCAAATACATCTTTTGTAGCTTTTTGTCCCTCTCCATCAATCTAGGATCCAGTCAAAATTTACCCATGACATTTGGTTGTTGCATCCCTTTCGTGCCTTTTACCCTAGAAGAGCTCTCTCACATTGATTATTTGTAGAGCTTTCGAGACAGTTGTCCTGTAAACTTTTCCCCATTCTGGATTTGACTGATTGTTTCCTCATGATTAGATGCTGGTTGGGCATTTTTGCCAAGACTTTTACATGGGTATTGTTGGTATTCATTATCTCACATCAGAAGGCACATTACCTGGGGTCCTCATGGGTGATGTTTGAGTTCATAGTTAGGGCAGGGCTGCCGCATCTTGCCATGGCCGCATTGACTCCTCCCTTGGTAATTGTAAATAGTGGGGAATGGTAATTTAAGTCCATGTGAATATCCCAGTCTCTAATGACCTTTTCCCAAATTCTTTATCATGTTCACCTGAATAAGTTATGACATTGCTGGTTAGAAAATGGTGATTTTCTAATTCTATTGTTCCTTCCATATTTACTAGCTAACATTCTCTTGGAAAGAAGGATCTTCTCACCTCTTCATTCTCTCCCTCTCCATCTCTTTCTCTCTCTCTCTCTCCCTTTGCCTCCCACTCACATATTCATCTCTCTCTCTCATCACTATAAATGCATTAATTTTTTTCAATGTGTTAATATTAACCATGGACATTATCCTTTTTGATGCTCAAATTGGCACATATTGGTGCATTGAAACCTCTTCCACCTGTGCCCGGTGCCCTATATTAATCTTTAAATTCACCTTTGTTTGTCTGACAAAGCAAGATGTTCCAGGCATCCCTTGTGATTTCTCTGTGTAACTTTTAGAAAGGAATCATACTTAGAAACCAAGACAGGAGCACCAGGTGTGTTCATGGCTACTAGGGAGTCATTGCTTTTTGTTTCTATGCCCAATAAGTGGAGAGAGCTGGAAACACACACACATATTATTAATGACATCAAATTTCCACTTAAAAATCACAATATATAAAAGACAGGTCCTCACATCCCTCTGTTGTGGGGGACAGAAAGGGAATCTTTATAGTGCTACCTCAATTCTTCATTCAGACATTCATTTAAAAGATAAGCGTCAGGGAGTTCCCCACATTGTGGCACAGTAGAAACGAATCTGACTAGTACCCATGAGGATATAAGTTTGATCCCTGACCTCACTCAATGTGTCGCAGAGCTGGCGTTGCCATGAGCTGTGGTATAGTTGCAGATGCAGCTTGGATTTAGTATTGCTGTGGCTGTGGTGTAGGCTGGCAACTATAGCTCAGATTCGACCTCTAGCCTGGGAACTTCCATATGCCATGGGTGCAGTCCTAAAAAGGAAAAAAAAAAAAAAAGAGAGAGAGAGAGAATTATCAAGCATCTCCACTAAGATAGCACCTGAGCCAGGCCCTGGAAATACAACAAGTTTGCCAGTTAATATACAGAATCCCAGTTAAATGTGAATTCCACTTCAGTGAAAAATATATCTATAGTATAAGTATGTCTCTAATAAGTATTCCTAGAGGACATACTTATACAAAAAAAATATGTATTATTGGAGCACCCTGTATTTTTATTTGCTAATTCTGGCAAGCCTGATATCCAAAGACCAAAAAATCACCACCCCAGCCCCAAGGTGCTTGCAGCCAGAGGAGACAGACAAGCAGGGAAAATAGGAGCAATGAAGTATTTTAGGTGCTGTGCCAGGAATATGTTCAGGGCATGATGGCAGCAGGTGGGGCAAGGGAGCTGGTTCAGGAAAGCCTGAGTTCTGAAAGCCTATTAACACTTTCCCACTTTCCATACCTCCTCCCACCCCCACTGAGCAACCATTGGTAAGTGGTGGAGAGCGGGGTTGAGGAACACGGGGAGATGGTGCTGTGACACAGAGGATGTAGGAATAAGGGAGGAAAGGGAATCAGGAGGCCATGGTGGAGCAGTGGGAAACCATGTTGTAGAGTTGGGATTTACCCTATAGGTCAATCAACTCCAAGTATGTTTTTGTTGCCCACTCCACCCCAAAATATATATATTTTTTGTCTTTTTGCCATTTCTTGGACCACTACCATGGCATATGGAGGTTTCCATGCTAGGGGTCAAATTGGAGCTATAGCCACCAGCCTACGCCAGAGCCACAGCAACACGGGATCCAAGCCACATCCGCAGCCTACACCACAGCTCATGGCAACGCTGGATCCTTAACCCACTGAGCAAGGCCGGGGATCGAACCCACAACCTCATGGTTCTTAGTCGGATTCGTTAACCACAGCGCCACGACAGGAACTCCCCAAAATATTTTAATAACATCTCCCAAGACATATATTTATAAATTGAGTACATGCACAGCCTTGTACTTTGCACAGACAGAATTACCTAGAGGTCTAAGAGATAAGAACTAGCTATACATATTAGTTTCAGCACACATAGCCTGCCCCAGAGACTCTCTTACATCCTCAGGGTGGGCAAATTCTGTTTTGGAAACCACTGTTGTAAGCCTTTGGATATCTGTTTCCCTTGAGACAACCAAAAGAAAAAAAGGGAGAACTGAAAAAGGAACCACCATTTGTTACTGTCCTGTTCTTACCACCAGTGGGGCCCTTAGTTGGGGACCTGAGTCAGGCCTATACACAGCATTTCTGAGGGCACTCCAGGTGCTAGGTGTGTGACTCCTAAAGTGGCTGCTTCTCTGGCAGGCCCAGCACACACTTGTAGTTGCCCAGGCTGCCTTGGTCTCCGATCTTGACTCTACAGGAGGCTCCTCCTGGTCACCCTGCCTCCTTCTTGCCTCCTTCAGTTCTCCACTAGCAGCCAGAATAATCTTTCTAGGAAATTTAGATTGACCCATGCCCCTTCTCAAAAACTTAAAAAGTTCCAATTATATTCAGATAGAAACGAAAGTCCTCAGCATATAACTCTTTCACATCCGTGGTCAGGTTTATTCCTAGGCATTCAATTTTCAGGGATGCAATTTCAAAAGGTATTATATTTTTACATTTCTTTTTCTAATATTTTATCATTAGTATACAGAAATGCAACCAATTTCTGAATGTTAATCTTGTATCCTGCTACTTTGTTGAATTCATTGATCAGTTCGAGTAGTTTTTGTGTGGAGTCCTTAGGGTTTTTTATATATAGTATTATATCATCTGCATAGAGTGACAATATTACCTCTTCTCTTCCAATTGGGATAACTTTTATTTCTTTTTGTTTGTCTGATTGCTATGGCTAGGACTTCCAGTACTATGTTGAATAAAAGTGGTGAGTGGGCATCCTTTCTTGCTTCAGATTTTAGCAGGAAGTCTTTCAGCTTCTCTCTGTTGAGTATTATATTGGCTATGGGTTTGTCATAAATGGCTTTGATTATGTTATCTTCCCTATGCCCGCTTTGGTAAGTTTTTATCATGAATGGATGTTGGATTTTGTCAAATGCATTTTCTGCATCTATTGAGATGATCATGTGGCTTTTGACCTTTTGTTAATATGGTATATGATGTTGATTGATTTGTGTATGTTGAACCATCCTTGTGAACCTGAGATGAATCCCACTTGGTCATGGTGTACGATCTTTTTTATATGTTGTTGAATTATGTTGGATAAAATTTTGTTATTTTTTGCATCTATATTCATCAAAAATATTAGGCCTTAATTTTCTTTTTTGGTAGTATCTTTATCTGGGTTTGGTATTAGGGTGATGGTGGCTTCATAGAATGTCTTTGGGAGTGTTCCTTCTTCTTCAACATTTTGGAAAAGTTTAAGAAAGATGGATATAAGTTCTTCTTTGTATATTTGGTAGAATTCACCTGTGACGCTATCTGATCCTCGACTTTTGTTTGTAGGGAATGTTATTATTACATATTTAATTTCATTCCTAGCAATTGGACTCTTTAATTGATCCATTTCTTCTTTATTCAGTTTTGGCAGGCTATATGTCCCTAGAAAGCTGTCCATTTCTTCTAGGTTGTGAAATTTATTGGCGTATGGTTATGCAGATTATTCTCTTTTTTTGTATTTCTGCAATATCAATTGAGATTTCTCCTTTTTAACTTCTTGTTTTGTTTATTTGAGTTATTTCTCTCTTATTCTTGGTGAGTCTGGCCAGAAGAGGATTCAAAGAAATGGAAAGATATTCCATGCTTCTGGACTGGAAGAATTAATATTGTTAAAATGACCATATACTACCCAAAGCAATCTACAGATTTAATGTAATCCCTATCAAATTACCCATGATATTTTTCACAGAACTAGAATAAACAATCCAAAAATTTGTATAGAAGCATAAAAGACCCAGAATTGCCAAAGCGATCTTGAGGGAAAAAAAAAAAAATACAGGCAGGAGACATAACTCTCCCAGACCTCAGACAATATTACAAAGCTACAGTAATCTAGACTTTTGGTACTGGTACAAAAACTGACATACAGACCAATGGAACTGAATAGAGAACCCAGAAACAAATCCAGATACCTATAGGAAATTAATCTTCAATAATGAAGCAAGACTATAAAGTGGGAAAAAGACATTCTCTTCAGCAAGTGGTGCTAGGAAAACTGGACAGCTACATGTAAACCAATGATATTAGAACACACCCTCATACCATGCAAAAAATAAACTCAAAATGGCTTAAAGACTTAAATATAAGACAAGACACCATAAAATTCCTCGAAGGGAACATAGGCAAAACATACTCTGACATCAACTATACAAATGTTTCCTTAGGTCAGTCTTGGCAAGGCAATAGAAATAAAAATAAACTAATGGGACCTAATCAAATTTACTTGCTGTGGAAGCTTTTACACAGCACTGGAAACCATAAAAAAAAAAGGCAACTTATGGAATGGGAGAAAATATTTGCAAATAATGCAACCAACAAGTAATTAATCTCCAAAATATATAAACAACTCATACAACTCAACAGCAAAAAAACAAACAACCCAATTGAAAATGGGCAGAATACCTGAATACACATTTCACCAAAGAAGAAATACATATGAGCAGCAGGAACAAGGAAAAAATTCTCAACATCACTAATTATTAGAGAAACTCAAATCAAACCTTCAGTGAGTTACCACCTCACACTGGTCAGAATGGCTATCATGAATAAGTCTACAAATAACAAATGCTAGAGAGGGTGTGGAGAAAAGAGAACCCTCCTACACTGTTGGTGGGAATGTAAATTGGTACAACCACTGTGGAAAATAGCATGGAGGTACCTCAGAAAACTAAATATAGAACTACAATATGATCCAGCCATCCCACTCCTGTGCATATATCCAGACAAAACTTTCATTGAAAAACATGCACACACCCCTGTATTCATTGCAGCATTATTCACAATAGCCAAGACATGGGAACAACCTAGAGGTCCAGTGACAGATGAATGAATTAAGAAGAAGTGGTACATATAAACAATGGAATACTACTCATCCATTAAAAAATAACAAAAGAATGCTACTTTCAGCAACATAGATGGAACTAGAAATTCTCGTACTAAGTAAGTCAGAAAGAGAAAGACAAATACCCTATGATATCATTTATATGTGGAATCTAATATATGGCAAAAATATTCTATCTACAGAAAAGAAACAAACTCATGGACATGGAGAACAGACTTGTGTTTGCCAAGGGGGATGGAGTGGGATGGACTGGGAGTTTAGGGTTGGTAGATGCAAACTATTGCATTTGGAGTAGATAAGCAATGAAGTCCTGCTGTATAGCACAGGGAACTCTATCCAATCTCTTGCGATGGAACATGATTGAGGATAATGTGAGAAAAAGAATGTATATATTTGTATAACTGGGTCACTTTGCCACATAGCAGAAATTGACAGAATATTGTAAATCAACTATAATAAAAACATTTTTTTAAAGAAATGAAAGCCCTTACCCTCCCTCCCAGGCTGTTCTGATTTCAACCACTACTCTCTTCCCTTCCTGCCTCAGAGTCTTTGCACCTGTTGGAGCCCTGTGTGCACACGGCTCCCCTGCTCACTTCAGGCCTCCTCAGAAAGGTCATTCCACATCCCCCTCTCTGTACCACCCTTAGCCCTGCACCCACCACTCTTAGCTGCTGTGTTTTCCTCTCTTGAACTTGACATCATGTGACATACCATACACTGCTGATTTGTTCATTTGTTTGGTTTCTCATTGTATGTCTCCTGCATAGACTGCAAGTTCCTTGATGTCAGGGACTCCCTCTCATAGTCACTGTGGTACCCCTGTGTCTGGCACATTGTTTGTGCTCTGTATCCACAGATACATGTACTGAGAGAAAGGAAAGAAAAAGAATATCCTTTCACATCAAGTGTTAAAGTAACCATCCTGCCCCCAAAATAATCAGTAGGTGCCCTTGGAGTGTTCAGACCCCCTCCCAGTCCAGCTGAGATATAGCAAGCTCAGAGTCTGAGGAGTCTGAGCTGTGTACACCCAGCCTTCTCTCCTGGACCATGGCTTCTCCCCTGCTCATTACCACCCTCTAAAGTGCTTCTGCACTGCATCCCCTGACTCCTGTCATCTCCCAGTCCTGTCATTTTCCCAGAGAGCAGTAAGAAGTATTCACAGCTTGGAGATGACCAACAAGGGTCCAGTCCTGAGATTGACTGTGAGTAGAATCTTTGACTTTTCAGAATTCTGCCACGTTTTTCTGAGTTCACAGTTGGAGAAGTTTGCAAAGCTGGAGACACCTGCCTGGAAAAATGCTTGTGAAGAGGCAAATAGGACCCCTTGGATGTATTAGCACAGTGCCAGGCACATGGGACATAGGAGAGGTTCTGCAAACACCCACTGCTGTATCATTACTTTTATTGTTGTTGTTGTTGCTTTTCATTGAGGTACTTTGTACATACGGCAAAGCGTATGATTCGGGGGGTTCTTTCCTATGTGCAGAGCACCCACAAGGTGTGGACCAACCTCTCCACTCACACACCAAGAAGTAAGTCCTTTCCTAACCCCCAGTGCTTAGATTAGTTTTACCTGTTCTGGAAATTCATGCCAAATGAATCGCACATGATGTGTTATTTCATGTCTGGCTTCCGTTGCCCATGTCATCAATGAGGCACACCACGTGGCTATGTAGATTGTGATTGCACTTTGAGGACTTTCCCTGCCCTGCTGTACTGAACCCTGGCCCCCATATGGAGTGTTCATCAGTACCCTCAGAGGAAGGAGCCCGAGATTGTCCACCTTGGCTCCAGGTTGTGAATTTACTTTGTCAATAATCCTTTGGCAATTTCAAGGCAGTTCTAGCAGGTATCAGCTTATTTTTTCTTATAATTATTTAAAACATGTCTTTTACATCAAAAGGCGGTCTCTCCCATGGAGTCAAGAGAGTCATAGAAGTGACAATTAGCAAGTAACACAGGAAGGACAGAATTAAGCGCGGATGGCCAGGTCCCAGGAGCCTTGGTTAGGAAGGAAGGCCACTCGGTGGAGAGTGAGAAAGAGCCCAAATCAGGGGAGTCTGACAGCTTGATATGACTTGGATGGGCCACGGAGGGCATAAGCAGGTGGCTGGCATGAGCAAGAGGAAGACAAGAATTAATGAGAAATAGAAAATAATTTAGCAGGACAGCAAGCCCCTGGAGACGAATTCCTTCTCCAAACGTCTCATTTGTCCAAAGGAGATGAGGAAAGTCTATGGCAGAAAGGCTGGCCACAAGAATTTCATTTCCCTGATGCTATTCAGATTCCCAATGTGATCGATAAAAGTACAATTAGCGCCCCAGATCGCATCAGATGTTTTTAACCTTTAGGCGGTGGCAACATGCATATTAAGGGACTACCTCCTCGCTGCCCCTGTCACATGGGCAGGATAAGTTATCGCCACACTTGACATTTGATGTTATAATTTTAACATATTTTTTAAAATTCAGATAAAGATTATTTCAATTTTTGAGAGCTGGGAGCCAGATGTAATTGCCTTGCTCTGGACTTTAGATCTAAATCATTCTGCCAACTCATCCTGTAGTTATTAAGGACTTTATCATTGAAATGTGTACCGCATACACTGCAAGTTTGCATGCCCCTGAGGCCTGGAAGTTAAACCTTTGAATCCTCTTATGATAAGGAATTACTTTTAATATAGAAACCAGGAAGGCTTAGTTTAGTAAATTGTTCAAGCAACTAGTTAATCCGTCAACAAATCTGCTTAGGTGTCCACTGTATGTCCATATTCCTGGCACCAAGCAGCTTTCAGTCTAAATAGGAGACAAAGAACAGACTTGGAACTTTTTGTACCTTAGTGCCTGAAACAGGGTATACAGTGGTGCTCAATAAGTGTTTGCTGAAATAA
The DNA here is from genome assembly GCF_016906955.1 of Phacochoerus africanus. Classification (NCBI taxonomy): domain Eukaryota; kingdom Metazoa; phylum Chordata; class Mammalia; order Artiodactyla; family Suidae; genus Phacochoerus; species Phacochoerus africanus. The sequence continues at coordinate 88,991,417 of NC_062546.1, forward strand.
ACACAGAGTGGAGCAATAGTGGAAAATGTGAGGTAGACAGAACCAGCGGGGCTGCCGCAGCATGTGATTTCAGTATCCCCCATTTTGGTTCCCCTAATTTGTACCTAGACAATTGATTCCTAACCTTAATATATTGTTATATATTTGCTATCATTTTCACTTTGTTTTAGTTGCCTTCAGCCAATCTGCTGACATATTTTTGAATCCTGTTCTTGCCATATAGAATATTAGCTATTCCTAGAAATGATGTGTCAATTTCAGATTGCCTTATACTAAATCACTGATTTTAAAAATATATTGCCTAGGACAGGGCCAAAATCAGAACCTCATGTTCACCACTTAGGTTGAACAACAGCTATTCATCAAGTCTCTTTGAGAATGTTTTTTCCAGTGGCCCTTAACCCATTCAGGTCTTGCCTTAAAACTGAAACTCTGTGGCATGGCCAGATGAAATCCAACTTTACCTGTGGAAGGGGGTCCTTAACTTTGGGTCTCTGTACCTGGGCTTCAGGGAGTCTGTGAACTTCCCTCCCAAAATTGTGTGTACACACACATATGTGTATACTCACTCACTGATTATTTTTTAGGATAGGATCCATAGATCTCTTCAGGTCCTCAAAAGGACTGATGACCCACAAAATTTCAGGGGCCAGAGGTCAACAGCATTCCCCTGAGACTATATGCAGGTTGTAGTCTCCAAAATGGATCAAGATCATTCAGTTGTACCAGGGTATGTTACTCAAGTACCACTCCTGGCATATAGCGATCAAGCCTCTGCTTTCTAGTTGTTCATGAACCACTGAAGGATGACAGCAGTCGTTGGCTGCACAAGGTCTTGGAAGGTTTCCAGGGAAACAAAGAACAACATCCTTAGCCAAGGAGTAGGGGACTGAGTGAAGTGTTTTACCAGCCTCCTCAGGAATAAACTGAGAGCTTTGCTTTATCTTGATGATGAGAGGGCTCTATGCCCAGGATGATTCTGGAAGACATTTTAGCCTCCTTGTTCTGAAGCAAGATTATAACCACTTTGTAAGACTTCAAGGATTTAATGCATCCACAGTCATTAGTGTGTTTAGCCAAGCAGAGAACCTTGCATTTAAATTTGCCTCCACTGGAGTTCCTGTCGTGGTGCAGCTGAAACAAATCCGACTAGGAACCATGAGGTTGAAGGTTCGATCCCTGGCCTTGTTCGGTGGGTTAAGGATCCAGCGTTACCGTAGTCTGTGGTGTAGGTCACAGACATGGCTCAGATACAGCAGTAGCAGCAGTAGCTCCAATTCGACCCCTAACCTGGGAACCACCATATGCCATGAGTGCAGCCCTAAAAAGCAAATAGGTAGATAGATAGATAGATATAAATAGATAGATAGATAGATAGATAGATAGATAGATAGATAGATAGATAAATTTGCCTCTACTGTGGTTCATGATAGGGTAGGGATGGGGATATGATATGAAGAAAAGCTCATTTGTTCCATTTGAGAAAGATGTAGGTAAAACACCAAAGACAGAATCAGTTGTGGGAGAGCACTGAGGTTGAGAGGAAACTGGTGGGAATATGTTAGACCAGAGTGTTGCAGGGAGGGGCAGGTTATATCAAGAAATAGTCTGAGGTTTATTGAGGGAGATTTATAGCCAACTGTGTGACTTTGGGCAAGTTCTGACCCTTCGATGGGCCTTAATATCCTCTTCCATAAAAGACTCATGTGCATTTGTTAGGAATGCTTTTAGCTGCAAGTAATGGAATACTTGACAAGCAGTGGCTTAAGCAATAAAGGTATTAACTTTCTCACAGGAGAAATCCAGAGGTAGGCTGCTTTGGGTTTGGTGCAGCAGCCCAGTGACATCATTGAAAGTTCCAGTCTTTTCGATTGTTCTACTCTGCCATCATTGACAAGTTGCCTTGCCACCTCAGGGCCACATAATGTCATTCTAGGAGCCATAACTATGGTCAAGGCAGGAAACAGGCAGAAGATTGAAAGACAGCACCAGCTTCATCTGAAATTTTTACCAGTGAAGTAAAGCTTCTTCAGAGTCTTCCATAATGTGTACTTTATGTTTCATTGGCGGTGACTAGAGGAGCATCTGGGGAAGTGGCAAACAGAAGTATCATGACCAGCTTAGACCACTCATGCTTCATTGCCTGAGCAAATTGCTACACAGAATTAAGTTGGAATTCTGTTAGCTTGGAATATGAAGCAACAGGCATTAGGAAGACGATTAACTGTGTCTGACCCAGGGAGTGGGGGGAGGCCCCTCCCAAAACCCACAGTCCATGGCATTCTCCCACACACATACCCCCTGACCCTGCTCCCTCTCTTCCAACTCCTCTGCTCAAAATCTCCTGTCACCAACTTGTGGGCACATCTTCTTCCTTCCCCTTGGCCTGTGCAGAAAACAACTGCTTTGCCAACATCAGTCAAATAAGATTTTCCTAGTATGACTAGTGTTTTGATTGATCAAAAACTGACAAGTTGTTATAGATCCACCTATGATAAACACAGACTCTGTGGGTCCCTCTGTTTTTATCCTGCCTGGCTCTGCTTTAAATGCTATTCTGACATTTATTTACATTTCCTTCTTAAAAATTCTCCTTCCAGTTCATCAGCTGAATGTGTGAATCCTTTGAATGAGAGGTGCCTGGCCCTGCCCACCTTCTTCCCACAGGCCTGTCCCCCTCTGGGACAGGCACCATAGAATCCATACTGGTTCAGCCAGGAGACATAACTATAACTGGTGAGAGATTGCTGAGGCTTCCTAGAGCCCCTTCCAGCTCCTATTCAGGGCCCCTGATTGTAACCACCAGTAAGGAACGGAGACTGACGACAGTCATGAGGGGAAGTTGCCATACAGCCAGGAGCCCTCCTGGGTCCAGAGTTCAGAGGTGCCTCAGGCTTTAAAGTTTCCCATATATGTGCCCAGAGCTGGGCTGGAACCAAGTGCAAACCAACCAGTCTCCTGGAGAGAGAATTTACTACTAAGAGTGTCCCTGCAACCTGCTGCTCATCTGACCCAAGCACTCCGGGACCAGCCCCCTCTGCCCCCTCCCTCAGTTCTGTAACTGTGCAGCATTTTGTTTCAAACTGATCCTGCTATCTTCAATTTTACCCCTAGAATGACACCGGCCAATTGTCCCCCACCTTCAGTTATTTCTATACAATCCGCACTACTTTTTTCATTTCCTCCTAACATCTGTATTATAGTATCTTCATAGTTTCAAATGGATTGTCCATTCTTACTTAAGTACATTAAAAACATTGGAGTTCCCATCATGGCTCAGCAGAAACAAAGCTGACTAGCATCCATGAGGACGCAGGTTCAATCCCAGGCCTTGCTCAGCGGGTTAAGGTTCTGGCATTGCCATGAGCTCTGGTGTAGGTCACAGATGCCGCTCTGATCCAGCATTGCTGTGGCTGTGCTGTAGGCAGGCAGCTACAGTTCTGATTCGACCCCTAGCCTGGGAACTTCCATACGCCCCGGGTACAGCCCTAGAAAGACAAAAATAAATAAATAAATACTTACATTAAAAACAAAACTATAGATTACTATCCTTCACAGAAAACAAACATTATCTTCCCTAAATAGAAAGTACCCATTGGAGTTCCCATTGTGGCACAGCAGACACTATTCCTGGAGGCTCCACCCATGTATCCCATGAGGGTACCACTGAAGCCCCATGGTTTTCCCAAGGCCTAGGGGGAGCTAGGCGTGGTCAGGGTCAGGGGAGGAGAGCAATTGATGGAATTTTCCACAAAGGTGATAAAAGAGAGGAAAGGAAGATTCTAAAGCAGATGAAAACATGTCAGCAACAGTTCCACCACTAAGAATCTCACAGAAGCCTGCGATTAAGAGAGAAATGATGATGAGATGGAACAACACTTCAAAACTGTAGCCTTTTGTTCCTGAGTCCTTCAGGCCAGGGTGGCTTTCAATGGCTAGGAAGAGATTATATGAGAAAGTCCTGAGAGGCTCTCACAAGTGCCGCATGAGGAACAGAAACAGGAAGCAGTATCTGTGAAGCACTGGGGCCTGGGAGTCAGGAGGTATCACTTAAGATTCAGCCAGGCATGGGTCTGACTTCCAGCTTTGGCATTATCTAGCTATACGACCTAGGGAAAGTCCTCTGAGCCTCATCAATACAGTGGTAATACCTACCTTATGGGTGGTTGCAAGAATTAAATAAAAAAGCAGGAGTTCCCATCGTGGCTCAACAGAAATAAATCTGACTAGTAACTGTGAAGACGCTGGTTAGATCCTTGCCCTCGCTCAGTGGGTTAAGGATCCAGTGTTGCCATGATGTGTGGTGTATGTCACAGATGCTGCTCGGATCTGGCATTGTTGTGGCTGTGGTGTAGGCCAGCGGCTACATCTCTAATTCAACTCCTAACCTGGGAACTTCTATATGCCATGAGTGCGGCCGTAAAAAGCCAAAAAAAAAAAAAAAAGGCAGGAAATCCCACTGTGGCTCAGAGGGTTACAAACCAGACTAATAACCATGAGGATGCAGGTTCAATCCCTGGCCTCTCTCAGTGGGTTAAGGATCTGGTGTTGCTGCAAGCTGTGGCATAATTCACAGATGAAGCTCGGATCCCATGTTGCTGTGGCTGTGGTGTAGGCCAGGAGCTGCAGCTCTGATTCGACCCCTAGCCTGGGAACTTCCATGCGCCACATGTGTGGCCCTAAAAAAACAAAAATAAAATTAAAATTAAAAATTTTAAAATATAAAAATTAAAAAGTGTATGTAAAACACCAAGTGCAATGCCTGGCAGAGAACAGAAAATTATTAGCAGTATCATTATTATTACCATTGCTATCATTATTATTATTCTCATGTGTCTTGGATTTATTTGAGAAGGTGAAACTAAACTGGTCCTAGTCTCTAAATAAACCAACCAAGAAAATAAATAGAAGTCAAGAGCAATTTGTTCCGTGACAAAAAGAAAAAACAAAAATCAGAAAAAAAATCCACCTCCGGCCCAAGAGACTGCTAAGAGAACAAAGGCACATTCCAGGGGCCCCACCCCAGCACCAAAGATGCCTTCGTGGGTTAAAAAAAAATGGAGACTTTCAAGAGTGGTAAAGATTAGAGTGGGGATTGCATTTTAAAAACATCATTCTTGGTTAAAGGGAGGGAGGAAAGAGACAAGAAATTAAAGCATTTGTGTTTGGGAGGAAAAAATAGCTAGTTTTATAATCTGCCATTTGGAAAATCAAATCTATATAAAGGAAGAAAGCTGTGAGCTGAGGCAAGAATGAGGTTTCTCGGAGACAGCTTCATTTGTAAGTTTTGTGCTGTTCTTGAAGGTCACTCATTCCAGGGACTTCATCCTACTTCGCAAACAGGAGACAAATCTGTAGTCCCTTCGCTTGGAGCAAGTTATACAAGGAAACAATAAATGTGAGAGGCAGCAGCACTCCTTAAGAGGTCTAAATTGAATTGCATTGACTTTTTACAAAGCCACAAATTGCTTATCTTATTCAAGTGCCTGAGTGTTTGCTTTTTGATGAGCTCAGTACAAAGATACCTTGAAGTCTGGCAGTGGCTTGAGTTGCCCAGTCTGAACTGTCAACAGTGGAACTGGTGTGAGGCGGAGGGGCACAAGCCTCCCGGGTTCCCCCTGCCTTTACTAGGGCTAAGGGGAGCCAAGAGGGTATCATTCTAAAAGATGACCCTAAAAGAGGAAGGTCCCGCAGAGTGGGTCCATTCCACTACCGAAATGCTTCTGTATCCTAATTCACTTGCAAGGGCCAAATAAGGCAACAGATGTAAAAATCAAGCACTTTCCTGATTTAGGGAGTCAAGAAAGAGGGAAGAGATACAAATAGAAATTCCAGCCAAATAGCATGTGTGTCTGAAACTTTGTTTGTAAGCAGCAGGGTGTGTGTGTGTGCGTGAGAGAGAGAGATCAAGAGAAAGAGAGAGAGGAGGCTGGAAAATATGACAAATTAGTTATTGGGCTGCCTCAGTGGTTCTCACCCTGCATTGCACAGAAGGAGCATCTGGGAAGATTTTTGAAGTTTTCTGGCCACTCGCTGGCCATTAAATAAGAATCTGGGGGTAGAGCGTTGTTGCAGGCATCATAATTCTCCTTCACCTTGATTCTAACAAGCAGATCGGATTTCAGACCACTGGACTGGTCCTCACAGGCCATGGCTTTTTAGCTGACAGTTGACTCTCTTTCCCTCCCACATTCTCCTCCTCTTTTATAGCGCATAATACATCCAGGTATTAGCTTGTAAAATCTAAGATGCAGACCTCCCTCCAAGAAAAACACTTGTATCAGACTAACAAAACCTTACTTAAGGGTCTTGCCTAAAATTTTGAATCTTGAATGATGAGATCCAGGCACTGCTTTAGAAATGTTTTGTACTGAGGATTATAAGGGAATTTCTCTTTAAATAAAGAACATTGGGTTTTCCAGTATTCTAAGGTGACAACTCTGAAAGGGGATAGATGGCAGACCTAGATGTATCTACTTTCTGCAATTTTTTTCTTCTCCTTGGGAGAAGCAAAAATCCTCCTATTGGTCTTGCCTTCTACCTACATAGAAATTAGACTAACAATCACTATTGTTAGGACAATGCTTTGTAGTTCCCAAAGCACCACAATATCATTTGATCCCACAAATACATACTATGGATCCCATTTTACAGCTGAAGAAACTGAACCCCAGAGAAGCTACATTAACTTGTCCAAATCACACAGCTGGTAAAATGGCTAAATTCTTATTCAAGGCCAGACCTTTATGAACCCATATTATGCAGCTGGTCATATTATGTCTGGTCATGGTTTCTAAGGCCAGCACCAGTGTGCAGGGCTGTGGCAGGCCTGGCACAAGTGTACACAAGAGCTTACCCAAGGGTTTCCTGTGTCATTCATTTAAAGTATTCATTGAGCTTCTACTGTGATACCAGCCCTGTGATAGATGGACATACAGACCTCATTTTGCCTCCATGGACTTTACAGTCAAGAGAAGGCTGGTTCCATGGACATGGTCATATCAACATCAAATCTTCAATCATGGGCCTGGCCCAATTTATTCGATGCTTATTCCCAGGTCCTAGGACTTGACTGTGAAAGAGACCTGTGATTTAATAAACATCACACAGGCTGCAGTGACTGGACTTCTGTTGCCTCTCCCGGGTGCGCTTATTAAAAACTCTGAGGGACATTAGTACTTAAGGCTAAAATCCATCCCTAATAATGAAGTATCAGGCACTGTGTGAGATGAGTTTTTTTTTTTTAATGGCCACACCTGCAGCCTATTGAAGTTCCCAGACAAGGGGTCGAATAAGAGCAGAGCTGTAGTTGCCAGAATATAGTTAGATCCAAGCTGAATCTGTGATCTATGCCAGCAACACCAAATCACCACTGAGCGAGACCAGGGGTAGAACCTGCAACTTCACAGATACCGTGTCAGGTTCTTAACCCACTGAGCTGCAACGAAAACTCCTGAGGGAGTTCTTTGGAGATAAATCTGCTTTGGAACATGCCATGAAGTTTGTAGAGATGGATGGAGGCATGGATGGATGCACGGATGGAAGAGAGATAAATAACAGCTAATTGTACAGATGGCAAAGAAAATGTAGGTAGATCCATAAAAAGAGAACAAGAGAAATAGGTAGGGATGGATTGCTGACAGCTCAGTAACAGATACATAGATAGTTCAATAGCATTCCAGCCAGGTCAGTCTGTCTGCGTTTCCTTCAGCCCAGTCTGCCATTGCTCATCCCTGGGTCTTTGCACAGTCTGCTTACTTAGCTCCTGTTCCTTCTGTAGACTTAGTGCCCCACCACCTGCCCTTTGACAGCCTGGATTTCTCCTACGCATCCTGGTCCCAGAGGCCCTTTATGATCTCAGCTGGTAGGGTGAGAGGGGTCTCTATAGCAGGGGCTAGTGCCCACCTCTATTCTGGCACTGACCATGTCACTGGAGAACATCAGTGGACAATGGACAGATCTGCTCTGATGGGGAGGGTCTTGATCTAGAGGCCACTGCACCCCCAGCCTTTAGCACAGCTGGTATTTATTAAGTGACCTCACTGTACTCCTCACATGCCCATGAGTCCATACACACCCATGAGTCCGTACACGGGGGTGGGTTTCTGCCTAGGAGCCCCGCCCCAGAGTTTCCCTGGCATGCTGGCCATGCCCCTGGGCCCAGTGGCTTTGACTCAGTGGCCAAGTGAGAATCTGCTGGGTTCCCCACAGGTGATTGCAGAGGCCTGAGTGATTGCAAGCAGACCCAGGTGCAGCGTGGCGGGGAGGCAGGCACAGGAGACCTCCACGCCCATCTCCTGAGAGCACTAACAAAGACAAATCGGAGGCAGCCGCTGGAGTGCTTTGCCTATTTAAGTGTTAAGTAGCAGACTGATTGCTCTGAAGTTGACAAGTGACAGGGAGTGAGGCAGCAGGTGCTTCCAACAGGAAGCCCCCTGGGGGGTAGAAGGGTTGGGGAGGGCAGATTCCAGTCTTGATGAATCCTGGCCCTCCCTCTGTCAAGGCCAGGTTATCTTGGTTCCTTTCTGGAGAAGAAGGTGAAACTCCTTAGCTTTGTAAATATTTCCTGTCTTCCACCATAGCATTGTCCCCCTGCCCCCAGGACCACCACCATGGAAGTCTCCAACAGGGAGAATTGGGAGTTTCATTTGGGGGTTTGCAGGCAGCACTCTTGCTGGGAAATGGGACTCCTTGTGCCAGGTGTGGGGGGAGTTGGAAGGCTCACTTAGTCAAGCCCCCCCATCCCCAGACATCTTCTTCAGTGACACCCCCCACCCCAGTGCAGTTTCCCAATTCCTTTAGCACCTGCTGGAGACCCACAGCCAATAACTCACACGAGTACTCCCAACAGACTCCACTAACATGTTTTCTCAAACAACCGAACAGGTTTGAATGAAATCTTACCTGAAGTCCAGTGTATGTGAAACAGATCAGGAAGCAGGGAAGGGCTCCCCACACCATCCTCCATGGCTCCCAGTACACAGCCCAAGGGACCACTTCAGTCTAGTGTTACAGACACGTGCTATTGTGATCCGAATCAGCTGCCCCATTGGTTCCTCCCTGTGAGTGATGCCTCCCCAGCAAGGCCATGAGCCAAAGATCAAGGCCCAGCAGATACAGGGTGAGAGTTCTAGGCTAGATGTGTATGGCCCTCCACAGGCAACCACCAGGGAAGTGACAGTCATTGTCCACCAGCTCACCCATCCTGCATCCTTTCCTTTGGAAGTTCAAACAAATATGTGCTGCCCAAAGGCCAATGCTCATAGCAATTGATATCAGTGAAATAGAGCTGTGCTAAGGAAATAAAAGACTTGGCTCCTGGGCTCTACCCAAGAGCCCCTCAGGCTGGGCTCTGCATGCGTGTGTGTGTGTGTGTGTGTGTGTGTGTGTGCACGCATTCATGCATGCCCACAGGGTAGGGGTCATGCTGGGGACTCCCTTGGGCTCCCACAAACAGGAAAATGCCTTTGCTCATCTTCAGTCCATTAGCCCTACTGAAGTGAAAGTAGTCACTCAAGTAAAGCACTTACTCTGGTCAATGACTGGGGAAAAAAAAAAGTAAATGCTCCACAAATGGGAATAATAATTTGTTGTTAGTAATTACTTATAATAATTTGTGACATAATTATTACTACTCAGAATGCCCACTTGACCCTCCATCATGCAAAATTTTCCCACTCTTTTTTTACACAAAAAAATGTCTGTAACTTTTAGGTTTTTTACTCAATGAATTTTATTACATTTATAGTTGTACAATGATCATCATGACCTGATTTTATAGCATTTCCATCCCAAATCCCCAGCCCATCCCCCCATCCCCCAACCTGTCTCCTTTGGAAACCATATGTTTTTCAAAGTCTGTGAGTCAGTATCTGTTTTGCAAAGAAGTTCATTATGCACTTTTTTTGGATTCCACATGTATGTAATAGCATATGATGTTGGTGTCTCTCTGTCTGACTAACTTCACTTAGCATGATAATTTCTAGGTCCTTCCATGTTGCTGCAAATGCTGTTATTTCTTTCCTTTTAATGGATGAGTAATATCCCATTGTATATATGTACCACATCTTCTTTATCCACTCCTCTGTCAATGGACATTTAGGTTGTTTCCACGTCTTGGCTATTGTATACAGTGCTGCAATGAACATGGGAGTACATGTACCTTTGCGAGTCATGGTTTTCTCTGGATATATGCACAGGAGTGGGATTGCTGGATCAAATGGTAGTTCTATTTTTAGTTTTCTGAGGAATCTCTATTCTGTTTTCCACAGTGGTTGGAACAATTTACATTCCCACCAAGAGAGTAATAGGGTTCCCTTTTCTCCACACCCTCTCCAGCATTTATTGTTTAGAGACTTTAAAACCTTTCCCACTCTTTTTTTTTTTTGTCTTTTTGCCATTTCTTGGGCCACTCCCATGGCATATGGGAGGTTCCCAGGCTAGGGGTTGAATCGGAGCTGTAGCTGCCAGCCTACGCCAGAGCCACAGCAACGCGGGATCCAAGCTGCGTCTGCGACCTACACCACAGCTCGTGGCAATGCTGGATCGTTAACCCACTTAGCAAGGGCAGGGATTGAACCCGCAACCTCATCGTTCCTAGTCGGATTCGTTAACCACTGCACCATGACGGGAACTCCCCCTTTCCCACTCTTGATTCAACTTGTTTTACTACAAATGAGATTGTAAGAATTTTTTTTTTTTTTTTTTTTTGCTTTATAGAACCCCACCCAAGGCATATGGATGTTCCCGGGCTAGGGGTTGAATTGGAGTTACAGTTGCCAGCCTACGCCACAGCCATAGCAACTCAGGATCCAAGCTGTGTCTGTGACCTACACCACAGCTCATGGCAATGCCAGATCCTTAACCCACTGAGCCAGGCCAGGGATCGGACCCACAACCTCATGGTTACCAGTCAGATTTGTTTTCACTGCACCACAACAGGAAGTCCAAGAATTTCTCTTTTAATGTTATTTACTGCAAGTAACTCTTTGTGTTCTCTACAGTTATGCCTACATTTATACAATGAATAATCTGGAGAAAAGAAAAAAAAATCCTTCGCTCTTTTTTCAAGCCCCACTTCCTCCAGGAAGCCCTCCAAACTGCATAGTCCCTTGACCTTCCTTCCTCAGTTTCGCTTTCATTGATTCTCATCCAACATTGCTCCTGGGGCATACACCTCAGCTTCTGTGCTGGAGACTCTCTGAGAGTGGCCCCCACCCTCTCTACCTTCCACAAAGCCTTGCTGAGGACAAAGCAGCCAAGAGAGGTGGAGGGGCAGAGGGATTGTTCCTGGGGCACCTATCTGGGATCATTTTCTCAGTTCTTCCCCTCATAGCTCAATGGAAGGGAAGGGCAATGCCTTCTTATGGTTGCAAATTGGCTGGTCCAGGCTAAGGGAGTGAGAGAGAGAGGGAGAAGGATAGCAGCCAAGACTTTGTCCTGGCTGGTTCACCTTACCAGCCAGGAATTGTATGAGTCATCTGCTCTGGGGAGAGTGTTGTGCCCACCCTGAAGTGATGGGGCCCATGGAGCACAAGGGTGCAGGGTGGACAACCTTAAGGGACATGCCCTTCATCCCTCTTCTGAAGCCTCCCTGGAACAGGGCTGGGGCCCCTCTTCCATGCCCTCAGAGCCCCCTAGGCCTTCCTTTATGCCAGAAAGCATCACATGGATTCTACCTGCCAAACCCTCCACTCCAGCTTCATACTGTGAAGTACTTGAGGCAGGAGAAGAAGCTCATTAATGGCATGAGAATGTCCACTGGATGTGGATGAAGGTTCATGAATGGCTGGATGTAGTGATGAGTACCAGACTGTTTAAAGCTCAGTCAATCCCCAAAATAGAATGTAATGTTTAAGAAACTGGGATTTGGGTTAAGAAAGAAAAAACCTGGATTTGAACACAGTGCATCCCACACTTTTGTAAAGTGTTTATTCAAATATTTCTCCATTTGTATTGAAATGCTTTTGTTTTTATTCTGGATATATAGGAGTTCTTTATATATTAGGATACATTTGTCATTATATGTGTTGTTGTTGTTCTCCCAGTCTACACTTTACTCTGCATTTTCTTAACAGTATTTTTTGATCAGCAGAAGTTATTAATTTTGATAAAATCTATTTCCTCAACTTTATTCGTTTATGAGAAATACTTCCTATGGCTTCTCTCAGAAATCTCCCTGAGGTGTCAAAGTTTTGTTTTGCTTTGTCTAAGTTTTTTTTTTTTTTCTAGGAAGTTTTTAATGTTAGCTTTGATGTTTCAGTCTATGATCTACCATGAGTGATGCTGATCTTTGGGGGGAGTTCTAATATTTTTGTCTTGTTTTGGTAATATTGGCCTTAGTAAATGAATTGGGAAGTAAAGTCTGTTGGTCTATATCTGAAAGAGTTTGTGTAAGATTGGTACTATTTCTTAAGTATTTGATTGAATTGACCTGTGAATTTACCTGGGACAGGAATTTTTTTAATTGAGAAGGTATTTATTTATTTATTTATTTATTTATTTATTTATTTACTTTGCTATTCAGAGCTGCACCCAAGGTATATGGAAGTTCCCGGGCTAGGGGTCGAATTGGAGCTGCAGCTGCTGGCCTATGCCACAGCCACAGCAACAACAGATCCAAATGATGTCTGCAAACTACACCAGAGTTCATGGCAATGCCAGACCCCTGACCCACTAAGTGAGGCCAGGGATCGAACCCACATCCTCACGGATATTTGTCAGATTTGTTTCCATTGAGCAACGACAGGAACTCCTTGGGAAGATTTAAAAAAAAAAAAAAAACTCCACTTACTTGATAGATATAGGGCTATTAATACATGCTGTTTCATCTTATCATCCTACGTCAGTTTTTTAGTTGTTGTTGTTGTTTTTTTCTTTTTAGGGCTGCAAGTGCAGCATATGGAAGTTCCCCAGCTAGGGGTCGAATCGGAGCTACAGCTGCCGGCCCATGCCACCGACACAGCAACTCCAGATCTGAGCCACATCTACAACCTACACCATAGCTCACAGCAATGCCAGATCTTGACCCATTGAGCAAGGCCAGGGATTGAACCCAAATCCTCATGGTTACTAGTCAGATTCTTTTCTGCTTCCCCACAAAGGGAACTCCAAGTTGTCTTTTTTAAGCAACTTGGCTTTTCATATATGTTGTTGAATTTATTGGCATAAAGTTACTAATAATACTCTTTAAATCTCTGTAAGATCTGTAGTGATATCCCCTTTTACACTCCTGATATTTGTAACTTGTATTTTCTCCTTTTTCTTCATCAGCTTCTCTGAGAGTTTATCAGTTTTATTAATTTTTTCAAAGAACCAGCATTTGACTTTGTTTATAGTCTCTATTATTTATTTTGCACTTTATTGTTTTCTGCTTTTTGTCTTTTTTTCTTCTTAGGGTGGAAATTTCATTTTTGACAAAAATTTTTCTTCTTTTCTAATATAAAGGTATAGATTTCTCTCTAAGCACCTTTGTATCCTATATATTTTGAAAATATATATTCAGGAGTTCCCGTCGTGGCGCAGTGGTTAACGAATCCGACTAGGAACCACGAGGTTGCGGGTTCAGTCCCTGCCCTTGCTCAGTGGGTTAACGATCCGGCGTTGCCGTGAGCTGTGGTGTAGGTTGCAGACTCGGCTCGGATCCCGTGTTGCTGTGGCTCTGGCGTAGGCCGGTGGCTACAGCTCCGATTCAACCCCTAGCCTGGGAACCTCCATATGCCGCGGGAGCGGCCCAATAAATAGCAAAAAGACAAAAAATATATATATTCAAATATATATAATTCAAATATATATATATATATATATATATATATATATATATATATATATTCTTTGTTATCATTCCATTTGAAATATTTTCCAGGAGCTCCTGCTGCAGTGCGATGGGACTGGCAGCCTCTTGGGAGCACTGAGATAAGGGCTCAATTCCCTGCCCAGCACAGTTAAGTGGGTTAAGGATCCAGCATTGCCGCAGCTTCAGCTTATGTAGAAACTGCAGCTGGGATCTGACCCCTGGTCTGGGAGCTCCGTATGCCACAGGGTGGTCAAAAATGAAAAAATATACATATTTTTCTAATTTTTCTTGTGTTTTCCTCTCACTCATAAATTCTTAGAAATGTGTTTAATTTCCAAATAACTGGACTACTTCTAGATAATTTATTTTTAGTGAATTCAAATTTTATTCTTTCAGTATAAGAAAATATATATAAAGTTTCCCTGTTCTGTAATTTATTGATACTTATTTTATGGCCAGTATTGGGGGAAGTGCTCTATGTCAATTAGGTCAAGTTTATGGCTAGTATTGTTCAAATCTCCTATATCCTTGCTGTCTTGGCTAAATGTTCTATCGATTACTGAGGGGATAATGTTAAACTCTCCAAATATCATTGCTGGATTGAATCTTTTTTATTTCTATCAGTTTTTTTTTCATATGTATTAAAGCCCTGTTTTAAGTGCAAATACAACACTATACTGCTAAATTAGCCTTTCTGTTTTAATTGTCAGGAAAGTCTTCATCTCTAATAACAATTCTTATAATTTACTTTGATATTAAATAGCTTTCTTATGCTTACCATTTCCATTGTACATTTTTACATACTTTTGCTTTCAATATATCCGTGTTTTTATATTTAAAGTGTAGAGGGTTTTTTGTTTGTTTGTTTTTGCTTTTTAGGGCCACACCTGCAGCATGTGAAGGTTCCCAGGCTAGGGGTCTAATCGGAGCTATAGCTGCCAGCCTACCCTACAGCCACAGCAAAACAGGATCCAAGCCACATCTGCAACCTACACCACAGCTCATGGCGACGCTGGATCCTTAACCCACTGAATGAGGCCAGGGATCGAACCTGCAACTGCATGGTTCCTCATCGGATTCATTTCTACTGCATCACGATGGGAACTCCTAGAGGCTTTTTTTTAGCTATCATATAGTTGGGTCTTCTTTTTTTTTAATCTGGTTAAAAATTCTCTGTATATCTATTTAAGGTTAAACTATTTATATTCAATGTAATTTCTTATATACTGAGTTTAAGTCTTCTATCTCCCTAACGTTTTCTTCATTTTATCATTTTTGTTCCTATGCTATCTTTTTTTTTCCTTCCTGTATGCTAATCAAAGTTTTAATATTTTATTTTACAGTTACCATATGATTCAGCAGTCCCACTGCTGAGCATATATCCAGAAAAGAACAAAACTCTAATTTGAAAAGATACATGCATCCAAATACTCATAGCAGCGCTATTCACAACAGCCAAGACATGGAAGCAACCTAAATATCCATCACAGATAAATGGATAAAGAAGATGTGGTATATATATACAATGGAACATTAACTATAAAAATGAATGAAATAACACCATTTGCAGAAACATGGATGGACCAAGAGATTCTCATATTAAGTGAAGTAAGTCAGAGAAAGACAAATATCATATGCTATCACATATGTGGAATCTAAAAAATCCTACAAATGAACTTATTTACAAAGCAAAAACAGACTCACAGACATAGAAAACACAGGTATGGTTACCAAAGGGGAAGGGGGCGGGTGGATAAATTAGGAGCTTGGAATTAACAGATACACACTACTATATATAAAACAGATAAACAGTAGGTCCTACTGTATAGCATAGGGAACTATATTCAATATCTTGTAATAACCTATAACTGAAAAGAATCTGAAAAAGAATATATATATATATATCAGGTGCTTTCCTTAAATACATATGTGTATACATATACATATATATGTAACTGACAGTACACCAAAAACTAATACAACATTGTAAATCAACTATATTTCAATTAAAAAAAAAAAAAAAAGAACCTGAGGGAAAGTCCCATGCAGCTTCCTCTCTGCTGGTTCCCTTTCTTATAAATTTCAAGAGAGACTTCTGTCTCTGCCTCCTCAACTCAATGAGACTACCACTTTCTCTCTTGCCATGGGTTCCACTTCTTCATATCAAAATCAGAAATACAATCCCAGGCAGAAAATCAAAGCAAACCAGGAAACCCTTTCACATATTTTCCTTCTCTCAGAATCAAAATCCCAGGCTTCTTGCTGTCCAATGTCTGAAAGCAGTTGCTTTGCATATTTTGTCCTGTCTTATAGTTTCTTGCTTTTTCCAAAGCTAGTTACTTCCTCATGACTAGAACAATTTCTGGAAGTGAGGTCTGGGAAATGAATTTTGAAAATAAAGAGGAAGAGAGGAAGAATAGGGATGCAGTTAAAACATTGTTGGGGGCCTCTGTGAAAATTAGAAATTAGAAGGTTCTCTGTGCCTGGTGAAATACAAAAGTGATCCTCCTCTGGGAACAGTAATTAGCAATAGGTTCCTCCTTTTCTGGGCTGACACTTCATGCCAGAATACAAGGACTGGTAAAGGGAGTTCACACTGGTTTTCAGCACTCACTCAGTCTTCCTGGCTCTGGTACTTTTGTGTAGATAACAGCCTACACAGAAGTAGTCAGCAGCCCTGGGGGAAGAACATTCCTGGCTCCTGTGCTTTGCCCAAGGCAAGTAGTCTATGAAAGAACACTTCACTCTAACTTTTTCTCTTGGTGACAAGACCCTTGTTATTTACAAATTATGAATGTAGAGTGCATGTGACTTTGCCAAATTGGAAATATTATTCTTGAGGTTTAGGGAGGTCCCCAAAGAATAAGTTATGAAAGAAAACCTGAAGGTGGGAGAAAAGCTAAAACTTAGTCTGGGAAACTTAAACCTTCATTGAGCTCAGCATAGATCAGACATCTACGTTCTGTAAACGTGTTTCTACGGATTGAGGGTAGGGGATGGGGAGAGGACAAAGGCACAGAACAAATGGGGACTTGTACAGGACCCCAAAGGGCCAGATGAGAAAGGAGGCCCCGGCATATCTCTGCCTCTATTCAGGCAATGAAGCATTTCTTATAGGAAGGCTTTCCTGATCTCAGCCACTTTACATTCAAGCTTCCCAATTTCATGGCAAAAGGTGCCTTGTGTTCTGAAGACAATACTATGACATGATTTTATCTCATTATAGAAAGAATGAAGGCCTTGGCAGCTGAATAAATGGGTTCCCTGCTCTACCACTTACTAGCTGCATGGCCTTGCATAAGTTATTTAATCTCTCCCAGCCACAGCTTCTTATCCACAAAGTTGGGGATTAATAATGCCTCCCTCTCAGGGCCTTTGTGAGAATGACACAAGACACTGTATGTAAAAGCACTTGGCACAATGTCAAGCACTATAAATGCCTAATAAATGTTCCTCGATCCTTGATAGCAGCAGACCTAGTTGCAGCTGGTTTAAGAAAAATGAAGTCTTGGGTGATACCATACACACTCCTCGCCTCGTGACCCCCAAGGACAAACTTTAGTAAAAAGGCATTAATGTTGTACCTTTCCTTCCTCCACAGGACAGGCTTGCCTATGCCAAGTTATGAGCTGACCAAATGGAGGGCAGAAAAGCCTGGTTGTGGATGAGCAGAGAAGAGGGTTCTGACTCTAGAAAGGAGGAATCAGGGCTGCTTTGAATTTGGGGAATTCATAATTCTGTAATAGGCTGACATTGTGCCACATATCCCCCCGCTCCCTGGGCCTTGCTGGACCTCAAGACCTCAGGGAAGGACAGAGGAAGATGAGACAATGTCTCAGATCCAAGAGGGAGGAATATTATCAGCCACTGCTCCACAGTGGACTTTCTTTGACACCTCTTCCTGCCAGTTTCCCCAGTTTACCTTCCTTTCGCTACCTCTCTCGTGATCATCACGTCTCTTCCCAAGTTTTCACAGTTTCTTCTACTCATATAGTCTTGTCATTTACTCTTTTCCACTGATCCCTCACCCTGTTTCTTTTCACTCCCACCTCCTGTGCTTGCTCCCTTCCAACTCACTTCTCCCTCCTCTCTCCCACTGACTCCTAATGTATGGTTTTCCCCCATCACGGGAACGCTCACCATCTCACTCAGATTCTCAATCAATCTCTCTCTCTTTCATGTTTCTACCTCTTCTAAACTTAACCCTCCTTTCTCCTTTACTCATCTCTCTGTTCTTTCTTTCCTTCCCTCACTTCACCTGCACAGAAGTGGGAGACTGAGTGAGAGGAAGGAGCTATGTGAGGGAGGAGAGAATGAGGCACGCATACACTGGCATAGTGGTGACAGAAACAATACTAATTGGTTGAGGTCCTGCCTCCGGTATTAAACCAACATAAACACAAAAGCCTTAGACAGTGGATTCTGAGGAAAGGACTGTCATGCTGGCCCGCCACTCCCACTGCCCCATCTCAGAAAACACAGGCAACCTGAAGGCCTGACACAGTGTAGCCTAGTGTCAAAGAGCATGAATTATGGGGTCAACCTCTCCGGGGTCCAATCCTATATCCACTGTTTATGACCTGTGTGATTTTGAACAATCAAATTAATGGCTGTGCTTTGTTTTCTTCAGGTATTAACATGAAGGCAAAAGCAGTATTTTTGTCCTAGACTTGTTGTAGGATTAATGGGATATATGCAGATTTTCTGGCACAAAAATACGATATAACTGTTGTTTTTCTGACCCAGAAGCTAAAAGACTAAATTTACCAACAGCTTCCTTTGCCTCCTTGGAGCTGTCCATGGTGCTGAAGGTCTGGACGTGGCCTTTCTGGCCTGGGAGTCAGGCTTAGTCTTCCAAAACAGAGATTCAAGCTCATGACCACTCACAGTGTGTCAAGGACTGTGCTGAGTGCACTGCCCACATTATCTCACCTTTCCTTACTACCTGGAAGATAAATATTGGTATGCCTTTTGTATATATGAGGAAAATGATGCCTGCTGAGTTGGAGCTAACTTTTAAAGCAAATTTCTGCTGATTCTCATGCTCTTTCTATGACACGGTGCTGTCTCTTACAATGTCATGCTCTTTCTGTGTCCTCATCCCATTTCTGACTTCTGAATTCCTAATATCAGCCACCTGCTTCTGCCAGTGGCCTGTTGGACCCAATCAACAACCAAAGCTGGCCAGGGAAGTGTGTTTGCTGTTTGATGGCCCTATAGGCCTAGGGCATATTATCAAGGTATCATAGTATGTTGTAGTTGGCTGCATCTGGATCTGTCTCTATCTAACCCTTGAATTCCTTTGCGGTAGGGGACAACTGTAATTTATGCTGATGACATGGTAGGTTCTCCTTAAATGCCTGCTAAGTGGACTAATTTCTTTTCTCCCTTTAATAACATTCTAGGAGTTTGTTTCATTTGCTATTGCTTTATTTTATAGGTGTCCTTCTTCTCTCAGATGGGCCTTTCTCATCCTGCATGCTACTTGGAGCACTGGCTCCTCTGACCTATTTCATTTGTTGGTTAGTAAGGATTTACTAATCAATCAATTCATTGAGCCCCCTATAGGCCCAGCTCTATGTGAATGGAAGCAGACCAAAATATGACTAGCATGGTTCCTGCATTCAAGGCCTATGTGATCTGCTGGGAAAATATAATTAGCAAATGTGACATGGATAGTTAGCAAGGGATACCAAATTGTATATGGGCAATACAAGCACAGTAAATGTATGTTATAGGGAGAGAAAAGTGAGGCTTGAAGAATTAACAGGATTTAGATAAGAAGATAGGAATATAAAACACTGCAGGTGAAGCAATAGTATACTCTACCTCCAAGTGTGGGCTTGGTATGTGTGAGATTGTGTGTGTGTGTGCACGTGAACTTGTGACAAAAGATGGAGAGGGTGGAGAAAAGAAATGAGGGCACTGGTGGTCTGAAATGGAGATGCATTTTATCAGGTATTTGGACCTAAGGTTTTAAGGGAGAAAACAGATGTTTGAGGGGTTTGGAAGCAGGCAGAGCAGTTGGGACTTGACATGGTAGAAAATGAAAATTGGGAACTACAGAGATGCTTGGAGTTAGTGTGGGGATCAGAGTGTTGTCAGCATTCTGTCAGCAGCATATAAGGCTAATAGAGGGTCAATACAGGGGGCAGGTACACAAGGCAGAAAGCTACTGCAGGAGTCAGAGCTGGGGGTGGGGTCCAAGTTTCAGAGGGTGGAAGTGAAGAAGAGACCAGAAATGTCCTCAGTGGGTAGCTAAATGCCATAGTCCAGGTAAGTAGGAGTGAATTAGAAATAGCAAAGAATAAGCAGCCACCTGCTCCCCTGAGGAGGACTGCATTCTGCTCGCCCCATTTCCCACAGCACTCTGTTGTCTCTAGTGGGGCATTCCAGCTGTGAGCAATGTCAGAGGCTTTGAAAGATGCAGTGAAATGAAAGTGCTTACCCTTTCGCCTGCACATTATGCAGTCATCTGCATGTCATCTCACATAGGCAGCTTGGGTCCAGGATCACCTGTGGTTTCAACTGTAAATCTTGGCCTCTGCAGCTCCAATTGACTTAGAGATGGTGCTAAAGGTGGTTGGAGGGTCCTGAGCAGCTGGCAGGTGGGTGGCCCACACTTCCCTTTGCTGCTCTGCCAGGGCCACTCTTCACAACCCTTCTGGAAGAGCTGTGATATCTCCAGGCTATGATCAATGGAGATTCTATATAAGGCCAACGCCACTGAAAACCACACTCTACTAAGTGCCTGTGTGGGTGTTGGTGGCCATGGAGAACATTGGGGTTAAATTGAGTTCTCCTGACAAAAACCCAAACCAATCCAGAAAAACATGTGCTGGTGGCTGAGACCTTGTAGGTATGTCTGACTGTCAAGTAAATCTGTTCTGTCCTGTTAGACACACACCCTGAGCATCAATGTGTCGTATTTCTTCAGACCTTGTACAGTGTTGCACAGCTTCCAAAAACCCATTGTCCCATATGACATTCATCACACCTTGAGGAGTAGGAAGGAAAGGTGTCATTATCTCCATCTATCTGATCAGCTAGGAACCTGGAGTTTGTCCTGTGCTTTCCTATCATAACATCAGTATACCCTATGATAATTACTAGTGTAATTGTCTGAACTCACTGCTCTCCAGTGAGCTCCATGAGAGTAGGGATCAGACCTGCCTTGTTTGTTGCTATTTCCTCAAACACTAGCACAATTCCTGGCATTCAACAAACATTTGTATGAGTGAATGAATGAATGAATTGCCTAAGGGCATGGAGACCAAGATACCAGGTCCCCCATCCTCCAGTCTAACTAGGGTTACCATAGACTATTAGAACAGGGAGAGCAATTAGAGGTCATTCAAGCAGGTCCCCTCCCCTGAAATGCGTTCTTCCCAATTCCACAGTGCCATCTCTTCCGGGAAATGCGTCCTTCTACATAGCTAAAAGCACTTATTTTTAATCAACTTTGGAATCATTTGGAAGCTTTAAAAAATAGTAATGCCTAGGTTCCCAGCCCCAGAGATTCTGACTGCTATGAATTGAAAGTTTGTATTCCCCTCCCAGCCCTGCCAAATTCATATGTTGAAGCCTTAACCACCATTGCAATGGTATTTGAAGATGAGGTCTTTGAGAGGTAATAAGGTTTAAATGAGGTCATGAGGTTATGGTCCTGATGCTTGGATCAGTGTCTTTATAAGAAGAGATACAAGACCTCTCTCTTTCCTTATGCAGGCATCATCAAGGAAGGACATCTTGGGACATAACCAGGAAGAGGGCCCTCATCAAGAACCTGACCATGCTGGCCCCCTAATTGCCAACTTCCAGGCTTCAGGACTATGAGAAATAATCATTTGTTGTCTAAGCTATGCATTGTCTGCTATGTTGTTATAGCACCCAAAGTTGATTGAGACCTTGACTTAATTGGTCTGGAGATTAGCTTGAGAACTGGGAGGCTGATGCACAGCCAGGGTTGACAACAACTGCTCTTGAACACTGTTGCTCAAACTATGGTCCTAGGACATGGGATCTTGTTAAAGACATAGAGCTTCAGGCCCCACGCATACCTACTTAATTAGAATCTGCCTCTTAACAAGATCCCCTCAAGATTCATTGGCCAGAGCAGTAAGTCATTGTTCTCCACCCTGGCTGCCTGGAGAACCACTTGGAAAGCTTTCTAAATCACCAGTTGCTAGGCTCCACATGGGACCAAATAAACCAGACTCTCTGAGGATTAGACCCAGGCATCGTTCGTAGCACTTTTAAAAAGCTCCCTGGTGACTCTCATTGCAATCATAGCTGAGAAGCACTGAATAGAATAGTTAATCTGTAGCTCTGGTGGTGTTAAATGCTTTCTGCCTTGCATTGGAATTATAATTATCTTTGTACATATCTTTATCTTCTCCATTGGACCATAAGTTCCCTGAGGGAAGAGACAGTGGTTCACTTATTCATTTATGTAACAAATATTAATAAGCTCCTACTATGTGAAAAGTGCTGGGCTGGGCACTGGAAACACATCTGCAGCCTCTGCTGTCAGAGAGATAGAGTTTTTGTCAAGACATTCATATTTTAGAAGGAAAAACAGACATAAATATAAATGAGGGATACACAAGAATGGAACTCGATCATAAAGATGTGAAGAGAAGACAGCCAGGCACTGGAAGAGGACAGTGTGACTCTCTCAGGAAAGTCAGGAAGGACTCTTGGGAAGCTGCACCCAAAGAATAAGTAGGACCCCCTCACCAGGGAGCTAGAACAAGAAGAGGAAATTCCTAATAGAAGGAACAGCCTGTTCATAGCCACAGAGGCATATGTACAAAATGATGAATATACAAAGCTGTTATCCCAGCAGTATTTATAATAGCAAAATACTGTAAACAACTTAAATGTCCATCAGAAGAGGACTGCTAAATAAATTATGGTCCATCCTTGCAAAGGAACACCAGGCAAACATAAAAATAGATGAGGCTCCTTATGTACTAATACAGAATAGTTCAAGATACAGTATTAAGGTGGGAAAAAACAAGGTACAGAACAATTGCCAATTATAGAGCAACAACTTAAAATCTATTTTTGTATATACAAATATCAGATCACTATGTTGTCCATCTGAAGTTAATATGGTATTACATGTCCATTGTACCTATTGAGAAAGGCAAGAAAAAAGATTAAATATATTTTATATAAACTTAATCTGCCTAAACACCCTGTAGATCATCACTACCCCATTTTGCAGATAAGAAAACATTTCAAAAAGATGAAGTAAACTGCCCAACATAGGTTACAATGTAAACCAGAGAACCATGACTCAGCCCCACACAGGTTGGATGGCAAAGCCCACAACAGCTCTGCCAGCCCAGACTGGCCATGGGCTCAATCTGATTAGACCATCTGTGGTAGAGATGGAGTTGTGGGCACCAGGGTGTGAGGCAGGGCCAGTGGGCTTGAGGGCCAGAGACAGTATACCCAGGAAAGGGGAAGGGGACTAAGCTCAGATAGAGAGAAGGAACCAAACTCACAGAACCACCAACCACTGATCTTGTAGTCACCACCTCCTTGAAGAAGAGGGGGGTAGGGTCATGGGCTTCTACTTGAAGGGGCAGTCCTATCAGCAGAGGGATCCTGACATGGCCACAGCCCCTACTGTGATGTATGAGCCGGCTGGATATTTGTAAAGGGGTTCTGTCACCTCGGTAGACAGAAAAAGGCACCAACAATCCTGAATTTTCTTTCCAAGCCTCCCATCAGGAAGGACCAAGGAGCACATCGAATGGCAGCCCCACTTTCCAGAAACCCTTGGCACACACATCCCTGGACCTGGGCTTCCCTATAAGGATGAAGAAGAATCAAGACCTGTCTTCCCCTTCTCCATCCCCTGCGGAGTTCATATCTAGCCACTCCACCCATCCAACCATATGGATATGGATACTCATATTTCAGGGTATTTCCCACACCACAGCATCGCCCAGGAGACCCGCAGTGTGAGCCATCCAAGTCATTATGTCAGGGAAAGTGTTCAGGTGACAGGCAAAGAGGAAAGATGTGGGCTTGGGGCGGGGGGCACATTCAGACCCTGGCCTCACCCTCCACGGGAGGATTCCAGAGTTCCCTTTGCTGTGGGTAAGAGAGATGATCTATGTCAGGTTCCAAAGTTTGGGATATGCTGGAGGCAGAGAAGGGCAAGTATCCCTCAGGGCACTCGCCTCTCACACTTCCGTGGACTGGGTGGACAGTGGGGCTTTTCAAGCACCTCACCTCCTGCCCCAGGTCTCAATGACAACCTCATAAAAGCTGGAGGACATGGGACGGGGGTCTCAAACTCAGATAGGTGGAGGCCGGAAGGCAAAGTAAATGAGGAAGGTAGGAGGGGTACAGGGCAAGAGGGAGCGGAGCAAACTGCAGTGACCCCAAGAGCACAGCCTCACCTAAAAGACCTCCCATTTTAACTTTTAAAATGGAGGCCCGATTCAGGCCTTGGGCCATCAATTTGAGAACCCTAATGTTGGAACCATCTAGGGCCCAGCAAGCACCTCCACAGCCTGCTTAGGGACATACAGAGTTAGCTGCAGGCTGAAACCAGCTGCGTCCCAGGGTCTCCTGTCAGGCTGGCCTTGCCCTGAGCAGGAGGCAGGCAGCTGGAGGGGTGCTCTGCAGAGCACTGGCAAAGGCCCCTCTAAGACCTCTCCCCGAAAGAACCTGAAATGCCAGCATTAAATATTCATTCCTTTGGGTTAAGTGTTTCCTCTCCAGGGTCCTCTTTTAAAATTCAAATGCTTCTTTGGAGAGGAACAAGCCACTTGTGGCTCTGAATCAAATGTACTGGAATGGAGTGATGGCAAGGCAGCAGTCCTGCCCAGCTGAGGAGAAAGGGGCTGCCCATCATTCCTGCCCCTCTCTGCTCCTCTGCCTCTGGCGGCCATGGGGTAACCAGGTATGGGGAGGGGGCCCAGTGAGGATGGCTCTTACTTTTTGTTCTGGGAAACCGAACAAGAGACTCACTCCAAAGAGCCCTCAGACATCACGGAAGCCTTGGTCTCCCCCAGAGTCCCAAGCATTCTCGCTAAGGGTCAGAGCCCCCTGGTTCCAAGCTTTCCTAGTGCAAAGAAAAGCTGGAGGGAGCTTCTCTTGGCCCTGAGTGGCTGGGGAGGTAGGCAGAGCAGCTCCAGGGATGCTCAGAGGCATAGCCGCCAGTGTTGCTGCCTGGGAAGCCAGGATTGTCATTCCAGGCAGGTTTCCATTTGACTGCGATGCAGAGAACAGTCAGCATGTGCATCCCAGCTAATGAGATGACCCTGATGAACACAATTACTAGAAAGTACTATTGGGGACACACTGTGTGCCCGTCATCATAGCAGGCACACACTTTGTGACAAGGTTTTCCTTAGACCGATTTCACCTGCCACTCCTTGATTATTTCTGAAAGTCACCAGAGGGTTTGCAAAACTGTCCCCACAACAGGTCCCCTTAGCTGCCCTGTGGCCCATTGCTGGTCACAGAGAATCCTCCTGGTCTGGCTTCCTTTGGTTGGACAAGAGGTCCAAAAAGAAGGGCAAAGTTCCCTCTGTTCTATTTCTCTTCTGCTGGTGTCACCTTTTATTATTGCTAGTGCTTCTTGCCCCCTGCATCATGCTTTGATTCCCAGGGGGAAGTGACCTTTCTAAGTTGAGAAGAAAACTATCACCCTTGGGCAACCATCACCCCTCCCGTCATGGGACCTTAGTGTGGAGATTTACAGCGATTTGCTCACAGGAGTTGAACACGAATCCAGGGATGAGATGAAAGACCACTGTCCCCAGCCTCCCCATCCCCCACACCAGGACCTCTGTGGTCCACATCTGCACCCTAAGAGTGCTGGCCTCAAACCTCAAACTCAAGGCTTGACTTTCTGGATTAATGATGCTACAAAGTCACAGCCAGCTGGGCCTAAGTCGAGGCTGCCAGGCTGCTGGGCTGGGAACCTGATAGGAAAGGGCCAGTGAGGATCTTCTCCGTCACCAGGACACTGACCTCAACTGACACCCTTGTGGCTCAAACGGAGACCCACTATTGAAGCCAGAGAGCCCCGTCTGAGGTCGGAGAGAAGAGTGGGGTGTTCCAGCTGGATGGCCCTCTTCTGCTGGTGAGAAGCCAAAGGGCCACAGGTAGTCACATGATCTCCTCAAGCCCCAGTTTTCTCATTTGTAGTTAGAAGTCCCTCTTTTCTCTCCACGTAGGGTTGGTATAATGATCTCCCATCCACTGAGCATTTCTATACTTTATTGCTTATTTTCCACTATGAACTAGCTCTTATAATGACTCTCATTTTACAGACAAGAAAATTTAGACTTGGAAAGAAACATCAGGCATAGTGTTCAGCATATGGAAGGAACACACTGAATGCAAGTGAGTTTTCATACAGAATTTTTTCAAGTGTATCCATTTCTTATTAAGTTTTCATACTCATAAGGAAGAATAAATGGGCAACATACAAAACTACTACCATCCTACCCAGAGGCTCAGGGTAAGGTCCACCTCCCCTAGGAAACTCTCCCTAACTACCCAGATCAGGACTATTGCAGTGGCCCACCTGAGCTCCTATAATTTGGATTATTTGCACTCTTTATCTGAACTTGAGTGGCCTCAGGGCCCAGCTCAAGAGCTCTTCAGTTCAAAGTCATTATCCTTCCCTCCTCTGGCTCTTGTTTGTTCTCTCCAACCTAAGTTACCTTGAATGCCTGTCCTTTCTTCCTTCTGCACTGCACTGCCAAAGGTCAGGGGCTGAATCATATGCTTTTTTTTTTTTTGCTCCTGAAAGAATAGCCCAATAATTTGCATGTGGTAGACACCCCATGGTGTTTGCTAAGTTGAGTATGGTAGCTGTTTTCCTGTTTAGGAAAATATCCAAGTTGCAAATGTTGCCCCTTGAAGACCAAGAACCGTACCTCCTGGACAGAGCCATCTAGAAGCCCTGAAGGAGATGATGCTCAGCTCCAGAGCTCTGTGACCTCACAGCAGTTACTTAAAGTCCCAGACCTCAGTTTTCACAGTCACAAAATGACTACTAATTTTTCCCTCATGATTTGGATGAATTAAATGAGAAAGTATACATAAAGCCCTCAGATTAGAGGTGCCAGGAACATAAAGACCCAACAGATACCCACCACGTTTACTTAAAACTTGTCAAACCCCCACACCCAGATATTCCCCTGAGCGTTGAGAAGGCAATGAATGAACGAACTTGCAATGCATAAACTTTAGGATTTCAGAGACCAGAGACATTCCTGCAGCCCCCTGGAACAGCAGCCTGCAAGCCGGCTCTGAGCTGACTGAGGAGGGAGTACCCTCCAGCAGGGGGCGCTGCATGAGCCAGAGCATGAGGGAGAGAATGAACTGAGAGATTGGGGGACAGTGAAGGGACTGCCTCTTGCTATGGAGCATTGTGGGAACTGGTGAAGACTGGGAGTGGGCAGTTAGGAAAATAGCAGCATTTGTAAGGACCGTGAACTTGGTGCCATGGGTGAGGGTCACTGAAGATGCCCGAGCAGAGATGTGACATGATATTATTCAGAACTCTGATATTCAGGATTCATTTGCTTACAAATTTCAAAAAACACACCTCACTCTACCATGTAAGAAAGTGAAGGGAATCATAGGCTCATGTGGCTGGGAATGATGGTGGGGCATCTGGTAACAAACACAGCTGCATCCAGGGGCTCAAGTGCTGCCATGGGGGTTCCTCTTTGTCACTGTCTATGTTGGTCAGGATGCTAAGTTGCCTTGAACAGAATCCCCCTGGGATGGATAAGGTATAAAGGAGTTTGCTGAAACATATTGCATGGCTCTTGGCATCTTCAAGAGAATCTCAGAATGGAACATGGACTCTGCTCAGGCAAGACCAGAGGGGTCAGGCAAACACCCAACCACACCACCATCCTTCTAGGGACCCCCCATGGCTGCTTATCAGTCAGCTCCTATGATACCGGGACAGGAGGCCAGAAGCACTGCCACAACCACCCCAAAAGAACAGATGCCTGTGCCACTCTGCTTCTTCAAAGATTCTCCCTGTGCATGGCTGAGATGCCAAAGGAAGGCTCTGACCAGCCCACCCCTTGGGTCCAGCACCAGGGCTAGAGGAATGGCATGCTATGGCTAGGTAGGTCCTAGTGCTGACCCTGAGGGTCATTAGCAGCCTTGGCAGGGGAGAGGTGTGCCCAGTGGAGGCATACACTGAGCTTCAGAAAGATCACTCTGAAGGGGAAGTGGGGCATCCAGGCAGGAATCGTGGAAGGGGTGGGGGGACGGAAATTCTGATTCAGGGCCACTGTGGGAAATCTAGCAGGGAACTTGACAAGTAGCCAAGGTCATGGTCTTGGGACTATAAACTAAGGCATGGATATAACAGACAGGTTGATCGGAAAATAAATAGGCCCTGCGATGGTGAGCCTGGTGTTGCCAGGAGGAAGAAATGAACTCTTATCAAAGGATGCCTCCTCTGTTAGGAAGAAGTTGACTAAGTAAGGGTTAATTGTCCCTGCGTGGTCCGACGGCCAGAAACAGCATTTTCTCAATGTTATCCTCCTCTCTGTGTGCCCTTGCTGTGATGGAGGGGCGAAAACATTTGTCGATTTGAGCAGAGGAGAGTATTGTTATGATTTGAAATCTTTTTAAAGTTCCTTCCCCAGGGAGCCTCATTGAACTAAAAAGCAGGTGGCCCTACTGGCGGTTTGACTACAAAACGCTGGGGCAGGCAAGTTCCTATAACAGAGAGTTGGCAGGGCCTCCCTCGGGCACCTGCAGCTGGTCTTTCATGTCGGCCAGTGGGGGGGGTTCACCTCAGAGGGGAGATTCACGGGATCCCAGGGGGAAAGTGTTCCCTCCGCCCAGACCCCCCTCCAGGAGCCTCCTCTGTGCCTCCAGCAGTCCCCCATATCATTGCAGCACCAGGAAGCCAGACCTGGGCCTGGGATGTGCCCTTGAGTTCACCTGACCAGGTGGGAGTAAGCCAGCTCTGTCCCCAGTGTAAGAGCCCACATCTAGGGCTCCTGGGCAGTGCCAGGCTATGGCCACCTCCTCTCTCCCACTTTGGCTTGATCTTTCCAGTGGGGCTTCTGCCTTGGTCTCCTTGTGCTCTCTCTTCCTGTTGACCTGAAGCCACACAGTGAGTCCTGGGGAGGATGTGAGGAATGGGCCAAAAACACAGCCTTCGATGGGCTGGCTTGGAATCCCAGCTCCCCCTTCTAGATGAGTGGTCTTGACCAAGCTGCTGCACCTCTGAGAGATGTGGCTCACTCACTTTTCTGTCTGCATCAGCACCTGCCTTCCAGGACTGTGGTGGAGTTGAAGGAGTTAATGCAGGGAAATCCTCAGGACGGCGCCTGGTACACCATAGGTATTTGGTAAGTGGAAAGCCTTGTCCCATCCCTTGGGGAGCCCTAAAACTCTCCCTTGAGCCAGCCAGCTCCTGCCCTACCCCACCTCTTTTGCTGCTGAGCATCCAATCATGGACAGACCTCCCACTTGACCTCCCTGTCACCTTCACCCACAGGCTCCTGCTGTCACCTAGTACCCTCCCTTATCAGACTCTTACAGAGAAAGATCAGCACCAGGACAGAGAAGCCAGGCTACATTCTGGCTTCTCTTTCCTGGGTTTAGGTCACTTTCATCCATAGGCCACTCGCATGGCCAGTTCCTGAGTCCTGGCTCCTCATTCACCTGACACAGAAACCCTGCATGTCTCAGAGTTGAGTATGGAAGAATTGGGGTCACAGGTGCTCTAAGGCCCCAGCAGGCCACCTCTCAACCTGGGAGCCCCATCTTACTGGGCTGGAAAATGGGAGTGGCGTAGCCTATAGGAAGGTGGCTTCTAGCTGTAACAGAGTGCACTGCTAAATACTCCAAAACTGATGAAAAGCCATTATGGTGGTCTCAGCCAAAGTCAGGTCCCGTGGTGTTGGAACACAGGATGGGTAGAACTTAAGAAAGGGCATTTCCAAGGAATAACAGACCAGAACAGAACCTCTTAGTGAAACTGAGAAGCAGTTCAAAAACCCTTGAAATTATGGATGCCAAGAAATGGGGAGGGCCCCTGAAAGGGGAGGCTTTGGGTGCTAGACCCAATTGTACCTGCCTCCTAATTGCCCAGAGGGGCGGCCAGGGTGCCTCCCCCACCCCAGGAGTGAGGAAGCAAACTGCAGAGTCTTGCTGGTGGCACTTTCTTTGGAAGTCACCCTTGTGTGACTTTCACTGTGACCTCCAGCACAGACTCCATTTATTCAAGAAAGGAACGATGAGGCGATTTAGAATGTGGAGCCATCATTCCTAAACCTTACCTGGATGTGAACACTGGAAGTCTGTTCACATCATCAATTATTTACAGTGTAAGTTATTGTTGTTCGGCACAAACTAACTTAAGAGCATCTTTCCTTTTTTAAATGAAGCACCTCAGTGACATTGGCTGTTCAGTGTTCTTCCCCAAGACCTCATTTATCCATAAGGATAACAATGTGCCACACACACACTAGGGCCCACAGAGCATAATCTTTAACCCTCACATCAAACCCTACAAGGAAGGTACTACCCATTTCCAGATGAAAAAAACAAGGCCCAGAGAGGTTAAGTGACTTTTCCAAGAAGACACAGCTAGTAGGGACCTCACTTAGCCTGCCTCCTCACAGGCTGCTGTGATTCTGCAGTGCTGAGCCTCCCAAACATGGCTCAGGACCCTTCTCAGAGGGATTAAGCTCTAGCATCAGCATGTCTATTGAGAAATGCTTAGAATCAGAGTTTCAGAGTTCCCACTGAACCCAAAGTTTGGAGTTCCATGGCTCAGCAGAAACAAATCTGACTAGCATCCATGAGGACGCAGATTCAATCCCTGGCCTCGCTCAGTGGGTTGAAGATCCGGCGTTGTGGTGTATGTCATAAATGCAGCTCAGATCTGGTGTTGCTGTGGCTGTGGCATAGGCCAGCAGCTGTAGCTCTGATTCGACCCCTAGCCTGGGAAACTCCATATGCCACAAAAAAAGAAAAAAATAATAATCAAAGTTTCCCGTGAAAAGGCCTTGGGAGAGAGGCAGGACAGATCTATCATTCTTTCCTGGAAATCCAACCCTGCCCATTTCTCCTTCAGCACTCCTCTTTGAGCACTGGATCAGTAATTGGCATGCCTTTAGGGGCTCAGCATGCCAAAAAAAAAAAAAATGACAAATCTCTATAACATGATAATCAGCATTAGCAAAGAGAGATGCTCCTACTGGCAGAGGTGTGCAAGGTTAGGGAACAGCCAGCACACACCT
This sequence comes from Phacochoerus africanus, assembly GCF_016906955.1. Taxonomy (NCBI): domain Eukaryota; kingdom Metazoa; phylum Chordata; class Mammalia; order Artiodactyla; family Suidae; genus Phacochoerus; species Phacochoerus africanus. Next base: position 89,022,482 of record NC_062546.1, read on the forward strand.
CCAATCTCACCCTCACTCTGGCCTGATGAGAGGGGCGGATAGGCAGAGCACCACACTGTCAATGCCTAGTTTAATCTCCCCGGGTATCTGCTTACTGACTGAAAGGTGGCTGAATGCATATAGTTAAACTTCACATTAAACACACCCGATTATGATGCTCCTTTGCTACACACATCTGCCCCAGCTCACCACCCCCTCCCCAACCACCCCTACACCCATCCCTCAAACATCCCTGCAGGAAGTATACTAGGAGGGCACTACTGGAGGAGACAAATTAATTAAAAAACGATCATTCTGGAATAAAGCGGGCAGCTTATTTTCACTGTGTTTCTTTCTTTTGGACAGTGTATCCCTCACCTGTGCCTGAGAGTTTAACAAAGGAACAGGGCTCACACCGCAGTTCATAGGAGAAGATGTGTCAGGGGAGAGCAGAAGGCAGGAAAAGACCAACATTGAAGGAGAGGTTTTAAAACACATAATGATTTCATGTCAAAACACAATTTCCTAGTGTCACTGCATTGTTCTGCAAGCACGAGGGAAAAGGGAAGTGATTGAAAACTCCTGGAATGAGAACGCGGCCAGGGATGCTGGAACATTGATTGATGGTCTTGAAAGGGGAGATTGATGGATTATGATTTTCTGGGAGGGATCATTACGCGCTGAGTCCATGAACAGAGCTGCCTGGCATTTGGACACCTCAGTGCAAAAAGGAAACCCTTCGGATGATCCTGATTCATTAGCCCATTATCCAAAACCAATCCGTGCAGAAGCGGCCAGTCGGAGCGGAGGCCCTGAGGTGGGACAGGGTCCAGATTTGGTGCTCAGCAAGCATTTGTCGGATGGATGAGAAAGAACAGCTCAGCCCAGGCCAAAAGTCTCTGGATTTGAATAGCTGTCGTCTGTCGGCAATACATCACTTTCCCTGCCAGCATCACTCTGGCTAAAGTAATTAGGGAGGAGACCTGGAGTCAGGTCTTCTTGTCACACTGGTGGAGTCTGGGAGGAGCTGGAGGGGCTGAGACTCACATGGGCTGAGCCACGGTCTGCACCGGGAAGAGGGTACTCCACAGCCAAAGTTGGAGGCAGGAGAGAGAACTAAGTGTAAGTCACAAAGGGAGAAGAGGCTAGAGATCCAAGAGATACCAGGATCTACTGCTCCATGGGTCCCCAGGTGTGGAGGTAATTTGGAAATAAGTTGAACAGAGCCTGGAACAATCAGGAACAGATTGGGGAGAGTGGTAGAGAGAGAAAGTCAGAATTAAGACAGGGCAAGGTGTGAAGATATCAGGGAACTGTTCCTATGTGGTGCCAGCTGCCTACTTACCTATGCCAGTGGACTTATGGCATACAGGAGCCCAACTAGAGTAGATTCCCAACAAGCCTGCCTTGCCAAGGCCAGGAGCTGAACTGTGAGTCCTGAAGGCTGCACTGTCACGTGGGCTTCTAAAGGAAGTAATGGACTCAAAATCTAAAGAGCAGGCATCCACTCTATACACTTTCTCAAGACTCTGATGCCATGTACATTCATCCCTCTTTAGCACCAGCCACCAGGGTTCCACATGCCGAAGTGGAGGTGGGGCTGACCTTCCAGTGGACAAGGCTTTCTACCCCCACCCAGACCTCTTTTCTCTGGCCCCATGGCCCATGTCCCCACGACTTCCTTGCCTGCCCCTCTGCCTACTCCCCTCATCCTAGGAAGAGCTCCTAGTTTCAGTCTTTCATTCCACATCCGTATGTCACAACCAAGTTGTCATTTGTCCCCTTCGTGTCTGGCCACCCTCTATGATGAACCAATATAGCTAATCAATGTATATGTGTAGGTGTCCACAGAAGCCTTCCCTGCTGACACATTTACAATCACATTTGGGGCGATGGTACCACAGAGGCTTCAGGAATAAGGAGTGAATGATGATGGGGATCCCCAACCCCATGTATCCTAGTGAGGGAGACCTCCTAGCACTAAAGTTACCTGGGTAACGTCTTCCTCCACAGACAAGTGGGCTGGTGAAAGAAACGCCAGGGGTAGGATGGGCAAAACAAGGATAGGGGACAGGCTCTCCATCCCTAAGGAATAATCAGTCTACTTGGCCAACATAAATGGCACCTGCCCAATGATATGACAGTCACTTGGGGACAGTAACAACAGCACACAAAATGCACACCTAGTTCTAATGCAGTCTCCTTGCTGTAGGTCTTGGGCAGCGTTTCCAGCCGGCCAGGATTACAGCACATGGGCAGGGGGCTCTTGGAAGCCACAAAGGACGTGTGTATCAAAGAAATTAATACGTCTTATAGTACTAAAGCAATGTCATTCTGTCAAAAATGAGGTGCTCACAGCCTGTACCCACACTGTGCAGGGCACGTTGTGCTGAGCCCTTGAAAGGTGCCTGTACAAACTGAGATGTGCTGCAAGTGTAAAATGCACAGCACACTTTGAAGACTAAATACTCAAAAGGATGAAGACAGTTCATTACTGTCTGACATATTAATCACACACTAAAATGACACCTTTGAATGTATTGGACTAAATAAAATGTATTATTCAAATTAATGTCACCTGTTTCCTTTTAGTTAAGGTAGCTACTAGGAAAAAAATTTCTTTTTGTCTTTTTAGGGGGACGCCCGCAGCATATGGAGCTTCCCAGGCAAGAAGGAATTGGAGCTATAGTCGCTGGCCTACACCACAGCCACAGCAAAGCCAGATCCCAGCTGTGCCTGTGACCTACACCACAGCTCACAGCAATGTCAGATCCTTAACCCACTGAGCGAGGCCAGGGAGCGAACCTGTGTCCTCATGGATGCTAGTCAGATTTGTTTCCACAGAGCCACGATGGGAACTCCAACTAGAAAATTTTTAATTATGTGAATTAAAAGTTGTCCAGTGGACATCTCTGGTCTTGCAGCACTCCCCAAAAGAACTTTCTGAAATACTGGAAATTTTCTAGACATTTAGAACTGTCTGATATAGCAGCCACTAGCTACAAGTAGCTATTGGAGCATTTGAAAAGTGGTTAGTGTGATCGCAAAAATGAAGTTTTAATGTTATGTCATTTTAAATGAATTTAATCACCATGGCTGGTGAAATCCATATAGACAGCACAAGTCAGGAGAAGCCCAGCCTGGTTGGAGTGGGATCAGGAGTTCTGTCCCTCAGCTGCATCTTAGAATTATCCCAGGTGGAGTTCCCTTTGTGGCTCAGCAGAAACGAACCTGACTAGTAGCCATGAGAATGTGGGTTCAATCCCTGGCCTCATTCATTGGATTAAGGATCTGGGGTGTATACTGTGCCAGCCCATCTTCTGGAGTAAGTATTAATCATTATCACCCCCATTTTACAAATGTGGAAACTGAGACTTGCCCAAAGACTAGGATTGGAACCAGAGGGTAGAAAGATCCTAGATGCCAAAGCTCCATCTACCTCCATGTCCAGAGGCAGAGTAGCCTGGGGGGTGGAGGCAGAGGACTCAGTCAAGGTGACAGGGAGCCCAGGGCAAACTTGGGCAAAGCAGGGCTCCCGCTTCCCTGAGCAGACCCAGTCTCTGTACCACCTCGTGCATGGATGGGCTAGGCTGCCTGCTGAGCAGCTCTATCCTTCCCCAAGGAAACCTAAGAGGAGCCAGCAGCTCTGACAACAAAGACCCCCATGTGGAGCTGAAACAAAACACTTCAGATAGCCAGAAGTGCTGACAGGCAGGCAGCTGCCCCTCCCGGGGGGTCTGCAGGAAGCTGCTTCCACTCCAGCAGCAGCCTCTGTGATGCCTGGCTTTGTCATTTAGGACATCAAAGTGTTCCTTTGAGCTAAATACCTGAGGGTCTTTGGAGGATTTGAAGAGCTAGAGGAGCCCTGCATGCCTGGAATAGAGATGGCAGGGACTGGCAAAGACACACGTGGGGCCCTGAGGTTCTCTCCCCAAGGGTCAATGAAGGATGCCCAGGGGCTCAAAAAGCCCTCATCATAGAGTGAGGACAGTGGAAGGCGTGAGGGAGGAGAAGGAGGTGGGAGGATGGGTGGTGAGCATTATGGGAGTAAGAGGTCCTCTCTCAACCTTGGCTCATTCCTCAGTCAGGAATCCTTGTTTCCAAAAGTTAGATGTGGGGAGGGGGGTCCATGGATTCCCAACCTCTCTCCACCTTAATAAATGATGCAAGAAGTAAAGATGAAAGAGGACCTGGGACACAGACCCGTTCCACTGAGCACACATAGATACCCCACCGCCAGCACACCTTCAAGACGGGCAGCCCTGGAAGGAGAAAAGGCAGAACGCATCTCCTGTGGCTCCAGACTCACTGCCTGGGCACCTGCCCTGGCCCATCCATGAGCCAGGTCTGGGGAGCAGAGACTGAGCTGCCAGCCCCGCCCTCCGTGCTTCCAGTTTAACAGAAAGAGAGAGACAAGTAAACAAATGACAGTGGAGACAGGACTCTGATGGAGGACATGAGGCAGGAGGGTCAGAATAAATTTCAGAGAGGAGACCCTCTAGGTCTTGAGATGTGAGCCAGGGCTTTCAGGAAGAAGGGGTCTATGAACAAAGGCACAGAGAGGAGTGACAGATCCGAGATGGGAGGGCTGGGGGACTATTCCCATTTCTATCAGGAGAAGACAATCAGGTGGGAATCAGAACCACAGATGTAAAAACTGGCCCCTTGTGAGAAGCCACTCCCCTTCTATTCAAGAGGGAGATCCCAGGCTCCCAGCCCATCATGTGGGAAGCATCAGGACCAGATCCCTGTGAAAGAGAGATAGGTAAGTGCTGCTGTGGGCTCCACTTCACAGATGGGCAAATCAAGGTTAGAAGACGCACAATGTAGAGTTCCCATTGTGGCTCAGTGGGTTAAGTTAAGAACCCGATATAATCTTTGTGAGGATGCCTGGCTTCCATTAGTGGGTTAAGGATCCAGCATCGCCATAAACTGCGGTGTAGGTTGCAGATATGGCTCTGATTCAACACCTAGCCTGGGAACTTCTATGTGCCCAAGGGGTGGCCCTAAAAAGAAAGGAAAAAAAGATACACAATGGCTTCTCTTTCAGCTTGATCCCAGGGCCTGACAGGGAGTGGTGAGGAATAATAATGACAGAGAAGCCACTGGTGGCCACACTTAGGGCACAAGTCCTGGGCGCCCTGAGATGAGCCCAAAGGGGGCTCCTTTAGAAGCTGGAGGATAAGGGAAGCAGGAGGTGAAGACTGGTGGGAACTGCAGCTTGGGCAAGAAGAGAGCACCTGAGCTTGGAGCAGGCCCTGCGTGGGTGGCTTCCTAGAGAAACTTCCCTGCCCAGCTCCTGTGCCTCTGAAGGAGGTAGGGAGTGATGACAGCTCCTCACCCACCGTGGAGGCTAGGAGGTTGTTTGCTGTTTGGACAGAGGAGGGAGGAGGTGGCCTCCAAGAAAAGAGGTGACTCAGTGCCCTTACTGATTGACAGCCTGCACGCCGGTGCGGGACGGGTGGTGGGGGTGGCAGCAGGGCACGCGGGGCGTGGGGGAGGCTGTTTTTAACACACCGTTGTTTGCTCAGACAGCCAAGGAGCAGCAAGCCCCCACCCCCTACCCCACAGCTGGAGGGAGAACAAACAAAAAGAATCCCATCCTGGCAGCAACTCTGCCAGCCTACAAGTGAGACCTTGTCTGGGCTCTGGCCCCCCACTTTCTCTATTGCACAGGGATGAGGGTTGACTGGATGGCTCCGCCCTTCTAGATCGCCCCTTCTAGAAAGGAAAGTTTTAGCCTGCCTGCCTGCAATACACAAGAGGCTTCACAAATGTTTAATCATCCTTGTTTCAGACCTCACCGGAAGCCTATGAGGTGGGACTTGCTTTCCCAATATTTCAAGAAATCTTGGCTCAGAGAGGGTTAGAGACTGGCCCAGGATCACACAGCTACACCACAGCAGGGTCAAGATTCTAAGTCTGTCTGAATCTACAGTTGATGCCCTTATTTCCAGGAAACCCTACAGCTAGTCTGGGGACTAAGGTGAAAGACGTTGCTTCAAGTGTGGTCGCCAGAGCCCCTGGATCAAAATCCTAGGGGTGGGACCCAAGAATATGTGTTTGGCAACTACCCAGGATTCTGATGCTCACTGAAGTTCCAGTGCTAAGCTGAACCACACTGTCTTTGAGAAAGAGATTAGAATATGAGACGTAGAAAAAAACATGTTAGTCCACTTCAGCTCCTGTGGGCAGAAGGGAGGAAATTCAGTTCCAAATTCTGCATCTCAAACTGAAACAACTCAGAAGATAATTTCCAAAGTCACTCTGCCGTGCTCTGTAGCACCTGGGGGCCTGGCTTTGATGGTTATCCAATACCCCATCCTATGGGAGCAAGTTGGGGCAGCAGCCAGGAATGGGCCCCCACTCATTGTCATCCCCATCTCCAGTGCCTGCTTCCCATCCTGACCTTGTGGCACAGTCCTTCTCACGCCCCCTGCTGGCCGGGGATGGCATGAACAGCCACAGGAAACCTGCATACACTGGGATCCCCAGGGAGGAACTTGCCTGTGACCTTTAGCTAAAAACCAATCTCCCTCAGACATAACATGGGTGGCCCAGCCAGGCTGACAGGGGCAGCAGATGACAGGCGAAGTAGGACTGGAGGTGTGGCCCAGGCCATTGCTTCTCAAGGGGATTAGACAGTGGATAGGCTGAAGGCCTAGAGATATTCAGATGGCGGCAGGGAATGAGTCAGTTAGGTCCTGCCCAGAGAGAGAGAGTGAAAAGGCTCATTTCAAAGTAGGTGCTTTCCTCCTAAGAGAAACTAATTTTCTCCTCAGACTGGGGATTTGAGAAAGTCCCTGTGACCTTGGACTGCATTCTCAGTTTTTTGTTTGCTAGCTGGCTGGGCTGGGATCCAGGGGCCATGGGCTCTGCTTGTGTCTCTCCCACCTCCTGGCTAAATGACTTTGCTGAAGTCAGGTCATCCCTGGGCCTTAGTTATTCCATCTGTAAAATGGAAGGAGAAGTGGTCACCTGAGTCTGCCCCTCAGAACTACAGAGCCTACGGCCATCAGGGTAGGGGCTTGACCCACTCTGTTTTTAGGGGAGGAAATAGGGGTCGGGAACAGGAAAGGGGACTCGGCCAGGATCCATGGCAGATGCCACAGCTGAGGGGCTCAGCAGGTGTCTCTCCTGAGAGGGTGCAGGGTCTGAAGAGAGCCACGTTGCTCTTTGCAACGGAAAGATTTTCTTCATGCAGACCCTCAGTCAAGCCTCTGGGAAGAGCCATTTTTTGTGCCTCAGTCCTGCCTGTTCTTAGGTGAGTATTTCTCTCTCTCAGTGGCCTAGGACGGATGCAGAGGGCTTTGAGATGGCCCCACAGTCAGGTGTTTGTCTCCAGCCTTGCCCCCTTCTCTCTAAGTGACCTCTCCTCTGCAGAGCTGTCCAAGATCGCCCCACCCTCCCATCCCAAGTACCCACTGGGCTGAGTCCTCCGTCCAGGGGAGGTTGAGATGTGTGCCAGTACCCTCCCCAGTAGCTGATGAGCTGGTTTTGAGGGACCAGAACTGTTCTCCCAGAGGCTTGACTGAGGGTCTGCATGAAGAAAGTCTTTCCGTTGCAAAGAGCACAGAAAGCTGTGGCATCTGTCCAGCTCTCCGAAGCAGCTGGGTATCGAAATTTTCTACCATAGCCAGTCTTTCCTTCTTCCTCCAGATTTGGGAACTGTCACACACTGCCAGAGCGAGAGGACCCAGATCTGTGCCTGCCTTTCCTACATCACTCAGCCCTCCCGAGCAAGGTAAGAGTTCAAGTCCCTGGCTGCACATCGGAGCCACCACCAGGGATGATCCCAAGAGTGCAGATGCCCAGACTTTGCCCTGGATCAATTGCATCAGAACCTCTGGGGGCTGGTCTCCACATCTGCATTTTTAAAGGTCCCCAGGAGATCCTAGTGTGAAACCAGGAGTAAGAACAGCTATTTTAATGACCCACTGAAATCTTACCACCTCCACATCCATCTCCCAAATACACCCACAGCCCACTGTCTCGCTCCCCAACAGGTTCCAAAGTGCCTTCCCAAAGTCTTTTACATACATCCTCAATCCAACAGCACATCCTTACTCAGAAGGGAAGAGAGAGGGCAAAAAAAGAAAGAAACACCAGGGTTTTCAGGACAAGTTCTTCTCATGACTAGACCTGCCTTCGTCGTCCTGGGTGATGCCACTTGGATGTGGGTCTATTGGGGGGGTGGGTGTCGCACTTTCTTTCTCCCTAGGCAGGGTCAGAGGCTGGCAGAGCCCTGAGGCCATTGCAAGTGTTCTGCTCTCACCTCCCCCACCCTTGTCAGTCTTATGTAACACCACCCACACCGCCTACCACCACCCCTCGCCCCGCTGCATCAGCACTCCTGCTCTGTACCCCAGCTCCACTGTGCATGAATCCCCAAAGCCTGTTGGCCCCCCCGGGAAGTGGGCTCAGGGTTACAGATGCAACTTGCCTCCCAGAAATGTTCCCGGCTCTAATCACTTTTTTAAACTCCACAAACACAATCTCTGCACCGTGATCAATTATTTAGCAGAAAATGATGCATCGTGTTAGCAACTAGATGGCATTTAATATGCCCCCGGAATTCTAATGACACGCCGTCACCAGAGGCCTAATGCAAAGTTTCCCCTGCCCATGTTTTTGAAGACTTCCCAGAGTGGAAAAGAGCCAAGATCTATATGCTCTCAGTTGATGTCGGACTTAGGTGGCCCCGGAATGTAATCAGCCTGGCCGTGGCTATGCTGTGTCCTTGCGACTTATTTGTTTTCTTTCTGCCTTGCAAATTACTCCTTTTGCAAGGTTGTTTGTTTAGTGTCAGGAGGTTATTAAACAAACTTAAGGCTTGGAACCCTTAGTCAAATCAGTAGGTGTGGGGCTGAGGAGGGGTAATTCAATATTTAAGAGGCCACACCTGCCACGCTGCCCCCAGAGCCAGGCAACCTACTGCTCAGAAGGTGGATTGAGTTAGGGGCTCAGCTAGCCCAGAGGACACCATCAGTTGTGATCAGGAAGCCTCATATTCCAACATCGGAGCTCAAAGGACACTGCCCAGCAATGTCTAGGGGTAAGAAGGAGAGATACCAAGAGCTCTGCATCCAGGTCCCTTGGCTCCAGCTGTCATAGGTCTTGGACTGGGGTCCACGCTGGAGCTACTGGATGAGGAGGGCTGGGTGCAGGAACCTCTGGAAAACACTGGTCAGGGCTCTGCCCCAAAGACTCACAGCATCCCTGGCACTCAAGTTCCCAGAGGAACCCCAGCTACCTCCACTCCTTCTGGCACTGTTGCCATTTTCTGAGATACGAGGGTGTTTTTTTTGGGGGGTTTTTTTTTTTTGGTATTGGTTTTTTTTTCTTTGACTTTTTAGGACCACACCCAAGGCATGTGGAAGTTCCCAGGTTAAGGGTAAAATGGGAGCTGTAGTCACTGGCCTACGTCATAGCCACAGCAAAGCCAGATGCAAACTTCCTCTGAGACCCACATCAGCAGATGTGGCAACACCAGATCCTTAACTATTGAGTAAGTCCTATATCCTCATGGATGGTAGTCAGATTCATTTCCGCTGAGCCGTGACAGAAACCCTCATTTCCTGAGCTTTTGCTGTGCACCAAGCATTCTGCTAAGAACTCACAGTGACAATGACCATATGTAAGCCCCTTCTGTGTACCACTTTGCATGTGGCCTAGCTACTCTTCCCATAGCTCTTCAAGGTACATAATACCATGTCCATTGTCAAAAAAACCCAAGAGCCTCCAAGAGGTCAGACACTTGAGTGTCCCTCAGCTTGTAAGTGCCCAAGACAGATCTCCAGTTAAGATCTGTAAGGGCCACAAGGCAGTGGCTCTGGCCCCCACACCCCAATGACTCAGCATTTGAGACTCAGGGTATTCCTAAAAAATGAGTCAAGGGCTATGGGGGGGTGCTCATTTTTCTGATGAGGAAGCTGAGACCTATGGACACCGTGAGTTGTTCAGGATCAGGGCAAGATTACAACGCATACCTCTGACCACCCAGGTCAGAGTTCTGCGCCCCCACCCGGAGCTTGTCCTTCTGAGGCTCTCCTTTATGATAACAGAGGGGTTCCTGGAAGGTCTGCCTTCTGCGGGGGGTATACCCCAGAGATGCCCCCACACTGGGCTTCCAACAGTCATTTGCCTCTGGATAGGTAACTACCACCTGCCTCCAAGCAGCTCGTTATACCCCTTTAATGGATGTAAAAACTGAGGCACAGAGAGGTGGAAATTTGCCCAACTTCACACAGCTAGTAAGGATCAAATCTGGATTCCAGCTCAGGCCCTGGCTTCATAGAGTTCACCATCTTGTACTATCCTCCTGGAGCGGGGAGGGAGCCACCATTAGCCTCAACAGCCCTCATTCCCTAACTCACACATGGGAAGTGAGCAAACCTGAGTGACAGGGATGAAGGGTGTCTTCTGCAGGCAGGTCAAGGACTCATGCCCAGAAAAGAGGACCACAGATACAGGGTCTAAACTGTAGGACAGGAGGAAGGACACTGGGGCTGTTGGCTTGGGGAGAGTAAGCTAAGGGAGTGAGGGGAAGACACGGTAGCTCTTTTAAACATCTCAAGAGTGATGAAAAAGATGAGGGAGGAAACTTAGAAACTCTTTTGGCTCCTGGGGACAAACTAGAGACCAATGGAAGGAAATGGGGAAATGTAATTTTCAATTTAAGAACAAATGTGAGGAGAAGAATGTATATATGTATGTGTGACTGGGTCACTTTGCTGTACAATAGAAAATTGACAGAACACTGCAAACTAGCTGTAATGGAAAAAATAAAAATTTTAAATAAGCAACAATTAAAATAAAAATAATAAATTACAAAAGGTTTATATGTTCATGTAAAAACATAGTAAATAACTACAAAGTGTTAAAAATAAAGGTGTCCTCTCTCTGCACTTTAATTCTGCTCCATTAAACATAACCTACATAACAAAAAGGAAAGAAAAGAAAAAGTAAATGTTTCTAACAATTAAGTCACCCAGGGATGGATGGGATTGCCTGGTACTGAATTTCCACCTAAAGCTCCTAAAACTCATCTAGATGATGAGTCTCATAGAGGAAGCTGAAGAACAATTGTCTGAATCAGGATGGAGAATGATCCTTGGAAGCTCATTCAAGTTGAGGAATCTATCAATCTGTGATGGTTTAAGCTGTGTCTCAGTGACATCAATTTGGATACATGTAAACATAAGTCATGTTGTCAAGTGTCTGGATGGTATCAACCCATTATCAAATATCAAACAATGAAAATATTTTTGTGTTGTTATCTTAATGTTTGCTTTCTTATTGACAAGAAACTTAACCATAATTGAAAGCAGGAAGTGCCCAGCTAATACAAGAATCTCTGTTTACACCCAGCTATCAATGAGACCTAATTACCATGAGACTCTCTCTTTCAATTAGTTGTGTCCCCGTGTTGTCCAAACTCCATATCCTGCTTTGGAGGCAAAATCTATGTGAAAAGGACCAACTGAGTGTCCGAGCAGATCAACAGCACTTCAGTTCTTATTCCTGCAGAGTGTTAGACTCAGCCTAAAGTTATAACAGCAAACTAAACGTGCATGTGGATTAAACTAAAAAATTTATTCCCGGGGAAATGAGATCGTTAAGTCCCTACAGAGATCTGTACATGAATGTTCATTGTAGCTTTATTTATAATCACCAACAACTGGAAACAACGCAAATGTCCATCAACTGATGAATTGATAAATAAAATGTGATTTGCCCACACAGTGAAATACTATTCAACAATAAAAATTGACACAGCAGGTTCCTGTTGTGGCTCAGTTGGTTAAGAACTCAACTTGGATCCATGAGGAAGCGGGTTCAATCCCTGGCCCTGGATCTGGCATTGCTGTAAGTTGCGCTGTAGGTTGCAGATGCAGCTCAGATCTGGCACTGCTGTGGCTATGGCGTAGATCGGCAGCTGCTGCTCTGATTTGACCCCTAGCCCTGGAACTTCCATATGCCACATGTGCTGACCAGAAAGGAAGGAATGGGGAGAGAGAGAGAGAGAGAGAGAGAGAGAGAGAGAGAGAGAGAGAGAGAGAGAGAGGAAGGAAGGAAGGACGGACGGATGGAAGGAAGGAAGGGAGAGAGAGAGAAAGAGAGAAAGAAGACTTTTAAGGGATGAAGGAGCTGTCTTGCACCTTGATATTGATGGTGATATTTAAACAAATCTGTATATATGCTAAAATTCAAAGACTGTGCACCCAAAAGTCAAATTTACTGTATGATAACTTAAAGAATATAGTTAACTTTTAAAAGTGCAGAAGTTGCCTGGTGACTCACTGAGTTAAGGATCTGGCATTGTCAATTCTGTGGTGTGGGTTCAATCCCTGGCCTAGAAACTTCCACATACCATAGGCAAGGCCCCCCAAAAAAAAAAAAAAAAAAAAACTAAAAAACCCTCCAGTTTTAAAAAAAATGCAATATATCTGACATGAAAAATTTTCTTTAAGTAAAAAACTAAGTCTCAGAAATGGCCCATTTATGTTTTGAGGACACTTTTATGTAGCATGTTTACATATGTTATGTAGAAAATTTTGTAAAAGAGAAAGAAAAGTTCAGAAAAATTTAAAGCCCTTTTCAGTGACTGGGGTTAACTCTGGGGCTAGAAAAGGAAGTAGAAGAGGACTAGGAGAGCTTTCATCTTTTAGTCTATATACATCTGTATCTGAATTATTTATATTAGCCTGCCATTACTCTCATTAAATAAATAGGGAGTTCCCGTTGTGGCTCAGTGTATTACAAACCTGATTAGTATCCATGAGGATGAGGGTTTGATTCCAGGCCCCTCTGAGTGGCTTAAAGGATCTGGCCTTGCCATTAGCTACAGTATAGGTCACAGACACGGCTCAAATCTGGCACTGCTGTGGCTGTGGTATAGGCTGGCAGCTGCAGTTCCAATTCGACCCCTAGCCTGGAAACTTCTAAATGCTGCAAGTGAGGCCCTAAAAAAAGCAAAAAAAAAATTTAAATTATAAAACAAACAAATAATAATGGACAAAAAGTACAAGTAGGGACTCTGTTTAATTTTTAGAATGGGTGTCTTAGAACTCAAGATACATAATATTTGTCAATATCAATGTGGCTGTTGAGAAGGGGTTCTGTGGAATGATGGGATGATGGGATTGATGGGAACGATGGGGATGATGGCTCATAGGTAGGCAGGTAACCGCAAAGTTTTCCCTTGTGCCATTTTAAAGACAAAGAGCCAGTGCATCTGCAAGTTGCACTGGGTTCTGTGGGAGGCTCCAAAAGGTCCACGTGCCGTGCCCGCCTGCCTGGAGCTGAGAATTTACTTGGGAAGACAAAACGAAAGCAGAATTAATAATAGAAGACTGGGAATGGCAAGAGTGACAAGTGCACTTCAGTACTCTGTCAGCGCTTACTTAGAGTCCCCTCTCAGACAGGTGCTTCTTCTGTGTGCCATGCCATTTATTCCTCCAGCAATCCTACAAGGTAACTGATACTTGTTCTCTTTTTTTCTGTTGCCTTTTTTAAACTTTTTACTTTATTTTGTATCACCATAGAGTTGATTCACAACATTATGTTAATTTCATGTGTACAGCAAATAGGAGGAAATTGGGGCTCAGTAAATTTGAGTACCCTGCCAGCAGCCACGCAGGAGTAGAGGAACAAAATTCAGACCAATTTTGTGTGAGGCCAAAGCCCATTCCTTTTACAAAGGTTATTCTATGACCCTTCACTAGTAGCTGGTCAACACACACATCCAGCCTGCAAGACAGGGGCTGTCTCCTCTCCTCTTGATAGATGGATCACAGCTGTCAGTAGGATAATTAAAAGAATAAGAACAACAAAGGGTGGGGGGAAAAAAGTAATTGTAATGTATACATGTAAGGATAACCTGACCCCCTTGCTGTACAGTGGGAAAATAAAAATAAATAAATAAATAAATAAAAATAAAAATCACGAATTAAAAAAAAAAAAGAATAAGAACAAAGCCCCAAATCTTCCCCAAAGACCAACGAATAATTGGTCATGAGGGTGTGTAGAAAGCAGAGCTACATGCTTCAGAAAACACAATTTAAGAAAAAGCATGCTGCAAATCCCCACATAGCATCATCATGTTAAAAATTATTCAGGGAAACACAAATCTCTAAGACACCTAAGTGACATCCATCTTCCTTGTAGGTGAGACTGGGCTCAGAGAGGGTAATTGTTTCTTTCAAACCACACAGCAAGTGATTTGTCAACCCAGCCCTGGAGCCACACCTCCAAACTGCTGGGGGGAGGCTTGCACACCACCAGTCTGCCTGGAAGCAAGAGGGGGGCCCCCTCTTCCCATGCCCAAATTTCCCCTCGTTAGCCCAAGTTCGGAGTCCCTGCCAGCCCAATAACATCATTTCAGTGCTTAACATTTTGCTTAATCATCCTCATGGTATTGAGCAGGTGCCCAGCTGAGGCTTCTGATCTCAGCGATGGCTCCCAGAGAAGATGACATGTCGCATTAATGTAAACTTTTTCAAATAATCTCTTTGGAAAATCTTACCCTGGCATTGCACTATTTATATGCTGGCGTGAACCCCAGAAGCATGTGAACATATTTCTGTTCACCTCGGCCTCCCAAACATCCCCCACATAGCCCAGGTGAGGTGACCATCTCTGGGACACAGATGAGACTCAGTGGTTCCAAGTGGGTATCTGCAGGATAATGGAAAATAGTCCACATGGCCACTCTGCCCACAAGAAGGAAGCCAGCCTGTGGGTGTTTTGGGATGGAGAGTCCTTAGGTCAGCTCAGATTCCCAGCTGAAGCAGAGTTCACAGTGGGTAACATCCTGGGGTCCTCACTTCAAGATTGGATACTCTCCCTCCAGGATCCAATCATAAACACTGATTCTAAACCCTGGAATCAGGCCCTGAAGAGAACATAAAGATGCAGGGTGGGTCCCCAGGTGGGTCCTGGCTGGAAAGGAACCTCCAAGACACTGCCTACCATCTACAAATTCTTCTGAACCCTTTTGAGCCTATTTCAGTTTCAACCCTTGGTTACCCCCTTATGTGGGAGCCAGCTCCATTTCTTTTGTTCCATTATGTTCCATGTGAATTCTGCTGCCATTGTCACTACTGCCAGCATCTCCTGCAGCAGCATAGTCATTAAAGGCGCTGGCCTTAGAAACTGCAAGGTCTGGCCTGGCTATAGCCCTGACCACCACTTCCTTCCTTTTCACATGATTGCCCAGCCTCCTCCCAGGGCAGCTGGAAGCTGGAGTACCATACAAAATGTCAGTGATTGTATTCGTCATCTCAGACTGCCAGAAGAAAGCACCACAGACTAGGTAGCTGAAACTACAGAAATTCATTTCCTACAGTTTCAGAGGCTAGAAGCTCAAGTGGAAGGTGCCAGCAGATGGAGTTTCTGGTGACAGTCCTCTTCCAGGCTTACAGAGGGCTTCTTGCCATATGTGTCTTGCCAGGTGCTCATGTGGCAGGGAGAGAGACCACAAGTTCTCTTGCATCCCTTCTTATAAAGACACTAATCATACTGGGGGGTCGGGGCTTCAACTTATAAATTTTGAAGGATCACAGTTCTGTCCCTAGCACTGATAAAAGAACCCTGGGGACTCCTTTGACACCTCTGTCCCTGGGAGGAGAGCACATTCTTCTAGAGGTAGCCAGAGGCCTCCTGAGTTTCCCTTAATAAAGCCAGATAAGGGAGTTCCCGTCATGATGCAGTGGTTAACGAATCCGACTAGGAACCATGAGGTTGCGGGTTCGATCCCTGCCCTTGCTCAGTGGGTTAACGATCCGGCGTTGCCTGCAGACGCGGCTCCGATCCCGCGTTGCACGTTGCTGTGGCTCTGGCGTAGGCTGGCAGCTACAGTTCCAATTAGACCCCTAGCCTGGGAACCTCCATATGCCGCGGGAGCAGCCCAAGAAATGACAAAATAAATAAATAAATAAATAAAGCCATATAAGGCTGGGTTAGTTCTCTGGCTAGGATTTGCCCAGAAGCAGTTGTTTCATGGCCAAAGAGCACCCTCTGTGGCCCAGACTGGCAGCCCTTGTTCCCTTCTCCTTCATCACCCTCCCTCCCAGCTTAGTTCCTGGCAAGGCCAGCATGGGACAAGACAGAGTCCCCTCCAGAGCGCTCTTGCCTGGGTCAGAACCTAGACCTCAGCCCTCACCCCAGGTCCAGGGTGCCCTCTCCACCTGCCCTCCAATGCAACAAGCACTGGTTGAGTACCTGCTGTGTGCACAGCCTGCCACTCCCCATGATTCCTGGTCCTTGGCCATAGTCTGAGCTGATGCCCTTCCCCGCCCAAGCCTGGAGTGACACTATTGCTGGGGAAGTGCATGAGAGGAGGGAGACACTTGGGGGCACACCCACCCTGCTCCCAGAGCCCTCAGCTCCTGTCCCACGCGCAGGCTCAGAGCATCAGCTCAGCCCGTGAGGTGGAGGTGATGGTGCAGCTCACCCCAGCCACACTCCCTCCCCAGCTGCATCCAGTTCAGCATCTTGAGGAAGGTCCCTGGTACTGCTAATTCCTAATAAGGGCACTAATTTCTGAATGTTTACCTGACGCCTTTAATTGAAAAATAAAACCACTCAAAGCTAAGTAATTAAAACCTCCCTGCCTGAATTTACGATATTAAGACTTAGAGGTGAAACAGTTCCTCCTCCCTTTCAATCACCCCAAGCGTCGGCATTGGCCTTGGCTTTCTGGACAGGGACACCACCTGTGACCCACAGCTTTCCTTGCCCCTCCCACTTCCTCTCCAGAGCCTGGAGCCTCCAGCCTGTTGGGTACCTCTCACTTCCTTCAGTCATTTGTTCTCTCCATGAGCCCCAGCTGTGAGATATCAGGCCCCGGAAGCTAGTGATGAGCTGGACAGGTGTGGCCTTGCTATCAAGGAGCTCCGGGCTCTGGTCTGTGACCTGTGCTGGTTTGGAATCCTAGGACCTTGGCTGCCAGAGCTGGTTGAATCCTTGCAGCTGACCCAGCTCAACTGTTATTTAAGAGACATTATGGAGCAGGGCTGCTCCCCACTCCCCCCCCCCCCCCGCAGCACCTGAACCATAACTAGAAACCACCCACCCACAGCCTAGACCAGAACCCCTTCCTCCAGCCCCACAGAGTGAGTGACAGTGCCAGGTGCCCTAACGATGACCTGGGACCTGCTCTTATCCCCTGGAACACCCCACTCCCCACCCTAACACTTCAGCTGCCCAAGGCAGTTTCTCTGTGTTCCTGGCTATAATTGTCATCACCTTCCAGGCATCCAGGTGTAAGCTCCTCACAGTCAGCGATTCTCCCTGAGCTGGAAGCCCTCACTGTGATTTAAGGGTGACAGCTATAGCCTAGGCGGGATTCATGACAGGGACATCCAAGGCCTGCCTCCTTGATCTGCCATCAGCTCCATCAGTTCCTGGGATGTTAGGCCTTTCAGTTGGGGAAGCAGAAAGAAAGATGTGCATTTGAACTCCAACTCTGCCCTCATTTGCTTCATGCCCTGAAAATGAGGTAATAGTTAACTCACCTCATGGGGCCATTGTGGGTGTTAGTCAGCATAATCCAAGTTAAACCCTTAGCCCCAGGCTTGATACACACCAAGTGTCAAATTATGTGAGTTCTTTTCTCTGCCTCCCGTGCGTGGCCCCTGGGCTTCCCACAGGCTCAGGCAGACAGCAGGCATGACCAAGTAGCCCACCAGGCCAGGACCAGTGGCTAGTGGAGGAATCTTCTTCAGGCTTCAAGCAGATGCTTCCCAGGATACTTCCAGCCCACTGGAGCCCCTAGGACAGCTGGAGAAGCCTTATCTCCTCCCTGGGCCTCTGGCAGCCTAGGGGAGCCTGCACTCTTCTCTCAGCTTTTGGCCTGAGAAGTCAGCTCCATCTCTGCCCACTCTCCCTCTATCCCATTGTGCAAATCCCCAGGAGATGCTCAGTGGGGAGGGGAGGCTTCAATCCCTTCCACTGTAGGCCCTTCTCCCTCCTCGGCTTCTTACCCCCTCCGCAGCCCTTCCCTGACCCTTTGACCCCATCCCTCCCCAGCTTCCCTCCCCCTGTAGAAGTGGGGCAAATGCTGCTTCTTAAATTGAAAAGGCACCCAGAGAAGTAAAACTCAGGAGCAGCACAGCTCAGGTAGGCCCCTGGCAGGGACCAGGGAAGCCAGCGCAGTCAGAGAAGAGTGAGGCCTGGGCTGGTGGTCAGACAGCTGAGCTGGTGGCCGAGGAGGAGGGTAGTCAGTGTGAGATGAGCCCCATATGAGGTGGTGACAGGAGGCTGTGGGAGCAGAGAGAGGTGCTGCCTCGGGGAAGGGCCTTCAGGTGATCTCTTTGGGGCCCTGAGCCACAGCAGTGAGGTAGGGAGGCATGGGGATGAAACTAGAGAAGGAAAGTGGGAGCCACAGTAGACGTTTGAGTGAGAGCAGACTGGGGCCCGGCAGACAGTGGCAGTGGAGACAGAGGGTGCACAGAGGGTGCACAGAGTCTGCAAGGAGACCCAGCCCTGAGGCTCAAAGCTGCAGTGGCTGGGTGCTGGGGGGGCAGGGGAATGGGAGCCCCAGGGCAGAGGGTCGGGGTGAGGCATGGAGGAAAGAGGAGGTTTAGAGAGAGGAAGTGAGTAGCACTGGGCTCCCTAATCTCCTCCAAAGGCAGTATCAATGCTGCAGTGTCCAAATTTTCTCTGGTGAACATTTAGAACCTTTATGAGCAGGGGAAAATTAATAAATAAATCACCAAAGGTATTCCTAGTAAAATAAAAGGAATATACTCGTCCTTTGTTTATTTCTATAGTAGCTACAGGATATCTGATTCTTAGCAAAAAGAAAAAAAAAATCCCCATAGGATTATGGAAGAAAAAGGCAAGGTGAAAATGCATTCTATCTAATTGGTAACCGAAGTGTAAATATCTGGTAAGGATGGAAAGCAGAGTTGGGGGACCAGATCTCTCCCTTCCCCACCATGGGCCCCACCCGTCCGCACAGGCGGAGTCAGACAGAGTCCACACCTGCTCTGCTGCCCTGGATGGAAGCCGCCGGGCTGTGCTTCATGGAACATGGGCCACAAGTCCAGCAGCAGCCAGCAGGGTGTGAGCCCAGCAGGGTGTGAGCCCAGCAGAGGTGGCCAGAGACAACAGGTGGAGGCAGTCAGGGCCTCACCAGGACTCACCATCAGGGGCTCCACTCCCGGGGAGTGGGGACACAGACTGTGTGGGGTGGCACAGTCAGTGCTGAGGCTGGGGCAACAGTAGGGACTGTGGGAAAAGGAGGGGGACCCAGCCCAGAGGCTGGCAGAGGAGGCTTTCCAGAAAGGGGGCACTCCCAGGCTGGCTTGAAGGACGAAGTGGATGGTGACCAAGTGAAGAATGTGGAGCTCTTCACACAACAGTGACCAGTTTGGGACAACAGCACTGAGTCTTGAGAATGTGTGACACAGGAAGATGAAAATGATGGTTTGGCGTGGCTGGCACATGAGCTGTGTAGGGACTTGGGAGAGAATGACCAGCGGGAACTGCCATAAGGACCTGTGTGCAGGCAAAGGACCATGGGCTGCCAAGGTAGTAGGGAGATCTTGATGGATGGGCAGTGAGGGCGTGGGACTGATGTGGTTCATTTTGCATTTCCCAGAGGCCCTGGGCCATAGTCCCGAGCAGTTTTCCAAACCACGTGTCATGATGCACCAAGACTTAAGCAGGCAGGTGAGATGAGTTGGGTGTGTGTACTAGTTTTCTATGGCTGCTGCAACAAATTAGCACAAAATCAGAGGCTTAAAACGACAGAAACCAATTTTCGCACAGTTCCGGGGTGAGGGTTATAGGAGCAGGGGCTAAAGGCAAGGTGTCCCTAGAGCCAATTCTTCTAGAAGTTCCAAGGGAGTCTACTCCGTGCTTCCCTGCCTTCTGGAGTCTGCCTGCATCCCTTGCCTTAGGGCTGCATCACTCTAACTTCTACCTCCACAATCACATGGCCTCCTCTTCCTCTGCCACAGATCTTCACTCTCTCTCTTCAAGGACACTTGTGATTACAATGGGGCCACCCAGATAATCCACCATCATCTCCCCTCTCACAGCCCTTCGCTTAATCACTTCTGCCCAGTATAAAGTGACATTCACAGGTTCTGACCCTCTAGAGATGAGGACACAGACATCTTTAGCACATTATTCCACCCACCCTAATGCCCCGTTTACCAAGCACCAACTGAGTGCCAGGCTCTGGGCTGGGGATTCGGTAGTGAACAGGCCAGCACATGTCCTGCCCTCATGGAATCTTGGAGCTGAAGTAGGGCCCTGGGTCTGCCTTGTGGGGGTGCTGAAGGATGTCCATGACTACCTCCAGACATTTATTTGGGCACCTGGGTCAGTGACAGGAGGGGAAGAGTTGGTGTGAGTGAGGTGCTGGGAGTAGAGGGGATAGTTAACATACTTAGTACTGATCCCAGCATTGACACTGACCAGTCAGAAGAAACCTGGAGCTGGGGCAGGGTCCTCTAAGACCCCAGCTGTGCCAGTGGTTAACCCTTCAGTTGCTGCAGCATGAAGAGGTCCAGGGATCCTTGGGGAGAGGCCAGGCAGCTGGAGTGGCTCAGGCCAGTGGCTAGTCATTAACCAGTGGGGAAATATTTAAATATTTATATAAAATATGTGACTATCTTAACCCACTAATATGGCCCTATTAGCGAGGTGGGGGCATTCCGCAATTGGTCTCAAACTTGTTGAAATTGGGGGCCGGGGCAGTTGAACAGCTGAGTGGAGCTGGGAAGGAGGCTGGGAACAGAATTCTTCTAGCATGAGGGAGGGGAGTGTGTGTGCGCAATGGAGAGGCTGGTATCCCACCCCACCCCCCACCCTAATGCCTGAAAGAGTACGTCATTGAAACTGGCTCTTCTGAGGCATTGATGGAGTGTGAACAATTCCATCACCTTCCTTTTTTCCCCTTAACTTTCCCCTAAGCATTTCTGTATTTTCCTTAGAAGCACTTTTATAGAATAAAATGTACCCGTCATCAAACTGTGTTTGCTGGAGCTCTCTCTCTCAGGGCTGCAGCTCTGCATGCTCCTGGGCTGCTTCATTTGTCCGTCCACTGTAACTCTCTGGAGCCAGAGGGGATCTCAAGCCTCAGGCTCTCTGGGGGGAAGGGAAGGGAAAGCATTTCCCATCCCAGCACCGAGTTGAATGCTCAGGCTCACTAGGAAAAGAAGATACAGAGAAAAGGGAGTTTCTGTGGCTCAGCGGGTTAAGGATCCAGCATTGCAGCAGCAGTGGCATAGGTCACAGCTGTAGCTCAGATTCAATCCCTGGCCTGGGAACTTCCATATACTGTGGGTTCAACCAGAAAAAGAAAAAAAATAGAAAAGAAAAGAATGGGAATGGCAGCTGACTTCCTTTGGAAGGAGTGACAGAAAGGGCAAGCTAAGTGAACCGAGTAACAGCAGGAAGGTTCCACCCACGTGCTCAGTAGATGGAGACCCAGAGCCATAAACATGACCAGATACCAGAGTGTTGATAATGAACCTTGATCTTCAGGGCCATTTTAGGTGCAATCTGATGTCCTCTCTACATTTGTCTATGCCTTGCACTTGTCCTGAAATAATTCAGAGTGCGTAAGTCAGCCTGCCACAGCCCAGTTTCTCCACACACTTCCCGTGTCTTACCCCAACTATTGCTGCAATGAAAAGAATCCCAGACCATTCGTGATCTATGAGTAAAGTTCTTACATATGTCAGCACAGACTTTGTCACACTGGCACGTGGCGAGGGCCTGCAAGCCATGTCCCCAGCAATGTGCTCTAGCTCCTGTGGGCAGGAATCACCTTGGACTGATCCTTGCATGGGAGTGAGGAGGTGCACTCAACATACATGCACATTCACTCAGCAAACATTTATTAAGGGCCTCCTTGCAACAAGATGGGAAATAAAAAGCAGAAGCAAGCAAAGTTGCTGCCCTCCTGGAACTTACCTCCTAGTGAGGAAGGTGACCATAAACAAGTGAGGAAATAGCAGTGAAGGGGTGAGTGTTATAGAGAATACTAAAGCTGGAGTTCTTGTTGTGGCTCAGCAAGTTAAGAATTCAACTAGTATCCACAAAGATGTGGGTTCGATCCCTGGCCTAGCACAGTGGGTTAAGGGTCCTGCTTGCCACAAGCTGCATGTAGGTTGCAGATGCAGCTTAGATCTGGCGTTGCTGTGGCTGTAGCTGCAATTCATCCTCTAGCCCAGGAACTTCCATATGCCACTAGTGTGGCTTTAAAAAGAGAAAAAAAGAAGAAAGGAAGGAAGGAATAAAGAGAGAAAGAAAGAAGGGAGTTCCCATCGTGGCTCAGCTGTAATGAACCCGACAAGTACCCATAAGGATGCGGGTTTGATCCCTGGCCTCCCTCAGTGGGTTCAGGTGTTGCCATGAGCTGTGGTGTAGATTGCAGATGTGGCTTGGATCCCGAGTTGCTGTTGCTGTGGCGTAGGCCAGCAGCTGCAGCTCTGACTCGACTTCCAGCCTGGGAACTTCCATATGCCATGGGTAGGGCCCTAGGAGAACAGAAAAAAAAAAAAAAAATGGAAAAAAATGAGACTATATTAAAAAAAAGAAAAAGAAAAAGAAAGAAAGCAAAAACTAAAGTCAGAGGGAGGGTAGAGCCTTGGGATATGCTGTGGTAGTTAGGGAGGTCAGGGAAGGCTTTTATTAGGTGGTAGCATTTCAATGGAGACATCGAAAACAGTAAGGGGAGTTCCTGCTGTGACTTGGAGTTCCCATCGTGGCTCAGTGGTTAAAAAACCCGACTAGTAACCATGAGGATATAGGTTCAATCCCTGGCCTTTCTCAGTAGGTTAAGGATCCGGCATTGCCGTGAGCTATGGTGTAGGTCAAAGACGCTGCTTGGATCTGGTGTTGCTGTGGCTAGCCGGCGGCTACAGCTTTGATTGGACCCCTAGCCTGGGAACCTCTATATGCTGCGGGCCCTCAAAAGACAAAAAGGAGAAAATAGAAAAGCAGTAAGGGAGGGAGTGTGCTAATACCTGGGGAAAGGAGAGTCCAGACAGAGGGGTACAAGGGCCAAGGTCAGGAACAGGAGAATTCTTGGCAAACTACAAAATGCCACAGTAGCCAGTGATCCTGGGAATGATGAATGAGGTCAGAAGACCACAGAGGGGCAGTGGAGATGAAAATAATAATGGAATAAAAAGATGAAAAAAATTGATAATAGAATGAATGAAGGAATGAATGAATGATGGGGCCTCAGGAGAACAGAAGCTAAATTTGTGCCTTGGGTCACTTTCTTGAGCTCTACCCTCCCTCTCCCACTCTCCACTCCCTCTCCCTCTCCCCAAATATAGAAAGAGAATCATCATAGGTGCCCAACTCATTGAGATGAGAATAGTGCACAAAAAGCCCAGGCTAGGAATTAAGAAGACTTGTTCTAGAGCCCCAGTTCTGCCTCAGACAGATCATTTTATCTCCTGAGCCTCAATTTTCTCATCTGTAATACGGGAGTCATTGTGCCTGTACTGCCAATATCAGAGGGCTGTGGTCTGGCTCAAGTGACATGGTCCACATGGGAATAGCTTGTAAATTTCACATGTCAGACAAGTAGAGGGTCTTGTTGAATATCTGTGGGTGGGGGAGACCCGAGCTTCCCAGGGCAGAAGCTCTCACTGCCCTCTCAGCATTTCCTCATCTGTTCCTGCCCTCAGTGTTCTCTAGTTCCTGTTTGTTCCTCAGCCCCCATGCCCTGCATCATTCAGAGAGAACCCCATGTGCCCTATAGAAAATGGGATGCTCAGTCCTTAGGGTGAAAGGGAACAGTCTTGCCCTCTTCTATCCACACTCCCTCTGCCCTGTGTCTTTCAGCATGGACATCTGACCCCACATCTGCCTGCTTCCACTCTCCCCTGCTTCCCCAGGCCCTCAACAAATACCTCAGAACTCTCTCATGTCACACAAGGCCATACAGCCCCCCACTAAACTCTCTAGCCTTCCTCTTGCTAGTCTTTGGCTACAATGAACCAATTTTAATTTCTCTAGACAGTACCCAGACTCATGCATCCACACCTTATACGTATCATTTCCTTCACCTGGAAGTCCTCTCAAGTGCCGCCAATTCCTACACAACTGCTTGGAGAACTCCTATTCATCCTGCAAAACCCAATGTAAATGTTCCTTTAGAGGGCAAGCCTTCCAGGATCATGTATTCTTTCCTTCACAGATGATGTCAACCCTTCCTTCTGTTGTGCCCCCCCAGATCTTGTACTTGCTTCCCTCATTGTCCTTATAATACAATAGCCCTTGATGTGTACTGTCCCTCCACCAGACCATGCCTGAGTTTCTTAGAGAGATATCTAGGTCATCTCTGTCAAGCCAGCACCTCCTACAGGACCCAGTGTGGAGCAGGTGGCCATAAAACTTTTATTGAGAGGAAATGAAATATATTTGGGGGGGAGAGAGACCCTCTGCCCTGAAACTCAAAGCAATTTGGAGAGATCTCCACAAATTGGATAGGTATGTGGCTAGTCATCTTTTCCCTCCTGATGTATGTGGCAGCTCTGAAGTGAAAGGAAGGCCAGCTGTCTACATTCTGAACTTAGTGAATATTACAAATGACCACATTAGTGAGACAGGCATTTTAGAGGCACTCGTATTGACCCACGTAAGAAAGCCTCTAAATTTAGTGCCCCAGAAACGGAGGCTGGTGAATTTGTAGCCTCACAAAAGGTCCACGTTGGGTAGGAAGCTGAATTCGATTTGCATGTCAGAGGAGCGATATCTGGTACCTGATGTAAGACTAATTTTATTATTAAATTATCAACACTGATTTACTGAGAAATACGGTACTGCCGGGAGCTATTTTTAACCTCCTGCCTCAGCCCCACTCAGCAAACAAATCATCCTTTGAAGGACACTGCATTTGCAAAAGTGAATTAGGTGAATAAATATCCATCTATTCATGAAGTTTCTTTATTGAGAAATAAATAAATAACAGCCCCTGAATGCCTTCATTGTCCCCCTGGCAGGTTTCCACGAGGATGACGGCTTCTGCTGAGTGTGGCAGCCACGGTGGAAGGGACCTGCGTGAGAGACACCAGTCTGAGGGTGGGTGAGAAAGACACCAGCTAGGCACCTGCCTGGGTGGAAACTCTGGGGCTCCAGGCCTGGGCCAGGGCTGGAGGGATTGGTGGTGTCTTCCCTGCCCCTGGCACGTGATTCAGCTCAGCACCTGGCACAGCCCAACCATCCTCAAGATGGCAAGCTCCAAGAGTTCCCAGGTGGCACAGCAGGTTAAGGATGTGGTGTTGTCACTGCTGCAGTGACAGTTGCTGCTGTGGCTTGGGTTCAGTCCCTGACCATGGAACTTCCACATGCCACAAGCACAGCCAGAAAAAAAAAAAAAAAAAAAAAGATGGCAGGCTCCTGTCCTGGGACCAGCCTGTGGCGGTTCTGCCACTTACAACCTCTGGGACACTGGACAAGTTACTTAGCCTTTCTGTGCTTCAGTTTCCTCCTATAAAAAATGGGGATAATTCCTCCCTCATTATTGGGTGGTTGGGAGGATTTAATGAGATAACGCATTTAAAAAGCTTAAAGGAGTGCTTGGCAAAAAGCAAGAGCCTAGGACATTTTGCTTATTGCTATAGGCATCATTGTTGGAACGGGGAGAAAGGCAGAGACAAAAGCAAATCTCCAGGGCCCCATGTGATGCCTTGGAGGAGAATAAGCCTTGAAGTCAGACCTGAATTCCAGTGCCAGCTCCACCCCACCCAGCTGTGTGACTCTGGGCAAGCTACTTGACCTTTCTGTTCCTCAGATTCTAAGTCCATGAACTGAGCATAATTGCAACTACCCCTTCGGGGGGAAATATGAGATCATAAATGTGAAGTGTATAATATTGTGCCTGGCACTGAGTAAGTGCTCAATAAACAATGGAAGGTTAGTAACAGGAGGGTTCCTCTTACTAAGATTAATACACTTACTCATCCTCCCCTGAATTTCCAGCACTCCTTTTTCCTTCTTTCCCTCCCACAGCCTGGTGCTTATCTGGGATAAAATGAGAATCAAGAATCTACCCTGAAGGAAAAAGATTTACTGAGCTGATGGCACCTTTATTTAAAATTTTGATATTTTGTTTATCATGGATTGCATTGATTTTGAGGCTTTAAATATAGCATTAAAATTATTCATCTTGACTACTGAGGGGTTTGGGCACTCCCATAAATTTTGTTCCTCACCCTAGTCCAGCATGTGGGAAGTCATAAGCTACATTTGGCTGCAGGGTAAGGTGGAAGGGAGCGGTGGTCTGGGAAGTGGTGGGACCAGGTGGTGTTCCCCCAGTCCACCAGCTTTGGGACCTGGAGGTTACCCAGTTGGTACCAGGAGTCATGGGAGTTTTTCCAAGCAAGGAGCTGAGAGTGATGCCTGCCCTCTGATGGTGCTTGGACTTCCTTTGCCCCATCCTCCTGGGATGGGAATTATGGAGAGTTAATTAGAAAAACCCCAGCTGGGCCTCTGCCCCCTAGCAGCTGCCTGCAGATACCCATGGATCATTGTCAGCGCACACAGTGAAAACAATTACCTGCTGTTCCAATCCTGGGGGCAGATGGATCCCTGGCAGCCCCATTGGTCCATCAATGGGAAAGGGGGCAACTGGCAGTGGGCAATGAGAGCTAGATAGCCAGCTTCCCAAAACATACATCTTAGAGACAAGCTAGGAGGGTCTTAAGCACCAGTCCCACAGCCATGTGTGCACCAGGCTAGGTGGTGGCTTGCTGCTGCTTTATTTCCATAAAACGTCCTCCCCTCCAATTAATAACTGGGCAGCAGAAGACACAAGCCTAGGTTTCTGTCTTTGCAGCCAGACCTCCCAACACAGTGCTGCCAACAGCGTAGGAGCTGTGAAGTGCCCTGCAGACATGGGGGCGTGGGGCAAGGCTCTGTCTGCACGCCCCCAGCAAAGGTGGTCGTCTGAGTGGAGGGTGCAGCCCATGGACAAGGGCCAAGCAAGGGCTCAGACAAACTCCATGCAGGGTCCACAGTGCAGCCGAACTCCAGGCAGGAAGCATTCAGGGCCCCAGACTCTCACGGTCTGCAGAGGTGGCAGGAAACACCTTGGGCTTTGCCTCAGAAGAAGAGCCAGATCCAAGAGTTCCCACTGTGACTCAGTGGAAATGAACCCTAGTATCCATGAGGATGTGGGTTCAATCCCTGGCCTCACTCAGTGGGCTAGGGATTCAGCGTTGCCATGAGCTGTGGTGTACGTCGCAGATGCTGCTCGGATCTGGCGTTGCTGTGGCTGTGGCATAGGACAGCACTGCAGGTCCAATTTGATCCATAGCCTGGGAAATTCTATATGCTGCATCTGCAGCCCTAAAAAGACAAAAAAAAAAAAAAAGAGGAGGAGGAGTCAGATCCACAGCAACCTCACATATCCATAGGACAGATCTTGGTCTTGGCCCCACAATTCGAACCTCACTAGTGGGGAACTTCTGGTTCTCTGATGCCAGTCACTGAGGAGTAGATCTGTCAGAGATGGCATGTTCCTTGTTGGATGAACTACTGGTGGGTGAAAGCCCTACCCCCATTTTTCTCAGTAAAGAGCTATTTTGAGAAAGTAAGGAAGAGGTGCATGGAGTCTTCTGAAAACTGCTGGAAGACTGGGAGTTCTTTGCGTGAAGTCTTTCTCCCCAACACCTATACCAGGCTGGTTGCACAGGTATGCATCAAATTCATGAAAGATGGATGGATAATGGATTGAGGGATGGATAGACAATGGATGGATGGATGCAAGAGGTTATAAGAGGGCCAGGGTACATGCAGGAAAGCAGTCTGTTCTCAATAGCCTAGAATAGGGATGGGAATCTATCTCCTTGCTCCCACCCCCATTGTGTTTACACATCCAGACCCTTCATTCTGAGCCAACAAAAAGCCCATAGAATCTGACTGGACTGACTAGCAGGGCATTTCCAGCATGACTGTTAACCAGCTGCGTGGCCTTGGACCAGTCACCACACTTATCTTAGCCTACATCTCCTCTACTGGTTAAGTGAATATGTCATGGCTGACCCACCCAGTGACCATAGGCATACAGAAATTGAATGGGCAGGAGCTCTCTGTAATCCTAGCTTTCTGGGGACTGTGAGGGCTGGAGTGTCACTGCCAGTGAGAGAGAGAGATTAGCTACCAATATGCTTTATTTTTCTTTTATTTATTTATTTTTATTTTATTTATTTATTTTTTTATTTTTTTGCTTTTTAGGGCTACACCCTAGGTATATGGAGGTTCCCAGGCTAGGGGTCCAATCAGAGCTATGCTGCCAGCATACACAGCAACATCAGCTCCAAGCCGTATCTTAGGTCTACATCATAGCTCATGGCCAC
Organism: Phacochoerus africanus; assembly: GCF_016906955.1. Classification (NCBI taxonomy): domain Eukaryota; kingdom Metazoa; phylum Chordata; class Mammalia; order Artiodactyla; family Suidae; genus Phacochoerus; species Phacochoerus africanus. The sequence continues at coordinate 89,050,801 of NC_062546.1, forward strand.
ACCAGATCCTTAACCCACCTAGCAAGGCCAGGGATCAAACCTGAAACCTCATGGTTCTTTGTTGGATACGTTTCCACTGCACCATAACAAGAACTCCCTAATGTGCTTTGGAAAGTAGCAATCAAATTAAATCAAATCAATAAAAATGTTACACCGCTGCTGCTGCCTGTCAGTATCTGCATCTGTGTTTCCAGGGCATCTAGATTTGGGTCCTTTAAGCAGTTCAGGGACCCTCTTAACCCACAGCCCCTGACCTAAGATATTCCATCTCCCCAGCCCTTCACTCTTTCATCATCCAGCCCTCAGCCCAGCACCCCACCCTGCCCTTTGACCCACCCAAAACAAACTCCCAATATATTTCAAGGAGAGTCAGCCACAAGGTGCATTAAGTGTGTTAAGGGCGAGAGGAGTAAACTAATGGCATAAAATTATTCCATCTTTCCAGTCTGGGGCAAGAAGGATCTGCATATTAGGATGTTCTGGGCCAGATACAGCACCATAAAAATTGACAGTCACCCCCAATATGTACAAGCAGCCACACACAGACATACTCCATCCTACACTCAAATGTCCCAGCTACGATAAACCTGAGTGCACGCGCGTGCGCGCGCGCGCGCGCGCGCGCGACACACACACACACACACACACACACAGAGAGAGAGATAGACTCCAGGAGACCCCCCCCTCCCAGAAGCAAGCCCCACCTCTTGCTTTTGACCGTACTGGTCCCTCCCACAAGAATAGCACCTCATCCTCCTGCCATCCCCACCTAGATGTGACTTTCTGCAGAGATGGAAGGATGGAAGACTCTGTGCCTTTTTGTTGCTCCTCTTCTGGCCCCATCCTGGGCTCAGCGACTCCTTCCTTAGCGCTGCCCTTTCCCTGCTGCAGGGTGACATACTCCCTGTCCTGGACCCTCCTCCACTGAGAGTTCCTGTGGGACTCTAAACATTTGTACTCACTCAGGAATTCTTTAGACAATGTATAAATAACCAGCAAATTTTCTTTTTTTGTCTTTTTTTTTTTGTCTTTTTTTTTCCTAGGGCCGTACCCGCGGCATATGGAGGTTCCCAGGCTAGGGGTTTAATAGGAGCTGTAGCCACTGGCCTATGCCAGAGCCATAGCAACGTGAGATCTGAGCCACATCTGCGACCTACACCACAGTTCATGGCAACGCCGGATCCTTAACCCACTGAGCGAGGCCAGGGATCGAACCCGCAACCTCATGGTTCCTAGTCGGATTCATTAACCACTGTGCCATGACAGGAACTCCAATAACCAGCAAATTTTCAGTGTGTGAGTTTTTCTTGATCAGCCTCATTGGAAGCCCTGTAAGAATGAGGACCAACACTTACAGAGCAAACTCTGACTCAGAGGTCACCACGTCCAGGAAACCCTCGTGATCATTCCAGCTGTGCTGGGTGAACAGTGGACACCAAGTCAGCAGATTTTTTAATGGAACCATGGCAATGCTGGTTTTCAAAGTCCAGAGACCAGCACACTTCTCCCATCTGGCTCTGTGCCCTGGAGCAGGGTCTGGGTTTCCTGGGCATGCCTCCTGGAGCCGGAGAAAGAAAGAAGCCAGCCTTGCAAAGACTTGTGAAGACCACATGGATTTCACAGAGGCAGGGCAGACCTTGAAAGAAGCCATGGCCTGGTCTGTATGTCTTCAATATACCCTCTTGCAGGTGCTGTGCCCAGCCTCCCCCCACCCAGTCCTGAAGCTTTGGAGGGGGATTAGCCAGTGTTCTTACTATGCATAGCAAGAGGCCCCAAGCCACTGGGCTGTGCCCGTCAATTTAAAATTGGGCCTTGGTAGAGCTGGGCCGTCAATGGGAGTTTGCATATTCATGCAGCAGAGCCCTGAGACTTAGTCACGGCTCCAGGCCCAATTACGCAGGGGCTTATTAGCCTGGAGTCAACAAGGGAGCCCCACTAGGATCTGTACAGGATCACAGCGAACAGGGACTGGGCAGGGCCATGCTCATAATGTGGCCCATCCCGCCAGGAAGGCCAAGGTTTGACCAGAGGAAAAGCCACTGAGTTGAAATCTGCCTTTGACACACAACTGTGGAAATGGCCAGTTGCCTCCTCATCTGTGAAATGGGTGCAATTATCTTTACCTCACAGGCTCACCAAAAGCATTGTAGATAGGTTGGGAAATGCCCTTGGAGTTCCAATACCACAGGCCTGCTTGTAAATGCCAGCTGTTGTCACTGAAATCCTGCTGTTTCTCATTCCAAGCAGCCTTGATTTGGTGTTTCCTGAAATGTGCTCAGGAGAAAACAGAGCAGTCCTTAATCATAATATCAACAAGGACAGCACCACCCCCAGCTCTCAAGCATGTACTCTGTGCCCCATATTATGCTTTGTCATCTCATTAAATCCTCCCAACCACCCACATGGTAGGACCACTGGCCCCATTTTACAGATGGGGAAGGGGAGACTCAGCCAGTTAAATATCTGTCAAAGTATTGCAGAGGCAATTTATGGTCAACATGGATTTGAATCCTAGTTCAAAGACCAATGGTGAGTTCCACTGTAGAATAGAAAAGCTGCCAGGTGGTATAGGTGGGAAAATGACTTTTTCAAAACAAATATTTAAATGCTGATAATAACCAACTTTTATTGCATCCTTCCAATTAACATAGTTAGCTCATTCACTCCTCCCAGGAGTTGTATGGAATAGGTGGTATTTTAAGGAAGAGGAAACCATAGCTCAGAGAGTTTATGTGACAAGTGTTAGAAAGCTAATGGTCAGAATGAGAGATGGGGCACTGGATTACAAGAAACAGGGCCTTCAAATCAGATTGACCTGAGCGTCAACCTTGGGCACTCCCTTGCTCTGTGATCTTGGACAAATCACCAGACTCTCTGTGCCTCAATTTTGACCCTCTTCCAGACTTGTTAGAATTTTTGAGCTATTTAACTTGCCAAGCCTCACCTTCCTTCTTGTTGAGATTAAGCAAGATAATATAGATAAAGAGCTCAGCTCAATTAGAAAAAAAAAAAATGTTTAAAGCCACTTTTTTTTTTTTCCTCTTTCATTCTGTGTTGTAACCTGGTTGTTTTTAAAGAGCTGAACTATTCTGGACACTCAGCTGCTGCCCAGTGCTCTGTCTGGTTCCAGGGCACTCGTCAGATACCCAGTGTGCCCTGGCATCTGTGTCCCTGTGTCAGTCTCTTCAGCTGCCCTGGAGTCACCAGGCACATCAGAGCAGAATGTCTCACCCTCCCATGCCTCCTTCCCTGACCCCCAAGTGCAGTGTATTGGAGAGAAGCAGCAGTGCCCAACCCCAGACACTGGAACTGCAAGAGAGACAAGGACAAGAGAAGGGAGCCATTCTCTAAATCTCAGCCTAGGGACCTGGGTATGCAGCTAAGTAGCCAAATGAAAGGAATCCCCATCATCTGCCCTGTGCCAGCAGGAGAAAACTGGGCTGGCAGGGGTTGATTCTTTTCTTTCATCCACTCAGTACCAGGGGAGGGGCCGTTGGGTATAGGTAACATACCAAGAGGTAGAGAGTGAGAACAGAAGGAGAGGACTCACCTGAATAATCTGAAAGTTAAATAAAGACATTGTTTACATTGCTTTGAAAACTAGGAGGGATTTTCCCACCCAAGGGCAGAACCTGTATCGGAATGGGAAAGCAATCCTTTTAGCAGAGGCTATTCTTCAGCTAGATCAGGGATGTAAGCAACAGCTTAGAGGTCTGGTGAGGAGAGATCTGTTTAACCAATCTGAGTCCATTGTCTGTGGTCTACAGCACACACTTTGGCAGAAAAGGAAAAGGGCTGGGTACAAATGGCTCTTTAGCCTGGTTCAAGGGTGATCGTCAGGGCAGGTACAGACCCTGCCGGTGTTTTAGAGTTTTATATTTTTCACCCACAAATCCATGCATATGTACATTTAAAAAGCTGGAAGAATACAAACCAAGCTGTTAACAGAAATTACCTCTGGGAAAGGAGATTGCATAAGGAGAGAGGGAATTTTTATTTTCTGTCTTATATTTCTGTATATAGTTTACATTTTTTTGCAAGTACAGATTGCGCCAACAATTTTTCAAAAGATGGTTTCCATTTGAAGAAAAAAAAGCATCCTGACTGCTACAGCATCAGCTGAGGAACCCACTAAAAGTGAGGCTCCTGCTCAAGCAGAAGCTTGAGGGACATCCTGGAGGCTCCCCATAGGGGGGCAGGGAGGGGACCTAAGTCAGCCCAGAAGCCACAGTGGGCAGTAGTCATTATTTCATGTCAACTGGAAGGTTCTGCTGACTTAGAGGTGTAATCAGAGCCTTGAAGTTTCCAAGTCTTCACCACTCACCTTGAACTCAGGGCCAGGGGTAGGAGTGAATGGGGACCCACTGGTTAAGAGCAGATTACTGGGCAGATCCCCTCTGATCCCGCTAAAATGTCAGACACTCGAGATCTTTCCAAAATCTACCCTGTTAGGATTCCCCACATCCATCCATCCATCCATCCTTTCCATAAATATTTATTGAGCACCTACTGTTTACCAGGCACCATTCTAAGTGCTGGTGTGCATGGCTGGGGGTGGGGAGGGGTGGTAAGCAGTGACACCGAGATGCTGGGTCTGCCTTGTGAAGCCTGCAGTCTGTGGGGAAGATAGACAATCGGACATGAGATTACAGCTTCATGGCAAGCGCCATGGCAGGGACTTCAGGGTTCTAGGGTCCTTTGCAAAAGGGCCTCCAGGGTGAGAGCTAGGGGACTACTGGAAGCAATGTGCCTGCCAAGCCCTGAAAGGGGTGGGGGTGGAGCTAACCCAGAGAGGAGGATTCCAAGTACAGGGAACAGCATGACTGCTGAATGGAACAGTATGAAGGGAGAGAGTGAGATGTCTGGAAATAAACTCATTGCACTATTAGGAGAGAGCATCCACTTAGGAGGCTCCACAAAATGTGGCTTCACCTCTGAGTGCTGAAGAGAGACCCCCCCCCCTCCCCGACCTGGCCCCTTCTGCTTCAGGGATTTGGTTCCAGTGCAAACAAACATCAGAGTCTTCAAAATCAGATAAGAGAAGGAAATATTGAAATTTTAGTTCTATTTATTTTTAATCTAAAAAAGACAGAATCAAGCATTACTAATACTTAAAGTGTAGATTGAAACTGTGCACTCAAAGAATTAAAGTGCACAGCTTTACCTGGCTGTCTTAAAAAAACTTATTTTTGCCTAAGATTCTGGAAAAAATGGCGAGTTGAATGGAAACACATGGATTAACCCTTGTTTGTTTTTGTTCCAGTGAGAGGCAACTTGTCTCCAAACTTGATTAGCCAGCTGGGATATAGATACAGACTTGAATGTGGAGGTCCTTCGATGAATATAAACACAAAAGGAATTTTTAAAGCATGGATTGACAGTAGTACATATAAGTTATTCATAAGTCAAATACACATATTGGGGATGAGTCATGAGCACTAAAAAAATGTTTGTCCAGTAGGACTGCATGATCAATGAATTTTGAAGCAACTGGTCTCCCCAATATGGTCTCTCCATGATGACATCATAACTCCACACAGGGGGTGGCCTGGATGTTTTGTCTTGGGTGCCCAAGAGAGCCATCTGCCTCAGATAGGAGGAAAATATAATGGGCAGCAAAACTTCTATCTGAATTTCCAGGGCCAGGTATGTATCTCATGTATTCAGATAGTCTGAAAAATAATTAGTCACCTAGATGTGGACTCTGGGAAGGAAAAAAGGGTCCTCTGGGCAATCAGGGACAGTCATGCTCACTTCAGCTATAAACCTGCTGCTCCTGCAAAACAGCCCCTCCCCACCAGCAAGAGGAAGAAGGGAGAGCTGTTATAGGAGAAGATGGTCAGTGGTCCCTAAGTGGTGGGGTGGTTTGCTGGTGGAGACACACATGTCCACATGGAGCATTTGGAGATGGTGGGCAAAGGGTCCTGCCATCAACACTGACCCCAAGGGAGTTCTCTGGTGGCTTGGCAGGTTAAGGATATGGTATTGTCACTGTTGTGGCTTGGTTTCAATCCCTGGTCCCAGAACTTCCACATGCCACAGGCACAGCCAAAGAAAACCCCAAAACAAAAAAACTACTGACCCCAAGACAAATTAAACAAAATTCCCAGGAGTCTGGGATGTTCCTAAAGAAGCAGTCTGGTTTGTCTCATCTCATTTTTCAGAGGGCACTGAGACCACTTGCATCAGAGGATGAGGGTGGGAAGTGTGTCCCACCCATTTGCTCCCCTCTCAAAGGCCCAGGTACTCTGGAGATGAATGTGCCCCTCTGTTCTATCAGGCAGAGGCCTGATATGTAAGTTCAAGTCCAAGCTTTGCCTTTTTTTTTTTTTTTTTTGTCTTTTTGCTATTTCTTGGGCCGCTCCCGTGGCATATGGAGGTTCCCAGGCTAGGGGTCGAATCGGAGCTGTAGCCACCGGCCTACACCAGAGCCACAGCAACTCGGGATCCAAGCTGTGTCTGTGACCTACACCACAGCTCACGGCAACGCCGGATCCTTAACCCGCTGAGCAAGGCCAGGGATCGAACCCACAACCTCATGGTTCTCAGTCAGATTCGTTAACCACTGCGCCACCACGGGGACTCCCCAAGCTCTCTCTCTTAAAAGCTTTATGAACATGGGCAAGTCACTAGACCTCTCTGAGCCCTAATTACTCCACCCCCCAGATGGACAGAATAATAAATTTTCTACTTCTAGGGAAATGTGAGTAAGATAATCCCAACCTAAAAGCATAGTGAGAAAAATGGACCCCAAAGCAATTAGGAAGTTAAAATGCTATTTTATAACTCAACCAGAGACAAAATGGAAGAGTGGGGCAAATAGCTTCTTTCATTTCACATGCACCCCAAGATTGATGGCACACAAAAGTGGCAGGGTTCCCTCCAGTCCCCCGCCCCCTCTCAGGGAGCCCTCCAAGAAGATCATGGGGTCACAGACCTCAGTGGGTCATGAGGGGCCGCCTGGGACACGGAGAGCGTGCAGCCGCAGAGAGAGGTTGCCTCCCTCCTGCTGCCTCATCAATCTATCATCCTCTTAGCAGCTGACACCTCTGGCAGCACCTCCTGGCAACCCGGGCATTAGAATTGCAAGAAGCCCGGTTGCACCCGAGGAATACAGATGGAGGAATCTCAGATTCAAATTCGTCTAAGTATTGTGAAAAGCTAGACCCAGGCAGGGCATTTCTACTGCCCTTCCACCAAAGGGGAGTGGTGGGGGGTTTTGTTAGAAGTACAAATTTCTTCTTAATGCAGAGGATAAAGCTGGGCTCGGGCACCTCCTTAGAAATTCCTCCCACTCCCAGGAAAGCCACCGCTGCATGTCAATTTTAATTTTTGAAATTTAAACCGAGGGCTTTGTGTCTAAGCTCCATCTCATCGGAGGAAGGGGAGGAATAAGTCAAAAAGGATTAGGGGCCCGCTGGGGATTGCAGATCCATAGCAATTAGACTTCATTTGGGTCTCAGACATTTGGTTTTAATCGCATTTCAGATGATAGAATCTACAAGGCATCAGAAATTGATATGGATGCAACTGTAGATGAGGCCAGTTCTGCCCTCCCTGGTTCCTTGGGCTCAGCTGGACTTGGGTTCCATTGTCAGTGGGGGTGGGGTGGGGTGGGTGAGGAATTGGGATTCACTTAGGTGAGGGGATGGTGAAACAAATATATATTTGTTTTTCCCCTTGCTCTTTGAGCACTTTATCCTTGGACTCAAAGCAGATGCAATCACTGCTAATATTCAAATAAATGGCAATAAAACATTGTTCAAATAAAATAAGAGCATAAAGAGGAATAGCAACAGAGACAGGACTCTAGGTGAGGGGGGGTACTATAATTGTTTTTCAAATGGAAATCACAGTTTTCAGTATCCTCTAGGAATTAAAGTTGAGCACAGTGTGATTTGGGGGCAGATATATAGCCATGAACATTGTCACACAGCACATTGACGTGAGTTTATGAACACATGTGTCTACATGTATGTAATATGAATTAGCAATGACAACCACAACATTATATCCACATGGGGTGTGTGTGTGTGTGTCCAATTTTACACAGGTACGCACACTCTGGGGTTGCCTCTGTGTATACCTTCACATTTTTCTCCAAACAACTGGTCAAAATGAGCTCCATAAATACTAACAGGTTGCTAACTAGTTATTTTGCAGATAAACTTACTGTTTATTGGAACTCAATGATCAAAAAAAAAAGAACAGAAAGTAAAAAGAAAAAAAAAATTCAACACCACGTAGGGTGTTTTCCTAACTTGTGGGTGTTGAACGGTGAGGTTAAGAAGGGGTGGGGGGGCAAAAACACAGGTTCAGAGCTGGTGCCCCACACCGCTGTGCACAAGGGAAGGCAAGATCCAAAAGGGGTGTCCCATGTGAGCAATAGTCTATGTCACCATACAGCTCAGGGTGAACTCAGGGAGCCGGGTGGTCCACAGAATCTCCTCAGTCTACCAGCTCCTTGGAGAGTTATGGACCCAGCTATTGTAAGTTAATGGCCATGTGCTGAGTGTACTATGTGCCTGAGTGGGTGTGTTTCTTTGGGAATTTTCCCTTTAGAGACAAACATATCAGAGATCACCTGATGGCAGATACCTCATTCATGCCTCTCCTTTTCCAGAAATGTCTCCTTTTCCCTTTCCTTCTCCAGAAACTCCTGCCCTTTGACCTCCTCCCATGAGGCTGGGTTCCTAAAGATTCAAATCTCACTCTCCTGTTGTCCCTTGCACCTCCTCTGGGTCTCTCTGGCTCAGGGCTGCACCCCAGCCCTGTGGAGACTCCCCCCAAAGGGTGACAGGTTGCTGTCCCATCTCCCCACATCTTTTCACCCAGGCCAGGTGGCAGGGACAAGGCAGAGTCTGGCAAGTAGGGCATAGACAGAGATATTCTGGGTCTTTATGTCAAGGTGAACATCTGGAAGCCCCATACTGGGGCCACGCTGACAGAGACATCAGAGACCATAGTCTAAAAACATAATTTAATGCATCGAGGTGGATGGGGCTGAGGCAGAAACGCGATGGAGAGGTGGGTGTTCCGTTTGTTGGGATTCTGCTGAGGGTGGGATTTTGGCTGACCAGTAGGGACATTTGCACAAGTATTTCAGGTCACAAAGAAGGGCACGCCAGGGAGCTCATGCTCACTTTGGCCTACCTCCCAGAGGCCAAGGCTAGGAGCCCTCAGAGGAGGAGGATGGGAGGAGGGCAGGCACCCCGCCAGGCCTGTCCAGTCCAATCAGATTTGCAAAGTCTATGCTGCCACCACACCACGGGTTCAGGTTCACGCTCATTTTGCCACTTAGGCATCCCCCTCTCCCTCCCCAGGTTGGGGACGAAAACCAGGAGCACAGCCAACAGCGTGGTGACACACTGAGGTCAGGAGTGGGGCAGGAAGGACAGCAGGGTTGTGTCTTTTCCGACGATGTCAGGAAGTGTCATGAAGAGAAAGTGGTCCTCGCCGGGGAAGAGAGTGCCCCTATGGGCACAGAGCAGCCCGAAGCCACCCCACCTCTCGCTCCCTGCACCCCTAATCCGGGTACAGAAGAAAGCCGGAGAACGTGCTGTACTTGTTGTTATTGCCTCCGTGCGCCTTCCCGCCGTCCAACTTCACGTACACCTCGTCCCCTGAATCGAGGTGCAGCACCACGCTGTTACTGGCGTAGTCATAGTTCTGGTCAGCGTCCTGCGCGATGGCGCTGGCCCGGACCTGGGGGTGAACCGCCAGAGCTGGTGGGCCCAGGCACCTATGCCTGGGCCCTTGCTTGTCCCCCCCGTGGCGCCCCACCCCACCCCGGGCCAACCTTCCTCCCGCAGCCCCAGGGTACACTCCCACACAGGATCAACTCTCTCTCTCCAACACTGTCAACTCCTTCCTGGTCCCCTTTTCTTCGCAGCCGCCAAGTCGGGGAAGGAGGGAGAGAGAGGGCTTCCTGGACATTGACTCAATGGAGAAAGGTGGGAACCAGGGACCAGGGCAGAGAGGAAAGAAGACAGGAGGGCACAGGGGAGAGAGGGGCGCAGAGCTAAAGGTTTCAGAGGAGCCCATGGGGCTGCAGGGGGGTATGCAAATAGAGGAAGAATGCAATTTGGATAGCGGACAGCGCAAGGAACACAACCTCCGAAGCTACATTCGGACTTTACCATCAGGGCTCACTGGAAAACTGGGGGCTGTGATGCGCTCCCTCTCGGGACTAGTTCGGGCGCTCGCGGGCTGGGAGAAAGGAGGATGTTTCCCAGGAGGTCTGGGGCGCAGGGTGGGAACGAGGGTCTGTGTGGATTATTGGGGGGTGGGGTGGGGGTGGGGGTAGGGTCACTGACCTGCCCGTTCTTGCAGAGGTCCGCCCACATGCTGGTGCCGTCTCCGCCGCGCATGAGGATGTGGTAGGTGAAGAAGTAGATGCCACGCACCTGGCAGCTGAACTTGCCGGTAGTGGGGTCATAGTGATTGCCGAGATTGGTGACCACGTCGTCGAACTTGAGCACCTCATAGCCTTCGTGGGGGCTCTTAAGACCCACGTAGAAGGCGATCTTGGGACCGCTGAAGGCGGCGCTCAGCGCGCCGGTCACTTCGCCCTCAGAGTCGCCACCGCCCCCGGTTCCGCCACCCCCCACCCCGACACTGCCTGCCGCGCCGGCCGTCAGCTGCAGCCCGGGCAGTCCGGGCCGCCCCGAGTCGCCCTTCTCCCCCGGGGGACCCCTGGGTCCAGGTGGGCCCGGCTCTCCTGGAGGCCCCCGCGGCCCCGGCTTGCCGGGTCTCCCCGGGTCGCCCTTGGGTCCCTGGATGAAAGGGGGCGGAGGGTTGGCGCTCAGGTCCTGCATGACTTCCAGGGCGGCAGTGCTGGGTCCAGGCGGCGGAGCCTTGGCGCCTGCTGGCCCTCCGCCGGGTGCAGCGCTGTATGGGTCGCAGATCATGCGGCAGGTGCCCATCATCTCGTAGTGCGCCGCGCCGGGGGGCGCCGCCTGCAGCAGCAAAGGCACGGCGATGAGCAGTCCCAGCGCCATGGCCAGGAGCACGCCGACGGCCGCCAGGCAGGCGCGCCGCCGCCGCTGCCACAGCCGGGAGGCGACCGCCACCAGCTCCTCCTTGCCTCCGGGGGAGGTAATGGTGGGGCGGCGCGGGCGGCCCCGCTCCCCGCGCTCGGGGGCCGACTCCGCGGGTCCTGGCCGCGCCCCCGACGTGGCGACCCCCGGCTCTGGGCGCCCAACTACTTCAGAGAGAGGCGCCCGGGCCCAGGCGCCGTTGCCCTCCGCGCTGGGGCTGCTCGGGAGAGCCGCGGAGCTCGGCGCGCATGGCGCGGGGCGCACAGGACGAGCCCGGCGCCCCACGGGTCCCGGCGGCCGCGGCCAAGGAGCGCCGGGAGGTGAGGCGGCGTCCCGCGAGGGTTTAGCCCCGCTGCCTCCTGCCCAGCTCTGCTGGGCTCGGCGGGGATTCGCGCGCAGTGAGGGCGCCCGGCCTCCGCGGCGCGCTCTGCTCTGCTCTCCCGCTGTTCGCTGGCTTCCGCGCGGAGGGGGGACCCAGCTACCCTGACGTAAGGAGTCCGAGGCTGAGCGGCGGAGGCGGCGAGGCAGCACGCGCTGCCATCACTTGGGAGACGGCGCCCTCATGTCATCAGCCTTCGGTCCTCCTATCCGGCGGCAGAGGCGGCAAAGGCGCGGTTCCTCTTGGCGACGCCTGGGAGCCACAAGTGGGCGCAGCGGGCACAGCCCGGGCCTAGCTCCTCAGGCAGCCACACTCACACCCACCACACACTTACAGGCACAGACAGGCCCGTCCACATGGCCACGAAGGCTTTTCGAGGGTCACCTAAACCATCCCCCTGCCTGCAAGCAAGACCAAACCTAAACCCGCCAAGTCAAGGAGAGCGTCCGTTCCATAAGCCCCAGGAGGGAAGAACTTTCTGAAAGCCCTTCTGAGTTACTTCTTCAGAACAGAATAAATCTTGTTTCTGGAAGGTAGTTCACACACCTAGCCTTCTACACTCCAAGCCGCTAAATAGGCTCCAGAACACCCCACCACCACCACCGACTCTGACTTTGAAAAGCCCACAGCCCCAAATACAAGAGTGTACTAGTCTCCTGCCCCTTTCTTCCACTCAGATAATGCTGGCCCTTGTTATTCGTATAAAGTTCATTTGAACCAGATCCCTGAACTTGGTGGTAATCTTGGTACATTCAGCTCCCAGCCTGCCACTAACAGGCAAAACCACAGACAGGTTCCTCTGGTCATCCCAGTTGCCCTCTACTGATGTGGGTTTAGCTATTTTAAAAATAGTTCAAAGCAGAGTTCCCCTCGTGGAGCAGTGGTTAACGAATCCGACTAGGAACCATGAGGTTGCTGGTTCCGTCCCTGCCCTTGCTGAGTGGGTTGAGGATCTGGCGTTGCCGTGAGCTGTGGTGTAGGTTGCAGATGTGGCTCGCGATCCCGCGTTGCTGTGGCTCTGGCGTAGGCCGGTGGCTACAGCTCCTATTGGACCCCTAGCCTGGGAACCTCCATATGCCGCGGGAGCGGCCCAAGAAATACCAACAACAACAACAATAACAACAACAAAAGACATAAATAAATAAATAAAAATAGTTCAAAGCCATTCTAAGCCAAAGCGATGACACTGATCTGGAGAATTAGCCATCTCCAATGCAGCATGTGAAAATAAAGGAAGGATGGGAAATGCTCCTGTGGAGCGGGAAGACTCCAGCTCAGAAATCCAAAGACCCAGCTTTTGGTTCTGCTTTTGCCTTATGTGTGACTTGGAGCAGGTCATTCCCTTCTCTGAGACTCCTGTTTTCCTGAAAGACAGGCCCCTGCCCAAGTTCTCCCTGACAGGGGACTGCATGAGGCCGGGCCTGGGAGGCGACTCAGTGGCTGAGGTCGGTGTGTAGCAGAGCATCAGTATCTCTGGAACAACTGTGTGCCCTCCTGGGGCTATTGCTTTGAGGAGAACATTCATTTATCAGGTATTGTGTTCTCATGGATTACTTAAAAATCCATTTTGTCTCTCTCTGGTATTCTGGGCCATCCCCGCTCCACATCATGTTAGTCCAGCCTCTTCCTTCATCAGTGCATCTCTCAGGGCAGAGCAGAAGATCTAGCACCTGGTAGGACCATAGGACGGATTTGTGGGAAACATGCTAAGTCTAACTCAAAACCAAGTTGACCCAAGAGAGGAGGGCACCTGCTATGAGGCATCAGGTGCTTTACAGATGCTGCTTCTCTTACTCATCCCAACTGTCCTATGGATTAGCATTTTCCCATTGTTCAGATGAGAGGACAAAGGCTTTGAAAAATTGTGAGGTGCTTGCCCTCCACCCATATGACAGAGTTGGACTCCTCCCCCCACCCAGACCAGGGGCTCTGAGAACCTGGCATTGAACACATCCTTGGCAGCCAGCTCCTAGCCATATTCTTCATTGGTTTGCTGGGTCCTGGGAGCCCTCCCTTCTGTTCCCTTGGGCTATTTTTGGAACTAGGGAGCCACAGTGATACCAGGAGCCACAGTGACTCATTCCAGTCCTGGCTCTGCAACTTCATATCTGTGTGACCTGGGGCAAATTGTTTCCCCTTCCTGAGCCTCAGCCTCCATGTGTGTACGATGGGAATGACTAACATCCCTACCTCTGTGTTATTGAGAGATTAAGTGAGTTAATTAACATAAAGCTTAGACCAATAGCTGGCTCAGTGAAAGTTCACTCTTAATTATTGATACTTTGAACCCCCATCATCATGTTTAAGATCACTACAATTATACAGGTAGGCAGTAAGCAGGGTGGGAGAAGTAGATTTGTAATTTTAAAAACAGAGGAGTTCCCATTGTGGCTCAGCAGTAACAAGCCCAACTAATATCCACGAGAATTCAGGTTCGATCCCTGGGCTCACTCATGGGTTAAAGGATCCAGCATCGCTGTGAGCCGTGGTGTAAGCCAGAAGCTACAGCTCCAATTCGACCCCTAGCCTGGGAACTTCTGTATGCTGCAGGTGCAGCCCTAAAAAGCAAAATAAATAAATAAATAAATAAATAAATAAATAAATAACAAACAGAGAGACCTGAAGATCATCTTCACTCTCTATCCTCAAAAGCAGAGAAGGGAGACCACACCATTGTCCCCACATTCCCCTGGGCCCATCCTGCTCTGGCTTCCTGCCCTCTATCAAGTCTGTCCAGTGTTTCCAGTCATCAGTCCCACCTGGACAAACATTTCCCAGGCAGATGCTCAGTTTGAATTCCTCAGCCCTGCAGACCCCCCTCTCCCCATCCCAGTGCTTTTTTTCTCTGCAGGATCTGGGCCAGGGAGAAGCAAGGAGGCACAAATGTTTGCTACTCAGGCTTTTCCCCTCTCAGACCTCAGGCAAAGCAGCCTTTCCAGGGGATCAGCATTCCTGGGAGCACTAATGGCCTTGCAGGGAGGAGGGCTACTTCCCAAGGCCAGCCCTCCACCAGGGGCAGGGACAGCAGCAGCTAGAGCACAAAGAGAGCTGGCAGCCTCCTCCCCACCAGGCACATGAGTCATGAGGTCCTTCCCTTGCCCTCCCTCCCTTCCACATGGCAGAGCCAGACAGAGTGGCTGGCTGGAGTGTTTGACACACCTTCTTGTCTGCCTGGCTTCTGTTCCCCATGAGTGACCCACATCATCATCGGTGACTGTCTTCTCATTAATATTAAATCTGACCTTTATTAGCATATTGCTTTCCACTGAGACTGGCTTTATGTTTCAAGGCCCAGTAATGACTCAAATCTGCCCCCAATTGCCCTTAGTAACCCAGCCTGCATTCCTTCTTTCCACCAAGTATTGACAGCCTACTGTGTGCCAACCAGCCCCTCCCACCTTTTCACGTCACAAAGCCCTGTGGTCTGTGACATATAGTTTGATCACAGACTGTCTTATCTGATATTTTAACGACTCCCATGAGAAACAATCCCCACTCTTCATTCATGCTCACTCTAGTATCTTCAATCTGGGATGCCTGTCCACCCTCACTCCCCTGGACTCAACCCTAATTATCCTTCAAGTCCCAGGTAAGCCCCTTGTCTCCAGACAAGCACAATCCCTTGTCTGAAGTCTTCCCTAATGTCTCTTTGAGAAGAATGGACAATTCTTTTCCAGGTACCCTCAAAGTACCTTGAATGTATCATGTATCATGTACCCTGTATCATGTATCATTCAACCAAACATTTGTTTACTTGTGAGCCTCCCCAACCAGGGCATGAGTTCTAGTAGGGCAGGAATCATGCCATTTATTCATTCATGCATTGTGTCATTCATGTATCTATTGATCCCTGCTGTATGCCAGGCATGGTGCCATGTGCTGAAGGTGCAGCAGAGGCTTCCTTAACTCCCTCCACCTCTTTCTACTTGTGCTGTTTGAGTTTACATCTAAACAGCCACAATCTGGCATGGCTATATGTTGACATGCTTCCTTTGAGGTGGATGTGTGCCCCCAACCAGACTGCAAGCTCTTTAGAGATCTCATCTTGAATACACTGGCCCCTCTTTTGCATTCATCTTCAAGGGGAAGGGCATCAGGATATGAAGTCAGGACTGGGAATTTGGAGTTAATAGATGCAAACTATAGCTTTTGGAATGGATAAGCAATGGGATCCTGCTGTATAGCCCTGGGAACTATGTCTGGTCATTTGTGGTGGAGCATGATAATGTGAGAAAAAAGAATGTATACATGTATGTATGACTGGGTCACCTTGCTGTGCAGCAGAAAATTGACAGAACACTGCAAATCAGCTATAATGGAAAAAATAAAAATCACTATTAAAAAATGATATGAAGTCAGAAAGGTAGGCTTGGGCCACATTACACAAGGTCTTAAGGTTAAAGATGGGAGAAATTTGAGCTTGTATATTCGCTGATGAAAATGGTATAGATAAAGGGGGGAAATCAAAAATCAAGATAAAGCTGGGATAGTTAAATGCCTGAAGTTCCTGGTAACTAAGTCATTACTGAAGGTCAATGAAAATCTTTATCTTTAGCAATGATAATAAGAGCCAATGCTTACTGAGCGCTAACTGTGTCTGCCAAGAGTTTTAGATATATTCTTTTAATGTTCTATGAGATATGTGCCCCTATTTTATAGCTGAGGAAATGGGAGGTAAATCCATATATTGACAAATATCACTGTTTTGTGTAATTTTCCCAAAAGTTGTTCCAGGTCATGTTGGGATCCAAAGCAAATATCTTTCCAGATCTCCAGCACCAGCCATGAGGTCATTCCGGCTAAAAAAAATAAATGAATGTGTGTTATGTTTACCTCCTAACTAAATTGTGAGCCTCTAAATGGAAGGAACTATCATGAGGACATAGTAAATGTTCAGTAAACATTTTAATTCTTGATTATTTTATATTGCTTAAAATTTTCATTTATGTTATCTCATGTGATTTTATCAAGAGTAAAAATTTTAAAAAGATACTCTTTATGGTGGAAGAGTAAGAAAGGAGGTCAAGGAGTTCCCATTGTGGCTCAGTGGTAATGAACCTAACTAGTATCCATGAGGATGAAGGTTTGATCCCTGGCCCTGTTCAGTGGGTTAAGGATATGGCATTGCCGTGTCCTGTGGTGTAGGTCACAGATGTACCTCAGATCTGGTATTGCTGTGGCTGTAGGCAGGCAGATGCAGTTCCAATTGGGCCCCTAGCCTGGGAACTTCCATATGCCACAGGTGGCCCTCCCCCCCAAAAAAAGAAAGGAGGTCAAAGGAGGAGCACCAACTTTCTTTGTTAGCTGAATAAGTTCCTATTGGCCTTTGAAAAACAAGAGTTTTCCTTCCTCCCTCCCTTTCTCCCACCCTTCCTTCATCATTCATTTATTTTCTCATTCATTCTCTCAGTAAAAATTTTATTGAAAACCTACTATATCCAGAATGCTGTGCTGTGCTGGAGTCGGGTGGGGGGGAGCATGGAGGGGGGATTCAAGATGAGGTCTTTGCTAAAGAACTTACAGTCTAGTTGAAGAAACAAGACTAATAAATAGAAAGCTCCCAAGCAGCCACATAAGACATCTATTTAGGTGGTGTAGACAAAGATATAGACAGGAAAAGGCTACCAAAATTAAGGTGGTGTAGCCATGGCACTTGAGGAAGCCTGTCCCAGGATAGAGAGAAAGAGAATAACCTTAAAAGGAGTTCCCGTCGTGGCGCAGTGGTTAACGAATCCGACTAGGAACCATGAGGTTGCGGGTTTGGTCCCTGCCCTTGCTCAGTGGGTTAAGGATCCGGCATTGCCGTGAGCTGTGGTGTAGGTTGCAGACGCGGCTCGGATCCCGCGTTGCTGTGGCTCTGGCGTAGGCCGGTGGCTACAGCTCCGATTCAACCCCTAGCCTGGGAACCTCCATATGCCGCGGGAGTGGCCCAAGAAATAGCAACAACAATAACAAAAAAAAGACAAAAAATAAAATAAAGAAAAATAAAAGAATAACCTTAAAGGACAGATGAGATTTGAACTCATAAGTGGTCTGTGTGGATAACAGAGATCAAGCCTTCCAGAGAGTGTTTGGGGACACAGCAAAGAGGCTAGTCTATACAGGACAGAGGGGACTATGCAGGGTTGGGGCAGACAGTAAACTGTAAGTGCTATCTTTCCCAGTAAGACCCCACTCTCTGCAAGGACTGATTAATTTGCCCTCTGGCTCCACTGTCTTTATGTCACTTTAGGACTTTCTAGAGATATTGTTGTGGATATTGCCCTTTGCCTCTCTTTGCATATCCAGTCCTCAGCCCCTCAGTCTTTCACCGTTTACTGAGTGATGGATTTGAAAGGAAGATAAGGGAAATAACATTTTCTCCTCTGTGCTGTGTTCTAGGCTAGGTGTTCTATTGGGTGTGGGTACCACAGCCTCTCCCAGTCCTTTCAGGCAGGAACAGGTGCCCCACAATCACAGGCCAGAGGGTGGGCGGGACTGAGTACACAGGCTCCCTCTGTTCTGAGAGGCTGGGCCACCGTGACCTGAGGGCTCTGTTTCCATTTCCAGCTCCAGCTCCTGAGATGCTGAAGGGGGAGGAGAAAGAGCACTCCAGCCTCAGCCCCTAAAGATACTGAGACAGCCCTACTCAGAAGCCGGTGAGGAAGTGCCCACCAGACCCATTAGCCCAGAAACAGCAGCAACACATCTGAGTCAAGAGGGTCAGCCAGCCCCTGAAAGTCCTCGCCTGCTTTTCTCATAGACTGAGGCTGGAGTCCAAATTATCTCTGCTTTGAGGAGGAGCTGGCTTTGGCTGGGTCTTCACACAGCTGGGGTCTGTAGCTGTCCCTCATCTCCAGAGCCCAATTCCCTTGCAATGCCCCCAACTGCCAGAGACAGCAGTCTCTGAAACCTCAGAGGATGGTAATTTAAGCTGGGACTCCCCCACTAAGCCACACTGTACCAGCTATTGAAGCCACATTGCCCACCTTGCTTCCTTCCATCCTCCTTCAGGCATTCTAATTACTCATCCATGCAGCAAGAGTTTACTGAGTGCCTATTATGTGCGAGGAAGGGGGGATCCAGTTGAAAGCAGAAACTTCTTTCCCTTGCTGAGTAAGCTTACACAGATTCCTTTCCAACCTCCATTCTTGCCTTCCCAATAATATCCACCAACATGAACCTTGCCTCACCCAAGCCATCTATGCTTCGGGCTGGGCTGACACATGTGACAAGTAACAATCTCAGATGGCTTTTGGGGTATCCTGCTTCTCTGAGTGACATTTCCCCTCTGGGAGGCTATACGTTCTTCAGACAAAGACTCTGCCATTTGGTCTCCTCATCCCCACAGGGTTGGCCCTAACCACTCAACACACATTTGTGGGATGGAACAAAATGAGACAGGAAACCCAATGGTGGAAGCATTTCTCCCTGGGCAGCACACCCAGCCAGCCATAGCCCCAGAGGCCACCAGAGAAGTATGGTTTCTTTTTTGTGTTTTCTCTGCAAGCTTGTGCAAACCTTGTGCTGTTAATAAAGCAAGTTTCCATGTCCTGAAAACACACCTATGGATTGCGGACTAAAGCAGGCTTTTGATTCAAAAGTTAATCCAAGACTGTAAGGATTTCTCCTAGATGGAGACCCAACTTTTTGTTCATCCAAAGGTAGAACTTGGCCATGGAGCATGGTCCTCTCCCAACTGTACCAACATTAATGGGGGATGCTACCCCAGGCTAGGCACTGAAGATACGTCTTGGCCCTGAAGACATACATGAAGCAGGGCATTGAAAAATACAGTGCCACAGGGCTCCTGAGACCTCAGCAATCTCTGTGAACTCCTAGAGCACGTGGACATATCTTCCAGTACCATCTTCCAGTGACTCCCCTTATTACCATCTTCTGGATCCCTGACAGGCATTTCTTTCCTCCAGGATCCTGTATTAATTTGATTAGATATGGGGGTGAGGATGGTGGGTCACGTATGACAGCAAGTCTAGCTAAGACCCCAACTTGCTATGTAGCTTGTACCCTATGCAAGCCTGTACCCATCTTGCTTGTACCCTGTGATTCTATTAAAACTCAGCCTCACTCATGCCTGTCTGCCTCTTGAGCAAGGGAAGTCCAGTCGTTCCCCAGGGCGCACCTTGCAGGCCTGCCGCTGTCCATGGTGCTAATGGCTGTGGCTGCCAGACTTCCCTTGGCAGGAAGGAATCAGGTTTCAGAAATCCAAGAATTAAGTCCTGTTCCCAGACTTTGATGTGCGGCCATAGCTCTGTGTGGAAATGTTAGACATTCCACATATGCTCTCTCTCTCCCAACCTCATCCCTGCACAAGAGACTTCCTCTCTGACCGGGACAGAGGTTGCACAGCTGAAAGTAACAGTTCTTCCCTCTGGCTCTCGACTTTCCTTCCTCTTGGCTATTCACTCTGTGTAACCACTCTCTCTCTCTCTCTCTCTCTCTCTCACACACACACACACACACAGCATGAAACACAGGTGTAAATTAGGCAACCCCCAAACCTCTTCAACAATCATTTTCACTCCCAGTCAGGAAAGAGAGAAATCAAGCACAAGATTTAAAATGCACCTGTGACAACACCAAAAGGGCTTCCTCCAAATTCTATTAAATTTTCTTTTCTCATATTTTGAACTATGTGGAAGGGGTATATGGTCCTGGTACATTCATACAGGGAGGGCCGCTGCCTTGTGAGAAGATGGCCACTTTGCCAGCCTGATTTGGGATCATCAGGAATCAGAAAAGTCCACCAGCCTCCATCTTCCAGATAAAGGGTTCAGGCCCTATTGAAGTCACATGCAGGCCCAAGGCAGCAATTCTCAAAGGATTTCCCATGAGCTCATTCTTGAAAGAAAAAAAAATTCCTAAGTAAAACTGGTTTGGAAAACTCTGGGTGAAAAAGTTCTCATGTGTATATTTGTCTAGCTGATGCAAATTCCAGAACTTTCACTAGACTAATATTCATTATGCTGTTTTCCTGTGACATATCTGACCAGATTTTATGTATGCACTGGAGCATAGATTCTAGAACTTGAGTTCCAATTCATAGAGTCTTGCTTGAGTTCCAATCTTGGCTCTGCCATCAACTAGCTGTATCGCCTTGAGCAGGTTCCTTTCTCTCTCGTGCCACTGCTTCCTCATCTGTGAAATGGAAACAACAGCACCTACCTCGGAAGGTTGTTGTGAAAATTAAATGAGGAGTGCCTGGAATGTAGTAAGCCCTAGAGGAGCTGTTAGAAGAGTGCCTGGAATGTAGTAAGCCCTAGAAAATTATTGCCTACCATTATTATCAGTTCAGGGGAACTGATCTTTGTGAAACCCAATCTGACAAATGCGTCATCTATGGAAGGCTCCCACGGAGTGGCACACAGCCTTTTACACAAGCTGTTTCATTTTCTCTACTTGGAACGTCCTTGCTACTTCAAGCTCTTGATGAATTCCTTTTAGCCTTTGAAACCCAATTCAAGAATTTCCTCCTAGGAGAAGCTTTCTGTGACTCTATTAAGCAAAAGCTAGTCACTCTCTAAAATCTTAAAGTAACATTTTAGCTTAGAGTTGCCTTTGATTAGAGAATTTGCACAGTAAATTGCAATGATTCCTTTATGTATCTCTCTCCCCCAGTGGACTATGAGCTCTTCAAGGGCAAAAACTACATTCCATTTATCTCTAGGGCATAATTAAGTAAGTGTGAATGTTTTCATGTTGCCTGGGAAGGGTGACATAGGAGTTCCTCTACTGCTCACTACCACAGTGATGTGAAAAGCATGAATGACTCATACCTAATCACTTATCAGCCATGTGATCTTGAGCAAGTCACTTCTCTTCCCTAAACCTATTCTTCATCTTAAAAATTAGTAATACTCCTTACCTCTTGGGGTTTGAGGATTAGAGGGAAATAACAACCCTTCCCATTCCTTCAACATGCACTCACACATTCCTAAGCTCTCAGCTCCATCCCACTCCAACCCAGGCCTTCCACACAGTTCTTCCCACAATCCTCAAATCCTACTCAGCCCCTGTACCACACAAAAGAGTCATTTTCTGAGAACTGAATGCAGCTACCTCTCTGAAGCCCTCTTAAAATGTGAATATCCTAGGGGAGGGTAACTTATTGAGTCTTTAACATTTTAGTCTGAAGTAGTATGGTAGAGGCTTTCTGAAGATGACTTTACAGCCTGGGAGCTGGGTACCAGGGATCCATAAAGGCTGACCAGGGGAAGGCAGCCTGTGAAATGGAAAGAGAGTAGATCTTGGTGTCTGAGCTGGGTTCAGATCCTGGCCTGTTAGTACTGGGTGACAATCCTCCAAGCCTGGGCTTCCTCACCTATCAGAGAGCAAATGAGACCATATATTCAGAGTGCCTGGCACTTCATAAACACTCAGAAATTTTGGTTCCCTCTCTCCTGCTTTTTTTTTGTCTTTTTTTTTTTTTTTTTTTTTTTTTTGCTATTTCTTTGGGCCACTCCCGCGGCATATTGGAGGTTCCCAGGCTAGGGGTCCAATCGGAGCTGTAGTCTCCGGCCTACGCCAGAGCCACAGCAACGCGGGATCCGAGCCGAGTCTGCAACCTACACCACAGCTCACGGCAACGCCGGATCGTTAACCCACTGAGCAAGGGCAGGGACCGAACCCGCAACCTCATGGTTCCTAGTCGGATTCGTTAACCACTGCGCCACGACGGGAACTCCTCTCCTGCTTTTTCACATCAAGAGAAGTGACAGGAAGAGGGAGGGGGGTAGAGGTGGGGGTGAGGCCCAGGTTGAAACCAGCCGTTGCCCTGGTAGATTCATTTTCATCAGGGCTGGCCTGGTGGTTAAGGAAAAGGGAGGTAGATGAGGAGGTAGATGAAGTGGGAGCGCCTCTTTGACTCCTGTTCATCACTCTGGAGATGGGAGGGAGGGTGGACTAGCCTGCTTCTCACACTTATTCCCTTCCTAGCTCCCCACCTGGAGACACTCTGCCCAGGCCTTCTCAGCCACAGGTTGGCAAAGCTACTTTACATGCAGGAGGCCAAGCCAGCTGGCTGAGGGTGGCCTATGTTGACACAAACACAGGAAGGGTCTGCAGGAAACATGGATGGCTGGGGCCTCTGTCTCCAAGATGGCAAGAGAGCTGCAGGGCTGGGCATCCGCATAATACCACAGACGTGTGCAGAATGCAAGCAGGCCCGGGCCTGGGAACCACCAGTACCAGGGCAAGAGCAAACTGGTGCTCAGGGGTTGTAGGGGCTGGTCTTGGCACAGGAGCCATTCCCGCTGACTGCATCCTCCTCTGGGACCCTCACTCCTCTTTCCCATCCAAGTCCCAGAGTGGAGAGAGGGAAGGCATGTCTGCTGTGTGCCTGCCACATGCCAAGGCTTTGCTCATGTCCATGAGCTTGTTCTACCATTATCCCTGCAGAGCACCCAGCGGGGTAGTGAAGTCCACTCTCCAATAAGGGAGCATTCAGGGGATCTGTGAACTTGAATGCAGAAGAAACACATCTTTATTATCATCCTACTTGAAATTTAGCATTTTCTTCTTTAGGGAAGCAAACAAGGAACCAGGAGTAGTGCTAGCGATACTTGTGACTTTATCACCAAGAAGAGTCACAAGTATTCTTGTGACATAGCACAGCAATTACAGATATTATGATGCAGTCAGAATGTGTGGGCTCTCACTAGTCTAATCAACAGAATGCATTCATAGGAAAGCACATGTATTACCGTATCATGAATTTGTGCTGTAAAACATTCTGAAAATTATTTTTAATAAAGTCCTTTGTCATCTTGTGCATTTTATTTTATGCATATGGAAGAATATTTCAGAGGAGCAGTCTATGGCCTCACCAAGCTGCAAAAGGGGTTGTTAGTACAAAAAGTTAGGGGATCTCCCTTGTGGCTCAGTGGGTTAAGGACCTGGCATTGTCACTGCTGTGGCTCTGGTTACAGCTGTGGTGCAGGTTTGATCCCTGGCCCTGGAATTTCATGTCCCAGGTGTGGCCAGAAAAAGTAAAAAATAAAAAAAAATTAAAAATCATGAATTAAAACATTTTTGAGTTTCGTAATGGCACAGAGGGTTAAGGATGTGGCATTGTCACCAATGTGGTTTAGGTTACTGCTGTGGTTAGGGTTTAGTCCCTGGCCTGGGAAATTCCATATGCTGTGGGTACAGCCAAAAAAAAAGGTTAGGAACCTTGCTCTGGAGCCAGGAGTTTCTAATTCTGGCCTGCAATGTGCTGTGTGACCTTGGGCACATAACTTAATTCTTCTGTGCCTCAGTTGCCTCATTTATAAAATGGGAACAATAATAGTACTATGACATCTGGTACTTAGAGGGTTAAATATGATCAAAGTCTTAGCACACTGCCCTGATACCAAAATGGTTCTATTACCCTGATTCATCCTCCCCTCCCCAGGCAGAGGGAGCTCACTCAGCCCACCTGTAACATGTAGAATTCCACCAGAGAAGCAGAGCTAATAGGAGATATATATTAAGGGATTTGTTGCAAAGAATTAGCTTATACATTTCTGAAGCCAGTGAGGCAAATCCAAAATCCACAGGGCAGGCCACCCAGAAGAGCAGGTTGGAACACTCGGGCACAGGATGAAGCTGTTGTCCATCCATAGTGGGAATTTCTTCTCAGAAAAGCCTTCACTCTGCTCTTAAGGTTTCTGTGCTGACTGAATCAGGCACATCCACATTGTCAAGGAAATCTCCACTATTTAAAGTCAACTGTGGGAGGAGTTCCCATTGTGGTTCAGTGGTTAACCAACCTGACTACTATCCATGAGGATTAGGGTTCGATCCCTGGCCTTGCTCCGTGGGTTAAGGATCCAGCGTTGCTGAGAGCTGCAGTGTAGGTCGCAGACATGGCTCAGATCTGGTGTTGCTGTGGCTGTGGTGTAGGCCAGCAGCTGTCGCTCTGATTTGACCTTTAGCCTGGGAACCTCCACAGGCCATGGGTGCAGCCCTGTAAAATGACACAGAGACGATAAAAATTAAAAATTAAAAAAAAATAAAGTCAACTTAGGGAGTTTCCATTGTGACACAGTGGTAGTGAATCCAACTAATATCCATGTGTATGCGGGTTCAATCCCTGGCCCTGCCCAGTGGGTCGGGGATCTGGCATTGCCATGAGCTGTGGTGTAGGTCGAGGATGTAGCTTAGATCTGGTGTTGCTGTGGCTGTGCTGTAGGCTGACAGCTGCAACTCCAATTCGACACTTAGCCTGGGAACTCCCACATGTGGCAGGTGAGGCCCTAAAAACCCCCAAAAATATATAAATAAAATCAACTGATTCTATCATCAAAAACATTAATCTGGGAGTTCCCGTAGTGGCGCAGTGGTTAACAAATCCGACTAGGAACCATGAGGTTGCGGGTTCGGTCCCTGCCCTTGCTCAGTGGGTTAAGGATCCCACGTTGCCGTGAGCTGTGGTGTAGGTTGCAGACGCGGCTCGGATCCCGCTTTGCTGTGGCTCTGGTGTAGGCCGGCGGCTACAGCTCCGATTCGACCCCTAGCCTGGGAACCTCCAATATGCCGCGGGAGCGGCCCAAAGAAATAGCAAAAAGACAAAAAAAATTAAAAAATTAAAAAAAAACATTAATCACATATTAAACAAACAAGCAAAACACCTTCACAGCAACACCTAGTGTTTGATTGAATAACTGGGAACTATAGCCAGGCCAGTTTGTCACAGAAAACTTAGCGCACACTACCCAAGGAGAGGTCGGAGAGTGCCAGAGATTTCCCCCTGGAGGGAAGAGTCAGTGCAGACCCCTGCTCCACCTCTGGCACAGAGCCTGACCGGTCCAATGCCCCTCACCTCTCTTGTGTGAGTCGTCTGGGCCCCTCCATGTGCTCACAGAAAAGGCCGTGAGCTCTAAGCACCTCAGTGCAGCATTTAACTTGGTCCTGGCCTCAGCTGGGACACCAAGGTAAGCAAGTCATGCCCTTAGGGCCCCCTCCTGCGGGGAAGGGGTGGGGGTTGACAGACA
Organism: Phacochoerus africanus; assembly: GCF_016906955.1. Lineage (NCBI taxonomy): Eukaryota > Metazoa > Chordata > Mammalia > Artiodactyla > Suidae > Phacochoerus > Phacochoerus africanus. The sequence goes on from NC_062546.1 coordinate 89,076,195, forward strand.
ACTAGGGGACAAGAGCCCCTCAGAAGTACACATCAGGTGCAGCCTTCGCTCCTGGAAACAAGAGCGTCTTCAGGATGGAATTTCTGCGGGGCTGGTTTGGCTCGCTCTGGATCAGAATCTTGACTCTAACTGGTAGGTAGACTTTGCCTGCAGTCCGTCTGCTGGGGACTTTATGAAGAAGCAAAAGCATGACTTAATCATCACAGCTGAAAACCCTCGGCAAGCTCCCAACTGAGCCCAATCTGCTCCGGCCCCTCTTCAGGGAAGGGGAGCGGGGACCCCTGAGTATCTATTGCTCTGTGATCTGCTGCAAACACTAGCGGAGCCATAGTCCCTGCCTCTCTACCTGAGGCAGCCGTCCCAGGGGGTGGGGGACGGTCTGTGTTCTTTGCTCTCTGACGCAAGGGTGTCTTCCCGCTTAAAGTCAGAAGGTGTGCAGGCCCTTGACTCTGCGTGGCTGCCCCCTGGTGGCAGAGGGCTGTTATTAGTGTCTAATCCCTTCTAGCCCAAGTTCACGGAGGTTAAGCCTCAGCTTCTGTCTGGGGAAGCCAGGGAAGAGGTCTGAGAGAAAAGGAAACGACCTCACAAAACCACATGCAAAGTCACAGGGATGTTAAAGAGAGGGGATCTTGAACCCTGCAGCCTTGTAAAATACGAGAAGGCAGAGGGGAGAGGGGGTTACTTCTGGTTGGTAGAAATAAAATAGGAATGAGGAGCGTGAGAGACTGTTGACAATGCTGAAAGAGGGAACCAGCTTTGCCAAATCCTGGGTCAACCTAGGTCCTCATAAACGTAGAAACAGGACAGTCTGATCCTCTAAAGGCAGTGAAAACCTTTGTTCTAAAGAACCCCTGCCCGTCCTCTTTTATGTGTCTCATAACATGGCCTCAGGCCCAAAGCAACCAGCTCACCAATAACAGAAGGATTCCTGGGACCAGAAGAAAACTGGACAGGGAACAGAGCCCACATAAAGCACAGGCCTCTTCCCAGTAACGAGGAGACCTCCACCCCAGTAACATCATCAGCCAGAGGGGGATCAGAAGGGTTAAACTCATTGTAAATCAACTATAATAAAAAAATCTTTTTAAATAAGGTCTTACTATATAGCACAAGGAGCTATATTCAATATCCTGTGATAAGCCATAATGGAAAAGATATGAAAACGAATGTATATATTTTATGTATATATATGTATATATAACTGACTTACCTTGCTGTACAGCAGAAATTAACACAACATTGTAAACCAACCTTCAATAAAATTTTAAAAAAAAGGTTTAAACTTTACCTCTCTCTACAAAATCATAACAGAGTTTAAAGGTACAGAGGGGAGCAGGTGAGTCAGGTTTAAACGTGCTACAGGGCAGCAGGAGTAGGCTGTGTATACATCCTTTCGGGACAACAGCCGTATCGCCTGGTGTCTTATGTAATACTCATAACAACGCCTCCAGAAATATGTTATTAGCCCCATTTTACAGATGAGGAGCCCTTGAAGTTCAGAGATGTTAAGTGATTTCCCCAAGATCACACAGCAGTTAAGGAGCCCAAGTGATATGTGACCCTAGCTTACATGCAGCCTTGTGCTGCCTTCCATAAGGGTTTGGACATTCCGAAGCAGGTTTGCAATCACCATGACAGTGCTCCCTCACTAGCCCCTGGCAGATGGAAAGCATGGCCCCCGAGGCTGTGCTGGTAGGTATCATGATCTCCATTTGACACACGATAAGACTGAGGCCTGGAAAAGAGTTGAATCACACCACAGCTATCAGCAGTAGGAAGAGCTTGGGCAAGAGACCCTTGTGAGCCTGGGGTTCATCACCAGGACAATGGAGCTGACAGCGCTGCAGCAGACAACCCCAGCCCATGCCACCTCAGCATATGCAGGCCACCCTCCTGACTGTCAGTATTTGCATCGCTATGCCCGAGGTGTAGAAAGGGCTGACTGGCTGCCAGCACTCTGTGCTCTGATTCTTTGCCCAGAAGGTGGGATGAACCTTGGCATCAGAGACTCTTGGGAGCAGCCCTTCACCAGCGGCCAGCAGGAGCTGTGTGTAAGCACTCCTTTGAAGGGGGCACACCTCTCCCAGCCCTGTCCTGCCTCGCACACACTCCTGTCTCCAGCTCTGCTTCCTCGCAGCAGAGGAGCACTACACGAGCTCACATGTGTACATCCATGGCTTGCTCTTTTGTGGGTAGTGGTGAGGGAATTTTAAACTTGTAGTACTTTGTATTTGTACTTGCATTTCCTCTGTTCTCCGATCCCCCAAGAGTGTGGCAGTTCCCTGGATTCTACTGGCCTCTTTAAGGCCCTGGAAATGTCTCAAGCTCTCAGCTACCCTTATTCCGAGGGCCGGAAGTGAAAGTTCAGGCTTTCGCTCAGCTCCCCAGTCTGTCATTTGGCCCCTGTACCCAAGTAGAGTCGGGGGCCAGAGAAATAGCTGACCCTGGCTTCTGGCTGGGACTCTATTCACCTCTCAGCAACCTGTGCTGCCTGGAAAGACCAGAGGTGAGTCCTTCCATGCACCTATATCCCCCTTTCTGGAGTTTTCTTTCCAGAAACCAGAGAGGCTGACTGTGCTGGGCACACGGCTGCCCTGCTTGCCTGAGCAGCCTCCTTGTCTTTAGCAGTGAGGTCCCACTGCCTACTCCTGCCCCAGGCCCCTGGTCACTTCCCTACCCCCATGTGACTCCCACAGTCTGGAGTCCCTGCCTCTGTCCTGCCAAGAAAAGATGAGCTTTCACAAATATAGTGAATTTGCAATTTCTCTTCTTTCTTTCTTTTTTTTTTTTTGACCATGCCCATGGCATGTGGAGTTTCCAGGGGTAGGGAATGAACCCACACCACACCACTGACAACGTTGGATCCTTTGCCCCAAGATTCAAATCCAGGCTAGTCTGATCCCCCGAACATGGGCTTTACCTCAAAGTTGGCCCTCAGAACTGAAATAGGGACAGGCTGGAAGAAGAAAAGCCAGGCCTCTCTCCCTGCCCCTTCCTGATTTTGCCTTGGGGTTGGAAGAAGACACAGAGGCAGGGACCCCTCTCCCCACCTCCCAGCTGTATCTCCATGAATTAGGCTGGAGCCTGTCTGCTGGGCCCATCAGAGCTCCCTGTGTGTCCTCCCATGGCCAGCAGGCCCCTGGCAGCTATGGTCAGGGAGCCCAGCTGGCCCCAGCCAGCCCCCCGCCCACCCTGGGCCCTGCTCAGAGGACAAAGCTGAACTGATTCTGTCAGGAAAGGTTAGACTTGTCTCCCAGGCTGGCTGGATGTGGGGGGAATGAGACAAATGCATTCAGACAGCCCAGATCCAGAGCGCTATCTGTCAAACATGCTGGCCACCTCTCCGGCAGTGCTCTCCCTGGAAAGATCATGCAGGCTCCATCCGTTCTGTCTGAGAAGGCTGGCATCCTGGCCTGAGGCTCATGGGAGGAGATAGATGGGAGGAAGCAAGTGCCTGCAAGCTGAGGACCCCTGGAGGACAAGTGTTAGGACCTGCTACCTCCAGGCCCTTGTGAGAGGCCCAGACATCGCCTTCTGCCCCAGGTAGAGGCTAACCAGGCACCTGACTCTGAGATGATTACAGCTGGGTAAGCCCAGCCTGGCTTTGGCCCTGTCGGAACACCACAGGTTGGGTGAATGGAGGAGGGCTGATGACTGGGTGAACAAATACCTCTGTCTGTGAGACGGTTCTAGCCTGCTTCCTGCAGAGGCTCCCCCACCTCCCCACTGGCCTCAGACCCCACATACTTCCTGCATAGACCCGCTGGCATGGTAGCAGGCATGCTTGACAGAGTCAGCAGGAATGAAACCCACAAGCCTCCAAGCCCCTCCTCAGGGTGAGTATGCAGTGGGCAATTCTGCCAAGCTGAGCCCCTCCCAGCATGCAGCCTGTCAGCACCCTGTGAGTGGCCATCTCTCCTCCCAAGCTTACCCAGCCTTCCCCTGGGAAATTCAAGAACCAAAAACGACACTGAGGTGATAGAATCCTGCTAATAAGAATCTGAGTGTCACCCATGAAAAAAAAAAAAAAAAAAAAGGAGTTCCCGTTGTGGCGCAGTGGTTAACGAATCCGACTAGGAACCATGAGGTTGCGGGTTCGGTCCCTGCCCTTGCTCAGTGGGTTGAGGATCCAGCGTTGCTGTGAGCTGTGGTGTAGGTTGCAGACGCGGCTCGGATCCCACGTTGCTGTGGCTCTGGCGTAGGCTGGCAGCTCAGCTCCGATTTGACCCCTAGCTTGGGAACCTCCATATGCCGCGGGAGCGGCCCAAGAAATAGAAAAAAGACAAAAAAAAAAAAAAGAATCTGATCACCCATGGCATCAGGCAAAGCGGATTTCTTGTCAGTTAGCTCACCTGGCTAGGATTCCAGCCATGAACATGGAAGCTACAGGGTCTGAGTAACAGGAAGTTCTTTTGAACTAAATGTTTATGTTTTCCCTATGCCAAAAATATTCATGTGTTGGAACCCTACTCCTCAAGGTGATGGTATTAGGATGTGGGATCCTGGGGAGCTGGTTGGGATTGGGTGAGGCCATGAGGATGCACCCTCATGAATGAGATTAGTGCCCTTATAGGAGTCACAGGAGAGCTTACTTCCTCCCCCTCCCTTGTGAGGATACAGGAAGTTGGCCATCTCTGCAGCCTGGAAGAACTCTCATCAAACACCAGATCTTCCAGTGCATTGATCTTGGACTTCCCAGCCTTTAAAACAGTGAAAAGTACATTCTGTTGTTTGTAAGCTATGCAGTGTATGAGATTTTGTCATTGTACCCAAACTGCCTATGACAACAGGTTAGAGAACAAAAATTAAGCTGTCATTAGAATCACTCCTGGCCATGATTCCTGGCCTGGCCTCTAATTATCTGTGTTACTTTGGCCCTTCTGAGATTTGTCTGCCTCCCATCTGTCTCCTTTGCCCCCCAAAAAAATGATTTAGGGGGAGCTGAAGCCAATCTTCTTAACACCACCTCCTGGGTACTCTTTTAATGAACACCTGCTCTGTGCCTGGTATTTTTCTAGGTTCTCAGAATACAGTGAACAAAGCAGACAATTCATGCCCTCAGGGAGCTCATCTCAGAGTGGGCTGGTAGGCCCTCAATCGCATCTTCCTCTTCATAAGGCACACGAGAATATCAAAACTCCTTCAGACTCACCACTGAAGGTCACCTTTCGGTGTGGCAACAAGCCTCCATGTGCTGCATGGGGTAGGCCTGCCCTGTGCCAACCTGTGAAAAAGCCAGAGCCACAGGAGGGGGTGCGAGGTGGGTGCCAACAGTAAGTTCAGCACCAGGCAGGTGGCGAGACACACCAGTTAGGCCCGTTAACTCAGGGTTCAGGGCCCCCACCTTCCAGCCAGCCTCGAGGCACTAGAGAGCCTTGAGCCTTCCTTGAATTTGTAAATTTTTTTTCTTTTTAGGGCTGCACCTGCAGCATAAGGAAGTTCTCAGGCTAGAGGTCTAATCAGAGCTGCAGCCGCTGGCCTATACCACAGCCACAGCAACGCCAGATCCCAGATGTGTCTGCAACCTACACCCCAGCTCACGGCAAAGCTGGATCCTTAACCCACTGAACAGGCCAGGGATCGAACCCACAGCCTCATGGATCCTGGTTGGGTTCGTTAACCACTGAGCCACGAAAGGAACTCCCATCCTTGAACTCTTTTAAGAAGTTCTTTCCTCAGATGCAGAACCTCCAAGGTTAGCCCTGCAGGCCACTCTGAGGCTAGAAAGGCTTCACTTCTATTCTTTCCCTTGATGATCACTTTGATATCAACAACACCCCACCCCTGCCATCAGGTCTTAGTGCTGCTTCCCCCATGAACACTGGCCAAAGAGAACACTCAGGACCTTTTTCCCAAAAACCCACACCCATACACAGGAGCTTCCAGCAATACCTGGGAAAGAACTGGAAGACAGAAAGAGGGATTAAGGAGCCTGGAGCCCTTACGGTCTTCCTACAAAAACAGGGCTTTCTTCCTGCCAACTTCTTGGCCGTTGCCAGGCCCTGCCTGGCCTTGCCTCCTGGACACTGGCACACACAAGACTATTAAACCCTACTCAGTCCAGAGTCAAGCTGAAAAAGCCAGCCCCTCTCTTCTACCTACACAAACCTGTCCTCACATACATGGCTCGCTGACGAGGACTCCCTTCCAGAAGACCCAACCTCTGGCAACAGGTTGATGGCTTCCCTGATGGACCACAGCAGAACAACAGCAGCTCAGTGATGAACAACAACCCCACACCCCGTCAGGAGGAGCCCATGCTGCAACCACAGGAGCCGAGGTTCTGAGTACAGCAAGGAGAGGTCTCCCTGCAGTGTGGCAGAGGTGAGCAAGGTTAATCACAGGGTTCAAAGTCAGCCTCAGGCTGAATGGAAGGTTGGCCTAAACTGCCCCATCTGGGCCCCCCACCTGCGTTGCCCAAAGAATTCTGCTCCCTAAAACCCCCATGCTCCCCAGAAGGAAGCTTTAGTAGCTGTTTCCCCATGAAACCAGTGTGTATGCAATGTTTCCTAATAAAATGCAAAGGCTGTCTGAGGCACTCCAGCCCCCTCATTTGGCTCTGAGGTGTAATTAATACATAAATTAAGCTCCTACAGACTCACAAATGCCCAGGAAAAAAATTGAAAAATAAAATTAATTTGCCCATATGACTCCATCTGTCAGCTCTGAGTGAACACCACATAACAGATCCTGAGGCTCTGGTCCAGCGCTGCTCCTGCCCTGCTCTGGGGAAGCTGGCTCTTTGAGACACCTGTAGGGAACCAGGGGCTCTGGACATGGGCCTCCTGGAAAGCAGGGAGGTTGTGGGTGCAGGGCTGCAGGCTGGGAGCCAAGGCAACCAGGGAGCATCGAAGGACCTGCAGATGTGGCCCCGGGAGACAGTGAGGGATGGAGAGCACGGCTCCAGGGCACTTGTCTCTGAGACAAGCAGCTGCATCCTTCTCTGGGCAGAACTTGCAGTGGGCATGGGGGGAGCAGAGAACTAGACCAGGACTAAGACTTGGCCTCCTCCTCCACCCTGTCACCTCTGTCACCTACCATCTACAAGAAGAGAAAGGCTGGAAAGGAAACAGAAACTGGAGGGGAGAAAGGAGGAGACAGGAGGCCAGTCATGACGGTAGCAGTAGAGTCGACAACCACACACATGTTTATGTGTAGCCGCGGCTTTCACATTCAGTGTGTCACTGGATAGTCGGGAAAAAGGACAAATTTTTTTTTCTTCCACACATTATTTATATTACAAAGTCAATATGTTTGTTTAAAAAACATTGCAAGAAGAGGATGAAGGAAAAAGCACCCCAATATTTAGCCCTTTACTCTCAATCCCTTGGCGATTGATTATATCATCAATAATTTATCATTTTATTGTGTTGCCTTTCTTGGTGCATTAATATTCAGAGCAATAAATACTAGAAAGGGAGATTGTGGTATGCATGTGGTTTGGCAACTTATGTGCTGATTCACAGTTACCTGCCCCATAGCATATGCACACAGCTCGATCTTACTGTTTTTAGTGAATACACAGCAACAAGAATATGAAACAAATTAATGTTTTATTATATTTACTACAACTTACCTAGTCTCTTACTGATGGACTGTTGCTTACTTCTTTTTTTTTCTTTCTTTTGCTTTTTTTTTTTTTTTTTTTTTTTTTTTGCTTTATAGGGTCATATGTGTGGCATATGAATGTTCCCAGGCTGGGAGTTGAATCAAAGCTGTAGCCTCTGTCCTACGCCACAACCACAGCAACACCAGATCTGAGCTTTGACTGCAAACTACACCATAGCTCAAAGCAACACCAAATGCTTAACCCACTGAGTGAGGCCAGGGATCGAACCCACTTCCTCACGGTTACTAGACAGGTTCATTACTGCCAAGCCATAACAGGAACTCCTTTTGCTTATTTCTAAAAGTTTACTTGTATAAATGATGCTGTGGATATATTTAGGGCTGGTATTATTGTTTTCTTACATATTTTTAAAATACTTCATCTTTGGGAACAGTTTTTGGGTCCCAGTAAAACTGAGAGGAAGGTTCTGAGATTCCTCATGTACCCCAGCCACACACATACACCCCATTAGCAACCTCCCCCACTAGCAACCTCCCCCACCAGAGCTGCGTGCCTCTTATCACTTATGAACCCACACTGACACATCATTATCATCCAAAGTCCACAGTTCATAAGAAGGTCCACTCTTGGTTGTTCATTTTATGAGTTTGGACAAATGAATAATGACTGTTATCCACCGTTAGAGTATCAGACAGAGTATTTTCACTGCCCTCAAAATTCTCTGCGCTCTGCCTATGTTTTCCTTATTTTTAAGGATAGAAATACAACAAGATCTAGGAAGATCAAGTGACTTGCCCTGGGGTTACACAACTAGAAAGCAGCAAATCCTACCTTGGATTGATCTCTTCTGACTCCATGTCCAGTGCTTTTTTCATCGAGCACTGTGGATGGTGGGGCGAGAGACAGACAGGGAGAAGAGGAAGGGCAGTAGGAGAGGGGAGAAGGGGAGTAAGTTTCCAGAAAAGAGGCAAAGACATTCAAGGGGGGGAGGGGGCTGAAGATGAGGTGGTAGGAGGGGCAGCAAATAATTACCCAAAAAAAGGGTTAAAAATTCTTAAAAGTCACATTTGTTAAAGCAGTTCCTTCTAGCCTTGTATATAATTGTATATAATTATGGAAAATTGGACACATCTAAGTGTCCAGCCATCCAGGGGAGGTTTAGTCTATTATTGAAGACCCATTAGAGGGTGCTCTGTCCAGGATCACATGAAAATGACAGAGCAGCATAGAAAAGGACCAGGGTGCGGTCTGGGGAGGCGGGGGTTGGGGGGGAGCCAAATACAAAATGATATAGAACTGAATTAAACTCTTCAACAGCAGAAATTGACCCAACATTGTATATCAACCATACTTTTTTTTTTTTTTGGTCTTTTTGTCTTTTTCTTAGGGCCATACCCACAGCATGTGGAGGTTCCCAGGCTAGGGGTCCAATCAGAGCTGCAGCCACCGGCCTATACAGAGCCACAGCAATGCAGAATCCGAGCCTCATCTGCGACCTACACCACAGCTCATGGCAACTCTGGATCCTTCACCCACTGAGCGAGGCCAGGGATCAAACCCATGTCCTTATGGATGCTAGTCAGGTTCTCTAACTGCTGAGCCATGACAGGAACTCCTGTAAATCAACCATACTTTAATAAAAAAAAATTCTTTTTAACTCTTTAGAGATGTACATATGAACAAGAGCAGGAAAGATGGAGGAAAATGAAAGTAGTTGTTATTAGAGTGATAATCTTAAGACAGGTATGATTTTCGTTCCCCCATCATTTCCTTTTCTGCTGTGACAAGGCATCTGCACATGCCCTCCACCCTGTGATGTCTGATCCAGAACCTGTAACCACCTGCCCCAACCTGGGAGCATCCCTCTGCAGGTTTTTTTTTTTTTTTTTTTTTTTGAGCCTGGACCAAGGATTGGGCTGAGGAACAGGGGAAAATCCTCCTGTCTCTAAAGTTAGCTTTGTCATGGGGGAAGGAGACATCTATCCTAGCTGGGCTGTCAGAGGACAGATCTAGGTAGCTAGGATTTGTCCTCCATGAATGGACCACCTCCCTCCCAACTCCCAGGCGATAGGGGCTCCCCTTCATGAGAGAGGAGCAAGGAAATCCAGTGACTGAGGGGTGATTCCTAAAATGATGGAGGTACACAAACCCCAGGCCAGGTATCCTGGGGAATAAAGAGGACAGGAGAGCAGCACAGGGTTTTTCTAGAAGGTTCCCAACTTTTTCGATGTCCTTATAGTATTTGTACTAGTATTTACTGAATGTTTATCTCAACTCCCTTTTATTTAAATACTTTAAATTTTTCAAAAATACCTGTCATAAGTGGAAAACCAATGCATAAATGCTAAAAGAAAAAATGTTTTCCCATGCTCTTCTCACTACCTCCAGTGACTTGGGCACCATGATTTGGGAATACTCATGAACCAGGAAGTACAGGGAGGGGCTTTGGAATCAGTTAGACTCGCATTCATCACCAAGGAGCTGACATTGACTTCTTCAGCATCAGAGTGAAAGTCCACTCTTCCCTGGCTAGGCACACTCCTTGGTACACTTACTTACCTTTCTATATATGAACTAGAGCATTAATAAACTGCATACATTATAAAGCATATGCTGCAAAATTATATATTAAAGGGGAGGATACGATGACAAAATAGTCTCAAAATAATGTTTTAATTTGACTCATTAATGGTACCCAGTAAAAGCCTTTTCGTTTCTCACCAAACCCCATTAACAACAGCATTGTTAGTGAGAGCGAGGTGACTGAATGTGTCAGATCTGATTAGTGAGTCACTTCTTCTTCCCCTGCTGCGTCTGACTAGAGCTCCTTGTAGGAGTGGAGCACTGCCTCCTTTCACCACGCTGTGCGCATCAGTCCCCTGGCCACCCTTAGTGATTTGGATGGCACTTTTCTAAGTTTGAGGAAGGTTTATTTGGTGAGCGTGCCTTGCCAGGCGTGTGTGTGGGGGGGGGGGGTAAATGGCATGTGTCCCAGGAGGGTGACAAGGGAGGCAGCGAGGGCTCCACTCTGACCCCCACCTGGGGAGCCCCATTCTGCAGGAACACCTGGCAAGGAGGGTTCTACATGCCACACAACACCTAGCACCCGGGCCAGGAACACGTCATCAGTCTGTACACGAAATACTCATGAAACAGTTCTCTTCTTATTTCAGTTTTTTTGTTTTATTTTGCTTTTTGGGTTTGTTTTTCTGTTTGGCTGGTTTTTGTGTTTTTTTTGTTTTTGTTTTGCTTTTCAGGGCTGCACCCACGGCAAACGAAAGTTCCCAGGCTAGGGGTCCAGTTGGAGCTGCGGCAGCAACCTACACCACAGCTCACAGCAACACTGGATCCTTAATCCACTGAGTAGGGCCAGGAATCAAACCTGCCTCCTCATGAATACTAGTCAGGTTCGTTAACTGCTGAGCCCCAGTGGGAAATCCCTCAGGTGTTTTTTTTTTTTAAATACAAATAAATAAAAGATTCATTGAGTAATAAAAAAAGAAATGAAAGAAATAAAAGGTCTAATATTATCTTCATATGCCCCAAGGAGTTTTTTCACACACCCCCATGGATCATGCACGCCGCCAATGAAACAATTAAAGAGTTCAGACTCTATAACTGGATTAGCTGGGTTCAAATCACAGCTCCACCACTGCATTAATGCTGTGTAACATACTACAGCAAAGTCATAGAACAGTCACAATCCTGAATTAGCTCCCAGTTTCCATGGGTCAGGAATTTTGGGGCAGTGGCCCAGGCAGTCCTGACCTGGGCTCTGTCCTGAGCCGGGCTCTTTTGTGACCTGGACTCTGTCATGAGGTGCTGGGCTTGCTCTCGTGGGGGCCTGACAAGGGCCAGGAGCTGCCTCTCCCATGCGCCCCTCACAGCCACGCTGGAAAGACTAGTACCATCAGAGGTCTCACTTTCTCATACAGGCTGAGACACTTCAGGGCCCCATGGTGCACCACCCCCCCAACCCCAGAACAAAGGATGCAAGGGGCCAAGGCAGAGCCAGCAAGACCTCTCCTGACGTAGCCTGTGAAGTCACATGCGTACCTTCTCCACGCTCTGCTGGCCACTTCTGACCCATATGAAGAGAGGCCATGTGGGTGAACACAGGGAGTGAGGCCCCTGTGGCCAGCCCAGAGACCACCACTGCCACACTAGTAGCCATGGGGGCCCAGAGCGGTGGGTCTGAGGAGAGAGCAAAGGAGAAGAGTGACCATCACTTACTGACCACATGCTGCTCTGCCCTCTCCCGGGGTGTGGGCTTCTTGGCTGAGGTGTTCTGAACACTGAAGAGTCCCCTGACGCTAGTTACCCCAGCTCGTAGCTTCACCCACTGCCTGGCTCCCACACTCTGTCTCAGGGTGGGCACAGGCAGCGTTCCTTCTGCAGCTCTCTGGCCCCATCCAAATGCTGCAGCTGCCCCTCAGCCAGCTCCTCTAAGCAGGAACAGAGTGCCAGCCTCCTCCTCTTATTTTATTGTATTAAGTGAGAGTTCCAATTTTTTTTTTTTTTTTTTTTTTTGCTTTTTAGGGCAAGACCTGTGGCATATGGAGGTTCCCAGGCTAGGGGTCTAATTGGAGCTACAGCTGCCAGCCTAGGCCAGAGCCACAGCAACACTAGATCCGAGCCATGTTTGCGACCTACACCATAGCTCATGGCAATTAGAGATCCTTAACTCACTGAGCGAGGCCAGGGAATTGAACCCACCACCTCATGGTTCCTAGTCTGATTCATTTCCACTGCACCATGACGGGAACTCCCAGCCTCCTCTTCTTGCAATTACCCCCAATTACTGAGACACCTTCTGCCCAGTCCCTCCTTGGCTTCAGAGAGGCTGATACCTGCTTCCGCTGCCCTAGGCCAACCACACACCATCTGCCCTTTCTCTCACTCCATCTCTGCTTGCACAGTTTGGGGGAGGCTATTTGACAAGCTTGTCCCCTTGTTCATAAGCACAGGAGGTAATCTGGTTCCCCTGTTGCTTTCTCTTCTGTTTAGAGTCAGGGGCACTTTGTGGTGCTTTGTCCTCAGCTTCTGTTCACAGGAGCCATTTTGGGGGTGATGGGAAGAGTCGGGGAGCACAGGCTGCCTGCTGACCCCATCACTGCTGTGAAGGCTGCTGTGAGGAGTCAGGGAGGGAGCGTCCTCGAGTTGCCTGCCGTTGCTGGCCCTGGGGCTACCATGCTCTTCCCACTCTCCACACGGCTATCCCTCCCTATCCAAGCTCTCAGGGCCACACCCTCACATCTGGCTCTTCTCTCCTGGGAGCATCCTTGTTTTGTGTCATGACAAGATGTCCCAGGCCCCCAGCTCTCTCACAACCACTATACACAACAAGGAGTGATGGCTCCTGCAATCTCTCTAGACACCTAACGTACACCATGTTTATTCACCTCACGGTGGAGTATAAGAGAGAGTCAGGCACTGGAACACAGACCACTCAGAATTTCTCAGAAGCAGCAACAAACCTTCCATACCTCATAGCCCCCTCCTCCCCTCCTTCACCCCACACTCTTCTGGTATCCATAACACCTAAAACATTGATTTCCTCTTCCTCTGGAGCATTGTTCCCCACAAGCCAAGTGCCAGGACCCCCACTCTTCCCTTCTTCCAAATTCCTATCCCTGCCCCTACCACGGGGCTGCCCATCTCACCAACAGCCTTCATTCTGCCTCTCACAAGAAGGTCATCCACATCCCTCCCCTAGACTGCTAATATACCTTCTGGACTCTCCACTGAGAGGGGCATTGATCCTTGACCCCACATTTGACCTTGCTAATGTGGCCTCTAGTCTCTCTACACTGCCCCATTGGGGTCTCCCTGCTGGCTAACATCCAGATTCTCCTGTTATTCCTCCATGGTCCCATCCAGCTCTTATTCCCCTGGGAACTGAACCACCACTCAGCAGAGCAACCTGACCCTGGCTTTGATGCCCCTTACTTCTGGTCTCCAGCCACAACCACCCATATGTCTTCAGGCCCTGACCACACCTATCACCTTTCCTTCTCTTCCCTCCTCTTCAGGGGCCCCACTGGCCTTCTTGGCCTTTTGTTGGGCCAGGAATGTGCCTAGAAGATGCTGAGCTTCTGTCCTGGGAGGACACTGAGTGAGGCCCTTCCTCCTCTCATGGCCACCAGAGCAGGTGCTGGGGAGAGGGGCTGATGAGGCAGGGGACCCCCTCCCACAATGTGGGAGCATTCTTGAGCCCTGAAAAAAGTTGGACCAGGTGTTCTGTCTCTAGAATGTGCCAACATCTGGATTTCCCACTTGAGCAGGTTGTGAGGAGGGGTCTGTGGGTTAGCATACCACCAAATCTTATGTTTCCTGGGGTAGGAGCTAAGTGAGCTCAAGCTGCAGGCTGAATGTGGAGGGCAGTGGAGGCTTAGATCTCCCTGAAGATCTTTCTGGAGAACCAGAGTCTGATTTGGCACCTGCCCCAATCTCCAACCCTCTGAAGCAGGCCCCCATCCCCAGCCAGTCAAAACATCCTGGGTGCCTGCCATGTCTCAGGCACACTGCTCTGTGCTGGGAATACTGCTGGGCAGTAGGAGGAGGAGGTGACCCATACCCACGGCAGCCTATCCTTGCTCTCCACCAGCTCCTCATCTTCAAGCAGAGAAGCTAAGCCATATTGCAGGGAGGCAGGCATCCTCCATCAGGGCTGTTCCCTGGCACTTCATGGAATTGTCCCCACAACTACTCCCTTCCCCATTGCTGGTCTAGTTGGAGGCTTCAGACAGCTCTGTGAAGCCCTCCTGGTCCAACCAGCTGGGTGGCACTGTCCCCAAGATTTCTTTTGGGCAAAGACACATCATCACGGATATTGATGCTGTGGAACTAATGACCCACAATATCAGCCATCAAGCCACACCTGAAAGATTACATTAAAAAGCTGAATGCTCACTCTGGATCAAAAGACTTAATATTGTTAAAATGACCTTACAGCCAATGTGATCTACACACATTTAATGCAATCATTCTGAAAATCCACATGGCACTTTTTGCATAAAAAAGAAAAAAAGAAATCCTAGTAGTCACATGGAATCTCAACGGACACCAAGGAATCAAAACAATCCTGAAAAAGAACAAAGTTGGAGACTCCACACTTCCTATACTACAATGCAACAGTAATCAAAACCTTATGGTACCAGCATAAAGAGAGACATATAAACTAATAGAACAAATTACAGAGCCCAAAGATAATCTCTTGCATATATGGTCAAATAATCTTCAACAAGAGTGTCAAAACCACACAATGGGGAAAAGAAAAGGACAGTCTCTTCAATAAATGTGATTAGGAAAACTGAATATCCACACGCAAAAGAATGAAGCTGGACCCTTACTTTATACCATATATAAAAAAATAATTCAGGAGTTCCCGTCGTGGCGCAGTGGTTAACGAATCCGACTGGGAACCATGAGGTTGCGGGTTCGGTCCCTGCCCTTGCTCAGTGGGTTAATGATCCGGCGTGGCTGTGAGCTGTGGTGTAGGTTGCAGATGCGGCTCGGATCTCGCGTTGCTGTGGCTCTGGCGTAGGCCGGAGACTACAGCTCCGATTGGACCCCTAGCCTGGGAACCTCCATATGCCGAGGGAGCGGCCCAAGAAATAGCAAAAAGACAAAAAAAAAAACAAATTCAAAATAGACTAAAGAGGGGGAAGCCAGGGCACCAAAGCACCCACACACAGGCCTCGCAAGGACAGTCGAAGGGCTGGGATGAGGGGACGCACTCCAGCCCAGCGAGACCCCAGGTGTAGTGGGGGGGTACTCACATTAAAAAAAAAAAAAAAGAATAAAGATGTAAGTGTAAGACCTAAAACTACAAAATGCCTAGAAGAAAAGAACAGGAAAAAAGTTTCAGGAGCTTGGCTTTGGCAGTGATTTTTTGCATATGAAAATAAATTCATAGGGGAAAAAAAAGCAAAAATAGACAAGTGGGACTACATCAACCTTAAAAGTTTCTAACAGTAAAGGAAACAATCAACAAAAAGAAAAAGCAACCTGCAGATTTGGGAGAAAATATTTGCAAACCAGGGGGTTCCCGTGGTGGCTCATCAGTAACGAATCCAGCTAGTATCCGTGAGGACGCAGAATTGATCCCTGGCCTCACTCAGTGGTTAAGGATCTGGCATTGCCATAAGCCATCATGTAGATCAGAGACACAGCTTGGATCCCATGTTGCTGTGGCTGTGGTATACGCCAGCAGCTGCAGCTCCAATTCAACCCTTACCTAGCCTGGGAACTTCCACATGCCATGGGTACAGCCCAAAAAGGCTAAAAAAAAATAAAAATAAAAATAAATTAAAAAAATAGAAGAAGAAGAAGAAGAAAGAAAGAAAGAAAGAAAGAAAGAAAGAAAGAAAGAAAGAAAGAAAGAAAAGAAAAGAAAAAGAAAAAGAAAAAAAAGAAAATATTTGCAAACCATTTATCTGAGAAGGGGGTGATATCCAAAAATACATAAAGAGTTCATACAACTCAATAGTGAAAAACAAGAAAACAACCTGATTAAAAATTGGGCAAAAGGAGTTCCCACTGTGGCCAGGTGGGATAAGGGTCTGGCATTGCCATGGCTGTGGCATAGGTCATGGTTGCAGCTTAGATTTGATTCCTGGCCGAGGAACTTCCACATACTGTAGGTGTGGCCAAAGAAAAAAGAATGGGCAAAGTATCCAAATAGACATTTTCCAAAGAAGACATACAGATGGCCAAAAAGTACACGAAAACGTGTTCAACATTACTATCAGGAAAATACAAATCAAAACCACAATGAAACACCACCTCACACCTGTCAGGATGGTTATTATCAAAAAGAAATAACAACCATTGAAGGGAACCTTCATGTACTGTTGGTGGGAATGTAAATTAGTGCAGCCAATAGGAAAAACAGTATGGAGTTTCCTCAAAAAATTATAAGTAGAACTACCATATGATCCACCAACCCCACCTCTGGGTATTTATCCAAAAAATTGAAATGCTAATTTGAAAAGATGCATGTACCCCTATGTTCATTGCAACATTATTTACGAGTGCCAAGATTTGGAAACAGCATGTATCCAGTAACAGATGAATGGATAAACAAGATGTAGTGTGTATATATACACAATGGAATATTACTCAGGGAAGAGATAAAATAGAGATGGACTATTTCAATACGCTTGGCTGATTAAGGAAGGAATGAGAACAAGTGCAATAACCAAAGCAAAATGTGTTGTTTGATTTTATTTAAAATGGAAGAGAAGGAGTTCCCAGTGTGGCACAGCGGGTTAAGAATCAGACTGCAATATAGATCACAGCTGCAGCACAGATTCGATCCCTGACCCAGGAACTTTCATATGCTGCTGTTGCAGCAATTAAAGACAAAAAAGGAAGAGTAGTGGAGGGAGGCAGAAGGTCATAGAGATCTATAGGAAGGAGGAAACTGAGGTTCTCATGGGTAAAGAAGCTCCCTCCCCGGACTCTCCCAATGCCTCCACCCCATCGCCCACATCCACAGACCCTCTGGGTGCCTCACGTTAGGGTGATGGCAGATATAGGAGGATGTTGGTTCCAGGCTGCTCTGTGCTCACACTAACAGCATCGCCCCATCCCCCTCTACCAATAATTACATTATAATATATTATAATTTATATTATTATTAAAAGACCAGAACTTTTTTTTTTTTTTTTGGCTTTTAGGGCCATGCCTGCAGCATAGGGAAGCTCCCAGGCCAAGGGTCAAATAAGAGCTACAGCTCCCAGCCTATGCCACAGCCACAGCAACACCAGATCTGAACTGCATCTGTGACCTATATCACAGCTCACCACAACATCAGATCCTTAACCCACTGAGTGAGGCCAGGGATCAAATCCACATCCTCATGGGTCCTAGTGGGGTTTGTTGCCACTGAGCCATGACAGGAACTCCCTCAAAATTCTGTGACATATTTTTGGTCAAATTGTTTCCATTAAAAGTACTGATTTTAAAAACTAATAACTTAAAAGTAGTTAATCTCAATATAGAATAAATTTTAAAAAAACTAATAACTCAAAACCACCACACACAAAACATTCTCCTTTCCCTTCTGAAGGTTTTATGATGCATTGTTATCATTAATCAGTCTTTTAATATTAAACCTAAATGGCCAGTTGAGACAAACAGTTTTGAGACCATTCTTTCACCACTGATTAAAACTGGAGTGGCAGGTATTGGGGATAATATTCATTTAGCCTTCTGAGCTTTCTGAGCAGACTTGGTGACCTTGCTGGCTCCAGCTGACTTCTTGTCCACAGCTTTGATGACACCCACAGCAACTGTCTGTCTCATGTCACAAACAGCAAAACAGCCCAGAGGAGGATAGTCAAAAAAGTTCTCAACACACATGGGCTTCCCAGGAACCATATTAACAATGGCAGCATCACCAGATTTCAAGAACTTGGGGCCATCTTCCAACTTTTTCCCAGAACAACAATCAATCTTCTCCTTCAATTCAGCAAACTTGCAAGCAATGTGAGCTGTGTGACAATCCAACACAGGTGCGTAACCAACACCAGTTTGGCCAGGATGGTTCAAGATGATCACCTGAGCTGTAAAGCCAGCTGTTTCCATCCATGGGTCATTTTTGCTGTCACCAGCCACACCACCACGACAAATATCTTTGACAGACATGTTCTCTTTCTCTTTATTTTTTTCAGTCTTTTTAGGGCCGCATTCACAGAATATGGAGGTTCCAAGGCCAGGGGTTGAATTGGAGCTGTAGTTGCTGGTGTACACCACTGCCACAGCAACGCCAGATCCTTAACCCACTGAGCAATTCCAGGGATTGAACCTGTGTCCTCATGGATACTAGACAGATTTGTTTCCGCTGAGCCACAGTAGGAAATCTGACAGACGTGTTCTTAACATTGAAGCCCACATTGTCCCAAGGAAGGGCTTCACTCAAAGCTTCATGGTGCATTTCAACAGATTTTACTTCTGTTGTAATGTTGACTGGAGCAAAGGTGACCACCATGCCAGGTTTGAGAATACCAGTCTCCACTCAACACACAGGAACAGTACCAATACCACCAGTTTTATAGGCATCATGGAGAGGCAGACGCAAGGGATTATCATTTGCAAGAGTTGGTGGCAGTATGCAATCCAGAGCTTCAAGCAGCGTGGTTCCACTGGCATTGCCATCCTTATGGGTGAATTTCCATCCCTTAAACCAAGGCATATTAGCACTTGGCTCCAGCATGTTGTCACCATTCCAGCCAGAAATTGGCACAAATTCTACCATGTCAGTACTGCAGCCAACTTTCTTAATGTAGGTGCTGACTTCCTTAACAATTTCCTCATATCTCTTCTGGCTGCAGGGCGGCTCAGTGAAACCCATTTTGTTAACTGCAACAATTGGTTGTTTCATACCTGGAGTGTAAGCCAGAAGGGCTTGCTCACAGGTCTGCCCATTCATGAAATACCTGCTTCAAATTCACCAACACCAGCAGCAACAAACAGGACAGGATAACCAGGCTGAGGTGTGCCTGTCATCATGTTTTTAATAAAGTTTCTCTGTCCTGGGGCATTAATGATCATCACATAGTACTTGCTGGTCTCAAATTTCCACAGGGAGATACCAATGGTAATATCAAGCTCATGTTCAGATTTCAGTTTGTCCAAGACCCAGGCATACTTGAAGGAGCCCTTTCCCATCCTGGCAGCCTCTTTTTCAAATTTTTCGATGGTTCTCTTATCAATCCCACAACAACATTTGTAGATCAGATGGCCAGGAGTGATAGACTTGCCCAAATCTGCATGTCCAGTGACAACGATGTTGATGTAAGTCTTCTCCATTCCCGTTTTTGCTTGGGTTTTAGAGATGGTTTTCACGACTCCTAAATCGGCAAAGATGTGTGTCCTAGTGGCAAACCCATTATGAAAAAGCTGAACATTATTTTTATAAAAGGCATTACACACTTACATTTTGAAAGAAAAACGATACCATAAGCAAATAAACAAAAGTCAAAATGGATTGAAGAAAACTTTATGCAGAGTTTTCCACTTTCCCATGCCTCTGAGAAGTGAAATATCAAAGATAATTACTGTCTTAATTCTATAATCACATGACAAGGAAAAACAAGGAAAGAACTTACAATATATGGTAACGCATTTGAAAATGAAGAGTATGTGTGTGTATACAAGCTTTTATATGCATAGAATATTTCTAAAAGAATGCACATGAAACTCAACATGTGTTGTCTCTGGGAAGGAAGTGGGCAGGCTAGTGGAATGAGGCTGACTTTCCATTAGAAACACTTTTTGTGGTGTTTGATTTTTCTGTCATGTGCATTATTATTTTTTTCTTTTGGAAGAGATTTTGGTTTCGTTTGTTTTGTTTTGTCTGGGGAGGAAAATTTTAGCAACAACAGAAAAGCGGCGGAGTTCCCATCACGGTGCAGCAGAAACTAATCCAACTGGGAACCATGAAGTTTTGGGTTTGATCCCTGGCCTTGCTCAGTGGGTTAAGGATCTGGCATGGCCATGAGCTGTGGTATAGGTCACAGATGCAGCTCAGATCTGATGTTACTGCGGCTGTGGCACAGGCCAGCAGCTACGGCTCTGATTGGACCCCTAGCCTGGGAACCTGCATATGCCACAGGTGCAGCCCTAAAAAGCAAAAAAAGAAAAAGAAAAGTGGCAATGATATGTAATCATAGTCCCTATCATATCAACTGATTTACTGGGAGATTAAGTGCAAATGAGGGAGGCCCTACGCTTGGTGATTTAATGGCTCAACAGTATGACCAAAGAGCAGATCCCTTCCCACCTTCTGCTCTGCTCCCTTAGCCTTAGTCCTCAGACTTCCTAACCTGGTGGCTATGAGAGCCAGGCATATGACAAAAGAGAACAATGCCCCAGGGAGGCCATCTCTTCCTTGAGTCACTGTTTAAGGGTAAAGAAACCTTTCCCCAAAGCCCTCCAATAGTTGTACCCACAGATCTCATTGGCCAGATAAATGTCACATGTCCACACCCAAACCAGTGACTGATTTGATTTGATTTTTGTCTTAATATACTTTTTGTATATATGCAATACAATTTTTTGTGTGACACTATCTAAGGTCCCTCACTCTGGATCCTAATGATCATACAAAATACAGATTATTCCAGGAGTTTGAGAGATCTAAGCCAGGAATTACTTTGATCAAAGTATATTCAAAAAATCTTTCATTTCAGAGCTCCCGTCATGGCGCAGTGGTTAATGAATCCAACTAGGAACCATGAGGTTGCGGGTTTGGTCTCTGCCCTTGCTCAGTGGGTTAACGATCCGGCGTTGCCATGAGCTGTGGTGTAGGTTGCAGATGCAGCTCGGATCCCGCGTTGCTGTGGCTCTGGTGTAGGCCAGCAGCTACAGCTCCGATTGGACCCCTAGCCTGGGAACCTCCATATGCCACAGGAGCGGCCCAAAGAAATAGCAAAAAGACAAAAAAAAAATCTTTCATTTCATCAAAAGTACTGTTGACCAACTTCTTGATGCCTCCATCTACTTGTTTACACATGAGTTTCTTCATCAGCTCCTCTTCGCTCTTTGATTCTACGGCATTTTCCTTCAACTTGTAAAGCTTTTGGCCAAAACACTGAAGGCCAAATGAAGTGTTCCATGTCACTGGTGAGGAAGAGACTACCTCAAATGTCTTAGAATAAGCAGTGCCCTTCCACCAATTGGACAACTAGCCCTCTTGAAAACAATGATTCTTATAACAACATCCTTTAATCTAAAAGCAAAAGTTAGAGATGACAAAATTTACCTATAAATACATATTTTAAAAAAGATTCAGGGAGTTCCCGACATGGTACAGTGAAAACCAATCCAACTAGTATCCATGAGGATGTGGGTTCAATCCCTGGCCTCGCTCAGTGGGTTAGGGATCTCACATTGCCATGAGCTGTAGTGTAGGTTGAAGATGCAGCTCAGATCCTATATTGCTGTGGCTGTGGCTGTGGCCATGGCCAGCAGTTGTAGCTCTGATTCAACCCCTAGCCTGGGAAAGTCCTTAAACTGTGGGTGGACCCTAAAGAGCGGAAAAAAAAAAAAAGAGCGAGAGCGAGAGCGAGAGCGAGAGAGAGAGCGAGAGAGAGAGAGAGAGAGAATCAAAATGATGCTTGTAATGTAAGGCAGATTATAAAAGTAATTTATAAAAACATTATAAAAGTAATTTATAATAAATTATAAAATTTGCTTGTCTTTTGATAAGCAAATGCGCAGGTGGCAGTCCCATCAAATAGGATGTGATAAAGCAGGGTGATGCTTGTAGCTACACATGGAAATGCCAAGGCTGTGACAGCCACAAATGGCAGACAGATGCAGGAGATGACTCAATTAGCACAAGGCCATTGCCATTGACAGCACGATTTTCCAAAATGGTGAACTACTCTTGATAATGTTGCAAGCAAAACACAGTGCAATCGTCCCGATTTATAGAGTAGTTATATCCCAGGGAAGTCAGGGTAGATTTAAAAATGGCAAAAAGATGCTTGGAGTGTGTATATGTCAAATGGATGAAATTTTAAGCTTAGACATGGGTTTTTCATATGCGTGATTGCCTCATAGGACGTCAAAACATGGGATGTGGGGCCATTCTCTCCAGAAGGACTGTTCCCACACTGTAGGATATTTGGCATTCCTAGACCCCACTAGTTCCATGTTTATAGCAAGGTCCTCCTCCCCAAAATAAAAGCCAGAGTTCCCGTCGTGGCGCAGTGGTTAACGAATCCGACTAGGAACCATGAGGTTGTGGGTTCGGTCCCTGCACTTGCTCAGTGGGTTAACGATCCCGCATTGCCGTGAGCTGTGGTGTAGGTTGCAGATGCAGCTCGGATCCCGCATTGCTGTGGCTCTGGTGTAGGCCAGCAGCTACAGCTCCGATTGGACCCCTAGCCTGGGAATCTCCATATGCCGTGGGAGCGGCCCAAGAAATAGCAAAAAAATAAAAATAAAAATAAAAAAATAAAAGCCCACACCAATTTCCAGAATACAAGTAGGGAATGGTTCTGCCCCCCGACTTATACCAACAAGTGCTCGTGACCCAGAAGACTTCAGAGAGCTGGGCAGATGCTAGAACAAAATTGGGGTTCTGTAGGAAACGCAGAAGGGAACTGGAGATTGAGCAGGTCAGCAGTCTGCTCATCACTGATAATATTTGGACTTACTTGCTTCATCAACTATACACATACATTTTTTTGTGTATCTTTTTTTTTTTTTTTGTCTTTTAGGGCCACATGGGTAGCATATGGAGATTCCCAGGCCAGGAGTTGAACTGGAGCTATAGCTGCCAGCCTACACCAGAGCCACAGCAACGAGGGATCTGAGCTGAATCTGCGACCTACACCACAGCTCATAACAACATCAGGTCCTTAACACACCGAGGGAGGCCAGGGATCGAACCTGCATCCTCATGGATGCTAGTTGGATTCGTTAACCACTGAGCCATGATGGGAACTCCTACACATACATATTTTTTAATAAAAATAAGAATATCTGCTTTACTGAATGGGCAGAACTCAACAGGCATAGATGAGAAATGGCTTTATTTTTTTCTCCCACAGCTGTTTTGCAGCTTTGCTCTGAGTGCTCCTTTCCTAGTCCTGGAATGACAGCTCGGATAGTCCCACTGCTTCTCAGTCATATTGAGCTATTATAACTGGAGTAGTATTTTCAAGCATGGAAAGCATAGCCTTGTCTACATCAAGACTCAGTCTGGCATCAGTTTCTTTCCTGCCCCTGTTCAGACCACCCCTGTGGTGCAGGAAAAGGGGTGGACCTGCTCTCTCACAGGTTCTCCACCTCCCTCCTTTCCTGTGCCTGACTTTTCCAAGTTGAGGAAAGGGGAGAAAGTAAGAGGGAAGGGGCAGTATTGGAGAGCTGATGGTGGTCATCTGTTACCTGTGTCAGTTGTCTTGGCTTCCGTGGTTGGCTTTGAGGAGCTCCCTCCCCACGGATGTCTGCCCTCTGCAAGAAGTTCCTGGATGTGAGTTATGTGCTCTCTGGCTGATCTTTGGCTGGGGAGCCCCTCCCATAGCAGGCAGTCTTCAGGAGGGGGCTTCTTTTTTCTGGCTTTTTTTTTTTTTTGGCTTTTTGCTTTTTTAGGGCTGCAGGTGCATCATATGGAAGTTCCCAGGCCAGGTGTCAAATTGGAGCTGCAGCTGCCGGCTATGCCATAGCCAGATCTGAGCCTTGTCTGCAACCAAAGCTCACAGCAAAACCAGATCCTTAATCTACTGTGTGAGCCCAGGGATTGAACCTGCATCCTCATGGGTAATAGGTTCATTACTGCTGAGCCACAACGGGAATTCCAAGGAGGGGGCTTCTTTGAAAGCAGATTAGCCCAGCTTCCAAGAGGCACAACTGGCCCCCGAGAAATGGGGCACCTCTTTGCCTTGCCCGAGAGAGGAAGCGCTACTTACCAGCACTGTTCCTCCCAGCTCACCTGCCATCTCAGCTGCTCCTAGGCTATCTCCCAACTTGAGGACTCTCCACAGAGGAAGAGTCCTCTTCTCAGTTTTCATCCCAAACTCTCAGGGACTCCTACCATGCCCTCCCCCAAATTTCTCATTGGCCAGGCCCGCTGGTACCATGGGGGAAGGAGCATTCAGCTGAGGGGTAAATGCTATTCTCTCTTTGCAGGCACCTCCAACTCCACAAACGGTCCTCTTGGAGCTCCTTGGTTGGCTTGGGCGTGAACCCCCCCATCTTGTCCAACCTGAAGAAAGGGGACAAAACAGGCATACTCTGTAAATTAACTTCAGCAACTCTCTCTCTCTTTTTTAAGCAACTCTCTTTTAATCTTCTAATCTAAAAAGAGAAAGGAAGGTTAGAAAATTACAGAAGAAACTAACATTCTCTCAGACGACCCCATCTCCATGCCAGATCTTTTCCCTCAGAAGTGGAAATGTATAAATCCAATATTTTTGTTGCATTCTTACAAATATACATAATACACATATACACACACACATTTATACAAAAGTACATACATACATATATATGTAGATCTTTTTAAAAGGATATATGCGTCCTCAGAAAATGTATACTATTATTTTGGTGGTTTTGTTATTTACCTAAGTGGTATTTTACTGTGCGTATTATTCTGCAACCTGGTTTTCCCACACAATGTGTTGGACGTTTCGAGGCCCCATCTTACATTGTCTTGGCCAGCCAGCAACACAACAGTTGCTATGGCAACCAGCAGCTCCCAGGTGTAGCCTGCCAGCTTTGCCTCAGCTGCACCTCCTCTGACTTCCTTTCTGCCCCAGGCATTCTGGTGCCCTGGTAAACCCAAAAGGGCCAAGGAGCTAACCCTCCCTGGGGCAATTCTTGACCAATGGGAGATGGGAACCAGTGGATCAGTTCTCCACACCTCCAGGTCACTAGCCTATTCTATGTGGTTTCTCAAGGGGTCCCCAATTAAACGGAGCCCCAGTTGCCTATAGCAATCATCGGCTTAATAACACGCCCCTGCCCTGTCTTTTCTGCTTCCTTATTTCAATCTTCTCTGTCCCCCAACTCCTAGTGCCAGAATTCACTTCCCACAAGTAAACTACCTGAATATAGTAATCCTTTGTCTTAGGCATTTGGTGGAACCCAAATTAAAACATTAAATTAAAAATATTGTTAAAAATAAATCTGTATTGATCTACTTGACTGATTCTCAGAATGTGATCTGAAACACAGTTCCTGAGATGATTTCTGGGGGTCCATAAGGTCAACACCCTTTCATAATCACACTAAGAGATTTATTTGCGTTTTTCACTCTTACTCTCACACTATACAATGGAGTTTTCAAGAAGTTATATTAGATGTGAAAGTGCAATAGTCTGAATGTGGAAGCAAGTATAAAAACCCAGCTGTGGAATTCCCACTGTGGCTCAGCAGGTTAAGGACCCAACATAGTCTCCATGAGGATGTGGATTCGATCCCTGGCCTCACTCCTTGTGTTAAAGATCTGGCATTGCTGCGAGCCTCAGAATAGATGACAGATGCAGCTCAGATCTGGTGTTGCTATGGCTGTGGCAAGGCTGGCAGCTAGCTCGAATCCCACCCCTAGCTTGGGAACTTCCATATGCCGAAGGTGCAGCTGTTACAAAAAAGAAGACAGATCAAAGGACTACACATTGTGTGATGCTAAAACATTCTGGAAAATGTCATAGACATATGACATTCTGACAAGGCAACATTATAGGAACAAATCACTAGTTGTCAGGGCTTGAAGCCTAGGGGAGGAAGTGACTACAAGGGGACAACACAAGGTCATCCTGGAGGGAACTAGAACTGTTCTACAACTTGATTATGGGGATGATTATGTGACTACATGCATTTATCAAAATCCATACACCAATAAAATGTGGATTTTCCTGTAATTTTAAAAAGTGAATGAAAGGAATATGGAAATGGATTGTAGTGGGGCAGGGGCTGGGTGAGAGCTAAAGCTGGATTTTGAACTGGCATTAGAGTGGTCATAACGGACAATGTCATGGAGCAGCCCTTCTAGGAGCAGTGGGGAGAGGGTGAGGAGTGGGCAAGGAACATGTGGGAGGACCCATAATGGCTCCAACCATCAAGGCAATGGAAACTAAAAGACTCCACCCAACTCGGACATCTCGTCCATGACTGCTCCCACTTGATGTGTCTGAGAATCATTTGGGAACAAATTAGGCAGAGATATAAATACTGGTGCTCCCCACGTGCTCCCCAGTGCAGAGTGGGTACCTTTTTCATGAGGACGGTTGAGGAGGTCCCCACACGCACCACGTGCCCTGAGAAAGAACAACACTCACATTAATGCGAAAAAGACAGGATGCGATGCCCCTACAGCAAGGTCTTCAGTGAAGAGGCACTCATTTCTCAGTTAAATCTTTCATGAGCACAGGTTCACACTCAGTAGACGGGCAATGCTGGCATAAGAGACACAGCTCACACAGCTGTGGAGGGAGGATAGACAAAGAGTTGTGTGTCCCAGCAGCAAGCAGCAGGGTCTGCCACATCCAGATGACTCTACTCCAGTTTTCTCTCTTTCCATTTCTTCCATTGAGCCTAAAGCCACTAATGCACATGCACAAACATACTGCATTTTTTTTTTCTTTTTTTCTTTTTAGGGCCGAGTGCAGCCTATGGAAGTTCCCAGGCTAGGGGTCAAATGGGAGCTACAGCTGCTGGCCCTTGAAGCCAAGTCCTCCTGGATACTTGTCAGGTTCATTTCAGCTGAGCCACAACAGGAACTCTGCTCATTCCACTTTTATCTTCATCTTTCAGTAAATTGTTTCACTCTCAATGTTTTACAGCAACGTATACTTGCATATCTTATTTGGAGAAGTTCAATGTTTTCCATTTTTGGTAAAGCCAAGGACCACTTTGCAAATTTTTTTGCACATAACCTTTTGAGTAGGGAAATCTGTCTTTAGCTGGGGATACCACACTCTAATCTAAGTAGAGAATTTTCCCTTCAAGTCAAGCATCTGGTTTTTCTTTTCTCTGTCTTCTTTTCTTCTTTTTTGGCGGCCCCGCGGCAGGCATATGGAGTCATCAGACCAGGGATCAGATCCAAGCCACCGTTGCCACCTACATTGCAACGCAGGATCCTTTAACCCATGGTGCTGGGCCAGGGATTGAACCTGACGCCCACCATTCCCATTGCACCACAGCAGGAATTCCTCAAGCATCTGGGGGGTTTTGTTTTTTGGGGGGGGTTTAAAATGCTTTTTAGGGCTGCACCTGCAGCATATGGAGTTTCCCAGGCTAGGGATCGAATCAGAGCTACAGCCACCAGCCACAGCCACAGTTAACGCAGGACCAAAGCTGCGTCTTCAACCTACACCACAGCTCTCAGCAAAGCCAGATCCTTAACCCACTGAGCGAGGCCAGGGAGTGAACACTCATCCCTATGGATACTAGTCAGATTCATTCCCACTGCACTACGGTGGTATCTCCTCAAGCATCTGGTTTTTGAAATACAGTCATAATTTTGGGGTTCTGGTTCTGTGGCTTTGGGGGAAGACCTAGGAATCAGGGCAGGACAAGAACTGAGACTGATGCTCCAGACGTCCACAAGCCAATCATTAGAGATGGAAAGACAGGTGCTGTCCCTTTTGTTTAACTGATGATGGAAAGCTCCATATGGAGCTGCCCCTGACCCTGTTTTTAGAGGCAGGAAGAGAAAAAGTTTTAAACACCTAATACATGCTGGCTGCCCAGAATGCACTACAGAAGGAGAAAACACGGTTTCTACTTTGGTGCCCTTAACAACAGATGGCAGGAGGGGTGAGTGGGGGTCTAGGCTGTGAGCCCTGGCGTGCAGTGGACTGGGAGGCAGGCCTGAAATGAAGGCCCATCAGAGTGGCATTTCAATACAACACCATGGGTTCTTTGTAAAAAAAAAAAAAATGGGGGATATGGGAACAAGTTGGAGGGGGTTCCCATTAGAAACCAATTTCCCCGCCCCAGGGATGTAATCTTGGATAATCATGAGTCTGCCCCAAAAGAGCCCAAGGAGGAGCTCTGGGTTAGGGGTATGTGCTGAGTCCAGCTGGAGGACATAAACCGCAGGGGGATGAACAGACTCGCAGGCAAAAGTGCCTGCTCTCCACACTCAGCCACTTCCTCCACCTGCCCCTCCCCCATCTCAGGCCTGCCCCTTCCTCCCCAGGTGGGGCTGTGAGCCTTGCCTGCCCAGGGGGCATGGGTTTCACATCCAAGGACTCCTTTCTTCTCTCCCTCTCCTCCAACCCCAGGCAACACTCAGAGTCTTTCTTCCTCCTTCTCTTGAGGAGTCAAAGGCTCCTCCACTGTCACAGGTAATTTCAGTCTCTTTTCAAGGCAGAGTTTCTCATCACACCTAAGCCTGACATCCTTGCCTGCCTGGCTCCTCAGATTACTCAGAGAACAGGGCATGGACGACAATAGCACAGGGAAAAATTCTACTCCTTCCGGGCAGGAATCCATTTTCCAATTATTTCTTTATCCCATTTACTTGATGACCAAATCTAGTGTCATTCCATATTTTATAGCCATGAGCCGACCCATGATAAGGGGAAATGGCTTCATGTCACTGCCAGTGAGGGACCTGCCTCCTCAGAGCCTGGAGTTACCCCAGGATACTGACACACTGCCGCCTCTGCACTCGTGCACCTGCCATGCCTCCAGGATCGGCTTTCCTTGCCCACATTCAGAACTTCAGTTCTGTCCATTCCTGGGTTCATCCACTTGGCAGCAAATCAGCCCTCAGCCTGACAAAATCCTTCTCATCCTGGCCCCTTCTTAAGCATCCTTACATCCCTACGCTCACTTTACACAGAAGCTGCCAGTGACTGGTACTATCCACAGCAAGGCACTGTGCCAGGCACTTTTCCAACTGTTACGTGACCTTCAGTCCCTGTGACAACCACGATTTACAGATATAGATAAGGAAACCAAAGAGGTTCCATGATTTGCCCCAGGTCACACAGGCAGCAAGTAAAAGAGTTACAACCTGAACCCAGCTCTGATTCTAAAACCTGTTCTCTCAGAGTTCCCTGGTAGCCTAGCACTTAAAGAGATCCAGCATTGTGGAGTTTCTGTTGTGGTTCAGCAGTAACGAACTCAACTAGTATCCATGAGGATGCAGGTTCAATCCCTGGCCCCGCTCAGTGGGTTAAGGATCCAGCATTGCCATGATCTGTGGTGTAGGTCTCAGATGTGGCTTGGATCTGGAGTTGCTGTGGCTGTGGTGTAGGCCGTCAGCTACAGCTCTGATTCAATCCCTAGTCTTGGAACTTCCATATGCCATGATTGTGGCCCTAAGAAGAAAAAAAAAAAGATCCAGCATTGTCACTGCTATGGCATGGGTTCAATCCCTGGCTTGGGAACTTAAATGCATGCCATGAGCATGGCAAATAATCCAAAAAAACAAACAAAAAACCCTACACAACCTTTGCTCTCAATCTCTTCCCTAGCCAGCCGCCCTAAGGTCACCAGGGACCTCCCCAAACCAACCCATGGCTCCCCTGGGCTTTAGCCTCCTCAATATCGAGGAACATTTGACCCCTCTGATTTCTGTTTTGTTTTCTTTTTGTCCTTTTAGGGCTGCACCTGCGGCATATGGAGGTTCCCAGGCTAGGGGTCAGATTGGAGCTTCAGCTGCTGGCCTGCACCACAGCCACAGCAACGCCAGATCCAAGCCACATCTGTGACTTACACCACAGCTCACAGCAACATCGGATCCTTAACCCACTGAGCAAGGCTAGGGATCAAACCCACAACTTCATGGTTCTTAGTTGGATTCGTTTCCGCTGTGCCACAACGGGAACTCCTGACCCCTCTGACTTCTGAGCTCTCTTCTCTGTCTCTTCTCCTCAAACCTCCCCTCTTGGCCCTCAGTGCCTCATCCCTTCCCCCACCCACCTCAGCCTTCTCCTCTCCCTTTACTTTATCCAGCTGGCTTCCTGAGTTCCAACTCTTATCTCTACCCCTATGCCTGTCCAACCTGTGTGAACAGCTCTCCACAAACTTCTCAGCCCTAGACTCGTGTTTGCACAGGATTCGCCCTTCCTCTCCCTACTTCCTTTGCCAGAAGCAGTGTCAGAGAAAACTGGGCTACCTTCTTCCTGCCCAGGGTCAGCTTTGCCTCCCTGTGGCATTGCCATACCTGCACTGACAGAGCTGGCTGCTATACCTCTCTCCTTGTGAATTTGCACAACAGATCCCGGGGGGACCAGAGCAGCATCGTCTGCACTGTATAGGGATTTTTGTCTCCCCAAACAGCAGGGACCAGAGCTCTGGTTCCCTGGGTTATCACCTGTTCTGGGTTGCTCAGCCAGCTGAGATCAGGAGCTCCCCGGGCACCCAGGGAGACAACGCCAAGCCAGCCTTTGTTTTCAAAATCTGTGCTCATAAAGTTCATTGAGCAGATTTCCCTAGAAGAAAGGGACGCCAAAGTTTGGCAAGATTGGGATCCAAGGAGGAAGAAGTATTTCCCCCAGGACCACGTAGTTGAAATTTTGAGACTCTTGGGAGTTCCCATCTTGGCTCAGCAGTAACGAACCTGACTAGTATCCATGAGGATGTGGGTTCAATCCCTGGCCTCACTCAGTAGGTTAAGAATCCAGCATTGCTGTGAGCTATGGTGTGGATGCGGCTTGGATCTGGCCTTGCTGTGGCTGTGACTTAGGCAGGCAGTTGCAGCTCCTAGCCTGTGAACTTCCATATGCCCCAGGTGTGGCCCTAAAAAAGTAAAAAAGAAAAAAGAAATTTAGAGACTTTCAGAGTAGGGTCTCTGAGATGGCAGAACCCACACCTTCATCTGAACACCTTCCTAAGCAGATGACAAATCCCACAGAGGAGGTTCCTAGTGAGGCTGACCTTAAACACTGAGGCTCCCACCTTAGTAAAGACATCCAGCTTCATCTGCACAGAGACAGATGAACAACCACACCTACTAGGATAGGAACTTCTCTGAGTGACCAATGACAGCAGGCTGGGGGGCCTTCCCTGCACGTTCCCCCAGAGCAGGACAGATATGGATTATTCATCTATCTTAACAAATAAGGCTTGAAGCTAGTGTAACTTGATTTGAAGCAAATAAAATAATGTGATGTTCTTTCACCCCTAGTAAGAACAAATCCCTTCCTCAGTGGTCCTATACGTGGAGTTCTTTGCACCACTGTCCTTTCTCCCGACGAGACCCTGATCTCCATAGGGGAGGGGTGATGGTTCCTCTACCACCTCTGCATTCCAGATACAAGGGCCCAGCACGGCATGGCTCTGCAAAAAGTTGAATCTGCGGTAACCAACCTTCCCCTACATCAGCACGGAAGACACCACAGTACTGTTATTTGTTTGCATTTATATTTCCCCTTCCCATCGACTTGTAGCTCTCCAAGCACACAGAAGAGCATCTAACTCAGAGCAGATGCTCATAAATGTTTCATGAAAGGGATGGATGGAAGTTTCCATTGTGGCTCAGTGTAAATGAACCCGACTAGGATCCATGAGGATGCAGATTTGATCCGGGCCTGGCTTAGTGGTTAAAGGATCTGCTGTGATTTGTGGTGTAGGTTGCAGACTCTGCTAGGATCCTAAGTTGCTGTGGCTGTGGTGTAGGCTGGCAGCTGTAGCTCCAATTTGACCCCTAGCCTGGGAACTTCCATATGCCACAGGTGTGGCCCTAAAAAGAGCAAAAAAAAAAAAAGAAAAAAAGAGGATGGATGGATGAAGAGACCGACAGATGGGGCTAGTGAGCAAGAGAAGGAATGCTTGCTCCTGCATGATCTTTTTGGGCCACTGCCATTTCCTGTTGGTTGAGCAATGAACATGCCATGGGGCCAATCAGTTTGAAATGCAAAGGAGAGCATGGCAGAGGAAAGTTCTGCTTTCTCTCCTTCACCCTGACAGCCATGGCCCTGAGGGCTCACAGAGGCCCTTGAGGACAATTGTGCCATCAGAAAGGAAAAACCCTGACAAAATGCTTTGCATTCAGGAAATTAACATTTATAACACAGCCAGACAGCTATGAAAACATCTCCCCAGCCAAGCACCAGGCAACGCCATCTTGGTGGGGTCTGACCAGGACTGGCAAACTTACATGACATTTTCCACCTCCTCACATTCCAACCCGGAGGTATGGAACCAGCAGCTATTCTCATATGTTGCTCCTTGGGGTGCCCAGTGACACAGCCTCTACTCAAGAGCAATTTGGCGATATCTGTTAACATTTTAAATGCGCATACTATTTAATGCAGGCACTGCTCCTAAGAATTTATCATAACATCGTTTGTAAAAGCAAAGCATGGAAACCATTGAACTCTCCATCCAAAGGGGACTGAGGAAATAACTAAGGCAGATTCCACAGCCATCACACAGAAGGAGACTTCTACATGCTCTGGTGTAGCATGCTCTCCAGGATGTTTTACTAAGGGGGAGAAACTGAGCTACACATCATGTGCATCACTTAGCACCATCTGTGAAGGACTTATCCAGTACCCCGGGGGAGGGGGGCATGTGCCCTGTGTTGCCACTTCCTGAGGGCAGCTTACAGAAGGAGACGGAAGGAGGAGATGGCACTAATTCAGGTCCTCTTGTGGTCTTGGGATCCTCAGCCATTCACTGCAGAGTCTGGGGATGGAGTGAGCAGAAGTGTCCTCTCCTGATCAGGTGCTCTTTGGTCCTGACATCTGTGGGAGGCCTCAGAGCATAAAGGTCAAAATGTCCACTATGCACTCTTTGGAGATGTTGGGTGGAAGTGAGTCACACTCACCTCCCTGGCACTCTTGAGAGGCAGGAGGCCAGCCCTGGGCCCAGGCTGGAGTGCTGTGGAGATCAGCTCCCACATGGCTGCCTTCTCAGGAGCCATGAGCTCTTTGAAGCCCAGACCACATCCTGCACAGGGCAGGAACAGGGAGGCCAGGAGAGTCCAGGACATGGAGTGGGAGGGACCCAGTACCTGGACCCCCTCCCCACGTCTCAGGAATGGGCCACTGTGTGAGTTGTGGAGAGGGGTGACCCTGCCTCGTCCATGAGAACTTAAAAGCTTTGCTTTCCTGGGGCAGCAGGTGCCTGAAGTTCAGATGATAGGATTCTCCCACCAGGGATTTAGGCTACAGTGAGTGACACCTAGAAGTGGAGCAGGTCAGCAGTCCTCTTGGCTGGGATGGCAGTGCTGTCACCAACAGCAGAAGCAGCAGGGCCAGTGGTGGCATCTGAAAGCCACACTGGGGAGTTCCCTGGTGGTCTAATGTTTAGGATTTGGCACTTTCACTGCCACAGCCCAGGTTCAGTTCCTTATCTAGGACCGGAGAACCCCCTTCAAGCCGCTGCATCCAGCAGTCAAAAAAAGGAAAAAGGAAAAAAAAAGTGTGACATCCACACTGATGGCCACAGTGTCCTGTCACCTGACCTTACTGTCTTTCAGGTGGCCTGTGGTGCTGCACATTTCCCTTGTGCCTCCCTAGATTCTCTGAGGGCCCAGATCCTGCTCCAGTCAGAGCTCAGATCTGCTGTGCAAAACCTGGAACTCTGTTGGTCACAGAAGGGAAGGAGGGAGGGAAGAAGGAATATGATGCTGGCAGACCACCCCCCCACCACACCGTGGTATCTGGGGTAAAGGCTGTTTCAAGCCCACCCCCCACTTCCACCGAACCCCAGACAGACCTCATCACTCCCCTCTCGTTATGCTTATGCTCCTGGCACACACCTCTGCTCTAACACCTGTCACTTTGTATTCCTTAAACATTTGCTTGTGGGTGTTTGGAGGACAATTCTTACTGTCCCTGAGACTCAGTTTCCACATCTTTAGATAATGGATTAGATAAGATTATTTGCAAGGCTGCTTCCACTGATTATTATGGGTTGGTTCAGGCATTCGACCACTCAGTCATCAAGCATGCCTTTCTGGAAGGCTAAAGCTGGGTTAAAACGCAGGGAAAGTTAGAGAGAGGAAAGGATGCATTGGTTAAATAGAACCAGAAGTAGAGACACGGGAAGGAATATTCAGATTACCGCAGGACTCTGAATTCTATAAGAATTAATGCCCGTTCTTTTACAGAGCCCTCATCTCTTGCACTTAAGAATTTGTTTGCAGGAACTCCCTGGTGACTCAGTGAGTTAAGGATCTGGCATTGTCACTGCTGGGCTCAGAGTGCAGCTGTGGTGCAGGTCAATCCCTGGTTCAGGAAATTTCGCATCCTGCGGGCAGGTGCGGTGAAGGATGGAAGGAGGAATGGAGGGAGGGAGGAAGAATCCTGTCTTTTGTCCCTAGCCTGACAATGATGCACCTGAGGGCAGGGACTTGCACATGTGTGTCAGTGTCTGTGGATGGTGTGGGGGTATCTCAGCCCTGGCCCACTAGATCTGTTCCTGGCTGTCCCTCTAGTGCCCCATCTCATACCCCCTAACTTCCCTGGGCTTAGGGGTCAAATCAGAGCTACAGCTGCCAGCCTATACCACCGAGCTGCATCTGTGACCTACACTACAGCTTGCAGCAACGCCAATCTTTAACCCACTGAGTGAGGCCAGAAATCAATTCTCCTGGATACCATGTCAGGTTCTTAACCTACTGAGCCATAATAGGAACTCCCAGGGACCCCTTTTCTTTCTAGATCTTCTTCTGTCTGGCTTTTAGCTCCGGCCCCACACAACACTTCTCTCCCAAAATACTAGATTGCTTAAAAATACCAAAATTCCTGTTATTTAAAATGCAGACCAGTTTATCTCCCGTTAGTCTGGTCCCTCTGCCCCCACCCCAGTGTCTGGTGAGGGATTAGAGGGGAGTTTGCCTTTCACAGCAAAGATGGAGTCCTAAAGCCTCGCGCTCTCTCTCTCTCTCTGAGAGGGATTCTGCCTTCCTCCTAGTCCAGGATGCTCAAATTGTAGCCTGTCTTTAAAAATAATATAATTCTGGGAGTTCCCATTGTGGTGCAGCAGAAACGAGTCTTACTAGGAACCATGAGGATGCAGGTTCGATCAATAATGATATAATTCTGGAGTTCCTATCATGGCTCAGGAATAACGAAACTGACAAGTATCCATGAGGATGCAGGTTCAATCCCTGGCCTCGCTCAGTGGGTTAAGGATCCAGCATTGCCATGAGCTGTGGTGTAGGTCACAGATGTGGTTTGGATCTGGCATTGCTGTGTCTGTGGTGTAGGCTGGCAGCTGCAGCTCTGATTCAACCCCCATCCTGGGAACTTCCATATGCCACAGGTACGGCCTTAAAAAAAAATAAAATAAAATAAAGTTAAATAAAAAGCAAATAATAATGATATAATTTTTCATGTTAAAGAAACATCCACCTAGAATTCCCTTCATGGCTCACCGGAAACGAATTAAACTAGGAACTATGAGGTTTCGGGTTTGATCCCTGGTCTCGCTCAGTGGGTTAAGGATCTGGCATTGCCATGAGCTGTGATGTAGGCGCAGGCACGACTCAGATCCCCAGTTGCTGTGGCTCTGGCGTAGGCTGGCGGCAACAGCTCCGATTAGATCCCTAGCCTGGGAACCTCCATGTGCTGTGGGTGTGGCCATAAAAAGCAAAAAAAGAAAAAAGAAACATCTACCTGTAGTAAAGAAAAAGATGGAGTTGCCCACTAAATGGTGAAGAGCTCTGAGAAGAGCAGGGTGGGCTGGCCTGAAGCTCGACTGAGGTGTGTGGGTATACAACTGTGACTACATCCCTGAAAACTGGATACTGATGTCCAAAGGGCTGGAGGAGGCAGCAAAGAGAGACGTAACAGGCATGGCCCCCCATCTGTGATGCTTCCCCAGTGCCCAGAGTAACAGCCAGAGGTCTCAAGCCTCACTGCCCTCCACCCCGCCCCCCACCCCTTCCCCATCCTCCACCTTTGCCAAACTGCCCTGCGGTGCTGCCACCTCTACTCAGCCCCTGGTGGCTCATCTCTCAGTGGCTCCAGCCTATAACTGGGCAGAATTTTATAGTCTTAGAAAGTCAATTTCAAGTTGGAGCAATCCCAGAACATCCAAGCTAGAACAGCCCTTGAATATTTTCAGCTACAACCATTTCAGTGCTCTGATAAGAAACTGAGAGTGACAAAGTCAAAGGCCCCTGGCCAGGCTGGGGAAACCCAGATCTCTGTAGGATGCAGAGTGAATGCCTCAGATCCCAGCCACCCCTTGAGGTACAGCCTCAAGTAGCATATGGCTGGAACAATCTTCCATCTGCTTCTCACTTACACAGGCCCCAGTGTACAGATTCCAAAAGGCCACAACCCACCACTACAATGACCACAATGTGCTGGTAGCACCATTTCCTGACCCCACACACATGGCCACCAGCAAATTTCAGTTTACAGCTTTATTCAAGGGTTGTGGTCAATAATATTTTTAACAAAATGGAAAAGAGTAGGAGTTTAGATATCAGATCTTTTCTCAACTGGTGAGGGTAAGTTTTATCGCCTAACACTTTTGTTTCAGGTACGGACCTATAACATATATTTGAATATACATGGATCAGGTTGTACAACCCTGTGAAAAAGCCTGAATCCATCACCTTGTACCAATTTGACAAATCAATCACCCATGAAAGACTTTCAGATATGAATATTTGCTAACCAAAAGGGGAGTGCTTGAGCCTAGAAGAAAAAACCCACGGCTCAGGTGCTGTCTCTCTCTGCGAGGAGGGAGATGAGGCCAAATTCGTGATCAGCACAGCACTGAGCCTGGCTGTTTATAAAGCACCATCTGCCACACGGCTTTTTTGAATCTCACTGCTGGAGGATCAGTGTTCCTGCCGGAGAAAGGGGCAAATGAACAGCCATCCTAGAAGGCTGCTGAAGACATCAGAGATCCTGGATGTGAAGTGCACGGAGAGCTGGCTGGCAGGTGAAGGGACACAGTATCAGGCAGATGGAGCAGCAGTGTCTCCCAGCCCCTCACCCCAGCACTGTCCTGCCCCAGCTCATGCAGGACCTCTGTCCAGGAGTGCTCACGATCAGACTTCTGCATCAAGAAAGCACCTTTGGGGGCTGATGGGGAACATGGGCCTGCTTCAAAGCATGTGCTATGGAGCCACTCCCTCAGGTAAGAGGGCAGAGCCTTGGAAGAAGGTCAAGGAAGTCTTCCCAGACCTGAGATGCAAGTGGGGACCATGAAAGAGATGCCCCAGTCCTGAGGTCACAGCTTCAACCACACCCCTGCAGGCTCCAGGTCTCCCTCTTCCCTCTCCTTTTCTTAAAGGCAGACAGTCCCGCCTACCACTGGCCGCCTCCAGCCCAGACCTGCATCCAAGTACCTGACAGAATGTTCCACTCCCAAGTGCATTACCCAGGCCTGTGCTTAATTTTTCAGCAGCCACTCGCCTTGCTAATGGTCTGGAAAACGGACTGGGCCTCCACCCCCCTGCCTAAGTGCTCAGGTCCCCCCGCCTCTGCCCTGCTTGGGCAAGAAACCCGGCGCTGCTCCTGCAGCCAGGCTCACTACACTGCCAGGGCTGCTGCCTGCCCTCTGCCAAAAACTTGGACCTTTGCTTTGGCCCTCAGCTCTACCCATAATTGTACCTGGGGCTCGGCTCTACCCACAGTTGTACCTGGTCCCTGCATGATAAGCCTGGGGAAATGAAAAGTTGTGTCTTACTTCACTTGGGGAACCCAATTCCGAAGTAAATGCTGCTTGGAGGGAAATCTCAGTGCTTCAAGGTTGGCAGTAAAAGGAGTCTGGCTTCTGGGCCTGGAGACCCCACACATACCACCAGTGCTGCCAGGATTCCCAGCCCCTGCCAGGTCTGGCCATGCCTTCTGTCATCACCACACTAGCCTCGGTGGCTGTTGTGCCTCCACACCACACCCAGCCAGTCCACAGGCCAGAGACCAGGCTGGGATATATGGGCCCCTGAGCCCATCAGCCTCTGACCCCTTCAAAGAGAATGCCATTTGGGAGTTCCCATTGTGGCGTAACAGGAACGAATCCCACTAGTATCCATGAGGATATGGGTTTGATCCCTGGCCTCACTCAGTGGGTTAAGTATCTGGCATTGTCATGAGCTGTGGTGTAGGTCGCAGACACAGCTCTGATCCTGCGTTGTTGTGGCTGTGGTGTAGGCCAGCAGCTACAGCTCCGATTCAACCCCTAGCCTGGGAACTTCCATATGCTGCAGGTGTGGCCCTTAAAAAAAAAAAAAAAAAAAAAAAGAGAGAGAGAGAGTGTGTGTGTCCTTACTTTTTCAGCTGAAATCTAAAAACAAGCCCCTACCATCATCCACCCAGAAACGTATCCCCTCTCAAAGTATATCTGCCTCCCCCATTATCCCTGAGCATTTCCCAGAAAACTGCCTCAAAGTGCTCCTGCATGAGGCCCTTTCTCCAACCTCTGGTCTGATCATCATATTGCCCATAACCAGGTGAGATGGCCACATGTGCACTCTGCGGGCACAGCTCTTTCCCTGGGGACCACTAATGACCCCGTTGGCTTTGGAAAAGAATGGGATCCCTGACTGCCCCTAGTACAATCAGGCCCAGCTATAACTCTGAGCAAATTATCCCTCAAAGCTTGGAGTAAAACCAAGTCCAGCCACTCTTAGCTCACACAAGCCTTATTTTACGATTCCACCTAATTCATGCCTGTGCCTACAGGACTGTCTAGAACTGGAGGGTGGAATGGGGAGGGGACAGAGGGGGGGAAGGAAGTTGCAACCAACCCCCACAGCCAAAACTCACTCCTCCATATCTGAGCATTTGGGTCAACCCTCTCCAGCCCCGGGGGGACCTTCTGGCCCAATTCTAAGACACTTCTGGCCCACCCCAGCTTAGCTTCTTTCCCAATCACCTGAGGAGCTATTAGAAATCCATTCTCTTCAGCAAGAAAACGCTACACCAGGAGTTCCCATGGTGACACAGCAGAAACGAATCCAACTAGGAACCATGAGGTTGCAAGTTCGATCCCTGGCCTCGCTCAGTGGGTTAAGGGTCTGGTAACGCCGTGAGCTGTGGTGTAGGTCACAGAAGCATCTCAGATCTGGCATTGCTGTGGCTCTGGCATAGGCAGGCAGCTGTAGCTCTGATTAGACCAGTAGCATGGGAACTTCCATATGCCACGGGTGCAGCCCTGAAAAGACAAAAGAGGAAAAAAAAAAAAAAAAGAAACCACTACCCCAGCTCTCCACAATGTGTGATCAGTCTGACTTAAGAAAAGAGCAACAATGAAAGTAGGGGTGCGTGTAACTTTTTAAATGAAACTTTTATATGGATATATGCCCAGGAGTTGTATGGCTGGATCATGTGGTAGTTTTTTGTTGTTGTTGTTGTTGTTGCCATTTCTTGGGCCGCTCCCGCGGCATATGGAGGTTCCCAGGCTGGGGGTCGAATCGGAGCTGTAGCCACCAGCCTACACCAGAGCCACAGCAACGCGGGATCCGAGCCGCGTCTGCAACCTACACCACAGCTCACGGCAACGCCGGATCGTTAACCCACTGAGCAAGGGCAGGGACCGAACCCGCAACCTCATGGTTCCTAGTCGGATTTGTTAACCACTGCGCCACGACGGGAACTCCTTTTTTTTTTTTTTTTTTGATGTGGTAGTTTTATATTTAGTTTTCTGAGGAACCTCCATACTGTTTTCCATAGTGGTTGTACTAATTTATATTCCCACTAACAGTGAAGGAGCGTTCCTTTTCTCCACACCCTCTCGAGCATTTGTAATTTGTCGACTTGTTAACGATGGCCGTTCTGACTGGTGTGAGGTGGTACCTCATTGCAGTTTTGATTTGCACTTCTCTAATAATTAGTAATGTTGAACATTTTTTTCATGTGCCTACTATATATCTTCTTTGGAGAAATGTCTATTTAGTGCACTATTCGCAATAGCCAAGACATGGAAACAACCTAAATGTCCATCAATAGATGAATGGATTAAGAAGATGTGGGACATATATTCGTTGGAATACTATTCAGTCATAAAAAAGGACAAAATAACACCATTTGGAGCAACATGGATGCAACTAGAAATTCTCATATTAAGTGAAATAAGTCAGAAAGAGAAAGACAAATACCATATGATATCACTTATATGTTGAATCTAAAATATGGTACAAATGATCCTACCTACAAGACAGAAACAGATTACGGACATGGAGACCAGACTTGTGGTTGCCAGGGGGAAGGGAGAAGGGAATGGGATGGATGGGGAGTTTGGGGTTGGTAGATGCAAACTATTACATTTAGAATGAATAAGCAATGGAGTCCTACTGTATAGCATAGAAAAGTAAATCCAATCTCTTGCGGATAGAACATCATGGAAGACAGTGTGAGAAAAAGAATGTATGTATATGTATGACTGGGTGATTATGCTATACAGCAGAAATTGACACAATACTGCAAATCAACTATATAATTAAAAAAAATAAAAAGAGCGACAAATACACAAGTAGCTGAAATAGACTTAAAGTATCTACATTAAACATGCGCTTTCAAGCATTCCCAAAAACATTTCCCAAGTACCTACCTAAGCTCAAGATACCCAGTCTTGGGAAGGAAGAGGTGGCCCAAGTAGTGGAAGCCGTTCTATATAACAAAAGCCATTTTGTGTTAACCTCCAACCGACTGACAAGTCGCCTGGAATATCAGGCAGCCAGAACCACCATGTCTCAATCCCTTACGTGCGTGGCAGGAACCTGGAGAGGGCTTCTCTAAGGCCAGCTCCCCTATAAAACAATCCTAAACCACTGCTTTTGGGCAGAGAGCTCTCATTATGCTGCCTTGCCTGCTGCTCCCTTGCAATGCACTCAATAAATCTGCTTTCCTTTACTCTGACCTGACTTGGGGAAATTCTTTCACCACCCAGAACTCCAGCCAACTGTCACTGCCTGTGACAGCTACCATGTAAGGCAGGCCCAGGTCCCACTGGAGGCTCTATGCGACCCCATTCCCACATGTACACACACATGGAATAGTATTTAGTTGTCAGGTAGCACAGCACTGTACGCAGTGGTCATGGCGAAGGGCTATGGAATCAGAATCAGGCAGCCTTAGACCAAATTGAAGTTCTGTTGTTCTTGGAGAACAACTCCATGATATGTGTGATCTTGTCCCAAATCCTCCTCTCTGGTGTCCCTTTACTGACCTTGGTACTTTCCTATACAGTGGAACCTACCATGGTAGGCACTCTATAGCTCTCTCTTCCTTAAGTCCCCTGAGAAGCAGGATTGTGCAGAGGGAAGGTGAAGGGCCTCTTCCTGTGATGTCCTCAGAGGCCTAAGGCAAAGTGGGAAGTAAAAGGTAGGCACACCATTCCAGACCAGCTGCCAACCCAGAGAACCTAGTCTAAGGCCAGGTTCATCTGCATATTATTTGCATAAATTTGCACAAGCCCTGTTTCCCTGTGTCCTGTTGCCAATTATTTCATTCCTGCACCTCCACTTTCCAGGAAAGGGCACCAGGGGAGATGTGGACCCCTGGGCTTCATGTCAAGAGGGCACCCAGGGCTTCCGCCCCACCCTCAGCAAAAAATGTCTCCAAGGGGCCTGCATCTCCTCTCCCTCCCTCACCTGTTGTCCCTCAACCCCCATCAGGGTCTACTATCCACTGCCTTCGGCTGAGACCACCAGAAGTTCCTGGTACCTGGGAAAGGCAGGGTCTTGGCAACTCCAATCCTTACCACTCCTCAGCAGTCCTAATGAAATAAGATTAGCATCTTAAATGTGATGTCTATTCCAAGGGCTTCAGCCTGGTCCCACCCACAGATAGGCAAAAGCAGCCCTGCTCTAGTTGAGGAGTGGGTGCAGCTAGAGTTCCACCCTCAGGCAAATCCCCCATCCCACATGGGCACCTATGTGGACCTCAGACTCCTGAAAGCAACTGAAACCCTTCATCTTCTATCTGGACAAATGGAGGCTCAAGGAGGGGAAGGGTCTCAGCTGAGGTCACAGTGGCTGCAGCAGAGCTGAGATCAGAACCCACTGAAACCAAGTCCCCCAAACCCAGTTCCTCTGCTGAGTTTATGATTAACCTCTCGATCTTTCACT
Source organism: Phacochoerus africanus (assembly GCF_016906955.1). Lineage (NCBI taxonomy): Eukaryota > Metazoa > Chordata > Mammalia > Artiodactyla > Suidae > Phacochoerus > Phacochoerus africanus. The sequence continues at coordinate 89,118,221 of NC_062546.1, forward strand.
CCATTTCTTGTCCTGCTTTGTTTTCCTCAAGATAAATGAGTGGCTAAGAAAAGGAGGAATTGAATCTGAGCAGGACCTGACAGGGCCCTCCTGCATCCAAAAGACTTTCCATGTCCCCTCTTTCTTATTTGTTGAAAAAGGTTCAGCCTCCTAGACCTTCCGTGAGTTCCAAAGGGCAGATTCAAACAGTTATTAATTAGGGAAGTGAGACATAGAATCAGGAAAAGGGTCAAGAAACAATAGTGTAATGATAAAGCAGAGTCCTGGGCCCACCCCAAGGGATAACAATCTCTTTTGGGTTTTTTTTCCTGCTTTTTAGGGCCGCGCTCTCGGCATATAGAGGTTCCCAGGCTAGGGGTCGAATCAGAGCTGTAGCTGCTGGCTTACACTACAGCCACAGCAACGCTGAATCTAAGCCGCATCTTTGACCTACACCACAGCTCATGGCAGCACAGGATCCTTAATCCACTGATCGAGGCCAGGGATTGAACCCATAACCTCATGCTTCCTAGTCAGGTTTGTTGACTGCTGAGCCACAATGGGAACTCCAGGGATAACAATCTCACACGTATCTTTGAGTTGTTCTCCAAGAACTAAGCCGTGCCCTCCGCCCCAGATGGAGGATGGTCACTCCATGCTGAGCCCAAGATTTCTGGAGCACTGCCCTGCTACCTCCCCACCAACCAATCAGAAGAAAGTCACACACCCTGCAGACCTCACCCCACATGTTGCCTATAAAACCCTGCCTCCCAAACCATAAGGAGGTTCAGGTCTTCTAAGCACAAGCTGCCTGTTTTCCTTGCTCTGCCCTGTAATAAATCTTCCTCTGCTTCAAACACCAGCATTTTCATTTGTTTGGCTTCACTATGCATCGGGCACATGAACTTGGGTTCAATAACAGAAGAACATGCCCAGGAGGCTCCAGGCTTCACAGAGCAGCTTCCAGAATCAGAGTAGTTAGATGCACCTGGAGCAGAAAGGAGGAAAGAGGGGTTCCCAACCCACCCCCGATCCTGGAGGGTTTCTGGAACTCCAGGAAGGATTGTGAGGGTGAGAGCTGAAGGAAGATTGGGATTTGTAGCCACCCAGTTCAGGCCCTCTGGCCAGAGTTGGGCTGCAGCCAAGGCATAGAGTATACCCTGGGCCTTAGCACCCTCCTGCCATCCCCACCCCCTGCCCTGGGCTCTAGAATCCAGGGATTGATTGAGGCAGAGAAGGACTAGAAACCAAGGAGTATAGGTGAGAGGAGACAGGGGATTAAAATATGTCCAAGGTCTAATTCTACTCCTCTTGCTATCATCATCCCCATTTTGCAGGTAAGAAAACTGAGGCTCAAAAGTCAAAACCAGGTCCCTGTAATTTCACAAGCCTTTTTCTCTCTGGATATCAAAGTCAGCAGGTGGGCCATGGGTCCTGTAGTCACTTCCCTTGCTCAACTCCCACAAGCCCGAGATTTGACCTTGGCTAAATGAACTTTCTGAATTCCTTTCCACCCCCGGCCAGAGGCCATGCTTGAGCAGTTGCTTTGAACTCTAAATGTGCAGCCCTTTGGCCTGGGTGAGGAGCTCGCCACACACAAGACTTACAAGATTTATTGTGTTTCCTAAGTGGGCTTCAAAACAGAGCCATCCCAGCCTCTCAGGAGCCTCTCATGTGCCTCCACCACCCACAGCTGCCAGAAGTGAAAGGCATCCAGGCCACAAGAAGGTAGTGGTGGAGAGAGGGCACCAAATGAGACCCAAGCACGGAGTTCCCCTCGTGGCTCAGCGGAAACAAATCTGACTAGCATCCATGAGGACGCAGGTTTGATCCCTGGCCTTGCTCAGTGGGTTAAGGATCCAGCGTTGCTGTGAGCTGTGGTGTAGGTGGCAGACGTGGCTCAGATCCTGTGTTGCTGTGGCTGTGGTGTAGGCAGACAGTTGTAGCTCCAATTTGACCCCTAGCCTGGGAAATTCCATATGCCACTGGTGCAGCCCTAAAAAGACCAAAAAAAAAAAAAAAAGAGAGAGAGAGACCTAAGCAGTCAATCCTGTCTCGACAACTTTCTGAGCTGTGTCACATCAAGCAGGTGATTTAACTTCCTCACACCTGTTTCCTTATTCGAAAATGGGAAGGGGTTCCCTGGTGGCCTAGCAGTTAAGGCATTGTCACCAGCATTGTCACTGCTGGGGCTCAGTTTCCATCTTCGCCCAGGGAACTTCTACATTCCCTGGGCATGACAGAAGGAAGGAAGGAAAGAAGAGGACTTCCTGTAGTGGCGCAGCGGAAATGAATCTGATTAGCATCCATGAGGATACAGGTTTGATCCCTGGCCTCGCTCAGTAAGTTAAGGATCTGGTGTTGCCATGAGCTCTGGGATAGGTCATAGACGAGGCTTGGATCTGGTGTTGCTGTGGCTGTAGTGTAGGCCATCGGCTACAGCTCCAATTTGACTTCTAGCGTGAGAACCTCCATATGCGTGGGTGTGGCTCTAAAAAGCAAAAAAGGAAGGAAAGAAAGAATGAAGGAGGAAAGAAGGGCAAGAAGAAAAAGAAAGGAAGGAAGGAAAGAAAACGGGGGGAATGTACTATAAGGATTGTTGGGCTGCACCCAACAGGCCCACAGCCCTTGTAGCTGCCCAAGCTCAAGACCAAAGAAAGAGCCCAGAGAAAGCAACAGAGACATCATTGGTTTATTGGACAGGGGAATCTTACGCAAAATGTCCTGGATCAACACACTTCTATGTGTGGTAGACAGTAGGAGGGACATGACAGCAAACTTTGCTACTCAGGGGAGAAGGAAGCCAACATTTACAGGGGGAATCGACGTCGGCAGGGAGCTCATCAGTTACCAGAGACTAATTAAGCCCTGTAATTAAGAGGATTGGATAGTCATGTAAGCGAAGCAGGGATGGTTGAGCAGGGGAGGTACAGAGAGTAAGAGAATAGCCATAGGATTTCATGAGTTAATACAGTTAACATGCTTAGTGTTTAGAACAGTGCCTGGTATAGAGCATGCCTCAGAACCTGTTAATTATCATTATCACACACATTCACACCTCTTCAAATCTTCCTGGGCCCCCAAGGCCACAGGATAAAGCTTCAATTTTCACACAAAGGTGAACCAGTTCTTTTTTCATCTACTCCCTCTGTCCCCAGCCCCATCTGCTGCAGTACCTTTCAAGGACCCAGGGCACGGCCTGTTCCCAGGCCTCTCAAGGCAGTGGGGGGTTTCAGACACTAAGTTCTCAGACACTTTGAGGAGGCAGGAGCAGGAGGACCAGCAAGAAGATTCCAGGGTCAGCTCAGAGGCTGACTAGGGGTCCCACGGTGTCTGCTGAGCACCAGGACAGGAAGGGGAGAGACAAGGGCCAGCTGGCATTCATTGCCCACTCAGAGTAGGGGTGGGAGTGCCATGGGGTTAGAGGAGAGCACAGTCCCTTAGGGCTTCTCAGAGGAGGGGAAAGTTTATATTAGGACACAGAATAAAGATTTTTCCAAGGGGGAGGAGAGGAGAAGTGCTTTTCTTATGGAAATGGCTTTTTTAGCTATCAGCCTTACTCATGATTCCCCTTCCTCTTAATTGGCTGACTGCCTTTTAATGAACACCTGCTAAGTGCCAGGCACTTTTCTGGCAATTTCTCACTTCACTCTCAGCTGAAGAAACCAAGGTTCAGTGGGGATATCACATCCAAACCCAGGTCAGTGAGCTTCTTTGCCCTGCAAATGCCGCCAGAGAACAACCTCAGCCCCTCTCCTCCTCCTCAGAGGCCCCATACCTGGACGACTGTGGCCCATGGCTCTTGGCACATTAGTCTTGGAACATTATTTGTTCTATGTGGACTGGCTTCTCACATGCTGCCAGGAACCAGCAAACATTTGCATGTGACTCTAAGGCTGATGGTCCATTAGTGTGGGTCAGTGAAATCAGTCAGTGCTCTAGAAAGAAGAAGACTCCTGAAAACCTACTTGACACCACAGACCTGCTCCCAGGCAAACAAAGTGTGGGGTCATACCCCTCTGGGAGGCTGGGGCGGCTTGGGGATCTCCCCTAGAGCAGCCAAATGTTTGGGGGAGAGTGTCCCTCCATTCTCCCCTCTGGTCACACCACATTGGCTGCCCCTACTCTGCTCCTGCACTGAGTTGGCCCCAGTCCTTGGCACCAAGGTGTGCTGGCCACTTCCCGCGGTGGCAGAGGGAGTGGAAAGACCTGGGAGTCAGGCAGACATGGTTTGAATACCTGCTCCACCATATCCTGAGTGCCTAATGCTTTCCTCATCTGAAAATGGGCTGATTCTATTCACCCTGCAGGATCTGGATGGGGATTAGAGGGGGTGATTTAAACGTGGCTCAGTCCTCACCTCAACTGGATTTCAATGTCACTTCCCTTCCTCCTCCCCCTAGGAGCAAGACCCAGCAAGCAGAGAATTAAGCAGGTTGAAAACAACCCTGGGCCTAGTGAAAAGGCTTATCTTGGCTGCTGGACACCATGTGTTTGCAGATAACCCTGAGGCCAGTGACCTCACCTGCGCTGGGCGGGCTCTGACCCTTCAGCCCTTAAGCAGCCCTAGCTAACTCCCTCCACACTCTATCAACGCCGTGTGGAGGGAGTAAGGCCTAGCAGCAGAAGGCATGCACATGGAGGGTGGACAGCTGGGGTCCCTGGTAAGCAGGGTACCTGGCCTGAGCTACGAAAAGTCCCAGGACATGGAGGATGGTGCCTTTCACCCCCAATCAGGTGAGCAGGGCGCTCATGGGTGGGGAGTGTCAGGATATCCCACCACCCCAGCAATGCCCAGCTTGTTTGGCTTTCTTTTCTCAGTCATTTCAGGCAGAAGTTCAAGGACTCATCCTTCGCCCAACCCCTCCATCCTCTTCTCAAAAATCCAACAGATGAGTTCCCACTGTGACTCAGTGGTTAACGAACCTGACTAGTATCCATGAGGTTGCAGGTTCAATCCCTGGCCTTACTGAAGGATCCAGCGTTGCCATGAGCTATGGCGTAGGTCACAGACATGGCTCGGATCTGGCGTTGCTATGGCTGTGGTGTAGGCCAGCAGCTGTTGCTCCAATTCAACCCCCAGCCTGGGAACCTTCATATGCTGCGGGTGTGGCCCTAAAAAGACAAAAGACAAAAAAAAAAAAATCCAGCAGAGGGTATGAAATGACCCTGCTCTTGCCACAAAAGGGTAACAGCCTTCCAAGGGAAAGAGAATTTGCTGCTACAGCACTCAGACATTACCTATTTATTTTGCTTAAACAGTAGGCTTTTTCCCAAAGCAACTTAGCTCTCAACGCAAAGCTTAACTATAAGGCTAATAGTAAACTAGACACCGAAAATCATGGACTGGGAGAAAATAAAGTAGAACTTAAATATATTTAATAGATGACTATATAGTTATGAAAATGGGTCTGAGTATCCTAATCACCAAGGTAAAAAGATCAGCACTTGGAAACGAATAAGCATACTGGTCTTATATTTTTTCCTTGGAGCGTCGTTATGATAGGCATTGAGTGTTGTGAAGGACAGGTCATTTGGATAAATTCAGAAGAAGATGAAATCAAGCTATTTGGCTCACAAGGACCTTTGAGAAAGCAAAGGGTGTGAAATTTAAGTATCCCCAGTGAGGGTGAATGCAGGTTTCTGAGAGGCTGCCCTGGCCCAGGTGTTCAGGGCCTGTTTCCTCATCTGAGCTGTAGACTAGTGTTCTTCCAACTTTAATGTGCATACATTCTCCTGAGGGTCTTATGAAAGTGTGTTTCTGATTCAGTTCTGAGGTGGACCCGAGACTCTGCAATTTAAAAACCTCCCAGAGTTGCCATCATGGTTCAGCAGAAACGACCCCAACTAGAATCCATGAGGACATGGGTTCAATCCCTGGCCTCACTCAGTGGATTAAGGATCCAGCGTTGCTGTGAGCTGTGGTGTAGGTAGCAGACGTGACTCAGATCCTGTGTTGCTGTGGCTGTAGTGCAGGCCAGCAGCTGAAGCTCTGATCTGACCCCTAGTCTGGGAACCTCCATATGCTGTGGGTACAACCATAAAAAGCAAAATAAAATATAAAAAAATATAAAATATAACAAAATATAAACAACAAACTTCCCAGGCTACCATGTGCTCTAGACTTGGAACAAGGGGCTAAAGCCCAGACTTCTCTAGTTGTGCGCTTGTGCTGCCACAGTTAAATCTCTTGTGGATATGGCAGCTTCTCATCCCGCTGAGCTCAGAGAGCTTTTCCTCTGGAGAGAGCTCACGTTTCAACAGAGGATTAGAAGGGAGGCAAGCCTTAGGCCAAAGCACTGTACCAAGCTCTGGGTGTGATGAGTGGGGACAGTGCCTTCAGCCAGGCCTTAAAATGCTTTTCAATATTGGCTCAAAATAAGCTGCCATGTGAAAGGAGAGTCTGCAAGGACAAACCCCAGGCTCTAACCACATGTCTGCAGCTTGCCTCCCCATCCTGGGCCTGCTCCTCACAGACCATCCCCATCGCCCAGCACGGCTTCACATCTGGGCAGATGTGACATGGCTTTATCCATTGGGTCATCATGGAGGCAGGGACAATATCTCCGTGTTCCCATATCACCCTCAGAATCGCAACTCCAAGATGCTCCCACTCCATCTCCCACAGAAGGAAGCAGCTCCCTGGGCCCAGAGGCTTGGCTGGCGGCATCTCACCTCCCTGGGCTAGGTGAGTGGAGAGCAGGGCAGAACCATATCCAGGTGGGCTGGCTCCCAGTCGAGATCAATCCAAGAAGCTGAGCATGAACTGCATCCTTCTCTCTGGCCCAAGTAGATGAATCTAGATTCCCTTCCTGAATACTGTTGCCTTCTTAGCCAAAGGAGTAGCCTTGTCTTCAAGAAAAAGGGACATCTCAGCAGACAGACACCCAGGGGCTCCAGTTCCACATTTCACCAGTGGGTGTACCGAGCATATGCTATGCCCCTGTGGTATGTCAGCTCCCAGGCAAGCAAGGAGGAGACCAGAGGGGGCAGGTACCCTGAGGGAAGCTTCCCAGAGGTGCTGGGAGGAGCAGGAAGTTGAGAGTGGCAGTGTCTTTATTCAAAAACTATATACAGGGCACAGGCTATGGGCCAGACACTGATCTAGGCACTAGGAACACAGAAATGAAAAGGCAGGTAAAACTCCCTGCCCTGGGGGAACTTACATTTCTATGGGAACAGACAGTTAATTTAATAAACAACAAATAAAGAAGGAGTGATTTACAGTGTATTAGGAGATGAAGGCTAAGGGAAAGAAAAGAAATAAAAGAAATGAGGGATGGGGGTGATCCCTGGGGTGGGTCTCAGGGAGATGATAACATCTGGCGAGGATGCAAAGGAGGGAGGGCCATGGGGGCAGCAGGCAGAAGGAAGAGCAAGGAGGAGCCTGAGGAGGGGAACCCAAGCTGAGCTGCAGCCTGGCTGCCACTGCAAGGACTTTGCTTTGACTCTCAGAGACCCTGGAGCCAGGGCAGGTTTTGAGTGGAGGAGTAATAAGATCTGGTACATGTCTCAAAAGGATGGCTCCAACCTCTCTGCCCTTGGCCTGACAGTGGAAATGAGTCTGGCACAGAGGAAGTGCTTAACCAATGTCAGTGCACTGTCCTCTACCTGCTCAGGAGAGGGCCCATCTGCTTCTGGGAGACTGACCCCAGGAAGCATTTACTGAGTTCTCCCCATACCAGACACCATGCCAGGGGAGACAAGGGGACAGATGGGCACAGCACTAAAGGACAGCGGTGCAGGTGGTGCTCTGTCCACCAAAGGTCTTGGCCTCGGAAGGGTGTTCAGCTCCCTCCCTCCCTGAGCCTTTCAAACCCCTGATTGTTCTCTTGCAAAAGTTCATGCTCCACTTAGGACATTCCTCTGTGGATCTCTGCCAGTCCAGCCTTCAGCTCTCTGTCTCTCTCCCCTTCCTGACTCTCTCGCTGCAACTCATGGGGAGCCCCTCAGAGGCCCACCAGATCTCTTTGGAAGGATGGACCTAAGGGTCCTTTGGAGAATGCTGGAAGACCTCTCAGCACTTCCATTCCCCAAGCTCTATATCCTTGTGCTGCTCTTTGGAGTGCAAGAAGGATGCTCCGAGACCCATTAGCCAGTGCAAATATTTAAAGAGCACTTATTAGAGCTCCCACTGTGGCAAAACAGAATTGGTGGTATCTTGGAAGCACTGGAACCCAGGTTCAATCCCTGGCATGGCACAATGGGTTGGGATCCTTAGTCGTTATAGCTGTGGCTTAGGGTGCAACTGCAGCTCGGATCTGATCCCTGGCCCAGGAGCTTCATGTGTTGCAGGGCAGCCAGAAACAGAGGGGATAGGGAATACCTACTGTGTTCAGGGCACCATGCTAGGGGCACCAAAGAGTCCGACTGATGATTCCTGTCTTTCCAAACTTTACAACCCACTACAGAATCAATTCAACTTACAAAGGCAGGGACCAGGCATGGGTCACTTGTGTCCCCAGCACGTGGAACCCTGGGAGGCATGGTTGAGCTCCCTAAGTGTTGAATGGAGGACCTATGAGAACTGCCACAGGAGCTCAGAGAGGGTGTGACCCTGGGGCAGGGAGGATCCTGAAGGAGGGGGGAGAGGACCTGGGCCTTGGAGACTGGCAGAGCAAAGAGCTGGGGAGGAAGGGGATTTTAGGCCAGAGGAAACCTATGGCGGTGAGGAAGCACCAGATGCTCATGGGTGGGTCTTAGTTGGGTGGGAGGATGGAGGAAAGGCTCTCACCCCAACACAGGGCTGCCAGAACTCTGCCCCCACCCCCACCTGCAGGCTCCCTGGAGTCCCATTGTGGGGCCAGCCCATGACTCTGGCATCAGGGGTTCAGATAAACCCTCCTTTGGACTTATCTCTTCTGCACAGGTTGGCTTCCTGGAGTAATCAGAAGCTCTGTATCAGGGCTGGGGGAATATACCCCACAGGAATATTCCAGAAAGAGTCCCAGGGGTCGGGTAACCCCCAGTCAGCCTCCCAGAAGATCAGTGACATTGGTGGCAGACTTGTCCCCATGTCCTCACCTGCAAAAAGAGGTGAGTAACTGTCAGTAGGATGTGATGTGAGGTTGTAGGTGAGAAAGGGCTTCAGATGAATGCACACAAAACTTCTAGAAAGGTACCCTGAAGATATCTGTACCTCATTGCTGTCCTGCCAGTATGCCACCAGTGAGGGAGAGGAGGACAGTGCTCAGCAGCTGCAGGCCATCTTTCTCAGGGACAGGGGATAGTCTGAAGCCTAGAAAGACTACACAGGAAGGCAAGCTCTCAAGGGCCCTCCACTAGCTCCTAGGCCCTGACACTGAGGACAAATCAGAAGAGTCAGAGTTTGGCCCTAAGGGTGAACAGGAGATAGGTGTGACACAGGAGCACAAAGGCCTGGATGCAGGCTTGTTGAAGAAAGAAGTGTTGTCCAATCCAGTGGTGCCTTGGCTTCTTACTATTTGTGTGAACTTGGCCTGCCACTTAACCTCTCTATAAAATGGACGTGCATGTGAGATGTCCCTTAGGTGAAGGGAGCAGGTCCCAGAAGTTACCCTGGCCTCCCCCAGCCCTCCTTGTCCTAGTTAAGAAGTGCTCTGCAATACTTTAACTGGGGGAGGTTGGGGGACACGGATCAGAAAGCGTCTGAACCTTGCATGGGGTTGAGGTAGAGGTAGGAAACAGAGGGTCGTTCATTCGCCGCCACTGCCGCCACTTCCCACCGCCGGGACTGCAGGGCCAGATGGGGATTGAGGACCCTGTGGCTGCCCGATTGCTGCCCAGGGAGTTGGCAGTGCCGGATAAGCAGCGACGGGCTGGCTGGTGGCCACCTCCCCCGCAGGTCCAGCCCCGCGGGCGGGCGGGGCGCGGGGAGAGGAGGAGCCTACGGGCGGGGCCACTGACTCCGCCTCGGACCTTCAGCGGCCGCCGGTGCTCCTAGCGGTGCTGGCCAGAGAGGTGAGTGACCTTCGACCGGGTCGCCGCGGGGCTGCGGGCTGTGCCCTACCCGGTACCCTCGCCCCGGCAACTGCCCCCTAGCACCTTGTACCCTCGCAGCACGCCGCCACATGCCTGCTGGAGAACCGGGCCACTGGGACCGAGCCACGTGGTCTGATGGCAGAGAAATGGGTCCCAGACTGAGCGTACTTTACTTCTCCAGGGACGCAAACCTGTGTGCCCGGGGCGTTGAGGGGCGGGGGCGGGAGGGAGGTGTTGGCGAAAAGGACCGGGTGAGCCCTGCACCCGTGGCGGGGCGAGGGGCTGCTGGGGGAACACGCTACACCCCTGCCAGGCGCACCCACCTAGTCCACAAGTCCCATATACCCCGCAATGCCTGCCCGCAGGTCTCAGGGGAGGGCTGGGAGCGGTGGGCGGGATCTTCCTCGCGGGGCCTCCCAGCCCTGTCGCAGCCCCGGGCCAGGCAGGCAGCAGGGCGAGGGCTGGGGCGCCCGACCTTGATCTGGGAGAGGCTGGGCTGACCCGTATCCGCCTCTGCCCGCGGAGCCCTTGCTTGGCAAACTTAGCCATTTCACCAGACCATTTCCCTGAAATTTGGGAGCAGGCTGCCCAGAGAGGTGTGGCTGGAACTTTGGTCACTCTGGGTAGATGAAGGGGAAGATACGAGGAGCTAATATGTCCTTTGAGGGCCAGGAGGTTGGGTCCTGGGGGAAGATGCAGGCAGGTCTTGGAGTTTTGGCAGATGGCTCCGCTGAGAGGCCTCGCAGGTGTCTGCCTCTGAGACAGGCTCCAGATATCGAGGTTCTGGAAATACCCAAAGGGAAGCATTTCTGTCCATCAGAGTGCAGTGATGATATAATTAATAGCAGACATTTATTGTGTATTTATCTCTCCTAGGCCACTTGCTTTGCGCATAATATCCCGGTTAATCCTCAGCACAGGAAGGCACCATTATTATCTCATTTAAGATGGGGAAATTGAGCCTCAGAGAGCATGGGTATTTTGCAAAGATACACAGGTAGCAAGTTGCAGAAGTGGGATTTGTACACAGATTTAGCTTTCTTGAGAGCCCAGAGGAGCCTACTAGTGGGAGAGACCAGCCGTGTTTTTAGAGGATTGTTCTTAGAGGATTGTAGCAGCCTGAGGAATGCAGTAGTGGGGTCCACAGTATCTATAAGACCATCTGGGCCTGCCCTTTCAGTCACTTGCATGGTTTCTTAAAAGTGCAGATGCTTAGATTCTACCCACAGTAGGCTGAATCTGAGCCTGCAGAGTGAACCCCCTGCATCCAGTCAGGAGTACCTGGAGGCCCGGGGCCATGTTACTCATCTCTATTCCCATCTCTATCCTCAGTGGGCAGAGGGGCCAGCTTGGAGGAGGTGTTAATCAATGTCTGATGGATGAATGGACTTAGTGGGGCAAGGAGCAGTGCTGGGGTAGAAAAGGTTTCCTGAAGGAGGCCTTGAATGGCGGACAGGTAGCCTCAGCCAGGCCTGGGTGAGGAAGACCTGGAATCAGCATGGGGGTGACCTCAGAGCTGGCAGGGAGCTCAGGCCAGGCCACTTGTTCACCAGAGAGTTGAACATCCAGCCCCAAGCCTGCTGGGCTGACCAGGCCTGGTCACACGGGACCATTGCTGTGCTCTCTTCACCCCAGAGATGCCAAACAGGTCAATTCCTCTCTCATTCATGTTTCCTGTTCTTACACCCAGGGCCCTTCCCTTGTTGCCCAGAGTATGGGCAGGGCTTCAAGTGGTTAGAAAGGGGAAATTAAGGACTAAAGTCCATAGCTGCACACCGCTGTGAAGAGGAGGCAGCTGAAGCTGGCTGCAGGGAGGAAGACACCTGGCTTTGCAGTCAGGTGAGACCCCGCACCCCAGCTTCCAAGTCTGAATTTTAGCTCATTACCATGTGGCTTTGGCCAAGTCCTCAGCTCTCTGAATGTGTTTCTTCTGTAAATCCTTGCTAAGGGTTTAGCATCAGATATTCCTGTTAAAAAAAAAAAAAAAAGGAACAGTAGTGCCTAGGGTTGGGTGGGGCAATTGTGTGAGGTGCTGAGTTTAAGGAGTGCAATAAAAACCTACTTCCCCCCAGAGTTTGAATGTTAAAATCAGCTGGGGACCTTTAGGCTCATTGCTGTTTTTGTCTGAACCCCTCAGCTTAGCCACTAGAAAGTGGCCTCCCTGGACCCCTTCTCTGTTGCAGACCTGGCCTCAGGCCCAGGCCTTAGGGCTACAATTCAGTGTCCTGGCTAATGCCTCTCAGACTAGGAGCAGAAATTTGTGCCTCTTGTTTTATGCCCTGTGTATCCTGCAGATGAAAACTCAGTGGGCTGGGCAGATTGTCAGGTGGGGGAGGGAAGCAGGCTATGGCGTGATGTCTAGTCTCCTTGGGCCGCAACTGAGGCTGGATCTAGCCCTTCCTGCCCTCCCCACCACTCATGGTGGCAAGGTGTTCCTGGACTGGTTTGGGCGGTCCAAGCTATGTAAGTTATACCTCCATGGATCTTCTTTCCAGCACCTGGACCAAGAATAATGGGCCTCTTGATTTAAAACAAGGAAGTTTGCCCAGTTAAGCAGTTATTAAAATCCAAGGCCCAGCTGGCTCTTTTCCTCCCTCCTGGGAGTTGGAGGGTGTATGTCCCTTTTTCTACTCCTATCCTACCCTTGCCTACCCTGCCTCGCCCCACCCCACCCCATCCTACCCCACCCCAGTCCAAGAGCGGTGGAGATTACAAAACTTGGAGGAGGGGAGTCAAAGGTTGGGAACAGGGCACTCTAGGTGGTTTTCAGATATTTGGCTACAGAATTCTTACTTCCTCCTGTCTGCTTCCTGTGATTGGGCCCACCTCTGGTCCAACCTGACTGGCCTTTCCCAGACCTCTGCAAGTCAGCCCTTCACATCCTTGGCATGACAGGGGCACCACTTCCTTCACACCTGAAATGGCACTAGTCATCACTGAATGTTCAGCTCCCCATATGCCAGGCCCTGGGACGAGCATGTTACATGTGTGAGCACACTTGAAACTTCCTCCCTTCTGAGGTAGACAGTGGTATTCTCCCAACCATGTGACTTTCCGAAGAACACATAAAACTAATCCATTCCTTCCACCCCAAACCTGAGGCTCCTACCACTAACTATACATGCTTGTCCAAATTCTGCCTCATCACTTTTTTGTTCAGCGTACATGCACCGAGCACTAATTTGGTGCCAGGCTCTCGGGACCTGGCTGAGTCCCACTTCTGGCTGGATGAGTGTTGGTTGTCACATATAACCCTGCCAGAGCCCACACTCTCTGAATACAAGTGGAGGGGCTGAGGCCCACGTTCCGCAGCTAATGGGACCCAGGATTCAAAACCAGGAATGGCTCCCCCTGGAGCCAGAGGTATTGACCACTGTGCATGCTGTCAGGGTGCAATCAAGGGCTGCTAATTTATGTGGGATCATAAACGCCTGCATTGTCACTTCAACCCAGAGCCAAAGGTTTCCCTCTTCCCCCGTGTGGCACACTTGTCACTGGAGAATTACCTGATGCTCAAGTCTTCCCAATCTGTCCTCATCAATCACTATTGTCACCTGGCGGAAAGTGCAACAGGTCAGCGCTAATTGTCCTACAATCAGGCAGGAACTTACTCCTCATTCCCGCATCCGCTAAATGAGGGCCAGGTGGGGTCTAAGCACACAGGATGTTTTTCAGCCGTCTGGCACTATCAGATTAGAGGATTAAACTGTGAAAAATACAGCCCCCAGACTATCAAAGCAGTCACAGGGGGATGTAAAAAATTTAGGACTGGCAAATGGGTCTCTGAGGCTTTCTGTGGTGTGGGCCATCATGGTTCACATATAGACAGAGGAGCCAGTGTGCTGGGTCTGTAATGGATGATCCTTCCCATTACTGTAGCATCCGACACTTTTGGCAGCAACAGGCTGTGGGGAGGGGGAGCCTGTGATTTGACTGGTGGGCTCAGGAGTGTGACAGCATGCCCCGTCATTGGGGTGAAGGTCTCTCTGAAGGCGAATCCCTCGGGGCTTCTGGTGGCCTGTGAGGTGGGCCCTCCAGGTGGAGTCTGCACCAAGACGGGATAGTTAAACACAGGGCATGCGGATTCTTTGGGAATCCCAGGGGTCTGGGCTGAGCCTGGGTGACCAGCCCAGAGCTGTACCTGGGTCAGTACTGCACTGGACACAGTGAGGCGGGGTGGTGGAGGGAATCAGCCACAACCTGAGTGTGGGGCTGAGCAGCTGTAGGAGGTAAGAAAGGGCAGGCCCTTTGTGACTGGTCGGGGGAGATGGCTCCAAACTGGCTGGAGATCAAGTGGTGCCTGGAATTGGAAGGGAAGTAAACAAGGCGTTCTGGGCCAGGCGGCCAGGGGTTGTGATGAGGACTCAGGGGGCTTCCGTCCTGGAGAGCTTCACCCTCCTGGTATTCCTGCATCTGGAGCCTGGAGGTTGGAGACCTGGCAGTGCTGAGTTCTGGCTTGGGTGCCTTTGTCATCCCATAAGCTTTGCTACAACTTCTTGAACCTTCTGCTTTGGCATGGCTGTGAGTGGTAAGTGAGGGGAAAGGGGGTTCCCAAGGTTGGGGGGAGCTCAGGGCACAATGAGGGCCTCAGGGAGAACCCCAGGGGACAGGTGTTTACAGCTCCTGTCTGCTCACACCTGGTGAGTTTGTTTTCAGAAGGAAGTGTGAGATTTCCCATCGTGACTCAGTGATAACCGACCAGACTAGTATCCATGAGGATGCAGGTTCCATCCCTGGCCTTGCTCCGGCGTTGCTATGAGCTGTGGTGTAGGCCGGCAGCTGCAGCTCTGATTTGATCCCTAGCCTGGGAACTTCCATATGCTGTGGGTGCAGTCCTAAAAAGAAAAAAGAAAAGAAAAAAAAAAAGGAAATGTGGTTTCCTGACTGTGTAGCTTCTCCAAGGGTATCAGAGACCGCCTGGAAGCTTGATAGGAACAGTGTGCTCATAGGAACTGTGTGTTGCATCATGCGGGGACTCCGTGCCCAGGGCTGCCTGGAAAGCCCTCTGCCAAAGCTCCCGGCATTCAGGGCCCACTGGCCTCAGCATGAGTAGCGCAGGAGGCACAGAGCTGGGTCAGTACACAGGGGTGGAGGGTCCTTAGGGACCTCATGGTCTCACTGGGCAGCTGAGTGAGGGAGCACAACGCCACCAGGTATCAGAGGGAGAAGTCTGGCATTGCACACAGCAGTGGCCCACAGCCGAACAAACATGTGATGTGGGTAAGAGCAGTTCTAAGATGTGGGGTTGCAGCTTTCATGTTCACTGTTGCACTTAACTGTCAGAACAGAGAAGCAAAGCAGCCTGCCCAAGATCACACTGCTGGTACCTGGCCAAACCTGAAATCACACCCAGGTCTGTCTAACTAGATCCACCATGAGCACCACTGCCTCTGTATCCAGAGTGGGGCTGTTGGGGGCTGGGAAGTGCCTTGTGTGCCCAAGGGCTGGATCTCAGGGGGATCTGGATTGCTGGAAGGAGGTCAAGACTTCAGGTGGAGGTGACGGTGTTGGCAGGAGTGGGGAGCAACAGGGACTAGAAGGGGGCTGATGGCAGATCAGCTGAGGAGGGGAGAGTCAGTGTGCACTGGCCTTGGCTGGGCTCTGGGAGATTCCAGAATGCCTTTGTCTGCCAGAAGGCGCTCTTAGGGGAGGAGACAAGAAGTAGGGCCACTGTGTTCAGAGAACCAGGCAAGCCCTGTTGTGTTGTTGGGAATAAGAGCAAAACTCCCCAGAACCCAGGGTGTGCACTCTAGTTATTAGAGGCCCAGATGCACAGGCTTACTCAGAGTTCCCAAGATCACCAGTTTTCCAACAAGTCAAAAACAATTGAATGTACTTGTCTTAAGACTGCACTTGGCATACTTTACTGCAATGGTGCAAAAGCCTCCAACCTCTGGCCTCCCTGTGTGCAGTTGGTGTGGTCTCTGGGGTTGCTGGCAGAGCCATCCGCACAGGCAAGCCCACCCCATCCATGCTTTGCCCTATGGGCAGTGCCTTCTTTTTGTGGGTCCTTGTCTCTGTTCTTTTTCTCCCCACTGTGGCTGCTGACTGGCAAGTAAAAATGGCCATGAAGCCTTTGTTGGCAGAAAATCCAGAGAGAATTATCACTAAGCCAATGACAGCCACAGATATTGCGAAAAATTACCCCCCACAGCAATTGATGAATTGCCATTTTCTGCAGCCATTATGTTTGGCTTTGTATCTCAAGGCATTTCTCTCTCTCTCTCTCTCTCTCTCTCTCTCTCTCCCCCCACACACACACACACCCCCTATGGTGAGGCAGTCTGCCTTGTGTTGGATGACATTTATTCATTTTATGTATCCTGGCTTTGCTGGCTGTCCTGCCTCAGTTCCTGTAGCAAAGACACTTGCGTCTGAGCCACTAATTATCATTAGTGAGGTTTCCTCCCCGAACAGGAAGTATCAAGCTAGAGCTGCTCTCCCCTAGCGCACTCTGTAATCGAGCATCAGTCACTATCCCTGCCCAGTCCCTGTGGCCAGGAGCTGGAGAGGGGTTGAGAGAGCAGGAGCCCAGCTGTCCAAGCCCCTGGCAGGTCCTGCATCTTCTGAGCATCAGCCTGACTGAGTCCTGTCTTGAGAGGGGAGACCTCAGCATGAAGGGTGGCGCAGATCACAGTGGGGCTGTCTAGGGACATGTTCTTCGGATCCTCACCTTGGTCTGTTGTTGGTGAGTCTGGTTCAGGATACAGATCCAAGGTGGGTTGGGCAGCATGTGGGCCCTTCCCTCCAGCCCTGCCAACCCCAGGCTTTCTTCAGTGTACCCCAACATCTCGGGGTGGGGGGGGCTGTTTTGGAACTGGCACGAAAGAGCACAGTCTGGTGAAGTTCCTGCCAAAATAAAATGGCAACTCTTATTATTTGCACATTAAGTCAGGAACTTTTCCAAAGTAAAGGGTTCAAGGATTTATCATACACAGTACCTTCAGTTAATGAGAGCAGCAGCTTTGCAGGTTCTGGTGTGTTTTAAAAAAAAATAATAATGTTTATGATGCATTTCTGTGGAAGGCAGGCCCATTGGGAATTGTAAATTTTACTTATCAGTAACCACTTCTGGGTTGGTTTATCAGAGAATGGCTGCTGTAAGTAATTGAACCGGATTTTTCTAGAATGTTTCAAAAATCTAAATGTTTGTAAAAAGCCCTATAAATTATTCATTCACTTCTATTTTGCAAGGGGTATGATAAACCTCTTTTCTGTCCAACCTAACTTGCATGTACGTGTTTTTGTGTGTGAACAGGCTCTGAGTGTGTATGTGTGTATGCATATGCATACCCAAGCTTTTTGTATTCTCTTTTATAGGAACTTCTCAGCCTTCCTTTTAAAAAATAATGATTTTTTTATGATGTCTAAATAATGATTCCAGGCAGTATTACAAGAAATATAATAGTAAAACGTTTGTGAGAGTCCATCGGAAAGAGAAAATGCCTACAGAGAACGTGGAAATGCACTAAGTAAGATGTATGCGGCTATGACCCCAGCTTTTAAAACTGGATTTGAGACTGGCATTCTCATGCTGTCTCCCCTCGGGTCAGCCGTGGGGGCTGAGGAGGGCACCTGGACCCAAGTAGCATCTCCTTCTTGACTCCAAGACCCCTCAACCTGAGATCGGGGAAGGAGGGCCTGTGCTGCTGTGAATCTAGGATACAGGGTGGCCCAGGACTTGCAGAAACAGCCTGAGGATGAGGGAGAGCTGAGAGGAAGCCAAGACCACCTCAGAACCCCACTTAGACCAAGTGACTGGCTATTATTCATGCCCACGGCCGCGAGTTGCCCTCCATACCACCCTGGAGGCAGCTTGAATGCAGGGACTAGACGGAGCTAGGGCAAGAGCCAACTGTGGGACCTTAAGGAAGGCCTAACTCAGCCTCGGTTTTCTCATCTGCACAATGGAAGTAATGATACCCTGAGTGTACAAGTCCACTTGGTCAGAGTCTCTTCACTGTGTGAGTCGGACTCGTCTCACAGTAACTTCTCTTCTTTGATTCCTGGTTGTTGCTAGTGTGTCATGTGCCAGCCACTTGTGGGTGCTGGGATGTGCCTCCCAGCCGTATCTCGGTGGGGGAGGGCGGGTGGACCTCGAAGCTCCCAGGAGGCCCGGAATTTCTACATGATGTGGCTTTAGGGGCAGTCATGTGACCAGAATGGGGAACTGGGGGACTTCCCTGAAAGCTGATTTTATTTGCAAAGCAAGTAGCCAGATTTTACTTAGTTTACGTCAGATCTGTAAAATGGGAAATACTTCACAGGAGCTATTTATCTAACTGGGAAATGTGAATTATTCATATCAAAGGGTCTTAGTTTTATTATTAACATTAGGGAGGGGTGATGGAGATTGGGGGGGGGGGGCAAGTGACCCCTCTGCCATCAACCCCTTGGAATCCCCACCACTGCATACCTCTAAGGGAAAGAACCTGCCGTTATATGCTGGTTCCATCCTGTTACCTGTGCTGCAGAGAGCCATGGGGTCCAGGGAGGGGGATTAATCCTGCCTGGAAGAGGAGGTAGAGTGAGGGCTTCACAGAGGAGCAGCCTTTTGCTGGACCTTGGTGGGAAAGGACTTTCAGGCAGAGATTAAAACTGTGATTTGAGCAGGAAAAAGCATAAACTGACCTGGCCAGAGACGAGACCATAGATCAGGTGGGCCTCAGATGGGAAAAACCAAGGAGGCCCTCTACCAAAAGCCACAGCTGGGCTTCACCTGCCCCAGGCACTCCTTCCTAATGGAGACTGGGCAGACTGTTCAGAATCTTTGCCACCCCCTAGCTCAGAGGCTCCCAAGCCCTGGAGCCATTGACCCAGCATCCCTGAAGCCTCCTTCCATGGGTACTCAGTTACCAGGCTGCACCATGATGTGCCTCAGATGTGGTGTTTGATTTCTTACTTTGGCTGGAGCTGCATGAGCTAAGCTCCATTTGTGTTATTCTGTTTATTTGCAGCACTTAAGCACAGCTGTGCATTAGTCGTCTGTGTTACTAAGTTCATCAAATAGTGAAATGCCTGGCCAAGGCTAACAATATGGCCAGGCTACAGTAGGGATTCAATTCAGGGTCTTATTTAACCCCTACTGGGTGTAGGAGGGCCCCAGCTATGTTCTGGGGAGAAGAGTCAGGTCTCAGAGGCACACTCTGCCCTCTGGCACAGAATCTAGCAGTTAAGTCATTCAAGCCACAAAGACTGATTGAGCACCTACATGGTGCCAGGCCCCAGGCCAAGTGCTAGAGACACAGAAATGAGTAGGAAGTAGCCCCCGCCTAGTCAAGTGACAGAAGAAGGAATCAGTATGAGCAGTCAATGGTAAGATGACAGGAATGCAGAGTGAGTCACAGAGCACAAGGTCCCCTCTGTCCTTCAGGGCCCAGGAGGAAGTCAGGAGGTGTTCCTGGGGCCACTTGGACCAGCCTTCTGAGTTCTCAGGGAGCTGGCCCATGGCAGGTGGTTGGGCAAGAAGTGGGTAACTGTGCCCACACAGAGCAGTTGGAGAATGGAGGCTGACTTACTGCATCCCTAGGAGGCCAGAGGAAGAGGCCACTGAGGGCAGGGGAGGGCGCCCCAGAGGCTTCCTGGAAAAGGTGGCCCATCAGCTGGACAGCGCTTGGGAAGCATGCACCCCAGGCCCAGGAATCTGGCCACGTGATGCAGACTGGGCTCCTTGGCAGAAGCCCTGGCAGCTGCCTCTCTTGACTGCCTCTGCTCTTTTCTCTTCCTCCATACTCCCCAGAAGCAGGGGGCCCCCAGGGGCACTGGGAACCCTCACTGATTCTCACATTACACCCAGGGTTTGCAGGTGTCCCTGGAAAGCAAGACGCCACCCAACCACAGCTACTAAGGCTGCAGATTCTGTTGTCTGCCACCTGCTAGACTCCAGCCTCGCTGGATTAACTGGTCCATAGGGAGCTGGCTGCTTCCACATGCTGATCTCACTGGGCAGAGAAAAGCCATTTCTTCCTGGCTCCCATAGCACTGGGCACGCCCTCATTCAAGCACTTTTTTTTTTTTTTGGCTTTTTAGGGCTGCAGCCATGGCATATGGAAGTTCCCAGGCTAGGGGTTGAATCAGGGCTATAGACACTGGCCTATGCTACAGCAACGCCAACTTGGGATCCAAGCCCTACCTGCAACCTACAACACAGCTCATGGCAACGCCGGATCCTTAACCCACTGAGTGAGGCCAAGGATCAAACCAGCATCCTCATGGATACTAGTCAGATTTGTTTCTGCTATGCCACAATGGGAACTCTGAAGCACTTTTATCCTGGCTTCGAGTTGTAGCCAGACTTCCCCCTAAGAATCCCAGGAAAACAAGCTGTCTTCTAGCCACGTGCTAGTACACCCACTGGGCAGAGTGGGTATTCAGGGAATAACAAATGAGGACATTTTTTGAACAAGGACTGGAAGGACTGAGCTTTACATAAAACTGCATTGGCTGGGAGTACCCATTGTGGCACAGCAGGTTAAGAATCTGACACTGTGTTGTCTTGCAGGTTTGATCCCCGGCCCAGCTCAGTGGGTTAAAGATCCAGCATTGCCGTAGCTGTGGCATAGTTTGCAGCTGCAGCTCAGATTTGATCCCTGGCCCAGGAACTTTCACATGCTGTGGGTGCAGCTGAAAAAAGCCACACACACACACACAGACACACAAACCCTACAGGTTGTACACTACACAACTCCAGAGGACACTGTTCATATGGATCGCAGGAGTTCCCACTGTGGCACAGTGGGTTAATAATCCATTTTGTTTCTATGGAGGCATGAGTTCTATCCCCAGCCTGGCACAGTGAGTTAAGGATCCACTGTTACTGCTATTGTGGTATAGGTCGCAGGTCCAACTCAGATTTGATCCCTGGCCCAGGAACTTCCATATGCCATGGGTGTAGCTGAAAACAAAAAAACTCAAAACATGGATCACAAGGTAAATGGTGCCTCTGGGGTTGTGCAGCATGGGGACCTAGCATCTTTCTGCTTTGAGCCCCTGGGCTTGGTGCTGACTACCCAGACTTACCTCCCCTTCAAAACCAGCACTGACTATCCCTCCTGCTCTGTGCTCATGTGCACTTCCTCCAGGCCCAGCTAGCAAATCATAGTGAAAGAAAGTCCTGGGTATGTCAGGCCACCTAAATTCTTGGTCATCCAGGAAACTCACTCCAGGAAGATCACCCCATTTGATATGTTGGGGTCTCCTAGGTCCCCAGGATCTGTGGGGTCTCCCAGTACCACTATTCTCCATCTCCATCAGCCTGCAATGAGCCTGGTGACCCACACACAGGACAGAAAGGGTCTTCCTAGAGGGTTTGTCTTATTGGTTGAGTCACCAAGGCCCTGCCTTCTCACCAGGAAGGGTCACTTTGGGGGGCCAAGGGGTATGCAGAGATGAGGCACAAGATGCACCTGACCCTCAAGACCAAGGAACATAAGGGTATTGACACCAGGAGACCAAAGGGTCAGAGAAGGCTTTACGGAGGAGGTGGGCTAAGAACTGGACCCAACTGTAAGAGTTCAAAGAAATCAAATCTGGAGCAGTTCTTACATCCAAGTGATTCATTAATTCACTCACCCCTTGCACGAACATTTTGTGAGCATCTACTGCAGGAATTTTCAATGTGTGGTCCTTAGACCAGCAGCATCAGAGAGTCTGGGGCTGGAGCCCAGCGGTATGTTTTAACAAGCCCTCCAGTAGCTCCAGGGTAGCTCAGGCTTGACCATTTGATACCAGCCAGGCACTGAGCTAAGTTCTGGAATTATAGAAGTGAGTTTGAATCCGCTCTCACCCTTGAGGAATTTGGAATCCAGGGAGGAAATAGGCAGGGAAGAGAGAAATACTGCTGATGGGAAAGGGCTGTTCCCAAAAGGTGTGAAGGCAGAGAGGCAGCTGGTGGATTTGATACAGGAGCTGGGCATGCGGGGGGGGAGTGGCAACTGGGAACTCCAATGGCATGAGGACCATCCCTGGCAGGGAGCCCCAGGTTGGGACTAGCTGGCCCTAGGCTAGACTTCACAGTCTCAGACCACCCTTGGCCCCCTCCCCTGACCGCCAGCCTCTCCCTAATATACTCCCTGCTCCGGTGCCCCCTCTTACCGCTGAGTCTCAAAGGGCCGCAAGTCTTTTCCTCCAATTGCCTTGATGAAAAACGTGTGCAGACCTCCAGACCATTGTCTCAGAGCATATTTTTAGAAAATTTTAGAGAAAACTTTTCCATTCAGCAGAAAACAACATGTATTGATTTAGGTGCATCTATTTCCGCTTTATACAGACTAAAGGTTTTCAAAAATCCTAGGCAGAGAGGAACAATGTGAAAATTGAGTGAATTTAACAGGCTCAGACTGTGACATTTTGCTCATTTCATGTAATCCTCACTACATCTCATTAAAGTAACATCCCTGCATTGTACAGATGAGGAAACTGAGCCTCAGAGAGGTAAAGTGACTTTCCAAGGCCGCCCAGCTAATACATGGTATGCCTGAAATAGGATCCTACAGCTGCCTATGTTCTTGCTGGCCTATCTTGCCATTTTCTAAGGCAACTGATCCTGATAAATCCGAAATATTCAGATGTTTTCCTGAGCCGACGTTCAGCTGGGCAAGCTCCCAATGACCTGTCGATGGCTCTCTAACTAAGGAGGGGATAAGTTTGGTGGGTAGAGATGAATGGATTGGACCCACTGCAAGCAGATTTCCAGCTATATGTTCTTATATAAATGAACCCTTAGGAACTCCCATTGTGGCTCAGTGGTAATGAGCCCAACTAGTATTTGTGTTTGAGCCCTCATCCTGCTTAGTGGGTTAAGGATTTGGTGTTGTGGTGAGCGGTAGTGTAGGCTTCAGAAACCTCTTGGATCTTGCGTGGCTGTGGCTGTGGTGTAGGCTGGCAGCTGCAACTCTGATTCAACCCCTGGTCTAGGAACTTCCATATGTCGCAGGTGTGGCCATAAAACGGCAAAAGAAAAAAGAGAAGGAAGAGATCCAAGCTCTCCCCCTAGATAACCCCCCAACTAAAGAAACCCTGTGATAATGAGCAGCCACTCCATTTTTCCCAACCTCCCTCCCCCCCCCCACCACCACCCCCCAGTCCCAAGCAACCTCTAATTCTATCTTTACGGATTTGCCTATTTCTAGGCATTTCATATAAATGGAATCATGCTATATGTGGCCTTTTTCAACTGGCTTCTTTCATTTAACATTATTTAAATTATTTAAATTTAATATTTTCAAAGTTCATGTTGTACCATGTATATCATTCCTTTTTGTTACTGAATATTATTCCATTGTATGGATAAGCCACATTGTGTTGATGCATTCGTCAGCTGATGGACATGGGTTGTTTCCACTTTTTGGGTATTGTGAATATGCTACTAGGAACATCGGTGCATACATTTTCTTTTTTTCTTTTCTTTTTTCTTTTTTTCTTTTTTTTTTTTTTTTTGCTATTTTAGGGCCACACCCACAGCATATGAAGGTTCTCAGGCTAGGGGTCAAATTGGAGCCTATACCACAGTCACAGCAATGCCGGATCCTTAACCCACTGAGCAAGGCCAGGGATTGAACTCAAATCCTCATGGATCCTAGTCAGGTTCGTTAGCCACTGAGCCGCAAAGGGAACTCTGATGCACACATTTTTGTGTGTACATATGTTTTCATTTATCTTGGGTATAAATGCTCCCAGGAGTGGGATTGCTGGGTCATATAGAAACTCTGTGTTTAACCTTTTGAGGAACTTCCAAACTCTTTTCCCTGGTGGCTGCAACATTTTACTTTCCCTCTAGCAGTGGATGAAGGTTCTGATTTCTCTGCATCCTCACCAACACTTATTGTCTCTGTCTTTTTTTTTTTTTTTCTTTTTGGTCGCACCCATGGTATGCAGAAGTTCCTAGGCCAGGGATTGAACGTGCACCACAGCAGCAGTGACCCGAGCCATAGCAGTGCCAATGCCGTGCCCTTTAACCCTGGGCTACCAGGGAACTCCTCCTATCTGTCTTTTTTGATGAAGCCATCCTAGCAGATGTAAAGTGGTATCTCATGGTTTCAATTCACATTTCCTTAGGGGCTGATGATGTTGAGCGTTTTTTGTATGCTTATTGACAATTTGTGTATCTTCTTTGGAGAAATGTCTACTCAAATTCTTTGCCTGTTTTTATATAGGTCATCTTTTTAATATTGAGTTGTGAGAATTCTTTTTTTTTTTTTTTTTGGTCTTTTATAGGGCTGCTCCTGTGGCATATGGAGATTCCCAGGCTAGGGGTCCAATCAGGGTTATAGCCACCGGCCTACACCACAGCTACAGCAATCCAGGATCTGAGCCACATCTGTGACCTACACCACAGCTCATGACAACACCGGATCCCCAACCCACTGAGCAAGGCCAGGGATCAAACCCGAAACCTCATGGTTTCTAGTCGGATTCGCTAACCACTGAGCCATGATGGGAACTCCCAGAATTCTTGATATATTTAGATACTTGATTTGCAAAATTTTTTGCCCATTCTCTGGGTTGTCTTATTACTTTCTAGAGATTGTATTGCCTGTGTTTCTAGTCCACAGCAAATTAGCAGGCCGTGGGAGGGCTTTAATTAAGAGGGAAGCAGGCTGATAGCTATGATAAAGGTCCTGACAATGAGGGAGGATATAAGCCTATAAAACATTTGTCTATAAAAAGAAGGCAAAACTCAAGAATATCTCCTCTTGCAGC
This sequence comes from Phacochoerus africanus, assembly GCF_016906955.1. Classification (NCBI taxonomy): domain Eukaryota; kingdom Metazoa; phylum Chordata; class Mammalia; order Artiodactyla; family Suidae; genus Phacochoerus; species Phacochoerus africanus. Next base: position 89,142,860 of record NC_062546.1, read on the forward strand.
TCAGGGTGACCCCTGGGTTCTGCATGAGGATCTGACTGCCTTCTCTTGAAATACACACTGCATTTTGGAAGGATTTCTGCCCCCATAGGACAAATTGAGAAAGTTTTGAAGATGGGAGCTCCTGTGATGTGTACAACTAGTCACACCTCTGCTTGGGACCTCTGTGGTGTGCCAGGCACAGAGCTCGGGTTTAGAGTCGGGCCATGGAACAAACATTGTCATCTCTATCTGCTCTCCCATAGCTGAGCAGACAGTGGTTCTCACGGCAAGGGTCCAGAGAGGCCCCCAACCACAGGCAAGCCTCACGTATGCACAGCCCTCAACTACTCTGTGTTCACTGAAGGAAGCCAGGCAACCCTCAGTCCTCTCAGTTTACAGGTGAGGAAACTGAGGCTAGAGAGAAGATGTAAATAGGCTAGTGTCCTACTGCTGAGGAAGTTGTCAGGATAGAACCCAGAGCTTCAGCCTCTCGTTTCTGTACTCTTTTCATCTCTATACTTTTAGAGAAAAAAAGCAAAAAAGTTCTGAGCAAGAATTTGTGTTTGCCTTTGTGGCTTGCTAAGTCCCGGGTGCTGGCTGTGGCACACATCTGTTTGTTCCAGCTGTTGGTGGGTCCCTGCTATTGTTGATTCCCCTCCCCTGGCCTTTGCTCACACAGGCTCCTCTTTCTAGACGGCTCTTCCAGGCTCACTTTCACATCTTTCAAGGCTCAGCTCACTTCCTGCAGGAAGTTGCCCAGATGCCCTACCTGAAGGCAGGGCCCTCTTTCAGGAGAGTTTGTTTAATTGTGTCTTATGCCTGTCACCTTTGGAGGCCCAGGTGTGGGTGTAGGGGGACCTCCCCAGAGATTATAAGAGATCACCCCAAGGGGCAGGAAGAAAACTCTGTTTCTAGTTATATTTAAATTTTAGCCTTATCGCTTTACATTTATATTTGGTTTTTCTGTATATAACATGATAGTGCACAAATCACATTTAGATACATTTAACTTATAAATAAACAGAGCAGTTAACATTTCTATTACTGCTATATTTATTTATAAGTCAAATTTAATGTTAAAAGTTAAAAATAAAGTTTGAAGATGACTGTGGGTCTCTTGAGGACAAAACTGTGCCATATTCCTCTCTCAGTCCCGAAGGCCAGAAACGTTAGCTAAGTTAGTCTGTACCTGGGGGCGGACAGTATCCCAGTTGGCCTGCAGAGCACCCAGCTACAAGGTGCCCACTCCTACCCATGTCAGAATCCATGGTGATCCCTTAGTGGCCGCGGCCGACTCCAGTCCCTGGGGTCTAAGGGTTCAGTGCCGCTGGTGCCTAAGAGGCTGCAGGGCTGTCCATGTCCTGACTGCCCTCCCCTAGAGGCCTTCTGGAGAGCAGATAGAAGCTGGCAGGCAGGAGTTCCCCTGGTGGCACAGCAGAAATGAATCCAACTAGTAACCATGAGGTTGCCTGTTCCATCCCTGGCCTCACTCACTGAGTTAAGGATCTGGTGTTGCCATGAGCTGTGGTGTAGGTCGAAGACACGGCTTGGATCCTGCATTGCTGTGGCTGTGGTGTAGGCTGGCAGCTGTAGCTCCGATTCGACCCCTAGCCTGGGAAGCTCCATGTGCCATGTGTACGGCCTTAAAAAAAAGCAAAAAAAAAAAAAAGAAGAAACTGACAGGCAGGCCTGTGGGCCAGGCATGGCTCCCAGCGACAAACACAGCCCATTTCCTGGTTCTGCCGGTAAGTAGGAGGGGCCAGAAGAGCCAGGCAGAAACCCAGAGGACACTAGGATGTGGTTTGTGCCAGTTCTGCACACCCGGGCTTCCATGCTCTTTTGTCCGCAGCTTGGGTGGAGGAGGTCTCTGTGGGCTGCTGGCCCCAGGCCCCAGCTGCCTCAGCCTAGTTGCAGTTTGATTCCCTCCCACTTCCCCCCTTCAGATCTATAAATAGAACAACCAGGGAGCCAGGGTGCATCTCCCAGCCAAGACTACAAGTGCTCTTACCTTTGGGCCACAAGTACAGGCTACAGGGCCTCTGCTGGACCTCTGGGACCCCCAGGACTCCACCATCTGTCCTACCCTTTCTGCCATCATGAAAGCAGCAGCCTTGTGCTGAGCCCTGGGTGGCCCATAAAGCACTGAAGAAAATAGTACATGCAAGCGCACATGCACACATAGCACCAGTCAGAAAAAGTGGCTCTGAGCTCTTGCCCATGTTAACTCATTTTGTTCTTAACCACCACTCTGGAGAAGGGTAAAATTCATGACCCCATTTTATTTTATTTTACTTTATTTTTGCCTTTTTAGTGTACCTGCAGCATGTGGAAGTTCCCAGGCTAAGGGTCTAATCGGAGCTGCAGCAGCCAGCCTATGCCACAGCCACAGCAACCTGGGATCCAGGCCACATCTGTGACCTATACCACAGCTCACGGCAACACCAGATCCTTAACCCACTGAGCAATGCCAGGGATTGAACCCACCTCCTCATGAATACTAGTCAGGTTCATTAACTGCTGAGCCATGATGGGAACTCCTATTTTATTTTTTACTTAAAAAAAAATTTATGGCACATGGAAGTTCCCAGACCAGAGATTGAATCCAGGCCACAGCTTTGACCTACGCCAGATCCTTTAACCCACTATGCCAGGCACCATGAAGCTCTCCCAGGATGTCCCTTGGGAAGCCCCACCCCTTCCTGCCCTGCATTGACTTCTGGGTGGATACACCACCCAGCATGTGTGCGCTCACACACATCTGAGAGTGGGGACCACACCTTCCTCATCCTTATCCTTTTTGAGTATTTAGCGCAAGGTGGTTACTCAGGAGATGGGGAGGAGGGGAAAGAGAGAGACAACAAAGCTGGAGGAGAGGCTTCTGTCCAAGGAGGGACCTTCTTAGGAGGCAGATTGCTAGCAAATGAAGAAAAGATGATCTGGAGGCCTCAGTGCAGTGACTCTCCTGTAAGGACAAAATTCACCCCAGCACTGGTATCTCCAGGTGGCTGAGGCAGGGACTGGGGAAGGCCCTGGGGTATCTGTCCCAGCCTGTGACTGACCACAAGAAAACCTGGAGTCCTCAGGACAGATTTACAGTCACCTTGGCCACAATCCCTAATGCTGGTCTGAAGCCTGAGACCATCTGCAAAGCCCCTGTCACCACTCCCCCATCTTCCTCGGGGCTGCAGAGGTGCTAGCAGGGTCTCTGCATCCTTCCTTTGCTTTGTCCCCACTGCTGGTACAGTGGTGGCAACCAGTGTCTGCTTAACACTGACTGCCATCCACCCAGTGCTTGGTATGTGCCAAGCAAGCTCTGTTCTCTGTGTTGTGCACATATTGTATTGACTTATTCATTCCTACAACCTCCTCATAAGGAAGATGCTGTGATTGTCTCCCTTTTATAGCTGGGCCATTTGTGTCTTCCTTAGAAAAATGTCCATTCAATTCCTTTGTTTTGGTTTTTGGTTTTTTCGGGTTTTTTTTTTGGTCTTGTTTTGTTTTGTTTTTTGCTGCCTCACAGCATATGAAGTTCCCAGGACAGAGGTCTGATCCCGAGCCACAGTTGTAACCTACGTCACAGCTGTGGCAACACCAGATCCTTAACCCACTGTGCTGGGTCAGGGATTGAACACACATCCTTGCTGCAGAGATGATGCTGATCCCACTGTACCAACAGTGGGAGCTCCGCTTTGTCCATTTTTATTTAGATTATTTAGAATTTTTTTTAATATTAAGTTGTAGGAGTTCGTTATATGTTTTAGAAGTCAACTCCTTATTGGATATATGATTTAAAGATATTTTCTCCTAAATCTATAGGTTATTTTTTCATTTCATTGTTTCCTTTGCTGTGCAAAAACTTTTTTGATTTAGTCAAACTAAACTTGTTTGTTTTTACTTTCATTGCCTGTATTTTTGGTGTCAAATACAAAAAAAGCCATTGCCAAGACCAAAGTCAAGGTGCTTATTCCCATGTTTTCTTCTAGGACAGTAATAGTTTCACTTCTTACTTTTTCTTTCCTTTCTTTCTTTCTTTTTTTTTTTTTTTAGTAAGTCTTTAATCCATTTTGAGTTGATTTCAATGTCTGTTGTGAGCTATAGGTTCAATTTCATTCTTTGGCATGACAGTGTCCAGTTTTCACAATGCCATTTATTGAAGAAATTGTCTTTTCCCCACTGTGTATTCTTGGCACCTATCTTGAAGATTAATTGACCACATATGCATGGGTTTATTTCTAGACTTTCTGTTTTGTTCCATTGGCTTATGTCTGTTTTTATGTCAGTACCATATTCTTTTGATTACTAAAGCTTTGTAATATAATTTGAAATCAGGAAGTGCAATGCTTCCAGCTTCATTATTCTTGGTCAAAATTTCTTTGGGTATTTGGGATCTTGTGGTTTCTGCATGAATCTTAGGATTGTTTTTCCTAGATCTGTGAAAAATGCCATTGGAATTTTTCTATAGATTGCTTTAAATCCGTATGTCTTTTTACTTATTTTTGTCTTTCTCAATTTCTTTCATCAGTGTTTCATAGTTTTCAGTGTACAGATCTCTCACCTCCTGGGTTTAATTTATTCCAAGCCTTTTATTCTTTTTGATGGTATTGTAAATGGGATTGTTTTCTTAGTTTCTTTTCAGATAGTTCATTGTTCTATTGGTATATAGAAACACAACTGATTTTTGCATGTTGATTTTGTATCCCACAACTCTACTGCATTAATTTCTTAGTTTTAACAGTATTTTTGGTGGAGTCTTCAGAGTTTTCTATATATAAGATCATGTCAACTGCCAATGACTTTTTGGATGACCTTTGTTCTTCTTCTTGCCTGATTCCTCTAGCTAGGACTTCCAACACTCAAACAGTGTTGAGTAGAAGTGGCAAGAGTAGGCTTCCTTGTATTTTTCCTGATCTTAGATTTTCACCATTGAGTATAATGTTAGGTGTAAGCTTGTCATATATGGCCTTTATTTTACTGAAGTAATTATTAGTTCTATACCTAACCTGTTGAGAGCTTTTATCATGATAGGATGTTCAAATTTGTTAAATGTTTTTTCTGCATATATTGAGCTAATCATATTATTTTCATCCTCCATTCTCTTAATGTGATGTATCCCATTTAATGGTTTATGTATGTTGAACCATCCCTGCATCCCTAGGGATAAATCCCACTTGATCGTGGTTCAGGATCCTTTTAATGTGCTAGCGAATCTAGTTTGCTAGTGTTTTGCGAAGGATTTTTTTTGCATCTATGTTCATCAGGGGTATTGTCGTGTAATTTTCTTCTATTATAGTGTCATTTTCTGGCTTTAATATCAGGGTAATGCTGGACTCTTAAAATGAGCAAGAAACTGTTCTGTCTTCAATTTTTTTGGAAGAATGGGTGAAGGATTAGCATTCATTAATATTGAAATGTTTGGTGGAATTTACCACCAGTGAAGCCAAACAGTCCTGGGTTTTTTTTGTTGTTGTTTATTTGTTTTTTGCCATACCCATGGCATGTGGAAATTCCTGGGCCAAGGATTGAACCTGGGCCGCTGCAGTGACAACACTAGATCCTTAACCTGTTGGTTAAGATCTCTTGCACCACAAGAGAACTCCTGTTGGGAGATTTTTTTTAAAATCACCGGTTCAATCTTCTTACTCATTACTGGCCTATTTAGATTTTTTATTTCTTCATGAGTAGTCTTGGTAGATTGTATGTTTTTAGGAATTTATCCATTTCTTCTGGATTGTTCAATGTGTTGTCATGTAATAGTTCATTATGCCTAGTGATCTTTTGTATTCCTTTGGTATCAATTGCGATGTCTTTTTCATTTTTTAAAATTTTATTTGAGTCTTCTCTCTTTTTCTTAGTGAATCTAGCTAAAGTTTTATCAGTTTTATCTTTTCAAAAAACCAGATCTTAGTTTTTTTTGAGTTTTCTCTGCTGTTTTTCTAGCCTCTATTTCACCTACTTCTACTCTGATCTTTGTTATATCCTCCCTTCTGTTAACTTTGGACTTAGCTTGCTATTCTTATTCTAGTTCCTTAAAGTGTAAAGTTAGGTTGTTTGAGATCTTTCTTCATATTGGAATTAAGCTGTAAGCTTCCCTCTTAGAGCTGCTTTTGCTGCATCCCATACATTTTGATATGCTGTACTTCAATTTTTGTTTGTTTCAGAAAGTTTTTTTATTTCCCTTTTGATTTCTTCTTTGGCTCATTGGTTGTTCAGGAGTATATTAATTTCCACATATTTGTGAGTTTCTAATTTTCCTCCTGTTATTTCTAGTTTCATATCATTGTGGTCAGAAAAAATATTTGATATGATTTCAGTCTTTTAAAATTTGTTGATATGTTTTATGACCTGTCCTGGAGAATGTTCTGTATACACATGAGGAAAATGTGTATTCTGTCACTGATGGTTGGAATGTTCTCTATATGTCTGTTCGGTTTGTTTGGTCTGAGGTATAGTTCAAGTTCAGTGTTTCCACAATGATTTTTTGTCTGATCTATCCATTGTTGAAAGTAGGGTAATTAAGTCCCTTACTGTAATTATATTGCTATCTATTTTCCCTTTGAATCCATTTTTTTTTATTTTTTTTCATTTTTAGGGCCGCACCCGTGGCATATGGAGGTTCCCAGGCTAGAGGTCAAATCGGAGCTACAGCTGCTGGCCTATGCCATAGTCACAGCAACGCCAGATCCGAGCCACGTCTGCGAGCTACACCACAGTTCACGGCAATACCAGATCCTTAACCCACTGAGTGAGGCCAGGGATCGAACCTGCAACCTCATGGTTCCTAGTCAGATTTATTTCCACTGCATCATGATGGGAAGTCGTCCCTTTGAATCTTTTAATGTCTACTTTATACGTTTAGGTGTACTATCTACCATAATTTTAAGTTAGTGATGGGTTTAAATCGTATTTGGACAGCTCCTTCACAATCCCGTGATATGACATTGGTTATTATTGGTGACAAACATGTAGGTAAGTTAATTCTACTGTGTTGTTGTTTATTTCCATACTGGAAGGAAATAGCAACTTTCAGTTAGAAGTTGGTGACAATGAAGACATAATTTTTCCCACCCAAGCTTACTGTAAATTCCTGGCCCATGTCCAGAGTTTTCTGTGTCCACTCATATCTCAGGCTCAGTAAAGGAAATCCCAGGGCACCTACCCAAACTCAGGCTGCCATTCACTCTCATGTCCCATTCTAGTCCTACCCTCAGAGAATAGGATTTCAATGTTCATTCATTCATCCAGCAAACATTGAACACCAGCTCTGTGCCAGTCCTTGGGACAAATGGTGAGACCCAAGATCAAAAAAGATGAGGTTCCTGCCTTGAAGCTGCTCATAATGTACTTTAGGAAGAGCATCAGAAGTACCACTCCAAAATGCAAAATGTAAACAAGCACAGGAATAGATCTGCCCTTCCTAGCAATCAGATAAACCCAATGAGGGAGTTCCTGTGGGGCACAATGGACTAAGGATGTGGTGTTGTCACTCCTGTGGTGTGGGTTTGCTGCCTGGCCCAGGAATTTCCACATGCCATGGGTGTGGCCAAAGAACAAAACAAAACCCAATGAGGCTGAAGTTGGAGTCAGTCCTGGATAGTAACACTGGCCATTATATAATCCTTTTGAAAAGAAGTGTGACACTGTACAGCATTGATCATGGAAATTCCATACCTTTCTTTCTCAGCCCTCTCGCTTTTGCAAATTTGTGTCAAGGAAATAATTCAGGACAAAGTGCAGAGGACAGAGGTCTTTTCCTCTCCTATTCTGGAAAATCTGTGCCCTCCTCAGGAAGGGGCTGGGTCTAGCTCAACTTGTCCCCCCCATGCTGGCACATGTTACAGCCATGAAGCCCCTTGAGTGAATATTGGGCCACCATGCAGCTGCAATGGACAAGAGAACATACTGGTAGGAGGGCAGTTCAGAAGCCTTCCACTGATCAAGTTCCGTGTTTTCTCTTCTAGCCACCAAAACATCAGGAGAGATGGACAAGCCATTGATCAGCCACCACCTGATGGATAGCGATGGCAACCTTGCCGAGGTCCCCAGTGAGGTTCCCAAAGTGGGCATCCTGGGTAGTGGGGACTTTGCCCGCTCCCTGGCCACACGCCTGGTGGGCTCCGGCTTCAGTGTGGTGGTGGGGAGCCGCAACCCCAAACGCACAGCCGGGCTGTTCCCCTCAGCAGCACGAGTCACTTTCCAGGAGGAGGCGGTGGGCTCCCCGGAGGTCATCTTTGTGGCTATGTTCCGGGAACACTACTCCACACTATGTAGTCTCAGTGACCAGCTGGCTGGCAAGATCTTGGTGGATGTGAGCAACCCCACAGAGCAGGAGCACCTCCAGCACCGTGAGTCCAATGCTGAGTACCTGGCCTCCCTCTTCCCCACCTGCCCAGTAGTCAAGGCCTTCAACGTCATCTCTGCCTGGACCCTGCAATCTGGCCCAAGGGATGGGAATCGACAGGTAGGCACTGGAGGAATGCCAGCCATCATAACAAGAAATGTAAATGGCTGACTTCCATCGAGGGCCTGCAGTGTGCCAGGCTCTTCATGTACATTATGTTGACTCATCTCTTATCACTGCAAAGTTCCATTTTACTGAGCAAGAGACTGAGGCTCAGAGATGTTAATAAGCTTACTAATTACACCAAGTCCCACAGCTTGGTGAGCTAAGATTTGAACCCTGTTGATATGACTCCGAAATCCATGCTCTTCTATGGTAATTTGAGTTCCAAGGGCACAAGGGGGAAAAGGTTGATGGCTTTCTTTTTACTATTTGGAGTCACGAAGCAGAGAGATTTTGCTTTTAGAATTGAACTTGAAAGAGGAAAGGAACTCATGTGTCAAGCCTGAGGAAGCAGACATGTCCCAAACTTTATTTCATTTATTCCAGGGCCTTCCAAGAGCTGAATGGATTTCTCAGAATAGTCACTAGCAGGTTTTCCTGAGGGTGGGACCTGGCCCCAGAAAAACAGCCATTGCTGCCTGCAGTTGTTGGCAAGAGGAGCTCTTACCAAGACAAGGTGGTTTTTCATCCTAAGAGGCCACCTGCATTTTCCTGGAGGAAGGATGCCAGACTCTGCATGTGTATGAGAACTTCCCACAGTGAGTCCAGCTCAGAGGCTTCCTGTGCCCAGCTCCATGTCAGGCCATGGGAGAAACCTACAGGTGCCCAGTTGCCCCTGACTGGAGGGCCCTCTGTGCAGCCTACATCTTGGGACTCCCATATGTAGATAGGCAAGGGACAGTGGTTGAGTATAGGGTAGCAGGGCCTGGAGGGATCAGAGCTAGCAGCTGACTGGGAAGATTTCAAGGTCAGTCTTGGCCATGGGCCCACCTCTGGTCAGATACAGGGAGCAGGAAGGGCATTCCAAGCCGAGGGGACATGCTGCAGAGGCACAGAGGTGAGAAACGATGCTCCCAAACTTGTTTCCTCACCTGAGAAGTGAGGACAGTAGTACCTACTTGCAGTCTTGTGGTGAGGCTGAAGGATCACTTGTGGAAAATGTGGCGAATGGCAGGTCTGAGTCAGTGTTGGTAGACCAGACCCAGCACGGCAGTGTCAGCAAGGGCCTTGGGTGTTCAGGAATCAGAGGAGACCAGTGGGCCTGCCTGGGAGCTCGGGGAGGGGAGCAGTGGGCCACGAGGTCAGGGCTGGCTTGTGGAAGACCTTGTGTGTTGGCTTAGGGCTGTAAGGGGACAAAGGACCTGGTCAAGGGGACACTTCCTGACTGGGGGATGGAACTTTAGCCACAGCTGTACAGCCTGGGACATGTGTGAAGCCCAGTCACTGAGTGGCCCATGATAGGTCACAGTCCTCCAAGCACCTATTCCAAGGGCCTCTGGGGGCTTCTTAGATGGGTATTTTGCTTTGGACGCTGATGGCAACAAACTGGATACTCACTGTTGGATGAGCCTCGCTGTTCTCTTTGAGGAGCAGGCATCTCTGGGCTGGGGCTGGGAGGCCATGGGAGGGCCGCAAAAGGCCCCTTGTCTGGGGGGCAGGGTCAGCTTCTGCTCTATCTGTACCCTTACCTGGCAGCCTGCTGGGCCTTGGTTTCCTCAGCTGCTCAGTGAGGAGTTGGCCAGCCTCTCTCTGAGGCCCCGCCCCACCTCTGGGCCTGGTCCCCCACCTGATTCCCCCATACCTTCTCCCCCAACAGGTGCCTGTCTGCAGTGACCAGCCGGAAGCCAAGCGTGCTGTCTTGGAGATGGCGCAGGCCATGGGCTTCACCCCTGTGGACATGGGGTCCCTGGCCTCGGCCCGGGAGGTGGAGGCCATGCCCCTGCGCCTCCTCCCAGGCTGGAAGGTGCCCGCCCTCCTGGCCCTGGGGCTCTTCATCTTCTTCTACACCTACAACTTCGTCCGGGATGTACTGCAGCCCTACCTACAGGAGAGCAAGAACAAGTTCTACAAGCTACCGGTGTCTGTGGTCAACATGACGCTGCCCTGCGTGGCCTACGTGCTGCTGTCACTGGTGTACCTGCCTGGTGTGCTGGCGGCTGCCCTGCAGCTGCGCCGCGGCACCAAGTACCGCCGCTTCCCCGACTGGTTGGACCATTGGCTGCAGCACCGCAAGCAGATCGGCCTGCTCAGCTTCTTCTGTGCCGCCCTGCACACGCTCTACAGCCTCTGCCTGCCACTGCGCCGCTCCCACCGCTATGACCTGGTCAACCTCGTCATCAAGCAGGTTCGGCCCTTGCCTCTCTCCCTTGAAGATAGTGAACAAAACATGAAAACCCCAATGCTCCCCCAGCAGGGAGCTTTAAAGTGTAGCACAGAGGGTATTTAGAAGGTGATGAGGGCTAAGGGGGAAAAAGCAAGCAGGGGAGGGGGGTGGGTGCAGTTTTATAGGGTGGGGTGGGAGGCCTGGCTGAGTGGGTGGTATGCGAGGGGAGCTGCCTTGCACCTTTGGAATCAATAGGGAGGCCCTCTTGGTGGAGCCCAGGGAGTGGGTGGTGGGTGAGACCTGGGAGGCTGAAGCCACACCAGGGAGGCCTTGAAGGCCAGACGGAGGAAGGGCTTTTGATTCTCAGCCAGTGAACAGTTTTGAGCAGAGGGGTGATGATCACCTGGGGTTTTGACTGGCTCACTCTGCTGTTAGGAAGAGAGCAGACAATAGTGGATCAAAGGCAGACACTGGGAGACCAGTTAGGAGCTATACAGGTACCAGATGAGAGGCCATGGAGGTGGGGTGGGAGCAGCAGAGGTCTGAGAAGGTATTGAAGGCATATTTTGAAGCTGGAGTCCATAGACTGGCTGTAATGGACATGGGGTACGTGAGGTGGTCAAGGACGATTCTGGGATTTGGGCCTGAGCACCTGCAGGAATGGCATTGCCATCAGCTGAGACAGGAAAGGCGGCAGGAGCATGTTTTTTTTTTTGGGGGGGGGACAGTTATTCATTTAGGAAAGCCATATGGTGCTCTTTTGCCAGCAGGATTCCTGGGAAATGGAGGGCCTTCAGGCCAAGCCAGGTAGCAACACAGGCAGCATCGCTGGCACTTGCACCCGTCAAAACAGGCCCCCACTACTTGCTCCTGGTTTACAAACTCATGGAGCCCAATTCTGAGTCCCAGGCTCAGGTTTGCAAGCAACACTGCCTTTCTTTGTTTCCCCCAGGCTGTTTAAATTGTCCTCTAGTCCACAGCCCCTGGCCTGGTGCATGGGTCCTACCCACTCCAGGACACTTAGTTACCCCATAGAGTTGGGCTCCGATACCAGTGAGACACTTCTCACCTACCCCTGGTTCCAGCCAGTTTCTGTTCTTGCTTGGGAAGTGGGGGTTGTACTGAGGTGGGGCCCTCCCCAGGAACACCCACTCTGAAGCTATCCCCCTGGAGGCCTGGCCACCATCCAGAGCAGGACCAGGAGGCAAAGCTGGGCCACTTCCTGAGAACCACAGACCTCAGCCCCTACTCACGCTGGGCTCCTGCTTCCCTGCTGGCAGCTTCTCAAATGCCCTCATCTTCCCTGCCCACAGACACCAGGCATCACTGAGTCTGTAGGCTTGGGCTTTCATGAGAGAAAGGAGGAACCCCAGGCTTCAGGTGAAGAGGGAAGATGCCCGCTACCTTTGTTTTACAGATGATAAAACTGAGGCACAGAGCAGTTAAGTAACTTGGCCCAAGCCGCATAGCCAGTAAGTGGCTGAGATTCATAGCCAACTGTTCTCCTCCAAATGCATGCTCATACCCTTAACTGTTCTACAGGCAGTTAACAGTTGAGTAAATGATCCCAGAATTCATACATTCACTGAGCACCAACTCTACCAGGCGCTGAGGCCAAAGAATGAAATAAGACAGTCATGTCCATCACCTTAGCTCTCATGAAGGCCCAAAGACCAGAGCCCTCGACTCTTATCCTCTAACATCACTGACCGGAACAAAAACCTTGGCCTTGAGCAGGTCACAGCCCCTCTTTAGGTCCTCAGAGCACTAATGGAGATGAAGATCTCTCCCAGTGCTAATGTTTTTGATTCTTTTTAATGTTATTACTTCTGAAAAGACCAACCACTCAGCATGAGGCTCTGCATGGCTCTGTGGGGACTGACACACTCTTTGCTGCCCAGGAGGTAGCAGATCTGGGTGGCAGGTGTCTTAGGCTGTGGGTGGGGAAGAAGGTAATGTCCCCTTCCCACTAGAGCCCAAGGCAAATCTCTGCCCCCTCCCTCCTCCTCTCACCCTCTGACTGCCACTCTCTAAATTCTCTGCCCTGCCAGGATTTTCCTTGGTATTATATTAACCCAGTTTTGCCAGGATGCAAATACCAGGACACAGAGGGGCACGTGCAAGGTAATTTTCCCTGAGTTCCAAAGCCCTTTAGGGCTGCAGGCCTCCGTGGATGTTGCCAGGCAACCATCACTCCCACAGGACCAGATCACTCTCAGATAGCAAAAGCCTGCCGGGCAAAGGGGCTGGAACTTACTCTGCAGAGTTCTGGGGGGCAGAGCCAGGAGTGATGTGAGCATGTTGGGGAGGGGGTGGTTATGGCAGGAGGGTTAATGCAGAGTAGAGCAGCCCAGAACTGGGCTGAGCTGCCAAGCAGTTGGTGAGTCTTCTGAACCTAGAGGTTCAGACACTGGACAGTCTGTAGGTTGCCCCACCCCCGGGCTCTGAAATTGGGCATCTGAGGCTGTTCTGCACTGAGCCCCTAACAGCAGGACCTCAGGGGCAGTTTGTGCCTGACCTGTGACTTTCCCTCCCTGGCCTCAAGCCACCATCCCAGGGCCTCCAGGGGCCAGTCACTACCCACCTTGGCTGCCCTCGTAGGAGAAGGGGCCATGATAGTCTGGCACAGGAAGCTCCCCTGAGTCCACAGATATGGAGGCATATATGTATCCCAGCTGCAGAGAAAAGCTCTGAGGCCAGGTTTATTGACAGTATTATTACAAACAATATTTGTAGAGTGCTATCTGATTTACTTGTGTGGTGCCTCAGAAATGCATTTCAGGGAGTTCCCATCATGGCTCAGCAGAAACAAATCCGACTAGGAACCATGAGGTTGCAGGTTCAATCCCTGGCTTCAATCACTGGATTAAGGATCCTTTGCCATGAGCTGTGATGTAGGTCGAAGATGCAGCTCGGATTCAACGTGGCTGTGGCTTGGCATAGGCCGGCAGCTATAGCTTCCATTCAGTCCCTAGCCTGGGAACCTCCATATGCCATGGATGCAGCCCTAAAAAAAAAAAAAAAAAAAAAGACGAAAAAGGAGGAAGAAATGCATTTCAACATCAAAATCAAAAATCAAGCTCAAAGAAAATGTCTAACCCACACATTGTGTTCTCCACTCACCCCAAATCGAGTCTACGCTGTCGCAGAGAATGGTCTAAAACTCACATCTGACCATGTAACAGTGAAAAGCACTCAGTGACTCCCCACTGTCCTCAGGATAATGACAGGCCCTTCACAACGCCCCACACTGTCCCCACCGTCATCTCCCCACTGCTCCTGTGACACATTACACTCGGGTCTCATATTGTCCTCTGAATGGGCACAGCTCATTCCTCTTGGCCTAAACTCCCCCTACCCTCCTTGGGACACCTGGGCAGTCTGACAAACTCCTATTCCTCCTTCAAAACCCTCCCTCTGTGAAGCCTCTCCAGCCTGTCTTCCCCATTCCCCATACCTACCTCTGTAATAGGTTGTGTTTTGTCTACACATCTATGATTTTTTCTCACACATCTCTTTGTAATCTCTCATTTGCATGCCTGTCTCCTGCCCATCCAAGTTCCATGACTGGATCTTCCACACTTTAGGTCTACAGTCCTAACATAGAGTCCCAGCACATGTCCATCGAGTGACTGATTATTAAACTGGCCACCATAAAGCCAATACCAGGCATCTCTTAGGAGTACATGTAGAGCTTGGGGCAAGAGCTAGTCTAACTTCCCAGCTGCTCTTAAGAACAACAACCACTGGAGTTCCCATCATGACTCAGCAGTAACAAACCCAAGTAATGTCCAAGAGGACATGGATTCAACCCCTGGCCTCACTTAGAGGGTTAAGGATCTGGCATTGCTGTGGCTGTGGTGTAGGCTGGCAGCTACAGCTCCACTTCGACCCCTGGCCTAGGAACTTGCATATGCCATGGGTGGCTGCCCTAAAAAGACAAAAAAACAAAACACAGCAGCTGCCATTTATTATATTGATCACCTATTGTGTGCCAGTCACATGCTACTCATTTCACAAACAACATGATTTTAGTCTTTGCAATAAGATGGAAAGGAAGAGACAGCAGGGCTCTTAGCCAGTGGAGGGACTGCCCAGAGGGTCCTGACCACCCCTCAGCCTGAGCATCAGAACGCAGGCCTTGGGACTGCTAGGCCATTCCCCTGAACCCAGCCCCCAGCCCCATCCTGCCTACGCATTCTCCGGGTGTGGCTGGAGGGCAGCATCACCCTCTTCCCTTCCACCGGCCACCCTCAGACATGGAGAGGGGCTGATGCCACAGTGTCAGAGCCTCCTGGCACTGGGCCCTTCAGCTTCCAACCTGTACTCTGCAGGAAAAGGAGACCCATTTTCTGATGCCACATTTCATCGCTTGTTGATAACACTCCTTGTTGTGCTCAAGGTGGCCGACTTGATTAGCTCTGAGCATGGGTGGATCACTCAGGGAGTAGAGAGCCATTAAATCTATGTCTCCGTTCACCATGTGGGGTTGCTGGGGAGTCCCTGTGACAGCACTGTGGTCCAGTTAGTAGGGTGTCAACCCCACTGGTCACTGAAGGTGGGGTATCCAGGTGCTTATGCCGGTCCTGCAGCACCCACTGCTCCCTTGCCTACCTCACCCCAGCATTACCACAAAGGGGAAATATTAGAGGGAAAAACAAGACAGTTTGCAAGCCAGTGTGGTGTGTATAATCATCCAAACTCTGACTTGTGACATTAACTGCCTGATCTTACCAAAATGCAGACAGGAGTGACTAATGAAGTATATTTGAAGAACAAACAACTTGCAACAAGGAGATGACTTATGGGTGGTGGTTGTTAATGCTGGGAAGGTGTGAGTAAGCTTCCTTTGGGCTCCACTGCACAGGAGACCTCCCTGCCCTCTGTAGAGTAGTATCACCCACCTTTCTGGCTGGTGCTGATATTTGCTTGGTACACGAGCAAAATCATAGGATGTTAGACGTGACTTCTTCCATCTCTGTCAGTGGGAAGACAGGGGCCCAGATCTGGAGTTGCCCAGAGCCTCATATGACTCGTGGTCAGAGTGAGAACACAGGTCCCCAGTTTTCTTCTCCTTTTGTGGCTTAAAGACACCTGTACAAGCCTACCTGTCCTGCAGTAGAAGCCATCCTTTTCTTCAAATTACAGGAAAAGTACCCAATGGGTGGCATTTTCTCAGTTTCTTTCAACTTTCTGTCATAAGCTTTTAACCATTTTTGCTCAGCCTACTAGATTAATTTTTAATATTATGTCTTCTAACTAGGCTTGGGTTATTTTTTTCTTGCTGAAATAGTTTCTCAATAACCTGTGAGTCATTCTGTTTTGTGAAGCAGAGACCTGCCCACTAAAGCCTAGTCACATTTCCTAATGGAAATGCTCTTCCTTGTTCTGTGGGTAGAATTGAAACACCAGTGTTTCCTGGAGCTTCTCAGAGAACACCTTGACTTTCAGGAATTCTGCTACCTGGTCCAGATGGGAAATGATGGTTCTCATAGACCTTGATCAAAGCACTCGCTCATGTGTGCGCTGTGAGTGTCGGCCAGGCTAGGTGGGGGCTCAGGTGCAAGGGCATGCTGAGTAGGGAGGAAGGGGTGGAGACCCTGGGCCCACGGGGGCTCCACAATTGGGGCGTCCCTGAAGCTCAGTTGGCAATCCCCAAGCTCTGCAAAGGCAGGTGCCTTTGCTCTCTGCAGGTCAGGGCCCAGCATACAGTAGGTGCTCTGTAAGTGCTCACAGGTCTGCTTGGGGAATGGATGTCAGCCTCTGTAGCCTGGTAGTGGTTGAATCAAAGCTGTGTTTCTCAGACACACAGAACTGGGGAACTGGGTGGGAAAAAATAGGAGTTGGGGGCTTTGAGTTGGGAAGTGTTGAGAAATTTAGTGTCTGTGTGTCTAGAATATGAACCAGTGATGGAAAGCTTGGGGACCAAGGGTTGATCAAGGGTGAGACAACGCAGGAGGGGAGGTAGGCAGCAGAGGCAGGAGCTAGTGTGGCTGAAGAGATTCTGAGCTGAGACTTGGGGACCCGAAAACTGCATGAGATGGTCATTTGTGAAGGTTCTTTATGCCTTGTTGGATTCTCTTGCTTCTCACTCTTGGCCCATGTGACCATTCTGATTGACTGGACCCAGGCAGATATGTGCAAGCCATGGGGAGGGAGCACTGTCTTCGGAGCCAGCTGTCTGGGTCGGTCCTAATCTCAGCTCTGCCATCTGCCGTCTCTTAACCTGTGTGTGACTGTGAGAACATTACATGATCTTTGTGCCTCATTCCCCATCTGTAAAATGGGCACAGTAGTGACCTCTACCTCACCGGGTTGTTGTAAGGAGCAAATGAGCTGATCCCTGAAAAGCTCTTAGAGTGGAGCCAAGGCTCTGTGTTCCAAGGGGTGGAACCACTGTTCATTGCTGTGAATCTCCTGTCCTCAAGTCCTCTCTCACCTGCATCCCAGGGCACCAACCTTTGCCCCAGTGTTCATGATTTTCCTTCTATCCCACATCAGGTCTCAGCCAATAAGAGTCACCTCTGGGTTGAGGAGGAAGTCTGGCGGATGGAGATCTACCTGTCCCTGGGAGTGCTGGCCCTCGGCACACTGTCCCTGCTGGCTGTCACCTCACTGCCATCCATTGCAAACTCACTCAACTGGAGGGAGTTCACCTTCGTTCAGGTAAAGTAGTTCTGCCACTGCTGCTGAGCCCCAGCCGGCCCTGGGCCTGCCTCTCCTGTGCGAGCGTACCCCTCTCCACATACTGTCTGGGCCTTCATAATCTGTGCAACAGGTCTCCTTGAGCCTGGCAGGCTCATCCAAGTCACCTGATAAAGGGGCTGCCCGGGCCAAGCTTATCCTTGTGATACCTGGGGAAGCCAGATTTAGGCATGCACAAAAATTAGATAGCAGGAGTTCCCATCATGGCTTAGCAGTAATGAACCTAGTATCCATGAGGATGCAGGTTCGATGCCTGGCCTTACTCATTGGGTTAAGGATCTGGTTTTGCCATGAGCTGTCGTGTAGGTCACAGATGTGGCTCAGATCTGGCATTGCTGTGACTCTGCCATAAGCCGGTGACTGCAGCTCCACTTCGACCCCTAGCCTAGGAACTTCCACATGCCATGGGTGTGGCCCTAAAAAGAAAAAAAAAAAATTAGACAGCAGAATGATGAGCCTTGGACTAAACATTCTCAATTTCTACAGTTTTGGGGCTTCCCAAACAAAATCTTATCACAGGCAATCACGGGAAACATCACTGGACACATCACTGGTCTGCCTGGGAGTCAGTAAGCCTTTGAGTACAGCGGCCCACCCAACCCTCAGCCCAGCCCAGCCCAGCCCTGTTATTCCCTTTAACCCCTTGATTCCTACAGGGAGGGATGGGCACTCCAGTTTACAGGGAAGAAAACAGCATTTCCCAAAGGACAGCATTCGTATGAAAAATATTCGCTCTTCCCCCTGAGTGAGTCACAATGCACGTTGGCAAGTCATAACAGTTACAGGGATTTCCCATCATCACTCGGCAATAATGAACCCAACTAGTATCCATGAGGACATGCATTCAATCCCAAACCTCGCTCAGTGGGTTAGGGATCTGGCGTTGCCATGAGCTATAGTGCAGGCATGGCTCAGATCCTTGTGGCTGTGGTGTAGGCCAGCAGCTGTAGCTGATTCCACCCCTAGCTTTCCATATGCTGTGACTGTGGCCCTAAAAAGACAAAATAATAATAATAACATCTACAATAAGCAGACCTTGTTAAGCAGACTTATTTGAGTATTAGTGCCCTCCCTCACCCCACTTGTTTTTCTTCAGATAACATCTCTCCACACTCCACAGAAAACACTTGGGAAAATGCTACTAGTGGCAAAGGTTCTTTATGCATTTGTTCATACGATGATTATTGAGCACGTTCCGCAAGCCTGGGGTCGTGCTAGACCTAGGATGCGATAGGGAGCAAGGCAGGCTGAGTCACATTTTGATTGTAAGGACAACTGAGACAGGGACAATTTTTACATTTCCTTTGGCATCTCCTGCTGTTCTCCATACAGAGTATGTGGTCAGCCCCCAAGTGTTGGCAGATTAAGTCATCCCCTCCAATGATGGGTGCTGACTAATTCTGGGTTCCGCCATCAAGATGGTATCAGGGCAGGGAACAGCTATCACATCCACCCCCACTGTCGACAGAAATCTGTCACATAGCTTCTCTGTGCAGCGAGGACATGGTACGGGATTCAAAGAGGGACACTGATGGTGCAGTGCTCTTATGTAATCCACATTAATTGTCCCTGACTGGGGGCATGTACCTACCCTAGAACAAAACAGAGTTGTGGTGGTGGTGGTTGTTTTTTTTTTAAGTATGGGTTTCTGAATTTCACTGGTTCTGCTCATCTCCAAAAGGGCTCTGGAGGAGTGTTCAGGCCTGACACATGCCAGCAAAAGAGGGGAAAGAAAGAATTTTATTTATCTGCCACTAATCCTCCTGTGTCGCGCACCTAAATCTAGGATTTTTGTGTTCCTGCCTGGAGTATCTTGGGGTGCATGGTTTATCTACAATTAAAACAGACTGCAGGTTGCTCCCTTCACCAGAAAGTTGCTCCCTTAAGCAGTGTAGATTACAAGCCCCAGCTCAGGTTGCTGGAGAAAGCCAGGGGATTTGATTTTGTTAGCAAAAGCTGGCTAGAATCTCAGGGCCGCTCTGTTTTACAAGAGTCAAAATGCAAATAGGAAAGTCTTTCTGCCACTGCAAGAGGAGGGGAGTGGAAGGCTGAGAGAGGCGGAGGAGGAAGGCAGGGTTTTACTTGAGGAAATCAAATGCCTGAATTCTGTCCATAAAGACAAACACTCTATCTCCTGAGGGCACTGATACGGAGGAGGACCAGGATGTCCAGCTCCCAAAACTATGGCGGAATCACATGAGCCTCACTTTGCAGTCTTGTAAAATGGAGTTAATGCCCTGCAGAGGTGCTCTACATGTAAAAGAAAAATACAGGAGTTCTGTTGTGGCTCAGTGGTAAAGAACCTCACTAGTGTCTTTGATGATGCGAGTTCCATCCCTGGTCTCGCTCAGTGGGTTAAGGATCTGGTGCTGCCATGAGCTGTGGTGTAAGTCGCAGATGCGGCTCAGATCTGGTGTTGCTGCAGCTGTGGTGTAGGCTGGCAGCTACTGCTCTGATTCAACCCCTAGCCTGGGAACTTCTATATGCTGCAGGTCTGGCCCTAAGAAGCAAAAGAAAGAGAGAGAGAGGGAGGGAGGAAGGAAAGGGAAAGAAAGGAAGGAAGAGAAAGAAAGGAAGAAAAGGAAGGAAGGGAGGGAGGGAGGGAGGGAAAGAAAGAGAGAGAGAGAGAGAGAGAGAGAGAGAAAGGAAAGAAAGAAAGAAAAAGAAACTAACTAACTGGATGTGGAGACACTGTGGCCTCAGTGGCCCTGATCCCTTGGTCCATGATGATTTCCTGACCTGAAAGCCATCAAAGATTCCATAGAGGTGACGTGTGCTTATGTTCATCCTTTTGTTCCTGAGGCTGTTTTCAAAGTCTTTAATTTGGGGTTTTGTTTGTCTTGGTTGTTTGGTTGTTCTTGGTTTGGACTATGCTAACTGCTCCTCATTAAGCCAGTTAAACATTATTAGGTTGCGAAATGCCAAGGTTGGTACAGCTCACCCAGACAGAGAGAGTAGGGTCCAGCTCTTAGCACCTCAGTTCTGCCCACAGAGGAGTTTCCAATGGCCTTGCCCACTCCAGCCACCTGCCTGAAATAATGACAGACCCCACTCTGACCCCAGCTTTGTGAGCAATTGTCCAAAGCCCCTTCCTGCCACAGTAATTGAGCACCAGTAGGAGCCACCAACAACCTGGCTGTTTCTTTTTCACTAACAAGCTTACAAATAATAAAAATGGCCTTAGCTTGTTGCAGGGGTTATTAATTGCCCCATGACAATGCCTCCATTCTTTTGGCTGCCTTTGGCTGTTCTGGGATTTTTAAATTGTTCCCAGGGAGAGAGAGTTTCAGAGAAACAAACTTGCTAGAATCATCCGGACTTCACATTGGGATTGGAAAGTCAAAAGGCCCTTTGTTATTGGCCGCTCTTTGACTGTCAGCCCTCTCTGTGAACCACTAGCCTGAGGCATGGGGTTCTGGATGGCAAAGTGAAGAGGCTGTATGACTGGGAGCAGATATTATACTCTCCCGGGGCATGTCCTGTGTGCCCAGCACAGTCCATCACTCTGGAGATCGGGGCAGGGGGCAGTAGCACACATGGGCCAAACACTAGAATTCCAGGGCATGTCACTGAGGGTGGTACTAAGGCCTCACTGGGGCCACCAGGGCTCATTTCCTGAGAAAGCTTCATGATTC
The DNA here is from genome assembly GCF_016906955.1 of Phacochoerus africanus. Classification (NCBI taxonomy): domain Eukaryota; kingdom Metazoa; phylum Chordata; class Mammalia; order Artiodactyla; family Suidae; genus Phacochoerus; species Phacochoerus africanus. The sequence goes on from NC_062546.1 coordinate 89,163,843, forward strand.
ATCATGGGCCCATCTAGGCCCTTGGTGGGTCTTTGTTGAAGGAATAGAAAGGACCAAGTATACCCACCTCAATCAAATAGCCTCAGTAAAATGCCCATGAGGACCTCTCCATCTAGAACAGCTCCGGTAATGAGAGTCTACAATTCATGGTATTTAGTCCTGCCTGCATATCAGCATGTTGCTGAACTTGTAAAAGCTGCTGATGCCTGAGCCCAATTTAATCCAATTTCTACTTTTTTTTTTTTTTTTTTGGTCTTTAGGGCCGTCCCCTCAGCATATGGAAGTTCCCAGGCTAGGAGTCGAATCAGAGCTGCAGCTTCTGACCTACGCCACAGCCACAGCAAGGCAGAATCCTTAACCCACTGAGCCAGGCTAGGGATCAAACTGACGTCCTCATGGATACTAGTAGGGCTCATTACTCCTGAGCCACAGTGAGAACTCCTAATCCAAATTTCTGAGATTGGGCCTTAGGCCTTAATTAAGATTTTTCCTCCAAGCTCCCCAGGTGATTTTACCATGTAGCTAGAATGGAAAACCTCATTCTCAGATTGCTAAACTCTCAGGGGTAAAATGACACATCCCAGCCATCTCAGCAAAGCCCAGTCAATTCACCTGAGTAAGGGGAGCAACATTTTGGGTCTTGGAAGCTGTTGAGGAACATCAGGGTGGTTGTCAGGCTAGTTCAAGGCTGATTCCTAATAGTCAGTGTTGAGGACCTTGCCTCTCGCAGTCACTTGTTTTTTTTACTGTGGTGACACAACATAGAATTGTTAACAACTTTAAGTGTACACCTTGTTAACACCTTAACAACTATTAAGTGTACAGTTCAGCAGTATTAAGTACAATCACATTGTTGCACAACCATCACTACCATCTGTCTCCAGAGTTCTTTTCATCTTACAAAACTGAAACTCTATACCCATTAAACAATAACCTTTCTACTTTCTAGCTCTATGATTTTCATCACCTCATACAGGCACCTTATATCAGTGGACTTATCCAGTGCCTGTCTTTTTGTGACTGGCTTTTTTCACTTTGCATAATGTCCTCAAGCCCCACCCATGTTGTACCATATGACAGAGTTTTCTTCTTGTTTAAGGCCAAATGGTGTTCTCTTGTATAGAAATACTGCATTTTGCTTATCCATCTGTCAGTAGACACTTAGGTTGCTTCCACATTTTAGCTATTGTGAATAATGCTGCTGCCAATATGGGTGTACAGAGATCTCTTAAAGACCCTAATTTCGGTTATTTGAGGTGTATACCAGAAGTAGAATTGCTGAAGCATGCTGTAGTTGTATTTCCAGTTCATAACATTTTCATGAACTAGTTCATAACCTCCATAACATTTTCCATAGTACCTGCACCCTTTTACATTCCCACTAGCATTGCATAAGGGTTCCAGTTTTTCTACATCATCGCCAACACTTGTTTTCTGGGGTTTTGTTGTTGTTGATGTTGTTTTTATAATAGCCATCCTCATGGGTATAAAGTGGTATCTCACTGTGGTTTTGATTCACACTTCCCTAGTGAAAAGTGATGTCAGGCACTTCTTCCTGTGCTTATTGCCCATTCCTTACCTTCTTTGGAGGAATTTCTGTTCAAGTCCTTCGCCTACTTTTGAATTGGGTTATCTTCATTGTTGAGTTCAGGAGTTCTCTATATATTCTGGATATTAATCCCAACTATTTTCTCAATGCTAGAGACTTTTTTTTTTTAACCACAGCCTTCAATATCAAAAGATCAGAATTTGGAAAAAGTTGGTGCGGTTCAGAAGGTGCAGAGTTCCAGTTGTGCCTCGGGGGTAATGAACCTGACTGGTATCCATGAGGACACAGGGGTAATGAATCTGACTAGTATCTATGAGGACACGGGTTTGATCCCTGGCCTTACTCAGTGGGTTACTAATCCAGCATTGCTGTGAGCTGTAGTGTAGGTCACAGACATAGCTCGGATCCCAAGTTGTTGTGGCTGTGGTGTAGGCCAGCAGCCGTAGCTCCAATTCAACCCCTAGCCTGGGAACTTCCACATGTCGCAGATGCAGCCCTAAGGAGAAAAAAAAAAGTTGCTGGGAGATTTGTAATTCTTGATAGACCCATTTGGAAGTGACAGGAATTTGGTTACATGTGACTCACAGGCAAGGAGGCTTACATTTGGTGGCTGACCACTTTCACATGACACATGAAGAAATTGGATAGTAGCATAGATCCAACCCATGGCCTTTCCCAACAGTTTGTGCTGGGCTAGGAAGTTGCTAAGGATAAGATAAGATCCTTGAAGTAGTCACAAAGCCAAGAAGAACAAGAGATGGCTGGGAAGGAAAAGACTGGGGAATCTTTTGGCAGCTAGTATTTTTTTTTTTTTTTTTGAGGGTTAGAAACGCTATACTTGCGACCCTGTCTATAAACTTGTAGTGTACAGACATTAGAAAATGGTTATCGGAGTTCCCGTCATGGCTCAGTGGAAATGAATCCAACTAGGAACCATGAGGTTGCAGGTTCGATCCCTGGCCTCGATCAGTGGGCTAAGGATCTGACATTGCCATGAGCTGTGGTGTAGGTCGCAGACTAGGCTCAGATCCCATGTTGCTATGGCTGTGATGTAGGCTGGCAGCTGTAGCTCTGATTGGACCCCTAACCTGGGAACCTCCACATGCCATGGGTGTGGCCCTAAAAGCCAAAAAGAAAAAAAAAAGAAAAGAAAAGGGTAATGGTTATCATTATTATTTTTAGTAAAAGCATTACGAGCAATTCTTCTAAATCATGTTCGTCCACTTGCTGAGCTTCACCATCCTGGTGTTTATACTGGAGCGGGTATAAAGGGTTCCCCATGCTAGGGAGAAGTGAGATAAGGCATGGCAGCAGAATCAGACCTGCTTAGAACTGTGTCTGAGGGGAGTGCAAACAAGACAGTGCCTCTCAGCCAAGCCCCTGGATCGATGCTGACAAGCTGGGCTGGAAGGAAATCCAGGAGGCCCAATTATGGCTTCTCTGTGGAAAGCTCAAAACCAATCTGTAAGGAGCACCTCAAGGTATCGTCATGCTGCCACATTTCAATTAAACCCTTGCACTGCCTCCTTGGAGAAAGTGCATATGTCTTCATCGCTAAGGTAATAAACACAGGTCTCTCTTGCCTGGAAGGAACCTCTCAGTGGCTCCTAGGTGCTTACAGAGTTCAGTCACCCCATGTCTCTCCTCTCCACACCCCCAGAGCCCACCCTTTCCATCACTGCCTGCCAGCGCTTGAGGCTGGAGAATGCTACATCTATGCAGTGCTCTCCCTGTATCCCTGATTTTAGCTTATGGAATCACTCCTTGCTGAGGCTAATTAAGGGACTTACTGAGGGTCACAGTGTCAGTCGAGAGCAGCAGTGGTAGAAACCAGAAGACCTTCACTTGTAGTCCACAAGAAACCTTACATGCAAAAGATTTCCAGAGGCTGGAGTTACAGTTCAGCACTTCCTGGCTATTTTCATGTCATGGTGCTCAGAGCAAGGCATGCTTGTATAGCACTTGGGCTGTGAAGAAGCTGTTCATGACTGGGAGTGACCCACAAAAGTCCACCTCTGGCTCAGGAGATGGCCTGGACTGTTTCACTTGGATTGGTGATGGTCTTGCTCTCCCCAGCATCACCAATATAATTCCAGGCAGGAGAGTAATCCTGGTGAGAATTGTACCTGGGGTGTGCATAGCTCAGACCACAGGCAGGAGGTGAGGGACCGGCACCCACAGAAAGCACCTATGTGGTACTGTGGGCTTTACACACAGTGTCAGGACACCCAGTCTGCAGGTCCCTGTGAGCCACCTTCACTATTGGTGCCAAATCCATGTACCAAGCAAACTTTTTCCTTTGTGTTGACCTTTAAATCAACTTGAAATCCACTCACTTTTTATCTGGCCTTATGTCAGACATTATCTGTGAAATTATGATTTTGATATGCTAGCAGACACTTTAATATACATGAAAATATGACACAACCAGTAACATGTTTTTAAACTTCCTTGAATTTAATTCTACCTTAAGGAGTTCCCACCTGGCACAGCAGAAACAAATCCCACTAGGAACCATGAGGTTGCAGGTTCAATCCCTGGTCTCGCTCAGTGGGTTGAGGATCCAGCATTGCCAAGAGCTGTGGTGTAGGTCGAAGACATGGCTCAGATCTGGCATTGCTATGGCTCTGGTGTAGGCTGGCAGCTGTAGCTCTGATTAGACCCCTACCCTGGGAACCTCCACATGTCATGGATACCACGCTAAAAAGCAAAAAAAAAAAAAAAATTCCACCTTAAGTCCTCTGGCAGCTACCATACAATTTGGGAAAAAACATTGTTTTTTTGTTTGTGTTCTGTTTTTGGGGGGGGTTTTTTGGCCACAGTGAACAGCAGCTTGACGTGGGATCTCAGTTCAAAAGCACCGAGTCCTAATGACTAGACCACCAGAGAAATGAAAAAAGTAATGTTATTTTATCAAATCCTCATGAATCAACCAAACCTTACACACTTTGGGGTATGAGCATTGTTCCCATATTTCTATTGGGGAAACTGACACTAGGAGAGTTTAGGTGGGATCACTATGTCCATCCTCACCCTAACCCTCATGCCAGCCTTTTTTTTTCTCCCGCAGTCCACTCTGGGCTTTGTGGGCCTGGTGCTGAGCACCCTGCACACACTCACCTATGGCTGGACCCGTGCCTTCGAGGAGAGCCGCTACAAGTTCTACCTGCCCCCTACCTTCACACTCACGCTGCTGGTGCCCTGTGTCGTCATCCTGGCCAAAGTTCTCTTCCTCCTGCCCTGCTTCAGCCGCAGACTCTACAAGATTCGGAGGGGCTGGGAGAAGGAGGGTGCCATCAAGTTCACGCTGCCAGGGGACCACGCCCTGGCCCAGGAGACGAGCCATGTGTGAGGTTTATGCACCCAGCTCCGGAAACCAGACGCAAGGAGGATGGTGCCCGGAGCCTCTCAGGGCTTCTCTTCTTGATCACACGGGACAGTGGAATTACACAAATTGCTGGAGTGAGGTCTGAATTCCTGGGATGTGTGCAGTAATATGCAAAGTGACACACCCACGTGTGTGATATATGTCTATATGTATTTCATATATATTCAGGATTTGCACTTATACTTCCTTAACTAAAAAGTTGAGTCCCTGAGATTCCAACTTGTAGATTTAAAAGCAGGTGCCAGCTGTTAGGAGAAGAGCATCTCACACTATTGTGACATTTGCAGAGATGCACAGACCTTTTGCACAGAAAAAGCAGTCAGAGGCTTATACTTGGTGGGTTTGATCCATTTGTGCCCTCCCTGCCCCCTCTGCCTCCACTCTCCTTTTTGCGACTTTCCTGGGGCTTTTTGCAGAGCTGGGGCTCTCAGGTGGCAGGGCAGATGAGAGCTCTGTTTGGAGACCAGTTTGGTGCACAGGGCTGAGGAGTCCCAGTGAGCAGAGGATGCAGCTCCTCCCTTGGCTGCAGCAGGAGGAGGAATGATTGAGGGGGCGATGGGTTAGCCTATCTTTGTGCCCGGGGAGCCACCTGCAGGTCCATCCTTTGCCAGGTTAGGGGTGGGATGGGGGAGGGTTGGGGCTGAGGCTCCTCCCCCAAATCCTCCTTGAGCCGGGGAGATTCTTTTTTTTCCTGAAAGTCAGAAGCTACCATGGCGACTGCAAATTGAGCCTTCTGCAGGAGTGTGAAATCACCTCCCCGCAGGAGCCACTAATGAACACCGTCCTGAGAACAAGTGTAATTTCTTTCCCTCTTTTAAGTTGGTGATGACCGTTCTTTAAACCACTGTGCCTTCTCACCTTTTAAATCATTAGTTTGAATGTCTCCCAGAAAGGCCTAGCGCAGACCCTCTAAAAGTCAGTTCATGGGGGAGGGGAAAACGAGGCCCTGTGTGCTCAGGGTGACAGACTCGCCTTTCTCGGGACCCTGCTTGGGGGCTGAAGGACTGACTGTCCCCACTGACTCGGTCCTGTGGAAGGACATGGGGATCTCTTCAGATGTCTTCCACTACCAATGGGCAGAGAACCTGCCTTCTGAGCCCCCTGAAAACCACACTGGCTCCAACATCCTCCTAATGGAAGGTTATATTTCAAAATGGGGTGGGGAGGGTCTTTTCTGCCCAAACTACAAACTGGAAATGCTGCTGCCCCAAAGCACAAAAGGCTTCAGGACATGTATCCCTTGAATCATAGGCCATCCCTCACTGATTCTTATGGAAACTTTTATTTCCCCTGTGGAGAGACAGCTGTTCTCTGCTGAACCCCCAACCCCTGGCAGAACCTTGATGTGTCCTCTTTGAACCCAAAGAGGGTAAGTTCCTAAGGGAAGACAGATCGCAGTGAGACACACCCTGAATGGGGGCCTTGGTCATGCTTATATCCTTAGGTCTCCCGGGCCAGAGGTGTCTTAGGATGGACTAAAGAGCCAGCCGGCAGAAGTGACGGTAGTGCTAGAGAAGAGGATGTGCCTGCCTGCCCACCGAGGCACATGAGCTCATGTCTGTGGAGTGCATTACGGTCCTTTAGAGAAAAGGGGAAAAAAAGCCAAGTGCAAGCATATCTCATTAGGCCAGTGACTGATGGAGGGAAGGCAGTGCAGGCGAAGCTGTCCGCTTCCTGCAGATGTTTCCCAGCTGCTGCTCCAAGGCCGAGTGGCACAAAGCCTGCCCCCCAAAAGGGCCCTGATTGAGCGGCAGCTGTGGCCCTCAACAGGCTCATTGTCAAGGAGGCAGGTGAAGGAGAGATTTCAGCATTTTCTGGACAAAATGAGGGCCCATCAATTTGCTGCTGATAGGAAGCCTGGAAAACATGGACAACTGGGATGACGGGCTGTCAACCCTGGTTGGTACTGGCTGCGTTTTTTCTCTGGCCCTCCCGAGGTCTGGGATGTTTCCTTGTACCAAAGATGCTCACATAGATCAAAGTCCAGTGTCCTCCCTCTCATTCCTCACCCACTTGCTGCAGGTGCTTCTCAGAAGGGAACAGGTGTGGCAGAGGACCTGGCCACTCCCCAATGGGGACAATCAGCTCATGAAAAGCAGGGGGTGCTATGTGCTTGGCCTTGATCTGGTGTCTGCTGCTGCTCTTCCCTTCCTAATCAGGCAGCTGGCAACAGCACCCCCATGAGAGCAAGTCACTCCCTTACAGCCTGGGAAATTCTCTGTGCCTTTGGGTACAAAAGTGCCTGAACTAAAGTACTCTGGAAACCCTAAAAATTGCCATGGTCTGAGGTTGAATGTTTAAAATCTATGCCTTTGAAACAGTCTGTGTATTTTATTCTTACCTTGTAGAGCTTGCCTAGACAGCAAAAATAAATGCCTAACCTTCCATGAATTTCAGGCTTTTATTTCTGTCGCATTGATCACCTGCCCATGCATTTGTTCATTGGCCCCGGGAGCCTTCTGATTGGAGGCTTAGCATTTGCTGAGTTGGGCAGCATGCAAGGGGAGCACAGAATGATGCAGGGTAGAGGTCACCTCCAAGGAAGGGTCATGCAGGCCTGCAGTGACAGGCCAGTAAGGACACAGACAAGATCCAGTTGACAGAGCACCAGAGTATGTGAAAGGAGTACCTGAAGCCAGTGGCCAGAGGGAGGGCTTCCTGGAGGGGCAATGTCTATGCTGTTGTCTGAAGGCTGTAGCTTTAATGTAGGTTAGAGCAGCGGTGCTTCTCAAACTATAACGTGCACGGGAGTTGTGTAAAAATCTTGTTTCAAACACAGGTTTGGATTCATCGGTCTGGGATGAACCCTGAGACTGTGCACCTCTAATAAGTTCCCAGGTGATGCACATGGTGTGGCTCTCCTCAGACACTTGTTTTGTCTCTGCTGTGCTGTAGTTAGCAGCCACAAACCAGTGCATTTCTGCACGGTTAAGCTTCCTCTGGACTCTGGTTCCCTGGCTGCCCTGGTGAGATATGCCTCTGTGTGCTGCTGATGCTGCAACTCCCTTGTTCTCTGAAAGGCGGTGGAAGAAAACACTCCACCAGGGCCACAGCCTTACTCTCTGTGTGCCCTGTGTTGGATGCCCCCAGGTGGTCACATACATTCGCTCTGGGTCCATCGAGAAAACAGGAACTCTTGGAGGTCCCGTTGTGGCGCAGCAGAAACGAATCCGACTAGTAATCAATAGGTTGCGGGTTCGATCCCTGTCCTCGCTCAGTGGTTTAGTGATCCAGCGTTGCCGTGAGCTATGGTGTAGGTTGCAGATACGGTTTAGATCCTGCGTTGCTGTGGCTGTGGCATAGGCGGGCAGATGCAGCTTTGCTTCAGCCCCTAACCTGGGAGCCTCCATGTGCTGAGGGTGCGGCTCTGAAAAGCAAACAAACAAAAAAAAGGAACTCTCTTCACAGAGCACCTACCTGTCATGCAGTCAAGCTCTTCTACCAAAGCAACCATAATTGTCTTACTGTACTGGGAAATAAAGAAACCCATGTGCAGAAAGCAGTCTAGTGGCTGAAAACTATTTCTTGGGAACAATAACCAAAAGATGGCCTTGCCATTTTGCCCATGAAAAGAGTTTTCCAAAGCAAGAACCAGGGCCAGAAAAAAAATTCACCACAAATAATTTTCAAGAGGAAAAAAGAAGTCTTGTGCTTGGAGGTTTGTTTTTCTGCTCTTGTCCTCCCACGCATAATGCTGGGAGAGTTAAGTTTAAAAAGAAGCGATAAAATAGATGAAAAATATCCATTATTTAGATGGTTCACATAAGAACCAAGGAGCAACCAAAATAACTCGTATTAGTTAAAGAGAAGAATTATCACTCAGCTACTTGACAAGCTGAATCTTTTCCAAAAGCAATGAAGGGCAGGGGAGGGAAGAACTAGGGCGTGGGATTGGTATCTGCAGACTGAGGCATATGGGATGATTGGCCAGTGGGCACCTGCCATATAGCACAGAGAACTCTACTCAATATTCTGTGATAATCTTTGTGAGAAAAGTATCTAAAAGAGAATGGATATGTCCATGTATGACTTAATCACTGTTGTACAGCAGAAATTAACACAACCTTGTAAATCATACTTCAATAAAACTTTACAAAATGAAAAAAAACCTAAATAATAATGCATTAAAGCAATCAGAATGGCAGTTTGTATTTTAAAAAACCAAAAAACAAAAGCAGTGAATGGGGACCCTTGGAAGTGCAGAAGCATACTTGCCCTGGGTCCCTTTAGAAAGAGGAAGCTGGCACCACTAGAACAGAAACGCTCAAACTTACCAGACCAGCACCAAGGTTTTCTTTCTTTCCTTTTTTTTTTTTTTTAAGGGCTGCACCCGAGGCATATGGAGGTTCCCAGGCTAGGGGTCTAATCAGAGCTACAGCTGCTGGCCTACGCCACAGCAACACCAGATCTGAACTGCATCTGTGACCTATACCACAGCTCATGGCAACGCCAGATCCTTAACCCACTGAGTGAGGCCAGGGATTGAACCTGCAACCTCCTGGTTCCTAGTCGGATTCATTTCACTGTGCCGTGATGGGAACTCTGAGTTTTTCTAATAAATATATTGAAAATCCCTTTCTACTAACCTAAGATGAAATTCAGAAATAATCTAAATTACCTAAGCATGTAGTTTTTTAAAATCAATATAATGTCTTAACAAAATATAAAGTAGAAATAAATCCAAGGTAATTTATACTAACATACATGTAAAATACTAGTAATGAAAAGTCATTATTATTAAGTAATGAACTTAAATAATTTAGTTGTAAGAGAAATACAGTGATATTCAACTAAATGCTGTTGAACTGTTTAACTGTTAAACTGTTAAACTAAATGCTGTTAAACTTCTTTGTAATTGACATTTTAAAATAAGGGCTAAAGATGCATAAAAGAGGTTGTGTGTGCTTGTGTCAGTATGCGAAAGAGTGTTGAATCCTATGGAGAAGTTGAGTAGAGTGAAGACTGGTAAATGTCCATTAGATTTAGAAATATGGAGACTTCAGGGTGAGAATTTCAATGGAGTGTAGGGGATAAAATCAAAATTGGGAATAAGTGAGAAGTAAGGAAATGGAACCTGGTACTGGGTAATTTTGAGATTTGGCTGTGCAGTGGTGGTGGGGTGGGAAATTGGTAATTGGAGAGCTATGGGGGAGGTAGGAGAGTTGGTTATTTTTTTCCATGGTTCTGACCAAAACATGTTTGAAATGTTTTGGAAAACACCAGGATGAACGGGAGTGGTTATTGATGAGACAGAGGGAGAAAGATACCAAAGCTCTAGAGGGTAGGGGAAGAGATGAGGTCCAACTTTTTTTTTTTAATTACTCAATGAATTTTATTACATTTATAATAAATAATTACAGTTATACAACAATCATCACAACCCAATTATAGCATTTCCATCCCAAACCCCCAGCCCATCCCCCCACCCCCTAACCTATCTCCTTTGGAAACCATAAGTTTTTCAAAGTCTGTGAGTCAGCGTCTCTTCTGCAAAGAAGTTCATTGTGTCCTTTTTTCAGATTCCACATGTCATTGAAAGCATTTGATGTTGGTGTCTCATTGTCTGACTGACTTCACTTAGCGTGATAATTTCTAGATCCATCTATGTTGCTAAAAATGCTGCTATTTCTTTCCTTTTAATGGCTGAGTAATATTCCATTGTGTATATGTACCGCATCTTCTGGATCCACTCCTCTGTTGATGGACATTTAGGTTGTTTCCATGTCTTGGCTATTGCAAATAGGGCTGCAATGAACATTGGAGTACATGTGTCTTTTCGAGTCGTGGTTTTCTCTGGATAGATGCCCAGGAGTGGGATTGCTGGATCAAATGGTAGTTCTGTTTTGAGTGTTTTGAGGAATCTCCACCCTGTTTTCCACAGTGGTTGCACCAATTTACATTCCCATCAACAGTGTCATAGGGTTCCTCTTTCTCCACACCCTCTCCAGCACTTACTGTTTATAGACTTTTTGATGATGGCCATTCTGGCTGGTGTAAAGTGGTACCTCAGAGTGGTTTTGATTTGCATTTCTCTAATAATGAGTGATGTCAAACATCTTTTCATGTGTTTTTTGGTCATATGTATGTCTTTGGAGAATTGTCTGTTTAGATCTTCTGCACATTTTTTGATGGTGTTGTTTGTGTTTTTGGTATTGAGCTGTAGGAGGTGTTTATAAATTTTGAAGTTAATCCCTTGTAAGTTGCTTTATTTGCAAATATTTTCTCCCATTCCATGGGCTGTCTTTTCCTTTTGTTTAGGGTTTCCTTTGCTGTGCAGAAACTTTTAAGTTTAATTAAGTCCCATTTGTTTATTTTTGTTTTTACTGTCATTACTCTAGGAGGTGGATCTGAGAAGATATTGCTGTGGTTTATGTTAGAGAGTGTTTGGCCTATGTTTTCCTCTAAGAGTTTAAAGTATCTGGTCTTATATTTAGGTCTTTAATCCATTTCAAGTGTATTTTTGTGTATGGTGTTAGGAAGTGTTCTAATTTCATTCTTTTACATGTGGCTGTCCAGTTTTCCCAGCACCACTTATTGAAGGGGCTATCTTTTCTCCATTGTATATTTTTGCCTCCTTTGTCATAGATTAGTTGACTGTAGGTGTGTGGGCTTAGCTTGTCTTTTAAAATTAGAAGAAAAGGGGATTTCCCATCATGGTGCAGCAGAAATGAATCCAACTAGGAGCCATGAGGTTGCGGGTTCGATCCTTGACCTCACTCAGTGGGTTAAGGATCTGGCGTTGCCATGGGCTGTGGTATAGATCCGCAGATGTGGCTCGGATCTGGCGTTGCTGTGGCTGGGGCATGGGCCAGCAGCTGTAGCTCTGATTCAACCCCTAGCCTGGGAACCTCCATGTGCAGCTGGTGTGGCCCTGAAAAAGCAGTTTAAAAAAAATTTTTTTAATTTTAAAAAATTAAATGAGGAGAAAAGGGGGTTCCCGCTGTGGTGCAGTGGGTAAAGAATCTGATTGCAGCAACTCTGCCACAGAGGCACAGGTTCAATTCCTGGCTCAGCACAGTGGGTTAAAATATCCAGCATTGGAGTTCCCCTCGTGGCGCAGTGGTTAAGAAATCCGACTAGGAACCATGAGGTTGGGGGTTCGATCCCTGGACTTGCTCAGTGGGTTGAGGATCTGGCATTGGCGTGAGCTGTGGTGTAGGTCGCAGACGCAGCACCAATCCCGCGTCGCTGTGGCTCTGGCGTAGGCCGGCGGCTACAGCTCCGATTGGACCCCTAGCCTGGGCGCCTCCATATGCTGCAGGACCGGCCCTAGAAAAGGCAAAATATATATATATATATATATATATATATAAAATACAAAAATTTAAAAAAATAAAGAAAATATCCAGCATTGCTGCAGCTGCTGCATAAGTCACAGCTGTGGGCTCCCCGGCCCAGGAGCTTCCATGTGCCACAGGTATGGTCATTAAAAAAAAAAAAAAATAGGAGAAAAGGATAGGTGCCAACAGGGGAAGGTTTAGCTCTGGTGATGCAAGGTGTGGAAGTTCTCTTTTGATGATGTCTGTACTCTTTGTGGAAAAGTAGTCAATACCATCTGCTGAGAGTGACAGGGAAGGAAGTAGTTTTAGCCCTGAGGGTTGAAGAGGAAGGGGAATGTTAAAAAATAATTGTTAGAGAACGTGAAAAGGGATCTGGCCAGAGAAACATGGTAGGGTTAACCAACAAAACAAAACAACTTGTTTATAACATTTTTTGTCTAAAGTGAAACATGCTAATTGTGTTTCCTGGGAAGTATGCTCAGTAGAGCTTTTGTTCAGTTAAATTCTATTTCCCCCACCCATTTCTATAATAATCCCAGAGAGTTTATCTTAGTTCAGTTTGATCTCCAATAGTTACTCAAAATGCTTTGGCTTTATTTTTGTTTTCTCTGTTCAGAAACGAACAGTCACAAATGGAACCGTTGACGTACCTAGCAACCAAAAGCCTCCACTGCCAGTGCTCCCATAAAGTGAATAGTCAACCCCTTGTTTATTGAGTGTTGATTTCATTTATTGGATCAGATCTGGCTTATTTTTATAATTTCCGTCATATGCAGAGCCTACTCTTGAAAATCTAATTTTAACCAACAGTTCAAACTTTTCACCCTCTAGAGAATTCATTAGAACTTTAACTTCCTGAAGAGTCTATCTGCTATAAAGTAACTAGTTCTTGAACAATAACCATAGTTTTTAACACACTGCTGAACTTCCAGGAGGTAAGGGAAATCACCAGGGCAGAAAATAAATGAGAACACACATGCACACACATAAGAAGAACAGTGCTGTCCTTGTCTCCTGGAGGAAGCAAATTTAAGTCCTTTCTGGGGAAAGGACTCAACCTCAGTTCAGATCAAACAAATAGGAGCTCAATCTTAAGATCTACAAACCGCAGGTGAGAATCAGCAGAAACACAACTCCAAGGAGTAAGTAGAATTATCAAATAGAATAATGATATATACAAAGAATTTAAAAGTAGAGTCATGAAAATAAGTAGACATAAGACACTATGAAAGGACAAGACGATGAAAAATAGAACCTTAGGACAGGAAAAACTGTTGGAAAACAAACCTAATTTGAGAGATTTAACACATTAAAGAAAATTAGTAGCTTCTAAAGTGGAGCTGAAGAAATTACCCAGATTTCCAAAAAAAAAAAAAAAAAAGACAAATGGATTAAAAAATACAAAAGAGAGGTTAAAATTTTAAAGTCTAACATACAAATAACTGGAGTTCCAGAGAGAAAGAATGGTGGAGAGGCAAATTTTAAAAAGATAAATGTGGAGTTCCCATAGTGGCTCAGCAGTTAACAAACCTGACTAGCATCCATGAGGATGCAGGTTTGATCCCTGGCCTTGCTCAGTGGGTTAAAGATCCTGTGCTGCCATGAGCTGTGGTGTAGGTCACAGACTCAGCTCAGATCCTGCGTTGCTGTGGCTGTGGTGTAGGCTGATAGATAAAGCTCCAATTGAACCTCTAGCCTGGGAACCACCATGTGCCTCAGGTGCAGCCCTAAAAAGAAAAAAAAAAATTTTAATTAAAAAAAAAAAAGGTAAAGGCTAAAGATTTTTCAGAAGTAATAAAAGATGAAATCCAAAATAATCAGAAACTACAATGCAGAAAAGCAAATTTTAAAAATAAAACACTGGAGTTCCCGTCATGGCTCAGTGTAATGAACCCGACTAGTACCCATGAGGATACGGGTTCAATACCTGGCTTCACTCAGTGGATTAAGGATCCGGCATTGCCATGAGTGTGGTGTAGGTCGCAGACACGTCTCAGATTCTGTGGATCCTGAATTGCTGTGGCTGAGGGGTAGGCTGGCAGCTGTAGTTCCAATTTGGCAACTATAGCTATAATTTGACCCCTTGCCTGGGAACTTTCAAATGCCAAGGGTGTGGCCCTAAAAATCAGTCAAGCAGTCAAACAGTCAATAAAATAAAACTAAAACACTAAGAAGCCCTTATAAGCTTCCAGAGAAAAGTAACAGATTTTTTTTTTGTCTTTTTTTTGCCTTTTCTAGGGCTGCTCCCTCGGCATATGGAGGTTCACAGGCTAGGGGTCTAATCGGAGCTGTAGCCACCAGCCTACGCCACTGCCACAGCAACGCAGGATCTGAACCACATCTGTGACCTACACCACAGCTCACGGCAATGCTGGATCCTTAACCCACTGAGGAAGGCCAGGGATCGAACCTGCAACCCCATGATTCCTAGTCAGATTCGTTAACCACTGAGCCATGATGGGAACTCCAAAAGTAACAGATCACTTAAACTGACATTATAACAGACAGCTTAACAAATCAATGGAAATCAGAAAATAGCAATCTAATATCTTGAAAGTACAAAGAAATAATTGTCAACTTAAAATTATAAATATTGAAATACTGATTTTCAAGAAAGGAAAAATACAAAAATTTAGAAGGCTTATCAAAATTCTTATCTATAGAACTTCTAAAGAATACACTTCATGTAGAAGGAAAATGATCCCAAAGGGGGAATCTGGAAAACACTAAGGAATGGTGAGCAAAGAAATGCTGACCATGAAGATAAATATAAACAAGGCTTATCTACCTAAATAATAATGTCTATTTATGTTGGCTTTTTTTTTTAAGGACACACTAAAAAAATAACAATGACTTGTAAGGGATTGAGTTAAAGTGTTCTGAGACCCTTGTATTTGTTTGGGGTAGGGAAAATTATGGACTAATTTGGATCTTATTAAATAGGTCTGGAAAAATGTCAGCGTAACCAATGAAAAGCTAAAAAAATAACATCCAAATCCTTAGGAGAGGAAAAATGAAATAATAAAGTAAACGAACAAAATTTTTAATTCTTGAAAAGCAAAAAAAGAGAATATAGCATAGCAAAGGCAGGCAGGACACGTTGAAAACAAAAAGTAGATGTTAGAAACATATCCATATATATCAATAATCACAAAAGATACAACTGGATTAAACTATTGAGTTAAAAGATAAAGATTGCCAGATTGTATTTTTCAGTATAGTAATATGCTATTATTTTTATCTTTAGGTAAAGATAAAGGTATGATAAAAGATGTTAGGCAAAAACAAACTAAATGAAAGTTGAGGTGGCTAGATTATTATCATATAAGGTATAGTTTATGACAAAAGGTATTATTAGTGATAGAATCACTATAGAATGATAAAAGAAAAATTAATTGTATGCATTTAATAATAGAGTTTTAAACTCACAAAGCAAAAAAAAAATGACAGAAATGTGGACAAATCCATCATCATACAGACAAAAACTATGCATGTATGTGTGTGTAACAACAATAAGCTTGATGTTATAAGATATAGGGAAATTCTATTCCTCTCAAGAAAACAAATAGAAAACATTAGACTGGAGCAAATCTCAACAAATTTCAAAAAAAAATCATACAAATTACATTCTCTAAACATTGTGCAAAAAATTTAGAAATCAAGAATAAAGACTATATTTAAGTGCCACATTTTATTTATTTATTTATTTATTTATTGCCTTTTTTTAAGGGCCACACCCAAGGTATATTGATTCCAAGCTAGAGGTCAAATGTGAGCTGCACCACAACCATAGCAATTCAGGATTCGATCTGCATCTGCAACTTGCACCACAGCTCACAGCAGTGCTGGATCCTTAACCACTGAGTGAGGCCAGGGATCAAACCTCCATCCTCAGGGATGCTAGTTGGGTTTGTTATCACCGAGCCACAACAGGAACTCCTTAAATGCCCACATATTTTGAAATTTAGAATACACACTTCTAAATAAATCATTAAGCAGAGGAAATTGCATCTGAAATGTTTCAAAAATTTAGAACTTAATGGTAATTAAGTATCTCTGTACCAAATATTTGAGGATGTAGCAAATATATGTAGCAAATTGATTTAGTTAGAAGGAAATCAATAATCTCAATAGGAAATAACACTAAGAAGCCAATCTAAAAAAAGTAAAAAGGAAAATATACTAAATGTAAAAGCACAAATTGGTGAAATAGAAAACAAAGATCAGGAGTTCCCACTGTGGTGAAGTGGGTTAAGAATCTGACTGCAGAACTCTACCTACCAGTAGACAGGCACCAGTCCTCCCATCAGGAAGCCTGCGGCAAGCCCCCATACCATCTTCAGTCACCCACAGGAGGGGCAGACATCAGAAGCAAAAGAGCCTACAGCACTATTCTCTGAAAAAGGGGACCACACTAAAAATCTATACAAAATTAAAAGGCAGAGAATTATGACTCAGATAAAGGAACAAGAAATAAGAAAACCAGGAGTTCCCATCGTGGCTCAGGGGTTAACAAACATGACTAGTATCCATGAGGATGCGGGTTCAATCCCAGGCCTCACTCAGAGGGTTAAGGATCTGGCATTGCCGTGAGCTGTGGTGTATGTCACAGACATGTCTCGGATCTGGCATTGCTGTGGCTATGGTGTAGGCTGGCAGCTGTAGCTCCAATTCGACCCCTAGCCTGGGAACTTCACATGCCATGAGTGTGGCCCTAAAAAGACAAAAGACAAAAAGGAAAAGAAAAATAGCTAAGTGATCTGGAAATAAACTGGAGGCAAAGATTGATAAATTGCAAGAAACAGTGATGAAACAGATGATGTGAAGTTTAAGCCAATAGAGATACAAAATATAATAACTGAAATTTGAAAAGTCACTAGAAGGAATCAACAGCAGAATACAAGAGGCAGAAGAACGAATATGCAATGTGGAAGACAGACTGGTGGAGATCACTAATGCAGAACAGAAAAGAGAAAAAAAGATTGAAAAGAAATGAAGACAGTCTGAAAGAATGCTGGGACAACTTTAAATGCACCAACAAACAGGGGAAGAAAGAGAAAGGACCAGAAAAAATATCTGAAGAGATGTTAGCCGAAAAAACTTCCTAACATGGGGAAGGAATCACTCAAATCCAGGAAGCACAGTGAATACCATATAAAATAAACCCAAGGAGGAACACCCCAAGACACATATTAAACCAAAATTAAAGAAAAAGAGAAAATATTGAAAGCAGCTAGGGAAAAGAAAGAAATAACATACAAGGGAAACCCAATAAGGTTATCAGCTGACTTTTCAGCAGAAACTCTGCAAGGCAGAGGGGAGTGGCACCATATATTTAAAATGATGAAAGGAAAAAAAACCCCAACCAAGATTCTACTCTACCCAGCAAGGCTCTCATTCAGATTTGAAGGAGAATTCAGAAGCTTTACAGACAAGCAAAAGCTAAGAGGATTCAGCATAACTAAACCAGCTTTACAGCAAATACTAAAGGAAATTTTCTAGGTGGAAAAGAAAACATCACAACTAGAAATGAAAATATTACAAATGAAAAGACTCACCAGTAATGGCCTACATATAGTAAAGATAGGAAATCATCCACAGAAAAATATGATACCAAAAGAAACAGTGAATAAATAGATATGTGAAGATTAAGCAAGTAGAGATGAGAAAAGGAGGGTACAAATGCAGGATAGTGGAGATGCATTTGCAATTAAGAGATCAACAACTTAAAACAATAATGTATATATGTGTGTGTATACACTCCTATGTCAAAACTTCATGGTAACTCCAAACCAAAAATCTAGATATACATAAAAATAAGAAAAAGCAATCCAAACACAATGCTAAAGGTAGTCGTCAAACCACAAGAGAAGAGAACAGGAGAATAAGGGAAGAAAAAAAGACCAACAAAAACAAATCAAAACAATTAATAAAATGGCTATAAGAACATACATAGTAATAATTACCTTAAATGTAAATGGACTAAATGCTCCAACCAAAAAACATAGACTGGCTGAGTAGATACAAAAACAAGACCCATGAATATGCTGTCTTCAGGAGACCCACTTCAGTTCTAGGGACACATACAAATTGAAAGTGAGAGGATGGAAGAAACTACTCCTTGAAAATGGAAATCAAAAGAAAGCTGCAGTAGCAATACTCATATCTGCAAAATGGACCTTAAATAAAGATTATTATAAGAGACAAAGAAGGATATTACATGATGATCAAAGGATCAATCCAAGAAGAAAACATAAAAATTGTAAATATATATGCACCCAACATAGGATCACCTCAATATATAAGGCAACTGCTAACAACCTTAAAAGGAGAAATAACACAATAATAGCAGGGGACTTTAATACCTCACTTGCAGAAATGGAGTGTCTGATCATCCAGAGATAAAATCAACAAGGAAACACAGGCCTCAACTGATGCATTAGACCAGATGGCCTTAATAGATATTTACAGAATATTCCATCCAAAAGCAGCAGAATATACATTCTTCTAAAGTGTACATGGAACATTCGCTAAGATAGGTCACACTCTGGGCCACAAATCAAAGCTTGGTAAATTTAAGAAAAATGGAATCATATCAAGCATCTTTTCTGACCACAACACTGTAAGACTAGAAATCAACAACAAGAAAAAAACCTGCAAAAAAAACACAGACACGTGGAGATGGAACAATATGCTACTTAACAACCAATGGATCACTGAAGAAATCAAAGAGGAAAAAAATACCTAGAAGAAAATGACAACAAGACACAATAATTCAAAACCTATGAGATGCAGCAGAAGCAGTTCTAAGAGGGAAGTTTATAGCAATACAAGCCCACCTCAGGAAACAAGAAAAAGCTCAAATAAACAACCTAACTTTACACCTAAAGCAACTAGAGAGAGAACTGACAAAACCCAAAGTTAGCAGAAGGAAAGAAATCATAAAGATCAGAGCAGAAATCAATGAAATGGAAACAAAGAAAACCATAGAAAAGATCAATGAAACTAAAATCTGGTTCTTTGAAAAGATCAACAAAATTGATAAACCCTTAGCCAGACTTATCAAGAAAAAAAGAGGACTCAAATCAATAAAATTAGAAATGAAAAAGGAGAAGTTACAATGGACATCATAGAAATACAAAGGATCATAAGAAACTACTACAAGCAACTATATGCCAATAAAACAAACTGGAAGAAAAGAATAAATTCTTAGAAAAGTACAATCTTCCACTAAACCAAGACGAAGAGAAAAGATGAATGGACCAATCGCAAGTCTGAAACTGAAACTGTGATTTAAAAATTTCCAACAAACAAAAGTCCAGGACCAGATGGCTTCAAAGGTGAATTCTACCAAAAATTTAGAGAAGAGTTAATACCTATACTTTTGAAACTATTCCAAAAAATTGCAGAGGAAGGAAGACTCCCAAACTCATTCCATGAGGCAGCCATCACCCTGATACCAAAACCAGACAAAGATAACACACAAAAAGAAAATTACAGGCTGATATCACTGATGAACATAGATGCAAATCCTTAATAAAATACTAGCAAACCGAATCCAGCAATACCATTTAAAGGATTGTGCACCACAATCAAGTGGGATTTATCCCAGGACTACAAGTATTTTTCAGTATCTGCACAACAACCAGTGTGATACACCACGTTAACAAACTGAAGAATAAACCATATGATCCTCTCACTGGTGCAGAAAAATATTTTGACAAAGTCCAGCACCCATTTCTGATTAAAAACAAAAACCAAAAAACTCCTCCAGGGAGTTCCCATTGTGCAGCAGAAATGAATCTGACTAGGAACCACGAGGATGCAGGTTTGATCCCTGGCCTCATTCAGGGGGTTAAGATCCGGCATTGCCAAGAGCTGTGGTGTAGGTCACAGACACAGCTTGGATCCTGCATTGCTGTGGCTGTGGCTGGCAGCTGCAGCTCCAATTGGACCCCTAGCCTGAGAACATCCACATGCTGCAGGTGTGGTCAAGAAAGAAAGAAAGAGAAAAGACTACCTTCTTCCTCATTCTTTTAGTAGACATCAGGCTTCCATCACTAGTTCCTCCTTTGTATTGGGTAAGAGAGTACTTGACCCTATGAGGTCAAACTAGGACTGCCACGGTATTGTTCAAATCAGCAAAAGGGTGGCAACATATGCTAAATATGTTGAATCATCTCAACATATTTGAGGGTCTCCTACTTTGGAATCTCATCTTTCCCTTAAATTCCTGTCCCATTATCTTGCTGAACTTAAGGCCGGCCTGGTCTTACCTTTTACTTAATGACCTGAGGCATATCTTGTGCTTTTGCTTATGGTTTTATAGTTAAGCAAGTCTGCTTGGTTCCTTCCACAACGTTCTGATAGCTTTCTTGAGCGATCATTAACTTACAGTGGTTCCCCCAGAGTTTCCTATGTTTCCCTTTCTATCTACGGTCGCCTACTGGGACTAATACAATACTTGCGTAACTATCTGACTCTATCCCTATCATCCCTGTCGACTTAAAAATGCACAACCTGAAAGTTGAGAGTTGAGCTTTATTTAGGGCAAAATTAGGACTTAAGCCCAGGAGATAGTATCTTGGTTAACCTTGAGAAACCACTCCGAGGCAATGAGCGGGCAGCTAGAATATATAGGAGTTTTCTGCAACAAAGAGAAGGTAGTAGGAACAAAAGATTTACAGAAAACTAGTTCTATGGGAAGATGTAAAGGTCTAGGCTTACTGGAATCACTCCTTTGATGTGCACCAGTGTTCTTTGCTTTTTTCCTGAGTTCCCTCAGGGCTCACCAGCTCATCCTTGGGAGGGGCTGCCCTCACAGATGACCAGGGCACCCTTTGCTTTGTCTGCTTACTACAGCCCAGGAAGCAGAATTTCAGACAGCTCTGAAATACCACCCCAAAGAGAAAAGGGGAAATATCAAGATATAAGTGATAAAGGTGAAGGAGGAGGTGCAGGCAGCCACGCACACATTTTACAGAAGTTTGCTGCTGGTCTCGTGAAGGTTACTATTAGTCATAGACATCAGTCATCATGAAGGATTTTAGTGTTTTTCTGGTTATAAGGAGATGCAAGAATTGGGCTCATAAAATCTTCTCCTAAAAATATCTAACTATATGAAGACCTATTCTTCCAGTTCTCCCAGAGCACAGAGTGCCTCACTCCTGGTCTCCCCCCTGAACTCTGCTCAGGGGGTGCTATGGGTTGGCAGCTGCAGTGGCTCATGATTTAATCCATGTAGAGGCAGAAGGCAAGGCCCAAACTTCAGTTCACATCCCCAAGCTATCATTTTAAGGGCTTCTCAGTGTTTCTCATCCAATATTCAGCTACCTATTGCTGAGGCTAATCCCAAGCAAGTGTTGTTGGGAGGCGGGAGCTTCTTTCTTCTGCTCAGCCCCAATTTGTCGAACAGAGATTGTACCTTGGGTGTGGGGTACTTAAGGGTATGCCCTTCCACCAACCAATAAGGTGTCAGCTTCGTGCCAGGAAAGACAAGCCAAGGGCACTTCAGGCTGCCACTGCCACATTCCAGTGATCACTCAACTCTCAACTCAGAGAGAAACTGGTCATTACCCCTGCCTGCAGCTCTAGAGCCCCGGCTCAGAGATATTGCCTGGGTAGAAAAGCAGGTTGTGGATTTCTTGTCGTGGTTCAGTGGAAACGAATCTGACTAGGATCCATGAGGACGCAGTTTCAATCCCTGGCCTCGCTCAGTGGGTTAAGGATCCAGCGTTGCCATGAGCTGTGGTATAGGTTGAAGACACAGTTCAGATCTGGCATTGCTATCGCTGTGGTGTAGGCCAGCGGCTACAGCTCCGATTGGACCCCTAGCCTGAGAACCTCCATATGCCTTGGATGCAGCCCTAAAAAGACAAAAAAAGAGGAAAAAAAGAAAAAAGAAAAGCAAGTTGTAAAATTGGTATCTCCTAATCTCTTCCCAAAGGAACTAATTTTGTTTTCAACAGAGCAAGGAGAAGTTCAAACTTAAGGGCACTGTCAAGTACAGTGGAGATTTTGGAAAAAGCAACAGGGAGGAGATTCATGAATTTTTAAGAAAACACAAACCTAGACTGTAGGTGACTATAGGATGAGAAAACCATGGAGTAGACTGCTTGGGTGAAACCCTCCTGGGGTCAGAACAAATATCAAACACAGATCTCAGAAATTATTCCTTCAAAAGACCCACACTTTGATTAGATTAGTCTGTAGAACAATTTATACCCTGGGCCATTCATGATTATGAACAAACGAGCAATCAGCTAGAGATTAGTGGAGTTTAACACCTGGGTGAGGTCAGGGAAAGAGAAAGAGAGCCCTACCAATACCACTAATACCCCAAGTAACATCCAAGTTGGACCTCCTGAAGGAGCCACTGTCAGAAGCTTCACACTGTACCAGAGGGAGGAAATAAATGTCACTAAAATAGTCCAGTCACTAAAAAGCAAATAAGCAAATAAAAATAATAAACCTTGGTGGGGGTACCAAGAGTTGCTACAATGTATTATCTAAAATGTCCAGTTTCAAAAGTTCTCATGTGGTACAGTGCGGATTAAGGATCCAGCATTGCTGTAGTCGTGGCAAAGGTTGTAACTGTGGCGTGGGTTCGCTTACTGGCCCAGGAACTTCCACATGCCTCAGGCGCAGCCAAAAATGAAATAAAATAAAATGTCTGGTTTCCAACAAAAAATTATGAGGCATGAAAGAAATAGGAAAATACAACCTATTTACTATTGAAAAAAAAAAGACAACAAAACTGCCTGTGGCAACAACCAGATGTCATATTTCACAGAAAAGACCACAAAATACCCACTACAAATATGTTCCAATACAAAAAACGAATGAAGACATTCACAAGTAAACAAAAACTGAGATAATTCAACACTAGCAGGCCAGCCCTACAAGATATACTAAAGGGAATTTGGGGAGCTGAATTAAAAGGACACTAGAGAGTAAATCAAATGCAGATGAAGAAATAAGGGCTATCAACAGATGTATTTTTTATTTGTAATATTTTCTCTTCTGATTTAAAAGACAACACCCAAGCAATAATTATATATCTGAGGCGATGGGCACACAGCATATAATGATATAATTTGTAAAACATCAGCACAAAGGAGGGAGGATGGAATGGAGTATACAGGGGCAAAGTTTTTGTATAATACTGAAACTAAGTTGGTATTAACCCAAACTAAATTGTTATATAAGTTAATATGTTAGTTATAATCCTAAAGACAACCAGTGTGAAAATAAAATATATAATAAAACAAATGACAAGGGAATTAAAATGGTACACTAGAAAATGTCTAACACGAAAGAAATAATGGAGAAATCAAGGCACAAAAAAAAAGACATAGAAAACAAATAACAAGATGGCAGACATAAACCCCACCTTATCAGTAATTATATTAAATGTAAAAAGATTTAACACTCAAATTAAAAGGCAGACTCGATTTTTTTTTTACATGACCCAATTAGTTGTTAGCTATAGTAGACACACTTTAGATTTAGAGTCAAGGTAAAAGGATGGAAAAAGATACTCTATGCAAACAGTAATCAAAAAAACCTCACATGACTATGTAATAAAAGACAAGTAGACTTTAAGACAAAATTTACTAATGGAGGCAACATTTTAAAACAATGAAAGAGTCAGTATAGGCATTCTTGTCATGGCTCAGCGGAAATGAATCTGACTAATATCCTTGAGATCACAGGTTTGGTCCCTGGCCTTGCTCAGTGTGTTAAGGATCTGGCTTTGCAGTGAGCTGTGGTGTAGGTCGCAGATGTAGCTTGGATCTGGTGTTGCTGTGACTGGGGTGTGGGCCAACGGCTACAGCTCCAATTCAACCCCTAGCCTGGGACCCTCCATGTGCCAAAGGTGCAGCCCTAAAAACAAAAAACAAACAAACAAAGTCAATATAATCAATAATATATAACAGTTATTAAGTTACAAGCTTATATGTACCTAAAAACTGACCCCAAAAATAAATGATGTAAAAGCTGCCAGAATTGAAGAGAGAAATAGTTAATTCAAAAATAAAGTTGGAGGAGTTCCCATCGTGACTCAGTGGAATAGAATTTGACTAGAATCCATGAGGATGCAGGTTCAATCCCTAGCTTTGCTCAGTGAGTAAGGATCCGTCATTGCCATCAGCCGTGGTGTAAGTCACAGACTCGGCTCGGATCTGATGTGGCTGTGGCTATAGAAAATGTCAGTGGCTACAGCTCTGATTCAGCCCCTCCATATGCCATTGCCCTAAAAAGCAAATAATAGTAATAATAATAATAGTTGGAGATTTCAATAGCCTATTTTCAATAATGAGTAGAAAACTTCACAAAAGAGCAAAAAGAAAAGCCAATATTTGAACATATAAACCATTTAGACTTAACACGCATCTACAGAACACTCCATCCAACAACACTAGTGTAGGTACACTTTCTTCTCAAGTACACATGAACCGTTCTCTCCCACAGACTATACATTAGGCTATAAAACCAGTTCCAATGAGTTTTAAAAGACTAAAATCATACAAAGTATGTCCTCTAATTCACCAATATCTGGAAGTTAAACAACATATCAACAAGTCAAATAAGCAATAACAAGGGAAAATATTTTGAGATGAATGAAAACAGAAATATAACATATCAAACCTTATAGGAGATCACTAAAGCAGTGCTTAGAGGAAAATTAGAGCTGTAAATATTTATATTTAAAAAGAAGTTCCCTTGTGGCTCAGTGGGTCAAGGATCCAGCATTGTAACTGTAGCAGCTCCAGCCACTTCTATGGCATGGGTTCTGTCCCTGGTCCAGGAATTTTGACGTGCTGCAGGCACAGCCCAAATAAATAAATAAATAATACATAATAAAAAGAAGAGGAGTTCCCGTCGTGGCTCAGTGGTTAACGAATCTGACTAGGAACCACAAGGTTTCGGGTTCGATCCCTGGCCTCGATCAGTGGGTTAAGGATCTGGTGTTGCCGTGATCTGTGGTGCAGGTCACAGACTTGGCTTGGATCTGGCATTGCTGTGGCTCTGGTGTAGGCCGGTGGCTACAGGTCCAATTGAACCCCTAGCCTGGGAACCTCCATATGCCAAAGGTGCGGCCCTAGAAAAGACAAAAAGCCAAAAAGCCAAAAATAAAAATTAAAAAAAATAAAAAGAAGAAAAATCTCAAATCAATAACCTGAATAAATAGAAAAGAAAGAGCAAACAAAACCTCCCAAAAAGCAGATGGAAGGAAATAATAAAGACTAGAATGGAAATAGGAGTTCCTGTAGTGGCTCAGTGGTGAACGAATCTGACTAGGAACCAGGAGGTTTCTGGTTTGATCCCTGGCCTTGCTCAGTGGGTTAAGGATCCAGCATTGCTGTGAGCTGTGGTGTAGGTCACAGACACGGCTCGGATCCCACATTGCTGTGGCTGTTGCATAGGCCAGCGGCTAGAGTTCCAATTAGACCCCTAACCTGGGAACCTCCATATGCCAAGGGAGTGGCCCTAGAAAAGGCAAAAAGACAAAAAAAAAAAAAAGGAAAAAAATGAAATATAGATTAGAAAAATGTAAGAGAGAATCAACAAAAATTTGGTTCTTTCAGAAGATCAACAAAATTGACAAACATAGACTGATCAAGAAAAACAAAAGCCTTAAATTACTAAAGTCAGAAATGAAAGTGGGGACATTACTACAGAAATAAAAAAAGTTACATAAAACTACTAAGCCAAACTCTTAGATAGCCAGCCTTTTACGACAAATTCCTAGAAAGTCACAAAGTACTGATCACATAGAGAAGAAATAAAACATATGAACAGACCTGTAGGTAAAAACACCAAATTTGTAATCAAAACAAACTTTCGACAGAAAAGACCCAGACCCAGAGGCTTCACTAGTGGATTCTATCTAATGTGGTTTTTTTGTTTTGTTTTTAATTACTTAATGAATTTTATTACATTTATAGGTGTACAACAATCATCACAACCAAATTTTACAGCATTTCCATCCCAAACCCTCAGTGTATCCCCCCATCCCCTGATTCTATCTGATGTTTAAAGAAGAATTAACAGTAATATTTCATAAGTTCTTCCTAGGTATTAAAAAATTGGGGACCACTTCCTTGAACTCATACCCCCACCCAATTCCCCCCCGAAAAGCTCCAGGGCCTCAGAATGTGACCTTATTAGGAGGTAGGGTTTTTACAGAGGTAGCAAGTTAAAGTGAGGTCATTAGGATGGGCTCTAATGTGTGTATCACATATTATATTTGTGTGTAACAAATTACTGTGCCCTTAAAAAGGGGGAAATTTGGACACATATACATATAGAAGGAAGATACTGTGAAGAGACATTGGGATAAGATGGTGACTACAAGCCAAGAAAAAGGCCTGGAATAGATATTTCCTCACAGCCTTCAGGGGCAACCAACCCTGCTGCCACCTTTATTTTGGACTTCTACTTCCAGAATTATTAGACAACAAATTTCTATTGTTTAAGCCATCCAGTTGTTAATACTTTGTTACAGCAGCTCTAGAAAACTAATATATTTCCCAACTCATTCTGTGCAGCCAGTATCACCATGATACCAAAACCAGACAAAGATATCACTAGAAAAGAAAACTCAGAATTCCCGTTGTGTCTCAGTGGGTGAAGAACCCAACTATTTTCTATGAGGATGCAAGTTTGATCCCTGGCCTCGCTTAGTGGGTTAAGAATCTGGCATTGTCATGAGCAGTGGTATAGGTCACAGATGTGGCTCGGATCTGGCATTACTGTGACTGTGGTGTAGGCCAGCAGCTGCAGCTCTGATTCAACCATTAGCCTGGGAACTTCCAAATGCCACAGGTACAGCCCTAAAAAGAAGAAAAAGAAAAGAAAAAACTAAAGAGCAATACCTTTTATGAATATAGACACCAAAAAATCCTAAATAAAATACTAGAAAATTAAGTTATATATTACCAAGTAGATAAACAGTGTAATAGACCGTATTAATAGATTAAAAGTCAAAAATCAAATAATTACCTTACAAGATTTTTTTTTAAAGCATACAACAACTGAACATCCTTTCATGATGAAAACCCACAACAAATTAGGAATAGAAGAGAACTTCCTCAACCTGAAAAAGGGCATCTATGAAAAACCCAAAACTAACATAATTAATGGTGAAACACTATTTTATTTTCTCCTGAGATCAAGAAGAAAACAAGGATGTCCACTCTCACCAATACTGTACTGGAGTTCTCCTCAGGGCAATTAGACAAGAAGAAAAATAAAAGACTGGAAACTAAGTAAAACTATCTCTGTTTACAGATGGCATGACCTTGAATATAGGAAATCCTAAGGCATCCACTAAAAATATTAGAGCTAATAAATTAATACAGCAAGGATACAAGATCAGTATGTAAAATCAGTTGTGCTTTGATGTCCTAGCAATGAATAATACAAAGATGAAATAAAGAAAAAAATTAGTTATACCACCAAAAAGACTAAAATACTTAAGAATAAATTTAGCAGAAAGGTGAGTACACTTAAGTACACT
The DNA here is from genome assembly GCF_016906955.1 of Phacochoerus africanus. NCBI lineage: Eukaryota > Metazoa > Chordata > Mammalia > Artiodactyla > Suidae > Phacochoerus > Phacochoerus africanus. Next base: position 89,191,586 of record NC_062546.1, read on the forward strand.
GAAAAATATAAAACATTATTGAAAGAAATTAAAGAAGACATAAATAAGCAGAAAGATACCCCATCCTCATGGATTGGAAAACTTAATGACAATATTCCCCAAATTGATCTACAGATTGAATGCAATTGCTATCAAAGTTCCATCTGGCTTTCTTTTGTTTTTGGCAGAAATCAAGAGAGCCTAAAATTTATATGAAAATGCAAAGGGCACAGAACAGTCAAAACAATTTTGAAAAGAATAAAATTGGGGGGCTCACACTCCCCAATTTCAAAACTAAAATAAAGCTACAATAAATAAGACTGTCATAAAGACAGACTGTCATAAAGACAGACATGAAGATCAACAAAATAGAATTTAGAGACCAGTAATAAACCCAACACCTATGGTCAATTGGTTTTAAACAAGGGTACCAGCTGAATGGTGAAAGAATTGTCTGTTCAACAAATGGTGCTAGGACAACTGGATAGTCACATGCAAAAGAAAGAAGTTAGACCTCTACCTTACACTACATATAAAAATTAACTCAAATGGATCAAAGACACAAATATACAAGCTAAAAGTATAAAACTCTTAGAACAAAACATAGATGTGAATCTTCATGGCCATGGATTAGGCAATGCTTTCTTAGCTATGGCATGTAAAGCACAAGCAACACAAGACAAAAGATGAATTGGAATTAAAAACTTCTGTATTTCAATGGACATCACCAAGAAGTGAAAAGACAACCCATAGTATGGGAGATAATATTTACAAATAGTTTATCTGATGTGGAACTTGAATCCAGACTGTATGAAGAACTCTTACAGCTCAACAGTAAAAAGACAAATAACTCATTTATTTTAAGTAGGCAAAGGATCTAAATAGATGTTTATCCAAAGGACATATGCAAAGAGGAAGAAGCACATGAAAAGATACTCAACATCATTATAATTATTAGGGAAAAGCAAATCAAAATTAAGATGAGATACCATTTGACATCTATCAGCCTGGCTATACTCAAATGAACAACATATGTTGGCAAAGATGTGAAGAAATTGGAACCCTTATACTTTGCTGGAAAGTAAAATGGTGCAACCCATTTAGAAAACATTTTGGCAGTACCTCAAAAAGTTCAACAGAGTTGCCATATGGACCCAGGAATTCCACTCCTGGTATACACCCAACAGAACTGAAAACACACGTTTATAGAAAAATTTGTATGCAAATGCTCATAGCAACATTATAATGGCAGAAAAGTGGAAATCACTCAAAATGTCCAACCAATGGACTGAAAAACAAAAATGTGGTATATCCATAAAATGGAATATTATTCAGTCATAAAAAAGAATGAAGTACTGATACATGCTACAACACTGATGAACCTTAAAAACATTACACCAAATAAAAGAAGCCAGACACGAAATGCCATGCATCATATGATTCCTTTTATACTATCTGTCCAGAATGGCAAGTCCATAGACAGAAAGCAGATTCCTGTTTGTCATGGGCTGAAGGGAGTGGGAATGGGGAATGACTGCTAATAGGTAACAAGGTTTCTTTTCAGGGTGGTGAAAATATTCTAGAATTGGATGTTAGTGATGGTCACACAACCTTGTGATATGCTGAAAGTTCACTGGATTTTACCCTTTAAGAGGTAAATTTTATGGTATATAAGTTATATCACAATTTTTTTTTGGTCTTTTGTCTTTTTAGGGTTGCACCTATGGCATATGTAAGTTCCCAAGCTAGGGGACGAATCAGAGCAACAGCTGCTGGCCTATGCCACAGCCACAGCAACCAGATCCCAGCCAAGTCTGTGACCTACACCACAGCTCACGGAAATGCCAGATCCTTAACCTACTGAGTGAGGCCAGGGATCAAACCGGAAACCTCCTGGTTCCTAGTCAGATTCATTTCTGCTGTGCCACAGTGGAAACTCCAAATATCACAATTTTTAAAAAGTAATTCAAAAGTAAATGTGAGTAAATTTTAGGAACACCAAAACCAATTTAATTCACATATATTTGCCTTGTGTGGATTCATGAGAGTGACAGATGATGAAAATGCTTTTCAAAAAAGGATAAAATAAGAGTTCTCTCTGTGGCACAATGGGATTGGTGGAGCATCAGTGGCATCTCTACTTTGCTAGAAAGCCAGTTCAATCCCTGGTCCCGCACAGGGGGGTTAAAGGATCCTGCACTGCTTTGGCTGCTGTGTAGGTCGCAACTGTGGCTAAGATCTGATTGCTGGCCTGGGAACTCCATATGCCATGGGGCAGCACAAAAAAAAAAAAAAAGAAAGAGAGAGAGAAAGAAAAGGATAAACACATTAACTGATAAGAAAGCATTATGTCATCTTTTAATTCATAGTAATTTTTCTTTTTTATCTACACCAAAATAATGTTACGTCTTCCATAGATAGCTTCTTAGAGTCAATGAAATATGGTATGACAGAAGTGGCATTGCAGATTACTGGAAAAAAGGAGGTTCTAGTCAATAAATAGTGCTGGGATAATTAGTTACGTATATGGGGAAAAATCAAATCCTATCTCAGATGATTACTAAAAACAATTCCAGATATAGACTCAAGTTTCAGAGGTGAAACATTAACATAGGATAAAGTACAGAACATATTTATGACAAAGGGGTAGAAAAAAAGTCTTTAACAAGACACAAAAGGCACTAAACATAATAGAAAATAATGATATATTCACACATTATAGCAAAATGTCTAAAGTCATTGTACCGTACATGTTAAAATGGTGAATTTTATGTTATATGAATTTTACCTCAATAAAAAAAACCAAGAACTCTTGTTTATTAAAAGGCACCATAAATAATGTGAAATAAAAACAGAGGGTCGAAGTTCCCGTCATGGCTCAGCAGTTAATGAACCTGACTAGCATTCATGAAAACTCGATTTCAGTCCCTCGCCTCGCTCAGCAGGTTAAGGATCTGGTATTGCTGTGAGCTAACATGGCTCGGATCTGGCATCACTGTGGCTGTGGTGTAGGCCTGCAACTGCAGCTCTGATTCAACTCCAAGTCTGGGGAACGTCCATATGCTGCAGGTGCAGCCCTAAAAAGAAGAAGAAAAAAAAAAAGACCAAAATAAAAGAAAAAGAAAGGTTATATGGGGGGAGGATAAACATGTGAAAAGATATCTGACCTCATTAGGATTCAGGAAAATGCAAATGAAAACAACAAAGAGCAAACCATTTCCATCTAGTAGACATGGAAAATTAAGTCCGATAATACCAAATATTGGCAAGCATGTAGATCAGCTGGGATTCTATATTCTGACAATGACAGCATAAATTTAAACAGCTTTAGAAAACAATTTACAATTATCTTATAATATCAAATATTTTCCCTAAGAACCTGTAATTTCCTCCCGAGTACACTCAGGAAATTCTAATAGGTGTACAACAAAAAAAATGCTATAAAAATATTCATGGGGATTCTGCGAAGGCAACAACATTGCTGGTATAACTGCTTAATCTCTCCGAATAGCCCCTGAAGATACAAAATTGAAAACCCCAGGGTAATCACTACTACAAACTAAATGCCACAATGCACAAACCCTAAATACTCACTGGGTAAAGACCTGCACATCACAGCAGCTGTGTCAGAGGAAGCAACAGAGCATGTGACAGACCTAAGTACTTCAAATGAGTAACAGTAAAACCAGCAGGCCAACTGGAGAAAGGTAACAGAGGTGGGGATGGTCTGCCTGCTCCCACAGCAGTGAGCACAAGGGGCGGAGTCTCAAGGGACCAGTGGAGACAGGGCCTGACAAACACTCAGTGCTGACCCCAGCTGGCTCCCACTGAGGACAAATCTCAACTGAGGAGGAACTGCAGGAATAAAATCCAAAGGGATCAGGTCAGGAAAATAGAGAAAGGGGGGGAAAAAAGAGGATTCTGACAAAAGTAATCGGGAGATCTCGGGAAGTAAGGTGCCACAGTTCTTTAATATTTAACAAAAACTACGGAAGAGGATACTCAAAGTTGTAAACGTAAAACAATTCTTAAATTATAACTTCTGTCTATAAGTGTGGGAAATCTAATATTATGTACACATAAGTTACAGAAAAAGACTGAAGTCAAATCCCATGCAGCTATTCAAAGAAAAAATAAGGAGCAGAATAACATTCCAGAGATAATAAAAGCATGCCAGAGAAATGCACAGGTGAAAGCAACAGCCTAATATTTCAAAATGCAGAGGAAGGAGGGGAGATGAAATGGGGGCCTACGGATTAAAGGAGATCTAAAAAAGACATTTTTAAAAAGAAAAGAAAAAAACAGGCAAAGCTCAATTGTAGTGTTTAGGAGTGGTGACACTATAACAAAGAAAAGTGATTAGCACAAAAGTCAGGCCAGAGGAGGGAGGGCACTGTGTGGGCCTTAAGGTCAGAGTCAAGTCTTCCTGGCATGGGGTATTTAAAGGTGTTCACTTTTCAATTCATGAACTTTTCAAATTTTTTATGCTATATATACACATATGTGTGTATAGTGTTATCTTTAACAATTATATTGTGGGGGGGGTTGCCTTTTTTTTTTTTTTTTGTCTTTTTGCCATTTCTTGGGCCGCTCCCACGACATATGGAGGTTCCCAGGCTAGGGGTCGAGTCAGAGCTGTAGCCACCGGCCTACACCAGAGCCACAGCAACACAGGATCCGAGCCATGTCTGCAACCTACACCACAGCTCACGGCAACACCAGATCCTTAACCTACTGAGCAAGGCCAGGGATCGAACCTGCAACCTCATGGTTCCTAGTCGGATTGGTTAACCACTGAGCCATAACGGGAACTCCAACAATTAAGATTTTTTTAAAAGAACGTTCATAGCTGTATTGTTCATAACTGCCCCAAAGTAGAAACGACCCAAATTTCGTTGACAAGGGAATGCATGAATAAATCGTACTATTCAGATGACGGCCTATTTATTATTAAGCAATGATAGTAAACCACTTATTGCTCCAGCGAAACTAGAAACATAATATGGACTTTATGGAAAAAGAATCTGAGAAAGAATACATATGTGCATATGCATAACTGATTCACTTTTCTGTTCACTTGAAACTAAGACAACATTTTTAAGTCAACTATACTCCAGTAAAATTAAAAAAAAAAAGACCTTACTGGGTTTCAGGAGCAGTTTGGCTTGGTCTCCCAGCCCAGGTCACTCCTGTTGGCAGAGTGACTTGGACAAGTTCCACAGCTTATCCGGCTCAGCTTCTTCATCCAAGAGTGGGGATGAAAACCACCACAGAGACTGCTATGAAAATTTAAAGGGATAATGCGCATTAAAGAAAATAAGGAGATTAATGGATAAAGAATATGTGGAGTGTGTGTGTGTGTGTGTGTGTTTGTGTGTGTGTGTGTGTGATATGAATACTGGAATATTATTTGGCCATAAAAAAGAATGAAAAAATAAAAATAGTTTATAGACTGCCCCCCCAAAAAAGAAAGAATGAAGTAATGCCATTTGCAGTAATGATGGACCTAGAGATTATCATACTAAGTGAAGTTAAGTCAGACAAAGACAAAAATCAAATGATATTGCTTACATGTAGACTCTAAAAATATGATACAAGTGAACTTATTTACAAAGCAGAAAAAGACCCACAGACATAGAAAACAATCTACGGTTACCAAAGGGGAAGGGTTGGAGGAATAAATTAGTAGTATGGGATTAGCAGATATACACTCTACTATATATAAAATAGCCGATCAATAAGGACCTGCTGTATAGGACATATTCAATATCTTGTAATAAACTCTAATGGAAAGAATCTGAAAAATAATGTGTGTATATATATATATTCCATTATATATATATATATATATATATATATATATATATATAAAACAGAATCACTTTGCTGTATACTTGAAACTAATACAATATTGTAAATCAATTATAATTTTTTTAAAAAAGAAAATAAAGAATGGTGCTAATAAAGCTGTGCAGCTCCATTCCTGGTACCTAACAGCAATGAAAGCAGCAGTGTACGTGGGCATGTTATGTGTACATGGGTGCGTGTGAGTCTGTGGATGTGTGTACTTACTACCACAAATACATCACCTACTGCAGCAGGACGTCTCTAGTAAAGAATCAGCCTATAAGAAGTTCTGCCTAAAGCTCCAGGGATCCTTTGGTTGGAGTGCGCTGTTCCTGTGTCTGAGGTCCAGTGCTTAATCAGCCAGGCACTTCCTCGTTCTGCAGGCCAGGGCCGCCACCAGCTACACTCCTTTCAGTTCACTCTCACATTTTATGCTATTTCCAAGTAGCATGTGAACCTGATTTTCTTCATATCCATGTTTTCTGCAAATCAACTCACCTTTTCCCCTTGAATGCATTAATTTTTAAAGTGTTCCTTCTTGAGAGGCAGCAGAGCACAGATGTTAAGAACACAAAGTTTGGAGCCAAACTGCCCTGGTTTCAGCTCTGCTTTCACCACTAATTAGCTAATTTAACCCCCCTCATGCCTCAGTTTCCCCATCTATAAAATGAGGGTGATTATAGTTCTTATCAGAGAGGTTTATAATCAGGTTATGAGAATCCCAGGATTGCCTCTTTGTAAAGTGTTTGAAACAGGCCTTCCATAGAGGAAGCACTAAGTGAATGTTTGCTAAATAATTTCTTCTAAAGTAAATGGAAATCCAGTGTTACCTGCCATAAAGTTAAAATAAATAAAATCTTAAAAGCAAAATAGGGTTACTAAAGTCTAGCTGGATATTTACCTGTTAAAAATGCTTAGTGGAGTGGCCCTGGTATCTTTGAAAATATAAAACAGACAGGAGGGCATAAGGTGGGAAAGCTTAAGACCATCCCATCACCAGAGTGAGGCCGCCTCTCCACTCAACCAGAAGACCAGGAGAGGAAGTAAAACAAGAGGAACTTTTTCACTGTGCCACAACTAGAAATCATCCCCAGATGCACCAGGAATAGGCTGTATATGCTCTGGAAAATTCTGAAAAGGCCATTAAGATATAAAGGGTTGGAATTTCCTGTTGTGGCTCAGTGGAAATGAAATGAATCCATTATCCTTGAGGATGCAGTTTCAATCCCTGGCCTTACTTGGTGGGTCAGGGATCTGGCGTTGCTGTTGCTGTGGCTGCGGTGTAGGCCAGCAGTTGTAGCTCTGATTCAACCCCTAGCCCAGGAACTTCCATATGCCATGGGTACAGCCCTAAAAAAAAAAAAAAAAAAAAAAAAAAAAAAAAAAAAAAGTAGATGTAAAAGGCTGGGAAAGTGAGAAGTGTCCCTCAGAGCATATATAAGTAAAAAATGAAACCAGGGATTCCTGTGTTGATCTATTTATCACAAGCTTCCCTGAGTTGTGAGTGAAATATCTTACACTGATGGGTTGGTTCTCATGCTGAGAATCTGTTTTCACCTCATATTGAAGTTTTGTTGAACAAGACACAGCCAGCAGGACTGTCGCTAAAGCCTCTTCTCCATCCTTCGTCTTGAAGTGACTCAGCACTTCCTAGCAAGTGATGCCAGGTGACAGCCTACAGCCAACTTGCCTTCTCTTTTTTGCAGGCAGAGCGGGCTTGATTTTCATGTATTTATTCTTTTAACCACCACTGTCACCTGAGACGGATGGCTAGAGGGGTAGCAAGAGACTTTTGGATCTTGGCATCTCTGAATCTGCTGTTCTGTGTGGCCCAGGTTACAAGTGCCTGTAAAGTGTCAGTCTCAACAGACCCTGATGGATGGGGTGAGCACCCTGTACAGCCTCCCTCCATAAAAGGATTGAGGGTGATGTTTAGAAAGCAGAGTTCCATTCCTGGAGGAAAGGTGCCACAGAGATATCAACACACGGTTCTGCATAATCAGTTCAACACCAAAACAACAAAAATGGGAAGGGGAGATTAAAAAATAATCCAAATTTCAGAGCACTGAGGGGTGTGATGAAATGGAGAATAAGGTAAAAGCATGAAGCCCAGGATCACGAAACGATCTCACTTCACTCTTCGAAAACCTCAAGGCTGAGGTAGCTGACCCCATTCTTGCCCTTCCAAGTTCCTCAGAGAGGGTCCACCTCCAAGGTTCTCTCTTTGTGGATGAGTACAGGAGAAGCTAGGAAACCTGGCCACCTTAGGTGAGCATCTGGAATAATTAACGGAGTATTCTCAGTTGAGTGAGGCCCTAATTGGCCCCTCTCCCAACCCAAGAAGTCTCTCTACAGGGCCCTTGATGGGAGCCCCAGGGTTCCAGAGAGATGCTGGTGACTGCCTCCCTCAAGGCTTCAGGCTGGATGCCCTGGAGGCACCAAGGGGCAGCAGGGGCAAGTGGAGGGCAACTTGCATTCAGCAGTGTCTGGGGGCCTCACCCTGCCCTCCCGTTCATTGGTTTACAGAATGTGCTCACCGGACTCAGTGCAGAAACCTCCTCTCCCAACATTCCTGGGTGTCCAGCCCAGGGTCCACTCTGGTCCTTTCTCCTCCCTCTGTCCTTCCTATACCCCTTCCACCTGCTCCTCTTTCTCTTTGCTGTGTCCCCTGTCTACTTTACAGTGTATAAAGACTGATACTGGGGGAATTTTCCACTTCCAGGTGCCATATTATCAAATATAAAAATCAGAAATTGGGCTTGAACAATAGGACTGAAGTTTGGAAAATGAGACTTTCCAGAAAGTCCAGAATACAAACCCTGTTTGCCCAGTGAAATAACCACAGACATTCAGAAGCACAACTAAGATGTCCAGAATTGGCTTCTTGGTAGAATCTGGCCTTTCTTCTCACCCATCATATAAAACTGGTTTCAGACATTGTGCTCACTCCTCTTTCTAAGGGACATCTTTTCTCCCTCCTGGAGTTCCTAGAAGGCTTCAGTAATTACCCAGAACCCAGCCTCAGTTTCCCCTGTCCTCTCCATCTTCATAACCAGAAGACTGCACCTTGCTAACCAACCTGAAGGAGTGTGCTTATCCAGCCAATGGCGAGAGCTATCTACCGTGAATAGGTTCTGTGTTCACGAGCCACACGTTCATGAGCCACACCGTGGACAGGTCCCATGCTCTGCAGTGGGCAGACAGGCTGACCTTTAATACTGATGATACCCCATGCAGTAGGTACTATTAGTCTAGATTTACAGGTGAGGAAAATGGGACTCAAAGTAAATTTCCCAGCATTGTATGGACCCCACAGCCTCTGCTTTTAACTACTGTGTCACTGTATCACGCAGAATCCCCAAAGAGGCCTCAATGGGTCATTAGGCTTGCATAAGATTGATTGAGGTTTATATTGTCAAATTACCTCTGCCCAGAAAATACTGCTCTATGTTTACTCAGGCTTTTACCATACAGAAATACCGATGTACATCAGCCCACATTCATTTTGTATACTATGTGTTTGTTTGTTTGTTTGCAACCAAATGGCCAAAATATTTTTCCTGTTTAAAACTTAAAAACATGTACATGGAAAATATATGCTGTATAACATGAGGAATATAACCAATATTTTGTGAGAAATGTAAATGGAACTTACCTGTAAAAATTGTATAAAATTTTTTAAAATAAAAAACATATACATGGATAAAAAAATAAAAAGAAATAAATATACTATGGGTATTTGCCAAGAGAATCTTATGGTTGACAACAGTCTAAAGGGTTTAACCCAGAATTTTACATGAATGAATTTAGATTTAACTATCTATACGGACTTTCAGCAAATCAATGAGCTTCAGTTTTTTCATCTATAAGTAAAGAACTTAATATCACTGTCTCAGGACTATGGAAAAGATCAGATAAGGGCATTATTATCTAAAACACCCACCACGGTCCTCGCTAAACATCAGTATTCTTATAATTTCCTTTATAAGTTTCTTTATATAAGGTATACACATTTGTTTGCAGTCTTACTAAATTTTTAAAAATCAACATTCAAAGTCAGTTCACCAATATACACATATACATATATATAAAATAAAACCATCTACTGTGCATAAAATCATTTGAAGAGAATGACACAAAACTATCAACTGACATTTTATTTAACATGATGGAGTGCCACAGTCTCAGTACAAAATGACTTTACTTCAAAATTCCTTCCTTCCTTTTACTGCAACAAATCATATGGTGAAGGAAGATCTTCATTGGGGTCATACAACTCAGAATGGCTTCTTTGAGGATATGTGCGAGCATCTTTGAGGACTTTGTAGGAAAGTCTCAGTAATTGGTTTAATGGGGCTTTTCCCCCTCAGGATATGTCCTCTCTCCCTTTTTATGTGTCAGAGCCTCAATAGCAGGGACCACATTTTCTCTCTTTTGTCTCCACCCCAACACCTCACAAACTCAAATCAACAGGCACATTTTAACCAGGTAGTGCATAACCAACACTGTGTCAGGGCATGGATAGAATGTACCAAAGAAGTAGAAATTGTGGTCCTAGCTGTGGGGCACAGATAATTTCATCAGGCAATTCTGGCACAGGCTTAGTTATCTAGGTATTATTGCTGGTATCTGAATTTCTTAATATAAGTTCCAGAAGCCAAGTTACTTTCAGAAAAGTATATGATGCAGTAGGGAAAGCAAATCCATTCATCCATACGTAAGTAAGTAGAACTATACATTTATTAAGTCCTGATATGTGCCAGGCAGGGGAGTTCCAACAGTGAATAAGACCTGAACCCCAAACTTGGGAGAGCCCCATTTTTGCAGGAATGATCAACACATTAAAAAGGCCATGGCATAAGTTCTATAAAAGACTGGCCAGAACTTGGTGAGGACCCAAAGGAAACTATCATTGAGGCTACTGGCTGGGAAGGGGTGGGAGAAGTGGCTCAGAAACAGTCTCAGAGGAGTTCCCATTGTGGCGCAGTGGAAATGAATCCGACTAGTATCCTTGCTCAGTGGGTCAGGGATCCGGCATTGCCATGAGCTGTGGTGTAGGTCTCAGAGGTGGCATAACCTGGTAGCTGTAGCTCCAGTTCAACCCCAAACCTAGGAACTTCCATATGCCATGGCCATGGCCCTAAAAAGCAGCCCCCCTCCCCCAAAAAAGAAAGAGTCTCAGAGATGAAGTTATCCTTGGTAGTATTTCCCAAGAAGAACACCTGTCTGGTGGAGCAGGGGTGGAGGACTCTGGAGGACAGTGTGAGAAACCTAAGGTTTGTCCCAGCATATGGTGTGTCCAGAGAAAACAGGTAATAGGGACAGATGAGGGCTGTGGGAGAGGGAAAAGGGTACCAACTCACAGAGAAGGAGAAAAGGTTGGAGGCGTGCCTTATGGTTAAACCAAGAAGTCCCCAGCGCCATGCCAAGAGTGTGTATTTTATCCTGAAGGAAATGGAGACCCATCAACAGGTGGTTTTAAACAGAGATGGACAGAGTCAGACTTGCATTTTTAAACGATTACTCTCATAACACGCATGATGGATGGATTTGATGGTCGAAGAGTCTGTAGGGAAGGACACCAGACAGGAGAGTGTCTCACTGGTCAAGATGAGAAATGATGAGGGCTCCAAACCAGGACAGTGGCAGTAGAAAGAGAAGGGGAGAATAATCTTGTGAGGTGTTAATTCCAGGAATTCTAAGCTGACTCATCTTAAGGAGGTATCAGAAAAGCAAAGAAGGATATCATTCACTCCAGCTACAATTAGGAAATTTTTTTTCTAGAACTGGTGAGTCTAATGAACCTCCCTTTTATGTTTAGAGTACCTCCTGCTCTCTGTACAAAGATGGTGTGATAGCTGGTTGTGAGCAGGCCCTAAACCTCAGCTCCATCACTCACTAGCAGGGTAATCAGGTGCATATATCTAGTCTGCACTCACTAAATTCTAGCTGTTATTGGACCTGACCAGGTCTCTCTTCCAATGGCCTAGATTGTCCTACAGAGATTGCTGATCCTTGTTGTGGTAAAGATACTCAGATTTTTCAGACTTAGCTTTTTTTTCTTTTTTCTTTTTGCTTTTTAGGGCCACATGTGTAGCATATAGGAGTTCCCAGGCTAGGGGTCAAATCAGAGCTACAGCTGCTGGCCTACACCACAGCCACAGCAACACGGGATCCAAGCTGCATCTGTAACCAACAACGTAGCTCAGGGTAATGCCAGATCCTTAACCCACTGAGCGAAGCCAGGGATCAAACCGGCATCCTCATGGATACTAGTCAGGTTCATTACCACTGAGCCATGAGGGGAACTTCCAAGACTTAGCATTTTTAAATATGGCTTTTGTCAGTTATGGAAGGTCTACATGAAGGGAGCAACCACCAGACAGAAGCCAGGAAATAAGCACACTCCTGTCCTTAACACATCAATATCACAGGTCCCCTCTGCATACATGGTATCACCCAAGACCCACTGTCATTGCCATGAGGGCCCACAAGTGCACACACTTCAGGAGATATATGACAGGATGGCTGATCATAAATATTTATTTTGACCATGCCCATGGTATGAAGTTCCTGGGCCAGGGATCAAAGTGTGCCACAGCAGTGAACCAGGTCACTGCAGTGACAGGCTGGATCCTTAACCCACTATGCCAAAAGGGAACTCCTGATCACATATTTTTTGATAAGAAGTCATATATACATTTGAAAATAAAGGAAATCTCAGGTTTTGTTCAGAAGAACCAAGAAGACATGATGTTTGTTTAAAGATATTAGGGATCATTTTTAATTACTTGAGTTTTTAAATAAATATGTGATATGAGGTTCTAGTGCTCCAGAAGGAAACTTATTTCCTCAAAAGCCATTCTGGGTTAACAACAAACCTCTCTCCATTCCTAAAGAAGGTTAGATTTGAACAAAATCCGTGCTTTTTTTTTTTAAATAAGACAGAATTGCTTTCACTTAACTTCCGATTTCTTGTAGTCATAGGGTTGTTCTTTACTTAGATAAATTGGGAGAATAATTTGTACAATATATATATTTTTCCTTGAACATACAAAAATGAGGATCCCAAACTCATCTATTGTGACAGAAATCAGAAAAGCGGCTTTTGATGGTGAAAAGGTAGGAGAGCACTAAAAAAAGGGCATGAGGGAAACTTTTGAGGGAGTGGGCACATTCTGCAAAGATACAGAAAGGGATGGAGGTTACACATTTGTCACAACTCAAAGATTTAAGATCTTTGCATTATACTGTATGTAAATTATACTTCAATTTTTAAAAAGGAAATGAGGGAGGAAGCAGGCAAACATCTGTCCAATTAAACATGATAGATAAGGAGTTCCCATTGTGGCTCAGTGGTAATGAACCTGACTAGTATCCATGAAGATGCAGATTCCATCCCTGGCCCCACTCAGTGGGTTAAGGATCTGGCACTGCCATGAGCTGTGGTGTTGGTCGCAGATGCAGCTCAGATCCTGTGTTGCTGTGGCTGTGGTGTAGGCTGGCAGCTGCAGCTCATATTCTATCCTAGCCTGGGAAATTCCATATGCCATGGGTGCAGTCCCGGAAAAAGAAAAAAAAGACAAAAATAAATAAATATGATAGACTGACCATATTAGCTATAACATCTTTTCTAGAAACTCCACTAAAATTAGAGTAAAGGAATAACATGCCCACGAAGACAAAGAAATTAAGATAGTTCATCCTATTTTTGAAAATGCAAAGTAGACAGAGAAGTAAAAACTGCCAGAGTAGAGACTCTCCAGGTAATACGCTTATAGAAAGTAATAAGAAGCTGGCTTATTCACCCTTCTGAATCCTGGGAGCCTTAAGCTGTTCCCAGACAGGAAACTAGAGACTTATTTTCTGGACTCTGGGACTTGTAACACCAGGGAGCAGGTCCCATCCATGCATAGAGCACTTGTAAGAAGCTGTTGAGCACCTCAAGCTTAAATACAAATGAACAAACATTTGAGGAATACTCTACCATGTACGAAAGAAACTCAAGCAAACTGGGAAAAGGAACTCAGAGGAAGCAAACAATGCAAGGAGCAGAATAAAACATTTAAATAAAATTACAACTAACATTTTTTGAGAGAGAAAATGGAAGATACTCCAAAAAATAAGAAAAGTATACTGTATAAAGGAAATAGATAACTGATAATTGAACATATGATAGCAAAAATATTTAAAAGTCAATAGAAAAGATAAAACTCAGTAAACTTTCCAGAAAGTAAAACCAGAAGGCAATAGATAAGGCCTTAGAAGAAAATCTAGGAAGTTCAATTTCTAGTTAACAGGAATGCCAAAGGGAGCAGAGAAAACAGAGGAAAAAGAAATCATCAGCCTATACAAGAAAATTTCCCCAAACTGAAAGACAAATTTCCAGATTAAAATGGTCCACCAAATGTTCCTCCCAGAAACTTAAAATACACCCTCACTAAAGCACAAGGCTGTGAGATTCCAGCACACCTGGGAAAAAGGGGGTATTCTAAAAGCTTTTAGAGAGAAAAAATAGTTTACATAAAGAAATGTACATAGGAATTGCTGTCGTGGTGCAGCAGAAGCAAATCCGAATAGGAGCCATGAGATTGTAAGTTCGATCCCTAGCCTCGCTCAGTGGGTTAAGGATCCAGTGTTGCCATGAGTTGTGGTGTAGCTCACAGACACGGCTCAGATCTGATGTTGCTGTGGCTGTGGTGCAGGCCGGCAGCTGTAGCTCCAATTTGATCCCTAGTCTGGGAACCTCCATATGCCACGGGTGCAACCCTAAAAAGCACACACACACATACAAAATGTACTTTATGTACATAAGCCTTACATAAAGACTTAAGAGGGGCACCTGTCCTCTCAACAGCTCTCTGTAGCTAAAAAGTGGCGGGACAGTGCCTTCAAAATTCTGAGCATCAGAGTTTCAGCCCAGACTTTAATACCTACCAACAGTGTCTGAGAGAAAAACAAGGATATTTTCAAACATGTTAAAACATGGACCTTCTATGCACCCATTTTTAGGAAAGTACTATAAGCTGTCCTCTAGTTCAACAAGTGAATGAGACAAGAAAATGATAAAGGATTCAGGAAGTCAAGAAGACCGGAAAACAAGGAAGGGGGAGATCCAGGTGATGGCACTGGTAAGTCTACTGTAATATTTTTACAGGAGAGCCAAGGGGGAACCCATCCCACAGGGTTACAGCACAGGGAACTATATTCAAGATCTTGTAATGACCTAAAATGGAAAAGAATTGGAAAAAGAATACACACACACACTTAACTGAATCCCTTTGTTGTACATCTGAAACTAACACTCCAAATCATCTATACAGCAATAAAAAATATTCAGTGTGAGAATAGGGCACAGAAAGGTGAAAGTAGAGTGCAAGAGCTAAATCTTTACCTACTGATAATAGGTGAGTCAATTATTTTCTATAAGAGGAAGTCAATAGAGTCTTCCTGAAATGGATAAACCAAGGAAAGGAAGAGAAGCATATCAGATGAAATATCAAGATAGATAGGAGAAGGAACTGATACAAGAGTTTAAAATAGTTTCTTTTAGAGAAAAGAAAATTATGGACATGAGAAGAGACTTGTGGTTGCCAAGGGGGAGGGGAGGGAGTGGGATGGACTTGGAATTTGGGTTAATAGATGCAAACTATTGCTTTTGGAATGGATAAGCAATGAGATCCTGCTGTATAGCACTGGGAACTATATCTAGTCACCTATGATGGAGAATGATAATGTAAGAAAAAAGGATATATATATATTTGTATATGAGACTGGGTCACCCTGCTGTACAGTAGAAAATTGACAGAACACTGTAAACCAGCTATAATGGAAAAAAATTAAAATTATTAATAATTTTTTAAAAAACTAATAAAAAAATAAAATAGTTGCTTTGGGGACCTGAGACTAGGGAGAGGAGTTAGGTCAGGAAACTACAGTATAAGGCTTTTAGTAGTATTGGACATTTTTTTAACTTCGTAAAAATTAATATATTTTTCAATTCTCCAAAAAAGTGAGGAGGGTTCATTTGATAATCTGGGAGGAGAGTTTCATTCTGTTTTCCACTTTTATTAAATTATCCTTTCGGTTGGTAACCAAGAGGCTACATTGCCCTTTATTAAATATTAGATTGAGCCAACTTGGTATAGTGTGTATAACAAACACGTGTATAAAAGAAATTTCATATTCTTTTACTTTCTGAAGTCTGATTCCAAGTCTCCATATGGCTTGAAATTCAACCCCAGTCATTACTGAGCTTCCTCATCCTCTACTTGAGGGTTATGCAAAGGTCCTGGGGCAAAGCATTCCAGAGACTCTTGGTCTGGGTCACTCCAGCTTTCCCAGAGTTTTCTCAATCCGCGTGGTTCTGAGAGGCTGCCCCCTAAGTAGTAGAGCCCTGGGGTCTTAAGAGGAGATGGTGTGCTCTTTGCCTCTGAGGTCAGACCCCTCAAGAAGGCAGACCCCTGCTTGTGGTAGAACCCACAGGCCTCCATTCCTTCCTGCCTTGGGGAATCACTCCAGCCCCCAAGTCTCTCCCACCCTCCCTTCTAAAATCTACCTGAACAGCTAAGGCTTTCAGGAAAGATTTAAAGAATTCATCCTCAGGTGAGTACTGATTGTGGCTCAGCGGTAGCTAACCTGACTAGGATCCATGAAGATGTGGGTTCGATCCCTGGCCTCGCTCACTGGATTAAGGATCTGGCGTTGCTGTGAACTGTGGTATAGGTCACAGATGTGGCTTGGATCTGGACTTTCTATGTCTGTGTGTAGGCTGGCAGCTGTAGCTCTGATTCGACCCCTAGCCTGAGAACTTCCATATGCCATAGGTGCGGCCCTAAAAAGACCAAAAAAAAAAACTATATTCAAGCTGCTTCTGCTTGCAACCCTTCAAGCACCACTGGGTTAGGATATCAAAGAGCCGAACTAGCTTGGAATGAGAGGAGGGGAGAATGTAGGGAGCCACACACAAATTTCTATCTCTATATGATTCTGTTTCGTTGAGCTAGAGACCCTGAAGAAAGCCAGTCACCAGGCCTTTGCACAACAGGTCCCAACACATCTCCATCAAATATGGGAGACCTAAGACCACTGATTGCTCACTCAGTCAAGGGGGTCCCACTCAGCCCAGTGCGAAAAGAACAGCTGGGAGAGCTGGAATAGTTCCTACCTCAAACAGGCCTTCTTAGGATGTCCCCTTCCTCTCTAGCCTCTGTGTTTCCTTTTACACTGGACCAAGTCTCTCATCAGTATCTTAGTCTGGAAGCATCTACCAGCTGTGAAACATGCACTGAAGAGTTGAGTGGCATTAACAGCAGTGGGAACCGAAATTGGACATCAATGCAGTCCTCAAAGCCTTAAAGGGACCCTGGTACCTAGACCTAACCTCAGGCACCACTCCTAACACCAGCTCAACCCTCTGCCCCAAAAGTTTTCTTCAAATGGCCAGATTGGAGCTAAACCATGAAAAAAAACCATGGAGGCAAATCTGCCCCATGCCAGACTGTTTTTTAATTCTATTCACTAACTTAAAGTGATATTTTAAACTGTTTATTTATTTCTTTTTCTAGGGCCATACCTGTGTGGAATATGGAAGTTCCCAGGCTAGAAGTCAAATCAGAGGTGCAACTGTAGACTTACTCCACAGCCATAGCAACATGGGATCTGACCTGCGTCTGCAACCTACGCCATAGCTCATGGTGATGCCAGTTCCTTAACCCACTGAGTGAGGCCAGGGATCAAACCCACATCCTGATGGATACTAGTCAGGGTCTTAACCCACTGAGCCACAAAGGGAACTCCTAAAATTTTTTAAATAATTCATAAACAAACATGGGTTTTCATAAACTATTCAGTGTTAATGATGTTCCCTAATCACGTGTGAGAACATCCAGCCTGCAGAAGGCAAGAGAGACCCCAACTCATTGTGCAAAGTAATTCCTTGTCCTGCAGGTGGGAGTCCCTGTGCTCCCAAAGCCATGGGCACTGGTTTAATGCTCGCAAAAAGAAAGCTTCCAAGATTTCACCAGGCAGACGTCGCTGGTTTGGAAGGGATTGGTTTTAACATTCCACCTCAGCCAAAGAACAGGATACTTGGAAGCTTTTAACAAAGGATCTATTAAAACTTGCTTACCACCTTTCAATCCTTAGCTCTAAAAAATAATCCTCAACTAACATAAGTAGGGGCATTTTCTAAAGCATTAACATATTAACATATTATTGGTATTCATTGTAGAAATAAGGAAGATTGTAGAGCTGTAATTGACTAAATGTTGGTATTGGCTTTGAACTAATACGGCATTGATTTTTGAAACAAATCAAAATTTCAGAAACCACATGATCACTTTAAATACAAGTACAGCATAGCATTAAATGGCTGAAGGCTTTGACTTTCAGCTGAAGGAATGCAAGGCCGATTCGACAGGTGGGTAAACCTACCCACTAAGGACAGTCATGGACAAACGGCCCAGCCCGCTGACCTGGCGGCCCAGAGGCCCCTCAGCCTCTGCTGACACCTGGTGGCAGACAATGGGCAGACCACGCCAAGCCCAAAGAAAATTTCCCTCCACCTAAACCTGCTGCCTGGACCTATGGTCTGTGTAATGGGTATTGGCTAAAACAGCAGGAAAGGTGTTATATTAGAGGAAGAGCCACTCCGTAAGATCTTTAGATTAATGGCCAGGCATTAATCAGCACCAATAAAGAAGCCTGGACAGGCTTCTAGAAAATTCAAATGGAAAAACCTACTTTTCCAAGATTGTTCTTCCCAAAAATGATATTTGTTTGAAGAACCTCTGTGTATACACCTCTATGGAATTTATTCATTCTACCACCTCCACCCTCATCCCCGTTTTAAGCAAGTTATAGCCAGAGAATAGAGACAGGGATGGCCTTATTCTTTTAAAAGGGGGATTTAAATTGTTCTCTTGTTGTTAATTAACTCAGTCCTAATTGGGAACAATCCCAACCAAAAGAAAGGAGACATGTACAAGAAATATTTGACAGATATCATGTGCTAAGGGTTAGTTGGAGCCAAGGGCCAGGCCCCTTAGGCAATGGGTTGGGATGGGAAGATCTCTTGGAAAAAGAAAAGAGTTCTTCCCTGGGTCTCAAGAACATTGCTTGGCTGCACTGTTGGAGTCAACAGGTCAAGGAGAGAGAATTGGCAAACAATAGCAAATACCTGACTTATGAAGGTCTAGCTCTACTGCCCAATGGCTGATGTGGGATAACCTCGTTCTCTGTCTAAATTATCCCTCTGTGTAATGGGATGAATGGTCCTCTTTGTGAAAATAGGAACACGAAGCTGTCCCCAAATACAGTATGTGTGTGCCAGGCACCCAACTAGGCTATCTCACCCAAGCTGAGAACAATCCTCTGTAGTCAGTGTTATTACCCCCATTTAACAGGAGAAGAGACTGAGAGCTGGAGAAGCTGAGCTGCTTGCCTAAGGTCACACCTCCATGCTGGAGACAATGTGTGTATCCTGCCATCCTGGGGCTGTTTGACTTCAGAGCCAATGCTCTTTCTTCTTCCTCACGCTTGCCTAGAACAAACACTGAAACATAAATAATTCCAATACTTGCAAAAGCGCACCATTTGCCTTTTTCAATTTGTATAATTTTAAATGTCACCACAAGTTTACTTCTAGGTCACTTTTAAAACAAGCAACTTTGCTTTAAGGCAAATGGGGGGAAAAAAATCCTGCTGTAATTTCTATAGTTGTAGAATTCACTGTGCAGTTTTCTACTCAGCTTTCCAGGGACAGTTCAAACAGAAATAGATGAAAATCTAGGACACTTATCTTGCCTATTGCAAATACCTACCGCAGTATTTTTTTTCCAGCTGGTAAAAAAGCCCTCACATGAGGCTCAGGATGGCTCCCAGGCACACAAAGGGATTGCACAGCAAATAGAGCTGTCAGCTGTGTGAATATACAGGCATGGCAGCAACCAGGTTTACATCAATAAACACTAACTTAACAAGATTTTTTCTTTGTCTTTTTTGTCTCTTTAGGGCTGCACCCATGGCATATGGAGGTTCCCAGGTTAGGGGTCCAATAGGAGATGTAGTCGCTGGTCTACGCCACAGCCACAGCAACGCCAGATCTGAGCTGCATCTGTGACCTACACCACAGCTTACAGCAATGTCAGATCCTTAACCCACTGATCAAGGCCAGGGATCAAAGCCACGTCCCCATGGATGCTAGCTGGGTTCATTAACCACTGAGCCACAACAGAAACTCCTAACTTAACAAGATTTTTTAACCTCATTTCCTCAATTCCATTTGAAACACATATGCATTTTGGCCTGCTGACCAATTACTCAAGGGCCTAGTCTACATTACTGTACAAACCTAGATGCCTGTTCTTCAAATAAAAAAGCTTCTAGAATTTATCCAATCTACTTTGGGTCTATTTTGCTGTGAGATGAGCTTCAAGAATCTGTAAAGTTTAGCTTTACAATTCAAATACAATCTCAAAGTCATTCCTTTGTTCAAGAACTATTTATGCTGGTCTATTAAGTGCTAGTGCAGATAGATAGATAGATAGATAGATAGATAGATAGATAGATAGATAGATAGATGGAGATATATAGATATGACATCCTAGTAGGAGACATATAAAAAAAAGATTTTTAAGAGTAGCATTAGAGGGACAGAGACTGCCTCAGGGGACAGGCATTTGCTATTTTACACAAGGCGAGCAGGAAAGTCTTCTTTAATGGCATTTGAATAGACACCTGACAAAAATGAGAGGACAGCCTACAAAAATAACTGGGAGGAAAGCCATTGCAAGCAGTGGGAAGAGCAAGTGCGAAGGTCCTGAGGTGCGAGTATGTTTGGCATGTACCAGGAAGAGAACCAGGGCCAAGGTGGCTGTTGCAGTGAGGGGAGATGCTAGATGAAGCCACAGATGTGTCAGGGGCCATCACGTAAGGGCTTGTAAGGCTCAGAAGGAAACCAGCTTTTTCTCTGAGTGAAGGTTTTAAGCATGAGAGGATCTGACTTATGTTCCAGAAGAATCATGGTAACTGCTGGGTGGAGAGCTGTAGTGGGGTAGGAGGGGGAACAGGAAGCCCAGTTAGAAGGCTATTGCAATAATCCAGGTGAGGGATGCTGGTGCCTCAGATAGCTGGTAGTAGTGAAAAAGGTGAGACGAGGCGGGACACTAGATATACCTTGAAGGTAGAACAAATAGGACTGGCTGATGAACTGGATGTGGGGTGTTAGAGAGATGACTCCAAAGTTTTTGGCCTGAACATGTGGACAACAAGAGTTATTTCCTTTGCGAGGGAAGACTGAAGAGGAACCAGGTTTGGGGAGTTAGCTCAAAAAGACCTATTAACCCCTTTACTGGAAAGTAGCCAGTTAGATGTACACGTGTGGGAATCATGGGAGAGATCTGGGCTGTTGTAGAAAATTGGGGTTCCACAGCATCTAGTTGTGATTTAAAGTTGTGAGATGCATGAGGTCACTGAGGGAGTAGTAAGGTTAAGAAGATGAGAACCAGCAAAAGAAATCAGATGAGTGGCCAAGGGGAACACAAGGAAGCCAAATAAAGTGTTAGGAAGAAGCAGGGTGCCAACTGAATCTGTGTCAAAAGCTTCTGATAGGATAAGTAATTTGAAAACAGAGAATCATATTCATATTCCTCTGGTAACAGGGAAACCATTGGTGATTCTGACCAGACTCATTTCAGTAGAGTGATGGGGATGGAAGCTCAAATGGAAAGAGTTCAAGTGATGGAGTTCCCATCGTGGCTCAGTGGTTAACGAATCCAACTAGGAAGCATGAGGTTGCAGGTTCAATCCCTGGCCTTGCTCAGTGGGTTAAGGATCTGGCATTGCCGTGAGCTGTGGTGTAGGCCGCAGATGCAGCTCGGATCCCGTGTTGCTGTGGCTCTGGCGTAGGCTGGCGGCTACAGTTCTAATTCGACCCCTAGCCTGGGAACATCCATATGCCATGGGAGCAGCCCAAGAAATGGCAAGAAAGACAAAAAAAAAAAAAAAAGAAAGAAAGAAAGAGTTCAAGTGAAAATGAGAAGAGGGAGTTCCTGTCATGGCTCAGTGGAAACAAACTCGACTAGCATCCATGAGGATACGGGTTTGATCCCGCCCTTGCTCAGTGGATTAAGGATCCGGTGTTGCTGTGAACTGTGGTATAGGTCACAGATGCGGCTCGGATCTGGTGTTGGTACAGCTGTGGCATAGGCTGGAGGCTACAGCACTGATTTGACCCCTAGCCTGGGACTTCCATATGCCACAGGTGCAGCCCTAAAAAGACAAAGAAAGAAAGAAAGAAAGAAAGAAAGAAAGAAAGAAAGAAAGAAAGAAAGAAAGAAAGAAAGAAAGAAAGAAAGAAAGAAAGAAAGAAAGAAAGAAAGAGAGGGAGGGAGGGAGGAAGGAAATGAGAAGAAAGTGGGAAAAAAGAGAGTGTGGATAACTGTTAAGGAGCTTTGCTAAATGTAAACTATGACAACTGTTGTGGGAGGGTCAAGATGGGAGATGTTACAGCACATTTATATGCTGGTGGGGATGATCTGGTGGAGAGGGGAGATGTGATGATATAGGAGAGAGAGAGGCCAAGGGCTGCTGTGGGGCCCTCGAGTGCTCGAGAGGCAGGAATGGACACGCAAGTAGAGGACAGACTCAGAAAGGATCACTACCAGTTCACTACCATCAGAGGGGGACACAGTGGTGGAACAGAAGCAAGCTATCTTCAGATGGCTTCTATTTTATCAGGGAAATAGGAAGCAAGCGTGGCAGCTCAGAAAGAGAGGTATTAGAACTAAGGTCCCAGGAGAATAACGGAACTAGGGAAGTGTAAGAACTTCAGGGCAGCATTAGGAATTTATTTCAGCTTAGCAGTCACAAATTAAAGCTTTGTCAGTCAACATGTTTTGAACCAGGCATGCAACTATTCCAGAGGTGTAGAGAAGGCAGAGTGGGGGCTCTTCATGGATCAGCAGGTTAAGAACCCTACTAGTGTCCACTAATATGGCTTGATCAGTGGGTTGGGGATCTGGCATTGTTATAAGCTGTGGTGCAGGCCACAGACATGGCTCAGATCTCACTTTGCTGTGGCTGTGGCGTAGGCCAGCACCTGCAGTTCTGATTCGACTCTGAACCTGGGAACTATGTGCCTCAGGTACAGCCCAAGGAAGGAAGGAAGAAAGGAAGGAAGGAAGGAAGGAAGGAAAGGAAGGAAGAAAGGAAGGAAGGAAGGAAGGAAGAAGGAAGGAAGGAAGAAAGGAAGGAAGGAAGGAAGGAAGGAAGGAAGGAAGGAAGGAAGGAAGGGAAGGAAGGAAAGAAAGAAGGAAAGAAGGAAAGAAGGAAAGAAGAAAGAAAGAAAGAAGAAAGAAAGAAAAAAGAAAGAAAGAAAGAAAGAAAGAAAGAAAGAAGAAGGAAGGAAGGAAGGAAGGAAGAAAGAAAGAAAAGAAAGAAAGAAAAAGAAAGAAAGAAACCTGGGGGCTAGGCAGTGGTAAGGAACAGGTCTGTATAAAGGAGTTTTGAGCAAGAACCAGAGAATTTCAATTAGGTTAGAGGGACAAGCAGTGAAAAGATGACCTATAGTCAATGGTCTTGTGAGGTTGAAGAACTGCAGGAGGGGGGCACCAGGGGGAGAAAAATGGAAAGACAGGAGGCAGTGGTTGGAGAATGAGGCATGAGATTGAGCTGAAGCTGTGGACTAGGATGTGGTTACTGATGATGACTATGGCTAAAGTGTTACTATGGGAGTGGCTAAGATAATAGGTGATAAGTATGTGGCAGCTGAGCTGGCCAATGACCTGAGAGGCCTCATGGTACTGGGAGGTTTGTCTATATCAAATTACGACAGGAATAGTATTATTGGCAAGAGCCAGGAGCTGAGTATGCAAGGAACAAGGGGGACTGGCACAGGGTCCTGCAACAAGGGGGTGGGGAGGCAGGTAATATAGTCCAATGGCATAAGGCACACAGCTGGGGGTTCTGGAGAGGAGGAAAGGGGCAAGGATCAGGAAATTAAATGGGATTCTTGTTTTTTACTAAACAGGATTTAACAGTGAAATGACCGAAGGTGACAATCCTTGATCTTTCTGGCTCCCGTATCCCTCCAAGTGAGAAAGGCAAGGAAGAAGCACACACAATCAGAATCTTCAGAGTACTCTGCTCACTCGCAGACCAAAAGAATATCATTATTGGGGGTGGCATTTTTCCTGTATATTGGCCATAAGAGGAATGAGGCTAAAACCAAAGGCATGAATCTCTAAAGCAACATTCCCCAAACGTTCTGCATTCCCCATATGGTTTGCCTCTGCTTATTTCAAGAGTTGTATGGAAGTTCTCTTGTGACACAGGGGGTTAAGGATCTGGCATTTTCACTGAGGCGGCTTGGGTCACTGCTGTGGCATGGGTTCAATCCCCGGCCTGGGAACTTCCACATGCCTCAGGCTCAGCTGAAAAAAAAAAAAATTTTTTTTAAATGTTTTAAAAGTCATATGAGGAGTTCCCTTCATGGCTTAGCAGCTAACAACCCAACTAGGATCCATGAGGATGCAGGTTTGATCCCCAGCCTCACTCAGTGGGTTAAGGATCCAGCATTGCTGTGAGCTGAGATGTAGGTCACAGAAGCGGCTCAGATCCCACGTTTCTGTGGCTGTGGTGTTAGGCTGGCAGCTGTAGCTCTGATTCAACCCCTAGACTAGGAACTTCCATATGCTGCAGGTGTAGCCCTAAAAAGAAAAAAAAAGAAAAAGAAAAAGAAAGTCATGTGACATCATCTGAGACCTGAAATGGATTTTCTCCATCTTAGGTCTCAGGGCCTATGAATGACATTATGTACTGAACACTCATGTGAAGAGCTAGAAGCACAGATGAAAGTAGGCTCACTGCTCTCATAAAACCCACATTGTACAGCAGCATGACACATATCCTGTATGCTTCTTTTAAAGCATTACATATGATCCTCTCACTGACTAACAAAGTACCAAAAATGAGTCTCCAAAGGCCATTATCCAAAGTCAATGTTAGTATTATAACTCAAAATGCACATTTGGTGATGGGGGACTGGCCTCAGGTCTGATTCATTGAATAAATATATCTCCTCTTATGAAGAGAAATGACAAAAAGCTGTGCTCTCCTCCACCACATCCTCACTTCTTATAAATGCTGAAAGTGTGCAATGGAAGGTCAAGAATGGCCATGAGCTTCAGGCAAGATGGGCCCTTTCCAGGCCCTCAGAGACCCAAGACCACCATCATGACAGTGGAATTCAAAATATTCACCTCAAACCAAGGAACGATTCCACTTACCTCAGTTACCCTTGCAACCTGATTAACCACAAGAGCATTTTAAGAGTAAAATGAAGGAAAACTGCTCATAACCACTAATCAGAGCCCCTCCCCCAACCTACATGCACGTCTACACAGTGAAGAAAGATAACCAGAATCTGGATCCTCGGACACTGTCATTCTTGGACTTCCCCATGCTCTAAAGATGTGGTTCAGCAACCTCACATTTTTTCACCCCCCTGTCCTGCGTGCAGGAAGTAGGAAAGCTTCCCCGTCATGAGCGACAGTTTTCCCAAGGGACACAGGCCAAGCCACCTCTCTGGGTGTCCCACATAGGCAGGAATATCATCACTTCTCTTGCATGTGTCTGGAACAGGCAGAAAGACAAGGGACACAAAACACCTTCACTGGGGCAAAAAGCTCCTCAGACTCACATAAAACTAGGTGTGGTTATAAAGTGGGGCTAGGGCCTGGATGCCCCTAATGACAAGAAGAGAAAGTTAGGTTCTCTTCAACTGAGAATGGCAAAGATGCACAAAGAAGGGGTGCCAATCATCACCTCTTGGCCTGTGGTTGACAACACTGTTTCTCCAAGTGACGACACTTGTTCTCAGTAAGTAAAGGATATGGTATCTGGAGCCAGAAGAAACCTACTCTTTGGCTTATGAGATTTAAGTCCTGGGCAAGTGGCTTAATATCTGAGGTTTTTGGCTCTAAGATGAAGTTGATGCTGGAGTCCTCACTGTGGCACAGCACGTTAAGGATCCGATGTTGCCACAGCTGTGGTGTAGGTCACAGTTGCAGCTCAGATTTCATCCCTGGCCTGGAAACTTCTATATGCCATGGATGCAGCGGAAAAAAAAAAAAAAAAAAAAGATGAAGTTGATGCTGCTGTACTGCTCATGAGTATCATATGACATTTGATGAGCACTTACCTCATGCCAGGCCCTGCTTACTAAGTCCTGTGACTGTATATGAATTTATACTCCCATTGACAGTGGAGGCACACATCACTGCCAATACTTGTTACCAAAGTCTTTACTTTTTGCCAACTTGATGAATGAAAATGATACTGTTGTTTGAATTTCCTTGAATAATAGGATGTGCATCTTTTCTCATTTTTATAAGCCATATATGTTTCCATTTTAACAAATTTCTTCTTCCTTTTTTTTGGGGGTGGGGGGGCGCGCTGCACCTGTGGCATATGGAAGTTCCCAGGCTAGGTGTTGAATCAGAGCTGTAGCTGCTGGCCTATACCACAGCAATAGCAACACCAAATCTGAGCTGAGTCTGCAACCTACTCCATAGTTCACGGCAACACCAGATCCTTAAGTCACTGAGCATGGCCAAGGATGGAATCGGCATCCTAATGGATCCTAGTAGGGTACATTACCGCTGAGGACAGGAACTCCTTACAAATTTCTTCTTTACAAAATGTGTCCATTTTTCTGTTGCAGGTTGGTCCTTTTCTTATTGAGTTCTTCATATTTTCTGGAAATGAATCCTTTCTCTACAAGTGCAAGTAGTTTCTCCCAGTCTTTACTTGTTCGTTTCAACCTCTAAGTTTTTTTGGGGGGTGAGGGGGTCAATTTTTTCATATAGATACATCAAATTCAGCAAATTATGACATTTTTATCTTGTGCTTTAAGAAGGCCTTCTCTACCCTAAGGTCATAAAAAGAATTCTTTTTTTTCTAATAAATTCATCATCTTGTTTTTCACATTTATTTAATTCATCTGACATTTTCGTGAATGGTAGGAAGTAGGATCCTTAATTTTCTAATGCATAGGCAAGTGCTAAATATCCATCTTTTTTCCACTGATTACAAATACTACCTTTATTACATACTAAATTTCCATATACATCAGTTTCTATAGGCTAATCTACTCCATTGATTTTTTGATCTGTTTATTATAACCAAGCTGTTTTAATAGCTTTAAAATAAAATAATTTTTTGACATCTGATAGGCAATCCCTCCTCCTTTTTGTTTTTCCAAATAGATCTTGGCTCTTCTTACACATTTGCATTTCCAATGAATCTTAAAATCAGTTGGTCAAATCCCAATATGAATACTCTGGGATTCTGACTGAGGCTGCACTAAGTTACAGATTAGGTATAAATCTACACCTTTACTAAACTAACACGTCCATCTATGAACATGTAGTATCTCACTCTTTTTTAAGGTATTTTATGTTCTACAGTTAACATTTTTATAGCTTTTGTGTACATTTCAAGTTCATTATCAAGCACTCTTGAAGGCTCTGATTCTCATAACTTGTCAATTGATTCTCTTGCAATCATATTGCCTGCAAATGAATGTTTTGTCTCCACCTTTCCAATGACTGTAGTTCTCATTATTTTTCTTTTTTTTTAAGGGCCACACCCATGGCATATGGAGGTTCCCAGGCTAGGGGTCTAATTGGAGGTAGAGCTGCCAGCCTACGCCACAGGCCACAGCAACACCAGATCCCAGCCACGTCTTTGACTTACACCTCAGCTTACCACAACACTGGATCCTTAACCCACTGAGCGAGGCCAGGGATCGAACCTGCTACTTCATGGTTCCTAGTCAGATTCCTTTCTGCTCTGCCATGACCGGAATTCCTCATTATTTTTCTTATTGGCTACAAGAAGCAGAGCAGTTCTGCACAGTACTTGTAATAGTGGTCCTCCCTGTCCTATTCATCTAATAGGTTTGCTTAAGCAATTCTCCATTAGTAGGTTTTCTGTGGGTAACTTTCATCAGGTGAAGGGCATTCTGTTCTATTCTGGTTTTATTCATGCATGAAGCTGCACATCGTCAAATGTTTTTCTGGCATCTACTGAGATAGCATACTTTCTTCTTTATAAATATTGTGAATTATGTACATTGATAAGTCTTCTATGTTTTGAACTAGTTTTTTACTCTGGTAAAAGCCCTTTTTGATTGTAATATATTTTAATTTTTGATTTTTATTTACATCAGTGTTTACGAGTGAAAAAAAGCCTGTGTGTAACTTCCCAATATATACCAAAACAAAAAATTAAACATATATACATATTTTTACATTATTTGTTAAAACTCTAAGCTCTTTCACTGTGCTTTGCCTTTACATATGCTGTTCCTCCTTCCCAAAAGCCTTTTCCCTATTTTCTTCTAAGCAAAAATTCCTGTTTAATCTTTTAAAGCAAAGCTCAATTGGTACTTTTTTTTTTTTTTTTTTTTGGCTGCACCCATGGCATGCAGAAGTTCCTGGGCCAGGAATCAAGCCCATGCGACAGCAGCAACCTGTGCCACAGTGGTGACAATGCCAGATCCTTAATGCTCTGAGATGCAAGGGAACTCTGGTACTTCTTTCAAAATAAAAATTAATCCACACAGAATTAATTATCCTGTAATCAATGCTTCCATAGCAGTTTTCATCACTATTACATTAAATTTACTTGCTTGTATATGTTTCCTCACTTACCGAAGCAAAAATGGTGTCTTCTTTTATTCTTTATTAACTCCCCAGAAGCCTAGGTCATATGTTCATTCAGCATTTGTTGAATGAAAGAAGTAATGGATGATGTAAATAAAATTTGTGTTTTTTTTCCTTTTTAGGGCTGCACCTGTAGCACATGGAGGTTCCCAGGCCAGGGGTTGAATCAGAGCTACTACAGCTGCCAGCCTACACCATAGCCACAGCAACGCAGGATCCGAGCCGCATCTGTAACCTACGCAACAGCTCACGGCAATGCCAGATCCTTAACCCACTGAGCGAGGCCAGGGATCAAACTCACAACCTCATGGTTCCTAGTCAGATTCGTTTCCAATGCATCACAATGGGAGCTCCTAAAATTTGTTTTAGATAAGTCTGTATTAAGTCGTTCAACAAAGTAACACCATCCTCTGGTTATGTTAACCAGACTTTCAAGATTGAATTTTTAAGAAGAATAGGTTTTCTTAAGGTAGCCACAATGAAACCAATTTGCCCTACTAGCAATTTTAAGGATTCACTGAGTAATTCTAGGGCCAACTAACCTCTCTCAGAGTTCTGATAAGGTGCATGTTGGCTGAGAGGCCCCATTCGATCCACTGTTCTTCAGGTGCTACTAGTCAGCCATTAAAGTCATATATTATTTTGAAAGAATTTATCATCCAGGACGAAGACTTGTTCTCAATGAACAATTTTCTTTCAGAAGTACAAACATCCTGTTACCTCCTCTCTCCAAATAAATGAGTTTGATTCTATGGTAGACTGTTCCTGAAGTCAGGAAACATAGCTCAGAAAAAAACACATGTCAGCAATGTTATCTGTGTGGGCTGTAATATGAAAAGAAAAAAGAAATCCTCTTATATCAGAAAACCTCCCTAAAATATACCCAATTCAATTTTATGTGTGGTGGTATGTACCATGGTGAGTGAAAAGATGCCATTCATAGTCATAAGAGACTAAGAATCCCTGCCAGCCAAAGATAGTAACAGAGGCTCTAATTTAGAATCTACGGAAGAAAACACTAAATAAACAGAATGACCTTAGTTTTAAAATCTTTTTAAATCATCCAAAATGCAAGTCACCAAATGACCTCTAATTTTAGAGAAACAAATTATGTAACTAAAGAACCAACATTCTATGGTGATTTTTGAATAACTACTTCTTTCGCTTAAAAAAAATAAAAACATTTTATTTTTACAGATTTTACATCAAATGGCAGAGCCTGGGATTAATTTTTTTCAGTTTATCTATCAATTTCAAAAACTCACTAGTGGAATAAAGAGCTTAATACAAGTATGCAAAAAGGAAGCCCCATGAGGTTTTCACCAGGATGAGATGGGATTAGCCTTGTAGTTCTTATAGTCTTCTTCACAGAAGAATGCAATTTCAGTTTCATTGGCTGAAAAAAATAGAGAAAAGAAAATGGAAAAAAGATTTAATGAAAACTAGATTTTAAATAAGTATGGAAATCCATATTACTTTGTTTTAGTGCTTTAGGCGCCTAAAGTTAAAAAAAAAATGAGTTATTTGTTTGGTTTCACATTTCACAAAATCAACACGAAGTTGTAGTTATAAGACTCTAGAATTCAACTAGCTTAAAAGTAAAAAGAAATATAACCCAAAAAAATTAAAAACAAGAATTAACACAAGAATCTGGTTTTTAGGAAACTATAAAACTGCTCATTTATACTTCTCTTAACAGTCCTAGAAATAATAAGCCTTTATTTTTTTTTCAAATTTGCTACTCAGTTACTGGAGGAAAAGAAAAAACTCTTCTTTTTTTCTCTGAAATTAGCCTGTAGGTATAATAATTTAATACTTAGAGGATCAGTAGAATATTTTACAGATCACTTTACATTCTCCCTCATGACCCATCAAAATATGTGTCTGAAGAAGTTAATTTTTTGTCTGCTTATGATTAATTCATGAGGCTTCAACAATATGCAAAGTGAAAGACACAAATTGGCTTCTACCGCAATACCTTCAAATACCTCTAATTATTCACAGGGGATACAGCACAGCTAAAGGACCCACAAAGGTTCAGAGCAGTCACAATTCTTTCAACCTAGCAGGTCAAGGACTCTGTCTTCTAAAACAATAAGTCAGCAACATTATTAATTCAGACTGGAGACAAATCTGATGGAAAGCCTTCCAATTATTAAACATGCGATTCTTTAAGGTGTTATGCCAACAAGTTCCACATTCATTTTTTAAATTAAACCAGAAGTTAATATAGTCTGCTTAGCTTTTACAGAAAGAGAGAAAGGGCCTTCAGAAATCTTGACAAGAAAACAGACAAGATTATTTGTAATGAATACTGATCACTCAATTAACATATCCTTTAAAAACAGACAAGTAAAACTCTTCAAGCCAAATAAACAGGATAATAAGGAAGGATGCCAAGGATTACCACCAGGTCTTCTAGTTTACAGCTCTCATCTCATCATTAGAATTTATCACAGAAGAATGAAACTGAAGAGCTTAGCACAACATTTCATTAAAATTTTTTTTGCTGGTTTTAAGAATAGCAAACTTAATGTTTCTCAAACCTAAATTACCTATGATCTTTATAGAAAATATAGAAATGTTGAAAGAAAAAAATAAAAATCACCCATAATTTCAGATTCTCATTCCAGCCCTAAATCTTACATCTTTAAGATTAAATGAAGATTAATCTTAATAAAAATCAGGTTACAACTCTTGTCACAATGAGCCTGGATTGGGGGGAGCGGGGGACAGACAGAGCAGAAAGAAATTAGGAATCAGTGAGAGGGACTATAAACAAAGGCACCCTGGGCAAACAGTAAGTTAATGTACGGTTAAATTTTATAAGAAAATATCATTTAAAAGAATGGCTAAGAGGCTCTACACTTAGAATCTGTAAAATGTTGAAAGGGGGGCTTCAAAAAATTCCATATTCAATGAGAAGATATTTTGAGATCTGTCCTTTATATAAAAAGCTCTTGGGGTTTCCTTTTTTGAAAGGAAGCAAGCCCAAAGGTAGACCTACATAATTTGCAAGTGATTCTAATATCATCCTCCTAATGGAGAATGAGCAAAAGCACCCTGTTCTTAAGAATCACAATGCAAGGTTTCATCCACGATGTGCTATTTACATACAGAACTTTACACAGTGCTTTGCCCACACAGCACTTCGCTCAATACACACGAACTGTAATTACAATTTTCACTTACTGCAGTTAACATTTATCTGCACCCCTTTTGAGAAACTAATACAGTGTACGGATCATCAGTACACCAATAACAGGTTCAGAATAAACAGATATAAAGAAAGAACTGACAAAGTATTTTTGTTTTAACACCACAAGTTCTCTTGGGTCTAATTAACTTATAGATCAATCCATTATTTACGTAATACATATAATATAGGCTCAAAATGAGATCATCTAAGGTAAAGATTTTATTTTCAGATGATTTTTTTCACGAAAACTAGACTGACAAATGGGTTAAACTCAAATGCTCTGGGTTGATAAAATTTTTCACCTTTAACAAACTACAGAACAATACACAAGTTAAGAGTTATTCTGAAGAGTCAAAAGTAAGACATAAGATCGATTTTAAACTTTAGTGATGTGATTCTCAAACAGAAATAGAATGTAACTTTTTAAAAAAAATCTATAAAACTCAAAAATATTTGAATGATTTCATGTACTTAGAGCACAAATATGCTTGCCAATTAAAGTGAAAACAAATTACAAAAAGATTTTCAAGACCTCTATTTAATCACCTTCTCCACAATTATCCCTTAAATTCCTGTTTCCCCAATTCTATTTAAAATGGCTCCGGAAGAACCCTCAGGAAGTCTGCCATGTGCCCGTCCCCCAGGGCACCTGATTCTAAATTAAATGTGCTGCAGGCGGCAGTGCACTCAGGTGCATAGCGCCTTGGCATGTGAATCTGAAATGAAGGTGCGTTCTCAAATCCAATAAATACACTGCCAGCTCAATCCCTTTGTCTTACTATCAAATGAAATCAAGAACCCTCCAAATACATTTGTGGATCATTTTAATACTGACTTTGAAGTTTAATGAAATGAACACAAGCCAGGACACTCAAAACTGTTGGACATGAAATTAATAATTAAGAATTTTATACTGTTTCCATTATACAGCACAGGTACATACCCCTTGAACAGGAAAATACGGGTTAATGACTCTAAATGTTTAAAATATAAGAAAAACCTATTTTAAATTAAAATCTCAAGAAAAATTAAGTGTGATGTAGTTAAGCTCCTCAACTAACTTATTGCAATAAACTCACATATCAGCGAAGGTTTACTATATAGTTTCTAAATCTCTAGCTTTCTACTAGTTGGGACCAAAGTCGTGTGAGGCTCAGCAACTGAGGAAACTAAGGAAAGAGACTGAGACAAGTGTCCTGACTATAGGACACAGAATTAACACATTACAGGGCAGACTGTAATGTGATAACAATTACAGACTATTGGCAAAAAAAAAAAAAAAAAGGTACAGGAGGGACATGGTGTGATTTCTGCCACAATCTGAGACTAAAAGGACAAAGTTTCACCCTCTCTCCTGCTCCAGGATTATATCCTATTCTTGCAAGTTTCACAAAATCCTAAATTACAAATCATTCAAAACCATGCTCACAGCTTAGTTATATTTCTAACTTTTCACCAGAGGAGGTCAACAATCCAACAAATAGTTTACAACTGCCATGCCTTTTATTTCATATTTGCTTGAGGATCTGTTCCCAAGCTGGCAGAGAAGATTTCAAACTATCCTAAAGAAAACAAAGAGTAAAATGAATTTAACCTTTGATAGACTGGACGCTGGGGTTTCTACAACCATGAGGGGAGGGCAAAAAGGGAAGAGTCATGTCTGGGAGGTTCCTTCTGACCCCCTGGCTCTGGGGGACAAATTCCCTGAACCCACCACCTACTTTAGCAAGGATGTTAAATGTGAACCATCGCTGTTAGGATGTTAATGTGAACAGTCCATCTTAACATGCTTAACAAAGGAGGAAAGCATGTATGCCCCCAAGATATTTGTACCCAAAAGAGAACAGGAAAGGGACCCAAACCTTCAGGAAACACAATCAAACATGATCCTGATAAAGGAGTGGGAGCCAAGGAACCTACACTATGAATCATCCACCCAAGATAACCGAGAGGTATTGGGCACCAAGACTGCAAACAGGAGTGACACACAAAATGAAAACAAATCACAAGGGAGTTTGGGAATTATTACGGGATCTGGCTTGATGCGAACTTTTCCCACAGATAAGCACTTAGGGCTTGGCCCACTGTATCTTGTTTTAAAATATTTCCAATAAAACATAATTGGCTTTAGAAGAGTTATCCTGCTCCAGTTTCCTTCCTCAATCAGAAAAGATTCAAAGGATAACAGGAGTAAAATGTAGCAAAATGAAAGAGATAAAATATCACCCCCCCCAAATATTTAACATGCAAATTTATTACTTAGGGGAATGAGTCCATTAAACTATAATTGTTAATAACAAGATAAAAATCTTTAAATTATAAATAAAAATTGTAGGTAAAGCCTTTTTCTTGCTTCCACAAAGCAAATCTTTTTACTTATGTATTTTAGAACTAAATCCACAAGCAAAAACTTCCCCTGATGTCAGATGTAGAATACACAATTGGGATCTGCAGTGCAGATAAAAGGCCAGAGAATTTCTCCGTGAGAAAAGACATCTTCAAACAAGTTTGTTCCTCTAATTTCCTCTCCTCATAGTCTCTCTTTTCCTTTCATGATTTTTACAGAAAAGTCATAATGATACATTTGTTACATTGGCATTATTCCCATGGCAACTGGCTGTGATAGCAAAAGTGACAGCTCTACAGCAAGATCAAGTGGTAAGAAAGTGAGAGAGTGATGACTTAGAATTTTTCTCTTAAACCTCTTAAAAACCTAACTGGGCATGGCACCAAGAGAGGGAAAATTCCCTAGAAAAATCACATACTTCAGGTATCACTTTTATAATTCTCTGCTCCCACTTAGAATTTTGTGTTGCTCTCCAAGGACCATCAACTCCTTCCTGTGTGTAATAACTGTGGCTTCTTCTCCAGGGTACAGCAAAACTGCTCTGGGCAACAAAAGGGAATATGCAGGAGAGGGGATCACTCCCCACAGGGACCAGAGTCACCCTGGACCAGGGCTGCACACTGGCCAAGGCAGGAGAGCAGTTTCAAGTACCACCCTAAAGCCAGTGGAGAACCCACAAAAAGGATCTGATTCTAATCAAAGATCTATGGCCTTAAAACAATGACAAAAAGAGGGATTTGATGTATACCTTTATATGTGGTTTGTTACATAAGTCTAAAATTAATGACAATTAAACCAACAACTGGATGTTTTAACAAATTCAAAACATGTGCCAACTGCCTTCTTCAAAACGGTTTCCAAATAAACTAAGTATTTTTGAGGGCCTTTACATGCACTGCTGCAGATGTTTTGATATATATTCTTTTACTCACCCCTATGACAACCCTCTGAAATAGGTTTGATATATAAAAGTAGTTCAGAGACTAAATGGCTTCCAGGTGGCCACAAAGCAAGCCAAATGCACAGCCTTCATTTAAACCAATTTTCTCCGAATTTAGGAGTTTATTTCTTAAAATCAGGTCCTTAATTTACAAGCAATGCATATAAATTGTAGAAAAAACCTGAAATTACAAGAACAATTAGATAATACAGAGAAGGGGGGGGAAATCAATTGCTGGCAATGTCACTATCTAGTGAAACCATTTCTAGTTTTAGTATATCATCTTTTCTCTATAAACAGATGCACCCATGTAATATGTACATTTAAAAATAGTAATAGTAGCACACAATATAGTCTATTTCCATTCAATAAATGAAGCTCTACATCAATAATTTCCAAACAGGGAAGATGAGAGATAACACCACCGCCCTTCTGAAGGCGTTAACACAACCTCAGGGGAGTCACATAGTTGAGGAAGCACATCCCTACTGGTTTGGTAATAGATTCAACAGAAAATTAACTTCAAGAAAGACTTATTGGTCAAATTGTCCCACAGAAAGTTAAAGGTTACACCTCTTCCCAAAACTGGCAGAAGAGAACATCCACTTCCTAACGCTCCCTCAGCTACTGCCACTGCTCTTTACATCTGCTCATCTAAAATGATTGCCAAAGATCACCGGGATGGTAAGTGGCAGTCACGTCGTGAACCCAAGCACTCTGACTCCAGCCTCTAATTCTTAACTACCAAAGTAGCACACTACACCAAACAGTATCTATTTTCAGGTACATTTCCTTCATTACTAATAAAGCTGAACTATTTTTTATGTTAGCTATTTCCTCTATCAGCAGAATTTATTTTTTATACTAGTTATAAGAACTTTTCATAAAGTCAAGCTAATAACTTTTTAATTTTTTTATAGTTTATTCCTTCTTTTTTGGATGTGCCTGCAGCATGGGGAAGTTCCAAAGCCAGGGACTGAACCCACACCACAGCAGTGACCCCAGTCACAGCAGGGACAACACCAGACCCTTAACCTATTACATATATCTCCTGTTTATGTGGTCAAATCTATCATTTCTACCTGCTTTATGGCTTCTGCCTTCAAGATCATGCTTGGAAAGCTCTTCTCCCCAAGATTAGAAAACTATTGAGCTACATTTTACTTACTTTTTTTTTTCTTTTTCAGCCGCACCCACAGCATATGAAAGTTCCTGGGCCAGGGATCACATCTGAGCCACAGCTGCGACCCACATCACAGCTGCAGCAACACCAGATCCTTAACCCATGGTGCTGGGCTGGGGATTGAACCCGTGCCTCTTCAGCGACCTGAACTGCTGTAGTCAGGTCCTTAACTAACTGCACCACAGTGGGAACTCCTAAACAACTTTTTTTTTTTCACATTTAATTCATTCAGAATTTATTTTGAAATAGAGACTGAAATAAGAATTTAAATTTTGGAATTCCTTTGTGGCCTACAGCATAACTATG
Organism: Phacochoerus africanus; assembly: GCF_016906955.1. Lineage (NCBI taxonomy): Eukaryota > Metazoa > Chordata > Mammalia > Artiodactyla > Suidae > Phacochoerus > Phacochoerus africanus. The sequence continues at coordinate 89,228,117 of NC_062546.1, forward strand.
CAGCCCTGTCACTGTTTCAGCTCTGGTTTGAAATCTGGCCCTGGAGCTTCCACTTGAGGTCAACCAATTTAATAAAAGAAAAAGAATTGAATTTTATTTTCCTGAATGTTTTGGCAAAAGGCCAAACATCATTTTTCTGGATAATCCATTCTTTTCCCCACTTATATGAGATGTTAAACTTTTATCATTCTGTGAAATATTTTTTTTCAGCTGTTTTTTTTTATTTCCCCATTTTTTTCATGTTTTTGTTTTGTTTTATTTAGGTCTGCACCCAAGGCATATGGAAATTTCAAAGCTAGGAGTCGAATAGGAGCTACAGCTGCCAGCCTAAGCCACAGCCACAGCCACAGCAACGCCAGGTCCAAGCCGCGTCTGCGACCTACACCACAGCTCACAGCAACATTGGATCCTTAACCCACTGAGCGAGGCCAGGGATCGAACCTGAATCCTTATGGTTACTAGTCAGATTCGTTTCCCCTGCACTATGATGGGAATTCTGATTTCCCAGTCTTTTCTATGGAGCTGTTAATTCCTATATCAAGACCATTCTATTATACTCAGTATAGTTCTCTGCTTAACAAGCAGTTGTTAACCAACTGCTATAATAATATGATAGTAATTGAAGAAATAAATTGTTTTTTCAAATAACAGCAATCGGTCTTATGAATTCACAATATGGAAAGACACTAAATCTAACCAATAGTATAGACTTAAACACAGAAAACAAGTCTAAGATTACATAACAAGGTTATTTAAAATCCTATTAAGTTGGAAGGTATGTCAGAAACTCACTTTAGCCACATTATCATTTAAAAATGAATTCCTGACACATGTGACTATAATAACTCAATAAAACGTCTGTCCAAAAAAATGTAAGGCTTCCTAACATGGACCTTATGAACCTTAGAGTTCTCCTTAACCAGTGCACATGAAAAATTAGAAAGTAGGTGTGATTTTGTGCTATTTAGAGTCACTGACCACAAAGGTATATCTGAGGCATAATGCCTTCAGCTGCTCAGATGTCTCAAAATCTTCATCCTGCCTCCACATAGTCTGTAAGTGTACATAAAAGTAGAATTAGAGTGACATCTAATGGTCACAAAACATGTCACATAGCATTTCTCAAAATAAAACTAGAAGCATATTCCAAGTTGAAAGGCTAAATCAGGCAGGTTTTCAATTGTACACACTAAGCTCCTATTTGAAATCCCATGACTTGGTTGGCCCAGAGTGACCTGTATGACTCAGAAACCATGCTGCATATTATACAAACATCTCACTTCATTATTCCACATTAGTTCTACCAGGCCCACTTCTCTCAAACCATCAGCTCAAATGATGCTGATAAGAGTGAGTAGGTTATTAAATGAGTAATAACCTGTCAATCACTTAAAATAACCCTCAGCAGAATTCTGAGCATAACTTCTGGAAAGAACTATTTGCATTCTGAACATTTGGAGAGCAGATATCTGCTGCCCTCAGTCAAAGGATGTGAATGTACATCATTCTCATCCTCCTCTGAATAATTATCAAGTAGTGTAAAGAGCACCAAGGGTATCATTTACTTTGCTGTAAGTTTATCCAAATATAATCAGCCAGGCATCACCATACCAGCTGAAAAAGCCAGTGCCCCTCCAGCTCTACACGGCACATGCACTCTTTCTTACCGATTCCAGCTGCTTTCAGGGTGCTGTCTTCTTTTAAAAGGAGTTTGTCATCATCTTCCAAACTTAACACAAGTTCATTTGTCTAGAAAGAAAGAAAATCTGCATTTTACTAGTACTTATATGTGTTTCATATTTGGTAAGATTCCTCAAGGACACTGAATTAGGGTCACAGCAATGATCTCAGTCACGTTCTGCCCATCCCTGTAGGGAGGGAAGTGAACAGATACACAGTGAGTACCTACTAAATGTACACGCACTGAGAAGACAGTGCTATAGCATGGAGCTTTGGAGCTGGAGCTGGGTTAAAATTTAGGTTCCAATAATATCCAGCTGTGTAGTCTCAACAAACTACATAACCTCTTTTAGATTCAGTGTGCTCATTTATTTAAGGGGGGGGGGGATTTGCATCTTATTGCCCTGTGGTGAGGGTGGAAAGAGATGAAGCATATAAAACCCTCGGCACAGTATCAGTCACAGAGGGAGCACTACCTTAGCTGTCATTGTTCTGTTGTCATCACATCATCATCACCTCATCCTCACAATAATCCAGGAAGAATTAGAGAGGCTAAGATACAGGCCTAGAGTACAGGGCTAGTCAGCCAGGGTACCGAGGTTCCAGCTCTGAACTGTCTGACTTCTGAGAGAAGCAAGTTTGCCTGGACAGCTTGAAGATGGCATACCTAAAAGCATTGCCCTAGCTAACACACACTTGGTCCCATGTCATGTTAACTAACATTTCTCATGGGATTTGGGGTAGGGGTAGATGAGTTTGCTCGTCAATGCTCTTCACAAACACAATTAAATATCATAAATACAAAAGGGCTGCTATCTTCCCCTGAGCAGCACCTAGCAGTGAGGACTAGTTGGGCACCCAGTCCCACTCATCAACCAGAACACAGTCCTTTTAGCAACAGATTCTCTTTCTGGAATATGGCTGAAAGGGAGGCTCAACAGAAGGCAGCTCCATGGTCCACAACTTCACTCACTAGAGAGTGCAGGGGCTAGAACTCCAAAGGACACAGATTAAAAAGGAAAAAAAAAATTACTAAAAAAAAAAATTGTTTTAGGAGTTCCCTCTGTGGCACAGAAGGCTAATGATCCGGCTGTCTCTGTGGAGTCGTTGGTTTGATCCCCAGCTTGACACAGTGGCGCAGGCTGCAGCTCTGGTTTGAATTCCACACCTGGCCCATATGTCACGGAGGTGGCCAAAAAAAAAAAAATCATTTTAGAATAGGTAATACTCACAATGTAAAATTCCCTAGGTAGGAGTTCCCATTGTGGCTCAGTGATAACAAACCCAACTAGTATCCATGAGGATATGGGTTTGATACCTGGCCTCGCTCAGTGGGTTAAGGATCTGGTGTTGCCATGAGCTGAGGTGTAGGTCAAAGACATGGCTCACATCTGATGTTGCTGTGGCTGTGGTATAGGCCAGCAGCTGCAGCTCCAATTCAACCCCAAGCCTGGGAACTTTCATATGCTGCAGCTGCAGCCCTAAAAAGACACACACAAAAAAATTCTCTAAGTACACATGGACAGAGTAAGAAGTCAGTCAGTCTCCTCTCAACTCCATCCATCAGCTCTCTAGTTCTGCTGAGAACTTATATTAATTTCGTGTACTCTCCCAGAGGTCGTCTCTGTATGTGTACATGCAGGCAGGGATTATATGTAAACTTTTTCACACAAATCATTACATAGTATATGCTGTGTTCCAACACCTTACATTTTTCTCTTAAAATGTAGTTTAAAATCACTCAAAATCAGTTTAAGACCTGCCTCACAATTTATCAAGGTTGTAGCATGTTCCAGTGAAGGGATTCTTTCTCCCTCTCTCCCTCTTTCTCTCCCCATATAGATGAATATTTAGACTGCTTCCATATCTCTTCCTACCATAAACAATCCTGCAACAAATATCCTTGTATATGTATCATTTTACATATGTAAAAGTTTTATCTGCAAGATAAATTCCTAGAAGTCAAACTGTTGGGTCAGAGAGTAAATGCAATTTTTATTTTGCCAGATACTGCCAAATGACTCTCCAAAGCAGCAGTATCCATTTATACCAACGCAGCCCATCACTGAGGGGCCTGTTTCCCATACCCTCTCTGACACAGCGTTATCAAAATCTTTTCCTCTCTGCCAGTCTAGCAGATATAGATGAATAGAGTCTTAATTTGTATTTATTTTATTTTGAGTAAAGTTGTATTTTCTATTTTTTAATGGACTTGTAGAATAATTTTTTAAATGGAATTGTAGAATATCATCATATTCTAAGAAAATTAGGCCTTTTCTATAAGTTAGAGAATTTTCTCCCAGTTATCCTTCATTGCTCATTTTTCTTTTCTTTTCTTTTCTTGTGTGTGTGTGTGTGTGTGTGTGTGTGTGTGTGTGTGTGTGTGTGCTTGCGTGCTTTTTTAGGGTCATACCTGCAGCATATGGAAGTTCCCTGGCTAGGGGTCTAATCGAAGCTACAGCTGCCAGCCTATGCCACAGCCACAGCAACACCAGATCTGAGCCACATCTGCAACCTATACAACAGTTCACGCCAATGCCAGATCCTTTAACCCACTGAGCAAGGCCAGGGATAGAACCCACATCTTCATAGTTACTAGTTGGGCTCATTACCGCTAAACCGCAATGGGGACTTCCCATTTTTCTTATCGTGGTTTTTTTTTGTTTTTTTTTTAAAAGGTGGTAACCTTCTGAATTAAATAAATTAATAAGGTAAAATGTATCAATCTTTTACTTTTCCAGCCTACTTAGACTAAGATTATTTTTTAAGTTTCATGTTTACATCAAAAAAAATTTTTTTTTTCTTTCTTTTTTGGGCCACACCCACAATATATGGGAGTTCCCAGGCCAGGGATCAAGTCTGAGCCATAGTTTCCACCTACACCACAGCTGCAGCAATACCAGATCTTTAACCCACTGTCCTGGGCTGGGGATTGAACCTGTGCCTTCACAGCAACACGAGCTGCTGCAGTTGGATCCTTAACCCACAGCACCACAGCAGGAATTCCTACATCAAATATTTTAATTAACTTTATCTTTTAAACTTTTAATCACAGAAAATTTCAAACATACAATGTATGCAGAACAGTACAATGAACTCTCCATGTACCCATCACCCAGCTTGAACAAATTATCCACTCGTGTTAATTTATTTCATCTCTTTCCTCATCTATGGGTTTCATTTTCACCCTTAAGTCATTAATCCAATGGGTATTTGTTCTGGCATAAAGAAAAAGATATGGGAGTTCCCGTCAGTGGCGCAGTGGTTAACGAATCCGACTAGGAACCATGAGGTTGCGGGTTCAATCCCTGCCCTTGCTCAGTGGGTTAACGATCCGGCGTTGCCGTGAGCTGTGGTGTAGGTTGCAGACGCGGCTCGGATCCCGCGTTGCTGTGGCTCTGGTGTAGGCCGGTGGCTACAGCTCCGATTCAACCCCTAGCCTGGGAATCTCCATATGCCGCGGGAGCGGCCCAAGAAATAGCAACAACAACAACAACAACAGACAAAACGACAAAAAAGACCAAAAAAAAATTAAAAAAAAGAAAAAAAAAGAAAAAGACACGGATTCAATTTAACTGTTTTCTAGTTGTCTCTCCAGTTGTTACAAAAACATTTATTAATTCTCCGTAAATTTGAAATATAATATTTACTATATACTAAATTCCTATACAAAACTAGGTCTATTTCTGGACTTCTAATTCTGTGACATTGAAGTAATGGTTCATGTTACAGAAGCACACTATTTTAATTACTAAGTTTTATATATTAATATATGAGAGTTAGTCACTCTTATTTCTTTTCTTTTTTTTTTTTTTTTTTTTTGGTCTTTTTAGAGTTGCACCTGTGGCACATGAAAATTCCCAGGCTAAGGGTCAAACTGGAGCTATAGCCACTGGCCTACAGCACAGCCACAATACCACCAGATCTGAGCCGCATCGAACCTACACCACACCTCACGGCAACGCTGTATTCTTAACCCACTAAGCAAGGCCAGAGATCAAACATGCATCCTCATGGATACTAGTCAGATTCATTTCCACTGAGCCATGACAGGAACTCCAAGTCACTCTGATTTCTCTTTTTCCTGACTATTCTTCGTTACTTATTTTTTGCATGTTACTTTTATAACCAGTTTCTGCAGCATATATATGATTACAAATACATATATACACACAACTGTTATTATAATTTTATTGGGGTAGCATTAAATTTGTAAATTAAACACAAGAGAACTGACACCTTCATAAAGAAAATGCATAGATCTTAAGAGGAGTTTAGTTTAATGAGTCAGGACAACTGAATACCCTCACTGGCATTTTAATGTTTTCTTCTTAAAGATCTTGCACATTTCTTAAAAGTTTATTCCAGAGTGTGATTTCTTCCTTTCATAATCTTTCAATAAGGACAGCTATCTGGTTTCTAAACTCACAAAATACAAGACAGAAATTAGGGGTTTTATTTCAAATCTTTTTGATAGGAGTTATTTTGACTTTACAAGTAGCCTACTGATTACATTGATAATACATACACACATACACAAATACATTCTCTTGATAAACATAAATCATATCATGGTAATTATTTGCACTGTACATACTATTGATTCATTCAAACAGGAGGCTCTGATAGGAAGGTATCTAGTCACCTTTTTATTGTGGTGATGGCAAGAAATTTCTGTGGATACCTGGTAACTGTCATTGAGAAAGTCTTTAAACCTAGAAGACTGGGGAAATGGGCAAAGCGTCTTTTATGAACAAGTTTTTTTTGTTTTTTTGTTTTTTGCTTTTTAGGGCCACACTTGCGGCATATGGAGGTTCCCATTCGGGGTCCGATTGGAGCTACAGCTGCTGGCCTAACCACAGCCAGCAACACAGGATCCGAACCACACCTGCAACCTACACCACAGCTCACAGCAACACAGGATCCTTAACCCACTGAGCAAGGCCAGGGATTGAACCTGAAACCTCATGGTTCCTAGTTGGATTTGTTTCTGCTGCGTCATGACGGGAACTCCTACGAACAAGTTTATTAAGACACAGGACTTATTTGGAGGTCTCTCCTTTGGCCAAAGAAGGAGACTAATATTGCATCTGGGTTGGAAAACTGACAGAGTAAGCTAGTAATGCTTACAGGCCCTGAAAATGAGTAGAATGCATACAGGGAAATGAGAAAAATGTCTGGTAGCTGGAAAAGGCATAGATGAGGACATGTGGGTAAAAATTTTAAGTCTTCAAATTATATCTATAAAAATATATTGATCCCTTTCCTTATACAAGTTAAAGAGGAAACTGGAAGAACCATCCCAGGGGTATGTAGTCTATATTTAACCAGAATTGTTGTGGTTTAGAAGAAAGTTCAAACATTCTAAGTGATTTAATTTGTTTTGGAAATCCTCCTTTAAGTAAATACATTGTTCAGTAGAAAAACAGGCTCTAATTTTACAATGCTAATATGCCAAGCTGGAACATATGTTTTAAATATAAGACACAGTTCTAAGATATTTCCAACTATAACAGGAAAATTTCCTAATTTTTAAAAATGTCATAATACTGATTACTTGAATATTATGAACTAGGTTCATTAGGATAAAGGAATAATTTACTTATTATTCCTTCTAGGAAACATTAGCATATGAACAAGGCCAAAGATGTAAAAATGCAACACTGAATAGAGAAGGACAACATTTTCAAAGTGCATAGTTTTTCATTTCAACTTCATTTTATATATTTCCCTTCTACATTAAGACCAAGCTTCCTATGCTCTACATTTTAGGGACAAGTGTAAACACTACTGGTTTGGAGAAGAAAAGATGGATGAAGTCTGCAGCTAGATACAATTCTAGTGTATACACAAAGTACAAATACCACACCACACCCCCCCTCCCGCACCCTAAGCACTAAAACTAAATTTTAAAGTGTTTGACAATGGATATTATCAAATTTGTATATATAAAATCCTTTGTATTTAAAAAAAAAAAAAAAGAAAGTAACTGAAAAGAACCAGCTTTATTTTAGCCCAGGGAAACTGATTCCAAATTTCTGACTCCAGAACTATAAGAGAGTAGATGTGTATTGTTTAAAGCTACAGGAAAAAAAAAGTATTAGCTCACAGTCAACAGACAAACCCTCATGCTATCTTTTTTATGATCTTTTGGTATATTTATTTGAAAGCTGATTGGGTTTATAGAAGGCCTCTATGACTAGAGAAGAGAATGAAATTAAATGAATTCATAAAGAAATATTTCCTTTAAAAATTGTTATGGAAACACTCTTATGAATGAGGCATTGTGCTAGCCATGGGGGATATGAAGAATAAGATACAGTTCCTTGTCCTTGAGTGGTCTGTATAATAGAAAAGACTACTGTTTTAATGAGTCTATATAAGGTCACTTAGATTCAAGAAAAAAAGTTCACTCTAATCTATCTGTATGAGAAGCAAACCTTTGTTTGTGGGAGTTCCCATTATGTCTCAGCAGTAACGAACCTGAATAGTGTCCATGAGGACGCAGGTTCCATCCCTGGCCTCACTCAGTGGGTTAAGGATCCGGCATTGCCATGAGCTGTGGTGTAAGTTGCAAACATGGCTCAGATCTCACTTTGCTGTGGCTGTGGTGTAGGCTGGCAGCTGTAGCTCCGATTTGACCCCTAGGCCTAGGAACTTCCATATGCTGTAGGCATGGCCCTAAAGGAAAAAAAAAAAAAAAAAAGACAAAAACCAAAAAATGAAATAAAAAACCTTTGGTTATGGCTTCATAAAAACATTACTCCAAAACAGTAAGAAAACAGAAATGTAAACATACTATAAACACATTACTTGGGGCAGGCAAGACAACATAAGGACTGCCCTCTGTCGAACCAGTAGACTTGTTCCCGAGAGCCACAGTCCTGGGCCTTCTCTTACACACACAGGAGTGAAATCAGAAAAAAATATTATTTTCATTTGCTTTTGGCTCTCTTCTTCTCATACAGAATTAAGAAAATCAAAGAAATCTGACTGCCAGATAATATGTGACTACCTTTATAGGTAGTCAATTTACTTTACAAAGTTTTATAATTATTTTATGTTATACATTTGCTTGATATATAACATGTCTGCTTTTTAAAAATTAACACTTTTTTGAAAGGATCTACTACTAACCTGGATATGACTTAGAAGTTTATTTTTCCATTAATGGAAAAGTAGGACTATAAAAAGGGTACCCACAAAATAAAAAATGCTATTATAATGGAAAATAGTTTAGAAGTACATGTGATCATTTATTCACCAAGTCAACAGAAACTGATTACTTGCTATGTGCCAGATACTGTATATATGAAACGTACCTTTGATTTATGTGCTTGATGAACAATCTTTAGTTTATCTGAAAGAAAAAAAAAGTTGTCTTTTTACTAAAAGTATTCTAAAACTTCATTTCAAACTATTAAAGTGAGAGGGGGGGAGGTAGCAGCTATGAAGTCCTTGCCTTATGATCAGGTTCTCTTAAAAATCTAGTACACAGTAAAATTTCATTTGCATACCATTAAAATTAAAGATCACTGTAAAAAGATATTTAAAAGCCTTGGACTTTATACAAATAACAAATGCTGGAGAGGGTGTGGAGAAAAGGGAACCCTCCTACACTGTTGGTGGGAATGTAAACTGGTACAACCACTATGGAAAACAGTATGGAGGTACCTCAGAAAATTACATATAGGGAGTTCCATTGTGGCTCAGCAGTTAATGAACCCAACTAGCATCATGAGGGCATGGGTTCGATCCCTGGCCTTGCTACATGGGTTAAGGATCCAGCACTGCCATGAGCTGCAGTGTAGGTCCCAGATGTGTCTCGGATCCAGTGTAGATGTGGCATAGGCCAGTGGCTGAAGCTCTATTTCGACCCCTAGCCTGGGACCTTCCATATGCCATGGGTGCGGCCCCCCCCAAAAAAAAAGAAAGAAAAAGAAAACTAAATATAGAACTACCATATGACCCAGCAACCCCACTCTTGGGCATATATCCAGACAAAACTTTCCTTGAAAAAGACACATGCACCATATGTTCACTGCAGCACTATTTACAATAGCCAAGAAGTAGAAACAACCTAAATGTCCATCAACAGATGAATGGATTAAGACAATGGAATACTACTCAGCCATAGAAAATGCCATTTGCAGCAACATGGATGGAATGAGAAACTCTCATACTAAGTGAAGTGAGAAAGAGAAAGACAAATACCATATGATTTCACTTATATCTGGAATCTAATAATGGCACCAATAATCCTTCCCACAGAAAAGAAACTCATAGACTTAGAGAACAGACATCTAGTTGTCAAGAGGGAGGGGGAAGAAGTGGGATGGACTGGGAATCTGGGGTTAATAGATGTAAACTACTACTGCCTTTGGAATGGATAAGCAATGAAATCCTGTTGGGTAGCACTGGGAACTATATCTAGTCATTTGTGATGGAGCATGATGGAGGATAATATGAGAAGAAGAATGTATATATGTATGTATGACTAGGTCACTTTGCCTTGCAGTAGAAAATTGACAGAAAACTGAAAACCAACTATAAGAGAAAACATAAAAATCATAAATAAATAAATAAATATATAAAGAAAAAATTCCTGCATATTCAAAATAAATAAGTAAATAGGTCAGAACAAAATAAAAAAAAATTAAAGCCTTGGACTTTTAACACACACAATTATATTTGTACCATAACCTGAAGTCAACTCAGCACATTTTCTCTTAGAAAGAAGACAGGTGGGAGTTCCCTGGTGGCTCAGTGGGTTAAAGATCTAGTGTTGTCACTGCTGTGACTCAGGTTCAATCCCTGGGAACTTACATATGCAGTACTGTGGCCAAAGGGGAAAAAAAAGAAAGACAGGTAAACTACATTATTCTGTTTGTTGACCTCAATAAATGCTCGGATTAGCAAATAATGTGAAAAAAAAAAAAGTTTGTCTTAAGATAGATATTAACAAAATCAGTTCCAAAAAATCTACTAATCTCTCAGAATAAATTCAGTGATAGGAGGTCAAATGATCATACCAAGAAGCTGTTACCATTCTCTGCATTCAAGCACTATCAAAGATAACTGGTAATATGAGCAAGGCTGCAAATACCCAAAGACTACCAATATTTTACCTCCTGGTTTTCAAATTCTAAACAGATATATACCATCTAATTTGCTTTATTCAATCCCTCATGCCTTAATTTGTTTACTTTTCTCTTTCCTTTTCTTTTCTTGTCTGCCCCTGGCATACGGAGTTCCAGGGCCTAGAATCAGATCAGAGCCATAGTTGCAACCTACACTGCACTGTGGCAATGCCAGATCCTTTAACCCACTATGCTGGGCTGGGGATCGAACCTGTGTCCTGGCACTGCAGAAGCACTGCAATCCTGTTGTATCACAGCAGGAACTCCTAATTTGTTTATCTTTAAGTCAGGCTACACTGCGCTTTTCCAATAAGTAGTTTCTCTACATTGGGTGTTTCTAACTCTGCAATAATCAGCTCTTAATTATATAACAGGCATAGCATTCAACAGGTTTAAATTCAGAACGTTTCCAATTTTACACTCAGTTTTATTTAACTATTTAATTAACATATTATGATTACATGCATTATTATATCTGAATAAACACTTAACCTTAAACTAAAATTATTTCTATCAATCATGCTGTTTGATTCAACAAGGAATTCCAACAATGAAATGAAATGAAAGGATCTATTTAAAAAAAAAAGAAAAAGAAAGAAAAAAAACAGGAGTTCCCATTGTGGCTCATCGGAAACAAATCCCACTAGTATCTATGAGGATTCGGGTTCCACCCCTGGCCTCCAGCAGCACTGGATACATAATCCACTGAGCGAGGCCAGGGATCAAACCTGCATTCTCATGGAGTCATCGGGTCCTTAACCAGTGAGCCACAATGGCAACTCCAGGGGGCCACGGTTTCTAGCAGAAAAAGAAATACTTTGAATAGAGATGTTCACCAGATTTTTCTAACAGAAATCTGCTAGACTTGGGAAGAAGGTAAAAAAGGAGAAATGACAAGCTAGCAAAAGGTAGTATATTAATATCCCCTTCTTTATTAAATCATTTTGTACACTTAAAAACAAATCTTTACTATTAACAGAAACAGCTTCTGTGGGTCTTGTATCCTTAATGTAAATTCCTTGAGAAAAGTAACCTTATAAAAGTAAAAACCAGATTTTATGCTCACAGAGTATTTAATTTGTTCACATGTACATTGCTTAATCTAATCTCACATGACCTTATGAAACAAACAGGATTAGCAGCCCCTCACTGTACAACAGCCAACATTTACTGCACACATGTACAATAAATACCTAGACAATATGGATTTAAGAATAAGACAACATCCCCTCTTCTTTAGGAACACAATGTCTGGTCAGGGTAAATCAATAATAGATGTAGATGCCAATTAATTGGGAGGCAAGGCTCTGAGAGAGAAATCTTACTTCTGCTGGTCTGGCAGAGAGCTGGACCTTTTATCCAATGGCATAGAGATGATAACCAACAAAAATGAAATCTGACTCTGGAGTTCCCGTGTGGTGCAGCGGAAACAAATCTGACTAGTAACCATGAGGTCACAGGTTCAATCCCTGGTCTCACTCAGGGGATAAAGAATCCGGTGTTTCTGTGAGCTGTGGGGCAGGTAGCAGATGTGGCTAGGATCTGGCATTACTGTGGCTGTGGTGTAGGCCAGCAGCTGCAGCTCCAATTAGACCCCTAGCCTGGGAACCTCCATATGCTGCAAGTGCAGCCCTAAAAAGCAAAAAAAACCAAAAAAAACCACAAAATACAGAAAGAAAGCTGACTCTGTGTCCCTTCCACTCCCCAACACTCAATGTGTTCAGTCCCACTGAACATGCAGCAAATCTGCAAGAAAAGGACAGGTGAAAAAGTAACATTTCAGCCCTCCTTATCAAACACAAATTGGCAGATTGTTAAAGAGACAAATGCATAGAGAATCACCTTAAGTCTATCAAAACCATGGTGGTTCTCTAATTTCTTCACAGATAAACATATTCATTTTTCTTGCTACTTCACCAGAGTAGTATAGAAATACTAAGGCAAAATGGTGTTAATTAGCTGTGTGAAAGGTACATTACCACCATGGAAAAAGAAAAAGAAGACATACAAAATCAGCCAGAACACAAGGCTTAAAGTGGCAATAAATACACATCTATTGATAATTACTTTAAATGTCAATGTACTAAATGCTCCAATCGAAAGACACAGAGTAACAGAATGGATAATAAAACAAGAGCCTACAATATGCTGCCTACAAGAGACCTACTTTAGGGCGAAGGACACACATAGATTGAAAGTGAGGAGATGGGAAAAAAATTTCATGCAAACAAAAATGACAAGAAAGTAGGAGCAGCAATACTCATATCAGACAAAATAGACTTTACAATGAAGGCCATAATAAGTTCCGACTGTGGCGCAATGGCATAAGGATCTGGTGTTGTCTCTGTGGCAGCAAGGGTTCAATCCCCAGCCTGACGTGCAGTGGGTTAAAAATCCAGCATTACCACATCTGTGGCATAGGTGATTCCTGGCCCAGGAACTTCCACATAACCTGGATGTGGACAAAAAGAAGAAAAACAAAGGCCGTACAGAAAGAAGTACACTATATAAATGGATAAAAGGATCAATGCAAGAAGAAGATATTATACTCATTAACATATATGCACCCAATATAGGAGTACCCAAATACATAAAACAAATATTAACAGACATAAAGGAGAAATAGACAGGAATACATTATCTACCACCCTGATGATTAGCTATCAGATATTCTAAAGATTTCATGATCTAAAACTTATCTTTCAAAGTAACTTAAGTGGAACACAAGTTTGAACACACACCCATACCAGGCAAAAGGGGAAACCATACGTAGCTATGCTAATCTGTAAGTTGATTCAAGTTTAAGGTTATATTTCAAGGCATGATACTTTGAAAGTCATAAAAGCCAGAATTGAGAAGTTTAATATTACTTAATCATGCTTTTTATTCCTCTTACTCAATATTTCATATGCAAATTCTTTAAGTCCAATAAATCAAAGTTCCTTCCATCAGTGCCTTTTTAACTTTGGCTTGAATACCCCTTGTGACCTCACAATTAGTCTCTGGATATTAAAATGTATATATACAGTGACGATTGTGATTTCAAAGTATTTTAGGTCATAAGTTGCTCTACCAAATGGCAGCAGAATTAAAAGCCACTCCAGAAATGATCTAAGATAATAAAAAATTTATGCTTTAAAATATATGCACCAATTAACAGAAATATTTATTAGATGCATTGGAATTCTCAAATGAAGTCTCAAATTCAAAGTTTGCTGAGTGTCATTATGCTGAAGGTTAATAACTATACCATCTTTATAATGAATAATGAAACCCAGCTTCCTGCCTTATTACTGCATTTTAAAATCAACAATTGCAACATATAAAGTTATTATATAACATGCTCATTACTGTCATTTAAAATGTTAAATCTCTTCTTTTAATTCCTAGTTTAATTCTTTTAATTTCTTTTTAATTACTAATTGATTTAATGATCAATTTCTCCTTTTATGCCTACCTGATGAAGAAATTCATTTTAGACAGTTTGGCAAACATGTTATTCCTCACAAATAGGTCACTTCCCTACACAATTATAATTTACTTTAATGATATACTGCAATTCCTATATTTCCAAATAAACTTCCTTATTATCTTTTATTTACAGATAGTAAACTCATTTTTTTTGTTTGTTTGTTTTGTCTTTTTGCCTTTTTTAGGGCCGCTCCCATGGCATATGGAGGTTCCCAGGCTAGAGGTCGAATCAGAGCTGTAGCTGCTGGCCTACACCAGAGCCACAGCAACGCGGGATCTGAGCTGCGTCTGTGACCTACACCACAGTTCACGGCAACGCCGGATCCTTAACCCACTGAGCAAGGCCAGGGATCAAACCCCCAACCTCATGGTTCCTAGTCGGATTCGTTAACCACTGAGCCACAACGGGAACTCCAGAAAAATCATTTTTGAAAACCAAATTTAAATTCATATCAAAATAAAACTAGTGTGGGAATTCCCACTGTGGCTCTGCAGTAATGAACCTAACTAGTATCCACAAGGATGTGGGTTCGATCCATGCAGGTTAAGGATCCAGCATGGTGTGAACTATGTGTAGTTCACAGATGTGGCTCAGATTTGGCATTGCTGTGGCTGTGGTGTAGGCCCGCAGCTGCAGCTCTGATGCGACCCCTAGCCTGGGAACTTCCATATGCCACGGGTGCGGCCCTAAAAAGACATACATACATACATACATACACACATACATACATACATACATACATACATAAATCTAATGTGAAATTATATAGGAGTTCCCGTTGTGGCTCATCGGGTTAAGAATCGGACTGGTATTTATGAGGATGCAGGTTCAATCTCTGGCCTCGATTGGTGGCTTAAAGATCCAAGGATCTGGCATTGCCACAAGCTGCAGTGTAGGTCACAGATGTGGTTTGGATCTAGCATTGCTGTGGCTGTGGTATAGGCTGGCAGCTACAGTTCTAATTCGACCTCTAGCCCAAGGAACTTCCATATGCCACGGGTGCAGCCATAAAAGAAAAAAAACTTATATTAATATATGTCTTAAAAGAATAAGAGGAGTTCCTGTTATGGTGCAGCGGAAACGAATCCAACTAGTATCCCTGAGGACTTGGGTTCGATCCCTGGCCTTACTCAGTGGGTCAGAGATCCTGCGTTGCTATCGTGGTGGTGTAGGCCGGTAGCTGTAGCTTTGATTCCAACCCCTAGCCTGGAAATTTCCATATGCTGTGGGTGTGGCCCTAAAAAGCAAAAAAAAAAAAAAAAAAAAAAAGAATAAGAAAAATTAGGTACCATATTCATAATTTCTGAATGGTGGTGGCAGGCTGGTCTTCAAAGGGATATCTGTAAGAGAAAGATTAATTTTATTATAAAATATTCAAATAGTTATAATATTAAGTGAATTGGCATTTATTATACAATATCATCTACATACATTTAAATACACAGTATACATGTGTGAGACATTGTTATATAGTTGATGCTCATTTAGCATATGAATCTGAGAACCCCTTGAGGGTCTTTGGTCAATAGTGTAAACCAATGATCTAAAAAAATCTTATTACTTTTGCCAAAATTCAGATAACATGCCATATAACTAACTCGGCAAAGAAAACAAATTAGAGTAAAATTCTCTTTAAAACAGTGTTCCTGAAGACAAACACCATATGATATCACTTATTTGTGGAATCTAAAATATGGCACAAATAAGCCTATCTATAGAACAGAAACAAACTCATGGACATAGAGAACAGATTTGTGGTTGCCAAGGGGAAGGGGGAAGGAGTGGGATGGACAGGGAGTTTGGGGTTAGTAGATGCAAACTATTATATTTAGAATGGATAAGCAATCAAGCACTGCCGTACAACACAGGAAACTGTAATCACTTGGGACAGAAAATGATAGAAGATAATATGGGAAAAGAATGTGTATATATATATATGTGTGTGTGTGTGTGTGTGTGTATGTATATGTAACTGAGTCACTTTGCTGTACATCAGAAATTGACAGAACACTGTAAATTAACTATGATAAAAAAAATTTTTTTTAATAAATAAAACAGGAGTTCCTGTCATGGTTCAGTGGTTAATGAATCCGACTAGGAACCATGAGGTTGCGGGTTCGATCCCTGGCCTTGCTCAGTGGGTTAAGGATCCGGCATTGCCGTGAGCTGTGGTGTAGGTCACAGACGCAGCTCAGATCCCGCGTTGCTGTGACTCTGGTATAGGCCAGCAGCTACAGCTCTGATTCGACCTCTAGCCTGGGAACCTCCATATGCCATGGGAGCGGCCCTAAAAAAGGCAAAAAGACAATAAATTAATTAATTAATTAATTTTAAAAAAACAAAACAGTGTTCTTGGAGTTCCCATTGTGACTCAGATTCCCGTGAGAATGTGGGTTCTATCGCTGGTCTCGCTCAGTGGGTTAAGGATTCTGCGTTGATCTAAGTTGCAGTGTAGTTTGCAGGCGAGGCTTGGAACCCAGTGTTGCCATGGCAGTGTGGGCCTCAGTTACAGCTCCCATTTGACTCTGGGCCTGGGAACTTCCGTATGGCAGAGGTGCGGCCATAAGAAGAAAAAAAAAGTGTTCCAAACACTAGTATTAGTTTTAATTAATTATTAATTAAACCACACCCCCTACAAAGGCCAATTAAGTAATAAAATCAAAACTACGTATGCATATACCCTTTGAAATAGCAATTTCACTTGGACAATTTATCAGAGAGATATACTTTGCACACTCCTGTGTGTATGTGTGTATGTATATGAAATAATATACATACTAAAGTACTAAATGCAGCATTGCTTGCAACAGAAAATGCATGGAAAAATCCAAATGTCCTTCAATGGGGGCACTTGCTAAAATAAATTAAAATATGCCCAAACAATTAAACATATTTTTCAACTGTAAAATAGCAAAAGAGGAGGAGGAGGCTCTCTACTAATATAAGGTCCTCAAGATATGTTAAGAGTAAAGAAAGCATAAAAACATTATTTTTAGTAAGCTACCTTTTGAGTAAAAAGAGGAAAAAATAAGAATGTATGTTTGCACTGGCTTATACTTTCATGAGATGGGGCATGGTGCAATGGTCAGACAGAGAACAGAAGTGAGAAGAAGACTGTTCACTGTATTCCTTTCTATATTTTGATCTTAAAACCACACGAATATGTTATCTATTAAAGAAAACAAAAAAAAAACCCACAAGCATCTGAGTTAGAAAAAGTGTTTAAGTACATTTGCCTTTTAAAAGTTATATACATCTCAAAATTAAAATATAATTTTACTCATTTATGTTATAAGCATTTAAACTATATACTATCAAGTAGTCCAAGGACATGATAAATAAAAAGTTACTGAGACAAGTCCCCACCCCACCCCTTTTTTTTTCTTTTTTTTTTTTTTCTTTTTAAGACCACACCTGCAGCATGTGGAAGTTCCTGGGCTAGAGGTCGAATTGGAGCTGTAGCTGAGGACTACGCCACAGCCAGGACAACACTGGATCCGAGCCGCATCTCATCGGTGACCTACACCAAGCTTGTGGCAACGCTGGATCCTTAACCCACTGAGCGAGGCCAGGGATCCAACCTGCATCCTCACAGCGACTACATCAGGTCCTTAACCGGCTGAGCCACAAGGGGAACTGCTAGTCCCCATTCTTGAGAATACATGCACCCATGAATCCTGAAACAAAGCCAGGACTATCGCCTCAGCTACCACATAGCAGGATCACCCAGCCCCACACCAGTAGCTCAGACTCACAGAAGGCCAGTCCCAGGCATATTTAAACACAAAACAAAAACCTGCTGAGATGATTCTTAGACAAACAAAATCACAGAAGGCCAAACAGATGACAGAGACTGAGAGATCAGGCAAACAGGAGTGGGCAGTGAGGTATGAGCAAGAGACATTATACTGGCTGCAGACAGTATAATGGTCTAATTGGTCGCCTAAAGATTTAAATGGAAATGCTAAAAGTCTGGGGGTTTAGGTGAGGGTTTTTTGCCTATAAAGTACTGTGGACAAAAGGAAACCTGTCTGGATTCCAGATATGCCTGTCAGGCCCCCATGTGAAACCTCTGCCTTAGATTACCAGTGCACAGACCTTCATTTTATCCTTTTTCATTTCTTACCCACTTTAGAATTACGAGCCAATGAAGTATTGATTAAACATAAGAAAGGAGAATTAAATCTGTTTAATTTATTGGCATTTTTATTTCCTGAACTAAACAACAAAACACTCTGAAGGCATAAGGTACAGAACAGATGGCTCCACAAAATTATCATTTAGAAATGTCTAGGGATGAAAAAAACAAATCACTGTCTTAGTTCAGTCAGGATATCTGAGAGGAGAAAATGACAGAGACAAACAGAAGGACCTCTCCTCCTTCTCTTTTTTGATCTCAGTTCATTTCACTCCCACAAAGAAGCCTTCCCTGACAGCCCTGAGAAAAGAGGGGTTTCCTCTCATATTCCTCCCTTCATGACATTTTTTACAATTATAGTTTTATCTCTTTACTTATATCTTTACATTTTTTTACTTATTTACTTATTTCTTTACTTTTATCTCTTTACTTATCTCTCTACATTTTTTACAATTATAGTTTTATCTCTTTACTTATTTAGGTCTCTCTTCCCTACCAATTCATAAACTCCTTAAGATTAAGACACAACAGGAGTTCCCATTCTGGCTCAGAGGGTTAAGAGCCTGACAGAGTCTCCATGAGGATGCGATTCAATCCCTGGCTTCACTCAGTGAGTTAAGGATCCGGTGTTGCTGCAAGCTAAGGAAGGCAGAGGCTGCAGATTCAGCTTGGATCCCCCGTTATAGTGACTGATTCAACCCCTAGCCTGGGAATTTCCATGTGCAGCAGGTGCAGCCATGTAAAAAGGAAAAAAAAATAATAAGACACAACGGCTTTTCTTCCCAAAACCTAGGACAGTGCCAGCACATGGCAGCTGCTCAAAACATACTACTGAGTAGCAAGACTTTGGTTTCTTTTTTAGTTACTATTATTCTAGATATAAATCCTTTGTTGGATATATGTTTTACAAACATTTTCTCCAAGTCTGTGGTTTGCCTTTTCATTTTTTTAACAGTGTATTTTAAAAAGCAGAAGTTTTTAATTTCCATGAAGCCCAACTTTTTTTCCTTTATAATTTGTGTTCATTGTACTGTACTTTTACCAAAATCAGTTTCTAAGATTTTCTCCCGTGTCTTAAGAAGTTTTATAGCTTCAGCTTTTAAATTTATGTCTTCAACAATTTCAAATTATTTTTGCATATGGTAGGAGGTAAGAGTTGAGGCCATTTGCATATGGATGTCCAATTATTCCAGGATCTTTTTTGGAAGGATTACCTTGTACCCCTCAAAGTGCCTTGGTCAAAAACCAATTAGACATATATGTGTAGGGCTATTTCTGGACTATTTTCATTGATACATACGTCATCTATCCATACCACATTCACTGTCTTGTCTGATATAATTTTATAACAGTAAGTCATAAAGTCAGTGTAATTTCTCCAACTTTTTTTCTTTTTGTGAATTATCTTGACTACAGGTCTTTTTCACTTTCCTTATAATTTTTGAATAGGTTAGAATAACATTTCTAAACTTTAAAATAAATTTGACATTATCTGAAGAGAAAAAGAAAGCTTGCTGAGATTTTTTATTGGATTGGAATCTATACATTGTTTTGAGAAGACACAACAACTTAACATTGAGTTTGCTGATCAATGAATACAATATATCTCTCCATTTATTTAGTTCTTTTAATATTTCTGTCAGTGATGTTTTAGAGTTTTCAGTGTAAAAGTCTTACAACTCTAGCAAATATATTCTAAGTATTTCATATTTTTGATGCTATTACTCTTTTTCCAACTATATATTTCTAGTAAACACAAATATTTTTGTACATTGATCTTGTATCCTGCAGTCTTGCCAAACGCATCTTATTAGCTCTAGCAGTGGTGGAATAGACTCCACAGAATTTTATACATAGATAATCACGTCACCTGTAATGATAATTTTTCTTCTTCCTTTCCAACACAGATGCAATTTATCACACTTTTTCATAAATATCCTTTATCATATAAAGGAAGTGCCCTTCTATTCCTACTTTACTGAGAGTGTCTAATAGAAATGGATTTGGGGGGAGTTCCCACTGTGGGAACCTTGGGGTTAAGGATCCAGCATTGCCACAGCTGTGGTGTAGGCCACAGTTGGCTCATATTCGATTCCCAGCCCAGGAACTTCCATACGCCATGGGTGTGACAAAGGAAAGAAAGAAAGGAAGGAAAGGACAGAGAGGAGGGAAGAAATGGATGTTGGGTTTAATTTTCATCTAATAAAATAACCATATGGTTTTCTTTCCTTAATCTATTAATATTATGAATTACATTGATTTGTGAATGGTAAACCATTCTTGCATCCCTAGGATAAATCCTACATGGGCTTGATGTATTATTCCATTTTAAATATTGTTGGATTCGATTTGCAATATTTGGTTAAGAATCTTTACAACTGGAGTTCCCATCATGGTGCAGTGATTAATGAATCCAACTAGGAACCATGAGATTGCAGGTTCGATCCCTGGTCTTGCTCAGTGGGTTAAGATCCCGCATTGCCGTGAACTGTGGTGTAGGTCGCAGATGCAGCTCGGATCCCGCGTTGCTGTGGCTCTGGCATAGGCCGGTGGCTACAGTTCCAATTAGACCCCTAGCGTGGGAACCTCCATATGCCGCAGAAGCAGCTCAAGAAAAGACAAAAAGACCAAAAAACAAAACAAAACAAAAAAAAGAATCTTTACATCTCCATGCATGAAAATTATTGTTTGATAGCTTTTTTTTTCTTCTAATTACTTTTCTAGTTTTTGTATCAGGATAAGGATTGCCTCAGAGAATGGGTTGATAAACATTTCCTCCCCTTTCATTTTCTGGGAGAGTTTCTGCAGAATTGGGATTTTTTTCTTCTTTAAATGAATGGTAGAATTTACTAGTTATGCCATCTGGGAACAGAGTTTTCTTTGTGGAAGTATATTTTAACTACTGTTCATTTTAAAATACATAATTATTCAGGTTGTTTGTTCTTAGTAAACTTTGGTAGCCTGGGTGGGTCTTTCAAGGAATTGTAGACATTCCTAGGATAACACATTTACGGCATAAGATTGTTCAAAATATTCCTTTATTATTCTTTTAATATCTATAAAGAATCTGTAGTGATTAACAACTCTCACCCCGATACTGATAATTGTGTCTTCTCTTTTTTTTTTTTTAATTTTTCTCTGATTAGTCTGGCTACAGCTTTATCAATTTTATCAATCTCAAAGCTTGATAACAGCTTTAGTTGTTATTGATTTCCCCTATGGTTTTTGTTTTCTGCTATAATCTTTATTTCTCACTTTACGTTTAATTTGCTTTTCTTTTTCTAGTTTCTTAACATAAAGGCTGGAATCTCTTACTTGAGTCCTCTTCTCTTTTTTACATTAGACATATTTAGTACCATAAATTTTCTGCTAAGTACTCTTTTACCTGCTTCCCACAAATTTTGAAAAGTTGTGTATATATTTTTATTCAGTTCACTATAGGTTCCTTGTTTTTTCTCCTTTTTTGACTATGCCCATGGCATACAGATATTCCCAGACCAGGGATCAAATCCAAGCCACACCTGTGACCTACATCACAGCTATGGCAATGCTGGATCTTTTTTTTTTTTTTTTTGTCTTTTGTCTTATTAGGGCCGCACCCAAGGCATATGGAGGTTTCCAGGCTAGGGGTCTAGTTGGAGCTACAGCTGCCAGCCTACCCCACAGCCACAGCCACATCAGATCTGAGCCACATCCGCAACCTACACCACAGGTCACAGCAACGCCAGATCCTCAACCCACTGAGAGAGGTCAGGGATCGAACCTGCAACCTCATGGTTCCTAGTTGGATTCTGATTCGCTTCCGCTACTCCTCAACGGGAACTCCAACAATGCTGAATCTTTAACCCACTGTGCCTATGCAAGATTTTTAACCCACAGTACCTGTCTGGGGATCAAGAGCTGGCATGCCACAGAGACAAGCCAGATTTTTAATCCACTGCACCACAGTTCCCAAAATAGTTTCTTTTTAATCTCTGCTTTTATTCATAGGTTATTTAGAAATATGTTATTTGTGGAGTTCCTGTTGTGGCACAGTGGAAACAAATCTGACTAGTATCCATGAGGATGCAGGTTCAATCCCTGGCCTCGTTCAGTGGGTTGGTCTCGTTGGCCATGAGCTGCAATGTAGATTGCAGATGCAGTTCGGATCCTGCGTTGCTGTGGCATAGGCTGGCAGCTGTAGCTCCGATTAGAACCCTGCTTAGCCTGGGAGCTTCCACGTGCCATGGGTTAGGCCCTAAAAAGAAAAAAAGGAAAAAAAAAAAAAGGTATGTTATTTGATTTCCAAACATTTGAGGATTTTCCAGAGATATTTCTGTTAACTGATTTCTAACTTAATTCTACTGTGGTTAGAAAACATACATTGCATGATTCAAATTCTTTTAAATTTATCAAGACTTGCTTTATGGCTCAGAACATGGTCTCTTTCTTGGTAAATGTCTTCTGTGCACTTGAAAAGAATGTGGATTCTGCTGTTGCTGGGTAGAGTATTTATAAATGTCAGTTTCATCAATTTAGGTTAATAGTATCTTCCAAGTTTTCTATATACGTGCTAATTTTCTACTTGTTTCAGAAAATATTGAGAGAGGAGTGTTGGAATCTCCCACAAAAATTGTAGCTTCATCTATTTCTCCTTAAAGTTCTCCTTAGTTTTGATCTCATATAATTGAATCTCTGTTGTTAGATGCATAAACATTTAGGATCATTATGTTCTCTTGATTAGTTGATATCTTATCATGATAAAACAAAAGCCTTTATCCCTAATAATATTCTTTATTCTGAACCTACCTTATCTGATGTTAACATAGTCACTCCAATTTTCTTTAGACTAGTATTAACACGGTATTATTTTTTTCATCATTTACTTTTAACTGATTTTACAATAAAGCACTTTTTTTGTAAGCAATTGGGACTTCCTGTTTTATATTAGTCTTTCAGTTGAGGTGTTTAGACCATTTACAACTTATGTGATTACTGATATGGTTGGATTTAAACCTACTACTTTGCGCTCTTTGTTGTTTGTTTGTTCATCTATTCTTTAGTTCCTCTTCTATCTTCTTTTAAATTGACTATCTGACAGTTTATGATTCTACTCTACCCTACTTTTGTTGGTTTATAAACTATAACTCTTTAATGTGTGTGTGTGCTTGAACGTCACAGTAAATATCTTTAATCAGAAAATTATTAAAATATCAATGGACAATAAAATAATACTTTACCTCATAGTAAGGGCTCTAAAAATAGAAGTAGTACAATTTGTAACATATTATTAGATCCTGAACCTACATTTAAAGACTTTTAAGAAAGTACAAACTTAAGGGAAAAAAATAAACCCGACTAACTCAATGTACAGGCAAGAATACCAAAGACCCAACATTAATCAGAACATTATGCCAACATTCTAACCTGATGAGGAGTTCTATCAGATATTATTTTAAGATTCCAAGGTTAAGCTATATCAAGATGCATTTTAATAATGAAATAATCTAAACATAAAAAGTATGGAGAGGAGTTCCCGTCGTGGCTCAGTGGTTAATGAATCCGACTAGGAACCATGAGGTTGCGGTTCGATCCCTGGCCTTGCTCAGTGGGTTAAGGATCCGGTGTTGCCATGAGCTGTGGTGTAGGTTGCAAACTCGGCTTGGATCCCACGTTGCTGTGGCTCTGGTGTAGGCCAGCAGCAAAAGGTCTGATTAGATCCCCAGCCTGGGAACCTCCACATGCTGCAGGAGTGGCCCTAGATAAAGCAAAAATAAAAAAGAAAGTATGGAGAACAAAAAATTCATTTAGCCCACCAACCAAATCATTTTTTCTTTTTGTCTTTTTGCCTTTTCTAGGGCCTCTCCCGTGGCACATGGAGATTCCCAGGCTAGGGGTCCAATTGGAGCTGTAGCCACCGGCCTGCGCCAGAGCCACAGAAACGCGGGATCTGCAACCTACACCATAGCTCACGGCAACGCCGGATCCTCAACCCACTGAGCAAGGCCAGGGATCGAACCTGCAACCTCATGGTTTCTAGTCGGATTCGTCAACCACTACACCATTATGGGAACTCCACACCAACCAAATTTTTTAAATGTGCTGTTGAATACAATAATATGGACTATAGATACAGCTGAGGAGTTCCCATCATGGCTCAGTGGTTAAAGAACTTGACTAGTATCCGTGAGGATGTGGGTTCAATCCCTGGACTTGCTCAGTGGGTTAAGGATCCGTCATTGCCATGAGCTGTAGCATAGGCCAAAGACATGGTTTAGATCCCGCATTGCTGTGGCTGTGGTATAGGCTGGCAGCTACAACTCCGATTTGACCCCTAGCCTGGGAACCTCCATATGCCACACAGGTGCAGGCCTAAAAAAACACAGACACACACACAGACACACACAGACAGACAGACAGACAGACACACACACACACACACACACACACAAGATACAGTTGAAACCTTCTTTCTGTCCTTCCCTAGTCCCATTACCCCGCTTCCGAGAGGCAACAACTAACCATGCTTAAGTTAGCATACCTTCTTTGTTGCTATACTTTCATTCTGTTAAGTCATAACAAAAGAAAATAGAGTTTTATTTTGTTTTAAATTTATAGAATTAAAAATTTTGTTTGTTTGTTTTGGTTGTTTTTAGGGCCGCACCCATGGCATATGGAGATTCCCGGGCTGGGGTTGAATTGGAGCTGTTGCTGCTGGCCTACACCACAGCCACAGCAACGCAGGATCCAAGCCACATCTTCGACCTGCACCATAATTCACGGCAACACCGGATCCTTAACCTACTGAGTGAGGCCAGGGATCGAACCCATGTCCTCATGGACACTAGTCAGGTTCATTAACTGCTGAGCCAGAACGAGAACTCCAGAATTAAGAATGTAAACTAAAGAATCTACAGTATATTTTGTAGTACAAAAAAGATAGTGTCACCTCAACATCATATTGAAGGTGATAATATGCTATGACTTTGCTACTGCAAAATTATCCTGTTTCTAATTAGGAGGGGCAACAGGGGAGTGTTTCTTTACAGAAGAATGCCAGGTAATAAATGCAGAAGGATTCATAGAGTAAGAAAAATTCCAATTTTTACATCCACCAATAATTTGGGTAAGAATCACCGGTAGATATTAAAACTACAGAAAACAAAATATGCATATACTCTCAATGTTAATCACTCCATACACTACTTATTGGTTAGAGAGATACTTCTACAACAGAGAAATCTGGCAGATATTTCCTTAACCAAATGACCTAAATAAATATTTATCACCAGAGTTTCCAGGTTGGTGAATACACAGATACCAGGGGTAGTGACATTCTCCAAGAGGACAAGGAAGCTCTGCAGCCTTCTTCATGTCTTGCCCCATATATATCTTCCATCTTGCTGTTCTTGAGTTATCCTCTTATAATAAACCAGTGATCTAGTAAGTTAAATAAATAAATATCACCAATAATGGAACAAAGTGACACCAAATGCTTCCTGCAGTGATGCAATTTGGAGAAGAATCACTGACATCAGGGATTAGCAAACTATTTTTTTAAAGGCCAATAATAAATATTAGTTTTTGTGAGTCAGACAGTCTCCGTAACAACTATGTAACTGCCACTGAAACACAAAAGCAGTACATATAATGTCTGTGGTGTAGGCTAGCATCTGCAGCTATGATTCTACCCATTGCCAGGAACTTCCATATGCTACAGGTATGGCTTTTAAAAAAACTATATTTATATATTTATATACTCATATACTTATATATAAACATAATCTTATACACTTATATGTTTATTTATTTATAAATGAGTTTCTATTTATTATATTTATACAACTTTAAGTTTTAATGACATAATGTTGTGGTAGAGTGATTCTCACTGCAGAATGAATCAAATTTAACCAGTTTCTCGACTGAGGGAGAAATACAGATAATTACGGGAACAGACAAGGTTAAGCTAAAGATGGCCAAAGGGACTATAAGAAAAGCAAGTTAGAAAGGCAAGAAAGCATCTAAAATAATGCCAAAAGGTCATTCATCACAGTGACCATTTCTGTCTGTGCAAGATTCACTCTACCACAATGTCAAACATACTTCCAGGTTTCAATGTTCAAAACTCTAGAGCAAAATGAACTAAATTCAAAACTCTTTTGCCGGAGTTCCTGTCGTGGCGCAGAGGTTAACGAATCTGACTAGGAACCATGAGGTTGCGGGTTCGATCCCTGCCCTTGCTCAGTGGGTTAAGGATCCGGCGTTGCCGTGAGCTGTGGTGTAGGTTGCAGACGCGGCTCGGATCCTGCGTTGCTGTGCCTCTGGCATAGGCTGGTGGCTACAGCTCCAATTAGACCCCAAGCCTCGGAACCTCCACATGCCGCAGGAGCGGCCCAAGAAATGCCAAAAAAAAGACAAAAAAAAAAAAAAACCTCTTTTGCCACTGAGTGAATCTACTAATTTCAGAGATCCTACATAAGCAAGCAAGGCAGTAGAAAAGAATAAAGAGGCAACTTGGAGTTCCCGTGGTGGTTCAGCGGTACCTAACCCGACTAGTATCCATGAGGACGAGGGTTCAATCCCTGGCCTAGCTTGGTGGGTTAAGGATCTAGTGTTGCCATGAGCTGTGGTGTTGGTCACAGACACGGCTTGGACCCTGTGTTGCTGTGGCATAGGCTGGCAGCTGCAGCTCTAATTCGGCCCCTAGCCTGGGAACTTCCATACGCCATACATGCAGCTCTAAAAAAAAGCCAAAAAATTAAAAATTAAAAAACAATAAAGAGGCAACTTAATGTAATGTTTAGGAGTACATGTTGTATAGCTGAACTGCCTAGGTTGGACTGAAGCTTTGCCTTGTATTAGCCATGTAATCTTAAGCAAATTTCTTAACTTCTCTGTTCCTTAGTTTCTTCACCTGTAAAATGGGGATAATAACTCCTAATGTAGAAGAAGGCTGTGAGGATGCAATAAGATAATATGCTTAAAGTTCTTAGCACCGTATCTGATACACACTAATGTTTGCTATTATTACTAGTTCAAAAACTCCTCAGTAATAAGCTATTTCATCTTTGTTATGAAGGTAATTATGAATTTACCCTCATTCACCAACCTTGCAAATTTCCACAGAACTTCAACTCAGATGACAAAGGCACAAAGCATACAACTCAAAAAATCTAAACCCCAAAGTTTATCTTTTAATCAGTAGAACACATTTCCTACATGCGCAATAGAAACAAGTAGTGTTTATATTATTGCTAACACAGCTGAAAAACATGAGAAGGCTGGACTGGGCATCTGGCTGTGATCCACATCACAACCCCCAGGTGGGGGGAGCATTCTATGGTATTTGGGAAGGAAAGAACACAGTGACCCTGCGGTGAATTCATCTTCCCTCCACACTGCAACAGCTTGAAGATTACATCTTATTCTCAAGGACTTTCAACAGAACCTATTCTGCAATATATCAAGAACACCGTAGAACTTACTACATTAACACTAAGAAACACTGTAACTCGTAATACCCACAAAGATTTTTATTTCTTTTTTTTCTCTTTTTTTTTTCTCTTTTTTTTAGGGCCATACCTGCGACATATGGAGGTTCCCAGGCTGGGGGTCAAATTGGAGCTGTAGCTGCTGGCCTATACCACAGCCACTGCAACGCCAGGTCCCCAACCCACTGAGCAAGCCCAAGGATAGAACCTGCATCCTCATGGATACTAGTCAGATTCATTTCCGCTGAGCCATGATGGGAACTCCAACACAAAGATTTTTAAATAAAAAATGTACATATTTGTTTTTACTTCAAAACCTGAATACCCTTTCGGTGATATCCTTTCAAAAGCAGGACACTCTTATAATTATCTTAGTACCAACTCTCAATCTCTCCTGAACAAGTAGATTGACTAGTCTGTCTTCTGTATGGGTTTATATGCCTCTATCATATAATTCTTAGGCAAATAATACTAAGCAGTAATACCTCTCAAAATTAGACATCCCCCCCAAAAAAAGAGTAAGGGAGAAGAGTTTGGAAATTTTACAAAGTCAACTAGGAAGTAAAATGTCAAGAATTCACTACATTTTTAAAAGTACAACTTATACTGCACACACATAAACCAGGATCTTTATTTCCAGTAACTCTCCAGAATCAGAGCTCCTCAGAGAAATGGCTAATCTCAGGGCTGGGATAGGGAATGAATAGGACAAGTCCAGAACGTCTTATACCAAAATGTAAGAAAGTGCTCAGAGAAGGATGGAGACTTGTTAAAAGGACAGGGAGCCAGACTGAAGGGGCTACCACCAGCCCAGGTGGGGATTACTGGAATATCAAAATAAAATAATGATACTAAAGAATTATAATTCTTATTGAATCAAGTAAGAATCCATGAGTCCACAATGACATAAACAAAAGATTTAAAAAATGGGGCAGGGGTACAGATTGAGGGGAAGGGTAGAAAGCTCTTCCTTAACCGTAGAAAAACAACTAATATATATAAAAGGAATGGTGGAATAAGAAAAATCACCATTTACCAATCATTATTAAAAAACCTGATTTAGGCAAGAATCATCAAAGAACACTCAACTAGTAGATGAAATTTAAGAAGTAACAGGACATTCATAGTCTCAGACTATTCCCCTGCAAGTTACTTTTCAATCACAATCAAAATTTACAGTGGAAGAGTTCCCATCGGGGCGCAGCAGAAACGAATCCGACTAGGAACCATGAGATTGTGGGTTCGATCCCTGGCCTCACTCAGTGGGTTAAGGATCCGGCATTGCCGTGAGCTGTGGTGTAGGCCAGCAGCTGTAGCTCCAATTAGACCCCTAGCCTGGGAACCTCCATATGCCACGAGTGTAACCCTAAAAAAAAAAAAAAAAAATATTTACAGTGGAGAAGCCTGGCAGACATCACCTTAACCAACATCTTCAAGTCACCACTGCCAGTAATGGGGCCAGGTCGACAGCACATGCCTCCTGATGTGATGCGCTGGGAAGTCAGCATCACTTCTATGATTTCTCTGCCAAAATCTAACTGTGAGAAAACACTGGAAAGCCATAACTGAGGGAGGCATTCTACATAACAGGACTGAACTACTCAAAACTACCAATATGATGAAATACATTAACAGATTCCAGGATAAAGAAATTAATTCAGATTAAAGGAACTGAACCAACACACGACCTTGGGTTTGTTTTTTTTTTATATATATTACAAAGGACCTTATTGGGATAAGTAAAATCTCAATAAGGTCTGTAAATTAGATAATAGCATTGTTTCAACTTTAAATTCCTGATTTTCATCACTGTACTACAGTTATATAAATGAAGTCCTTGTTTTTAGAAAATACCTACTGAAATATTTAGAGGTTAAAGGGAATCATATCAGCAAATACTTCTAAATGGTTCAGAAAGAAAAAATGGTGCAGGGTGGGCAGTAAGAAAGGGGGGAGGAGGAGGAGAAAGAAAAACTAATGTAACAAAATGCTGACATTTGGAGAATCTGTATGAAGAGCATGCAGGAACTTTTGCAATTTTTTTGGTGTGAATTTATTTATCTATTTATTTATTTTTGTCTTTTTGCCATTTCTTGGGCTGCTCCTGCAGCATATGGAGGTTCCCAGGCCAGGGGTCTAATCGGAGCTGTAGCCACCAGCCTACGCCAGAGCGACAGCAATGCAGGATCCGAGCCGCATCTGTGACCCACACCACAGCTCACGGCAATGCCAGATCCTTAATCCACTGAGCAAAGCCAGGGATCGAATCCACAACCTCATGGTTCCTAGTCAGATTCGTTAACCACTGAGCCACGACGGGAACTCCCTGGTCTGAAATTATATCAATGTAAAAAAAAATGAAGTTGGATATAAAGTCAAAACTTGGATACATCTGTCAATATTCATGGAACTGTACACTAAGATCTGTACATTATACCACATATAAATTACACTTCAATTAAAACAATAAAAGCTTATTCTAGATGTTTCATCAAATGCTGATGATTGGAACACTGTAATAATTAAAAACAAAGTTTAGGAACCCACCAAGGATCTATCAAAATGAAGCTAAGGTTCATGCCTGTTGTATTTTAAGTTTGAAATGATACTCTAGCACCAGTGAGGCGTCATCACTCTGTGCCCACAACAACCAGCAGCTCTCATGATTTCCTGGCTATACAGACAGAGGCCTGCCACCTTCCTGCCACGCTCCCCACCAGGCCCTCTGCGTGCTCAGCTGGGTAACAGTACACTCCCTTATTATTTTTTTTTTTTTAGTACACTCCCTTATTAAGCAATCTCCAAATACATAAGCCAATTTGTTATGAGCAAACCTAGACCTTAAATTTTTTTTTATTTAAAAAAAAAGAAAAGAGTGCAAAGCCAAACATGATGGTGACAGACCCTGACCAGGGCACTCACGTTGCTAATGAGCCTTGGGGAGTTACCGCGCTGGTGCCAAGCCCAGAGCAGGAGCTAGCTTCGCACCTGGCTTAGGACACAGATTAAATATCTTTCAAAGTGTTTGTAAAAGATTACTATCAATCTCAGGAGTTCCCGTCGTGGCACAGTGGTTAACGAATCTGACTAGGAACCATGAGGTTGCGGGTTCGATCCCTGGCCTTGCTCAGTGGGTTAACGATCCAGCGTTGCCGTGAGCTGTGGTGTAGGTTGTAGACGAGGTTCAGATCCCGCGTTGCTATGGCTCTGGCAGAGGCTCCGATTCGACCCCTAGTCTGGGCACCTCCATATGCCGTGGGAGCGGCCCAAGAAATAACAACAAGACAAAAAAAAAAAAGATTACTATCAATCTAATAGTCAACTTTCTTGAAATACTAATAAAACAAAGTGACTGAGACATTTCATACCTTGCTTAAGAAATACTATAAATTCCTTTACGGTTTGGTCCAAATGAACTCCATGATATACTACAGGTCTGAAATTGCGATGCTCAAATGAACGAATGAGACGAACTGTAATGGTCACTTCTTCAGAAGCCATGTGAAGAAGTTCCTGTGATAAGGGACACAAGGACAGTCTAAATAACATCAGCTTATAATTATGTACAAGCCTGAATTTCTGCCATCAGCTCTCAGGCACCCAGCCCATCTCTCCCACACTGCACAGTTACCGACAGAGTCCCCAGATCCCGGGGCAACCACAAGGGGCCCAACGTCACTCCCACCTACCCACTGTGATCCTGGACACCTTTAACATAGTCACTGATGTTGTGACTGGCAGAAAATTGACAGGATACAGAAGATGAACACAACTGACACAGGGTGTGCATGCGTGCGTGCATGCCAGGGGAGAAGTGGGGTTGCACTCAACAGAGATAGTAGCATACGGCATACCCATGACTGCTACACCAGTGATCCCCTCATCTGGCCCTGAGATGAAGTACATTTACATTAGCATCAACTATCAGGTCATGTTTTAATCTCACAAGTGCTGCCAGATTTCAGGACTGATTTAATCACATGCCATGGTACCATCCATCTTTCATACTATTGTTTAATTTGACTGTTTTATTTCACTCTAAAACTATGTATTAGTCCTATGTACCAGGTGTTAATCTTATCAGATTTAATTCTATCACCAAACTATGAGGTATTATATTCACTTTGTCTTTCTTTTTAGGGCCGCATCCACGGCATATGGAGGTTCCCAGGCTAGGGATCCAATCATAGCTATAGCTGCTGGCCTACGCCAGAGCCACAGCAACATGGGATCTGAGCCATGTCTGTGACCTACACCATAGCTCACGGCAACACAGGGTCCTCAACCCACTGAGCGAGTCCAGGGATCGAACCCACATCCTCATAGATGTTAGTTGGGTTCATTAACTGCTGAGCCACGATGGGAACTCCCTATTATACTCATTTTAAGAATGGAAAGACTCAGAGAGATTGCACTAATTGCCAAAGGTCATACAACTGATAAACAATGGAGCCAGGATTCAAGAACTAATCTGATTCCAAATTCTATGCTCTCTCTCATTCTGTGGGAAAAATCACCCAAAATTATTTCCTCCAAAAAATCTGCAAAGTTGCCAATGTTTTAAGAATACAATTATGGTATATTTTAAACTAGTAGTAACTACTTCATGTTTTCCACTTTGCATACAACTTTCAGCCATAATATACAAGTACTAAACATCTGTAATACAATAAACATCAGATGTCAGGAGTTCCTGCTATGACGCAGCAGGTTAAGGATCTGGTGTTGTCTCTGCGGCAGCAAAGGTTCAATCCCTGGCCCATCATTGAGATCCATCATTGCTACAGCTGTGGCATAGGTCACAGCTGCAGCTTGGATTAGATCTGTGGCCTGGGAACTTGCATATACTGCAGGTGAGGCCAAAAAAGAAAGCAAGCAAGAAAGAAAGGATATCCAACCTCACCACTAATCAGACAAATTCAAAATAACAATGAGATATATTAGCTATTAAACCAACAAACTAAAATGTCTGACAATATCTAGTGATGACAAGGGTGTAGAACAACGTCACTCCCACCTACCCACTGTGGGCAATTCAAATGGGTGCTACTTTTGGGGACAATGTGGCAATATTTAGTAAAGCTGAAGATTCACATACCTTTTGATGCAGCAATTTCATTCATAAGCAGGTACCCTAGGGAATCTCTCACATATGTGCACAAGAACTGTAAAATAACATTAATAGTAACGTTATTTGTTACTTGCCAAAACTGGAAACTAAATGTCCATTCACAGTTAAACAGATAATTATGGCATTCTCATACAATGAAATAGCTCAAACAGTAAAAATGAATGGACTTGAAGTATGCATATCACCATAGATGAATCTCAGAAACAGTATGGTGAATGGAAAAAACGCAAGACACAGGAGCATGAAAGCACACTACAGTTTATACAAATTCAAAAACATAGCTTTTATTATGTTTAAAAGGGGATCAATTGCTCTCTCTGAGGCAAAGAAAAGAGTCTGCAATTAGAAGTACATAGGTGCTTCAATTATATTGGCGGCATTTTATATCTTAAGCAGGATGTTAAGTAGAGATCGTATACAATGATTAATCTTTATCCCTTTTAGTGTGTCTGGAATATTTCATAATATATATGAACAAGCCACACTAATTTGGCCTAGAAGTCTCTCTGAATCATAGAATGCTTATACAAATATTTCATGTTCGACAGAACATGTAGCATATTATGTATGAAAAGCAAAGGTTCAAGCTGTTTTAATGCATAAAATAATCTGTAATTAAAGTTAGCATACTGTTTATAATGAAACAAGTGGTTTTTAAGAAACTGAAAATAGTATTTTCCCTTTAAAATAAGGATTCACTTTATAATTTGTGACTAATGATCTTACATTAAATCCAATAATTCTAATATTAGGTGCTCTACTATTTATTATTAAATCTGGTTTTACAGTGCTCACCCCAAATTCCGATCCTAGAATGGACCAAATAATGGCAGTTCAACAGACATCTACAAATTTACAATTTAAAATATACTTGACGTACTTAATAAAGACTGTCTTGAGAAAGGGATATTAGAAAAGATTCCATATTTTAGAAGCAGTGTTAAAATGTTTTTGAAAATTATGACCAGCTTCTTCCTCCTGTCACCTAGCCCACAAAACAACAAAGAAGCCCTATAAAATACATCACACACATCACCCACACATGCTGGGAAGGCCTAGAATGCAATCCAAGTTCCCAAAGAGTTTAGGGCTGGACAGATCTAATCTAATTATCCACTTTACCCCTTAGCCCCAACATACAGTTGGACTGCAATAAACAGTAGCTACTTTTATCAACAGTCTACTTAGGATTAAATAGGTTTGGCCATAAAGATAGCTTGTGCAAGCAGTAGACAAAGATACTGCATTCCCAGGTGCAGTGAAGTAAATCATATAAATGGTTTAACCAAGGAGGTTCTAGCAGGCTGGCACATGTATGCCTTACGAAACTTTTATAATTGTAGGTGTGTTTTTTCACTTAATAAAAAGCTGCCCAAATATTATACTTTAATAGTTGAAGTGTTCAATTTGACACTGCAAATTTGCATTAATATCTAATTTTGGCCAACAATGTACTTTCATCTTTATCAGAAATTTGCTGTCATTTATACTCAGTAACTAAATCATAATAGCTACTATCAAAATGAAACCATCACTTAATTTGCCTCAAGGACTATGGGAAACTAACTAAACGTTAGTTTAGGGAGGCAGACATACTGAAGAGACAGCTTGAAAAGCCAATATTACAGATTATAAGCGTGACATCTTCCCAGGAGGCTTGACCTACTTTAAAAAAACAAAATTGATCAAGTTTTTTAACTATAGTTGATTTACAATGTTGTGCCAATTTCTGCTGCACAGCAAAATGACCCAGCCTTACATATACATACATTCCCTTTCTTTTATTATCTTCCATCATGATCTATACCAAGAGACTGGATATAGTTCCCAGTAGGACCTCATTGCTTATCTGTTATAAATGGAACCTCAGACTCCTAGTTTATCCCACTCCCTCTCCTCCCCTTTGGCAAGCACAAGTCTGATGTGTATGTCTGTGAGGCTGTTTCTGTTTTGTGAAACTGACCAAGCTTAAAAGACTCAAATGAAAGGACAGAGAAACCAGAAGCAATAATTTAGGGATAAATTAATAAAAAATATTGAAGGACGTGAAAAAAGATTTGAATAAATGAAATGGTAGACCATGTTCTTAACTATGAAGGCTCAAAGTTCTAAAGAAGTCAATTTTCCCGAAATTGTTCTAAAGATTAAATAAAACCTCCATCAGAACATAAAACAAAAAATCTCAATCAGAATAGGGTGATCTGGATTTGTCACAAATATTTCTAAAATCTACTTGGAAGAAAAGGCTTGTAAGCTTAGCAAAGTCATAAAAGAAGAAAAAAGAGACACTGTAAACCAGCTATAATGGAAAAAAATTAAAATCATTTAAAAAAAAGAAAAAGAAAAGAGAGCAGTAGTACCAATTATTAAAACACGCTACAAAAACAACAGCCAGACATATAAGAATAGTACATGTATAAGCTGGGATGATTTTCATGTATTTACAAAATCCAATAACAAAAATGTTAAAGGACAATCAAGCTAAAGAAATTTAAGCTGTGACACTGAGGACTGACAAATCAGTAGAACACAACAGAAAACTCAGAAACAGACTCAATATTGGAGCTTTTTTTTTTCTTTTTAGGGCTAGGGGTTGAATCAGAGCTACAGCTGCCTGCCTACACCACAGCCACAGCATCTTGGGATCCGAGCCACGTCTGCAACCTACACCACAGCTCACGGCAACACTGGATCCTCAACCCATTGAGCGAGGCCAGGTTTGGAACCCGCAACTTCATGGTTCCTAGTTGGATTCCGCTGTGCCACGATGGGAACTCTAATACTGGAGCATTTAGTGTAAAAGTAGTATTTCACATCTGGGGGGAAAACAAAGTTTATTTAATTAATGGCATTGGGAAAACTGGTCAGACATCTGAAAAACAGTAATGTTGGACTCTTCATTCCTTATACAAAATATACTGCATGTGGAACAAATATTTAAATGTAACTGTAAAATCACAGGGAGGCACAAAAATGTATACACATTTTTATAATCTTAAGGTAGGAAAGACCCTTCTGAGCAAATAAAAGGTAGCAACCATCAAGAAAAAGGCTGACAGATAAAATAAAAAATGGAAGACCAATATCCTAATAGAAACATGGGTAAAAGTAATTAATAGTTAATTGGCTAAATTTTTAAGATGTCAATAACATGAAAAGATGACCAACTTTAGTAGTAACTAAAGAACTAAAAACAGAAAGAGTAAGATATCAATTTGCCATCAGACTAGTAAAGTTTTTAAAATTAAAAACTGGCCATACCAGTGTTGGCAAGGATCTAGAAAAATAAATATATTATATACTATTGCTACAAACATAAAATGATACAGCCTTTCTGGAGGGGAGTGAGGTAATCGACATCAAAAATTTCAAATTTGCTTACACTTTGACGTGGCAGTTTCTCTTCTACTAATTTATCCAGAGAAGACAATCACATCAAATATTTTAAAAGCTATGAGTTTATAATGACACTTTTTAAAAAGCCAATTACTCACTCTGAAAACAGGGCACTTGTTTTTCTGAAAACTGGCTTACCAAGGTGGGGGTGGGGGAGTTGAAATGGGAAAAATAACCAAACTCTTACATAGACTGTATTTCAAGGTTACCAAATAGCTGATGAAGAAAGTTTTCCTTTATAGAAAAATTACAACTAAAAAGCACAGAAAGAAGGATAGAATTTAAAAATCATGATTTGCATGCCTATCAGGATGGCTAAAATAAAACAGTGATAACACCAAATGCTGGTGAGCCTGCAGAGAAGCTAGATGTCTCATTCATTGCTGGTAGGAATGCAAATTGATACAGTCACTCTGGAAAAGACTATGGAAGTTTCTTACAAAACTAAACATGTGCAGGAGGTCCCTGGTGGCACAAAGGGTTAAGGACTGGCATTGCCACTTCTATGGCTCAGGTCACTGCTGTGGCACAGGTTTGATCCCTGGCCCAGGAATTTCCTCATGTCACAGGCATGGCCAAAAACCAAAAACAAACATGGGTTTATCATATGACCCAGCAAATGCACTCTTGGGCATTTATGTCAGAGAAACGAAAACTTATTTTCACACAAAAACCTACATGTGAATGCTCATGGCATACTCACGCATAATACCCCCAAACTGTGAACAACTCAAATGTCCTTCAACATGTGAATGGTTAAACCAACTTGTTATATCCATAAACCAACTTGGTATAGCCATATAATGAAATAAAAAGGAATAAACTATTAATACATATAATAATTTTGATGGATCTCAAGAGAATTAAACTGAAAGAAAAAAGCCAATCTCAGAAGTTACATACTGTGAAGTTCCATTAATATATCATTCTTACAATGACAAAATTATAGAAATGGAGAACATATTAGTTTTGCTGAGGTTAGCAGGGAGGGAAGGAGGTGGTTGTGGCTATAAAAGGGTAGCATGAGGAGTTCCTGTCCTGGCTCAGTGGTTAACAAATCCAACTATGAACCGTGAGGTTGCAGGTTCGCTCCCTGGCCTTGCTCAGTGGGTTAAGGATCCGGCATTGCCGTGAACTGTGGTGTAGGTTGCAGACTCGGTTTGGATCCTGTGCTGCTGTGACTCTGGCATAGGCCGGTGGCTACATCTCTGATTCGACCCCTAGCCTGGGAACCTCCATATGCCATGGGAACAGTTCAAGAAAAGGCAAAAAGACAAAAAAATAAAATAAAATAAAAGGGTAGCATGAGAAATCCCTGTGACGGAAATTTTCTGACTTTTGACTGTGGTATTATCCACATTTATCTACACATGATAAAATTGCACGGAACTAAATACACATGCATGTGCACACATACACACATAAAAAGAGGTAAAACTACTGAAATCTCAATACAGTCCATACATTGTATCAACCTCAATTCCCTGAATGAACTATTGGACTACACTGAAGCCAGATGTTACCCTTGGGGAAAACTGGGTGAAGGGCATAAAGGGATCACTCTATATTATTTCTTACAACTGCATGTGAATCTATATTTATCTCAAAATAAAAAGCTGCTAAAAGCCACCATTTTGAAAACCTTAACAAAATAATGAAGGTAGGCAATGTTTATAAAGGGGTGCCAAAATCATTAGGTAAAAAGATTGATGGGAAACTTTTAGAATAGATACTTCAGGGGCTGAAAATAATTGAACTTAGTAATCAAACCTAACAAATGAGTCAAGCATCTGGATCTAACTCACCATTTATGGGCTATGATAGTGTCTGGAAGAACAAGCTAAATGACACCACAAGGAGACTTTCAGCCAAGTTCGGACTGTAGAAAATTCTAATGAATTGGTTTCTTCAACAAATAGTTAGCATGAGATATACAGAAGGGGAAGAAGGTTATAAACTAAAAGAGTCTTAAAACAGATATATCAACCAATGCTTAGACCTTGCATGGACCCTGATTTGCATATTATATAATGTTAGAAATTAATGCTATTTATTTAATATTATTATGTTTTGTGTAGTGGAGTATTAAAAGACTGAGGTATATAGGTGTAATGATATTATGACTGGCACCTGCTTTCAAATATTCTGACAGAGGAAAAACAATTATGGATGTGTAGATTAAAAAAATGGTAGAGGAGTTCCCATTGTGGCTCAGTGGTAACGATTCTGACTAGTATCCATGAGGTTCAATCCCTAGTCTCGCTCAGGATCCAGCATGGCCATGAGCTGTGGCATACATTGCAGATGTGGCTTGGATCCCACATAGCTGTGGCTGTGGTACAGGCCAGCAACTACAGCACCAATTCAACCCCTAGTCTGGGAACTTCCATGTGCCATGGGTGTGACCCTTAAAAAATAGAACCACACAAAAAGTTTTTAATTTAAAAATTTTAAAATGGTAGAACACTAGTGACTGCTGAAGCTGGGTATATGAGGGACTTCATCATACAAAAATTTTAATTTTTCATAGTGAAATTATTTTAAGAGAAGATAAGTTCAAAAGATGTATGTTCAAGGAAGTTTTTTCTATTCACATGCTTCTAATAGTTTATAAAAATTAGAATCCACTTAAATGTTTATCAATAAAGACCTAGTTAAGTAAATTATGTCACACCATAAAATAAAATCACCTGCTGCCTTAAACAGTGAAATAAATCTAGAGATACTAACTTTAAAAGATGGCTAGGAGATCCCATTGTGGCACAGCAGAAATGAATCCGACTAGAAACCATGAGGTTGTGGGTTCGATCCCTGGCCTTGCTCAGTGGGTTAACGATCTGGCGTTGCCATAAGCTGTGGTGTAGGCCACAGAAGCAGCTCGGATCTGGCATTGCTGTGGCTCTGGCAGAGGCCAGCAGCAACAGCTCCAATTAGACTTCTAGCCTGGGAACCTCCATATGCCGCAGGTGCAGCCCTATAAAAAGACAAAAAAAATGTTTTTCAATAAAAATAAAAGATGGCTATGACATAGTAGTGAATGAAAAAACAAGTTAGAAAACCACAGATGCTCCGTATGCATCATAAGCATAGAAACATGTCCAGTGCAACATTTACCAAAATGTTGCCAGGAGTTATCTCTGAATGGTAAAAATCCAAGAGACTGTTATTTGCCTTATATATTTTTAATACTGCTTGATTTTTTAAATTTAATTTTTATTTTATTTTCAAGTATAGTTGATTTACAATGTATTAGTTTCAGGTGTACAGCAAAGTGATTCGGTTATACACATACATATATCCATTCTTTTTCAGATCTTTTTCCCCATATAGGTTATTACAGAATATTGAGGCCCTGTGCTAGGATTATCTATATATAAAAGTGTGATTATGTTAATCCCAAACTCCTAATTTATCTCCCCCACCACCACTGTTCCCTTTTGGCTACTGTAAATTTGTTTTTGAAGTCTGGGAGTCTGTTTCTGTTTTGTAAATAAGTTCATTTGTATCAGTTTTTACGATTCCACATATAAGAGATATCATTTGATATTTTACATTCTCTGACTTACTTCACTTGTATGATAATCTCTAGGTCCACCCATATTGCTCCAAATGGCATTATTTCATTCTTTTTAATGGCTAAGTAATATTTCACTGCATATGTGTACCATATCTTCCTTATCTATTCCTCTGTCAATGGATACTTGGATGGCTTGATGTTTTAATAATGATTATGTGTTTTGAAACATGCACTATTCTAATGCTTGTGGTATACATTAAGGTAGTTTAGTTTTTAAAAATAAAGTACTTCTATTTCCTTTAAGAAAAAAGAGCTAACTAAACAAAAGCAAACAATACAGTACTCACCAAACACTATAAAGGACAGAGAGGGTTGAAGGCTTATTATACTACTGACATGTATAGAGGGACATCAAATAGATCCAAAAAGTATTCAGCAGTCAGAGATACTAGAAGGAAGTCATGTGCCAGGACGAGTCTACACCTGTGTAATGTGGCTTCCATACTCAACCCCTCCCTGCCCCTCAGATGGTATTTGTCACCACCACAACCCACATATCACCCAGCAACAGCAAAAGCCCATAGTTTCCCAGATATACAAGGCTGTTTCCAAGCCTCTGCCACACCTCTCCACCCCTAGATTTTCTCCAAACCCCCTGGGTCCCTCATTTCCTCACCTTGAAGGCATCCTCTAAAATCTGGCCTGGGACCATCTGCTCCAGGACAGCGTCACAGTCAGCTCCTCCTCTGCCCCAGCTCAGCCAAAGGCCCTTCTCCATCCATAGCACCTGGCCATGCTGTACTGCAGTCGTTTATTTATGGTTTATTTTTGTAAATCCAGCAACATGTGTGTCATGAGACACATCACAGCCTCCATCAATGTGTGAATAACTGCAGGGCTGAGGAACACCTGAATTCCTCCTGACACAGCAGTCCTACACTACAGCCATAGACCCAGGTTCTATGAGCTTTTCCAGGGCCCACAAAAGTGTGTGAGACATGAAGAAAAACCAGAAAGTGAAATGGCCAAAACATGAAAATTTTTAAAAATCAAAATTAACATTTAGGTAGCTACTTACAACACATAATATTTCAACAGCAATTCAACTCTATTTATAACTATGTGTTAGATTAAATATAGGATATTGGTACATTTCTTAAGATGTAGGGTGGAGATTTGAAAAGTAACAGTGCCTAAGGCTTAGGAAGGACTTCAAAACTTCCCTGCATAAAAAAACCTGTTCTGGCTGATACCTTACACAGATGGTTTGGGGTAATGAAGAAAACTCCATACCCAAAGCAAAGCAAAACACTTAAAAACAAAGGAACAAACGGAGTTCCAGTCATGGCTCCACGGTTAACGAATCTGATTAGCATCCATGAGGACACAGGTTCCATCCCTGGCCTTGCTCAGCAGGTTAAGGATCCGGGGTTGCCCTGAGCTGTGGTGTAGGTCACAGATGCAGCTCGGATCCTGCATTGTTGTGGTTGTGGTGTAGGCCAGCAGCTACAGCTCCACGCAGCCTGGGAACCTCCATGTGCTTTGGAAGCGGGGGGGGGGGGGGACCAAAAAAAACCCTAAAGCAAACACAAAATCCATGTAGGAACCCCTCACAGGCAGCTCCCAGATCCCTGATAGGTAACACACTGCATTATCAGAGCCAAGAATGGATGCAGCTCAGTACCCACCCATCCCAGAGGACCAGCCTTACACATTAGGTTGGGACTGCTTTTTATGGCCCAGGCTCCAGCAGTGTGAATAGGGAAGATGGAAATTCAGCACGCATTGGTCAGGGAAAGGCAAGACAAACTGCAAGCCAGGTTCCCTAACAGCCCAATGGCTCTCATTCTCCAGCTGGCACCTCTCTCTGTGGCAAAGTTCTGAGTTGAAGAGCTGTACACCAGCTGGGGGTGCAGGGGCTCCTCAGATGAACAAAAAGCTCACAGTCCAGCATTATTATAAGCACAAATCATGCCTATGTACAAAGTAACTATAGCTGATTCTGGTTACTTGCAGTGGGTATCTGTAAAGTGGTCTCAAACATTGACTTCTTGAGTACTGAACCACTGCTCCTGGGGAAATTCAGGGTCTGATTCTGACCTCAACTAGGAACATGAACTTTGTTGATTCACAGGGATCACCATTCTGAGTACACTGGGGAATGACCAAGAAAGTCTCTGAGTACTGCCTTTAGAATTACAAGTTTTAGTGAGTAGGCAAATTTACAAATACACAATCTGTGAATGAGGATTGACTATATTACCCTCCCTACCACCCGCACCCCCCCTAAAAAAAAGTACATTTGCCTTCCAGTATTTGAAGAAAGCATGCTCTTTTGACCTTTTTGTAAGAGAATGGAGGAGAATCCAAAATGGGCTTCAGAGTTAGAAGTTTTAAGTGTAGAAAAGCACTCAATACTCAAGCAGCTAGCATGGAAAAGAGTCTACACCAGGCAAAAGAATGCACCGACTGACCTTCCTTTCTGCAACAGGCAAGTTTCAGAGAAGGGGTATATCTGAGTTGAAGTTTAACAGATTCCCAAGGTGTATCATTTTGAAAACCTAAAATATTTTGTAGTCATATCTACTCCATAAATTTAAGTACTGTAAAATAAAAACTGTCATATATTTAAGTTTGCTTTAAACCTTATCTTACCCATTAGAAAAAAAGGTACCACTTTCAAAAAACTAATGTTCTAACCACATACAAAAAAATATGTATGTATATTACTCACATTAAATGCTTAATTTTCCTCTAGATTTAGGAACTAAGGTTACAGGGCAAAGAGTCCATTAACCTTCTTTTTGAAACAAATCAATAAAAAGAAGATAAGAAATACCATTTTGTCTTCCTTTATATGGCATAATCAGGTATAAAAATGGGAAAAAGGATTCTGCTAAAATGAAAATTACTCAATATGCAAATGATTCTCACTTAATGATTCTGGAGTAAAAAAACATGTGTACTACTAAATATCATCCAACTATGTCATTTTATCCCCCAAAGTTGTGGTGCCGGGGGCGGGGGGAACCTACATTCTTTTTACTATTCTTCTTAAAAATACTGAGCACCAAGCATATAGCTAAGTAGGTGAATGAGAACTGTTCACCTTTGAAAGAGAGCATAACCTTGGCAAATTTATAACTTTATAGAAAATTTCAAAAGTTCATAAGAATGACAAATTATAATCAAGTCTCATTTAAGACTATGCCTAAATGTTAATTCCACTTTAATATATGCTGGCCTACTTCAAAAGCACAATTAAAAAAAAAAAAAAAAAGGGATGCGGGTTTGATCCCTGGCCTTGCTTAGTGGGTTAAGGATCTGGCGTTGCCGTGAACTGTGGTATATGTCACAGACTAGGCTTGGATCCCAAGTTGCTGTGGCTGTGGTGTAGGCCAACAGCTGGAGCTCTGATTCAACCCTTAGCCTGGGAAATTCCATATGCTGCGGATGTGACCCTAAAAAGACCAAAAAAAAAAGAAAGAAAGAAAGGAAAGAAAGAAGAAAAGAAAGAAAAAAAAGTTAACAGGAATTTGGTGTTAATTTTTTCAAAAGCATATTTCTAGAATATGAACCTAAGTATATATTTATAGAGTAGGACCATGTGAGGATCAAATAAACATTTGAAAACCTCTTGGACTTTTTCTTCTAAATGTTTAGTTATATAATTCAAATCAAAGTAGTACTATTTTAGAAAAATCAGTTTATTCATCTTTCACTGACATAAAACTTTTGAGGAAGATATTTTCAATGTATTAACTTATGAAAGATTTTATAGTCTTTGACTTCAATCCTTTTTTCTTTTTTGGCCACCCTGTGCATATGGAGTTCCCTGGCCAGATCCAAGCCATAGCTGCAACCTAAGCTGCAGCTGTGGCAACACTGGATTCTGAACCCACTGTGCCAGGTGGGGATCGAACCTGCATACCAGTGACCCCAAGATGCCACCGATCCTGTGGTGCCACAGTGGGAACTCCTCAACCATTTTTTAGATAGATTAAAAAAATAAAGTCTCATACCTCAGGTGTTTAAGATAGCACAGGGAGTGCAAAATAAATATTAGCTAAATTAGAAGACTAAACAAATGCTTCTGTATGCTGTAACTGCTTCATTGCAAAATGACATTAGCAGATGGCCTCTCTTGAGGAAGAGTCGCAGACAATTCTAATAAATAAACCCTTAATAGCTGTTCACCCTGAGAACTCCACCCACTGACAAATCAACACCACAGACCCACTTTTGTGATCTTCAATGTGGGGCAAGTACACAAAATCATAATTTGTTTTCTCTGCTCA
This sequence comes from Phacochoerus africanus, assembly GCF_016906955.1. Classification (NCBI taxonomy): domain Eukaryota; kingdom Metazoa; phylum Chordata; class Mammalia; order Artiodactyla; family Suidae; genus Phacochoerus; species Phacochoerus africanus. The sequence goes on from NC_062546.1 coordinate 89,272,359, forward strand.
AGGCAGGTAACACTCTCAGAGAACTAAGTATTCTGGACAGTTGAGTTTTTCAAAGAGTTTGAGACTTAACTGTTTGGAAAGAGTATCTCACACACTTTCCTTCTTGTTTTATTTTTTATTATTATTATTTTTTTTTAGGCCACACCCAGGGCCTATGGAAGTTCCCATGCTAGGAGTCAAATCGGAGCTGCAGCCACTGGCCTGCATCACAGCCACAGCAACGCCAGATCCAGGCCGCATCTGCGACCTACACGACAGTTCATAGCAACGCCAGATCCTTAACCCACTGAGGGAAGCCAGGGATCATACCCACGTCTTCATGGATACTAGTCAGGTTCGTTAACTACTGAGCCATGACGGGAACTCATTTCCTTCTTGTTTTAAATAAGATACACTGAATGTAAATTCTACTTTTCTTGATACACAATCAGCAGTGAGAATGTTAATCCTTGAACAGCATGTGTGGGAGACAACTCTTCATGGCTCTCTCAAGCTTCTGTACATCCTGTGAGCAGTGGCGCTAACTTGTTCTAGCTCTCAAATATCTCTTTAAGATGTGTACATAGCAAACAGTCTAGAAAGACAGATACTATCTCCCTCCAGAGTAGAGGGCAGATTTGTTTGCAGCCCTTTATAATAACTGGATTACCTAAACACAAGATTCTACAGGTGTGGATTTATGGGGCAAAAGGAAATGACATAAAACAGGGAACTCATGCTGTTGGCTGTGCTGTAATACAATCCTTTGTCTCTAACCCAGGAGTCTCATGCCTTCTACCAGTTTCCAGCAAACTGTGACAAGCTGACTTGTCATATTCCAAGTAGGATAAAATCTCAAGATTCTTTACAGTTCTTGACAGTTGGTGACAAGGATGGGCTGCTAGCGGAAACATGGCTTTCTGGAACAGAAAAGACAAATGTCTCATGTATTTAGGGCATATAAGATTTCCTGGGATCCAGCAGCAAATGTTCTTGTCCAAGTGGTGGGTGTGGGGGAGTAAGGGTTAATTAACTTTCAGAGGATAAGCAACCAAAGGGAGGATTACAACAAACTGCCACAGGGTTCTTGGGTTGTTGCTCACTCTCCTTGGGGTGGGAGGAAAAAGGAATGCTATCATGGTGATAAGGCATAAGCCCTGTGGCCCCACATAAGAGGAAGTGTGGCTGGAGCTATTCAATAGAATCCCCAGAGATAAATTACGTCAGCAATGAGGTTCTAGAGCTTTTGGGAGACTCAAGTTCATTGAGTTATGAAGTGCCACTGGGCCATTTGAAACTAAAAATATGTGTGCCTTGCTTACTGACACAGAGCTCCTCCCTCCTCTGACCCCTGACCCCTCCCCTTGCCCTCTAGCCTGACATTGCTTTTAGGAGGTTGACTGGGTTCCTCTGAGGTCTCTCTGTCCCCAAGTGAGACCGAAAGCCTCATGTATACTGGGAAACTTGAGGGAAAGGAGGGACTCAAACTTTTATGGTTCTGTGTATTCAGGCACCCAAGTCACTGTCCTACCTGGCCTGTGCAGGAGGAGGTACTGAGATTCTAGCCAGCGGGGTTTGGATGGCATTCATAGTGGGAAAGGGAAACTAACATGACATAGTAGACGGGGTCCTTCAGGCCAATTGAAAGTACTGTTTCTATATCTGATTGTACCGATGATGTGTATATATCCTCACACTTCTCTGTCCATAGTGCTAGGGGGGATTCTCCCCCATCAGGAAGGGCTACAGGTAGAGAAACGCTAATTGGAGAAATCCCCCCTGCCATTTGTCATCAGTAGGTGGGTTAGGACAGCATACAACTGCCCTACCCACTGATGTTCAGTTTACAATATATAAAAGATATTCTGTTGGTTGGCAAGTCAGAAACCTGAGTCTCAATGATCCTGACTATACTGTTATCACAGCTCTGGCCATCAAGGTACAACAGCTTCTTCCCCCAGCCTCCAGTCACCAAAAAGGAAGCTGAGCCCCTTGATGAACTCTTTGGATACTGGAGACAGTGTGTGCCTGAGATGGCTCTTTGACATGTTAGCATAGCCGAGCTGAGGGATGAGTCCCAGAATGCCATTTCTGGCATGCTTCTGGTTACTCTGGGCCACAAGGGAATTTTTTCTCCTGAGAGAGGAAGAAGGGGGCAGTGACCATTTTGCAGATGTAATTAAAATCCATAATCAGCTGGTCTTAAACTAATCAAAAGGGAGATTTTCCTGGGTGAGACTGACTTGATTAGTTAGGAGACCATTAGGAGGAGTGAGGCATCCCTGAGCCCAGAAACTCCAAACCACAGTGGGGTCTGCACTTCCTCCACCTTCCCCTGGACCCTCTCTCCTGACTGCTGCCACAGCTGATGTCTATGCGGTCCAGCCTGCCCCTCATGGGCCCTTCCTTACTGCTGGACTCTGAGGGGCTTTTTATTTTTATTTATTTATTTAGGCTCTTTAAGGCCACATGTGCAGCATGTGAAAGTTCCCAGGCTAGGGGTCGAATGGGAGCTGCAACTGCAGGCCTACATACCACAGCCACAGCAACATCAGATCAAAGCCATGTCCGAGACCTACACCACAGTTCAGGGCAATGCCGGATCCTTAACCCACTGAGCAAGGCTTGCAAGGACAAACCCAAATCGTCATGGATACTAGTGGGGTTCATTACTGCTGAGCCACAATGCAAACTCCCGTCCTCTGGATTTTCCACCAGCTTAGCCAGCCATGGAGTAAACCAATTCCATGTGTGGTGTGTGTATGTGAGGGGTGTGTGTACATGTGAGGAGTGTGTGTGTGTTCTGCATCTTGTCCCTACTGGTTCTGCTGCTTCTCCAATTGAACCCTCATTGACTCAGTCTTCACTTGGACATTTTACTTGCTCTTTTAAGTTAACGAGACAGCATCTTAAGCGGTACCTAAACCAACTGGCTGCATCAAAAGTGGCCAGCAAGCTTCAGCATGTCTCTACTTTTGGGGCCCACAACCCTAATAAGCCTTAGAGATATCATTCTCTGTAGCCAATGATTTTGCCAACTGGAGCCTTTAGCAAAGGCAGACAGCTTCCACCCAGAGGTGCCCCTTTTGGTCTTGGACTCCTCACCTCCCTGACACAGCTTCTGATTCTTTAACCTAATATTCCCATTTAGGTGTGAGTCAACTCCAGCTTGATGACTAATAAGGTGGGAAGAATCAAACAGGTTCACTTGTCAAATGGAAATGATATATTTAACAACTCAGCAAGTCAGGTCCTATAAGCATGTCAGCTTGATGTAGAAAAGTGGCAGCTTTCCCTCTGGGGAAAACTTTCCTCTCCACTCCAAGAGCAAAGCCACTGACTCGACAGGATCCTCTATTCACCAAGATTCCGCTAAATGCCTGGACCTAGTTCACAAATGGTTTGGCTAAGCTCCAACCTAGCAGTATCCACTGGCCTAGTGGCTGTTCAGCCTCAGCTCCAGCTGTGAAGAAGTGAAAATGGACACAGTCACTCCGATCAGTGGAAGGAGTCAAGGCTGTTCCCACAGCTCTAGCTATAATATTCCCATAGATGAGTCTTAAAAATACTTACTCTTAGCTGTTGTCAAAGGTCTAGCTGTTTGATCTGCCTCTTGGAAAACCACAAAGGAGCAAATTAAAGACACTTCTCTTAGGGTTGTGAATGGTAGAAACAATTCACAGCTGTTGACTGAGGCACCTGAGTGACTCATTTGGATGCCTACAAAAGGACCTGTTCTCCAACAAGCCCACCTGGACCCAACTGATGATGGAGCCTGCACTGCCCAGGTTGCCACCATTGCTGCCTGACCATCCATTATCATGCACAGCAAAGGACACAGCTTCTGATGCAGAGCCACCATAACAGGCTGACTTATGACTCTGGTCAGAAGCTGACCCTTAAGTCCTGCTGTGAGGGAAGCCACATCACATTGTCCCCTCCTGTTTCCAGCGAACTGACTGCATATGACCCTCGATCTCCTCCCAGGACTCCACAGCCCTGATGACATTTTTTCAGGTTAGTGTTTATCTTTCCAACCAGCTGACCCCAGTCATACCACTGTGACCCCTGAAATAAATCTGTGCCATGTGCTTGGTTTTTCCATACTATGTGCAATCTGGCAATAGAACATCTTTTATCACAAATGCTAAGGAACAAGGTATTTATTGTAGCAGGGCAAAACTTGCCACCCCAAAATGTCTCTGACGTGCATGTGGATTATTTCCAGCTGAAAACAATTAAGGCCCAAGATTCAAGAAGAAACTTTGACCTTCCTCCTAATTGATTAAAAAAATTTAGATAGTGGGCCTGTTCCAGGAATAGAGCTATCACCGGAGATAAATGCAAAAGACATGGGTGGGATGTGATGGAGGACCAGGGTCTGAAGATCAGAGTCCACTCGGTATTCCACTGTCTCTGCCCAGCCCAGCAAATGTTTATTTGCCAAACATTTGCTTATCCACCTCCATATGAATTGTCTTCCTTCCTCTAAAGTCCTAAACCACAACCCCCAATATCCTCTTTTGTCTTTAGCTGGAGATGTATTTAAGGTGAGGGTTTCAGACATTTTGGCAAGTTACTCAGTCTTTCTGGATCTCACCCATGTACACACGTTAGACTTTCAGTTTTCTCCTGTTCATCTGTCTCAGGTTAATTCCTAGACCATCTAGAAGAACCAAGAAGAGTAGAGGAAAATTTCTTCCTTCCCAACACAGCAGACCTGCCACCTCCCTATCATCCACAGCCATCTAATATTGTTAAGAACTGAAAGGGCCTCCTAAAAAATCAACTCAAAAAGAACTCTTACTTTACCTCCCTCATTTCCTCCTATAACACACAACTAAGAATGGCAGTCTGTTCCCTGAACATGGTAACCTCAGAAAGGGATCATCCTCTCTCTGCTTTTTCCTGGGTAATAACCAGGACACAGAGGAAGCGGGGAGAGGGACAGTTATACAGACCAATGTGAAATCCTAGAATTCCATCCAGACCGTTCCCGTGCATAACACTTCTTTCTTTCTCCTACAGGAACCCTCAGCGAGCCTGATTGGTACATCCTCCATATGGCAAGGTGGCCAAAAGGGGGCTTAAGGTATTTATACATAATTCTCGTTCAGCCACGTAGATTCTCTTGTTGGACTGACAATGTCCTAGACTGTATCACTGGAATACACGGCAGGCCAGAGAGGGGGACATAATGGGACTTAAGTTTTATAAAAACTCTCTTCAGGGAACAGGAATCGATTAGTAAAAACATGAAGTTATAGAGAGTTCCCACTGTGGCTCAGTGGTTAGCGAACCTGACTAGCATCCATGAGGACAGAGGTTCAATCCCTGGCCTTGCTCAGCAGGTTAAGGATCTGGTGTTGCCTTGAGCTGTGATGTAGGTCACAGACATGGCTTTGATCCAGCGTTGCTGTGGGGTAGGCTGGCGTCTGCAGCTCCAAATTGGACCCCTAGCCCATGGACCTCCACATGCCGCGGGTGAGGCCCTAAAAAGACAAAAAGACCAAAAAAACAATAAAATAAAAAGGTGACGTTATATAGCTACTGGAATGGGACACACAGATTTTTGTGGAGGTGGAGGGAGGCAAATAAACCATCTAGGGAGAGAACAACTTCTTCCCAGGAGACAGGGGTGGGAAGGATCATTTATTAACAATCTTTCATCTTTTTTTTATTTTTTTTATTTTTAGGGCCGCACCTGCAGCATATGGAAGTTCCCAGGCTAGGGGTCGAACTGGAGCTACAGCTGCCAGCCTACACCACAGCCACAGCAACACCAGATTCCGAGCTGTGTCTGTGACCCACACCACAGCTCAGAGCAACACCAGATCCTTAACCCACTGAGCAAAGCCAGGGATCGAACTGAGTCCCCATGGATACTAGTTGGATTCATTTCCACTGCGCCACGACAGGAACTCCAACAATCTTTTTATCTTTCAGAACTTCCCCAGAGCTCTCAAGAATCAAAACACTCTTAAGGTTCCCCTAAGTCAGTATAAACACATTAAATTTTAACTGACTCCTGAATTTTCCACCCCAACAGATGGCTCTGACTGCAATGTAATCACCATTACCATCAAATCTATCAAAAACATCTACTAGCTCCTGTGCCTCTCTTACAAAACACCTGTCAACACTTCTAGACCTCTCCTCCCCACACCCACGGCTCAGCATGCCATGTCACAGAGGACTCTCAGCAGGTAGCCTAGACAAACAAGACAGACTGGACAGCCTGCCCTCAGGCAGCCCCTCCAAACCAAGGTCTAAATGCAATAATGTGAACCCAAGTGAAAAACAGGTCACATTCGAAGACCCTGACGACCTGTGCCCTCCGAACCGTGTGGTTAAATCCCTGGCCCGGGAACTTTTATATGACACAGGGGTAGCCAAAAATAAAAAATAAAAAATTTAATTTTTAAAAAAGGAAAGAAAAAGAAAAGAGGAAGGAAGGAATGAAGGGAGAAATTTCTTTCCAAAGCTACCACATGCAACGCCTGGCCTGTGAGTGTGTGTATGTGAGCAAGTATTTACTTGCCTTCCTCCCCAAAACAGATATTTGCACCTTGACCTGCAGGTATTTCAGAAAACAAGATGAGCAAGCTCTCAGATGACCAATGACTAGATCAAAGGTGGTAATCTCTCCAAAACTGCTCTCGGCTACTCAGGAAAGCTTCTGAGAAAGTTAACTATCTTAAGTGTACCCTATGGGAAGTTTCCCCACAATGAGTGATCCAGTTAGGAAAGGTGGTATGAAATCTGTCCCAACTTTAGCTAAAGTGATAACACTACCTTACCCTGCAGGTCAATGGTCAACTTGCTGGCCAGGGTCATTGTGGATGACAAAACTCCAGATTTCCTCCTCGAGTCCACAGTGGAGTCTGTGCCAAGGCTATTACAAGCTGCTACACCTGGATTGATGTCTCAGACCAAGTGGGAAGGTCAACAGAGAATCTTAAAGAGAAAGCCCCTGATGTTCTAAGGCCCTTGGGTGGTTTCCAGGATTTGTTCAAGACCCTGGGGGCATGGCTGAGGTAAGTACTACAGGTTAGCCTACACCTGCTGCTTGGAGTCTCACTGAAAATAGCCCTAATTAAATGCTATATGACATTACACTTAAAAGACTGAATGCCTTCCCCTTAAAATCAAGGAATATGGCAAAGATATCCACTCTCATCACTCTTATCTAACATTGTGCTAGAAGTTCTAGTTAGTACAATAAAGTAAGAAAAGGAAACAAAAGGCACATAGATCAGAAATAAGACTGTCCCTATTTACAAATGACATGAGCATCTACACAGAAAACCCCAAGGAATAGGAACCTACAAAAACGAAACAAAACAAAACATAGAATAAGTGAATTCAGCAAAGTCACAGGATACAAGAAAGATATACAAAAATCAATTGTACTTCTACATATTAGTAATGAATACACGGACACAATTAAAATACAATACCATTATCAATCAAACATAATTAAATGTTTAAGTATAAATCTACCAAAACATGCACAGGACTTGTATGCTAAAAACTACAAACCGCTAATGAAAGAACTCAAAGATCAAAATAAATTGAGAAACACGCTGGGTTCATAGATTGGAAAACTTAATATAATAAAAATATCAATTCTCCCCCAAATTGATAGGCAAGATTTTTTGTGGACAGACAAGATTATTCTAAAATGTATATGGAATGGAAAAGGAACTAGAATAGCTAACACACTTTTGAAAAAGAAGAACAAAGTTGGAAGGCTCAGTGGTAGCAAATCTGACTAGTGTCCACGAGGATATGGGTTTGATCCATGGCCTTACTCAGTGGGTTAAGGATCCAGGGTTGCTGTGAGCTGTGGTGTTGGTCACAGATGCAGCTGGAATCCTGAGGTGCTGTGGCATAGGCCAGCAGCTGTAGTTCTGATTCAACCCCTAGCCTGGGAACTTCCATATGCCACAGTTTCGGCCCTAAAAAAACAAACAACAAAAAAAGAAAAAAGAAAAAGAAAAGAAAAGAAAAAAGAACAAAGTAGGAAGAATCAGTTTACCCAATTTCATTCAAGAGTTATTATACAGGAGTTCCCATCATGGCACAGCAGAAACAAATCTGACTAGAAACCATGAGGTTGTGGGTTCGATCCCTGATTTCACTCAGTGGACTAAGGATCTGGCATTGCCGTGAGCTGTGGTGTAGGTCACAGACGCAGCTCGGATCCTGCACTGCTGTGGCTGTGGTGTAGGCTGACAGCTGCAGCTTGGGAACCTCCATATGCCAAGAGTACAGCCCTCAAAAGACAAAAGACAAAAGAGAAAAAAGAAAAGACTTATTTTACAGCTATAATAATCAGGGCTGTGTGGTATTGGTGGAAAAACAGATGCACAGGTCAACAGCAAAGAGAATCCAGAAAACAATCACATAAATATTCCCCAAAGATTACTAACAAAGATGCAAAAGCAGTTCAATAAAAAAAAAGATATATTTTCAACAAATGGTGCTGGAGCAGACATCCAAGGGATTGGGGTGGAGGGGGGAGAACCTCAACCTAAATTTTACACCTTAAAAATTAACTCAAAATTGATTATGTTTATTTTAAAATGCAAAACTACACAATTTTCACCAAAAAAAGTAGAAGAAATTCTTTAGGATCTAGAGTTAGGCAAAGATTTGACTTGACACCAAAAGTGTAATGCATAAAAGAAAAAAATTGATCAATTGGATTTCACCAAAATCAAAAATTTATGCTCTGTGAAAAACTATTAAGATGATGAAAAACAACTAAAAATGGGGAGATAATATTTGCGAACCACAAAACCAACAACGGACAAGTACCTAGAATATATTAAGAACTCTCAAGTGCAACATTAAAAAAAATCCTCTTAAAAAATGTGCAAAAGATAGAAATTTCATATAAGAAACATACAGATGGCACAAATAAACATAGGAAAAGATGTTTGACATCATCAGTCATTAGGAAATGCAAATTTAAACCAAAATGAGATACCACTACATATCTATCAGATGTCTAAAAGGAAAAATAGTGGTAACACCAAATGCTGTCGAGGATGTGAAGAAACTGGATCTCTCATTCACTATTGGTAGAAATGTAAGACGGTATAGTCACAACGGCAATTTCTTACAAAATCAAACATGGAACAGCCAAGCATTTATTCCAGAAAAATGGAAACATGTTCACAGAAAAATATGTACATAAGTGACCAGCAGCAGCCCTATTGGTAACAATCAAAAAATGGAAAGAGTACAGATGTCCTTCAATAGGTGAATAGTTATACAAACTAGTTCATCCATGTGATGGACTACTTCTGGGCAATAAAAAGGAACCACTGGTACACACACAACAATCTGGATGAATCACCAGAGAACTATGCTGAATAAAAAAGCCAATTCCAAAAGGTCATAAACCACACGATTTCACTCATTTAGCATTCTTGAAATGACAAAATTATAGAAATAGAGAACTACCTGGTTACATGGAGCTAAGAAGGAGAGGTAGGTAGAGGAGGGAAATGGCTGTAGCTATCACAGGATAGTATAAGGGATCCTTGATGACAGAGATGTTCTGTATCTTAAACATGTCAATGTACTGTTTGTGCAAGATGCCATCACTGGGATAATATGGGTAAAAGAGGATCTCCGTGTTATTTAACAACTAACAGCACATAAATCTACAATTATTTCAAAATAAGAAGTATCTTTTTAAATGGTATCATCTCAAAATTTTTTTATATTTAATTATCTTAGCCAAATCATTTGTCATCAGATTTTAATATTTCTAATTTTTTGTAGTTGACAGACAACAGAAGAGCTCACTAGAAAATTAATCTCTTTGAAACCTACTTCCAAAGCATTTACCAAGTGCTTGCCATATACAATTAGGAGTTAGGGAAATAGGCAAAGCTGTGGAAGACAATGTAGATTTAGAAGAGAGTTTATACTTCTAACAAAGCTGAATGAGAACTACAGTACTGAGCTCAAGATATCTTCATAAAGATGTGGTACATATATGCAATGGAATATTTGGTGGCTGAGCCATAAAAATGAATGAGATAAAGCCATTTGCAACAAAATGGATGAACCCAGAAATAATTAGATTAAGGGAAATAAGTCTGACAGGGAAAGACAAATACCACATGACACCCTTATATGCGGAATCTAAAATATAACACAAACGAACTTATCTAAAAAACAAACAGACTCACACTGAGAACAGACTTGTGGTTGCCAAAGGGGAAGGGGATAGAGGAGGGATGGAGTGGGAGTTTGGGGTTAGCAGATGCAAACTATTCTATATAGAACGGATAAACAGCAGGGTCCTACTGTACAGCAGAGGAAACTGTGATAAACCATAATGGAAAAGAATATAAGAAAGAATACATATATACATTATACATATATATATAAACAATCAGTACAGCAGAAATTAACAGAACATTGTAAATCAACTATACTTCAATTAAAAAAAAAAAAAAAAACTGAATACCTGAAAAAAAAGATAGCTTCATAAGGTGCTTCTTTTTCCTGCTCATAATCTTAAGTATTTCTAAACAGAATACAGGTAGCACCTGACCAGTGTATGACCAAGTAACTCGAAAGAAAGTTTCCCCTTCCTTTCTTCCTTCTTCCCAACCAATGCAAGACACTTCCCTCCCTCCCATCTAGCCCCACCCCCACCCCAGCTCTGGTCTCCCTCCAGTCCCAACTCAACCCAAATCACCGCTCCCAACATGCTGGCTAGGCAAAAGTAGAGCAGGGGAAAATTGAGAATCATACACACACGTGTCTCCCACAAACACACAAAGACACACATACTCACTCACGCTTCTCTCACTCAACTTACTGCAATTTCTCTGAATACAAACACCCAAAGAAAGAAAAGAATGGCCAAGGAGAAGGGGTGGTTAAGACCTACAGCTGCCAGGCCTCTTCTCACCAGTTAAGTCATAGAAAAATATGAGACAGAAGAGGAAAAAGAAAGAAAGAAAAGCTATGCTACATTCTTACTCTACCCGCTCAGCTCTTACTTCTTTCAGCCTTCACAAAACAAAGGCCCCTAACTCTACCCAGCTCTCCACCATTCCAATCCCAGAAACATTTCCCAAGTGCAATGGAAATCAAATCCCTCCTAAAACCAGGTTTCCTTACTGAGTGTATGTATGATTAATCTCTTTATCTAAAATTGGATTCTTCTGGCCCCTCTGACCTCAATCCTGTGCTGAGCACTTATCAACCGGAGTCAGATGACTACAACGGCTGTTGTGGATAACATCTTTAATGTACTAAAATTGCCATTATTGACATCACCATTAACTTAGAAACTCAGATTGTTTCTCCAGGACAAGATGAGCTAACAAAACCCCAAGGCATGGACCATCTGGCCAGAGTATCTTAAACCAGAGAAGTCCTGACTTCTGAAACTAGAAACTACCATTAATAAATGTCACAAGACAATGATTAATCCCAGTCTCTTTGTTGTTCTCCTTTTAAAAAAATCCTAACTCAAAGACCAAGCTGGAGTGGATCGGAGGTCTATCTCCCAATCACTTGCTTGGTGGCCTGCAGTAAATATTGTACTTTGCTCTACAACCTGATGTTAGCAGACTGGCTTTGCTGACCCAGTTGGGTTCAGTAACACCTCCTTTCCTTTAAAATACTCTGGTCTCCTCCCAGCTTTGCTGGAGACATGCCTCAGGAGTCACATTCTAAGAAACCGAAGAATAAATAGCAAATGAATGTATGATACATCATTTGTGAACAATCTAACCCTTACTTGCCCTCTGGTAAGGTTTTACTGCAAAGCTTTTTAATGATTTTCACGTTTTAATGATTAGGTTACTCTTAGAAATTAGAGGTTTAGTTTACAACAAGAAACCTAATATTAAACTACTACTCACACCCACTGGGCAAGAACCACTTTCACCTGTTAATCTGTCCCACTGGTTTTACACTGAGTCCCAGCAAGTGGAAAAACTGGCAACCCAAGAAGGTGAGCACAAGCTGCAATAATGACAATGGCCTCTCTGCTAACTGGGAGGATCAATTAGGCTGACAAGGTAGCTCATCAGGTTCCCCATCTTCCCCTAACATTGCAGCTGTTCTGTTTCCAAGGCTGGAAATGGTACAAAGAGATTACATGTTCCTTGCACCAGAGTTTCACGTACAGTTCTAACAAACGGTTTATTAGAACCGGTTGGTTTCGAGGTTCATGGCTAATCAGAAAGAATATGTTTCATAGAGAGAAAAGCCCTGTGTTCATCCACCCACCATCTGTTAAGTGCCTAAGAAGTGCCAGGCAGTTGGAGATAGAGAGCTGACTGATACACAGTGATCCCTAGCTTCCCTGGCTTATGGAGGGAAGGGGGCCCAGACAGAAGAACAGTAAATTAAAATAAAAGTAATTGTAAATAAAGTTACAAAAATAATTACAAAGTGTGGTAGTTGCTAATAAGGATATAAAAAGAGCTAAGGATATGAAGAGCAACTTTCTTTCCGGTATTGTCAAAATAAAAATCCATACAATCTCTGGCCCCACTCAGTGGGTTAAGGATCCAGCGTTGCCATGAGCTGTGGTGTAGGCTGACAGCTGTAGCTCTGATTTGACCCTTAGCTTCGGAACTTCCATATGCCTCAGATGTGCCCCTAAAAAAACAAAAAAAAAAAAAACAAAAAAAAAATGCATCAATTTATTGACTGTAAATATACTCTAAAATTTACTTTTAAAAAGTAAATTCCAGCTGCTGACTTGTTACCTCTTTTTATGTTAAAAACTAAGTGGCATTCCAATTCCCTCCAGTAGAAGTGGTAATGCAGGGCAAAAGGCAGTGGGGGTTACTGAAAATGGGTCACTGAGGAGTGAAGGAAGCAGAAAAACAAAAAGTATGCCTTCAGTTATTTTGAAATTTGGCCTAGAGTGGGCCCTCTAAATGAAAAACACTCTTCCTTCTCCTCTTTGTCAAGACTACATAGCACCCTGCTTCCTGGCATCCATACTGCCTATCCTTACTAATTCCCTATTTGTCACTTTTTTTTTTTTTTGCTTTTGCTTTTGCTTTTTAGGGCCACACCCATAGCATATGGAAGTTCCCAGGCTAGGGGTTGAATTGGAAGAGATGTGGGTTTCTTCTGAAATAACAACTCAGAACTTTTCTTGCTCTGATACCCAGATGAAGCCAGGATTCACTTTTGGTTGGTCAGCTACAGCTGCCAGCCTACACCACAGCCACAGCAATGCGGATCCAAGCCATGTCTGTGACCTAAACCACAGCTCATGGCAATGCAAGATCCCCAACCCACCGAGCAGGGTCAGGGATCAAACCCGCATCTTCATGGATACTTGTTGGATTCATTTCTGCTGTGCCAGGAGCTCCCACACTTCTGTCACTTTAAGCAACTTCTGTAGACTATGCTGGGCACAAAAATCACCTGCGGAAATTTTTTTTTTTTAAGGAAACAGGAGTATATTCCAAAGAAGCAACCAACAAATCAACTCCATTTACACTGCAGACTGCCAAGTTAATTTAAAACACTAACCTTGCTTTCTGCAATAACTAACTTCAGTCCAAACATAATCACACCGACCAACCTTAGAGAAATATAAAGAAAATTATCAGAGGTACCTAACCTTTTCAAATGTGTCAAATACAATAACCTCCTGTTAAAACATACTTACTGCAAGATACATCTGACTGCAAATCTAACCCACACAGGCAATAATGTGAATTTCCATCAAGGAAGCTGTAAGTGCCAAATGACCAACCAAAAGCGAATCCCAGCTTCATCTGGGCCTCAGAGCAAAAAAAGTTCTTAATTGTCATTTTGGAAGAAACCCACATCTCTTCCAATTCAAAGGTAATTTCACCAAAGTTAATTCCAAGATTTTTGGTTTTTTACTTTTTCTCAAAATTATTCATAGACTAAAGACTCTAGATGTGTTCCCTGCTATTGCATCTCTGCTTTTTCTCATTTTATAAAGCCTGGCCTCCATTAAGTTATTAGAAAGTAACATCTGAAAGCTTCCACCTGGCCTTTCCCTAGTGTAAACCTACTGCTGTAAATTAACGGTGGGAGACATGGGGGACCTGTAGTTCACTCCTCTTGTCACAAATTGGGAATTGAAGAGGAATGATTTTTTTTTTTTTAAGATCTCCAAAGAATGAAAATCAATTTCCTTTCACCCAGCTCCTTTGTAACTTGCCAGAAAGTTCTCCCTTTAGTCTCTTAGGCATTACCCTCAAACTTTCCCATCACCTGTGCTGCTCCTTTCTCTCATGAAGAACACCAATCTCCATAAATTTGCACAGCTGCCCACTTCAGTCTCCTCGTCTTCTATTCAAAAGCCTCCAACTTCTCATTTCACTCAGAATAAATAACCAAAGGCCTATAAAGGCCACGTTCTGCACCATCTAGCCAGCCTGCCACATGATTAACTCTCCACCCTCATCTCCTATCTTACCTTCACTCCCTGCTCACACCTTTACACTAATTTTCTGCCTGGAATGCTCCCTATCCTAGAAGGGCTTTCTCAAATGTTACTGTCCCTTAATCCTCCACACCCCACACCATGTAAAACTGCAAACTTTCAACTTTCTATCCCGTCTATTTAACTGATTTTATTAACATTATCGCCAGTGTAAGGTCTAGGAATGCGGGGATTTTATCTGTTTTATTCACTGCTGAATCCCCAAGGTCTAGAACAGGAATGTTACCAGACAAAAGTTCAACAAGCACTTGAAAATGAAGGAAATATTTACTTAACAGATATTTGCTAAGCACCTATTTTAGGCCAAGTCAAGACAAGTAAGATAGTGGCCCTGACTTTAATACATCAAATGCATTACTGCACACAAAAGGGGACCGCAAATTACGGCTACCAGCACGTCACAGAACATGCCAAAAGCCCAAGAGGAAGAGGCCTCGGCTTCACCTTTATGGGTACCAGTCCAGCTTGCCACTTCTCGCGCGATTCTCCAGGGACGGTCCCCACAGGGTTTCCTCCGGTCCCCAGAGAGGGGAGGGGCCCAGTTGCCCACCCCAATCCTGAGAGGTTGCTAGTCGAGCAGCGCAACTTCCGGCCTCTTCACAACGGGCACAAGACTTAATGAAACAAATTTAAAAGCCTCAGCTATTCGGCTTCCGCTCTCTGCTTTGCGGACCACTCCCCACAATGGCCAAAGACCGAAAGCCCGCTCTATACAACTGGCCCTCATTACCCCATGCACCCTACTTCCGCGGTTCCCACCTGCTCCCAGCGTCCCCTTAGGCTCCTCCCTGCTGCGCGTGCGCGAGAAAACTCCAGGGTTCTGGCGAGGCTAGCGGCGCTCCGAGACTGGGCACGCCCCCAGAGTAGAGCTGTCTCCTGATTGGCTACCTCTCGCTCACCCGAGCGCAGTGGGGAAGGCCTGCGGCTGAGCTTCTAAAGGCGCTGCAGGGGGAGTCCTGTGCTGCCTGCTTCCGGCTCCTCACCGCCTCCGCGAGCTGCCTGGAATCCTTGCAGCCCTGCCGGCATGTCTCAGGTATAACGCGTGCCCGGCCTGGCTGCAAAGCTGCCGCGGGGCGGGAGGCTTAAGAGGGATCATTCCGCAGATATAACCTCTCAAGGTTTTTCCCTTCCGCGCTCTGCCCTTCTTCATGGACCCTTCCTTGCCCAGCCCTGACTCTTTGGACCAAGCCCTGAAAATGGAACTTAAAAGAGTTTTGGACTCCCAACAGCGCTACTCAGCCCACAACTGCTGGAAAGTTGCCCAAGAGAAGGACTTCGCAGTAAAGTAGGAACTGAGATCTGAGACGAGGGTCCTAAATAGATGGGATCTAGTGGGTTACGTGGATTGAAGAGTAAGGGAACCGAGTGCCCCATGCGGAAGGACATGTCAGGAATAAGGCAGCTAGGGGGCTATGGTTGAGAGCCTGGAGGTCAGGGCAATTAGGGGCCGAGTGTCTAGCGATAGGCAAGGGGCGGGTCGCGGCCTAAGAAAGGGTGACCTAGAGGCCTTGCTCTCCTTTAACTGCGGATGTTTTTCTGGGACCTAGCAGTGTGGGCGACCGTTGGCTTCTCTCCCCACTCTCCAGTCCGGGCACTGGGACAGAGGTCGGCGCTGGATGCCCTGGGCCCAGGGGGAGGGAGCCATCGGGCTCGGGCCTCAGACACCGCGCGCGCTCAAGCCCATTTCCTTTCTCAGCTGTTTCAAACACGGAGTCCTCAAGTCAGGGCTATCGTGAGATCCCCCGGTCTGCCCCGGTGGTGGGCAGGCAACTAGTTGGCCACTCTGCTTTTTCTGTGAAGCATATGCCCACTGCAGACGTCCTTAGCCTGCCCACTTCATCTTTGTTTCCAGCACCTGATACCTGGTACAGTGAGAGAGCCCAGTACTTAGTTGTCCTTCAATTGAGTGAACTGATGTGCTTTCCCTCCTGGTTTTTGCTGAACCTCTAGCTGCCCTGTTGAGGAGATAAGGAAAGACTGCTTTTCCTCAGCTGCGCTGCAGGAGGAATGCTGCCTTTCCAACTCCTTTATCCCCATTACTGAGCTCTATTCAGACCTGACCTCTCTCTTGATTTAGGCGGAGTTTGAGAAAGCTGCTGAGGAAGTTAAGAACCTTAAGACCAAACCAGCAGATGATGAGATGCTGTTCATCTACAGCCACTACAAACAAGCAACCGTGGGTGACATAAATACAGGTATGCTGAGATGAGGTTGTAGGGCCCCTACTCATCAAGGCAGGTTCAGCAGCTTTGGTTGGTGCTGAAACTCTTTAATCTGTGGGAACTTCACTCTCAAACCCACCCAAGGCCCTACTCTTCAGGCAGCCCCTGAGGTTTTAGCTGGGAAGGGTTTCCCACAGACCCTGGATGGGGTTCACAGATCCTGCAGTGATCTTGGTTTCTGGGTAGTTCAGATAGCAGAATTCAAATCGTACTTTGGGAAGGACTTTACTGGTTATCACCAGGTATTCCCATCTACCTGGTGAAGCAAAAACCCAGGCTTGGAAGAAACTTGCTCCAAGTTCTCAGCTCAGTGGCAGTTTTGTTGAACCGTACCACGTCCACCCCAGACAGGCAGGATCAGAATCAGAGTGCCAGGCAGCCATGCCAAACCTGGAAACAGAGAAGCAGCTGGCTTCCTGGGACACATCAGAAGCATTTTTGCTGACAGTGGTTCCAGGTGACTACTTGTTCCCTATCAAGAGATCTTGGTACTGGTTTTTGAGGCCTTGGTTTGGACCACCATGGTCTGTAAAATTTCTTTTCTGCCTTCATTCTGCCCCTAAGTCCCTAAAACTGCTGCTGCCTGTGTGATTTTCAACACAGCAGCACAGTGCAGTCTATGTAAGGACACAGAGGTGGTGGCCATAGTAGCATAGAAGGAGGTCACTCCCACCCTGTTCAGGAGAGTGAGCAGAGCTCCTAATTCTTCTTCACTTGGGGTGGAAGATAGAGCAGGTGGGCTGGCTGCTAAGGATCCTGAGCAGAGCCAAATCAAAGATCACAGTGGGGCCTTAGGTGAGAAAGGTCTTGTGAAGGTGAGTTTTACCCTGGGTTTATAAAACTCTGCATCTTCCCAAGGAGGCAGGAGAGATGAAGTGGTGGGGGGGCAGAGTGACTGAGACACTTTGCTCACAAACATGATTTTCACAAGACTGGCCTCTTCTCTGCTGTCACATAAGTATAGGTTAAACTGGCTTGAGAATCTGTCTCTTCCTGATCAGCTCACTCTAGGGCTGTGCTGTCTAAAACAGTATGCAGCTATCTAAATATAAACTGAAAATAGTTAAAATAAAATCAAAAGTTCAGTCCCCAGTCATAAAGCTACATGGCCCCTGAGTTGCACAGTGCAAATGAACAAGCTTTCCATCAGCATGAAAGGACTGTTGGAATGTGCTTCTCTGGGATTCCAGTGATGATTCTGTAGGTGCAGTTTTGCTCACATATCCCTGGGAAGCATCTCTGCAAGCACCTGGGGGGAGACTTGATGTTTCCCAGACACAGTGGTCCAGGCTATGGGGACTGCAGTTGCTCCCCTTGGCTTTCTTCTCAGCACAGTAGTGAACTAGGTCTGCAAGGAAGTGGTGTGTTTCCCAAGTGCAACTGATAGCAGGTCTCTACATATAAAACCATGGTATTACTTAAAGAAAGCTTGTCCTCAGGAAAACAACTCTCACAAATCAACAAGAAATACACTGACAATTTGGTGACAAAAAGAGGCAAGGATATGAACAAATAGTTCACAGAAAAGGTTATCTAGAAAACAATAACAATCATGCGGGAAAGAAATTGGGAAGAGTGAGAAGAAACTTTATAGTATTTCCCCTGTGGTGTTTGAATTTTAAGCCAGGTAAATGGATTTAGTACTTGTTTTAAAAAAAAAAAAAAAATTTAAAAGAGTTCCCATTGTGGCATAGCAGAAATTAATCCAACTACTATCCATGAGGATTCCAGTTTGATCCTTGGCTTCACTCAGGGGGGTGAAGGAGCCAGCGTGGCCGTGAGCTGTGGTGTGGGTCGAAGAAGCAGCTCAGATCCCTTGTTGCTGTGACTGTGGTGTAGGCCAGCAGCTACAGCTCCAATTCAACCCCTAGCCTGGGAACCTCCATATGCCGTGGAGAAAAAGAAAAAAGAAAAAAAAAGTACAATATTTTTAAAAGGAGAAATTATGGAGTTATTTAATTTATAAGACAAAGACTCTTGAGTAATTGAGAAGTTTCCCTCCTCTTTCTTTTCTCTATATTTTAAGTTTGGGTTTCTGTACTTGTGGGTTTCTGAAGGCAGTACCTGACATACTAGACCTATTTAACTCCATAGCAGAGCCCAGAAGGAATAGATGTAATGAAAGATGGTTTTCATGGCAAGAAAATTGATAAAGTTGTCCATTAAAACTTGCAGCAAGTCTAATATCTTTCCTTTCCTTGTTTAAGAACGGCCTGGAATTTTGGACCTCAAAGGCAAGGCCAAGTGGGATGCCTGGAATGGGCTGAAAGGTAATTAATCTTTTTCCCTCATTTGGGAAGCCCAGCAATAAAATACTCTCCATTAGGGGGTGGAGGGGGTGAAGAGAGAGGACACAGTGGATGAGGCATATGCTGGGGAACCTAGTGTGACCTGGGCCCAAATGAAAAAAACTGGGCCACCTCATTTTTTTTTCTCCTAATACCATTTATGCCTTTTCCAAAATCACCATCTCTGAGTCATGGTATTATCTGGAGAGAGTAGAGGCTGGGAACTAGGCCACTGACAAGACTGGGAGGTGATAGAGTTGGCTTGGGCTTTATATGCATTCAGAATAAGGGGTGGTTTCCTGTCCACACCTTCCTCTTTCCCCATAGGTCCAGGCAATGACCCCGTAGCCCAGGCAGCCCTCCCCAGTTCCCTCTAGCCAGAAAGGCACAGGAAAAAAAGGAGTGAGCTAATGCATGGCAAGGCTGCTTAGCTGGGTGAATGGAGCTATTATATGCTAAGCAACAGCAGCCAAGGAGTAGCTCAGCTCCGACTTAATCACGTGCTGCCTGTAGCAGCAAGACCTAAAAGTTGGCACTAAAGTGCCTGCCAGCTTTTGTGTCCTAGCTAGCTCATTTCTGAATAAGCCCTCTGTCTTCCTGAAAATGAGAAACCCTCAAATTCAAAAGGGGCCAGAAAACAATAAATACACTCCTAAGATTTGCAAATGAATGGAACAGAAATGTCTGTCTGGCCATTCTCATCCAGCATTTCCATACCATTCTCAGGCCCCATGTACTTGCCGTTGCTCCAGAACACACTCTAATTCCCAGTATCTCTCCTTCACTGTAGAATTCAGGAAACTGGGCATCACTGTCTATGGAGGTGGGGGGTTGCCGGTGTCCTCTGTATTCCCCTCCAAGAGCCAGCTGCTTATGCTCACAGTTCTTAGAGCTTTTCTCATAGCTTCTCTCTGGGGAGAAGAGGGTGTCTGGCTGTTTTTTCCTTAGTTTAACAGCTCTGAGAGATAAGAGCCCAACGGAGAAATACTTACTAGATTGAAGTTAATCATGGGACCAGTAGTCACTGCAGCTCCCCATGTTAGGCCTGACATGAAGTGGGGGACTCAGATGGCCAGCAGGCCAGTGATAGGCCTCAGGACAGCTGCACACACCTTATGGGCTCAGTGCTTTATGGGACATTCCCTGTGGGCCAGGCTCCTCAAGGACTTTAAGTCAAATCCTGGCCAGGGCTGTGAGGTATAGGTAGTAGATCTGCCCCCTTCATGAGCCTCAGAACATTAACCTGGGGCTTTAAACTCTGCTGCCTTTCTGCCATGCTGCCTCTCTGACAAATAATCTTCTTGATGCCTCATAGGGACTTCCAAGGAAGATGCCATGAAAGCGTATATCAACAAAGTAGAAGAACTAAAGAAAAAATATGGAATATAAGGGACTGGATTTGCCTGCCAGCTTTGCAGTTCACCTGACATAATGCCTTGTTTTTCTAATACTGTGGATGAAGTTAATAAATAAATAGTTAAGCCAGTTGCTCAAGACAGCCCAGGATGTAACGCCAGCAGATTAGGGGCTGAAATGGCTACTAACCCTCGCCGAGTAGTTTTTAATCATAGATCAATTAAAAGTACATTTGTTACTTTAAGTCTTTGGTAACCTGGGTTCTTGAATTTTATTGTATTCCATTCTCGCTTCACTTTTTCTGAAGATTTCACCTGGAAGTGTTTGAGCTTGCATTTTTCACACTCCTCTGTACTCTGCTGGAGGGTGGGACAGTCCTGGCATGTACTCACCTCTCATGAGGGGGAAAGGATCATAAAAGTGGCCTTTCCCACCTCCTTCCCCCAACTCCAGCCACACCGATCAGGCAGGCTGAAACATCAGTCTACAGGTCTTTCCAACTCTGTTGGGAATACTGCTGGCCTCATGCTCTGAGGAAGGCAGGGTTAGTATATGTTTGAGGTCTAGCCAGTCCATGGTTGCAAAGCAAACGAGCAAGGGTAGAAGCCCCAGTGAGGGTGAAATATGCATCTGCAGGGAGCATTCCCCGAGTCCCCCCACAGGCACAACCAAGTGGGGGAAGCAAGGGCACAGCAAGGAGTAGGGCATTCAGGACCTAGGAAGGGCAAGGGTTTAAGGCTGCAGAAGAGAAAAGCTGGAGCTTGACTGGAAGATGGAGGTGGTTGAATAGTAAGAAAGAAGAGACAGCTATCAGACAGTCTTTGCCACTTACTCCCCTCGGTCACTTCCACAGTCCTGCAAGGGAGGTGGTCATTTTCCCATTTTGCAGGATGCTTAGGCTGAAAGGAATTAAAGAGAAGCTCTTAGGCCAGGCAGTTCTCAGTTCTCCCCTCTAAAGCCTGTTCCCTGGTCTTAGGCTTGGTTCAACCTCACCCCAGAACAGTGAGGCTTCAGCATTAGTAACTTGCCCAAGGTCACTCAGCTGGTAAAGAAACTCAAAACCAGGGAGTTCCTGTGGCTCAACAGATTATGAACCTGACTGGTATCCGTGAGGATGCAGGTACAACCCCTGGCCTCACTCAGTAGGTTAAGGATCTGGCATTGCCGTGAGCTGCAATGTGGGTCACAGACAGACGCTCAGATCTGCTGTGGCTGTCTTGGATCTGCTGTAGCTATAGCTGTGGGCAGCAGCAAAGCTCTGATTTGACCCCTAGCCTGAGGCCTAGTCAAGCGTCATGCATGTCAAGAACCTAGTCCAAGAGCAAATTATCATTCCTTTGGTAACACTAGAGAGAGAGTGTGGGTAAGAAATGAACTTCCCAGTATTTTGCCCTGTTTCTAGCTTGTGAAAGGCAGCCAGGACCTGGCAGACATGTGCTCAGTCACAGTGTCACTGTGGTGCTGCTGGCCAGAATCTCAAGAAAGTAGGCCTGAGCCTGGGCAAGCTCTGATAAAGCTGATGCTGCCTGGCCCTCTGCAGTCACTTACGCTATGATCATACAATGACTACTCAGTATTTCTTCTCCAGCAGATCCCCATGGGAGAGAAACACTGGAATGAAAAGGTAGCTCCAAGGCCCATCTGCCCACTACTGGTGTGGCCTCTTGATTAATGGCCATCATTTGGGAGAACCCATGGGGCCAGTCTCCCACTTGCTCTTTGCTTCAGTTCTGAATTTCATCCCACAGTGCCTTAAGGTGGGGACTATACCTCCTGGCTGTGTAATGGGTGTTACTGTGCCCATTATTCCAATGAGAAAATAAGTCTCAGATGATGTGAGTGGATCCAAACCCAGGGCTCTGGCCAGGAGGGCCCTGCTCATCCTCTTCCATCACATTCCCTCTTGTGGACACAGGCAACCCCTCACTGTTCAGCCCCTCTGCCCATAAGATGGTGGAGATGACCCCCATCTTCCTAGTCTAGCATATAAGATACTATGAAATCCCCCACCTGCTGGCAGTTCCTTCCAGAAAGCAAGTTCCCTCTCTAAAATTGGTGTGATGCCCAGACAAGCTGTACTTTTAAAAGCACCTAAGGAGGGGAGTTCCCATCATGGCTCAGAGGAAATGAATCTGACTAGTATCCATGAGGACACAGGTTTGATCTCTGACCACAATCAGTGGGTTAAGGGTCAGGTGTTGCTGTGCCTGTGGTGTAGGCTGGCAGCTACAGCTCCAGTTCAACCCCTGGCCTGGGAACCTCCATGTGTTGCCGATGTGGCCCTACAAAGGCAAAAAAAAAAAAAAGTACCTAAGGAGATTCTGAGGCTCTGCCAGGTTTGGGAGAGGCCCTCCCCACTCACTATAAAGCAGTAGTACCAGTTTCTCAGAAAGTAATATAGGTCTGATAGTCTGTGAACACATCCCCAGCAATCTGTGGGGAGCTGTGCCTTCTCCTATGGCCTCTGCAGGAGTGTACACACAGCCTAGAGAGGGCTCTCAGGTGTCATCCGGGGGAAAATGAGTGAGTGGGGAGCAGGGCAGGACACCATTCTTCACCCCTTCTTGGTGAAGCACCCACAGCTTCCCTGTACAACCTCACCTCCAACCTGACATGTGAATCCCACTTAAGTCTCTCAGGTGCTGGATCACCTATCTTTTTAGAGCCACACTTCCTTCACCTGGAAAATGGGCTAAAGTGCTTGGCACAATGCACAGGGAACAGCAATCTTCTAGCAGCCTGGAGGTCTTCCCTCAGCATCCATATCCTCAGTTCTTCCCTCTCCACTGTCTGGACAAGCCTTGGCATTAGGACATGGGCTGCTGCTCTCCCCTTGGCAGTGCTTCAATAGTTGTGGGGGGGAGGGCAACCACGTAAGAAGCGTGGGTTGTCCTAGAATGTTCTCTCTATACCAAAGGAGTTCCAAGATCCAAAAGCCTAGGAACTGCTGCTGAAGATCAGTGTCCCAGCAGGATGTCTTGGGGGGACACGGAAAAGTGGCCAGATTGCAAGTCAGGGGACCTTGGCTCAGCCACTGCCCAGGTTACATAGACCTGGGGCAAGTTATGTCACCTCTGTAAGCCTCAGCTTCTGACACTAAGCAGAAGGTCACGTATCCAGCAGAGCAAGGAAGGCAGGGAACGAGAAGGCCCCAGAGGTGGCTGACTTGACAGGAGTTGGGCTGGGAAGTTGTGAGGGGGTGGTTTAAACAACCAGGTGAATAAAGGTGTGTAAAATTAAATTACAGGTGTTTGGAGTTGAGGCCAAGAGAAAGAGAAAGAGCCAAGAGAAATTACCAGGAGAGGCAGGCTTTAAGGGACTGTGGTGCTGGGCTGGCAAAATAGCGCCTCCACCCTTGGCAGCTCCTAGGGAAAAGAGGGTTAGAATGTTTCTTCCTTTATTTATTTGTGTGGGTTGGATTGTGTTCCCCCAGGAGATATGCCTTCCTGCAGCACACCGGACCTGTGGTTGTGAGCCTATTTGGAAATAGGATCTTTGCAATTGTAATTAGGATAAGGATCTTAAGGATAAGGACAAGATCATCCAGGATTAAAGTTGGGCCCTAATCCAATGACTGGTGTCCTAATAGGAGAGAAGAGAGGGCAATTTGAGATGCAGAGAGACACAGAGAAAAAGGCAACGTGAACATGGGGACAGAGAGTTATGCAGCTACAAGCCAAGGAATGCCAAGTGTCACAGGCAACACCAGGCTCTGAAAGAGCCAGGAAAGGAACTTTCCTCTCAGTCTCTAGTAGGAACCAACCCTGTAGATAATTTGAATCTGGACTTCTGGCCTCTGTCTTTTTAGGGCCACACCCACAGCATATGGAGGTTCCCAGGCTGGGGGTCAAATCAGAGCTATAGCCGCTGGCCTACACCACAGTCACAGCAATGCCAGATCTGAGCCGGGTCTTCGACCTATACCACAGCTCATGGCAATGCCAGATCCTTAACCCACTGAGCGAGGCCAGGGATCAAACTCATGTCTTCATGGATGCTAGTCTGGTTCATTAACCGCTGAGCCACAACGGGAACTCCTAAATTACCCAGTTTAGTTTTTATTTGACTGCTCAGGGTGGAGAGGTAACCAGGACTCTGGCTCCTCAAGGGCTGGGAGCACATCTGTCAGCTCTTGGGTGGGGGGCCCAGTCAGAGGCAGGAGCAGAAGGAACAAAGTCAAGGAGAAAGAACACAGACCCCATTCTTGATGAAAAGAGTATCATAATCACAATGTACAAAAGGTCTGTGGGATGGGAGATATTGTTGCAGCAATTTGGGGGGAATATAATCTGCCAGAGATTTATTTATTTGTGTGGGTTGGATTGTGTTCCCCCAGGAGATATGCCTTCCATATCACCTAAGGCTGCCATCAAATTGTCCTTTCTAGAGAACTGAACATCCTCTTTTTGCTTAAACTAGTTTGGCATGGCTTTTTGTCACTTCTTGGCTACCACAGTGTAATGCACATCTCACAGGGCTGTTCTAAGGATTAGGTGACAGAATGCTTGCAAAAGTTATTACACCACAATGAAAACTATAGGAGCTTCCTCCCTCCTTTTCCTTCCCTTCCACTGACCTTTCATTGCCCCTAGGGATGGTGGGAACTGGCAACTAATGCCGTCTTTGTTGCAACACAGGAGTAGCAGCAACTTTATCACCATGTACAGATCATACCCCTTGCTTACAATTACAGTCTCAGTCTAGGGAATTTTGTAATGCATTTGCCCAGCCCAATGCAGACAGAGCTCTGCTCTTAAGCAGTAATCTTTTTTCCTTCTACTCACTAACAAATACTTCCATCAAGACACTCCCAAACTGCACTGACTTCACATGAAGCAAAAGCTTTTGCAAACTCATTTTTTAAGAGTTTTAAACAACCTTTACAGATGCAGTTTCTTTACAACATACCCCATCCTCTTTCTTATCCCAGTTCCAGACTGTGCTGCATTTTAAAAAACATTTTTCTGGGAGTTCCTATTGTGGCTTAGCACGTAGTGTCCGTGAGGATACTGGTTCAGTCCCTGGCCTGGCCTGGCCCAGTGGTTAAGGATCCAGCGTTGCCACAGTTCGAAGGTGTGGCTTAGCTCTCATGTTGCTATAGCTGTGGCATAGGCCAGCTGCTGCAGTTCCAATTAGACCTCTAGCCTAGGACCTTCCATATGCTTGGGGTTTGGCCCCTAAAAAACAATTTTTTTTCTGATTTGACAAACAATGTGCAGAGTTCCCATCTTGCGTAGTGGAAATGAATCCGACTAGGAACCATGAGGTTGCAGGTTCAATCCCTGGCCTCACTCAGCGGGTTAATGATCTGGTGTTGCCGTGAGCTGTGGTGTAGGTTGCAGACGGGGCTCAGATCTGGCATTGCTATGGCTGTGGCAGTGACATAGTCCAGCAACAACAGCTCCAATTAGACCCCTAGCCTGGGAGCCTCCATATGCCACGGATGCGGCCCTAAAAAGACAAAAGACAAAAGAAAAGAAAAGAAAAGAAAAGAAAAGAAAAGAAAAGAAAAGAAAAGAAAAGAAAAGAAAAGAAAAGAAAAGAAAAACAGTGTTCATGTATTGCAGAAAACTTGGGAAATACCAGAAATATAGAAAAGAGAACAAATTATATCTCATAATCTGATAGCATACAACAAGAATTGCATTGTATATAAAGTTCTATAACCTGACTTTTCTCCCCTTATAGTATATTATGAAAAATGTCTGCATAATATTTGCATCACATTGTTGGACTGTAATTAGCAACACCCAATTTTTGCTATTATAATTTGCAAAACTTCTTTATATGAAAATCTTTGAAAATGTCTTGATTTTTCACCATTACAATATAACTTACTGATTCAAAAATAGATGATCTTTTATACATATTACATTATTCCCATAAAAATCCCCTACTGGTAATGTACAAAATTGCCTTTTCATCATCACCTCCTTGCCAGCATTGAGTATTATCATTTAAAAATTATTTCATTTTTACAATGTGGCAGGTAAAAACTGGTGTCTTGCAGTTTGAGATTCCTTTGAAAATGAGACGATTTGAGGGTTGTCGTTTCTCACTATCTCTCTGCCATCTTGCACAATTTTGCGTTGTTGCTTAGTTGGAGCATAGTCTGCAACTCTTGTCCCAGACGGTTCTTTCTCAGTTCTACCTCTGCTCTCTAAAATCTCATTCTGCCAGAGCACAAAGCTAGATGTTTTCCATTAACCAAGTCATGGTGAACCGGTTAACTTGGAAGTCCCTCGAGTAGGCGGCAGGAGTGCCTAGTGGGGCAGAGGCGCCTCCCCCTGGGCTGGACAGGGTGGGCTAATGCCACAAGCAGAGGGGGCAACATATGCCACCTGGCTTTTTCTGGCCTCACTGAGTGTAGCATGCGAAGAAGCGATCCAGATTCACACACTAACACAGAACCCTGAGTTCACAGCAGGGTGGATGGAATGGTGTTCCAGGTGTTCCCTGAGGGAGGGAGCCGCTTTCCAGCAACAGCAGCCCTAGGACAGAACAGCTGCGTGCCCACCTTCAGAGGGTTTGCAGAAGCAGGGGTCTGCAGAAGCAGGTGACTGCAGAACAAGAAAAACTGTCCTTTTTTTAAAGCTACACTGAACTTTGAAGGACTATTTAAGGACTTTAGACTTACTTGTTTCTGTCCATTTTGATATGAAATGTTTCAAACATACAGAAAAATGATTATTTTTTACAGTGAGCACTCAAGTAACCCCCACCTATATTTTCACCACAGCATTGTACTCTAGTTGTTTTATCATACAGCAATCCATACACTACTCTAGCCAGCGACAAGAATTATTTTTGGATGCAGTTCTTTTTTAAAAATTTTAGTTTATTTTTATTTATTTTACTAAGCTATAGTTGATTTACAATGTTGTGCCAATTTCTGCTGTACAGCAAAGTGACCTAGTCATACATGGGTGCATTTCAAAGTAAGTTGCAGGCGGAGTTCCTATTGCGGCTCAGCGGTAATGAACCCGCCTAGTAACCATGTGAACTCTGGTTTGATACCTGGCTTCGCTCAGTGGGTTAAGGGTCTGGCATTGCTGTGAGTTTTGGTGTAGGTTGAAGATGCAGCTCGGATCCCGTGTTGCTGTCGCTGTGGTACAGGCCGGCAGCTACAGCTCCAAATTCGATCCCTAGCCTGGGAAACTCCATATGCCAAGGATTCGGGCCCGGGAAAAAAAAAAAAAGTTAAGTTGCAGACGTTACTATGATTCTTCCTGAATATTGTCAACTTAAAAAAATGCACAACCTAAAAGATGAGAGTTAAATTTTATTTGGGGCAAAATTAGGAAGGACTTAAGCCCAGGAGGCAGCATCTCTAGTAACCCTGAGAAAACCACTCTGAGGAGGCTAGGGGGGAGTTAGGATATATAGGAGTTTTTGCAACAAAGGGCAGGTAGTGTTTTTCTATGGGAAAATGCAAAGGTCTGGGCTCATTGAAATCATTCTTTTGATATTCACCTCAGCCATCTGGGGGCAGTATCCTGGGTTTTCATCACCTGAGCTTCCTCAGGGTTTGCTGTTAGGAATGGCTGCAGTCTGCTGGCTGCTAGATGGTAGGTATTCTTTGTTTCCTTCCTGAGTTCTCTTAGGGTTATTGGCTCATTAAAGCTACTATTAGTCACGAGGAGCAGACATCACCGTGAAGGATTTAGTGTTTTTCTAGACAAGAGATGCAAGAATTGGGCACATAAAATCTTCTCCTTAAAATATCTGTCTAAAGACCTGTTCTTCCAGTTTTCACAGAGCATGGAGTGCCTCACTCCTGGTTTCCACCCTAAGCTCTGCTTTTGGGGTGCTGCAGGTCATCAGTGGCTCATGATTTAATCCATGTAGAGGCAGATGGCAAGTGCCAAACTCCAGTTCAAAATACTTAAACATATAAATTATTAAGTAGAGTTCAACATTTGCTTATTGTTTTATTATTTATTTGGGGTACAATTTATTTACAATAAAATGCAGAAATCTTAAATGTACCAACTGATAAGGTTTTTGTTGTTGTTTGTTTTTAGTTTCCTTTTTCCAGGTTGGTAAGGAACTATAATTCTTTTTTTTTTTTCAACTGATAAGTTTTAACAAGTACTTGTACCTGCACAACCCAGATCCCTCTCAAAATATGGATAGAACACTACTATCAACCCAGAAAATTCCTTCAGTGTCCTCTCCCAACAGGTATGTCATGCTCCCAGAGACAAACACTGCTTATTTTTTTCTATCGTAGATTAGTTTTCCCTGTTCTACAACTTCATGTAGGTGAAACTGATAGGGATGGAGTAGGCACAGGTAGTTATAGAAATCCCAATAAAGATCATAAATAGAGAGGGAAATCTAGGGGACTTTGGGAGATCACTCTAAGTTAATAAATTGTTCAAAAAAGTCATCAGAACAAGGTAGGCTTGCTTGACTGGTTGAAGTGCGAGAATTGCATCAGGTCATTGGGTGGGGGATGGGATGAGTCCTGCATTGAGATTCAGACCAAAGGAAGAAGTTTGATTTGAATACACAACCTTATTGGATACCAAGGACAAGCTACTAATCCAGGAAAGAGGAAGAGGCGGTCTTTTCCGACACCTACTCCCCTTGGATGATAAAACTGTAGCCACCAGATCCTGGATTCTTGGGGCAGAGCCTCTGTGCCTGCCCTCTTGCAACTCTCACAAGCGTCCTATTCTAGTAAATCTATTTCTTGCCTATCACTTTGTCTCTTGCTAAATTCCTTCTGCTCAGAGGCATAAAGAACCTGAACCTCGGTAAGTCCAGACATAGGGTGAGTGATTCTAATTTAAAACCATGGCTTCAAGTCCTAATCTGGGTTTAGGCTGGGTTTGAGCCCTGGCTTATGGGTTCAGGTACCAACCTGGGTTTTGGCTGGCTTCGAGTCCTGGCTCATGGGTTCAAGTCCCAGTTTGTGTTCTGGCCACTTTCAGGTCGTTAATGCTGGCAGTTTCAAAACCATACATTTGGAGTTCCCATCGTGGTGCAGTGGTTAACGAATCTGACTAGGAACCATGAGGTTGCGGGTTTGATCCCTGGCCTTGCTCAGTGGGTTAAGGATCCGAAATTGCCGTGGGCTGTGGTGTAGGTCGCAGAGGCAGCTCGGATCCCGTGTTGCTGTGGCTCTGGCATAGGCTGGCAGCTACAGCTCTGGTTAGACCCCTAGCCTGGGAACCTCCATATGCCGCGGGAGCGGCCCAAGAAATGGCAAAAAGACAAAAAAAAAAAAAAAACATACGTTTGTTTCCTTTGTGTGAGGTATCCTTCACTCCATCTAAGGACACTTTATTATGTGGAAGGAAACTATCACACTGTAGGGCCTGCTGGAAACCCAGTTTTCATTTGGGATGAGGGAAAAACTTTTTCCATTAAATAGAATTTAATTTAAAATGACAGTGGGGGAGTTCCCATTGTGGCTCAGAGGTAACGAACTCGACTAGTATCCATGAGAACTCGGGTTTGATTCCTGGCCGCATTTAGTGGGTTAAGGATCTGGCTTTGCAATGAGCTGCAGTGTAGCTTGCAGAGGTAGCTCAGATCTGGCATTGCTGTAGGGGTGTGGTGTAGGCTGGCAGCTGCAGCTCTGAGTCAACCCCTAGCCTGGGAATTTTATATGCCAGGGATGCAGCCCTAAAAAGACAAAGAAAGAAAGAAGGAAGGAAGGAAAGAAGGAAGGAGAGAGAGAGAGAGAGAGAGAGAAAGAAAGAAAGAAAGAAAGAAAGAAAGAAAGAAAGAAAGAAAGAAAGAAAGAAAGAAAGAAAGAAAGAAAGAAAGAAAGAAAGAAAGAGAGGAAGGAAGAAAAGAAACGGCAGTGGAAAACACCTTTAAGAGAGTACAAAGATAAGCCACTGAGTGGGAAAATATGTTTGCAATCCATCTATCCTACAAAATACTCATGCAGAATATATAAAGAACTCCTACAGGTCAATAACAAAAAGACAGATAACCCAGTGGAAAAATAGAAAGACTTGAATTTCTCAAAAGAGTTTATCCAACTGGCCGAAAAACATGAAAAGGTTCTCAACCTGACTAGTCATTAAGCCAATGTAAAAAAAAAAAAAAAAATTATATGCTACAAGTACACAGCCATCAGAATGGCAAAAATACGAAAGAAAAAAAAAAATGTCCAGCGTTAGCAAGGATGTAGAGCAACCAGAATGCTCATACATGGCTGATGTTTCATCAGCATAAATATTTCAGCTCAAATACTTTTTTCAATTGTGTGGCAGTACCTAGTAAAGCTAAATGTGTGTACCCTATGGCCCAGTAATTCAATTCCCAGGTATATACCCAAGTGATATGCATATACATATTCACAAAAAGACTTGCACAAGTAGTTCATAACAACACTTCATGATAGCCCCAAACTGGGAACAATCCAAATGCTCATCAACAGGAAAATAGACAAATAATATAGAATGTTACATGGAGTAATAAACGGACAAATGACAACCTCATGCAACAATATAGATGAATATCATAAACATTATAGTGAGTGAAAAAGAGACACAAAAGAGCACAGATCTAAAATGCTTAAAATAGGAGTTCCAGTCGTGGCGCAGTGATTAACAAATCCAACTAGGAACCATGAGGTTTCGGGTTCAATCCCTGCCCTTGCTCAATGGGTTAACGATCCGGCGGCATTGCCGTGAGCTGTGGTGTAGGTTGCAGATGCAGCTCGGATCCAGCGTTGCTGTGGCTCTGGCGTAGGCTGGTGGCTACAGCTCCGATTAGACCACTAGCCTGGGGATCTCTATATGCCGTGAGAGCGGCCCAAGAAAACGGCAAAAAACAAAATAAATAAATAAATAAGTAAAATAAAATAAATAAAATGCTTAAAATAGTAGCAAATCAAGAGTTCCTGTAGTGGCTCAGTGGTTAACCTAACCAGCATCTGTTCAATCCCAGGCCTCGTTCAGTGGGTTAAGGATCCAGCGTTGCCGTGAGCTATGGTGTAGGTCACAGATGTGGCTCAGATCCCTGTTGCATTGTGGCTGTAGTGTAAGCTGGCAGCTATAGCTCTAATTCGACCCCTAGCCTAGGAACAGCCATATGCTGCGAGTGAGGCCCTAAAAAGACAAAAGACAATAAAATAAAATATTAGCAAATCAAATCCAGCAAAATACAAAAGAGATAAAATGAGATTTATTTCAAGAATACACGGTTGGCCTAACATTCAATCGCTTTAATTCATATTGAAAGACAAATATATATATATATATATATATATATATATATATGATTACCTCAGTATATGGAGGAAAAGCACTTGGCAACTGTCATCCCCACAGTATACTCACGACAAAACTCTCAACAAATTAAGACCTTAAGGAATCTTCTTCAACTTGATGAAGGGTATGAACAGTAAAACAGCCTCATGGTGAAAGGCTGAATGCTTTTCCCTTAAGATTAGGGTCAGTCTAATTAGGGACCACTCTTACCACTACTATTAAACTGTGTACTAGAGGGTCTAACGAGGCCCTCTTGATATTTCATTGATGAAATAAAAGTCATCTAGGTTGGAAAGAAAGAAGTAAAACTACCTTTATCCACAGATAATATGACTACATCAAAAGAAAAACCCAAGGAATCTACAAAAAATCGATGAGAACTAATAATCGAGTTTAGTGCTATCACAGAATTAAGAGGTATTCTTTTACTTTCGATTTTTCAAAGAGTTTCTTTTTTTTCTTTTTTTCTGCACCTGTGGCATGTGGAAGTTCCTGGGCCAAGTATTGAACCCATGCCACAGCAGCAATCTGAGGCACAGCAGCAACAACTGCCAGATCCTTAATCTGCTGTGCCACAATGGTACTCCTCAGATATGTATTTTGAAAATATTTTCTGCAAGTTTGTGGCTTACCTTTTCATTCTCTTTCCAGTGTCTTTCACAAAGCAGAATTTAAAATTTCTTCCATGGATCGTGCTTTTGGTATTTTATCTAAAAAGCCATCACCAAATCCACGATCTCCCAGATTTTGTCTTACATTTCCTTATAAGAGTTTTAAAGCTTTGGAGTTCCCGTCGTGGCGCAGTGGTTAACGAATCCGACTAGGAACCATGAGGTTGCGGGTTTGATCCCTGCTCTTGCTCAGTGGGTTAACGATCCGGAGTTGCCGAGAGCTGTGGTGTGGGTCACAGACGTGGCTCGGATCCCACGTTGCTGTGGCTCTGGCGTAGGCTGGCAGCTCAGCTCCGATTAGACCCCTAGCCTGGGAACCTCCATATGCCGCAGGAGCGGCCCAAGAAACTGCAAAAAAGACAAAAAAAAAAAAGAGTTTTAAAGCTTTGTATTTTATATTTAGGACTATGATCCATTTTGAGTTAGTTTCATGAAAACTTTAAGGTCAGTGATTTGAATAATTTTTTATTACAAGTGGATGTGCAGTAGTTTTTTTGTTTGTTTGTTTTTGTTTTTCTTTTGTCTTTTGTTTTTTAGGGCTGCACCTGTGTCTTATGGAGGTTCCCAGGCTAGGGGTCTAATCAGAGCTATAGCTGCAGGCCACAGCCACAGTCATAGCAACGCCAGATCCAAGCCATGTCTGCGACCTACACCATAGCTCATGGCAACGCTGGATCCTTAACCCACTGAGAAAGGCCAGGGGATCGAACCCTAAACCTAATGGTTCCTAGTCGGATTCATTTCTGCTGTGCCACGTCGGGAACTCCAATGTACAATAGTTCTAACACTCTTTGTTGAAAAAACTACCATTTCTCCATTGAATTGCCTTTGTTTCTTTGTCAAAGATCAGTTAACTGTATTCTATTCTACTGTTTTACTTGTCTATTACCACACTATCTTGATTACTGTAGCTTTAATTGGTCAACTGATTTTTTTTTTTTTTAATTTCATTTTATGGCCACACTCATGGCATATGGAAGTTCGCAGGCCAGGGATCAAATCTGGGCCACAGCTGTGGCAATGCTGGGTCCTTAACCAACTGCGCCAGGCCAGGGATTGAACTGCACTTCCGCAGTGACCCAAGCTGCTGCAGCTGGATCCTTAATACACTGCACCACAGTGGAACTCCAGTGAACTGATTTTTGACAATGGTTCCAAAATGATTGAATGGGGAACAGGATAGATTTTTTGACAAATGGAGCTAAAACAACTGCAATATACCTGGAAAAATGTTAAATCTGTCCCTTTTTTCACACCATATACAGAACAACTCAAAATGGATCATAGACCCAAATATCAAAAGTAAAACTATAAAACTATTAGAAGAAAACATAAGAAAATATTTGAAACCTTTGGGTAAGCAAAGATTTCTTTCTTTTTTTTTTGTCTTTGGCTTTTTTAGGGCCACACCCTTGGAATATGGAGGTTCCCAGGCTAGGGGTCCAATAGGAGCTGTAGCTGCTGGCCTACACCACAGTCACAGCAACTTGGGATCAAAGCCACATCTGCGACCTACACCACGGCTCACAGCAACGCCAGATCCTTAACCCACTGAGCAAGGCCAGGGATGGAACCTGCAACCTCATTGTTCCTAGTCGGATTCACTTCCTCTGCACCATGATGGGGACTCCACAAAGATTTCTTAGGACACAAAGAGCACAAAGTACAAACCATAAAGAAAGAAAAATTTTTTAAGAAAAAAATTAATAAATTGCATTGCATCGTAATTAAAACTTTTACTCTCCAAAGATGTAATCAAGAAAATGAAAATAAAAGGGCAAAGCTAGACTGGGAAAAATGTATTCGCAATACATTTATCTGTCAAAGGACTTGTATCTAGAATTTGTACAGAGTTCTTACAATGCAATAAAAAGAAGATAAAGAGTCAAATTTCTAAAAATTGGCAAAAGAGTCTAATAGTCACTTCACAAAAGCCCTGAGCCACTACAGTCAAATACTTAACCCACTGTGCCGCAGTGGGAACTCCAAGTACGGCAACTTTTATTGTGAGGAGGGAACAAAGACTTGGTGTACAGATTCCAGAAGATGAAGACAAGAAGTCCCAAACTAGGAGTTCCCATCGTGGCTCAGTGGCTAAGCAACCCGACTAGTGTCCATGAAGACGAGAGTTGGACCCTGGCCTGGCTCAGTGGGTTAAGGATCTGGTGTTGCCTTGAGCTGTGGTGTAAGTCACAGATGCGACTTGGATCCCGAGTTGCTGTGGCTGTGGTGTAGGCTGGCAGCTACAGCTCTGATTGGACCCCTAGCCTGGGAACCTCCATATTCCTAGGGTGTGGACCTAAAAAGACAAAAAATAGCCAACCCCTTCTCTGAGTTCCTACAATATCCTACAGGTATGTCTATTGGTGGACTGATTACATGCATGGAATTTAAGTGATCTGTTTATGTGTCTGTGGTCCCCACCACCTACCAGACAATGGAATTGGAGTTATACCTGATAGACAGTAGATATTCTGAAAGAATGAATCTTTTTAGGAAGCATTGGAGCTCCCTCTTGAGGCCAACTGTCATTGTAGGGGAGGTCTCCACAAGCTTACTCAAGTCCTGATGTGCTGCCTTTTCTTGTGGTGCCTGGAAAGGGCACTGTGAGAGCAGACTTCTGCTGAATCCTGAGGGTTTTATGTAGAGCTCAGTCCTGGACCCACTACCTGCCTCATGTCACTTGCAGGATGTGGCACCTTAGGGATATCTGCTTCCCTGGCCTGCCTCCTATACTCCTCCCCTCCCCAGAACCACCCCCTCAACTATGGATCCAGGTGATCTCAGGCTGTGGCACCCTTGAGCTTTTGAAAGAAGCTGTTCCCTGTTTTTCCTCAACTGGTATCTCCCTCCTCTATCCCACCCACCCTCATGGATACTTTTCTATCCCAGGACTCTAAGTGCTATACTACAATTATCTGTTAACACAACTGCTAGAGGGAAAAATCAAAGAGGCAGGAGGCCAGAGTGCCAAAACTTCAAGTGAGTTGTATTGACCAACAGCCTGGCCAGGAGCACTGAGAGAGAACTCAGGCTCCCCACTGCCTAGGGAGCTGTTAGTTACAAAGGACAAGGGGTAGTTTCTATTTTTAGCACAGTCAATATTCAAGGGTTGGGGAAGGCAAACTCCTTAGGAATGTGGATAATGGTTTGGGGTAAAGAGTAGAGGGAAATTGTAAAGGAACATCCCATGACAAATGACTGTTCAAATTTAACTGGTCTCCAAGACAGCTCATTGCTGGGAAGGGATGAGCCTTCTAGACTGTAAGTCTGATTAGAGTTTGGTGGGGCCTAGCAAGCCATGTCTGATTCCCCACCTAAGAACAATTACCTGCTCCCTCCTGGTGAGGTCCTTGAAGGCAGGAGATGTGTCTTCTTCATCTCTGTATCCTCAGGGCTTAGCCACATCAATCCTCAATAAATATTTGTTAAATGGCTGCATGGCTGGATGTCAAAATTCCACTTACTTCTTGCTTTACTCTACCCTACCCCTTCAAAGATATTTCACAATAAATTATATTAATAAACCTTCATTGCAATCCTCCATTACTGTAATTACAATGTTTTCTGCCATAATAGTTAACTCAAAAATCTCAATGGCTCAATACAATAGAATTTAATTCCTCACTCAGAGAAAGCTCCAAACAGATTTCCCACTCTGTGAATGGCCTCTTCCAGGGTCCTGACTCTGCCTTCCCCTACAGCCTTGGGGTCCGTATTTAGCCTGTGGATTAGGAAAGACAGTGGAGGTTTTAATTGGCCAGGGCTGTGATGGACAAGCTTCGTTTGTGCCGATATTCCATTGGGTAGAATTCTGTCATATGGCACACTTACTCTGAGGGAGGCCAGGAAATGTCTGGCTGTGTGTGCCCAGAGAGAAGAGGAAATGGATTTGCTTGGTAGCCAGTCAGTCTCTGCCACACATGAGTTAATGGGATTTCATTCTGTTACCAATTGAAAGATAAAGGAGTTTAGATTCAGCTTTGTCCTTTACATGGCCAGACTATTTTAATATCAGAAGGGTTTTTATGATTAGAGAGGAGCACTTCTCATCACTTGTATGGGAAAGAATGCAGTCTTTATTAAACACAGCCATTTTTCTGTTTGACAGTGCCTGTGGCATGTAGAAGTTCCCCGGTCAGGGATCGAACCTGAGCCACAGCAGTGACAATGCTAGATCCTTATCCTGCTGAGCCACCAAGGAATTCCACACAATTTTAATAAACCACATTCAGGGAATAATTTTTCATAAACATTTGCACAATGATTACAGACGTAGTTCAATAAATTTTCTGAACAATTTAAACTAAAATTAGAGCATTATCATGACTGATTATTTGAAGCTTCAAATACTCTAATATTTCTAGGGCTGCACCCAAGGCACATGGAGTTTCCCAGTTTAGGGGTCCAATCGGAGCTGTAGCTGCCGGCCTACACCAGAGCCACAGCAACTTCGACTTAGACCATAGTTCATGGCAACACCAGATTCTTAATCCACTGAGCGAGGCCAGGCAACGAACCTGTGTCCTCATGGGTGCTAGTCAGGTTCGTTAACCGCTGAGCCATGATGGGAACTCCTGACTCACTGTTGTATAACTCAAGTTTTATTAGCCCACAGCCATGCCCTTCATTCAGAGGGTGTCTGTGGCTCCTTTTGTACTATAATTGCAGAGTTAAGGAGCTGTGGCAGAGACTATATGGCCTGCAAAGCCTAAAATATTTACCATCTGGCCCTTTAAGAAAAAATCTAGGCGTTCCCGTCATGGTGCATCGGAAACAATCCAACTAGGAACCATGAGGTTGCAGGTTCAATCCCTGGCCTCCCTCAGTGGGTTAAGGATCTGGCATTGCCATGAGCTGTGGTATAGGTGGCAGATGCAGCTCGGATCTGGTGTTGCTGTTGCTGTGGCTGTGGCATAGGCCAGCAGCTACAGCTCCTATTAGAACCCTAGCCTGGGAACCTCCATATGCCTTGGGTGCGGCCCTAAAAAGAAAAAACGAAAAACAAAAGAAAAAAAATTTAGACTGAAAGAAAATATCCACAATGACTACAAAACCAATTACTACATTTACATTGAAACATACTTCAGAATATTGACACCATGGGATTCATCTTATAATCATCACCTTTACAGTTGTTCTTTTACCTTTGTGGGCTTATGGTGGGGTTTATTGTGATACCTTTTAGGAATACAGCAAAAAGACCTGAAAAGGGAGGAGGAGGAAATGGAGAGAAGGGAAGAAGGAGGGGAATGAGCAAGAGGAGGGAACATGCTTGCTTTATGGGGACTCATTTTAATTAACTAGGGCAACTCAAGGTTTTATCTCCTAGAATTCAAGGAATATGACCTAGAGAGTTCTCTTCTTTTAGAGTCTTGCTTAATCCACCACCTTGCAACACACTCTCAGGGCTCTTTCTTTGAGACTTTTTGTGACCATCAGTGCTACTAGGTCCTTGCTACTCTCCCTGGTCACCCCCACTTGCCCATGCTGCCTGTACTCACTTGCAAACAGAGAGAACATGTTGGACACAGTTTTTTGTTTGTTTGTTTGCTTTTTAAGGGCTGCACCAGCAGCATATGGAGGTTCCCAGGCTGGGGTTCTAACAGGAGATGTAGCCGCCAGCCTATGCCACACCCACAGCAACGCCAGATCTGAGCCCCAAATGCAACCTACACCACAGCTCACAGCAATGCCAGATCCTTAATCCACCGAGGGAGGCCAGGGATCAAACCCGCATCCTCGTCGTGGATCCTAGTCCAGTTTGTTAACCACTGAGTTATGAAGGGAACTCCCATGTTGGACACAGTTTTATAAACAGACTGAGCCTCAAGAAGAGATCCTTATGTTATCAACACTGTCTTTACTACTGAGATTATATAAAATACTAAAATTTTGGAGTTCCCTGGTGGTCTAGTGGTTAGGGACTAGGCATTGTCACTGTGGTGGCTCAAGTTAGATCTCAGGCCTGGGAGTTTCTGCATGCCATGGGTGCAGCCAAAAAAAAAAAGCTATCCTTTTGTATAGTTTACATAGAGTTTTCCCTTTCCAAGTATCATTTTATAGTCTCATGTCTTTTTAGGCTAAAGTTGTTCTTAACAAAACTACAATTATTATTCAGTTTTGACATTCAAATTGTGATGCATTGTTGCCAATTTTTACAGTTTGGCCAAGAATTCCTTTGTTCTATTAGTGTTACTTGCCACCCAAGTGCATCCCACGACTCTGAAACTTTTCATTGTTTGAGGCCAGCAGCAGGATATTTCAAGCCCATCCCAATCTTTTTCTACTCCTTAGACATAGAATCAGTTACTCTCTTACAGAGTCTTGATTCCTTTTAATATAGAATTATATTAGAACACAAACACTGGATACTTAAAATTAGGCAAAATAATAATAATTTCTGCTGCCATGGGTTTTTTTGTTTGTTTGGTTGGTTGTTGTTGTTGTTTGTTTGTTTTTTTGTCTTTTGTCTTTTTAAGGTCGAACCCATGGCATGTGGAGGTTCTCAGGCTAGAGGGTCTAACCTGCGCTGTAGCTGCCTATCTACGCCACAGCCGCAGCAACGCCAGATCCAAGCCGCATCTGTGACCTACATTCCAGCTCACAGCAACGCTGGACCCTTAACACACTGAGTGACGCCAGGGATCGAACCACAACCTCATGGTTCCTAGTCAGATTCGTTTCTGCTGCGACATGACAGGAACTCCTCTGCTGTCATTTCTGAAGTCATAGACCTGGAAAAGAAACGTATTTTGAATGTGTTATTGCTCATCTTTCAAAACAATTCTTTTTTTTTTTTTTTTAATCCTAGAAAGACAGCAATCTCAAAAACTTGACTTCACAGAGAGAGTGAGAGAGAGGGAAAAAAGTTTTTCTGATTTCCAAAATCTTCCCATTACTTAGCAAAAGCTTGGGGAGCTGAGAGAGGAGACTGTTAAGAAACTACAGTATAAAGAGGATGCAGAATGTGACCTGGGTGTTTTCACTCCAGGAGACAAAGAAAAGCCCTTGCAGTTTAGGAGGGATGAGGAGAAGAGAGCCAGCAGAGGAGGGAGCTGAGCCAAGAGGTTCTTCTCTTCTGCCCTCCCTGCTCTGGCTGAATATGAAGAAAGCAGTGTCCCATAAGAGCAAAATACTCCCATGGTTGGGGATAGGGGAGATCAAACAGGCCAGGCCCGTCTGCTTCCCAGCTGGATCTTAGGAGGGTCTAGGGACTCCCACAAGGAGTACAGTGTGCCAGTGTTGAGGGCTAGGCCTGGGGCAGCTCCAGGATCCAGAGCTGCCCAAAGTCACAGTCAATAACCCAGGTGCTAACTTCCTCCTCAAAATACAGAGTAAGTTTAAGGAAGAGGGATGCAGGCAGGACTTTTAAGCCAGAGCTTGAAAGTGAGCTGCAAACCATGCCTCAAGGATGGCAGGTCCAGCAAGCACGAGGTAAAAGTAAGCAAGCGTGGGGTACAGGGACCGCTGGGCTTCTGGGACAAGGCATAAGCAGGTCCTGAGCTCCTGAAGCCACCACACATCAATAAGGGACTCAGTGGTGACTGGCATACAGCCTCAGGCCATAGACCACTCCATGGTATCTGACCTCTTGGGAAGGGAGACACCTTTAGAGGGAAGTTCTGATGAGGAAGTCTTAAATCTGAAGAGACCTTAGTATTTGCAAAAGTCTCTTTTAAACCACAGAGACGCAGTACCTTTAGTAGGCAAGTTACTACCTCATTTCCTACCTTAGTGGATTGGAGGCGTCGCAAGATGAGGCAGATGTACATTTGGCTGGACCACTGCCTTGGGCGCCCAGTGCTTTTTCTTGGGTGTAAATCATTCCTCCCCGCTGGGCTGGAGGCACTTTGACCAGGCTCGCGCTGTACTTTGGACACTTGGCCTTCTAGAGGGCACGCGGAAGCCTCTACCTGCCAGCTTCACTGAAACCCTTGATCCTGCGTCCCTGCTTCAGAAGTGTGTTCTCCCTCCCTCAAAGCTCCTCTCAGCCTCACCAATGTTTTGTGTCAGGCTTTACTTTTGCAAGCTGTGTTGCAATGAGGTAGCGTTTCCCTCCTCTTCCAAACGTGAGTTATTATAATTTGAATGTGGTTTCTAAATATTCCTGTTCCGTTCCACCCTGGAAATTTTCATATCCCTACACATAAAGGCGTGTGCCCACTAGTCC
This sequence comes from Phacochoerus africanus, assembly GCF_016906955.1. Lineage (NCBI taxonomy): Eukaryota > Metazoa > Chordata > Mammalia > Artiodactyla > Suidae > Phacochoerus > Phacochoerus africanus. The sequence goes on from NC_062546.1 coordinate 89,312,773, forward strand.
CAGATCACTCTGGGGTGGAGCCCAGAGATCTGGGCATTAGCAGCCCTCCCTGGTGATTCCCAGGCACACTCTGGCTTGAGAATTGCTGCTCTATACTCTAGCCCCTCTTTCTGTCTTGTCCCATAGCCACCACCTAGAGGGAAGAAACCATGGAAGTCTAGAGCTGGAATGCCCTGTTGCAAGGGGCAAAGAGGGCAGGAGTAATAAGGTGGTGCTTTCCTGAGCTCCAAAGGCTATGACATGTCTGAGAATCAGACAACACCCACAGTGCAGGACAAAGGTTTCTGGTTTCTGCCCCCTCCAGCTACACCCTACTTTACACAGGGGCTTCAAGGGAACTTCTGCTTGGCATTGTAAGTACAGACCCAAATAGAATCACAGCCTGAAGGCACTTTAGGCAATTTTTTTCCCTCTTTCCAAGCATTATTCACTTTGCTCATCAAGCCTTTGCTGACAGTGCCATGTGCTGCCCACTGAGCCCAGATAGATAAGGAGTCTCCAGAGCCCTGCACCATGATGCCTGCTCATTGCAGCTGCCCCAGTTGTTGGACTTGAGGTACCAATGGGAAGGATGAACAAGCAAATAGACCTTCTAGTGCAGGAAGCCCAGAGCCTGAGAGCCCGAGTCCCACTGTATGTTCTGGGTGCAGCCACCACTTAGGATCTAGATGCTGTAGCTTGTCCCCAGGGGGAGGAATGAGCAAAGTGAACTAACACAGATGATGGTTTATAGGGTGTGATTGGTCCCTTCCATGATCCCTGAAATCTTCATATCAGCCATGCATATGGAAGGAGGAAAACTCCCATCTTCCCCATGAAGACACAGGACAACTGAAAGGCTTGGCCAAGCTCTCTAAGCTAGGAGTCTGATTCCAGCTCATCTGATGCCACCCCTGGGCTGCCCCATATTCCAGGCTGCCTCTGAGGGGAGTGAACCCCAAGTCTTTGCCTCCAAGATATTCTGAGGACCTGCTTCAGCATGAGGAATCTGGGGTGGAAAGGAAGAGCCTTGCTTTGCCCCTAACCAAACTCCTTCAGGTCTCTTACCCTGAGGACCTCTGTTTCTTCACCCCTCACCCATAAAATGAGGAGGTGGGAAAGGTCAGGTCTCTGTCCTCCCCAGCTCCACACTCCTGGCTCTGGTCCAGCTCTGCCCTTGTAACCATCTCCTACCTGAACAGGACCATTTGCATAAGCTGTGGAGCCCAGAGCAAAATGAAATTGCAGGATCCCTTATTAAAAGAAAGAAAGAAAGAAAGAAAGAAAGAAAGAAAGAAAGAAAGAAAGAAAGAAAGAAAGAAAGAAAGAAAGAAAGAAAGAAAGAAAGAAAGAAAGAAAGAAAGAAAGAAAGAGGAAGGAAGGAAGGAAGAAAAACTATTAAGAATTTTGAGATGGTAACAGTAGAGCATTGATCCAAGTATGGACTTTCCTGAGCCTGGAGCCATTTATGCCTGCATGGGTCACATGCCCATGAAGCTGCCCCCTGCCTCAATGGAATCTGACAGAATTTGTCGGATTTGGTGAAGAGTCAGGAGTCACCCACTGAGTGTCTTCAGTGTAGGGCCTCCTGGACCTCATGCTCTGAGGGATGCCTGGAAGACAGGAAGCTTTGCGCATAGAGTTTATGGCTGACACAGAGTGGCCAAGTCAAGATCATTCTTTGCTCCATGCTTACTAGCCCATGCCCTGGCAAGGGCAAAGAATCACAATTGGCTTCAGCCAATCATAGGACTCCTATCCCAGTCTCCCTGAGCTAGAGGTGGTTCTGTGCTCTGCTGGGCCTTATGGGAAAGATTTCACCTTCCCCAAGTCAGTCTTATAAGCCCTCTTTATATTGCTGCAGGCTTCTGCAGTATACTTCTGGTGTCTTCTGCCTTGTCCCCTCTGTGGACCTGAGGTGGCCCTTCCATTCTCCAAACTGACACTGGTATTTAATGGGCAACAAACCGTATGATCTAAAGGCATTTATCATGCCGAAAAGGGCAAGTTTAAATATGATGTTAGAAAAAGTGCCATGCACTTCTGCGTCACTCTCTGGAACACTCACTCCTGACTCCTTCAGCTGACATGTAGGCAGTCTGACTTTGCAGAGACTACCATGCTGTGAGGAAGTCCAAGTTCACTGACATGGCCAGACCCCACACAAAGCCCTGAGAGAGCAAGAAGCCAGAGGGCTCCCTGGCCACTCAACTATATTCATTTCTTGCTCATCCAACCATGTGACTGCAACCCCAAGTGTCCTCTAGCCAGAAACACCAAAAGTCCTGACCAATGAATAAAACAAAGCAAAATTGAATGTTAGACCTTGCTGCCCTTTACATTAGGCTAGGCACTCCCTGGGGCTCCTCTGCTAGCTGGCTGGATGTAGGATTTAAACAATTGTGGGGGGGAGGCACCCTTTAAAGCAGAAGATGTAAAATTATTTATCCAGTATTAAATTTGAAAATCAATACCTATTTAGGAGAGACTCATGCAAGAAAGGAGTCTTGAAGTGTAAACTTCATAGGCTTCCTTGTAAAAATACTTCTCTTACCAGCCACGTACCTCCTTGGCTCCAAAGAGCACCTTCAGCTGCAGCACTCCAGCTGCTCGAAAGCCAAATGTGCCAACAAGCACATGAAAAAATGCTCAACATCACTGATTATTAGAGAAATGCAAACCAAAACTACTATGAGGTACCACCTCACATTCAGCCAGAATGGCCATCATTAATAAGACCACAAATAACAAATGTTGGAGAGGGTGTGGAAAAAAGGGAACCCTCCTTCACTGTTGGTGGGAAAGTAAATTGGTACAATAGCTATTTAAAACAGTATGGAGGTACTTTAGAAAACTATACATAGAACTACCATATGACTAAGCAATCCCACTCTTTAGGCATATATCTAGACAAAACTTTGCTTGAAAAAGACACATGCACCCGTATGTTCATTGCAGCACTATTCACAGTAGCCAAGACATGGAAACAACCTAAATGTCCATTGACAGATGAATCGATTAAGAAGATGTGGTATGTATACACAATGGAATACTACTCAGCCATCAAAAAGAACAAAATCATGCCATTTGCAGCAATATGGATGGAACTAGAGACTCTCATACTTAGCAAAGTAAGTCAGAAAGAGAAAGACAAATACCATATGATATCACATATCTGGAATCTAATATACAAATAAACTTTTCCACAGAAAAGAAACTCATGGACTTGGAGAACAGACTTGTGGTTGCAAAGGGGGAGGGGGATGGAGTGGGATAGACTGGGAATTGAGGGTTTATAGATGCAAACTATTGCCTTTGGAATGGATAAGCAATGAGATCCTGCTGTATAGCACTGGGAACTATGTCTGGTCACTTGTGATGGAGTATGATAATGTGAGAAAAAGACTATATATATATATGTGTCTAGTTGGAATTCCACCTCCAGCTCCCCAAACTGAAACAGAGCCAACTCCAGCCCCAGACTCTTCCTGCCTGTGGCATGTAAGCTTGGAGTTAGTGAGGATAAACTTAGGAAGAACCGGCTAAGTGAGGAAAAGTCTGACATCAGGGCTTTCCCTCCAAGGTTGGTGGCAGACCAGTTGACTCTGAGGTATGCGGTGAGGGCTGGGCCAGGGCTTCCTCGCTCTGCCATAAGCTGCCTCAGATCTGCCTTTCCCTGATTCAAACTTCTATGAAATGTGTGCATATCCGAGATACAACACTTGTCAACCTTGTGACCTAGGCAACTTTCATAAACCACATGACTTTACTGTCCACGTTAGATAACATGACTTGCTGCACAGAGTGACTGTGCAGATTAAATAATGTGGGGCAGGAGTTCCCGTCGTGGCTCAGTGGTTAACGAATCCAACTAGGAACCATGAGGTTGCGGGTTCGGTCCCTGCACTTGCTCAGTGGGTTAAGGGTCCGGCGTTGCCGTGAGCTGTGGGGTAGGTCGCAGATGCGGCTCGGATCCTGCGTTGCTGTGGCTCTGGTGTAGGCCGGTGGCTACAGCTCTGATTCGACCCCTAGCCTGGGAACCTCCATATGCCGCGGGAGCAGCCCAAGAAATGGCAAAAAGACAAAAAAAAATAAAAAAAAAATAATAATGATGTGGGGCAGATGGGAAGCTGGGCCCGTCTTCTTGTTTAGGGGAGGACAGCCAGGTCCATCGGTCGTCCAGTCATCTGGCTCAGCAGCCTCAGCACTTATTAGGGGCCTGAAGTCATCTGGCTCAGCAGCCTCAGCACTTATTAGGGGCCTGAAGTCTACACTTATTAGGGGCCTGAAGCCTACGGTTGTGGCTACAAGGGAATGTACCTTTGAATGGGGAGTTGATCCCAAGGGGTGACTAGAATGAGTAGAGATGTACCTTGAGTTGAATGCAATTCATGAGCCTTCACGAGCTTGGAGTGAGTGAGGATAAACTGGGTGAAAATGTCCCCCTCATTTCCTCATCAGGATTGCATCCCGGGTGGACAGAGAACAAAGCCCAGGGACTCAGATGAATTTCAGGCCATGTTCACGGATTCCTGGGATCCAGCTCTAACTGGTGACCATTCCCTGGAATGCAAAAATGGGTGTCAAAGGTCCAGGTGACACACTCCCTGTTCCCCCAGAGCTGTTCAAGAAGGTGGTTCTGTCAGTGCCTGGGCTCCTGCCTATCCCAGAGGGTCCAGCCTTACCATGAATACATGGCACCCACTGTGCCTGCCACCATCATCCAGTTCAGCAAGGTGGCCACCTGTGTCATGACCACTTGTCTCAGTGATCCAAGAAAGATGGTCCAGGACAGGGTCCGGGTGGGACGCACTGAATCAAGGTGGCCAGGGTTTGCTCTGGAAGCCACCCCCAGCATATTTCATCTCCAGAAACTTGGGAAACTCTCCTTCATCAGCTCCAGGATCAAAGTTTGTGGTCTAAATCACTGCACAGCTCCTAGGCTCTTCCTGCCAAGGGCATGCTGACATTGACCCACATGTCCCAGTAGTGGTTTGCAAAATGAGCTAACTGGCTCATTTTGAGGTTGAGCTAGAATCATCCTTCCTGTGGATTTAAAAAAAAAAAAAAATCATCCTGGGAGTTCCTGTTGTGGCTTGGCAGTAACAAACCCGACTGGTATCTATGAGGATGTGGGTTCAATCCCTGGCCTTTCTCAGTGGGTTAATGATCCAGCATTGCCATGAGCTGCAGTATAGATCACAGACGTGGCTTGAGTACTGTGGCTGTGGCATAGGCTGACAGCTGCAGCTCAGATATAACCCCTCGCCTGGGAACTTCCATATGCTGCAAGTACAGCACTAAAAAGCAAAATAATAATTTTAAAATTTTAGAAATCATCCTGTCCTGATGATTGTTGTACACCTATAAATGTAATAAAATTCATTAAGTAATAAAAAATGAAAATCATCCTGTCTTACCCATTGGGTCCCATCTCTGCCCTCCTTGCGCTCCCTGGGCAGCTGTCTCACTAGGACATGAGAAGGCAGAAGAGGGATATGGAGCCAGAGAAAACAGGGCAGCAGCTTCCCACCTCCCACCTCATTCTCCTCCCTTCCCTGAGGTGCTGAGCCGGAAACTCCTCCTCCATGCATTCCATCTTCTCTGCATTGCACAACACCTCCAATTCTGAAAGCAACAAAGGAAAAGGTTTCCAGGTGGGTGTGCTTCCCACCATAGGAGGTCCAGGGTGGATACCTAATATATCTGTCATATAAGGTGGGACCTCCTGGGAGGCAGCAATGTATAAGGACAGGGACTGGACTTGAAGCCTGAGCCTGTAAGACTTCCTGGGTAATAGGACACCATTCCTTCTGCTTTTGGAATCAGATTCTTTAAATATCAGATAATGGGGTGAGCTAAATTAGAGATTTTCAGGTGATTCCTTTATAGCCACAGAACTCTATGACTAGTTGAATCTCAAACCAGTCAGAACAGAGCTTCTCAATAGAAATAGATATTGAGGCCCCTGGTAACCAGTCTGAGTACTCCATCCTCAGTGTTCCACAGAATGATGGGTGCTCAGGAGTTCCCGTTGTGACACAGTGGAAATGAATCCGACTAGTAACTATGAGGTTGCAGGTTCAATCCCTGGCCTTGCTCAGTGGGTTAAGGGTCCTGTGTTGCTGAGAGCTGTGGTATAAGTCGAAGACACAGCTCGGCTATAGCTCTTATTTGACCCCTAGCCTGGGAACCTCCATATGCCCCGGATACAGCCCAAAAAAGAAAAAAAAAAAAAAAGCCCAGTGCTCAGAGGAACCCAATGAAAATCCTCATTTAGACAGTTTGATTTTTTTTTAAGTTTCTCAAATAAAAGATATTTGTACTTTAATGTGTCTCGCATGTTTTTTATTCCTCACCTTCTTTCCTCTCTGTTCAGGAAGAGCTCTCAAAAATCTAAAAAGCTATTTTGCAAAGACAACTGACTGAACAGAGAACTTCTCATTAGATTTAAGTGGAGGCTGGAGGTCTGGGATGAAAGGAGTGAGAAGGGAAGGGGACTAGGCAGGGTATTTTTTGTTTTTTGTTTTTTGGGTTTTTTTTTTTTTAATGTCTTGCCTAAAGATTCTTTGAAAAATTCCAGTATTTTCTGGCTTAAGAGGAAGAAGGAGAGTTTTGTCCAAAGTCAGGTTGAAGGGCAGGAGATCTTAGTAATGAGGTAAAGTGATGTCTGGGCTATTCTAGGAGGGGATGCTGAGATAACAAAATTAGCAGATCTTTGGCTTCCATGCTGGTCCATCCTGCTGGCACTTAGCTTTTTCTAGGCTGTTGAATGGATGGATGGGAGGAGGCAACTTTCTTCCCTAAACCAACCCAGTCTGTTCTCAGGAACCCAGGTTCCTGCAGCTCCTCTGTATTCACCACACCTCCAACGGTAGTGCATCCTTCTTGCCCCAAGGATGGGTACTGCAGGGGAAGCCCATGGGCCAGGTGTATGATGCACTGCCAAGCCTTGGGTACAAATGGCTGGAATAGAGACAAGATATACATGCCGTCTGTGACTCCCCACTGTGCCCCGCACACAGTTGCTGCTAGTCAGTCACAGTCAGGATTCTCACCTGGGTGCCTAGTTAACTGTGACACATGCCCCAGGTGGCTGATGAGAAGTGTCTGCGCATCTTATGGATTCTTAGTGGACCTTTCCTGAAAGGACTTCAGAAGCTTCACGTAAAGGAGCAAGCAAAGTTTCTGTCACCTCCTACCTCATCGGTCAGAGGCGGTACCTCAGGGGTTATGTTACTGAGTAGATGAAAAGAAACTGCTATACAGGGGAATGTTATAAGCTGATCCTGGGGCAGGGAAGGCATCAGCATGGCTTTGGTTCCAGCCTGAGTGGCAGAGGCTCCAGCGGATCTGGGGCAGGCAGGGAACTAAGACCAGACTTCCAACCACCCCATCCCTCTCCATCCACAGCTCCACTCAGATAGGGGCCTGGACAAACTTGAGAGTCAAGTGGACAGGACATCTCATTCCAGGTGGGACTGGGGTGGATGAGGGAAGCTGGAACAGGGCCTCTGGCTAACAGGAGGTGCAGCCTGTCCTCTGTGGACCCCTAAGCCTCACTGCATCTCTTTGGCCTCTGCCTCCTCATCTGGAAAGCGGAGGGATAATAATCCTCTGGTGCGGGCCTCACAGGGTGGCGATGAGGTGAAAGGGAAGACAGGAATGTGAGGTTCTTTCTGTCCCGATCCAGCTGCAGGCTGATACAAGAACAATGATGATAGCATCACAGTGCGAAGGGTGGAGTCTTCAGGAGACCCTTGTGGTAGGTGGGATTCCCACACTTTTCAGATGAAGAAACAGGCTCATGGGGGGCAGGGGCAGGCTGCAGGGCCAAAAGCACACACTGAGTGAGTGTTGGAGGTGGGATTAGTCTAGAATCAGAGCATGCTGGAGGATGCAGTATCAGCTAACATGAATCAGATGTCCCGGGTCTGAGGTCTCAGGTACTGGACAAAAATGGGAGGTTGGTGGGGGTAGTATGGCCTCAATGACCCTGTCCTCGGCCCTGACAGGAGCAGCCCTCCATGTTTGCCCCTTGATGGCGAACCTCCATTAAGCCCAGAAGATGCTACAGGAGGTCTGCACAGGAGTCATATTCTTGGAGGGTGGGGGGAGGGAAATTGAAAGGAGATTATTTAGGCTGCTCCTTGAGGAAAACCTGGGGCAAGGCCAGGAGCTGAGGGTGAGGAGTTTTCAAGAGAGGGTACCCAGGCAAATCTGGGAGTAGAGGCTCATCCCACCCCCCTCCCTGATGACACAGGTGTCTGTCCCCTTCCTTAGCACAATCTTCATTAATCAGGTAATGCTGGGCCCGGTGAGGGAGAATTATCTGGAGGTAAGGGGGCCTGTGGTCTAGGCCAGGGGGATCAGAATTGAGGTTTGGGAAGAGAGAGACCTGTTGCTGAGCCCTCAATGGTCAGCACTCAGGAAACCTCTGAGGAGAGGCTCCCCACCACCCCTGTGAGCTGGGACATCATGTCCATTTTAAAGATGAGTGAAAGGAGGCTCCACAGAATACACGCTGGTCCCAGGTTTCAAGGCTGGCAGAGCAGTAGATCTGCCTGACCGCAAAGCTGGACTTAGCCTCTCCTTCAGGTGGTGTCCATGGGGTGAGAGTGATATGGGGGACCCACAAGTCCAGCAACAAAGAAAAGAGGGAGCCTAAAGCCTCAGGTTCCCTGAGTGTCGTCACTGAGGGTTGTGCTACAAGGTCCCTGAGCCTCAGCCTCCATGTCCCATGCTCTTGGGAGCCACGACCTGGCCAAGGTTTACATCCTGTTTTCTATGCAAGCCCAGCCCCTTTGTGAGGCCTGATGGTAGTGCCACATGAAAAGGGTGGGCATAGGGAGCTAGCAATGACTAGGGGACTCTTTCGGGTGTCTGTCTACCTTCCAGGAGAATGAGATCAACCACCAGAAAAGGAATAAGTCAAGATCTTAGCACTTCCTATGGAAGAGGGGAAGGGAACAGAAATCAGAAGTACCCCTGGGCAGAAAACTCCAGGTCTCCATCCCCTGTTCCTTACATTTACAGAGAGAGTTTAATAACAGAGGAGTGGGAGACCTATCCAACTGTTGGTTGGGTTGAGGAATGGCACCAAGGAAAATTTCCTGCAGGAAATTTATTCCATTTCTGAGAACAGGTAGGGCCTCGATGCAAATGGAGGGAAGGTAGAGTCTCATGTGTGCAAAGACCCAGGACCAATGCCCTGCCTCTCTCCTCACCCCTCCATCATCTCCTTCCCTCTGGTCCCAGGAATGCACAGTAATGGCAGAGATCACGCTGCTCTGGGTGGCTACAGATAGAGAGCCTGAGGAGCAATTTGATGTCTGTTTCTGAGACATGGAGTGGTTCAGTGAGAATGGGAGGTGAGGCCGAGCAGAGGGGAGAAGGTGAAGAGGACTCTTCCTGCCAGCCAATTCAGATAACCCAAGTTCACATCTTCTTGGTCATCCCCAGACCTTGTTGCATGGCCATCACTGGAATTCCAGCTGCTGGGCAGACACTGTGAGTGACACCTGAATTGTGGCTCCTGGTAACTCACAGGTACCACTCTCTCCTATACCTACCTCTTGTCCTGCTAGCTGGAGGCCAAGTCCTATCTGGGCAAGAAAACTCAAGGCCAAGAAGAATTGGCACTCATCAAAATCAGGGGCAAATGTGTATCCAGTGGCAATGCGACATTCACTGTGGCAGAGAGGCAGCACAGGGACTTGATGTGAGCTGGCACCATCTCCCTGATGCCTCATTCCCAAGACTCCTTTACCTATTTTGAAAGACTATTATTTATTATTTTAAATAGTACATGATAGATTTGAATGTTATTTTAGTAAAATCCCGTTTTAATTTACATCATAGCCCAGGAGTTGTGGGGTTTTTTTCCTTTGCTAATTTAAATGAAGTAGAAACTCTCACATTCCTCTTTGAATTAAAAGGCTTTAGAGGAGTTTCCGTTGTGGTGCAGTGGAAACGAATCCGACTAGGAACCGTGAGGTTGTGGGTTCAATCCCTGGCCTCGTTCAGTGGGTTAAGGATATGGTGTTGCCGTGAGCTGTAGTGTAGGTTGCAGATGCAGCTCGGATGCTGCTCTGCTGTGGCTCTGGCGTAGGCTGGCAGGAATAGCTTTGATTAGACCCCTAGCCTGGGAACCTCCATGTGCCGCAGGTGTGGCCCTAAAAAGAAAAAAAATTAAAGAAGGCTTTAGAAACACAAGTGTTCTATAACTGTTAAACTGTTCACTGACATGGATCACTGTGTACAACCTCCTTTCACTGAAAAAACACTTTGCCAAAAATTAATTTCATGACAAATATATATATTAACATGCGAACAAGCCTTTACAGATAAAGGGAAAGGATTTCAATTTCCTACACTGTTAGAACGCAGGGCTTAGCACAGCTTCTAAGTAGCCTTAGAAACTAAGTAGTGATATAGGTCTATTAAACAGTTCAAAACATGGGTCAAATATGGGTATAACTTCTTTTTACTGAGGAAACACAATACCAAAAATTTCTTTCATTAGCTTGTAACAATATAACATATATATACACACACACACACACACATACACATATATATACACTATATGTATGCATATAACACTCTATATATAATTTTTTATATACATGTATGTGTGTGTGTGACAAATCTTTATATACAATGGGAAAGACTTCCACATCCATTTGCTATTAGAACACAACATACTGTAGCTTCTAAGCAATCCTACCTACAAGTGTTACAGATTTGTTAAATAAGACTCGCTGCAGGACACCTCCATTCGCTGAAAGAACACTGTCCAAAATTTTTTCACATAGCTTGTAACAAACATCAATATATATCAAATTTAGAACATTATTACACAGACTCAAAAGGTGTTCACATCTATTTGCTGTTAGACACTGGACTTCATGCAGAGTCAAAGTAGCCTTATAAACATTAGAGCTAGAGGTTATTACAAAATTATAAAGTCTACTACATGCATGACACAGAATATAATTTCCTTTCACTGAAAGAACACTGTGCCTAAAATTTCTTTCATATGGCTTGTAATGACAATCTATCATATCTGAAAGCATACCTTCATCTGCAAACAGAAGGTTTTTATATGTATTCCTTATTAGAAAACTATTATTTTCATAACTGCAGTGCATGCATGGAAACTTTGAAGTTATAGGTCTGTTAAACAATTCACTACATGCATTTCTCACTGTATATAACTTTTTCATTGATGAATGTGCCAAAAATTTCCTTCATGTAGCTTGTAAGAGGCATCTATATAACTCTAGTATGGGAAAAACTCTGTTATACAACCCAAGACGCATGAGTCACATATAAGTTTTTCACTGAAATATAGTTGGGCTGGGCTTATAAATTCTTTCATATAGCTTGTAATAAAGTTCTATGTATATCTAATATTGGAAAACGACTTAAAGGCAAAAGGTAAGATCTTTACATATATTCATTGCTAAAATGCTAGACTTGGGAATTCCCCTTGTGGCACAGTGGAAAAGAAACCAACTAGTATCCATAAGGATGAGGGTTTGATCCCTGGCCCTGCTTGGTGGAAGGATCCAGCATTACCATGAGGGGTGGTATAGGTCACAGACGTCTCTGGGATCCCGCATTGCTGTGGCTGTTATGTAGGCCGGCAGCTACAGCTCCAATTCAACCCCTAGCCTGGGAACTGCCATATGCTGCAGGTGTGGCCCTAAAAAGCAAAATAAAATAAAATGCTAGGCTTTTCTCAGCTCAACATACACTCACAAACACTGATGCTACAGTCTGTTAAACAATTAGCTATGTGTATTCCTCATTAAATATAACTTTCTTTAAGTGAATGAACACTATGCCTAACATTTCTTTTCCTTTCATTTGGCTTATAAAAAACACCTCAATAAATCTAAAGTGGGGACAAGACTACATACACTGGGAAGTAGGTATATGATTTCCCTGTTGAAAGCCAGGTTTTTTGCTGCTTCAGAGTAACCTTAGAAACAGTTTTCAAAATAAGAAAGGATGTACATTCCTTTCCATCTGCAAGTAAAGACTTATTTATCTCAGACATGCAGACCTAGTATTTCTAAGGCTACACTGAAGCTGTGAAAGCCTGCTTTTTAGCCAGGAAAACCTGTATCTTCCTTTTCTTCTGCAGGTTAAAAAGTGTTCAGGAGTTCCTGTCATGGCTCAGGGGTAACAAACTCCACCAGTATCCATGAGGACTTGGGTTTGATCCCTGGCCTCACTCAGTGGGTTAAGGATACGGTGTTGCCATGAACTGTGCTGTAGGTCACAGATATAGCTCAGATCATGCCTTGCTGTGGCTGTGGTGTAGGCCAGCAGCTGTAGCTACAATTTAACTCCTAGCTTGGGAACTTCCATATGCCATGGGTGCGGCCCTAAAAAGACAAATATATATATATATTTTTGCCATTTCTTGGGCCGCTCCCCCACAGCATATGGAGGTTCCCAGGCTAGGGGTCTAATCGGAGCTGTGGCCACCAGCCTATGCCAGAGCCACAGCGACGCTGGATCCGAGCCGCTTCTGCAACCTACACCACAACTCACGGCAATGCTGCCGGATCATTAACCCACTGAGCAAGGGCAGGGACCTAACCCGCAACCTCATGGTTCCTAGTCGGATTCGTTAACCACTGCGCCACGACGGGAACTCCATATTCTAAGTGTTCATATGTTAGATATATATCTGGGAAAATACAAGCATTCAAATGAGGAAGTTAATGTACTTTCTCCCATCCACATATAAACACAGGATACTACATTATGTAAATAGATGTTTACAAAAATCTACGTGAAAGAAAATTTAAACACAGTATTCTTATGGCGATTTATACTCTGAATCATGCATGCAATGAATTGTATGAGACCTGTAGCACTAGTTCTTCTAAAACTACTTTGAAACTACCAAAAGCACAACTTTCAAACAGTGAACAAATGTTTCCTCTTGTCAGTCTGCATGGAAAGACTTGCTTCCAGTTCAGTTTGCATTGCGTTTGTTTTTCTTTCCTTCTTTTTCTTTTTAGGGTGCACTTACGGCATATGGAAGTTGCTGGCTAGGGGTTGAATCAGAGCTGCAGCTGCCAGCCAACGCCACAGCCACAGCCACACCGGATCCGAGCCTCATCTGCAAATTACGCCACAGCTTGCAGCAACGCTGGATCCTTAACCCACTGAGCGAGGTCAGAGATTGAACCCACATCCTCACAGACACTATGTTTTCTTAACCTGCTGAGCTGCAATGGGAATGCCAACACTACTCTCTCTAAGGCTACATTGAAACTGTGAAAATACTAGCTTTAAGGGAAAATTATCTATTTCTTACCATTTCTTTGTAGAGTCTTGCATTTAAATGAAATAGACATCACTTACAAGCTACATGTAAGAACTTTTAGGCACAATGGTTCTTTGGTGTAAGACAATTATTTTATTTTATCGAGAATTTTTAATTTTTTTAAATTATAGTTGATTTACAATGTGTCAATTTCCACTGTACAGCAAAGTCATACATATATACATTCTATTTCTCATATTATCTTCCATCATGTTCTATCACAAGTGATTGGATATATTTCCCTGTGCTATACAGTAGGAGAAAGATAGTTCTTTTAAATAGGCATGCAGTGAATTATAAAAAGGACCTGGGAGTTGCCGTCGTGGCGCAGTGGTTAACGAATCCGACTAGGAACCATGAGGTTGCGGGTTAGGTCCCTGGCCTTGCTCAGCGGGTTAACGATCCGGCGTTGCCGTGAGCTGTGGTGTAGGTTGCAGACGCGGCTCGGATCCCCCGTTGCTGTGGCTCTGGCGTAGGCTGGTGGCTACAGCTCCGATTTGACCCCTAGCCTGGGAACCTCCATATGCCGCGGGAGCGGCCCAAGAAATAGCAAAAAGACAAAAAATAAAATAAGTAATTGTTTAAAAAAATAAAAAATAAAAATAAAAATAAAATAAAATGAAATAAAAAGGACCTGTTGTTTCACTGTTTCAAAAGCTACATAGAGCTGCCTAAAGTCTAGCATTGAACAGAAAAAAAAAAATGTAACTGCCTTGCCTTCAGAAGTGAAGTTATAAGCTTAATTTTACATCAAACAAATAGATATTTCTTACAAGCGGTATGAACACAGTGTCCTTACCTAAAAGCTATCCTCAGTGAGTCATGTATGTACTGAACTGTATAAAGAGGCCTACATTACATTACTAGAGTATCTACTAGGGACAATTCATTCCCCGTGCTATCCAGTAGGTCCTTTTTAGTTATCTCTTTCACTTATAGTGGTGTGTATCTATCTGTTAATCCCAGCCTCCTAATTTATCCCTCCTCCCCTTCCCCCTTTGGGAATGATAAATTTGTAGTCTATGTCTGTGGGTCTATGTCCATTTTGTAAATAAATTCATTTGTATCAATATTTTTTTATTCCACATATACATGATATAATGTGGTATTTGTTTTTCTCTTCTGACTTACTTTACTTTGTATGATAATCTCTAGGCCCATCCGTGTTGTGGCAAATAACATGATTTCATTCTTTTTTATGGCTCATAGTATTCCATTGTATATATGGAATATCCATTCATCTGTCAATGGGCATTTAGGCTATATCCATATCACGGTTATTGCAAATAGTGCTGCAATGATAATAGAGGTACATGTAGCTTTTCAAACTATAGGTTTCTCTGAATTGGTGCCCAGAAGTGGGATTGCAGGAACATATAGTAACTCTATTCTGTTTCTAAAGAAATCTGCCAAGGGCTGCACCAGTATACATTCCAAACCAACGTTAGAGAAAGTTGTTTTTCTCCACACACTCTCAAGCATTTATTATTTGCAGACATTGAGGCCTTCTTCTAAACAGTATCACCCTGAGACTACATGCCAAGGCCTTTTAAACCTTGTAACCAAGTTTATTCTTGATATCTGTGAACCTATTTCTTTTTTATTATTAATTCATTTTATATTCTACATATAAGTGATAACATACAGTATTTGTCTTTCTTTGATTTATTTCACTTAGCATAATATCCCGCAGGTAAGAAGAATTACCTCAAGAAACTGGGAGACTCTTTACCAAACTGCCAGCACCGAGGCTTTCTAATCGTGTTCTTTCCAGTACTGGAAGTTCAGCCTAGTGCAAGCTACACCTAGAGCCTTGTGCCTGAAACCTGTTAGTGTATCACTTGTGGCTCTTTCACAGTGCTGGTTTACATTCAGTGTTCAGTGCCATAGGCCATGCATACCATTCAGATGGCAGAGTTCACATGACTCCAGAGAGGAATTTAGTGGAATCTGATAGTCTCTATATTAGGAAAGAAATACCAGGCACAGTGTTAATTCACAAAGTGGATGACATACTCTTTTCAAAATAACTGGGCTGTTATGAAGTCTGTCTTATAAGGCCAGGCTGAATGATGTCCATTTACACCATGGACAGAGTTAGGTTTTCCTGCAGCTGAAATATAGGCGTTTTGATAAGATAGATGAGCCAAGTTTGGTACAGATGGTACACTTGGCAAATGGAGCCTGGACCTAGGGCTTTGAGAAGATACCACTCACTTTGAGAGAACCACAAATATAACTGGCCTAGAGAGTAGGGTTTTGGAGCACTTTGAAGCTTTGTGTGCAAAGGCCCAAAAACGGGACTAAAGCCTGTCAGAGAGCATGGAAAGGCTTTCCTGCCATTAACTCAATGCATGTGTTTCAGACAGGTCATAAGAAATGACTTTTCAGAGAGTTTTTTTTTTTTCTCCCACTGCAAGGAAGGACCTGAAGCAAAGAAACTTTTATTTCACAGGCTTATACCACTGATATTTCTATAAGCTCCATTGAGACCTTCCTTTAAAAAAGTAGCTCCCCGAGACTACTTGCCAAGTTCTTTGAGTCCTGTTCCCAAAAGACTTACCCAGGGACAAAGGAAAAGATGGCAGAGTAGTAGGACATGAGGATCACCTACTCCCACAAATGTATTGAAAATACATCTACATATGGAGCAATTTGCACAGAAAAATTGCTGAACACTGACAAAAGACCTCAGGATTCTGATAGAGCAAGAAAATCTTCACAGAACTGGGTAGGACAAAAGAAAAAGAAAAAGAGACAGAAAATGAGAAAGGAAGTGGGACGGGACCTGCACCCCTAAGAGGGAGGTAGAAAAGAAGAAAAGCTCCTGCATCCTGGGAGGTCCTCTCTCCATCAAGGAGATCAGCCAGGATAGAGGAAGAAATTTAGTCTTGGAGGAGAACACAGCAATCAGTATGAAGCAATTAAAACAGAAATAGTCCTCCACGAATGATCAGTGCTACTGCCCTACACTTCCCAACCAGGCAGGGGTTGGGAAATAAACTCTGACTTTGGATACCAGACTCAGAGAGAGAGCTGAGTTTGGCTGAGTGGGGAAAAACTTGGGTTGGCCGCACAGAAAGAGCCTGGAGGAACTAGAGTCTAGGGCGATCACATTCGAGGGTATAAGCTGAGGAAATCTTCATGGCTTGGAGGCCAGGCACCATTGTTTGGTGGTGTTGGAGGGGAGAGGAAGGATCCACCACTACAACTTTGTTCCCTGTGCACACTCTCAGGCTTCAGGACACCAACTTCTCCAGCTCCAGGAACCATAGCAGAAGCGGCTTCTGTCTAGCAATGGGAGGAGAAGCCACCCTCCTCATCACAGCTGCAGAGAGAGATCTCACCAGCTTCCTGGCAAAGGAAGGGGCCATGGGAGCAGCCCCCACCCTTGGGGCTACAGAGCACACTCTTACAAGCAACCCAGCAAAGGGAAGGACCCCAGAAGCAGCTGCTGACATTGCCAGCTAGTGGGAACATTCCTGAGAGCTGCCTGGTAATGGGTGGGGTTATGGGAGCTGCTGCCAAACCACCTGCTCCAAGAGCAGTCCCATGAACCACAGACCTCACAGACCTCATTCCTAGCAGCTACCAGGCTCCAGGAGAGGTAGTGTCCCAATCACATGCTCTGGGTAAATGTGAGCCACAACCAACCCTGAGAACTCCAGAACCATGGCACCAACTGCTGCATCTACATACATGCAGTCAAGCGGACTACAAACATAGAAATGTTAGACACTGTGAGATAGCAAAGAATTAGCTTTCAGAACAAGATAAAAACACACAAAAACAACTAAATGAAGAAGAGATAGGCAATCTACCTGAAAAAAAGAATTCAGAGTCATGATTGTAAAGATGATCCAAAATATCAGAAAAAGAATGAAGGCACAGATTGAGACATATGGTAATAGCACCAAAGAAAAGACATATAGATCAGTGGATAAGGATAGAAAACTCAGAAATAAACCCAAGCACCTATGGTCAATTAGTCTATTACAAAGGAGGTAAGAATATACAGTGGAGGAAAGACAGTCTCTTCAATAAGTGATGCTGGGAAAGCAGGGAATCTACATGTAACAGAATGCAATTAGAACATTCTCTAATAGCATACGCAAAAATAAACTCAAAATAGATAAAAGACCCTTAAAGTAAGGCTAGGTGCTATAAATCTCCCAGAAGAAAAGATAAGCAAAACACATTTTGATATAAATTGCAGCAATATCTTGTTTGATACAACACTTAGAACAATGGCAATAAAAACAAAAGTGAACCAATGGGATCTAATTCCTTGAACAACAAAGGAAACCATAAAAAAAGAAAAGGCAACACCATAGCATGGGAGAAAATCTTTGCAAATGAAGCAAACAACAAAGGATTAATCTCCAAAATATACAAACATTTCATAAAGATCATCAAAAAAAAAAAAAAAAAAAAGCAAAACCCAGGGAGTTCCTGTCATGGCTCAGTGGTTAACGACCCACTAGGAACCATGAGGTTGCAGGTTCAATCCCCGACCTCACTCAGTGGGTTAAGGATCCAGCGTTGCCGTGGGCTGTGGTGTAGGTTACAGATGCAGCTCAGATCCCGCGTTGCTGTGGCTCTGGCATAGGCCAGTGGCTACAGCTCAGATTCGACCCCTAGCCTGGGAACCTCCATATGCCTAGGATATGGCCCTAGAAAAGACAAAAAAAAAAAAAAAAAAGAATGGGCAGAAGATCTGAACAGACATTTTTTCAAAGAAGACATAAAGATGGCCAAAAAACACATGAAAAGATGCTCAATATTACAAGCTCTTGGAAAAATGCAAGCCTCAACAGCAAATCACTTCACACAGTCAGAATGTACATCATCAAAAAGCCTACAAAAATAAATGCTAGAGAGTCTGTGGAGAAAAGGGAACACTTCTACACTAAAGAAGCCAATGCCATGGGGAGTTCCCATCATGGCTCATTGGTTAACAAACGAAACTAGTATCCATAAGGATGCAGGTTCGATCCCTGGCCTCTCTCAGTGGGTTAAGGATCCAGCTTTGCCATGAGCTGTGGTGTAGGTCACAGACAGGCTTGGATCCCGCGTTGCTGTGGCTGTGGTATAGCTATAGCTCCAATTCGACCCCTAGCCTGGGAACCTCCTTATGCCTTGGGTGCAGCCCTAAAAAGAAAAAAGAAAAAAGACAATGCCTGTTTTATCTGAATACCAGGAAAACTTTCCAAGACTAACCAGAAGCCCTCTGAACCAAGCTACCAGAACAGTTTTCCTAGGAGTGTTCTTCCTTGAAGGGAGTTAATCCCTGCTCGTGATGTCTAGAGTCATTATTTTCAGCAGCTTGGCATGCTCTTCCTTTGATTCTGTGTGAGAAACTGAGACAAACTCTTTGCCTTCCAAGAAGCCTAGTTAAGTGTTAGTCCAATGAAGAATGAAGGGCAAGTGTTTCCAGACAGGACCCAGAGACTGTGTGCTAGAATCCTGGTGACCCTGCTACAGCAGAGCCACCCAGCTCCCAACAGAACCCATTATCCTTTTCCTGCTCACAGCTGGCCCCTACAGCTAAGACACAGTGTCTCCTTATTAGCAAGGGGAAGTGGGGGGGGGTGGTGAGGGTCTTGGCCAGCCTGCATCCTAGGACAAAGGGCATGGTGCCCATGTGGCCACCCCATCCCCTCCTGGTTGGAGTCCTCCACTGGGAAGCAGGGAGGATAAACAAGGGGGACAGAGGCTGGGCCCCGACACCCACCCATCCTGGACTCTCCCATGAAGGGGACAGACCATTGTGGGGGAACACTTTGCTCCAGTAATAGACCTTTGCCCTAAAAGCTAAAGTGCTTTACAAAACCCTCCCCACCTGTAAGAAAAAGTAATACAATTTCATCACACTTTTCTCAAGCCACAGCCTGTGCTGAAACCAAATTCAGGACATGGTACTTCAGGGCAGCCTCTTTAAACAATCCCTGGAGTTCAGCTCCCCAAGCTCTATTCGGCTTAAAGGAGAAGTTTCCTTGACAGTGAAGCTTTGCAATCTCCCAAACTCTTCTCCTTCAAACCTCCCTGCTGTAGTCATCACCTGCCAGAAAGCAATTCCTCCAAGCCTGTCGTTCGTTATTGGTTGCCTGATGCTATTGATGATAAACTCCCAGAGGAGCCAGCTTTGCAAAGTAGCGACTTCTGGACTTGGCACTAGGTCCCTCTCCATGGACAGGGTGGAGGGGCTCTTTTCATGGCCTGTGGTGGAAGAGCTCACCTCCTGATGAAGCCAGGCCTTGATCCTTTCCAGGTGCTTCCAGGGTCCTCATTCTCCCTAGACCCCCAGTTACATGGCTGCTATTTGCACCCATCTATATGGACCTTGGCCGTCTCCTAAAATGACAGTTATTTTATACACAGAGAATGGGTTGAATGGTGGCCCCCAAAGCTGTGTCCCCCAGAGCATGTGAACAGGACCTTAACTGGGAAAGGTCTTTTCAGGTGTAGTTGAGTATTTCGAGATGAGGTCATCTGGGTTAGAGTGGCCCTAAATTCAATGACAGAGTCCTGATAAGAGACAAAAGAGAGGAGACACAGAGGAGAAGCCACGTGAAGATGAGGCAGAGATGGGAGGGAGGCAGGCACAAGCCTGGAGACCCCTGGACCCCCTCCCCTCCAGAAGCTGGAAGAGGCAGGAAGAACCCTTCCCTGGAGCCTCTGGAGGGACCTCAGCCCTTGATCTCAGATGTCTGGTCTCTAGGAGTGGGGGAGGATGGATTCCTCTTGTTTGAAACCACCCAGCTTGTGGTCATTTTTTAGAGAAGCCACAGAAGAGTCACAGACCCTGCTCTATAGGATCCTGGAAGCGTGGGTGTCCCTAAAGGCCAATAAAGGCCAGATTACAGAGACCTCAGAGTCAGCACTGGGCCCCCAGAAATCCCAAAAGCAGTGGCAGGACACTACAATGTTGGTCAAGTCTGAAGCCCTTCCCTAAGAGTGCTAGCTGCACACAGCCTCCCCAGCTTCTTACCCCTGTACACGTGGGGAATTTTAACCCCAGTTGAGGACCTTTGCTTAATTAGCTGTTCACACTACTAATTAAGAACCCATCAGTTACACAGATAAAAACCCAATTAGGACACTTACTACACTGATGAACAATTGTGAAGTTGCTCAGGGGTGGGAAATTTTCTCCTATGCAGACAGCAGCCCCGCATATGAAGCATCCTCACTGGAAAGCTGATGGACCGTGTGGAGGCGTCTCTCAGTAAATGTTGGTAAATGCTGCTCCTGAGCCTCATCCACCCTTCCCAGGTAAACTACCTGAATATGTGCATAGACTTTCAAAGCTGGAAGAAAGGGTGTGGCACCATGCCCATGACAGCTTGCTTGCTGAATTGGCATCTGCAGGCCATGCAGGATGGTTTTGGCCTAAGGGCTTTTCTGGAAGCCTTCACTTTGCCTAAATTATTCCTCCTCTCTGAACCCTCTCTGCCTTTTTCTTGCTTTCTCACCTCTGCCTGGGGAGAACTTCCAGTGGCAGATACGGGTGACACATTTCTTTCTAAGCAAATGGTGGCCTAGCAACTCCTGTGTCAGGTCCAGCAGAGGCCCACTCAGACTGGGCCACCTGCAAGGCCGTGATTCCTCACTACCTTTAACTAGCCCAGCTTCATGACTGCTGATGAGGTAGAAAGCATGAGCTCAGATACAGCTGCAGGTACTTGTGTTGCCTAGAAGGGCTATTTATAGATCTCAACCCAGCACACCTGGGAAGGGCTGGCTGAATGGCTCAGGCTGCCTAGGTCAGTCAGTCCTCACCCATCAGGGGTTCATGATTGCAGAAAATGGGCCTTGCTGCATGGGCCAAGTCCAAGGAACAGGTGGGGGTCCTTAGCGTCAGGGCGGACATGGAGCTGCAGCTCTAGCTTGTTTTCTAATCATTTTAACTTGCCCATGACTGGGAGACAATGTCAAAAAGACCCTCTCCTCATGAGAGAAATCCTGGAATTAGGGATAGGAGGGGAGGTGGGTGGAGACAGAGGCCAGATACTCTGGGCACAGTGGAAGCCTCTAGAAAACCCAGAGGAAGGAGGCTGCACAGAGTCAAGCCCAGGGGCACAGACCTCTCCAGGAGCTGCTGTTAGTTCAGGTCCTGCTCTGAGGTGCTCAGTGTTAGCTCTGATAAGCGGGGCTGGGGGTGGAGCTCTGTGCATGGTTCCTGTATGCTGAGCCCTGTCAGGGTACCTGCTCAGGTGAGCTCCATATCCTGGGAAGGGCCCGCCCACATGAGCCCCGAGCACCGGGAGGGGTATATGAACAAGCGTCCTCTCTTTGCAGCTAGCACAGAGTTGCTTAGCATGATTCCTCTGTGGGTATTGTTGGAATGAGGTGAGAACCAGAAGATCTAGAGTGCCAAGGTCGGTGGGTGGGTGATGGCCACTGTGCCGCTTGAGGGAGGCCCCATGAGTACCTCTTTCTTCTTCCACCTGACAACATAGAAGCTTTCCTAGGACAGAGTGGACATCCTGCCCTAGGCTGGTGGGAGCTCCTGGGGACCCTGCGGGGGACGTGGGAGAAAGGGAAGTGGGTGCCCAGGAAGAGCTGTGGGGTTGAGGACCAAGGAAGTCTTCTTTCTGGGTTTGAGCTGGAATGGACGAGCAGGTGGTGAGTGTGATCCAGGAGAGCTCCCATCAAAGGAAGGATTTGTAACACAAATCCCACCAAAGAGAAAGTTTGCACAGTGAATCTTCCTAAAAGGAGGCTCTGTGAGCCAGTCGCCTCAGAGGTGGGAGGTGGGATGTGGGATCTACCAGGAGCAGGTAATCACCCTGAGTGGGTAGTGGGTGCACTTTCTACTCATCATTGTCCACAATATATGCCTGGGCCTGTCGATATCAGGATCCCTTAATTTAGGCATCCTCAGATAGCAGCCGTTTTTAGGAGTAAAGGGGGAACAGCTCATGAGTGCAAAAACATTTTCCAAGGACACTAATATTCGATGACTCTACTGCTTGGTTGTTGACTTCAGTCATAGTTCTCCTGATTTTGGATCTAATGTGGGGATTATAGAGGAGTCAGAATTTAAATCTTCATAATCTGTGTATTTGTGGCTCCAGTATCATTGATGACCCGTGGTTTTATGCTTAAGGAAAGAATATTAACTTTATATATCATGTAAAGAATTTGCAACGATGATATGACAAATAAGGTTATAATGGTGGCTAATGAATGGTTCAGGTTGTCCTACTTGTGCATCTAGTGTACGCATGTGAGTCGTTTCAGTTGTCAACAGGATGGATGCTCTAGTGGGGACCTGGGACGGTGGAATTGGGCCACTTCTGATCTGTCCTGTGGGAGCCTGGGCTGCACGACAAGAAACTCTGGGCTAATTCTGGGTCCTGACCATCACGTGACCAGAGAAATTGGTGACATTTTTGCTTTGCCTGTTGAAATGTTTAATGACAAACATTTTGTGCAGTTTCCCAATGTAGGTGCACTGTGGAGGCTGACGATTTATTCTCCAAGAAATGAACATCCTACTTCTCGCCAAGGGTGAGCCCCTGTCCAGAGGTGAGAGACCCCATGTGTATGATCTGTGCCTCCCAGGAGAGCAGCCCTAAATTAGTTTAAATTTGAGTGAGTTCTGTCTATGTGGTAGATTTAGACCTTTCCATGCCCTGTCTACACTGCATATGTTTAGACCTAGCCAGATTCCACCCATGCTAGGATGTGGAGACCTGGGTAGAGACCCAGCCTCAGTCCTGAGAGCTTTGGTAGGTGGGAGGAACATGGGGTCCTGGGTAGAGATCCAGACTGGCCTTAGACCTGGGAAGCTCTGAGCCTCTGTCCAGATGCTATGCTTAGATGTCAGGTATGGAGCTGAGGTGTGCTTGTCTAGTCATAGCCTCTGATCTGAGGTTGGTTTTCTACCCTCCCAGGGGTCATGGCTGTGGGAGGGGCCTTAGTCCTTACCCCTGGGGATGGTGGAGGCTCTTCAGGTGAGCTACCTCATAATTAAACCAATTCACCAGGGAGTTCTTGCTGTGGTGCAGTGGGTTAAGAACATGATTGCAGGGAGTTCCCATTGTGGTTCAGCAGAAACAAACCCCACTAGTACTATGAGGATGTGGGTTCAATCTCTGGCTCCGCCCAGTGGGTTAAGGATCTGGTGTTCCCACAAGCTGTGGTCACAAACACAGCTCAGATCTGGCATGGCTGTGACTGTTGTGTAGGCCAGCAGCTGTAGTTTGGATTTGGCCCCTAGCCTGAGAACTTCCACATGCTGCACCTGCAGCCCTTAAAAAAAAAAAAAAAAAAAAAAAAGTCTGCAGCGGCTCTGGTTGCTTCAGAGGTGCAGGTTCAATCCCTGG
Organism: Phacochoerus africanus; assembly: GCF_016906955.1. NCBI lineage: Eukaryota > Metazoa > Chordata > Mammalia > Artiodactyla > Suidae > Phacochoerus > Phacochoerus africanus. The sequence goes on from NC_062546.1 coordinate 89,336,437, forward strand.
CCTGGCACAGTGGGTTGTGCTGCTGCAGCTCATATTCAATCCCTGGCCCAGTAACTTCCAAATGCTGTGGGTGCGGCCATTAAAAGAAATAAAAATAAACTAATTCACCAGGATGCACAGGATGAGGAGGGAAGTAGGTTTGCCTGGTGAACTGATTGCTGGCAGGTGGGTCTGGGTGTAAGGCCCATCAGCAGTGGCAAAATTTGCCTCTGGGTTCTCCTTGCAGTTGCCGATCTTACTCAGCAGAGTCCAGACCTGCACCTCCTCTTTCAGCCCTGCCTTCCCATGAGTTTTCACAACACTTCAGCAAGCCAGGAAAAGGCTGAGCCTGCCAGAACCAAAAGTGGTGTGTACAACTTTAGCATAAAAGGTTAAAAACAATTAAAATAACCCAGAACCAGGAGTTCCCACTGTAGCACGCAGAAGAAACAAATCTGACTAGGAGCCATGAGATCTGATGTGGCTGTGGCGTAGGCCTGCTGCTATAGCTCTGTTTGCACCCCTAGCTTGGGAAGCTCCACATGCCTCGGGTGCGGCCCTAAAAAGCAAAAATAAAATAACCCAGAACTAAAGTGAAAACAGGTAAGGACAGACTTCTCTGGGACAAGTGTTAGAGGACCCTACACTTCTTTCTACAGCCCTAGCAGGTCCCAGGGACCTGGCTTATTCCCACATTGGGGGCGCGGCCAGCACAGCCCTAGGTGTGACCCCAGGTGCAGGGTCTAGAGAGATGGGGTCACCCTGGTGAGTGTAGACTCGAGCCCTCAGTGCAGGCTCTGGGGATTGTGTGGGTCAGGCTCTGTGCAGGGGAGACTCCATGTCTGCCCTTGGCCTCCAGTATGTCTTGTCTTCTCTGAAGTTTCAAACATCTGAAATGAGGGTGTTACCCTGTTTAACCTGTGGTCTCCTTTCTTTTTATCTTGTCATGTTCCTAGGAGGACAGTCACATTTAAGTGGTCACTGCTCCGCGTTCTGCTGACTGACAACCCTTGGTGTTATCATATTAACATCATGGTATATCATATACCTAACCCATGCGGTCACCACTAGTCTGGGTTCCCCTAGACAGAGCTCAGGTAGCACAGACTAGCCCCGTGAGAATTGTCCCCATGTGCCATGTGAAAGTACCATGATGGCCTCCTTGGTGGGGACAGAGCTTCGGCCTCTCACATTTGTTAGGGTAGTCAAATTGGAATCTCAGTAAGACATCAGTTTTATAATTTATTTTAAGTGAACTATAATACATCACACACCCTTTACCATCATCACCATTTTGAGTTCATGTTTCCAAGGCATCAGATACATTCACCTTGTTGCGGAGCCCTCACACTATTCACAGAATTTTTCATCTCATAAAACCAAAGGTCCCACAACCATGAAAGTCTCATTCTCCACACCCTCTGGCAGCCCTGGCACCACAGTCTGCTTCCTTCCATGACCTGTCACCTCCAGAGCCCCCATTTGAATGGAATCTGTGGTGTTTGCTGACAGGTCAACAGCCTGCCAGGTGGTCTCTGTCCTGAGGCAGAAGGACCCTGCAGGGGGGACTTGCAGAGTATGGGGTATGATCCCAAGAGCATGGAGTTCACATGAGACACATGACCCTTTTTCTACATGGAATGTTCCCATGACCCAACTGAGGAGGGCATGGTGGGCGGCCTGAGACCCCAGGGTCCCTTTCCTGCCCTGGAGTTCAGAATGCATGTTCACCATAGGCCCTGGATTCACCCCACATCTCACTGTCTCCCTCTGTCCCATCTTTTTTTTGGGGGGGGGGGGCACACCCATTGTATATGGAAGATTCCCAGGCTAGGGATTGAATCAGAGCTACAGCTGTCAGCCTACACCACAACCACAGCAACGCCAGATCTGAGCCGGATCTGTGAACTCCACCACAGCTCATGGCAACGCCGGATCCCCAACCCACCGAGCAAGGCCAGGGATCAAACCCACATCCTCATGGATCCTAGTTGAGTTTGTTAACTGCTGAGCCATGAAGGGAACTCCCACCTCTGTCCCATCTTGAACACAGGAAAATGACTTCTACTGATCATTGTCCACAACATAGGCCTGGTCCTGTCAATATCAAGAGTATTTTAGTATAGGCCTCCTGGTATAGCAGCTGTTTTCAGGCCTAAAGAGGGAACAGTTTATGAGTGTAAAACATTTTCAGAGAAAATTAATATTTGGTGACTATACTATTTGATTGTTGACTTCCATTAGCCATAATTCTTCTGGTTTTAGGTCTGATGTGGGGGTTACAGAGAAGTCAAAATTTAAATCTTTACAACCTGTGTGTTCATAGATTCAGTATCACTGATGACCTGTAGTTTTTATGTTTAGGGAAGGGTTATTGATTTCATGTATCTTGTACAGGACTCTCAATGATACTAGGGCCAATTAAGATTAGAATTGTGGGAATTCCCTCCGCAGTGCAACAGGATCGGTGGCATCTCTACACCATAGGTTCGATCCCCTACCCAATACAGGGATTAAAGGATCCAGTGTTGCCACAGCTGTGGTGTACGTTGCAACTGTGGCTCAGATTTGATTCCTAGCCTGGGAATTGCATATGCCACAGGACAACTAAAATAAAAAAAGGTGAGAATGGTGGCTTGAAAATGGTTCAAATTGTTCTACTTGTGCATCTAATGTATGTGTATAAGTCAGTTAAGTTTTCAATATTAGTGAAACAAAATAGAAGACCAGAGAACATATCCAAAAATAATTATCTTTTACCCATACCCCTGGCATATGGAAGTTCCTGTGCCATGCGAGAACTTCCCAAAATGATTATTAATGTGTGATCATAAAAATGTAAAAATTCCTCCATGATATATGATGTTGCCTCTTGAGATCCTACCTGAAGTGGATATGCCTTGTGATATACAGGATTTTTACCTGTATATCACACTTATTGAGAAAGACATAATGGTTATGGCATTGGCTTGACACCATTGACAAGAATTCAATTCCTTCCTTATTTTTTTGGCCGCCTCTGGAACAGGGGTCAAATCTGTACCACAGCAGTGACAAGGCTGGGTTCTTAACCCACTGAGCCACAGAGGAACTCCCTCTTCCTTCTTTATTTTAAATGTATGTAGGTAGGCTCTTCAAAACTAGGATAGGGTGGAGAGCATCTGTGTAACCATTCTAGGTTTGTAATAGCAGTTTCCACTGCTGAAACTCCTTGTTTGGATACAAATGCTTCTCATATTATGAAGATAATTAGCATTGCTGTTGTTACTGAGTGAATGAGCCTGTGGATGGAGGATTTCACATTGTGTGCATATCAGAGTTGTTGGAATAAAGTAATGACATCCCTAAAAGGCCAAGAAAGTGCTGTGGGGGGAAAAAAAGGCATATTTACTACTGCAAATAAAGTTGAGAAATTTCGCTCACATTTGGCTAAGCATAAACCTGAGAATAGCAAAAATCAGCAAATGAAGCCTTCTATAACAGTGAAGACTGCTCCCATTGACATTACCTAATGGAAGAGTGGTACTACCTCATAGGTACCATGGGGGACAATGTCCCAGGATAAACTGGCTAAGATGAGTCCTGTCAAACCATCTGTTGTGAAAAGCAAACCATAGCCTAAAGCTCACAATGCAGTGGGAGATCATGTTCTACTACCTCTGTGAAGAGTTACTAATCAGCTGAATATCTTTACTCCTGTAGGAATAGTGATAATCATGGCAGCTAATGTAAAGTAAGCTCATGGGTTGACGTCTATCCCTATGGTCAATATATGATAGACCCATAAGATAAATCCTAAAAAGCAAATGGACATGATTCATACCATTCCCATGTATCTGAAAGGCTCTTTTTGTCCTAAATAGTGTGTAATGATATGTAAGACTATTCCAAACCCTGGTAGGCTATGAATACAGACTTCAGGGTGACCAAAGAATCAAAATAGGTGTTGGTATAGAATTGGGTCTCCCTGCATGGTCAAAGAAAGTAGTGTTTAGATTTTAATCTGTTGACAATATGATGATTCTGGCTGCTAGGACCCAGGAGTGATAATTACAGTAATATGGCTGTAATTGGGGCAGATCAAACAAATAATGGTGTTTGGTATTGGAATAATGGCTGGTGGTTTTAAAGATTGTAGTCATGAAAGTAATAGCACCAAGATTTGAGGAAACACCTGCTAAAAGTAAGGGAAAAATTGTTAGGTCAACAGAGGCTTTTGCATATGCCAGATTGCTGGCTAGAGGTGGATGTATGCTTCATCAGGTACCAGAACCAGCTCTACCATTGACGATACAAGCAGGAGGAAGAATGAGGGGGAAGTAGTCAAAAGTTTATATTATGTATTTGGCAAAATGCTACAGCAAGTACCCCAGGTATTCGTGGGATAAGACAGTTTGCAAACCCTCCAATCATAACAGCACAGCTATAAAGAATATTAGAAATGCAGGGGCTGTCATGACTACATTATAGATTTGGTCATCTCCAAGCAGGCTCCAGGTTGAGATAGCAGAGCACTTAAGGTGTTGCCTGCTGTTCCAGCTCAGAGTAAAGTGAGAATACATTTGTGATTTGTTAAAGACAGCAATTTATGAACACAGGTAAAATGGCTGAGCAAGCATTAGACTACAAATCAAAAGAAGAGATTGAGCCCTCTTTTTGTTGAACCCTGTGATGAATCCACAAACTGAATTGCCAATTCAAAGAAGCAGCTTCATTTTTCCAGATGCTTTTCCAGATTTTTCTTTTTTCTTGAAGGTGAGAGAATTAGATTGAAGCCAGTGGACTAGAGTATTTACCTGTTAACCAAATTTTCCTGGGGTAGAAACTCATTTTAAAGTGTTTTGTAACATTTATTTTCAGGAATCAAGTATATTGTACTTGCTTAGGGTTTTGAAAGCTCTTGGTCTAAAAGAACCTAAGTTCCTAGTCCAGCACTGAGAGAATGGGTGTTAAAGGTAGCAATAATGTGGATGTTATGATTGGTAATGATAGCAAGCTTATTTGTTTTGTATGTGTGAATTGTCTTTTTTTTTTTTTTTTGTCTTTTTAGGGCCGCACCCACAGCATATGGAGGTTGCTAGGCTAGGGGTCGAATTGGAGCTGCAGCTGCTGGCCTACACCACAGCCACAGCAACACCAGATCCAAGCCACGTCTGCAAACTACACCACAGCTCACGGCAATGCTGGATCCTTAACCTACTGAGCGAGGCCAGGGATCAAACCTGAATCCTCATGGATACTAGTCAGATTCATTTCTGCTTAGCCAGGACAGGACACTCCAAATTATCATTTTATCTTTATTGAAGGGAATATAGTTATTGATGTGGAGAATGATAGCCACAAGTAGATATACACACTGAGTAGTTCTCTGATGGTTGTTAGTGTAGGTAGAATAATGTCATCATTTTTGTCATCTCTTGCATAAGTATTTAGTTGGGTAAAAACCCTGATGATAATGGGAGAACTTCTGATGATACTCTTATGATGAGGACAAAGATCGTGATGGGAGGTATGTTGTTTCATGTGTGTGATCATGATACTGTTTTGGTACATGAGCTGGGCATAAATAGTAAGAAGTGTTATGATACAAATCAATGCATTTAGGATTGTTATGGTTGGATTATTCATTACAGTAGCTGTTATTCCTCCTATATGGGCGATTGATAAGCAGGCCATAATTTTTATAGTTGAACTTGGTTGAGTCCCCTGCAGCCTCCAACGATGCATAGTACAGCTGTGACTAAAGTATGTGTAGGTCGATGGGTGGCGGGATTTGGGTATAAGTTTGTCATGTTAATAGCATCAGTCCTGCTGTTCATGGACTGCTTTGTGTTACTTCAGGCACTCAGAAGTGAAATGAGGAAGGTCCTAATTTTATGATAAAAGCTGATATTTTGATGGTGGGTACAGTTGGACTAAAGATTTTTGTAATTTGTGTTCACTGACCAGAGTTATTAGATTAACAGTAACAGCCATCATAAGTAGTATTGATGGTGGTGGATTATTTTAGAAATACTTGTTGGATGCCTCTTTAGTTTATGGTTTAATTTTTTTTATTAGAAATGAGGCTCATGTTAACTAGTGTGAGCCTGTTACTGCAATTATGCTTCCTGAAATAATGGTCAGAAAATGATAGTAAAAATAATAGGGTGTGGAGTTCCTGTCATAGCTCAGTGGAAAACGAATCTGACTAGCATCCATGAGGACACAGGTTGAATCCCTGGCCTTGTTCACTGGGTTAAGCATCTGGCATTGCCATGAGCTGTGGCATAGGTTGCAGATGCAGCTTGGATCCCACGGTTGCTGTGACTGTGATGTAGGCCAGCAGCTACAGCTCCGATTTGACCCCTAGCCTGGGAACCTCCATATGCCATGGGTGTAACCCTAAAAAGACAAAAGACAGAAACAAAAAACAATAGGGTGTATTAGTACATGAAGATATAAAACAACATATATACAACATTTGAGGGGTATGGACCTGACTGCTTACTCAGTGGAATTTACTATATCATGTGGTGTAACTTGGTAGCATGGCAGGCTCAATTCCTACAATTCTAGGAATAAGAGGTTTGAAACTTCTATTTAAGTAATTCTTTTGTCAGACATACCTCTTATGCCTGTGGTGGGATGCCTGATGTGAAGAGGTAGTACAGCTTCTCATGATGTTAACAGTTAAAAAAAGAATTGTATAAGTTGATCATATCAATATTGTGGGTAGGATGCTCAAATTCATAGAAAGGAGATTGTTAGAAGTGATTTAAAGATGATATTGGCAGTATATAATTCTGGGCTTTATAGGATGTGAAAGGCTTCTGAAAATAGGATTGTTGCAAAAATGTTTATTAGAATGATATTGACATAGTCTCTAGGAAGAAAAAGTGAATGCACCCGCTACATTTTCTGCAGTGAAACCAAAGAGAGGTTTTGATTCTACTCTGTCAAACCAAATGCAGCTCCATTGGATTTCTATTTTTTTCTTCTTCTTCTTTTTTTTTTTTTTTTTTTTTTGGTCTTTCTGGGGCGACACCCATGGCATATGGAGGTTCCCAGGCTAGGGGTTGAATCAGAGCTGTAGCTGCTGGCCTACACCACAGTCACAGCAACAAGGGATCTGAGCCGCATCTGCAACCTACACCACAGCTTATAACAATGCCGGATCCTTAACCCACTGAACAAGGCCGGGGATCGAACCTGTGTCCTCATGGATGCTAGTCGGATTTGTTAACCACTGAGCCACAACAGGAACCCCCCATTGGATTTCTGCCAGAATAATCAAATTTCGGGTAGGGGTTGGGATGGGAAATTAGTCATAGATGTTCTTGCGTAACATCAACATTACCGGGGAAAGTGGGAAAGTGTAAATAATCCATTTATCAGTGGGACTTAGAGAATAATTGCTAGTGTTCCTTCATATGAGATTGTGCTACTGCCCACAGAGCTCTAGTTGTGTGTATTTTGAATCTGAAGCTCATTCTCTCCTGTAGGTTGCACCCTGATCTACGTTTTTATGTCTGATCATTGTGCTCACTGTTGTTCTTTACAAGGTTTCCTGAGGATGTCGGTATGTCCATATATAGGGCTGGTGAGGTTTATCCAAGTTTATTAACTATAGAACAGCCTTCTCTAGAAGGGCGTGCAGCACCACCCAGTTTTTTACTTTTAGGCAGATGCTAGCAGCATTCCGGCAAATAATTTTATCGTTATATTTCTTTGAATTTAGGACTAAGCATAGTGGGACATCTAATGCCAGTATGTATCTTAACTATAATGTAATCAGAAATATTAAAGTCACTTTCATAGACTTTATGTCAGCTATGGCTTTTTAATGATTAACTAGAGCTTAACTTTATTGGGGAATAATCTTTAACATGCTTGACTCTGAATTTCTATTAATATGGAATAATCTGAGACCAAGGTGGCTGATACTAAATTTACCAACCCTGATTGGTTAATAAAACATGCTCAGACTTTTTTATGGCTTTTTATTACTGCCATTTGCCATGGGAGCATAGTTAAAGCAAAGCATTGTGAGCTACTTTTTAATGTGCTTGATGCTTGCTCTTCTTGATTTTTTATGATTTAGAAGGCAGTCTCTATGAGATGCAGTGTAATTTTATTAGAAATTAATAGACCGGGACCACACCTGTGTGTTTATGGAGTCAGTAAATTCACCCAGTCATTTACAGTGCCTCACTTTAAACATGAAACTACATCAACAGGTTGAGTAGGATTTTGTACATATGAGATTTATGCAGGAGTTCCTGTTGTGGCACAGCGGAAATGAATCCGACCAGGAACCATGAGGTTGTGGGTTCCATCCCTGGCCTTGTTCAGTAAGTTACAGATCCGGTGTTGCCGTGAGCTGTGGTGTAGTTCACAGATGCAGCTTGGAGCCCACGTTGCTGTGGCAGTGGTGTAGGCCAGCAGCTGCAGTTCCGTTTGGACCCCAGCCTGTGAACCTCCATATGTCATGGGTGCAGCCCTAAAGGCAAAAAAAAAAAAAAAAAGATTTATGCATTTATGTGATGTATTAGTATTCAGTGTAGTAGCCTGGGTTGTGTTAAAATTAATATTGAAATATTTAATGTATTTTCTTTTGGAGATTATTAAAATGTACTTTATTTTTTATTTTGTTTGAGGTAAATGGCAGCTTTATAAGCCTAATATATCTAAGTAATTGATGGGTATTATTAGGAGGCTAGGTTGTAGATGTACTAACTGGGATCACTGAAGTAATGGCGATATGTTTCCTAGATGTGTTAGTTGACTCTTACATAGTTGTGTGCTTTGTCTTGTTTGGGAGATTTGTCAGGGCAGTAATGGCATACAAAGTATGAGATTTAGTGGGAGGTAGGGTGCTTTGATTAAGGGAGCTATTTACCTGATATGCACTTGTGTGTGTACATATGTGTGTAATTGCTCCATTTCCTGTGACCATTGACTCAATAACATATTATGGTTGACTGTGTCAGTAAATACTACTCAATTTAAGCTCAGCTACAAGTTGCTTGACTGTGCTAAGGCCTCTGATGGCCACAGCTCAGTCACAGCATCTTCCAGAATTGAGAATACCAAATGCATAAAACCTGTTACATGTGAACATAAGCTGATTTGAGAGTCCACTGAGATGTCTTATTTAAGAAGAGAGGGTGGGCAGTTTAGGAAGAAATGGCCCCCAAATCAGAACAGTAAGCAAGATATAATTCATTTTGAGTTACCTTGTGGCCTAGTGGTTAAGGACTGGTGTGGTCACTGCTGTGACTTGGGATCAATCCCTGGCCTGGGAACTTCGGTATGCCACAGGTGTGGAAAAAAAAAAAATTCATTTATAGAAATCTCCACGGTTCTTGGGCCAGGAACTAAGAGAGAGGCATGTTTGTGGGCAGGTTGATGGCTTATTGAGGCTTCCTGATTATGTTCTGGTTGTTGGTTATGATAAGTATATTGACTAGAAGTGGTTGGACATAATATGGTATGTACAATTAGTAATTATATGTCCTATATAATATCAATCACTTCAGTTACCCCTATGAATATCTTGCCATGACTGGAATTTAATAAGAATTGAACTATTTTTCGGTCTTTTTGTTTGTTTGTAGCACCCACAGCATGTAGAATTTCGCAAGTCAGGGATCAAACCGGAGCCACAGCAGTAATCCAAGCCATGCAGTCTTTTTTTTTTCCCCTAAAAAATTATTTTTATTGAGGTATAATTGACATATAACATTATGTAAGTTTAAGGTGTACAAAGTGTTGATTTGACACATTTATACAGTTGACCCTGAAACAATAGGAAGGTTAGGGGTGCCGACCCTCTGTGCAGTTGAAAATCTGCCTATATCTTTTTTTAATAATTATTTTTATATTTTCCATTATAGCTGATTTACCGTGTTCTGTCAATTTTCTACTGTACAGCAAGGTGACCCAGTCACACATACATGTACACATTCTTTCTTCTCACATTATCATACTCCATCACAAGTGACTAGGCATAGTTCCCAGTGCTATACAGCAGGATCCAATTGCTTATCCATTCCAAAGGCAATAGTTTACATCTGTTAATCCCAAATTCCCAGTCCATCCCACCTCCTCCCCCTCCCTCTTGGCAACCACAAGCGTGTTTTCCATGTCCATGATTTTCTTTTCTGCGGAAAGTTTCATTTGTGGTATATTAGATTCCAGATATAAGTGAAATCATGTGGTATTTGTCTCTCTCTTTCTGACTTACTTCACTTGGTATGAGAGTCTCTAGTTCATCCATATTGCTGTAAATGGCATTCTTTTTTTGTTTTTGTTTTTTTGTTTTTTGTCTTTTTGCCTTTTCTTAAGCCACTCCCTCGGCATATAGAGGTTCCCAGGATAGGGGTCTAATCAGAGCTGTAGCCGCTGGCCTACACCACAGCCACGCAATGCAGGATCCCAGCCGTGTCTGCAACCTACACCACAGCTCACAGCAATGCCAGATCCTTAACCCACTGAGCAAGGCCAGGGATCGAACCCACAACCTCATGGTTCCTAATCGGATTCGTTAACCACTGAGCCACAACGGGAACTCCTCTTTTGTTCTTTTTGATAGGCTGAGTAGTATTCCATTGTGTATATGTACCACATCTTAATCCAATCATCTGTCAATGGACATTTAGGTTGTTTTCATGTCTTGGCTATTGTGTATAGTGCTGCAATGAACATGCAAGTGCATGTGTCTTTTTCAAGGAAAGTTTTGTCCAGATATATGCCCAAGAGTGGGATTGCTGGGTCATACAATAGTTCTATGGTATGTCCATACTGTTTTCCATAGTGGTTGTACCAATTTACATTCCTGCCAACAGTACAGGAGGGTTCCCTTTTCTCCACACTCTCTCCAGCATTTGTTATTTGTGGACTTATTAATGACAAGCCATGCAGTCTTAATGCCAAGTCCTTAACCACTAGGCCACCAGGGAATTCCTGGATTGAACTGTTTAATGTGTCCTGTAATAACAATAGGCTGAAGTACATGCTTATACACATGAGGAAGATAATTAATACATGATTATCTGATCATATATTATGTATGATAAAGCATATGTATTATATATCTAGAAGGACGTAATGCACAATGTACATAGTAATGTCAGTTTTTATTATAACATTTTTAATACACAGCACTTAAAGATAGTGTAAATGTCCCATATGCAAATTGTTCAGGGAAGAGTTAAGTCAAATTCCAGCTTTGGGAGCTGAAGGTGGTGCTGGAGCTTCTTCGTTCAGTCTCGGGAGATATGTTATTCTCCTTTTCTGATTTATAAATGAGGGTAATAAATATATTTCAGTCTCTTTTTTTAAGGTGTCATTTTCAATTATGCTTGTTATTAGTATGAGGACAAGAATTAAAAGAAAGTATAGAATAGATGCTAATTTGGGTTTGTGCAGCCAAAAAATGAAATTGAAGCTGAGATGGATGCAGCCCAAGTTTTATTCCATGGGCAAAAAGAATGGAGAAGCAGGAACTTCTCCAAGGGGTGAGAGGGATTTGATTTTAAGGAGTAAAAATAAAGGGAGGAGGCGTGAGGCTAATGATGGGGATGTCTGCCCACTTGTCTAAAGGGAAGGTTCAGGGCTTTCCCGGAAATGGGGTGCCACCCCCTTCTTATCTTTTTTTGGTCTGCACCTTCCAGTCATGGCCCCCTGTAGGTATGTCAACTAGTAACTAATCTAGTAAAATCAGCATAGAATGAGACTCCGGGTCAGTAGGAAGTCAGATTTGTTACCATCTTAATTCCACCTGGTTCCATCTGGGTTTTGATTGTCCCTTCCCATAGCTTCCTCCTTCCCTCTCCAGATCTTGTCACTTCAAGATACATGTTAACTCCCATTGAAGGAGAGGTTGTCAGGTTTTAACAAGGATTTTCTGTCAGCTCTGGCAACAAACTCCCCCCTTTCCTTGTCACTGCTCCCCATTCTTGAGGGCAAAGGTCTGTCTTCTGAGGCTGCTTTCTCCTGAACACAGGCATAGATTTTCCCTGGACTGGAGGTGCAGAACTCTTCCTGCCCCAGCCTAAAATAAGCCTGGTTGTCACCAGGCTGTGGTCCCAGTGCTTGGAGCCTTGTGTTAGTATCATCTGAAGTTTGAGGGCTTAAAGTCCTTCACTAATAAAGTTGACAAGGCAGTTAAGGAGGCAAGGCTTGAAGATAAACAGGATGTTAGTAGCAGTTAGTGGGTCAAGAAATGGAAGAAACCAGGTTAAACTAGAAAGGCTCTGTTTGACCATATTCCAGATGGAATTTGGATCGAGATATTTTGTGGTATATCTTTGTGACCTTTGAGCTTGTTCATGATATCTCTTTTATGTTTACCTCAATCTGACTAGAGTTATTGACATGTGTGTCAAAGGTTTTATTAATAACCGTGCAGAATTTCCCTTGCTCAACCAGGAGATAGTCAAGGGCTAGCCTATTATCAAGTACAATATTTTCTACTGAGTCCAGAGAAGTACGGGGTTCCTGTAAGACATCACCCATGTTTTTAGACAAGTCCTCAAGGACCCATGTGAGATTTTGCACAGTGACTTCATGGTATGCAGAACCTCCCCAGGGGGCAGTCTCAGAGCAATCCTTACTCCTGCCAGAATGAGTCTTAGTTCCCTTTTATCTCAGGTCTGGGTGATGTTATGAACAGTTATACCCAGGTTCCTAGAACTTAGCCAGCCTAGTGTGCATTGCACACAAATTGGGCATCATCTAAGCAAGGGTAGGCTAGACCCCACCCCCAAAGGAGTTAGGGTTGTCCTGATGGGCCAAGTGGTTTACCCCTGGGCTCCAAAGGAACAAGTACCCAGAGGAAGCACATGCCTAGTGCACTTCCAAGGAGTTGAACCATCTTTGTAAGAGACCAGCCCAAGAGGGGGTGTCCTTGCAGTGTGAGGAGAGAGGCCCACCTGCATGGGGGGGGGTCACTGGGGGCTTCCTGACTGGTGGATTTTCCCCAAGCCTCAGGAGAGCCATATACTAAATATCAGACAACCAGCTTCGTCCCTTCCCAATAAGTACACCTCCCATCTGGTCCCTGTGTGTATCCATAGAGTCAGTGCAGAGGGCACCGATGGGTGAGATTTCCATAGGAGTCAATCCTGGAACACAAAAATTGTGAGGTCATGGAAGAAGAATTGCTCAGAGTCCAGAGCAGCTCCAGGATGTTATTACAGGTTTCTCACCTTGGTAGGAGCTTTTGAAGAGCAGTGGCAGTGAGATGGGTCAGAGAGATGGCACTTCAGTGAGTGTTTTGTCTTCATTGGAGATATTAATGCAAGGGGTGAGGTCCAAGCAGGGAAGCCACATTAGGGATGGGACATGAACTTCAAAAGGGGTAAGTTTAGCAGACCTGTGAGCCATGGTGAGAGAGAGTGAGGTGGTCATTCTTAGGGGTAAAATGTAATACCTTTAATCTAAAGGCAACACTGTGTGGGTCGGGGTGATGGACCAGCGCTGGGATAGATTTTGTCCATGGGCTATAATCCTGGAGAAATTTACAATTGTACTAAATTCCTATTCTGCATGGACAGCTGTAAGAGAGCAGAGAGGAGAAGATAAGAAAGAATAGACAAGAATGGCTACTCACCCTACTTCCAACATTCACATCCAACATGGACAGATGAGATGTTTGGCAGAATGGCAGAAAACAAGTAAGACAACAGCAATGGCAAGGCCAACTACTAAGCCAATCCCTACATTACTTATCTGTTGGGAAGTTCATCCTTTTGAGAAGCAATTTAAGGTCTGTGACAGGTTCACAAATGTATTGAGTGGGTGGCTCAGTAATTTCATCCTCAGACATAGATGCTGTCTTCACTCTGGTGTGGTGGGGCCACGAAGTTGTGCATGGTAATTTTAGGACAGAACTAATGGTCAGGATGAGTAGATAAGGTCCTGTCCATTTGGAGTCTAACTGGTCTTGTGGATTTCCAGCCTTCCAGGTTTTCAAATAAACCCAATTCTCATGGGAAGAAAGATGCACAACCATGTCAGAAGGGGAAGTTCATTCATATCGCTCTATGGTGTAAAGCTGTGATTATTCCCCCCTCTCTGTAAGGCATATTCTCTTGGTCCACATCCCTAAGGTTGGTCTTGGAGCTGGGTCCTTCAGGAATGTGCCTCCTGTATATGGGCTCACATGGACTCGACATGATCTTTCCTTTAGGGACTATTCACAGTTTCACAAATGCTGTGGGGAGAAAGGGGATCCAGGGTTGATAATAGTTTGACATAGTTTGGCTAAGTTCCCTTTTATTATTTATTTATTAAATTTTATTGGAGTATAGTTGACTTACAATGTATTAATTTCAAGTGTACAGCAAAGTGAATCCGTTTGTGTATATACATAGATTTAGATAGATATATATCCATTAACTTTTCCCATATGTTATTATAGAATATTGAGTAGATTTCCCCATGCTCTACAGCAGGCTCTTGCCTATTACTTATCCTACACTTAGCAGTGTGTATATACTGACCCCACTGCCCCAATTTATTCCTCCCCCCATAGTTTCCCCTTTGGTAACCATAAGTTTGATTACAAAATCTTTTGAGTTTGGAGTTCCCATCGTGGTGTAGTGGAAAAGAATCCAACTCAGAACCATGAGGTTGTGGGTTCGATCACTGGTCTTGCTCAGTGGGTCAATGATCTGGCATTGCCGTGAGCTGAGGTGTAGGTCGCAGATGCGACTCAGATCCCACATTGCTGTGGCCATGGTATAGGCTGGCAGCTATAGCTCCGATTTGACCTCCAGCCTGGGAACCTCTATATGCTGCGGGTGTGGCCCTAAAAATCAAAAAACAAAAACAAAAAAAAAATCTTTTGAGTTTGTTTCTGTTTTATTTATTTTTTGTTTTTTGTCTTTTCAGGGCCATACTGGCGACATATGGATGTTTCCAGGCTAGGGGTCTAATCGGAGCTGTTGCTGCAGGCCTACGCCATAGCCACAGCAATGCCAGATCCTAGCACCGTCTTCAACCTACACCATAGTTTATGGCAACTCCGGATCCTTAACCCACTGAGGAGGACCAGCGATCGAACCCACAAACTCATGGTTCTGAGTCGGATTCTTTTCCACTGTGCCACGATGGGAACTCCTGTTTCTGCTTTATAACTTAAGTTTTTATATCATTTTTTAGACTTCACATATAAGTGATATATAATATTTGTCTTTGATTTATTCAGTATGTTAATCTCTAGGTCCACCCATGTTACTGCAAATGATGGTATTTCCTTCTTTTTATAGCTGAGGAACAGTCCATTGTATGTATATGCACCATATCTTCTTTACCCATTCCTCTGTTATTGGACATTTAGGTTGCTTCCATGTCTTGGGTATTATCAGTAGTGCCGCAGTGAGTGCTGGGATGCATATATCTTTTCCAACTATGATTTTCTCCAGATACATGTCCAGGAGTTCTTTTGAGGGTTCAATTTGTTCTACTTTTCCTAAAGATTGTGGTTTCCAGGTGGAGTGTAAACCCCATTTAATTCCCAGAGTTCTAGAGACTCCCTTAGTAATTTAGGAACAAAGGCAGGCCCCTTGTCACTCTGGATGGACATAGGGTACCCAAATCAAGGGATTAGTTCCTTAAGCAGGACCTTAGAGGTCTCCAAGGCAGTCTCGGCTCTGGTGGGAAATACCTCCATCCTGTCTGAGAAGGATTCAGTCAAAACCCACAAACATCTAAGAATTCCTCATCCCCAGCACATTACTCTAAAGTCAATTTGCCAGTCTTGATCTGGATATGTGCCTCTGAACTGGATGGAGGTCACTCCAAGCTCACCCTCTTGGGGGGAGGGTGAGACTTGAGCTTATTCTTTTTTTTAATGATTTTAACTTTTTCCATTTTAGTTGGTTTAAAGTTGGGCTTATTCTGAAGGCAGATAGGTTGAGCTGCAACCACTTGATGAAGGAGACTAGGGAAATTGGGGGCAGTCATGGATTTTTGAACCATTGCTATAGGACCCCCTGCCCATAATATGTGCTCTGGTGGGCTTCCTGGATGGCCTGCAGTGCAATGGCTGACAGAAGGAACAGCTGCCCCTGGCCACTATACATCCACCTGGAGTATTCTGGGCTTCTAAAATTGCCCCCATCTCAAAGCCTTTCTCCTCTCTTCTGGGGTGTGTATGGAAGTGTAGGAATTAGGGTCTGGGAGAGCTGGTAGGAGTGGCATTTGAAATTTGTCCCCATCCTCTGCTGCTTGTTCAGCTGACATGTCTGCTCTGTTATGTCCCCTTATAAATCCTTCTTCTCCCCCACCCACTTTTATTTGGTCATGCCCTCAGCATGTGGAAGTTCTGGGCCAGGGATCAAACCTGCTCCACAGCAGCGACCCCAGCCACTGCAGTGACAACACTGACCCTTAACCCACTGAACCACAAGGAAACGCCCCTGCTTCTCCCTTGTGGGCGACTCATTTGGTAGGAGTATAGCCTCCAGCATCTGCATATTCCTGCTTCCCCCAGTCTTAATCTGTTTATCCCCTGAGGTTTTTGCCAAAATTTGGCTTCTGTCTGCTGGTGCCAAATTGAAACACAGAGGCAGAGTTTGGGGTAGAGGAGAAAAAGATAGCGTTATTGCTTTGCCAGGCAAAGGAGGGTCACAGCAGGCTAACACCCTAAAGACTCTGCCCCCCACTGGAAAGAATTATAAGGAGTTTTGTAGTAAGAAGAAGAAAAACATGTTTTGAGCTAGGAATCAGGATTGGGACAAAGAAGATTTCATTCTTTCTTTGAGGGAATCTTAGTCATCAAAGCTGGAATCAGGAGATCTATGCATGATCATGATTGGTGGTCTTCTGGGTTGCTGCCTAGAATAACTGTACCTGTGAAAAGCACATATTGATTAGAGATCAGAACAAACTAGGAAAGTTTCTGAAAAACATCGTGTGTTAATAACCTTTAACCCACGGGCAATTATGCTCAGGTGCCTAATCTTTAGCTTATGGGTGATTGTGTTTAGTGTGCAACTAAGCCAGGGAAATGCACAAGGAAGGACTCTAAGCTGTTCAAATTTTGAAGTATTCATTTCTAAAAGAAGCATAAGGAACATAACTTTTCTCTTGGGCATATAAAATGCCTACATCATTATGCGTATCCCTTGAGAGGGAATCAGGATCCTGCCCCAAGGCTGTACTATTGTTTCTTGACTGTTCCTCCCCAGTCTCTGCATCCCCTTCCTTCCCTGATGAGCAACTGGCTGAACCTCTCCCGTGGAACTCAGGGAAGATCAAGGAGACTGATTGAGGCTCATTTCCTAAGAACAAGAAATGGCGGGGGGGGGGGGGGGGGGGGGCACAGAAAGGCTTTTGTGCCCTGGAGCCCCACAGGGCCCTGCTCAGTTTCAAGGTCAGCATTCCTCTCCCTTCTAGATGACCCCAAGGGCATGTAGGGTTGAATAGAGTCAGCATAGATCTTGACAACTTGCCCTCCTGGGCAGAACAACCAGAGGACAAAACTTTTAGCAGTTTGGTACAATTGTTTGTTAAAAAATAGGCTACAGCCTGAGCCAGGGGCCCCAGTTTTTGTGCAAGCATCTCCAGGGTGCATCCCTCTTTTCTTGTGTATATATAGAAGTAGGTGACAGCTCAGGTCACTAAAGCTAACTCAGGAGATTTCATGGGATGATTTTTCAGTTCAAGGAAACCCTGGTGAGAATCAGGGATTCTACTAGAAAGGGTCAAGCTCATTTCCTTTTAATTGTTCATAGAAGGGCTTGATAATTATACCACAGTTTCGGGATCCATATGCAGCAGAACCCAACCATCCCCAGAAAACCCTGGAGCCGCTCTCTTGTATTAGGAATGCCATCTGGCAAATCAACGGTTTCCTCCACCGAGGTAGTGCCCTGTGCCCCTTTCCTGTAATGAACACTAAGTGTTCTACCCACTGGAGTGAGATCTCAGCTTTTTCCTCTGAAACTATATCATCTCTCAGCCAGATGACTTAAGATGTAAACCACATTATGGTAAGAAAACTCTTTGGTGGGGCTGGTGACTGTGATGTCATCCACGTGTTGGAGAATAGTTCTTTCCTTGTTTTAACTCGAGGTCACTGAGGTCCTCAGCTAAAACCTTTCCCAAAGGGGTAGGGGCATTTTATAATCCCTAGGGCAGAACCATCCAGCACTACTGTTATTTTCTCAAGCTGTTGGGAATCCTTCCACTCAAGTGTAAAAATGTATTGAGATCCTGGGGCTAGGGACACATTAAAGAAAGCTGCTTTTAAGTCTAACCCTAAGTACCAGGTCCTCTCAGGGTTTAGGGTAGAGAGTAATTTGGTTGGTACTGATGCCAGAAAGATGTTACCAGAATCCAGGTTCTTGTTCACACAGTCAAAGAATGAACTCTGTGAACACACAGGCAACAAGCAAGCAAAGCCTTTATTACAGGAAAGCAAATAGCTCCCAGGGCTGCTGGGAGAGGGGAGAAGATCCCCAGCTCTCTACTGTCCTATAGGGGTTTTTGTCCCTTAAAGACAGGAAAGAGTAACAACATGGGGTCTGGAAAGATGTGGTTTTCTCCCATTGGCCTTGCCCAGTTACCTATATCAGTCCTTGTCCAATAGGGGTTTTAGGATGGAACATCCTATAGGTTTTATGGTTTCTTTGTCTTTTCTCTTCCCTTAGACTGAGTCACCATTCCTCTCACTCCTTTTTTATCTCTTGAGTGGGTTGGAGATGAAGGCCCATGTGGGTGTAGGTACACTTCCTATAATAAAACAGAGCTTATGGGGAAGGCACACTTCCTATAATAAACAAGGCCTGTGGATATATTAATCTCTGGAGTCCTTAAACCACAAATGTTAATCAATAGTCATATCAAAGAATGCATCAAAGACCATGTTCCTACACTGACTACCTGAGTTAGTATCCTACCTCAGTTCCACAGAATGAATCTCCTCCAAATCTTCACATATGGCCCAGAGGTCCTGAACTAGCCAGTATTTCCCATTTGTCCCCTTTATCAGCAGAACAAAAGTGTTGCAAGGGGACTGGCAGGGTCTAAGAAGCCCTCGCTTATGGAGGCTTTCTTTGTGCCTGCTAGGGCTTCTTTGCTTCAGGGATGTTGGGTTTTTTTATTTCAATGATTATGTCCAGGTCACACCTTGACTATGGTGGGTGGTGCCCTTCTGACTCTGCCCATGGTGCCCTGGGTCCCTGCTGAGGCATTAACCCCCTCAAGGTTAAGTAGGCTATTATTCTTGGCAGAGAGAAGTAGCACTAGGGCTACAGAATGGAAGGGAGCCTTAGGTATTTCGATGGTAAGGTGTTTGTCTCTGAGGTGAAGGGTAGCTCCCAATTTGTATAGTAAGTCTTCTCATATGAGGGGAATTGGGCATCTGGTACATATGAGAGTGAGACAACATTCTCCCCTCCACACCTCATTCCAGAGCCTTATATAATGACATCTCCCAACTCCTGATATCTTACAGTTATCTTTGGTCATTGTGCTTTGTTGGGTGTTCAAGGCTGAGTTGGGGGCCCCTTTGTCAACTAGTAAGCTAATAAGTAAACCTTTTTATTCCCCACAGAGTCAGCTAAGACCCTGGGCCCTTTCAGTCTTCTTGTTTTTTTGTTATTGTGGGTTTTTTTTTCTATCTTTTTAGGGCCACACTCATGGCATATGGACATTTCCAGGCTAGGGGTTGAATCAGAGCTACACCTGCCAGCCTACACCACAGCCACAGCAACGCAGGATCCGAGCCACATCTGCGACCTACACCACAGCTCATGGAAACACCAGATCCCCAACCCACTGAGCGAGGCCAGGGATGGAACCTGCATCCTTATGGATCCTAGTCGGATTCATTTCTGCTGCACCACAATGGGAACTCCCACTTAGTCATCATCTTATTTCATATGGGGAAACGAGCAAGGATATGATGTCAATGAATTGCCTCAGCTTTCAAAGACCTCGACCACAATGGTGAGTAGGGCTCAAAGCCAGTCATTGTGCACATGGCATGAAGGAGGACTCCTGGCAGGTAGGATGCCCCAAACGTCTTACAGGAAGCCAAGGGTCCTGCCTTCAATCCCTTGTGTGGATTCTAACAGTTATATTGATGGGAGGAAGAGAAGGATACATACATGGTGGTCAGTCTGCCCTCTCCACCTGACCTCTTGAGGGGGAAAGAGCCTATTGATTCTGGACAGCTGGTACTGAAAGTCACTATGGTTGTGCACTGGACTAGTTCCTGAAGGAGGCATGCTGACGGGTGGAGGTGAGAGGGTCAGGCGGCAGTGAGGGCAGCAGGTAGGATGGTGGTGAGTTGGAAGTAGATGGCATCACAGAATGAGGAAAGGTGGGGGTAGATGAATCGGGGGTCTAGGGTGAACTGTCAGGAGGGGAAGCAGCTATTCATGGCAGAGGGAGAAAACAAAAAGGAACATTGGGATTAGATTCCAATACAAGGAGAGAGAGAGATTAGAAATAAACTCATTTAATTTGGAGGCCCCTTGTTTGGCAAGGCACCATAAAAATGGGACATAGTGATCTCAGCCCATTTTTCTTCAAATTCTAACACTAGAGGTCCAATTGAAAAATAGTATTATACTATGCACCTACAGCCAACTAATCTAAGACAAAGGAGGCAAGAATATACAGTGGAGAAGAGACAGCCTGTTTCAATAAGTGGTGCTGAAAAAACTGGCCAGCCACATGTAAAAGAATGAAATTAGAACATTCCCTAACACCATACGCAAAAATAAACTCAAAATGGATTAAAGCCCTAGATATAAGACCAGACACCATAAAACTCTTAGAGGAAAACATAGGCCAAACACTCTCTGACATAAACAACAGCAACATCTTCTCAGATCCACCTCTTAGAGTAATGGCAGTAAAAACAAATAAACAAATGGGACCTAATTAAACTTAAAAGTTTCTGCACAGCAAAGGAAACCCTAAACAAAAGGAAAAGACAGCCCACAGAATGGGAGAAAATATTTTCAAATGAATCAACTGACAAGGGATTAATCTCTAAAATGTATAAACACCTCCTACCGCTCAATACCAAAAAAAAATGATAATCATCATCAAAAAATGGGCAGAAGATCTAAACAGACAATTCTCCAAAGGCATATGGATAGCCAAAAAAACACATGAAAAAATGTTCAACAGCATTCATTATTAGAGAAATGCAAATCTAAACCACTCTGAGGTACCACCTTACACCAGCCAGAATGGCCATCATCAAAAAGTCTACAAACAATAAGTACTGGAGAGAGTGTGGAGAAAAAGGAACCCTATCACACTGTTGGTGGGATTGTAAATTGGTGCAACCACTGTGGAAAACAGTATGGAAATTCCTCAGAAAACTAAAAATAGAACAACCATTTGATCCAGGAATCCCACTCCTGGGCGTCTATCCAGAGAAAACCATGACTCAAAAAGACACATGTACTCCAATGTTCTTTGCAGCACTATTTGCAACAGCCAAGACATGGAAATAACCTAAATGTCCATTGACAGAGGAGTGGATAAAGAATACACAGTGGAATATTACTCAGCCATTAAAAGGAAAGAAATAGCATTTTTAGCAACATGGATGGACCTAGAAATTATCATGCTAAATGAAGTGAGTCAGACAATGAAACACCAACATCAAATACTATCACTGACATGTGGAACCTGAAAAAAGGACACAATGAACATCTTTGCAGAACAGACACTGACTTATGGTTTCCAAAGGAGACAGTTTGGGGGGTGGGGGGATGGGCTGGGGGTTTGGGATGGAAATGCTATAAAATTGGGTTGTGATGATCATTGCACAACTATAAATGTAATGAATTCATTGAATAATAAAATAAAAATGGTATTATAATTGAGAGAGCCAGTAGTTGGCTAACTTTCCCCATCTACAAATTTTTGGTCATGTGGTGCTGCAAAAGAAAATAAGCTGTTTGTTAGCAGGTGGTAATTTTCACTCATGGGGGCTGAACCCTAGTAGTGATTTTGCCACCGAGGAGACCTCACTTTTGGTCTGTTTCCAGTTCTCGTGTGGCCTCCTCCTAGGGTTGGTGGTGATGCAGATCCCACAAAATCTAGCCCATGCCAAATGGTATAGGTGCTCCAACAGAAACACAACCAATCTTTGTGGGGGGCAGGAGGGGAAGTGCTAAAAGGACCTTAATTTTTTTTTTCTTTTAGGGCTGCACCTGCTACATATGGAAGTTCCCAGGCTAAGGGTTGAATTGGAGCTACAGCTGCTGGTTTATACCACAGTAACAGCAACACAAGATCTGAGCCATGTCTGTGGCCCACACCACAGCTCAGAGTAACACAGGATCATTAATCCACTGAACGAGGCCAGGGATCGAACCTGCATCTTCGTGGGTATTAGTGGATTCATTTCCACTGCACCACAATGGGAAATCACAAGGTCCCCTCTTAAGTCAGTGATTCAATGTTCCAAGACCCGCTGCGATGCTGTAGGAGATATCTAATGCAGGTGGGTGCTTTTTAGCAATCAGGCCCTGGATATAAGGTAAAGATGGAGGGGAAAATAGGATTCTCTAGCCAGAAAAAATTACTCAGCCTCTCTGGTGGTCAATGGGACTTGTTCAGAAAGGGTTAACTCAAGCTCAGTTACAGGTAATGATTCAGGGAGGCCAAACACCCATTTGTCATGTGTTCAGTTCTCTATAAACTCAGCTACAAGGACCCAAAATTTTTGGATGACTTAGAGGTATTTTTCTTCTTTCCCTAGATGTTACATTGATTTTCCTGAAATCTAGAGAAAAAAAAGTGGGGAAGGTGCTGGTGGATTGAACCTTGCACACTGAGTGTATAAGAATAGAATTTTGGTTTACAGGCAGGGCTAACCCTTGTGATTTTCTTTTGGAGAGTTCCCCTCAAACTTCCTTCTTCCTTTTCCATCTGAGACCCTCCCCCACCCCCAGATGACCACTGTTAGCAGGACTGACCCAAAGACAAGTGATATGAATTAAGAGTAGCCCAAAGAACAGGCAGTTTGACAGGCTGTGAAGAGTTCTGAGAGCCTTTGGAATCTGGAGAGGCAGAATTCTGAACTCAAAAGTAGTTAATTGGATAAACTTATTGAGCATGCAGTGTTTCAGGATCAGGCTTACACAGTGTTTGGCATTGGGAACGCTGTGCTGGTGACCATGAACGGAGAGTATAAAGCAGAAAAATTCCCTTGGTGGGGAGTCTGCATCCATCCCAGAGACCTGTCTCTTAAGGGTTCTCTGAAAAGATCTTTCTTTTGCTGCCATCTGGGGCTCTCCCTCCTTTCATTTACCCCCGAGTGGGAAAAACATTACCTCAAGCCAAGTCACACAAAGCAAGAGGGGAGGCTGGTTAATTAAAACCCACTTAGCAGTGTGGAGTGGGTTTGGCTCATTGACTAAGAGGAGTGGTGAAGGATGGGCGGGAGTGAGTGCCATGGCTGACTTTGAGAAAGAAATACCAAGTCTGTTAGGTGCTTGGTTGCTCTTAGAAGGAGAGGAGGAATTAAATCAGCTCTCAGGTGCACAAGCCCATTGCAGCCCAAGGCTTTGTTCAGCAGGCAGGAGTAAGGGCTCTGAGCTGTCTTTAGAGAAAATGGTCACAAGAGGGTGCCGAAGCGCTGGGCAAGGCCCTCAGCTGCTTGGTGTTAGCACTTCCAGGCTCAGAGATGGGGTTTAAGATGGGCATGATTGGAAGCACCCATGAGGTTTCCAGAGAGGAGTAGGTTCCAGGCTACATGTGATTCTCCAGTCCAACGTGGCTCACCAGGTAAAAGGGAAACGATTCTGCCTTCATATTTGGGTCACTTTCATATGCCTCACATAGCTCAAAGTCTCCACCATTGGACAGGACATAGGGGGTCTACCTGCCTTTGGATTCTCCAGAAGCAGAGCTCTGAACCCACAAGCAACTGGTTTGACTATTCAGCATGTAGACGTCTAGCTTTCACAATGTTTGCCTACGAGAGCTGGGGTGGTGGTCATGAATGGAGAAGCAGAGAAGCTTTGATGCTCAGGCTGTGTCCAGCTCAAAGACTGTCTCTTGAGGGTTCTCTGAAAAGTTCATTCAGTTTCTTCCATCAGAGCCTCTCCCTTCTTTTGTGCACCCCTGAGAGAAAATCCTACCTCAAGCCAAGTAACATAGATAAAGAGGGGATCAGATTAAGGCTGATTAATTCAAATCCAGTTAGCTGATTTGGAGTGGGTTCAGCTCATTGACTAAGAGGAATGCTGAAGGATATGGAGGAGTGAGTGCCACAGCTGACTTTGAGAAATACCCACCTCCTACAAGATGCTACGTTGTTCTACGAGAGAGGAGGAATTAAATCTATCAAGTGCACAAGCCCTGTGCAGTCTGCAGTCCGTGGGTTTGTTCAGGAGGAAGTAGGGAGGGCTCTGAGTTGTTAGAATGGCTACCAGAGGGTGCTGAGGGGGCTGGCAGAGCCTAGCAGTTGCTTGATGTTGGCACTTCTGGGCTCAAAGATGGTGATGGGTGGATCCCTCAGGAAGTGTCTGGCGAGGAGGGATAGGTTACAAGCCACCTCTAACTCTCTAGTCTAAATTTCCTCACCTTATACAAAGGACCCCGTTTTGCCTTCCCTCCTGTGGGTCCCTTTTTGACAGCTCGGGTAGCCCAAAGTCTAGGTGGTTGGACAGACTGGCAAGAGTTCTGATTGCCTTTGGATTCTGCAGAGGCAAAAATCTGAAGCCAATATTTGTTGGCTTGGATATTGGACATGCAGTGTTCCAGGTTCAGACTTGCGGGGTGTTTGGCATCTGGAAAGCTGATTGGGTTGTTGTGAATAGAGAGTGGAAAAGCAGAGGTTCCTTGGTGGGCAGGCTGCATCCATCCCTGCGACCTGTCTCTTGAGGTTTGCCTGAAAAATTCCTTCTGTTTCTTCTATCTGAGCCTGTCCCTCCTTTTATGCACCCCTGAAGGAGAATCTTACCTAAAGCCAGGTTACATCAAATAAGGGGAGGCTAAGGGGGTAGAGGCAGGGAAATAATTTAAAGCCAGTTATTTGACTCATAGTGTGTTCGGCTGATTGACTTCAAGGGCTGTTGACAGATAGGTAGCGTGAGTGATATGGGAGACTGAGAGAGGAATACCACCCTCCAAAGTCCCTTGATTTTCTAAGACTGAGGAGGGCCAAATCAGGTTCACAGGTGCTCAAGAGCAATGTAGACAGAACTGGGTGGGATCTGAAGCAGAAGGCTGGGATCTGAAGCAGAAGGCTGGGATCTGAGTTGTTGGTAGAGTTAACAAACGCTAAAGGAAGAGAAGCCATGACAGTGCCCACCTGCTGCTTTGGTGCTGGCACTTTCAGGCTCAGACATGGGGATGGAGATGGTGCTGGTGAATCCCCAGGATGTGGCCAGTGAGGAAAATGAGTTACATGTTGCTTCTGACTCTTGGGTCCAAAACGCCTCTCCTGACATTGGTACATAATTCTTCCTTCACTATTAGGGGTCATTTCCATACCAGTTGGGGAGCAGAAAGACCAGACAATTTGATAGGCTGTCTGACATATGAATGCCATTGGAAACTGCAGAGTTACAACCCTGAATTGAGAAGTTTGTGGCTTGAATCTTGGGCATGCCATTTTTGAAAGTCAGGTTTTTGCTGAGCGTGGCATCAGGAAAGCAGCGCTTGTGGAACTGCATGGAGTGTGTGTGTGTGTGTGTGTGTGTGTGTGTGTGTGTGTGTGTGTGTGGAAGTGGTGTTTTTGGCTGGGCAGGCTGTCCTCATCACTGGGATCTATGCTGAAATATCTCCCCAGAGTTTCTTTTTATTTCTAACCTGAGCCAGTGCTTCCTGACAGTCACCCCTGAGGAAAGGAACACAGGCTAATATGAGGGCATGTCTATTAAGGCAGGCAGATAAACTTCTAGCGGGTGACCTGACTTGAAGCTGGATCGGCTGTTGGATGTAGAATTGTGGTGTTGAATAAGCAAAAGGGAGTGCCCTGGGAGACTTTTAGATGTACTGCTGTCTCTAAGGCAGCATGTGGTTGTTTTTAGAGTGAGAGTAGGATGGAAATCATCAGTCTGTTGTACAAATCTAGCGGGTTTGGTGAGGAGGTAGGAGGGAGGGTTCTGAGTTATTAGAGTGGCCGTGAGAGGGCGCTAGAGCACCAGAAGAGTCCAGCAGCAGCCTGAATTGGCACATCCCAGCACAGAGATGGGGTTCGAGATGGGGTTCAAGGTGGGGCTGGTAGATCCCTTGGGAGGCTCCTGGTGAGGAGGTATATTTTACGGGTTACAATTTAGCCTCTTACACTTTCTGAAAACTTGGGTAGACTAAAGTCCAGATAATCCAACAGGCTGAGTTCTGACTGCCTTTTGATTCAACACAGGCAGAATTCTGACCCAAAAGTACTTGGCTATAAGCAATGGGATCCTGCTGTATAGCACTGGGAACTATGTCTGGTCACTTGTGATTGTACATGATAATGTGAGAAAAAGGAATCTATACATGTATGTGTAACTGGGTCACCTTGCTGCACAGCAGAAAATTGACAGAACACTGTAAATAAGCTTAATGGAAAAAATAAAAATTATGTTTAAAAAAAAAAAGTACTTGGCTTGAATATTGGGCATGCTCTGTTCCAGGATTGGGTTTGCACGCTTTTTGACTTCTGGTTATCTGTGCTGTTGGTCATGATGGAGACTAAAAAGCAGATGTTCCTTGGTGGGCAGGTTGTGTTCATCCTGGAGACCTGTCTCTTGAGGGTTCTTTGAAAAGTTTCTCCTTTTCCTTTATCTGAGCCTTTCCCTCCATCTAGTCTCACCTGAGGAAAAATACTACCTCCAGCCAAGTCACATCAATTAAGGGGGGCTCTGATTCACTTACATCCCATGACCTGAATTGGAGTACGTTTGGCTCATAGACTAAGAGGAGTGGTGAAAAATAGAGAGGAGCGAGTGCCATGGCTGACTTTGAGGGAGAAATAGCCACCTCCAGAAGGCTCTGGTTGTTCACATCATTGGGCAAGAAGGATGAGTAGGAAAGAAATCAAGCTGATAGGTCTCAAAGGCCAGCACAGTCCCAGTGAGCTGTTGAGAGCAACAGAAAGGAGGGCTAAAAGTTGTTATTGGGAGAAGGCAGCCTGTATTTTTTTTTTTTTTGGAAGGCAAAGTTCTTCACCCACAAATATATGTATTTTATATATTTTTTTTGCTTTTGCTTTTTGAGGCTAAACCCTCAGCATATGGAAGTTCCCAGGCTAGGGGTAGAATCAGAACTACGGCTGCCAGCCTACGCCACAGCAACATGGGATCCAAGCGGTTTCTGCAACCCATACCACATCTCATGGCAATGCCAAATCCACAACCCACTGAGTGAGACCAGGGATCAACCCTGCATCCTCATGGTTACTAGTTGGATTCATTTCCGTTGCACCACAACAAGGACTCTCACAAATATCTCTTTAGTTGTGGGCTTACATATTTCATGCTGTTGGCCTCCACGAAGTGATCATGCAAAAAAAAGGGGGCTGGTGGTCATAAATGGAGCTCATAAAAGTTGTGATATTTTGGTAGTCAGCTGTTTGAATTGCTCTGCTTTTCCCACAGGATGTGCCCAGACTGTTCTGGGCTGGCAATCTTTAAGTCTCCAGTGTCAGTGAAGGTTTCATGTACAAAAACAGGCTGGGGCTTTGAATGGGCTGTTTTTTGGTGGGCTGCTTTTCTACTCTCTGTGCTGTTTCTCTCAAAATTCTCTCCAAACATCCTTTCTCCCTATCCATCTGAGTCTCTTTTTCCTGTCTCTGACCCTTCTTTCAGGGAGCAGACCTGAAGGCAGTTCTCATGAATTAAAGCAGGGTGATTGATTCAAAGAACATGCTCAAGACCCAGTGGGTGGGGAGGCTGAGGGTTTTAATGTATTAGGGTCAGGTAGGTTGAGGCGAATGCTCTGGGAGGCTTTGAAAGAGAAATAGCCCAGACTGTAGGGCACTTCGTTGCCCTCAAAGGGTGAGGAGAAAAGAAATAAAGCCGGTAGGTGTCTAAGGCCTCCGAGGGAAACAGGAAGAGCTGAGAGTTGATGTTAGAGCTGATGGTCACCAGAAGGCTCCAGAGTACCAGCAAATCCCCCCGCACTTCCGTGGCTTCACCTCCAGGCTCAGAGTTGAGGTTGAAGATGGAACCCCCAAGAGGTTCCCAGAGTACTGGGGTGGGTTACAGGATGTCTCTGACTCTCTGGCCCAAATTGCCTAACTTCGGGAGAGGGGAATACATGTGTGCCTTCAGAATCTATCTGATGGGCATGTCGATTCAGGTTGGGGAGCCCAGGGGACGAAGAGTTTAACAGACTCTCTGGGGTTGGATTGCTTTTTCTTTCTTAAAAGGCAGGACTCTGGCCTTGAAATATCTGTCTTGAATCTTGAGCTTGCAATTTTCAACCCTCCAGCCTCTGCGAGATTATGATTTAAAAAAAAAAAAAAATCAGACCTGTGGTTGTGAATGGAGCATGTAAAAAGTGTTGCTTTTTTTGGTGGGCAGTTGTGCCAGTCTATGTACTTTTTCTCTCAAGATTTCTACCCCAATTTCTTACTACCCTTTCCATCTGAGCCTTTTCTTCTGTCTCAGACCCTGGTTTCTGGCAGCGGACCTAAATGCAGATGTGTGAGTTAAGGCAATGTGATTTAATTAAACAAGGCTCTCATGAACCAAAGTGTGGGGAGGCAGAGAAATTTAACATATTTTTGAGGATTATGTTGGCATGAGTGCTCTGG
Organism: Phacochoerus africanus; assembly: GCF_016906955.1. Taxonomy (NCBI): domain Eukaryota; kingdom Metazoa; phylum Chordata; class Mammalia; order Artiodactyla; family Suidae; genus Phacochoerus; species Phacochoerus africanus. Next base: position 89,365,136 of record NC_062546.1, read on the forward strand.
GAGGCTTTGAGAGAGAGATAGCCCGGCCTGTAGGGCACATCATTGTGCTAAAGGGGTGAATTCAAAGTAAATCAAGCTGGCAGGTGCTGAAGGAATAAAGGGATGAGACTTGCTAGAGGGAGTGACCGCCAAATGGCGCCAGAGCACCAGCAGAGGGAGCCCCTCTTCAGTTCCCTGGCTGCACCTCAAGGTTCAGAAATTGGATTGGCGATGGTACCATAGAACCTGCAGAATGTGCCCGGAGTGTTGGAATTAATTCCAGGGCACCCCTCCCTGTCCCAAGTTGCCTCATCTCAGGAAGAGGAAGTATGTGTGTCCCTTCAGCATCTGATGGGCATTTCAGGGGACAGAGTTTGACTGTTCCTCTAAGGTCATATCTCCCTTTGTGTCTCAAATGGCAGGGCTCTGGATCTGAAATACATGTTTTCAATCTTGGGCTTGCAATTTTCAAGCTTTCCAGCCTCGGCTAAGTTCTCATGTGGAAAAGGCAGTGGTCATGAATGGAGCATGTAAAAAATGTTTCTGGGTATGGAACTAAATAAAGGCAGGAGTCATGAATTAAGGCAGGGTGACTGACTTAAAGAAGGCTCTCATGAACCAGTGGGTGGAGAGGCAAAGAGATTTAATATACTGAGGTGAGGTAGATTGGGTGAGTGCTCTGGGAGACTTTGAGAGAGAAATATCCCAGTCTGTTGGGCACATTATTGTGCTAAAAGTGTGAGGAGGAAAGAAATCAAGCTGGCAGGTGCCAAAGGCCAGCACAGTCCTGGTAAGCTGCTGAGGGAAATAGGAATCCTGAGAGTTGTTAGAGAGGAAGGCCACCAGATGGCGCCGGAGCAGCAGCAGAGTCCCTCTGCAGCTTCCTAGATACACCTCCAGGCTCAGAAAAGGGATTGAAGTTGAGATGTTGCAATCCTCAGGACATGCCCAGAGTTGTGGGTTGGGTTACAGGGTGCCACTGACTCTCTGTCCCTAAATGTCTCACCTCAGGGAGGGGACTGTATTCTGCCTGATGGACATTTCCAGCCTGGTTGGTGGCCCAGGGGCCAGAGAGTTTGGTATGTTCACTGGCATCAGATTGCCCTTGGTTTAGCAATGGCCGGGACTCTGGACCAAGAGACATGTTCTGAACCTTGGGCTTACCATTTTCAAACCTCTGGCTTGTGTGGAGTTGTCATGTGGTAAAAGGGTCCATTATTCATGAATAGAGCACAGAAATGTGGTATATTATTGCTGGGCGGCACTGGGAATCCCTGTAATTTTTTTATCAAGCATTCTCCCCAAAATTCCTGCTTCCCTTTCCATCTGGGCCTCGTCCTCCTGTACACGAACCCTGTAAAGGGGACTGATCTGAAAACCTGTAATGTGTTTGTGGAGGTGGGGGGGAGATTTACTGATTTCAGTCTGGGTCACAAAGCTAAGGTGTGCTGATTGATTTTAAAGCCTCCTTTCGGATTGAATATATAGGGCCACTGACAGATTTCAGGTAGTGGGGTGAGTGCACTGGGACACGTTGAGAAAATCATGACCCTGTCTGTAGGGTATTTCCTTGGGTTGAGAGGGAGAGCTGGAACTTAAATCCAGCGGAGGTAGCCAAGACCAGAGCAGCCCCAGGGCTGCTGAGGAAGAAAGGGGGCAAGGGCTGAGTTGTTGTTAGAGAAGATGGCCACCAGGTGGCACCAGAGCACAGACAGAGCCCACCTGCACTTCCTGACTGCACCTCCAGGCTCAGAGATGGGGTGAATAGTGGGTTGGTGGAACCCCCAGGAGGTGCCCAGAGTGTTGGGGTTAATTTCAGGGCACCTCTGACTCTCTGGCCTAATTGGCTTACCGTAGGAAGAAGAAACATGTGTGCCTTCAGCATCAGATGAGCTATTCCAATCTCATCAGGTAGCCCAGAGGCCAAAGAGTTTGACAAGACCTGTGAGGTCAAATCAGCCTTTGTTTTTCAAGAGGCAGGACTCTGGACCCACAAATTTCTATCTTGAATCTTGGACTTAGAATTTCGAAGCTGCTGACCTCTGTGAAGTTATGTGGAAAAGGGCTGGTGGTGATGAATGGAGCTCATAAAAGTTGCGATAATTGTGGTGGGTGGCAGTTCAAATCCCTGTGTTTTTTCCCTCAAGACATCTCCCCAAAATTCCCTCTTCTATTTCCCTCTGAGCTTTTTCTTCTGGCCTCCAACCTCTATTTCATAGGGAGTTGGCTTTAAGGCAGGTCTCATGAATGAAAGCAAGCCAACTGACTTAAAGATGTTTTAAGTTATTGAGGTGAGGTAGGTTGTGTTCAATGCTCTGGGCAACTTTGAGAGGGAAATGCCCCCATCTGCAAAGTAAGTCATGGCACTTAAAGGGTGGGAAGGAATGAGTCGAGATGGCAGGTGCCGAGTTCCAGTTGTGGCACAGCAGAAACAAATCTGACTAGTATCCATGAGGATAAGGTTTCGATCCCTGGCCTCCCTCGGTGGGTTAAAGATTCGGCATTGCCGTGAGCTGTGGTGTATCTCACAGACACACCTTGGCTTCTAAGCTGCTGTGGCGTAGGATGGCAGCTGTTTAAAAAAAAGGGGGGAGTGCCTAATGCCTAAGGCCAGTGCAGACTTGGGAGCTGCTGAGGGAAACTGGAGGAAGGGCAAAGAGTTGTCATTAGAGTGGGTGGCCACCGGGTGGTGACAGAGCACAGGCAGAACCAATCTTCAGCTCCTTGTCTGAAATTCTAGGCTCTGAGATGGAGTTGAAGAAGGACTGTTGGAACACTCAGTACATAGGTTTGGGGTTGGTTACAGGACACCTCTAATAGAGAAATTTCCTCACCTCAAGGAGGGGGCACAGCTGTGCCTTCAGCATCTGATTGGCACGTCCAACCTGATGGGATACCCCAGGTGCCAGAGTGTGACATGTTCCTTGGGGTTAAGCTTGCACTTTGATTCTCTAGAGACAGAACTTTGGACCCAGAAACATGTTTTTTAAGTCCTGGTCTTGGACACTTACGAGCATAATTTTCCCTTCCCATGCCCCTCAGCTCACTGAAATACCCTATAGGCGAGGATAAGTTGCAGAGGGGATCTGCTGGTGCTCTGGTGCGTCTGGCTCACACATGCTCTAATAGCAACTCTTAGCCCTTCCCCTGCCTCCCATAGCAGAAACCTGGTCTGCACTGCCTGGGGCACTGCCAGCCTGATTTCCTTCCTCCTCTCCCTCTCTTAGGCATCGAAATGCATGTCAGGCCAGAATATGACAATCTCAAAGTCGGCCAGGACACTCATGGCACCAGACACTACCCCAGTCACTGAAATCAGAGACCTCGCTTATTCAGTCCTGTGAGCCAGGTCTCAATCACTCAGCAACATTCAGTCCTGGCCTCCAGCTTAAAATTAAGAACCTCTCAGGCGTGAGTCACTTTACCTGGATTTAGGCATCTTCCTGGAAACAGGCATCCCACTGAGGAGTAAAATGCTCAGATGGGGAGGGAAGGAGGATGTGGGGATCTCTGGAGAGAAAGAGCTCAGGGACAGGCTCAGTCTGCCCCCCTGAATCCCACCACACTGGCATACTGCATTCATTACCAAAAGCCCAGCTCTCCAGAAGCCAAATACTACACCAGCCTGATTCTAACACAACTGCACAGACAGTGCCATTCCTGCTGTGGCCCAAGGGGATTGGCAGCATCTTGGTAACAATGGGACACAAATTTGACCCTTGGCCTGGAACACTGGGTTAAGAATGTGACATTGCTTCAGCTGAGGCTTAGGTTACAAGTGCGGCTCAAATCTGATCCCTGGCCCAGGAACTACATATGTCACAAGGTGGCCAAAAAAGAAAACAAAACAAAAAACTGCACACCCAGGATTCAAGCCAGGTATTACTGGGTCCAGTGTTCATCCAAACAAGCAAAGGGCACTTAGGTTCTAGACAGTCTGTCAAAATCTCTAGCTATTTGGTCACCTGACTATGCAGAGATTGAGCCATGGATGTTATGGCAGAACCTTGTCCTTAACACACATTGAGCTATGTGTCAGAGGCAAGTGCATGGGGTGCTTCTTGGGCTTCCGCCAGTCCAACTCCAACCGTGTAACTGAGCCCAGAGATGTGGGGCCTGGGAGATGCAGAGGGGCTCTGCTGGGGCTCTGGCGGCCATCTGTCCACCTCAACCCTTCCTCTCTTCTCCCACAGCAGTGCCCAGCACTGCATTGCCTTGGACACCTACCACCTTGATTTCATTCCACCTCCCTAAGCACAAAAATGCCCTGAGAAGGGGGTATGACTTTCTCAAAAAGTCACAAGCAGGCTTAAAATCAACTGGCAGCCCTCGGCCCTGGAAAGCAGCTTTGAATTCATAATCCCCAAACTTTATACACTTCACAGGGTTTTAGGTTCCCCTTAACAAGGGTTTGGTAGAATAGAAAAAGGTTCAGATGGAAAAAGGAGGAGGAAGTGGGGAGAACTCTCCAGAGAAAACCTCAGGGATGTACACAGCCAGCCCACCAATAGGAAACTGTTTTTAAAAACTCCCAACCTCTGGGAGTTCCCATTGTGGCTCAGCTTGTTAAGAGTGTGGCTAGTATCCATGATGACATGGGTTCAATCCCCGGCCTTGCATGGGTGAGTTAAGGATTTGATGTTGCTGTGAACTGTGGTGTAGTTCCCAGATGCAGCTCAGATCTGGTGTTGCTATGGCTGTGGTGTAAGCCTGCAGCTGCAGATCTGATTAGACATCTGGTCTGGGAACCTCCATATGCCACAGGTGCAGATCTAAAAAGACAAATAAATAAATAAAATAAAATAAAAACTCCATTCACAATCACGAGCCCTGATTGCCAGATGCCAGAGGTCAGGCCCTATGCAAGCTTGATTCTAGAAAACTGCAGCCCAAATTTCAATCCAGCTATTTCTGGGTCCAAATTTCTGCCTCTGGAGAATCAAAGGAGAGTCAGACTCCAGACAGACTGTCAAACCGTCTGACCACTGGGCCTCCTGACCAGGCTGGAAGTGATCCATAGATATGAATGCTGAACTATGTCCTCTCTGTGAGGTGAGGTAATCTGAGCCAGAGACAGGCAGTAACCAAACTCTGGCCTCCTGCAGAAGCTCCAGGAACTGCACTGGCCTTGGGCACCCAGCAGCTTGAGTTCCTTCCTCCTCTCATTCTCAGCACAATGAAATGCCCAACCACTGGGATATAACCTTCTCAAAGTCTGCCAGGGCACTCACCTGGCCTATACCACCCCACTCCCTGAGGTCAGTCAGCCACCCCACTTTTTAAGTCATGTGAGCAAGCTTACTTTCAATCAGCATCATTCAGACCTATGACCCAGCTTTAAATCACTAACCCCCAAAATTTATATACACGCCCAGATTTTAGCAAGTTTCTCCCCAGAAGAGGTCAAGTAGAGAAGGAAGAGTCTAGATTGAAAAGGAGGGAGGAAATTAGGGATAACACTTGACCAAAAAAAAGTAGCAAGGATGAGCACAGCTCATTACCAAAATATCACTGCTTTTACATTCTCCATTATTGACTAGCCCAGCATTCCAGAAGCCAAACCCCATGCCAGCCTGATTCTAGAAAATTGCAGCCCAAGATTCAAGCCATGTATTTCTGGGTCCAGAGTTCTGCCTCTGCAGAATCAAAAGACAGTCAGATGCCAGACAGCCTGTCAAACTGTCTGACCATTGAGCCATCCAACCAGGCTGGAAGTGACCCATAGATGTGAGGGCAGAATGATGTGGGAGCTCAACTTCTCTCCTAAAAACAACAAAATTCACAACTAAAGACTGAGCACTCTTCACCTGAAATGGACCAGAAACTTTAAAAAAGATACCCTACTCCAGAAGAAAAAGAGAAGGCCACATCAAGAGGTAGGAGGGACGATTTCACGATACAAACAACCCCATACCTCCTGGGTGGGAAGCTCCACAGACTGGAAACTAACTGGTTCACAGAGACTCACTACAGGAGTGAGAGTTCTGAGCCACACATCAAACTCTCATGTGTGGGGATCTGGCACAGGGAGAAAGAGCCCCGGAGCATCTGGCATTGAAGGCCAGTGGGGCTTGTGCACAAGAGCTCCATGGGACTGGGGTAAATGGAGATCCCATTCTTAAAAGGCGCACACAGACATTCACGTGCACTGAGTCCCAGGGCAAAGCAAAGTCTCCAAGGGAATCTGCATCAAACCTGACCGCAGTTCTTGGAGGACATCCTGGGAAAACAGGGGTGAATGTGGCTTGTTGTGAGGGAAGGACATTGAAGGCAAAGCTCTTGGGAATATTCAGCAGCAGTGCCTTTCTCTGGAGGTGGCCATTTTGGGAAAATCTGGCCCCACCAGTCAGCCAGCTGCTGAGAAGCCCCAGGGCAAACAACAACCCAGGTGGGATCACAGCCCCACCCCTCAGTAAACAGGCTACCTAAAGACCCCTCAGGCACACAGCTGCCTCTAATCCCCTCCAGAGGCTAAGCCCCACCCACCAGAGGGATTAGAATCAGCTCCTCCTACCAGGGGGCAGGTATCGGCCCCTCCCATCAGGAAGCCTACACCAAGCCCCCATACTAACTTCAGCCACAGGGGGGCAGACATCAGAAGTAAGAGAGGAGGAGTTCCCATCATGGCTCAGTGGTTAACGAATCCGACTAGGAACCATGAGGTTGCAGCTTCGATCCCTGCCCTTGCTCAGTGGGTTAACGATCTGGCGTTGCTGTGAGCTGTGGTGTAGGTTGCAGACGCAGCTCGGATCCCACGTTGCTGTGGCTCTGGCGTTGGCTGGCAGCTACAGCTCCGATTCGACCCCTAGCCTAGGAACCTCCATATGCCTCAGGAGTGGCCCAAGAAATTGCAAAAAAAAGAAGTAAGAGAGGCTACAACTCTATTATCTGTAAAAAGGTCACCACACCAACAACCTATAAAAATGAAAAGACAGAGGACTATAACTCAGATGAGAGAGAAAGGAAAAACCCCAGAAAAACAGCTAAGCCATGAGGAGATTCTTAGCCTCCAGGAAAAAGACTTTAGACTGTTGATGCTGAAGATGATGCAAGACATTGGAAATAAACTGGAAGCAAAGATGGATAACGTACAGGAAACACTGACCAGAGAGATACAAGATATAAAACTTAAGCAAGAAGAGATGCAAAATACAATAACAAATAAAAAATTCACTAGAAACAGCTAACAGCAGAATACAGGAGGCAGAAGAACGAGTAAGTGAGGTGGAGGACAGATTAGTGGAAGTTATGGATGCAGAACAGAAAAGAGAAAAAAGATTGAAAACAAATTAAGAGAGTCTCAGAGAACTCTGGGACAACGTGAAACACACCAACATCCATATTATAGGGGTGCCAGAAGGAGAAGAGAGAAAGAAGAAGACAGAAAAAATATTCCAAGAGATAATAGCTGAAAAATTCCCTAACATGGGGAAGGAATCACTCACTCAAATCCAGGAAGCACAACGAGTACCATACAAAATAAACCCAAGGAGGAACACACTGAGACACATACTAATCAAACTGACCAAAATTAAAGACAAAGAGAAAATCTTGAAAGCAGCTAGGGAAAAGAAACAAAGAACATACAAGGGAACCTCGATAAGGTTATGGGCAGATTTTTCAGCAGAAACTCTGCAGGCCAGAAGGGAGTGGCATGATATACTCAACGTGATGAAAGGAAAAAACCTCCAACCAAGATTACTCTGCCCAGCAAATCTCTCATTCAGATTTGAAGGAGAAATCAAAACCTTCACAGATAAGCAAAAGCTGAGATAATTCACATACACTAAGCCAGCCTTACAACAAATACTAAAGGAACTCCTATAGGCAGAAAAAGTACAAGAGAAGAAGGAAAGGAAAAAGAGAGGCAAAAACAAACCCAAAATAATTAATAAAATGGCAATAAGAGCATACATGTCAATAATTACCTTAAATGTGAATGGACTAAACGCCCTAACCAAAAGACATAGACTGGCTGAATGGATACAAGAACAAGACACATGTATATGCTGTCTTCAAGAGACCCACTTCAATTCTGGGAACACATACAAATTGAAAGTGAGAGGGTGGAAGAAAATATTTCATGCAAACGGGGATCAAAAGAAAACTGGAGGAGCAATACTCATATCAGAAAAAGTAGACTTGAAAATGAAGAATATTTTAAGGGACAAAGAAGGCATTACATAATGATCAAAGGATCAATCCAAGAAGATGATATAACAATTTTAAATATCTACTCACCCAACACAGGTTCACCACCATATATAAGGCAACTGCTAACAACCTTAAAAGGAGAAATCGACAATAACACAATCATAATGGGGGACTTTAACACCCCACTTACAGCAATGGACAGATCATTCAGACAGAAAATCAATAAGGAAACACAGGCCCTAAATGATGCATTAAACCAGATGGACTTAATAGATATTTATACGACATTTCATCCAAAAGCAGCAGAATACACATTCTTCTCAAGTGCACATGGAACATTCTCTAAGATTGATCATATCCTGGGCTACAAATCCAACCTCAGTAACTCTAAGACAATTGAAATCATATCAAGCACCTCTTCCGACCACAAAGCTATACGACTGGAAATCAACAACAAAAAAACTGCAAAATACGCAAACACGTGGAGACTCAACAACATGCTACTAAACAACCAATGGATCACTGAAGAAATCAAAGAGGAATTTAAAAAATACCTAGCAGCAAATGACAATGAAGATACAACACTCCAAAACCTATGGGATGCAGCAAAAGCAGTTCTAAGAGGGAGGTTTATAGCAATACAAGCCCACTCAGGAAACAAGAAAAAGCCCAAATAAACAAGCTAACTTTACATCTAAAGCAGCTTGAGAGAGAAGAGCAGACAAGACCTAAAGTTAGTAGAAGGAAAGAAATCAAGAAGATCAGAGCAGAAATCAATGAAATAGAAACAAAGAAAACCATAGAAAAGATAAATGAAACGAAAAGCTGGTTCCTTGAAAACATCAAAAAAATTGACAAAGCCTTAGCCAGACGTACCAGGCAAAAAAGAGAGAGGACTCAAATCAATAAAATTAGAAATGAAAATGGAGAAGTAACAACGGACATTACAGAAATACAAAGTATCATAAGAGACTACTATATGCAACTATATGCCAATAAAATGGAAAACCTAGAAGAAATGGACAAATTCTTAGAAAAGTACAATCTTCCAAGACTAAACCAAGATGAAATAGAAAAGATGAATGGACCCATCACAAGTAATGAAATTTAAACTGTGATTTAAAAACTTCCAAAAAACAAAAGTCCAGGACCAGATGGCTTCACAGGTGAATTCTATCAAACATTTAGAGAAGAGCTAACACCTCTCCTTCTGAAACTATTTCAAAAAATTGTAGAGGAAGGGATACTCCCAAACTCATTCTATGAGGCCACCATCACCCTAGTACCAAAACCAGACAAAGACTCCACAAAAAAAGAAAACTATAGGCCAATTTCACTGATGAACATCGATGCAAAAATCCTCAACAAAATACGAGCAAACCACATCCAACAATACGTTAAAAGGATTGTACATCATGATCAAGTGGGATTTATCCCAGGGATGCAAGGGTTCTTCAATATCAGCAAATCTATCAGTGTGATACACCACATTAACAAACTGAAGAATAAAAGCCATATGATCCTCTCAATAGACGTGGAAAAATCCTTGACAAAATCCAACACCCATTTCTGATAAAAACCCTTCAGAAAGTGGGCATAACGGGAACCTACCTCAACATGATAAAGGCCATATACAACAAACCCACAAGCGAACATCATTCTCATTGTTGAAAAGCTGAAAGAATTCCCACTGAGATCAGGAACAAGACAAGGATGTCCGCTCTTGCCACTACTCTTCAACATAGTTCTGGAAGTCCTAGCCACAGCAATCAGAGAAGTAAAAGAAATAAAAGGAATCCAAATTGGAAAGGAAGAAGTAAAACTATCGCTATTTGCAGGTGACATGATACTATACCTAGAGAATCCTAAAGACTCTACCACAAAACTGTTAGAGCTCATCCACGAATTTGGCAAAGTCGCAGGATACAAAATCAATACACAGAAATCAACAGCGTTTCTATATACTAACAATGAAAAAGCAGAAAAGGAAATTAGGGAAGCAATCCTGTTTACCATCACATCCAAAAGGATAAAATACCTAGGAGTAAAGCTACCTAAAGAAACAAAAGACCTGTACTCTGAAAACTACAGCCCACTGATGAAAGAAATCAAAGATGACACAAATAGATGGAAAGATATACCATGCTCGTGGATTGGAAGAGTTAATATTCTCAAAATGACTATACTACCTAAGGCAATCTACAGATTCAATGCAATCCCTATCAAATTACCAAGGACATTTTTCACAGAACTTGAACAAAATATTTTAAAGTTTGTTTGGAAGCACAAAAGACCCAGAATAGCCAAAGACATCCTGAAAAAGAAAAATGGAGCTGGAGGAATCAGGCTCCCGGACTTAAGACTATACTACAAAGCAACAGTCGTCAAAACTGCATGGTACTGGCACAAAGACAGACATATACATCAGTGGAACAGGATAGAAAGCCCAGAATTAAACCCACGCACTTACAGCCAACTCATCTATGACAAAGGAAGCAAGACTATACAATGGAGAAAGGACAATTTGTTCAATAAGTGGTGCTGGGAAAACTGGACAGCCACATGGAAAAGAATGAAATTAGAACACTCCCTAACACCATACACAAAAATAAACTCCAAATGGATTAAAGACCTAGATATAAGACCAGACATTATAAAACTCTTAGAGGAAAACATAGGCCAAACACTCTCTGACATAAATGACAGCAACATCTTCTCAGATCCACCTATCAGAGTATTGACAATAAAAACAAAAATAAACAAATGGGATCTAATCAAACTTCAACGTTTCTGCACAGCAAAGGAAACCCTAAACAACACAAAAAGACAACCCACAGAATGGGAGAAAATCTTTGCAAGTGAATCAACTGACAAGGGATTAATCTCCAAAATTTATAAACACCTTCTGCAGCTCCATACCAAAAGGACAAACAACCCCATCAAAAAATGGGCAGAAGATCTAAACAGACAATTCTCCAAAGAAGACATACAGATGGCCAAGAAACACATGAAAAGATGTTCAACATCACTCATTATTAGAGAAATGCAAATCTAAACCCCGATGAGGTACCACCTGACACCAGCCAGAATGGCCATCATCCAAAAGTCTACAAACAATAAGTGCTGGAGAGGGTGTGGAGAAAAAGGAACCCTAGTACACTGTTGGTAGGATAATAAATTGGTGCAACCACTGTGGAAAGCAGTATGGAGATTCCTCAGAAAACTAAACATAGAACTACCATTTGACCCAGCAATCCCACTCCTGGTTATCTATCCAGAGAAAACCATGACTCGCAAAGACATATCTACTCCAATGTTCACTGGAGCACTATTTACAATAGCCAAGACATGGAAACAACCTAAATGTCCATCGACAAAGGAGTAGATCCAGAAGAGGTGGTACATATACACAATGGAATATTATTCAGCCATTAAAAAGAACAAAATACCAGCATTTTTTGCAACATGGATGGACCTAGAAACTATCATGCTAAGTCAGCCGTACAATGAGACACCAACATCCAATGCTTTCACTGACATGTGGAATCTGAAAAAAGGACAGACTGAACTTCTTTGCAGAACAGATGCTGACTCACAGACACTGAGAAACTTATGGTCTCTGGAGGAGACAGTTTGGGGGGTGGGGGGATGTGCCTGGGCTGTGGGATGGAAATCCTGTGAAATCAGATTGTTATGATCATTATACAACTACAGGTGTGATAAATTCATTTGAGTAATAAAAAAATGAAAAAAGAAAACATTCAACATTTCCTGCTTACATCGAAACCTTTTCCAAAATGATTTAATCTATATCTAATCCCAATCAAATTCTATAACAGTTCTAGTCATTTAATTGAGAACACCTGGTTTTTCAGACTAAAATTTTTGCCATCAGGTAGTTGTATAAAAGATCTCATTGGAATAATTTGCAATTCCAGAATACCAATAAAGATTAGCATTTTTTCCCTAAAAAAAAAAAAAGAATGATGTCCCCTGTGTGAGGTGAGGCAACTTGGGACAAAGGGTCAGAGGCAGCTGGTAACCAACACCTATTCTCTAGGCACATCATGGGATTCTACCCACTCTACATCTCCAATCCCAACCCTGAGCCTGGTGTTGCTGCCAGGGAGCCTCAGGTGAGTGATGCTCCCATTCCAGCACCCTCTAGCGGTCATCCCCTCTAACAACAACTCGAACCCCTCCCTCCTAACCTCCCTCACGGACTTGGGGGCTGGACTGGAGTGCCTGGAAACCTGATTTTCCACCCCTCTCTCTCAGAACAATCAAGTGCCTTGCAGAGGTGGGTAATTTCTCTCTCAAATGCTCCCAGGGCACTTACCCTGCCCTATCAACACCACTGCTTTTAGCAATTGGTGAAACCCACTTTAAGACAGCTAACAGGCTCTAAGTTAGGTCCTCTAGTGGACATTACCTCTATCCACAATTCAGACCCCATTCTTCTGCCTCCTGATCCCACCCCATTCTGTCTACACTGCTCTTGAGCACCTGTATTCCTGATTCGGTCTTCCTCTCTCTCTCAGAAAAATCAAAGGCCTTTCAGAGGGTGGTATTTCTCTCTCAAGGTCTCCCACATTCCTCACTGCTCCCTAGTGTCAGCGCTCCTTTAGGTCAATCAGCTGAACACATTTCGACTCAGGTGACCAGCTTTAAATTATTTTGCCCCTTTCCCTCCCATCCTGCTTGGCCACCCCTTATTATATGTGACCTAGCTTTGGGTAAGATTTTCCCTCAGGGGTGCACAAAATGTGGGAGAGGGTCAAAGAGAAGAAAAATAAGGAAATTTTCAGAGAACCCTCAAGAAACAGGTCTCCATGATGGGCACAACCTGCCCACCAAGGAACCTCTGCTCTTACAATCTCCATTCATGACCACCCAATGAACTTTCCAGGTGCAAAACCCCCTGTGAGCCTGATCCTGGAACACTGCTTGCCCATTATTCAAGCCAACTACTTTTGGGTAGGGGTGTCTGCCTCTGCAGAATCCAAAGGCAGAACGGTGACAGCCTGTCCAGTTGTCTGGACTTTGGGCTACCTGAGCTGCCTGAAAGAGACCCCGAGGTGTTAAGGCAGAACAATATCTTTTCTACCAGGTGAGGTAGTTTAGACTGGAGATAAGAAGCAACCTGTATCCAACCCCTCCTTGCCAGTCATGTCCTTGGGGAGCCACCAGTTCCATCTCGAACCCCATCTCTGAGCTGGGGCACGACAATACTAAGCAGCTGCTGGGCTCTGCGGGTGCTCTGGCGTCCTCTGGTGGCCATGCCCTCTAATAACAACTCAGAGCCCTGCCGCCTGACCAAACCCATGGACTGCCCTGGACTTGTGCACCTGATAGTCAGTTTAATTACTCCTTTCACTCTAAGAACAATCAAGCACCTTTTGGGAGGGGGTATTTCCTTCTCAAAATCACCCATGGCACTCACTCTGCCCTATTTTCACCACTCCTTTCAATCAATGCACTTAACCCACTCCAAATCAGGTAACTGGATTTATTAATCAGTGTCCCCTCTAAATTTATGTGAATTGTCCAGAGTTAAGATTTTCCCTCAGGGGTAACTGAAAGAAGGGAGAGGTTTATATGGAAATAAAAGAAAGAACTTTTGCAGAGAACCCTCAAGAGACACGTCTCTGGGATGGACGCAGCCTGCCCATCAAGGAACATCTGCTTTTACACTCCATTCATGACCACCAGCCCAGCTTTCCAGGTGCCAAACATCATGAAAGCCTGATTCTGGAACACTACATCTCCAATGTTCAGATTTCTGCCTCTGCAGAATTCAAAGGCTATCAGAACTCTTGACAGCCCGTCCAATTGTCTGGACTCGGCTACCCGAGCTGTCTGAAAGTGACCCACAGTTGTGAAGGCAGGACAATGTCATTTCTATCAGGTGAGGTAATTTAGAGCAGAGAGTAAGAGGCAGCCTGTAACCTTCCCCCCACCCCACCCCATACCTATCCACCACCCCCATCTCGAACCCCATCTCTGAGCTGGGGTATACTAACACCAAGCAGCTAATGGGCTCTGCCCATGCTCTGGTGCCCTCTGGCAGCCATGACTTCTAAGAACCCAGAGCCTTTCCTCCAGCTTCCTGATTAAACCCATGGGTGCACTGCTCTCATGATAAGAAGCACCATGTGCTTCGGAGAGGGTGATATTTGTCTGTCAAAGTCTCTTAGGCCACTCCCCGCTCCATATCCAAAACCACAAATACATGTGCACAGCCAATTCCACTTCAAGTCAGCTGATAAGCTAGCTGGAAAAACATCTGCCTGCCTTAATTCAGGTCCCCAAATTTTAGCTTATTCCTCAGGGGTAACTGACAGGAGGCAGTGGCTCAGGTAGAGAAACTAAAAGAAGCTCTAAGGAGAGATTTCAGAGATAGATCCCAGGGATGAACAGCACCTGGCCAGCCAAAAACACTACTTCTACACACTCCATTCAAATCCACAGGCGCTGTTTCCTGATGCCACACCAAACAAAAGCCTGATTTTTGAAAACTGCATGCCCAAGATTCAAACCAAATACTTTTGGATTCAGGATTATACCGCTGGAGAATCCAAAGGCATACAGACCTCAGGCAGCCTGTCAAATCATCTGGTCTTTAGGCACAGCGACCAGTATGGAAACGACAATTAGTCATCAAAGAAGAACTATGTACCCACTGTCAGGAGAGTCATTTTGGACCCGAATGTAAAAAGCAACCTATAACTCATATTTCCTTGCTGGGCACATCCTTGGGGTTCTGCCAGCACCAACCCCATCTCTGAGCCTGGAAGTGCCAACACCAAGCAGCAGGTGGGCAACATCAGGGCTCCTCATTTCCTATCAGGCTTTACCTCTACCAACAATTCTGATCCCAACTTCCTGCCCCCTGATCCCACCCAGATCTGCCTGCACAGCTCCTGAGCACCTGTGAGCCTGATTTTGTCGTCCTCTCTCTCAAATCACAGGACTTATGGAGGGTGGTGTTTTTCTCTCAAAGTCTCCCATATCCCTCACTGCTCCTATCGGTCAGTGCTCTTTTAAGTCAAGCAGCCAAACACACTTCGAGTCAGGTAACTGACTTTAAATTATTTCCCACCCCCATTCTTCACCACCCCTTCTTTTATGTGACCTGGGCTTAGTTAAGATTTTCCCTCGGGGCTGCACGAAATGAGGGAAAAGCTCAGATGGAAGGAAAAGAAAGAAATTTTCAGAGGACCTGCAGGAGAAAGTTCTCCAAAATGGACACAGTCTGCCCACCAAAGGACCTCTGCTTTGACACTCTCCACTCTAGGACACCAACCAGCTCTCCAGATGCAAGACACCGTGCAGGCCTGACTCTGGCAAACTGCATGCCTGATACTCAAGCCAACTGCTTGTGGGTTCAGAGTTCTACTTTGGGAAAACTCAAAGGCAGTCAGATTCCCAATGACCTGTCCAATGGTCTTGACTTTGGGCTCCCTGAGCAGACTCAGTGACCCAGAGACCCAGATGTGTGAAGGCAGAACCCTTTCCCTTATACCAGGTAAGCCAGTTTGGACTGGAAAGGCAGAGGCAGCCTGGAACCTACCCCTCCTGGCCGGGCACCTCCTGGGGGGATACATCATCCCCATTTCCAACCCTATCTTCTTGAGCAGCTCCCGCGGCATATGGAGGTTCCCAGGCTAGGGGTCTAATCAGAGCTGTAGCTGCTGGCCTACACCACAACTCACAGCAACACTGGATCCTTAACCCGCTGAACAAGGCCAGGGATCAAACCCTCAGCCTTATGGTTCCTAGTTGGATTCGTTAACCACTGAGCCACAACAGGAACTCCTCCAATCCTATCTTTGAGCCTGGAAGTGCCAACACCAAGCAGCTGCTGGACTTGGCTGGTGCTTTGGTGCCCTCTGGTGCCCGTTCTTTCTAACAACAACTCAGAGCCTTCCTCCTGCCTCCTGAACTAACCATGGACTGCACTGGCCATGTGCTCCTCATGGCTGATTTAATTCCCCCTCTCCCTCTGGGAACAAACAAGCACCTTACAGAGGTGGGTGTTTCTCTCTCAAAGTCAGCCATCACACTCACTCCTCTTAGTCAATGAGCTGAACCCTCTCCAAATCAGGTAACTGGGTTTAAATTAATTAGCTTCTTCTCTTAATTTTGTGACTTGGCTTAGGGTAAGATCCTCCCTCAGTAGTGAACAAGAAGAGGGAGAGGCCAAGACAGAAGCAAAAGAAGGAACTTTTCAGAGACCCCTCATGAGACAGGTCTCCAGGATGGACAGAGCCTATCCACTAAGTGACCTCTGTCTGCTTTTACCCTCTCCATTCACAGCCACCAGCCCAGCTTTCCTCATGCCAAAGAACGAGCAGGCCTGACTCTGGAGAACTGCAGGCCCGATACACAAACCAACTGCTTGTGGGTTCAGAGTTCTACTTTGGAAAAATCCAAAGGCAGTCAGATTCCAACAGCCTGCCTAGTGGTGTGGACTTTGGGGTACCTGGGCTGACTGAAAGGGACCCAGATGTGTAAAGGCAGAACCAGGTGAGCCCATTTGGACTGGAGCATCAGATATTCCATGTAAGCAACCCCTCCTGGCCAGACACATCCTGGGGGATCCACCACCCCCATCTTGGATGCCATCTTTGAGCCTGGAAGTGCCAATACCAAGGGGATGCTGAGCTTGGATGGCACTTTTGCGCCCTCTGGTGGCAATTCTTTCTAATAACAACTCAGAGCCCTTCCTCCTGCCTGCTGAACAAACCCATAGGCTGCACTGGGCTTGTGCACCTGAAAGCCAGTTTAATTCCTCCTCTTCCTCTGGGAACAAACA
The DNA here is from genome assembly GCF_016906955.1 of Phacochoerus africanus. NCBI lineage: Eukaryota > Metazoa > Chordata > Mammalia > Artiodactyla > Suidae > Phacochoerus > Phacochoerus africanus. The sequence goes on from NC_062546.1 coordinate 89,382,087, forward strand.
AGTGCCTTACCAGGGTGGGTATTCCCCTCCCAAATTCTCCCATGGCACTTACCCCACCCTATCAACACCACTGCTTTTAGTCAGCGAAACCCACTTCAAGGCACATATCTGGTTCTAAACTGACCATCCCCATTTACTCATGTGACCTGGATTTAGATCAGCTATTTCATCAGCATCAGCAACAGGGAAAAATAGGAAAAAGAGTCTCAGATGGAAGATGTAAAAGGAACTTTAAGGAAAACTCTCAAGACAGTTCGCAGAGATCAGCACAGCCCAGCCACCAGCGTACCACAGTAATTACATACTCCATTCAGCACAACCAGCCCAGCTTCCCCGATGCCAAACCCCAGGCAGGGCTGATTCTACAAAACTGTCAGATAAAGATTCAAGGCAGGTATTTCTGGGTCCAGAGTCCAGTCTCTGGAGTATCGAAGGGGAACACATAACCCAGAAAATTTTTGACTAGGCACTGGTCCACCCACAAATGCTGATAGTGCCAACATCAGAAGCTAACAGCAGAAATATGTCCCCTCTGTGAGGTGAGGAAATTTGGGCTAGAAAGTCAGACGCTCCCTGTAACCAAGAACCAAGCTCTGGGCATGTCCTTGGGATCCCACCAACCCATCTCCAGCACTATTTCTGAGCCTGAAGGTGTAGGCAAGTAGCAGCCAGGGGCTCTGCTGGTGCTACTGTACCATCTAGTAGCCATCCACTCTAACGCCCACTCTCAGCCCTTAACCTCTGCCTCCTTCTAGAGCCACAGGGGCTGCACGGTCCTTGGGCACCTGCCAGCTTGATATCATTTCACCTCTCCCTCTAAGTGCACTGAAATGCCCTACAGATGGGGGTGTAACTTAGTCACACAGGCCATCACCCTAACCTGCACCACCCCACCCCCTGAAGTCAATCAGCTGCCCTGAGTTGTAATTCATGTGAGGAAGCTTAAAATCAATCAGCTTCAAATCAATAATGCCTCACCCTTTATATACATAACCAGATTTAGTTAGGTTCCCTCAAACAAAACCATGGAGAGGAGGAAGCAGCTCACATAGAAAGGGAAGAAGGAGGTTGGAGAGAACTCTGGAGAGAAAGGACAAAGAAACGAGCACAGCCTGCCCTCCCAAATACCACCACTTTTATACACTCCAGCTTCAAGAACAGCAGACACATTTCTGGATGCCAATATTCAGGCAAACCAATAACTTGAAAACTGCAAGCCCAAGAGTTAAGCCAGGTATTTCAAGATCAAGAATCCCTCCTCTGGAGAAGCAAAGCACAGCGAGACCCCAGAGAGACTCTCAAACTCTGGCCACTGGGACCCACATGAAGTCTGGAAGTGCCCCCATCAGATGCTGAGGGCAGAACTACATCCCTCTGTGAGGTGAGGCAATTTGGGCTGGAGAGTCTACAGCAACCAGTAATCAACCCCCTCCACTCTGGGCATGTCCTTGGGCTTCCACTAACCAACCTTTAACCCCATCTATGAGCCTGGCGGTGTGGCCAGGGAGCTGCAGAGTGGTTCTGCTGGTGCTCTGGTGCTGTCTGGTGACCGTCCACTCTAACACTAATTCTCAGCTCTTCTTCATACCTACCACAGCCAGCCAGGGTCTGCACTGGCCCTGGACACCTGCCACCTCTATCTCAATCTCAGTGCCCTGAAATGCCCTACACGCAGGGATATGGCTTTCTCAAAGTTACCCAGGGCACTCATTCTGCCCTACACCACCCTAACCCCGGAAATCAGTCAGCATCCTGCCTTTTAAGTCACATAAGCAGGTTTAAAATCAATGAGTACCTTTCAGCCCTGGGACCCAGCTTTAAATCAATAGCCTCCCAAATCTTATACATGGTACCAGGTTTTAGGTAGGTTGCTCCTAAAAGGGTCAGGTAAAGGAGGAAAAGGCTCAGATGGAAAGGTAAGGACGAAGGTGGGGAGAATTCTAGAGAGAAAGGGCACAGAGATGAGCATAACCCATGCTCCAAATACCAGTGCTTTACACACTCCACTCATAACCACAAGCCCAGCTTTCCAGATGCCAAACACCATACAAGTCTGAGTCTAGAAAACTGCAACCCAAGATTCAAGCCAGGTACATCTGGGCCCAGAGTTCTGCCTCTGGAGAATCAAAGGACAGTCAGAGCCCATATAGCCTGTCAAACTCTCCGACCATTGGGTCACCTGAAGTGACCCAAAAATGTGAAGGCAGAGCTATGGCCCCTCTGTGAGGCAAGGGCATTTGGGCCAGACAGTCAGAGATGGTGGAGAACCAACACCTCTCTGGGCATGTCCTTGGGGTTCAGCCCACCTCCTGCTCCAACCCCATCTCTGAGCCTAGAGTGGCCAGGAAGCAGCAGGTGGGAGCTCCTGGTGCTGTGGCACCATCTAGCGGCCATGCACTCTAACAACAACTTAGAAACCTTACTGGTGCCTCCCTACACAAATTGCAAATCAGGGGACCGCACTGAACTGAAGCAGGTTACAGTCTGATTTCATTCGTCCTCTCCCCCTGAGCACGATCAAGTGCCTTACCGTTGGAAGTATTTCTTTCTCAGAGTTTCCCAGGGCACTCACCCCTCCCTAGCCAACAACACTGCTTTTCGTCAATCAGCCGAAACAGCTATTAGTCACCCAAACAGCTTTGAATTAATCAGCTCCTCCCCTTAATTCACCTGACCTGGTTTTAGATCAGCTACTTCTGCCAGTTAAGCGACAAAAGGAAGATACTCAGACAGAAAATGAAGAACCCTGGGGAGAACTCTTGAGAGAGAGTTCAGAGATGGGAACAGCCGGCCCACCACAGTATCACATCATTCATGAAGACCAGCTCAGCTCTCCTGATGCCAAACTCCGGGCAAGGCTGACTCTGGAAAACTGACAGTTCAAGATTAATGCCGGGTATTTCTGCTTCTGGAGAATCAAGGGGCTATCAGACCTCAGAAAATTTTGAAACTCTTTGGCCACTATGCCACCCCCAAAGTCTGGACAGGCCCCCATTAGATGTTCTGGGTTGATCTATGTCCCCACTGCGAGGGGAGGCAATTTTACAATAGAGTAAGAGGCATCATATAATCAACTCCAAAACTCAGGCCACATCCCAGGGGTTCCATTAACCCATCTTCAACCCCATCTCTGAGCCTGGAGGTGCACCCAGGGAGCTGCGGAGGCTCAGCTGATGCTCTGGCGCCATCTGGTGGCCATCTTCTCAAAAAACCCACAACCTTTCAGCCCTTCCTCCAGCCTCCCTCAGCAGGCCCTGAACTGCTCTGGCCTTGAGCACGTGCCAGCTTAATTTCACTCCTCCTCTCCCTCTAAGCACAAGGAAATGTGCTATAGGTATAGGGTATGACTTATCTAAAAGTTTCCCAGGCCATCACCCCATCCTGCACCTTCCCACTCCCTGAAATCAGTCAGCTGCCCTGCAATTTAAGTCACATGAACAGGCTTAAACTCAATCACTACCCTTCAGCCCTGTGACTCAGCTTTAAATCAATACCCCCCACACCAAATGTTATACACATTAACATGTTTTAGGTAGGTTCCCTCCAACAGGGGTCAGGTAGAGGAAGAAGAGGCTGAGATGGAAAGGGAAAAAGAAAGATGGGGAGAACTCCTGAGAGAAAGGGCATGGGGAGGAGCACAGCCCACCCACCAAAATACTACAGCTTTTACACACTTCATCTATGACTTCAAGTCCAGATTATCAGAGACCAAACACCCTGCAAGCCTGATTATTGAAAACTGCAGCAGAATATTCATGCCAGGTATCTTGGTGCAGAGCTCTCCATCTGGAGAATCAAAGCACGGTTGACCTCAGACAGCCTGTCAAACTGTCTGACTGTTGGGCCTCCCAACCAGGCTGGAAGTGTCCCATAGATGTGCAGGCAGAACTATGTCCCCCCTCTGTGAGGTAAGGCCGTTTGTGCCAGAGCATCAGAAAGGGTCAGTAAGCAACCCCTCCACTCCAGGCATATCCTTGGGGTTCCCCCCACTCATTCTACAACCTCATCCATGAGCCTGGAGTTGCTACCAGAGAGTAGCAGGTGGGCTCTCCCATTGCTCAATCACCCTCTAGCAGCTGTCCCCTCTAATAACAACTCAGAGCCCTTCCTCCTGCCTCCCTGCCCAAACTTGGGGACTGCACTGGACTGGAGCACCAGACAACCTGATTTTGTTCTTCCTCTCCCTCTAAGAACAGTCAAGTGCCTTACAGAGGTGGTTATTTCTCTCTCAAATCTCCGAGGGCACACATCCCTCCCTATCCCACACCACTACTTTTAATCAGCTGGACCATTTTTAGTTACCTAACAGGCATTAATCATTCACACACCCCCATTATCTCATGTGATCTACTTTTAGGTTAGCTTCTTCCGCAACAGTCAATGACAGAAGGAAGAGGCTCGGATGGAAAATGAAGAAAAAACCTTAAAGAAAACTCTCAAGATGTAGTTCACAGGGACGCACACAGCCATCCCAACAAAGTACCACAGCAATTACACACGGCAGTCCTGAACACCAGACCAGTTTCCAGATGCCAAACCCAAGGCAAAGCTGATTCTAGACAACTATCATTTCAAGATTCAAGGCAGGTATTTCTGGGTCCAGAGTCCTGCCTCTGAAGAACCAAAGGGTAATCAGACACCAGAAAAATTTTGAAACTTTCTGGACATTGGGCCACCAGCAAAGGATGGAAATGGATTCCATCAGATGCTGAGGTCAGAACTACGTCCCACATGCAAGGTGAGGCAATTTGGACCAGGGGATCAGAGGCTTCCTGTTACCAACCCCAGCACTCTGGGCGCATCCTTGGGGTTCCTCCAACCCCATCTCTGAGCCTGAAGGTGCAGCCAGGGAACTGCAGGTGGACACTACTTGCGCTCTGGCACCCTCTGGCAGCCATCCACTCTAAAACCAACTCCTAGCCCTTCTTACCTCCCTCAGTGGGTCCTGGGGCTTCTTTGGCCTTAGGCACCTGCCAGCTTTGTTTTCTTACTCCTCTCCCTCCCAGCACAATGAAATGCCCTACAGCCAGGGTATAATTTTCTCAAAGTTGGCAGGGACACTCACCCTACCCTCCATCACCCCACTCCCTAAAATCAGTCAGCCAGCCCACTTTTTAAGTCATGTGAGCAGGCTTTGAATCAATCAGCCCCCTTCATCCCTGGCACCCAGCTTTAAATCAATAATAACACAGCCTTTATACATGTTACTTGGTTTTAAGTAGGTTCCCCCTAAGAAGGGCCATTTAGAGGAGGTAGAGGCTCAGATGAAAAGAGGAGGAAGTTATGGCGCACCCTCGGGGGAAGGGAACAGGGATGAGCACAGCCCACCAAAATAACACTGCCTTTACATAGCCCACCTTCAAAACCAACAGACCATTTTTACAGATGCCAAAGGCACACAAACCTGAAGCTTGAAAACTGCAAGGACAAGAATCAAACCAGGTATCTCTGGATCCAGAGTCCTCTGGAGAATCAAAGGGCAATCAGACCCCAGAAAGACTGTCAAACTGGCCACAAGGACACTCAACCTAGCTAGACGTCTCATCAGATGCTTAAGGCAAAAATATGTCCCCACTGAGAGGTGAGGCAACATGGGCCGGGGTATCAGAGGCATTTTGTAACTAACCTCAATACTCTGGGCTCGTCCTGGAGGATCCCATCAACCCATCTCCAACTTCATGTCTGAGTCTGAAGGTGCAGGCAGGGAGCTGCGGAGGGGCTCTGCCTGTGCTCTGGCGCCATCTGGTGGCCATATGCTCTAACACTAACTCTCATGCTTCTGCCTGCCTCCCTCAGCAGCCCCTGGGTCTGCACTGGCCTTAGACAGCTGTCTGCTTCATGTCATTCCACCTCTCTTTCGAAACACCATGAAATGACTTTCTCAAAGTCAGCCAGGATACTCACCCCACCCTACACCACCTCACACCACTCCACTCTCTGAATTCAGTAAACCAACCCATTTTTAAGTCACATGAGCGAACTTAAAATCAATCAGCACACTTTAGCCCTGTTACCCAGCTTTAAGTAAATAAACCCACAAAACTTTATACACATTACTGGGTATTAGGTGTGTCTCCAAAACAGGGGTTGAATAGACAAGGAAGAGACTCAGATGGAAAGAGAAGCTGGAATTTCGGGAAAACTCCAGAGAGAAAGGGCACAGGAATGAGCAAAGCCTGCCCACCAAAATACCACCACTTTTACAGACTTCACTCACAACCACAAGCCCAGATTTCCAGACACCAAACCCCACACAAGCCTGATCACTGAAAACTGCAGCCCAAGATTCAAGTCAGGTATTTCTGGGTCCTGGGTTCCACCTCTGGAGGATTAAGAATCAGTCAGATCTCAGACAGCCTGACAAACTGTCTGACCATTGGGCCACCCTACTGGCCTCAAACTGACTCACAGATGTGAAGACAGAACTAGGTGCCCTCTGAGAAGTGAGGCAATTTGTGCCAGAGGGTCAGAGACAGCCACTAATTAACCTCTGCTTCATGGGCACAGCCTTGAGGTTTGGCTCACCCCACTTCTAACCCCTTCTCTGATCCTGGATGTGCTGCTGCCAGGGAGAAGCAGGTGGGATCTACAGATGCCCTGGTGTCCACTAGTGGCCATCCCCTCTAACAACAACTCAGAGCCCTTCTGCCTCCCTGCCCAAAACCAGGGTCTGCACTGGACTGGAACATTTGGCAACCTGATTTTCTTCCTCCTCTTTGAGTAAGAACAATAAAGTACCTTACAGGGGGTGGGTGGTAATACTCTCAAAGTCTCCCAGGGCACTCAGACCTCCATATCCAACACTACTACTTTTTAGTCAATCATCTGAACCACCTTTTAGCTACCTAACCAGCTTTAAATAAATCACACAGAGCCCTTAATTCACATGACCTGTTTTTAGGTCAGCTTCTTCCACCAACGTCAATGACAGGAGCGAGAGGCTCAGGTGGAAAATGAAAAAAACCCTTGGAAGGAACTCTCAATAGTTCACAGGGATCAGCACAGCTTGCCCACCAAAGTACCACAGTGATTACACACTCCATTCAGGACAAAAAGCCCAGCTTCCCAGATGCCAAACCACAGGCAAGGCTGATTCCACAAAACTTCCAGTTCAAGATTGGAGGCAGGTCATACTTCTCAAAGCAATCTACATGTTTATGTGTCCCTTGTCAAATGGCACATGACATTTTCTTCATATAACTAGAACAAATAATCCAAAAATTTACATGGAACCATAAAAGACCCAGAATGGTCAAGGAATCCTGAGGGGGGGGGAAAAAAACCAAGTGAAATAACTCTCCCAATTTCAGACAATATTACAAAGCTACAGTAATCAAGACAGTGTGAAACTGGCACAAACACAGACATACAGATCAATGAAACAGAATAAAGAGCCCAAAAATAAACCCAGACACCTACGGTCAATGAAAAGGAGGTAAGGAGAGTTCTTGTGGCTCAGAAGTAATGAACCTGATTAGAATCCATGAAGTTTGGGATTCGATCCCTGACCTCACTCAGTGGGTTAAGGATCCAGCGTTGCTGTGAACTGTGGTGTAGGTTGCAGAAGAGGCTTGAATCTAGGGTTTCTGTGGCATAGGTCGGCAGTTGCAGCTCTGATTTGACCCCTAGCCTGGGAATTTCCATATGCCATGGGTGTGCCCTAAAAAGAAAAAGAAAAAAGAAAAGGAGGTAAGCATAAAAGGAGACAAAAATATAAAATGGGAAAAGACAGTCTCTTCATCAAGTGATGCTGGGAAAATTGGACAGCTGCGTATAAATCAATGAAACAAAAACACACCCTCAACACCATGCACAAAAATAAACTCAAAATGGATAAAAGACTTAATAATAAGACAAGACACCATAAAACTGGAAGAAAACATAGGCAAAACATTTTCAGACATCAGCTGTACAAATGTTTTCTTAGATCAGTCTCCCAAGGCAATAGGAATAAAACAAAAATAAATCAATGAGACCTAATCAAACTTATAAGCTTTTGCACATGAAAGGAAACAATTAAAAAAAAAGACAACCTATGGAAAGGGAGAAAATAGTTGCAAACAAGGTAACCGACAAGAGCTCAATCTCCAAAATATACAAACAACTCATACAGCTCAACAGCAAAAAAAAAAATAAATAAACAACCCAATTGAAAAATGGGCAGAAGTTCTGAATAGACATTTCTCCAAAGAAAACATACTGATGGCCAGCAGGAACAAGAAAAAATGCTCAACATCACTAATTATTAGAGAAATGTAAATCAGAATGGCCATCATTAACAAGTCTACAAGTAGCAAATGCTGAAGAGGGTGTGGAGAAAAGGGAACCCTTCTATGCTGTTAGTAGGAATGTAAATTGGTACAACAACTATGGAAAATAATATGGATGTTCCTCAGAAAACTAAATACAGAACTACCATATGGTCCAGCAATCTCACCCTGGATGTATACCCTGAGCAAAACTACAATTCAAAAAGATACATGCACCCCTATGTTTGTTTCAGCACTATTCACAATAGCCAAGGCATGGAAACAACCTAAATGTTCATTGACAGATAAATGGATTAAGAAGATGTGGTATATATACACAATGGAATACTACTCAGCCATAAAAAATGCCATTTGCAGCAACATGGATGGAACTAGAGATTCTCATACCAAGTGAATTAAGTCAGAAAGAGAAAGACAAATATCATATGATATCACTTACATGTGGGATCTAAAATATGGCACAAACAACTTATACAACTCAGTAGCAAAAAAGCCAACAACCCAATTGAAAAATGGGCACAAGATCTGAATAGATATGTCTCCAAAGAAGATATACAGATGGCAAACAAACACGTGAAAAAATGCTCAACATCCCTGATTATTACAGAAATGCAAATCAGAACTCCAATGAGGTACCACCTCACACCAGTCAGAATGGCCATCATTAATAGGTCCACAAGTAACAAATGCTGGAGAGGGTGTAGAGAAAAAGGAATCCTCCTACACTGTTTGTGGGAATGTAAATTGGTACAACCACTATGGAAAACAGTATGAAGGTACCTTAGAAAACTATACATAGAATTACCATATGACTAAGTGATCCCACTCTTGGGCATACATCTGGACAAAACTTTCCTTGAAAAAGACACATGCACCCACACGTTCATTGCAGCACTATTGACAATAGCCAAGACATGGAAACAACCTAAATGTCCATCGACAGATGATTGAATTAAGAAGATGTGGTATGTATACACAATGGAATACTACTCGACCCTCAAAAAGAACAAAATAATGCCATTTGCAGCAACATGATGGAACTAGAGACTCTCATACTAAGTGAAATAAGTCAGAAAAAGACAAATACCGTATGATATCACTTATATCTGGAATCTAATATATGGAACAAAGGAAACTTTCCACAGAAAAGAAAATCATGGACATGGAGTACAGACTTGTGGTTGCCAAGTGGGGTCGGGAGGGAGTGGGATGGAATAGGAACTTGGGGTTAATAGATGCAAACTATTGCTTTTGCAATGGATAAGCAATGGGATCCTGCTGTATAGCACTGGGAACTATGTCTGGTCACTTGTGATGGAGTATGATAATGTAAGAAAAAGACTGTATATATCTATGTGTGACTGTCACCTTGCTGTACAGTACAAAATTGACAGAACACTGTAAATAAGCTGTAATGGAAAATATAAAAATTATTAAAAAAATAAAACATGGCACAAATGAACATAGTTACAAAACAGAAACAGACTCATAGACAGGGAGAACAGACTTGTGATTGCCAAGGGGGTGGGGGAGGGACAGACTGGGGGTTTGGGGTTAGTAAATGAAAATTATTACATTTATAATGGGTAAGCATTGAGGTCCTGCTGTATAGCAGAGGGAACTCTTTCCAATCATTTGTGATAGAACATGATGGAGATAACATAATACAAAGAACGTGTATGTGTATGTGTATGTATATATAACTGGAAACTGACCAGAATATTATAAATCAACTATATTTAACAAAAAAGAATTTTTAAGATTCAAGCAGTTATTTCTGGGTCCAGAGTCCTGCTTCTGGAGAATCAAAGGGCAAACAGACCCCAGAAAAAAAATGAAACCCTCCAGACACTGCACCACCTGAAAAGGCTGGAAGTGCCCCCATCAGATGCTGAGGGCAGCACCATGTGCCCTCCTTGAGGTAAGGCAATTTGGCCAGAAAGTCAAAGGTACCCTGAAACCAACCCCAACACTCTGGGAACCTCCTTGGAGTTCCTCCAACCCATCTGCAATCCCCTCTCTGAGCCTACAGGTGTGGCTAGGGAGATGCTGAGGAGCTCTGCTGGTGCTCTGGCATTGTCTAGAGACCATCCACTCTAACACCAACTCTCAGCCCTTCCTCCTGCCTCCTACAGCTACCCAGACACTTCAATGGCCTTGGGCATCTTGCAGCTTGATTTCCTTTCTCCTTGCTCTCTCAGCACAGTGAAATACCCTACAGATGGGGGTAGGACTTTCTCCAACTCTACCAGGGCACTCACCCCACCCTCTACCACCCCACTTTCTGAAATCAGCTACCCCAACTATTAAGATAGGTGAGGAGGCTTAAAATCAATAAGCACCCTTCAGCCATGGAACCCAGTTTGAAATCAGTAACACCCCAAACTTCAACCACCTTACTGGCTTTTAGGTAGGTTCTCCCAAACAAGCTTCAGGCAGGGGGAGATAAGGCTCAGACGAAAAGGGAAGGACAGTTTGGAGAACTCTCAAGAAAAAGACCACAGGGATGAGCAGGGACTGCCCATGAAAATACCACTGTTTTTACACACTCCATGTTCAAGACCAGCAGACCCATTTTCTGGATCCCAGCACCCAGGGAAACCTGTATCTTTAAATCTGAAATCCCAGGGGTTCTCATGTGGTGCAGTGGGTTAAAGATCTGGCCTTGTCATTGCAGCAGCTTGGGTCACTCTGGTGGTGTTGGTTTAATCCCTGGCCCAGGAGCTTCCACATGCTGCAGGGGTGGCCAAAAAAAAACTTCAAGCAAAGAAGTTAGGCCAGGTATTTTGAGATTCAGAGTGCTCTCTCAAGAATCAAAGAGCAGTCAGTTTCCAGATAGCCTGTCATACTGTCTCATCATTGGGCTACCCGACCAGGCTGGAAGTGGCCCATAGATGCAAAGGCAGAATGATGCCCCCTCTGTGAGGTTAGCCAATTTGGGCCAGAAGGTAAGAGGCAGCTAGTCATTAACCCATCCTCTGTGGGCCCATCCTTGGGGTTCCAACCACCCCATCTCCAACCCCATCTCTGAGCCTGCAGGTGCCATCAGGGAGTTGCAGAGAGGGGCTCTCCTGGTGCTATGGTGCCACCCAGGGCACATCCACTCTAACACTGACCCTCAGCCCTTCCCTCTGCTTCCTGCCCCATCCTCACTGGCTGAAAAGCCAGGGCACCTGCCAGACAGATTTCTCCCTCTAAGCACCATGAAGTGCCTTACATAGTGTAATATTTCTCTCTCAAAATCTCCCAGTGCACTTCCCCATCCCTAACCAACACCACTATTTTATTTTCTTTAATTTTATTAGAGTTTAGTTGACTTACAATGTTGTAGTACTTTCAGATGTATAAAGTGAATCAGTCATACATAAAAATATACCCATTCTTTTTTCCCATATAGGTTATTACAAACTATTGATTAGATTTTCCTGTGCTCTACAATAGGTTCTCATTAATCATCTATTTTATAGAGTAGTAACACCACTGCTTTTTTTTTAAATCTTAGGGCCACACCCACAGCATTTGGAGGTTCCCAGGCTAGGGATCAAATCGGAGCTGCAGCTGCCAGCCTACACCACAGCCACAGCAATATCAGATCCAAGCCTCATCTACCACCTACACCACAGCTCATGGCAGCACCAGATCCTTAACCTACTGAGCAAGGCTAGGGATCAAACCCACGTTCTCATGGTACTAGTAAGTTTCCTTACTGCTGAGCCACAGTGGGAACTCCAACACCATTACTTTAAAATCACTCAGCCATTTTCCCCCATTGAGTCATCAGAGATTGCTGTTTTTTTTTTCTTTGTTTTTTGGGGCCACAACCAAAGCATGTAGAAGTTCCCAGTCTAGGGGTTGAATCAGAGCTGCAGCTGCTGACTTACGCCACAGCCACAGCCATGCCAGATCCAAGCCAAATCTTCAACCTATACCACAACCCATGGCAATGCCAGATCCTTAACCCACTGAGCAAGACCAGGGATCCAACCCACATCCTCATGGATACTAGTCAGATCCATTTCCACTGAGCCATGACAGGAACTCTGAGAGATTTCTTTATTTAATCACCCTTCATTATTTTATGTGACAGGTCATGTCCCCATAACAGGAGGAAAAGGCTCAGAGGCAAAAGAAAGAAGGATGTATGTGGAGAACTCTCAAAAGAAAAAGAAAGTGGTGAGGAAGAGTCCACCCACCAAAATATCACCACTTTTTCACACTCCATTCACTACCACAAGCCCAGCTTTCCAGAGGCAGCAACCCTCCCAAGCCTGATTCTAGAAAACTACATGCCCAAGATTCAAGCCTGGTATTTCCATGTCCATAGTCCTGCCTCTGAAGTATCAAAGGGCAGTCAGACCCAGAAAAACTGTCAAATTTTCTAGCCACTAGGCCACCTACCAGGTTGGAAGTGCCCTATCAGATGCTTGAGTCAAAATAATATACCTTCTGGATGGGCGATTAAATGGAGGAATAGAAGGACTGGAGCTCACCTTCTCTCATAAAAACAACAAAATTACAACCAAATGCTGAACAACCCTCAACCAAAGGGACTGGAACCTTTCAAAAAGATATCATACTCCAGAAGACAAAGAGGAGGCCAGTCAAGAGGTAGGAGGGGTCATTACACAATGTAAGCAACCCCAGACCTGTCCAGTGGGAAGCCCACAGACTGGAAAGTAAATGTATCACAGAGACTCTCCTACAGGAGTGAGAGTTCTGAGCCCCACATCAAATCCCCACACCTAGGGATCTGGCATTGGGAGAAAGAGTCCCCAGAGAACCTGGCATTGAAGGCCAGTGGGGCTTGTGCACAGAAGCTCCATGGGACTGGGGGAAATGGAGATCACATTCTTAAAAGGTGCACACAGGCTTTCATGTACAATGGATCCCAGGGCAAAGCAGAGGCTCCATAGGAATCTGGGTTGGACCTGACTGCAGTTCTTGATGATCTCCTGGGAAAACAGGGGGTGACTGTGGCTCATTATGGGGGAAAGACATTGCAGGCAAAGGTCTCAGGAATATTCATCAGCATGTGTTCCTCTACAGGTGGCCATTTTGGGAAAATGGCCCAGGCCAAACAATAATCCAGGTGGTATCACAGCCCCATCCATCAGTAAACAGGCTTCCTAAAGACCCCACCACCACCACCACACAGCCAGCCTCTAATCTCACCCAGAGACAAAGCCCCACCCACCAGAGGGACAGGAATCAGCCCCATCTACCAGTGGGCAGGCACCAGTTCCTCCCATCAGGAAGCCTACAGCAAGCCCCCATACCAAATTCAGCCACAAGGGGGGCAGACATTAGAAGTGAGAGAGGCGGAATTCCCGTCATAGTGCAGCGGAAATGAATCTGACTAGGAACCATGAGACTGGCGGTTCAACCCCTGGCCTCTCTCAGTGGGTTAAGGATCCGGAGTTTCTGTGAGCTGTGGTGTAGGTTGCAGACACGGCATAGATCTGGTGTTGCTGTGGCTATGGCCGGCAGCAACAGCTCTGATTAGACCCCTAGCCTGGGAACCTCCATATGCCATGGGTGTGGCCCTAAAAGGACAAAAGACAAAAAAATAAAAAAAGAAGTAAGAGAGGCCACAACTCTATTGTCTGCAAAAAGGAGACCACACCAAAAACCTATAAAAATGAAAAGGCTGAGAACTTTAACTCAGATAAGGGAGCAAGATAAAACCCCACAAAAACAGCTTAATAATCTGGAGATTATCAACCTCCAGGAAAAAAGACTTTAGACTGATGATGCTAATTTACAGCATAAATTGAGCAAAGAAATACAAGATTTAAAATGTAAGTAAGCAGAGATATAAAATACAATAACTGAAATAAAAAATTCATTAGAGGCAACCAATAGCAGAATCAGAAGCAACAATCAGAATCAGAATGAATAAGCGAGGTGGAGGGCAGACTAGTGGAAATCACTGATGTGGAACACAAAAGAGAAAAAAGATTGAAAAGAAATGAAGAGAGTTTCAGAGAGCTCTCTGAGAGTTAAACACATCCATATTATAGGGGTGCCAGAGGGAGAAGAGAAAGGGACAGAAAAAAATATTCAAAGAGATACTAGCTGAAAAATTCTCTAACATGGGAAAGGAACAACTCACTCAAATTCAGGAAACACAATGAGTACCATATAAAATAAACACAAGCAGGAACACCCTGAGACACACATTAATCAAACTGATCAAAATTAAAAACAGATAAAATATTGAAAGCAGGTAGGGAAAAGAAACAAAGAACATACAAGGGAACCCCAATAAGGTTATTGGCATATTTTTCAGCAGAAACTCAGCAGGCCAGAAGGGAGTGGCATGATATACTTAACATGATGAAAGGAAAAATCTCCAACCAAGATTACTTTACCCAGCAAGACCCTCATTCAGATTTGAAGAAGAAATCAAAAACTTTGCAGATAAGCAAAAGCTAAGAGAATTCAGCAAAACTAAACCAGTTTTACAACAAATACTAAAGGAACTTCTCTAGGCAGAAAAGGCCACAACTAGAAATAAAAATACAAATGACAAGGCTCACCAGTAAAGGCATATATACAGTAAAGGTAGGAAATCATCCATGCACAAATATGCTGCCAAAATCAGAAATCGTGAGAAGAAGAGGGTACAGATGCAGGACACTGGAGATGCATTTGCAATTAAGAGACCAACAACTTAATATAATACAACAATCTCATGTATATATATATATAGACTCCTATATCAAAACTTCAGGTTGGAAGTTCCCGTGGTGGTGCAGTGGTTAACGAATCCAACTAGGAACCATGAGATTGCGGGTTCGATCCCTGCCCTTGCTCAGTGGGTTAAAGATCCGGCGTTGCCGTGAGCTGTGGTGTAGGTCGCAGACGTGGCTCAGATCCCGTATTGCTGTGGCTCTGGCGTAGGCTAGTGGCTACGGCTCCGATTAGACCCCTAGCCTGGGAACCTCCATGTGCCGCAGGAGCGGCCCAAGAAATGGCAAAAAAAGAGACAAAAAAGAAAAAGAAAAATCAACTCAAATACAACACTACAGATAGTCATCAAACCCCAAGAGGAGAGAACAATAGAAGGGAAGAAAAAAGAGCAACAAAAACAAATTCAAACAAATCCAAAGCAGTTAATTAAATGGCAATAAGAACATACATATCAATAATTACCTTAAGTGTAAATGGACTAAATGCCCTAACCAAAAGACATAGACTGGCTGAATGGATACAAAAACAAGATCCATACATATGCTGTCTTCAAGAGACCCATTTCACTTCTAGGGATATACACAAATTGAAAGTGAGAGGATGGAAGAAAATATTCCATGCAAATGGGAATCAAAAGAAAGCTGGAATAAGCGTTGCTGTGGCTCTGGTGTAGGCTGGTGGCTGCAGCTCCGATTGGACCCCTAGCTTGGGAACCTCCATATGCTGTGGAAGCAGCCCAAGAAATAGCAAAAAAAGAAAAAAAAGAAAGAAAGAAAGAAAAAAAGAAAGCTGGAATAGCAATACTCAGACAAAATAGACCTTAAAACAAAGAATATTATAAGAGACAAGGAAGGACATTACATAATGATCAAAGGATCAATCAAAGAAAAAGATATAACAATTGTAAATATATATGCACCCAACATAGGATCAACTCAATATATAAGGCAATTGCTAACAACCTTAAAAGGAGAAATTGACAATAACACAATAATAGTAGAGGACTTTAACACCCCACTTACAGCAATGAACAGATCATCCAGGCAGAAAATCAATAAAGAAACACAGGTCCTGAATGAAGCATTAGATCAGATGGACTTAATAGGTATTTATAGGATATTCTACCCCAAAACAGCAGAATACACATTCTTCTGGAGTGCACCCTTCTCAAGTGCATTCTCCAGGATTGATCACATTCTGGGCCACAAATCAAGCCTCGGTAACTTCAAGAAAACTGAAATCATATCAAGCATCTTTTCCACAACACTATACAACTGGAAATCAACAACAAGAAAAAAGAAAGTGCAAAAAACACAAAATTATGGAGACTAAACAACATGCTACTAAACAACCAATGGATCACTGAAGAAATCAAAGAGTAAATTAAAAAATACCTAGAAGCAAATGACAATACACAACAATCCAAAACCTATGGGATGCAGCAAAAGCTGTTCTAAGAGGGAAGTTTATAGCAATACAATCCTACCTCAGGAAATAAGTAAAACTCAAATAAACAACCTAATTTTACATCTAAAGCAACTAGAGAGAAGAACAGACAAAACCCAAAGTTAGTAGAAGGAAAGAAATCATAAAGATCAGAGCAGAAATAATGAAATAGAAATGAAGAAAAACCATAGAAAAAATCAATGAAACAAAAAGCTCCTTCTTTGAAAAAATCAACAAAATGGATAAACTCTTAGGCCAGACTTTCAAGAAAAAAAGAGAGAAGACTCAAATCAATAAAATTAGAAATGAAAAAGGAGGAGTTCCCATTGTGGCTCAGTGGTTAACTAATCCAACTAGGAACCATGAGGTTGCAGGTTCAATCCCTGGCCTTGCTTGGGTTAAGGATCCGGTGTTGCCGTGAGCTGTGGTGTAGGTTGCAGACATGGCTCAGATCCCCCGTTGCTGTGGCTCTGGCATAGACCAATGGCTACAGCTCCAATTAGACCCCTAGCCTGGGAACCTTTATATGCTGCTGGAGCGGCCCTAGAAAAGGCAAAAAGACACACAAAAAAAAAGAAATGAAAAAGGAGAAGTAACAACAGACATCACAGAAATAAAAAGGATTATAAGAGACTACTATATGCAACTATATGCCAATAAAATGGAAAACCTAGAAGAAATGGACAAATTCTTTAGAAAAGTACAATCTTCTGAGAGTAAACCAAGACGAAATAGAAAAGATGAATGGACGAATCACAAGTAATGAAATTTCAACTGTGATTTAAAACTTTCTAACAAACAAAAGTCCAGGACCAGATGGTTTCACAGGTGAATTCTATCAAACATTTAGAGAAGAGCTAACACCTACCCTTCTAAAACTACTCCAAAAAAATTTCAGAGGAAAGAATACTCCCAAACTCATTCTACGAAGCCACCATCACCCTGATACCAAACCCAGACAAAAATAACACACAAAAGAAGAAAATTACAAGCCAGTTTCACTAAAGACCATACCATCTATTCTGAC
Organism: Phacochoerus africanus; assembly: GCF_016906955.1. NCBI lineage: Eukaryota > Metazoa > Chordata > Mammalia > Artiodactyla > Suidae > Phacochoerus > Phacochoerus africanus. Next base: position 89,399,523 of record NC_062546.1, read on the forward strand.
CACAATGCTATACGACTGGAAATCAACAAGAAAAAAACTACAAAAAACACAAACACATGGAAGGAACACTCCCAAACACAGCACCTAGGTTTATTAAATGTCAAATAAGATACTGAGACTTCAGTTGCTAACGTCATTTAAGAAACTAAAGTCATTTAAGACTATTAGTCAGTATGTTCAGTGCTATCCTGAAATGTTCTGTATGAAAAAGTACATGCTTTTAGAAAGTATAATAAAATAGTCCATGGGTGCTTCAAAAAAGTAAAAAAGGTAAACTAGTGCAAAACTTAAATTTGGATTTGATCTCTGTTAAAAAAGTGTTTTCTTAAAATGCTACTTTTGATAACAGATTATATAAAATCTTTGCCTTTAATTTGTATTTGCTTTTAAAATCCTTTTGGTTAAATAAGTAATGTTAAACAATAATCTATGATTCTATCTGACCAGGTATTTTTAAACTTTTCCTCATATTCTTTTTTCCAAACTTCCTAAATATAAATCACAGGGAAAACATTGTCAAATGAAAAATATAGCACAAAGAATTAACCCGTCATTGTCAGACTTTCGCCATCCTGATGCCCTTGTAACATAGTAACAGTCTGCTCCTAAATCAGAGAAGTTAAGTAACCAATAGTTGTAAATTCAACAGTCAAGGCTATAGGAAATCCAAGACAGCTGCTTGGGTCTTCCGGGCTCCCTGACAAACCCAATAATAAAAAGGAAATGGTTAAAAAACGTGTTTTCCATTTGGAGTATACTTTCTACAGTCCTAATTTGGCTACGCTTGGTAAAAATGAGGGTAATTTTAAGGAAAAAGACTGTTTTGATTCATATTCTAGCTCTGTGTATTGAGACAAATTTATGAGAAAAACTATTCCAGACCTCGTTGCCATACAGGCTGCTTTAGCCAGATATACAGGGAAACTTGATAATCATCCTCCCAAAAATAAACTTATAAAATTCCTACAAGAGACCCCAAATCACAGTCAATTGTTGAGGCATATACTTAAAATTACAGACAGATCTTCAAATGGTAAAGCTGGTATTTGAGGTCTGGATATTACTAAAATACAAACTTCTTACACTTCAGCTCAAAAAGCAGAAGTAGTGGCTATTCAAAAAGTTTTAAAAATAGTCTTGTGTCCTTGTAATACTGTTTCTGACCCTCAACATGTGGTACAATTAGCACAGAAACTAAAAACAACAAAATTAAGTTGTTCCAACTGTTTTTTTATACACAACAAATTATTAGACAAAGGACATCACCATTTTTCATTACTCATATATGTTCTCATATTTCTTTACCAGTTCCTTTACATGATGGTAATCAAAAAGTGGACCAACTAATAGCCTCTGTCTTTGAAACTGCCTATGCTTCACATACACTTCTCCATCAACCTGCAGCAATGCTGCATAGACAATTTAGTCTGTCTAAATATTATTAGATCCTGTTCATCCTGTCAAAACTTAGTCCGAGTACCTACCAATAAGGGAGTCAATCCTAAAAACTAAAAAGTAATCAAATATGGAAAGAAAACAGATGTTACTCATGTTAATAGTTTTGGTTGTTTAAAATTTGTCCATGTTATTGTTAATACCTATTCTTCCGTTATTTGGGCCTCGGCTCAGGCAGGTGAAACATTTCAACATGTCAAAGCTTTTGCTGTACTGGGCCTTCCACAACATATTAAAAGTGGTAATGGTCCTACTTACACTAGTAAGGTTTTTGCTGATTTTTGTCACATATCGGGCATTCTACATGTCACCGACATTCCCTACAATCCCCAAGGACAAGCTACAGTGGAACACACACATCACAGACTAAAACTTCAACTTAAAAAAATAAAGGCAGCGAGTTCCCGTTGTGGCTCAGTGGTTAACAAATCCAACTAGGAACCATGAGGTTGTGGATTCAATCCCTGGCCTCGCTCAGTGGGTTAAGGATCTGGCTTTGCTGTGAGCTGTGGTGTAGGTCACAGTCAAGGCTTGGAACCCGAATTGCTGTGGCTCTGGCATAGGCCAGCAACTACAGCTCTGTTTAGACCCCTAGCCTGGGACCCTCCATATGCCATGGGTGCGGCCCTAGAAAAGACAAAAAGACCAAAAAAAATATTTTTTTTAAAAGAGGAGGGGCGGGGGGACAAGAAGGTTCCCTACAAGATTATTAAGACAAGCTTTGCTTACTTTAAATTTTTTCACATGTAATTATCAAGGAATAACGCCTATAGAATAGCACTGTGGTACCTCCCCATTAGTATACTGGAAAACACCTGAGGAAAACATATGGAAAGGGCCTAATCCTCCAATAACTTGGGGTAGAGGTTATGCTTATGTTTTCCCAGAAACTATGGCTACATCTTTCTGGATTCCTGACAGTGTGTGAATCAAGGGCACAGAGGAAGACCAGATGAGATGCGACTTCCAACAAATGACAGTGGGATCCTGGGGTCAACATAATGCTACATTAGATATTCTAACACTTCAAAAGGACATTCACAATTTAGTTCTATGCAATTGGACACTTCTAAAGATCAAATTATAGTAAGTATTTTGTCCAGACTTCAAACATTTGATCCTCGTACTTGGTTCAAAAGTCCAAATATTATTTTTGTTGTCTTTCTAATCATTACTATATTTGTACTTTTTCTTTTCTGTGCAGCCTGCCAAATTGGATTGATTAAGAGAAGCCAGACATGAGCTCTACAATCAAAGCTTACCATGACTATTCTTTTATGACAAATAAATAAAAAAGGGGGAGATGTTGGAGACCACTGAACTTATGAATTCTGCTGAAGGCATACATGGTGTAGGTGCAAAAGCACAAGAAGCCAAGAAATGCTTATGATGGCAAAAGGCAATAGGCATATATGCTAACACAGGTTCTAAAGTAGAGGGGCTCCTTGGGGAAATAGGATAAGGAAGTTATGCGTTAACTATATTTTTTTTTGTTTTTTTTTTAAACGAAACTCAGTTTATTTATTTTTTTATTTTTTCGTCTTTTTGCTATTTCTTTGGGTCGCTCCAGCGGCATATGGAGGTTCCCAGGCTAGGGGTCGAATCGGAGCTGTAGCCACCGGCCTATGCCAGAGCCACAGCAACGCGGGATCCGAGCCGCGTCTGCAACCTACACCACAGCTCACGGCAACGCCGGATCGTTAACCCACTGAGCAAGGGCAGGGACCGAACCCGCAATCTCATGGTTCCTAGTCGGATTCGTTAACCACTGCGCCATGACAGGAACTCCAACTATATTGTTTTATAAGCAGCTGCACTATGGCCTAGAAGTATGCACTGGCAATTTTATTGATGACTGTTTCTTCAGATCTTGTGAGATCTGACCTCAGAACTGCCTGTTTTCCCTCCCTGCCTGATTGCCTCACTTATGTCCTCTCTAATAAAAGTCATGTGAGCTAAAGCCTTTGTTCTGCGGAACAGAGTGCCTCCTGGACTCCACTTTCTAAATGTAAGACTCTTGTGTCTTTGTTATACCACACCATTCCTCTTACAGAATCCCCCATTGCTCTGCCACGCAGGATGCAGCAATTTATCCCAGGGATGCGAGGATTCTTCAATATCCATGAGGCAATCAGTGTGATATACCACATTAACAAACTGAAGAATAAAAACCATATGATCCTCTCAATAGATGCAGAAAAAGCCTTTGACAAAATGCAACACCCATTTCTGATAAAAAAAAAATCCTTCATAAAGTGGACATAGAGGGAAACTACCTCAACATAATAAAGGCCATATATGGCAAACCCACAGCTAACATCATTCTCAATGGTGAAAAACTGAAAGAATTCAAAGTCCTAGCCACAGAAATCAGAGCAGAAAAAGAAATAAAAGGAATCCAAATTGGAAAGGAAGACTTAAAACTATCACTATTTGCAGATGACATGATGCTATACCTAGAAAATCCTAAAGACACTACCAGAAAATTATTAGAGCTCATCAATGAATTTTGTAAAGTTGCAGGATACAAAATTAATACAGAGAAATCGACAACAACAATAACAACAACAAAAGACAAAAAATAAATAAATAAATAAAAAATAAAAAAAGGAGTTCCCGTCATGGCGCAGTGGTTAACGAATCCGACTAGGAACCATGAGGTTGCGGGTTCGGTCCCTGCCCTTGCTCAGTGGGTTAAGGATCCGGTGTTGCTGTGAGCTGTGGTGTAGGTTGCAGACTCGGCTCGGATCCCGCGTTGCTGTGGCTCTGGCGTAGGCTGGTGGCTACAGCTCCGATTCAACCCCTAGCCTGGGAACCTCCATATGCCGCGGGAGCGGCCCAAGAAATAGCAACAACAACAACAACAATAACAACAACAAAAGACAAAAAAATAAAAAATTAAAAAATAAAAAATAATAAAAATAAAAAAATTAATACAGAGAAATCGACTGTATTTCTATATACTAACAATGAAAGATCAGAAAGAGAAATTAAGGAAGCAATCCCATTTACCATCACATTAAAAAGAGTAAAATAACTATGAATAAGCCTACCTAAAGAGGCAAAAGACCTGTACTCTGAAAACTATAGGATGCTGATGAAAGAAATCAAAGATGACACAGATGGAAAAATATACCATGCTCTTGGATTGGAAGAATCGATATCATCAAAATGACTATACTACCCAAGGCAATCTACAGATTTAATGCAATCCCTATCAAATTACCAAAGACATTTTTCACAGAACTTGAACAAAATATTTTAAAGTTTGGAAGCACAAAAGATTCAGAATAGCTAAAGCCATCCTGAGAAAGAAAAATGGAGCTGGAGGAATCAGGCTCCCTCAATTGAGACTATACTACAAAGCTACAGTCATCAAAACCTTATGGTACTGGCACAAAGGCAGAAATATAGATCAGTGGAACAGGATAGAAAGCCCAAAATTAAACCTATGCACCTACAGTCAACTCATCTATGACAAAGGAGGCAAGAATATACAGTGGAGAAAAGACAACCCCTTCAGTAAGTGGTACTGGGAAAAGTGGACAGCCAAATGTAAAAGAATAAAATTATAACACTTCCTAACACCATACACAAAAATACACTCAAAATGGATTAAAGACCTAAATATAAGACCAGATACTATTAAACTCTTAGTGGAAAACATAGGCCAAACACTCTCTGACATAAGCCACAGCAATATCTTCTCAGATCCACCTCCTGGAGTAATGACAATAAAAACAGAAATAAACAAATGGGACTTAATTAAACTGAAAAATTTCTACACAGCAAAGGAAACCCTAAACAAAATGAAAAGACAACCCACAGAATGGTAGAAAATATTTGCAAATGAAACTACTGACAAGGGTTTAATCTCCAAAATTTATAAACACCTCCTACAGCTCAATACCAAAAACACAACCCCATCAAAAAATGGGCAGAAGATCTAAACAGAAAATTCTCCAAAGATATACAGATGGCCAAAAAAACACCTGAAAAGATGTTCAACATCACTATTAGAGTAATCCGAATCAAAGCCACTATGAGGTACCCCCTTACACCAGCCAGAATGGCCATCATCAAAAAGTCTACAAACAGTAAGTGCCAGAGAGGGTGTGGAGAAAAAGGAATCCTACCACACTGTTGGTGGGAATGTAAATTGGTACAACCACTGTGGACAACAGGATGGAGATTCCTCAGGAAACTAAAAATAGAATTACCATTTGATCCAGCAATCCCACTCCTGGTTATCTATCCAGAGAAAACCATAACTTGAAAAGATACATATATTCCAGTGTTTATTGTAGCACTATATACAATAGCCAAGACATGGAAACAACCTAAATGTCCATTGACAGAGGAGTGGATAAAGAAGATGTGGTACATATACACAATAGAATATTACTCAGCCATTAAAAAGAACGAAATACCAGCATTTTTTGCAACATGGATGGACCTAGGAATTATCATGCTAAGTGAACTCAGTCAGACAATGAGACACCAACATCAAATGTTATCACTTACATGTGGAATTTAAAAGAAGGACACAATGAACTTTTTTGCAGAACAGATACTGACTCACGGACTTTGAAAACTTTTTGGTTTCCGAATGAGACGTGTTGAAGGGTGGGGGAATGCACTGCAGGTTTGGGATGGAAATGCTATAAAATTTGGTTGTCATCATCATTGTATAACTATAAATGTAATAAAATTCATTGAGTAATTTAAAAACAAACTATATACATCCTGTGTGAGGTGAAGCTATGGAGCTATTTGTGCCTGAGAGTCAGAGGTGCCCAGTAACAAGCCCTTCATCGCTGGGCATGGCCTGGGAGTTATGACAACTCCATCTCCAATCTCCTGTGAGACTGGAGGTGCAGCCAGGGGGCTGCAGGCGGGCCGTGCTTGTGTTTTGGAGCCCTCTAGCAGAGATTCCTTCTAACACCAACACTCAGCCCTTCCTTTTGCCTCCCTCCCCAGCTCCAGGATCTGCATTGGCCTTGGGCACCTGTCAGCCTGATTTGTTTCTCCTCTGCCTTGAAGTGAAATCAAGTTCCCTATGGAGGGGGGTACTTCTCTCTCCAAGCTTCCTAGGCACTCACCCTGTCCTACCCCAGCCCACTACTTGAAATCAGTCAGCACCACTTAATTCAAGTGATTTAGCTTCAGGTCAGGTTCTCCTGACAGGGGTCAAGGATGGAAGGAAGAGTCTCATATGGAAAAAGAAAACTAAGGGGAGAACCCTTGAGAGAAAGGGCACAGGGATGAGCACCCAAAGTACCACTGCTTCTTCACAGTCCACGGTCAATACCATCAGACCGTTTTTCCAGATGCCAAAGCCCACACACACACAAAGCTTGAAGACTGAAAGGACAAGAGTCAGGCCAGGTTTTTTGGACCCTGAGTCCTGCTTCTGGAGAAGCAAAGGGAAATTGGACCTCAGAAAAACTGTCAAACTCTCTGGCCACAGAGACACTCGATGTGGCTGGAAGTCCCATCAGATGCTGAAGGCGCACATGCATCCCCACTGAGGGGTGAGGCAATTTGGGCCAGTGGGTCAGAGGTGCCCTGTAACAAACCCCAACACTCTGGGCACATCCTTGGGCTTCCACCAACCTATCCTCAACCCTGTCTCTGAGCCTAGAGGTGCAGCCAGGGAACTGCAGATGGGCCCTGCTGGTGCTATCTGGCCACCATCCACTCTAACACCAACTATGAGCCCTTCTTCAGCCAGCCCTGGGGCTGCACTGGCCTTGGGCACCTCCAGCTTGATTTCCTTCCTCCTCTCCCTCTAAGCACAATGAAAGGCCCTGAGGGAAGTATTTCTCTCTCAAAGCCTCCCAGGGCACTCACCCCAACCTACTGGTCCTAGTATGTTAAAATACTCAGGTGCCCTTCCCTGCCTTTTTGTTGTTATTTTTTGGCTTTGTTTGTTTTTTGGGATTTTTGTTTGTTTGTTTGCTGTGCCTGTGCCATATGGAAGTTCCTGGGTCAGGGATCAAGCCCACGCCACAGCAGAGACCTCAGCCACTGCAGTGACAACACCAGATCATTAACCCACTGAGCCACAGAGGGACTCCATGAAAAGCCAGCTTTAAATCAGTCATCCTTCCTTAATTCATGAGGCATGGCTTTAGGTCACATGACCCATGACACTGTCAGGGACAGGAGAAGAGACTCAGATGGAAAGGAAAGAAGTATGTTTGGGGAGAAATCTTTAAAGGGCACAGAGATGAGCACAGCCTGCCCACAAAAATACCACTGTACTTCCACCCTCCATTCACAACCACCACCCTTTATATTGTCCCTAATGAAGGGTCAGAATGGTGTATAACTAAAGCCTTGCATTGTCCCTAACCAGACTTAAGTGTCCCTAACTACATCCCTGATTTGTCCCTAATAATGCCCTGAGCTGTCTGTAACTAAATCCCCGTGCCTAACTAGACTTATGCTATCCCTATTAAAGTGCCTGCTCTATCCCCAAGGCCCTGCACTGTCCCAAACTAGACCTAAGTAGCCCTAAGGCCCTGCACTGTCCCTAACTATAGCCCTGTGCTGTCCCTAAATAGATTTGAGCTGTCCCTAAGACCCTGTGTTGTCCCTGTGGACATTTGCTATCCCTAAAGCCCTCGCTGGCCCTAACTAGAACTAGGGCTCCATCCTGGCCCTAAATAAGTCCCTACATTGTCCCTACCTAAAGCACTGCACTGTCTCTAAATAAAGCCCTGAGATGAACTTAATTAAGGCCAGGTAATGTCCCTGGTTAAGGCCCTGAACTGTCCCTTAATAAGGCTTAGCTGTTTCCTCACTAAAACCCTGCACTGTGCCCAAATGAAGCCCTACTCTGTTCCCAACTAAGGTCATCAGTTGTTTCCAGCTAAGGCCCTGAGATGCCTCTGTTCTGTCCTCAGCTAGACCTCTGCTAACCCTATCTAAGGTCTGCTCTATCCCTAACTAAGGCCTTGCATAGGTCCTAACTAGAACTAACCATTCCTGTCTAAGGCCTTGCACTGTCCATTACTAGACCTAAGTGTCCCTATCTAAGGCCCAGCACTGTCCCTAAATAAAGCCCTGTGTTTTTGCTAACCATGGCCCTGCCCTATTCCTTACTAAATTCCTGGGATGTTCTTAAAACTTGGGCCCTAACCTGTCCTTAACTAAGACCCTGCATGTCCCCAGGCCCTGAACTGTCCCTAACCTAGGTTCTGCATTTTTCCTAAATGAGGCCCTACACTGTCCCCAACTCAGGGCCTGAGCTTTCTCTAAATAAAGCCTTGTGGAGACAGTTTGGGGGGTGGGGGGATGTGCTTGGATTATGGGATGGAAATCCTACGAAATTGGATTGTTATGATCATTATACAACTACAGATGTGATAAACTCATTTGAGTAATTAAAAAAAGAATAAATAAATAAAGCCTTGTGTTGTCCCCAGCTACACTTAAATTGTTCCTAAGAACCTGCTCTGACACTAAGTCCTAGTACTATCCCTAACTAAGGCCCTATGCTGTCCCTAACTGTGGACTTGGCTGTTCCTAACTAAAGCCCTCGTTGTCCCTAACTAGACCTAATGCCCATAACTACAGCTCCGTGCTGGCCCTAAATAAGGCCCTACATTGTCCTTACTGCACTGTCCCCAACTAAATGAGCTTTCCCTAATTAAGTCTGGGCAATGTCCCAGACTAAGGCCCTGAGCTGTCCCTCAATAAGGCCTTGCTGTTTCCCAACTAAAACCCTGACTGTCCTTAACTAAGGCTCTGCCTTGTCCATAACTACACCCAAGCATCCCTATATAATGCTCTCCACTGTTTGTGTGTGTGCACGCGCACGCACACGCATGCTTTTTATGGCTGCACGCCCGGCTAGGGGTTGAATTGGAGCTGCAGTTGCTGGCCTACACCACAGCCACAGCACCATGCAAGATCCGAGGCATGTCTGTGACCTACACCACAGCTCACAGCAATGCTGGATCCTTAACACACTGAGCAAGGCCAGAGATTGAACCTTTGTCCTCATGGATGCTAGTCAGATTCATTAACTGCAGAGCCATGGCAGGAACTCTGCCCTCCACTGTTTCTAAGCAAAGGCATGACCATTCCGTAACTAAGGCCCTGATCTGTCTCTATCAAGGCGTCGCACTATACCTAGCTAGATCTACATATCCCTAACTAAGGTCCTGCACTGACCCCCAACTAGACCTGCATGAGTGGCCTATCCCTGGGCTGTCACACACACACACACACACACACACACCCATACACACACCCTGCCACGGGAATTGAGGGAAGGAAGCCCAGTTAGTTCCTAAGCAGGATGGTGTGGGCTCAGTATGTCCCCACAAAATTCTCATGCTGGATCCCTAAATCCCAGGAATCCAGGATGTGGCTGTATTTGGATATAGGGTTCTTCAAAAAGTGTCAAGGTAAAACTGGGTCACTGGGGTGGATCCTGATGCAAGAGGACTGAGGTCCTACAGGAAGAGATTAGGACACAGGCACAGTAGAGACCCTGTGAAGACATGGGAAAAGACAGACATCTATATGCCAAGGAGAGAAGCCTCAGAAGAAACAAGCCTGCAGACATCTTGACTGCAGACAGCATCCAGGACTGGGAGACAGGTCTTTTGTTTAAGCCACCCAGTCTGTTGTATTTGTCGTGCAGCCCCAGACACAGGATAAGTCAGATCTCAGACTGGACAGCGCCCACACTCCACTCCCCTGTACACGTGTTACAGGAGCCTCAGGAGCTGAGGAGGGGGTCCCCAAGGACAGCACAAGACAGAAGAGTTTAGGCATTAACATGGCCCCACTCATGTTGCACTAGCCTGACCCACACTCACACGAGATGGTTATGCTCTGTACGGACGCCCACATCAGTCTGAACTGCTGATCTTTGGCTTCGTCACCTCCAGTGAGAGCATGAGCTTAACCTGCTGTGGGACACATCCTACAGTACTTCCAGAACCACAAACATCAGAGATCTCGTGCCCATGTGTAGTCACATTTCACAGGACCCAGAGACTGTGTGATTGCATCCTGGTGACCCCACTGCAGCAAAGCCGCCCAGCTCCCAACACAACCCATTAGTTTTTCCTGCTCACATCTGCCCTACATTTCCCAGCCTGCCTGGCCCCTGCAGCTGAGGCACAGTGTCTCCTGTTAGCAAGGGGAAGTGGTGGAATGGTGAGGGCCTTGGCCAGCCTGCATCCTAGGACAAAGTGCACAGTGCCCACGTGGTCATCCCATTCCCTCCTGGTTGGAGTCCTCCACCTGGAAGCAGGAAGGATAAACAAGGGGGACAGAGGCTGGGCCCTGACACCCACCTGCCCTGGACTCTCCCATGAAGGAGACAGACATCTTGATCTTCAGACCATTGTGGGGGGTCAGTTTGCTCCAGTAACAGACCTTTGCCCTAAAAGCCAAAGTGCTTTACAAAACCCTCCCCAGCTGTAAGAAAAATAAGACTTAATTTCATCACACTTTTCTCAAGCCACAGCCTGTGCTGAGACCACCATTCAGGTCATGGTGCTTCAGGGCAGCCTCGTTAAAAGATCCTGGGGAGTTCCCATTGTGGCTCAGTGGTTAACGAATCCGGCTAGGAACCATGAGGTTGCGGGTTTGATCCCTGGCCTTGCTCAGTGGGTTAAAGATCTGGCGTTGCCGTGAGCCGTGGTGTAGGTTGTAGACACAGTTCGGATCCCGCGTTGCTGTGGCTCTGGCATAAGCTGGCGGCTACAGCTCCAATTGGACCCCTAGCCTGGGAACCTCTAATGCCACGGGTGTGGCCCTGGAAAGGACGAAAAAAAAAGATCCTGGGAATTCAGCTCCCCAAGCTCTGTCTTTGGCTTAGAGAAGTTCCTTAACAACCAGTCTTTGCCATCTCCCAAACTCTCCTTCCAACCTCCCTATTCTCGTCTTGCTGGGCCTAAAGTGACAGTGCCATCATCGGCTGCCAGAAAGTGATTCCTCCAACCCTGTCGTTATTGGTTGCCTGATGCTATTGATGATAAACTCCCAGAGGAGCCAGCTTTGCAAAGTAGCGACTTCTGGACTTGGCACTAGGTCCCTCTCCATGGACAGGGTGGAGGGGCTCTTTTCATGGCCTGTGGTGGAAGAGCTCACCTCCTGATGAAGCCAGGCCTTGATCCTTTCCAGGTGCTTCCAGGGTCCTCATTCTCCCTAGACCCCCAGTTACATGGCTGCTATTTGTACCCATCTATATGGACCTTGGCCGTCTCCTAAAATGACAGTTATTTTATACACAGAGAATGGGTTGAATGGTGGCCCCCAAAGCTGTGTCCCCCAGAGCATGTGAACAGGACCTTAACTGGGAAAGGTCTTTTCAGGTGTAGTTGAGTATTTCAAGATGAGGTCATCTGGGTTAGAGTGGCCCTAAATTCAATGACAGAGTCCTGATAAGAGACAAAAGAGAGGAGACACAGAGGAGAAGCCACGTGAAGATGAGGCAGAGATGGGAGGGAGGCAGGCACAAGCCTGGAGACCCCTGGACCACCTCCTCCCCCCGTCCCCCACCTGAAGCTGGAAGAGGAGGAAGAATCCTCCCCTGGAGCCTCTGAAGGAACTTCAGCCCTGAAACACCTTGATCCCAGAGGTCTTGTCTCCAGGACAGGGGGAGGATGGATTCCTGTTGTTTGAAACCACCCAGCTTGTGGTCACTTTTTCCTGCTCTATAGGATCCTGGAAGCATTGGGTGTCACTAAAGGCAGATAGAGGCCAGATTACGGAGACCTCAGAGTCAGCACTGGGCCCCCAGAAATCCCAAAGCAGTGGCAGGACACCAGAATGTTGAGGGGTCAATTCTGAAGCCCTGTCCTATGGGTGCTGGCTGCACACAGCCTCCCCAGGTTCTCACACCTCTACACGTGGGGATTTTAAGCCTGATTGAGAACTTCTAATATTGCTGTTCACACTGCTAATTAAGAATCTGCTAGTTTTGCAGATGAAAACCCAATTAGGGAGTTCCCATTTTGGCTCAGCGGTTAATGAACCTGACTAGCATCCATGAGGACGTAGGTTCGATCCCTGGCTTTGCTCAGTGGGTTAAGGATCTCATGTGGCCGTGAGCTGTGATGTAGGACGCAGACACAGGTTGGATCCTGCATTGCTGTGGCTGTGGTGCAGGCCAGCAGCTTTACAGCTCTGATTCGACCCCTAGCCTGGGGACCTCCATATGCTACGGGTGCAGCCCTAAAAAGCAAAAACAACAACAAAATTTAGGACACTCATTACACTGATGAAAAATTCTGAGGAAAGTCAGCAGTGGGACATCCTAATTTGAAAGCTGAGGGACCATGTGGAGAGGTCTCTGTGTAGCTGCTCCTATACCTCATCCATCCTTCCCAGGTAAACTACTGGAATATGTGCAAAGACTTTAAAGCCTAGAGGAGAGGACTTGGAGCCAGGCCAGTGACAGCATTCTGGCCAAGCTGGTGTCTATAGGGCATGTCTTCTGGCCATGGGGCTCTTCTGGAAGCCTATTTGCCCACCTGAGTTACCCCTCTTGTCCTGGCCACCACTGCTTTTTTCTTGCTTCCTCACCTCTGCCTGGGGAGAATTTCCAGTGGCAAATACCGGTCACATATCCTCTTCTTTATCAGGAGGTGGCCGGGCAAGCCCAGCAGAGGCCCACTGAGACAGGGCAACGGGAAAAGCCGTAGCTTCTCACTCCCTCCCACCAGCCCAGACCCGCAGTCCTGACAAGGGAGGAAGTATGGCTTCAGATACAGTTGCAGGTGCTCGTGCTGCCCAGAGGGGCTATTTATACAGACCTCAACCCAGCATACCTGGGAAAGGCTGAGGTCACCTGCCCAAGTCAGACAGCCCTCACCCATCAGGGGCTTGTGAGCTGCTGGGTGCCTGCCCATGTGAGCCCTGGGGGCTTCTGGGTACCTGCCCACGTGAGCCTCATGAGCTGCTGAGTATATTCCTACATGAGCCCCAGGGGCTGCTGGGTGATTGCCCAGGTGAGTTCCATATCCTGGGAAGGGCCTGCCCATATGAAACCTGTGTACTGGGAGAGGCACGTGAGCAAGTGTCCTCTCTTTGCAGCCAGCACAAAGTTGTTTAGTATGAATCCCCTGTAGGAAGCCCTGGGATGAGATGAGAACAGTGAGATGCTACAAGTCCTTGAACTCCCACCCAGGTTCATCCAGTGACAAGGTCAATAGGTGGGTCTGGCTGCTGTGCTGCATGACAGAAGCCCCATGAGAATCTCTTGCTTCTTCCTCCTGATACCACGGATGCTTCTTCAAGAGGGAGCAAACAGCCTGCCCTAGACTAGTGGGAGCTCCTGATGACCCTGCTGGAGACACAGGAGGGAGGGACCAGGCGGGAGGTGAGTGGGCACCCAGGCAAAACCATGGGGACAGAGACTAAGGGGATTTTCTGGGTCTCTGCTGGGAATGGATGAGCAGGTGGTGAGTGTGACCCAGGAAAGCTGCCTTGCTGACATGAGGCTGAACCCACTTCAGGCAGAGAAGCCTCCCAGGTGATCCCACAGCTGGATTGTAAGACAAATCCCATCAAAGGAAGGTTTTATATCAGGAATCCCCCTAAGAGAAGACTCTGATCTGGTCCATTCAGAGGGGGAACATAGAACCTGCCAGGAGTAGGAAGTCACCCCATATGGACGGCATGTGCAGACCCATTCTGTGGCCCCACCTCTGTGCTTCTGGGTGGGTCACTCAGCTTCTCAGAGCCTCAGCTTCTCAGTCTGCTCATGGGGTGATAGAAGCAAGGACTGACTAGTAATTTGCTCATAACAGGATAGAAAGAGGTCTTGTGGAAATCTCACAGAACGCTGTCCTTAGGGGAATCACAAGTCCCATTTCCGGCAGATTTTACTTCAAGGTCAGGAGAGCAAATCCGTGCAGATTCACAGCAGAGCCCAGGGATGGACTCATTTTGAGAGGTCCACCTGTCTCCTTGGAGGCTCCAGTGGGCAGTGGCAGGTTCATCCTAACCTGGAAGCATCCAGACCTCAAGGCCCAGCAGCCCCCAAGCCCTGTGTCTGGGTCCCCAGGGGGCGGCAGGACAGACCCCCTTCCTGCCCAGAACACTCGGGGTCCAGGCTGTCATCAGGGAGAAGCAGGGATGGGGGCGCACTGTGTTGGAAGAGGGCCTGGGGCAGCTTGTATACATATGCTGACATCCACACCTGGAGTGTTGTCACTGGGAGGTGCAGACCATGGGCCTGAGTCAGCAGGACTGCACAGGGGTCCTGTGGAAGGGGTGGGTCAAGCTTTGCCTGTGCCAGGCCTCAGACTCTACTGGCCTTCCATCTCCTGGTCACTGGGGAGGAGGAGCTGAGCAGCATTGGTGGAGTGACCCCTCTGTCACCAGGTCCTGCCAGCGTCAGTCCTTCAGGCTCTGGGCTGGGGAGCCTGTGGAGCGTGGGTCCAGCTGTGCCCACCAGGGAGACCTGGAGGGGTGAAGCAGGAAGCAATGGTATGGTCAGCTCTTGGACAGAAGCCTCCAAGCCAGTGTCCAGTGGGAGCTCTTGCTTTGCACTTGGGTTTCAAGACCATAGCGCAGACCAGCTTCTAGAGGCTCAGTTTGTTTTTTGGATACAAAGCAAAGCCCTAATAGCTATTATGCCCCCTGCCTGTGACAAGGCAAGTCTGATCTGGGGCCAGGTACTGCCTCTGGGCTCCTTGTAACGGATGCCCAGGAGCCAGTGTCACATCATGACTGACAGGCTGTGTTGGGGGGATGAGAGCATGGTCCAGGCCCACAAGGGCCGTGCTGTCCACGGAGCTGGTGCTGGGGCTCTAAGCACTCCCTCCACTCACCCCACAGGCAGAGACGACCATCCCCTTATAGACTGTTACCAAATTAAGTCATATGGACCCTACTTGGGCCCTAGCCAGGCGGCCGAGGCTCTCTGCATTGATGGGAAGGGTTCATTTTCCCATTTGGGACCCCTGCTCCTGCCATGGACACCCCATCCCATTAGCCCCCAGGAGGCCCACTGGGAGGGGTGAGAACTGGGCCATGAAGATGGGGCAGCTCTAACTGCAGCAAGTGTAGGCAAGTACTGGGGGTACTCAGGTATTTGCCCCCCAAAGGACTAGGATGTGGGTGTCAGGGCTGTGAGGGCTCTGACTTGAGGGGTCCATCTCCACCTGGGCTCCCCTGGGGGTGCTGCAGGGAGGGCATGTCCTTGGGTTACTTTTCCACTCTCCCCACCCCACCCAGGCCACCCCTTGCCCCATTAATAGGATTTAGGTGGTGTTTCTCACCAGAAGGGCTGCCCTGAGAAAGGGTTTTAATGTTGTATGGGAGTCCAGTACCAGTGCCTATGTATTCTCTGTGTCTTTGGAGGGAAAGGAGCCTGGCTCTCACATTCCTGCTCTAGCACACAGAGTGGTGGCCGACCTAGGCTTTGTTCTGACAGAAGCACCTTTCTGTGGACATGTATTCCCCCACTCCCATTACCCTCCCTGGAGGCTCAGGAGGCCACAGCTTTGGGGCATTTCCAGCGGATTCAGTTCTAGGGAATTTCACACAAGCCAGGGATCAGGCCTGGGAACAGAGGGGAGGAAGGAGCCAGCTTCTTCGTGATCCACAGCGGCTAGGATGCCCCCTACCCGGGAAGGCCCTGGACTCAGTTTAACTACAACCCAGGAGCTCCCTCACCTCTCCTGGTAAGGGGGCCCTTCGGATTCCCCTCACTTCTTATCCCCACTGCAGAGGTGGGGCCCCAGAGACCCTTGCCCCTGCTTCTTTTTCCTTGGGAGCTCCCAGAACTCCCCGAAGCCCTTATATGATGGGTTCATGATGGTGAAGGATGCAGATTAAAATCTAGGACAGAGTTTGGGAACAGGGTCTGGCAGCCCTCAGCTGTGGGTGCCCAGGGAAGCCCACCTGAGTCCTGAGGTAGGGGCTGACTGACCGTAGCCCTGGATGCCAGGGCTGGGCTGCAGCTGGATTCCTCTCACCCTGAGGCTGTCAGGTGAAGCGGAAAGCACTGTAGTCAATCCTTGGGAGACACTGGGCTGGAGCACCTCCAGTAGCTTAAAAACCCTCATGGGGAGTTCCCGTCGTGGCGCAGTGGTTAACGAATCCGACTAGGAACCATGAGGTTGCGGGTTCGGTCCCTGCCCTTGCTCAGTGGGTTAACGATCCGGCGTTGCCGTGAGCTGTGGTGTAGGTTGCAGACGCGGCTCGGATCCCGCGTTGCTGTGGCTCTGGTGTGGGCAGGTGGCTACAGCTCCGATTAGACCCCTAGCCTGGGAACCTCCATATGCCGCGGGAGCGGCCCAAGAAATAGCAACAACAACAACAACAAAAAAGACAAAAGACAAAAAAAAAAAACCCTCATGGTAGGAGTTGCCGTCGTGGCTCAGTGGTTAATGAATCCGAATCCGACTAGGAACCATGAGGTTGTGGGTTCAATCCCTGGCCTTGCTCAGTAGGTTAAGGATCCAGCATTGCCCTGAGTTGTAGTGTAGGTTGCAGATGCGGCTCGGATCCCGCATTGCTGTGGCTGTGGCGTAGGCCGGCAGCTACAGCTCTGATTGGACCCCTAGCCTGGGAACCTCTATATGCCGCAGGAGCAGCCCTAGAAAAGGCAAAAAGACCAATAAAAAAAAACGGAAAAGAAAACCCTCATGGGAGGTCCCTTCGTGGCTCAGTGGTTAACGAATCTGTCTAGGAGCCATGAGGTTGCAGGTTCGATCCCTGGCCTTGCTCAGTGGGTTAAGGATCCGGCGTTGCTGTGAGCTGTGGTGTAGGTTGCAGACGCAGCTCGGATCCCGAGTTGCTGTGGTTCTGGCGTAGGCCGGTGGCTGCAGCTCCAATTGGACCCCTAGCCTGGGAACCTCTATATGCCGAGGGAGCAGCCCAAGAAATGGCAAAAAAAGACAAAAAACAAAAACAAAAACCCTCATGGTAGAAATATGATTTTCACATAACATATAGGAGCCCTGAAAGTGCTGGGTTTTTTTTTTTTTTTTTTGGCTGTGGCTGCAGCATATGGAAGTTGGGATCAAACCCGTACAACAGCAGTGACAACATTGAATCCTTAACCTACTATACCACAGGAGAACTCCCAAAAGGTTATTTAAAAAAAATAATATACTATATGGGAGTTCCCATTGTGGCTCAGTGATAATGACCCCAACTAGTATCCATGAAGATGCAGGTTCAATCCCTGGCCTCACTCAGTGGGTTAAGGATCCTGCATTGCTGCCAGCTATGGTGCAGGTCACAGACATGGCTCAGATCTGGAGTTGCTGTGGCTGTGGTGTAGGCTGGCAGAGCAGCTCTGATTTGACCCCTAGCCTGGGAATTTCCATATGCCACATGTGCAGCCCTAAAAAGCAAAATAATAATAATAATATAATATACCTCATCACCTAACCCCCAAGGTGATGGATCTAGGAGATGGGACCTTAAGGAGGTGATAAGGTCATGAGGGTGGAGCCCCCATAAAATGGAGTCAGAGTCCTTATTAAAGAGACCCCAGAGAGCTCCTTTGCCCCTTCCTCCTTGTAAGGACACAGGAGAAGACCAGGACATGATCATCCTGACACCCTGATCTCAGACTTCTGGCCTCCAGAACTGCAGGAAACACTTTTCTGTTGTTTGGGCCCCCAGCCTAGTGTTTTGTCATGGCAGCCCAAGCAGACTAAGACAGTGTCCTTCTGGGTCTGGCTTCCCACTAAGCATCATGTTTTCAAGGTCCATCCAGGTTGCAGCAAGTATCACTCCTTTTCATGGCCGAGTCATAATCCATTGTGTGGATGGACTACATTGTGGGAATCTCTTCTCTGTTCACCTGTTGATTGTCATTGGGTAGTTTCCACTTTTGGCTATTGTGAATCATTCTGTTATGAACATGCATGTGCAAGGGTTTGTGTGAACATGTGTTTTTCTTTCTCTTGGGTTTATACATAGGAGTGGATCTGCTGAATTATGTGGTGACTCCATGTTTGACATTTTGAGGAACCGCCAGGCAGTTTTCCAAAATGGCAATGCCATTTCACATTCCCACCAGCACTGCTGAAAGTTCCCATTCCATTTCAATTTCTCCCCTTGTTATTGTCTGTCTTTTTTTTTTTTTTTTTTTTTTTTGCTTTTTTGCTTTTTAGGACTATGCCCACAGCATATGTATGGAGGTTCCCAGGCTAGGGATCGAATTGGAGCTAGAGTATCTGGCCTACACCACAGCCACCGCAACGCAGGATCCGAGCCACGGCAACACTGGATCTTTAACCCACTGATCGAGGCCAGGGATCGAACCCACAACCTCACGGTTCCTAGTCAGATTTGTTTCCGCTGTGCCAAGGCAGGAACTCCAATTGTCTGTCTTTTTTATTCTAGCACCTTAGTAGGAATGAAGTGCTATGTCATGGGGGTTCTGTCAGCCCATCAGACCCTCACCCCTTTTATATTAAGTATTTTGTAACACTCTCTTCACCTCCTGAATTCAGATGCAGAGATTACGTAACTTCTCTACAGATACAATTAAGGTATAATTACGTGGAGTTCCCCCTGTAGTACAGTGGGTTAATGGCCCAACTTGTCTCTGTGGCATTGCCAGTTCAATCCCTGGCCTGGCACAGTGGGTTAAGGATCTGGGGCTACAGCTGTGGCAGGTTGCAGATGCGAGGAAGATTCAACCCCTGGCCGGGGAAATTCCAGGTGCTATGGTTGCGGCCAAAAAAGGGGGGAAATGTGTAATTATATATATATGTGTGTATCTATGCAGTTATAGTTACACTAGAGAGGATAATTAAAGATAATACATTCTAATGAAATAATACATAATTTAACAGGTGAGTACTTGGCTTCAACTACACTAAATTACCAGATGTTTGCTTAAATTTTCCTTCAGTTTAGATTTAAGATGGGTAACATTTGATATGATTCAACCTTTATATTTAATGTTTTCAAATGAGGGCAAAGAGGCATCTTTGTATGTAATTCACATTACTGTGGTAACAAATCCTGGTGCATTTACTGACAATTCAGAAACTCTGAGCCAGGAGATTCAACTTTCCAACATGTCAGAGAATTCTTAGTAAATTTGTGAATAACTATGAAAACAAGCTTTTCCAGATTCGCATCATTGTTATATTCCCAGAAAATTTAGCATATCTTAAAGACATACAGAAATAACTTGTATGTGAAACAGAACAAAGTCAGACTCTCGGCTCAGAAAATCATGGGCAGATCCTTCCCAGGTGGGCGAGCAGGCACAGGGCAGCCCTCCCTGCAGGAGCCTGGCAGTCAGGGCACCCCCGCAATGGTTCTTTGTGCTGATCACAAATGCTCAATTCCACATGTGTGGTGTAACTGTAACCACTGAGCTTGCTCATATATCTCTTTTATTGTTACCTCAACCTGACCAGAGTTATTGACATATGTGCAGCAGGGGTTATTAATCAGTGCACAGACTCCCCCTTGCTCAGCCAGAGAATTGTCAAGGGCTAGCCTATTGCCAAGAACATTTGTGATGAGTCCAGAGAAATACGGGGTTCCTGTAAGGCATCCCCCATGTTTTTAGACAAGTCCTCAAGGACCCATGTGAGGTTTTGTACAGTGACTTCATGGTATGCAGAACCTCCCCAGGGGACACCCAGTCCAAGAGCAATCCCTACTCATACCAGAATGAGTCTATTGCCCTTTTATTGTGCTTAATGCCCTTTAAACTCAGGTCTGGGTGATGTTATGAACAGTTATACCCAGGTTCCTAGAACTTAGCCAGCCTAGTGTGCATTGCACACAAATTGGGCATCATCTAAGCAAGGGTAGGCTAGACCCCACCCCCAAAGGAGTTAGGGTTGTCCTGATGGGCCAAGTGGTTTACCCCTGGGCTCCAAAGGAACAAGTACCCAGAGGAAGCACATGCCTAGTGCACTTCTAAGGAGCTGAACCATCTTTGTAAGAGACCAGCCCAAGAGGGGGTGTCCTTGCAGTGTGAGGAGAGAGGCCCACCTGCATGGGGGGGTCACTGGGGGCTTCCTGACTGGTGGATTTTCCCCAAGCCTCAGGAGAGCCATATACTAAATATCAGACAACCAGCTTCGTCCCTTCCCAATAAGTACACCTCCCATCTGGTCCCTGTGTGTATCCATAGAGTCAGTGCAGAGGGCACCGATGGGTGAGATTTCCATAGGAGTCAATCCTGGAACACAAAAATTGTGAGGTCATGGAAGAAGAATTGCTCAGAGTCCAGAGCAGCTCCAGGATGTTATTACAGGTTTCTCACCTTGGTAGGAGCTTTTGAAGAGCAGTGGCAGTGAGATGGGTCAGAGAGATGGCACTTCAGTGAGTGTTTTGTCTTCATTGGAGATATTAATGCAAGGGGTGAGGTCCAAGCAGGGAAGCCACATTAGGGATGGGACATGAACTTCAAAAGGGGTAAGTTTAGCAGACCTGTGAGCCATGGTGAGAGAGAGTGAGGTGGTCATTCTTAGGGGTAAAATGTAATACCTTTAATCTAAAGGCAACACTGTGTGGGTCGGGGTGATGGACCAGCGCTGGGATAGATTTTGTCCATGGGCTATAATCCTGGAGAAATTTACAATTGTACTAAATTCCTATTCTGCATGGACAGCTGTAAGAGAGCAGAGAAGATAAGAAAGAATAGACAAGAATGGCTACTCACCCTACTTCCAACATTCACATCCAACATGGACAGATGAGATGTTTGGCAGAATGGCAGAAAACAAGTAAGACAACAGCAATGGCAAGGCCAACTACTAAGCCAATCCCTACATTACTTATCTGTTGGGAAGTTCATCCTTTTGAGAAGCAATTTAAGGTCTGTGACAGGTTCACAAATGTATTGAGTGGGTGGCTCAGTAATTTCATCCTCAGACATAGATGCTGTCTTCACTCTGGTATGGTGGGGCCATGGAGTTGTGCACCATAATTTTAGGGCAGAACAAATGGTCAGGATGAGTAGATAAGGTCCTGTCCATTTGGAGTCTAACTGGTCTTGTGGATTTCCAGCCTTCCAGGTTTTCAAATAAACCCAATTCTCATCGGAAGAAAGATGCACAACCATGTCAGAAGGGGAAGTTCATTCATATCGCTCTATGGTGTAAAGCTGTGATTATTCCCCCCTCTCTGTAAGGCATATTCTCTTGGTCCACATCCCTAAGGTTGGTCTTGGAGCTGGGTCCTTCAGGAATGTGCCTCCTGTATATGGGCTCACATGGACTCGACATGATCTTTCCTTTAGGGACTATTCACATTTTCACAAATGCTGTGGGGAGAAAGGGGGTCAGGGTTGATGAGTGTCTTGACATAGCTTGGCTAAGTTTCTTTGGTGGGTTTGATTTGTTCTACTATTCCTGAGGATTGTGGTTTCCAAGTGGGGTGTAAACCCAATTTAATTCCCAGAGCACTAAAGACTCCCTTAGTAACTTGGGAACAAGGGTGGGCCCACTGTCACTCTGGATGGACTTGGGGAGCCCAATCCAAGGGATTATTCTCTGGAGCAGGGCCTTAGAGACTCCAAGGCAGTCTTGGTTCAGGTGGGAAGTACCTCCATCCAGGTGTCAAAACCAGCAAACATCTAGGATTTCCTTGTGCCCAGAACACTGCTGTAAATTCAGTTTGCCACTTGTGACCTGGATATGTGCCTCTATGCTGGGTGGGGGTCACTCCAATGACTTTGGGGTGGGTGAGAGTTGGCTTATTCTGAAGGCAGATAGGTTGAGCTGCAACCACCTGTGGAAGGAGACTAGGGAAACTGGGGGCAGCCATGGATTTATGAGCCATTGCTCTAGGCCTCCCTACCCATAATGTGTCCTCTGGTGGGTTTCCTGAATGGTACAGAGCAGGAGCTGATGGAAGGAACAGCTGCCCATGGCCATTATCCATCTACCTTGGGTATTCTGGTCTTTAAAAATAGCCCCATCTCAAAGCTTTTCCCCTCTCTGCTGGGGTGTAGGTGGGAGTGCATGAGTTAGGGTCTGGGAGAGCTGGTAGAAGTGTCATTTGAAGTCTGTCCCCATCCTCTACTGCTTGTTTAGCTGTCATGTCTGCTCTGTTATTTCCTCTTATAATTCCTACTTCTTTTTGAGGACCTATGCAGTGAATAACCCCTACCTCCTTTGGCAGGAGTATAGCCTCCAGCAACACATAATCGCCTACCCCCCCCCCCAATTCTTAATCTGTTTATTCCCTGAGGTCAGCATTCCTCTCCCCTCCAGATAACCCCAGGGGCATGTAGGATTGAATAGGCATATTTAGAGTCAATATAGATATTGACAACTTGCCCTTCTGGGCAGAACAGCCAGAGGACAAAGATTTAGCAGTTTGGTCTAATTCATTTAAAAAAAAAAAAAAAAGAGGCTGGGGACTGTAGGCGCAGTGGAAACAAATCCGACTAGGAACTAATAGGGTTGGAGTAGGCACAGGTAGTTTTAGAAGTCCCAGTAGAGGATCTCAGATAAGAGAGGGAAATCTAGGGGACTTTGGGAAATCACTGTAAATTAATAAACTGCTCAAAAAAGCCATCAGAACAAGGCAGGCTTGCTTTACTAGTGGATTTGAGAGAATTGCCTCAACTCGTTGGGTGGGGGATGGGGTGAGGCCTGCAATCAGATTCAGACCAAGGACAAGAGTTTGAGGACCACTCTTCTGCTGATTTGAATACACACCTTACGGGATACCAAGGAGGAGCTACTACTCCCAGAAAAGAAGAGGTGGTCTTTTCTGACCCCACTTCCTTTGGATGATAGAACTGTAGCCCACTGAATCCTTGGAGCTGAGCCTCCTTGCCTGTCCACTTGCATCTCTGACAAGCTTCCTATCCTAATAAATCTATTTCTTGCCTATTACTTTGTCTCTCACTGAATTCCTTCTGCACAGAGACATGAAAAACCTGAACATCAGATACAGGGTGAGTCATTCTAATTTAAAACAATGGGTTTAAGTCCCAATCTGGGTTTAGGCTGGGTTCAAGTCACAATCTGGATTCTGCCTGGGTTGGAGTCCCAGCACTTGGGTTCAAGTCTCAGTTCATGTTCTGGCTAGGGTCAGGCCTGTTAGTACTGTCAGTTTTAGAACCATGAGGTTGCGGGTTTGATCCCTGGCCTTCCTCAGTGGGTTAAGGATCCAGTGTTGCTGTGAGCTGTGGTGTAGGTCACAGATATGGCTCAGATCTGGCATTGCTGTGGCTGTGGCTGTGGCTGGCAGCCATAGTTCTAATTTGACCCCTAGCCTGGGAACCTCCATATGCCACAGGTAAGGCCCTTAAAAAAAAAAAATCAGCTATAAACTGAGTCAGAGGTCTGAGTTTTTGTGTAAGCATCCCTAGGATAGTTCCTCCCTTCTAATGTACATATAGGTGGTGGAAACAGGCTCAGTTCAGGTAAAGCTAATGTAGGGGCCTTCATGGGATGGTTTTTAAATTCAAGAAAAGTATGAACTGAAATTTGGCACTTGCCATCAGCCTCTACATGGAGTTAAAACATGAGCCACTGCAGCTGCCAACCTGCAGCACACCCTCAGTGGAACTCAGAGTGGAGACCAGGAGTGAGGCACCCTGTGCTCTGGGAACACTGGAAGAACTGGCCTTCAGATAGTTAGATATTTTTGGGGAGAAGATTTTATGAGCCCAATTCTTGCATCTCCTCATATCTAGAAAAATCACTAAAATCCTTTAATGATGACTGATGTCTATGACTGTTAGCAATCTTCACAAGACCAGAAACAAACTGCTGTAAAATGTGTGCATGGCTGCATGCACCTCCCCCTTCACCTGTGTGATTTATTCTTGATATTTCCCCCTTTCCTCTTGAGGACAGTATTTCAGAGCTATCTGAAATACTGCCTCTTGGGCGGTAGTTAGCAGACAAAACAAAAGATGTCAAGGTCATCTGTGACAACAACCACTCCCAAGGGTGGGCCAGTGAGCCCTGAGGGAACTCTGGGAAGAAACAAAGGAGACTGGCCCACAGCTGAGGTGCATATCAAAGGAGTGACTCCAGTAAACCCATACATTTACATCTTCCCATAGAAACTAATTTTCTGTTAATCTGGTTATCTGTAAATCTTTTGTTCCTACTACCTTCCTTTTGTTGCAAAACTCATACATCCTGGCACCTCCACCTTACCTGCTCAATGGTTTTTCAGGGCCCCCTGAGATGCTGTCTCCAGGGCTTGACTCCAGTTCTAACTTCACCCTAAGTAAAACTTAACTCTCAACTTTCAGGTTGTATTTTTTTAGTCCGCAAAAGCCTGGTCACAATGGAGGAATGCACTAGCGAGGGTCAAGTCCCTTTCCTTTTCATTGTTCATAATGAGGATTTAGTAATTAAACCACAGTTGGGGATCCTTATGCAGCAGAACCCAACTGAGGCAGAATAATAAATCAGTGTAGGAGCAAGGGCTTTGATGCATTCTTTGATATGGCTATTGATTAACATTTGTGGCTTAAAGGCTCCAGGGAGTAACAGCCCCACAGGCCTTGTTTACTATGGGGAATGTACCTATGCCCAGACGGACATTAAGCCCTAATCTCCTGTGACTCAGTTTATGGGAAGAAAGGGGCAAAGAAACCTTGAGATTTACAGGACATTTCCACCCCTAAATACCCTGTTGTACTGTTATGGCAGATACCCAGCAGCCCTGTGCTGCAGCGTATCAGCTCTAGCGACAGCCCCGTGGCTGTAGCGGTACCAGCTCCAGCAGCTCTGTGGCTGTAGTGGATCAGCTCTTTTACCCAGTGAGAAACCAAGCGAGCACTTGGAGAGTTGGAGAACTCAGGTTTATTACGCCGGCAGGCTCAGACGAGATCGCTCTCCAGAGTCTGAGCCCTGAAGAAGGGTTTCACAAGGCTTTTATGGGCTACGTCTTCCGGGTCCAAGCTTGGCTGGTTGGACTGGAGTGACATCAGGCAAGGTAGTAGATGCAGAAACAAATTTACAGAAGCAGATGCATGGGGGAGGACTGGTTGGGGCAGTTGGCTAGACTTTGCTTAGTCATCATGGCCGGGGTCTCTCCTTTCTACATTTTATTGGGACATTTTCTCCTACAGGACAAGGACCCATCTAGGTAATTGAGCAAGGCCAATGGGAGAAAACCATATCTTTCTGGACCCCATGTAGGTACCCCCCCTCATCTTTAAGGGATAAAAATCCCTATAGAACAATAGAGAAGGAGGGCTCTTCTCTCCTCTCCCAGCAACCCTGGGAGCTATTTGCTTTCCTGTAGTCAAGACTTTGCTTGCTTGCTGCCTGTGTGTTCTCGGAGTTCATTCTTTGACCGCATGAACAAGAACCCAGATTCTGGTAACATCTTTCCAGCATCATCTTTTGGGGGCTCATCTGAGATCCAATCTAATACACCAGCACTCACAAGGTAAGTGGCAACAAGCTTACACTTTCTAATTCATTCAGTTTCCTTTGCCTCAGAAAGGAGCGTGGGTGTGTGAATGAGCGTGCAAGCCTGAGACGCATCCTGGACATGAAGTGAGGGAGGATTCCCCATCTGTTATTCCATTTAAGCTCCTGAGCAACCTCATGTGGCTCAAAGTCAGCCCTCCTGAGTCTAATAGGGCCAAGAGTCCAGTCCGGGGTTTATACCGTCCTGCCATATGCCAAGAGGCACCAAATAGAGTGTTCTGAGAGGGAGATGGCCAGAGACAGAGAAAGCAAGTCACGAGGCAAACTTTCCTTCCCATTCCCTCCACCCCAAAATCTGCTCTCTCTATGTACTCTAGTCTTTGTAAAGCCTTTGGGAAATCATAGGTTACTAAGTTTCTGAAGGCCAGCAGTTGTTGAAAGGCATGTGAGGAACAAAAATGTTGTTTTTGTGAATTCTTGAAGGTTAATGAAGGGTTTAAAGTAGCTGTTCCTTAACCCCTTATGAGACTCTCATCTCCACCTTCCCTGCTTCCTACGGTATGTTAGGAGCCAGCATTTTACAGTAAGTGATGCTAGTTAAGTGGCCAGAATCCAAATTTTGATGGAAACTATCTTTTAATAGCGTCCCTAGGAGGACAAGACGAAAGGAGATCCCTTGCACTGTGGGAAAAAAAAGAAAAATGTTAAGGGCTATATGGACAAAAGTCCTCATAATCCAGTTCTGTAAGCTTAGGGAGTTCCCCTTGAATTATAAATCCATCCCATTATATCATACCTCTGGTCTTCTACTCCTCACTATTTTTAGCCAGTTCAGCATCCCTTGGACTTTAAGCCAATTGATGTTACCTCTTATACCACTTCAGCCTTGTTCCCTATGCTGGGCTCAGTCATTGTTATAGTCTTCTCATCAAGTGATGCTTGCTCTCCTTAGGGGTCCTTTAAAGGGCTTGATTAATCTGATCCTTTATCATTTCCTTTGCTATTACCTCGAATGGAGCTGTGGGGGCAAAGGAAATAGACTTCTAGATGCTAAGACCACCCTGAGTTGTTACCATGCCTGTGAGGGAGGAGTTCATAACTAGTATTCATCCAAATTAGGCCAAATATTTAGCCTGAGAGCATGGGCATGGTCAGTTTTGCTTTTTGCTATTTACTTTCACCCTGGTTGGAGAAACCAACAGCTGGTTCATCCAATTTCCCCATTAACTGTGGCTTAGGAACTTTCCTAATAGTAATATAGGTCAAGTCAGAGCAAGCATCTTAGGATTTGAAAGCTCAAGACAGGGTTGTATGCCTGGGTTTTCTTGTGACCTAAATTGCAGAGGCTCAGGATCAATGCCCAGCCTGGCTCAGTGGATTTGAGGATCTGGCATTGCCGCAGCTAAGGCATAGGTCACAGCTGCAGCTTGAATTCAGTCCCTGCCCTGGGAACTTCCATACACCACAGGTGTGGCATATGTATATGCTACGTCATATGTGTATCCTATGGGCGCTAATGAAAAAGTGGACAACATGCAAGAACAGAAATGCAGTATAAGCAGAGAGTAAGTAGTTAAAAAAATAATCTACATCTAGGCATACTAATATTCAAACTGCAGACATCAAAGACAAAGCATTTGGAAGAAGCTAAAGGGGAAAATAACTTATAGAGAAACGTGGAAAAGAATTACATCAAACTTCAGAGATCATGCAAACAAGAAGAGTGATACAAAATATTTAAAGTTGTAAAACAACAACAAAATCTCCACCAACTAGAATTCTGTATCCAGAAATTTATCCTTGAAAAGTGAAGGAGAAATAAAGACTTTCTCAGGAGAGAAATGGAGGGAAGTTGTCTTCAGACTTGCCTTGCAAGAAATATTAGAAAACTCTTTGAGGAAGACGCAGCCCGCGCTGTCGCAGAGCCCTGGGCCGTCTGCGTCCGCTCCTGGCTCCCCGCTGTTCACCCTCCCAGAGGAACAAGTCGGTCAGGAAGCCATGCTGCAGACATGGCCTTTAAGGACACCGGCAAGACTCCAGTGGAGCCAGGTCGCGATTCACCGGATTCGGATCACCCTCACCAGCCACAACGTGAAGTCTTTGGAGAAGGTGTGTGCTGACCTGATCAGAGGAGTGAAGGAGAATAATCTCGAAGTGAAGGGCCCAGTGCGGATGCCCACCAAGACTCTGAGAATAACTACAAGAAAAACCCCTTATGGTGAAGGTTCTAAGACTTGGGATCGTTTACAGATGAGGATCCACAAGCGACTCATAGGCCTGCACAGCCCTTCTGAGATTGTTAAGCCGATCACATCCATCAGTATTGAACCAGGAGTCGAGGTTGAAGTCATCACTGAGGATGCTTAAGCCCAACTTTTTAATAAATTGATACTCAGCTGTTAAAAAAAAGAAAGAAAGAAATGTTAGAAGAAATTTTTCAAAGAGAAGGAAAAGTATATAGGTCAAAAACTCAGATGTACATAAAGAAAGGAAGAGAAGAAATAAAAATGAAGGTAAAATAAAATCTTCAAATTTTCTTATTTTTAATTGATCTAACAGGTAACATTTTGTTGCAAATAATAATAGTGGTTACAGATTATGGTTAAGGGAAATGACTACAATGTTATAAAAGTTGGGAGAGATAAATTGGGAACAATCTATTATAAGTTTTTTGCACTATGAACTGATGTGTTATTCGAAAGAAGACTTAGGTTGAATGCAAATGTATATTGCAGATTCAAGGGAAACTAAAATTTTGCTTTTTGATATGCTAAGAGAGGAGAAAAAGAGAATATAAAATGCTCAATTAAAATCAGAGAAAAAAGAAAAATATTGGAAGGAAAAAAGAAACAAAGGATGTTCCTTTGTAGCACAATGGGTTAAGGATCTGGTGGTGTCGCTGTACCAGCTCACCTCGCTGCTGTGGCACAGGTTTAATCTCTGGCCCAGGAACTTCTGCATGCCATGGGTGTGGCAAAAAAGAGAGAGAGAGAGAAACGAAGAACAAGGGCTATGAGTAGAAAACAGAGGAAGTCTACTTTAAATATTAAGACACAGATAGATTAAAAGTAAAGGGTTGGAGAAAGATACACCAGGCTAACACTAATCAAAAGAAAGCTGGAGTAGCTATATTAATTTTAGAAAAAGCAGGAGTTCCTGTCATGGCGCAGTGGTTAACGAATCCGACTAGGAACCATGAGGTTGTGGGTTCGGTCCCTGCCCTTGCTCAGTGGGTTAACGATCCGGCGTTGCTGTGAGCTGTGGTGTAGGTTGCAGACGCGGCTTGGATCCCGAGTTGCTGTGGCTCTGGTGTAGGCCGGTGGCTACAGTTCCGATTCGACCCTTGGCCTGGGAGCCTCCATATGCCGCGGGAGCGGCCCAAAGAAATAGCAAAAAGACAAAAAAATTAAAAAAAAAAAAAAGAAAAAGAAAAAGCAGACTTTAGACCAAGAAAAAATATCAGGTGTAAAAAATATATTACATAATGATAAAGGTGTCAATTCTTTTTATAAAAATGATATTTAACATGTATACATCTAAAAACAGTGTCAAAATATGTGAGGCAAAAACTGATAGAAAAGCAAGGAGAAATTGATGAATTTGGAAGGAGCATTGGTAGGGCAGGGCAGGGCAGAGGAACTGAAGAACAGAGGGTTTTTTCTTATTTATTTATTTATTTGCCTTTTAGAGCTGCACCTGCAGCATATGGAATTTCCCAGGTCAGAGGTCAAATCAGAGCTGTAGCTGCCTGCCACAGCCACAGCAACGCCAGATCTGAGCCATGTCTGTGATCTACACCAACTCACGGCAATGCTGGATACTTAACCCACTGAGCAAGGCCAGGGATCAAACCTGAATCCTCGTGGATACTAGTCAGATTCTTTACCACTGAGCCACAATGGGAACTCCCAGGAGCAGAGTTTAAAACTGTGCAGAGAAGAACAACTTCCTGCATCTTTGGGGAAGGCAAGACAGACCTGTCTGGCTTTCAGTCCAAGGCTGAGAGAGCCTCCTCAGGAAGCATTTGAAACCAGATGGATGCTGATTCTAACTAAAATTGCCATCCAGCTTCACCTTTATTTAACCAGAGAGGGGACGTCTTTTCCTTCTTTTTTTTTTTTTTTTTTTTTTGTCTTTTAGGGCCATACCCACAGCATATGGAGTTTCCCAGGCTAGGGGTCAAATCAGAGCTGTAGCCCTGAGCCACATCTGTGACCTATACCACAGCTCACAGCAACACTGGATCCTTAACCCTCTGAGCGAGGCCAGGAATGAAACCCATGTCTTCATGGATGCTAGTCAGGTTCGTTAACCGCTGAATTGTGACGGGAATTCCGGAAACATTTTCTGGTAGGAGAAATATGTATTCTTCAGTTACTGGTTACTTTATAAACAGTGTTCAGCATGCTGTAAAAACTATAAGATAGATGAAGAAACAGGAAAATGTAACCAATAATCAAGATAGAAAAAGCCAATATATGTAGCCCTATAGAAGATCCAGATGTTGGCATAAGATGACAATGATTTAAAATAACGATAACGGAGTTCCTGTCATGGCGCAGTGGTTGACGAATCCGACTAGGAACCATGAGGTTGCGGGTTCGGTCCCTGCCCTTGCTCAGTGGGTTAACGATCCGGCGTTGCCATGAGCTGTGGTATAGGTTGCAGACGCGGCTCAGATCCTGCGTTGCTGTGGCTCTGGCGTAGGCCGGTGGCTACAGCTCCGATTCAACCCTAGCCTGGGAACCTCCATATGCCGCGGGCGCGGCCCAAGAAATAGCAACAACAACAACAATAACAACAACAACAACAAAAAGACAAAAAAATAATAAATAAATAAATAAAATAACGATAACAATATAAGATAGAGAAAAAAATGAGTGAAAAAATGGAGAATTTTTCAGAGCGATGGATTATGCAAAGAAAATCACATGGACATTCTAGAACTGAAAACTTTAATATCTGAAATTAATATCAGACAGATTTCACGGGGATTGGACACAAGAGAAGACAGAATTAGTGAACTTGAAGGAATAATAATAATAATAATAAAATGACTTAAATCAGCACAGAGAGGAAAAAAGGAGTAAATGAGGAGAGCTCAGATGGCAGATAATGACTCTACTATTTGGTTGTTTAACTATGTACATGAATATCCTGATTTAAAACAATATATATGTATGACATGTTCCCGCCTGATGGAGGGTCCCATGGGACCTCAGCTCCCACAGCCTTGGCCACCCCTTATACTCATTATAGAAGGTGGTGAGTGGGTGCAGAACATGAGCTAGAAACCAGGGGACCTGTGTTTCAGGTCTAGATCTACCACCAGCTTGCCGTGTGAGCTGTTTTCTTGCCCTCCAGACTGAGAACTGTGTCCCATAGGGTGAGGTGACCCCCAGGCAACATAGATTCCCTGGAGCCAACCTGGCCTTCTTACTGCCCAGTTGCTGCCACCCAGTTCCAGCACACAGCTTATCTTACCTTATCTCAAGCGAAATGTTGTCCCTGCCTCCTTTGTGTCACTTATTAGAAGACCAGAACTGCATCCTTGGAGACCACACAGCAGGGATGTGTCAGCCATCAGGACCCCATATCTCCAGGGCTGGCCCCATTCAGCACCAGTCTCTGCCAGAACCTGGAGGTCACCCCCACCTGCCCCCAGTAACCCTCCCCAGTTCCTGCTGATGTCTTTTTTCCAGGATGGATATAACTAAACAGTCCTCGCTTGGGGTCAGACAAACTTGGGGGCAGTTCTCCCATTCTGTCCATACTCACTGTGTGCATTTAGAAAGTACTTTGACTTGCCAAGCCTCAGTTTCCTACTAGAAGTGAAACGAGGGAACAAGAGCCTGTATCTCTAAGGATGGCTTAGAGAATTAATCAAACAGTGCACATAAAGGGCCTGAAACAGTCCTTGGCCCATAGCATAGGTCCAGGTGATCGGAGCACTAGAAAGATTATCATGTGTTTTCTTTCCGCACATACGTAATTTATTTCATTTATTTATTTTTGGCCTTGCCCTTGGTATGTGGAAGTTTCTGGGCCAGAGATCAAACCCGAGCTGCTGCGGGGAAAATATTGGATCCCTAACCCGCTGTGCCACCAAAGAACTACATACATAATTTAAAATGAAAATAATGCCAAACCACAAAATAAGTGCAATAAAGTTCATCAAAACTTTGACTTTCCCGGAGTTCCCATCATGGCTCAGAGGAAACGAATTTGACTAGTATCCATGAGGATGCATGTTCGATCCCCAGCCTCGCTCAGTGGGTTAAAGATCCAGTGTTGCCATGAGCTGTGGTGTAGGTCGCAGACACGGCTCAGATCTGGTGTTGCTGTGGCTGTGGTGTAGGCCAGCAGCTGCAGCTCTGACTGGATCCATAGCCTGGGAACCCCCATATGCTGCGAATATGGCCCTAAAAAGCAAAAAAAAAAAGTTTGACTTCCTCATGATGACTACTTTCAATGCCTTTTTTCTCTCTTGACAGATTCTTCTGAAACCCATTTCTCCAATTGTTTTATCACCCTAAGCACTTGCTTACTTGGTCCTAAGACAGCTCTGCAGCCCTGTGGGTGGGGACACCTACCCTGGAAAGATTCCCTGAGTGGAGGGCAGGCGCGGCCACCCGCCTGCCCTCTGGTGAAGCCCCACAGAGCCCCCAGCAGGCAGGCAGTGCGAGGGGCTCAAGGCTCCAGTTCCCAAGGACTGTGGCCAAGCCCAGGCCCAGCACCTACCAAGGGACAAGGCTGAGGTTAGTTAATGATTGAACCATCCCAAATATTGACAGGGCCCAGGTCCGGCCACTGCACAACTGTAAATAACTCCTCTTTCACCCGAGACCTGGCTCCATGTCGCAAAAGAGGGACTTTGAAGCAAAGCACACCCCTACCCAGACTCCCCCAGGAGAGACAGCTTAGGAATCCCCTCTAGCCTCTTTCCTCCTCAACAAAATGGGGAGGGTAAGCAGTTTAACCCTTTGCTTGCTGTCAGAAGATTTCCATCACATGGTCAGCTGCAGGGAAGGTTACAATGTGGCCACTGTCACCTTAGTTTATGGCCTCTCTTAGGACAGCCCGGGCGCTGGCCAGCTGTTCTTCTCTGGGCACATCTCCCTGTCCAGCCTCTCCTGGCCTCCCCTGAGACTTGGCCCACCTGTTCCTGGACCTCTGCCTACCAACTCACCCTGCAGGAGCTCAGTTTAGTTGGCATTTTCCCATCTGTCCTTCCAGGTTCAGCCAAGCAGAGAGGTCCTCAGGAGGCAGAACCCCTGCCTTTCGCCCCAGCAGACCCAGCATAGCTCTCTGCATTGCCAGCTTCCCTGGAAAACTGAACTCTAACACTTTCACAGATGATTTCAGCCTGGGATGACTTCTCCCTTCTCTGAAGAGTCTTGACTTCTTAAAACCACAGTCCTGGATTTGCGCAGAGGAAAGGAAAGGAAAGGAGGGAGGAGCTTACCTCTGGGCACCAAGCATTGCACATTTTTATCTTCTTTGATCTTCATACCACTTGGGATGTAGCAGATATGAACCCAAGTCCTTAGATAAGGAAATGAAAGTTTACGGAGGTCAGGCAGCGAGCCTTAGGACACCAAGTAGAAAATGACCATTTTATTTTATTTTGTATAAGCTGGGCACCTGTTGTACTGTGCCGTTCCTTTTGTTCATTGCTAATTGTTTAAGATGGAAGCTTTCTGTTCTTTAAAAGTTTGGTAGAGGTAGAGCTTCATTACCTGCCTGCTTGCGTCTCTCACAAACTTCCTATCCTAATAAATCTATTTCTTGCCTATCAAAAACAAATAAAATGAAAGTTTGGTAGAACTCACATGCACAAAACAACATGTGACTGAAGCCTTTGAGGAAGGCAGAAATGGCTTTCACCACCACTTCAAGTTTCTTCTGGAACCACTGTGGGTATTTTGTATTTCTTCAGGATTGTATCTATTTCATCTAGGTTTTCAAATTTATTAGATTAAAATTAAATAGTTCCTTATTCCCTCTTTTTATTTTTTTATTGAGATATAATAGACATAGAATACTATATTAGTTTCAGGTATTCGAAATAATGATTTGATATTTGTATATATTTTGCAAAGGTCACCACAGTAAGTCTAGTCAATATCTAGTCAATACCAACACACATCATTCTTTTTTGCAATGAGCACACTGAAGATCTACTCTCTTTAAAAAAAAAAAAAAAAAAATATATATATATATATATATATATATATATAGCAACTCTCCTAGCATCTTCCAAATACACAATACAGTATTATTAACTATAGTCACCATGCCGGACGTCATATCCACATGAAGTGTGTGTGTGTGCACATCATATTTTACACTTCTATCTTACACATAGCTATCTATCTGTCATCTATCTCATATTTTCTTTATCCATTCATCCACTGATGGACACTTTGGTTGCTTCCATGTTTTGGCTATTATAAATACTGCTGTAATGAACACAGAGGTGCATGAATCTTTTCAGGTTAGTGTTTTTACCTCCTTTGGATAAATCCCCAGAAATGAGATTGCTAGGAGTTCCCGTCGTGTTGCAGTGGTTAACGAATCTGACTAGAAACCATGAGGTTGCGGGTTCGATCCTTGCCCTTGCTCAGTGGGTTAAGGACCCGGTATTGCCGTGAGCTGTGGTGTAGGTCACAGAGATGGCTCGGATCCCACGTTGCTGTGGCTCTGGTGTAGGCTGGCGGCTACAGCTCTGATTAGACCCCTACCTTGGGAACCTCCATGTGCCAGGGGAGCAGCCCTAGAAAAGGCAAAAAAAGACAAAAAAAAAGAAAGAAAGAAAGAAATGAGATTACTAGCTCAAAGGATAGCTCTAGGTTTAATTTTTTGAATAGCCTCCGTATGGTTTTTCCATAGCAGTTGCAGCAATTTACATTCCCACCAACAGTGCACAAGTGTTCCCTTTTCTCCACATCCTTGCCAACACATGTTATTTCTGCTTTTTTTGTTTTGTTTTGTTTTTTGTCTTTTCTAGGGCCAAACCCATGGCATATGGAGGTTCGAAGGCTAGAGATCTAATCAGAGCTGCAGCTACTGGCCTACACCACAGCACAGCAACTCAGGATCTGAGCCTCGTCTGCGACCTACACCACAGCTCATGGCAACACCAGATCCTTAACCCACTGAGAGAGGCCAGGGATTGAACCTGCAACCTCATGGTTCCTAGTAGAATTCGATAACCACTGTGCCATGACGGGAACTCCAGTTTCTTGTCTTTTTGATAATAGACATTCTAACAGGTAGGAGGTGATATCTCATTGTGATTTTGATTTGAATTTCCCTGATGGTTAGTAATGTTGGGCATCTTTTCATATACCTGTTTGATTCTGTGGAAAAATGTCTATTCAGATCCTCTTTTTTTTTTTTTTCATTTTTGGTCTCCCCAGCAGCATACAGAAGTTCCCAGGCCAGGGACTGAATCTGAGCAGAAGCCACAACCTACACTGCAGCTACAGCAATGCCACATCCTTAACCCACAAGGATAGAATAGGATAATTAACTCATTGTGCCATATCAGGATCTCCCTCTGCCCATTTTAAAATTAGAGTGTTTGGTTGGGTTTTTTTTTTTTTTCTATTCATCTGTATGAGCTCTTTATATATTTTAGATATTAGCTTCTTATCAGCTATATGATCTATAAATATTTTGTCTTATTGGGTAGGTTGTCTTTTCACTTTGTTAATTATTTCCTTGCTGTGCAAATGCATTTTAGTTTGATGTAGCATCACTTGCATATTTTTGATTTTTGTTGCTTTTGTTTTTGGTATCAAATCCAAACAATCATCACCAAGACTCACATGAAGGGGCTTACTGCCTATGATTTCTTCTAAGAGTTTTATGGTTTCAGGTCTTATGTTAAAGTCTTTAATCTGTTTTGAATTTATATTTGTGTATGGTGTAAGATAGTGATCCAGTTTCATACTTTTGTCATTTTCCCAGCACAATTTATTGAGGATACTGTCCTTTCCACATTGTATATCGTTGGCTCCTTTGTCATAAATTAATTAACTATTTATTTGTGAGTCTATATCTGGGCTTTCTATTCTGTTCAATTGATCTTGTGTCTCTTTTTATGCCAAGACCTGTTTGGAATCAGGAAGCATGGTGCCTTCAGCTTTGTTCTTCCTTCTTAGGATTGCTTTGCCTATTTGGGCTCTTTTGTGGTTCTGTACAAATTTTAGAAGCTTTTTTCCTACTTCTGTGAAAAATACCATTATAATTTCAATAGGAATTTATTTTTTGATAGGAATTTGTAGATTGCTTTGGGTGGTATGAACATTTTAACAATATTAATTCTTCCAATCCATAAGCACAGAATATCTTTTCATTTTTTCGGTCTTCAGTTTCTTTCATCACTGTCTTATAGTTTTCAGTATACAAGTCTTTCACTTCCTGGATTAAATTTATTCTTCCTTTGTCTTTTTACAGCTGCACCTGTAGCATATGGAAGTTCCTAGGCTAAGGGTAGAATTAAAATAAAGAATATTATAAGAGACAAAGACTTTTCATAATGATCAAAGGATCAATCCAAGAAGAGGATATAACAATTGTAATATTAATATTAATTACAATTGTTAATTGTAACAATTAGGATCATCTCAATACATAAGGCAACTGCTAACAACCTTAAAAGGAGAAAATGACAATAGCATGATAATAGCAGGGGACTTTAACACCTCGATTACAACAATGGATAGATCATCTAGTCAGAAAATCAACAAGGAAACACAGGCCTTAAATGATGCACTAAACCAGATGGACTTAATAGGTATTTGTAGACCATTCCATCCCAAAGCAGCAATATGCATTCTTCTCAAGTGTACCCAGAACATTCTCTAGAATAGATCACATGCTGGGCCACAAATCAAGCCTCAGTAAATTTAAGAAAACTGAAATCATATCAGGTATGTTTTTTGACCACAATGCTATATGACCAGAAATAAATAACGAGAAAAAAACTGCAAAAAAAACGGCACACGTGGAGACTCAGCAACATGCTACTGAACAACCAATGGATCACTGAAGAAATCAAAGGGGAAATTAAAAAATACCTAGAGGCAAATGACAACAAATACACAGCAATCCCAAACCTATGGGATGCAGCAAAAGCAGTTCTAAGAGGGAAGTTACAAGCCTACCTCAGGAAATAAGAAAAAGCTCAAATAAACAAAAGCAACTAGAGAAAGATGAACAGACAAAACCCAAGGTTAGCAGAAGGAAAGAAATCATAAAAATCAGAGCAGAAATAGAAATGGAGAAAACTATAGAAGAGATCAGTGAAACTAAAACCTGGTTCATTGAAAAGATCAACAAAGTGGATAAACCCTTAACCAGACTTATCAAGAAAAAAAGAGAGGACTCAAATCAATAAAATGAGAAATGAAAAAGGAGGTTACAACAGACATCACAGAAATACAAAGGATCATAAGAGACTACTACAAGCAGTTATATGCCAATAAAATGGACAACCTAAAAGAAATGAACAAATTCTTAGAAAAGTACAAGCTTCCAAGACTAAACCAAGATGAAATAGAAAAGATGAACAGACCAATGACAAGTACTGAAATTGAAACTGTGATTTAAAAACTTCCATCAAAAGTCTAGGACCAGATGGCTTCACAAGCGAATTCCTTTTTTTGTTGTTGTTGTTGTTTTTGTTTTTTCTGGGGCTGCACCCGCGGCATATGGAGGTTCCCAGGCCAGGGGTCTAATCAGAGCTATAGTTGCTGGCCTACACCACAGCCATAGCAATGCCAGATCTGAGCCACGTCTGCAGACTACACCACAGCTCACAGCAATGCTGAATCCTTAACCCACTGAGCAAGGCTAGGGATCAAACCCGCAACCTCGTGGTCAGATTCGTTAACCACTGAGTCATGACAGGAACTCCCACAGGTGAATTCTATCAAACATTTAGAGAAGATCTAACACCTATCCTTCTGAAACTATTCCAAAAAATTACAGAGGAAGAAACATTCCTAAACACATTCTATGAGGCCACCATCACCCTTATACCAAAACCAGACAAAGACTCCACAAAAAAAGAAAATTACAGGCCAACATCACTGATGAACATAGATGCAAAAATCCTCAACAAGATACTAGCAAACTAAATCCAGCAATACATTAAAAGGATTGTACACCATAATCAAGTGGGATTTTTCCTAAGGTTTTTCAATATCCGTAAATCGATCAATGTGATACACCACATTAACAAACTGATGAACAAAAACCATATGATCCTTTCAACAGATGCAGAAAAAGCTTTTGACAAAATCCAACACCCATCTCTGATAAAAACTCTCAAGAAAGTGGGCGTAGAAGGAACATACCTCAACATAACAAAGGTCATACGTAACAGACCCACAGCTAACATCATTCTCAATGGTGAAATGTTGAAGAATTCCCACTAAGATTAGGAACAAGACAAGGAAGTCCACTCTCACCACTACTATGTAACATAGTTTTGTAAGTCCTAGCCACAACAATCAGAGAAGAAAAAGAAATAAAAGGAACCCAAATCAGAAAGGAAGAAGTAGGAGTTCCCATCGTGGCGCAGTGGTTAATGAATCTGACTAGGAACCATGAGGTTGCGGGTTCGGTCCCTGCCCTTGCTCAGTGGGTTAACAATCTGGCGTTGCCATGAGCTGTGGTGTAGGTTGCAGACACGGCTCGGATCCCGTGTTGCTGTGGCTCTGGCATAGGCCAGTGGTTACAGCTCCGATTCGACCCCTAGCCTGGGAACTTCCATATGCCGCAGGAGCGGCCCAAGAAATAGCAAAAAGCCAAAAAAAAAAAAAAAAGGAAGAAGTAAAACTATCACTGTTTTCAGATGACATGATACTATACCTAGAAAATCCTAAAGATACTACCAGAAAACTGTTGGAGCCCATCGATGAATTTCATAAAGTTTCAGGATAAAAAATTAATATGCAGAAATCTACTTTATTTCTATATACTTACAATGAAAGATCGGAAGAGAAATTAGGGAAACAATCCCATTCACCATCACATTAAAAAGAATAAAATAAATAGGAATAAAGCTACCTAAAGAGACAAAAGACCTGTACACTGAAAATTATAAGATGCTGGTGAGAAAAACCAAAGATGACATAAACAGATGGAAAGATATACCATGCTCTTGAATCGCGAGACTCAATATTGTCAAAATGATCATACTACCCAATCTGCAGATTTAATGCAGTCACTGCCAAATTACCAGTAGCATTTTTCACAGAACTAGAACAAAATATGTTAAAGTTAGTTTGGAAGCACAAAAGACCCAGAATAGCCAAAGCCATTCTAAAAAGAAAAGTGGAGCTGGAGGAATCAGACTCCCTGACTTCAGACTATACTACAACCATGACTTGAAAATATGCGTGTACCTCAATGTTCATTGCAGCACTAGATACAATAGCCAAGACATGAAAGCAACCTAAATGTCCATTGACAAAGGAGTGGATAGAGGAGATGTGGTACATATACACAATGGAATACTACTCAGCTATAAAAAGGAATGAAGTAATGGCATTTTTAGCAACATGGGTGGATCTAGAAATTATAATGCTAAGTGAAGTTAGTCAGACAGTGAGATTATAAATATCATAGGCTATCGCTTATATGTGGAATCTAAAAAATGGATACAATAAACTTATTTGCAGAACAGAAACTGGCTTATAGACTATGAAAACTTATGATTACTAAAGGAGACAGGTTGTGGGGGCACGATGGGCTGGCAGTTTGGGATGGAAATGTAAAATCAGGTTGTGATGATAGCTGTAAAACTACAAAGCTAATAAAATTCATTGAGTTTAAAAAAAAAGATATGAGAAATAAAAAAGAGCCTCTTGGAGTTCTTTTATGGTGCAGCAAGTTAAGGATTGGCATAGTCACTGCAGCGGCTTGGGTCACTGCTGTGGTATGATCCCTGGCCAGGGAACTTCTGCATGCCACAGGTGTTGGGGGGAAAAAAAAAAGACAGAGCCTCTTGCTTCCTGCTATTCATGGTCCTGTAACTTTTTTCTTAACCAACTCCTCACCTACAGTGTGAGCTCACTCAACTAAACCAACCCCTTCTGGGTCTCTGGCTCCTCCCCACATGGGGCCAGCGGGAAGAGTAGAAGACAGAAAGAAGCGCCCAGGCCTGGACTCAGTCCAAGGTTTGACTTGGCTCCACAATGCAAACCTTCCTGCACCTCAGTTCTATACCACCACCACCACCACCCCACCCCTGGCCCCATGGTATTAGCTGCAATCTCCGCCTTTGGAGCTGGGCCTATAGTCGAGCCTCAGCTTCAGGATCCCTGACTCACACGATCTACTTCCAAGGCCACAGGTCTTGTAGCCCAGTTTTTATGCTTTTTCTTAAAGAAAGCTTCCCCAAATGTTATCAGCTTCAGATGCCACAAAACATGGATCTGGTTCTTCCTACTCCAGAGTTGCTGTGGGAATTAAATAAGATTCTGTTCATAAAGTGAGGGGCACATGGTAGATTCTCAGTAAAGGTTACTTCCCTCCAAAATGGCCCAGAAAAGTGATGGAAAGACAGACAGAGCCACAGCTGGTGTGCTTACTGCATGCCCCTTTAATGTCCTACTGTTGCCATTCAACAAACCAGCCCCCACCCGAGGGTGGCCTCTGGGGCCCAAGCAGTGGGGTAGGGAGACACTAAGGCACCTGGCTCTTGTGAAAGGCCTCCTCCATTCTGATGTGGCCATGGATCCAGTCGAGGTAACGGCTGACTTTGGTGTAAACGCCATAGTTGTGGAGGCGCCCACAGCCCTCACCCCAGCTCACCAGGCCCACCAGGAACCAAGTGCCGCGGAAGGAGGCCACCATAGGCCCCCCGCTGTCGCCCTCGCAGGCATCACGAGAGTCCCCCAGGATGCCTGCACACAGCATGTTCTCAGAGATCTTGTTGTGCATGGCCTGGACGCACTCATTGTGCGGGGCCACAGGGACCTTGATGAAGTTGAGGATGAAGCTGCGGTTTGTCTTGGCCTCGCTGCGGTAGCCCCAGCCGGTCACCACGGTCTCTTGGCCAACCCGGGTGAGCTCACGCTCAGAGAGGCCACTGTCTGGGAGGCAGATGGGCACGATGGTCTGCGAGAAAGTGGCCGGTTCGGCCAGGCGGAGCAGGGCGATGTCATTGTCACTGGTGCTCCTGGTGTAGTTAGGGTGGATGAGGAACTCCTTGATGTCCAGGTCTACCTCCCATTTTTCCCGGCGCCTCAGATCATATTCGCCTGCAGGGCAGAGGGGCTGTGAGAGGGAGCTTGAGGGAGCCTCCCTCCTCAAGGGTCCCCTGAGGTCGACTGCTGTGCTCCTACAGGAGCTGGGAGTAGTCACCCAGCCTCCCTGGCATGTCCTGCGCCACAGGGCTGTGCCTCAGACACTTATTACAGGTAACACCCGTGAGTGTCCATCCTGAAGGGGCAGTATGCTGGTCTGAATTCAGGACTGGCTTATGGATGGAGAATGAGGACTGGGAAGTGACCCACAGTGGGCAATCAGCAGGGAAGGCTGAAGTTCCCGGGAAACCTGGGACACAGACCAGAGCCATAATGAGGAATTGAAGACAACTTACAGAATGGGAGAAAATAGTTTCAAATGATGCAACATACAAGGGCTTAATCTCTAGAATATATAAGCAACTTATACAACTCAACAGCAAAAGAGCCAATCAATCAATGGAAAAATGGGCAAAAGATCTGAATAGACTGTTATCCAAGGAAGATATACAGATGGCCAACAAACACATGAAAAAATGCTCAACATCGCTGATTATAAGAGAAATGAAAATCAAAACTACCATGAGATACCACCTCACACCAGTCAGAATGGCCATCAATAATAAGTCCACAAATAACAAGTGCTGGAGGGGTTGTGGTGAAAATGGAACCCTCCTGCACTGCTGGTGGGAATGTAAACTGGTACAGCCACTATGGAGAACAGTTTGGAGATACCTTGGAAATCTATACATAGAACTTCCATATGACCCCGCAATCCCACTCTTGGGCATATATTCGGACAAAACTCTACTTAAAAGAGACACATGTACTCGCATGTTCATTGCAGCACTATTCACAATAGCCAGGACATGGAAATAACCCAAATGTCCATCAACAGATGATTGGATTCGGAAGATGTGGTATATATACACAAT
This sequence comes from Phacochoerus africanus, assembly GCF_016906955.1. NCBI lineage: Eukaryota > Metazoa > Chordata > Mammalia > Artiodactyla > Suidae > Phacochoerus > Phacochoerus africanus. Next base: position 89,441,505 of record NC_062546.1, read on the forward strand.
GGAATACTACTCAGCCATAAAAAAGAATGACATAATGCCATCTGCAGCAACATGGATGGAACTAGAGAATCTTATACTGAGTGAAATGAGCCAGAAAGACAAAGACAAATACCATATGATATCACTTATAACTGGAATCTAATATCCAGCATAAATGAACATCTCCACAGAAAAGAAAACCATGGACTTGGAAAATAGACTTGTGGCTGCCTGATGGGAGAGGGAGGGGGAGGGAGTGGGAGGGATCGGGAGCTTGGGCTTATCAGACACAACTTGGAATAGATTTACAAGGAGAAAAAAAAAAAAAAAGGAAGGAGGGGAGGAGAAATGCTCCCTAGATTAACAGATGTAAGACTTGACAACCAAATGTAATACATGGACTTTGCTGAGACACTGATTCAGACAAACCAACTTAAATAGAATATTTAACACTATTTTGGGAAATCTGATTATGATTTGGGTATTAGAGAATACCAAGTAATTAACTTCGAAAGATATAATAATACACTTATGTTTATGGAAGCCAAATATTAACACTGTCTAGAGATGCATATTAAAGTTATGTAGCAGAAAAAAAAAAAGAAATCTATACATAGAACTTTTGTATGACCCTGCAATCCCACTCTTGGGCATATATTTGGACAAAACTCTACTTAAAAGAGACACATGCACCCGCATGTTCATTGCAGCACTATTCACAATAGCCAAGACGTGGAAACAACCCAAATGTCCATCGACAGATGATTGAATTAGGAAGATGTGGTATATATACACAATGGAATACTATTCAGCCATAAAAAAAAGAATGACATAATACCATTTGCAGCAACACGGGTGGAACTAGAGAATCTTATACTGAGTGAAATGAGTCAGAAAGACAAAGACAAATACCATCTGATATCACTTATATCTGGAATCTAATATATGGCACAAATGAAACTTTCCACAGAAAAGAAAATCATGGACTTGGAGAAGAGACTTGTGGCTGCCCGGGGGGGAAAGCGAGGGAGTGGGAGGGTGTGGGAGGGATTGGGAGCTTGGGGTTATTGGATACAACTTGGAATGGATTTACAAGGCGATCCTGCTGAGTAGCATCCAGAACTACGTCTAGATACTTATATTGCAACAGAACAAAGGGTGGGGGAAAAAACATATACATGTAAGAGTAACTTGGTCCCCATGCTGTACAGCAGAAAAAAATTAAAATAATAAAACAAGAAAAAAAAAAGAAATTGGGGTGCCTGCTGCTGGAGACAGGCTCTCCTGCCATGCCTCATCAGGGCCTGCCTGAGCTCAAGGCAGGGACATGGTGATGGGGGCAGAGCAGGAACAGCAGGACCCAGAGAGGAGAGCTAGCCAGACACAGGCTCCACCTGGGAAGAAATGTCTAGATCACACACAAGACACAAGGTCTCCTCGGGGCAAGGCTGATGTTTCCTGGAAAGTGGTGGGGTATGGGGCTGCTGGCCCCAAGCTGAGCCCTACTTGGAGCCACTGGGCTTTGGTTGTGTGGGTGTAACTGGAGGGAGTGTGACGGTGGTCATTCATTCTCAATACATGTCTCTTCCTTCTTTTTTGCATAGAGCAGAGTGAGAGGCTCCCCCTCCGTGGGCCTGGGCTTGGGGACCTGGGCTGTTGCAGGAAGCAGCTGGCTACTATGGCAGATGCCAGGGCCCTGTTGCACAGTCCACCCCTGTCAGTCTGTGTCAAGTGTGGCCCTGATGCCAGGCCATGTATATGCCCTCTGGTTTCCATGCCCAATGGTGCTGCAGGGCCATTTATAGCCTGCTTCACACAGAGAAAGTGTAAAACCCTCACCTGCGCACACATGTGTGTAAGCACCAAACTTTTTTGGGGGGGGGGGGGGCTGCACTCACGGCATGTGGAATTTCCCGGGCTAGGGATCGAACCCAAGCCAAAGCACAGCAGTGACAATGCCTGATCCTTAACCCCTAGACCACCAAGGAGCTCCCTTGGTACCAGATTTGAAGAGAATCCCTTTCATGCAAAATACCTGGTGTTGTTGTATCTAATGTTCCACCATGGGAGTGGTGGGTGGAAGGACACAGGCCTCTTCACCCCAGCTACTTCTTGCTCAAGCTCCCCAGAGACCATGCTCCCCACCCTTCTTGCCTGCTTCCTGCCCTTACCGAGCCTGACAGTGAGCTTCTTGTAGTCGTCCAAGCAGTGGGCCGCTGTCAGCACCCAGGAGACATGGATGAGCACTGCCCCACAGGCCAGCTTCTTCTTTGAGTCCAGCAGGATCACCTGCAAGGGGGTGGGTAGTGCCGTCACCACACTGCCTTCTGACACTCCCACACTGGGGCCCTGGGTCTAGGACAGCCCAGGCATAATTCTCAAGCTGGTGGCACCAGCTGCACAAATTGGTCTTCCCTGGGTTCCACTCAGGCATAGACTCATGGCCCTATTATGGCATTTTCCTTTCTGCACATTTGATGGGGTTCACCAGTTCCAGAGTACCTCTCCTCTTCAGCCCCTGCTGTTCCTGTAATCATCCTCAGCAGCACCGAGAGAGGTCTCGCCCTCAGGGGCTTGGGCTGAGTCCTCTGGGAAGCCTTTGAGGCCCCCGGGCTGCCTTGGGAGGCCTCTTCCAGGTTCTCTCAGCTCCTGTCCTGCCAGCCATCCTGGCTCTGGTCCCATCAGATTGCCATGTATTTAGGGGCCTGACTGTCCCAGGGGCTGCGAGCTCCCCAAGGCCTGCCAACATCCTGCCTATGAACTCAGGACCCCTGGCCTGGTGCCTGGCAGAGATAGGAACCAAATTAGTTCCCACAGGGAAGCTGCAGGGGTTCTCAGGGGTCAACCTTCCCTCCCAGCCCTCTCCCACACAAAACAATGCTCCCCTCAGCCCAGCCTCTGCCTAAAACACCACCAGCAGGGGAGTATCTCTGCAGCTCTTTTTAAAACTATACCCCTTCTTCCTGTGTGCACCCTCCAGCACCACCCCACTGGCTGCCCCTCCCCCTCCAGGGTAAAGTGCCACCTTGCCCTGGAACCCCCACACCCCAGCAAAGGCAGTACTCCCCTCCCCATCACGCCTCCTGAGTGGGAAATCCCTGGGGGCTCAGTGACTCCGGAGCTAGTGCTCACCTGCCAGGGGCTCTCTCCCCATGGGGACTGCTTCCCATTGACGAGCCTCGGATCTATTTGGTCTTCTTTTTTGTCAACTTGGTCGGTATCACGTTTCAAGTTCTTGCGTTTCTTCTCCATGCGATTCCCTAGCCTCCCGCAAGGGAACTTCACTGAAGGTAGGGGGAGGCTGCTGAGTGTCTGCCAGGCACTGCTCCCAAGACTCCCCTCCCACCTCTGTCCACCTCTGGCCAGCAGCCTCACTGGCTGCCTTTTAGGATAAATGATGCTTAGGCACTCAGTTATATCAACCTGCAAATCCCCTTGTGCTAGTCAGCCAATCAACAAACAGTGCTGCTTAATGGCAAGAGTCAGACCAAGCAGCATCTCTACCTAGCCTTGTGTCCTTGGGCCAGTGGTTAAAGTCCTCTGAGTTCAGTATGCCCCAGGGCTGTTGGGAGTAATGCCTGAAACCACAAGCAAGGGATTCTGCCAAGCTCCTAAGAGAGGTGAGAACTTATGAGGAGGAGGAGGTGGGCACTCCTGGAGAGACACAAAGTAGCTCTGAGCACAGTTGTGAGGGTCTCTCCCTGGAGGAGACAGCATAGAACAGAACTGAGGGCCAGGAGGTGAGCCGGGGCCATTCATGCTGGGCTGACAGACTTAGACTTGCAGGAGCAATGGGAAACCATCAGCAGAGGGATTGCACAGTGACAGAAAATGGAGATGAGACAACAGTGACCAGAAGCTGGACAGCAGACAGACATGCCAACTGACTTTTCCAACTAAGAAAGCAGAAGCCTCAGCCAATGGTAGGAGATGCCAGTAGCAGATGCCCAGAAAGCTCAGTGTGTGTCTGAGGAAGTGATGCAGGTGGGGCCACAACAGGTGTGTTGAGAGCTTGTAAAAGAACTGCTAGAGTCCCAGGCTTCTGTCCCAGCCTCTCCCCAGTGGCTCCACTCTTCTCTCTGACCCCTGCAGAATACCATAAGTGTATTGTCTGCAGAGGGCAACCCCAGACACCACGACCCAGGGACTGCGGGTACTGCCACAGCACAGAGTGACATACAAGTCTGACCAGAGGGAGCAATGTAGACATTTGTAGACCTGGCAGGTGCCGGCTACTCTCCCCACCCCACCCCACCAAGGGGCTGGAAGTCAGGCTGGGACCTCCAGGCATGAGCCTGGGGGAGTCCTCTCAGAAAATGGCCTGAAAGTCCTAAGAATCCAGCAGTAGGGGTTCTGCCAGTGACCTGGGTCCTCAGATGGTCTCACAGGAAAGCCCATCAGGCAAAAGGTCCACCAGGCATTTCTTTGCAACTTTCTGAGAACCTCTAATTACCTCAAAAGGAAAAGGATTGGAATATAAAGTTGTGGAAATTTCCTCCAAAGAAGACTACAAAGTCAAAGAGATGGAAAATAGAAGAGATAATAAAACTTGAAGACCGATCCAGGGGAAAGAAATTTGATGAGGAAGTGCAGAAAGAGAGCAGAGAAAGCAGAAGCAGGTCCTCAGAGAAATAAAGAAGTGTTCCCAGAGGTAGAAGATATGAATCTCCACATTAAAAGGTCACTGCACAGCAGATGAAAGAGGATCCACATTGGGGACAACCTGCTGAAGGTCTGCCGGTCCTGTGTATCTGTAAACTTGACAGAAATTTAAATGTATAAAAAGGAAAACAGAAAAGAAGGAACGGTTCCTGTCTCTCCTCAGAGAAGCCAGAGGTAAAGGAGAAATAGAGCCATCCAAGGTCGGTGGAGGAGGACGCTGGAGTGCCCTGCACACCCGCTCCTCCCTCTGGGAGAGAACCCACCCCAGCGCTCCTGCTCCAGGAGGCATCCCCAAGGTGAGCAGCGGCACCTGGATGGGGAGGGATCTCGGGAAAGAGCGGAGAGCACTCTCCCTCTCCGTGGGCTGACGGCCAGTCTCCACTAACTGGGACCCAGCCGGTGGATGGCCCATCGCCCGGGGCCCCATGCCCCCCCCCCACATCGGGGCTCACCCTTTGGCTCGCAATGCAGGTGGTCGTCCCCCAGCCGGTAGCCTGGCGCGCAGCGGCAGCGGCGCCCGCCCTCCTCCTCCAGGCAGTAGTGAGCACAGCCACCGTTTTCCGTAGAGCAGTTGGAGAAGCGCACCTCTGAGGGGACAGGGAAGAGGGCGCCGAGAAGGCGCGGTGGCTCTGCGCGCCCTGTCCCCGCCCCGCCCCGGGGAGCAGCCCGCCAGCCGCCGCCGCCCTCTCACCGTGCAGGCAGAAGCGGCCCTCCCAGCCCTGAGCGCAGTCGCAGCGGAAGCCGCCCAGGCCGTCGATACAGGTGCCACGCCCGCAGCACGGGCTGTCGCACCGGTGCTCCGGGGGCGACACCGCGCACTGGTCCCCGTCTGCCACGTGGGGTGAGGAGGGTGTCACTGGTGCCGCCGGGTCCCTCCCCGTACCCGCAGTGGCCCAGGGACCCGGAGGAGCAGGGGCACCGCGGCCAGGGGTCTGGACTGCACTCACCGTGGTACTTGGACCAGAAGGCCATCTGCGGAGAGAGAAGGGGCGGTGTTAGGGGCTGTTGGCCCACCTGGGTGAATGGAGAGCCCGTGGCGCCCCTCCCAGGTCTGGCCCAAGTCTAGCAGGGCAGCATCTAAGCAGGCAGGGGACAGAAGGGTTTCCACACTAAGAGGGGTCAACCCCAGCCTCTGGGATAGCTGCATCCTGAGTAAGGCCAGGCTCCTCCTCCTCCCACATCCCATTCGCCATGCCCTCCTCCATGCAGCTGCTACCCAGGCAGCCTCTGTAATGGAGGGGACCCAAATCCCTGTCACCCACCAGGGCAATTTGTCTCCTTCCAGCACCAGGCATCTGGTCTTTCCCTGAGCCAGCGTCCTCAGAGTCAAAGGAGGAGCAGGGGAGCATGGGTGAGGGTTCAGAAAGTCTGCTTTTCTAACTGGGTCCCTGGTGGCACTTCTACTGCTGGTCCCTGGGAGCCACTGCTGGATACCTAGGCCTCACTGCTGGCCAGAGGAACCTGGGGTGAGGTGGGGCTGCTACGGGAGGGGTGTGATGTGCCCCTGGCTGTTCCTGCACAAGATCATCTCCATCTGCTGAGTAGGCTATCTGGGGAGAGAGGTGCTGGGGATGTAGTCAAGGAGGTGGTGGCTGAGGGCAAGATAGGGAGCTGCCCAGAGTGCCCCCTCCAGCACCAAAAGCCCTTGGTGGGAAGGACATTCCTACAGACAGCTTAAAGGGAGCCCCAGGTGGCCTCACCACCCCAGGTCCTAGTAGCTGGAGTGAGATCTTGGAGCTGGAGAGGGTCTGAGTCTTGTATCAGGAAGCCCCCTCCCTTACCAAGGGCATCCCCCTGCCTCAGAGCCACCACCACGCAGCCCTGGGGCCCAGAGGACATAGACCCTTTCTCCACATTCTCTGAGCAGTCAGGTTTTGTCCCTTGAGAATCTGAACTGAAGGGCAGAGTGAGTGTGTGCACAAACGCCAGGCCATCTTGGTCACACGCACCCTGATTGGCCAGTGCAGGATGGAACCAGATGCAGTGGCCTTTGGGTCACAAAGAGAGAGAAAGCGGAGGCAGTGGGGGCCAGCTTCAGGTGGAGGGGGCCTGAACTACCTTCAGTGGGACTGGGTGGGAATTCCCCAAAATTTTTCCACATAATTGCAGAGCCTCTTTCTTGCGGTCACATGTGCCCTGACCAAGACCCCAGGGCCATTCAATCCACAGATGCACTGCAGCAAGCTGGGCAGATGAGGGGATGGTGCTCACTGCCTCCCAGGACCCCCAAGGGGCCCCAGCCTACTGCCCAGGGCCCACCCCAAGCCTAATTCTCTGGACCCAGTCAGGCAGCCTTACTGTGTTTTCCGTGTTTTGGAAAATCTCCCGAGCCTCCTCGAAATCACAGGTCTCCTCCTTGCACTCGCGCTCCAGGCTGCTGGGCCGCAGCTCCTCCAGGAAGGAGTTGGCGCGTTTGCTGCGCAGCACCTGGTGGGCCCGCTGGCTGCTGGAGAACACTGAGTCTGGGGGGCGGGGGGCTCACTTTGGTGGGGGGTCTGCAGTGAGGGGGCCTAGCTGGGGAGAGCCTAGGGTGGTCTGGGGCCCCTCAGGATCATCATTCCAGGCACAGATACCCTCCCCTCCTCCTCTACTCTCTTCCTTCTCCTCTCCTGGAGGATGGGACACTTGACATTCAGAGTGTGTGTGCTGAGACCAGCAGACCTCCCTTTGAATCTAACCCAACTTCCATGCAACCCTGAGCCAGTGTCTTCACCTCTCCAAACTTGGGTTTATTTATCAAAAAAAAAGGAAGATGAGATGATCATGTAAAACACTTAGTACAGTACCTGACCTGGGGACCAGAGGACTGTTAGGACCAGCAGATAGGAAGAAGCTGCCCTGGGCATAGCTGAGGGAGTAAGTGGTGGAGTGGGCAGGCCCTGGGAACTCTATGACATAGCCCACCCCTGGGGAAGAGTAAGGACTGAGCCCGGGGCTCCCTGCCATTACCACAGTACAATGCCCCTGGGAGGCCTGCCGTGTCCGCCTGCCTCTCATCTCACCCTGAGCTCAGAGGAGATGGTGAAGGGATGAGGGCCCCAAGGGTCCCAGAGGTAATGGGGCAGGAGGGGGCCTTACCAGGAGGAGTCGGTGTGCTGGAAACTGCCCAGATGATCAGGAGCAGTAAGAGGCTTGCAAGTTGCCACATTCTGGAGTTGCTGCCACCTGTCTGAGGAGGACTTCTGAGCTTCGAGCAGGCCCACCTGCCCCCACCCATGGAGCTGGATGAAGGGGGCTCCTGTGTATGCTAATGCCCAGCAGAAGCTGGAGTGGGGGTGGGGGTAGGGGATGTGGACTGTTCACTATTCAGACAGCCGGTTGGCAGGCCCCTCCTCCACATAGCTCAGATCACACAACCTGAGTCTGCAGGGTGAAGAGGGCACATGTAGATCAAAAGAGCTCAGCCCAGAATGCTCACGCCCTCCCCTGATGAGGGCTGGGGACAACACCATTGCTGACCTAAAGGCCAAGATAAGAGTAATAACTAATGTTTACTGGATACTCACAATGTCTCTCAAGCAATTTGTACATGGTTCTGAGGGTAGTTAGACCACCTGGTGCAAACCCAGCTCCAGGACAGCAATGGTGGAAGATATCTAACTGCTCCTTGGTGTCCTCACTTGTAAAATCGATGGAAAAACTATATTTCTGCCTCAAGGGTTACTGTGAGAATTAAATGAGCTAAGCTACATAAAGCAGTTAAATAGATTTGTATATAGCAAATGCTCAGTAAACCTTAGCATTACTATCTCAGCTAAAGTTCACCACCACCCAAGAGGTAGGTAGAGGGGGAAGTTGAGAATCATAGGAGTGAGGTAGCTCATTAAATACCCACAACCAGGAAGTGGCAGAGCTAAAACTCAAGCCCAGGCCTGTGTGGCTCCAGACCTGCAACCTTCACCCCTGCCCCACAAGCCACCAGACATACCACAAGGCCCTGCTGGCAGAAACCTAGGAGCCCTCCACTGCCCCCCCCCCGCACCCCCTCCCCAGCTGACCTCATTCTCCAGCTTCACTGACTCCCTCTAAGGCTGGCTCTGACAGTTGTTTGAGTCAGATGTAGAAGAGGGTAAGGTGGGAAGCATGGAGGGCCCGAGGCTCCACGCAGCCTCTGGTGGTGGCCTTGGGCTCCGGAGGCCCTCATCCAACCTCCACTTCCCTCAGAGTCTGGGAAAAAGGCCCATGGGAACCATGGCCTGAGAAATGCCAGCAAGGGCCTTGGCCTGACCAGTGTCAGAGCCCAGAATTCCTTCACCCCAGGCTCTAGCCAGCCTCTTGAACCCTGGCTAGAAGATTCCATCTTAGGCACCCTCCTCCAGCCCCCCTCACAGACCTGCCTCGAAGGGGACTTACTGGGGTGGGCCGCGGAGAAACTGCAAGGCTGCCCTCTCACCGCCATGATAGACTGGAACCCAAGTTAATCCATAACCAAATGTTTGCTTGGCCTCAGTGTCAGGCCTCCCTCTCCACAGACAAACAAACAAGTTCCCAGCTCAGGACAGCTCTGTTTGCTCAAAGCCCACCTCTGCCCACCAGCGGTGCCACCCAGGAGGGAGGGAGGTGAAGGGCAGGCACTGTCAAAACCACCTGCAGACGTGGCCTCATTTTGGCCTCACAGAGGCTGGCTGAAGGAGGGACATTGTCCCCCTTTTGCAGATGGGATGTTTTTACCCAAAGACACTGCAATTTGTCTCATATCGGCACAACTGGTAAGGATATCTCACCAAATCTGGGATGCCTTTAATTAAAAGATGCACCTATTTTACGTGCCAGCATAAAAGAAAAGAAACATTGTCAATTACTCAATGGCACACCATCCTGATTATGCCATGAAGATTTTTACGCCTTCATGATGTAAAAGGTGAAAAAATATGCCTCAGACTCCCTACCGCTTGGGTACTGGGCACTTGGTACCAGCCATTACTGTAACTGCCCCCTCAACACACAACTGCACAAGACTATTCCCATAACACCATTTGTCACTTGCCCAAATTCATGGAATCGATAAGTAGCAGACCTGGATTAGACCTCAGGCTGCTTTTGTGAGCAAGTGAAAAGAATAAACAGGGTTCTGCAAAGGCTGCACTCAGTTCACGACTGGAGTGCCAGAAAGGACAGGTGCAGAAATAAAGGGTTTGACCTGGAACTTTGCCCTGGCGCTGTGGTCCCTCAGTATCTTCCTTTCTGAACCAGAGACGCCCCCACCTCTTCCCTACCTTACGCCCCCCGGAAGGACTTGACTACCCTCTGCCAAGTCCCAGCCCCTGCACGAATCATGTAACCTTGCCCTGCTGGCCTCTGGTGACTGTGTCAGGAAGTCACCTGACCCAGGAGTCAATCAGATTCTCCCAGGACCAGAAACAGGGCCCTGGAGCCTTATTCCACTGTGAACCCTGGACACAGACTTTGAAGCCAGAGGCTGGGCACTCACATTTGGGCTCAATCAGAGAAAGCTGAAGAGGAGGAAGATGTAGATACACCGAGAGAGGTTGAGACCTCAGGGACCTGGGGAGCCTGAGAGAGTTGGGGTGGGTACAGCCTGACTTTGGGTTTATGGGGGTCCCTGCCCTCCTGGGAAACCCCCTCTTTCCTTAAGTTTCCTTTAGCTGGCTGGAGCAACTGGTGTTCCTTGCAAACAGATGCCTCCTACAGGGTACAGCACCATGTTCAGCTGTGCTGCCCACAAGGCCCACCGGGTAGAGGCCAGGTGGTGGGGACAGATGGCAATGCTTACCGAATTCCGAGAACAGGGAAATCAGCACAAGTGTGGCAGCCAGGGAAGCCTGCCTGGAGGAGGCAGGGCTTTAGCTGGACCTCAGAGGGCAGGCAGAAGCCAGGTAAGAGAGGTGGGAAAGGGGAGGGTGGAAGAGTCAGAGGGGGTAGAGTTTGGAGCCTCTGGGAAGTGGGGAGCCAGTGGCTGTCTGAGGCAGCTCCCTGGAGAAGGGAAGCCGTGGTGCTAACAGCTTGGGCAGGAAGCATAGAGACCATGTGCCTGACCACACGAAAACCTTATGACAATGCCTCCTGCAACCCTGTTCTTGTTCCAGGGGTCACCTCCACTCCTCTGCCTGCCATCCCTCACCTCACCTGCCAAGTGCAAGGGAATGCCTGCCCATCATCCATTCCCCACCATCTTCTCACCTCCCACTTGGCCCCCAGCCCAGCACAGCTCAGCTCCATGTGAAGTCAGCTAGGGACCACGCACAGACCTCGACCACGAATAAGCTCTGCCTGAGATGCCCACCTCCAAACCAGACCAGATGCTCAAAGCACCAGCACCCAGAAGAGCGAAGGCATCTGCCGTGGAAAAAGCGACCAGTGCTGGGGTCCCAGAGGAGTTGGGGAGCGTTTCTCTTGCTCTTCACACCTGTCTGCCTGCTGCGGCGCTGCAGTGAGGGTGCCTGTTTCATGGCCTTCTCATTGACTGCCAACGCAGGAGACCCGGGCCACATCCCTGAAGCAGGAAATGTCCCCGTCACCAGCTTTCCCCCAAGTTCTGCTGGCTCTGAGTGGTGGCACCACCTGGAGTGCAGCCAGGAATCCCGAGTCTCTGCTCACTTGCAGCAACCTTCCAGCAGAGGGCGCCGCCCGGCTCCGGCAGGAGGGTCCAGGACGCTGCTCCAAAGTGCGGTCTCACTTCACTGGGTCCACGGTGCTGACTGACCTTGTTGGTGGCCGGAGTTTTTCTTCCCAGGTGTGAGTCACCCCACAGGGGCCCGCATTCGGTCAGGTGGACCCCAGACGCTAGAGCAGAACTTGGGCATCCCGGCCAGCAGTGATTTAGAGCCGGGAAGGACCTTTGTGTGCAGGGAATTCCCTTTGTGAGCACTCATGCAAAGGAACAAGAAGGGCGCGCGGGGTGGGAGGGAGCGGAGAGACAGAAAGCTAAAACTATCAGTAGTGGGATATACAAAAACCTCATCTTTGGGGTCAGGCATCCAGTAGTGGGATATACAAAAACCTCATCTTTGGGGTCAGGCTCCCCCGAGTTTAAACCTCAGCTTGGCCCCCTCCTGGATGGGTTAACTTCCCTGGGCTTCAATTTACACCTCTGTAAGGGAGGCCAAAATAGCGCCCCCCTCGGGTGGTTGTTATGAGAAGTGAATCGTGAAGGTGGACAGGGCGGGGATTTAACAAGTGATCCATCAGTCAATGACAATTCTGTCTCCAGGGTGCTAGGATACCGCAGAGACGCCTCGGGAGGATGGAGGAAGGCGAGGTGTGTGTGGGGGCGGGGGTGGGGAGTGGTTAATTGGTGTCCCCTTTCAAAACTGCTTGAGAAGGTGAGGAGGGGGTCGACCAGGAGGGCGGTGAGGAAGGACAGCAGCAGTCAGCTCTGAACTCTGAGAGTCACCCAGATCCCTGGGGTCAGGGGCGTGTGCCTACCTAACCCAGCGTTAGCGACTTCACGGAGCAGAGTGGTTAGAGTGGACTGGGGCTGAGGCTGACCCCTGCCATTCCCCGTGCCTGTAGTCCATTCCCTCAGGTTCGGAAGCCAGGCTATGCGGGACTCACCCTAGGGGTGAAGAAATGGAGACGAATGGGTGCAGTCCAAGGTCAACATCACATTGACACATTGATTCTTTTTTTTAAAAAAATAGGTTTGGGAGTTCCTGTGTGGCTCCTTGGGTTACCAACCCAACTAGTATCCATGAAGATGCAGGTTCAATCCCTGGCCTCGCTCAATGGGTTAAGGACCTAGCATTGCTGTGAGCTGTGGTGTAAGTCCCAGACTTGGCTCAGGTTCTGTGTGGCTGTGGCGGAGACCTGCAGCTGCAGCTCCTAGCCTGGGACCTTACAGACCCTTAGCTTGGGAACTTCCATATGCCTCGGGTTCAGCCCTAAAAAGCAAAAAAAAAAATCTTGCAGTATAATTTACATACAATAAAATTCACTCTTCTTAAATGAACAGTTCTGTTTGTTTTGACAAATGTATGTAATAGTATAACCCCACTACCATGATCATTAAATGGGACATTTCTAACACCCCTCAATGTTCCCCTGTGTTTCACCCCCAGCCCCTGGCAACCACTGACCTGATTTCTGTTGCTTTTCTGGAATGGCATATAAATGGAATCTTTATATGGATAAAAGATTGAAGCTCAGAGAGTTTATTAAGCAGCTTACCTGAACACACACAGCTTGGCAGAAATTCAAAGCCTAGTCCAATCTGTATGCCAAGTGGCCACCCAAAGAAGGCAGGTTTTTGTTTTTGTTTTTGGCCCCACCTGTGGCATGTGGAAATTCCCAGGCCAGGGATGGAACACATGCCACAGCAGTGACCTGAGCCACAGCAGTGGCAAGGCCGGATTTTTAGCCCACTGTGCCACAGGAGAACTCCTAAATGGAATCTTTTTATTTTAGTTTAGTTTATTTATTTTTTGTCTTTTTGCCTTTTCTGGAGTTGCTCCCACAGCATATGGAGGTTCCCAGGCCAGGGGTTGAAACGGAGCTGTAGCCACCTGCCTACACCAGAGCCACAGCAACGCGGGATCCGAGCCGCGTCTGCAACCCACACCACAGTTCACGGCAATGTCGGATCCTTAACCCACCCAGCAAGACCAGGGATCGAACCCGCAACCTCACTGTTCCTAGTTGGATTCATTAACCACTGAGCCACGACCGGAACTCCTAAATGGAATCCTTTTAAAACTGGTTTCTCTCATTCAACATAGAGCTTTTCAGGATTCATCCATGTTGATGTCCGCATCAGTAGTTTATTTCTATCGCTGAGAAGTTTCTATTATATAGACATACCACAATTGGTTATCCATTTGCCTCTTCTTGGCTGTTAGTAAATAAAACTGCTAGAAATCCACCTACAGGCCTTTGTGTGGGTATAGGTTTTCATTTCTCTTGGGCAAACATCTAGGAATGGGATTGCTGAGTCATGTGGTAAATATGTTCACTTTTGTTAAAAAAGATAAAAAATGTTATTGAAAGTCAGAGTTCCCATCGTGGCTCAGCAGAAACGAATCTGACTGGTATTCATGAGGACACTGGTTTGATCCCTGGTCTTGCTCAGTGGGTTACAGATCTGGCATTGCTGTGGCTGTGGTGTAGGCCAGCAACTACAGCTCTGATTCGACCCCTAGCCTGGGAACCTTCATATGCCGAGAGTGTGGCCCTAAAAAGACCGCCGAAAAAATGTTACCAAAAGTGGCTTATACCATTTGGCACTGCCACCAGCAACATATGAGTGTTCTAGTGGCTCTGCATCTTCCGAGATTTGGTGTGGCCAGTTGTTTTGGTTTTGTTTTTTAGTTTTTAGCTATTCTAATAGGTGTGTTGTAGCATCACACTGTAGCTTTAATTTTCATTTTCCTCATCATTAATATGTGAAGCATCTCTTCATGTGCTTACTTGCCACTCATATATCTTCTTTGGCTATGTAACTATTTCAATCTTTGGCCTATTTTTTAAAATTGAGTTTTGAAAATTCGTATATATTCTGGCAACAAGTCCTTTGTCACGTAAATAAAATTTTCTTTCAGTCTATGGTTTGTCTTTTATCACTTAACAGTATATTTGATAAGCAAATAATTTTTGGTTTTGGGGGGTTTTTGGCTGCCCCACAGCATGTGGATGTTCCCGGGCCAGGAATCAAACCTGAGCCACAGCAGTGACAATGCCAAATCCTTAACTGCTAGGCCACCAGGGAACTCCATAATGAGCAATTTTTTTTTAACTTTGATGAAATCAAATTATCAGTGTTTTTATGGTTTGTGTCACTATGTCCTATCTAAGCAATCTTTGCTTTAGGTCACAAACATCGCAAAGGTTTTCCCTCATGTTTCTTCTAGAAGCTTTATGGTTTTAGATTTTACATTTGGATCTCCAACCCAATTTGAACATGTTAATTTTTCATTTTTTTCTTTTTAGGGCCACACCTGCAGCATATGGAGATTCCCAGGCTAGGAGTTGAATCGGAACTACAGCTACCAGCCTACACCACAGCTCACAGCAACGCCACATCCTCAACCCACTGAGTGAGGCCAGGGATCGAACCCGCAACCTCATGATTCCTAGTCAGATTCATTTTCACTGCGCCACTATGGGAACTCCTGAATATATTAATTTTTATATATGGTGTGAGGCAGGGTTTGGTTCTTTTTCTATATGTCTATCTAGTTGTTTTAGCACACTTGTAGCAAACACTATCACTCTCCAAACTGAGATGTCTTGGTATTTTGCCAAAAAGCAATTGATCATATAGGCACATATCAACATCTACATTCTACTTTATTCTATTAATCTATCCATTCCTCCTTATGCCTGTATCACACTATCCTAATTGCTTGATGGCTGCTACAAAACTCAAGTAAGTCATGAAATCAGGTAGTCTAAGTCCTCCAGCTTCGTTCATTTTCCAAATTGTTCTGGCTATTCTAGGTCCTTTGCACTTCTACACACATTTTAGAATCAGCTTGTCAATTTCTACCAAAACAATGCTTGCTGGAATTTTGACTGGGATTGAGTTGACTTTATAGAAAAATCTGGGGGGAAAGACATCTTAATATTGAATCTTCTGATCTATTAGCATGATATTTCTCTCCATATTTTTTAGGTCTTTATTAACTTCTCTCACCAAAGTCTGATAGTTTTCAGCATACAGGCTTCGAATATATTCTGTTCAATTATCACTATTTAATTAATGTTTTTAAAATGCTATATTGTAAATGGCATTCTTCTTCCTTTCTCTCTTTTTTTTTTTTTCTTTCTTTCTTTCTGGGCCAAACCTATGGCATATGGAAGTTCCCAGGCTAGGGGTGGAACTGGAGCTGCGGCTGATGGCCTACACCACAGCCATGGCAACACCAGGCCTGAGCAGTATCTGCAACCACAGCTTGCAGCAACGCCAGGTCCTTAACCCACCGAGTGAGGCCAGGGATGGAATCCGCATTCTCACAGATACTATGTCAGGTTCTTAACCTGCTGAGCCACAAAGGGAACTCCTGTAAATGGCACTTTAAACATTACAATTTACAATTGTTTGTTGCTAGTGTATACAAATACAACTGTTTTGATATAGAGACTTTTCAATTTTATGGAGAAACAACACATAACATTGCATTTGTTTAAATTATGTAACATAATGATTTGATATATGTATATATTGCAAGATGATCATCACCACAATAAGTTTAGTTAACATCTATCACCTCATCTAGTTACAATTTTTTTCTTGTGATGAATAAATGAGATTTACTCTCATTGCAATTTTCATATACGCATACAGTATTGTTAACTATAGTTACCATATGCATACACTATTGTTAACTATAGTTACCATAACATCCCCAGAGTTATTTATCTTGTAACTGACCACCTTCACCCATTTCCTCCACTCCCCTTCTGTCAAGCACCAATCTGGTTCCTTAAGCTTTGACCTAAGTTTTTTTAAATTTCACATATGAATGAGATCATACAATACTTACCTTGAGACTGAGTTCTCAATCCTGCAAACATTTGCAAGAGTGACCAACCATCCCAGTTTGTCTAGGATGTCCTGATTTTAGCACTAAAAGCCCTACATTTGGAAAACTCTTCCCTGGAACAAGAAACTCCCAGTTTTTATTGACAAGCACAGAAGGTTAGCAGAAAGGCACAAAACCTAAAGGTGGCCCACCCCCACAAAGAGGGGCTGAAAGCAACCGGCTTTAGAGCCAAGTGGACGTAGCACTTTCCCTAGTTCCTGCTGCTGCTGGGAACCACAATTTGCAGTTCACAGTAATGGATTATCCATTCTTACCCCTCAACTGGTGATGCAACTTAAGTGCACTGTAGTCTGGAGTGTGAACCCCCACTTTGCCTTTGTATGGTTGTTGTGATCTATAGAGACAGAGCTAGTAGAATTTTCAACACGGTGAATGATGTGCCCATGTTTAAGAGTTCAGATAATGAAAATGAGAATGATAACAATACCAATCAATGTTGTCAGAAAACAGACATAATGATCTTTTTTTTTTTTGTCTTTTTGTTTTGCTATTTCTTTGGGCCGCTCCCGCGGCATATGGAGGTTCCCAGGCCAGGGGTTGAATCGGAGCTGCAGCCACCGGCCTATGCCAGAGCCACAGCAACTCGGAATCCAAGCCGCGTCTGCAACCTACACCACAGCTCACGGCAACGCCGGATCGTTAACCCACTGAGCAAGGGCAGGGACCGAACCCGCAACCTCATGGTTCCTAGTTGGATTCGTTAACCACTGCGCCACGATGGGAACTCCATGATCTTTTTTTTTTTTTCTTTTTTTTTAGGGCCGAACTCTCAGCATTATGGAGGTTCCCAGGCCAGAGGTCTAATTGGAGCTGTAGCCACCAGCCTATGCCACAGCCACAGCAATTTGGGATCTGAGCCACGTCTGCAACCTACACCACAGCTCACAGCAACACTGGATCCTTAACCCAATGAGCAAGCCCAGGGGTTGAACTCACACCCTCATGGATATTAGTCAGGTTCATTAACCGCTAAGTCAAGATGGGAACTCCAAAGATGGCCATTTAGAAGACTAAATGACTGTGTTATTTTAAAGACAGCTGACATAACATATACAGCTGGGTTAGAGAGGTTAAAAAAAATCAAAAAGAGCATATGCACAACATGGAGAGAGGAATTTGGGATTGGGCATGGTGGAGAAAGGAATGTGAAAGCTCATGTAGAAACTGATACAAGTCCCCAATGAGACAGGCAAGTGCTTCTAAAGTAATCAAAAGAGGTTTTTTTGGTCTCCCTCAAAGACACCAATTTGCAGTTGAAAAGAGTGGCCATTGGAGGAATCAGGCTCTCAGACTTCAGACTATACCAAAAAGCTACAGTCATCAAAACAGCATGATACTGGTACAAACACACACACATAGATCAGTGGAACAGAATAGAGACCTAGAAATAAACCCATTCATTTATGATTAATTAGTCTATGACAAAGGAGGCAAGAATATATAATGGAGAAAAAAATTCTCTTTAATAAGTGGTGCTGGGAAAACTGAACAGCTCCATAGAAAAGAATGAAATTAGAACACTCTCTAACACCATACACAAAAATAAACTCAAAGACCTAAATGTAAGGCTGGAAATCATACAACTCCTAGAAGAAAACATAGGTAGAACACTCTCTGGGAACACATGGGGCTCCCAGGCCAGGGATCAGATCTGAGCCACAGCAATGACCCAAGCTGTGGAAATGCCAAATCCTTAACTCATTGCACCAGGCTGGGGATTGAACCCACATCCCAGTGCTCCCAAGGGGCCACTGATCCCACTGTCCCACAGTGGGAGCTCCCACAACACATTTTGCATGAATCATAGCAATGTTTTTTTTTTTTAAGCTGTCTCTTAAAGCAAAGGAAATAAAAGCAAAAATAAACAAATGAGACCTAATGAAACTAAAAGCTTTGCACAGCAAAGGAAACTTTTAACAAAACAAAAAGACAACCTACTGAATGGGAGAAAATATTCACAAACAATATGACAAATAGGGGTTAATATCAAAAAATATATGCATACTTCATACAACTCAACACTGAAAAAACAACCTGATTAATAAATGGGCATGGATTTCACGCTGTGGCACAGTGGAAACAAATCCAACTAGTGTCTATGAGGATCTGGGTTTGATCCCTGGCCTCGCTCAGTGGGTTGGGGATCCGGCATTGCTGTGAGCTGTTGTGTAGGTTGAAGATGCAGCTTGGATCCCGAGTTGCTGTGGCTGTGGTGTAGGCCAGCAGCTGTAGCTCCTTCAACCCCTAACGTGGGAATTTCCATATGCCGCTGGTGCAGCCCTAAAAAGCAAAAAAAAGAAGAAGAAGAAGAAGAAGACGAAAGAAAGAAAAGGGCAGAAGAATTGAATAGACCTTTTTCCAAATAAGACATTCAGATGGCCAACAGGCACATGAAAAAGTGCTCAACATCATTAATAATCAGAGAAATGTGAATTAAAACCACAATGAGATGTTATCTTAAACCTTCAGAATGGCTGTCATCAATGAGAACACAACAATGAGCAGTGAGGATATAGCGAGAAGGGAACTCTTGTACACTGTTGGTGGGGACATAAATTCATGCAGCCACTATGGAAACCAGTATGGAATTTTCTCAAAAGGCTAAAGACAGAGTTACCATATGACCCAGAAATTCCACTCCTGGGTATATATATGAAGAAAACAAAAGCACTAATTCAAAAAGATACATGCACCCCAATGTTCATAGCAGCATTATTCACAACTACCAAGATGTGGAAGAATCCTAAGTGTCCATCAACAGATGAATAGATAAAGAAGATGTGGTACATATATACAATGTAATATTAGCCATAAAAAAGAATGAAATAATGCCATTTGCAGCAACATGGATGGACTTGGAGGGCATTATGATAAGTGAAATGTCTGACAAAGACAAATACTATATGACATCACTTATATGTGGAAACTAAAAAACACAACAAAACTAGTGAATATAACAAAAATGAAAGAGACTCACAGGTATAGAGAAAAAACTAGTGGTTACCATTGGGGAGAAGGAAGAGGGGAGGAGCAAGATAGGGGTGGGGGGTTAAAAGGTACAAACTATTATGTATAAAATAAATAAGCTTCAAGGATGTATTGTACAGCACAGGGAAATACAGCCAATATTTTATGATAACTATAAATGGAACATAACTTTTAAAAGTTGTGAATTATGGAGTTCCCATCGTGGCTCAGTGGTTAATGAACCCAACTAGTATCCATAAGGATGTGGGTTTGATCCCTGGCCTCACTCAATGGGTTAAGTATTTGGCACTGCCATGAGCTATGGTGTAGGCTGCAGATGAAGCTCGGAATTGGTGTTGCTGTGGCTGCAGTATAGGCTGGTAGCTACAGCTCTGATTTGAACCCTGGCCTGGGAACCTCCATATGCCACAGGTATGGTGCTAAAAATACAAAAGACAAAAAAAAATACAATGACACATCACCTCACACAAGTCAGAATGGCCATCAGTAATAAGTCTACAAATAAAAAATTATGGAAAAAGAATGTGTATATATGTGTATATGTGTGTGTGTGTGAGAGAGAGAGAGGGAGAGAGAGAGACTGGGTCACTTTGCTGTACAATAGAAATTGACAGAACATTGTAAATCAACTATAATAGAAAAAATAAAAATCTTAAAAAAAAAATGCTGGAGAGGGTGTGAGGAAAACGGAATCCTCCAACGCTATTCGTAGGAATGTAAACTGGTACAACCACTATGGAAAACGGTATGGAGGTACCTCAGAAAACTAAATATGGAACTAACATATGATCCAGCAATCCCATTCCTGGGCATATATCTGGACAAAATTATAATTCAAAAAGATATGTGGGAGTTCCCATCATGGCTCAGCAGAAACGAATCTGACTAGCATCCATGAGGATGCAAGTTTGATCCCTGGCCTTGCTCAATGGATTAAGACTCCGGCATTGCCCTGAGCTGTGGTGTAGGTCACAGACGTGGCTCATATCCCGAGTTGCTGTGGCTGTGGTGTAGGCTGGCAGCTGAAGCTCCAATTCAACCCCTAGCCTGGGAACTTCCATATGCCACAGGTGTGGCCCTAAAAAGACCAAAAAAAAAGAAGATATGTGCACCCCTATGTTCATTGCAGCACTATTAACAATAGCCAAGACATGGAAACAACCTAAATGTCCATCAACAGATGAATGGGTAAAGATGTGGTACATGCATACAATGGAATATTACTTAGCTATAAAAAGAATGAAATATTGCCATTTGCAGCAACATGGATGGAACTAGTGATTCTCATACTAAGTGAAGTCAGTCAGAAAGAGAAAGACAAATAACATGTGGTATCGCTTATATGTGGAATCATAAATATGGCACAAATGAATGTATCTACAAAACAGAAACAGACTCCCAGACACAGAGAACAGACTTGTGGTTGCCAAGGTGGAGTGCAGGAGAGAGTGGGATAGACTGTGAGTTTGGGGTTAGTAGATCCAAACTATTACATTTAGAATGGATAAGCAATGAGGTCCTACTGAAAGGAAATGCATATATTTTTATCATTGGGTCACTTTGCTCTACAGCAGAAATTGGCACAACATTATAAATCAACTATAACGAAAAATTTTTAAAAACTTTTTTGCCTCCTTCTTAAGTACTTAATTTGAAAAATGGGGTTTCACATTGTCTTTTAGATTTTTATTAAGATTTTAATGAAACCAGAAAAAACAAATATTTTTTGGTTTTGATATCTTATCCAAATACAAAGGCGATTTTGCTCATCTGTCTACATATTTGGCAGACAGGGCAAGTGTAGTTCTGTGAACTCCATTCAGCCTACAAACTCCAACAGAGAAAATTCAAAGGCCTTACCTGCTAACTGTCTTTTGCAACTCGTACACAGTGTGGCTATGGGGGTGAGGGCTACTTCGTGGGATACCAAAGCTCTCACGATGAAAGGTTTGGTGACTTCCACCTCCTCAAAACATGCAAAAGCACTTAATGAGCTAAGTAACATTCTAGATGGAAGGAGAGGGTCTCCATTAGACATGATGGTTGTCATTGTTGTCAGAAAAGATGTTAAAAAGTTGCCTGGGAGTTCTTGGTGTGGTACAGCGGGTAAGGGGATCTGGCCTTGTCTCTGTGGCAGTGCAGGTTTGATCATCGGCCCAGCATAGTGGGTTATGTATCCAGCATTGCCACAGCTATGGCATAGGTCATGGCTGTGGCTTAGATTCAATCCCTGGCCCAGGAACTTCCATATGAAGCAGGTATGGCCGGGAAAACAAAACGAGTTCCTGTCGTGGCACAGTGGTTAACGAATCCGACTAGGAACCATGAGGTTGCGGGTTCGGTCCCTAGCCTTGCTCAGTGGGTTAAGGATCTGGCATTGCCGTGAGCTGTGGTGAGGGTCGCAGACGTGACTCGGATACCGCGTTGCTGTGGATCTGGCGTAGGCAGGTGGCTACAGCTCCAATTAGACCCCTAGCCTGGGAACCTCCATATGCCATGGGAGCGGCCCAAGAAAACGCAAAACAAAACAAAATGTCACCAGAAAAGGACAACCAATTTAAGTAGGATTTTATTATATCTTTTCTAAAATTGGAAGTTATTTGTAATTTCATAAGTTCAAACAGCACTGTGTTTTAACACTATTTTCCCCAAAAGAGAGGTTTAACTTATGATATCCAGTGAGCTTCAACATGTTTAAAAGAAAGGACATTTTTAAACAGGGATATCTTACCTAATGAATTACCAGATGCAAAGGAGCTACCAAAACCAGTCTGGTGGTACAAAGCACGTGGACATTTCTGGAGAGCTGGACACTAATTCTTATGATCTAAAAACCTGCTGCTTTATGACCCTAAGGATTCCATGCTCAGATGATTTTATTGAGGGATTGTTTCCTTGATGCCATCACGCTGGCCTGACAGCCAGAATCAGTGTAACGAGGGTTGAATAACAGCAAAATTCCAAGTCAAAGAATTTTATGTTTGACCACATTCTGCTTGATCACTACCTAGAAGAAAGATTTCCTAAAGACTGCAGGCAAGGAGATGGAAGGAGGTAAAAGAGACTCTGTACCGTAGGACAGAAATGTCATTTTTTTTTTTAATGATACTTATTTTAAAAGGGACATTGGGAATTCCCATCTTGGCTCAGTGGTAACCAACCTGACTAGGATCCATGAAAACGCAGGATGGACCCTTAGTCTTGCTCAGTAGATTAAGGATCCGGCCTTACCCTGAGCTGCCGTGTACCTCACAGACGCGGCTTGGATCCGGTGTTGCTGTGGCTCTTGTGTAAACTGGCAGCTTTAGCTCTAATTCGACCTCTAGCCTTGTGCTTTTTAGGGCCGCACCCACGTCATGTGGAAGTTCCCAGTCTAGGGGCAGATCGGAGCTACAGCTGCCTTCCTTTGCCACAGCCGCAGTAGACCTGTCACTGGAATACAGGTCTACTCTGCCTCTGGCGCTGCGTTTAAGTCCCAGGGATGCAGAGCCAACTGAGACGTGGTTGCTGCCCTCTAGGGACTCTCAGTTGAGTGAAAAAACCAGATACAAAACTGGCAACAGAGCCACGTGGAGGGCGCGGGAGGGAGGTTCTCCAAGCAACCCTGGGGCGGGCCCTACCTGGCCCTGAGGAGGCCCCCGGGGAAGGCTTCCCGGAGAAGGTCAGCTCGAACAGGATCGCGAGGGCGGGGGCGGGGCTGGAATCCCAAGGGGCGTATGAAGTGAAAAGCCAGGCCTGCGCCCAGCCGCTCACCGGAGGACTGGCTCCCAAGGACCCACGTCTCCCTCCTGGACCCCGATCCCCCGCGCCCCGGCCCATCCTTCGGCGAGGCATCACGCCAGCAGCGCCGGTCTCCCGGCTCCGCAGAGGTCGGGGCTGCGAGGGCTGCGGGTGCGCGGTGATCCGAGCCCCTTAGGCCCCGCGCGGCCGCCGTCACACCCCCACCTCCGCCAGCCCCTCGGCCATCCCGCCAGCCCCGAGCCCGCCCGGCGCCCTGCGCCCCGCCGCCTCGCCCGGGCGTGTGCTGGCTGCGCGCCTGCAGCTGAGTCAGCCTGTGAGTCAGCGCTCCCGACCGCTGGCCGCCGCGTCTGGGATGCAGCCGGGACTGGCGCGGGGAGGCGACAGGGGGCAGGGAGGGGAGGATGGGGGAGGGTAGAGGGAGGGAGGGAGGGCCCTTTCCAAACCCAGGGTTTGCCACCTATGGCCTGCGGGTCATTTGTTCAGCCTGGGAGCTAAAAATGGTTTCTATTTTTATTTTTTTTTAATGTTTGAGAAATACCAAAAAAATGATTTATTTCGTATCAGGAAAATTATACAAAATTCGTATTTCAGTGTCCTTGAAAACTTTTATTGGAACAGTGGTGCTAATTTGTTTCTGTATTGCCCATGGCTGATTTGCACGCCAGGTGCGGAGCTGGGCAGTTGTGTGGCCCCTTGAGCCTAGACTCCAAGCTCCGTACCTTCCCAGGAGGCTTGCTGTCTGCATTCTGGAGGGCGCTCAGCCCTGCTGCTAAGGAGACAACTCAGTCTGTGGACAGTGCGTTCTGGGGTGGTGGCGGCCGGGGACACTGTCCTGAGGCGGATTCCGACCCAGGCAATAATTCCAGCCCAGCTAAGCTAGCCCAGGTTTTGTCAACCGGCAGGAGAGCCCTCAGCACAGGCGCCCCCAGTCTCCCTCCGTGAGGGCTGAACTTGTCGGGCTCTGGGGCAGAGGGCTCCCCGGTACTGCCTGGGAGTTGTGTTCCTCCCCATTTCTGGAACCCCTGTACTCTGCTGCGTGGCAAGGTTTTGTTCCTCCCCATTTCTGGAATCCCTGTACTCTGCGGTGTCGCAAGGTCCCCCATGGGGCCACATACTCCCAGCTGCGTGGGTGTTGCTCCCGGTTACCCATTAACCAGCTAGTCCTCTCATAAAGTTTCAAGGAAGTCAGGCCTGCACATTTATTGCCTAGTGGATCCGAGAAATGTGACATGCCTTATCACCTGCAGCCTGGAGCAAACTGTCTTGGTGACCCAGGTTCTGGCCTTATGACAGCTGTGGTTTAAGGCAGTGTTTTTCAAAGAGAAGGAAGGAAGGAAGGAAGGAAGGAAGGAAGGAAGGAAAGAAGGAAGGAAGGAAGGAAGGAAAAAAGGAAGGAAAGAAAGAAAGAAGGAAGGAAGGAAAAAAGAAAGGAAAGAAAGAAAGAAGGAAGGAAGGAAAGAAAAGAAAAGAAAGAGAAAGAAAAGAAAGAAAGAAAAGAACCTCCACAATCCTCAGTAAGAAATAAGTTTTGCATGGTAAGAAAGTTTCACAAAACTACCCCTATTACAATGAGGCACTCTATAGCTATTGTCTATTCCTTTTTCTCTCTCTCTTTGAAAGAAAAGCTTCCTAGAAGATATATTTTTATAGAGACTGTTGTGGAAAGTGTCAAACACAGAAAAGTCAAGTAGTGTAATCAAATTCCACACACCAGTCCCTTAGCTTCAGCAATGAACGTTTTGTCCATCTCATTTCATCTATTCTCCTCCCTTTTTCCTTGAACAACTTTCTGTTTTTTAAAAAATGATAACCATGAAACACTAAATTGATTTTATGACTTACTTAATGCAACACAAATGTGTTTGGTGGCATCCAGACAGATGTCTTGTCTCTTTTCAATACAAAGCACAGCAGCAAGAAAGGAGAGACTTCCTTTTGGCAGAGACTTCCTAGCTCTCAGTCACCATGATACTTCTTGACTTCTTTTGACCTAATTCGGAGCCCCCAACTTCCATGGGTAATTAATACGCTTAGCTGTTTGTTTATACCTGATATGTATTGACTCCCCAGGGAACTGTGATAACATGGATGGGGGGAGGGGAGAAACAGGAGATAGGAAGGACTGACTTTTCAGTGTACCGTTTGAATTTTTTTTTTTTTTTTTCAATAGACGTACCTGCAACATGTGGAAGTTCCCAGGCTAGGAGTCGAATTGGAGCTGCAGCTGCCTGCCTATGCCATAGCCATAGCAACGCAGGATCTTGAGCCATGTCTTGGACCTACACCACAGCTCAGGGCAATGCTGGATCCTTAACCCACTGAGCAAGGCCTGGAATCGAACCCTCATCTTCATGGATACTAGTCGGGTTCGTTACCACTGAGCCACAACGGGAACTCTGTATAGTACTTTAAACATTTAAAGAACTTTTCACAAAACTACCATGAGATACCACCTCACACCAGTCAGAATGGCCATCATTAATAAATCCACAAATAACAAGTGCTGGAGGGGCTGTGGAGAAAAGGGAACCCTCCTGCACTGTTGGTGGGAATGTCAACTGGTACAGACACGATGGAGAACAGTTTGGAGATACCTTAGAAATCAATACATAGAACTTCCATATGACCCCGCAATCCCACTCTTGGGCATCTATCCGGACAAAACTCTACTTAAAAGAGACACGTGCACCCGCACGTTCATTGCAGCACTATTGACAATAGCCAGGACATGGAAACAACCCAAATGTCCATTGACAGAGGATTGGATTCAGAAGAGGTGGTATATATACACAATGGAATACTACTCAGCCATAAAAAGAATGACATCATGCCATTTGCAGCAACATGGATGGAACTAGAGACTCTCATCCTGAGTGAAATGAGCCAGAAAGACAAAGACAAATACCATATGATATCACTTATAACTGGAATCTAATATCCAGCACAAATGAACATCTCAGAAAAGAAAATCATGGACTTGGAGAAGAGACTTGTGGCTGCCTGATGGGAGGGGGAGGGGGAGGGAGTGGGAGGGATTGGGAGCTTGGGCTTATCAGACACAACTTAGAATAGATTTACAAGGAGATCCTGCTGAATAGCATTGAGAACTTTGTCTAGATACTCATGTTGCAACAGAACAAAGGGTGGGGGAAAAATGTAATTGTAATGTATACATGTAAGGATAACCTGACCCCCTTGCTGTACAGTGGGAAAATAAAAAAATTATATATAAAAAAAGAACTTTTCAGAGGTACACAAAGATCTCAGGAACAAATGTAACAGTCCTGTACCTGTCACCAAGTTCATGCCCTCTGACTTTGTCCCACTCCCCCGCCCCCCATAGCTCCAACCAGCTCAGCACTGCCTGGGGAGTGGACAAAGCCAAAGAACTAGCATTTCAAGCAGCAGTGACAACTGATCCCATCAAAACTTGAGTTGAAATTTATTTGCCATTCTGTAGACTGTCCCCTCCTGACCCTATCTACCAGCACCCAGTCTTTTTTTTTTTTTTTGGCTGCTTTTCAGCATGTGCAGTTCCTGCACCACAGCAACCTACTTAGCAGCACTGTCAACTCCAGTTCCTTAACCCGCTGTGCCAGGCCAGACATTGAACTTGTGCCCCAGGGTTCTAGAGATACCCCTGACACCGTTGTACCACAGTGGGAACTCCCACCCAGTCTTTTTATTTTCAAAATCTGGAATTACCACAAAGTTGCCAATGTGACACCCTTCACTCAGATCACCCTAACGTTAATGTCTCTTGTGACCACAGTATAAGGATCAAAGCCAGGAAATATACAATGACATAATACTATTAACTCATTTATTGAACTTATTTGAATTTTGCCAAATGTCCCACTAAAGTCCTGTTTTTGGTCCAGGATTCCATTCAGAATCCCATACATCATTTAGTTGTCATGTCACCTTTGTCTCCTCCCATCTGGGCCAGTTCCTCAGCCTTTCCACATCACTTCGACATTTTGGCCAGTTATATTGTAAGACATTCCTCATTTTTTTTTGTTTTTGTTTTGTTTTGTTTTGTTTTTGGAGGGGGGGCACACCTGCTGCATGTGGAAGTTCCCAGGCTAGGGGTTGAATTGGAACTGCAGCTACAGGCCTATACCACAGCCACAGCAACACCAGATCTGAGCTGCATTTGCGACCTGCCCCGCAGCTTGCAATAACACCTGATCCTTAAACCACTGAGCAAGGCCAGGGATCAAACCCAAATCCTCACAGAGACTGTGTTGGGTTCTTAACCCGCTGAGCCACAAGGGGAACTCCCTCACTTTGGGTTTATCTGATGTCTTTTCATTACTAGATTGAGGTTATGCACCAGGGCGAGAACACCACGGAAGTGATGTTGTGCCTGTCAGGACACCACATCAGGGGTTGCTGATGTGCCTCATTACAGGGATATCTCATTTTATTGCTCTTTGCTTAACTGCACTTCACTGATGTTGGTTTTTTTTTTTTTTTTTTTTTTTTTACAAATTGAAGTTTGTGGCTACACTGTGTCAAGTAAGTCTATCAACACCATCTTCCCAACAGCATTTGCTCACTTTGTGTCACTGTGTCACATTTTGGCTGTTCTCACAGTATTTCAGAATTTTCCTTATTTTTATGCTGGTCTATGACCAGTGATCTTTGGTGTCCCTACTATGACTCACTGAAGGCCCAGAAGATAGTCAGCACTTTTTAGCTGACTAAGTATTTTTATTTTTTAAAATTCTTTTGTCTTTTTAGGGCTGCGCCCTCGGCATATGGAGGTTCCCAGGCTAGGGGTCCAAATGGAGCCTACGCCAGAGCCACAGCAACGCGGGATCCAAGCTGAATCTTCGACCTACACCACAGCTCACAGAAACGCCGGATCCTTAACCCGCTGAGCAAGGCCAGGGATCAAACCCTTGTCCTCATGGATGCTACCTGGGTTGGTTAACCACTGAGCCATGACAGGAACTCCCAATAAAGTTTTTTTTTTTTTTGTCTTTTTGTCTTTGTTGTTGTTGTTGTTGCTATTTCTTGGGCCGCTCCCTCGGCATATGGAGGTTCCCAGGCTAGGGGTTGAATCGGAGCTGTAGCCACCGGCCTACGCCAGAGCCACAGCAACTCGGGATCCGAGCCACGTCTGCAACCTACACCACAGCTCACAGCAATGCCGGATCGTTAACCCACTGAGCAAGGGCAGGGACCGAACCCGCAACCTCATGGTTCCTAGTCGGATTCGTTAACCACTGCGCCACGATGGGAACTCCCCAATAAAGTATTTTTAAATTAAGGTATGTACATTTTTTTCAGACATAATGCTATTGCACACTTAACAAACTACAGTACAGTGTAAGCACAACTTTTATATGCTCTGAAAAACAGGCAGTTCATGCCTGTGACTCATTTAGTTTCGATATTTGCTTTATTGCAGTTGTCAGGAACCCAACCCAAAATATCTCCTAGGTACAACTGGACTAGTTGTGGTAACTTTGATCTCTTGGTTAAAGTGATGTCTCCCTGAGGTTTTTCCTCTGTAAAGTCACTATTTTCCTTTGTAATTAACAAACATCCCATGGGGAGTAGCTTTATGATTAGGTAAATATCCTGTTTATTTCCGACATTTTCCCTCTAATTTTAGAATCCATCAACAATTATTGTTCACAACAGTTATTACTATGGTTTTTACCAAATGGTGATTTTTCCATAACCATTGCTCTTTCTACATTTGTTAACTTGAATTCTGTTGTACAAAAGAGCTGTCTTCCCTCTATGTATTTATTTATTCCATTATTTTATAACTGGACTTTTGGAGGTTTGTTTCATTCTATGGGTTATAACCCATTACTATTACTTCTATATTTTTCTCAAATGGTACCACATTTGACTACTGGGAGCTCCTTCCAGGTGGTCCCTGTGTCTTCATGGCCCCCATCAGCCTTACTGTCTGACACAAGGTGTTCCAGGCTCACCTCATACTTTCCCTGCTCCAGCTCAGAATCAACCCTTTTTCTAGGAGCCCTAGTTTGTTTTATTGGAGAACAGTGTTTAGAAAGTAAGATCTGGGCATGAGTCAGATTAAACTGGCTTAAATGAAAATGCAGACCTGAGCTGGCACTGAGGCAGCTTGGGAAGGAGAAGGGCAGCTATGCAGGGCCAAGAAGAGAGGCAGGGAGACAAATGGATGGTGAGACAGGTGAGCCAGAGCGAGCCTAGGCAGGGAGGGCAGCCTGGTACTCAATCCTTGGCTGGGGCTCCTTGGGGAGCATGGCCTCCCTGCAAATGAAAGGTGGGATTCAGAGCAGCAGTGCCCCCACCCAGTCCACTGTGCTCCTTGCAAAGCTTACCCCTGGGGGGTACACCTGGGGCTGGAGTTGAAAGGGAGAGGATAATTTTTATTTTCTTTGCATTAGTATTGTGTGATTTTATTTTATTTTATTAATTTATTTTTGTATTTTAGGGCCACACCCACAGCATATGGAGGTTAGCAGGCTAGGGGTCCAACCAGAGCTACAGCTGCCAGCCTATGCCACAGCCACAGCAACACCAGATCCGAGGCCCATCTGCGACTTACACCACAGCTCATGGCAAGATCCTAACCCAATGAGCAAGGCCAGGGATCAAACCCGCAACCTTATGGTTCCTAGTCAGATTCGTTTCTGCTGTGCCATGATGGGAACTCCCTGATTTTTTTTTAAACCACAGCATCTATTATTTTGAAAACTGTACAGAAAAGATCTATTATTCTGTTTTTTCTTTAACAATGTCTGTATTACTTCCTTTCCTCAATCTGAAGAACAGTGGAGGGGACATAGGTGGATTCTTACAGAGGGGCTCAACCACCACAAAATGATTGTGTGGGAGTCCACCTGCACTCCAGTTCCCAGTGATGAAATCCTCAGGCCTCAGAGAGATAGGGGCTTCCAAACTCTCCTGATTGCCACTTGAAGAAAAAATGCTGGAGAGGGTGTGGAGAAAAGGGAACCCTCCTACACTGTTGGTGAAATATAAACTGGTAAAGCTATTATGGAAAACAGTATTGAGGTTCCTCAAAAAGATAAAAATGGAGTTGCCATATGATCCAGCAATCCCACTCCTGGGCTTATATCCAGAGAAAATTCTAATTTGAAAAGATACATGCACTCCTATGTTCATGGCAGCACTATTCACAATAGCCAAGACCTGGAAGCAAACTAAATGTCCATTGACAGATGAATGGATAAAGAAGACATGCTACATATACACAATAGAATATTACTCCATAAAAAAAGAATGAAATGCCATCTGCAGCAACATGGATGGACCTAGAGATTATCATACTAAATGAAGTCAGTCAGAAAGAGGAAGACAAATACCATATCACTCATATGTGGAATCTAAACTATAACACAGATGGAGTTCTGTGTTTCCATTGTGGCTCAGTGGAAACAAATCTGACTAGCATCCATGAGGACACAGATTCAATCTCTGGCCTCGCTCAGTGGTTTAAGGATCTGGCGTTCCTGTGAGCTGTGGTGTAGGGCTCAGATTCAATTCAGATCCCATGTTGCTGTGGCTGTGGTATAGGCCAGTGGCTACAATTCCGATTTGACCTCTAGCCTGGGAACCTCCACTTGCCATGAGTGTGGCCCTAAAAAGATTAATAAATAAATAAATAAATAAATAATGAATTTATCTGTGAAACAAATGGAGTCA
Organism: Phacochoerus africanus; assembly: GCF_016906955.1. Classification (NCBI taxonomy): domain Eukaryota; kingdom Metazoa; phylum Chordata; class Mammalia; order Artiodactyla; family Suidae; genus Phacochoerus; species Phacochoerus africanus. Next base: position 89,472,053 of record NC_062546.1, read on the forward strand.
CAAACATAGAGAATTGACTTGTGGCTCTCAAGGGGTAGGGATGGAGGGCTTTGGGGTGAGCAGACTATTATATACAGAATGGATAAACAACAAAGTCCTACTGTATAGAGCAGGAAAGTATATTCAATATCCTGTGATAAACCATGATGGAAAAGAATATGAAAAATATATATATGTATAAACCACTTTGCTGGACAGCAGAAATTAACACAACCTTGTAAACCAACTATACTTCAATAAAGACTTTTTTTTTTTTTTTCTTTTTAGGGCTGCATTAGTGGCATACAGAGGTTCCCAGACTAGGGGTTGAATCGGAGCTACAGCTCCTGGCTTACACCACAGCCACAGCAACGGGGGTTGAGCCCCATCTGCAACCTACACTACAGCTCATGGCAATGCTGGATCCTTAACCCACTGAGCAAGGCCAGGGATCAAATCAGCATCCTCATGGGTCCTAGTCAGGTTCATTAACTCCTGAGCCAGAAAGGGAACTCTAGATTTTTTTTTTTAGTGTCAAGAGCTGGATGAAATTAGGCTAAGGGTCATAAAGAGATTTCCTACCCTTATTCTATAGTCTGAAATTTCTAATGTTGGTGTCCTTAGGCTGTTTAAAATAACATAAATGTTTTGTCCTTCATCTGCCTATGCAACCAGTTACTCAGCAAACATGCACAGCTGGTCCTATTCAGAAGCAGGCAAACAAGATGAAGGTAGGAGTGCTTTCTGCCTCCTTGGAAAGCAGCCTATAAGCAGCTGTAGAGGCCCTTGTAATGACAGAGATGAGCAGAGTGGGAGTGAGGGCTGGCAGCCTGGCAGGATGGGAGTGTGACTATAGGAAACTCTTCTTTCTGAGTCTCGGTTTCCTCCCCCAGAAAATGGAGCAGCTAAGACCTGCTCCCCTGGGTCGTCAGCATATGGGAGGCTGGGGAGGTCTGTGGAGGGAGCAGGAAAGGAGAAGGGATCCGTCAGCAGAACTGCAAGCCTTAGAGGTGGGGCTGGTTGAGGTTTTGGGTCTGGGGAGCAGGGATTTATGAGAATGACTATGAGGGACTAGAGGTGCAGAGGCCTCACAACTGGAGGTCACATAACAGAATTTAAACTTCATCCTATGGGCAAGGAGGCCAGTGAAGTGCTCCATGAAGGGGAGTGCCATGGCCAGATCTGTATCCTTTACACTGACTCAAGAGATTCCTTCAGCCACAATGAAACTGGTCAAAATCTGACACTAGGCGCTTGGAAGACATCCTGTGAGGTGACTCAGGGATAGAAAAGGGAAGCTGGGGTTTCCAGTGAAGGCCTGACAGGGAAAGCAGGCAGGCTGAGGCATGAAGGCAGCCAAGTCCAGGGCTGTCCAGGCTCTTGAGACCTGGCCCTGAGGTCAGCCTCTGCAGGTCTGCCCTGGAGAATCGCTTCACATGGACCCAGGACTTTTGGGCCCTGAACCCTCATGGGGGCCAGGTATTCAAGCAAGCAAGGTGGATGTCACCATACAGAGACACACAGGTCCAAGCTGGAATCCTTCCTCTTCTACCTACATATTAGGTGACTTTAGCAAAGTCAGTTAACTCTGGCCTGGCCTGCAGTTTCCTCACTGTTAAATGCAGGGAGTGGAGAGCATGAAGGAGTTAACGTGTTTAAAGTCTGCTGTAAGTCCCCAGTAATAAGTCACTCTTAATGTGATCGCATGGTCTTCTTTTATAGATGAGATGGCTGAGGTCAGAGAGGTTAAGGTACTTGCCCAAGGCTGCAGGACAGGCAGAACCAGGAGCCAGGCGGTGGTCTGACCACGCAGCCCACGTTTATTCCCGAGCTGCTGCCACGCCAGGCCTCGCTTCCACAAGAGCCTGGGGCTGCCCCCAGCCAGGAACGACGTGGTCCTTTACCCCTAGTCCCCCATCGCTTGTGCAGCGGTGAGTCACCGCCCCCACGCCTGTGAGGAGAACCCCCTCCCCAGCTGCCCAGACCTGGTTGCCAAGCAACAAGACACAACAGACGTAAACACACGATCCCTGCGGTACCCGTGAAGCTGTACTTTCCCCGCCCCTCAGCCTTCCCACGGCTTCTCCTGGTTTGGGGTTCCCGCTGAGGGCGAAGGTGGACTCCCTGGGGTGGAGCTCTGCCCCGGCGACAGCGACAGGAGGGGCGAGGCTGCTAGAGAAGGAAGAGGAGAGGCCGCCAGAGGCAAGGGCAGCGCTGACTTTCACCGCTCCCCTGGGTTTGGTGAGACCCGGTCCAGGACAGCAGGAAGGTTCTTGCCATGGGAGTGCGGACCATTTCCCTGGAGCACGAGGGGCTTCTGCTGCCCTTGGGGCCGCGAGCATCCTGCTTGGGTCTTCAGGCCTGCATGGCCCCTCTCCTGGAACCGCGCTTTCCTTGATGCACCGCCGCATCAACCTGGTTATTTGCTTGAGCCGCGGACGTCTTGCTTGAGTGGGATCCCCTGGGCCCCACACTTGCCTGCTGGGCCCAAGACTGAGAGCGCAGTTAACAGCTTGATTTTAGGACTCGTGTCCTACTCAGGCACTGAACTTGGGGCTGCATATATGTATCTTTCCATTAACCCTCACAATGACATTGTAACGTAGGTTTTTAATTTGCTTTATTAGGCTTAACTCACACACAACAAAGTTCACCAATTTTACGTATACAATTCAGTGAATTTTGACAAAAGTATACAATCTTGTAACTATCACCGCAGCGTTTGTAGAACCTTCCCATCACCCCTCTGCAGACAATCCTCCCTCTTGGCCCCTGGCAACCACTGACTGCACCAGCTTTACCTTTTCTAGACTTTCCTATAAACGGAATCATGTAATCTACAGCCTTTCGTGTGGCTTCTTTCACTTAGCATTATGCTTCTGAAATTCATCCATACTAGCACTGGTTTGTTCCTTTCTTTGCCTTGGGTTGTATCCAGTTTGGGGCTGTCATGAAAAAAACCACTGTGATCAGACATGTACAAATCTTTGTGTGGACATGTTTTCATTTCCCTTGAGGAAATACTAGGGGTGGAATTGCTGGTTCATTCTACAGGTATTAATTACCTCCATTACATAGATGAAAGATTGAAGCTCAGAGAGGTTAAGCAGCTTGCCTGAGCTTATACAGCTTGGCAGAAATCCAAAGCCAGGTCTAATCTGTGTGAAAGTGGCCACCCACAGATTTTTTTTTTTTTCTCTACCTATGGCATGTGGAAGTTCCCCGGGTAGGGATTGAACCCAATCCACAGCATCCATCTTGGCCACTGCAGTGACAATGCTAGATCCTGCACCACAAGGGAACAGAAGCAGCAATTTTTTGTTTTTTTTTAAGGGTCGCACATGAGGTCCATGGAAGTTCCTAGACAAGGGCTCAAACTGGAGCTGCAGCTGCCAGACTATGCCACAGCCACAGCCACACAGGATCCAAAACTTGTCTGGGTCCTACACTACAGCTTGTGGCAACGCCAGATCCTTAACCCACTGAGCAAGGCCATGGACAGAACCTGCATCCTCATGGATATGAGTTGGGTTTGTTACGACTGAGCAACAACTCCAAAGACGGGTATTTTTTGAGTTGAAAATACTTCTTCGGTCCGCAATCACTGCAGTAACGTGTACATGGGCTGAATTAGCTGCATTCATGTTCCTAGCCTGTGTTAAGTACACTGACACTGAGCACAGTGGGTGCACAGGGACATAGGTCACTCAGCACTTTAGGAGGTGACTTCTAACAACCTAAATGGCAGTACTGCAGGATGTGTTTTTTTTTTACTTTCAAAGTATCTTGAAATATCAAGCTTTCACCCACCTGTGTGAATATCCATTGTGCATTTCCTAACTCCACCACTCCTTTTACACTTGTTAGTGGATACTCTTGTGCTAGAGTGCTTATCCTTCTTCCTCATTTATGTCTGTCAGTGTGCCTCAAGGGTTATCACCATATGGGGGAGAATTCATTACTAACACTTTTTAATGTTCAACGTGTCCCATATTTAGCCAGAAGCAGTCCCTTTAGGCTGTGTCTTTTTAACATGCAGAGCCCTTCCGTACTCCGTGGTGTGAGATGTCCCAGGCTGTCGCATTTCTGCACCAGCCCTGATCTCTTTAATGAAGCATGTCATTCAGAACCAAGACTGGGGCACGAGATATACTCATTGTCTCTGACACGTCTGAGTTATAGGTCCCCTCAGGCTATGGGGTCATAGGGAAGCAGGGTTAGGTGAGAGGCAGGGCCCTGAGACTGGTTGTATGTAAGGGCTCAGCAAAGCCAGACATCAGCCTACAAGGGAATCTATAGTAAAAGCTGGGTTCACCAGGTGAGGGAAACCCAAGCCAGGCCAATCACACAGTGCAGTTTCTCTGCTCAGAAATCTCTCTACAAACTTTATAAACCTCTGAGGAAGATCTTTTAGCTCTTCTTGCTTCAGTGTGAGTTACTTCCAAGGCAGAGGACGTTCTCAAGGGTGGTGGAGGGTCAGGGAGAGTGGGCCCAGGTTTGGTGGAGGGAGGGTGGTCTCAGGGGCTCCCAATGGTAGACCGTGTCTTCCACGGTGACAGAAAACCACAGAGATTTCTCCTGGCACAGACCTGTGCTGTGCTTAAGGCTGAATGGCCAGCTGGCTCATGGCAGCCTGGTCATCGGAGTGAACTCCACTCACTCTCTAGGTGGTGACTCACAATGTGGAGCCATGGTCTCAGAGCTGGTCTCCTTGAAAATACCTGTGCCTTTTGGTTATGCTGGGTACCCACCACTCTGAAGGGCCTGCTGGCTCTGTGACCTAGTGGGGCAGGAGCAGTGCTGGGTTTTTGTGGGCAGCAGGTGGGGACAGATGCTGTTTCCAATGGCTTTTACATGCCTTACCCCACCGATGCCCAATCCTGGGGCTGGATGCCTTCTTGTCTTCAGATGAGAATGCTGAGTGAGCCAGGCTGAGGAAGGCAAGCACCAGTGTCTTATCAACACCAGTGTGCTCTGTGGTTCAGCCTGGCCACAGCCACCAGGCTGGCCATGGGGATGGCAGCCACCGTTTGAGGGCACAGGGAACCCCACTGAGACTGGTTTGAGCAGTATGGTGCGCCTAAAGGGTCAGTGACATTGCTGCCTCTTGGGACCCTGAACCCTGCCCTGCTCAGCTTCAGCCAAGCTGGCCTATGATGAAGAACTAGTGCAGAAAGGATCCCAAGCCTTATGACTGGATGTGCAGAAACCATTTGCAGGAGGACTTACGTCATACTGGGTGACAGGTATGGTGAGCCCTGAGGATGAAGATGACTACTTACTCACCTCTGCTGATGTCAACCTCCTTGGTGATGTAGGTGGGGATGGGGGTCCTGCAAAGCAGCTCTGAGAGGAGGCTGGTAGGGACCTGGCCTTAGGCAGAGAAGTGAAACAGGCATGGAGTGGGAGGGCTGAAGAGGCGTGCTCCAGGACAGTGCTACTCCACTGGGTGTCCCATGGACCCGGAGACAGCAACCCAACCTTCTGCCACTGCTTCCTCTTCGGCAAATTCTGCTGACCTACTTCTCAGGGTGTTTGTGAAAAATAGCTAATAAAACTTGGTGAATTAAAAGAAAGTGGGGAAGAGGCAGAGAGAGAAGGAAAAAGAGGAACAGGACCAGAAGAAGAAGACAATATAAACAGGAGAAAGAGAACAAATAGCTAGTCCTCATTTTGTTGACAGATGTCAGAAGTGAGGAGGGGATATTAGAGGGTGGCTGCAGTGGTGGAGACCACCAGGAGACCCCAAGCAAAGAGCCACCTTCTACATAAACCAGTTATTACTGCTTACAATCTGATGTTTTTTGTATTGGCCACACTCAAGGCATAAGGAAGTTCCTGGGGCCAGGACTGAACCCAGGCCACAGCAGTGACACCACCAAATCCCTAATCACTAAGCCACTGGGAAACTCCAATATAATTTGACGTTTCAAAAGTATATCTTTTAGTATACAGTCTTAGAATGCACTAACTCAGATAAACCATTTGATTTAAGTACCTCTGGGTGCTTTTCCAAAATAGGAGGTTCTCCCCCAATAGAAATCTGTAATATTCCTTTTGTGTTGTAAGTATAATGAGCTCACGCTGGCACAGGCCTAAGGGAATGTGAAAGGGACAGTCACATTCAGTTTTACTTCTTGGATCTAAGTTAGCACCAGGATCTCACGCAGTCGCTCTCACTTTGTCTCAAAGGCTGAGGACAGAGAGAAGTTTCTCTAATATGCTCATTGGTTCTACATATATCTATTTTATGAACATTTCTCATTAAAAAGAACAAAGGTAAAAATTTTAGTATATATATAGCTATTCAAATTTATGTTTGCAAGTATAAGGTGAAATGAAGTGAAACTACTTATGCTATGTAAGTGAAAAAAGTAGAATATAAAATTACATGTACAACCACCTAATAAATGTATCTAAAAATTAAAAAAAAAAAAACTTCCAACAACAAAAATCTACCTATAGATAAAAGACTGGATAAAAAAGCTACAGAAGGAATTGGAGGTTTTTTTCCCCTTGTGTTTTCCATTTTTTTTTCCCTCTTCATTTTTTGCTGCCCTGCAGCGTATGGAGCTCCCAGATCAGGAATCAGATACAAGCCGCAGTTGCAACCTAAGCTGCAGCTGCAGCAATGTGTGATCTTTAATCCACTGTGCCAGACTAGGGATCAAACCCATGTCCCAGCTCTCCCAAGATGCTGCTGATCCCATTGCACCAAATGGGGAGCTCTCCACGTTTTCTATTAATATGTATAACATAACAGAAAATAGGTAACAAATATAATTTTAAAGAAGTGTATGGGGGAGTTCAGCAGAAACGAATCTGACTAGTATCCATGAGGACGCAGGTTTGATCCCTGGCCTTGCTCAGTGAGTTAAGGTTCTGGCATTGCTGTGGGCTGTGGTATAGGTTGCAGATATGTCCCAGATCTGGCATTGCTGTGGCTAATGGTGTAAGCCAACAGCTACAGGTTTGATTCGACCCCTAGGCTGGGAACCTCCATATGCCATGGGGGTAGCTGCCCGCCCCCCGCAAAAAAAAAAGACAAAAAAAATAGAAATGTATGTATTAGAAGCTGATAAAAGAATTAGAGGAGATCAAGTTTATAGAAAATTCAAGATAATCTATTAGAAATACTTCAAATGGTCTTTCTCCAAACTCAGAAAATTTCTTGTGCAATCCCAAACAGTAGAAATTACTCTTCTTTGGTTGTGGAAGCACTGTGAACTTTTAATCAGGGGACTTACCTTAGTACCTTAGTACGTTTTGCTTTAAAGAGTGAAGTGAGGCATTCCCTTGTGGCTCACTGGTTACCGAATCCGACTTGTATCTACAGGGGCTCAGTTTCAATCCCTGGCCTTGCTCAGTGGATTAGGGATCTGGCGTTGCCATGAGCTGTGGTGTAGGTCACAGATGCAGCTAGGATATGGCAGTTGCTGTGGCTGTGGCTGTGGCAGAGGCCAGCAGCTGCAGCTCTGATTCTACCCCTAGCCTGGGAACCTTCATATCCTGCAAGTGCTGCCCTAAAAATACAAAAAAAAAAAAAAAAAGGAGTGAATCGAGTTTCTACCCAACTGCCCTGAGGATGACAATGCAGACAGTACAAGATATGCTTAAAGGGTTCCACTTGGGCTCCCCAAGTCCTGGCTCTCCTCCTGTTTCTCTGGCAGACACTGCTGACTGCTACAAAATGGCCCCCCATGCCTCAACTCCTCTGGGTTTCTGCCCAGCCCCAAGGTGAGGCTTGCGGGGGCTGGACCATCATGATGATGCTTTGCAGGCACAGGCATGTGGCCCAGCTCCCGCCAGTGAGATGCTCCTGGTGACAGATGTTTACCCTCTGCTCATGTGAAAGAGCCCTGTGGTCCAGCCTGGGAGGGAGCTCTGCCTCCAGCCCCATCCACCACTGCTGTGTAGCTCCTCGTCCTCACTCCCTAAGACAGCAGGGAGGTATTCTAGGATGGAGGGAGGGGGGAAGACAGAGGGGCAAAGGAATAGTCTCTTGAGGAAGGGTCTCTCAAGGAAGGTATTTGGACTGGACACTTCCACTGATTTCCCTTTAGCTGGTACTTAGTCACATGGCCACATTCAGCTGCAAGGGAGACTGGGACATGAACTCTTTATTATGTGGGCCTATGTACTCAGCTAAAATCTGATGACTTTGGAAAGGAAAGCATGAATTGGGGGCACCATTAGAGGCCTTGCTGCAAAAACAAGAAGCAGTCAAAAAAAGTTGGCAGAAGACCTAAATAGACATTTCTCCAAAGAAGACATATAGATGGCCAAAAACACACATGAAAAGGTGCTCAACATTGCTAATTAGAAAAATGCAAATCAAAATTACAGTAAGGTATCACCTCACACCAGTCAGAATGGCCATCATCGAGAAGTCTACAAACAATAAATGCTGGAGAGCGTGTAGAGAAAAGGGAACCCTCCTATGCTAAATGTCCATTAAGAGATGAATGAATAAAGAAGATGTGGTACACATGTACAATTAATATTACTCAGCCATAAAAAAGAATGAAATAATGCCATTTGCAGTAACCTGGATGGACTTAGAGATTATCATACTAAGTAAGTCAGAGAAAAACAAATATCATATGGCATCTCTTACATGTGGAAACTAATAAAAAATGATACAAATGAACTTATTTACAAAACAGAAAAAGATTCACAGGCTTTGAAACCAAACTTGTGGCGACCAAAGTGAAAATGTGGCGGGGGAGGGATAAGTTAAGAGATTGGTATTAACATATACACACTACTATATATAAAATAGGTCAACGAGGACCAACTGTATAACACAGGAAACTACTCAATATTTTGTAAATAACCTACATGGGAAAAAAAGCTGAAAAAGAATTATGTATATGTATAACTAAATCACGTGCTATACACCTGAAACCAACACAACATTGTAAAGCAACTATACTCCAATTTAAAAAAGAAAAAGAGGTCAGATATTCAACATGTAAGGGGGGTCCAGTGTGTAAGAAATCCTTGGTTGCTGGCTTTAAGGATGGAGGAAGTCACATGGCAAGGAATGCCAGTGGGTTCTAGCAGCTGATAGCAAGCTCTGGCTGACTGCCTGCAAGGAAATGGGAACCTCACCTGTACAACAACCCACAACTCTACAGGAAACTGAATTTTGCCAAGAGTGAGGTTGGAAAGCACATGTTTCCCAGGACCTCTAGATGAGAACTCAGGCCAGCTGACATCTTGCTTTCAGCCTGTGATACTGACCAGAGAACCCAGCCATGATGCTGATGCTGACCTACAGAACTGTGAGCTAATAAACAAGCGTTATTTGAAGCCACTAAGTCTGTGGTGTTTGTTATGCAGCAAAAGAACATAAATACGCCCCTTGGAGGTTTTCCTTCAATCCTTGGGCATACCTGTGCCATTTTCCTTTCTGCTGCCTTGGCACCTCATAACCATCCCTGCCACAGGGCAAGTCACTTGGTATTATAATGATTCATTTACCAGTCTGCTCTCCTCACAAACTCTGAGTTCCTGGGAGGTGATCGAGACTACCCCTTTATTTCTATAATCCCAGGCACAGAGCAGAGAGGCAAAAGCAAAAAATATATTGAGGAGTTCTGTGTGGTGCAACGAAAACAAATCCAACTAGTATCCATGAAGATGCGGGTTCGATTCCTGGACTTGTTCAGTGGGTTAAGGATCCAGCATTGCTGTGGTGTAGGAGGGTAGCTACAGCTCCAATTAGACCCCCAGCCTGGGAACTTCCAAATGCTGCAGTTGTGGCCCTAAAAAGCAAAAAAAGAAAAAAAATATATCGAAGTTTTCATCCAGGAAAAAAACCCCCAAGATCACTAATTTCTAGTAATATATACTAAAATGATCCAGGGTGCCAGAGATTTAGTGTCTAAGCAAGAGTCTCAGTAATGTAAAAAGAGATTTTTACAAGAAAAAAAAAGAAAAAAGAACATGTTATTAATATACATATGGGGTGTTTCTAAGGAGCCAGTGGTAGATGAAGTCCCCAGGTACGGTAGGGAGTGAAGGAGTGAGCAGAGGTGTGAGGTAAAATTCATCTCTATATCTAGACAACTTAAACAAATACTGAGTGCCTGCTATATGGTCAGGCCAGGAACTGTGGAAAACAATATAGACTTTAAAATTTAAATCTTGGTGTTCCTGTCGTGGCTCGGTGGTAAACATATCCGAATGGTATTCATGAGGACGTGGGTTTGATCCCTGGCACTGCTCAGTGGGTTAAGTATCTGGCATTGCCGTGAGCTGTGGTGTAGGTCTCAGATGTGGCTCGGATCCCACGCAGCTGTGGCTGTGGTGTAGGCCTCCAGCTACAACTCCGATTCAACCCCATGCCTGGGAACATTGATATGCCGTGGGTGTGGCCCTAAAGAGACAATAAAATAAAATAAAATAAAATAAAATTTAAATCTTGTCCAAGCTTAGAAAAATATCCTTTTTTTCCCCTTGTGGCATACCAGGCTTTAGAATGTTAGAACCGAAAGCAATGGTAAAGACTGATTTTATGCGTACATAATCTTAAAAGTCCTCCATTTTTTAAAATAAGTAGAAACAAACTTATTTTCTATTTAGCTTTGTATTCTTGAGGTCCTACAGTATTAGCTTTTCTTGGTGTTGGCTGCCTAATTCTCTGCAGAACAGATGAACCATTATTTATCAAGCTCAGTCTTAAAGTCGTTTAGGTTTTCAGGCTTCCACTATTATAAAAACCTGCCAATGAATATCTTTGTTCCTGCTCCTCTAACAACTCCACTAACGCGTCTGTAATAAGAATTCCTGGAAAGGGACCCAGATATTTTATTATTCCATAACACCATCTCCCCTAGTCCTTGCCCCACAGATGCCAGCTCCCTTAACCCGTCTATGGTCCTGAGTTGGCCAGGTGCTTACCTCTGAGCCTGGTGAATGCTGCTCCCTTCCCTCTCATTTTAACTGCTGAGTGGTCTGGAAAAGACCGCAAGAGGGTGGGATCCATAACGTACTGCGAAACCAGGCAGACGCTGAAAGAGGGAAGAAACGGCACAGGAAATTGAAAGGGGCATTTGAGGAAAGTGATGGGGTGTTAAAGATATTCTCTGGGTCAGTGTAGTGTGGGCTAAAAACAGCTGAAATGCAAGTCAGTCATATCACTGAGGCCTCCAATGCTATCCCGCGAGCGACGGGAGTGAAGAAAGGACTCGGTGACAGCGACTCTGTCTGTCTGTGTCTGTGTTTTAGACTGTGTCGCTAGCTCTCCAGGTGTAGAAGCCTCTAGCGGCTTCTACATTCGCTAAACTCGAAAAGTAATTCCTACAAGAACTAAACAGAGAACTGTAAAACTGAGAAAGGTGGTCTCCAGGGGGGTGGTTTATAGTCAGGTGACAAGCCGACAAGAATTTAAGTACTTTGGATAAAAATTCAACACACGAGATCCACAAATGAAGAGGAAAATAGATGGCTTTTCGCCAGCAAACGACTTGCCATGGACTCGGAGGAGGTTGCGGCCTCTTCTGCTGCCCCGCTCAGCCCGAAGCCCATTGAGGAGTCCCTCTTCGAGGTTTGCTTTGGACTCTCCGCCGAGGACTCCCGCAGACCTAAGGAACCAAGGTGCCCGCGCGTGCACTCGAGGTCAAGGTCCAAGCGGCACAGACACCGAACCCAGCGAGGTAGCAGCGCCAGGGGTACGCGGTTGTGAGCAGCTAGCCAATGCGCAGGCGCGGACACGCCCCTCGGCCTCGGCGCGACGCTCCAGGCGAGCGCGCGCCCGCGGCGGTTCCGCTCCAGTCTGGAGGAGGGCTGCGCGCGCACGAGCGACGGGCCGTGACGTGCGCCGCTGTACGCCCGACGTCACGGGCCCGTGTGTAGTGGCGGCTGGGCAGCCCTCAGCAGCGGCTCCTGACGAGGGTGGTGCGGCCGCTGGGCGCGGCGTTTGGGGGTCCTGCGGCCCGTGGCGGCGGCGGCGGCGGCGGCGACGATCAGGAGGACCCGCACTCCCAGCCGCGGAGTCGCCGCGCGCGCCCCTTCTCCGGCCTCTGGCGGTACCGGGCCCGCGGCTTCCTCCTTCGCAGCCCAGCTTCCCGCGGGCCTCGGCGGCGAGAAGAACCGAGGGCCACCGAGAAGCTCCGCCGGCCGCGACGGTCCCCGTGCCTGCCACCGCGCCCGGCGCGGGCTCCATGTGAGGGAGGGCCGGGCCTGCCCCCGGCCCGCACCCGACTCCTCGTGCGCCCCTCCGGCCCCCGGCGCCCCGCGGCCTCTCGGACCGGGGGGCGCGGTGACAGGCCGCGCGGGGGCGGAGGGGTGGGCCTGCGGCTCGCTGCGTCTCGGTGGAGCGGCCGGTACGTGCCTATGAGTGGATGGGGGGGGGGGGCGGGGGCCGCGGGCGGACGTGGGGAGGGGGCCGCCGCCGGCCAGTGCGCAGCTCGCGGGCGGAGACTTCGCTAGGTGCTCTACTCTCCCGGGTGGGCGGGCGTGCGCCGCCGGCTGCTGGTCCCGAAGTCCAGGTCTGCGCGGAGCTGTCAGACTCGAACTCTGCAGGGGTTCAGGAGGAAGACTGCCTCTGGTCTCCGGGAAAGCAGAAGGTTTCCGCGCAGTGAGGGAGAAGGTGCCTGTCTTTGCGCTGCTATGGTGCGGTGGACTGGTGGTTAGGGTTGAATCCCTTTTCTCTCTGCGGACCGATTCACTTGTTTATTGTCTCGCCTCACCGTCTGCCCATTTTACAGATCAAAAGAATTGATGAGGCTCAGTTTCAGCAACTTGCCCAAGATCGTGCACCTTGGTAATCTGGGATGGCCTAGATTTGAATATGTTGTCTCTTTTGTAGAACTGTATTTCTGGGTTTTGAGAAAATAAACATGTGAGGGAAGTGAGAATCGCTGGAAAGTTTCTTCTTGGCAGTAAATTCTAGATGCATAGGTAGACATAATTTACTTGCCCCCAATGTGTGCTGTTCGATGTGTTTTGCTGCAACCTAGCGAAATGATTTTTCTTGGCTCTTTTTTAAAATTACTTTTAAAAGGTGACTCCATATACTTTTATCTTTTTTTTGCAGTAGGACTGACTGAATAGAAAATATTCCTCCTTTTATCAAAAAAAAAAAAGAAATATATTTGGTAAAACTCCGGTTTCTTGAAAAGTTGCAATTTTATTTGTGCAATTTATTCTTGATGCATACAAGGAACTCACAGTTGGGTTATTTGCTTGAGATTTCCTTATTGCATAATTTGTTGCTGGATTATGTGGCAATGGCCACACGCTTAGTAATTTGTGCATTAACTTATGCAATATTTCTGAGTGGAATGTCAAAATTTAATGTGTGGAATATCGTAAAAAGTTATGTTTTAATGTTTTTTTTTCCTTTCATAAACAACTAATCAGTGTTTATGAACTAGCTGAAATTCTCATTTTTAGCATTGGCTTGTACTGTTTCTTTGATTATGGTTAGTGAAAAAGTAAAGAACCTTTACATTTCTCTTTACAGGAGAAAGTGTTGATAAATTACTTTGAGTATTTAAGCTTCATGCATGGTTGTGTTTAAGAAATCTGTTGATGCCCAATTGTAGTACTTGATCATTTTCTTCAGTACATTAACAGGTTTAAGAAAACTTGTGGTTGAGTGTCTTTATAACGTTGTAGAAAAAAGGTTGAATTATAGACTTAAATGGATGTTTCACAGATTGATTTGTTGTTTGGTTAAAATATAAACGTATGTTGAGTTTTGCTGAATATCATATCATTATAGGATACTTACCTAGTCATGCTCCCCATACGTGTCTCTTGAGAAAACTAGTTATTAAAGATTTATATTAAATAATTGGATTACATTCTAGATTCAGTCTTTTAAGCAGTGTTTTAGTTGGAGCTTTCATTCCTGGTTTACCTGATTACTACCAAAGGGGTAGTAATAGATGCTGTATTAAAATGAAACCGTGTTTGATTCTCAATTCCTATGCTTTGGTTTCAGGTTGATTTTTTTTTTTCCTTGTAGTATTGGTACTTTCTAGGCTTCCCCCACTGCACCACCCCCCACCCCCGAACCCAGCCCCAACTTTTTGTTATGAAACAGTCTCAAGCACACAGGAAGTTGGTGATAGTGAGCATCCATATAATAATCCTCTAGATTCATTTGTTGACATCTTGCCATATTTGCTTTATCTGTAAATATGTGTATGTTATTTTTGGCCATACCACTTGAAACTAAGCTGTAGACATTACCCCTAAAAATGTCAGCTTGCATCTCCAAAATAAGGACATTTTCTTATATAGACAGAATACTATTATTAACTTCTTTAGTTAATTTTCTTGTGTGTGTGTATATGTGTGTGTGTGTTTAGGGCCCCACCAGCAGCACATGGAGGTTCCCAGGCTAGCGGTTGAATTGGAGCTACAGTCACTGGCCTATGCCACAGCCATAGCAGTGCCCCATCTGAGCTGCCTCTGTGACCTGCACCACAGCTCACAGCAATGCCAGATCCTTAACCTACTGAGCAAGGCCAGGGATCGAACTCTGTGTCCTCATGGATACTAGTCAGATTCGTTTCTACTGAGCCATGACAGGAACTCCCTAGTTAATGTTTTTTTTAAATTGATAATTAGTTAACAGTTTCTTATTGATAATTTCTTTCTTTTTTTTATTTTTATTTTTATTTTTTTGTCTTTTGTTTGTTGTTGTTGTTATTGTTGTTGCTATTTCTTGGGCCGCTCCCGGGGCATATGGAGGTTCCCAGGCTAGGGGTTGAATTGGAGCTGTAGCCACTGGCCTACGCCAGAGCCACAGCAACGCGGGATCCGAGCCGCGTCTGCAACCTACACCACAGCTCACGGCAACGCTGGATCGTTAACCCACTGAGCAAGGGCAGGGACCGAACCCGCAACCTCATGGTTCCTAGTCGGATTCGTTAACCACTGCGCCACGACGGGAACTCCGATAATTTCTTAATATAATCTAATATCCATCCATGTTTAAAGCTCCCATTTGTCCTGAAAGGTCTTTTATGACTTCTTATACCCAACTCCATCAAACCAGGATCCCATCGAGGTTTATTCACTGCGTTTGGTGGTTAAGTCTCTTTGATCTCTTCTAATCAGAACAGCCTCATCTCCTTTTAAAATGGTATTGATTTTTTTTAAATCAAGCCAGTTGTCTTTCAAAATGAGTCATGTTCTTAATTTGTCTGATTTTTTTCCCCCTCATGTATCATTTAGCAAATTCACATATTTCCACCTGTATTAGCTAACTGTAAGCTAAGGTTTAGAGGATTGATTAATTTCAAATTAAATATTTTGGGCAAGAATAACTAGTGAGTGTTGCTATGTACTTTATATTGCTTCCTATCAGTGGACATGTGTTATCAAGTCCTATTATCTGTGATATTGAGTTTGATCATTTGGTTATGGGGGTAAGGTATATTTTCCCCACTGTAATTGGTAAGTCGTCTGGCATGATAAATTAGCACTGTAGTGCTAGCCTGTTCACCAGAAATCTTTCACCTAATAGTTGTATCTATTTCTGCATCTTGTTCGGACCTTTGTCAAGCTAACTTTTGGATTTCAACTTTAACAGTCATTTGTTGGTGTATAGATAGTAACAAAACACAGGAGTTGTAAAAATATTCTTTGGATCTAGGTTCTGATTTTGAAGATTTTAAAGATTTTAAATTATGAATTCAGGGTATCTCCTGTTATGAATAAAAAGAAACCTGTCTTGAAAAAAATGGGAAAAATTCAATGCCTGTCTTTTCCTGTACTCTCTCTTAAGGAATATGTTTCTTGTCAGTTTTCTTAGCCAATATTTGTTGTACCAGAATATCCAGAAATATAATAGAAGAGTGGCTTTACTAAAAACTGTTTTGAGGAAACTTTATTTCCTGGCGTTATGCAAAGGAGCACTTGACTGAGTGTCAGAAGATCTGAACACTAGTACTGATTCTTCCATTCTGTGAAGTTCAAGAATTATGATTTTTTTGGAGTTCCCCTCATGGCGCAGTGGTTAATGAATCTGACTGGGAACCATGAGGTTTCGGGTTCGACCCCTGGCCTCACTCAGTGGGTTCAGGATCCTGCGTTGCTGTGAGCTGTGGTGAGCTGTGGTGAGCTGTGGTGTAGGTCGCAGACGCGGCTTGATCCTGAGTTGCTGTGGCCCTGGCGTAGCCTGGCAACAACAGCTGCGATTAGACCCCCTAGCCTGGGAGCCTTCTGTGCTGCGGGTGCAGCCCTAAAAAGACCAAAAAAAAAAAAAAAGATTTTTAATTTCATTCTGGGTTCTTATAGCATGATTAAGTTAGTAAATATCTGTGAATTTCTGATAATGGGGTGTGTCAGTTAAATTTAAAGACAAATCATTTTGGAGTTCCCTTGGTGGCATAGTGGTTAATGAATCCAACTAGGAACCATGAGGTTTTGGGTTCGATCCCTGGCTTGCTCAGTGGGTTAAGGATTTAGTGTTGCCGTGAGCTGTGGTGTAGTTCACAGACGCGGCTCGGATCCCATGTTGCTGTGGCTCTGGCGTAGGCCGGTGGCTACAGCTCTGGTTAGACCCCTAGCCTGGGAACCTCCATATGCTGCGGGAGCAGCCCTAGGAAAGACCAAAAAAAAAAAAAGAAAAAAAAAGACAAATCATTTTAATTAAGCCAAACAGAAGTAAATCAGATATGTATAATGTAAAATTGAATATATTTCCCATTGAATTAACTGACATTTAGTAGGTGATTGTTTTAAAGAAGGGTTCATAGTAGGACTGACTTAAGTAGCACATTGTCTTATTAAAAATATGATTTAATTCACGAAACAAATTTAAAGTTTTTTTACACATCTCTTTTATAAAATCAGAATGTGATTTTATTATAACGAACCCAACTAATACCCATGAAGAGGCTAGTTCGATCCCTGGCCTCGATCAGTGGGTTAGGGATTCCATGTTGCCATGAACTGTGGCATAGGTCACAGACGAGGAGGCTAGATCCAGCATTGCTGTGGCTGTGGTATAGGCCAGTAGCTACAGCTCCAATTCCACCCCTAGCCTGGGAACTTCCATATGCCTCCGGTGCAGCCCTAAAAAGACCAAATAAATAAATTAAATTAAATCAGAATGAACTGTATATATGGAAATTAAAAAACTTTTTTTCCCCCTTATTTGTGTGACGTGTATCTCTCCATACACACAGACGTTTATAAGAAACATGTCTATAGTTTGTCTTTAGGATATCCCTGGAATTAATTTATTGGGAACATTGGCTGACTGCATTTCTGTGTTAATCACATATTTGCTTTTAACATCTCTTGTATTGTCACCTTTGTTGTTACTTAACTCTTATTGCTTGCTTTTTTGTTGTTGTTGTTATACATACTTTGTCAGGAGGATGGTGATAGAATTCTTTGGAGTTCCTCCTGTAACTAGCTCCCTGCCTTTCTTATATGTACTCAAGAGTGTTTTGCTTGAGATTCATAGTGCCATAAATTTTGAAAGCACCGTGTAGTCTATAAACCTTGGGGGGTTTTCCTAGAGGTAATTTTTCCCTTACTTGTGCATTTAGTTGTTTATTGTGGACTTTAACAATTAATAATGACAAATTAAAATAATAGTTTAAGATATGATTTTATCCATATTCTTTTGATAATTTGCAAATTGGGCTCCCTCGAGCACTCAGGACCTGCCTCTACTACCACCCACTCATCACCCTGCACTGCTCTCATCTCTGTGTCCTCCACTGGGAAGTTAGCTCTGCAAGGATAGCGGCAGTGTTTTTTGATATTGGTGCCGCAACACCTAGCACAATGCCTGTTTCCAAGTGTTTATGGGAATTGACCTCCTTTTAAAGTATCCTAAGTTTCCTAAAAGATGGTTGATGCCTACCTGAGTTGAACAGGGTGGGCAAGTTCAATATTTCCAAATGCTCAGGAGAAAAATCAAGTATTTGTGAACAGCTCTACCACAGAGGCAAGGCGTGGAAAGGTTTTTGAAAATTATTAATAGGAGCCAGTGGGAAAATGTGAGAGAATACTTACTATTTTTGTCAGCCTGAGAGCAGATCTGAAGTCTAAGGTGAAGTCAGTTTTTAATTGTTTCTATTTAATGATAGTTAAATGTTCACAACTCATTTTGTTTTAGATTTGTGACTTGAAGATGCTTCATTATCTTTATTTGGTAAGTTAGTGATTACTCCAAATTTGACTGACTTGGCTACAAGTTAAAGATATTTGTGGAGTTTTAACCCAACATATTTTGTTTGTTTGAATATGATAAAGGAATGAGACTGATATCCTTGATTCAGTTTAAGGAGGGATTAATATCATGATATGTGTGATGGCTTTACTGTATTTTTAAACCAGTTTAGACATTTTTAAGTACCCTTTTGACTCCTTCTTAAAATTAGTTCTATTTTATGGTATCACATAGTGTATAAGAACAATAAGTCAAACAAATATTTACACATTTTCTGATTTGTTTATGCATTATAATAAAAGGAAAGAAGTAGAAGGTAGCTCAGCTTTAGTGTTGATAAAGAGGTGGTGCAAGATTAACCATCAAGTCTGTGAGCAGTATCTGGCTCCATTCTGTTGATTTCACCTCCAAACACCAGGTAGCTGCTTAAATCTTGCTCTATGATTGGAGAAAGAGTAGATTAGTTAGGGTTAGAGTTTATTTAGGGATGTACCTAAGGAGTTTGTTAAGACTGTTCCTTAAGTGAGCACCACAAACTCCAAAATGTATTCCATACTGTTTGTTGAACACTGGTGGTAACTAGGAAGCTGAGTTCAGACTTAAATATGCCATTCATTAGAAATAGACGGTGATAAAGTGACTTCAACATTTTTGAATTTGGTAAGTTGCCCTAGTTAATTTCTTAAGGACATAGGCTGTGTGATTCTGTGAGACCCACCACATAATAGAAAATAGTGAAGAGTCAAAAGAGATTTAAGTTTTCTTGATTCGAAGGTTGTTAAGATAACAACAGTCCAGGGAAGATTTGTTAAATAGGGCAGCATTTTGGAAGATAAATAGCTCTTTTTAAATGTGATTAATTTATTAGAGTGAGATCTTCTACTTAAAGATATTTTATAGCCAGATATCTTGTGTTGAACTGCGCTTGATTTCAGTAAATACTTGTTGAAAGACTTAATGAGTAAGGAGTTCCTGTCATGGCTCAGCGGAAATGAATCTTACTAGTGACCATGAGGATGCAGCTTTGATCCCTGGCCTCGCTCAGTGGGTTAAATATCCGATGTTGCTGTGAGCTGTGGTGTAGGTCGCAGATGCGGCTTGGATCTGTCATTGTCGTGGCTGTGGTGTAGGCTGGCAACTACAGCTCCGATTCAGCCCCTAGCCTGGGAACCTCCATATGCCAAGGGTGTGGCCCTAAAAGATAAGAAAGGAAGGAAGGAGGAAGGAAAGAGTTAATGAGTAAATTCAGGACATATGTGATAGAAATCAAGCATTAAATGCTGGAAAATAATAGAGAAGAACTAAATTATTATATTATGAATGGGTAACCAAGACCAGTGAAATTCATTTTTGAAACTACTTTAGCCAAAAAGGTGTGAAAGATCTTTTTTGAAAAAGAAAAAAAAATAGTATTGGAAAAATTGTACATGCAGTTTTTTATGCCCACTAGAAATTTAAAAATAATTTATAGATATATTTGGATAAGAAAAAAAAATGAAGCTTCCCGCTTCCCAATGGAAAAAACATTTAGGACAAACCATGCATCAGCAAAATCTTTTCTCAGAATCTTTCTGTATTCTTATTCTTTCTTTCTCCATCTTCACATCTGTAACCAAAGCACAGAAATACTTAAATGTTCTTAGCTTATTTTGTTCTTAGTTAAATTAGTGTTAGCATTTGTTAATCTGATACCCACTCTAGTGTTTTCTCTCATTTAAATCTTTCTCTTTTGCAAATGGGAAGATCAGTTGGGAGATATGGCTTCTTTATAGAATGAAGGACACTTCAGCTTGTTTCCAAAGATGGGCAGCTCAGAACTGATAAAAGAAGGCTTGGTTGGAGGTAATGAAAGGACTGAGTGGTCTAGATTTGGTTGTGCAGGAAGATCTGAGAAGGGAAAGTTGCAGAGATTTCTTCGTCAGTAGACTGGGGGGAGGCTTGGGTAGTTGCATTCGTTAGAGTTTAGTCACAGAAGCGGAACTGCTATGGTGTTATGGAATTAAGCGTTTATGAAAGGAGGAAGGCCTTACAGAGTTGTGGGGGAAACTCAGAAATCAGAGTCTGTAAGGGGCAGTTGGGAGATCAGAGAAGTCCCTAATCAGCCTCCCTGAAGCCGGGGTGTAGTAGGCAAGTCAGAGAAGGTGAATTGCCTCTGAGGAGCAGGTGAATCTGAGGAACCAGTTATGCCCAGCTGCTGGAGTGGGACCACGCAGTAGAGCTGGTGGAAAGTGTATGGAAAGCTGCTACCTCTTCTGTGGTCTTCATTCGAGCTTTTGGTGGTAGACCTGAGGTTGCTGTTTGGTTGGCAGGGTTGGCAATCAGGAAGAAGAGCTACACACAGTATGGGGGAGAGCAGAGACACGGTGAAATCCTCTGGCATCTTCAGTTTGACTAACCTGAAATCATATGAGAAGAGGATTCTGGGAAGTGTATTTTGAGCTTAGCCCAGCTGCGCTTAACCTAGCTGCCAAAGCAGGTGAGAGTGGGAGTGGGGAACCAAAGTGGGGATGTGATAGTGTGGGAGTCCACAGTGGTATTTTATAGATCTAGGTTCATTTTACTGTGAGAGAGCAAGTTCTTTACATTCTACGAGACTTTTTCTTCCTCTGTGAAATGGGGAGATAATCTTTATGTGATTATTGTAAGGATTAAGGGAAATGTTTGCAAAGCATTTAGCAGAGTGTCAGCACAATGCAAACTATTATAAAAGAGTAGCTTCTATTAATAGTAGTAGTTGTGGTAGTGATAGAAGGGATTGAGAAATATTTCGAAATGAGAGGGGAGGAGTAGAGAAGATGAATGGGAGTAAGAATGACATGGAAGACATAGTTCTTATATTTGACAATGTTATATTCTGGTGACAGAGAACACATGTAAACATATAGAATGTTTAGGAAGCTGTTAAGTAGGGCAGTATCCTTTAAGAAAATAACTGCTGAGTTCCCGTTGTGGCGCAGTGGTTAATGAATCCGACTAGGAACCATGAGGTTGTGGGTTCGGTCCCTGCCCTTGCTCAGTGGGTTAACGATCCGGCGTTGCCGTGAGCTGTGGTGTAGGTCGCAGACGCGGCTCGGATCCCGCGTTGCTGTGGCTCTGGCGTAGGCCGGTGGCTACAGCTCCGATTCAACCCCTAGCCTGGGAACCTCCACATGCCCCGGGAGCGGCCCAAGAAATAGCAACAACAACAACAATAACAACAACAAAAAAGACAAAAAAAAAAAAAGAAAATAACTGCTGTGCTGAGTGTAGAGACCGCAAGTGCTGTCATTCCAGTGTAGTTAAGGTTAAGTGGTAGTGTATGTGAAATTCCTGGTACACTGAGAGTCCACAGAGGTTAATTATTTTCCACTTCGTTTCATTTATAGAAGGAAGGATGGCCAGGTGAGGGGGATGGGAAGGCTTAAGCTGGGTCCTTCAAAGATGGTTTAGACAAGTAGAAAAGCGGAAGGCAGCATTTCAGACAATAGTAGGAGGCATCAACAAGGCATGTGGTGCTTCATGAACACAACTGTATACCTGTTGACTCCTGCTCTTTGCTTTTGTAATCTATTTGTAGTTTCTAAAGATTGTGTTTGTTCCTGCTTGGACTGGTTGCCCACCTCTGGACTATCATTTATGGTGTGGGACAACACTGAGCTAATTTGATAACAGTTAGTAATCAAGTGGGTGGTTGGAGGTGTGGTGGTGGAAGAGACAAGTTTCCAGAAGAAGGCCACTATGGATGAATCACTCCTTTTGTTATGGTCGTTCAGTATTATAATTCTACCTTGTTCTTTTCAGGACATTATTAAGCATTTTATTTTTTTTATACAATTCGTATTTATTTAACTTCACCACATTTACCAATTTCTTGTTAGCTTTTGTTCTGAAATCACGTTCCTTCTTCATGAAGTATATAGTTCCTTGACTAAGGGTCTGTTGGTGGTAAATTAGGATGTTTGTTGAAAATATTTAGCCCTTTTTTTTTTTTTTTTAAATGGCTGCACTTGTAGCATATGGAAGTTCCCAGGCCAGAGACTGAATTCAGGCTGCAGCTGTGACCCACACCACAGCTGCAGCAATGCTGGATTCTTTAACCCACTGTGCCAGGCCAAAGATTGAACCCATGCCTTTTTAGCAACCTGAACTGCTGCAGATGGATTCTTAACCCGCTGCACCAGAGCAGGAACTCCTAGCTCTTGTTCTTGATTGATGTTTTAGTTGTGAATGAAAATCTGGATTAGCACTTACTTCCCTCTAAGCATTGTTTTTTTTTTTTTCTTTGGCCACACCTGTGGCATGTGGCGGTTCACAGGCCAGGGACTGAACCCATGCCACAGCAGTGACCTGAGCCACTGCAGTGACAATGCCGAATCCTTAACCTGCTGCACCACAAGTGAACTCCCTCCTCAGCAATTTTAAGATGTTATTCCATTCTGTTTTCTGCCATATAATCAGACCTAAAAGATTGTACGGATGTTTTATTATAGTAATATTTTAGTTTTGTTGTTAGTATAAAATTGTCTTTTGGATGGAGGTATTCACAGTAGCTTTTCTTTTTATTTCTGGGTTTTTTTTTTTTGCCTTTTTTAGGGCTGCACCCACAGCATATGGAGGTTCCCAGGCTAGGGGTCGAATTGGAAGAGTTGCAGCTGCCAGCCTGTACCAAGCCATAGCAACGTAGGATCTGAGCCTCATCTTCAACCTACAGCTTGTGGGAAAGACAGGTCTTTAACCCACTGAGTGAGGCCAGGGATGGAACCTGCATCCTCATGGATACTAGAGGGGTTTGTTACACTGAGCCACAACAGGAACTCCCATCTATTTTAATTTTTGTATTCACTGAATGATTAATGAAGATCTTAGGAATGTCAAAGGGATCAGTAAAATAAGCCTTTAATAAATTTCTTTTAGTTTTTTGTGTCTATAATTATTACTAAAATATTTGATTACCTTCTCTGTATCACCACTGAAGATAAATAAATTAATTATTGTTGCTGTAATCATAATGCTCCATTCTGGTCGGGGGAGACAGACATATTAGGGTGACCTCATAATTTGTTATACAGACTGGGCTGCTTTTGAAAGTAAGAAGAAGCTGTTTTAATAATTATCTTGGGAGTTCCATCATGGCTCAGTGGAAACGAATCTGACTAGCATCCATGAGGACACAGGTTTGATCCCTGGCCTAGCTCAATTGGTTAAGGATCCAGAGTTGCCCTGAGCTGTGGTATAGGTCATAGATGTGGCTTGGATCTGGCGTTGCTGTGGCTGTGGTGTAGGCTGGCAGCTACAGCTCCAGTTCAACTCCTAACATGGGAACCTCCATATGCCGCGGGTGTGGCCCTGAAAAGACAAAAAAAAAAAAAAAAAATCTCGGAGCATCAAAAATAAACTGGGACTAGAGTTCCCGTCGTGGCTCAGTGGTTAACGAATCTGACAAGGAATCATGGGGTTGTGGGTTCGATCTCCGGCCTTGCTCATTGGGTTGGGGATCCAGCATCACCGTGAGCTGTGGTGTAGGTTGCAGACTTGGATCCCGGGTTGCTGTGGCTCTGGTGTAGGCCAGTGGTTACAGCTCCGATTCGACCCTTGCCCTGGGAACTTCCATATGCTATGGGAGCAGCCCAAGAAATGGCAGAAAGACAAAAAATTAATAAATAAATAAAAATAAACTGGGACTCTCCTTAGCAAACTGGGATGTATGATTTATCCTACATATGTGAAATGAGTATGATACAGTGAAATATGTACAAAGTACCATAGGAATATGATACGTTATAACATGTAAAATAATACTAAATGTGAAAGTGTAAGTAGTAGTGACATTCAAAACCTGAAGGTAGGAGTTCCCGTCGTGGTGCAGTGGTTAACGAATCCGACTAGGAACCATGAGGTTGCGGGTTTGATCCCTGGCCTTGCTCGGTGGGTTAAGGATCTGGCGTTGCCATGAGCTGTGGTGTAGGTCGAAGATGCGGCTCTGATCCTGCATTGCTGTGGCTGTGGTGTAGGCCGTCAGCTACAGCTCTGATTGGACCCCTAGCCTGGGAATCCCCATATGCCGAGGGAGCAGCCCTAGAAAAGGCCAAAAGACAAAAAAAAAACAAAAACAAAAAACCTGAAGGTATATTTAATTAAGTAATGAAAGCAGTAGTGCTTTTGATCTTACAGGAATGAAGAATTCAGCTTAACCTAATGAAAACCTCATAAATGCCACAGGTGACAAAAAAACTTTAAGAAATGTCGTTTTCTTTTCTTTTTTTTAAAATTTTTCTTATGGTTGCACCCACAGCACATGGAAGTTCCTGGCCACAGCTGCAGTAATGCTGGATTCTTAACCAACCTTCCTGCACCACAGTGGGAACTCCCAAGACATTTCAAATTGGATGTGTAGGAGATCTTGCCCAGAAATGAGAGAAATAGGATGCAAAGTGCTTGGAGTGGCAATTAAGTTTATTGGAAAAGGTTCATGAATAGGTTGTTTTGAGATGGAGTTAGGAGTGAAAGTCCCCAAAGAGGAGGGAGAAATGGGCGTTCAGGGGATGGGACAGAAGCCAAAACCCAGGAAGGTGGAGGTAGATTGGGTTGACTAAAACAGCTGTGTGATGTCATGGTTGTAAGGAAATTCAAATTGGAGGTTTAAGATATTTGTTAATGGCCTAGCTATTTACAAAATGCTTTTAGGTTCTGTGGGAGATATAAAGATATGTAAGTAATATTTCTTGCCCTCCAGGAGCTTACTGTATAATTAGAACACAACCAAGTATACATAGAACCTTTTTTACAAAGCATGAAAAGAAAGGGATTATGGTAATTGATTTGATGAAAATTCACTGGCCTTGGGGTTTTATATTGAAGTTTGAGATTTTGGCAGTATATACTGACTTCAGAGTTCTGACTGAGAAATACTGTGTTTGATATTATTTGGCAGTTTTGATTTATATGATAGGCAGTAGGTGTTTGAATCCTAGCAGCACAAAAAAGTATGTCCAACATAATCCTATTTTGCCTAGCTGTGATTGTATTATACCAGTATAAGGTATATGAATTTGCTTACTTTTTAAGCTTTGGATAGATTTTAGAATTTTAAAAAGACATTAATATTTTATTTTATGTTATGTTAATTTAATTTAATTTAATTTTGTCTTTTGTCTTTTTAGGGCCACACCCACGGCATATGGAGTTTCCCAGGCTAGGGGTCTAATCAGAGCTGTAGCTGCTGGCCTATGCCAGAGCCACAGCAACCCCAGATCCAAGCCTTGTCTGCGACCTACACCACAGCTCACGGCAACGCCAGATCCTTTAACCCCCTGAGCTAGGCCAGGGATGGAACCCGCAACCTCGTGGTTCCTAGTCGGATTCGTTAACCATTGTGTCATGAGGAGAACTCCAAGACATTATTATTTGAGAATTTGGCATTTTGTCATTTTTAAAATCCATACATTGATGAGGTGAGCATGTTAGTACACAGTAGGCATGTGGTAAATGTTGGTTGAACAAATAAACAAATGAAAGGCAATATAATGCAGCATGTAAGAGTGGATCCTGAGCAAGATTGTCTCAGTTCCAAAGCTGAACTTAAATAAACTTAGCTCTTACTATTTTCCTTTCGAGTGTTCACTATGCTCTGGTATTTTAAGTGCCTTACAACAGTACTTCATTTGAACCTTATAATAATCACATGAAATAGGTACAGTTACTGTCCCCATTTTATAGATGAGGAAATAAGCACTGAGAGCCGTTATTATCATTATTGTCAATGAATTTTGAGTGACATTTTTGGTAAACCAATTATGAGGACTTTCTCCGTAGTGCCTGATAGAAATAGGGAATGGCAGCCAGGGTACAAATATCTTATCTACATCAGCCAACAGTGATTTGAGAGTTTTTAAAAGCCTAAATTTGTTATAGAGTATTGATTTAATAGCTACCCTGTTCTCCTTTGAGATCTGTTTAATAAGATATTTAAGATTTACAGGCATATAAAATGAATTTCCCAACAGTCTCAATATGATTTAAGACCTAAGAAAGAAAGAAAAAAACCCCAAATCTTTATATACCAATTTAATTTTAACAAACATTTACGTACTTATTATAATATTCCAGGCTCATTATAAGCACTTTACAAACATTAACTTGTTTAATTTCCATTGCAATCTGGTGATTATTGTACCTATACACATTTTCCTATTACAGATAAGGAAAGTAAGGCAAAGAGAGGTTGAGTCATTTGCCTGAGATCACACAGCTAGTGAATGGCATGTGCGGATCTCATACCCAGGTGGTTTGGCTCCACAGTCTGACGTCTTATCTACTGTGCTTGCTATTTTAATTTTTTTTGTCTTTTTTTTTTTTGTTGTTGTTGCTATTTCTTGGGCCGCTCCCGAGGCATATGGAGGTTCCCAGGCTAGGGGTTGAATCGGAGCTGCAACCACCGGCCTACGCCAGAGCCACAGCAACGCGGGATCCGAGCCGCGTCTGCGACCTACACCACAGCTCACGGCAACGCCGGATCGTTAACCCACTGAGCAAGGGCAGGGACCGAACCCACAACCTCATGGTTCCTAGTCGGATTCGTTAACCACTGCGCCATGACGGGAACTCCTGCTATTTTAATTTTTATAGGGAGCATGACCCATTGAGAGTTAAAATGTGGGTGAGTAAGAAGTAATGTTATAGATCACAAATATGCTGTTTCTGTGCAATACTTTAAAAAGGAGAAGAATATTAGACCCCTAGCCTGAGAAGCTCCATATGCCATGGGTGTGGCCCTAAAAAGATAAAAAATAAAAAATAAATAAAATAGAATTGTCTTTTTAGAGTTTAGTTTGCCTTTAGCTCTGAGCTGTTTAGAGGAAGAGAAGGCAACCAGCACCTATTAAGTTAGAATCTCTATGACAAGCATTTGTGTTAGGCACTATACCTATGTCTTATTCAGTGTGTAAAGCAAACCAGGAATATGATCTCTGATATATTAATTTCATAAACAATTACTTGGATACTCTGGTTGTATTCAGAATGGCCAGAATCTGTTTGTAATTTTTTTATTAAAGTATAGTTAATTTACAGTGTTTTGTCAATTTCTGCTGTATAGCAAAGTGATCCAGTCAGACATATGTACTATACATATATATTTTTTATATATTATATATAATATATACATTCTTTTTCTCATATTATCTTCCATCATGTTCTATCACAAGAGAATGGATATAGTTCCCTGTGCTATACAGCAGGACCGAGAAATAGCAAAAAAAGACAACAACAACAACAATAACAACAACAAAAGACAAAAAAAAAAAGAATTAACCAAGCTGCAAGTGTATTCTTTTTTTTTTTTTTTGTCTTTTGTCTTTTTGTTGTTGTTGTTGCTATTTCTTGGGCCGCTCCCGAGGCATATGGAGGTTCCCAGGCTAGGGATCTAATCAGAGCTGCAGCCACCGGCCTACGCCAGAGCCACAGCAACGCGGGATCCGAGCCGCGTCTGCAACCTACACCACAGCTCACAGCAATGCCGGATCGTTAACCCACTGAGCAAGGGCAGGGACCGAACCCGCAACCTCATGGTTCCTAGTCGGATTCGTTAACCACTTCGCCACGACGGACACTCCCTACAAGTGTATTCTTTAATCATTCTAAGAGGCTATTGTTTTTATTACTTATATCAATACTTAAGATGTGTGGGGAACACTTTTAAAGTTCTCTTTAGATTTGAATTTCTTTTGGTTATGAGAACATAATATAGTACAAAGTTCAGAAACTATGAAAGATAACACAGTGAAAGTCTCCCACCCCTGCTGCCCAGTTCTTCTTACCAGAAGGAACCAATATTATTAGGGAAATACTCCTTTCAAATTGTCTTCAGAATTTTCAAATATCTGAAATTGGGTTGTATCTGTCAGGTGATGGCAGATTTAATTTTTTATCCTTTTTTTTAGGCCCGCACCTACGTTCCCAGGCTAGAGGTCAGATCTGAGCTGCATCTGCAACCTACACCACAGCTCTTGGCAACACCGGATCCTTAATTCATTGAGTGAGGCCAGGCATCAAACCCAAATCCTCATGGATACTAGTGGGGTGTGTAACCTACTGACCACAATGTGAACTTGCTTATTTTATTTTTTAGAGTCAGAATTCCTTTGACGTCTGATAGAGAAAGGGCTACTAGCCTTGTGTAACAATTTTAAAAATCAAAAGCAAGGAGTATCTGGAGTTCCAGTTGTGGCTTAGTGGGTTAAGAACTCAACTAGTGGGTTAAGAACTCGACTAGTATCCATGAGAGTACCAGTTCAGTCCCTGGCCCTGCTCATTGGGTCGGGGATCTGGCATTTCCATGAACAAGCTGTAGTGTAAGTCACAGATATGGCTCGGATCCTGAGTTGCCATGGCCTGTAGCTACAGCTCCTATTCAGTCCCTAGCTTGGGAACTTCCATATGCTGCAAAAAACAAAAAACCAAGGAGGGAGTTCCCATCCTGGCTCAGTGGTTAATGAACCCATGAGGACATGGGTTCGATCCCTGGCCTCGCTTAGTGGGTTAAGAGTCTGGTGTTGCTGTGAGTTGTGTAGGTTGCAGACATAGCTCGGGGCATTGCTGTGGCTGTGGTGCAGGCCGGCAGCTGTGGCTCTGATCCAACCCCTAGTCTGGGAGCCTTCATATGCCGCTGGTTTGGCCCTAAAAAGACCAAACAAACCCCCCAAACCCCAAGGAGTATCTATAAGGTAGTGAGACTCATGCGTTTGAAGTATGTGATATGGTAAAATGTGATCTATGTGTATAACTGTGAAACCATCTTCTGTCAAGGTAGTGAACTTATGCACTATTCTCAGAAGCTTCTTCATACCCTTTTGTTGTCCCATCACTATCGTGCCTCATTTCATTGACCCTAGGCAACCAAATGATCTGCTTTTCTGCTTTTTTATCACCATAAATTAACTGTTCACCTAGTGATGGACATTTGAGTTTCAGGTTTGGGGCTATTACTCTTAAAAGTTGGTACGAGAGAGTTCCCGTCGTGGCTTAGCAGAATCAAGTCCCGACTAGGAACCACGGAGTTGTGGGTTTGATCCCTGGCCTTGCTCAGTGGGTTAAGGATCTGGCATTGCCATGAGCTGTGGTGTAAGTCGCAGACGCGGCTCGCATCCCGGCGTTCCTGTGGCTGTGGGGTAGGCTGGCAGCTGTAGCTCCAATTAGACCCCTGGCCTGGGAACCTCCATATGCTGGGGGTTACCAAGAATTACCAAACTCTTCTTTTGCTTTTTGGTCTTTTTAGGGCCACACCCGCGGCATATGGAGGTTCCCAAGCCAGGGGTCGAATCAGAGCTACAGTTGCCGGCTTACACCAGAGCTGCAGCAAGGGCAGGATCGGATCTGCATCTGGTGACCTACACCACAGCTCATGGTAACACTGGATCCTTAACACCCTGAGCAAGGCCAGGGATCAAACCTGCGTCCTCATGGATACTACTAGGGTTTGTTACTGCTGAGCCACAACGGGAACTCCAATCTTGACAGTTTTGAAGTTTTATGGAGTAGTTAACTTTTAAAAATTCCTCAGTTGAGGTTTGTGTGATGCTTCCTTATGGTTCAATGTAGGTTGTATATTTTTGTCAGGAATATGACAGAAGTGATAAGGTCTTCTCAACATATCCTTTCAGTTATAAATTATTTTAATTTGCCCATTACTGGTGATCTTAATATTGATCACTTAACTGAGCTTTCTGCTGAATTTCTACACTTAGAAAGGTACTTTTCGGAGTTCCTGCTGTGGTTCAGCAGGTTAAGAATCCGACTATAACAGCTTGGGTCGCTGTGGAGCCGAGTGTTTGATTCCCCTGCCCAATGCAATGGGTTAAAGGATCCAGCATTGCCACAGGTCACAGCTGTGACTTGGATTCAGTCCCTGGTCTGGGAACTTCCATATGCTGAGAGTGCAGCCATTAAAAAAAATTTAAAAAGAAAGAAAAGAAGAGAGTTACCTTTGTGGCTCAGTGGTTAATGAATCGACTAGGAACCATGAGGTTGCGGGTTTGATCCCTGGCCTTGCTCAGTGGGATAAGGATCCGGCGTTACCGTGAGCTGTGGTGTAGGTCGCAGACGCGGCTCTGATCCTGCATTGCTGTGGCTCTGGTGGTAGGCTGGCAGCTGCAGCTCCGATTGGACCCCTAGCCTGGGAACCTCCATATGCCGCAGGAGTGGCACTAGAAAAGGCAAAAAGACAAAAAAAAGAAAGAAAAGCACGTTTTTCCTTTATAATTAGTGAAAATTTAGGGGGAAGGTATTTTGAGACCAAGCATTTCAATTCTTCATTACTTTACCATACCAGCTTTAGCATTCATTGAATTTTCTTGGCTAAGTTATTACTATTGATGATTTGCAAATAATGATCTTATAACTTTATTATATTATTAGTTATTAGTTTATATTCAAATACCCATGCTTTGAATGTCAAAGAAAAGGCTTCTTCCTTTTCTCCCATTTATTTTTATTTTATTTATTTATTTTTTGTTGTTGTTGTTGTTGTTGTTGTTGTTGTTGTTGCTATTTCTTGGGCCGCTCCCGCGGCATATGGAGGTTCCCAGGCTAGGGATCTAATCAGAGCTGCAGCCACCGGCCTACGCCAGAGCCACAGCAACGCGGGATCCGAGCCGCGTCTGCGACCTACACCACAGCTCACGGCAACGCCGGATCGTTAACCCACTGAGCAAGGGCAGGGACCGAACCCACAACCTCATGGTTCCTAGTCAGATTTGTTAACCACTGCGCCACAACGGGAACTCCTCTCCCATTTATTGATTCAGTTTTTAATGTCGTCTCTGTGGACTTATGGATTCCTCTTTTTTTCAGTGGGTTGTAATCTATCATTATTTATTATGAAGCTCAAATTGTCCCATATTTGGCTAGCAGGAGCACCTTCAAGGTGGATCCTGTGACCTTTTGACATGTTCCGTGTTTCTTTGTATACTTTTTTTTGGGCACAGTTAGATGTTCCAGGCTCACCTTGGTGTTACCTGATTCATACATGGTGATAAACCCATATTTTCAAGGAATCCTTGTTTCTTCTAGTGGAGATGGGTATTTAGAAACCAACATCCAGCAGGTATACTCATTGTAAAATGTCCCAACTTCTAGGTGTCTGTAGACAAAGCTGTAAAACACACATAGGTATAAATGTGTTTTTTGTGTACATCTCTTTGTTTCTTTGCATATTTGAAAATCATGAATTTCAGAGTTCCTGTTGGGGCACGGTGGAAACTAATCTGACTAGGGTCCATGAGGTTCAGGGCTTGATCCCTGGCCTTGCTCAGTGGGTTAAGGATCCAGCATTGTCGTGAGCTGTGGTGTAGGTCACAGACGCGGCTTGGATCCCAAGTTGCTATGGCTGTGGCGTAGGTCGGCAGCTGTAACTCTGGTTTGACCCCTAGCCTGGGAACCTTCATATATGCCTTGTGTGCAGCCCTAAAAAGCAAAACAAATAAACATTTTTTAAAAAGGTGTTCCCTGAGTTCCCATCGTGGCTCAGTGGTTAACGAATCTGACTAAAATTTTTTTTTAAACTTCTGTGCACCAAAGGACACAATCATATGCCACATGTGCAGCCCCAAAAAAAGAACAAACCAAACCAATCAAAACCCAAATGTAATAACATATAGCATCCTATATGGAATCCCGGAAAAGAGAAAGGGCAATGAAATCTGAATAAAGTATACAATTAAGTCAGTAATGATGTATCAATATTGATTCCTTACTTGTGACAAATATATAAGACATTAACAACAGGAAACTGGGGAGAGTACAAGAACCCTCTAAACTACCTAAAAGTTCCCTGTAAGTCTAAAAAGTAATTAAAGAAAAGAATGAACTGTAAAAGGAACGGATGGAGCAAAAACTAGTCATAAAATTACTTAAAGTCCAGGAGATAATGATATATAAAAGCATTTAGAATAATATGGTAGCAGGGAAGATGGAGAAGAAAAAAGATGGATTCAAGGTACATTCTGAAGACAGAATAAAGAGAACTTGGACTTCCAACTAATGCAGAATAAAGAAGTCAGCAAATCCTTTCTCCCAAAAATATGAATAAAACTGGATGAATTGCCAAAAATAACTATTTCAGGGATTTGGAAGTTGCCAAAAGATAAACAACAAATTGAGAAGTACTTATTCATGGAAAACTACCAGAACTTCAGGTAAAGCAATGAGAGTCAGCAAATTCCCAACACTAGGCCAGCTTGGGCTGCCTAAGAACATTCAACAGAGCAGAACTGGCCTTGAAATAAATACACCAACTCTGTTAGAGGGGCTAACTTCATTTAGTATAAAAGATAAAAAGCCCACATTGAATGACACCGTCAATAAAAGGAAAAACATAGGGTAAAAATCAATGGGAAAGGAGGTTTTTTTTGTGGCACAGCGAGTTAAGGATCTGGCATTGTCACTGCCGGGGCTTGGGTTGCTACTGTGGTGCAGGTCCAATACCTGGCCTGGGAACTTCCACATGCCATGGGTGTAGCCAAAAAACTTTTTTAATTTAAAAAAAAAAGAATGAGGAAAACCAGTAGCTTTGCTAGGAGGAAGAGGAAAGTATCTCATTTGGGGGCAGACCAGCTAAAAATTTAGGGAAGATCTTGTTTTTTGTTTTTTGTTTTCATTTTTGGCTGCCCCAGAGCATACGGAATTCCCAGGCCAGGGATCAGATCTGAGTTGCAGTTGCAACCTAAACCACAGCTTTCGTAATGCCAGATCCTTAACCCACTGTGCTAGGCCAGGGATCAAACCTATGATCCCACTGCTCCCAAGACGCTGTCAATACTGTTGTGCCACAGTAGGAACTTCTTAGGGAAGATCTTTAAAATGAGAGCTGCAGAAGTGCTAGATGGACTCTTGACAATTCCTGGCTGACTAGGAAACTGTGGGCATGTGCAGATGGAAGAAACCCAAGAGGGCCAGGTACAAAGTAAAATTTAAGGTATATTTGGATATTGCCTTAAATTTGTGCTCTCTAATTCACATACATCCACCAGAAGATGGTCAAAGCCTTATGGGCTTGAGGTATTTGAGGGCAACTCTGCCCAATCACTAACTGACTACCAAACTATATGGCCAAAGGGCAACGCCCAGGAAGCCTGGTTTAAAAATACAAACAGAAAGGAGTTCCCATCGTGGTTGCAGGTTCGATCCATGGCCTTGCTCAGTGGGTTAAGGATCTGGCATTGCCATGAGCTGTGGTATAGGTGGCAGATGTGGCTCAAATCTGGTACTGCTGTGGCTGTGGCCGGCAGCTGTAGCTCTGATTGGACCCCTAGCCTGGGAAAGCACCATATGTTGAGGGTGTGGCTATAAAAAGCAAAAAAAAAAAAAAAAAAACAAAGCAAATACGATAGCAGCCAAACAAGCATGGAAATAATGTATTCCGCAGATCAAGTAGAGCAAGTTGGTTTAAAAAAAAACCCAATTTTGAGTTCCTACAATGCATTTTCTAATAGTCTAGTTCTTGAAAAAAAGAAAAAAAAAAGTGACCCAAACAAGCAAAGAGTAAATTGTGACCTGTACTCAAGAATAAAAAAAAAGCTGTCAATAGAAAGTAACTCTGGGTAGGTCAAGATGTTGGAATAGACTTCAAAGCAACTATTGTAAATATATTTAAAAGAATTAAAGGAAAGTCTAACGAAAATTATTCCACAATAGGAAATATCAAAAAAGAAACAAACTATAAAAAGAGAACTAAAATGGAAATTCTAGAGTTGAAAAATACCATATCCAAATGTAAAATGTATCAGATGGACTTAACAGTAAATCTGAGGTAACAAAAAAAGAATTAAATTCTACAAAAAGATCAACAGTAATCATCTAATCTGAAGAACAGAGAGAAAAAAGATTGAAGGAAAATGAACAAAGTTTCAGAGACTTATAAGACATTAAGCAGGCCATGTATCACATAAGAAAGGAGAAGGAAAAAGTGGACATAGAAAATATTTGAAGAAACAATGGCTGAAACGTTCCCAAATTTCATGAAAAACAGGACTCTGCACACCCAAGAAGTTTAATTATCTCTAAACACAATAAACATCAAGAGATCGACACCTAGACACACAGTCAAATGCAAAAAACCAAAGATAAAATCGTAAAAGCAGAAAGAGAAAAATAATTCATTTCTTAGAGGGGAAAAATACAATTAACTACTGACTTCTACCATAAATAACAGAGTCAGAGAAAGTATGGGAAGAATGGGAATTCTAGCTGTGAGGCAGTGGAGGTACAGTGGTGAAGTTTAATGAGCCACCTTATCTCTGTGGAGGCACCAGTTTGATCCCTGGCCTGGCACA
This sequence comes from Phacochoerus africanus, assembly GCF_016906955.1. Classification (NCBI taxonomy): domain Eukaryota; kingdom Metazoa; phylum Chordata; class Mammalia; order Artiodactyla; family Suidae; genus Phacochoerus; species Phacochoerus africanus. Next base: position 89,506,490 of record NC_062546.1, read on the forward strand.
GTAGATTAATGATCTGGCATTGCTGTGGCTGCAGCTGTAGCATAGGTCGCAGCAGTGGCTCAGATTCTATCCCTGGCCTGGGAACTTCCATATGCTGCCACAGGTGCAGCCAAAAAAGAAAAAAAGAAGAAAGTGGAATGGTATGTGTAATGAAAAACATAAAACAAAACAAAAAAGTTGAGCAACAGTGGTTAACGAATCTGACTAGGAACCATGAGGTTGTGGGTTCGATCCCTGGCCTTGTTCAGTGGGTTAAGGATCTGGTGTTGCTGTGGGCTGTGGTATAGGTTGCAGGTGCAGCTCAGATCCCGCGTTGCTGTGGCTCTGCCATAGGCTGGTGGCTACAGCTCCAGTTAGACACCTAGCCTGGGAGTGGCCCTAGAAAAGGCAAAAAGACAGTGGGTTAAGGACTCTGCATTACTGGAAGCTGCAGTACAGACTGTAGATGCCACTTGGATCCGGCATTGAGTAGGCAGGCAGCTGCAGCTTCAATTAGACCCTTGGCCCAGGAACTTCCACATGCTGCAGGTATGGCCATAAAAAGAAAAAAAGAAAAGGTGAGGTGTTCAAATCAGCAGTGTCTCTGGAGTACTGGGACACAGATTCGATCCTTGACTCAGGGCGGTGGGTTAAGGATCCAGCACTGCTACAGCTGTGGTGTAGGTCGCAACTTAGGCTTGGATCTGATCCTTGGCCAGAAACTCCATATGCTGCTGGGCAGCCAAAAAACAAAAACAAAATAAAGTAAAATAAGAGGTGAAATAAGACATTTCTAGATAAAAAGAGACTGAGTGAATTCATCCCAAGAATTACCTTATAAGAAATACTAAGGAGAGTTGTTCAGACTGAGAAGTGACATCAGATGAGGTAACTTGAACCCAGTAGACTAAGAACAAGAAGATGAACACTAGAAAGAGTTAAATATGAGCAAGTTTAAAAGACTACTCAAAAAAAAGACTATTTTTTCCTTCTCTTAAACTCCTTAAAAAACATGTGATTGTTCAAAGTTAATTCACACACACACGATTCCCACCCATTAACGCAGATTACACATTTTTTCCAAGCACTCAGGGAATATTCACCAAGATAGACATAGGCCATATCCTGGGCCACAAAATAAATCTCTACACATTTAAAAGAATTAAAATCATATAAACTATATGTTCTTTGCCATAATGGAAGCAACTTAGAAAGTAATAACAGAAAGACAACAGAAAAATCTCCAAACATTTGGAGGTGAAACAACATACTTTAAAAATAATCTGCAAAAGGGAAAGTTTCAACACATTTTTTTTAAGTATAAAGAACTAAATGGGAATACAACACGTAAAACTATGTAAAACAAAGGTAAAGCAGTGGTGAAGGAAAAATTATAACACCATGCTGAGCTGCTGTTAGACGTGCCTCCCTCCACCAACAACTGCCCCATGTAATGTACTTTGGGCTCCTGCAAATATAGAAAGGGCTAAGTCAAGAATGAAGCCTCTGGTGTGGAACTGGGATTGAGAGTACCATTATGAAATCAAGATTTTCATTTTTTTTTAAGGGCTGCACCTACAGCACATGAGGGTTCTCAGGCTAGAGGCCGGATCAGAGCTGTAGCCGCTGGCCTACACCACAGCCATGGCAATGACAGATCCAAGCCGCATCTGGCGACCTACATCACAGCTCACGGCAATGCTAGATCCTTAACCTACTGAGCAGGACCAGTGATCAAACCTGAGTCCTCATGGATGATAGTCAGATAGGTTTTCCACTGAGCCACGAAGGGAACGCCTTTTTTTTTTATAGTTTATTTTTATTTTTGTTTTTTTGGTGTTTTTTTGTCTTTTCTAGGGCCGCTCCTGCAGCATATGGAGGTTCCCAGGCTAGGCATCGAATCGGAGCTGTAACCACTGGCCTACACCACAGCCACAGTAACACGGGATCCGAGCCACGTCTGCAACCTACCATGAGGTTGTGGGTTTGATCCCTGGTCTTGCTCAGTGGGTTAAGGATCTGGCATTGCTGTGAGCTGTGGTGTAGGCCTGCAGCTACAACTCCGATTAGACCCCTAGCCTGGGAACGTCCATGTGCTGTGGGAGCAGCCCTAGAAAAGGCAAAAAGACCAAAAAAAATTAATAGTTTTATTGAGGTATAGTTGATTTTTAAAAAACTGCTCATATTTAATATGTACAATTTTATGAGTTTGGCCATAATGCAAGGATTGATGGTACCATCACCACAATAGATAATAGACATAGCCAACACCTCCCCAATTCCTTGTGTCCCCCTCTCTCCCTCTCTCTCTTGTTTTTTTTTTTTTTGGTGGTGGTATGAATACTTAACATGATACCCACCTTCTTAACAAAATTATAAGTACATAATATCATATTAATAAATATAGGCACTATGCTGTACAGCAGCTCTCTAGAGTTTAATCATCTAGCATAACTGAAACTTTATATCCATTGAATAATAATGCTCCTTTTTTGCCACCTGCCAGTCCCCCCACCCTGCAACCTCTATTTTATTATCTGCTTATGAATTTTGCTATTTTAGATACCTCATACAGGTAAAATCATGCATTATTTTTTTCTTTTTTGCATTATTTATGTTTTCTATGGATCATTTCAACTAACATAACATCCTCCAGTTTCATCCATGAGATGTTTGAAAAAATTTGGGAGGGAGTTTCCATTGTGGCTCAGGAAGTTATGAATCTGACCGTATCCATGGCTATGGTGTAGGGTGGCAGCTGTAGCTCTGATTGGACCCCTAGCCTGGGAACCTCCATAAGCCTTTAGGCCCTTCAGGGCCGCACCCATGGCATATGGAGGTTCCCAGGCTAGGGGTCCAATCAGAGCTATAGCTGCCAGCCTACACACCACAGCTCACAGCAACACCAGATCCTTAACCCACTGAGCGAGGCCAGGGATTGAGCCTGCAACCTCATGGTTCCTAGTCAGATTTCGTTTCTGCTGCACCATGTCAGAAACTCCAAGAAAAGAAAATTTTTTAGCCATGCTCTCGGCATGTGGAAGTTCCTGGGCCAGGGATCAAAACCAAGGCACAGCTGTAACCAGAGCTGCTGCAGAGACAACACTGGATATTAACATACTGAGCCACCAAGGAACTCCAAGATGTTTTAATTTTTTTTAAATAAGTTTTATTGGTGTGTATTTGACTTAGAAAGTTGTGTTACTGTCAAGTGTACAGCGCAGTATATACATATACATATACATTATATCTGTACTTTCTTTTTTGCATTTTAGGGATGCACCTGTGGCATATAGAAGTTCTCAGGCTAAGGGTCAAATCAGAGCTGCAGGTGCTGGCCTATGCCACAGCCACGGCAACACCGGATCCGAGCCACATATGCAACCTACACTACAGCTCATGGATCCTTAATCCACTGAGCAAGGCCTGGGATTGAACCTGTGTCCCAGCATTGCAGAGATGCTGCTGATCCTGTTGGGCTATTTTCTAATTTCCCTTATGATTTCTTCTTTGACTCATCGGTTTTTTAAGCGTTTGCTTTGTAGTTTCTACATATTTGTGACTTTTCTAGATTTCATTTCTGCTTTTGATTTCAATCCTATTAAGTTTATTAAGACTATTTTTGGTGGCCTAACATAGGGTCTGTCCTGGAGAATATTCCATGTGAACTTGAGGCTATGTATTATGTTTTGGGGTGCAGCATTCTGTATACATCTTTTAGGTCTAATTCATCATAATGTTGTTCAAGTCCTCTACTATCCATTATTGAAAGTAGAGTATTGAATCTATTGTTATTATTTAAAGTATGTCTATTTCTTTCTTTCTTTCTTTTTGCCTTTTCTAGGGCTGTACCTGCAGCATATGGAGGTTCCTAGGCTAAGGGTCTAATCGGAGCTGTAGCCACCAGCCTGTGCCAGAGCCACAGCAACGCAGGATCTGAGCCTCGTCTGCAACCTACACCATAGCTCATGGCAATGCTGGATCCTTAACCCACTGAGCAAGGTCAGGGATTGAACCCGCGACCTCATGGTCCTAGTTGGATTTGTTAACCGCTGAGCCACGACGGGGACTCCTAAAATATGTCTCTTTCTTCAGTTCTATGAGTTTGCTTCATATATTTTTGGGCTCTGATGTTTGGTGTATGTATATTTGTAATTGTTATATCTTTTTCATGAAGTGACCGTTTCCTCAGTATATAATTTTCTTCTTTGTTTCTTACAACAGTCTATTCTGTGTGATATTAACATAGGCACTCTAGTTCTCTACCAGTTACTGTTTGCATGGAGTATCTTTTTCTGTCCCTTCACATTCAACTTGTTGTGTCCTTAGATCTAAAATGTATCTCTTGTAGCAGCATAAGGGAGGATCATGCTCTTTTAATCCTTTCTGCCAGTCTACACCTGTTGATTGTAACATTTAATTACTTTGTATATAAAATAATTACTGATAGGATTTCCCTAGTGGCCTAGTGGTTAAGAACTTGACATTGTCACTCCAATGGCTTGGGTTACTGCTTGGCTTGGATTCGATCCCTGGCCCAGGAACTTCTGCATGCTGCAGGTGTGGCCAAAGAAAACTAACTAAATAAATAATTGCTGGTAGTGAAAGGATGGATTTTATTTTTTGTATTTTTGTATTTTTTTGTCCCTCATTTTGTCCATTACTCTTTTTATGTTTAATAGTTTGTTTGCTTGTTTTGCCCCAACCTGCACCACAGCAAGCACTTGAGCCACAGCAGTGACAGTGCTGGATCCTTAACCCAATGAGCCACAAGGGAACTCCAACTCTATCACTTTTTTTCATATGGCTGCACCCACAGCATATGGAAGTTCCCAGGCCAGGGATCGAATCCAAGCCACAGCTGCAACCTATGCCACAGTTGTGGCACTGCCAGATCCTTAACCCACTGGGCCAGGCTGGGGATCAAACCCATACTGCCACAGAGACAACGCCACTCCTCCATCACTTCTTTTTATCTGTTTTCTGTCTGTTGAGAGTGTGTGTGTGTGTGTGTGTGTGTGTGTACCATGAAGTTTCATTTAACATCCTAAAGTAATAAGTTTGTTTTGAACTGGAACCAACTTAACTTCATTCACATACAAAAACTACGCCTCTACAGCTCTATTCATCCCTGTTTATTGCCAGTGTCACAAATTACATTTTTGAACCTTGTGTTCCCTTTAATATAAATTTATAATTTTTTTGTGAATTTGTATTTTATATTCTTTAGAAAATGAACAGAGTAATCTTGTAGTAATATAGGTTTTTATATTTGCCTATGTATTTACCTTTACTGAAGATCTTTACATCTTTATATCATAGACTGTCTAGTGTTTTTTTTTGTTTTGTTTTGTTTCAACCTGAAGAACTTCTTTTTAGCATTTCTTTTAGGGCAATACTAATTGTAATGAACTTCCTTAGCTCTTGGTGGATATAGAATTCTTGGTTATTATCTTTTTCTTTTAGCACTTTTAATATTTTATCCCACTGCCTTGTGTCCTCCATAGTTCCTATTGATAATCTTTTTGAGGATCTCTGTGATTGATATTTCTTTAGCTGCTTTCAAGATTCTGTCTTTCAACAGTTTGATTATACTCTGTCTTGGTGTAGATCTGCCTGGGTGTATCCTACTTGTAATTTATTGAACTCCTTGGATTTGTAGATTCATCTTTTATCACATTTGGAAAGTTCGGAGCCATTAGTTCTTCAGATAACCTGTGTCCCTTTTACTCCCTCCTCTTCTCAGATTCCTGTAATGTTTATAATGATCTGTCAGTCTGCTTGATGGTGTCCCATGAGTTCCTTAGGGTCTGTTTACTTTTCTTCATTATATTTTATTTTTGTTCTTCAGCCTTCATAATTTCAAATGTTCTATATTTAAGTTTGCTGATTTGTCTTTTTGCTCAAGTCTTCTGTTGAACCCCTTTATTTTTCAGCTCTGGAAATTGTTCAGTTCCTTTTTATAATTTCTTATTGTTGATACTCTAATTTTGTTTATGTTTCCCTTTTTTTTTCCTCTTTGTATTTTCTTTGAGCTCTTGAAACATATTTAGGACAGTTGGTTTTAGTCTTTAGTAAGTCCATCGCCTGTGCTTCTCTAGGGCTGGTTTCTACCACTTTATTTCTTTCCTTTGAATGGGTCATGTTCTCTTACTTTTTGCTTTTTTATGCTCTGTAATTTTTCATTGAAAATTGATAAAGCTATCACTTCTCCCTGTTGGCAGACTGATTTTGTGTCTATCAGACCAGTCCTTAACTAATAAGCTGAGTGTGCTCTGGAGCTTTGGATCAGCACAGTGTGAGGGCTTTTGGTGTTAGGCCTTTTCTGGGCATTCCACTTGCCAAATCTCCATATGACTTTTTCGGTTCCCTCATATATACAGTTGCTTTTAAATTCCTAAAAAATCTTACCCCAGAATCTTCTCCTCAGGACCTCAGCTGATCTTTTATATGTATTTCTACTATAATCTCTTGTTCCAGGCATCTGCAGGTCTATAGGCCTTCTGCAGTTTACCCAAGTAGTACTGGCATCTTCCCCACCTGAGCTCTGAGAGGTAGAACAGAGAGCAGTTCTTCAGGCAGCCTCCAGCAGCTGAGAATGTTGAAGATAAGTTTGCTTTGTTCCTTCTGGTTTGAGGGAGGGATTTGGGAACCTGGCTGATGTTGGCTCCAAAACTGTGTAGGGAGGGAGTGGAGCAAGGTCAAATAAAAATGCCACAAAATGGAGTTCCTGTCGTGGCTCAGAGGAAACAAATTTGGTAACCATGAGGATGCAGGTTTGATCCCTGGCCTTGCTCAGTGGGTTAAGGATCCAGTGTTGCTGTGAGCTGTGGTATAGGTTGCAGATGTGGCTCAGATCTGGCATTGCTATGGCTGTGATGTGGGCTGGCGACTGAAGCTCCAATTCAGCACCTAGCCTGGAAACTTCCATTATGCCACAAGTGTGCCCCTAAAAAAGAAAAAAAAAAATTGAGCAAAGAGGCAGTGGAGAAAAGATAACCTCTTCAGCAGTTGGTGTTAGAAAAGCTGACCAGACACATGTAAATCAGTGAAATTAGAACATACCGTACACAAAAATAAACTTAAAATGGTTTTAAACACTTAAATATAAGGCATGACACTAGGAATTACCTCTGTGGTGCATGGGTTAAAGATCTGGTGTTGCCATGGCTATGGTGTGGGTTGAAGCTGCAGCTCTGATTAAGTCCTTGGCCTGGGAACTTCCATATGCTGAGGGTATAGCCAAAAAGAAAGAAGACAGAAAACAGGGCGAAGACTCACTGAAGATGACATACAGATGGCCAGTAGGGACGTGAAAAGATGCTCAGCATCACTAATTATTAAAGGAATGCAAATCAGAACTACAGTGAAGTACCATCTCACACTGGTCAGAATGGCCATCATTAAAAAGTCTACAAATAACAGCAGTTCCCATGTGGCTCAGCCGGTTAAAGATCTGTCGTCACTGCTGTGGCTCAGGTTGCTGCTATGGCACAGGTTTGATCCCTGGCCCAGGAACTCCCACATACTGCAGGTGCAGCCAAAAAAAAAGTCTATAAATTACAAATGCTAGAGAGGTTATGAAGAAAAGGGATACGGTGGGAATATAAGTCGGTGCAGCCACTGTGGAAAACAGTGTGAAGGCTCCTCTGAAAACTAAAAATCAAGTTACCATCTAGCAATCCCACTCCTGGGCATATATCCAAACAAAACTGTAATTCAAAAACATACGTGAACCTCTGTTAATAGCAGCACTGTTCACAGTAGCCAAGACATAGAAACAAACCTGAATGTTCATCAGCAGATGGATGGATTAAGAAGATGTGGCGCACGAGTTCCCGTCATGGCGCAGTGGTTAACGACTCCAACTAGGAACCTCCAACTAGGTTGCAGGTTCGATTTCTGGCCTTGGTCAGTGAGTTAAGGATCCGGCGTTGCCGTGAGCTGTGGTGTAGGTCGCAGACGCGGCTCGGATCCCGCGTTGCTGTGGCTGTGGTGTAGGCCGGCAGCTACAGCTCCAATTAGACCCCTACCCTGGGAACCTCCATATGCCGTAGGAGCGGCCCAAGAAATGGAAAAAAGGAAACAAACAAACAAGCAAAAACAAGATGTGGCACAGCAGAAATGAATCCAGCTAGGAACCACGAGGTTGCAGGTTCCATCCCTGGTCTCTCTCAGTGGGTTGGGGATCCAGTGTTGCCATGAGCTGTGGTCTAGGTTGCAGAAGTCGCTCGGATCTGGTGTTGCTGTGGCTCTGGCATAGGCCAGCAGCAACAGCTCTGACTGGACCCTAGCCTGGGAACCTCCATATGCCTTGGGTGTGGCCCTAAAAAAGTCAAAAGACCAAAAAAAAAAAAAAAGATGTGCTACATACAGTGGAATACTACTCAGCCATAAAAAGAATGAAATAATGCCATTTGCTGCAACATGAATGCAACTAGAGATTCTCATACTAAGTGAAGTCAGAAAGTGAAAGACAAATACCATGTGATATCACTTATATGTGGAATCTAAAAAAATTGATATAAATGAATATATCTACAAAACAAAAATAGACTCACAGACTTAGAGAACAGACTTGTGGTCGCCAACATAGGGAGAGGGATGGGGTGGGAGTAGAGAGATCGCAGATGCAAACTATTATATATAGGATAAATTAACAGTGAGGTCCTACTGCGTAGCACAAGGAACTATATTCAGTATCCTGAGATAAGCCATATGGAAAAGAATATATTAAAAATGTGTATGTGTGTGTATAACTGACTCACTTTGGTGTAAACCAGAAACTAACACAGCATTGTAAATACTTCAATTTTTTAAAAAATTTAAAAAACAGGAGTTCCTGTTGTGGTTCAGCAGAAACCAATCTGACTAGTATCTATGAGGATGCAGTTTCAGTCCCCCGGCCTTGCTCAGTGGGTTAAGGATTTGGCATTGCTGTGAGCTGTGGTGTAGGTTGCACATGTGGCTCTAATCCAGAGTTGCTGTGGCTGTGGTGTAGGCTGGCAGCTGCAGCTCTGATTCAACTCCTAGCCTGGGAACTTCCATATGCCGCAGGTGTGGCCTTAAAAAGACAAAAAAATAAAAATAAAGAAGTGAAGAATATTGGCTTTTATAACCTGTTTATGCAGTAGAGCAGTGTTTTAGTGGTATTTTAGGCAGTCCATATATTTGAATCCTACCAATTTGTTGAATGAAAATTCATTTCTCATATCTTTCATGCTAATTAATAACCACCAAACACACATGCACATTTTTATGATTCATATGCAAATATTAAAGGCTCTCTAATAGTGAGAATAAAAAGAACAAAGATAGGAGTTCCTGTCTTGGCTCAGTGGTTATCAAATCTGACTAGGAATCATGAGGTTGCAGCTTTGTTCCCTGGCTTTGCTCTGTGGGTTAAGGATCCGGCGTTGCCGTGACCTGTGGTGTAGGTCGAAGATGCTGCTCAGATCTGGCATTGCTGTGGCTCTGGCATAGGCCAGCGGCTATAGCTCTGATTAGACCCCTAGCCTCGGAACCTCCATATGCCGCAGGTGTGGCCCTGGAAAAGACAAAAAGACAAAAGAACAAAGAAGAGACAGTAGTAACTGGAATGTAGCCTTTCTGAATAAAAATAACTGCATATTCCAATTTTGTTTTTTGACTTAATTATGACCTTTATGGCATTGTTTTCCTCTAGTACAGGATCCAGTCCAGGGTCAGGATTCAACCAGTTGCCATGTTTCTTTACTCTCCTTGAATCTGCAACAATTTCATAGCCCTTTTTTGACATTTATCTCAAGGATTTTTTTTTAGGGCCGAACCCACAGCATATGGAGGTTCCCAGGTTAGGGGTTGCACCACAGCCACAGCAACACCAAATCCAAGCTTCATCTGCAACCTACACCACAGCCCACAGCAAAACACCACAGCTCATGGCAATGCCGGATCATTAACCCACTGAGGGAGGCCAGGGATAGAACCCGTGTCCTCATGGATGCTAGTTAGATTTGTTTCTGCTGAACCACGACAGGAACTCCTCAAGGATATTTTTGAGGAATGCAGTCTCCCTTTTGTTTAAATATAGTGTTTTTCATTCTATGTTTTCTTGAATTTTCTTTATTAGGTTATACATTCTCAGAAAACTGCTTAGTTTATGTTGTGCCCTTCTCAGAATATCACACCTAAAGACACAGGATATCCATCTATCTATCATATGTGATATTAATTTTGATCACCTAATTAAGGAGTTGCCCAAATTCTCCACTGTAAACTTACTATGTTAAATTTGTTCAAGGTACTGTAAACAAAGTGTAAGGCTAAGATATAGACCATAGTGAGCATATGTAGTAAAATTCTTGGATCTAAAAAGACTTCTGCACGCTGTAAAATGGTAACTTTACAAAAGATATCAAGAAATGGCCATCACAACTTAGAATAGATTTACAAGGAGATCCTGCTGAATAGCATTGAGAACTTTGTCTAGATACTCATGTTGCAACAGAACAAAGGGTGGGGGAAAAATGTAATTGTAATGTATACATGAAAGGATAACCTGACCCCCTTGCTGTACAGTGGGAAAATTAAAAAAAAAAAAAAAGGCCAGTAAACCAAAGAAAATGGTATTCACCGTCACTAATCATCAGATAAATGTAAATTAGAACTATAGTAAGATAGAACACATCTGCTAGAATGACCAGTAGAGTTGATGAGGATGTGGAAGAATTGGAATGCTGTTACACTGCTGATGAGAGTATATGTATTTAACATAGCCACTTTGAAGAAATGTTAGGCCACAACTGCTAAAGCTATTAACTATGTGTATGTCTTAAAGATCTAGCAGTTCCCTCTCTGGGTATATATTCAACAGGAATATAGGTTTATTTTTACCAAAAGATTTGTTTAAGGAGGTTCGTAGAAGCTTTATTTGTAATAACCAGTAATGTCAAGCCTTATGTCCATCAGTAATAGAATTAGTAGATTGATTGAGGTAATTGAGGCCTATAGTGGAATATTACACAGCAATGAAAGTAAACAGAATACTCAGATAGGCAATGTGGAATAATTTCAGAGATATAAAAGATACCAAGTGAATATAAGTATTAAGTATATATTGTATAATTCAATTAACATGAAGTTTTAAAGAGCAAAACTAACCTATGCCAATAAATGTCAAGATGATGATTACTCTTATAAAGAAAGGGTGACTGGGAATGGGTACATTTCCAAGACCCATGAAAGCTTTCCAAGAAGCCTTCATGAGTCTTGGAAATATCTATGTATCTGGTGGTTATTTGGGTGAATACATATGTAAAATGTATATTTAAAACTTGTGCATTTTAGGTGAGTTCTACATTGAGAAACTCAGGGTGATGGGTAGAAAATGATGTTTATACCTCTGTTCCCTTATAAGTGTTTTATAGATTTAGCTTTTCTATTTAGTTTTCAAGCTATTTTGAATTTTTTTTTTGTATATTGTATGAGGTAGGGATCCAACTTCTTGCTTTGGCATGTGGATTCTAGTTGTCCAGCTGCATTTATTGAAGACTATAATTTCCCCCATTGTCTTGGCATCTTGTTTAAAATCATGTGACTATATATATTTGGGTTTATCTCTCTCTCTCTCTCTAGCTCGCTCTCTCGGCTGCATTCACGGCGTATGGAAGCTCCTGGGCTGGTGTTGAATCCAAGTTGCAGTTGCAATTTATGCCATAGCTGCAGCAACACCAGATCCTTAAGCCACTGCACCACAGCAGGAACTCCTGGGTTTATTTCTCAACTCTCAATTTTGTTCCACCAGTCTCTATCTTTATGTCAGTACCTCCACTGCTTTGATTGCTATAACTTTGTAGTAATTTTTAAAATCAGGAATTATGAACCCTACAGCTTTATTTTTCTTTTTCAGTGTTTCAGCTATTAGGGGTCCCTTATAGTTACATATGAATTTAAAGATTAGCTTTTTCATTTCTGCGAAGAAAGACCATTGGACTTTTGATAGAGATTACACTGAATCTGTAGTTCACTTTAAGAGTTTCGCTTTCTTTTTTTTTTTTTTTGTTGTTGTTGTTGCTATTTCTTGGGCCGCTCCCGCGGCATATGGAGGTTCCCAGGCTAGGGGTTGAATCGGAGCTGTAGCCACCGGCCTATGCCAGAGCCACAGCAACTCGGGATCCGAGCCGCGTATGCAATCTACACCACAGCTCACGGCAACGCCAGATCGTTAACCCACTGAGCAAGGGCAGGGACCGAACCCGCAACCTCATGGTTCCTAGTCGGATTCGTTAACCACTGCGCCACGACGGGAACTCCCGAGTTTTGCTTTCTTAAGAATACTTTCTTCCAATCCATTAACGTGCGATGTCTTTCCTTATACTTAGATCTATTTCAGTTTCTTTCGATGATGTCTTATAGTTTGCAATGTACAAGACGTTTTTGTTTGTTAAATATGTTCTTAAGTACTTTATTCCTTTGATGCTGTTATTAATGGAATTTATTTCTAAATTTTATTTGTCTTACTCACTGCTAGTATATAGAAATATGGATTACATCTGCCATTTTATATTTGTGTTCTATGTGTTATATTTTTTTTGTTCCTCATTCCTTCATTACTGCCTTCTTTTGTGTTAAATAGGCATTTTCTGGTGTGCTATTTTATTTTATTTTTTTGCTTTTTAGGGCCACAGCCATGGCATATGGAAGTTTCCAGGCTAGGGCTCGAGTCGGAGCTACAGCTGCCGGCCTACACCACAGCCACAGCAATGCCAGATCTCTGACCCACTGGCCGAGGACAGGGATTGAACACACATCCTCATAGATACTAGTCGGATTCATTTCCACTGAGCCACAACAGGAACTCCTCTAGTATGCTATTTTAATTTTCTTGTTTCTTTTTCCATTTAAAAAAATTTATACTTCAGTTATTGACCTGGGGACTAAAATTAACATCTCAATTTAAAACAGTGTAATCTGAGTTAATACCCACTTAAGTATAGTGATACAGAAACCTTTTCTTTTGTTTAACTTCACCCCCTCCTTTCCTTTGTGCTATTGTTATTATATAAATTGTATCTATATATTGTATACCCAACAACATGCTTAATTCAGTTTCTTTTCTTTTTTTTTTTTTGCCTTTTCTAGGGCCGCTTCCTTGGCATATGGAGTTTCCCAGGCTAGGGGTCTAATCGGAGCTGTAGCTGCCAGCCTACACCACAGCTACAGCAATGTGGGATCTGAGCCGAGTCTGCAACCTGCACCATAGCTCACAGCAACGCCGGATCATTAACACATTGAGCAAGGGCAGGGATCGAACCCGAAACCTCATGGCTCCTAGTCAGATTCGTTAACCACTGCGCTACAACGGGAACTCCTTAATTCAGTTTCTTTAAACATGTGTTAGTTTCCTGCTGCTGCTTGTGTAGAAAAGACTTAATGTAGGCCTCACTGCTTATCCTTAGAATGAACTGCTTATGAGGTCTGCTCTTGGCTGGCATCTGAGAACTTGGATTCCAGGAGGGCTTCCACCTACCTAATTGATAAGAGTGGCTTGTTGTGCCTAAGCTGCCTATACAAACAATTTAGTTTATGTCAAACACTTGCTTTTCATCTGGGAATCTGGAATTATGGTATGTGTTAGAGAGAGGATATCTATATGATCAGCCACTAATAAAAATCCTGGGTGCCCAGTCTCAAAATATTTCCTGGTTGATGACATTTTACATGTGTTGTCATAACTCATCAGTCATGTCCTATATGACTCTACTGAAAAAGGATCTTTAGGAGATTGCCCTGGACTTTGTCCCATGTACCCTTTTGCCTTTGCTGATTTTGCTTTGTAACCTTTTGTCATAATAAATTTTAGCTCTCAGTACGACTATATTGGTGTGTCCTATGAGTACTCTGGCAAGTCATTGAAACTGGGCGTGGTCTTGATTACTTCCTACGTACATACTGATGTAACAATTACCAAAAATTTGGTGTCAAAACAGCATAAGTTTATTACAGTTTTGGAAGTCAGAAGTCTCAAATGAGTCTCTCTGGACTAAAATCAAGGTGTCATCATTTCTGTCCCTTCCTGAGGCTCTAAGGGAAAATCTGTTTTCTTACATTTTCCACCTTCTTGCAGCTGCCTTCATTCATTGGCTCATGGCCACCCCATCTTCAAAGCCAACAATGACTGGTCGAGTTTTTCTTGTACAGTGTTGTCCTGACACTTTCCATCTTGCACCTTTCTTTTATAATGACCCCTGGAGTTCCTGTTGTGGCTCAGCAGTAACAAACCCGGCTAGTATCCATGAGGACGTGGGTTCAATCCCTGGTCGCATTTGGTGGGTTAAGGATTCGGTGTTGCCGTGACCTGTGGTGTAGGTCACAGACATTGCTTGAATGTGGCATTGCTGTGGCTGTGACAAAGGCTGGCAGCCATAACTCTGATTCAACCCTTAGCCTGGGAACTTCTGCATGCCTTGGGTGCAGCCCTAAAAAACAGAGAAATAAATAGGACCCCTGTGTTTAATCCAAGATAACCATCCCATCTTAAATTTCTTTCTTTCTTTTTTTTTTTTTTGTCTTTTTGTCTTTTCTAGGGCCGCTTCCTGCAGCATATGGAGGTTCCCATGCTAGGGGTCTAATCGGAGCTGTAGCCACCAGCCTATGCCACAGCCACAGCAATGTGGGATCCAGGCTGCATCTGCAACCTACACCACAGCTCATGGCAATGCCAGATCCTTAACCCACTGAGCAAGGCCAGGGATCAAACCCGAAACCTCATGGTTTCTAGTTGGATTCGTTAACCACTGAGCCACGATGGGAACTACTTAAATTTCTTAACTAGTATCTGCAAAGTCCCTTTTGCCATGTAAGGTAATACATATATATTCAAAGGGCCTAGGAATTAGGATGTAGACATCTTTGGGGTAGACCTACGTAGTCAGGAGAAATAAAGAGTTAGAAACAAAATTACATTTATACTGTTTTTTATTTTTACTTGTGTAATCATCCTTACTGGTGTTCTTTCTGCATGTGGATTGGATATACTGTCCATTTCAGCCTGAAGGACTCCTTTTATGTTTCTTATAGGGCAAGTCCTGTTGTGATGAATTCTCTGTTTATCTAGGAATGTCTTAATTTTGTCTTCAGTTTTGCAGGATAGTTTCGCTGGATATTGAATTCTTAGTTGCGAATCTTACTTTCAGCACTTTGAATATGCCGTATCATTGTCTTCTGGCCTCCTAGGTTACCAGTGAGCAGACAGTTGAGTATCCTTTGCACATGATGAATTCCTTCTCTTGCTGCTCTCAAGATTCTCTGTCTCTTAACAGTTTTATTCTGATGTTTCCTAAAGTAGATCACTTTGATTTTATCTTACTTTAGGAGGTTGAGCTTCTTGGATGTGTAGCTTGTTTTCTCATCAAATTTAAGGAGTTTTGGGCTATAATTTCTTGAAAGGTTCTTTTTGCCCCCCTTTTTTTCTCTCCTTCTGAAACTCCTATTTATTTGTTGGTGTGCCTGATAGTTCAGTTATTATACTTTCTAGCTTCAGAATTTGTATTTTGTTCCCTTTTTTTTTTTCTCTCTTTTTTTCCTCTCCCATGACATATGGAAGTTCCCAGGCTAGGGGCTGAATCAGAACTACAGCTGCTGTCCACAGCAATGCCAGGTCCAAGCCATATCTGCAACCTATACTGCAGTTTGTGGCAATGCTGGGTCCTTATCCCACTGAGCAGGGTCAGGGATTGAACCTGCATCTTCATGGGTACTATCAGGTCTGTTACCACTGAGTCATAATGGGAACTCCTGTGTTGTTTCTTTTTATAATTTTTGTTTACTTATTGTTATTGGTATTGTTTCACGAGACATTCTTCTATGTTTTAGTTCTTTAGACATGGCTTCATTAATTCTTTGAACATATTTAAAATGCGCTGATTTAGAGTTCCCATTGTGGCACAATGGGATCACTGGTGTCTTGGGAACCTTGGGATTCGGGTTTGATCACTGGTCTGGCACAATAGGTTGAGGATCTGTGTTGCAGCTGCAGCTTAGGTTGTGACTGCGGCTCAGATCTGATCCCTGGCCTGGGAACTGCATATGCCTTGGGATGGCCAAAAATGGGGGCCGGAGGGGATAAGGAATTCCCATTGTGGCTCAACAGAAACAAATCTAACATCCATGAGGACCCAGGTTTGATCTCTGGCCTTGATCAGCCACAGTGGTATTGCTGTGGCTGTGGTGTAGGCTAGTGGCTACAGCTCTGATTCGACCCCTAGCCTGGGAACCTCCTTATGCTGCAAGTGTGGCCCTAAAAAGACACACACACACACACACACACACACACACACACACTCACACACACTCACTCAGAAAGAGCTGATTTAATGTCTTCGTCTAATTGGTCTGACATTTGGACTTCCTCAGTTTTTGTTGATTGGTTTTTCTTGGTGTATGAACTAATGTCTTCCTATGCTTCCTGTGTCTCATTTTTTTCTTGAAAACTGGGCATTTAAAATAATGTGTCACCTCTAGAATCAGATTCTCTCTTGCCAGTGTTTTTTGTTTATTGATTTTTTTTTTTTTTTTTTAATGGCTGAACTCGTGGTATACGGAAGTTCCTGGGTCAGGGATTGAATCTGAGCCACGGCTGCAGCAACTCTGGATCTTTTTTTTTTTTTTTTTTCCTTTTTTATCACTGCATATGCAGCATATATGGAAGTTCCCAGGCTAGGGGTCAAATCGGAGCTGCAGCTGCTGGCCTACACCACAGCCACAGTAGTGTGGGATCCGAGCCACATCTGCAACCTATGCTTGCAGCCAGAGCTTTCAGCAGTGCTGGATCCTCAACCTGCTGAGTGAGGCCAGGGGTTGAACCCACATCCTCACAGATACTGCTTGGATTCTTAACTTGCTGAGCCACAACAGAAATTCCAACACCAGATCCTTTTAACATACTGTGCTGAGCCAGGAATCAAACCCGAGCCTCTGAAGTGGCCCCTAGATGCCACAGTCAGATTCTTAACCCACTGTATCACAACTGAATTCCTTTAGTGACTTCTTGGAAATCTTTTTTATTTTTATTTTTTTTGCTGAGCCCACAGCATGTGGGAATTCCTGGGCCAGGAATTGACCCTGCAGTACAGTATTGACCTGGGTTGCTGCAGTGACAGCACTGACCCTTAACCTGCTATGTCACAAGGGAACTCCTGGAGCTCTCACTTTTTTGTGGGGGGACTCATTTTTTGTTTGTTTGCTTTACATTTTTAAAATTAAAGTTGGGAGTTCCCGTTGCGGCTCAGTGGTTAACGAATCCGACTAGGAACCATGAGGTTGCGGGTTCAATCCCTGGCCTTGCTCACTTGGTGAAGGATCTGATGTTGCTGTGAGCGTTGGTGTAGGCTGGCAGCTACAGCTCCAATTAGACCCCTAGCCTGGGAACCTCCACATGCCACGGGAGCAGCCCTAGAAAAGGCAAAAAGACCAAAAAAAAAAAAAATTAAAGTTGATTTACTATGTTGTGCCAATTTCTGGAACTCGTTTTCTAAAGTCTTGCAGTTGTTGTGTGTGGTCACTGAAGACTGCTCAGTTAGTTTGTTATTAGCTAATGATTAGACAGAGATTTCCTTAGATGCTTGGAACCAGCAAGTCTCAGTCTCTTTTGAGAGTTTTTCTCTGTATGTGTTGGGGCTGGCCTTTAACATTCTCACAATTTACAGCTCCATTTTATTCTTCACTTACTGCTGCATAGAGCCTTAATGTTAGCCAGAGCTGAAAGTTTAGGGCCTTCGTTGACCTTTCTTGTGTACGCAGCAGCCCTGGGCCTTTATGTGACTTCTAGGTTCCCAGGAATCTGTTGGAGCTTTTCAAAGTTCCCGACTGACATCTCATTCCTCAGATTTAAAAAAAAAAATTTTTTTTCTTAACCTATTATTTGTCCCAACTGTTTTCTCCATCATCAAGCAGCAATTGTCCCTGATTGATTTCAACACTTCAAGCACATTGCGCTGGAAGAACTTTGAGTCAGATTAAATAAAAGCAGCCTTTCAAATAGAATCTGTCAGCCAGTCATTAGATAGGTCAAATAATGTCAGTTTTTAAGGAATCAAGCTTTGAAGGCATTCCATCTCCATTTTGCTGCCAGGCTGCTCATTTTCGTGTTGACTGTGGGCTTATTGGTTTACATCGATCCTTGGGTGCTGGGAGTAAGAGGTTAGAAGATAGGAATAGGAAAGTCAGGACATCACAAGGCTTCCTCTTTTACCCCAGACTCCTAAATGCTGGCCAGATTGCTGTAAGCATTTGGTTTATTCCATTTTGTGATTCATATATATATAGTCTTTTTAGGGCCACACCTGCAGCATATGGAGGTTCCCAGGCTAGGGGTCGAATCGAAGCTGTAGCCACCAGCCTATGCCAGAGCCACAGCAGCTCGGGATCTGAGCCGCATCTGCTTCCTACGCCACAGCTCACGGCAACGCCAGATCCTTAGCTCACTGAGTGAGGCCAGGGATCGTACCGTGTCCTCATGGATGCTAGTCGGGTTTGTTAACCGCTGAGCCGTGACAGGAACTCCTGATTCTGATAATTTTTTCTTTTATGAAAGAGATAATTTATGTAGGTCTTTACTACTCTGCTGATGTCCTCTTTTTTGTCTCTTAACATGACTTTTTCCACTCATCTTTGTACCTTCCATTGCCCTGGAACTTGAATTTAATTAGATTGTCTCTTAAGCTTTTTGACTGTCAAAAATTGTTTTGTTAGAGGTCCCATTGTGGCACAGCAGAAAGGAATCTGACTTTTATGTACAAGAGGATGTGGGTTCAATCCCTGGCCTTGCTCCTTGGGTTGGGGATCAGGCGATTGCTGTGAGCTGTGGTGTAAGTCACAGACGCAGCTCTGATCCTGCATGGCTGTGGCTGTGGCTGTGGCATAGGCTGTCAACTCTGATTTTGACCCTTAGTCTGGGAACTTCCATATGCCATGGGTGTGGCCCTAAAAAGAAAAAAAAAATTGTTTTATCTTAGATGGATAGGAACCTGAAAAATACCGAAGTAAATTTAATATAATTTTAAATTTAAATCATAATAATGATTTTTTTGCTCTTTCTTAATAATGGAGTATCTGGGAAAAATAAAAACACTTTTCCCAAGCAAAATGTGAAAATGTGAATATTTTACATTTATCATTAGTGTTACTTATACTGACATTTTTCTTTTTTATGGCTGACTCTTCTCTTCTTATGATTAACATATTCATCTTTTTACCTCCTTAGGCAATAAAGAATGCTGATGGGAGAACCATTTCCCTAATTTTCAGAGAGTTGAACTGGTTGCCATGATGGGTGAGTTCCAACTAAAAGCATTTTTTATCTATAATTAAATGGTAAAATGAGGGATAAAACTTTTTTTCTATGTATGATAAGCTTTTTTATGAAGAAATTTGTGATTTAGAAATTTATGTAATGTTTTATTTATTTAGCAGATTTTCTTTTTCTTTTTTTTTCCTTTTTTTTTTTTTTTTTGCCTATTTTAGGGCTGCACCCACAGCATATGGAGGTTCCCAGGCTAGGGGTGAAATGGGAGCTGTAGCTGCCAGGGCCACAGCAATGCAGGATCCAAGCCATGTTTGTGAACCTACACCACAGCTCATGGCAACACGGGATCCCCAACCCATTGAGCGAGGCCAGGGATGTAACCCCTGTCCTCATGGATGCTAGTTGGGTTTGCTAACTGCTGAACCACAACGGAAACACCTAGATTTTCAATTAAAGTAAATTTTTTGTTGACTTACATTTTTGGAATAACCAGTTAATTCAGGGCGTAGTGTAGACATTCAAAATAAACTGTTAAGATGGCTTGATTTTCTTAGCATCTGATGGCCAGAGAAAGTACTTGATCACAAAACCTGACTTTTAAAAATTGAATAAATGGTGAAGAATGGATTGTTATAACTACCCAGCAGTGTAATAATATAGATTAAAAAATTAGCAGCTAAAAATAATAAATCATAAAACTTTATAACAGAACGGAGCAGTAAATCATTGTTGCTCAAGGAGGGTATGTTTTACAACTCTTATGAATTTCCTGTGGTGTCATAATGTTAATAGAAAGGGAGACTAAAGTATGGGAATGGATTGTGGGTGTTCAGTTTATATGTCATTTTGTTTTCTTCTGTACTATTTTTTTTTTTCCTTCTTTTCCCCTTGGAGTAGAGGTTCCAGTGTGAATCAGGGATCAGACAGGGAAACACTAGAAAGAAATGGAGCAAATGGCCCTCCCCACCCTAAACAGGAGAACATGGAATGGGTAGTTAGAATCTAAGTTTTTAAAATTAGACCAATATCTTAATCCTGATATGTATTTGCCAATGTTTGTCTTTGTCACACTGTTCTTACTACTTGCCTAACAGATGTAATATTCACTCTTATATGTGTATGCATGGCATTAAAGCCAGTGAGCTTAAATCTGTCCATGTTCTTATGGATTTTTTTTTTTTTCGTCCTTTTAGGGCCGAACCTGCAGCATATGGAAGTTTCCAGCTTAGGGGTCAAATCGGAACTCTAGCTGCTGGCCTACACCGAAGCCACAGCAACACAGGTTCCTAGCTGTGTCTGACCTACACCACAGCTCATGGCAGTGCCGGATCCTTCACCTACTGATCGAAACCAGGGATCAAACCTGCTTCCTCATGGATATTAGTCAGATTCATTTCCGCTGAGCCATGATGGGAGCTCTTGTCCATGTTCTTTAATGGAAGGGCTAGCATACTACTTTCAGTGTGTCTGCTTGTGGCAAGTGTATAAGCCATACCTTCACCTTCCTACTTTCTAAGTTTCTTTTCCACTTTCTGTTTTTGTAAAGATGAGTGCAGTGCCATCATGTGGTCTATATTCTCCACTATCATCAGCTTCACCTCTAGTTCCAAATTGGATATCTTTTACTGAATTTAACTTTTCATTTTTGTTACTCTCACTTGCAGTCTGAACTTTGTATTAAATTGGTTTCCACTGTACTTTTCAAATACTTCACTATAGTATGCAACAAAGCAGGGTCATTGCTTAAAAACATGCACAAAGGTAGTCACAAAAAACCATGAATATTTAAAAGTGTGAATTTTTTTGAATTTTGCTTTTTCTGGGGCTGCACCTGCGGCACATGGAGGTTCCCAGGCTAGGGGTCTAATTGGAGCTGTAGCCGCGAGCCTACACCACAGCTCACTGCAACACCGGATCCCCGACCCATTGAGCGAGGCCAGGGACTGAATCCACAACCTCATGGTTCCTAGTCGGATTCGTTAACCACTGAGCCATGACGGGAACTCCTATTTGAATTTTTTTATTAGGGATTTTCATCTTTAAGTACATTTTAAGTTTATTAAGTAAGTATATAAGATATCAAATTAAACATTTCTGATAAATTTTTTATTTGAAATTTCCCAAATATCTTCTGGTTTTGTGCTCAACTAAATATCCTTTAAATTTGTGTCAGAAATCCACTGCTTCTTCTCTGTGACTGTTGGTCAGACTCTGGGATCCTCCATTCATCCTTTCTGCTATTTGGATCAACCCATGGTCCTTATGACATTTATAACCTGTCTAATCTTCCTAGAAACTCTAACCGCAGTAGAGATTCTTAATAGAGTAAAGTAGTCTAACAGTTGTTAGAACAGTGCTTGTTCTGTTGCTTGATCTTTTGGGGATTTGTTAGCTTACATCTTGTCAAGGGTAATTTTTTATCATCTGATTCTTCCCTAATCCAGGAACAGAAGAAACTCAATTAAATAGCCCTTCAGGTGTATGTCGTCTACCAAAGAAGTTACTCAGTAGGTTAAGCAGGTTAACCTGTGGCGCAGGTTGCTGATGGGGCTCAGATCCCATGTTGCTGTGGCTTTGGCCTAAAGCTGCAGCTCCAGTTTGACCCCTAGTCCAGGAACTTCCATATGTCGCAGGTGTGGCTGTAAGAAGGAAAAAGAAAAGAAAACAGGATTCAGGAGTTGCCTAGTGGCACAGCAGGTTAAGGATCTGGTGTTGTCACTGCTGTAGGTCTGGTTGCTGCTGTGGCATGGGTTCAGATTTCCACATGGCATGGGCATGGCTCAGAAGAAAACGGAAAATGGTATTGTTCATTTTTAAAATGAGGAAATTGGTGTATGTAAACATGATAGACCCAGGCTTTTATTTATTTTGGAGTTATATATAATAATAAACATGAAATGTTAAACATTAAATATTGTGAAAATGCCTAAATTCATGTTTAATGAAGAAAACAATTAGAACATAGATAAGTTTAGGTAATAAAGTTCCCCTCTCCCCAGTGCAGAATTAAAGATCTTACTTTTCTTTAGAAGATTACATCAGTTAATTATATTCCAGTTCAGATCATTCTCGGCTTACTATTTTCCTAAGGAAAGATTTATTTTTATTGATAAGTGGCATAGTCTGGGTTGGACCCATGTACAGTACACATGCTGTAATATATTATACCAATCAGGCTCAGTTTCTTTTTGGCTAAGCTAATCTTGTATCGAAATTTTACTTTACAAAGGGTACTTTCTGAAAGATTAAGTTTTTCTCTAGACCTGGAATTTATTATTTTTTTTCATTTTTATCTTTTTTTTGTCTTTTTGCCTTTTCTAGGGCCGCTCCTGCAGCATACGGAGGTTCCCAGGCTAGGGGTCTAATCGAAGCTGTAGCCACCTGCCTATGCCAGAGCCACAGCAATGTGGGATTCGAGCCACATTTGCAACCTACACCACAGCTCATGGCAATGCCGGATCCTTAACCCACTGAGCAAGGCCAAGGATCGAACCCGCAACCTCATGGTTCCTAGTCGGATTGGTTAACCACTGTGCCACGACGGGAAAGGAACTCCTAGACCTGGAATTTATTAACACAACCTTTTGAGTTGTTATTTTAATTTTAATATACAAGTAGTTTCACTATAGAACACAATGTATCACTATAAAAAATTAACACAGAGAAGTCAGTTCTTTGTGTGTTTAAAAGATTAATGAAGCCATTGAATTTCCAAATTCTTTTTAATGATCTTCCCTTACAGAATAAAATGTTTTATATAAAATTTAGTTTTTAATTTAATTTTTATTTTATATTATATAGTTGATTTGTAATATTGTATTAATGTGATCTATACAGCAAAGTGATTCAGTTACACATATAAATACATCCATTCTTTTTCAGATTCTTTTCCCATATAGGTTATTACAGAATATTGAGTAGAATTTCATGTGTTCTACAGTAGGTTCTTTTTTTTATATTACTCAATGAATTTATTATATTTATAGTTGTACAATGATGATCACAACCCAGTTTTATAGCATTTCCATCCCAAACCCCCAGCTTATCCCCTCACTCCCCAACCTCCTCATTTGGAAACCATATGTTTTTCAAAGTCTGTCAGTATCTGTTCTGCAAAGAAATTCATTGTGTCCTTTTTTCAGATTCCACATGTAAGTGATAGCATTTGATGTTGGTGTTTCATTGTCTGACTTCACTTAGCACGATAATTTCTAGGTCCATCCATGTTGTTAAAAATGCCATTATTGGAGTTCCCATCATGGCGCAGTGGAAACAATCTGACTAGGAACCATGAGGTTGTGGGTTAGATCCCTGGCCTCACTCAATAGGTAAAGGATCTGGCATTGCCGTGAGCTATGGTGTAGATCGCAGACACGGCCCAGATCTGGCATTGCTGTGGCTCTGGCCTAGCCCTGCAGGAACAGCTCCGAATAGACCGCTAGCCAGGGAACCTCCATATGCCATGGGTGTGGCCCTAAAAAGACCAAAAAAAAAAAAAATGCTGTTATTTCGTTCCTTTTAATGGCTGAGTAATACTCCATTGTGTATATGTGCGACATCTTCTTGATTCACTCTTCTGTCGATGGACATTTAGGTTGTTTCCATGTCTTGGCTATTGAAAAGAGTGCTGGAGTTCCCGTCGTGGCGCAGTGGTTAATGAATCCGACTAGGAACCATGAGGTTTCGGGTTCGGTCCCTGCCCTTGCTCAGTGGGTTAACGGTCCG
This sequence comes from Phacochoerus africanus, assembly GCF_016906955.1. NCBI lineage: Eukaryota > Metazoa > Chordata > Mammalia > Artiodactyla > Suidae > Phacochoerus > Phacochoerus africanus. The sequence continues at coordinate 89,530,479 of NC_062546.1, forward strand.
GCATTGCTGTGAGCTGTGGTGTAGGTTGCAGACACGGCTCGGATCCCGCGTTGCCGTGGCTCTGGCGTAGGCTGGTGGCTACAGCTCTGATTAGACCCCTAACCTGGGAATCTCCATATGCTGCAGGAGCGGCCCAAGAAATGGCAAAAAGACACACACACACACACACACACACACAAAATCACATTAACTGTACTGTAGAAGAGATTATTTAAGAGTATGTGTGGGGAGTTCCCATTGTGGCACAGCAGAAATGAATCTGACCAGGAACTGTGAGGTTGCAGGTTCCATCCCTGGCCTCGCTCAGTGGGTTAAGGATCCGGTGTTGCCATGGGCTGTGGTGTAGGTTGAAGATGCGGCTCGGATTTGGCTTTGCTGTGGCTCTGGCATAGGCCAGCAGCTGTAGCTCCTATTAGACCCCTAGCCTGGGAACCTCCACGTGCTGTGGGTGTGGCCGTAAAAAGATGAAATACCAAAAACAAACAAACAAACAAACAAAAAAAAAAAAAAGGAAAAGAGTGCTGCAATGAACATTGGAGTACATGTGTGTTTTTGAGTCATGGTTTACTCTGAATAGATGCCCTGAAGTGGGATTGCTGGATCAAATGGTAGTTCTATTTTTAGTTTTCTGAGGAATCTCCATCCTGTTTTCCACAGTGGCTGTATCAATTTACAATCCCACCAACAGTGTAATAGGGTTCCATTTTCTCCAGAACTTATTGTTTGTAGACTTTTTTTTTTGTCTTTTTGCCTTTTTCTAGGGCCACTCCCGCGATATATGGATGTTCCCAGCCTAGGGGTCTAATCAGAGCTGTAGCCACTGGCCTATGCCAGAGCCACAGCAACATGGGATCTGAGCCACATTTGCAACCTATGTCACAGCTCACGGCAATGCCGGATCCTTAATCCACTGAGCAAGGCCAGGGATCGAACCCTCAACCTCATGGTTCCTAGTTGGATACCTTAACCACTGTGCCACGACGGGAACTCCTGTTTGTAGACTTTTTGACGGTGGCCATTCTGACTGGAATAAGATGGTACCTCATAGTGGTTTTGATTTGCATTTCTCTAATGATGAGTGTTTGTTTTTTTTTTTTTTTGTCTTTTTGCTATTTCTTGGGCCGCTCCCTCGGCATATAGAGGTTCCCAGGCTAGGGGTCGAATCCGAGCTGTAGCCACCAGCCTACGCCAGAGCCACAGCAACGTGGGATCCGAGCCGTGTCTGCAACCTACACCACAGCTCACAGCAACGCCGGATCCTTAAGCCACTGAGCAAGCGCAGGGACCGAACCCGCAACCTCATGGTCCCTAGTCGGATTCGTTAACCACTGCGCCACGACGGGAACTCCATGATGAGTGATTTTGAACATCTTTTCATGTGTTTTTTGGCCATCCATATGTCTTCTTTGGAGAATTGTGTGTTTACATCTTTTGCACATTTTTTGTTGCGGTTGTTTGTTTTTTTGGTATTGAGCTGCAGATGTTTATATATTTTGGAGGTTAATCCCTTGTCAGTTGCATCATCTGCAAAGATTTTCTCCCATTCTATGGGTTGCCTTTTCGTTTTGTTTAGGGTTTCCTTTGCTGTGCAAAAACTTTTCAGTTTAATTAGGTCCCATTTGTTTATTTTTGTTTTTACGGTTGTTACTCTAAGAGGTGGATTGCAGAAGATGCTGCTGTTGTTTATGGCAGAGAGTGTTTGGCCTATATTTTCCTCTAAGAGTTTTATAGTATCTGGTCTTATATCTAGGTCTTTAATCCATTTTGAGTGTATTTTTGTGTATGGTGTTAGGAAGTGTTCTAATTTCATTCTTTTACATGTGGCTGTCCACTTTTCCCAGCACCATCTACTGAAGGGGCTGTCTTTACTCCATTGTATATTCTTACCTCCTTTGTCATAGATGAGTTGACTGTAGGTGCGTGGGTTTAATTCTGGGCTTTCTATCCTGTTCCACTGATCTATATTTCTGTCTTTGTACCAGTACCATTTGGTTTTGATGACTGTTGCTTTGTAGTATAGTCTGAAGTCAGGGAGCCTGACTCCTCCAGCTCCAGTTTTCTTTTTCAGCATGTCTTTGGCTATTCTGGGTCTTTTGTGCTTCCAAACAAATTTTAAAATGTTTTCTTTGAGTTCTATGAAAAATGTCCTTGGTAATTTGATAGGGATTGCATTGTATCTGTAGATTTCCTTTGGTAGTATAGTCATTTTGATAAATATTGACTCTTCCAATCCCATCTATTTGTGTCATCTTTGATTTCTTTCATCAGCATCCTATAGTTTTTTCAGACTACAGGTCTTTTGTCCCTTTAGGTGGGTTTACTCCTAGGTATTTTATCCTTTTGGATGTGATGGTAAACAGGATTGCTTCCCTAATTTCTCTTTCTGATCTTTCATTGTTAGTATATAGAAACGCAGTCAATTTCTGTGTGTTAATTTTGTATCCTGCGACTTTGCCATATTCATGGATGAGCTCTAAGAGTTTTCTGGTAGAGTCTTTAGGATTCTCTAGGAATAGAATAGAATAGAATGTCATCTGCAAATAGTGATAGTTTTACTTCTTCCTTTCCAATTTGGATTCCTTTTATCTCTTTTTCTTCTCTGATTGTTGTGGCTAGGACTTCCAGAACTATGTTGAAGAGTAGTGGTGAGAGCAGACATCCTTGTCTTGTTCCTGATCTCAGCGGGAATTCTTTCAGCTTTTCACCATTGAGAATGATGTTCGCTGTGGGTTTGTCATAGATGGCCTTTACCATGTTGAGGTAGGTTCCCGTCATGCCCACTTTCTGAAGGGTTTTTATCAGAAATGGGTGTTGGATTTTGTCAAAGGCTTTTTCCGCATCTATTGAGAGGATCATATGGTTTTTATTCTTCAGTTGGTTAATGTGGTGTATCACACTGATGGATCTGCAGATATTGAAGAACCCTTGCATCCCTGGGATAAATCCCACTTGAACATGATATACAACCCTTTTAATATATGGTTGGATGTGGTTTGCTCGTATTTTGTTGAGGATTTTTGCATCGATGTTCATCAGTGAGATTGGCCTATAGTTTTCTTTTTTTGTGGAATCTTTGTCTGGTTTTGGTATCAGGGTGATGGTGGCCTCATAGAATGAGTTTGGGAGTGTTCCTTCCTCTGCCATTTTTCGGAATAGTTTCAGAAGGTTAGGTGTTAGCTCTTCTCTAAATGTTTGATGGAATTCTCCTGTGAAGCCATCTGGTCCTGGACTTTTGTTTGTTGGAAGTTTTTTAATCACAGTTTCAATTTCAGTTCTTGTGATGGGTCCATTCATCTTTTCTATTTCGTGTTGGTTTAGTCTTGGAAGATTGTACTTTTCTAAGAATTTCTTCTAGGTTTTCTTTTTCATTGTCCATTTCTTCTAGGTTTTGTTTCATTGGCATATAGTTGCATATAGTGGTCTCTTATGATTCTTTGTATTTCTGTGATGTTCTTTGTTATGTCTCCTTTTTCATTTCTAATTTTATTGATTTGAGTCCTCTCTTTTTTGCTTGATAAGTCTTGCTAAGGGTTTATCCATTTTGTTGATCTTTTCAAAGAACAAGCTTTTCGTTTCATTGATCTTTTCTATGGCTTTCTTCATTTCTGTTTCATTGATTTCTGCTCTCATCTTTATGATTTTTTTCCTTCTACTAACTTTAGGTCTTGTCTGTTCTTCTCTCTTGAGCTGCTTTAAATGTAAAGTTAGCTTATTTATTTGAGCTTTTTCTAGTTTCCTGAGGTCGGCTTGTATTGCTATAAACTTCCCTCTTAGAATGGCTTTTGCTGCATCCCATAGGTTTTGGAGTATCATATCTTTGTTGTCATTTGCTTCTAGGTATTTATTAATTTCCTCTTTGATATCTTCAGTGATCCATTGGTTGTTTAGTAGCATATTGTTGAGTCTCCACGTGTTTGTGTTTTTTGCAGTTTTTTTCTTGTTGTTGATTTCCAGTCATATAGCTTTGTGGTCAGAAAAAATTCTTGATATGATTTCAGTTTTCTTAAAGTTACTGAGGCTTGATTTGTAGCCCAGGATGTAGTCAGTCTTAGAGAATGTTCCATGTGCACTTGAGAAGAATGTGTATTCTGTTGCTTTTGGATGGAATGTCCTATAAATATCTATTAAGTCCATCTGGTGTACTGCTTCATTCAGGGCCTGTGTTTCCTTACTGATTGTCTGTCTGGATGATCTGTCCATTGCTGTAAGTGGGGTGTTAAAGTCCCCGACTACTATTGTGTTATTATTGATTTCTCCTTTTAAAGTTGTTAGCAGTTGCCTTATATGTTGTGGTGATCCTATGTTGGGTGTGTAGATATTTAAAATTGTCATATCTTCTTCTTGGATTGATCCTTTGATCATTATGTAGCGACCTTCCTTGTCTCTTAAAATATTCTTCAATTTAAGGTCTATTTTGTCTGATATGAGTATTGCTACTCCAGATTTTTTTTGATTCCCATTTGCATGGAATATTTTGTTCCATCCTCTTACTTTCAATTTGTATGTGTCCCTAGAAGTGAAGTGGGTCTCTTGAAGAGAGCATATATATGTGGGTCTTGTTTTTGTATCCATTCAGCCAGTCTATGTCTTTTGGTTGGGGCGTCTATTCTATTACATTTAAGAAAATTATTGATATGTATGTACCTGTTGCCATATTATTAGTTGCTTTGGATTTGTTTTTGTTGCCTTTTCTTCCCTTCTTCTCTTGTTCTCTCCTCTTGTGGTTTGATGACTATCTTTAGTGTTGTATTTGAGTTGATTTTTCTTATTTGTTTTTGTTTCAATTGTAGATTTGTGGTTTGATGATATATTTTATATATACTATATATTTTATATATATAGTATATATAGTAGTGTACATATGTTAATCTCAGATTCTTAATTTATCACCCCCCACCTTTCCCCTTTGATATCTCTAAGTTTTCAAAGTCTGTGTGTCTGTTTCTGTTTTGTAAATAAGTTTAGTTGTATGATTTTTTTAGAGTCCACATATAAGTGATATCATATGATACTGTCTGACTTACTTCACTTAGTATTGATAATCTCTGTGTCCATCCATGTTGTTGCAGTGCCTTTATTTCATTCCTTTTTATGGCTGAGTAATATTCCATTGTGTACATGTACCACATCCTCTTTATCCATTACTCTATTTGTGGATGTTTAGGTTACCTCAATGTCTTGGCTATTATGAATAGTACTGCAGTGAACATTGGGATGCATACATCTTTTTGAATTATGATTTTCTGTGGATACATGGCTATGAGTGATATTGCTAGATCATATGACAACTCTATTTTTAGTCTTTTAAGTAATCTCCATACTGTTCTCTATAGTGGTTGTACCAATTTTCATGGGTTTTTTGTTTGTTTTTGTTTCCTTTTTATGGCTGCACCTGCAGCATATGGAAATTCCCAAGCTAGGTGTCAAATTGAGCTACAGCTGCCAGCCTGGGCCACAGCCATGGCAACACCAGATCTGAGTCGAATCTGTGATCCACACTGTAGCATGCAACATCACTGCGTCCTTAACCCACTGAGTGAGTCCAGGATTGAACCCAAATCCTCACTGAGGCTACACCAGGTCCTTAACCTGTGCTGAGCCACAATGGGAACTCCCAGTTTGCATGTTTTAGGTGCCACTGCTCTGGAACATAAATTATTGTTCACCAAAGTGGTTACATTTTAAAATGTAAGCTGTGAGGTCCTTCAGTTCCTTTATTTACAAACTGTTGATTATCATTAATAGACTTGATTTACCAGTGAAAATCAATTAAATTGTCTCTGAAGTTTTTCTAGAGGTCATATAATTGGCATTACTAGGAGGCTCTAGTCTTAGAAAGAAATCTTTGATATATTTCGAAGAAATTAAAAGTTCATGGTTCATGATTCTTTCATTCAGTTTCATGAATTCAGTATTTTTTTAAGGAATAAATTTTTCTTGCATTGATACCTTGTCAGTGGCTGAGATCATTAGTCTGGTAAATTTAGTCTTGTTAAACCTTATGGTAAAGAAGTTCAGAAATACACTTCCAAATATCAGTAGGCCATTATTCACAGATAAAGGTTTTCTTTGTTTCTGACTTGAAATACTGATGAAAGAGAAAAACTCTATAAAGAAATTCTGTGCTTTAAACTGAAATGCTAAATAATGATGGTATTTATAGAAAGTTGTCGAGAGTTCCCAGAGTTCCTGTTATGACGCAGCAGGAACAAACCCAACTAGTATCCATGAGGACGTGGGTTCAGTCTCTGGCCTCACTCAGTGGGTTAAGGATCTGGTGTTGTGGTCAGCTGTGGTGTATGTCACAGATGAGGCTTGAATTCCGGGTTGCTATGGCTGTGGTGTAGGCCCGCACGTGTATTCTGATTCGACCCCTATCCTGGGCACTTCCTTATGCTGCAGGTATGGCCCTAAAAAGAAGCAAAAAGAAAAAAAAAGTTGTTTATTTATCCCCACTTATTTTAATTCAGATCTGAGATGTCTTGTTAATGTTTGTTTAGGAGTCATAGAAAAGAATTTTGTCATGACAGGGCTGTTTTGACCCATATCCTAGGATGTTACATCATTAGAAGAGCCAGAATGACTTTACTTGCCTTGTCTATGTCTCATGTGTGAACACCTAGTATGATGCAAGTGCTTGAGTCTAGTGCCATTTTAATTTTGCTTGTCTCCAGTTTTTAAGTAAATTTTTATTTTACCAAAATAACAGAAATGTGGTTATTGAAAATGCTCCAGATTAATTTTTGTATTAAATTAATGTGTATTTGCATTACATTTCATTATAAATTTTGTTTGATATCTATAATAAATACATATTAAAATTACATTTCTGTGTATATGTTATTTTAAAAAATACCTAGATGATCAGCAGGCTTTGAACTCAATCATGCAAGATTTGGCTGTTCTTCATAAGGCCAGTCGACCAGCATTATCCTTACAGGAAACCAGAAAAACAAAATCTTCCTCACCAAAAAAGCAGGTATTTGTCTCAATATTTTAATAAATATCTATTGTTGTTCTTTGCATTATTTTCTTTGACTGTCCTAATCGTATAGAGTGTTTTGTTTAAACTGATTACCTTTTATACTTTTGAATCAAATATTTTGTTTGTGATATATTTTTCCATAAGGGTGTCTGTTTTTTAAAAAACCAAAATGGTAGTTTCATTTAGTGTAGTGACTTTTCTTTACACTTGATATTTTATCTATTCTTAAGGCACATAAGCTAAGCACATTGTTTTTATTTAAAATAGTCTGTTCTTTATATGTATATTTTCAGGTGAAGATCACTTGGGGTCGTATAAATAAACTGTTTGGGAGGTAAAGAGTGGACATGCCATACTCTCTTCTGTCCTGTGCACAGTTAGCAACTGACCCTCACCTGTGCCGTCACTGTAGACTTTGGTGCTCTCCTGTGGAGCCCAGACCCAGCAACCTAATTATCAACTCAGTTCTCTGGTAGACACTGTCAGTTGATTGGCCTTAACACTGAAATTGAAACCTCCTTCATCCTCTGCTATATTTCAAATGAGTGACTAAGAAAAAAGTGATTTGGAAATTTGGTATAGTCTCTGAAAGGATTTATCATTTCATTAAGGATTTATCATTTCATTACAGAATGATGTCCGAGTCAAATTTGAACACAGAGGAGAAAAAAGGTAAGGAAAGAAACATCACTTGTCAGTTTATTGATTTAATCAAATACATATCCTAGTTAAGACCACTAGAGATTTTGTTTAGATTTTAGTGCAGGTTTATGGCTTACAAACTGAGAATGGAGTAGTCCTTGGTAACATGTACTTGGGCACAAGATAAAAATCTGTCAGGAGTTTCTGTCATGGCACAGCAGAAACGAATCTGACTAGGAACCATGAGGTTGTGGGTTCGATCCCTGGCCTTGCTCAGTGGGTTAAGGATCTGGCGTTGCTGTGAGCTGTGGTGTAGGTCGTAGACGTGGCTCGGGTCCCATGTTGCTGTGGTTGCGTCGTAGGCTGGCAGCTGCCACTCCGATTGGGCCCCTAGCCTGGGAACCTCCACATGCTGCGAGTGCTGCCCTAAAAAGCAAAAAAAAAAAAAAAAAAAACTGTCAAAATTCAGGCTAAACATCATAAATAATATTTTTACTTTGAAATATTGGGAAATAAATAAGGTCATTGAATAATAGAGTTTTAAATATTACTTTTTTTTTCATTTTTGGCCACCCCACAGCATATGAAGTTCCTGGATCAGGGATCAAATCCGAACCACAGTTTCAACCTAAGCCACAGTTACAGGCAGTGCCGCATCCTTAACCCACTATGCTGGGTGGGGGATTGAATCTGCATTCCAGTGCTCCCCAGGTGCCACTTATTCCATTGCACCACAGCAAGAACTCCACTATCCCTTTATTTGTACACAGTGGAGTTTAAATATATTTCTCTTATCATAATTGTATCATCCCTTCAGATACTATACAGAATTTATGTATGTGGACTTAACAATCACAGTTTTGATTATTCGCAAGAGACTTTAATCATATGGCCTGCATTTAATTAATAACATTGAAGAAGATGAGTTGGAATGGTGGCTATAAATTATTTAGGTAGGTGGAAGCCTAGCCCTCAACTGGGTTCTGTATCTCAAGGTAGTAGTGATGGTGACATTAGAAATACTCACGAGACCTGATAGGAGTTAGAGAAGATAGGATTTTCTTTCTACTATTAGTGTCTCATTAATTTAATGAAAAATCTATCAATTTTAAGGGATTTAAAAAGGCTCACAAATATAACCTGAAGATGTAAAAATGTTTTACATAGAGATGTTAAAAAAAAGAGACCCACCAGATATACCATACAAGTATTGTCTAGTCTACTTTTTCCCTGTTTACAATTTTTTATGGATATTTTCTCAGTTTTTTTCATTCATTGAGCACTGTTTGTTGAATACTTACTGTATTGCTGGGCTTTGAAGTGAATAAAGTGAATGGAATAGACATGGTTCCTCTCTCTACATAACTTAATACTCTAGTAGAGTAGTCTCCACTCTTAGGTGCTTGGTCCCCGGGGCAAGACAAGTCAATCCTTTGCAATATAAGAAGACAATTCTAGAATTTAAAAAATTAAACTTCTAAAAAATATTTATTTTGGGGAGATAGGCTTGCATAATATATATGTACTCAAAAATGTTGAGTTGATAAGGGTATAGAAATCAAAATTTGGATCCCCAGAGAACAACTTTATTCTTTTTAACAGTTTCATTGCATTTTATTTTATGGATGTCACATAGTTCAGTCACTTTCCTCAGTGCACATTTTACATTGCTCTTTAGTATTCACTATAACACTTGCAGTGCACATTATAAACTGCAGAACATTTTGAGAATTTCCTTTTCATATTCTTTTATTAAGGTAGAATAAACTTAGTTTTTCAGCTTTGTGTTGAAACTTAGTGCACTTGATCAAAATCGAGCCATTGTAATGTTCAAGTAAAATGAATGTTTACATTTTAAGTTAATTTTATTATATTTCTCTATCCAAAAGATAACCGTTGCAAGTATGTTATTTAACTATGCCTAAGAAAATAAAATATATTAAAATTCTGTCTGTATAGAATCCTTCAGTTCCCCAGACCAGTTAAACTGGAAGATCTGAGGTCTAAAGCTAAAATTGCCTTTGGACAGTCTATGGATCTACATTATACCAATAATGAGGTAAATATGTACAGTTTAACTTTCATTAGTTCTTATTTTGGAAAAGTAGTGTTTATTTGGAGATTTTTTTAGGATGGTTATGCTTTTATCTAGGGATTGCTAAGCATATGGTAAGTTAGAGGAATAAGATAGCAGAAGTAAATTTTAACTTACTAAAAGGAAACTTTTTCATTTTGGAGGGTATTGAAAGGTGCTACTGTGCAAATAATTGAAAATCTATTAAAGGAGGAAATTTATGTATTACTTAGAAGTTTATTGTTTATTTATGTTTTATTTTACTCTCTGTTCTTTACTGATGAACTCTTTTCTTCTCGTATTGTATACTTGTCTACAGAAACAACAGAGTGTTGGTAGCCAGACAATGTAGTTAAAATTTAGTGGATTACCTTGTGTTGGTAAGGATGTGATTAGATGATTATGTTTGTGTTTGAGAGTCAGCACATGCAATCTTTTTTTTTTTTTTTCTGTCTTTTTGCCTTTTCTAGGGCCACTCCCGTGGCATATGGAGGTTCCCAGGCCAGGGGTCTAATCGGAGCTGTAGCCACCGGCCTACGCCAGAGCCACAGCAACTCGGGATCCGAGCCGCGTCTGCAACCTACACCACAGCTCACAGCAACGCCGGATCGTTAACCCACTGAGCAAGGCCAGGGATCAAACCCACAACCTCATGGTTCCTAGTTGGACTCGTTAACCACTGTGCTATGACGGGAACTCTCGCACATGCAATCTTGAGGTCACTGGAATGGTGAAGAACTCTGTGTTCCAGGGAATTCCCTTTTGAACCTTCTGTAAAATTTGGATTATAGCTCTTTTGTACAGCAGAATTCCAGTTGACAAATGTAGAAAGAACAGTGGTAATAGAAAAATCACCATTTGGTAAAAAACATAGTAATAACTGTTGTGAACAAGAATTGTTGATGGATTCTAAAGTTAGAGGGAAAAAGTCAGGTGAAAAACAGGCTATTTATCTAGTCATAAAGCTACTCCCCACGGGATGTTTATTAATTACAAAGGAAAACTGACTTTATAGGGGAGAAACCTCAGGGAGACATCACTTTAACCAAGAGATCAAAGTTACCATGACTTGTCCAGGTATACTAAGGAAATATTTTGAGTTGGGTTCCTGACAACTGTGATAAAAGCAGATATTGCAACCAAATGAGTCACAGGCATGAATTATCTGTTTTTCAGTGCATATAAAAGTTGTGCTGGGGAGTTCCCTTCATGGTGCAGTGGAAACAAATCCAACTAGTATTCATGAGGATGTGGGCTTGATCCCTGGCCTCACTCAGTGGGTTAAGGATCTGGCATTCCCGTGAGCTGTGGTATAGGTCATTAACTGTGGCTCTCATTAAACCCCTAGCCTGGGAACTTCTATATGCCACAGGTGTGACCCTAAAAAGCAAAAAAGAAAAAAAAGGGGGGAGTTCCCGTCGTGGCGCAGTGGTTAACGAATCCGACTAGGAACCATGAGGTTGCGGGTTCGGTCCCTGCCCTTGCTCAGTGGGTTAAGGATCCGGCATTGCTGTGAGCTGTGGTGTAGGTTGCAGACGCGGCTTGGATCCCAAGTTGCTGTGGCTCTGGCGTAGGCCGGTGGCTACAGCTCCGATTAGACCCCTAGCCTGGGAACCTCCATATGCCTCGAGAGCGGCCCAAGAAATAGCAAAAAGACAAAAAAAAAAAAAAAGTTGTACAGGCGTTCCCATCATGGCTCAGCAGTAACAAACCCAACTAGTATCCACAAGGGCACGGGTTTAATCCCTGGCCTTGCTAGGTGTGTTGCTGTGGCATAAGCTGACAGGTGCAGCTCTGATTTGACACCTAGCCTAGGAACTTCCAAGTGCCACGGGTGCGGCCCCTAAAAGACAAAAAAAAATTAAAAAGTTGTGCTTACACTGTGCTGTTGTCTGTTAAGTGTGCAGTAGCATTATGTCTTAAGAAAACAACATATATACCTTACTTTAAAAATACTTTGTTGGAATTCTCTGGTGGCCTAGCGGGTTAAGGATCTGGTGTTTTCACTGCTATGGCTTGGGTCACTGCTTTTTCAGGTGAGCATGAAACCCAAGTCACTGCTATGGCATGAGTTGATCCCTAGCCCAGAATCTGTAATTCTAGAAACCCTCTGTCATTTTGTAAAAACTGGAAAATTTCTCTATTTTCAGTTTCTTTTTCTCATACTTTCTGAAAGTTTTCTGAGAGTGGTTTTGCCATTATATCTGGGTGGCCACTTGGCAGAAATGTGGTAATGGAGGCCCTAGGGTAACATGACATTATTTAAAATTTTCTGTAGCTTAGAGTTTCTGTGGGAATCTGTGATCTGTGAGTTAGCTATGTCCTGATTCACGTCATGGCAAGACCACTGCGTGTCCTTGGACATTCAAGGTTCTAGGGAAAGACTTAGAAGAGGTGTTAGTTTTGTGGACCTATAGACAAGCAAAAAAGCCATTCTTACTGCTTGTTAGTGAGTCCTGTAAAACCTTTTTTCTGTGTAACATAAGGTCTATTCTAAAAGAATTATTATTTTGTAAACTTCTGGTTTGCCAGAATTGAATTTAAGCTGCGATTGATTGGATGTGTGAGTTAGGGCACTCTTTTTCTAATAAAGTGTTGGGTGTGTTGTCACATGGGGTACGTGGGAGTGTGCAGGCAAAATTAGTGGATTTTCAGAGACCTTTCCCAGTTTTTAATTTAATTTAATTGGGGGGGGGATGGGAGAAGGAAGGATTTATTATTAATTGCAGCAGGTAAAGAGAACATTGGGATCATTCCCAAAGCAGTGTCTTGTAATTTAATTTTTTGGTCGTACCTGTGGCCAGTGGAAATTCTCAAACCAGAGATCAAACGCACACCATATCAGTGACAACGCGGATTAACCCATCACCACAAGAGAAACCCATACTTTTCCCTTTTCTTTTCTTTCTTTCTTTTTTTCACTTTTAATAGCTGCCCCTGCAGCATCTGGAAGTTCCTGGCCTGGTGGTCAAGTCAGAGCTGCAACTACCAGGCTACACCCCAGCCACAGCAACATGGGATCCAAGCCACATCTGCCACCTATAACATAGCTCACAGCAGTGCCGGATCTTTAACCCACTGTGTGAGGCCAGGGATCGAACTCGCTTCTTCATGGATCCTAGTTGGGTTTGTTACCACTGAACCACAATGGGAACTCCGACCTTTCCCATTTTAGATGAGTAGAGGAGGAGGAACTTTTTATGGACTGTTTTCATGTTTTACTATGTAAAGTCAAGAAAATAATTCACTGTTTTTATGTTTCACTATGTAAAGTCAGGAAGATAATTCAGATTTAGTTTCTATTTGATGGAGTTTTGACTTAATTTTTACTTTCCTTTCCTGAAATGATTTTTATTAACGTAAAACTGATTATCAGTAATAAGCTAGTGGCAAATAGATTTTATGAATAAGGCCAAAGTGAATTCACCAGACAGGAAAATATTGGGTGATTTATTTAGTATAATTTAGAGAAGGTTAGACTTGTTCTTGACTCTTAATCCTCATTTTAAAACTTGTTCACATGTGAAGGATTACATCACACCGTAATAGCAGTCCAATAAAACTGCTGCTCCAGGGAACTTCCAGCTTTCATGTTAGCAAACTGAAGAGGAACAGAGTCATTTATGTCAGTATTCTGTTACTGTGATTAAACTAGTATCTTTTCCTCCAAAAGCAGCAGATTCTTAAAGAAGTAAACAATCCAATTATAAGTAATGTGTAGTTAAAATAATATTCCATTTCCTCTCAAATGAAAAACGCAAAAACAACCCTCATCATTGCTTTAAAATGTTTTCTAGTACCTAAAGTGTAATTTAAAAACTATTAAAGGTGGGAACAAGATGTACCAGTATGGTTAATAATTGATAGGAAAATGAAAAGAATTTAATTAAGTAGATCAGATTTGTTCTGTGATACCAAACGGTTAATATTTTTTTAATTAAAAAATTCTCGGAGTTCCCATCATGGCTCAGTGGTAAACGAATCTGACTAGGAACCACGACGTTGCAGGTTCCATCCCTGGCCTCGCTCAGTGGGTTAAGGATCTGGCGTTGCCGTGAGCTATGGTGTAGATTGCAGATGCGGCTGGATCCCACGTTGCTGTGGCTCTGGCACAGGCCAGCGGCTACAGCTCCAATTCACCTCCTAGCCTGGGAACCTCCATATGCCACGGGAGTGGCCCAAGAAATGGCAAAAAGACCAAAAAAAAAAAAAAAAAAGAAAAAAAGGAAAAAAAAAGGAAAATATTCTCACAAAGGAAAAAGGGTCTAGTATTAGATAAGTTGTAGTAGTATAAAATTAGCTACGAACAGAAATGGGGAATATAATTTTAAGTACAGAGTAAGTAAATGTAAGCAGATTGTATCATGTAATTCATATTAGTCCTGCTTTATATTTGCGTCTGGCAGACTTTTTTAAAACAAGGAATTGTTTTCATAAAGAAATTACAGGAGTTCCCGTCGTGGCTCAGCGGTTAACAAATCTGACTAGCATCATTGAGGACGCAGGTTCGATCCCTACCCTTGCTCAGTGGGTTAAGGATCTGATGCGGCTCAGATCCTGCGTTGCTGTGGCATAGGCCAGCAGCTACAGCTCCAATTTTACCCCTAGCCTGGGACTCTCCATATGCCACGGGTGTGGCCCTAAAAAGCAAAAGAAAAGAAAAAGAAATTACAGAGAATGAGTGAACACCATGTCAACTAGTGATTTTGACTGCCAATGAAGTTTTCACTGTATGATATTTACTAAACAAAATTTACCAAGTGTTTCTTTTTTTGCTGTGTTCTGTGGTTAGGAGTGGAGGGTCCTTATCTGCAAGGTATTTTTATGGTAGAGGACTCTTAACGAATTAGGCCTTTACATTTGAATGGCTTAAATACTGTGTTACAGGCTAACATGTGTGGAATATGTTTACTTGTTTTATATTCTATCCTTTCAATGAAGTGGAAATATACTTTGAAGATTACTGACAGAGTTGTCATAAGCTACCAAGTTTACATTAAAAAAGAAGTATTTCAGGAAATTTCCGTCGTGGCACAGTGGTTAACGAATCTGACTAGGAACCATGAGGTTACAGGTTCGATCCCTGGCCTTGCTCAGTGGGTTAATGATCCGGCGTTGCCGTGAGCTGTGGTGTAGGTTGCAGAGGAGGCTCGGATCCCGTGTTGCTGTGGCTCCGGTGTAGGCCGGTGGCTACAGCTCGGATTCGACCCCTAGCCTGGGAACCTCCATATGCCATGGGAGTGGCCCTAGAAAAGGCAAAAAGACAAAAAAAAAAAAAGTATTTCGTTAAGTAGTTTGAACCATGCTTTTTCCTTATGGGCTGTTCAGGTGTTTTTGACCCTTATGACATATGATCCATGAGAGGACTAATGAAAGCAGATTTCAACTTCCAGGGTTTACTGTGGGGTGGTTAACCTATTTAGCTGATTTGTTTTAGACAGGAGTAGTCAAGTCACCAGGGTCAGAGCTCAGAGCCTCAGGTGGGCCATAGATTGCAGGTACATTACTGGGGGCACCTTTTCAGGGCATCCATCACTGATGTTCCTTGTGTTTTGTATGTTGGTAAGCACACCAGGTAAGAATGCAAATCTGTGGTTACTGTAGAAAATAAGTTTCATTGATGCAGATGAAAGATAGTACTTTTATGTAGTTTTTGTGTATACTTCTTGTTTTATGGTAAGCATACTATAACTTAAGTTAGCAGTATTATGGCAACATCTTAGAAAATTGATCTTTTAATCTTTAACTGTGTTTTCTTTTCTTTTCTTTTTTTTTTTTTTTTGTCTTTTCTAGAGCCGCTCCCATGGCATATGGAGGTTCCCAGGCTAGGGGTCTAATCGGAGGTGTAGCCACTGGCCTACGCCAGAGCCAAAGCAACACAGGATCCAAGCCGCGTCTGCGACCTATACCACAGCTCGTGTCAACGCTGGATCCTTGACTCACTGAGCGAGGCCAGGGTTTGAACCCGCAACCTCATCGTTCCTAGTCGGATTTGTTAACCACTGCACCACGACAGGAACTCCCTTTAAATGTGTTTTCTGGAAGAATTTAATTTTTTTTTTTTTCTTGCTTTTTAGGGATGTACCTGCTGTATATGGAGGTTCCCAGGCTAGGGGTCAAATCGGAGCTACAGCTACTGGTCTACACCGCAGCCACAGCAACGCAGGATCCAAGCTGTGTCTTCAGCCTACACCACAGCTCATGGCAATGCCAGATCCTTAACTCACTGAACAAGGCCAGAAATCGAACCTACAACCTCATGGTTCCTAGTCAGATTCGTTTCTGCTGTGCCACAATGGGAACTCCATAGAAGAATTTAATTTTTTTTTGTTTTTTTTTTTGTCTTTTTGCCATTTCTTGGGCCGCTCCTGTGGCATATGGAGGTTCCAGGCTAGGGGTCAAATCGGAGCTGTAGCTGCCGGCCTATACCACAGCCACAGCAACGCAGGATCCGAGCCACGTCTGCAGCCTATACCATAGCTCACAGCAACGCCGAATCCTTAACCCACTGAGCAAGGTCAGGGATCGAACCTGCAACCTCGTGGTTCCTAGTCGGATCCGTTAACTACTGCGCTACAATGGGAACTCCAGAATTTAATTTTTAATAAAGCAAAAAATTTGTCCATACTCATTCTAGTGATGGTAGGATGGGAAGAGGAAAACAGCCTAGGTACCTGTATTCATTCAGAATTTCACTGTACTAACAAATCAAAGAGCAGGGTATTTTGAGATTTATAATTCCATAGTAATGGAGATACTCCTCAAATGACTTGTCTGGTCAGAGGGCTACATGATTCCTTTTGTTCCTTTTTGTTTAGTTGGTAATCCCATTAACTACCCAAGATGACTTGGACAAAGCTGTGGAACTGCTTGATCGCAGTATTCACATGAAGAGTCTCAAGATACTACTTGTAATGAATGGAAGTACACAGGTATGAATTGGGATTTTTTTTCAGTGAAGATTATAGGATTTATGCCTATAAAAGTCAATATATAAAATAGTTATTTCTATAATCATTGATATATTTTCAATATGATTAAATTCAAACTTACACATTGTTATTGCTATAGCTTAATATCCTTGCTCCTCAAAACTGTGTAACAAAAATTACAAATAAGTATAATATGCTGTGCATATGAAACTAACAGAAACTGAGAACTTGGGAAGAATTATGTTAGAGTTAAAATTTCAGAGAGTAGATTTGCTAAGACCCACAAACAATATAGAATACTTAGATGTTATTTGGTAGGGGAAAGGATTCTGTTTAAAGCCCTGAAGGGGAAGCGTATGACATTAATCTTACTTTTTTCTTTGTAGGCTACTAATTTAGAGCCATTGCCATCACTAGAAGATTTGGATAACACAGTATTTGGAGCAGAGAGGAAAAAAAGACTTTCTATAGTAGGTAAGAAAGCTAGGGGTCTGAATCATGAAATGGGTGATTTCTCAGTTTCATACTTTACTGTACAGCAGCACCTGAACAGAATCCTGATAAATAGCAGCCCAGCTCTATCCTCTAATTTGCTTCACTTAACTACCTCCAGTTTCTAGTGGCCCTTGAAAAGTTATGTCAAGTCATGCAGGGTTAGCAGTCTGCAGTTTATTTTCTTTCTTTCTTTTTTTTTTGCTATTTCTTGGGCTGCTCCTGTGGCATATGGAGGTTCCCAGGCTAGGGGTCTAATCGGAGCTGTAGCTGCCAGCCTACGCCAGAGCCACAGCAACGCGGGATCCGAGCCGCGTCTGCAACCTACACCACAGCTCACGGCAACACCGGATTGTTAACCCGCTGAGCAAGGGCAGGGACCGAACCCGCAACCTCATGGTTCCTAGTCAGATTCGTTAACCACTGTGCCACAACGGGAACTCCTATTTTCTTTCTTTATATATCCAGGGTATTTTGATGTTT
Organism: Phacochoerus africanus; assembly: GCF_016906955.1. Classification (NCBI taxonomy): domain Eukaryota; kingdom Metazoa; phylum Chordata; class Mammalia; order Artiodactyla; family Suidae; genus Phacochoerus; species Phacochoerus africanus. The sequence continues at coordinate 89,548,087 of NC_062546.1, forward strand.
AAAAAATTAAAATAAAACCTTAAAAAAAGTTTTAATTCTACAAATAAACTGAAGGGAAAAAATTAAAAGTAATTCTAATATATTAATATTTATGGATGGACTAAGTTCATGAGTCTTTCTCTAAGTTTTAATTATTGCCAAAAATGCTATCAAAGTAAAGATTGCTAAGAATTTCCAGATTATGCTTTATAATTAATTAGTCATTAATAATATACTGTTATAATTAAGCTTATGGTAAAAAGAAGAATGGATCATATGAGCTATTTTTTTTAAACAAGGGCTATTAGGCATCAGCTGGGCCCAGGAGCTCTGAGCGCCCCAGTTCTTTGTATCTTTTTCAGTTTGTATAAAAAATTGATAATATATAATTTTATATGATAAAAACACTACACTGGGAGTTCCTGTTTTGGTTTAGTGGGTTACAATCCCTACTAGTATCCATGAGGATGCAGGTTCAATCCCTGGCCTTGCTCAGTGTATTAAGGATCCAGCATTGCCGTGAGCTGCGGTGTAGGTTGCAGATGCAGCTCGGATCCCATGTTGCTGTGGCTGTGGTATAGGCTGGCAGCTGTAGCTCCGATTAGACCCCTAGCCTGGGAACTTCCAAATGCCATAGGTGTGGCCCTAAAAAGCAGAAAATAAATTTAAAAAAATTACATTACAAAAAAAAAAAAAGTTGTTATTAACAGGGCAGTGAATATGGTCATTAAAGATAGCATGGAAACGTGTGAGGGTGGGTTGAATGAAGAAGTAGAAGAGATGAAACAGATGAAGGGAGGAAGCAGGAAGGTAGGATCTAAGACTAGCCATAGAAGAGGGTGTTAATAATGAAAGAAAAGATTGAATTGGCTGTGTGAACCAACCAGAAAATCTGCTATTCATCTTCTGCTTTGGTCCCCAGAAGCTATTTTATGATTACTTCCTCCTAAATGTCTTATGTGAGTCTTACTTTGAGTTTCAGAAGTAAAATAAAAATTGCTTGTCTTCATTTGGATATATTTTGAAATGAATTAATATTTTGATGACAGAACTTTAGGGATACCTAAATTCAAATTCCAGCTCTCTAGTTAACATGAGACCAAAAACATTGTCCTCATCTCTAGATGATGGGATTGTTGTGGCAGTCAATCTAGAGTACACTGTTAATGTACATTTTGTTTTTCAAACTAGGAAGTATGAGTACATTCTTTTATTTTTTTCCCTTTTCTTATCATTATAGTACTTATTCATTTTAAAGTTAAAAATTGCCAATTCATCTTAGTTACATTAGACAGAACAAGCTAAATACATTAAATTAACATTTTAAATTTATTTTGAATTAAAACTGTACTGAATACCTCATTCTTGTTCTACTAATATTCTTAACTTCAGTGCTAATAACATAAGAGGAAAGCAAAAATTGTAAAGTATAAAATTACTAGTCTTGGCACCTCTTTAAAATTGAAATAGCTTTGATAAATATGACCGTTATCTTTTTTCCTTATTTATTGACCATTCTTTCCTTTAATTATTTTCACGAAAGAGAGAGGAAGAACTTTCTTTGGGCTGGGAATATATGCTTGTGTGGAAGTCTCAACCAAGTGTGTATTGGCACACCCATTACTAAGAAAAGTTCCAGAAATAGGTTATCAAGTAAGGAGTTGAAGAAAGTTTCAGAACCTTTTTCCTTCCCTGTCTCCTTTAGGATAATGAATATGTTTATCTTTTTTTTTTTTTAAGGGTCACACCCACAGCATATGGAGGTTCCCAGGCTAAGGGTTTAATCAGAGTTACATTTGCCAGCCTACACCACAGCCACAGCAATGCCAGATCTGAGCCATGTCTGCGACCTACATCACAGCTCACAGCAAAGCCACATCCCAGCCCACTGAGCAAGGCCAGGGATCAAACTTGCAACCTCATGTTCCTGGTCAGATTCATTTCCACTGTGCTACAACGGGAACTCCTGTTATCTTCTTTTATAAATAATGTCATATGAAAGGAATAAAAATTTTAGGGACATTGTTGTGATCATAGTTGTTACAAAGCCTAAATCAGCCCCCAACCCCTGGCTCCAAGTTGAGTCCGTAATAATTTTGGAATTGAGTTTAGAAAATTATCGTTTTAATGCACATCTCTTGGTAATCATTTTGTTCTCTTTCACCCTATCTCATCACTAACAAATGCAAATATACATTTACAGTGACCCCCATACTTAAAGCAAAAGCCTTTTTTGCTTTAAATCTGGCCAGAACCTAAATGCTCACATAACTTCCTTATATCTTTTTTATAGTTTAATTCAAAAATTTGGAGGAAAGCAGGGAAACTATTATAATCATAGCATAATTAAATGAACCAAAGTAGATTTTCTGATTTTCTGAACTATGAAGAAATTTAAATTCTAGGACTATGACTTGCCACGAAAAAAACTAATTTTTTTTTTTTTGGTCTTTTTGCTATTTCTTGGGCTGCTCCCACGGCATATGGAGGTTCCTAGGCTAGGGGTCTAATCGGAGCTGCAGCCACCAGCCTACGCCAGAGCCACAGCAACGCGGGATCCGAGCCGCGTCTGCAACCTACACCACAGCTCATGGCAACGCCGGATCGTTAACCCACTGAGCAAGGGCAGGGACCAAACCCGCAACCTCATGGTTCCTAGTCAGATTCATTAACCACTGTGCCACGACGGGAACTCCAAAAACCCTAATTTTAAGTATCCAAGAGTAAAATCCAGAATTCCAGATTGGAAACACTGTAATATGGGCTGAATGACTGAGAATTAATCTCACTTTAGGTTTCTAACGATGAAAGAGAGGGAATGGAAAGAACATCATGGAGACAAATGTGCAGAGCATATGTTTATTGTGAATAAATTTGCCATCATAACCCTTGCAAAGGAGAGATTTAGTCTCATGTTTACAGATAAGGAAGAGGTTCATGGTGATTGAATAACTTTCTCAAAGAAACAGAGGTAAAGAACTAGAACTAGAATTTAAACTGAGGTTGGACTATAAAGCCCATCTTTCCACTCCATAATGATGCTTTCCATAAATTACTTTACGGGGTAACACATATCAGGGCAGAAGTGACCTTTGAAAGTGCAGAAGCACTGCGTTTATCTAAAATACTGTGTTGTTTTGTTAGCCTCACAATGTGGTTGTCAGCAGTTAGAAGAATACCACCTAATAAGTATAAATGGATATTGCAATAAGGTTAATAATTACAGTAGGGTGGAAGTTTAGAAAGGAATAAAAACATTGGAAGTTTTAGAGACATGAATGCTTGGTTAAGTTTTTATAAAACTAGGTTTCAGTTGCTAAAAGCATCAGTACCATAGTCCAGAAATTGAGTGTATATTTACTTAAAACAAGAATTGGTTCCCTGATGGAATTTATAAAATCAAATGATTTTTCTCCTTTGAGGTCCCACTAGTAGAGATAGAAGCTCCCCTCCCCCTGGATACATTCCAGATGAATTGCACCAGGTTGCCCGGAATGGGTCGTTCACCAGTATCAACAGTGAAGGAGAGTTCATTCCAGAGAGCATGGACCAAGTAAGCAAAATTTGGTTGTAGTTTTTAATTTCATGTAAAGGGATGTAGTCAGGGGATAACATAGTCTGGCAGGTGTATGGTATTTATTTTACATCTTCTCCAATCACATCTCTTCCTTTTTAAGTGAACAAAATAGTAAAGGTGTAGGGAAATACCCACTAATTTACATATGCCTGTGGGCATTCATATATAAAGAAAGAATAAGGCTGATTTTCTTATGTTGCTCATCCATAAATGAATGAATGCATTTGTTTATAATCCTGGGATTAACATTCAGGTTTTTTAAATTGACGTTTGAAGGATACAGTAAAACTACAAATATTTAACTTTATGAAGCTGAGGTTTGTCTACTTTCAAAATCTTTTTTAAATGTTTTTGAAAGTTTTGTAATATTAAAGTATTTTCATTGAGTTGCTGTTGTTTCCTTAGCATTACCTTGGATGCTTACATCATTAGAGTTTATATTTTCTAATAATGTATCTGTCATGGTGTCGTTAGTTTCAGTTTGGATGGGGCCATTGTTCAGTGTTCAGTAAAGAAAATTATGTGAAGTCTTTTAGCTTTTAATTATTTACCTAATAATCCAGAGAGAAAGAGTATTTTTCTATTGGGAATTTTGAAATTGTAGCCTACCTACGGGGGACAAGTACTTCTAAAACATTTAAAAATGAGTAACTCTGGGGATGATTGCTGTTAGATAGGGAGTTTCTTTTTTGGGTACTGAAAGTGTTCTGAGATTATGGTGAGAGTTGTGCATGCTCAGTATCAACCACCTGATTTAAAGCAACCATTGAATGCTTTAAACGGGTGAAGTTTATGACACATGAGTTACATCTTAATAAAGCTTTTTTTTTTTTTTTAAATGGCAACTCTGGTTATAATCATGTCGACTGAGTGTGGACTCCATATTTTTCTAGATGTTGGACCCATTATCTTTAAGCAGCCCTGAAAATTCTGGCTCAGGAAGTTGTCCATCACTTGATAGCCCTTTGGATGGGTAATGTTGATTGTGGTTTTTGTTTTTTAGTATATGTGGGTAAATATGCATACATGTAGCATGTTGAATTATCAACTCTTTTGTGCTCCATTCAGAGGAATATAGTTAATACTGACCTGTTCTTACAGTATATTGATTGTTTTCACATTTTGGGCAAACCCCTTTACCTCATGGTGCTCAGTGTCTTTATTAGTTAAAATTATATCTGATTATAGTATTTTGAGTTTCCTGCTTGCTGAAGTTATATGTGAAAATAAATGTGAACTTAGAATATATGTATGTTTACTTTTAAACCTGTGTTGGTGAAGCTGCAATCAAATTTTTCATAATAGGTTTGGTTTTGGAGATTCTTAAGGTTGTTTCACCTTTTGGGATTATGTTCATTCTGGCACCAAATTATAAATAACGTACATTCTCGGTAATTATGTCCCAGTATGTTGGTTGTCATTTAAATGTTAAGTACTTTTTTGGTTTCGTAAGATAGCTGTTGAGGAATATAAGCTGGGTCAAGTTGCATCTGTTAATTTTTTTGTTATAAGTGCTCCCTTTCTCCTCTTCTCAGTAGGATAGTGTTTACCTGTAGCATGCAAAAAAAAGCTAGTATCTTTGTTAAGATTGTTACCTGTTTAATCTCTGGGATTGCTTTATGAAAGCAAATTCTGAAAATATAACTAATATTGTATGGAAATACACATTGAATTTTCTGTTACCCATATACATGGTTCACTTTGTCAGTGCCCACATTTACCTCAAGATAGGTATCTAAAATATTTAAGGAATTCAGGGAGATAGTAATGTAAATGCTGTGCATTGAGTATTTAATATTTGAAAGATGCTTCCTGAGGTAGATAGGTATAAAATTAGTGAGTTAGATATCATTATCTCCTTGTTATAGATGTGGGCATAGTCTCAGAAAGATGATTTGCCAAAGTTGCAATAGCTAGTTTAAGTGGCAGAGCTAGGATTGAAACACAAGTGTTTCTGTGCATCTATAATTCCAAAATGTATTGTTTTTACTACTGTATTCTGCAGGTTGATTTTAATGGTTTTTTTTTTTTTTTTGTCTTTTTAGGGCCGCACCTGCGGCATATGGAGGTTCCCAGGCTAGGGGTCAGATCGTAGCTGTAGTTGCTGGCCTATGCCACAGCAACATGGGATCCAAGCCACATCTGCAACTTACACCACAACTCATGGCATAATCAGATCCTTAACTCACTGAGCAGGGCCAGGGATCAAACCTGCGTCCTCATGGATGCTAGTCAGATTTGTTTCCGCTGAGCCACGACAGGAACTCCTGCAGGTTGATATTAAAAGCCCAGGGCATTCATGTGTCAAATAAGTGTTTAAAAAGAGATTTCCCTTTTTTAGTTAACACTTGAGAGTGAGCACTTTTATTTGTTTTTAAAATTTTAATATATATAATTTATATATGTTTGTACATATATCCACACATACATACTGAAATTGATATTGCATAAAGATTTTCTAAAATATCTTAAATATTTTCTCTTAATTTAATGAGACATGTTTTACTTTCAGAGAGAGCTATCCAAAATCACGAATGCCTAGGGCACAGAGCTACCCAGATAATCATCAGGAATTTTCAGGTTAGACTGTCCACATTCTAAATGTTTACGTCATTAAATAACATTTTGGCTGGGAGGGAGAGGGAAAAATTTTTTTTAGAAAAATCAAATAAAAATGGGTAAATGTATCTTACATCATTAGAAATAATCTGACTTTTTAAAATAACATAAGTTTTTTATGTGTCTTAATAGACTACGATAACCCTATCTTTGAGAAATTTGGAAAAGGAGGAACATATCCAAGAAGGTATCATGTTTCATATCACCATCAAGACTATAATGATGGTAAGTTTTTGGCAATTAGATAAAAAAAGTTTATTAAAAATCTCAAAAATAATAAAAATAAATTTGTTCCTATACCACTTAGTTTTCTGCTTAAAAAGTTATTTAAAGAGAAGTTCCCTTGTGGCCTAGCAGTTAAGGATCCAACATTGTCACTTCTGTGGCTCAGGTCACTGCTGTGGTGCAGATTCTATCCATGGTACAGGAACTTGCATATGCTGTAAGCTCATCCTAAAGAGAAAGAATTTGGATCTTAACGAAACTGTAATAACATCTTAGCTTCATGCCAACTTACCTTATAATACTTATCTTTCCCTTAGAAGAAAAGGGGTAGTTAAAAATGGTATTAATTAGGGGAAAAAATAAAAAGTTCTCAGATGACTCAGTGGGTTAAGAATCTGGTATTGTCACTGTTATGGCTCTGGTTACTGCTGTGGTTCAGGTTTGATCCTTGGCCTGAGAACTTCCTTCCATATGCCATGGGCACAGCCAAAAAAAATAGCATTCATTAGAAAATTACTCCTTGATGATGAAATTCATTCAGCTTGCATTGTCCTTCTAAGAAAAAAAAAATATTACTACCTATAAACTTTCCAATTTTTGTTTTATATTTTAAATCATTATTGGAAATGAGGCTGAAATATATTTTTTTCCTTTTTATCCACAAATGAGGGAGTTCTAGTCTATGCTTTTATGAATGTGTGTGTAACATAAGAGGTTATTTGAATTTGTATTCAGATTCTGGTTTTTTTGCCCCACTTTTCATTTCTTCCTTCACCTTTCTCTTTGTTTTTGATTTTTGACTATGATTCACTATTAATAAGGGTATGTCCTTGAACTTTTAAAAAATACTGTTCAGGGAAGCTCCCATTGTAGCTCAGTAGTAATGAGCCTGACTAGTAACCATGAGGATGAGGGTTTGGTCCCTGGCCTTGAGTAGTGGGTTAAGGATTTGGCATTGCTGTGAGCTGTGGTATAGGTCGGAGATGCAGCTCGGATCCTGCATTGCTGTGGCTGTGGTGTAGGCCGCCAGCTGTAGCTCCAATTAGACCCCATCCCTAAAAAAACAAAAAAGGAAAAAAAATACTATTCAACTATTCATAAATTTAAAACATATAATCAAATAATCATTGCTCTTTCCATTTCTTAGCATAGTCACAGAACAAATTTCTATTCCTTATGTTATAATTTTTAAATACTTTCAGTTCCAATATATTAATAAAAAGTTGCAAAGTAATTCTGTTTTCATTTTGTAGGGCGTAAAACTTTCCCAAGAGCTAGAAGGACCCAGGGAACCAGCTTCCGGTCTCCTGTGAGTTTCAGTCCTACTGACCACTCCTTAAGCACTAGTAGTGGAAGCAGCATCTTTACCCCAGAGTATGATGAGAATCGATTAAGAAGAAGGGGAAGTGATATAGACAATCCTACTCTGACTGTCATGGACATCAGCCCACCCAGCCGCTGTAAGTAATAGAAATTGTCAGAGTGAAATGTATAGCAGAACTTTTGCAGACTTTGATAGGATTAGAAGGAATACATACTAAGCCAGTCCTCAGACTGAAACCAACTTCTCAGAAACAGATGAAAATGGTTATTTGTAAAAGTGGTTGTAAGGTCAGGTATAAATATAACATTACTGCTCATTACTTTAAGTGATTCCGTCCTTTGCTTTTATTGGAAAAATTGTTACCAATTAGCCATTCATTCATTTCACATAATCTAGTTGAGTGCTTAACTCTGAGATTTCAAACGTGACCTCTAAGATCTAGTCTAATGGAAAGAATGCTGTGTTGTAAAATAATAGCATTTAATCTAGATCTTTAATGTGAATAGGAATTCACTAGCTAAGGAAGGAGGTTTCACGTGCAAGAGGCCAAGGACATATTCTGAAAATGGGGAATAGTTTATATTCAGCTGAAGTGAAGGCTATCTCACTTGAAACAATAGATGTAGGACTAGGATGGAAACTAAGGGCAGATTGTGAAGTATTTGGATTTTGTAAGTAGTGTATATTCAAAGATTCATGCTCAAAGACATTTGCTGCAGCAATACTCTGAATTCCTCCCTTTTGTGCTGTTGTCTTATTTTATTTTTACATCTATGACTTTCACAACATTGCTATTTTTGCTTTAGACAACTATATAGTGATTTAAAATAAGAGAAGAATGTCTTTTATATATACCTCTAGTTTATCTATTTCTGTAGATTTTTATTTCTATAGATCCAAGATTCTGTCAAATATCAAATTCCTTTTGCCCGAAGAATTGTTTTTGACCTTTTCTTGTAATACAGATCTACTGGTAATAAATTCTTTGAGCTCTTATTTGTTTGAAAAACTATTTCTCTTTTATTTTTTGAAAGATTCTTTTTTTTTCTGGGCATACATTTCTGAGCAGTTTTTTTCTTTCAGCACTTTAAAGTTGTCTCTCCATTGTCTTCTGGCTTGTGTACCTCCTGAGAAGTACTGTGTTTTTATCTACTGTATTTCTTATCTTTGTTCCTCTGTCTTTAGTGTGCTTTTTTCCCTCTGACTGCGTTCAGGTTTTCCTCTTGTTGGTCTGAGAGTGATTGTCTTCCCAGTTCCCTACATGATAGGCAGATAGAAAACTAATCACAAATATTACTGCAATAAAGATTAGAAATAGTGTGTCTTATACATCTTAAATTGAGTGAAAGATGCTATTACATTTGTAATCAGGTAAAAAAAAATAATCTCATTAGAAAAAATGAGTCATAGGGCTGTGAAACTTGTTTGGTTTAGAATTCTTATATGACTAAAGTGAAAAAATTTCAAAGACGATGATCATTATGAATTTGGGTGATCATGAATTTCCCTTAATATCCAAGCATATTCAGTTAAAGATGTCATTAATGCAGTATACTCATTTAGTCCCTAACCATTGGGTGCCACCTGGCTATTCCATCTTTAAAAATATTCCTTTTTTAGCACCTCGTGCTCCAACCAACTGGAGATTGGGCAAACTGCTTGGCCAGGGAGCTTTTGGCAGAGTCTACCTCTGTTATGATGTTGATACAGGAAGAGAATTGGCTGTTAAGCAAGTTCAGTTTGACCCAGATAGCCCTGAAACCAGCAAGGTAAGAATCAGTAAACAAGCTACTCTGTCACATGATTTTTTTTTAAAAAAGAAGGATTTTTACTAAAATAAATGCAGCACAAAATAGATTTTTTCTTAATACAGATTATTAAAACAGATAGATATGTTTATTTACTTCATACTATGGATTTTTCTCTTTTAGTACTCAGTTATGCTTCTTAATGTGATCTAGTGTTAGCTAACCATCAAGGACTGTTACAAAAGCTATTGTGTAGAGACTTAAAAATATTTATTCCTTGGAAAGTGAAAATTTCAGGATGAAATCACCTTGATGGTTTATGAAGTTTGAATTGTTTTTGCTTTTACTAGCAATACTGTAAAGACTTAACGGTGAGTTCTGTCTTTCAGGAAGTAAACGCACTTGAGTGTGAAATTCAGTTGTTGAAAAACTTGCTGCATGAGCGAATTGTTCAGTATTATGGCTGTTTGAGGGATCCCCAAGAAAAAACACTTTCCATATTTATGGAATATATGCCAGGGGTAAGTTAGTATATCCTTTGCAAATGGAGGTTTTTTGTTTTGTTTTGTTTGTTTTGTTTTGTTTTGTTTTTTTGCTTTTTAGGGCTATACCTGTAGCATATGCAATTTTCCAGACTAGGGGGCTAGGGGGTCGAATTGGAGCTGCAGCTGCCAGCCTACATCACAGCCACAGCAATGTCAGACCCAAGAGATACTCTGTTTAAAGTCTTGGCGGAAGAAGGAAAAACAGCAATTTTTGATTATAAAATGTTAAGGACATTTTGGAAGTTTTAAATTAAAGCTGGGTAATATACTTTTATTTTCTATCTTCTTCATTGATCTTTATATTTTTTAACTCTTTTTTTTTTAATGCTAAAGAATACTAAAATCATTTACAGACCTCATAGCAGTCTATACTCAGATTTTCCTAAATGCTGTAGTAATAGCTAGTTCATCCACACCAGGATTCAGTCCAGAACCACACATTATATTTTGTTTGTCTCTTACTCCTCTTTTAATCTAGAATAATTTGGGGAATTCTCTTTTGGTTCAGCAGGTTAAGGATCTGGCGTTGCTGTGGCTGTGATGTGGCGTTGCTGTGGTTCAGTCCTTAGCCCAAGAACTTCCACATGCCATGGGTGTGGCCAAAAAAAAATCTAGAACAATTTGTAGGTGACACATATTTGACAAAGAGATCAGGCTAGTTGTTCTGTTGAGAGCCTTATCTCATAGATTTCTCTCACTGCATCCTTGTGGTGGTGTTTGGTTTATTCCTTTATCCCCAGATTTCCTGTAAACTCCAAGTTAGATCTAAAATCTAAATTAGATTCAAATTTAGCATTTATTAGCTGCATCCTAAATGATGCTGTCCACTTCATGTTGCATCTCATTAGGAGACATACAGTTTCTGGTTGTTCCACTAGTGGTAATGCTAAGATTGACTGTTAGATTGAGGTGATTGACATCCTGATTCCTCCATTGTAAAGTTTTGTTTTTCCTGAAGACCAGAAAGTAATCTGAACTACAGCAGTGGCACATGGGAATATCTGGGTCTTTTTCAGCCATCCACTTCACGTTCTTAACACGGATTAATAACTGTTGCCTGAGTCATTAATTTCATTAGGAGATTAAAAATGTGATTTGTTCAAAACTGTCATTCCTTCTTATTTTTAGTCTTGTAGAATACATTCTAATACTAAATGTTTTTCAAGACAGTGGTATATTTATTCACTTAAAAATACATTCACTCTTGGAAGTTCACTTGTGACACAGGTTAAGGATCCAGCTTTGTCACAGCTGCAGCTCTGGTTTGATACCTGGCCTGGGAACTTCCACCTGCCGGAGGTGTAGCCAATAAAAAACCTTATTCATTGTCATAATAGGCCGTATATACGTTAAAAAACGTTTAACTTATGGGTCGTTAAGAGAACAGCTTACTAGAATTGTATGTAGAATGTACAGGATGCAGATTAAGCTTCTGGATCAATAAAACCGTGGATCAGTATCTGATAGTGCAGTTGTCCCTCAGTATCTCCAGGGAATTGGTTCTAGGACCTCCCACAGATATCAAAATCTGAAGATGCTCAAATCCCTTACATAATGATACAATATTTGCGTATTACCTGCTCATATGCTCTCGTGTATGTTGTCATCTCTAGATTCCTTATAATACCTAATACGCTATAAATGCTATGTAAATAGTTGTAACTACAATGTAAATGCTATGTAAATTGTTGCCGATACAGCAAATTCATGTTGTGCTTTTTGGAACTTCTTGGAATTTTTTTTTCAAGTATTTTCAATCAGCACTTGGTTGAATCTAAGGATGTGGAACTGGCAAACACAGAGGGCCAATTTTAATGATTTTTAAATGATTTTAATGACCAATTTTCTTAGTCTTAGGAGAGTAACACCAAACTGTACTTTGTCTTTTATCCTCATGGATAATTGTTTATAGTGACATCATTGTTACTCATCATTGCTACTTTTTTGTTTTCAAAGATTCCATTGGCAGTGTAAATTGAGTTTTTTAAAAATCCCCTTTGGAAAATAAAATGGTAGTATGTATTAATGGTAGTATGTATTGAAAGCTTTTGACCTAATAATCTTACAGAAATTTAGTCTATAAAAGTAATCCAGAAGAAGGAAAAAACTGTTTTCCTTTATTTTAGGATTATCTGTGGTGGAAAAAGTGGAAATATCAGTGCCCCCGGTGGAAGTAAATTATGATGGCATTATCCAAGAGAATATATATTAAAAAAGTTGTGAAGGCATATAGCAAAGTTGGAGAAAGTACTTATAATAAGAGAGAGAAAAGAATATAAAATGCTTTTTAAGCACAGAGACCTATATCTAATCACGTGGCTTGTGATAGACCATGACAGAAGATAATATGAGAAGAAGAACGTATGTGTTTATGGCTAGGTCACTTTGCTGTACAGCAGAATTTGACAGAACACTGTAAATCAACTATAATAAAAATTTTTAAATAAAATGCTTTCTAATAGCTATATTTTAAAGTATCTCTTTGGAAAAGAACAGAAATTTAGAAAAATGAAAATGAATTATTTTGGGATTATAATTGATTTTTCTCTTATTCAGATTTCCATTACTGTTTGTGGAATAAATATTTAAATTAAGAATAAAAAATAGGAGTTCCCATCATGGCTCAGTGGTTAACAAATCTGACTAGGAACCATGAGGATGCAGGTTTGATCCCTGGCCTTGCTCAGTGGGTTAAGAATCCGGCATTGCTGTGACCTGTTGTGTAGGTTGCTGACTCGGCTCGGATCCTGCCTTGCTGTGGCTCTGGCATAGGCCGGCAGCTATAGATCCGATTAGACCCCTAGCCTGGGAACCTCCATGTGCCGTGGGTGTGGCCCTAGAAAAGGCAAAAAGACAAAAAAAAAAGGAATAAAAAATAATTCTGAATAAATGTGAATAGAGACCCACATTGTTAGAGATAAAATTAATTAAAATGGTTCATTGGATAGAACCAATTCACATCACAAATAGAGACATGGTATTCTGTATATGTTTAGCAATCTTAAGATTAAACTGGGAGTCCCCGTTGTGGCATAGTGGAATCGAATCTGACTAGTAACCATGAGGCTGTGCATTCGATCCCTGGCTTTGCTCTTTAATCCCTAGTTAAAGATCTGATGTTGCCGTGAGCTGTGGTGTAGGTCACAGATGTGGCTCTGATCCTGCATTGCTGTGGCTCTGGTATAGGCCAACAGCTACAGCTCCAATTCTACCCCTAGCCTGGAAACATCCATATGCTGCAGGTATGGCCCTAAAAGACCAAAAAAAAAAAAAAAAAAAAAAAGACTAAACTAGGACTATTCAGAAAGAGGTGTTAGAGCACTGTTCTCATTACCTTTATAAAGGCAGCTATCTCTTCAGAATATAGATTATCACACCTTGAATTTGTAAAGCATGTTACTAAATTAATAATAGTTCACTGACGATCTGAATGAATTACACATATGGCAAGCCCATGGCTTATATGGGTTAGATATAGATGTTCCTAGACTATCCTGAACCTCCAAGTCTGAATGATGCTATATAATTTCTCTCATTAGATTTATCAGGAGATACACCTTTATGCTATAGATTCAAGCTTTACCAGAATTGTCATTCTATTCTTCAGTTTTCCCAGACATAGCATTCCATTCTTTAGTTTATCTAGAACTACTTTCAGACTAGAACCTTTTATTTTCAGTACAGCACAGTTTATTTCTTTCTGTTGCTATTATATACACACACACTCTGCTTTTATCTGACACAGTACTTTCTAACCCATTCCACTTGTTCATACAGAAGAAAATAATATTTTCATGGTGCACAGCAGAAAACATACTACACTGATGGAGCTGTTAGCATCCTAAGCCACTGGCCCAGGTGCCATGGCCCAGAGGATCCATAAGTCTGTCACTCATTTGCAGCCTGTAAGTCTTTGGCACTTATTGTTTGGAAAGCTCAGTTTTGGCTTCATTACTTCAAGTAGAAACACAATAAGTTGACTGAAGGAATAAGCCACATTGAGTTAAAAGTATGCATGGTTGTCTGGGTTCACTTACTGCCTAAGGCTTTCCACACATATTTGCAAGTTTGAGTCAGCAGAATTGCATCTTGCTGTCCATTCAGGGATTGATCATGAACAGTAGAAACAGCAAATGGTTAAATCTCTAAAGTCCAAGGATCCACTTTTATATGACGAAGTACACAGTTTACTAAAATTCAGGGAAAGGCAGGAACACTTGGATGTATATTAGCTCTTTAAACAAAGATTATGAGACAAGTTGATTTGCCAACTAGGTTCCCGCTTCTCCATTCTTTGGCCTTGTGTTGCACCAGTCTAAAAGAAAAAAAGGAGGGATTTTTTTGTCCCTCAAGAAGCATTTATTTTTATCTTTTATAGCAGTGATTATTGAAGTACCTGCTCTGGCGCAGTGGCCACAGTGATCGGATTAAGAATCCGACCACAGCGGGTCCAGTTACTGAAAGGGCACAGTTCAATCCCTGGCCTGACACAGGGACTTAAAGGATCTAGAGGATTCATTACCTAGCCCAGAAACTTCCATACGCCATGGGTGCAGCCATTAAATAAACAAAAATAAAGTAGTGGTTATGTATTAAATTTGCACATTGGAATCAGCAAGGAAGCTGTTTCAAAATTCAAAGACCTGTGTATCAGACTGTTTCCCTTTTCTCAGACCTGGCACCTTATCCTGCCTTAGAAAAGTACTCAAGAAAATTAGAGGGAGTTCCCGTCATGGCTCAGTGGTTAACGAATCTGACTAGGATCTATGAGGTTTTTGGTTCAATCCCTGGCCTTGCTCAGTGGGTTAAGGATCCAGCATTGCCATGAGCTGTGGTGTAAGTCGCAGACACGGCTTGGATCCCACGTTGCTGTGGCTGTGATGTAGGCTGGCAGCTGTGGCCCTGATTCGACCCCTAGCCTGGGAACTTCCATATATCTTGAGTGTGGCCCTAAAAAAAAAGGCAAGAAAAGAAAATTAGAAATTCCTTTTTCATATATTTTCTCATGGTTTGAACTAGAATGGTGAGTATAAAAGAAAAACTTAAAAATCTCACGTGTTCTGATCTTTTAATCATACCCACTCTTTCTCCTGAGAAGTTTGTAAATATCAATAAAACAGTGCTTTAAAAAAACAGAACAAAACAAATAAAATTAAAGTAGGTCATACAGGAGTCCCCGTTGTGGTGCTGCGGTTAACAAATCCGACTAGGAACCATGAGGTTGCGGGTTTGATCCCTGGCCTTGCTCAGTGGGCTAAGGATCTGGTGTTGCCGTGAGCTATGGTGTAGGTCGTAGACGCGGCTGGAATCCCTCATTGCTGTGGCTCTTGCATAGGCCGGCGGCTACAGCTCCAATTCGACCCCTAGCCTGGGAACCTCCATATGCCGAGGGAGCGGCCCAAGAAAGGGCAAAAAGACAACCCCCCCCCCCCCCAAAAAATAAAGTAGGTCATACATAGAATAGCAAGTAGGGCAAAAAAGAGTAAGACAAAAGTACTGGAGATTTTTAAAAATATGTTGCAAGGAAGAGAAGATAGAGCTGACGTAGTCATAGAAACAACAGAGTGTCAGTCAAAAAATAATAATTTTTGGCCATGCCCATAGTATGTGGAATTTCAGGGATTGAAACCAGGCCACAGCAGTGACAATTCCAGATTCTTAACCCACTGAGCCACCATGAAGCTCCCAAAAAATAATTTTAAAGGCTTCCTCCAGCTCTACTCTTCTGCAGTTCTAGTCAGGGATTATAGTAGGGTTTTATGTTAAATTAATGCATGTCATTTCTTTACTAAGAGTTCCTGTGCTGTCCAGCTAAAGCCTCCCAGTCATGAACTAGGATTCCCCAAATTAAAATGTCTAATTATAAAATAAATCATGAGAGTGTAACATACACCATAATGAATATAATAAAAAATACTGTAATAAATTTGTACAGAGGTAGGAGGTTATTAGACTCATCATGGTGATAATTGTGTAATGTATTTAAATGTCATATGACTGGTATACACCTGAAACTGACATGACATTGTACGTCAACTAAACTTCAATTAAAAATAAATAAAATAGGGAGTTCCCGTCATGGCTCAGTGGCTAGTGAATCCGACTAGGAGCCATGAGGTTGCGGTTCGATCCCTGGTCTTGCTCAGTGGGTTAAGTATCTGGCATTGCTGTGAGCTGTGGTGTAGGTTGCAGACGCAGCTCGGATCCTGTGTGGCTGTGGCTGTGGCTGTGGCTGTGGCTGTGGCTGTGGCTGGCAGCTACAGCTCCGATTAAACCCCTAGCTGGGGAACCTCCATATTCCACAGGTGCAGCCCTAGAAAAGGCAAAAAGACAAAAATAAGTAAATAAATAAACAAATAAATAAAATAGCTCCTACTGTGGTGTGGTGGGTTAAGGGCCCGGCATTATCTCTGTGGCAGCACAGGTTCAGTCCCCAGCCCGTCACAGTGGGTTACGGATCCAGCATTGCCCAGCTGTGGCATAAGTTTATTTAGTCAGTGAGAGAAATAAATAAACACACACAAGTCTTTAAAAATAAAAATTTACTGGTAGTTTTCATTTCAAACCATACTATAGTTTTTTGTTTTCTTTTATCCAGGGTTCAATTAAGGACCAATTAAAGGCATATGGAGCTCTTACTGAGAACGTGACTAGGAAATACACCCGTCAGATTCTGGAGGGTGTCCATTATTTGCACAGTAATATGATTGTTCATAGAGATATAAAAGGTAAGTAATGAACTATTTTTTTTAATGAGCTATTTTTTAAAAAATATACAGCATTCTCTATCTCTCTCTTTTTTTAAAATGGCTGCATCCACAGCATATGGAAATTCTTGGGCCAGGGATTATATCTGAGCCACAGCTGTGCCCTACACCACAGCTATGACTACACCAGATACTTAACCCACTGCGCCAGGTTGGGGATCAAATCCATAAAGACAATACTGGATCCTTGAGCTGCTGGAGGGAACTCCAGCAGCTCGCTCTCTCTCTCTTTTTTTTTTTTTTTTGCTTTTTTAGTGCTGCACCTGTAGCATATGGGAGTTCTCAGGCTAGGGGTTGAATTGGAGCTGCAGCTGCCAGCCTACACCACAGCCATAGCAATGCGGGATCCAAGCCACGTGTGCGATTGATACCACGGCTCACAGCAGTGCGGGATCCTTAGCCCACTGAGTGAGGCTAGGGATCAAACCTATGTCCTCATGGATCCTAGTCGGCTTTGTTAAACTCTGAGCCACGAAGGGAACTCCCTCTTTTTTTTTTTTTTTTAATGAAACATGGTTAAGAAATTGGACATTTGAATTAATACATCTACCTTTAAAATACTGTAGGAAGACAGTTCCAACTAGTCCTGATGATCAGGGTTCCACAGGAGGGAAACTTCCATGTGGGGTTCACAGGTTTAGTAAAGTTCAAATGATGATAACAAAGAGACATGTTTTGATCCAGAGAGCACAGGTATTAGCATATAATGCTTAAGAATAGGGCCCCTGAGGAGCTCCTGCTGTGGCACAGTGGGATTGGAGGCATCTTGGGAGCTCTGGGTCCGGCACAGTGGGTTAAGGATCTGGCATTTCTGTAGCTGTGGTTTGGGTCACAGCTGTGACTCAGACCTGGCCTGAGAGCTCCATATGCCACAGGGCAGCCAAAAATGGGGAGAAAAAAAAGTAGGGTCTCTGATACCACATAGCCTGGTTTAAATTCAGGCTTTATCTCTCCCTAACTGTGAGACATCTTCTGTGCCTCAGTTCCTCATTTTTAAGGAGGGAAATAACAGTGTACAGCTCAGAGGATTCCTGTAAGAATTAAATGAGTTGGAGTTCCCGTTGTGGCTCAGCAGGTTAAGGACTTCTTGACATAGTGTCTGTGATAATGAGGGTTAAATCCCTGGCCTCACTCAGTGGGTTAAGGATCTGGCCTTGCCGCAGGCTGTGACATAGGTTGCAGATGAGGCTCTGTGGCTGTGTCTGTGGTGTAGGCTGGCAGCTGCAACTCCGATTTAACCCTTAGCCCAGGAATTTCCATATGCCGCAGGTACAGCCTTAAAAAAAAAAAAATTAAATGAGTTAATGCATATAGTATGCTTAATACCATGCCTGGTATCTAGAAAGCACTCAAAAGTTAGTTACAATCATGACGTACTTTATGTTGAGAGCATTTTTAAAGCTGTGGGATATGTACTAAATGATTGATCATATCTTTAATTTGATTCAAATAATATGAGAGGGGAAGAGGAAGTGGCTCCAGTTCAACCCCTGGCCCGGGAACTTGCATATGCTGCAAGTGCGGCCCTGAAGAAAAAAAAAAAACCAACAAGTACCATATAGACAAGAAGATGAAGAATGAAGAATTTTATTGAGAATTTCCCTTGGAAGTACCTGAGGAGATGCTAGGTTCTCAGGGAAATAATCTTTAAACATGGGCCTGCTTGCTTTATGACAGAGAAACGGGCCAAGAGCCTGCTGTTTATTCATTTTCTCTGAACTTCTCATTCTTAGTCCTTTTCCCCTTTTCTTTTTCATCTTAACCTCCCACTTGGACCAGTTCTGTTCAGTGGGAGGACCTTCTTAGGTCCTGAAGCACACACAGGTGACTAATATTCAGGGTTTATATGATGTCATTAATGCACACTGACTGACTGGCATTATGCCAGGTACTGCTTGGAAGATGAAAAGCAGTCTGATTTTAGAAACAGATTACTAAGTGAATTCTACACAGTCTACTAAGTATTTCTCTGCCATTGTTCTTTTATGTTACATTCCAAACTGCCAGTAAAAATAATGAAAAGAAGATATTTCTTGTTGTAGGCGCAAATATTCTGCGAGATTCAACAGGCAACGTCAAACTAGGAGATTTTGGGGCCAGCAAACGGCTTCAAACCATCTGTCTTTCGGGGACAGGAATGAAGTCTGTCACAGGCACACCATATTGGATGAGCCCTGAAGTGATTAGTGGAGAAGGTTATGGCAGAAAAGCAGATATCTGGTAGGTTTTGATTGGGGATTTGTCTGAAAACACATGACTTCTTATGTATTTCCACCCAGGATGGACATTACTGAGCTGGATTTAAATTGTCTTTTGTACTTTTTAAATAGGGTATCAGGATTACAAGGATTAATATCATTTTAATTATGCCTCTTTGAGGCTTAGTAATTTACTAAATAGAGCTCTTGAACCTGTCTGTCTTCCATTCATTCTTTAGGAAGAATTTAATCTTAAGCAAATTTCAGCATTAGAAAGCTATCTTTATTTATTTCCCTGAAAACTTTAAAAGAAATTGATCTTTATTATTAGTCTTATAATTCAGCTAATCTTTTTTTTTTTTTTTTTTGTCTTTGTAGGGCTGTACCGGAGGCATAATGGAAGTTCCCAGGCTAGGGATCGAACCAGAGCTGTAGCCGCTGGCCTACACCACAGCAACACCAGATCCAAGCTGTGTCTGCGACCTACACCACAGGTCATGGCAATGCCGGATCCCCAACCCACTGAGCGAGGCCAGGGATTGAACCTTGTCCTCATGGATACTAGTCAGTTTTATTTCCTCTGAGCCACGATGGGAACTCCTGTTTCAGCTAATCTTTAATTGCTTAATAATTTTATTTATTTATTTTTATTTTTATTTTTTTTGTCTTTTTGCTATTTCTTGGGCCGCTCCCGCGGCATATGGAGGTTCCCAGGCTAGGGGTCTAATCAGAGCTGTAGCCACCGGCCTACGCCAGAGCCACAGCAATGCAGGATCCGAGCCGTGTCTGCAACCTACACCACAGCTCATGGCAACGCCGGATCGTTAACCCACTGAGCAAGGGCAGGGACCGAACCCGCAACCTCATGGTTCGTAGTCGGATTCGTTAACCACTGCGCCACGACGGGAACTCCTAATTGCTTAATAATTTTAAGTTAGAACATAAAGTGGCCATTTACTACTTCCTACTAAGGAAAGTTTTTTCTTTTTTTTTTCTTATTAAGTCCACACCCGCTCTGTGGAAGGCATATGGAAGTTCCCAGGGTAGGGATCGAATTGGACCTGCGGCTACCGGCCTACCCTATAGCCATAGCAACACTAGATCCAAGCCACATCTGCCACCTATACTGCAGTTCACAGCAACACCAGATCCTTAACTCACTGAGCGGGGCCAGGGATCAAACCTGCATCCTCATGGATACTAGTCCAGTTCCTAACTGCTGAGCCACAATGGGGACGAACTCCTTTTTTTTTTTACTCAACACAAACTGCTTTATTTATTTAACAATGAAGTAGTAATAACACAGTAATTTAGTTGTAACAAAGCCATCAACAGATCAAAATTAAGACAAAACTAATTAGAAGGCATTACTTCAGCTCAAATTGGTTATTTCCTATTTCCTTTTTTTTGTGTTTTTGCTTTTTAGGGCCGCATCTGTGGCATATGGAGGTTCCCAGGCGAGGGGTCAGATCTTAGCTACAGCTGCTGGCCTGTGCCACAGCCACAGCTGTGCAGGGTCTGAGCTACCTCTGCAAGCTACACCACAACTCATGGCAATGCCAGATCCTTAACCCACTGAGCAAGGCCAGAGAGTAAACCTGCGTCCTCATGGATGCTAGCCAGATTTGTTTACCACTGAGCCACAACAGGAATTCCTCCTATTTCCTTTAAACAGGAAAAACTACTGTTGGTCTAGTGGTTCTCAAATATGTCCACACATTTGAGGAATGGAGGGAAAGAGGACGTTTGGTACTTCAAAATTAGTCATAAACAAAGCCCATCTCAGAATAGTTATATGACAGTCACTCAGGAGTGAGGCCCAGGCAGAGATTTCTGATGTCATTGTTGAGAACTACAAGTCTAAAGTAATGAGCAATAAAAACCATGCCTTCAAAGCAATTTGAAAGCAAAAAGTTAAAAAAAGAAATATAATAAATTTCTTTCCTCTTATCCTGGGAAAAGGAGGAGAGAAGCACCTATTCATTCTCATTTTTTTGTCCATATTTTATTGCCCAAAGTTGAGCTTAACAAACGTCAAATATTGAAGGTTAGGCAAGGAGTCCCTGTTGTGGCACAGCAGAAACAATCCGAGCAGTATCCGTGAGGATGCAGGTTCGATCCCTGGCCTCACTCAGTGGGTTGGGGATCTAGTGTTGCCGTGAGCTGTGGGGTAGGTCACAGACGTGGCTCAGATCCTGCATTGCTATTGCTGTAGCTGTTAGGCCAGCAGCTGTTGCTCCAATTCAACCCCTATCCTGGAAACTTGCATATGCTACAGGTGTGGCCCTTAAAAAAAAAAAAGGCATTTTATTAATAAAAGTTATGTTATAGGAGTTCTTGTCGTGGCTCAGCAGAAACGAATCCAACTAGGAACCATGAGTTTGCTCAGTGGGTTAAAGATCCAGCACTGCTGTGAGCTGTGGTGTAGGTTGCAGATGCAGCTCGGATCTGGTGTTGCTTTCGCTGCTTTGGTGGGCCCGGTGGCTGTAGCTCCAATTGGACCTCTAGCCTGGGAACCTCCATATGCCGTGGGTGTGGCCCTAAAATGCAAAAAAATAAGTTATGTTATAAAACAATATTCATTTCATGTACCACAAATTAACCTTTTGGTGCAACAAAAGAGGAATATTTGAGTGTTTTCTATTTTTACAACTGTCAGAAGTCATTCAGATTTAGAATCTAAACATAGCTTTTTCTTTAAGAATGCCTATGTAAGATGCTCCCCTGTAGCTATTGGGGGCTCAGTATCGACAGTGGCATCTTTAAAACAGCTTTTCCTCACTTTTCAGGTTGGGGGATGATATCCTATCAGGTATGGAAAATAGCACTTTTCCTTAAGAATAAATGAATTCACTTCAAAATGTCTCCTCCAATTCAGAAAACCTCATTTCTTCAGCCCCTACTGTCAGGTCGCCTTCAATGTCCGCAGACCAGGGAGGCTTCCAACCCATTATGGTGCAGCCACAGCCCCTGCCTTGAGTTTGCACCTTTGCAGGGCTGCCCAGGATGCAGCAGAAAGTTGCAAAGCCAAGCAGCAGAAGCTTTGTAATGAAACTTTACCTTTGAAATCAAGTCTTATTTAGATATACATGGACTTCACACCTGTTTCTATTCTGCAGTTAGTTAACTGACTTTCTTTCACAGTGATACCATTTGTGTAAGGTTTATTTTATTTCTTCTCAGGAGCGTGGGCTGCACTGTGGTGGAAATGCTAACTGAAAAACCTCCTTGGGCAGAATTTGAAGCAATGGCTGCCATCTTTAAAATTGCCACTCAGCCAACGAACCCAAAGCTGCCACCTCACGTCTCAGACTATACTCGAGATTTCCTCAAACGGATCTTTGTAGAGGCCAAACTGAGACCCTCAGCTGATGAACTTCTAAGGCACATGTTTGTGCACTATCACTAGCAGCCAGTAACCTTCCTGTGCCTCTACCCAGCTCCCATCTATTCATTCACCTTCTCTCTGACTGCACTTTTCTTTTTTTACAAAAAAGAGAGATGGGGAAAAAAAAAGACAAGAGGGAAAGTGTTTCTCTTGATTCCTGGTTAACCTAAATTTTTTATATTTAATCTTTTTTTTCCCTTACAAGAACTTGAAACTTCTTTTTTTTTTTAATTTTTATAATGTACTGATGTGGTTCAGAGAGATAAAAGCACTTTAGTACATAGTCACTCTTTTTAGTACAAAAAATCATTCAGAATATCTAAAGATTGTAGAGTCTTTCCCTGTGTCACTGACAGATTGGTGGTAATGGGGAGACATGGAAAACAAGGAGAAGAAAGTGATGTATAATTTGTAGTTTTTAGTGATAGTATTTAAAATAGATTCTTGTTTGTGGGGTTGAGCCCTAAACTTGAGTTTAGGATAGGTACTCAACTTAAAGAATATAGGTTCCTTCTATGTCTGTATTCTTTAGATCCTAACCTCTGTCTACCAGACTTTTTGCTCAGTAGGAATCTTGATAGAAAATATGAATCTCTAGGAGGTGTGTTTATTTGTTAATCCTAACCAGTATAATAAGCAAATACACTATAATAGATCCATGTTACTGGAATCTATAAACCTTGAGGGATAGCTTTCTGCTTTAAAAAAAAAAAAAAAGATACTGTGTTTTATTTTAAAGCAGATATGGGAAGTCAGTAAGCAAATCCAAATTAAAAGACAAAAGAAGATTGCTCTAATTAAATGTTTTAGTAGTAGAAGAGACCACATTTGCCAGTCAACAGAAATAATGAAAAGAAGAACTAAATGTTGTTTTTAGTATATTTTAAACTATGCTTTTTACCTGAAGGGGAAGTCTCAAAAGTAAAGGAAAGGAGAAATAGTCAAAATCATGTATACTATATCTTCCTGTTTCTAGCTCCTGATTTCCCATAGGCAATGTTCTTTAGGAACTAAGAGTTTTACCTGGAGTATCCATGTGTTAAAGCTAGTGTCATGAGATAAAACCCTTGTTCTTGGGATCGCAGAATACTGAAGCACCTCAAAAAACGGTTACCACTTGCAGATAATTTTGCTTGGCGTTTGACAAGGCCTGGAGGCATTTTTTGGTTGTCACAGCTAGGAGGCTGCTAGAGGCATCTAGTGGGTAGAGGCCAGGGATGCTGCTGAACAAACTGCAATGTACAAGGATAGCACCTCTCCCCCCCACAACAAAGAATGATCCTGCCCCAAATGTTAAAAGTGTCAAGGTTGAGAAACCCTGATATAAATACCATTCCCAGTTATAATCTGAAAAAACACCCATTTACAAAGCAGGTCCCTTGCAAGATAAATTTCAGAGTGAAAGTGATACAATGCATAATGAGGGCTTTACGGGAGCAGATACCACTACTTGAAGTCAAGGGTGAGTTATCTCCACAGACAGCAAGTAGCAATCCTTTCCTTACCAGCTGCATATTGCACCCAAATCAGTAACTTCCATTTTAGAAGCAAAAGGAACTTCAACATGGAGCCTATTGAACTCAGCCATCTGTATGTATTCTTTCCTCGAAAGTCAATTCATAATTATGGGAAAAGAAAAGCATATCAAAACAAAGTATTAACTACTTTATAAGAGGTTAAAAATAGCGGGTATTTCTAATATAATGTGTCCACCAAGAGCAAAGACATTAAGCAGAAAAAATATGACTGATAACAGTAATTTGGCCTCTTGCAATTTTTTCATTGTATTACAGCAAGTGCTGAGTACTTTAATTTTAAAGATCTAGAAAGTAATACTCTAACTGGAGGCCGTAAATGTGATGCCTTTTATGAAATTCATAAGGGACGCGGATGTTTTATTTTCTGCCAAAAGTTATGCTTGTTTAGGAACTTTTTAAAAATATCTTGTTTCTGAAGTTAGGTAGATCTTGGCTTACTGTATCAACGTCCTATCTGGCATTTCCTGCAAGAATATCAGAGAAGAAGTGAAAGCACAATAGACTTGTACAGCTTCTCTCATACCCTTGTAATGAAAGGAGCAGCTTGCCAGTAAGAATATGAATTAATGGCCTCCTCCCCCTGGAAAATCAACTGCCAGATCTTGTGTTGTAAACATAGTCCCCAAGGATGTGGATCTATTATAATTTCTTGATCTTTTATGAGTGAAGGCATCTCTTCTACTTGAGCAAGATCATGGTATCTGGACCAGTGGGCTTTCCCTTTGTTCCCTTGTATTGTGTGGTTGTGATTTCCTTTTGGCTCATTTTTGGTCTGTCAGGGTAATCAGCAGTGCAGAATATGAGACAGATGCTCTTTAGAGAGAAATCTTGGGAGGCTGTGAAACCCAAAGCAAAATCGTTTGCTCTTTTCAGTCTTTTTTTTCTTTTCAAAATGATAAAGAAAATAAAATCACCTGAAAGGAAACTACTACTTTAACACTGCTGCGCAAGACCTCTGTTTTATAAGAAAAATATTATTAGCTATGGGAAAGTATTTCTTTCTGTAAAGATTTAAAAATAGACTAATAGTTTATAGAGTTATATAAAAATGTGATGTGAATTTATTTCAGACAAGTTATAAAGGTACCAAAAACCACAATAAAAGTTTATATACATATATATATATGTATATATATATAAACTACTAGAACAAAAAAGCTTAAAGTGAGGTGAGGTATGGAAGACCAAAAGTAAATTTAAAAGAAAAATTTGAAAGGAAACACCTCTATCAGGGGCAGTTAAATGTAACACTCCAATTTTTTCTTCCTAATGTGTGGATCAACAAAAGAAATTTGAACTTTTTAAGATGACTCTAAATGTGTTTTGTTTTTTAAATGCACAACTGATTCTTCTATATTGTAATGTTTCTTTGCCGAGGCTGAAAAATGGCCAGACTGCTAACTTTGTGCCTTTAAAATGCATTCTGCTTTGATAGTGGCAGACTTTTTGGTGCTGGAGAAGATTCACTAGCAGTCTTATGTGCTTTTCAGGAAATAGCTTTCTACTTAGGCCTTGAGAGATTCAAAATGGCATGACTTAGGCTTGGACCAAATTTAAGATCTTTTAACATTGCAGACATGGTATGTTGAATAAAAGGGTTGAAAGATACCATCATATTGACTAATGGAAATTTCGATGGTAATTCTTTAAGATGCATTTAAAAGTATACAGACTTTGAAATTTTCAGTATGACTATCTTGAAGGTTTTTTCAATTTTCCTCATTTACAAAACATGTTTCTAACCTGAAAAATGGTTAAAGACCACTGCCTTAGAAAGTTTTCAAAGGCACAGTCCATCTTACATAATTTATATAAATAGAGATTGAAATGTTAGTGCACAGGCTGAACTGTAAAAGAAAAATTAAAACTTATTTCATAGTAAATTGAATTGGCTTTCACTTGAGGGAGTCTTATTCTTAATAGAGCTACATTAAAAAGGTGAAATTATTTCTTTAGAGTAGCTTTCTTTGCTACTTCAGCTCTTAGGTATATCAGGTTGGTTTGTAGTTCTAAGATACATGAAATCACTAAGAAAGTCAAATCTGAATCATTTATAGGAATGACCAAGCTTGAGTGCCAAAGCCAAACATGTTCACCAGATGCAAACTCCTTGGCCTACAGCAGAGTTCTTTGTCAATGATTTCATTTGGGGTCTAGTGACCAAGAGCTTGATATAAAATCACCTGGTGTTAACCAAGTATAGGGATCTATCAATTTTTTTTTAATAAGATGAATTTTTTTCATTTGCTCATTCAATATTGTGGCTTACTGTGTCCATTTCTAAATTAACTTATCCTTAATGATATCACAATCTAGGAGGAAAAATGGGCAAACAGATAGTTAACTTGTTTTTAT
Organism: Phacochoerus africanus; assembly: GCF_016906955.1. Taxonomy (NCBI): domain Eukaryota; kingdom Metazoa; phylum Chordata; class Mammalia; order Artiodactyla; family Suidae; genus Phacochoerus; species Phacochoerus africanus. The sequence continues at coordinate 89,574,350 of NC_062546.1, forward strand.
GGCACATTCTAACCTTGAAAGTTCAGCCATAATATTTTAAAATGTTATTTCTTATGAAGAGAGAGGAAAACAATGTTGGGTAACCATTGGCTATTGTAAACTAAAATATCATGAACAACAGAGATTGAAAATATCCCCAAATTGGAGGGATCCCCATAGGTCAGGCAGCCTCTCTCTCAGGACCCCTCTTCAAAACCCAGCCTGTGCTCAAGTAGTTCCAGTGATGGGGAGCATTTATTCCATAACGTAATATTTTTTCTTGTTTTTTCTTTCGGGCTAAGTTGTTAAAATACCCAAAACATTTGATAGAAATTGAATTCTTTCAACAGTATTATTTATACTAAGATCAGGAAAATATCTTGAGACCTTACTACTTTATATGAAGTTTGGCCTTTGTTACAAATGTAATGTTCATATTTATTTGGATTTTAAGATTGGTTAAAATGTCAATGAAAAGCAATTTAATTGTTAATTTTTGGTAGTGCCTTTTTCTCTGTATGCCTTAATTTTGTTTTATATCAATAATAATTCAAGTTACCCACCGAAATGAAGGTTTTTCCAAAATCAGTAGGCTTCAAGAGTCATTTAGCCTTAGACTGTGTTTTGGCCCTTAAACATTTCTTAATGCCTGCTTCTTCCACCTACCCCTTTCTACCTCTTTTTTTTTTTTTTTTAATATGTTAGAAACATTAGCATTAGTCTGTGATAGTCACACTGCAGTTTTACTTGATGCGAATTCCTAAGACAAGGAGAGAAAGAGGTATTCTAATTCTAATGTGACGTAGTGAATTGTTTTCCAGGTTGATTACTTGATTTTCAATCACATTGGCACTGTCCAAATTCTTTATATATTATGTATATATAAAGTATATATCATGATTCAGTTATAATTTTCAAAGCAGAGCAAGAATGGTGGGTTTTGCCCTAAAGAGGTCCCGTTTGAATGGTTTACAAATGTTAAGGCAATGAGACCTAGGGCAATGAGCAAGAAATCCAGGGATAGCAAATTCTAATCCTTACTTTTAACTAACATTTTGACTAAAACCTAGTTTCCTTTTCTGTGAAGTGTGTGTATGTGGAGTTGGGGCAGGGGTGGGAAGGAAGGAAAGGTATGACTGTCCAGTTAGATTAGTCTGCTCTTGGAAGAACAACTCAAAAATAGGTGACCTCCTGGTGACAGGCGAGTGTAATCGTCCTCAGGTAGGAGCACCAGCACATTTTCCACAAATAGCTAGTACAGACGATTGTTCAGTAAAGGTATTTGTTGTAAATTGCCAAGCTCTTGGTTGCTAAAGTAGATTAAAGTTGAATTTGTATGTGTGTATAATAGCTTATATATAATTCTTAAATAGAAAGTAATTGGTTTTGCATAGTTCTTCATGAGCTCTTTTGGAATAGAAATTCTGCCAGACATTATCAAAATAAGCTTCCTTAGCTTAACAGGCGTTTAAAAGGAAATTGTTTCATACCTCTTTTTGTTGGCTAGGGAAGGCGTGCTGTGAAGCCAGTGTTCCTCCTTTACAGTCGTCTTTAGCTCTGCTTTGACTTCTGCCACAGTCTGGACAGGATGCTGTGGCAGGTATGGAAGTACCTGGGCCAACCATCTCTCTGCACTCATCTGTCAGAGCTGAGGGCACAGTGAGCCCTCAGGTGGGTCCAGAGAATCTTCTTGGTTATAGTGAGGACATGGTCCAGTTTCAGAGAGTGGAGGGAGGAGTCAGAGCTATAGTCAAGAAAAGAATAAATGTTATCTGTTGCCTGTATACAGTCTCTTATGTAATTCCTCATGTTTTTCATAACTGTGCATTTTAATTGACAGTAATGATATTTTTGTTAACAGCAAAGGCATTAAATCAATGAGTACTATTATTCTCTATGCCTGATGATGTCTTGTTTGTATTTACAATTTGTATTATCAGAATCACCTTAAACCAAAGCTTTATATTGTCTGCACACATAGCCAAAATGATTAGCACTGTTACTTCTGCCCACCTGTAAGCTAGTAGTATAAAAATGATAAAGCAGGTACTAGTAGAATTTGTGTATCAGTCTAGCCTTCAAGTTAAAGGACAGGTGCTCAGTGTTTGCATTAAGACATGCAGAATTTACTTCGACTATTATGGAACTATGTGGACATTGCAAACTTGAGCTTGTACATGTGCCAATCTTACTAATGCCACTTGACCACAGAGGCATACACATATACATCCACATGGCATGCCTCAGGTTGGTGGCAGTCTTTCTTCCTGGTGTCTTAACATTTATGAACTTGTGTTTGACTTGAGGGTCACTTCAGGAAAGCTGTGAAGAAAAGTAGGTTATGGATTTTTTTGTACCATAGAAATTTTGGAACATAAGGAAGAGTACAGAATTTGTTCCCCATTAGGATTTCTGAGTCCTTTTAAAGCCAGTAAAGTTTGTGACTATACTGAAAAGCACTTTTGTGTTCTCTTACATAACTATTGGTGATTTTAGCATTAGTATTACTTGGAGAGGAGAGATAAGTAACAAAATTATATCTTAACTCTATTAGATCCTTAGGCTCCAAAATGGACTTGTCATATTCTCATTTTTTCCAAAGATTTTTTTCCACCTGGAATAAGAAAAAACTGGTGGAAACATTTGAGCTGGAAAGATTTATGGGCAAAAGAAAATAGGCCAAACCCTTGCAATATACCCTGTTCAAGTTAAAGTACAGTGTCTGAGAATAAGAATACTTCTTTAAAAACAAGTGGTTTTAATACAATCTTAATTAGTAAGTAAAGGTTTACATTTTTTCTATTGCTATTGGTTTTAAAATTTGCTACCCTACATTCTGAAATATTATAAAAGTTAATACCAAAAAATACTTTTAATGTCTGACATCTCTTACATTTCACATGGTTCTTTTTATTCAAACATCACTGTAAATAAAAGTAAACTTGGATAAATCTGAGAATAAACTTTTAATGTTGCAAACTATGATTATCAATTTGTAAATTTACCCTTTGACCTAATGTACATTTTTAATGTAGCCATTAAATTCTCTATATTTAATCTGTTAGTTTCTCTCTGTAAACGTTTTTAATCTCATTTGAATGCTGGGCAGTTTATAATTATGTACAAAGGTGTTCTTTTCCTATCCAGGTTGACTTTTTTGCACATTTTTGGAAATGTTTATTTGTACACTGATTTACTACTCTGACAGTCATCGTTGATGGGTGTGTGAGCATCGTGAATGCGGATGCGTGCATTGAACTACTGTCTGTCTCTGTGTTTAAACTTCTTTTAAGATGTAACCGTCAGTAACTGCACTGCTATTACTGACTTAAATGGACACTCTTGCTTTTACAAAGTATACTTATCTATGGTTCTATCTTTGTTGAAGAACTCAGGAGTTCAACATCACTTTCTGATTTTGTATGCTTTCTAAAATCCATGACTAAGTTGAAAGTATGCTTGTACTCTGTGTGTCAGGGGATGTGTGTGTGTGGAAATGTCTTTTTCTGTCTGTAGGCACATGTATATATCCCAGTAATTTCTTATTTTCATTTCTACATTTTTATGAACTTGTTTTATAAAGGTACTGTTTAGTTAGAATAATTAAATATATATAAAGCTTTCTGAGAGATTATTTACTATATGAATATATTTTCAGCTGGCTGATCAAAAGTATTTTTTTAATTTTGTTTTTAACCATTCAAAATGTATTTGTATTTCCACAATTGGATGCAGATTTACTTAAATATCTACCAATAAAAACACTCTTGCAAAGAAGAACATTGAATTCTCTTTGAGAATTCTGCAAAATGCAAATTAAGAGGGGAAAAAAGGTTTTAAGCAGAAGCAAAAACACTGTTCACTAAAACAGCCTTTGAATTCTCAGAGCTATGAAAAAATGAGAAATTAAATTATCTTGAAGAGATGTCAAGGTTTTTATATCACCAGTTGCTGTTGGCCTGTCCTACGTTGTTTTTTAATATTTCCTTTATTCTACCCCAAAGATTTCAACATTTAGTTCTCTCACTGGGCAAGGCCATACCTCATTTATAAAATATATCGACATATTGTGATTCTCTGTAATTGACTATAAATCAGTTTAAAAATGTCCAAACATACATTGTTGTGTCTTTATACTGTACTGTGTGTTTTAAGTAACTGGCAGAAAAAGAATTGGGAATTAAATTTCCAGTCAGACAATGTGAGAAAAAAATAAGAAAAATCTTTTGTTTTTAATATGCGGTACCACGTGAAATGACTTAATGTTAGGAATAAAGTCCACTGTTGAAGTCGAATGTCACTAAGCTTATTGTGTTATAAGGAGGCGGTATGATTAGAAAAACCTACCAGAAGCCAGATACAGTGTGGTATGTGCCACATTTCATGCACATTTTGACTTTGTGTTCTTTCACAATTGTGCTTGTAAAAATGTATAAAATTTCTGAGTTTTACAAGTTTTTATGTACTTGTTTTTTCTTGCTGGTAAATAGCTTTTTTTTTTAAACCAATGTGAAAGAGACCATGTTTATATTTTGTTAGTGACCAATGACTTTGTTTATATGGAAATTTGTATATTGTTGGCACACATCTCTGTTTAGATTTATCGTGCATGAAGGCCTGCAATAATTAGCACAACAAAAACTGCTTTTTCTTACATGTTCATTTTTTGAAAGATTGTGGTGCAAAGGCTTACTCTGAGTAACCTTCTGGACTATGGAATGAATATAAATGAATGGCACTTTGAGCGTTAATAAAGCTGATATTTATTTCCACTGTGATGGCTGTGTCCACATGTTCTTGGTCACGCGTGCTCAATTGTTTGTCCTTTGCCTGAGTTGTCCACTTTCAAGGAGACCCACAACAAACAGACCAACTAGAAACATTGCTACTAAATCTTCCAGGATGTAAGTCCATCGTGTTCCCAGCATGCTTTGGCAGATTTCTCTGGACACTTTGATTACCCAAATCACAAATTAACAATGATTAACAACAAAAAACTTACTGTCAGAGGGTAAGGGATGGGTGCTCCCTTAGCAATGCAAATCAAAAACCTCAGACCCAACAGTTTTGCATGCAGGTGTATGATTGCAGATGTGCCAAAATATAGCCATAAAAGCCCCAAATTGAGGTTCTATGTGTCACTCAATGGGGGTATTGTGACAGAATAATACAAACCAGGACTTGTCTCAGCTCTAGAGGCTACAGGACAAAAATGAAGGTGTCACCAGGACTGTGCTCCTTCTGAAGCCTAGAGAGGGTCTTTCCCTGCCTTTTCCTTTTCTGGTTGCCACAGGCATTCCTTGGCACATGGCTCTAATTCCACCCTCTGCCTCCCATCTACAGGTGGGGGTCTTCCTCTGTGTGTTTCCTTCCCTTTTTTATAAGGACACCAGTCATTGGGTTAGGGCCCACCCTAATGACCTCATTTCAACCATTACTGCTGTATTTCCAAAGAAATTCACATTCTGAGGTACTGGGGGTTAGGACTTCAAAATATCTTTTTGGGAGTTCCCATCATGGCTCAGTGGTTACAAATCCGACTGGGAACCATGAGGTTGCCGGTTCAATCCCTGGCCTCACTCAGTGGGTTAAGGCTCCGGCATTGCTGTGAGTTGTGGGGTAGGCTGGTGGCTATAGCTCTGATTAGACCCCTAGCTTGGGAACCTCCACATGCTGTGGGTGCTGTACTAGGAAAGACAAAAAAAAATTTTTTTAACTAAAATATCTTTTTGTAGGGAACACGAATTCATTCCAGTCTGCCACATGGCCTCTAAAAAATTCATAATTTCCCATATACAAAAAACTTTCACCCCATCCCAACTTTGCCAAAGTCTGAATCATTGCAGCATCAAAATATCTAAACATCATCAACTCAGATCTCATCATTTAAATGATCCAAATCAATTATGAGTAAGAGGTATGATTCATGCTGGAGCAGAATTCCTTTCCACCTGTGAACCTGTAAAACCAGACTGGTTACCAGCTTCCAAAGTACAAAGGTGGGGTAGGAGGAGGGAGGATCAGGAGGGGAAAGGGCATGAGTCCCAAGCAGATCTGAAATCTAGCAGAGCACATTGCATTATACTTTAAAATTTCAGAATATTCTTCATTGGCTCCATGCCCTGTCCTAAAGAGCCCACTGCGGTAGTTACACTGTACCCTCAGAACCAAGGTGGCCCTATGTCAGCAGACCTGTACCTGGGCCTCTTCCAGGCAGGTAGCCCTGGCAGCAGCCCTGCTGGCATCTGAATTGCCCTCAAGCTGTTCTTCCCTTCGCTTGAAGGATAACACATTTGCAGCTGAAAAGCTCTATCAGTTCTTTTCCTGCCTGTAGGCTACCTGACTTCTACCAGCCTTTCTTTATTTTGTCCCATCTCTGTCCCTCCCGAGCTGTCAGGCTCTCTGCTGAGACAGTTGATTGGATCCACAGATGACAAGCCTAATCTATTTATCTTGGCTGTCCAGCCACACCCTTGGTGTTTTCTCCAGAGCATACTTTCTAGGAGTTCCCTCTGGGTGCAGTCACCCAGCAGGAAGGGTTAAGGAGGTTCCTTCCATCCCTAGCCCGGGAATTTCTGCATGTCCCAGGTGTGGCCCCAAGACAAAACAAAACCAAACAGAGCATATTTTCTAGTTATTTGCAATATGGATAGGCTGCGAACTTTGCAAGTCTTCAAATTCTGGCTCCTTTTTGCTTAAAAATTCCTTCTTTGATTTATCTCTTTCCTCTCACGTGTTATTATTAGCAACAAGGAGATACCAGGCCACACCATCAACCTTTGCTTACAAATCTTCTAAATATTCAAGTTCATCACTTGCAAGTTCCACTTTCCACCCAACAGAAACAGTTCAGCCAAATTCTCTGCTGTTTTATAACAAGGATCATCTTTCCTCTAGTTTCCAATTACATTGGAATTTCCATCTGAGCACTCAGCACAATCACCTTTAATGTCCATGTTTCTACCAACAGTCTCCTCAAGGTAAACTAGGCTTTCTCTATCACTCATGGCAAAATTTTTCCAGCCTCTACTCATCACCCAATTTCAAAAAAACTTCCACATTTTGCAGTATTTGTTACAGCACTCTCTACCAGCCAGGGTTCTGCAGAGAGGCAGAACTTCTGTGTGGCAGTCTGGAAGCAGAATTTTTTTTTTTTTTTTTGTATTTTTAGGGCTGCACTTACAGGATATGGAGGTTCCCAGGCTAGGGGTTGAATTGGAACTATAGCCGACGGCCTATACCACAGCCACAGCAACACGGGATTTGAGCTGTGTGTGCAACCTATATACCACAGCTCGTGGCAACGCCAGATCCTTAACCTGCTGAGCGAGGCCAGATTCGTTCAGCTGAGCCACGATGGGAACTCCCAGAATTCCTTTATCCTTTGCAAATTGCCTGTGCTCTTAAGGCCTTCTACTGATTGGATGAGGCCTGTCCACACTGAGGGAATCCTGCTTTACTTAGTCTACTGAGTGTAAATGTTAATTATATCTAAAAAATACTTCAGCAGCAATATCTAGACCATGTTTGACCAAACGACTGGACGCTATAGCCTTGCTAACTGACACATAATATTAACCACAACGGGGAATGAGCGAATAAATTGTAGTATATCCATACAATGGAACTCTCGGTCATGTATTATTGACTGAAAGAAATTGTCGACAAAAAATCAGTTGATCTAAGAAATAATTGGAAAATTTTGAGCCAAATTTGAAAATGATAACCCAGGAAGACCATCTCAGAAAGTTGTGAGAACTGTTCTGCCCATTAGGAGTCAAGACACAGCTTATATAAGCTTTTTGAGACAGAGTGCTGTACATTAAATGACATACTATTGACAGTTTATGTAATCCAGATCTAAGTGCCATTATGTGGGTCATGTGACCCTACTTACAAGATCAAGATGGAGTGTGATCTTTAAGGAGTTGACTTGCTGCTGGGAGAATGTTGCTTTTTATGGCAGAGCAGGTGTTCCTGCCGATGGGGGAGGTCTGGTCTATGCAAAATGCAGATACACATGCACAGTGGGGGAGAGAGGAGGCTAAAGGGCAGGAAGGGATTTTCATATGTAAATTTTTCTCATCTTGCCATAAAATATGAATTTTATTTCACAAAAGCAAGTTACATGAGATGTATAAATAATCCCATTTTTTGTTTAAAAATAGAAAAAACATTGGGAGAGTATATATGTCACTCAAGATGTGGTTATTAATTTTGCTCATTTGTAATTTAAAAAATTCTTATGATAAATGTTTTTGCTTTGTACACAATCCTTTCTTTCCCTCAGATTTATTGAGATATAGTAAACATGAAACATTGTATAAGTTTCAAATGTATAGTGTTGATTTGATATAATTACATATTGCAATAACTACCACAGCATTATCCACCACATAATTACTGTTTCTTTCTTGTGCTGAGGAGATTATGATCTACCCTCTTAGCAACTTTTATGTATTTAATACAGTGTTAATAACTATAATCAGGAGTTCCCGTCGTGGCTCAGTGGTTAACAAATCCGACTAGGAACCATGAGGTTGCGGGTTCAATCCCTGGCCTTGCTCAGTGGGTTAAGGATCCAGCATTGCCATGAGCTGTGGTGTAGGTTGAGATGTGGCTCGGATTTGGCTTTGCTGTGGCTCTGGCGTAGGCCACCAGCTACAGCTCCAATTAGACCCCTAGCCTGGGAACCTCCATATGCTGCGGGAGTGGCCCTAGAAATAGCAAAAAGAAAAAAACAAAAACAAAAAAAACCTATAATCACCATCCTGTCCATAGGATCCCCAAAACTTAGTCATCTTCTAACTGGAAGTTTTACTCTTTGACCAACATCTTTCCATTTTTCTCATTCCCCAGCCTCTGGTAACCACCATTCTACTGTCTGTTTCTATGAGTTCATAGTTTTATTTAGCTCCTGGGCCAAAAATCCAACCTGCACCACAATAGTGACAATGTGGAATCCTTAACCACTAGGCCACCAGGGAACTCTGAGTTCAGAGTTTTTTTTAGATTCTATATGTAATATCATACAGTATTTGTCATAAATGACAAGATTTCCTTTTTTCTTGTGTTTGAATAATATTACATACATATAATTTATACATATTATGTATATAATAAATATATTATATATATTATGTATGCCTTGGGTGCAGCCCTAAAAAAAATGGGAGTGCAAAGATTTATATATATACATATGTGTGTGTATGTGTATATATATATATATACACACACACATAAATGGGAGTACAAGATTTTTTTTTTGTGGCTGAATAATATTATATATATTATATATATATATACATCAGAATATCATCAAATATCCTTATCCATTGGCCCATTGACAGATACTGAGGTCGTTTCCACAGGTTGCCTATAGTGAATAATGCTGCAATAAACATGGGTGTGCAGCAACTCCAGTCATGTCTCAGTGGTTGATAAACTCGACTAGTACCCATGAGGATGCTGGTTTGATTCCTGGCCTTGCTCAGTGGGTTAAGGATCTGGCCTTGCCTGTGAGCTGTGGTGTAGATTGCACATATGGCTCATTTCTAGCATTGCTGTGGCTTGGCATAGGCCGGCAGCTTACAACTCTGATTCAACCCCTAGCCTGCGAATCTCCATATACCTTAGGTGCGGCCCTAGGCAAAAAAAAAAAAAAAAAAAAAAAAAAAAAGAATGGGAGTGCAGATGTCTATCTTGCAGACCAAAACAACAAACAAAAAACAGGGGAGTACAGACATTTCTTTGAGACCTTGTTTTCATTTCCTTTGGATATATACGCAAGGCCTTTGTTCACTATCCTGCACCAGCAGTTAAAACAACAGTGCCTGAACGATGACAAAAGGACGGCCATAACTCAAAAAGGATTTCAATGATCAGGAGGAAAAAAATGCGGAGAAGCTGCCGCAGCAGCACTGAGAAAAAGCCCCGACTCCGCGCTGGCCTTCACCACCCGCACAGCTACCCAGCGCCTAGGAGGCGGGACTTCCGGTGCAGTTCAGAAATAACTTCCGGTGTGGACCGGAAACGCTGTAGAGAGCTGCTACCGCGGAGGCCCACGGGCAGGTGCTGTGTTTATCGCCATGGGCAAAAGAGACCGGGGAGACCGAGGTGAGTCGTGCGCGGGCGCGGGTGGGGCTGCCTGCACCCGCAGTCCCGTCGTCCCGTGTGAGCTGCGCATGGCTTCTTGACAGCGGTCGAGTCCGCAGTCCCTCGCCGCAGGCACACAGGCCTCTGGTTGGGGGCGACACTGACTTCCCGGCGCCCAGGCTGGGGGGCGACCTTGACCTCCGGGCGTCCCGCGCTGGGTAGGGGACGACCCTGACCTCTGGGTGCCCCGGGCTAGGTGGGGGCGACCCTGACTTCTGGGCTGCCGCGGGCTGCAGCTAGGTGCCCCCAAAGTGCGGCGGGTCAGTGCGGGGGAACCCAGGGCTCCTGCGGGCTCACTTGTGTGTCCATGTCCGTACCTGCAGATAAGAAGAAGTCTAAGAAGCGGCACTACGAGGATGAGGAAGATGATGAAGAAGACGCCCCTGGGAACGACTCTCAGGAAGCGGTTCCATCGGCGGCCGGGAAACAGGTTGATGAGTCTGGCACCAAAGTGGATGAGTATGGAGCCAAGGACTACCGGCTGCAGATGCCGCTGAAGGACGACCACGCCTCCAGGCCCCTCTGGGTGGTAAGTGCGCCCTCAGCCAGGGTGGGTGGGACTTGAGGCTTGGTGGAGCCCAGATCCGACTGTGAGCTTTCACAGATACCATCTGAAACAGCCCAGGGAACAAGCGTGTTCGCACTCGTGTGTTGGCCACACTTGGCTAGTCTTGAGCTTCCTGCCTCTCTAACCCCTTCGTTTTACCCTCCCTTCCCCTCTAATTCAGCCACATGTTTGAAAGTAACTTTTATCTAAAGAATAAGTGTCAGTTATTATCTAATATTTTAATTCATCTTAAAAAATTAATGAGACATATTTGCTAGGCAGCTTTTTTGGTTAGCTTGAAGTGATTAATGTTCTCCATTAATTTTAAATCTAGCCAGAAAGATAGCCAATAAGGTGAGCTTTTCCTTTGAAGAATAGTGACTTTGGAAACCTTTTCTTCTCTTCTCTTTATTCCTGTTGTATCTGGTTAAAGTAACTGGCCCTATAGCTGGCTGGCAGCGTGCTTACAGAAATACTCTGGTATTGGCTAGTGTAAAGATCACTTTCTGGAGTTCCCATTGTGCGCAGTGGAAACGAATCCCACTAGTATCCGAGGATCCAGGTTTGATCCTTGGTCTTGCTCAGTGAGTTGGGGATCTGGCATTGCCGTGAGCTGTGTTGTAGGTTGCAGACATAGCTTGGCTCCCAGGTTGCTGTGGCTGTGGCTGTGGCTGGCAGCTTTAGCGCCAATTTGACCCCTAGTCTGAGAACTTCCATATGCCATGTACAGCCCTAAAAAGCCAAAAAAAAGAAAAGAAAAGAAAAAAAAAGACATCGCTTTCTGGGCAACTTATCCTTTCTAGATAATGATGTGGGAAAGAGTCTGATTGTCTCTGCCACTCATAGTTTGTCTTTTGTGTCCATTTGGTATTTTTCAGGCTCCTGATGGGCACATCTTCTTAGAAGCCTTTTCTCCAGTTTACAAATATGCCCAAGACTTCCTGGTGGCCATTGCAGAGCCGGTGTGCCGACCTACCCATGTGCACGAGTACAAGCTGACTGCCTACTCGCTGTATGCGGCCGTCAGCGTGGGTCTGCAAACCAGTGACATTACTGAGTACCTCAGGAAGCTCAGCAAGACGGGCGTCCCCGAGGGGATCATTCAGTTTATTAAGGCAAGTGGGGGCTGTAGCTGTCTCTTTTGCCCTCCCCCTTAGTGTGGAAGTAGGGGGGCAGGAGCTGTATGTTGTTAGCCCATGTGGTCAGATCCAATGTGGGCAGCATGATAACTGACTGCTCAGCTGCTGTGCTCCAGGTTTAACACGGTGTCTTACTGAGGCCACACTTCCCATGAGCGGCTCTTAGCCAGTGGTACTGACACAGTGCGGTTACTAATTCAGGCCCCTTCTGCTCTAGGTAATGTAGGAATTCAGCCCAAAGGGAATGGTGTTGTGGACTGAATTGTGCCCCCTCCCGGATTCATGTGTTGGGGACCTAACCCCTCATGTGATTGTATTTGTAGGGAATAATTAAAATTCAATGTGGTTATAAGAGTGGGGCCAGTAGGCTTAGAGTCCTTAAAAGACAAGATAGTAGAAGGCTTGTATTCGCTCTTTCTCTGCGTTTGCTCAAGGAAGAGGTAAGTGAGCACAAAGCGAGAAGGTAGTCAGTCATCTACCAGCCAGGAAGAGAACCTTTACTGGAACGAAATTGCTGGCATCATGATCGTGGACTCCTAGAGATCAGTTTCTTTTGTTAAACAACTCAAGTTTGTGGTGTTCTATCTGGCAGCCTGAGCAGACTGGTACACATTGTAAACTCCATCTGAATCTGAATACCTGCATGAGACTAATAGTCAACAGCTTTCATTAGGAAAAGTCAAAAAGGACTTTAGGTGTTGAAGTGGATAGGGTTTTCTGGGAGGAGCACTTGATTTTGCCTGGGTTTGTTCTGAGAGATAGTAGCATTCAAAAGAGACGGGCAGTGGCTTTTGTTGTCCTCCTCTGGTCTTTAGGGAATTGGATTCAGACTCCCACACCTGGAGTGGTAGAAGATGAGTGCCCCAGGTGTCCAGTCGTCCTGAATCCAATCTCAGGAGGCTGGTGGGAGCTCTGGAGAGAGTTCTCTTCTTGTGATATGAGAGAGTACCCAGGGAGAAGGGCGGGCACTTTGCTGAAGTGAGCCTGCTTTAGTACCCTGGCTGTTCTCAGGCTTGGCTGGGAGCTGCCTGCATGAATGTGGCTTGGTGGATCCAGAAGGGCAGCAATAGAGACAGGCAGCAGCCCAGGATCTGAGTTGCAAATGTTCTTGGCCACTTCCAAACCTCTGTTGCATTCCATCCTAAAGATTTTCTACCATCAAGAAGTTTACGTGTATGGAGTTCCTGTTGTAGCTCAGCCAGTTAAGGGCCTGACATTGTCTCTCTGAGGATGTGGGTTTGATCAGTGACCTTGCTCAGTGGTTTAAAGGATCTGGTGTGGGTGCAAGCAGTGGCGAAGTTCGCAGATGTGGCTTGGATCTCGTGTTGTTGTGGCTGTGGCATGGGCTGGCAGCTGTAGCTCCAATTCAGCCCCTAGCCTGGGAACTTCCATATGCTGTACATGTGGCCATAAAAAGAAAAAAAAAAAAAGGACTACTTGTAGTTGGGGAAATTAGGAACATTGATGAGGAGGCCAGAGGCTCTGCATTTAATTTACACAGCAAACAACTAATGAACACACACGTGTGCCATCTTTGTGCTGGGAGGATGAACTCTGGATATAGATGGGGCCTGTGTGTGTGGTGAAGAGAGAGAAAGGGAAAAATCAAAGAAAGATTTTAACCAGCATTTTATAGATACACATTCCATAGAATGCAGACTGTCTCAAAGGTGAGAGAGTCTTTTGAGATGGTCTGTATTCTGTCTCTAAAATGTTTATCACCCACACTCTGGAGTGTGTACCTCAAAATAAACCTGCTCTCACTGGAGGAGAAAAAAAGAATTAGCCAGGCAAGAAGAAGATTTTGCTCTCAAAAAGAAGCTAGTAGGAAAAGCTCAATTTAGAAGATCTTACCCCTTTAGGATTGTACATTGTGTTTTCTGAAAGTAAAAGGAACTCTCTACATAGTTGATAGGTAGTAAGATGGGCCCAGTGAGGAATGTGTTCTGAGTGAGCTGCATTTTGCTATTTCACCTGTATATGTCATTGCTCCTTGCAGTTGTGTACTGTCAGCTATGGAAAAGTCAAGCTGGTCTTGAAGCACAACAGGTAAGGGGTTCTGTGACGGCCCATCCAAGGCACTTTCACTCTCTGCATGTCCAGTGGCAGGGAGCTAATGTTTTGTGGACTGTGCTTTGCACTAGCACCTTTCCCTGAGTTAGAGGGTAAAAGGAGTAAGCAAAGTGACATGATCAAAACTGTAAATTCATTCGCTGACTGCTGTGTCCCCCTGTATTCCCCTGAGCAGTGGAGCTGGGGTTCAGATCACTGCCAGTTTGTCGTCACAGTGGGGCTTTGCCTATACCTCTCATGCATTATATCATGGCCCGTAGCACAGAGTTTGGATTTGGCAGAGGGCTGTGGAGAGCGAGGGGGAGAAAGGTGCGAGGCCACTATGTCCAGCCACCTTGTTACATGAGCACGGGCCCTCCTTCCCCCCCTCATACAGGTACTTCGTTGAAAGCTCTCACCCTGATGTCATCCAGCATCTTCTACAGGACCCGGTCATCCGAGAATGCCGCCTGAGGAACTCCGAGGGGGAGGCCACCGAGCTCATCACAGAGACCTTCACGAGCAAGTCAGCTGTATGTGGGCTCTGGCCCTGGGGCTGGGTTGGGTCAGGGGTGGGCACGTTAAGGACTTGAGTTCCCTCAGGTGCTTTGAGTCTGACAGCTGCAACCTAGCAGTCCTGCAGTTTTCTCGGACTTTGTTGCTTGCTAACAATAAGGTTAAGTGTTTTGTGCAAGGCCAGGTCTTGCCTTTCTCTTTCAGATTGCTAAGACTGCTGAGGGCAGTGGTGGGCCCTCTACCTCCCGGGTGACAGATCCACAGGGTAAATCAGATATCCCTACGGACCTGTTTGACTTTTACGAGCAAATGGACAAGGATGAGGAGGAGGAAGAAGAGACACAGACAGTATCTTTTGAAGTCAAACAGGTTAGGAACAGATGCCCTCCTAGTAGGCTCTTTGCGCTGTGTCAGAAGCCGGTGCTGCATGGACAGCTAGTGTTGTGAGAGAAGGGAAGCCCCACATGTCCCTGTCTTTTGGTGTCTGGGCACTGCAGCACCACTCTTCCCCATAGTGTCCTGTTCCTCAGGCTGCTGGACCAGTGTTCACAGGTTCCTGGGGAGATGTCAGAAACAGTGCCTGCAGGGCATTTTTGGTGTCTGATTAGATTTAATTTTGTCCATGTCCTTTACTTTGGGGTGCATTTCTGTGCTTTAACCCTGGTCTTATGAAGCAGGATCTGAAATTGAGTCTAGGTAAATTTTTGTTTACTTATTTATTTATTTTTTATCATTAGGCTTCTTAGAATATGTCCTGCCTTTTGTGAGCACGCTTTGGAGTTAAGATTATCAAACCTCCTTCATACTCACTCTAGGAAATGATTGAGGAACTCCAGAAACGTTGCATCCATCTGGAGTACCCTCTGTTGGCAGAATATGACTTCCGGAATGACACTGTCAACCCTGATATCAACATTGACCTGAAACCCACCGCTGTGCTTAGACCTTACCAGGAGAAGAGCTTGCGGAAGATGTTTGGGAATGGCCGTGCCCGTTCAGGGGTCATTGTTCTGCCCTGTGGTAAGTCATGCCTGGGTGAAGGAGATGGCTAGGCTGCTCAGTCTGAATTTGCTTTAGGCTCCCCCCCCACCCAGGCGCCTTTCTCTAAATCATACCTGGTCAGGGAACAGTTAAGGCCATGACTAGACAGGTATTTGAGAGCTTATTCTGCAGGGCCCTGGCCTCAGCTTGGGATGTGATCGGGGTGGAGCAATACCCCTGGCTTCGGGAAGCTCATGTGGTAGGGTTGGGACAGATGCGATGTGTCACCCAAACAGTATGAGACCTTGGACTGAGAGGAACCAGGTGTTGTGGGATGTTATATACTGGGGTTAGGGTCATATTCTTTGCAGTCTCTCTTTTGAGTTATGTGTATTTGCAGGCTTCCGAGCCCAGCAACTTTGTTCCTGGACTGCTTATTACAGGGCAGTAGCACGAAAGGGCAGTAGCAGCCCCCTGGCACCTGACTGCTACCATTTTTCCAAGAAAGGGCAGTAGCAGCCTGCTGGCACCTGACTGCTACCATTTTTCTTGGTCATGTCAGGTCTGGCCTAGATTCTTGGCCAGAGGTCACAGCAGACTCTGCTGGGACCCTACCCCATACTCAAGAAGGCAGACTCTAGCGAAGGGGCCTACATCTTCAGATTTTTTTTTTTAAAGCTCTGTGGGCTGTTTCGAGGCACATCCCCAGTAAAGGAATGATTGCTATTTAAAGGAGTAGCTTTTTTTTTTCCCCTGTCTTTTTAAGGGTGCACCCATGGCATATGGAAGTTCACAGGCTGGGGTCGAATCAGAACTATAATCACCAGCCTATGCCACAGCAACATGGGATCCGAGCCACAGCTCATGGCAATGCTGGATCTTTAATCCCCACTGAGCGGAGGCCAGGGAACGAACCTGCGTCCTCATGGATGCTAGTCAGGTTCATTACCACTGAGCCACAAAGGGAGCTTTCAGAAGAACTTTAATCTTGATCTTCCAGTGGTAGATAGCAGTAGCCTGGGAAGCCCTGGACTCTCCTTCTTCTGTCTTTGCCATCAGCTGCCTGCTCCCACATTCCCGGGTGCTTGGCCCAGTCAACTGCTCAGTCCTCATAGGCATCTTTACCAAGTCCCCCCTGAGGTGGTCTCCTGGGTGCACTGTACCCCAGCAGCACCCTTCCCGGGCCTGGGGCACGTGACACCTTGGCTGCTGTCTTCCCATGTCTCAGATGGCCTTTCACCTGTGGTTGGTTTTGACAAATGGTGTGTTTCAGTATTTAAACAAGATGCATGTACAGTGCTCTAGTAGGGCCTGCCTGGTACTTGTCTCTCCTAATGCTCACATCTGTGTGTGAAAAGACATATCTCCTTTTTCTAAAGAAGGAAACAGGTTCAGAGCAGCAAGCACCTCAGCAGTGCTAGCTGTTAGGATGATTACAAATAATTTTGGCCAGATGCATGTGCTGAGTCCTCTCTGTCCTTCCCCTTCATCTTGACTGGGCCTTGGGTAGGATTGCCCTTTGGTTTCTCCTAGGCGCTGGGAAATCCCTGGTTGGAGTGACAGCTGCGTGCACTGTCAGAAAACGCTGTCTGGTCCTGGGCAACTCAGCTGTATCTGTGGAGCAGTGGAAAGCCCAGTTCAAGATGTGGTCCACCATTGATGACAGCCAGATCTGCCGCTTCACCTCCGATGCCAAGGACAAGCCCATAGGCTGTTCCATCGCCATCAGCACTTACTCCATGCTGGGCCACACCACCAAAAGGTCCTGGGAGGCTGAGCGGGTGATGGAATGGCTGAAGACTCAAGAGTGGGGCCTCATGATCCTGGATGAAGTCCACACCATACCTGGTGAGCAGGCTGAGAGCAGAGATGCCCACTCAGCGTGTGGACAGACTGATTTCCAGTTCTTGGGTTGAGGGAGGATTGGCTGTGCAATGCATCCATCTTGCTGGAAATACTTGCGAAATGAGGCTTCTGAATAAGTCATAAGCACGGGGTGGGGGGTGCACACTGAACACTTCCTTCCTTAACCACTGGCCCCAGAGTAGTCATTTAGAAAGTGAAATTTTCTTCCTTCTTCTGTTTCAACTTACCCTTAACCCCCTGCCCTTTTTTTTAATGGTCCAGAAAAAACCAGACTAGGAGAAGAAGGTACTTACAGTACTGCTTGTTTTATTTGAAGACTAAAGCATTGATCCTTAATATGTTATAGAAGCCTTACTTGTCCAATATTGCAGGTGATCCTTCTTTTAAACAGCCATATTGATATAATTTATAAAATCCACCCATTATAAGTATACAATCTAAGAGTTTTAGTGGGATGGAGTTTGTGCGGCCATCACCATGATCCAGTTTTAGAGCATCTTCCTCATACTCACTTACTTGCAGTGTTATCATCCTTAGCCCCAGGCAACTGGTGAATTGCTTTCTCTTTGTAGAGACATGCCTTTTCTGGAAACATACTAACAGAATCATATAATAGGTATTTTCCTGTACCTGGCTTCACATAATTGTTTGTCCACATTGTAATGTGTTCCTTTTATTACTAAATGATATTCCAGGCATAACAAATTAAGGGGTAGCCCTGATCAATTAAGCAGTGTAAATTAGAGTTTACTCTGAATTCAGTGAAATCGGAGGCATTTTCACATAGAGCATTCAAAATATGGTCAAAATGGCCTTTCCATCTGTTTTTTCTTGTGAAACAAGAGCTCCTCCTGGAACTGTGGGTGTCTGCAGAGACCCGGAGGTGCTGGTACACCCGGTAGGGAGATCTTTCAGGTAGAAGGAAGTGGTCCTGCAGGGGTAATAGTACAGCTCTGGAGCTAGAGGAACAAGGGCAGTAGTCATGCTGAGGTTGAGAGTGTTGGACTTCCTGTAGGACCTGAAAGCAGGCGTTTGGCTTGGACTCTGGGTGAGAGGCTGCTTGAGGGGTTTGAGCAGAGGGTGATCTGAGTTAATGGCTTCTGGGTTGGGAAGAGACCCAGGAAGTGGGTGGAAAGCAGCCAGGCAGTTGAGCTTGTGGAAGCCCAGCCCAAGGCTCGAATCAGTCTGATTCTGATTCTGTGGTGAAGGCTAAGCTGACAGGCTGGATGTGGCTCTGAAGGAGGGAGAGGGCAAGGCTGCCATAAGGTTTGGGCTGGAGCCGTTGGAAGGAGTAGACGTTCATGGGGATGGGGAAGCCTTCTCCTCTGGAGAAACATGATCAGGAGTCATGTTTTAGACACGTTTATTTGATTGCCTGTTAGACCATCAGGCAGTGGCCAAAATATTAGAAAATGGGCAAAAGACCTGAGTAGACTTGTCACCCAAGAGAGTATACAGATGTCAGTGAGCATTTGAAAGGTGTACAGCTACTTTGGTCCCCTTGGTAGATTGCCACTGCATACCTGTTGGAGTGGCAGAAATAAAAGTATTGACTGTACAGGTACTGAGAAGAGTGCAGAGCAAATGAACCTATCAGATGAGGCCAGAGGAATTGGAAAATACAGTCACTGGGGCTTCATTAGAAAAGTACCACGTGACTGGGTGGTTCTAGCCTGGGTGTCTCTCCCAGAGATGTGAAAACAGGGTCACACAAAAAGCTGTGCATGAGTGTTTAAAGTAGTTCTGGTCATAATCTCCAGAACCTAGAAACAAGGGAAACTCCTGTCAGTGAGAGGCTGGTGGGGCAGCTGGGGCACTGTCCACTGGGATGCTGCTCTGCCGGAAAAGGGATGCCCTGCTGCCTGCGGTGTGGGTGCTGTATTACGGCAGGCAGGCCTGAGTGGTTACAGGGTGACTCCTTTGGTCTAACGTTGAAAAGGCAGAACTATAGTGATGACAACAGGTCAGGGGGCTGGGGGTGGGCTGGGGGGGTGTTGCCTGTAAGGGAGAACCTGGGAGCTTTTGGGGTCTGGTTTGCTTAGTACGTGCATCCTTCCCTGTGTCAGCCGTTAGAGCTGTAAGGATGCAGCAGCAGGATGGGGCTGTTGTATAGATACTTCAGGGAGGGCTGCTTTCTTACTGCAGAGCCTACAGTCAGGTCCTGCCTTCCTGGTGGGTAAAATCCCCCAGTGCCACCTCCCTGGAGCCCACATTAGTTTGGTGTCTCCGTTGCCTGGGCTGCCATGTCTTTCTGATGTGGGAACCTGGGCTGGGGTCCTGGGCTGCCCTTTTTTGGAGCTGGCACAGTCCTTGGAGATAACCCTAGCCCTGTTTTTTTTTTTGTTGTTGTCGTTGCTTTTTTTAAAATGAGAGTTGCAACGTTTATTTCAGGTTCTCTCTTGTTTTTTTTTGTTTTTTTTTTCTTTTTTGCCACACAGGCAGTATGTGGGAATTCCTGGGCCAGGAATTGAACCTACGCCGCACAGCAGCAACCAGAGCCACGGTGGTGAGAACGCAGGAGCCTCAACCCTCTAGGCCATCAGAGAACTCCCCCTGTTTTTTTTCCAAGTGTGTGTGTAGCCATGTTAGGCTTCAGTGTGAGAAGCTCTAGAAGACATGGATGTTTGGGGTTAGACAGCCCTTTGTTATTTCAGATGGTAGTATATATATTTTTTCTTTTTTGGCCACCTCCAGGCATATGGAGTTCCCAGGCCAGGGATCAGATCTGAGCTGCAGTTGAACCTATGCCAGATCTTTTTTTTTTTTTTTTGTCTTTTTGCTTTTTCTTGAGCTGCTCCTGCGGCATATGGAGGTTCCCAGGCTAGGGGTCCAATCGAAACTGTAGTCACCGGCCTACGCCAGAGCCACAGCAACTCGGGATTCGAGCCATGTCTGCGACCTACACCACAGCTCACGGCAACGCCGGATCCTTAGCCCAGTGAGCAAGGGCAGGGATCAAACCCACAACCTCATGGTTCCTAGTTAGATTCGTTAACCACTGAGCCACGACGGGAACTCCTCTATGCCAGATCTTTAACCTACTGTGCTGGGCTGCTATCTGAACCTGCATCCTGGTTTGCAGAGATAAGGCTGATCCTGTTGTGCTATAGGAACTCCACTGTTCCCTATTTTTGGTTTGAGTTTTGATGAAATCTACCTTCTTTTCCCTTGTATTGTTATGTCTATCTCTGAAGTATCATTCACCTTTGTCTTTAATTTTACATAAGATAAGCATGACAAACATTTCCACCTTCCTTTAAAGTATTAGAATTTTAAAAAGTGAAGCTATAGGAAGTTTTGGTTTGTTGGGTTTGTTTTTTGTTTTTTTGCAATGACAACACCCCATCTTTTAACCTGCTGTGCCACAGGAGAACTCCTAAATTGAGTTTTTTAAAATGAGTATCTCATACACATTTATATGTTTAATTTTTGATACATCGCAAAGAATTAAAATGTTCAAATGAAGCGAAGGCAAAGGGAGTTGCTGGCTAAGCAGGATGAATATGGCTAGAAGAGTGTGGAGAAGGACGTTTCATTTCTGGTCTCTGGGAGGATGGGGGAATGGAGCATATCTGGCTCCTTCCTTTCCTCTGATTCTCCAGCTGCCCAGCCATACTCCTGGAAACCAAGGTAAAAGGCTTCAGGGACAAGTTCCTTTCATAGTTCAGAGCTCAGTGGTGGGTTTTAACTGCCGTTTATGTTTGTGGCAAGAGTGGAGCCATTGTGAGGAGGGTGCTGGAATTTCCTAGCTTGGGGCTCCCTCCAAGCCCCCTCTCCCTTTTGTTCTCCTGTTCACCCTTTTCTTGAACAGAACTGAAAGTGGTGGTCAGGAGTTCCCACCAGTTCTTGTTTAGAGCCAAAGCCCTGGGATCCAGAAACCAGGACTTAGTGCGTGTTGTGTCAGGGCCGTGACCGTGGTACTCTGAGCATGTAAGAAGTGACAGCACAAGTGCGCTTGTCTCCCCAGCCAAGATGTTCCGACGAGTGCTCACCATCGTGCAGGCCCACTGCAAACTGGGTTTGACTGCAACCCTTGTCCGGGAAGATGACAAGATCGTCGACTTGAACTTTCTGATCGGGCCCAAGCTCTATGAGGCCAACTGGATGGAGCTGCAGAACAACGGCTACATCGCCAAGGTCCAGTGTGCCGAGGTAGCTGCCCTTCCTGGCTCCGTCCCTGAGTGAAGGGATGGATCAGGTCCATTCCTTGTGGGCAGATATACAGTTAGGACCTGTGCAGACATGCTACTGACGTGAGCGGCACCCTCAGCCCCTGTGGGGTGGGCAGGTTCTGCCATGGCACAGGTGTGTGCATAAGATGAGTTCCAGGGGCGCACAGGAAAACTGAAGTCAGGAGGCTGGTCCAGGCTGGCTTGGTGCCAAAGCCCACGCCTCTCCCTCCTTTCTGCAAGTGCGCACCTCAGGTTATTTCTGCCTACTCTCACCCCTGCAGGAGTCTTCAGTGACCCTGTATGGGCAGCCCTCAGGCCACCCCCAGTGCCAAAGCACTGTTGGGTTTGCTTTTTTCTATTTTTTTCCCCAAACCTTCACAGCATGCAGAAGTTCCTGGGCCAGGGGTTGAACCTGTGCCGCAACAATGACCAGAGCCACAGCAGAGACAATGCCATATCCTTAACCTGCTGAGCCACCAGGGACCTTCCAAAGCCTATCGATTTGATGCTTCCAGAAGGCACATGTGGCCTTGATCATTTTATATCTAAGAACACGTTTTCCTAGTATTGCTCTAAAATAAATACCTGCACAGCTACATTTAAAAAAAACATGTTCAAAGGTATGTCTTCTCAGAAGGAACAGCAGCAGAAATCCTTTCTGGCACCTTAAAATGACTCTCACCCAGTGGCTAGGGTAGAGTGGGCTCTATTCTGAATGGGTGTCTTGGGTAAAGGCAAGTGTGAGGATGTGATGTCAGTGCTCTGTTAAGAACTTCCTTATCCTTGAGCGGCAACCTCATAACCAGCATCCACCTGTGAATAATGTTGCCAGAGCCTCTGAGGCATCTGTTGCTCTCTAGCTACACCTCCCCTCCTCCCACCAAGGCAACCTCCGTCTTTGTCATTTTCTTGCTTTTCTTTATTATTTCACTTCCTACATATAATTCCCTAAACATTTGTTGTTTAGCTTTACCTGGTAAAAAATGTTTGTGCAATGTGCAAATAGAACCATGCTGTATAGTTCTTGTATGACTTCTGTCTTTTGCTTAGTATTTTTATTCCTTGCATAATGTTATTTTTTGATGATGCATGTGGCTATAGTTCATTCCTTTGACTTCATGTGTAGCATTCCACTGTACAGATAAAACACAATTTGGTAGCTAGTGGAATATAATGCAGCAGTAAAAACAAAACCTTTTCTAATATTGACAGACATTGGATTACTAAGGTTTTTTTTTTTTTGGTCTTTTTGCCATTTTCTTGGGCCACTCCCACAGCATATGGATGTTCCCAGGCTAGGGGTCCAATCGGAGCTGTAGCCACCAGCCTACGCCAGAGCCACAGCAACTCGGGATCCAAGCCACGTCTGCAGCCTACACCACAACTCACGGCAGCGCCGGATCCTTAACCCACTGAGCAAGGCCAGGGATCGAACCCACAACCTCATGGTTCCTAGTCGGATTCGTTAACCATTGCACTACAACGGGAACTGCCTGGATTACTAAGTTTTTTAACAGCTTTATCAAGATCTAATTTATGTTCTATAACATCCATCTGTTGTAAGTAAATTTTGTGATTTCAGTAAATGTAAGATTTGTGCAGCTATGCCCCCAATCCAGTTTTAAACATTTCTCCCACCTCACAAAATTTCCTCTGTGGCCATTTGCAATGTCTGCTCCCAGCCCTAGGCAGCACTTGTTTCTCTTCTGTCTGTAAGTTTGTTGCTTAGTTTTTTTGCTGTATGACAGTATTGCCGCAGATACATTTTGTACCTGTTTCCTGGTCCCTTGTGTCAAAGATTTTTCTATAGTAGTATTGTTCACACTGTGGACTGTGACCTGGTAGGTGGTGCCATCACGGTCACAGCCAGGATAGACTAGAATCCACCAGATTACGTGTCTGTTAAGGGTGTATCTTATTTCCTAAGGCCGTGTGTGGGAATGTTTAGTTTATGACAAAGTGATCCAAGTTTGAAGGCCACTGCTCTTGCTTGTGCACCGAGAAATAGCATTGCTCGGTGAAGGCTTCCCAGATGCTCACTTTACTAGTCATGTCCTGGAAAACCCTGTTCTCCACAGTGGCTGTACTGATTAACACTCTCATCATGGGTAGTGTGCTTGCTCCACATCTTTAACACTTAGGATGGAAATTTTTTCTTTTAATTTTTGTCAACCTGACAGGTGTGAAATGGTATTTTTTTTGTGGCTTTAGTTTGTATTTTCCTGTTTACTTAATGATGTTAAGTATCTTTTCATATGTTTATTGGCCATTTGTGTCTCATATTCTGTGAAATGCAGGATTGGAACGATTTTACTGTGGGAGATCTTATTCATGGCTCACCGGGTTAAGAATCTGAGTAGTACCCATGAGGATGCAGGTTCAGTCCCTGGTTCAGTGGGTTAAGGATCCAGTGTTACTGCAAACTGCAGCATAGGTTACAGACGCGGCTCAGATCCAGTATTGCCGTGGCTGTGGCATAGGCCGGCACCTGCAGCTCCAATTTGACTTCTAGCCTAGGAACTTCCGTATGCAGCAGGTGTGGCCCTAAAAAGAAAAAAAAGATTTTATTCTGAAAAAAGAATTGTTTTGGCTGTAATGAACTAGTCATAACAAGGTATGTCCCAGAGAGGACCAGAAAACAGCAGCAGCAGCACGACATATGGATGAGCTGAGCAGAGTTTGGCACATAGCGATGGCAGAGTTCTGCAGTGGTGGCAGCAGAAAGAAGTGGTCTGTGATGGTCACAAAGAGGCGGCACTGGTCACAACCAAAAGCTTAGTCTGCCAGTGGGCAGTGTGGCTTGTTCAGCACAGCTCCTGGAGGGACGTTTTTATCTGTACATAGACTTGAGACCTTTAAAACTCCTACCCGAGCTTCCTGTGGTTTGTAAGCAGCCCAAGCACAGGGCTTGGCATGGAGGGCTCTTGGGGTGTTACTGTCACTCTTATTTGGATGCTCAGATTGGGTCAGGGATGACCATTTGACATGTTCCCACCATTGTTTGAATGCTTCCTTGGTTTTTGGCTCATCTGATACTTTCCCTGCCCTGGCCCTGGCTCGG
Organism: Phacochoerus africanus; assembly: GCF_016906955.1. Classification (NCBI taxonomy): domain Eukaryota; kingdom Metazoa; phylum Chordata; class Mammalia; order Artiodactyla; family Suidae; genus Phacochoerus; species Phacochoerus africanus. Next base: position 89,598,818 of record NC_062546.1, read on the forward strand.
CCATTTCTCCATGGAGCCGTTTTAGTAGAGAATGTAACTTAAAAACTTAGGTCTGGGTGCTGGATGTGTTCCGTTCTCCTGGGATGGCATTGCTAGGCTAAGCCCACAGACAGCACTGGCACACAGACTGTGCAGACTGTGTGTCTAGTGGTGCTGCATGGGCTGTGTGTGCAGCTGTGATCTCAGTAGGGAGGAGGGTTTGCTTGCACCTCTGATTGGGAATCTGGTTTTCCTCACTTGGCTCTGGTATGAAAATAATTCCCTGGATATCAATACATTTTAAAATCTTTGTTAAATAATTAACATGTGAGAGTATCTATGTTCAACATTGGCTATTAGGTTTTGTTCTTTGGTGTGTGTGTTCACAGCATTACTGAGATATAATTCATATACTGTTGGTTTTGCCCTGATTGTTTTAAAGCTAATTTGCTCAGGTTTCCTGTCGTCTGATCCTTAGACTTGCACGTTGACCCTGACTCTTACTGTACTCCAGGTTTGGTGCCCGATGTCTCCTGAGTTTTACCGGGAATATGTGGCAATCAAAACCAAGAAACGAATCTTGCTGTACACCATGAACCCCAACAAATTCAGAGCGTGCCAGTTTCTGATCAAGTTTCATGAGAGGAGGAACGACAAGATTATTGTCTTTGCTGACAATGTGTTTGCTCTGAAGGAATATGCCATTCGACTGAACAAGTAAGAACTGAAAAGTTAGCGTTGCCTCCAAAGCCAGTTTATCTTCCCTGTGTGAGCCTGCAGAAGGTGCCTGTTTTTTTCTTGAAGCTCCCAGGGACTTCTTAGGATCTAGAGACCTAGTTTTGGAGCCCCAGGGACCAGGTGAGACAAGAGCAGGGGCTGGAGGGGTGCTGCTCTGCAGCTGGTCTACAAAGGTGGGCACAAGTTGGCTTCTGGAGCTCTAGGCTGGGTGGGTGCTCTGGCCGGGTAGGCCATCAGACCATAGGGATCAGGAAGGCAAAGTGGACAGGGACACAGATCCCAGCTGTGGTCTGGCGTCTAGGAAGGGCTTCTTAGGGAGTTCCCAGTGTGGCTCAGCGGGTTAAGAAGCTGACATAGTCTCCATGAGGATGTGGGTTTGATCCCTAACCTCACCTAGTGGGTTTAGGGCCTGGCATTGAGGTGGCTATGGTGTAGGTCAGCAACTGCAGCTCTGATACACCCCCTAGCCCAGGAATTTCCATATGCCACTGATGTGGCCCTAAAAAAATATGTAATCAAGAAGTGGTTATACAGATTATAAGTTAGAAATATGAAGCTAGGGGAGTTCCCATCGTGGCTCAGTGGTTGGCGAGTCCGACCAGGAACCATGAGGATGCGGGTTCGATCCCTGGCCTTGCTAGTGGGTTAAGGATCTGGCGTTGCTGTGAGCTGTGGTATAGGTTGCAGACGTGGCTCGGATCCCATGTTGCTGTGGCTCTGGTGTAGGCTGGTGGCTACAGCTCTGTTTGGACCCCTAGCTTGTGAACCTCCATGTGCTTCGGGTGCAGCCCTAGAAAAGACCAAAAAAAAAAAAAAAGAGAGAGAGAGAGAAAGAAATACAAAAGTAAACAGAGAACAAAATTGAAAGTGGCTATCTTTGGGGAAGAGGAATTGTGGGTAGGAATTTAGGTGCAAGGAATTGCTGGTTTCCTAACAGCAATGCACCGTGTCCCTCCCCTCCCCTCCCCACTCCATCTCCCAGTGTGTTTGGGGTTAAGTTAATATTCAGTGTTACACTATTTTGACTGTATAATATCGTTCAAGCCAAGGCATGTATTATGCTATGATTACATTTTCTTTTTCGTTAATGTTTGTTTTCCTGGAGGTAATAATTGCCTTGTCATTACTTTTATTGGTTTTCCATGTATTTGATAATTATTCCTTTTCAGACTTTTCATGCAGTCATAAACTCCCACTCAAAAGGGTCAGTTCCATCAGGCAATCTTTGGTTCCTTGTCACGTTCCCTGGTGCCTTTCCAGCACCTTCTCCTGCCCTGTTTATATGACTAGAGATGCTGCCTGTGTCACCCCTGGGCCCTGTGACATCACCTGTGAAGTGCCTGTGTTTTCCTGTGTTGGAGCCCTGTCGCCAAATCTTTCTTTTTTTTTTCTGTCTTTTTTTTAGGGCCGCACTTGAGACATATGGAAGTTCTCAGGCTAGGGGCCGAATCAGAGCTGCAGCTGCCAGCCTACACCACAGCCACAGCAATGGGGGATCCTTAACCCACTGAACAAGGCCTGGGATTGAACCCACATCCTTGGGGATACTAGTCAGGTTCATTATCGCTGAGCCACAACAGGAACTTCGAATCTCCTTTCTTGGTCTCTCATTGTGGTGGAGCTTGTCTTCACAGGTTCCTGAGAGAAGGTATGAAGGAGACACTTTAAGACTTTGCTTGCAGATGTCATTAGTCAGTCTCACTGTTGGCTAGTGTTTAGCTGGGCCTCAGAATGTCACAGGCAGGGCTGTTATTTTCATTTTTGGAAATTTCTTTCTTTCTTTTTCTTTCTTTCTTTCTTTCTTTCTTTTCTTTCTTTTTCTTCCTTTCCTTTCCTTTTCCTTCCTTCCTTCCTTCCTTCTCTCTCTCTCTTTCCTTCCTTCCTTCCTTCTCTCTCTCTCCTTCTTTCCTTCCTTCCTTCCTTCCTTCCTTCCCCTCCCTCCCTCCCTCCCTCCCTCTCTCTCTCTTTCTTTCTTTGTCTTTTTAGGGATGCATCCGAGACATATGGCGGTTCCCAGGCTAGGGGTCAAATCAGAGCTATAGCCACCAGCCTGTGCCACAGCCACAGCAACGTGGGATCCGAGCCACGTCTGCGACTTACACCACAGCTCATGGCAATGCCAGATCCTTAACCCATTGAGGGCAGGGATTGAACCCGAATCCTCATGAATACTAGTCAGGTTTGTTAACCACTGAGCCACAACGAGAACTCCTCTTTTTTTGAAATTCCAAAGCAGTATGTCTAGCGTGAACTATTTTCTTTCATCGTGATAGACACTCAGTCTGCAAACCCCTGCCCATCAATTCTGAGACTTTCTATTTTTTCTTTGGTACTCACCTTCTCTGTTCTCTTTTGAATTCCTGCTGGTCAGATGGTAGATCTTCTCCAATTTTCTCCACAGCTTCTCCAACTTTCCTATCTTTTTTCTCTTATTTTTTAATCCCTGTGTCTTTCAACTTTTGTTGAAAGAAACTTTTGTTCATTCCCAAGGTTTCTTTATTGCAGACTGTTCTTGTTTTTTGAGTAAGTACATTGTCTTCTCTGAGACTTTCTTTTATTCCCTGCACTCTCCTTTCTTCAAGTGTTTTGATTATTTCACCTGTCATTAGAGCCTGTCTTCTGATTTTTGGTAGTCTTTGTTTATTTATTTAAGAGTCAATCACTAAAAAGCGAATTGGCCTTTTTAGCTGACCTGTGGGCCTCTCCATAGCATGTTCAGGCAGAGACCAGGCTAGCTTGTTGAGAGATTGCCAGATGCCCATAATCTGAATCTTTTCTCTTGTGCTGGAAGGTTTCTCCAGAGAGGAATCTTCTGGTCTCCCAGATACCAGCATGTGGCGGGGAGGGAAAAGGGATTCCCCTTCATTCTTCTCTTTTAGTCTTGCTTTGCCTTCAGCTCTGCCTGAGGTTCCTAAGTGTAGATCCTCCCGTTGAGAATCTAGAAAGTAAGCCTCCAGTTTTCTGCAGGTGGGCGGGGGCATGCCTGATTGCTGGGGATGGGGTCTGACTCTGTTCCTCACGTGTACTGTCTGTCTTTCTGTCTGTAGTCCTGCCCCACCACCCGCCTCCAGAGGCATCTGGTGATTAGATCCCAAAGCTTCTGTGTTCTGCATAGCAAATTGGCTTGTTTTATTTGGCTTTCCTTCCTGCTGGTTTGGGCTTCTGCTTTCTTTGGTCTGCATTCATTTACCAAGTCTGTATGTGCCTGCTTGTCAGCTTCCACTGTTCTGCTGACACTCTCCTGTTCTCTTTGCCCTTCTGGCATGGTGTTTTTCATCCTTCCTGTCACATCAGTGTCTGAGGGGGCAACAAGGCACTGCCTTTCTTTAATGTGTCACAGTTAAGAGCCGTCTTCCCTCCTCTTCCTGTCCCCACTCCAGCACTCTGTCCACATTCTCCCTGGAGCTTCCTCAGCAGGGGCGTTCATTTGCCTGCACTGAACCGGTCTGCACAGTGAAGGGCAGCAGGCTGTGTATTCTCATGGGTATCGGAATGATAATTACAGCTTTTACTTACTATTTTCTTTCCTTGGCCTTTAAATGAATGGAGTGTTGTTGTCTGTCTTATCTTCTTGCTTTAAAATGATCCTGTGGCCTTTGGGCTGTGCTCCTTTCTGGTTGTTTTGTTTGTTTGTTTTGTTTTGTTTTTCCCCCATGCTAAAAAATTTTATTGAAATAGAGTTGATTTACAAGTTATGATCATTTCTCCTGTATGACAAAGGGATTCAGCTACACATATACACACATCCATTCTTTTCCAGATTCTTTTCCCATATAGATTATCACAGAATATTGATTGCATAGAGTTCCCTGTGCTGTACAGCAGGTCCCCATTGGCCAGGCATTCAATATACAGTGTGCCTGTGCCAATCTCAAATCCCCAGTTCACCCTTTCCCCCACCCCACCTGTCTCTTTTGGTAACCATAAGTTTGTTTAAAGTCTGTGAGTCTGTTTCTGTTCTGCATTAAGTTCATTTGTATCCTTTTTTTATTTTTTATTTTTTTTGTATTAAGATTTTTCTTTATTGAGTAGATTGTCAGTGTACCTCTCCTTAGCAGAAAAGAGAGACATAAATTTATTAAAGGACAGATTAATCAGGGAAAAACAATAAAGAGGGAAACAAAAGTTAACTTTACTCATATATTTGTATTTCTATTTTCAGTTCACATGTTTTTTTTTCTCTTAAATGATGCAATAATTATGTATCCTTTTTTTAGATTCCACATATAAGTAATATCATGTGATGTTTGTTTTTCACTGTCTAACTTCACTTAGTATCTCTAGGTCCCATCCATGTTGCTGCAGATGGCATTATTTTATTCCTCTTTATGGCTGAGTAATGTTCCATTGTGGGTGTGCGTGTATACCACATCTTCTTTATACAGCATATATATGGGTCTTGTTTTTGTATCCATTCAGCCAGTCTGTGTCTTTTGGTTGGAGCATTTAGTCCATTTACATTTAAGGTAATTATTGATATGTATGTTCTTATTGCCCTTTTGTTAATTGTTTTGGATTTGTTTTTGTTGATTTTCTCTGGCCCTTTATCTCTTGGCCTTTTTTCTTCCCTTTTGTTCTCTTCTCTTGTGGTTTGATGACTATCTTTAGTGTTGTGTTTGAATTGCATCTATTGTAGATTTTTGATTTATGGTAACCATGAGGCTTTGATATAGGAGTCTATATATACACACAAGATTGCTTTAAGTTGCTGGTCTCTTAATTGCAAATGCCTTTCCAGGATCCTGCATTTGTACCCTCCTCTTCTCACAATTGCTGCTTTTGGTGGCATATTTGTGTGAGGATGATTTCCTACCTTTACTGATGTTTGCCTTTACTGGTGAGCCTCCTCATTTGTAATTTTCTTCTTTCTAGTTGTGGCCTTTTCTTTCTGCCTAGAGAAGTTCCTTTAATATTTGTTGTAAAGCTGGTTTGGTGGCTCTGAATTCTCTTAGCTTTTGCTTGTCTATAAAGGTTTTGACTTCTCCTTCAAGAAAGCCTTGCTGGGTAGAGTAATCTTGGTTGCATTTTTTTTCCTTTCATCACTTTAAATATATCATGTCACTCCCTTATGGCCCGCAGAGTTTCTGCTGAAAAATCAGCTGATAACCTTACTGGGATTTCCTTGTATGTTATTTGTTGCTTTTCCCTAGCTGCTTTCAATATTTGCTCTTTGACTTTAACGTTGGTCAATTTGATTAATACATGTCTTGGTGTGTTTCTCCTTGGGTTTATTCTATATGGTATTCGTTGTGTTTCTTGGATTTGAGTGAGTGATTCCTTTCCTCTGTTAGGGAAGTTTACAGCTATTAGTTCTTCAAATATTTCCTCTGGCCCTTTCTCTCTCTCTCTTCTCCTTCTGGCACCCCTATAATGCAAATGTTGGGGCGTTTAAAGTTGTCCCAGAGTTCTTTTAGACTGTCCTCAATTCTTTTCATTCTTTTTTCTTTATTTTGTTCCACATCAGTGATTTCCACCAGTCTGTCTTCCACCTGGCTTTTTTGTTCTTCTGCCTCCTGTATTATGCTATTGTTTTCTTTTAGTGAATTTTTTATTTCAGCTATTGTGTTGATCATCTCTGCTTGTTGAATCTTTAAATCTTCTATTCCTTTGTTAAACGTTTCTTCTAATTCATCAATCCTTGCCTCTATTTTTTCCCCAAAATCTTGTATCATCCTTACTAGCATTACTCTAAAGTATTTTTCAGACCGGTTTCCTATCTCCACTTCACTTAGCTTTTCTTCTGAGGTTTTGTCTTGTTCCTTCATCTGGCTCATGTTTCTCTGACTTTTCATTTTGTAGAACTTTTTGTGTGGTCTCCTTTCTGCAGATTAGAGGGTTGTAGCCTCTCTTTCTTCTGGTGTATGCCTCTTTGTGGGTGAAGTTGATTGATATAGGGGCTTCCTGGTGGGAGGGACTGGTGCCTGCCCACTGGTAGGTGGAGCTGATTCTTATCTCTCTGGTGGGTGGGGCTTTGTCTCTGGGTGTGATTAGGGGCAGCCTATTTGCTGATGTGTGGAGCTGTGTTCCCGCCCTGTTTGTTGTCTGTCCTGGGGCTTCTCAGCCCTGATGGGCTTTTCCAAAATGGCAGCCTCAGGGGAGGTCACACAGATGATTATTCCCAGGACTCCCTCCTGCAATGTCCTGTCCCCACAGTGAGCCATGGCCACCCCTGCTGTCCTAGGAGACCCTCCAAGACCTCCCAGTGGGCTTGATCCAGATTCTTATAGGGTCCCTGCTTTGCCCTGTGATCCAGTGCACATGAAACTCTGTGTACCCTCCTAGAGTGAAGTCTCTGTCTCCCTGGGTCCTGTGGAGCCTGTGCTTAAGCCTCCCTGGCCTTCATTGCAAATGATCCGGGGGGTCCTCCTCCCAATGCCAGACCCCCAGGCGTGGGAACCCAATGTGGAGCTCCAAACTCTCACTCCTGTGGGAGAGCCTCTGCAATGTAGTTATTTTTCAGTCTGTGGGTCACCTACCGGGCAGTTATGGGATTGCTTATATCATGAAAGCACCCCTCCTTCCTTCTTCTTCTTTTTTTTTTTTTTGTCTTTTTGCCATTTCTTGGGCCGCTCCTGTGGCATATGGAGGTTCCCGGGCTAGGGGTCAAATAGGAGCTGTAGCTGCCAGCCTACGCCAGAGCCACAGCAACGCAGGATCTGAGCCGCATCTGCGACCTACACCATAGCTCACGGCAATGCCGGAACCTTGACCCACTGAGCAAGGGCAGGGATTGAACCTGCAATCTCATGGTTCCTAGTTGGATTCGTTAACCGCTGCGCCACGACGGGAACTCCTCTCCTACCTTCTTGATGTGACTTCGTCTTTGTCTTTGGATATAGGATATCTTTTTTGGTAGCTTCCAGTCTATTTTGTTGATGGTTGTTCAACAGTTAGTTGTAATTTTGGTGTTTTTGTTAGAGGAGGTGATCTTGAGTCCTTCTACTCTGGAGTCTTGTCTCTGTCAATTATGTTCAGTTTCCCATGTTCCCTTGCAGTCCTGTCCACATGTAACAAAGTCGGGATGGTCTTTCGCAGGATGCTGTTGCTGGCTCTGAATTAGTGACCAGTAAACTGTTCTTCCTTCCCTGTTTGTTTCTTGTCCTCTGTGCTGAGTCTAGTCTCACTGGCTCATGGGCACCCAATGGAGAGCTCATGCACCTGGCCCTTCAGACCATGATCCAGGAGCCCGAAAGCCTTTGTTTGTTTGTCTTTTTAGGGCTGTACCTGTGGCACATGGAAGTTTCCAGGCTAGGGGTCGAATCGGAGTTGTAGCTGATGGCCTACACCCACAGCCACATCAACACCAGATCTGAGTCACGTCTGCAACCTATACCACAGCTCATGGCAATGCTGGATCCTTAAGCCACTAGGCGAGGCCAGGGATGGAACCTGCGACCTCATGGATGCTAATCAGATTTATTTTTGTTGAGCTGTGATGGAAACTCCATGTGCTCCCTTTTGTAAAGTGGCCCTAGTGTGTGGCGGGAAGTCGCTGAGCTTCTGGTCAGTCTTGACCTTAATAAGAAGGGAACAGGGTCACTATAATACCTTGCAGAACAGACTCTGGGTTGTTTGGACGTGTGAGGTCATGGTGAGGGTCTGTTGCCGCTCCTTTGTATGGGTCTCTCCGTAGTGTTTCTGCACGATGGAGCCTTCCTAGGATAGACGTCTGGCAGGGTCCCTTTCCCTCTGACATGCTTTCAGGGTAGCTTGGGAGAGTCTGTGGTCTTCTAACACAACTTTGTTCCTCTCTAGGCCCTACATCTATGGTCCTACATCCCAGGGAGAAAGGATGCAGATTCTCCAGAATTTCAAGCACAACCCCAAAATCAACACCATCTTCATATCCAAGGTCTGTGGGGCAGTGGCAGCCCAGAGCCTGGGGCTCTCATGATTTCTATGCTGTGAACCACTGTTTGTTGAAGGAATGTCCTGTGTCACTTTTCATTCCCATGTGTCCAGGCTCTGGGGGCAGGAGTGTTGCCTTGGATAGCTCAGGAGAAGCAGGTTTAGGGCTTAAATGTAGCTTATCTTTGCCCCTATCTCAGGGAGTATGTGATCTGTAGTCATCTTGCTTGACTTGAGTTTTCCCATGTCTTTCTGGGATACAGGAATTTTAGGTTGTATTTTTTTTACCTGCTCTTGCAAAGCTGGGCACCTTGGTGAGGTTCTCCTTGGGGCATTACTGATTCCTGGGGGTCGTGGGCAGCCTTTGTCCTGGCTCCCAGTGTGCTTCATTATGGGTGGTGAATGTTGGCACAATGCATGCTTATGCAGGCCTAGCTTGTGATGGCTTTAATTTGCAGTTAGAGGTGGTGGCCCAGCAGTTCAGGGTAGTCATTCAGATTAGAAAAGACCCAAAGCCCTAGAGAAATGAGATTTGCCTATAAAGTAATCATGGCTGGGTCAGTAAGTACCAAGCTTTGATGTCTGTGTGTGGAAACCTTAATGGGTCGTTCCCACCCCCAAGCTCAGGAAGCCGCCCTGAGTCAGAATCTAGCCTGTGCAGGCAGTGGCCCCAAACTGGTCACATGTCTGACATGTGCTATTGGCCTCAGTGCCTCCAGATAAGATTATGGTTGGGTTTGTGCAGACCTGTTTCTGCAGCAGAAACTAAGACTTACTCCCAGAGTCTTTGTTGCCAAGGCTTTCTTGTCTGGGCCCCCAGGGACCCATCAGGCCTGTGGCAGAAATGGGGGTTGGGACGCTTCAGGACAGCTCTCAGGAGAGCACCAGATCCTAGGGGCCTGCCTGCATCTGAAGGACCCTGGTACATGCCGAGGAGGATAGTGATTGTTTGTCTAACTTACCTAAAGAGCATGTTTAAATTTGAGGCCAGTTTTTTTTTTTCATCCTTTTTGTCTCATTACATAAAAACCTTCCCGGAGTTCCCTGGTGGCTCAGTGGGTTAAGGGTCTTGTGTTGTCACTGCTGTGGCTCTGGTTATAGCTGTGGCACAGGTTCAGTCCCTGACCTGGGAACTTCTGCATGCCATGGGTGAGGCCAATAAATAAATAAATAAATAAATAAAACCCTTCCCAAAGTCACAGCTGTTTCATTTCTGCAGGTGGGTGACACATCATTTGATCTGCCAGAGGCAAATGTCCTCATTCAGATCTCGTCTCATGGTGGCTCCCGGCGGCAAGAGGCCCAGAGGCTTGGGCGGGTGCTCCGGGCAAAGAAAGGTACCTTCTGCTCCCAAAGCCTCTTCTTTCCAACCACCTTGGTCAGGAAGAGGGTCTGGCCAAGCTGCCTGTGTCCAGGAGGGCAAGCTGGGGCTCGTGGGCTCCTGCGCTCTGAAGGGAGGAGCAAGGCCCAAGGTCTCTACCTGCACTGCGGATCGGCATGCAGGTGTACTCCAGGGCAGCTGTCAGGAACTCACACTCTAAGCTGCGTGCTTGTGTTGGGAGGTAGAGGGGCCAGGGAAGCTGTGCTTAGTAGTGTAGACCTGGGAGGAAGAGCAGAACTTAGGCTCCAGCAGGAGTTCAGGAGCAGCTTGGGCAGCCACAGGTGCTCAACCCACTCAGTCTGGAGGGGTGGTCACCTCAGGGGGAGCAGGGGCATCAGGAGCTCAGTGAGTAAGGAAGCGGGAGGCAGGGGTCCCTGCTTGTTAACTGTGGTGAGAGCAGGGGTGATGTTGCTGCTAAGAGATGTCCTCTGGGGACCAGAACACACACCCTCCTGTCCTCAGGAAAGTCACTTAACGTAGGAAGAACCTGGACTGCTAGGATGTTTGAAGATGATGAGGTTAGTAGGTACGAGTGAGAATTATACTGTATGAGAGAATGTTTAGGAAGCAGCTAATTGATTGTGTTTAAAATGGAGACAGGGCAAGTTAGTAGGAATAGCAAACATGGACTTGGGCTGCAGCTCAGTGCTGCAACTTTGGGCACATAATCTGCCCTTTAAGCCTCAGTTTCCTATCCAGAGTCATAGTGACAGTCCTTATCTTGCTGGACAATTTTGAGGAATGAGACTACCTAACAGAGTATGGTAGGCTGCTGGATAGAGCTGACTGGTGTGTGTAGAAGTGATCCATTGCTTATCTTTATTCTTCATCACACACAGGAAAACCAAACCTAATTTGAAAACTCCTTTGAATTTGATTGGAATTTTATTTCTTAAAATACTATTTGACTCATCTTACAAGGCTAGTATTACCCTGATACCAGAGTCAGAAAAGTTTTCTGCAGAGAAGAAAATGACAGGGCAATATCCAATGACTACAGATGCAAAAATCCCCCATGAAATACTAGCAAACCACATTTAATAGGACATTAAAAGGATCATTCATCGTGATCAAGTGAGATTTATCCCTGGGATGCAAGGGTGGTTCAGCACATGCAAATCAATAAATGTGATACATCACATTGATATAATTAAAGAAAAAAATCTTATGGTCATTTTAATAGATGCAGAAAAAGCATTTAACAAAATCCAACATCTGTTCATGATAAAAACTCTTTAAAAATTAGGTATGGCTCAGTTCCTCTTGTGACTAGTATCCATGAGCATGTGGGTTCGAATTCCTGGCCTTACTCCATGAGTTAAGGATCCAACGTGAGCTATAGTGTAGGTCGCAGACACACCTTGGATCCCATGTTGCTGTAGCTGTGGCGTAGGCCGGCAGCTGCTGCTCTCATTTGATCTCTAGCCTAGGAACTTCCATATGCCGCAGATATGGCCCTAAAAAGCAGAACAAAAGATTTAAAAATTAGATATAGAAGGAATGTGCCTCAACGTAATAAAGACCTTATACGGGAGTTCAGTGGGATTGGCGGTGTCTTGGGAGTGCTGGGTCACAGGTCTGCTCCCTGGCCTGGCACGGTGGATTAAGGATCTGGCATTGCTACAGCTGCAGCTTAGTTCATGCCTGTGGTTCAGATCTGATCCCTGGCTCAGGAACTCCATATGCTGCAGGGTGGCCAAAAATGAAAAGAATAAAATAAGATAAAGACCTTGGAGTTCCCGCTGTGGCTCAGCGGTAACGAAACCGACTAGTATCCATGAGGATGAAGGTTCAAACCCTACCTTTGCTCAGTGGGTTAAGGACCTGTGAGCTTCAGTGTGGGTTGCAGATGCGGCTCGGGTATGGTGTTGCTGTGGCTGTGGCATAGGCTGGCGGCTGTAGCTTAGATTCAACCCCTAGCCTGGGAACTCCCTATGACAAGGGTGTGGCCCTAAAAACACACACACACACAGAAAGACTTCATGCCCATCATATTTAATGGTGAAATTGAAAGCACGTCCCCTAAGATCACTCTTACCACTTCTATTCAACATGGTACTAGAGATCCTAACAAAAGCAGGTAGGTAAGAAGATAAAAGGCATCAGAATTAGGAAAGAGGGAGTTCCCGTCGTGGTGCAGTGGTTAACAAATCCGACTAGGAACCATGAGGTTGCAGTTCCTGTCGTGGCGCAGTGGTTAACGAATCCCACTAGGAACCATGAGGTTGCGGGTTCGGTCCCGGCCCTTGCTCAGTGGGTTAACGATCCGGCGTTGCCGTGAGCTGTGGTGTAGGTTGCAGACGCAGCTCGGATCCCGCGTTGCTGTGGCTCTGGCGTAGGCCGGTGGCTACATCTCTGATTGTTCCCCTAGCCTGGGAACCCCCATATGCTGCGGGAGCAGCCCAAGAAATGGCAAAAAGACAAAAAAAAAAAAAGAATTAGGAAAGAAGTAAAAATTTCTCTATTTGTAGATGACATGAGTTTATACAAAGAAAATCCTAAAGACTTCACAGAAAAACATATATATATTCAGTGAATTCAATAAAGTTCTAGGATACGAAATTAACATACAAAAATCAGTAGTATTTCTATATGCTAACAACAAATTATCTTTTAAAAAAAGAAATAAAATGATCCCATTTGTAGTAGCATCAAAAGCTATAAAATACTTAGGAATAAATTTAACCAAGGAGGTAAAAGCACTCTACACTGAAAACTATAAGACTGTTGAAAGGAACTGAAGACACAAATGGGAAATATCCTGTGTTTGTGGATTGGAAGAATTAATATTTAAAATATCCATACTTCCCAAAGCCATCTATAGATTCAAGGCAGTCCATATCAAGACTACAATGGCATTTTTTAGAGGAGTAAAAATAATAGTCCTAAAATTTATATGGAACTGCGAAAGATCCCGTATAGCCCAAAGCAATTCTGAGAAACAGCAAAGAGAGAGGTGTCATACTTCTAAGTTGCATTTTTAAACTGGTCATCAAAAAGTATGTTACCAGCATTCAAACAGACATAGAACAATGGAACAGAATCCAGAGCCCAGAGATAAACCCCTGCTTGTAAGGTCAACTAGTATTTGACAAGAAAGCCAAGAATACCCAGTGGAGAAAAGACAGTCTCTTTAATAAATGGTGCTGGGAAAACTGGACATCCACACGTGTAAAAGAAGGAAAATAGACCCCTATCTTAAACCGCTTACAAAAATTAACCCAAAGTGGGTTATAGACTTAAATGCAAGACTGGAAACCTTAAAAAAAACTCCTAAAGGAAAGCATAGGAAAAGTGCTCCTTGACATGGATCTTGGCAATGTTTTTTTGGATATTAAACCTAAACCATAAGCAACAAAATAAACGGTAAGTGGACTACATCAAGCTAAAAAGCTTCACAGCAAAAGAAATGATTGACAGAATGAAAAAGCAACGTATGGAATGGGAGAAAATATTTGCAAATCCTATATCTGGTTAATACCGAAAATTTATAAAGACCTCATATACCACTCAGTAACAAAAAAACAAACAGTCCAATTAAAAACTGGGCAAAGGACTTGAACAGACATTTTCCCAAAGAAGATATACAAGTAGTTTGCTGGTGGCTCAGCAGGTTAAGGATCTGGTGTTGTCGCTGCGCTTACAGCTCCGGTGCAGTTAGATCCCTGGCCCCAAAACTTCTGCATGCCTCAGGTGCAGCTAAACAGAAAAACAAAAAACCTGAAGATATACAGGTAGCCAACAGGTACATGAAAAGGTGCTTAACATCACTAATTATTAGAGAAATGCAAATCAGAACCACAGTGAGATCACTTCACACCATTAGAATGGTTATTATCAAAAAGTCTAGGTAACTAATGCCTGCAAGGATGTGCAGGAAAAGGTACCCTTGTGTACTTCTGGTGGGAAGGTAAATTGCTGCAGCCACTGTGGAAAACAGTATGGAGGTGCCTCAAAAAATTAAACATAGAATTGCCATATGGGAGTTCCTTTTGTGGCTCAGCAGAAATGAATCTGACTAGTATCCATGAGGATGCAGGTTCAATCCCTGGCCTTGCTCAGTGGGTTAAGGATCCTGCATTGCTGTGGCTGTGGTGTAGGCTGGTAGCTACAGCTCTGATTCGACCCCTAGCCTGGGAACTTCCATAGGCCATGAGTGTGGCCCTAAAAAGCAAAAAAAAAAAAAAAAAAAGATCCAGCAATCCCACTTCTGGGTGTCTGACAGAAATGGAGTCACTATGCCAAAGGGCCATGTCCCATGTTGATGGCAGTGCTACAATAGCCAGGACACAGTAGCAGTCTGAGTGCTTGTCAGCAGGTGAATGAAGAATGTGTGGTATGCATGCACATGTGTTTCTATGTGATACTCAGCCATAAAGGACATCCTGCCATTGGTGACGGCATGGATGGACCTTAAGGGCATTATGAGACAGAGAGAGACAGATAAGTCATGATTGCGCTTTCATGTGGAATCTACCAAAAAAAAACAACAACAACAACAATAACCTAATAGAAAAAGGTAACAAATTTGTGGTTACCAGGGATGGGGGCATTGGGAGTGGAGGCGTTGGGCAAAGGTGTTCATCAGGTATAGACTTGCAGTGGAAGGTGCAATGTGCTGGGGTGGGAGTACAACAGGACTGCAGGGAACACCGTTGGGTGGACTCATTTGCTCAGAGTACGTCTGGGAGAGTCTCACCATAGGGTATTCATATGGAGTGATGGATGTTAACTAGACTTACTGAGGTAATCATTTCATAGTATGTGTGAGACAAATCGGTATTCTGTGTACCTTAAACTTAGATGGCACTATATATCAGTTTTATCTCAGTATAATTGAAAGGAAGAAGAAAGAGAAAATACTTGATGTAAGAGCTCTTTTTAGACAAGGAAACAACTGAATTCAGAGGTAGCACACAAATACTTACTGTGAAGCAAAAATATTTAGATTTTCCTAAGGATCAGGTTTTATAGGCTGCAATATTTTCTGTCCTAGTTTCAATGGTAATTTTCTAGTTACCGGGTTTTTTTTCTCAGCGTTTTTTTTATTTTTTTTTTTTTTAAGTATCTTTAACATAATGTTTTCAAAAGGGTTTTATCCTTTTAGTACTTTTTCCTTTTGTATTGCTGGATAATATCCCACTGTATGGGCATGTGACTTTTTATTTTTATTTTTTTTATTTTTGGCTGCTGTGAGGCATATGGAGCTCCTGGGCCAGGGATCAGATCGAGCAGAAGTCGAAACCTAAACTGGATTCTTAACTGACTGTGCTGGGCCAGGGATTAAAACCCCTGTCCCAGGGCTCCCAAGACACCACCAATCCTGTGCACCACTGTGGGATCTCCAGCATGCCACTTTTTCAAATCCATTTGTCTGACTATGGACATTTGGGTTGTTTCCACTTTTTGGCTCTTAGAATAATGCTATTATGAAATTCATGTGCAAATTTTGTGTGAATATATGTTTTTGTTTTTTGTTTTTTTTTGTCTTTTGTCTTTTTTTGTTGTTGTTGTTGTTGCTATTTCTTGGGCCGCTCCCTCGGCATATGGAGGTTCTCAGGCTAGAGGTTGAATCGGAGCTGTAGCCACCGGCCTATGCCAGAGCCACAGCAACGCGGGATCTGAGCCGCGTCTGCAACCTACACCACAGCTCACGGCAACGGCAACGCCGGATAGTTAACCCACTGAGCAAGGGCAGGGACCAAACCCGCAACCTCATGGTTCCTAGTTGGATTCGTTAACCACTGAGCCACGACGGGAACTCCTGAATATATGTTTTTAATTTTCTTGGGTGTATATTGGAGTGGAATTGTTATAGTAAACTCTGTTACAGTAAACTCTGTTTAACATCTTAATAAACTGCCAGACTGTTTCCACAGAGGATTTCGGTTCTCCCCAGCAATGTAACCATCTTCTTTGGTTCTAGCCATCCTAGTGTGTGCCAGGTAGTACTTTGTCCTGGGTTGTTTTTCTGTTTGTTTGTTTGTGTTTTTAGGGCCACACCTACATCATATGGAAGTTCCCAGGCTAGGGGTTGAATTGGAGCCATAGCTGCCGGCCTACACCAGAGCAACACCAGATCTGATCCGCATCTGTGATCTACACCACAGGTCACTGTAATGCCAGATCCTTAACCCACTGAGCAAGTGTAGGGATTGAACCTGCATCCTCATGGCTATTAGTAGGGTTCATTACCTCAGAGCCCACAATAGGAACTCCTTGTCCTGGTTTTGATTTGCATTTACCTGATGACTAATGTTATTGAGCTTTTTTCATGTGCTCATTGGCACGTGAATCTACTTTTTGTATCTTGTTAGGAGAAATGTCTCTTCAGAGCCTTCATCCTTTTTATAATTGGCTTGTTTTTTCATATTGGGTTGTAATAGTTTTTTACATGGCCTAAATACAAACCCCTTATCAGATATATGCTTTGTAAACATTTTACCTAATTCTGTGGGTTGTCTTTTCACTTCCTTGATGATGTCCTTTGAAACACAAAAGTTTTTAATTTTGATGAATCAGGGCAGTGACCCTCTGATTGCAGAGCTCTCCCACTGCGTGGTTGCTTTCTGGCCCTTGTCCCTGGCATTCTAAGCTGGTTTGTCCTCCCTGCCTCCCCCAGGGATGGTTGCAGAGGAGTACAATGCCTTCTTCTACTCGCTGGTCTCCCAGGACACACAGGAGATGGCTTACTCAACCAAGCGCCAGAGGTTCTTGGTAGATCAAGGTTACAGCTTTAAGGTACGTATCCGTTGGTCTCTGGTCAGAGTAGGACCTCGGCTTTTTTTGTACCCAGTCCTCTGGAGAAGTAGGAGCCATGTCATCATAAACATAGAATAGTCTCAGGCAGGCACACAGCAGCTGGGGTCCAGCAGCCCTGCTCAGACTCCCTCTGTCAATGCGTGAGTCGTGGGGCCTTCTGCTGCTCTCTCCTGCCTCCAGCTTCTCCCAGTGGATAGGTGGAGGAGGGGGCCTCTGATGCAAGATCAGGTCGTTAACTCTTTATGGTTGCCTTATAAAAAGAACATTAGATGTTGGTGGGAAAATGTGCTGGCCTAGGATTTGGGATGCCAAGGTACTGTAGCCATCACTGTGCTAGTCTGAGCCCTGGGGTTTTACTTTCTTGGGGAACCCTTCCAGGTAGCTGGCAGAGCTCTGCGTTTAGTTGTCTGCTGAGCCTGGCCCCAGGGGGCTGCCAACATCAGAACCATGTATATATGTCTGGTCTTCCAGCAACCAGGAAATTCTGAAGCTCTGGCCAACTTCCATTGGCTGAGCCATTTGCTTTCTTTTGTTGACACAGATAGGATTTATTTATTATGTCAGGATTCAATGTCTCAGAAGGTTTTTATTAGTGGGGGTGTGCAGAGATGTTGGAAACAGGGGACTACCTGGACATCTTAGAGCGTGGAGGTTCCCAGGTTCTTGATTTGTGAAGGATCATAGGCTGCCTTTTCGGATACTTTAGATTGTGTCTTTTCCACATCGGTTTAGGGAGCTGATAGAGTTCCCTTTATTAGCCTTAGGGAGAAAACAGGGGCAGTGACGCTTTCCAGACTTCTTGTGCTGAGTGAGCTCTAGCTCAGGACACTTGGGACAGTTTTTTGGAGGATTTTCATTGTGACCTTTCTGTCCATCTGTGAAATGCTGTGCTGATAACAGCATTCATAGCTTCCAATTCCTGGGAGAGTTGTCTGGGTAAGAGAAGCAGCAGATCCGAAGGTGCTCTGGGTGCCTGAGCCCATGGCTTTCTGTTCTAGTCGGGCCCCCCTGGCTGGGAGCACCAGCTTAGAGTTCCCCGAGTCACCACCTTGGAGTTCCAGGAGTGGTGATGAAGCCAAGGCAAGGCTGTCCCATGTCTGGTCCACGTCAGTGGCCACCTGAAGGGCTTGGATCCTTCCTTCTTAGGACTTTCTTTTAATTAAAATGGTGAGAAGAACGAGAGAAAGCGTTCCCTTTACATAATCAATCCAAGCTTTCTTCAGGGATGGGTAGGCCTTGTAGTAAGTTATCTCCAAAGAAATGAAAACCTAATCTCTCTCCACTGTGCTATTAACTTGTTCTTTTAGGAAAAAAATCTTTGAAATCCATTCTCAGGATGCTGTCATTTGTCAGTGCTCTGTCCTGCTGGAAGCCTTGGGTGTCAGGCCTGGAAGTGAAGGCGTTGTGGGACAGCAAGCCTTGTCTTTGCCTAGGTCCCCTCCTTTACCTGTGCAAGATGGGGAACAGCCAAAATGGTGGGCTTGAGGTTGCCAAGGTGCCTGTTTTTGCTCTTCTGTAAGCAGTGGTTATCTTGCTGTATGGGGAGCAGATTTCTTTAGAATTCCTAAGTCTCCTGCCATGCAGTCCTTAGTTGAGCCCCTGGTTAGTGGCAGCTCCTGGGGCTGTCTCTGCACTGCCAAAGAGGAGCCTCCATTGTTACCACCTGCTCTACTGGGCCTGGGAGGGAAGTGACCAGACCAGGTCAACCTAGGAGAAGGTGGGATAGGGCCGAGGGAGAGAACAAGAGGGTTCTGCCTGCAGGTGATCACAAAGCTTGCAGGCATGGAGGAGGAGGAGTTGGCATTCTCGACAAAAGAGGAGCAGCAGCAGCTCTTACAGAAGGTGCTGGCAGCCACTGACCTGGATGCTGAGGAGGAAGTGGTGGCAGGGGAATTTGGCTCCAGATCCAGCCAGGTGAGTGAGCGGGTGAGGCTCTTGATGGCATTTCTCCCGAAGGACATAGACACACATACACATGCACAGTTTGCGTGTGTGTGTGTGTATTTTCGTCTGTATGGTATTTTTAATAACCTGGAAAACACGGAGAATAGTAGGAACTACCTGTTGCTGTTTTGTGCGTCTGTCTGGCTTTAGGTGTGTGAGCCCCGCGGTGGCTGTAGTCAGTCCGTGCTTTATTCACAACAGTCTGGCGTAGTGTTTGGCACTTTGACGTTAGAACCCAGGGTACCAGAGGTGACCCAGACTTGCTAGGGTATTAGCGGGAAGGAGCGTGACGCACCTAGGGCTGCCACTCTTGGCCTTGGGCGAGTCCCCTAATCTCTGACTTCCTCCTCAGTGATGAAACTGCACCTTCTTGCCTGCGGGATGGGTCTGAGACAGTTCATGTTGTAGTTTCAGCACATACTTTGAAAAATTTAGACTTCTCTAAAAGTGCTCAACTCTTCAGCTATTCTGCAAATACTGATTAGTTGCCTGCTGTTGTGCCAGGCGAATGTAACACAGTGTAACTGATGAAGAATTCTTACCAGGCCTCTCTAAGGAGAGTAGAGTTTATTTATTTATTTATTTTTGTCTTTTTAGGGGCGCACTAGCAGCATATAGAGGTTCCCAAGCTAGGGGTCCAATCAGAGCTCTAGTCGCCAGCCTACACCACAGCCACAGCAATGCCAGATCTGAGCCATGTCTGTGGCCTACACCACAGCATACAGCAATGCTGGATCCTTAACCCACTGAGCGAGGCCAGGGATCGAACCTGCAACCTCATGGTTCCTAGTCAGATTTGTTTCCGCTGTGCCACGATGGGAACTCCAGAGAGTACAGTTTAATCAGATGCTTTTGAAACTGAGCTGATTTTAAAGGCACAAGGTGAGCAATGGCTGGAACAGGCAAGAGAGAGGTAGCGTCAGCAGGGAGGTGCCACCCTCCCTGCAGCTTCAGGCTGCAGTGAGACCTTTCTGTCCCCAAACCTGGGGGCTGCCTCTCCCAGGCAGTCTCCATAGGAGCCCCAGGGAAAGCTTTTTCTGAGTGTGTCCCAAGGTGATGTGTGATCAGTTCCACCTCCAATAGGTCACCTGAGGTCAGGCTGTGTGAGGTGCTGCTTCAGGGCTGTCTGTGTACAGGGAAGCTGGAGCTGAGAGCCTGGGTTCAAGTCCTGTCTTTTTAAGAATTGTGTGACCTTGGGCAAGTTATTTAATTTCTCTGTGCCTCAGTTTCTTCCTCTGTAAGACGGAGATTATAATGCTTGGGAGGACTTGGTAAGTTAAGACATGTAAACAAGGATAAGCTGCTTAGAACACTGCCTGAGACATAGTAAGTGGTCAGTAAATGTTACTGTAAAAACAATAAAAGCTATGAAGCTTATGCATTTATGAAACATACTGTGATTATAAATGTTTTGGGAGAGTCTTTCCCCATGGACACTAATGCTGGGCTGTGTCCCCTGCAGGTTTCTCGGCGCTTTGGCACCATGAGTTCCATGTCTGGGGCCGATGACACGGTGTACATGGAGTACCACTCAGCCCGGAGCAAGGCAGCCACCAAGCACGTGCACCCGCTTTTCAAGCGCTTCAGGAAGTGACGCCCACAGGGTCATGTGCTAGACGTTCGGCTCTGTCAGTAGCATCAGCTAACCAGTCTAGACTCAGTATCTATGGACTGTTGAAGAAAATGCATCAAGAGCTTGAGTCTGTCTTCACGGGTCATCTAGATTTAAAAGTGGAAGTTGGTGGGACTATATATATATATATTTTTTTTTGGGGGTTTTTTTAAGACTACTTTTCAAAATTGTTGGGGAGGTCATTCCTGTATATAAAAATTTGTAATACTTAAGTGTATTTTTCTTGATGTTCTCCTGAATAAACAGCAGTCGGACATTTAACCAACCTCCATATGGATGTCCTTCTGCCTTGTCACAGGGTGCTAGAGGACGGCATCAAGGTCCTGTTTGGCGCAGGCCCAGAGGAGGAGGATGGGCCATCTGTGGGGAGCAGAGAGAGGAGAAGAGACTTGCCTTCAGGTGTGAAATGTTGCCAGGCCCTGGGGAACTGGGCGGCTGAGTGGCTGGGTGGGGTGAGCAAGGAGCTCAGCAGTTTGCAGTGCTGTCTGGAGGGCTCGGTGGAAGGTACCCACAACTGCAGGTCCCCTCAGTGACCTGAAGGCATCACCTTCTTAGGGAGCCACAGTGCACAAGCTCCTGGGGGTTGATCTTCTGAGAGACAACGATCTCTTATTTCTTTCCCAAGAACATTGTTGATGTTGCTGGGAGGCCAGCGTCCTCTTCCAGCAGCAATTTAGTACCCTTGGATTTTGACAGTTGGCTCCTTTATTCTGAAAGATGTCTGGGATTTTTTTCTCTTGTTCCTGGTATGAAAGAAAAGTGGTTACAGAAAAGACATACAAGGCAAGTGCCAAGGAGTCGTAGGTCACAGAGAGGCACCTGTTATTTTCAGGAGACAGAGGCCCCTGACCCTGGAGCCACTCATGCCTGCAGCTCAACAGCAGCATTCCAGGTCAGTCCAGGTTAGCAGTGCCACTCTCGAGGCTGCCACCCACCAGTGGGCAGAGGACCATGTTCATTTTGTCCAGATGTTTTAGGGCAAGAGCCTCCTTCCATGAATTCCCCTTCCCTGAGCTGGCCTTTTGGGGATGTGCACTGTCACAGTCTAGCCAGCAGTTGGTGCTGCTGTCTCGCAGACCCTGGAAGTGGTCCTGGGCAGCCAGACCCAAGGCCTGTGCTTGGACACATCCGTGCTGCAGTCTCCTGCAGACCTGCCCGTCACCCACCCAGGGTGGCATCTGGATGTTTCAAACTTGATAGAACCATTATTATTTCCAGATCTGTATACTGTCAGAGCTTTGTAATACTCAAGCAATACCAAACACTTGCTGTATTTTCATGTCTGTCCTTCTGCTCACTGTTTTCTTGTTCTCTACCTGTCTATGGATAGTGGCTAAATTTTACCCAAGCCTGTTGGTCCTGGAAAGCAGGGTCTGTTAGAGAAATCCCTCATCTTTTGTGTTCTGGAAAGTGCTTACTGCAAAGACCCACCTTTCCCCACATGTTAGGGAGGACTCACAGGCACCCTTCTTGTTGGCCAGTGACAAGCCAGATACAGCCCTTCCAAACTCCCTCTCTTTGCCTCACACAAGTAGCCCAATGGCTTGTCCCCATGGATCAGTTACAAAATGTTTGTTAACGAAATCCTGGTGAAGACTGTCTCCTTCTACAGACCCTACGATCTTGGCCCACCCACAGCTGGCAGCCCCCTGAGAACAGGCAGGGGCAGAGTCAGACCCTGTCTGATGCACCGTCCGACCAGGCCACTCCCATTCGCCCAGTCCTCAGGTCCTCCTGGTTTCCTCCTCCCCATGAAAGGAAGACTTTTCTCTGTCCTCCTGGTGTAACAGTGCCCCCCTTTGCAGTATCCCTTTCAAATAAAGTCTCCTTACTAAGTCTGTGTTAGTTTTTCGATACCATGTAACAAATTCCTGTTTATTCTCTGAAAGTAAGCTGAGATACCATCTCTAGGAAGCCTAGCTCTTGCTCCTGCTGGCAGCAGTATTCCCTCTCCTGTGCTGTGTCCTTTGTGTTGTCCCCCACCCCCCTTTTTTTTCTTTTCTTTTTTAATGGCCACACCTGCAGCATATGGAAGTTCCTGGGCTAGGGATTGGACCTGCGCCTCCATAGCCACCCAAGCTGCTGTAGTCAGATTCTAAACCCACTGTGCCACAGCATGAACTTTTTTTTTTTTTTTTCATTTTTGGTTTTTGCATTTGTATCCTGTTTGATCTCTCTGTACCCCAGTATCTAGCAGACACAGGTACCCAGTGAGCTACTACTGAATTGGACTCTTTTCAAAGTATGGACTTAAATGGTACACAATAATACTGCCTGCTTGCATCTGGAGGGAAGTTGTGAGTGAACTGCTCCCTGGTAACCATCTACCTATTCTCCCTTCCTCCTGTCTTTTCCCTGAGCCAGACCTCACACCCCATAGTGGATGGTATGGAAGCTCTCATACTAAATAGGAGAGCTGCACAGAGATGTAGAAAGATGTGCTTAGGCTTCCACTGAGCACTGGTCAGCATATGCACATGAAAAAGTTACCCAAGACTGGCAAGGAGCCGCATGAAAGGGTTGGGGGAGCTCACCAAGGGCCTGGATGGTTCCTTTTCCCACCAGGCAGAATGAAAATCCTCAGTTCAGAGCAAGGTTTTGCTTCAGTCCTGGGTTAGACCTAAACTAATGTTGCATGAGTCCTAACAAAATTTGAAGCAAGTCCCAAAAGAATGCAACTTTGCAAGTAACTTACCACATTCCAAAACAAAACTTACTGTTACAGTACATTACGTTTAGATGTTTTGGTCTTTTTTGTTTTGTTTTGTTTCTGTTTTTTGTTTTTTGCTTTTTAGGGCCTCACCCACAGCATATGGAGGTTCCCAGGCTAGGGGTGGAATGGGAACTGCAGCTGCTGGCCTACACCACAGCCACAGCAACGCAGGATCCGAGCAATGTGTGCAACCTACACCACAGCTAACGGCAATGCGGGATCCTTAACCCACGAAGCAAGGCCAGGGATCCTCATGGATGCTAGTCAGATCTTTAACTGCTGAGCCGTAATGGGAACTCCTGTTTGGTCTGTTTTGAGTTAATTTTTGTACATGGCGTGCGGTAGGAGTGCACCTTCATTCTTTTGCATGTGAATATCCAGTTGTCCAGCAGCATTTGTTGAAAGGACTGTTTGCTCCCTATTTAACTGTGTTGGCACTCTTACAAAAAGCAAATTGACTGTAGATGAATGGGCTTATTTCTGGACTCTCAATTCTGTTCCATTGGTGCAGATGTCTATTATTATGCCAGTACTACGTCATCCTGATGACACTAATCTTAACTACGTAAGTTTTGAAATGAGGAAATGCGAGTTCAACTTTGTTGCTTTTCAAGATTGTCTTTGCTTTTCTTGCATTTACACACAAATTTTAGCTTTATGTTACCAATTTCTGCAAAAAAAAAAAAAAAGACAGCTGAGGTATTGATAGGGATTACATGGAATCAGATTAATTTGGGGATTATTGTCATCTTAATAATAGTGTCTTCCAACTCATATATACGGATGTTTTTCCATTTGTTTAAGTCTTTAAAAATATCTTTCAGTAATGTTTTATAGTTTTCAGTGTCTAAGTTTTATACTTCTTTTGTTAAATTAATTCTGAAGCATTTTATTTAATTTGATGCTATTTTAAGTGGAATTTTTTTCTTAAATTTCGTATTTGGATATTTCACTGCTAATATGTAGAAGCACAACCAATTTTGTATACTAACCTTGTATCCTGCAACCTTGCTGCATTATTTATTTATTTATTTATTTTTGTCTTCTTGCCATTTCTTGGGCCGCTCCCGTGGCATATGGAGGTTCCCGGGCTAGGGGTTGAATCGGAGCTGTAGCTACCGGCCTACACCAGAGCCACAGCAACGCGGGATCCGAGCCGCTTCTGCAACCTACACCACAGCTCACGGCAACGCCGGATCGTTAACCCACTGAGCAAGGGCAGGGACCGAACCCGCAACCTCATGGTTCCTAGTCAGATTCGTTAACCACTGCGCCACGACGGGAACTCCCCTTGCTGCATTATTTATTAATGTAAATAGTTGTCCTGTGTGTGCAGGATTTTCTTACACTTTTCCATATATAAGATCATGTCATTTGTAAGCAGAGCTAGTTTTACTTTCTTTCCAATATGGATGCTTTTTATTTCTTTTTCTTGTCTAATTGCTCTGACTAGAACCTCCAGTACAGTGTTGACTAGAAACAGCAAAGGCAGATGTCCTTGTCTTGTTTTTGATACTATAAAGAAAAGCTGTAGTCTTTCTTCATTAAATATGAAACCATTGTTTTAAGGAGTGCCTTCTATAGGCACCTGATTATTATCATCTCCACTTTTCAGATAAGGAAATTGAAACCTAGAGAGTGTGACTGACTTGTCAGATCCCATGACTGGTAACTAGAAAACTGAGGATTTGAGCCCATTTGGTTGTCTCCAAAGGTAGCCACCACCCCCACCCCCTTTCCTGGACATAGCCTACAAGGGAAGAGGCCAGGGAGAGACTGTAGGGCTTGGCGAGTTAGAATAGATTTTCTCTGCAGTAGCAGTGACTTTGGGGCCGTGCCTCCCAGCACCATGCCCCTTCCACTCTGAGACAGCACATTCACCGTGTGGCCGTCTCTGCTTTTCCATCAGCAGCTGTTGTTGATTGAACACTCGCAACATTCACTGCCATCTGCGGTGGGTCCTGCACTGTCCCTGCCTCCTATCCAGGGGCCTGGGGAGTCCAAGGTGAAGCGTTTCCTAGGAAAGTAATATGTTGATGCTAAGTATTTCCACAATGGGTCTTCATTAAGAATAAATACTTCTCCCTTGCAAATTTCTCATCTTACAGGTTTTCCCAGATATATACTAGGATCTCATTTTAGAATTTAAATAGGTTATTAGGACCATCTTATGTTATTGCTAGTAAATGAGATGCACATATACATGATGGAGGTAAAAGAGGTTTGGGGAGTTCCCAAGGTAAAATTGTGAGGTACATGCCTGGCCAAAACAAAGGTCTGGTCCAAGATCTGGGACATTAGAAGATGCCTGCAGTTGTTTCTTTTCCAGCCACACCACATTGCTTCACAAAACACTAGGGCAACCTGTGAGGAATGGGATGTGGTCACTGCTGTGGTGCAGGTTATTGCATCTTGAACCTGCATCTCTGCAGTGACCCGAGCCACTGCAGCCGAATTCTTAACATTGCATCACAGCGGGAACTCCGATTGATTCTTTTTTAAACAAACGTCATTAATTCTTCAAATGGAAAATGAAGCCAATCGGTGGCAAGGAGTCAGAGCACAGGAAGCTGGCATGGGTGAGGGGTACTTCACCCAGACCAGGAAGCTTGGTAAATTATTCTGGCCCCACCATGACCAGTAGCTTTGGCTTTGGGGATTCAGAGCCTTGCTTCCTAGAGTGGCTTGCACACAGTTCTTTTTTCCTGAGCTCCAGCTTGCTCACCCATTCTGGTCACTGAGCTCTGCTTACCTAACAGCCCCGTGTTCTAGTTCCGCATCCTGAGATATGTCTGAGGGAGAGATGTTAAACCAGGATTACTTGGTTTTCTGTCCATACATGACTGGTTATTTGAGGGAAGTTTATTCATCTGGCTTTGAGAGAAATCTTATTTGCCTTTTTGTCGGGTAAGGGCGGCTCACTGCTTTGCTGAGCTCTGCCAGCACACTGGCTTTCTTGAGGGGAAACATCTGTACAAAGTCTGGTTTCAGGTCACATGGAGATAGAGGGTGCTCTTTTGTCTCCTTGAAGTCAGAGTCTCATTCGTCTTGCTCCCTGGGGGAGAAGGGAGCAAACACATGGATATCATTTCCCTGTTTTGGAAAAAAAAAATTTTAGTTAACTTTTCACTTATATTTCAGATTCTTAAAACATTCCATCCTTTATTTCCTCCCCACTAGACTTCCCCACAACTATGAGAATCATTTGTTTTAAATAACCTTTTTAAAAAAATATAAAGCACTATTCATTAGAAATACTGGATAGGAGTTCCCATTGTGGCTCAGTGGTAATGAACCGGACTAGGATCCACGAGGTTTCGGGTTAGATCCCTGGCCTCATTTAAGTGGGTTAAGGATGTGGCACTGCTTTGAGCTGTGGAATAGGTCGCAGATGCAGCTCGGATCCCCTGTAGGCCAGTAGCTGTAGCTCCGATTGGACCCCTAGCCTGGTCACTTCTATATGCCACAGGTGTGGCCTGGTGCAGCCCTAAAAAGACCAAAAAAAAAAAAAAAAAAAAAAGAAAAGCCTGGATAGACCAAAGTAACTGTTACTTTTATAATTTTTTTTAACACACAAATTCTTCCAATCTGAATGATTTATTCTATATCTGTGTTCGTATGTTTTCCATTAATAATAATTAGCAGTATAACATTCCATTGCAGAATTTTAGGCAGATAATTTATACCAGACGCCAAAATAGCCTCCAATTTAATTTCAATAAAGCTTGAGGCAAATATCAAGAACAGCTAACTTTATTTGTATCCACAGTTTTGAAATCAGCTCTAGAAGACGTGTGAACAGGGCTCCTCTGTGAAAATCTGTGTCTCTACCGTTACCTTTCTTCAGAGCCTCTCACTCTCTTTACTACCATCTTCATCTTAACTAACCCTAATAGAGAAGTAGCTGCGTTTTAAATCATTATGTATGTAAATCTGTTGTTAACATTCCTTGTCCACAGTGGACTGGATTGCATTTTACAGGTATGGTTCTCTAATGAATTCTTTGTTCCTGAGGAACAGTAACCATCAGGAATACTTCAGAAAAATCTCTAGGAACAGTATTATAGTGCCATTTTTTGCACCCACTTCTGCCAACTGAAGCTGAGTCCTCTCTTCAAACTCTGCCCAAAAGGCTTCTTCCCTCAAGAGGACTCTCTCCTCCACCACCCTCCCGCCCCATCAGGGGTGACTGCTCCTTCCCACAAATTCCAGTTGTATTCTGTACCAACTTCCTGGCACTTAGGCTCATCTGGTTTGTATTCATATACTTTAAAAAAAAAATATATAGTTATCCTGGGATTCCTGTCATGGCTCAGCAGAAATGAATCCAACTAGGAACCATAAGATTTCAGGTTCAATCCCTGGCCTTGCTTAGTGGGTTAAGGATCCAGCATTGCCGTGAGCTGTGGTGTAGGTTGCACACGCGGTTTGGATCTGCATTGCTGTGTTTGTGGTATAGGCTGGCAGCTGTATCTCTGATTAGACCCCTAGCCTGGGAATCTCCATATGCTGTGGGTGTGGCCCTGAGAAGCAAAAAAAAAAAGAAAAAGAAAAAAGAAAATTAAAAAAATATATATATAGTTATCTTAAAATATGCCAATTTTTGCTGCATAGCAAAGTGACACTGTGCTGTACAGTAGGACCTCATTGCTTATCCATTCTAAATGGAATAGTTTGCATCTACCAACCCCAAACTCCCCCTCCATCCCACCCCCTCACCTTTCCTCCTTAGCAACCACAAGTCTGCTCTCCATGTTCTGTTCTGTAGATAGGTTCATTTGTGTGATATTTTAGATTTCACGTATTTGTATTTGTCTTTCTCTTTCTGACTGACTTCACTTAATATGAGAATTTCTAGTTGCATCCATGTTGCTTGCAAATGGCATTATTTTGTTCTTTTTATGGCTGAGTAGTATTCCATTGTGTGTATGTACCGCATCTTAATCCATTGTATTCATATACTGTTTTATTCTTCTTATGGGTTACAAGCTTCTTAAAACCTGGTTTGATATCTTACTCTTGAGTCCTTTGCAGCTATAGTGCCTTATAAATAAGAGTTGTGAAATACTTATTAATCATATTTTAGAAATTGAATAACTATGGTCTTCTTTGCTTTACTTACATATGTAGAATTATTTCAATGAAATGCCATGTACATTTAACAGAGTTATAAAGGTATAAACTACTAATCAAAAAAAAAGTAATAGGGAGTTCCTGCTGTGGAGAAATGGGGTTGGCAGTATCTCCAGCATAGGGACACAGGTTTGGTCACTGGCCAGGCACAGTGGGTTAAAGGATCTGGTGTTGGCATACCTGTGGTGTAGGTTGCAACTGGGATCCGATGCCTGGCCTGGAAACTTCCATGTGTTGCACCTGCATAAGGAGGTGTTGTTTGTTTGTTTGTTTTCCTGCCACACCTGCTGGAAAAAAGTTCCCCAGCCAGAGATGGAATCTCAGTCACTCTAGAGACAACACCGGATCCTTAACCTGTTGTGCATAGTGGGAACTCCTTTTTTAACTTTTAGATACAGGAGTACAAACTGCATGAAATCTTTCAACAGTGTTCTCAGTTTTCAGAGTAAATGATTGAATTACTAGCTCAGAATCTGGGCTTCCTTCCTGAAACCAGATGACACACTTCTTGCCCTTCCCATGCCAAGTTCCCCCTTTGTGGCCCACTTTCCTTCTGGAGCTGGGCGCTGAGATGGGAACCTGTGTTGGCAAAGTCCTTTCTTCTCACCTTCACATGGAGGTATGTTCATTTCTGTAAGCGCTGTGCAGCAAGCCCAGGCCTCATAGGAAACCAGAAAAAGGCCAAACGTTCAAAGAAAAGTCACTCACCCCTCATCATATGTCCTCACTAGCACTTCCAGAGTGTACTTACTTTGTGCTGGGATAAAATGGAGACCCATTAAAAACCATCAGTAGAGACAGCATCACTTTCATTATGGAAACTTGTGCTAAAATAATACTGTGGTTATTTTACAGTACTGTGAACTACTGCAAGATCAACTACCTTTTTTTTTTTTTACATTTTTATTCACATTTTTGTGATTGAATGGTATTACTTGAAACCACGAAGAACTCTTTTTAAAATACAAAAAGGGCAAATTAGCTTCCTCCAGTATAAGTCTCTATAGTAATTTTCAAGGAAGGAAATAATTAAAAACCCCAGGAGACTTTTTTTGGCGGGGGTCATGGTTGGAAGTGGGGTTGACCTTAAAACTCTGTGGTCTCAACGCTGAACTAATCTGATGTGAAGAAGAAATAATAATTGCCTCATTTCTCTTGGAGTCTCATCACAGACCACTCCGTTTCCCCAGCCTTGGAGGAGGGAGTGTTCGGTCTGTGTAAGCTGTTTGCCAGGCCATAGGAGTTCAAAGGAGCGCTGCTCCTACACGTTAAAACGAAGCGAGGAGCAACCTCAAATGGCAGCCCTCGAAGCAAAAAAACTGTTCAAATCAACCAACGCAAAGGATCGCAATGACCCTGCTGGCGGGGATCCTGAAAACGGGTCTGAGACGGTGGCCCTAGGTGGGGGGCTTCCGACGGGGGCGCGGAATCTGGACAGAGGATCCGGGCGGCTGGGGGCACAGCGGGCCAGGGCTTGGGCAGAGGGGCACAGGAGCCTCGCCGCCATGCCGGGACCCTCGCCAACCTGGTGGAGTTCTGGGAGGACGGCTTCAGCCGGGTCTAGGAGATCCAGGTAGCGGCGCGAAGGTGCCAGGAAGGCGAGCGGGCTCGCTCGGGCAAGAGGGCGACGGGTACCAGGCTCGGGAGAGGGTCCCAGGGAGGGCACGCCAGGAAGGGGGCCCGGGGAGAGAATTCTGGGGAGGGAGATACGTGGAGGGTGCGCCGGGAACAGGGCTCAGAGCGACCAGAGGAGGGGAGCGGGGAGAGGGTCACCGTGGGGGCTCCCCGGAGCTGCTGGGCCTCCGCTCCTTGCGCTTCGCCTCGCGGGCCTGCAAAATACGGGCGGTGGGAGGGAAGCCAGAGAGAAGTGCCTCTGCGGGTGGTGGGCGAGGAGAGGACCCTGTGGATCTTTATGTGGCCGCAGACGTGGTATGTTTCTAGTCCTTTTTGTTTGTGTTTTTTTTTTTTTTGCATATATATTTTTTTCTACCTTTTTTTACAGAATAAAATACATATATTTAAACACAATTACATTCACACAAATTATTATATCATGGATCTTAAGAAACAGATTAAGTGACTCCCTCTGGGGAAGTGGAATGGAAAATATGCTGACAAATAGGAAATTTATTCTATACTTTATCCCATTTTGTATGGCTTTCATCTTTACTATTTAGTATTATCTATTGCATTTCAATTGTTCTTTAAAAATTAGCATTATGCTAAAATTGTGTATATTATGCAACTAAAATTTATAAAGAAAGCTGTATATACCATTAAATATTTTATATAGCATAATAAAAAGATTAACAACTGCTAAGAATAACAAAAATAATACAAACTCTGAAAATAAGTAAAATATAAAGTGCATAAATTGGTTAAAAAACAGTGTAACTATACTCACAATTTGTTACATCTTATTGATTCTTCAATATAGGCATTACACCATTCTAGGTGATGTGATAAACAAGACATTATAGACCTTACATTGTACCATGGAGAGAAATGGTTATTAATAATACAATTGTAGAACTGTATTATTTACTTGTATAGTTGCATTATTTAATTATAATTATCATAAATTCTTTGATGGAGAGGAAATCAGAATCAGATCTAAGAAGACTTCAGCCTTCCAAGAATGATGTCAAATGACCCCCTTCATGCTGGATTGTGCACTTATTTTCTATGAGATATGTTTCTTCTCCAGAGATTCCTTGTTTGTGTATCAATTGTAGATTTTTGGTTTGCAGTTATTCTGAAGTTTTGATATAAGAGTCTATATGTATATGAGATTGTTTTAAGTTGTTGCTCTCTTAATTGCAAGTTCATCTCCAGTGTCCTGCATTTGTACCCACCTCTTCTCATGATTTCTGATTTTGGTTGTATAATTGTGCATGGATGATTTCGTATCTTTACTGTATATATACCTTTACTGGTGAGCCCTGTAATTTGTGGAATTTTTGTTTCCTGTTGCTCTCTTTTCTTTTCTGCATAGAGAAGTTCCTTTAGTATTTGTCATAAGGCTGGTTTAGTGTTGCTGAATTCTCTCAGCTTTTGCTTATCTGTGAAGGTTTTGATTTCTCCTTCAAATCTGAATAAGAGCCTTGCTGGGTAAAATAATCTTGGCTGGAGGTTTTTTCCTTTCATCACGTTAAGTATGTTATGCCACTCCCTTCTAGCCTGCAGAGTTTCTGCTGAAAAGTCTGCTGATAACCTTATTGGGGTTCCCTTGTATGTTCTTTGTTTCTTTTCCCTAGCTGCTTTCAAGATTTTCTCTTTGTCTTTAATTTTGATCAGTTTGATTAATATATGTCTCAGTGTATTCCTCCTTGGGTTTATTTTATATGGTACTCATTGTGCTTCCTGGATTTGAGTGAGTGATTCCTTTCCCCGTGTTAGGGAAGTTTTCGGCTATTATCTCTTGGAACATTTTTTCTGTCCCCTTCTCTCTCTTCTCCTTCTGGCACCCCTATAATATGGATGTTGGTGTGTTTAATATTGTCCCAGAGTTCTCTGAGACTCTCTTAATTTGTTTTCAATCTTTTTTCTCTTTTCTGTTCTGCATCTGTAATTTCCACTAATCTGTCCTCCACCTCGCTTATTCATTCTTCTGCCTCCTATATTCTGCTGTTAGCTGCTTCTAGTGAATTTTTATTTCAGTTATTGTATTTTGCATCTCTTCTTGTTTGTTTTATATCTTGTATATCTTTGCTCAGTGTTTCCTGTAAGTTATCCATCTTTGCCTCCAGTTTATTTCCAATGTCTTGCATCATCTTCAGCATCAACAGTCTAAAGTCTTTTTCCTGGAGGCTAAGAATCTCCTTACTGCTTAGCTGATTTTCTGGGTTTTTTCCCCTTCTCCCTCATCTGAGTTGTAGTTCTCTGTCTTTTCATTTTTATAGGTTTTTGGCATGGTGACCTTTTTACAGATAATAGAGTTGTAGCCTCTGTTATTTCTGGTGTCTGCCCCCCTGTGGCTGAAGTCAGTATGGGGGCTTGCTGTAGGCTTCCTGATGGGAGGGGCTGGTGCCTGTCCCCTGGTAGGAGGAGCTGATTCTAATCCCTCTTGTGGGTGGGGCTTAGTCTTTGGATGGGATTAGAGGCAGCTGTGTGCCTGAGGGGTCTTTAGGTAGCCTGTTTACTGAGGGGCGGGGCTGTGCTCCCACCTGGATTGTTGTTTGTCCTGGGGCTTCTCAGGTTGACTTACGGGTGGGGCCAGATTTTCCCAAAATGGCCACCTCCAGAGAAAGGCACTGCTGCTGAATATTCCCCAGAGCTTTGCCTTCAATGTCCCTCCCTCACAACAAGCCACATTCACCCCTCTTTTCCCAGGATGTCCTCCAAGAACTGCAGTCAGGTTTGACCCAGATTCCCTTGGAGACTTTGCTTTGCCCTGGGACTCAGTGCACGTGAAAGTCTGTGTGTGCCTTTTAAGAATGTGGGCTCCATTTCCCCCAGTCCTGTGGAGCTCCTGTGCACAAGCCCCACTGGCCTTCAATGCCAGATGCTCCAGGGGCTCTTTCTCCCTGTGCCAGATCCCTGCACATGAGGGTTTGATGTGGGGCTCAGAACTCTCACTCCTGTAGGTGAGTCTCTGTGAACCAGTTAGTTTTCAGTCTGTGGAGCTTCCCACCCAGGAGGTATAGGGTTGTTTATATCATGAAATCGCCCCTCCTACCTCTTGATGTGGCCTCCTCTTTTTCTTCTGGAGTAGGGTATTTTTTTTAAGGTTTCCGGTCCATTTGGGTGGAAATTGCTCAGCCTTTTGTTGTGAATTTTGTTGTTTTTAGAAGAGAAGTTGAGCTCTAGTCCTTCTATTCCGCCGTCTTGAGAAGGTGTCCTTGTTTGTGTTTTATAATTAAAAACAAGAAACAAAAATAGTAATGGAGGTTGGGAGGCTCGGGGTTATATAACCTCTAAGTGATGGGAAGACGAGCCAGGACGAACCTACATGTGTGAACCTCAGTGTCGGGCCACGTCTGGGCAGGGCCGGAGTGTCAGGGAACCAGCTCACTGTCAGGTGTTGCCCTTCTGTGCCCACCTCAAATCTCGTCTTTCATTGCCAGGTGACCCACACCTTTAAGCATCCTCAAGCCCACTGTGGCTCCCTGGCTGCGGCAGCAGCTGTGTCCCCCTGGTCTGAGTCCCCCCCAGCACATGTGGCTGGAATATGGGCCCTTTGACCTCCTGCAAGAACACCCTCCTTCCCCACTGCTCACTTCCTTTTCTTCAAAGCTTACCCTTCCACTTACAGGGCTCTTCTCCCAGGATGCCTTTCTGACCACTCACCTGAGTTAAGGCCATTCATTCTTTCCCTAACCCTTAACCTACACCATGGTGCCAGCTGCAGTTGGAGAAGCAGAAACTTTATTGATAGAAAACAAAGTGGAAGGAGTTTCTGCTGTGGCCCAGTGGGTTAAGGATCCAACTGCAACAACTTGGGTTGTTGTGGAGGTACAGGTTCTAGTGGGTTAAAGGATCCGGGTTGAGGCAGCTGTGGTTGGGATTCAGTCCCTAGCCTGGGAACTTCCATATGCCTCTGGTAAGGCCATATTTAAAATATACATATTAATATATATTTTAAAAAGAACCCAGTGGAGCAAGAGGAGCAGTTTTGTGTGTGTGTATGTGTGTGCATTTTGAAGGTAGATTATTTAATAAACAGCTAGTAATTTAGTATATTTAGTATATTTAGTAGATTATTTAATAAACAGCTAGTAATTTACCATATTTCTACATACAAGAGGAACCGTTTTGTTTTTTTTTTTTTCTTTTTAGGGCCACACCTGCGGCATATGGAAGTTCTCAGACTAGGGGTTGAAACAGCTGCAGCTAGCTCCATACCAAATAAACAAACAGCCCCATAAAAAAATGGGCAGAAGATCTAAACAGACAGTTCTCCAAAGAAGACATACAGATGGCCAAAAAACACATGAAAAGATGTTCAACATCACTCATTACTAGAGAAATGCAAATCAAAAGCACTATGAGGTACTACCTTATACCAG
Source organism: Phacochoerus africanus (assembly GCF_016906955.1). Classification (NCBI taxonomy): domain Eukaryota; kingdom Metazoa; phylum Chordata; class Mammalia; order Artiodactyla; family Suidae; genus Phacochoerus; species Phacochoerus africanus. Next base: position 89,632,957 of record NC_062546.1, read on the forward strand.
CCAGAATGGCCATCATCAAAAAGTCTACAAACAATAAGTGCTGGAAAGGGTGTGGAGAAAAAGGAACCCTATTACACTGTTGGTGGGATTGTAAATTGGTGCAACCACTGTGGAAAACAGTATGGAGATTCCTCAGAACACTAAAAATAGAACTCCCATTTGATCCAGGAATCCCACTCCAGGGCATCTATCTAGAGAAAACTATGACTCGAAAAGACACATGTACTCCGATGTTCATTGCAGCACTATTTACAATAGCCAAGACATGGAAACAACCTAAATGTCCATTGTCAGAGGAGTGGATCAAGAAGATGTTGTACATATACACAATGGAATATTAACCATTAAAGTGAATGAAATACTAGCATTTTTAGCAACATGGATGGACCTAGAAACTATCATGCTAAGTGAAGTCAGTCAGACAATGAGACACCAACATCAAATTCTTTCACTGACATGTGGAATCTGAAAAAAGGACAGACTGAACTTTGCAGAACAGATGCTGACTCACAGACGTTGAAAAACTTATGGTCTCCAGAGGAGACAGTTTGGGGTGTGGGAGGATGTGCTTGGGTTATGGGATGGAAATCCTGTGAAATTGGATTGTGATGATCATTAAACAACTACAGATGTGAAAAAAAAAAAGTTTAAGTGGGAAACAAACAAACAAAAAAAGAAACAGCTGTAGCTGCCGGCCTACAGCATACTGCATACTGGATCCTTAATCTACTGAGCAAGGCCAGGGATGGAACCCACATTCTCACAGAGACAACTGTGAGGTCCTTCCATGTGATGAGCCACAATGGATACTCTAAGAGGAGCAGTTTTAATTTGACTAAAATTTCATTTGGCCCCCTCCTTCTATCCTCTACCTGAACACTACACAATTTCTTCCCAGACATGTTTCTAGGGGTCAAAATGACATTCTGTTCCATGTAGAATCTGAACAGAAGCTATAAGGATGATAGTTTTCAAATATGGTTAAATATGTACATATATATATACACACACGTAGTTATTTGTTGACAAGTTCAATACGCTGTAATTTTTTGTTTTTGTTTTGCTTTTATCCACCTCTACATCCATCTGCTTCTATTTTTGTTTTTTTCTCCCAGTTTTATTGAGATATAATTGACAGCACTGCATTAAGTTTATGGTGTGCAATGTAATGATTTGATTTGCATACCTCATGAAGTGATTATCACAATGGTTAGTGAACATCCATCTCATATAGGTACAAAGTAAAGAAATAGAAAAATGTGACGAGAACTCAGGATTTACTCTTAATAGCTTTCATATGTAACATTCAGCAGTGTTGATTATATTTATCATGTTGTGCATTACATCCATAGTATATATTGGTTTATAACTGGAACTTTGTACCTCCTCCAATTTCCCCTCCCCATCCACCTCTGGTAAACACAAATCCACTCTCTTTTGCTATGAGTTTGTTAGCCTGTTTGTTTTTGAGGTATAATTGTGTACCAACCTGCTTTTCTCCTCACACCGTAAGCCCTATTTGTTCCCCAGCATGGGTTCTCTGAGAGGCTGACCACTGCCACCTCCGCCACCTCAGGACCTGTCTCATCAGGTGGGTGTTCCCTGCACCACCCTGACCGGCCTAGCTCAGCTCTGACTGGCCCCGGGAGTCCTGCGGTGCTTTCTCACCACAGAGCAGAAGGCCCAGTGTCCCTTTTATTCCCCTCTGGCTTCCCTTTTACTCTCCAGATGGTACTAGGTGTGTAAGAGCACTCGTTCTCCTCCAAGCCCTCTGAGGAACCCCAGGCAGTGCTTTATGGCCTTAAGTGAACCTCGCCAGGGCCTGGACGCCCATGTCCTCAGGTCACTCTGGACTGTATAAGGTTCTAGTAAAACCCACTTGCCATGCTCTCCAGGTCACCCCTGGGGCATTTCTGGGAAGAAGAGAATTAATCTGTTACCCCAAATCCGGTTCACTTTCTGGGACATGTAATTGCAGAGTGTTAGCTCAGAAGAGTCACAGCGCCCCCCTACAGGATTCAGACCTTCACTGCAAACGTGGAAAAGGCCCACAGCATTGGCCAAGTGACCTGCTGCTGTCACATAGCTGGTTAGTGGCAGAGCAGACACTGATCAGGGTCCAGATATGACAGAGCGGGAGGGTCTAGACTAGGTTTTTGTTTTTGGTTTTTTTTTTTTGCTTTTTGGGGGGCTGCACCCGAGGCATATGGAGGTTCTCAGGCAAGGGGTCTAATCGGAGCTACAGCTGCCGGCCTACACCAAAGCAACACCAGATCTGAGCCGCATCTGTGACCTACACCACAGCTCATGGCAACACTGGATCCATAACCCCCTGAGCAAAGCCAGGGATCTAACATGCAACCTCATGGTTCCTGGTCAGATTTGTTTCTGCTGTGCTTCGACAGGAACTCCTAGATTAGGGGTTGAATCAGAGCTGCAGCTGCCCCCACAAGTACCTGCAGAGTCCTGGCTAATTGGTCAGTCTCTCTTGGTTTCCCCCTCTGTGCAGAAGCCTAGCTACCCCAAATCCACCTCATGGGTTATTGTGAGGCTGTGAAGTCAGAGCTGTGGAAGGGCTTTGTAAGCTGTGATAATAACCAAAAGGTAATAAGAAACATTTCTAGAACTCTTTTGTGTGCCAGACACAGTTCTAACTCCTCCTCATGAGGTTATTTCTTGTTGGAGACCATCGAAACTGTTGAATGATGCAGTAAACAAATTTGGCACACGTGCAAAAGCACAACCACTAAGAGATAGCTTTATCATTACCTGCACCTGATTTTGCTCATTAACCTACATCACCTTCCTTAATGAAGGTCATGAGGGCTAAAGCCTAGGGGCCTTTGTCCTGCAGAATAGAGTGCCTCCTGGTCCCCCACTTTCTAGATGTAAAAGAGTCTTGTGTGTTTTATTATGCTGCACCATCCTTCTTCCAGGATCTCCTGTTGCCCTGCAGTGCTGGGCATGGAAATTTCTATTATTTCTCCATTTTGCAGATGAGGTAACTGAGGCACAGCAGGACCTAATTTCCCAGGGTCACCTAGCTAGTAAACTGAGATTCACACTCAAGAGCCTGGGCTCTGGCTGTCTAGACAAACTCTTGAGTTTGTGGCTGACTGTCATTCCACTGCCCACCTCCCAAAAAGGCCATAAACTACCTGTGCGTTCCTCTCATTCTTTCTGCCCCTGGGTTAGTTGCTCCCTTGTGCTGCTCCTGCCCATTTGAGGAGCGGCCCATCTCCCAGAAGTTCCTGTAACTGTCATCCTATCAGACACCTGGAGAAACACCCTTTTAGAGCTGCCTCTTTGTTGGGTAGAGTGATCCCTTTGTACCAGACACATTCCAGTTGAGTCTGAGTGTCTTCATCTCCTGGACTTCAATCAGGTCCATAAAGAAGCCAACAGCTTCCACCTGAGGGCAGAAATGAAGAAAGACCCTTACCTGCTGTTTCCCAGGGTGGGAGTCTGGGTGATGAGAAATGTTGGCAGATGCCACAGTGAGATATAGTCATTTTCTCTACATTCAACCTTGCCTATGTCATGCTGGATGGCACTTTCCTTTCTTCCTACCTTAATTATTTAACTGGACAGTTTAACCCATTTGCATTTATTGTGATTTCTTTTTTTGGTAACAACTTCATTGAGATATAATTCACATGCCACACAGTTCTCCCACTCACAGTATACAACCATCACCACAATCAACTTTATTTTTTATTTTGTTGTCTTTTTAGGTCTGTACCCACAGTGTATGGAAGTTCCCAGGCTAGGGGTTGAATCAGAACTGTAGCTGCTGGCCTACACCACAGCCACAGCAATGCCCGATCTGAGCTGCATCCGTGACCTACACTATAGCTCATGGCAATGCCAGATCCTTAACCCACTGAGCGAGGCCAGGGATCTAACCGGAGTCCTCATGGATACTAGTTGGGTTCAATACCACTGAGCCAAGGTTGGGAACTCCCACAATCAACTTCAGAACATTTTCATAACCTTAAAGAGAAACCACATATTTTATCCTATAGCTGTCACTCCCCAGACCTCCCCTTTCCCCAGCCTTAAGTAACCAGTAATAATTAACTTTCTGTCTTTATAGATTGGCCTATTCTAGACATTTCATATAAATGGAATCATATATTATGTGGCCTTTTGTATCTGGCTTCATTCACCGAGTATCACGTTTTCAAGGTTCACTCATGTCATAAAGTGTATCATTGCCTCATTCCTGTTTATGGACAAGTAATATTCCTGGGTACGGATTGACTGCATTTTGCTCACGCCTTCAGTTGCTAGACGTCTGAATTCTTTCCACCTTTTGGCTGTTATGAATAATGCTGCTATGAATATTTAGTGTAAGTTTTCGTGTAGATATAGGTTTGCATTTCTTTTGGATATATATCCAGGAGTGGAATTGCAATTCTGTGTTTAGCCTTTTGAGAAACTGCTAGACTGTTTTAAAGTGGTAGCATTATTTTATATTCCCCCAGCACTGCAAAAGGGTTTTGGTTTCTCCACATCCTCCCCAATACTTGTTGTTACCTATTCTTATGAGTGTTAGCACTTGAGTGCATGTGAAATGATAGCTTGTTGTGGTTTTTTTGTTGTTTTGTTTTTTTAGGGCTGCACTCTTGGCATATGGAGGTTCCCAGGCTAGGGGTCAAATAGCAGCTGCAGCTGCCAGCCTATGCCACAGCCACAGCAACACGTAATCAGAGACACATCTGTGACCATCACCACAGCTCATGGCAACCCTGGATCCTTAACCCACTAAGTGAGGCCAGGGATCGAACCTGCGTCCTCATGGATACTAGTTGGGTTCGTTTCCGCTGAGCCACTACAGGAATTCCTCATTGTGGTTTTGATTTGCATTTCTCTAATGACTAATGATGTTAGGCTTCTTTTCATGTACTTATTAGACATTTGGATATCTTCTTTAGAGAAATGTCCATTCAAAAATTGCCCAGTTGTTGTTGTTATTATTTGTTTTTGGCCAAACCCACAGCATATGAAAGTTTCCAGGCTGAGGACTGAATCCAAATCACAGCTGTGACCTATGGCACAGCTGTGGCAATGCTGGATCCTTAACCCCCTGTGCCACAGTGGGGAACTCCTTCCCCATTAAAAATTTTTTTTTTACTCTTGTGTTATAATAGTTTTTAAATATATTCTAGATATAAATCTCTCATAAAATATGTACTTTGCAAATACTTTCTCCATTCTAGGGATTGTCTTTCACTTTCTTGGTAATGTCCTTTGAAGCACATTTTAAAATTTTGATGACGTCCAGTCCATTTTTTCTTTTGTTATCATACAAAAGATGTACTTTCGGTATCATATCTTAAGACACCATCACCAAACCCAAGGTCATGAAGATTTACCTCTGTTTTCTTCTAAGAGTTTTATGCTTTTAGCTGTTACATTCATGTCTTTGGTCCAATTTGAGGTAATTTTTGTATATAGTGTGAGGTAAGGGTACAAATTTATTTTTTGTTTGTGGCTATCCAGTTTTCCCAGCACCATTTCTTAGGAGACTATTACTTTTCATTTAATTCTTGTGGCACCTTGTTGAAAATCAGTTGACCATAGATGTGTGGGTTTATTTCTGGGCTCTCAGTTCTGTTCCAATGATGTAGATGTCATCCTTATGCCAGCACCACGCTGTTGTCATTACTATATAGTAACCTTTGAAATAGGGAAGTGTTAAGTCCTTCATTTTTTTTTTTTTTGGCAAGTCCTTTTTTAAGGTTGTATTTGCTATTCTTTTTTTTGGGTCACACTCACTGCATATGGAGGTTCCTAGGCTAGGGGTCAGGTTGCAGCTGTAGCTGCCAGCCTATGCCACAGCCACGGCAACACAGGATCCAAGCTGCATCTGGGACCTACGCCACAGCCCACAGCAATGCCAGATCCTTCACACACTGAGCAAGGCCAGGGATTGAACCTTTGTCCTCATGGATGCCAGTCAGATTTGTTAACCACTGAGCTACCTCGTGAAATCCCAGGTTGTGTTTGCTATTCTTAGTTGCTGGTATTCTGATAGAGATTATGTTGCATCTATGGATCAGTTTGAGGAGTATCACCATCTTAATATTAAGTCTTCTGTTCCATGAACATGGGTTGTCTTTCAGGTCTTTAGTTTCTTTCAGTGATCTCTTTTAGTTTTCAGAGGGTAAATTTTGCACTTCTTGGAGCTGCTGTTGTGGCTAACTGGGTTAAGGACCTGATATTGTCTCTGTGAGGATGGGGGTTCAATCCCTGGCCTTGCTCAGTGGGTTAAGGATCTGACATAGCCATGGCTGTGGTGTAGGCCTGCAGCTGTAGCTCTCATTCTGCCCCTAGCCTGGGAACTTCCACATGCCGCAGGTATGGCCATTAAAAAAAAAAAAAGAAGAAAGAAAAAAAGAAAAATTTTTCACTGCTTTTGTTAAATGTATTCCCAAATATTTCATCCTTTTTATGCTATTGTAATGGAATTGTTTTCTTAATTTTATTTTTGGATTGTTCATTGCTAGTGTATGGAAATTGATCTTATATCCTGCAAGCTTATTGAACATGTTTACTAGTTCTGATAGTATTTTTTTTTTTTTGTCCTTTTAGGGCCGCACCCGTGGTATATGGAGGTTCCCAGGAGCTGCAGCTGCCGGTCTACACCAGAGCCACAGCAACTTGGGATCTGAGCTGCGTCTGCGACCTATAGCTCATGGCAACGCTGGATCCTTAACCCACTGCGCAAGGCCAGGAATCGAACCCGCAACCTCATGGTTCCTAGTCAAATTCGTTAACCACTGAGCCATGACAGGAACTCTAGTTCTGATAGTTTTTTAGCTGATTCTTAGAGTTTTCTATATGCAAGATTGTGTCATCTGTGTATAGAGATATCTCCATCAGGAAATAGTCACAATGTCTACCTAAAATAATAAATGAGGGAGTTCCCGTTGTGGCTCAGTGGAAACAAATCTGACTAGAATCCATGAGGTTGAGGGTTCGATCCCTGGCCTCACTCAGTGGGTTAAGGATCTGGTGTTCCCATGCAGGAATGGCCACCATCCTGTATGAGAGTCATCTATGCTGCCTGCAGCCCACGCTGGACTACCTTGAGGCCCTGGGGCTTCTGTTCAGCCTGTTCAAGACCTCCATGTACACGGGCACCATCCCCAAGTGGCTCCGGGATGTTCTGCAGGTCCTGGGATGGACTCTTCAAATTCAGTAAGAGCAGATGGAGTCTGATGCTAGTTGTGTGCTGAATGCCCGTGCAGACAGGGATGTCCTTCAGGAGATGCCTGATGGGGTTACATGTTATTTGGGGTCAACTTTTTTTTTTTGTCTTTTAGTCTTTTTTCTTTAGGGCTGCACCCATGGCACATGGAGGTTCCCAGGCTAGGAATCTATTGGAGCTGTTGCCACCGGCCTATGCCATAGCCACAGCAACACTGGATCCTTAACCCACTAAGTGAGTCCAGGGATCAAACCTACATCCTCATGGATACTAGTTGGATTCATCACTGCTGAGCCACGATGGGAACTCCCTTTACTAGCAATTTTTTTTTTTGTAGTGACATGGCCTTTTCCCTCAATTCATTTTCCCCTCTAGAAGCACAGTAGGAAAAAAAAAAGGATCTGTATTCATGTAACTCCAAAGTGTTTTTTGGCTATTTCATTAGTAAAGCAAACATTTGCAAATATCCTATAGATTATTCTTCAAAAGGAAGAGATATTTAGCTTGTGTGTAACTTTTGGTGGGGAGTAAATTTGAGGATCCAGTTGGTTTTATTCAATGATTCGTGAATCAGCAGCATCCCACCTGGCAAGTAGGAGGTTGCTCCCTACTTTCATTTCATTCACACAGACAAATGTAAGAATGAGGTTCCAGCGTCAACAGTAAATCAACGGAGGCCTGTTTAGCCTCTGAACCTGCCACACATGGGGTTGCTGGAAGGCTGAAGACATGATTCTTTTTTTTTCTCTTTCTTTTTGGTAACCACAGTCTGTTCTCTATATCTGAGAATCTGTTTCTATTCTGTAGATAAGTTCATTTGTACCATATTTTAGATTCTGCATATAAGTGATATATATGGTATTTGTCTTTCTCTTTCTGACTTAATTCACTTAATATGAGAATCTCTAGTTGCATTCATGTAGTTGCAAATGCCATTATTTTGTTCTTTTTTATGACTGAGTAGTATTCCATTGTGCATATATGTACCATGTCTTCTTAATCCATTCATCTGTCAATGGACATTTAGGTTGTTTCCATGTCTTGGCTATTGTTAATAGCCAAGTGCTATTACAAACATATGGGTGTATGTATCTTTTCAAACTGCAGTTTGGTCTGGATATTTGCCCAGGAGAGGGACTGCTGGATCATATATTAGTTCTGTATTTAGTTTTCTGAGGAATGTCCATACTACTTTCTATTGTGGTTGTACTAATATACATTCCCACTAACAGTGTAGGACGGTTCCCTTTTTCTCACACCCTTTCCATCACTTGTTATTTGTAGACTTATTAATGATGGCCATTTTGACTCCTGTGAGGTGGTACCTTGTAGTTTTGATTCACATTTCTGAAGAGATGATTCTTTACCAAAAATTCTTTCCAAAGAAACAATGTCTCAACAGGCCAAATTCATGTTGACAGCAGGCTGGGGGACATACTGTGCCAGCCTGACCAGGGGCAGAGAGTTGGAGCTGGGCTTCTCACATGCCTCTTCCTCAGCTAGGAGCTGATGCGGGAGGAGATCTACGCTAACATGACCGAGATGCTGCTGGCCAGCATTGACCTGGGGTTGAGCTGTGGGTTGCCTTTTTCTTAATAAACGGAGCGCAATTATAGTTGATGACCTTTCCGAGGAATCCAATGCGTGACAGATACTTTAAGAGGACCACATGTGTTTATACTAGCAGAACACCTGCTTCACTGCTAAAGGTGTCCAGGAAAAGATTTGACCTTTTTTCTTTATAAAATATATATAGGAGCTCCCTGGTGGCCTAGTGGTTAAGGATCCAGCCTCGTCACTGCAGCGGCTTGGGTTGCTGTTGTGGTGCAGGTTCACTCCCTGGCCAGGGAACTTCCACATGCCTTGGGCATGGCAAATACGTGTGTGTGTATGTGTGTGTGTGTGTGTGTGTTTGAGATGTAAACCTAAGGGGCACAGGGAATTCTGTAAACAGCATAAACCAATTCCACTATCACGTGCACAAAGTAACAATACACTTTCAAGTTTAAAGTCATTCCAGATTTGCAAACGTTTCTCAATTGTTTAATAATATCAGAAATGTAGAGGGCACAGTCATTAAAAACACTCTTACTTACCATTTAAAATATTCCAGGCCAGGAGGTCCTCAGTGGGCTCAGTGGGCTAAGAACCCAACATAGTATCTGTGAGGATGAGGGCTTGACCCCTGGCCTAGCTCCATGGATTAAGGATCTGGTATTGCTGTGGCTGTGCTGTAGGCTAGCAACTGCAGCTCCGATTCAACCCCTGGCCCAGTAACTTCTGTATACCTCAGGTGTGGCTGTAAAAAGAACAAAGATTCCAGGCCATGGAGAACACCCCAGTATTTTATTTTATTTTTTTGTTATTTCTTTATTTGCTTTTTCTAGGGGCCGCACCCATGGCATATGGAAGTTCCCAGTCTAGAGGTTGAATTGGAGCTGCAGCTGCTGGCCTAACCACAGCCATAGCAATGGGGGATCCAAGCTATGCCTGCAACCTATACCACAGCTCACAGCAACGCTGGATTCCTGACCCACTTAGCGAGGCCAGGGATTGAACCCGAGTCCTCATGGATACTAGTCGGGTTCATTTATGTTGAGCCACAACAGGAATTCCCTCCCAGTACATTTTATAAATGACTTAAAGCCAAAACCTGCTAAAGAAAGCATAAATAAAAGTTTAACAAGAAGTTTGACTTATGCTCAAAAAGACACATGTACTCCAATGTTCATTGCAGCACTATATACAATAGCCAAGACCTGGAAATAACCTGTGTCCATTGTCAGAGGAGTGGATCAAGAAGATGTGGTACATATAGACAATGGAATATTACTCAGCCATTAAAATGAATGAAATATCAGCATTTTTAGCAACATGGGTGGACCTAGAAATTATCATGCTAAGTGAAGTAGTCAGACAATGAGACACCAACATCAAATTCTTTCACTGACATGTGGAATCTGAAAAAAGGACAGACTGAACTTTGCAGAACAGATGCTGACTCACAGACATTGAAAAATTTATGGTTTCCAAAAGAGACAGTTCAGGGGGTGGGGGGATGCACTGGGGTTGTGGGATGGAAATCCTATAAAATTGGATTGTGATGATCATTGTACAACTATAAATGTAATACATTCATTGAGTAATAAAGAATTTTGACTTATGTATATGTATCAATTTTAAATAAACTCTTCCTGGTGAATAGATTTAATTAGTGTAGTGGGTGAATAATGTACTTGGACCAAGGAGGGCTCAGTATCAGAATAAAAATGAAGCACTGCCAGATGATTTTGAGGGAATTCCATACCCTATTGCCACATGAGAAATGAAAATGCAGTGTGATAAAAGCATACATCCTGTGTTCCCATTAGCAAAACAACCCCCCCCCCACAACCCCCAAGACCATGAGCACATGTGTCTGAGTGATTGCTGGGTGTGGAGGAGAGTATGGAGCCTTGCAGCCTGAATGGTTGACATGGTTTTCTGGGCCAGAGCAGGGGTGGTACGAGAACATGGGAACCATAGCAACACGGGATCAAAGCTAGTTCTGTGACCTGCACTATAGCTCATGGCAACACCGGATCCTTAACCCACTGATCGAGGCCAGGGATTGAAACTGCATCCTCATGGGTACTAGCTGGGCTCATTACTGCTGAGCCACAATGGGACTTCCACAGAGCAATTTTTATATTTGCTAAAAGATAGTGAATTAGGAAAAAGCAGGGCCAGGCTTTCAATGTTTGGTGGAAAAAAGTTAGCTGAGTGAAATAATTAAAATTAACCTGGATGTTGAAATCAACACCACATTTCTACCATCTCTGCAAGTTCCTCACCCTTCATTTCAGCCCCTTCCCCCATCCCCCGGCCACCACTCATCTGCTTTCTGACACTGTACATTGGTTTTGCATTTTTATAGAATTTTGTATAAATAGAACCCTATGTATTTTGTGTGTATTTTGTGTCTGGCTTCCTTCTCTCAGCAAAATGGTTTTGAAATTCATGGATGTTGTTGTGTATAAAAATAGTTTATTCTTTTTTGTTACTAGATAGTATTCCATTGTGTGGATATACCACATCAGGTTTTACCATGAAAATGTGATTTTAACAGAAATGTTCTGTTCTCTTAATAAGAAACATCTAAAGTATTTACTTATCATTTATAAGGAAGAACCTGCCCATTATAGTAAAGGAGCACTTGCCCTCTGAAAATACATAGTATCTTTTAGAGGGAAATAATATCAATATGGCCAACCTAAGTTAGATTTATTTATTTATTTATGGCTGCATGCCCCAGCATGCAGAAATTCCTGGGCCAGAGAGCAAACTCTCACCACAGCAGTGACAATGCTGGATCCTTAACCACTAGGCCACCAGGGAACTCCCAAGTTAGATTTTTTTTTTTTAGACGAAAGAAAGGGCATTGATACTGTGGAATTTCCTTGTTTACAAGAGAGTAAAATATGGTCGTATAGGTAACAGTATTTTTTAGTGAAAGTCATGGAACTTAGGATGTAATATAGAATTAGCCACCATAACCAGAAATGTAATTCTTCAATCTAAGAAATGGTATAAATGATGGTTCTGCTTTGTGCAAATGCTACGTGCTGCTTTGCTTGAAATGCTCACAGAGCAATGACTGGCTCACCATTGGTACTGTGCCCCTGACTCCCCCACCTCTGCTAATTAGCGCAGCCAGAGTGGTCTGAGACCAGCCACAGGGCCACAGAATGAAGTCTCAGACCTTTTCTAACAAGGTCCAGGGGACCCTTGGGAAGAGGGTCACAGAAAGTTCTAGGCACAACCTCCTGGCTTCTGACTTACCTATGCCTCAACCTCAATCCTTGGCTTTCCTCGCCACGTGCCATGTCTGCCGGTTGCTTTATCAGACATTGGCCTGGGCGGTGTATCTCCTTGCAAGATACCGGGATGTGCAGCAGACGGTGTATCAGGAGATAGTGAAGAATCTGGGGGAAAGGCAGGTCCCCACAGCCGCAGACGTCTCTAAAGTCCCTTTGATCCAAGTTCTGCTTAAGGAGAACTTGAAGTAAAAGTCTCATGGAAATTCATGCCCAGACCGTGACTCTGATTCTTTATTGTAACGATCGTGCTTTGACCTAAAAATGGGTCCTAAGCACATGCTTTAGGAGGGAGGTGTTCATAACCATCTTTATTTCCTCTTGGCCTCATCAGGGTGGCAGAAAGGCTATTCTGTTTTATGGTTGGAAACACGAATTTCTTCATCAAGACCTTCAGAGCCACCCTTGAACTTTGCACCCACTCCAGACATTTGGATCACCCAGTGTCTCTCTCAGTGGGCTCCTCTGCAGACAAAGCAGATTAAGACTGTTTTGAGCTGTTTGGCTGGTTACCAGACGTGCTTACAAAACACTGTGGTCCTAGTGTGAATCTCCTAGTTGTGCTAGAGATACCAAGTAGGGAGGCTCATGCTCTTCTGGATGGGGCATCCTGGCCCTGAGAACCTGGGGCCTGGGGGTAGAGGTGGTCTGGGGCAGGGTTGAGGGGGGAGGTGGGGTTAGATGAGCAGTGAAGTTTCCTCCTCTCTTGAGGGTCCTGAATGTAGCAGCCTCTGTGGGAAATTCCATGACAAGCAGCAAAGTTTATTCAGAGTACCCGCTAAAAAGATTCTTTGAAACCTGACTTGATAATGATATTGCAAGTTGTGTTGCATCCTCAGTCTTCAGCATGCTGTTTAAACTCAAAAAAAGAAAAAAAGTAAAGGAAAAAAAGCCGGCTATGTGTTAACTGGCATTTGTCAAAGTTATATTCAGTGTCTTTGTAGCACAATCCAAAATTGAAGTCGGCTTTCTCAGAATGTATTTCCTGGAGCCCAAGTCCTAGGAACTAGTCCTTGATAAATTTCATAATTTATGGCATAAATTTGTAATGATTCCTCTTGGGAGCACAATAGCATGTTTGCTTTATGTTCTGTAAACTTTTTTGACTCTGAAACCTCTTTTCACATTCCCCAGAATATGCACTGGGCTAATCTAAGGAGCCATGGAGGTCCTTGGAGATTTCCTGGTTGAAACTCTTTCTAGAAAATGAAAATGTCAGTACATACAGACTTTTCTTTTTTTTTAAATTAAAGTATAGTTGATTTACAATGTTGTGTCAATTTCTGCCATACAGCATAGTGACCCAGTCATAAATATATATACATTCTATTTGATATTTTTTTAATTTTTTTCCCGCTGTACAGCATGGGGATCAAGTTATTCTTACATGTATACACTTTTTTCCCACCCTTTGTTCTGTTTATACATTCTTTTTTCATATTATCTTCCATCATGTTCCATCCCAAGAGACTGGATAGAGTTCCCTGTGCTGTAGAGCAGGACCTCCTTGCTCATCCATTCCATACACAGTTTTCAATGTAGTAAAGTATTTTGAAAGTCACTACTCCCTTCCTGTCCCAGTTGACTTTTCCAGGCTGTTTCCAGTGCTGCCAGGGAATGGCCAGGTCACCCAGGAGGACCTGCTTGTTGGCGGGTATCTGATTCCCAGAAGCGTGAGTGTGGCTGACCTGGCCAGGCAGGGCTGAGCAGGGGGGCTGGATTGGAAATTTGCTTCCATGGTTAGGACATCCTTGTCTCTAAGCGGGTATCTATAGGTTTCCTTTTCTCCTTTTCTCGTGCATGTTTTTTTTTTTTTTTTTTTTTATGAGGGTGAGGCTTTAGGAGCAAGGAGTGGTGTATTTGTGACTTCTCTGGCAAAAGCAAAGCCAGGTGTTTCTGTAGCACACAGGCCTCTTCCCCGTCCTCACCCCAGGCCCCCTGGAAGCTTCAGGTCCCTGGGGGAAGCATTTCTGAAGGACCTGAGTTGCCTTCTCTGTGACTGCATTGATGTTCATTCAGGATAGGATGTGAATTGAAGGGGCCCTGCCGCACAGGGTCTGGGGGCCTCTTGGGCCCTTACACGGCTCCCTGGCCTGAAGTGTCTCTGGAGCTGGGGCTCTGGCCTCTGCCCTGTGTCCCTTGATTCTGCTCTCTGTTCCCTTCTGATGAAATAGCTTGCTCAGATCCAACTGGCCCTCTGCCACTGTGCCACGTCCTTCTAGGATGAATGAAACCTTCCCTCAGGCCAAGGAGTTCCGGTCTGAACACTGGCTTTGGGTAGGAAACCTGTGACAGGGTGGGCAATTTTGGGTCCATCCCCTTTGGCTCTGGGGCTCGAAGCTGCATCCAGCAGAGGACTGCAGAACTGGAGATCCACCTGGTCATGATCCAGGTAGGGCAGGGGGCCAGGTGAGCCTACAGGTGTGGTTTGGGTTACTGGGCTCCTCTGCATCCAGACTGAGGAGTTCTCTGGGGGCACAATGGGTTGAGGATGCAGCGTTTTCACTGCAGCAGCAGATGTTCATCCCTGGCCTGGGAACTTCTATATGCATTTGGTGGGGGGAGAAAGAAGGGAAAAAATGACTTTGAAAACTTTAAATAAGAGCTTCACATTAAATCCCATATATATATATATATTTAAATATAAATTTTATGCATAAATTTATATAAATTCTATATATATATACTTTAAAATTTATTTTATTTTTGCTTTTTTCATGGCTGCACCCACGGCATATGGAAGTTCCCAGGCTAGGGGTCAAATCAGAACTACAGCTGCTGGCCTACACCACAGCCATAGCAAGTCAGGTTGGAGCCTCGTCTTCAACCAAAACCGCAGCTCAGGGCAAACACCAGATCCTTAAATCAATGAGCAAGACCAGGGGTCAAACTCACATCCTCATGGATATTAGTTGGATTCCTTTTTACTGTGCCACATCTGGGGAACTCCCCCTTTTATATGTTAAAATACCTTCCCTTCCCCCAAATAGCCATCTTTAGCCCCATGGCCACCTGCTTGGTTTCTTTCCTCTTGGAAGTCTGTGGGCAGAACTGGTGTGTGTGTGTGTGTGTGTGTGTGTGTGTAGTTGGGGGGTTCTTGAACCCAGGCACTCACACGGGAGCCTTACAAAGAGGTGAGTTGGAGTATCCAGGGAGTGGATCTCAAATATTATGGATCTTCCTATCACTAAGAGCTCCTGGAATGCAGATTCCTGAGCCCTGGCCACAGAGAGAGTAACTTTGTGGGACTGGGCTGGGCTCTGGGAGATTCTTTTTTTTTTTTTTTTTTTTTTTGCCTTTTAAGGCCTCACCCAAGGCATATGGAGGTTCCCAGGCTAGGGGTTGAATTGCAGCTACAGCTGCTGGCCTATGCCACAGCCACAGTGATGTGGGATCTGAGCCGAGTCTGCAACCTACACCACAGCAAATGGCAATGCCAGATCGTTAACCCACTGAGCGAGGCCAGGGGTTGAACTGGCAACCTCATGGTTCTAAGTTGGATTCGTTTCCACTGCGCCACGATGGGAACTCTGGGGCTCTGGGAGATTCTAGAGCAGTGGTTTGTGGGCTGCATTTGGTGTAAGAAATGCAGAAAGTGTAAGAAAGTGTGGAGTGCCTCCACCCAACTGGCGGCTGCATCTGCTTTGAGTCCTGGCCTCCCAGGTGTCCCCCCTCAGTGCTGTCACCAGGTTACCATGGAGGAAGTGACAACTGCTGTCTTAGACCCCCTCAGCACCTCCTTTTATGTGAACCAGACTTTTACATGGTTGGGTTTTCAAACACTGGGAGGCTCGGTTTTGTTAGAGAATACTTACACGCCTATCACAAAGCATTGACTTTTCTGCTTATACAGTATCTGAGTTCAGGCTGCAGCAGGAACTGAGCAGTGTCTGAAGGAAGTTTTATGAAAGCAACGCCTAGTGTAGAAAAGACGTTCCACCCCTTAGCCTTCCCTGTGGATTTGGGAAGCCTGTCATGACCTGTTGGCCATGGGAACCTTGGCCCCAGGATCGGGAGCTGCTTTGGAAGCAGGAAGGATGACCTGGCAACCGTGTCCCTTTTGACTGATGAGGAAGCTGAGGCTGAGAGTTGGAGGCACTTGCCAGGTTGCAGTGTGGCAGGTGTCCCAACCTCCCACATGTCAGGAGTCCCTCCTGCAGGTTGGCAGAGCCGGGGCTGGGCGCTGAGGGCATCAGAGAACATAAGGGGGCCTGCAGGGGGCTGTGGATGGTCAGCGTGGGGGAAGGCTGGGAGGGAAAGAAGTTGAGGGGCACAGCCAGGGTGAGGGGGGTGGCCTACCATGTGGCCATCCAGCCTCTGGGCACGTGGTGGCTGAGTGGTGTCACTTCTAGGGTGGCTGAAGCTGGCAGAAGTGGGCCCTGCAGACACTGGCCAGACCCACTGGTGCCTGAGGTGAGAGGCAGCTTGGTGTGTAAAGGATGACAGCTCCAGGCTGTGCCAGTTCATGGCCTCCAAGCCACCCTGAGCCTCATCCACAGGATGGGCCAAATACACACCCCTGGGATGTGTGAGCAGTGAGAACACCTGCTCTGTCTGCTCACAGCGACCGTGCTCAGGAAGGTGCTGGTCCATTAAGTGCTGCTGTGTGTCCCGAAGCCACGGCCCAACATGCAGAGCCCTCGTTCTACCAGAGCCCAGATGGTGGGAAGGGGGTCAGAAACCAGATGCTGGGTGGTGGTGAAGGTGGTTTTATTTGCTTGCTGCTATTAACATGCAAATGAAATTCTTGCTCCATGAGTCCTAATTTCTACTTGTGCAAGGATAGAAAGGGAATATCATCATTTGAAATTACCAGGAGAAAAGAGAAAGGAGAAGGCACAAATAAACAGTACTAGGAATGAGAAAGGAGACATACCTATAAATGCAGCAGGTGATTTTTTTTTTTTAAATCAAAAAAACACTGCAAACAACTTTGTAACCAATGAATTTTAAGACAGATAAAATGGACAATTTGCTAGGAAAAATGTACATTACCCAAACTGACTCAGTGTGAAGATATAGACCTCAAATATTAAATACCTTGATTCAGTAGTAAAAAGATCTACCCCCCAAATATTTCCAACCTAGAGAGTTTCATCGGCAAGTTTTATCAAAATACCAATTCAATGGATAACCATCATTTTCATGAGACTTGTATAACCATGACAGTCATGACCTGGAATGGATAAAAAAAGAAAGGAAAACCACAGGCAGATCTGACTTATTAACAAAGATGAAAAATACTTTAAATGAAAAAGTGGCAGGACAAATCCAGCAACATATTAAACAGAAATGCACTGTTACCATATCAGGTGTGGTCAGGAATGCAAGGATTCACCTCAAGATCAAATTCACCACAATGACAAATTAGAGAAAAATTATATGACCACCTCCCAAAATGATCGCTAAAACTCAGCACGCATTCATGAAGCAAGTCTTTTAGCATAACCATGTGGGAGGGCCTTCCTTGGCCAAATAGAGAGCATTGGTCCCAGCAGTGCAGCAAGCATGCCCATGGCCTCCTGGAAGGACGGGATGGCTTTGATGGTGCAGTAGTAATGTGTTTCCTTAAAATCAGGAACGAGACCTTCATACTGCAGAGAGAATGTTTAGAAGATGCCCCTACCAGGAGTTCCCATCATGGCGCAGCAGAAATGAACCCGACTAGTATCCATGAGGATGCAGGTTCGACCCCTGGCCTTGCTCACTGGGTTAAGGATCCGGTGTTGCCATAAGCTATGGTGTAGTTTGCAGATGCAGCTTGGATCCTGAGTTGCTGTGGTTGTGGTGTAGGCCGGCAGCTGTAGCTCTGATTCCATCCCTAGCCTGGGAAACTGCATATGCTGTGGGTGTGGCCCTAAAAGGACAAGAAGGAGGAGGAGAGGAAGAGGAGGAAGAAGAGGAAGAGGAAGGAGGAGAAGGAGACGCCCCTACCCATGGGAAGGAGCTTTTTTTTTTTTGTCTCCTGAATAGTTTCACATTTTCAGTGAGTACACACTGCCACTCAGAAAGGTAAAAAGGCCATATGGGATGTTGACCTTGGAGTGGGGGTGTTCTTGGGTGGCTGAGAGGCAAGAGCGCTAAACCCTGACCACTAGACCATCAGGGCTAGCAGGCTTCATGTAGGATCCCAATTCTTGTCCCTTTGGAGAAAAAATTCTGCAAAGAGACCGAGAGTAGTGAGGAAAGTATAGTGTTTATTAGGAGAAAAGATATGTAAGGAGACAGCCTGAGCAGGCTCAGAGAGATGGACAGACACACAGACACACAGACACACAGAGCGCCATGCACTTGGGGGTGGTTCAAATCACTTGTGTCCAGTCCTTCCAGGCTTCCCCTGCCCAATCATCTTGCTTCTTCTGGCTTTGGCCTGACTCAGGGCCTCCCTTGTTCGCATCCTTCAGCCAGGATGGATTTTAGCACCAGAGTCTCTGGGAAGTTGACAGGGTGTAATATGGTCTGGTGCCCCGCCTTTCTCTGACCCCTGAGAAACTTTCTGAGCATGTGTAGTTCTGGAGGTCTCTTTGACTCTATCTTTTATCCAATCAGGATGCATCTTTTATCTTGAAGTTATCTGTCCACTGGGAACAGATTATAGTTGTTCAGCCTGGGACCCACCTGTTCCCTGCTTCAGGACGACCCCCACGTGAAGCCTCCTTCTGCCACGTGGGGATGTGCAAATAGTCCTGTGAGGTAAGAGCAGAGGGTCAGAGGTTAGACATTGAGGTGATGGTGTCTCCATGCCACAGTGTTATAGGGCTGCCTAAGTACAGGCTGTTCAGCTTGGCTCTCTGACAGTGCCAAAGTAACGCCTTCAGCCCGGGGCTTCACTGAGCCCTGCCCCCGCCTGCCCCCCACCCCAGAGCCCCAACTCAGCAGAAGACTTATCCATGGGTCCAGCCCGGGAGACAGGCTGGAGTTGGGACGGGGAAGCTGTCTGACCTGTGACACCACATGCTGTTCAGCACTGGCTCTCTTGCAGGCTGGAGCAGGGGAGGGAAGAGTGGCTGGTCAGCCAGCCTGCTCTGTGCCCCGCCTCCCCCCAGGAGCTTACATGGTTGTGACAGGGGTCTTTAGAGCAGGTTGCCTTTTATTCCCTAAACCTAGAGATGACTTTGAACATCAGGCCATGGCCAGTTGGTGGAGAAGTTAGTGCTTTAGGCTGGTTGGTACTTAGAGGTTCTTAATAACTGGTCATTTTGGTACTATGACTGAAAAAATGCACAACATAAAAGTTGATAATTATGTTTTATTTGGCAGACATTCTGAGGACTTAATCCTGAAACTGACAACACTAATAGCCTAAACCTGGTCAGAACACAGACTGGGCCTTGAACCCATGTGCCAGGACTCAAACCCAGCCTAAACCCAGATTGGGACTTGAACCCAGAATTTTAAATTAGAATCACTCACCCAGCATCTGGAATCACTGAGGTTCTTTTTCTTTATGCCTCTTCACAGAAGGAATTCTGTGAGAGGCAAGTGATAGGCAATAAATAGATTTATTAAGATAGGACCCTTGTGAGAGATGCAAGCTGGCAGGCAGGGAGGCTCTGCCCCCAGGATCTGGTGGGCTACAGTTTTATCATCCACGGGGAGTGGGGGTCAGAAAAGACCGCCTATTCCTCTTTCTTCGAGTAGTAGTAGCTCCTCCTTAGTATCCGGTAAGGAGTGTATTCAAATCAGCAGAAGGGCGGTCCCCAAACTCCTGCCCTTGGTCTGAACCTGAATGCAGGCCTCACCCCATCCCCCGTCCAATGACTTGAGGCCTATCTCTTGCCTCCACCGGTCTAGCAAGCCTGCCTCGTTCTGATGGTCCTCTCGAGCAGTTATTAACTTACCGTGATCTCCCAAATTTCCCTAGGTTTCCCTCTCTATGGTCCCTTATTGGGACCTAGCTACCTGTGCCTCCTCCATCCCTGTCAAGCCCAGGAGTCAGGACTCTCAGGTCACTTGGAGGAACTGCTTCCAAGAGGCCAGGGAGGAGCCAGGATATGTAGGAACTTTAGTGACAAAGACCAGGTAGTTGGAACATCAAAAGATTACTGTTCATTAAAGAAAACCAGACATCTCAAGTTAAGGAATTCAGTGCTTTGCTGTGTATGGGATATGCAGGAATCTGGGTTCAATGAAATCGCCCCTTTGACGTGCATGTCAGCTCTCTGGGGCCAGCATCCTGTGCTTTCTCATCCTGAGTCCCTTTGGGTGCACTGTCAGGGCAGGTGCAGCAGGTGATGGTGGGCTTCCTGCCTCCATCCTGAGTTCCCTCAGGGCTCACTGCTGGGATGGCTGTAATGTGATGGCTTGATGGCTGCAACATCCTTGGTTTACTGCTAGGTAGTGACATTGTTCATTCACAGTACTTTCCACTTTCACTGTCAGAGGTTGGCTGCTCCTCCCTTAGAACTGTAGAATGAAGAATGTTTAAACTAAGAATGTTAAATTAAATGAAGCCTGTGGGATGCTTTGCCCCCACCTTTTGACACCCACCCCCCTGCCCCCATGTCTGCACCCTGAGGGCAGTGGCTGAAGGTTCCGAACCAATGGGAGCCCTGGAATGTCTCTCTTTTCCATTGCTCCTTTGATTCCTTCTTCATTTAGACCTACAGTGGAAGCAGTAGGGTTAGAAATTTGAACCAGCTGATAAAATGTCAGCATGTGAACATTCTGCCTGCACGTCTTTGTCCCCTGGGACTCACAGTTGCTCAGCAGACCTGCCAGCTGTTTCTGGCTAACACAGTGGTTCCGTGGGCAGCAAATGCCCACATCTCGTTTCCCTGGCTCCCTGTGGCCAGGGCCTAGGGGGAGGAGGACAGGGACCCAGGCAGGACTGTCAATTTCCTGCCTCCCAATTTTGAAGCCCTTCTCTCTCTTCTTAGTTGCTTCAACATTTTGAGATCAAAACATCTCCTTAGACTAAAACCATTCATGCTTCTGATGCCAGGGGAGCCCATCCATGTGCGTTTCATCAGCAGGAAGTAGCCTGAAGTTTTCACCTATCAGTGGACTGATGCAGACCTGGTGGCAGCGGGCGAGGAAGAGGATCCCTTCTGAGGCTTTCTTGCTCATAAACCAGCCTCTCGGGCTCTGGCAGACATTGAAATCCTTTTTTTTTTTTTCTTTTTCAAGACACTTCCGTGGGTGCCTGTATGTATGTAAGTATTTATTTATTTATTTATTATTTTTTTGCTGAACATGCAAAATGTGAAATTTTCTGGGCCAGGAATAGAACCAGTGCTGCAGCAGTGACATGAGCCAGCAGTGATGACAGATCCTTAACCCGTTGTGCCACCAGAGAACTCCATACTTTGAAATCTTTTTTTTCATTACTCAATGAATTTTATTACATTTATAGTTGTACAACAATCATCACAACCCAATTTTATAGCATTTCATATTGTGAAATCTTGATTCAGAGTAATGTGAGAAGATTTTCACTTTTGCCCACCTGAGTTGCCTTTCCTTTGAAGAAACAGCTGTTTGGAAGCCAGTGGCGTGGAATTTTCATGCCTCACATGCTGTCTCACCCTTGGACTCAATATTCAGCTCCCTGCCATCTCCTATGCATTTGCCACAGGAGGTGTGGTGTACTTATAAATCCAGGGCTTTAATACACCTTCTGCAATGTGACATCCTGACTCCATGTCAGGATTTAGTTCCAACTTCTTGTTTTTTTTGTTTTTTTTTTTTTAGGGCTGCATCCGAGGCATATGGAAGCCTAGGGGGCTAGGAGGCTAGGGGGCTAATCGGAGCTGCAGCTGCAAGCCTACACTACAGCTACAGCTACGCAGGATCCAAGCCGCATCTGCAACGTACACTACAGCTCATGGCAAGGCCAGATCCTTAACCCACTGAGCAAGGCCAGGGATTGAACCTGAAACCTCATGGTTCCTAGTGAGATTTGTTTCTGCTGTGCCACAATGGGAACTCCAGAACATTTTTATTTCAAGGAAAAATAAATACCCAAGTGGGCATCTATAGATAAAAAAATAATACTTTTATCTTCATAGTTTTATTTTAAACATCTGAACTGGAAATGTGACCATTGGTGACCACACAAGGCTCTGACTGGATGCCTCGGGCACCCAAGTGTTTTTGTCCTGTTGCTGTTCATGCTACTTACTGACCACCAATAAAAAACATGATTTTATAATATTCTCTCTGTACTATCATACTTGAGACCTCTTATTCCTGGTTCCATAGTCTTCTTTACATAATCTTTACCCACAGATCACTTTCCTATTAATACATATACTACAAATCTTTCTTCCCCTCTTTAGTTAGTCATTCTGCAAAGTAATCCTTAAAGTGTAAATAATATCTATTTCACATACCCATTCTGTTCAAGTATTAATAATATTGAAATCTGTGTGATGTTAGCTCTCATATGAAATTGTGTCATGTTATCTGACAAAATGTTGGATCACTTTGAGGTTGCAGTATCTATACTCACTTTGTTTTTTAACTTCTTAAAAAATAAAAAAAAAAATGCTTTTAGAGCCACACCTACAGCATATGGAAGTTTCAGGCTAGGGGTTGAATCAGAGCTGTAGCTGCTGGCCTACACCACAGCCACAGCAATTTGGGATCTGTGCTATGCCTGCGACCTATACCCCAGCTTGCTGTAACACTGTATCATTAACCCACTGAGGAGGCCAGGGATCGAACCTGTGTCCTCATGGATACTAGTTGGGTTCTTAGCCTCCTGAGCCACAATGGAAACTCCTATACTAACTTTTATAAACTAGATAAAATTTTCTTTTGCTTGAGACAGAAATTTTAAAAAATCGAGAAAGGTGTTTGCTGCAGCATCTAGTGCTCTAATCTGCTTCTGAAGCAAGAGTGAAATGGCAGACTCCTGAAGAACACCAGAAGCCAGGACATGAGTATGTTACAAATATATTGCATTTCTGAGACAAGACTAAGATGATGGTATAGAGGACTGGAGTTCAACTTCTCTCCTAAAACAACAACATCACAACCAAATGCTGAGCAATCTTCAATCAAATGGACTGGAAACTTTCAAAAAGATATCCTACTCCAGAAGAAAAAGAGGAGGTCACATCAAGAGGTAGGAGGGGAGATTACACAATATAAGCAACCCCATACATCCCAGGTGGGAAGCCCCACGGACTGGAAAATAACTGGTTCACAGAGACTCACCTACAGGAGTGAGGGTTCTAAGTCCCACATAAAGTCCCCACACCGGGGATCTGGCATTGGGTGCAAGAGCCCCCAGAGCATCTGGCATTGAAGGCCAGTGGGGCTTGTGCACAGGAGCTCCATGAGACTGGGGGAAATGGAGACCCCATTCCTAAAAGGCACACACAGACTTTCATGTGCACTAGCTCCCAGGGCAAAGCAAAGTCTCCATAGGAATCTGGGTTAAACCTGACTGCAGTTCTTGGAGGACCTCATGGGAAAACAGGGGTGAATGAGGCTTGTTGTGGGAGAAGGACATTGGAGGCAAAACTCTTGGGAATATTCATCAGCATGCCTTTCTCTGGAGGTGGCCATTTTGGGAAAATCTGGCCCCACCCGTAAGTCAACCTGAGAAGCCCCAGGGCAAACAGAAATCCAGGTGGGATCACAGCCCCGCCCCTCAGTAAACAGGCTGCCTAAAGTCCCCCCAGGCACGCAGCTGCTTCTAATCACACCCATAGACAAAGCCCCACCCACCAGATGTATAGGAATCAGTTCCACCTACCAGTGCTCAGTCATCAGTCCCTCCCATCAGGAAGCCTACACCAAGCCCTCATACCAACTTCAGCCACAAGGGGGGCAGACACCAGAAGTAAGAGAGGCTACAACTCTATTATCTGTAAAAAGGTCACCATGCCAAAAACCTATAAAAGTGAAAAGACAGAGAACTATAACTCAGATAAGGGAGAAAGGAAAAAAAAAAAAAGAACAGAAAAACAGCTAAGTGATCAGGAGATTCTCAGTCTCCAGGAAAAAGACTTTAGACTGTTAATGCTGAAGATGATGCAAGACATTGGCAATAAACTAGAGGCAAAGATGGATAATTTACAGGAAACACTGATCAAAGAAATACAAGATATAAAACTTAAGCAAGAAGAGATGTAAAATACAATAACTGAAATAAAAAATTCATTAGAAGCAGTCGACAGCAGAATACAGGAGGCAGAATGAATAAGCGAGGTGGAGGACAGATTAGTGGAAATCATGGATGTGGAACAGAAAAGAGAAAAAAGATTGAAAACAAATGAAGAGAGTCTCCAAGAACTCTTGGACAACGTGAAACACACCAACATCCATATTATAGGGGTGCCAAAAGGAGAAGAGAGAGAGAAAGGGACAGAAAAAATATTCGAAGAGATAATAGCCAAAAACTTCCCTAACATGTGAAAGCAACCACTCACTCAAATCCAGGGAGTGCAATGAGTACCATATAAAATGAATCCAAGGAGGAACACCCCGAGACACATATTTATCAAACTAACCAAAATTAAAGACACAGAGAAAATATTGAAAGCAGCTAGGGAAAAGAAACAAAGATCATACAAGGGAACCCCAATAAGGTTATCAGCAGATTTTTCAGCAGAAACACTGCAGGCCAGAAGGGAGCGGCATCATGTACTTAACATGATGAAAGGAAAAAACCTCCAACCAAGATTACTTTACCCAGCAAGGCTCTCATTCAGATTTGAAGGAGAAATCAAAAGCTTCACAGAGAAACAAAAGCTAAGAGAATTCAGCAACACTAAACCAGCTTTACAACAATACTAAAGGAACTTCTCTAGGCAGGAAAGAAAGGGCTACAACAGGAAACAACAATACCACAAATGACAAGGCTCACCAGTAAAGGTATATCTACAGTAAAGATATGAAATCATCCATGCACAATTATGCCACCAAAATCAGAAATTGTGAGAAGAGGAGGGTACAAATTCAGGACAATGGAGATGCACTTGCAATTAAGAAACCAACAACTTAAAAAAATCTCATATCTATATATATATATATATAGACTCATTTAAAAACTACAAACCAAAAATCAACAATTGATACAAAAACAAATAAGAAAAAATCAACTCAAATACAACAGTAAAGATAGTCATCAAACCACAAGAGGAGAGAACAAGAGAAGAAGGGAAGAAAAAAGAGCAACAAAAACAAATCTAAAGCAATTAATAAATTGGCAATAAGAACATACATATCAATAATTACCTTAAATTTTAATGGACTAAATGAACCAACCAAAAGACATAGACTGGCTGAATGGATACAAAAATAAGACCCAGATATATATGCTCTCTTCAAGAGACCCACTTCACTTCTAGGGACACATACAAATTGAAAGTAAGAGGATGGAACAAAATATTCCATGCAAATGGGAATCAAAAAAAATCTGGAGTAGCAATACTCATATCAGACAAAATAGACCTTAAATTGAAGAATATTTTAAGAGACAAGGAAGGTCGCTACATAATGATCAAAGGATCAATCCAAGAAGAAGATATGACAATTTTAAATATCTACACACCCAACATAGGATCACCACAACATATAAGGCAACTGCTAACAACTTTAAAAGGAGAAATCAATAATAACACAATAGTAGTCGGGGACTTTAACACCCCACTTACAGCAATGGACAGATCATCCAGACAGACAATCAGTAAGGAAACACAGGCCCTGAATGAAGCAGTACACCAGATGGACTTAATAGATATTTATAGGACATTCCATCCAAAAGCAACAGAATACACATTCTTCTCAAGTGCATATGGAACATTCTCTAAGACTGACTACATCCTGGGCTACAAATCAAGCCTCAGTAACTTTAAGAAAACTGAAATCATATCAAGAATTTTTTCTGACCACAATGCTATACGACTGGAAATCAACAACAAGAAAAAAACTGCAAAAAACACAAACACGTGGAGACTCAACAATATGCTACTAAACAACCAATGGATCACTGAAGATATCAAAGAGGAAATTAATAAATACCTAGAAGCAAATGACAACAAAGATATGACACTCCAAAACCTATGGGATGCAGCAAAAGCCATTCTAAGAGGGAAGTTTACAGCAATACAAGCCAACCTCAGGAAACAAGAAAAAGCTCAAATAAACAGGCTAACCTTACATTTAAAGCAACTCGAGAAAGAAGAACAGACAAGACCTAAAGTTAGTAGAAGGAAAGAAATCATAAAGATGAGAACAGAAATCAATGAAACAGAAATGAAGAAAACCATAGAAAAGATCAATGAAAGGAAATGCCTGTTCTTTGAAAAGGTCAACAAAATGGATAAACCCTTAGCCAGACTTATCAAGCAAAAAAGAGAGAGGACTCAAATCAATAAAATTAGAAATGAAAAAGGAGAAGTAACAACGGACATCACAGAAATACAAAGTATCATAAGAGACCACTATATGCAACTATATGCCAATAAAATGGAAAACCTAGAAGAAATGGACAAATTCTTAGAAAAGTACAAGCTTCCGAGACTAAACCAAGATGAAATAGAAAAGATGAATGGACCCATCACAAGAACTGAAATTGAAACTGTGATTAAAAAACTTCCAACAAACAAAAGTCCAGGACCAGATGGCTTCACAGGAGAATTCCATCAAACATTTAGAGAAGAGCTAACACCTCTCCTTCTGAAATTATTCTGAAAAATGGCAGAGGAAGGGATACTCCCAAACTCATTCTATGAGGCCACCATCACCCTGGTACCAAAACCAGACAAAGATTCCACAAAAAAAAGAAAACTACAGGCCAATCTCACTGATGAGCATCGATGCAAAAATCCTCAACAAAATACGAGCAAACCACATCCAACCATATATTAAAAGGGTTGTATATCATGTTCAAGTGGGATTTATCCCAGGGATGCAAGGGTTCTTCAATATCTGCAAATCCATCAGTGTGATACACCACATTAACCAACTGAAGAATAAAAACCATATGATCCTCTCAATAGACGCGGAAAAAGCCTTTGACAAAATCCAACACCCATTTCTGATAAAAACCCTTCAGAAAGTGGGCATGACGGGAACCTACCTCAACATGGTAAAGGCCATCTATGACAAACCCACAGCGAACATCATTCTCAATGGTGAAAAGCTGAAAGAATTCCCGCTGAGATCAGGAACAAGACAAGGATGTCTGCTCTCGCCACTACTCTTCAACATAGTTCTGGAAGTCCTAGCCACAACAATCAGAGAAGAAAAAGAGATAAAAGGAATCCAAATTGGAAAGGAAGAAGTAAAACTATCACTATTTGCAGATGACATTCTATTCTATTCTATTCCTAGAGAATCCTAAAGACTCTACCAGAAAACTCTTAGAGCTCATCCATGAATATGGCAAAGTCGCAGGATACAAAATTAACACACAGAAATTGACTGCGTTTCTATATACTAACAATGAAAGATCAGAAAGAGAAATTAGGGAAGCAATCCTGTTTACCATCACATCCAAAAGGATAAAATACCTAGGAGTAAACCCACCTAAAGGGACAAAAGACCTGTAGTCTGAAAAAACTATAGGATGCTGATGAAAGAAATCAAAGATGACACAAATAGATGGGATTGGAAGAGTCAATATTTATCAAAATGACTATACTACCAAAGGAAATCTACAGATACAATGCAATCCCTATCAAATTACCAAGGACATTTTTCATAGAACTCAAAGAAAACATTTTAAAATTTGTTTGGAAGCACAAAAGACCCAGAATAGCCAAAGACATGCTGAAAAAGAAAACTGGAGCTGGAGGAGTCAGGCTCCCTGACTTCAGACTATACTACAAAGCAACAGTCATCAAAACCAAATGGTACTGGTACAAAGACAGAAATATAGATCAGTGGAACAGGATAGAAAGCCCAGAATTAAACCCACGCACCTACAGTCAACTCATCTATGACAAAGGAGGTAAGAATATACAATGGAGTAAAGACAGCCCCTTCAGTAGATGGTGCTGGGAAAAGTGGACAGCCACATGTAAAAGAATGAAATTAGAACACTTCCTAACACCATACACAAAAATACACTCAAAATGGATTAAAGACCTAGATATAAGACCAGATACTATAAAACTCTTAGAGGAAAATATAGGCCAAACACTCTCTGCCATAAACAACAGCATCATCTTCTGCAATCCACCTCTTAGAGTAACAACCGTAAAAACAAAAATAAACAAATGGGACCTAATTAAACTGAAAAGTTTTTGCACAGCAAAGGAAACCCTAAACAAAACGAAAAGGCAACCCATAGAATGGGAGAAAATCTTTGCAGATGATGCAACTGACAAGGGATTAATCTCCAAAATATATAAACATCTGCAGCTCAATACCAAAAAACAAACAACCGCAACAAAAAATGTGCAAAAGATGTAAACAGACAATTCTCCAAAGAAGACATATGGATGGCCAAAAAACACATGAAAAGATGTTCAAAATCACTCATCATTAGAGAAATGCAAATCAAAACCACTATGAGGTACCACCTTATACCAGTCAGAATAGTCACCATCAAAAAGTCTACAAACAATAAGTTCTGGAGAGGGTGTGGAGAAGAAGGAACCCTATTACACTGTTGATGGGATTGTAAATTGGTACAGCCACTGTGGAAAACAGTATGGAGATTCCTCAGAAAACTAAAAATAGAACTACCATTTGATCCAGCAATCCCACTCCTGGGCATCTATCCAGAGTAAATCATGACTCAAAAAGACACATATACTGCAATGTTCACTGCAGCACTCTTTCCAATAGCCAAGGCATGGAAACAACCTAAATGTCTATCGACAGAGGAATGGATGAAGAAGGTGTGGTACATATACATAGTGAAATATTACTCAGCCATTAAAAGGAATGAAATACTAGCATTTTTAGCAACATGGATGGACCTAGAAACTATCATGCTAAGTGAAGTCAGTCAGACAATGAGATACCAACGTCAAATGCTATCACTTACATGTAGAATCTGAAAAAAGGACAGAATGAACTTCTTTGCAGAATAGATACTGACCCACAGACTTTGAAAAACTTATGGTTTCCTAAGGGGAGAGTTTGAGGGGTGGTGGGATGCTGGGCATTTAGGATGGAATGTTATAAAATTGGGTTGTGTTGATCATTGTACAATTATAAATGTAATCAATTCATTGAGTAATAAAATATATATATATTTTAAAATTAAAAAAAATCTAGACAAACCAAGCAACTTGAGGTGAACCTCTTATTCTACAAGGTGACCCTCTAGTGAGGTACGGCCCTTCTCATGGATGGGCACAGTGGGGGGTCACCCCTGGGCCCACCCCTCAGTCTCCATGGATAGAAAGAGAGGCAGCCAGACCAATACTGCCAAAGAAATTGAAATCCAATTGGTTAAGTCTGTACATCAACTGCCCGTTTATAGGAATACAGGATATGGGGGACATGTTAAAATTCCATGTGGATGCCATTAGCAAAATCCAGAGTATAGCAAAGTCTACGGGACAAATAATTTGTTTTTCAACAAGAAAGTGACAAGAAAAAGGGGGTTCCCACTGTGGCACATTGGGTTAAGGATCTGGAGTTGATGCAGCTGTGGTTCGGACTTGATCCCTGGCAAGGAACTTCCATGTGCCATGTGAGTGGGGGTGGGGGTGGGGGGAAGAGAAAGGGGGAACTGCCATAGGTTAAGAGATTTAAAGGATAATTAGGGAAATTAGAACAATTTGTATTTGATTACATTAAGGAAATATTGTTACATATTGTCACATTAACAAAAGTGATCTTACCTCTTGGAGGTATTCCTTTTTTTTTTAAACCTTTTTAATTTTTAAGGGCCACACCTATAGCATGCGGAGGTTCCCAGGCTAGGGGTCTAATTGGAGCTACAGCTGTTGGCCATAGCCACAGCCACAGCAATGCCAGATCTGAGCCTTGTCTGCAACCTACACTACAGCTCACGGCAATGCTGGATCTTTAACTCACTGAGTTAAGCAAGGCCAGGGATCAAACCCACAACTTCATGGTTCCTAGTCAGATTCATTTCCGCTGCACTATGACAAGAACTCTATCTCTTGGAGGTATTCCTTAAAGATATAAATATGTAATGTTTATGGATAATATGTTACAACATCTTGGATTTGCTTTAAGATAACCAGCTTGCCATGGGGGGCTAGTTATGTGTATGTGTTGGGTATGTGAATCAGGACCAGCTGGATGTTAACAGCTGGGAGCTGGTGACAGTCCATGGAGGGTTCACCTGCTCTCTGCTTTGTGTACATGAGAATGTTTCCGTAATAAAAAAGTGTCTTCAAAAGCCAAAGGCTGAGAGTTCCATTTGTGTTCAGCAGACTAAGAACCTGACTAGTATCCATGAGAATGCGGGTT
This sequence comes from Phacochoerus africanus, assembly GCF_016906955.1. Taxonomy (NCBI): domain Eukaryota; kingdom Metazoa; phylum Chordata; class Mammalia; order Artiodactyla; family Suidae; genus Phacochoerus; species Phacochoerus africanus. The sequence continues at coordinate 89,663,386 of NC_062546.1, forward strand.
TGATCCCTTGCTCAGTGGATTAAGGATCTGGCATTGTCAAAATGTGCAGATGTGGCTCAGACCTGGTGTTGCTGTGGCTGTGGTGAAGGCCTGTAGCTGCAGCTCCAATTCGACCCCTAGCCTAAGAACTTCCATATGCTGTGAGACTCTCATGGTTCCTTTGTTTTTTCATACTGTTTACAAACCAGCAAAACTGACCATAAATTAGTTTCTTTAGGGAGTGCTACCTTCTCTTTCAATAATTGTTGGAAACTATTGATTTAACTAAATTACAGTGTGCTGGGTTTGGGTGGCTCTGGAAGGCTAGGGGTCAGCTGGCCTTTGCAGCTGAGAAGCCAAGGCAGGGGAAAAATCGGGGCATCAGGAGGGAAAGGAGGAGCAGGGAGGCGCTGTCTCCAAGGAGGGGAGGAGTGGGTAAAACCCTAGGTGGGAGACAGTAGGGAGTGGTGGGGCCTGCAGGCTGTGCTCCCTGCTAGAGGTTTTCACACTCCATTTCTGAAAATGTGCTGTCAAACAGGAGGGGTCAGCACTGGCCCGGGGCTGACAGAAAAGGTGTGGGGTACCTGCTGTGAGAGCTGGCCTGGCACACTCCCAGCAGGCTGCTGCTCCTCAGTTCCTGAGGCCAAGGAGCTATGTCCATGGGGCCTGTGGGGCATGGGCAACAGATAGACTGGGTGGGGGCAGTGGGCAGCCACCAAACCAAAGGAAGAGCTGAGCTGCCAGGAACCAGGAAGGAACATCCAAGGCCTGGGTGGCCATTGGATCTCTGAGTAACCAGTGTCCCAGCTGGGGGGGGGGGGGCACCTTCCCCAAGGTGACTGGCGTTTGACTGGCTTGGCTTATGGTTGACAGGTTCCCTGACCATTGCAGGAAGGGGTGGGGGGATGCCCCAAACCTGGGCTGCCAGCCAGCCAGCATCCCAGCTCCTGGCTATGTCGAGTTCCCAGGGTGAGACTGAAAACGGCCATCCTCTAATCTGTTCCTGCAATCCTGTGCTGTGGTCACTTCCAGCCTATTGAAAGCTTGGGCAGTTTCCAATCATTTTCTTTGTTTGGGTTTTTTTTGGCTACACTCATGGCATGTGGAAATTCCTGGGCTAGGGATTGAACCTGCACCACAGCAGTAAAAATTCTAGATCCTTAACCCACTGCACTGCCAGGGAACTCTGCAATAGTCTTGGATCACTTCCAGAAAAGGAAAAACCTCAAAAACCTCCAGTTACTCACTCTCGATCACTGGTGAAAACATCCAGCTCGGTCCAAACAAACATCCCAGGACTTCACATAGAGTTGGCACCTCTGTCCCCATCTCTGGGCTGTTTTGCTAGGAGCCTGGTGGGTGGGGGGAGTGATGGGCGCCCTCTCTCTTCTCTGTCTTGTCTCTTGTCCCTGTTCCCAGGCTGCCTGGCTCCTGTGAGACTGGTCAGGAGGAGGAGGGCAGGAAGGCTCCCGTGTCAGGCAGGGACCTGGCTTCTGGCTGTTGGGTCTGGGCACCTGGGCAGGTGTGAGCACTGACCTGCCCTCCCCTGGTTTAATAAACCCAGGACTCCGGCCACAGTGCCTCATCTCCATGCAGCTTCGTGACTGTCTCTCATCCCTGGGCCCCTGGGGTCCATGTCTCTGCCTGGGTCCCTTGACCCCTCCCAGCTCTCCTGTGGCCAGAATCTAATCCCTCCTGACTTCCTGTTGTCCCCGCCCTGTGTGTCCAGTCCTGGTGGGGACTCTTTAGGCCTGATCTGGCTCTGGTCTCCTGACCCCACCGGCTCCAGGACAGAGGATCAAGCTCCCTCTGAGTGGCTCCAGAGGCCCCCCTCAGTCGGTGGGGGTGGGAGTGGGAGTGGGGGGGTGGAACTGGGGGCCTCTGCCACCCACTGCTCCTCACAGTCTTGCCTGATAAGACAGAGTCCAGGTGGAGGTCCTGGTCCCTTGGTCACCGCCCCTGCCCTAGGAGCTGGGGAGGGCTCTGAGCTGACACCGTGGACAGGACTGGCCATGCTGGGTGCCAGCAGCTGAAGTGGAGGCCACACCTGGTCTCTCTGGCTGCTTCAGACCAGGGGCAGCGTGGGGCAGGTGAGCCCTGTGCCTTCCTGGATGTGGGTGGGCTTGTGGGGGCAGGTCCTGACAGCCTGGGGGCCTCCTGTCATCATGTCTTCTAGTTACACAAAATTCTTATTCAGGGAGCTCCCTGGTGGCTCAGGGGTTAAGGACATTGTCACTGCTCTGGTTTGGGTTCCTTCTCTGGCCTGGGAATTTCCATATGCCTGTGGGGGTGCGGCCAAAAAATAAAAAATAAATAAATTGATGGAGTTCCTGCCATGGTGCAGTGGGTAAAGATCCAACTGCAGCTGCTTGGGTCACTGTGGAGGCTTGGATTCAATCCCTGCCCGGATATGGCCATAAAAAAATTAAAATAAATACACAAAGAGCTAATTTAATTGTACTATGATCTTACTCTGTGGCCTCATGCAGGGTTAATTTACAATGTTTGCTGAGTGCATGGCTCACATCTATCTTTCTTATTGTACCAGACTTGCTATTGTGCTGTTGAAAACACTTGTATACTTCCAAAGGCTTGCCTATCAATTACTGAGGATGGTGTCTTAAAAATTCCCACTCTAGGAGTTCCTGTTGTGGCTCAGCAGTAAAGAACCTGACTAGTATCCATGAGTATGTAGCTTCAATCCCTGGCTTTGCCCAGTGGGTTAAGGATCCAGTGTGGCATGAGCTGTGGTGTAGGTTGAAGATGCACCTTGGATCTAGTGTTGCTGTGGCTGTGGCATAGGCCAGTGGCTATGGCTCGGATTCGACACCTTGCCTGGAGACCTCCAAATGCTGCAAGTGCAGCCCTAAAAAGACAAACAAAACAAAACAAAACAAACAACAACAACAAAAAACAAAACCCACAAAAAACAAGGAGTTTCCACTCTAATTATGGTTTTGTCAGTCTTTGCTCCATATGCTTGAGTTCATATTACTAGGTGCTCTGAGCACCATCACGTCCTCCTGGTGAACTACTCTATTTACCATCTCTGATGCCTCCAGGTACTTTGGCCCTAAAGTCTATTTGTATCTGACAGTGACTTAGCTATCCCAACTTCATTTTATTTGCCTGGCATTTCTATTCCTATTAATTCTCTTCTCCCTGCAATCTTTTACTTTCAATCACAATGTCTTCTTATGTTTTATTTTTAAAATTTTATTATTTTTTTGAATGGTTGCACCCATGGCATATGGAAGTTCCTGGGCCAGGGATTAAATCTGAGCCACACCTGCAGCAACACTGGCTCCTTTAACCCACTGTACTGGGCCAGAGGTGGAACTCACACCTTTGCTGAGACCAGAGCCAGTGCTGTCGCAAGACCAGAGCCAGTGCCGTCGCATTCTTAACCTGTTTCACAGCAGGAACCTCCCTGTAGTTATGGTTTTATATAGTAAATACTCATTTATTTCTTTCATCTCAGCTCTTTCTTCTGGTTTCAGTTTCTGCCTTCCTGAAGTGCATCACTTAGAAGTTCTAGCAATAAAAATCTCTTGATGGTAAACTTAACTATTGCCTGGAAATGTCTTTTTTTTGTGCTAATTTTTTGTTAGGTTTTCAAACTCTATATAAATTGTGCACACTACATCATTCTTTAACCTGTGGGTTTTTTTTGTTGTTGTTGTTATTTGTTTGTTTGTTTGTTTTTGCTTTTAGGGCTACACTTGAGGCATATGGAGGTTCCCAGGCTAGGGGTCAGTCTAATTGGAGCTACAGCTGCTGGCCTACACCACAGCCAAATCTGAGCCATGTCTGCAATCTACACCACAGCTCATGGCAATGCTGGAACCTTAACCCACTGAGTGAGACCAGGGAGGGAACCTGCATCCTCATGGATCCTAGTTGGGTTCGTTAAAACTGAGACATGATGGGTTATCACTGAGCTTTCTCAATATATTTTTTTGGGGGTTATGTGTAGCTCTTTCCTTCATTTTAACTCTTTATAGTATTTCATTATATTAATACAGCACAATTTATCTGTTTTCTTGGAAGAAGAATTTCAGCTAATCTATTGTATTATAATGATTATTATTGTACATTTACTGTAAAAATTTCAAACAACCACAATGAACTCTGATGTATCCAACTGTCAGCTTATAGTCAATCTGATTGTAAGCATGTCTCCACTCACTAGGCTATTTTGAAACAAAACCCAACACGTCACTACATGTGTTGACAGGTCATAATGATTATTAAAAAAAAAACCCCAAATATCATAATAACACCTAAAAATTTGCAATGACTCATTATTATCATTAAATATGCAGTCAGTGTTCAAACTTCCAGTTGTTTCATGAATATAAATTTAAAAATAGTTTGGAGTTCCTGTCTCAGCAGTTAATGAACCCAGCTAGTATCCATGAGGACTCAGGTTCGATCCCTGGCCTCACTCAGTGGGTTAAGGATCTGGTGTTGTTGTGAGCTGTGGTGTAGGTCACAGATGTGGCTTGGATCCCAAGTTGCTGTGGCTGTGGTGTAGGCTGGCAGCTGTAGCTCCGATTTGACCCCTTGCCTGGGAACCTCCATATGCTGTGGGTGCAGCCTTCAAAAGACAAAAATAAAAACAAAAATAAAAATAGTTTGAATCTCGAAATACTGGCATTTGTGACAGAAATGGGTGCAGCATTTTCCTCCTAACAACAACATTTTCCTTATTATTTAAGATGCTTCTCTTTCATCTCTAGCCAAAAAGCATGCTGACAAACCACTACTTTTTTCCTTCTTTACAAACCTGATGAACAGGTGAGGAGCTGACCCACAAAGAGCAGAGTGTGGGCTGGGTTGTGTGGTATAACAAGAAATATATTTGTTTTAAAAATTGTGAATCACTATGATGTAGAGCTGAAACATACAATATTGTACATCAACTATACCTCAAAAATAAATAAAGCAATACTTAATATCTTCAAAAATAAATAAAATGATATCCACATAAAAAAGTAAATACAAATAAAAATAGTTGGAACCCAGGAGTTCTCTGGTGGCTCAGTGGATTAAAGGATCTGGCATTATCACTGCAGTAGCTCGGGTTGCTGCTGTGGCATGGGTTCTGTCCTGGTCTGGGAGCTTCCACATGCCACGGGTGTGGCCAAAAAAAAAAAAAAAAAAAAAGTTCGAATCCATTCAAATGAGATCCGGTCATTGAAACTGACTGATTTGTCTCTTAAGTACCTTTGACGGTTCTTTTTTTCTTCCTCCTCTTCTTCCTTTTTAAACATTTCCTTGAAATTTATCTGTTGAAGAAACCAAGGTGTTTGTCCTGTGTAATTCCTCACAATCTGAGTGCTTCTGAGCTCATCCTGTGGTGTCAGTTCACCTGTTCTTCTAGCCCCTGTTTTTCCTGTATATTGGTAGCTAGATCTCACAACTAAAACTGTTGATGGTTATTTTCTCTCAGCGTTTTGAAAATATTCTGTTTTCTTTAGGCTTTGATTTGGTTACTTCTATTGAGAAGTCTGAAATCAGTCTATTCATACTTTGTGGCAATTTATCTTGTGTTTCTGGCTATCTTTGCCCTTGGAGTGCTCCAATTTCATTATTTTTATTTTTCTTACTAACAACTTAGTATAGTCCCTAAACTGGAAGATTCATGTCCTTCATAAATTATGGAAAATTCTCAGCCTTTGCCTCCTTGAAAGTATTTCTCTTCTTCTTTCCACACACTCCTTCGGGAACTTCTATTAAACAGAAGCTGGACCTCCCAGTCTGCTTTCCAGGTCCAAACAGCCACAATGACCAGAGTGTGGGCTGGGTTGTGTGGTATAACAAGAAATATATTTGTTTTAGTATATTTGTTTTAAATATATTTGTCGTTTCTTGTAAAATGTCTAATTCCATCTCTCCTGAATGATACTCTTGGGAATTTCTTCAGATTTATTTTCCAGTTCACTATTGCTCTCTGCAGCTGACTTGCCCATTGTGTTTTCCATTTCAATAACCATCCTATAAATGCTATTTGTTTGCGTGTGTGATTTTTTTTTTTGACCACACCTACAGCATGTGGAAGTTTGTAGGCCAGGGATTGAACCCGAGCCAGAGCAGTGACAATGCAGGATCCTTAATCTGCTGAGCCACCAAGGAACTCCACTATTTGGCTTTTTTTTTTTTTTTTTTTTTTTGCTATTTTAGGGCCGAACCTGTGGCATATGGAGATTCCTAGGCTAGGGGTCGAATTAGAACTACAGCTGCCAGCCTTCACCACAGCCACAGCAACGCGGGATCTGAGCTGCAGCTGGGACCTACACCACAGCTCATGGCAACGCTGGATCCTTAAACCTCTGAGCGAGGTCAGAGATCGAACCCACATCCTTAAGGATCCTAGTTGGATTTGTTAACTGCTGATCCATGAAGGGAACTCCTGGCTCATTTTTGAGCATGCCTAGTAACATATTTTTATAGTACCTTGCTCCTTTCTCATGCTGATCCCTTCCTTTATTCTTGGATCTTCTGAAGTGTAATTTCTTTACAACTCGGATCTGCCTGTTCTCTTATCACACCTCTTGAGATTCTGGTTCAGCAGCTCACTGTCTCCTGTGGCTCTCACTCACAACAGCTTGTTCCTCACTTGTTTTTGGGTCTGGGCTGTGTGTCGCCATGGGTAGGGCTTTGGCTGTAGGACTCTGCAGCCCAGATTGAGTGGTTCCAACAAAGGCAGTCAACAGTTGCTTTTGCCTGATACCCAGAGGGTGTTCATAGCACAGAGATGCTATTTTCTTGTTTCTCAGCAGCGGGTTTCTGGACAGTCAGCGCATGAGGCCAAAAGCCTATACATACCGTCACAGGCACATTTTAAGACAATCTTCTACAGACTCTTTCGTAGACTTTTCTCCACATCCTGGGAGTACACTAGGTTCTATGGCAAAGGGGGACTTGAGGCTGCTCACTATCTGGGTGGGCCTGATAGAAGGGGTCATAGGATCCTTAGAAGTGGAAAGGGAGGCAGAAGAGATAGAGATGTGACCATAGAAAGTGGTCAGAGAGAGGCAACGCTGCTGGCCATGTGAGCCAAGGGATGCAGGTGGCCTCTAGAAGCTGAAAGAGCTACAGAAGTGGTCTCTCCTCTAGAATGAAGCATTTCTAGATATTGCCTAGCAGGGTTTTCACTTTACATGCGGAAGCCCCTACCTTCCCTCCTGAAAGAATCATTCTATCTTTATCCCTAGGCCCTTTTTGTTTGGGTCTCTCTGCATTGTATTCTTCCTTGATCCACAAATAAAGATGGAGGAGGAGATGAGGACAAGTCCACTCTCCTGCATGGGGCAACTTTTAGAACAGACAGGGCTAAAAAATGAGGCTATGAATTTGACCTTGATGGGTCCTAAGGTTGCTGTCACACAGGACAGCCCTGTTAAAGGGATGGCCTAGAAGGGGAGGAAGACTGTGATCACGGCCTGATGCATGTGTTATATCAAGGCTCTTGCTGAGCTCTTGCATCATAGAAACTGTCTCTAGAACTCTCTGGTTTGTTCCATCCTTGGACTATGAGGATTTGGCTCTGCTTTGGCCATCCAGTGGGATAGGACAGAGGGAGCAGAAGTCTGAGCAGAGTGGGATGGGTGCTGGCCCTTGGGGCAGGTTACTTTGTGAGGCTGGTAAAATCATGAGTGCTCCTGGTACCAGCGTGGATTTTAAAATGTCAGGCGTGTGGTTCTATTAACGCTCCCACACGTGGATTTTAAATTATAGCCTCAGGGGATGGCAGCATTGTTTGCAGAGGTCCTCCTGGTTCCCCAGATCCTCAGTGGGGCTAGAGAGGCAGCATTCAGGGGGCCCCTGCTGGGATGTGATGTTACCTCCTGGGTGTTTGAAATTGCCTTCTGTGTGAAAGTAGGGCCAGAACACTTTTCATTTAAAACGATATTTTTAAAAAGGAAATGAAACAGTGTTTTGGCTTTTGGTAGAGATGGAGAGAAGTAACGCCTTCTCCAGGGTGTGAAAACATTTCCTTAGATAGATAATTCCCAAGGAGAAGCACAGGGCTCCCGGAACAAACAAGGCCGCCTCAGGGAGGGAGGCTGTGGGGAGCCCAAGAAGGTGACCGTCTGGGGAATAGGTGGCATCTGCTCCAGTCCCCTCTCACCTGTGTCCTAATCTGCCAGATGCATGTTCTCTAGCCCTGCTCCCATCCTCATCCTGCCCAAGGCTCCTGGGGTGGGAAGTAAGGCCCCGAGGCACCACCCATTTGAGGTGGGCTTGGGTCCGCCCAGACCTCAGGGCTGCCCAGTGCTTGACCTTGCCATCCATACCAGGGATAGGAATTACTACTTTGCCAGATAAGGATTAAATAAGATCATGTTCACACAGCATTTGGCGCAGAGCTGGGACGCAGTAAAGGCTAACTCTGTGTGTCTTTCCCACACTGCTTAACAAAGAGGTCTCACAAAATCCCTGCTCCATACAATTTGCAGCTAATTGCACATGAGGTGCGAAGCAGTCTGAGTTCTGAGTCCCAGTTCAGGCGGGCACAGGGGCTGAGGACAGGAAGCGTGTGCATCATTAAGGGTGGTCCCCAGGGACTGAGCCATCACATAGTCATGGTCCAGATGGGAAATGAGATCCAGTGGTGGTGCTGGAAACCACTCGAGTGTTGGGCTTGGGCTGGGTGTCTGGCCTCTGCCCTGCTGCCAAGCTGCAGAACTATGTGAGTGACAGGATCCCCGGCCTGGGCTCCCCAGCTGGTACAGCACTGACCTGCTGGAGCTGTTCTCTGCTGCTGTCTGGTACATGGGAAAGTTATAAATGTGTTATCACAGCTCCTGGGTCTGCCTTACTCCTTCTCCCTGCCACCCCCCCCCCCCCCTGCATCTTTTCTCTACTGTAGGACCTCCCTTGACTGGCAGGTCCTGAGCTGCAGCACCTCCGCTGCACCCCTCTCCCCTCTGTTCTGATGCTGCCACTGCCCGCCAGGCATCCCTCCAAGGAGACTCTGAGGGGGCTGCATTTCTGGTCACGCCCAGGAGCTAATTTGCCCCACCCAGCTCACAGGAGCTGGTCAAATGTTTTAAGCTACCTCTGAAACCAGCCATGGCAGTACTTACATGCTGGAAACCAGCAAACGCTGCCGCAGTGCCTTCTGAGGCCAGCCACCCAGAGTTGAGCCACATTGTACTTCATGGGTCACAAGTGTCCTCACTCAGCACCAGATAGAGCTCTGAGTCCCTGGCAGCCTCACTTCTAACCAGCTTGCTACCGAAGTGGGCTCTCCTCGTCCCTTGGGTGTGGCTGTTTGCTGGGATTACAAACAGGACTCAGGAAACCCTGTCCTGATAGTTGTAGTTTATTGACACAGGGACACAAATCAGAGTCAGAGGAGAGGGACATTAGAGTGAGGTCCCAGGACGCAGTATCTCCCCAGATGTTCTCAGGTGATAAACACAGTGCGGCCGCCCAGGGCATCTCCCCCGGCCTCCGTGAAGACTTCTTGTTGGGTTTCCTCAAGTAGTCAGGATAGTTAAACTGGTGCCCAGGTGACTCCATCTCCATCCCCAACTCTGACCCCCAGGTCAGGCTGATATCAAGTCCCAACACTGTCATCACATGCTTGTGACGGCCTTGTTAGCACTGACCACCAGGTATGGTCCAGGGGACCCGTCATGGAGAAGCTCAGGAAATTCCAAGGGCTTTCTGGAATTCTAGGAACCAGGGATGAAGGCCAGTCAGTCTCTGTTACTCAGCTCCACATTGGCGCCCCCTCTCCCATTGCACTCTTCTGAACTTCCCCACTGGGCAGGGCAGACTTATTTTCTCCCTCAGGCAAGGTCACAGGTTGGTGGCAAGCCTCCGTTCAGGGGTCACCCTTCTAAGTGGGGGATGGGGTGGGATAGACCATAAAGGGGGGATCACAGGATGTGAACCTTGACCCCTAACCTTCATCTTTTGCTACAGCTCTGCACTGGCCTTCACCGGGGCTCTGGGAGCCATGCCCCCACCCCCCACCCCCTGTGGGGGTGCGTCTGCTGCTTCAGGGGAGGGAAGCTGGATAAGGCACCAGGTGAGGCAGTTTTCATTTGGGCGACATCACACTTTCCTCCCAAGGGAGTCTGCTCTTCTCTCCTCCTTTTGTCAACTTCTTCCCAGTGTGCTCAGGCTCTGGCACACAACCTGGCCTGCAGGACACTGGCTCTGAGCCTGAAGAGCCTGGATCAAATGTATTCAGAAATCAAGAGGTGGAGCACCGTTTGTCTCAAAAGCAATGTCTCCTATGAAGTACCTACTATGTGAGAGTTCGTGAGGAGGGAGAGTGTATAAAGCTTCAGAACATGGAGTTCCCACTGTGGTACAGTGGGTTAAGGATCTGGCATTGCTACAGCTGTGGCTCAGGTTGCAGCTGTAGCTCAGATATGATTCCTGGCCCGGGAACTTCCATATGCTGTGAGTGCAGCCAAAAAAAAAAAAAAACAAACAAAAAAAACCCCAACCAAACAAACAAAACCTCCCAAAACAAAACAGTGCTGTCAAGTGGAAAGAAAGTGTGAATCACATGGGCAATTTAAAATTTTCTCGCTGTCACACTGAAAAAGTGAAGAGAAGCAGGCCAAATGAATTTAAATAATGTATTTTTTTAAACTCAGTATACCCAAACTATTACCATTTCAGTATGTAACCAATATAAAAATTATTACTGTGATATTTTACATTTTTTTCAAATGTTCAGACCTGGTGTCTGTTTTGTGCTTCGGCACATGCCAGTGTGGACCAGCCACAACCCAAGGGCTCAGTCACCTCTGCCATCTTGGACAGCACAGGTACACGTTTATATATGTATAGTTATATATTTAATTTTTTATATATTTAATTTTTTTTTTTGCTTTTTAGGGCTTCACCTGTGGTATATGGAGGTCCACAGGCTAGGGGTCTAATCGGAGCTACAGCTGCCAGCCTACGCCACAGCCACAGCAACACCACATTTGAGTTACATCTGAGACCTACACCACAGCTCACTTAACCCACTGAGCAATAGAGCAATGCCAGGGATTTAACTCGCAACCTCATGGTTCCTAGCCAGATTCATTTCCACTGCGCCACAAGGGAAACTCCTAAATATATTTAAAAACTGTATGTATTACATATTTTTTTCTTTGGTGTTATATGTCTGTATGAATGTATTTTCTTCTCTGGGGGAAAAACTCTGGGGAAAACCATCTTCACGAGGCCTCAAGCTCCATCTGGCCAGTTACCAGCCCTCCTGAGCCACTATTTCCTCTTCTGTGAAATGGGGGGAATCACACCCACACAGAATTGTTAGGGGTGGGGGTTAAAGAAGATACTCCACGAACGGGGTGCACTTGTGCCTGTAGACAGTTCTCTGGCTCTGCTCTCCTGAAACCCTCTGCATCCCTGCCCCAGGTCTGCCCCATGCAGCCTCTGGGGGTGTTGGTGTAGAATCGGGGAGGAGGCCCCTCCCCCACCCTGAGCCCATCTGTCCGCTCACCTTGAGTCTCGGCAGCTGGGTACTTCCCACCATCCTGTCTCTTGGTCCCCTGACAGCTTTCTCCTTGAATGCCTGCTGGCATTTCTGGCTGCACCCGTTGAGGACAGGATTTCCCAGGACCTTTGCCTTCCTTTGCTTTCCTCTCTCAACCACCACCACAGCCTCTGCTGCTCTTCTGACCTGACTCTTCAGATAAGAAACCAGAGATTCAGAGACGTGGCTTTGCTCGCTCAGGCGTCATAGTGATGATGATTCTCAGGTTCCGGGGTTCGCAGAGCTTCTACTGTGCGCCGTCTGCCCCAGAGGCCAACACTTTCTGCACTGCCTGTTGCTTCTAAACTGTTGCCCAGCAGGTCAGGCGGGAGGCAGGCAGGGATGGAGAGGTGGGCGCCGACCTGGGAGGCGCACATTCGCATCCTACCACGAGGTGGCGCTGCCGGCCGCCCGCCCAGGCTGCACTGGAGAGCCGCGCCCAGTATGGCCCTAGCTGCTGGATCCAGTTATCCTGGAAGTGGGCGGCAGGCCGGACCAGGAGAACCCCTTAGGCCGCCGAAGCTCCGGGAGGAGTTAGTGTTTGGAAACCACTGGAGCCTGAGGGGACTTGGAGGTTCCCTGGCTTCCAGCTTACATTCTGGTTTCTCAGAAGCTGGAGCAGTGAAAGGTGATGGCTGCCCAATAAGACACTGGAGGACAGACCCTAAACCAGCTTCTGGGAGGGGTCCACGGAGATAATCTTGGAAGTGTGGGGTTAAGTTTTAGGGCTTTTTCCCTGTAAACTTAATTTTGAAAAATTTCAGACTTATGAAAGAGTTGAAAAAGCATTACAAGAAACATCCATTTCAACCTCACCTAGGTCACTACTTGACATGTGGCCACACCTGCTTGTCTTTTTCTTGTGTGCGCATAGGTGTGCATGTGTATGCACATGTTTGCGTGTGTGGGTGGGCCTTGTCAAGGTCAGTTGCAGACAGGACACTTCTCCCATCACTGCACACACCTTTCCTAAGAGCAAGGCCAGTCCCTGATGTGACCATGAGGCTGTTCCTTGTGGTTTTACTTTTTAAGAAAAGAAAGGAAGGGAAAATGTATCTGCCTTAAAACTTGAAAAATCTGGAGTTCCCATTGTGGCGCAGTGGAAACAAATCTGGCTAGGAACCATGAGGTTGCGGGTTTGATCCCTGGCCTTGCCCAGTGGGTTGGGGATCCGGCATTGTAGCGAGCTGTGGTGTAGATCACAGACGCAGCTCGGACCCCACATTGCTGTGGCTCTTGTGTAGGCCGGCGGCTACAGCTCTGATTAGATCCCTATCCTGGGAACTTCCATATGCCATGGATGCAGTCCCAGAAAAGACAAAAAAACAAAAACAAAAACAAAACAAACAAACCAAAAATAAAAACAAAACCCTTGAAAAATCCCCAGGGAGGTCTCATGGCCAGGAGTGAAAACATTAGGATGCCTCATGTTTAAAAGATTCCCCTTCCTTCCCCTGCTCTGAGAGGCATCCTGGGCTTGGAGGGAGGAGGTGGGCTGTTCCTGCAGACAGGCTGGGTCTGGCCCACCATCACAGGGTGGATTCATGGAAGGCACAGTCCCTGGGGCCCAGCTCTGTGCTGGCCTGACGCCAGACTTGTGCCTGGGACCTTCTGACCGTGGGCACTGCCCACAGCTGCCCCCAGGAGTCCGGCAAAAGGCCTGGGAGGGTGATTCTTAGAGCAAATGGTCGCTGGGGCAGAGCACTGAGAAAGTCTGTTTCCGTATCAAAGAGCTGAGGTGTAAGCTGGTGGTCAGCGTTGAGGGTGAGCACTGCCCCTGCTTAAAGGAAGCAGGGAGCAGGAGCTCTGGAGAGGGGGTTTGGAGGCAGATTTTCCTTGTGGAGAAGATGGGGGAAGCAGGGCACAGAGCTGGCCTGAGGCCCACTGTTCCAGAATCCAGGCTCCAGCTGGCTGCACGGGAGGGGCGGTGAGGAGCTGCTGTTTTGCTGGAAAGAGAAACTTCCATTTAGCACACGTGGATGCCAGCTGGAGTGGAAACCTCTAAGGGGCAGCTACCCCACCATTTCCCCAGCCATGGGGCTGTGTTACAACAGCTGGTGCCTCAGTGGAGAACAGGCGGGCCCTTGGGAAGTTAGCCCCCCAACCCCCACCCACCCTGTGTCGCTGCCTACACCTTCAGTGACCTCTGAAAGGAGTCTCTGAATTTCCATCCCTCCAGCCTGTCCTGGTCAGTCCTTCCCAATCACATACGAGACCAAGCCTGATTTCCTGAACTTGTGACATTTGAGTGCAGACCCTGGCTAAGTCTGACCTTGCTGCACAGGAGAAGAAGACACACACACAGTTCTAGGAAAAAAAAAAAGGATACACAGATACACTCAGGCCTGCACCCAGCCAGCACAGAACTTCCGGAAATTCATTCAAATGAATTGGGTCTTCACCTGGCACTGACTAAGAAGGGGATTTGGTGGCACCTGGTCCATCCCACAGCCCTTCAGGTGCCCCAACTGACCTGTGCTGGTCTCCTCTCTGAGTGAGGGGAGAAGGGGCCACCTTTGCGTTCTCTAGGGCGAAGCTGTTAGTTGTAGGCCCATGCCTCCTGGTGGGCCCTTTTCTTCTGTGCCCTGAGGCAGGGTTATTTCGGGGGGTTATTCCTTTATCTAAAATATGGCCAGGGAGGGAATTCCCATTATGGTGCAGCAGAAACGAACCCGACTAGGAGCCATGAGGTTGCAGGTTCGATCCCTGGCTTTGCTCAGTGGGTTAAGGATCCCGTGCTGTCGTGAGCTGTAGTATAGGCCACAGATGCAGCTCAGATCCTGTGCTGCTGTGGCTGTGGTGTAGGCTGGCGGCTATAGTTCTGGCCCCTAGCCTGGGACCCTCCATATTCCATGGGTGCGGCCCTAAAAAAAAAAGCAAAAAAAAATTAAAATATAGCCAGGGATGTGGGGCAGCTGGTTACCTTTCTTTCTTTTGCAGCACAGTCCTAATTTCTTCTTCTTCCTTTTTCTTTTCTTTTCTCTTCTTTTCTTTTGTCATTTTAGGGCCGTACCCACAGCATATGGATGTTCCCAGGCTATGGGTTGAGGCGGAGCTATAGTTGCTGGCCTACACCACAGCCAAGGCAATGCCAGATCTGAGCCATGTCTGCAACCTACACCACTATAGGTAATGCCAGATCTTTATTCCACTAAGTGAGGCCAGGGATCAAACCTGTGTCCTCATGGATCCTAGTTTGATTCATTTTGGCTGATCCACAACAGGAGCTCCCCAGTCTTAATTTCTTTGCAAACGCACCACCACCCACTTTTGCCCACCACGTGTCAGGGCCACACCAGGAGGGAATTCAGTAACAACCTTGTCTGCATCCATGTCTCAGGGGGCCTGGCCCTGATAGACTCCTGGGGCAGACAGATAACTCTGCTGGAACCTGGGAGTGTCAGCCCTCCATTCCACACATGCTCAAGGTGAAGCTGATGAGTAACCCCAGGGCTGAAGTGACACTGAAGGTTGCCTGCCTGGCCACTGCCACAGAGGACTGATTCTCTAACTTTTCAGTCTCAGGAGCTCAGTCAACTCTTGAGGATTCTAAAAGGCCCAGAAAACCTTTAGCTGATGTGGACTGCATCTACAGATATTTAGCATCTTAGAAATGAAAACAGAAAATTTAAAAACATTCATTCCTTTCACTGAGTGATCATCAACTGAAAACAGTCATGTGTGTGTATATATACATATACATACACACATATATATACAGAGAGAGAGAGTGGGAGCTATACCAAAACCTCATGGTAACCACAAACTGAAAATCTATAATAGATACACACCCAAAAGAAAAAGGAATCCCAACCCAACCCTAAAGAGCCATCAAATCACAAAGGAAGAGAACAAGAGAGGAAAGGGGAAAAAAAAAAAAGAACTGCAAAACCAAATCCAAAACAATTAACAAAATGGTAATAAGAACATACATATTAATAATGACCTTAAATGTAAATAAATTAAATACTCCAACCAAAAGACACAGACTGGCTGAGTGGACACAGAAATAGGACCCATATATATGCTGTCTACAAGTGACAAACTTCAGACATCGTGCTTTTATTCTCTGGCCCTTAGAATCCTCTGCTGCTTTTAAGTGTGTCCACTGCTATTGGTCACTTCTCCTCCCAGAAGCTGCAGGCTTTAGGACTCTTCACCTGCCTAAGAATGTGTACATGCAACAAAATGTAGCTGGTCTCGGTGAGAAATAGCTGAAAAGAATTCACCTGAGTGAGTCTCACTAAAGTGTAAATGACTGCCAGCCCCATAGCTGCCAGGAAAAACCTGATCAGAAGAGGATGCATGCTCATACAAATACTCCTCTCCCTGTCTGCTTTTCTAGCCATGTGACACTAGAAAGGACACTCTACCACCTGTGGGAGTGATTGTTGAGGTCCTTAGACTACAGCTTTCTGGACTCTTTCTGCCCTTTGGAGCTGCTTCTCCTCTTCTGCTTCTAGGCCTTTAAAATGACTCCCCCACCTCCACTGGGAGAGTGTAGGGACCCCAGGAAGTGAGACTTGAGGACTGTTGGTGTCCAGAACCCCACAGCTTAGCACCACTGTTTCCTGTCTGTGGGGCTGTGCCCTCCCACCACCGAGACTAAGTGGATATGCAGAACTGGTGCCAGGCTTGGCACTTGACCTGCGGCCCCGGAGCAAAGGAGCCAAGTGCCTACCTGGGGGCAGGATGTGTGCGAGGGCTGGACAGGCCTCACCCCTCCTTGATGGATTTAGGTTTGCACTGAAGCTGCAAGGCTCCAAGATTTGGTCTCAGGATCTCTTTTCAGTCTTCAGCATTATTGAGGACCAAGGAGCTTCTGTTTATGTGGATTAAACATCTTCCTATTCTCCCTGTTTGAAACCGAGGAAGTTTAAAATCTTTATTAACTCATTTATAACTAAGGCCATTCTATGTAAACATAGACAACATATTTTTGGTAGAGAATATATATTTCAAAAATCAGTTCAGGAGTCCCCATCATGGCGCAGTGGAAACGAATCCAACGAGGAACCATGAGGTGGTGGGTTCAATCCCTGGCCTTGCTCAGGCCGTTAAGGATCCGGCATTGCTGTGAGCTGTGGTGTAGCTCACAGACGTGGCTTGGATCTGGCATTGTGTGGCTGTGGTATAGGCTGGCGGCTACAGCTCCGATTAGACCCCTAGCCTGGGAACCTCCATTTGCTGCAGGTGCAGCCCTGAAAAGACAAAAAGCCAAAAAAAAAAAAATCAGTTCAGTGAGGAGGGGCGGTCTGCATTTCTGCGCATCTCTTTGGTATCTGGCTTGAGGGAGGATGGCTGGGTCTTCCTGCAGCCTCTGCCATCACTGGGTGGCCCTAGGTTGTTGGGGCTGAAGACTTTGAAGAAATGAGTATCTGGAATAAGGAGCATACGTCCTTTCATAGCCTTTTCTGTCAGTTGTACACCTGCTTTCTTGTTGGCCTCACCAGAAAGTGACAGGTAGTGTTTTCTTAAAGGTTAATTTCAACGCAGAATCTGAAACTATTAATCCTCCGTTTGTCTTTAAACCGCTGGTCTAAACTGCACTTTGGACAGGTCTTTGACTCATGCATATAATGTCACAAAGATTCACCAAGTTATGCAGTGCTCCCCAATGTTGACACTTTTCATCATTGCAATATTTAAAAAAACAAATTTGAGGACGTTGCCTCCCATCTTACAGAAAATTCCTCAAATATTTGGAGGCTGTCAGGCTCAGGATGGCAGAGAAGAGTTTTATAAATTTCTAATTTTTACTTGAATGCTGGATTATTTCATTGGTATCAAATACAGTCATTGTTTCCCTTGAAACAACAAGCTCACTTTGTTCCTTTTCGAAGAAATGTCTGTCAGATACTCAAGTCTGAATATCCATTGTTTGTTTGTCAGTCATTCTTTTAAGTTAAATGAGATTTCATTCTTTCAAGTAAAAACGTTATTTTGTGAAAAAAACTCACACCGCAAACAGCCCTATAGGTGTTCCCTCCGGGCATCATCGGCCTGGGTTATGCTGTAGAAGAGCCCTAGCCAGCCCGAGTTCCTTATACTTAGTATTTTTTACTGATTCATCAGGGATAATCTTTCTTTAAAATTCTTTTTTGGAGTTCCCGTCATGGCTCAGTGGTTAACGAATCCGACTAGGAACCAGGAGGTTGCGGGTTTGATCCCTGGCCTTGTTCAGTGGGTTAAGGATCTGGCGTTGCCATGAGCTGTGGTGTAGGTTGCAGATGTGGCTCGGATCCTGAGTTGCTGTGGCTGTGGTGTACGCCTGCAGCTACAGCTCTTATTAGACCCCTAGCCTGGGAACCTCCATATGCCACGGGAATGGCCCCAGAAAATGTAAAAAGACAAACAAACAAAATAAATAAATAAAATAAAATTCTTTTTCTTTTTTTTCTTTTTAGGGCCACACCCACAGCATATGGAAGTTCCCATGGGCAGGCTGTCCAGGCCGAGGGGTCGAGGCCGAGAGCCCCCAAGACACTGGATATGCAGGGATGTGCCCCTCCACCTGGGGACTTGGGGACAGCCAGCTCTCCTGGGCTCTGTTGCTTACCCTTTGCTCCAAGACCAAAGCCTCCCAACCTCCTTCCACAGGAGCAGTTTTTTTTGGGGGAGTCCCCCCAGTTCCCAGCAAGGCCTCCAAGAACTCACAGCTCCCAGACTCTTGCCCAGTCCTGGCTCAGTCCTGGACAGGACCCTGGGGATGGGGCTGGGCAGCAGGCACCTTACCTGTTCAGTGACCAGCTCCTTTCCACTCATGGACACATGGCCAGCCCTCAGGTCTCAGGGAGCTGCTGCTTCTTTTACCCAGGAAAACAGCCCCAATCCAGAGCCCTCCCACCCACCACGTATCCCTCCACGCCAGCCTCCCAGCCCCTTAGCTGCACCAGGACTGTCACATGGATGGATGCGGTTATGTTTGCGAGGCCTCCGTGGGCGGGACTTCCAGACCTGAGCTGTGCAGGAGGACCCAGAGCCATAGGCAGTGAATACAGGCAGGAGCCGGTCACCCAGCACCTGGGGTTCCTGAGGAAGTTTTCAGATCCTTAGGGCGCATGTGTGTATTGAGCACATGCAGAAGCTTGAAAATCTCTGGCTGAAACTTGGGGTCACCAATCCTACACTGTGGGCCCTTGATTCCCAGTCATTAAGAAAATGTGCTGGGAGTTCCTGTTGTGGTTCAGCGGTAATGAACCTGACTAGTATCCATGAGGATGCGGGTTTGACCCCTGGCCTCAATCAGTGGGTAAAGGATCCAGCCCTTGCTGTGAGCTGTAGATCACAGACACAGCTCAGATTCCCTGGTGGTAGCTGTGGTGTAGGCTGGCATCTGCAGCTCCAATTCAACCCCAGCCAGGGAACTTCCATATGCTGAGGGTGCAGCCCTAAAAAGACAAAAGACATTTTTTAAAAATAAAAAAAGAAAGAAAATGTACAGTTCCATTTATGATACAAATGGGGACCAGCCAAAGTCCGAGTGGGTGTAGAGCAGGGGTGTGTTTGGAGAGCACTGCCGACCACATGGATAGAACAGGGCAGGAACAAAGCTGGCCCATTCACTGCTCAGGCCTGGACCCAGAAGTCATCTGGAGGGGCATTTCCCTAGCACCCCTGCCAATGGACACCCACTGCTGCCTTCCCTGGTCCTCAGTTCCTCTGCTGGCAGAGATAGTCTCATAGGCTTGGTGACTCTGGCAGAAACACCTGCTAAGCCAATCCTGAGTTGTGTCACCTCCCTTGGCTACCAGGGAGTGAGGAGGACAAGGCTTGGCTTCTGCCTCAACATAGTGGGAGGCAGAGCCTGGCCCCCACCAGACAGAAAGAACACTCCTGGGGCTGGGTAATGCCAAAAAGCTGGTGTCCTCTGCCATGGCCAGGAAACTGTGGTATTTTAACCAGTTTAAATGACTGGTTAAAGAACTCTGTATGTTTATGTATCTATGTTGTTGATGATTACATATAGCATATATAATGCATTTACTATACATGTTATAACATAGTGCATAATATATACACTGTTCAGAGCTGAACATAAAAGATTATTTTTACTCTTCATAGTCTTTTATTCTTTTTTTTAATTTTTAGGGCCATGTCCTCCACAAGTGGAAGTCCCCAGGCTAGGAGTTGAATCAGAACTACAGATGCCAGCCTATGCCACAGCCACAGCAACTCGGGATCCCAGCTGTGTCTTTGACCTATACCACTGCTCACGGCAACACTGGGTCCTTAATCCACTGAGGGAGGCCAGGGATCCAATCTGAGTCCTCGTGGATACTAGTTGGGTTCATTACTGCTGAGCCACGACGGGAATGCATCATAATCTATTAAAAACACAAGTGTTTGCTGGATTGTGGCAATGCCAGATCCTTAGTCCACTGCATCAGGCCTGGTATCGAACCCTCCATAGCGACCCACAGTCAGATTAACCCACTGTGCCACAATGGGAATTCCTGGAGCTCACTGTTTATATTGTTCTTTTGAGCTCTTGCTATCTGAGTTCAGAGAAAGAACCTGTGGTAGAAGTACCCGTGGAAACAGTCACTCTCAAATCTGCTTGATTTTGGAGTTCCCGTCGAGGCACAGTGGAAACAAATCTGACTAGGAACCATGAAGTTGTGGGTTTGATCCCTGGCCTCACTCAGTGGGTTAACGATCTGGTGTTGCTGTGAGTTGTGGTGTAGGTCGCAGACGTGGCTCAGGTCCTGCATTTCTGTGGCTGTGGCTGTGGCCAGCAGCTGTAGCTCTGATTTGACTCCTAGCATGGGAAACTCCATATGCTGCGGGTACAGCCCTAAAAAGCAAAAAAAAAAAAAAATCTACTTGATTTTATTCATTTTGAAAGAAATGTATCTTCTGGTGGCATCGGAAGTTCTAACCTTGGATTTCAAGATAGTGATGCTCACCGGGAAAGCTCTTCATACCCACTGAAGAGAATACATAGTTTGAGAATGACCAAGGTTTATGTCAGAGCTTGGAATAAGCGTGAGCTCCGTCTAATGGGGTTTGTCCCAATGCTGGGACAATCAGATAAATAAGGGCTCAGACCATTCATTTGGGCTCCACATGTGCAGTCACCCTATTTTAAGTTCTGTGCTAGGCACAGCTGACAGAAATGAAGGCTACTTGGTTCTGCATAGGCAGGTTACAATCTGGTGGAGGAGACAATACATAATTAGAATGTTATGATGAGCTTACTTCTTAGGAGGTGCTGGTGGGTGTGAAGTCCCAGAATAGACTCAGGGTGTCTTTCTAGAGAGTTGATTTCATTCCACAGGAAATAATTTAAAATTAAATAGTTTATAATTAAATATAATAAAAACACGTGTGGGAAAAAACCCACTTGGATATATTATGGAGTAGAACACAAAATATGAAGTGGATATTAGTGAAAATTGTGGAGTAGGACTTGTGAAATTTCTGTCTATAAAAGCAATGAGAAAACTGGCAAAGGGAATTCCTGTTGTGGCTCAGCGGGTTACGAACCTGACTAGTATCCATGAGGATTCATGTTTGATCTCTGGACTCACTCAGTGGGTTAAGGATCTGATGTTGCCATGAGCTGTGGTGTAGGTCATAGGCACGGCTTGGATCCCGCATTGGTGTGGGCCAACAGCTATAGCTCTAATTAGATCCCTAGCCTGGGAACTTTCATATGCTGCCCCTGAGAACAACCCCCCCCCAACCCCAAAATAGGAGAAAACTGGCAAAAATGCCAGAATCAACTTTTTCAGAACTCTGGAAATTAACCACAGGCTTGCAAAAGTCTGGGAAATGCTTATTCAAGAAAAAATGGCTGAATGGCTGACTCTTGGTAAGAATAGGGAGTTTATGGCACTTTGTTCAGTCCCAGTCTTATCCCCTATGATAGCCTTGAAAAATAACAGCATCATTTGCAGTGAACATCAGCAGCCTGGCAGCCACCTAAGAGAACAGAACTGGCCTGGAGTTCTTTCAAAGCCTCCCTTACCAGAGAACAGTTATTGATTGAGATACTGGTGGTTCCTTGGAAGACCCTTCTTACAAGGCTGTCTTTATTTGACCAGACTCTGAGCACACATGATGTGAAAAGCCTTTTCCCAAGAGATATTTGCTGAAAATAATTATAGGCAATTGATAATAGTTGGATTAAATAATAGCCTAACCAAAAAGCTTAAGAAGAAATGCTGGGTAATGAGATGTCCTTTAGGGGTATTGAAAAGCTCTAAAATATTCCTGGGAATCTAGAAGGGCACACTCATGTGTACAGCTGTGAAACTGCTCAGGGTTGAATGCAGACTCAAGAAGAATCTGAGAAAGCTCTAAGCTCTTGCCTCTGGCTGACCTTGAGGGCCAGTGAAAGCAGGAAGTAAAGGCTGTAAGTGTGAAGACATATCCAACACACACACACACACACACACACACACACACAGCCCCTCAGCACACTTATTAATTCCAGGTGTTTAAAGAAATATCTGTCCAATCATTAAATGATCACTAGGATAACTGAGCAGAAACTTCAGAGACCATATATGGTAAAGAATACCTATTATGCATAACTAGTTCAAAAAAGGCACTAAACAAACAAGACAAAAACCCAATTACAACATGCAGAAGAAACAACAAACCCTGGGGAAAGGGAGAACATGTTTTTCAGAATTGCTGCAGCATATTATCTGAAATGTCCAGTTTTGATTAAAAAATTATGAGACATGAAAAGAAATAAGAAAGTACAACCCATTCACAGGAGAAACGCATTCAATGAAAACTGTCCCTGAGGAAACTTAGTTGCTGGACTTACTAGACAAAGACTATTTTTAATTTTTTTTAATTTTGAAAAAGTTTTTGTCCATGCCCATAGCATGTGGGAGTTCCTGGGCTAGGGATTGAACTCACACTGCAGTTGTGGCTAGTGCCACAGCTGTGGCAACACTAGATCTTTAACCTGCTGTGCCTCAAATGAACTTCTGACAAAAACTTTAAATTAGCTATTATTGTTATTATTATTATTTTGTCTTTTTAGGGCCACACCTGTAGCATATGGAAGTTCCCAGGCTGGGGTTCCAAGTGGAGCTGTAGCTGCTGGCTTACGCCACAGCCACAGCAACATGGGATCCCAGCTTCATCTGCAACCTACACCACATTTCATGGCAACACTGGCTTCTTAACCCACTGAGCAAGGCCAGGGATCGAAGCTGCCTCCTCATGGATGCAAGTCAGATTCACTTCTGCTAAGCCATGATGGGAACTCCTAAATTAACTATTTTAAATATTTTAAAAGAACTAAAGAAAACCATGTCATACTAAAAGAAAACATGTGTATTAGTTATATGTAATTTATATTTCTTTATTGATGTTCTCTATTTGTTATGACATTACTCTCATGCTTTCCTTTAGTATGGCTTGGAGATATATATGCATTGTATGTGTGTGTGTGTGTGTATAATAACTAATATGAAAATTTAATCAGAAGGGCTCAGCAGCATATTTGAGAAGACAGAAAAAAAAGTCAATGAATTTGAAGATAGCTCAATTGAGATTATCCACTCTGAGAAGCAGATTAAGAAATTAAGCAGAAAGAAAAAAGAGTAAAGAAAAATTAACAGAGCCTCAGAGACCTATAGCCATCATTACATGTGCCAGAATATGCATAATGGGAGTCTTAGACTGTGGGGAGAGAGAGAAAGGGGCTGAAAAAATATTTAGGATATACTGGACGAAAACTTCCAAAATTTATTTGGTTTGTTTAGTCATATATGCCTAACAAACTTCCAAGTCCACAAAAACATCAAGTAGGGTAAGTTCAAAGAGATCCACACCTAGACTATTATAATCATATTCTCAAAAAACAAAGACAGGATCTTGAAAGTGATAAGAGAGAAGTGATTCATCAGGTGTGGTGATCCTCAGTAAGATTAAAAGCTGATTCCCCATTAGAAACAAGGGAGTCCAGGAGGCAGTGGGACGATATATTTAAAGTAATGAAAAAAAAACCCCAAAGATAAGAATTCATTTTTGGGGGGTGGGTGCCACACCGGCAGTGTATGGAGTTCCCAGGCTAGGGGTCATATCAGAGCTACAGCTGCTGGCCTACACCACAGCCACAGAAATGCTAGCCACATACACCACAGCTTGCAACAATGATAGATCCTCACTGAGCGGGGCCAGGGATTGAACCTGCATCCTCATGGATGCTAGTTAGGTTTGTTTCCTCTGAGCCAAAATGGGAACTCAAGAATTCTACATCCAGCAAAACTATCCTTCAAGAATGAAGAAGAAATTAAGATTTCCCTGTATAAGCAACAGCAGAGCCTCCAAATACATGAAGCATGATATTTTTAGAGGAAGGAATTGACAATTCAACAGTAGTATTTGGAGACTTTA
Organism: Phacochoerus africanus; assembly: GCF_016906955.1. Lineage (NCBI taxonomy): Eukaryota > Metazoa > Chordata > Mammalia > Artiodactyla > Suidae > Phacochoerus > Phacochoerus africanus. Next base: position 89,687,252 of record NC_062546.1, read on the forward strand.
TATGTCATCTTCAATACTGGACAGAACTACATAAGAAAATCAACAAATAGAAGAGTTGAATGTTGCTATAAACCAACTGGAACTAACAGATATCTATAGAACTTCCACACAGTCACAGTAGCATATACATTCTTCTTAAGTAACATTCTGAAGAATAGACCATGTGCTAGGCCATAAAACAAAGCTAAATAAATTTTATTTATTTATTTATTTATTATTTATTTTTTATTATTCAATGTGAATAAATTTTAAAGATTGAAACAATATAAAGTATATTTTATGACAACCATGGTATAAAATTACAAATCAATAACAGAAATTTGAGAAACTCACAAATATATGAAAATTAACAACATACTTCTAAATACACAAGACATCACAAAGGAAATTAGAAAATAATTTTGAGATAAAAGAAAAGATATAATATGCCAAAGTTACAGTATTCATCTAAAACAGAGTTTAGGAGAAATTGACTTTAGTATCTATGCTAAAAAACAAGAAAAATCTTGGAGTTCCCATTGTGGCTCAGCAGGTTAAGGACCTAGCATTGTCTCCATGAGGATTCGGGTTCAATCCATGCCTTCCTCAGTGGGTTAAGAATCCAGTATTTGGAGTTCCCATCGTGGCGCAGTGGTTAACGAATCCGACTAGGAACCATGAGGTTGCGGGTTCGGTCCCTGCCCTTGCTCAGTGGGTTAAGGATCCGGCGTTGCTGTGAGCTGTAGTGTAGGTTGCAGACGCGGCTCGGATCCCGCGTTGCTGTGGCTCTGGCATAGGCCAGTGGCTACAGCTCCAATTCGACCCCTAGCCTGGGAACCTCCATATGCCACGGGAGCAGCCCAAGAAATGGAAAAAAAAAAAAAAAAAAAAAGAATCCAGCATTTCCACAAGCAGTGGCGTAGGCCACAGATGCAGCTTAGATCTGGTATTGCCATGGCTGTGGTGTGGACCTGCAGCTACAGCTCTGATTCAACCCCTGGCCCAGGCCAAAGGTGTGGCTGTAAAAAGAAAAAACAAACAAATGAACAAAAAACAAGAAAAAATCAGTAGCTTTACCTTCCACTTTAAGATGCTAGAAAAAGAATAAATTAAACTTAAAGCAAGCAAAAGGAAGAGTATAGTAAATATTAAAATGAATGCCAGTGAAATAGATAACAGAAAAATAGAGAGAAATCAATAAATCCAAAATTTAGTCCTTTAAAAAGATCATCAGAATGAACAGATCAAACTACTCTGACAAAGAAAGAAGAGAGGAGATGCCAATAATTAAAATGATAAATAAAATAGGGGTACAGGGAGGAAAAAAAGGTGGATCCCTACCTCGAACTATGTGTAAAATTTAACCCAAAATAGATTAAAGATTAAAGTAAGAGGTAATGCTATGCAAATTTCAGGAGAAAATATAGGGGTGGCCTTTATAACTCTGGATTTGATAATATTTTCTTAAGTATGACATCAAAAGCACAAGAAACAAAATAAAAGTAAGTAAATTGAACTTCAGCAAAATTAAACACTTTAGGGAGTTCTCCTCTGGTGGAGTGGGCTATGGATCTGGTGTTGTCACTTCAGTGGCACAAGTTCAGTCCATGGCCTGGAACTTCAAAATGCCATAGGTATGACCAATAAATAATAAATAAATAAATAAATAAATAAACAAATAAATAAACACTTTTGTACTTTAAAGGGCACTTTGAAAGTAAAGCCTAACAGACAGAATAGGGAACGTACTTGAAAGTTATGTATCTCACAAGGGACTTGTTTTGAGAATTATAGAAAGACTTACAACTCAGTAATAAAAAGACAAATGGCCCAATGAAAAATGGATAAAGAAACTGAATAGATATTTCTTCAAAGAAGATAATCAAGTAGACAAATAGCACATGAAAAGATAGTCAACATCATTAGTGACCAGAGAACTGCAAATCAAAACCACCAAGAGATACCACTTCATATCTGCTAGGATGGTTATAATGAAAAAGACAGATAATACCCAGTGTGGTGAAGATGTGGAGAAATTGGGATACTTACACACTGCTGGTGGGCATGCAAGACGGCTGCCTCCTCTCTGAACTAATCACTGAGGCTGAGAGGGGTGGGGAAGGGTGGACCCTTCAGAGATGTTTCCTTGGAGGAATGGAAGCAGCACTGGGCATAAAAACAAATAATGCCTGTTGCATGGACCTTACTGGATTCTTTGATGCTAAATCTGCTCATAATAATAATTCCTGGGAGAGTCAACTGGATTACTGTTTTACTCAGCAAATTTCATTCCTAGGCATATATCCAAGAGAAATGAAAACATAAATCTGATAGGGAAGGAGTAAGATAGTTACACAAGAAGTTGAAGAAGTCCCAGGAGAGGACCATAGATAGAGAGTGAAACCTAGGGGACTTTGGGAGACCACTGTAAGTTAATAATCACTCAAGAAAGCCATCAGAACATCATGGAACAAAGCAGGCTTGTTTAATTATAAAAACCATAAATAAAAGCATGAGATAGGCCTCAGGTCATTGAGTGAAAGATAAAATGAGGCTTGCTATCAAGTTCAGCATGATAATGATCCTCAGGACTAAGGACAGGAATTTAAAGGAAGGATGAGATTCCAAAATAGGAGACCCTCATTATGCAGAAACCTGAGATGATTCAGCACATTTTAGCATATGTTACCACCCTTCTGATGATCTGAATAAGCAGGAGGACAGTCCTAGTTTGACCTCATAGGGTCAAATACTCTCTTACCGGATACGACGGAGGAGCTAGTGATGTAAGCCTGACATCTACTAGACAAACAACAAGGAAGAAGGTGGTCTTTCCTCCCTCACCACTTTCCTTGGATTACAAAAATGTAGCCCACCCAATCCCCAATCAGAGCTACAGCTTCTGGTCTACACCAGAGCCATAGCAACACCAGATCTAAGTCACAACTGTGACCTACACCACAACTCACGGCAACGCTGGATCCATGAGCGAGGCCAGGGATTGAACCCTCAACCTCATGGTTCCTAGTTGGATTCGTTTCCATTGTGCCACGACAGGAACTCCACATCCTATCTTAATAAGTCTATTTCTTGCCTATCATTTTGTCTCTTGCTGAATTCCTTCTGCACTGAGAAACAAAGAACCCGAGCTTCATAAAGTCCAGACACCAGTTGAGTAATTCTAATTTAAAAACTGTGGGTTCAAGTCCCAATCTGGGTTTAGGCTGCATTTGGGTCAGAGGTGTTTTGGTTTCACATCCAGATAAGACTTTTATGTGAATGTTCAGAGCAGCATTATTCATAATAGCTACAAAGCAGAAACTGAAACCAAGCAGGGCCTATGGGCTCCTGGGCACAAAAGCCTTTCTGTGTCCCCCATTTCTTGTCTATAGGAAATAAGCTTCATTCAGCCTCCATGACCTTCCCTGGGTGCCAAAGGGCAGGTTCAAACAGTTGCTGATCAGGGAAGGGAGGGGATGCCGAGACTGGGGAGGGGGAGACAAGAAAGAGTAGTGTAGCCTTGGAGCGGGGGTCCTGGTTTCCCCTCAGGGGATATACATAACAATACCTTTGACTTTTCTGCAGAACTAAAACACCCAGCAAGCAGAAGATATTAACCACTTGATGAAGCATTCTTCACTGAGAAAGAAAGTCACAGTTTGCTAATCCCAAGGACCACCAGAACTCGCCCCAGGACTGCCTGACACCACCTCTGAAGAAGAATGCAAGCTTGCATCTACCCTGATCCTTATCTGTGGTCCTATTTACCACTCCCAAACTATAAGACCACCTCCTATTCTCTCCCAAAGGATGGCACAGTCTTTAAGGTGCTAGCCTGCCGTGGACTGCTTTGCCTGGCACAGCAGTGAAAGCTACTCATTTCTCCTTTGCAAAACTCTGCCTCTGTGTTTCTATGAAGGAGCAGTAGGTAGAGGCTGAGTTTTGGCAACAAAACAACCCAAATATCCATCAATGGATGAATGGATAAAGCAAAAGTGGTATATTCATACAATGGAATATCATCAGCATACGAATGTACTGATTCATGGTACAACATGGATGAACCTTGAAAACATTCTCAGTGAAAGAAGTCAGTCACAAAAAGAAATGCATTGTATGATTCCATTTGTATGAAATGTCTAGAATAGTCAAACCTATAGAGACAGAAAATAATTCAGGGCTAATGGGATGGGACAGCTGGTGGGATAATAAATTGAAAGGTGAGAGGTTGCTTTCGGGAATGATGACAATGTTCTAAAATTGATTGTGGTGATGGTTGCACAATCAATAAAAGCTATCCTGTAAATTATATGGGATATATATCTTAACGAAGCTGTTAAAAATGCATATGAATGTTTTAGGAGAAAACTTGCCACTCTGGAGCACCTCCCTTATGGAGTGCTCTGTCACCCTGTAATTCCTAGAGCTTTCAGCAGAGACATTTGAGAATCTTTGTGGGTCTGGAGCCCAGGCTAGAAGAGCAAAGAGTACAGGATTAAGTTTGGTGTGATGAGATTAACTGGTTGTGTTGATCTGCCAGGGGCAGGGGTCTCTCCAAGCTGTCAGGCTGCATCAGATCCATGCTGGAGGCTCTGCAAGCCTTGCCTATGGGATGTGCTTTTCACACAGGCACTGGCAGGAGAGGCCTCCTGGAGCCCCTTGACTCTCATCCCTACTGCAGCGGGTGTCAAGTTCAGTCTGCTAAGCCCACAGGCCGAGCGGGCAGCACAGCTGAGGCCGAGCTCATCTTTCCCCCGGACGGACGTGCAATGCAGAGATCCGGAGCCCTTTCTGAGCTATGGCAGGCAGCTAAGAATAGCGAGAGTACAGTATGTGTACCTCTGAAGAGCTGGCCATGGAGCCAGGAGCATTTACAGCCCTTTCTGGAATAAAGAGCTTGTCAGCCCACATTGTTGCTTTGAGAGCACACTGTGGCCTCTCCTTTCAAACTCTGGCCCTAAACTCGCCTCCTCTGGGAAGCATATCTTGATTTACCAGACTTCTCTGATGGAATTTCTCCAATGACTGACCTGGATTTGGCTGACAAATAGATCATGAGTAGGTGATATCTGTTGGCTTTGGGCAAGGACTTGGCCTGAGCATTTCCTTGGGCTCCTACTTATCTTGCTTTTGGATAAACTGATGTATAACATGAGTATTTGTTATAACTCTTTGATTGTAAGTGACAGAAAAGCAGCTCAGACTTGGGTATTGCTGGGAGGATGGGACCAGATGCTCAGTGCTGCTGGGGGAGGGTCAGTCCTTGACCGAAGAGGTGCCTTTTTAGAGGTATGGGAGCGATGTCCCATATGTGATGGTGCTGGAGCCGCCCGGGATGCTAAACTTGGGGACAGCTGACAGAGGTGGACAGTTTGCCTGCTCAATGCCCACCCTCTTTCCACAAACTACTGGGAGCACCCTGCTCCTGCTCTCAGCTCCCTAGCCAGGAGTGGGACATGTGACAGCCTAGCTGGGCACATGGTCCATCGCCAGCAGACAACCTGACGGTCCCTGGGTGTGTCCTGAGGGCCGGGGTGGGTATGAACTCACTTCTGGGCCCCCACAGCAGTGGTTCCCAGGCCTGGATGGCCCCTTCCTAGAGGTTCTGAATCTGCAAACCTGGGGCTGGTCTGGCATCTAGATTTTAATTTTATTTTTATTTATTTACCTTTTTTTTTTTTTTGCCTTTTTAGGGCCACAGCCATAGCATACAGAAGTTCCCAAGCTAGAAGCTGAATCGGAGTGACCTATGCCACAGCCACAGCAACTTGGGATCCGAGCTGCTCTGTGAACTATACCACAGCTCATGGCAACACTGGATCCTTAACCCATTGAGCAAGGCTGGGGATTGAACCTGCGTCCTCATGGATACTAGTTGGGTTTGTTATTGCTAAGCCACGAAGGGAACTCCTGGCATCTATTTTTTTAATAAGCTCCCTATTAGCTTTGGGGATCATGTTTGTATACAGTAGGTGCTGTATAGCTGCTGGTGTCCTGGGAAGGGCGGGAGTCATTTTCCGGCTGTGGTTACACTAGCTGGCTTGCAGTTGCCCATGGAAAGAGAGTAGCCCAGACCTTGTGTGGTGGACATGGCCACTTCCTGCTGCTGATCCACATCCTCCCTGGTGGTGAGGTGGCCCTGCTGATGGGAACTAGGCCTCCCGTCCCAGGAGGTATCAGAGCTCCAGGGTGTGGGACACTTGAGAAGACGGCCAGCTTGAAATGGGCTCCTCTGATCAGTTCCAATCAGGCCACCTCAGGATGACTCAGAATGTCAGGCCTTCTAAAATTAATCTGTGGCCACATCTAAAATCAGCACCTTGTTTAGAGTCAACAGCCCCTCCTGGATCCACAGACGTTTTGGGAATGAAACACTGGACTGGGTCTATCTTTCGGCCCCTTAGACATTTGTCTGACTTTAGACTTGCCAGCAGACAGTTTTCCTTCTGCTTTTCCTTTTCTTTTTCTTTTAAAATTCTCTCTCTTTTAACTGCAAGCAACGGCTATTTTTATGACCAGGGGTTTCATTTCTCAAAAAGCAGATGACAGGAGGCTGATATTTTAGTACCATGTTCTTAGTTCTTATTTATGGAATTTAGGTGCAAATTTAATCCAAGATATTCAGAGCTCTTTCTTTTTTTTTTTAGGATTTTTTTTTCTGATTAAAAGGGTTGACTATAATTATTGTAAAAGTTTTAGATAATACTGAAAGTTCTAAAGAAGGAAGCAATAATTACTGGAAATCCCTCCCCCAGAGAGAAATACTTGTTGGCTTCTTGGTGCATTTACTCCTAATATATTTTTTTAACAAATTCCTAAATCCCACAGATTAAACAGATTAAAGTATATGATCTGCACATCTGGGAAGAAATGTTAAGCCCAGGAAAGTCTTTAGATTCTTCGTGCAAGGCAGTCTCCTGGAGGGAGTGGATTTTTAGAGTTTTTACATCAATGTTATTTTAATTGCCTTTCACTCTCATAATTTTTTTTTTTTTCATCTTTTCATGGCTGCATTGTGGCATATGGAGGTTACCAGACTACGGGTCAAATCTGAGCCGTAGCCACTGGCCTACATCACAGCCACAGCAACGTGGGATCCGAGCCACATCTGTGATCTACACCATAGCTCACAGCAACGTGGGATCCTTAACCCACTGAGCGAGGCCAGGGATCAAACCTGTGTCCTCATGGATATGAGTCTGGTTTGTTTCCGTTGAGCCATGGTGGGAATTCCCACTCTCGTAAACTGTTGATTGGATTATAAATGAAAAACTTCTGGAAGGCAAACTGGATTTATGTATGAAAAACCAAATCTGACTACCTTTTGATGCAGCAAGCGCAATTATAGGAATTTATTTTAGAGCAGAGCTTTCCAAACTTCCTCATTTCTTGGTGCTTTCGGTGTCTCAGAAAGTTTTTCACAGCCCCTCCTAGGCCAAAAGAAACACCTAAGAGTTCCATTTAGTAAGCAGTTTGGTCCCCACAGCTGAAGTAGTTATTTCAAAAGGTAATAGACATATTTTGAAAATTTTAAAAAAAATTTCAGACTTAAGTAACATCAGACAGCCACATTGATAACATGAAGAAGGCAAGAGAATAATGTCTTCAAAATTCTGGGGGAAAACGATTTGCTGCCAGAAATATGGTGCCTTGTTTGGTTCGTCCTGGTTTTCCAGAACCTGAGTCAGGGTTTGGCCAGATTAGATGCTCTGTATTGAATATATGAATAAGTGAGAAAATGGAAGAATGAACACATTTACAGGACCTGCCTGTTTCTCCAAAGTCCTTGGAGGAAAGGGGATCACTAAAGCCAAGCCTCGGAAATGTGGGCCTGCATCATAGGCCAGGGGAGGGCTGCAGGGGAGAGGATGTGCTGATGCCTCCAATGATTTGTCCTATTAGACCAGGGAGCCCAAGTGAACCCAGGGCGCAGGGACAGGAAACAAATGGCCCTTTTCAGTCAAAGCCTGTTTGGAGGAGGGTAAGACCTAAGAGCCACAGGGGACTGTGGATATGGACCAAAGACCTGGTTTCAGTTAAATCATCTGCATAACAGGAATAATAATAATACCTATCTTATAGTGAGAATTTAAGGAGATTTGCAGCATCCTGGCATACAGTTAGCATTCCATAAATATTAGCTATTAATACTAGCAGTTACTCATGGAACAGCTTTCTCGACTCTAAAAGGAGGGAACATCTAGCTGGCAGCAAGGATGGGAGCCGCCTGAGGGCATTTTCCAGGCTCACTGCGCCCTGTGGCAGGGCAGGTACATCAGTCCACAGTGGGAAGCCCTGGCATGGTCCTCTTTTGCTTTTTCCCTTCCATCCCAGTCTCCCTTCTTCCTTTCTCTCCTGCCCCTCCTGCTTTCCACACCAAAGAGAAACAGGAAGTGAAAGCAATAAAAGCAGAAGAAACACAGGAGCTTTCCTGTAAATTAGGGATATCGCTGGGGTCCCTTGGTCAGGATCTGGGATTTGGGCTCCTGGAATGCAGCTATGAGGCCTTCCTGTGAGTTCTGTGTGGAATTCCCTAGAGAGTTCTTGTCAGATTCTGGTCCTGTCCAGCCCGGCTCATTGGGGATCAGAGGACTCTGATCGTCCCTCTCCCTCCAGCACCCTAGTCTGCTCACTCCTGGGAACCCCATTGGTCCAGGGACTCCTTGGCGATGGGAGGGTGTTTGGGGGCTAAGGGATGGTAGCAGGGAAAGCTGGTCATCGTGGCTTCCACATAGCCTGGAGTTGGCTCTATTTTGTGACATCCTCCTGGTTCTAGGCTCAACCAAGCGAATTCATTCAGGGAATGCTTGAAATGGACAAAGGGTCCATTTATACTGGGCAGAAAAAGTGCTATGAAATGGGCAGGTCCTGTAAATGTGATCATTCCTCCATTTGCTCTTTCATTCATGTATTCAATACAGAGCATCTAATCTGGCCAAACCTTTACCAGGTGCTAGATAACCAGGGCAGACCAGAAAAAGTGCTGAATCATAATCACCATCACACAGCAGCTGTTCATTCAGCACTATAGTGAACCAAGAATCATACCTGGCTTTCTGTGTACTTTATCTCCTTTAATAAATGAAACAGACCACATGCACTATGTATCATTTATCTCATTTTGCAGATGAGGAAACTGAGGTTCAAAGAGGTTAATGTTTGTCCAAGGTGACAAAACTAATACTGACCACAGTCCCTCTGACTTGAAAATTAGTATTAGGAGATATGAGAATATTAATCAAAGAGTCGATGTATGATAATTAATAAAATAATTAGTGGGAGTTCCCATTGTGGCTCAGTGATAATGAACCTGACAATATCCATGAGGACTTGGGTTCGATCCTTGGCCTTGCTCAGTGGGTTAAGGATCCAGCGTTGCTGCGAGCTGTGCTGTAGGTTGAAGACATGGCTCAGGTCCCATTTTACTATGGCTGTGGTGTAGGCGGCAGCTGAAGCTCTGATCAGACCCCTAGCCTGGGAACTTCTGTATGCCATGGGTGCAGCCCTAAAAATACAAAACAACAACAACATCAACTCCCCGCAAAAAAATCCCCTGGAAATCAGCCTTGATCTCCAGTAATAGGATAACAAATAACAGGTAATACATCCATACAATGATTAAGAATGATGCTGCAGTATTTATTGACATGGAAATATTTACACAGTATATTCTTAAGGATAAATTGTCTATATAATGTGATTTCATTTTTCTAAGATAAAACACATGCTGTAAGACCCTACAAATATTGTTAGTAAAGAAAAAGATCATGCATGTGTAGAAATAAGTCTAGAAGGATACATGCCAATGTGTTAATCTTGGATTTTTTTAGGGTGAGGTTATGGTGATTTCTACTCCTTTCTTCACATTGATCTGTATTTTCTAATTTTCTACAACACCCATGTATTACTAATTTTAAAAAGGCAGAGGAGGAGTTTCCGTGGTGGCACAGCAGAAACGAATCCAACTAGGAACCAAGAGGTTGCAGGTTTGATCCCCGCCCTTGCTCAGTGGGTTAAGGATCCAGCATTGCCATGAGCTGTGGTGTAGGGTGAAGATGTGGCTCCAATCCTGCATTGCTGTGGCTGTGGTGTAGGCTGGCAGCTATAGCTCTGATTCAAACCCTGGCTGGGGAACCTCCATATGCCACAGGTGCAGCTGTAAAAAGGGAGGAAAAAAAAAAAAAGAATTAGGAGCTGTGGTGGGTGGGAGAGTTCCAGAGACACAGTCCTTCAGCATGGTCCAGAGGCATGAGACTGGAGGTTGGTGGATACAATCAATAATCAGGAGACCACTCTGTTACCATCAGTTCATCAGCATTGGAAGCTGGTTCAGAGCTTGGGCTTAGTGTTGAACAGACTTGGATTCCAGTCCCAGTGAAATCTCAAGCAAATTACATATATTTTTCTAAGCTTGCTTTTTCACCTGCAAAATGAGAATAATAATGAATACTGAGCTTATAGGGTTGCTCTGAGCATTCGAACAATCTGTTTGGAAATTAGTTCCAAGTGGTAGACTGACTTCCAGCCACTTTTTCCTATTCCAAATCCTTAGAAACATCAGAAAAGATAAATACATATAATCCATCAGTGTTCTGGCAAACAAGAAGTGGTAACCTCAGTGGATTTGAAATTGTTAGGAATTCCTGAAAGAAGAAGTATGGTGGAGTTGGAAGAAAGAAACCACTGGCCAAAATGTGTGTAGGAGAGATTTGCCAAAGAAGGTGAGACATAGCTTTGAAGGTTCTTCAAGCTTGAAGACCGTGGATGGGGATGGTGGTATCTGGTAGGGTAATGGCTTAAGATGTTGCTGTAGGAACAACCAAGACAATCAGCTACCTACTTCTCCCAGCCCACCTTCCTGCTTAGTCAAATAGCAGCAGTAGCAGAAATATCTGCCTCCATCATGTAAATGAGGGCACTTAAGCCAGAGAGGCAAGGCAGCACCCAGGAAGAATGGGCACTGGATTGGCACCCCTTTTCCATCAGATTTTTTTCTTACCCACTGTCTTACCTCTCACATAGTGACTGGAGACATTATCTGTAGGTTAGGTTAAAAAATAATCTCACATCCAAGGGTCATAAAACACTGAGGAAGAACACTACCAAGAAAGAGGCACAGAGCACAATGAATGAGAACAGAGCAGGCGGAGTAAACATTTAGAATAAGCATAAACATCCTCAGTAAGTTATGAGAAAAAACAGTCTGAGATCTCAGAAATAAAAATGAAGTCTCAAAAGCAGAGTTCCCATTGTGGCTCCTTGGTTTAAGAACCTGACATTGTCTCTGTGAGGATGCAGTTTCGATCCCTGGCCTTGCACAGCGGGTTAAGGATCTGGCATTGTCACAAGTGGTTGCTTAGTCTGCAGATGCGGCTCAGATCCCATGTTGCTGCAGCTGTGGTGTAGGCCTGCAGCTGTAGCTCTGATTTGACCCCTAGCCTGGGAACTTTCATATGCTGCAGGTGCAGCCATAAAAAGGAAAACAAAGCAAAACAAAAACAAACCCCCCAAAAACTAAGATTCAGAGCATACTCAATAGATGATCTATGAACATCTATATGCCATGTGAATAATGGTGTATAAGTGAGCTGGAAAATCAAGTTGAGAACTTCTAGAATGCAGTGGGAAGAGAGAGAGAGGTACAAGTTAGGATTAGGATATATGAAGAATAGATTTAGAAATTTCAATATCCATTCCATAGAAGTTTCAGTAAGAAGGAATAAAGAGAGTGGACATGAAGAATACTGTAATAAAATACATGAGGAAATTTCTCATGTCAGGGAAAGACACAAGTCCTCGTAGTGAAAGGGCCCATCACAGACCATGCAGAACAGAAAATAAGATGACGAATAGACATGTTTTGATGAAATTTAGAACATGAAGGATAAAGAAAAGCAAAAGAGATCACTCATAAAGGAAAGCAGATTCACATCAGATTCAACCGCAGCATTGCATGCTAGACTGTCTTCAGAAAGCCCAGGGAAAATTATTTGAACCATGCCAACTATCATTCAAGCATGAGGGTAAAATATATAAAGACAATTCCAGGCATCCAATGATGATAAAATAAATCACTTTCAGTCTCACCTGTGAGAGGATGTTCTCTAACACAGTGAAAATAAATCCAAGAGAAAGCTACTGAATTTAATACAAAAATTAACTCAAAATGAATTAAAACAGAGTTCCTATTGTGACTCAGTAGGTTAAGAAACTCAGTATCTGAGGATGTGGTTTCAATCCCTGGCCCAGCTCAGTGGGTTAAGGATATGGCATTGCCATGAGCTGCAGTGTATGTCTCAGACAAGGCTCGGATTTCCCCATTGCTGTGGCCGTAGCATAGGCTGGCAGCTACAGCTCTGATTTGACATTAGCCTGGGAACTGCCATATGCCACAGGAATGGCCCTAAAAAGAGGGGGGGAGTTCCTGTCGTGGTGCAGTGGAAACGAATCCGACTAGGAACCATGAGGTTGCAGGTTTAATTCCTGGCTTCACTTAGTGGGTTAAGGATCTGGCATTGCCATGAGGGGTGGTGTAGGTTGCAGACGTGGGTCAGATCTGATGTTGCTATAACTGTGGTGTAGGCCAGCAGCTGGACCCCTAGCATGGGAACCTCCATATGCTGTGGGTGCAGCCCTGAAAAGCAAAAAAAAAAAAAAAAAAAAAAAGGCATTAAAATGCCAAGTGTTAGAGCTAATACAATAAAACTTTTAGAAGAAAACATAGAGAAAAAGCCTCTTGACATGGATTTGGCAATGATTTCTTGCACTCCAAAAGCACAAGCAACAAAAGTAAAAATAGATAAGTTGGATTACATCAGACTTAAAAACGTTTTTGAATCAAAGGGCACAATCATCAGAGTAACTATTCAATCTACAGAATAGGGGAAAATATTTGAAAATCATTCATCTGAAAATAGGCTAATATCTAGAAGATATAACGCCTGCAATTAAACAACAACAAAACAAACAACCTGATTAAAAAATGTGCAAAGGGCTTGAATAGACATTCAACAAAGAAGACATGGCCAGTAAGCACCAAAAATGTGTTCAACATCAGTAATCACTAGAGGAAGGCAAATCAAAGTGACAGTGAGATGCCATTTCACACCTATTAGATGGCTACTGTTAGAATAAACAACAAAGAGAGTAACAAAGAGTGATGAGGAAGGAGAGGAATTTGAACCTTTGTACACTGTTGTCGGGAATGCAAAATTGTTAATTCACTATGGAAAATAGCACGGTGGTTTGCAAAAAATTTGAAAAACAGAAATACCATTTTATCCAGCAATGCCATGTCTGAATATATACTGCAAAGAATTGAAAGCAGGGTCTCAAAGAGATATCTGGACACCCATGTTCATAGCAGCATTATTCACGATAGCCAAAAGTTGGAAGCAACCTCAGTGCCTATCAGCCAATGAATAGAGAATCAAAATATGGTACATATGCACAATGGAGTACTGCTCAGCGTTGAAAAGAATGGAAATCCTGACACCTACTGCAACATGGATAAATCTTGAGGCTTTATGCTAAGTGAAATAAGCCAACTACAAAAAGACAAATACCGTATAATTTCAATTTCATGATGTCAAGTTCACAGAACAGTAAGTAAAGGGGGTTGGCAGGGGCTGGGAAAGAAGGGGATGGGGTGTAGTTTAACAGGTACAGAGTTTCAGTTTTGCAAGATGATGAGTTCTGGAGATGGGTTGCACAACAGTAGAAATGAACTTAGTGCTATTGAACTTAAGTTTTTAAAAACAGTTAAGATGGCAAATTGTATGTCATGTGTATTTTATCACAACTAAAAACAAAATAAAGAATAAAGAACTTTTTCACCTACCATGTTGATAAGAATAAAAAAAATCCAACAACACACTGGTTTGGACACAACATGGGGAAATATTAACTCGAATTGCTGTTGGGGATATACCCTGGGGCAGCCTTGGGGTGCATCTACCGAACAATTCCCCTCCAGATACACTTGCAGGCCTGTGGTTGAGGATCTGCATAGTCCTACTGTTGTGACAGCAGAGTCTGGAAATCATCCAGGTTCATAGCAGCGACTGATTTAACAAAGTAAGGTACCTTCTTGTAAGAGACTGCTGTGCAGCTGTAAAAAAGAATAAGGAAGCCTTCTATCAACTTTATACAAACGTATGTACAAAAGCTTGCCAAGATATAATACATAAAAAACAAGACAATGTACATAATAATGTGGTAATATTGGAGTCCCAGTCATGGCTTAGCGGAAATGAACCTGACTAGCATCCATGTGGGTATGGGTTCAATTCCTGGCCCTGCTCAGTGGGTTAAGTATCCAGCGTTAGCATCCTGTGGTGTAGGCTGCAGACACGGCTCAGATCTGGCTTGCTGTGGCTGTGGTGTAGGCTGGCAGCTACAGCTTCAATTTGACCCCTAGCCTGGGAACCTCCATATGCTGCAGGTTTGGCCCTAACAAACAAGGAAAATAAAAGGTGGTGATATTATTCCTCTGGTAGTTTGAACATATAGCCACACATTCTTTGACACTCCTCCCATGGCGGGTGTGTGTGCGCCCCACTCCTTGAGACCTGGCAGAGCTTTGTGATCATCTTGACAGCAGTGATTTTATGTGATTTCTGAAGGCAGGTCGTAAGTGTTCGTGCACATCTGCCTTCCTCAGCATCTGTTCTTGAAGACCGGACCTCCATGATGTGAGGAAATCCAAGCCATCCTGAGGGACCACATGCAGGATATCTGTTCAACAGGCTGGGCAGAGCATGGGAGCTGGACAGGTGAATGAAGAAGCCCCCAGTTGACTCCAACACCCAGCTGTTTGAGTCTTTCCTGTTGAGATCCCCACATGGTTGGAGCAGAGGTAAACAACCCCCAGAATTCTGAAAAACTCCTCACCCAGAATCTGTAGCATTAGCAATGGCTGTCATTTATGCAGCTAATTTAAAGTGTTTTGTTAGCCAGGGAGACTGCTTCCTGGGGAGAACACAGGTGTTTGTAGACCCACAGACTCTGTAGAAGTGTTCCCTGGTCATAGGGACTCCTCCCAGGGAAGAGCCCCCGGGGATTGGGAGGGGGAGGAGAGACACTACCTTTCCACTTTGGTGTCTCTTAAAATGGACATTCCTTTGACCAAAAAAGGAAATAAAAAGCATACATTCTGGAAAGGAAAAGATGAAACCCTTCTTGTTGGCAGATAGTATAACCTTCTACCTAGGTAACCCAAGAGAGTCATTTGGTAAGTGGTTAAAATGAATTAGAGAATTCAGCATGTGCTAATATCATGAAGCGAACAAGACCTTTCCTGTGTCCCAGGAATAAGCAAGTTGAAAATGTACCAGCACCACTGCAAAAAGCCATCATTGGTGACTTTTATTTTCTTCACCATGCTGTCCTTTAACAAGTAAACTGGCGCAGTGGAAACAAATCTGATAAGTATTCGTGAGGTTGTGGGTTTGATCTCTGGCCTCGCTCAGTGGGTTAAGGATCTGGTGTTGCTGTGAGCTGTGGAGTAGGTCACAGATGTGGCTCGGATCCTGTGTGGCTGTGGCTATGCTGTAGGCCAGCAGCTGTAGCTCCAATTTGACTCCTAGCCTGAGAACTTCCATATGCCACAGGTGTGGCCCTAAAAAGCAAAATAAAATAAAATAAACAAATAAAATAAAATAAACAAATAAAAAGCAAACCCTCCAGAAAAAAAAAGCAAACTTAATCTCTTAGGTCAATTGTCTTTTCTCCAGAGTGAAGGGGCAGATGGGAAGATGGGTGCAGACAGCAAAGGTAGTTTAAACCTCCTCTTCAGCCTGGAAGAGCTGCTATTCCAGGAGGACCAGAGCTGGCAGCACCAAGGGGAACTGGGACAGCAGTGAGAGGGCTGGGAGGCCAGAGACAGAGAGGAAGTTAAATAATGACCGTGGGCCTGCAGCCAAGGGCCGGTTCTTCCTGGTGGGGAGCCCCTCTCCTCTTGACCTCACCTTCCAGGCCTCAGGCTCTCCAGAAGCCACAGTCCAGAGTTGGGCAAAGTCCGAGGAGCAGAAGGGTTAATGCCTAAGCTGGTGGCTCTCAGCCTTTGATACCCCCAGAGCCATCACAGGCAGATGCCAGGACATCCTGCTCTCACGAGCCCACCTCAGGAACTCTGGCGGGGTCCAGCGCACAGCTGAGTAGGGAAACCCTGCCCTGAACTCATGCACTGGCAGGTGTGGGCCTTCAGGAGAGGACTGGAAGCTGCCCTGCCCACAGCAGGTCCAGCCCGAGTTGGGATGAGGAAATGAGGGAAGTGGTCTCCCCACTCTTTGGGGCCCCATCCTCCCGCTCCCTCTGCTCATCTCCCAACTTCTTTGTTTTATCATCATCCTCTTATCATTTCCAACTTTAATGAGGGTAACAACAATTTAAAAAAATCCAAATGCTCAGGCCATTACCCTAGACTAATTAAATCAACATCTCCCTGGCAGGGCAGGGGCTCATGTCTTCTGGAAGATCCTGGATGGTCTGACATGCAGCATAGGCAGCCAGTCCCAAGGGCGACCTCAGCGGCCTGGCTGCTAATTGGTTCAGGGATGGGCACATGACCTAGTCCTCCCCAATGAGATGGAGGAGAAGTTGGGGTGAAGCTTTTGAAATTCTGTCAGTTCTGGAAAATTATTCAGTCACAGCAAGGGTGGAATACTGATCCAAGCTGCCATGTGGATGCACCTCAGAAACATGGTGCAGAGTTTAAAAAGACAGTTAAAAAGACGACCCATTGTATTATTCTACTCACACGAAGTGTCCAGAATTGGCAAATCTATAGAAACAAAGCAGATGCGCGGGTGAGGCTGGGAGAGGAAGAGGAGGAGGGTGGTGCTTGGTGACTCTGGGTCTCCTCCTGGGCTGATGAAATTTTTCTGGGGCCGGACACAGTGGTGGCTGCACAGCTGTGAGTGTGCCTGGTTTTGTTGTGTCTTCTACCATGCACACACGCACCAGGTATAGTTGTTCTCCAGGAGAGTGGGCGGGAGAGCTGGGTGCTGGAGGAGAAACCCCAGGTCCCCAAGCAGCCTGTGGTGGAAGCCAACACTGGGGAAGCATCACAGAGCCTGGGGTACACCTGGGTCACAAGTGTTGTGGCTAAGCCTTGAATCCGTGCCCTGGGGTCTATCCTGCTCCAGGCACGCTGTGATGTTGACAATACCTGCCTTCTGGTTTAAGTCTGTTGGATCAGGGTTTAGGATCAAACATTTTAGGTTTTCTCCTCATTTGTAGTTATTGCTGCCTCCTGCCTGAGCCAGGGTGCCCACAGGTGGGCAGCACGGTGGGACCTGGCTGGAGAAATTGTGCGTCATCAGAGAGGTGGTCAGAAAAGGGGAATCAGCCCAAAAGACTCCTGTTCTGGCCTTGCTGGGGGAGAGTGGGGGTGGGGTGGGGAGGGTACAGAGCTTGGTCCACAAGTCTGCCTTCCTGGTCCTCATGACAGAGCCACACTTAAGATGGGCATCAAGGTGACATAGTTCCAGGATGGGGTCTTGAGTTGGGCCAAGCATTTCCCTTTGCACTGAGCCAGCCTCACCCAGAGATTCTGAGAAGAACTTGGGCTTCCAGTGGCATGGCCCCCCCTCCCCAGTAAGAGGACGTGCCAGGCTGGGGAGGGGTGGGGGGACCTAGGCCCTTGGCAGTGAATTTTCACTGTTGGTTCAAGCCTTGTGCCTGTGATGAGACCACTGGCCTGTCCCCAGTGTGACTGAAAGAAACCTACAACACAAAAGTTGTGAGTTTGAGTTGTCTTTGGGGAACTTACTGAGGGCTACGGCTCTGAGGAGCTGCCCTGAAAAGGTGGGAGAGGGGCCAGAAGAAAGGAGCTTTTTTGCTGGAAAAACATGTCGTCGAGCAACAAAAGATGACTGCTAATCATGGAAAGCAGACAGCTCAAGTTGCTAAGTTTAGTGCTTTTCTGTGGGGAAGATGCAAGACCTGGGGTCATCTGAAATTCTTCCCGAGGTCTGCATCCATCTTAACTATCTAAGGGTCAATATAACTAAGGCAGGAATGTTCTTTTTTTCCTCCATCCTGAGTCCCCCTCAGGGCATGCTATCTAGGGGCAACTGGAGGCCTGATCCCTGTAGAACTGGAAAGATAGGCAGCATTTTTTTCTTTCTACCTGGGACTGGGTGACACCAGGTGGCCTGTAGGCCTGCCAGGCTGAGCCCACCTCCATGTGGAGTGTCCACCAGCCCCCAGGGCCACTCTCCAGAGCCAGGGCTCTGTCCAGAGGGGCTCTGCCAGAGGAAACCCTTGAGTGGAAGGGCAGGGGCCTCCTAAAGGTGCCTCCTGTTTTTCTGGAAGGGGAGCAGCTTCTATCTGATCCTGCACATTCAGCAGCAAGAGATTATTAGTATGTCAGGAACTCCCAAGCTTGCCGGGAAAATCACCACTAGCCTCATGGGCAGCTTCCTCTCAGCCTGGGCCTTGTGAGGGAACCGCGTGTGGGAGGATGCAAGTGGTGGGGGGAGGACTTCCAGGCACTGCCTACAGCTCTCAGACCAGGAGGCATCCAGGCTTATCCTGGGGCAGCCACAACCGCCCCTGCCTCCCCCTCCCCACCCACACTGAGTAAGCAGTGTCCAAACCCTGTGGGGCTCCTGTTTCCCTCCCCAGGGTGTAATATGCACCCCTCATCAGAGCTCCTATTCTGTTGCTGAAAGGTGCCTACATCATTAATATTGGGGTCAACCTCTGTCCCTCATTCACACTGTGGATGGACACAGACACTAGTGCACAAGCTTCCCCTGAGCCCCTGGCTCATCTCCCATACCCCATTCCCTGTGGAGGGGGGCTGCTCCTGACCCCCAGAGCACCCTCATTTATCCCCTCACCCGCCTCCTCCACTTCTCCTCCTTTCCCAAGGCCCCACCCTCTCTCAGTCAACCAGCTCCGAGGCCTTCTTTGTTCACTGATGCCTCAGTCTCTCCATTTAAATCTGGGCCAGCGTTGGGGCCAGCGGACATCTATTCACATGCCCAGCTCCCCCCTCACCAGTCCCTGGCTTCCCACCTGCTGTGTCCAACTTGCACTGGGCACTGGGCGGGGCTAGGCAATTGCCTGCCTCACCTCATCTCAGCCTCACAACAGACTCAGGAGTAGGTGTAGTCTGTGTGATAGCACAGCTGGATGAATGAATGAATATCTGCCTTCCTGCACATGTGGGCTTCTCTAGGGCATCTGCCTGTGCTCTGACACATGGCCAGAGATGGCTGAATTCAGGGTGAACCATTATGTGGTACTGGGGATTCTCAGTGCCTGGATCTCAGGGACGAGGAATGAGAAGCCAGGCTGACTTGTCAGGACAGACATCCTGGACTGGGGGAGGTGGCTGACAGGATGCTGGTCTATTGTCCTTAGATACTTCCTGGACAGGCAGCTGAGATGGCTTCCTTTCTATCCATCTGTCCATCCATCTGTCCATTTATTTGTCCATCCATCTGTCCATCTATTTGTCCATCCAACCATTCATCAGCCATCTGTCCATCCACATGGCTTGGAGTGGCCATCTATGGAATGTGTGGGCCAATGGAGAAGATGAGGAGGAGGACAAGTGGACTGTGATGAGGACCATGAGAAAACAGGGAACAGGGTCTGATTCAAAGGGGTCAGCTCAGCCAATTACTGCCAAGAAAAAATGTGAGCCCAGTGGGGTCTGCTACCTTGATTTTTCTAGAGAATCCAGTAATGTGAGTTTTTACGTAAACTCTCCTAATTGCTATATGTTGACAACTAGTCACATTGTGTGGGTCGAGCAATGTGTACAGGCTGGAATCACCAGGACTTTCTGTGTGCAGTGTCTGGTGTAGGGTCCAAAACTCAGGCTTTGGAGTCAGACGTGGAGCCTGCCCTTCTTCTGGCTAACTGAGAGATGTGCAAAAGGCACTCATCCACTCTGAAACTCAGTCTCCTGCTCTGTGCACTGGGGTGAGATCTACCCACCTCACAGGGCTGAAACGAGGGTTAAACAGATAAGGCAGGACAAGCATCAGCCCAGCGCCTCCTTGGAGCCCTGCTGGAGATGCTGGCTGTTACTTTTCCAGCACAGCGATGAGCAGCTGCTCTGGCCCTGGCCCCGAGGTGGACTCCCAGCCAGCACGGAGACTCCCTTCTTTCCTTCCACCTTCCTCTTGCACCCTTCCCCAGTCCTCTTCCCTTACTTCTCTCGAAAGTGAAAAGGGGAAAAGGGAATTTTTAAAAAGCAGAACAGAGGTTTGGTTTATATATATTTTTTTCTTATTTGGCCATCCTGTGGCATATGGAGTTCCTGGGCCAGGGATTGAATCAAAATCCTAGCCAGAGCTGCTGCAACAACAGATCCTTAACCCCCTTTGCTGGCCGGGGATCTTACCTGTGTTCCTGCCGCTGTAGAGACACTGTAGATCCCAGTGCACCACAGGGGGAACTCATGGGTCCTATTTTTGTCTGTTTGCTTTTTAAGGCTATTTGAAGTCTCAGTTTCCAGAAGAGCCAGCATTCAGTGGGGGTCACGGGGTAAGTGCAGGAGTGTGCATGGTCTGTGCTGTGGTCAGGGCCTGGGGTACTAGGGACGAAGAACCCTACTCTCAGGAGCTCTCCTCCTGGGGGTCTGTGCTCGGTGAGTGTCCTGGGGGAAGGGGCTGCAGTGTGGGGTAGGGTGGTGTGGGGAGGTGGGCACAGGGACAGGAGGGCCCTTGATTTACAGCTGCATGTGTCACAGATTCTGCTAGTTGCTCTCAGTTAGTGTCTGTCATTTAAATACCAGGTGAAGCTGCTTTGGTTTCAGGGAGCAGTGCCTGGCCCACATTCTTACAGGCTGAGGATGGGTTTGCTCTGGTCCACGGTGTCTCTGCTCCTGGTCTGGGCCCAAAAGGCCCCCTCTTGCTTCTTATGATGTCATTACAGCTTCTGTCTTTCCTGGGACTGCTGTCAGTCCAGCCAGCTGCCCCTCACTTTGGCCTGGGGCGGCTCTGCTCTTGCATTCCGTGTGCACTGTGCTTCCCTCCCCTCCCCCGCTTTCCACTCAATCTTTCTCTAAGTGTCTCAGTATCTTAGTCTCTCTGCTTAGTCTCTCCACGTGTTATCTCACTCCTGAGTGTTTCCACCTCAGGCCTCTCATGTTAGCATCCGTTGCTGACCAGAGTTCCCCAGAACCCTAGGGAAGGGGCCAGTGAAGGCTTCTGGTCCCTTGGGTTCACCATCATTGTCCATCAGGTCTTTGGTTGCTGGTCTGCACGCTCATGGATTGACTGTCCTGTATGGGTCAGGTGTGAGTTCCAAGTACTGTGTGACCTTGAGCAAATTCCTTCAGCCTCTCTGATCCTCTGCTTAACCCACCTTAATATTTATCTTACAGAATCTATAACTTTTTATATTTGATATATTATTATATAGAATCTGTAACATTTATTTTATAGAATTATTTTATAAAATGCAAAGAACAAAAATACAATCTCAGTGCTGTGAATTCCCTGAGGTCAGGAACAATGTCTTATTCATATTTAGATCCTTAGATTCGGATTCATGATTGTGCTCAGTAAATACCTTTTTTTTTTTTTTTGTCTTTTTGCCTTTTCTAGGGTCGCTCCTGTGGCATATGGAGGTTCCCAGGCCAGGGGTCTAATCAGAGCTGTAGCCACTGGCCTACGCCAGAGCCATAGCAACGCGGGATCCGAGCCGAGTCTGTGACCTACACCACAGCTCACGGAAACGCCAGATCCTTAACCCACTGAGCAAGGCCAGGGATCAAACCTGCAACCTCATGGTTCCTAGTCAAATTCGTTAACCACTGCACCACGATGGGAACTCCAGTAAATGCCTATTAAATTAAGTTTTTTGTAAGTGGTTTGTGTATGTATGAATTAAGAATGCTTTTTTGGAGTTCCCGTTGCAGCTCAGCTGTAAAGAACCTGAATAGTACCCATAAGGATGCCGGTTTGATCCCTGGCTTTGCTCAGTGGTTTAAGGATCCAGCATTGTCATGAGCTTCGGTGTAGGTTACAGATGCAGCTAGGACCTGGTGTTGCTGTGGCTGTGGTGTAAGCTGGCAGTTGCAGCTCTGATTCGATCCCTAGCCTGGGAACTTCCATATGCCCCAGGTACAGCCCTAAAAAGACAAAAAGAGCCAAAAAAAAAAAAAAAAAGCTTTCTGCTATAAAGAACAGAAAAATCCTCTTTATAGAGGCCTAGAGCAAATTCCTCACGTTAGGTAACTGCTTGCATTGGTTCAGCAACTCATGATATCAGTGCAAGCTTATCTGCAAGTCTCTTGCTTATTGTCTTATGATCACGAAATAGCTGCTGTGGCACCAGACATTTTATTGGCATTCAAGGCAGCATGAAGAAGGAAAAGCTGTACATTTCCCTTTAATCAAGAAAAGGAGAAACCTTCCCAATCCCAGATAATTTTCACTTAAGTCCCAATTCTGTGCCAAATGTCTACTTGGTTCTGGGGGAGACTGGTGAAGTAAGTATTTAAGAGCCTCTCCCAGGCTCTTAAAGGGAAGCAGCAGGGAACAAGGGAGAGAAATCCTGTTGGTTTAGCCAACTGCTGTCAGCCCCAGCCCTGTTCCTCCTGCTCTCCCTTCTGGTGGGATTGTGGAATAGAGCATTTGTAAGGATACAGAAAGTAAAAGTTCAGTTCAGGATTCAGGCCTGGGGGCAGGAGGTTTGTGTGACTAGAAGTGTGGCCACCAGCTAGTCCACTTCCATCTCTGGACTGGGGCTTCCAGGATCCTTAGTGAGAATCCTGGACAGGATGGTATCTGAGGGCTTTCCAGCTCTCATAGTCTAACTTCGTGACATCACCATGTAAAGCCAAGAAGGAAGAGAAGAGTGGGAAGCAAAGAGTTAGAAACAAGTGTGTATAGACATGTGCATAGCTGTGGATGCGTTTTAGGTACCAGGAACTGAGATGCTGGGTTGAAGCATCCTTTGCAAGGGGGCAACCAAGACAAAAGTGAGAAAGCTGTGATTGAGTACAACTTGGGCAGGCAGGAACCTCAGGAGGGCAGGACCCTCAGCTATACTGAGCTCCCAGTGTGGGCATGTTCAGCATGCCTATACATGTAAGGACAAAGGAACTGAAAACAATTCTTTTTCTTTTGCTTTTTAGGGCTGCACCTGCATGTAGAGGCTCCCAGGCCAGGGGTCGAACTGGAGCTACAGCTGCTGGCCTACACCACAGCCACAGCAACATTAGATATGAGCCTCATCTATGACCTACACCACAGCTCACAGCAACGCCAGATCCTTAACCCACTGAGCAAGGCCAGGGATTGAACCTGTGTCCTCATGGGTGCTAGTCAGATTTGTTTCCACTGAGCCACTATGAGAACTCCTGAAAACAATTCTTAAACTCTCTTTAATAGTTTAGTCCAATATATAGGGAGTTTCTGTTGTGGCTCAGTGGTAATGAACCCTAGAATCCGCAGGCTCCCTGACGCCACACGCTATGCGAAGGCGCCTGGCCTCGGCCATCCTACTGGTGGTGACACTCAGTTTCATTGCTTGGCTGAGGAGTGACAACCTGCTCTTCCCACTGTGAAGGAACGTTTTATCTCACAATTAGCATGTGAGAGGGGACAGCGGTTTGGCCCCATTGAAGATCCCTGCTCCCTAGCACGCTCTCAGCCGGAGGAGGTTTAGCATCAATTGAGGACCCACAGCCAGAGCCATTCTTTCACTGGTGACTGCAAAATCATTGCTTTCTACCATTCTTTCTATTTTTCCTGCTAAAAAGATAGTAAAAATGCTTAATACTTTCTCTTCATGTCCAGAATAAGGAGGTGGTATAATAGCCACAAATGGTAGTAAGTGAAGAGGAGGAGGAGGAGGAGGAGGAGGAGGAGGAGGAGAAAAGACAGGATGGTCCCCGAGACAACTGAGCTGGTTTCTTCAAAAGGCAACATCACACCCCCCCAAAAGGTGGAGCCTTGTAGGGTACCGCTGGTCCCCTTCCAGGCTGAGGGTTCCTGTGGGCAGGGGCCTGCCTGATTCTCCTGCGTGTGTGTCCTTGTGTCCAAAGCTCTATGCTGGCTGAATGCTGGCCCAAGAGCTCCCTGCCTGGGAGGCTGAACTTAACTCTCCCCAGCCTTTGTCTGCACTTGGAGGCAGGCTGTGCTAGGGCCTTAGTCCACTGTAAAACACCCGAAACTCTGTGTGTGTGTATACTTGGAATGCTAATCACTGCTTCTCCCCTTAGCGATTTCTGCTACTCCCTACCCTCCTTGGTTCAAACAGGAGTCTCTGCTTCCATGGTCTCCAGGAATGAATTTTTATCTCTTAAGAGCCTGTGACTGTTTAGAAGCCAGTAGGCTGGGGATGCTACCTGGCCAGTCTCAAGCAGGTGTTCTTCTTGACAGGTCAGAAAGCTGTTCTGATGGTGGGATCATGGAGAATCAGAGAAGACAATGTGGATGCTTCCCCAGGCTGCCTCTAGGACCAGTCCCTGGGGACAAGGAGAGAGACAGCAATCCAGGCATGGGAGGGTCTGCGGTCAGTCACCCTGTCCAGAGCCCCCAGCCATGACACGTAAGGCATGCTGGGCAGTGGGCAGGGGAGCTTCAAAAGGGACCTGTGGCTCCAACAGGAGGGAGAAGCAAAGTGATGCCTTATGCCTGTCCAGAGGGGACGCTGTCACAAGAGGAAGCTGTGTGGGTGACACGGGAACCCCAGACTGGAGAGAAAGGGGAGCATGAAGTGAGGTACATGAGTTGCTAGGAGCCCACACATGAGGATGAGGGCTTTTGAGCCTGGAGGGCTGGGAGCTGGGTTGGGGGGAGTTGAGGTGGGAAAAAGATTGAAAGAGGAAGAGGGGAAGGCAGTTCCTTCTTGCATGGCCAGGACCGCAGATTGAGATCTGTCCTCATTACCTTTGAATGCACATCTTTTCAGCCATTTTTTATTTAAGGAAGCATTGTTGTATTTTAGGGGCGGAACCCACTGAATTGGACATTGTCAGATGTTTACTTAGAATGAACAAAAACTATTATTATGTTCCATGTCCTACTCTGTAAGATATAAAATGTGAGAAACATGATTTCATCGCAAGGGTGATGCTGGCCACCTGCACCCTGTGAATGCAATACTGTCTGCTCGCCACACCACTTCACCCAGTATCTGTCCCCCACACCCCTTCACCCAGGGTATGCCTGCCACACCCCTTACCCAGGGTCCACCAGTTAGAGCTTGGCTGAGTCCTCAGGGCCTCTGGCAGCTCCTGGGGGCTGGGAACAAGGCTGGTCTGGTAGAAGCTGGCATTAGAAGCTGTACAGGTCAGGAGGAAGTAAGTGTGTTATGCATGGTCAGTGACATAACCATAAGCAAATGCAGAATAATTACTACAGCAAATATCACTAAGACAGACAGAGAAGGTGACAAGGGTGGGACATAGGGGCATATGTGAAAAGACAAAAAAGCATGTGACTTTGTTTTTAACGACCGCACCAGTGACATATAGAAGTTCCCAGGCCAGGGTTTGAATCCGCGCCTCCCCTGCAACTCTGGATCCTTTAACCCACAGCGCTGGATCAGGGATCAAACCACTGCAGTCAGATTCTTAACCACAGTGCCACAGCAGGAACTCCTAAGCAGGTGACTCTGAATGAATGAAGCCTATTCACCCATGAGCCATCAGTTCCAGGTAGGTCTCTGCCCTTGGGTGTTGAGTGCCTTCCGTGAACTTGGGGGAGGGGGGCTTGTCCAGGGCCAGGGGGAGTGGTAACGTCTTGGGTATATCTGCTGAGTGACTGCTCTGTGCTTAGGTGGAGGGTGTCAGGGGTCAGGACTAATCAGACCCAGTCGCTGCCCCCCAGGAGCCTCAGGTGGAAGCCGTGGTTCTTAAACTGCATGTCATGTCCCCTCAAAAGTGACCACAATTCCATGCAGGGGTTGTCACTGATCAACTCGGAGTCTGAGCAAGAAATGATTCTTCCCCCTAAAGGGACATAGCCTCCTCTCCCAGCTCTTGTTGTTGCCATGCCAGGAGGGGTGTAGAGGGTGAAGTGCTGGGTCCCAGAGTGCCTGACCCTCATGATGGCAGAATGGCTGTTGGAGGGTTGCTAGGTGTGTGCAAAAGGCCAGCCAGCATTCTGGGAGCACAGAGGAGGGTCACCTAACCTGCCCAAGCTCCATGAATGGAAGGGGCTCCCTGGAGGAGGTGGACCATGAGCTGGGTCTGAAGGGTAAGGAGGGGTTGCAGGAGTCTAGGTGAGGAGATGAAGGCAGGAATATTGGGTATGTGTGCATATGTCCTCAGGAAGGACATATTCAAAACCCCAGTGCCCTTACCTGTATGGGCACAGGTGGGATGCGCTGGGCAGCACTGCTCCATCCAGGTGTGTGTCTGCAGCCACAGGACCTTTAGGGTGAAACGCAGCTGGGCCCACAGTTAGCTCTCAGGCATATACAATGAACCTGGGTAGAAGAAGAGGCACAGGTGGGTGGGGCGGGTAGAAAGAAAAGGAAATACTGGTCACGAGGAAAGGAGGAGGAATCTGATACAATGGAAGAAAGAGGTGGTTCTGGGCAGAGTTCCAGTTGCTCCACATCTTCATCAACATTTTGTGTTATCAGTCTTTTAAATTTTAGCCATTTTTGGGAGTGTGTAGTGTTAGTTAGTTGTGGTTTTAATTTGCATTTCCCTAAAGATTATTAATGTTTAGGATCTTCTCATGTGCTCACTGCCACCATCTTTGGCCAAGGGTTTCTTTAAATCATTTGCCTTTTTTTTAAATGGATTGTTTGCCTTCTTGTTATTGAGTTACAACAATTGTTTATATATTCTGGATCTAAGTCTTTTGTTAGACATCTACATCATGATTAGTTTTTATCTGAGGGGATTACTCCATCATTTTCATAATGGTATCTTTAGCATAAATTTTTAAATTTTGAAGAAGTCCTATTTATCATGTTTTTTAAAATTAAAAAAATTTTATTATAGTTGATTTACATTATTCTGTCAATTTCTGCTGTACTATTTATCAATTTTTAATGGGAGCTTAATATTCAAAACATACCAAAATTTAGAAATTAACTTAACTATCCCATGCTTGGACATTTAAACTGTTTTCAACTTTCCTTTTTTTTTTTTTGGCTTTTTCAGGGCCATACCCACAGCATATGGAGGTTCCCAGGTTAGGGCTCAATTGGAGCTATAGCCACTGGCCTACACCACAGCCATAGCAACGCCAAATCCAAGCTTAATCTGCAGCTCACACCACATCTTATGGCAACGCTTGATCTTTGACTGAGTGAGGCCAGGGATCGAACTTGTGCCCTCATGGATACTAATCAGATTTGCTTCTGCTGAGCCATGACGGAAACTCCTATTTCCAACTTTTCACTATTTTTCCTGTAAGGAATGTCATGGTACTTACAATTGTTTCAAGGATATTCTTCAGTGAATCTTGGGATGTCAGTGTTTGTAAGGCTTTTGTTACACACTTGAAAATGCTTTCCTAAAGGGTCCCTTATACACTGTAAATGAAGCCCAGTTTCAAAGAACTGGTCAACCCCCTTAGTGTCCCTTCCCATAACTTACTTACTGGTTTTTGTAGATAAATGAAACTTTAGAAGTGCTTGAAAATGTGCATGTGCAATCTTCTCAAGACATTTTATTTAGTAAACCACTTTTTCCCTGGATAATACAAAGACAGTTATAATAAATCTTCAGCGAGCATTTCCAAAGGCAGGACTCTTATTCCTAAAGGAACTAAGGGAGTTCCCACTGTGGTGCAGTGTGTTAAGAATCCAATTACAGTAGTTTGGGTCAATGTGGAGGGATGAGTTTGATTCCTGGTCCAGGAACTTACATATGCTTCAGGTTTGGCCCTAGGAAAAGAAAAATAAAAGAACTCAGCCATGATTTATGGAAGAAGGGCTGGGCAAAGTGCTGTTTGCTTTCCTGCACCTCTGCTTACCCATCTGTAAACCTGGCAAAGGTCAGCCTACTCGGTTTTACCAGCAAGGAGGGCCACAAACCAGGTGAACGAAGAGACACTAATCCTGACTTCAGGACAGCAACTACCCTTTGCCGAGGCCACCAAGCTGTGGGCAGGGACAGCCAGGTTACCCCCCATCCTCAGCAACAGCCTTGCGTGGTGTGATTATTGCCTCTTTTGAAAGGAGCAGGCACTGACTGGCCCAAGGTCAAGGACTAAGAAGGACAAAGCTGGCTCTGGAGCCTATGTTATTGTTACCCTCTTTTACTTCTCAGCCACGCCACAGACCACACGCAGGTCAACAAAGGATTAAAGACACAGGGGAGGAGCAAGGAAGTTGATTACCTTACACACGTTTTTTTTGCCCTTGAAGACTCCATTTGCTGGTGGCCCAAAGGAGTAGCTGGTTTTGGCTGGAGGCCTTGAAGATGTCCTGGGGCTGGTTGGTGGCCCGGTGACTGGCCTGCACCCCAGGCCCTCCACGGGCCCCCATTAAACTGGTGAGCATCTGAGTGGGCAAGACTAGAAGCCAGGAGGCGAAGCTTGGGGCCAGCTGTCCTTTCAAAAAGTGCCCTGGAGGCCACCCTCCCGTCTCTGCAAGGGTGTCCTCCAGGAAGCTTCCAGGCCTGCATGAACAGATGTACCATCGCCGAGGACCAACTTGAGTACAGGCTGTGAATGGCACGTCCTGAACCTCTTTCCACCTGTACTTTGATCACCCACCCATTAATGAGGTACTTAGACGTCCCAATTTGCCCAGACAGTCCTAGTTTGGGCCTAATATGCCAGTGTAATTATTTTTTCCCCACTTTTCCTAAAATCTATCCAAGTTTGGACATTTATTCTCACTTCAGATGGACTGGGTAAATGTGCTCAAGAAACTCTAACTTGAAGATGCTTGTAGCATTAGGGGCTCAGCAGTGTTGTGTCTCAGAAAGACATTATTTTGGCAACATCATCTTAATCATGACAATTCAAGGTGACCTCAACTTGGCTTTAGCAAGAGAAAATTATGGATGGGTTTGGTTGGCTTGTGCGAGGTGGGAGTGGGCAGGGTTCAGGCGTGACTGGAACCAGGTTCTCAAACAATATTGTCAGGTCTGTCTCTCCGCCCCCCACCTTGCCAGCTCTCAGTTCTTGTTGGCTGCCTTTTTCAGGCAGGATCTTCCACATGTGACCAAGCTGGCTTCACACTCTCCATCTTACCAGCCCCAGTGGGAAGAGGGACTGCCGTGTCCTAAGCATATGTTCCTGCAAGCCCCAGAAAGACTGGCTCTGCTAGGGTGCTGCACACATCCCTGAGTCTGCTGTCAGAGCCTGGGTGAATGGTCCACTGGGGCCTGAGCACGTTGTGGTCCAGGGACAGGGCGGCAGCAAAGCACAGGCAGCAAAGCACAGCAAGCAAGGAAGCAGGGGTTCCTCAAGGCAGCAGGATGGCTGGCCGGGCAGACTAAGCTTATAGCATCTGCTGCTCACTGTAGAGTCACCATTTACAGTCACTTCTAGTATGCCAGGGGCTTTATATATATCACGCTCTGTTTCCACAAAGATAATAGTCTAAAGACTGTAACATACCCCACTACAGCAGATGACACTTGGGCAGTTTAAATAATGTTCCCAAGGGTGGACAAGTAGTAAACTGAGGCAGTGACAGCTGACTCCAGATCTGCTGGCCCTCCCACAATATCATAGTGACATTGTACATGTGAGAGGGAGCGAGAACCCTTCCGGGATCCCATAACACACGTATACTGTCCTGACATAGTGCTTCTAGAAAGATACATCCTCTCTGGTTCTGCCCGCAGTTCCTTCTGCATCCTCCCTGTCTCAGAGTGAAGCCCACGGTCCCAGGAGGAAGTTCCGAAGATGTTCTAGTCCTAACCCTGGACATGGCCAGGCGCCAGGCCATCCCAGCACAGGATGCAGCAGCCAGGTGCCTTAGGGGACACCTGTTCTCCAGGTCTCCATTGGTAAGAGAATGGCAGCAAGTCCCACTGCTGTCAAACACAGGGTCACCTGACAGTTAGAGGAGGATGACAACATATCTTGCTTCATGTGAGAATGAGGATGGTGATGGCAGCTCCAAGCCCCTACTTCAGTTCTTGGACAGAAGGAAAGCATCGTGTGGTGCTCTTTTCTCTCCAAGGGGCAGGAGGACTGCCCTTGGCTCATCTGAGTTCTTCATGGTTTAAAAGAATCACTTCCCCTGACATTGCGGTGAGATACAGGCCAGCAGGCATGGCACATGATCCACCACACTGTGGGTCCCAACCAGCATCCCTGAAACAGTTTCCTCATTTCAACTTGTCAGTATGAAATTTTGCAAAATCAAAAATGAAGAAGAGAAAAAAAGATCAAACCCATGTAGAACTGCTCCACCCAGAGCTATTAACCACGCTGCAATATCAGTTGGCACTTTACCGTTGTGCAGTTTAATGTCCTGCATTATTCTATTAACAACACATCATAACATTTTCCCATCACATTATTGTTTTCATGTTTGGCTATACTATTGCTTAATCACAGCTGGTAATAGACCTTTGTGCAGAGGCCTGGGGGTGGGCTGGACAGGCAGGCTGGAGGTCTCCACTGTGGAGAGCTGGGGGGCCAGGAGGACTGGCACTGAGGGGATAGAGGAAACATAGACCAAGAGTGTGTCAGATATTTGCCTGTCTGCTCACTTATTCCTGCCTCGCTATTTTAGGGCTCTGTTAGGCACCAGGCTCCCCTCACAGTTCTCCTGTCGACACCTGCTGCAGGTGGTCACCATCACTCCCTCAAAACCTTCCAGCACTCCAGACCCCATCCAGTGCACCCCACATCAACTCCAGAGGAAGGGGCTCCATTGCACCCCAACTGGTAGAGCCAAGCCCAAGACTGGTACTGGTAGGGGCTCGGAAGTGTTTGAAGACTGAGGGAGTGAGTGAACACAAATAGTAACAAGAACAATTAGCAAACATCCTGTCCTCAGTTTTGTACAATTAGAATGTGATGAACATCTATGTATTAGAGCTTTGCTACAATTTTAAGTTATTTCCTGTACTTGGGATTCTATGGCTGAAGAATGTGAGCATTTTGATGATTCTTTTTTTTTTTTAATTTTTTTTTGATTTTTTTTTTTTTTTTTGGTCTTTTTGCCTTTTCTAGGGCCGCTCCCGCGGCACATGGAGATTCCCAGACTAGGGGTCGAATCGGAGCCGTAGCTGCCGGCCTATACCACAGCCATAGCAACGCAGGGCCCGAGCTGCGTCTGCAACCTACACCACAGCTCATGGCAATGCTGGATCCTTAACCCACTGAGCAAGGGCAGGGATCAAACCCGCAACCTCATGGTTCCTAGTCAGATTCGTTAACCACTGCGCCACGACAGGAAGTCCTTTTTTTTAAAAAAATTTTTTTTGACACACCCACAGCATGTGGAAGTTCGCAGGCTGGGGACTGAACCCATACCACAGCAGCAACCCAAGTCATGGCAGTGACCACACCAGATCCTTAACCTGCTGAGCTACCAGGTAACTCCCTCGATGATTCTTAATGTATATTAGATAACTGCTTTCCAGAAATTTTGTATCTGTTATATTCTTAGACGAAGTCTGTGAGAACATCTGTTGGTTTGTTTTTTTGTTTGTTTGTTTTATCCTCTTTTTACTGCAGTACCTGTGGCACACAGAAGTTCCTGGGCTAGGGGTTGAATTGGAGCTGCCAGCCTACACCACAGTCACAACAACGTGGGGTCCTTAACCCACTGAGTGAGGCCAGGGATCGAACCTGCAACCTCATGGTTCCTAGTTGGATTTGTTAACTACTGTGCCTATAAAGGCAACATAGCATATTAGAGAATATTTAGGAAATTAAAGGGGAAAAACAGCCATAATGCCTTGACCTTAACACAACTATTTCCTTGTGTGTGGTTTTTTCGAATCTTTGATCATGAGTATTTACGTTTATTTTTATGTGGTTTCAAGGGTAGTGCACACAAAATTTCTCATCTTCTTTTTTTCACTCATAATTATACCTAAGCCTTATTTTCATTTTGCTACACTATTTCTCTAATTGTTTAAAATGATCCCCTAATGGCCTTTCCGGTTGCTGTGCTGTCTAGCTCCTCCTGTCTTGATAACCATTCAAGTTGCTTCCAATTTTTCTGTCAAGGGATATTTTGAAACACCAAAGTCCAGCGAAGCAGAATCTGCCACTGTTCCTTTGGGGCTGACGGTAATACAATTTGACTCCTGCTCATTTCCTGCTTTCCTCAGAGGAGGGCTGGAAGAAATTGCTCTCAGAGAATGGTTAGAAAAATGTCAAACATAAAATTAGGAGGAGAGGGACCATGAGGAGAAAGCTTGATGCACTTTCAGGAGTAATCTGCTTTAGAAACTGCACTGTTTAGGTTTTGTTTTTGTAACTCAGGAATCGGGCATGAATTTACACTAATAATTTTGATAAAATGCTTTCCGTGAATGCAGTGTTTGGAACTCTTCCTGGGAAGTGGTTCCATCTGTCAGCTGAGGGCTTTAATGTGGGAGGGCCCGAGTCTGAATCTCCACTTATCTTTGACTTTCAGCAGCTGTAGAGCCTCAGTCTGTCTTTCTGCAAAATAGGCATAATAATAACCCCAGAAAGTGCTGAGCCTTCTAGGGAAAAACTGGGGTAGTGGCCAGAGAGAGGGCAGAGGAGCCCTGCCAGGGAACCCAGGCCGATCTTTTTATTCCTGGGCCTCAGTTTCTCCACATGTTGGGGGCTTGGCATATGGTCTGCTAGAGCCTCCCAGGGACCCCTTCCCTGGCTCCTGCCAGGTGCTCCTTGAGTCTGGACCTCCTCTGCAGGGCCCTAGAGCTCTCCACTCACCTCAGTCCACACCCTGGGGACCTGCCCTGACCTCCAGGGCAGCAAAGTGCCTGGCACCCTTCAAGACCCCGACCTGATTTGGGGGAGGGGCGTAGGTGGGGTCAGTGGACCCAATATATATTTATTCATTTTGACGACATGTCATTGGTGTGTTGGCAAAGTTGTCATTGGTTGGCTACCAATAACTATCTTCCCTTTGAATAATGACCATTAATCACTTTTCTTCCAGCACGGTGTAGAAGACAACCCAGGCTACGCTGTGGGGTAGTTGAGAGCCTGAGGCGGGGAGTCAGAGGTCCAGTTCCAGGCCTCTGCCTTGCCTCACTTGTAAAATGGGAGAAATAATAGTACCTACCTTAGGGACTGCGTGGAGACTGACCGAAGACAATGCCTGTCGGCGGACACCCAGCAGAGTACCAGGCTCACAATAAGCGCTCCCTGCTGTCAGGCTGTTTTTATTACAATTACAGTGATCTGCAAATTAGAAGAACGAGAGCCTGGTTGGCAAGGGACTAGGCACGGGGGACAGAGAACGGGGGACAGAGAACGGTGGAGCCCGAGAATCCGGGTCGAGAAGGTGGCTCCTAGAGGCCAGGAGGAGGACGAGCGTCCGGAGCGGGGCCAGAGGTCAGCCCCGGACCAAGAGGCTGCTCCGGCCGCGCGCTCCAACTTCAGACTCCGGGGGCTTAGCAGCCACCGCCGCACTTGAGCTTTGGTTTCTGAAAGCGCCTTTGGCCTCCTTCTGGCCTGCTTTCCTGGGCTGCGGGAGGTGACTTCTGGGTGAAAGCCGGGCCCGCAGCAGCGCCGGACTCAGGGCGGCCGTATTAGTCCCCGCCCCGGGGCGGTGTCAGTGGAGGGT
Organism: Phacochoerus africanus; assembly: GCF_016906955.1. NCBI lineage: Eukaryota > Metazoa > Chordata > Mammalia > Artiodactyla > Suidae > Phacochoerus > Phacochoerus africanus. The sequence goes on from NC_062546.1 coordinate 89,720,873, forward strand.
CCCTGGAGTCCAGCTCACCACCGCAGCAGCCGCGGCGGTGTGCGCCGCTCCCTCCTCGCCAGCCGAGCGGGTCGGGCGCCCGGGGTGGCCCTTTAAAAGGCAGTGTCTCGTCCAGAGGGGGTGGGCGGGGGGCACTGACCGCCATCCGAGGCCAGGCCCCTCCCCCTCCCTCCCTTCGTCCGTCCCTCCCTCGGTCCCCGCGTCGCTCGCTCGCTCGCCGGGCGGACGCTCCGCCTCCGCCAGTCGGCTCGGCGCTCTGCTGCGCGGCGTGGAGCAGAGCCGGGGCCCGGGGCCGGGGGCTGGGAGGTCGCCGCCCGCCACGGGCAAGCTTGAGCCGCAATGGCTGAGATGGGTAGCAAGGGGGTGACCGCGGGGAAGATCGCAAGCAATGTGCAGAAGAAGCTCACTCGCGCGCAGGAGAAGGTGAGCGAGCCCCAGCCGCAGCCTCCGCGCGGTCCGAACACCTGTCCTCCGCCCCGCTCCAGAGGCCGGTCCTCACCCGGGGCCGGGAGCTGTCACCTCCCGGCGAGCGCTGCCCAGGGTCTTCGGGATACACAGGGGCTGCGCCCCCCGGCGCTCTGGGTGCCCTCTCCCGTTCTCGTCCTCTGTCTTCTCGCCCGGGCGGGGGCAGGGGAGGGCGCAGCTGTCCCCTCACCCCCACCCCCACCCCGGTCGCTCTGTATCTTCGTCGCGCGTCTGCAGAGGAGCGGCGGCCCACGCTCTAATCCCCGAGCGAGGTCCAGGCTAACCCTGCCCTGGGCGCCGAGGCCCAGAGGCTGGGAGGCGAGGTGGCGCCCCTAGCCCTCTGGAACCACGCGGGCCCTGCAGGTGGGGCCAGCACTGGGGAAGGGGCTGCTCCTTATTCCAGGGGTCGCTGAGTTCCGGGAATCCCGAGGCTGCCCCTCCGCTCGCGGGTGCCGGCGCTCTTGCTCCAGGCCTCCAGACGCTTCCTGCGCCCGCCGTTCCCTCCTCTTCACCCCCCTCTCCACCTTCTGTCCCCGCGGGCCATAGGAGGGTCAGGTTTCCTTTCCCGAGAGGTGCCGCGGCCTGGAAGCTCCGGCCGGATCCCCGGGGAGCAGAGCTCTGTGCACTCTTTCGAAGGGGCCCTGGCCAAAGCAGGGGCTTCGCGTTTCCGGGGTCGCGGGAGAGGGAGGCGGCTCTGGCTTTGGGAGCCCGGGTGGCGAGCTGGGCCGGAGGAGGGGCGGCAGACTGCGGGGGACGTGGAGGGCACCGCAGGAAACCTGACTCCTCAGCAGCCGGCCTTAGGCGGGGCGGGGAGGGAGCCGGGGCTTCCCATGGCACCCTGACTGTGCAGGAAATGCAGGATTGGGAGGCGGGGGTCCGCGCCCGCCCGGCTTTCTGTCCCTAGCCACCTCTGGTTTATTGAATTGGATCACGCCAGCTGCTGACGCCACTTCCCCTGCCGACTCCGACTCTGAAATCTGAGATTGCAGAATATGTGCTTCTGCCCGGGTGGCCCCTCTGTGCCCCCTGGCCGGGTCTGTCCCCTCTGCCGCCTGACTCACAGCCGGGCGGGAACCCAGAGACAGGCCGGCATTCCCCCCGCTAGGCTTGTGGCTGTTTATAAACAATGACTTTTGCAGCTGAGACCTGCGGGCTCCCTAAGGATGCAGCCACGTGATGGGAGGGAGGGGGCTAGAGCTTCCCCCGCACCTCCCTCTGAGTCCTGCTGCTCATCCTTGTGGTCCTGGCTAAGAAGGTGGGTGGGTATGTGTGGAGGGAAGGGCCCTCAGCCAAACTCCAGAGCCGGCCCGCCCCAGTTGTCCTCCTCCCCAGGGTGGAGAGAGGGATTAGAGCCCCACAGATAGCTGGCTGGGGGCTGGGAAGGCCTCAGTCGCAGAGGGAGGGGGGTAAGATGCTGCTTCCCTTGCTTCCCCCCCTCCCTTTCCCATGACTGGGTAATCCATTTAGGTGCCTGGAGCAGGCAGCTCTGGGTCAAAGCTTGCTTCCTGCCCCTGCATGGCCTAGGAAGATGAATGGAAGCAGAGGGAAGCTGAGACAGTCTCCCTGCCCTCACACCAGTGAGGTTCTAACTCTCCCTGGCTCCCCTTTGCCCCTCATGCCTTGTTTCTGCAGCAGCATCTTTCTGTAATTTTGGGGGCAGTAGGCATGGGCTATATTCCCTCCCTGTCATTGCTGACCCCACTGAGCTGCCACCCTCACTCTTTAGCTCCTGTTCTGTGGCCACGGACAGTTGGCTGACAGCTGGTCAGCTATGGATGCTGGCCTTGGCCAAGGGCTGGCCCTGCCCGAGCCTGGGCCTCAGGGGGCTAGAGATGCTTAGTGCTGTTGCTGTTCTCCACTCTGTGGGCTCCAGTTGAGACCCCCCCCCCCATCCCTGAATTAGAAGCCAGAGCAGCCCCAAAGGAACCCTGGCTAAGCTGAGTCCCTTGGCTCAGCTGTGGTACTGTCTCCCAGGAAACCTGATGCCCTGGCCCACACAAGTCTCTGCCCTCTGCCCTCCTGAGGTTCAGAGTCTGTGTCACCCTGGGTGCCGCTGACCGGCTGTCACTTCAGCATCTTCCGTTGGTGATCAGGGACAGGTCTAACCAAGCAGTGGTATTGTCAGTGGTCTTATGGCAGCCGCCCCCTGGCCTTGGTCACATCTCTGAGCAGTGGAGCAGTTGCATCTGTCTTGCTACCCTAGCAGGATATTTCCTGACCAGGGACAGGCAGCACTTTGGTGGAGGGCCTGGGCAGGGTCTGCTTAGGAAGCAGGAAGCAGGTCCCAATCTCTCTTTTCCGCTCCCTCAGTTTCCCCACATCTCCTCTCAGCTCAGGTGTCACCAGGATTCAGAGAGTGATAGTGGTGGAGGGAAGTGTGGCTGCTGGTATCTGCAGCTATCTGTCCTATCCCCAGCTCAGTAAGTCCTCCGTGGGCCAGGCTTGGCACTGCCCATCCAGCTGCCAGCCACCCCATGAGTCTGGGTGCCCTCTGGGGGCTGGGCAGATCAGCGCGTGCACCCAGCTTTCACCTGGTCCAGGTGGACCAGAGTGACTGTTGATGAACAAATGAGGGTGTTTGGGGGCTGGGCTTGGGAGGCCCCACGTGGGCCACAGTGGGCTGCTTTGTCCCTGTGCCTCCCTGCCTTCCCTCGTTCAGCAGACCCCCTGGACCTGTGCCATGTGCCTGGTCCTGGGCTGGGCCCGGGGTGCCGTGGGGGCAGGGTGGTTGTGGCCAGTGTGGAGCTTATCATTGTGAGGTCCTATGGCTTCTGGCCCAGTTGTGACGGGGGCATGAGAACACAAGGGAGGGGTCCCTGGGTCCCCCAGCACACCACTGGCGTGGCTTACTTCTCAGCTCAGCTGCCCTGGGTACTGGGGGCAGAGGGTGTGCCTGGAGTTCAGACCTGGGCACCGCAAGGCCATCTTCCCTTCGTGTTTGGCTTGTTGGACCCTCTATAAATGACTCTGTCCATTTTTGGGCCTCAGTAGGTGGCTGGGCAGAGCCAAGCTGGGGTGGAGCCTGGGTCAGATGACAGAGGATTAGAGAGATTGGCGGGCTGGGTCCTCTGGGGGATGGGATGGTTGGGAAGAAGGGACAGCTGGGGTGGGGGTAGAATCTGGTCTGCTGGCCCCTGAGCTCAGCTGCCCAGAAGTGTTCCTGGGGCCTGTGAGGAAGGCCAGCCTGTGCTGGCAGAGCCGGACCCCTGAGGGGCGCAGGGAAGAAGGCCGTCTGCCTCCTGCCCCGCCCCCCGCCCCGCTGGCTCTGAGCCTGCCAGGAGTGGGGAGGCCTGGCTCCGGGGGAGCAGGGCCCAGGGCTCTCCATGGACAGGAAAGCACTGGCATGTCAGAGCAGATGTCATTAGAGGGCAGGTGCAGTGGCAGTTATTTATAGGACCCTGACCCGTGGCCGTGATGGCGCCACACTCATCTGTGTGGTCAAGGTCTCCCACGCTGTAGTCATGGAGGTTGCTCAGTAGGAGCCAGGCCTTTGAGCCCAGACCTTATGCTGGCAGCAGCCTTGAGAGTAGCCATGCCATATGGAAGGGCAGGGAGTGGGGAGCCCACCAGCTCTTCGGGGGCTCTGAGGCCCAGATTCTGCCCTGCTCTTCCCACTGGGGGACCCTCATCCACCCATGTTGGCTTGACCCCATCTCTCTGTACCTCCCTGACCTATGTCTGTTTCCTCTGATCCTGCATAAGGTTTTCTGCAGGCTTCCATCAGCTTCTCCCTGAACTGAGTTATTTGTGTAGACGGCCCATCTTGCCAGCACTGGAGAGAAGGCTCTCCAGCCAGGCGTCATCTCTGGGTGGGGTGCTGGTGGGGGCTCAGTGGATATCTGGCTAAGGCCTGTGGGTGTGGGGAGCTTGCAAAGCTGTCTCCAGACATCCCTGGGCCCCAGTGGGCGGGGTGGGCTGCGGGCTGGGTGTAAGCTGTTGGCTGGAGGCAAGGCCCAAGGCAGGCAGAGGCTGTTTGGCCCAGGGGCCCGTGGAGGAAAGTGGGCTCACGGGGCTGCCTGGGGCCTGGAGAGGGTGTCCCAGGGGACAGGTGTGGGCCAGGGTATGGGTGGGAGTGGGGAGTGAGCTGCTGTCACCAAGGTGTTGGGATCAGTGAGGGGCGGCTGGGTGGTGGGTTTGGGCTTGGTTTGGTCAATCGTGATTGCCATGAGAGCTGTGGATCCAACAGGCAGAGAAGCTAAGGCCTGAACTCTTCCTTCCTTCCTCAAGGGTGATCTCGCGGGTCCCCTCCTCACCATCTCTCTCTGGCATCACCCAGGCTCTTGCCCTGACTCGCCCCTCACAAGTGGTGTGAATTGGACAATGGATGAGACTAGTCCGACCTTGCCTGGTGCTTTTTTCCATGAGGATCTAGAATCCCTGGGTCCTATTTGGGTGTTCCACCTTCTATTTTGTTTTGGGGAAGAGGCTGAAGGGTGTGTCAGAGACTGAGCACTATCTGGGCTTGATGCTCAGGCGGGTGTCCTGGGTTTCCCTGACCAGCCCAGACCTTGGGCAAACTGCTGGACTGTCCTGAGCCCAGCTTCTTTACATGCAAAAAGAGGGATAATGGTGATTTTCTTTCATATGCCCTTCGGGGAGAATCAAGCCTCAGAAAAGAGCTCTGTGTGCAGAGCAAATTTCATGACCTGGAGGCCTCCCTCTGGCCAGCCCCTCTCCCTGGGAGTGTCCATGACCGGCCTCTACAGACAGCTAATCCCCACTGAGCCATCGGATCAGGAAGCATGTTGTCCCAGTCCGGGTGGTGTGGTGCACGTGTGTGTGTGCATGTGTGTGTGTGTGTGCGCATGCGTGCAGGTGTGCCGGGTGTGTGCAGAGGGGCAGCGTGTGCAGGGAGGGAAGTGCACAGTTCCGGGGGAATCTGGCGTCACCTGCACAGAAGTCCTCCAGCCCTGGCTGGTTCCACCCTCTCTGCGCTTCAAGCTGGCCATTGGTACAGTGATCACAGGGTTTATTCATTCTTTTACTCACAGAGTAAATATTGAGCGTGCACTGTGTGCTGGGACAGGGGTACAGGGCTGAACAAAATCAAGTCCCCACCCACTTGGAACTGACATTCTAGTTGATGTCTAGGACACTGGCAAGAAATGGAAAGTATGGTTGCAGGTGGTTATGAGAGCAGGAAGCTTTCCCTCAGTGGAAACTGACTGTTCAGATCAGCCTTTCCTGAGCAGCCTAGGGCCGGGCTGAGGTATCAGGTGTGGATATGAGTCTGGGCACTCACTCCTGGTCTACAGGTGGGCGGGCACCTGGGTAGGAGGGCTTTCTCTCAGATGCCACCCTGTTATGAGAGTGCAGCCAGGCAGCTTGTGGTTGGGGCTTTGGGGGGACAATAAAACAGGAGAGGGGAGGTCCCAGGAAAGCCCCAGACTAGGGAGAATCACTAACATAATTGATTTTCATTTCACATCAAGCAGCAACTTGGGTCATGGAAACCACTCAGTCTCCAGGGAGCTGGGTTTGAACCCCCCACATTTATGCCCTTGGGCACCTCACCTGGACTTCTCTGAGCCTCAGTTTCCTCACCTGAAGTTGGTGGTCATGCCTCAGAGGATGTGGTGCAGACTAGATGGATGCAAGCAAAGGGCAGGGCTGTGGTCTTGAGCTGTGTACGAGGCACATTTCGTGGGAACTGGCTGGCACCTGGGGTCCTGGGGCCTCCCCAAAGGGCTTGCCACCTCCGAATGAAGTCACGTGATTCTGGATGGCGGAGCTGGCCTAGTGCCCAGGGCTGGCAGGGGTCAGGACTGAGGATGCAAAAGAGAAAGCAGCCTCTTCCTGCCCCAAGGGGAGCCTTTGTCAAATATTAACTTAAAAACAGCCTCGTTTGTTGCATACCTGTTGAGTGCCAGGTGCTGGTGAAGATTTCAGTCTCGTGGCAACCAGGGGAGATCACTATGATACCCATCCAGTGGGTGAAGAAACTGAAGTGCTGACCTGTGTGAGACTTGCCCTGAGCTGTCCTGGTCAGCTGGCTGGGGTGCCCCTCCTTTGCTGAACAGGCCTCAGGCCAGGGGGTCCTGTCTGGGGGGTGTCATTTGGCAGATTTAGATCTCAGGATCTCCCTCACTGAGTAAGATCCGGGCTGCTTGCCTCCCCCTGTACACCCACTTGGGGTCTAAGCATGGACTTTGGGGTGTGGCCTTTCTGTTTTGGGTGTGTTTGGTAGGCTCCAGGGTGAGAGGGCAGCTTGGGGTTTCCTGATGCTGGTCCAGGCTTGGGAGTTCCTGCCTATGGGTGAGGATGAAAGAGACAGTGTATGAGCATCTTCCCAAATACGAAAGCTGTCCTGCTTACTCAGTATAAAGGAATACCTTTTATTCTGCAGTTACATCTACTTTTGTTTATATTGTTGCAACAGTGTTTCTTTTATGAAATGATGGTAATACTGGTTGTTTCTTAATGTTCTTGAGGAAATAGTCATGCCACTGGTCCCGCCCCTTAGCCCCCACCCCACGGGAAGGTTTTCCTGGTGTGGGATCTGAAAGCTGGGGCCCAGGGCTCTGGGAGCTTGCTGCCTACCCCGTGGGGCTAGGAGGGACAGAGGACTTGGCTCAGGCCTCCAGAGAGCACAGGAGGCATCAGAACCCAAGGTCCCAAGAGCTCCGCAACCAAATGAGATCTGGACTGCTTGTCTTGTGAGGTCAGGTGGAGGGGGCTCCCCGTCCCTGCATAGGCTGTTCTGAGGGACCCAGGCTTCACTGCTTAGGACCTCTTCTCCAGGAAGGTGATTCAGGACTGTGGTGGTCTTACCTGAACCAGGGCTGCGGTGCCTGACCCAGAAGCTGCAGTTCTCAGGAGTGGGCTGGGGCCGGGCCCCGCTTGGCTTTAGGCCAGATGCCCAAATGGCCTGGGCCATCTGCAGGAGTCCTCTTCTGACCTGAGAAAGCTTGAGATGACAGGTTACTGGGGATCACTGGCCTGGGGGGCCTTGTGATTTGCTGCACCCAACACTCACTGCCTCCCTCAGGCCCATTCGGCTTGGCCGGGCCTCTTTCCTCTGGCTCCTTGCCTTCACCTTTGGGCTCGGTCCCTGACCTATGTCCCCCTGACCCAGTACCACAGCAGAGGGGCTGGGATGGGGGCAGAGAGTGGGGTTGGGGCCTGGGGGTGGCATTGGCCTTAGGTGCTGAGAACTGTCCATGGTGCCCCTGGTGCTGTGCCTGAGCCTGGGTGATCGCGGGTCTGGTGCTGCATCTGTGCTGTGGCAGGGCCACCGGGTTGCAGATGCCTCTGCCTCTGCAGTGTGAGGGCTGCAGCTGGTGGGGGCAGAGCCCCGCCGCCTGCCTGCTGGGCTGGGGAGTGAGTGGGTGGCAGCAGGCAGCAGCCACCACAGGCTAGGGGGAGGGACTTTTCACTTTTGTCACTACTGGGGCTGGGCTGGGGCTCTCAGGCCGGAGTCCCTGCCAGCCTCCCCCTCCTCAGCCCTCAGCGCCCCTTTGTAGGGGTATCTACATGAGCTCCTTGCTGCAGAGGCCTCACCTTCTTATGCTGGGTTAGCTCCTGGATGCTGTGATGACCTGTGTCTTCCCTTGTTACTCTCTGCTTGTGACCTACCCATCATGGACCAGGATGCTGAGGTCTGAGGGTGAGGGAGCAGAACTGGCCCCTGCTCTCAGGGAGCTCCCACCCCACACAGTGCCTGTCACAGCCCTGGGAGGCTAGGGGGAGGGGGCTGGGCCCCTGAGGAGCCTCTCACCAGCCCAGGCATTCAGGGAGGACTCCTTGGAGGAAGTGGGGTGACCTCAGCCAGGTTGGAATCCAGCTGTGCTCAGGAAGGCACATGGGGGTCTGGGCAGGGCTGCTGTCCTGGAGTCCTCTCCATCAGGTCTGGGGTCACAGGCTGGTGAATATCCTGTACCTCTTCCCATTGCGCACACACCTGCTTCTCTATGTCTGTTTCAAGGCCACAGCTGAGGAGGGCATGACTGTGCTAAGCCTGTGGAGCTGGACAGCCAGTGGGCGGGGCCACGGGACTGTCCATGGGTCACCTCACCCCTGTTCAAGGCACCTCAGTGTGCCCTGCCCTTTGAGCAGACCACATGGCTCCTGGATCAGAATGGGGCAGGGTCCTCAGAGGACAAGGGGTCATGCCGGCTGGTGGGGACCTGGGCTCTAGTGCAGATGGTGGGGAGGAGTGGGCAACAGCAGAGTCAGGCTGTGTGGATGAGGCTCAGGATGGCTGGTGAGGGGTTGGGTGTCCACTCAGGCCTGTGTTGGGAGAGCTGTGCAGAGGCTGCTGGGCCGGGATGGCCTTGCCAGCCCTTTTTCCGACAGCTGCTGCTGCTTTCTTTGGACCCTTTGCTCAACTTGGCCTTTCCCCGGGACTACCGCCAACAGGCCTGAGCCCTTGACAGGCTCGGGCCTGGCACTGGGCACTGAGGACAGACTGGGCCCAAGGATACCACACTCCAGGACCCCTGCTGCCCCCAACCCAGCCTGGTGCGGCCCCCACTTCTCTCCTCTGAGATGGCCTCACTTCTCTCAAGATGTGTCCTCCAGCTCATTAATAAGGGTCTTAGGGCAGATATGGGTGATGGGGTGGCTGAGGGTACCTGCCTGGGGCTGGACCCCTGGCACGTGTGCAGGAGTTGAGGAGAAATTGGATGGGGGAAAAAGGGGAGGAAGAGGGTTAGGGGGTGTAGGGGGGAAGACAGGTCTGGACGAAGGGAGAGGAGAGTGACCCCATGACCAAGCAGCTGCTCTGGGCTCCTGGGAAAGTCATACCCTCTCTGAGCCCCCATTTCTGCCTCTGCAAATGGGGATGAGGGTCCCCATCTGTGGGCTCATGGAGAGGATCCAGGAGCAAGTGAGAGTGGTCAGTGCCTGGTCCCTGGTGGGTGGGTGGGGGACATGAGGTGGTCGGTGCCCGGTGGGGGCAGACATACAAGTTCTCTTCCAGAAAGGATCTGGGGGACCCCCAGGAACCCACAGGTAGAGACAAGTCTGGCTTTTTTGTTTTGAGCTCTTTATCTTTGGTGATGACAGGATTCTTGAAATTGAACTTCAGTGCCTTTTTTGTTTCCTTTTTTTTTCCTGTTAGAGGTTGAAAATGCTAAACTGGGAGGGGTGGTGCTGCCTCCCCCAGGAGGGAAGCCAGAGTCCCCCTGAGCCAGGGCTTGATTGAATGGAGTGGGGAAGGGCAAATGGGTCCTGGTGGGCTGGATTGAGGGACTTAATGAGGAGGGGGACTTGGGGACAGAGGTGAGGGGTCGCCCATCATTCATTCATTCATTCATTCGAGGAGCTGTGTAGCAGAAAGAGCCTTGGCCAGAGAAGCCTGGGTTTAACCCTGCCTCGGCCACCCTGGGAACAGGAGGCATGAGGTTCCCCTCTCAGTGGAACTCCTGAGAACTGAGTTCTGCTGAGTCCTGCTGGCTCTGGATAATTCTGGAGACAGGACAATGTAAGCATTGCCATGCATTTTGTGATTTACTGAGAACCCTCCCACCTGCCATTTCTCATTTGTTATCTCAGTGACCCAAGGTGGGGAGGGCTGGATTGTGGTTCCACTTGGCAGTGAGAACACTGGAGCTCACTGGAAACTGGGGTTTCCTCCTCCCTTCATTGGCCTCTCCCCAGCTGCCACCCCCATCCCTGAATCTGGTTGGGGGCTGCTTAGAAGAAACAATTGTAGTGCAAGTGTGAAAGCTTAGTGTCTTCAAATGAAAATGCTGTGTGGGTGTGTGGGGGCTGCTGGTATGGGGCAAACACCTGGGGAGGGGTGTGTATGTGTGCGTGCGTGTGTGTGTGTGTGTGTGTGTGTGTGTGTGTATGGGTGGGGAGTCTGCCACTCTAGAGGAGAAGGTGACTCTACAGAGCCACATTGGGCTTTCCACAAGGCCTTAGGATCCCCCACAAGCCACCTGGGAGATGGGGGAACCTGTCTTCCTGCAGAAGTTATAAGACCCCAGAGGGTGGGTTTGAATGTGAGGGGGGCTTGCCTGACCCCGCACTCCACAGGGAGCCTCAGGTAGAGAAAGACTTGGGCATGGACACCTTAGCTCCCACCCCACGTGAAAACAGCATTGGGAGGGTTGGGATCCCAGGGCAGGGAAGGGGAGACTTGAGGAGGAAGTGATGGCCAGGAATACAAGCTGAGTCTTGATCTAAGAATCCACAATTAATTGGGCATATTTGCTGAACCTGGGACGGGGTGAAAGTGTTGTTTTCCTGAAATATAAACTAAGCTGGGAGCATGTGTGTGTGTGTGTGTGTCTGTGTGTGTGTCTGTGTGTGTCTGTGTGTATCCTCTCCAGGGTCTTAGGAGTGCAGTCTCTTCTGAAAGTGGGCCTGGCTGAGCTGGACTGTCACCACCTTCCCCACGTTGATCCACCCAGGCCTCTGGGTTGGGTGGACTATAGGCCTGGAGGGGTCTTGACTGAGGGGGGTCCTGGGCCCTTCCTGTGGACATAGGGGGTGGTGCTGCCCTGGATCTGGGGGATAGGTGGGAACATCATGGTGCTGTGTGGGGAAAGCTGCTCTGAGGCGGGGGTGCAGGGCTGCAGGCTGAGTGCTGAGTCAGCACTGAGGGAAAACCACCAGTCAGCAGTAGGACAGAACCTGGGGCCTGTGTCTCGACTTTGAGTCACTGTACTTGGGTCACCCTGACCCGCAGTGCACAGTGAGCTGTGAGAGATCGGGAGGATGCTCCCATGGCCTGCAAGTGAACAGCACAGTGGGAGGCAGGCCAGTGCTGTCTGGCTCACCCCCTCCAGCTGGGACCCAGGCTGGTACTAGATCCCATTCCATTCGCTCCTCAATGAAATGGGGTGACCATCCTTCCTGCTCAACCCCAGGCTTGGGCGGAGGCTGGTCCCCCCTGTGTGGCTGTGATCCTGGCACCTGCACAGAGCAGGCACTGCCGCCAAGTGAGCTGGGAGTGAGGCTCCCCAGCAGGAGGGACAGAAGGGCTATGAGAAGCCTCTCATCCATTGTGGCGAGGGGGCCCCTTGTTCACTTCCCAGCTCTGGGGGAGGGAGGGGGCCTGGCAGGGGTTGGGGGACACCATGGGCGACTTCCCACCACTTCCAGACCTCCCAGCCTGACCCCTCTCCCTGTAACAGCAGGAATCCCTGCCAGCTGTTTTTATTTATTTATTTATTTATTGGCCATGCCTGCATCATGCAGAAGTTCCAGGGCCCAGGATTGGCCACAGCAGTGACAACACTGGATCCTTTAATGGCTAGGCCACCAGAGAACTCCCCCTGCCACCTTTTAGATGCTCCAGAAGTGTCCAGGTCTGTGGCATGGGGCTGGCCAGGGGCCGGCCTCCTGGGAATCTGGGGCTGGGCGCCCACCCCAGGCCATGCCTTGTGCTGCCCTTTTCTGCTTTTCTCCTTTGGCAAGTCCCTGTGATTTTATCTTTTAAAAAAAGAGAAATCAGTGACCCCATCTGGCTCTCAGCTTCCCCTGGCTGTTGAACTCTGGGAAAGACGCCCTGGAGGGATGGGGGGGTGCACGGGGAGGCGGCACGAGGCACCCCCCCCCCCCACACAGCGTAAGGGGTGAGCTGTTTATTGTGATTCTTGCGGGCAAGTGCCCTCTTCTGTGGGAGGTGTGTGTGTGTGTGTGGGGGGAGCTCTGGTACCCCTCCCCCTCCCGTCCCCATCCCCTCCCCTTCTACACTGCCTCCTTGGCTTTTCTCAGGCAGGCTATGCCAGACCCTGGGAACCTCCTCAGACAGCGAGACATACTCCAGGGCTGGTGTTCACCTGGACCTCCTCCCTCACTGCCCCCCACCCTGTCTTTGATTGTAGAGAAGGGACGTTGGGTGGTGACCTGCCCAGGCCTCTGCACTGTGGCCCTTGCATCACCCCTGTGGTTTCCCGGCTGGGAGTTTGGGGCCCCGGTCCTGTCCACCCTCTGCTGATGTCCTACATCTGCTGGGGTGGGAGGACATGGCCTTCCATCAGGCCCCTCCCTGCCCTCCCATGTTCCCCAGCACAGGCCTAGATATCAGGATTAGCAGGAGGGAGCCTGGAAGAGCCTCTCTGTCCCCTGAACATCACTGTCACTGCATCTGCAGGGGTGGGGGCGCCATCTAACTCCCTGATTGTTCTCAGCCCCCCCCCCGATTCTCCCCCCCCCCCCTCCCCGCTCTACCTGTGATTCCTCTTCCTCAGCCCCCTCCCAGCCTACCCACCTCTGCTCTGGTGGAAATCTCTGGAACTAACCCTGGACTGGGAACAGGACCTGCTGCCCATTCTGCTCTGGGTCCTGAGCCAGTGAGTCCTCACCATTCAATTCTGCACCTGCAAAGTGGGGTGTCCTCACTGGTACCAGGAGCTTGGAGTCGGTCTGGGGCTTAAGTTGGGAAGGCCTGGGCAGGAGGGCCTGATAGTGACTGTGAGGCTGGGGTGGCCTCCCCACTGCTGTGCCCTGTGCCACATGAACCTCGCCAGGTCGGCCTGGGTGGAGCTATTTCAAGCTGACTCTGGGCATCAGCTCTTTTGAATAACACAAATAACCACAAGAGCCACAATAATAGCAACAACGTGTTGGGGAAAAACCGCTATGTCTTGTGCCCTTTAGGTGCTGTTGAATAGTCCATGTTCACAGATGTCGATACACAGGATTCAAGTATAAAACAGAGGAATAGCCTGGTTGCACATTTAGGTTGAACAGACATAGGACAGAAGGCATCCAGAGGGACCAGAGAGCCCTTGTTGGGTCAGGGAAGGCTGCCCAGAGGAAGTGTGTGAAGGGGCTGCTTGGTCTGGTTTCCTGATGAAGACTGGAGGGTGTCTGTGTTCTCTGGGGGTTCAGACCTTTGCTTGGCCCAGGGTGGGGATGGGGGTGGGCCCTTCACTTCCTTGCCCCCGCTCTGTACTCTGCTGAGCTGTGGGCCAGGTGCCTGCTCTTTGGCTCCTCCACACAGGCTGTTCCCCCCTGAGCCCAGGAAGCAGCTGAGGAAGCGCTGGTGGGAGGTGGCCAGGCTGGAGGGCAGGTCCCTCCCCTCTGTTGATGCCGAAGTCCTGGAGCCTGGGCTGAGAATAGCACCCACACTTGCATGGAGGGGACAGGTGGATGGGCGGTGGCTCTGGGGGTGGTGGTGCTGACATCTTGGAGCAGGTGGCCTGGGTGGGGCTGTCCTGTCCTCCGCAGGCCCCGCCGAACACCAATACTACAGCCAGCGGGTGGCCTGGGGCCACTCACATTTGGGGCACCCTGCCAGGAAGACCTCCCTGACCTGTCTGTAGGGGGCTGCCTCTGGGCCAGGCGGTGGGGCTGCTCATGGTGGCTGGTCTCCAGAGGCCAGAGCTTTCAGCTGCTGTTTGGGCTGCAGGGGTCTTTATTGTATGATTCCTTTGTTGAAGGGCAGGGTGAAGGTGGTGGGCTGTCAGGGTCTCTGCACAGCCAGAGGGAGGAGGCTGCCAAGGGCAGGTGGGTGGGGGTGGGAGGTGGGCAGCCGCTGTTTGCTGCCCAGTGCCCTGTTAAGCCCGAGTGAGTCATGGGGAGCAGGTGCAAGGGTGGCGGGCACCAGGCACAGGAGGGGCGTGCGGGGCTGGGTGGGTGTGGGGTGGGGAAGAGGCTTCCTGGCTTGGGTGGGAGGAATCCCAGGTTAACGCAGGAGTAAAGGGGAAGGAGGGACCCCACCCTCTGTGCAGGACCCTCCTATCCTCACACCCCCCACCTCCATCCTCATGGCCCCTGGAGGGAGATGCCTTGGTTCTGTTTACTTGGCTTAGGGCTCAGAAAGGTGAAGTTCCTGCCCAGAGTTACACAGCCTGGGCCTCTTGCCCCAAGGCCTCCCCATTTAAAGGCGCTGGACGTGCCCTCCCCCTCTTCCCTACTTTTCATAGCTGCACAGTGCACAGCACAGACCCTAGCAGGCTACCACCCTGCCCTGGGAGCCACTGAGGGGCAGGTGGATGGGGAGTGGGAGCAGTACCAGGTCTCTGCTCTCATGTCCCCACCTTCCTTCCCGACCTCTCTGGGTGCTCCCAGCTCTCCGTGGCCCCCCAGTGTGCATCTCCAGTCTGCAGCCTCCTTCCCTCCTGTAGCTCAAACCTGGAGTCCCACTCGCTTCTCCCCCGTCACCCATTCTGCACCACTTGTCATATCTCCCGTCCTTGTCCTCAACCATCATTGCCTCTCACCTAGGTCACTGCAGAGCCTTACCTGCCCCAACCTGCTCTATGGTCTGTCCCCCACAGCAGCCTGGGGGTTTACACAGTGGGTCCAGTTACCACTCTCCAGAGCTTCCTACTCTGCCAGGGCTTCAAAGCCAGAGCCTCTGAGAGAGGCTGCCCAGGTGGTCTGTGCCATGGTTAGAGCATGTAGCCTCTGGAGCCAGGCCTGGAGCTGGATCCTAGCCACCCTGCAGCTGGCAGTGTGCCCCCAGAGTTTTTGGGGGAGTGCTTTGGTTTCCACATCTTCACAGTGGGGATGATGATAACATTTCCTGGGAGAGGTTCTAGAGGTTTGATTGATGAACCCAGGGAAGGAGGGCTTAACGCCTGTGACTCAGAGCATTTTCCTCCTGCACCCTCCTTCTGGCTTCTTTTAACTCTGGCCTTGCTCTTCCCACCCCAGGGCCTTTGCACTTGCTGTGCCTTCTGTTGCCCTCTCTCCTTCCTCAGGTCTCAGTCAGTTCCCTGAGCCCCACCCTCTTGGTGCCCTGCTGTGTTTTTGCTCAGAGACTTCCATGGCCTCCCCCTTGGACTACTGGCCCATCAGGGCAGGATCCTTGTTCTGCTTTCTGTAGGGTAGAGCCAGGCTGGCTGGGGGAGGGAGGGAGTCTAAGCCAGCCAAGCCCAGGCCTTAGCTGCAGGGGCCACGTCCCAGAGTTCAGGGCTTGGGACTGTGCACTGTGGAGGGAAGATGCCTCTGGGCTGTGGGGCCCCGGAGGAAGGAGCAAGCCCACCCTGAGAAGTGGTGAGAAATCTCTTTCTTCCATTGGAGTGTGGGCTGGATGGGGTGAGGGCTAGAGGGGCTGGGAGTGGGTGGGGCTTGATTGTAGAAGAGGGTGGCCATCTTCTGTCTGGTGGTCCTGGCCCTTCCAGAAGCCCTCCCACCCACAGGGAGGCCTGCTTCTGGTTCTGGTTCTGTGGATGTCTAGGAGTGGGCTCAGTCTGGAGGGTGGTCCCTCAGGGGAGGGGAGCAGGTCTTGAACAACCCTGGGCCCCCTTCTGCACCCCCTTGAGCCTCCAGGGCACCTCGTCTGGCCCTCCACACTGCCCGCGTGGAAGGGGCTCCTTCAGAGAACTTGGGTTCAGATGCTTCTTGCGTACTGAGCCCTGAAAGCTGGGTGCTGAGCCTTGGTTTCCTTACCTGTGCGCCCCCCCCTCCCCCACGGGGTAGATAGAACACTTGTAAAGCTTTGGGACACTTTTGGGTTGACCGCCTCTGTTCTGTGGCTACTTCCCCAGCAATCCCCCCCCCAGCCCCCCAACCCCTTCCCCATCCTGACTCTGGCCCCTGTGCTCTATTCTGGGCTGTCCAGCCTCCCCGACCCACCCCAGCCCACCCTAGTTTCCTCCTGGTCTGGGTGGCCTTCTCTGGCTGCTGGCCACTGGCTTATCTGCTGAACCGACTGGAATTTCAGGCTTCCTGGGGGAGGGGGAAGGGGGGAGAAGAGAAGGGAGGGGGAGGGCTTTCTGGCTGGAATTATCTGGAAACTCCTTACCTGGGGTCAGAGCCCTTCCCTCCACCTGGCAGTGGGGGTGGGTGTGCAGGAGGGGAGATCTGCAGCCCTGACCCTTCCCAGTGGCCAGGCAGGGGTTGGCAGGGAGGGCTGGGTACTTTCACCAGCCAGTCGTTATGTCAAGGCGCTGCTGTGGGGCTGACACATGTGGATGCCAAGTTTTTAGGTACAAGTTAAGGATATAAAAAAGAAAACCAAACATCACTTCTCACTCTCGCCAGTATCTCAAAAAGAAAGGGAAAATCTCTACAAAAGAGGAAGGAGGTAATTTTAGAGCCAGAGTCTTCTGAGAAAGGCCAGTTGGCTTCTTTGGTCAGGCAGCCGTCTGGCCAGGGCCCTCAGGAAATAATGAGTCTCTGTGGACAGCCCGGAGGCGGGTGGGGGGCGGGCAGCAGCTTCCAGAACATGAGGACATGTGAAAAAAATACATCACCAAGGGGGTGAGGCCCTGGAGCTACAGGGCAGAAAGGGGCGATGGGCCTGGAAATGGTTTTTTGTTTTGTATTTCATTGCAAAAATCATGTCAATCTGTACATTCCTTATGTCACAAAAGTGTTTTTTTTTAATTTGTAAAAAATTGAAGCATAGCAGATTTACAATATTGTGTTAGTATCAGGTTTACAGCAGAGTTATTCAGGTATCCATATATGTAAATCTATTCTTTTCAGATTCCTTTCCCTTATAGGTTATTACAGAGTATTGAGTAGTTTCTTGTGCTGATAAAAGTGGCTTTTTTACCAGTGACATCTTCGGAAGGCAGCAAGGTGGAGCAGGGAGCTTTTGCAGGGAACAGACATGTTGCCTGTTACCTCCAGGCATCTATGCAGCTCTGTTTCAGAACCACAAGTTGGATTTGGGCTTTGAAGTCCATTGGGTTTGGGGTCCTGGCACTGCAGCTCGTGAACTGAGGGACCTGAGCCTGCTCCTGGATCTATAAAATGAGACGAGTGTCACACCTTGGGGTCCTGCAGATATGAGCCCACCTGTAAGGGGTGTCCAGTGTGGTGGGCCCCTCCTGGGGTCATGCCTTGAATTGTGATCTGTGAGGCTCTTTGAAGGAAGGGTGGGTGCATGCCGACTGCTGGGGGTGCGGGGAGCCCGGCCAGATGGGTTGGTGTGGCTGAGATGATGGGTGGTGAGGGGTCCTGTCTGGAGTGTGGGGTCCTATGGCACTTCCCCAGAGAGGGACGCGGGGTGCAGCCTCTCCTGTCACCACTCTCAAGCCACCTGGGGAAACAGGGTTGCAAGCAAGGACTAGGTGCAGCGTGCGGGGTGCTGTCTCTTGGGGGCATCCCTGTGGGTTGGGGTACTGAGGAGAGACCCTCTCTCCTCTCTGAGGCCTGCCTGCCCCCTGGGAGACTTGCTTGCCCTTTTCTAGTTTCCTCTCCCCACCCTTCTGCATTCTGGGTTCTTCTCCCATCTCTTGCCTTCGTGCTGCTTCTTGTCTGGCTCTGGGTCCTCCCTGTGGATCCTTGCCTCCTCCTTCTGAACCAGGAGGTGACTGAGAATTGTGGGCAGGACCTGTCGGGGAGTGTAGCTGTGTGTGTGTGTGTGTGTGTGTGTGCAGACACACAGGCAAACCCAGCATGTGCACATGCGGTGGGGACCCTGCATTGGGGGGTTGGTTTCTGGGCTCCTGGAGTTGCAGTGCTCCTGCCCAAGGCTGGTGTTTTAACATTTCTCTTTCTTCAGGCTGAGCCTGAGCAGTGGCTAGCCTGGCACGGCAGGAGGGCTGAGAGGCCTCTCGCCTTTGCTCTGGGCCTTCTCTTGGCCTGGCTCCGCTTCTCCCCACCGCTGGCCACAGGGGCCCAGGCCCCACCCCCAGAGTGGTCCCCTCCCAGCACCAGGGCCTGGGGCAGGGTGTGCTGGGCCTGGCACCTTCCTCACAGTGTCAGGAAGCAAGGGAGAGCTCAGGGGCCCCCACTGGCTGATGTCAGGACAGTTTGAGCATCGATGATGGTAATGGATGTAACCGAATGCAAGATGGGGGCCAGAGTCTGCAAGGCACGACCAGGGCAGGGCTCCTGTCCAAAAGGCCAGGTCATGGAGAGGAGGTGACAAGGCCCTAGACAGCGGGTGCTTCAGGCAAAGATGGAGGGCCGAGCTCCTCAGGCATCAATGTGCGGCGTGTGCGGCATGTGGACCACCAGGGGGCATGTTAAAATGGAGTCAAACCCAGCAGGTATCAGGTGAAGACTGAAATTCTGTGTTTCTTTCTTTTTTATTTTTATTCATTTATTTATTTTTTAGGAGCCACACCTGTGACATATGGAAGTTCCCAGGATAGGGGTCAAATTGGAGCTGCAGCTGCTGGCCTGTGCTACAGCCATAGGAATGCAGGATCCAAGCCACATCTGTGACCTGCACCGCAGCTTGTGGCAACATTGGATCCTTAACCAAGGGATTGAGGCAAGGGATTGACTCCACAACCTCATGGGTACTAGTTAGGTTCATTACCACTGAGCCACAATGGGAACTCCTAAAATTTTGTGTTTCTACCAGCATCCTAGGTGGCTCGGAGCTGCTGGTCCCTGGACCCCACTCTGAGTAGTAAAGTGTTATGTGGGTGTAAAGGCGTCAGGGTGGAACGTTATTGGCTGTGGACGTTACACAGTGACAAGGCATCACCCCTCATGATGTGTTAGTTATTGGGAGAAAAGTCACCTTTACAGCGGAGGTCTGGCAAATGACCCCAAACAAGTGGTCAGGCTCGTCACGTGGAGCAGGGGCCACCCCAGCGGATGCTGTTGAAGGGCCAAGGTCACACCACCTTGCAGTGTGCTTGCCAAAGCTGCGTTTAACCTGTGCTCAGTGACGAGACAATGAGCAGACTAGAGTTCAGGGCACTCTCAAGGGAAAAAATATCAGCATTAGGAGAGAAATAAGTGCAGTGATAGATGTGTGTGGGAATATTCTGGATTAAAGGGCACAGGAGACACAGCAATCAAGGCAATGTGTGGACCATGTTCGGATCCCAGATCCAAATCAAATAACCCAGGGAGTTCCCGATGTAGCTTAGCGGTAATGAATCTGACTACTACCCATGAGGACTCAGGTTCAACCCCTGGCCTTGCTCAATGTGTCGGGGATCTGGCATTGCTGTGGCTGTGGTGTAGGCTGGCAGCTGCAGCTCCAATTCAACCCCTAGCCTGGGAACTTCTATATACTGCAGGAGCAGCCATAGAAAGCAAAAACCAAACCAAACCAAAAAAACCCAGACATAAGGAAGACTTGGAGGACAAGGAAGGACACTTGAGTGTGAATGGACACCGGGTCATAGTAGTAAGGAAAGCATAAGCTATCAGAGATTTAGGAGAACATTCTTGCTCTTAGGAGGTGTGTGGAAGTAGTTGGGGTGAGGGGCTGGGGTGAAGGGTCATGATGTCTGCAGCCTGCTTTCCAGTTGTTGGGCTGACACACAAACAGACTAACCAAACTGTTTAAATAGAAAGAAAGGTGGCCTTGGGGTCACAGTGGGTGAGCTGGGGAAGGGCAGGTGGCAGTCAGCAGGACTGTTGTCTCAACTTGCTCTGTAGAGTGATTTCCAAGCAGAAGAGGGGAAGGGGCGCATGCAAAGAGTCCATGGGCTGGGGCTTGCCTCCCCACCCCCTGCCCTGTGGAAGCCCTGCCCAAGGGGCTCCCAGGTTCCCAGGGGGTCAGGAGGAGTGTGGGGATGGGCTCAGGCCCCTGTGACATCCATCACAGGGGGCCAAAGGCTGGAGGACCATGACCGCCATGACCGGCTGTGTGGGGGAGGGAGGATGAAGCAGGTGGCAGAGATGGGGACACCCCAGGGGATTGGGGGGTGAGCCAGAAACCCCGAGGCCCTGGGTTTGGGCAGGATATCCTACCCTGGCATGTCTGCCTGGAGAGGGGCAGCTCCAGCCACCAGGTGGTCTTTGGCCCAATTCTGGTGACTCCCTCTTTACTTCTGCCTCTTGGGGTGCCTCCATTAGGACAGGTCTTGGCTGTGGGTGCTGAGAGACCTGTGGGAAAGCCTGGCCTCCACTGCCCTTGTATCTTGTGCCCGTCTGCCAGGAGCCTCTTTGAGGCTGCGAGGACATGCATCCTGTTGCTGTGGTCCCCTGACCGCAGGCCCTGCTGAAGGAGGAAGTGCAATGGTAACGCCCAGCACCAGTCGAAGCTAGTTGTGTGACCAACCTGACTGAGGCTGTGGCCCTGGAGACGACAGAAGGGATGATGAGAAAGGTGCAGGCCTGCGGGGGTCTCAGCAGCTGGGTGGTGGGTGCCAGGGGCTGGACAAGGCCCCAGTGTGTGAGTGTGGGCTCTGGGGGCTGCGGCACTCTGGGGTGGGGGGTGGTCTCTGTCTCTGCTGGTGGTTAGGAGAGCTTCTGCCTGGCTCAGGGCTGGGGGCTGGGGGACCAGGTTTCCCCTGAGCCTTGGCTTCTCGAAGTGTTTATTCCTGCCTGGGGCCAGGCTGTTCTGATGGGCGGGTGTCCCTACAAAGCAGGGGCCCAGCCACTCTCTGGGCAGAGGGCCGAGATGAGGGCCTGTGTTTGGCCAGGCTGGGGGTTTTGGGGGAGCAGGTCTGCTGGGTATCCCTCCTTCATTTTGGAGCTTGGGAGCAGCCCTGTGCTGTGTCCTGATTTACCTGCCATCTGTCACATGGAGGTGAAGACACTTAACCTTGGAGGAGGGGACCGTGTGCTCTGCTCTGGGTTTGGTGGCCGAGCCTACAGCAGGGCTGTGTGGAGGCATGTGTGCACTGTGGGCTGGACTGTCCTCCAGGCTGATGGCCGGCCAGGCGGAGAGGAGAGGGCTTGGCAAGATGGCCAGGATGATGGATGGGGGCTGGTGCCGGCCTCTGGAGGCTCTGGGTTGTGAGAGGCTGGGGAAGGGCCCCTCCCCCACAGCCCCCCGGCACAGGAAGCTGTCGCTAAGGCCCCAGAGATGTGAGGCACTGGGTTGTGTCCTGGGGAACCTCCTGCCCTGCCCAGGGAGGGGTCAAAGCCCAGCCCCAGAGGCTGACCTGGGGATGTTGTCAGGAGGTTCGTTCTGCACCACCCCCCACCAGATTGGTCCTCCCAGACACTTCAGCCTCTTTCCTATCTGGCCAAGCTGAGGATGTGGTGAGAGCAGACACAGTGGCACTGATAAGGCTGGGCTTGGGCTCTGAACTGCGAATTTGTTGTGGTGGGCTGTGGCCTGTCCTCTGTCACATCATCTGAAAGGCTCCCCTGTGTTTACAACAAGTGTGGATAAGTGTGACACGGCATGTCTGGGGCTCCCTGGACAGGGAGGGAATGCTACCTGCCATTGCTGCTGTTCATTCTTCCAAAGCCAGTTAGTGGCCTGCATCCCCTAAGCCCCTGAGGGCCAGGCCCCTCCTGATACGCTGGGTCCCTGGCTGCTCCCTGCGGCTGTCTGAGCTCCACACTGGGTGCCCTGCTAACCATGTGTTGGATGGATAGAGAGTCTGGGTCCCCAAGGCCCAAGGCCAGGCTTCCCTCTTGGTGAGCGGGGGGAACTCTGAGCATGTGTCCCAGGTGAGGGCCCTGGCGGAGTCTGGATAGAGCAGTCTTAAGGCATCTGTGGGCCTGGGAACAGATGGCACAAGGCCGAGAAGCTCTCAGGTGGCAGGTGGGATGGGGTGTGGTCTGGGCAGTGGTGGGGATGGGGGTGCAGCTGAAGCCCAGTTGTGGAGGGTGGGAGATGGAAGTTGGTAGCCTTGATGCTGTGGGGTTTACTGCACTGAATTTTGTTCCTATCCATGTGCCTGGTCAGGCACCTAGCTTGCCTTTTCACTGTGGCCACACCCAGAGCTCCCTGGGGACAGGGGTTCTTCCCTGGTCTGTATCGTGGGGTGAGTAGAGTAGGTCCTCACGGGCTGCCCTGAGCCTCAGTGCCATGGCTTCAGTAATGGCTCCTTGCTGCCTGGGCACTGAGGTGTGGCCACTTTTGGAGCTGAGCAGTCAGCTCGAGGTCACCCCCCCGCCCCCGCTACAATGGCCCCTGCAGGGCTGGACCCCACTGGGAGGCAACACGGGTCCCCCACAATCAGACCTCAGATTAGTATGAATCCTGACAGCACCTTTCACGGCGAACTTTCAGCACAGGCTGTGTACTTTCCATAACCAACCCTCCCATTTTATGTAATGGGAGTCGGAGGCTGAGAGATGGGCTGTTTTGTTCAAGGGCATGACAGCCTTCAAAGTTCATAGCTCAGATGAGAATATGTTGCATGTCTGCCCTGTGCCCAGTGCTGTCAGGGAGCTGGGGTCACAGAGAGGCCTGGACCTTGTCCTCGACCTCAGGCTGTTCAGGTTTGGGCAGGGCCAAGGCAGACACTCCGCCAGTGAAGAGACTTGGTCCCGGGCCCTATGTGGTACAGAGTACTGTGGAGGAGGGAGGGGGCAGAGGCAGCTTCATAGAGGAGGTGTTGCCTGAGCAAGGTTTTGAAGGATGAATAGGAGTTTGCTGTGTGCACATGCATGCCCATACAATCAAGTATGGAGTCTGTGCCTGTGACTTCTGTCTGGCATCTTGGGAGGCCATCAGTGTGGACTTGGGAGGGTGGGTTCATGTCAGGCCCAGCCCCTGGCTGTGTGAAGCCTTTCAGAGGACCCTCAATACTTCAGTACCTGTTATGGGCCAGGTACAGACCTGAGCCTTAATGTTCTCTATTTCCAACGAGGCTGCTTTCTTGAGGCTTCAGGGCCTCCCTGGTGGCTTCAGCTGCTGGATGAATCACACAGCTGTGTTTGATGACTGGGGCCACATATGCGTGTCTATGTGCACATCTGGGGCCTCGGTGCCCTCAGGAGTTGCTGGTGGTGGGGCAAGGGCTGGCAGTGCTGCTGACTGAGTGCACCTCCTTGGGGAGAAGGAGAGATGAGGGGGTGGACAGAGTTACCTGTCCAGGGCTCCTGCCTGAGCAGGTGACCCTGCCACCCAGGAGCTTCTGCTCTAGCCCTGGTGGCCCCTGCTGACTTCCAGAAGTTCTTTCCCGGCTGATGGTCCTTTCCCCTGGTTGTAGGGTGGGGGAATGTGGCTGGGGCAGGGCGGATGGTGTCGGTCACCTACCCATACTCCGTGTCCAGTGGGCCAGGCTCCTCTGTAGCTTGCAGGCACGGCTGCCAGGGGAGTAGGGAGCCTGTGGGTTGGGGGAAATGCCCATTTTCTTGTGTGTGTGGTTTGGTTTTGCTTTTTTGTCAGCTCTGTGTCAGTACTTGACCTACAGCTGCACTTGCCTGACGCACAGCATCTGACTGTCGTAGCACCGAGTTGTTGGCGGGCTGCTCCCAGGGTCCACCCCTGCCTATCCCCTCAGCCCTCACTTTTCCTCTTCTTCCTCTGTGACCTATGGTCACCTTCAGTGACTTGAAATTCCCTGGTAATGGACCTCATTCTTGTTGGTTTGGCTGTTGTCCCTGATGGCCATCTCATGTCCTTTCTGCTTCCTGTGGGGACGCCAGCCCAGGCTGTGGAGGGGAGTCCCTGCCTCCCTCTCCCCACAAAGCCCACCTCCTCTGGGACCAGTGTCCTTTCTGCACCTGCTCTCTTGTTCCCATGCTCTCCCTGCTGCCTGCCCTTCCCCTCCCATGTCTTTACTTTCTGCCTGACCACAGAGAAGGGATTGGGGGAGATTGTACGGGAGCTGACGGGGGACCTGGGAGGCGCTGGCGGGTCTGGTCAGGGTTTCTTCCCAGGCTCCTGGTCCAACTCCCTCTTCTAGATCTTCCCCTCACTCCTGGTCTTGAGTTCTCCGTCTCTGCCTTTACCTACCCCTGCCCATCTGTGCCCTCTGTGTCCTTTCCCTGACATGGCAGAGATGGGCAGCTATGACTCACTGAGGGGTGGGAGGGTCTGAAGTTCTGGGAGAGAGGAAGTGGCCATGCCCTGTGTGCCCTTGGGTGCCTGTGTGCGTGCTGGGGTGGGGGTCTAGAAATGGGACAGTCTGCTGACTCCAGCCAGCCCTCTGGCCTCCTGGTCCCCTGCTCCGAGGCCAGCACCTCCCTGCCTCTCACTTAGGGCATGCACAGGCCTTGGGCCCCAGAAAGAGTCATGTGGGGGTTGAAGTGGCCCTTCATACCCACTTTCAACCACCAGGGTGAGGTGGGGGTGGAGCACCTCGGGGTGCAGTGTGAGACCAGCTAGTAGGGGCGCCTGCCCCCTCCTATGGCTTTGAAGCCCCCCTCCTGGTTTCTCCAAACTCCTCCTCTGGACTGATGGTGAGGTGAGGGGTCCCAAGGCCTGGTGTCCTGGGGGTCCCAGCATCTGCAGGACATCAGACAGCTCCAGGGCCCTGGGTTGGGTGATACTGGCTGTGGGCCTCCTGGCCCCTGGCTGTGGGGGAGGGTCTGCGATGTTGGTGACTCTTGGTACAGCCATTTCCCTTCTCTTCTCTAATGCTCTTTCTGTCCCCTCTGCTTTGGCAGGTCCTCCAGAAACTGGGGAAGGCGGATGAGACCAAGGATGAACAGTTTGAACAGTGTGTCCAGAATTTCAACAAGCAGCTGGTGAGTGTGGGTGGCCCTTGGCCTTAGGGAGCTCATGAAAATGAACTGTGCCTGCCAGGTTGGAAATGTCAGCAGCTGAATTTGTGGAGTAGGGGGCTTGAGAAGGGGGATCAACAAGGGTGGGCGAGGTCATGGAAGACTTCTTGG
Source organism: Phacochoerus africanus (assembly GCF_016906955.1). NCBI lineage: Eukaryota > Metazoa > Chordata > Mammalia > Artiodactyla > Suidae > Phacochoerus > Phacochoerus africanus. The sequence goes on from NC_062546.1 coordinate 89,745,632, forward strand.
AGGAGAGAGCACTGGTACTGGGTGTGGACTGTGGGAATGAGAAGGATATGCTTTAGGTCCTTGATAAGGCTGAAGGGGTGGGCATGGGAGTTGGCAATAGACTGTGGCCAGACTCTGGAAAACCTTGGACTTCAAAGCAAGTGAGAACCCTGTAGAAGCTTCTCACATGGAGAGTGGTATCTGCAGGGTTTAATACAGGAGCAGAGCAGACTGGATTTGGGCACTGGCTGAGTGGCAGGCTCCAGCCATGTATAGGTGGCTTTTGGATGCCTCCTGACAGCCCTGTATAGCGGCTTGTGTCACTGTTCCCCTTTTGTAGATGAAGTGGTTGAGGCTCAGAGAAGTTGGGTACTTTGTCCAGTGTCATCCAGCTTTGGGAGTGGACCAGACCTAGACTTATCTGGCTGCAAAGACTGTTAGGGGCTTAAAGGGCATCCTTAGCAATTCCTCCTTGGGGTACAGTGGGAGGTCAGGGGCTGGTGACAGAAAGACCTTAATTCTGATGGTAGTCTGGTGGCAGTGGCTAGATACAGGGCAGGACATCCTGATCAAAGGGCTCTAAACACCCTGACTGGGTTGTACCTGAACCTTCCCCTGCAGCTCTGCCACATCTAGAAGAAGCCGGTTTGGTGGCTGTGTCAGAGGGCAGTAGAAGAGGGAAGGGAGATGACCCTGGTGGTTCCGCTTCCTGGGGAGGGCCACAGAAGCAGGGAGAGCAAGCTGGGCCATGGCTCTGTGGCTTCTGCAGACCAGCCCCAGGGAGTGACAAGTGGGGATGGAGGTCAGAAGAGGCCACAGGAATGCGCAAGGGTATGGGGGTGGGGCAGGGTCCAAGCTGTGCTAGGAAAGGGGCCCAGACTCGGGGCTGGGAGGGTCCTGGCATCTTCACACTCCTTTTCCACATCAGAGGCCTCAGAAAGCACCGAAAGTGTCCACCAACACTTCTGCAGCTGGAATGGATGCCCCCTGCCGCTGGCAGAAGAGTCTTCCTTTGGAGAACTCTGACAGCCCACTGCCCAGGGTCTGGGAACAGCTGGGAGGGGGCAGGGGCCCAGGGCCCAGTCCACTCTCCCTGCAGAGAAGCTCTCTGAGGGTCCCCAGAGCAGACTGGGAGCCCCATGGCTACCTGTTCCCCAGCCAGTGACTGGAGGTATTTCAAGGCCCATAACTGAGACATCCATTTCTTATGTGGCTCCTGTGAGCCCTTGACCCTGAGGTCTCAGTTTTCTCACCTGTAAATGGAGGCTTGAACATGAACTTCTGATTCTGTCTCCTGGAAGCCCCAGGCCGCGTCTTGTGTTCATCTGCTCTCTCCGGGTTGTTGGCTGCTCTGAGAACCTTTTAGAGAGGTGCCGTTTCTTGTTTCTTGGGGACCTACTACAGCTGAGGCACTGCTCTGTTTTACACAGATGTGAACCTTGCAGCCTGGAGGTGGATGCTCATATATCTTTGTTACAGATGGGGGACCCGAGGCTTAGAGAGGTTAAGCAAGTCTTCCAAGGCCACATAGCTGCTGTGGGGTGTGGGGGTTAAGTCCAGATCTGTTCCCTGTCAGGTTCCCTCTCTGGAGCTGAGCCCCTGGTCTTGAGGGAGTGTTAGGGCAGCTCCTGAGCTGCAGCCCTGGTATGTGCGGTGGCCTCGGTGAGGACAGCATAGGTCTGCCGCCTGGCTCCAGAGCTGTGACTGGAGCATTGCTCCCTCCTCTGGCCTTTCAGAGTCACCCTCCTGGTCCCTGGCTCTAGACGAGGCATCACTCACTGATCCTTGCACAGAGGGGCTGGGGAGTGAGGCCAGGGCTAAAGAGAGCCAGTGCTAGGGGCTGCCCATGGCTCCCTGGTTGTGGATAGGGTGGTCATTCGATCTGATGCCCTGTCTGCCCTTGCATTGGGTAGGGTGGTTGGCTTCTTAGGGGCCCAGTGTGGAGGCAGGGTGGGGGTGTTTGAGGTCTTGTTGGAGGTGTGGGGTAAGCCTCCTGGAGGAGTTAGGGCAGCTGGGCAGTTGTAGGTTTGACTGGTGTGTGGGAGTGACTGGGGGTGGGGGTCAGGGTTTAGGGAAGTGTGAGGTCACTGTTCTAAGGGAGCTGTTGGGCTTGGGGGGCCCTAGAAAAGGCCAGGTGAAGCTTGAGCCTGGGGAGCCTGCTCTTCATCAGGGACTACCCGATGTGGTGGGCCAGTGCTGGGCGGGGCTGAGGACCGCAGGGAATATGAGCTTCAGGGAAGTGCGTGTCCTACCCTCCTTGTGGAGGTGGCCCTGGGAGAGGGTGTAGGGCCCCTCTACACTGAACCAGTGCAAGCCGCCACACCCCTGCCCTCTATTCCTGCACTGAAACACTTCAGGGCCACTAGCACCTCCACCCACCTGAGTGCTCCACCAGCATGGCCTCCTGGAAGCATCCTGGGTCCTCCAGGCACTTCCTCCTTGGGGCCACTGGACCTTGCACCCCAGGGTTCATCATTGCTGTTTGTGTCGCCAAGGTGGGCAGGTTTGATTCCTTCTTGTACCCCAGGGCCCTCCCAGGACTTTGCTCTAAGTGGACTTCCTCTAATCGTGTATAGACCCTCTGGTGTTGACTGCAGGGTCAGAGTCACCTGGAGCTGGTGGTCCATGCAGGAGTGCACTTCCCTGTCCCCTAGCTTCACTGGAAGGGTGGGAGCTGATGTTAGGGGAGTGGGCATAGCCTCTGGAGGGAGGTCTGGGGGGAAGTGGGTGCCTGCCAGGCATGCTGTGGAGCCACATCTGATGTTGGTCCTGGACTGTGGTGCCACTTCCAGACCCTGAGTCTGGAGCCAGGAGAGGGGAAGTGGCTCCAGAACATCCTCAGTTGCTCTGTGAATGTGTGTTAGAGCCCAGGAACCTCCAGTAGGCTGTTTCTCAGAGCCATTGTGGAGGGCAGCCAGGCTGGGTTCTGTTCAGTGGGAGGAGCTGGCTGGGGACTGGAGGGGGGGGGTGCCGATGCTTGGGGACCAGCTGCAGTTGGCATAGGGGAGGCAGGGCTCCGGGTGCCCTGTGCATCTGTGCCCAGCCTGCCTGTTCACAGCGTGGCCTTGTTTCGAAAGCACAAGGGGCCCTGGTACGGCCTGAAGCCCAGGCCAGCGTGGCAACCTGCCCTGTGGCGACCCTTTCCTCGGGGTGCAATGTAGACAAGATGGGGCTGGTGGGGAGGGGCGAGATGATGGAGGCTTGGTGGGAAGAGAAGGTGGGCCTGAAAGTTTCTGTGACATTGGAAGAATCCAGTAGCATCACCTCGCAGACACACTTTAATCCTCATCTCTACCAGCCCAGCATTTAATAGTGAAGATGAGGGAGGCTGTGATGAGAGTGGGTGGACCTTTGCCTTGCTCCTGAGTCCACGGGGTCCACTTGTGATTCCATTCCACATTCTGGATGGAATTCTGGAGAGGTTTGAATGTTTGTGGAGTGGCCTTTGGTTTTGTCCTTTAATCTTTAATCAGCACGCCTCAAACCTGGGTGTTCTTAAGAATTATGTGTGGCCAGAAGTTCCTGTCGTGGCTCAGCAGAAACGAATCCCACTAGGAACCATGAGGTTGCGGGTTCGATCCCTGGCCTTGCTCAGGAGGTTAAGGATCCGGTGTTGCTGTGAGCTGTGGCGTAGGTCACAGACGTGGCTCGGAACTGGCATTGCTGTGGCTCTGGCGTAGGCCAGCAGCTATAGCTTTGATTAGACCCCTAGCCTGGGAACCTCCATATGCCGCGAGGCATAAAAAGACAAAAGACCAAAAAAAAAAAAAAAGGGATTATGTGTGGCCAGGGTCCTGTGCTCTATGAGGACTGAAGGAATTTTTGGAGAGGTTTCCTTTTTTTTTTTTTTCATGTGGAAGTTTCCAGGCCAGGAATCAAACCCGAACCACAGCAGTAACCTGAGCCGCTGACCAGAGCTGCTACAGTGACAACCCCAGGTCCTTTACCTGCTGAGCTACATGGGAACTCCAAGATTCCCTTTTTTAATGCAGTGACCTGAAACCCTCTCTGCACCCACCATCCTGTGGAAGCAGCATCATAACAAATAGGCAGCTGTGTGACTTCTCCGCCCTTATGACCCATTCAGCGAACTGTGGCCGAGTGCCCAGGCCTTGGAGGGTCTCGCTGGCTGTGTAGCCTTGGGCAAGTCAGGTGGGTCAGTAGGTGTCAGTGTGTGGAAAGTGCTGGCCCCAGTCTGCCGCTGCTGCCCAGAGTTCTGAGGACACCAGGACAGGAGGAGCAGGCGGTGGCCATGAGGAGGGCATCCTGTTCATGGGTACACAGGAGGGCTTTGGGGGTTCTGGGGGTGAGCCTTTGCAGGGTGGCTGCATCCTGCCTGCCCTTGGCTGGATCACTGACCTGCAGAAGTTCTAGGCTGGCCCAGGTGGAGCTCTGCAAGGGTGCCGGTCTCCCAGGACTGTGGCTAGCTGCTGTGGTCTAGCCCTCTGCCAGGGAGAAGGGCTTGAAAACAAGGGGGGTCACTGAGACAGGGGCTGGCCTGTGGGCAGGGAGAGCCTGGGAGGTCAGCCTCAGGTTCACGCGCTCCGGGGCACCCTCTCCTGTGCCCTTCCGCCCCCATCATTGTCCTCCGTGGCACTGCCCTGCCCCCTATGGAACTGATGGCCAGAGGGCGCTGAGGCTTCACTGTGCATCCTGCTCTTGGGAACCCTGGGGGCTGCCTTCCCGGCTTGGGGGCCCCGCTCCCTGGCCCACTCCCCCTTCAGCCTTGCCTCCTTCATCTTCCCTCTCAACTGGGCCAGTGTCCCAAAAGGCCTGGACGTGACCCCTCTCTTCTCTGCACCCCTTCCAGACCTCTCCTCTCTCCGCGGGCTGGCCTTTGTCCACAGGGCCTCCTTCCGTGTGGGATACAGGGGCGCCCACTGGCCTCAGGCACTGCCTGAGCCTTCAGAGCAAGGTGCTCCCTGGTCCCTTGGACCCTGGTCCTCCTCCTGCTCCTAGTGCTCCTGGGCTCCTCGAGGGCAGGCCTGCAGTGTGGGCCATATCATACATGCGGGTCATGTGTGTGTCTTGTCTAGGGTGTGGGGTGGTCTCTGCCTGCCGTGCGGGTTGAGAAGAGTGCCTGGGAGGGAAGATGATGACAAACGCGGGATGAATGTCCCTTTGGGCACAGGGCTCCCGAGGGGTTGCATAGCCTGGGTGTTTGCACATCTGCTGTCCGGGAGCTCAGCTGCCTTAATTCGGATGGCTGATGGGTGGGGTGGTCCACAGGGGTGTAGGAGGCTGAGGGCAGATGTGGGCTGTGCCCCTGGCCCTCACCCTCTTGTCTTTGTCTGCGTAGAGTGAGGGCACCCGGCTGCAGAAGGATCTCCGAACCTACCTGGCCTCAGTCAAAGGTGAGGGCCAACCTGGCCTGGGTGGGTGGGCTCCCTGGGAGGCAGAGGGGTGCCTTCCCCAGGGCAGCTGATGGGCGAGGAGTGGGAGATGGGTAAGGAGCAGTGTTTGGAGGAGGCAGGGGCTGTTTTGGGGTGGGGGTGGGGCTGCCCCCTGGCTGCAGCTGTCTCTTCTGCCCGCAGCCATGCATGAGGCCTCCAAGAAGCTGAATGAGTGTCTGCAGGAGGTGTACGAGCCTGACTGGCCGGGCAGGGACGAAGCCAACAAGATCGCAGAGGTGAGTATGGCCGGGGTCTTGGCTGGTCCCTGAGAGCCCTCCTGACCTCCTTGGGCAGCCTCTCACCTGCCAGGCCTTCTGGAACCAGCTCTTCTAGTTCTCAGGGCAGGCCCCCTCCCCGCTCTGGGGGTCCTTCTCTCCTCTGATATGGCTGCAGGCAGAAGCAGGTTTCCCATGATATCCCAAGGCATCTCTGCCTCTACCTCATGTCTCCTGACTCTGGAAGCCTCCCTCCTGGCCCACCAGCCTGGGCTTATCAGCCCCACAGTCACTTTGTGCTCAGGCAGGAGTCCCACTCCGCATTTTGTAGATGAGGGAGTGGAGGCTCTGAGGAGCTGCAAGTGGTGCAGTGATCGGGAGTGCTGACCCTGGTCCCTGGGGAATGAGGGTGGGGTGGCCCAGGGCCAGGCACTGTGTCCACCCCCTGTTTGCTCTTGCCCTGCAGAACAATGACCTGCTCTGGATGGATTACCACCAGAAGCTGGTGGACCAGGCGCTGCTGACCATGGACACGTACCTGGGCCAGTTCCCGGACATCAAGGTGAGAGGCGCTCTGTGGATCTGCCCTGCTCCAGGCCCTGCTCCAGGCTGGAGAGCAAGAGAGGCCTGGGGGTGGGGTGGGGGGCTGAAAGCGGGCATCCCCCTTGCCAGGTATTTCATCCCTCTAGGGATGCTCCCCCTGAGGCTGCCCTCTTGCCCCCTCACCCAGGCCACTGAGCCAGAAGCCCTGTAACTTTAGGTCTCTGGCTGTGGAGAGAGACCTCATAGGGCTGTGTCTTAGAAAGCGACTGTAGGGTTGTCTAAGCAGAATTAGGGGGGTAGGAGGCCTGGGTGTGTGTGCTTAGAAGGGATGGTGCACCCAGTGGCGCTGCCTCTCACCTGTGTATTCGTGTGATTGCACTGCTCAAAAGCTGACTGCCTTTGCTGGCCCAGGTGAGGCAGGAGGTACCAGTGTGCCAGAACCTCCCTGAGGCCGGTGGGACCCCAGGTGCCTTGGGCAATGCAAGCAGGGTTGTCTGGGGCTCAAGTGGTGGCCATAGTGCTGACCCAACCCTCTAGGGGCATGGCCCATGCTGGCCCCCTTGGCCACCAAGTCAGATGCCTCAGGCTCCTGAAGGTGCCCTGTGGGGAGTAGACGGAGGCTGGTGGCAGTGGCTCAGGCGGATTCAGGCCTGAGGCCCATGAGGGTCTTTCAGCAGCTGAAGGTCTGGGAGGAGGCTCACGGGCATGGCTGGCAGGACCTGACAAAACTGGGTACTGTCACAAGGGTCTGCGTATAAGAAAGGGCAGCAGAGGGCATGGGCTGCCCTGCAGGTGACGGTGATGGTGCCTCAGGCATGTGTCAGAGTGCCTGGTGCAGCCTGGGGTCTGCGGCCCTGAACCCCTGGTTCATTCAGATCCCCACGCCCACCACCCATTGTCCCTAGGGCAGCAGCTCAACATGGGGGTGAGGGGTGGGGTCCAGGCCCTGTTCAGCCCCTTCCTTCTCTGTCCCCAGTCACGCATTGCCAAGCGTGGGCGGAAGCTGGTGGACTATGACAGTGCCCGGCACCATTATGAGTCCCTCCAGACTGCCAAAAAGAAGGATGAAGCCAAAATAGCTAAGGTAAGGCTGGGGGTACTGGGGGTGGGGTTTGGGGGGCTTCAGGGCATCCCAGCAGCAGGGGCTGAGGGTGCCCAAGCCCCAGGGCCTTCCCCCTGCACTGTGTACCCCGGCTGGCTGGCAGGATGCTCAACCCCCTTCATGGAAGGGCTTACAGCTGGTGACTAGTTCCTGGTCCTAGAGCTGGGTAGGGGGTGGTGCTGGGCCCTGGGGCCCCAGCCCAGCCCGTTCTGTGGTGCCACCTGGCCCCAGGCCCCTCCAAGTCCCTCTGCCTGTTCTCAGGCTGCTGTCCAGAATGAGAACACGCCTGGCTTGGGTTTCACCAGCCCGGCTACCCCCCTCCTACAACTGGCGTGCACTGAGTGGAATTCCGTCATGGGATCTGATGTGGCCCATCTTGGCTGGAACAAGCGTGGGTGGCAGGGGTGGGATCTGAGGGCGGGCCCCTAACTGGAGGGGCAGGACCCAGTTTGCTGAGCCCCTCTGCTAACAATTCTCACACTTTGCTTTGCAGTTTGGAGTTCACCCCTTTCTAGCCCTGCTGAGGGCCCCCTAATTCTCACAGCCTGGGGGCCTTTATCTTTTGGGAGTGCCCCCTAATTCTTGCAGCCTGGGGGGAGCGTTTATCTGCTGGGGGGACCTGCGTGGCAGCTGTCACTGCACTGGAGACGTGTGGGCGTGGTGTTTAATATCTCTGTCTGTTTCTCTCTTCCCATCTCCCTCCTGTTTCTCTACTCTCCTTGGCCTTAACCCCCGCCCCTCCCCCAGCCTGTCTCGCTGCTTGAGAAGGCCGCCCCCCAGTGGTGCCAAGGCAAACTGCAGGCTCATCTGGTAGCTCAAACTAACCTGCTCCGAAATCAGGTGACACTGGCTTCTAACCTTGCATGTGCTGGCGCCTTCTGGTCTGCTGTCCTGTCCTTGGTGCCGGGCTCCCATCTACCTGACCACCCGGGTGGGGGAGGACTCGTCCCCTTTCTGAATTGGGAGGCAGGGCTGTTTACAGAAGTCCCCGTGGGGACAGCTCCTGTGAAGAGAAGTGCGGGTCATTAGAGGTGGTGGGGATGCGAGGGGTTGTTGCTGGCGGGCCTGTGCAGTGTGTAGGGCTCTGTAGTACAGGAGCCTTGGAGCTTCTGTCCTCGGTGAGGGCTCCTGCAGTGAGGGCAATGGTGTCCTTCATGACTCACGGGAGCTGTGAGGTCATCCTGAGCTTCCTGAGGACACAACTGCCCAGAGAGGCCAGGTCTCCTGCCCAAGGTCCCAGGGGTGCTTCCTGGATGAGCTGAGCTCCCTGACTCAAGCCCCCACTCGTTATCCTAGCTCTCTACCCAGGGCTCCACATGGAAGTCCTGCCACCCTGGCCAGACCTGAGGTGACCCTAAGCCCTCTAGGTCCCATGGTGTCCCTGGTAGGGACACCAGGAAGGCTTCAGTCTGGCTGGGATGCTGAGTCCTGGGGCCTGGAGGACTGGTTCTTGGGGAGTTTCACGGAGGGCAAACAGTCCACATCACAGTGGGCTTCCTGGAGGAGGCTCCTTGCACAGGCTCCTGAGTGATGCTACCACCCTGCCAATACTTTGCTCTTCTCAGCCCCCAGCTCTGGGGATGGATGCATCCTGGGTGAGCACAGTGTGGCCAGGGACTGAGATGCAGTGCCTTGGGAAGAGTGGCCTTGTGGCTCTCAATCCAGAGAAAGCAACATGACTGTAGCACCCCGTCCTGGTCCTGGGTTGGGGGCAGGCATGGAGGCCTTCCTCAGCAGGCTGGTTTCTCTCTGGGCAGCTGTGCCATTTTTTCTGGGCCACCTTCTGATTCTCGCCCACTGGTATTTTATGACTATGATATGGGAGCTCTGGGCTCGTGGCCCAATTTCTTACCTGACCTGCTGCCTGGCTGCTTTTTTTTTTTTTTTTTTTTTGCTATTTTTTTTTTAGGGCTGCACCCATGGCATATGGAGGTTCCCCGGCTGTGGGCTGAATTGGAGCTCTAGCCACTGGCCTACGTCACAGCCACAGCAACACCAGATCTGAGCTGCATCTTTGACCTACATCATAGCTCACAGCAGTGCCAGATCCTTAACCCACTGAGCAAGGCCAGGGATTGAACCCATGTCCTCGTGGATCCTAGTTGGGTTTGTTAACCACTGAGCCACGAAGAGAACTCCTGCCTGCTTGCTTTTAGGCCAAAGCTGTGGACTGATGTTGGAGGCCCTGAGCCATGACCAGCCTCACCTGTCCAGGGTCAGGAAGGTGGCCTGGGGAGTCTTAGACCGGCTGTGTCCTCTTCTGCTTCAGGAGGAAGGCCTGTCCTGCTTGTGGAGCTCAGGACTTCTGGCTGGAGGGGGAATGGGCCCCTGACCCAGAGCCAGGATTTCTGCATAGTTTTTCCTCAAGCGGGTTTGGCAAGAGGCCAGATGAACATTTTTTCTGGTGGGAGAAGCCCCTGGGAGACTGTGGGGCCTGGGGTGGTGGCTGTGGCTGCTTTGGGCTCCTGGAATGGGTGTGGCTGGGGAATCCCACTGGGAGGGCCCCACAGCCCCTCCTGGGGTTGAAGGGGAGGCCAAGGCATAGGGTCTGCTGGCTGGGTATTGGACGATAAATGTCCCACACTCAGCCAGACTGACCTTCCCACCTGGAACTGGTTTTTATTGAGCCTGTCCTCCTTCTGCAGGCTAGGCAGCCTTTAGGAAGCTGGCTGGCAGGAAGCTGGGCACTTGGGGTCCTGGGGCTGCCCTGCTGGCCAACTTGACTTTGGTGAGACTGTGCCGCCTCCTGGGGCTATGGGTTCCCGAGTCGGCCGGCCCCAGGTGTCCCCCCAGGCCGGTTCCGATCTGCTCTCCATGGGAGCTGCAGTCCCCCAAACCTGCCTCCCTCCACTTCTGCTCCCCCAGGTGTTTCTGAAAGAGCCAGAATAGGAGAAATGTGACTCAGAGGGAATAAAAGACATAGGCCCTGACTTCTAGGAACTTTAAAACGATGCTGTCCTTTGCAGGGATGTGTGAGCAGATCTTGGCACGCAGCTCCGAGCTGCTGTGCCATCCTCATCATCTTGGCCACGTGTGTCCAACTGGGGAGTTAGGGCCAGCCTTGTGAGGTGGCTTCTGCAGGTATAGGAGCCAGGGTGGTCAAGGTGGTCCCCAAGGACCTGGGACTTGAACTGGCTGATTGGCACTTGGGCGGGAGGCACGCATCACACATGGCCATGCGAGGAGCTCTGGGCTGGAAGTGTGAGGGTCACTTTTGTGGTGGGTGGTAGCCCCCCTTCAGGCACTGGGGTTCTCAGAGGACTAAGGCAGGGCTGGTCTGGCCCATGGTCTGGAGGATGCTCTCAATCTGATCTATTCCAGGGGCGGCCCGAGGCATGCATGCCTAGAGACATTTCTTTTATTTCCTATTCTTCTATTTTTAAGAAGATTCTTTTTTTTTTTTTTGTCTTTTTTGTCCTTTTAGGGCCACACCCACGGCATATGGATGTTCCCAGGCTAGGGGTCTAATTGGAGCTGTAGCTGCCAGAGCCACAGCAACGCCAGATTCGAGCCTCGTCTGCGACCTACACCATAGCTCATGGCAATGCCAGATCCTTAACCCACTGAGCAAGGCCAGAGATCGAACCCGCAACCTCATGGTTCCTAGTCGGATTCATTAACCACTGAGCCACGAAGAGAACTCCAAGAAGATTCTTAATATTTAGGCCTCATGGTTCCTAGTCGGATTCATTAACCACTGAGCCACGAAGAGAACTCCAAGAAGATTCTTAATATTTAGGCAGGGTGCTTGTGTTCACTCTAGCAACCTGGAGGTAATGTAGTCAGGAGCCACAGTGGCCCCCTCCTCCAGCACCCCCCCCCCCAACTCACCACAGCGGGGATAGAGCCTGAGTAGGGCTGAATCTGGGGCCGAAGCTGGACGGACAGCTGGGTGTGATCTGGCAGTTTGCTGTTCTGGCCAGTTGGCCTGAAAACGTGAGGCTGTGGAGAGAGCTTCTCTCACGGGTGGGGCAGCCACGTTCCTGGGCTGTGACTCAGCCCCTGAATCCAAGTCACCCTGAGTCACTGTTTCCAGCAGCACCCTCCAGAATGAGCTAGCAGAGCTCTTCCTGGGGCCGGGGGCTGTGACTCACCCCCACCCTGGCCTTAGCTCCTGGAGCTCCCTACTTTCTCCAGCTCTGAGGTGGGGCCTTAGCGCCACCTCCTGGTTGCTGTGCCCTGGGGAAGGCACCTGGGCAGGCATGTGGGCAGCACCTGTGCCCTCTTCCCAACTTCTCTCTGCCCATCCTGCATGTGCCAGACCTGCTGCCTCCAGCCTCAGTCTGGTGGGGACAGGTCATAGGGGACAAAGGGTCAGGGAGGGAGGAAGGACCCCCAGGAAGGCGAGGTCAGGCCAGTGGGTGAGGCAGATTAGGAGTGGCCTTGGGAAAGGGGGAGGGAGGTGTCAAGGGGCAGAGAGTGGGGCTGACAGGCGGAGGAGGTCACATTTGGCTGGGTCTAGGGTCTGCCCCTTGTCTCGTGCCTTCTAGTGTCCTGTCCTCCCTCCTGCCTTCCTGGCCCACCTGTACCAGATGGGGCCCCCTTGCCATGGCTTCTCTGCCCCTCTTCCTGGAATGACCCCTGTGGGCTGGCTGCAGGGACCCAAGGGGCTGTAGGGGCAGGTCCGCCTGGGCATCCACATCCAGTTCAGCCTCTGTCTTGCCCAAATTCCTGGTCCCAGTGTGCTGGGGGGAGCAGGTCTCAGGGGTCTGGTCTAGCTGGGCTGGATGGGACAGAGGCCTGGCAGAGGGGAATGACCTGTCCTGCCCTCCAGGCCGAGGAAGAGCTCATCAAAGCCCAGAAAGTGTTTGAGGAGATGAACGTGGACCTGCAGGAGGAGCTGCCGTCCCTGTGGAACAGGTGAGGTGCATGCAGGCTGTGCCTGCGTGGTGGGGCTGCACCCTCCTGGGCTGGGTGGGGGGTTGGGGGTCAGAGGTGCTGTGCCCTGCTGGGCTGGTGGCTCCCCTGGGCTGGCCTGCAGCTCACTTGCCCTCCGTCCCTCCCACAGCCGGGTGGGTTTCTATGTCAACACTTTCCAGAGCATCGCGGGCTTGGAGGAGAACTTCCACAAGGAAATGAGTAAGGTAGGCCCCAGGTGCCCCACCTGTGGGGCGGGGTCAGACGTACGGTGGGCCCAGCATCCTCCCCTGCGGGAGGTGGACACGCTGTGACCATGGCCCCCTCTGGTCCCTCCAGTAGCAGTGTCAGGGCCCCATGGGAGTGTTAGCCACCGGGGTGCAGCCCGGCCCTCTCCCTGCTCCAGTTCTGTTCTCCCACCTGAGCATAGCCAGCTCCCCTCAAACTGTAAACATTTGCAGGCCACCTTGGCCCAGGGAGCTGGCAGAAAATGGTGGCAGTTTCCCAATTTGTAGGCAGAGAAGATGTAAATTACCAGAATTTTCCCAAGTGAAAAAAAAAAATTTTTTTTTCATGTTTCTTAAGACATTCAAACAGGTCTGCTTTATCTACCAGAATCTGGTGTGAGGAGCATCTGGTTAGCTTAAATTCCTATGCCATGTTGTTTTCTTTCTTTTTTTTAGGACCTCACCCATGGCACATGGAGGTTCCCAGGTTACAGGCTGAATGGGAGCTATTGCCTCTGGCCTACACCACAGCCACAGCAACACCAGATCTGAGCCACGTCTGCAATCTACACCACAGCTCATGGCAACATCGGGTCCTTGATACTAGATCCTTAAGATGATGGATACTAGTCAGATTTGTTTCTGCTGAGCCACGACGGGGATGCCTATTATTTTCATTTTGATTTAACTGACAGTTAAACTGCAAAGCTGAGGTGGAGGAACCCACCTATGTGAAGGGAAGATCTGACTCTGAATCCTGGGCCTAGAGGGGAAAAGCCATTGTGCTGGGTCCCAGGCCCAGGGTAGGAGGGGGTGTTTGCCGGCCTGGGGCCTCTCCTGAGTGACCACCCAGAGTAGGGTTTCCTGCCTGGCAGGCCTTCCCTTTCCTTCCTGCTTTTCCTTCTTCCCTTCAAAGATTTGAGACAGCTTGGAAAACTTAGCAAACAGAGAGGTGTTATGGGAAGAAATCCTTTGTGTAAAGTGGGAGGAGTGTTCAGCCCTGGGCTCCTGAGGGGCTAAAGCAGAGAGATGCATTCTCTGTAAGAACCATGAAGTGCGTGGGTATAAACTCCTGTCTGGCCTGTGCTTTTGGTGAAATCTCTGGCAATGGTAACATGGCCTGAAACCATCTCGGCAAATGACTTTAACAGGATCAACAGCTAACCTGCAAACACAATCGAAAAAAATTAAAAACAATACAAGCTTTCCTGGCATTTGAGGAAAAGCCTATAAATAGAAAGAAGAAAAAGATGGTCCCCAGAAAAAGTAACTGTTAGCAGGGCAGCCCACTTCCTCCTCCTCTTCCTGTGGGTTTTCTGGGGGTGGTTGCTGGTTCCCAGCCCCCACTGCAGGAGAGAGGAGCTCGCTCCTGCCTGAGCCCGGGGTGAGGGGTGGGATCGGGGAGGGCCTGGGTGGGAAGAGAAGCAGGAGTGTTACTAGGGGAGGGGGGCTGTCTGGTGGCCTCAGAGGCCCCCTCCCCATGGGCTTGCTTTTCCTACTACAGCTCAACCAGAATCTCAATGACGTGCTGGTCAGCCTGGAGAAGCAGCACGGGAGCAACACCTTCACGGTCAAGGCCCAGCCCAGGTATGTGATGCTCCCTGGGAGGGCGGTGGGGCATGTGGTCTGGGGCAGGACTCGTTCCTGTGGGCCCTGTTGGCTTGTCCTTTCAGGTTCAGCCTCCCTGTGCTCAGAGGAGCAGAGGGCTTTCAGGGCCGGGAGACCTCCTGGGCAGTCTGCAGACCCCTGGCCTTCCTGGCTTCCTGCCTGTGGAGCAGCTTTGCTGGCAGGGCCCAGGTCTAAATGATCAGCCGTCTGGAAGGCAGCCTCTTGGTAGAGTGGGGCGTGGCCTTTCCCAGCTCTGCTTCTGGGAAGCCCCTGTCCCTGGATGGTGGCCTCTGCCCAGAACAGAGCCCTGCTTTCTGGGGGAAAGCCTGGCCCTTGGCGGCGAGTCTGAGGCTCCCCTTCCTTTCTGTGCTGTGCAGTGTGGCATGCAGAGCACCGAGGTGCCTCAACTTCCTCCCCTGTAATGCAGGTGATAGCACCTGGTTCTCGGGGTTACTGGGATGTACCTATGGAGCAAGAAGGCAGTTAGTGTTCAGTGAAGGTCATTGCCCCTCTTCTCCCCTAAAAACCCAATAGTGTGACTGAGAGGGTAGGCCATGGTGCCCCGAGGACAGTAAATGCCAAAAGCCATTTCGCATGTCTCCTGGCTGGCCTGGAGGAAATGGTGGGACCTCCGCGATGGGCCATGCAGGTAGCTGGGGCCAGGCTTCCCCTGGGAAAGGGAAAGGGCTGTTCTGGGGGTGGGCAAGGGCCATGGAGGGTTGTTCGCCTCCCTTACACAAGAGGGGTCCATTACGGCCAGGTTACCTCGTTGCCCAGGGCCCCACCCTGGCTCGCTGACCCTACTCCTTCCTGGCACTCTGGGTTCCCAGAGCTCCTGTGGCTGGATCAGCGGCTGGGTAATGCCCAGTGCTGTCCCAGCCCGAGCCTCCTGCCATTCATAGGCCCCACTTCAGGGCACTGGCCTCTTCTGTATGGCTCAGGGCCCTGGCAGAAGGCAGAGGCCTGGGGTGGGGGGACTGGTCAGCAGGGACCATGGGCAGGCTGGGCCCTCTTCCTGACCTCTGGGAGCTAGGGGAGCTGCTGATGAGGGAAGGGACCAGGCCAGCCCCACATCCTCATTTCCCCCAAACGAAGGCCTCCATGTCCCGTCCGTCCCCACAGAAAGAAAACCAAACTGTTCTCCCGGCTGCGCAGAAAGAAGGGCAGGTACCGGCAGTGTGTGCGCTGTGGGGCCTCCGAGGCCGCCAGCCTGTGCATGCGCCAGCCCTGCCCCTGGGTGCCACTAACCCCTAACCTGCCCCTGCGTGTGGTGTGCGTGGGGGGTGGTGGGGCAGACTCAGCACGTTCCCCTTGGCCTCGACCCGACCCTGAGTATAACAGCAGAGGAGGTGGCCAGGGGCTCTCAGGGAGGGCTGCTGCAGCATGATGGTTTGCAGGAATTCTGTGTGTGTGTGTGTGTGTGTGTGTGTGTGTGTGTGTGTTTAAGGAGGCAAAGGCATTCCCATAGAACCCGTTAGGAAAGATATTTAGGAACCAGGGTGTCTGTTCATCCTTCCAGACCTACCCTGTCCCACATGGTGACATGGGGGCAGGGGCGGGTGAGCACTAGGCGGTAGGAGCTGATTTTTTTTTTTTTTTTTTTGCTTTTTAGGGACACGCCCATGGCATATGGAAGCTCTCAGGCTAGGAGTCAAATCAGAGCTGCAGCTGTTGGCCTATACCACAGCCACAGCAACGTGGGGTCCGAGCCATGTCTGTGACCTACAGCACAGCTCACCGCAATGACAGATTCTTGATCCATTGAGCAAGGTCAGGGATTGAACCTGCATCCTTATGGATACTAGTCAGATTTGCTTCTGCTGCGCTGCAATGGGAACTTCCTGAATTTTTAATTTCATTTCATTTAAGCATAAATTTAAACAGCCTCCTGTGGCTGGTGGTAGTCTTGGTCAGGACTGTTTTAGAATTTCCTTATGAAGTACAGATTTTTATTTTCCCTACCTCCGTGCCCAGGTGGTGGGCTGTGCACACCAATTGTCCTTGTTGGTACTGGACACGTCTTGGGAAGGGACCTTGCACCCTCACCTGCTGTGAAGGCCCCCCTTTATTGACTTGTCTGCCTGTGATCTCCAGCTGGTCTCCCAGGTTTCACAGGGTAGAGTGGGGGGCTGTGGGAGCAAAGGCTCAGAGACAGTGATGGTGTGGGGTGGCCGGGAAGCATGTTGGTTCCTTGCTGGCTTGAGGTGTGGACAGCAGACAGGCCAGCCAGGAACCTGTGAGGTCAGGCTGAGGAGCGGGCCTACCTGAGTGTCGGGGCTGCTGTGTGACTTGGGGCTGAGACTTACTGCCTCTGGGATGATTGGCTTTCTCATGCTGTGGAGTCCCGAGGACCAACCTGGTGGAGGCCAGTGGATGCTGGCTGGCCCTGCGGCTCCAGGAATCCGCCCTGCTCCCTGGGGCCAGCAGACCTCAGTTCTGGTTCCACCCCTGCTGTCACTGTCCCCTGCCTATTCCCAGGGCCAAACCTGTCCTCCTCATTTTCTCCTGTTCTCCTGCAACACACATGCAGTTTCATAGGGGGAGGCATGGGGACACACACTCATGCACAGGTGGACATCATGTTTTCATAGTGAGTCTGGGGATACACACGTGCGCCATTTCCCAGGATCCACGTGGACACACATGCGCACACACACGGTCACACAACGTGCGCACACCTTTTCACACACGGGTCCCCAGGCCACTCACATCTGCAGGCCCCTCTTGGATGCCGCCACCTCCCTCCATCTGGCGCCCTTGTCTCCCCCACAGTGACAACGCCCCTGCAAAAGGGAACAAGAGCCCCTCGCCTCCGCCTGATGGCTCTCCTGCTGCCACTCCCGAGATCAGAGTCAACCACGAGCCTGAGCCAGCCGGGGCAGCCACACCTGGGGCAGCCCTCCCCAAGTCCCCGTCCCAGGTAGGTACACAGCTCGTGGCTTGTCCTCTCTTTCCCTCTTGGTCCAGCATCGTTCTCTCCTCCCCGGCCACTCTGTCCCTGCCTGGCCTTCAGGTGTGGAGCCAGAGCTTTTGCCCAGCAAGGGCCATGTCCTGCCTGGGGCCCTACTAGGCGAGGCTCCTTCCAGGGCATCTGTGACTGTCAGCCCCTCAGGTGTCCCCACACTGCCCCCGCCCCTCAGCTGCAGCATCCCCTTCCTCTCTCCCTGGCTTTTGGGCTGCTTGACTCTCACTGTTTTCCTTTCTCCCACAGGCTCCAGGAGCCCCCCAAGGGGGGGGGGGCTGCCTTCTTTCTTGCTTGGGGCCATGCAGGAGGGACAGCAGAGGAAGGGCTGTGAGGGGGGAGGGGGAACTGGCTCCCACCCCACCGGGGTCTCCAGGGTCCCCTGGAGTCGGGGAGAAAGAAGGGAGGCATGGGGTCCACCGTGCAGCCCCGACTGTGCCCCGCTAGGCTTTCCTGCAGCTGTTCAGCTTAGAGGGAGGGCCCGTACTGTCAAGGGCTCACTCTGGGCTGGACGTGGGTCAGCACTTTCTGTGTTTTCATTCATTGTCCTAAGACGCAGCCTGTTAGCACCCCAACTTGACGGATGAGGAGATAGGCTTGGAGGTGGCTGACTTGCCTGAGGCCCCCATGTGGGCAGGTGTGTGACTGTTTTCCCTGGCCGTCCAGGTGGGGCCCTGGCTCCACACTGGCCTGCAGGGGGCCGGAGGCTGGGCTGTAGCTTCTGGCTTTGAGGGGCAGAAGGTCTGGGTGTATCTGCAGAGCCGGTGGGAGGCAAGCACGGGCTCTGTCTCAGCTCCTTTTCTCTCCACAGCCTTTCCTACAGGCATTGAGACCAGCTGCCCTTCCTTCTCTCCTCTTCTGTCCTGCTCTGTCCTCTCTGCTCCATCCCTCACCCCCACCCCTTCTCTCTGCAGCTTTGGGTCTCGGCCTGGTGGTGTTGGTGTCCTGGTAATCAGAGGCTCTTCTCGTTTCCTCCTGCTCAGTTGCCGGGTGGGGACGTGGCCGGGTGTGACTAACTGTGGCTTTGTCTCTGTCTCCCACCCCCACGCTGTGCTGTGCTTCCCCCTGCGGCCCCCTCACTCGCTGCTGACCCACAGCTCCGGAAAGGCCCACCAGTCCCTCCGCCTCCCAAACACACCCCGTCCAAGGAGGTCAAGCAGGAGCAGATCCTCAGCCTGTTTGACGACACGTTTGTCCCTGAGATCAGCGTGACCACCCCCTCCCAGGTCAGCCGCGGCGGCCGCGGCCCTGCCCTCTCCCGCTTCTCTTGCTCTTTTGGGGTGTGCATGACCAACTCCCACCCCACACCCTGGGTCTCTGCCTCAGGAGCCAGGAATCTGAGACTTCCTTGCAAAGCTCCCTCTCCCTCCACCATCCCTCGGCTCTCTCTGAGCATGTTCTGTGGCCAGCTGTGAGGACACAGGTAAAGGGTCCTAGGAGACAAAGTCAGTTCAGCAGTGGCTTCTCAGTTTCACTGACGCTATGGCCAAAAGAGGTGGGGAGCACGGAGGACCTGGGTCAATCAGGGAAGGCTTCATGGAGCAGGTGACTTCGAGCAGAGGCAGCAGCTTGTGTGTAGGTACAGAGGGAGGAGTGAGGAGCTCCCAGGAGTTCAGTGTGTTGGGAGAGGGCTGCTGTGGGAGGCGGGAAGGACAGGAACGCAGTGGGGAAATCCCTGCAAGGCACGAGATAGGCTGTGGCTGGGCCACAGGCAGGGCTACCTCTGCACCTGCCCAAGGAGGCGTGTAAGGCCATCCCCAGGTGCGGGAAGGGAGGGCAGAGCAGAGACAGTCTCTGGTAGCAGAGCTGGGCCTTGCCTTTGTGCAGGCTGGCTAGCTCCAGGCTGAGGAGCCCTGTGTTGCAGCACTGCAATGGGCTTGCTGTGCTGGGGCCTCTCTGCTGGGCCTCTTGTAGGCTCCTTTGCTGGAGTTCAGAGGCCTGGAGGGGAGGGGCAGGGTCTGAGGGTGAGTGTGGAGGGAGAGGCAGTGGAGCTGTTCTCTGCCAGGACAGGCCTTGGAATGGTAGGCTTCAAGCCCCCCTGGGGGCACTTGGGTCAGAATTAGGAACTTTCAGTACAGGCAGGCAGGTGATGCCCCAGCTCGGGACCGGGAGGGAAGCACCTCTGCTGGCCCCTAGGCTCCTGAAGCTGGGGGTAGGCATGACCTCCAGGGCAGCTTGTGGCTGGGATGCTGGCCGCCCCCAGCCTGCCTCCCCTCCAGGTGCACACGAGGGACATGAGGTGACTTGAGGGCTAGTAAATGCCCACGGAACAGTGCTGGCTGCTTACCTTCACTGGCTGGTACCTTCACTGGCCCCTGGGAGGGATTGTCCCCTCTGACGGGTGAGGGTCTCGGGCTCACCTGCAGCCAGGCCACCCGCAGAGTGAGGCTCCGTGCTCCCCACATGCTTCCCCTGCTGTCCCTTTGTCTCTGGTGGGAAGCCGGTCTCTGCTTGGTGGGGTGGGGAGCATGTGCCCCAGGGGTTCTTGCTGGGGCTGGGGGCTGCGGTGGGCTTGTCCCTCCATGATGCTCTGCTGACTGGGCTTCTCTGCTGGGTGGTGGTGAGTAGCCTGTGTCCCTTCCCTGGAGGATGGTTCTGGTCCTGCATGATGGGAGGCTGGCCTGTGGGAGGTGAGGTATATGCCCTTGGAGCATGAGGGGGCAGCTGTCTGGGCTTGGCGGACTTCTGAGAGGGGATGGGTGGGGGGCCCTGTGGGGGAGAGAAGTGCCTGAAGCAGGTGGGAGAAATGCCCACAGTGCCCTGTGCACTTGTCCCTTGGAGATGGCAGTGAACTCCCCACAACCCCCCAGCTCACTGGACAGGGCTTGACTGAAAGGGAAGTCAGTGGGCAGGGGTGCATCCTCTTGGCCTGGCTCTCTGAGCTCCGTGCCTTGTCCCCTGAGCAGTGGGATGGCAGCACCATCCTTTTAGGACTGGTCTGGGGTCTCTCATGAAGGCCTCTCCGGGGGGCTCCTTCCCACAGTCCCAGGTCTCAGGTGCCCATCTTGGAGTGGGGTGGGGTGCTCAGGAGGCTATCCAGCTGGGGCTTTTGGGGTTGTGGCTGTCCCATCCCTACCTGGGGGGAACCCTGGGCTGAGCCTGATAGTCATGGTCCTCGCTGCCCAGGGAGCCCTCATGAGATGAGGCTACAGAGAAGCCCCCTCTTGGGCAGGCAGTGCTGGGTGGCTTGTCCTCCAGGCCGGCTCTGTGACAGACACTTTTCTTCCATGTCTGGCCCAGCTTACTGTGGGGCCAGCTTTTTACTGTGTGCAAGGGGCCACTGTGTCCTGGTGCCCTGGGCCATACCTGCTGCAGGCAGCTCCCTGGGCTGCAGTCAGGGTTGGTGAGGGGAGGACTTTCAGTGTGAACATAGGTTCTCAGGTGTTGGGGACCCCCGCCTTTAAGACGGACAGTGTGTGCTGGCTTAGCCCTGAGCTGGCTGGGGGCAGGTATCACTACAGGACCACCAGTCAGCAGGGGGCATCAAGGGAGGCCAGTGCCTGTCTAGGGGTCCTCACTGTGGCTGCTGCTGGCGGGTTGGGAGGCACGGGGTCAGGGGAGCTCTTGGGTGCAGGCGCTGGGGGGCCTCTTAGGTCTGCAGGATGGAGACAGAGTTGGGGGCTTGCTACTGGTCTGGCAGGTGGCCCCAGACCCTGGGAGGGTGGAGCTTGTGCCCTGTCTTGGTGGTGGGTCTGGGGACAGGGTCTGCTGTGCATGCCCTTGCTGAGTGCTTGTAGCCCCTCACTAACCACCTCTTCCTCTACTGCTGCTGCCAAGTTTGAGGCCCCGGGGCCTTTTTCGGAGCAGGCCAGTCTGCTGGATCTGGACTTTGACCCCCTCCCACCTGTAGCAAGCCCTGTGAAGGCGCCCACGCCCTCCGGTCAGGTTGGTGTGAGCCCACCACTGCCCATGCGCCCAATGACCTCTGGGCACTGGGGCCCAGGTTCCTGTCTGCCCATCTAGGCCCAGGCCTTTGGGGTCCTGGGGTCACCAGGCTCTCCTCCCACTCACTGTCCTTCCCTGGAGCCCCAGCTCTTGTCATGACCTCTGGTCGTGACACAGTGAAAGGAAGAAGGCAGACACAGGTCAGCATGAGGATCTCAGGAGGAGGTCAGCTGCACACCCACCTGGAACGTACAGTCCATCTTGGGTCCTGTCCCTCCCTTGGTGGCAGCCCTGAGTCCAGACACTCTCTGGCCTGGGGTCTCAGCCCTTGGAAGGTGCCTGGGACTTGGCCCCTGGAGACTGCAGAGCCTGGCTCTGTTCTGCTCTACACGCACTGGGCTCGAGGGCCCTGAGGTGGGCGTGGGGTGGGGGCCCTCGAGGTGCTTGCTGCCCTGTCTCTAACCTCTGTGCTAACTCTCCTTCTCCCTCTGCTGCACTCAGTCAATTCCATGGGACCTCTGGGAGGTAAGCTGTGCTTGCTTGTGCCCACCCCTGAGGGCCGCCCTTGTTTGTGTGCTGGGCCCACCCACCTTGTCCTGCACCTGGGCGGCTCACAGGTGCATGCATACAAACCCATGGCCGTGCACATGCACAGGGAGCTGGCTGCAGCTGTTCTGCTGCCCCTCTCCCCACCCCGGGAGACACTGTGCCTTCAGCCAGGCCCCGTGGGAAAGGGCTTCTCAATTTAGCCTTTCAAGAGTCCTGTGGTGCGGCTCAGTTGTCAGAGCTGTGAGAGGCCCCCAGACAACCAGGGGGTCCCCCAGGATGGATGGGGTGTCCCCAAGGGGGGCCAAGGCCTGTGGGGCAGTGGCACCACGAAATTCTGGGGCAGAGCAGGGAGGAAGAGGTGATTCGAGAAGTAGGACAGGCAGAGACAGGCCAGGTACCTGTCGGACAGGTGCCATCCTGGCCTGGTGCTCAGATATGGGGGCCCACGAGGGGCAGGTGTGACAGTGCCAGTGACCTAGGCTCTGGGGCCTGCAAAGCTTCATAGTATTTCCCTGAAGGAGGCCAGAGCTGGCACAGGCAGAGCCATTCAGGATAGGTCTTGGTAGGTGACGGGCTGAGCCACACATTTGCTTCCTATCCCGTGGGCAGGTGGGAGTAGGTGTCCCTCCTGGGGGGCTTCGTCTGTCCTCTCCAGGTCTCCTTCTGTCCAGTGCAGGGGACTTCTTCTGTCCCCCGAGGGGCTCCAGCCAGACTCCTGGCCACAGGGCCCATCCACTCCCCTCAGCCCTCACAACCATTTCTCTTGTCTCCGGCCCCTGCCCCCTGCCCCTCCCGCCCTGTCCTCCCTGGTGGCCTGTCACTAGCCCACAGAGAGTCCAGCTGGCAGCCTGCCTTCCGGGGAGCCCAGCGCTGCCGAGGGCACCTTTGCTGTGGCCTGGCCCAGCCAGACGGCCGAGCCAGGGCCTGCCCAAGTAAGTGCCCCCCCAGCCCTCCCTGCCCCCTGCCCCTGGGGGGGGGGTGGGTGGTAGCATGGAGGAAGAGCCTGGAGGAAGGGGCCCAGGATGGACAAGGCCACCGAGGGACCGAGGGTGAGGTGAGGCCCTGAGCCTCTGGGACAGGGCCTATCACTAAGCCAGGGAGGCTCCCATCAGGCCAGTCTCTTACTTGCTGGCCAACCCTGCCCCTGTCTCCAGCCCAAACCCCTCAGTGGGAAGGAGGAGCATTTAGAGCACTTGATTTATGGAGGGCGCTATCCAGAATTCTTCAAGCTTCAGCCTATCCCAGACAATTCCTCCTTTTACAGCTGAGGAAAGGGGCTGGGGTCGAGTGACTGCTCCCAGAGCTTGGAAGTGGCTGCGTTTCAGTGCTGGCCTGGGTCAGCTGGACTGCAGCCGGCCAGCGGTGGCTGGGCCTGGCCTGGGCCCTGATCACGGGGTGCCTGTGACAGGCCAGCTGCCCCGCGGGTGGGGAAGCCCAGGCTTGGCCAGGCCTTGGGCTTAGAGGGCAGGGCCTGTGAGGGAGGCTTCCTGTGGCCTCAGGGGCCTGTCCCTGGCTTCTCAGCAGTGGCCCCTCGCCGTGCCTGAGCCTGCCCTCACGCCTTCAGCTGCACCCTGTGCGGGCAGAGGCGCTGGTTCTCCGCAGCTTCTCTTGCCCCGATCGCACGTCTGTCCTGTGTCTGACCCCGTCCGTGGCCGCGTTTATGTTGCAGCCAGCAGAGGCGTCGGAGGTGGCGGGTGGAGCCCAGGAGCCTGGGGAGCCGGCAGCAAGTGAAGCAGCCTCCGTAAGACAACAGGACGGAGCTCCGTCTCCTTTCCGCGCCGCGGCTCCCGAGCCCTGAGTCTTGCTCTGTGCTGGTCCAGGTCGTGGTTCCTGGCGAGGAACCTGGAGGCAGGCTGGTCCGGCATCGGGCACAGACACCCCCTCCTCTGCCCGCGCGGCCCCTGCCCCTTGGGGACCCCTCCCAGCCCTTTTTCTCGCTCCCCCCCCCCAGAGTTCTCTCCCGGCGGTGGTGGTGGAGACCTTCTCAGCAACTGTGAACGGCACCGTGGAGAGCGGCAGCGCGGCAGGGCGCCTGGACCTGCCTCCAGGGTTCATGTTCAAGGTGAGCCAGGGCTCCTGCCTGCCCGCGTGGGGCGGACCACCCCCCTTTCACGGAGGGGGACGCTGGGCCTGGCTGGCGCTCCGTCGGCCCAAAGTCATCCTACCCGACTCCACCAGCTCCCCACTCCGCGAGGTGCCGTCGGGCTCCGGTCCTGCTGCTTTCCGGGGGCTGCAGGCGGACAAATAGCTGAGTCGAAGGGCTGAGGTCTTCCCCACCCTCTGCAGGTACAGGCCCAGCACGACTACACGGCCACTGACACGGACGAGCTGCAACTCAAGGCTGGCGACGTGGTGCTGGTGATCCCTTTCCAGAACCCGGAGGAGCAGGTGAGCCGGGGTTGCGGCGAGGCGCGGCCAACAGGGGGCAGCAGAGCCCCACCGTCGGGCCGCGGCCTCGCCCCTCCCTCCATCCGGTCTCTTCCCCTTCTCCCCCCACCCCGCCTCCCCGCCCGCCTTCCGTGCAGCGCTTTGCTGCTCTCCCTGTCTCCCCTTCCATCTCGCACTTCCTTTTCCCGGCCTCCTCCTTTCCTCGGGCTCTGCCTACAAGTTGCTTGGTCCTCTTCTCCCTTCCTTCCCTGCTGTCTCCTTCCTCCCCGGTAGGATCCCTGGCTGCCCCGCTCACTGCCCAACCCCCAGCCTGCTCTGCAACCTCCCGGTGGGCCCCATGTGCCACCCCCCCCAACCCCGCATCCCCCCCCCCTCGCCCCCGCCGAGGCTGGACCTGCAGGGACTTTGTGCTTCCCTGCCCACCGTAAGGGACCCCTGAATCCCCAGCCCTGTCCCCAGCTGGTCCTCACCCCGTGCCTCCTGGACCCTCTGCCTGCAGCCTCTCCTTGTTAGTGGATGCCATCAGAGTGGGCCCCGCTGAGCTGGCCTGGTGCAGAGTGAGCTGGGGCAGGACTGCCCTTAGGTCTAGACTGGCTGCTTTGCTTCCCCCTCAGCAGGAGCCTTTGCTTGTTTGGGGGTGCCCCCATGGGGAACAGGGGACCTGGTGGCAATCCCATCTGCTTGTCATCAGCAGCCCCTGTGACTTGTCAGGGGGAAAGGGGGACTGGGTGTGGAATGAGGCCAACCTGCGTCCCTGGGCTGGGACTTGAGGACTCTGGAGGGCTGCTGAGTAACAAGGAGGTTTGAGTAACAAGGCTTCTGGGACCTGGCACTGAATCAGGAAAGCCCCAGGTCTCCACTGCTCTTCCCAAGGGCCCACCTGGCTGCTTTCAAAAGCAGAATCCTGGCCCCCAGCACAGTGGGAGTCACCTGGGGAGGGTGTAAGAGGCCTGTGACAAGGAAAATGATCGTGCAAAATGAGACCAAGAACCAGGTGGGTTCCAGGCCTGGCCTGGCTGCAGGGGCAGCAGTGGCCTTGGCCATGGGCAGGGTGTACAGTCACTGTAGGCCCAGGGCCCAGGTCTGGGGCCAGGGAGGTTGTCAGGGCTGCAGTAGGTGGTCCCTGTGAGGGATCAGTATTCAAGCAAAGGTCAAGTGGAGTTGGAGGCCTTGGTAGCATGGCCTAAGGTCATTCTGGAACCTTTTAAGTGGTCCGTGCTCAGCAGAACTTTCTGGCAGTGTTTGTGGAAGGCCAGAGAACAGCTGATGTCCTTCTAAGTGATGTGTGAGCACTGGCTGGTGGGACACGCCGAGATGGGGGACAGAGGGGGTTGTTTAGAGGTGGTCAGGCAGGTTGCCTTGCCGCAGGGAAGAGGGCTCAGCAAACACAGAGTTAGATGCACCTGCACCTACTACAGGGGATGGCTCCTGGGGTGAGCTGGTTGACGGGTCGCAGGAGAATATCAGGAATGCTGCCTGGAGGAGGTGACCTGTAGGGCAGGTGTAACAGTCTGGAGGGGATGAACAGGCAGGAGGAGGCTCATCATCCCGTGTGGGAAGGTCAGCGCCCTCTTCCTGACCCTGTGACACCCGCTTCCCCTCAGGATGAAGGCTGGCTCATGGGCGTGAAGGAGAGTGACTGGAACCAGCACAAGGAGCTGGAGAAGTGCCGGGGTGTCTTCCCTGAGAACTTCACAGAGCGTGTGCAGTGAGGGTGTGGCTGGCGCAGCACCTGGGAGCGTGAAGAACACCACCTTTTCCCGAAAAATGTGTGTTTCTTTCTTTCTTTCTTTTTTTTTTTTCCTCCTGTTTTCGTTTGTAAACTTTTGAAAAGCAAAGGGAAATTGAAGGGAGAGAGCCAAGCCAAGACGTGTTCTCCCAGAGACAAGGTTGTTTCCAGAGAACCTGGTTTCAGCAAGTCCTGTGGAGTCACCGTGTTCCTGAAGCTGCTGTGTCCCCTAGTTGAGCTCCTGCCGCACCCGCCCACGCACCGCTCTCGCCGGGTGTCGCAGCCTGTGTGCCCCTGTGGGGCGGGCCTGGGGCCTGAGCCCCCATGCTTGCCTGGGCAAGGGCCCTCTTTTCCTGGCAGCTGCCGTGGGTGGGGTCCGGTGTTTCCAGAGACCTTGGGCCCAGACCATCCGGGCCTGGCCCTGCCCTGCAGACCGTCTGTGTGCTGTTTGAAAATAAATCTTAGTGTTCAAAACAAAATGAAACAAACAAACAAACAAAAAACCTGACAAAAGCACTCGGGAATTGTGTGTTTATTTCTTCTCCCTCAATTGCCACCTGCTTTGCAGTGAAGCCCTGATGTCTGCGCTTTTGCCCTGAGAAAGTCCACCACTGCCCTCTGCTCCATGCTGCTGGGTGGATTCTCCAAAGCCCCCACTGCTGGTGTGTGACCACTGCTTCCTTGAGTTCATTTGGGCGCAGACCTGCCAGGGCTTCACCCCTGTCTGCTAGAGTTGAGATGCTGGCGATGGGGCCAGGTGATGGGAAGGGCAGACAGGGGGCTTGAAGAGCCAGTTCTGTGCCCACAGCCTCTGGGTGCCACCGTCAGTGACTTTATCTAGCACATGTGAGAACTCTTTAGACTGCATTTCATAGATGGGGAGTCTGAGGCTGAGGGGCTTGGTGGCTTGCCAGTGAGTGGTGGGCAGGCTGGGTAGAAACTGGGTAGTTGGTCCCAGGGACTGGAAGGCCCGAGCCTGGCATGCCTCCCCCTCCCCGCCTTTCCAGCATCAAGGCTCCTGCTGCCTGCAGCCCCGCCTGGTCTCCAGCTCCGTCAGCAGATGGTGCTGCTCTGAGTGGGCTGTGGCACGGGTGGCATGTGCAGCCGTGGCCTGGAGCTGCTAGAGCTCTGGCCTTGGGCCCAGGGACCGGCCTGGACTTCTAGCTCAGGCCCTCTAAGTTGCTCTTGGCCCCCATCCCCAGGCGTCAGCTTCATCATTGGGTGGTTCCTCAACGCTGTCAGGGTGATGTCTGCGCCCTGCACCTGAGTGGTGGGGACCTCCTTCCCAGAAGCCACGGGGGAAATCTTTGTCTGGTTGGCTTGAATTGGGTCAGGTCTCCAGTGCTGAGCCTGTCCTGTGGCCAGAGCTGGAACCTCTGGATTGGCCCCAAACTTACCGTGCCTAGAGATGGAGGTGGGAAGAGTGGATACCCGAACAAAAATCTGGATACAGTTTCTGAGGAGACAAGGGATGGATTCTAGGTGCTTAAGCCAGTGATGCACCCCATAGGGGATCAGGGAATCACAGAACCTGCCTAGAAGTTTGTGTGTGTGTGTGTGTGTGTGTGTGTGTGTGTGTGTGTGTGTAAGAATGTTGACATCAGGGAGACCTTGGTTTTATTCACCCCATCCAGTCTATCCAGGGCTGACCTCCAGGTCTGCGTCTGATGGTGAATACAACCCATGCAAGTCTGCTCTTTATTGTTCTAGGGGTAGGGGCCACTGTGGGCCTGTGGAGAACTTGGGCAGGCGGCTGGCCTGGCTCTGGTTGTGCAGACAGTGATCACTGAGGAAGGCTCTGTAAAACTAAAAGGATCATTACTGGTGAGCAGGGTTTACAGAGGAGGATTCCCCACTGCTGGAGGGGAAGGGGAGAAAAGCCACTGCCCCTTCCCAGCCTGCCAAGGTCACCGTACTTTGGGCAAAGATGGACATCCAGTCTTGGAGTCCCAGGGTAGGCGGAGGCTCTGTCGCTCAACTTCACCCTGTCATGTCCCCACAGTGTGCACTGTCAGGCTGCCCACGAAGGAAGCCCAGCTCCTCCCTCAAGGAGGCCTTGAGCCCAGGGTGGTGGAGGTTCACAAGGGGGACTGTCCCAGATCTAGGGTGGGGTTCCAGCTTTGGAAGCCTGATGCAACCCCTGTTCTCATCTTAGTAGGTCTGTGGGGCAGAGCCATGGAAGGGGCTGGGAAACTTGTGGAAGGTCATCCTTCATCATGAGCTGGCAACCCTGAGTTTATGGCTTCAGGCCAGGGTCTTCACCCAAGCTTCAGCCTGCCCATCTCCCCTGACGGCCTCGGCATCTCCAAGTGGGTCTTCTCAACCCTGGGGTATCCTCCCCCGCCATGTTGCTGGTGGCCCCCATGCTCATTGGCTTCTCCTCCCTGACCAAACTCTGATTTTGTTCAGGTACCAAGAACTTCACTGAGGCCACTCAGCTTTCTTGCAGTGTGGTGGCTTTGTGATATAGAGATGAGGGACAAAGAGGTGGCCTTTTGGCACAAAGATGAGGGACGGCATCCTTTCTCCCCAAAGTCAAAGCCTTCTTTTTATTTGTTTGTTTTGTCTGCACCTGCAGCATATGGAAGCTCCTAGGACAGGGATCGAATCCAAGCCACAGCTGCGACCTATACCACAGCAGCGGCAATTCAGGATTCTTAACCCACTGTTCCAGGGATCATCGAACAAGCATCTCCACAGCGCTGCAGAGACAATGCTGGATCCTTAACCTGCTGCACCACAGCGGGAACTCCAAAACCTTCTTAAGAGAAAGGCTTTTGCCTCCCTCCTTGCCTGGAATGAGACAAGCCTGTCAGGTTTGTGGGGTTTCTGTTACCGGAAGGGTCCTGCTTGCTCTGTGCTCCTGTGTCTGTCACCAAGGCCTCTGTCCAGCCTCCTAAAGAACCCTGAATCCTTTTCTTCGTCCCACCCCCTCCCAGTTCAGCCTGTCACCTCTCCTGCAGGAAGGTGACAGTCAGGGTCCTGGCTGGTCCTGCTGCCACTGTGGGCATCTCCCTCTAAGCCATTCCAGGAGTTGACCAGGGCTGCCAGGGCGATTTTTATCAGAAACTCATGTTTAAACGCCCCAGCACTCTCTGTTCCTCCCACAAGCCAGCATTCCTTACCCAGATCCTTAGAATCTGGCCCCTGACCACAGTCTCCGGAAACACAGACCCGCCTGGCCTCTCCAGCTGCAGGGGCACAGAAGCCCTGCCCCCTCTCCGCTGACCCCGCCCCCTTTCGGTCCACTTGCCTGGGCGTAGGCGGCCTCCTCAGAGTTCGCCCCTGCTTGTCTAGCTGTCGTGTTGTTTGTCAGGGGCGTAGGAGGATTGAACTGCCAGCTGGTCCGCCCTCCGCCCAGGCTCCAGCTCACGATGCTGGCTGCCAGCTCAGAACGCTGGGCTCCCCACGCGCTGCCAGGACCCTGCGGAGGCTGCTACTTCTGCTTCATGCTGACTAAAACTTGCGTGAATGAGTCATACTCCCGGCACCCAGCGCGCGTAATCAGTTTCGTGTTTGCCTGTTCTGGACTGTGGTTTTTGCTTTTTATTAAAAAAAAATTATTATGGTTGATTTACAATGTTCTGTTACATATATATACATTCTTTTTCTCATATTGTCCTCTATCATGTTCTATTACAAGTGACTGGATGTGGTTCCATGTGCTGTAGAGCAGGACCTCTTTGCTTATCTGGACTGTGGTTTTTAAAGCTCCAGGGCAAACTGATGACTCCCCTGGCCAGGTTTTCCCAATGGCTGTTACTTGTACCAGCGGCCCTGGGCTCTGAGCTTGCAACAGCGACTTCCGTCAGTGTCAGCCAGTGTCAGCCAGTGTCCTACGTAGACGTCGCCAGGCACTCAGGGCATGTCCTGATCTGCTGGGAGCCCTCTGGGCACTTCCCCCAGACCGCTTAGATATTTAAGCAGGAGACTGATGGCATAGTTGGTTGTGATAAAGACCCCAAAACCCTGCCATATTTAAGCAGGAGACTGATGGCATAGTTGGTTGTGATAAAGACCCCAAAACCCTGACCCCTGTGGAGACCTGAGGACTCCGAGAGGACCACGCTCCTCAGATGGTCTCTTCTGGTTTTCCCCCTTTGACCCCCCGCCTCCTGCCATCTGCCAATCTCTATTTTGTTCACAGGGATTTCGTGAGGGCCCATGAGCTCCTAAGGCAAGGGTTGCATTTAAAAACGTGCATCCATCATTTTTTAAGCCAACAGTTCAACAAACCAAACATTTATCTTCCAACATGGTGTGTCTGGCGGGTACCTCCTTATTCCATCAGAAGACTAGGCTGCTCCAGGTGCACCAGGATTTCCCCTCTGGGAGCAGCTTCAGGCCTTGGTACTGCAAGTGCAGAAGCTTCTGCACTGGAGGGTTACCCTCTTCTATATGAAGTCCATCCTTGTCTAAGGAAGAGAGCAGTTTCTATTGGAGACGTTTGTCTATGGTTTGAAGCTGGAACGGTAAACTAGGAGGAAGCAAAAATTCCTCTAAATGAATAAAAAGGTCATTTGTTGAGAAAAAGAATCTCAAAAATTATGTTTGGTTCATTTGGCTCTAACCCTGATTTCTCCCCCTATTCTGCGGATGGGAGGAGACAAAGAGTGGAACTGTTCTGCAGGGAAGTGCTTTCCTGTGTCTGGGGGTGGGGATGGGGGGGAGGAGGACCCTGGATGGGGAGGGTGGAGGCAGAGGGGCTTGAGGATGGAGGGAGACCAGGCCCAGGAACCCAGCCTCCAGAACATCCCTGGCAGTGAACACTTGAGTCTGTGGGACACTGAAGACTAACATTCAATTTGTTCCTAATTCTATGCTGGGCTGAAAATCCCACCTTTGACCCTGAGACTTGTGTGTGTCAAACCTGCTTTGAGAAAAACAAGGAGCAGGAGGCTGGAGAGCAGACCGTGGAGAAAACGGCCACCTCTCCTCAGCCCTTGGCCCCGCAGAAGCCCTAGGAGACAATGGGGCAGGGTCTGAAATCTTCAAAACTCATAGGAAGGGCAGAGGGCCATTTCTCTCCAGAGCAAAGGGAAGGGTTTTTCTAGAAGGGGGCGAGTTCCAGGGCAATGGCAGGGCAGATATTTGGGTTGCATTCAGGGCTCTGGAAGCTGGTGTTCTCATGGCTCCTCAGGTTGGGGAGGCACCGGCCTTTTGCAGGCACCTTCCTCGTTGCCCATGTGGCTGGGACCGGCACATTCTCCTGTGATGCCCGTGGCATTGTTTCTGCCTGTAATGTGGCTTGTCACATCCGAGTAAATGAGAATCTTCTCCAGTACAGCCTCCCAATGCACAGTCCAATTACACTCCAGGAAAAAGGAGGACAATTTTTCACTGAGACTATGACTTTCTATGGAAAGTTCAGGGAACTCTGGGGGCGGGGTGGGGGGGTGTCTGTGAGAATTAGATGAAAATATTTCTTTTCATCCCCAGCTATGAAGCATCTAGCAGCTAAAAATAATGCCATTTCCGGGAGATCCTGTTGTGGTGTAGGGGAAATGAATCTGACTATTATCACTAAGGATGCGGGTTTGATCCCTGGCCTTGCTCAGTGGGTTAACAATTTGGCATTGCTGTGAGCTGTGGTATATTAGGTCGCAGACGCAGCTTGGCTCTGGCATTGCTGTGACTGTGGCATAGGCTGGCAGCTGTAGCTCTGATTCAACCCCTAGCCTGGGAACTTCAATATGCTGCAAGTGCAGCCCTAAAAAAGCAAAACAACAATAATAATAATGCCATTTCCATCTGAGGTTGTTCACTCAACACATAGGTCATCAGCTCTGTACAACATGTTTTGTGTAGTGTACATGGATATATAATATAAACAACCTAAATATCCACCAACAGAAAATGGTTAAATTGTAGTCACATGATGGCATATACAGAAGGGAAAGTGAATAAGCAAGAACTAGAGACCAATACAGAAGCATCTCAAAAACAATATCCAGCACACTCCCCCAAAAGAAAACTGCTGAAGGAGAGGTACGATTCTAATTTCAGGAACCTGTTGAAAGCTTGCAAAAAATTTTGCCACATATCGCTAATGGCTATCCATCTATAATGAAGTGTTTAGGGGAGTTCCCATTGTGGCTCAGCAGAAAGGAATCTGACTAGTATCCATGAGAACGCAGATTCGATCCCTGGCCTTGCTCAGTGGGTGAAGGATCTGGCATTGCTGTGGCTGTGGTGTAGGTCTGCGGCTACAGCTCTGTTTTGACCCCTAGCCTGGGAACCTCCATATGCCACAGTTGTGGCCCTAAAAAAAAAGACATTAAAAATTTATAATGAAGTGTTTAAAAATGCATGGGAGTAATAGATGTCATAATTAGGTGAATAAAGTACCACTGGGGGGGGGGTGTGCAGGAAGGGCACCTGGGCCTTAAATCATCTCTGAAAAAAATGTTTCTTTTCAATTTACTAAGTGAAAGTGTAGTAAATTGTAGGTTAAGAAGGAAGAGAAAGGGCTTCCTCACAGATCTGTAAATGAAAGACGACCAATGCAAGTCAGTGATATTCCCCCCAAACTCCCATAAAATGGCTCATTCAATCCTAAGTCAGTAATTCTCATTCCCTGGATCCTGGGCCAACAATCTGCTTTCTTTTTTTTCTTTCTTTTTTTTTTTTGTATTTTGTCTTTTGAGGGGCATATGACGGTTTCCAGGCTAGGGGTCTAATTGGAGCTGTAGCCGCTGGCCTATGCCACAGCAACGCTGGATGCTTGACCCTCTGAGCGAGGCCAGGGAGCAAACCTGCAAGCTCATGGTTCCTAGTCGGATTCATTTCTGCTGCGCCATGATGGGAACTCCTCACTCCCTGGATCCCTGGCCAACTGTCTGCTTTCAAGGAGGGTCTGCTCTGAACGTCGAGTTCTACAAGTCCAGACAATCTGGGTTTGATGGTTGTGCAGAAAGGTCTGCTCACCAGTTTGTCCCCAAGAAGTGATTCAGTGAGTCTTCAGCAGTCAGAGCAGCAGGTGCCAACTTTCACATGGCCATCAGCCTGCACTTTCCTGCTGCAGACACAGCGTCCAGCCTGTAGCTGACAGCAGAGCTTCCAGGCAAACAGCAGAACAAATAAAGACCCTGTGTCGACAACAAAAACTGTGGTTCCTTTCTGACAGTAACCAGCCATGCAAACATGGAAGAGAGTAAAAATCTTATTGGAAAATATCTGTTTCATAAGAGTTTGGATCTGTGTTTCCCTGAGGGTAAAATAGATTATGAACAGCAAGGGCATGGACGAAGGTGCCTGTGGTATCTGAAATACTTTCACGGATGACACTGACACCAACTCAACCTCAGGAAGGCGAGGGGTCCCCTCTGATGTGACAGCTCTGATGAACTGAAGGTGGAGCCCATTAAACATACAAGTCCTTCCAGCATGTCTCCCTCATTTCATAAGGTCAAAGAACAAATCTTTGTGAGTTTCCCCGGCCCTTTTGAGAAGATTCAAAGGCTGTTTGAATTAAAGATATCTGAAAGTTTACTTTATTTTACTGCTTCTGTATTTAGGATCTGATGTGGGGGGCAGGGGAGAAATCAGAAGAGTTGTCAGAGAAGATAGTGGGTGTGTGATGAAAAGGTATAATGGAGCAGGACCCTGTAAGGCTTTCCCAGAGTGGATCCCAACTCATGTCCTCCACCTGCCTTTTAATCTATAGAAAAACGTTAGTCAAAGAACCAGTTTAATCAGAGAAGTGGAAAAAAAAATGCAGAGAAAAAAGAAAAGAGTAATAATAATTCAGCCATTCAACAAAATCAAGGACTTTCAGTTCTTCAAGGACTGCGGGTAATATAATGATCTTTGCCCTTGGAGCTGTTTCGTAGGTGCTAAAGCCCCCACTGGGTGGTAGAAGTCAAGTGTGTGCTGCCCACAAGCATGTAGACCCCAGACCAGTTGGAACCAGAAGGCGGATGACAATGACTCCCAATGACCTCACCATCCACCAATCAGGATAATGTCCGTGAGCTGACCACGCTCCACGATACTCTAAGACTCCTCACTACTCCCTCTGGGGGTGGAGGGCACTAGCCTGCTGTGTCCCCTCTCTGCCTGGCAACTAAAGCTACTTTTTCCGTTTCCTCCAACTCTGTCTCCGCATTTCTCTTTGGGATGGGTATGAAGAGGTGGCTGAGGTTTCAGCATCAGGGAGTTTTCATGGGGGCTGAGAAACACTTGCTCTCCTACTTTGGAGTAAGAAAACGTAAAGCCAGCACAGAAGGTGAAGTGATTCTGAAGAGCCGCATCTCTTTCCTAAGTAAGGCCTTGTATGTGTTTCATTTCTCATAATCAGGGACAAATGAAGGTGACCTGAAGCACAGCTGTCTTTAAGGTAAGACACAGACTCTTATTTGGGCAGGTTACCCGCAGGGTAAAGAGGCATCTTTTGCAGCATGGACAGAGGCGCTGGTCTGTAAGACAAGGCAGCAAGCCTGTCAACACTGAGTGAACTCAGCCAGTTCTTTAACCTGTTCCATGATTTCTTTTCAGACTCAGGTATTCTGAACCAGGGCAAATATAGTTGACTTTTCCAGTTTTGCCAGTTTCCTGTTCTGGAACAAAATGTCTCCTCACTGTGTAACAAAACAAAGGCATTAGGCAGTTGAATTTCTTTGTTGCTCTTGCATTGCAAAGCAGTGCATTAATGGCAACAGTTATTCAAAGTAACCAAGTTTGGTTTTATAGAAAAAACCAGGAGGTGGGTGGAAAACTGAGAACAAGCCTGTGAGCTCGCCAGCAGTGCACACAAATCCCCTCCTCCTGCTTCCAGTGGAAAATGGGAATATGTTTATTTTTTTGTAATTTTTATTTTAAAATTATTGCTATTTTTTTGGCAGCACCTAAGGCATGAAGAAATTCCTGGGCCAGGGACTGAATTTTAGAAGAGTGTTTCACATGTGCAGGTAGCTGATATTGTCCTTATTTTATTTTATTTTTTATTTCATTTCATTTCTTATTTTATCTTATTTTTGGCTGTGTGCACAGCATGTGAAAGTTTCTGGGCCAGGAATGGAATCTGCGCCACAGCAGTGGCAATGCTGGATCCTTAACCCGCTGTACCACCAGGGAACTACAGGAATATATTTATTAACATGATCCAATACAGAGCCTTTCTGTAGCATACAGAACTAAGAAGCAAAATAACATAAATTTAAAATTAGGCTTAGTAATTTTTTTTTCAGTATTCTTACATAGAAATTACCTAATTAGCCAGTGATTATCCATTCATTGGCTCTGTTCAATATCAGATTAAGATTTTAAGTTATCTGAAGCTCTTGGAACTTTATTTAATCTGTTACACTGCAAAACATGTAAGTTTGTCTGAATAATAACTCAATCTTGAGTAACACTAATAATTGAAATATTGTATACAAGTAATGTTAGTCTTTTGATCAGTAAGTTAAGTTCAATTTCTTTTTTTTCTTTTTTCTTTTTTTTTTTTCTTTTAGGGCTGCACCTATAGCATATGGAAGTTCCCAGGCTAGGGGTCAAATTGGAGATATAGGTGGTGGCCTATGCCATAGCCATAGCAATCTGGATCCTGGACCAACTGAGTGAGGCCAGATATTGAACCTGAATCCTCATGGATACTAGTCAAATTGTTTCCACTGTACTGCATTGGGAACTCCCTCAATTTACTATTCTCTTTATGAGAAATAAAACCAAATACAATGTGCCCTTGCATTATATTTAACCCTGATAAATCAAGGAGAAGACTCATCTGTTTTTTAAAAAGCAAAATCATTAAGCTAATATGATTTACCTTATTTATATGAACTTTGATTTATGAAATGTTTCTAAAACTAGCAATTATTTTATGAAGGATATTTTTATTCAAATACATTGAAAGTATTACAAATTAGGAGTATTAGATTTATATACATCCTTCATTTTTATTTTACACAAACAAATAAGAACAGAGCCCCTTTAACAGTCAAAATCTATTAACATATTCCATGCTCACACATCAAGAAGTCAAAGCCTTTCTCCACAAGGGACACACAGACATAGGGATACACAGATGTAAAGAGAGATTTGGCTTCAGAGCTATGACTTAAGTCATAGGCCAAAAGCAAAGACAAAATTTGACCAATCCCAGATCTCAAAGAGCTCTTCTTCCCAGTGGGCACCAAATTCTTAGCTGACTGGAGCTCAAAACAGACAAACAAACAAGAAAAGACTAACAGTGTGTTGAAGATACATGCACCCCAATGTTCACAGCAGCACTATTCACAATAGCCAAGACATGGAAACAATTTAAATGTCCATCAATAGATGAGTGGATAAAGAAAAAGTGGTACATATATATAATGGAATACTACTCAACCATAAAAAAGAACGAAATAATATCATTTGCAGCAACATGGATGAACCTAGAGAGTATTGTACTGAGTGAAGTAAGTCAAACAGAGAAAAAAAAATCATATGATATCACATATGTGGAATTTTAAAAATATAATAAACTAGTGAATAAAATAAAAGAGAAGCAGACTCACAGATATAGAGAACAAACTAGTGAGTGCCAGTGAGAGGGAAGTGGGGAGGAGCAAGAAAGGGGTGTGGGATTAAGAAAAGGGATATTATGGGATTATATGAAATCATGTATGTGAAATTTTTGAAAATTGTAAAGCACTACAGAATTTGAAGAATCAATTTTTTAAAAGTTTGGTTTTTTTTATTTTGTTTTTTGTTTTTTTTTAAAGGACTAACAAGGTGGATTTTCTGTTGTCTCTCAACAGAAGGGACTAGATCTCTATAATCCATCTACGGAGACCACCAAATGCTCAGACCATAAAACAAAATTCACAACCACTGGTGCCAAGAATGGAGAATGAATTATGTCAGGCATGAACCAGAAACAAAAACACAAACGCAAATCAATAAAGATTAAAAAAAATTGAAAGAGAGAGTTAATCAAGTCAAAATTCTACTGCTGCCTGGGACCCACCCTGGGGCCAGCATAGCTGAGACCCAGGCTAGCAGCCCAGGAAGTGCCCCTCCCCAGCATGCAGTTTTCCTGGCTCTGGTCACCGGACACCTCAGTGGGATCTCTGGAACTGCTGAAGGATAATTTTCAAAATCATGACTCTCACACAAATATAAAATGAATACACATCAAAAATTGTATTTAGGTACAAATTAACAGAAGGGTCAGTTCAAGTGATGATTGGATTTACAGGGATTTACATACCCCACTGGATGAAACCCATCTGCATGGCTGTGAACATCTTTGCATCACTAGCACAGAAAACATCTGCATCACCCTCAACACCCTGCAAGTTAATTTCCTCCTCTTCAGAGTTGCCAAATAGACGACCCTCCAAAAAAGGCAGCCCAAGGCATGTACCCCTCAGAATCAGACAGTTCCCAGAGGGTCTACTACCCATCAGCCATAATTCCATTGAAAGGATACCCTGGAATTTTTTCCCATTCCAAAGTCCTTTTCCTGGCAGAAGGAACCACTGGTCAGTCCATTGGTTCAGGAGTCACTAAGTGATATTTTTTAAGCAGGAAGTTGCATGCTATGGCCCCAGAATTCTGTACATCCTTGGGTTTCAGCTCCCCTGAGTTGGGTTCTTTCTTCCTGGGGAAGGAGATGGAAAGTGCTGCTAAAGGTGGGGTCCAGGAGGGGGTGAAAATGGAGGCAGTGGAACTAAACAAACCTCAGCTAAAACTGAAGGCTGGACAGGTCCATAGGAGGAGCTCTCACACTCCACCTCAACAATGCCCAGGCAGGAGAGATCTATGCCTTCTGTCTTTGGCTGAACAGGTATTGGCTTCTTCCCATCCAGCAGGAAGAAGAAAACCCTCCACTCTACAACAGCCCAGCTAATCAGAGACTGTAGCCGCCCAACCAATGAGAAGCCTTCATCCTTTGGACTCCACTGGACTTGTTACCGAACCAAAGTGGGAGTCCTTCACGCTCACAGTAAAGCCAATCTCTTGACCCTGGTTTGTGGTAAAAGAAAGTGCAGCATTTATTGCAGGCACCAAGCAAGGAGAACTGGCAGCTCATCCTCAAAAGACCGGAACTCCCTGCTGGCTTTTAGGGAAGGAGTTTTAAAGACAGGATGAAGGAGAGGGGATCTGTGGATCTGTGATCAGCTCGTGTATGTTCTTCTGATTGGTTGGTGGTGAATAACTGGGAGTCAGCATCATCACTTCTGGTTCCAAACCCATCTTATCTACATGCTTGCAGGCATCAATTATATAGTTAACTTCTTCTACTGGGTGGGGGTTTCAGCTTCTGCAAAAAAAGCTCAAGGACATGGCTCGGAATATTATCTATAGCCTTGAAAAGGAACTAAAAATCCTTGACTTTGTTAAATGGCTAAACCATTATTATTTTGTCTTGCATGACTGTTTTCTTTCTGCATTTTCTCGTTAAATGTATTCTTTGGAACTCAGAGAAGGCCTAGGAGGCTAAAGTGCTTTTTACACACAAGAGGTGGGCAGAGGACATGGGAGGGGGGTTCTGCCCTGTGAAGGTCCCACAGCGTCCTGCTCAGTTACAAACTCTTTGGTTATTACGACCCCTTCCAACTCCCCCTCTTCCCTATAAAAGCAAGTTCCCCTTCCTTGTTCTCTGTATTTGCCTCCGGCCCACCATGTTGGCATGTCCTTACCTGAAATTCATGTGGCTATTCCAGAATAAACTGGTGACATGACTGGCTATTATATTATTAAAGTTGACAAGAGGGACATCAGCAAGCTTGCTAGGTTCCCTCAGATGTGCATTTATCACCTCTCTTCTCCCTGTTTTTCTGGAAATGTGCACAGAATGTTAAATTTTTGCCTTAAATGTGTTGGAGGATTTTGCACAGAACTGCATGTTGTAAAATTAAAAATGAGTATACTACTTTTTTTACTGAGAAGTAAGTTGAAAAGCTTTTAACAACCCAAATGGCAAAAACAGTAACAATTAAGCTCCTGTGCTGACCAATTAGAATGGATGTGATAGGGATGGAGTAGGCACATGTGGTTGTAGAAGTCCCAATAAGGGGCCATAGATAGAGAGAGAAACCTAGGGTACTTTGAGGGATCATTGTAAGTTAATAATTTCTTAAGAAAGCCATCAGAACAAGGCAGGTTTGCTTGACTAGTGCAAGCAGGAGATTTCCCTCAGGTTGTTGGGTGCAGGATGGGGTGAGTCCTGCATTCAGGTTCAGACCAAGGGCAGGAGTTTGAGGACTGCCCTTCTGCTGATTTGAATACACATCTTACCAGATGCTAGGGAGGGGCTACTAACTGAAGAAAGAGGAAGAGGCAGTCTTTTCTGACCCCCACTCCTCTCAGATGATAAAACCTTAATCCCACCAGATCTTGGGGGCAAAGCCTCCTTGCCTGCCTGCTTGCATCTCTCACAAGCGTCCTATCTTAATAAATCTATTTCTTGCCTATCCCTTTGTCTATCACTGAATTTATTCTGCATGGAGGCATGAAGAACCTGAACCTCAGTGGGTCCAGATACCAGGTGAGTAATTCTAATTTAAAACTGTGGATTTGGAGTTCCCGTCATGGCTCCAAATTGGAACCATGAGGTTAACGAATCTGACCAGGAACAATGAGGTTGCGGGTTCAATCCCTGGCCTTGCTCAGTGGGTTAAGGATTCAGTGTTGCCGTGAGTTGTGGTGTAGGTCGAAGACGAGGCTCAGATCTGGCATTGCTGTGGCTATGGTGTAGGCTGGTGGCTACAGTTCCGATTAGACCCCTAGCTTGGAAACCTCCATATGCTGCAGGAGCGGCCCTAGAAAAGGCAAAATGACAAAACAAACAAACAAACAAAAAAACACAACCCCCCAAAAAACCCTATGGATTCGAGTCCCAATTTGGGTTCTGGCTAGGTTCAGACCATTAGGGCTGTCAGTTTCAGATGGAGCTACAAACGCAATCGTTCCTTTGATCAGACCAGTTGCTTCATGCTTATGACAGAAAAGTCAGAAAGGGACCCAAAGAAACCCAGCCTCAGTTAACACTTTGTGTACATACTTTGAAGTCTATTTGTCTATATTTTACTACATTTATACTTTCAAATATGGCTTAACACTATCTGTTATTTTGCAATTAAAATTAAGGATGGGAGTTCCCTAGTGACGCAGTGGGTTAAGGATCCTGCATTGTCACTTCTGTAGCTCAGATCACTGATGTGGTGTGGAGTCTACCCCTGGTCTGGGAACTTTCACATGCTGTGGTTGAAGCTGAAAATAAAATAGCACGCATTAGACTAGACTAGACTAGATGACTAAAATAAAATAAAATAAAGGGGGACAATATCAGCTACTTGCACATGTGACATACCCATCTTATGTCTGATGATGGTCTGTAGCTTGTGTGGATCCATAACTCCTCACTCCCTAATGTCTTCTGTTGTTAGGTGTTAACTTCCCATTTGTAATTATTCTTTCTTTATATCCTTATTTCCTCAGAATATATGTCTGCTCCCCCCAGCATCCCCCTTCTCCCGCTCCTGGTGCCGTTCCTCATCCTGACCTGGGGATGCTGGCAGCTCTGAGATACTTAGCATCCTGCATTTTTACTCTTGTTCTGTTCTCTGTGTGAGAGACTCTGCCCACAGGGCTGGGGTTTAAATCCTGCCGCCCATGCTGTGCCACCCAGGCCTGCCCAGCTGGTGTCGACCCTCTCTCTCCCCTTTCCTCACCCTACACCCCTCATCCCCTGGTCCCCGCTCATTAATCTTTCCGTTCTGGCAGCTGCTGCAGAGCCCTGTGTGGCTATGTGACAGCATGACCCCATCAGACTTCGATAGCTCCCTTGCTTCCTGGCACAAGATGGCTCAATCACAGTTTGTCATGTTGAGCCCTAGACCTGGGACTAGCAGTGTAAGTGAGCTCATTGTTAGTGGATGGGCATTTCTTCCAGAACTTTTCAGTGGACAGAGCTAGGAAACATTTTTTTTTCCTTACTCAGTGAATTTATTATGTTTATAGTTGTACAATGATCATCAAAACCCAATATTATAGGATTTCCATCCCATACCAACAGTGCATCCTCCCACGCCCCAAACTGTCTCCTTTGGAAACCATAAATTTTTTCAAAGTCTGTGAGTCAGGATCTCTTCTGCAAAGAAGTTCATTGTGTCCCTTTTTCAGATTCCACATGTCAGTGATAGTATTTGAAGTTAGTATCTCATTGTCTGACTGACTTCACTTAGCATGATAATTTCTAGGTCCATCCATGTTGCTAAAAAAGCCCTTATTTCATTCCTTTTTAATGGCTGAGTAATATTCCATTG
Organism: Phacochoerus africanus; assembly: GCF_016906955.1. Taxonomy (NCBI): domain Eukaryota; kingdom Metazoa; phylum Chordata; class Mammalia; order Artiodactyla; family Suidae; genus Phacochoerus; species Phacochoerus africanus. The sequence continues at coordinate 89,786,329 of NC_062546.1, forward strand.
TGCATATGTACCACATCTTCTGCACCCACTCCTCTGTTGATGGACATTTAGGTTGTTTCCATGTCTTGGCTATTAAAAATAGTGCTGCAATGAACATTGGAGTACATGGATCTTTTTGAGTCATGGTTTTCTCAGGATAGATGCCCAGAAGTGGGATCATTGGATTAAATGGTGATTCTATTTTTAGTTTTCTGCAGAATCTCCATACTGTTTTCCACAGTGGTTGCACCAATATACAATCCCACCAACAGTGTAATAGGGTTCTTTTTCTCCATACCCTCTCCAGAACTTATTTTTTGTAGACTTTTTGATGATGGCCATTCTGGCTAGTGTAAGGTGGTACCTCATAATGGTTTTGATTTGCATTTCTATAATAATGAGTGATGTTGAACATCTTTTCATGTGTTTTGTGGCTATCCATATGTCTTCTTTGGAGAATTGTCTGTTTAGATCTTCTGCCCATTTTTTGATGGGGTTGTTTGTTTTTTCGGTATTGAGTGGTAGGAGGTGTTTATATTTTGGAGATGAATCCCATGTCAGTTGATTGATTTGCAAAGATTCTCTCCCATTCTGTGGGTTGTCTTTTCATTTCATTTAGGGTTTCCTTTGCTGTGCAGAAACTTTTCAGTTTAATTAAGTCCCATTTCCTTATTTTTGTTTTTACTCTCATTACTCTAGGTGGATATGAGAAGATGTTACTGTAGTTTATGTTGGAGAGTGTTTGGCCTATTTTTGTTTTTGTTTTTGTTTTTTTTCTCTTTTTGCCTTTGCTAGGGCCACTCCCGCAGCATATGGAGGTTCCCAGGTTAGGGGTCTAATTGCAGCTGTAGCTACTGGCCTATGTCAGAGCCACAGCAACGTGGGATCTGAGCTGTGTCTGCAAACTACACCACAGCTCACAGCAATGCTGAATCCTTAACCCACTGAGCAAGGTCAGGGATCAAATGCACAACCTCATGGTTCCTCATTGGATTCATTAACCACTGAGCCACGACGGGAAATCCTGGCCTATGTTTTCCTCTAAGAGTTTTATAGTATTTGGTCTTATATCTAGATCTTTAATCCATTTGAGTGTATTTTTGTGTATGGTGTTAGAGAGTGTTCTAATTTCATTCTTTTATATGTGGCCATCCAGTTTTCCCAGCACCACTTCTTGAGCAGGCTGTCTTTTCTCCATTGTATATTCTTGCCTCCTTTGTCATAGATTAGTTGGCTGTAGGTGCATGGGTTTAATTGTGGGCTTTCTGTCCTGTTCCACTGATCTATATGTCTGTCTTTGTGCCAGTACCATACAGTTTTGATGACTGTTGCTTTGTAGTATAGTCTGAAGTCAGGGAGCCTGATTCCTCCAGCTCCATTTTTCTTTTTCAGGATGTCTTTGGCTATTCTGGGTCTTTTGCACTTCCAAACAAATTTTAAAATATTTTGTTCAAGTTCTGTGAAAAATGTCCTTGGTAATTTGATAGGGATTGCTCTGAATCTGCAGATTTCCTTTGGTAGTATAGTCATTTTGATAATATTGACTCTTCCAGTCCAAGAGCATGGTATGTCTTTCCATCTATTTGTATCATCTTTGTTTTCTTTCATTAGCATCTTATAGTTTTCAGACTGTAGGTCTTTTGTCTCTTTAGGTAGGTTTACTCCTAGGTATTTTATTCTTTTGGATGTGATGGTAAACGAGATTGCTTCCCTAATTTCTCTTTCTGATCTTTCATTGTTAGTATATAGAAATGCAGTTGATTTCTGTGTGTTACTTTTGTATCCTGTGACTTTGCTGTGTTCATGGATGAGCTCTAACAGTTTTCTGGTAGAGTCTTTAGGATTCTCTAGGAATAGTAGCATGTCATCTGCAAATAGTGATAGTTTTACTTCTTCCTTTCCAATTTGGATTCCTTTTATCTCTTTTTCTTCTCTGATTGTTGTGGCTAGGACTTCCAGAACTATGTTGAAGAGTAGTGGCAAGAGCAGACATCCTTGTCTTGTTCCCGATCTCAGTGGGAATTCTTTCAGCTTTTCACCATTGAGAATGATGTTCGCTGAGGGTTTGTCATAGATGGCCTTTACCATGTTGAGGTAGGTTCCTGTCATGCCCACTTTCTGAAGGGTTTTTATCAGAAATGGGTGTTGGATTTTGTCAAAGGCCTTTTCTGCGTCTATTGAGAGGATCATATGGTTTTTATTCTTCAGTTGGTTAATGTGGTGTATCACACTGATGGATTTGCAGATATTGAAGAACCCTTGCATCCCTGGGATAAATCCCACTTGAACATGATGTACAATCCTTTTAATGTATTGTTGGATGAGGTTTGCTAGTATTTTGTTGAGGATTTTTGCATCAATGTTCATCAGTGAGATTGGCCTGTTTCATTTTTTGTGGAATCTTTGTCTGGTTTTGGTACCAGGGTGATGGTGGCCTCATAGAATGAGTTTAGGAGTGTTCCTTCCTCTGCCATTTTTCGGAATAGTTTCAGAAGGAGAGGTGTTAGCTCTTCTCTAAATGTTTGATGGAATTCTCCTGTGAAGCCATCTGGTCCTGGACTTTTGTTTGTTGGAAGTTTTTTAATCACAGTTTCAATTTCAGTTCTTGTGATGGGTCCATTCATCTTTTCTATTTCATCTTGGTTTAGTCTTGAAAGCTTGTACTTTTCTAAGAATTTGTCCATTTCTTCTAGGTTTTCCATTTTATTGGCATATAGTTGCATATAGTGGTCTCTTATGATTCTTTGTATTTCTGTGATGTTTGTTGTTACTTCTCTTTTTTCATTTGTAATTTTATTGATTTGAGTCCTCTCTCTTTTTTGCTTGATAAGTCTGGCTAAGGGTTTATTCTTTTTGCTGATCTTTTCAAAGAACCAGCTTTTCATTTCATTGATCTTTTCTATGGTTTTCTTTGTTTCTATTTCATTGATTTCTGCTCTCATCTTTATGATTTCTTTCCTTCTATTAACTTTAGGTCTTGTCTGTTCTTCTTTCTTGAGCTGCTTTAGCTGTAAAGTTAAGTTGTTTATTTGAGCTTTTTCTTGTTTCCTGAGGTGGGCTTGTATTGCTATAAACTTTCCTCTTAGAACAATTTTTGCTGCATTCTGTAGGTTTTGGTGTCATATCTTTGTTGTCATTTGCTTCTAGTTGTTTTTTAATTTCCTCTTTGATTTCTTCAGTGATCCATTTGTTGTTTAGTATCATATTGTTGAGTCTCCACGTGTTTGTGTTTTTTGCAGTTTTTTTCTTGTTGTTGATTTCCAGTCATGGTGGTCAGAAGAAATGCTTGAGATGATTTCAATTTTCTTAAAGTTACTGAGGATTGATTTGTAGCCTAGGATGTGGTCAATCTTAAAGAATGTTCCATGTGCACTTGAGAAGAATGTGTATTCTGTTGCTTTTGCATGGAATGTCCTATAAATATCTAATAAGCCCATCTGGTCTAATGCTTCATTGAGGCCTGTGTTTCCTGATGATTTTCTGTCTGAATGATCTGTCCATTGCTGTAAGTGGAATGTTAAAGTCCGTACGATTATTGCCTTATTGTCGATTTGTCCTTTTAAGGTTGTCTGCAGTTGCCTTATATATTGTGGTGATCCTATGTTGGGTGTATAGATATTTAAAATTGTTATATCTTTCTCTTGGATAGACCCTTTGATCATTATGTAATGACCGTCCTTCTCTCTTCAAATATTCTTCATTTTAAAGTCTATTTTGTCTGTTATGAGTATTGCTACTCCAGATTTCTTTTGATTCCCATTTGCATGGAACGTTTTCTTCCATCCTCTCACTTTCAATTTGTATGTATCCCTAGAAGTGAAGTGGGTCTCTTGAAGACAGCATATATATGGATCTTGTTTTTCTATCCATTCAGCCAGTCTATGTCTTCTGGTTGGGGTGTTTAGTTCATTAACATTTAAGGCAATTATTGATATGTATGTTCTTATTGCCATTTTATTAATTGACTTGGATTTGTTTTTGTTGCTCTTTTTTCCTCTTCTTTTGTTCTCTCCTCTTGTGCTTTGATGACTATCTTTAGTGTTGTATTTGAGTTGATTTTTCTTATTTGTTTGTGTATCAATTGTTGATTTTTGGTTTACTGTTATTCTGAAGTTTTTATATAAGAGTCTGTATATATACGAGATTTTTTAAAGTTGTTGGTCTCTTAGTGGCAACTGCATCACATGTCCTGCATTTGTACCCACCTCTTCTCATGATTTCTGATTTTGGTGGCATAATTGTGTGTGGATGATTTTGTATCTTTACTGTGTGTGTGTGTGTATATATATATATTTACTGGTGAGCCTTGTCATTTGTGGTATTTTTGTTTCCTGTTGAGGCCTTTTCTTTCCTGCCTAGAGGGGTTCCTTTAGTATTTGTTGTAAAGCTGGTTTAGTGTTGCTGAATTCTCTTAGCTTTTTCTTATCTCTGAAAGTTTTGATTTCTCCTTCAAATCTGAATGAGAGCCTTGCTGGGTAAAGTAATCTTGGTTGGAGGTTTTTTCCTTTTATCACTTAATTATATCATGCCAATCCCTTCTGGCCTGCAGAGTTTTTGCTGAAAAATGTGCTGATAACCTTATTGGGGTTCCCTTGTATGTCATTTGTTTCTTTTCCTTAGCTGCTTTCAAGATTTTCTCTTTGTTTTTAATTTTGGTCAGTGTGATTAATATGTGTCTCAGGGTGTTCCTCCTCAGGCTCATTTTACATGGTGCTCGTTGTACTTCCTGGATTTGAGTGAGTGGTTGCTTTCCCATGTTAGAGAAGTTTTTGGCTATTATGTCTTCAAATATTTTTTCTGTCCCTTTCTCTCTCTCTTCGCCTTTTGGCACCCCTATAATACAAATGTTGGTGCATTTAACATTGTCCCAGAGTTCTCTGAGACTCTCTTCATTTGTTTTCAATCTTTTTTCTCTTTTCTCTTCTGCATTCATAATTTCTTCTAATCTGTCCTCCACCTCACTTATTCGTTCTTCTGCCTCCTGTATTCTTCTGTTGGCTGCTTCTAATGAATTTATTATTATTATTATTATTATTGTCTTTTCTAGGCCACTTCCTGCGCCATATGGAGGTTCCCAGGCTAGGAGTCTAATTGGAGCTGTAGCCACTGGCCTATGCCACAGCCACAGCAACACGGGATCCAAGCCGCATCTGCGACCTACACCACAGCTCATGGCAATGCCAGGTCCTTAACCCACTAAGCAAGGCCAGGGATTGAACCCGCAACCTCATGGTTCCTAGTTGGATTTGTTAACCACTGTGCCACGACGGGAACTCCTGCTTCTAATGAATTTTTTATTTCAGTTATTGTACTTTGCATCTCTTCTTGCTTAAGTTTTATATCTTGTATCTCTTTGCTTAGTGTTTCCTGTAAATTATCCATCTTTGTCTCCAGTTTATTTCCAATGTCTTGCATCATCTTCAGCATCAAAAGTCTATAGTCTTTTTCCTGGAGGCTGAGAATCTCCTGATCACTTAGCTGTTTTTCTGGGATTTTTTCCTTTCTCTCTTATCCGAGTTATAGTTCTCTCTCTTTTCATTTTTATAGGTTTTTGGCATGGTGACCTTTTAAAAGATATTAGGGTTGTAGCCTCTCTTACTTCTGGTGTCTGCCCCCCTTGTGGCTGAAATTGGTATAGGGGCTTGCTATAGGCTTCCTGATGGGAGGGACTGGTGCCTGCCCACTGGTAGGTGGAGGTGGAGCTGATTCCTATCCCTCTGGTGGGTGGGGCTTTATTTCTGGGTGAGATTAGAGGCAGCTGTGTGCCTGGGGGGTCTTTAGGCAGCCTGTTTACTGATGGGTGGGGCTGTGATCCTACCTGGATTGTTGTTTGGTCTGGGGCTTCTCAGTGCTGATGGGTAGGGACACATTTCCCCAAAATAGCCACCTCCAGAGAAAGGCACGGTGATGAATATTCCCAAGAGCTTTTCTTCCAATGTCCTTCCCCCACAACAAGCCACATTCACCCCTGCTTTCCCAGAAGGTCCTCTAAGAACTGCAGCCAGGTCTGACCCAGATTCCCATGGAGATTCTGCTTTGCCCTGGCACCCAGTGCACTTGAAAGTCTGTGTGCACCTGCCAAGAATGGGGTCTCCACTTCCCCCAGTCCTGTGGAGCTTCTGTGAACAAGCCCCACTGGCCTTCAATGCCAGATGCTCAGGGGGCTCTTTTTCCCAGTTCCAGATCCCCACGCATGGGGGTTTGATGTGTGGCTCAGAACTCTCACTCCTGTAGGTGAGTCTCTGTGATACACTTACTTTCCAGTCTGTGGGGCTTCTCACTGGACAGGTCTGGGGTTGCTTATATCGTGTAATCGCCCCTCCTACCTCTTGATGTGGCCTCCTCTTTGTCTTCTGGAGTAAGATATCTTTTTGAAAGTTTCTAGTCCATTTGGTTGAAGTTTGCTCAGCATTTGGTTGTAAATTTTATTGCTTTTAGGAGAGAAGTTGAGTCCCAGTCCTTCTATTCTGCCATCTTAATCCCATCTCAGGAAACATTTTTAAAGAGAACAATACTCCATGAATGCATACTGCTATTTCTAATTCATTTTTAAGATGGTGGGATTTTGCCTAACTCCCTTGATTTTTTACTGTATCATTTTTATGCTGAAAATTATGGCTGCTAATGATGGTAACATAACCATTTAATAAAAATCAATACTAATAATATGACTACTGATTGCAGTCTCTGATTTCTTTCTTTTTTTTTTTTTTTTCCCAGGGCTGCACCTGTGGCGTATGGAAGTTCCCAGTCTAGGAGTTGAATTGGAGTTGCAGCTGCTGGCCTGCACTGCAATCACAGCCACAGCAACACCAGATCTGAGCTGTGTCTGTGACCTACACTGCAGCTTGTGGCAATGCATCCTCATGGATAGTAGATGGGTTCTTAATCTGCTGACCCACAATGAAAACTCCCTGCAGTCTCTGATTCTATTTTTTTTCTTTATCTTTTTTGCTTTTTAGGGCCACACCCACAGCATATCAAGTTTCTCAGGCTAGGGGGTGAATTGGAGCAGCAGCCACCAGGCTACCACAGCCACAGCAACAGAGGATCCAAGCCTCATTTGCAACCTACACCACAAGTCACAGCAACGGCAGATCCTTAACCCACTGAGCGAGGTCAGGGATTGAACCTGCATCCTCATGGATCCTAGTCAGGTGTGTTAACTGCTGAGCCACAAAGGGGAACTCTGTCTTTTTTTCTTTTTTATCTGTAGAATATCTCTTATTTGGGATGTATAGTGAAAGCACTGCTTTAAAGTCACTTCAAGTAATTGTTTTCTTTATGTGGGTAAGCTACAATTTACATGTGGTCACGCTCATTCATTTTGGTTTAATTTAAAATTTTAAGAGTTTTTTTCTTTTGTGACTGAATTTTCAAAAAATTATATAAGATTCTTAAAGTCCAAAATATAAACAATTGGAATTCCCATTGTGGCTTAGAGGTAACAAACACTCCTAGTATCCATGAGGACTCAGGTTTGATCCCTGGCCTTGCTCAGTGGGTTAAGAATTCGGCATTGCCCTGAGCTGCAGTGTAGGTCACAGACAAGGCTCAGATTTGGTGTTGCTGTTGCTGTGGCTGTGGTGTAGGCCGTCAGCTGCAGCTCTGGTGTAGGCTGTCAGCTGCAGCTCTGATTTGACCCCTAACCTGGGAACTTCCATATGCTGCAGGTGTGGCCCTAAAAAGACAAACAAACAAAACAAACAAATCAAAATATAAACTATTTAACAAGTTAAATCCATAGAAGCCTTGCTTCCATAGCTGGATCCTTGATTTGTTTCTTTTTTATCCTAGTAAATATCCATTAAAACAAAAAGTTTTTATTTATTCTTTCATTGTTTCTTATGTCACTATAAGCAAATTATCTATCTATCTATCTATCTATCATCTATCACATGTCAATTTCTATTATCTCTCTTTCCTTTCCTTACATAAAACATTCCATATTATAAATATTCAATTGCTTGCTCTGTTCACTTATTTCCTTGCCATATCATGCAATAAAACTATTCTAATTACAGCTGCTCAGTACTTCCTTGTGTGGTTGTAACTTAGTTTATTCCATCAGTCCCCTTTATAGTGACTTTTCTCTTATGATTTCTATCTTTTGAGTTAATTTAATAATTTTTTATTAAAATTATTAGAGTGAATATTGCAAATAAATAATAAAAAATCCCCTCCCATGGTTTGTCTTAAAATTTTGTTTATCTTAGTTTCTTAGTTCCTTAAATTTTTGTTTATTTTAGTTCCTTAAATGAGACATTAAAAAAAATTCTGAGATCCTGTCCTTATGAATATGCACAAGGCAGCTGAAGCTGTCCACATGAGAATGGTCACTGCTGGGCTTATTATGCATGACCCTTGTCCCCACCCAGGCACCTCTCACAGCTGTGGACCCTGTCTCCTGGCAGCCAGCCAAGATACAGCACAAATATACTGCTGAGCCAAATTAAAGTCTTATATAAGGTGTAAAATTTTGCAGAACAGTTAAATGTGACTTTGCAAAACTCTTATGTGCAAGAGAGGAGAACAATTTGAATATTAAAACTATGGGGCTAGGATAGTGTGTGATTGTACTGGACCAGTTCAGTATGAAGGTTAGAACATCTAATCACACCACAATACTGTCAGCACACACTTTGTAAGAAAAATCACGCCCAATCCTCAAGCAACATTGATGCTTTCCCTGCTGATTCTAAGAATTAAATTGAATCAAGCTTTTAGCTCTAACTTTGAGTTTATAGGCAAAAGTCAAGATTATATATAGTCAATATTATATATGAAAAGATGAGAGAGTGAACAAGGGGAAGGTTCTGGATCAGCAGTGCCCAATAGGATTTTCTGGAATGATGGAAATGTCCTATCAAGTAGATGTGACTGTTAAGTATTGAGAGTGTGCTGGTGACACTGAAGAGCTATATTTTTAATATTACCTCGTTTATTATTTATTTATTTTCAGTGAAATCAGATGACCTCATGTGGTCAGTGATCATTTCAGACAGTAGATAACTGGATAGCATTGCAGCTTCATGCAGTGAGCGGTTCTTGATTGGATCTTTGTAAGACATTTTGGTGAGAATTTTCTTTTTTCTTTCTTTCTTTTTTTTTTTTTTTTTTTTTTTTGCTTTTTAGCACCGCACCCATGGCATATGGAAATTTCCAGACTAGGAGTCAATCGGAGCTATAGCTACCAGCCTATGCCACAGCTACAGCAACCCCAGATCCAAGCCGTATCTGTGATCTACACCACACAGCTCATGGCAATGCCAGATCCTTAACCCCCTGAGTGAGGCCAGGGATTGAACACGCATCCTTGCGGACACTAGTCTTATTTGTTTCCGCTGAGCCATAATGGGAAGTCCCATGGAGAATTTAAATATGTTCTGAGTATAAGATGATTTTAGAAAATTTTTGTTGATCTTCTTAGGTGTGAAAGTGGCTTTGTGTCTATGTAGGTGATGTCATTTTTTAAAAAGATTCACATTGAAATATCACAATAGCTGTAATTTATTTTGCTGAAAATGTAAGTATAAAAAAAGTTAACAGGAGTTCCTATTGTGGCTCAGTGCATTAAGAACCTGACTAGTTAGTATCCATGAGGATGTGGGTTCCATCCCTGGCCTTGCTCAGTGGGTTAAAGGATCCAGCATTGCCATGAGCTGTGGTTGTAGGTTGCAGACATGGCTTGGATATGGTATTGCTGTGGCTGTGGGGTAGGCCAGCAGCTGCAGCACCAATTCAACCCCTAGCCTGGGAACTTCCACATGCCACAGGTACAGCCCTAAAAAGCCAACAAAAAACAAAACAAAAAAACAATAATGATTGATCTCAGTAATGGACATATAGAGATTTGTTATACCATTCTCTACTGTTCTGCTTGAAGTTTTTCATAAAAAAGTAACAAATATCCATGGAATGGGTCATTAAAATTATAAACCAGGTTTTATTTAAGATAAGATGAAATGGTTATTTAAAAATAAATTTTAGCTTTATTTTTCAAAATGAATCTAAATAAAAGCTCTTCTGCCTAATATTTCCTCTAAATTTTAGTTTCTGCTTTAAGCAAATTCACTTTTAGGGGACTTTTTTTTTTTTTTTTTTCAGTGCCCATATTTTTGAATAACAGGCTGAGTGCCCACAGCTTCACATGTTAGAATTCTAAAAAATTCCCTTGGAAAACAAAAGTGAAAAAATTTCCCTTGAAAGCGAAGCCAAAGCAAAGATATAAATTCGTGTTCTTGGTCACAGCCAGGAGGCCATGCTGGACAGTTTTCTTCACAATTGGCTTTCCTCTCCCTGGTGCAGGATCCAGTGTGAGCACAGCTCCCGCCTGCTGTGTTCTGGGCAGGTGCCAAAGCAGGCATCGGGCAGCAGCAGGATGCCCACAGGCCCTGCATGATACAGCACTCTTAATGAGACTTGTGGCCCCCAGCTCCCCAGCTACTTCCAGCCCTGGTTAGCTGGAAGCCCTCTGAGTACAATCCTGCTGAAGGAATTTCCAAAGGAAACTGACCAGGGCTGGAAGGGTCCGGACAGCGGGAGAAGGGCCAGAGGTAGCAACGCTATAGCCCAGAAAGACGAAGTGCTGGGAGCAAAGAAAGCATATGAAAAAGTTTGGTGGGTAAATGCATCTTTCCCTTCCAAGCACTATCACAATTCTTCGGGCAGCTGTGCTGTGGTTGAAAGAATGAGCCAAACTCCAGCCTTACTCCAGCCCTACTGGAGGCCTCGAGGGAACTTGGAGGGGCTGTGAGGTGCAAGGACCACACATGCGCATATGAGCCATTTCTTTTCATCTCTAGCCCACACTTCTCCTCTGTGCTTTGAGCATAAGCATCCGCTGCTGTTCTGGATTTCTCAAAGGCGCCTCAGATCTGGCCCCATGCAGGAGACAAGATCATGGCCCAAGGCCGCCAAACCTGCTCCTCCTTCATCAAGAGGCATCAGTTCCACTGGCCATGGGGAGGCACTTTGACCTTCCTCCTCCTCCCCCCAGAGCCCATCCTAACCAGGTCTGATAGGTTTCTACACCACGGCCGGCTGCCTCCACTTGTGCCCCATTTCCTTCCCCTTCAATCTTCCAAAACCATGGATCTCTGCATATATTCCTCACTGGCTGGCCACTGCCCTTGCCTTTAAAAACCACAGCCACCAACAGGGCCTTGGAGGCCAAAAAGTGTGTTCTGACCCTCCCTCACAGCGCCTGCCCTCTCTCCTCCCAGGCTCTGCACTGGCTCTAGTGCCCCTGAGGAAAACAGGCTTAACCAAGAAGGGATGTAATTTGTGCCAGCCTTGTGGAACACAGGCCCTGGGAGAGGAAATTTTTTTTTTTTTGCTTTGTAAGTTCCCAGGTTTGGGGTAGAATCAGAGCTACAGCTGCCAGCCTACACCACAGCTCACTGCAACATCAGATCCTTAACCCACTGAGCAAGGCCAGGGATCAAACCCACATCCTCATGGATACTAGCCTGATTCTTTTCCAATGCACCACAATGGGAACTCCGAGGAGAGTTATTCTCATTGAATGTCACAAACCTACCACTTCAGCCCAGGAGCCACATGCTTGTGGTGCTTGAGGGTGTATTTGTGTGCTGACATCTGTGACAACTCTGACCTGGTTTTGAAGTCTGTCAGCTTTAAGTTGTTATGTGAACCTGGATAGCAGTCACGTGCCCTGTTGGATCAACCTTCAAATACCAGCTCTGCAGTTTAACAGCTCTATGAGCTTGAGTAGGACCATAACCTCCCTGACCCTCAGTTTCTTCATCCATGAAACAGAGGGGATTCTACCTGTCCTGCTTGCCTCAAAAGGTTGCTTTGAGTCTTAAAGAACTCATGTGGCCATAGTGCATGGATAACTGACCGCACAGGTTACTGGTCCAGGCTGGACCAGATTAGAGAGTGATGGGGTGTAATTACAGAGGGAGAGTAGGTGTGAATGGAACAACACCAAGTGCACTGGGACATCTGGTTGCCCTGAGTGTGGAGGGCACATTTTCCCTGTACTTTGGCCTTTATTCTTCTAGGTTATCAGCAACTGGGAAGGTGAACAAATCTTTCACAGTGGTGGAAGGAGTTTGTAAATCAATTCATGCTTTAGGCCCTCGCAGAGGTGATGTCCACCCCTTGGGGAACCAGGGTCAACAGTGGACTTGTTTCTGGAAGCTACTAAGTTTCTCATAGTCCTGCTGTAGTGCCTGGAGGAATACAAACCTTAGGCAGGATGGGGCTGTCTCTGCAGCAAGGACTCATTCACACAGGCCCCTGCATCCTGGCTCAGATGGGTCCTTGCTCGCCTCTTCAAACTTTGCGTCTTCTCCACTCCCATCTTTCTGCCTTGGTCTCTGTGGGACTTTGAGACCTCTTCAAGGAGATAGAACTCAAATCCTCTGGCCAAGATAAGAATTACCAGACCCTTATCATCACCCCACCCATCTCATTGTAATGCCCCTCCCTGACCTTGAGCAACCCGCCTACTCCTTCCTACCTCTACTAGGAAATGCATGTGGCCCACTCCTCACCCTGCCCCTATAGGGGCCTTATATGCCCCCTAGCCAACCAGCAAGTATATTGTAAGACCCTGCTTTCCCCAAGAAATCAGCAAGCCAGCAGGTGTATCATAAGACCTCTTCACTCCCTGGGCTATAAAAACGACACAACTACGTGCTTGTGTCAGTTCTCCTTGACTATCAGGAAGCTGTCCCACTACTCTGGCAGCATCTCTTATCTCAATAAACTCTTTTTCCTCTTTACCTTGCTATGCTGGAAAATTCTTTTTCCGTCCCACATTCAGGGACCATGACAGTCTATGTCTCTCCTCTCTCTGCTCTCCCATCCTCCCTGTATTAATTGCTTGTGGATCAGATTGATTTGTCATCCCTGTACACAGAGCATGACAGGGACCTGCTTGGTCTAGGGACCCCTCGGTTAGAAGGTCCAGTAAAGTTTTGCAGGGACAGGGCTGGCACCATGGTGAGGGAATGAGGGAGTTTCCTTGGGTGCAAAATTTAAAAGTTCACCTCAAAACTCATTAATCAAGATATGTATTATTTCAATGCAATATTAAAAAAACTAAAACTATGGTCAAATTTCCAAGATGAACCAAAAAATAGCAAAAATTTAAAATAAAGACAGGATCAGTGCCACATCACATTGGAATCTGAGGCAAAAAGAAAAATCAATAATATTTATCCTGTCTTTAATGAAAAATTTGATATTTTGTGTGTTGTGGATTTTGTTGTTGTTTTGCATTAACTCTATGATGGGGAGTGGGCTCTGGAGCTGAAACTCCACAGGGACACCCACCCCATTACTATTGGGGTGTCTCCCTGGAAGGGCTGGGCCCAGGAATGGACCACCCATTTCCAGCTATGAAGTGCAGGGGGAGAGCAAGGCCAAGATAGAGTTCCCATGGGGGTGGAGCAGCAAGGCCTGTGCTTAATGAGGACAGTGGGAGGAGACAGGGGAACAGGGTTTGTGTGTTGGCGGGGGGTAGGGGGCTGCTCCATCAGGGCTGCATAAAGAAGACAGCCTGCCAGACATTGTGAGAACTTGGGTTTTACTCCAAGGCAGTGGAGAGTGAAGGCCTTGAGGTGCTGGGTTGCCCCTGCTTAGAAGCACCTGGAGGCTGCACTCAGAGCACAGGACATGCTGGCTGTCTGGAGCCCTCAGGCCAGCTGGGAGGCAGGGTCTGGGGAGACATCTGCTCCATAGGTAGAGAGATGCCCTGTCACGTACTCACTCCCAGCACACACTCACAGCACTGAAATCCGTGCTGGAACCGAAGTGGGAGACAGATGGATCCCAGGCTGAGCTGATGGAGTCTGGCCCCTGAGGGCAGACACTTCAAGATAAAGATAAGGCAGGAGCAAGGAGGAGCTGCGTCCTACTGGGATAAAAGATGGAGAGACCACATATTTCTCATTCTTGGGGTCAAGGAGACCTCCCAAACCACACATGGACACAAAGTTCCTCAAGGGTCTAAGAAGGGAGGGGTGCCAGACCATAGGACATCCTGTCAACTTCACAGATCCTCATGCCAGAATCCTTCTTGGCTAAAAAAAATGCATGTGCACACAGGGGAGACCTTGAGTCAGGCCAGATGTGGGCTCAAGGCCAGACAAGCAAGATGATTGCCAGGGGAAGCCTGGAGGGACTGCCCCATACAGTGATTTGAACCATCCCCAAGTACATGGCTCTCTGTGTGTCTGTGTGTCTGTCTGTGTCTCTGAGCCCACCCCTTGCTGTCTCCTTACATATCTTCTCTCCTAATAAACACTTTACTTGCCTCACTACTCTCAGTCTCTTTGCCAAATTTTTTTCTCCAAAGAGACAGGGACTGAGGACCTACATGAAGCCTGCTGGCCCTGGTGGTCAAGTGTTAGATGCCTGAACCAGGAGCTTGCATTCCAGCAGGGATGTGGACCACACCTGCAGTGAGTCAGTCCATCGGGTGGGTGTTGGATGTGATGAGTGAGGAGAGGTAGGCAGGGGGCAGGATTCAACAGGGCCATCAGCACAGGCCTCACTGGGAAGTTTCAGGAGGAAGAGAGGTCCAAATGGAAAGCAGCTGCTGCAGAGATGTGAGGGTGAGGGTGTACCTGGGTGGCCCAGGAGCAGCTAGGGGGCCAGCATGGCTGCAGTGGAAGGTGGACAGGGGAGGCAGGGAGAGATGCTGGTGGGGGTGATGGGGCAAGGAGTGGCCTTTTTCAGGACTCTGAGTGAGAAGGGGGTCATGGCAGGGTGTACAGAGCAGTGCTACAGTATAATTTGCTCTTTGAAAGGCTCTCCTTGGCTGCTGTGGCAACAGGGGAACCAATTGTCTAGGCTTGGACCAGGGTGAAAGCAATGGAGGTGGTGGGCGTGGGCAGGTTCTGGACACATTTTGAAGTCAAGGCCAGTAAAGTGTCCTGAGGGCTCAGAGGTGGGGTGTGGGAGGAAGGGAGTAGTGGAGCTGACTCTGGGCTTTTGGTCTGACCAACGGAGGGGGCATCTGTTGTACCCATTAGGAATGGTGTGCCCATGAGGCATCCGGCAGAGACATGGAAGCAGCAGGTGTCCAGGTGGCCTGGAGTGGGGGGCAGATGTCTCCGGTGGAGATCTATATTCAAGAGCTGTGAGAATGTGGGTGGTCTTGGTGCCAGGGCAAGAATGAGGCTAAGGGGTGAGTGTGGAAAGAGAAGATGGTCCTGGACTCTGGGTCTCCATCAGGAAGAGTCAGGGGGCAGATGACTCAGCAGAGAAGCCTGGTAGGGGCATAGGGTCTGAGCAGTGCTGGGGAAGGATAGCCAGGAGAGCTGGAGGCTGTGATGTTGTGTTTATAATAAGAAATGTACATGTGGTCTTTGTCCCCTTTTCTGGCACGGAGCTTCTAAAACCTTTGGGACTATGGCTTTATTATGTTAACGAGGTGAGTTTTGGAAAGCACCTAAAGATGGGGGCTGGTGGCCTGGGAAACCAACCACATGGTGAGGGAATTGGAACTGTAAATCCTACCCCTTATCCCTCCAGGAAGGGGGAGGGTGGCTAGAAGTTGAATCCATCAATGCAGACAGTAATTTAATTACCTACCCTGTATAATGAAGCAGCTATTCAGGATCCAAAAGGATAAGGTCTAGAGAGCATCCAGGTTTGTAAACATGTGATTTGGGGAGAATGGCTCTCAGAGCACAGAATCTCCTCCCCCTCCCGAAATGCCTTCCCTACAGAGACACGTATGCCTCTTCCATCTGGCTGTCCCCAATTTATATCTTTTATGATAAACCATTGATCTAGGAAGTAAAGTGTTCCTCTAAGTTCTGGGAGTGGCTCTATAAATCCATCAAACCTGAGGAGGAGGCCCTAGGACCCTCCAATCTCCAACTGACTGGCCAGAAGCCAGGTAAGCCCCTGGACCTATGACTGGCCTCTGACGTGGGGGAGGGGAGAGCCTTGTAGGAATGAGCTCCTTGGCGTGACGGATCCATCCTTTCTCCATGAACAGTGTCACATGGAGAGACCTGAGCGACACTATAGCATACCCCACTGTGGCCGAGGGTGGCTGCTGTGGGGAAAAACCCCAGATCCTGAATTGGTTTACTGGAGTCTTAGATGTTTGGAAGCCAGTGAAGAGCAGGCTTGGAGTAAGGGGTTTCCGGCTGTGTCCAGCGCCACCTAGTGGACAGGGAGGAGGAGGAGGACTGCGGTGAGATTTAGCCACTTCAGGTCCCCTTCGCCTGGCAGGTGGAGTGAGTGGTTTGGGGCAGAAATCCCATGAGTTTAACAGGGAGGGGGAGGGGAGGCTTTGGGGGCTGCCCTGAACTTTGCTTCAGGGGGAGCAGAGAAGTGGGAGGACCTGGTAGAGGGGATACCCAATCAGGTCTGGCTGTTCGCCAACTCAAAAACTCAATGCTCAGAGAGAGACCAACACTGGTAGACAGGAAAGCTGCTTTTTAATCAGAATGCCGGCAATCTGGGGAGACATCGAACTGGTGAACTCAGTGTCCCCCAAAACCATCTCTGAAGATTCTGCTCAGCTTTGAAAGTTTTTGAAGGGAAAAGGGAAGTGATTTCACTTAATATCTGAGATGGAGGGTCAGGGTCGTGACCATCCTCCACTGTGTGAGGCCTGTCCATTCCTTGTGATCTTTCTTTAGGCGCTGTCTTGTTAACACGGCTTGTTCCGCGACTGAAGGGGGAACTGGGGAAGAGAGCTGGTCACCTGTTAATGAATTTATTCATTTCTACTTCTTTCATTTACAGAAAGAACTGACAAGTTAGGCAATGTTTTTGAGTGGTTAAAAGATTTGTGTTATTTTTTTATTTTTTATTTATTTTTTATTTTTTATTTTTTTTAGGGCTGCACCTGCAGCATACGGAAGTTCCCAGCATATGGGTTGGATCAGAGCTGCAGCTGCTGGTCTACACCACAACCACAGCAACACGGGATTCATAACCCACTGAGCGAGGCCAGGGATTGAACCATAGTCCTCATGGATACTAGTTGGTTTTGTAACCCACTGATCCACAGGGGAACTTCTGTGTGATCAAAAGATTTGACAGATGTGCTTGGGCTGGAGATGAGCAGAACACGGGGGTGCCTGGTTTAGGCGTTAGTTACAATCTAGCTTTGCTTAAGTGACAGGAAAAGGGGCTTCCTGCTGAGGGCAGTTTCTGGCAAAGAGACACTTGCATTTCTATTTAGGAAAAATGGGAAAGAACTACAGTTGTCTCATAAAAATACAGTAGCAAGCGCTTTATTTTGGAATATTTTTTAATCAGAGCATAAAGGGAAAGGTTGGTATATTTGACTATGTTAAAATTAAGAACTTCTTTCATCAAAAGCTATAATAAATAGAACAGGAGAAGGTATTCATGAATGTTCACTTCATAACAATTCATTAGGCTCTGTATTTATATCTTTTATGTACTTCTCTGTATTTTTTTTTTGTATCCGCAAAAGCAAATAAAAAGGTTAAGGTTGACACTGGGTTATAGAGGACAGTGGCTTTGTCTCAGCTGCTAGGGACTCTAAGAAGGATTTTCTTGTGCTTATTAAATGGCTCACTCAGCGGCAGGGAGGGGTGGCATTGTTGCTGGTGGAAGTGCTAAAAACAAACTCACAATAAAGCTAACAAGCAATCTTCTCCAAAGTGCTCTGGAAGAAGAGCCTGAGGCTGGGAAAAGGTGGGGGCCCTCCTGCCTGAGGTGCCCCGCCTGGAAAATGGGAAACATCATGAAGCCAATTAATTTCCCCTGATTGGCATGAAAATTAATTTGCCTAGAATTATTCATGCTGGAGGGTTCTAATTATTCACCTCCATCGGGATGCAAATTGAGTTTTGCACAAAGAGAATAAGAAGTGGGGCCTGCGGGAAATGGTGGGGTGCGGTGGGCAGGCCTGGATTGAGGGAGAGGCTGAGACCCAAAAGTTCAGGAATTCCGAGCCACCTCTTGGTTGGGGGGCCACAAGGCCAGCTGTTGTCTACCTGAAGTCCTTCTCCTCTGGGAAGAGACACTGAGGTATAAGAGGCCCACCATGCTTCTGATGCTGGAAACAGTGGGAAGGTACCTGGTGCTGGGAGAAACTCACCTGAGGACCCACTGTGCTCCTGATGCTGGAAACAGCTGGGAGGTGCCTGGTGCTGGGAGATCCCAGAGATGCTCTTGGCTGGTGCCAGTGCTGAGGAGAGGGGTGTGCTCTGTGTGAATCCTTGCCTGAGATGGGTGTTCAATAAATGTTTAATGACTCACTATGCATTATTAATCTTTTGACAGACCCTCTGTATAAATAATACAGTTCATTAAATTATGTAAGAAGTAGTTCCCATTGTGGCTCAGCAGGTTAAGAATCTGACATAGTGTCTGTGAGGATGTGGGTTCGATCCCTGGCCTCAGTCAGCAGGTTAAGGATCTGGTGTTGCTGCAAGCTATGGTGGAGATCATAGATGTGGCTTGGATCCAGCATTGTTTTGGCTGTGGTGTAGGCTGGAAGCTCAACTCTCATTTAACCCCTAGACTGGGAACTTTCATATGCCAAAGGTGTGGCCCAAAAAGAAAAAAAATTATGCAAGAAATGTTTGTTACACAGCTACTCTGGGCCAAGCCTGTGTTAGGTGCAAGGGATGAGGGGGAAGTCAGCATTTATGCCCTCATGGAGCCCCCTGTCTGGCAAAGAGAAAACCATAGAGCATTAGAGTGGCTGGGATGTCCTTAGGGAGAAAGATAGAGAGATCTCTATCACTGAAAAACAAAGCATCACTGGGGAAAATGAAGAAGACCTAAATGTATGGAGATGCAAAGACCCCAGATTAAAGTGGATTGACGTACTTTAATGGCTATTAAAACATTGTAAAAGATAGTAGAGTAGTCAGGTTCTCCAGACAGAGCCAACAGGATGTGTATATGTAGAGAGAGATTTACTCCAAGGAATTGTCTTGTACAGTTAAAGGAGGTTTGGTAAGTCCAAAATCTGCTGAGCAGGCAAGCAGACTGGAGACCCAGGGGACAGCTGCAGTTCAAATCCAAAGACAGCCTACCAGCAGAATTCCTTCTTGCACAGGGCAGTCCTGTCTTTGTTCTGGGAAAGGCTTTGACTGATTGGATGCGGCCCACCCTATGGTGGAGGGCAATGTGCTTTACTCAAAGTTCACATCTTCACCAAAATATCCAGAATAATATTTGACCAAATATATGGACACTGCTGATACATACATATGGCCAAGTTGACACGTAAAATTAAACAACACAGACAGAAAAGAAGAAAGCATGGTATAGGGAGTTCCTGTGCATGGTATAGGTGCAGCAGAAATGAATCCAACTAGTATCCATGAGGATGCAGGTTTGATCCCTGGCCTCTCTCAGTGGGTTGGGAGTCTGGCATTGCCATGAGCTGTGGTGTAGTCATGGCTCAGAGTCCACATTGCTAAGGCCAGCAGCTATAGCTCTAATTAGACCCTTATCCTGGGACCTTCCATATGTTGTGGGTGAAGCCCTAAAGAGCAAAATAAGAAAAAAAAAGAAAGCATGGTATAGGCACAGGGGGGATAGACAAATAGGCTAATGGAAAGTATTAAAAAAACAAATTCATAAATACATAAACATGTGATTTATGATAAATGTGATACTGCCAGGTGCTGGAGCAAGGCCAGCTTTGTTTCAAATGGCACTAGGACAACTGGATATCATATGAAAAAAAATAACTTAGATCTTTACCTTATCCCATTCCCCAAAATTGATACTGGCAGATCATAAACCTTAAAGTGAAAAGCAAAACAACAAATATTTGGGAAGACAACCCAGGAGAATGTCTTCCATGACTTCAAGGTGGAGAAAGATCCCTCAAACAGGATGCAGAAGGCACTAGACTTTGAAAAAGGAATAGTACATTTAGCTACATTGAAATTAAGAAATTTTGTTTACAAAAGACACTACAAAAAGTGTGAAAAGCAAACTCTTGAGTGGAAGAAGATGATAAATGACAAGAAGCCTGTTACCAGAATATGTAAAGAGTTACCCCAAATCAGTAAGAAAAAGGCAAAGAACCAAGTAGAAAAATGGGCAGGACACTTAAACAAGAACCAAGGAAAAGTAATACCCAGTGGTTGATAAATATATGAACATGGACTCATCCTCATTGGTAATCAGGGAAATACAAATTAAGACCTGACTGAGTCATACTACACACATACCTGATTGGCAGAAATTCTAAATTCTGACAATACCAAGTGTCAGTTACAAGCAACAAGGCCTTGTCCATGTGTAAAATGATGCAGCCATTCTGAGAAAAATATTGCCAACATCTAATAAATCTGACAATTTTACCCCTAGATATATGCCCTATAGAAATACCTGCTTGTGTGCATTTTGGAAAATGCCAAGATAGCCAAATTGGCAACAACTCAAATGTCCATCTGTGGTAGAAATGACAAGCAACAGGTATAGTCATGCAAAGGAATACCATACAGCAGTGAAAATGCAGGAAACACAGATAGACATACAACTTAGATTCATCTTCAAAAAACTGCCTCAAGCAAAGAGAAATCAGACACAACAGAATACCACTGTGTAATTCCATTTTATAAAATTGAAAAAATAGTAATATAAATTTTATGTTTAGGGATATGTAACAAACACATAAAAACAATAAAAAGATTACCCTAGCAGTGAGATTGTGGTTACTTCTAAAGTGAGGGAAAGGTGGTTGGGAGGTTCATGTGGCTGCTAGGCCATGTGCCACTCTCATTTCCTCACCTGGTCAATTACACAAGTGTTTGCCCCAACGTTGTGAACTAATATATTTGTGTTTTACATATATGTCTGTATGTTTACTATAATTAACAATAAAAAGTAAAAATTTAAACTTTTATATTGTGCCATGAAAAACAAAACACTCAATGAGTGGATTAAACAGCATGTTATATACAAATAGGAAATTGTGATGAAATAAAATGGATTTTTTTTTTTTTAAGGGCTGCACCCCCAGCATATGGAGGTTCCCAGGCTAGGCGTCCATTCAGAGCTGTAACTACCGGCCTACACCACAGCCACAGCAACATGGGATCTGAGCCACATCTTCGACCTACACCACAGCTCATGGCAATGCCAGATCCTTAACCCACTGAGCAAGACCAGGGATCAAACCTTTGTCTTCATGTATGCTGGTCAGATTCGTTTCCACTGAGCCATGATGGGAACACCTAAAATGAATTTTTAAAGGCAGGACAAGACAGTTTAAACATAAAATTCTCTCTCTGTCCCTTTGGGCCTCCTGCCTCCCTTCTTCCTTTCCTAATGAACAGTGTGCATCTGCAGCACATTAACCAGAGCCCTTCAAACATGGGAGGGCTGGCCCAGAGTAAACATCTTCTGACACTAGAAATGTACCTTCTTAAAAGAATAGCCTACAGGGGGTCATGGTAACGTGCTACTTGCTTCGTGTGTGCTTACTTGGACTGTCTAACTTGGTGATTTTCATGCAAAATATCAGGATGTCACTTTGATGTACGATCCTTTCTCAAAAATGTATATGATGATGCCTTTGACCTCTAACAGGGGGAACATTTCTCAGAGCTTCTGAGAGCCTGTCTCCCATGTTATGATCCTCAGTTTAGTTTGAATGAAACTCTTTTTTTTCTTTGTAACTTTATTATTAATTGACTTTCCATTGACAGTTGGTAAACTGGAAAAGATATTGAAGCACAGCCTGAAGAAACAAAGAGATGAGAAAATATGAAAGAGAGGTTGAGTTTAGAGTAAAAAGGGCTACTTTACATCTAATCAGGTTTTCAGAGTGAGATATTAGAGTTAGAGTTTAAGAAAGGATATTTAGGAGTACCCATCATGGTGCAGCAGAAATGAATCCGACTAGGACGATCCAGGGCCTTGCTCAGTAGGTTAAGGATCTGGCGTTGCAGACACAGCTCATATCCGATGTTGCTGTGGCTGTGGTTTAGGCCAGCAGCTGTAGCTCCAATTAGATCCCTAGTCTGGGAAACTCCATATGCTGCGAGTGCATCCCTAAAAAGAAAAAAAAAAAAAGGATTATGTATATATATATGATATTTGGAAAGGTAATGGCCTAGAAATTTCCAGAATTGACACACATCCTCAGATGCAGAAATCCAACATGTCCCAAATAGAATAAACAAAAAGAAACCCAAATCCAGGCATTTCTTAGTGAAAGTACAAGTAGCTAGGGACAAAGACATCTTAAAACCCAGTTGAGGAGGAAAGAGAAATTGGTTACAGACAACAGTTAAAGCAATAGTTAACTTCTCAAGAAGAACAAAGGAGTTTCCTCTGTGATGCAGTCAGTTAAGAATATGACTACAACAGCTCAGGTCACTGCAGGGGTGCAGGTTCCATCCCTAGCTTGGTGCAGTGGGTTCAAGTGGTATAGGTCACAGCTGCAGCTCAGATTTAATCCCTGGCCCAGGAACTTCCATATACCGGGGGGTGCAACCATTAGAGAAGAAGAAGAGGAAGATGAAGAAGAATAAAGAAAATCAGAAAGACTATGGAGTAACCTCCTCATTATGTTAAGAATAAAATAGCTGTCAACACAGAATCATGTAATCAGTGTATTTGTTTCCTAGGATTGCTATAACACACGAATAGAAACTGAATGGCTTGAAATAATAAGAGAAATACAGTCTTTCACAGTTCGGGAGGTCCAAAGCCAAAGCGTAGACAGGGCCCTGCTCCCTCTGAAGGCTCCAGAAATGAATCCTTCCTTGCCTCTTTGTGGCTTCTGGGGGTGGCAGCATTCCTTGGTGCTCCTGGGCTTGAAGCTGCATCAGTCCGATCTCTGTCTCCATCCTCATCTGGCCCTCTGTCCTGCGTCTCTCTGACACATTTCCCTCTTCTTAGAGGGCTACTTTCCTAATCTTGGGGGGGGGGGCGCGGGAAGGGGGCAAAATTCAACACATAGCGCCCAATAAAACTATCGTTCAAGACAGAGAGAAATTCAGAAATTTTCAGACCCAAAATGGAGAAAGTTTGCCTTCACAGAGAGAATCTAAAGAATATACTTAATACAGGAGTGAAATGATGATAGCTCTAAGCTGGGAGATGCAAGAAGCACTGAACAAAAATGTGGGTAAATTCAAGCAATTAACTTACAAAGCAATAACATCTTACAAAGCAAATAATGTCTTATTTGTTCCAAGAGAAAAGAAAATATATGTTCACAAAAAAAAACTTGAACAAAAATTTTCATAGCGGTATGATTTGTAACAGCTAAAACAAGCAAACAACTCAAATTTGCATCAACTGATGAGTGGGTAAATGAAATGTGGTCTACTCATACAATAGAATATTATTTGGCAAAAAAAGGAATGAAGTAGCGATACAGACTACAACATAGATCAACTGTGGAAACATGTTCAGTGAAAGAAGGCAGTCACAAAAGACCATACATTATATGATTCCACTTATAAAATGTCCACAATAGTCAAATCTCCAGAGACAGTAGATGCAAGGTTTCCAGGGACTCGGAGAAGGAAAGAGTGAGGGGTGACAGCTGGTGGGTTTGGATTTCTTTGGTGAAGTCTATCAAATCTTAACACCAACAATTTCAGAAATAGAGGAAAGGGAAACATTTGGAACTCATTTATAAAGCCAGCAGAACACACCAACCTCTTTTAAGGACCATGAGCAAGTGAAGTTTAACCCAAGAATATAAATTTGGATTGATATTAAAAAATAAATTACTGCATTCACACATAATCATATCAATTGATGCAGAAAAAAGCATTTGACAAAATGTAATATCTATTCATGAATTTTTAAAAATTAGGAATAGCAACCTCATAAAGGGGATCTACAAAAATCTACAGTCGAATATCACACTTAATGGTACAG
The DNA here is from genome assembly GCF_016906955.1 of Phacochoerus africanus. Classification (NCBI taxonomy): domain Eukaryota; kingdom Metazoa; phylum Chordata; class Mammalia; order Artiodactyla; family Suidae; genus Phacochoerus; species Phacochoerus africanus. Next base: position 89,810,152 of record NC_062546.1, read on the forward strand.
AAGTGACTGCTTTCCCCCTAAGATGAAGAGCAAGGCAAGGATGCCATTTCACTGCAGCATAATTATGGAGGTCCTATCCGAGATGCAACGGGCAGAAAAATAAATAAAACTATGAAGATTAGAAAGGTGTAAAACTCTCTTTTCCACAGAAGACACAATTGCATCTGTATAAAGTCTTAAAAGAATCTACAAAAGCTGTGAGAACTAATGAGTAAACTTAGCAAAGCTGTAAATACAAGATCAGTTGAGAAAACTTTTCTTTATTGCCCCAGGGGATTCATTCTCTTAAAAATTTTCTTCAAGCTTTCCTAAGGTATACTTGATATATAATAAACTGCACATATTTAAGTTGTATGAGTTGTTAAGTTTTGACCTAGGGATATGCCTGTACACCAAAACAAAATCAGGATAATAGGTACATCACCACCCCTAAAAGTGTCTTCACAGTCCCTGTAAACTCTCTCTCCATTTTGCACTTCCTCAGCTTCAGGCAACCATTGGCCTGAATTGACAGACATTTGCATTTATTAAAATTTTCTCTAAATGGACTAGCCTGTATGGCATACCCTTTTTTATCTGCCTTCTTTCACATAGCGTGACTATTTTGAGATACTTCCTGTTGTAGCATGCATTAACGGTCTATTCCTTTTATTTGCTGAAGATTTCTGTTGTATGGATGTACACAGTTTATCTGTTCACCCGTGGGTGGACTCTTTTTTTTTTTTTTTTGGCCTCTTTAGAGCTGTACCCTTGGCATATGGAGGTTCCCAGGCTAGGGGTTGAATTGGAGCTGTGGCTGCTAGCCTACACCACAGCCACAGCAACCAGGGCTCTGAGCTGCATCTGCAACCTACACCACAGCTCATGGCAATGCAAGATCTTTAACCTACTGATCAAGGCCAGAGATCAAACTTGGATCCTCATGGTTACTAGTCAGTTTGGTTACCTGTGAGCCATGATGGGAGCTCCCTTGTTGGACTTTTGAGTAGCTTCCAGTTCGAGGCTCTTATGAATAAAACTGCTGTGAATATTGGGTACGAGTCTTTAAATCAACATATTCAATTTTAGTTCTATAAGTAAGCAGCAAGACCATTGGAAAAGGACTTAAATAATATAATTTATAGCTTCCAAAAAGCATATTTTATTTCTATTTGAAAAATAGTTTTAAATTTTCATAAAAGTCTTTCTTAAAAGTGTAAAGAACTAAGCCCTTTAATTAACTGGAAGGCTCAGTTGCCCCTAGCTCTCTTGTCTAGAGCATTTCAGGTACATTATTTTTTTTAAGGCCAAACCCACTGCATATGGAAATTCCCAGGCCAGGGACTGAATCCAAGCATGGCTAAGGCAATGCTAGATCCTTTAACCCACAGTGTGAGGCTGAGGATTGAACCTGCACCTCCACAGCAATCAGAGACACTGCAGTGGGATTTTTTTTTTTTTTTTTTGGTCTTTTTAAGACTTCACCTACAGCATATGGAAGTTCCCAGGCTAGTGGTCAAATTGGAGCTGCAGGGCTTACACCACAGCCACAAAAATGTGGGATCTGAGCTGCATCTGCGAACTACATTGCAGCTCATAGCAACACAGGATCGTTTAACCCACCCACTGAGCAAGGCCAGGGATTGAACCTGCATCCTCATGGATACTAGCCGGGTTCATTACCTCTGAGCCACAACAGGAACTCCTGCAGTGGATTTCTTAACTCCCTGCTTAGTGTGTCTCTTACTCCCCGACCCCTATCTTGCTCCTCCCCTCCCCTCCCCTCCCCTTCCTGGTGACCACTACTTTGTTCTCTTTTACAGCATCATTTGGTGTGGCCACAGCTGTCAAGCAATGCTTATCATGGTCTCATTATAGGTTCTGTGTCTATGTCTATAATTTTCAAACCCCAAATCATGATATATTCACTGAAAATAATTATTTTCTGACTCAGTGTTGTATTATATAAAGTTCCAGATTAATTATACTTAGTTTCACACTTTCAAGAAAGGAGGGAGGAGAAGAAGGAAAAGAGATAGGGGGAAGAAATGATCTAATACTGGATATTGTCTGTTATTGAAAGCCGAGAAGTAAGGACCTGCAATTACAGAAAGCCTAAGACACCTCCTTAAACAGTGAAAATCACCAATCACAGGTGATCCTTCTGATGGTTATAAGCTTATTTGTTTCTCTTTTTTTAAAGTCTGGTTAAATACACATACAATTTACCATCTTTTTGGCTGTGCTCATGGCAGCACAAGTTCACGGGCCAGGGATCGAACCTACACCACAGCAGTGACCTGAGCCACTGCAGTATAAAACCTTAACATGCTGAGCTGAGCCACCAGGGAGTGCCTCAGTTCACCTTTTTTTTTTTTTTGGTCTTTTTTTGTCTTTTTAAGGCCACACCTGAAGCATATGGAGGTTCTCAGGCTAGGGGTCGAATGGGAGCTACAGCTGCTGGCCTATACCACAGGTCATGGCAACGTCGGATCTGTAACCCACTGAGCGAGGCCAGGGATGGAACCCACAACCTCACAGTTCCTAGTCGAACTCATTTACACTGTGCCATGATGGGAACTCCCATCTTCACCATTTTTAAGTAGACAGTTCTGGGATATGAATTATATTCTTAACTTCTGTGCAACTATCACTGCCATCCTTTCTGAGAATTCTTTACATCTTTACATCCTGCAAAACTGTAACCCTATATGCATTAAACAGTAACCCCTCCCCTGCCCCCAGTCACTGTCAATCTCCATCCTACTTTCTGTCTCTCTGGTTTTGACGGCTCTAGGTCCTCGTGGAAGTAGAACCATACAGTCTTTGTCTTTCTGTGACTAGCTTATTTCACTTAGCATAGTGTTCTCAAGGTTCATCCATGTTGTATCTATGTCAGAATTTCCTTCCTTCGGTAGGCTGTGGAATACTCCATTATGTATAAGCACTGGTTTGTTTATCCTTTCATCTCAGTGGACACTTGCATCGCTGCCATCTTTTGGCTATTGTCAATAATGCTGCTATGAACGTGGGTGTACAAATCTCAAACCCTGCTTTCAATTCTTTTAGGTATATAGGTAGAATTTCTGAATCATAGGGTATTTCTCTTTTAAATTTTTTTCAGGAACTGCCATACTGTTTTCCATGGCACCTGCACCATTTTATATTCCCACCAACAACACATCAGGGTTCCAATTTCTCCACATCCTGTCCAACACTGGGTCTTTTATGTGTTTTTTCTTTTTGTTATAAGTAGCCATCCTTAAAAAAAAAAATCTGCTAATGAATTCAACTAGGAAACATGAGGTTTCTATTTTGCTCAGTGGGTTAAGGATCTGGCCTTGCCGTGAGCTGTGGTGTGGGTGGCAGACTCGGCTCAGATTTGGCATTGCTGTGGCTGTGGTGTAGGCTGGCAGCTGTAGCTCTAATTAGACCCCTAGCTTTGGAACCTCCATATGCCGCGGTCCTAAAAAGCAAAAAAGCAAAAAAAAAAAGCAAAAAAAGTAGCCATCCTAATGGCTGTAGGATTGCATCTTACAGTGGCTTTGTTTGATTTGCACATCCCTAATGATTGGCAATGCTGAGCATCTATTCATGGTTTATTGACCATTTGTATCTCTACCTGGAAAAAAACTCTATTCTAGTCCTCTGCCCATTTTATAGTTGGGTCATTTACCTTTTTGTTGTTGAGTTGTAGGGGTTCTCTACATATACCTACCTCTTGTTAGGTATATCATTTAAAGTACTTTCTGCCATTCTGTGGGCTGCCTTTCTACTCTGTTCATGGTGTCCTTTGGTGCACAAAATTTTTTAATTTTGATGAAATCCAATTTGTGTATTTTTTGTTTTGTTGCCTGTGCCTTTGGTGTCACATCCAAGAAATAATTGCCAAATTCAATGACACTTTTTCCCTATGTTTTCTTCTCTGAGTTTTATAATTTTAACTCTTACCTTCAAATCTTTGATATATTTTAGCTTAATTTTTTGAATATGCTCTTAGGTAAGGGTCCAACTTCATTCTTTTGCATCCGAACATACAGTTTTTCCCACATCGTTTGTTGAGAAAACTGTCCTTTCCCCACTGCACTCTTGTCAAAAACTATTTGATCGTATATGTGAAGGTTTTTATCTAGACTCTTTATTCCACTGATTTATGTCTCTCTCTCTCTCATTTTTTTTTGTTGTCTTTTTGTCTTTTCTAGGACTGCGCCTGCGGCATATGGAAATTCCCAGGATAGGGGTCTAATCGGAGTTGTAGCCACTGGCCTACGCCAGAGCCACAGCAACTCGGGATCCAAGCTGCATCTGCGACCCACACCATAGCTCATGGCAATGCCAGATCCTTAACCCCCTGATCGAGGCCAGGGATCGAACCCACAACCTCAAGGATCTTAGTCAGATTCATTTCCGCTGCATCATGATGGGAGCTCCTGTGTCTCTCTTTTATATCAGTGCCACAGTTTTGATTATAATAAATTTGTAGTAAGTTTTGAAATCAGGAAGTGTGAGAACTCCAAATTTGTTCCTCTTTTTCAAGATTGTTTTGGCTATTTATGTTCCCTTGAGATTCTATATGAATTTTAAGATGGATTTTTCCATTTCTACAAAGACATCATTTGGGTTTTGATAGGAATTGCATCAAGTCTTTAGACTGCTTTGGATATTATGAACATCTTAATATTAAGTCTTCAAATCTATGACCATGGAATGCTTTTCATTTATTTGTATCTTTAGTTTCTTTCAGCAATGTTTTGTAGCTTTCATTGTACAAGCCTTTTGCCTCCTTGGTTAAGTTCACCCCCACCCTCCAAGTGTTTTATTCTTTTTGGTGCTCTTGTAAATGGAATCTTTTTCTTAATTTCCTTTTGAAATTGTTCATTTTTCATGTGTAGAAATGCAACTTATTTTTGGCATGTTGATTTTATATCCTGCTATTTTGCTGAATTTGTTTATGAATTCTTTTTTTTTTTTTTGTCTTTGTGTCTTTTTAGGGCTGCACCTGCAGCACAAGGAAGTTCCCAGGCTAAGGATCTAATCAGAGCTATAGCTGCCGGCCTATGCCCCAGCCACAGCAATGCCAGATTTGAGCCGAGTCTGCCACCTACACCACGGCTCATAGCAACGCCGGATCCTTAACCCACTGAGCGAGGCCAGGGATCAAACCTGAATCCCCATGCTTCTTAGTTGGATTCATTTCCACTGTGCTACACGGGAACTCCCGTGTCTTAATTCTAATAGTTTTCTGTAGAATCTTTAGAATTTGCCATAATAAGATCATATTACCTGGGAACAGAAGTAATTTTACTTCTTCCTTTCTAGTTGGATGCCTTTTACATCTTTTTCTTACCTAGGTGTTTTTGTTAGGACCTCTAGTACCATGCTGAATAGAAAAGTGGGCATCCTTGCCTTGTTGCTGATCTTGGAGGAAAAGCTTTCACAGTTTTACCACTGAATACTGTGGGCTTTTCATATGTGGCTTTTATTATGTTCAGATTGTTTCTTTCGGTTCCTAGTTTGTTGAGTGTGGTTTTTTTTTTTTTTTTTTTTTTAAATCATGAATGTATGTTTGATCTTGTCAAATGCTTTCTCTGCATGAATTGAGAAAGCATGTGTTTTTCTTTCCTTCATTCTGTTAATGTGGTTATTATGTCAATTTTGCCATATTTGCCATATGTTGAAACATCCTTGAATTCCTAGCATAAATCTCATTCGAGTATGGTATGTAATCCTTTTAATGTGTTGCAGAGTTCAGTTTGTTAGTGTTTTGTAGAGGATCTTTGCATAGGTTTTCAGAGTGATGTTAGCCTGCAGTTTTCTTTTCTCACTGTGACTCTGGCAGCTCTGCTAGCAGAGTGATGCTGTCCTCAGTGGGTTAGAAAGTATTTCCTCCTTTTTATTTTTATTTTATTTTATTTTGGGCCACACCTGTAGCACAGCGTATGGAAGTTTGCAGGCCAGGGGTGGAATTGGAGCTGCAGCTACTGGCCTACACCACAGCCACAGCAACTCAGGAACTGAGCCTGGTCTGTGACCTATACTACAGCTCATGGCAACCCTGGGTCCTTAACCTACGAGTGAAGCCAGGGATCAAACCCTCTTCCTCATGGATACTAATTGGATTTGTTATTGCTGAGCTGCAAAGGCAACTCTTGTTCCTCCTTTTCTGTCTGTGGGCAAAGTTTGAGAGGGATTGGCACTGGTTCTTTAAATGTGTGATAGAATTCACCAGGAAACCTGTCAGATCCAGGCTTTTCTTTTTTGGGGGGTTTTGGATTATTGATTCAATCTCCCTACTAATTATGGATCTATTCAGATCTGTTATAGATCTTCATGATTCTACCTTGGTACGTTCTGTGTTTTTAGAAGTTTGTTCCTTTATCTAGGTTATCCAATCTTTTGCCAGGCCATTGTTTATAGTACTCTAGTAATCTTTTTGTGTCTTTGGAACTGGTAGTAAATAAGCAATTCCACTTCTGATTTTGGTGATTTTAGTCTTATCTCTTTTTTTCTTGTCAGTCTTAGTTTTTTTTTTTTTTTCTGTCTTTTTGCCTTTTCTAGGGCCACACCCATGGCTATGGAGGTTCCCAGGCTAGGGGGCTAATCAGAACTACAGCTGCTGGCCTACACCACAGCCACAGCAACTTGGGACCCAAGTCGCGTCTGCGACCTACACCATAGCTCATGGCAATGCCGGATCCTTAACCCACTGAGCAAGGCCAGGGATCAAACCCTCAACCTCATGGTTCCTAGTTGGATTCATTAACCACTGAGCCACTACGGGAGCTCCCAGTCTTAGCTTATTTTTAAAGTGTGAGTTTGCTAAAACTAGCTCCATCAGTGAGGTAAATGAGTAAGTGGGTGACAGCAGAAATGCACCATATAACTCCTTTCTTAATGTGTCAAATGCGCCTGCTCACCATGCATGGATGTTAAAAAAAGGATCAAGGCTTAGAAAAGAATAAAACCCTAAATGTCACTTTTGTGTACAGACCCATTCAGTGTCTCACATCATCCTCCAGGACTGGTCTGTTCTCACCTTTTCCTTTTCTTTAGACCTCTTTGAAAAGCTGTCAAGAGTTCTGAGCCAGGTTTTTCCTGGCAGAAGAAAAGAAAACCCTTCCTGCGCAGCACAGACTGGACTGCTACTTGGCAAAGAAGCTTTTTGCCTCTACACCTCTGCCTCTCTGCACGGGACTTGCTCCTGCTTCAGGGTGGCCTGGACCCTCGTCTTTTACTCTCAAGCAGGGAACACTTCTCTTCCAGGAAGAGACACTGCTAGGGGCTGGCCTAGTGCAATGAAGTCATCCAGGCTAACGCCCTAATGAGGCATACAGCTTAATGGACTCTGCCTTTCATAAAACACTTGAATTTTAATTCAGCCTGAGTGCATTAAGCCAAAGGAGGAAATAATTGAGATTCATGCGTAGTGGCAGGTCAGTGGAAAAAGAGATTTGGGGGTGTGGGAAAGGCCCCCATTTGGGCTGACAGCTGAGAAACTGGATGCCTTGGAGCATCCAGGGCCAGCAGTGTCCAGCAACAGTCGGGCTGGAGAGTGGGAGGGGAGAGGGGAATGAAGCAGAAGCTCGGAGCAGCTGAGGACATGTCACAAAATAATTTCATAACTGTCTCATCCATCAATCCTCCTTCCAAGGATTTCAAAAAAGCACGCATTATGCTGGTCGCCTGGGCGTTCCTGAAATCAGTTCAGACTCTAAGTCTTATCCCAGCATTCTTTGTAATGTCATAGTAGCTTGATGTGATATTACAAAGAATGTTCCTAGACCAGGGACTGAATCTGGCCACAGTGGTGAAAGCTCCCTCTAGACTGCCAGGAAACTTGCCAAGACATTCTCTCTCTCTCTTTTTTTTTTTTTTTTTTTTAGGGCCATGGCATATGGAAGTTCCCAGGCTAGGGGTCTAATCAGAGCTACAGCTGCTGGCCTACACCACAGCCACAGCAACAACAGATCCGAGCTTCTTCTGCAATCTATACCACAGCTCATGGCAACACCAGATCCTTAACCTGCTGAGCGAGGCCAGGGATCGAATCTGCCACCACGTGGTCTCTAGTCAGATTCGTTTCCACTGTGTCACAACGGGAACTCTGGACATTCTTAATTTTAGCATTGAAAGCCTTATTTCCTAGGAAACTGCTCAGTTTCAGGTAGACCGAGATGGTTAGCCACCCAAGATCTGAGATGCCTTTGGGATGCTCACTTAACCCACTCCCATCTCTCTAGAGGCCCCATCTCCCCCTCCTCTCCTGTCCTCATGGGTTGTGCCCAGTGCAGGCTTCTGCACAATCTCCTGGACAAATCACTCCAAACCTGCCTGACTAGCGGGCCAGTCGGAGTCAGATGCCAACATTGACTCTGGAATTCAGGGACAGCAACAACGGTCCAGAGACAGGACTTGCAGCCTCATTACCTTAACACTTCTGCAGGTAAGTTCCTTAATCCTCACACTAAACCCCATGATGGAAGTGTTACTGTGCTCAGGATTTCGTTGGAGAAGTGAGGGCACCTGCCTCGGTTGTATAGCCAGTCAATGCTAGACCTGGGGTTGAAATCCAAGCCACATGTTTCCAGAATTTTCTCACCCTGAAACATTTGGGGTTGGGCTCACCAGTCACCCCATCTGGCTGTGAGAACTGTGAACTTGAGATGGGCACTTGCCACCTGCCTCTACACAGACTGAATCCTGAGCCACCGCAGCTGCTGACCCTCAGCACCCCTGAAAGAGCTCAGGGTGGAGATCAGGAGTGAGACACTCTGTGATCTGGGGAAACTGGCAGAGCTTCAGATGGTGGGGTATTTTCAAGAGAAGATTTTATGCACCCAATTCTTGCATCTCCTCTTATCTGGAAAAAATGCTGAAATCCTTCATGGTGATGTCTGCTCCAGGGCTGTGCTTCTCAAAGTGTGTCCCCAGCATCAGCCACAGTTAGAAATGTATTAAGAATGCAAATTCTCAGGTTCACCCAGAACTGTGTGGGAAACCTGGGGGGGGGGGGAAGACCCAATATTCTGTGTTTTAATTTTGCCTGTGACAAGAGCCAGACAAGCGCTCTGAGTCTGGCAACAGCCCTAAGGAGATGGTGAGAGGCCCCACCTGGCTCACCATGGCCTGTGACCACCCCTGCTGCACACAAGAGACAAGCCTGCAGGAAGTGGGTGGCCCTGCAGGCAGAGGTTTCCCCCACACACACCTGGACTGGGGCCACAGAGACTGGGGTGGGGGGGGGGCTCTGAGGAGGCTGATCAATGGGCTGGCTCTAGAAGGAGCTCTAAGCCTCCCCCCAGGCCTGTATGTGTTGAGGACCTGGGACCACCATGAGCCCCCCCAACTCCAGGTCTTCCACAGCAGGTAGGGTTTTCTCTCACCTGCTCTCCCGCTCCCAGTTCCCACTGCACTGTGCACATCATGTGCTCAAGGCTGACTAGCAGGTCTTTCAGTACAGGCTCCACCTAAAGGCCATCCACCTGCACCTGATGGATCCAGACACAGAGGTTGTGGAGCAGGTGCCAAGGGGGTGATGTCCCAGCATTATCTCCTTTAGGGGAGTGGCTGTGTGTGTGAGGGTTTCTGGAGGCTCAGGGACAGGGGGTGTGGTAGCCAGGGATGGACCTTCGTGGACAAGGACAGCTGCCTCCTTTGTATCCATTTTGTCCTTCTGTCCCCCCTCCAACCCCCGTCATGCTTCAAGGGAACTTGGCCTGCTCCCAGAACTGGCTCCAGAAGATGATTCTGGGAGTTCCCGTCGTGGCTCAGTGGTTAATGAATCCGACTAGGAACCATGAGGTTGCGGGTTCGATCCCTGGCCTTGCTCAGTGGGTTAAGGATCTGGCGTTGCTGTGGCTCTGGTGTAGGCCGGCAGCTACAGCTCCGATTCGACCCCTGGCCTGGGAACCTCCATATGCCTCGGGAGTGGCCCCAGAAAAGGCGAAAAGACTAAAAAAAAAAAAAAGTTAAAAAAAAAAAAAGAAGATGATTCTGAGCAAACACAGCCTCCACTGCATGAGGAACAACTCCCAGAGGGGCTCAGTCAGAGCTCCTAGGCTTGTATTCTTACACTTAAGAAAGAACCACTGGGGGAGTTCCCACTGTGAGGCAATGGGATCAGGAGCCTCTTGTGAGCACTGGGTTGCAAGTTCGATCCCTGTCCCAGCATAGCGGGTTAAGGATCTGGTGTTGCTGCAGCTGTGGCTTAGGTTGCAGCTATGGCAAAGATCTGATCCCTGGCCTGGGAACTCCATATGCTGTGGGGTGGCCAAAAAGAAAAAAACATTGGAATTTCTCTCTCTTGTATCACAATTTCCCCCTCTCTGGATAAACCCTATCCCCAAAGAAACTGTTATTCATCTCATCTTAAAAAAAAGACTTTTCAGTCATACAATGAGACACCAACATCAAATGCTTTCACTGACATGTGGAATCTGAAGAAAGGACAGAATGAACTTCTTTGCAGAACAGATACTGACTCACAGACTTTGAAAAACTTATGGTTTCCAAAGGACACAGTTTAGGGGGTGGGGGGGATATGCTGGGGTTGTGGGATGGAAATCCTATAAAATTGGATTGTGATGATCATTGTATAACTATAAATGTAATAAATTCATTGAGGGAAAAAAAAAAAAAAGACTCTTGATCCCTTTCCTCTGTAAACAGCTTTTGGCAGGAAAGCTTTCTGCAGAAGTTCCCTCTATCTTGTCACTAACCTTAAAGTAGGCACCCAGGCTCTACCCACATCTGACCCAAGCACACTTTTCGAATCTTTATTGTTTTGTCTTTTTAGGGCCACATCTGTGGCATTTGGAAGCTCCTGGGCTAGGAGTAGAATCAGAACTATGGCTGCTGGCTTACACCGCAGCCACAGCAACACCAGATCCTTAACCCACTGAGCAAGGCTTGGAATCTAACCCACATCCTCATGGAGACAACGTAGGGTTCTTAACCCATGGAACCACAGTGAGAACTCCCATTTTCAAATATGTTGATCACCCAATACTTTGCCTAACTTGTCAGTTCTTTCTGTAGATGAAAGAAGTAGAGATGAAAATAAGCCATAACAGATAACCAGCTTTCTTCCCCAGCCTCCCATTCAGTGATCTCAGGAACAAGCTGTGTGAACCACACAACACCTAAAGGAAGATCACGAGCAGTTGACAAGCCTGTACACAGTGGGGGATGGTGATGACTCTGACCCCCCCATCTCAATGATTATCTGAAATCACTTCCCTTTTCCCTCCAACAACTTTCAGGGCTGGGCAGAATCTTCAGAGATGTTTGGGGGGCACTGAGTCCCCTACCTCCCCAGAGTGCCACTGTTCTGATTAAAACAACTTTCCTTTTCACCAACAATTGCCTCTCAGGTGTTGATTTTTCAAGTGGTGAGCAGCCAGACCTGGTTCAGTAAGAAAAGGTGTGTCATTTGGGTTCTAGAAACAAGAGGTACAGTTTCAGGTTTGAGAGGAACAGGTGGGGGTCATGTAAAGAGTTTTAGTGACCAGGCCTGTGGAGGAGCTGGTGGCTGGCATTGTGTTGCCTCACTCCCATGGTGAGGAGCTGTGACATGCAAAAGTCTATGAGAGCAAGGAAGGCCAGGATATCTGAGTGGGAACACAGTCGAAGCCTGTCAGGGACAGGGGAAAGAAATGAGAATACTGGAGGTGAAACCGACAACACTTATGACTTGAACACAGCCAGAACCCAGATTGGGACTTGCACCCACATGCTGGGACTTGAACCCAGCCAGAGGCTACACTGGGACTTGAACCACTTTTTTTTTTTTTTTAAGTTAGAATCACTCACTGGAATTACTGAAGTTCATGATCTTTGTTTCTCAGCACAGAAGAAATTCAGTGAGAGGCAAAGAGATAGGCAAGAAATAGATTTATTAAGATAGGATGCTTGTGAGGCATACAGCAAGCAGGCAAAGAAGCTCTGCCCTGAGGATTAGGTGGGCTACATTTTTGTAATCCAAGGAAAGTGGGGAGAGAGAAAAGACCACCTTCTTCCTTTGTCTAGCAGATTGTTGGTGAAAAGGGAATTGTTGGTGAAAAGGAAAGTTGTTTTAATCTGGGGCGGTGGGGGACTCAGTGCCCCCCAAACATCTCTGAGGATTCTGCTCAGCCCTGAAAGTTGTTGGAGGGAAAAGGGAAGTGATTTCAGATAATCATTGAGATGGGGGGGGTCAGAGTCATCACCATCCCCCACTGTGTGCAGGCTTGTTTGTCTAGAAGATGTCACGCTTACATCACTAACTCCTCCTTCATATTGGGTAATGATAGGTTCCCAGGAGGATGGAGACAGACCCCCACCCCCCACCTTGGAGACCTACTGTGGACATGGGTACAGCCCAGCACAAGATCTACACCATCTCCTGGAATGTGGAACATAGATTAACCACGTATAAGGATTCACTGCCCTCTGTCATGGGACTCAACCACCTGTGAGAATTAACATATGTCTTTTCTATCAAAGAACATCTTGGTTACTGTACTTTGTTCCTGCTTTATCAGAGACACCCTACTCCACCTCCCTCTTTCCCTCTTCTCCCAGTAACAATTTGTTTCAAATTAGCCAACCGAGAAGAATGTGCACCCTCACCTGACCAATGGAAAGGGGACAGGTATACCACCTGCATTAGGGATAAATAGGGAGGGTCTTCTTCTGGGTGCTTTTTGAGTATCTGCGCCCTTCTGCAGCAGTAAAGAGCCTTGTTGAGATCTCCCCGCGTTCATGTGTCTCACTTTCCAACACTGGTGATCGACGATCCAAGCCAGAGTCATTTTAATTCTCCAACACACCTACCCCTCCCCAGCTACCCATCCCTTGACCTTGCCCTCCTCCTTCTTCATCATTCTTGCCACAAGTTCCCTCCATGAACTCCAGCCACAGATTCCCACCACAGATCCTTTATAAGCTTAGCACCTCCTCACAGTTGGGGCTGGCACCACCTTGAGCTCAGCCCAGGCCCCTCTGATGCCTTAATACATCTCTTTTGCTTTACCAACTAGGCCTTGTGCATGTTCCTTCCTCAGCAAACCTAACAGGTAAGAGAGTATTTGACCCTATGAGGTCAAACTAGGACTGTCCTCCTGCTTATTCGGGTCAGCAGCAGGGTGATAATATAAGCTAAAATATGTTGAATCATCTCAGGTTTCTGTATAATGAGGGTCTCCTACTTTGGAATCTCATCTTTCCCTTAAATTCCTCTCCTTGATCCTAAGGATCATTATCTTGCTGAACCTGAATACAGGCCTTGTCTTATCTTTCACTCAAAGACAGGAGGCATATCTCATGCTTTTATTTATGGTTTTTATAGTTTAGCAGACCTGCTTCATTCCATGACATTCTGATGACTTTCTTGAGCAATTATTAACTTACAGTGATCTACCAGATTCCCCTAGGTTTTCCTCTCTATCTGCAGTCCCCTACTGGGACTTCTGCAACTACCTGTGTAACTATCCTAGTCCATCCCTATCAGAGGGGCAGAGAGGAGGGTGAAGGGACACTGTGAACTCCACCCTGAGATGGCTGGAGGATTGTCCCATAACAAGGAGCCCAGCTCACTCAGTCTCACTGTGAAGCATAAAACCAGGATGGAGGGTAGTTCTTTGGGGAGGAGATATCTGCAAACAGGAAGAAAATCCTCCCAGTTGGGATGGGCTGACAGCAGGGCTGCTGCTCCTGGAAGAATAAACCACCCCTGCTGCCCCCAGCCTAGAATGCAGCAGAAGCTAAGGGGCCATCATGTCAGCACGTGGCAGAAAGGGGCCAGCTGGACTCTGAGGTCCTTCCCACCTGTGAAACACTGGTCTGTCAATACTTCTCAGTTCAGATCTGCTGGGACTTAACTAAAAACTTACTCCCTGGAAGCCTGAATAAACTCAGGTGTAACACTGAGAAATATGAAAGCTCTTTCTAAATGCTCCCGGGATTTCTCTTTGAAATGCTGAAGTAGGATGTAAGCATCTGGGTTTTGGAACTCAGAGCTATTCAATTTCTTCCTCCGGTGATAAAAAGCATCAGGCCTGGAGCGAAGATGTGTGAAAATAGATTAGGTAGTGTGTGAAAACACTTCCCATCAGCCATTTGACCTTTTTTTTTTTTTTTTTTTGAAATGCTAATGCCAGTCCTACAAAGCTGCTACCTTAGAATTCACACCTATTCAGTCTTATGTCCAGGTAAATAAACATCCCCTGTGATCGAGGAAGTGTGAAGCAAACTGCATAAATCCTGGACCTAATCTATCCTAAGGAGGAAGGAAAATAAAATGGTCTTCCTTCTTTATCCAGGATAATTTATCTGTGAAATATTTGAGCTTGAAGGGCTATAGGGGAAATAACTAACTAGTATCAATTGAACACCTACAAGCCAGGGACCTGTCAGTGTATTTATATTTAAATATCCCTAGCCTTATGTTTTCAGTTGTGTTAGGCCTGCAAAAACTTAAACAGAAACCTCAATTAACCAGAGTTGGAGACCAAAGGGGAGCTTTTACACCATGTGACAATAGCAGAGCCTGACAGAAGGGAGAAAGTGTCCCCTTCTTTCCTGGTGAGGATGCGGCCCATGAGAAGCCAAGGCCTCCTTGCTTGCTACAGCCTCCTGACCTACTTTTCCTCTGTAAAATCATCCTCCTTTCCAAGTTGTGGGGATTTGCATGTGGCTCCCTGTGGCTGCAGATCCTGAATTGTAATTCTCTGCTGTTCCTGAATAAACACATTGTTGATTTGTTGTTGTTGTTGTTGTTTAGGGTCACACCCACAGCATATGGAGATTCCCAGGATAGGGGGAGAATCAGAACTACAGCTGCCAGCCTACACCACAGCCACAGCAACTTGAGATCCAAGCCACATCTGTGACCTACACCACAGTTCATGGCAATGCCGGATCCTTTACCCACTGAGTGAGGCCAGGGATCCAACCTGCATCCTCATGGATCTTAGTCGGGATCATTAACCGTTGAGCCATGAAGGAAACTCCTTCATTGTTGATTTTTAAAAATGCACATGGTGAAAGTTGTGAGGTAAGGTTTTTGGGGGGGCAAAATGAGGACTATATCCTGGGAGGTAGCATTTGGTAGTGTTGAGAATTAAAATGACTCTGGCTTGGATCGTCGATCACCAGTGTTGGAAAGTGAGACACATGAACGCGGGGAGATCTCAACAAGGCTCTTTACTGCTGCAGAAGGGCGCGGATACTCAAAAAGCACCCAGAAGAAGACCCTCCCTATTTATCCCTAATGCAGGTGGTATACCTGTCCCCTTTCCATTGGTCAGGTGAGGGTGCACATTCTTCTTGGTTGGCTAATTTGAAACAAATTGTTACTGGGAGAAGAGGGAAAGAGGGAGATGGAGGAGGGTGTCTCAGACGAAGCAGGGAGGAAATGGAGTAACCAAGATGTTCTTTGATAGAAAAGACATATGTTAATCCTCACAGTAGCATCAGTAGCTCTGAGAAACTGATCCGAAAGGCAGGGGAAGGTGAGTATATATGGGATTTTCATGAAGTGGGTGGTCCATGCAACAAAGCACACATTTTATGGAAGGTCGATGTGAGGCTCCTGAAGGTTACTGCTAGTCACAAGGAGCAGAGGTCGCCATGAAGGATGTTAGTGCTTTTCTAGATACAAGAAGATGCAAGAATTGGGCTCATAAAATCTTCCCCCTTGGGAACTTCCATATGGAGTTCCCATCGTGGCGCAGTGGTTAACGAATCAGACTAGGAACCATGAGGTTGTGGGTTTGATCCCTGCCCTTGCTCAGTGGGTTAAGGATCTGGCGTTGCTGTGAGCTGTGGTGTGGGTCGCAGACATGGCTCTGATCCCGCGTTGCTGTGGCTCTGGCATAGGCCGGCGGCTACAGCTCCTATTGGACTCCTAGCCTGGGAACCCCCATATGCCGCGGGAGCAGCCCAAGAAATGGCAAAAAGACACACACACACACAAAAAAAATCTTCCCCTGAAAATATTTAACTATCTGAAGACCTGTTCTGCCAGTTTTCCCCAGAGCACGGAGTGCCTCACTCCTGAGCTCCACCCTGAGCTCCTTTCAGGGGGTGTTGAGGCTGATAATTCAATCCATGTAGAGGCAGATGGCAAGTGCCAACCTCCAGTTCACACCATCTTTGCTGGAGAAATATCTGTCCATCTATTTGTTTAAGGCTAACAGACCCATTTTGTTATGTGTTAAGTCACAGTTGACATAGGTTAAATAACTTTCTTCAAAGGAGGAGATCTTATGAGTAGGATGAGGATAACTTAAATCAGGGATATTGACATAAAAAGCTGAACATGGAGTTCCCATTGTGGCGCAGTGGAAACAAATCTGGCTAGGAACCATGAGGTTTCGGGTTTGATCCCTGGCCTCGCTCAGTGGGTTAAGGATCCAGCATTGCCGTGAGCTGTGGTGTAGGTCACAGACATGGCTCGGATCCTGTGTTGCTATAGCAGCTGTAGCTCCGATTAGACCCCTAGCCTGGGAACCTCCGTATGCCGTGGGTGAGGCCCTAAAAAGACAAAAAAGACAAAAAAACCCCACAAAAAACCAAAAAACTGAACATTAGTTGCTTCAAGTCTCAGAGACCTTCCATATTGATTAGGGAAGCAATGGCAGTTGTTTTAACAGAAAGCCCCACATCTCAGTGGCTTAAGACATAAAATAGTATTAACTGCTCAACTCTGATGTGGTTGTTGAATGGCTAGTGAATAATCTGCTCCATAGTCTTTCAAGGGCTCTTTTCCTTCTAGCTCATGCTGCTATTGTCTTCAAAATATGGCCTTCAGTGTTACTATAGAGGGAAAGAGAACGGAGTGGAGATTTATATGAGCTGGGCTGGGGTGGCACACACCTCCAACTCACTCCCTTCACCTCAGCAGTCACATGGCTTCAGACACCTCTTGGGGCTTAGGGATGTAGTGAAGTTGTGTGCCCCCGAGGAAGATAAAAGGATTCTGGGAACACATATATGGTGAATTTTTTCATTTTTTCTTTTTCTTTTTTATGGCCATACTTGTGGTACATGGAAATTCCCAGGCTAGGGCTTGAATAGGAGCTGTAGCTGCAGACCTAAACCTCAGTCATAGCAACTTGGGATCTGAGCCATGTCTGTGACCTTCACTATATCTCAGAGCAATGCTGGGTCCTTAACCCACTGGGTGAAGCCAGGGATTGAACCTGCATCCTTGCAGACACTATGTCAGGTTCTTAACCTGCTAAGCCACAATGGGAACTCTAATTTTTTCATTTTGTATGGTCAATAAGACTGCGTTGCATATATAGCAGGCACTTTAATATGTATTTTTCAGACAATATATGAATGAAAGAATGTATGAATGAATGCTGGCTCAACCCTACAGTAACAACAATCGGTTTGTTAAAAAACCAGAAAATCAAAGCTGAGTTTGTTGGAGCTGTTAAAGCCCATGGGTTACTTCAATCAGATTGAACATGTTAGTTAATGAGTGTGAAAGTTTGGGAGCAGTAGCTGGCATGTAGTAACTTACCTGTGTTTGCTGCTATAAGGACTAGCTCATGGGTTTCCCCTGCTGCTTTTCCGTCAGACACTGCCAATCTCCACTGTCTCTGATCTGTTCTCGACATCCCTCCTCAACCAAAGTGTGGAGTTTTTAGTAATAATTGGTGCTTAGTGGAGAAACATGGACATCTGGGGAATTCTGAATCAGTCATGGTATTCTTAGTCACTCAGAAATAGCCTTTGGCTTTTTAACTGACACAGGAAATTTGCAAGGGCAGAAGTAGAGACCCATTGACATGTTTATAAACACATTATTAATGTTTATTGACATGTTGTTAATTTGAGGCCATTAAAATTAATAAATTTTTCCAAGAGTGGGGCAGCTTACTGAGTGCTGAATTCTTTTCCTGTAGAATTCTTGGTGGTTTATGGGGGAAGCAATTTTATCTTCTAAAACACTTGTTATTCCCAGGCTAGTGGGATGTCTTGCTCAGCAGATCCTCCTTCTCTCTTGCTGTGGACTTGATGCTGTCCAGCCAGGACAAAGGGATATGAGTTTAGAGATCTTGGGAAAAGGGATGAAACACAATCAGCTTCCTTTGCAGAATGATGATGAACGTGAGAAGCAGGGTTTGAGATGCAGAAACCGAGAAAGAGTCTGAGAGGATGAAGTTTCACAGTGGTGGTGGTGGGGATCACCTTTGCAATAGGAATGATGTTCCTGTCAGAGGGACTTTGCTGCAAAGGGCACAGCATACCCAGCAGTGAGATCTGGGTTGGGAGCAACAGGAGATAACTCTGGTCAGAGAGCTCATCTGACAGGCTTGTCCAGGAGTCTGGACTTGGTCTGTGGACAGTGGGAGCCATGGAAGGTTTTTAAGCAGTGGAGTGAGTGATCAGAGCTATGTAGAGTTCCCATTGTGACTCAGCAGTTAATGAACTCGACTAATATCCATGAGGACTCCAGTTCGATCTATGGCATCGCTCAGTGGGTTAAGGATCCATCCTGGCTGAAAGCTGCAGTGTAGGTCACCGATGTAGCTTGGATCCTGCATAGCTGTAGCTATGGTATAGCCCGGCAGCTGCAGTTCCAATTCAAACCCTAGCCTGGGAACTTTTATATGCTGCAGGTACCCGTCCTAAAAAAAAAAAAAAAAAAATCAGAGCTATGCCCTGAAAAGCACAATCTAGCAGTTGAGGAACCTGAATTTGAGGAAAACAGTGTTGAGCCTGTGGCAATGGTCCAGTGAGATGACGGGCACTTATATTAGTTGACACGGTAGGTAGGCATGAGGCCAAGAAGTTAATGCCAGAGCCACCCCCAGAGACTCTTAATGCAGGGCAGCAGTTCTCATAATGAGAGCATAACTGAATCAGCTGGAGGGCTGTTGGACTCAGATTTCTGGGTCTTACCCCAGAGTTTCTGATTCAGAAGACCTGAAGTGGGGTCTAAGAACTTATCAATTCTGAACTAATGCTGATGTTGTTGGTTTGGGGGCACATTTTTTTTCTTTTTACGGCAGCATATGGAAGTTCCTGGGCTAAGAGTTGAATTAGAGCTGTAGCTGCTGGTCTATACCACAACCAGAGCAAAGTGGGATCCGAGCCACATCTACAACCTACTCTAAAGCTTGTGGTAATGCTGGATACCTAACCCACTGAGCAAGGCCAGGGATCAAGCCCAAATCCTCATGGATATTAGTCGGGTTCTTTTTTTTTTTTTTTGTCTTTTAGGGCCACATCTGCAGCATATGGAGGTTCCCAGGCTAGGGGTTGAATAGGAGCTGCAGCGCCGACCTATACCAGAGCCACAGCACCACGAGATCTGAGCTGCGTCTGTGACCTACACCACAGCTCAAGGCAACACCAGATCCCTAACTCACTGAGCGAGGCCAGGGGTTGAACCTGCATCCTCATGGATGCTAGTCAGGTTATTAACCTCTGAGCCACAATGGGAACTCCCCTAGTCGGTTTCTTAACCCACTGAGCCACAATAGAAACTCCTGGGAGCACATTTTGAGAACCACTGGGAAGCAGATTAGTTTTGCTGAGACCCTGAAGACTGCACACTGCTTTCAGTCTCACCGAGATGCGGCACCAAGTCCAGTTTCTTGCACATAATCACATTCTTCTACTCAGGTGTGGCCACATGGCAAAGGGGCCTGAACAGAAAAGTTTTCTGGGGTTGAAGTTCCTTAATGGTTTCCTAGGCTTTTCAATTCAGAGTCCCCACAGAAATGCACCTGACCTGCCTTTGGGTTGGCTGAGAACCAGCAGGTAGCAGAGCCTCTGGGAAAGGGACAAGCTGGAACAGAGGAGAGAGGTTTTTAATGGGGAAGAATGGTGGTATTGACATCTTGTGGGATTCTTAACCCTCTGTGCCAAGGCGGGAACTCGTTTTTTTTTTTTTTTTTTAATTTTATTAGGGTGTAGTCAATTTACAGTGTTGTATTAGCTTCAGGTTCACAGCAAAGTGAATCACTTATACACACACACATATCTGTTCTTTTCCCACCTAGGTTATTACAGAACATTGAGTAGCCCTCACTGTGTTTTCCCCTGAGGTCCCATCCTCTACAGAGATGGACATGAAGGAGCACTGCCCACAGCTTCCTTCAGGGAGGATCTGCTGCCCAACCTGCATGCTGTTGGCCTAAAGCCATCTCCAGGGACTCCCTCAGATGCAGGTCATCTTGCTGGGGTAGCACGCAGCCAGTGATGGGTGGGGGGAGACATGTTAGGGTATTTTGCCCTGTGCAGGGCACCTGTGCCCCACAGTGTTGGCCCCTCTCACTTCTGCCTCTTTCTCTCCTGCACAGGTATGGGTTTCCAAGGCAGTGCCCTGGTGAACACCCTCCCCTGTGACCCCACCTCAGAGAGGGAGTCCTGAGGATCCACCTGCCATGTCCATCCCTGGACCTCCCCCTCCTCTGTCTCAGACCTGCTGAGTTTAGAGACTGAACACAAGTGCAGCTTTGTTTTCCTGCCATTTGTCTTCCATTCTCTAAGGACACTTGCTTACCTTACACTTCTTTTTTTTTCCTGCTTTTAGGAGAAAGCCCTGGCGAGTCCCTTGGGCTGTTTCTGAGAGCGGGTGACACAGCCAGCCCTTTCCTCCTGGCATGCTACCTCACAGATTCTTATCTCTGTGTGAGGTGACATGGGCATGGCTGTGATTACAATGTAGGTGGCAAGAGCAAAGCAAGGGGTGCAAGCTGAAAGTTCACCAAACTTGACTGTTGACACAAATACATTCACATGTGTTCAAAATACACCCCTGAAAAGAATAAGGATGCTCTTTTAAGCACTGATTTGAAATGATCTCCAATATACATTACTATATAAAAAAGTCAAGGTGCAGGGAGTTCCCTGGTGGGCTAGTGGTTAGGACTCGGCACTTTTAACCTTGTGAACAGGGTTCAACCCCCGGTTTAGGAAATGAGATCCCACACCAAGGTGCCACACACTGGGACAAAAAAAAAAAAAAAAATCAAGGTGCAGATCAGAGAGTGCAGTCCACTGCCAATTGTGTGGGAATATGTGTTAAGTATATACTCACGTAGCCAGAAAAGGCAGCTGGAGCGGCAAACTTGCTGCCTGGGGGTGAGGTGGAGGCTGGGAACCTGTATGACAGCGGAGGAAGGAAGATGTTTTCATGGCTTTCTTTCTATCGTTGCAGAATTTTGAATTGTGTGGGTTTTGTACTATGTGCTCTCTTAGCTTATTCAAGAAATAAATCTACAGCAGTTCCCATTGTGGCGGAGTGGAAACGAATCTGACTAGGAACCATGAGGTTGCAGGTACGATCCCTGGCCTCGCTCAGTGGGTTAAGGATCTGGTGTTGCTGTGGCTGTGGTGCAGGCTGGCAGCTGTAGCTCTGATTCAACCCCTAGCCTGGGAACCTCCATATGCTGCAGGTGCGGCCCTAAAAAAAAATAAAAGAAAGATATAGGAGTTCCCTTGTGGCTCAGTGGGTTGAGGACCTGGCATTGTTGCTGTTGTGGCTAGGGTCACTGTTGTGACATGGGTTCAGTCCCTGGCCTGGGAACTTCTGCATGCCACAGACATGACCACAAGAAAGGAAGGGAAGGAAGGAAGGAAGGAAGAAGGGAGGGAGGTGGGGAGGGATCTAACCCATCCATGATAAGCTGTAGTGGAGATTACACTTCTTTGGAGAATGGCAGGGGATGAGTGCCTTTGGTGGCCTGGGGGTGCTGGGTGGGGGCTGGCATGCACTTCATGGGTGGTAGCTCTGAGAGGGCTCTGGAGGTAGTGGCTGGCAGAGCAGGCAAGGGGTCTAGGTCAGAGTCTGCTGGGGCTGAGCCTGGCATGGAAGCAGGGGACCGAGGGTTCCCTCCCCTCCCTAGACACTCCGCTTTGCCCCACTGCTCAGAACGGAACCTAGCTAGGGCACCCTGGGCAGACCAGTCCTTTCTGCAGCAGCTCCGGTCCCAGGGCTCTGGTTGCACTGCCAGGAAGTGGACCAGCTCCCTTTTGGTCTGACTGAGTCTCTGGGGGTCTTGAATGATTGAGGACACAGGGCGAAGGTGGCCCAAGTTTGTGGAACTGGACGTCTCGCTGATCCGGCCGGCTACTAGTGGTTTGGAACACGAACACACTCCACGCTGATGGCTGCCAGAGCTGTCTGCACCTGGAGCCCCGAGTCTGAGCTTCACATTGTGTCACTTGAGTCTGAGCTTCATATTGTGTCACTTGTGTCTGGGATGCCTTTGTGTGGCTGTCTCACAGCATCGACAACGTCTGTGTGTCCTGAACTAAACCTCGACAACATCACCCCCTCTGTTTTCTCCCCTCAGGTCTCTCTTGGTTAGGGCCAGAAGCCCTGCATTGTTCCCAACTTCCCCCATCTCGCCTTCATTTTTTACAAGCGCAAGTCACGCCTTTGCCTTGAGAGGAGCTGTGCTAGCTGGGGGACAAATGCCAAGCCCCTGAGCCTTTCTTGCAAGTCCCTGTGACGTGATGGGCCCTCTATCTTCTCTCTCACCCAGCTCCTCACCCCCCCCCCTCGGTCCCCGCTGTCCCCGCAGCCCTCAGCCCTCAGCCCTCAGCCTTCAACCTGAGTTCTCACCCCCTTCCCACCTAGGGGCTCCTCCTTGCCTTTACATCTCCAGCAGAGCGGCGGCTCCATGGGTCCTTCTTGATCTCCAGCCTGGGGTTGAGGCCCCTCCACCTGCTCCCTGGTCCCCCACCCTGCTACAAGCTTCTGCACAGCAGGGGTCACTCTGAAGGGTGCATTCAGTCTCCTGGCCTTCTGGGAGCCCCACAGGGCAAGATGCAGTCGGAGCCCAGCGCTGTGCTGGATGACAGGTGGGTCTCAACAGCGCTAAGTGGCTGCAGCCAATGATCTGCACCCCTCCTGCTGGTGGAAAGAAGCTGGGAGGGGCCTGAACTCTACCACCCGCCCCCAACCCAGCCCAGCGCTCACTGCAGGCAGCTCTGCTGTGGACTCTCCGACAAGGAGGTGGAAATGCCCGGTAAAAGCACTCTTTCAGGTTTCTAAGGTCCCCCCCCCCTTTTTTTTTTAAAAAAAAACCCTTTCAAGGGGCTTTCCCTGAATTTCCCAAGCTTCTAACCGCTGTGAAATTAAGGAAGAAAGTGAATTGGCACTTACTGGGGTCCTGACCTTGAGACAATTTCCTCTCTAGACTCGACATTAAAAACAACAAACCTCTAGGGTGGGGACCTAGAATCCCATTTCCTGGCCAAATACATCCTGTCCTATTTCTGGGACTGATCGCACCACTAATTAAGGAGGTAGTACAGTTGCCCTGCTCTCACACACCTGTCTCCTGCTGACAGGACTGGCTACAGAAAGGAGATGAACTGTCTAAAAATAAGTGGGTTGGAATTCCCCTCATCGAGCAGTGGAAATGAATCCTATGAGTGAGTACCCATGACGATGAGGTTTGATCCCTGACTTTGCTCAGTGGGTCAGCGATCTGGCGTTGCCAGAGCCAGAGCTGTGGTGTAGGTCGTAGAAGGATCAGATCCCCGGTTGCTGTGGCTGTGACCTGTAGCTGGGTAGCTGTAGCTCTGATTGGACCCCTAGCATGGGAACTTCCAAATGCTGAGGGTTCGGCCCTAAAAAAAGAAACAAAACAAAAAACAAAAAAACAGCGAGTCCACAAGCCCGTCCTCAAGGAAGTTGTAGGTTTCCTCTGGGCTTGAGTGGGATGGATACGATGTGGATATTGGGGAGGAGGGGTGGTGGGGTGGGGATTGGGAGGCAGAGGGGCAGAGTTCCCATGGCCAGTGGCAGGAGTGGGGATGGGGATGAGGGGTGGGGGAGGCAGAATTCCAGGGCTGGCCTGTCCTCCTCCACAGCCAGACTCCTCTGCTTGGCTCCAAGTTCCTGTCTCTGGGGTAAGAGGGCCTGGTACAAACAGAGGAAACATTTTGAGGACCTACCGCCTTTCCTGGCCCCTCTGCCTCCTCAGCCGAGGCTGCATCTCTCTCTACATGGGTGGGGAGGGTCCAAGGGGAGAGTCACTGATGCCAGAAGAGAGGTTCTGCCTATACCCTGGCTAGTTTAGACACAGAGACTCATTTCTCTCTGCTCTGAGCAGCTGAGCTCAGGTTCTGATGCAGGCCCCTGTCCTTGCTGTGAAGAATCACCTTCTTACCGTGCCTTCCCCTGGCAAAGAGAAGGGGAGAGGGTCTCAGGTAAGGGCACTAAACCCTCCTAAGGCCCCTCCCTGATGTGAAATAAAAGTCACATTTTTATGGTAAAACAAGAAAAATGTAAACATAGGAGTTCCCTTCATGGCTCAGTGGTTAACGAATCTGACTAGCATCCATGAGGACGCAGGTTCCATCCCTGGCCTTGTTCAATGGGTTAAGGATCTGGCTTTGCCATGAGCTGTGGTGTATACCAGCAGCTATAGCTCCAGTTTGACCCCTAGCCTGGGAAGCTCCATATGCAGCGGGTGTGGCCCTAAAAAAAAAAAAAAAAAAAGATCAAAGTGTAAATATAAAAATCCTTCTCTGCCCTTTGGCCTCCTCTCTCCCCTACTGTGCATAGGTATCTGCATTTTGCATCAGCCCCAGGAATGGGCAGGAACACCTGATTCACCATCAAGAACAATATTCTCCCAGCAGCAATAAGTCAGCTCCTTAAAGACCACATTCCTTCTTGATCCTAGAAGGGGTCACATGACCCACCATGATGACCCCTAGGTCTGGATTATGTGAACTGTTAATAATATGTCATTTAATGTGCAGTCCTCTGTCTCAAAAGCTTATATAAGCTGTGTCTTGACTCCTAACCCATGGAGCAGTACTCACAGCTTTCTGAGGTGCTCTTCCTGGGTTAAAAATTTTCCATTTTTTTTTAAGATGGACTGATTAGTATTGTCGACACTGATGACCTCATCTAACTTAACCCCTCTGTAAAGCCCTATCTCCAAACATAGGCATGGAGGTGGGGGCAGTTAGGGCTTCAAGTCATAAATTTTGAGATGACTCAGTTCAGTCCGTAACCGGCTCCTTCTGGGTGTGAGGTACAGATTGGGAAGTGCACCAGGAGAATACTGAGGTGCTAGAAATGTCTACATCTTGCTGGGGGTGGGGGTGCTGTCAGGGATGCCTACTAGGTGAAAAGCTTTGTGCTTCTCCTTGTATGTAAAGCACACCTTGCGTGAAATGAAACCTGGTGAGAAAAAGGCCTTGAGTTACAATCTAAACGCAAATAATCACTACTGGCATTGTAACCAAGCAGGGCTCAGTGGGGCTCCTGGGCACAAAAGTCTTTTTGTGTCTCCCATTTCTTGTTCTTAGGAAATGGGCCTCATTCAGCCTCTATGGCCTTCCCTGAGTTCCAAGGGGCAGGTTCAGACAGTTGCTGATCTGGGAAGGAAGAAACAGTCAAACAACAATAGTATAGCCTTGGGGCAGGATTCTGGTTCCCTCTCAAGGAATATATAGGCCTCTTATACATCTAAGAGAAAAGTTATATTCCTTATGCTTCCTTTAGAAATGAATACTTTAAAATCAAAGTTTAGAGTCCTTCCTTGTCCTTCTCCCTGGTTTAATTGTACCTAAACACAATCACTCATAAGCTGAAAATTAGGCATCTTGAGCAAAGTTGCCTGTGGGTTAAAGATTATTAGCACATGATGTTTTTTAGGAACTTTCCTAGTTTGTTCTAATCTCTGGTCAATATGCCCTTTTCATAAGCACTGTCATTCTAGGCAATAACCCAGAAGACCACCATCATGATCATGCCGAGATCTTCTGATGCCAGCTTTGATGACTAAGATTCTCCCAAAGAAAGGAGAATGCATGTCTGCCACAATCCTGATTCCTATCTGAAAATATGTTTTTCTTCTTTTTACAGGAAAAATTCCTGCAATTCTTCCCAGTTTCAGGGAGGGCGGGGGCACAGTCTTTAAGACATTAGCCCCTTTGCCTGGCAAAGCAATAAAGCTGTCTTTTTCTCCTTCACCCAAAAATCTGTCTCCACCTTGGTATTCTGCACTGGTGGACAGAGGCTGAATTTCGCCAATAGCGTGTCTAGTAGACTTTTGAAGATCTCTGAATACCCTAAAGCCAAATGTGTGTCTGAGGTTTTGCTGATGCTGAGAGGTCTTATTCCTGACCCAAGACAATTATTTGTTAATAATCACATTGTTTAGTGACGAGGAGGCAATGTTTTATGCATTTACCTCCTAACATATTATGTTATTTAAATTACTAGCTTAAGTACATTTTAGGAAATGGGGTTTGGGAAACACATAATTTCCCATTTAAGTCCAGTGTTTGCTTCACAGCTGTCTTGTATGAACTGGAATTCAGTAACATATGGAAAGAATCCAGTCCTGGGCTAGAGCAGGGCAGGTGCTCAGTTAATAACAGGAATAATTCATAACAGAAACCCACATTCAACTGAGGGAGCCCAAGGCTGGCTGGGAAGAGGGACATTGGAGGTGAAAGTGGGCAGAGTGGGGTGCCTGGGGCCAGAGAGTCCCGTTGGGACCCTGAGTCCAGAGCAGACCGAATTGGAGGCTGGCAGAGTCCCTCTGCCTCTGGGTCCGAGTCTGGGAATCCTACACCAGGGCCTAGGTGTCAGCCTTGGAGAAGGTGCCAGTGTGTCCCACATGCAGGATGGAGGGGCCATGTTGTGTCAGAAGGTATGACCTGGGCCTGTAGTTTCCCCAGCTGGCTGGCATGGCTGGCCATTTATTCATGTCTTCTTTTCTGGTCTATTTATTGGATGCCTGGGGTGACTAGGCACCGTTCTCGCCATTATGAGTCGGGGGTATACAAAGAGACCATTGCCCCCCAGGTTTGAGTACTAATTACAGAAAAAACACCCATGACACTTCCATACTCTGGGCAGTGGGCTGAGGGCTTGAAGGGGATTAGATCATGGACTCAGAACCTCATGGATGCTGTGATAACCTCTTTGCAGGGTCTTCAAGTCTCACAGTTGGTTGCTGGGGTGGAGCCCAGACTGTAGGATGCACCCTTTTAAGAACTACACTACTCTGTCATCCTACAGACAGTGTAGAAAAACATATGTAACCAGAAAGAAAATTACATGAAATTCTAAGATATAGCAGTGGTACCTATTTGCGTTACAACATGATACAAATTAGAGAACTTTCTCATGTGAATATGAGAGAATTCTGGGCATGTGTCATGGGGTGGGGGGGGGGGTCATGTTTGCTGCCCCACAGAGGGGCCAGATTCCCAGGTGGACTGCCTTTCTGCACTCATCTTCCAAGTGGACTGCCTTTCTTCACTCATCTTCCAATCTTTCTGGCCCTCTCTTCCATGGGATAAATCCACAGTTTCTGTGTTATGGGCTGAACTGAGTCTCCCCACATTCCTCTGTTGAAGACCTAACTCCCCCATACCTCAAAATGTGGCTGTGTTTGAAGACAAGATCTTTATTTTTATTTTATTTTGCTTATTTATTTTTTTGCTTTTTAGGGCCTTACCCACTGCATATGGAAGTTCCCAGGCTAGGGGTCAAATCAGAGCTACAGCTGCAGGCCTACACTACAGCTACAGCAAAGCCAGATCCTTAACCCACTGAGCAAGGCCAGGGATTGAACCTGAACCCTCATGGTTCCCAGTCGGTTTAGTTTCCGCTGCACCATGGTGGGAAATCTGATAAGGCCTTTTAAATTGTGATTAGGTCAAAACGGTCCTCATCCAATCCGATGGTTTCTCCTCATGGGAGGAAGTTTGGACCCAGAGACAGCTGGGACGTGCACCCACAGAGGAGGGGGCAAGTGAGGACACGGTGGGAAGGCGGCGGTCTGCAAGCCAAGAAGGTGGTTTCCCAGACACCTTGATCTTGTACTTCTAGCTTCCAGAGCTATGAGTGACAAATTCCTGTTGTTTAAATCACTGCACTTGTGGCACTTTGTGAAGGCAGCATAGCTGCCTAAGACCCTCTGCCTGTAGGTGGTTGGTACCCCTTGCAGGGCTGAGCGATGGATGTGGAAGATTTAAGAAGCCTGGCTGATGTTTTTTCATGAGGAAATGTCAGAGACCGTACATCTCATGAGATGGAGCCAGGGGTGGGGAGTCTCCCAGTTTCCTTCACCACCGCTCCTGAGAACTGGGTTGGAACAAAGGGAGTACAAGAAAGGAGGTCAGATAGGGATGCTGGAGCTGGTGGTGTGGTTCTGCTTCTCTGGAGAAGCCTGACCAATACAGAGGCCCTTGTGCAGCCCTAGGGACAAGAGCCTGAGCCTGCGGAGGCCAGGAGGGGTCAACGGCAGCACTCTGTCTCTGCAGCCCCAATCCTGTCCTATGCCAGGATAGCAGGACCACAAACAAAAGGGCTCATGGGAGCAGAGGAATCTGATTATGCACCTGCCTCAGTCTGAGGAGCTGCCTGCGTACAGGAAAAGTTGAGATTGCTGGGTGTTTCCACCTGCCATCACCTACCCCACCTCCACCACTACAGACACCTCATGCAGCATCTCAGACTTGAAAGGATTTCTCAGGACATTGTCAGAGAAGTGGAGAAGCTGTCTAGTCTCTAAGAGGGAGGAGGACACCCCTCCTTTTTCATTAGTTCTATAGGTAGAATACTTAAAATGACATAAGGCAGAGTAACAAGAGAAAGTCAAATTTTGTTCATGTGTATGGGCAATTCATGTGAGCATGAGGAATTCCCAGGACAGAAAGGCAAGGTAAGTTCTATATGTACATATATATATATGGGCCCACACGACTGTGGAATGGGCAAGTCCGAAATCATAGGGCAGCACAGAAGGCTGAAAACTCATGCAGGAGCTGAGTTTTATTTATTTATTTTTAAATTTTTATTTTTTTTATTATTTTTTAATATTTATTTATTTATTTATTTATTTATTTATTTATTTATTTATTTATTTATTTATCTTTTTAGGGCCGTAACCGCAGCATATGGATGTTCCAGGCTAGGGGTCTAGTCAGAGCTGTTGCCACTGGCCTATGCCAGAGCCATAACAACGCGAAATCCAAGCTCACAGCAATGTGGGATCCTTAACCCACTGATTGAGGTCAGGGATGTAACCAACAACCTCATGGTTACTAGTCAGGTTTTTTAACCACTGAGCCATGACAGGAATTCCTGATCTTGTGGTTTTGATTTTGAGGCAGAATGCCTTCTTTGGGAAGCCTCGGCTCTGTTCCTTCAACTGACCTGCTTTACTTAAAGTCATTTGATTGCATATGTAACTGAATGTCCAAAATACAAACTACCCTTCTAGTAACACCTGTATTAGCATTTGATTAGGTTTCCGGGAACTACTGTGCTGCCACGCTGACACATCAGAGCAGACCCATCAGTTTCCACTTTCTGCCAGTCCCGCCCTGTACCTGTCTATGGCCAGGTGCAAAGCCGAGTATTTATAAGGCACTCACATTGTGTGTCTCTCTAGGGTAGGTTCCAAGTTTTGTCTCCAGAAGTTGACATTTAAGAGGTGGCTGTTAATGTCACGTGACCAGTTTTCACCCAGTTTTAGGCTCTTCTGAAGAGGATCACAGGGCTTTTGGAGGACCAACCTCCATCAGAATCATGAAGAGGGCCTGTTAAAGCCAGGTGGCTCGGCCCCACACAGGGGTTATAGATTCAAGGCTGAGGGTAGTGGTGCTGCTTGTCACCTGCTGCTGGTTAAGGACCACAGGTTAGGATGTTTTTGGCCACAAGAAACTGGAAGTGTAAGCCAAACAGCTTCAAAGTAAGGAGGATTTGTGACCCTCATAAGCAGGGAGCCTGGAGATGGGGCAGGTTCAGGGTTGAGTGAGCTTCCAATTCCCTTTGATGGCTCTACTACAGCTCTTTGTGGCCTCGACCTCATGGTAGCAAGATCGCTGCGTCTTCTTCAGATATCACACCTCATTCCACACAGTCACTGGGGAGAGGGTGCTGCTATCCCAGGGTGCCAAGCCTGAGTCCCTGTTCCCTACACTCACATCCCCATCACTTAAAGCTGATGTGGTCATATGCCTACCTCTGAACTAATGACTGAGGCCCAACAGGGCACAACCCAGGAGCTGCCTGTGGGAGAGTTGGGTACCCAGTGACCTCGGGTGCTGCTGGGAAGGGTGATGGGGGAGCAGATGCTGGTAGGGTGACACGCATCTCCTGATTTTCCCAGCACCTTCCCGGTTTTAGCACTGGAAGTCCTGCTCCTTGGGAACCCCTCAGTCTCCAGCAAACCTCATGAAACTGGCCATGGTGAAACCCATCAACAGATCAGCAATACGTGTCTCTCTAGAGCAGGTGGTATGGAGTGACAGAGGCATGTTGTGGAATCCGCACGGGTAACACTGGGTAATTTATTGGCCTCAGTGAGCTTGGTAACTTGTCAGAAAAAGTGGGGAAAAATCCTCAGCAGTCTTGTTGGGGGGATTCAGGTTTGGGATGAAGGCCTTGAGCATGGCCAGGAGCCCAGAAATCCTTACCTAATCAGAGCCTCAGCCTGATGCCAGCCAGAGCCTTCCAGACCCAAGCCATCAGCCATGCTGAAGTGTATGCAAGATGACACAGGAAGGAGGATATTTATTTGTATTATTTTCATCAGTGTATGGTTGAGGGCAGCTAGGACAGGATGTAGAACATATGTTCTGCTTCATTAAGAACGTTTAATGGAGTTCCTGTCGTGGATCGGTGGTTAATGAATCCAACCAGGAACCATGAGGTTGTGGGTTCGATTCCTGGCCTTGCTCAGTGGGTTAAGGATCTGGCATTGCCAAAGACTCAGCTTGGATCGGCATTGCTGTGGCTCTGGCGTAGGCCGGTGGCTACAGCTCCGATTAGACCCCTAGCCTGGGAACTTCCATATGCCATGGGTGTGGCCCTAGAAAAAGAATAAAAAACAAAAAAAAGTTTAGCATTGATTCCTTTCTTTCCCTCACACTAAGCTTAAAGTCCAGTCTGGTCAGTGGGCTCCTCACTGTGATGGGTGTTAACTGGGCCACTGTGAGCTGGGCCCCACAGAGATGGACAAGAATTAAGAGGTGGAGTATGGGGTGGGTGATCAGGAAGCTGCTTATGTGTCAGAGGTGAGGGGTCTCCAGAAGTACTCTGAGGTCTGATAAAGCTGCTTTCCTCCTGGACCAGTGAGGCTAGGACACTCTCCATCCTTCAGACCAATGGGGGGACACTGGGACTCTTAAGCTGTGTGGCCAGGCCTTCCAGGGCAGGCTGCTCCAGGCTGGGGATCTCACCAACACACTCAGAAGTCAGATCTGGTAAAACAGAAGAATGATAATGGGGCTGTGGGTTCACATAAATATCCTGACAGGTTCATTCTTCTGAAATGAAGATGGAATGTGCCCTCTTCTTTTCAGTTACAGGAATAATAGGCATTCGCTACTCTAAATCAGCTTTCCTACTACAAGCAGTGTTTTCACTATTTTTTTTTTGTCTTTTTGCTATTTATTGAGCTGCTCCCGTGGCATATGGAGGTTCCCAGGCTAGGGGTCGAATTGGAACTGCAGCCTCCGGCCCACGCCAGAGCCACAGCAATGCGGGATCCAAGCTGTGTCTGCAACCTACACCACAGCTCACAGCAACGCCGGATCGTCAACCCACTGAGCAAGGGCAGGGACCGAACCCACAACCTCATGGCTCCTAGTCTGATTCGCCAACCACTGCGCCACGACGGGAACTCCCAGGCAGTGTTTTTAACTATACAATGCCTAACACAGACTCTGGGTGCTGTCCCCATTATAGTGCCATAAAAGCTGCAATCACACAGTTATTGCCAGTGTTAGATCTAAGCCATTGAAGGCAGATTAGATTTATTTTTTAAAAAATCACACACCCACATGCAACAGATTTATTGGACCTTAACAAATGTTCTTTTAACAAAAATTATAATTTGAAATACTCTTCAAGGAATGGCCTCATTAAATCTTATGCCAGATCATGTATTCAGAGAAAATTCAAGTTAAGTGGGCCTATTGTCTTCTCTTTTCTGAGATAATTTGTCAAATGAAAGCAGATCTTTAAGATGGAGTTAGCGATTGCCTTGAAAAATACATATTCTTCATTCTTTTTCTATATCTGTCTGTCCCTCTTTGCCGGTGGTTTCTTGACGAGGTCCTCATGATAACAAGTTTGCATGGAGTGGACTTTACACACTGTCATTGGTCACACTGAGATGTGGTCTGTGCTCTGGGGTGTCCCCTGCAGCTGGTGAACTCCCCCATGTATGAGTCTATGTGTGTTTGTGTCCCTTCGACCTCAGGTGATTCACTGGATGGTTGCTGAGTAGAACTGGATCCCAGTGCTCAGTCCCCAAAGGAAACCCTCCTGAAGGATTTAACTCCATATGTGCAAATTCAGAGGCAGATATTGTTGGTTCCTCTTTGCCTCAAACAAGTGTGCATGAGAGGGACACCTGCTTATGATCAACCTGGCAATAGAAACACAAGCAGAGGAGTTCCCATCTTGGCTCAGCAGAAACGAATTTCACTAGGATCCATGAGGATGCAGGTTCGATCCCTGGCCTTGCTCAGTGGGTTAAGGATCCGGCATTGCTGTGGCTGCGGTGTAGGCCAGTGGCTACCACTCTGATTCAACCCCTAGCCTGAGAATCTCCATATGCCACAGGTGCGGCCTTAAAAGACCAAAAAAAAAAAAAAAAAGAGAGAGAGAAATGCCCTGGTTCACGGATTCTGTTTCCCCAGTGTGCTTATTACTGCTGTTGCCATGTGGCTGGTGAAGATCAGGACCATGGACAGAGACCTCATTGCCAGGGTTACAGCGCCATGGGGTGGAGGTGGAAGGTAAGCATGTGCTTTTCCTGCCCCAGAATGTCCTCTTGCCTGGATACTTTCCCACCCTTCGCCACCCAACTCCAGTCTCAGGCTGCCCTGAAGTAGTTCGTGATTATGTTGGGCCCAGAGTAGGCCACCCCAAGACAAGCCTCTATGGCTTATTGATTATTCTGAATTTAAGTTACCTAAGAAATGCCCAATGTAGGAGCGACGCTCAGACCCTCCTTTCTTCTTCCTGAAGCAGGAGAACTTTTATCACTAGGGACGGGAAATTTGGGGTGAGAAGCCTATGTAACAAACTCTATGACTCCTTTAATTTACTACCCCAAGCCAACACTCTGTTTGGGTTCTTCACTAATTGGGCACCAGAACCTAAGTTTCTTTGTCCTGTTCACTCCTCACAAGTTTATTGTTTCTTTGTTTAAAAAGTATAAAATCCGTCTGCTTTGGTTACTTTTTTTTCCCCACAGCCACAGCAACGTGGGATCAGAGCCACGAATATGATCTATACCACAGCTCATGGCAATGCCAGATCCCTGACCCACTGAGCAAGGCCAGGGATCGAACCTGCATCCTCATGGATACTAGTTGGATCTGCTTCCACTGCGCCACAATGGGAACTCCTTGTTTTGGCTACTTCTTAGGTCCCATTTCTATGAGACCTCTGTGTGCACGATTAAAATTTGTCTCTCTCCTGTTAATATGTCTTTTGTCAGCCACAGGATCTCAGGAGGGCAGTGGAGGAGAGGGGGAAATTTCCCCTCCCCAACAATTATATCATTTTCACCTTCATCTAGTCCTTCTCTGAATCTTTACAGAGCTCAAGTTAGGTCTTGATTTTAAACACTGTTTTTTTTTTTTTTTGTCTTTTGTCTTTTGTCTTTTTTAGGGCCACACCCATGGCATATGGAGGTTCCCAGGCTAGGGGTCTAATCAGAGCTACAGCTGCCAGCCTATGCCACAGCCACAGCAATAACAGATCCGAGCCACATCTTCTAAGTACACCACAGCTCACGGCAATGCCGGATCCTTAACCCATTGAGTGAGGCCAGGGAGCAAACCCTCAGCCTTATGGTTCCTAGTTGGATTCATTTCTGCTGCGCCACAATGGGAACTCCTTTAAACATTGTCTTTAAAGCTGCTTAAATGCATGCTTTGTGTCCACATAGCTTACTCTGACTGCATTCAATGGTAGCACATGTTTCTGTCATTTTTCATGCATCTTCTGTTAGTTGCCTGAGGAGGTGGGGTGAGCATGGGCCTTAGGGGTGGGCAGCCAACGTCTGCCCCCAGCTCAGTGGTCTCCCCAGATTTCCACCTGGAAGTTTCCTAGAAGCTGGGGTTTTAGGAGTGGCCCAGTGAGGAACAGGTGGAGAAGCCCTGCCTCTAGGGCAGACTGGACAAGGTGGGATTGCCCAGGTTCTGGCACTGCAAGAGCTGCCAGGGCAGCTAGGCCACAATGAGGGACTCTCTGTGAATCTCCTGGCCTAGGGGGACAAGGAGATCCTGAGAGCCAGTCCGCCCAGCACACCTTCATCTCAGGGTATCTCTGGGAGCAGACTAAAAGGGTTGGGGTGGGATGGGTGGAGGCTTGAATGAGCCTAACTCAAAGGGGAAGGTTTTGCTGCTTTCTTGTGGGGAGCCCCTCCCCCACAGTGGCCTCCTCCAGCAGCTGGCTGTGGTTGACATAAGGCCATCCCCCCCTCCCTGCCTCCAGGTGGAGAGGAAGAACCCCTAGCCCAGGACAGATGTTCCTCACTAGTTATCCCTCCAGATCTGCCCGAGCCAGGGACATAGCACCCATGGGGCAGGGGTGAACTCATTGGGGGGTCAAGAATGGGGGTTACAGAGTCACACAGACCTGACTCCTGTCCTCACTAGTGGTGACTTCAGGCAAGGTACCCAATTTCTCTGGTACTCAGTTTTCTTATCTACCAAGAGGGACCAGCAGGTTCAGCCTCACAGCGTCTCAGGCGTGAGCTGGGATGTATGGAAGGGGCTTGTCCAGGGAAAATGCTGTCACCCCCACCTGACAACCTCCCTGGGTGGCAGAGTCACTGGCCTCCTGGCTCTGCCCTCTTTCCCTTGCCTGCTCTTCTCCAGGAGACCACAACCAAGCTCAGGAAGCATCCCAAACAGGCTGTCGGGGTAGCACACACCTCATATCAGAGGAGTGGGCTGTGGCAGAGGCTGGGGGCTTCTTGGAGGAGGGGCACAGACCAATGGTTAGTCAAATTTGAGAGCCCTGGGTGTGTGTAGGTTCCAGGCCTGGAAATCCCAGGCCACGCTGTGCTGACTCTGCCGACTCTTCTGTTCTGAAGCTGTGAGTGGTTGCCAGCAGCATCTACTACAGCAGGAGGTGACCAGCTGCAGGCAGAAGGGCCACTGGGACTCTGCCTCAGAGGCTTCAGTAGACCCTTTACAGACATGCTCATCAACACTGGGCTCGGTGGTGATGTATTTGCAATCTCTTAGAGTTCTAGCTTCCAATTTCCCAACCAGGGAGTGTGTCCCACTTAACTTTCTCCTAAACATTTAGATCATTTTCAAATGCGAAGCAAAGGGCCACATGGATCCCCACCCTGAGTCAGGGGTCTGATAGGCATGCAGGTGCAGCTTTTGGGCAGGGTTGGGGGAGTGCAAGCTCGTTGCCATGGGCACAGGAGCACTGATTTCAGGAAGAGCTGCTATGAGAGTCTTGTTGGGCTCCCAGGTAAGACCACCACCTGCCTAAGAATGAGATAAGGCTGTCTCAGGGTGTGCAGTGTCGGGGCACCTGCTCTACCTACCCTGTCAGCACAAACTACTGCCTCATGCCCGTAGGACACTCCAGGGACAATGACACTCTCCTCTGACCTGGGACAAAGGTCTGTCACTAATAAGAAGAATTTTAGGCAGAAAGGGTAGTGGTGGTCTGAAAACCACTGTGAGATCCCCACCCTGAGTCAGGGGTCTGATAGGCATGTGCTGGCAGGGCAGGTAGAACAGGTGCCCCGACACTGCACACCCTAAGACAGCCTTATCTCATTCTTAGGCAGGTGGTGGTCTTACCTGGGAGCCCAACAAGACTCTCATAGCAGCTCTTCCTGAAGTCAGTGCTCCTGTGCCCATGGCAACGAGACTGTACTCTCCCAACCCTGCCCAAAAGCTGCACCTGCATGCCTATCAGACCCCTGACAAGGTATGTTTTGGTTAAGTGGGATCTCACAGTGGTTTTCATCTCTTTTTCTCTTTCTTTCTTTTGGCTGCATCTGTGGCATATGGAAGTTCCCAGGCTAAGGGGTCTAATCAGAGCTGAAGCTACTGGCCTATGCCACAGCAATGCAGGATTGAACATGCGTGCTTATGGATACTAGTCAGGTTGTTAACCCACTGAGTCACAATGGGAACTCTGGTTTTCAATTTTTACTCTTCCTCTAACCCTAATTTTATACCTCAATAACTAGAAAAAGAACAATTGAAGCTCAAAGTTAGCAGAAGGAAGGAAATGACAAAAACCAGAGCAGAAAAAAATGAAATTGCAGAAAAACAATAGAACAAAAATGACAAGTCTTTAGCTAGGCTTACTAAGAAAAAAAGGGAGAGGACTGAAATAAATAAAATCAGAAACTAAATAGAGGATATTGCAACTGATACCCCAGAAATACAAAGGATTGTAAGTGACAGCTGGGAACAATTATATGCTAACAGATTGAATAACCTAGAAGAAGTAGATAAATTTCTAGAAACAACCAACCTGTCAAGACTAAATCATGAATAGAACATCTGAACAGACCAGTAATGAGTAAGGAGATTGAATCAGTAATCAAAACCTTTGCAACAAAGAAAACCCCAGGAAAAGATAATTTCACTGGTGAATTCTGTCAAACATTTAAAGAAGGATTAACTTCAATTCATCTCAAACTCTTCTAAAAAACTGGAGGAGGGAATGCTCCTGAACTCATTTTATGAGGCTAGCATTACCCTAATACAAAGCCAGATAAGGACACTCCAAGAAAAGAAAACTATAGGCAGTATTCCTGATAAAATGTTGATGCAGAAATTCTCAACATAACATTAGCAAATCAAATTTAACATCACATTAAAAGGGCCACACACCATGATAAGTTGGATTTATCCCTGAGATGCAAGGACATTTCAATATATGAAAATCAATCCATGTGATACAGTACATTAATAGAATGAAAAATAAAAATAATAAGATCATCTCACTAGATGCAGAAAAAGCACTCGACAAAATGCAACATCTTTCTGTGATAAAAAACACTCAACAAGTTGGGTATTGAAGAAACATACCCAAATACAATAAAGGCCATATAAGACAAGCCTACAGATAACACCATACTCAAAGGTGAGAGACTGAAAGCTTTTTCTCTAAGATTAAGAGCAAGACAAGGGTGCCCATTCATCGCTTTTATTCAGCGTGGCACTGGAAGTCTTAGCCAGGGAAATCTGGCAGAAAGAAATGAAAGGTATCTAAATCAGAGAGGAAGAAGGAAAATTGTTTTTACTTGCCGAGGATATAATCTTATACATAGAAAATCCTAAGTTTCCACCAAAAAAACTTGGAATTAATCAATGAATTCAGTAAAATTGCAGGATACAAAATTAACATAAGAAATCTGTTTTGGAGCTCCTGTTGTGGCTCAGCAGGTTAAGAACCTGACTAGTATCCATGAGGTTGTGGGTTTGATCTGTGGCATCACTCAGTGAGTTAAGGATCCAGTGTTGCCACAAGCTGTGGCTTATGTCACAGATGTGGCTTGGATCCAGTGTTACTGTGATTGTGGTGCAGGCCTCAGCTGCAGCTCTGATTTGACCCCTTGCCTGAGAACTTCCATATGCTGCAGGTGTAGCCATGAAAAGAAAAAAGAATGTTTCACTTTTATACATTAACAACATTATATCTGGAAAAGAAATGAAAAACATCTCATTCACTTAGCATCAAAAATAATAAAATACTTAGGAATAAATTTAACCAAGGAGGTGAAAGATCTGTACACTGAATACTATAAAACTTTTATGAAAGAGGTTGAAGAAGACACAAACTAATGGAAAGAGATCTCATGTTTATAAATTGGAGGAATTGATATTGTTGAAATGTCCAAACTACTCAAAGCCATCTATAGAATCAATGCCAATGACATTTTCCACAGAAATAGAACACACAATCCTAAAGGTTGTATGGAACCACAAATGACCTGGAATAGCCAAAGCAATCTTGAGAAAAAACAAACCTGGAGGCATCACACTTCCTGGTTTCAAACTATACTACAAAGCTCTAGTCATCAAAACACTATGATACTGGAGTTCCTGATGTGGTTTGGCAGGTTAAGGAACTGACTAGTATCTATGAGGATGTTGGTTCGATCCCTGGCCTTGCTCAGTGTGTTAAGAATCAGGTGGTGCTGCAAGCTGCAGTGTAAGTTGCAGATGTGGCTCGGATCTGGTTTCATTTTGGCCAGTAGCTGCAGCTCCAATTTGATCCCTAGTCTGGGAAATTCTATATATTGCAGGT
The DNA here is from genome assembly GCF_016906955.1 of Phacochoerus africanus. NCBI lineage: Eukaryota > Metazoa > Chordata > Mammalia > Artiodactyla > Suidae > Phacochoerus > Phacochoerus africanus. The sequence continues at coordinate 89,848,385 of NC_062546.1, forward strand.
GTGGCTCTAAAAAGAAAAAAAACAAAAACAAAACACGCCCCTCCCCAGTACAGTACTGGCATGAAAACCGACACCTGTACTAATGGAACAGATTGACAGCCCAGAAATAAACCTTTGTGTATACGGTCAACGAATATTTGACAAGGGAGCCAAGGGTACTCAATGGGAAAAGGACAGTCTCTTTAATGAATGATGTTGGGAAAACTGGACAACCACATACAGAAGAATGAAACTGGGCCCCAATTCTATACCACTCACAAACATTAGCTTGAAATGGATTAAAGAGTTAAACATAAAGCTGGAAACTGTGAAACTCCTGGAAGAAAACATAGGATAAAACCTCCTTGATGTTGGTCTTAGCAATGAGTTTTTTGGACTTGACACCAGAAGCAAAGGCAACAAAAACAAAAATAAACAAGTGGGACTACATGAAACTGAAAGGCTTCTGTTCTGCACAGTGAAAGAAACCATCAACAAAATGAAAAGGCAACCTATGGAATGGGAGATAATTTTTGCAAATCACATATCTAACAAAGGGTTAATACCCAGATTATATAAAGAACTGATTCAACAGGAAAAAAAACCCAGGAGTTCATACTGTGGTAGAGTGGGTTCATGATCCAGCTTGTGTCTGTGGAGATGCCAGTTTGATCCCTGGCCTGGTGCAGTGGATTAAGGATTTGTGTTGCTGCAGCTGTGGTGTAGGTCACAGCTCTGGCTCGGATTGATCCCTGGCCTGGGAATTTACATATGCCGTGGGGGTGGCCAAAAAAGAAAGAAAAAAAAGAAAACCTCAAACAATTCAATTTAAAAAAGGGGGTGGGACCTGATTAGATATTTTTTAAAGAAGACATAGAAATGGCCCGATAAGTACATGAAAAGATGTTCAACATTACTAACCTTCAGGGAGATGCAACTCGAAGCCATGAGATATACTCACACCTGTTAGAATAGATAATGTCAAAAAGACAAGAAATAAGTGCTGGAAAGGATGTGGGGAAAAAAGGAACCTTTATGCACTTTTAGTGGAAGTATGAATTTGTGCAGCTACCGTGGAAAAAAGTATGGAGGCTCCTAAAAAATGAAAAGTTAGAACTACCCTATAATCCAGCAATCCCACTTCTGGTTATGTTTCCTAAAGGAATGAAAACAGGCTCTTGAAGACATATCTGCTCTCCAGGTTCATTGCAGCATTTTTCAATAGCCAAGACAAGGAAACAATTAAGGGTCTGTCAGCAGACGAACGGATAACGGAATATTATTCAACCACTAGAAAGGAGGAAATCCTGCTGTTTGCAACAGCATGGATGGATCATGAGGGCTTTCTGCTAAGTGAAATGTCACAGGGAGGAAGATAAATACTTTATCACTTATATGTGGAATCTAAAAAAGTCACAGGGAGTTCCTGTTGTGACTCAGTGGGTTATGAACCCGACTAGTATCCATGAGGATGTGGGTTCAATCCCTGGCCTGGTTCAGTGGGTTAAGGATCTGACATTGCCGAGAGCTGTGGTGTATGTCCCAGTTGTGGCTAGGATCCCGAGTTTCTGTGGCTGTGGTGTAGGTTGGCAGCTGTAGTTCTGATTCGACCCCTAGCCTGGGAACTTCCATATGCCATAGGCATGGCCCTAAAAAGTAAATAAGCCACAGTCACAGATACAGAGTAGAATGATGATTGCCAGGGGGTAGGAGAGGGAGAAACGGGGAGATTTGGGTCAAAATTCTAGTTATAAGATAAATCAGGCCTGGAGATCTAAATTTACAGCGTGGTGATTATAGTTCACAATACTGTGTTATATACCTGAAACCTAAGAGTTTAAATATTCTCACCACAAAATGCTCTTAAATGTTCTCACCACAAAAATGGAGTTATGTGACTTTATGTAGAGGAAGGCTATGGTGGCAACCACTTTGCAACATAGAGGTGTATCAAACTAACAGTGGTTCTCCTTAAATGGACACGTAATATGTCAATTTTATCTGGAAAGCTGGAAAAAATATTTTTGGATGCATTAATCACAGTTTTTTAAATATTTAATTTGGATAACTCTGATATCTGGGTCTGGTGTAGATCTGGTTCTCTTGGTCCTGTGTTTGTCTGCTAATAATTATTTGAATACTACTGGCTCAGGATCATTACATCATTTTCCTTCAGAAGATACTCACTCTCGCCTTCAGCAGTGATGTGGAGTCAGAACAGGCCTTGTCAATTTTGTCAGAGACTATGGAGCCTGGAGGCTGAGCCATCCTTTGTAAGGATCTGCCTGCCACTGGGGCAGCCGTTTCCAACTAGAACTCTGGGGTATTTATCAAAGCTTGTCTTTCCAGGTCGGTAATGAACTCCGGCTTTTATTTCCCTAGCACTCATACTTCTGACAAATGGAATTTCAGATACTTTCTGCTTGATTTGTCTTTAGGCCTGTGCTGCTTAAAAATAGGCACGCACCTTGGAGGAGGGCAGCGCGTTGTTTTTACTTTTTTGAACTTCCTCGCTTCTAGGACCTGGACCTCCCACATTCTGCATGGGCAAGAGAGACTCCAGGTTTTGAAGCCTCGGGGTCATGGTTGCAAAGCTCCGGGCTTCCTCAAGCCTGGTGGTCATCCTGGGCCAGCCCCTCGTACCTCTCAGCCTGAACTGCTGAGCCGCCAAGCCCCAGGAGGCACCCTGCAGGACTGGGCCTCGGCGGGCTCTGGCCGGTCATTCAGGATGGCTGTGAGGGTGTCCTCATCCTTTCTTTCCCTAGACTCCCTACATCTGCAGGCTCCCCCAAGCTGGGCGGGCTTGCAGAGCTGGGCGGAAGGGCCCTCAGCTCCATGTGTCAGGGCCGCGTGTGTCCGGGCTCAACCCCGATCCATAGCTGTCGCACATCCTGCCTACTGTCCCAGGAGTCCCAGGTGGGTTCTTTCTCAGGCTTCTTTGGACCCATCCAAGCATGAGAGCATCCTTAGGCCTTCCTCTCACCAGCCTCTCCTCCTGGCCTCTCCCTCCAGCCCTAACATTTCTTGGTGTCTCCTGACCCTATTCAGGTCTATCCCTCTTCTCTGCAAAGCTAAGCCCTCAAAGAGAACACTCCTCCCACCTGGGCCTCTCGCAGTTGAGGACACCACTTTGGGGAGGTCCTCCTGGATCTCTGGTGGGTGAGCTGGCAGTGTCTGCAGCTGGGAATCCATGGCTGTGGTGTTCTCTGCTCAGGCGGCTGTTTACACTCTGTATCTTGCCTTTGTCTCTTTCGGTAGCCTCACCCCTACCCAGGGAGTGGCTCTTACTGCCAGCTTGGAGGAGGGAGTGCCAGCAGGGCTTAGGGAGCGCTGGCAGGGCTGAGGGAGCCAGCAGGACCTTAGTAGATTGCATGAAGGCAGGTTCACCAGGCTGGGAATTTGGACCTAGAGCTTGAGCGATTATGAACCCTGTGGGTACACCAGCCCAGCCAACACCTAGCACTGCCCACTCGGTGCTCAGAGGGGAGACAGACACGGGGTGGGGGGGGGGCGGTCCTGGACTCAGTGTCAGAACTGGTGTCCAGGCTGCCCGTCCCAGCTCTGGCCACAGACCTGCTTCCTTTCAGCCCCAGAGTTGACCTGCAGCAGACCCTGGATCTGGAGGCCCCAGTCAGTCTTGGGGAGACCCTGGGCCAGAGCTGAGGGAGTGGGGCCACCAGAGAGGAGGGGCAAGGGCAAAATCATGCCTAGGGACACAGGGGTCCATGTAACCTGGCAGCCTTGGGGACATGGAGCAGGACAAGGCAGGACATTTCTCTGTTAGCAGCACCCGTGACCCACCGGCAACTTAGGAGCCCCAGGGCAGAACTCCTGGCCAGGATTCAGGATGTGGGTGACACCTGCTACCACTGTGACTGGGGACTGCTTTCTGCTCTCCTGCCAGTCTCTGATCTTTACAGGGCCTCCGACTGTCTGCTCACCACTTCTGCTCCACATCAGACATGGCCCTTCACCTCTGGTGTTGGAATTCGAAGAGGCCTGTGTGGTCCTGGGAGGGCTACCGCTGCTCAGACCAGGGAGGGCACTCTTGAAGGAAGAGGGTGAGGACACGGGACAATCTCTGGGGCCCATGTGGGCCATTGCAGAGTGGCTGCATCTGTTCAGGATCAGCAGGAAGTGGATGGCGCTGCCCATGGGAATATGAGGAGGTGTTTTAATGAAGGACATTTACAAGGTGTGGCGTAGGGAAATCCCAGGACTTCAAAGCGGTCACCACTCTAGGTTGGAGGAGGTGAGAAAGGAGTTACCAGAGCCCAGAGATCAGAGAGTGTCTTGGTAGCACCTGGGACCTGCGCTCAGTTGAAGGTGACAAGCGGCCTGCTGCGTCCCTGCTGAGACAGGAGAAGCAGGCCTGCTTCTGCCTCTGACCTCCTGCTGCCAGGCCCAACCAGGAGCAGAGGGCAAGGGCCACATTGTGGTGCATGAGGTTGGGGAGGCGGGGGCAGCTGAGGGCAGGGGCTCTGCTGGGGGGGTGGTGATGACAGCTACGGGCAGAGGGCACCTGGAGGGTCAGGTGGAGTCTTGGGGCTTTCCTGCCACTGCAGTAGGGGTGCTGGGCCCTGGGTGTGTCTGCTGCCTGTGGGGGCCAATGGCAGCCCCAGGGTGTGTCCACTGTCTGTAGGGGCTGTTGGCAGCCCCTGGGTGTGCCCACTGTCTATGGGGACTGATGGCGGCCCCTGGGGGTGTCCACTCCTTGCAGGGGCTGATGGTGGCTCCTGAGTGTGTCTGATGCCCGTGGGGACTGATGGTAGTGCTCCTGGGACCCAGACCTCGACCCCACACTGCTCTGGATGCCAGGCTTCAGGAGCCAGACTGGGGGCCTCTGGCCTTGCTCCCCCCAGGTTGGCCCCGCTTCCCAGCCTTTGGGGTCCTGAATTCCCCAGAACCTTTTCTGCCTCCTCCTCCTCCTCCTTCTTCTTCTTCTTCAGCCAGAAAATGTAACATCTGGGCCAGGAAACAAGTGGAGAGGGTTTAGCCTAGGGGTTGACATGTCTCCCCTGGGACCCTGGGCTTGGGGATGGCACTCACCCACCTCCAGCAAGGGCTGCCAGGGGCAGAGCCAGGGCCAGGATCACTGCCCATACGAAGGTCCTCCTGGTCCCTGCTGGGGGTGGGGGGAGGGGAGCCGATTAGTGATGTTGGCAGCAATACTGAACTCCCACTGTGTGCCTGCATGCAGCCAGAGGCTGTGGGGCAGGTCCCTGCTGCGCTGTCCGGGGAAGCAGGAGGAGGAGGGATCTGGGGGCGGGGTGGGGGGGTGATGGCCAGGGGTAGGAGCTGCTCAGGAAAAGTTTCTTGTAAAACAGGACTTCTGAGCTGGGTTTTAAAAGACAATGAGGCATTCAAGTCAGATGGTCCAGGGGCCAAGCCGTCTTCTAGGACCAGCAGCTCCGTGGGCTGGGGAGGCAGGGCCAGGGGTGAGTAGAGCCCCCTGAGGAGAGGAAACCTTAACTGGGTCAACTGGGAGCCACTGAAAGTTCTAACAGGGAGGGTCCCAGAAAAGGTTATTTGACTGCTGAGTAAGATGTGGCTGGGAGACAGGAAGGCCAGGTGGGAGATGTTGCCACAGTCCAGGTGACAGTGAGGCTGCCTGGACGTGGTGGACGTTGGAGGAAAAGATGAGGGGACAGCGAAGGGGTCCTCAGCAAGCTCTGACTACATCTGAGTGAGGGAGGGGGTCCTAGTTCAGGGGTCGGGGCTGGGGACCCACTGAGGGTCCTCAGCAAGACCTGTGAATGCGTTTGAGAGAGGGAGGGTCGTGATTCAGGGGTCAGGTCTGGGAAAGAGACTTAGGGGGTGGAGGTGGGTTTGGATGCATCTCCAGGAGGACCAGCTTCGAAGACCTGCTGGATGTCCAGGCTGGATGTCCTAGAGGCAGGTGGCTGTGTGGCCCTGAAGCTGGACATGTGGAATGGAGAAATCCCCTGTGCAGATGGAGAGCAAGCAGGCCCAGGGCTGGGTGGTGAAGGGAGACAGTGTAGATAGACAGCAGCACAGCTGGAGGTGGAGGTGAGGCTGGGGACCGCTGGTGGCTGGCACTGACCTGGGCAGAGCGTGGGGTCCTGGCAGGTGAGGAAGTGTGTCTTGCAGTTGGCACAGTTGATGACCTCCAGTGTGGAGCTAATGTCTGGGAGAGAGGATGCAGAGCTTAGGGAGACCAGGCACCTTTGCCCTAACCCAGGCCTGGTCCCCAAGGACACTCACCACAGGACTCGTTGCAGGCTGTCCGGGAGGGTGAGATGGTGAGAGACTGAGGTGCTGGGGAGGCGACATAGCTGGCGGGGTAGGGGTGTGAGCAGGCACTGGGGTTGAGGGGGCTCCTGGAGAGGAGCAGGGGTGTCCTGGAAGGTTCCTGGTGGGACCTGGGGAGGGTCCTGGAGGGGTCCTGGAGGATCCTGGGGGGCCTGGGGAGCATTCTGGGGGGCTATGGATGGGACTCTGCCTCCTGTGCCGGGAGGTGGGGGTGTGTGAAGAGCTGGCGGACCGGCAGGGCCAGCCCCAACCCCCCTCACCCTTCTCCTTTAGCTTCTCAGATTTCTCCTCCAGCTGCTGGGAAAACTGCTGCTTCAGGGCATGGACCTCTTCCAAGAGCCTTGATTTGTCTGTGGAGCAGGGGAAAGGGTCTTTGAAGCCACATTTCATAGGTGGAATCAATAGCATCACTTTCTCAAGGTTGGGAATTCAAACCAGGTTTTTATTTGTTTATTTATTTATTTTTTTTCTATTTTCTGCTGTTTTTTTAGGGATGTACCCACGGCATATGAAAGTTCCCAGGCTAGGGGTTCAATCAAAGCTACAGCTGCCAGTCTACACCACAGCCACAGCAATGCAGGATCCAAGCTGTGTCTTCGATCTACACCACAGCTCATGGCAACAATGGATCCCTAACCTAATGAGTGAAGCCAGGGATCAAACCCACATCATCATGGATACCAGTTGAATTCATTTCCACTTCTCCACAATGGGAACTCCAAACCAGGTTTTTCAAACAAAAACTCCAGAGAGCATACAGGCAATGCTGTGTGACCCCACCCTTCACCTGCCGCTCCAGGCCAGAGGTTTTCAGAGGAAGCCTCGCGGGCTTTTGATTATCCCAGTCCTAGGGCCCTCAGACACCAGGCTTCCTCACCATCTTGAAACTTCTTAATAGCTTGATCTATGTGAGTGAATAACTTTCCTGCTGCTTCCTCCATATGATCTTGACCTGAGAACAGGACATGGGACAAAGGCAGTCAGAGGACTGAGACCCCAGGCCCGGTAGAGGTGTCAGTGCTGATCCCTGGTCTCCTGGCTGTGCCTCACCAAGATACCAGGATTCAGGGGAGGCTTGCGTGTCCAGGAACAGGGAGTGGAGGCTCTGGGAGAGCTCTGCGGGGGGCCCTGGGGTACCCCAAAGGATCTGTAGGTCATAGTCAATCAGCGGGGGCAGCTCTGGCCAGCAGTGCAGGCAGCTCTTCCCGTTGGCAGGGGGCAGGATGCAGCTGAGCAGGAGAAGCAGCATCTTCTGGGGTCTTGCCGTGATACCTTACCATCCTGCCTGGCAGTTCCACATGGAATGCTGGTGTCTGGTCCCCCTGGGAACCACATTCTCTTTGCAGAACAAAAGTAAGTTCCACAGGTGAGGTGAAGGCCAGCCTTAGCACAAGCCCGGGCTTTGGCATGAGACACAAGTGAGTGCCTCCTCTTCCCCCTCAGAAGATGGGGCTGGTTCTCATGAGGATCAGAGAGAGGGCTGTGCTGCCCTGGGGCTGGTCCTCTGCTCTCAGAATGGAGACAGAGATTTGGAAGGTCAGGAGAGTGCAGCATAGAGAGAGGACTAGTTGTGTAAAGAGCCTGAATCTCTTCCACATAGAAGAGACTGGCCACGGGAAGCTTATCTTTTCATGGTGCCTTGTGCCTTTTGCCTGGTCAAGCTAGAGGGTCTTCAGTAGCTACCCTACCAGAGTACAGGCAGAGTGTAGACAGTTCCAGCCAGTACCTGGAAGTTCAGAAAGAAACCATCTCTGGAGCAGCAGTTCTTAAGTGCAATGTGCACTGTAGAAAAGCAAAACTCCTTCTCTTCAGTAAAGAAAGAAAAAACAGTGGGATCCTTGTCACTCCTCAGCTGGTAAGCTTTCCCCTTCCACACCATGCTTCCAAGCAGCTCCTGAGTTTCTTGGGCTGAGCTATAGGCAGCTGAAAGCCGTTAGGCATTTGAGGAATGATTCTAATGTGAACAAGAGGCAAAGCAGTGCCAAGAATTCAAAACAAAAGCAAACAAAAACCACAGGGAAAAAGAACGGTACAAAGATATGGTGGGAAGCAGAGAAAAACTTGGAACCACCATGACAAAATAGACAAAATGTTGCTTTCACCAGACAGAAAGCAGCTGCTATGTAAAAGAAACAGTCTGAAAATAAGAAAGAGTTATTGGAGATTAAAAATATGATAGTAGGGATTTAAAAATTCCATAGATGTTGTTGGGAGATAACAGAGCTCTCCCAGACAGGAGTGCAAAAAAATACACGTAAGAAATTGGAAGAAAAAATAAAATTACACAATCTGTGATGTCTAGGCCCAACATCTAGCTTATATAAGTTTCAGAAAGAAAGAAAAGATAAAATGGAGGGGAGAATGTTGTTTGCAATGCAAGCTGGATGGGATGTACACACAGGGAGGAATTCTGTCTTACAAGGCAAGGGATACAGAGGTTTTCCAGAGAAATAGCAGCTTAGTTGCTAAATTCAGGCTGCACCATTCAGATGGGCTCTGAGAGGAGAAGGAGATCTGAGCCCTGCAGAGCCTCTGCTTTTTTCACTGGCTTTTCACATTTTGGGGACTGTGGAATTAGCCAGCTTTTTTAAAAAATTTTTTTATTTTATTTTTATTTTTTAAAGGGCTGCACCTGAGGCATATGGAAGTTCTCAGGCTAGGGTCAAATCAGAACTGTAGCTGCTGGCCTACATCACAGCCACAGCAACATGGGATCTGAGCCACAACTGTGACCTACACCACAGCTCACAGCAATGCTGGATCCTTAACCCACTGAGCAAGGTGAGGGATTGAACCCTTACATCCTCGTGGATACTAGTTGGGTTTGTTACCACTGAGCCACAACAGGAACGCTTTAGTCAGCTTTTTTCTACTTAGGCAATGCTTCTGGGAAGGAAGGCCCCAACCCAAGGCTGGGGAAAGCAGGCACTCCTTCCCCTGAACCCCAGGTAGGGCTCAGAGCTGTGCAAACGTGAAAGCTGGATGCTTACATCATTCACTGTTACAACCTCTGATCCCCAGACTTGGGGCAGGGGAAGAAGAGAATAGGGCACTGATGAAAATGATACAAGATGGAAATTTTATTTATTTTTAATTTTAATTTTTATTTGTTTTGGCCACACCCGTGACATGTGGAAATTCTGGGTCTGGGATCCAACCTAAGCCACAGCGGACAATACAGGATCCTTAACCCTCTGCATCACCAGAGAACTCCAAGAACGACATTTTAGAACTGAAAGACAAGAATTTCTAGGTTGAGAGGGCCCACTAAGAATGCACCCAGTGCATAGGAGTAAGAAAAACTGCACCAAGAGAAAAGGGAACACTCCTACACTGTTGGTGGGAATGTAAGCTGATGTAGCCACTGTGGAGAACACTATGGAGGTTCCTTAAAAAACTAAAAATAGGACTACCATATTACCCAGCAGTACCACTCCTGGGAATAAATCTGGGCAAAGCCATAATTTGAAAAGATACATGCACCCCTATATTCCTAACAGCACTATTTACAATAGCCAAGACTTGGAAATAACCAAAGTGTCCACTGACAGAGGAATGGTTAAAGAAGATGTGGTTCATATATGTAGTGCAATACTACTCAGCCATAAAAAAGAAGGAAATAATGCCATTTGCAGAAACATGGATGGACCTAGAGATTTTCATACCAAGTGAAGTCAGAGAAAGACAAATACCATAGGCTATCACTTATATGTGGAATCTAAAAAATGATACAAATGAACTTACTTACAAAACAGAAATAGACTCACAGACATAGAATACAAACTTATGATTACTAAAGGGGAAAGGTGGGGGGGATAAATTAGGAATTTGAGTTTAACATATCCAAACTACTATATATAAAATAGATAAACAACAAGGACCTACTGTATAGCACAGGGAATTATATTCAATATCTTATAATAATCTTTAATGGAAAAGAATCTAAAAAATGGGATCACTTTTACGAATACCTGAAACCAACACAGTATTGTAAATCAACTATAATTCAATAAAAAAAGAAAGAAGGGACTTCCTGTCATGGCTCAGTGGTAATGAACCTGACTAGTATCCATGAGGACGAGGGTTCAACCCCTGGCCTTAACCAGTGGGTTGTGGATCTGGCATTGCTGTGAGCTGTGGTGTTGGTTGCAGATGTGGCTTGGATCCTGTGCTGCTGTGGCTGTGGTGTAGGCTGGCAGCTTCAGCTCTGATTCGATCTCTAGCCTGGGCACTTCCAAATGCGGTGGGTGTGGCCTTACAAAGACCAAAAAAAAAAAATAAAATAAAATAATAAGACAAAAAGAAAAACCACAGTAAAAGATTTCCCTGGTGGTGCAGAGGGTTAAGGATCCAGGGTTGTTGATGATGTGGCTCAAATTTGATCCTTGACCTGAGAATTCCATATACTGCAGGCATGCCCCCTCCCCCACCAAAATAACCACACCAAAGCACAGAGAAAAAACCAGACCATGTGCAATGGACCAGTAATCAGAATTTCTTGAGGCTTTTCAAGAGCAAAGTAGGCAAGTAGTAGGGAATGGAGCAAAGCTTATTCATTCTGAGAACAATATTTCCATCTTAGAATTCTATGCTCAATAAATCACCAGTTGGGGAGGAAGAATGATTAATGGTATTTCAGGCAAGCAAGGGTTAAAATTGACTTCTATTCAGTTTTTGAGAAAAGTGTTGTAGGATGTGCGCCAACTGAATAAACACATCAAGCAAGAAAAATGACGGGAAGTCAGCAAGTGGAGCCTAACCCTGCAGAAGCCTGAAGAGAATGTCTACAATGACAGTCAAGGGATACCACAGTGTGACCAACGGTCCAAACTGTTTGGCTCTCCCTGGGTGGAGAAAGGTCTGGAATGCGTGGCCTAACTCAGCTCTCTCTGGGCATTGGTTTCCTCTCCTGGATTTCTCTGGTTTCCCTTACTCTCCTGCTTTTCCCTGGCAGGATTGCCTTTTCTCCAATTAGAAGTGGGAAAGTCCAAGACTCAGGCTTTTGTTTTGGGGTGAGATGATCAGGGTAGGTGTTTAGGGTGCTCCCACATCAGCCATAGGGAAGCCCTCACAGAAGTCAGAGGGGTTTTCTACAAGACACAGGTTTGCTTGGTAGAAGTCTGCACTGAGGTTTGGGATAAAGCCCTGGAGTGTGATGGGTCTTCCTTATCCTTTGGTTATGCTCTTCCCAAAGGAAATGTTTGAGAAGGGCAGGATTCAGGTGTCATTTTGTCCCTGGCCTAGTACCCTCTCCACTCACCCCCACGTCCTGAGCTTTGGTCTTTGAAAGTGGTGTTGGCCCTTTTAGGGGCATTTAAACTCCAAATCATAGATGTGGGTGGGGGAGATTTTAATCCAGCCCAGAACTCTGGTTAATTTTCTAGTTTCTGCTTGTTTGCCTTGCTTTCTTGCCTAGTTTCTCATTTAATTCACTGGTATGTTGTGTCCTTGGAAAGACTTAGGGATTTGGAATGAATTAGGAGTCTAAACATCCCTGCCATTTCTAGGCATTCCGGGGTCAGAACTTCCTTCCTTATGTTGGTCCTTTTGGTCATCTGGCACATCCAATACCTCTACACAGGGCAGCTCATTCAGTGTTTGAAGATAGAAATTAAGCTGCTGTTTCCTTTTTCTTCATTTTTTTTTTTGGCTGAGCCTGTGTTATGTGGAGGCTCCTGGGCCAAGGATGGAACCCACACCACAGCAGTGACAACACTGGATCCTTAACCCGCCAAGCCTTACGGGAGTCCCTAAGCTTCTTTGAGACAGAACGTCTCTGTAGTCCAGGTGCTCCTTCAGCCTATCTTGGGACCTTGTCTCATGTTTCCCCTGTTCGATTGCTCTCCTTCCCAACCACCCTTTCCTGCCTTTGGCAGGACGCACTGTGCAACTGGATTGCCCCTGACCTTGCCTTTGTGTTTTTGTCCTCCTATTTCTCCTACTGGTACAGATTTCCCTGCACTTTCATTTTGTATCACATATAAGTGGCCTCAAACTTAGTGGCCTGAAATAACACTCATCTGTCATGTCACTGTAGGAAGTCTGTGCTTCTCTACTCAGAGTCTCATAAGGCTAAAATCCTGATGTTATAGAGCGTAACCTAATCATTCCCTATTCAGTGCTACATCCTACTAGGGGGGAGGATGACAATGGGTGTGGACACCAGCGGACAGGAATCTTGGACACCATCTTAGAATTCTTCCTACCACACCCCCTAAACCCCAACTACCTATACTTTGGACCTGCAATGGTGTCACCAACCCCCCTCTCCACACAATGAATCACCAATTTGGATTAGGAATTGTGTCTTCCCAGAGCCCCTCGGTGTGAATATGAGTTAGTTGGAGGCATAGTGGCAATGCCACCCTGACACTAGCTCCTGGAGTTAGTGCACCCCGCCTAACCATCCTTCATGAGTCTGGGGGACTGATAGGCCACCTTCACTCCTGACCAACTAGGTACAGAGATGGGGGTTTTGGCTTCCTCCTCAGCTTTGATCACTGACTGGAAAGGCTCACATACCTCAGAAAAGGACTATACTTACGATTATAGTTTAGTTATCGAGGTTATAAATCAGGAGACATGCAGGGAAAAGTCTGGGAGATTCCAAACTCGAAGACTTCCTGTCCTCTGGTAGGTCATTCACTGGTACATGGACCTGTACCAGTGATCAAGAAGCTCACTCGAGCCTCAAGGTTAGGGTTTTTATTAGGGTTTCATTACATAGGCACAATTGATGGAGTCTTTGGCTATGTGATTGAGCTCCACCCCATCTCCTCCTTCCCTGGAGTCTCAGCAAAGACACCCCCATCACTCAGAATTCCAAGGATCTAGAGTTTACCTCCCAGAAACCAGGGTCAGAGGGCCAGCTAAACTCTTCACTATCTAACAAGAGCACAGAAAGACACTATAACTCATTAAGGTTTTGGCTTGAATGTACCTGGATCCCGGCTTTGTGCAGAGCTTCTGGGGTCTCTTGGAATCTTCTGAGAGCTTCTCAAATCTCAGATGCAAACTTTGGATTCTCAGGTGCTGAGTTGTGGGGATATTAGGATAGTAGCAGTGAGACATCTGGAGGCGAGTAGACCATTATGAAGGCACCTGTCTTCACAAAGTACATGACTGAGTCAACTCACTTGGTTGGACAAATTGTCATAGAGATCATTGACCTGTAAATCTTGTTGAGTTGTTACAAGGAACCCTGGTTGAAAGAGTGTTTGATATATCCAAAAGGTTGGTAACTGCTTGGTCAATGCCTTTACAAGAGGTTGGGTTTTGTTGTTTGATTTTTTAATGAAAAAATTAGAAAAAAATTCCTCACCAGAGGACCCATCATAAATGAAATATTCATTTCATTTTCTTTCTGGTTAAAACTCATGTCTTGAAATGCTTTGTTGTATCTACTTAGAATGATCAATGGGGCTGCCTGGGGGGATTTCTCTTGCAGAATTTGTTGGTAGAGAACATTAAAATTGCATGAAGCCACTCGTGTAATTTTAATGATCATCAAAAGAATTTTGACTGGAATTGGGAGGAATTTAAAGTGCAGTGATTCTTCTGGGAAAGGTTGAAGACATGTGCCTTTGGTATTCAAGGAGGCAAGGTCAAGTCTCTCTAGGACACTACTTCACCTGTCCCTGCTGCTGGCAGAGACCTTCTCTCCATAGACAGGGGCCATGGCCAGAGGTGTGAGACAAAGAGCTCCAGGGTATCTCCCTGCTGGGCCTGGAGATAATAAACAGGACTCTGTGCAACCCATCTGTTCCTTCCAGGAGGAGAGAGATGAGAGTCACAGTGGGTTTAGACCCATGCTTCCAGGCCAGTGCCCACCACCCCACACCTCACACCCCATCTCTGAGTTTTTCTGTTTTGTGGTCACTGAGCTTGGTTCTTGCATCTCTGAAGCCTCTTTGGGTTTCTCCATCCCACAGTGACTGCCACAGCATCTAATCCCTGTGATGGCCATGTTTGTTTTCCTTAGGTAATCATTGCATGCGATATTGTGACATGTTTTATGTGGTTGTTTCTTTTTCTTTTTCTTTTTTTTGTTTGTTTTTTTAGGGCTGTACCTGCGGCATACGGAGGTTCCCAGGCTAGGGGTCATATTGGAGCTGTAGCTGCCAGTCTACACCACAGCTATAGCAATGTCAGATCCAAGCCGCATCTGTGACCTATACCACAGCTCATGGCAATGCCGGATCCTTAACCTGCTGAGCGAGGCCAGGGATTGAACCCACATCCTCATGGATACTAGTTGGGTTTGATACCGCTGAGCCACAATGGAACTCCTCTGTGGTTGATTTTAAATGTCATTAAACTCTGGTATAATCTGTTCCCCCTAGTTTACCAGCCTGCTTTGAAATACAGGGCACAATCATAGAGGCATTTTTCAGATCATCTCCTCTTCATAAGGTCTTGGCTCTCTTGGCAGTTCTGTTGGCAGAGGTCCGGGTGGTCCCCAGGGCAGGTCCCTATGCAGCTGTGAGCATGGTTCATATAGATGACTGGGGGTGTCTGCTCCTTGTGGTGGAGGTGACACCCCACTGCCACTCTCAGCACACAGCCACTCAGGTGCTTCTTCCTGTTCTGGATGCTCTGATGAGGCCCTGGACCCCAGCCATTGCTCTGCAGAGGAAGGGAATTGGCTGCTCTCAGCCTCCAGTCTAGTGCAGATGGTGCTGCCCATCGCCCTGTTGGCTCCTTGTCCTATGTTCCTTTTCGGGATGTTCCGGCACAGACACAGGGAGAATGGTCTGAGCTCTGAGGTAGGTGTGACAGATGGAGGGAATTTATGCTGGTCAAAGGGGGTTTTGATGAAACAAAGCTCTAACTTCTGAAAGGGGTATTTGTCATCCCTGGAGAAATAGGAAAAGAGAGAGAGGACCCTCAGCCCATGCCATATGTAGAAGACGCTGTGGAGAAACCCAAGGCATATGGAGAAGCCACTGTGGAGAAGCCCATGCCACATGGAGAAGCCCCCTGGGGAGAAGCCCACATCATATGGAGAAGCCCACACCTTATGGAGAGGGCCCTGACGAAGAAGCCTATACCATGTGGAGAAGCCCCTTGTGGGCCCTCTCGTGGAAAGGCCCAGCTAAGGCCACTATTTGAGTCATCTCAGTCCAATACCAATATGTGAGTGAAGAGGTCATTGGTGACTCTGGACCCTGGCCTCCCAAGTCTTTCCAGATGAAGCTTCTGGAACAGAGGAAAGCCCCTGCCTTGCCATAGCAGCCCCACCACCAACAAGTGATCCTGGGAACACAGGCTCTGTGCAAAGAGCACAGAGCACATATTTGTTTGTCAGCAGGGGAAGGACTCCATGTTTTGCCCAGTGGTGCACACAATTGAGGGTTCTGCAAAGTTGAATTAAAGGCTTCACTCAGGGCAGGAAATCAGAGTGGTGATAGCCTTTCTGCCTGAGGATCCCCAGTCCTAGGGACTCGTGCATGAAGTTTGGGGTCTCCAGGTGGACTCTGATTACACTAAGGGCCACAGGTTGAAGCCCCAGGTAAGTAACACTGCAGCTGCTGTCATCTGCCACCTCCAAGAAGCAGTGAGATGGGGTTGCAGGGAGGCAGCCTGGACTTACTGTGCACACCGTCCTTGTGAAAAGGAGGAGGTGGGGCAGAAATGTGCATGCTACCTCCACTGAGCTGGTCTGGGCTTGTCATTGTTCTGGCATTTCCTTACTGAGTGATCTCAGGCCATTTTCCTCCTGTTTTTGGGCCTCAGTTTCCTCATATTTAAAATTAGGGGTGATTAGAGCGCCATCTCCTGGGGGTTTGGTGAATATAGATGTCAAGTACTTAACATCAGGATTTCTCTCAAGGCCTTTCCCTTCTCTTCAGAAGCACTTGGATGCGGCTGGACCGAGTTGCCAAATAATGATAGCTAAGCATTGTGAAGTGTATACTGTGTGCTGGGCATGGTGCTCAAAGCAGAGAACCCTTTAAGTACGCACGAGCCATGCGAATCCTCCTGTTTGAGTCCTGTGTGCCAGGGAATCAGGAGTTGGCTGCTCAAAGGAGCCTCTTAGCATCATCTGAAAATATGACGGATTAGACAGGGGTGCTCTGGGTTTC
Source organism: Phacochoerus africanus (assembly GCF_016906955.1). Lineage (NCBI taxonomy): Eukaryota > Metazoa > Chordata > Mammalia > Artiodactyla > Suidae > Phacochoerus > Phacochoerus africanus. The sequence continues at coordinate 89,864,722 of NC_062546.1, forward strand.
CTTGTGTTGGGCGGCACATCTGGAGAGGCCTTGCAATGGAGGAGAGGCTGGGGCACCTGGCTGTCAGGTGAGCTTTCCAACCTTCTCTCACGGTGTGTGCAGCCCGGGACTTTTCCCACATGTCTGCAAAATGTCATTTGTTGTGTGCCTGCAGCTTGCCAAGGGCCATGCTAGGTGCTCCACAGAGATGAGCGGATCAAGAACCTTGCTCTAGGCCTGGGAGGGGCCAATCTTTCCCCAGGGACTTCTTGCATTGCTGGGAGGGTAAGCGTGGGCAGTAGAAGATGTGGGGCATGGAGCACAGGGTCCAACCTTAAGAGGATGCTCATTAAGACAGGCTGTTTTAATCCTAGCAGCCTGGCAAGGGGCACACCCAGGGCTGGACAGCTCACCCCTCTTGCTGGATGTGGGGCAATGCTGCTGGACACTGACCAGGTCTTGTCCTCTCCATCCTTGCTGCTCAGCTCCCCCTCCCTCTTCACCTTCCTCTCTGCAGTCACAACCGTCAGAGGATCCTGCTGAGCTCCGGGATGGGGGCCCCGTGGTGGGCACTGTGATAGGCTGTGTGCTCTCTGCCTCTTTCCACCCTCCCCGCTCTACCCTGAAGCCAGTGTTCTTTCTGCTGGGCAATTCCCACTTCCCTGTGTGGAAGGAAGGGCCTCAGCCTTTGAACTGTAAGCTTCAAGGAACATAGCTATCGTTTCAGAATCTGCTGTGAGCTGGATGCTTTAGGCAGATGATCCCATTTCATCTTTATAGAAGTTATATGAGTCCAGGTAGGCGAGGTCCAGCCCTGGTCATTTACCCCCACCTCTTAGTGGCCTTAAAAAACTCCAAGACTTATATGTCCTTTATGTTTTGTATTTATGTGTCTGGCTGGTCAGAGCCGCTCAGAGGTCCAGGCAGATGGAGCTGCCTCTTGGACGTTGTGGTCTTGGTGCCAAAGGGAAAGGAGAGTGTGGGAGGGTCTTGCATGGGCATTGAAGGCTCAGCAGGGAAGCAGAAAACATCTCCTCCATTCACAGGTGTCTAGTCATACAGCCCCTCCCACCTTAAAGAGACGTCACTTATAAGGTAGCTGGAAAGTGCTCCTGCAGAGGACACTTCAGGAGAGGGGCCTGATGGGACCAGTGGGGATGGTCACCACACCACAGGAGGTGAGCTTGGATGTCCCAACATGCTGCACTGGCTCCTCCTCACTGAGTCACCCCTGCAGCGGAGCAATGAAACAGCAGGTAAAAACCCAGAGCACTCTGACTCCAAGGTCCCTGCTCTGGGCTAATAGTTGTATTTTTCCATCTTGTTAATCTTTTCACTTTTTATTTTTATGGTTGCACCCAGGGCATATGGAATTTCTTGGGCCAGGGATGAATCTGAGCTGCGGTTGTGACATCAGATCCTTTGAGCTACTGCCCTGGGCCAAGAATCAAACCCAGCCCTCGGCAGAGACCTGAGCCACTGCAGTCAGATTTTTTTTTTTTTTTTTGCCTTTTTGGGGCCCTACCTGCTGCATATGGAAGTTCCCAGGCTAGGGGGCGAATGGGAGCTACAGCTGCCGGCCTTTACCACAGCTACAGTAACACCAGATCTGAGACACATCTGCAACCTACACCACATCTCATGGCAATGCTAGATCCTTAACCCACTGAGAGAGGCCAGGGATTGAACCCATGTCCTCATGGATGCTAATCAGGTTTGTTACTGCTGAGGCACAATGAGAACTCCTGCAGTCTGATTCTTAATCCACTGCACCACAGCAGCAACTCCTCCATCTTGTTAATCTTGATGATCCAAAGTCATTTATGGGATTCAAAGAGGATTTTAAACCCACACAAAGCTCCAGACTAGAAAATTGTCCTGTCCTCAGTGTTCTCAGAACTTGGCCTCTGCTCACTGGTGCCAAATAGAAAATCAGAGACAGAATTTGGGGCCAAGGAGAAAAAAAAAATAGCTTTATTGCTTTTCCAGGCAAAGGAGGCTCACGGCAGGCTAACTCCTTAAAGACTTTGCCTCCTCCGCCTTAGGAGAGATGTGGAGGTGGTTTTATAGTTTCAGGAGTGAAAAATAGGGCCACAGATAAGGATCAGGGTAGAGGCAAACTTGCATTTTTTTCAAAGCTGGTGTTCAGTGGTCTGTCTGGTGGTCCTTCTTTCCGGAATGAAGAATGCTTCATTAACACCTTCCATTTGTTGGGGGCAGGGGTGATTAATTCTGCAGAAGAACTGAATTATTCTGCAGAACTAAACCATTATCCCTTGAGGAGGAACCAGGACCCTCCCCAAGGCTGCACTGTTTTCTCTTGACTGCTCCTTCCACGTCTCTGCATCCCCTCCCTTCCCTGATTAGCAACTGTTTGAACCTGCCCTTTGGAACTCAGATAAGATCCTGGAGGCTGAAGTTAATTCCCTAAAAACTAGAAATGGGGGACACAGAAAGACTTGTGCCCAGGAGCCTCACAGAGCCCTTCAGGGTTTCATTAGGAGTGGCCACTGGCTTTGATCACTGTCCCATCTCCTGTCGTCTGTCCTGACAGTCTCTGGCTCAGGAGGGGGGCAGCTGTGACAGGAGGAAGGGAGTGCTCCGTGAATGGAGCCTGTGGCACGGGTGAGCTTTTGCTGGGGCTGTCACTCCGCTAGTTTCCTGTGTGCAGAAGGCAGGGCTCAGAGAGGGTAAGACACTGGTCAGAGCCACACAGTGAGCATCTGTGAGATGAGACCATCTGGCCCCATCCTGAGCCCCACACAATCCTTTGAGGGAGGCTTTGCCCAGCATGCAGACTGAGCAGGAGACTTTGGCTGGGAAGTCTGAGGATATTTACAGCCCTAAAAGGCACTCAGTGCCCCGTGAAGACACCCGGCTGTGTCTGGAAGCTTCTGGTCTATGTGAAGTGCAAGTTCAGCTGCCCTGCAGCTTGTGTGTCCTGGGGCCCTGGGGAAGGGTGGCTGGGACCAAGAGTAAGGCTGCTTGGGTCACCAGGGAAGGGTGTGAGTGGTCACAGGAGCCTGGTCCCTCCCTGTAGGCTGTGCAGCACCCCTGGAGCTGGAGGCTCCGACCTCCAGACACCACACAGGACAGAGCAACATCCTGGGAACCACCTTTTGCAGCTGGGAAGCTCCATCATCCAATCAGTCTCCAAGGATGAAACATCAGCAGCTTAAACTTTCCTTCCTTCCTGTTTCCTTGTCCCCTGACCTTTCATCACCTCCAGCCCCAGGTGAGCTTTGTAGGGAAAAGAGCCAGATCCCCTGGAGCGTGGCTGCTTCCCCAGGCACTGTCCACCCCCACCCCTGTCTCAGCCCCTCACTCAACTGGGCGGGGTAGGGGGAGGTTGGCAGTGGCCCTCCAGCTTCCTGGTAGGCACACATGACACGCACATTTACATCCATTTTAAAACTTTTCAAATTTATTTATTTGCCTTTTTAGGACCTTAACCCACTGAGTGAGGCCAGGGATCAAACCTATATCCTCATGGATGTTAGGTTTGTTACCACTGAGCCACAATGGAACTTCTGTTTTGTGTCCATTTTAAAGATGAAGAAACTGAGGCTTAGAGAGATTAGAATGGCTGGTCCAAGGTTGCCTATTAGCAATGGGCAGAGAAAGGCATTGACTCAGGTCTCTGACCTCAGGGTCAGTGCTGCCTGCCCTGCTAAGAGGGAAGGCCTGGAGGAAATGGGCCTCAGAGGTGCAGGGCAGCACCCTTCACAGTCCTGGAGGGCCCTTGTGCTGTGCAGGTGAGGAGTGAAGCCCAGCAAGGAACCTGGGACTTCTCCAGAAGGGGAGGAAAAGTTGTGAGTCTGTTTTTGGGAGAAAGTGGAGCTCAGCCCATGGTGGGGTGTGTGCTTCCAAAGTGAACTGGGTGGGGTGGGCTGTTGCTGGGAGGAGGAGGACCCCAGGCTGTGAAAGAATGTGGCTCTCTGGTGGGTTTCACATTAGTCCAAGCTCTGGGTGGGCTCCCGGGTCAGAGTCAGGAAGAAACTTGTCTCTTACTAGCCATGTGGGAGCCTCTTACCCTCTGGGGATAGTAATAATGCATAGTTCCTGGAATTGCAGCGGAAATTATTTAAAATTATTTTAAACCACTTATGTGCCTGGCACATAGCACTGTATATAACAATGACAATATTGATGCCAACTTCTAATATTGTTAATATATCACTGCCCTGAGTTCCCTGGCAACACCACTCATCCAGCCCCAATGGGTGGGTGCCTGGCCGGGTGCTGTACCAGACACAGTACTGGAGGAAGACAGAACGTTTATCTGATGGGAGTCTGTGTTTGATGAGCCGGAAGACCCTGGACAGGATCCATGACCTCTTGGAACCTCAGTTTCTTCTTCTATAAGTTCTCCTCTCTTACCAAGCAGAAAGGATGACATTCAAACCAACAAAAGCCACATCAGTGACAAACACCAAGTCAGAGGAAGAATGAAAGTCAGCTTCTGCTAAGGGAGGGGGTGAGGAAGGGTTCAGGGGCAATAGTCCTTTGGGGCTTCACCCTCAGGCCCCTCCACCCACTTTAGTGCCTATTAGCAATGCAGGAGTGAGGCAGTCAGCTTGTGCACCTGTCTCTGAGCATCCCTTCAATGGTCTGGTGCTCAGGGAAGCAAAGTGCACAAAATCTCTAGTGCCTGGTAATGCTGCTGGAATTGGCCTCTGGGACCATTAGAACCACCTTTCCTGAAATCACCCACACTGAAATCACACCCCACTTTTCTGTAAGAGGGAGTCTTCTTTCTTCCCTCACCTCCCAGCCCTGGGCCACCACTAATCTACTGATTGTCTTACATTTTTAAAGTTGTCTTATACATGAAATCACACAGTATGTGTTTTTTTGTTTGTTTGCTTTTTAAGGCTGCACTCGAGGCATATGGAAGTTCCCAGGCTAGGGGCTGAATCAGAGCTACAGCTTCTGGCCTACACCACAGCCACAGAAACTTGGGATCTGAGCCACATCTACGACCTACACCTCAGATCATGGCAATGCCAGATCCTTGACCCACTGAGTGAGGCCAGGGATTGAACTCAAGATCCTCATGGATACTAGTTGGATTAGTTTCTGCTGCACCACAAAGGGAACTCTACACAGTGTGTGTTTTTTGGTGACTGGCTTTTTCATCATGTTTTCAAGGTTCATACATGTGGTAGCACTACTCCTTTTTATTGCCAAATAATATTCCATTGTATAGATTTACCCCATTTATTTATTCAGCAGCTGACAGACACTTGATTCCTGAGGTGGTCTTGTATTGCTATAAACTTTCCTCTTAGAACGGCTTTTGCTGCATCCCATGGGTTTTGGAGTGTCGTATCTTTGTTGTCATTTGATGCTAGGTATTTTTTTAATTTCCTCTTTGATGTCTTAAGTGATCCATTGGTTGTTTAGTAGCATGCTGTTTAGTCTCCATGTGTTTGTGTTTTTTGCAGTTTTTTTCTTGTTGTTGATTTCCAGTCGTATAGCGTTGTGGTCAGAAGAGATGCTTGAATGATTTCAATTTTCTTAAAGTTACTGAGGTTGGATTTGTAGCCCAGGATATGATCAATCTTAGAGAATGTTCCATGTGCACTTGAGAAGAATGTGTATTCTGCTGCTTTTGGATGAAATGTCCTATAAATATCTATTAAGTCCATCTGGTTTAATGTATCATTCAGGGCCTGTGTTTCCTTATTGATTTTCTGTCTGGTTGATCTGCCCATTGCTCTAAGTGGGGTGTTAAACTCCCCCACTGTGATTGTGTTATTGTTGATTTCTCCTTTTAAGGTTGTTAGCAGTTGCCTTATATATTGTGGTGAACCTTGTGTTGAGTACATAGATATTTGTAATTGTTATATCATCTTCTTGTATTGATCCTTTGATCATTATGTAATGTCCTTGTTTGTCCCTTAAAATAGTCTTCATTTTCAAGTCTATTTTGTCTGTTATGAGTATTGCTACACCAGTGTTCTTTTGATCCCTGTTTGCATGAAATATTTTCTTCCATCCTCTCACTTTCAACTTGTGTGTATCCCTAGAAGTGAAGTGGGTCTCTTGAAGACAGCATATATATGGGTCTTGTTTTTGTATCCATTCAGCCAGTCTATGTCTTTTGGTTGGGGCGTTTAGTCCATTCACATTTAGGGTAATTATTGATATGTATGTTCTTATTGCCATTTTATTAATTGCTTTGGATTTGTTTTTGCTGCTCTTTTTTTCTTTCCTTCTTCTCTTGTTCTTTTCTGCCTAGAGAAGTTCCTTTAGTATTTTTTGTAAGGCTGGTTTAGTGTTGCTGAATTCTCTTAGCTTTTGTTTCTTTGTAAAGCTTTTGATTTTTCCTTCAAATCTGAATGAGAGCCTTGCTGGGTAATCTTGGTTGGAGGTTTTTTCCTTTCATCATGTTAAGTACATCATGTTAGACTGTTGATGCTGAAGATGATGCAAGACATTGGAAATAAACTGGAGGCAGTTTATTTCCCTTCTGGCCTGCAGTGTTTCTGCTGAAAAATCTGCTGATAACCTTATTGGGGTTCCCTTGTATGTTCTTTGTTTCTTTTCCCTAGCTGCTTTCAAGATTTTCTCTGAGTCTTTAATTTTGGTTAGTTTGATTAATATGTGTCTCGGGGTGTTCCTCCTTGGATTCATTTTATATGGTACTCATTGCACTCCCTGGATTTGAGTGAGTGGTTGCTTTCCCATGTTAGGGAAGTTTTTGGCTATTATCTCTTGGAATATTTTTGTCTGTCTCTTTCTCTCTCGCTTCTTCTCTGGCACCCCTATAATATGGATGTTGGTGTGTTTCACGTTGTCCCAGAGTTCTCTGAGACTCTCTTCATTTGTTTTCAATCTTTTTTCTCTTTTCTGTTCCACATCTGTAATTTCCACTAATCTGTCCTCCACCTCGCTTATTCGTTCTTCTGCCTCCTGTATTCTGCTATGGCTGCTTCTAGCGAAGTTTTTATTTCAGTTATAGTATTTTGCATCTCTTCTTGTTTAAGTTTTATATCTTATATCTCTTTGGTCAGTGTTTCCTGTAAGTTATCCATCTTTGCCTCCAGTTTATTTCCAATGTCTTGCATCCTCTTCAGCATCAACAGTCTAAAGTCTTTTTCCTGGAGGCTGAGAATCTCCTGATCACTTAGCTGTTTTTCTGTTTTTTTTTTTTTCCTTTATCCCTCATCTGAGTTATAGTCCTCTGTCTTTTCATTTGTATAGGTTTTTGGCATGGTGACCTTTTTACAGATAATAGAGTTGTAGCCTCTGTTACTTCTGGTGTCTGCCCCCCTGTGGCTGAAGTCAGTATGGGGGCTTAGTGTAGGCCTCCTGATGGGAGGGGCTGATGCCTGTCCCCTGGTAGGAGGAGCTGATTCTAATCCCTCTTGTGGGTGGGGCTTAGTCTCTGGATGGGATTAGAGGCAGCTGTGTCCTGAGGGGTCTTTAGGTAGCCTATTTACTGAGGGGAAGGGCTGTGATCTGGGTTGTTGTTTGCCCTGGGGCTTCTCAGCAGCTGACTGATGGGTGGGGCCAGACTTTCCCAAAATGGCCACCTCCAGAGAAAGGCTTGGCTGCTGCTGAATATTCCCAAGAGCTTTGCTTTCAATGTCCTCCCTCACAACAAGCCACGTTCACCCATGTTTTCCCAGGATGTCCTCCAAGAACTGCAGTCAGGTTTGACCCAGATTCCTATGGAGACCTCACTCAGCCCTGGGACCCAGTGCACGTGAAAGTCTGTGTGTGCCTTTTAGGAATGGGGTCTCTATTTCCCCCAGTCCTGTGGAGCTCCTTTGCACAAGCCCCACTGGCCTTCAATGCCAGATGCTCTGGGGCTCTTTCTCCCCGTGCCAGATCCCCACACGAGAGAGTTTGATGTGTGGCTCAGAACTCTCACTCCTGTAGGTGAGTCTCTATGAACCAGTTAGTTTCCAGTCTGTGGGGCTTCCCACCCAGGAGGTATGGGGTTGTTTATATCACAAAATCGCCCTCGCCCCTCCTACCTCTTGATGTGTCCTTCTCTTTTTCTTCTGGAGTAGGATATCTTTTTTAAGGTTTCCAGTCCATTTGGGTGAAGAGTGCTCAGTCTTTAGTTGTGAATTTTGTTGTTTTTAGGAGAGAAGTTGTGCTCCAGTCCTTCTATTCTGCCATCTTAATCCCATCTCCCAGATACTTGAGTTGTTTCCACTTTTTGGCTATTATGAACATGTACGTAAAATCTTCTGGGTAGTGTATGTTTTTATTTCTCTTAAGAATGAAAACTCTCTGTTTAACTGAGGAGCTGCCAAACTGTTTTCCAAAGAAACTCTACCATTTTATATTCCCACAAGCAATGTAATTGGATTTCAGATTCTCCAGATCCTTACTGACACTTGCTATTGTCTGCCTTTTTGAAAACAACTATCCCAGTGGGTAGTGATAGCTCACTGTGGTTTTGATTTGCATTTCCCTAATGCCGAATGATGTTGAACATTTATCACGTAAATCTCATATTTACGTGACTTTTGGCTATTTCTTATATCTTCTTTGAAGAAAGATCTTCAAATCTTTTGTCTGTTTTTAAATTGGGTTGTCTTTTTATTCTTCAATTGTTAGAACTCTTTATTCTGGATGCTAGTTCCATATCAGGCTTATTTATTTATTCATTTTTTTTTGTCTTTTGTCTTTTTAGGGCCTCACCTGCCACATATGGAGGTTCCCAGGCTAGGGGTCTAATCGGGGCTGTTGCTGCCGGCCTACACCCAGAGCCACAGCAATGCCAGATCCCAGCCGAGTCTGCCACCTACACCACAGCTCATGGTAACACTGGATACTTAACCCACTGAGCGAGGCCAGGGATAGAATCTGAAACCTAATGGTTCCTAGTCAGATTCGTTTCTGCTGCACCGAGACGAGAAATCCCCATATCAGGTTTATTTATTTATTTGTTTATTTATTGTCTTTTTAGGACTGCACTTGGGGCATATGAAGGTTCCCAGGCTAGGGGTTGAATTGGAGCTGTAGTTTCCAGCCTACACTAGAACTTACAACAATGCCAGACCCTTAACCCACTGAGTGAGGCCAGGGATTGAACCTGCATCCTCATGGGTGCTGGTTAGATTCGTTTCTGCTGAGCCATTTTGGTAACTCCCCCTTATCAGGTATACATAATTTGCAAATATTTTCTCCCATCCTGTGTGTTTTTTCTTTCTTGATAGCATCATTTTCAGCACAAAAATTAATTCTGATGTTGTCCAATTTATCCATTTATGCTTTCATTGGTTGTATTTTCCTGAGCCATATCTTAAAAAAAACCATTGCCTAATCCAATATTTTGAAGACTCATACCATTTTTAAAAAAGGTCTTATAACTCCAAATTTTACATTTTGGTTTATGATAGATTTTGATTTAATTTTGGTGTTTGATGAAAGGAAGGGTCTAAGTTTATTCTTTTGCATGTGGAAATCCAGTTATAGCCCTTTTTCTTTTTTTTTTTTCTTCCCTTTTTAGGGCTGCACCCATGGCATATGGAGATTCCCAGGCTAGGGGTCTGATTGGAGCTACAGCTGCTGGCCTATGCCAGAACCCCAGCAATGCCAGATCTGAGCCTCATCTTCAACCTACACCACAGCTCACAGCAATGCCAGATCCTTAACCAAGTGACCAAGGCCAGGGATCGAACCCGAAACCTCATTGTTCCTAGTTGGATTTGTTTCTGCTGTGCCACAATGGGAACTCCTGCTTTTTTGATTTTTAGGGGCACAGGTGCAGCATATGGAGGTTCCCAAGCTAGGGGTCAAATAGGAGCTGCAGCTGCCAGCCTACACCACAGCTCATAGCAATGTCAGATCCTTAACCCACTGAGCAAGGATAGGGATCGAACCCGTGTCTTCTTGGATACTAGTTAGGTTCGTTTCCACTGAGCCATAATGGGAACTCCCACTTGTTTGTTGAAAAGACTGTACTTTCCCAATTGAACAGTCTTGGCACCCTTGCTGAAAATCATTTCACCATTATTTATGGGCTCTCAACCCTATTATCCTTATGCCACACTGTCTTGATTATTGCATCTCTGTAGTAAGTTCTGAAACCAGAAAGTGTGACTCTTTCAACTTTGTTCTTTCTCAAGATTGTTTTGGCTATTCTGGATCCTTTACAGTTTCATATGAATATTGTGAACTAACCCCCCCATTCATGTGCTGAAGCCCCAACTCCCATTTGACTATATTTGGAGACAGAGAATTTAGAGAAGTAATTAAGGTTAAATGAGGTAATAAGGATGGGGCCCTGATCCAAAAGCATCATTGTCATTATAAGAACAGAGGTGCAAAGATTTCTCTCACTCTGTGCATGTGGTGTGGTGTGTGTGTGTGTATGCGTGTGTGTGTACACAGAGGAAAGGCCATGTGAGAACACAGTGAAAAGACAGCCATCTGAAAGCCAGGAGGAGAACCCTCCCCAGAAACTGCTTTTGCCAGCACCTTGATCATGGACTTCTAACCTCCAAACCATGAATAAATGTTGTTTAAATCAGACAGCTGTGGCATCTTGTTATGGCAGCTCTAGCAGACTAACATGCTGCCTTTTGATTTAGTTAATGCACATGTGAGCTATCATCAGGCTGGCTGGATTTGTGTCTGCTGTTTTACTTTTTGTATTCTCTACATCTCATGGCCTTGTTCCAGGGCTGGTAGGCTGCCTTACAATGTCTCTCTAATATCTTCTCTTCCTGCTCTAACATCTTCAACTTTTAGCTTCCAGCAAACAGACAAGGAAACCAGTCCAGCTCTACTCCCAGGTCGCATTCTGGCCAGTGGGAAGGGTGGGAAGGGGAGAGGGGAGGACACAGTTGTCTTTCTAAGACGTAACCTGAAAGTTGCATTGTTACATTGTCTAGACCTTGGTTACATGGCCATGCTGACTGCAAGAAGAGCAGGGGACCAGCTAAAATCCAGGGTCCTATTATTAAAGAAGAGAGTTCTGTGTATTGATTCACTGGTGCCACACCCAGTATGTGCCAGGCTTTTGTGCAGCTTATGGGGACATTGAGCAGAACCAGATGAGCCCTTTTTTGGGACATCAAGTAGAAATTACCCCACGAACTGCATGTTCCTGTACAGGTGCTGGCCAGCGTCTGCTTCCTACCTGGTGCCCAAGGTTGACCTTCCCGAGATACAGCTGTGGAAGGTCATCTCCTTCACCATCACCTCTGCCGGATCAGGAGTGGATGCCCAGCCCCAAAACCAAGGGGCGACTTTGCTCTTGATTCAGGGAATGGAGAGAAAGAGTGAGCTTGCTGAGTGCCTCCTCTGTGCCAGGCCTCAGGCCACCCGTTCTCTGTCCCTGCATCTTCCTCCACATATACACGAGTGCACACATGCATCCCCCCCGCCACACACATATAGCTGACAAGTAGCTGCCATTGTCCTTATTTCACCGGTGAAAAGAGGTTCGAAGTTGACCCATGTGAGCAGAGGTGGGGCAGGAACGCAGCACAGACACTGCTTGCTGTGCTCTCACTGCCCCATTGCCCAGAGCCGTTTGTGCTGAGAGGCATATGAGGCCATGGGCAATGCGTGACTGCAGCTGTGTCTGGTATGCTTGGCGGGGCTGGGGCGGGTGGGAGCAGTTGGCCTTTGCCGTGAGCTTGCTGTCAGCCTCTCTGATGCTTTGAATAAATAGCATGCTAATTAAATTCAGAGAGAATATTAAGTTGAAAGGGAGAACAAACACCAGCCAGAATAAAGGAAAGAATTCAGTGGCATCTCAGAGGTTATGAAAATGGGCTGAAAACAATAAAGTGAAATTCAAGCTTAAAAACAAATTAGATGAGGGACTTACCAGGTGCCAGGGGCGTAGACAGGGTGGGAAGAGTGAGGAGGTGTGGAGGGAACATTACCCAGGCCTTGATGTAGGTCTACTTATGACCTCGTGGCAGAGACAGAAACTAACTGCAGCCCTGGACATGCTCTGTGGCAGGAAGGAGGGGAGCCTCATCATTGCTCAGGGGCTTCATGGAGAAACAGAGCAGAGTGTCTTGAGTAGAGGAAGGGCTGGGGCTCTAAGGCCTTCTAGGACATGCAGTGCTGGGAGGGCCTAGGGAGGCTTGGTGGCTCTTTGAGGCTTCTTTATGCTTTTATTTTTAAAAAAATGTCATTGTTAACATTTGATCTTATTATTTAGAAATCTGCTTTATTATTATTTTTAATTAAAAAAAACTTCTTTGACCACAACTGTGGTGTGTGGAGGTTCCCAGGTCAGGGGTGAAACCCTAGCCATAGCAGTGACTGGAGCTACTGCAGTGATCCTTAACCTGCTGGTCCAACAGGGAGCTCCTGAGACTTCTTTAGAAGTGAGAGCTTTGTCTCACTTTGTCTGCGAAGGCACCTCTCAGTTTACCAGCACTGTCATTGGCAGATTTTTTTTCCCTGTCTGTCATGCTTTCAGCCCTGAATGCTCAGACCCCCTTTCTGTCCCTTAATGATATCTCATGCAGACCTTTTAGATTTCTGGTCAATTCTGTGATTTATAATCAGTGAGAGTGGTTTAAAATTCCAGTCTGAGCCTGATTCAGGCCCCTCCTCTGCTGTCCTGGCAGCGGCCAGGCCTGAGTGCCAGGGGTGGGGGCAGGTGGGGGGGGTGGATGGGTTGAGGGGGAGGTTGTGCTCAGTTGCTTCTCTTTTCCTTCCATCACTGCACAAGGGGCAGCTGACTCTGTTGGCTCCTCCCCTCAGGAGCACCTTTGCATTGGGGAGGGGAAAAGTGTCAACAATTATGAAGGGTGTGAGTTTTTGTCCTAATCACAAGCCAGCATGTTAGTTGCATGGATGTCAGTAAAAGAATGTGACTCTGGGTCAGAGATAAAGGACAGTTTATTACAGCAATGGCCATAACCAGAGCACCAGCACTTTCGTGCCTGCTCCCAGAGCCCTGTTCTCCTAGGACACCAGGAGGACAACCACAGGGTACCTGTGTATTCAGTGAGTTGGGTCACAGGAGAGGAAGCCTCACTTGGCTGCCCACCTCTCAGAACGGGCAGTGAGTGTGAGTAGCCTGCCTCCAGCCCCTGAGTGAGACATGCTCTATTTCATTGGACAACAGGGGTGTCTGCCTTTGCTTTGGAGGACCTTTCCTTTACCTTTCAGAGCTGTTCTCTATCCAAACATCCCTGAAAAGACAGCCTGGACCAAGTGGGCCATCTGGCACCTCACTTTCCAGACAGGCTGAAACGTGCGCCTCCCTCCCGTGTTGCAGCCAAGGGTGGCCAGAGCACTCCCCTGGTCAGGTCAGGTGTCACCTGCTGCAGTAGTTGGCGTGGCGGTGGTGGGGTTTCCTGGGGACAGTGTCTGCCTGCCCTGGCCCTGTCCACCTCGGGGCTCCCTGAGAGAGGACAGCCAGCACTCCCTTCTGGTCAGGGTCCACAACCTACCCGGGGGCAGCAAGTGAGCTTCCACCTGCCCCAGGTGGGCAGCCAGCCTTTTCTCCTCTACCTCTGAGCCACCCTCTCCATGACCTCTGGGAGTTTCGAGTCCCCTTTTCTGCCTCCCAGGGAACACAGAAGCCTGGGAGGGGTTGTACACAAAGCATTCTGTTCTGGTCACTTTAGCATCAGTACGAGCTTTAGGAGGTAGGTTCCCTCCATAAATCCCAAGGGCAGAGGTCAGCACTGGCTTCCATGTTCACCTGCAGCCCCTGACTCCAGGCCATCATCAAGCGCTCCAGGAGCTGTTTGCTAGGACCCCGACTTTTCAGGGCTGGCTCTAGAGGGGCCTCCAAGCTTCTGCCTCCCCCAGCTCCTGGCTAGACAGTCACGTGGTTGGGAATCCCCGTTCACTCCTCATCTTGGCTGGTGGTGGGGGTGAGGGTGGGTACATTGTCCCTCTGTGCCCGGTCTGTCTTGATTACAGTGATGTCCTCTTCCTTCTTTCCACCCTCAAGTTGCCTCCAGCATAGTTGGGGGAGGGGACTGTCAGCTGCGGAAGGGTCAGCCTGCTAGAGTGACTCATGGCTGATTGGGTGACCCGCCTCTGTATTCAGCCAGGATAGGGCACTGGAGCAGTTCGAAAGTCAGGGACCAGTAGCAGATGTGCAAGTAAATGTTCTGATAAATTCACAGGAGGGGGCACTGTCCCTACTGAAAAGCCTGGTTTTGAGGGAGGGGCTGGGGGAGAAGTAGGTCAACAAAGCCCCTGAATGCCAGGCAGCCATCTTCCCTGGAAATTACCTGCCTTGAAAAGTGGGTCATCCTTCATAGCTGGGGCCTGGGGGCTCCCCAAGCTCATTGCTCTGTCCTGTCCCCAACACCCCCCAGAAACAGTGAGAGTGTCCAAGCCTGAATTATTTTTAGCCTCATAAGCTGGTCACATTCTGAGCAGAGGTCTGGGGTGGGCGCTGCATGGTATCCCCAAGCCTCAGAGTTCTGGCTTGGCCCTGGCCCTTGGAGGCCCAGGCCTTGGGGAGATGGTAGCCACAGCGCCCTGTGAATAGAGTCCAGAAGGAGCCTCCTGGGGACCTGGGCATTCCCCAGTCTCAGGCCATCTGCCATCCTGGCCCTCACTGAAAGCCTTCAGGAACTCCGGATCCCCAGTTGGCTGTGATTTGCTCTGAGACCTGGGTCCTGTCGTGCACAGTGTTCTCCCCTCCACGGGATCCATGCTGTGTCCTTTCCATTCCAGTCCATCCAAATGCTCAGGGCTCCCCAGGCCTGCCAGGCGGAACCTGGGTGCACACAGAAGTGAAGGTCTGCCTTCTGTGTCTGCCTGTCACATGTTTGTGTCTATGCTCAACTCTGTCTGGACATCCTGTTTGCTGGCCAGTTCAGGATCCGAGCATCACACATGGACAGCATTTGTTTAAATGCCAGCCTCCTGCCTTGGGCTGGGGCTTCCTGAGTCCTTAAGTCAGAGTGTGGCAGGGATTTCAAAGTTGAGTGTTATACACAAAATCCAGAGGAACAAGGACCTTGTGTACAGCTGGAGAAGTCTGCTCAGTACTCTGTGATGGTCTATGTGGGGAAAATCTAAATAAGAATGCGGGAGTTCCCTTCGTGGCTCAGTGATTAACAAATCTGACTAGGAACCATGAGGTTGCAGGTTCAATCCCTGGCCTCCCTCAGTGGGTTAAGGATCCAGCGTTGCCATGAGCTGTGGTGTAGATTGCAGACGTGGCTCGGATCCTGCGTTGCTGTAGCTCTGGTGTAGGCCGTGGCTACAGCTAGGATTAGACCCCTAGCCAGGGAATCTCCATATGCCGTGGGTGTGGCCTTAGAAAAGACAAAAAGAAAAAAAAAAAAGAAAAAAAGACCAAAAAAGAATATGTGTGTGTGTATACGTGCATGCGTGCGTATGTGTGTGTGTGTATATATATATATATATATATATATAAAACAATTTTACTATATGTGTGTGTGTATAACTGATTCACTTTGCTGTACACCTGAAACTAACACAACATTGGAAATCAACTGTATTTCCTAAAATTAAAAAAAAAGAAGAAAAGATGTGTTTCAGGCAGACCTTATAATGGTCCCTGTGGCATCAGCATGAGAATCTGCAGGGCGTGGGAAACACATGGGGAGCTCCTGGAAATACCTACCTTTCTTCACAGGGGAGAATTCCCCCGGGCGCTGATTTCTGGTCCCAGCAGATATCCTGGCTGACAGCTTCTGTGAAGAGAAGGTGGGTGGGAGAGCTGGCAGCCTTCCTGGGTGGGGGGGTTGGAGAAAGTTCAGAGCTGAGCAAGGAAAACGACATGACCATGAGGTGGCAGTAGCACATGCAAACTGGATTTGGGAGACACTGTGACAAATTGGCATTCGAGGCTGACCCTGCAGAATGAGGACCCCCCCCCCCCCGCCCCGCCCCAGAGGCTGTGGTGCAGGATCACTACCCAGAAGAGGAGGGGGGCAAGGGGGTTCCTGTGAGGGAGGGGGGGGCAGGGCGTTGCTTGTCTGGATGACCTTGGTCAGCAGTCAGGTCGACCAGAGGTCCAGAGGGCGGCAGGATTTTGAGGCCTTACAGCTCCAAGCTTGAACTTATTCACGGCCAGCTGATGGTAAGTGCAGTTTCACAGTGTGCCAAGGAGGCAGGAGCTAAATGGCTAAAACTCTGCTTACTTGGACCATGTTTAAAACAAGTGGGTGTATAAAAGTGTGGGTTTGACGCTGATGGACCTTTAGCCAACGGGTCTCAGAGGGCTGTAAAGAGGCAGTTAACAGAGTCCAAGACACAGAAGCCATCTTTGCTGGTGCAGATCACACCTGTGGTGGAAAGGCTCAGCGGGGCTCAGCATCATCTCTCCTCCTCCTGTTTATGCTGCAGACTCCCCTGGTATGGTCCAGGGAACCCCCCACTTATTTTTTTATGTATTTATTTTTAATTGAAATATAGTTGATATATAATTAGATTAGTTACATTAGTTTCAGGTGTACCACATAGGGATTCGATATTTTTAGAGATTATCTTTTTTTTTTGTCCTTTTAGGGCTGCACCCATGGCATATGGAGGTTCCCAGGCTAGGGAACTGGAGCTGTTGCTGCCGGTCTACACCACAGCCACAATAATGTGGGATCCGAGCCTCATCTGCAACCCACACTACAGCTCACAGCAACGCTGGATCCTTAACCCACTGAGCAAGGCCAGGGATCGAACCCACAACCTCATGGTTCTTAGTCAGATTCATTTCTGCTGCGCCATGATGGGAATTCCTAGAGATTATCCCTAACACTTGTTGGACTTCAGGACATGTTAACACATATTTATGGAGCTCCTACTGTGTGTCTGGTGTGAAATGCAACAATGATTAAGACACAATGTCACCCCTCAAGTGGTTCATGGCTGGTGGGAGTAACAAACCAGGAATGGCAGATTACAGCTCTGATGCACGAGGTCGACAAGGTGGGTGGAAGGGAGTTGTGCCTGGGCAGCAGACGCCACCATGCCCAGGACCATGCATGGCTGAGTCATTTCAGAATTTAGGGTGTAGAGCCAATGGCTCGGGCACAGCGAGTTCAGCTCAGAGGAGACCACTGACTGTGCTGGGTTCAGTGCGTGGTTTGTATCCCACTCCCTCAGCATCTCATAATCCAGGGGGAGGACCTGGGACATGAAGCCTGTGGCTGCCTATTTGTTGCTTCATGGTTCTGCAGCTTTCTGCGGACCACTTTCCTTTCATGAGTGTCGGTGTCTGTTTCTATAAAACCAGGGTAAGAATCTGTGCTTCTTCTGCATGACCTCTAAATGCTGGCACACCCCAGGGCTCATCCTTGGCCACTTCTCTATTTATGGTCTCTCCCAAGGTAAAATCTGGTCTGAAAGTCCTAAATGTCACCTTTGTGCTGATGGTCCTCAAATCTATATCTTCAGCCCTAAGTCCCCAAACTTTCCCTTGAGCTATAGGCTTATATTTCCAGGTACATTCAGGTTCATGCTTCCTTATCTTACACTCGGCACTGGGTGTGTGTTGGAATCCAGAATCTTTAAAGTGTAGAAAGGTAATGTCTCCAGGAAGACTGACAGCAGCATCCTGTAATCAAACAAGATATTGAAATTTCTGCAGTGAAACATGTATATCCACCCTAAATGGCATACAGAATCTGTAAGCTGTCCTATCTTATATCACATCAGGACTTGCTGATGGATAAATTATGAAACACCTTTTGAATTTCTGAGCATTTTGGATTTTGGAATTACAGATAAGGCTGTGGACCTGTACTTTTTCTCCGTTTGTTGTTTGATAGATGCTCCAAACTTAACACAAAATGTAACTTTTTTTTTAAATTTGGAAATTAATTCTCTTTTTATTTTATTTATTTATTTGCTTTTTAGGGCTGCACTTGTGGCATATGGAAGTTCCCAGGGCTGGGATCAAATCAGAGTTACTGTTGCTGGCCTACGCCACAGCAATGCCAGATAACCCACTGAGCAAGGCCAGGGATTGAACCCACATCCTCATGGATCCTAGTCAGGTTCATTAACCACTGAGCCACAATGGGAACTCCTCAAAATATAACTTCTGGTTTTGTCCACCTCCCAACTCAAGGCTTTGCTATTTTCCCATCTCAACATCCACACAATTTTTCAGTTGGCAGAGGGAGGGTTACCCCTTTCCTTCCATTTCTCTCTCCTCACCTCCCATGTCTAACCTATGCGCAGATCTATGAGATTCTCCTGCAAACCAGATCCCAAATCCTCTGCAACTGGTCTTCTCACAGCATCCCTCTTACCTAGCCTCATCCTCAGAAGACTCACTGGTACATCGTGAAATGGTCAGAGGGAACTTTGAAAACTATCAAGCTGTTGGTATCAGTGTTGTGCTGACTCCATCTTGAAAATCTAACAACCAAGTCCTACCAGACCTTGAACATCTGGTCCTGCCTTCTCTGACACCAGCTTGTGCGATTCTACCCTGCAGAGTTCCCACACATCAGCCTGCTGCTTCCTATCTGTTTCCCCAGTGTGCTCAGCCTTCCTGATTTGGAGATTTTGCAATGGGGGTTCCTATAACTGAAATATCTTCCCCAGAAATATGTGTATGTCTGGCTGCAGGAGCCTGGGCTTGGCTGCTTTGCTCCTGTCATCACCCGTCTTAAAGTGTCCTTTCTTCTCTTCCCATAATTCATTCTGTCCCCATTAGATTTTATTATTTTCTTAGTCTTAATGACTTGAGATGCTGCACCATCTATTTGTTTACTTGCTTATGGTTTCTTTAGACATGAAATTTCCTCTAGATGAAGCATTCCCAAGAGCACAGGAGGTGAGGGGACATCGCTAATGTCTAATGCCCAGCATAGTGACCTGCACAAAGCTTGGGCTAAACAAATGTTTGGGGAAGAAAAGAATGAATCATGTAGTAATTCTATTATATTTTTAGTTTTTTTAAGGCACCTCCATACTATTTTCCGCAGTGGCTACACCAATTTACCACCTCAGGCAACCCCAGTCCTAGGCGTCTATCTGGAGAAAATGCTAATTAAAAAAGATACAAACACTCCAATGTTTATAGTGGCATTATTCACAATAGCCAAAATAGCCATGAAAACAACCTAAATGCCCATTGACAGATGAATAGATAAAGAAGCTGTGGTACATATATACAATGGAATATTACTCAGCATAAAAAAGAATAAAATAATACCATTTGCAGCAACATAGATGGGCCTAGATATTATGCATGGAGTGAGGTATGTCAGTGAAAAACAAACCTCATGTGTTATCAGTTGTATGTCGAATCTAAAAAAAAAAAAAAGGATACACATGAACTTATTTGGAAAACAGAAACAGACTCACAGACTTTGAAAACAAACTTATGGTTACCAAAGGGGACAGGTGGGGGGAGGGGTGGACCGGGGGTGTGTGATTGGCATATACACACCAAGGTATATGGAATGACTGGCTAATGCGGACCTGCTACATAGCACAGGAAGCTCTACCAAGTATTCTGTGACAATCTATACGGGAAAAAGAATCTGAAAAAGACTGGGTGTGTGTATGTATAATCAAATCACTTTGTGGTACAGAAGAAATTATCACAACCTTGTAAACCAACTATACCTCAATAAAACTTTAAAAAATGAAAAAAAGTATTCCTTAGGTTTATTAATAACACTACACCATATTCTAGAACGATGTAGCTTTCCATGTCGTGGGATACTCAGGAGCAAACCAAGATGATGGGGGACTAAAGTCTGTCTATACTGTACTCTAGAGGATATCTCTGGAACACAGGGGGTGGGTGAAAAGGATGGGCACAGTAGACATGTAGGCCTTCCCTTATCCATCCATCCATCCATTGATAAGCACTTATGGGGTTTCACCATTGATCGATCAGAGCGTTAACATTGACAGATACCAAAAATAGAAGGAAGGGATGAATACTTCCCCTAAGGAAATTCACAGTTCAGATGGTGGTGAGCTGGGTAGACAGACATAAGTGTTCTAGTATGATGAGCTCTATGGGATAGCCATTGTAGAAGTGCCCAGTCAACCCTGGGTGGGAGTCCTGAAAGGCTTCTAGGAAGAGGTAATGCCTATACTAAGTCCTGTCTAGTCGGTTTGGGCGCCCCAACAAGATGTGATAGACCCAGGGTCTTAAACAACAGAGATTTGTTTCTCACAGTCTGGAGGCTGGATCTGAGATCCAGGTGCCAGCAGATTCTGTGTCTTGTTTGCTCTATCCTCACCTGTTGGAGAGAAGTTTCTAGTTTCTTCCTGTTCTCGGAAGGGCACTAATCCCATCATGGGGGCCCCACCCTCATGACCTCACCTAGACCTAATCACCCCCAATGCCCCACCCCCTGGGGGATCAGTGTTTCAACATATGAACAGTGAGGGGACAAAGGCATGTGGTTCATAACAAGGCATTATTGGGTCAAGAAGATGGGAAAGTAAGTTCTGCAAGGATGGAGTGGTACCTGCATAGCACAGAAGCAAGAGGGAGAAAGGAGTTTGGGAGGCCATGCACAAATGTGAGTGGCGAGTGGGGGACATTTGAGACTGGAAGAGAGGGTGAAGAAACTTGACCTTTATCATCAGACTGTGATTTTAAAAAATTCAATGTAATAGACCATGATGGAAAATAATATGAGAAAGAGAATGTATATATATGCATGACTGGGTCACTATGCTGTACAGCAGAAATTGACACACTGTAAATCAACTATACTTTAATTAAAAAAAATTAAAACAAATCAATGCAGACACAACAGAAACAAGTGGTGGGGCCAGTGGGGAAGCAGGGGGCCCAGTGAGGAGGGTGCTGGAGGGGACTCTGGTCTGGGGTTGGAAAAGGGATGCATTTGAGGAACTCTGGGTAAGTATAGCTTAAGAACCACATGATAGGATGAGGACAAGGTGCATGAGGGCAAGATGGACCTGTGTGGGGCTTTAGGGGGTGTTAGTGCTGTTCTCTGAGTGCAGATCAGAGAAGGAAGAGGTTTAGGGAAAAGGAGTGCTGCTTCCATTGTCATCATGTTGAGCTGGGGACAGAGGCCCAGCCAGCCTGGAAAACCTAGAGGACAGATAGACTTGGACTGGACCTCAGAGGCATGGATTCTGGAATTCACATCATACAGATGGAATTTGGAGTGTCACATGGCAGTCCCTTGACCAGGCTCTCAGATTCAGTCAGCTCGAGAAACTGGGGAACCCCATAAATCACCACATAGATAGCGGAACAATTTTTTAGGCCCTTATTTACAGCGGCTTTCATGCATTACATTTCTAGGGAAATATATGTTCTTGTCACCCAACTGCAAGGGAAGTAAATGAGCCTGAATCACATGAATAAGTTTAAACACCAGCCTGAAATTTAGTGAGCTACTTTGCACCTTTCTCATCATCCTCTTTCTCATTAAAAGTGTGCCATATTCCTTCTGTCTTGGGGTGTAGATTAAAATAGCCTGGTTGTGAGTTAAAAAATGAGAATGGGGAGTTCCTGCTGTGGCACAGTGGGTTAAATATCCAGCATTGCTGCAGCTGCGGTGCAGGTCACATCTGAGGCTCGGATTTGGTCTCTGGCCCAGGAACTTCCATATGCTGTGGGTGCAGCAGAAAAAGAAAAAGAAGAAAAAAAAAAAGGAGAGAGTGCTTGAGAAAGATATAGTCAGGGGAAAAAGTTCTTGCTATGAGATCAAGCAGATTCTTTAGGAGCCTTGCTGAACTGAGGGAACCTGGAAAAAGCCAGGAGATAGAGACTTGGACCCCACCCACCCTGGGCTGGGCCCTGACTTTGGGGTGACCAAGATTTTAGGGCTACACCACTGCAGGAGGCCCTGGTCCATGAGCTGCTTCAGGGCAGTGTCTTATCTCTTGTTTATGCTGTTATCCTGGGGCTGAGTGCCCTGCCCGGTGTATTACAGGCCCTCAGAGAGGTGTGGGGTGAATGAATAAGTGAGTGAACCAGCTAGCATCATCTAGTGATTAGGGATCTGCTTTGAGTCTTGACCTGTTTCCTTCTGGATAAACAGTTGCAGTGAGGGTTAAATGAGATAATACATAATGTGCTTGGTGCCATGCTTGGGGTATGGTAACACTTCAATAATTCAAGCTCTTGCCATTATTGTTACTGTTCCTGGTCTGTTTGGCTGTGGGTCTCTGCAATACGCTGGTTGATCAATCAAGTGAGCTCTGCACACTTCAGCTTCTTCCTTGTGAAATGGCTGTAACTGCTGGCCCTTCTCTCTCTCGACCTGCTGTTGATTACAGGGTGACAGGTAGAGCCGAAAGGGGTCACGCTAGCCTCACTTCTAATCCCAGCCTCTCCTGCACCAGCTGCCTCATTATAGGCTTGTCCTCAGTGGTTCCTGTGGCTCCCATGAGAACAGGGGTGTGAGGTTGAGTCATAGCTGCTGGGAGGGCAAGGAGAGGGGTTGGGGTCAGGAGGCAGCAAACATTTGGTGTGTTAAGAATTGAAGAACTATTAGTCAGGTGTCTTGCCAACATGATTCTGGCCCCATCGAGCTCTTCTTTACTGTATTTCACACCCCATTTCCAAGGCACCCTCTTCTCCCCCTACCTTCAGTGGTTTATGGTGATATCTGTCAAAGTGAGCAGAAGCCCCATCTTCAGGAGTCCTCCAGGAGGCTAGTGGTATAGACCTGGCCTCCAGCCTGTCAGGTGGTTCTGCAGGCAGGTGGGGGAGGTGAGTGTGTCCTGTTCAGGGTTAGGCATTTCCTCCCTCCCCCATCCACCCCCCGCCTGTGCTTGTGCCTATCTCCTGTTTCACACCTGCCAGGTGGGCACCCCTTCCCTCACCCTTCACTACAGATGATGCTCAGTGGTGGCTGAGGTTTGGCTGAGGTTTGGCTGAGGTTTAGCTGAGCTCACCTGAGCAAATACCTGAGGGCACAGCGAAGCAGTTCCATTCTTCTCTGAGCCCATCTCTGCTTCTCCTGGTCAGCCTCTCTCTCCTGCGGCAGCATTAGCTCAGCGAGTGTCTGTAGCTGGTTGGAGACACACTCAAGCTCTCTGGGATTCACTTTCTGATCTGTCCTCAAACGCTTCCTGGCTCTGTGTGCAGGACTGTATGTCATCTGTCTCACTTGTGATCATCGCTTGGCAGAGTGGGATCCAGCTGTGTCCCTGGGATCATGGCAGAGCTGTGTAGCTAGGACCTGGGTCTCCGGGTTCTCTGCCTAGGGTGCAGTGTGAAGAGGCAGGTATGGGGCCCAACTGACTTGGTTTCAAAGGGCAGGGCTCGCTAGCCTGGGGAGGCAGGCGGGTTCAGGTCTTGGGGATATATGGCGGGGGGAGGGGGCATGCTAGGACAGCAAATTGGCAGCGCTGGCAAGAGAGAGTAGAGAAGACAGCAAGCTCAGAACCCCCACCCCTCCCCGCTGAAGCCTCCTGTTGGCATGTCCTGTGCTGGTGGTGGGCTGCATTGTAACTGGATTGTATACGGTGCTGGTGCTGGCCTGTGTGTCCTCCAAAGTGGAACTTTCTGAAGTTGGTGACTGGGGAGAGAGCTTGGTTGCAGGAGTGTAAGGGCAGGAAGTGTTCATTCAGACTGTGGGAACACCCTCACGTGTGTGTTCTGAGGTGGGTGGTATAGCTGAGCCTGGGCAGGATGTGGGTCAGAGTGATTGGACCTCAACAAGTGCATTAAATGCTCAGAATCTCTATTTTCTGTGTAATAAATGTATGCATTCCCTCCGCACTCTTCCTGTGATTACTAAGATAGGGCTGGTGAGTGGATGTTCTAGTAACTAGTGCCTAGTAGGCGCACCATAGTTTTAAGTATCATTTTTTTATGTTACTCTTATGTACCCCACTCCAAATTCAGGAAAAAGAACACCTTCCTTCCCAAACCCTACACTGAATGTTATTAGGAGAGAAAATCATCATTTTCTGTTATCATCCCACCCCTAAATCCCAGGGATTTACGTGCATGCCGTGGGTCTTTGTCTTTTTTTTTTTTTTAGGTTCTCACCTGCGGCATATGGAGGTTCCCATGTTCCCAGGCTAGGGGTTCAATATGAGATGTAGCTGCTGGCCTATAGCACAGCCACAGCAATGTGGGATCTGAGACATGTCTATGATCTACACCACAGTTCATGGCAATGCCGGATCATTAACCCACTTAGCAAGGCCATGGATTGAGCCTACATCCTTATGGATGTTAGTCAGGTTTATTACGCTGTGGGTCTTTGAGATGAAGCTGTCATACTGCAGTTGGTATGGGGCCAGACAAGGGCAGGGCTAAGGAAAAAGGATCGGACTTGCTCTAAACCTGGTCTGTGCTTATTGGCTGCTGTGTCACCTTGGGCAAGACACTTTACCTCTCTGAGCCTCAGTTTCCTCTTCTGTAAAATGGAGATGGTTTTTACTTACTGCTGATATTTTGGGCATAGGTTTCCTAGAGTTGGGTAGAGGTCAACTTTTTCCAAAAAGGCAACCTCACTGGGAGTTCCTATTGTGGAGCAGCAGAAATGAATCCAACTAGTATCCATGAGGATGAAGATTTGATCCCCGGCCTTGCTCAAAGGGTAGGGAATCTGGCATTGGTATGAGCTGTGGTGTAGTTTGCAGATGTGGCTTGGATCCTGTGTTGCTGTGGCTGTGGTGTAGCTGTACACACCTGCAGCCTGGGAACTTCCGTATGCTGTGGGTTTGGTCCTAAAAAGCAAACAATCAAACAAACAAAAAAACAAACGAGAAGAAAAAAGAAAAAAAAAAATCCATTCTCACTGAATCAGATGTCTGTTCCTTTCTCTGTGGTCTCTGTTCTCTTAGATGTAAATGCATCTTTGCCCCATCAGAGCACTTTGGGATTGATTCAGAGCAAAGGAATATGAGAAAAAAGGGCCAAAGGGCAAGGTGGCACCAGGCTGTGGCAAAACCTCAGCCACTGTGGTGACTCTGGGGTGACTTGCATGCCTTTCAGGGTTGTGAGGGCTTCACCTCTGGGTAAAAGCACAGCTTCTCCAGGACTTCTTCCAGGGCTGCTGGGAAGCCACAGCCTTGAGCAGAGCATGGTCCCTGAAGAAGGCGGCCTTCTCTGCTCTACTCGGCCTTCTCCGTAAGGCCTTGCCAGTGCTGTTGCAGGATCATATGGGTGATGGGAGGAGAACGTGGCTCCCTTGGGTGGGAGAGCTCATCCACTCAGGCCAGGCTGGGCTGCCACCAGAGCTCATTTCCAGGGGCTTCCAGAGCCCTGTGTAGGAGGACAGATGAGTCAACTTTCTAGACCAAGGCCAAAGCATGAGCTTCCCCTTCGAGTCTTAAAATGCTTAAAATGGGCCCAGACAGCGAAGGTTTGGTACAGTTGCCCACCTGAAATGTGGGGTCCAAGTGTGGGTTTTATTTTTCTCATTTGCAGGTGGGGGTGGGCAGGGACTGCCTGTTCTTTGGAGTCTTATCACTCCCAGAAGAGGATTTATCCCCACTTCCCTTCCTGAAGTGTGGGCGAAAGGGAGGAAAACATAGAAACACACACAAAGTCATGCGTCTCTGTGAGGAAAAGAGAAGGTGATAGCAGAGAGCCAGGGAGGTGGGAAATGTAAGAAAATGGAGAAACGCTCTCAGAGGAAACTAGCAGAAGGAGAAAAAGCTCCCCTCACTGTCGGGCTGCTGCGAGGATAAGATTTTTCCATCTCATCAGGGTGGCCGAGGAAGGTCACCTTGTGGCTGGGCCCCTGTAGCTGGGGAGGGTCTGGGCAGCCAGGCAGACAGAGGTGGAGACGATAGGAGTGATTGAGGGGGCGGAAGACCAGCACAAGAGCCCTGTACCTTCAGTGGCTGTGGGGACAAGTGCAGGTGCATGAGGTCATGGGTCCAAGGGCAAAGTGAAACAGAAGAAAGATACGCCCACCCTGGCACAGCTACCTGAGTGATGTTAGCTTGGGTCCCAGGGAGGGGCTGGTGTGGGCGGGCCCGAGGGGTGACTTTCAGGGTCAGATGGAGTAATTGGCAGGCCCCAGGGTGATGGGCGGGGCCCAGAGGAGTGATCAGAAGGGCCCTGGCTCAGGTCTTCTGGAACCACTGATCCTTAAAAGGGGCAGAGAGCATCTTAACCCAGAATGTAGCCACTCCCCAGATGCTCACCAGCTGTGCTGCCCCCAGCGCTAGTGGGTAGATAGTGGATGCTTGCCATTCAGTGGAGCTGAGTCCTTTTGGCTAACAGACTGTGGACTGTCCCTGCACAGGGACCCAGATCCACCCATTTTTCTTCCTAAGGTGGACCATTCCCAGGGCTTGGAGCCTCTCCATGAAAGATTTCCAGCTCTATTATATTTTGGAAAATGGCTTTTAGTTAAAAAACAAAATGAACTGTTCTATTATTATGCGATAGAACTTGCTGGGCCCACAATTGCTTGAGGATTGACTTGTCCTGGTCCCCTGTTCTGCAGCTTGTGTCTCCAGGTCTGCATTCTCCTCCCTGGGCTGTCCCTGCACCCCGAGGCATCCAGTGGCTCTTGGTAAAGCCTTCCTTCCTTTATGTATCCAGAGAGGGGCTCTGCTGGCTCTAGGCAGAAATGACTGGGGCACACGGTGTTTTTTGCCTCTTTGAAACATTGGAATTTGTGGCCAAGAGGAAACTCTCTATTAATCCTTTTCTATAGTCTTCAGAACTTTTCTCCTTCTAAAAAGGAAACTTCTTCTAAAGGCATCAGTGATGTAATTGAACAGACCAATGACAAAGGTCTTTAATAGAAGAGATTCTTATTAGAATCCAGGGATCTTGCGCTGACAGAGCGTGTCTCTTCTTTCACCTAGATATGACCCTGAGTTGCCTCAATTTTAATTCTTCAGATGGTGCAGATATATTTTCCCTGTGTGTGTGGGTGGGAGGGGCAAGTGGCAGAGACAGCTGAATGGTCTCGGGTTTGCAGGAGACACAGCTAGACACCTTGAGCCACCTCCCCTCTGGAGATGTGGGGTGTGGCCAAGTGAGGGGGATCTTAGCCGTGGAGGTGACGTCACCTCCATGACTCAAACTCCACTCTTCTCATGCCCTTTTCCCTTCCTGGTGGGCAGATCAGAGGTGACCTGGAGGTGCCTCCTCAGGTTGGGTTCCCTGGAAGCAGACCGAGGTGGAAACCTGTGTATAGGGTGTGTTTGGAGGATCCATCATGTGAGGACTGCAGGGCTGCACAGAGGTGGGTTCAGCTGGGTTCAGTCCCAGCAGAAGCCTCAGCAGCACCCCCTTCCCCTGGGCCTCTCTGAAGCTGGACTGGTTCTTCAGAAACACCCCAAGTGAAGGAAAGGGGGCCTTTGTCCCCCAAGTCGCTGGTTGAGAAGTGGCCTTTCTCCAGGGGGATCACTCAGGGGAGGCAGAACTTCCTGGCATCACCCCAAGAGTGTCTGGCTAGGGGAACCCTCAGAGAAGATGCCAGACAGCGCTCAGGCCTGAGAGGACCTGGGGGCACCTCTGCACCCACTGCAGTGACCAGGAAGCCTGACTGGGCAGAGCTATGTGGTCAGAGTGCCTGAACACCTGGTCTCATTAACTCTCATGGGGGTGGGTTGGGGGGAGACACCTACCACTCTAACCTTTAATTTTGTAAATATCCCATGGAAAGATAAGTCTGTCATACAGAGGGGCAACTGCAGAGAATAGTTTGGGAACCCAGCCAAGGAGGAAGCTTTAGGAAGAAAGCCTGCCGGTGTCCAGGGACTGCCATCTGCGGCTGCCCCCATGGCCAGGCTTGGGAACCCACACACGGTTGGTTCTCCTTACCTCTTATTTTTCACAAGTTAGGTGTTTGGCAGTGCTCGGTAGTCTTAGCTCCTGCGTTTCTTATGATGTGAGCGTCTGTAGCTCTAAAAACATGCCTAACTCCATAGTTCTCTGTTTATTTAGCATTTCTTTCTATTTCCTGCTGTGGAAGGTTAAATATTTAGCTCTCAAACATCAGGCCCTGTGTCAGTCTCCCCCTGTCCCCCTCATATCAATAAAGTTAAATCATAATTTTTTGGTTAAGTCAGTATTCCCTTCTTTACTACTATGATTATGTAAATACTGTCCAGAGCTAATGAAACATGTTCTATAATTACATTCCATTTCTTGTGCAGTGTTTAACTTTTCCAGGAGTTAATTATTGACTTAGAAATTGATTAGTCTTCTATGTGTTTGTGACTAATTCTTCCATATCTTGAGCTGCCTGCAGCCTCTCTCAATCTGGCCTGGCAATGAGATGCTCTGTTCCCTCCTGGCAGCCTCTCTCTCTCGGAGCCCTGCAGCCCCAAACATCCATCTGGATGGGTCGCCGCAGGCCACCTACACAGCTGTCTCCCAGGGACTTCGTTTCCTTTCCTTATCTGAGCTTTACAAAGGCCTGAGAAAATGTCTGAGATGTGAGAAAAAATTATTGGCTCCAAAAGTAAAATTGCAAATTAGAAATAAATAAACATTTAATTAAATTGCATGCTATCGTGTCAACTAGTCAATTGCAACTCAGCTCAACTCAGATCTCTGACTCTGATCCAACCTGTGCACATGGCTGGGTCTGGAGAAATCTCTGGAGGTACCCACAATGCAGTTCTCCAGCTCCTTCACCAGGAGGAGCTGCTGCGGAAGAAGGAAAGACTGCAAATGTTTGCTGCCTATTCACAGTTGTCCTCGTAGAGACAGCTACCTAAAGGGAAGCCCAGACTTTTGGAGTTAACTATTTATTATTCCCATATCTTACTCCTTGCTTCATTTTCTCACCTGCCACTGTAACCAACCTCATGTCTCTGGTGTGATCCATCGTGCAGTTTCTTTCTTTCTTTTTCTATCTTTCTTTCTCTTTCTTTTCTTTTCTTTCTTTCTTTCTTTCTTTCTTTCTTTCTTTCTTTCTTTCTTTCTTTCTTTCTTTCTTTCTTTCTTTTTTCTTTCTTTTCTTTTTTCTTTCTTTTCTTTCCGTTCCTTATCCTTCCTTCCTTCCTTCCTTCCTTCCTTCCTCTCTCTCTCTCTCTCACTTGCTTGTTTGCTTGCTTTTTAGGGCTCCACCTGCAGCATACAGAAGTTTCCAGGCTAGAGGTCAAATTGGAGCTAGAGCTGCTGGCCTACACCACAGCCACAGCAACGTGGGACCCAAGACTTGTCTGCCAGCTTCATGACAGCTCATGGCAACACCAGATCCTTAACTCACTGAGCAAGGCCAGGGATTGAACCTGCATCCTCATGGATACTAGTCAGATTCTATTCTGTTGCACCACAACAGGAACTCCCATTGTGCCCATTTCCCAGCTCTATTCTTTATCTTTCCTCCTTAGACAAGAGACTCTACAAATGATCCTGTGGATGTCAACTTTGTTGACCAAAGTGGCTTCCAGCCCCTCCCTCCTCCTGGCTCAGCTCCTCTTTGGCCTTCAGGTGAGGTTGAATGAAGAGAGCCCTCTTTCTACTTGTTCATTCCAGTGAGTGAGGAGCTTTGTCACATGCAATTCTGGACATCTTCCTTTGCTCTCAGATGCATCTCTCCCCGTCTCCATCTTGCTTTCATTTTTAGGAAGGTTTCAGTCACAGTATGTGACCTCATCTGGCCCCTCCTGCCCTCTGCTTCCATTTGGATTTGGCCAGTGGGGGCTCAGCAGGAGACCTGCAGGCAGGGTCAGAGTGAGAGTAGGGATGCTCCCTTCGGTTGACCCCAAATAACTCCACTCCCTCTCCTTACCAACTGGCCATGTATCTGTTTCTAATGTGATAAAAAGTCACAGACACGAGACTTTTTTGTAGATGATTGCATGGTTGCTCAACCTCAGGAAAGAAAGAAATGCCACAATCTTCCTGTAACTTAAAATTTTCATTTTGTATCTCCCTTTAGCTGAGAATATATACGTGATTTCAGTCAAATTGGTCTGCTTTCATTGGTCAACCCACTTAACTTGGGTTTGAACCTAATTTGGGGGCGGGTTGGGGTTTATAAGCTTGAGAGTTAAAAGGTCTCGGTGTTATCTGCCCATAACAGCCCTATGGAGATGCCTCTGGCTCTACCTAGTCTTCATGGTCAGTCGACTGTGGCCACTCCCGACAAGTGATCTGGTGCTGAGTCACTCTTTGTGGTTTCCAGGATACTTCAGACCTCCTCTGCAACCTTCTTCTCTGTGACCTTGACCTCACCTTGGGGCTATGCTTCGAAGGGAGCAGATTGTCTGCTCAGCTCTTGATCATCTCAAACTTAGCTGAGGATTTAATTTTTCTCCCAGGAGGGAGCAGGCTTTCTCTCTTACGGACTTCAAGAATCTCAGTCCTTCCCCTACAGCAGGAAGCTCCTTACTAGTTTGTGGGGCAGGGGATGGAAAACCCCGATCCACGCCTTCCTTGTTACCAAGTTTGAAGATTGAGTCCCAGGCCCTGCAAAGTGGCAGTGCTGTCACACTACCTTTCCTGGTGGCTTATGACAGGCTAGGTACTATGTATTGCTCATTTAGTCCTCACAAGCCCAGTGAATTACTGTGCATAATTATCATCACTTTTTGGACGAGAAAACTGAGAATGGGGATCTTGGTGGCCTAAGTTACAGAGTTAATAGTTGAAAAAAGCAGTATTTGACTGTAGTTTTACCTGCTTCTAAAGTTGGCTCTCAACTATCCTGCCTTTGTATTACCTGCTCTGATTAATGCAGTGGAGGAATGGGGTGGTAGGGTCAGTCAGTGATGGCTTCAGTAGTGAGGTGACAACAATAGTGATAAAAAATGGTGATGATGAAATACACTAAAGACTAACACCAGAAGATAAAGTCTGCGTGCCAGGAACCCCCCAGGGCTTCTGCACCTCACTTCCCTCCACATTTTTGGAAGACTGAGTCATGCAGTTAGGAGGGTGTCTTGCAAAAAGCAAATTAAACAGTTCCCACTGCTCCTACTACCCTCAATTTTAATTCAATTAAAGTACTGTTTCTTTAGTACTTGCTCTTAGCTGTGCCAAGACTTTATTCAAAAGTCACTCTAGAGTTGATCTGCAAAAGATTTCTGTTGAGTTCGTATAGCTCAATATATAAATCAGTCCAATAAAAATGTGTAGAAGATCTAAATAGACATTTCTCCAAAGTAGACATACAGATGACCAATAGGCATGTGAAAAGATGCTCATCATGGCTAATTATTAGAGAAATGCAAATCAAAACTACAGTGAGGTGCCTCATCACACTAGTCAGAATGGCCATCATTAATGTCTATAAATAACAAATACTGGAGAGGGTGTGGAGAAAAGAAAACCCTCTTCTCCCTTGTAAATGTAAATTGGTGGCAACCACTATGGAGAACAGTATGGAGATTCCTTAAAAAACTAAAAACAGAACTGCTATATGATCCAGCAATCCCATTCCTGGGCACATCTCCAGAAAAGGCAAAAACTCTAATTTGAAAAAAATACACACACCCTAATATGCATAGCAGCAGTATTTACAATAGCCAAGACATAGAAGCAACCTAAATTTCCAAGGACAGATAAATGAATAAAGAAGTGTGGTACACACACACACACAAAATGGAATATTAGCCATAAAAAAGAATGAAATAATGCCATTTGCAGCAACATGGATGGATCTAAAGATTATTATACTAAATGAAATGTCAGACAAAGATAAATATAATAATATATCACTTATATTTGGAAACTAAAAAAAAATGATGCAAAAGAACTTACAGAACAGAAATAGACTCACAGACATAGAAAACAAATTTATGGTTACCAAAGGGGAAAGGGGGAAGGGATAAAGTAGGAGTTTGGGATTAACAGATAAATACTACCATATATAAAATAGATAAACAATCAGGACCTACTGCTATAGCATATTGAACTATATTCAATACCATGTAAAAATGTATAATGGAAAAGAATCTGAAAAAGAATATCTTTCTATTTATCTATTTTTCTATCTATCTATCTACCTACCTCACCTGGTGTACACCTGAAACCAACGCAATGTTGTAAATCAACTATACTTCAGTTAAAGAATTCTGTTGAATTGGACATCAGAAAAATGATGGAATAGGCAGCTCCAAGCTCTTGTTCCACCACATAAACATTGAAAAACAAGTGAAAACTTGGAGTTCCCATCGTGGCACAGAGGAAACAAAACTGACTAAGAACCTTGAGGTTGTGGGTTTGATCCCTGGCCTCAGTCAGTAGATTAAGGATCCAGCATTGCTGTGAGCTATGGTGTAGGTCTCAGACGTGGCTCAGATATGGCATTGCTGTGGCTCTGGCATAGGCTAGCATCAGCAACTCTGATTATACCCCTAGCCTGTGAACCTTCATATGCTGTGGGTGCAGCCCTAAAAAGACAAAAGAAAAAAAAATGTAAAAACTTAAAGAACCAACTTTATTGGAATTCTGGAAAAAATAATTAACTGCTTACAGCAACTAAGTAAATACTAAATCAAGAAAAAGGCAACTTAAAAATATTCCTGGTACTCAAGAAAATACCTATCGAAACACTAGCTGGCCACAAACTAAGAAATAGAGACTCCATTGACCATACAGGACAGATAATACAATCTATGAAAAGATTGTTTGGAAAAGTCACCAAAGAGAGTATTAACAATCAAGAAAACCCAAAGGGAACCCTCCTGCACTGTTGGTGGGAATGAAACTGGTACAGCCACTATGGAGAACAGTTTGGAGGTATCTTAGAAATCTATCCATAGAACTTCCATATGACCCCGCAATCCCACTCTTGGGCATCTATCCGGACAAAACTCTACTTAAAAGAGACACATGCACCCGCATGTTTTCGCAGCACTATTCACAATAGCCAGACATGGAAACAACCCAAATGTCCATCAACAATGATTGGATTCAGAAGATTGATATATACACACAATGGAATACTACTCAGCCATAAAAAAGAATGCCATAATGCCATTTGCAGCAACATGGATGAACTAGAGAATCTCATACTGAGGTGAAGTAAGTCAGAAAGAGAAAGACAAATACCATATGATATCACTTATAACTGGAATCTAATATCCACACAATGAACATCTCCTCAGAAGAAAGAAAATCATGGACTTGGAGAAGAGACTTGTGGCTGCCTGCTGGGAGGGGGAGGGAATGGGAGGGATCAGGAGCTTGAGCTTATCAGACACAACTTAGAATAGATTTACAAGGAGATCCTGCTGAGTAGCATTGAGAACTTTGTCTAGATACTCATGTTGCAACAGAAAAAAGGGTTGGGGAAAAAAATGTAATTGTAATGTATACATGTAAGGATAACTTGGTCCCCTTGCTGTACAGTGGGAAAAAAAAATGTGAAAAAAAAAATCAATTGACTGTAAATGCGAAGGTCTATTTGTGGACCATCAACTCTGTTCCACGGATATTATGCCAGTACCAGACAACCATAATTACTGAAAGTATGTAACAGGTTTCTGCATAGTGTGGCTCAAGTTTTCTGATTCCTTGCTTATATTTACTCTATTTTGTCTTACTCTAATATAATCACTCTAGCTTTCTATGGTTTTTATTTGCACACTATATCTTTTTACATCCTTTTGCTTTCAATCAATTTGTATATTTGAAAATAAAGTCTGTGTCCAGTAAAAAAAAAAATAAATAAAAATAAAAAAGAATTGCTCAGTAAAAAAAAAAAAGAAAATCAGTAAAGAAATCAATATCAGTCTGGAGTCTGCAAGAGTTGCAAAATAAATTGATGGCTTCCCTTAAAAAAAAAAGAAAAAAAAGAAAAAAAAAAAGAAAACCCAGAGAACCCCGAAGCAAAGAGAGAATTTAATTACCACAGTTACTGTGGTATAATTCTGAAATGTTCAGTATTCAACAAAAAATGTATAAGGCATTCAAAAAAAACAGGAACAATGACCCATTGAAGGAATAAAATAGTACAAAGAAATCATCCCTGAGGAAGGCTAGACCTTGAACTTACTAGACAATGATTTTAAAACAATAGTCTTAAATATGCTCAAAGAGTAAAAGAAAAACATGGACAAATAACTAAGGAAATCAAGAAGTGAAATAAGAAAAATAAAAACATGAGTAATGTGATATAAACTGTTAAAAAACAAATTCTAGACTTGAAAATTACAATGATGGGAAAGGAAAACAAACTAAAAGGGTTCAACAGCAAATTTCATAGGCAGAAGAAAAGATCAGTGAACTTGAAGATAGGACAATTGAAATAATCAAATATGGGGAACAAAAAGAAAAAGAGTGAAGAAATACGGACAGAACTCAGGGGATGTGTGGGACACAATCAGGGAGAATTTATGCTTTATGGAAGTCCCAGAAGGAGAAGGCAAAGAGAAAGAGACAAAAAGAATATTTGAAAAAATAGTATTTTGTCCATCAAAGGATATTATCAAGAGCAGGAAATGACAAATTACAGAATGGGAGACAGTGTTTAGGAATCTGACAATGGTATACTATATAGAATTTGTCCACACAGGACAAATAACCCTAGTTGTTTGTAAAAACAATTGGGAAAAATGAGTAAATGATTTCCATAGGACTTTTTCTTCCTTCCTTCCGTCGCTTCCTCTCTTCTTTGCTTCTTCTTTCTCTTTTTTTTCTCTTCTCTCCTTTCTTTCTTTTGCTTGCTCCATGCCCGTTCTTCGCGGCGTCCTTTCGTTCCAGTCAGTCTCGCCTTCTCGCCAATGGCCGCGCGGGCGGCTAGGAAGGATGACGGGAGTGCTTCCCCGTGAGTTCTTTGCTTGTCGGTTAAATCTTTCTTTCTTTCTTTCTTTCTTTCTTTCTTTCTTTTCTTTCTTCTTTCTTCCTTCTTCCTTTCTATCCTTCTTTCTTTCTTCTTTCTTTATTCTTTTCTTTCTTTCTTTTCTTTCTTTCATTTTAGGGCCTCACTCATGGCATATGGAAGTTCCAAGGCTAGGGAGTCAAATCAGAGCTATGGCTGCTGCCATATAACACAGCCACAGCAATGCCAGATCTGAGCCATATTTGTGACTTACACCACAGCTCAGGGCAATGCCAGATCCTTAACCCACTGAGTGGGGTCAGAGATCGAACCCACATCCTCATGGATACTAGTCAGATTCATTTCTACTTGCACCACAATGGGAACTCCATGCATAGGCATTTCTTAAAAGAAGATATATAAATGGTCAAGAAGCACATGAAAAGCTGCTCAACATCATTAATCATTAGAGAAAGGCAAATCAAACCCACAATGAGCTACCACTGCATACCCACTAGGATAGCTATGATTTTTTTTTTAAAGGAAAACAAGTGTTAGTGATGATATGGAGAACTGGACCCTTTACACTGCTGGTGGGATGGTGCAGCCATTGTGGAAAACAGTTTGGCAAGTCTTCAGAAAGCTAAACATAAACTTTCTCTATGACTCAACAATTCTACTCCTCCATATATACCCCAAATAACTGAAAACAAGAACTCATACCAATAATTGTATGACAATGATCATTGCAGCATTATTCACAATAGCCAAAATGTGGAAAAAACTCAAGTGTCCATCAACAGATGAATGGATAAGTTAAATGTGATATATACATGTGATGGAATATTTTTCAGCCATAAAAATTGAATCTCTAGCGCATGTGATAACATAGATGAATCTTGAAAACTTTACGCTAAGTGAAATAAGCCAGACAAAAAATGATGAGCATTGTATAATTCCACTTATATGAATTATCTTGAATAGACAAATTCATAGCGACAGTAAGTAGATTAGAGTTCACCAGGGGCTGGGTGTAGGGAAGAATGAGGTTATTGCTTGATGGTTACAGAGTTTCACCTTGGGATGATGAAAAAATTTTGGAAACCTATGGTGGTGATGGTTGCACAACAATGTCAAATTAATTAATGCCATCAAACTGTACCCTTAAAAATGATTAAAATGGCAAATTTTATGTTATATATATTTTACCATGATTTGAACTATTAAAAGTAAAAAAACGAGGTCCTTCTGTGGCGCAACAGGATTGTCAGCATCTTGGGAGAGCTGGGATGTGGGTTCCATCCCCAGCATGGCACCATGGGTTAAGGATCCAGCATATTAAAAAAAAAAAAAAAAAAAAGGATCCTGCTTGCGGAGGTGCGGCTTAGTTCGCAGTTGCAGCTCGGATCTGCTCCGCAGTCCGGGAGATCCATATGCTGTGGGGTGGCCAAAAATGAAAAAAAAAAACAAAACCAAAAAAGTAAAAAAAAATTGTCATGAACATTGTGAGTACCTGTCCAGTCTGGCTCAGGAATCTAATTCTCCCTTGTCCACCCAGCACCCAAGACCAGACAAAAAGAAAGAGTGGTCCAATCTCCATGGTCCCGTCCCCTTGCCCTCTTGCCTGTGATTGGCTGAGGAAGGCAGGTTTGATCAATCAGTGTATGGAATTCCTTGAGGACTGCTATGGGTGAAGCAGGAGTGGTTTAGCGCATAAATGGCGCAATCACACTGAAGGGAAGAATATCACACTGAAGGGAAGTATTCCATTGTGAGAGGTTCATTTTCTCTCTCCTTTCCTCAATGAACATTGAGGGGAGTGTATTTTCTAGCTAAATGCTTCCTTATGGAGATATGTGTGTGTGGTGGGGTGGGAGTAGTTTCTTGAAGAGTGAATAATCCTTTCCAATCTATTCCTCCACACCTCACAATGGAATCGAGGTCATTCCCTGCTTCTGTAGAAGATGAGATCAATTCTGTCTGGAGCCTTTGGGGATACTCTCCCATATGGCTGAAAACCAGAGTCCCTGCAAAATAAGTCACAGGCACTTTCTGACTACGGGGAAATCACCTGCTCATTTGTCATGACATTGCAGAACAATATTCAGAAAAGAGAACACAGAGGAATACTGGCTTTGTTGTTTTAACAACCTCATATCCTAAATACTACAGTACAAGCCTCAGTTGAGCTTCCTGCTGTGTGTTTGATTCTACCTGACTAGTTCCCTAGTGGGTCCCCTCCGTCGGATTCATGCCGGCAGGGGTCTGTCTGAGCATGCTCATCGGGATGGGAATATGTTTGTTCCTTTCTTTGCTGTATCTTCTCTGTGGGGAAATGGCAAGGGGGCTCACATCTTCACTGTCTATCCATTGATGTTGCCAGTCAACAATGGAGCTGCCACTCACAACTCTGCCTCTGACATCAGTCAGCTTCCCTGAGGAAAAGAAGTATGATTGAATAAATAATGTGGGAACAACTGGGTAGCCATGTGGGAAAAAATAAAGCTAGAACCATAATCTCACTTTACCACAAGATAAATTCTGGATGGGTAAGAGTTTCCTTTCCTAAGAAAGGAAAAAATAAAAATATGAAATTACAAGGAGAAACTTTGCTAATAAAGTTGAACATTCTGACAAAATGGACACTTTTAAAAATTTCCAAAATGCTGTAATTGAGGGAGGAAGAAATAGAAAACTCTAACATTGCAACAGACACTAAATAAATAGAAGGGATAGTTAAACATTCCCTTCCCTCCAAAAGACCCAAGCCAGACAATTTGTGAGTTCTATGAATGTCAATATGTTTCTTATCTTATTCCAGTTATTCCAGACAGTAGAAAACGAGATCAAAGAGTTCCCACTGTGGTGCAGTGGAAATATATCCAACTAGTATCCATAAGAATGCGGGTTCAATCCCTGGTCTCTAGTGGGTTAAGGATCCGGTGTTGCCATGAGCTGTGGTGTAGGTTGCAGACATGGTTAGGATCCTTTGTTGCTGTGGCTATGGCACAGTAGGTAGCTTTGATTTGACCCCCAGCCTTGGAACTTCCATATGCCGTGGGTGCAGCCTGAAACAACAACAACAACAAAAAACAAAACAAAACAAAAAAAGAATGATCTCTCTTGCTGCCCAATTTTACATGGTATTGAAGGTTCTGGAAAATACCATCAGATAAGAAAAGGAGTAAAAGTTATAAGTGTTAGGTGGTTATCCATAAACTGGAGGGAGAATACCAAAAGGAGGACATAAACCAACCATATACTCAAGATCACACCCAAGGTCCAGACATGATTTCAGCTGACCAAACAAACAGGAAAAGCAAGACTCCAGGTCGGATGAAAGCCCCAGGACCAAGATAATTTAAGGAGCTGTTAAACATCAGAATAAACAGAGCCAAAAATATTGTTAAAATTCATACTTAATGACCTAAATCTTCCTTCCCTGTTTCCCAAGACCCCTTCCCATTTCTCCTTGAGACTATGTAACCTATCACATGAAACCCTAACTATTAAAAAGCCCTTGCCCCAATAGCAGGGAGCCTGAGTTCTCTCTGCTCAGTGCTCCTGGCCACTTTGTTGGTCCATGAACCTGCTTGCAATCTCTCTGCTCCAGCCTCTGTTTCTCTCGACTCTGCCATCTAACAATTAGAATTGGAAAGGTGGGATAAAACTACCTATAAATGATTTTCTACATAGAAAACACCACAGAATTAACAGAAAATAATTAAATCTAATATGAACAGTCATCGTGGTTGCTAGATACAAGGTCAATTTATGAAACTCAATTGCATTTACCTTCAACATCAGTAACCACCCAAAATATAAAAGAAGATATTCACAATAGTTATTAACACTATAAATTATCTAGGAATTGACAAAAACTACACAAATATCAATAGAGAATAATGTAAAAATTAAAGGACGTAAAACATCCAAGTAAATACTCATGATTGAATAAATTAAGTTCATAAGGGCACTAATATTCTATTAGTCTGTCCATTCAATACAATTGCAGCAAAAATTCTAGCTTGGTATTCTGAGGGCTTCAGCAGAATTATTCTTCAATTTATAGAGAAGAATACATATGCATAAGTAATTAGATTTGGGGAGAGATGAGCAAGGAAGGGGGTTTATCCTACTATTTAGGAAGAAGATTACAATGTCGCCATCATGAAAACAGTGTGAGGGGTTCTCATGTGGCTCAATGGGTTAAGGATCTGGTGTTGTCACTGCTGTGGTGCAGGTTTGATCGCTGGCCCAGGAACTTCCACATGCCTCGGGCATAGTCAAAATGAAACCCAACAGTGTGATAGTGGTGTAAAAAAGGCAACTAGACCTACGAGACAGAGTAGAGGTGGTTCAGGGACAAACTCACGCACACATGGCATTTGATGAAAGATGCTTAAATAGCAACAAGTAGAAATTATGGGGGAAACTGGCTACTTACCTTAACTCATATACAAATGGGAACTCCAGCTGCATTAAAGGCCCAAATGTGACAAGTAAAAATATAAGTCTAAAGGAAGAAATATTGAATATCATATGATATCACTTATATGTGGAATCTAAAAAAAAAAAAGGATACAAATGAACTTATTTGCAGAACAGAAATGGACTCAGGGACTTTGAAAAACCTATGGTTACCAAAGGTGACAGGTTGGGGGAAGGGAGGGGTGGACTTGGGGCTTGGGATGGAAATGTTCTAAAATTAGATTTTGATGATGGTTGTACAAATATAAATGTAATAAAATTCATGGAATTATTTAAAAAAAGAAATAAAAGGAGAATAAGTATGATGAAGTGGGTCACATCTCTTAAAAAAAAGACCAGGAAGCAAATATAGATGCAGAAAAAGAAATACAAATGCTCTTTAAACATAGAAAAAAAACCTTCAACTTCACTCAAGTTGAAAGAAGATTTATTTAAAACTATAACGAATATAATATTATTTCACTTATCACATTTGCAAAGGTTCCAAAGTTCAATAAGGGTTAAGCTGCAGACAACAGAATCCACTTCACTGGTTTAAGCAGAAAAGATTTTTATCCAGGGAATTAGGTGCTAACAACATAGTTAGATCTGCAGGAGGAGAATCTAGGTCAGTTTCGCAGGAAAAATTGACAGTCCCTGGAATCGTTCAGCAGAGGTGGAGAAGGCTGTGGGCTACTCCTGCAGGAAAGCTCGGGAACCCGCCATTGTCGCCGCAGAAGTTGCTCAATTAGGAAACCACTTAGTGAAGGAAGAAATGGCCGCAAAAGCTGCTGGCTCTGCTGTCACAGCAAAGATGCTGCACAGTTTACCCCCGGGATTCTGTGTTTAAATCAGTCTTAGAGTACTGTGTATGGTTGGTGGAAACTGAGCCAAGTTTTGAGCCCCTGCTGGTAGGGCGCCTGAAGGCTGCCGTTTTAGTCCCCATCTTGGTGGACCAGAGGGACAGGAGAGGAGGTGGAAGGCCAGTCGGCGGGTCCACCAGTGCTCCCTTCAAGTATTACTAGAGGAGGCTGGTTTTGGGGTTTCCATGGAACTCAGCCCTGGGCCTGGATGCTTGTGAGGGGGTGATGGCACTGTCACAAAGATTGAGCTTTCCCTTTCCCTGAACCTGAATGTCGTGTTTGTGGAAATCTGTCCAAGGTACATCTCTTTGCCAGAGACGTTCCTTGCTTGTTCCTGAGCCTGGAGAGTATGTGGTTAGAATGATAGAATTACAGAAGCAGCCAAGGCAGTTCGCTGGCAGAGACACACATTCTTATAGCTTCTGTTGCTTATGGGAAAAATAACGGAGATGGAAGAGTCCTGGATTGAGACAGGAGTCCTGGGTTCTAGCCCAGGCTCAGAAGTATTTCCCTAGGGCAGGGGGCAAATTTTCCCTCTGGGCCTTGGTGAGTTGAAAGACCGGAACTGGTGTCCTCTCTCTATTTTAAAAATTAAAAAAAAATTTTTTTGGGGCTGCATCCACAGCATGTGGAAGTTCCTGGGCCAGGGGTCGAACCTGCACCACAGCAGCGATTGGGGCCAATGCAGTGACAATGCCAGATTCTTAACCTGTTGTGCCACAAGAGAATGCCCTCCCTCCATTCTATTAGAGCTATACGGTTTTGTGGTGAATGGACTATAGGAAACTATTAAATGAAACATAAAAGCAGAATTTTGCTGATCAAACTGAGGGGCACTCAGGGTGCGGAGGGGACCCTGACTTCTCGCCCCTCTCAGGTTGTGCTCCGGGCTTGAGGAGAGCTCTGAAACAGGCCAGGTGACTGGCCCCTTTCAGGCCCCAGGTATTGCCCATATCTCTCTTACAGTGAGAATTCCAAAGGCCATTTCTATCAGGGGCAGCATCAGAAAACAACCACCAACTCACTCACTAAGTGGTGTTCAGTTCCATGCATGTGGCCATGAGGAATTTGTGCTAGATCCCCTGGGACAGGAACCATCTTTTTTTTTTTTTTTCTTTTTTTTTTTTAAGGGCTGCACCTGTGACATGTGGAAGTTCCCAGGCTAGGGGTCAAACTGGAGCTGCAGCTGCTGGCCTACACCACAGCCACAGGAATGCCTACACCATAGCTCATGGCAATGCCAAATCCTTAACCTACTGATCGAGGGCGGGGATTGAACTCAAATCCTCATGGATATTAGTCAGATTCTTAACCTGCTGAGCCACAATAGGAATTCCTTTTGTTTAAAATGCACAAATTACTTGTATGCTGCTGCAGTAGACTGAAGTTAAATCAATCATACCATCAATGCAAAAAAAGGAAACGGAAATAAATTGTACTCAATCAGGCTCCTCAAGCTGAGTCCCTTAGTTGTTACCAGTTCCCTGTTCCTGTCTGAGAACTAGGAGCATCCCAGCCTCTCAGGGCCAGAGAAACTAGCTCTCCTCAGCTTCCTCCATGGTTGGCACACTCCGCTGCTCCACCAGCCAGGTGTCCAGGCATAGAGATGCCCATCATGGGCCTCTGGTCCATGCCCGGTCCAGCACTGCATGAAAAGCTGCACTTCTGAGCCCTCATTCTGGGTGCACTACAGCCAGGTGAGGGTGTGGGTCTCTGCCCTCTCAGGAGCCCCAGACTCCTGGGGGAGGCAAACCCAGATCTTCCACCTCAGTACTGCCTCCATCTCCCTAACCCCTATTTGCCCCCACCTCAGTTTAATCACTTGGTGCGATTGTTCTCGATTCCCCAAATAAGGCAGGCTTGAGGTTGAATTCCAGGTGCCTGAACTTCAGGTTGGCAACCTTCACTACACAGCCTTCCATGACACAAATCTGGGGGCGTCATTATCTTCTGCGTATGAGAGCAGTGTGGTGTGTGTGTGTATGCGCACGCACGCTCTCAGTGGTGCACTACAAAGCTCAGGCCTT
This sequence comes from Phacochoerus africanus, assembly GCF_016906955.1. Lineage (NCBI taxonomy): Eukaryota > Metazoa > Chordata > Mammalia > Artiodactyla > Suidae > Phacochoerus > Phacochoerus africanus. The sequence goes on from NC_062546.1 coordinate 89,906,599, forward strand.
ACATGTTCCTTCTTCAAATCATCCTAGGAGAGAAAGTCAGATGAAAATACACAGCTACCTGTGCTATCAAAACACATTTGCGAAATGAAGCAGAGGTTCAAGAATAAAATAAAAATCCTTCATGATTCCACCCTTGGAAACAACCCACTTGATAACAGTTTGGTGTGTTTCCTTCTAATTTTCCTTTCTAAGCATATTCTTCCAACATTAAGATCATAATTGATAAGCACTTTTGCAAATTTTCTCTGTATTTTAAAAACATTGTAAGCAGTTAAAATTTCTCTTTCGCCATTTAGCAAACGTTCTCTGGGTTCTTACAGTGTAGGCGCTGTAGGTCCATAGAGACCAGTCACCCCCACTGTCCTCATGGTAGCTTAAAGTTGGAATACAGGGATTGGGAACTGGGCAGAGGGCAGGGAGCCTACAGGCGGGGAGTGGGTGGGGTGGTTCCTCCTGATAAAAATGCAAAATGATGGCCAGAGAGAGAGTGGGGAGAAAGCCAGCCTGGAATAGGGGGTGGGGGTGGGGGTGGGGGTGGGGGTGGGAGTTGAGGTGGGGAAGGAGGTGAGGAAAGGCGGCAGAGAGGGCCATGTTGAAGAGGCCAGAACATCACTGGGCCTCAGGCTGCATCCAGCAAGGACAAGGAGTCAAGACCATGAAGGAATGAGAGAGTGCCAAGAAAATTTGAACTACACAAAGGACTGAAAGGGGCTTGGATCACCTGGACTGCTGCTTGTGCAAAGAGCACCTTTCTCTCTGAGCCTCGTGTCTCTTCTCAGGCACCAATGTCTGCCAGGGGACCTAATAATCCAGTTTTTCACTGGACAGAAGTCACAACTTCCATCTCAGAGCACACATCAGCAATGTCGCACCAGAACCTGTGGTTTCATAGCAAATGCCTCTCAAGGGGAATGTGTATTTTCTCACAATGATTTTGTGACTTTTCCAAACAGCCATGTGTGAACTGTATTTTAAGTTTGGAAGCTTATCCCAGACAATCGGACCCAGTGTCCTTTCCAATCCTCAGTGTCCCATGAAGTGCTCTCAGTGAGCATGTAGATAACCAAGGTGGAAAATTATTTTTCTTTTAAATTTTTGACACTTGTAGGTCAGCTTTGATGAGTCAGGGTCTAGAACTGAACCCCAGTCATCCCGAGGGACCTGATGCTGTTCTCTGAACATGTTGATAAATGCCAAGATTTAAAATAGGCCTTGGAAAAAGATGCACAATAAATACTTAATTCAAGCTGGGACTCTAGCATCCAATGTATTTACTCGGGCAGTGAAATATTTAAATGCCGTGTTTCTAAGCTGCTGATGAGCGTGGATGACATACTTATTTATGTCCATAAAGAAAAAAAGACCCCAAGCTCTTCAAATTGATTGTTTATCTGAGCCTGCAAGACTGAAGACAGTTGAGCACATCTTCTGTGAGCGTGTGGCATTGTCTCTATAGAAGCATTAACATGATGGAACTCTTAACATCTTTGCACAGAGTGCACCTGCTTAGGGGTGATGGGCGGTCTGACAAGAGGAAATTTCTGTATGATGAGGAGGTCTCAGAGGCAGTCAAGTGGTTCACATCATTAGTGCTGGAGCTTTGAACCCGTTCAAGATTAGCCTTAATTATTAACCTTCTTAAATATTTCAGGGTATCTATAATAAAAGAAGCATGGTGCATTTACTTTATAGCTATGCAGTCAGAGGTTGTCAGATCTGAAAAGGACTCTGATCATTTTGGACAGCTGGTGGCTCCCGAGCTTTTATCTACTACGGGGCAAAAGAGAGATGTAGCAATTTCTCATGGTAGCAGTTCTCAGGGTTGAAGGTGGGGTGAGGTGTGGTAAAGGGGTTGCCTAAGAGTAACAAAGTGCCTGCTGTTGTGTTGCATTGGAAAAATGCCCCATTTAGGAGACTTCAAATTAAAAAGATTCATTCAGAATAAATCATCATGTATTTGTCTGTCTGTGCATGTGGGATGGAAAGAATTTTCCAGATTCAAAGAAAAGTGAAGAAAATTTATTGAGGCAAGAGATGCTGTTAACACAGTGGGATGACTTCCTGATAATCAGGGAGAGCCCAAGGTGAGCTCATGGTCATGTCTGTTTTTATAGCCTGGGGAGAGGAGAGGTATCGTGATACACCTGCTGACCTGCTGATTGGTTAGGGAAAGAGGGTTCTTACTATACACTTGCTGGTTGGTTGGGGACATATAAGGCCCCTATAGGGGTGTGGTGAGGAGTGGGCCACATACTTTTCCTAGTAGAGAGCAGGAAGGAGTAGGATAGGTTGTGCAATGTGGGTGAGGGGGCATTACAGTGAGAGGGGTGGGGAGATGATAAGGGTCTGGTAATTCTTGTCTCGGCCAGAGGCTTTGAGTTCAATCTCCCTGAAAGGTACTTGAGGTCCCACAGAATTTCCTTTATTCCTGTTTCTCAGTACACAGATGTGCGGGGGACTAGTGGCTCCTGGGCTGATGTCTTCATCATTCACCTTGAATTCCAAATGCATAGTGTGTGTCTCAAAATGATTTTGGCTGAAATGTGACCCTTGATTTAGTCTCTCATTCACTCATTCAATCCATTCCTCCGTGAGTTTTCACAACCACAGCGAAGGGATACCAGTGTTTACTGGAGGCTAGAAGAATGGTGGTCCACACTGTGTGCTGGTGAAATATTTGGTAATGGTACCAACCTGTGCTCTCTCAAAAACAGACAATCACCCAAGGAATTAAACACCACTGGTTGAAAAGGAACAGTTCGTAAGGCAGAATATTAATAAGGTGTGTTGGCTGCTGTTGGCTGAAAATAAGAGAATAGAGTCAGGAAATCTGGGGACTTGCACGGTTGGTTGGATGAAGCTATAGATTTTCAGTTCCAAGCAGTAAAAATTAATACTGAGAAATGCTTGAGCAAAAGAGGCTATTAAAACTTAGACTTGTAGCAAGAACCAACATAAAATTTTGGTCACATGGATTGTTTAAAACATCTGCATGAGAGAGTTCCTCTTGAGGCTCAGTGGTAATGAACACAACTAGTAACCATGAGGATGTGGGTTCAATCCTGGCCTCGCTCAGTGGGTTAAGCAATCCCAGATTGCTGTGATCTGGCATTGATATGGTTGTGGTGTAGGCTGGCAGCTACAGTTCCCATTGGAGCCCTAGCCTGGGAAGTTGCATATGCCTTTTTGCCTAAAAAGACAAAAAAAAAAAATCTGTATGGAATGAAGATTATAGGAGTTCCCTGGTGGCTCAGCAGGTTAAGGACCCAGCATTGTCACTGTTGTGGCAAGGGTTCAATCCCTTGCCAGGAACTCTCTCATGCCCCGGGTGCAACCAAAACAAACAAAAACAAATAAACAAACAAATAAATAAATAAAGACGATGACCCATAAAACCTTTTAGTTGGCCAAAATAGCCCATGGAAAAGAGACTGAGTTTCTAGATACCTGAAATTAAGGTGGGGAGAAGTCCTTTCTCAAGCCTGGTGTGACAATGGCACATAGACGTGATTAGAATTAAATCAGTAAGATGACTACGTTTTTAGGTTTTTGAGAGAGATGTACTGCCAAAGAAACAAAGTCTAGGCCAGAAGAGTTTGTCACTAAGACTTTCAGGGATCCTTGGACTCCGACCTTGCGCTGGGAGGTGGCAGAATGAGACGCGAAGCCCTGGTAAAGGGCATGTTCTCTAGCGCCCTCTGGACGCGGCCAATGTGAACGACAGGCAGGGAGGTTCCGCCCCGGAGGACAGAGCCAAGGGTCTCCGGAGCCCAGCATCTGGAACAAAGTTAGGACTTAATTAAGGAGCATTCTCCTTTCTGGGTAGGGCTTTCCTCACGTCTACCCGGCAGGAGATCAGATCCCAATGGACCAAAGCGGTCGGCCACCTCCCCCTTCCTGACGGAAGCTAGAGTTTTGGTTGCTTCAACCCCTGTTCCCCCACGGACATGCAGTGGCGGAGGGAGGACGGCTTCTGTTTTGGGGTTGTAGATCCTGGGTCTAGAGGAGCCACGTCTGCACTGGACGTGCTGACGGCCCATGTTGTCGCCTGGTGTAGACCCCTGCAGGAGCCTGGGCTTTGTGTCTGCGGTCTGACCTGAAGGGGCCCCTGGGATGTTCCTCACGGCACGTGGCCTAAACACAATCCCTGAATAAAGCAAGGAAGGCGAGGTGAGTTAATGACTGGGTTTCTTCCTGCTCTGTGTCCTGGGAAAAGCAAAAATGAAGGGGGGCTCCAGGAGGGATTGATGTCAGAGAAGGTGGAGTGTGGGGGACACAGTCTCAGAACAGAGACCAGAGGAGCTGGTCCACTGTGACCACTCATTGACCAGTGACCCAGTGCTGAGTGGCTTCCAGAATCATTCCAGGCCTCCTCTGCTACCCTACACATAACACATGACCTTCTTCTCTGAGACCTTGACCTCACCTGGGGCTACTCCAGGGAAAGGGAGTAGATGAGCTTCTCAGCTCTGATCATCTCAACCTTGCTGAGGTGTGGCTAGTGGGTGCTGGTTCCCAGTGTCCGGAGGGGTCCTCCCAGGGGTCCTCATGACAGAGGACCCCATCTTTGGGCCCAAACTGGCTCAGAGGTCCAACACCTTTCCTTCCCTTCAGTCCCAGGTTCTTCCAAAGGGCCAGAGGGCTGTGTCCCGGCATGGGTAGGGCTGAGGGCTGCAGGGGAGAGTAGGACCTTTAACGACGACCCTTGGGGCAAAGTTGTAACTTGGCCTTCTGTTTATGGACCCACTCTGCTGATCTGTGTGTGAAACCAGTCTGTCTCATGGCATGACTCACTCTGGGGCTGGGGGAGGTGGTGGGGTATGTCACACTGGGTGACACACAACAGTGACACACACCAGTGACTCACCCAGGATCTCTCAGGGAAGAAGTTGTCTGATACCACCTTTTTTTTTTTTTGCTTGTTTTATTTTTATGTCTTCTTTTCCATGATGGTTTATCACAGGCTATTGAATATATTTCCCTGTGCTATACTGTAGGACTTTGTTGTTTATCCATGTTATATACATTAGTTTGCATCTGCTAACCCCAAACTCCCAATCCTTCTCTCCCTCAGCCTCTCCCCCTTGGCAGCCACAAGTTGGTTCTCTATGTCTGTTAGTCTGTTTCTGTTAAGTAGATAGGTTTGTTTGTGTCATATTTTAGATTCCACGTATAAGTGATATCACATGATATTTATCCTTCTCTTTCTGACTGATGTCACTTAGTATGATAATTTCTAGTTTGCTGCAAATGGCATTATTTTATTCTTTTTTATGGCTGAGTAGTATTCTATTGTATATATGTACCACATTTTCTATATCCATTCATCTGTTGATGGACACTTAGGCTACTTCCATGTCTTGGCTGTTGTGAATAGTGTCTGAACCCTATTTTGATGTGGTGTGAAGCACTGCCTTTTCTGGGTTTCAGCATGGTCATGGACATGGTGGCTGCCAATATCATACTGGTGAACAGCCTGGACAGTTCTGGACCACCCACTTCTTTTTGTTTTGGTCCTGGCATTACTGGTAAAGAGCTTTGCGCTAAGCACCATTTGGGCCTCAAATATCTGCTTAAATTAAAACCCAGGCAAAAGGAGTTCACGTCTTGGCTCAGCAGTAGCAAACCTGACTAGTATCCATGAGGATGCAGGTTCAATCCCTGGCCTCACTCAGTGGGCTAAGGATCTGGCGTTGCCATGAGCTGTGGCATAGATTGCAGATGTGGCTCGGATCCCATGTTGCTGTGGCTGTGGTGCAGGCTGGCCGCAGCAGCTCTGATTCAACTCCTTGCCTGGGAACTTCCATATGCTGTGGGTGCAGCCCTAAAAAAAGAAAACCCAACCAACCAAACAACAACAACAAAAAAGGCAGACAAGGAAAGAAATGAAGTTTGGGGATCCTGAGCCTTGGGCCCCCCTAGTCATGCATGGAGTGTCCTGGGACATCCTGGGAGGCTTTGGTTAAGGGGTCCCATGAGGATTTCATGTGAGCACTCCAGTGGCCAATCCCATGGGAAACTCAGGATGGGAGCTCCTGGAGGGGTGTCTGAGAAGCCCCTCACCTTGATCCCACTCTCAGGACACCCCCACACAGGCAGCCCTGGGCTTCTGTTCTGAGTGCCTCATCCAGGGGCTGGAGGCCTCCCAGGGCTACATCTACCCCCTGACCCTCATTTCTCCACCTTCAAGGACAAGGCTGTGGAAGGATCATACAGACAGTGCTGGGGGCAAAGCAGACACACTGTAACTGCCCTGGGGAAAAGAGAGGCATTAGAGGCCTATTCTGGGAATGTGGGGGTGGGACTACATTAAAAGTTCTCATCACAAAAAAAAAAAAAAAAAAAAGCCGGTAACTGTGTGGTGATGGATGTTCACTAAATGTACTCTAGTGGTCATTCCACAACATGTACAAATGTTGAATCATGCTGTTCACCTGAAACTAATATGTTATGTCAGTTATACATAATTTTAAGAAAGGAATGTATTAGACCCTAAAACTGGAGGTGGAAGCAGGAGGGCTGAGGCTTGCAAGCCCAGAGGTCCAGAGGGTGTCACCAGGGGCCTCTCCACAGAGGGTTCTCCACCTTCCAGCCCCAGCCCCTTCTCCTGTGGGCTCTGAGCACCTGAGACTCTGCCTCAGCCCAGTCATCCTCAGAGACCTATTTGGCCACAGGTCAGCCCTGCTTCAGCTTCGACCACTCTGATTGGCCAGCTTGGTCACCTGTCTGCTGCATGGGTGGGAAAGGCAGTGGGGATGAAGCTCTGCCCAGAGGCTTGGGAGGAAGTGCTGTAGCAAATGGACAGGATGGGCCCCAGGATCTGGGAAAGGAAGCTCACAGCCACAGTTATGTCCTCAGAAAAGGGAACAAGTGACTTGGGGACATTTCCTTGGGTTCAGGACCTGCAATGCATATATCTAAAAGCAAACAGAGAGGCTTGATCAAGGAGAAGTCTCTTTTCTGTCCAGCTGTATGGTCGGAGAGCAAGGAATGTAGGATTTGGGGGCAGAAGAGAAGGAGACCAGGATGAGGACAGAAAATTGAGATTTTCTAAAAACATCAGAAGTGGACTCTTCAAAAATACTCCACACAGCCCTGAGAAATGTCCCCAGAGACCAGCAATCCCAAAACCACAATTGAAAACTTTCTACACTGGGACTGTGATTTCCAGCACTTAATGTTAAGGACTGAGTTTGCTTTTGCATTTTGCAAATCGTTTCCTCCCTCGTTTTGCTTTTCCACAGTGACTCAGGGAATTGCCCTCCTTATGTAGTATCTTATGGTGGCTGGTTTCCTTCCATCTTTTAAAAATAATGCACTTCTACTTAGCTGGGACTGTCTTCTGGGATTAATTAGTGACTGCACAAGTTCTATGAGGCTTAGGTGGCTAGTGCCTCTTGACAGATGGCACTTGGAAAACATGGGCAATAACTGCAGAGACAGCAATTATAATTTTCTGTGTATGAAAAGTTGATGACATACCTCCAGGGTTGAAGCTCCTATTTAAGTTCTTGGGGCTCCTGAGCCCATGGCTGGGCAGAGGTCATTCAACCTCTTTCTATGCTCTGGTTGGAAATGGCCTTTCCTATTCCATGGAAGGCCAGAAAAAGAAAGAAAAAAAAAAGCAAGTAAAGAAAAAGAAATTTGATTCATACGCACAACTTCTGCTCCGTAATTATAGTCTAGAATTAATTGAATGCCCTGTAGCTTCTTGTACTGTATATGCTAATGATGACCCAAACCGGATTCTCTTCTATATTTCTTTATTAACTTATCTTAAAAGTGACATATTGTGAATAACAAGGCCCTGCTCTGCGGGATGAGGCAACTTTATAATTTGCAATTCAAGCTGTTTATTCTATTCAATTTGTTTAGGTAATTTATTCTTCTAGGAAGAAGAAGAAGAAAAAAAGATCTACATTATAGGAATTAACAGTCCCTGTTGCCAGAAAGGGCCAGGTCTTTGGAGTGAATAACTACTCCAGAAATGAGCTGACTGCGACCTTGTGTGGGGAGCTCGGTGAGCAGTCACGCTAGGTTTATTTTATGGACCATATTGGATTAATTTCATTATGGAATATCAGTGCTTTGCCTGGTAATTAGCATTGTGGAGACTTCTCCAAGCCCAAGCTCCAGGGATGAGCAGAGCTGGGCGGGCGCCTTTCTGGGCTGGACGCTGAGCCAGGAAGACAGCGGTCAGCCCCTGGGGTGACAGTTTGGGGGCTCTCCCTTTGTCACTGTTCCAGCCTCTCTTCCCAGAGAAGTCGACCCAGGAGTCAGGCCAAGGGAGGTCAATATAACTTCTTATTTCTTGCCATGTTATAATTTATCATGATTTTATTGCATAATCCAATTGTTAGTTTTCAGCTCTCGGAGAGCTAAACTTCTATGTCGGGCTCAGCGGGCCTCTCAACACTTCGCTCCCAAATCAGATGGTGCCTCCCCATCCACAGCTGCCCTCCCCATGGAGCCTGGCCTTGCTAAAAGCAGGACAGGAAGGACTTTCTCTGCAGCCTCCAGTCACTTCCTTCTGTTGCCACAGTGACATTTAAGACCTTCTCCAGCTCGGCACCACCAAGGCCTTATTTACTCCCTTCATCTTAGTTCTTGGTTGACTTCTTCTTTGGCCGAGTAACGGGAAGACCTCATAGGACAGGAATTCCTTGCACCCCAGTTGGTTAACACACTAACCTCATCTGCTTGGCTCTCCTGTCCCCCCTCTTCCTTTCTCCCTTTCCTCTCCTCTCCCTCCCCCACTCCCTTCTCCTTCCCTCCCCCTCCTCCCTTCCTCCCCTCCCCTTCCTCTCTCCTCCCTTTCCTCCCCTCCTCTTCTCCGCCCTCCCCTCACCCTCTCTCAGTGGGGATGACCCTCTGCTCAGGGCCCCGTCCCTCCACCGTGTGCTGGGTTCCGGCCCTTCCTGCCTCCTTGGGGACTGACTCAGACTTCACCTCTTCGCTGTCCTATATCCTCACTCCTCTTTGTGCTGCTTCCTTTCCAACAGCATTTAAATCCACCAAGTCCACTGATACTCAGGAAATTGTACTCTGAACCATCTTCCTGCTGGGGCCTCTGCTGAGTGAGGCAGGGCCACTCCTTGTCCCTTCCTGAGGCCCTGGCCTCCGCACCTGCAGAGGGAAGGCAGCATGGTGGGGAAGAGCCTGGGGCCGTAATCACTCCGGCCCTCAGTTTTCATCTGTGAAAGGAGGTAATGGTAGTGTACACGGAAGTGCTCACAGATATCGCTGACCCCACCCCCCCAGGGATGGACCCCCTTCTGGCTTTCACACTCAGCAGTGCTACTGACCAGCCACCTAAACGCCATCCTTGTGCAACCAGCTGTGTGCTCCACTTGTTTCTTTCCACGTGACCTTCTGCTCCCCTCTTCAGCAGCCCACTCTCTCTCTGAGGGTGGACACTCCCAATCCACACCACCCCCTGCTGTTCCTGGCTCTTGGCCCACCTTCTCCTTTAGTGCCCAAGGCTGATCATAAACCAACCCCTTCTAGAATTTTCTTTGTATTTGTGATTCTGTCTACTTTTCTTCACTGTCACAGCCAATACCTGGGACCACACCACCTCTTGTCCCTTGTCTCTCACATCTCCGAATCTGTTTTCTGGTCTTTTTTGTTTGTTTGTTTTTGTCTTTTTAGGGCTGCACCCGAGGCATATGGAGGTTCCCAGGCTAGGGGTCTAATCGGAGCTGTAGCTGCTGGCCTATGCCACAGCCACAGCAATGCCAGATCCTTAACCCACTGAGCGAGGCCAGGGATCGAACCTGCAGCCTCATGGTTCATGGTTCCTAGCTGCATCACGATGGTAACTCCTGTTTTCTGCAATGGCTTTTCTTTGTCCTCCCTGCCCCTCAGCAGCGGGTGTGCAAAGTGCCCTGTGACCTGCCTCTGCTGCTCCCCCAGCCCAGACCTCTTATCTGCTCTCAGACTCTCTGGGAGTAGCCACCCTGAGCTGTCTGCAGTCCCCTGACTATATTCACAGTTGGAAATGTGACTCAGGCAGGGGGTGAGAATACCCCAGGCTCAGCTGAGAACCATGCAGAGAGAGGAGATCAGAGACACACCACGCTGGCCCCTCAGAAGAAGCCTCCTGGGCGTCCCACACTCTATCTCCACACACAGGCAGCTCCGTGACAGCTCACTTCTAGGAGCAGGGGATGAAAGGGGAAAAAAAAAAGAAGACCTAAGTGAACTCAATTATAATATTTTCGTTAACCCGATATATCAAAAATATGTCAACCTACAATAAATATAAAGGATTTAATGAGGTATTTTATAAGTACAATTTTTGCTGGAAGTGGTGTAAATCCAGTGTGTGCCTGACACTCACAGTGCATCTCAGTTCAGGACGGCACATTCTGAGGTCATTGTCCGGATCTGAGGCACAGACAGCACAGTCTGCCTGGCTGGTGCCCGGGCTCCCACCGGGGAGACGGAGGCCTCATGCTGTGCCTCTGTGCCTGGGCTCTGAGCAGGGCAGCGTGATGCTGCCCATGGGCTTTCTGGGGGCAGTGAAACAGGCAGGTGTCCCAGGCTATCATTTACAATGTGGTTATTGATGCCCTGTTTTTCCTCCACTTGTGACGTGGGTGGTCCCAGGGCTGAATGGAGACAGATGTAGAGAATGCTCCCAGGTCCCTGGAGAGCCCAGGAGCCCCACCTGCCAGGTGCAGGTGCCCAGGAGTCCTGTGTTATCTTCTATTACCTTTTAATGGAGATGAGTTTTGTCTGCAGCCTTAAGCAAGGTAGGCTTGGGCGGCTGGGAGGGGCTGGGTGCAGTCCTGTGGTCCAAGTGTGCTCCTCAGGCACTAGGGGTGCTGAGTCCCTGGTTCCCACCTGGCAGCGGGGGGTGGGGGGGGGCAGCTCCTGTGCTGGACGCACACTGGACACAGCACGGAGGTCCCTGCATGTGGGAGCTCCCTGGAGGTCCCATCCCTGTCCTTGCTGAGGACTCCCAGAAGAGTGAAGAAGGGAGGGAAGGAGGGAGAGAACAGGAGAATTAGAATGAGCCTTTTTTTTTTTTTTTTCCTCCTTAAAGGAGTCACCATCCAAATAACACCTGGGCCAGATGAGTGTGGGCATGGAGGAAAACATTTCTGATGCTCATTCATCCTGAAATACCTGGGTAAGATGGGTAAACCTGAGGATGCTGCTGGAATTCATCTCAGAGAGAGGCAAGTGCAGGAAATATCCCCACTGGGGAGGGGCACTGGGGACAAGCAATCCATAGGTCGGGTGCTGTTTTGTGCAGGCTTCATGGCAGGCAGCCTGGGTTAGGCCCACCCTCACCCTCCCAAGTCTTGGGCAGCCCCTTTACTAGCAGGGCGGGTACACAGGGCCAGGTGGGACGGCCCCCGAGTTTCTCCTGTGCCCGCAGGGTGGGTGTTGTGATCCCCACTGAAGGCTGGAGAACCCAAGGCTCACACAGGTAAAGGAGTGCCTCCAGGGTCAAGTTTTGTTGGTAGGGCAGCGGAAGCTTCAGACGAGATTTTTCTGTAAAGACCCTGGGTTTCCTATGGCCTCACACTGTCATCCCCAAGTCCACAAAGTCAGACTCAGAGTCCTATCTGTGCAGTGCTGAGCCCTTTAGCACAGAGTCTGTTTGTTTGATGAGGAGCAGAAGCTGTTTCTATTCTTGAGGCCAAGCCAAGCCGGCAGAGCAGGGATAGGTCTGTGGTCCTTGCTCTGCTATGTGGCTTGAATGACACAGCTTGTGGCCTTCCTCAGGGTGGTAGATACAGTGTAATCTGCCTGTGGGCATCAGGGAGGCTGGGCTGGGGTCCTCTGGGGCTCATATGAGGCACTGTGGCTGTAGTGTCTCCACCTCTCTGGGCTGCTGGTGTCTGGGGAGCGTGAAGAGCTAATTTCACGGCTGATAAAACTCTCCGTACACGAGACTTGAGACAAATGTGAGCACCATCCTCTCCTTTAACCAGGACATTTGTTTTCTCCTTTCCTTGAGGGAGGGACATGTTCCAGCCTTTTTCTATCCCAGCTGCTGCAGCTGTGCGAGGGGACCAGGGCTTTTGGGGTGAAAGTGTGACACCAGAGGGTGACATATTGGCTCCCTCGTGCCCAGCCATGTGGGAGCGGAGCCAGATCCTTCTGCTGCCAGGAGCAAATGGGGCTGGGGCCAGGGTCCTGGCAGCGGAGTGGAGTGGGGGGGAGGTTGGTGTCTGCCGGAGGCTGCGTGTCATCCTGAAGAGTTTGTCTGGCTGGATGGAGAATTGATCTCACCAGCCTGTTTCTTTGCGTGGCTGTTCAGATATACCCTGCATTCAATGAAATCTCCAGAAGCCAGTTCTTTCCAGGAAGCTGTCTTGGGCATCCTGGCTCACGGCCATCTCTCTTCCTAGAGCCCCATCCAGGCCTACTCCCCTAACCCGCTGGCTCCATCCTTTGGCTGCCTCTGCCACTGCAGGCTATTCTGCCTGGGGCCTGCATCATTGCCTGCGGGAGAGATAAGGAGGAAGCTGAGGTTCAGCCTGGGGTGCAGCCCCCAGCGGATAAGTGATGGCGCCTGATGAGTCCATACCACAGCCAGGCAGGTCCAGGATGCGTCACATGGCTTAACTTTTCACAGGCGGTGCTTTATCTGATCACCTCCATGAGTTTGGTTTTTCTCCCTAATTATGCAGGAAGCTTCTTGGGAGCAGGTCTGTATTTTATTTTCTTCTGTCCCCTCTCTTAAGCGTGAAACACAGACACACACGTATGTAGAAGGCAGAATGTACACACACATGCATACACACACAATTACACACATATAATACAAACGGCCACTCACAGACTGATGCACATAAGACACACACACACACACACACACACACACACAAACCCCTGCCTGAACATGCCTGAATCCACACATGTCATCTGCCCTCCGCACACACAGACATGGTCACGCTCACTTCCTGAGCACACAGGAGTCATGAGGAAAACAGCTGTGAAAGGGGTTTTAGCAGAAGGGCTAACAGCTGCCATGCATGTATCTAGTCCAGCTGCCACCTCTGGGTCTGGCCTGAGCCATGTGGGTGGACCTCGTGCACACAGCTCACAGATCAGGGAGTTAATCTTATGTGCAGCCTGTCCGGCCACAAGTGCCCAGGTATTAGGTTAATTTATACCTGTGAGGGTGTCTCTGGATGAGATTGGAATCTGTAGGCTGAGTAACGCAGATGGTCCTGTCCAGCCTGAGGGTCTCAGCCAGTCCAGCCAAAGATCAGCAGGAGGATCCTCAGCCTCCGCCTGTCTTTCAGTCTCTGAACTCAGACTGGAGCTTACACCACTGGCTTTCTCATCCTTGTCTTTAGCCTTTTGGACTGTATATTTTGGGATTTCTCAGCCTCCACAGTCATGTGAGGAATTCCTTTTTTTTTTTTTAATGGCTGCACCTGAGGCATATGGAAGTTTCCTGGCTAGGGATTGAATCCCTGCTACCGCTGCAGCAGTACTGGATCCTTTAACCAACTGTGCTGGGCTGGGGATCAACCCACACCTCTCAGTGACCTGAGCAGCTGCAGTTGGATGCAGTTGGATTCTTAACCCACTGCACCACAGTGGGAACTCCATGCTATCAGATTCTTTACAGCAAATCCTTTGTGTGTGTATGTATGTATGTATGCATCTGTTTATCTTATCTATCTTCTATCTGTTAATATCTATCTATGTATCTATCATCTATGTATCTATGTATCTATCTATCATCTATCATCTATGTATCTATTTATCTGTCTGTCTGTCTATCTATCTATCTATCTATCTATCTATCTATCTATCTATCTATCTATCTATCTATCTTCTGTTGCTCCCATTTCCCATGATAACCCTGGGACAGGGAGGAAACTGTCTTTTTAAGGAAAACTGCTTGGGCAGGAGGGGAAGGACCGGATGTTGGGGATGAAGGCTGGAGGGCACCAAGGCTGTGAAGAGGGGCCGGCTTTGGTCATGTGTGTCAGGATTTGGGGCTGTCAGAGCAGCACTTCACTGAGCAGCCTCAACATGCTGTGTGGCCTGGCTTTGTTACTTTTGCTCTGAGAGAGCCAGATGTAGTCCTTCCCCACTGTTCATTCACGCTGCAAAAACAGACATAGAGTATCAAGGAGTGGACATAACGCAGGATTATTTCTAAGTGTGATAAACTCTTTCCATGGGTACCCGGAAATGGCCTGCTAGCCACGTCTGGGACCTCAGGACAAGTTACTGGTGTGGGCGGCCAGGAAAGGGAGCCTGTGTACTGAGTATAGCCCAGACTGAGGGGTCAGCCTGCATCTTGCTTCCCCTGCATCTTGTTGGCAGCGGGGGCTCTGCAAGACCTGACAGGCTCTGGTACAATCCCTGCTTCCTGAGATGGCACAGATATGGTCAAAGCCAAGAGTTCCCACTCGATGTGGGGAGCGGAGCGAGGAGGAGGAGGAGGGCCTGGGACCTTGTGCACCTGCCCTTCCTGCCCATGTCACTTGTCTCTGGGCAGACAAAGCAGAGGGGGGGACCATGGTGGGTGTGCCCCGGCACCCACCCACCCATATGTCTGATCACTGTCTTGAGGCCATACACTCAATGGACTTTTCTCTCAGAGGCTGCAGAATCACCCTCTCTTCCCAGAAAGCATGAGTTATCTTGCTCCTGGAGTGCACCCCTTCCCCTGACCTTCCTCCTTCTTTCCATATAGTCAAATCCAGTGTTTTAAGGGCTTCTGTCCCTGTCACATATCCATACTGAAACATCCCTTGAGCCCCACACCGTCCTCAGCACAGCCCTGAAGTCTTGAGTCTCTATAGAAGCTCTGGTCACTCTGGGCCACAGCCCTCACTTTGGACTCTGTAAACCAGACTTGGTTCCTCCCTGGAGCTTTGGACTGCAGCACATACACAAGGATGGGAACATGGCCCCTCTCCCATACCCGAGACCACACCTGAGCTGAGAGACCTGTGCTCAGAGGGTTCTTGCTGAAACCCTGCTTTAATGCCTACAGGCACTGAGACAATACATTGGACTTCACTGTTGAGTGGCACCTACAAGAACAACTGGTGACACTAGTCAGTTGTTTTGAGAATGTTTGACAGCAATGCCACCTTAAGAAATTAGTGTGACATGGTATGCAGGACAGGTGTGCACATAAAAATGAAGTTTCACCGGGCAGCTCTCACACACTTCTAGTTTTTATTCTTTTTCTTTCCTTCTCAAAGAACTGGTCACACCCCACTAAATTAGTTTTAGAGCCACTAGTGGTGATCTGCACGAACTGGCAGACAAGCCCCTGCCCCTGTACAGTGTCTATGGATTGGCCTCCATGATTAAACCCTTCTCTCCTGAGTAATATGGCTGTGTGTGTGTGTGTGTGTGTGTGTGTGTGTGTGTGAGTGAACATTCCTTTAAGTGTGCAGGAATTAGTGAGTATAGTGGCATGTGAGTGTCTCAAGTGAGTGTTTGCTGGTGAACATGTGTGTTGGGGTGTCAACTGATGAGTTGTTTGGCTTAGTGCTGCTCTTAGAGTAAAACAGGGTTGATACCTTTTCATCCACTTGTATCCATCCATCCATCCATCCATCCATCCATCCATCCATCCATCAATCATCCATCCATCCATCCTTCAATCATCTACCATCCTTCCTTCCATCCATCCATCATCCATCCATCTACTGTCCATCTGCCGTTCATCCATCCATCCATCCACTGTCCATCCACATCCATCCATCCACTCATCCAGCCACCCCCATCCATCCTTCCATCCATCCACCCATTATCCATATATATATCTACCCATCTATCCATCCATTATCCATCCATCCATCCACCCATCCATCTATCATTAGCTGAGTCCTTCTTATGTGCCTGGGGCTGTGCTGGGTGCCAGGAAAAGTGGAGTGTACAAGACAGACACCTTTTAACATTCAGTTTATCATCTGAGACTGTTCTTGTCTTGGTTAACTACGTGGTAGGATTTCAGATTCTTTTACCTCAGTACTTTGCAACCACACTGGAACCCTGAAGCCAGGACGACTACAAGGACCTCCCACCAGCATGTTATCTGTGAGGAGGGGAGGGGCTGAGCACTAGAGCCTTGTTCTGAAGACCCTCAGCCTGGAAGCCATGCTATTCCCAAGTGACTCACCACCTTCCCCAAGCTCATCTTTGGAGCCTCCCGTGGTTCACTAGTCCCTTCCTTTCCACTCACTGACAGCCTCCCACACCTCTGTGCACCCATGGAACTGCACCCACATTCCCTCTGTGGTGAGGGGGGGGGTCTGGCCCCTCATGAGACATGGCCAGGCCCTGCTCACCTTTAGAACCGGGTTTAGCAGACCATCCCTGTGGGAAACCTTGCCCCCGCTGCACACGTCCCCAGAGCACCTTCTCCTAGTTAAGTCTGAGAGATATCTGCCTTGAGCTGCCCGGAGGCCAGAGTAGCCACAGCTCTTCCACGTCCTGCCCGGCATAGTGGGGGCTCATGCATGTTTATCTAATTGGGTCAGCACCCATCAGAACTGTTGCTGGGACTGTAGGTGGCTCACAACAGCTCTGGGGGTTTGGTATCGGGCCCTTAGCAAACTGTTCATCATGCCTTCGTTGTCCTCAGGGACCTGCCTCCAGCCCAAGGTAGCTGCCTGGCCTCAGGCAAGTTCTTTACCATAGAAATGGACATAATGACTATCCTCTGGGAGGGCCACTTGCAGGGCAGCCCTGTGTGTCAGGTCCTATACCCTGGCTCGTGGCTGTGCTCTGGCTGGTGTCCTGGCTCATGGCTCCTCTGGGCCACTCTAGCCCTGGCACACCCTCTCTCATTACCACATCCATCTTCTCCACTCAAGCCTCCCAGAGAAATCACCTGCTCCCTCTTGGATTTCTACCTTCTTCGGCGGGCAGAAAGGACAAAGCTGATTTAAACATGGGGAGCCTATCAGTGGAGCAGAAGTGGGAAATGAGGGTGGAAATAATTACAAATTACAACCTGTCACTTCTGCCTTGTCTGCTACTCCTTCTGGTCCTGACTGAGGTCAGTGTTCTCTTGTGGCTCTGATTTGGGGTTTGGGTGCCTGCCCTTTGAGGTTGGTCCCCTCCTCTGTGGGACTCGAATTATGGGCAGCATAGCCACATGCCTGTGGTATTCTGGGACCTGGAGGTACAGCCACCAGGAAGACCCTGGTTTAGCCCGTCCTGGGACCGTGACAACTAGACCTTTTCATCACCCAGGTGTTAAAGCTCTGCTGGTACAGGGAGGCAATGCACACTGTGTGCAGAGGCCTTGAGCAGAGGTACAGCTGGCAGCTTGGGACAGGCCTGGGGGCAGGGGCTTGAGCAGGGCAGGGAGGGGCCCAGGGGACAGCTGGGTGGGGATCTCAGGATGGATGCTTCAGACGCACAAACTGGAAGGACTGCATGTTCCCAAGACTAGCTCTGGTGGAGGGAAAAGAGCAGAACAGGACTGGGGGGGTGGGGGTGGGGAGTTCCCGGCAGCTCTGAGGTCTTACCTCATCTCCACCAGCCCCTGGGAGGGGAGGGGAAAGGAGGGTTCCAGAATGGCAGGGTCTGTCTCTCCAGGACCCTGTCTGTCCCAGGTCCTGTGCTGGGGACATGTCAGATCTTACCTCCCCCTCACCACATGCAGGGAGCTGAGAGGAGCATTACTTTGCCTGAAAGTCCAGCAGGCCTGAGGCAATCAGCATTGGGGCTGCCAGCGGACCCCACTGTTGGTGCCAAATCCTTTCTGGAAAGGGGTCTGAAAGGCCTCTGGGTCTGCTGTGAAAAGAAGTGAGTTTTGCTGGTCAAAAAGAGGGGAAGAAGCCCTGCCCCCTACAGCTTGGTCCCAGGCCCCAGAAGGTTCTGAGACAGGTGTACCTGGTAGAAGGAGGAACACAGCAGCCATGCAGCCCAGGCTGCTCAGAGGCAGGGGGATGGACTCAGGAGCTTCTGCCCACTGTGGGACTTCAGCTTCCGGAGGTGACTGAAGTTCCCAGGCTGGGGCTGGAAAGAAGATGGAAAGAAGATGGGAAGAAGATGCCTCCAAGCCTCGGTGCCTGCTGCTGGGTACTGGGCAGGGCGGGTGGGTGGGGCATCCCAAAGCTCCTGTAGGGCTGTAGATGAGGAGACAGGCTTGTGCAGACTGAGGCCACCAGGGACCCCCCAGGTGGAGATTTTTGGGCTGGCAGAGATGCTGCCATGGAGTTTCTGTTCATCACATTTTAAAATAACACACTAGGGGAAGTGCTTAGTTTTTACTTTAGATATGTGTGAGATAAAGGAGGTATGTCACCTATCATTATTCCTTAGACCCATTTACCTGGGGAGCTGCTGGAACACGTGTGCTGACCAGTTGAGGTGTTCAGACTGTGGATGGGAAATACTGCCCATCACTCTAGTTCTGCAAGGATCAGGCCATCAGCCACTGTGGCCGCCCCCAAAAATGCACCCTGAGGGAGATTCGAGATGGAGAAAAAAAGGACACTGTCCCTAGAGAGCTGAGATGCATATTAAATGAATGATTTCAGTGAGCCCAGACTCTTGCCTCTTCCCATAGAGATAAAAGCACTAAAATCTTTAACTTGAGATGTCTCTTTTGTGTGTGCATGTGTGTGTGATGAGCACAACTCTTGATTTTCAACTATATGTTGTCCCCACCCCCCACCAGAAAAAACCCTTGTATATCCTGGCTCCTCCCTTTCTTCACTGGAGCAGTTCCTCAGAGCCACTGAGAGGCTGTCTCCTGGGCTAGAGTCCTCAGTAAGTTCCCAGGATAAAACTTAACCCCAAATTTTGTGGTTATGTATTTTCTTTCAGTTGGCAAGAGCTGGGCGCATTATAAGAAGAAAACTGGCAACTGAGGATGGGTGCAGCTCTCCTAACAGGCAAAGGGCATAACTGTAAACTCTGGGTACAGGATTTTTTTTTCCCTTTGTTGAATAGTGGAAGTATAGTTGATTTACAATGTGTCAATTTTTGCTGTACAACGAAGAGATTCTGTTATACATACACATACATTCTTTTTAAATATTCTTTTCCATTATGGTTTGTCACAGGATATTGAGTATAGTTCCCTGTGCTGTACAGTAGGACTTTGTTGTTTATCCATTCCATATATAATAGTTTGACTTTGCTAATCCCAAACTCCCAGTCCAACCATCCTCCACCCCACCAACAGCAGCAAGTTTGTTCTCCATGTCTGTGAGCCTGTTTCTGTTCTGAAGATACATTCATTTGTGCCATATTTTATATTCCACATATAAGTTATATTATATGGTATTTATCTTTCTCTTTCTGACTTACTTCACCTAGTATAATAATCTCTAAGTCCATTCATGTTGCCATAATGGCTTTATCTTATTCCTTTTCACGGCTGAGTAGTATTCCATTGTGTATATGTAAAACATCTTTATCCATTCATCTGTCAATGGCACTTAGGTTGCTTCTATGTCTTGGCTACCATGAGCAGTGCTGCAATGAACACAGGGGTGCATGTGACTTTTTGATTATAGTTTTGTCTGGATATATTGGGCACAGTACAGAAATGACTGTATAAAGGCCTGGGAGAGTGAGCAAAAGTGTGAGGAGAGCCAGTGGGAGGAGAGCCACCAGTTGGAGTTCCCAGCAGTGGCATGACCACTGGGTCATGAGAGCAGGGACAGAAAACCCAGAATCTCATGGCCTGCAGAACAAGGGGACAAACTTGGGGCCACCACAGCTGTAGGAAAGTGCAAGGAGAAACCTCAGAGAGGAGAGAGCATGGGGCTGGGGGGCCAATTCTGTGGGCAAACTGCCTAGCACTCCACGCAAGGAGTCCAGCTGAGGCTAAAAGAGCCAGAGATTTCTGTGGTCCCACTCTGGCCGAGATGGCTCTCAGAATGAAGCCAGTTATGCTTCCAAAAAAAAAAAAAAAAAAACAAGTATTGTGGGAGAAAGTGGATTCAGAGGAGGACAGTTCACACTGAGAAGCAGGGAGGGTCCTGGGGGTGCCAGGCTTGGAGACGAGCAGGGAGGGCCGGCACTTGTTCAGGGACCTGGGAATAGGACTGTGTGACGGGAGCAGCATGTCCTGGGGTCTTGGGGTTGAAATGGGCTCTCTGAGTTGATATTACAAGCAGACAGTTCCCAGACCCACATAAAGAAACATTTTCTAAGAAGGTGAGGTCCAGGGACATGTTAGGGGATGTTGTAGGCCGCACAGTGATGGAGGAAAAGCGGACGAACATTCTGGAGGGCCTTTGAGGTCAGGTGGCCCTGGGTTTGAGTCCTAACCCGGTCGTAGATACCTTCTCTACCTGGGATACACACACACGCACACCCACACACATGTGTGCACGTGCGCACACACATACACACACGTGCTCAGGACTGAAAAGGGCAGCAGGACATCTGCATAAGCAGTGTGCTGGTCCCATGACACTTTGATGGTGGGACCCCAGCATTAGCGCCCCACCCTTGGCATTGGTGAGATCAGACCCTGGGTGCCTGACCCTGGGAGGGGACCCAGTTGTCCCACCTCCCAGCCAGGCCGCCTGCCTCACCCGCCCTGGAAGCTTCCCACCTAAGGCACCGCCACTCCTGGTTAAATGAAACTCCAAGCTTCCTCACCTCCACCCTCCTGTGCACAAATTTAGAAAGGGCAAACTAACTGGAAAATTAAGGTGACCGGTGTTGCTCACAGGACAGCAGAGATGAAACGGACCTGACTGCACAGATGGGGAAGAGAAAATGAGCTCGGGGGCCGCTTTGCCCCCTTTGATCATCAGAGATGCTGTGGGGGTCACAGGCAGGAGCCCTTCTGGAATCAAACAATATTTTAATCCACTGGAGCCCCTTTAATTGGGCCACATTTAAATCTGCCAGACTCCCTGGAATTCAGGGAGCGGGGAGTAGATTGTGGGGACTTAGGGAGGAAGCAGGTGCTGGAGGATGAATGAAGCCATCCTGCGTCTGGTCTGTGATGATCATCAGAGCTAATTAACACAGCTCCTTGAACCTCTCTGTCCCAGGTGAGACTGGAGGAGGTGAGGGGGAATGGACTGGCATTTAGTAACATATACCTCCCCTGGCTCCACCCACCTCCAGGGTTGAAGAGGGCAATGCTGCTTCCCCAGAGGAACCCAGGCTGGACCCTCCTGGCTGGGATCCCTTGCCTCTGTCTCCTCCCACTCCCACCTCTCTTGTCCTGGCACCAGAGGGCCAGTGTCAGCTCCAGGGTAGGTGGAGGGATCCAGGAGAGGGAGCTCGCTCATGGGGACTTCTGTGTCAAGTCAGGTCACCAGCAAACTCTCCTCTCACCCTCATTTGTCCTGAGTACCTACTATGGGCTGGGCACTCAGCAGGCTCTGGGGGCATGCCCAGCAGCTGTGTCATGAGGAGAGAAACACTGGAGGTGATGAGGTGACGCAGATGAGAGGGGGCACCCCAGTAGGGAGCACAGGGAGGAGAATGAAGCAGCCGGACCCCTAGGGCTGGGGGAGGGTAGGGCCAAGATGTGGGGCGGAGTGGCAGCCACTGGAGAGTCAGGTACAGATTCCAGAAGAGGAAAGGGCAGGTGCGGGAACGCTGAGGAGCGGAAATACTTGTGCGTGAGGCACAATAGACAGGGTGAGGGTGGCCGGGTCCAGTCGTGAGGACACCATGTGGCACCATAAGCAGTCTGACTTTTCATTCGAAGTGAAATGTTTGAAAACAGCCACAAACAGGCCATTACCTGGCGTGGCTGCCCCACTCGCTCGGTGCATGCCTTCCTTCTGCCCTCCGTTCATTCCCTGCTCACCCCTCGTTATCATGCCCCATTACCTCCGCTGTCTGAGGTCTGCTTATCCTGTTCCTTCCCTACTCACTTTTGCTAGTCAGTTCTCAAAGGGGAGCCGGGCTTCCCCGCAAGGACAGCGCTGAGGCGGGAAGCGGGCACCAGAGGGCGCGCACAGCACGCGCATTCCCGGCGCCGGAAAGGAAAAACCCGGAGCATACTGCCAGCAGGGCTCTTCTCCATCCGGGTTCTTCCACCCCTCGTGGCACACAAGGGAGACTGAGGCCCAGAGAATGCGCGTGGCTTCCGCCGTTACCTGGCGAGGGAGGGGCTGAGAAGGAGAAAAGGGAGCAGTGATGGGTGGCCTCGGGGGAGTGAGGGTGCGGCCAGGCTGCACCAGCTCAGGGGACCCCAGGAGCCCGCGGTGGTGGCTGTTCCAGCCGGGTGGACCACTCCAGGAAGGGAAGGGGATGGGGGAGCCTCGGTGGCTTAGCACCGCGGTCCACGCAGACTGTGGAGCTGGTGATGCGGAAGCCGGGTACCGGGCAGTGGGAGCGGGGGGCGGGGCCTCGCCGCATCCCGGCTCATTGCCTCCCACCCCGAGTGGCCCCAGACCGCCCAGCCACCGCGCTTCCCCTCCAGAAAAGAGTGCTATCTCCCCTTAACGAACCGGGCCCTAGAACCAGGGAGGCGCCTGAGAACCAGAGAGGTCGGGCAATTTGCCCGCGGCTGCACCGCGAGAAAGCAGTGGACAGCTGAATCTTCTTAGCCTCGCAGCCAGCAAGGTAAAAGGAGGCTGTTCTCCACGCAGCTTTGGACAGCCCACCCCACGGACTTCACTTAGGGGGTGGGGGCTAATGCTGTGTTTTGAAGCCGTGTTCCTGGGATGGTTTCACTGGCAGCTGAGGGCCTGGTTTGGGACTTGAGGGCATCAGGGGTTGCGGCTGTGGATGCCGTCAGGAGGTGTTTAGGGGGGACACCTGGCGAGGGCAGGGGCAGAGGGGTGAGGGGCAGACCGCAGCGGTCTGAGGGCACTAGTGGGGAGGGCCCGAGAGAGCTGACTGCTGTTCCCGGGAACTGGAGGGAGGTGAGACCTCTGATGGGGAACGGGCCCTCCACCCACCTGGAGCACAGCACCAGCTGGGGCAGTGCGCGGGCAGCCTCAGGGCCAGGCTTAGGGCTTAGTGCTGAGCTGGGTCAGGGCAACTGCTGAGAAGCTGGTTCTGTTTCCTACTGCCCCTTCCCCCAGACCCAGAGGTGGGGGAGGGGCATCCCAGTGACCCCCAACCTGTCACCTGAGTTGTAACTCAGTCTTCCCCCACAGGCAGAGCAAGGTAATCCTTGGAACCTTCATCTCCATGCCTGGCACCTTCTCCATCCCTGACCTGACCCTCAGAGAGTGTGTTTTAGGTGATAGGCAGCCTGAAGAATGGTGGCACCTGTGAAATTCATAGGCTTTGGGGTCAGGCTGACCCTCTTCCTGGTGCTGCCTCCTGTTTACTCGTCCAGGGACCTTGGCCAATTCCTTTACTCCCTGACTGCAGTGCTCAGAACAGCTGTGCAAGGGTGAAATGAGCATCCTACTCTGCCACCTCTCTTCCTTCCTGTGGGGAGGGGACATGCTATCCTTTAACCGTGAGTCCCAACCCCCACCTGCACTAACCGACAGACACCTGCTTGTGAAGCGTCCATGGCCAAGCTCTGAAATGGCTGTTGATGAAGTTTTCAAAGGACATTTGTTTAATTCATCTTTTGGAGATATCTGAGTTCTCAAGCATAGAATGAAATTGTTCCAGAAATAATTGTGCTTTTGGAATTCCACACCCTTGGAGGTGCTGTAGGATAAAAATGCAGAGGATGAGGCTGAGCCAGGCTCTCCTGGCCCAGGGAATGCCTGAGGGTATGAAGGGGACAGACCTAGACATCCAGAGGGTCATTGTAAATGTGTCCCCAGCCTCCAGGTGCCAGGCTCAGGTGGGCGCTAAAAAGAATTGGGACCTTCTCCTTCTCAGAATGGGTACTGTCCCAACTCCTCGCATGTCCCTGGCTGGCCTGTGAACAGGATGCTGTCAGACAGAGGAGGAGTCTGTGCTCTGTTGCTGAACGCTATGAGCTGTGGCCCCGGGGCGGGGGCTTGGGCTTCCAGGACTGACCTTCCCCTGTGCATCTCCAGGCCATCCCTAGGGATGGTCTTCTTTTCCAGGCAGGAGCCCTTGATATTTAGAGGGGAAAGGCGCTAATTGCTGAGACCCACTGAGGGAGGGGGAGAGACCACAATGCAGGTGCCACGGCTGCTGTGAAGGGACACATTTTTGTTTGATTTTCCTAGATGCTCATTTTCTGAGCAGAGAGAGGCCAGGAGGGGCCGGTGGTCCCTCCCAACTGCTAAACCTGTGGCTGTGGAACCAGTGGGTCCTATTGTCTCTTAGTACTGGGCGTGGAGTACAGCTGGCTGCTCACATGCCATCTTGGTCTCCTGCTGGCTCTGTCTGTGAGGAAGCTGCAGGTTCTCAGGTTCTGCTTCCAGAAGCTGCTCCTCTGGCTGCCCAGGCTCCTTAGGGAGTCCATGCATGCTCGGGGCAGGGGCAGGACCCAGCACCTGGACTGTCTCCAAAGGAGCCCAGGGTTGCAGGGAGCTGAGTTTTCTGACTGGGGAGGTGGGGAGTGTCATCAGGATGATGAGCCCTCACAGATCCCGAGTGGGGAGGGTTTCCAGTAACCAGCGTGTATCCCAGCTGACTGCAGGCATGGATGCTGTATGAAGGCCTGGCAATATTTTGTCATGATAACCTGTATAGCTCTCATTCTTGGTAATCCTTTTCCCAACCCCACTGCTGTGAAATTTAAGACGCTGCCCTCATCCTGGCCCAGACCTTGATGCTGAAGCATGTTGGCCCTGCTCACTCCCCAGGGGAAAGGCAGAGAGATGGAAAGTGTGCCTGGCTGCTGTTCCCACCTCAGATAGATGTGGCATCCAGGGTCCAGGAGGTTATGGCCCTCGCTCGAGAGGATGGCTAGGAGGGACTCAGGGTCCCCCACTCACTCCTTTCCACCACTTCGGCCATGAGATGGGTCTAGGCTGAGATGGAATGTTCCAGAATGGGGAGGAGGGCCGGAGAGGGGGTACTTGCTGGAGGGAGAGAGGAGGGTGCTGGAGAGGGCTGCCTGGGGCCTAGTGGGAAAGTGCCTTTTCAGTAGATGTTGAGTGGAGGACCGTCAGTTCAGCAGCTGTCCATGGCACTGAGGCCACGGCCTGGGCCTGACAGACTCAGATGCCATCCTAGTAAGAAAGAGGAAGGACACTCTAAACAGATGGGGGATTAAAGGGTGGGGGAAGCCTCATACACATAAAAGGCCTATGGTCAGGTTTTCTGGAATTGGCAGGCTTTGGAGGCTTAAGATAGCAATTATATTCAATTATAGAAAAGTTTAGAAAACATATACTTAATTTTTTTTTTTGGTCTTTTGTCTTTTCAGGGCCATACCCACGGCACATGGAGGTTCCCAGGCTAGGGGTCCAATCAGAGCTGTAGCCGCCAGCCTATGCCAGAGCCACAGCAATGCCAGATCTGAGCTGCATCTGCGACCTACACCACAGCTCACGGCAACGCCAGATCCTTAACCCACTGAGCAAGGCCAGGGATCAAACCTGCAACCTCATGGTTCCTAGTTGGATTCGTTTCTGCCACGCCACCGTGGGAACTCCCTTAATTGTAATTTTTAATTTTTTTCAGTTACACAAACACACACACATTTTTTTTAGGTTCTTTTCCATTATAGATTATTACAAGATATTGAGTAGATTTCCCTGTACTATGCAGTAGGTCCTTGTTGTTTATCTGTTTTATACACAGCAGTGTGTACATGTTAATCCCAACCTCCTAATTAATCCCTCCCCATCTCCCACAATCCCCTTTGGTGACAAGTTTTAGGAAACATATGCGTTTTTTCCCACTCAAATTTGTGACCAAATCTGACTCTCCCCCGAAAGATATTCCATGTGTTTGGAGCTACATCTCAGATGCCAGAGGGGTCTCCATGACCCTTGGAGGTCAAGATAAACTGGGCTTCACCCCCCCCCACACACACCCAATTCTACAGCCTCAAGGCTCAGTGAGCTCAGTTTCACCAGGGGTCCCAGGTCCTGTATGGAAGATCTTTGAATACAAACAGCACTTGCCCTTAGGAATCTGTGTAATACCTTTCTACCTTGTCTTACATACCTGCATTCATGCAGTAAAATGCTACTTTTGTATGGAAATGCTGCTTAAGTGTATTGCATTCTTTCCCTTCAGTAAACAAGGGTTGACCCAAAAGGCCTGGCTTTTCCTAGATGCCATGCCCATTGCCCCTGGTCCCTGATGCCCACTCTCAGATGGCACGGCTTGGGGCTATCAGCAGATCAGCTCTAAGCACACAGGGCTTGGGAACCCAGGAGTGGCCTCCGAGTGGTGGACTCCTGCAGGTCTGCAGCTGTGCAGCCTCCAACCCCTCAGCCTCAGCCCTCTGCTGCCTGTCACCTTTCCCCTGGGCTTGGCAGGCTAGCATGACGGCTGTGTTGAAGGAGCACTAGACCAAGGGCAGCTGATTTAATTACTATTTATTATTGTCCAGGAATAAACAAAGGCTATGAGCAGAAGCAAAATAAATAAAATCCCTTTAGGTTTAACAGAGAGAGATTATGGAAAAAATGAAGATGCTGAAATAGTGTTCAGTGATGTTTCTCCATGTTATACAGTGTTGACTGGCTCTGTGTTAAGAAAGATGAGAATGTCAGTGTTATTTACATTTTTTCCTTGTATATCCTCTTATACCTTTCTGTTGTTAACTTGTTTTCATTCTATCTGGAATTATGATATCCTTATTCTGTAAGCAGAAAATTCCCATAGTTGTTGAGGGTTGCTTACAGATGTAAACAGATTCAGTTTTTAAATTTTAACTTCCAAATTATATTTCTTTATAATTATTATTATTTTAAAATTATTCTTTTTAAATTGATGTATAGTTTATGTAAAATATTATATAAGTTACAGGTGTACAATACAGTGAGTCACAGTTTAAGGTTATAGTCCAAATATTTCCTTGCTGTACAGTATATCCTTGTAGCCTGTTTTATACATAGTAGTTTGTATCTCTTAATCCGGCACCTCCATCTTGCTCCTTGGCTCTTCCCCCTCCACTGGTAACTGCTAGTTTTTTTCTCAGTATCTATGAGTCTGCTTCTTTTTTGTTGTATTTTTTAGATTTTCCATATAAGTGTTATCATACATATTTGCCTTGTTCTGTCTGACTTATTTCGCTAAGCGTCATGATCCATGTTGTTGCAAATGACAAAAATTGCATTCTTTTTTGTGACCGAGTAATATTCTAATGTGTATATGTACCACGTCTTTACCCATCCATTCATCTGTTGATGGACATTTAGGTTGCTTCCATGTCTTGGCTATTATAAATAATACTGCTGTGAACACTGGGCCCAAATTCTTTAATTCCTCCCTTAATAGTTTGAAATTTTTTTTTTTTTTCCTTTGGTAAAGTGGTGTTTGAGGAAAGACTTTTGGATTTGGTAATGTTTGAGGTTTCTCATGTTTGTGTATGTTAACCTATTGCCTAAGTGATTTACACAGGTATCTTGGCTTTTACCCATTAGAAAATCTTTACTGGATATTCTACATTTTCTATCTTAGTACTCGTAGGTGTGATTCTATTGACATTGCTGTTGCTATGGAGATATTTAATGCCAGATGGATAATTTTTACCTTTCGAGGCTATTTATTGTTTTTTAGGATGCTTGAAGAATTTTTTTATCCTTTAGGTGTAGTAATTAACTAGTATGTAAGATATTTCAACCTTATACACTTTGTTTATATTTCCTGGATTAAAATGTGCTTTTAAAATCTATATATTATTTTCCTCCTGAATTTCAGAGATTTTTGGAGTTACTATCTTGTCCACTTTTGGGGGCATGTTTTGATAATTTTTGGTCTGTTTTCTTTCACAATTATTTCTTCTGTTATCTTTCTCTTTTTCATCTGTTTTTATTATCCAATCACTTAATCTCCCTGAGCCTCAGTTTCCTCATTATAAAGTCAGGACGACATGCCCATCTCATAGGGCAGTTTCCAGAACAAAAATCTTAATATAGGAGTTTCCATTGTGGCTCAGCAGGTTAAGAACCTGACTAGTATCCATGAAGATGTGGGTTTGCTCCTTGGCTTTACTCAGTGGGTTAAGGATCTGGCATTGCCACAAATTCCAGTGTAGGTCACAGATGCAGCTCAGATCTGGTGGTGTTGTGGCCGTGGTGTAGGCTGGCAGCTTTAGCTCTGATTTGACCCCGAGCCTGGGATCTTCTGTATGCTGCAGGTGCAGCCCAAAAAAGAAAACAAAAATCTTAATATATATAAAGCTCTGAAAACAGCACTCAGTTCAGAGCAAGCCATATGAAGATGGTAGCGATTATTATTTTCTATAAACTTTTGTTGTTATTATTGTTTATCATAGTGAAGTTGTTAATTTTGGAGCCAGACAGCCATATATTAGCTGTGTGACCTTGGAGAAGATACTAAACCTCTCTGTGCCTTATTTTCCTCCTATGTTAAATGGAGATAATAATTATCCCCACCTCATATGATTATAATGAGGATAAGAGTTGATATTAGTAAAGTGCTTACAACTTGGCACATAGGGCTGTATGTGTTGTTAAATAAATATCTTAGTCTTTTCCTGCAGAGGAACAATTATTTTTAGTGGTTTCTGTTTCTCATTGTTGCTAATGTGTTATCAGTTTTGTAATGATGTTGTTTTGTCACTAACTTGCCTTGTCTATGTTCTCTTTTTTATTTCATCCTGCCTCTGAGCCCTCTTGCCCTGTGCTTCAGGCCCTTTTAAGTATTTCATTAGTTAGCTGAAAGCAGTTGCAGAGCACTTACTGTCACTTGCTGAGTTGTGTTTTCTTCCAGATTGGCTTCTTCTTCTTGCATGCTGTGCCCCTTCGCTACATTGGTCACTGGTGTGTGTGTAAAGTGTGGTCCCATTTACCATGTGCCTGTGGAATGGACTTTTTCTCTTGGCTCCTGCCGGGGCTCCAGACCTTCTGCCTGCCCTGCTCAACATTGTGCTGACTCTTCTGTTCTATGAGGCCTGCTTACTCTCCCCTCAGAGACCCTGTGTGTTTGTGGTTTTATCTTGCTTCTGTAGCTGGAGGATGTGACTGATGAGGTGTGCTGGAGTGTGGTCTCTCTGAGAGGATCTTGCCAGTGCTCATCTCTCACGGCCAAGGTGCTGATATGGGACTGAGCTCCTCACCTCCTATGGCTGACTCAGGAGTGAGCGCCTCATCACTGTGAGGTGACGTCAGTCTTTCCTCCCAGCTGTTATCTCCAGTGTCCATGGGGAGAGTCCAGCCACATGGCACGTTCACCCACATCTCCCCAGAGCCAGCAGCCACTTCCACTTCTTCTCCATGAGAAAAGTATGAGCCCCACAATGTACCACCTCCATTTGCTCTGCCCTGGGCTTGAGGCGTGGTGAGAATCCTTGGCCCCTGCAGCCTGGCTGACCTGATCCTGTGGTGGGTGCCCCAGCCCCTGCTGCTTGCCTTGGCTTCCTACCTGGTGGGTGCTTGCTGGGTTATGCCCAAATTCTCCTTTGGTTGCTGCTGGAGAAACTTCTTCTTTGGGGAGCAGGGCCTTTAATTTATGCTTTCATGAGTTTTGTTTATGTGGTAGGTGCTGGGCAGGGCCATTCTGTAGTGAGGTTTCTGTCAGCCAGTCTGACTGAAAACCCTGCTGTCTTTTGATGAATTGTTCTTCCTTTTTATCGTTGCCTCTCTGGCAATCTTTATTTACTTATTTATTTATTTTTTTAGGGCCATACCCCATGGCATATGGAAGTTCTCAGGTTAGGAGTCAAATCAGAGTTCCATCTGCCAGCCTATGCCACAGCCACAGCAGCACATGATCCCAGCCGTGTCTGTGTCATTACACCACAGCTCACAGCAACGCCAGATCTGTAACACACTGAGAGAGGCCAGGGATCGAACCCACATCCTCATGGATACTAGTCGGGTTCGTTTCTGCTGAGCCACAACAAGAACTCCCTCTCTGGCAATCTTTAAAAGACCACCATGTTTTCAAACCTATCAAATCTATGAACCAGGAAGGTGCCTCTGAACTTATGTAAGGGCTTTAAAATATGGCTAATAGATGCTCTTCCCTTCTTCCCAGCTGACTGAATGAAGCAAAACAACCCAAAACTGGGTTGACTCCAGAGCACTCCCATGGTTGCTGAGAAATATAAATTCTCTCAACAGTCTTTGAGGCCTGAGGACAGCAAGGGTCAGGTTGGCTAATTTTAATTATATTCTCTTAGCATGTCTTAAAGACCATAAATCTAAATGCCAATAAATTAATATATCATGCCGAAGGCCTTCCAGCCACAGCACTAAATCAACTATGCAGGGAGTGCCGTGTGGAATAGGGCAAACTCCCCGAAGCTCAAGCATTTCAATTTCACTGTATTAATTTGTCATTAAAGGGGCCCTCTAGTCCCAGTGTCTGTGTGTGTGACACGAACAGTAGTAATTTGCTGGGTATGAGTTCAGTCCATTGTACCCTTGGCTTCTGCACAGCTGTCTTCCCCCATACCCTCAAGGTGGGTGCTGAGGTAGCTTCAGAGGTGGAGTGGTCCTTTTGTGCAGGGATGCTCAGTTGGGCTGAACTAGGGACTTGGTCAGGCCCGGGGTCAGTGCGAGGCCATTGAGAAGTCATATCTCATCTACACCACTTCCCCTGGAGGCCAGGATCCTGCTGTGCACACCCAACTCTGTGGCTCAATGGGTAATATGACGCCTGGGCCATGATGGGCAGTTCAGTTCAAACGGTAGCTTGGTGGCCATTGGCTAAGCTTTGGTCACTGCTAAGATCCAGGAGCAGTCCAGAAACTGTTCCCCAAAGGCAGGAGATTATCCAAAGTTGGTAGCAGAGCCTTGCTCCCTAATCTTAAAGGCCTGTGATGTGATTCCCATTCAGGGATCCCACGAAGGCTCAGGACAAGGGTTCCAAGTGGCATCTCTGTCCACCAATGACCCTTCAAGCATGACTGATCCACTGGTTCACATGGCCTGAGTGGCAGGCAGCTTGCAGGGCAGGCCTTTGTGTTCAGAACTCTACCCAAACCACTCTTTGAGTCACTCAGTAACTAAACTGGAGCCACAAGCCTTTGTTACCTCCAAACCCAGAGAAGCCCTGATAGGTCTGCACCTGTTCCCTGGTAGTAGGGGTGCTGGGTGCCCCAGTGTGTTCCTGCACTTTATCAGGGATGGCTCACCTTGTCCTAGATCACAGGTCCCCATGACTGTCCCTGAAGTGGGAGGGCCCAGATTCCTGGGAGATTTCTCTCTCACTCTCTAGTACATACATGTATTGTCAGTGTTTCTAGTGTAGCTACTGCGTCCTGCTCACTGGGCCAGTCAGCATAACGTAATCCATGTCACAGGCCAGCTCGTCCTGTGAGAGAGAAAGGGGACCAGGACTCTGGGACTAAGCTACAACATGGAGTGGACAGGTCACCACCCTGAGGGGGGCAGTGAGGGTACTGCTGTCCTTGCTGGCTGAAGGCAAGCTTCTTCTGGGGTCTTCATTATCATGGATGGAGTAAAGGCACTTTCCAGATCAAGCTGCACAGCAGGTACTGGAGGTATGTTCATTTGCTCAAGAAACACCACCCATCTGGTTCAACAGAGTCCTGGAGTCACGGGTTGGCTAAGGTGTGGTAATCCACCATCATTCCCCAGGGACCATCTTCACAGGTCACGCAGGAGAGATGAGTGGGGGATATGGCATCTTCCAGGCCTCAGTGGTTGCACCAGTCTCTGCAGTCCCTTGGGAAATGTGGTGTTGCCTCTGGTATACTAATGTCTGGGGCAGAGCTGTTTTGGTGCTTCCATTTGGTGGTTCCCATAATAATAGCCTTCAGTCTGTGGGTCAGGAAAGCCAGGTGGGGATTCTCTTAAGCATCCTGCATCTGAGGAAGTAACCACAGGATGAGGCTGTGGACCTCTGAGATGAGCCTGAACTGAATGTCCATTGCTCATGTGACCACTGTGACTGGGGATCCTCGGTGACATTTTGGGTGTCCTGGAGTGACTATCAGGTTACAGCCAGTGCCCATTAATCCACTAAATTGTTTCAATTTCTCCAGGTCACAGTCACCCTGGTAAGTGGCCAGTGATCCCCATGGGAGGCTGGGAGAGAGATTAGCAGTATACATTTTTGGTGGTACAGAGGGACCCTTTCTCAAGGCCACTGGATTCCCTGTCATTCAAGGACTCTAGGTATGTTGCCGGACTTGCTGGGGACTGGCTGATTGGGGGTACTTTCTCTTTGGGGTCCTTCCAAGGCAGACTGTTCATGAGGCCTTGAGTTCTTAACACTTAGACATATCAGGTCAGAATTTAGCAGATGCCCATCGGCTGCTTTTCCAGAGGCACCGTGATCATAGGTCTGTGAGTCTGGCTCTTCTGTCGCTGCTTTGGCTCAAGTGGGTGTCCACTGCGGTCACTGGCTGGGCATCCGAAGTTGGCCCCCCAGTCTGCCTCTCACTTTCCTTTTCTCTCCTTCCTGCCTTGAGCTTGGGGCTGCAGCAACACTGCCGTGTGTGTGTCCTCCCTCCCTTTGTCAGGCCATCCAGTTCTGCTCTGTCCACCACTCTCTGTGACCCCATGCTCCTTGGTCCCCACACTCTACCCCAGTGGGCAGTGCTTGCCTGCTCGTTTGCCTCTTCAGGCTGGGAGGTTCTCCAGGAGAGGGCTTGGCTCCTGGACAGCTCAAGTGCATGCCTGTTCAGCAGACATGAGCTTTTGAACTGATCCCTGAGTGCCTGACAGAGGCATCTGACCCTTCTCTGATTGAACTGTCCAGGTGAGAGGTGCAGACCTCCGAGTCTGTTCTCATGGGCTCACCTGCGACATGAAAGGTGCATTCCCCATTCATTTAAAACTCTTTCTAGTCTGCATCCCCAGTCAGCAGGAGACTTGGCAAGCCCTGCACGATTTTTTGTTGTTGTTGCTTCTGACAGCCTGTCCTGTCTGTCAACATGATTCCCCATAAATTGTTCTAATTTATAAGGCATTTCACACTACATGAGGCTGGCAGGCACATGGGGAGGGGGAGGGGCATGGTGAAGCCAGCTCATAGGCTCGTGAGGCTATTGGTGCTCCTATAGAATGCTATGATGGGGGGAGGGCTCCCCTGATGCACAGGATCAGGGCTGGGCAGCAGCTGTAATTAAAGGAAAAAGTGGGCACTTCTGGGCTTCACCACTCTCCCAGCTCCCAGCTCTGTGCTGCAGCCCCTGGAAATCCCTGCATCAAGCAGTGAATTATTCAGCAGGACAAGGCAAGTAAACAAAGAGGTGGAGGTTCTCACACCCAGTAAGCAGGTGAGCAGAGCTTCCGCATTGCAAGGGGCACAGACTTAGCGCAGAAACACGAATATTTATTATGCAAATCTCTTAACCAGCTGTATGGAACCAGAGGCAAAAAATCACCGCAAGTTTTTTCCTATGAGTTAGTCTACTGATTGGTTTATTGCCCTGTCCTCATTGGGGTCCCCTACTGTAGCATACGTGTTTGTTTGTTTTTAGAGATTTTGTTATTTGTTGTGATCCTTAAGGTTATATATCGAATGTCATTTCACAAAAGCACATGTGGCTTTATTTATGTATTTGTCCAGAAATTAAATTTATAAAATGCATTTATCTGATGAAGAAGTTGTTTCAATAGCAGTGTAATCCATAGGCCTTCATTAGATTTCCTCAGTTCCACTGGCACCCGTATGTGTGTGTGCATGTGTGATGTGTGTATTATGTGTGTGAATCTGTGAATGTGGGAGTGTTAGTGTGTGGGTGTGTGTGAGCATGTATGTGTGTGTGTGTGCACTTAGGTCTGTACAGTTTATCTCACATATAGATTCATTCAACCACCGCCGTGGTTGAGGTACTGAACAAGTTCCATCAACACAATCACATAAAATAAAATCAACCATTTTATTTAAAAAAATTTTATTTTTATTTTGCTTTTCTTTAGGGCTGCATTTGTGTCATATGGAGGTTCCCAGGCTAGGGGTTGAATTGGATCTGCAGCTGCTGGCCTACACTACAGCCATAGCATCTCGGGATCTGAGCTGTTTCTTCAACCTACACCAGAGCTCACGGCAACACCAGATCCTTATCCCACTGAGTGAGGCAAGGGATTGAACCTGAATCCTCATGGATACTAATCTTGTTTATTTGTTATAGGTTTTATTAGTCTGCTAGGTCTTCAACACATGAATTTGGCGGGGATGGGGTGAGGATGTGATTCAGTCTATAACCTGGGTCTATTTGGGTTTTCTATCTCTTCTTTAGTCACTTTTAGTAATCTATGTATTTCTAGGAATTTGTCTGTTCATCTAAGTTATCTAATTTGTTGGTGTATAATTATTCATGATATTCTTTTATATTCCTTTTAATTTCCATAAGGTTGGAAATAAGGTCCCCACTTGTATTTCTGATTTTAGTTATTTGTCTTCTCTCTTTTTTCATTCTAGTCAGTCTAACTAAATGTTTGTCAATTTTGCTGATCTTTTCAAAGAACCAGCTCTTGGTTTCATTGATTTTATTTTATTTTTTTGCCTCTATTTCATTGATCTCTGGTCTAATCATAATTTTTTTCCCTTCAGCTAGCTTTGGGTTTAATTCACTATTCTTTTTCTACTTTAATGTGCTAAATTAGGTTATCGATTTGTGGTCTTTGTTCTTTTTTAATATTTACTGCTGTAAATTTCTCTGTAGGCATTGCCTTTCCTGCATCCCGTATATTTTGTTATGTTGTGTTTTTATTTCTATTCATCTGTAAGTATTTTCTAATTTCTCTGTGATTTTTCCATT
Organism: Phacochoerus africanus; assembly: GCF_016906955.1. NCBI lineage: Eukaryota > Metazoa > Chordata > Mammalia > Artiodactyla > Suidae > Phacochoerus > Phacochoerus africanus. The sequence continues at coordinate 89,941,253 of NC_062546.1, forward strand.
TTCATATTGGTTAAAATTTTGTTGTTTACATGTATTTGTGAAATTTCCAGTTTGTGTTTTGTTATTGATTTCTAGCTGCTTTCTATTTTCTTTGGAGAAGACACTTTATATGATATCAATCCTTTTGCAGAATCAACTGGCAAGGGATTAATCTCCAAAATATGTAAACAACTCATACAGCTCCATATAAACACACACACATACACAAAACCTAATAAAAAATGAGCAGAATATTTAAATAGACATTTCTCCAAAGAAGATATTTAGATGGCCAAAAGATACATGAAAAGATGCTCAACATGGCTAATTATTAGAGGAATGCAAATCAGAACTACAATAAAGTGTCACTTGATACCAGTCAGAATGGCCATCATCAAAAAATCTATAAACAATAAATGCTGCAGAGGATGTGGAGAAAAGAGAATCCTCTTACACTGTTGATAGGAATGTAAATTGGTGCAACCACTATGGGGAATAGTCTGGAAGTTCCTTAAAAAACTAAATATAGGAGTTTCCATTGTGCCTTAGTGGGTTAAGGATCTGGTGTTGCTGTGGTTGCATAGGTCCCAGCTGTGGCTCTGATTTGACCCTGACCCAGGAACTTCCATATACCACAGGTGTGGCCATAAAAAGAAAACAAACACAAACAAACAAAAAATATAGAACTACCATATGATCTAGCAATCCCACTCTTGGGAATATATCCAGAGAAAACCATAGCTGGAAAAGATACATGCATCCCAGTGTTCATAACAGTATTATTTACAATATCCATGACAAGGAAGCAACCCAAGTGTCCATTTACAGAGAAATGGATAAAGAATATGTAGTATATATGCATAATGGATATTATTACTCAGTCATAAAAAGAATAAAGTAATGCCATTTGCAGCAATATGGTTGGACCAAGAGATTATCATAATAAGTGAAGTAAGTCATAGAAAGACAAATATCATATGATCTTATATGTGCAATGTGAAAAAAATGATACAAATAAACTTATTTACAAAACAAATAGACTCATAGAGTTTGAAAACACTTATTGTTTGTAGGCCTTTTGATGCTGGCCATTCTGACTGGTGTGAGGTGATATACCTCATTGTAGTTTTGATTTGAATTTCTCTGATAATTAGTACTGCTGTATATCTTTTCATGTGTTTTTGGCCCTCTATAGATTTTCTTTGGAGAAATGTCTATTTTGATCTTCTGCCAATTTTGCTGGTTTTTTTTTGTTTTATTTTAATTGAATTGTACAAGCTGTTTGTATATTTTGAAATTAAGCCCTTGTTGGTCACATCTGTTGCAAATGTTTTCTCCCAGTTTGTTGGTTGTCTTCATTTTGTTTATTGTTTTCTTTCCTGTGCAAAAGCTTATAAGTTTGATTAGGTCCCATTTGCTTATTTTTGTTTTTATTTCTATTGCTTTGGGAGACTGATCTAAGAAAACATGGGTATGATTTATGTCAGAAAATATTCTGCCTATGTTCTCTTCTAAGAGTTTTATGGTATCCTCCTATCTTTCTTTCTTTTTCTTTTCTTTTTCTCCTTTTTTTTTTTTTTGGCTTCACCTGTGGCATGTGAAAGTTCCCAGGCCTGGGAATGAATCCAGACCACAGCAGTGACCCAAGCCACAGCGATGACACAGGATCCTTAACTTCTAGGTCTCCAGGGAACTCTGGTGTCCTGTCTTATATTTAAGTCTTTAAGCAATTTTGGGTTTGCTTTTATGTATGCTGAGAGGGTATATTCTAACTTCATTGATTTACATGTAACTGTCAAGCTTTCCTAACATCACTTATTGAAGAGACTGTCTTTTCTACGTGTATAGTCAGTCTTGCTTTACTTATTGAAGATTATTTGACTGTAGGTGTGTGGGGTGACTTAATTGATCAACTTGATCTGCTTAGTACTTACTGATTGAAACTAGGCTCTTTGGAGCCCCTATTTTATCACCTTCTCCCCTTCTGTTGCTCAGCAGATGGCTCATTATATATATGGGCATCTTAGGCTCTTAGGGCACTTGGGGTGACAGTCTCAGGCCCGAGATTCCACCCCCAGATTACCAACAGTCTCTGCTTGCTTTTTCTGGCCCGCTGTCATCAGCTGAGCTATTTATACTTTGTCGGTCGGTCAGCTGCCTTGGAACAATGCACGATAAGCAGTTTCACCCCTTGGCTGACTTCTTTATACCTAGTGTGGAGGAAGGAAGCTGGGCAGGAGGTGGGTTGATTGGGCCCTGGGGTTTGGCACCCGGATCTGTAATGTGGCAGATTGGCCAACACCTCACTCTCCAGAAATTCCAAGGTTTTTCACACCTAGATTCTGTGTATTCCTTGACCAAAACATCCTGAGTCATTTCAAGCATCCTTAGGGATTGAAGTGATCACCAAGGGCCTTGGAATTTAGGGTACCCCTGGGTTATCCCAGTTGGAAGTGATCTAGGTAAAACTGGTGGGTGAGAACCAGGTGGCTCTGATACCTGAGGTTAGATGCAAATTGTCCAAATGTGATGCCCATCACCTTTATCTCTCCCATCCCCTTCCCTGTGGCCTCTTTCATTGCCACAGAATACCACCTTCACTTTGAGTGCCCATCCCAACCCCAAGACTCTATCATCATCCCCGCTGCCACCATCATCAAACCCATCTCAACTCCAAGCCTGAAAAGGTACCAGTCTGTGTGTAAAAATCCCAGAGTCCACCTTCTGTAAAAAGTACAGAAACCCTGGCTTTGGTTATTACCTGTTGGCCTTGAATTTGAATTATTGGTGCCCAGGATAATTGGCTTCCTAGAGCAGTTCTTACAGGACCAAATACCCAGAAGGGCCAAGCCAGCACTGCACTGAGTGAACTGGGCAGAATATAAGAGCTGACAACTGTGCACTTCACAACGGCAGCTTCACCTGTATTCTTTTGGCACACATGTTCTCTTGTTAGTCACACTGGAGTGATTGTTCCTTCCACAAAGCGACATGCTCACTCCCAAATTTCTTGAAATGCACGGATCTTCTGGTCTAGCTCTTCGTCTTCCACAAGAAACCGTTCAGAGGCAGTGATAAATGGCAGGGGACTACTGGGTGTCAGGGAGAGAAGTGACAGGGAGAGGGAAGGCTGGGGTCAGACGGGAGAATGAGCCACTGAAAGCTGGCAGCCATCACTGGCTTCCAGCAAGTCAGGAGGGACGAGCACCCAGGCTTTCTGCCTGTTCTAATTTTCCAAGAAAATCCAGAAATCCAGATATTTCTGGTATGTCCCCTGAGTTTTAAATATGGGTAAGAAATTAAAAGTTTTAAAAAGCCCTGTGTGGGGCAGCACTGAGAGGCCCACGGTGGAGTGTGGGGCTCTGTTCTGGAAGGTGAGAGAGGGAGGCTTGCCAAGTGCCTGTTAGTGTGGAGTTGTCCGCACAGCTGCCTCTGTGTGGGGTTGGCTTACCCTGGTCCTCCAGAGTTCTCTTACACAGCAGGCTTTCTGCCAACCCTGAACATTGGTGTGGATCCACTGTCAACACAGAGGAGGTGGGCGGGGCACGTCCTTGAAGAAGGGAGGGGTGTGGGCGCTGGGCAGGGAGGGTCCAGGTAGCCCCTGAGGGTGAGAAGCAGAGGGGTCTGTCCATCATGATCTGGATGTTGTCTTCCCCAAATTCGTATGCAAAGCCATAATACCCCAGGTGATGGTGGGTAGAAAGGGGGCCGGTGGGAAGTAATTAGGGCTCGATGAGGTTGTAGGGGAAGAAGAATTTCCCTCTGTCCTCCTGGGTTTTATAGCTGAGACTACAAAATAAACTTTACAAGGGGCAGAAAAGGTATGCAAACATATTAAGTTTTAATATTATGTGCTCAGAGCATCCCAGGGGAAAATGTGGTTAGATGTGAGGGCTTATATGCTGTTTTAATGGATGGGGAGGAGGGAGGAGCCACTCTGAGGGGAGTAAGTTGTTTTTAGGAGACAAGAATGGCCTTGGACACATAGATGGGAGAAGTGCTAGCTTGTGAAAGCCTCTCAGGGAATGGTGTGGACTTCCTGTCCATTCTCCCTGGGAAGTTGATGGAATTCCCTGGGAAGGGATATGGGACAACAGAGGAGGCTCTGTCTTTGATAAAGGAAATTGAGAGAAAGCCTCTCCCTGCATTCACTATTTTTCAAGTGACTTGAGCTCAAAATATTAAGTATGCAAAGCAACATCTTTGGGGTGGTGCATTCTGAACACTTCCTCAAGGTCATGGGAGCACGGCCCATGAAGGCTGAGCACCCTTACATGGCACCCTCGTCCTCTCTGTGGTAGGAGGATGAGGCTGGAAGGTGGCTTTACCCCCAGGAAGCAGGTCTTCACTGTGTTGGTACCTTGACCCTGGGTGTCTCCACCTCCAGAACTGTGAGGAACGAATGTTGTCTAAGCCCCTGGTCCACACTGTTTTGTCACGGTGGCCAAGCTGACCACTACTCTGTCACAGGCAACTAGTGTCCATGGGAGAATCAGTCCTGCCATGTCCCTGACAGTGAATCAGTTGCTGAAAACAATCTTTCTGGACACCAGGCCTTACACTTACCAGCTCTGCCACCTCAGAAGGTTTTTTGTTTGTTTTATTTTGTTATTTACTCCCTGAGTCTCTGAGCTTTAACTTCTCAAGTGAGGCTAATTATATTCGTCTCCTGGTACTGCTGTAAGAACTAAAGAGATGATGCTTACAGAGAGCCTTGTGTGGTCCTTAGCACATTGAGTAATAGCTCACTCTTGCCCCTGTTATTATTGCTACTACCAAGGCTCCTGCTGGCATGATTTCTTCCAGCCTCATATCTTGGGGAATAAGGCCAGAGAGCTGGGGGTGTATGTTTCATAACTTGCAGCGCTGATCATTGTAATTGACATCTTTGGCTTGCTTTGCTAACTTAGCGCTGCTTTGCAGCAAACATGGTATTTGTCCTGTGCTCACGGTCCCCTGGTGCTTTGGGAAGATGACAGCAGGGGCTTCCATGTGGAGGGAATGGAAGCGATGGGTGCTTGGACTGACCTGTCTCTGTGAGGTCTTGTCTGCTTTTGCTGGAGAAAAACCCAGGCTTTCATGCAGTCCCAGTTGCCCAGAGCTGATCTCAGCCTAGCCTCACATGGAAAGAGGTACTGATTCTTCTTCTTCTTCTTCTTCTTCTTCTTCTTCTTCTTTTTTTGTCTGTTTAGGGCCATACTGTGGGCATATGGAGGTTCCAAGGCTAGGGGTTGAATTGGAGCTGTAGTTGCCGGCCTATGCAATGCCAGATCCTTAACCCACTGAGCCAGGCCAGGGATTGAACCTCCGTCCTCATGGATACTAGTCAGATTCATTTCTGCTCTGCCACAACGGGAACTTCCAAGGTGCTGATTTCTTGGTCATATGTCAGGACTGCAGACCCTCACCTAGACCTCTGAGTTCCGGCCATATGCCCCCAGCAGCATGGTGCACAGGGCCCCCTACCTGCCCAGAGAAGGTGAAGGCTGAGAGGGGTGGACAGTGCTTGGGGCCCAGGTCCCTGGTGTCTAGGGGAAGAGTTCCATACAGGTTGAGGTCACCCTATGGAGGGGTGATCATTGGCCTGTCCCATAGAATAAGCAAAGTAGTGGAGTCTGAGGAAGCAGCCTGATGTGAAGCAAAGCTTGGAGCCAACTGTGGGGCAGAAGCCCTGAGAAGCAGGAAAGGAATGAGGGGACTCGAGGCAGCACAACACTGGGGTTGTGCTTATGTCAGCTTAACATTAACCTTTTCTCAGCCCCAAACCACCCCTTCTGTAAATCAGCTTGTGGTGCTAAGGCCCAGACTCTGCAAACCACACCTGCTTTGCCAGCTATTCCTTGTTAGAATCTGTTCCTTGTGGGCACTTCGGGGTGACTGGGAGGCTGGTGCCAGAGAAGGGGCTGGCTCCTTCTCCTGTGGATTCCCTGTTCCTGGAGCATCACCTGCACGGCTGGCTTCTTTGCCAGAGTGGTGAGAGGTTCCTCCTGCTGCTGCAGGAGCCACACCCATTTGGAACCACCTGTAGAACCACCCTTCTCTCCCTCAGATCTCCAGCACCAGGGAGAGCAGCACCCTCCTTGAGTCTCCCAGAGCGCAGAGCCCTGGGGTGGGGGCGCTCAGATCCCAGCACAGATGGCAGAGACTAGGAAGTCCAAATAACTATCAAGATGCATGGATACTATGCACTTTTATTTCCTTAGGAGTCCAGCTTTTTTCAAACAAGCACGATGTTAGTTCTGTCATACATTAGGTTCCTTGTATGTTGGGTCTCTTACCTGGTTCTCTTTTTTCCATTTGTCTTTTTCCTCCCTCTGCACTGATACATCATGAACTAATTACTTAAGATGTAGAATAATTCTTAGTATCTGATGATAAGGTAAGTCAACACCTAATTTTGCTTCTTTGGGACTATCTTGCTTCTTTTTATTCTTTCTACTTCTGTGCAAATATTTGAGACAGCAGGTCAAGTCACACAACCGGGAACCCAATAGAACACAACAAAATAAACACAAATCTCAACCACTTCTGTGTTTTGATTGGAATGCATTGAAGACATAGATCACTGAGGTTATCTAACGTCTTTTAATTAAGTTTCTAATTTTGTCCCCAGAGGTCATCTATATCCTCTTTGATTTATTCCTGTGGACTTCACATTCTCAAGACAATTTTAAATACATGTGAAGGTGACCTTTTTAAACATTTGTTTTTAGTATGTAGAAGTGCAGTTTTAGAAACTGACCGTGAATCCAGTAATCTTGCTAAACTCCCTTCATTTCTTTGTGTGTGTGTGTGTTTTTTTTTTTTTTTTTTAGGGCTGCACCCTCGGCATATGGAAGTCCCCAGGCTAGGGGTTGAATCGGAGCCACATCTGCGACCTACACTACAGGTCATGGCAATGCTGGATCCTTGACCCACTGAACATGGCCAGGGATCGAACCCACATTCTAATGGATACTAGTAAGGTTTGTTAACAGTGAGCCACAATGGGAACTCCTAAACTCCCTTCTTAATGCAAAAAAAATCATCTGTAAGTTCTTTGGGTTTTCTGTATTATCAGTCATGTCTGCACATAGTGACTCTTTGGTTCTTGTCCAATCTTTACAACATTGCCCTCCCCCGCCCCCTCCCCCCGCCCCTTGTCTGTCTCTGCCAGCTGGACCAGTATGATGTTCGTATGGGTGATGACAGCGGGCCCTTTCCCTGTTACCGATGTTAAGGGAACACTGTCATATATGAAGCTCATATTATTAGGTTAAGTAAATTTCCTTCTGTCTCTAGCTTGCTAAGAATTTTTATGATGAATACATGCTAAATTTTATCAAATGCTTTTTCTACACCTAATAGATAAGCCTATGACTTTTTCTCTTTGATCTGTTAATGGATGACTTTCACTTATTGATTTTTTAAAAAGTTGAATCAACCTCACATTCCAAGAATAAACCCAGTGTGGTCAAGATCGATAAGCTTTCATATGTTTTGCTGAATTCAATTTGCTAACACATTTTTAGGGATTTCTTATGTTTACACTCATGAAAAAGAGATTGAAATTTTCTTATAAAGTTGTGATTGGATTCTGGTATTTGGTTTTCTCCAGCCTCATAAAGTGAGCCTGCTGCCTTTCTCTGGGAGGGTTGTGTTCACTTAGATATTTGGTGTAGCTCTGGTGGTCTCTCTGTGGGAAGGTTTTAACTATTGGTCCAGTTTCCTTAATAGTTATAGGGCCTCTTAGTTTTTCTGCTTTTCCTTTTACCTTGGTATTGGTAAGTTGTGATTTTTATGATTTTGCCCATTTCATATATTTTCAACTTTATTGGTATAATGTTGCTCATAACTTCCTTGTATTACCTTTTTAATATCTGCAGCATTTAAAGTTATATTCTCCATTTTATATTTCACACCTAAATTATTTACTCCTGCCTTTTCTCATGTTTTTCTTGATTACTTTTGCCTGGAAATTTGAAATTGGCCTTTTCAAAAAACCAACTTTTGCATCATTTTTATACCTCTTGTATGTGCTTCTTTTTCATTAATTTTTTCTTTCACATTTAGTATACTCTTCTTTCCATTTTCTTTGGGTATGGTATATCTTTTTGCTTTTCCCAAGTCAGGTGCTTGACTCATTAAATTATACTTTCCTGTTCCTGAAGTTAATATTTAACACTGTCATTTTTTAGCTAATGTCAAATTGGTGTTCCTTTCCATTTTGATAGGCAGTCTTTTATTATCTTTCAGTTTTAAGTGTTTTCTTATATCCAGTATGGTTTTTTTCTTTGACTCAGGTGTTATTTAGAAGTATGTTGTTGAGTTTACATGCTTGTTACTGATTTCTAACTTAATTACATTGTGGTCAGAGAATGTAGTTTGCAAGATACCAGGATATGAATCCTTTAAAAGTAGTTGGAACTTTTTTCTCTCTCTTTTTGATCTTAATATGTTGAATGCTATGAATATTAATTGATTATCTATCATGTATCTATCATCTCCCTCCACTTCCCTACCTAATTACCTATCTTTCCCTATCTGTCTCTCTGTCTGTCTATCTATCTATCTACCTACCTATCATCTGTCTATTCTTCCATTGGTGCAGAGAGAAAAGCACCCCTCAGAGCTTGGCACTCCAGACTATGGGTTTGCTCCTCCCCAGCCTTCTTCAGGGCGTGGGCAGGGCAGACCCATTTGTACCTGCTCACTCATCTCCATCTGAAATTTCCTTTTGTTAATTCAAATAACTGGTGACTCAGGAGCTCCTGCTTCCCCTTTCAGACCACAGGCAGAGTTCTTCCTCCTAGTAGCTTTGCTTGACCAGCCTCTCTCTTCCCTTTCTTTCCCTTCTCTCTCCTTTTCTTGTCCCCATCCCACTGGATGTGTATGGAAACCTCACGTGCTCCCCACTGTCTCTGTGTTTAGCAAGGTGTGGTGACCTTTGGGTTCCTTTCTGTCACTGTCTCTGTCTCTGTGACATGCTTGAGAGCCGACCTTCATCCCTGCAGACCCCGTTTGCACACAGGGCCAGGCTATAGGAGGTCCTCTGCACACATCCTGTAACTTGGAATGAAGGCACTTCTCCTGCCCTCTCTGAGCCCCACAGGATCTGCTTTGCTGTGGTCAGTGCAGCCTGTCTCCTGGGCAACATCCTCCCTTGGGGTTTCCTGCTACCCTGAGAACTGAGTGTCTTCATGGAGGTACATGTTTCTGCAAGGTAGTACCTTTCCCTCCTCCCATGAAACATCCCTGCTGAAGCAGAGAAGTCCTAAAGGAACAGATACCTTATGGGGTATCTCTGAGGATGTACTTGCCTGAATGTTTGAGGGTTTGCTGGGGGAAGCACTTGCATCAGCTGGAATAAATACCAGCTCAGTGGGTAGGGGTCCTGGTGTGGCTCATTCTGGGCTGCTACTCACTCACCTCATGCTGAGAAAGGGCCTCCAGGGATTCTTGGAGTAATTCTCCTGCAAGCTCACAAACCCCAGATTCCCAGAAACTCATTGGAGTGCTCCCATATCGGAATCACCCATTTCTAAAACACCGCACAGTGACTAAGTGCATGGGCTAAAGCCTGGGTTCAAATTCTGGTTCTGCTACATTATTCTAAGCAATCTGGGTGAGTTTCCTCATGTGTCTCTGTCTCAGTTTCCTAAAGTGAAAGGAGCATAATAACCCAACTTCAAAGGACTTCTGAGAGCATTAAATGAGTGACTGAGTAACGCCTAGTAGGCAGTGATGCTCATGAACCATCATGGTTCACCTTCAGGGCACTGTTGTGTCCAACAGGCCCCTGGCCACCTCTCCTTGGTCTGCCCATCCACTCAGTGAGCAGCTGGGCTGTACAACCTCTCGCCTCCAAGCAGCTGGCCGCCCTCCCATCTCACCTGCCCTCCAAGGTAGCTTCCGCACATGGAAGTTGTGTTTTCTGAGCAGTGTGGCTGGGGCTGGGTGTGGGTCTCTGTCACTTCTGTGTGTCTTGAGTATAGTTTGGGTGATACTCAGTACTGTTCCTCTGGTTCTCCAGACCCCTCCTAGGTACATGGTCTTCACCAGGGAAACACCCAGGGATTTGGCAGGAGGGCAGATGCTAAAATACCCTGCAGTTGCAGCAATGCTGCTTCTTGGATGAAGTTCATATAATTTATACTGCCTTTCCCCCTGATTATGTATTTTTGGTAAGAGACTTGGAAAAGTACATGATAGGAGGGGAACATCAGAAAACAGTGATTCCTACCTATTACTGTCTGTGAAGAAGCTCTGGAATTCCCGCCATGGTGCAGTGGATTAAGAATCTGATTGGAGTGGCTCTGGTTGCTGTGGAGGCACAAGTTCAATCCCCAGCCTGGTGCAGTGGGTTAAAGGATCTGGTGTTGTCATAGCTGCAGCTGGGATTCAACCCCTGGCCAGGGAACTTCCATATGCCCTGGATGTGGCCATTAAAAAAAAATGTGGTATTCCCATTGTGGCTCAGCAGCTTAAGAACCTGACTAGTATCCATGAGGATGCGGGTTTGATCCCTGGCCTTGCTCACTGGGTTAAGGATCCAGTGTTGCCGTGAGCTGTGGTGTATGTCGCAGGCATCCTTGCAGAGGAGCGGGGAGATGCCTGGTGTGCAGTCCGCCAGAGACCATGTGGCCCTTTGACAGGAAGTAGACAGCAGGGTGAAGGACCCATCCTGAGGGTGAGACCACAGAAGGTCACACAGAAGATCCATATCCCACAGGGAAAGGCATCTCAGAAGAGTGTCCCTGAGCACTTGGGAGCTTCTCTCAGTGGCCTTGGCCCTGAGTATCACTATTGATAAGTGGATGGGCTTCCCATCTTCTCTGTGCCTTTTAGTGTGCCTGCATTACATTGTGTATTTTCACATTTTTCATGTCACATTATATCACAAGCATTTCCCCAACTTATTAAAAACTTTCTGCAACACCATTTTATTGCTGCAGAATATCTAATTGCAAGTCTGCATTGTAATTCTCCTAACATTCCCCTAATGATGAATGCTTAAACAGTTCTATATTCTCCTCACTGTAAATACAGCTATTATGGACCTTTTAAAATTGAAATCTTGGTCGATATTTCAGGTATTTTCTCAGAATAGACTCTTAGAGGAACATTTCCAAGATTCTGGGTGCAGGGCCAAATGCACAGCAGAGAAGTGAGGGGGAGGTCTGCCCTCACCGGTGTGTGCCCAGTGGGTCCTCAGTGGCCTTGGGAAAGTTTCTTTCGGATAACCTCTGCCTAATTAATAAGATAAAATGTGATACACACACACACACACACACACACATCCTTTGATTAGTAATGCAGCTGTACATTTTTTCCTCTTAGAATCATTTTTCAATGACAGGTGATTAATCGTGGGTGGAATAAATAAGTTAGAGAACCAGCTTCTCCTCCCCTAGTGGGTAGCTGCTGCTAGATGCCAAGAATTCCAACTCAGCTTGGTTGTTTAAACTCTCCAGCTTGTTTTTTTTTTAATTTTTCTTTAAATTTTTTTTCATTTTTTAAAGTTTTATTGAGGGATAGTTGATTTACAACATTGTGGTAATTTCTGCTGTACAACAAAGTGACCCAGTCATACATGTAGATTATCAGAGAATATTGCGTAGAGTTCCCTCTGCTGTTCAGCAGGTCCCCATTGGCTAGTCATTCCATACACCTCAGTGTGCATGTGTCATTCCCATGCCCCCAGTCCATCTCTCCCTCAACCTCTCCCCTTTGGTGACCAAAAATTTTTCAAAGTCTGAGTCTGTTTCTGTTTCTGTTCTGCAGATAAGTTCATTGGTATCCTTTTTTTAAGAGTCCACGTATACATGATATTAGATGATGTTTGTCTCTCACTGTTTTTTTTTTTTTTTTAAATCAAAGCTGTCTGCAGGGGGAAAACACTTCCATATAAGCAACAAAACATATCTTTGTGATGATGCATTTCAAAGGGTGTTAAAAAAGGGGAAAGTCCATGGTAGAGGCCTTCTCCTCATCTTCCTGAGCACCTGCAGGACACTGGCCCGTTGCAGCAGTTCCCTGAAGAAGGCACGGTGGTTCTTCATGTCCCCTTTCTACTAATGAGGAAACCAAGGCTCTGAAAGGGGAGCATCCTAACTCTGCTCTGTGCCATCTCCCAGGAACCAGGCGGTCTTCCTCAGTGGGTGACAATCAGCTGTAAGACCCAACAGGTCCCCCCTTGTCAGAGCACCTGGGTGTGGGGTGCAGGGAAGGGGGGGGAAGACCAGCCCAGCCTCGCTTTAGTGGAAAGTGCATCCTCAACTGGCAGTGCCTGCCAGGTACATGGGGTGGCAGGACTCTCACAGCCCAGCACTGCCCAGATGCTGCACTTACAGTGAGGTGGAGCCTGCTGTCCCCTTTGGAGTCTCTGAGCTCCCATTTCTTCTTCTACCAGAGAAGTTAGAAGACTGGAGACAAAGACCCCGATTGGATTCTCTGGCCACTCTGGTCATTCTGCCTGACTTCAAGCATAGTTTCTTCTCTACATTGTGGCCCTGGGTGAGCCAGGATGGTGTTCTGACCCAAGGAGGGTGTCCCAGCTGAGGCCTGGCATATTCGTGCAATGAGAAACATCTCCCTTCTCTGCCCTCCTGCCTCCATCCTCCCTCTGTCGTGCAGACTTGCTCAGCACCCCATCCTGCTCTCCACCTCCAGGCTCTGGTGCACTGGGTTCTCAGACAGGAGAGGAGGGGTGTCAGCCTCCTACCCCTTTTCCCTGATGCCAGGAAGGATGGGTGGTCGAGAGCTCTGCAGGGTTTCTTCCTGAAGAATAAAACTTGCTTTATGGCATTTCCGACGTACGTGGGGTCGAGAGTTTGGGTAGCATGCCTTCTGTGGGCATCTCTGAAGCCATTTAGGTGGGCTTTAAGAGGGAACCCTTCTGAAGCCTTTGTTTCTATTTCCCCTCTGGGATTCCAGCCAGTACCTTTTGCCCCAGAGGAGCTGCCATATGTCTCCAGGAAGCTGAAGACCTTGGTTCCCCATGCAGATCTTAGAGACAAAGGCAGATCCACAGACCCCACACATCTATCTTGAACTCATGCTTGGGGGATGTGGTGTTCTATACACATAGTCCATAAGCAGGACAGAGTCAGGCAGATTCCTACTTGTGTCAGAAGAGGATCTTGCTGCTGTCCTGAGGAACCTGTTATAAGGTGCTTCCCCTACTCAAGCATCAACAATTTCTCGGCCGTCTTTCCTCCCAGAGTCCACCTCTCATTCATACTCAACATTGGCCACCAAAGTAATCTTCAAACTGGATCATTTCCAAACGCTGTTCCCTCCCATAAGTCCCTTCAAGAGCTTTCTACCGCCTCTGTGGCAACATCCAGACTGCACATCATGGCGGCCAGGCCGTTGTTACCTGGTTCTTTACCGTCTCTGGGTCCAGCCTCATCCTTGGTCACTTCTGCACATGTCTTGGGAGCCAAAAAGAATAGCACACTTAAAGTTTCTGGAATTCACCTCTATTCCTCTGCATTTCTCATTCCTGCATCTGTCTGACTCCTTCAGAACCAGGCTTAGAATTCCTCCTTCAAGAGCCCTTCCCTGACCTCCCACAGGCCTTTTTTAAAAATTGAAGTAGAGTTGGTTTACAATGTTGTGTTAATTTTTAGGTATACAGCAAAGAGATTCAATTATGTATCTGTGCATCTATCTGTAAATAGATATATATATTCTTCTTTAGATTCTTTTCTAATATAGGCTATTGCAAGATACTGACTATAGTTCTCTGTGCCACACAGTAGGTCCTTGTTGTTTATCTGTTTTATATACAGTAGGGTGTATTTGTTAATCCCAGACTCCTAGTTTATCCCCCGCCTTTGGTGGCCATATGTTTGTTTTATCTGTCTGAGTCTGTTTCTTGTGATAGACTTCCCCAGGGGCCTTTCACAACCTGAGCTGATTTGACACGTCTGTGGTGGGGGGTGTCCTCCAGAGCACGGGAGGCCTTGCTCACATCTAAGTCTCTGGCGTTGTGCCCACCATGTAGTATAGACCCAGAGAGTGCTTGTGGGATGATTGAAGGCGTTTCATTGCCAGACACTGGGGTCTGGTTGTTCACATCATTTTGTCCTAACATCTCCATTGTCAGCCTTAGAGGACAAGGTCTGATGAACAGCAGCCACAGGCTGAACTGTTCTTCCCTGGTTTGCCGCTGAGACATTGGCGGGCCTGTGGGGTGCTTTATCCGGAGAGTATCACGTAGAACTCTTCCCTAAGTATTTTTGACTTAGTGAGAAAAGGAAGAAGAATTCCAGCTATTTGACAATAAGAATTGGCCCAAGTGTTTGGCTTGAAGTCAGAGACTGGGAGGTCTGCATGTCTTCAGCGTCCTTGGAGAGCTATCATGTTGGCTAGAGAATCTTCTCCATCACAGGATGACCTCAGAAGCAGAGGCTGGTTGAAGCCATCCAGCCTCATGGCCAGGGATCTGGATTTATCAATTTACCTGTGAACTAAGACTTTCCACAGTGCCTGCCTCTATTTGTTCCTGTGATGGCAAACCAGCAAAAACCACCAAAGCTGCAGCCAAAGCTCTCATCCACTGGCAAAGAGAGGCAGAATAGGTTCCTACTTTAAACTCCCTCATATACCTGGAGAAGCAAAAGATACTGTCTGATGTGCTGGGGAGACGACAGTGGGGCCATTATTTAGCTCATTGCTGGGAGTGCCCTTGGTCCCAGGCACTGTGTTAGGCAGTACCTAACTTTTTGGGAGGTAGTTCACCATGGATCCCTCATGTGCCTCACATCTTATGACTGAAGCACTGACTGCCCTTTGTCCTGGACCATCTTTGCAAGGATGTTTGTAGAACTGGCGGCGACAGTACTTCCTCCAGCACAGAGGGCAGGCATGCTCACTGCCCCTTAAAAGGGACTCAGTCTCTTCTAGCCCAGTGCTTGCTTCTGGAACTTAATCTACTCACGTGGGCTGTCTGGGACCGTCCTTCAAGCCACGTGGGATGTGGGGACAAAGAGAACAGATGAAAAAATGCTGATTGTTCATGTCCTGGCTGTGGTGTGAATGGCGAAGCCCTCAGTCTCTGACCAAGGACTCTCCTTACCTCCTGTCTGCACTCACAGAAGTGTTAACTTGTTCACTCAAAAGCAGGTAAAATCTTAGCGGCTTCAAGGTTCCTGACAAGTTTATCTCCTTGTTGAATTTTATATGCAAAACACCTTAAAATCCAAATATCTTTATCCTTGCTTGGTTCATTCTGAAACAGAGAAGTCACACTTTATAGGTCACAGAGCTAGTTTGTGCCATGGTAGAGATTTTTTGTTTAGCTCTGTCATCATAGAGAGAACCACTCTCTATGATGTGTGAAACTGTTCAGTTGCAAACATTACAGTGCCTAGGTGCCTATAGGTCCACTGTGGTACTGGGCTGCTTAAAATCCCATTGGTTCCTTAAATCATCCCATTGACATGGTGATAAAGATGCTCAGGGAGGACAAGCCTTTCCTCAAAGGAAGGTAAACAAGATACAATCAACAGGAGTTCCTTCCACTGAAGAAAATGTTCTCATCTAATATTTGGATAACACTTGGCTGGAAGAAGCCCTGACCTACTGCCCTTCCTTCTGGTGAGGGGAAGAGAGCTGTTTCCCACAGCAGACAGGCAGGGTGGACCGCATCCTGTGAAATGCAGACTCAACCACAGCAGAGCTGGTGGGGGGGGTGTGCTCAGGGTGAGGCTGGCTCAGCCCTTGGGCAGTGTCCAGACCTTGCTATTGGAGCCCTGTGTATTTCCATCGTGCGTTGTCCTCTGTGTCCTGTTGAATTTATTAATTGCTACACCCTCATGGAGACTGACCTGTTCCTTCAGCAGCTCCCTGTTGCCCGTGGGACAAAGCAAGTTCCCTTTAAATCATGGTTACTCCTCAGGAATATTTAGAAGTGCTGCTTTGGAGTTCCTGTCATGGCTCAGCGGAAAGGAACCCAACTAGTATCCATGAGGATGTGGGTTTGATCCCTGACCTCGCTGAGTGGGTTAAAGGATCTGGCGTTGCCGTGAGTTGTAGTGTAGGTTGCTATGGCTGTGACTGGCAGCTGCAGCTCTGATTCAACCCCTAGCCTGGGAACTTCCATATGCCATTGGTGTGGCCCTAAAAAGACAGAAAAAAAAAAAAATTACTGCCCTGAGGGACTTGGGCTGGCTGGTACATACACACTCTGCAACTAGCAGTGATTATGACATCGAAGGAAAATTAGAGTGCCTTCACCTTTGCTCCGGCCATGACCCCATGAGCCCGTACCATGTCCACCGGAGGGACCAGGTCACTGAGGCTGGGGAGGTCCAGAAAATGGCCTAAGATCCCAGGGACCAGGAGGAGGGGAACCAGGGCCCCAACCCAGGGAGTGGGACCTTGCGGTCTGTGCTTCTAGCCACTCCACTTAGTGACAGTGACAGTTAGTGACAGTGTGAACCATCATCACTAACTCATCCAGGGAAGGATGGGGCGATAGGGTGATTTGTGGGAAATTTATGTTTGGCCATTCAGATGACCAATATACAAATTATATTTCTCATTGATATTTGGTCTTCATCCAGCCACTGCTCCTGGCCCACAGCTCCCCAAACCCTTGGAATTTCCTAAGTGTTGAGAGTGATGGAGTTGTCTTTTGTGGTTTGAATTAGGTGACTTTTGGAAGCACAGAAGGTTGGGGGCTGGTTGCCAGGGGAAACAAGCAGGCTGTTAAGAGATCTGTAACTTTCAGTCTCACCCCCTTGATTTCCCAGACAGGAGTGAGGCTGGAGGCTGATGGTCGGTCACCACTGACCAATGACTTTGTCAGTCATGACTGTAATGCAACCCCCGTAAAACCCCACAAGACAGATTTTGGGCTCTTTTTCAGAGTTTCCTTGTCAGGGGACCAGAATGTTTCTGTGCCCTTGTGCTGGGACCTTGTTCAGGACCTTGCCCTACATATCTCTTCATCTGGTTGTTGATTCCTACCTTTCAATAACCTTTTCTAATAAATCAATAATCTAGTGAGTAAATGGGTCTTCCTGAATTCTGTGAGCCCTTCTAGCAAATTAATCCCAGGGAGGAGTGGTTGGAACCTCCAGTTTGTAGCCAGAAGCATAGGTGACAGCCTGAGCTGTCCCTGACCTCTGAAGTGATGGTGTCCTGAGAGACAGAGCCCTTTACTTGAGGAATTTGATTCTATCTCCAGGTAGATAGTGTCCAGACAGAGGTGAACTGCTTGTTGCCATGGGGGAGCCTCCACACACGTGCTTGAAGGGGGCTTGGGAACCCTTTTCTGATGGGGTTTGCTCATATTTTTAACAGGTCCTCTCTAATACCAGGCATTTGAGAAAAACTTCAGCAGTGCCCTGGGGGCAGGGACAATCCATTTCTAGAGAGACACTGCATCTGTGCATTTGTGTCCCAAAGCTGTGCCAGTGTGGGGAAGGGAATACTGGTCACTGGTCCCTCCCTGCTAGGTCAGGCCCAGGGTCCACATGCACCCTCCATCCCCTTTGAGAACTGCTGATGGAGCCCTCCCAGCACCAGCACAAAATTGTGTGGGCAACAAGTAAGCCCTTTGAAATGTTTATCTTTCCCTAGACAATCACAGCAACGTCATTTGACTGAATGCTCCGTTACATTTATTTCAAATTTATTTCCAATCACTGAGAGCTGAAACAACGGCAAACAAAGGTGCCTTTGAGCTCTGGCACCTGCTGTTCCCCCCAAATGTCACTGGGCTGATATTTGATGCCATTAACCCCAGTCAGCATAATGATGACTCGCTTCCTTATTCCCCAGCCCCCCCCCCCCCCCCCCCCGGCCCAGCACCCTGCTCACATTCACGCCATGTAGGTGGCAACTTTTATGGTCCAGGAGGCCCATACCTCCTCCCTCTAGCGGAGAATCCCTGGGTCCCTGGGGGAGAGGCCTCTCCAGCTCCATCCTCCTCTGCTCCCTCCGCGCCGTCCACATCCCATGTCCGAGGTGAGGTGCGTGTCACGCGATGTGGGGGTGCTGGCTGGCTGCCTGGTGCCGCGGGTGGTGGGGTCTTCGCTCCTGGACGGAGGCGCTGGGGGAGGAGAGTCCTGGTGAAGTTCCTCAGATGAAGTACTCCTTTCTGCTGTTGTCCCCGCTGTCCTGGAGGGACGGGTCGTCCTGCAGCGCCGCGTCCGCACTCTCGGCGAACTCCGTGCCCTTGGCCTCGTTGGTGTGGTAGGTGCCCTTGTGCCGGTACATGTAGTGCAGCGCGAGGAGAAGAAGGCAGACCAGCACGAAGGTCACGGCCGTGATCACGCCTGTGGGAGGGAAGCACGGCTTCGTGGGGGCGGGGCCAGGGCCGGTCCGGACTGACACGTGCTGGACGCACGCCAAGCGCTGACAGCCTGGCTGGTTCCTGCCCCCTTCCCTGACTGGTGTACAGTGCCCATCAAGCGTCCCCTGTCCTTTCTTCCTCTGCTCAGACCTGCTGACAGCTGCTGTAACGGGGCCCCAAAACAGACCCTGCCTCAAGGACCTCCGGAGCCGCTGAAGAAGGCGGACCTAGCGCAGCTTCCACAGAACACAATCATTTGTCTGCTGAAAACTGAGGTGTTCGCAGCTCTCAGATCTTGCAGGGTTTTTTTTTCTATGTTTTGTTTTAAAGGGATAAACAAGTTTAATTCTAAAGAGTTGGGTATTTTATATACCGATATTAAAAGACTGGGAAAATTATTTTATAACTTGGCAAATACAGAGAAACATAAACATAAATTAAAATGTCCTTAATCCTTTAGCTCAGAAATCACTGCTGTTAACAATTTGATGTCTTTCTCTCACAAGAAGCACTCACGTTTAATCCAAGTTCTCCTTCAGTCTTTTGAGTGGCCCTGCCTACACCTCTGCCACATTTTAGTATTTGGAACTTGCCATAATTTTCAAACTCTTCTTATTGTAATCTATCTGGCCGCTTTGGTAATTCTCCAAATACTTCTTATTTATTTATTTGGTCATGCCCAAAGCATGTGGAAGTTCCAGGGCTAGGGATCGAACCCCCGCCATAGTGGTGGTCAGAACCACAGCAGTGACAATGTGGGATCCTTAACTCTCTGAGCCTCCTAAACACTTCTTATTTGACCATTTTCCCATGTCTGCTGAAGATATTAACCCCTCCCCATCTTCCTGGTAAACCAGCCTCTCCCTCTCCTCCAAGAAGTCCTCTTTGCACTACCCTCCTTCTCCTGGAGAGGGAATCATAGCTCCCCTCAGTGTTTCTGCTACACTTTACACGTGGGAGAATTGAGAACTGTGAGTTTTAAAAGCAGGACAATCCCAAGGGCTTCCTGGGCTTGGGGCTTGAGGAGCTGCAATGAGAAAAAGTGCTGGGAGACAGGGAGACCCTAAACCCAAGAAAGTTCCGGGGGAGGTGGAGACTGGGCGTGGCCGCCCTCTAGGTGCCACTGTGCTGGGCATGCGCAGAGAGGGAGTCCAGGGGTGTGTGGCTTATGCTCCCCTCCAACCCTCCCAACTGCCCTGTGCTCCCTGGAGGCGGGGTCTGCAGGAGGGGCAGGAGGTGAGCCCTGAGAGTTGGTTGAGAAGGACCAGGTCACTCAGCCTAGGGGTGAGGGGGTGAGGGGGCAGATGGAAGGGTCTGGGTAGGACTAACATGCGGCACTCCCAAGAGGGGGGCATTCAAGTTCAGCTGTTTGCTGTGAGGCCATAGAACAAACCCTCTGCCTTGACTGAGAAGGTGGGTTTACTTGGGGAGGGGCTGCTGGTGAATATGGAAGGAGGTGCCTACAGCTGTTCCCAAGTCCCTTTGGGGGACCATTTCCTCACTTTCCCACCACCTTCAGGGGGACACTTCTGTGTGCATGATGTGCATGATAGTGGCTAAGAAAAAGAAGGTTCAGCTGTCCAAGGTGTGGGAGAATGCCAGGAGATCACCTGTTTTTATTTATATACTTAATTGTAAAGTTCCTTGACCTACGAATGAGCTAGTGAGAAGTGATCATCTCAGAAGGAAACAGCAAGCTGTACCCCACAGACTTTGTCCTGAAACAGTTTGGGGTCATAGCTTTGGCCCTGGGGGCCAGAACAGGCATCAAAGCAAGGCCAGGGCAGGTTTAGGATGGGTTCAGAGCGGGGGACCTGGGGTAAGGAAAAGTGTGGCACCAGGGAGCCTGGACCCCTGCCACTACTACACCTGTAGTCCCGGATCCCTGTGGATCTAGGGCCCTGACAGGCCCTGATATGGGTGCCTCAGCCCTTCACCCTCCAGCACATGTTCTTATGGGGTAGGGTGCAGAGTCCTCCAATCCACATCCTAACCACCTATGAGGGGTTTCCTCTGACCCTTCTGGCTGCCTGAAGGGCCCTAGGACCTCCTACCTGCAATGATGGCAATGTCACTGGAGGCCATCCCCGGGTCAGGCTCTGTGAACAGAACAGAAGTCCCCAAGGTGAGAGAGGACACAATGCATAACTCAAAACATCTCAGCTGTCTGCACTCTGCTCACATGTGTACCAGGCCAGGGTTGCCAGAAACATCATGGCACATGGCAAGCCTCTGGCTGTGGGCACACAGAGCGGGGCCCAGGTTCTGCTTGCTTGCTGACCCTTGCTGGAGAGCACTGGGTGGACCCTCAGTATTGTCAGATACTATGTTGGCATCTTTAGGACCATGCCAGCCACCTGAGGGATCCCTGCTTCATCCCTGAAGCATTCCTGACCAAGTGCCCTGCCTGCAGTTGCAGGTGCTCACAAGACACCTTTGGGGGTATGCATGGTGGGCGAGGCTGTGCAGCATCACCTGCCTGTCTAGGCCTCAGATTTTCTGAGGATGATGGTAAAAGGAGACCACCTGTGGAGTATCTGCACATGGCAGGTGCTGGTTTGCCTTCCGCTAGTATACCATGTGCATGTACTATTGGCCCACTGCACGGTTGGGACACTGAGGCTCACAGTGTGATGTGCCCAAGTCACACAGCTGGCCCAGTGGCTTGAGGCCAGGACATCACCTGTGCTCTCACCTCTGGGGGGGCACTTTCTCTCTCCTCACTTGAAGGCCCTTCCCAGGAGGGTTCTAGTCCCCAGATCCCTCCCTGAGGCCCCCACTGGCCTCTGCATCCTTCTCCTGCAGGAAGGACCACTCTGTGGTGCTATCCGAGTTATTAAGTGCGTTTTCTCGAAGCTCAGTGGTTTGGCCAGAAGGCCAGGATGTTCAGGAGGCTGGAACCAGCACAGAACATCCCGTCCCCTCCCCTCTGGGAGATGTGAGAGAGCAAGGATTATTAGAGCACGGAAATATCAGTGTTCATGGAAATCCCAGATTCCCATTACAATGGCTGTGCATATTAAAACAGAGAAGCCTGCTTCTAATAGTCATTTCCACTCAGATCATCACTGCAATTATAGTGTGATGAGGTCATTTTCCCCAGCCAGCTGCCAGATACCTCTTTCTGATAAGAAGCTGGCTGCTGGTGGGGGAGGGACGCAGTGGGAAGAAGCCAGGCTCCAGGCTTGTGTCCTGGCAGAGAAGAGCCAGGCTGGGGACTCTAGGGCTAGTGCAAAGCCTGGGAGTGAAGGAGAGGAGAAAACAAATCCTCTGGTCAGCAAGGGGACAGAGCAGGAACAGGCAGGAGGTCAGCAGATGCTGGACTCTGCAATCCAGGGTGATCAAGTGAAGCTGTGACACTATCTAGCACATAGTAGGTACTCAGTAAATGTTTACTGAATGGGTGATTGTGAGAATGACTGCAGGCATCAGATAAATGCACACAGAGGCAGGTTCTGGACCGTCCTCAAGGAGCCCCTCACAGTTCAGCTAGAAAGGACATTACCTTACTTAGGTTGCTGTGGATGTGATTGTGACATATGAGTCACTTAGGGCAGTTTTGTCCAATAGGAAAGTCAGAATCAGCTAGAGAGAGAGAGGCAAAGAGAGGCAAAGAGAGAAAGGGAGGGAGAAATAAGGAGAGAAACAAAAAGAGGAGGAGAGAGGAGACAGAGAAAATAGCCTAGAAAACAGCGGGCCCATCACCGGCAGGTGGGATGCTATTTGGGCAGCTCTGATTTATTTCTTGCACACACCGCAAGCATGTGGATCAGAGTCACAACGTAAAGGGTGTTTCTTGCAGAGGGCGGCATTCACTGTGATGTTTGCAGACTAATTTAGACAATAGCACTATAGAGGGAATAAGCGACAGCTGTCATCCTACAGTGTTGGGTTCAAGGGTCGCCTGACTAGGAGATGGAGCAGCACACGGACAACAAAGCACAGCTTCATGAAGCTGATGTGGGTGATGGCAGCCAAATGGCTGAGTAGTTCAGCACTTCTGGGCTTCTGAACACCCCCACCCTCAGCTGCAGCCCTGCTGCAAGGCCAGGGCCAGGTCATGCGCCAAGTGCAGAGGCAACAGATGTTTCCCGTGTGGGCCCGGGGAGCGAGAGGAAAGGGAAGGGCTGTTCCTGCCCCAAACCCACATTCGGGGTGGTCACCACCTCCCACGGTGTTGGGGGTGGGGTCGAGATCAGGGTCACAGGTGATGCTCTCTTGGAGGCCTTGGGAAGTTTCAGGTGTGGGAAGAATGTTCCAGGACCATGGAAGTGATGGCTCAGGCCCAGGAGACTCAGCCTTGGGGGAGGTAGGGGTGCAGACTTATTGGGCAGCAGGCACTGGCTGAAGTTGCCATGTATGCGTCCTCATTCAGTCCTACAGCAACCTGGCAGGAGGGAAGTATTTTCTTTTTTTTCCCCAGGTATGGGTAATAATATGCATGCCCAAAGAGGTCAAGTAAGGTGTTGAAATCTCACAGTCAAAAGGGGCAGAGCCCATGTTCTAATCTGAGGTTAGCAATGTGGGCACTCTTCAGAGCGCCAGCAGCTGGCTTGGGAAAATGGCTTCTTTCCCTGCCATCAGTGATCTGGCTGCAGCCCAGCCCTCTCTGGCTTCATGGGTCAGCAATGGGGGTTAGCCATCTGCCCCTGGGCAAAGGCAGCCACTCCCAGGCAGCAAGGTGCAGAAGTGCTGTCCTTCCAAGTCGGCAGGCAATGTTCTCCGCCCCAGCTGGCACCTTGGGTACAGCCAACAAGGCACAGAGATTTGGCAGCTGGCTCCTTGGGGTCAGGTGGTGTTCTTCAGATGTCAAGAGAGAGCAGTGGTCAGGCAATGAGCACCGGACACACACCACCCTTGTGTCACCACTGAGAGGACTCAATTATCTTTTCAGATGAAGCCGTGCTGGGAAGTTCTTTTTCCTGAGGTCTTGACACCTCCTGACCTACCTCAGGCATCTCAGAGGAAGCACCCTGTTCCTGTTTCCTGTTGCCTACCTGGTCCAGCCCAGGGGGAGAATTCAGGTACCGGGAGGGGTTGGACGACTTCAGGAAGAGGAGGACTATTTCAGCCTTAGCATCATGAAGGGAAGAGCAGGTTTGTGTGAAGTCCTTGGAGAAGTTTGTCCATGACCATGGTGCTGGCAATGCAGTGGTGGCCTTGTCTGTTGCTCGATGCTTTGCTCTGGGCTCCGTACCCAGAGAGTCTTCTGTTTCAGGGAGTCTACAGATCTGGTCAGAAAAGTTCACTTGGCAGAGTTCCTGTTAGTTCAGTGGCTAACGAACCCTACTAGTATCCATGAGTATGTGGGTTCAATCTCTGGCCTTGCTCAGTGGGTTGAGGATCCAGTGTTGCCGTGAGCTGTGGTGTAGGTTGCAGATGTGGCTAGGATCCTGCATTGCTGTGACTGTGGTGTAGGCCAGCAGCTACAGCTCCGATTTGACCCCTAGCTTAGGAAACTCCATATGCTGCGGGTGAGGCCCTAAAAAGACAAGAAAAAAAAAAAAAGAAAAGAAAAGAAAAGAAAGAAAAGACACTTTGCCAAGTGCTCTAGGGGTAGGGAGGCCATGGTTTGCATGAGTCTGATTTGGGCTCAGGAGGAGTTCAGGAACTCTGTGGTGTAGACGTTTCTCCTTGTCTCCACTGGAGTCTCCTCTTCCTGCTTTAGATTCTGGCCTCAGAGCCTGAGGCAAGTGAAGCAGAAAACAGCTGACAACTGTGTTTACTGACTTTCCTTTTGCGGAGGAAAAAGGTCAAAGGCATTTTCTTTTCTTTGATAGTTTGTTGCTTTGTGGCCCTGAAAGGGTGTAGCATTCATGTACAACTGGGGAAGAACCAGTCTCAGAAGACAAGCGCCCCAAGGAAAGGAACGGATGGCCTGTGACCCACTGTTCATCTCTCCTGAGAGCTGGCTGGGGTGGCCAAGCATTGGCCTTTGCCCAGGCCCAGGCTTAACGGGCTGTGCAGAGGAGGGGCCTGTCCCCAGGAGGCTTATGAGAGGGTTGAGGGGACGCAACACATTTACATGGAAAGTTAGTTAGGCTGCCAGAACTCTGTGTGATTAGGTGTCAAAATGAGCGATAAAGACATGTCTGGGCTGTTGTCAGGATGGGGGGACCTCAACCATCAGCCCCAGGATGCCCAGCTTCTAGGACAGACAGACAGATAGCTCACGATGTCGTCTATTCATTCTTCCCTTGGGTAGACTTTCTCCAGCACCCACTACGGTCCAGCAACGTGGCTGTTTTTAGGGTGAGGTGCCTGCATCCAAGAGTGTCTCTGGGTGAGTCTGGACAGGGTTCTCTCTGGGTCCTCATGACGGCTTCCTGGAGGAGGAGGTCCCAAGATGTCTGCTGAGATGCTGGGAGTGCAAGGCCAGCAGCAGGGGCAGGAGAAGATGTGAAGGGAAAGCCCAGACCTCCACGTGGTCTGGGCATTGTGTGTCAGAGGTGGGGCTCCTGGCAGCCTCTGGTTGTACCCTGGGGGAGGGGGTCATCTGCCTGCAGCCTCTAGATGCAATCTCTCCTGTCTGTGCAGAGAATGTGTGTTACCTGCCTGGGCTTGCAGACCAAGTTCTCAGGCCAAAATGCCTGGCCAAGCAAGGCCAGTGTCAATGTAACCTGCCTTGATCAGAATGCGCCTGCTAGTCTCAAGGTCAGAATGACTGCCCCATGATCCCTGTGTGTCACCTTGTAAACAACCTCCCCAATCCTAGGGCTGCCAAAGTGCTATGCAAAGTCATGACACTGCTCTGAAACCCTTCACATGACCCAGCCACGCTCTCCTCCCTGCCCAGCCTTCCCTGCTGTCCCCAACCTGCTGCTCCCAGGTAAAAGCAGAGATGGAGATCTGGGGTACCCAAGCCACATCAAACCACTGCACTGCTGGGTGAGGCGCTGAGGCCTGTGAGGTGAAGAGGAGAAGAGGGCTCCTGCCCAGGAGAACAGAGCCATTGCCAGCATTGGTCAGCTGGGGGATGCTGGCCGGGGCAGAGGCAGGAGGGGGTCTGCCGGCCTCTGGACCTTTGCTCAGGGAGTCCTCACATCCAGGCATTTGGGGGATGTTCTCAGTGGAGGGAACTGGAAAGAGAGCTGAGGATGCCGTAACTCACCACCCAGATTCAGGCTTTCCTCCACCCGCATCCCCCTGCTCTTAATCCTTGAGCTTTTTAAAAGCAGAGCCTTATTCAGCCTAAGGACTGGCCTGCTCAGTTGAGCTACAGGGTGCAAGTAAAAGGAAGAGCTGCTTGTCCTCCATTCTTGGGCCCAGAGTGTAAAGAACGGAGCCACTGTGCCCTCAGCCCAGAACACTGACAGCAAAAAAGAGTAGGCAAGAAGCCCTAAGGGGGCCAGTGTGGGGAGACGAGGGTCTGCTGAGAAGACACAGGGGTTCTCCTCGGAGGACTTGTTACCTTTGCACCATGTGGGGTGGGGCTTATTGAGGAGGCAGCAAATCTCCCCCTTTGTCCATGGCTCAGAGTGAGGCAGGGGGACCACTGCATGCTCCCCACATCCCACCCCTGCTCCCTCCAGAGGATCTGAGGATTTCTAAGGAAATGGAATTCAGAAGAGACAGGAAGACAGGGAGGAAGTGACCCCAGTCTCCTGCTGTGTCTGGTTTGGGAGGAGCCTGGGCTGGGCCTCCACCAGGCCAAGGTTGGGCTGGAGGGGTGACCGGTTCAGCAGACGCCACCAGAAGCTGAGACTCAGACAGGACCAAAAACCCGGGGGAGCCCCTGGATGTGTTCTCTGGGACAGAGCCTGCCCTGGAGACTGCTGGTGTCACAGCCAAGAGGGGACAGTGATTTAGCCTCTGAGCTGCACTTACCCCCTGTCAAGCCTTCTGATCTACACACTGAAGAAAGGACGCGGTGACTGGGGAAGAGAAGCAGGGAGGAGAGGGGGTGGCCCAGCCTGGAGGCCCTGACACCGCACCAAAGAGGGGAGGTGGGCTCGTCTGTGTGTGCAGAGCTGTTTCACCTCGAGGATCTGGGTCTGTGTGATGCTGATCAGTGTGCAGCTGGGGCCCTTTCCCGGCCGACCGCCCTCTCCTTGGCCAAACCCCATCCTCTGAGCCCAGTGGCATTTGGAGGTGGGTTGTCCTTAGCTCTGTCCTCAACCCTGACCCAGATCCAGCCCATTTCCTAAGGCCATGGTCCCAGCTCAGGGCTGAGAGGTCTCCTGATGTATCTGCCTCGTCCTCCCCAGGGGGAGGGGCTCTACCTCCCCAGACCCACTTCCCTGACTCCCTTTGACTCCTACCTGTGCCTCCTCAGCTTGCACAGGGTGATCTCTGGGCTCTGGTCCCCAGAGGAAGAGAAAGCCTACCTGCCAGGGTGCACCCAGGGCAAGCCTGATGTGGAGGATTCCCTACAAGCAGGCCTCCAGGGAGAGAACAGACTTTGAGGCTCTGCCTCTCTTTCAGGCTAAAGGGATCCTGGGAGCGCTCAGTGGGAATTTGCTGAATTATGGATAAAATAGGAATGCTGAGTACAGGACACAAAGCCCTAAGGAGGAAGGACTGAATGGCCTGAGGAGTCTCACTAGTCTGCTCACATGGCCAGCACCTCGTCCTTCCGTCTCCAGCAGGGTCATGCCTACCGCGGAGATTGGAATTTCTCAGGCAGGTTGCCCCACATCTTGGGCCTCTTTTCCTCATCTCTAAAATACACACAGTAAACCCCCAGCCTAAAGGAACTGACCGTCGAGGCCCTGGTTCTGAACCTTGCATGTGCATTGCAGGTCCCTGGGGGTGTCACACCACAGCTCTGGGCCATGTCCCCACTGCCAGGCTCTGAGTCAGCAGGTCTGGGTTGGGCCCAAGATCCCAGTTTCTCATAGGTTCCCAGGCGATTCTACTGGTCCAGGAGCCTCCCTTTGAAAACCACTGAGCTCATTAGTACTCTTGCAAGGGGGCGAGGTTAGTTTCAGGAGGCAGAACTGAGGGGGTGGCTGGCACCCTCTCAGCATGCAGACCAGCAGTCACTGTCACAGCCACCCATCCTCACCCTAAGCCCTGCACCCTTTCCTTCAGGACCAGCTGATTAGCTGGAGACCAGACACAGTAACACACTCTGAGAATCTGTCACCTCTGTTGGCTCCCCTGCCTGGCCTGAGAATGAGGTCCCCCCACCACCCAGTATCCTCACATGTCACACCATGAGATGGCATCACTCCTAGGTTCCCTGTGAGCCTCTATGTGGTGAATCCAGGGCTGGTGCCCAGTGTAGACTGGCTATTTGAACATCACTCAGGATCCTTGTCAGCAGTGTTGACGCAGCTTCGGTTAAAGCAGGTTCTCTGGGTGCTTTGAGTCCTCTCCTATACTATTTGGCAAACTCATCACCCTGAGAATCAAAAACCCCATCTCTAGTCACTGATCCTGGAGAAATAATCTGAAACAGAAAGAAAAGCTCATGCTCAGCAAAGTGTATCACCATCTGGTTTAACATGGAGACTAAAGGGGAGGACAGTTGGAGTGTCATCGTTGAGGAGCTGGAGACGTAATATTGATGCACCCACGTGACAGGATGAGAAACGGGAGTTCTTGGTGACAGGAGGGAACGCTCACGCGTGTTTAACGTGAAGGAACAGGACTCTAAATTATGTTAAATATTCCAAAAATGTGTTAGAAACAGGAAAGTAAATCTGCTTTCCTGAGATGGTGGCTATGGGTGGTGGTTAGGATATGGGGGTGTTTTCTTCTAATATATAGTTTCCACCCACATCTGCACCCCTACATACCTGTGCACATACACAGCCTCCCATGACCTGCAGCCCTAACAGTGATCCCAGGCTGACTTGGGTACTTCTTTCAGGCATGGTCCTCAGCATTTACTGGTGAGACCATGACTGCAATGTCCCAGCCAAGGCCAAATGTGTGGGGGAGGAGGGTGGAGGCAGGTGTGGGGACCTCTCCAGCTTGGGGAGAGCAGAGGCAAGGGTGATAAAGCCTCTCCCTGGGAGGTACCCTGGGCATCTGGCTGCTCTGAAGCTCAATCAGAAGACAGTGTCACCTGTCAGCCCCCCACCCCCACCCCATGAAAGCAGAACAGCCCCCTGGTGGGTCCATGTGGTCCTGGGGTGGGAGCAGTCAGGAGGCCACTGCAGCTGGAGTAAAGCAAGCATGGTGGCAATAGATGCGGTCAGAAAAGCGACAGTGGCTGGATCCACAGCGCCAGCTTTTGCTCAAGCAGACAGGGCCAAGGGGAGGGTTTTGAGCAGAAGCGACGTGAACCAGCTATCATGCTCTTAGGATAGCTGCTGCGCAGAGGGTGGGACCAGCTGGGGCCACAGTACAGGCCAGAGGTGAGAGGTGGGGCGTTTGAGTGTATTTTCTAGAGCTCTCGCCATGGGCTGTGGCATCTAAGATGCATGGAGGAAATAGAGTATGGCAGGAAGTGGGCAGGATTGGATTCTAGGTGCCCAGGGGGCTGAGGAATGGTGGGACTGGAGATGCGGAATCAGCCAGGGCCTGAGCAGAAGTGCTGAGAGCAGGGGGCGCTGACAGGAAGGGTTTGCAAGTCCCCGATGATGATGATGATGTCGTCTTCTGGTTACTGCAGGGGCGGGAGCTGGTGCCAAAAGGGGGACTGATGTAGGTGGGGTGTGTGTGTGAGTGTGTGTGGAATGTGAGTGTGTGGTCTGTGACTGTGTGTGTGCTGTATGTAAGGTGAGTGTTGTGCGTGAGTGCATGCATGTGCTTGTGTGTGCTTGTGAATATGTGGTGTGTGTTATTTGTATGTGGGGTGTGTGTGTGTGTTGCGTGTGTGCGAGTGTGCACACACATGAGTGTGTGTGGACAGCACGTAGGCTGATATGGGAGGTGGTGTCTGGGAGCAATGGCAGATGACCACCTAGAAGAGAAGGAAGTGACGTGAGGGAGGAAGGGACAACACTGGACGCCTGGTGGTGGAGGGAAACAGCCATCCCTGAGAGGGTCCTGGTCCCTCCAGGGAGGGAGCCTGGTGTCTGCTGTAGGGGAGGGTTGCTCTATGGGGCTGGGGTGGGAGGCTGGGTGGTCTGTGGTCCCTGTGGGCTGGGATGTCAGGGAGATGGGGATCTGGGGTCGGCTGGGGGTCCAGGCATCTTTGTGTCCTTTCTCCCTTCCTTCTAGCTGCTCTCCTCTTCCATGAGTTCAGTCCCAGAATGGACATCCCATGATTCCAGGGCCAGCATCACTGAGTGTCTGTCCCTCCCCACTGGGGACAGTAACGTCCCACTGCCCTATGTTTCAGAAACCTTGGTTCTCCCAGCCCTCATTCAGGGGCACTTCCTCTGAATTTGTCTCCTACTGTTGTTTCTGGTATGCAATAGGCTGGCTGGAGGTAAGCTCCTGGAGGTGGAGTTGCCGCGTCTGCTATAGACACGCCTGCTCAGCCAGGGAGGTTGGGTCGAGTCACCTCCTCTGAGAAGCCCTCCCTGACTCCTGCTTGCACTCCTTCCTCTGTTTCCGCAGAGGCAGCAACCTTTCTCATGAATATTTTAGCCTTTGCAGCCCACATGTAGTCTCTGTTGCATATTCTTCCTTGTTTCACAAGTTTGTCTGTTTTTTTAAAAAAACTTTAAAAAGATACAAGCTATTGAAAAATTGCACAAACTACTTGCCAGCATCAAAGCAGGCCACAGGCTGGGTTTAGCCCGCAAACTGTAGTTGGCTGAACAACTTGTCAAAACACCATGAAAGTGCTTTGTAGTCTCTGCCTCTGCTCTAACTTCTGAGCTACCGCATTTTCCCCCTAAACACCTGACACAGAGCTAGGTGAGTGACTAAGCCATGCTGCATAAAATATCCTCTGACAGGCCCCAACTGACTCTTTTTTCGGCTGTGCCTGTGGCATGTGGAGGTTCTCGGGCCAGGGATGGAATCCACGCCACAGATGTGACCTGAGCCACAGCAGTAACAAGACCGAATTCTTAACCTGCGGAGCCAAATGGGAACTCCCAACTGACTCTTATCATTATTTTCTCTTCATGCCTGCCTCTCACATGTTAAATAAATAACTCCCCTAAGTGTCTCCCAGTCAGCTATTAAACAGTCACTCCACAGATGTGCATGGAACTTCCAGTGATATTAATGGCTGTCATTTATTAAGTTCCTGGTTTGTGGCAGGCCACTGTAGAGTCCTGGGGACCCAGAGGTGAAGCTGACATCATGTGTGTGTATGGTGTGTATGTGCGCCTGTGCTCCCACACCTGATTCAAGTACAGACCTTTGGCCTTCTATGCAGCCCCTGGTCACACTGACGTGCCCTCTGCTGTCCCTGTCCTCTAGCTGGATCACGTGTGCTAATCCTTACCACCTCTCTGAGGATTTAATTCACTTAAAAAATCATATAATTGCATTTTCAGCATAATTAGGTACCTAATTACATGACTAAATGTCCTTGATCAGGCTGCATGTGTAAATAATGATGATTTAGTTAGCCACGCTTTGTTATGGGGTTTCCAGAAGGCTCATCAGTTGGCGAACAGGAGAGAGAAAATATTTCTTCTCCCCTCTTGGGCCTGGACAGGCAGGATGGGCAGAGCCCCATGTTGTGTCTACAGAGTGGGCAGGATGGTGAGGTGGCCGGAGGTGGCAGGGGCCTGTGCTGCCCTGGGACTCTGGAACTCAGTCCAGGCCTCAGGTTGAGCCCTCAGGGTGAGGGGGTGGAGTGCTCGCATTTGATGTGCTAAGGGGAGGATGTGCTAAGGGGAGGCCAGAGTGAACCAGCGGTGCAGGACCTTTGGTCCCAAGAGTGTTAAGGACCCAAGAGTGTCAATGTAGCAAAGGGTCATTGGAGGAAGGAAAGCATCTTCCTTTTCCATCTCCAGGAATGTTCTTCCTCCTCCCCAGCCATCGAGGGGCTGCATGGAGGGCGCCCCCTTCTCCCTGCCCTAGCTGGCCCTGACATTGTCAGTGGTACACTGTGATTTGTTCTTCCAGCTGGAATAGTGTTTGGACAGAATGCAGGGAAGAGAAGGTGCACCCGGATCTAAATCCTGGGAGTGGATTGCTGGGGGGTGGGGGTGGGAAAGACAGGGCGAGTGCTTGTTAACAAACTGCTCTTTACAAAAATGCTGAAAGTGCCTTAAGAGGGCATCTTGGGTCAAGGAGCGTGGGTGGCAATGCCAGAGAAATGGGGCCATGAGTCCTGGATCCCCACTGTGACATGTGACCTGTTGCATGTGACCCTCTCCAACCCTCTGCTCACTGCTCTGTAGATAAGGACGCAGCTGCAGGGCTCCAAGGGCAGGGGGTGGGGGTGGGGTGGGGGAGGTGGGGGTGTGCCATCACCTGACACTCTTCTCATCCTCGTTTATTTGAGAATAGCTCCTTCTCCCTCTCCCCTCCCACACTGCCCCTCACACATATACACACGCATCCCTTACACACACACCCCACACAACACATCCACTGCGGGTGCATACGCACATGACCTCTGGGGAAGGCATGGGGGCCAGTTCCCTGACTTGGGGGCAGTGAGTACTTGTTTACTTCCTAGAATAGCTGGGCTTCCCAAGCACTTCCCTCAGGACTGATGGCCTCCTTTGTTCTCGGGGTATCAGGGCAGGACAGGGGGTCAGGAAGTCATCAATTCTCCTCATTTTGCATCAGGCAAGGGAGCTAGGGGCCTACTGCCCCTGGTTCAAGCCCTTGTGCTGTTTTTGTGCTTGGGGAGGAAATTCCATTTCTCTTCACTGGTCTCTCCCCGCCCCCCAACCCCTGCCCCGTTCCATCCTCCCTCTGTTTTCCTGGCTGATGAAGATACTCTGTAATATGTCTCAATCCATCACTCCAGCACACTCCTGCTCCGTCTTCCCATCTTCCCAGCACCACTCTCCCTCTAAGGTCTCTTGATTTATGTTTTGCCAACATTAATCTTTTAAAAGCAAAGAAACCATAAACACACACATAACTCTTCCTCCTGTCAGTTGAAACCCCATGACACAAATCAATTGCCATATAAATTAAATGTTTCTTCCACAGAAAGTGATAAATGCCCTGGAGACTCATCAAAGAAAGACAACAAACTTAGACTTTGTTTCACTTCAGAATTTTGTAGGTGGTTTTTTTAAAGTCTGACAACTGGTACATCTATTGACAACCAGCAAGGGTGAATTGCAGCCTTCTGCTATTCTAATGCAGCCAATATAATTTGGACACACTGCTCAACTCTCCTCAGCAGGGATCCTAACACCTCAAAATAGTGTTTGAGATTGAACACATCTTAGGGAGAGAAGGGCGAGTACAAACACCATTTACTATTCTGTTGGACTGGTGTACTAATTTCTTAAAACAAACTAAATAAGAGCAAAAACAGAGCTACCAAAAAAGACATTGGCCAGCTACAGAGTTGGATCTATTTGAATGATCAAGATTAGGGAGGGAGTGACTCCCAGATAAGCCGGATGGTCTAAGATAATATAGATTACAAATAATTTTATCCTTTTTAGTATGGCTGATTTCATATTGAAACAAATATGAAATTTGTTCATATTTTACACCTTCCAAATAGCTATTTGGAATAGGAGAAGGAAGGAAAAATACAAATGACTAAATTTAATACATGTCTTGAGTTTGTTATCCTCTCTTCCTTTTCCTTGTCTTATTACTTCTTCTACCATCACTACCACATTCAACATCATTAATAAACTTTATCCATTCATTTTCTTGGTGAGTAATGAGCAATGAAGAATCTTAACCGTCAGGTTAGAAAGCTGGGTCTTCTCAAAGGCACTGAGAATGCGAGAGATTATAGAGAAAGGGAATCTCTAGAAATTTTGAAGCAGCATAGGGATGGAGAGAAGAGCTGTCTCTCTTCCAAGTTTAGAGAAGCACTTGGGAGCTACTGAAAAAGGATGAGCATGACACAGAGACCACAGGGATGAGAGTTGTGGACAAGGAGGGGGTAGGTATAGCTGTGAGGTGGGAACTCCAGGGAGGCCAACTGTTCTCAAGGCTGGGAGTCTTGAGGGTCAGAGAGCTTGAGGTTTTGGCAGGAGTGTGGTTACAAGTTAGTGCAGGAGACATCAGTGTGTTGAGATGGTAGGAACATTATGAATAAGAATTTATTGTTTTGCACTTAAATATATCCAGTTATGGGATCACTTCCATAGTTACCTCATTTATTTTATTTTATTTTTTTCTTTTTAGGAATGCACCTGTGGCATATGGAAGTTCCCAGGCTAGGGCTGAATTGGAACTGCAGCTGCTGGCCTATGCCGCAGCCACAGCAACACCAGATCCAGGTCGTATTTGTGACCTATGCCCCAGCTTGCAGTAATGCCAGACTCTTAACCCACTGAGCGGCCAGAGATTGAACCCACATCTTCACAGACACTATGTCTGATTCTTAATCTGCTGAGCCACAACAGGATCTCCTACATTGTTTAAAGTATTAAAAAATTAAGATGGGTTGTAGACTTTCCAATTTACATAAAAAATAGATTTTTAATCACTGTGAGAGGCATCTATGAGACAGATGGAAAGGGTGAGTAAGAAGGAGATCTCAAAAGCTTCCCAGGAGAAGTTTCTAAGACTGGGAATGCTCCATCTACTCAGAAGTCTTTGCCCTTGGGGACCGGGCCTGGGACACGAGACAGTGGGCTTGCTCACAGCAGTGCAAGCCTCTTGCTCATGGTTCTCAGCTCTGTATATCAGACCCTTTAAAAACACCCAGGTCTAGGTCCCATGCTCCTATGGTTGTCAGATAAAGCAAGCTGTGACTTTTGGATAAATAACCACGTGATTTTTAGCATAAGTACATCCCCCATATCACATGCCAGCTTCATAGACTGCCTGGTTCTCTGTCAATTCACCAGATACGCTGTGACTTTCTAAAGGGGGTTCCCCTGAGGAGAACCAGAGCCACAGGTACAAGAATCCCCCATTGTCATCTCAGTGTCCACATCCCGCCTGTCCCATGCAAGTGTCCACAAAGTCACATGGACTCTGATTCTATTTTATGTTCCCAGGTTCCAGCTCATGCTGTGCCCTCTCCTCTGAATGGTCCTTCCACTGCCCCTCCAGCATGTATCCACACAAGAACCCTCACTGGTTCAAACCCAACCCCCCATAGGAGGCACCTGTGCTGACCTTCTAGGAGGAAGTGACTTCCTGTTTCTACAGCAGACCCAGCAAGCACAGCAAAATGACTCTGGGGTATAGGGGAGGCTATGGCATCTTCCTATGGGTGTCCGGCAATTTGCAGGGTGAACGGCACAGGGAAGGTTGTCACACAAAGCTCCTCCTGGCAGCCTGGTGACATGCAGCAGGAGAAACACCCACACAACAAGTTAGGAAAGCAGGAGTTTGCAGTACTGGCTGAACCAGTCCACAGAGCACCTGCTGGGTGCTGGGCAAGAGGCCATCTGTATTGACCTCTTGGCTGCAGAGAACTTGACACACATTAGGCCTCTGCCTCCCATGACCACAAATGATGCTTTAACTGATTCCAGGGGAAAGACCTGAGGACCCCTCCCTGCTCCTTCCCCAGACCCCAGCTCATGGGCAGCCCTCCTGCTCTGCCCCCACCTGCCCTTTCTCCCACCCTTAACATTCCCCAGCCTTGGTGTCTGGGGAGGCTGGTTGCTTGGTATTTCAGCTGTAACCTCACACCTCCAGCTCAGTGTCCATCTCAGGGCAGACCACTTGTGTGGCTCTGCATTAGCTGTTTATCCTCTTGGCAGTGTCACTGATCCTTTCCATGAGGTTTGCTCTGACAGGGCTGCCTTGGTGCACCACTCTGAGCCCCTCCCATGGGGCCCTCAGGGCAGGGCAGGGTGCACCTTCCAGGGAAGGCTCTGTTTACCGGCCCAGGGTGTCAGGTGGCCCTGCCTACCCTGCCCTGCATGGAAGCTTGGTCCTGGAGTGTCCTCCATCCTCCTGTGCATCCATGTGCAGAGGGCAGCTGGAGGTCTTCCCTGGGTCTGCTCTGTGCTAGGACCTCACTCACTTCACCTCACACTCAAGATACTTCTCACCCCAAACTCCCTCTGCTGGGCCTGTCACAGGCGGCGAGTACCTCTCATTAGCTGAACTCCCCAGCAACTCTGCAGCTGGTATTTCTACCCCTGGTTGTAAATATAAAAAGGCTAGAGCTCAGTTGCCAAGGACAGAGCCAGGATTCAAACCCAGATGAGGGTCTGTGGCTGGACCTGCTGCCAGCCCCTGGCCCTCCCTCCACTGATGGAGGCAGTGGTGGCCACTGGTGGGAGGTGCCCTCCAGCTGTGGAATCCTGGGTGCTCCTGGCAGGGCATGGCACACAGTCCATATAATAGGCAGGACAACTAAAGTCAGAGAGGCCAAGTCACTTTTCACAAAATAGTCAGCTAACCCAGTCTGTCCTACCCTAAAGAGAGGACATTTACCAGTGACCCAAACTTAAAGGAAAAGAAGTTAACATTTGAAGGTAGTGAAGGTAGAATTTCTATCTTCAAATGGGGTGTGTGTCGGGGTGGGGTGGGGTGGGGGTGAGGACTTTGATCTCCTTCAAATCAGAGCCCCCAGGACTGGGGTGGGGGCAGTCTGAGCTTTGGGGGCTGGCAAGCCTGCTGCAAACCTCATCCCATCTGCCCTATGAGGCCAAATGCCTTCAAATTGTCTGCTGGGCTCAGCATCTTACCCAGGAATCAGAACAACAGGGCTTGCCCCATAGGGAATTCTAAGAGGACTCACACCAAAGGCTGATCCTGATAGGCCCCAAGAGAAGCCAACTCCCACTGCCATGTTCAGGCCCTAAGGAGTAATTCCTCCTGCAGCATCCTGGCCAGACCTCTGTCCCCAACTTGCTCCCCATCAGGTGACTGTGGTCACTGGAACTCAGTTCTGGTGTCTAAGAAAGGGAAGAGACTTCCTGGCTCCCACTGCCTGCTTCTGTGTCCCCCCTGGGGACAAGTTGAGAAGCAGCTGGTGAGTGCTGGGCCCAGGCCCGCTTTATCAGCACCAGCCTGCCTGGTGCAGATGGGGGGTGGTGGTGCAGATCCCCTGCTGCTGCCTGATAAGAGGCTCAGCTCCACTTGCTGGAAACTGAGGGAACCTTATCAGAGGCAGGCCTGGGGGAAGGAGCTGTTTCCATCAGCGCGCATGCATAAAGGGAAGGGAAAAAAAACTCGGGAAAAAACAGAGGCAGACACAGCCAATCTGCACAGGGGGCTGAGCTGTGCGCCTGCTGGTGCAGAGGCTTGGGCAGCCCTGCTCAGGAGGGAGGGGGCCCTGAGCTGAATTGAAGAGGCAGGGTCAGATATCCTCTGTGTATGTGTATGTATGCGTGTGTGTGTGTGTGTGTGTGCATGCACACACTTAAGCATGAAGCACTTGTGTCCGTGGACTTGTAGCGCATAAGCACACCGCATCATGGGGGAGGATATAATGCCTGCAAGTGAGCTTGTGGGTGGAGAGGTGGTGGGATCAAAAGGTGCCTGCACTGTACCGCTGCCTCTACCATTTGTTACTGGTGTGGCCTTGGGACAGTTCCTTTACACCTTTTCTGGGAACACTCTGGATACCAGTTGTATGAGGGGCTCGGACCCCCTTTCTAAGTGGTGTATAAAGGCACCCCCCTCCTCGGGGGGCGCAAGGACACCTGCCCTCCGCTTTGAGAGACTCAGGAGATGCTGATGCCCTCTCCATGCCCCCACCCTCCTCTGGCATACAGGCTACAGCTGGGTGAGGACCCCTGAGCTTTGGGGCACTAGCAGGTCCAAGGACAAAGGGATGTGCACAGCCTACGTCCCTGCAGGGCGGTTCCTGGAGACAAGAAGCAAATTATTTGAGTGGCCCCTGGATTCTCATGCTGGGATCGTCATCCAGGGGCAGGGGGCGCTCAGGGTAAGCTCATAGGCTGCGCTCATGTGGTTCTGGTCACTTAACTGCATAGCTCAGCAGACCAGACATAACGGTGTGTAAATGTAAAGCAGATGAAATAACCTCTCAGTTTGTCCCGCCGATGAACCTGGCTGTTGCCAAATTAAGTTATGCCTCCGACATGCGCTGTCAGGGAGACTGAGGCGGGGGCCACCCAGCTCCTGACCCGAGCTGTGGGAGCCTTGTTGGTCTCCTCACCACTCTGTGCTCAGAGAGAAGGTGTCTGTAATTCCAGGTTGTGCTTTCACCCCTCCAGGTCACAGGCTCACATGTGCATGCACAGAGGCCGGCTTTTGGAAGCCTCTGAAATCATGGGATGCAACTTCTGGTGAAGCCTTGGGGTGAGGCTGAGCATGATGTGGGGTCTCTTTTCCCAGAAAGGTAGAAGCTGGGATCTCAGGAGCCTCGCGCCAAGACCACCCTCACCCACACCCTTTCCTGGCTCTTTTCTCCAACCCTGCAGGCCAGACCCTCCACCCTGGCTGCTCCCTGCCCTCTGCCGGGCGCCTGCCCTAGCCCAGGGCTTTGTGGACCTAGAGCTGCGGGGGAGGGGCCAAGGCACCCTCTCCCTGCTTGAGGCTCTCTCTTGTGTTTATTCTTGCTCCCAGCCCCTCCCAGGGGGTCCAGAGGGCCTGTGACTGCAGC
This sequence comes from Phacochoerus africanus, assembly GCF_016906955.1. Taxonomy (NCBI): domain Eukaryota; kingdom Metazoa; phylum Chordata; class Mammalia; order Artiodactyla; family Suidae; genus Phacochoerus; species Phacochoerus africanus. Next base: position 89,979,016 of record NC_062546.1, read on the forward strand.
TGTTGGGGATCCGCATTTGCACTCATTCCTTGCGGGGCCCAGACGGTTCTGCTGAAAAGCTTCACAGGGAAGATGCACCAGCAACTTCAGAGGGCCCTGCTTCTGCTTTAAACCTTGCATGGGGTTCAGGCCATCTATGCTGGGAAGACTGTAGCCTGGGCCTCTTTGATTCGGCTCTTTGTACCCCCCTTGGCCTGCTGACTGGCCAGGCTGTCACGAAGAGACTCTCAGGTAATTCTGGGCTTGGAGATGCCAGGTCCCAGGATGGGACTAATGGTCTGTCCAGGTGGCTCCAGGCGGGCTGCACCAACAGCCTGCTCCAGGGAGGCCAGAGGGGGCATGGGCAGCATCCTGCAGTAGAACAAGTGTCCCTGAAAGACAGGGGGACCTGAGGCCCACCCTCTGCTCACTTCTTCTGGGGGCGACCCCATCCCTGGGGGCTCAAAGGAACAGCAGGGGCCCAGGCAGGGGGCAGGGCAGTGAGAGGTCAGTCTTTTGTTCAGAGACAATCGGCCTCTGTTCCTGGAGCCTTGGGGCAAGGAGGCCAGGAACTGACAACTGTGCCTCCAGGCCGGGTGGCCTCAGAGCTAGCTTTTACCAAAAGCACAGCTGGCTGGAGACCAAGGCCTCAGGATATACAGAGCCTGGAAGAAGTGCCTGTAAATGGGGAAACAGCCCCACAGCCATGCCTGAACTTGGAAGGAAAACTATGGCTTTCATCTGCCTTCGACTGTCCTCAATGATGTGTTCTGACTTCCTCCAGCACTGTTTGCTCTCTCAGCGAGTGACAAACATCGTTTCACTCCAATGAGTTCTTGAAAAATAGCATGTTCTAGAAGAGCTTTTCAGAAGCTCTGAGATTCTTAAATAGGAAATGACCTGGGGGGTGGTAATTACCAAAGCCTGATACAGATACATGTAGTTCAAAAGCCCATCAGAACCAACTTTCTTCAACCCTCCTTTGAAGGGAATTTTGTTTTCTTTGAAAGAGAACACAGTTCCTACACAGACATGCGGTGGTGGTGAGTGGGGCTTACATCCCTGTAACCTAAGTCATTCCCCAGAGTTTGAACATTCTCAACAACCAACACTGGCCAACAACTTCTTCAAGTACAAAGTCTTTTTTTTTTAGGGCCACACCCAAAGCACATGTAGGTCCCCAGGCTAGGGGTCAAATCAGAGCTGCAGCTGCCAGCCTACACCACAGCTCACTGCAACGCCAGATCCTTAACCACTGAGTGGGGCCAAGGATTGAACCTGCATCCTCATGGATACTAGTTGGGTTCGTTACCGCTGAGCCACAATGGGAACTCCCAAAGTCTTAATTCAGCAAGAGAAACCTCTATCTAGTTAAGGAGAAATTCACCATGATTTAATATTAGCTGTTGAGATTAGCTAATTTTAGATACCCATGCATACTTGAGCAGTTATTTTACTATTGTTATTTTTTAAATATCTGGATACCTATTGAAGAATCACAGGGAGACAGGCAATTAGATCTGAAACCAGAGTTCGTGTGAAAAGAAACTTCCCACAACGAGGGTTGGATGCTTTGATTCCTGCCCTGATGTACGTCTTGCTGCCTCAGAAGCCCAAGGATAATTTGAGGGCAGGGTCCTTGTCTCAGTCCTTTCCTCATCTCCTCCTGAATCCCTGGGGCAGACAAAGGTGGACGCATCATAAGCCTCTGAGTTTCTCTTGCATATGGCGGTCTGTAAGCGTTTGTGGATAAATTGTTTTTTTAATGAAATTATCCATCTAGTTTCCTTCCTCACTTTTCAAATTTTCTTCATAGACTTTCGAAGTTCGATAAGAACCTTTTTCATGGAGTTAATTGGTAGGATGAGTGACGTCTGGGTGCACAGTATAGTCTGGCTGTAGGCAAGTATTTAACCACAGTGAGAACATCTTGCACTTAATGTGATGGTAACGTCTCAGGTGGAACAACCCTCTGAGACGCAAGCCCCAAAGTGCCATCATTGATGACAAACAGTGACTGGACATCAGGTGGCCATCCTGCAAGACACCAGCCAGGAGGCTGTAAACTGGGCTACGTGAGGCCTCAGTGTCCAGCGATGATTGGACAGGGACAAGGGGGTCCCTGGAAGGGGTCACCAGGCCTCTTATCCCCAACCCCAGTCCAATGGATGGGCTTTGATCTCCTTCATATTTGCAAACCTCATCTAAGAATGAGCATTTGTAGAAATGTCACTTCTGAAAATAATTGCTCTGGAGATCTGCAGTTGTGACATCATTTCGATGTGTGCGTGTTTGGGGCAAAGACCCCAGTAGGCAGCCACTGCTTTGGAGATTCAGGGATGGGGGACCTCCGTTCCTTCTGGTGACTGCAGTCCTAGGATCAGTGCCTCAATGTCACCCTATCCATCCCCACTTAGAACACTGCTAAGTGGGCGTCTGTGGCAAAAACAGTGCTCTCCCAAGGGAATCAGAGACCCGTGTCCAGCATTGCTCCGAGCACTACCTCTGGCTTCTCCAAGCTTCATTTCATTCATCTGTCAGAGAGGGCATGCAGTGTCTCTTGAGTGAAGAGAAGAAACAGACCTGAAAGCACCCAGCAAAGGATAACACCCAAGGAAGGAGCAGTCCCGTGGCTTGTGATGGTCCCATGGCTTGTGATGTTTGAATGAAAGGCCAGGCTGTCAGCTGGGGTTGGTTCCTTGGGGGAGGCAAGCCTGGAATTGGTTGGCAGGTGGTGGGGGTGTTATTCTCTCTTGGTGCCCTTGCAGTGACCCCAAGAGGCAGCTGCCCACGGCTTCCTCGGGAAGAGAGCCCTGGTGTAGGCTGGCCGCAGTGCTTGCCAGGTCACGGCCACTAGGAGCATTTCAGCAGCAGCTGCTCTGCTGCTGGGTGGGGTCCAGCAGGGGAGGACAGAGCCAGCACAAGTGACCCAGGGTGGGTAGGTAGGTAAAGAAAGGCCTTTTCTTCTGGGGCAGGAGAGTGACTTCAGGACCATGAAGAGCTGAGTGGAGGGGCAAGGGTCCTGGGGTGGAGGCACACCTGGCTCAAGGCTGGATGGGGCCAGTGATGCCCAGCAAGGCTATGGGGAAGTAAATTCTTTGAACTTCAGCTTCCATATTTTTAAACTGGAATTAATATTCAGACATCTGGGTAACATCTGGTTGAACAAGATGCCATGTGCCTCCCCTCTAGGCATGGACCAGCATAGCCCTCCTGCCTGGCTCTACTCCCATGCTGAGCTCCACCACCCCATGATCAGTGCAGGCTCTTTGCAGCTCCCTTTGGACCCTGAGCTGCATGGCCTTTTTACCCTGAAATCCTCCATCTTTCTCTCTGCCCAGGTCTCCTTCTGAACTGCCTCCCAGCTGGTGCCTGGCTGTCCATGTGTACCTGAGGTCACCTCTGCTCTAGAGAGAAGCTTCCTGTGCCCTTCTCCTTGGTCTTGTGTCTATAACTCTACAATGAACACAGGCTGCTTCTTTAATGGAGAGGGCAAAGAAAACTGACTTTTAAACTTGGAAGTGAAGGAAAGCCCAATTTTATGGCCTAAAAAGCCAAGAGGATGAGAGAGAAAGAGAGAGAGAGAGGGGAGTGAGTCCTGGGTCTCCTCAAGCATTTGCTTCTGGTTCTCAAAATCTCCCTAAGGTAGAGACAGAGGGTGGCCTGGCAGCTGCCTGGCCCAGGGGCCCTGCCATGGAGAGCTGGGCCTGGATGGGCTGAGCCGGGGCTGCAAGGTAGCCTTCATAGGTCCCTTCTCTTTTCAAATATTAACAGGTATATTTTAGAGTGGTACTGATAGAAAGCCAGATGCAATGTTTTGTCGTAAAAGTTCATTATTCACTTTTGATTTTAAAAGAATCACACCTTCATGTGGGTCTCTAAGAATTCTGAGCACTGGGTCTGATGTGGAGCAAAGAAACAGTGGAGCAAGCTTGAGCAAGCAAGGGGTCGGTGGCTCGCAAGTCACGGAACCTCTTGAGTTTCTGTATCATCACATACAAAATGGAGATAAAAATACTTGCCGGAGGGCTGCTGAGGGTGAAGTGAGATAACTTCAGCGGGTGCAGCGGTGCAGAGACTTGCTATGCTCTGAGTTAGGGAAGCCATCTCCATAAGAGGAGGGCGGGTCAGTATAATTTATAGAAGTTGTAGAAAAGGAAAAAAAAAAGGATAAAAAAGGATATTGTAAAACTAAAAAAAAAAAAGGAAAAAAAAAGGAAAGAAAAAAAAAAAGACTACTAGAGGTTTTCAGCCAGAACTGAAATTAATTCACTAAAATGAGGAATTTGGCAGAGGCTGAATGAGGGCCATTCAAGTGACAAGTCAGCCCAGGGCACGACCAAAGGAGGGAAGGCTCAGCCTCCTCAAAGGAGCTCAAGTTTGGTGTGGAGGCTGGAAAGGGTGAGAAGGGGGCCCGGTGGGGGGGGGCAGCTGTGCACCTGCTCAAGGGCAGCATCGAAGGAAAGAGAAAAATGCTGATGAGAGAAGATGTTGTAAGGAGGAATAGCTGTGGGCCAGGTGGGAGGGGAGAGGCCACTTGCTCACAGATTAGGGTACACAAGAGGCACTGGGTGTGCACAGGCCACTGTGGGCCACCAAGAGGACAGGGCTTACACAGGACTGGGAGAGGATGTGGGTGAATAAGGGACTCTCGGTGTAGACCAGGTTTGTCTACGCTGGTTGGATCTTCACCTCCATTTACCCACCCATCCATCCATCCACCCCTCCCTCCATTCATCCACCCACCCATACATCACCCATCCATACCTTCATCCATTCATCCATCCATTTATCCATTCCTCTATCCTTCCATCCATCCATTCATCCATCCATCATCCATCCATCGATCCATCGATCGATCCATCCATCCATCCATGTTTTTAAGGAGCATACTCTTTCCCGTGGAGAACAAGACAGCTGTGACCCCTATTGTTAAGGGTCTTGTGTTCAGGTGAGGCTGGGGAGCAAAGCTGGTCCTCTGTGGGTGCTGCGTGGGGAGACAGAGCTGCAGAGGGTGAAAGGTCTGCTCACAGTCACACAGCTCCTGGGAGAGGACATGGGCTCTGGCTGCCCTCAGCCCCTGGCTCTACTATGATCAGCACAGGAAGCAGCAGCATTCTAGGGCTATTGCCAGGGTGGCTCCCTGCTGGGTCTGGGGGCCTGGGTGGGCCCTAGCACCTGGCCAGATGGTTCCTCCTGTCCTTGGTATTGTTTTCAGCAGCAAATGAGCAAATGGGGCCAGAGGCAGGAGTTCGGAGGGAACCCGGCAGAAGCAAGTGAGCCAGAACCCACCGGACCACCTTCCAGCCCTCAGGCTGGGCAGTGATGAATGGACCCAGGTGCTATGCTAGTTTTACCTATAAGCTGAGATGCAAAGGGCTGGTGCCATATTCAAGGCCATGGCCAGGTCAGAGCTGGTCCACATTCAAACCCAAACCCTTAACTCAAAAGCCAAGATTCTCAACTCATCACCAGCAAATTGAGGCCAAGTGTATTTGCACCAAATGGCTTAAAAAAGCACAGCAGGGGGACCTCTGCTTGCTGGAGGCCATGTGTATGGTTCCAGCAGGGTGCCTGGCCAGCAACTCAAGAGAAAATGCCTTTCATGGTCAGTGGACTTTGCTTCCAGGTAAGCAGAGGTCACAGCCCAGAGCCCAACACAAGAGGCAGGCAGGTTTTGGGTTCAGCTGGTTTTGATCTGGCACATAATCTCCTTCACTTGAGGACACTGCTGAGAATACATGAGGTGAGGCTGGAGGTGACCCCATGTGAAAGGTGCCCAGGGCATGGCCTGAGCTGCCCTGAAAGGCTGGGTGGAGCACGGCCCTGGGCTGGAGTGGGACAGGCCTGACCACAGAGGAGGGCATGATGGCCACCAGCAGTGGGCCGAGGCTGGATCACAAGCCTGGCTGAAAAGCTATGGGGCAGTTGGCAGATTCTGAGTGTCTGCGCAAAGCCATAGCCATGATTTCCCGGGCCCAGTTCTCTTGGTGTGTGGGCAGCTGGCCCACATGTACCCTGATTTCCCCTCAGGCCAGTCTCTGCTAGCATTGACAGCCTGGCAGTGCCCTGGGGACTGGGGAGCCCAGGGGAGGGTCAGCCCTCCACCTCCAGTGTTTCATCTGAAAAATGGGTAAGAACATGCCTGTGAGACCAAGCAAGGCTGCACCCAGGCTTGCCATATAGGTACTGATGTGGTGGTTACATTAGAGACCAGCTGCTGTCTGCTAGAGCCATGCCAGAGATGACCAGCACCTGTAGGCCAGCTTTTGCTTCCACAAGCTCTGCTGACAATAGCCAAAGGTACCACCATCGCTGGGCACGGCACCAGGCCCTATGCTCTTATCTGTCACATGACCCTGTGAAGCAGCTGTTACCACTGAGGTACCATGGAACTCCCCAAAGTCAGTGTGGGGATGGGAGCAAATCCGGGTCTGACCCCACCGCACAGCACGGAGGGAGACTCTGGTCCTGCCTCTCGCTCGCCATGGGACAAGGGACACAGAATTTAACTTCTGGGGCATGTTTCCTTGCTGGGGGTAGGGGGCTAGAGAGGAAATGGGTAAAGGCCTTATGAGCTACTTCCCAGCCAAAGAAACACAGTATCTTACAGAGGTACAGAAATAAATGCAGCATCACTTGTAATTACAGAGGCAGTTTCAGAGGTCTTATTAATTAGATTGGCCAAGATAAAAACCACACTGTGAATGAGGATGTGAGGAAAATAGCCACTTGCCTTGGTTACAGGTGAGTGTTAGAAAGTCATGTGACCTCTTGGAGGGCAATTTTCCGGTGTCTACTAACATTTTAAGTGAACATACTCTTTGTCCCAGAAATTACATTCTGGGAGGGTGGGGAATTTATCTGATAAAACAAACACATGGCTGTAAATCCCTGCTTATAAGGGTTGCCAATGCAGCCCTGTGTCTGGTTAAAAAAAGAAATCAGGGAGTTCTTGTCACGGCTCAGCGTAATGAATCCAACCAGTATCCATGAGGACAAGGGTTTGATCCCTGGTCTTGCTCAGGAGGCTAAAAGATCCTGGCATTGTCATGAGCTGTGGTGTAGGTCACAGATGCAGCTCAGATCCTGTGTCACTGTGGCTGTGGCTGTGGCTTGCAGCTGTAGCTCTGATTAGACCCCTAGCCTGGGAACTTCCATATGCCACCAGTGTGGCCCTAAAAAGACAAAAAAAAAAAAAAAAAGAAAGAAAAAGAAATCAAAGACTGTGCACAATCTAATGTCCATTTGTGGAGGAGTCAGTTAAATGAAATAACCAATTCATTTATTCATATTATGCAGCTGCAGGAGGAGTAAATCTATCTATGGTGAAAAGGTGTAATCTGTAAGATATATTCTTATGAAAAAAGGTGAAGTAGAATATGTGTTTCATTTTGTACATAAAAATTGCATATATATACATATATATATATACACACATATATTACTTCTAGAAGGATTCTTATAACTCAATAAAGTTACTGCCCTTGAGGTGGGAAGAAAGTATCTTTTTTTCTCTTTTTTGGTAATAATTTTATTATTATTTTTTAATTTTAAAGTTTTATTGAAGTATAGTTGACTTACAATGTTGTGATAATTTCTGCTGTACAGCACAGTGATTCAGTTACACAGTGATTCAGTTAATAGAAAGTATCCTTTTCTATTATTAACTCCTCATTCAGCATTTACATTTGTTTGCTTTGTGTTTAGCTTGTGCTTATGGGCCTTTGGTGTTAGGCCCTGGAGGTGCTTCTGACCCTGAAGGGCATCTGATGTGCTAGGTGTCTGCCACCCACCGAGGCAGACCGGCTTGACTTGCCAGCCTTTCTCTGCTGGTGAAGGGCCTCTTCTTTCTCAATGTGGAAGGGTGAATCCTCTCCATGCAGACAGGGACCACCTCTCACCCCTCACTCCTCTGTTTCCCAGGGGGGACTGAGAGTCCCCATTAGTAACTGCCTAACTATGGGCACTGTGGAAGGTCCAGCTGCTGGCTGTGCCCAGTGCCAATGCCATGTGATATCTGGAGGGGCTGAGCCATGGCTGCAAAGGAACTGCATTTGGACTAGGCACAGTCCTCCCTTGCTTTTGCCAGAGGTGTGGCACATTCTATATAAAGCTGCCAGACCTGGCTGTCTCCTCGCTTAGCTTGACCCCTTCCATCCAGAGTCAGGCAATGGATTTCTGCACATGACTCCTTCGCAATAACCGTGGCCTCCGGGCTTATGGGAGCTGGCTGAACCCAGCTGGGGGCTGGGCAGGTCAGGCCTGGTCTGAGCAACAGGTCCTCTGGTTCCAAGCTCTGGTTCTGAGGAGCAGTGATGTAAACTTAGACAGGATATAGACACATCCTGCCTGAGTTAGCTTGAGAAACAGGGCCTGAGCTTCTTCCACAGCAGATCCAGCCCTAAAGTAAATTCTAAAGGTAATCTGGCCTGGAATGCAAGTAAAGGCTGCATCCCTGACAGTGAAGGGAAGTGTCTGCAGTCATTGGTCGGGGTCTGAAACTTGAATCCTAGAGAAGAGCTGTGGGGGTGGGGGCGGTGGGAGGACCCCAAGGCTGCCAGAGTTAGCTGGTGCCCCCCACACTGGACTCTGCAAGCTTGCAGGTCTCAGCAACTGAACTGGAGTGATTACAGTGGCCTTGGCCCCTCAGCCCTGGCCCCCACCCTCCCAACACACACTAGTATCTGACTCACACTCACAGACACACACAAACTCATGGATCCACAGGAAAGTAAGGACGCCTGACATTTATCAAGCACCTAGTACCTGTTCATCTCTGGTGAGCCATTTACATGCACATAATTCTCACAACCCAAAGCTCTCCAATGGCTCTCCCATTGTTCCCATTTTGCAGATGATGAACCAGGAGTTAAGGGAGGTTGGCTTGCTTTAGGTCCCTGTAACAAGTGGCACACAAGGTCTGCAGGCAGACCCACCCAGGTCCTCGCACACCCAGACGGGGCTGAGCACCCTACCCACACACGTACACACAGAGGCACATGGTACACAGATCCGGCCATACTGAGCCAGGCTCGGGTTTGCCACCAAAGGCACTTTTTAAAGTGGCCTATCTCCAATACACATCAGGATCATAAAAATCACTTAACGCGATTCTGTTACAGACTCAGAGGGTCCCTTTTCTGACAGTCTCTATGATCAGATGGAGCAGGGGTTGGGACAGGAGGGATCAACTTTTTTAAAAATAAAATTTTAGGTTTTCATTGCAAAAGCCCAATGGCGGGAGGCGCGCGCGGGGGGGGGGGGGGGGTGGGAGGGAGACACGTTTCGGGGAGGCTGAGCAATGTTTCAGAACACTGCTTTTGAGATTCAGAAAGAATCTCAGGGCGATTTCCTGTTGGCAAGAAAGCCTGTGCTGGTTTTAAAAAGAAAGAAAACAGGCTCGACAGAATTACCACCGCCCCAACGGTCCAGCAGAGCGACCCAGCGCCGTCTGCAGGGAGTTGGCGGTCAACTTGGAGTTTCTCAGAGCGCGGCCCCGTCCTGTCCAGAAAACAACTTTTTGTGCTTTTCTTCCGCGCCGCCGGCCGCGCTGCCTCTCCTTGCTCCGGGGCCCCGATGCTTTCGCTTTGGGAAAAGTTCTGGCCACCCGCGCTTCCCCACCACAGCGCGAGTAAACAGAAAAGCATGGATGAACCGCCGGGCCGCCTCTCCAGGCCTGCGACTCCGGACGGGACCCCACGATGCCCGGGGACGCGGCTGATGTCGCGGCGCTGAGCCCGCGGGCCCTTCGTCCTCCAGGAGGTCGGGAGCGGGCCGGAGCCCCGGAGCTCCTAGGCTAGGCTGGGCCCGCGCGCCCCCTCGGCCCGACCCCGCGGACGCTGGCCCGCGAGTACTCACCGTGGCCCGGCGTCGGCATCGACAGCGGTGGCGGCGGCGGCGGCAGCGGCGTGAGCGAGCTGCTCATCCCCAGTGGTGCGGGTGCAGCGGGTCAGAGGCCCTGGGGAGGCGGGACGGTGGCGCGCTCCTGACCCTCAGCAGCCGCAGGAGGAAGCGGCACCTGTGTCACACTCGGCGCGGCCCGAGGGGAGGGGCTCCGGCCCGAAGAGATAGGCAGCCGTCATTTAGTCTGTTATGCAGACTTGCACTAGGCCGGCAGGGTTTCCACTTTTTTTTTTTTTTTTTTTTTTAACTCACACACCCGCCCACTTCTGAAAGCTTCTGGGCTCGGACTTCCCAGCTCAAGATTCACATTTTTCTAACTCTTGTTTCTGTTTCCATCTGCAGCTACCAGATACGGAGGTTGTGGTTGAGAATTACCCTGGGTTGAGAAACTCCCAGATGTGACACGCTGCCGGCGGCAGCACCAGCAGGGACCGTGACCAAATAGGGCCAGACCTGCGTTTGAACCTTGGCTGATAGTCCTGAGGCCTTCAGCACCACCGGCTTTTGTAGCTTAGGAAGAGTTCCTGGCTTGCTGGCCCCTCAGGGGCACTGTTCCATCCTTGCACTCATGTTTGGAAAAGATTCTTAGAAAAAAGGATTACTGGACAAAGGCCTATGATTTATTTGGATCACTTGTCTGACGCTTCCAGACAGAGTGGAGTTTATGGGGAATTGACTTTATTAGGCAGTCAAAAACCGGACATGGATTTGACACTCTGGTTAGTTAAATGGAGTCCACCCCCATGACAGCAGAGAATGTCTTGTGATATGTAGCGTTAAATTCCCCAGGCACATAGAGAAAGGCAGAGAGCTTGAGCATATGTCACCCTAGTTTTAAATCCCAGCCCCAGGAAACACCCTGTACTTCTCCATCTATGTTTTATCTTTGCTGTGGGGCTTTACATTGCTGTTTACTGGCTAGTCCTCCTGTGCACTGCCCCATGACATGCCCCCTGCCCCCATCACTAAAGTCTTTGTTGCAATCCCAGGACACCCTTCCAGCTGTCTGCATAGTGTGTGCAGCTGGGAGCACCATCCAGCTCCAACACAACTTGAGGCTGCCCTCTGGAGATGTGCGAGGCAGATGCCCAACCCAGCTCTTCCCAGGCTGGACCACTCCAGCATCTTTACTAGAGTTGCCTGTTAGACACAGTGGGCAGGTGTTTACTGTTCTTTTTAGTTGGATGCTGCTCAGAGATCTTTAATCAAACTTCCATGCTCAGCATGTGCCTGCTGATGTGACATGAACTGTTCACAGAATGTCCAGGTGTGGAAACTTTTGAGTCTCAGTTTTCTCATCTGAAAAATGGAGACAAGAACACTTACATTCCAGAGATGTAAAGAGGCAGGTCTATAAAGTAACAGTGGGAGAGAAAGGCCTTTAATATAAAAGAAGCTAGCAGTGGTTATGTAATAGTTTAACACTTTGTTCTCTAACACATGTAGGTGGATAACAGTATACCTGTGTTCCAAGTTCATAAATAAAACAGCTTCAATTATGTGAAATGCAGACAGAGAGCTGAAGGGACACCAAAGACCCACCAGGTGATCAAAGAGTAGTCCTGCTCCTCTCTCATGGGAGGGCTTCTCGGAGACTCATTTACAGTCCCTTTGGACATAAGCATGAAAGGTTTGCTTAATTAACCTCTCTGGGTGGAACAAGTTCAAAGCACCACAAAGTAGCAAGAATCCCTATAGCCAGGAAGACAAAAACTAATTAAATAATTGAACAACAAAATACAGAAAGCCAACAAAATACAGTTTAGATACAAGAACAGAGAATGAAGTATCATTTAGTATACAACTAGGACATCACAGCTTTGTCCATAAGCAGAGGGTGTGGCTGCATCGTGGGCGACCAAGGAGCTCAGGCTTGAGAGTCCAGCGGGGTTTAAGTCTTTACTGCTTTCCAGCTGGGTAACCATCAGCATTTTACTTCACTTCTCTGAGCCTCACTTTTCTCATCTATGAACTTGAAGCAAACTGCAAAGTTTGGTTGTTAAGAGTAATACGTTAGACAACTAATCCCTGATGGGATGGTATCCTGTCTTACTCAGCACAGTGGAGTTTAGGCGTATTTGGTTTTTGTAAGGACCCTGAGCCATTCTAAAAAGAAGGTAAGCAGTATTAAATAGTCAGTAGTTTAACTGGCAGGGAAACATTGGACTGATTTTAGATTTAACCATGGGAGTGTTTAATTTTAAAGAAATAAAGGCTGTCTTAAGAAAGTAAAGTAGTTAAATGAAAAGTTAGATCCTATGGCAAGAGTTAACCTTAAATCATAGAGTTTCTAGCGTGTCTTCATGTGTTGGATGTTTATTAATAGAGTAGAAAGAATTCAGCTATATCTTGTAACATAAAACTGTTCTTAACTCACTTAATTCCCATAGAAATACCCTCAAAGAGGGTATTGCTGAGGGCCCATTTTAAAGGTGAGGAAACTGAGGTTGGGAGCAGTAATGAAGAATGGTCCAAAGTGGTGGAGCCAGGCGGTTCTGGAAGACTCTGGAATGTATGCAGGACAGGCTGCTATAAGCTTGAAGCCTCCAGGGCTGACCACGTTCTGGAGACCTTTTCCTTCTAGCACTGTGTGGTACAGGAGCTGCTCACAGGAGGGTTCCCCTGCCTGCTCTTCCAGGGCTGACCACGTTCTGGAGACCTTTTCCTTCTAGCACTGTGTGGTACAGGAGCTGCTCACAGGAGGGTTCCCCTGCCTGCTCTTCCCACCACAAACCAATGCACACTCAGTGCCCAGGCCCTTCTTGGGAGGGGCTTGGAGGTGTCCCTGCTGTGGTTGCTGCCTCTGGGTTATGAGCTCTTACAGTTAGAGGCTGGAAGCTATTACCTGAGTCTTTTCAACTTTCTAATTATAAGTTCTGCCCTTTATCAAAGTAATAGATACTCTCTGTATAAAAAAAATTTAATGAAGAGTGAAAAAAAACCCCCAAATTCTAACAACTGCTCATAATCTCTAGCACCTTAAGGTATATTTATTTCTGGTCTTTTTATGCATTTGGGGACATTCATTTTATACTACTGAAAATTTCCTGAATATGTGATTTTCAGCGCTGGGTTTTCACTACCAAATGTTATGTCACAATCATTTTCCCATACAAAAGTATAAAAGCATTCCAATTTGTTTTAATCACTAAGTTGTTCCTTTTCCTTCGCTAGTTTAACATTGCTGCAATAAATCCTGTGAACATAAATACCTGCATTTCATGTTTTTTTCCCCTTAGCTTGTATTCCAACAAATGGAATTATTGGGTCAAAGGTTAGGAATGTATTTAAGGCTTTTGATACATTCATAAGTTGAGGCTTAACAATTCGTATTCTCTCCCATCAAGAGTACCAGTGCTCGTCTCAGAATTAAGTATTTGATTTTAAATCATTCTGTAGACTTGGAGATGAAAAAATGTAGTTATCTGAGTTTGCATTTTCTTGATGACTAGTGAAGTTGAACAAGCTGTCATATGCATAGTCACAAATAACATGTTCTTTTAGGGGAACATACTGTTCATGCTGTTTCCAAATTCAGAGAGGAGAGTTAATATGTTTCTTACTGATTTCTTTGACTCTTTACCCACACAAGGCAATAATACCTTTTCATGTATGTTGCACATATCTTCTCCCTGGGCCATTTTCTGGTTCTCTCCCATTGGCACAGAAATAGTCTGACTTATCTGATTGGTGAGTTGGCAGCTTTTAGGAAAGCCGAACTGTGGCTCTGCATATTTTAAGAGGAACTGGGAGAAGAAGCAGGGCTTTGGTTGGGTCATGCTGTCTCAGCTGTGAGTAATGAGGAGCGTGGGAGCAGAGTGGGAAGTGGGGGCCAGAGAAGCAGAGAGACTAAAGGTGGCACCCACCCCCCCAGCTCCCCTTTCCCATCAGCACACAGGGTTTCTGAGGAGACTTGTCAGTGAATAGGTGTGAATGCCCAGGGGGAGGAGACCCATTTTTTCTTGGCTTTGCAAGAGGGTGCCTCTCAGCTTGCTAGGTAGAGAGGAAGGTGCTCAAGTTCAAAGTCCATGAGGCTGTGAGACCCGAGCAACAGCTCATGCCCCAGACTTACAGGGTGCCTCATCCAAGGGTAGATCTTTAAGCATCCATATTTGCCTGCCTCTGGAAGCTTCTAAACTACACCTTGAGAGGAGGAGTAGCAGCATAGAGAGCCAGCAGAAACACTAGAGGGTCTGGGAGAGTTTGAAGTGACCATAGGTGAAGTTCCCCACACTGGGGACAGCTCTCAAGCCAGCCTATTATGGGATGGGGTTGAGACCAGGGTGCAAACAAAAGGACAGAAAGAAAGAGCCCAGAGGAAAGTTGGGGGGGGTGTGGTTTGACTCTTAGAGAAGTGGAGTCAGTGGAAAGAACACTGCCTGGGTGGTTCCAGCACTATAGGGGAGATCTGACTTTCCAGGGAGACACAGCTCAACAGGTGTAGATTGTACAGGTGGGGACAATGTTCCGAGGACCTAGCATGTGCCAGGTCTGATGTGATGTGAGGAGCTCCTGGTGATACTGCTAATGTCACAGTGTCCTTACAGGGTGTGTGGTGCTTTGTTTTTGTTTTTCTTTTTCCATCTTCACTGTACAGCAGAGGAAATGGGGACCAGAGAGGGAGAGAAACTGCTCAGGCTCACAGAGCTGCTCAGGATGGCTCGGCTGTGGGAGAAGGGCTGCCAGTTCACTTCCCTTGGCACCTCCCTCCCATCATTCCCATGTCCCCGGTGACTCAAAGATGTGGCTGCCCAGCTTGATGGGGCTGTTGGTGCTGGAGGCCCCAGACTTGAGGGAAGAGGCAGGGTGAGTTTCTGTGGTTCCCGTCAGAGCTGAGGGAAGTGAGAATCTTCTGGCAATTAGTGAGATACAAGCTTTCGGGGAGCCCTGTTTGTATCACAGCCCTTTGCCTCTGGGTGTGAGTTCTTGGTAGTGGGAATAACACATTCACATGACTATAAACAATAGATGGTTCCTGAGAGCCTAACATATGCGTGACTATAAAATAGATGATGACCGAGAACCTAACATATGTACATGACTATTTTACTGCGTAAAATAGATGAGGACTGAGAACCTATCATAGAGCACAGAGACATCTATCAGTAGTTTGTAATAACCTATGTGGGAAACAGAATGGATACATTTATATGTATGACTGACTCACTTTGCTGTATACCTGAAATGAATACTACATTGTAAATAACCTATACTCCAATAAAACTGAAAAAAAAAAACCCCACCAAAACCTCACCTAAAACATGGCTCCCTGTTGCTCCATATGGGCTGTCCTTCAGGGGTGGCTTCCCCCTGAGACCCACCTTTGCTTGTGGCTTTGTTGTCTTGGGCCAGCAGAGAAGGAGGGATGCTGAGCAGGGCTCTGGGGCTGGGAAGAGGGAGGTGGCGTGGATTCTGTTTGCCAGCCTTCTGCTGTGTGCTCCCCACGTGATATCTCACTGAATTCCCACAGCTGCCCTGTGAGCAAGGAAACGTCAGGAGGACCAGGAGTGTGGCTTCTCCTCCCTGGCCACATGCCCTTTGCTCAGTGTCTTCGCCTCCAGATCTTTTCAAGTGCAAGTGGGGGTGGTGACTCCTACATCTGACATGCATCTAGGGAGTTGGTGCCAGTTCCCTGGAAGCTCACAGATTCATGAGGTAAATGAGGAGAGGGCTTCATGGCTTGTGAACTCCACACCCTGGGTCTGGACGGGAATGGCTGTGGCTAGTCCATTGCTTGTTGGTTTCTCCCCTTAGTTTCTTCTGGTAGAGGATGGTTCAATCCAGAAACAGTGCGTTCTGCACTCTCATTCTCCATAGCCCATACAGGATATGAAAGGAGCCATAAAAGAAATCCACTCCCAAAGTGAAGAGGCTTTAGGGGGACCCTTTAGCACATGTGAAATTTCCAGAATTCCAGGCAGATGGAAAGGATGTGAGGCCAATCGAAGGGAGGAAATAGGGAGATGGATTTTCTAGCCAGGAGGAGCTCGGTTGGGGGGAAGTCTGGGGGAGCCATGGTGGGTGGGGGGGATGTGACTAAGCCGTTCAGAGATACAGGGGTTTGGGTTCAGAGCCGGCAGGCTAGAGAGTAGGAGTTGAAGGTCCATTGAGGGGGCACTTCTCCCCTCTCCCAACCTTAGGGCACTAAATGTCAGTCCCCCCACAGAACTTTGCCCCAATGCAGAAACATGTGGTTGTATTTAAGAAAATTAAGAGGACCTCCCTGGTGGTCTAGTAGTAGCTAAGGATCTGGTTTTGTCACTGCTATGGCATGGGTTCAGTCCCTGGCTGGGGAACTTCAGTGCTGCCGGCACGGCCAAAAACAGAAAGCAAATTAGGAAACTGTGTAAGTGAAAGCTGCTAGTTTTTTAGTCCCACCCCTCTTCTCTGGGACTTGGGGGCCCATGGCCTGTCAGGAAGCTCTTCTCCCGCACACCCTAAAGCAGAGACCACATAACACAGATAATCCAGCCAGATTTTGCCTCCCCAAGGAAGGGCTGATCAGGAAACAGATGGATTCAGACAATAGAAGAGGAAGTTCTTGACAATTCTTTAGAATAACCAGTCTGCTCTTTCATTTTTAAATGTTGATATATAAACTCTACATGACAACCAAGTGACATACAAGAACCGGGTCATGGGGGAAAAAGGCCAAGTTGAACAACCACAAAAAACTGATCTCAGTTAAAGAAAGAGAAATAAATAAGAAAAGAACTTCAGATGAAGGAACAGGGCAGAATTTTAATATGCTCAGAGATTTGGGGAAAATATTGAACCATAAAAGAAAGAATTCTCAAAAATTAACAGTGTAATGGCCCAAGTGAAAATTCAGTTAAAGAGTTGAAAGTTCAAGCTAAAGAAATTCTAGACTCGGGGGCAAACGAGAGAAAAGATGAGAGATGATACAGGTGGTCCAGCAAGGATGGGTTTCTCCAGGAGAGAGCAGGGAGGATGGAGGGGAGAAAATTGCATGCCTGTTATGTGAAGGAGACAAGAGGAAAGAGGACATAGTTCAGAGCTAAAAAGAAATATAGGTCTTCAGGCTGGAGGGGCTGAATTTAAAAAATGGGGAGTTCTCATTGTGGCGTAGTGGAAACGAATCTGACTAGTATCCATGAGGATGCGGGCTCCATCCCAGGCCTCACTCAGTGGGTCGGGGATCCAGTATTGCTGTGAGTTGTGGTGTAGGTTGCTGACATGGTTTGGATCCCATGTTGCTGTGGCTGTGGTATAGGCGGGCAGGTGTAGCTCTGATTCGACTGTTAGCCTGGGAACTTCCATATGCTGTGGGCATAGCCCCCAAAATTTTTTTAAAAAGCGCATATTTCTATATTTTATCATTTCATAGCAATGCTAGTGAAGAGAAGATTTTTCAGAGACGGATGGGTGGGGGTGGGCAGTGGGAGGCACCTTCTGAAGAAGCATGAAACTAGACTGGTCTCAGAACTCACATCAATAGTGCAGGATGCGAGGAGAAAGCAAGGCAGTGCTTTCAAAGTTCAGGGGGTGGAGATGCCATGAACCTTATACTCACACTGGGCTGAAAGAACAGTTGATGTGAGGAGAAAAAAAGACACCTCTGGATGTGCACAGACTCACAAAATTTAATTCTTGCACAGAAGAGGGCTGTTGGAAGATGACATATTCTAGAACAAGGGAGAAGTTCCTGCAGAGGGGCCTGGATGCAGGCGTCAGTGGCCATGGCAGGAGGGCTGAGCAGGGTGGCTCCAGGGCTTTCCTATCCTCCTGGGGGAACGTGAACTTCAGGAGGGCAAAGTTATAGGAGACCAGACAATGGAGCAGCTGGATACACCTGGAAGTGTGGTGAGAATGCACATATAGCTTCTCTGCAAGGAACAGAAATGTTGGCCAGCCCCCCAGGAAGAGAGACAGAAATCTGTACAAATCTGTCATGGTTCAGATCTAAAGCCAAGTAAAATGTGGCATCACTTTAGGTCATCTATGGAGTATGAGAAAAGTTGATTCACGTTGCCACCAGTGTGGGGACATTCTCCCTTGGGGAATGCAGGCAACAAGATGCCAGACCCCAAGAATGGGAGACATAAACACCTCACACCATTGGGCTCTGCAGCAGAAATGGCTCTGCAGCCACCAATGCAGCGCTGTTCATTGGTATTCAGGTATAAAAGAAGCCTGCAGAAAAGAAACCCCCCAGAAGGCAACTGGGGTCAGAGCACAGACTGCAGTTTTGGATAACATCTTGCAAGGCCAGGTCTCTCAGTAATGGAGGTGGAGGGGGAAGGAGAAGAAATGTGGAGGGAGGAGGAGGATGCTGATATTCTAGCTTGACACAGAGGGCCTTGAGGTGTGATAGTGTTTGATGATCACATGTGCGCTCCACACTCTCCTTAAAAGTTACAAAGGCAGTCACCGAGGGGAAGACCAACTGTAATGATGCAGCCACTTGACTTTTGGAGAAAGAGGGGAAAAGAAGTGGGGGAGGTGCCAAGGGGCTAACCTACCACAGTTCTCAGGCCCCTGGAGCAGATGACGAAGGGGAGGGGGGGACACAGAGGGTTTTGAGGGTGGGCTGGGTTAAGGCCTCACCTCTTCGGATGAGCAGGTCCCAAAGGGCAGGGGAGGAACCTCTTTAGGAGAGCCCTGGGCCTGTGCTGGGGTGGGGCTGCATTAAAGGGTCACAGCCCGTCATTGCTCTGCTGAGCCTTGGAGCAAGGGCTCAGGGGTGGGTATGGGGATAGGGGAGTAGAGGGTTGGGCTGTGGAGCCATTGCCCCACCTCTTTTTCCACAGCCCAAGTGGGGCCTCTGTGGCCCAACCTAGTGCATATTCACTGATAAGCCCTCCCCAGCTGAGTCCTTCCTCTGGGTAGGACTCAGAGGAGTCTTGAAGGAGGAACTTGAGCTGGAGCTGGGACAGTGGCGGGGGCGATAAATGCGGAAGAACTGGCCTGAAAAATCAACACACATTGTCTGAGGTTGGCAAATCAAAAACTAGGATGATTAGTATGTTATCTATAAAAATGAAGTGACCCACTGGAGATCTCATCTTAGAGATGGTGAAGACCTCATCTTTTTAGAGCAGGCCTGGGGTGGGGTGGGGTATGTGGTGGGAGAGGGTTGCTTTGAAAACAGAAGCCCTCTGTACTATTTGAATTATGTTTTTACATTTAATTTTTTTTAATTGAAGAATAGTTGATTTACAATGTTGTGGGGTTTTTTTTTTTTAATTTTTGAAGGCCACTTGGGAACACCTAAAATATCAAAAACAAAAAACAAACAAACAAAAAACCTTCTCTGGTTAAGATAATGAGCGACTTAGCAAGAGGACATTTAGCAGCAATTAGAATTTCTGAACTTGTTTCAGCAAAATGCATCAGGGTACAAGGAGGCACCAGGTGGGGTCTCCCAGCCTGGACTCAGCAGATTGAAGGGTCCATGAAGAGGGAGAGGTCCCATGCTCAGGGGTATCTTTGAAGGTCAGGTCCTCAGCCTCCCCACCCATAAGCAATTCCCTGTAAGGCTCTAGGTAGAAGTGGTGACCCTCCGCATGTACCCTCCAAGTTAATACGGCTGTGCCTCCTGTTGCCTGAGTTGTCATCCAGAGCCCATGTTTCCCAGCTCTTCATCCTTAATGTGACTCCACTGCTCTTTTCTTCTGATTCTCCAAACCTTCCTCCCCTGCTCCACAACTTGGTTCTTCCAGTACATTTCCCTGTGATCTGTAACCCCTTGTTAAATGTTGCCTTTTTCTCCCTCCTTCAAGATCCAGGCTTTTGTTAAGGCGTTTCTCCCTCTTTAGCCTTCTCAAGTGGAGACCATTACATCTTCAAATGTTTTTGTTTGCTTATATGTCTGTTTCTGCCTGTGTCTCTGCCACAGCATCTACACCTGTGTCTCTATACACCCCCTTTACACTTAGGAAGATCACTTTCCAAAGTGCTAGCTCCATTGCCACCAGCAGTATACAGAGTTCCTGGCACTTCACATATGCCAAACACTTGGTGGGCTAGATCTTTGAAATTTAGTTTTTCAGTTTGGTATGCCGGACTATTTCACTGTGGTCTTAATGGGCATCCATCAGTCAATCAGATAGAGTGGCCAGTGAAGGAGAGCCTCTAAGAAGCGGGAAGGACTTGTGGGCAATGAATGGGCTGCACCAAGTGGGCTTGATGTCCAGCTCTGGCCTGGACTTTGTGACATCGGATTAAACACTCTATCTTTTTATCTGTAGCTTTCATATATGTAATGGAGGCATAGCAATGCCTACCTTACAGATCTATTCTGAGAACTAAAAATCATACACAGTTATATAAAGTGGCAGGGACATACTAGGTACTCAATAAAGTACAGCCCTTTTTTGGTTCTCCTTACTCATTCGGTGGTAAAATTCACCAGAACATAAAAGGCAGGCAGAGACCCATGGGACAGTGAGGAGGCAGCAGGGGCCTGAAGAGTTAATTCTGAATGACCCTCGTGATAGCTTGTACTGTCATCTGACAGCATTTACTCTTCCCTTCCACACTGGGGGCTCAGTGGATGGCCCTGCCCTGTGCATGTGGGGCTTGGCCATGATGTTTGCTTTAGCCAGGGGAATGTGAGTAGCCATGAATGACCTTAGCCTCATCCCAGCAGAGGCTTGGAATGTGTCTGTGTAGTTGGGCTTGGCCTCTGGTCCTCCAGCGCCAATACCCCCCCACCCCCCGCCCCCTGGGGATGAGCGCTCCTGGCAGCCGCTGCTCTAGTATGCACCATGCCCTGGAGCCTTCCTGGCTCTTCCTGTGCCATCCTGGTACCTCTCGGCTGGCGTGACTGTGGGGAAGTACTGATTGTGACAGCAATCTGAAACGCATCAGGAATCTCATGGTCTGCGGCAATAATAAAAAAGAATAAACACAGAAGAGACTTTCTTGACAGATAGAAATGAATATGACAGTGGGCAGCCACTCCGATGTTTATCTTTGAAGCTGTTAGTGCTGTTTTCTCAGAAACACAAAACATTAGATACAAAGGATCTGTCTGCTTTGAAAAGAGGAAAAGCAGCTAAAGCAAATAGCACTATTTTAGTTATAGTTTTCCCTGCATTGGTGAGGCTTAAAGAGTAGAAATAAATTCAACATGGAGTCCTCATCTTATCTCAGAGAGTTAAGAACCCAACATACTGTCAGTGAGGATGCAGGTTCGATCCGTGGCCTCCCTCAAGGGGTTAAAGATCCGAGGTCCCTGCAAGCTGCGGTGTAGGCTGCAGATGCAGCTCTGATTTAACCCCTTGCCTGGGAACTTCCACATGTCGCAAGTGTGGTCCTAAAAGAAAGAAAGAAAGAAAGAAAAAAAAAAGAAATGAAGAAACGAATTCCACAACTCTGGATTCTTCAGAGGAGGAAGTAAGCTAGATCAGAGAACAGGAATATTGGCAGAACAATAAGCTCTAGAATCATCTGATTTGACCTTCCCGCCTACTCATAATAGGGAAATGTTGGTCCATCCCCCCACATACTCACCTATGCCTTTGTACATCCATTGGTCCAACCTTCCAAATTCAACAGCTGTTCACTGATTCCTCACCCTGAGCCAGACAATAGTGCAGAGGATAGAGAGGGGAATCAGACGGAGCAGACATGAAGAAAAGCAGAGATGAACAGTGGAGAGAAATGCTTGACAGGATGTTCCCACTCGGTGCTCTCAATGCTACCCAGGGGTCTGGGCAGGGCGGTGCTTTGGGGGGCTGCAGCAGAGTGGGCAGTGCTTGCACAGGATGTGCAGACCTTCACAGACCAAGTCCTGTGGTTCTTCCCTGAGTCCACAGCAGCTGGCAGGGTGGGGCACACAGAGCTGCAGGGAGCTGAAGGTGTTGATATGAACTCCCCAAAATCTTCTCCCACAGTTGTCAGGTTGTGGGCTGCCTAGCACAGCCCCATGGCCTGATCTGCCTGGTTCCATGCTACGACCCTCGACCCACCTGGGTAGCATTTCTGATCCGTGCTTCATCTCCTCCATCTAGCCATTCTTTTAAAAAGTTTGCCTCTTTTACCTACTGTTTGAGGCAAAAGAAGAACGTTATTCCTTTTTTTAGCGTTAGTTTCCTATTTCAGCTTCCATTCACACTGGGATATATCTGTTGCTTCTATGCCTTTTTGAGAATTATGTAAGTTAATATACATAAGGCACTCAGAACAGAATCTGGCAAATAGTGAGGATGCTATTATTAGCTAATATATCTTTTCCCCCAAACATAATAGAAGTTTATTTCTCTCTCACCTACTACCCAGAGCAAGGCTGGCAAGTGACTTTCTTCCATGTGAGGAGTCAGCAATTCAAGTTCCTTCCCTATGGTCTCTTTAAAAAAACTTTATTGACAAATAAATGATTTACAATATTGTGTTAATTTCTGCTGCATAGCAATGTGGAGCTACCATAATTTTGTGTACTTTTATGAAAATTTCTGAATGACAACCCCTTAAACATAGAACTGCTGAAGCTAAGAATAAATATATTTGAAACACAGAGAGAAACTGCCAATTAATAATTTTCATTCCCACATCCTTAGGGTATGAAAGTCCCAGTTTCACCACCATAGATCAATGATGTATTGCATTAGTTTGTAACTTAATTCAATGCAGGAAACATAGCATCTTATTGCTTTTTTAATTTGCATTTTCTTGACTAAAATTGAGCCTGCAAACATTTCAGATCTATTCTTATATTTGTGTTCTCTTTGTGAATTCCCTGTTTATATCCTCTGTCCATTTTTCCTTTGTGGTGATGCTCTTTTCTTATTTATTTGTTAGAACTCTTTATATATTGTTAATAACTACTATATCTTGATATAGTAGGGTAACATGAATGTATACATATATAAACATCCATAGAGGTGTACCTTTAAAATTTGTGCATTTGATTGTATTTTTGTTATAATGCAGTTAAACAATTTTAAGATGGAAAACCAGAAAATAGAAAGAGACCCACAGAAAATTCAGGTATTGGGTTTATTTGAAATGAACTCTTTAAAAATATGTTCTTGGATAAGAAGACTTGCTTGCTAGTTCTATTATAACTCTTGAAGTTGGGCTGTGTTAGTTCTCCAGCTTCGTTCTTTTCCTTCAGTATTTTGTTGGCTATTCTGGGTCTTTCATCTCTTCGTATGAACTTTGGAATCAGTTGTTCAGTATCTACAAGGTAACTTGCTGGGGTTTTTACTTGGATTGCACTGAGTTTATAAATCAAATTGAAAAGAATTAACATCCTAACAATATCAAGTCTTCTTATCCAGGAGCATGAAATATCTTTCCATTTACATAAAATTTCTTTGATTTTTTTAAAACAGAGTTTTGTAGTTTTCCTCATATAGATTGTGTACATACTTGTTTTACATCTATACTTAAATATTTCACTTTCAGAGGCTAAGTCATTTTGTGTTTTTAATTTCAAATGCCAACTGTTCAATGCCAATGTATAGGAAAGAAATTGACTTTTGTATATTGACCTTGTATTTGCAAACTTACTATCTTCATTTAGTTTTGGGAGTTTTGGGTTGATTTGGGGGATTTTCTACATAAGAAAGATGGAAAAGATGTGGACCCTGGTAGGCATCTCTGAGATGGACAATTAATCCTGACATATCCTATTAATGGGCTCCCTGTTTTATAAGCTAACAAGTTGCTTTACTCAGAATTTTTATTGGGCTTTCCCATTACTTAGCCACTATAGCATCATCACTTATACTATCCAGAGGGTGGTTTTTGTTATGTGTGACTATATCGGTTACTAGAATTTCTTTTTTCAGATGGAAGTGAGAAGCCACTTGGAGTTGTTGTCTCTGGAGAGAAGGTAAGGCAGGGTTTCAACTGGCCATTTGGGCTTGAAATCCTGGCATCCTGACCCCTGCTAGGTCCTCTTCTCCTTCTGACTTCTCCCTCCGCTGAAATTCTACCCCAGCCTCTGATCCTGAGTCAGGCTCCTCCCCTTGTAAATTTACCGCTTTTGATTCCAGGTGACAACACACTGTTCTTATGCAGCCACTGGTCGAGTTACAGAAGACAAAAGAACCTCACTTAGTAAACTTGGACATCATTTCTCATGGTTTCATACATGTTTTTCTGTTTTCAAGGCTGGATACACTCAAAATGCTCTCTGTTATAATTAACATGATACAAAATGAAGTTAAACAGAGGCTTATTATTTATTTAGCAAGAAATCTGGAGCTAGTCAAGTGAGCACGTAGGCATCTCAACAATGACCTAAAAAAGCCAAGGTCTTTTTTCCCTTTTGCTTCACCATCCTTTTCGTATTTCCTTTTTGATTTCAGGCATATGGCCTCATGGCAAGTTTGACAACCACAGCTCCAGTCATCTTTCAGACTTGCTTTATTAGAAGTCAGGAAGGAAGGTGGTTCTGGGATGGGTGATGTCATCACAAACCCAGCTACAATCTTCCATCTGCTCTGCCTTTTCAGCCTTTGAACTTAAGCTTCTCCTGTCATCGTCAAAAGATGGCCCCAGAACCTCCAAGATTCTCAAGTCAAATATCAATGTTCAGAAGCCAGAAAAAGATGTTCCTTCCCTAATATCTCTTTTGCAATATGGAATGTGTTCTTTGACAACTTACAAGAGGCATTTCTTTGTATACATCTTTGTCTAGAAGTTCTTAACTAATCACTGATGAGAGGGAATGGAATTATACAGACAGGATCAGACTAATAAAATATTGTTCCCTGTTGCTGGAAAGGGACCTCTCTTTCCTTGAAGTATATGGCCGCCTGTTAGGAAAAGGAAAGGAGAGGAATAGGCAATAAATAAATAAAACAAAAATAATCCACCATAGAAAATTTTCCTTATCCTGGAAAATATTGAGCAAGGATGGACAATGAAGTTACACAGTCCTGACTTTGTGAAGTTTTTTTTTTTTTTTAATGAAAATGTTTGAATATTGAACTACTTTACAGAAAATACCTGGGAAGGCACCATACAGAAATCACTCTACCTTTAACATTTTACCATGCTTGTTTTATCACAAGGTAATAATGTGTCCATTGCTTGATCCATTCATCATTCCATTTTAGTTTTTTTGATACATTTCACAGTAAACTGCAGGCAATAACACATTTCATACCAAATACTTCAGCATGTACATCACTAGAATTACATACTTTGCTTGTTGTTCCTTTTCTCTTGATATGCAATTTATATACAATGAGCTGCACATAATTTCAGTGTACACTACCTTATCTGAGTTTTGGTAAATGTCTATACCTATAACCTGTGTAAACCAAACCCTATTGAAACAAAGACCTTGAACATTATCATGAGATTTTCTTGTGATCTTTTCAAGTTTATCCTCAGCTCCAGCCTTCCAGAGGAAAATACTGTGCTGACTTTTTTTCCCACATAGATTAGATTTTCCTATTCTAGAACCTCTTCTGACTAAAATAATACAATATTTCCTCTTTTGTGTGAAGCTTCTTTCATGCAGTATAATGCTGTTGAGATTTATCTGTGCCATTTTGTGTAACAGTGGTTCCTTCATTTTTGGTCATAAATAATGATACTTTGCATGAATACAGCACACTTTATGCTTCTATTCTTCTATCAGTGGATATGTGTTTTCTAGGTTTTGAAAATTATGAATAAAGCTCTTCTGACATTCTTATCCAATTCATTGGAACTATTATACCTAGAATTGGAATTGGTGTGTTGTAGGGTATGGATATGTTTAGTTCTGTAAGAAATTGCTGAAATTTTTTTCCAAATTTGTCAAACATTTCACACTTCCGCTAATAACTTACTACAGTTCCAGGTTTTTGGCAGTGTAGTAGAAAATCAGATAGCCTTATATATGTGAATTTATTTCCAGCCCTCTATTCTGTTCCATTGCCCTGTTTCTCAATCCCTGTGCAGATAAGATATTTTCTTGAACATTGTTTTTGTTTGTGCATGTGTGTATATTTTTAATAGAAAGTCTTGACATCAGGGGATGTTAGTGCTATTTTTTTTTCTTCTTTTACAATATTGCTTTGGATATTTTAGGTTCTTTGTATTTCCATATGCATTTTAGAATCAGCTTATCAAGTTCTTCAAAGTGTCTGTTAGACTTTTTATTTGGATTGTTTTAGATCTATTGATAGATTGGAGATGAATTAAATTAAAAATATTGAAATATTAATCTGTTAACATGGTGCATATCTCCACTTATTTAGTTAGCATTTAATAGCTCTTAAGACTTTTTTGCAGTTTTTCAGCAGAGAGGTCTTAAACATCTTTTATTAACTTTATTTATTTATCTTTTTTGTCTTTTTTTTTTTTTTAAAGGCTTCAGCTGAGGCATATGGAAGCTACCAGCCTCGGGTCGAATTGAAGCTATAGCCTGCCAGCCTACACCACAGCCCATGGCAATGCTGGATCTTTAACTCACTTAGTGGGGTCAGGGATCAAACCTGCATCCTCACAGATACTAGTCAGATTTGTTTCCACTGAGCCACAACGGGAACTACCTATTAACTTTATTTTTAAGTATTTCATTAATTTTGATGCTATTATAAATGGAGTTTAGTATGTTTTTTTCTAATGATTTATTTTTAGTTACAGAAAATTAAAATATTTTTGTATATGAGCTTTGATCCTCTGCATTGCTAAATTCACTTGTGAGGTATGCACATTTGTTATAATTTTTGTTTTATGGATTAATTTGGATTTTCTACATAAACAGTCTTGTTGTCTGTAGATAAGCTAAGTTTTACTCTTTTCTATCCAATTACATGGCTCTCTCTTGCTCTTTTTTTTTTTTTTTTTTTTTTACTGCCTTATTGCTCTGGCTAGGATGTTTAGCAAAGTGTTAAATGATGTGGTGAGAACTAACATCTTTGCTTTGTTCCTGATGTTAGGTAGAGAGCACTGATCCTTTTGTAATTGAGTATGATATTAGCTGTTGGTTTTCAGAAGTTCTTTTTTTCTTTTACTTTTTGTCTTTTTGCCATTTCTTGAGCTGCTCCCGAGGCACATGGAGGCTCCCAGGCTAGAGGTTGAATCGGAGCTGTAGCCACCAGCCTACACCAGAGCCACAGCAACATGGGATCCGAGCCGCGTCTGGAACCTACACCACAGCTCACGGCAATGCCGGATCCTCAACCCACTGAGCAAGGCCAGGGATCAAACCCACAACCTCATGGTTCCTAGTCAGATTCATTAGCCACTGAGCCATGACGGGAACTCCAGAAGTTCTTAATTAAAGTTAGACATTCTGGTCTAACCATAGTTTCTGAGATTTTCTCAGCAGTGGAAGTTGAGACGGGCCATTTTTTCTGCAGCTACTTAAACCATCCCATGGTTCTTCCCCTATACTCTGGTACACTCCTCATGGGAATTTTTTTTTTTGTCTTTTTGCTATTTTTTTGGGCTGCTCCCACGGCATATGGAGGTTCCCAGGCTAGGGGTCGAATTGGAGCTGTAGCCACTGGCCTACGCCAGAGCCACAGCAACGCGGGATCTGAGCCGCGTCTGCAACCTACACCACAGCTCACGGCAATGCCAGATCGTTAACCCACTGAGCAAGGGCAGGGACGGAACCCGCAACCTCATGGTTCCTAGTTGGATTCGTTAACCACTGCGCCATAATGGGAACTCCCCTCATGGGAATCTGACCAGATTTCTGCTCAAGGAGAGGGCACTTGTGATGAAGTGGCAAACACCCGCTTTCCATGGTGAGCCCTGTCATACTCCCATACCACACTACCAGGGGTCTGGGAAAGCAGCCCCTGGCTAGGTGGCCTTATCCTCAGCTATAACTCCATCACATGCAAGAAGGAAGTGACACTAGGCAGGAAAGCATCCAGCTTCTGTCTGAACCTCTCCAGTGATGGGAGACTTACTAATGATGAAAGAAGTTAGCCTCCTCCTTACAAAATTCTGAAGATGAAATCTGCCCCATAAGAAGGTCAGACTCTGCCTGCTTAGTGCCTCCCCAGTCCTTCTAGATGTCACACCAACTACAGAAGGAGGATTATGTTACTTATATCACATAGGCTCAGGAATTCCTATTGTGGCTCAGAGGTAACAAACTGGACTAGGATGTATGAGAACTCAGATTTGATCCCTACCCTCACTCAGTGGGTTAAGCATCTGGCATTGCTGTGAGCTGTGGTGTAGGTCACAGGCATGGCTAGGATCCTGAATTGCTGTGGCTGTGGTGTGGGCTGGCAGCTGTAGCTCTGATTCCACCCCTAGCCTGGGAACTTCCATATGCCATGGGTGGGGTCCTAAAAAGCAAACAAAACAAAACAAACAATCAAATAGGCTCTAAATCATTTCATTCATTCTTTTTTTTTTTTTGTCTTTTTCTAGGGCTGCACCCATGGCATATGGAAGTTCCAGGCCAGGGATCCAATTGTAGCTGTAACTGCTGGCCTATGCCAGACTCACAGCAATGGGGGATCTGAGATGCATCACCACAGCTCATGGCATCGCTGGATCCTTAACCCACTGAGCGAGGCCAGAGATCGAACCTGCAACCTCATGGTTCCTGGTCGGATTCATTAACCACTGAGCCATGGTGGGAACTCCAAAATCGTTTCATTCTAAAACAAGTGAGGCTGCAGGTCCTCTACTTGTAAGACCTTAAGAGTCTTCTTTGGCCTTTTTAAATCAGCCCACACTTTCCAGAAAGAGAAGGAAGGGTTCAGTCAGCAAGACTCCTTGTGATGCTGTGTTATCCCAAGCACAGGCACAATGGGAAGTCGATCCCTGACCAAAGTCCAGGTCCTGGGGTTCACACTTACCCTGGGACATTCTGCCTTCCTCAGTTACAGCAGCTTGTCAGCTGCTGACACCTGTGGCATATGTAAGTTTCCAGGCTAGGGGTTGAATTGGAGCTACAGCTGCCAGCCTACACCACAGCCACAGCAATGCCAGACCCAAAACACGTCCACAACTTACACCACAGCTCATGGCAACACCAGACCCTTAACCCCACTGATCAAGGCCAGGGATTGAACCCGTGTCCTCATGGATACTAGTTGGGTTTGTTAGCACTGAGCCACAACTGGAACTCCCACTGCTTCTTGACTTTAAATGCTGTGCATGTGTGCATATTTGCTCATTCTTTTTTTTTTTTCTTTAGGTGTGTAGTTAATTTCATAGCCTGAGAAAGTACTAAAAACTGGCCTTGCAAACATTTTTTGTTGGATGCATTTTTTTGTTGTGGCTAAAATGGACCTAAAGTTTGCCTGTGAGGCTATGAGTTCAGATGGACCTCAGGTAATCCTGTTTCCTTTGGGAAGTGATTGTTGGGAATCTTTGGAAAGTGATTTAGTCTCTCAGAACCTGTTTCCCCATCTGGAAAACAAGGGTATTTTGTAAGCCAGGTTTCCTCAGTCTTGACATTGTTGACATTTTGGATGGGGTAGTTCTTTGTTGTGGGACTCAAGGGAGGTGGGCTGTCCTGTGTGGGATGTTTAGCAGCACTCCTGGTTTCTGCCCGTGAAATGCCAGTTGCACACACCACTCCCCCCCAGATTGTGACAGGTCAGGTATCTCCAGGCACTGCCAGTTGTCCCCTGGGTGTACAACGGTCCCAGGTGAGAAAGACCACGGGAAACACCAACTCCACATGTTCCAAGTTTTCTTGCAGCATCCAGTTCAGGGCAATTGTTCAACGGTATCAGCACCACTGCCTTCCGCATCCCCAAGCCCTCCACCTTCAGGGCCAGTTCCATCTACCATCACTCCTCCAATTCGTCCTTATGCCTGTGGAAGGAGAGATTTGCTGGGTCTGGAATGGACAATGATCAGCATCCCCCTTCTGCTTCCTAGTCACCCAAACAGATTTAAGTTGGAAAGGGAACCTGATGGTATTTTTTCCAAACTGCCTCAAACACTGCATTTTCCCTCACATTTTCAATGAACTCGTTCTCAAATGGCAGGCTCGGCTAAAAAAGAACATATTCTGCTATGATTTTATTTGGGGGGAGAGGCACTGAATTTTTTTCAACCCAGAAGCAAATGTATGTTTAAAATATGGGCGTGGGGCACAACCAGCAGGTTTGGGGTCTCCTGCAGAGCAAAGCACACCAGTATAGGGCTGCTGATTGAGGACTGTGGCACAAGGTCTGTGTGGAGGGATGTCAGAGCTCCTGAGAGAAGTGCAGGCCCTGAGAAGTGAGAGAAGTGAAAGGGAAATGTCCAAGTACAGGCTCCAGTTCTGGTTTTTAACAGAGTTGGTGGGAAAAGGATGGGTCCTCAGGTGCCTGAATGGAGGGCACCCTGGAAGTGAGGGGTGTGGGTGGTCAGAACTTGGAGGGACTGGGCCAGCCTGCCTGGAAAGGGGTCAGGAGCCTGGGTGGGCATCAGGCACTGGTCACCAAAGCAGAGACGGGGCTCTGGGCTCCTCCAGCACATTCCATGCAGGCCAAGCAGATCAATGACAGCGGTTCTTTCACAGGGGTGATTCTGTCCCCCAATAGGGCATGTGACACTGTCTGCAGACACTTTTGGTTGTCACAACTGGGAAAGGTGTGCTACAAGCATCTGGCCAGTGGAGGCCAGAGAGGCAGCCGAATGCCCAATAATGCACAGGGCAGCCCTTCAGCAGAGAACTGTCCACACCCAGTGGGCAAACACTGTGATAAGATCTCTGCCCTGTCTGCCTGCTGTGCACCCAAACAGTTTTCCTATCTTCTCTGTGCCTGGCATCTTCTTCTGTGACTTAGATTCTTAGCACCAACCTCACAGCAGTGGGAAGGCAAAGGGTCAATACCTGCAAAGTGCTAAGAACTATACCCGAAGACAGGGGTCAGGGGCTGTTTGCTGGACTCAACCTGAGGGCCTCCAGGCCCCTCTGGCCACACTCCAGTTGACGTCCACTCTGCTGGACTCCAGTCCTGCCACCTGGCTCTGCACCCCACTCTGAGGATCCTCTGTCGTCTGCCCCACAATTTGTGTTTCAAACCTGCCTGGCCAGTTGGAGTTGGCCTTCTGTGGGTTTAACCTTGACCAGCTGCTTGAGTCCTTCCAGAAAGCCTGGCCATGGAACACCAGGTGCTCCATCACTTCAGAGTCTCAGCAGTTGGTGAGATGAACCGGGTTTCCCCTTCCCCCTCTAGGCTGCTAGGGGGCAACATTTCTGTGGCCCCACCCCCACCCTCAGGGGGACTGGTGGGTGACTCCAGTCCCTTTACAGATGCTCCAGGGCCTCCCCTGGGGAACAAGGCCAAATAAGGCACAGCTGATGTTTGCCCACAGGACACTCACAGACTAGATGCACGTGCAGCTCAAACAGGGGGCCACCTTAGCTGCTCCCACATCTGGAAGCTGGGCCTGAAATTCTAGGGCTGAGGCCTGGCTGGGCATGAGGATGCAGTGTCCTGGGCACTGCTGTTGGCTAGGCATCATACTGCCCTTCACACAAACATTACACTCACAATCCCGGCAAAAGTTACTCTTGTCTCCTGAGTTTTCCTGCTGAAAAACTGAGGCTCGGGCATGGGGTAAGGGGCGGGGGGTCAGGTACTTGCCCAGGGAAGTGGAACCCAGGAGAGCCTACCTTTCCACATGTGACATTTATCAGTCACCCCCCCACTACCCTTCGGTTTCCAGTTCTTGTGCTAGGGTACACAGGGCCTTCAGGGGAGGAACTGGTTCACTGTTCTTCCCAGATCCTGCCTGTCCTTCTCTGAGCTCAGTGATAACCTGGAGCCTGTCCTGGAGAGTAGCTCACAAGAGTGGCTACTCTCTGCATTGCTGGGGGGCTTCCTGGGAGAGGTGTTGGCTGACCAGGAGAGCACTGGGGAGCGATGTGGCCCCCGACAGCTCAGTATCTTGAGCGGCGGCTTTTCTTTCATCATATATTCCTTCTCTTTGGGGTGTGACTGCCAGAAGCCTGAGTGGGCCACGTTTGGGTCTCCACCTGCGCATGGCTCAGATCCACCCACCCTTTCTGTGCACAGAATGCAAGGATCTGGGTGCGTCACCCTGTAGAACATGGGTTTGAGCTTCAGTGTCATCTTGTGTTAAACGGGAAGTACCACGCCCACCTTGAGGGTCACAGGGAACTTGAATTACATGGGCCCCAAGGTGGGTCCTGGCAGAGAGGAGCTGGTGCTCTGGGGCCCCGAGCTGCCCTGGGCACTGCTGCCATCTCACTCCTGGTGGCAGTGGCCTCCTTCTGGTTACCCGGCCCCAGACTTCCTGACAGGGCTGCTGAGACTAGGTTTTTATTTTCTTTCAAGAGATAGTAAGACTGGTGCCTTCTTTCAAAGTTGTCCTGGGCTGATGGGAACCACATGGGAGCAGCTGTCTACAGTCTGGCTGCCTGGCACGCCCAGCAGAGGAGCGGGGAGGGCCCTCTGTCCCCTGGGCCTGAAGTCCTGCTGTGGGGCTAGGCAGCGAACCCACTGAGCTTCTGACCTTGGGGGATGCAAGGCAAGGCTTCCATCCCATCAACTCTCAGACTTAGCTGGAATTTGCAGAAAACGCTGTCCTTGAGGTGGAGTTCACAGTAGCCCTGAATAGTCTGGTAAAGGCCATGTCTGTGGAAGGACAAGCTGTGGAGAAAGCGTAATTTTTAGGACTTAGGTGGGGACTGGATTCAAACTTCAACTTCATGGCAGGAAACAGGGAGATGGTGGGTGGTCCCCAACCCTTTGTGCTTCAGACCCTCCTCCATACACCAGGACATGAGGACAGACTGTCACAATTGCTGAGAAGACTGTAAGATCATGTGTGTACAGAGCTTGTGACACCAATGTCCCACTTCCTGTGTCCGCGTGCACTTCCAGGGTGAGCTGGTGGGGGCACATGCTTGCCATGTCCTTGTCCCTTAACCCCCCCCCCCCTTTTTCTTTATGGAGGTTCCCAGGCTAGGGGTCTAATTGGACCTACAGCTGCTGGCCTACGCCTCAGCCACAGCAACCCAGGATCCAAGCTGCATCTGCAACCCACACCACAGCTCCTGGCAATGCAGGATCCTTAATGCACTGAGCGAGGCCAGGGATCAAACACACAACTTCACGGTTCCTAGTTGGATTCTACTGTGCCACGATAGGAACATTTTTTTGTCTTTGTTCCTTTAATGGTCACTCCATCCACTCAGGATAAGGAGGTCCTCCTGGAGCCCAGCCTCCTGCTAGGGCTTCTCTCAGGTTTGGGGTGCTCTGGGTGACAGCACAGGGCAGGGGTCTCCCTGACTGGGGCAGTGGGCTCAACAGGAGCTCCCAGCTGTCTAGACACATGACAACAGCCAGCACCTCCAGTCTTTTCTCATCTCTCTCAGTGGAAAGACGCTGGTTAACAATGGGGCAATTCTAAAGCAATGTCACAATTGGTTTGGAAAATGGTTGGGCTGCTCCATTGCAGGAAATAAAAGAAAACTAAAACTCCAAACAGAAAACCTAATCACCCTCCTAATATTGAGGCACCTTGGCCTTTGGGACCTGGGCTGGACATTCTCATTCCCTGGCTTACCTCTCCTCTGCATTCAAGAGACTCCCCTTTGTGTTCATGTGTGGACACCCCCCCCCCGCTCCCTCCCCCCCGGCTTTTCTAATCATTCTCTGAACCTGACTCCTAGGGTCTTGTGGTGTCAAGAGGGAGACAGACAAATGTGATGTGACCTGTGACAGAAGAAGGCCCAGGGCAGGGTCACCTCCTGTTTCTATGACGATACACAGCACCATTGAGACGCTGAGAGAATTCCTACATTATTCATTTGCACACTTGGAGATGCCTTTCTGTGACCTTCCGGCCCAGTTTTTCAGGCAAAAAATAGTATCACAGACAGGTGGTGACCGAGTGAGAGGATAAATTATATGCCCCAAATATAGCAGCTCCCTGTCCTCAAAGATTCACATAACACAGGTGCCCTCGCCTACAGAACTTGTCTTTACCAGGGGCTTTTTTAGACTCAGAAAGCCCCTAAAATCACCAGATTTTCCTTGTGGCACAGTTACGACTATGAATAACAACAAAAAAAAACTTTCAGGATTTCCCTTCGTGGCATAGTGGTTAATGAACCAGACTAGGATCCATGAGGATGAGGGTTCAATTCCTGGCCTCACTCAGTGGGTTAAGGGTCTGGCGTTGCCGTGAACTGTGGTGTAGGTCGCAGACAGGGCTCAGATCCCTAGTTGCTATGGCTGCTGTGTAGGCCTGTAGCTGTGGCTCTGATTCAACCCCTAGGCTGGGAACTTTTGTACGCTGCAGTGTGGCCATGAAAAGCAAAACCAAAAACAAACAAAAAAACATTTTCAGGGGAGAAAGAAAATCACAGCCATCAGTAGGTTTCTTAAGGATGGTTGTGTTGGAGTTCCCATTGTGGCTCAGTGGTTAACGAATCCAACTAGGAACCATGAGGTTGCAGGTTCGATCCCTGGGCTTGCTCAGTGGGTTAAGGATTCGGTGTTGCCGTGAGCTGTGGTGTAGGTTGCAAACGTGGTCGGATCCCTCGTTGCTGTGGCTCTAGCATAGGCCGGTGGCTACAGCTCCAATTCTACCCTAGCCTGGGAACCTCCATATGGCATGGGAGTGGCCCAAGAAATGGCAAAAAGACAGAAAAAAAAAAAAAAAGAAAGAAGATAAAGAAGGATGCTTGTGTTTTGGAGTAGGACAAATTCTTACTTTAGAATTGTATTATGTGGATGACAGTCCCTCTTCTCTCTCCTTCTATCTGGGAAAACTAGACATTTTTGAACTTTTCCAGGCTTCACACTCCACCTATAGGAATGGGGCTATTTTCCCACTTAGCCACAAAGCACAGACACTTTCCCCTATCAATACGTTATCTACCTATTCATTTCAATGTCTATGTGCTGTGTTTTCAATGATCAATGTACCATAATTTATTTAACAATTATCATATTGTTTCTCATTTTTCCCTATCCAAAATAATTCTGCAGTAAACTAGCTTATCTGTAAATTTATGCAATGTCTGGAGAAATTTTTTCTGGCATAGATTTGAAGTAATTGAATTGCTGGTTAAATTGCAGGAAGATTTAATATTTTAATAGTTCCTACAGATTGTCCTCTTGTTACAAAACTTGGCCTCTGTCCACCACAGCCAAATAGAAACACAGATACAGAGTTTTGGGTAAAGGAGAGAAAATAGCTTTATTGCTTTGCTAGGCAAAGGAGGGTCAGGGCAGCCTAATGCCCAAAAGACTGTGTCCTCCCTCCTTTGGGAAAGAATAGGAAGTAGTTTTATAGTTTAGGAGTGAAAAATAGGGCCACAAATAAGGATCAGATAAGGGCTGCAGATCAGGGTCGATGGATGCAAGCTTATATTGTTCCTTAAAGCTGGTGTTAAGTGGTCCCAGGACTGGTTCTGGTGGTCCTTATTGTGGGAATAAATAATGCTTCATTAACATCTTCCTTTTTTGGGGGGTTCTCCTTCTGTTGAAGAACTCAAAGATATTGTTATGTATATTCCTTGAAGAGGGACCAGGACCCTGCCTTAAGGCTGCACTGTGGTCTCTTCACTGCTCCTACCTGGTCTCTCATTTCCCTCCCTTCCCTGACTGGCAACTGTTTCAACTCAGGGAAGGTCAAGGAGGCCGAATGAAGCCTGTTTCCTAAAAAGCAATGGGGACATAGGCTTTTGTGCCACAGGGCCCTGCTCAGTTTCACACCCGAAATGCTGTATCTCATTTACACCTCCTCTGCCTATTCAGTTCCCTACAGGGTTGCAAGTGGTGTTTTACTATGTCCATTTAAAGATGAGGAGCCAGGGTCAGAGAGGTAAGTCTGTTTTCAATAGCACACCAGCTGTTAAATAGTCCAACAGAGGCCAGCCACGCAGATCTCTTTCTGGGTCCCAGCTTTGGTGACTGTGGAAGCAGGAATCACTTGTTGGATGAGACAAGGCAGCAGGGACCCTGCAGAAAAGTCATCACAATGGGAAGAGTGACATCGTAGGGGACAAGGAAGGCCACACCCAGACTCATCCTTTTCCTTGTATTAAATTAGATACAAAAGGACATTTATGAAATAAGTAAATAAATACAAAATAATAATACAATAAATGCCAGGTCATCCTCACACAGTTTAAGAAACAAAACATTACTGATGCCAGAGAGATGTTACCGGAATCCGGATTCCTGTTCAAGCAGTCGAAGAATAAACTCCCTGAACACCAGGCAGTAAGCAAGCAAAGCCTTTATTACAGGAAAGAAAACAGCTCCCAGAGCTGCTGGGAGCAGGGTGAAGAGCCCCCACTCTCTATTGTCCCATAGAGGATTTTATCCCTTAAAGATGGGGGTTACCCCACGTGGGGTCCAGAAAGATGTGGTTTTCTCCCATTGGCCTTACCCAGTTACCTAGATCAGTCCCTGTCCAATAGGGGTCTTAGTGGGGGAAACATCCTGTAAGCCTTATGGTTTCTTTGCCCTTCTCTTCCTACAAACTGATTCACAGGGGATTAGGGATTAATGTCCATCTGGGCAAAGGTACACTCCCCACAGTAAACAAGGCCTGTGGGGATGTTACTCCCTGGAGCCCTTAAGTCACAAATGTTAATCAATAGTCATATCAAAGAATGCATCAAAGCCCATGCTCCTACACTGACTACCTGAGTTAGTATTCTGCCTCATTTATACAGTCTCTGAAGCCCAGTCAAAACCTCTCCTTGTCTTCTCTTTCCTTTTGTACAGAACTACGAAACTTGTGTTGATCACTTTTTTGCATTTCTTCACATTTTATTTATTTATTTATTTTTAATGGCTGAACCCATGTCATATGGAAATTCCTGGGCTGGGGATTGAATCTGAGCCACAGCTGTGACCTAACTGTGCTGGGCTGGGGATCAAACCAGTGCCTTCACAGCAACCCATTGAACCCGCTGCAGTGCCCTTCTAAACCCACTGGGCACAGTGGGAACTCCTCTTCACAGTCTTAACAACACAGCTGAGTCTGCCATATGGCCACTGTACAACACTCTGGGGACTCTGAACTATTTTCTGGAGCAGACCTGTGATCTGGTGTGCAGCTACCCTCCTCTGACGCAGAGCCCCAAGAAGAATCCAGTGCTTAGCACCAAGGATCTTCCCCTTTATTTAAATGCAATCGTACTGATAGGTTCTCATCTGCAAATTTCTTAGTGCTGCTGGACATGCTCTGGAGAGGGAGTCATCATATGCTCCTGGCTATAGGACATTTATTTTCACAGCTGAGCAGTGTTACCTGGGCCAAGGTACCCAATTTGGCACATTTGCGTAACTTTGGGCATTGGCTTGTTTCTGGCTCTGTGGTTAGAGAGCGCAGGCTCAGTGTTGCTATGAACATCTTGCAGACATTCTCTGGAGCATTTGTGCACTAGTGCTTCCACGCAATCCCAGGAAGGGGGCCTTGCAACTTGGGAATCTGCAACTTCAATTTCACTAGATGATGACAGACTGTTGCCCCACAGCAGTAGATGGCGTTTTCTGAACATCCTAGCCCTAACTTGATTTTGTCAGGGTTTAAAAACTGCCATTCTGATGAGTGTAAAATGGCATATAATGGTATTTTCCTGATGTAATAATGGGTTGAGCATCTTATATTTTTATTGGCCACTTTTTTTTGTGTGTGAAGACTTTTTCCCCCTTAATTTTTTGCACATTTTTCTTTTGCATTTTCCGTATTGATTTATGATAGTTGTTTAATAGCAATATTGATATTAAAGAACTATCATACTGATACCTTTAATATTAGTTCTTTAATACTTTAAAACAAGTTCTTTAACTTGTTTGAGTAGTTTACATTCTATTCTTTGTCAGTTATATCTGTCGCAAATGTGCTTTCCCAATTTGTGGGTTATGTTCATTTTACAATGATTTATGACAAAGTGAAGTTCCTACTTTTACTTTTTATTTTATTTTTGAGGGCTGCACCTGCAGCATATGGGAGTTCCCAGGCTAGGGGTTGAATCGGAGCTGCAGCTGCTGGCCTACACCTCAGCCAACACTGGATCTGAGCCACATCAATGAACTACACCAGAGGTCACGGCAGCGCCAGACCCTTAACCCACTGAACAAAGCCAGGGATCTAACCCGCATCCTCATGGATACCAGTCGGATTCGTTTCCACCATGCCAGACAGGAACTCCAGAAGTTCCTACTTTTAATATGTCTACATTATTTTCTCCTTATGATTTTCCTTTTTTAAGCTTAAGAAGTTCATTCCTATCTTGCAGTCACATTCTTTCACATGATCTTCTAAGATGTTTATAGTATCATGTTACACATTTAAATTCATGAAGCATCTGAAATTAATTTTTATATATTGTGTGGGTAGGATTCCAATTTCTTTCTTTCTTTTCTCCTCAGGTGGGTAACTGGCTGTCTCTGGACAGTATTTACTGCAAAGTTCTCACTTTCTCTTTTGTTATCAACCTCGTTTCTCATGAGTAGAAGTGTGTGCATGCTCTCCGCTCTGCCTCATCAGCTCACTGGCACATCCCTGCACCGGTGCCACCCTCTCTCAGTCATTCTGGCTTGAAAATTACTTATCAACCTATTTGTATTTAAGTACAGTTGATTTACAATGTTCTATTATTGCGGGTGTACAGCATAGTGATTCAATATTTTTATAGATTACACTCCATTTAAAGTTATTATAAAATATTGGCTCTCTTCCCTGTGGTGTACAGTGTATCTTTGTACCTTATTTATTTTATACACAGTAGTTTGTACCTCTTACTCCCACACCCCTTTCTTGTCCCTCCTCTTACCCCCTTTCCCTCTCCCCTTTGGAAACCAAGAGTTTGTTCTCAGCATCTGTGAATCCGTTTCTGTTTTATTATATTTTTTTTGTTTCACTTTTTAAATTCCACATATAAGTAATAACAGACAGTATTTGTCTTTCCTTGCTGAAAAGGACTCATTAGCTGGCTTCTTCTTCAGGATAACTTGGCTGTCCATGCTCCTTAGGGCTTCCATATACATTTTAGAAATTGCTTGTCAAGTATCACAAAAGAACCCTGTCATTTGGCTTTGGATTTGCACTGAAATGTATACCATTTTGAAAATAACTGACATCTTTAAGCTGTTTAATTTTCTGACCCAATAAAATGGTATATTTCTTCATTTATTTGAATCTTTCTTTGTATATTTTAGTATAGTTTTTTAATTTTACTTATAAAAAACTCAAAATTTTGTGCTGGACTTATTCCTAGATACTTTATAACTTCAGGGTATTTAAATAGTTTCTCCAGATGTAATTTTAAAATGTTTGCCCACTGTTGTATATAAATGATCTTTTTTTTCTTTCTTTTTTTTTTTTTTTTTATGGCAGCACCTGTAGCAAATGGAAGATCCTGGGCTAGGGGGTCGAATCAAACCACAGCTGAGGCCTACAGCACAGTCACAACACCACCAGATCTGAGCCACATCTGTGACCTAAGCTGCAGCTTGTAGCAATGCTGAATATTTAACCCAGTGAGTGAGGTCAGGGATTGAACCTGCATCCTCACAGAGACTATGTTGGGTTCTTAACCTACTGAGCCACAGCAGGAACTCCATATAAATGATTTTCAAATCAGACCACTTTTCTAAATACATTTTTTTTAATTCAAAGACTTTGTCAACATTAATAATCACATTTATCTGTAAATAATTTACTTCCTCCCCCTCTCCCTTCCTTTCTTCTTGTCCTTATACTTTTTCTCCTATATTTTTTTCCTGTTACATGGTAAATCACTAGTAAATGTTTACTAGAAATGGTCGTAACAGACATTTTTCCTTTTCTTGTTCATAATGGAAATGCTTTCAGCATTTTTCTATTTATTATGAGGCCTGTTTTAAGGTGCTTATAAATATATTTTTTACTGTTAAAAATTTACATCTATTTTTAGTTTGCTGAAAATTAATTTTTAAAACATGGCAGCTTGTGAAGAAGTCTCTGCTGGCACTAATTGGGAATAACACAGATTCCAGTGGACGTGTTTTGGCAACTCACTGACTGAGTCAGGGAACAAGACCACACCCCTGTGAGCAATGCAGGGCTACCCTGAGCATTCCTACCACCCACATTATTATTATTATTATTATTTATTATTATTATTATTATTACTGTTCTCACAAATCCAAATTTATATTTCTGAAATAATTAAAAAATTCGTTTAAAAAAACACATGAATTGAATTTTTTTTTCATTAAGCAAAATTCTTTGATTTTTGTCTTTTAAACTGTTAACATAGAACTTGTTTAAAATTATTTCTGATATTAAATGACCCTAATCCCTATTGGCATAGGGTATTATCTTTTTCATATATTTTGAATTCAGTTTGCTAATATTTATTTGATTTTTTTTAAGTTCATGAGTGAGATAGCCCTATACTTGTGTTTTCTCATTAAATGAGTGGTAGAATATTTCTACCGTTTTATCCTCTGTATTATTTGTTTAAGATTGGAATTATTTGTCTCTTGACAGAACTAATAGGGAAAAACATCTAAGATGTAGATCTTTATAGAAAGATTCCTAACTGTTGATTTAGTTCTTTTAATATTTATAGGATTTTTTTACATTTTCTATTTCTTCTGGTGTTGATTTTTGTTATATTTTTAAGTAATTTGTCCATTTGATGTAGGTTTTCAAATTTATCAGTATAAAGTTATTCATGAAATATTTTTATTTTGGATAGCATATGCAGTTACATATGTTTATTGTTTCTGATATGGATTATTTCCTTTCATTGGTCTTACAAAGGATTTGTCCATTTTTATTGGATTTCTTTCCTTTCATCTATGTTGGGACTGCTCAAATTGCATGCTTTTCTCATTAAATGTAATCCTTTTATTTTTCTAACATAAATTATTAGGTTATGCTTTTTTTTTCTCTAAATATTGCTTTAGCTAAATTTCACAATTCTGTTAAACTATAGTTTCATTATTCCTCAGGTCTATGTAGTTTTAACATAATTATGACTTATTTAATTCTTAAATTATTTAAAATCTATGTTAAAATAATTTTTGTTTATCTTCATGTTATTCATTTCTCAGAATTTATAAGAATATAAGAATATATGACAAACTGTAATTTCTAAGAATATCAAGAATTTTTAAATTTATCTTTTCATTTATGATATCTACCTAATTGAATTATTTTTTTTCATGTTTGAATTATGGCCTTATTGATCAATTTTTTAAGTGCTACCTATGTGCATAAGAAATAGTTGTATTCTCTACTGGTTGTGTTAATGGACTAGTTATGTGTGTTTAAGTTTGCTAGTTGCATTGTTCAAAATTTATATGTGAATACTGATTTTTTTCTTGATTTATCATTAACTGTGAAAATTGTATTAAAACCTCCTACTACAATGTTGTTGTTGATAATGATAACAATGATTTTTTTTTCCTTTCAATTCTTTTAGTTTCTGCTCATTATGTTTTAGGCCATATTGCTATGTGCAACAAATTTAAAATTATTATATATCCCTTGAGAATTGAATCTTTAATTGCTTAATAGTGATCCTCTGTCACTGCTTTTCACCTTGAAGACTATTTAGTCTGTTATTAATATAGCTACATACTTGTGTTGGTTAGTACTTGCCTGGTAATTCTCTGTTGGTTTATTATTATTCTTTCTAATGCTTATGATGTAGAAACATTTCTTTTCCTTTCTTTCTTTTTTTTTTCTTTTTGCCATTTCTAGGGCTGCTCCTGCGGCATATGGAGCTTCCCTGGATAGGGGTTTAATTGGAGCTGTAGCCACTGGCCTAAACCAGGGCCACAGCAATGCAGGATCTGAGTCGCGTCTGCAACCTACACCACAGCTCACGGCAATGCCGGATCCTTAACCCACTGAGCGAGGCCAGGGATCGAACCCGCAACTTTATGGTTCCTAGTCAGATTCATCAACCACTGAGCCATGGTGGGAACTCCTAGAAATATTTCTTACAAATAACATAAGACTAGCTTTTGTTTATTTGTCTAGTCTGACAATCTTTCAATTCTTGAATTTAGTTCTATTATACTTATTCTAATTATTGTTCTGATTACATTTATTTCTATCATCTTTTTGTGTATTTGTAACTTTGTGTATTATACATTTCTTATGCTTTTTTTTCTTTCCTTTGTTTCTCTTCTTTTTGATTGTTTGAGCATTTTTCTTGTTGTACCTTTTCGTTTCCACTACTTTGGAACTGATTAATTGTATTTTTGTTCTATTAATGGTTGCATTAGAAAATTTAAGATGCTTACTCTTCTCCTGAACAATATAAGAAGTGCATAATAAATTCACTGCAATCTCACCTCTTTCTTCTGATATAGTATTGTGGTTGTTTTAGGTCTGTTTTGTTTTCCCCCAGGTCTTGATAAACAATATTATTGTCACCATATATAGTCAGTACTT
This sequence comes from Phacochoerus africanus, assembly GCF_016906955.1. Taxonomy (NCBI): domain Eukaryota; kingdom Metazoa; phylum Chordata; class Mammalia; order Artiodactyla; family Suidae; genus Phacochoerus; species Phacochoerus africanus. Next base: position 90,021,181 of record NC_062546.1, read on the forward strand.
GAAGAGATCTCCCTTGGTATTTACCATTTTCCTTGCATTTCATTTATTCTTACATCTCAGACTTTCCATTGATTGCTTTTGTTTTGCCTATAGGATAAACGTTACAGTATCATAAGGGGAGGTCTTTTGGGTACAGTGTTCAGTTTTTGTTAGTCTGAATGTTTTTTCTTTTCATCTTCTTTGGAAAGATATTTTCACTAGGTCAACTCTTATTTTCTTTAGGGCATTATTCTACAGACTTCTGACTGCCTCTTGCTCTTTGTGATTCCTTTATTGATTATCTGTCTTTGTGCAGATTTTTAAGGTAGTCTCTCTTTCCACTTGATATTGTACAATTTTACAATGACTTTTCCAAATATAGATTATATTTTAAAATTTATCCTGCTTGAGATGCACTTGCTTTTATAAGTAGTAATGTCTTTTATTAGTTTCAAAGTTTTTCACTCATGATTTCTTCAAATATGATCTCTCCCCAAGTCTCACTTCACTCTTCCTGGGCTTCCAACTAGACACACACTACATGTTACACTTCTTCATTCTATCCTCTATGTCTTCTAAGCCTCCTTTGTCATTTCTTGACTCTTTGTGTTTCTAACTGCATTATAAGATGTCTTTAGATCTAGCTTTTGTTTTATTAACTCTGTCTACAGATTTGAATGCTTGTCTCTTGAAATCATCCATTGGGATTTTTATGTAAATTGCTATATGTTTTTGGCAATGTATCTTTGTGAAAATGGTTTGAACATTTTAATGGTCTTTTATTAGCTCTTCATCTTATCAATACCTTGCTTTTTTCTTAAATCCATTAAATATAAATATTTCCTATTCTTGCTAGTAACTGTGAGGATGAAGTCATGAGAATGGGCTGCCTCTTGTTATTACTGATAATTCTCACTTAAGATGTGTGCTTTCCATGTGTATTTTTTCTATTATGAAATCAGAATCCTTGGAAATTCATCTGTGAAACTTGTGTTGAATATTTGCTTCTATTGGTTATCAGGGATTGATATTTTAAACTGAGCTTTCAGCTTGAGTGTTTTTCAGACCTCCCAAGTAGTATGAATTTATGCCACAATTTGAGTGAGAATGGAATTTTTTTAACAACGCCCAGGATAGATATTTTTCCTTTTACTCAGTGTTGTAATGCATGCCAGATGTGTTTCACTGTTTTCCCCCCAGTAGGCATGGATATGCGTAAGGGGGAATGAGAGTTGAATGCAGGTTTATTTCTTGTCCACTCTTACACTGAGGAATGGTTGATTTCATAAGTTACATAAATGGTATCATATCTGTGTTAGGTGTTGTGAATTCATGATGCTCTTATGATTTTGGGAAATATTCCTTTTTCCTTTGCTTTCTGAAAGTGTCTGTGTGAAATTGTGATTTTTTTCCCTTTAATGTTTAATTCACCAATGAAATCACCAGGGTCTGACATTTTGATTATGAATTTAATGTCAATATATACGTCGATTTATATTTCAATAAATATGTTCTGTATATGTACAGTTGGACTTTGGGGTCAAGGGTATGCCAACCCCCTGCATGGCTGAAAATCCATGTATAAATTTTGACTCTCTCAAATCTAAACTACTAGTAGCCCACCCTTGACTGGAAGTCCTAAAAATAACATAAGCAGTTGATTAGCTCATTGTTATATGTATTCTTACTGTAAAGTAAACTAGAGAAAAGACAATGTTAAGAGTATCATAAGAAAGAGGAAATACAGAAATTTCCATTATGGTGCAGCAGAAACGAATCTGACTAGTATCCATAAGGATGTGGGTTCGATCCCTGGTCTCTCTCATTGGGTCAGGGACCTGGCATTGATGTGAGCTGTGGTATAGGTCACAGACACTGCTCGGATCTCATGTTGCTGTGGCTGTGGCATAGGCTGGCAGCTGCAGCTCCAATTCAACCCCTAGCCTGGGAACTTCTATATGCTGCAGGTGTGGCTCTAAAAAGCAAAAAAATAAAATAAAATAAAAAATAAATAAATAAAAAAAGAGGAAATACATTTACAGTATTGCACTTCATTTGCCAAACCATAAATTTACACCATCAATTTACAAAATGAATCATCTATCTATATCTACATCAATACTCTCTAATATGATATAAAACACTGTAATGTTATATGCATTACTAACACTAGACATCAAAAATGAAAAGATAATGTGCAGGAGTAATTCATACTTATTTATAGTCATAACAGTTCATGATAACAAAGCAGCAGCATATGATTTCTTCATGGTGGCCTAGCCTGTTACACTAATTAATGAATCACTATCACATTTATACAGCATGCAGCATTACAGATACTCAGAGTATTGAAAATACAGTTACATTTGAAAAAAAAAAAAACACTTGCCTATGATGATAGGCTGATACACAGGTTCTCTAATTATGAGGGGGAGAGGCATACCATACAGTAAGACAATTCTTGTAAGCACAGTTATAAAGCAGTACCAAAACTAACACATTATTAATTTTATATTAAATACTACTCACCATATGCCTTTGTAAGGACAGACTTATATCAACGTATTTTATGCATTCGCAACATACATAACTTTTCTTATTTTTTGATATTCTAGACTATGGCATTCGTCAGCAAGTTTTTTTCAAATTGTTGCAAATCTCTAAAAATTCTTCCAATAAATTTACTGAAAGAAATTCCTGTGTAAGTGGACCCATGAAGTTAAAACCCATGTTGTTCGAGGATGTACTGTATATAAACATCATACATGTCATATCTAAAGATATATATATGTATGCATATATGTTTTACGTTAAATATATCTGTAGTATTTCTTTTGTCAGGTAAGTTGTGTTTTTCAAAATAATGTCAAATCTATTAGAATAGAGTTAACCATTATGTTTTTAATGTGGTTGGCATATGTAGTGGTATCATTTCTTTTCTTTCTGAAATTTGTAACTTGTGCTTTTCCCTCTTATTTTTTTCAGGATAATTCTTGTAAGGTTTTTTTTTTAATCAGTTTTATTAATTATTTAAAGAACCTTTAAAAATGTCATTGATTTTTGATTTTTCTGTTGTTTATCTTTTTTCCATTTGATTTATTTATTTCGTGCCCTTTTTCAATATTTGTTTTGACAAAATTGTATCTATTTAAGGTGTGCAATATATATATACATTGTGAAATGATTATCACAATTAAACTAATATATCCATCATCTCACATAGTTACCTTTTTGTGTGTGTGTGGTGAGAACATTTGAGATCAGTTTTTCAGCAAATTTCAAGTAAGCAATACATTATTATTATCTGTAGTCACTATGCTGCACATTAGCTCATGAGAACTTATCTATAACTGAAAGTTTGTAACCTCTAATCAATATCTCTCCTTTCCCCCAGACCTCAACCACCATTCTACTCTCTGTCACTATGAGCTTAACTTTTAAATAACTTTTATATTTTAGATTCTGCATATTAGTAGTTCATATGATATTCATCTTTGGGTGTCTGGCTCACCACTCAACGTATGTTCTCCAGGTTCATCCATATTGTCACAAATGACAGATATCCTTCTTAAGTTGAATAATATTCATATATATATATATATATATATATATATATATAATTTCCAAATCATGTTTTCTTTATCCATTCATTTGTTGGTAGACATTTGTTTTTTTCCACATCCTGGATGCTGTGAATAATACTGCTGTGCACACGAGAGTGCAGAGAACTCTGAGATAGTAATTCTATTTCTCTGGATAGATGCCCAGCAGTAGGATTGCTGGGTCATATGGTAGTTCTAGTTTTATTTTTTTGAGGATGGAAGTACAGATGTACATTCCCACCAACAATGCACAATGTTCTCATCCTCCATATCCTCATACTTCTCTTTTTGATAAGAAGCACCCTAACAAGGATAAAGGCCCCTTCCTGCTGGACAGGAATCTGGACCATGCAGCCCTGGCAGCTGCTGGGAGAGACTAGACATCTCAGCTTCACAGTCTCCCCAGCAACCTGGGCAGAGAGAAACTGAAAGGACCCCAAAGCTGGGTAGCTGGTCACTCACCCCGCTCTCTTTTCCCTTTGAGGGGAACTCTCAGGGAGTTCCCTCTTGGCTCTTTAGTTGAAAATGGATGCATCCTATCTGTTTTTTTTTGTTTGTTTGTTTTGTTTTTTGCTTTGATTTCCAGGTTCTGTGCCCATTGATAATACTGGCCATCCTGTATCAATACCACAGTGACTTGGCCTTGAGCAGGGCTGGACCGAGTGATGGGAGGATGTGGGCAAATTGAACCTGTTCTTTCCTTGAGGACATGCTTCAGCTTTATTGCTCTGCTGCATTGCCAAAGGTCAAAGTGGGCTCCTGAGCTCTGCTGGGGCCTTTTTTTTATCTATGGTTTGTCCTCTGATTGTGGCTCTTAACAGGACCTGGAGGCTGGAGTCTCTTCCTCCATCATTTCCCCCTGTCACTGCTTCCAGGCCACTGATTTCTGATTTTATCTTTGTTATTTTCTTCTTTCTACTTCATTTGGGTAAAATGTGATGCTTTTCCATTAGCTTCTAACACAAGAATTTAGATCATTAACAATAAATCTGTCTTCTTTTATAATTACATCATTTAAAGTTAGAACTTTTTTTTTTCTAGGCACTGCTTGACTGGCAGACCACAAGTTTTGATAGTCTTTAAATCATCAATTTTGAGATATTTTCTGTTTTTCCTTGGCATAAATTATTTGTTATTATTGCTTATTTAAAATATTTTGTACTTTTTTAAGATATAATTTTTTATTTATTGTAATATAATTGTTTTCTGTTTAGAGAACATATTCTGTAAGACTACAATCTTCTGAAACTTACCAATGCTGTTATATGGGCTTTCATACGGTTTATCTTTTTCTTTTAGGGCCGCACCCACGGCATATGGAGTTTCCCAGGCTAGGGGTCCAATCGGATCTACAACTGCAGGCCTTCACCACAGCCACAGCAACATCAGATCAGAGCTGTGTTTGTGACCTACACCGCAGTTCATGGCAATGCCAGGTCCTAACCTGCTGATCGAGGCTAAGGATTGAACCTGCAACCTCATGTTTCCTAGTCGAATTTTTTCCTGCTGCGCCACAACGGGAACTCCCAGGCAGTTTATTTTAGGAAATACTTCGCATGCTCCTGAAAAATACTGTCAGTGCTGCAGTGTTAGGTATGGCTTTCCAACGGTCAAGTTGGTTGGCATCTTGTTACCATTGTCTATCTTGTTACTGTTGTCTACATCCGTATTGATTTTGCATCTATTTGCTCTATCACTTTTTTGAGGGAAGACTGCTCAAATCCCCAACAGATCATTGTGGATGTATCTATTCCCTCCTCAGGTCTGTCAACTTCTGCTTCATGGCTTTTGAAACTCTGTAACTAAACACATACAGATGAAATATTTTTACATTTCTTTTTGGTAAGTCTTTGTTTAACTTAGTAAAATACTGCCAAATTATTTTCCAAAATATTTCTACCGTTTTTCACTCCCACCAACCCAGTGTGTTACAGAGCTTCTACAGCACAACCAGGACATGCAATTGCCAGGTTTTTAACATTGTAATTACTTTGTCTACTCTAAATGGTTAAGCTTCATGGTGGCTTTAATGTATCTCTAATAACTAATAATATTGAACATCTTTTCATGTGACAATTTTCCCATTCACACTTTTTTTTTTTTCTTTTTGGCTTCACCTGTGGCATATGGAAGTCCCTGGACCAGGGTCTGAACCCATGCCATAGCAGTGACCTAAGGTGCTGCAGTGACAATGTGGGATCCTCAACCCAGTGAGCCAACAGGGAACTCCTCACTCATTTTCTTTGGTGACGTTTCTATTCACATCTGATGCCAATTTAAAAAAAATTGTTTTTACATTTTTGAATTTTGAGAGCTTTTTATGTGTTCTGTATATAAGCACTTTATTAGATATATTATATGCAAATATTTTCCACCACTTTTTGGCATATTTTTTCAAAGTACAGAAGAAGTCCAGTTCATCTAATTTATCAATTTTGCATGTGGTTTGAGTAAAGGATTAATTTTTTTCTGCCTATAGATATTTGATTATTCCAGCATCATTTATAGAAAAGACTACACTTTTCCCAAAGAAGGAGATTCACAGCTTTTTATTTTTATTTATTTATTTATTTTGTATTTTTAGGGCCATACTCATGGCATGTGGAGTTTCCTAGGCTAGGGGTCGAATTGGAGCTGTAGCCACTGGCCTATGCCATAGCCACAGGAATGCCAGATCTGAGCCGCATCTGCAACCTACACCAGAGCTCAAGGCAATGCTGGATCCTTAACCCACTGAGCGAAGCCAGGGATCAAATCTGCATCCTCATGAATATTAGATTTGTTTCCTCTGGACCATGATGCTCCGATTTGCAGCTTAAAAAAAAAAAAATTGCTGACATATGGGTGTGTCTAATATGGACTTTTACCTTGTTCAATTGAAATTTTATTCTATCTTTTTGCTAATATCCCACTGTCTTTAGTAACCTATCTTCACATGAAGCCTTGAAATCAGGTGCAGAAAGTCCTCCAAATAGACTCTATATTTCCCAGATTTTTTCGACCACTCTAGTTTCTTTACTTTTTCATATACATTATAGAATTACTTTAACATTTTTAAAATTACCAGCCTGGAATTTTGATTGCAGTTGGGGCGTGTATGTGGATCAGTATGGAGAGATTTGACTTCTTCTTTTTTTGCAACTCTGCTGGGGCAGATCTGACTTCTTAACAATATTTAGTTTTCTAATCTGTGAACAAGGTATATGTCACCTTCTCTCTGCCCCTCTCTTCTCCTGCTTTCCTTTCCCCTCTCTTCTTTTCCTTCCCCTCTTTTTTTTTGCTTCTCTTCCTACTTGTGCTCATGTCTTTGGTGACCTAATCAATGCTCACAGCTTTACCATGCCCACACTTAGGAGATCTGAATTGGTCAGGGAAGCCTAGATTTCCAGGATGAACAAGCAATTTCAAATTTCATTGCCTTCACATAACCAAGGCTTGTTTCATGTTTGTGTGGCAGATTCAAAACACGTCAGCGGGGGTTTTTCCTCACTGTTGACCTTCTGGTTGGGATCCTTGAGAGGAGTCCCCGTTGTCATGGCAGCTGAGAAAGGGGATGTGAACCACACATTGTTCCCTCTGAAAGGTCTGGCCTGAAAGTGGGATAGGTGCTGTTTCGGTCCCATTTTCCCCAGGATAAACTGAGGTAACAGGAGGCTTAATTGCAAGGGAAAGTGGGCTGTGAGTCCAGGGGCATGTCGCTATCCCTCGTTTATGAGTGAGCATTGAGGGGCATCACAGCCACCTGGCAGTAGCCAAGAGTGTGTGTAAAGGCAGCACAATCTCTTGTGCAAGTGGCTGGTTCACAAATGAGGGAACAGTGACCTAGTCCACTGTTTATTGTTGAATTACCATATGGCAAATGCATTTTCATTTATGCATGGAAGTGGGTGGGCCCTGAATGCACTTGGTGAGGTTGAATATTCAACCTCCATCTCCTAACCCCCTGGCTCCCAGATGGACAATGCAAACGTCCCTTCTTTATCTACTACCTAGCTAACTTTCCTTCTTGAGCTCCAAACCTGGCCCATTCGTAAGAAAACTTAAACTTGCCAGTTAGAAGAGTGACCCACAATTCTTTTGGTTTAGTGTCCTTTTGGGTTTAAATGCTTTTCTTTAGGTCAGTACTAAGACTCCGGCATTCAGGCTGCCCTTCCTCTCCCTCCAGATGGAGATCTGTTCCCAGGCAGGGCTGACTGTGCTCATGTTGCCAAAGGGAGATGCCTTTGCCTGTTGCTGGAGCTCTTGTGCTGTTCTCTGTGCTGGCTGCCCCTTGCCCTTCTGGTCACTGACCCTCCTGTGAGCACTTGCCTTTGGTTGCTGAGTTCAGGTTGCCCTCAGCATCCTCATGCTGCCTGCATGAAGGCACCTGGCAGTGACAGCCCTTGAAAGCTTTTCAGCTGGGTGGCTAACCTGACCCACCTGTACACGTCTGCACAGGATGCTGACGATCTGGGTGCTTACCACCCGATGTGGTGATTCTGGGGTAACTGGGGGAACTGGAATAGGAAATAGAAACCTTCTTGGGAACCTGTGTTTCAGGGTAGAATGGGTTAAAAGACTCTGAGGGCCTAATACACTTTTAAAAAGTTTATTGAGAGAAGCCAGCAAAACTCCCTCCAACCAAAAAGAGTCTAGAAGTAATAAAGGCCTTTTAATCCAATGGAGTTGTGTAAATTTTTTATTCCATTTGAAACAAAACAGGCATGTGAATTCCCAGCTCTTTTTAATCTGTCACTCACATAACATGTGTCAAGGGGCAAGTGCCAGGAAGTGGGTTACATGAGGAGTGAGCCGAAGACTTTTTTTCTGACGTGAATGAGTATGCCTCAATTACATGCTGTTCATCTGGCTTTCAAAACACCAAGTTCATTCTTTGGTGGTTGTCATCTATGTCCTGGAAAGCCTGTAATTTCTCAGTAAGGATCAGAAATTTTCTGCCCCACAAAGTGGAGGCTCTTCTTGTGCTGGCTCCATGTACTAAGGTTTATTTGTGTTTCATGAATCATTATTGCTCGATGGCAAATAATAATCCCTGGAGTGATAATAATACCCTGAGGCGCTCTGATTTCTTCACTCTGGGTGGAGAAGTGGACAGACCTTGCGTACTGACCCGGACCTCTGGGTACATGTGCCCCTAGTGGGGAGATGGAGAGAAGCTCTGTTGGAGTTCCCATTGTGGCTCAGAGGAAACGAATCTGACTAGGAACCATGACGTTGCTGGTTTGATCCCTGGCCTCAGTGGGTTAAGGCTCTGGTGTTGCCATGAGCTGTGATGTAGGTTGCAGACTTGGCTTGGATCTGGTGTTGCTGTGGCTCTGGCGTAGGCCAGTGGCTGTAGCAGTGATTCGACCCCTAGCCTGGGAACCTCCATATGCTGTGGGTGAGGCCCTAAAAAGACAAGAGACAAAAAAAAAAAAAAATAACCTCTGTGATTCCAGAGGCCCTATAGACACTGCACACTCACATACCAAGGATAATTGAGGGCAAACTATCCTTTCCTGGGGCTCACTGAGCGGGAAAATAAGGGGAGCAGACCCCCAGCGCAGGGTAACACAGGGCCACACAGTGATGAGCAAGGTCATGCACTGTGGGTGCAGGGCAGCTTCAAGGCTCCACTTTCAAAATCCTTACCATTTCATTTTTACAAAGAAGCTTGCAGAAGTGAATCAAGCCACCCAGTGTCTCCAAGCGGACTTCTTTTTCTGGTATCTCTCACCCAGTCAGAGACAGGGGCTTGGATTTTACCTAGTTCTTCTCGCCAGCTTGTTCTTGAGATCTGTGAGCACATTTCTGTTTTGCTGTGTTTGTTCATTTGTTTTATTTTGTAGATTCTACATAAAAGGTATTTCTCTGTGTCTGATGCATCTCACTTAGCATAACACCCTTTAGGTCTATCCACGTTCATGGAAGATTTCATCTTTTTCTATCACTGAGTCAGAGTCCACTGCGTAAATTTGCTGCCTGAACTGCCCCTTGCACAGCAGCAGCTCCCTCACCCTGCAAATACATTGGTAGCAGAAATGCTAAAGCTTGTTCTAAACATGATCATTTGTGATAAAAAACGAATGGGGTTAACAGTTGCTCTGCACCTGCAAGGGAAACACAGAGGGAGGCTGTTTGCAAATACGTAGTCTTGTCAAGGATGAAGTAACAGAGTAGCTTCTCTGGAAATACTGCTCTAGCAAACACAGCTATGACAGATTACCTGTAACTTTCACTTGTGGCATGTAGTTATCACCACACCTTAGATATTGTTATTACCTTTTTACATCCCAGATACCTGAGTCCAAAAAGGCTAAAGTAAAGCACCAGATCCTGCGCCAGCCATAGACAGAGATGGTTTGAACTCATGCCTACCTGAATCCTTTCCACTGTGGCTCTTAACGCCAAACCAGAGCGTCTCTGTGTCTTGTTTTTCTGCAGCACTAGGGGTTCTGATGCAGGAAGTCAGGATCCTATTGATCGACCTAGTGCTGGGGCAATTAGGGGCAGCTTGGTCGAGAAAGACCTCCCAGATGCAAGTAGGGTTCCCTTCAGCACCATGGAAGGACCTGGAGAGTGTACCTGCTGGGAACCATCTCCTGGAGTCTCAGAAAACCTCAGTGTGGATTGTGGCCTTATCCCTGATCCTTAACACAAAGCAGGGGGCACAGAGCAGGCTGGCATGTGAGACGCAAAGAGAAAGGGGAGATGCATTAAAAAGGCTGAGAAACACACACTCAGCATCCATCCCTTAAGACTTACCTTTTACGACGCTCATAACAGCATCTCTGGCTCTGTTATTGCACACTTCCTACTCTGCCCTGTAACTGATCCATTAATTTGACTGCTGTTTATTGAGCATCTACTGTGTGCCAGACACTGTTCTAACAGTGAACAAAACAAACAAAACTCCTTGGAACTACATTCAACTGAACCATTAGACAGGAAGTGCCACTAGGAAAGGTGAACATAAACAATTATGTAAAATGCCAAAAAGAGGAGTTCCCGTTGTGGCGCAGCAGAAATGAATCCAACTAGGAACCATGAGGTTGCAGGTTCGACCCCTGGCATTGCTCAGTGAGTTAATGATCCGGTATTGCCATGAGCTGTGTTGTAGGTCAAAGACTTAGCTCAGATCTGGCATTGCCGTGGCTGCGGTGTAGGCCAGTGGCTACAGCTCCGATTAGACCCCTAGTCTGGGAACCTCCATATGCCATGGGGTGGTCCTAAAAAGACAAAAAGACAAAAAAACAACATGCCAAAAAGAGTTTATTATATTACATGATCCTAGGAACAAAGGTAAATACCACTTGACAGACACAGCAAGTGAAAACTGCAATCTCTACACCAAAGATTTATGTGTAACAGATGCTAGCCAACTTCTCTAACATCCCAGCATGCATGGACTGAACAATACGGTTCAACATCCTGGGGTAAAGAACTGGGGCTATGCGTGCCCTGAGCAGCAGGACTTGGGGGTGATGCCTCACTGCCCACCACCTGCTCCAGCTGCCCGGGGACCAGAGCCACACTCAGTCCAGCCTGCTTCTCAACCATGTGTGGCAATACAACTTGTGCCACTTGGCAAGCCCTGTGTGGTCCACCCAAGGCTCTTGCAAAGTGAACAACTGACACTCCAACAGAATAATGGGTAAACTGGATGAATAGACAACTTAAAGAATCCACAGAGAACAGAGCAAGGCCTAAAAATTGTATGAATAGATGCTCAACCTCACTAATACCTAGAAAAGTTCAAAAAAGAGCACCTTTCCTGTTGCTATTCCTATGATGTTGGGGAAATGATACACTTGATCTTCCTGGTTGAAATGTGAGTTTAATATTTCTGGAAAACAATCTGGCATGATGCACTGAAATAAAAAAAATGCCTATTGCATACAGGCATGGTCATTAGAGCCTTGTCTGTAATATCAAAGGACTAGAAAGAACCAACATGCCCATTGATAAAGCGCTGGTACAATGAAGATGCACCCAGGTGCTGGAGGGCCCCAAGGAAGTGAAAAGTCACCAAGGATCACCTTTATATGGGAATGGAAAGTGTTAGGACATGAGGTCCAGAAAAGAGAGCAAAGTGTGTGCTCCTCTGTTTGTCCAGCTGCCGAACAGTCTTCACACTCATGGAAGTGTCTGTGAGGTCCTAGAGACACAAGGACACTACAGAATGAGGTGTTTGTGTCCCCTGTTAGACTGAGAGCTCCTTGGGAGCGGGGCTGGCCCTCATGGATGTCTGTGTGGGGATGGGTTAGCACCGAGGGAGGGTGGAGCTCTGGGGAAGTTAAATCCATACCAGAGCAAATCCTTCTTTGAACAGATTAGAACAAGGTCAGCATAGTACAAGGGCACCAGATATTTGCATGGGTACCAAAGTAATGAGCCTATTGTCCAAACCACCAAGGCAAGCGGGACGGAGAGGAGCACCACGTGGGCCAGTGGCACAGGCCCTTCCCTCATTCTGCTGGGCACCTGTCAGCATCCCCGATCCAGGCCTGCTGTGGGGGTGGGGCAGTGACTCAGGTGGGTACAGGAGGGTTATGATGGTGTTGGGGATGACATTCACAGTGTCCTCCCCGCTGCGCATTTACACATAGTTTTGAATGCAGTTAATGGACACTTTGGGATTCTGCTTTTTAATATAATATAATGTGTATAATTTTATTTATTTATTTTGATTATTAGGGCCGCACTTGCAGCATATGGAAGTTCCTGGGCTGGGGTCGAGTTATTGCTGTAGCTGCCCGCCTGCATCATAGCCACAGCACTGTAGGATCTGAGCTTCATTGGTGATGGCCTACACCACAGCTCACAGCAATGCTGGATCCTATCCCAGTGAGTGAGGCCAGGGATTGAACATGCTTCCTCATGGATACTAGTAGGGTTTTTTACCACTGAGCCAAGATGGGAACTCCTCTTCTTTGAGCTTGACCTCTTCTTTTGTTTTATCTGGACTCCTGATGGCAGTGCAAAAAAAGAAAAAAAAAAGAAAGAAAGAGTATTTTCTTTTTGATCCATTCTGCCAGTTGATAATTGGACAGTCAATGCAGTCAATATGGTGGCTATGTAAGATACTTCCTTAATCTTTTTCAGTCAATAGTGCTAAATAAGAATTTCTGACCTGGAATAAATCTTTACAAATATGATTGATATTCTAAAGTAGGAGATGTGGAAATTTACAGTACAGTTTGAAACCTAATTGATTTCTAAAACGATATGCATGGATTGCCAAGGAAATTGAATCCCGTAATTGCTCGGGAGAAGAGTATATTCTAAGAATGGGCTGTGGGTGGCCAGGAGTTTTGTTTGGAAGGAGAGAAACACCCAGATTGTGGACCTGACTCTGTCCCTAAATGGTCCAGAAAGTGAACCCTGGTCCTTCAGTGCTCCATCTGTAAGATGAGGACTTCGGCACAATTACTCACAGCTTGGCATATATTTCAAAAGACATTTAAAAGTGTTCTAATTGCTTTTATATACTAAGGTTCTATTCTTCACAGTGGTCCTGTGAGGTAGCATTTGTAACAATAATAAAAAGGAATGGGACATCCAGAGCCACGCAGAGGCAGGATCAGCTTCATGTGGCTGGAGCAGGGTCACCTGGCTTCCAGGAGCGCATATCTGCTGCTACTTTTGGAGTGTTGATGTCCCCAATGGTGTTCAGAGGACAGTCCTATAGGCTGAGTAGGCATCTTCTCAGCCTCCTGGCCTGGTAGCTCTACCAGTCATATAGTGCAGACCTCCTGAGGGCTAAAGGAACTAAAGGAGCAAGCCAAGCAGGGAAAGGCAGCAAGTGAGAACTTCAAAAAATGAAGTTTTATTTAAAAACTGGTCATAAATGATCCAGCTGTCCTGCTTCTGGGAATATATCCAGAGAAAACATAATTCAAAAAGACAGGAGTTCGGAGTTCCTGTCGTGGCGCAGTGGTTAACGAATCCGACTAGGAACCATGAGGTTGCGGGTACGATCCCTGCCCTTGCTCAGTGGGTTAATGATCTGGCGTTGCCGTGAGCTGTGGTGTAGGTTGCAGACGCGGCTCGGATCCCGCGTTGCTGTGGCTCTGGCGTAGGCCGGTGGCTACAGCTCCGATTGGACCCCTAGCCTGGGAACCTCCATATGCCGCGGGAGCGGCCCAAGAAATAGCAAAAAGACCAAAAAAAAAAAAACAAAAAGAAAGCAGATAATAAAAAGGAACTTTTAAAAAAAAAAAAAGACAGGAGTTCTTGTCATGGCTCAGTGGTAACAAACCCAACTAGTGTCTATGAGGAAGTGGGTTCAATCCCTGGCCTTACTCTGTGGGTTAAACTATCCGTGGTGTTTCAGTGAGCCATGGTGTAGGTCACAGATGCAGCTCAGATCCTGCATTGCTGTGGCTGTGGCATAGGTGGCATCTGCAGTTCTGATTTGACCCCTAGCCTGGGAACTTACATATGATATGGGTGTGGCCCTAAAAGAAAAAAAAGACAAAAATATCTAAAAAAATTTTTTCAAAAAGACCCAGGCACCCCTATGTTTACTGAAGCACTATTCACAATAGCCAAGACATGGAAGCAACCTAAAGGTCCATTGACAGATGAATGGATAAAGAAGATGTGATACATACATACACAATAGAATACTACTCATCCATAAAATGAATGAAATAATACCATTTGGAGCCACATGGATGCAACTAGAGATTCTCATACTAAGTGAAGTAAGTCAGACAGAGGAAGACAAATATGTCACTTAAATGTGGAATCTAAAATATGACACAAATGAACTTGTTTATGAAACAGAAACAGACTCACAGACGTAGAGAACACCCTTGTAGTTGCTAAGGAGGAAGGGCTGTGGAAGGTTGGACTGGGAACTTGGGGTTAGCAGATGCAATCTATTATATAAAAGATGGATAAACAACAAGGTCCTCCTGTAGGGCACAGAGAGCTATATGCATATCCTGTGATAAACCATCATGGAAAAGAATATGTATGTATATGTATAACAGAATCACTTTTCTGTACAGTGGAAATTAAGGCAACATTGTATATCTACTATATTTCAACAAATTAAATAAACAAAATAAGGGGTTTTTTTTCCTCCAGATTTCTTTCTTTTTTTTTTTTTAGGGCTGCACCCACGGCATGTGGAGATTCCCAGGCTAGGGGTTCAATTAGAGCTGCAGCCGCCGGCCTATGCCAGAGCCACAGCAACAGAGGATCCAAGCCATGTCTGTGACCTACACCACAGCTCCCGGCAATGCCAGATGCCAGATCCTTGACCCACTGATCGAGGCCAGTGATCGAACCCGCAACCTCATGGTTCCTAGTCAGATTCGTTTCCACTCACCACCATGGAAACTCCTATTTCTCCAGGTTTCTGATGTTCACAGTCACCGAAATATGCATCCTTCAGATGCAAATGTTTGCTTCTGGTGGGGGAGGGGCTTTCTCACTCAAAATCAGAGTCAGACAAAAATTTCAAAAAATAAAAATTCCTTAATTAAGTCAACAACTTTGGATTTTTTTGTTTTTAATATAAGAGCATTGAGCTATAGTTCACATACCTTAGCGATTGACCTGTTTAAAATATATAATTTGATAGCTTTTAATATATTCACGAAGTTGTGAAAATACCACCAGAGTCACATTTAGAACATTTGTATCACCCAAAGTGATACCCTATAACCATTATCACTCACTCCTTTTTCCTTTCAAAGCCCCCCACCCCAACACACAGCCTGAGGCAGTTACTAATATAATTTGTCTCTATAGATTTGCCTGCTGTGGACATTTCATGTAAATAGAACCACACACCATGTCATCTTTTGTATCTGGCTTCTTTCACTTGGCAAAGTATTTTCAAGATTCATCTACACTGCAGTATGTACTAGCACTTCAACCTTTTTTACTGCCAAACAATACTCCATTGCCAGGACATAGCACATTTTGTTTATCCATTCATTGGTTGTTTTCATTTCTGGGTATTATGAATACCGCTGCTGTGAACATCTGTTGTCCAGAGTTTTCGTGTGGACATATGTTTTTATTCCTCCTGGCTAATGCCCAGAAGTACCTTTGCTGGGCAAAGAGCTTTTTGTTTAACTTTTGGAACTGCCACACTTTTTCCCAGAGCAGCTGCATCACTTTACTTTCCCACCAGCAATGTCTCAGGGCTCCAATTTCTTCACATCCTTGCCAACATGTGTTATGATCTGCCTTTTTGATTACAACCGTCTTAATGGGTGTGAAGTGGTATCTCGTTTGTGGTTCTGAGTACCATTTCCCTGATGGTTGACGATGTTGAACATCTTTTCATGTGCTTATTGTGCATTTTTGTGCCTTATTTGGAGAAATTACTATTCAAATTGTTTGCCCATTTTAAAATTGGGTTGCTTATCTTTTTATTATTTCTTGTAAGAATTCCTTATACATATTCCTTTATCAAGTCCTTTATTACATATATTTCCTGCAAATATTTTCTTCCATTCTGTGTGTTGTCTTTTCAGTTTCTTGAGTCTTAGTTTTAGTTTTTTTTTTCTTTTTTTGGCCACATCTATGCATTGGTGGCCTATGAAATGTTCCAGTCCAGGGGATTGAATCTGAATGGCAGCTGCAGTAATGCCTGATCCTTAACCCACTGCACCACAGCAGGAACTCCAAGAATTTTAGTTTTTATGACATCTAATTTACGTATTTTATCTTTTGTTACTTGAGCTTATAGTGTCAAATCTAAGATGGATTTGCCTAATTCAATGTCGTAAAGATTCTGTTTGATAATTTTAGTTCTCACATGTAGGCCTATGATCCACATTGAGTCAATTTTGGGGTCTGGTGTGAAGAAAAGGTTCAAGGACTTTTTTTTTTTTCTTTTTTCTTTTGCCTTTTTAGGGCTGCATCCATTGCATATGGAGATTCCCGGGATAGGGATCAAATTGGAGCTGTAGTTGCCAGCCTACACCACAGCCACAGAAATACAGGATCTGAGCCGCATCTGCTCACAGCAACACCAGGTCCTTAACCCACTGAGCGAGGCCAGGAATTGAACCTGTGTCCTCATGGATGCCAGTCAGATTCGTTTCCACTGCTCCATGATGGGAACTACCAAGGTCTTTTTTATCTATAGATATCCAATTATATTAGCACCTTTTGTTGAAAATACTATTCCTTCCCCAGTAAAACATCTTGATAACTTTGTTGACAATTATTTTACCATAACTATGAGGGTTTATTTCTGGATTCTCAATTTTACTCTTTTTACTTCCACGTCTGTTCATGTGCCAGCACCATATTGTCTGGGTTAGTCTGGCTTTGTAGTTACTTTAAAAATCAAGTAATTTGAGCCTTATTTTGTTCTTGTTCAAGACTGCTTTGGCTACTCTGAGCCCCTGATTTTTCCGTATGAATTGATTAGCTCATCCATTTCTACAAAGAGGTCAATGGGATTTTGATAGAGATTGCACTGAATCTTTAGATCAATCTGGAGGTTATCCACATTTTAACAATATTAAGCCTTCCAGTCCATGAACATAGGATGTCTTTCCATGTATAGATTTTTTTTTTCATTTATTTCAACAATGTTTTGTAGTTTTAAATGTACAGGTTGTGCACTTTTTTATTTGTTAAATTTATTCCTAAATATTTTATTCTCTTTTGAGGTTGTTATATATGGAATTGCTTCCTTATTTAATTTTCAGGTTGTTCATTACTAGTGTATAGAAATATAATTGCCTTGTGTATGTTGACTTTGTATCTTGAAAACTTTCTGAATTTATTATCAGTTATAATAGTTTTTGAGTAGATTTCTTAGGGTTTTCTATACACATGATGTGGTCATCTACAAACACAGTTTTATTTCCTCCTCTCCAATCTGGATTCCATACATATATCAGACCACTTTCCCTGACTAGGACCTCCAGTATAATATTACATAGAAGTGGTAAAAGCAAAATCCTTAGCTTGTTCCTGATCTTTGAGTGGAAGCATCCAATCTTTCACCATTAAGTATGTTAGCTGTGGGTTTCGTACATGTCCTTTATTAGTTTGAGGAAGTTCTATTCGTAGTTAATTGAGTGTTTTTATTATAAAGTAGTGTTAAGTTTTACAAAATGTTTTTTCTTCATCTATTGGGATGATTTTGTGATTTTTGTTCTTTATTTATATGATGCTAATTAGTTGATCTTTTTGAATGTTAAGCTAACTTTGTATTCCTGGGGTAAATCCCACTTGGTCATGATATATAATCCCTTTCATATGTTGCTGGATTTAGTTTGCTAGTATTTTGTTGAGAAGTTTTGTGTCAATATTCACAAGAGATATTGATCTATAAATTTATTTTCTTGTATTGTCTTTTTTGTTTTCATATCAGTGTCATATGTGTCCCCAAAAAATGAGTTGGGACCTGTTCCCTCCTAGTCTATTTTTTGGGAAGAGTTTATCAGAATCGATAATAATTATTAAATGTTTGGTAGAATTCAGAGCGAATCATTCTGGGCCTGAGACTTTTTGTAGATATTTTAAAAATTCTTAATTAAATCTGTCTATTATTAAATCCACTCAAAGTTTTAATTTCTCCTTGTCAATTTCAGTAGTTTATGTCTTTCTAAATATCTGTCCATTTAATTTAGGTCATACACACTCTTGGTGTATATACTGTTGGTGATTTTTTTTCCTTCTGATTTTCTAGATAACAAATTCTTCTTCTTCTTCTTTTTTTTTTTTCTTTTTAGGGCCGCATTGGTGACATATGTAGGTTCCCAAGCTAGGGGCTGAATCGCAGCTACAGCTGTCAGGCTACACCATAGCCACAGCAATGCAGAATCTGAGCCATGTCTGCAAAGTACACTATAGCTCATGACAATGCCGGATTCTTAACTTACTAAGAGAGGCCAGGTATCGAACTGGCAACCTCATGGTTATTAGCTGGATTCGTTTCCACTCCGCCACAATGGGAACTCCTAGATAACAAATTCTCGGTTTCATTAAATATTCACTATCAGTTTTAATACTTTCAGGGAGGCTCACAGGGGAGTGTTCATTTCTGGAATGAGACAGACCTGGGTTTTGGAGTGAGACAGACCTGAGTTTGAGGTCTGTCCCTTCCTCTACACTTCTCAGGGGGAAAATTTAACTTCTATGGACCTTAGTTTCCTTACTGAAAAAAATGAAATGGTGAGACAAATGGGTTGCCAAATTGATGGTGCAAGAGGTTTGGAGGAATTCCAAAAGGACTCAATGTGGGAGATTTCATTTTCCAAAGAATTTATGAGACTTGTTTTTCTCCATATATTCCATAGAAGATCTCACTCCCCCATTTCTCATCTGGAATTTGGGTGGCCTCAACACACTTCTAACCCACAGAAATAGAATGGGATGGATTCTGATGGCATTGGAGTCATTTGCTTTCTTTTTTTTTGTCTTTTTGCCTTTTCTTGGGCCGCTCCCGCGGCATATGGAAGTCCCCAGGCTAGGGGTCGAATCGGAGCTGTAGTCGTCGGCCTACGCCAGAGCCACAGCAACGCGGGATCCGAGCCGTGTCTGCCACCTACACCACAGCTCATGGCAATGCCGGATCGTTAACCCACTGAGCAAGGGCAGGGACCGAACCCGCAACCTCATGGTTCCTAGTTGGACTCGTTAACCCCTGCGCCATGACGGGAACTCCCATTTACTTTCTTAGTTATAAACTAACCAGTTCCTGGATATGGAGCTTCTATATAGGAACTACAACGTCTCCTCTGAGGCCACCTCCAGGGAGAAACAGAGGGTGCATGGGGGTGAGGGGGTTTCTATTATAGGTGTTTGTCCCTCAGTCCCTGCAGAGGTCAGGGTCAATGTGAAGCATCAACGCCAGATACGAGAATAAAGAGGCCTCCAGTTAACTCAGCCCCTGGAGAGTGGAGAGATCCAAAGTGCAATCCCAAATGCCTTGTACAGAGACAGGTGACTTTATGACATGCCTGCATTCTTTTTTTTTTTTTTTTTTTTTGTCTTTTAGTCTTTCTAGGGCCATATGGAAGTTCCCAGGCTAGGAGTCCAATTGTAGCTGTAGCCGCCACAGCAATGCCAGATCCGAGCTGCATCTGTGACCTACACCACAGCTCATGGCAACGCCGGATCCTTAACCCACTGAGTGAGGCCAGGGATTGAGCCCGCAACCTCATGGTTCCTAGACAGATTTGTTTCTGCCGCGCCATGACGGGAACTCCCAATGCCTGCATTATTAATCCACAGATCTGCCAGAAGACTAGAGCTGTTGGGGAAGACAGTAAGATGTGACTGTGTGGGTGCCATGACTGAAATTACACATGTGAAGAGGAGGGGACTGTGAGGAAGTCGTGGGAGGGGGGTTCCTGCTCTTTGGCTTTCCTCCCTGAGCACAATGCCTTCCTGCCATGGTCCTTCCTGCCTCTCCAGCCGACAACCGTACCCCACCCCCCCATGCATATGCCCCAGCCTCCCCAACAGGAACATTGGGGATGTTCCCAAAGGGACAGGGCTGGCCCTCACCTGGGGCCTTAGGCCCTGGGCTTCTCTGCTCTGAGGTGTTTCCTCTTCTCATTCCTCTCCACTGGTCCCCCTCACATTCCTCATCTGAACCGTGGTCCCCTTCGGGGCTCAGTGCACAGAGCTCCTCTGTTTCCACACTTACCACCATGTGGATTCCTCTTGTACTGGAGTTTAAACAAGGTTCCTGGTTGCGGAGAACATCCTACAAAAGCCTCCCCTCAGGCTTAGGGCCTCATTGCCCCTGGCCTGGCTGACATTTTGGGGTCTCTGGTCCTAGTACACACTTTGCTCCTACCTTCTGTGGCCACGTGTGATCCCCCAGAGCATCATGCTCTTTGACCTCTGTAATTTTACACATGCTGTTGCATCTGCCTAAATTCCTCCTTTGATTCCTTAGATGCTGCTTATTCTTGAATTTTTGCTCTTCCTTTAAACCCCATCTGATGTCCTACTTTCTCAGACTCATCTATTCTGTGCTCTTACATTCTGTGGTTTATATCCCTATTTTATGTCGTGTTGTTAGTGTTTTTTTTTTTTTTTTCAGCTGCACCCAGGGGGTTTGTAAGTTCCCACACTAGAGGTAGAATCAGAGCTGCAGCTGCTGGCCTACAACACAGCCTCAGCAACAATGGATCTGAACAGCATCTGAGAGCTGAAACATGTGACACAGAATCCTTAGCCCAGAGATCAAACCCCTGTCTTCAGGGAGACAATGTTGGGTTCTTAACCCATTGAGACACAGCAGGAACTCCCTGTTAGTGCTTTTGAATTGCCTGCCTTTCCCTCTGTATTAAGAGCTCTTAAAAGGCAATCAGTGGTGTGTCTGGGGGCTTAACGTGGTGTACATTCCAGCATGGAGGCTTTATAAGTGTTTTTCCTGGAGATGGTGTGAACAAACAGTCCACCCAGACAAAAATCGCCCTTTCCCCTGGCCTTGGAATCCCAGCAGGCAAAGCCTGCAAATTGCCTTTGCTGTCTTATCCAGACGCTTGGCTGCTGTCCATCAGACACTCTCATCCATTAAATGTAATTATATGCTTTGTTAGAATAGCCAGATGTTAAGCACAGTGAAAAGATGTCATTTCATCAATTGGGAAGATTATAGGCCCATTTACCTCGGCTGTCAATCACAGGTACTTGAATGACAGGTGGGGTGGATGGGCTTTCCTGTTGGTGAACCTGCAATGAGGGTTCCTCCCAGGAGAGTGGGGGTGGGGCTGGGCTTCTGAGGAATGGTCCTGACCTGCTCGAGGTTCTAACTGCTTGGGGGTGTTTTGAAGACACATGGAAGTTTTATCCTTGGACAGCATATCCCAGTGTTCCTGATTATTTCAGGGCTTTGGACAGGGCAGTTGTTGGATGAGAGTCTATCTCTGCTTCAGGTGGCACCAGGTGCCCAGCCTCTCCCCAGGCATCCAGCCTCTCCCCAGGCACCCAGCAGCTGCCTGGGCACCCAGGCTCTCCCTGGGTGCTCTCTCCCTGGAACCCAGCCTCTCCCTAAGCTCTCCCTGGACGCCCATGTGGAAACACAGAAGCCAGTTATCTGGACTTGCCCTTATTTTTTCCCAAGTACTTCTCAGATATTCTCCTTTCCCATACTGTTCCCACAGCCTCAGGGTACTCACCCTCACCACCTCTTGGGGGAGCTCCCCCCATGAGACTCCAAGCTGCTTTTATGTTCTTGTTCAATAATTCTGTCATCTGTGACATTTCCGCTTTTATTTCTATTAATTGATTTTTCTACTCAATATGGGCCGTATTCCCTTGCTTCTTTGCAGGCCTGATAATTTTTATTGATCACAAATATTGTGAATTTTATCTCATCGATGGCTGGATACTTTTTTCCCCCTTTTTAGGCTGCACCTGTGGCACATGGAGGTTCCCAGGCTAGGGGTTGAATCAGAGCTGCAGCTGCCATCCTACACCACAGCCACAGCAACAGTGGATCCGAGCCACATCTGTGACCTACACCGAAACTTGCAGCAACGCTGGGTCCTTAACCTACAGAGCGAGACCAGGGATCAAACCCAAATCCTCATAGAGACAATATTGCTAGGCCACAACTGGAACTCCCAGCTATTTTGTATTCACAGAAATGTTATTGAGCTTTGCTCCAGATGCAATTGTGCAACGTAAAAGTAGACTGATCTGTTTAAGGCTCACTTTGGAGTTTTGTGACATAGGAGACAAGGAAAATGTTTAGGGATAGTTTTGTATTACTTCCCAAACGGTAACTACCTGAGTGTTCTACCTGATGGTCCATGACTTGGGAGGTTTTCGGTTTTTTTCCTGTCTCTGATTGTTAGAATTCCAAATTTCTGGCTCTTATGAGTGCTGGAGATTGTTCCCCTGGCTCATCTCTGATAGCTTTTTCAATGCCCTTGGGTAGTTTTCTCACATGCATGCGCTGATCAGTTTTCAGCTGACTCTTCTGGGGTGTCCTCTGGAGGTCTCCAGAGCTGTTCTCTGTGGAAGTCTGCTTGATTATACTCTACACTGAAATCTCTAGGTAACCTGCCTCTTTGCGTTTGTGTTTCAATGGCTAACATCTTCTGATTCCTGTTAGGATTTACCTTTTGTTTCTCTTCTCTCTTATGTTGTAGGGAATCTGATATCTAATGTCTGAAATACATTTGTCTTTCATTGTGGAATTGGTAAAGCCAGTCCTTTTTCTCCATCTTGACTGGAAACAAACGTTTTTACATTTATTTCATGACATTTGGGCTTGCAGTATTGGGCTATTTTTTTGGTTTTATTAAAAATAGAATGATTTTGGAGTTCCTGTTGTGGTTCAGCAGAAACGAATCTGACTGATATCTATGAGGATGCGGGTTCGATCCCTGGCCTCGCTCAGTGGGTTAAGGATATGTCGTTGCTGTGAGCTGTGGTGAACTTTGCAGATGTGGCTCGGATCCTGGATTGCTGTGGCTGTGGTGTAGGCTGGCAACTGTAGCTCCAATTCAACCCCTAGCCTAGGAACTTCCACATGCTGCAGGTGCAGCCCTAAAAAAAAAGGCAAAAAAAAAAAAAAGAAAGAAAAGAGAAACATTTTATTCATAGTTTACTCTTCTTTTTATTACTTTCAGATAAGAATGGTAACAGCATGCTTTGACTCTGCACTTTAAACTGTAATGTTCACAAAGCGATTAGAATAGCAAAATAATTGTGTCTGCTTTTAGAAATGGGTCTTACTGAATTTTGGATGATAGGATTTGGGCAGCCCATATACCATAAGACAGGGACTTGTTAGGAAATTGATGGGGAATTGCGAAAAAGAGATGTTGAGTTTCTGAACCAAGGTAGAGGGAATGGCGAGAGAGTGGAGTGAATCCAGGCCCGTGGCTCTTACTGGACTTGGCGAAGAGATGGGAGTGAAGAAAATGTTCAGTGGTTGGGGCAACTCTGTTGATGGCAGTGCTCTCAGTCCCCCATAATCATAATATAATTACATGTCTTTATTTTTCTTTGTTCTATTTTTTTTTTAAATTAAAGGTCATTTATCAACTGGGCGTAAAAACAGATTTCTGAATTTTCTTAATAAACATTTATTTCTCCAATGATTTCTATTCCCAGTCTGATTATCCAGGGGACACGTTTTTAAATTTTGGAGACCTTTTGGAATAAATCTGGACATCTTTAAGTAATAGGCTCATATGGCTGTTTAAATTTTTTTGTGAAGATGAACTTAAGCGTGTTGATTTCCTGCTATGGCCGATGCAGATTCAGCTTGCTTATCCCTCCCCCCCATTTCCTTATCTTCTCCAACTACACCTAGTCATCCCAATTCCTCCACTGGTCACTTCTGCAACTTCAAACTACATCCCAGACATCTAATTCTTCTCGCACCAACCATAGTATTTCTTGACTCGCTTTTTTTTTTTTTTTTAAGGGTGACACCCACGGCATGTGGAAATTCCCAGGCTAGGGGTTGAATCAGAACTCTAGCTGCCAGCCTACACCACAGCCACAGCAACGCTGGATCTGAGCAGCATCTTTGACCTGCACCACAGTTCATGGCAACACGGGATCCTTAAGCCACTGAATGAGGCCAGGGATTAGACCCACCTCCTCATGGATCCTAGTCAGTTTCGTTACCGAGCTACAACGGGAACTCCCAACTCTTTCGTTTTTAAGAAAATGTTAATGGTACTTTCATTTTTATATCTAATATTAGCTATAGGTCCCAGGATTTTCCCAAGAAACTATTCTAAACTGCAGACACAGATATGATGTAATATGATAGTTCATTATTATTCTGATTTGTGGAAACATTCAATGAGTAGGCATTTCATGTCATACTCTGTTGCATTTTAACAGAGTAGAATTTCTCTCTCTCTCTTCTTCTTTTTTTTTTTTTAATAAGCTCATCATGTGCCATGAGAATATGTTCGAGTTGATCGGGTTCTAATGAACACTAGCTATTTTTGTCATATGCCACTATATTTTTCCCCCAGACACCTTTCTTTCTCCTATAAACTTGCATATTCTTGTTCTGATTTACATTCATGGTTCCTGAGCTTGCTTTATAGATGTCTTTCTGCTTTATATCTTCCCTTAATAGCTCTTCTGGGTTAGATACACTCTTTCAAGGATAACAGTGTTTCTAATTCACTATGAAATCTTTTGTTTTGCTGGTTTATTTCCTTAAGTAACTTTCTAACAAAGTATGGGAAGGAGAATATATTTCTGAATCTTTGGATGTATGTATGTGCCTTGTTCATCCAGTACACTTCACTGATTATTTAATGGAGTATAGAAATCTACAGTAAACATTATTTCCACTTTGATCACTAAACTGACTACTCCCTTATAGAATTCATTGTTTCTGATAATAGGTCTGATTCCAGGAGGATTCTGCTTTCTTTTCTTTTTCTTTTTTTTTTTTTGTCTTTTGTCTTTTTTAGGGCCACACTCAGGGCATATGGAGTTTCCCAGGCTAGGGGTCTAATCAGAGCTACAGCCGCTGGCCAACACCACAGCCATAGCAACGTCAGATCCTTAGCCCACTGATGGAGGCCAGGGGTTGAATACGCAACCTCATGTTTCCTAATCAGATTTGTTTCCGCTGTGTCACGATGGGAACTCCAGGATTCTTCTTTCTTGATAGAAAATACTTTTTGTCTTCTTCCAGGAGCTTTGTTCATGCTGTTCTGAAAGTTTATAATGATATGTCCACTTCAAAAAATGTAAATGACTATACTTGTTTCTGGGAAGTCTATAAAAACTGTTCAAGCTGAAGGCTCAAGACATTATTCAGCTCTGTAAGTCAGAAGGTAGAATTCCTGAGTTCATTGTCTTTGCCTTTGTATTTTTTCTCATATTTGTCTTTTTTCTTTTTACAGAAAGTCGGATTTTTTTGAATTTATTTTAAATTTCTAATGATCACATTTCATTTGCCAAACCTCTCTTAGTTCTCTGGTTATTCATTTTGATGATTTCTCTTCATTCTTGTTGCATCTGAATTTTTTTCCAGAAAATATTATTTAGAAGATCTGCTTGGTTGTTAATCTGTTCTCTCATCAGTTATTTACTTCTGTTTCCTTTAGGGCCTTTTTTTTTTTTTAACCATATGTCTCCCCTCACATTGCAAGCTCTTCACAAGTGTCTTTATGTCACATGAAAGGAAGATATTAAATCAAGTATATTGCCCACCATACCTACTATAAATGGACTAAATTTTTTTTTTTTTTTTAGAGCAGCACCTGCAGCATATGGAAATTCCTAGGCTAGGGGTCAAATCAGAGTTGCAACTGCTGGCCTATACCATAGCCATAGCAACACAGGATTCTAGCTGCATCTGCGACCTATACCACAGTTCATGGCAACATGGATCCTTAACCCACTGAGCGAGGCCAGGGATCGAACCTGAATCCTCGTGGGTACTACTCGGATACTTAACTGGTTGAGCCACAATGGGAACTCTATAAATGGACTAAATAAATTCTCACACTAAAATAAAAATGCCAAAATCTGGGTTAAACAACAGCAACTATGTGCTGTTTGTATTTACAATAGTAAATAACAATGAAAAAGAAAATATCAAAATGAAGGAGTGGTAAAAGAGTTAAATGTGAATCAAAAGAACATGGATTAGCAATGAGATCCTGCTGTATAGCACTGACAACTATGTCTAGTCACTTATGATGGAGCATGATAATGGGAGAAAAAAGAATGTATACATGTATGTGTAACTGGGTCACCATGCGGTACAGTAGAAAAAAAATGGATTGGGGAAATAACAATAAAAAATAAAAAAATAAATAAAATTTTAAAAAAAGAACATGGGGACATTAATATTATATGGGTTATTACTTAAGTTTTAAACACTAAACTAGATAAAGAGCAGCACTGCACAAAAGGATAAAACATATAGACTGGCCAGAACAGCCTGGTGTGTAGAAAATATTCAGTGTTTCTTGTTATGTTACCTTATAGAATGCTGTTGTCATAATTTCTGTGTGCCCAACAGTTCACAGCTAAATGTAAAGTTTAATGAATACCTTTTGTAAATCTAAAGAGGTATTAATCAACATATGATTATTATGGGGAGGAATTTCAACATACATAGTAAAAAAGTCAATGAATTGAAAACTCTAATTAGGGTTTTCTAATGTGGATATTTTGAATTGAAATTATTTCCCAATACCTTCTGGTAAGGTTTGAATCTTAAACTTCCCTGAGTCTCAGAAAGGGAGAAATAATTTGGTAAGTAGGAAATCTAATTGGAAAAGAGGCAAAAGCTATAGAGGTGGAAGAAGAGATTTTTTTTTTTTTTTTTTTTTGAGAGAGAGACTAAAAGAAGATGAGAGGTAAGGAGTGGAACTAAGGGAGGGAAGGAAGGTGTTACCCAGGGGCTTGAAACATTTTCTTTGAAAATGGGAGAAAGCCCTCTACCCAGGAAGAGACTGGTGGCTGGAAGGTCACTGTTGATGGCATTTTCCAAGAAGCCTTGTGAGAGCTGAGTTATTACCCACAACCTGCCCAGCTTTCTTTTGGGGGAGGTCTTCCTATAATCTGTGCTCAAGGGCTTTGATCATTACTTCGTTTAGCACGTGTTTAAGCATCACGACTTAACTTCATCTGCATCCATCACCTTATCCACAACTACTTGGGGGAAAATGGTACCTCCCTTTGCTTCTAGACCAAGCAGATGGCAGCAAAGGGACATTTATTATTATTATATTTATTATTATTATTGTTATTTGTCTTTTTAAGCCTGCACCCATGGCATATGGAAGTTCCCAGGTTAGGGGTCAAATTGGAGCTGCAGCTGCCAGCCTACGCCACAGCCACAGCAATGTGGGATCTGAGCTGTGTCTGTGACTTACACCACAGCTCATGGCAAACCCAATCCTTAACCCACTTAGGGAGGCTAGGGATCAAACCCACCTCCTCATGGATACTAGTTGGGTTTGTTACAGCTGAGCCACAGCCAGAACTCCACAGTCATTATTATACTCAGAGTTCTTAATGACCATAACATTTATCCAGATTTCTTTTTAGGTACTAATAACACAGACTCTTACACATACCTTTCTATAGGAATGATATTGGGTTTTATGGTTGTGGACAAAATCAGCCAATTTTTGGCCTGATGCTACTCAGTGTCCCATACACAAGGATATTCTCATAAACCCAGTGTTCATGTAATGTGTTCTCCTAAGCACAGGACGTCAAGATGCACCTTAGGACAAACTGCTGTCACAGTCAGTGAGCCTTGGTAACGTTGTAACCTGAGTCCAACTTTCATTTTTATACAGCTCTTCTGGGGATGCACCAAACCTTAGATAAAAATCTCTGCTTAAGCCACAAGTTTTATTTTAATTAATTAATTAATTAATTAATTGTCTTTTTGCCATCTCTTGGGCTGCTCCTGCGGCATATGGAGGTTCCCAGGGTAGGGGTCTAATCGGAGCTGTAGCCGCCAGCCTACGCCAGAGCCACAGCAACTCAGGATCCAAGCCGAGTCTGCTACCCACACCATAGCTCACGGCAATGCTGGATCCTTAACCCACTGAGCAAGGCTAGGGATCGAACACACAACCTCATGGTTCCTAGTTGGATTCGTTAACCATTGAGCCACCATGGGAACTCCAACTCACACATTTTAAAACCACTTTGCATGCAGAACTAATTGTCCCCATAAACTATCAAATAAAATTCTAAGGAAGTGTTGTTCTATGGATCTAATTTTGGGAAACACATCACTAAGCAAAGCCAGGGTTTTCAATATGCTTAAAGGCAGCATGAGAGTCAAAAGCAAGGTATGGTGCTACCAGGCAGGGCTGCCATGTGTCAGTACTTTCAGTTCCATGGGGGGGTCCTGCCACCCTTGATCTACATTGGCTTTGATACCTTGCTTTTCACAATGATTGATGCATGAAGTGATTTCACATTACCCCGCATTAGCAAAGATTTGTTCTGACATCCCATTGGGAGTCAATCAGAAATCCAGTTTGAAGTTAAATCAATAAACGTCTGGTTTCCCATTCTCCCCTTCATTTATTAATGGCATTAATGGGATCCAAAGTCCTTTCTTGTTCTTTTCAAATCCTGCCAATATAAAATTATACATCTTATAAGATCCCACTCTGTTTTAAATACACTGCATCACAAATAACACTCACATAATTTAATGATACTATCCAATTTAATAGACAAAGAAAGAAAGGTTAAGAGTGTTTTAAAAGTGTATTTCTTTTTCTTTTGTTTCCTTTTTTTTTTAGGGCCACATCTGCAGCTAATGGAGGTTTCCTGGCTAGGGGTCCAATCAGAGCTACAGCTGCTGGCCTACACCACAGCCACAGCAATGCGGGATCTGAGCTGCGTTTGTGACCTACACCATAGCTCATGGCAACGCTGGATCCATAACCCACTGAGTGAGGCCAGGGAGCGAAATCACATCCTCATGGATACTAGTTGGATTCATTTCCACTGCGCCACATTGGGAACTCCTAAAAGCTTGTTTCTTATCAAATAGCAAGTAGAACCAGAATTCCAATATATGTATGTCCAATTCAACCACAATGCCTTATGTTCTACAGCAAATCATGTGTCTTCAGGAAGCCTTACCTGCCCATCTTTATTGGGTCACTACAAACATGCTATGAAGGAAACTACCAACACTGGCTTGAAGCAAATGTTTGTCCTCATGGATTTGCAAATTGGCTGATCTAGGTTGGGATCTGCTCTCTGAGTCTATTATCTTTTTAGGGAGAGCAAGTTTTTCTCATGGTGATGGCAGAGATGGAGAAAATCGCAAACATTCTTTTCCATTCTTGGATCACCTATGTTCACTAGCATTCTATTAGCTGAACAAGTCATGTGGCCAAAACCAATGTCAAGGGACAGGGACCTCTGCTCCTAAAGCAGAAATAAATGCAAAGCCGCATGTCACTATGGCAACATAGTCAGAGATTTGGAGGATTAGGATGGGGGCCATTGTTCTGCCTCAGTATGTGTTTCCTGGGAATTTTAATAGTTGGTTAGTGGTATTTCCCTATGGTTTTAGTTTTCATTACCTGAATGACTATATTGACCATCCTTGCATGTGCTGCCTGCGATCTGTATATTTTCTCCGATGAAGTGTCTGTTCAAACTTTTGCCTGCTCTACCATCCATCTATCTATCTATCTATCTATCTATCTATCTATCTATCTATCTATCTATCATCTATCTATCATCTATCTATCTATCATCTATCTATCTATCATCTACCTATCTACTTTCATATAGGATTTATACTCTTAGGGAGTTTTGAGAATTTTTTATATAATGTTGATATAAATTATCAGATGTGTGACATGAAAATCTTTTATTCCAATTTCATTCTAGTGTTCTATTTTATGCTTGTTGTATGTGTCTTTCAAACATCAGACTTCCTTACTTTTGATGACATTCAGTTTATAGTTTCTTAGTCTTGCTTTTGGCATGGTATCTAACAAAATTTGCCTAACTCAAGGTCCTGAGGATTTTTTTTAATCCTTTTGTTTTAAAAGTTTTTTAGTTTTAGGTTTTATATTTAGGTCTATGATCCATTTTGAGATAATTTTGGGATAGGCTGTAAGATACAAATTTAGATTCATTATTTATTTTTTTGCCTTTTTAGGGCTGTACCTGTGGCAAATGGAGATTCCCAGGCTAAGGGTCAAATTTGAGCTATAGCTGCCAGCCATTACCACGGTTACAGCAACGCCAGATCCTAGCTGCATCTGTGACCTACACCAGAGCTCATGGCAACGCCAGACCCTTAACCCAATGAGCGAGGCCAGGGATTGAATTTGCCTCATCATGGATACTAATCGGGTTTGTTACCACTGAGCCACAATGGGAATTCCCAAGATTCATTCTTTTTTATATTTATTTTTGATTTGAATATCCAATTGTTTTAGTGCCATTTGTTCAAAATATTATCTTTCTCCATTAAATTTTCCTTGCATCTTTGTCAAAAATCAATTAACCATAGAAGTATGAGTCAATTTCCCAGTACGCCGTTCAGTTCTTTTCTCCAATAATTCTGTCTTTATCACTGTAGCTTTATCTTATCAGGTAGTGTAAATATTCTGAATTTGTTCTTTTTCTAGAATAGCTTTGGTTTTTCAAGTTCCTTTGCTTGTCCGCATAAATTATGGATTCAACTTGTCAATCATATACAGAATCATTATAGAATATTGGTATATTGATCCTATTTTCTGGAACATTGGTAAACCTCCTTATTAGTTACAGTAATTGCATAGATTCTTGGGAAATTTCTATGTAGAAAATTATGTAATTTGTGCATAGAAACAGTTTTACTTCTTTTTTTGTTTATCTGGATGTCTTTCATTTCTTTTTCTTGCTTTCTCACTCCGACCAAGACCTTTGGTGCAAGATTGAATAAAAATGGTGAGAACATACATCCTTGGGTTGTTCCCAACTTTAGGAGAAATGAGTCCAATCCTGCACCATTTGGTGTGAAGCTGAGTGTAGGGTTGGTGTTTGCTTATTTGCAGATACCCTTCATGCGTTGGTGGCCCAGCATGGCCCTATCCTGCTCCCACAGGCAGACTGATTTTCCTGTACCCTCCCCTGCAGGAGGTTCCCCTGGCCCTCAGGCTACTTAGACTAAGATGTCTGTTCTGTAGGGAAATTTGGAAGATGAATGTGAACATGCCTCAGAAGTTCTTGCCCCCATCATCCCCTGAACAGCTTCATGAGGGGACAGCCTCAGGATTCACCCTTATCTAACATGTGAGCACCCAGCAGGTCCTGAGAGAAAAGTCCTGGAGGGTTTTGGACCTCCCTGTTTGCCTCTGTTCTCACCAGCCCATGTTCAGAGTTTAGTCATTCTTTGCACTTTTCTTGCCTCATCTTCTTATTGGCATGAGTAGTGTTTTGCTCAGTTCTGTTGCTCTCTGGGTGGCTTTCTTTCCAAAGTCTCAGTTTTCCGCCCTATGACCTCAGTTATCTAATGAGTTCAGGGAAAGAATTTTTTTCTAAAGCCTTTTTCTTATCGTGATAGTGAGAACAACACTTTTTATGTAGATCTAAAATTGGACATTTCTTCTCATTTCTAGAGTTGAGGAGGAGGAAGAGTATGAAAGATAGTGTTATGAAGAAATTACCCTGAGTCATGCATTGTGCTAAACCGCCCATATTAGAGGATTTAGACATTAAACAATTATCTGAGGCAGGGACCATTACTATTGTTATTACCATGAAGCTTGTGCTCTTAAATCATTTTTCAGACTGCTTTTGCTTTATCTTGTGTTAACATCGCACCGCTATCTGAGAAAAAGGGTGATCCTAGTGCTATGAAGGACCAGCTCTTAGCCAGGTGCTTGGTCCATAGTGAATGCAGAGTAAGTGCTTGTTGAATGAATTAGTGCAAATGCAGACTTCAGGCACTGTACATAATCATTATCTCCCCTCCTTCTTTCCTCCCTTTCTGACCTATGCATTTGGAAATTCGCTCCTTCATCTCAGGCCTTGAGGCTGACAGGGTGGTGGAAGGGCCACTGCAGAGCACAGAGCGGGGGCTGGGCAGGTGTTCTGACCTTCCTACCATATTACTGGCTCCATCCTAGGAAAGCAGTTCCTCCCTTTGTGATGTGGGCTTGGTGCCCAGGCCACCCACCCTCTACCCAGTCTGCAGATCTGCGTCGTTTTAACTGCTGCTCCCCCCTTACCACTTCCTTCTTCCTCATGATGGGACGTCTCTGCCTCAGGATCCCCAGGCCCTGTTGTCTTCAGCTTCACTTCCTGGCATGAGTGGAATCTTCAGGGAAAGATGTGCAGGTGTGACCTGCACGGTGGTGCAACGTGGTGGTGAAATGTAGCCTATGGCTCACTGGGACAGGCAGGCAGGGCCGTGTACAGGGGAATGAGCATCTTCTCAGTGTCACGGAAGTGCTCAGGGGCTGATGGTGGACCTCAATCCTGCACGAAGCTATGCCTAGCAGGGGAGCAAGTTGGTAGAAGAACCCTTCCCTCTGAACCCACATTTCCAGTAATTTCTCTGCCGGCAGTGACCTCAGAGCCCTTTCTCAGCCTCTCTCTCCTGGTTCTGTGTTTCCTCTCTCCCGTACAGATTCCCCTTGGCTTTGCTTCACCCCCCTTCTCTGCCCATCTTGCCCACCACACTGCACACAACACCAGCCCTGCCTCCTTGCTCCATTTCGCTGGGATTCTCAAGCCCATCGGCATACTAGCACCTGCTCAGGAAATTAAAATGTCTCGTTTTCTGGCTGCTGCATTGTTGCAAGGCCAAACTGACAATCTGTTAACTACAGACTCAGAGCTAAAATAACAAAATGTTTTGCAAGCTGGGCTGAAATCACAGGTGGCAGATTCCTTTTGAGGTTTCCAAAGCCAGCAAAGCAAAGGAAAATATTCCACACCTCCCTCCTGCCTTTTCCATTAAATGCTGGGGGCGGACAGCCTCCCTGGGTGTGCCTGTGGACTTCTCTGCCTGCTTCCCCACTCTCCCTCCATCTCCATCTCATGTACCCCCTTCCCCAGACACGTGCCAGAAAGCATCCTGAGCAGCTGCGATAAACGGGGCAGGGGAGGGGGGGCACCCTGAGCCTGGGGAAGGGCCTCTGTCCACTGCTGGTCCTTGAGCTTGGGGACATGCTAGTTCCCATAGGAAGGCTGCCTCTCTGAACTACACAAACACTCTGCTTATAGAAGAACGGTGCAGACTTGGAATGCATCTTTGGAGGAGGTTAGGGCAGGGGACAAGAGGGTGTTCCACAGAGGGTGTGAGTTGGGGCTTCCTGATGGGCAGGAGCAGGAAAGAAAATATCTCACTGCTGCCTGGGCACACCAAGCATGTCCTCTCCGAGCATCCTGTGCTCTTGGCCTCAGACCTTCTTCCTCTAGATCTGTGTCTGCCTCCCTCCCTCACCTTAGCTGGATGTTTGCTCAAATCTGACCACTTTCTGACAATCTTAGTAGATGAGCTTATGTTACTTGATATTTTTATGGCATTTATGGCAACCTCCCTCTAACTTATCTATTTCTTTATTTTTGTTATCCTCGCTCAAATATACGCTTCACGAGGACAGGAATTTTGTTTTGCTAACTATTACCTTCCTCATTCTCAGAACACTGCCTGGAAAATTGTAGGTGCTCATTAAATGCTCATTAGATGTAGGAACCTCAGGGAACATCTCACGTGGGCTGGGGACCATCCAGGGCTTTACATCGCTTATCTCATTCCATATAAAAATCATCTTGTCCAGCAAGGTGTTTATGGTCACTTATACTTTACAGACGAGGGCCATGATGTTAAAGAAGCCTGGGCTTTGTCTGCAGAGACTTGACCTCTGGCCCCTCTGACCCCAGAGCCTTGGTCTTGTCCACTAGGCTTGCTGCCTTCTGAGCACTGGGGACCCTATCTCCCTCCCTCGTCCCTCCTCAGACCTCTGCCTGGATGGGCAGCACTGTGGTCCAGGGCCCTTGACACTTTCTGGGATGGATTAGAGTTTCTCCGTCATTTTTGTGATTTCATTTCGCTGTCTGCACAGTCCTCCTGGCTGGCTCCCCACCGTTCTCAGAACATCCTTACACATGCCCTTTTCCCTGGACCCCTCCTCAGCTTCTGTCTGTAACTGCTTGGTATGTGAGAGCAAATTTTACTCAAGGATCCCACCAGATTCACAGAGGAATAAAACATCAATGCTTAAAAATCATCTGTATGATTTATGGATCCTGGGACAGAGCTGTGCTTTCTGGATTGCAGACAAGTGAGCTCTGATTCAACCGAGAATCTTCCCCATTCATCTTGCCGCAGAGGGAGGCTCATGTGAGGGAAGCTCTGCGGTGCCCAGTCCCGGAGGCCTGCATCCCAGTGATGGGAGCACACCCTCTTTCTGAAGGGATGCACCTGTGTTTCCAGCCCAGTACCCAGATCCTCTGTGCATAACTCTCTGGGCTGCAAGCCAGCTCTGCCTGCACCTCAGCTACCATGCATCCTTGCCACTGTCATGGGGTCAGTGATATCCTTGCTGATCCCACCCCCACCTCATACCCTATTCTGCCACCAGCTCCTTTATCCACCCACCTGTCTGTGGACTCGAGACTGGCACTGGCCTATGGCTTCCCCGCGCCTCTTCCTGCAGCAGCCCTGTGGCCCCAGCCTTGTCCCCAGGTGACACGGTGGAGAACACAGTGCTGGCTCTGGTGCCTGTGGGAGGCCCCTTACCTGGGTTTTCCCAGGCCCTGCTCTCCAGAAGTTCCTAGATGGCCTCTGATAGACACATTTGGGGTTGGATTTATGGTGCCCTGGACCCCTTAGAGTACAAAAAAAGGAAATTCTTCTCTTGAGAAAATTTTTAATCCAGTTCATTCATTTATTCCTCAGGGACTTACTGATAACCTGACAGAAACCAGAGACCCCACCCAGTGCTGGAGATAAAGAGTGGAGGCCCCCTTTCTTGTCATGGAGCCCAAGCTGCGAGGCAAGTCCTAGAAGATGGAGTGGAATTAAGTGCTTCATATCTGAGCTCCAGGTCCTGTACCCCAGGGTCACATGCTCTCTCTATCAGGAGCTGCAGCATGTCCATGTGTGTCATCCTGTCTTACAGCCCCCAGTGGTCCTGCTGGCCTTGCCTAGCCCTTTGTAAATGAGCGTGTTGTCAGGATGGCTCAGGGGTGCCCTGGAGACCGTGGATGCTGATGTGTAGGAAAGAGTGCGGACTGGATGGCAGAGAGAAGGAGCCATGGGCCTCTGCCTGTAAGGGACACTGGGCTGAGTCCAGAGCCCTCCTCTCCTTAACATCTACAATGTCCATCCAGCTGGTCGCCCTCAAGCCATATCTTTGATCTGCCCTCCTCTGCAGCTGACTGAATCATCTTTTCAGAAGAGAAATCTGACCACAGCACCTCCTGTCCCAAATCCTTAAATGACCATGTTTCTTTGGCATCAACTCCAAAATCCATAGCATGGCTTCTGGGTGCTCTCCTGGCTTCTGGCTCTCTTCACTCCAGTCCCACTGGCCATCTGTGAGTTTCTGGAGTATCCAGCTTCTTCCTGCCCCAGGGTCTTGGACCATGCATTCCCTCCGTGCCAAAGCCCTCTTCGCCCTTCTCAGGCTAAGTCCCATTTTTGACAGTTTTCAGTTTAATATTCTCTTCTGTCACTTCCCTGCTCAAGACTAGTTCAGGCCTCCTGTTGTGCCTCTGCAGAATCCTGTATTTATCCTTTCAGCCCTTTGCTTACTCCATGTGAGGTGAACTAGTTGGCCATCCACCAGACTTTGGTCAGAAGGCAACTTATAATTAAAGAGTTGTTGCTGGTGTGTGTAAGCTTGTACTACAAGGATTTGATGGGGCAGGAATAATCTTAGTGCCTCAAACCACACTGGTGTCTGTTATTAGTAGGAAGATGGGTCAGTGCTGGTCAGTGCTGTTTATAAGAGCATCACCCTTCTTCAGATGGAGTAATACTTTGGTATCCTGAGTACTTAGTAACCATCAAGTACTTACTGCTTGTTCTTTGGAGTTGTCACATCACAAATTATAATGTAGAGGGTTCTCTGGTGGCTCCATGGGTTAGGGACCATGTCACTGCTGTGGCTCTGGTTACTGCAGTGACATGTGTTCACCCTTTGGCCTGGAAACTTCTGCATGCTGTGGGCCTGGCCAAAAACATGTTAAAAAAATTATAATGTAAAGGGAAAAAGTCCCTGAAAGTTTTTTCATTGATGGGTGTGAGGCAGGATGGCAGGACAGTAAATTGAAGAGGGAGTGTGTTTCACTTTCTTGTTCATAGACAGAGAGCCCTTCCTTTTCAAAAGCCTATGAGACTAAGCAGAAGCATGGGCCAAAGCCTGAAACTGGCTTCACTTTGCGAGATGGAGGTGATACAAAGAGTGGGCACGCTTATCTCATAAGGAAGGTTAAGCACTTGTAGGGACAGGGTGGGGTGATGGGCCTGAGATTCTCGAGGAAGGCAGCACCTTCTTCAGGCAGTCTGGGCATAGAGAACAGCATGCAGTCAGGGTGGGGTAACTACCATGGGGATGTTTATAGGATTCGGCAAGAAGGCTGAGTTTGGAGGTATGTTGGGTATTGGGCCAGGATTGTCCCAGCCCTTGGTTTGTTACTCTACAAACTTCTTTTGACTTGCACTCAAAATTTAGTAAGAAAGAGAGTTTCCTTGAGTAAATTAATGCTGTATCAGACTCCCAAGCCTTGAGGATAAGCTTTTTGTGGACAAAACACAAGTCCTATTCATCTCTGTTCCCAGCTCGAAGCTTGCAGATTTGGAAGAATGGCCATCTACACATCTTTCAGTGAGAGGACTAAGAGCCACTGAGATGGAAGAATGAGAACAGAAAGATCTTGCTGTGGGTGGATGGGTGAGGAGCATTGATCAGATGTTTGATGGGAGGTTGGGGTTGGTCACAGAGAGGCAAGAAGTGCCTGTTCTGTGAGGCAGGTGAAGTGGAGGAAGCAGGGGCATTTGGGGATAAGAATAATGTAGAAAAGACAGGTAATTTGGATATGCTTCTCCATAATGTTGCTGCTGCTGCTGCTTCTTCCTCCTCCTAGCCCTCC
The DNA here is from genome assembly GCF_016906955.1 of Phacochoerus africanus. Classification (NCBI taxonomy): domain Eukaryota; kingdom Metazoa; phylum Chordata; class Mammalia; order Artiodactyla; family Suidae; genus Phacochoerus; species Phacochoerus africanus. Next base: position 90,058,284 of record NC_062546.1, read on the forward strand.
TCCTCTTTTTCTTCTTATTTCTTTTTTTTCTTCTTCTCCTTCTCCTTCTTTCTCCTCCTCCTCCTTCTCCTTCTTTCTGCCTCCTCCTCCTCCTCCTCCTCCTATTCTTCTTCTTCTTCACACCCACTGCATATGGGAGTTCCTGGACCAGAGATTGAATCTGAGCCACAGCTGTGACCTATGTGGCACCACTGGATCTTTAACCCACTATGCTGGGTGAGGGACCAAACCTGCACCTCAGCAGTGACCTGAGCCAGTGCAGAGACAACGCCATATCCTGAATCCACTGTGCCACATGAGGAACTTCCATAATGTTGCTTCTTAACATAAGTTTTAAAGAAGAGGTGTGTGCATGTGCGTGTGCGTGTGCGTGTGTGTGTGTGTGTTTGTGATAGAGAGGGAGAGAGAGAATCCTGATTTAGGGGTATGAGGACTAAGCTTCATGGCATGGAAAGAAAGCCAGTGAACCTTGCACCATAGCACTTCTGTTTATCTGTAGGATGTTGGGTAAGCCAGTTTACTTAGCGTTTCTTCCTTGGTAAAAGAATAAGAACTTAGTTTACTGATTTAATGTGATGATTTAATTTACTCTCATGAATGAAATCTCTTTGTCAACTCTAAAGCATATTGAAAATGTGTTTCTTTGAAAGATATATTTATAGTTGAGTTGAGGAAAGATGTTTAACCCATTTAACAGTATGATGAACTAAGCATAAAATGTTATGAGAGTACAGAGTTACAGAATATCAGCCTGGAGGATTTTTGAAAATCATTGACATAATCTCCCATACTGCATAACAGTATTTTCCTGTTGTAATTATTTCTGTATAATCTCTATTTGTCTTTCCCCATCCAGTTTTTTTTTTTTTTTTTTGCTATTTCTTGGGCCGCTCCTGCGGCATATGGAGGTTCCCAGGCTAGGGGTTGAATTGGAGCTGTAGCCACCGGCCTACGCCAAAGCCACAGCAACGCTGGATCCAAGCCACGTCTGCAACCTACACCACAGCTCAGGGCAATGCCGGATCGTTAACCCACTGAGCAAGGGCAGGGACCGAACCCACAACCTCATGGTTCCTAGTCGGATTCGTTAACCACTGTGCCACGACGGGAACTCCTCCCCATCCAGTTTTTGAATTCCCCCCAAAGAGATAGTATCACTGTCTGTCAGCATCTATTAAAGTCTTATCTATACGCTAATTGCTTAAAACCTGTATCTTGAATTGATCTGTTGAAATCTCTCATTTTACAATTGGAGAAACAGGTTCAAATATCTCAAGTGACTCTTCAAATCTCACACAACTAGAACTTTGCACTGCCAGCCTAGTGCTTTTTTAAGAGTCTGATCTCAGGAAAGAAATGGGTCTTGATTTTTGCTTTGATGAACAAAAGCATAGGAGCAAATGGAAAACAGGGCATTTCTGGCATGGGAACAGCTAGAGAAAAGGCACTGAGGCAGAAATTGGAGCCGAGTATCCAGGGTCCCTTTTGCAGACTAGCCTGGCTGCAGTGGAGTACACCCACATTTTTTACTGGGCTTGCTAACCTCTTGCAGTCCTGAGAAAAATAATCAAGAAGCTGTCAAAGATCATAACAAAATCTTAGTCATTTAGCAATTTGTCCAGTATTAAACTCTAAGATGGGTGATGCTAGAGTCATAAAAAATGAATGCAAAATTAAGTAAGTCATATAAAATAAATGCTCCCTTGCCAAAGTTTCCTTTGAATTATATCACAGAGAACCCTCAAAGACATCTTAATTTATTTCAGAGGTAAATGCCATTGGATAACTTGAGGTCACTAGGTGTCCTCCATGTCGTCGACCAACTTTGACCGAGTACTACTCACTCCAGAGAGAAAAGTGTCCACTAGTGCCTGGCTTCCTGAGTCATGGGCCCCAGTGTCATGCCTGAGTGTTGTATGATGCTAAATTGGGTAGCATACATTTCAAGGCTCATTGAAAAAAGATCATGGAAGGCTTTCTGGAGGAAGGATGACTTTGGAAGAAACTTAAGAATGGAAAACTATTGCTTAAAACACTTCGTTGTCTCCCTAATGGTGGCAGTCAAAGCTCTCCAAACCCACCCCCTCCTTAGCTATTCAGTTTTGCCTCCCAGCCTTTCTCTTTCATGACTTTATACCCAACAACACGGAACTGCTTATAGTTCCTTGGGCTGCTTCCTGCTCTTTCACACCTCTGAGTCCTTCAACGTGTTATTTTTCTACCTCATACACCACTGACCTCTTTCTGCCTGGAGAGATGATCTCCTTGGGGTTCAAGACACACTTGCCTCTTCCTTCCCTTGCCTAGACACACTTGCCTCTTCCTTCCCTTGCCTGCGCCGCAGGTCATTATTACTCCCTCTGTCCCATGCCGTGCCTTCTGTCACCTTCCCTACGGCACATATCTCACTACCCTGCAGTCCTTTTTACTTTAATAAGATTTTTCTGTATTTATCTTTAGACTATGAGCTTCAAGACTAAGCTCTATTCCCAGTAAGTAACTGATGCAAAGTAGTTGATCTGTTCATAGGAGGAATGAATGGGTTAACGAGTGAATGAAAGATGCTGGGCTAAGAGTTTAATGAATTCAGAAGCTAGGTGGGTGCATTGGGTAGAAGGCAGATGCATTCGGTTTCAAGAAATAGACAAACTAACTCTATGAGCATGTGCGGAAATTGATTTGTGCAAAGGTTCTGTAGGGCTTTGAGGTCAAGGGTTGGGTGAGTCTCAGCTCAGTGATTTTCGAGCCCTGGCCTCTTTCTGCTGCTCCAGCTGTGAGTGAAGGTTGGCTTCCCCCAGCTCCTGAGGCCCACAGGCACCTAGTTCTACGTGGGAGAGCATGTATCACCTTGGAAGCTCTCCCAAGAGAAAGGACATGTTTGCCCCAGAAGCCACTAGCTAACGCTTTCCAGTTTTGTCATCCAATTTGGACTGGGTGGTGACTTATGGACAAGTAACCATGCTGGTAAGTGAGAAGTGCAAAGGAATCACATACTCCCTTATAGTTGGGGGACATTGTTTTGAGGGAAAAACTGGAGAGAAGTAGATGCCAAACCAAATAAAACTGTTTTAAAGAGAGGAGAGCAGGATTGGGGGAGGTGACCCCAGTGACTAAAACAGGATAGAAAGGACATGATCAAAGCCATTCCTATGTCTGTACTGACCCTGGACTTTTATTCCTGGTTGGGTTGGAATTTTGGGTTCTTGCTCATTGTCCTTTCCCGTATAAATATAAAGTGACAGTTTATTTTATTTTTGTTTATTTATTATTATTTTAGGGCCACACCTGAGGCACATGGAAGTTCCCAGGCTAGGGGTCGAATTAGAGTTGTAGTAGCTGGCCTACATCACAGCCACAGCAACTCAGGATCTGAGCTGCATCTGTGACCTATACCCCAGCTCACGGCAGTGTCGGATCCTTAACCCAGTGATTGAAGCCAGGGTCAAACCTGTGTCTTCATGGATCCTAGTTGGGTTTGCTACCACTGAGCCACAACGGGGACTCTGACAGCTTATTTTTAAAAACTGTGTGTGTGTCACATGCATACAACTCCAAAGTTCGACCTGACCTTCTGCTCCTGATGTATGTGCCAAGGTAGAGGTGGAAATATCTTGAGTCTCCCTTGGCCTGGGGTGCAGCAGAAAGTGCCAATTTGCTGTTCTTGGAATACACATAAAGGAGACTTGTTTCTTACCATCAAACACCTTCTTCTCCACTCTGCAAAAAATTACTGGTGCAAAAATCCCATCCAGTCAAGGGAAGGTTCAGCATTTGAATTCTGGGCTCACTTGCCAGGACCAGATCTAGGGATATACAACCCTGTGGGGCCCACCCTGTGCAGAGCTTCATTCACATTTCTTTAAAACTTTTTTTTTATTAAAGTATAGTTGATTTACCATGTTCTGTCAATTTATGCTGTGCAGCAAACTGGTCTAGTTATATATATATATTCTTTTTCTCATACTATCTTCCATCATGTTCTAAGAGACTGGATATAAGTTCCCTTTGCTGTACAGTAGGACCTCATTGCTTATCCATTCTAAATGGAATAGCTTGTGTCTACAAACCCCAAACTCCCCATCCATCCCACTCCCTCCCCCTCCCCCTTGGCAATGGAAAGTCTGCTTTCCATGTTCTGTTCTGTAGATAGGGTCATTTCTGCCATATTTTAGATTCCGTATGTGAGTGATATCATATTGTATTTGTCTTTCTCTTTTTGACTCACTTCACTTAGTATGAGAATTTCTAGGTCCATCCATGTTTCAGCAAAAGCCATTATTTCATTCCTTTTTATGGCTGAGTAATATTCCATGTGTATTTGTACCACATCTTTATTTATTCCTCTGTCAATGTGATGGACCTTTAGATGTTTCTACATCTTGGCTATTGTGAATAGTACTGCTATTGAACATAGGGGTGCATGTATCTTTTTCAATGAAAGTTTTGTCTGGATAGATGCCCAGGAGGGATTACTGGATCATATTATAGTTCCATATTCAGTTTTCTGACACATTGTCTTCTTTGATCCTGTAGTCACACTAGGAAGAGAGGCCTGCAATGTGATTCAGAGGGAAGGTACCTCTCCTGGAATGTCAGGCTTGTCCCCAGCATGTCACCCATCCAGCCCTTCACTCCCTCCTCCATTGACATGCAGCATGAGTCTTCCTTTTGACACCTTTCTTTTCTGCCTGTGCCATTTCTTTTTCACTTCATGACAAAGCCCCAAACAAACAAAAAAAACAAGCATAATCAACCAAACAGATAATGTCCTTCCCACAAAAACAAAACTCAGAAAACACAAAACCAAATCATCACCATCACCACCAGCCACTACTGATTCCACGACAAGAGCACTCAGCATGAAGTCAAAGTGTCGACTTTATCTGGAACAAGTTTCCATTCATCTCCCTTAATCCAAACAGAGCTCAAATCTGTCTGAAGGCAAGGAAACTTGAACACAGCAAGGAAAGGTGTTCATTGAATGTGCTCACCTTAGCCTCTGCCTCTACAGAGATCTCCACTGTCTGGCAGGCTTCTCCTTGTCCTAGTCTTTGATTTTCTCTCCCATTAAAGGAAGAAATTCACTAAGTCAACAAAACTCCTTGTTCTACAAGCCAAGTATTCATGTTAGCTCCATCAAAGCCATGGACAAGGTCTATTTGCACCTCCTCTCTAGACCTTTGGTCCGGATGGAAAGATGGACACTAATCCATGAATCAAGGTGTGATGGAGAACATTTTGGCTGGTGGTGATTGCAGTGAGGAAGTGACACAGGGAGACCCAGTAGGATGTGCCGGGCGGAGGGCTAAGTGAGATGGGGTCAGGGAAGAAGAGGACGCATGAGCAGGGACTTACATGATTGTGAGGACCCAGTGCCAGGGAGGCCTGGGGTACTGCTCCCAGGAAGAGGTACCAAAGTCAGAGTTTGGGAGTCAGGAGAAAGCTTGGCTTGTCTGAAGAGACCAGAGGGAGCAGGGAAGAGTGGGGGCTGGTGTCTGGATTCTGGTGCTTTATTCTGTGGGTTACCCCTGACCCTAAGGCATAATTTAATCCTCACAACAGCTATCCTTTGCACACACCGTGCACATTTCAGAGCTGGGAAGGCTGAGGTCCAGAGCTAGACTTTCCCATCCTGATGGCAACTGGCATCTGACAGAGAGGGTGGAGCAGATAGCAGTCTTGCCTGGGGACCCATGTGGGCTCCATCCTGTGTCCTGTCACAACTCTGCTGTCCCTGTGTTGGGACCTTCTTCCACCCACCTCACTTTAGTCTGAGCTCCATACCTGGAGCAGCCCTTCCTTGTCACCGTTGCTCTCCCTTTCCAGATCTACCCTGTGTGATCCAGTCTGAACTAGGCCTCCATATTTTCAAGGTGGAGAGGCACTGTGGGGTCAGAGGGGATGTGAGCTCCCGTAGTCACGGGTTAAAAACCATGACCGCCTGTGCTGGCTTGAATCATCACACAACTTCCCTTCTCTGAGCCCATTTCCTCATATCTAAAGGCGTCTCATGAATGAATTTGTACGCACAAGCACTCCAGGTGGTGACCAACACGTGATTAGCTGTGGTGATTGTCTTGGTGGCTGCTGTGGGAAAGCGTGAGGGAACATGCTGTCATCAGTATGTAACAATGGCTCAGGGCACACTATTTTCTCTCCAAGGTCTTCATTGACCTCTTTGCCAAGCTTGTCAGGCACAGCACTTTGGGAGCTATACACACACACACACACACACACACACACACACACACACACATTTCCCTCTCTCATCTCCAACCACAGCAACCTCTTTCCTAAAGGGTCTGAAATGAGTTCGTCTCCAGACTTTTGCACTGTTATTTCCTTTGCTAGGGATGCTTTCCCAGGATGGCTGTGTAATGCTTTATCTCACATGGGTCTGTGCTCAGATGCCAGCTCCTCAGAGCATCCCCACCTCAGCCCCTCCCCTCCCCCACTTGTTTTCCTCATGGCACATCCTACTCCTGACTCTGTAGTGTGCACCTGAGGGCTTATTTTATATTTTCATCATGATTCAGTTATGTCAGGACCAGTTCTTTGCTCAGGTCTCTGCCCGCCATTCCTAGACTAGTGCTGGATACGTAGGAGGTACCCACCTAATATTTGTTAAATAAGGGATACTCTCTTGCTTCGTGTTCTTATGGTTTTAATTTTTTTTTCTTTAATCACAGATAGGTCTAGAAGATGGTGCCCGGGACTTTACTGTTTTCTATCTCTACTCAGTGCCCTGCAAAAGCATTGGTTTATAGACCACACTCAATGAAGACTTTTAGAATTCAATTGCACTTATCTACCCATGTCTCTTTTATTGAAAACAGATTTACTGATGTCTACTTGGCACCTAGTCCTATGCTTGATTTTTCCAGAATTGAAAGATGATTGAAATGTCATCCTGCCTTCAAAGAGCTCATAGTTCAGTCTACTGAAATGACAGTGCAAGGGAAGAAATGCATTTTCCAGGGTGACTTGGTACAATTTATATGAATACACGCACACACATGCCTTGGAAACAGATTGTTTAGGCGGCAATGCTCTCTGCTATTGTCTATTCATTCTTTTGCACTTTTCAGAAATGCTGCTGGCAACTCACTAAATTGATTTTATCACTAATTAATGAGTTATGACCCACAATTTAAAAAACACAGCTGTATGACAACTTAGTATTTATTTTATTACCTGGAGAATTATGTGGTTATTATTTCCCAGATATATCTGTCTCAGTTATTTTTCCACTATGATGATGATACCATTGCTATGGGCATCGCACCCTGTGTCCAGTGCTGTTCTAGGCACATTTCATGGATAATCTTGTTAAATCTTCATAACAAGGCTTTGAGGCTAGGTCTATTGTTAGCTCCACTCAACAGACTGGAGAATAATCCCGGTGAAATTAGAAAGTCATCTTGTCTAGGATCTTAGAGCTGATGAGAGGCAGACTTAGACCCTGTCTCTGGAGCTGTGTTCTCAGCCACTCCACTCTGGTGTCTCTCTAGAGCCAATGACTCAGTCGAGCATCAGGTCTGTTTTCACTTGTTGAATGTCCAGACTTAAAAACACCCATTAGTGATGTGATTTCTCCATCTCATAATGGAAGTCAGGAACAGACATATCTGATCTTTGTGCTCAGTTCCTGGCACAGAGCTTCAAAACCACTGGGATTTCTTAAGTTACCAGAGGTTGTGCCAACAAGGGCACTCATGGTGTACTCTTAGTTGGCTGTGGGATGCTGGGTGGTCATCAGAAAGACCTACTCATACGAGGCTGGGACTTTCAGCCACCCACCGGTTGGGGAAGGAGAGGGAGCTGGAGAATGAGCACAGACACGTGGCCAATGTTTTGATCAACGATGCCTGTGTGATGAACCTGCAGTAAAGCGCTAGACTCTAGCTCAGTGGACTTCCTGGCTGGGGACACATTGATGGGTAGGCTGTCACATGCCCTGATTCCAGGAGGCTCTGCCCCTCTCCTCTTTCTGTATTGCCCTGTGCTTCTCTTCCTTCCCTGCTTCTTTTTTGTTTGTTTGTTTGCTTTTTTTAGGGCCGCACCTACAACATATGGAGGTTCCTAGGCTAGGGGTTGAATTGGAGCTATAGTTGCCGGTCTACACCATAGCCACAGCAACACGGGATCTGAGCTACGTTTGCCACCTACACCACAGCTCATGGCAATGCTGAATCCCTGACCCACTGAGTGAGGCCAGGGATTGAACTTACATCCTCATGGATACTAGTCAGATTTGTTTCCTCTGCCCCATAATGGGAACTCTGTCCATCTTTACTTCTGATCTTTATCCTTCATAATAAGATTGTAATCACAAGCCCTTTCAGAGAGTTCTGTGAGTCATTTTAATAAATTATCTAACCTGAGAGGATGAAGAATCCCTTGGCTTAGGCTGTGAGTGGGTGGCTGGGACCTTGCTGCTGGTGTTTGGGGTGTGAGTGGTCTTGCGAAGCACTGAGTCCCTTGTGGGACTTGTCCTGTCTCTGGGTAGCCAGTGTCAGCAGCGAATTGCAGCTCACTCAGCTGGGGTGGAGAAGGAGAATTTTGGAATTTGTAGCTGGGCAGCAGGAGTGTGGGTACCTTGGGAATACCTGAAACTTGAGGCTTGGGTCTGGAGGGGGGTAGACTTGTGAAAAGCTTTGCCCTGAATTGTTGGGTCAATGTGAGCTCTGGGTAGTTCGTGTCAGAATTGAACTGAATTATAGGGCATCTTGCTGATGTCAGAGAGCTGTTGTCACAACACCCACTGGAACCTGCACAGAGCTTTGTGCCTCATGGTCTTTCATAGCATCAATGTGCATGATCAAGCTTACTTTAAAGGAAGCATGGATGATGAATGAGAATTAAATTTGGACTCCATACCTTCCACTGAAATACTTACCATAGAAAAAAAATATGTTTTCATGTGCATTGTGTGAGCTGCCTGTCTATCCACAAGTTATTTGGGAAAGGCAGGTCTTGCCGGGCTGGTGGACTCACACTGCACAGGGACCTAGCAGACCAGGACTCTGGGATCAGGGACACACCTGAGCCCATGGTCTGGACCTTCCTCTTACCAGTGTATCACCTGGGTTAGTGTCTTAGCCGGTTTAAGTCTCACTGATGCCCCCATGCACATTCTCCAGTTGCAGTGAAAATCTTAATAAACTTCTTCATGTAATTAGTTTCAGGAAGTGGCCAAGCCAGCATAGCAGCATCCCTTTCCAAGACTTCTCAGGTCCGTTCCATATTTGAGGCAGGTGTCCCAACCACAGAGGTACAGGAAAGCCTAGAATCAGTTATATGGTGGTTCAGGGGTGGACCAGTAGTCCTTCTAGAAGTTTCTTGGCAGTGTGGAAGTACTCAGAGGCTCCCACAAGACAGACTTCAGAGACTGTCTCAGGAAGAGCAGCTTCTGAAAGATGAGAGGCACAGGTACAGAGGAACAGAAACAGGCCTGTGGGCTTGAAATGGATGTGCCAGGGGTTAGGAGGGGATCTCAGCCTCAGCCACATGTGACAGAGTGTGGAGAAAGGAAAGTGGGGTCCCTGGGCCTTCTAGGAAGAAGTCCCAAGTCCACGGATGTTGAGGAACTGGACCACTGGTCAGCTATGGAAAGAGCCAGGTATAAATGAGCACAGACCCAGGAGGCTCGTGCGTGCCATCCTATGTGACTTCTGTGCAGCACTGGCCTTCAGGGGATGGAGCTGGATGAGCCTGAGACAGACCTGGCTTGTCCTCATGCCCAGCAGTGACACAAAGGGACACTGCACAGCTCTCAGCCTCCAGGCGAGAGGAAGAGAGACCACAAATGCCGACCATGCCTGTACCACATTCTATATTTCTGGAGCCAGATGGGAGCTCAAGGACTGGAAAATGTGTCACTTGGTTGAAGATGAAAGCTTTCAGCTGTGTTACATACACTAACCAAAAGTAACAGAGATCTGCAAAGTCTGCACAAGAGTCATCAAAAGACAGGAAGGGAGATTGATGGTTGAGAGCAGTGCTTAGAAAAAATGAATAAAATATTTACATGTTGAGCCTATATTGGTTACACATTACCTACTTGCTGGTCACACAGGGTTGGACAAGGTTCATGTCAATCTGAAGGACTTATGTGAGTGGCTGGCCCAGAGGTCCAGATTCAGACAGAGATGGTCTGGGAGTGACAAGGGTCAGGAACAGCCACAGGGCACATCACCCCCAAGGGCGACCAGGATGCAGAAACACACGGCAGCAGGGTAGTCATGGCTCAGCCAGAGGCGGGTGCTGGCTTTGTCCCAGGGGAATTTGGGGGCTTGGGCAGCAAATAAAGAAGACACAGAAAATGCATGCACCAAGGGGCTGGCAGGGTGGGCTCCTTGCTCTGTCCACCTTGTGGTCAGAGTGCATGGGACAGGTGCCTCCATGGTGCACATGCTTCCAAAGGCAGGAGGCCCCCCTCCTCCTGTCCATGGAGACCATCGCTACAACCAGGTCAGTGTGTCTGTCATGCTTCCTCTTGTTCTCAGTTACTGTAAATGAATTTCTGCCGAATCACTGAAAAGTGGTCAGATTTACAACAGATTAACTTTCATTTAGTTTAAGAGAATTGTCTAAGTGCATAAATTCAGGCCTGCTGCAAGCTTGTGATTATTTATAGCTCCTGCTTGGTTGACAATCCTTCTCTCCCGCCCCTCTTCCCCTCCCCCCAGGTGTCCCTCCTCCATCACTTTTTTTTTTTTTGTCTTTTTGCTATTTCTTGGGCCGCTCCCGCGGCATATGGAGGTTCCCAGGCTAGGGGTCAAATCGGAGCTGTGGCCACTGGCCTGCGCCAGAGCCATAGCAACGCAGGATCCGAGCCGCTTCTGCAACCTACACCACAGCTCACGGCAACGCCGGATCGTTAACCCACTGAGCAAGCGCAGGGATCGAACCCGCAACCTCATGGTTCCTAGTCGGATTCGTTAACCACTGCGCCACGATGGGAACTCCCTCCACCACTTCTGCCCTGGAGTCTCCTGGGATATGCACCTCGTCAGACACTTTGTGAGCAGGGATGAAAGCTTCCACAGAGCTGTGGAAAGAATATTTATGGTGTGTCTCCATAAATGCTCTAGTTTATAGTCCTAAGTGAGTATAAATGAAGCATGACAAGCAATTTGCTGCCTGGAAGTGGCTATTAATGACTTGACATATTCATACCTACTTGTATGGTCAGATTTTTTTTTTTTTTTTTTTTTGGCCTGCGACACATTCTGGTCCACCTTGTCTTATATTAGGAATACCCCTTAACTCATATTAAGAGGATGACATCTTCCCAAGTTCCCATACTATTCTCATGGGTACCAATGAGCTCATTTCTTTATGGTTAATGGGAGCCTTACCTGGGAAAGCAGGCCAAGAGAGGCAGGTTTTCCATTAATTGAATCATTAAAACCCCCTGGCCTGACTGCTTGGGTTAGATGCTGGGTGTGCAGTGGCCCCTACACAAGCTCAGGGTCTAGTGGGGTCACCACTGACAGCGGGGTTGAGGGCTGAGCAAGGACAAACTTAGGGTCCTACTGCTCCTTCTGGCAAGATTGTCCTGGAAATCTCCCGTCACACCTCTGGGGTGATGGCAGCTGTCATGGCCGCACAAGGGAACAAGGCAGGGCAATCACTGGGGACATGCATCAGCTCATCATGCTTTCCCCCATGACTGTCCTCTGCAAAGCCACATTGCCCAGAGGCGCTTGTCCAAAGCAGACCACCCCATAAAGAAACAAGTGTTCTCAGGTTAGGAGACAAGGTCAGGATGATAGGGAAGAAGGCATGTTCACTTCTATGTGACAGGGGAGTGCTGAGCTGGGGACATGAGAGTGGTGTGGGGCTTGCCCTGGCCTGACCACTTCACTGAATCTGGTTGGGGGTGGGGGCATGGAGAGAAGTTGTGCTAAACCTGGCAAGGTGAGGGACCAGACTCGAGGACAGTACTAGCTTCGCAACTCTGCTCTGCAGGAGGGTGATGGGGTTAAGAAACAGAAGCAACAGTGGGTTCCCTCGGGACTTTTCCCTTTTTCCACCATCAAGACTGTTTTAAGGACCAGAAGGGAAATCATGAGGCGACCAGATGCTACGATGACTGAGGAGACAGGCCCTAGAAAGGAGTTGTTGGTATGAGCTGCTGATAGAGCACCAAGGGCTGGGATGGGGCGGGGCATGGCCACGACTCAACTGGACAATGGTAGGTCTGTGTGTCCCAGAGACGATGAGGAAGAAAGTCGGGTGTGATGTGCGACTGCACCTAGTGTCTCAGGAATATCAACTTGTCCTAGATTTCAAACTGCGCAGTCTCCGACCAGCCCCAGGGTGGTTCTTCCACAATTCGTTAGCTGTTCCATCTGAAGCACAGATGCTTTAGGGATTAAATATTACTGAGAATATTTGGACTTGACGTTTTGTAATTCCATGACCAAAACAGACCTTGAAGAACAAAATTCAAATTGTTAGCTTTGCCCCTGAGGCCCTAAGGATTTCATAGGAATGTGAAAGAAGAATTCTATGAATTATTTCCTCTGCATAAGAAATTGCTCTCCCCCAGGCTTTTTGTGACATCTTGGGAGATGGAAGGGGATAACACAAAACTTTTCTTGAGATGGTCAAAATGAAATTAATTCCTATTCTCCAGCAAGGAAGAGCAGGGTGGAAATTCTCTCACTGAGCTCAGAGGCTGCTCAGCCTCTCTGGTGGTTTATAGGCCTTGTTGACTCTGCATACATTTATTTACCTGTGTCCTCATGCACAAGGGGCTGTGCCTGGCACTGGGGCTTTGACTGTGACAGGGGTGAGCCTGGGCCGGGGAAGAAGCCTCTCCCAGCACTTTGGGCCCGGCAGCCCAGCTTCCTGGGGGATGCAGACTCTGCCCAATGTCTTCAATAAGTTGTGTCTACAGGGGCCAAAAAGAGGCCATGGGGTTTCTCTGGAAGAACACAGGCTCTGGGTAAAGGAAGGAGACCAGAGTTTCTGCCTTTTGGTGGGGTTATGTTTGTGACAACTCTGACAAAAATGACTGGATATATTCTGTGTCCAGCTAGACTTTTCCATGGCTGGAGGAGCCTGTGAGTTACACTAAGCAGTTCCCGTGGTCAATCGCAATTACTTGGGACACAGCATATGCTCATCATGCCCTATTTCCTAATGTGAACTTTGTAGATTTAGGTGCTTTCCCCTTTCTTCCTTCCTTTCTCCCTCCCTCCCTCCTTCTGTATCTTCCTCCCTCCTTCTTCTCTCCCTGCCTTCCTTCCTCCCTCCCTTCCCTCCTTTCCCTTCCCTTCCCTCTTTTTCTTCCTTCCTTTTTGTTTCACTAGATTTAAGTGTTTTACATATTGAAAATATAAAGTCCTGCCTTGCAATTACTTGTGTTAATGCTGTTTCCATACTAGATTTTAAACAACCAGTGGGCCAGGGCCAGGGCATTGCATCTGTGCTTCTCCACAGCATCTGAGAGCTTTCTGTAGAGCATGCATCTGACAGCAGGGTCAGAGTCCAACACACAATTTGAATCAGGAAGACCTGGTTTGAGCTCCTTCTTGCAGCGTGACCTTGTGCTACTGACCTAACCTTCTGGAATTTCAGCTTCCTTATCCAAGTGTGAGGATTTCAAATTTATAAAATTAACAGGGCGCTACTGGTAGGATGAAATAGCATCATAAGAAATGGATAGGATAGTATTTGGAAGTTAAAATTTGATCAAAGTCTTGGGTTTAGGATAGGTGAAACCTAAAGCCATAATTTCCTAGTAATAGATTGTTAAGTGTCACCAGCATGGGGTGAAATAGTGATGGGGAACAGACATGGAATCAGGGCTCCACAGCATCTAGACTAGTGTCCTATTTGGAATCTTTTGCTTTTTACTAGTAACTTAATCAGGATCACAGTATCTGTACTTAGGGCCACAATAACATTATATACCCAATAAGTAAAGAAAGAAGGTTCCCCAAAGCAGAGGTTGCATAGTAATTACCTACTCTGGTTCCCTATGCTTGTTCTGTTTCTACAAATTTTCTGTGAGATCTAGCCTTACTTTGCAGTTTGAATCCTGCTAGTATTAACTACATATATGATTCATGTAACAATGTATATCATATTAGGATGTAAGCTCCTGGAAGGTAGTGGTTTTTTCATGGTTGGTTTATTTCTGGGTCCCCATCACTTACAGTGATTTCTGACTTAGGTGCTCAATGAATATGGAATGGAGTGCATGAATGAGGTCTCCTACCATTCAGCCAATCACAGAGCTCCCTTTGGTTGCTAAGGCAACTTGGATGGGTTCGTAAGAGGAATGAAACTTAGTGGTCCAATGTGACTGCCTCTTGCAGTTGAATTAATTCAGTACCTGAGGCATCTCCTGGAGATTACATCAAACAGCTAGTTTTCTAGCCTGACAGGCAAGGCTCATCAATCTGTTCAATGTGTTCTCACTCTCTTTAACAACAACAAAAATTCATTTTGAGGTAAAATATCCTGAAGGGGCCTTTTGTAATCCGCATCACCCAGAGAGGGTCAAACGCATCACTTCCATCCTGGGAGGCATATTTCACTTCTGGTTAGTGTCAAACTTTATCTTATTTGTCAACAAAGCACTGTGGGAAATAGACACTACCAGGCACAGCCTCTCTTTTTAACATGTTTATGGAAGGAAGACCCTGGTTTAGCAATCGGTGAATTTATCACTTCTTATCAATGAAATTCAATAGTACACGTGCTCAGACCTTGCCTGAGATACCAAGAAGCTAAGATCTAATTAGTACATATTTCCTAGTGATAGTAAATTGTTACCCTTCAATTACTCTTAAATCTATAGCAGACACAGAAAACGTACTTTCAAAGGGGCTATATATTCCATGTCTCACATATCACTGAAAAAACCCCAGCTGTGAATTATGATGGGAAATTTGTGGCTGGGTTTATTTTACAAAAGGTTCAATGAAGGTCAGAGGGAATCAACACTGTACTTAATGCACAAGACGAACTTTTATTTGTGAAAAAGGGGAAATGTAACTAGAGGACAGGAATTGTATTTTTACCACTTGGCAGGGCAAGTTGGTTCACCTTTTTTCTTCATTTAAAGGTTTCATGTCATCCTTAGGCATTTTCTAGTTTTTAAGAATGTTAGGATTCAGCTTCCAAGGAAAACCTGGTTGAGTTTTTAATTAGTCTTGGACTTAATTTATAGGTAAATTTGGATGATATTTTAAAATATGCTCTCATATTTACTCTAGTATTTTACATCTTTATCTTTGATTCAGATAAAAATAATTTTGAGACAAAA
Source organism: Phacochoerus africanus (assembly GCF_016906955.1). Classification (NCBI taxonomy): domain Eukaryota; kingdom Metazoa; phylum Chordata; class Mammalia; order Artiodactyla; family Suidae; genus Phacochoerus; species Phacochoerus africanus. Next base: position 90,073,573 of record NC_062546.1, read on the forward strand.
CGTAAAGTAGGGGTCCATCTTCCATTACATCCCAGAAGGTTAGCCATTTATCCAAACACCAGTTATCAAACAATCTATCTTTTCCTAACTGGTTCACCTAACATTATATCTTTTACTAAACTTTACATAATATTTGAACTCTGTTTTCCATTTCATTGATGTTTTCCATTTATGTGTCAATATTAAGCTTGTAATTACCATATGTTATAATCCTTATCTCCTCTTTAGAATTATTTGGGGTATACTTTTATGCTTGCCTTTTCATAAATACTGTTCAATTAGCTTTTTGCTTCCATTAATTCTCCTTCTGTTCTAAAATGTCAAAATCACATTAATATACATTTACAAGTGGACAGAGAGGGTATTGACAGCTTTACAGATTTATATAGATTTATGAATTTATAGTCTTGAGAGCTTTATAATATTGATTTTTCCTCAAAAATAGAGTATGTCTTTCCAGTCATTAAAATAGCTTTTTTAAAAAATAATTCTCACTAGCATTCACAATTTTTCCTCATAGTGCTTTAACATATTCCTCGTTAGTACTTATTTTTTTATTGTTTATACTTATTTTTTGTTGTTTATTACTATTAAGTTATAGCAACAGTCCTTTTCTCATTATGTTTTCTAAGTGGTTGATCTTTTTACACTGGGGAGCTATTGAATTTGATATGTTGACTTTGTAATCAACCATTTCACTAGGGTGTTTTTTAGTTCTTTTTTTTTTTTTTGTCTTTTTAGGGCTACACCCGTGGTATATGGAGGTTCCCAGGCTAGGGGTCTAATTGGAGCTGTAGCCACCAGCCTACGCCACAGACACACAACGTCAGATATGAGCTGCATCTGCGACCTACACCACAGCTCATGGCAGTGCTGGATCTTAACCCATTGACCGAGGCCAGGGATTGAACCAACAAACTCATGGTTCCTAGGCGGATTCATTTCCACTGCACCACGATGGGAACTCCTCTTTTTTAGTTCTTAATTGCGTTCCCCTAACTCTCTTGGGCTTTCTAGATATGCTCTATTATCTTTGGTAAATGACAATGATCATGAATCCTTTTCAATTCTATGCCTCATATTTATTTCTCTTGCCTACTTGCATTGGCTGAGACCTGCAGAATTATGATAAAATTAGTGAGGAAAATGGCCAGTCTTGTTTACTTTCTGATTTTAGTTGGGGATGTTTTAGTGTTTCACCATTAAGCTGGCTTTGGCTTAGTTCATTGTACTCAGTTAAAAGCTTTATTTGAACTTTAAAATCAGGACTAGGTATTGAATTTTACTGAATATTGTTTGTCCAGATGCTACGGAAGTATCTATGCCTTTTTGGCAACTACGAGAAATAAGGTATAAGGCATTTGTTGGCTATATATTTCTGAATTAATGTCCTGTGGGATTTCTTATTAATATATTATTTAGGACATTTACACCATTTATAATCTATGTACAATAATGCAATTTATTAATGAATTTTGTCTACATTTTATAGACATTGTGCTCTTTTTGGTCATATTTTCATATCCAGATTATGATGGCTTTGTAAACATAATTTTGGAACTTCTGGTTTTTATGTTCTGCAAAAATATTGAAAGCATTTGGGCAATCTGTTAGCTGAAGCATAAAAATATTCATCTGGAATCTCTGATGCCTGTTACCATTTGCACCTTGTATTTATGTACATTTATGCTTAAATCTAGAGACTTTTTAAAATTTACATTTAATTTTATTTTTATGGATAACTTAATAGGAGTTGAAGTGTGCTTTCATTAGGATGGTCTGATTTTCTCTCAAAAAGTATTTCAGGCTAATGATATCAGTAGCCATTGGTAATCATAAATATATTAATTAATTAGGGATTTAAATTATTAATATTTTTATTTTATCAATTCTTTCTTGTTTATTTGATGGAATATTTCCATAAACAGAAAACTTTCTTATCAATATTTGATTATCATTATTATTTGACTATTATGATTATTCTTTTGATAATTCATGTGGTAATGGCAGGGTAATTCTTTTTTTTAAAGCAATTTTCAAAATAATGAGTTGTTTCCTTTGTGATGAAAGGTATTTTATTTGTTTTGTTATTGTTGCTTTTTTGTCTTTATGAATTCCTGGATTTAGACTTGTTTGATGTGATTTTTTAATCTGTTGCAGTTATTAACCTAATTATCACATTTTCTTATCTCTGGACAATAGATGTTTGTTAAAACATGGTCCATGATATAGACCTTGACATTTTCCTTGTTTCTAATAGGAAAAATTGTTATAGCCTCCTTTTGTACATTTTTTTTCTTGCTTTAGGTTTGGAATCTGTAGTCATTTTTCCATCATCTTGGTTAATCTCAGTAGGAAATTATTTGGAGAGAGTATTCTGTGTGTGAGATGTGTTTACTGCTATTGGAACAATGACTGTTCTCAGGCCTTTTCAGTAACAAAAATTTTAAAAACATATTGTAAGTTCAGACTGATACTTAAAGCTCTAATTATTATCCATCATAATTATTGATTTACTTATTCACACCACAATACTACAATTTAATAATTACAATCACCACTTGTAATTATAATCACCACTAGCAAAGATGTTTACGTGTGTGTGGCAATTTTTAGCATCTAGAATTGTGGGAAAATAAATTTCCGTTTTTAAAGACATCAAGTCTGTGGTACAGCAGCGACAAGAAACTAATAAGTGATCTTTTCCACTTTTCAGCTATTATAAATAATGCCGCTATGAACATTCATGCGCACTTTAAACAATTTTATTGGAGTATAGTTGACTTACAATGCTGTATTAGTTTCATGTGTATAGCAGAGTGAAATAGTTATATACATATATATATATTCCTTTTTCCTATGTAGGTTATTACAGAATATTGAGTAGATTTTCCTGTGCTACACAGTAGGTCCTTGTTACTTATTTACTTTACATATAGTAGCGTGCACACATTTTTGTGTTGGAGTTTTCATTTCTTTCATGCATGCATATATGTGTCAGCATCTATTTTCATTTTGTTTTCTGTATACCTGGGAGTGAACTTCTGCGAATTATAGTATCTCTATATTGAACATTTGGAAGCAGTGGCAAGTTTCCAAAGTAGCTGCACAATTTTACCAGGGAGCTCCAATTTCTCCACATCCACATCAGTACTTTTTTTTTAGTCACCCTAGGAAGTGTGAGGTCATATCTCATTGTGGTTTGCATTTCAGTTTCTCTAGTGTCTAATGATATCAAGCTTATATTCACCTGCTTATTGGCTGTTTGCATTATCATATTTGGAGATATATCAATTGATGACTTGCTCATATTTTAATTGGATTATCTCTCCTTTGTTATTGAGTTGTAAGAGTTCTTTAAAGATATAAGTTCCTTTGTATACATATATGTATATGCTTTGTAAACATTCCCTCCTATTTGATCATTTTTTTTTTTCAGTTTCTTGGTGGCTGTCTTTTGAATCACAAAAATTTTTAGTTTTGCTGAGATTCTAGTTATCTATTTTTTCTTTTGATGCTTATACTCTTGGTGTGAGATCTAAGAAGCCATTGCCTAACCCAACAGCATTAGAATCTGAATCTTTTCTTCCAGGAGTTTAAAAAGTCTTGTTCTTACATTTGGGTCCATAATCTATTTTAAATCAATTATTTATTTTAATAAAAATATCAATGTAACCTTAAAATCTGGTAATTTGTGGAGTTCCCTTGTGGTGCAGTGGTATTGTCCCTGCAGTGTCTTGTGGCACAGGTTCGATCCCTGGCCCAGGAACTTCCACATGCCATAGGTGCTGCCCCAAAATATTTTTGTGGATTTGTTTATCTTTTCCTAGAAGCATCTTTTAGTTTTATGAATATTTTCTATTGCTTTTCTTTACTGTGTTTCGTTTATTTTTATTCTTATTCTTTTTGCTTAGTAATGATTAATTTGTGATCTTTTGTCTTTTTAAAATATGTGCTATGTATGATAACTAAGTTTCCCTCTGAACACTGCTTTAGCTGCAATCTGTAAGTTTAAATATATTGTTTATTTTGTTCATTCAAAAGTATTTTCTAATTTTCTTCATAATTTCTTCTTTGGACTTTACGTTGTGAATATATTGTTTAATCTTCATTTATTTGTGAATCTCTGAAATTTTGCTCTGTTGTGGATTTCTGACTTAACTCCATTTTGAACAGAGAGTACATATTGTATGGCTATAAATATTTACATTAACTGGGCTTGTGTTATAGCTTAGCATTTGATCCCTCTTGGAAAGCATCCTTGTGTGTTTAAGAAGTAAGTGTAGTTGCTTGTTGAGAGGAATGCTGTGTAAACGTCTGTTAGCTCTGGTCGGTTTTAGCGTTTTACAGGTCTTCTATTTACTCGTTTGTCTTAAGTCTAGTTGTTCTATCCATTTTTGAAAGAGTTGTCAAACTGCTATTTGAATTGCCTGTTTATCCCGTCAGTTCTTTCAGGTTTTGCTTCATCTATTTTGAAACCTTTGCCATTAAGTTCATATATGTTTATTATATCTCTCTAATGGATAAAATGTCTTTCATTCTTTCTAGTAACATTTTCCACATAACATCCATTTTATTTATATAAGTATATTCACTGTATCCCTCTTTGGATTAGTGCTTGAATGTATATCTTTTCCATCCTTTTACATTCAACTTATTTATGTTTTTGAATCTAAAGCGTGTGCCTTTTAGATGGCAGGGAAGTGGGTCTTTTTTAAACAATTAATTCTGCCTATCACTGTTTCATGGTGGAAGTGTTTAATGTATTCATATTTATTGTAATTACTAATCAAGTAGGATCTGCCATTTGACATTTTATTTTTTATACGTCTATTTGTTTTGTTCTGTTTTCTAGTTCTTAATTCCTATCTTTTATGTTAAATAGTTTTTTTCCTTTTTTAGGGTAACATTTTAACTCCCTTGCTGTTTCTTTCACTATTTTTTGAATTATTTTCTTACTGGTCTTCCCTGGGAATTACATTAACATCTTAAATTAAAATAATCTTTTTCAGATTAATATTACTTCAATTTCAATTGTATACACAAACTTTCCTCCAATATTTTCTTTTTTAACTTCTCTTCTTTATACTGCTATTGTCATGCAAATGATTTTTAACATTTTAAGCCCTTCAACACTGTGTTATAATTACTGCATTTTGTTGTCTTTTAAATCAGATATAAGAAGAAAAGTTACAAAATACATTTATATTATCTTTGATAATATTTATCTACTTACCTTTATTACTGCTCTTTATTTTTATGTGTGTGGATTTAGTTTACCCTCTAGTGTCTTTTCATTTCAGCCTACTAGATTTTTCAAATTTGTGAAGGACAGTTTTGCTAGTGACACATTCTTTCGGTTTTTGTTGATCAGGGACTGTCTTAATTCCATCTTCATCTTTGAAGGCTAGTTTTGCTGGATATGAAATCTTTCATGAACAGTCTTACTTTAAATAGGCTGAAGAAAGACATTCCAGTGGCTTTTAATCTCCAAGATTTCTAAGAAGAAGTAAGCTGCTCATTTTAATAAGGGTAATTTATATATAATGCCCTTTTCCCTTCCTGCTTTCATTTTCCCCTTCTGTCAGTTTGACTATAATTTTCCTGAATGTTAAGTTTCATTTTAAGTTTATTCTATTGGGAGTTTGTTGAGATTCTTGAATGTGTAGATTAATATTTTAAGTCAAATTTGGGAAATTTCAGGTCACTGTATCTTCAAATATTTTTCTACTCTTTTCTTTTAGCCTTCCTCTTCTGAGACTAGTATTATGTGTAGGTTTGTATGCTGAACAGGTCTATGAGGCTTTGTTTATATTTGTTTATTCTTTTCCTCTCTCCACCTCAGACTGGGTAATCTCTCTTGACATATATTCAAATTCACTTATTCTTTCTCTTTATTCAAATTCATTATTGATACCTTTAGTGAATTTTTGTTATAGTTATAGTATTTTGTTATAGTTATACTTGTTATAGTGTAGTTATACACTTTGTTATAGTTACAGAAGTCCAGAATTTCTATTTAATGCTCTTTTACAATTTCCATATCAGTTGCAATATTGATTTGTTCTTTTCAAAATCATTATTAATATTCTTTATTCGACAGGATATAGTTCTCATTCTTTCCCTTAATTATTTATTTATTATTTATTTTAGCTATTGAATATATTTATAATAACTGCTCTGAAGTCTTTTTTTTTTCCCACTGTACAGCAAGGGGGTCAGGTTATCCTTACATGTATACATTACAATTACATTTTCCCCCCACCCTTTGTTCTGTTGCAACATGAGTATCTAGACAAAGTTCTCAATGCTATTCAGCAGGATCTCCTTGTAAATCTATTCTAAGTTGTGTCTGATAAGCCCAAGCTCCCGATCCCTCCCACTCCCTCCCCCTCCCATCAGGCAGCCACAAGTCTCTTCTCCAAGTCCATGACTTTCTTTTCTGAGGAGATGTTCATTTGTGCTGGATATTAGATTCCAGTTATGAGTGATATCATATGGTATTTGTCTTTGTCTTTCTGGCTCATTTCACTCAGTATGAGGTTCTCTAGCTCCATCCATGTTGCTGCAAATGGCATTACGTCATTCTTTTTTATGGCTGAGTAGTATTCCATTGTGTATATATACCACCTCTTCCGAATCCAATCATCTGTTGATGGACATTTGGGTTGTTTCCCTGTCTTGGCTATTGTGAATAGTGCTGCAATGAACATGCGGGTGCACGTGTCTCTTTTAAGTAGAGTTTTGTCCGGATAGATGCCCAAGAGTGGGATTGCGGGGTCATATGGAAGTTCTATGGATAGATTTCTAAGGTATCTCCAGACTGTTCTCCATAGTGGCTGTACCAGTTGACATTCCCACCAACAGTGCAGGAGGGTTCCCTTTTCTCCACAGCCCCTCCAGCACTTGTTATTTGTGGATTTATGAATGATGGCCATTCTGACTGGTGTGAGGTGATATCTCATGGTAGTTTTGATTTGCGTTTCTCTTATAACCAGCGATGTTGAGTATTTTTTCATGTGTTTGTTGGCCATCTGTATATCTTCTTTGGAGAAATGTCTATTCAGGTCTTTTGCCCATTTTTCCATTGATTGATTGGCTTTTTTGCTGTTGGGTTGTATAAGTTGTTTATATATTCTAGAGATTAAGCCCTTGTTGGTTGCATCATTTGAAACTATTTTCTCCCATTCTGTAAGTTGTCTTTTTGTTTTCTTTTGGGTTTCCTTTACTGTGCAAAAGCTTTTCAGTTTGATGAGGTCCCATGGGTTTATTTTTGCTCTAATTTTGATTGCTTTGGGAGACTGACCTGAGAAAATATTCATGATGTTGATGTCAGAGAGTGTTTTGCCTATGTTTTCTTCTAGGAGTGTGATGGTGTCCTGTCGTATATTTAAGTCTTTCAGCCATTTTGAGTTTATTTTTGTGCATGGTGTGAGGGTGTGTTCTAGTTTCATTGCTTTGCATGCAGCTGTCCAGGTTTCCCAGCAATGCTTGTTGAATAGACTTTCTTTTTCCCATTTTATGTTCTTGCCTCCCTTGTCCAAGATTAATTGACCGTAGGTGTCAGGGTTTATTTCCGGATTCTCTATTCTGTTCCATTGGTCTGTCTGTCTGTTTTGATACCAGTACCACACTGTTTTGATGACTGTGACTTTGTAGTATTTCTTGAAGTCTGGAAGAGTTATGCCTCCTGCTTGGTTTTTGTTTCTCAGGATTGCTTTGGCGATTCTGGGTCTTTTGTTGTTGCATATAAATGTTTGGAGTGTTTGTTCTAGTTCTGTGAAAAATGTCATGGGCAATTTGATAGGGATTGCATTGAATCTGTAGATTGCTTTGGGTAGTATGGCCATTTTTACAATATTGATTTTTCCAATCCAGGAACATGGAATATCTTTCCATTTCTTTACATCTTCTTTGATTTCTTTGATGGAAGTTTTATAGTTCTCGGCATATAGGTCCTTTACCTCCTTGGTCAGGTGTATTCCGAGGTATTTGATTTTGTGAGGTGAAATTTTAAAAGGTATCATATCTTTGTATTCCTTTTTTTAATATGTCATTGCTGGTATACAGAAATGCAACTGACTTCTGAATGTTAATCTTATATCCTGCTACTTTGCTGAATTTATGAATCAGTTCAAGTAGTTTTGGGGTTGAGTCCTTCGGGTTTTCTATGTATAGTATCATGTCATCTGCATACAGTGACAGTTTGATCTCTTCTCTTCCTATATGGATGCCTTTTATTTCCTTTGTTTGTCTAATTGCTGTGGCTAGGACTTCCAAAACTATGTTGAAGAGCAGTGGTGAGAGTGGGCATCCCTGTCCTGTTCCCGATTTGAGTGAGAAGGCTTTCAGTTTTTCCCCATTGAGTCTTATATTTGCTGTGGGTTTATCATAAATGGCTTTGAGTATGTTCAGGCATGTTCCCTCTATACCCACTTGGGCGAGGGTCTTGATCATGAATGGATGTTGGACTTTGTCAAATGCTTTTTCTGTGTCTATTGAGATGATCATATGATTTTTGACTTTTTTTTGTTAATGTGGTGTATGATGCTGATTGATTTGCGTATGTTGAACCATCCTTGTGAACCTAGGATGAACCCAACCTGGTCATGGTGTATAATTTTTTTGATATGTTGTTGGATTCGGTTGGCTAAGATTTTTTTGAGAATTTTTGCATCTATATTCATCAATGATATTGGGCGATAGTTTTCTTTTTTGGTGGTATCTCTGTCTGGTTTTGGAATGAGGGTGATGGTGGCATCATAGAATGTCTTTGGGAGTATTCCTTCTTCTTCAACCTTTTGGAAGAGTTTAAGGAGGATGGGCACCAATTCCTCTTTATATGTTTGAGAAAATTCACCTGTGAAGCCATCTGGTCCTAGACTTTTATTTGTAGGGAATGATTTTACGACCTCTTCAATTTCATTTCTAGTGATCGGTCTGTTCAGTTGGTCTGTTTCTACTTGATTCAGTTTGGGCAGGCTGTAAGATTCTAGAAAATTGTCCATTTCTTCCAGATTGTCAAACTTGTTGCCGTATAGTTGTTCATAGTATTCTCTTATGGTTTTTTGTATTTCTGCTGTATCCGTTGTGATTTCTCCTTTTTCATTTATAATTTTGGTTATTTGGGTTCTTTCTCTCCTCTTTTTAGTGAGTCTGGCCAGGGGCTTGTCAATTTTGTTCACTTTTTCAAAGAACTAGCTCTTGGTTTTATTAATTTTCTCTATTGTTTTTTGAGTCTCTATTTTATTGATTTCTTCTCTGATCTTTATAATTTCCTTCCTTCTGCTGACTTTAGGCCTTTTTTGTTCTTCTTTTTCTAATTCATTTAGGTGGAGGGTTAAGTTGTCCATTTGGGATCTTTCTTCTTTTTGGAGAAAGGCCTGTATTGCTATAAATTTCCCTCTGAGCACTGCTTTCACAGCATCCCATAGATTTTGAGCGGTTGTGTCTTCATTATCATTTGTTTCAAGGTATTTTTTAATTTCCTTCTTGATTTCCTCATTGACCCATTGGTTTTTTAGTAGCATGTTGTTTAGTCTCCATGCAGTAGGTTTTTTCTCTTTCCTTTTCCCATGGTTGGTTTCTAATTTCATGGCATTTTGGTCAGAGAAGATACTTGAGATAATTTCTATGCTCCTAAATGTATTGAGATTAGCTTTGTGTCCCAATATGTGGTCAATTCTTGAGAATGTTCCATGAGCATTTGAGAAGAATGTGTATTCTGATTTTTTTGGATGTAGTGTCCTGAAGATATCAATTAAGTCTAACTTTTCTATTGTTTCCTTTAGGATCTCTGTTGCTTTTTTGGTTTTCTGTCTAGAGGATCTGTCCATTGATGTGAGGGGGGTATTAAGGTCTCCTACTATGATTGTATTCTCATCAATATCTCCCTTTATGTCTGTTAATATTTGTTGTATGTATCTGGGTGCTCCTGTATTTGGGGCATATATGTTGACAATAGTAACATCCTCTCCTTGGATGGATCCCTTAATCATTAAGGAGTGTCCTTCTTTGTCTTTCTTTATGTCTTTTGTTTTAAAGTCTATTTTGTCTGATATGAGCATTGCGACTCCTGCTTTTCTGTCTTGTCTATTGGCATGAAATATTTTTCCCCACCCTTTCACTTTCAATCTATATGTATCCTTTGTCCTAAGGTGAGTTTCTTGTAGGCAGCATCTTGAAGGTTTTTGCCTTTTTATCCACTCAGCCACTCTGTGTCTTTTGATTGGGGCATTCAGCCCATTGACATTTAAGGTGATAATTGATAGATGATTATTTATTGCCATTTGAACCTCGTGTTCCAGTTGATTCTATGGTTCTCCATTCTTTCTTTATTTTATTTTATTTTTTTTTTGGTTGGATGGTCTCCTGTTATTATCTGCTTGAGTGTATTTTTTTTTTCATTTTTTGCAAATGCAATATTTGGTTTTGGCTTGTGGTTGCCCTGTTTTTTAAGTATGCTAACCCCTTCCCATAATTGTGTGTTTTAGCCTGATGGTCCTGTAAGTTCAAACACTTCATTAATATATTAAAATTAAGAAGAGAAACATACAAACAAACAAAAAGGTTTATTTATTTCGTAACATCCCTTGCCCACATTTTATGGTTTTGATGACTCTTTATTATTTTTTTCTTTTTAATTTTATTTTGTTTGAGGCCTGTTCATGATTAAATCTGGCTTATTTGAGTGACTGCTCTCTGATTGCGGTTTCCTCAGTCCTAGTTGTTCCTCTTCTTCTTTTTTTTTCCTTTTCTTTTTTCTTCCCTTTCCTTCCTTTCTTTTTGGTTTAGAGAAGCCCTTTCAATATTTCCTTTAACCTGGGTTTTGTGTTGCACTATTCTTTAAGTTTTTGTTTGTTGGAAAAAATTTTTATTTCCCCTTCTATTTTAAATGATATTCTTGCTGGATAGAGTATTCTAGGTTGCATATTTTTTCCTTTGAGCACTTTAAATATCTCTTGCCATTCCCTCCTGGCCTGTAGTGTTTCTGTAGAGAAATCAGCTGATATTCTTATGGGGGTTCCCTTGTAGGTAACATTCTGTTTTTCTCTTGCTGCCTTTAGGGTCCCCTCTTTATCACTAACTTTTGCCATTTTTATTATGATGTGTCTTGCTGTGGGTCTATTTGGGTTCAGTTTGTTTGGGGCCCTCTGTGCTTCTTGTATCTTGAACCCAGCATCCTTTAGATTTGGGAAGTTTCCAGCGATAATTTCTTCAAATATATTTTCCATCCCCTTATCTTTTTCTACTCCTTCTGGAATTCCTATTATGCGTAGATTGGCCCGCTTTATATTATCCCATAGGTCTCTTATATTGCTTTCCAGTTTTTTGATTCGGTTTTCTGTCTGTTGACCAGATTGAGTGATTTCCATTATTCTATCTTCCATATCACTGATTCGTTCTTCTGCATTATTCATTCTGGTTTTTACTGCCCTTAGTTCAGTTTGCATCTCTGCAAATGAATGTTCTAGTTTTTCTTGGCTCCTCCTTATATTTTCTAGTTCCTTTCTGAGGGTATCCGCATTACTGTTCATCTCTTCTCTTAATTCCTTCAGTATTTTCACTATTTCTCTTTTGAACTCCAGGTCTGTCAGACTGCAGAGCTCTGTTTCCTTGTTGACTATTTTAGGTGAGTTCTCCTGTTGGTTTGACTGGGGGTGGTTTCTCAGCTTCTTCATCTTGCTTGTTGTTTTCTTTCTCCTGAGGGAGTTGTACTCTCCGTGATCGGGCAGTGTTTGCCTTGTCACTGCCGTGGAATATTTCCTGAGGGCTGGTATTGTTGGTCAATCTTTTTTGAGGCAGTGTGGCTTTTCTGGAGTGTTGATGGGGCTAACAGTGTTTCTTTGAAGCAAAGGAGGACTTCCTGAGGGCAGGCAGGACTGGGAGGTCCACACCACGATGGTAGCAGATTTCACGTGGTCATGCAGAGCTTGCTCTGGTGTTTTTAGGCTGTGGGGTTCTTGCAGGGGGTTGGTGGTGTTGGGCAGCTGTTCCTCAGGAGTACAGCACCCCCTGGGGGCTGGAGCAGCTATCTGGGTCACTGAGAACCTAAGAGGCTCTTCCCTAGGGCAGCCCAACTCAGAAGGATGGCCTGAGAATGTAGGCAGATCTTTTCACAGTCTGGCCAAGCTTGTTGCAGCTTTTCTGGGCTGCAGGGGCTCTTCTAGGGGGCTGGTGGTGCTGAGCAGCTATTCTGAGGGAGTGGGGCACCCCCTAGGGGCTTGGGCGGGTAGCAGGGCCACTGGAAATCCAAGAGGCTCCTCCCCAGGGCAGCCCGACTCAGAAAGACCATCTGAGATCTTTTCCCGGCTTGGCTGAGCTTGTTGCAGCTTTTCTGGGCTGTAGGGGGTCCTGCCTGGAGCTGGCAGTCCTATACAGCTGATCCACTAGGGCACCCCCTGGGGGCTTGGGCGGGTAGCAGGGCCATTGGAAACCGAAGAGGCTCCTCCCCGGGGCAGCCCGACTCAGAAAAACCGTCTGAGATCTTTTTCCGACTCAGGCCAGGCTTGTTGCAGCTTTTCTGGGCTGTAGGGGGTCCTGCCTGGAGCTGGTAGTCCTATGCAGCTGATCCACTAGGGCACCCCCGGGGGCTTGGGCGGGTAGCAGGGCCATTAGAAACCGAAGAGGCTCCCCCCCGGGGCAGCCCAACTCAGAAAGACCGTCGGGGAATTAGGCAGATCTATTCACTGCCTGGCTAGGCTTGTTCTAGCTTTTCTGGGCTGCAGGCCTTTTCTCGGGGGCTGGTGGTGTTTGGTGCTACTCTGCGGAAGTGTAGCCCCTACAAAGGGCAAGCAGACCTGTGCAGGGACAGCCCCTGTGGTGGTAGGCTTCAGGCAATTGTTGAGGCCAGCCCTCCTGGATGGCAGGCAGCCCCAGGTTCGGTGAGAGCGTAGCGGGTGGTGGGGGTGGGGGGAGGGGATTCACTGGGAAGCACAGCTTTCAGCTAGCTAGCGGGCTTGTAAGCTTGCTGTGGCGTGGGGGGCATTCTATGGGGACCCACCCCTTCTTCTCTCCCCTCCCCAGCACGGGCGCAGACCAGGCTCTTTTCCCAGGTTCCCTCTGATGCAGCTTTCCACTTCCCCGCCCCTAGAGTATTGCTCCCTTCCTCTGCGACAGCTTTGTTTTCTAGTCTCCCAGGCAGTCTCTGCCCCGTCAAATGGTTTCTAGACCTCCCAAGGAGTTTCCGCTCCGCCCCGACCCCCCAGCCCGGGGACTAACCTCTGGAGGCGAGGTCTCGGTGCCCAGCCCCCACCCAGGCGTCTCAATTTTTGGTGTCTGTGCCCGTAGTTCAGATGGTCCATTCGGTTCTTGATCAGCTTGTCCGTACTCCAACTTACTGCTACACTCTTCTCTGCATCTGGAGATTCCTCCGGTTCGTTTGATCTTTCTCCCGTGTAGGTGACTTTCCGGGGTGCGGGATCCCTTTCTCCTCCGCAGTTCCCTTTCGGGAGCGCCCATCCCGCTTGGATTCACCTTCTCTCACTCTCCTCTTTTCTCCCGTTCTGCCCTGTAATGTCACAAACTTCTTCCCATTATTGGAGTTTTGGTTCTTCTGCCAGTGATTGGTTGCTGTTCTGTGCGAGTCATTTATTCTGTAGATGTGTTTTTTGTTGTGTTTGTGGGAGAGGGCGAGCGTGTCCCCTTACTCCTCCGCCATCTTGTCCTCTCTCCTGCTCTGAAGTCTTTATCTACTAAGTCCAAAATCTGGCTTCTCTCAGGACCATTTTCTGTTGAGTATGTTTTTCCATGTGTATGCGGTATACTTTCCTATTTATTTGCATTTCTTATTATTTTTATTGTTGAAAACTGGGTATTTCAGATAATATATTGTAACAATTCTGGTCAGATCCCTTCCCCATCCAGTTCTTGGTGATCTCATTGGTTTTTTTTTTTTTTTTTTTTTACTTTCTTGTTGCTGTTTTTTTATTTTCTTGTTGCTGCTTTTCTGTTTAAGGAATTACCTGGACCAATTCTGTATATTCTGTATTCTCTGAAATTAGAGCTACTGCATTTCCTGCTACTTTTTAAAAAAAGCTTTAGTTCTTAGGGTTTATCCTCCAGTCAGTATAATATAGTGGCCAGTTTAGGTCAGAAGATGCTCTGAAATGCCTTACCTATTGGTCTTCCTCTCTTTGCCATGGGGAGCATGCACACATTTCCTGGGGATGTACACAGAATACAAACTCTGAGATCTGCAGAAGTATCAGAGGTTTTCATATTCCCTATGTTCATCTTGGTCTCCATAATCCCTTCTATATGCCTGGCTAGACTGCTGTTTGCTATGATCAAATCAAGCCATAGACTTAGGCAGCTGCAATGTTGTCAAGAGAAAGATATTTCCTTGGCAGTCCTCTAAAGGTAGGGCTTTTTTCTTCTTAACGAACTGAGTATGGTGCTGAATTGAATAGCTGCAAGGACCTGGGCATAGAGATTTCCCTGGTAGGTGGAAGTGCAGACAATGTATTTACTGTGCTCTGGAGATGTGTTCTTATTGGAATTTCAGGAGAGTTCAGTCATCCTTTTTGGCTGCAGGAATGTTTGCTTTCCATGGCTACCACACTCCTGAGGAGGGGTTGAAGGGATATAGGAATAGTCCCAAGTTAAAAGGAGGTTATGTTATGAAGTTTCAGTGGGTTCTCTTAGATAGTATGTACTTTCAGTGAAGAATGAAGACTAATAGGCCAGCCTGTAGGACTTCCACAGGTCTGCACTATTAAGTGTTTCTTAAACTGTGCACCTTAACTACCTTCAAGTTCTATTATTTTCTCTCCAAACTTTAGTCTTATCAGGGCTTTATTTGCTAAGATATTACTTTTCATGACTAATTAGAAATAATGCTGAACATTTTATAATGTGGCTTCCAGAAACAGATTGAATATGTTAGGGCTCCAAGGTGACATAATTTAAGTTTATATCAGAATACAGATTTAAAAGTGTTTGTACAAAATATAAGACTTTTAAAACTGAGAAACACTGAAACAAAATGAAGCAGGCTGTGTAATACAGGGCACTTGGTATTTAGCTCAAAAGGGCATTTTACAAGCTGGTTAAAGTTAAATCCTTTATCTATAGAAGTATTGACTACTTCCCAAATCAACCATTCATCAATATGTCCAGACGTTTCTAACAAAGAGTGTGCAATGGATTTAACTTTCCTTCTGTTCAAATTGCTAGCACAGGATCAATGAAAACCAATTGCTCTTTGTCAGAAGTACAAGATAACAAAATAACTGAGAGTTACAGCCATCTTCAGTCAACTGGTTAATTATTTGTATTTCGGTTCCTTTTTAATTTTGAATTTTCTCTGGAGTGAAATCTTGCTCTATATTTTCCTCCAGTGATGTGCTCTACCCTAGTGATTTCCAGAAGGTAAGAGTAAATCAAACCAATTATAATTAGTGCTCTTTTGAGCCCAGAAATCATTAGAGATAGCAAGAGGGAAAATTTCCTGAACTCCTATCTGCTCATTCCACAAGCTCTTGTGCCTGTTTTTATAATAGGCTCATTATCAAAGATGGTAAATGGACCTTTAACTTCAATTAATCCCTGTTGTTCACTTGACTGTGTTCATCCTGTAAACTAAGGAGCTGAGCTGATTAAAAATTTGCTTAGTTAGGTATGTCATAATTTCCTTTCCAAACTTTTTTTTCTACTTTGCTCCAAATTGCCCTTAAGCAGGCAGCCACATCCAGCGAGTTGGATGTCATTCACTTGGGTTGAAGATGACATAACAAAAAGAGACACCAGGCTGGTGTGGGGACCGGGAAGGATAGTAGTCACAAATAGTAGCAAACATGAGGTCAGGGTCTTAGAAGAGTTTTCCCTGAAAATAGACTCTGAGATGCGAATGCTGTGCAAAAGGCTTTCTGTACCGTGATCAGAGTAGATAAACCTTTAGTGAAGTGAGAAGTTGGAGTTAGGCAAAAGGAAAGCTGACCTGCAATGTGGTCTCTACTAAGGCCCCCACCAAGCCATGGGAAGCTCTTGAGCTAGGACCATCCTTACATGGACCAAGCCTCTGTTCCTCTGTGTCAGCTTGCTTGGTGGTGGCATAACTGTTGACATGAACTTTCCTACAGCTAAGAGTAACATCCAGTAATAGATACAGCTGTGAACTCTCAGCATCCAGTAATCCCCGCAGCTGGGATGTGTGCATGTGGACTATGGAAGGGATCCTGGTTGGACTTCCAGAGAATCCGCTGTAGTCAGTCAATTAGGCAGGCTTAGGGTTAGGGGGTGTACAGTGTGGTTTTTATGTCACTAGAAGTGCCGTGATTAAACTAGCACTGCTAAGCTTTTATGGCCATGAGGGAAGATTTGATGGTGTAATGGCATCCATGTATCTTCAAAATGAGTGTTTTTCAGCCCAGACCCCAAATAGGCAATGGCTTTTCCATTAGAAGCTACGAACTATAGCCCTTTGCATCATCGCAAACTGAAGATGATGGAAGTCAGGGCAACAATCATTTGGGTAAATGGGCAGGGAGAAAAATTATGTGGAACCAGGACATAGAGAGAAGGGTGTTTTTGTCTTTCCTGAGTTTTACATAAAGCGGGAAGCTGACTTTTCATAAAGCATTTGGGGAAATCTAACTACTGTCAGAATTTTGATCATAAAAGTTAGATTCTCTAAGTTCTTTGGATCTTCCTTGCCCAGTAGCAGCAGTGCTGGTTACAGGGCCATGCTCCTACTATGGACAGTACAAAATGTAAGCAAAACACAAAACAAATCTCTTCGAAGGTCATAGAGGAGCAACTAAGCTTAAAGACCAGGACCTGGGAGAGGAGGAAAGCATGTTGAGAAGGGTCCATCATTCCAGAGGGATTTTCCATTGAGGATGTGACAGGTCCTAAGCATCACAGGGCTGAAAGGCTCTGAAGCCAAGGAGAAAGCAATGACTTTTGGTTGGGAAACCTGATTCTTTTTTTTTTTTTTTCCTTTTTAGGGCCACATCTGTGGCATATGGAGGTTCCTAGCTCCAATTGGAACTACAACTGCCGGCCTACACCAGAGCCACAGCAACACTAGATCTGAGCTGCATCTGCGACCTACACCACAGGTCACAGAAATGCCATATCCTTTACTCACTGAGTGGCCAGGGATCAAACCCGCAACCTCATGGTTCCTAGTCAGATTCGTTTCCGCTGCGCCATGACGGGAACTCCGAGAAACCTGATTCTTATGCAGTCTTGTGAGGCTGTGAAATTAACTTTGGACTCTGGACGCAAAGTCAATGGACTGAGGATAGACCAAGATACCAGAGAAAAGGGAAGACCACTGAGATGTACAGAATCATCTGCCACTCTTCCTCTTAAGAAATTTGTTCATCTTCAGGCAGAGGGGTTAAGAAGCCAAGAAAGAAGGAATTGATAAATACTTTGGGAGGGGGGCAGAACTTTTCACTGTCTCCTTGGATAAGCAGCTAAACAGCAACTCTGGACCCACTAAAGATAAGAAATCCTAGTAAAACCCCACTTCCAGTAGCAGGAATAAAGATACAAGACAGGTCTCAGAAAATTCTGAAACCTACTTTCAAACAAGCCCAAATCAGATTGGATCAAGGCTGTTTCTCCAGGATATATCCTTTGTGGGATGAAAGTGCTAACAGCCAGAACTTTAAGTTATTGTGTAAATTTTAACACACACTATGTGGTGTTCAATTCAAATGACTGGGAACACCACAAGTCTGGGCTAAATTGTCTAAAAGTAAGGGAAAAAGGTCACATAAACAGACCAACATAATACTCCATTATCAAAGGGATCAGAAACAAACTTTAAAATAACTGTAATTAATATGTTCAACAAAATAGATGACAAGTAGGAGAATTTATACAGAGACTTGGAATTAATAATATAAGAGACCAATGGAAATTAGAGAGATGAAAAACATAATGTATGAAGTTAAGACTCCATAATATGAATTAATGGCAAAAAAAAAAAAATCTAAAAAGAAGATTGAGGAAACAGTAAAATAACCAGTAGAAAAGAGCTCAGTTGAAGCGTGGAGAGAAAAATAATAAAAATACAGAGAAGAACCTGGGGGTCAGATGGGGACTGGTGCATGTGATTATGGTCTGTGTGAATGGAGTCCCGCAGAAGAGAGATTAAACGGAGCACAAGCCACATCTGAAGAGATACTAATAAATATTTGCCCAAACCATTTAAAGACATCAAACCACATATTTAACTAATGCTTTTGGAATGGATTAACAATGAGATCCTGCTGTGTAGCACTGAAAACTATGTCTAGTTACTTAGGACGGAGCATGATAATGGGAGAAAGGAGTATATATACATGTATAACTGGGTCCCCATGCTGTACAGTGGAAAAAAAATTGTGTTGGGGAAATAAAAAAAAAAAAAAAGATTCACAAACACCAAGTGAGGTAAATGCAGAGGAACATATAACTAGGCACAACAGAAATAAACTGCTAAAAGTCAAAGTCAATGACAATTTTAAACGAAGTGGAGGATTTACAGCATATGACATCCCCCAAACAAACAGGCATTTTCTCAATAGCAATGACTGGAGCTAGAGACACAGAATACCATTTTAAAAGTGTTAATATAAAATAAATGGCAACATATTTCATAGCCAACAAAAATAGCCTTAAAAAATGAAATAAATTCATCTTCAGACAAATTAAAACAGAAAATTCATCACTGTAGATCTGCATTAAAAGAAATATAAAAGGAGTTGTTTAGGCGGAAGGAAAATAACTCTAGATGGAAGTATGTAAACACAGAAATGAACAAATAGTGTCAGGAATAATACATACGGATAAGGTAAATCGAAACAAATTGATTATAGAAAACAATGTCTTATGCTTTGTTCAATGTCAGTGTAAAATTAAAGTACCTAAAAATAACAATGCCAAATGTGTATGGGGGAGTTAAAGTGTTTTAAAGTATTGGTGATGTCTAAGATTTCCACAAAGAACTCATTTATATTATGTTGTGATATGTCAAAGATCATACAGCCACTGAAAGAAGAGCAAAATAATTTATCTATGCAATAAATTAGTTTATGAAATATTTATCTATAAAATGAGAACTAGAAGAAGTAGGAAATAAGCAATATGTTCTGGGGTTTTCATGAAAATTAGATGCTTGCATCTCTCAATGGTTTTAGCATCATTGATTCGGTGACTATTTATTACACTCCTACTCTGTGCTTTGCTGTTGGTGCTGGGGCTACAGAACTGAATAAAATAGACAAACATCCTTGCTGTTTAGTGGCTACTATTCTTCCGAGGAGAGATAGTTAATAAGCAAATAAACAAGTAAATTGTTGAATATTAAAATGTTTTAAAACTATTTTAAACAGGTTGGGCAGGCAAAATCTAATAGGTGGTTATCTAATAGGTGCTTGAAAAAAGTGACACATTTTATTCTAATACGGGACATTTAAGAATGGTAGCAAAGGGAGTTCCCTTTGTGACTCAACAGGTTATGAACCAGACTACTATCTATGAGGATGCAGGTTTGATCACTGTCCTTGCTCCGTGGGTTAAGGATCCCATGTTGCCATAAGCTGTGGTGTAGGTCCAATTCGACCCCTAGCCTGGGAACTTCCATATGCCACAGGTGTGACCCTAAAAAAAAAAAAAAAAAAAAGTAGCAGAACAAGTAGGTTATCAGGAGAATGCCATGTTCACCTAACCTGTGACTTATGGGATTATTCATGTAATCAGAGACCACAAAGAATTATGAGGACAAAATTATAGTCAAGCACTAAAGAGGGACTTGAGAAGGCTGCCTCTAAATAAGTCACTGAGATCCTGAGATTGGAAGGTGCCTACCATGTGCTGCCACCAAAGCCTCTCAGGATCTGCAGGGAGCCTGGTGTCTGGAGTGATATTCCAGGGTGCCGTTCTGCCAGGTGACTGGGGTGGGTCTGTCCCATACATTAGGAGTCCAGGCTGCAGAGCAGTGGTCAGCTGGTACCATTCTCATGATGCTACACAAGAGGGCAAACCCATCCCTACGTGCACATGTAGAGACTGCCAACAGGAGGGGAAATAGATTATGAATCTTGGCAAACAAATGAAATGTAATAGGAACTAAAACTGCATTGCATTTTTAGGGGGTTGACAGTTTTTCTTTTCAACGCCCTATGTGTATTAGCCCACTCACTGCCTCTGGTTTCTGATGAGAAATTGGTGGTAAATCTTATTGAGATTACATGCACAGGGCCTGTACCTTTTCTTTTTCTTTTCTCTCTTTCTTTCATGGCTGCACTTGTGGTATATGGACGTTCCCAGGCCGGGGGTTGAATTGGACCTGTGGCTGTTGGAACTGCGGCTGAGGCCTACATCACAGCTATAGCAACACTGGATCCTTAATGCACTGAGTGAGGTCAGGAATAGAACCTGTATCCTCACAGACACTATGTTGGGTTCTTAACCTTCTGAGCCACTACAGCAACTCTGCATGTAGCTTTTCCTGACTGCAAGATTCTCTTTGTCTTTGACTTTTGCAAATTGATTATAACATGCCCGGGTATGGATCTTTTTGAGTTTACATCACACTTAGAATTTATTGAGCTTCTTCATATGTGTAAAATTCTTTCATCAAATATGCAAAGTTTTCATTGATTATTCTTCTAATGCTCTTTCTGCCCTTTCTTCCTCTTTTCTCCTTCCCAGACTCTCATCATGTATATGTGGTCCTCTTCTCAGTATCTCACAGGATCTTTAGGCTATGTTCACTTTTTTTTCTCTTTTCTTTTTTCCTACTCAGACCAGATAAGTCAAATAGTTTTGCATTAAAATTCACTGGTTATTTCTTCTGCTCAAATCTGCTGTTGAAACTCTCTTGTGAGTTTTTCATTGCAGTTGTGTATTTCCTGATCTACAATTTCTATTTGCTCCTGTATTACAATTTCCATATAATTTTTGATATTATTATTGATTATATTTTACACTTTGTTGTTTTACTTCTTCTTAATTCTTTGTCTATGATTTCTTTTAGCTCTTTGAAGATATTTATGACAGCTTATTTAAAGTATTTGCCTAGTAAGCCTACTACATGGGCTTACTCAATGATATTTTTGTTTCTACTATATGGTCTTATTTAAGGGCCACATTTCTGTTTCTTTGTGTGCTTTGTCATTTTATTTGTTGTTGTAGAAAAAATGGATATTTAAATATTATGATGAATAATTCAGGAAATGAGAATCTTCTCCTTTCCCAAGGTTTGCTAGCTTTATTGTTAATTACCTACAAGCTATTTTTGCAAAGACTATATTCCTCATTATGTGTGGTCACTAAAGTCTTTGTTTCTTAGGATTATGTTCAGTTACTGTTTTGAAAGAGATTTCCTTGAACATCTGCAGCTAGAAAAAGAAGAGAAAAGCCTCGTCTCCCTTCATCGTTGTGGATTTGTTCTCCATGGTGACACTTCAATACTTAGGCAGGGTGTTTATAATTCTGCCTTAGCCTTCACTTAACTTTGCTTTCACTGAACCTAGCAGTTAGCCAGTGGTGAAAGATCAGAGTCTTTTCAGATAGTTTCCAAACATCTGTCCTGCCCTGTACATCTATGTGACTTTTTGAATTCCCAGTATACACAGGGATTACCAAATGACCTACTTTCCCTAAACTCTCTTTCATCCCCAGTTTTTCATTCCCAGTTTTTCATCCCTAGTTTTACAAAGTCTTTTTTTTTTAATATATATATTTTGAGTAGTTGTTTTTTTTTCTGGGAAGCTATGATATTTTTGTTTACCTTACAATGTTTTCAAGCAATGTCCATTCTTTTTCCACCCTAATTGAGTTCTGGGTTAGTAAAACTAGACAAATACTTTGTTTCAGTCCTTCAGATAACTCCAAGACAAGTTAGAACAGACAAACAGTATAAATTGTGAATAAAGTCTGCACTGCTTTCTCTGGAACCAGAGCCCACCCTATGGTGCCACACTGTGAATGTGGTCTTTCATCTAATAGATTGCCACTGAGCTGAGGAGAGGATGGAATCAGAGGCAATTAAAAACACCACCACAATTTCATATCACTTTTAACTTGCCTTTTTCTTGATTCAATATTCATTTGGTTGCTGTAAAACTTTAACTGTTTCCCAGAGTTTCGACAAATTTGGTTCAGACAATTTCTGCTTGTTTTCTGATGTTCCTGTGGAGGGTCAGGAATTTGGAGCTGCCTGCTCTGCTATTTTTCTGACATCACTCTTTTTGAACTAAAAAAACCAAAAAAACAGAAAAAAACTAACAATTTTAAAATTTAAATTCTCATACTTTACATATAGATTAAATTAGACTCAGGATAATATTTATATTCCTTTTCCATATATATAGCTATTTATAACTATAATAAATGCTATATATATGATCCTATATAATGTAGTATATATATAGTACTACACTAGCTAATTAGACATCTCACAGTATTGGCTGAGCCTTAGGCATGCGGAAGTTCCTGGGACAGAGACTGAGCCTATACCACAGCAGAGATCTGAGCCACAGCAGTGACAATGCCAGATGCATAACTGCTAGGCCACCAGAGAACTTCCACTGGCTACAACTTCTAATATGATGTTGTTTATACATTGATAGATATCTTTAAGGGTGGTTCTTGCATGCCTAATTCATTGACATTTACTTGATTTTACTCACAAATATGTTTTATTTAACTTTCTACATATATTCAAATAATCACAGTATTTATTTTTTAATCTGTTAAATATATCAATACATTTTTTTAATATTAAACCATCCTTGTATCTTTGGATTAATCCAACATGGTCATTTTTGGTTTTTTACAATAATGGATCCTGTTTGCTATATTTTGTTTAGCAATTTAACTCATATTAAAAATAAAAATTTACTCATAATTACCCTTGATCATGCAGATACTGTCTTCTAATGCTATCACCTCACATTAGTTATGTATTGTGTGTTTTTTCTTGTAAAAGCTTTTGTATATTTGATATGATTTGTTTTTGAATGCTTCTTAATAATTGATACTAAAGCCTTAGTGATAATAAAATTTGTTACTCAAAGCAGTGTGCTTTTGGTACGTTTGAGAGTGAAAAAATCACTATTAATATTTGCACTAGGACAATAGGCACAGGCTATATTTGACAGTAACTGAAACTGTGATTACCTTCATTACAGATCTATTATTTTTATTTTCTGTGACCAATTTTTTAAAAAAATCTTGCTTTCTAGTAAATCATATTTTTTTTTAACTGTATGAGCAGGAATTTGTCCTGGTTTTATCTTAGCAGATAGCAATATATCTGAGATCACTTTGCTTCTTTTTTTTCCCCATAGCACATCCCTAGATTTTTTCTTTGGGTTTTTGTTTACCTGGAGTTGCCTTTTTTGCTCCTTTATCCTTATTTGTACTTCCTATGTGTTCAACATTCTGTGTTTATGATCTTTCTCTCTAAGTACTTTATGATATCATTTAATTATGTTTTGGCTTTTTTGTGGCTTATGAGAACAATTTTGTCAGTATAATTTTGCCATCCATTTATATTAATCTGTGTTTTCATGTCTTAAAGGTCTTCTCTTTTCCCTGACTCTTCTGCTGTTATTCTATGCTATGTATTGATATAAGTTTCTTATTATACATCTTGCCCAAGATTTTTTCTTTTTCCTGAATCCGATTCTTTTGGTAGCTAATTGTCTTTCTGAATATTGCACATCCCCTATTTTCTACATTTCTTCTTCTAAAGTTCTTCTTAGATGTGTGTTAGATGTCCTCTTTCTATGTTGTCTATTGCTTAACTTCTCTCATATTTTTTATCTCCTTGCCTCTTTGTCATTTGCTCTAGATAATATCTTCAGAACTATTTTTACGTTTTCTAATTTATTCTTTATCACATCAAATCTTTTGTTTTGAAGTAGTTTAATTGTACTTTAAATTTTCTTGGTAGTGTCCTAGTCGAAACATAAATTTTCACAATTAAACCCATCTACAATTAAGAAAAACACCAAATTTCAAAATAAGAAATTAACAGTATCTCATAAAACTCCTGTGGTCCCTCTTAGGAATTACCTGCCCTCCTATCATAATGAGAAGAAAGTAGGTAACCAGTTTCCCCTTTCTAACATAACTGAGTACTTTTGCCTACTTCCTAATTTCAAATAAATGGGATTACTGCAATGCTCACTCTTTTGAGTCCATATTCTGTCCCTCAGTATTACATTTATGAGATTTGTCACAGTGTTGCACTTAGCAGGACCTCATTATTTTTCACTGTTGTCAAGAATTCTCAGGTAGGAGTTCCCGTCATGGCTCAGTGGTTAATGAACCCGACTGGGAACCATGACATTGTGGGTTTGATCCCTGGCCTTGCTCAGTGGGTTAAGGATCTGGTGTTGGCATGAGCTGTGGGGTAAGTTGCAGACGCAGCTCGGTTCCCGTGTTGCTGCGGCTGTGGCGTAGGTCAGCGGCTGAAGCTCCGATTGGACCCCTAGCCTGGGAACCTCCATATACCGTGGGTGTGGCCCTAGAAAAAGACCAAAAAAAAAAAAAAAGAATTCCCAGGTATCATTATATCACAATGCGTTTATTCCTTTTACTGGTAAAGGGTATTCAGTTGGTTCCATATTGGGGATCTTACGACTAATGATACTGTTGAGATTCTAGTCCTTGTTATCTGGTGAATATTCTGCCTATTTCTATAGGCTGTGTCCCTAAGGTCAGGATAGAGTCATACTTGGTCATAGCATTGGTATCTGTTAAGCTTCAATGTATATTCCAAAGCAATTGCCTTGACTGATGTTCCCCCAGGACTGTATGATTCTGGTTGTACCACACTGTCAGCAGACTTGAATCTGGCACTCTTTATAATGGAAACCATCCTATATGGTGTGCAGTTGTTTTTGGCAGTATTTGGAGGCCTCTTTTTTCTTTCTCACTTTTTGAATTTTACTTTTAAAGTTTCTTCCATTATTTTTAGCAGGCTAGTTTTATGTTTTATTTAACAACTCTTATTTGAAGTTGTGGTTAGTTTGCATTGACATGATTACTTGCACAAGAACACACATGACACACACTTGAAACATGCACCAGACTTCAGAGCACATGTATGTTTGTTGTAAGCTCAGCGAAGGCTGGCTTCTTCATGGGGGTTAACTCTTTTGCTTCTGCTAGTAGATGACTACTAATGAAGGACTACTTTAAACTAAGTTCTCTTCATTGTGATGGCACTGAAACCATCAAATAGGAATGTGAAATTGTACCTCTTTACTGCAAGATTGTGATTTAAAATGCTCAGAGGAGACATTCCCCTCCTTCCCTGCCCTGCCCCAGTGTTCAGTTTGAGATAGATTAGTCATTAAATTTTTTTTAATGATTCCATTTCCAAGAGATAGAATTTCTGTAGTCCAACCTTCACTGAATTTAAAACCATTTTATTTAAAGCCAATACAAGACCTGTATTGATTCTAGAGTCCTGGTCCCCAAACTCCATCTTAGGATTCCACGGCCTTCTCTTGTGTGGTCTTTCAAACCCAACATCCTTGAGAATGCATGAGCTGAGGGCAGCCACAGCTTCTGAGGCCTCACAGCTCCCTGCTTAGTTTGGCAAAAGGGTTTCCTTTCATTCTTGCAATCTTATGTAGGCATTCTAATTATTATTACTTTTATTATATTTCACCCAAGACCACTGCATATGTTATAGTGGGAAAGCTTTTTGATCTTTCTGCTTATTGTCTAATATGGAGATCTCTCAGCATTTCTTTCATTAGTGATTTCTATGTATTTCTTTTCAAATTCCTTTTAGGAATATATTGAAACTTCTGGTTTATTTTAATTTTTGTTATGTTTCTTTGCATATTTTCATATTTCTGCCATTTATGCTACTTTTAGGAAGTATTCCTTAGGCATCCAGTTCATTATTTGCTTTCAACTATGTTTATTCTACACTTCAGCTCAGTTAGTATTTTTGTTTAGTAAACAAAATTTAAATGTTCATTATTTCTAGTAGTCTATGGTTATGCTTATTTTTCCTATTGTTCTGAGGATATTATTGTGTTCAATTTTCTCTCCTTTGTTGACATGAATTGAGTTGTTTGTTGAGTTTGTTTTTATTTATCCAAACTTCTGACCTTCTGGAAAAAGTAGATTATTCCTGCTTTGGGCTCATTTTTGGAACTGATATTCCCATGGACCATCTCTTGTGTCTGTGTCATTTGCAGAGGGATGAAGGATGGGGTGTGCTGCTGGGATTTGCCTTCAGACTTGTTAGTAAAAGTAGAGGAGGCTCAGGATAAGTTATTGAGAGGTGTGGTGTGTGCAGTGTGTGGTGTGTATGTGTGTGTGCAGTGTGTGAGTGGTATGTATGTGTGTATGGTGTGGTGTGCAATGTGTGGTGTGTGTCTATGTGTGTGTAGTGTGTGGTGTGCATGTGTGGTGTGTGTGTTGCCCCAGCTGGGACTAAGCACCCTCTTCCAGGAGCACCTGTATTGGTTGGTACCTGATGGAATGCTACTCTACCACCAACTAGAGAACCACGTTTTTTGCTTAAGAGACTAAGAAAGGGAGTTGAGAGGCACCTGGGGGATGCACCATCCTAAATATTTCGCTGAGTTGAATTAACAGCCTTGTTTGTTTTCACTCCCTTTTCGGATGGTTAAGCATTTCTGGCAAGTCTGAGAAAAGGAGGCCCAGCTCTTTTGCATTCATATTGAACAGTTAGTTAGCTTGTGAATACTGTGAATCATTTATTAGGAAATGCTTTTCCTCTTGGATATGTACATATCAAGAAGTTGTTTGTATGCATAAATGTGGTCTTCAGACCAGGAGTTTTCCCAGAAGATCTTATCTCTGAGTTTGAGTTTAGAGTTTGCAGTCAGAGAATTTGGTTGGTGGGGGGTGTTTCATATTTAGATGAACACTTTCATCTCTTCCATAGACCGAGGTACCTCTCTATAGGGTTTGCACTTCCCCACAAAGTGGTGTGAAATCCCACCAAATGAAGAGTTTCCTCCGCACAGGGAGGCATTAATGTGAGTGGGTATTAGATGTCCCTGTAATTCCACTCAGCCTGGATCCCAGAGAGTTATTTGCAGTCACAGAGAACATGCTCAAAGGAAGCAGGAACTCTTTTGACCCCAATGAAAAGTTGGCTCTTCCCAGAGCTTTTCCCTGCAGCATTCCTGAGAAGCGCATTGTTACTTTAGTGTGTGGCTCAGGACCCCTTTGCCCCCTCCCTCTGGAAATGTCAGCGCACTCAGAACACCTGCAGCACAGGTGACACCAGGAACTCTCCAAAGTGCGAAGTCCAAGCCCAAGTGCGAGTCCAAGTGAGAGCCTGGGGTCTCCCAGTCCCTGCTCGGCAGAGCAGATGGGGGCGGGCACTCTGTGCAGCACCGCGAGGCGGAGGGAAGGCAGGTGAAGGGCGGGAGTGGGCCTGGCACAGTGTCTGTTCATACATAGTGGATTACTTACTCCGTCGATGTTTACCAAGCTCCTCCAGGCCTGGCTTTTCATTCGGGTGGGGGTGGGGATGAGGGAGGATGCCTCCTGAAGCAGAGGGAAGCGGGTATTTGAGAAGACATGGAGAAAGGTGGGACGTGCTCAAAACTCACACTGGGTGGCCACGGGATTGCTGGCATCCGGGGGTTCTGTTTCTTCCTCCACCTTGGCTTCCAGTGTTGAAGGCAGACTGGCCAGCAGATAGCATGGGCACAGCATTTGCCCTGCAGCTTTGTGGGTTACCCTGTCCCAGGCAGGCCGCCTCACTTCCTGCTCCTTCCCACTCTCATCCACATTTGCTAGCAACACTTACTCACCCACTCTCTCAAATGAGCATTTACTAAGCATCTGTGAGTGGCACAAATGATGTTCAGCCTTTTAAAAATATTTTATGATTTTGTACGTTGGATCCTCATAACCCATCTCCAGTGTTCCAGTGTGTTATAAAAACTGAAGGAAAATAGCTAAAAATAGCTAAATACAAACTGTTTGGCCTCACTTCCGAATTAAAACAATTCTGGAAATTCATGCTTTTATTTCTTCATTTGGAGGACTGGAAAAGTCAGCTTCTCTGGGTCCTCAGAATTTTTTTTTGGAATGTTTTCCTAGAATACCTTTCCTCTTGTCACACCTCTGTAAAACTGAGCTTTCCTCCTCAGTGGCTGCCTGTAAATGAACTATTGAGCTTTTTTTTTTTTTTTTTTTTCCCTTTGCAAATGTTGCAGCTTCTTGTTTTCTGGACCCTGTTTTGAGGAGTACATACTAACTGTGTCTTTTGCTGCTCAATTAAAGGCTTCAAACTACTGACCATTCATTCAAACAATTACTTAGTTCTGCTGGAAAGATTGTATCATAGAAAGCGACTTTGAGAGGAACAGCTTCTGGGGCATCAGAGAAACCCTAAGAAGTCATTTCCTAAAAGTAGGAGGGTGTTAATACCAGCAATAAAGTGGGGTTTAGAAAAAGATACGCTGTCAAAAGACAAAGAGAGGTGAAAAAGCAAATAGCAAGCCTTTGGTGCACATTCCTTATCATGACACAGACAGGGTGTTTTCCTAAAGAAATTGCCTGCAGTGAGTGTCTGCAGATAATAGAAACCGGTAATAGCGTCTTTGCTGAAGCTAGGAGAAAAGTTAATGTATAAAAGGGCATGGGAAGTTGATAGGAATGTTCTGTGTATTTGGGTAGTGAGCTGGTGCATAGAACTGGAATCTGAGTCTGTGGCACCTGGGCTGGGGGGGTCACCAGTCATGTGACCATGAGCAAGTCACATTTTTTTTTCTTTTGAGCCTTGATGTCACCTGAATGATGGCAGGGAAAGTATTTCAAAATGAGAGAGGCTTAAATAAGATGGTACTCAAAATATGTGCCAGGTAGACTATTTCTCTAAATGTAATCTACTTTTACCAAATTTTGGTTCCCAGAGAGTATTTGAAACAGAATAAATCTTGGACATACTGGAAAGAAATGAGGCAACCTGGGCCCTGATGAAAGGTCAACGGGGGTCTCTTTACCAACAGACTTCTGATGACCAGAATATTCTACCCTGGGCACAGAAGCTTTAGCTGTTTTTATTTTATTTAAAATTTTAGTTATTTTTTTGGCTGTACTTCTGGCATGCAGAAGTTCCTGGGCAAGGGATCTAACCTGTGCCACAGCAGTGACAACACTGGATCCTTAACCCTCTGAGCCACCAGGGGATTCCGAGCAGCCTTTACTTCATATAGAGCAGCCAGGCATTCAAAGCAAGCTCAGTTTGGGACTGAGGCGTGAGGGATTTAGAAAGTAGGAAAACACCAGGTATGGCCTTGAGCAAACCTGTGATGTTGCCAATCTTTGCACAGTCCCTGTGCCCACATCCACTAAAATTGCTTCAAGGTTATTTTGCACCCATGGATGTATGTGTCCATCATAGCCATCCTTCTACAAAGGCAGGTGTGTGAATGGGAAAGGTGTTAGTAATGAAGAGACAGGCAGGGAAAGTAATTCTCTTTGAATGTGTCTTTCTTTATTCCCCAGGATAGCTCTGAAAGGCAAATGGACAGTAGAAGGTACTGTGATATTAGGGAGGGGGCAGTGGAGCTGGAACAAGGTTGATTTCCACAGTGCAGATTGACTCTCACCCAGGCAGACTCTTATCTAGAAGCTGAGAGAGGTAGGGATACTGCAGGCAGAGAGAATAAGAGAATAACATGGACAGACTGGAGGTGGGCTGGGGGTATGGGGACTTGCAGGGCTCAGGCAAGCAGGTACGTGTGTAGGAAGGACAGTGGGTGGTGGGACAAGAGAGATGCAAAAACACATCACAAAGTGTGCTCTGGAGTCTGAACTTCCAATATTAGACTACTGAATCTCATAGTGAAAGATGGAGGCTGCCTTTTAGGAAAACGTTGGGGGCTATAGTTTGGAGATTATCCAGAGGAGCTGAGCCTGGAGGGAGAGAAAGCAGTGGAGAGGCTGTTGCAAGAAGCTGAGGGTCTGATGTGGGGCTTGGCAGCATCGTCTGGAAGGAGGGAGCATAAACGCTGTTTATGCATTTATTTTTATGTGTTTATACAGTACATTTTATTTTTTATTTTTAAATTATTAAAAATTATTGGCATATAGTTGATGTACAATGTTGTGTTAGTTTCAGGTGTTCAGCAAAGTGAATTGGTCATACATATACATATGTCCATTCTTTTTTTCCATGTATGTTATTACAAACTATTGAGTAGATTTTCCTGTGCTATACAGTAGGTTCCCATTAGTCATCTATGTTATACAGTCATGTGAATATGTTATTCCCACCCTCCCAATTCTTTCCTCCTCTCCATGGTTTCATCTATGGTAACCATAAGACTGGTTTTGAAATCTGTGAGTTTGTTCCCATTTTAGAAATAAGATCTTCTGTATCATTTTAAAAATAAGATTCCAAATATAAGTGGTGTCTTTCACTGTCTGACTAACTTCATTTAGTGTGATCATCTCTAGGTCCATCCATCTTGCTGCAAATGGCATTATTTTGTTCCTTTTTTATGGCTGAGTAGTATCTCATTGTGTATATGCATCATATCTCCTTTATCCATTCATCTGTCGATGGACATTTATGTTATTTACATATCTTTTTGAATTAGAGTTGTATCCAGATATATGCCCAGGATTGAGATTGCTGGATCACATGGTATTTCTATATTTAGTTTTTATTTTTATTTTGTCTTTTTAGGGGTGTACCCATAGCAAATACTCTTAAGGCATCTGCTGACCGTCTAAGCAGAAGTGACCTTGAGGATAGCTCAAGATTCAACCTTACTTTATTGGAAACCCTAGTGTGGCCACTGCAAGGAACTGTGAGCAGTCATGTACGTGCTCAAGATCTGAGCACCCACTTTTAAAACCAAGGTTAGAATATTCACCTTGTAGGATGGTTATAGTTAGGTGTATGTTTGAACTATGCATGCAGTATATTAAAATATCACAATGTGATGTGTCTGTTGCCTAATGAGTTGATACTCAGTCAATAACAACTTTTCCTATGCCTACCTGAGAAGCCCCTGTGCTCTGTTATTGCAGCCTCACTGCCCCCACTCCCTCCTCTGCACCCTGTCTCCATAGCTACCAGTGAGCTAACCTTCTGTATTCATGCCTTTTGAACATAGGGCTTCTCCTCTTAAATTCAGGCTGACCCGGCATTCACTTATAACCAATAGAGTGTGAGATAAACATCTGTAGGAGCTCCCAAAGCCAGAAGAAGGAAGCC
The DNA here is from genome assembly GCF_016906955.1 of Phacochoerus africanus. NCBI lineage: Eukaryota > Metazoa > Chordata > Mammalia > Artiodactyla > Suidae > Phacochoerus > Phacochoerus africanus. The sequence goes on from NC_062546.1 coordinate 90,104,762, forward strand.
CTGTGCTTTCTGCAATGAACTCTTGGAATATGGCTTCTGGAGGCAGTCAGACACCGCAGAAGCTGTTCAGGGCCTGAGCCTACCTTGCCCTGTTGGCCAAGAGATGGGGAGACCTCCCAGGGAGTGGAGACGCCCAGTCAACCCCCTGTCCCATCAGACCTGTTGTAAGTCAGGGAGCCATCTCAGCATCCAGCCTCTGAGACCCCAGCCCAGCCCAGCTCTGCCCAGCATCTGATAGATCCCCCCAAGAGATCCGCCCAGCTAATCTAGAGTGGTGCTGGATGCTGAGATGTTGTCTTAAGCTGCTAAATGTTGGTAGAAAACAGGAACACTTACCTTCTCCAGAATGTTCCCTCTGCCCCCAGGCTCGTGGGAAAGCCCCTGTGATGTCCTGCCACCAAGGAGCAGGCACTACCATGGCCATCTCCACTGTCCCTGCTTATCTGTCTCCAGCTGGCCTGCATCTGCCACAGGGGAGCAGGGACCTTGCCTGTCTTGTGTACGTTTTCCTCCAGGACCGGCAGAACCTGTCAGCTAGGTGGTATAGAGATGCTTTCCCCCCCTTTTTTTTGTGGTTGTACCCATGGCATGTGCAAATTCCTTGGCATGGGATCGAACCGGCACCACAACAGTGACCCGGGCTATAGCAGGGACAACATCAGATCCTTAACTGCTAGGCCACCAGGGGACTCCTGAAGACACTCTTGACTACATGAGATATTCATACTATATTGTAGCTAGATGCCTCCTCCTCATTCATGAGCTCCTAAAAGGCAGGCCTTAGTAAAATAGCATTAATAGTTATACCTACATAGGAGTTTGTTATGAAAAATGAGGTGATGTGTTAAAATACTCAGCAGGCTTGGCATCTAGCTAGCCTTCAGTAAGCATCAGGTGGCATGGGGCTGGGCTCTGGGAGATGCTCACTAAATGCCGAGTTCAGCAAAATGGCAGGACCAGAGCTGAACATGGCCCCGTGAGGCCCAGGGAGAGCTTCTAAAGGCAGGACCCCGATTCTTTGGCCAGGGTGCAGGAGGTCAGGCTTGATAGCAAGGACTGTCCCTTCACTCCCATCATTCCAGCTGTAGAGTTCAGGGAGTTACCTGCGTGAGCATGAGGACCACGTGGACACCAAGGTGGGATCTGGGGACCTCTTTCCTCCCAGACCTGGCTCAAGCTGAGAGGAAATAGTGGGGAAGGGGCCAAGAAAGGCCCAGCCCACTGCAGAAAGCCACAGAAAAAGAAGTGCAAAATACTGCGTGCAAACACAGGCCTGAGTGACAAAAGACCAGTGAGAATTGAACCCACCGGGTCCTGCAGCCACTGGGGTGTGGCTCCGGGGTCATGGCAGGACTTTGGGGACTCACTCATCCCCACTCACCTCAATGGCTCCGGTAACCTTGTCTTGCCCAAGGCCTCTGGTGATGAGTCCACTCTCCCATTTCTGTCCCATTACCCCATCTGTCTTGTGATGCTCCAAGTGTCCCTCTCGGCTGTGACCGTAAATCACCCCTCAACAAGGCCCTGCACCTGCACTCAGTGGCACCCTGGTTGCTTGCCCCTCCTGAGGACCAAGCCCTGTTGCTGTTGGAAAGCACATCTCAGGAAATGTTGTGTGTTAATCACACAGCGGTGGTGAGCAGGTGAGTCAGTGGGTCAGGGATGCTGTCCTCCTCCCCGCTCACTGTGGTCCTGAAGCTGTAGGTTCTATAGTCACTCCCCAGCTCTGTGCATCTCCATGGGAGAACCAGACAAAACCACCAGAGGCACCATCTTAACGCGGAAGTATCTCTGCTCCTCCTCTTCTATTTCCAGCCGCTGAGAAGAGAGAATCTCAGACAGATGCAAACAACTTTCTAGGCCAAATTTCTACCTTCCTTCCATAAGAACCCAAGCAGATGGGACTTCGCTTATGCCCAGGACAAACCCTTGGACAGTCCCTGAGTGGGTCTGGCATGCTCATCAACCATCTTTAAAGCCTGATGACTCCAGCTCCACAGGTTCACCTCCAACAGTGCTTGTGGGTTTGAAGTGGGGTTTTTCTGCCACGACACCATTCAGCTCATTCATCCTTGATCCGGACCAAGGTAACACATGTGCTCACTTGAGAAGCTCATAGCTGCATAACTTGTCCCACCCCAGATTTTTTTTCACAAATAGATCTTTCGTTTTTCTTAAACAGACATCTATATGGTACTTATGATGAGTCAGGTACTAACCTAGTACTTAACAAATGTTAACTCGTTTAATCTTCATAACAATCTTAAAAAAGTGGGCTTTGTTATTCTTACTGCTATTTGGGGCTATTACTACCCCCATGAGGCAGTCAAAGTCATACAGCAAATAAATGGGAAAATTAAGAGCTGTCCGATGTTGTCATACCATTTTTTTCCCCATCCAGTTTTATTGGGATATAACTGACATACAGCACCGTGTAAGTTTAAGGCACACAGCATCATGATTTGACTTTCATACATCATGACATGCTTATCACAATAAATGAATGTCCATCATTTCACAGAGACACAAAATGAAAGAAAAATATTTTTTCTGCTTTGCTCTCTCGACAATTTCAGTATTAGCACACAGCAGTATTAATTACATTTATCATGTTGTCTATGATATCCCAGTACTTATTTATCCTACAACTGAAAGTTTGTACCTTTTGACCAGCTTCATCCAATTCCCCTTCCATGGTTACCACAAATCGGATCTCTTTTTCTGTGAGTTTGTTTTGAGGTATAACTGACCTACAACGCTATGCTAATTCTGGTGCACAACAGAGTAATTCAATACTTATGCACACTATGAAATGATCACCATAAAAAGTCTAGTTTCTATCTGTCACCATACAGACTCACTGCATGATTACTGACTGTATTTTCCAAACTGTACATTTCATACCCATGACTCACTTATTTTGAAACTGGGAGCTTCTATCTCTCAATCTCCCATATAACTTTAATAACAACATGCAACTTTTAAGTATATCTCATGTTTATAGACAATAAAGTGTATCTGAAATTCCCATTTAACTGGGCATCTTGTATTTTACCAGGAAATTATTAGCTAAACAGAATTGAACCCAGGTATATGGTTGCCAAGCCATACCTCTCAGAGCCCCATCTGAATGGAGAAGTGCTTGTGGATTTTTCTTTCTTTCTTTCTTTTTAATTCAATGAATTTTATTATAATTATAGTTGCACAACCATCATCACAACCTAATTTTAGAACATTTCCCTCCCAAACCCCTAGTCTATCCCTCCCCCCACAACCTGTCTCCATTGGTGATCATAAGTTTTTCAAAGTCTGAGAGTCTGTTTCTGTTCTGCAAATAAGTTCATTGTATCCTTTTTAAAGATTCCACATATTAGTGATATCATATGATGTTTGTGTCTCACTGTCTGACTAATTTACTTAGCGTGGTAACTTCTAGGTCCATCCATATTGCCACAAATGACATTATTTCATTATTTCTATGGCTGAATATTATTCCATTGTATATATGTACCACATCTTTATTCATTCCTCTGTGGATGGACATTTAAGTTGCTTCCAAGTATTGGTTATTATAAATAGTGCTGTAGTGAACACTGGGGTACATGTATCTTTTTGAATTATGGTTTTCTCTGGATAGAGGCCCAGGAGTGGATTTTTCTTTTTTCCTTTTTTTTCCTTTTCTTTTTTGGCCACACCTGCAGTATATGGAAGTTCCCGGGTCAGGGATTGAATCTGAGCTACAGCTGTCACCTACCTGGTGGTAGTTGCAGCAACACCAAATCCTTCACTCACTGGGCTACAGCGGAACTCCCGGTACAGAAGGGCTCCATCCTGGCCCAAACCACCCAACTTCCTGGCCGTCCCTCCATCCCTCCCCTCAATCTCACTTGGGTATGTGCGGTTCGGCATGTGCAGCGCTCTCCTGAATGCAGGAGGCATCCTCTGGTGTGTCATGAATGGCCATTTAAGAAGAAAATGGAGGGGCAATTTTGTCCCATAGCTTTTTTTGATGTGAGGCCCCCTTTCCAGAGGGACACAGGGACTCACAGCAAAAGGATGGGGAAGAAATTGCTCTCATCTGAGTTGGTCCTTCTGAGCCCTTTGAACAGAAAGGTAAGCATTTCTTCACCAAAGAAGGACAAGTCAGTGACATTTTCTCATTTTGCTGCATGTGATATTCACACTGATTCCAATTACGTGCAGTGCGACTTCCAGAGTTCAGCTTCAAAGGGCCACAGGTTTTCTGCTCAATTGGATGGAGGCATTTTAAATCATTCCCACCTCCTGGCACCAGAGTCATTGTTTTCTTTATAGCTAACTTTCCTCTTTTTTTCTCCTAGCACAGCACAAAAGGTGGGAGGTTACTTTAAAGGAAGGCATTTATTTTTAACAATAAACCAAGATCAGGGGAGAAGGTAGAATCAGACAGAAAGTTCCTATAAAATGAAAAAGAAAAAAAAAACCCACAAAGACATTTCACTAAAGAAAAAGATTCTGCAGAGGAAATGAGGCGTCGTTGGCTTAAAAATACAAGATGTACAAACTAAAACAAATATTTTCTATTTCTGAGGTGAGTCCACATTTCTAAGCTTTTAGCCCTTGATTCGCTATTAAGAACTTGCAAGAAGCATGCCTGTGATTTGATGAATGTAGGTTTTCCCCTCTCTCCCCTTTTGCAGCATATGTGAAATTCTTCACTGAGTGCTCTTGGGTGTGTTGCATAAGGTCATACATGACTTGTGAGAACCTCAGGTTTAACCCTCACGTTTTGTGGTGGCTGGGACTAACATTTTGAGTGAAGCTTTTCATAAGGAAATTGAGGGAAAGGGTCTAGGGATTTAAAGGAGTTTGTGTGGGTGTGGGTGTGTGCTCGACTGTGTATCTGTAAGTGTGTGTGTGTGTGTGTGTGGGTGTGGGTGTGGGTGTGGGTGTGGGTGTGTGTGTCTTTGGGAGGAGGGGAGGAAAAGATTTCTGGAGTCTAGTATGTCTTTCCTGTGTAAGAAGACAATGCATAAGCTTAGCATGGCAATAAGCTCAGCTCGTCCTTTTCTTTCTTTGCCTCCACTCACCCTGAACTTGCTACCTGAGCCCAGGATGCCCCTGGCCCTTAGGACGCCACCTGCTGCAGGTGCCAAGTAAGTCGGAGCTCCTCTCCTGGGAATGCAGAGGGAAGCCTTGGAGGCAGATGGGTCTTCACCATATTTCTTCTCTGTAATGCAGCAGTCGCCTGTTCCCTGCTTTTCCCAGGGCTCTGAGAGGCCCCTCCCAGCTGAGGTGAATGAGAGAGAGAGAGAGAGAGAGACAGACAGACAGACAGACAGAGAGGAAGATCCTTTTAAACCTCCACAAGAGTGTTCTCAGGATGTGGTCTAACAGCCTTCACCATGGGGTTTGTTACATTTTCAGAAGCCTCACTGAAGACCTCCTTTACCGGGACCTCTGTGGGTGGAGCCCAGAAGTCTGTGTTTTTACCACCGCCCCCAGAGCTGTGTAGGCGCTGCAGCACTACCACCGCTGATCCAGACAAATCAGTGTTCTGGAGAGAGGTGAGGACCTAGGCTCAGAGCCCTAGGTCACGTCCCAGCTGGGCCCCCGCTCCCCTCACTGGCACCAGAAAGCCCTGTATAGCCTCCCAGCCTTGCGGTGGCACCTTGGTTGTTGGTCAGCTGCTAAGCGTTTCCATGGCTCGCATATGCTGCCACGTGGAAACATGTTTCAGGCAGCAGGGACTGAGTGAGGACTGTGGGTGATCACTAGCCTGACAACTTAGGAACGGGTGATTCAGGGGGCTCTGCTGCATCCATCCCTCTGGCCCCAGTCTCCGAAGGGGAATTATTTAAGGTTTGTTTAGGAAGCTGGTTTATTTCTAAAGCACCCACTGTGAACAAATGCTGTGCCAGCAGGAAGAAGCAAACACAGTAATGAACATGCTGAGAGTTCCCATCATAGTGCAGGGGAAATGAATCTGACTAGTACCCATGTGGATGAAGATTTGATCCCTGGTCTTGCCCCAGTGGGTTGGGGATCTGGCATTGCCATGAGTTGTGGTGTAGGTCGCAGACCCTGACCGGATCCCACACTGCTATGGCTGTGGTATAGGCTGTCAGCTGTAGCTCTGATTGGACCCCTAGCCTGGGAAACTCCATATGCCTCAGATATGGCCCTAAAAAGCAAAAGAAAAAAAAAAGAAAGAAAGAAAAGTGACCGTGCTGGACCCCTGCATCCCCTATTGGTGGAGACAGAGGCAGGGGGGAGTTGTCGGGGGGGTAGGGCGGCTAGTTTTGGAAGCACTCCATCTCTGGCATTTATTTGGGGATAATATTTTGGAGTTGTGCTGAGCAGAGTGGGGTGACATAGAAAGAAGGTGGGACTTGGAGGTCACATCAATTTTGTTTCAGATCTAGGGATCCCTATTCTAGGTCCATCATCTTTGGGGAAATGACAACTTTTCAGAGGCTCAGTTCTCACATTTTGTAGAGAATGATAATGCCAGCTCCACACTGCTCTTGTGAGAACTGAAAATTAGATCTGTTGTTTTGAAAAGCATTGTATGATGATCACAATTTCTGGCCCATGGTGGACACCCTGGGTTAGGCAGCTGCACCCTTTGATTTCCTTGGTCTGGAGATCGATTGATAGGGGTTGTGGTAAGTTTAATAATGCTCCAAAAGCTGTCTACATGAGATGATGTTATCATCCATAGTAAAAGGGTCTTTGTGGGTATGATTAGCTGAAGGCTTTGAGAAGGGGGATTATCCTGTGTTAGCTGGGTGGGTCCTTATAAGAGGAGGCAGTAGTAAATGATGGAGCAGTGAAGAGAGAAACAGAGCTCACAGTCCAAGGTGCTAAACATCTGGCTCTGAAGGTGGAGGAAGGGCCAGGAGCCAAGGAAGGCTGGGGTCTCCAAGAAGCAGGAAAAAGCAAGGAACTGGATTCTATCCTCCAGCCTCCAGGAAGAATGCTGCTCAGCCAACCCCTAGATTTTAGCAAAATAAGACCCTGCCAGATTTCTGATTTCTGGAAACACAGTAGAATAAGTGTGTGCTGTTTTAAGCCACTAAGCAGTTTGTGTTAATTTGTTACACCAGCAACAGGAAGAAACAGGGGTATTATAATTCCTGCTCCTTAGTGCAGTGGCACTGGGAAAACTTTCAATGTCTGAGACACATGGATGGAGCTAGTGTAGTTTTCAGGGGGTCAGACTAAGATTACACATTTGTCAAACTCCAAACTGACTCTTCTGGGTCATCAAGGAAGAGGTTCACCAAGACTTGGACTAGGATGCCCCCTCAGGGTCCTCAGAGGTGGGTCTATGACCCTGTGGTCAGTTGGTCAAAGGAGCATCCTCCATAGTGTTTCCTGTAGCAAATGGACCAGCCAAGGCCCAGCCAAGGCCAAGCTAAGGCCCAACCAAGGACCAGCCAAGGCCAAGATAAGGACCAGCCAAGGCTCAGCCAAGTACCAGAGAAAGTCCATCCAAGACCTAGGCAAGGCCCAGCTAAGAACCAGCTACAGCTCAGCCAAGGCCCAGCCAAAGACCAGTCAAGTTCCGGCTAAGGACCAGCTGGGAGGCTGAGGAGCTGAAGATGATGACAATTAAGAACCAGCATCCTACTTGGCTCTCCCTCCCTCTTCCCTGTCCCCCTTCCTCCCTCCTATCTCCCTTCCCTCCTCCCTCCCTTCCCCCTTCCTCCCCTTTTTCCTTTTTTGTGTATTCTGACAACTAGTTAGCCTGTGTTCCCAGCATCATATAATGTGTGATTAGATACTTTACCAATTTCACTTTGATAGCCTGGTGCTAAATACTTCCGTGCTCACATAGACATACCCCTTCTACCAGTTCATGGATATCATTGTGTCACACGGACAGCATGAATTCACCAGGCAGCACATGTAATTTCTATAAAAGGGACCCTGGACAGGATCCACAATTATGGAGACACTCAAATGGTAGACAAGCCTGACTCAGTGGCTCCCTCTTCTTCTGCTTCCAGGTGGAGCTCTAGATGTGTCCTTCAGTAGACAAACTGCTCCCATACTCAGGGAATAAAACACAGGTGGGCATAGGATGGACATCTTAAACAGGAAATATCTGGATGCTGAAAACCAAAGTACTCCCAGAGTCTCTGAAAGTCATGGCAGAAATGCCTCTATGACAAGTCTCTGGTGCTTTTCAGGTGCAGTTTCTCTGGCACAGCACGGGTGTGGGTGGGGCTGTGGTGACCATGGGGGTTCCCACTGAGTGGACTTCCAGAGTGTGGGAGAGCCACCTGGAGGGGCAGTGCTGGGCTGGGTCTCACAAGCTGGGTTGGATTCTAGGAGTGATTCGTTCTGTCTGGTGCAGAAAGCCCAGGTCATTCTTCAGAAGTAGGGAATGTCTTAAAATAGAGGAGTTTTAAGCATAGCTAAGATCAAGTGCAAGAGAGCATTGGTTGTGGAGTTAGGAAACCTAGGGAGGTACCAAACATGTCAGATTCTACTTACATCACTAGGGCACATTCAGAGACCAGGCAGGGCTGTCCCTCACCGAGTGCTGCCCTTGGTCACAGTCATCCCTTTACAAGCTCTGGCTGTTTCTAAGTCTCCTGGCCACCTCACAGGGACACATGGGTGAGTCAGCATTTCACAGACAAGGAAAATGAGGTATAGGAGTTCCTGCTGTGGGTCAGTGGACATGATGGTGTCTCTGTGGGGATGCAGGATCGATCCTTGGCCTCACTTGGTGGGTTAAGGATCTGGCATTGCCCTGAACTGTGTTGTAGGTGGCAGATCCAGCTCGGATCTCATGTTACTGTGGCTGTGGTGTAGGCCGGCAGCTGTAGCTCTGATTCGACCCCTAGCCTGGGAACTGCCTTATGTGTGGGTGTGGGAGTAGGAAGGAAAGGAAGGAAGAAAGAAAGGAAGGAAGGAAGGAAGGAAGGAAGGAAGGAAGGAAGGAAGGGAGGAAAAACGAGGCAGAGAGTTTGATTAATCAGCTCAAGGCTACTTTACAGAGGGTGGGCCTGTCCTCTAGTCCATGCAGCCTGGCTTTAGTGCCCTCTCAGCACCCTGACTCCTGCACCCCATCCTTTCCACACCCCTGACCTCACGTGCACCAGAGCTGCTTCTACCTGGACTTCAGCTCCTCCAACAGACTCAGCTTTCTGATCACTGCAGGGCATCCTCCTTGTGGACACTCGCTCCTCTGCCTCTGTGAGCTCCTTGGCTCGAGTTGTCTGAATAGGACAAGCCAAGCTCCACTCCAGCCCCTGGAGACTGTCCTTGGCTGGACTGGTCCCTGTCATGGTTGCCCAGGCTTCCGACATGGGGTTCAGAGACAGATTATCAGGGGGTACACGGAGGGACCTGGGGGCAGGTCTGGGAAAAGGATTCAGGCTGGGGAAGGGAGAGGAACTTGGTGGTACTGGCCTTCTATGACCAAGCCCATGACTTGGGGGGGGGCAGGGGCACAGGGTTTAGAATGAATGAGCATTTCAGCAAAGTTTGTGCTGAGCAAGACTGTGGCCCATAGATCTGAGATGCACCCAGAGTGCAGATTTCAGTGTGCAGTAGATGGCAATAAAACACTGGGCATTGTATTTGCACAAGAGGATCGGGGAGGGACCGGGAGGCAAACACAACCCCCCATGCACAGGCCTCTTTCCTCAGGAGGCTGAGATGAGAGTTCTCTCTGTCCAGCAAAGGAAACAGGAAGTTATTAACACACCAGCTGACCACCTACTCTGCCATGTACCAATGGGGGCAAGTTCCTTAATCTGTTCAAGTCCCTTTTTCCTCTGCTTCTGCAGTACCTACCTCTCTGGGGTATTCTGAGCATGAAGCTGGGTGACTTTTTGTTTGTTTGTTTTATCTTTTTACTGGCACATTGAGGTTCCCAGGCTAGGAGTCTAATCAGAGCTGTAGCTGCCAGCCTATGCCACAGCCACAGCAACGTGGGATCCTAACTGCATCTGCAACATACACTGCAGCTCATGGCAATGCCAGATCCTTAACCCACTGTGCGAGGCCAGGGATTGAACCCACAACCTCATGGTTCCTAGTCAGATTCGTTAACCGCTGAGCCAAGACAGGAATTCCCAAAGCTGGGTGACTTTTAATGCCACTGCGTTTTGGGATAGGCTGCACTCTCTGCAGCAGTATCCAGGGGGCCAGTGCCACACAGAAAGAGATGACATGCATCTAAGGAGCAAAGAGTGATGGCTTCAGGAAGGGGTCAATCTAGAGGCTCAGACTGTTTCATCAGGGTTATGTTTCTCTCTGTCTCCAAAGTGTCTTTTCCTTCATCTCTTTTCATCATCAGAGTCTTGGTATATAAAGACAAAAGTTTCCACTAATTGTTCAGATGTATACCCTTCCAAGTTTGGAGAAAAGAGACATTTTCCTTCCCAATATCTGCAGGGAAAAAAAAAAAAAATCCCTGGCCTTTGGTCTGCTTGGCAGGAATCGGGTCATGTGCCCATGCTCGACCAATCATGGGGGATTGGAGTGCTCATTCTGCTGTCTGGGAAAAGGTTAACCTCCCCCGCAAATGGGAACTGAGAAAGGGAAAGACTGATTCTATCAAGGGATGCTGGAGCGCCGTTGTCAGAAAAATGGACAAGAGATGCTGGGAAAACAAAGGAGCACACGTGAACCCCAATCATTCTTACCCAGGCTGGGTTCTGAGTTTGGGTTTGGTCCAAGGGTTAAATCTCGCAGAAGAATTTGGCATTGAAGAAACTGCTGCTGCATGGTGGAGACCCACGTGAAAACACATCAGTGTGATGGAGTCTTGCAGGTGCTGTGTGCGTGCGGGGGTGAGGGAGGTGGAAAGGCTGTGTGACCTGGGGTGGGTGTCCCCCTGTAATGAAAAGTTCTAGCTTATGGGTGGAAAGCTGAGGGCACATCTTTCACTGCCGAGCTCACTGGTGTGGGTGCTGGAGGAGACCCGGTATGGCTTCCACAGCAGCGGGAATCACTGTGGCTGTATTGAGAAGGATGGTTCAGGGAATCACCTACGAGCAGGGGAAAATGAATTTCCCTTTTACAAGCTCCCCCAATAATAAAATAAATCAGCTGGATTATTCAGTGATGAAGTGCTCTGCTCTCTGACCCAAAGGCTTCACAAGTTATTACTGGCTAACGACAGTGTGTTAATGGGCTTGGGTCTAGGAACATCAAACCATACAGGTCCTGGGGGAGTCAAGTCATAGAAAAGAGGGGGTTCATGGCAAGCATGAACTATTAGTTCTGCTCTGAATATCACCACCATTACTGCAGGGCTTTTCTGAAATCTCCACCTGCCAGCATCTCAATCCTCATCAACTGTCCAGGAAAATCACTGTGACAGGTGCTAATTGGTGATTATAGGAAAGAATATCTGTGGACTGTGCTCCAGGTGCTAACCGGTCTTAAGGACAGCCTTCCCCGGAGGGAGCTACTTCTCAGGTCAAAATGCTGGCTTCTGCAGGAAGTGGTCTTGATCGCCTCTTCTGCCTGATCAATCCCCCTTCCTCCAACCCCCCTCCTCAAGGCTCCATTCAAACAGACCCTGAATACAACTTCTGATTCCTCCACCCCCAGCTTCGTCTTTGAAAAAACAGAAAGCTTGCTTCAGTTTCCAGCTCTATGAAACTCTATAACTTAGTTCCCCTGGTATTTTTCTTGATTTACTTTCCTTCAACCCCAATTTGGGGTAATGATTGAACTGACCTCAGAGAGTGGTTTCCATGGAATCACTGATGTTGATGTCAAAAGCCAGCACCTACTGGGAACACAGAGTTAGGTGTTCAGTCCACTCCACCCCCCATTCAGCCCTCTCCTTTCCTTTCTTTCTGATGGTCACAGTCACTCCCAACTAGATTATGAATTACAAAAGGCAACACAAAGACAGGGTGTTGTTAATATCATTACTTATTCTTTCCTCAAATCAAATACTCATTAAGTAATTATTAAGTAGTATGAATGTCCATTTCAGTCATGCTTGTCTTCAGCCCTGCTAACTTCTCTCTTTCTCAGCTCACCCTGTTCACAGGTGTTGACTTTCCTTGTTCTGTTCTAGGCAACCCTTAGGGGGTGTCCCTCTGTTCTACCTTAACTTCTTCAGTTGTGGTACACCTGTTGCCATCCTCCCCCTGAGGTGTTTCCATGCCCTGTGGCCCCTCTTGGGTTGGAACGTCCCTGCACTTTAAGGGTGCTTCTTGATGAGGTCATTGACCATGCAGATGATGGAGGGAGAGCAGTGCTAGTTGGTAGGAGGAGTAAATGGAAGCTACCAAAGACCTCTGAAGAAGGGAAGTTGAGATGATAATTCCAGGGAAGTGTGGGATTTTGGAGAAACGGGTGAGTTCACAGGGGCACAGGACTGAATCCTGGAAAGAGCAGCATCTGGGACCAAGGGAATTATAAAGACAGGACATTCATTTTTTTTATGGCTGCACCTTGGCACGTGGAAGTCCTTAGGCCTGGGATTGAGTTTGAACTGCAGCAGTGACCTACACCACACCTTCGGCAACACCTGATTCTTTACCTCACTGTACCAGTTGGGAATTGAAACCATGCCTCCACAGTGACCCGAGCCACTGCAGTCAGATTTTTTTTTTTTTTTTGCTGTTTTGCTTTTGCACTGCAGCCCGTGGAAGTTCCCAGGCTAGGGGGTTGAATCAGAGTTGCAGTTGTTGGCCTACACCATAGCCACAGCAATGCAGGATTTGAGCCACGTCTTCCACCTACACCACAGCTCACAGCAATGCCAGATCTTTAACCTACTAAGTGAGGCCTGGGATTGAACCCACATCCTCATGGATCCTAGTTGGGGTTGTTAACTGCTAAGCCATGAAGGGAGCTCCCTGCAGTCAGATAGATTTTTAACCCACTGTGCCATAGTAGGAACTAAGACAGGGAATTCTTCATACAGCATGCTGTTATTCTTCCAGATCAGGAGACTACTTTTTAAATTTGGAAAGTATATATTTAAAGCCTTCGAAATACATGTATATTTATATGTATAAATGTATGTATATAAAAACATACTTCTGATGTCAGAAAAGGTACCAGGAATTAGGGTTATAACCACATGCTTGATCACAATCTGACTTATTGATCATCAACCAGATGCCATCAGTTCTATTTCTTGAAGGTATTCTTATTTGGTATTTTAAATTTTATTTTCTTCTTTTTACAGCCTCACCTGCAGCATATGGAAGTTCCCAGACTAGGGGTAGAATAGGAGTTGCAGCTATGGGCCTATTCCACAGCCACAGCAACGTGGGATCCAGGCCACATCTGTGAGCTATGTGGCAGCTTACGCCAACACTGGGTCCTTAACCCACTGAGTGAGGCCAAGTATTGAACTTGAATCCTCATGGATGCTAGTTGGGTTCTTAACCCATAGAGCCACTATGGGAAGTCCTCATCTGGCTTATGAACCTCCAAATACTCATGTAAGTTTATGCTGTCCATCAACCCTGCATTCTCACTTCTAGCCTCAGCCTTCTTTTTCTTCTTCCCCCAAGAATATTTCTTTCTGAGAAAACAAAGCCTTGTCTTGTGCTCACGGTTCTAGACATTCCAAAGCATTAAGTCCTCCCAAGAAAGCTACCAATTCTGTACTACCCCGCCCTCCAGATAATGCTCTGATCTGCTTCTGCTACATCTCCTCCTTCAACCGCCTTCCTTCCAGCTCTACCCCCAGCCTGGCATTGACTTTCTGGAGTCATGGGTGAGTCTCAGCCCTCTCCAATATGCAGATAATGATACAGTCATTGCAGTTTTTATAGAAACCAAACATTTTTGCAGAGCTCATACTATGTACTACATCAGTAGCACACAACAAACTTACGAGGTATGTGTGTGAGCCTTATTTGACATTTATGAAAGTTAAAAAATCAGAAAGAGCGACTTAATTTTTGTCTGAAGTTACACAGTGTTATTAGTTATTTCAAGAAACTGAGGAGCTGAAATTCAAAAGTCTATCCATTAGATTCTGCACAAACTATCTCAGCACACAGTGGCTTTGAACAAGAATTAATTTAGTCCAGGTGTTCCCGTTGTGGCTCAGCAGTAAAGAACACAACTAGTATCCATGAGGACTTGGGTTTGATCCCTGGCCCCACTCAGTGGGTTAAGGATCTGGTGTTGCTGTGAGCTGTGGTGTAGGTTGCAGACATGGCTCGGATCCCACATTGCTGTGGCTGTGGTGTAGGCTGGCAGCTGTAGCACTGATTTGACCCCTAGCCTGAGAACTTCCATGTGCCCCAAGTGCGCCCCCCCCCAAAAAAAAAGAATTTATTTAGCTTCTAACTATGTGTTTTTGCTAGAGTTTTGATCTGGGTTAGAGAGTGGTTCTGCTTCCTTGAGTAGATTCTTACTCTAGACTCTTAGCTTTGTCTTCTCAGAAAGTTTTCCTTTAATGTAAAAAATAATCCATGTCACAACTGGGTAACTTTTTCAGCCCACATCCTGCCTATGCACATTAGGGCACAGGGGTGTTCTGGCATTTCAAGCAACCTCAGTTTTTTTTGTTTAAGGTAGTGGTCTTTTTGCTGTTACAACTCCTTAAAAATATCATAGGCTTTCTATTCATAAAATTATACTTGTGAACTGAGAATGCCCCCTGATGTATCAGTAAACAAAGGATGTTGCAGACATTAAGCCATCACTTCACAGCCACTATCTAGCCATTACCTGCTGCAGCTGCCCTGATGGTGCACTTGAGGGGACTCAGGATGAGAAAGCATAGGATGCTGGCCCCAGAGAGCTGAGGTACACATCAAAGGGGTGATTTCAGTAAGCCATGTCTGCAACTATAGATATATAGTGTATTCTTGTATCTTTGGCACACATAGCAAAACCCTAAATTCTTTAACTTGAGATGTCTTGAGATAACTTGAGCTATTTCTCTAATTAACAGTAATCTTTTAATGCTCTGACTACCTGCACTTTGTTTCAAAATTTCCTATATATCCTGGTTCCTCCCTCACCTCTTTGGAACAGTATTTCAGAAGTATCTGAGATGCTATGTCTTGGGCTTAAGTCCGCAGATTTATCCATCAAATGAAACATTCTTTTCAACTTTTAGGTTTTGCATTTTTTTTCAGTCCATACACTCCAATCCACACACTGAACTCCACATCCACAGTTGTTGAGGGCACACTTCCCTCTTGTAGCCTTTATTACAAATAGTTATTTGGGGACTAGGTTTCTATAAGAACAGACCCTTAAGATGCACAGGAACCTTTTTGTTTTACTGAAAGAATCTACAACTGGACCTTGGTCAATCTTTCAGAAGCCTTAACAGAGGAACCTATAGCCACATTGTATTTTTTTTTTTTTTTTATGGATACTCCTGTGGCATATGGAAGTTCCCAGGATAGGACTTGAATTGGAGCTGTGGCTGCTGGCCTACGCCACAGCCATAGCACCACTGGATCCTTAAGCCACCGAGCGAGGCCAGGGATTGAACTTGCATCCTCACCAACACTAGAAATGAGAACTGTTTCCCACTTGGGGACTAGGAATGAGAACAATCTTATATTCCAACCCAGTGAGTGTGGGTTCCTCTGTGTGTTCTTGAGCTTGTGTGTGCCATCTCAACTGTTTTGTGTTTAGCTGCTCTCTCTTACAAGACTTTATCAACATCACCGCACCCAGCTAACACTAAAACATTCTGTCTGGAGAGCTCCTCAACCAGAGCAAAAGTCATAAATATATGCTCCATCCTCATTTTACTCCAGGAAACTTTGCAAACTGCTTATTATGCAAAAGGTGTCAGCATTTTTCTAGATGCTATGGAAGTTTCCCCATCAGTTTACTGGCCTGCACTGGAGGTTTGCTTCCCTGGCTAAGGTTTCCCCACTGCTTTTCCTGTCTCCTTCCACTGCCCAGTGACAAAGTCAATGCCCTGTGTTTGATATTTTTTTAAATTGAGGTATAGTTCATTTATAATGTTTTGTTAGTTTCAGGTATACAGCAATGTGATTCAGTTTATACATGTATATATATACACACACACACACACACACATATATATACACACACACACTTTAAAGTTCTTTTCCAGTATAGGTTATTATAAGATATTGCATATAGTTCCCTGTGCCATAAAGTAGGTCCTTTTTGGTTACCTATTTTATATATAGTAATGTGTGTAGGTTAGTTCCAACCTCCTAATTTATCCCTCCCCCATCCCCTTTGGTAACCCTAAATTTGTTTTATAGGTCTGTGAGTCTATTTCTGTTTTATAAGCAATTTCATTTGTATCGGATTTTTTTTTTTTTAGATTCCATGTATAAGCAATATTATATGATATTTGTCTTTGTCTGACTTACTTCACTTAGTATGATCATATTCTAGGCCCATACATGTTGCTGCAAATGGCTTTACTTCATTCTTTTTAATGGCTGTTTGGGTTTAAGGGTAGCACCCCACTTCTAGGTAAGTGCCTCTGTATCAGTTCCCTTTTGCTGCATTACAATGCACCCCAAAATGCAGTGGCTTAAAACAATAACCATGTCCTTAGTTGATATTCTGCTATTTCCTGGGATGTTTCCTGGTTCTCTCATGTGTCTATGGTGAGATGGAAGGTTGGTCAGTGAGATGGAAGGTTGGTCAGTGATTGGATGGTCTAGGGTGGCTTCATAGGTTTGGCATTTGGCTGAAACAATGAGGTGACAGGGTACCACATCCAGCATCCTCTGCAGGTTTCCCCAGGCCTCTTCACTTGGTGGTAGTGGGATATTTAGGTATCTCCAGGAGCAAGAGGATAAACCTCACCAAGAAATTCATTGTTCATGCCTCTTCTTATATCACAGCTGGTGATCCATTGGCCAAAGCCAGCCATGTGGCTAACCCACATTCAAATGAGGGAGACACAAACTTTACCTCCTTATAGCATGGCAAAATGCGGTCAGTTTGTTGATGTACAACAAAACTTTAGTTGATCTGAGTTAACAGTCTAGCATGTGATCACTGTTCTGCATGGCCTCAAGTTAAATATTTCACTAAAATCCACATAGCCAATACAAAAGAAAGAATTTATATTTTAACTACTAGTATTCATATCCAATTAAAAGTAAAATATAGTTCTCTGTGTTAGATCATGAAAATTGCATAATGATTAGGGCAGTTAGATATTTTGGAGAATGTGAGAAGAAAGTTTTCTCATTGCTACAGGACTAAGCTTCCATACTCTGCTCTAAATCAGATGTCAAGAGAAAAAGAAGGAGATTGGGAGGGCGATTATAGGTATCAATTTGATGGGTAAAAATAAAAGACTCTAGATGGCTCATCTCTAGGCACATGAAGATAGGTTTAAATTCTTTCAAAGGGTTAGAAGGGCCCATACATTCCAGAAAAATGTAGCAGGATTTCTTGCTTCACTTAATTTCAATTTAGTAGGAATAGCACTTCACACCTTACTCACCCTTGGCAGTTCACACAGCACCTCCTTTCCTTTAATTTACTTAACTTAAACATTGCCTGGGCAGTCATGATGCACATCATTATCTGCATATTGGAGAGGGCTGAGACTCACCCATGACTCCAGAAAGTCAATGCCAGGCTGGGGGAAGAGCTGGAAGGAAGGCGGTTGAAGGAGGAGATGTAGCAGAAGCAGATCAGAGCATTATCTGGAGGGCGGGGTAGTACAGAATTGGTAGCTTTCTTGGGAGGACTTAATGCTTTGGAATGTCTAGAACCATGAGCACAAGACAAGGCTTTGTTTTCTCAGAAAGAAATATTCTTGGGGGAAGAAGAAAAAGAAGGCTGAGGCTAGAAGTGAGAATGCAGGGTTGATGGACGGCATAAACTTACATGAGTATTTGGAGGTTCATAAGCAAGTTGGCTAAAACAAGGAGGCAACTGGTTTCAGAGCCAGAATTCTGAATTCCTTTAAAAGAGAATGTTGTTGCTTAGAGGATATGTTAGAACAAAGTAGGGGATAAATTTTATACAAGCAAATGAGGTATTTAAATCAGTAGAGAGGTTATTTATGTATAACAACGGAAAGGTGGAATACTATAGAACGGCAAAACGTTGTACTAAGGTTTAGTTGTACTAAGGTTTTTAAGATTAAAGTGAGAAAATGCGAAGATGCATTTCGCATCAGACTTTAAGTGCCTCACGCATTTCTGGATAGTTTTATTTACTTATTTTATCCATTCAATAAATATTTATTAAATGCCTATTATATGACAAGAAATTTTGTTAAGCATCAAGAATATATAGATGAAAAGGATCCCCATACTCAAATAGCTTAGCCAGCACTCTCCAATGGAACACTACATAGCATCTATTGCAAGGCACATACATGCTTTCTGGTAATTCCTAGTCAGTCAGAGCCCATCTCAAGTCAAACTAGCTGTAGTTCAGATGCTCAAGAGCCACATCGGGCTACTGGCCACAATTTGGACAGCAGAGGTCCGACAGGGAGATGGATGCAAACAATTACTATGTACTATTAACACTCTTTTCTGCCATTTTTAAAAGTTTTATTGACTTATAGTTGGTTGACAATGTTATGATAATTTCTTCTGTACAACAAAGTGATTCAGTTATACATGCACACAAATCCATTCTTTTTCAGATTCTTTTCCCACAATACATTATCACAGAATATTGGGTAGAGGTCTCTGTGCTATGCAACAGGTCCCTGTTGGCCAGTCATTCCATATACCTCAGCGTGCATATGCCAATCCCACACCCTCAGTCCATACCTCCCACCCCCGCCTGTCCCTTTTGGTAACTGTAAGTTTGTTTTCAAAGCCTGTGTGTCTGTTTCTATTCTGAAATTTAGTTCATTTGTGATGCAGATTTTACAAGGTGAAATGAATGGAGACTTAGGCCTTAAACTCTTAGATTATGCAGAATGGGTTTAAGCCACAGTTTCCTAGAGTGTTCTTTTTTATATCTAGATTGGAAAAAAATGAACCATTCCATCTTTTAATAAAAACAAGAAATGCTTCATGCTACACCCCCTCTTTGGAATTCAAATGCACATGAGTATATTAAAGGCTCTGAGAAGTCTGCGGTATGTTTAACCCCAAATTTCCTCACAGTTATTGACAAATTCCTTCACGTATTTTTAAAAAATTATGTCAAACTATAAGAAACTAACAAACTATAAGAAACACTTTGAGAAAAGCCTACTTGAATAATAGCAACTCTATTTAATAAAATTTTGTTGGTTAACTGAGGGTTCAATTTTAATTCTGGCCAATATTTTTTTCCCCGCTAAGATTAGACATCTAATTTGATTTTCCTGCCACTGGCAAGTCTAGCGAACCTTCTGGGAGTCTATGCATAGAACCCAGCTTTTTTTTTTTTTTCCCTCTGAAATGTCATTTCTCTCTTTCTCAATGCCCCTAGAAACATTCTCTGCTATTTTCAAGATCCAGTCCAAATATCACACTTCCTGAAATGCTTTTCCTGACTCTGCATCCTGGAGGTGAAGTTCTCTGTGTATGCAGAGCAGTTGCTACAACCACCTCGATGTAGCTTACCCTGCTTCCTGCAGGACAGGGGTCCAGCCTTGCCTGTCTAGCCTGTCTCTGTACCCCCAGGTCCTGGCACAGTTGGAGGCATATACTAGGTGTGCTCTAAATTTGTTATATTTTGCCCCACCTACTACCTACATGCCATAAATGAGGGGTAGTAAGCTAGGATTTCCACCTCCCAATTTTGCTGAGATATTATTGATATATAACATGTATTAAGTTCAAACGGGACAATATGATGATTAGATACATGTATACATTGCATAATGGTTACCACGATGAGGGTAGTTAACATTTCCATCCTTCAGGTAGGTATGATATGTGCGTGTCTGTGTGTGTGTGTGTGCATGTGTGTTCATCTGTGTCTGTGTGTCTGTGTGTATATGCATATGTGTATATGCACGTGTGTCTGTGTGTGCATCTGTGTGTGTATGTGTATGTGTGTGTGTGTGGTGATAGCATTTAAGATCAACTATAAACACTTTTAAGTATATGATACTGTGTTGCTAACTAGAGTCCCCCTGCTGGGTCTCAGATTCTCAGATTCTCAGATCTTATTTATCTCATAGCTAGGACTTTGTAATTTTACCAGTGTCTCCCCAGTTCCCCAACCCCAGCCTGTGGAAACCACTATTCTGCTATTTCTGTGGTTTGTTAGATTTAGGTTTTTTTTAATTATCAGAAATGGCCCCGCTCCTTGCCCTTTCAGTGCACTTTCCAGGCCATGCAGGGGTCAGGTGAGGCCCCTCCCCCACCTTGTTGCCTGGCCTCAGACCCTCTAATGAACCTCCTGGCAAAGCCTGGACTTACTTAGTTCTGGCTCTGCTTTGCAGGGCTAGCCCTGGGGAGGAACAGCTAAGACTTCATGCCTTGCTTAGACCTTGGTCAAAAACTACATATAGAACTATTGTATGACCCAGCAATCTCACTCTGGGCACATACTTGGAAAAAATCATAAGTAGAAAAGATTCATGAACCCCAATGTTCACTGTAGCACTATTCACAATAGCCAAGACATGGAAACAACCTAAATGTCCAACTACAAAGGGATGGATAAAGAAGAGGTGGTACATATACACAATGGAATATTACTCAGTCATAAAAAAGAATGAAATAATGCCATTTGCAGCAACATGGATGGACCTAGAAATGATCATACTGAGTGAAGTAAGTCAGAAAGGGAAAGATGAATATAACTAATAAGTGGAATCTAATAAAAATGATACAAAAGAACTTATTCATAAAACAGAAACAGGCTCAAAGATTTTGAAACCAAACTTATCGTTACCAAAGGGGAAACAGTGGGGGGGAGGGATAAATTAGAAGTTTGGTATTAACATGTACATCTCCTATATAAAGAATAGATATGTAACAAGGACCTACTCTATAAGACAGGGAAATCTGCTCAACACTCTGTAATAACCTATATGGGAAAAGAATCTGAAAAGGAGTGGATATGTATATACGTGTAACTGATACTATTGCCTGTACACCTGAAATAACACAACAGTGTAAATCACTCATATTCTAATTAAAGAAAAAAGAGTCAACAGGCTGACCCCGCAGCCCACATGCCTGAGACCCCAGTGTGTGGCTGACCTGTGCTCTTCTGCCCCAGGACACAGCTTTCCTGGGACTGTCTCATCCTCCCACTAACCCCTGTCTGCTGTGACTTGCCCAGCAAGAGAAACTGCCGGGAAGCTCACCCCTCAGTGGTGAATTCTGCAGCCCTGACTCCATTCCCGTGTCTGGAGCTCTCACTTTGTCTTCATCCTTGGAACTGTCAACAAGCTGTTTCAGAGCCTATGCCCTTGGGTGCTGTTGGTCTTCTGCCTTTACTTTGCTGTCCTCTGGGTCTTTTCTGGACTCTCTCAGGTCTCCTCATCTCATCCCACCATGTCCACTGCATGTATTGGGGTTACCACTCTTGTCCTTTTGGCGTGAGGTGAACGTTGTAGAACAAATGCCTTTTTTTCTTTTGTCTGTTTTCATGCAGTAGACCTGGCTTAGGGAACAGTGCCTTCCAGCCCTGTTGAGCAGATTCCAATCAAAAAAAAAAATCAGGAGGTAAACAAGTCCAGTCATTTTTCTGCTTCGTATGCCCAACTTCATCACAAACAGGGCCAGGGATCTTTGGATGCTTGGACTTCTTTGGTTGCTAAAAGTTGTGCATTATTGCTTCAGAGATGCATGGTAAAATGTTACTCTTTGGACCACAATGCTGTGGGAATGAGTATTCTTTAATTTACAGCCTTTCCTACATAGGCCTTACAGACCTGAAAAATTAATTACCAATTGCCTTCATTCAACAAAACGAGGTAGAGAAGGGAAGACAACCTAACACAGAGCCAGGTCCCTTCTGCTTAGAGACGTTTAAAGTCCAGGGAGAGTGGGAAGACCATGCTTCTTCCAGTTGGGTCTCACTGCTCTGCCTTCGGATCTGAAGTGGGGCCAGAGTGCTGTCCATTCTGGTGAGAAGGGGAGGCCTTCCAACTCTCCCTAACTGGCCTTGGGCCGTGGGCAAGCTCTTACCTCTTTCAGGCTCGGTCTGCCCCTGTGCAGCATATGTGGGATTAGTATCTGCTTTGTGAGGTTCCAATGGGAATGAAATGTGGAAGTTATATAACGACTCTAGCTAGAGGGGGTCCCAAGAGGTTTCACCATCACTTCTTGTCCCCATCCTGCCATGCTTGTTTCAACATGGAGCCTGCTGAGCTTGAGGGTCCTTTCCCCCTACTCTCTCAGCTCCTCACCACTGCCTCTACTCCTGCTGATTGTGACATTAGGGACCAGGAAACCCCAATGTCCACATCCCAGCCAATCTGTGTTTTCCCCACATTTTCCCTGAACCTCATTGCCTGTGTTAATTCTTTTTTCTTTTTCTATTCTGTTGTTGTTGTTGTTGTCTTTTTAGGGCCACACCTGCAGCATATGGAAGTTCCCCGGCTAGGGGTTGAATTAGAACTGCAGCTGAGGCCTACAGACACAGAAATACCAGATCTGAGCCACATTTGCAACCTACACTGCAGCTTATAACAATGGGATCCTTAACCCACTGAGTGAGGCCAGGGATTGAACCTGCATCTTCATGGACCCTGTGTAGGGTTTTAACCTGCTGGGAACTGCAATTCATTGCTTGAGGACCTTGTCACTGGAAAATGACCTCCAGCTCCAGTGCGCTCATGTGTGCATGTACACACCAAGGTCAAAGTTCCACTCTGGAACTGGAAGATAGCTCAGAGATAATTTTACCCACTCTCTCTCGTTAGACAAATGGGGAGTGAGGCACAGGAAGGGTGGGAGTTGCTGCAGGATTTGCAGGTAGGAGATATGTCCCTGACATGCTCTGCATTGTCCTCAGAGCATGGACTTTTTCTACAGAAAGTCCAAGGCTCTAAACCTAGTTCTGCTGTTTCCTAAATGTGATGGCCACCAAGCTGCTATGTTCCTTAACCTGTTTTCTCATCTATAAAACTGGCATCATGGTCACTGGCTTGGGTATCAAAATGACTGTGCACTTTTGGGACACCCAGGTGACTCAGGCTCCCCACTCAGATGATTATGAGAATCTTTCTCCATTTTCACCCTCCTTCCTGCTGGGATGACTCCAGCCACAATGGGAACTCAAATTTTGTTACCTATAACTAGACAGTGGGGAGAGGGCTGGGCTGAAAAGTTCTGTGAGAGAGGAACAATTTCTGAGTTTAGGTTTTGTTATGTTTTGATTTCCTAAAGCCTTGCAATGGTGTTTACATATTCAGAAAATCAAATCAAATCAATAAGAATGAAAAGAAGACTAAAACTGAAAGAAAGCTGAAATAAATGAATTTAATTATATTTCAAATGTATACCCTACACACACTTTGAGGTGTAAGAAAGCAAGCAAGAAAAGAACTAATTCTAATAGCTGATGGTGACAGTATCTTTCTCTATACCCATAGTCTGGGGTAGGATGGCATGTGTTTTGGTGTCTGTGTATGGAGGGAAGGGGCAATATACAAACATTCTGAACTCTTGAGTAGGTTTTGTTTAGTTTTATTAGCATAATTCTGGAGCTAATTTAGATGTGATGTAGGATTGAATAAATAAGTAAATATGTTGAGACTGATGGGAGCCAATATACTTCTTATAGGGCCTACTAATATGGGATGGGAGGTGGATTAGAACTGAGGTATTGGTGTGAACTCAAGATTTCTAAAATATGTATATCATGTGCATATGTATACTTATGTACACATGCATGTACATAAATGTGTACATGTGCCCATACGCATACTTGTATGTATGTACATTTTATTTTATTTTTATTTTTTTTTGCTTTTTTAGGGCTGCACCTATGGCATATGCAAGTTCCCAGGCTAGGGGTCGAATTAGAGCAACAGCTGCCAGCCTACACCACAACCACAGCAACACGGGATCTGAGCTACATCTGTGACCTATACCACAGCTCACGGCAATGCCAGATCCTTAACCCACTGAGCAAGGTCAGAGATAGAACCTGTATCTTCATTGATCCTACTTGGGTTTGTTAACTGCTGAGTCATGAAGGGAACTCCCTGTATATGCATTTTAATGTGATGAAAGTGTAGCTATTTCCTATCTCTGTCTCCTGAAAGAGCCAGAAGCAATGCCATCTTCATAGCAATAAGCACACTTAATACTCAGATCTGCATTAAAATGCAGACGAGAAATGGCTGATTTCAAGGTTGGGCAGGGTGTGTTCAGGTCGAGCCTCAGAAATAAAAAGATGAGCTTGGAACATTTTGCATGCCAGAGAGTACGAACCATTTTTTTTTTAAATGATGGAGGCATGTTACAAGCACTTAGAAGGGATTTATATAGGGCAAATACAGGACAATTTGAGAATCAAATATTTCAGTGTAGTAATGAATTAGAAATCATTTAAAATAGGAATTGATGAGTCAATATTTAAGATAGAATGAAAGACCATATAAATAAATAGTGGAAAGGAATTACAGTAGGATGCTGATGGCCATCTAGGAAATGCAGAAATAGTGCTATAGGTAGGTAGATAGATAGATAATAGTAGATAAGAAACAGATAAAACAGATGAAAAAGCAAATTAGGTGAAAAGTTAATTGGTCAGTCTGCGTAAATGGGTATTTTTCATGCTGCTTTTATCTTTGCAATGTTCAAAAAATTTTTAAATTAATTTTTTTTTTTTGCTTTTTAGGGCCACACCTATGGCATATGCAAGTTCCCAGGCTAGGGGTTGAGTTGGAGCTACAGTTGCCGGCCTTTGCCACAGCCACAGCAAGGCTGAGTCTGTGACCTATACCACAACTCATGGCAACACCAGATCCTTAAACCACTGAGTAAAGTCAAGGATAGAACCCTCATCCTCATGGATACTAGATGGGCTCTTTACCGCTGAGCCACAATGGTAAATTCCTGCATTTTTTTTCTTTAAATTCAAATACTTTTCAAATAAAAGTAAAAATAGTGTTTTTGATTTGGTTGTGTGGGAAAACAGGACCTTGACTCCTGTGCAGGGTTCATGATGAAGTGGAGCCAAGCTGGCAGGAAGCCCCAGGGGAAGGGAGAATGAAGACAAACTTCCGGTTTGTCGCATCTGTCCCCCCCCCATCCCCCATGCCCCCGCCGTCACAGCTCCCTCTCTTATAGAAACATCATGCAAAGTAATGAGTCCGTATTTTCCAGCTCTGAAATCTCTTTGAGTCACAGTATAAATGTCAGAAATAATCCCATGCTTAATAAATCAAATCTATTCCAGCACTAAATTATGTCCTTTTGTGCTCAGAAATACTTTAGGGGAAGAGCAATCATCAGACAATTCACTGTTTGCTTTTGATTTAAGTGCAGCTTCAGACCGAATAGGACCCTCAACAGCTGGGGACAGCCTGGCCTTGGAGGATGCTGGAGGTGAGCTATCAAATGCCATGATGCCTGGAGGGCGCTTTAGGACAAGAAGCTGGGACCTTCTAGCAGTCAAGGTCGTTCTTGCCAATAGAATGTTCTTCATTCCCACATGGTTCTCCTCACTCAACAGAGGAGAAGCTCATCAAGAAAGACAAATAATACAGACATCACTTTGGGTGTTCTGACATTTCTTTTGCACTGCATCTCAAACATCTCAAGATTTTTTTTTTTTTTTTTAGGTTATAGAAGAGATGGTTTGTATAAAAAAGTTTAAAATTATTTTGAACAAATTTAGAACCTAAAGAAGATACGTCCTTGTATCCCCCTTTTGTTCTCTCCTCTTCCTCTATGGGTGTGTACACATCTGTATAATACATACTACTACATGCATGCATGTCTGCATACACACGTGTGTGCGTATGTATGTGTATAAAGTTCCCTGACACTTCTACTGAAATGAACACTCTGTCCTGCAGGGTCAGCCTTTACTCCTTAGGTGAAGAGGGGTGTGCAAAATGCCTTGAAGAGTATCTCATCTTAGCTGGGCTGAACAAGGGGCCCCCAACTTGAGCAAACACGAGCACGAAATAATGCCTTCCTGAAAATACCATACGTCACTCACACACATCAACAAACCCTGGGGAGGGGGGGGAGCTAATAAGGATTAAACTAACAGTTGGTTACTCTCTGCTCAATAATTCAAAAGCAAAATTAGACTCTGTCCACATGGTAGATTAGGACAAAGCCTGCTGTCATCCCCACATTTCCCTCTCCCTCTATAGGGTTATCCCTAGAATTTTTATATCAAACAAATGGCTAAACTTCTCTCACTTCACAATTTTAATAAAGCAGTATTGGTTCAACAGATTCAATGTATAATTAAAGTAAACCTCTCTGCTTTATCCATTTTAGTTGAACTACGAGGTGGGGAGGAACTAGGGCTTCATTTAAAAAAATCAGCTTTCCAAAATCCAAACCAGTCAGACTTCTGAGATGAAGGATGATTTGGGGCTTTCCTAATAAATCCTATTTTTATCAGCCGACTTGCCTTGGAGTTTAAGTCCTAACTAAAGCCAAGCAGCTTTGCCTTAACATGATAATACCCTTGAAAGCTACTTAAATTCACATGGATGTTGCTTCTACATGAAAGGGCTCAGGTCTGCCACACATTCGACCAATACTTGGTGTGTGCCTATGATGTCTAACACATCTGTTAGCCAATGAGGAGCAGGGACCAGACAATATCTGCTTATAGGACTCCCATCTTGGTGGTGGAGACACACATGTTGACAGCTACATAACATACAGCTTAGTAAGTGAAACCTACAATCTGGATATAATCCAGATTGAACAGAAGGTGACAGGAAAGAACAGGTGTGAAAGAGGAAATTTGAGCAGATTTTCTGAAAACCTCAATGAGTCTGCTAGGTGAAGAATGTGAGGAAAAGAATTCCCAACACAGAGAACAGTATGTGAAAAGCCATAGGGTTGGGATGGGCATGGATGGCCACCTGCAGGCAGAAGTGAGCTCTGTAGCTGGAAGCAGGTTTGGGCTGGAAGGGCTGGAGAGCTGGGAAAGCTGTGCAAAGGCAGTGTTGATGGCCTCAGAGACCAGCCAAGAAGGACTATGTCTGTTCTTAACCATGCTTTTCTTTTCTGCAGTTTATGCTCTTTGGCATCTCAGGGCCTTGCTGACATGGGAGAGACTGTCCCTCCTGGGGATAGATAATCTCTAGAGATACTAAACTACTTACCTGTGAACATGCCTTTGATATGCAATCAACCATTCTCAGGTTCAAACCCCCACCTGCCTCCTCTAGCAGGCCCCTTCCCTCTACCACTCGAGGGTCAACTAGAACTGTAGGAGCTCCTGCAATGAGTCAAACAACCCAGTTCCAAACCTGCTCAGCTGCTGACCCTGCTTTCCTGTAAAAACCACAACAGAAGCTCTTGCTCTTTTCTTCTTCCTCCCTTTTGCCTCCTGACCAACAATGGTGCTTCCCAGGTGGTTTCTTAGGAAACATAGGTAACAAAAGATTGTTTCAGTCATTTCCTGGTCTGTGCCCTTCCTCATACCTGAAATAAAAATGAAATTCTAGGTACATTTAAAAACAGTGTCCTGGGAGTTCCCCCCTGTCACAGGGCTAAGAACCCAACATAGTGTCCATAATGATAGGGGTTATTCCCTGGCCTCACTCAGTGGGTTAAGGATCTAGTGTTGCCACAAGCTGTGACATAGGTTGCCGACATGGCTCAGATCTGGTGTTGCTGAGGCTGTGGAGTAAGCCCACAGCTGCAGCTCTGAATTAACCCATAGCCTGAGAACTTCCATATGCCAAGGGTGCAGCCATAAAAAGGCAAAAATAGTGCAGCAGAAGCATTAAAATATAGCTAATGATTTTTCTCCCAGGAAGGCAACTAATGACAGTTCTGAGAACTGCCTGGAGTGCAGGAAGACTGAGGCATATCACACCAATAAAAAGATCCTCTTATCATCCAAGAGCATAATGCCACTGAAGGGCTGGTAGGAGTGAGGGATGGAAAGGCTTCTGAATTTTGCATTCTTGTATCTTATTTTTGCAGTTGTTCTGTCTTCTTACTTTCCTATCACTTTCCTATCCCATCTTTTCTGGTTGTTAGCACACTTCTAAGATTACTCTCTTCTCTAATTTGCTATTTCTAAGTGGGCCTGGGCTGGGCTGCCACATACTCTGGTTTAGTAGAAGAGTATTTAAGAAAGAGTAAATGGACTGCATGATGAAGGCTGCAAGAACACTCTTGCAGACACAACCTATGAGCCAAAAGTATGGATATATCATGAGGCTCTAAATATTCAGAGGTTTGTTTGAGCTCAATTCCAGGCCTCAGAATTCTGAATATTTCAGATGGAGGAGTATAATTTGCATAAACTGAAAGGCAGAGAGATTTGGAAAGGCTGGAGTATCATCTGCAGTAGGCACCTCATTGCTCCTGGCCACAGAGGAGAAGTTTGTTGACCAGCTTCCTGTTCTGGCCATGCTTCTTATGGAACTATGTGTGTGTATGGTGCAGGACCTCATTCAGAACCTGCCCACAGAAACCAGAGTATAATGACAAAAATTAACCATGGACACAAATTATAACCTATTCTGCAGAAAGGGCCATCCATGCCATATTTCAGGCTCCAGGAACATAGAGAACAGACTTGTGGTTGCCAAAGGGGAAGGAGAAGAAGTGGGATGGATGGGGAGTTTGGGGTTAGTAGATGCAAGCTATTCCATTTAGAATGGATAAGCAATGAAGTCATACTGTATAGCACAGGGAACTATATCCAGTCTCTTGGGATAGACCATGATGGAAGAATGAGAAAAGAAATGTGAGTGTGTGTGTGTGTGTGTGTGTGTGTGTGTGTGACTAATTGTGCTGTGTAGCAGACATTGATGCAGCACTGTAAATCAACAATACTTCACAATAAAAATAAAATAAAATTGAAAGAAAAATAAAGATAAGCTAAATTAAAAAAAAAAATAACCTCCTTGCTGAGTCCAGAGACATTCTAGAAAGAGTTTCCAGGAGAGAAGCAGAGGAAAATGGGAGATGGAAAAATTCACAAAAGCATATATTCGACAGGGAGTTGATCTTCCAGAAGGAAAACTGGTGCCTGAGCCCACAAATATCGATCTCCTGCCTGAGCTTCAGTTTCCTTAACTAAGGTGAGGTTGGGAGAAATTTTATTATGACGTCAGAGGTAACTCAAAAGTACTTGGAGGCGTGAGGTCCTATTTGCAATGTGGGCTGATTTCACAGGGTGAGTGCAGCCTTCACTGATATCCGGGTAGAAAGGATCCTCCCAGTGGTGGGGTGGGCTGAACCCAATCAGGAGATGTGACCTCAGAGGAGGCCCATGTAAGGATCCATTTCTGGAATAAATACACATGAGAAATAGCCAAGAAAAAGACAGAGCTATGCATGACAGGCCAGGAAGATGT
Source organism: Phacochoerus africanus (assembly GCF_016906955.1). Taxonomy (NCBI): domain Eukaryota; kingdom Metazoa; phylum Chordata; class Mammalia; order Artiodactyla; family Suidae; genus Phacochoerus; species Phacochoerus africanus. The sequence goes on from NC_062546.1 coordinate 90,134,103, forward strand.
AGAGTGAAAATAATATACTGGGAGGTGGCTACCTGGAAGAACAGGAGAATTAGGATAAAAGGAGGAGCCAGCAAGTACACAAAGGGTGGTCCAAGCACTGACCTGTTACTCAGGATAATCACAGTTACATTTGTTTCCTTCTACTGTCTAGAAGGCTTGTGCCAGGCCTTTTGTGTATATTATATCTGGTTCTGAGAACAATCATTATTTTCTTTCCAGTAGAAGAAGATACTAAACTGAAGAGAGGCATTTGAATTTTGCCCAAGATCACACAGGTAACTTGATGAAGGAGTCAAGGCACAGTCTCTCCATAACTTTGTCCTTGACTTTCCACAAGTCTTATCTGGTGCCTCTCACTGCAGAAATGGATGTGGCTATGTAAAAATGGTACATTGGCCTGGAAGGACAGAAACCAATAGAAACATAGCCCCATTGTACTTCTCTGGGGGAATTTGCATATAGTTTTGTTAGCTAATTCACTTTCCATTTAAAAATAGTGATGGAACGGCATCCAGTTGAATACACAAAGGAATTAGGAAGGGGTAAAATGAGATTTGAATGGAGTTGGTAGGACTAGAACAAAGCAGGCAGAACTTAAATTGGGCTGAAAAGGAAAGTGAGATCCCACTTGGAAACACAAGGAGTTGATCCTTGAGGCAGATCCTTCCAGAATGAGAAGGATAACTTATCTGTAGTGGCAGGGGATGCTCTCTGCCCTGTGCTAAAGCTCTTGTGGACACTTCCTTTCTAACTATCACCATGTCCACACAGAAGGAGGTGAGCAAGCTGACTGATTAAACTATACCATATTGGACAATGATTTGTAATCAGCAAGGCTAACTATGTACTAAAAGGTAGCTGAGTTCTGGTCCCTCAGCTTAACCCTCCTTCCTTCCACTTTTGTTCCACCCAGCTGCGTGTGTAATGGACTTGTGGTCACCTGAGCAACTCAAAGATATCTTTGGCCCCAACTTGGTTCTTATTTGTGGCTAGATAAAAGCAGGTCAAGCCTAAGATTTAGGGATGTCGATCTGCAGGACCAGGGCAGTAGAAGTCCTAGCTCTAACTTCTATGCTCCCATCCTACTCTCACCCATCCATGCAGAAGGGTTTCCTGGTCTGCTCTGCCTCACGTACACAGCACAGTCACTACTCTGGCCTCTGATACCTTCCTCTCACACTGCATCCCTTACTTAAAAAAAAAAGACAAAATAAGGATGTTCTTGTGATCTACTGTAATTAAGTTGCCTTATGGCATCTTGGGTTAACCATCTTGGTTCTGTATTGACTTCAGGGCTTTGTGATGCTGAGTCTGTTCTCTGGACCTCCCAATATCCTCCCACCCCAATGGTCACTTCCCACAGTATTAACTGAGAGAAAGGTGGTCAAATATAGCCCGTCATCCTAAAACTAGTTGCGTGCAGTCATACTGCACAGAACCTTCATCCCGTGATGTGTCCCAGTTCTTTCTGCTATTCGCTCCAAGGAACATTCTGTCCCCAAAGGGCAGCACTGAAGTCACAGTTTGATGAAACTTGTGGAGAACAAGTAGGTCTCTTCTTTGCACTGGAGCTACTTTGATATTTTCTTTCTGGAGGATGCTTTATGAATGAATGCATCAATGTAATTCTTAAAAATAATCAAAGTCTGAAGGCTGATGGTATAAAATTATCAAGGCTCCAGGGAAGAGAGTGAAGAAAGAATTTTCAAAACTTTGTGGGCTGACATCTCAGCCAGTAGCAAGTCTCCTCAAGGAAGGACTTCATCTTCATCTTCAAGCCTTATCTAATTGCCTCTTTGTCATCCTTTGCCTAGAACCAACAGCAATCAGACCATATAGGTGCTCTGACATAACAAGGTTGATACTAGCTCAACAGAGCTGTGTGGTTTTTCAACCTTCTAATAAGGTTGAACTTGGCATCCTTTATCACTAATCTGCGGCTTTATTTTTGGCTCCCGTTTCATGTTCTGCCACATTTAATTTACTGCTCTCTTGTTCCAGATGACACTGATGGTGTTGAAAGTTGGTGAGGCAAGTGGAGGAGGGAGAGGAGAGGACTGTGGTTAATAAATGTGGTTCAAGCAATCTGGTGTGTATCTGACCTTTATCTTTCAAATTACCTTTGTAAATCCAGACAAGTCAATGAATCCAGATAGATGACTGTGTTATGGGAGACAATGAAATTAGGGGAGCAAATTCTAATACAAGGAAAAATGGAGGTGGTGGTCCAGTCCACAGCATCCTACGCTGCAGTTTGTCTTAAGTGACTTCCTGAGGGTGATGCTGAGTGAAGAGGACTGATTGCTAATGGGAATGGATGACCAGTTTTCTTATAGGGGAGAATGATGAATACTTGATCTCAGAGGTTGTTTTCAGAAGAAGGGAGATGAACATCAAGAAATATGTTAGGGGTGTCTTCTTTCCAAAATGGGGTAGGAAAACAAACCTACCCATGTCACATGCTCCAGATGGCTCATGGGAAACATTAAGAGCCTGATACCTTACTTTTTTTCAAGGAAACTCTTTAGTTCACCCCATTATCACATTAACACTTGCTTTTGTCTGTTTCCCTAGAGCTTCTTCCCCCAAGTACAAAATCATGCTATTTTGCATAACTTTGGACTTAGCTCTCTAATTCAGCTTTAGGACCTTCTAAGTAAAATTTATAAGTAAGGGCTTAGATTGTAAAAAAAAGCTATCCCTGCCAGTACTAGTTACCCTTCTTATGACTGAGATTCAGACAAGGCACAAAGGGAACATGTATGAGGGACTCCGAGTACCTTTTAAAAAATTTTTTTCTGTCTTCTTAGGGCCACACCTGTGGCATATGGAAGTTCCTAGATGAGGGGTTGAATCAGAGCTACAGCCACAGTCATAGCAGCATAGGTTATGAGCCACACCTGCAACCTACACCACAGCTCATGGCAATGCCGGATCCTTAACACATTGAGCAAGGCCAGAGATTGAACCTGCCTCCTCATGGATACTAGTTGGGGTCATTACTGCTGAGCCACAGCAGGAACTCCTCCAAGTACCTTCTGATGGACCTTCGTCTACTCTCATTTTCCTGTGGCTTCTGTTCTTAGCCTATGAAAACATGTCCCAGATTATTACAGACCTTTATTAATTAAGGCAAACACTCACTGCTGTGAAAGATGAATCCTAAAATCTCAGTGACAACACACTGGTTTATTTCTCATTCACACAAGGTCCAAATGGAGGTGGTAGATGAAGAGGACAAGTCCTGCAATTATGCAGGATCCAGACTAACAGGTGATCTGCAGTATTGACATGGGGTTTCTTTTTTTTTGTTCTTTCTGTCTTTTTCTAGTGCTGCACCCACGGCATGTGGAGGTTCCCAGGCTAGGGGTCTAATCGGAGCTGTAGCCACTAGTCTATGCCAAAGCCACAGCAACTCCAGATCTGAGCTGCATCTATGACCTACACCACAGTTCACAGCAACACTGGATCCTTAACCCACTGAGCAAGGCCAGGGATCTAACCCGATATCTCATGGTTCCTAGTCAGATTCGTTAACCACTGAGCCATGACGGGAACTCCTGTCTGGTCTTTCAAAGGTGTCAGCAGATAGGGGAGCAGAAAGAATGGAGGTGTAAGGGCATTTAATATGCAGGATGCAAGGACAGATGAAGTCACCTAACCTTTGGTGAAACTGGGGGTTTAGTTGAATTGTCTGCTCAGGAAGAATGAGAAACAATGTCATGAACAGCTAGCCAGTTGCTGGTCGGCTCAAGTGAAAGAGATTTGGACTGAGAGGCAGAAGGATTGAGCCCTACCCAGTTCTGGCTCTGCCATTAATTTAACACAATCTCTTCATTTGATTAACTTCCCCTGATATTGAATTTCATATCAACAATAAATACAATGTCTGGTCCCTAAGAAAGCTTCCAGAGCTAATAGAACATAAATTTGTAATAATAACCAAAAAAAAAAAAAAGGAAAGGAAGATTTATAGGTAGAAAGAGGCTATTTATTTATTTATTTATTTTTGTTTTTGTTGCTTACTACATTTTTGTCCTGTGTCTTACAATTGATCCTGGTTGATACTTTATACCTACCCAAAGCATTTTCTTTTGTCTTTTTAGGGTTGCACCTGTGGCATATGGATATTCCCAGGCTAGGGGTTGAATTTGTGCCAACCTATACCACAGCTCACAGCAATGCCCGATTCTTAACTCACTGAGTGTGGCTAGGGATCGAACCCTTGTCTTCATGGATACTAGTTGGGTTCGAGTACATCTGTATTTGTGTTCTATAGTGTCTAAATGCAGTTTTACTTATTTATTTTCATTTTTAAAAGTTTTATTGAAGTGTAGTTGATTTAAAAGGTTGTGATAATTTCTGCTGTATATCAAAGTAATTCAGTGATAAGCATGCACACATCCATTCTTTTTCAGATTCTTTTCCCCACATAGATTATCACAGAATACTGGCTAGAGTTCCTGGGGCTACACAGTAGGTCTCTGTTGGACTGTTGTTCCATCTTAGCTAATATCAATTTATTTGTTTCCTTCTCATCTTGGTTAAGTTCCCAGGTGACATGTCTACAAAATCTTGGGAATGAGGTGCAAAACATGAAGATTCTATAACCAGAGATGTGGAGCACAAGTAGCTATTACAGATATTCCTTAACTCATGACAGTTTGGCTTAAGGATTTTTTTTTGACTTTATGACGGTGTGAAAATGCTATGCATTCAGTAGGAAAGGTGTTTCGAGTTTTGAATTTTGATCTCCTGGGATAATGACGGGTTCTATGGTACCTTCTCACCACAGTGGGTGGCAGAAGTAAGCTGCAGCTCCCAGTCAGCCATGTGGTCACTGTAAAGTCAACAAACCATACAGTTATAACCATTCTACCCAAATGAGCATTGTTTTTCACTTTCAGTACAGTATTCAACAAATACATGAGCAGACAACATAATAGGCTTTGTGTCAGATGATTTTGCCCAACTCCAGGCTAATAAGTGTTTTGAGCACATTTAAAGTAGGCTAGGCTAAGCTATAATGCTTTATAGGTCAGGTGTGTTGAATGCATTTTTGACATAAGATGTTTTCACTTTATAATGTGGTTATTGGGATAGCATCTCATCTTAAGTCAGGGAAGATCTGTAATTTAAATGATTGTTAGCAGAGAAGATCGTATTTTCCTCAGAACTGGTATCTCCTGCAACATCAAATAAGTATTTTTCTGGAAAGTGTATAAAATTTAATTCCTTACTTAACTTGTTAACAACTAACAGCGCATTTAATGTACCCATCACTTGACTATGACTGTTTCCACTTCTCCTCTGCCATAAATGCTCTCCATGAAAGTAAGTCCCCCAAATACATATTCAAATAACTACCATGAATTGTCAAGTAATCCATTGTCTAATGATTATTTTCAAGTGTATATATCACAAACTATCACATTCAATAAACTAATGACAAAATTGGCATTAATTTATGACTTAATTATTTCCAGAAATCCCCAGTATAATTTTCTGTTTTTGGGCTATGAAACAGTAACCAGTGTCAGACTCTCCCACCATAACAACAAAAGCCCGGTGAGTGATGCATAAGCCCAGAGAGAAGGAAAACCAGTGAGGCCAGCCAGCCCTCAAGGTGCCCAGCTTTACACTGAAGGCATTTTTCTGGACCAAAACCTGGGGTGTGTGTGTGGGGGGACTTATGCAGGACAGAAGAGTCTTGTTGAGTTGAGGGGCCAGAGAGAAAAATCCGGGAAAGCTGAATTGAGTGACCTATGTGGGCAGAGCAGCAAAGAAAAGAGATCTAAGCAGGAAAGAGATCAGAAATTTTCATAGGTAGTATTCTTGAGTATTTGGCTGAATACTAATGTGCACGCGCAAAAGTAGAAGTTCCAGTAAGTCAGAAAAAGAACAACTAATGAGGAGTTACAAAGTGAACAATTCCTGGAATTCCCATAGGGTTGGGAGATGTTTGAATTCTGTCTAGACAAGCTAAACCACACTAAAGACACTGAATAATCAATAGTGATAACCCCCCTAAGACTTATTAATAGTATGGCTAAAATAGTACTAGAGTAAAGCTACACTAGACCCACCTTAACAAATATCAAGAACAAGTCTAGAATGGATCAACCTAATCCACAAATAATTTAACTCTCTGTTGAGCAAACTTCAGCACTCTTTAAAGTGATGTGATTAATTCCAAATACTCAATATAATGACACAATGTCAAGCACCCAGTACACATGATTATATAGATAAAGACGCAACAAATTGTGACTCACAACTAGGTAAAATTCAATCACAAGAAACAGACCCATAAGTGAAAGATGGGATGGAATTAGCAGATGAAAAACAGAAAATACCTATAAGAAGTATTTTAATATTATTTAATATTTATTTAATATGTTCCCATTTTTTCAAGTTTTATTGAAGTATAGTTGATTTATAATATGAATTCTGTTGAACAACAATGTGATTCAGTTATACATGCACACACATCATTACTATTTTTTTTTTTTTAGGGCTGCACCTGCAGCATATGGAAGTTCCCAGGCTAGGGGTCGAATCTGAGCTGCAGCTGCAGGCCTACGCCACAGTCAACAGCAACACTGGATCTGAGCAGCATCTGTGGCATATGCTGCAGCTGGTGGCAATGCTGGATCCTTAACCCACTAAAAGAGGCCAGGGATCAAACCTGCATCCTCAGGGACACTATGTTGAGTTCTTAACCCGCTGAGCTGCAAGAGCCACACATCTATGCTTTTTCAGATTCTTTTCCCATATATGTCATCACAGAATATTGGGTAGAATTCCCTGTGCTGTACAGCAGGTCCCTGTTGGCCATCTGTCCCATATACAATAATGTGCACTTAAAGACTTTCTTAAAGAAAGATTTAAAGTTCATAGCAAAGATGAGAGGGCCACGGAAATTTCTCAGGTGTTTCCTGCCTCACCCCCCTCATAAACTTCCCCCATTATCAACATCCCCCCACAGATTGGTACAGCTTTAACAGTTGATGAGCCTACATTGACACATCATAATCACTCTAAGTCTGTAGTTCACATGATGGCTAAGTTCTGCTGTTGTACGTTCGATGGGTTTGCACAGATGTACAGTGTATTCATTCATCATTGTACTATTATACAGTGTATTTCCCTCCTCTCTGAAAATCCTCTGTACTCCACGTATTCATGCCTCCCCTCTCCCCAAAGCATGGATCTTTTTACTGACTCTCTAGTTTTGCCTTTTACAGATTGTCCTACAGTTGGAATCATACACTAACATTTTCACATTGGCCGCTTTCACTTGGTAATATGCACGTAAGATTCCTCCATGTCTTTTCATGATTCGATAGCTCATTTCTGTTTACAGTTGAAGAATATTCCATTGTCTGGATATACTCAGTTTACCTATTTACATACTGAAAAACATCTTACTCTTAAGTTTTAACAGTTATAAATTAATCAGCTCTAAATATTTATGTTCCTGTTTTGGTGTGGACATACATTTTCAGCTCCTTTGGGTAAATACCAAGAAAGATGAATGTCAGATCAAATGGTAGGAACATGTTGTATGTTTATAGATATTTATTCATTTCTTCTAGGTGATTGAATTTATTGGCATATATTTATTCGCAGTACTCTATTCTGGTCTTTTGTATTTCTGCGGTATCTGTTGTAATACATATTTCTGATTTTATTTTTTGAGTCTTCTATAATTTTTCCTTTGTTAGTCTAGCTGAAGTTTTGTCAATTTTGTTTATCTTTCAAAAAGTCAACCCTTAGTTTTGTTGATCTTTTGTCTTTCGAGTCTCTATTTCATTTATCTCTTCTCTGATCTTTGTTATTTCCTTCCTTCTACTAACTTCAGGCTGATTATTCTTCCTTTTCTAATCCTTTGAGGTTCCAAATTAGATTGTTTATTTGAGAGCTTGTTTTTTTTTCTTAACATAGCCCTTTATCACTATAAACTTCCCTCTTAGACCTGTTTTGGCTGCACACCTTATGTTTTGGTACATTGTACTTCTATTTCCATTTCTCTAAAGATATTTTTTATTTCCTTTTTGACTTCTTTTTTGACCTGTTTGTTACTCAGAAGTATGTTGTTCAGTCTCCACATATCTGAGAATACTACAGGTTTTCTCCTGCTATTGATTTCTAGTTCAATATGTTGTATTTGGAAGAGCTATTTAACATAATTTCAGTATTTAAAAATTCATTAAGACTTCTCTTATGGTCTAATATATATACCTCAGAGAACCTTCTGTGTGTGATTGAGAAAATATGTATTTGGTTGCTATGGGTTGGATATTCTGTATATGTGTTAGGTATATTTGCTTTAAAATGTAATTCAGGTCCAATAGTTCCTTATTAACTTTCTGTCTGAATGATTATTGAAAATTGTTGAAAGTGGGGTATTGGTACCCTCTACTATTTTTGTATTGCTGTCTTCTTTCCTCTTCAAATCTGTCTGTATTAGCTTACTACATTGAGGTGTCCAATATTGGGTGCATATATATTTGTTACTGTTATTTTCTCTTGATGAATTGATCTTTTTATCATTTAGTGCCTCTTATTTTAGTTGACTTAAAGTATGTTTTGTTTTATGTCAGTGTAGCTACCCCTGGTCTCCTTTGGTTTCCATTCACATAGTATATTTTTTCCATCTCTTAACTTTCAGTTATGTCTATCTGAAAGCTGAAGTGAATGTTTTGTAGGCAGCATATAGTTGGGCCTTTTCTTTCTTTTCTTTTTTTCTGTTGAGCTCCTCTGTCTTTTAAGTTTAAAGAATTTAATCTATTTACATTTAAAGTAATAAAGATAGGTATTGACTTGCTTTTTTGTTCCTATTTTCTTAGTGTTTCATAGATCCTTTGTTCTATTCATCTTTTGTCCTGTCTTCCTTTGTGATTTGATGATTTTCTATATTGGTATGCTTTCAGTTTTTTTTCTCTTTATCATTTGTGTATCATATCAAACCCATTTGTATGGGTTTTTGCTTTGTGTTTACCATGACACATAAAATTTCTTATAAGAGTTAATTTTAAGCTGATAACACCTTTTTTTGTATGCAAAATCTCAACTGTTTTACTCTTTCCTCCGTAAATTTTGTTTTTATTTTTGTTTTTTTAGAATATAAATTATTTCTTATTTTTAATATGTAGGCATTAGTATAGCCCTTTTTTTTCTCTCTTTAAAAATTATTGCAGTATATTTGACTTACATTGTTGAGTTAGTTTCAGGTGTACAGCAGAGTGAATCAGTCATACATCTAAATATATCCATTCTTTTTCAGATTCTTTTCCCACATAGGTTATTACAAAGTATTGAGTAGATTTCCCTGTGCTATATAGTAGGTCCTTGTTAGTTATCTTTTTTTTTATATATAGTAATGTGTATATGCCAATCCCAACTTCCTAATTCATCTCTGCCCCCTTTAGTAATCATAGTTAGGTTTCAAAATCTTTGAGTCTGTTTCTGTTTTGTAAATAGTTTTTTGTATCATTTTAAATTAGATTCCACTTATTAGTGATCTCATATGATACTTGTCTTTCTCTGTCTGTCTTACTTTACCTAGTGTGATAATCTCTAGGTCCATCTATGTTGCTGCAAATGGCATTACTTCATTATTTTTTATTCCATTGTATGCATGTATCACATCTGCTTTATCCATTCCTCTGTCAATGAACATTTAGGTTGCTTTCATGTCTTGGCTATTTTAAATAATGCTGCTATGAACATTGAGGTGCATGTGTATATTCAAGTAAGTTTTGTCTGGATATACGCCCAGGAATGGGATTTCTGGATCATATGGTGGTTCTATTCTTAGTTTTTAAAGGGAAGCTCCATACTGTTCTCTATAGTTGCTGTACCAGTTTATATTCCTAACAACAGTGTAGTTTTAGGGCTGCACCTGTGGCATATGGAAGTTCCCAGGCCAGGGGTCAAATCAGAATTTTATCTGCTGGCCTATACCACATCCACAGCAATGCCAGATCCCAGCTGAGTCTGACCTGCACTGCAGCTGATGTCAGTGCTGGATCCTTAAGCCACTAAGCGGGGTCAGGGGTTGAAGCCACATCCTCATGGATACTAGTCAAATTCATTACCACTGAGGCACAATGGGAACTTCTCATTGTAGTTTTTATTTGCAAAATTTTAGGTTTTTCATGTGACAATTTACATATTTTTATATTGTATAGTCACTAACAAGTTAATGTACCTATAACTATTTTTAATATTTTGTCTTTTAAGTTTTTTAAATTAAGGTATAGTTGATTTGCAATGTTTCTTCAAAGTCTCTTGTATAGCAAAATGACCCAATCACACACATTTCCCTGGGCTGTACAGTAGGGCCCCATTGTCTATCTATTCCAAAATTAACCATTTGCATCCCCAAATCCCAAACTCTTACTCCATTCCACTCCCTCCCCACTTCCCACTGACAACCACAAGCCTGTTCAACTTGGCCATGATCTGTTTGTTTTGTAGATAGAGTCATCTGTGCCATAGATTATACTAGAGGTGTAAGTAATTTACACATCACCATTACAATATTAGACTATTCTGATTTTGACTATATATGTACCTATACCAGCGAGTTTTATACTTTTGTATGATTTTTTGTTGCTAATTAGTTAGAATTCTTTCCTTTTGGTTTAAAATATTTTCTTGGTTCTTCTTGTAATGTGATGTTATCTGTATTGAACTCCTTCAGCTTCTATTTGTCTGGGAATGTATTTTTCTCTCCTTCAATTCATTAGTTTTGTCAACTAAAGTGCTTTGTGTTAGCAATTTTCTCTTTCAGCATTTTGAGTATATTATCCTTCTTTCTTCTGCCCTGCAAATTTTCTGCTGAGATATCTGCTTATAGTCTTGTTAGTGTTTCCTTGTATGTGATGAGATTCTTTTCTCTTTCTAGTTTAAAGATTATCTCTTTGTTTTTGACTTTTGACAGTTTTATTATAATCATGTACCTAGATGTCCATATCTTTCCTAATATTCAGGAAGTCGTCAGCCATTTTTTCTTCGAATAAACTTTCTGCCCCTTTCTCTCCCTTCTGGGATTCCTATAAAGTGTATATCATTTTGTTTAATGGTATACCAAAAGTCTTGCAGGCTTTCTTCATTCCTTTTAATTTTCTTTTTTCCTCCTTTGTTTGAATAATTTCAAATTCTTTTTAAAAAAGAATTTTATTATTACATTTATAGCAATGATCATCACAACCCAATTTTATAGCATTTCCATCCAAAACCCCCAGCCCATTCCCTCACCCCCCAAACTGTCTCCTTTGGAAACCATAAATTTTTCAAAGTCTGTGAGACAGTATCTGTTCTGCAAAGAAGTTCATTGTGTACTTTTTTTAGGTTCCACATGCAAGTGATAGCATTTGATGTTGGTGTCTCACTGTCTGACTAACTTCACTTAGCATGATAATTTCTAGGTCCATCCATATTGCTGAAAATACTATTAATTTCTTTCATTTTAATGGATGAGTAGTATTCCATTGTGTATATGTACCACATCTTCTTTATCCATTCCTCTGTTGAAGGACATTTAAGTTGTTTCCACATCTTAGCTATTGTGTATAATGCTGCAGTGAACATTGGGGTATATGTATCTTTTTGAGTCATGGTTTTCTCTGGATAGATGCCCAGGACTGAGATTGCTGGATCAAATGGTAATTCTATTTTTAGTTTTCTGGAGAATCTCCATACTGTTTTCCACAGTGGTTGTACCAATTTACATTCCCACCAAAAGTGTAATAGGGTTACCTTTTCTCTACACCGTCTCCAGCATTTATTATTTGTAGACTTTTTGATGATGGCCATTCTGGCTGGTGTAAGGTGGTACCTTATAGTTGTTTTGATTTGCATTTCTCTAATAATTAGTGATGTTGAACATCATCTTTTCATGTGTTTTTTTTGGCCATCTGTATGTCCTCTTTGGAGAATTGTCTGTTTAGATCTTCTGCCCATTTTTTGTTGGGGTTATTGGTTTTTTTTGGTTCAAGTTTTTTGAGTTCACTAATTATTTCTTCAAGTTGATTGAATCTGCTATTGAAGCTCTCCAATGTATTTTTTTAGATTGGTCCCTGTCTTCTTCAGCTCCACAATTTCTGGTTATGTTTTATGTTTTCTGACTCTTCATGGAACTTCTCAGTTTGTTCTTATATGGCTTTCTTGATTTTGTTAAGCTGATAGCTGTTTTCCTGCAGCTCACTGAACTTCTTTGGAACAATTATTTTGAATTTTTTTGTATCAGGAAGTTCATGTATCTTCATAACTTTGGAATCAGTTTCTAGAAGTTTATTGTGTTTCTTTGGGGAATGTTATGTTTTTCTGATTCTTTGTGACCTCCATTGTCTTATCTAGATAACTTCACCTTTGAATATACTGTCACCTCTTCCAGATTTATGAGCTTTCTTTAGGAAAGATCTTTGCTGCTGGGGAAACATGGTGAGGGGTGCTATGACCCTGGGTCTGGTAGTACTGGGTACCAAGCGTAGGGGGTGTTGTGTCTTCTGGTTCAGGGGATGTGATGTCTTGTTGGCTAAAGCAGTTAGAGTCATGATTTCAACAAATGCATAATCTCTGGTGGCAGTGGTTGTTTGTGGTTGTTTCAAGGGCTGTTGTGGTCCTCATTTGCATCTCCAGGTCCAGTGGGTGGGGCCAGGGTAGGTGGTAGTGGTGTCTAGAGACCACAGTGTATATTTGCTCACCTGTGGGGATGGTTGCAGGTGCCTGGATGTTGACAGGAGCTGCTGCAGTCACACCAAGTTGTGGCAGGGCCTGGGGCTCTTGGTGCATGAACAGCTGAGTGAACCTGGGCTGTCAGCATTTACTTGTGTGGCTGCAGGAAATAGCCACGGACACATTTATGGCAGTGGGTTTTCAGGATGGGTGTCAGAGCAAGTTTGTTCCTCAAGCAATGATGGGGGCCTGGGCTGTCAGCACTCACCTGTGCATCTACCTACAGGTGCAAACATGGCCCCTGAGTGTGTGTGGTAGGATGTATGGCCAGCAGTGTATGGCTTCAGGGGCTATAAGCAAGTATGAACAGCAGTGTGGGAGTGCAGTGAGGGTCAGGACCAGCTTGCAATGTATAAGCAGTGGTGGTGGCCCTGGATGTCAGTGTGCACACCTATGGCTGGAGAAGTTAGTTGTGACTGTGCACCAGTGGAAGCCATGACAGAAGTTGAGGCAGACAGCATGCAGGTGTGTGGCTGCAGTGGCCAGCCATGTGTGCATCCAGGGGAGTAGGTCAGTGGCAGGAGTTGGCCTGGATCTGAGCCCGTGGGGAGCTGTTGAGCTTTGGCTGTAAGTGTGCACTTGCCTGGATGTAGGCTTTAGCTCTAGGCCTGCACACAGCACTGCAGACCAGTGACAGAGGTCAGGGCTTCCAGGAAGTAAGTGCATCATACAGGGGTTAACTGTGTGCTTGCAGAACACTGGCTGGTGACCGGAATGAGGCTGTTGGGAGGCTGCCTGAGCAGATGTGGGCTTGGGCTATTGTTGTAGCTTGTGTGGCTGCAGGGCCATGGTGGAGTGGTGGGGTCAGCCACAGGGTCCTGTGCTGTGGTCATGCACATGCAGTTATAGAGGCAAGGAGGCAATCCAACTGATCATCAGCAGATGAATAGATAAACAAATTGTAGTGATTCCATACAATGAATATTCCTCAGCAATCATAGAGGATAAACTCCCCAAATCACTCAACAACTTGGATGAATTTTATAGACATGCTGAGGGAATGAAGCTGATATAAAAGGTATGTACAGTGTAATTCTGTTTATATGAGTCCTTAGAAAATCCAAATCTGATTTTCAATTACAAAATGCAGTTATGTGTTTGCTTGGTGCTGGGGGAGAGTAGGATTGACTGAGAAAATTCATAAGGCTATTTTTTTAGGGGCGATGAAAATGTTTTATATCTTGATTATGGTGATTGTTACACAGGTGTGCCAAAATTCATCAAACCTCACTATTAAAATTGATGCTTCTTGTTTGTAAGTGATGCCTTAATAATGTTTAGGGATAGGAACAAAATATGTAATTTTTTTGTATTACTGTAGGGGAAAAGGAAAAATAGATAAAACAATATTTTCAATACAGGGCAGAAAAAAACCAATTATTATTAAAATAAAGTTTGACTTTGAGGAGAGACATGTTCAAATTCTGTATTTACCACTTCCTAACTAGGTATGTTACTTAATACAAGCCAACTCAGTTTCCTCATCTGATTTCATGAGTTTAATAATTACATTTACCTCAAGCTTTAATTTAAAGATTGAATGAAATTACAAATGTAAAATGCTTAACAATGTGTATGATATAAAGTATTTAATAAATCCTAAACATTTTATCAGCATTATAACATTGAGAATAATATTTATTTTTTTATTTTTAAAAAAATTTTAAAAATTAGAGCTGATTTACAAAGTTGTGTCAACCTCTGCTGTACAGCAAAGTGACCCAGTCATACACACACATACATTCCCTTCCTCATACTGTCTTCTGTCAAAGTCTATCACAAGAGACTGGATATAGTTCCCTGTGCTGTAGGACCTCATTGTTTACCCATTCTAAATGTAATAGTTTTCATCTACCAATCCCAAACTCCCAGTCCATCCCACTCCTTCTCCCCCCCCTCTTGGCAACCCACAAGTCTGTTCTCTATGTCTGTGAGTCTAGTTCTGTTTTGTAGATAGGTTCATCTGTGCCACATTTTAGATTCTACTTATAAGTGATATCACATGGTTTTTGTCTTTCTCTTTCTGACCAACCTCACTCAGTATGATGGCCTCTAGGTCCATCCATGTAGCTGCAAATGGCATTATTTCATTCTTTTTTATGGCTGAGTAGTATTCCATTGCATATATGTACCACATCTTCTTAATCCATTCATCTGTTGATGGATATTTAGGTCCCTTCCATGTCTTGGCTATTGTGAATAGTTCTGCAAGGAACAAAAAGATGCATGTATCTTGAGAATAATATTTCTTAAGTGAATCTTTTGATCTCTTCCTAGTACTATGTTAATATTCTTTCAGCACATACTCAAGTTGCTACTCTGCTTTCTTTTGCATGCTGATTTGTCTAATTTCTCAGTCCCTCATTGGGATATGAGTTGCCTAAACATTTTTATCAGTATTATCGGAACCCAGGCCTGCTTTGCTTACTTTCCACTCCTGCACCTGCACTACCCTTGGCCTACAGTAGATACTTAATATTCCTTTGTGAAGACTGAGCATCCTTTAAACTATTCACAGTGTTTTTCTCTGCTAGAAACATCTAAATGTTATGAACAGACATTCTTATAGAATTAGCTCACTCTCTACAACCCAGTTTTATAGGTAGAGAAATTGTCTGGTGAGGTCACATTGTGTAGCTAAATGGGGGCAGGGCCAGAGCAAGAACGCATGTCCCTAAACTTAGGGTCTAAAGAACCTATGATGTACCATGAACTGTTAACTGACCCAGGAAGGATCCTTTTCAGCTTTGAAATTGCATCTCCTCCTGTTTTTTTTTTTTTGTTGTTGTTGTTGTTGCTATTTCTTGGGCCGCTGCCGCGGCATATGGAGGTTCCCAGGCTAGGGGTTGAATCGGAGCTGTAGCCACTGGCCTACGCCAGAGCCACAGCAACGCGGGATCCGAGCCGCGTCTGCAACCTACACCACAGCTCACGGCAACGCCGGATCGTTAACCCACTGAGCAAGGGCAGGGACCGAACCCGCAACCTCATGGTTCCTAGTCGGATTCGTTAACCACTGCGCCACGATGGGAACTCCTCCTCCTGTTTTAATATCTGACCTGTGGAGGCCATATGCACTGGAATAGGTCCAAATTAAATATTTTCATCTCCTAACATTTGTATTGGCCACAGTACTGAGCAAAGTGCTAAATGTGTCTAAAGTTATTGATGGGTGCTTAAAGGAATGATTGCCTTATTTTGCTCATATTGGCAAATACACTTTAGGGGGGCTTTTTGATTTGTTTTTAAAGTTTAGACCTCTGCAAAATCTTCGGTATCCCTGACAAACAAATGCTTTTTTTAAAAGGATTTTAAATTTTAGTAGAGCTTATTTGTCTCTCTTCCAAAAGAAACAGCGGTTGTTATACACATGTACATGTGCCTCATTAACTGTTATATTTTCTCTTCCCCTGAATTCAAAATATCCACCAAGCAGCAGGTCCTGGCCTTCACATAAGCCCATGTAATTGTAGGAAATTAGCTTTGATTACTCTTGGACCAAACAGAACAGGTTTGAAATGGTAATTGAAGTCTGGAAAGCTGAGCTGTGTATGTTTTCCCCTCCCCTCAGAGATTAGCCAATAAAATGGATTCTTGTTCTGCACAGAGACCAGGTGGACTGCCTCTATCCTTGTGGCTCTGCCTTCCTGGTATAAAGGACCAGATCTCCTGAAAGAGGAAGGATTAAGGTGCTGAGGAGAGCGCAGGCGGACTAATAAACAAAGGAGCCCTGTTATGGGGGTGTGGGGGGGCACCAAAATAAACAGTGATTTTCCTTAAATAATCCAAATTACCCTAACAAGCTGTTTTTCAATTTCAGCAGCCCTTGAAATTCTAACTTCTTAGCTCTGTCCAAGGTACTGCATCCTGCCACTAGAATGAAATATTTGCAATAGAAGCACAATTCTAGTTAGTCTCCATTCAACCCCAAACTTTAATAGAAATAACCTGTCGGCTCTGATTGAGTGTGATATCACCAGAGAAGCCTTGAATTTAAACTGTGGGATGAAGAAAATTGCACAGAGTGTGAAGTCAGTTTGACTAAAATGGAAATTTTACTTCAGTCTCATCTGGCTGTCAAAAGGTCACTTCTAATACCTTCACAAAGCAATTTGCCTTCACAGCCAAAAAGAAAAAAAATCAAAACTGAAAATGCAAAAAAAACCAAACAAACAAACAAAAAAAGTAACCTGAGTAAAACCAACTTCCTCTCCCCCAAAGCCCTCTATCTCCTTTGCAAAGTTTGAACTCCTATTTGTATTGCCCCTTGGGGGATGGAGAGGAGCACATTTCCTTACACTTTTCCTGATAGGCTCAACTCCCCTTTGTCATGAAGCACATGCCATTTTCTTAGAATTTAAGTCTTTTAAAAGAAGAGGAAAAGCATCCACAAATAGAAACTCCTAAATGATCTGTCAAAGCCTTGAGGTAAAACGCATTCCACTCTAGCTTTGGGATTTTGAGAGAAGGCGAGGTGGTGTCTGCAGTGGAGATGAGTAGAGCTGGCAGAGGATGTGGACCCTCTGAGACTGGGCACCTCCCACCTGCTGCTGTTCCCTGAGATGCAGTTCACTTCTGCAACTGGAACTCTCGCTCCAGAGTCTTTGGGGGAAAAATTGGCTAAAATTGATTTGCTGAAGGAAAAAGTTTTGGTAGCAGTCCTATATGAATATGTGATTGTTGGGGACTTGCCTGTATTTTCAGTGAGACCTGAGGGTCTGAGTGGCAGGGGTGGGAACTTATGATAGTACCAAAGAGGCATTTTTTAAAAAGACGTTTGCTTGATTGTCTCACTGAACATACTTTGATGTTCTATTCCAATGTCTGTTAAGAATCTATGCAGAAATATGATGAAAAGCGTAGACGTGATCTTAGAGACATCCTTCAGAATCAGGCTCTGTTTGCCTATGAAAAATACAATATTTACCCAGACTAACCGGAGAATCAGAGACAACAAATCTCATTGTTTGGGAGGGGATGGGCAAGGCCATGAATTCTATTTGGACAATTTCTTTGGTCAGTGAAAGAGAGCAGAGGCTGTGTCTATACTTAGACAGACACGCAAATAAACACAAAACCAAAACAAGCTTGGTCATGCTTTCCTCCTCTTACCCTCCAAAACAGAACACAGACCACGACGAACAAAGTAATCACTAGAGGATCTGCCTCTCAAGCCTTTAAATCTGGACCTTTTCTCAGTGTTTCTTTCTCAAAAAATACATCAATAAATGAAAGAAAGACTTGAGAGCAAGTATTAGCATATATCCACTTTACACATTTGAAAACTAATGCTTTGATGCTTAGGAAGGTAAACAACTTGCCAAGATCAACCACCTGCTAAGTGGTGGCCAACAGGAAGTTACTGCCAAGGATTCTGCAGTCCTTCCTTTTGGCCTGAGGCCTATTAGCCTGCCTTCCCTTTGTCTCCTTCCAATAGGTGCTCTGCTCTTTTCTCATCCAGTGCCCTTCAGGAGTAGGGTTCTGCATAGAATTACAACAAGCCTATCCTTTCAATTTTCAGCATTTTCTGTGATCTTTTTTTCTTTTGAACAACATACCTACATCATATTGAATTTCCTGGGCCAGAGGTTGAATCTGAGCTGCAGCTGCCAGCCTACAGCACAGCCACAGCAACATGGGATCCAAGCCATATTGACAACCTACACTGCAGCTTGAGGCAATGCCAAATCCTTAATGCACTGAGCTAGGCCAGGGATCGAATCCGTCTGCTCGTGGAGACTACATTGGTTCCTTAACCTACTGAGCCACAATTGGAAGTCCCATCTCTGATCGCTTCTTACCTCTTGTCAAAACCTCCATGTCCAATCCCCCATCTTACAAGGACTTGTTCTCCAGTTACAAGGTCAGAAAAAACTTTTTTTGTCTCTTTAGGGCTGTACCTGAGGCATATGGAGGTTCCCAGGCTAGGGGCTGAATTGGAGCTGTAGTAGCTGGCCTATGCCAGAGTCACAGCAATGCCACATATGTGAACTATACCATAGCTCACTGGCAACACCGGATCTTTAACCCACTGAGCGAGGCCAGGGATTGAACCCGCATCCTCATGGATGCTGAACCACGATGGAAACTCCAGATACAACTTTTATATTTGCATATTTGAGCTAAAATGCCAATGCCTGATAACTATATGCCATAATTATATCCTAGGTTCACTTTTCAAAACATTCCTTTAATTATGCCATATGCTTTAGGTATTGATTTCTCCATTACCCCTACTTCACTGGCTCTTAGGGCACAGCTCATTCTTCTGATGTCCTCTCACTGCTGTTTTCCAGCCAGCACACACCCCATCTTTCACCACAAACTTTTTTTCATGTCAGTTATAGTTCCCGGGCCTGCGTGTGTGCTGTGCCCTACACGGAACACTGCACACATGCACTTAATCTTCACAAAACCTCAACTATCCAAAGTAATTTCATATACAGTCTGTCATTTAATTCTTGTAGAGCCCAGGGCTGCGAGATTTACTCTTAACTTATTCTACATATAGGAATATCAGAGGGACCTCCATGGTGGCCTAGTGTTTAAGGATTTGACGTTGTCATCACTGTTGTGATGAGGATTCAATCCCTGGCCCAGGAACTTCCTCATGCTATGGGTGTTAACAAAAATATGTATATGTATGAGGAATTTAGGAGGTTTGAAAAGGCAAATTCCCCATGAAGCTTAGGCTTTTGTGGTCTTATCCACAGTGCTATGAATGCTGGGAGTTTCTGGGAATTATAATTGTTCCAAATATGGAGACGAAGCCAGACCACCACCAGGAATATTTCTATCTGAGCATTTCTACTATCTCAAGAAGAAAAAGAGACCCAAATCTCCAGGGATATGTTATGATTTCTTTTTTCCATTCTTAATAATCACACTTAAACTTTGTTTCGTATTTCCATTTTTTTTTACTTACAGATGACGCATTAAAATAGTCTATATCTGAGGACTACAAAGTATGGGTCTAGCCCTGGACTATTCAACTTGCCCCTAAAGGGCAAAGCGGGATCTGGAGCTTAGTTCCTCCAATTCCAGGTGTGAGTGTCCTTTCTTTGCACATTCTGCTGGTATCACAGTTACCTGTGAAGGCCCAGATGAGTGGTGACTGCCTCTCTGAAGTCTTCTCAAGGCCCAAGCAATACTGGAGTGTTCCTTTGGCTCTCAAGCAGTACTTTTAAGGACCTTGATATATATTTTTTTTAATAGCAAACTTTTTCAGTGTTTTACTATGCCTTTGCTGTCTCATTTCTCCGGGGAAACTGGAAGAAATCCTGGGTCAAGGAACATGTCCTGTCTCTTCACCTTTCTGAAAACAGTTGTTGTGGCATGTGAAGAGCAGCTAAGCTTCTCAGGACATAGCCTTTCCTACACAACAGGTGTCCTGCTGGAGGTCTTCCTAGGCCCCCAATTTTAGATGTGTAGGAAATTTGTGATATAAGACCACAGGAGACCCCCAGGGCTCCATACAGTGGTAGGAGGCAGATTCACGCATCTGTGACTTTGTTTCCAATGTTTACCTCCAATAGGAAGTTGCTCTTGAAATCTGCCATTCATTCATTCACTCATTCATTTATTCATTCACTCAACAAATGTCTTAGGCACTGAAATATATTCTAGGGACAAAATTGAAAAAATATTCTCTCCCCTCCCTCAAGGAGCTAAGCAAAGAAAAGCCAGAATGTTTGAATTTATTCCCAGAGATGAAATAATTTCTATAGGAAATGTAAGTAGTCTGGATTTTTTTATACTGGTCCATGAAGTGAGGCTTATACCAGATAAATATGCCAACAATTTTAATTGGCAATGAACACCTGCTTTAAGGAATAAATTTGTCCCCAAAAGTTGCCTTTAGGGTGGATCTTGCTTTCTTTTTCTAGTAAGTTTCAATCTAAAAACTGACACCTTTTCTGATGGAAAGAGTCCTTGCAGTGGAAACCTTTGTGGGTGTGTGGTATGAGCAGTGGGTTGTGCTCCCCTGGTCCCCATTGTCTATGGCAATGACAGGTGTTCACTTCAGCGGCATTTAGGGACTCTTCTCAGTCAAGAATATACTTCTTCATGAAAACATTTTTTTTTCTCTTTTTTCTTTTAAAAATTTTTTATTGCAGTACAATTAATTCACAATTTGTGTCAGATTCAGTTATATTTGGACACATATCCATTATGTTTCAGATTGTTTTCCCATCTAGGTTATTACAGAGTATTAAGTAGCTTTCCCTCTGCTATACAGCAGGTCCTTGTCACTTATTTATTTTATATATAGTACTGTGTATATGTTAATCTCCACCTCCTAATTTATCCCTCCCCAAGTTTTGGTAACCATAAGTTTGGTTTTAAAATCTTTGAGTCTGTTTTTGTTTTGTAAATTAGTTTGTATCATTTTTATTAGATTCTACATGTAAGTGATATCACATGATGTTTGTCTTTCTCTGTTTGATTTAGTTCGCTCAGTATGATAATTTCTAGGTCCATCCATGTTGTTGCAAGTGGCATTATTTCACTCCTTTTTGTGGCTGAGTAATATTCCACTATATATTCATTCCTCTGTCAATGGACTTTTAGGTTGTTTCCATATCTTGGCTATTGTAAATAGTGCTGAAATGAACATTGGGGTGCATGTATATTTTCAAATTATGGTTTTGTCTATATATATGCCCAGAAGTGGTATTGCTGGATCATACAGTAGTTCTATATTTAGTTTTTTAAAAGGAACCTCCGTGTTGTTTTCCATACTGCCTCTCTCAACTTACATTCCCACCAATAGTGTTGGAGAGTTCCCTTTTCTTTGTACCCTCCCTGGCATTTGTTATTTGTAGATGTTTAGATGACGGCCATTCTGACTTGTGTGAGGTGGTACCTCATTGTAGTTTTGATTTTCCCTTCATGACATCATCACTTGTTTGATGATCTGCATTTTGCTTAATAGGAGAAGAATCCTCTAATTGCTATAAACATTGCTCAATTTTAGCTAAATTTTGCCTAGGCTCATTTATTTCCCTTGTTATTTTAGCAGATATATTTTTAGGCTGCTGTCTCCCATGAAACTCCTTGGGCACCTGGAAAAGATGGAGATGGGAAGCCTAGAAGATTGGTTATTTCTGGGTATCATTAGGCTTGATGCTGACACTATGGGGAAAAGGATCTTCCATGTTGGGAAGATCGAGTTGTGGAAGCTGATGACAGTGAAGGACTGGCTTCTCCTGTGGGACAATACTGGCCGTGGGATGATGAGGAAGAGGGAAATGTAGAGGTGACGAGAGAAAAATAAACACATACGTTTTCCTGCAGGTAAAATTTCTGGTTCAGGGCATGTAAGTTGCCTCTGCATCTCATATAAAATAAGGATGACATTGTGTTGGAAATAATATATATTTTTTTCTTTTTTTCAAACAGATTTTATTGGAGTACAGTTGACTTAAAAAGTTGTTAGTTTGGCGTTCCCATGGGGCTCAGCAGTAATAAAACTGATTAGTATCCATGAGGATGCGGGTTTGATCCCTGGCCTTGCTCAGTTGGTTAAGGGTCTGGCGTTGCCGTGAGCTGTGGTGAAGATCACATTCACGGCTTGGATCCTGTGTTGCTGTGGCTGTGGTGTAGGCTGGCAGCTGCAGCTCCAATTTGACCCCTGACCTGAGAACCTCCATATGCTGCGGGTGTGGCCCAGAAAAGCAAAAAAAAAAAAAATATATATATATATATATTACTTTCAAGTGTACAACAAAGTAAATTAGTTTTACATATACATTTATCTGTTCCTTTTCAGATTCTTTTCCCATCCAGGTTATAACAGTATTGAGTAGATTACCCTGTGATAAACAATAGGGCCTTCCTACCTTTCTGTTTTATATTTAGTAGTGTGGATATGTCAATCCCAATCCCCTAATTTATCCCTCCTCCCCACATTTCTGCTTTAGTAATCATGAATTTGGTTTCAAAATCTTTGAGTCCATAAAACAATACATTCTTTTTATCTTTATTTTTTTTGTCTTTTTGTCTTTTGGGGCTGCACCCACAGCACTTGGAGGTTCCCAGGCTAGGGGTCCAATGGGACCTGTAAAAGCCGGCCTGCACCACAGCCACAACAATGAAGGATCTGAGTCATACCTGCGATCTACATCACAGCTCACGGCAACACCAGATCCTTAACCCACTGAGTGAGGCCAGGGGTTGAACCCGCATCCTCCTGAATGCTAGTCAGGTTCATTAACTGCTGAGCCACGACAGGAACTTCAAAACAACACATTCTTAACCATCATTATCTTTATATGAGCACCACTTGAAGTAGACTTTCTCAAAGCAGATCATGTTAAGAATTTTATATTAAAAATATAAATATTGGCTAGGAAGTTTCAGTTGTGTTTTTCTGTGAATGTTAATACATTTCTCATTTTTCTCTAGAGCAGTGCATCTTCTATGGGTACTCGAAATATTATATGCAGTTTTTAAAAAATACCAGGTAATGAATCTAGGCCCCTTAAACGAATCACAATGGTGTAAGTTTCACTAGCACAGGATGAGGTCAGGAAATCCCCAATAGTGACCAGGAGGCAGGGTGAGCAGGTCGCATCTTATGTTGGAACAAATAGAACTTAAATCTAAAGAGCATTAATCATGTCTTAGCTCGGGGCCTCTGGGAGAGGCAGTCAACCTCCCTGAACCTCCTAGTGGAGCAGGCCTGCAATGTAGAGTACAGACGCCTCCCTCCCCAGTCCTCCCCAAGGAATGTTTTCTGCCAGTGACCCTAAGGGATGAAGCCAGCTCTCTGGGAGAGACAAAGCAGATCTGCGTGCTGCTTCTTATAAGCTGGTGGACTTCCCAAGCTCAGTGTTCTTCATCCATGAGGCGAGCCCTGTATGCACTCCGCACCTGAGCCTGTGGTGGAACCAGGGTGAGGAGGAACCATTTAAATGGTGCTGCTCATTGGACTGGGAGTCCTAAGGGTCTTTGTCTCTGATGTATGATCCCTATCTTCTGCCAGCATCTGCAAATCAGTGAGAGGCTAGCTTACTAGCTTGTGTCAGACAACAGCAAATCACAGGCAGGGCACTGTCCTAAGTCAAACTGCTATTTCCCAAATTCTTGGCTTGTAGACCATAGTTAAAGTAGTACTGTTGAGAGATAGGTGTGAGCACTGAATAAGTGATTAGATTTTATGGGCCTGGCCCAGTTCCCCAGGCAGCACTGAATGACTAGACCCTCCCCCGAAAGGGTGCTGGGTCGTTGCCATGCACGGCGGGAACCACATACCCATCATGGTACTGATTGCTCCTTTCCCTACATGTTAGTGTCCCCCTGCCCTTGAACACTGAGAAGCCTGAAATAGGGGTCTGTGATGCATGTGTTCAGGGTAACCCTGGCTATGCTTGACTCGGTGTCGCAAAGATCCTCAGCTTCCAGAAAGTAAGGACTCAAGCATTGCTGGGTGGGCCTGTATCTCTGCCCCTCAAGTAAGGCCTTAAGCTTCCTGTGCCTGGTCCCTAACACAGAATTGGTGCATAAAACCTATGTCACATGTCTCATTAGCTTTGGGGGGAGGCAATGATAGAATCTATATATTTATAAAATTATGAATGTTTGACATCATAAAGTAATAACTCATGTTTATTGAGTGCTCTTTGTGTACCAGCTACTAATTCCACAGATCTCACTCTCAATACCTTTTTTTATGTGTACATGATATATAATATTTATTTGTTGGTTATCTAGAGTTATAATGAACAAAAATGCTGTACATTGTTTTTTTTAAAATAAATTGAATAATTAATATTTGATAGTAACCAAACTGCAGACTTTATTTGGATTTCACCAGTTATGTCATTTATGTCCCTTTCTGTTCCAATAACTTTTAAAATGCTTTTCTCATAATTTTACAGACTAAGAAAAGCTCAGTCAGGTTGAGTAAGTTTCCCAAAGTCACACAGCTACTAGGTGAGGCAGACAGGATTTGAATCCAGGACATTCAGACTCCAGGGTTATGCTGTCCAGGAAGGTTGCTGCTACTCCTATGGCTACTTCAATTAAAATTAATTGCCATGACATAAAATTACTTATACCCCTATTTTATAAGTGTAGAAGCTGAAGCTATGAGAAGCAGGAAATTTCTGCACATTTGGAATGTTCCAAAGTTACAGGCCCAGAACCTGAATGTAGGACTGCTGAGTGAGCTGGCATTTTCAGTGTTTCAGTAGGTCCAGCTCCCCTGTCCAGGAAGCAGGGCTGCTTGGGTTTGTTTTGGACACACAGCCATATGCCCACCAGAAGCTGAAGCTTGAGACCCCAGGGCCCCAGACCTGGTTTCTGATCTCTTTATCCCACCATGTGCATGAAAGCAGAGACCACGCTGTCTTACAAAGAACTGATGCTGGCATGTATGGTTGAGGTGAATTAACAGTTCTTTTATTAACTGCTGTCATTGCAATTCTGAGATGTTACAGAGATGGAAACAGATCTGGGATCCTTGGATGAGAAAGCGGTCTGACAGCTGACACATGTACAAGGTGGGCCCACTGCCAACCCCCCAGAAGGAGGAAGAGATAAGGAAGATAACAAGGAGCCAGGAAAGCCAGGGCAGTGAGCAACAGTTATGAATAGAGAGCAGAGGTCAGCCTCAGGGGGTGGGGGCTGGTGTGGGCCTCGCAGGGTGCAGGCTTCTTATCAGGGAGACCCTCTGCTTCCCTTGAAGCTTGATATCCTGAAAACTCCGTGTGTTGAAAGCTCCTGCTTTTGTTTCCTTGTACATGTTTAGCTCTTCTTGTGTAGCTGTGTGTTTCTGATGCCACGTCTACTCTGCTGGTGATACACTCACCACTAGGTTACTGCTAAGTGTTCCTTGAGATTTATCTACATAGGATGGATTAGTTAGCCTACTTGGTGCTGCAGGGATCCTGAGCTTACCTCTCAAACTGCCCTTATCTGATCTGTTTACACTTCTTTCCCCTTGGATCAGCTAACACGCACTGCTTAAGCCATCACCTCAAAAGGTAGTGGCTTAAAACCACAGTCATTTATTATTGATTTTGAATCCAAGATTCAGTGGGGTGGTTCTATTACCAAAGCTATAGGGTGGGCACAGCTGTGGGTCTGCAGTTAGTGTACAGCCTGGGGTCTGGCTGATTTGGAGATGGCCTTCCTATGTGGCTGTTGGTTGGGAGACAGAAGAACTGGCTCCTGTCCCCACCCCCCACCCCCATTCAACCTGCTAGCCTGGGCTTATTTACACTGCAACTGATGGGGTTCCAGGAACGAGAACAGTAGCCCCCAAGACCTACTGAAGCTGGGGTTTGAAAGTCTACAGTGTCATTTCTGCCACATTGAAGAAAGACTCAAGACATGCCAGACACAGAAGGCGGGAGTTGCATCATATTGATAATCATAATGATAATAAAGGCCATTTTTGTAAAAGGTCTACCACACTTGCTTGGTAACTTTCTCAAGGATAGAGCCTGAGTTTTACTTATCCACAGAACCTCCCAGAAGTTAGGACTTTGTGAACATCTTGTGATGATTGCTGATGAGAGGAAGATATCTGAGAACACTCTCCAGGCAAGGGGAGATGGGAAGGGAGATAGCCATGTCCTTTGGTGCTATTATGGACAACTGGTACCCTAGGTGAGCAACTGGATCTACCCCTGCCAGGCCAGACCTGCCATCTTCTTCCCTCCCCTTGGATTCCATCCTCCCTTGCTGATGTTACACCCCTTGCCCCCTGCCATTGCCTCGATGACAAAGTGTTTCTACAGAGGAATATACAGCCCAAGGAATATTGGTAAATGCACTCTCTGACTTACAACATAGATTTTTACTAGTAATTTCCTGTCTGTTCTTGCTAAAGTTTACCTGGACTGAATAGGTGGGAAATTTGAGGGGTGTGTCTCTCATGTAAGCTTCTTTTCTATTTCGTCTAAGTCTCTTTCTGCTCCACTTTCTTCTCTGCAGTTCTCACTTGAGATCAGATTTCAAGAAGTAGACTACTTTAAACCTGGAAATGAAAACATGTAAGAGACAGGAGTCAAAAACAGGCTGAAAGCTAATGTCCCTGTCAAGGTCAATATATAATCTATAAGTTCTCTCACACAGAGATGCACCTCTACTGTCTCTAATGACTCCATTTTGTTCTTGACCAGAGTTTCCTCACTTTGGGCAGGGAGAGAGGAAAGCTAATTAAAGAGTTTCCTGGGATTCCCTTTGTGTCTCAGCAGGTCAAGAACCCGACACAGTGTCCCTGAGGACAGGGGTTCGATCCCTGGCCTCGCTCAGTGGGTTAAGGATCTGACATTGTCACAAGCTGCAGTATGTATAGTTTGTAGATGAGGCTCAGATCCAGCATTGCTGTGGCTGCAGCTCGGATTTGACCCTTAGCCCAGGGAACTTCCATATGCTGTGGGTGCAACCCTAAAAATAAAAAAAAAAGAATTTCCCAGAATTTATTTTATGGAAGTATTAAGATAAAATGTTGGGAGAATGTTTCCATGGTCTAAAATTTGAGGGCAACTGAGACATGCTTCAAATTAGATCTTCTTCATGTTGCACGCTACCCCTAGTTATTTCACCACTGAAAA
Organism: Phacochoerus africanus; assembly: GCF_016906955.1. Lineage (NCBI taxonomy): Eukaryota > Metazoa > Chordata > Mammalia > Artiodactyla > Suidae > Phacochoerus > Phacochoerus africanus. The sequence goes on from NC_062546.1 coordinate 90,161,417, forward strand.
TTAATGTAAAATCTGTGAAACATATTTTAGAAAATGGTGCTCCAGTTTTCATAGTATGTGAGAAAATAATAGAATTGCCACAGATACCTAAAAAAATTACCCTAAAATTTAGTGGCTTCACAACGAAGTGTTACAGATTTCCTAGATCAGGGTTTCAGGCAGAGCGTATCAGCAATGGCTGCTTCTGCTTCCTCATATCTGCAGCCTCCACTGAGAGACTTAAAGCTGGGGAGCTGGAATTATCTAAAAGCTCACTTGTTCCCATGTCTGATCATTAATGCTGCCGTAGGCTAAGGCTTCAGATAGGCTGCTGCTGAGGGTGCTTACATGCTATTTGTGCCTCTTCACCAGGTGATGACTGAGTTCTAAGACAGGGCATCCTTAGAGACCCAAGTGTCAGCTGCATCACCTTTTATGACCTGGCCTTGGAAGGTACGTGGTAACAGTTCTGTCCATCTACTCATCAAAGTGGTCGTAATGCTATGGTCCAAAGGGAAATATGTTGGTGGAGAATGGCAATGTTCTAGATGGGAATGTAGGACTGGAAATACTGCTGTGATATCTTCTTTGAAAACACAGTCTGCCATCCTAATTATGGTAGAGGGCTGGATGGATAAGGGCCATAATAGGAAGAATTTGTGTAGGAAAGTAGTAGGGGAATGAGTTCAGAAATGAAATTGGAAAACACAAGATTCTTGTTGGTCCATAAAAATCATCATGGAATACATGGCAAAAGTTATGAAATCAGAAGAGTGAAAGTATATTTCACAATCTCTACATAAGGACCATTTCAGGCTCAGTCTTAGATATTTCATAGTATTATGTTATACTGGATATTAAAATAAATGGCACTTAGAGACACTAGTCAGAAACTTAAATTCAGCTGATAACTGTGCTATTGCTGGGAAAGTGGGTCTGTGCCACATTTGTGAGTTTTGAACAGATTGATAACATATGTACTATACTTATAGAGTTTATTGGATATTCACATGCAATGACTTTAGAAAGATTCCATAATATAAACTTTTCCAGTTTTCAGCAACCTGGACAATTGACATGAAGAGACATTTTTATTTCAAAGGTTAGATAGATGTCATATAAGGTTAAACATCATTTGTCAACAACAAACATGCATATTAAGACCACAAGTAGATATCATTACTTACCTATAAGAATGACTTAAATGAAAAAAAATGTGATGAACACACCAAACGCTAGTGGGAATGTAGAGAAACTGGATCATTCAAACATTACTATTGAGAATGTACAATGGAACAGCCACTCTGGAAGATAGTTTGGAAGTTTCTTGTAATACCATCCATGACTCAGCAGCTGCACTTTTCTTCATCCACCCCAGAGACGTGAAAATTTGTGTTCACACAAAAACATGTACATGAGTGTTTAAAGCAACTTTGTTCATAATAGCTAAAAAATAACTTAGAGGTCCTTAATGGGTGAATGGTTAAATGAACTGTGAGATGCTGCTCAGTAATAAAAGGAACAAACCATTGATACATGCAATGACCTTGATGAATATCCAGAGAATTTTACTGAGTCATGAAAAGTCAACTTGCAAAGGCTACATATTGTATGATCCTATTTATATGACATTCTTAAAATGGAAAAAATAATTATAGAAAGTAGAAAAATTAGTAGTTCCCAGGAGTTAAAAGAGGGGATGAGATCAAGGGTAAGTGGATGTAGTTATAAAGGAAATACAAGGGATTTTCATGGGGATAAAATGTTTTGCATCTTGACTGTATCAGTGTTAATATCCTGCTTGATTTTGTACCATAATCTTGCAAGACATTACCACTAAGGGGAATAGGAACAGGGGCATGTTGAATATTTCTATACCATTCCCTACAGCTACATAGACTCTATAATTATCTCAAAATGCAAAGTTTAGTTAAAGTAACCACTTCTCCCTCCTTAATCATTGAGTAGCTATTCCTAGGTTCCTTTGGATATTGGCATTTCATCCTAGACTTTGTGTGCATTCTGCCTGAGGCCTCCTAACTCCTTCACACATCACCTTTTGAGGATCCCAGCTCCCAACTTGATGTGTGTGTCTTCTCCCCAGAAGTTTCCTCAGCTCTCCATGACTTGGCTCCTAAGTGACCAAGTCATTCATGGGCCAGACATGCCACCATCAGATGGGCCTGAGCTCAGCAACTATGATTGAGACCCCTTCTTGAACAGAACCCACAGGACATAGGAGAAGAGTGGTTGAACACAATGAGATTTTCAACAGAGAGTTAAAAAATATAAAAAAATGAGTGGAGCTTATGAGCACAATAACTAAAATAAAAAACACTGGAAGGGATCTAACTCTATATTAGAGACAGAGAAATGGATCAATGAACTGGAAAGCAGAGAAGTGAAAATCATACAAACTGAATAGAAAGAAAAAAGAATTAAGACAAATGAGAATGATGCCAGAGAGCTCTGGGACAGTATCAAACCTACCAACATTAGCATTGTAGGTGTCCCATAATGAGAAGAGAGAAAGGAAGGGGGAGAGAATTATTTGAAGAAATCATAACTGAAAAATTACATAACTTGGGGAAACAACAGATAAAAACCAGAAAATGGAGAGAGTCCTAAAGGAAATGAATGCAAAGAAGTCTACACCAAGACATTATAATTATACTGGCAAAAATTAAAGAGAGAACCTTAAAAGCAGCAAGAGAGAGAGTTCCTGTTGTGGTGTAGCAGAAATGAAATCAACTAGTATATATGAGGATGCAGGTTGTATCCCTGGCCTCACTCAGTGGGTTGGGGATCTGGCATTGCTGTGAGCTGAGGCATAGATCACAGACATGGCTCAGATCCTGCCTTGCTGTGGCTGTTGTGTAGGCTGGCAGCTGTAGCTGCAATTTGACCCCTGGCCTGGGATCTTCCATATGCCCTGGGTGTGGCCCTAAAAAGCAAGAAATAAAAATAAAAATAAAAGCAGCAATAGAAAAGCAACTATGTACAAGGGAACTCCAGTTAGACTATAAGCTGACTTTTCAGCAGAAACTTTGTAATCCCGAAGAAAGTGGCATAATATAGTTAACATAGAAAGGAGGAAGCCTGCAACAAGATTACTCTGCCTGGCAAGGTTATTATTCAAATTTGAAGGAGAGATAAAGAATTTTACAGTCAAGGAAAAGATAAAAGAGTTCAGTACCACAAAACTGGTTTTATAAGAAATATTAAATGGACTTCGCTAAGCAGAAAAGAAGAGGCTCTGACTGTAAATATAAAAATTATAAAAGAAAAAATCCCATTGGTAAAGATAAACATACCATAAAGACAGTAGATCAATGACCTATAAAACTAGTAGTAAGCTTAAAGATAAAATTAGTCAAATAATTTACATTCACAATAAATATTACATGTGAGGAGGCATTGTAAAAATTGTAGAATGGTTATAATGCATTCAAAATTGAGATCATCAACTTAAAATAATCATATATATGTAAATTACAAACCAAAAAACCTATAATAGGTACTTGCACACACAAAAAATGAGAGAGATATCCAAACCTAAACCTAAAGATAGTCATCAATTCACAAAGGGACGGAATAAGTTGAAGAAAGAAACAGAGAAGAACTACAAAATAACCCCCAAACAATTAACCAAAGGGAAATAAATACATAGCTATCAATATTTACTTTAAATGTAAGTGGACTGTACCCTTCATTGAAAGACAAAAAGTGGAAGAATGAATAAAAAAATAAGACCTATGTATATGCTGCCTATAAGGCACTCCCTTCATATCTAAAGGTATACACAGGGAGTTCCCTGATGGCCTAGTGGTTAAGGATATGACATTGTTACTTCTGTGGCTCAGGTTCGATATCTGGCCTGGGAACTTCCATATGCTGCAGACATGACCAAAAAGAAAAAAACAAAACAAAAATCCCACAGACAGACTGTAGGTGTGAGTATAAGACACTCATGAAAGAAATTAAATATGCACAAAAAGATGAAAAGATATACTGTGTTCTTGGGTTGGAGGAATTAATATTGTTAAAATGACCATACCACCCAAAGCAATCTACAGATTCAATACAATCCCTGTGAACATACCAAAGGCATTTTTTCACAGAACTAGGGCAAATAATTCTAAAATTTGTATGCAAACACATAAGACCCAGAATAGCCTAAACAATTCTGAGACAGAATAACAAGGCAGGAGATATACTCCCTGATTTAAAACTATACTGCAAAGGTAGAGTCATCAAAACAGTGTGGTACTGGCACAAAAACAGACACATAGATCAATGGAAAAGAATAGAGAGCCTAGAAATAAACCAAAGAACATGTGGTCAGTTCATCTAGGACAAAAGAAACAAGAGTATACAATGGAGAAAAGACAGCCTCTTCCTTAAACTGTGTTGAGAAAATTGGGCAGCTTGATGCAAAAAAATCAAACTGGGCTAATTTTTCACACCACATAAAATAAACTTAACATAGGTTAAAGACTTATATGCAAACCTCAATCCATAAATATACTAGAAGAAAATGGACAGAATATGCTTTTTGACATCAGCCTACACATTTTTTTTTTTTTGGATCTGTCTCCTCAGGCAAGGGCAAATAAAACAAAGATAAACAAATGGGACCACATCAAATTAAGAAGCTTTCACACAGGGAAGGAAACTATGAACAAGATAAAAGGCAGCTTCCTGAATGAAGATATTTGCAATCTATATATTTGGTAAGGGGTTAATATCCAAAATATACCAAGACTTCATACAACTCAACATCAAAACAGAAAACAACAAATTAAAAAATGGACAGAAGGTATCAATAGGCATTTTTCTAAAGAAGACATGCAGATGGCCAGCAGGCATACAAAAAAGAGGCTCAACATCACAAATCATTAGGGAAATGCAAATCAAAACACAATGAGATATCACTTCACACTTGTCAGAAAGGTCACCATCAAAAAGATAAGGAATAACAAGTGTTGGTGAGGATGTGGAGAAAAGGAAACACTCAAGCATTATTGGTGGAAATGTAACTTGGTGTAGCCATGTGGAAGACAGTACAGCGTTTTCTCAAAAAATACAATCCAGTAATTCCATTCTTGTGTATTTTCTGAAGAAAATAAAAACACTAACTTGAAAAGGTATGTGAGCCAGATGTTTTTTGCAGCATTATTCATAATTGCCAAGACATAGAATAAACCTAAATGTTCATCAACAGAGGAATGGATAAAGATGTGTTATATATTTACAATGGAATATTACTCAGCCATAAAAAACAATCTTGACATTTGTGACAAAAGGGATGGATCCTAGATGGTATTATGATAAGTGAAAGAAGTTAGACCAGAGAAAGACAAATATGGTACAGGTTCACTGATATGTTGAATCTAAAAATCAAAACAAACAAAATAAAACAGAAATAGACTCAGAAACAGAGAACAAAGGAGTAGTTGCCAGAGAAAGGGGGTAGATGTGAGTGAATTAAATAATAGGATTAAGTATTACAAACCTCCAGTTATACATAAACCACATGCAGAATAGGGAACATGCTCAATAATATTGTACTAAGTTTGTATGGTAACAGATTGTTACTAGACTTACCACATGACCATTTTATAATATACGCAAATGTTAAATCACTCCAAAACAAGCATAATATTATTATGTCAACTGTATTTCAACAATGAAAAATTAAAATGCTATTTACTAAGTTATTGTACTCATCCCTTACATTTGTGTAGGACTTTTTATTCTCTATTGAAAAAGTGGTACATGTATATAGTGGAATGTTACTCAGCTGTAAAAAATAATGACATAATGCCATTTGCAGCAACATAGATGGACCTAGAGATGATCATACTAAATGAAGTTAGGCAGTGAAAAAAAAATCATATAACTTGCGTGTGGAATCTAAAAAAGGATACAAATGAATTTATTGCAGAATAGAAACAGCTTCACAGACTTTGAAAACAAACTTATTATTACCAAAGGGGACAGGTGGGGATGGGGAGGGATGGACTGGGGGTGTAGGATTGGCATATGCACATTGAAGTCTATGGAATAACTGGCTAACAAGGACTTTCTGTATAGCACAGAGAACTCTACCCAATATACTATGATACTCTATGTGGGAAAAGAATCTGAAAAAGAATGGATGTGTATATTTGTATAACTAAATCACTATGTTGTACAGCAGAAATTATCACAACCTTATGAATCAACCATACTACAATAAAACTTTTTAAAATGGAACAACAACAAAAAGTCCAAATAGTACTGGAGTTTCTCTGCATAGTAGTTTTAACCAGGCCCTCTTAATTAGCTGGATGACATATTGGTAAATATTTAAAAACTGATTTCTGAACAAAAAAGAATATTCTTGTGCATGCTTATGTGTGTATGCTCATATATATATATATGTATATATGCACACATAATGGGACTATGATAAATTTTACCCTTATAAGGGATGTCTATGGCACACAATTTATGAATAATCTTTACCATAAACCCTATTTAGCAAATTGATTCTCATAGAATGCTTTGTTTCTTTCTTCTTATATCCACAGCCAACCCGTGATTGCGAATATATGTGGTTCCAACTTGATACTGGTTGATGTTTTGGGTATGTTAACAGGCAAGCTATGAAAACAAAATAATCAAGATGTATGGGAATTTTACTCATTCATCAGTGACCTGAGTGAGTTCTTTGCTTATTCAGATAATAATTTCTAAAGACTGGAAGAATGTTTCCTAAATTTTTGTGCTATGTGCATTGGAATAACTAGAGACGCAACACATTTTGAAATTTAATCTGCATTACTAACTTTTCTCCCCTTACCTTCTCTGGACTAGCCAGGGGTCAGCAAAGTGTCAGACACTGAGTGTTTACTAAGCATTAGAGCATAAATATTTTAGGCTTGGCAGGCCCTTCAGTCTCTGTGGCATATATTCATCTTTGCCGTTGTAGCAGGAAAGCAGCCATAGACTGAACCTAGATGCATAGGCTTGGCAGTGTTCAAAGTAAACTTATTTACAGAAACAAGAGACAAGCTGGATTCATCAACGGTCACAGTCTATCAAAACTTGTCTATATCAGGGAGTGAGGAAACTCTATAGAGAGTGGTGCAGTAAATATTTTAAGTGTTGGCCACATGAGGTCTGTGTAGCATGTTCTTTGTTTTTTGTTTAGAACCCATGGAAAATGTAAAACTCAGTCTTAGCTTGCAGGCCAGATTTGACCCACTTGCCTTAGATTGGTGACCCCTCATATAGGCCACCCACAAGATAGTCAACCCATCTCTGAGTTGTAGGATTTGTCTATTTCTCTAGTGTAAATATCTCCAAGGCCGATTATAAAGAGTTAACGTGATGTCACTGAATCCAGAGTTGGGAAAAGATATGCCATAGGACACCATCATATGCATACTTCTACTGTTCACAGAAATAATCTCAAGAGCATAGAAAAGAGTCAGAGGCACTAAAATTATTATGAAATGAATTTTTGAGTATTTATCGTCTTTATTTTAAAAATTATGTAATTATAATTAAATCTATTAAAAGTGTGTTTATAATAGATAATACATTAATAGATTATGTCAAAATTATATTTATAAATATGTTAAAATATAATTAAATATAAATTTAATTCCAATTATATTTCCATTAATGGCATAAATTATATCAATTCAACAAAACTTAAATTTCATTATGAGCTGGAGGTGACCTTGCTGGAGGCTGGGTTCTCACAGTTGTAATGTCCATTGTCACCGGTCTATGACAGGTGGAGCGTGCTGGGACCAAGTTGAGGAAGGGGACTGTTAAACTAGTGGTCCCTGAGGGCTAATTAGCCAAGGTTAGACCTGAAGAGGGATCAGAGGACCAGGGGAAATTTGAGCAGCAGCCATCGCTTTGGGATCAATGGATGCAAGTGGTCTGGGGACATTTTAGAAGTGGGGACACATCATTGCCAGCCAGTGACTCCCCAGCACGTCTCCAGGAACTAGGTGGGTGGTTTTAAGACATTTCACATGGATCTGGTCCTGTAAAGGACTCAGCAAATACTTCTTTTATCAAATAGGGAGAGAATGAGAGGCTAGGACTGGAGCCCACAGTGCTTGTTCCACTGAATCAGAGAGAAAACCCTCCTCTCTGGATGCCAGGGAGCCAAGCCCTGTAGGTTCCTTTGTGCTCAGTAACACCCCAGCTACTCAGGATGCCTGTGAGGGATGAGCATGTGCTCACTCAAAAATTCAACAATAGGCTTCATCCTGTACCAGCTCCAAGCAGACAGCAGCAGCAAACATGACAGCTCCAAGCTTTCCACCCACAACAATGCCTTGTCACCACTGCATCAAGAAAGTAGGCTAATGAATAGGAATGGATGTCAAAGACAAACAGGGTCTATCTCTTATTTCTTCACATTCCTCTTTGTTCATCCTTGGTTTCTGACAAGTTGCATCAGAAAAGAAAGAATTAATCCATGGCAAATCCTACAAAACAACTCTGCATGGGGAAAACATTCCTTTGCTTAGGAGCCAGTAAGAGTAAAGGAGAAGTGTCGGGCAGCCCTGAGGATAAAGGGACTGTTCCACTGAAACAATAATCTATTGTTATTTCAAATTCTGACCAGGGAGGCAGTTTAGTTGTGTATTAACAGCAATACCTCTGGTCCAGGGAAAAGAAGTGAGCTGCAAGGGGAAAGAAAAAGTGACACTAGAGGCAAAAGGTAAAGACATACTAGTGACAACATGGAAAGAGCTGAGGATTGTTGTGCATTGGTGATTGGCTTTAGAGGAACATGTGGGCAGAACTGGTCATATGTGTTCCCAAGGAGTGCCTAGTGGGTCCTTGAAGATGGAAAGCAGTGGTCCTTGTGTGAACAAAGAATGTCATCTGGCATAACGGTAAACGAAGGGTGCTTCAGCCATCAGGCCGTTTGCTACTGTAGCTGCCCTGACTGTGCACCTGAGGGGACCCAGGGTGGAGAAAGCCAGGCACTAGGTTCTAGATAAGATGTACATCAAAGGAATGATTTCGAGGAGCCCAGGCTCTTGCATATTCCCATACGTAGAAAAGTGCTGAATTCATTAACTTGAAATATTTGGTTTTCTTTAATTAACAGTAGTGTTCTGATATTCTGACTACCTGGTTTTTGTTGCAAAAATTCCTATGCATTCTGGCTTCTCCCTTCCCTCTTTGGAACTCTCCCTCAGAACTATCTGAGAGGCTGCCTCTGGGTTGAAGTCCTCAGTATGTCTACCAAATAAAACATAACTTTTGACTTTAGGTTGTGCCTTTTTTCCCATTGGTCACTTGCATTGGTGACTGCTGTAAGTAATGCTAATGTAATTTTAGGAGACTGGAGTTTTCCAAGAAAAAAAAATCCATTATGCACAGGAAATCCATAAATTAAATAAATATTTTAGTTTTTTTGATAGCAAGTAATAGAGGTACTTACAGGGTGGATGGAACAGTGTGATATCTCTTCAGAGTAAAAGTTTTATCCAAGTGAGCCCTGTACAATAAACCAAGAGACAGAACATCTCTGCCTCCCTGTACAAAGGGACATGCCCACCCTCCTTCTCCATGTCAGGGTATGATGACTGAGCTGAGAATCTGGGAAACATCCATCTTGTCTCCCGTTTAATCTCCCACTGGTGGTCAGTGATTAGGCCTGTCCTATAGACTTCCCTCAGGGCAAGATTTCCAGTGAAATGCAGTTGTGAGCCCTGATCAGGTGTACAACCCCATCACAACTTTCTTCAGCTGCATTTGAGATTCCAAAGGACAAAGCATAAACAAGGGACTCTGGCATATGTTCCTGGGTGTCTTTGTGACAAGAAGAAGTTCAGAGTCCTTTGTGGTTCAACAGTTTGTATCTAGAAATAAAACAGTTTGTATCCTCTGAGCAGGGAGGGAAATCATTACATGGCTCTCAGGATTTTCAGGGCTCTTTTGGTGATTTTCCCTGAAGATCTGCCAAACAATGTCAATCAATGTAATTTCTGCATATTGTTGACTTTATAAATGTCTGAGCATATTATTCCTGAGTTTGGAAATGTCAGCCTGGAAAAGCAAGATCTAATTTGATATAGTTGTATATGGTCGATACCAGAAGATCAATGATGGAAGGGGAGGCAATTTCCTCTAGGCGACGTGCCCCAGGGGGCGGCTGAGCCAGCAGGAAAGTCAGGCTCTCTGACTTGCTGGCAGTTGCTCGCTCTACTTCTGTCCTTCCCCCGTGCCAAAGAATTCAATTCACCATTACCAGGAGGAAACATGAGCAACAGCTGCTTCCTTTAGGTACAAAACCTGAAGACTTGATGCCTTTAGATACCCCAGAGCCTTCAGGGCACCTTATATTTAATACATGCTTAGAAATTGCCTGCAGATTGACTGAGCAACTAAGCCACTAATTAAACACTCTTAAGTGATTAAGCAATGTAATTAATTATGTCAGCATTATCGAGATGCTGCCCCCCTTCCAGAAATCCACCATCCCAGAATAATAGGAGGGATGCTGGCCTGTACACTCCAGAAAGCAGAACTGGGTCACTTTGTTGTACAGCAGAATTTATCAACATTGTAAATCAGCTATACTTCATTACAACTTAAAAAAAATAGCTGCTATACAAATGTACTACATAGAGTGCACATACACTGCACACGTGACTACAGTGTAAAGCCTCTTTTTTGGTTTGGGGCCCTTTATCCCTTTCATTCTGAATTCTTTTTTTAATTCCCTCCTTCTCACTCTTTCCTCTTTGTCCCTCTTCCTTCCCTTCAAATCAGTGGCCTCAGGCATCTCCTGTACCAGCTTCCACATAGTCACACTCATCTAAGTTTACTCCCTCTGACACCTCACTTCTTCTATTTTGTCTTTTTAGGGCTGCACCTGAAGCATATGGAAGTTCCCAGGCTAGGGGTTAAATCAGCTGCCAGCCTACGCCACAGCCACAGCAATGCGGGATCTGAACTGCATCTGTGATCCACACCACAACTCATAGCAATACTGGATCCTTAACCCACTGAGTGAGGCCAAGGAGTGAACCTACATCCTCACTGACACTGTGTTGGGTTCCTAACCTGCTGAGTCACAAGAGGAACTCCAGAACCCAGACTTCTGATTGTGGTTCCCCCCAGCCTGACCCAGATGAGCTAGTCTGATCTCTGCCCTCAGGACTCTCACTTCCCCAGAAAACCTGTGTCATGTGTACATCTGGATGGTTTGACATTATGAGAGTGAGTACCCCAACCCAATAAAATACAACAGAGCCCTCACAGATCTTAGCAAGGTCTTGTAATGCTTCACTAAAAATATGCTTGATTAGAGGTATTTGGGGGTTTGGGAGGGGCTTTCTTGGAGTAAGCCCTGAAGGAGTTTCTCAGAGCCAGCCCTCTGGGGCAACCCTACTCTGCCTGTGCTTGAACCACTGAGGAGTAGATTGGAAGGGGAAGGTCATTTAGAAGGCTCAGGTGGTGGTCATTTACAAAGTCTTGCATTGATTCTTAACTTTAACCGCACATTAGAATTAACTGGAGGATTTAACCAATATCAAAGCCCAGACAACACCCCGTGCAATTGAATCAGATATGCTGATAGAAGCCAAGTGTCAGTCCTTTTAAAGCCTTTCTAGGTGATTGCTAGGTGTAGCCAAGGTGGGAACTATTGTTTGAAATTCAGAAAAGAAAGAGGAAGAGGAAGAGAATGAGAGATATATCAATAAGGTAATTGCCATGCGCTGATCAAATTCTAGGTCCTGGGCTGAGCTCTTTATGAGATAATAAAACATCATGCTCTTTCTGTCTGTATCAATGCTATGAGATTGGTAGGAATAGCCTCATTTTAGAGATGAGGACACTGAGGACCAAAGAAATGGAGGTAGCCAGGGTCACACAGCTCTCAAGATACAGAGCTCAGTTAACCGCAGTGACTATAACTAATAGGTCTACTTGATTTCAAAGACAAGGCAATCTCGACCCCTGTCTCACTACCTTGTTCTTTCTGCCTTCTTGTCAGCCTTCTGCTATTGAATGATGACATAAGAACTGATGACAGTGGTAGGAGGCAACCTGGTAAAACCGCTTAGCAACAAATAATTTGTGACCATTCATAAAAAAAGAGACAACTCTGAGGACAAAACCAAGAAAGAGCATGTGGGATGGAGATGAGGACCATGGAGGATTAGTCCAGGTTGAAATTTAATCAGGGATTCTGATTTTGCTAGGCTGAATTTCAAAATTTCTCATATTGTCAGAGCCTTCAATTTTCCCCTATTGGTGTTGGAAAATCCATTACCTATTATCCTAACCATCATATGTGACAAGTGTTGGGAGAAGATAGCTTGTTCCTTTAGTTTCTCAGGCTCATGGATAGAGAGGAATGACACTTAAGGGGGTACATTTAGAAGCCTTATCTGTACCTAATTTAGATGAGATTTTGAATTCTGAGGTTTAGATGAGATTTTGAACTTCAATACTTGAATGTCATGAGATACTTGGGAACCTAGGGAGGTTGTAAATGTATTTTTCACATTGCATTAGCAGGAATTATAGAGAACACAGGGCAAAACACTGTAGGCAGAACTCTAAGATTCTGTGATTTATGTTCCCTTGTGTTTTTCCCATAATTATATCACATGCAAAGGGAGTTTGCCTGTGGAATTAAGATTACTAATCAGTAACAGTGAAAATACTGACATGATCTGGGGCAGCCCAACCTAATCACATGAACCTTTTATTTTATTTATTTATTTACTTATTTATTTTTGTATTTTTAGGGCCACACTCATGGCGCATGGAGGTTCCCAGTCTGGGGGTCGAATTGGAGCTACAGCTGCTGGCCTACACTACAGCCACAGCAACACGGGATCTGAACTGAGTCTGCGACCTACACCACAGCTCACAGCAATGCCAGATCCTTAACCCATTGAGCACAGCCAGGGATTTAACCTGGGTCCTCATGGATACTAGTCAGGTTAGTTAACTGCTGAGCCATGACAGGAACTCCTAATCTCATGAATCTTTTAAAAGAATAAAGTTCTTTCCAGTGAGAGAGGCACTTGGTCGCTGAGTTAGACGGCTATTGGGGAAGAACCCAAGGGTAACCTGGAGAGACTGAGAGCAGCCCTCAATCTGACAGATATGTGCATTTTTTTCATCTTTTTATCACCGCACCTGTGGCATATGGAAGTTCCCAGGCTGAATCAGAGCTACAGCTGCTGGCCTATGCAACAGCCACATCAACACTGGATCCTTAACCTACTGAGTGAGGCCAAGGATTGATCCCACATCCTCATGGAGACTATGTTGGGTTCTTAATCTGCTGAGCCGCAGTGGGAACTCCAGGTTTGCGCAATTTGTTAACCACAGAAAATTATCATAACCAAGTTAATACAGCAGAAAGTGTATCACAGTTTTGTTTTTTTTTTGTTTTTTTTTTTTATCAATGTAACAGCTGTACATGGAGGTTGAGGCAGTAAAAGAAAAACCACCTGATAGCCCACTTTTACTGTAAACACAGGACACCTAGAGGAATCTGAAGCTGATGTTAATAAGAGCAACAACAGATCCCCATGCTAGATCAGCTGCCACCCAGCTTAACAAACTCTCTGCATTAACAACCTGATAGAAAAGACATGCTCATTCCAGGCTGCTGTCCTATTTACCTCAGGCCTCAGGTCAACACCTGGAACTCAGCAAACAATGAGAAGTCGCAAGACCAATAAAAACAGAGGGAGAATAATTCACTCTCAAGAGGCAAAGCTTTCAGCTGACCAGACTCAGAAGATCCCCCTAGAGAAGGAAGTGGAGAAGTAATGTTGAATAGCTGTGATTGATATGTTAAAAGGTCATTAACAAAACAGGGAATGTGAATTAAAAGATGGAAGCTAAACCCTTCCCTCCCTCTTTGTCTCCATGATGACAAGCAAAGCCATCTCTAAAAAGTCATCTCATTCTCAGCTTTTCAGTCAAGCTATTTAATGCTCCTGAGTGAGATGATCATCTAATGATGGTTGGTTTAGGATTTTAATTTCTTAGAGTGTCTGGGATTATGTGGCCTATTGAAGTTTGACATATTGAAATATTCTGTTGCTTAAGGTATGGTGTCTCCTCTGTGACAATGATTCTCAGATGTTCTTTTGCTGAATAGTCACCTCTTGGTGGACTGAATAGTACCACCCTGCCCTTAAGATGTCCATGTCCTAAACCCTCGGGCCTGGGAATGTCACCTTATATGAGAAAAGAGACTTAGGCCTTTAAAGTTATTAAAGCCAGAATCTTGAGGTGGGAGATTATTTTACATTCTCCAGGTGATCCCCTTTTAAAAAGCATTTCTTATTAAAGTATAGTTGATTTACAATGTTTTGTTAATTTAAGGTGTAAAGCAAAGTGATTAATTTATGTATATATGTATATATATATATATTATTTTTTCAGATTCTTTTCCCATGTAGGTTATTATAAAATAATGAGTATAGTTCCCTGTGCTATACAGTAGGACATTGTTGATTATCTATTTTATATTTAGAAGTGTGCATATGTTAATCCCAAACTCCTAATTTATCTCTCTCCCTCTTTCCCCTTTGGCAACCATAAATTTGTTTTCTCTATCTGTACGTCTATTTCTGTTTTGAGTGTAAGCCTATATGTATCTTTTCTTATATTCTACATACAAGTGATATATTTGTCTTTATCTTTCTCACTTCCTTCACTTAGTATAATAATATCCATCCATGTTGCTGCAAAGGCATTCTTTTTTATGGCTGAGTAATATTCCATTGTGTATATGTACCATATCTTCTTTATCCATTCATCTGTTGATGGACATTTAGGTTGTTTCCATGTCTTGGCTATTATAAATAGTGCTGCAGTGAGCATTGGGTACATGTATCTTTTCAAATTATAGTTTTCTCTGGATATATGCCCAGGAGTGAGATTGCTGGATCATGTGGTGTTTCTATATTTAGTTTTTTAGGGCACCTCCATACTACCCTCCATAGTGGCTGTGCCAATTTATATTCCAGATGGGTTCTTTGTCATCACAGGTTCCTTCTAAGAGGGAAACAAGAGATCAGAAAGGAAATAGGAGACACCACAAGAGAAGAAGGGGTTGGCTTGATGGAGTACAACCGTAATGAATGAGGAGATGGAGGCAATCTCCAGAAGCTAGAGGAAAACACTCTCTCTGCTGGAGCCCACACAAGCCTCAGATACTTTGATTTTAGCCCAGTGAAACTCATTTCCAGAACAGTAAGAGAATACATTTGAGTTGTTTTAAGCACTAAATTTGCAGTAATTTGTTACAATAGCAACAGGAAACTAATAAGCACCCAGAGCATGGTAAAATAGAAACTGCCAAGTAACACTTTCAGAGATTCTGAATAAGTTGTTTAGGAATCTGGCTTTTCAATAAGCACCTTGGTGATTGTGATGCTGTTGGTCTGTAAAATCCATTTAAGAAATATCACACAGTTCTATACATATGCCAGGTATTTTTATTATGAACTAAGAGAATTCAGGCATTTTTTTTTATTTAGTAATTTCTCTGTAACCTTAATTTGACACTTGATGATATAATTTATTTTTTGAGATGGTATTTTATGAATTCACCCCCAAAAGGAAATTCCAGAACTCAAAATTATTATTAGTTTTGTTTGTAACATTAAAAAATTTAATACAGAAAATGCTTTTTCTCTCTAGATAAACATTTTAGATATGACAATGTTAATTTTATTATTTTTTATTAAAGTATAGTTGATTTACAATGTTGTGCCAATTTCTGCTGTATAGCAAGGTGACTCATCATATATATACATTTTTTTTATATTATTTTTCATCGTGGTCTATCCAGGAGATTGGATATGGTTCCGATGTTAACTTTTTAAATGGCCTGATTATTCTTCTCAATCTTATTTGACAACATGCAGAGGGGCCAACTATAGACACTTTTACTACTTCCTAAAACTAATTTCACCTTAATGTATAACACCAGGTATAGTTAAATTTCTGTGTTTTTTTGTTTGTTTGTTTGTTTTTTTACTAGCCTTGTTGTCAAATATAGATGCATTTTTTAAAGTTTTCAGTCCAACAATGATAATTTGTGGCAACCCCAGAATGGCCTTGTGAGTTCAGGCAACTTTCAGAATCTCACGAGGAGCTTTATGAGACTCCCCTGGAGCTCAAAGCACTTTATTCTGAATGGTAGGACTTCATTTACATGTTTTCCGTTTGTGTGGGCAAAGAGAGAAAACAGAGGACCAGAGGGAAGATGGAAGATGGGCAGTCATATCAGATAAGGACGGCTGAACTTTGTTGTTTTTTTTTTTTTAATTAAATTTTTTTTAGGGCTGCACCTGGGACATATGGAAATTCTCAGGCAAGGGGTCGAATCAGAGCTACATCTGTGAGCTACACCAGAGCCACAGCAACAGGGGATCTGAGCTGCACTTGCAACCTAACCTGCAGCTTTGTGACAATGCTGGACCCTTAACCCACTGAGCAAGGCCAGGGATCAGACCGACATCCTCATGGATATTAGTTGAGTTCTTAACCCACTGAGCCACAAAAAGAACTCTGAGAAGAAGGGTTTTTTGTTACTTCTGTTTCCATGGGCGTTGAGACCATCTCGCACATCCACTCAGTATCACCTTGTCCCCTTGGATAGATTTCCCCTAAACACTCCCGTTGCCTCACTTTTCAATGCATACCTAAGAGAAACCAGAGTCAAGCTACAGATTATCCCTGAAAAGAGTAAGTGTTGACTTCTCTAGCTTAGATTCTGGAGCAACTTCTTACGGCAAGAGCCACATCTATATTTTCCTTGAACCACTGCTTTGGAGAAATTTATCAGAGGCATAACTGGGCTTTGCGCAATTTTTTATCTTTTACATCATGCAAGAAGGGGTTGTGTAGAGGGCCAGTCACCACCACCTACCTGAAGACAGGGATTATAGAAATCTGATGGGTATTCTGAACACTCCCACATGATCGCTCTTTCAACCTCTACTCTACTTTGTTCAAATCGCTTACCTATGTGTGACTCTCCTTAGACCTGGATTTTGGAGAAGCAATTGGAATTCATTTCTAACTTTTTTTGTTTTCAGTATCTGTATGTATATTTATGTTTTGGGTGTAAACCCCTATCTTTTTAAAATATTCTACAAATAAATGATATAATATGATATTTGTCTTTTTAGGGCTGCACCTGAGGCATATGGAAGTTCCCAGCCTAGAGGATGAGTTTGAGCTGCAGCTGCCAGCCTACACCACAGCCACAGCAATGCCAGATCCTTAACCCACTAAGCAAGGCCAGAGGTTGAACCTGCTTACTCATGGATACTAGTTGGGTTCGTTACCACTGAATCACAACAAGAACTCTTCATTTCTAACTTTATACCATGAGTACTTAAGGACCAGAGTGGCCTGCAGTGATTAATTGTTAATACCCCCTTTACTTTGGGGACCTGGAGAGGGTTCTAAGTGGTGTCACACAGGATGTTATGGCTCTGCTCAAGGAGAGTAGGGATTACTTTTCTGCTCAGATATCAACCAGAAGTATTTTTTCAAAACAAAGAGGTCCTTGGTAATTTGAATTCCTAACCTCATTGATATAGCTATTTTACACACAGGCCCCAAACTAAGACTAGAGAGAAATTTAAAGAGCCAAGCAGGCAGTCCTAAGCTAGTTCCAGCACATAAAAAAGGGAAGCAGTCAACAATTTTTAGAGTGTGATGAAAGATGTGAGGCCTCACAGGAATCAGTGGATGGAAACTTGATCTAAATGTGAACCTTGAGTATTTGCACATGCAAAGAATAGTCACTTTCTTCCCAGAGTGGTAACTGTTCTAATTCATGAATGTCTTTTTCCTAAATTAAATGCGGTACTGCAAAACAGAAAGGTGCACACAGACGACAATCAGCAAAACTCACCATACTTGACACCAATCAATCAAAAAGAGTAAATCCAGCCAAGAACACTGTTGTGGGGGCAGAGAATGCTCACTTGTCTTTCTTCTGCCATACTCCCAGATTCTTCATTCCTTGATCAAAGTCTCCTGGAAAAAGAGGTAACTATTCTGATTGCCCAGAATCCAGACCGTTCTTTGGAACCCATTGAGGGTCTAT
Source organism: Phacochoerus africanus (assembly GCF_016906955.1). Lineage (NCBI taxonomy): Eukaryota > Metazoa > Chordata > Mammalia > Artiodactyla > Suidae > Phacochoerus > Phacochoerus africanus. The sequence goes on from NC_062546.1 coordinate 90,179,532, forward strand.
GCCTCATGACAAACTCTGGACTTCTATTTTCACATCCAATGCTCAAGTATAAATGGCACTTTTGTGCTTTCTGTTAATTCCTGGAAAGCACATCTGGGGAGGGTCTCCACAGTGACAAGGGGGCCCTACTGCTGCTTCTCTGATCTATCTAGGATATATAGGTAAACAACACCAGGGAGGCCCTCTCTGTAGGCAGCAACTTGTTAATTTGTTATTGTTCTCACATTTTGCCTCTGGTATTCATAGGAATTTTGGCTTCTAGATTTAGATCTGGAGAGCAAGTAGAAAGGGCATGTGAGCCTAAGACAGGACCTACATTATTTGACACAGATTGTTGGATCATCAAAAGCCATTTTCCTGTATATTAACTGTATTTTCTTATTTTCTGTATTCTTTTTCCCCAGCTTTACTGCTTTATTGAAATGTGATTGACATATAACACTGTGTAAGTTTAAGATATACAATGTGATGGTTTAATATAGGTATGTAATGAAAAATTATTACTTCAATAGCACATCCATCACCTCACATATTTACTGTGTGTGTGTGTGTGTGTGTACTTGTGTGTGGTGAGAATACTTAAGATCTACTCTGAGCAAGTAGTCACCATGCTGAATATTAGATCTAACTTTTTCTCATTTTTCTTCTTGCCAAGACCAATGCCAAGGAGAGTTTCCCTTGTATTTTCCTCTAGGAACACTATGATTTCCAGTCTTATATTGTAAATCCTTAGTCCATTTTTATTTTAATTTAATTTTATTTTTAAATTTAATGCTGCATCTGCAGTGTATGGAAGTTCCCAGTCTAAGGGTTGAATTGGAGCTGCAGCTGCTGGTCTATACCACAGCCATAGCAATGCAGGATCCGAGCTGAGTCTGCATTCTACACTGCAGCTCATGGCAATGCCAGATCCTTTAACCCACTGACTGAGGTGAGGAAGCAAACCTGCATCCTCATGGATACTAGTTGGGCTCCTAACCCACTGAGTCACAACGGGAACTCCTCTTTAGTCCATTTTTACTTAATTTTTTTCAGATTCTTTTTTTTCCCATATATTTTTTTATTTTTTTTTTTACAAAATGAAATACATATATTTAAACACAATTACATTCACACAGATTATTATATCATGGATCTTAAGAAACAGATTAAGTGATTCTCTCTGGAGAAGTGGAATGGAAAATATGCTGAGACAAATAGGAAATTTATTCTATACTTTATCCCATTTTGTATGGCTTTCATCTTTACTATTTAGTATTATCTATTACATTTCAATTTTTCATTAAAAATTAGCATTATATTAAAATTGTGTATATTATGCAACTAAAATTTATAAAGAAGAAAGCCTTATATACCATTAAATATTTTACATAGCATAATAAAAAGAATAACTTAACTGGTAAGAAGAACAAAAATAATACACCCTCTGAAAATAGGTAAAATATAAAATGCATAAATTGGTTAAAAAACAGTGTAACTATATAAATATGTCCTCACAATTTGTTACATCTTATTGATTCTTCAATAAAGGCATTATACCATTCTAGGTGATGTGATAAACAAGATATTATAGACTTTACATTGTACCATGGAGAGAAATGGTTATTAATAATACAATTGTAGAACCACATTATTTAATTTTACAGTTGCATTATTTAATTATAATTATCATAAATTCTTTGATGGAGAGGAAATCAGAATCAGATCTAAGAAGACTTCAGCATTCCAAGAATGATGTCAAATGACCCCCTTCATGGTGAATTATGCACTTATTTACTATGAGATATATTTCTTCTCCAGAGATTCCTTGTTTGTGTATCAATTGTAGATTTTTGGTTTGCAGTTATTCTGAAGTTTTGATGTAAGAGTCTATATGTATATGAGATTGTTTTAAGTTGTTGTTCTCTTAATTGCAAGATCATCTCAGTGCCTGCATTTGTATTATCCTCTTCTCATGATTTCTGATTTTGGTGGTATAATTGTACATGGATGATTTCGTATCTTTACTGTATATATACCTTTACTGGTGAGCCTTGTCATTGTGGAATTTTAGTTTTCTGTTGTTGTCTTTTCTGCCTAGAGAAGTTCCTTTAGTATTTGTTGTAAGGCTGGTTTAGTGTTGCTGAATTCAATCAACTTTTGCTTATCTGTGAAGCTTTTGATTTCTCCTTCATATCTGAATGAGAGACTTGCTGAGTAAAATAATCTTGGTTGGAGGTTTTTTTCTTTCATCACGTTAAGTATATCATGCCACTCCCTTCTGGCCTGCAGAGTTTCTGCTGAAAAATCTGCCAATAACTTTAATGGGGTTCCCTTGTATGTTACTTGTTTCTTTTTCCTAGATGCTTTCAAGATTTTCTCTTTGTCTTTAATTTTGGTCAGTTTGATTAATATGTGTCTCAGTGTATTCCTCCTTGGGTTTATTTTATATGGTACTCGTTGTGCTTCCTGGATTTGAGTGAGCGATTCCTTTTCCATGTTAGGGAAGTTTTTGGCTATTATCTCTTCGAATATTTTTTTATGTCCCCTTCTCTCTCTCTTCTCCTTCTGGCACCCCTATAATACGGATGTTGGTGTGTTTAACGTTGTCACAGAGTTCTCTGAGACTCTCTTCATTTGTTTTCAATCTTTTTTCTGTTTTCTGTTCTGCATCCGTAATTTCCACTAATCTGTCCTCCACCTCACTTATTCATTCTTCTGCTCCTATATTCTGCTGTTAGCTGCTTCTATCGAATTTTTTATTTCAGTTATTGTATTTTGCATGTCTTCTTTTTTAAGTTTTATATCTTGTATCTCTTTGCTCAGTGTTTCCTGTAAGTTATCCATCTTTGCCTCCAGTTTAGTTCGAATGTCTTGCATCATCTTCAGCATCAACAGTCTTTTTCCTGGAGGCTAAGAATCTCCTCCTTGCTTAGCTGTTTTTCTGGTGTTTTTCCTTTCTCCTCATCTGAGTTAAGTTCTCTGTCTCTTCGTTTTTATAGGTGTTTGGTGTGGTGACCTTTTTACAGATAATAGAGTTGTAGCCTCTCTTATTTCTGGTGTCTTCCCCCTTTGTGGCTGAAGTCAGTGTGGGGCTTGCTGTAGGCTTCCTGATGGGAGGCGCTGATGCCTGCCCACTGGTAGGTGGAGCTGATTCTACTCCCTTTGTTGGGTGGGGCTTAGTCTCTGGATGGGGTTAGAGGCAGCTGTGTGCCTGAGGGGTCTTTAGGTAGCCAGTTTATTGAGGGGCAGGGCTGTGATTCCACCTGGATTGTTGTTTGCCTTGGGGCTTCTCAGCACTAACTGATGGGTGGGGCCAGATTTTTCCCAAAAATCTTTTCTCTTACCTCCAGAGAAAGGCAGCTACTGAATATTCCCGAGAGCTTTGCCTTCAATGTCCCTCCCTCACAACAAGCCACATTCACCCCTGTTTTCCCAGGATGTCCTCCAAGAACTGCAGTCAGGTTTGACCCAGATTCCTATGGAGACCTTGCTCTGCCCTGGGACCCAGTGCACATGAAAGTCCATGTGTGCCTTTTAAGAATGGGGTCTCTGTTTCCCCCAGTCCTGTGGAGCTCCTGCGCACAAGCCCCATTGTCCTTCAATGCCAGATGTTCCAGGGGCTCTTTCTCCCAGGGCCAGATCCCAGCACGTGAGGGTTTGATGTGGGGCTCAGAGCTCTCACTCCTGTAGGTGAGTCTCTCTCTGTGAACCAGTTAGTTTTCAGTCTGTGGAGCTTCCCACCCAGGAGGTATGGGGTTGTTTATATCACGAAATCACCCCTCCTACCTCTTGATGTGGTCTCTTCTTTTTCTTCTGGAGTAGGGTATCTTTTTAAGGTTTCCGGTCCATTTGGGTAGGGATTGCTCAACCTTTAGTTGTGAATTTTGTTTTTTTTTAGGAGAGAAGTTGCACTCCAGTCCTTCTATTCTGCCATCTTAATCCTCTCTCCTCCGTTTTTACCTAATTTTTTGTGAGTGGCATAAAATTGGGTCTAGTTTTATTTTTTTGCTTGTAAATATACAATTTTCCCAATACCACTTATTGGAAAGACTTTATTTTCATCACTGAATATTGTAGGCTCCCTTCTTAAATATGGATTTATTTCTGGGCTCTCTATTCCATTGGTCTGTGTATCTGTTTATGTGTCTGTGCTATACTCTTTTGATTACTATAGCTTTGTAGTATAGATTGAAATCAGATAGTGTGATGCCACCAGCTTTATTCTTCCTTCTCAAGATTGCTTTGACTATTCAGAGTCTTTTGTTGTTTTATACTAATTTTAGAATTTTTTATCTATTTCTGTGAAAAGTGCCATTAAAATTTTGGCAGAGACTGCACTGAATATGTAGATGTCCTTGGGTAGGATAGACATTTTAACAGTATTACTTCTGATCCATGAACACAGAATATTTTTCCATTTATTTGTGCCTTAAATTTTTTTCATCAAAGTCTTATAGTTTTCGGTAAATGGATCTTTTACTCCTTTGGTTAAATTCATTCCTAAGTATTTTGTTCTTTTTGATATAATTGTAAATGAAGTACTTTATGTCTTTTTCAGATATTTCATTTTTAGTGTGTTAAAATGCAACTGATTTTTGCATGTTGATTTTGTATCCTCCAAAATTACTGAATTCATTTATTAGATTTATTTATTTATTTTTTTCATGGGGTCTTTAGGGTTTTCTATATATAAGATCATGCCATTTACAGAATCAGTTTTAATTTTTTCCTTTCCAATTTGGTGGCCTTTTGTTTCTTTTTCTTGCTTAATTGCTCTGGCTGGGACTTCTATTAATATATTGAAGAGGGATTGTGAAAGTGAAAATCTGTCTTATTCTTGATTTTCGAGGAGAAACTTTCAGCTTTTCACTATTAAGTATGATATTAGTTGTGGGTTTGTCATATATGGCTTTTATTATTCTGATATTCCTTCTATGTCCATTTCATTGAGAGCTTCTATCATGCAAGAATGTTGAATTTTGTCAAATCTCTTTTATGCGTCTATTGAGAGGATCATATATATATATATATATATATATATATATTTTTTTTTAGTTAAAGTAGAGTTGATTTATAATATTGTATTAGTTTTAGGGGTACAGCAAAATGATTCATATATATATGTATACACACATATATACATGTAATTCTGGCTTATATATGATTTAATTTGAACTTTAGGCTAAACTAAAGTTACATTTATGGCCTATTAAACATACATAGTACATTTTCTTTAGTAATTAAAAAATACATAAAAAATCAAAGACTAGTACAAAAATATATATTGAGTATTATCCTCATTGTAAGATGTATATTAATTTTCAAATGTTTGTCCAGGTACTATGACAAAGCAGTCAGAGAGAAGAAGTGTTTTCATAACATAAAATATTGATACTAAGCTTAGGAAGGACTACATCCCATTTCAACAGGAAGTGGCCAGAGTGGTCATTGCCCTGTGCTCTCCAATAGTTGGGGAAAATTGAAGCAGAAATGGAAATTAAAAACCAAGTTCCTCTGCCAAGATTATGATTAACCCTTCTATCCAAAAACTTTATTCCTGTTCTTGTTCTGTACCTGTCCCACCTCGGGATTGAGGAGCATCGAAGAAAAGGGGGGATTGAAACAGAGCAGGACCCTGTGGCCCTCCCTGCCACCTCATGTTCTCTGCCTGCATTTTGTTTGTAGAAAAACTTTAGTCAAATATTAAATTTATTCAGAGAAATGACACAATGCAGAAGCAAGGGAAAAGCAGTCCGAATAGGACAAAATAGTAACAGTTCAGTCAGTAAGCGGAATCAAGGACCTTTAGTTCCTCCTCAAGGGCTATAGGTCATATTTGGAGCCATGTCTTGTCAGCTGTCTTGTAGACACTGAAACTCCCACCAAGTGGAAGAAATTAACAGCATGATGACCAGACTATAGCCGGGACATGAGCTGCTACAATTTCAAGAACTGACCTCAAAGAAATGGGAAAAAACCAACCCTGAAACTGACGATTAATTGTACTTAAAACAATCAAGGTGACACTGGTTAGACACTGCATGACCAATTTCAAGGTGACTGTCAGAGCACTCTTCTGCATGTAGCTCCTTCCCTGCACCTGCAAAAGCTCTTGCCACTGGTTTTTTTGGGGATGGGGAGTTGGCCTTTAGACAGGAGTCTGCCCTCTCCCTGCTTGTTGTCAGTCTCCGAAATAAAGCAAACTTTCCTTTCCATCAAGCTTGCCTCAAGTATTCGCTTTAGAGCCACTTTGGGTACCAAACACATTGAGAATAATGCCAGCACAAAGGAAAGTGCATGGGTCTTAGCAGTCAGTGTTGAACCTTTCACATTGTACCAAGTATAGCCTGGCTCTGCTGATTTTTACATAGGACAGTAAATTCCTTACCATTTAACCCAAGTCTAGTAGTATGTCCTGCAACTCATACCCAGTGGTATCCTAAATGGTGCCACCTGCTTTTAGGATGATTGCAGGCTCGCCCCAAGATTACTAAAGAGTATTTATTTCTCAATTGGCTTCAAATCTTTTGTGTTTTCCCCCAGGAAACAGAACCTCAGAGTGTCTAGGAGGAAAAAGATGTGAAAAAGGCACTGAAAATTTACTACAATATTTAATTGTTCACAACAAAACTTCTCATAAGTTCCTTGCTTAGGAAGAATTAGAAATTTTAACAGAATACAGAGCAAACACTTCTGGTTTGTTGTAGACAGCTCTGGTGAATTAACTCTATCATCCTATATATAAAGTCCTCTCTATTCTTGCGTTTTAATAAGAATCAATAAATATTTTTCTTGTCTTCATGAACATATGAGTTAAAAATGCCTCAAGCCAAAAGTAAACTTAGAGAAATGGAATATGGACGTAGCTGTTGTATGGTGGTTAAAACCAAGGTTCCCGGAGGCACATCATCTCTTTTTATAATCCTGGTTTAGCCTCTTCTATGTATATAGTAATGGGGAAGTAACAACTCAAACTGTTTTCTCATTTTTAAATGGAATAATAACAGTTGTACCTGGTATAAGTGTGGTTATTTATATATAAAATCTCCCTTAGATAATCAGTTATATTTTCAGCTACTATAATTTCATCTATTTTTTCGTCTATTCATCAAACCAAGATTAGATCCTTCAAGAAATGTTTGTAAAATTCATACATTCCAGAAATACAATTTTCTCTATTTGTCTAAGCCTTTATATCTTGTACACACCAACTTGATCTTTTACTTCACAGCTAATTTTTTTTTTTTTTTAGGCAAGGAAATTGATATCAACACCAGAAGCTCAATAATTTGGATAGGTAATGTTTTCCCTTTTTCTTATTTAAATGTCAAAAATATTCTTACCACCGAATTCCAGTTCAGGGAGAAATAAAAGATGAAAAGTTAGTGAACTATTATGCATGCACCAGAATCAGGCTCCTGGGAATGGAATCACTGCTGCACAGTTTCAGCAAATTTCCTTACAATAAAGCCAACCTCTAAATCACTGTCTTTTTACCTGTTATATCACCTTAGAGAATTCATGACTATGTGGCCATTACTATGACTAAGCACTTACTATACATCAAATCCTCTGTAAGGTGTTTGATCTGCCTTAGCCAACCCTACAAAAAGCCTGTAGCAAATCCATTGTCCAAGGTCACACGGCTAGGAAGTGGTAGAGCCAGGATTAGAACAGACTCTATATTTGTCCCCAGAATGTTTCTCCCCATGAAACTCTACTAAGTTTAATGGGGTGAAACATTCCTAACAAGATTTTTTGTGATTTTTTTTGCGTGGTAAAATACACATAACATGAAGTTTACCATTAGTGACATTCAGTACACGTGCACATCTTGTAGAGAATATTTTCATCACTCCAGAAGGAAACCTGATACTCATTAAAACGGTTTCTCTGTTTCCCCTGCTACTGATAATCATTAATCATCCTTCTGTTACTAGGAATGTTCCTATTTGGGATATTTCACATAAATGGAAACATAAATTATTTCATGGCCTTTTAAATTAGAATTCATTGAAAATATAGAAAATACGTAAAACTAAATTATTGAAATGTTAGCTTATAATGGGAAAGTTTGTAGATTAATTAATATAATAATAAAATAATTTTTGATCTTAATCATTTTGATCTTGAAGTCTTTGCTTAATTTACATCATGAGAACTGTTGCCAAAAGCACATGAGGTTTAGAGTAAAGAGGTTTGGCTCTAGGACTTATTTCAATTATTTGCTAACTTTGTGATGTTAGGGAATTAATTCAAGATACCATTCTGGGTTTAAAGAGTGATCAATATACACCATCTTGAGGTCCATTCTTAGATTGTTCCTCCCTAGTAGGCTATGTTTTAGGAACAATTCTTTTTTTTTTTTAAATAATTTGTTTTATTGAAGTATAGTTGATTATTTACAATTTTGTATTAATTTTCTACTGCACAGCAAAGTGATTCAGTTATACATATATATACTTTATTTTTTCATATTCTTTTCCATTATGATTTATCACAGGATATTGAATATAGTTCCCTGTGCTATACTGTAGAACCTTATTGTTTATCCATTCTACATACAATAGTTGGCATCTGCTAATCTCTAACACCCCACCTATCCCTCTCACTACCCTACTTTGGCAACCACAAGTCTGTTTTCTATGTCTGTGAGTCTGTTTCTGTTTTTTAAAATTTGTATCATTTTAAAAAATTAGATTCCACATATAAATCTTATCATATGGTATTTGTCTTTGACCTACTTAGTATTATATCTCTAAGTTCATTCATCTTACTGCAAATGGCATTATTTTGTTCTTTTTTTATGGCTGAATAACAGTCCATTGTGTATATATACCACATCTTCTTAATCCATTCATCTGTTGATGGACACTTAAATTGCTTTCATGTCTTGGCTATCACAAATAGTGCTGCAGTGAACACAGGGGTGCATGTATCTTTTCAAATTATAGTTTTCTCTAGATAAAGACCCAAGAATGGGATTGCTAGATTATATGGCAGCTCTATTTTTAGTTTTTGAGAACCTCCACGCTATTCTCCGTAGCGGCTGTGCTAGATTACTGTGTAAGAGGGTTAGGGAAAAGTCTTAACTCAGGTAGCAGTTGGGTGACACCATCCCTATTGTCCTGAGAATCAGGTATATAAATAGTGGTAAACATAGATATAAAGAGGTGACTAATTACATAATATAATTTTAAAGTTGTCATCCCTCCTAGTGCCACCCCAAATATATTCTAAGTCAGATTTCCCATTTGACTACTAAGCTTATCCTTTGAGTAAAAGTGTTTCCAGAAGGTCACTGCTGAGCTGCTCTCATCTGGTTGCTAAGATGCAGACCACTCTCAGCCGAGTGTTTGTATCACAGCACCAAGTTCTACATTTCCTAGGAGGAATCAGTATGATTTTCTTACCTGACAGGCAAGAATCACTGGTGAACTTCCTGTTGCTGCTGGATCCAATCACAGTGGCCAGTTCCAGAGGCAAGGTCTCAGCTTCTCATGAATCTGGTGTCATTTCTTCTGGTTTCCTTGCTTTACCCACTGGTGGCTGTTATTGGAGAGATTGTAACAAAGCCCTAAGTGCCGAGGCTTTGGTATCTGCGCCTGCTGTGATCCCTGAGCCCCACTTATAAGCTGGGTGACTGTGGACAATTTCTTAACTTCCCTAAGCTTCTGTTTCCCCACCTGTACACTGCAAAGAGAAGAGTGTTTTATTGTCCCACAGATCTGGAAATAGGTGGCTCATTGCAAAAAGATGTTCATGAAAGTGGTAATGTAACATTTGTTTTGTGTTTAAGCTGACATCCAGGCAAGACTGACTGAGCTGGAAAAGGGTTTGTACATCATATGCTACAAGGAATGTTTGAGAGTATGAAAAAGGAAAAGGAAATGAATGGAATGCAGTGGTCACTAACATTTACAACACGTGGAAAACATCGGACTTCTTATCCACTTTTAATGATGATAAAATGAAAGCGTATCAAGGTTAATGGGTCCAAGGTCACCTAGCAAGTCAATGACAAGACTAGGGTTTGGTCTGAGGCAGCCTATCTCCAGAGTCTATACATCAAATGCTTGGCTATATTTCTTGAATAATTCATCTAGGAAAGAATCAAAATGGCTTGTGTTATTGTCAATGGTAAAACTAGGTCTGATGAGCTTCAATAAGAGGTTAATTTCTGTCTGTTCTAACAGTATTAGCAAGGAAACTGTGGTACCTTATGATGAAATATGTTCTGAAGCAATAAGTGTGTTCAAGCAGAGGCTGAAACATAATCTTTGGGTACTATAGTAAAAAGATGTTCTTCCTAAGATTTTCCATGAACACAGACCTCAACGTTCTGGAACAGATTTGCCATCGTGTGCGTGACTTCAGTGTGTCCAGTCCACTGCTGGACCGATTATATGTGCCGATTCTAATCAGCATTGTCCTGAAAAGAGCTCTTATCCCCATTTTACAGGAGGCATTGGTCTCGGACACATGCTCATTTAGTAAAGGGTGGATAGTTTCTTAGGATTTCTAATTTTAAGCTCATATTCTTTAAAAGCCTGTGTGATATTGTGTAATAATAGCCCCCTACGTGAGGCATCTGTGCAGGAGTACTTAACTGATTCATTCCTTGCTGGGTTCTCTTTAATTGTAGTAATATTAATGTAGATGAGGGTGGTGATAGCAGTCATAATTATAATTTGAAAACCACCCTAATTGGCTTTTATTGATGCTTGGGAATGGGTCAGTTTTGTACATGGAATATTTAAGTTGAAATGTCGTTTTCAATAGTTAATAGAATCCAATTAGGATTTTATTGATTAATTAGTGTCTACATGAAGCATTCTATTTTTCTAAAGGCCAGTAATGCTCCTGACTGTTCCCTAAATGTTAGCATATTCAGATAATTAGAACTGCATCACATTTGCTGCTTAGACTGTTTGAGTTAGTTGGCATTGTCAAGGTTTCGAATTCAGGTAAAGCAATCTTTTAAAATAAAAATGATATTTAAATGATCTAAAATAATTATTATATGAAATCTCTCTTCAATATCTATCAAGTTATGGCTATAAACATGCCAGCACTCTCCTACACAGAAGCTCATTTGCAATTGCTTTCGAGATTAAAAAAAAAGTTGGGATGGATAAAAAGAGAGACCCTAGAATTTCAAATTTCAAATTTCAAATATAGCAGCATGAAAGAAAAACCCAGGTTTAAAACTCAGACCTTTGCACTTCCTTGCTGTGGTGCAATGGGTTAAGAATCAGACTGTATAATGCTTTTTATTTTTTTCCATTATGGCTGTTTTACAGTGTTCTGTCAATTTTCTACTGTAGAGCATGGTGACCCAGTTAAATCATTTATATTTAAAAAATAATAATAAAATAAAAGTCACTAAAAAAAAAGAATCAAACTGTAGAGGCTCAGGCCAGATACAGAGGCGTGGGTTCAATCCTTGGCCCGAGAACTTCCGAGGATCCAACCTTGGAAGGAACCAGGTGTGGCCATTAAAAAAAACCCCAGAAAACCTCAGACATTGTGTAGCCAAAAAGGGATGTTTGGTTAAATCTTGTCTCAGGTCTCACTCACTTTGCAACTGTTTGCTTTCATCTTCTATTTCTCTGAAATAAGCTGAACTGAGATTGAAAATACTCAGGCTCCTGGTGCTTGAACAAAGATGATTAAATGGAAGAAGTTAGGAACAAGAGAACATATGTTAAGTGATTTCTGTTTGTTGAGGCGATGCCTAGCTACTGGGTCAGTGCTTTTATCATGAAAGGAAAGACAAGCACACAATGGGTATGTATTGTTATCAGACACAATACAAGATGTATCTGTAACACATAGGTCTCAAATTATATTCTGAAGGGAGTTAAATTACTGATGATTTTGAATGTCCTAGTTGTATTCAAAATCAATATTGAGCACTCAGAATTTCTTAGTTGTAGTCAAAATAAATATTGAACATACTCTGCTGGTTTCACACATATGTGTGAAAATGAATATTTCTTATTTAATAATCTGTGTTCTGGATGCTGTACCATGTACTATTCCAATTTCACAAATAACTGCATCAGGTACTGTGGTTATCCTCTTCCTGAAAACAAAGATGACAGCTGACTTAGATGAGGTTAAGTAGCTTGCTTGAAATCATATAATTGTGTCTAAATGACAAACTCTGGGCTAATTAGAAGCACCTGATGATGATGATGATGGTGATAGTAATAATGATAATAGCAAAGGTCCCAGGCCATGCCTTTCCAATTGAAACCAAATCTTTGAGAATGGAACCAAGAATCTGTACTGTATCAATTAAAGTTCTCTAGAGAAACAGAACCATGTGGCTGCCTTGGTCCCATCATCCAAAGTTTCCTGTTTAAATATAGGAGATTACTGTATAAATAGAAAAGATTCTAGGAAAAAAAAATATATATACACACACACACATGAATATATGATTCATGTCCATACACAAAAGATTCTGCCTGTATATACAAAGAGTTCTGAGTAGACATAAAAGATTCCTATCTCCTGGAAATGTATATGTAAAGAGATCTATGATCAGAAATTGGCTCCCACAGTCATGGTAAGAAGTCACAAGATCTGCCATCTGCAGCCTGGAGTCTCATGGAGCCAATGATTTACATGCTGGTCCAAAAACCTATGGGCCATGGACCCTCTAATCCCTTGTGACAGAACATGATAGAGGATGATGTGAGAAAAAGAATATGTATATAAATATATATATATATAAAACTGGGTCATTTTGCTGTACAGCAGAAATTGATAGAACACTGTAAATAAATTATAATAAAACAGAAAAATTAAAAAAAAAAAGAATCAATGTTTCATCTGTGTCAGGAAGCAGGGAAAGATCCAGGTCCCAGCTCAAAGCAGTCAGGCTGGAGGAGCTCCCTCTTACTCGTGGGAATTAAAAAAAAATTTTATTGGAGTGCAATCGACTTACAAAGTTGTGTTAATTTCAAGTGTACAATAACGTGACTCAGTTTTGCATATACATATATCCATTCCTTTTCAGATTCTTTTCCCTTATAGGTCCTACTGTATTGTATATATAGTAGTGTGTATATGTCAGTCCCAACCCCCTAATTTATCCCTTAGGGGTCGGCCTTTTGTCCTGCAGAGACCTCTCTGTATGTTTGGATCCTACTCCTAGAAATCCTGACTTACTGGTTCTAACATGGTTTGAATGACACTCACTCACAATCTCCTCTTCTTAGTCCAGTGACTCAAATGATCCAGAAACACCTAGAGCAACACTGGATCAAGTGTCTGAGCGTCTCATGGTCCATTTCCGTTAACACATGGAATTAACCATCATGTGCAGTTTTAATGATTTCTTCAGGTAATTCAGGTACAAAAAGTCAAACTCTTGGAATCTCTTTACCTTTGTTTTCAGTAATTCTTATTTATTTATTTATTATTTATTTTAGAGTTTGGTTAATTACAGTGTTGTACAGCAAAGTGATCCAGTCATACATATATACACATTCTTTTTCTCATATCATTCCCCATCATGTTTTATCCCAGGAGATTGGGTAGAGTTCCCTGTGCTGTACAGTAGGACCTCATTGCTTATCTATGCTAATGTAATAGATTGTATCTACCAATGGGATGGACAGGAAGTTTTCAGTAATTCTTATTATTATTATTATTTTTTTTTTGGCTTTTTAGGGTCACACCCACAGCATATGGAGGGTCCCAGGCTAGGGGTCCAGGTGGAGCTACAGCTGCCAGCCTACACCACAGCCACAGCATTTTAGGATCCCAGCCGAGTTTGCAACCTACACCACAGCTCGCGGCAACACCCAATCCTTAACCCACTGAGCAAGGCCAGAGATTGAACCTGCAACCTCATCGTTCCTGGTTGGATTCTTTTCCACTGCACCACGACAGGAACTCCAATTTGCAGTAATTTTTAAATTATGTTGTAATTTTCAGTAATTCTTAAATTATGTTGTATATTATAATCACTTGAGCAGCTTCAAAAATTACTAATGCCTGGATCCTACTCCTAGAAATCCTGACTTATTGGTCTGGTTCTAACATGAGGTTAGGGCTGAGACTGAGGCTCGAGCCCTTGTTTTAATGTGGCTGGTGACCCTTCATTCCCAGCCACGAGGCCCTGTGCCATTGAGCACCCCCTACTGAGAAGTACCCAGGGGTCAGATTACACCAGAGCTTTGAACTGTGTGCAGGGATAATCCTGATATACCTTGTGGCTGACTCCATTCTGTTTTGGGGTTGGAGCTTTTCTCACAGGGAGCCAGGCCTCTTTCCTTCTTCCACAGGTAGAAGGAAAATGTTTATCTTTGTCCTTCAAGCCAGTGACATCAGCATACTAGCAAATTGCTGCTCCAGAGAAATTCAGAAATGGTGGTCATTGCCTCTAAAGTGTATTTTATAGGTTTTCCACATCAGCACACTTGCTGAATAGGAGACATTGTATGCTGTAGCCTCTGCCTGTGCAGCTTGGACTTTGCAGCAGCTGTGTTGAGAGATGTGTTTGGAGGTAGGAAGAGTGTACTGAAGGTGTCTGGATCCCACCTAGGCTCAAATGCCATTAGCAGGAAAAAAACATGTGTTTTGTGCATGATATGCAGCTAGCAACTGTGGATTAATAACATCAGCCCCTACATTTGAGCATCCTCTGAGTGACAACTGTGGTCTGATTCTTTGGGTCGGTGCAGAGTCTGAGATGGAGCTCTGCTTTCCTAGAAACATACAACACACAATGCAGTACAGACCAACTCCTGGGAAACAGAAAGAGAAAGGAGATGGGAGCACATGGGAGCCACAGGGGCGTGGAAAAGAAAGACACCAGTGAAATGTGTTTGGGAGAATTTGAGTGGGAGCTTTCTTTAAAGTGGGTATGAAGATATGGTGGGGAGAATTGGTAGAAAAAACCAACCTAGACAGAGCTCAACCTGAGCAAAAATCTGAGCCTAGGGAATGATCTTTTGGAAAAGTGTTCAAAATTTTACTCTTAAATACAATATTAGCTGTAGGGCTTCTGTAGATGTCCTTGAAAAAGTTCTCTTTTATTCCTAGTTTTCTGCTGTTACCATGAATGGGTATTGGATTTTAACAAATGCTTTTTCTACATCTATTGGAATGATTTTTCCCCTTTATTCAGTTAATGTGATAAATAACATTGATAAATTTTTCTGAAGGTTAAATCAACTCTGACTATCCAGGATAAACCCTCCTGGGAAACATAATGTATTATTGTTTTTAATACATTGCTGAATGTATTTGCTAATATTTAGTAAAATATATATATATATATTTTGTATATTCAAGAAGTGTATTAATCTTTAATTTTTTTTTTAGGGCCATACCTGCAGCACATGGGGGTTCCCAGGCTAGGGGTTGAATCAGAATTGTAGCTGTCAGCCTACATCACAGCCACAGCAATGCGAGCCAACATCTGTGACCTATGCTACAGCATGTCAATGCTGGATCCTTAACCGACTGAGCAAGGCCAGGGTTCGAACCTGCTTCCTCATGGATCCTAGTCGGTTTTGTTAACTGCTGAGCCTTGAAGGGAACTCTCTCTCTCTCTCTCTCTTTTTTTTTTTTTTTGTCTTTTTGTCTTCTTTGCCATTTCTTGGGCCGCTCCCGTGGCATATGGAATTTCCCAGGCTCGGGGTTGAATCGGAGCTGTAGCTGCCAGTCTACACCAGAGCCACAGCAACGTGGGATCCGAGCCACATCTGCGACCTACACCACAGCTCACGGCAACGCCGAATCGTTAACCCACTGAGCAAGGGCAGGGATCGAACCCGCAACCTCATGGTTCCTAGTCGGATTCGTTAACCAATGCACCACGACGGGAACTCCCAGGATCTCTTTATTTATTTATTTTTTCTTATAATGACTTTCTTAAGTTTTCGTATCAGGACTGTGGTGGCTCAATATCCTTTTCAGAAAAAAAGAATATGTAGAGTTTGTTGAGGTATAGTACTGTTTTCAACTTGTAAGAGTTTAAAAGAGTTAGCCAGTGCCAGTGTTTTCTTTGTGGAAAGATTTTCCATTATGAATTCACATCTTTACTAAGTATAAGGCTGTTTTAGAGTTTCTCTTTCATTTTGTGTCAATTTGGTAATTAGTGTTTCTCAAGTGACTTGTCCATTCAAGCTGTCAAGTTTAGTTACAAAAAATTGTTCATAAACATTACTTTTTTTACTTTCAATATCTGTAGGATATAAGGAGATGTTGTCTATCAGTAACTGTAGCAAGTTTTTTCTTCCTTTTTAAAAAATATTCGAATTATTTTTGTCTGAGAATTTTCAGTCTTATTAACATTTTACAGTACCAGTTTTGGGCTCTATTAACTTTCTAGCTTTATCTAACACTGAATAATGTTTTTATTTTATTATTTTCCTTCTTCCACTTTCTTTGGGTTTAAATTGCTTTTCATTTTTAGCTCCTTAGAGTAGGAATGTAGATAATTGATTATAAACATTCTTTCTTTTCTAAAATAAGTATTTAAAGTTACTAAATTTCCTCAAGGTGCTATTTTGGCTGCATCTTTCAAGTTCTGATATGCTGTAATTTCATTATCATTCAATTCAAAATCTTTTTAATGTATATAGAAATTGATTTTTTACCTGATTATTATTTTGAAGTATCTTGGTTAATTTCTGAAGATTTTTTT
Organism: Phacochoerus africanus; assembly: GCF_016906955.1. Taxonomy (NCBI): domain Eukaryota; kingdom Metazoa; phylum Chordata; class Mammalia; order Artiodactyla; family Suidae; genus Phacochoerus; species Phacochoerus africanus. The sequence goes on from NC_062546.1 coordinate 90,196,186, forward strand.
TTTCTGAATATGTCTATTGACACTGAAATTTAGTGTAATTTTGTGATGGTCAGAGTTTACATTATAGAATATTCTAATTGTTTTATCATTTGTTAAGATTTACTTTAATGGCCCAGCATGTAATCTATCTTGGTCAAGATTCCAGCTACAATTGAAATAAATTTACATTTGTCAAGGATAATGTTCTACAAAGGTGATTTATGCCAATTTGGTTAACAATATTTAAAATTTCTTTATCCTTATTGTTTTTCCATTTTTTTTAAATTGTTTACTGAGATGAGTATTGAAAATGACTTGGAATTCAATAGCCTACCCTAGGTCAATTAAGTAAGCACTAGGAATTCATTGCCTCCAATAATTTTAATGTGTCAGCACAGTAGAGAACTGCCTTTCTAGGGAATAATGAAATTCTTATTGACACTATTTGTGGACAGAAATCATGTCTATAACCACATTGCTTAAGTGTGCACAAAATACAGATGCAAACTTTGTATGTAGCTTTACTTACATTTTTTGTTATACAACAAATATAAGAATTACTACAAAATCAAAAACACAACCTTCAAATTAGCAGTATTAATATAATGTCATGGATTATGTTTTATTAAAAAAAATTGTGAGTGTAGGCTGTAATAGTGGAAAGACATTGCCTCATGTTCTGTCCTATATTTAATTTGTTTTATATTTTGAATTCAATAATTCTTTTAATGCAGAGATCTCCTTTTCTTCTTTTTTTAAAGTAAAATTACACAATTGTTTTATTATGTAAAAAATTGTTATGTCTTTTTCTCCTATTTATGATTGCAAATTTTCTTTATCTCAAGCATTAGTTTTAAAGGAACATAATGATGTTTTGACACAAAATGTAAATGTTTAACACTTTCATTTTTTAAAAAATTTTAAATGATTTTTATTTTTTACATTATAGTTGTTTTACATTGTTCTGTCAATTTTCTACTGTACAGCAAGTTGACCCAGTCACACATACATATATACAATCTTTTTTCTCACATTATCCTCCATCATGCTCCATCACAAATGACTAGATATAGTTCCCAGTGCTATACATTGGGATCTCATTGATCTCCTTTTCTATCAAAATGTTGTACTAATTTGCATTAAGAACAGCATTGTTGGCTGTTTAGAAATAATAATTTTCTCTTCTTAGCCAAAATTCTGTTAGCAGGTGGTTCCTACATAGTAGTATTAATGGATGCTAACATCAAGTCTTAGAAATATTTGATCTTCTTTCAAAATTATAATGTGCTTCTGGTATCCTCTTACTGACTTGTAGAAAAATGATTGTGTTCTTAATCAAAGGCAAGAATACCATGCACACTGGCAGCACTGGTCCCCGTTCGTGGTGGACTCAGCTCCCCCTATTCATCTACCTTTTCCTTTGCCACTAAATGCGCAATCACTGTGGTGCCCACCTAGAAATTTCAGAACACTGGCCATAAAGGAGCTCTCCTTTGAGATGACACTCACACTTGGGCCTTTTGATCCTTGCCACTGCAAAATGTCATTTTTTGAGTCAGATTTATAGTTTTGGCAGAACTGGACATCTCATTCAAAATGGTCCCTAATCACACAACCACTGTCCTGTCACCCAAAGAGCTAATGCTCACAAGGAAGAATGGTGACCTTTCCAGACATCAGACAATGATGATGTCCAGGTTCATCTGCCAATGGCAAATTCTGTGCTACCATGGGTGTCTGTCTAAGTATGTGTGCCAGGATTTTAACAGGCATTGAAGATGCTACATATATCATCTAATAATTCTATTAAATTGTTTGTCTAGTTGAAGATAAGTTTGGCATTATAGTATTATTAAAACCTGCCTTAATGTAATATTTATGCAAGTAAGAATACAAAACTCCTTATTTCTTAGTTCTTATCTACTTGGTACTAGTAAAACTTTGGCAAGAGTAAAACAGTGTTAAGAGCAAGGTAATGCATCAACTCCTGGGTGAAAAATCAGAGAAGAGTGACTAGCTTATAATATAAGGGGATTTGTTGCAGAGAATTGTCTTACAAAATTGTGGCAGCTGGTTGTACATTCCCTGGAAGGCTGTTGTCTTTGCTTCTGAAACTAGAATTTGACATCTACCTGACAGGCAGGCAGAAAGGGGAGACAGATTTAAAGTGGGTGAGATCAATTAGAGCATGAGTTGTAATCCCCAAAGGATAATCTGATATTCCCCTCAATGCCTGTTATCACTGATGTTAGTGAAATGGGTATCCTTCACAAGCCTAGACCCTTCATCACAAAGCTGAGCTCACCCATGTGGCCCAGGAGTTGGGAAGTAAAGTAGGATCTAAAGAATGGATGCAGATCCTAGAATCTGGGGTGAGAATTCTACCATAAACTGGTCATGAAATAATCTTGGATATTATATCATATTTTTATATTACTATTTTTCATTGTGAAATTTTTTATTGTATTGATATTTTTCATTTTTAAAAAGTTTTGATATATAGCTGATTAGGATGTTGTGATAATTTATCCTGTGAAACAAAGTGATTCAGTTATATAGTGTTCATATATCCCTTTTTTTTTTCAGGTTTTTTTCCCAAACAGATGATCACAGAATATTGGGTAGAGTTCCCTGTGCTATACAGTAGGTACCTGTTGACCAGACATTCCCTATACCTCAGTATGCATATGCCAACCCCACACCCCTCATCTAGCCTCCCCTACCACATGTCCACTTTGGTAACCACATACTATTCTTTTTTAAATCAAAACAATGCAACCAAAAGTATTGTGTCTTCAGTTACAACTGTCATAGCAATTGCAACCCCCAATTTGAAGAGTAACTGTTTTACAGTTACTATAAGTTCAAAAAGCAATTACAGAATTCTGGTCTGTGCTGGGTGAGGTGAAAGGGCTGGTGCTGCAGAATTAAATCATAGGCTCCGTTCACAAGGAGCACTCAAAATCCATGAGAAATTATCATGTATGAACAGAAGACTCTATGGTCAAGCAGCATCAGAGGATTCAGCGTTTTGAGGAGGCATTATAATTTCTGGAGCTTTGCTGAAGCAAACTTGAGTGTCCATCCATCTCCCTTTAATCAATTACTGCTACAGCCTAAAGAGAGAGCTGCTTGACGTCATGGCCACTCTGTTGTTTGGTGATGAATATCCACCCAGAGGTTCTCCTAGGTTTCATCAGCTGTTGTCAGGGGCTATTTGTGCACCCCCCTTGCTCCCAACTGAGAAGAAGACCCAGCATCTAAGTGCTTCTGGTAGGTTTGCATAGAGAATATTTAAATATAAAACAGCCTCTTCATGTTTTGTTCAGCATGGTTTTGTCTCCACTTGGCATTGATGAGGTCTGACACTTGTATTATTTTTCAGAGAGTCAATGAGATCCAGAGGATGTGCTAAGGTGGATTTTTAATGTGCCAAGTTGCTTCCACCCTTTGAATTGACACCTATTCTCCTGAAACTCTTCCAAAAAAAAAAATAGCAGAGGAAGGAACAGTCCCAAGCTCATTCTATGAGGCCACCATCAGCCTAATACCAAAACCAGACAAGGATACCACAAAAAATGAAAATTACAGGCCAATATCACTGATGAACATAGATGCAAAAATCCTCAACAAAATACTAGCAAACTGAATCCAAACATATAGTAAAAAGATAATGTATCATGACCAAGTGGGATTTATTCTAGGGATGCAAGGATTCAAGGGATACAAATCAATCAATATGATATACTGCATCAACAAGCTCATAAATAAAAAACCATATATTTATCTCAATAGATGCAGAAAAGGCTTTTGACAAACCATATGTTCATCTCAATAGACGCAGAAAACGCTTTTGACAAAATTCAACACCCCTTTCTGATAAAAACTCTCCAGAGAGTGGGCATAGAATGAAACTACCTCAACATAATAAAAGTCATATATGAAAAACTTGCAGCTAATATCATTCTCAATGGTGAAAAAATGAAAACATTTCCACTAAGTTCAGGAACAAGACAAGGATGTCCACTTTCACAGCTATTATTCAACAGTTTTGGAAGACCTAACCACGGTAATCAGAGAAAAAAAAAAAAGAAAGAAATAGAAGGAATCCAAATTGGAAACGGAGAAAGTGTCTTTACAAAGGTAATCTAGTTAAAAGGATGTCCTTAGGGTGGGGTCTCATGAATTCTGATTAGTGCTCTTACATAAAGGGGGAATTTAGATACAGAGATACACAAAGAGGGAAGGATGTGAAGGAATGTAGGGGAAAGGCAGCCAGACCAAAGGGAGAGGCATGGATGGATTTTTCCCTCATAGCACCCAGAAAGAGCCAACCACGCTAACATCTTGATAGTGCTCCTCTAGCCTCCAGAACTGAGAGACTAAACATTTCTGATTTTAAAGCCATCTAATTTGTGGTACTTTGTTATGGCCACCCTAGAAAATGAATAAAAAATCATGTAACCTACAAATAGTTTTTATTCTAGATTTACAATACGGACACTCTTATTTATTTTTCTTTTCTAATTGCCATGGCTACCCCCACCCAGTGAAACACTGAATAGAGGTGGAGAGTGGATATCCTTGTCTTTTCCCTCACATTATGGTTAAAGCATTTAGTCTTTCACAGTTATCAATGATGTTAGCTGTTTGTTTTTCACGAGCTCCTTTACCAGGATGAGTAGTTTCCCTGCTTTCCTAATATGTTGAGTATTTTTTAAATCATGATAGCATGTTGGATTTTTTTTAGATGGATTTCTGTATCTATAGAGATGATCATATATTTTTGTCTCTTATTTTAAGGAATATGTTTTATTGCATTGTTTGAAATTTACTTGCTGAAATAATCTTGTATTCCTGGAATGAACCACACTTAGTCATGATGTAGAATCCTTTCTATGTTGTAGTATTTAGGGTAGTATTTTTAAGGGTTTTTTGCATGTATAATTATAAGGTAAATTAATCTATATTTTTTTCTTGTGATTTCTTTCATTTTGATGTGAGTAATATTGACTTCATAAAATTAATTGGAACGTATTCATTCTTCTGTTTTTCAATAGAGAGTTTTTGGACGTGGAAATATTCTCTAAATGTTTGGCAAAATTTATCAATTTAAGTCTTCTGGTCCTTGTCTTTTCTCTGTAGGATTTTTTTTTTTTTATTAATAATATACTTGTTTAGGCCCATTCAGATTTTCCACATCTTCTTAAATCAGTTTTGGTAGTTTATGTGTTTCAAGGGTTGTTTTCTATTTTACTTAGGTTATCTAATTTGTTGTAGTATAATTATTCATAGTATTCTCTTATAGTCCTTTTCATCTCTGTAAAGTGGGTAGCAATGCCTCTTTTTTTTCCAGATTCTAGTAATTTGAGTGTTCTTTTCTTTTAATTTGATGAGTGTAACTAGAGTTTTGTCATTTTCTTTGCATTTGACCATTTGAAAGAATAGGCTTTGGGATTTGTTGATATTCTCTGTTGATATTCTGTTTATACTCACTAATTGACTTCTGCTCTGATCCTTATTATTTCCATCATTGTGCCTGCTTTGGGTTTACCTTGCTCTTCTTTCTCTAATTTCATAGTGTACAAGCTTAGATTGCTGATTTCAGATTGTCTTCTTATATTAACATAAATGTGTACAACTATAGATTTTCTTGTAGGCACTGCTTAAGCTTTTTAATTTTTTGAATAATAGTTTTGCAGACTGTAAGATTACACCTTTCAATTGCCTCTTGGCATCATGGTTTCTCATGATAAATACTTCGTTAATTGTATGATGGCTCCCTTGCATATGATGAGTAATTCCTCTTTTGCTATTTTAAAGATTCTCTTTATATTTGGGTTTTCATACCTTAATTATGATGTCTGGATGTGGATCTCTTTGAATTGATCCTATGTGCACTTTGTTGAGTTCCTTAGCTTCCTTAGGTTATTATTTTTTATCAACTATGGAAGTTTTTAGTCATTATTTCTTCACATATTTTCTTTCTCTTTCTTTTTCTTTCTTGCTTTGTAACTCTCATTATGCGTAGGTTCCTATACTTAATGGCGTTCTACTGGTCTCTGAGGCTGTTTATTTCTCTTATTTATTTATTTTTTTTCTTTTTCTTCCTCAGACTGGATAATCTCAATCAATCTTCAAGTCCACAGATTCTTTCTCCTTCTTGCTCAGTTAAGATGTCAAAGTCTGCTAGTGAAGTTTTCAGTTCAGTTATTATACTTTTTGATACTCCTTTACAATTATGCTCTCTCTTTATTGATATTATTTATTTTATGAGGTATACTTCTCATGCTTTCTTGTAGGTCTTTAGATGGGGATTTTTTTTTGTCCATTGAACATATTTATGTTGACTTAAACTCTTTGTCTACTAAGTCGAGTATAAGGGCTTTCTCGGGGATGGTTTCTCTTGACTATTAATTTTTGCCAATATTTCCTCTTTCTTTGCATGTCTTGTATTTCTTTTTGGTTATTTTAAAAATATAATTTGGTATGCTGGAAATCAGATTCCCTCTCTCTCCTTGGGGTCTGTTGTTGCTGTTGTTTGTTTTTATTATTGTTCTTTGTCTAGTGACTTCTCTGAACTAATTTTGTAAAGTTTGTGCTATTTGGTGTGTTTGTGTTCATTGAAGTCTCTGATAATTTTGTGGTTGGATAATAATAATATAGATATTCTTAAATGCATGGAACCAATACTTTCTGAAGTATGTGTACATGTTGAAGCATGACTTTAACACTCAGCCTGGCATTGAGAACACTGATTTAGCCTTTGTGCTTGCAGAACCTCAAGGTTAGCCAAAGGTCAGAACATATAACTATTCAAGTCTTCTTTCTTAGTATGTGTGCACACTGGGCATGCATATAGCCCTACTGGTTAATGCTGGTCCAGCGGTTTTTGAAGCATCACAGTGTGATGTTATCTGAACATCAAGACACAAGACTGATTTCTACAAGCTAATCTGGAGTAAGTTAACCTCTCAGTGTCAAGATTCTTCTATATTCTCAGAAATGTAGGAGAGCTTTTCAAAGCCCCTATGGACATCCTATTCCCTAGATTTTCCTTTTGAACTTTTTTTTTCAGTTAGCATGTTGTTTATCCTAACTCTTATCCACTGCCTCAGCCAGTTGCAAAGTTAACTTTCCTCTGACTGTTTTTGACAAATGCCCTTGGGAAAGGTTTTGCACACTGGCCAAGCTCTGAGTCAGGTCAAATAAAGACAGCCCTGCAAGAAGGATCTTCTAATGACCTACCAGACAGGAAAATTAATGACAGTTCTCTGGGAATTAGGATTAGGAAGGACCGTCAACACCATTCTGCCTCCTAAGGTGTCTGTCAAGCTGCTTATTTCACTGTGACTTCAGGCTATATATTTTAAAGGCTACTGTGGAGCTGGCGAGGTATGGATGGAAATAGGGCAACGACAGTAAGCTCACTGTTCTTACTGAGATTCAGCTGTTCTCTTGAATAAATGGCATTGCTACAATGATTTGGTTAATTGCCAGAGTTCTAAACAAGTTGATTCTCACAATTTTTTGCCAGTTATCTTATTGCTTTTATAGAAGAGATCATTTTCAGAGGCCTTTATTTCACCATTTGTGCTGATGTCTAAGGAATATATGTTGAAAAATAAACAGGAGTTGGGGAGGGACAATGATGCCAGACTGAGGATAAAAATGGGAGTTTAAAGAAAAACTTTACAATTTTCACCAAGAAAACTGTGTTGCAGTCTGGTAGAGTCGCCACTAGCCAATTGCATCTATTTAAATTAATTGATTGATTAAAATTAAATTAAATTTAATATTTAATTTCTCATTCACAGTAGCAAAATATCAAGTGTTCAATAGCCACATGAGGCTTGTTGCTACCATTTTAAGTAGTGCAAATATAATGTATTTCCATCCTAGTAAAATGTTCCATTGGAGAAGGCTGGTCTAGTGTGTATGTGAGGTGTCACAGTGTGATGTGATTTGAACATCGAGATATGAGATTGGCATGTGAGCCAATTTTCTAATATTAAGTGTAGAGTATGATTGTTTAGTCAAGAAGACACATGTGAAAGCATCTTAGCCCAGATTTCAGCTCATGGTAGCTACTCAGTAAATACTGCTTTCATTTCTCTCTATGTATAAGATGTATAAGTCCTTTTACCCTTGTTTTCTCTTGAAATACTTTAAAAGGGAAGTTTCCCATTCCTGAGAACAGGGATGTTAATCTTTCTTCATGGAAGCAGCTATTGTTAAGTTAGCAAAGAGAAAATAGCATGGACATTCAACAGCCCTCAGAGATAGAGAGAGGGTCACCTTTCCTAAGTGATAAATTTCTTTATCTGAGGAGGGTAAGCCTGGACCCCACTGTTAGTCTCCTTTTTTGTTATTTTCAGGACAAACCAAGTTCTTTGATGAGCCAACTTCTCCTTGGCCTGGACCATTCTTCATTTGAGGTACTACCCTCTCCTTACAGGAAAATCCCATCCCTCCCAACTAGTCTTAGGTGACAGTCTGCAAACCTATTTCCACTTAGAGACATTTTTTTCTATAATTAAATAACATCTTATCTTTTATACCTAAACACACATCTTTTATTTAAAATTTAGCAAAATACAAATTCTGGCTATTTGAACAATTTTTACAACTTCCATTTATTAAGAAACAAGAAATGTATCTGCCTCATTGCTAATAAAAATATACTCTTTCATTGTAATAGTTCTCCCTTAAAATCCTTAAACTAGAAGAAATAGAGCCAGACACTAAAAGCCACGGATTCTTTACTAGTGGATCATAATGGTCATTTCGTGTCTGAAGGAAATGAATATTTCTTATAGGATAACTCCCCGATTTATTAAGAAAGGTCAAGGCTGTCAATAGTGATATAGGCTAGAATCGCACAGTGGAAGATGGACCTCAGCTTTTCTAGAAATTAAGCTCTCAAAGGATATAGCATTAATGTGGAATCCTCCCCCAACTATCTTCTGAAAAAATAAGAGAAGCCATGCTTATGAGAGCTTCTTGTAAAGCTAAAAGCTCTTCAGTGAAGTTTCTTTTAAAGATTAGGAGATTCCAAAGAGTAATAAAAACTAATCATTTTTCTTGAAGGAAAGAACATGTAGAAACTTTTTCAGACACAAAACTACTATTTTCAGCTTGCTGAAAGTCTGCTACCTTATTCAATTATATAAGGTAATTGAACAACTATCTTACTTTGATTCAAGACTTTCAACATTTCAAATGACTCTGTAAACTCATCTCTGTTCTTCATCATACTTTGAAAGAATATTGAAATTTCTACTAGTTATTTCAATTTAACAAATATAGAGTCTGCAAAGCAATACCCAAATACTTGATTTGAGAAAAAACGCAATTTCCCTGGGGAAGGTGAGGGGAGTTAGCATCATAATTAAGATTCTGAGAAGTAACAGTGATTTCTGCTCATCTAACAGCCTCTTTATGATGTACAGGTTGCTGTTTCATAAATTACAAGCAAGAGAGGGGATGAGGGGAGAAAAGGCTTGGGGAAAGCAGATTTTTAAAGCAAACACAATAATGCAGAAGTATGTAGGGTCCATAGGGTCTGTCACAATGGGAGAGCCACATTTTTGAAACTATGGTGGTGCACATGAACTTGACCATCTCCTTGTCTTTGCAGATTTCAAAGTGAGAAGGAAAAAAAATAGTGATAAGAAATGATGGAGGAAAGAAGAGCCAGGTAAGGATTTTGTTGAATTAACTTCAATTAGATTTAAAGTAGTCATTAGGGATTCCCCATCAAATTGATGAGACTCTGGAGTTAAATATTGGTCAATATTTTTTTCTCTGCTCTCTAGAATTAGGTACAAATATAACCCTATATGATTGTGCTTTACTTTGCTTAAAAAGAAGTCATCCAAAGATAACTCTTTGTTTTGAAACTTTCAATTTCTCTTTTTTACCCAGGTATTTTGTAATATTTATGGACTTTTAGTGTTCCTCTGATTCACTAATGGTGAGTTTAGGATATAATTCAATGATATGGGATTCAACCCTGGGACAGGATGCAGAATAAAACCTGGCCCTAATACAGCACATGTATTTATGGTGAGTGTTATAGCCGTGGGCTATGGAGAGTTCACCAAAAAAAAAATATTTAATGAAACCTTGGTGGCTAAATGGGACAGAAGTCAGACTTCTTTCTAAATAATTCTTCCACTACTTTTGAAAAGAAATATATGCTACTTTGGAGAAAGAAACAAGATTCATGCTAAGGGGATTGTTATGAAACTTTGTAATAGAGGGCGTTTTGAAACTTCTGAAAATCTTGGTCAAAAATATATGCCTTTAAGTCAAGGTGCAAACATCTCTGCCCTTGGCCTTGATTTGGTAGGTATTATAACATCAAAAATATCATAAGTTTCTGTCATCCAAGTTATTTGTGTTCTCAGCCTTCTTGCTACTCAAAATGTGGTCTTAAGAACCTGCATTGTCATCACCCAGGAGTTGGTTAGAAATGCTGGTATCACTCCAGACATACTATATCAGAAACTGAATTTTTATACACTCTCCAAGTCACTTGAATATACCTTTGGCAATACTGGCCTATATTAACATAGCCCTCCAAGGGGTCAGTTACTCAGTAGGGAGTCAGCCTTGGTACCCATGCATGGACAGATTAGAGAGAGGTTTCATAAGCAAAGGAGAAGTGATGGATAAGCTAGGTGATTCTGAAAAGGTTTTCCTGCCCATCCCCCTGATGAGGTACATGTTGGAAGTGAGGCACAGCCTTGAGGAGGAAAAGAAATTCACGTTTCAATGATACATTTAGGAGTTTCCATCATCGTTCAGTGGAAATGAATCTGACTAGTATCCATGAGGATGCAGGTTCGATCCCTGGCCTCACTCAGTGAGTTAAGGATCCAGCACTGCTATGAGCTGTTGTGTAGGTCGTAGGCGTGGCTTGGATCTGGTGTTGCTGTGGCTGCAGGGTAGGTCTGCAGCTATTGCTCCAATTTTACCTCTAGTCTGGGAACCCCCACATGCCACAGATGCAGCCCTAAAAAGACCAAAAAAAAAAAGGAGGTATATTTAGAGTAGGTGTTAGATGATAACTATATTCATCATCTTTAGGGAAAGTCTGAGAAAGCCATAGGGCTCCAGGGTTAGCACAGAGAAAAAAGTGTTCCTTAAGATTTTTCCACATGGCCCAGAAAAGAGCCCCTGGGAAAATAACCATTCATGTGCCAAGTTAGCCCAAGAATTCTTTCTATCTGTACATGCACGGTATTTAAAGAAAATAAACAATTTCATCTTTTCTGTATCTGCTTATATTCTAGGTATGATCAGATCCCGAAAAAGAAGTAATAGCTGTTCTGCTTAGTATTGCCCACATAGCCTCTTGTATTTCTATGTCATGAGTTTCATATGCTTCTAATGATGGAATTATGAGTGGTTGGTCCCTGCCTGTTTTGACTTTCATGAAGTTTCATGAGTTCAAGGGCTCTCTTGCTTGGGTTAACCACTGCATTTCCAGTAGAGTTTTTGGAACGTGGATGTAAATTGTATTTGTTGACATGCAGAGGGTAGGTGATTGCTATCTGTGATAGAAGGAGAACAGGGATTGATGGCTTGAGGATACAGAGAGGAGGACTAAGCTCTGAGAGGTGAATTGAATAGGACAAGTGAGGGAGAAAATGAGTGGAGAGAATGGAGTGGAAGTGGTTAATATATATCAAACTACACACACACACACACACACACACACATATAGTTTGAAAATACATCCTCAAACTCAGTTGTTTATGAGTGTATTGTTTAATATCCAAAACATTGGGAATTTTCTAGACATCCATTTTTTTCTTTTCATCTTTTTAGGGCTGAACCCACAGCATATGGAAATTCCCAGGCTAGGGGTTGAATTGGAGCTGTAGCTGCCAACCTGCACCACAGCCACAGCAATGGGGGATCTGAGCAGTGTCTGTGACCTACACCACAGCTCACAGCAACACCAGATCCCTAACCCACTGAGCGAGGTGAGGGATCGAACTCACATTCTCGTGGATCCTAGTCGTGTTTCTCACCACTAAGCCATATTGGGAACTCCATAGACATCCATTTTTTAAATTTTTTTTCTGGGGGTGGGGTATACCCACAGCATGTGGCAATTCCTGGGCCAGGGGTCAAACCGGTGCCACAGTGTCAGCATGTGTCACAGTTATGGCAACACCATATCCTTAATGCACTGTGCCACAAGGGAACTTCCTGGACATCCATTTTGAATATTCATTTTTAGGTTAATTCTACTATTAACACAAAATATGTATGCTCTGTATGGTTTCAGTCTTTTGAAATTTGTTGGGAATTGTTTTATAGCTCAACATTTGATCATTTTGGTGAATATTCTAAAAGCAAATGTAAATTCTGATCTCTTTTTTTATAAGTTTGTTTTACTTCTGTGTACATTGGTGTGCAAATATCTGTTTGGGGTACACCTTTCAACTTTTGGATATACTCCTAAAAGTGGAATTCCTTGATCATATGGTCATTTGGTGATTAATTTTTTTGAGGATCCTTAATACTATTATCCAGAGGGGCTGCACCATTTTTCATTCCTATCAGCAATGTACAAGGGCTTCAATTTCTCATATTTTGGTTAACATTTCATATTCTTTTTTTTAAAATAATCATTCTAAATGGCTGTAAAGTAGTATATCATTGTGTTTTTAATTTTTTTTCCCTAATGATTAATGATGTTGAACACCTTTTCATGTGCTTATATGCTACTTGTATATCTTCTTTGGAGAAATGTCCATTCAAATCCTTTGACCTGTTTTAATTGGGTCATTTACTTTTGTTGTTGATATGTACCTTTTTTGACAGGTGTATTTCACTTAGCATACTTTGTTACTTACTGCATGATCCAAAATTCCTTTCTTTGTAGTGCTGAGCAGTATTTCATTATGCTGATATACTACAGTTTGTTGGCCCATTCATATCTTGGTAGACATTGTTTCCAGTTTTTAGCTTCGATAAAGTATCTATGAACATTTGCACACAAGTCTTTGTGCATACATACTTTCTTTTATAGTGGGTAACTATATATGAGTAGGATCGCTGAATCATATTGTAGATACATGTTTAACTTGTAAAGAAACAGCTTAAATGTTTATTTAGTGGTTGTATTATTTACATGCTACCAACAGTGAATGAGAGTGACAGTTCCTCTAGGTCCTTGACAACACAGGGTATGATCAATCTGTTCATTGTTTGTCATTTTTTTAGGTGTCCTGGTATCACACTGTGGTTTTGACTTGCATTTCCTTGATTGTAAGTGGCATTAGGAATGTTTTTATGTGCTCATTTGCCATTTGAATATCTGCTTTGATGAAGCAGCTGGTCAAATATTTGATTATTTTGTACTGGGTTGTTCATTTCCTTACTATTGGGTTTGGGAGTTTTTATATATTCTGGACATCAGTTATACAAAGTGCAGATTTTTCTCCCAGACTGAGGCTAGTCATTTAACTCCCTTAATACTATCTTTTGAATAATTGTTTAAAATTTGATGAAGAGCTTCAATATATTGAAGTTTTATTTATTTACTATTTTTTCCTTTTAATTATTATATTTTAATATTATATTTAAGGAAATTTTACCCAAGGCCAAAACTATGTCCCGCTATGTTTTATTTTAGACAATTTATAATAATTTCAAGCTTTACATTTAGGTCTAGATCCATCTTGAACTCATTTTTATGTACACTGCTAAGTTTTGGTTTTGGTTTTGTTTTTTAAACATATGGATATACTGCTGTTTCGGCTCCAGTGGTTGAAAGATCTGTTTTTCTCCAGTGAATTTTTTTCACAACATCAATGAAAATCAGTTGTCCATATGTAAGTGGTTCTGTTGCTATCCCATTGATCTTTTTATTAGTCTCTATATCAATACCATGTTGTACAGACAGCTGTATTTTGAAATCAGACAGTGTTAGCCCTCCAGCTCTGTTCTCTTTTGTGAAGTTGTCTTGGCTATTCTAGCACCTTTACATTTCTATACAAATTCAAAAATATGCTTATAAATTCCCCACATTTATCGACTTTGCATTGAACTTATAGATCAATTTTGGAGAGAATTGACTTTTTATTATTTGAGTCTTCAGAGTCATATAAATAATTAGTCTTTTAATGTATTTATGTCTTTCAAAATCTCATCAGTGCTTTATAGTTTTCATTGTATAGGTCTTATACATTTTTGTAAGTTTTGTACATAGATACACTTTTAATGCTATTATAAACTATATCTTTTAAATTTTCAATTTGTGATTGTTACCAGCATGTAAATTTTATTTTTTGTAATGATATATTATCAAGCAAACTTGATAAATTCAACTACGATTGATTCCATTGGATTTTCTACAAAGATGCTGATCTTATCTATGAATAATGACAATTTCTTCTTTTCCAGTCTGGATGGCTTTTATTTCTTCTTCTTGCCTCATTTCACTGCTAAAACTTCCAGTGTAATGTTGAATTGAAATAAATAAGATCAAATGTCTTTGCTTCATACCAATTTTAGGATGAATGTATTTAGTCTTTCACTACTAAGATGTTTGTTGTAGGTTTTTGTTGTTATTTTTGTAGATATTCTTTATCAGGTTAAAGTTGCATCTTCTATTCCTAGTTTGTTGACTTTCTATAAGAAATAGATGTTGGTTATTTTAAAAATAATTTTTCTGTGTATTGAGATAATCAATTAATTTTTTTTGGTTCCTTAATATAGTGAATTTTATGGATTGTTTTTAAATGTTAAAACAACTTTCTGTTACTAGAATGAATTCTTTATTTATTGAACACTTTATTTATTTATTTATTTATTTATTTTAGTTACCACACCCATGGCATATGAAAATTCCCAGACCAGGGATCAAATCCAGGCCACAGCTGTGACCTACCCTGCAGCTGCGGCAATGCCAAATCCTTTAACCCACTGTACTGGGCTGGGGACTGAACTTGTACTTCCACAGGGTACTGAGCCACTGCAGTCAGACTCTTAACCCACTGCACCATGGCAGGAACTCCCTCTTTGCAATACTTTTTTGTTAAGAATTTTTGCTCTGATGACTATGAGTGATATTTGCCTGTGACTTTATTTTTGTGTAATGTCT
Source organism: Phacochoerus africanus (assembly GCF_016906955.1). NCBI lineage: Eukaryota > Metazoa > Chordata > Mammalia > Artiodactyla > Suidae > Phacochoerus > Phacochoerus africanus. Next base: position 90,211,292 of record NC_062546.1, read on the forward strand.
TTGTATAGGTACTGCTTGCCTCATATGAATTGAGAAGTATTCCATCCTCTTCAGATTTTTGGAAGAATTTGTGTAGAATTTGGTATTATTTTTTAAATGTTTGGTAGATTTCATCTGTGAAATGTTCTGTGTATTCTGCTGATATTAGATATACTTTTTCTGTAATTGTCAATACTAACAAATTCATTGACTTACTGTTGAAGTCTCCTATCTTTACTAATTTTGTCTATTTTTGTTGATGTCTCTAATTAAAATTTAGATTTCTGCATTTCAACTTTCAGTTCTATCATTTTATACCACATGTTTTGAAGTTCTGTTATTAGGTCCATAAACACTTAGGTTTGTTTTAAGGAACTGCTTTCTCTATCATTATGAAATGACCTTCTTTATCTCTGATATTATTCTTTGTGGTGAAATCCAGTTCTTCTGATATTAATAAATGTATTACAGCTTTATTTGAACTAGTGTTAGGATAGTATATCTTCTTTCTCATATTTTATTAAACAATTTTTCTTTACATTTAAAATGGGTTTATTGCCATCATCATATAGTTAAATGTTCCTTTTCCATCCAATCTGACAACTTCGTATTTGGGACATTGAGACAGTGTGAAGATTAATATAGTTTTAAATGAATCATTTCAGTATGTGCTTTACTATTGCTTCACAGTCCTTTATATCCTTTTGATCATTTTTTTCTGCCTTACATGGGATTAATTGACTCTTTTTCGTGCTTCTGATTTATTTCCTTCACTAATTTATATATATATATATGTGTGTGTATATATATATATATATATATATATATATATATATATATATACATATTTATACTTTAGTGATTGCTTTGGGGTTTGTAATGTGTCTACTTTTCACTTTCAATTGCTATTATGGTACTTTGTATAATGTTTAAGAATTTTACGGCTATATACTTCCATTTTCCCCACTCTAGACTTTGTTATTATTGCTGACACGAAGTTTGCTTTTGCATGTGCTGTAAGTGCTACATTATGCTGCTATTATCTTTGTTAAAACAATAAAGTATCTTTTAAAGATATTTAAATTTTGTAAAAGAAATCATATATATATATACACACACACAGTTGCCAATTATGATGCTTTTAATTCCACTTACCATAGTCAGTTTTCATCTGGTATCATTTTTCCCTGCCTGATGGATTTTCAATAAATGATTTTGTTGACTTCGCCTGCTGGTGATGAATTCATTCACCTTTTGTATGTTCTAAAAGTATTTTGTTTCACTTGAGGTGTTTTTAAGATTCATTGATTTGGGGCAATTTTATTATGTCTCAGTATAGTTTTCTTCATATTTATTATGATTGGGGTGTGTAGGGATTCTTAGATGTGTGGGTTAATGATTTTCATTAAATTTAGAAAATAAATTGGCCATTATTTTTTCAAATATTTTTCCTTTTTTCCCAAACACTCCAGTTATACGTAATGTAGGCTGATTGGAGCTGTAGTCCTGACTGCTGATGGTTGAGGCTATCCTTATTTCGTTTCTTGATTTAAATCTTTTACTCTTTGTATTTAATTTTGAAAGAACCTATCACATTGTCTTCAAACCACTAATCATTTCTTCTCAATATCTGAGCTGTCTAATACTGTCTCAGACAATGTATTTTTTTTATTTGTATACATATGCTTAAGTTTTAGTTATCTTTATTTAGCATATTCAGTCTGACTTTTAGCTTATTGAACCTATGGGATACAGCTGTAATAACTATTTGGGATTTTTCTTTTCTTTGCTTATTCTAATATCTGTGCCAATTCTAGATAAGTTTAGAATTTATTCCTCATTTTGAATCATTCTTGTTTCTTTGTGTGCTAATGTTTTTACTTGAATGCCAAATACCAAGAATTTTACTTTGTTGGGGTCCTGGATATTTTGTGTTCCTGAAACTATTATTGATATTTTTATGGGCTACAGTTAACAATATTTGGAAATAGTAAGAGCCTTTGCATAGTGCTTAATATATGTTAAGTGGAGTCAGAGAAGTCATTATTCCAGGGTAAATAATTCTCCTCTATTTGAATAAGACTTTTCTGAATGCTCCAGGCAATACCCTGAGACTCATTTGACTTTCTATTCAGTTGCGGGGAAGCGGGTACTATGTCCCGTCCTGTATGAGCTTCAAATACTAGTGTGAGTGTGTCTTTTCTTTTATTTTAACATAGGCAGTAATAGCTTCACAGTAAAAATGAATAGAAAGTACTGAGATTTCTCATATTCTCCTGCCCTCACACATGCATAACTTCCAGTTATCTGTATCCTTCACAAATTATACATTTATTATGACAGATAAACACATCATTATCACTCAGTTTATAGTTTACATAGGGCTCACTCTTTCTGCTGTATATTATATGGGTTTGGACAAATGTATAATCATACATATTCATCATGTCTGTGTCATAACTTTGTATCCTAAATATCCTCTGTGATTTGCCCATCCATCTCTCCCTTCCCACTTAATCCCTGGCAACCATTGATGTTTTTACTGTCTCCATGTTTTGCCTATCTCAAGATGTAATACAGTTGGAATTATATAGTATGTGTCCATTTCAGAGTGTTTTCTTAAGCTTAGTAATATGTGTTTATATTTCTTCATTGTCTTTTTTATGGTTTGACAGCTCATTTCTTTTTAGTACTAAATAGTATTGCATTGTCTTGATATACCACAGTTTTTTTTTTTTTAACATATTCATCTACTGAATTGTATCTTAGTTATTTTCAAGTTTTGGCAGTTATAAATAAAACTGTTGTGAATATCCATGTGTGGGTTTTGTGTAGATATAATTTTTCAACTCCTTTATGAAAATATCCAGGAGCATAGTTACTGGGATCATTGATAAGAGTATGTTTAATTTGTAAGAAAACACAAACTCTTTTCCAAAGTAACTGTACAGTTTTTCATTCTCATCAGCATAAGTAAGAATTCTTATTGGTTCATATTCTCACCAGCATTTAGTGTTAGTGTTCCAGATTTTGACCATGCTAATAAGTGTGTAGTGGAATCTCATTGTTGTATCTTATTTGCATTTTTCTGATGACATATGGTTTTGAACATCTGTCCTTTTTTTTTGCATCTGTATATCTTCTTTGGTTAGGTATCCATTTAGATCTTTGTTGTGTTTGTAACTGGCTCCTTTTTTTCTCCTCATTGAATTATAGACATTCTTTGTACATTTTGAGTAAGACTTTTAACAGTTAGGTCTTTGGCAAATGTATTCTCCCAACCTGTGGCTTATCTTTTTTATTTTCATTTTATTTCACTTTCAATTTCATTTTTATCCAAGACAGTGCCTTTTTTTCCTTTTCACAGAGAAGAAAGTGTTAATTTTAATGAACCCCAGTTTATCAATTTTTTTTTCATAAATTGTGCATTTGCTGTTATGTCTAAAAAGTCTTTGCCAAACCCAAGGTCATATAGATTTTTTTTTCTATTGCTATTTTCTAAAAGCTTTATAGTTTTTTTACTTTAGAATTTAATCTCTGATCCACTTTGAGTCAATTTTTATATAAACGTAAAATCTGTTCTAGTTTTTATACATGTCAATTCCAGTTGTTCTAGCATCATTTTTAAAAAAAGACCATCTTGTGTTCATTATCTTGCCTTTGCACTTTGTTAAATAGTAATTGACTGTATTTATGTAGGTCTATTTATGGGCTCTTACTTCTGCTCCATTAAACTATTCATCTGTTTTTCTTTTAAGTCAATATCATACTGTCCTTATTCCTATAGCTTTATAGTAAGTCTTGAAATTTGGTAGCAGCAGTACTCCAATTTTGTTCTCCTCTTTAAATAATTTTGTTTTTGCTGTTCTAGGTCCTTTGTGTCTCAAAAAAGAAAACCCTTTAGAGTCATTTTGTTGATATTTACAAAATAAATTTCTGGGATTTTGATTGGGTTTTCACTGAATTTATGGACCAAGTGCCAAGGACTAACATACTGAAAATACTGAGTTTTCCTATCCATATACATGTGTTATCTCTCCATTTACTTAGTTTTTTTGGTGTTATCTTTCATTAGTTTTGAATTTTTCCTCATATAGGTATTGCACATATATTGCTAGATCAGAACACAAATATTTTTGGTGGGAGTGTTACTATAAGTGGTATTATGCTTTTAATTTCACATTTTTCATTGCTAGTATATGAAAAAAAACCATTGACTTTTGTATATTAATCTTATCTCCTGCAACTTTGGTATAATCACTTGTAAATTCCAGAGGTTTTTATTTTTATTTCTCTTTCAGTCACTTATTTCTTCTGTGGAAAAAAGACAGTTTTATATTTTCCTTTCTCATCTTTATACCTTTTATTCTCTTTTCTTGTATTGCGTTATTGCGTATTAGATGGGACATTCAGCATGATGGAAAAATCAGTGTGAGAGCTAACATTCTTCTTGTTCCAGATGTTAATGGAAAATCTTTGTTTCTCCTCACTAAGTAGGATGTAAGCTATAGTTTTCTTTTCTTGTAATTTCTTTTTTTGGTTTTAGCATTAGGGTAGTACTCACCTCAGCAAATGAGTTAGCACGTTTCCCCTTTGCTTCTATCTTTTGAAAAACATTGCAGAGAATTGGTGAATTTTCTTCTTTACATGCTTGGTAGGATTCACCAGTGAACTCTGGGCTTGAGGCTTTCTGTCTTGGAAGGTGGTTAATAATGGATTCAATTTTCTTTAATAGAGGTATTTATTAAAAATGTCTATTTCTTCTTAAAATTTTGGCAAATTGTGTCATTCTAGGCACTGATCCATTTTATCCAAGTTATCAAGATGGTGGGTATAAAGTTGTTCATAGTATTCCTTAATTATCCTTTTAATGCCTATGAGATCTGAAATGATATCCCCTCTTTCATTTTTGATAGTATTAATTTGTGTCCTTTTTTCTTAGCTTATCTAGAAGCTTGTCAAATTTATTGTTCTTTTCAATGAACCACTTTTTTTTGGTTTTATTTATTTTTTCCTCTATTGATTTCCTATTTTCATTTACTTCTGCTCTAATTTTTATTGTTTCTTTTTTCTGCTTATCTTGGCTTTGGTAATTCCACCTAGATTTTGTTAAGGTTTTATGTCAGACGTTGTATAAATTTCTTTTTTTTTTTTGTCTTTTGTCTTTTTTGTTGTTGTTGTTGTTGTTGTTTTTGTTGCTATTTCTTGGGCCGCTCCCGCGACATATGGAGGTTCCCAGGCTAGGGGTTGAATTGGAGCTGTAGCCACCGGCCTACGCCAAAGCCACAGCAACGCGGGATCTGAGCCACGTCTGCAACCTACACCACAGCTCACGGCAATGCCGGATCGTTAACCCACTAAGCAAGGGCAGGGACCAAACCCACAACCTCATGGTTCCTAGTCGGATTCGTTAACCACTGCGCCACAACGGGAACTCCATAAATTTCTTAACATGTGTTTTATGGCCCAGAATGAGGTGTATCTGGGTGAATATTTCATGTGAGCTTGAGAAGAACATGTATTCTGTTATTGGATGAATTTGTCTGTAGATGTCCATTAAATCCAGTTGATTGATAAGTTATTAAGTTCAATTATGTCCTTATTGATTTTATGTCTTCTGGATCTGACATTTCTGATAGAGGATGCTGAAGTTGCCAAGTATAATAATAATGGATTCATCTATTTCTCCTAGTAGTTGTTGTCATGTGTATTTGTATACTCTCTTGTTAGGCACATAGATATTAAGGATTGTTTTATTTTCTTGGAGAATGGGCCTTATATCATTATGCAATGCTCCTCTTTATCGACAGTAAATTTTCTGGTTTTCAGGTCTAATCAATCTAAAATAATGTAGTTTTCCAGATTAATGTTAGAATGGTATATTTTTACAACCATTTACTTTTTTTAATAAACATTAGTTTTTCCTCTCTATTTCTTTCTGATTATTTCTTCTTAGACTTTAGGTAGTTTTCTTACAAGCACATATTGATCAAGTGCCCCACTGACTACTCAAAGGGGATGGGCATCTGTAGACATCTTGAGTTTCACGTATAATCCTTTCTCTGTGTAGCTCCATATTTCCTAGGACTCTGCCCTGAAAACTCTAGTTTCCTTGGCCTCCCCTGATTTTCAACCTTATATTTTCAGTGCAATGTGCCTCCACAAGGCTTATTTTTCTTGAACTGGAGCCCAGAATTTCTCTTTAAGAAGGACTATGGGCAATTAAAGGGCTTCCCTTATTTTATTTTGGACTCTTAGGAATTGCCGTCCTTAATTTATTGATGGCCAATGTCTTGAACACCATATTTTTTCTTATATTTTGCTCCTTTTAAAAATTGTTTCCAGTAGGATGTCATATCATACATTTCCCCTCAATTTGGGGTGAAGTAGAAGCCATGAATTCTGTAATTATTTGCTTCTTTTTAATTTCCCTTTTCTGGCAAATTGTTACATTTTGTCATCCACTTTCTTGAACACATAAATCATAGCAATTTTTTTAGTTTATTTCTGGTAACTCAAATAGCTAGATCTTCTATGTGGTTTTTTTTCTATCTTCCTTTCTTTTTTTCTCTCAGTAATATTTCAGTGTTGAAATGGTAATTTATGACTGAATTCTAGATATTGTGTACCGGTAAGTGATAGAGATGTTGCATGAGGCTACATACCTTCACAAATGATTTAATTTAATGTTTGCTAGGCAGTTAGGGAAAGGGCAAATCACAAACTTCTATCTGGTATCCAATGTACAGAGATTCTGTTTCTGTGTTTTAATGCATGGTCTATTTCTGCTTTGCCCCTCTTCTCAGTATGGAGTCCTTCAAAGCCCAAATTGTGAGACTGGGTGTTTATATAAAGTCCTTGCTTCTTGAATGGAGCTATTTCTTAGTGTGCATAGTAGTGTGAGACTCTTAAAAGCTCTGCTTAGCTTCTCAGCTTCTTAGAACACACTTTATTCTTGTCTTTTAGTCTCTCACTCGACTATGCTTAAAAAATCAGTGGCAGATGCCTTCAGGGAGTAATGTATTGAGCTCACTTCTGTCTTCTTCCCTGATGTTATGAAAGAGTTGTATTTGTGTGTGCCTGTGTGTGTGTGTGTGTGTGTGTGTGTGTGTGTGTGTGTTTGTGTGTGTGTTATACAATTGTCCTATTTGTCCTTGGTGGGAGGATTGCCTTGATGAAAACTGTGGAATCACAACTGAAAAGTGTGGACCATGATATTGTTTTGAATTTCATCTTTTGTATCCACCAAGTCTACAATTCTTTTAAAGTTACTAAACCTAAAGGCATTTTTGTTTCCTTCTCTTTAAAATAGAGATAGCCTATTTTGTAGAGCTGGTGTAAATATAATGCAAGATAAATTTTTTTGAAAGCACAAAGGAAGCAAAAAATTTCTATGAAACAGAATCATAAATTATGTATAATATTATTTATAGTGATAATAGTAAACTACCATTAAAAACAACAGTGGCTACAACTTGTTGCCTATAAATTAAACTATATGTCAAGTATTATGTTTTTTATTTGTATTATTTATGACTATTCACAGTAACTATATATATATAGTTATTTATATCTTTATTATATGACACCACTGAATGTTAACATTTCTATTTCAAATGTATTTTGATTGAGCAGTTTTCAGAATTCTTAGGTCATTATTTTAAAAATAAAACTGTGTAGAAAAAGTACAAATATTTCCACTTTCTACTCTTAAAATATTCTCATTGTTATTTTGAATTCTTAAAAAATGTGACCTTGTACTTTATCCCTCTGAGCTTAATTTATCTACCCTGAAGAATAATGACAATAACTACTTTTTTTCTTACAGGATTATTGAATAAAATAAAATCATCCTTGAGATATAGATGTCTTTCAAAATTTTGGCCTGCGCCTAGTGTTTAATTTTATATAAACATTTTCATCAATATTTGAATTCCCATAGAATAGCAAGTATGTTATTTTTAGAAATTTGTAGAACTTTGATATGTTACTAAGAATAATACACTAATATTTTGTTTTTAATATGTGTGACATGACTTTTGAATATGAGTTGGTACCTCAGTTAAACATGGGATTTTGTCCTCTAAATCCAGTTTCCTCTGCTGCTAATATCTTATCTTTTTGGTCTTTTTAAATGATTCCTGAGTCCTTCTGGATAATTATAACTATAATCTGCTCAATAAAGCTCTGTATAGCCCAATAGTATAAAAAAATTACCATTCTTTGGACCTTTTAATTAATTGCACAAACTTATATATCAAGTGCTAAAGTTGAACTTTAGAAAATGTCTCTATCCTGGCCCACTTCCCATAGGAACTACTCAAAATGAAAGGCTGCAAAATTTTCATTTATGAATTCCTAAGGCTTATCTCAGAGCTTGACATATAACGAGTGCTTTGGAAATTTTTTTTTCAGGAATTATTTTTTTTTAAAATGAATCAATGAATAAGAATAAATAAGAATATATAAGAATAAATGAATCAATGAATAATACCATCTTATCAGCTGTTACACAGCTTTAAAAGAAGCTAATCTATATAAACGAAGCTGACTGAACTAAGCAAGTGGTTTCTAATCCTAGCTTCATTTTAAAATCTGTTGAGGAGATTTTAAAAATAAAATATCTAGACCTCTTCCCCAGATATTCTGATTTACTTGGCTTGAGAGAAGAGAGTTCTGGAATTTGTATTTTTGAAAAGCTTCCTAGGAGACAAAACCATTTCCATGTTTTAGAAATATTTATCTAAACTGTTCTCCCTGAGTAAGGAATACTAAAAAATAATTGTTGATTAACATATGCATTTTTTAATCTCTATAGGAATCACAAATTAGGAAAATAAAAGTAAAATTAAATATAGAATTTGTTGAAATATGAGTATTGGGTGTAATGTGAAAGATTGTTATATTTTTGAAGCAATATTTCAAACAGCTAGAAATATAATAGCTTTATCCCGTTTGAAAATGCACTTAATTATAAATGCTTACAAATATGAAAACATAAACTAACATGTCATTATTGCAGAAATCCAAATGTGTTAAACCAGAACTGTCTCGGAAAATCTAAAATATCCTCCATGAATGTTGAAATGAGCATGGGGCTTACAGTTAGGCAATAGCAATTTGAACCATGGATTTACTTCTTTTTGCTTTATCATAGGGGAAAGATTGCTCTCACCACTAAGCCCAAGCTCTTGATGTTTAAAAATGGGGATACTGTGAAAGATGTAATATCCCCTTCCTTGGAAAATCCAGCTTTATAGACCCAAGTGTCCAGTTGTTCTAGGTGGGGTTTTCTGAGAAACAGATTCTGAGATGGAGTTTGCAGAATATTTATTAGTAAATACCCTAAAGGGAGGGGGGGATCAGATTTTTTAGATGGCACAGCTGAGGTGCGAAGTCTGAAGACAACCCCAGCCAACCACAAGGGGAGCCCTCTGGTTAAAATGACCACATTGTCATCCCCACATTGCATTGAAATAGCCTGTCTTTACACTCATGGATTAGACCACACACACAGATGTGTACAGAGACACACACGCATACATCCATACGCAGACACACACACATAAAATACACACATACACATGCATGCACACATATATACACATATGCACGTGCGCACACACACGTGCACGTGCACACACACACACACACACACAATCTCTTTATTTCATATGCCAGCACAGGGTCTACCATATTAAAAAAATGTCATCATGTATCTAATAAATGAACACATCAACACTTAAATTCTTACATTCTCATCTTAAGTCATTTTAGGAATGGTCTTTTCAGCATATCTCTTCTCCATCTTGCAGGTGATCTCTGCCTCATATGACTTCTTTATTTTACTGCTCTTAAATAACAACTAACACTTACATAGAGTGTGCTCTGGGCCCTGAATTCTTAGAATATGCTCATTTATTCTTCATAATAATCATCTATATAATAAAACATCATTATTATCCCCACTTTATACATGGGCAAATCGACCAGCTGGCTACACTTACACAGCTAGACTGTGGTGTTTGAATCCAGTATAACAATAGCTGCATCTTTATCCACTGTATTATCCTGTCACCTGACAGCAGGTGTGATCACTCAGAGGTGGTCTAACCTCCTAGGCAAGACATTAAGTTTCTGGAGGAAAAGATGAATTTTTGTGAGTTTTTTTTCTCTTTGTGCTTACGTAACATAGTGGATCTTCAAGATTCATTATAAAACACTATAATTTTTAGGACTTTGGAGAGGAAAGAAAGAGAAAAAGCGGGAAAGGAAGAATTGCAATATAACATTTGGGGAGGAGAAAGTTCTGGAAGGGAGATACTTTCTCAAAGTATGCAAGGTTAAATATACAGTCGAGATGAGGACAATTTTATTGAGATTGAAAGATCAAGAGGTCCACTTAAATAGCTAGATGCTAGAGTGTAACATTTAATTATCTAAATGGATTTTCTTAGCAATAATATCATATGTCTGTGGTCTCCCCAGCAGCCACTGTTCATTTTTCCTCTGCTCACATGTTTTCAGCCCAGAGTACAGCCTTGCTGAGATAACGTTGGTCACAGCCGTCCGTCTTGTCTCAAGAACCTCCTGAGGGCCAAAACCCCTGTGGGAAGAAGCAACATTACTGAGCCCACTGGGGGCACATGAGCTGGTAAGCACTATTCTAGAGACCACAATTACTACTATCACCAATTTAGAGAAATGACGTATTTAAAATCCCTTTGCGTCCTTTAGTTCTAAGATATGATTATCAAACCTATGCTTCTTTTATTACCAACCCAGTTATGGCTTCCTAGCCAAATAGCTTTTGACATTTTGCTGAGGGAAATAATGAGGTTTTAAAAATGCCCTGGGAATAGCTCACTTCTACTTGCAATGACTCTTTCTCCCTAAGAGGAGGTGCGGAGATGTGTGAGTATTTTTTTGCATAAATTTTATTGGCGTACAGGTGACCTACAATGTTGTGTTAGTTTCAGGTGTATAGCAAAGTGCATCAGCCACACATATACTATTGAGAAAATGGAACTATGATGTTTATCCTCCTTTTGATGCCAGTTATTTATCCTTATAAGAATTATAAGAAAACAGGCTCAGTGGAAAATAAGTTGTAAGACTGATTATGAGAAGTGAAGGGCAAAGTTGAAAAATGACAGTCGAAAGAGGCACACACTGTGTTTATTCACCAGCAAACACTGGGTGCCTCCAACGTTGCCAGGACCATCCTAGGAACAAGGAGTACACCAGGGAAAAGGGAACTGTTTAGTCACCAACCTTCATGACTCTAATGATCCTTGAAGGGATTGGATAAATTATAGGGAAGGGATCTGTTTTTTCAGAGTTTGTGTACTACTTATGACCCTTGGCTGAGGAACCTTCAGAGCATTTCTTACAGAAGCTTCGTGAAAGTGAATTGAGTCACCAGATCTCTAATGTGTTTATGCATCAGATTTACCCCATATCTTGTTAAAACACCAGTTGCTGAGTCCAATGCTAGCATTTCTGATTCAGTAGGACTGGGGTGGGGCTGGAGAAGTTGTTCTTTGTTTATTTGTTTGTTTGTCTTTTTAGGGCTGAACCCATGGCGTATGGTAGTTCCCAGGCTAGAGGTTGAATCAGTGCTGCTGCTGCCAGCCTACACCATAGCCACAGCAACACAGGATCCTATTCACAACAGCTCACAGCAATGCTGGATTGTTAACCCACTGAACAGGGCCAGGGGTCAAACCCGAGTCCTCATGGCTACTAGTCAGGTTTGTTACCACTTAGCCATGAGGGGAACTCCCTGAAATTGTACTTCTAACATATTCCCATGTGATGCTGGTGCCACTCAGTCTGAGGTCCACTGTTTGATGAGAGTCACTGAATTGGAACTCCTGCTATAGTGCAAAGAGATCCACAGTGTCTCTGTAGCAGCAGAGATGTTTTATCCTTAGCCTGGTGCAATGGGTTAAGGATCTGATGTTACTGTAGGTGTGGCTTAGGTAGCAGCTGTGGCTTAGATCTGTGCCCTGGTCCAAGGAACTCCATATGATGGGGAGTGGCCAAGAAAAGAAAAATAACTCTATGGTAGAATTGAGGCAAGGATCCCAGTGAAAAGGCCATTGCATAAAATCACAATGTAGGATATTTCATAAGAATCAAGAATTTTAGTTAAGACCAAACTAGACTTAAACCTGGCTCTATTTCTTATTAAGATTTTTTTTGGTGGGGGGCGGCAGGGGGCATGCCTGTGGCTTGTGGAAGTTCCTAGGCCAGAGATCAAAACTGCACTATAGACTTGTGGTTGTCCAGGAGGAGGAGGAGGAGGAGATGGAATGGACTGGGAGGTTGGGGTTAGTAGGTGCAAACTGTTGCATTTAGAGTGGACAAGTAATGAGATCCTGCTGCACAGCACAGGAAACTATATCTAATCACCTGTGACGGAACATGATGGAGGATAATGTGGAAAAAAGAATGCATATGTGTGAAATAACTGGGTCACTTTGCTGTGTAGAAGAAATTGACAGAACATTGTAAATCAACCATAATAAAAAAATTTTAAAAATCCTGCACCACAGCAGTAACAACATCAGATCTTTAACCCACTGAGGCACCAGGAAACTCCACTTCCACTAAGATTTTGCTTTTACATAAATCCCTTATACTGAGAAACCTCTTTGAAACAAACATGATACTATTATATTACAGTATTAAGATGTCATCCTTAATCAGATAGGAGCCCGCAACTTAGTTATGAATTCTGGAAACCCAGTGGAAGCACAGGGTTTCAGATCAGTCCTAAAAATGGTCTTTATCTTCTCCTTTCTAAGTTATACTCAGATTCTTCTACATTTTTCCATCTGTTCTACCACCACCTTGCCTGGATCATTCACTCTGCTCTCAGGGTTGCTGTCATTCAAGGATGAATTTGTAATCTTTCTTGCTTTACCCCAATCTGTGTTTTATGATGGGGCCAGAGTGACCTATCTCAAAACACAAATATGATCACATCAATGCCCTCGTGTAGATTTAATCAGCTTCCCCTATCCCTTGGATTGTGGCTTCGTGTTCTTCCTGTGGGCAGTGCATCCATCCCTTGTTGGGTCCTGCCTGTGTTTCCAGCCTCATCCGGTCTTCATGCCCAGTTTGACTCTGTGCCCACTACTCTGGATCCCCTTCAGGTCCCTGAACTCAGGTGTTCTTTCAACCACAGGATAACTGTAGCTGTTGCCGACTCTTTGGGGAAATTTCTTTCCTCTCTCTCCACTATCTGCTCATGTTTACCAGTTAACTCCGACCTATTCTTTATATCTCAGTTTTGCAAGAGAACCCCCTCTTGCCCAGCCCATCTCCAGAGTGCCAGTCCCTTTGTTGCTTTTATGTCTTTGTGATTGCATTTGCTTGTGTGATAATCAGTTGCCTTTTCTCTCTCCAACTACATTCTAAGCTCCTTGTGGGAGAAACAGCTAGTGTTGTTCATCACCAGGAGTTAGAAAAGTACCAGTTGCTCAGCAATTAGCCACAGAATGAATGATGGGTGAGTGGACCCGACGCAATGGCCAGATGCATGGTCTGTGTGTAGGGAGAGAAAGACACACCTATGCAACATGGAAGGAGAACTGCACATCAAAACATCTTGTTTCCAGTCTTGTTCTGGCTGGAAACATGCTCCGGTCAATATTCCAGTCTACTGATTTCCCAGTAGAGACACAATTGTTTTTATTTGAGACAATTCTTCATTGTGTGGGACTGTTTTTTGTGTTTATGGATTTTAACATTCCTGGCCTTTGCCCAGAAAATCCCAGTAGTGCTCTTCCCCTAATTATTTTTAAATGTCCCCAAACACTAACCCATGCTGATTAAGAGAAATGCTGCTGCTTTTTGAGAACAACCATCTAAATCATAGATGCAGTGACTTCTGCCTTTCAGAGGAACAGAAAAAGAATGAACAGATGAGCAGGAAAGTGGTCATTTTCCTCCTCCCACAAGTATCACATCTAGGGCTGGCTTAAAGGTTATGTGAGGAAACATATATTAGGTCCTTACTGGAGGTCTAGCATATAGTAAACTCTCAATAAATGTAATAGAAAGTGATGTTGAAGATCTGAATTAAGAAAGTGAGGTGAAACTGGAGAAAATAAGAAAGGTGGAAGAAGTATTTAGGAGGTGAAACTGAATTTGTCCTGGTAGCACTGTTTTGGGTCAGGAAGGGAAACCATTTGGCAATTTATCAAAAGACTGGGACCATGGGATGTAGGATAATATAAAGAAGGACAAGCTTTCTACGGGTGGAGGGCAGGGGGAGAGGAAGTGCGTTTGGTGGGGGGCATCCTGAATTTGAGAGGTCTTAAAAATGAACTGTAGGAGATGTTCAGTAGCAGCTGGGCTTTAGGAAATGGGTAGTTTTGGAATTCACATTGTGGGAGGTGAAAATTGCAACTGAAGATGTGACGGATTCTCCCACAAGAGGGTGTCGAGTGGAACCTGAGGGAAGCCAGACCATCAGGGTTAAACCAGGGAGGACCAGAAGGGGAGAAGCCCTTCAGGGCCAGCAGAGAAAGGGCAGGAGGACTAAGAGTAGGAAGTTCATTTCCTGGCCCCCAAAGGAAGAGCGTGTTTTACTATTTTCTTATTTTTATTTTTACTTTTTGCCTTTTTTTTAAGGGCCTCACCCGCAACACATGGAGGTTTCCAGGCTAGGGATCTAATAGGAATTGTAGCCGCAGGCCTATGCCACAGCCACAGGAACGCCAGATTCGAGCTCCGTCTGCAACCTATATCACAGCTCATGGCAATGCTGGATCCTTACCACTGAACAAGGCCAGGGATTGAACCCGAAGCCTGATGATTCTTAGCTGGATTCTTTTCCGCTGCGCCATGACAGGAACTCCAGGAAGAGCATATTTTAATAGAAAGGGGGCACCATCATTTTGTGGGAAAGTGTCTCTCGCATTCTAAGGGAATAGATCTCTAAGAAATAACTTAGTAATTGTTTTGTGTAGCGTATTGGGAAGTGTGTGCCTACGGAGTGGACAATTTTATCCCATCCTGCTGCTCCCCACCCCCTTATTGCAATACAAATTAAATATTTGGAGAAATGGTGGCTCCTGTACATCCTGTAGTTCTGATAGATCTGCTGGTACCAGGATCTGCAGCAAAAAGGAGATCACATTTTTTAGAGGCTGGGCTGTGGTAAAGGACTGACCTTTGTCAGATGTGATTTTCAGGGTACCACCTGTCTCACCCTCTATCCCCACTGTACTGCACAGTAAATGTCTTAAGAGTCTGTGGCTGGTTTGAAACCCCACAAGTGAGACACAGATTGGAGGTTAAATTATCATTTCTTAAGTACAATTTTTCAAAAATAACTCTAGAAGTGACCGACCTTAAATAAATCATCTCTAGATGTTAAAAGTTTTCTCTTAAACTGTACTATGTGTTTTTGCCTCTTTGGTGACCTTGGCTGTGAAGCATTTCCCTGAGCTCTGAAGGCAGGGCTTTGAGGAAATGAACGTATTTTTATAGGGTGATAGATGGATAAGCCAGGAATGTGAGACTGTGCCAGAGGGAGGCAGAGTGAGATGAGAGGCTCCAGGAGGCATGGATGAGAGGTTATGAAGCCAGGGGATAGATGCAATGAAGGTCCTGAGAGCACAGGGACTGGGGAATGTGTCTACCTTGGTGGGGTGAGTGAATAGGGAAGGAGTGACAGTTATTTAGGAGCTGGCCCCAATCTCCATGTTTGCTGGTTTGGCACCTCACCTGCTTCCTCCCACCTCTTGTTCAAGGCTGTATGTCTCTTGACAAAAGACATGATTGGTTCAATGTGGCTTTGGTGTTTGTATCCTATTTTCTGTTTAAAATGACTTTCTCTCTCTTGGGTCTGGGTTTTTATTCCTTCCCTTTTGCAGTATTTTGGGGCACCTTCTCTGTTCAGACACTGTATGAGGAATATAGAATAAATAAGATAGATGAAACCCTTCCCCTCCTCACGCCAACACCCCAAAGTGGGTGGGGGTGGGGATAAGTAAAGAGGGAAGCAGAGTTTATAATGTGTTAATATACTTTACGCCAAGAATCCTCTTTCTGCTCAAATTTTGATGCTTTGATTCAAAGTGACCCAGCCGCTTGTTTAGGCAGAACTCTTAGACAGCTCCTTCTCTGCTGGGAAGCCCCCAGAAAAATGACACCTGCCATCCACTGCTCCCCATCCCTTAACCTGACACAAAGGTCTAGTCAGCACACCTATGCATGAGCCTATGTGTATGGGAAGGAGAGCAGGATATGAGGTGCTTTTGCTACTATAAGTACGGTAGGGTCCAAACATCCTTAGAGCTGGTGCTCGTGCAGGCATCATTTGGGACTTTGCTGGCAAGGGGGTAGGCTTCCATCTTCTGCCTTCCTTTCAATGAGGAAAAAATATAATGCACTTACAAGGGCCCATACCTTGGGCTTTGATTCCACACTCCTGGGTCTCAAAGCCCCTTAAGCCTCTCAGAGGTCCACCCTTACCCAGTTTCATTTTCCATTCAGCCCAAGAGTCTCATCTCTTCCTCCTGCAAACACCTTGTTTCTGACTTTCTTCTCCATGCAAGAGAGTTAGCACCCTAGAGAAGGGTCTCTCAGTATTTCTGGCCTCTCTGATACTGCATAATATTTGTTTATGTGCTGGCCACTTTCTAGGTGGCAAGAAGGTGACTCAGAGAAAGACACACATTCTCTGTCTTTGTGGAGCTTCTATTCTAGATGAGATCTTCTTCAACTTTAGCATGTGCATAAGAACACTGAAGGATGCAATAGAAAGCAGATTCCCAGGTCTGCATAGGTTTGTGGGTTGGGCCTGGGATTCCTAATTCTAATTTCTAGATTTTTGTTGTTGTTGTTTTTGCACATATGGAGGTTCCCAGGCCAGCTATCAAATCCAAGCCACAGCAGCATCCTATGCCATGGCTGCAGCAACATCGGATCCTTAGCCTGCTGTACCACAGCAGGAACTCCTCCAGATTTCTCCTAAGCTCCCATGTAGTGCTGATGCTGTTGGTCTGCTGACCATACTCTGAGGGATGTAAAGATAAATGACCAAGTGTTTTAGTCAGAACCCTATACTGTAAGAGATAAAGGTCACTAATTAACAAAAACAAAAAAGGAAATTTCTGGTTCCAGGACTTGTAAGATCAAGGAAGAACTGTCTGAAGCAGAATCTCAGGGTTTGGAATCAAGAACTGAAAGCCTTCCAGAAGCTTCTCTGTGCTCCTCCCATTTCTGTTTGGTTTGTGTGGCCATGTTCTATGGAGAAGACTTTTTCTCGCCAGTGAATGTGGTCTCCGATAATTCTGGATTTTCAGCTTCTCACTTAAAGCCTCTTACACTGTTGGTGGGAATGTAAATTTGTACAACTACTGTGGAAAACGATATGGATTTTCTTCAGAAAACTAAACATAGAACTACCATAGGATCCAGCTATCCCACTCCTGGGCATCAATCCAGAGAAAACTCTAATTGGAAAAGATACATGCACCCTGATATTCATTTCAGCACTATTTACAATAGCCAAGACATGGATACAACCTAAATGTCCACTGACAGAGGAATAGATAAAGAAAATGTGGTACATATATACAATGGAATACTATCCAGCCATAAAAAAGAATAAAATGATGTCATTTGCAGCAACATGGATGGACTTAGAAACTATCATACTAAATAAAGTCAGTCAGACAAGGGTGAATATCATATGATATCATTTATATGTGGAATCTAAAAATAAAGATATACATGGACTTATATACAATACAGAAATAGATCCACATACATGGAAAACAAACTTATGGTTGCCAAAGGGGGAAGGGGTCAGGGGGAGGGGGAAAGATAAATTAGGAGTCCACTGAAGTGAAAACTTTTGGTTAAGGAATGTATTAACAAAGATACACATGCACAGCTGTACACAAATAAATTTTGGACCTCAGATGTAAAGTTTGAATAAATATTGTTTCTCAGCTCACTGTAAGTTATCGTCTCGGCCAATTCAAGGCTCTTTTGTTTATTTAATTGTTTGCTTGTTTATTTTTTACGCTTTATTCTCATTTTGTACCCCTATATCCCTTTCCCCATCTGTAGCTGCCAGCCTATGCCACAGCTCACAGCAATGCTGGATCCCTGACCCACTGAGTAAGGCCAGGGATCAAACCTGTGTCTTCGTTTTTGCTAGTTAGAGTCATTTCAGCTGAGCCACAATGGGAACTCCCATATTACACATTTTATATTCTTTTTTTTCACCCTTTCAGCTATGTGGCTTCTAGTTTCATCTGTGTCTCTTTGTATAGAATTAATCTCTTTCTATTCATGATGTTCCATTATGGTATATATTCCATTTTATTCATTCCACTAAACTCAGATTCAGGAAGTTCCACGAGTAACAGAAAAATGAAGTTTATGAAAATTACTCCTAGAGAGATCATGGTGAAACCACAGAACCACCAAAGAAGCTGATAATTTAAAAGCATCTATAAAGAAAGGATGGACCAACTACAAAAGAATATTATTATTTTTTCTTTTATTTTTTACTGCACCTGTGGCATGCAGAAGTTCCTGGGCCATGAATCAAACCCAAGCCACAACAGTTACCTGAGCCACAGCAGTGAAAATGCCAAATTATGAACCTGCTGTGACACCAGGGGACTCTAAAAGACCGTTTTTTTTCTTTTTTCTTTTTAGGGCCACACCCACAGTGTATGGAAGTTCATGAGCAAGAGTTGGAATCTGAGCTGCAGCCCTATACCACAGCCACAGCAATGTCATATCCGAGCTGCATCTTCAACCTACGCCACAGCTTGCAGCAATGCTGGATCCTTAACTCACTGAGGAAAGCCAAGGATTGAACCTGCATCCTCAAGGACATCATGTTGGGTTCATAACCTGCTAAACCACAACAGGAACTCCAAGAACATTATTTATAGTGATCTGACTTATTAAAAGACACTATTAAAACTGGAGAATATTGAAATATTATCTTTCGTGTGCTGAAGTTAAGTACACCTTTCCCCAGAATTTTATATTCTGCATAGTTTTCAAGAATCATGATAAAAGAAAATAATTTCGGGGTGGAGAACTTTCAACAGGTTTTTATAAGGAAATCTTAAAGGACATATATTAGACAGAAATAAAGGAATTCCATGTAAAAGCTTTGAAATGGAATTTGAAAGGAGTTATGAACATTTATATTGGTTAATATATTGTTAGTATACATTAATATTTGGTTAA
Organism: Phacochoerus africanus; assembly: GCF_016906955.1. Classification (NCBI taxonomy): domain Eukaryota; kingdom Metazoa; phylum Chordata; class Mammalia; order Artiodactyla; family Suidae; genus Phacochoerus; species Phacochoerus africanus. Next base: position 90,230,513 of record NC_062546.1, read on the forward strand.
TATATAATCTAATTATTCACTGTTGTATTAAAAATAGTAATACCTAATTTGTGTGGGGATAGTGGGAGGGTGTGGCAGGGTAAAAATTTCAAAAACAAAAAAACAAAAAAACACAATCTAGGAAAAAATATACCTTCAGGTGGAAGGGATAATGAAAGTCAAAATATTGTATGGTTCTCTTGGGAGAAATATAAGTGTTTGATTAACATTGTTTTTTTTATTATATGTGTATTTTTGAAAATTCAGGCTATATGCCTAAAGAATAAGTCAACGATATGTTAACTTCTGGACAAGTAGAGAAAATAAAAAATAATGAGAGTAAGGTTAAATAAAAAGAAGCTTGTAATAATTTTAAAAAGTATATAGATAAAACTCTTAAAACCACAGGGATGCAAAGTGACCAGGTGGATTTAGAGGTAAATGCAAATACATCTGTAAAAGTAAAAATGTTTAGTATTTCAGGTTAAAAAAAAAACCCTAAGATTTTTGTTGTTTTCAAGAGACAAAATGAAAAGAAATAAATAAAGGGTTAAAGGATAGGAAAATCTATTTTAAGAAATGATAATCAGAAGAAAACTGGTGCAACTAGATAAAATACATTTGAAAAAATAACATTAAAAGAATAATTTTATAATGATTCATATTCAATTTAGCAGGAAAACATAACAATTCTAACCTTGATAGATCTAAGAGAAAGGATTCAGATATAGAGTGATTTGTTGAACTACAAGAAATAATTTTAAAATTTACAAGTTCAGTAGGAGATTTTTAAAAACATATCCATCAGTAAATTATTCTTCAAGGAGACAAAAAAATAAAGGAAAAACGAAATGTAAAAATTATTTTGAAGTTTTTTTTTAATAGGATGATAATTTGACAAAACATACATGAAATATTGCACACAGTTACTAGAAAATTCACTTTTTTATAAACATAATAAACATTTTTGAAAAGTTTCCATGTGCTAGATAGCATTTAAGGACTTTCAATGTATTTCAAAGATTGGTATCATATGAGCTACATTCTCTAACTGTAGCACAATTAAATTATAAATAAATGATTTAAAAAAGGATATACCATATATTTGAAAATTTATATATAAATTTCTAAAAAACTTATAGATTGAAAGGGAAATTACAAACCATTCTGAACTAAATGAAAATGAAAATACTATAATCAAAACTTGTGGGAAAGGTGAGACACTCTGCCTAGAGGGAATTAATAGCTTTCATTATAAATGGGAAACGTTGAACATTAAAAGCTAAGACAAATAGACTAACAAAATAGAACGAAACAAATTAAAGACCAGAGTAAAATTAATGTGGGAAAATTACAAGGAGAGGATTAACAAAGGAAAAAATTGCCCTTTTGAAAAGACAAATGAAAGTACAAATCTGGGGCAAGATCGAATAAGGAAGAAAAGATTGAAGGCAGAAATAGCCAGTATCAAGAATGAAAAGAGGGCCATTACTACAGATCAGGTATTTAAAAATGTGTCAGAGGATATTTTAATATCTGAAAATTTCATTCAATAAACAGCTTGAATTTGGACTTCTATCCTCTAAGACTGTAAGTGAATGGATTTCTGTTGTTTTAAGACACTCAGCTTGGTGTATTTTCTCATGGCAGCTTTAGGAAATGAAAACAGACATCATTTGCTATAAATAATCATAAAAAATTTCTTCAGAGGATCTGGCAAATGTTAGGCACAAATTTATACAGAAAATATAATATGATATTGAAAGACATTAAAGGAAGCATAAATAAATAGAAAACCATGCTCTTATTAGAAAATACCATGTCTTCTAAATTGACTCAGATTGAAAAGAATTTCAATCAAAATTTCCAATTTTCCTTAGGACTTGATGAGCTGATTCTAAAATGTGTTAGAGTCAGCCAGACAAGTTATGGGAGCAAGTCTGTGACAACTTTTAAATAACAATTCAAATAAATAAACACAACCCCCTGCAATGTCTTAGAACACTAGAAAGAACATTTGATCTGTGGTTTACTCCAAGAGAAGACTGTGAGACAGGGAACATGCATGGGCCAAGTCACACACATAATGTGAGTGAAACTCAGGGAAAAAAAAAAGATTTTTAAACAAAGGAGAAACTCATAGAAGACCATTAATATCGATCTCATTTAGAAAACATAAGAAAACACAAAGCTTAAAGCAATATATTCTTTTTAAAAAATAAATTTCAGGAGTTCCCATCGTGGCTCAGTGGTTAGTGAACCCGACTAGCATCCATGAGGACATTGGTTGGATCCCCAACCTCGCTCAGTGGGTTGAGGATCAGGCATTGCCATGAGCTGTGGTGTAGGTCACAGATGTGGCTTGGATCCCATGTTGCTGTGGCTGTGGCATAGGCCAGAGGCTACAGCTCTGATTCAACCCCTAGCCTGGGAACCTCCATATGCCATGTGTGCAGCCCTAAAAAAAAAAAAGACAAAAAAAATAAGAATAAACTTTATTGGAGTATAGTTGACTTACAATGTTAATTTCAGGTGTATAGCAGAGTGAATATATTTATGTAATCATATAAGAATATATATATATATATATATATATATACACACACAGTTTTTCAAATTTTTCCCCCATATAGGCTATCATAGAGTATTGAATAGATTTCCCTGTGCTATACAGTAGGTCCTTAGTACTTATTGGTTTTGTATATAGCTGTGTGTATTTGCCAGTCTCAAACCTTCTTATTTATCCCTTCCCCCAACATTTCCCCTTCAGTAACCATAAGTATGGTTTCAAAATCTTTAAGTCTGTTTCATGATTAAGTTATTTTGTATCATTTTTATTAAATTTCACATATTGGTTATCTCATATGGTATTTGTCTTTCTCTTTCCATCTTGTTTCACTTAGTATGATTATCTCTAGGTCCATCCCTATTGCTGCAAATGGTATTATTTCATTATTTCTTTATGGCCAAGTAATATTCCATTGTATATATGTACCACTTCTCCTTTGTCCAATCCTCTGCTAATGGACATTTAGGTTGCTTCCATGTCTTGGCAAACTTTACAAAGCAATATATTCTTAATGGATCCCTCCACAAGCAATACAATAGAGTGAAAATAAAGGGAATTATTGTCACAAAAATATGACTTAGAGTTATATCCAATAGTGAGGAAGGGGACTCAATGGAGGCAGACAGTGGGAGAGATGGGGTGGCTGCTCTGAGATCTTAGAAATACTCTTATGTAAATAGATGTTACATAAATCAGTGGAAGGTAAATAGATGTTCAGGGATGTTCTCTAAAATTTACACATGTTCTGGTGGGTAGGGCCCACTTCCATGGGGGAACATGTTCAAATCACATAAGTTATTGGTATTGTCTCTGGTCTGGCTGGAAATGAACTTTATTGAGAAAATTATTGAAACTGATGCTTGTAGCTAATGCTCATTGGCTGCTGAACTCCAGGCAAAGCTTTAACTTTCCCAGAATGCTTCCTGATCAATATCTCCCAACTCTATTGGCTCTGACTGACTGTTTATCATTTACTTTAAAGCCAGGGCCCTCTGTAATGACTACTGATTATGGGCAGCCACCTTGCCCACAACTTCATTATCACTCAGTTCACAGGGGTGGGGAGTTTTGGTCAGCCAGGAACTGAAAGCCAGCCAAGCAAATTTATGACATCGCATACTGTATCGATTTGGATGGGAACAAAAGCAGAGAAGGTCAATAGATGGCATCCAAAGTCATTACTGGGCAGAAGAGAAGACTAAATCAGAACGAGTGATTAATATTTTTTGCCATTTTATGCTATGCTCCTGCAGCCTCATAAATGTCGCCTATCTTGGTGTCAGAACCTTATAATAAAATGGCAGTGGAACTATGATGGAAAATTCAAATCTGGGTACAAGAACAAAGGAATGGATTTTTTTATTTTTTCTTTTTAATTTTTTTTTTTTTTTTTATGGCTGCACCCCTGGTATATGGAAGTTCCTGGGCCAGGAACTCGGTCCAAGCCCCAGCTGTGACCTAAGCTGCGGCTGTGGCAAAGCTGGATCCTTTAACCCACTGCTCAGAGCTGGGATTGAGCCACACCTCTGCAGCAACCCCAGCCGCTGCAATCAGACTCTTAACCCACTGCACCAGGGTTGGCACTCCAAGGAATGAATTCTTATTTTTTTTTTTCCCCTAGGAGAATGATTGAAAGAGCTGTATCTTATCAAACAGTTGTATTGTTTAATTTTTTTTTTTGTGTGTGTGTGTGTTTGTGTGTAGTCCAAGTCCGACTTGTTGCTTGAATACCCTAAGCCCTCTGCCTTGCTCAGTATGCTCACCACTACAAGATAAAGTTGTGCCCTAAAGCTGTGGAACAGTGGTTTGTTAAACTAACTGTAGAGAGGTGTTGACACCCCCACAGCCGTCACTCACAGATGTTTCTCCCTGCTGCCAGTGGGTTCTAACAATCCAGCTGCTCCCAGGGGACACTCCTGAACTGCTGTCTGAGTCAAATGCTTTGAGCCTCTCACCTTTCAGAGGACTGAGGTTGCCAAGGGGGTCGCCCAGGGGGCTTGTAGCCTGTGATGATAAATGCCTGCTGGTACAGTAATGAACCGAACTAGCATCCATTAGGAGGGGGGCTCAATCCCTGGCCTTGCTCAGTAGGTTAAGGTTTCAGTGATGCCATGAGCTGTTGTGTAGGTCAAAGATGGCTTGGATCACAAGTTTCTGTGGCTGTAGTGAGAACCAGCAGCTACAGCTCTGATTTGCCCCCTAGCCTGGGAACCTCTGTATGCTGCAGGTGCGGCCCTGAAAAGACAAAAAAAAAAAAAAAAAAGCCAGCTGGTAGCAGGAAACAAGCCCCCTAATTCTTGACTCTGGAACAGAGGTTACAGGAGACTGATGATCTGATTGAGAAATAAAAATCAATATAAAATAAAATTAAAAAAGAAGAAGTCCCCTTTTGAGAGGCTCCCTTGCTCTGAGGCCTGAGAACCCTTTGACTAGACAGAAAGTATCTTTGCTTCTGGCTGTGGAACTGCCCTGGGACCACCCTCCCTGGCCTTGCGGCATAGCTAGCCTAGTAGCCTCCACCTCCAGTCTCCTCCATAGCTGCCTTTTGCCCTTTTGCCTTTTCCTTTACTCTTAGTGATGGGTGACTTTCTCGAAATTCTGCTTCTCGGATTATTGCTGCCTTGGCCTAATGCTGAGCCCTGTCCCCCACGATGATGGTGCCACAGCCTCCACTTGGCCCTGGCCTGGAATGAGTCTCCATAACACACTTCTGCTCCCTTTCGCACGCCTGTGTGTGTGTGTGATACATGTGCAAAGTGTGTGTGTTTCTCAGCGTGTGAGAGCTTATGTGTGCATATGCCTGTGTGCGGACATGTGCACATGTGCATGTGCAATGCCCGTGTGTGTGCACACATGTGCACGTGTGTATATGCGCTCCTCCTGCATTCCTTCCTCAGTTCCCCCCACGCGGGCTGACGCGGAGATGCTGCAGGACATGTGAGCAGGAAGTCTGGTCATAACTTTGGTGTTAGGGCTCCAGCTTTCTGGGCATCCAGCCTTGTGCCAGCTCTTTCTCTTCAATTATTCCTAAGGTCTTCTCTCCTAGTTTTCCTCCTCTGGGAAGGCTTCCTGTTCACCTGACTTCCAATGTGATCACCCCTCTGAATCTGTAAAGCTGGGATTCCGTATTGTCTTCCTTTAATGCTTCACATGAGCCAGATGCCATGCAAAGCAGTCCACACAGGCCTGGACTATTCCTTTCAATATCCCTCCCTCCAGTTCTCATTCCACAGACAAAGAGAATGAAGGGTTTAAGAAAATAAGTAATGTGCCTAAGGCCTCAAAGAGCCTAATACTGCGTGGATAGGTGTGCTGACTTCAAAGGTGGTGGTGGTAATGGGAATCTTTCCCTCCCAAGGTTCATGAACAAGGGGGTATTTCAGATAGTGATGGATGTTCATAGACCCCGGAGGCCAGTGGGGTTCTCAGATCCCAATCCCTGAGGGCAGAGCAAAAGATAGTGATCATAAAACCATATACCTTCTATATTAGTAGTGAAATGTATCTGATTTTGACCCAATATCTGACTTTAGAAATGACTTACTAGGTAGAGGCAACAGGAGTTCACTGCAGAAATTACAGGATATGCAATGCTAAATACTGGTGTAAGACAGGTACAGTACAAACTCCAGGTCACTTATGTCCAAGGTAATATAAAACTTTAGAAAAAAAAATGTAAGAATGGACATATACATACATGCATATTCATGCAGAGGAATTACCTCCTAGGTATGTTTAGAGAAACAAAGAAACAAAAACATTAAAAGAGGCTATATTGGTGCAACAAAGCTCTTCAACTCCTTTTTTTATTTCTTTTTCTCTACCAAGAAGAAAAATCTGGACTGAAAATGGTAGAGTGAGGATTTCTGAGAATGAAATAAATAAACTCATGATGGGTAAAATGATCCCAAGAGTACACCAATTTGCTTTACATGAGCTCAAACTTCCCAACCCATCTACATTACACACCAGGGTTTCAAGAGAATCTCTAAATGGGATAACGGTCATTGATCTTTCACATTCATGTAGAAACAAAAGAGCTTCTAACAGACTGGAGATGGGAAATTCTATCAATATTTAAAAAGAGGAATAAGGTCTATTTCATAAGCCACACACTAGTAAGCTTTCTTGTGAAGGGCAAGGAGATAGAGGGTCACGGTAAAAATGCCAGACTGTCTTTGTTCTGGTGAGGTTTCCTGTGTTGTTATCATTTGCTGCATGTTTTAGGAACATTTTGAAAGAATTTAAATGGTTGTGTGTATGCATGTGTGTGTGATTTTCAACAGTTTCATTAGGGAATGGGTCAAGTTGCATTTGCACTTAAGGTAGTGTTTCTCTTCAGATAGCTTTTTAATTTCATGTATTATTTAGACGTGTGTTATTTAATCTTTAAGTATTTGGGATTTAACCATATGTTTCTGTTGTCAACTGCCACTTTAATTTTATTGTGGTCTGAGAGCATACTTGGTATGATTCCTAGTGTATACAATTTATGAAAAGGCACTTTGTTTCAGAATGTGATTATTGTGGTTAATAGCTCATGTGAGTTTGAGCAGAAGCTGTATTTGGCTGTTGTTGGATCGTGTGTTCTATAAATGCTCATTAGATCAGGTTGATGAGTTGAATTGTTTAGGTCAACTTCATCCTTACTGACTCTCTGCCTACCTGACCTATGAATTCCCAACAGGAGGAGGTTGAAGTCTCCAACGATAACAGTAGATTTTTCTATTTTTTCCTTGCGGTTTGTGGAAAGTAACAATGTCTTTTCTGTCAAAGGAAATCTTGGTTACTCCATTTTGCTCTGGTTTCAGCTGAAACGGCTTCCTGCAAAACCCCCCTCCTCATTCCCTCTTCTCCCAGTAACAATTTGTTTCAAATTAGCCAACCGAGAAGAATGTGCGCCCTGACCTGACCAATGGAAAGGGGACAGGTACATCACCTGCATTAGGGATAAACAGGGAGGGTCTTTTCTTCTTCGTGCGTGCTTTTTGAGCACCTGCACCCTTGTGCAGAAGTAAAGAGCCTTGCTGAGATCTTCCCCTGTTCATGTGTCTCATCTTTCGACACTGATGATCCGAGCCATGTCCCCAACATGTTCCATCAGCTTTAGCCTTGCTCACTCTATGCTTTATTTTTAAGTGCATAATATCAGATTGTTAGGTTTTCTTGTAAAGGCCTCATTTAACATTATATACATCTTTTATTCTAGGATTTTTTCTTGTTCTGAAGTCTGTTTTGTCCAAACTAAATATCGGTATTCTAGCTCTTTTTTGATTAGTATACTCCCCCCCCCCCCATTAATTGATTTTTAGCCTATTTTAGTCTTTGCATTAAAAGTGGATTTTTTGGAGTTCCTGTTGTGGCTCAGTGGGTTAAGAACCTTACATAGTCTCCATGAGGAGGCAGGTTTGATCCCCTGGCCTCACTCAGTGGATTAAGGATCCAGTATTGCTACAAGCTACAGCATAGATTGCAGATGTGGCTCATATCTGGTGTTGCTGTGGCTGAGTGTAGGCCCCTACAGCTGCAGCTCCGATTTGACCCCTAGACCAGGAACTTCCATATGCTGCAAGTACAGCTGTGAAAAGAAAAAAAATAAACAAACTTGATTTCTTGTAGATAATATAGAATTGGATTTTGGTTTTATATCCATGCTACAATCTATATTAATTGATCTATGTAGATGATTCCCATTTAAAGTGATTATGATACAGTTGGATTAATATCTACTGTATTTATAATTATTTTCTAATTAATTGCATTTGTTCTATTTCTTTTTCCCTTCCTTTTTTCCCTGAATTATCTCATTTTGAGTATTTTCAATGATTCCATGTGTTTCTGTGGATAAGATTTTTTAGTCAACTAACCCTCTTTATCCCAAGGACAAGGCTTGGTGCTTGCTTATATGAGTAGGTTCAGCTCCCTGCTGGCCCACAAAATGGTTCAGACAAGGCAATAACATCTTCCCATCAGAACCAGGTCATGCCACATTCTTGGTACTACAAAGTCTGTCTTCCACAGACCCTGGTTGTTCACTCTGTACTAGACTTTTCTCTGTTTCCATATAGCATTCAATTATAGCATTCAATGTCTTCCTCTTGCAGACTGTTCATATGTGTGACTATTTATTAGCAATGAATGCTGATATTAATTATCCAGTGTTGGGTATCATCTGTTTGGTTGCTGCCTTTTTTGTTTTTATACATACAAGTATACACATCTACTTATCCAAGATAAAGTTTGATGTGAATTGTACTTACTTTTAGAAGTTTGATTATTATTTAATTTTTAATTTTTTATTAAAATATAGTTGATTATTTGGTAATTTTCTTAACCTCAGGCTGGGAATCCTCCCTCACTAACATAATGAAAAGGAAGTGATTGAAACAGAAATATGCTACAACCTCATGATTTACTCTCAGTGTTTTAGTTGGCCTGTGTCTTTGGGCTGTGGATGTGACACATGGTTCTCTCACAGTGGTATTGTGATTTACCTTAGACAAAGCTGGAAGAGACTGGGGTGGGCAGAATAACCTTCTATCAGCTGGTATAAGGCTCTGGAAAAAGTCTTTTCCCATAGAGTGTAGGCTGTTATTGTATAGACCACTCTGGTCACATTTCACAATGATTACCCTTTTACTTTCCTGGTGAGAGGCATGAGTGTCTCTCTCTCTGATCTACACTGTAGGAATCTGGAAGGACTACTTGCCACACAACTGGAAGGGCCACTATAGAACTGAGGCCTCCAATAGTTTCTCTCTCTCACATTAGTCCTCACTCCATCTCTGGCACTGTGTCAAAGGTACCGTTTAAGTCTTCCTACCAGTTATGGCTCCAGCAGCTTCTACTCCAGGTAAGAACATCTCAGCTGTGACTCTGGATTCACCTGTCTCCTCAGGATGCAGAGAATTGAAATCTTTGTTCTCTAATGGATCCAAAAATAATCATTGATTTTTTGCTTGTTCAGCTTTTTCTTGTTGTAAGAAAGTAACTTGTAGGAGTGACTTCTAAAGTCTGTATGCCATAACTGAAAACAGAAATGCTGTACTTTTTTTTCTTTTTTAACTTTCTGACTCATATGCTATTTAATTACTCAAATGTAAATGTGCATATTATCAGTGTTTAATCAGGAGCAGATCTGTAATCTGTCTGCATTTTCCTGGGACTCAAGTTTTCTTCTTCTCTTTGAACAAGCTGTGGAGTCTCAATTTCAGTTACTATCCATTCATGAATTATTCAGCCTCTGATGAGACAGAGATGGCAACTAATTTAAGAGATTCATTTAGCTTCTTACACATTCTCTGAAAAACCCATTTATATAGTAGTAACATGAGGTGAGCCTCCTTGTTTTAAACAGAAATCCTAACTTGCTTATTTGCAACCAACTCTTCAAAAGATAATTTTTGTGTCTGCTGGTCTTTATAGGCAAACACATGAAAGTGTGTTGTTGTTATTGTTTTGTTTTGTCTTTTAACATTCTTAACAGAGTATTCTTAATAGACTCCTTGAGATTGTGTCGAGCTGTTTTAAACCTTTCCAATCTTAATTCCTCTTTTTGATATTTAAACATATAAGGTATACAAAAAAACCCCAACTGTTCCATTCAATGAATCAAAAGTAAGTTAAGCCCTTTTTAATTATGATTATGACTGAGGTTAAGAAATAAAATTAAATAATCACTCAAAAGTCCCCTTCATATCCCAAACTCCCATGATCCCAGAAACACCTGTTAGGGTTGTTACTCCTTTAACAATTCCATGCTTCTCTCAATCAAGACAATTGCTCCATGAAATTTCCACCAAAAGTAAGCCCAAAGGAGGAGCTTCCCAGAATGCAAGTGACTGGTTGTCAAAGACTCACTCTGACTTCCTCTGAGTGGTGCTAAATCTCAGTTTTATAATGAAGATTTTGCTCTTAATTTCCAAAATCATGAAAATCCTTTTCTTAAGGACAAAAGACAGGTTACCTCAATATCCTGAATTAAAACACATTATTTTCTAGTCTCCTGGAGACTTTGTAACAGAGGAGTGTCTATTTCAGGCTGAATCTACAGTCCACGTAAGAGGCATCTGAAGTTGATCTACTGAGGCCTGAAATAAAATGGTAAAATTTATATTCATATAAAACTTTGTAACTTTCTATTTTTGTGTACAGTGTATGCTTTATATTGTGCATAAACACCACTGTCTAGGGTTTACAGATCACAAAAATCAATACATGAAATACACATGTGCAGAATATTTATGTGATAAAAGCCTTGGAGAACATTCGAGTCTATTTTTTGATGCTGTTGCTTTCACTTGAGTTTCATATACTTTAAGATCCCTGTTTTGGAGTTCCCATTGTGGCTCAGTGCTTACAATCCCAGCTAGTCTCCATGAGGATGCAGGTTCCATCACCGGCCCCACTCAGTGGGTTAAGAATCTGGCGTTGCCCAAAGCTGCAGTATAGGTTGTAGACTCAGCTTGGATCTTGTGTTGCTGTGGCTGTTATATAGACTGGCAGCTGCAGCTCCGATTTGACCCCTCACCTGAAAACTTCCATATTCCACAAGTGCAGCCCTAAATAGACAAAAAAAAAAGTAAATAAAGATCCCTGTCCTTAAAGATGACTATGGTTCAGGGGTGCTACGTAGCAGGCCTGTTCTGGGTGGGGATTGGGCTGTGTTTCTGCCAAGCTAGTTTCTGGGATGGAGGTGTCCCAGTCCTGGTGCTGACGAGCTGGTGAGGGGGTCCAGGTCCTAGGTGTAATAACCTAGAGGGAGGATCCCAAAATGCCAGCCCCATGCTTGTGGCAAATCTAGATTCCACAAGTAGCTGCCGAGTATCTCTGTCCCCAAGGTGCGCCCAGCTGCCTGTTCTTCTCCAGGAGGCTCTCCTAGATCTATAAGTGAGTATACCCCAGGTCCTTTCAAACCATTTCTTCTGCCCTGGGGCCTTGAGAATGTGAGGTTTTGTGTGTGCCTTTGGGAACCAAGACTCTGTCGTGAGACATGTTTCTACAATATTTTCTTGGCCTCTTTGCTGAAAACTCTATCTTGTCCTGCTTTACTTTACCCCATCTTCCTGCTTGAAAAACAGTTGCAGTGATGGTGATTGACTTAAGCTTAAGAATAAAGACCTAAAGGCTTAAGTTATTCACAGGGTCAGCTGAATGTTGGTCCAGGCATGGCAGGACCTGTGCACAGCATGATATGTCCTCTTAAGAATAAAAGAGGAGACCCATAGCCCCAAGGTGTTTATGAGGGGTCCTTATCTGGATATGCATTAGCAAAGAAGAACCGAGGTGCAAACCTAGGCTCTCTGGGTTGCTGCAGATAGGCATGCCATCTGCAGAAGCACAATGGTGATTCTCTAGAATCTATGCATAGATAGCTGACACCAAGCTTCCCCAAATGCTAATGATTGTTAAATGCCTAAAGGTCAGAGTAAAAGCTTAATCAGCAACGGTTATGTGACTTTGAAAATAACTTAAAAAAACCTATATCCTGCACCTGTGACCCCCTTCTCACTTGATTTAATCCTAAAAAGCGCAATAAAAGCAGTGTGGTTTCTTAAGGCGTTGCCCTTGGTCCCTGAGACCTTGAGTCCCCTGGTTCCCACCTTTACTTAAGATAAATGTCTCTGTGTCTTGTTTTATGTTAACTTTTTTCCTTAAGTTTCACAGCACCCGTTCTTCAGCCCCATCCTGCTGAGCTGGTCTCAGCAAGCCTCTATTTCCCACAGCCCCATGGATCTTAAGAGAATAAGCCCTGCTGGCCTTCAAAGCTGAACTCTCTGGGGGCTCATTGTCCTGGTGCAGGAACCCTGGGCCAGGGGCCGAAGTGAGGCTCGGACCACTTGCTCCTTGGGAAGGACCTCTGTAATAGTCATTGTCTTCTCTTTGGTGGGTTGCCCACTGGGGGTGTTGGTCTTGACTGTATACCATCTTTGCTCTTCCCGCCTATCTTGCTGTGGTTCCTTCTTTATGCCTTTAATTTTGTCAAAGACATTTTCCTCTAGTCTTCTGGTTTTTTTCTGTAAACTGCTGTAATTTTGGTGTGCCTGTGGGAGAGTGTGAGCTCATGGTTTTCTTACTCTGCCAACTTGGCCACTCTCCTGGGATTATATATGTTTTAAGTTGAGGTACCAAATATACAGATAAGTGCTCAACACATAAACATTCATTCAATGAATTAACAGAAATCTAACCTTTTTTTAAAAATCATCAATTTAACGAATTAAATTATCACTTGGAATTCTCTTGTGGTGCAGCTGTTTAAGGATCCAGTATTGTCACTGCAGCAACTCAGGTTGCTGCTGTGGTATAGATTTGATCCCTGGCCTGGGACTGTCCATGCACCATGGGCATGAAAAAAACATTATCACTTAAATCTCTCTTTAATCCTCTCAAATGGCCACCTCACCTCCCTTTCCTTCCTATGAACTTTCCATCCTTCTCTCTAAAGTAATTATTAGTGTTCTAATGCTGTGTTAACTTGGCCAGTTTGGGTTTGTACCCCATGTCATACAGTGTGCATTCTTTTGTATTTGCCTTCTTTGCCTCAACCTCATCTGTACTATTTGTGCATGCTATTAAGTATAGGTATCAAATGCTATTTTTTATTGCTCTATGACATTCCATTGAATGGATGAATATACTGCAATTTATGTACTGATTCAACTATGGATGAACATTTGTATTGTCTCCAGTGTGGGGCTGTTATAAATACTTCTGTTCTGAATTATTTATACAAACACATGAACAAGTATTTTAAAAAATGTTATCAGGTCTGGAATGGCTGAGTCATAGAGCATACGAACAATCATCTTATATGAATGATACCAAACTGATTTCCAAAGTAGTTGTGCTCATTTAAACTTCTCCAAAATGCAAATAAAGAAGACACAGACATAATTATGAAAAGAAATAGACCTATGCAATATAAGTGGAGCTATTTTTAGTACAATTTTCTCGATAACTTTTATAATAAGGTAACAAAACTGATGAAAACATAGATAATTTGAACAGTTTTAATGCAGTGAATATATATATATGGAACACTGTACTCAGCAACTACAGAATACATCTTCTTTGAAAACATCCACAGAATATTTAAAAATTGACTATCTGGGAGTTCCCATCATGACTTAGCGGTTCATGAATCTGACTAGCATCCATGAGGACTCAGGTACAATCCCTGGCCTCGCTCAGTGGATTAAGGATTTGGCGTTGCCATGAGCTGTGGTGTGGGCCACAGATGCAGCTTAAATCTGGTGTTGCTGTGGCTATGGCATAGACCAGCAGCTACAGCTCCAATTGGACCCTTAGCCTGGGAACCTCCATATGCCCTGGGTGCAGCTCTAAAACAAACAAACAAACAAAACCAAAAAAAAAAAAAAAAAAAGGCCCCAAAGAATTTGACTGTCTGCTGGTCAATAACTGAGGACTGAAATCATATAGAGTATGTTCTCTGACCAGAAGGAAATTAGGCTAGAAATCTACAAGAAAAAAATAACTAATACACTTTTAAAAAAACCTCATGTGTCATGTCAATGAGTGTGGCTGTCTTGGGCCTCTGGGCACAAAAGCCTATGTTCCCCATTGCTTTTGAGGAAATCGGCCTTATTCAGCCCTCCTTGACCTTCCCTGAATTCAAACAATTGCCAATCAGGGAAGGAGGGGATGCAGAGATCAGGCAGGAGCAGTCAAGAGACAATAGTGCAGCCTTAGGGCAGGGTCCTGATTCCTCCTCAAGGAATATAGATAATTATATCTTTGAGTTCTTCCAGATCACGAAAACCCCCCCCAAAAATGGAAGATGTTAATGAAGCATATTTCATTTTCACCAGGACCACCAGAACCAGTCCTGGGACCACTTAACACCAGCTTTGAAAAACAATGTAAGCTTACCTCTACCCTGATCCTTTACTCTGTGGCTGTATTTTCCACTCCTAAACTATAAAACCATTTCCTATTCTCTCCCGAATGGGGAACATTTTTTAGGACATTAGGCTGCTGTGACCCTCCTTTGCCTGGCAAAACAATAAAGCAGTTTTTTCTCCTTTACCCGGAACTTTGTCTCCATGTTTCTCTTGGGCATTAGTGGACAGAGGCCAAGTGTCACATTGTGACCCTCCTTTGACTGGCGAAATAATAAAGTTATTTCTTTTCTCCTTCACCCAAAACTTTGTTTCCATGTTTCTGTTTGGTACTGGTGGACAGAGGCCGAGTTTCAGCAACAGTCAGAAACAATATCACAATGGAAATTATATCTTATAAAACACTCACCTGACTGGCTACCACTGAAGAGAGAGACAAGGGAGTTCCCATTGTGGTGCAGTGGAAACGAATCCGTCAAGAAACCATGAGGTTGCGGGTTCGATCCCTGGCCTCGCTCAGTCAGTTAAGGATCTGGAGTAGCAGACACAGACACGGCTCGGATCTGGCTTTGCTGTGGCTGTGAGTGTGGCTGGCAGCTACAGCTCCAATTAGACCCCTAGCCTGGGAACATCCATATGCCATGGGTGTGGCCCTAAAAGGACAAAAGACAAAAAAAAAGAGAGAGACAATATCAAATGCGGACAACAATGAAGAGGAATAAAACTTTCATGAAAAAATACAACTTCAAATTTTAATTCATTTCTTCCGTGAAGACCCTTCTGTCCCTTCCTTTTCGCAGCGGAATGAGCAATTTCTCCTTGGTACTCTAACTGAACGCTGCAATGTGTATGAAGATTTCTTCCACTTTTCTGAGCTGCATGGGAGTAGATATCTCAAATATTTAGTAAAGCCTTAAATAAATAATAGGAACACAATAAATGATTAATAAGGTAAATGAAAATGCTTCCCAGTCATGTATTATCAGGTTAGAGTCAATGGGTTGACACTGTGCAATGTGAGTGTCCAGGAACCTCTTCGCAGTATCTCCAGCTGTTTCAAAGAAGAAAGATAATAGTGGGTGAATTGGGATTCTTCCAATAGAAATTAACCCACTCTGCTAAGGATTTTAGTCCTTTGGTACAATATCAGTCTTTTTAAGTACTACACTTTGGTAGGACTATTAATTCTATTTTCCTTTTTTTTTTTCCTGGGCATCAGATAGTGAGAACTTTATATATGTGTGTGTATATATATTTGAGGAAGTTACATCATAAGTAATGTTTGGATATTTATTAAATTTTCCATCATAAGATTAAAAAAAAGGAGGAAAGAAACTCAAGAAAATGCAAATACAGTGTAAAGGAATCAAAGGAAATGTGTGGGAGGAAGAAATTTGTGGATATGGGGAGATTTCTTCATTATATAAATAGCATATCTCAAAGATATTTGAAAGAGACCCCTTGCATAGAGCAGACTAGTCAAGATGTGTCTTTCTGAATCAATGCATCTTTCTGAGGGGTGGGACCACTCCCATCAACCCCATTTTTTTTCATTTTTTCAAATTTTGTTGACATGTAGTTTATTGACAATGTTGTGATATTTCCTGCTGTACAACAAAGTGATTGTTATACATGTACACACATTTCAAATTCTTTTCCCACATATATTATCACAGAATATTGGGTAGAGTTCCCTGTGCTATGCAGCAGGTCCTTGTTGGCCAATCATTCCATATACCTCAATGTGCACATATCAATCCCAAATCCCCAGTCCATCACTCCTGAACACCTCCACTTCCCCCGCACCTGTCCGCTTTGGTAACCATAAGTTTGTTTTCAAAGTCTGTGAGTCTGTTTTTGTTCTGCAAATACATTCATTTGTATCCTTTTATAGATCTTGCATATTAGTGATACCCTGTTCTGATGAAGCAGTCCAGATCTGTCTTATACTATAACACCTGTTCTTGACCTTGCGCCTACAGCACAAGAAAGTGATGATTCCTATGAGATGGAAATCTAATGCCATGTAGAAAGTAGTATAACCATTTACTACCAAATAATCCTGTATATTGATCTGGCTCTTGATACTTTTCAGTATCTGCATTTTGCACGCTCTCACTGATCCTCAAAGTAGCTATGTGAGAGATAGGATAGCAGTCTCGTTTCCACAGCTGTAGGAACCTGAGGCAAAGAACAAAAGCTGAGCCTGGAAGCAACTTAAGGAGGTTCATGTCTAGGTGCCGTTGCCTTTATGAAGAGCAAATTAAAGAGTGTCTTAAATGAAACAAAAATTATTAGATTTGACTGCAAAAGCATAAATAAGCTCTTTTGCTAAATTACATTTTCATGTGTGTATGGTACCCAAGGTTAAATTGAAAGTCACTCTGATTCATTCTTTCACTGGCCACCCATCAACTGTAAAATTTATTATACCCCACTACTCATAGTGAAGACAGTTGATGGGTGGCCAGTGAAAGAATGAATCAGAAGTGAGATAAACTCCAGAACAATGATGTCTTATTTCCCCAAAGCAGCTTGATTTCCCCCTAAACTATCACAGGTCAATGGACAAGAAGCAGAGCACAGAGCTAATAGCCCTGAATCATGTGTCCAATTATGTATGGAGATCATAAACAGGTGAAAAATGGATATTTAAAAATGAAGGCTGGATCCAAAGCCCAGAGGCTGAGGTTTAAATTCTGACTCCACCCAGGGAGATCCCATGTATTACCGTCTTTACCATCTGTAAATGGAGAATATTAATAATTATTTGTAGAATTACTGGGAGGGTTAAGTGTGGAAAATGTATGTGAAATGCCTAGAATACTCTAGAAATGAGATATATCAGGTGAAAAAAAAGCATTAACTGTAGGAGATATAAAAGTCTGTTGGGTGATAAAGAGGAGATATAAAAGTCTGTTGGGTGATAAAGAGCAGAACTCATTCAAAGACAAAGTGGAGATCAACCACTCTCTGGCCTCTCTCTTGCTACTCTGTAATGACTGATAATCTTTGTTTTCCTAATACCGTGTTTGAATAGCTCCCTGATTGCCAGCACCATATAATTACAAAATGACTGTGTTAATGGAAGATTTAGATCATTTCTTTTTAAAGCAAAGTTTTCACATTTTGCATCTAAATTCATTGATTATGCATAAAGAGGTCAGGAAAGCCTTGTGGCTTTATTAAATTGATCGGCATCTAATAATTTAATTATCTACAGAAACAGATGTTCCTTCAACTGCAAATTATCTTATACACAGGGAAGAAAATTAAAGCATCAAACACTGTGGAGAGCTTTAGAATGACCATACTGAGGCTAAAAGGAGGGAGAAATAACAAAACGTTAGGACTACTGACTTGGGCTCAATTTTTTAATGTTTTCCACATGGTTTTCATCTTGGATATTTTTTGCATTTCATTTGACTCCAGTTTAGGAGTCTGTGCCTATGCATGCACACATAACACACACGCATGTGTGCACACACACACACTACACACATTCATAACACACACACACACACACACACTCACATGCATGCACACACACTCGGACTTTGGTTTTGTGGAAATCCAGGAGGAGATATTGAGGATTTCTGAGTGAAGGGTGATCTTGTTTGTCCTGGGAAAGGAAGCAGAATTGCTCAGCTCCATTAAGTCCTTTGACCATAAAATCTACAAAGAGTAACTACTGACACAGAGAGCCCCCAGAGTTTTTCTTCTCTGGTGTCCCAGCCTTTTTCTCGGAGCACTAGCTTCCAGGTTGTTTCTTCTGTTGCTGACTATCTTAGCTTCCGGTTCACTGCTGACCTTTACTCTTTTTGTCTGGTGCCCTTCTCGGTGTATCCTTGGCTTCCCTTTGACATTGAGTAAGGCTTTTATCCCTCAATAGCGACAACTCAGTTTACCAGGATTAAACATCTCTTCCATTGTGACCCGGGTCCAGAACTCTTTACCTTGATGTGCCTGAGCCCCACTTCCATCTTGGGGAATATCTAATCTGTTTGTCTTAGATTCACAAGATAGAACTGGATTTTTTTTTAATGACTCATAGGATAAAATCATAGGAAATTAAAGTGGAAAATGACCTTAGAGATAATTATTCCTAGTGCCTCTATCATGGATGAGGTCAAATTATGTTAAAACCTGTATCTGATTTCATAGACAGAAAGGGAGGCATTGTCAGAGTCAGGACCTGAAGATGCTTATCTGAGTGGACTGGGGGCAGGGCTGGGTTTGGGAGGACTGCTCCAAGGCAAGGTTCTGAGGAGCCTGGTGATGTAGGGTTTAGAGCTACCTGCAGCAGCTCACATCACTCAAGGTCATTGGTGATGGTAGATACGGACAGAGGAGCACTGAATGGCACACCTAAGGAGGGGGATATAGGCAGGGGGGCAGAATCTGAAGTTCTGTTGGAGGTTAGAGGGGCCATTAAAATATTTTTCATTAAAATATTTTTTATAAAACTATTTATTCATTTATTTTTTTGGCCATGCCTGTAGCATGTTCCCTGATCAGGGATCAGCCCTGCACCACGGAAGTGACCTTTGCTTTTGAAGTGACAACACCTGATCCGTAAGCTGCTCATCCACAAGGGAAATCCCTCTCCTCACTGATAACTTGCAGTAGGGACCACTTATTGGGAAGTTACTGAAGCATTGCTCTGAACCCCTAATTTGTATTAACTCATTTACCGTTGCAACAACCCTATGGGCACATACTTTTTTTTTTGCTTTTTAGGGACACATCCATGGCATGTGGAGGTTCCCAGGCTAGGGGTTGAAAACTACTAGTGATGTCAAGTATCTTTTCATGTGCTTTTTGGCCACCTGTCTATCTTTTTTAGGAAATGTTTGTTTAGATCTTCTGACTATTTTTTAATTGGGTTGTTTGTTTTTTGATATCAAGGTGAATGAGATGTTTGTATATTTTGGAGATTAATCTCTTGTTAGTTGCTTCATTTGCAGGTTTAAGAGTTTTAAATGAGGCCAGAGTTTCACTGGGCTGAGAGGATTGTATTTGAATTTCTATAAACAAAATGATTCCTAAAGTAGAAATATCATATTATGGGACAAAAAATTATGTAGTCACTCCCTTGGGGTCAATATCAGAGCTTGGTGATTACTACCAGAGTCAGAAATTTAGAAACCCCAGAGCAGGAGTTCCTGTTGTGGCTCAGTGGAAATGAATCTGACTAGAATCCATAAGGATGCAGGTTTGATCCCTGGTCTAGCTCAGTGGGTTAAGGATCCGGCATTGCCCTGGGCTGTGGTGTAGGTCACAGATGCAACTCGGATCCCACGTTGCTGTGGTGTAGGCTGGTGGCTATAGCTCCGATTGGACCGCTAGCCTGGGAACCTCCCTATGCTATGGGTATGGCCCTAAAAAGCAAAACAAAACAAAACAAAATGAAAAACAATAGAAACCCCAGAGAAGCACGCCCAAAGAGATTTAAAATTCATTATTAAATTCATTTTTAAAACCATATTTTAAAAATAGCAAGGATAAATTCAAAGCACTATCTGTTATGTTTTATTATGAACAGTGAGAACTGCAGTGAAATGTAGTCTACAATGACATTCACTTTTTAGCATACGGTTTCCACATAGCTGTTTTTCCTCCCATTTATCTGTACCTTTTTTTTTTTAAGCTAACTTCTATGTTACACCACAGAAGACAGGGTCAAATGGATCATAGATTCATGTGCAAGGAAAACAGCAACCCTCCAGAGAGCACAGTGATTTGTTCCCATGAGATGGAGTGAGGCCAGGAGAGGGAAGAGGTGTTACGGGGTATTAGCTAACACTGCATAATTTACCAATCAATTAAAATGCCATTATTATTCTCCTTTGCCACTTAGCTTCTGTGATATTTAAAGGTCACATGGGCGCTATTGGGGAGGACAGCTATTAGCAAATACATGAAAATAGCATTTCCAATCTCTGCAAGAGGGTGTCAAGGTAATTTGTGTCCTAGCTCATATTACACCCATCAGCACACAAGGGCAGATGTTTGACAAATCTAGTGTATGGAGAGAAAAGAGGGGGAGAGAACATACTCAAAGGCCTGACGAGGGTGTGGATGATCAGATGCAAAATGACACTGGATATTGCATAGTCTTTTGGATCCTTCCAATTGAGGCCAGGTTTCTGCCTGGAAGGAATCTTTAGGATCCTTGGCCTAGATTTATTTCCACTCTTACATTGACTTGATTCTAACTGACAAAGAGTGACTTGTTTGAGATCATAAACAAATTAGTTGTAATTACAATTTATTAATTGTTAAATACTAATTGGCCTTTATTGAGCATTTAACGTTTGTCAAGGGCTGTCTTAGACACTTTGTGTGAAAGTCGTTTACCATAATAACAATGTGGCAATACAGTATATTGCCTTCATTTTATAGACAGGAAAACTTAGACACAGGCAAAGTAGCATGTTTTAAGTTTTGTGACTAATAAGTGAAAAGGCCTTTCCCACTGTTCTTAAAACTTCACAGCTCCTTTCATTACTAACTTGGAATTGGTCTGTTATCTCATATGTGTGGAAGTACGCTAACTGGTTATATTAGAAAGGACGTGAGTGGAGATGAACTGAATCTTTGATGTAGCTATTTAACAAAATAATATGATTCGTAGCTGAATATGCAACATATATTCAGGAAATATTCATTGAGACCATGAGTGGTTATTGCAATTTCTACTCTGAAAGGCTAACCAGCAGCAGGAATGGTGTTATGTCCACACATTCAGGCACTCCTCCCCTACTTCCACACTGTTGCTAGAAAATGTTCCACCTACTAGGCAATTACTGAACTGATGGTTCAGTTTGAAAGTTCCGGGTTACTGTGCATACACAGCCATCTCAGTCTGGTTGGCAATAGAGACTGATTTTCCATCAAACAGGAAGACAGTGTAGCATAGTCACCAATCATTGCCTGGAAGCTTCTTTTGACTAAAGAACCCCTTTGCCTGGATTATCCATCTTTGCAGAAACACAACTTGGACTTTCCCTTTAGCTTCAGAAATTTTCATAAGAATGGGTTCTGTGAATCCAGCAAAGTGGGGTAGGCCATACTGTTATTTGGGATGAATGAGAGGCACACCCCTTCACTGCCCCTTTTTTCCAAGTCTCTATTTGTTTTCTGCCTCACTCGACCCTACAATGTTTTCGCCACAGCAGCAACACTGACGAAGGTGGCCATGGTAAAGGCAAAAACTTACAGGGGAACTACAAAAATGTGTCTGAGGCTCAGATTTGCCACGTCGGGACTTTGCAAGATGGTGCAAGACACCTACACAGGCTGAGTCATAACTTCCTCCCGGATAATGGATTAACTTTACAGACGTGATTTTAGAGGTTTAAGTGAGATAAATAAAATGTTCTTCTTACTTTTCCCCATATGCTGTAGATTCCAGTGATCTTAAACTAATCAAGTTCTCTGGTGGTAATATGCTTTCCTTCCTCGTCCTCAGCCCTTTTACCTGTCATGTTCCTACTGCCCTGAAATCCTTTCCCTGACTCACCTGCTGAAGATCAAGTTAAAGCAGATTATAAATGAATTAACAGCTCTTGGAGAATAGAAGGAGTTGATTAAAATCTCTAAGGGATTTAAAAAAACAAAAAAGCAAAAAACCTTGATTCTGTTTCTTCCACACATTAATGAAATGCTAAAAGCATAGAATGGAGATTTTCTTCAAGAAATAGTTAGATATTTATCATCTTCTATTTCATTAATGAATTTGGTTTGCTTATCATAATATTTTAATTGATATTTTAAAATATCCTCCTTACACAATATTTTAAATTGTAATTGAAATAATCTGTGTGGAGTGTCTCTGTCATTTAAAGGTGAAGATAGAAACTTTAAAGGTCATTTGAATTTCTAATTGAAAAATAATTGGTTTTAAAAGAAGGGAATTATGATAATCATTATGTGTGATAAAATAGAGATTTATGCTGAATTACAAATTAATGTACAAATGTAATGTAATCTTGAGAATATGCCTGAAGACAATTTTTATGCTCAATGCTTGTGTTTTTCAGACCCCAAAATGACTCGAGAATTAATGTGAGAGAACAGACAAAAAAGAGGGTCATGTGGACTATTGTAAAATTTTTATAGTCTAGAGAAACCACAAGGGAAAGGCTATAGATGTTTTATTGATCAAAATCCATGTTGAAGCCTAGCAGTGATGGTGGTGATGACTCATGTCAAACGGATTTGCAGTGACACTCCAGAAGGAGTGCCTGCCACTGCCCTGTCCTGTTTCACTGGGTCACAACAGGACATTGCTGGGCTCAGTGTATTCATCCCCTTCCCTGCTTCAGAGAATGCCTCTCTCTCTTTCATTTCCTCCCAGAATAGCTTTATTAAGATGTAAGACTCTTGCAAGTGTACAATTCTGTGTTTTTTAGTATATTCACAGAGTTGTGCAACCATCACCACTATCTAATTTCAGAATGTCCTCATCATCCCCAAAACACTGTACACATCAGCAGTCCATTCTAATTTGCCCCTTCCCATCCCTAAAAACTTCCCATTTACTTTGTCTCTGTGGGTTTCCCAAGTCTGGCCATTTAATATGAAAGGAATTGTACAATACACAGTCTTTTATATATGCCTTCTTTTGCAAAATATTTTCAAAGTTCCTCTATGTCGTAACATGTGTCATTTTTCATTCCTTTTTACTGCCAAGTAATACTACCTTGTACGAATAGAACACATTTTGTTGATCCATTTCATCAGTTGATGGACATGTGGGTCATTTCCACTCTGGGCTATTGTGTGTACTTTTGTAACAGGGCTTTGTGTAGACATACACTTTCAAATGTTTTAGGTACCTTTCTAGGAGTGAAATTGTTGGGTCATATGGTAACTCTAAGCTTGACATCTACTGTAATTGCCATACTGTTATTCAAAGTGGCTGGAATTCTTGCAATTCCAGCAAGAACATATGAGAATTCAATTCTACATCTTTAACGTGACATAGTGTTGCCTGTCTTCTTGACTTTAATGGGTGGGAAGCAGTATCATATTGTGATATAGATTTGCATTTCCCTATTGTCTCATGATATTAAATATTTTTTTGAGAGTATTGGTCATTCGCACATCTTTTTGGAAAAATTTCAAGTCCTTTGCCCATTTAAAAACTAGATTATTTGCAAAAGCTTTTTAGTCTGGATGCCTTCCCTTACTAGTTGCATTATTTGCAAGTATTTTCTCTCTTTCTGTAGAGTGACTTTTCAATCTGACTTTTTAGATGGCACATCACAAAATTGTTTAAATTTTAACAAAGTCCATTTTATCTATATTTTCTTTGGTAAGCATGCCTCTGTTGTTGTATCTTAATAGACCATAGCCTAACCTAATATTATATTTTTTTTTCTAAAAAGCTTTTAGTTTGGCATTTGCATTTATGTCTATTAACCCTGTTGAGTTATTTTTGTGTGTAAGATAAGGTAGAAGTCTAACTTTATTCAGTTATACATGACATCTGCATTGAAAATCATTTGCCATAAACGTAAAAGCTTATTTATTTTTGGCCTTTCAATTAAAATTAATTGACCTATATATCTAGTCTTATACCACTACCACACTGCTTTTCTTACTTTTTTAAATTGGGAAGTGTGGGTCATCCAAATTTTATCCTTTTACAAGATTGTCCTGTTTTGTGTACACTGCATTTTCATATGAATTGCTACATGAATCCGTTACTATCTGAAAAAAAAAAAACCTGATTTTGACAAGGAATATGTTAAATCTGTAGATTAGTTTTAGAGAATTGCCATCTTAACATTAATTCTTATCATCCAGAAAACATGGCTGTCTTTCCATTTTTAGATTCTTTTACATTTATTTCAACAATACCTTGTAGTGTCTATTGTACAAGTCTTTTTTTTGGTTTATTTTGTTTTGTTTGATTATTTTTGGCCATGCCCATGACCTGTGGAAGTTCCTAGGCCAGGTGAGGAACCCATGCCACAGTAGTGACCTAAGCTATAGCAGTGACAACCCTGGGTTCTTAACCCACTAAGCCACCAGGGAACTCTTATACAAGTATTATACTTCTCTTGTTCAATGTATTTCGTAGTATTTTATCCTTTTGGATATCTTGTAAATGTAAGTGTAAATGTCTCCTTAATTTCTCCTTAAATGTCTCCTTAATTTCTTTTTGGATCCTTCATTGCTTAGGTATAAAAATATAATTGATTTTTCTTTTTCATTTTTTATCCTGCAGTTTTGCTTCACTTGTGTTTTAGTTCTAACAGTTTCACAGATTCATATACATTTTCTGTATACAAAATCATGTCTATACTTAGACATACCTACATGTAAGGATAGTTTTAATGCTCCTTTCCAATTTGTGTTCATTTTATTTATTTATTTATTTAATTTACTCTAATTGCTCTGCCTAGAACTTGCAAGACAATGTTGAATAAAAATGGTGAGAGTAGACAGTCTTATATGTACTGTTTGGGCCGTATTTCCTACGTGTTTGCATCTCTCATAATTTTGTTGAATAATAGACCTTCAAATAATGTAATTTGGTAAGTCTGGAAATAGCATTTTCTCCTATCCTCCAGAACTATTGCTGCTACTGTTTTCTGTTTAGTGACTTTTGAATTAATGCTCTAAAGTTTGTATTCTTTTTCACGTTGGACCAGTCTAGTTGCTTCTCAGTTTAGTTAAGGTGAGTAAATTGCTGCACAGAGATTTTGTTAAATGCTGGTGGATGAACAAGTCTCCCAGTCTTTGCTGAGGGCCTTGTGCAGATATTAAAGCACATCAACACTCAGGTAGTGGTTTACTGCTCACTCAGAACGTCACCATCACTCAGTGGTGAGAGCTGGGGATTGTCCCAGGCAGGTGTCCCGTCCTGTGCTTCTGCCGTGTCTCCTAGATTTTTAGAATATTTTGGAGCTTTTCAAAGTCCACTGAGGATACCTCATTGCCCAGCTTCCCTTTTAAGTTTTTTGGTCATCGTTTTGTTTGCCCCAAATTTCATCATCACCTATGCAGTTCTAATGTTAAACAATTACAACTTGCATTTTCCAAACATGTCCTGGGAAATAGCTGTTCTCACTGAGCCAGATCAGATGAAGAGAAACCTAGTGAATGGAGAGCATCCAGGGAGCTGCCAGAGAGGTGAGATAGCGACAATTCTTTGAGAAGGGTACTTTGCGATCTCTGAATCCCCTCTGCCTGTTCCACTTGCTCCTAAGCCATTAATTTTTAGAGCGGGATGTTGATCATCACAGAGCTGGGAAGGGGAGATGGGAACAGGAAGAGTTAAAGCATCACAGACTTGTTGTTCTGAGATTCATCCACTTTTGTTGAATAAATGTTCCTCAGGTTGCCTGAAACCTTTTGTTAATTTCTAAAGTTCTGAAAAATTGATTTTGATGATTTTTTTTCTTTCTATTTTTTTTCCCTTTGGATTTTTGGGGCTACACCTGCTGCATATGGAGGTTCTCAGGCTAGGGGTTGAAGCACTGTAGCTGCTGGCTTACACCACAGCCATAGTGATGCAGGATCCAAACCACGTCACGACCTACACCACAGCTCATGGCAACTCCGGATCCTTAACCCACTGAGCAAGGCCAGGGATCGAACCTGAGGGATTTTAATGGTTGTTGCCAAAGTCCTTGTTGTTCTTGTGAGTGATCAAAATGTTGGAGGCCCTTGGTCCACCATCTGGAAGCATTTCTCTCTCAATATGGTTTTTAACATAATATTGTCTACATTCTCCTTATGCTATCTTTGCCTTTCATCCCCCCACCCCCAGTAGAGAATTGCATGAGATCAAGTCTTTTTTTGTGTATAAAATACTGGATGTGAGAGAAGTAGAGTGCATGGCCAGAATCATGGAAGACTAAAACCTTGGGAGGGTGGAAGGACTGGTTTTGAAGATAGTTTTGGAAAGTCACACATCTTAATTCAAGTGTTCAATTTGAACAGAACTTTTACTATCAGGAAAATACACACTCCCTGCCACTATTGATAATACCAGGTATTCACCTTAGGAGAGGACTTGCAATGTTGATAGAAACAATGTGGAGAACATTTGGGGGAACGTTGTAATAATATTCACAAAATGTTACTGAAAGATTTTCTCTTTATTTATGATTTGATTCTGTGTTCAATCACCTTTCAGGTTCCAAGGTGATGAAGAGATCAATAAAACCTGCTGAGAAGTGTTGTCTTAAAGTTTCATGGCATTACTATGTCATGAATAGGGAGGGGGGACCTGCTGGTCACAGACCTTGCATGGCAGAGATAAGTGTATACTCTTCTTGTCACCAAACACATGATCCTGCAGCTGGTGCCTGAGTTTTCCTGGGCCTCAGTTTCCTAATTTGCACAGTGACTATAGAGCCAAGTCTCCAAAATTTCTCATCATATTTCTATTTTTCTAAATTGAATTATAATTAATTTATACTATTGTATTCATGTCCAGTATACAACAAAGTGACTCAGTTTTATATTTTTTAGATTATTTTCCATTATAGGTTATTATAAGATATTGACTATTTTTCCCTTTGCTATGTAGTAAATTCTTGTTGGTTATCTATTTATCTATTTAATATATAGTATTTTCTATCTGTTAATTCCATGCTCCCAATATACCCCTCCCCCTTCCCCTCTTGGTAACCATAAGTTTGTTTTCTATGTCTGCAAACTGTTTCTGTTTTACATATAGATTCATTTGTATTTTTTTTTTTAGATTCCACATATAAGTGATACAATGTAGTATTTTTCTTTCTCTGTCTGACTTACTTCAGTAAGTATAATACTTTCTTTTTATGGCTGAGTAATATTCCATTGCATATAGGTACCACATTTCTTAATCAAATCATTTGTTGATGAGTAGCTAGGTTGTATCCATGTCTTGGCTATTGTAAATTGTGCTCTATGAAAATTGGGGAGCAGGTATCTTTTTGAATTATAGTTTTTATCTTTTATGGATATGTGTCCAAGAGTGGGATTGCTGGATCATATGGTAACTCTATTTTCAGTTCTTTAAGGAACCTCCACACTGTTTTCCATAGTGGCTGCACCAATTTGCATTCCCACCAACAGTGTAGGAGGGTTCCCTTTTCTCCACACCCTCTCCAGTATTTATTTGTAGACTTTTTAATGATGGCCATTCTGACCGCTGTGATGTGATACATATTTCTGTTACTATCATAACACTTTTGTTATAACACAGGTATATACCAAAAAAGATCATTAGAGCTTCTAATAACCATGGGGCAGTTGATAAGAAAAGAGTATTCAATAATACTTGCTAAAGATAGTTAAGGCAGTTTTACTCAGTATCATCATGATACGCATAGAGATCTGTGCAATGGGATTTTACAGTGGGGGAGAGAGATGGAGCAAGTGGGGTTTTATAGTCAAAGAGCAGAGGGTGGTCAGTTGGTGGAAAATTACTGAGAAGAAACACTGGGGTCAAGGGGGGTTCTGGTTAAACTTATCTGCTCTGGAAAAGCCAAGGTGATCAGTCATCATCCTGGGATGTGGATAATGAAAAACCTCATCAAGTATTGGGCAGGGATGCTTTTGATTAACCTGACTTAGCAGGGTTCTTGCTAATGCTGAATTTTACAAGAAAGTGCATGGATGGACCTGGGAAAAGATCGAGGAGCCTGACAGAAGTTTGGTCAAGCATGAATCTCTATCACAACCTATACCATAGGCAGTGCTGGTGCATGGAATACCAAAGCAAAATAATCTGATTTTCTACATTGTTGGCCTTCTGCCTCTCCCCATTCCATGAAAACTCTTACTGTCATCATATTCCTGATGTGATGGTGATGTCGCACTATTTCAACGTATCATTCTTCTCCTGAGCTACTGTTTGCCCCTGATCTTGATTTTTTTTTTTTTTGAAAATCTTGTAATAGCTTTGGCGCCATGCACTTTAGAGGTCCTTGAGCTTTTTCCTGTCTTCATCTCTGTATGGGCAGTTCTCACTTCCCTTGCCTTATCTTAATGCTCACATTCTTCTGGTCAATTTCAGAAGTCATGGTGACATAAACTCCCAGTTATTGATGACTTTTACATGTCTATATCCAATGCTCCCACCCCAGTTGGCCGTTGTGCAGGATTTCAGACTCAGCCTGTTTCAGACAGAATGGCCTGTCCTCCTGTATCCACCCATCCTCATCAACCTCATCTCCTCTTGTCTCAGCCTCCCATCTTAACAGTCTCTTAACAGTCTTCCAGACAGGAAGCCACTGGTGCCTCAGGTACCTTCACCTTTATCCATAGCAAGCCAACTTCAAACCTTAATCACCAGTTTTACTCCTGAACATTGTTATTTTATTAACTATTTTGCTGGCAGTGCCTTTGTTTTTTGTTTTTTTTTCTTTTTAGGCCTCACCCACAGCATATGGAGTTTCTCAGGCTAGGGGTCAAATCAGAGCTACAGCTGCCAGCCTAAGCCACAGCCACATCAACTTGGGATCCAAGCCGTGTCTGTGACCTAGACCACAGCTCACGGCAACACTGGATCCCAATCCACTGAGAGAGGCTAGGGATCGAACCCACATCTCATAGATTCTAGTTGGGTTCATTTCTGCTACAACGGGAACTCCTTTCCAACAGCATTATTTATTTAAAACATAAACCTGATCATGTTACCACTCTTCCCTGGTGAAAATTACTAATAAGAGATAAATCTCTGAATTCAAGGCTCTCCTAGGCATTCTGTTTCCATGCCTGCCTTGTGGTCTGAGGAATAACTGTGTGGGGCTGAGACAAGCCCTATTTATGGAGAAGTTCTAGCAGTGTGGTCTACATGGTGAGGGATGGTAGAGAAGACTTTCCTGAGAAGACCTGTGGGTTGAGTAGAGGTTAACTAAGGAGAGTGCAGAAAATGGCATGCAGGGAGGGCGGCATTCTGAGTAAAGAAATGAGGTAGGCAAAGGCCCTGTAGCAGGAGCAAGGTCGGTTTTTTCAAAGATCCATGAGAAGACTGTATGACTAGAATAAAAAATGAAGAAAAAAAAACGCCATCAGAAAAAAACTCAGGAGCTGATTGTTGTGGCTCTATATGAAAAAAGAAAATAACACACAAACATAGGAATTCAATTCAGTTCTCATGGCTCAAAGTGAAATTCGTGCAGTAATATCCCAGCTGTCATGTTTATTTTTTCCATTTTCTGTCATTTATGTGGTCAGTATGTCAAATACAGTCCTTATGAAAACAGTAAGTATATCATCTACCCATAGGGAGAGAGAAAAATAATTACCTTTTAAGTGCTTAGGAAAACATTGGGTTTTGGCAAACACACATATACAAATAAAAATGATTAATATGTTGTACCTTAACAACCCACTGATTCAGACCTTCACACCAAAGTCACACTAGACGACTTCAGAAAAGCTCTTATACATCCATCTAGGGTGCTCTTCTAAGTGGAGAGAACATGGGTGACAAACCAGTCTGGGTGTTCCGTCAGAGCTGAAGACAGTGGGGCAAAGTCTCCCCTCTACATTTGTTTTCATAAAAGCATCAGTGGAAAATAAGCATCGGTGATAAAATTGGGTTCATAACTTATTATAAGTGGAAAACAGCCAGCTTTCCGTGTTGTACAAACATTTTCCATCACCTTTTATGGCCACAGAACTGCCATGTTTAGCAATTAAAAAATAAAAGCATGTAGATTTGGGTACCAACACAGAAGTGCTGGCATCAAGATTGTTTGTGATGCTGTATTTCATCAGGGTTGAGTCAAGAAAGGTGGCTGCGGTTTAAAAGTCACAGAAAGCTGCACTTTAAAAGCATTACTGCAAATGCATTCTATTTAAATAGCTATTTGGATAATTAAATATGTCCAATCAGTGGGAGGAAAACCACAAAAACAATCATTAGATGAGAAAATGCTCACATTTAAAATGCACTTGTGTCAGAAAGAAAGAAAATGATTTTATTTTCATAGCAAGTGGAGTTTGGAAAAAAGTGCTGAAAAATCAATTCATTTTCAAAGAAATGGGCTAGACTGATTATGAATTTGTTAGTTCCATCAGCACTGTTTGGATACAATATAGATGCATTGATTTTCATGCATATGCTGTATGTCTTTTTCTTACACAGAAAATATGGTGTTCATGAAAAATAAGATGAGATTCTCTTGCTGGTTAAAATAACAAATTCAACTTTCTGTCTTCATCTTCTTAAGTTATTTTCCCTCTGAGCTTAATAAATTATGTATGATTTATTATGGAGTATATTTTCCCAAGAAAATTAATTCCACCAGAATTAATTTTAACACCTCAAACCCCTCATTTTATAGCTTCATCTTTAGAGGTAGTTTTGGAAATAGAAGCAAGGAAAAGCTAAAGACACGACATAGACAGGGTCTTCCTTTGATGATGGACAGAGCAGGTGTTGAACATTATGATTCTATAGGTTCATGGAATCACTATTCACAACAGCCAAGACATGGAAACAACACAAATGCCCATCGACAGATGAATGGATTAAGAAGATGTGGTAAATATACACAATGAAATACTACTCAGCCATAAAAAAGAATGGCATAATGCCATTTGCAGCAACATGGATGGATCTAGAGACTCTCATACTGAGTGAAGTAAGTCAGAAAGAGAAAGACAAATACCATATGATATCACTTATATATGGAATATAATTTATGGCACAAACGAATCTATCTACAGAAAAGAAACTAACTCATGCACTTGGAGAACAGACCTGTGGTTGCCGAGAGAGGGGAAGGGATTAGGATGGACTGGGAGTTTGGGGTTAGTGGATGCAAACTATTGCATTTAGAGTGGATAAGCAATGAGATCCTGCTGTATAGTACAGGGAACAAGATCAAATCACCTGTGATGGAACATGATGGAGGTTAATGTGAGAAAATGAATGTGTATATATATATATATATATATATATATATATATATATATATATATACATGTATATGTATGACTGGGTCACTTTGCTGTACAGCAAAAATTGACAGAACATTGTAAATCAACTATAATAGAAAAAATAAAAATCTTTAAAAATGATTACATAGGACTGGGAAAGACTTTTTTTTGGTCCTTTTCATATTGTTTTTTTAAATTTTAATTTAATTTAATTTTTTTAAAATGTTATTGAAGTATATTTGACTTACAAAGTTTGTTGGTTTCAGGGTGTATTGCAAAGTGATTAAGTAATACATATACATATATCCATTCTTTTCAGATTTTTTTTGCATACAGGTCATCACAGAATATTGAGTAGAGTTTCCCTGTGCATCACAGTAGGTCCTTGTTACTTATCTATTTTGTATATAGTAGGGTGTACATGTCAATCCCAACCTCCTAATTTATCCCTGGAGATGATCATGCTGAGTGAAGTAAGACAGAAAAAGACAAATATCATATGAGATCCCTAATATGGGGAACTTAATAATTAATGATACAGAGGAACTTCTTCACAAAACAGAAACAGGCTCAAAGACTTCCACACTCTGTTTTGAGGCTCTCTGACAAGACCTATAATCCTCTTCCTCCTCCTCCCCAGATCTCTACATACCTGGAGCATCATCCCCCCTTTCCCCTGGAACACCTGAACTGTCCCAAAGTTGGCCTGGTTGATCACCCCCACGTGTGCCTGATAAGAGAGTTCCCTGGGGTTTCTTTCATTTATGATCTCATGGAAACATTTGGGACCTAACACATGAGAAACTAGTTAGAAGTGGGCAGAGGAAGGCGGGTCAAGTGTGGACTCAGAAACTGCTTTGTGAAAACATCCTGTTGACAAAAAACTGAAAATAGAACTACTATATGATCCAGCAAACCCACTCCTGGGCATCTATCCAGAGAAAACCATAATTTGAAAAGATACATGAACCCCAATGTTTACTGCAGCAGTATTTACAATAGCCAAGAAGTGGAAGCAAACTAAATGTCCATCAGCAGATGAATGGATAAAGAAGATGTGGTACCTATATACAACGGAATATTACTCAGCCATAATATAATGAAATAATGCCATTCGTAGCAACATGGATAGACCTAGAGATTCTCACACTAAGTGAAGTTAGTCATAGAGAGAAAGACAAACATCATAAAATGTCAATTTTATGTGGAAACTAAAAAAGAAAAAAGGATACAAATTACCTTCTTTGCAGAACATAGACTCAGACTTTGAAAACAAACTTGTGGTTACCAAAGGGGACAGGTTAGGGGCGTGGAGTTGACTGGGGGTTTGGAATTGGCATGTGCACACTATTGTATATGGAGTGACTGGCCAACGAGAACCTGCCGTATAACACAAAGAACCCTATCCAATATTCTGTGATAATTTATGTGGGAAAAGAATTTGAAAGAGAATGGATATATGTATGCACAACTGGGTTACTTTGTTATACAGCAAAATTAATCACAGCCTTGTAAATTAACTATACTTCAATAAAACTTTTTTTAAAATCCTATTTATTATGACAGAATTGACTTCTGGATTTCAGGATTTCAGTGGGTTGATCAGATTAAGAAGGTCCCTAAATAGACTTAACCTTTGCT
The DNA here is from genome assembly GCF_016906955.1 of Phacochoerus africanus. Lineage (NCBI taxonomy): Eukaryota > Metazoa > Chordata > Mammalia > Artiodactyla > Suidae > Phacochoerus > Phacochoerus africanus. The sequence continues at coordinate 90,263,465 of NC_062546.1, forward strand.
AAAATTTTCTTCCTCAGCCTTCATAGTGTCATAGTGCAGTTCAACATCTACTTAAAAGGCCCCTAAGCAGTTGGATAAATGATGGCTATTTAACTCAACAGAATTTGTTTTTGTCATGTTGATTTACCCCCTCCTCAAACAGGACCACATAAGCATATTTGAAGATAACAAAGCCTTTTGGGAGAGTCTTATATGTTAAGAAATGCTTTTTTTGGTTACTATTTAGAGACTTTGAAAGATCCTAGTGTCTCCAGCCCCTGCATGAAAGGACCCCACTTTCCTGTGTCCTGTGGTGCAGAACAGAGGGTGCTGGGAACTTCACATTCATGGCTGGAGACAGTTTGGGCTGAACTTGGTGGCTAAAAGCTATTGAGCAATTTATACTGTGCAAAGAGCTCTCATATACTTTTCATCATTTTTTTATTCACCGCAAAGCTATAAGGTGGATTTCTTTTGTATTTCTATTTTTAAAACGTCAGTTATCAAATTGACTGTTGATAACTCTGCCTATTTGAGAGGCAAATGTTCTATGTGATGAAATACACATCAGTGGAGAAATACATCTGGGCCACTCCCCTGCATGGAAGGGATTCATGGGCTTGAGTTTGGGAAACTTCTGGGAAAGAAGCACAGCTTGAAGTCTGGAGCGTGAAAAGACAGACCTGCAAGTGAGAAAGGGGTAGAAAACTTGGTTTTCTCAACCATCACCCTATTTGAACATCCATCTATTTGTAGCTGACATGATTGTCTATGTAGAAAATCCCAAAGAATCTACAAAAACTCCTAGAACTCCTAGTAAATGAGTTCAGCAAGGTCACAGGATACAAGATCCACACAAAATAATGAAGTTACCTCTCTATAGGACTCACAGTGAACAGGGGGGAAACCACATTGAAAATACATCGGAACATTTCAATTGCTCTAATGCAGATGAAACACCTCACTGCACACTTCACAAAACATATGCATAATTAGTATACTGAAAATGACAGAATGCTTTAAAAAAATTAAGGACCTAAATAAAGGAGAGACATACTTGTTTATGGGTTTGGCAATGATATAGTAAAGATGTCAGTTCTCTCTAAATTGATCTGTGTGTTCATTCCAATTCCTATCAAAATCTCAGGAAATTTTTTTTGTAGACATAGACAAGATTATACTAAAATTTATACAGAAAGGCAAAAACTCTAGATAGCTAAAAAAAATTTTTTGTAACAGAGAGTTCCCATTGTGACTTAGTGGGTTAAGAACTTGACATCGTGTCCTTGAGGTGGCGGGTTTGATCCCTGGCTTCACTCAGTGGGTTAAGATCCAGTGTTGTGACAAGCTGTGGCATAGGTTACAGATTCCGCTCAGATCTGGTGTTGCTGTGGCTGTCTGTGGCATAGGCCTGCAGCTGAAGCTCTAATTCGACCCCTAGCACGGGAACTACCATATGCTGAAGGTGCAACCCTAAAAAGAGAAAAAAATAAAAATTTTGTAAAGGAATGATGAAGTGGAAGGAATCACTGTACCCAGCAGTAGGGCTATAATGATCAGCAGTGTGGGGTTGATGGTGAGAGAGACATAGATCAATGGAACAGAATAAAGAACCAGGAACAGGCCCACACAAATATACCCAGTTAATTTTTGAAAGAGGTGCAACAATAAATAACTCCATGAAGGAAGCATAGACTTTTTAACAAGTGGTGCTAAAATAACTGGATATCTATAGGTCAAAAGTAAACCTAAACTTAAATAGCACACTTTATACGAAAATTGTGATATTTTGCATAAAATATCATTTATTGTGAAAAAAAATGAAACACTATGTCACTTTTAGACAAAACACAGGAGAAAATCTTCAGAGTCTAGGCTTAAGCAAAGAGTTCTTAGACTTGACATCAAGTACACAATAATACATAAAGAGAAAATTAATAAATTGGAAAACACCTAGCTAAAAAACTTTTTCTCTGTAAAAGACTCTGGCACAAGGATTAAAAGACAAATAGCATACTGGAGGAAAATTTTTGCAAATGATGACATACCTAACTTAGGACTGATATAGAATACAGAATATAAACCAAACAGGAAAAATACAAACAATCCACTTAGATAATGAGCAAAAGACATGAACAGACATTTCTTCAGAGGGACTATAAAGATGGTAAATAAGCAAATAAAAATATGATCAACATTTTTTGCCATTAAGTAGAAGGCATAATATAATTGAAATGAGATATCATCACACCCTTATCAGAATGGATAAAATAGAACATAGTGACAACACTAAACACTAAACAGGGTGCAGAGAAACTGCATTACTCAGACATTGTGGATGCGACCAAAAATGGCACAGCCACTCTGGAAGAGCTTGGTTGTTTCTGATACAGCTAAACATCCAACTGCCCTATGGCCCAGCAGTCACACCCTTGGTCATTTACCCAAGAGGAATTAAACCAGGTCCATACATCCATACACAAATGTTCGTAGTAGCTTTACTTAAAATAACCCCAAACTGGAACAACCCAGTTCTCCTTTAACAAGCAAGTAGTTAAATACTTGTTGGTCTCTGTGCCCTGGAATTCTATGCAGCAGTGAGTAAGGATGAGCCAGGATGCATTCAGCTGCCTGGATAAATCTCCAGGGGATTATGATGAGTGAGAAAGACTATCCCAAAGGCTTACATACTCTATGGCTCCATTTATACAAAACATTAAATAACAAATTATAGATGTTGGTTCCCAGGGCGAAGGACCCCGGGGATGATTCTGGATGTAGAGGTGTCCACAGAAGGCCAGTACAGAGACACTGTTGTAACGTGACTGTTCCTTACCTTGACCATCATGAGACCCGGGTCCTGGTGCGTTACTGGAATATGTTTTTGTAAGGCATTACTATTGAGGAAAACTGGGCAAGGACTAAATGAGATGTCTCTCTATCAGTTCTCATACCTGTTTGTTTATTTCTATCATCTCAAAAATAAAATAGTAATTAAAAACAAAAAGGGAGTTCCTGTTTTGGCTCAGCAGGTTAAGAACCTGACCTAAGCATCCATGAGGGTGTGGGTTTGATCCCTGGCCTTGCTCAGAGGGTTAAGGATCTTTGTCACAACCTGTGGTGTAGGTCACAGATGTGGCTCAGATCCAGTATTACTGTGACTGAGACTGTGGTGTAGGCCAGCAGCTGCAGCTCCAATATGACCCCTACCCTGGGAAATTCCACATGCCACAGGTGTAGTCCTAAAAAAAAAAGGAAGAGTTGATTTCACCCAACCATGTCATTGACCTTCAGTCATTCCCTATGGCTTTGAGCAGCCTTCTCTAAAATCCTCAGCCCCACTTTTATAATAATAATAACAATAATTATAATCTGTATACTATATTGAGTGTTTCTATGAGCCTGGCTATCTTCACACATTATCCCTAAACATCACCTCTGCCAGGCACACAGAATTATCATCACTCTACACACAAGGTGTCCATATCTTGGCAACACTAAGCCACTTACCCAAGGTCACAGAAAGGTCAGTGCCTCACTGGCCAAGAGCCCCAGCCTGACCCTGAGACTGTAACTTGTTCCTTCCAGGTCAGCCTGACCTCAGAGCCAGCACAGAGGTGGGGCCTGAGCCCTCACGACTGACAACTCATCCCCTCACAGGCATTAGCCATTTGGCCCGTTCAAGACACTGGTATGACTTTCAAGGTGGATGAACTCATAAAGCATCCAGCCTGTCAGGCTGGATCTCTGCCTTGTTTGGAAAGCACAAGATAAATTTCAGCAGGCTATGGTTTGTTTGAGGACGTGGGGAATAAGCTAATCTGCTATTTCAAATATAATTTAGATTTAAGAGGTGTTTTACTCTTCTATTTCTAGAGTGCCTGAGGATCCAGCTGAGTGTATTACACATCACATTAGATTAAGGTCAATTAACAGCATTGCCAGGGATTTTTTTTCCCCTTCGTAATGAGACAGAGCAGCAAATTTGTGATTAAAATCCTATATGTTAGTACAGATGAGTGGAGGATCTTAGACAAGCTCTGATTATGATTAAGGCCTCGGTGAGGGGTCCAGTGGGTAGTGCTCCCTGAACTCTCTAATCAACGTTTATTGAACAGGGTGACGGTTGTGCTGAGCGGCACATGTTTGAATTTGGATTTTGGATCTGAATGTTGTTGAAAGCAGCAGGGTTTGTGTGGAAGAAACAGCTTTGCCTGCAGTGATGTTAATTGTGCACATGACCTACTGTGGGGTGGGGGGACAGCTGTGGCAGGAGGTGACGGAAGATGAAGAATGAGGGAGGCGAGCGCAGAGTTTGACATTGGGCAGACCTGGTGTGAATACACTCTGCCACCTACGACGTTGTATGGATTTGGGCAAGTGAACTTGTCTGAGCTTCTCCCGGTCACTGGTGTGGTGGTGATTAGGCCTGGTTTCTTTTAAGATTCTCCTGTGGATAAAGCGAGATGCAGTATCTAAAATAACTGGTAGTATTGACTCACAGATTTTGAAAAACTTATGGTTACCAAAGGAAACAGGTTGGTGGGGGAGGGCTGCGGGTTTGGGACAGAAATGCTCTAAAAATGGGTTGTGATGATCGCTGTACAACTACAATAAAATTTTATTGAGTTAACTGCCCCCAAAAGAAAATAACTCGCATAAGAAAGGGGCTTAATAAATGTAGACATTATAAGAATTTACACTTTCAGCCTTAAAAGGCAGAGCGATGGCCGCCTAGTTCACCAGTTGTCTTTTCTCAGGAGGAACATGGGGTGATTTTCATTACCAGGGTGGCTATTGAGAGTGTTATCCACAATTAATTCATCCAGAAAAGATGAATACAGAGTGATATAAAATAGACAACTGGGAGTTCCCGTCGTGGCGCAGTGGTTAACGAATCCGACTAGGAACCATGAGGTTGCGGGTTCGGTCCCTGCCCTTGCTCAGTGGGTTAACGATCTGGCGTTGCCGTGAGCTGTGGTGTAGGTTGCAGACGCGGCTCGGATCCCGCGTTGCTGTGGCTCTGGCGTAGGCCAATGGCTACAGCTCCAATTCAACCCCTAGCTGGGGAACCTCCATATGCTGTGGGAGCGGCCTAAGAAATAGCAACAACAACAACAACTAAATAAAATTGAAAAAATAAAAAATAAATAAATAAATAAAATAAAATAGACAACTGCCACTCACTGCAAGGTGTGAACGTTAATCAAATCACGGGTAACCTGGAGATGGAAACAGTTCAGTGAAGTATGCACAGGATTCGGGAACCCTAACACAAGGTGTTTGTAAGCATGGGCACTGTGGAAAGTCACTCCAGCTCACTGAGCCTCGTCCTGCTGTCTGCAAAGTGGGGGAATGAGTCCTTTGTCTCTGTGAAGTTGTGAGGATCTGCAGAGCTGAGATTTGGCTACTCCCAAATTAGGTGTCACAGAGGCCCCACCCAGTGGCCTGGGGAACCTATAGGGAAAGCCCGTGGGAATAAACATCAATGACTTCCTGCTTCCTGGGGGCATCTGCAAGGACCCTCTCCATATGCCTGGCCTTGGTCTCACACAAGATCATGTCTTTCCCTTCCTCCCAGAATATGCTCTCCTTGCTTTTCCAGATCTGGGTCCTTTCAACTCCGGTCTAGTTCAGTCTGTTTTTATTTCATCTCACAGTTCCCAGCTAAGATTATCAGAAGACAGTTGTGTGTTTCCCAGGAGAGGTTTGGTTTGCTGTGTGGTTGTGCTAGTGCTGGTTCATTCTGGCTTGAGAGACCTGATTTTTAAATCATCAGGAATTTCGAGAGCCATTCAAAAACAAAACAAACAAAAACCACCAGTAGCTTGATAATAATAGGGATATTTACACCATGGAAACATCTGAAGCTACAATACTGGGGCTCCCAAGCTGAGATCCTGTTGTTTTATCTCTGCCTGCACACCGCTGGTTCAGCCTCTTTTCCTGTCTGTGTAGCCATGGTCTGTAACACCCACCCACATGGTCATATCCTCTTGCAGGCTGACATCGTTTCCATGGGATTCATGTTCCTGGATGTGGGGTTAATGTTCCTGTTGTTCACTGTTAAAGACTCAAGGGCTGTAGACACCTGCCGAGGATCATTCTCAGTACCCCTTGAAGAGACAGAAAGAGGGCGGGTAGGGCTGGAGCTTGCTCTGAGGAAAAAATGGAAGAGAAGTGTTAAAAAAAAAAAAAAAGTAAACTTGAGGCAGCTGTAGCTATGCTATGCACCATTCTGGAGGCTTCCTCTGACTCCATCACTCCCTAGAGTCCCAACCTCCTTGATCACTTTTTCAGATTCTATCTGCTTTCTCCCTTCCTCTACAGGCTTATGATTAGGCACAGGCAGTGCACATCCACTTACACCTGCCCCCCACCAAGCCACAGGGCCATGAGAAATACAGCCACAGTCCCAGAGTCCAAGTCCAGAGTCCAAGTCCAGTCCCAGAGTCCAAGTCCAGCTCACCTGCCCCCTGCCAAGCCACAGGGCCATGAGAAGTATAGCCACAGTCCCAGAGTCCAAGTCCCAGCCCCTGAGGCTGACCAGGGCCACTCATCTTCATCACTGATGAATGATGTGTGTGGCAGGGTCCTATAGGACCAGGCTGTTACTCTCCAGGCACTGCTGATGACAGACTACCTTCCCAGCCTCTCTGGAGCTGGCCATGAACAAAGGGAGTAGTCAATAGGACATGAAAATGAAGACAGAGATGAGGAGGAGTCTGGTCCAGCTGGACAACCTCACATTCTGTAAAAGTATGTGGACTTTACTCTGAAAGATAAAGAAACACTAGTTAAGGGTGTTCAGCATGGGCTTTACAGGGAAGATTTGTGTTTTAGGAAGATCATTCAGAGTTTTAAATATATATAACTATTATATACAGAATGGATAAACAACAAAGCAAACCTTTTAAAAACTCTGAATGACCTTTTCTAAACACAAGATCCTACTGCACAGCTCAGGGGACTGTATTCAATATTGCATAATAAATCACAATGGAAAAGAATTTGAAAAAGAATGTATGTGTGTGTAAATTTACTTTTCTGTACACCAGAAACTAGTACACATTTTTAAATAACTGTATTTCAGTGAAATAAATTATTTATTTATTTTTTTTAAAAGAAGAGTTCATGCTGGGCATAGTGGGTTAAGGATCCAGTGTTGCCGCAGCAGTGGTGTAGGTCGAAACAATGGCTTGAAATTAATCCCTGACTCAGGAGATTTCACATGCTGTGGGTGCGGCCATAAAAAAAAGAAATAGAAAGACTTGCTTTGATGAAAGCACAGAAGCCAGGATGAGTCCAGGAGAGATAGGAGGTAGGAACTTAAGTCGGGAGGCAGCCTATAAAACAGAAAATGAGGGCCTGGAATTACAGCTTAAAGCTGGGAGGATGGAGGAGAAAGGGTTTTAAGAGGTGTTTTATTTTTGTTTTTCTTTTTGGCAGAATACTAAAATCAATCTTGGGATTTAAGTTGATTTTTCCAAGTCCCAAACACCTTGCTGCAAAGTGGCTGATTATCTATCTATAAATAACTGAATTTACTTTGATTTCTTTTACTTTTCCAGTATTTCACCTTCTGCTTAATTATAGCAGATCCAAGGCACTCTTTCCCTCCAAGCAGTTCATACAAAGGTGAGAGGCACATGCAGTAGCAGAGTTGGAAACCTGTGAATAAATAAGAAGCTGCACTTATGTGGTATGTCTTTACTAGGAAATGATATGTAGTTAATTATCTTGTTAATTTTCACTGCATCCCTTCGAGAGAGGAGCAAAGAAGGGATCATTATCCTTCTTCCACAGATGAAAAAACTAAGGCCGAGGCAGGCTAAGTGATTTCTCCTTTCTTAGTGTTTCTGAAATGGATGCAAATAATTCTAACACCAGGGAAACCCAAGGGAAAGAGAAAAGTAATTGACTAAGCCTCAGAGTAATCACTTAGGAAAACCACAAACTAAAATAAATGATAAAGATAAACAGTGTCATACATCCTAATTAATTCCACAACTTGCTTAGAAAGAGCCGTATGAACTACAGAAGTAGGCATTCTGGTTAAACTCTGGCCACATGCTCAGCAAAAACCACTTTGGCACCAACCAAGGCAAGGCTGGTGTGCAGACCAGACACTCAGGTCTGTGCTGCCGGAAAGAAGGCCCTAGAGCTGAGCTGCTTATTCGCCAATGTTTTTGTCTTTTTGAGCAAATAGATATGGGTGTACATTCGTGTGTGTGTGTGAGTGTGCACACGATTTCATGTAACCATATTAATGTGACTGTATCAAGACTGGACAGCTCTGTCTTCCTCATTCTTTATTCTTGCTTTCTTCACCCAAAGCCCTTCCTTATCAGTAAACCAAATGCATAGCCTAAATCAAACTTAAATGTTCTTCCGTGAACTTATTTAACCTTTTAGAGCTATATATATGGATTTTTCAGCTCAATCTCATTGTTTCTCAAACAAAATGACATATTTTGCATCCTCTTTCTCTTGTTGAAATTCTTCCGAGTCAATTGGTTGAGTCAAATTTATTCTTTTTGATGATCCCTCAGTATTCCTTGTTACAGATGTACTGTGTTTTATTCAGACATTCTCCATTGATGGACAGTACCTTTGTGAAATGTGGTTTTTATTTTCACAGGACAGATTCCCAGAGTTGTATTTTCTGGGTTGAAGGGAATATGTGTTTTTTAATTTTTACAGTTTTACAGACCATTTCTTGAACACAGTAACATTACTCTATTAAAGGGGAGATTCCCTCTTCCTCACAGATCTGCCCTCAGAAGTTATAATCATTCCTTTTAAAAAGAAGAAAAAAATGCTAGATTGATACGTAAAGAAATAGTCATTGTTACTGTAATTTGCATTTCACTCACAGTTATTGTGTTTATCTTTTCACATATCTGCTGGCCATTTGGGTTTGCTCCTGTGTAAAGGACCTCTTTTAATCCTCTGCCTGTTTTTTTCCACTGACATTACTTGTTCTCTTCTTGTAAATTGGTAAAAATCTTTGCATTTTATTGGTCATGGGCATCTATATGTTTTCTTCATTGCAAATAATTTCCCAAGTATTTCTTTTATCTTCTGTGTTTTGAACTGGTTTACATCTCAGCATAGATAATTTTAATTTTTTTATAGATTCAAGTAAGTTCACCTTCTTTGCCCTGAGAACATCCACAGAGGCTCCTGGATTTTCTTGCATTTTGCTCATTTAAGTCTTTAATCCATTCAGAATTTATTTTTAACATGACATAAAAGGATTCCGTTCTATATTCTTCCAGATGGACAGGCAGCTGTGCCTGAACCATTTACTAAATAATCCACCCTTTTACCGCTGAGTTAAAATGCCATCATTGCCATTTATCACATTCTTACACACTGACTGGCTGCTACCTTTTCCTCTCTTACATTGTAACAATCTCCTTGTGTATTCCTAGGCCACACCTCAGCCACACAATTCCAAGAACTCTGTAGCCCTGATTTGCTGATACAAAATTGAAAAAAAAATTCAAGATGACCTCATTTATTCTCAAGACTTCACACTTTATATATCTTTGTAGTACTTTTCTTCAATCTCAATCTCTATGTATCATTGAAGTTCTAATTGAAACTTCATTGTATTTATTTTAAAAGGATTTTTTTGGTCTTATTTTGTAGCTTGCCTTTGGCCATCTGTGTCCTCAGCAGCTGGGACATGCAGAGGATTGCAGTCAGCAGAGGAGAAGGCAGTGAAGCAAGGTCATGGTTTTCTAAGACTCTACTCTGGGACTTCTTTTTCTTTTTTCATTGCTCTCACTTACCCCTCTGAGACAGTCAATTGCCTGTTTGCTCGCATATTATTTCCTTATCCTTCTGCTCCTATAAACTTCATTTCCTAGAATATCTTGCCCTCTGGCTTCCTGTTCCATTCCTTCAATAGGAGACACCAACAGAAGGTTGAAGTTAAAGGAGGTAAAGAGAGAAAGTATCTTTGTTATTTTTCCCTGTTTCCACCAGCATCCCTGGAAGTGCATTCAAGGAAGGTTCTAACCTCCGCTAATTAACCTCTCCTGTGATTTTAGTTCCTGTGGGAGCCCTGGCTTTTTAACCTGTGAGTGCTATATCTATTCTAACTACCTCCAGTTCTAGAACTCTGGGAGGCACCTGTTGTTTCTACATCCAGGGTTGCCTCATTATTCTCTATTTACATTTCCAATTCTACCATCCCTCAGTAACTAATTCCCTGTGTTAAGTTCTCTCCGTTTGAAATACTTAGAGTCACTTTATTTTCCTATCTGAATCGTGGCTAACATACCTCCAAACCTATGTATCATCACTGTCTACCTGACAACTTGCACTTTCTTGGAACACACCAAAAATGGCATTTTTTTCTGTCTTTTTGCAATGTGTGTAGTAGGCAGTTTTTGACTGGGTCAGGCAGTTATGCAAATGCTTTCCTCTCTTTACCCATCACATTTCATGCCTACCTCCGGAAGTCAGTCCAGCAGGGCACTGAATCTGAACTAGCTGTTGAGAATTTAAGGGCAGCAGGCATGCCTTGTATTAATCCCCGGTTCCCGAGTCACTGTGTGGCAACAGCTGGTGCTCCGAACATGAACACATGTCTGAAGGAAAGAGGAAGGTGAGAAGGAAGGAGCAAAGGAAGGAAAAATCTCAGGAGGGAGCAAATGTTAAACAGGAAAGGGGCACTTTTACGGTGGAGGGGACATCTCATAGGCTACCAGAAATAACCAATTTGGGGTGTGGTAGGTTCTTTTAGAATAGAGTTTAATGTAATGTAATTTTTAATTAAAAATGTGGATTAATGCCAAGTTAGTAAATGAAAGACTCTGAACCTCAGTTTCTTCATTTTCACAGTGGCAACAATAATATCTATTTGTGTAGTGTTATGAATTTAAAACATAATTATCTATTTAAAAATTTAATAATCTATAAATATGTGTTTAAAAGTCCTTCCTTGCAGTCATTAAATGAGTGCAATAAGGCTAATAAGAATAATAATGAAAGGTATGTAGTTTAGAAAGCAATAGGTAAAATCATCTTTGTTTGCAGCCTACATGGAAAATCCTGTTATCTACAAAACAATACTAGAAATAGTAAGTGACCTTAGAGTAAGACTGCAAAATAAAAGGCAAGAATACAAAATACGGAGTCCCCGTCGTGGCTCAGTGGTTAATGAATCTGACTAGGAACCATGAGTTTGTGGGTTCAATCCCTGGCCTTGCTCAGTGGGTTAAGGATCCGGAGTTGCTGTGAGCTGTGGTGTAGGTCACAGACACGGCTGCAATCCCACAGTGCTGTGGCTGTGGTATAGGCCGGCAGCTACAGCTCCGATTAGACCCCTAGCCTGGGAACCTCTATGTGCCATGGGTGTGGACCTAGAAAAGACAAAAAAAAAAGGCAAGAATACAAAATAAATTGAAATTCTACATAGGTGCAATGAACAGTTGCAAATAGAATTTAAAACAGTAATATTCAAACAGCAATAAAATGGAGATACAGACAAATATGATAAATAATGTTCAATAACAAAGCAGTGAAATTTATAAAACATGCCTAAGAAAAAATCTTAGATAATCTAAACCAATGGAGAGTATATTCTATGCTCATGAATAGGAAGTCTCAATGTTATTATTAGATAATCGACCTAGAGACTCAACATACCCCAATCAAAATCCCAGCAAGATATTTGGCAAAACTGATAAGTTACTTTAACATTTATATAGAAATATAAAAGACATTTAATAGCAAAACCAAGAAACAGAAGAGTAAATTTGGAGAACAATGACTTGGTTTAAAGACTCATTCTAAAATTTATAGTAACTGGAGTTCCGATCGTGGCTCAGTGGAAATGAATCTGACTAGCATCCAAGAAGATGCAGGTTTGATCCTTGGCCTTGCTCAGTGGGTTAAGGATCTGGCGTTGCTGTGAGCTGTGGTGTAGGTTGCAGATGTGGCTCATATTTGGCATTGCTTTGGCTGTGGTGTAGGCCAGCAGCTATAGCTCCAATTCAACCCCTAGTCTGGGAACCTTCATATGCTGCAGGTGCGTACCTAAAAAGACAAAAAATAAAAAATAAAATGAAAGTTATAGTAATCAGGCTAGTCTGGTACTGTTTAAGGAAGGACATTTGAAATAATGGAAAAGAATTCAGACTCCAGAAATAGACCCATGTACACAGGGTCAGTTGATTTCCAACATAGGTATCCAGGCACTTTGATGTGTCAATATCATTGACAGGAGCATTTCTTTTTTTCATCTTTTTTTTTTTTCCCTGTCTTTTCTAGGGCTGTACCCTTGGCATATGGAGGTTCCCAGACTAGGGGTCTAATTGGAGCTGTAGCTGTGGCCTATGACACAGCCACAGCAACTTGGGATCCGAGCCACGTCTGCAAGCTACACCACAGCTCATGGCAACACCGGATCTTTAACCCACTGAGCAAGGCCACGGATCATGGTTCCTAGTCGGATTCCTTAACCACTAAGCCATGATGGGAACTCCTGACAGAAATATTTTTAACAAATGATGCAGGGAAAATGGAACACCATGCTCAAAATGCAAAATAAACTTCAACTCTTACCTCACACTATATAGAAAACTAACATAAAAATGGAGTATAAATACAAATGTAAAGCCTACAACCTGTAAAATTTTGTAATTTTTAGGTAAAAAGGAGAAAATCTTTGTGATCATGGACTAGGCAGAAATTTCCTAAAAAGACATGAAAATATGTATCATAAAAGAAAAATAATGATAGATTTTATAGTGTCAAAAGTAAGAAATATTTCTTGTCTTCAAAAGACACTGTTAAGAAATAGAAATACAAGCACCACATGAGAGATGTTTACCAAACATGTAGTTTGACAAAGGGTTTGTGGCCAGAACTGCAGAAGGAATTTTTACAAATCAGTAATAAGACAATTTGGAAACAAAGAAAAATGATTTGACAGACACTTAATCAAAAATATTACCAATGTTTTATGGTATACCATTAGTCTACAGAGGGTGCATTGATATTATAACTTGTAGGACTCCAGATCTGAATTTCATATACCATACCATTAGCTATCTTCTGCTGTGTGAGAAACCACTTCCAGACTAGTGGCTTAAAAAACAATTTTTAAATTATTCCCATTGTACATCACAGGGAATATATATCCAATCTCTTGGGCTAGAACATGGTGGAAAGTAGTATGAGAAAAGGAATGTATATGTGTGTGAATGTACGTGTGTGTGTGTGTGTGTGTGTGTGCGAAATATATATACTGAGTCACTATGCTGTATAGGAGAAACTGGCACAACACTGTAAATCAACCATACTTTAATAAAAGTAATCACTACATAAAATAATAAATTATTCCTGAGAGTTATGTTGGTTTATTGGCCTCAGCTGTAGCTATGTGGCATCAATGGAGGTTACTCACTTCTCTGTGTAAAGTTGGTCGGGTCTGGTTCAAAAAGTCAGAGAAGGCTTCCGTCTTATGCCGACATCCAGATTTCTGAATATGGAGATGCATAGCTCATGTATTTAAATTTACATAAACTAGAGCCTCTGTACTGACATTATTGGAATTTACTTTCTGCTCAGCCTTTTCTGTTATGTAAACAGCTGTACATTTCTTTGCCACTCTAAAACTTCAGGATCAAGTTTACATAATTTTGCTGAAGTCCCATGTTTGCTCGGAAGCAGTTTACATACTAATACCAACCGGTCAAAAAACAGCTTCAAGAGAAAGTTATGTCCAAAGGGGAAGAGGGAAAGGAAAAAAAAAAAAAAGGAAAAATGATAGGAGAAATGCTAAGTAAGGTAAAGGGGAGGATAAGAAATGCTACCTTTATTAAATAATTTTTATTTTTTCCATTATAGTTGGTTTACAGTGTTCTGCCAATTTTCCACTGTACAGCAAGGTGACCCAGTTACACATACATGTATACATTATTTTTTCTCATGTTCATGCTCCATCATAAGTGACTAGATACATGCAGCTCCCCTGCAGAAGCATGTTGGGCTTCGTGACAACATGGATAGCTCGGTTCATTAAAAGGCATCTGGTCTCACGGAGGAAGAGCAGAAGCTGCAGAGCCTCTTCAACTAGCTTGATGTCTCCTCTGTCACATGTCCCTGTCAGGGCAAGCCCCAAGGCCAACCCAGACTCAGAGAAGGGAAGGGATACCACTTCAGCTAGAGCTGCAAACACCAAGAGGAGACAGGTCCACTTCTGTGTCTGTCACTAATTAACCTCACCCTCCCACCAGCTACCCCTGATGTTTATTTCAAGCAGGTGCTGGGTCCAGGTCTTCACGCATGCTTGTGAATGGATCTCTCCTCCTTTGTCACCCGTCTTTGCATGAACAAAGCCACTTTGTGCCGAGAACGGTACCAGCCTGGGCAAGGTGTCAGGGGAAACTGCCTCTGCCCTCTTACTGCTCATTGGAGGAGACAGGAGCACAGGTTCTGTGATGCAGCCAGGATGCACCGCAGGGAAAGCCCAAATGGTGGTGGACCACTAAGGACGACTATCGGAGGAGCTGGAAAAGTTCAAGGGCTTCTCCTACGGGTCACCTGCACTAATTCCTGGAGAGAAGGTCACAGATCTACTACTCAGATTAGCAGTAGTTGAGTCATAAGTGGACACAAGAAAAGGTTGAGTTTCTAGTAGTTTTCAAAATGCAGGCCCCAGATCAACAGTGCCAGCATCACCAGGCATTCAGAAAAGCAGATTCTTGGGCCCCCCAAGACTGGCTGCATTAGAGACTTCGGGTGGAGCCCAGCCTGCAGGTAAACCCTGAGGCCTGAGGACTATTGTGTGAGGTGGCAAGAGTGATGTGTGACAGCTTGGAAGCTGGGAAAGGGGGGTTCACTCTAGGTCCCCTGCTAGGGGAACTACACTCACCCACAGTTAAATCCCATGAGGTCTTGTGTGGCTGCACCCCATCCACCTTGTTCTGGAGAGTCAGCACTCCTCAGATCACTGCTTAGGGTTCTGCTGAAAGTGAGCCGCAAAGTACCACCAAAAGGATTCAATATAAGGAGAAGTTTCTCCATAAAGTGAAATATATATATATATATATATATATATATGTATATAATAATGTAATAATATATTATATATATATTCTGTATAAACTTTCAGAACTATAAAATTCTATATGTCTATTGGGAATTTTAATTTTGGAATTAATGGGAATTATCTGTAAATTAAAGTACTCTACTACTTTTGGCTCTTATTTAGTTGTTAGTCTTGACATGCATTTCAAGGACAAGATCCTGTATTAGCTGCCTCGAGTCTCCAGTTAGCCTCTAATTCTAGTTTGTGGTGGTTAATGAACAAATGTTAGGTAAATGGGCTCTTAAAAGGGTGGAAGGAGGACTCAGCTGGGAGTTACAATGTGCTGGGATAATTTAAATTTCCAATAATGTGCTGTGTGTGCTTGGGTAAATCACTTAATCTCTCTGAATCACAGCTTCCTTATCTAACAAGAGCCTGGATTCTTTGATGGTTCAGTTATATTTAGGTCCTAAAATTATATTATAAATCTCAATTCTCTTTTCAAGCAGGAAAAAAAAAAAACACCTTACTCACTCTCTCTCTTGTGTAGAAAAGCAGGATATCCTTTATAAATTCAGCCAGAAAAATATTACTTGAACCTTCAGATGAGATTGGATCGGAATACTTTCTAAGGGCTATTCCAGAGAGAAAGAAAGGTAAACAGGTGAACCACAGCAGAAGATGGGGCTAATAGAGGGGACCAGCTGTTTGATTAGGTTTTTAGATTGGCGTTTCAAAGGAGCTAAGAAGTCAAGGAAGATGAGTTATACATGTTTTTAGGTTTCTGAGGTTTATTAAAGCTTAGATATGCAGTCTGTGAAGATTTAGAAACAAAAACTTTGATAAACACAGGATGAAGAGCAGGTGATCAGTAGAGGGGGCACTTAGAATATACATGACAAACATAAAGATGCAGGGAATTCATAGTATTTGGGTACTTCAAAGATATAAAATAAGAATCAAGAAATAGCTCATTGTTAACCCAATGACAAAGTAATTGATATATTAGGTATAATATAATTTCTCATAACTTGGCTTACCACAAAAATGTATGCTTTTCATCCCTATATAGGCAATGGAATGTATATTTTATTACAGAATTAAGTAATAAAAGGGCATTTGATCTTAAGTTTTCTAAAAGTTATCTTCAGGATGGACCAACTGTAAAACTCACCATTTATGGAAAACATGTGCTAAAATTAATTCCTGGCCTCCAGATGTTTGGGGCATTCAAACCATGTTCACTGGATGTCATGAGAGTGCAAACTTTCTGGGAACACCTGATACCTACCAGATCTGGCATGGGTGCCAAATGCACAATACCGCTAAATTACAGACCCTGCTTCCCTCACTGCCGAGAACCCACAGCGCCTTCTCTAGAAGTTACTGTGAGTACTTTTGGGGACATATCAGGTCAACAGGACTAGAAAGACTAGGTATTTAGGAGAGAAGGCATTAGAAGGTCAATGAGTCAACTATCTCTACAGGTCCCACTGACCTCTCCCTTGCTCTGGTGCCCCTGAAATACTTAAATCTGGGGAGGAAGAAAAGCAAACAATACTGCTCCTCTGAGAACTACAGGATGGGCTTTCTTCACTCCTACTCCAAGCTTTTCCATCTGCTTGAAGCTGAGATGGCTGGTGCCTTTCATTCCCCCCCCCCGCCCCGACCCCAGCCGGCCAAAACAGCCTTGGGTCAGCCCTCATATCTCCCCAAAGCTGACTCTGCCTAGAAAACTTGTTGATGACAATGGTGGGAATTGCGCTAATGTCAAGGGCTGTGAGGAGTGGCGGTTCTCTCTGGGAGAAAGGCGTCCTGGCCAACCTCACATGCTGATTTGTGGCACTTCTGTTCCAAGCAATCGGTGCAGAAGCCACGGGCTCTGAGAACCCTGTGGATTCACAGCAGGGAGCACAGGCTTCTCAATCTAAGATCTAAGGTAGGGTTCCCTGCACACTTCTGGCCAACATCTTATCTAATTCCTAGCTGGCCCATAGCAGAATGCAAGCAATGTTCCCCAGGTGACCCTTCCTCGGCTTGCAAGAAAAGAAATGTCAGTAGGAAAGGAACTGTGGTGTTTTTAACTTCCAGTTTTCTTCCTTTTTAGAAAGTTCTTCCCTTCGTGCTCACTCCTTTTCAGCCACAGACCTGGCTCTGCGCTTAAATACGGAATGCCCAGGAAAGTCCTTTCCTTCTTGGGGCCTTAATTTGCACAGTCTTAATGATGAGCATAGGAATAGACCAGAAAGCATTCCTTTGTATTTTCCTCTGGAAATCAGCAGTAAAACATTGAAGATGGATGGAGGAGGCTGGGCAAATGTATGGTTAGAGGACAAGATTGTTACAGAATTTGTACCTGCCAGAGTACCAGCAGCAATAGATGCCATGGGTCAATCTAGTTTAAATGAATTGATTGCTAAGGAAAGATCCATTTACAAAGGTGTGGGAAGAGTTCCTACAGTGGCACAGTGGTTAAAAATCTGACCTCAGCACCTCTGGTCACTGCAGAGGCAGGGTTCAATCCCCTTCCTGGCACAGTGGATTAAGGTGTTGCCATAGCTGTGGTGTAGGTCACAGTTTCTGCTCAGATGCAATACGTGGCCTGGGAACTTCCATATGCCCTGAGTGTGGCCATAAATTTTTTTAAAAAGGTTTGGGCAGGGCTATAGGCACAAATAAAGCATGGCAAGTCACCCAGGTACAGTGACAGTGGGAATTTGTTGTTAACACTCTTGGTTTGAAGGAAGGTGGCAGGACTCTATGCCCCCAGCACAGCGGTAGTTGAGGCTCCCTTAGCAGAGCTGCCTTAGAAAAACAAGTGGGAAGATGTGGATAAACACCTTCCTCCTCCCTTCTCCTCTTTGCTCATCTCCCTTTGGGTCCTCTTATCTTCTAATTTGCCGTAGTGAATCCTGTTGGCCGAAGTCAACCAAAGCTGCAGATCTGAGGAGTCCTGGGGTGCAGGCTACAGAGTTGCCCCTCTATGCACACAGTGGGGCACAGAAGGTCCCAGGGTGGATCTGAGAGGCTATTAGGTCATCACCACACTAGGATGGCTGTCAAAAACCAACTCCCAATCAGAAACCAACTCCCAATCAGAAACCAACTCCCAATATGCCCTTGCTCAGAGACTTTTGAAGTTAACTTCACCCGCAATCTGTCTCAGCCTCAGGGACCCTGGTCACCCCAATAAAATGACCTCCTAGATTGGCCTCAAACCTTGGGGCTAGAAACTAGTTGCAATTCCTTCAGTGCACAATAGGGAAAAATAACTGCAGATGTAAAGATTTCTGCACAAAGTGCTCATTCTATTCATCTATCACGTCATTAGTCTCACTAAATAACCAACCTTGAGAGACCTACAAGAATTGACATGATGACATATTAAACTTTGAGGTCATGGTGGGTGTTTTTGATGTGTTTTTTTTTTCAATAACTCATTTGAGTAAATGTACATTTATCTTCAGAAAATGAGTTTTGCTTTCTTTAAAGAGGTGTAAGTGTGAAGAATAGCAAAAAGCCATCATGATGCATGCTTGGGAGCCCAGCTGTATTTCTCTGTGTTCTCCACCTGAGCCTCCAGACATCACTGAAGCTGTGATATTAGTGGGACTAATACATCAGAACAAGCTTGATGCTGAGCTTCAGTGCATGATTTTCTTTATATTTCAGCTGCAGTGATTGGAACTAGAGTAGACCCAGGTCGTTTATAAGAAATGTTCTACAAATATTTTAAATTCCCCCAATTTGCATACACTACAGTATGTAATTCCAACCCTGGATGCTGTAAATATAACCGAAAAAATGTAGTTGAACCATATAGGCTCTGAATTGTTCTATAAATATAAAATCAAAGTAATTTATAAAGTTATTTTCTGGCTAAGAATCACCACTTTCTCTTTATTGCTACTGCAAACATTAGCAGTTGGCTTTCTTTTCAGGGTCATTTTCTGCAAAGAAATAAAGTCTTCATGATTTCACCACAGTTTGTACTTAAGCAATGAGAAGAATAAATCTTCACAGTCCTGTGGAGAGGCTAAATCAGCAACTCTTACCTGAAAAGTCTTCCAGCCCTGAGTAAAATTATATTTTGTTCCAAGGATCCAGGTTTTGGCGTATCTGCATTTGAAGTGCAGACTTCACAGAAAGGCCGCCCTGACTTTTGTTCTGCTAAATCTGGTTGAGTGTTAATATTCTCTGAAAAACCCTCCTTTGTCCCTGGTATAAGACAAGTGCCTTTGGGGGGTCCATGCAAGATCTTATACTTTTCTGTACCAGGCACTTGGCCACATGTACCTGTCTACTGATGGATCAGAATCCCGCATTAGATTTAGTACCCCTTGACCAGGCGCTTTGACTGGAGAATTGCATAGCCATTGGATACTGAGAATTGTGTGGAAATATTTTATCAATTATCACAGTATCAAGTGCTTGGCGTTGGAGCTGGGACTTGCCTTTAGACTGAATACAAAGCCTAGGACCATCTAGCACATCTTCAAAGCAATGGAGAAGTACATTCCATGAATCTCTGAAGGTAGACCTGCAGCCTCCATTTAGATACTCCTAGTCGTAGGAAGTCACCTTTTTCTATGGCTGGGTAAATTCAGTTTTAGGAAACAGTCGGGATCCTCTTGGGATACAAACAGGAAAATGGTACCTCATTGACATGGAGTGGCTAGACCTAACACAAATCCTATCTTACCTTTACGGAACATAATCTCAATATTATTCACTCTATTTTTCTCTCCCCAGCATCTGCTTATCACCTGTCATTGCCATAGGTGTGTTTCTGAGTTCGACTCCAAAATTTGCACTTTTCCTGTTTCAATATTATGTGCTAGTAAATGCTTATCAACCAGTATGGAACAGGGAAGGGAGACCCCCCCGATTCATAGTATATGCCAATTTCAAGCTAAAACATTTTGTGTAAACATTTCAAGGAGGAGGGCAAGATAGTGGAAGGTGGCTCAAAATTATATAAAGAAGCAAACATCAGGACTGTATTAGGTGCAAATAACACCTTCAACTGAGTGTTTGGAGATGCGATCAGGGTTCTTAAGAAGGCTTTAGTGATGGAGTGGGTGTGCTCTGGCCAGAGCAAATAAGAAGGGGTCTGTAACTGGACAGTGCACTCCTATCCCTGTGACTCAAGCCTGTTGCCTTCTGTTAGTGGTCACCTGACCCCACTAGTTCACATGCAGTGAATCTCTTGGTAAGAAAGCTGATACAATGAAAAGTACCCAGGGTTGGTGAAATGAGCAAATCTTGGGAGTGGTTTACTTTTATTTCATAAAACAAAACACAACACAACTATAACAACTCTGCGTTTTGCACCAAGGAGACAAGAAGATCCCGTAGAGTTCTCTGAAACTTACTCTTCATGAAAACTTCAAGATGTTCTTTCCTCAAGAAAAAAAAAAAAAAGAATTAAAGCTTTACTGAAACAAAATGTCAGCAAACTAACAGAAGAAAGGCAAGCAGCAATTTTGAAGGAAATACCTTAAGGTATTTGTGAATGTGAAGCAAAGTAATTTTTTTCCCCTCTGGGAAAATACTTTCTAATAATAATGGCCAAATGCTGTGTGGAAACACCTATGATTAACCTGAGACATCACAAATGCCATGACTCTAGAAGCTCACTGCCACATGTGATGATGGTGCAAGACATCTACAAATGCCATGTTGGCTGGTGTGGGACGGTAAGGGCTGAGAGGCCGTCCATATGGGCAATCCAAGGCTGGTCACAACTTTTCTAGCCAAAAATCTCACTATTACATATGCATTTGTGAAAGTTTGCTAAGGACTTTTCTTTTCCCTTTAAATACCCCTAGAAGGTGTCTTTTTCAGTGTCACTATGCTCAGCAAATACCCTCCTGCATTGGTTTTCCACCTTGCATTCATAACTTCATTTATATGTGTATATCTAAACACCTCAACTTGAAATCAATATGTAAAATTATTACTGAGCTCATTTACATTTTGTTTTGTATGAAATCTTTGAGGTGGGCTTTGTATTACACTTAGAGCACATAAGTTGATTATCTATTTCAAGTGCTCTATGTGTGGCTAGAAATTACCGTATTGGTGGAGCATGGCAATTTAGTCAATTTACACAAACATTTTCTTGTCCCTTTAATTGATTTATTGTCCTCAGAGAGAGCTTCTAGGGCTAGTGATTTTTATAAATTTATTTATAATTTTTTAAATTTACTTAATCAAATGTTTAATTGCATATGAGTCAGGTACTTTGGGGGCATTAATTAAGAAAAATGCCATTTAGTCACCTTATTGGTTGACCAGAGTCTGCTTTTCTAATAAAGATTTCTATTTTTTCCATTATAGCTGGTTTACAGTGTTCCGTCAACTTTCCACTTGCACAGCGTGGTGACCTGGTTACACATACATGTATAGATTCATCACAAGTGATTAGACACAGTTCCCAGAGCTACACAGCAGGATCTCATTGCCTATCCATTCCAAATGCAATAGTCTTCATCTATTAACACCGGACTCCCAGACCATCCCACTCCTTCTCTCTCCCCCTTGGCAACCACAAGTCTGTTCTCCAAGTCCATGATTTTCTTTTCTGTAGAAAGGTTCCTTTGTGCCCTATATTAGATTCCAGATATAAGTGATATCATGTGGTATTTGTCTTTCTCTTTCTGACTTACATCACTCAGTATGAGAGTCTCTAGTTCCATCCATGTTGCTGCAAAGGGCATTATTTTGTTCTTTTTTATGGCTGAGTAGTATTCCATTGTGTATATATACCATATTTTCCTAATCCAATTATCTGTTGATGGACATTTGGGTTTTTTGCATGTCTTAGCTATTGTGAATAGTGTATTTATACTTTTTTTTTGGCTGCACCTGCAGTTCCTGGGCAGGGTTCAAACCTGTGCTGCAGTTACCACCTGTACCACAGCTGTGGCAATGCAAGATCCTTAACCCACTGTGCCACAAAAAAACTTCCCACTTTACAAACAGCAGATATCATTTATTTGGCGTAGAGTTCTGTGAGGTTTTCTTCTAATTTATAATTTTTTGAAGTTTTTTGTTTTTATTGAATATAGTTGATGTACAATATTATATAAGTTACAGTAAAATATACAATGCATACAATATAGAGATTCTCAATTTTTAAAGGTTATGGTTATTATAAAATGTATATTTTTACTTTGCATATTTTAAATCACCTGGGGAGCTTTTTTTTTTTTTTCTTTTTCTTTTTAAAGCCCCACCCATGCACATGGAAGTTCCCAAGCTAGTGATCAAACCGAAGCTGCAGCTGCATCTGTGACCTACACCACAGCTCATGGCAATGCCAGATCCTTAACCAACTGATCGAGGCCAGGGATCGAACCCACATCCTCATGGATCCTAGTCAGGTTTGTTATCACTAGCCATAATGGGAACTTCCTGGGGAGCTATTTAAAAAAAACATTATCCTGACTCCTTCCTTGGGATTTATGCTTAAACTGAGCAGACTTAAGAGCTTTAGGGCTGAGCCCAGGCGTGGACAGCTTGCAAAAGCCTGAATGATAGAACACTTGAAGAGGAGAGTGTCATGGAATAAGTTCATCTTGGCTAACTATTGAACAAATTCTGCCTTCTCTAGCCCTTCTATAATTTTTATTTTTAATTTATATTGTCAGTATTATTATATTTTACTTAATACCAATGTGAGAAGCACAAATAGAAATGATCACGCATCATTAGCAGGTATACAGAACTTTAGAATTTTAACAGTAATATTTGCTCATTGGACCAACTCAAACTGAACATACGGCATGCACAAGGTTTTCTTTTCTTTCTTTTCTTTTACTTTTTCTTAGGTCCACATTGGCTGCATATGGAAATTCCTAGGATTAGGGGTCAAATCAGAGCTACAGCTGCTGGCCTACACCACAGCCACAGCAACGCGGGATGAGCCTCGTCTGCGACTTACACCACAGCTCCACGGCAACACCGGATCCTTAAACCCCTGAACAAGGCCACAGATCAAACCTGCATCCTCTTGGATACTAATCAGATTTATTACCACTGAGCCTAGAAGGGAACTCCCAAGGTTTTCTTTCTTTATTGAGGTAACATTCATTTATAACATTATATACAGCATTTAAATTGACTCTGTACATACCACAACAGCTAACATTCATTTGTAACATTGTATATCTGTACAACATTACACTTGACTTCTGTACACATAGTAGGCTGTCCACCAAAAGTTTAGTTCCTACCCATCACCACACAGTTGGCTCCCTTTATGCATTTCATCTTTCCTTCCTTCCTTCCCTTTCTGGCAACCACCAATCTTCTCTCTGTATCTATGTGTTTTTATTTTGTTTTGTTTGTTTACTCATTTATTTATTTTTAAAAATGTTTCCCGTGAGAATGAAACCATATGGTGTTTTTCTTTCTCTGTCTGACTTTTTACCCTCAAGGTCCCTCCATGTTGTCACATTGATGTCATTTTTATATCAAGGCTGGTCTTCCTGGAGTGGAATCAAAAGAATGTTTATTTTGTGGCCACTTGAGGGAACCCCAGGTTACAAATCTATGTCAGCCACTTTCTAGTTCAATAATTCCTCTTCCTAAATGCTCTGTGTTTTCCACTTTAAAAACCACAGGTAAGTGAGACAATAGAGGTCCAATTGGCTTCATTTGATGTCACCTAAAATAGATTGGTAGTGACTGGCTACAGTACTGTATTGTGAAACAGTCAGAATCTGCACCCCAGCAGCAAAAACTCCATGGTCAGCTAGTGATGTCTTCACCAGTGCTAGGGGTGAGGAGTGGCAGTACATGGCATCTCTAATAACCCCATCAAAGCAGGGAGCAGTTTCCAGGTTACCTTTGTTCATCCATACACATCCACTGCAGAGTACATATTCTGTTAGTGTATTAGGAAGTTACCAAGCTTACCTATGTAATAACTATGATCTCAGAAAGCCTTTTAAACCTAGTCAGAAAATAAGCATTTATTATATACCTGTTTTTCATTTGTTTGTTTTTGTTTTAAATTTTTGTTTCTCTGCCTTTCATAAAACACCATGTTTACAGAAAAAAGCAGGACATAATTACTGATTGTAAGGGGCTTATCATTTCATTAGGGAGAGAAAGTATATATGTAAGCAGTAATTAATGAGCACAGCATTACTCATGATGACAGAATTATGTACTGATGTAATAAAAACGATGAAGAGAGTAAATTGTTAATAATGCGGTCTGGGGAACAAATGTTAGCTCTACACTACACCAGATGCTGCTCTGATCAAAAGGGCATTGGAGGCAAACGGGTTCATCCACACTGAATGGAGCTGAGATCCCTCCCAAACCATCACAGAACAACACAACCAACATAACACAACAAGTGAAAAACAAGCAAACACATAAACATCTACCTTCTCAGCATATTACACAAACGAAGTGTTCAGACACTCCACAAATCTGGTTGTGAACTCGGGTTTATCATCTGACTGACTGTGTGGCCTTCAGAGAGTTTATAATATCTGCAATCCCTCCTCCCACCTACAAGGTGGAGACACTAACACCTGACTTGCAGAAGTGATTTAAGATTGATGAAGATGTGGCTACAATCTATTGCGTAGTAGGCTCTCATTAAATGGCAAACCTATGACATTATTCAATTCTAAAATGACATTGAAGATGTGCCCATTGAAATAGTAGAAAGTTTTCTGAAGAAAAAAAAAAAAAACTTCATCCTAATGTACATCTCATTGTAATGTGAGATGCATTTTATTTTATTTTTCCCCATTTTAAAGTTTTACTGAGATATAGTTGATTTACCAGGTGGTGATATTTTCTGCTGTACAACAAAATGATTCAGTTAGACATGTACACATATCCATTCTCTTAAGATTCTTTCCCACATAGTTGATCACAGAATATTGGGTAGAGTTCTCTGTGCTATACAACAGGTCCCTATTGGCCAGTCATTCCATATACCTCAGTGTGCATACACCAGTCCCAAACTCTTAGTCCATTCCTCTCCCCACCATCTGTCCCCTTTGGTAATCATAAGTTTTTAAAAATCTGTGAGTATGGGATGCCTTTAGAAATTGTAAAATGTGAATAAGAAGTGCATTTTGGATTGAGTGAAGTGGAAAGTCATCAGGTCCAATAGGGACAGTCAGAACAAGAAAAGTAAGAGTAGCCAGTGATTCTTTGGAGCTTACCATATAGCCAGGCTCTGTCACTAAACGTTTAATCCTCATGGCAACCCCACAAGACACTGAATCTAGCTATTTGCTTTTTTTCAGGGCGCATACCTGAGGACAGTTGGGAGATGATATCAGCTGAAATGTGTCCCCCTAAAACCCACATGTTGAAGTCCCCACACTCAATACCTCAGAATGTGACCTTATTTGGAGGTAAATCTTTGCAGAGATTAATCAAGTTGAAATAAAGCCCCAAGGGGATCCCTCATCTGAGGAAGCTAGGTCCATTTATAAAAAGGGAGACTTGAACACTGAAAACTTTCAGGCAGAATGCCATGTGAACATGAAGATGGCCATCTGCACATGAGGAGAGACAAGGACAGGACCCTCCCTCACAGGAGCTAAGCCCAACAGACCTGTAGCCTCCAAAACTCTGAGCCAATGCACGTGTGCTATTTAAGTCTCCTTGTTTGGGCATTTTGTCACAGCAGCCCCAGCAAACTAATTCCATTCCAAGAATGTGAAGGAGGAATGTATCTCCATGCTTCTACATATTTCATTCATGACTATTTGAAAAGAAAAGCATATTTCAAAAAACATGTGTTGGGATATTCTTGTATTTTCTGTGTGATAATTCTAAAAGGACACATATCCCTCTGCTTTTTCTCAATCATAGACCAAAAACTAAGGATGTGACTGTGGATATTCATTTTGGCAAAGGAACATTGTGAAGACTCAAATGTTCAACAAATATGGGTACCCATTTTGCTCTGTGAACTGTACTAGCCATGAGCCTGCACAGATGATCAGAGTTGTCAGGAGGGCCAGTTATGGGAGTCAGAGAACATACATAAGGGGACAATGATGCCTGGGTTAAGGCAATGCTGAGTTAGCTAATGGAGGCTATCAGAGCACCAGGAAAGAACAGATGCCCTAGTGGGTAGCAGGCAGGGGATCCAGTGGAGTTTCCCAGAAGAGCTGGTGCCTGAGAGGAGTATTAAGGCGTGTACTTCAACTCTAATTTGACCAGCATTCATCCACTCTATCTCCTCCCTACTTTTTTTCTTTTAGCAAGCCAGTGTTCTCACAACCAGACATGCATCAGCATCTCCTGGAGGACTGGTTAAAATGCAGACCTCTGGGCTTCACTTGGCATTTCTGATTCAGCATGTCTGGAGGGGGCCCAGGAATATGCATTTATGCTGGTGCTGATGCTGAAGATCTAGGACCCACATTCTTAGAGGTACTTGGTAAACATTTATGAGCATCAACCTGTAGCAGGTGTTTATCTTTACTGGATCTCAGGGTTGCAGCACTGAATAAAACAGAGTCCTATATTCATGAAAGTAAAAGATATGAAATCAATCAACTCCTTTATAGTCCATTGCATTCTCAAATCTCTACTTCTTCATGGAAAAAATAAAACCTAGTGAGAGCTGTTTCTCTAAAACATGGTCCATGCTAATAGATGGAAGGTGTTTCCAACAAGGGGAATGTCCTGTATCTGTTCTTTTTTCCCTCTATGTTAACCCCTGAATGGTGGGGTCTGGTGAAGTGGAATCTGGTCTGCCAAGGTAAGGTTTTGTAAATGTGGACATTTGTATAGAAAGCCTTGTTAACATAAACAGGCTGGAACTTTTCTCTTTTTTCCTTTCTTCCCTTTTCTTGGAAGGTGATATTTTGAGTCAGTAGCATGGTGCTGCCTTTTTGATACCCACAAAGGAACACAGGATGATCTGATGTGCTTTGTTGAAGGCTGTCAGGATTGGTTAATCATATGTTTATTCTCTGTGATTCATGTTGAAAGGACAGAGGAAGCAGCCGGGCCCAGCAGTGAACTCTCTCAATTAGGAAAAAACCACACCAAGGAAGGAACAAAAGCAGTGATCTGACAGGGAGATGTTCCTGGTCTTCCTCTAGCTTATAGGCAGAGCTGGCAGGTATTTGTGTTTGTGCTGTTTGTACCTTGAAATGGTTTTGGAGATAGCTGGGCGAAAATGAAAGCACTTGACCAATGGAAACTCAACAATGATGGAACAAAAGTTCATCTTTTCCTTATTTCAAGAGCCAGACACTAGGCTTTAGCGGCACCAAAGTTTCTGTGAAATGCCCCCCGTTATGAGCACTGCTCAACAGTTCCCCATAAGACATAAAATGCTATGTTCCCAGAATGGGCCTACCTATTGTCTATCTTCTGGAAATCAGTCTGACTTTTACGAGAATGACAAGTAGGGTGTGAGATCTCAAAATCTAGTTGACTAGTCACTTTTCCAGTGATCAGACCATCTGTTTACTAATCAATAAGTATACACTGACAGTCTCTTGTAGTTATGTAAAATGTTCAATGCTGTGGACATAAAACAAACAAACAAACAAACAGTAGTATCCCATGCTGATACATTTAAGTGATATTTGATTGTTAATAGAATAAAGTCCTGTTGTGTGCATGGCCAGTTTGAATTAACATGGTGATGGATTTTTTTTTCAATGAAATTTGCATTGAGCATTCAAGAAAACAGATTTACTTAAAAGTACATGCACAAGGAAGTATCTAAATTAGTAATGTTAATATTCTCACATTGATGGTTCCTTTTTGTTCCATTTTAGATCCTATTCATTGGCTTCTGAAAATATTTATGGAGCATTTTCCAGGTGCTAGGCTTGTAGGCACTACAAAGATGAATGCCTGGGTCCTTGATTTTAAGATGTGCACAAGGCCTGTTTTCCATCTTAATGATCTAATTTCCATTACTATCATTCACAAACTGTTTTCATCCACAGACTGCTGCCTTTCATTAGCGCTGCTCTAACATACTAAAGATCTCATTTGCACAGCCCCTTCATGCTTTCCATCCTTAAGCACGGGAGGGATACTCGCTCTGAGCCCCCATTGACTTATCTGAGTGGTCTGTGGTCTGTTTCCACTGTCTCCAGGGCTCTCTGGTACAAAGCTTAAATCCACTTATATTACTTGCATGCTATCAAAATGGTCTGCAATTCCTGTGAATTAGTTCTTAAAAATTTGGTACATTTGGCTATGCAGAAAATTTGTGTGTGTGTGTGTGTAAATATAAGTAAAGTCAAAAAGATTAATGGCATTCTGGGGGAAGATGTTTTCAACTTACACCAGCTATAAGAAGCTAGCTCCGGAGTTCCCGTCGTGGCGCAGTGGTTGACGAATCTGACTAGGAACCATGAGGTTGCGGGTTCGGTCCCTGCCCTTGCTCAGTGGGTTAACGATCCAGCGTTGCCATGAGCTGTGGTGTAGGTTGCAGATGCGGCTTGGATCCAGTGTTGCTGTGGCTCTGGCGTAGGCCGGCAGCTACAGCTCCGATTCGACCTCTAGACTGGGAAACTCCATATGCCGTGGGAGCGGCCCAATAAATAGCAAAAAGACAAAAAAAAAAAAAGAAGCTAGCTCCCATGTATGTAATGAACTGTTAAAATAACAAAAGAAATCAATAACCCTGTAGAAAAAATGTGGGGAAAACATGAATAGACAATTTACAAGAAAAGATATACAAATACTTTAAATATGAATAAGTATTCGATGATTTCACTTCTATATGCATGTACCAATTGTGGCTACACTGAGATTCCATCTCTTATCTATCAGGTGGCAAATGTCTGAAGGCTTGACACACCCTGTTGGAGATTTTGTGTAGAAATCACTCTCCTGAATTGCCGATGCAGGTGCAAGGTAAAACCAGGTTAAGGAGATCATTTGGCAGTGTTTTCAAGCACCATGAATTCATTGATCCTTTGACCAAAAACTGCCATTTTCAGAATTCACCTTGAAAAATACACCCTAAGATATACAATATTATTCATTGTGGCAAATGTGAAATATCAAAATATAGCAAAACCCCCAAACTCTCATCAGTAGGAAATTGGTTAAATAAACTATAATAATTTGCACTGCTATAAGAACAAGGAATGAGGAATGTCTCCATTAACTGATGAGTAGTGACTTAGGGACAAGCTATTAAACCAAAAAGCAAGATACACACACACATACACATGCATAAATGTACACATGAAGAGTCTGTGTGAGAAAACAGGAGACTATTTTTAACAAATAAAGACAGGGAGTTCCCATTGTGGTGCAGTAAAAATGAATCCGACTAATATCCATGAGGATGCAGGTTCGATCCCTGGCCTTGCTCAGTGGGTTAAGGATCTATCATTGCTGTGAGGTGTGGTGTAGGTCGAAGATGCAGCTCAAATCCCATGTTGCGGTGGCTGTGGTGTAGGCCTAGCAGCTGTAGCTCTGATTCAAACCCTAGCCTGGGTAATTCCATATGCTATGGGTGTGATCTTAAAAAGAGAAAAAAAAAATCCACAAAAGAATTACAGAAAATGTCAAAACATTTCCCTGAGCTAAGGTGAGGAGTGGGTGGAATAGAGGTAATAAGGGAAAATTTCCACTGTGCACTTCAACAGCTGGGACTTTCAAACTATATTAATGTTAAATACTTTTGTTAAAGAGTTGAATAAAAAAGATCAATAATGGAATTTTAAATATTGAAAACAAACTTTTAATTGTGCATCAAATTGATAGCATTAGTACAAATAAAAAGAATTATTTATGTTGACTTTTGAGCAGTCTCTTTATTGCCCACCATTAATGGGATAGTGTCAAAAGACCAAGAATAATTTCTGAATTTCTGAATTATTTTAGTAGGTTTGAGGTTGACAGAGGTCATGATGTAGTGATTTTCTAACTATTCATTGTATGTGTATGGTAGGAGATAGACAGATGATAGATGGATGGATAGATAGATAAAAACAGATGACAGATAGATAGATGATAGAAGCTAATAGGAAGTTCCCATCATGCTCAGTGGAGATGAATCTGGCTAGTATCCTTTGGATGTGGACTCAATCCCTGGCCTCACTTAGTGGGTTGGGGATCCAGTGTTGCTGTGGCGGTGGTGTAGGATGGCAGCTACAGCTCCAATTCGACCCCTAGCCTGGGAACTTCCACATGTCATGGGTGTGGACTTAAAAAAAAAGAAAAAAAAGGAAAAAAAAAGAGAAGATAATAATTGTTAAATGTTAGATAGATAGATAGAAGAGAGATAGAGTGAGAGAGACTGATAGACTGATGTTGCTGTCCACCCATGTCCTCTTAATGCAAAGAAGGAGATTCAAATACAGAGCAAGGTTGGAACTGGAAGGAGCAGTAGGAAGCCTAGAAGAAAATCCATGCCAATGAGCACATTAGTGCTCAGATCTTGGTTTAATAACACACCAAAAAAAGTAAGGGTTCTCTGGAAAAAATGCTGATTTCAGGGGTGAGTAAGGGAACACACAGGGGCTTTGGAACATATTGTTATGCCTAACAGTAGGAGAATGCTCAGAATATGATGGCTGTATGAAAGAAAATCATGAGATTCACTGGAAGGGACTCCAAGTCATCAAAATTCAGACAATCTAAGAATTTAAAAGGATAAGGACATTAATGAAGTATAAAAATATTAAACAAAAATACAAGTGGGTAGAGATATTAAAGAAAAAGGAAAAAGGATGGAGCATTATTATTAAGTATGTACATAGATACTTAATAGAAAAGGAATGATAGAATTATATAATCACAATTTTAAACCCCTGCTACTATCATTCTTTTAAGCAAGGATTATCAACTGATACTCAATGATTTGGTAAGAATTGGGGACCAAATAATTTTCACAGTGGCTTAAGGTATTACCTCAAATTTTGTTTACTGATTAGAAAGGAAAGATCTATATCTTTAGTGGAGATGTCTGATGAGTACTGCTTTATTCAAGGGCACTAAGTCACCATCACCAATAATGAGTCAAAGGGAAGTTTTGTGCCTTCTGATGTGCTCTGTAGGCAAAGCACACGGCATGGCAAAAAGTATAAGTACCATCTAATCATGAGGTAAATCCAGAATTTGAAACACTCCACAAGAAAATCAGCCCATTCACAAATGCCAATGTTACAACAGTCACACATTAAGTGGAGGCTACAGGAAAGAGTTAAGGAAATACAGGTAAGATTCTCCAATGGAGTTTGAACACTACCTCCCCAGTGAAGATGGCTGTGAGCAAGTCATTGAGACAGCTGGTGAAAGTGTGACAGAGATTGCCTACCAGGTAATATTTACCAAAGCCTGTCTCCTTTGATACTGGCACCGTGGTGATGCAGGAGAATGTATGTTCACAGCAGTTACATGAGGTGTGAAGATCTCCACAATTTAATTTTGAAAGGTGCACAAATAATTAAATGAGAAAGCAAAAGCAAGAGAGTGAGAGAGAGGAAATGTTGGGTGAATTAAAAAGCAGCAAAAATGACAAGAGTTTTGGGGTGTGTTGTATTTTTCATTCACCTTTCCTGTAGATTTGAGATTAAAAAAACAGGCTGGGAGAAAAAAAAGAGGATGAAATGTAAAACAGAGTATATTACTTTTATAAAGAAAAAGTGGAGGAGGAGGAATAGAAATAGAAACCAGAGAAGAGAAAAGGACTGGGAGGAAGATGAGGGGGAAAGGAAGGGGAAGAGGAGGGGAGGGAGAAGCGAGGGGGAGAAAGGGGAAGAGAGGAGGAAGGGATGAAGGGGGGAGGAGAAGAGAGGGAGAGGGAGGTGAGGAAGGGAAGGAAGGGGAGAAAAGGGGAGGGAAGGAGGAGGGAGAGGAGAAGGAGAGGGGAGAGAAGAGAATGGGCAATGAAAATTCTCACCAAGACCCAGCCTCACAGGACACTGCTCAGAATTTTCTCCATATATTTTTCCATGGCCACATGTATGGATGAGGACTATTTTCCACCATATCACATATGGCAACAAATGTAGGGCATGAGTAGGAGAGATCATAACCAAGTTGCTGAAAAGGGTTACGAGGTGGCTTTGGTTCTTGATGCTTCCCTTACATAGATTCCCTGAAGTGGGCACGGTGCTAGAGAGGCTCACCTCAGCTGGTCTTGTCTCCCATCTAAAGTAAATGATCCTGCAATAGGTGCTGCTTTGACTGTAAGCAGTGAGGATCACCAAGAGCAAGTGGATCTAATGTATATTTCTTCTTATCTATATGCCCCTGGCTCCTTCTTACAGAATCCCTAAAAGACCACGAAACACTTGAGACCAGGAGGACATTCTTTTCTTTTCTTTTTTTTTGTCTTTTTGCCTTTTCTAGGGCTGCACCTGTGGCATATGGAGGTTCCCAGGCTAGGGGTCTAATTGGAACTGTAGCCGCTGGCCTACATCAGAGCCACAGGAATGCAGGATCCAAGCTGTGTCTGCAAACTACACCACAGCTAATGGCAACACCGGATCCTTAACCCACTGAGCGAGGCCAGGGATGGAACCTGCAACCTCATGGTTCCTAGTCGGATTCCTTAACCACTGTGCCACGACGGGAACTCCAGGAGAACATTCTTCACCTCTGTCATCAGCAGGACCCGTCACGGTGCTGGTACATAGTTGGTGCCTAACAAATGTTAACAGAATAATTGGATGAAGGAATTCCACATATATCTAGAATAATTTTGTTAGAATTTTAAATTATTTTATATCAATCTCCTCTTTAATACTTGGGCAAAAATATATTCTGGGAATGAAAATGAAATATGGGAAGTGTGGATGTCCAAGATAAAACCAGATGCATATTCCAGTTATCTAGATTAATATTTATAAACTATTGATTCATAAACCATTATTCTTATATGGAATAATGACTTTTTAATATAGAAAAAATGTATGAAATGTTTTGACTTTAGTGTTTTTCTATCTTTTCTTAAACTCCTGATATCCTTCTATCTGTAAACATAGGATAAGATATCATCTCATTCAGTCAATATTTTATGCTCTCCTATAAAATGCTACACATTCCACATACACATTTTCTCCAAGCTAGAAACATTTAAACACCACTGCTCTTAGTGACTGCAACAGAAAACAGTAAAAAAGGACCAAGTGCTTTGATGTTAGGAGGTAGATATGAATTCCATTACTAGCTGGGTCAGAATTATGCATTTTTGAAGGTCAGTTAACATTTCAGAGTTTCAGTTTTCTCCAGTTATAATGAAGATACAAATAATGCAATAGCTGAAGAAGAAAGTAGAAGTAGATGATGAAAAGAGACAGTTACCATGCCCTCCAAGTGGTTTATGGATGGGTTTTAGGGCATGTCAAGACCTCCAAAACTGTATGTAATGTGTATGTGTGTATGTGTCTGTGTGCACGTAAAAAAAAATTGGAGACAAATTCATTTACGGCTGTCAAGATTAAAAACCACTGTAAATCATTCACAAAGGAAATTGTTACTCAGACATAATGAAATGGACAATTCGCTCCACTGTCTGTCCACAAACCTCTTCTACTTGCTACAGTTCCAACAGTGAGGTGTTTCCAATAGTGGAAATTGGACTATTGGTTGTAGCTTCAGTGATCAGTGGCTGTAGAGTCTTGGGCAAATTATTTGGTCTTTATTAATCTCAGTTTCTTTTTTATAAAATGAGAAGGGGAACTACATATTCCAGGGATGGTTTTACTGTGAGGATGATAGGCAAGGAGAAGAAAATATCCCTAAAGTAGATGACACAAGGAACTCCCACTCCTAAAGATTATCTCCTGAATTGCTCCTTGGTCTTTTCCCCTTCATGCTAAGTCATCCCATTGTCTCTTTTCTCACTGTTAACACTTCTGCAAACTGCATCTGCTAGTCTTCATTATGAGAAACATTTTCCCTCCCCCCGACCCCTGTCTGCCCCAGTTACTTGCTGTCTAATATCTATTAGAACTCCATGCCTCTTTTATTGAGTCCTGTGGCATCAGTCAACCCTTGTCTCAGCTTTGGGCCACACAATTGTAAGATGCATCATCTGCCCATCAGGTCTGCCGAGCTGGGAAAAGCATATTCTTTATGACTTGTTGAGTTTCCATGGAATCTTTCACATTTGTCCAGGGCACACAGGTACACACATGGAGAACAGCACTATCTTATCTTATTTTTACTTCCTGGGTGCTTGTACCGCTCTAGCACTTTCTTTGAGGAAGTATTGACAAAGAATGGGATGCTCTCCACCTCAGTTGAGTGGAACAGGGATGCTGCAGGGAGTACCATTTAACAATGGGAGACTGGGTACTGAATTGTGGGAACACGTGTTACTACAGGGACCAAAATAGAAACATTATAAGCTGTATTGTAATGGAAGAGGACCCTATGGGGCTCTCCCAGGACAGACCCTCTCCAATCTCCCATGTCCCCTGCCTGCCTCTTCTTTGAAGAAAAACTTTATCCAAAGAAGAAATGTAATCACAGAAATGAGAAAATACAGAAGCAAAGGAAAACAGTCAAGACAAAATAATAGTTTAGCCATTAGGCCCTCCTCAGTGGGCCACAGATCATATTCGGAGCCAAATCTTGTGAGCTGTCTTGTAGAGACTGAAACCCCCACCCAGTGAAAGAGGTTAACAACATAATGACCAGCCTGTAGCCATGGCAGAAGCTGCCACAGTTCTGAGAACTGGCCTAAAGGAAATGGAAACAATGGAACTGAAGACTAACTGTGCTTAAAACAATGATGCTGGTCAGACCACCACATGGCCAGTTTCAAGATGACTGTCAGAAGAGTTCCCTTGTGGTACAGTGGGTTAAGTGGGCAGTGTTGTCACTGCCTTGGCCCAGGTCACTGCTGTGGTGCAGATAAAATCCCTGTCCTGGGCTCAGCCAAAAAAAAAAAAAAAAAAGAAAAAGAAAAAGAAAAGAAAAGAAAAAACAACAGTCAGAGCTGACTGTGCTATTCTGCATGTAGCCTCTCACTCCTCCACCTATATACCCGAGAAACTCCCCTTTAAAATATCTTGCCCACTGGTCATCAGTGGAGGAGATGGCCTTTGGACATGAGTCCACCTTCTCCTCAGGTTGCTGGTCTCCTGAATAAAGCAAACTTTACTCTCCTACTGACACTTGTATTGGCTTTCAAGTGGTGAGCATCCATACCTCAGTAACATCATGTGTACTTTTAGGAGGATTAAGAAACAAATTAGATGCTGAGCTCTTTCTCAAATTGATAGTAGAGGAAGCTCTAGAAAGAGAAGACATCCTGTTGATGGTAAGGGGGATTGATAAGTAAAGACAACCCAAGATAATTTGAGTGTCACTTAAGTATAAGGGATGATTTCTATTGACTATCAGACCTGTAGGGCATGTATGGACCAGCCTCATTTAAAGACTATCAGTCCAGCTGAGAAGTTACACTAAGCCCTTTTTATATGGACTGGGATAGAATGAGATCATTATAAACCAATAGGCCTAATTGTAAGAGGACATCTCAGCTTGTTCCAGTGCTGTGTCAGTGCATATCTGATATGTCAGGGAGAAAGACTCAGTGGAAGTCTTGGTCCTTGGGAGCTGAGGGTCCTCCCACAGAGGGAATTCACACAAGAGATGTTGGAGCAGTTCATGCCTGTGACCCAGGGACTCCAACTTAGTGGTCAAAGGGAGGGACTCTGAGAGCAACATGTTCATCTTCTCTCAGATTATTCCAGATTTAAATACCTTGTGTGTGTGAGTGAGAGAGAGAGTGAAAGAGAGAGAGAGAGAGACAGAGAGGGGGGCAAAAGAAAAAAAAAACAGGGAGAGAGAGAGAGAGAAATACAAAATCAAAGGAGAAAGATTTGAGAAAGTAAAAGATATATTAACTCTGAATATTGTTTTAGGATGACTTGCACAGAATATGAAACAAAAATGAGCAAGCCATAGACTTCTCATGCATTTCTCACTTCCCCACCCCCTACACTGCATTTACCATGGCCGCTCTCAAGCTTTAGCCCCACAAGGTCAGTGGCAGTTTTAGGTTAGGATTCATTAGTAGCATATGGGAGGCGCTTCCAAGAAGCATGACATGCAGGAACACTTCAGAGAGGAGGTGAAGTCCTGCATGAACAGGAAAGAACAGCAACAGCCAACTTTAAATTCGTACATTCATGTGATCTTTTTTTCACCTGAAACTAGACAGATGCAATGCAAATAATAGGCTCTGGTTTGGGAGGGGGCGTACCTTATATTTTCGGTGATGCTCTAGATCTGTGGTGTCCACTGGTCACATGAACCTAGTGAACACTTGCAATGTGGCCACTGTAACTAAAATTTGATTTTACTTAGCTTTAAGTAACATAAGTCAGATTAAAATAGTCGCTTCTGACCAGTGTCTGAAGTAGTGGATTTCCATATTTAGAGCATAATGGGTTAAGAACATAGGCTTTGGAGCTGGATGCCAAGTCATAAATTAGAGCTCTACCATTTACCAGCTGTATATCTTTGGGAAATTTATTCTTTTTGTAACTAAATTTTATCATTTGTAATATGGGTAAATGTTCATAACTACTTTATAGGACTGTTGTGAGGATTAAGTAATGGTATTTATGCAAAGTGCTTAGAAAATACTTTGCATATATGAAGTACTCAATAAAAGTTAGATATCATTAATGTAATTACCTTTACCATTTTTTTTCCTTCTGTTTATGGGCTGCTGTAGAGTTCTACAGACTAATAGTCAATAAATACCCATAGATAGTATGTGGTATTCTTTCTGTCATTTTCTTTCACTTCACTGTTAATCAAAAATAAATTACTGAAGGAGTGATGGAGCCAGTGCGGCTGAATCTAGAAGCCTTTGTTGGTTGTGATGCTGAGACGGGGTGGGAAATGAAACATAGAATGGATAGAAAAGGCAGACTAGAGCCCTAAATAAATGGATCACCATGAAAAGGAGGAACAAGCTCTGAATTATGGAAATTCTAAAAGAATGTTTGCAGTCAATAAATCTGCATCTACTAGAATTTTGTTTTCTTGAAATTGGTAGGGCACTCTTATCAAGTGTTTCCATCAACAAAGTTACCTTATGCCAATTTTTGGAAAATCCCGGTATCCTGTAGTCAGCCATTTTTTTTTTTTTAATTTTGATTGTCATAGTCTTTTAAATCTCATTTTTTTTTATTGATACTGCAGTGCAATGTTTTTAAGATTCATCTGTGGAGCTGTGTTATATTAGTAGCTTAGTTTTTTTTTTTTTTTTTCCCTAAGTTTTGGGTGATATTTCATTGTAGAATGCAATTTGTTTATCCATTATCCTGTATTAATAAAAATTGGTTTGTTTCCACTTGGAACATTGTAAATAGAATTGCTATTAACATTCTTCTGCATATCCTTTTGTAGACATATATTGCTATTTTTCTTAGGTAAATATCTAACAGTAGAATTGCAAAGTCATAGGGTAGGTGGGTATTTATAAAAATTTGTCAAATAGACTTCAAAAGTGCTTGTGCTGTTATACATTCCTACCAGCAATGTTATAAGAGTTCTGATTGCTTCCTGTTCTCACTCACATTTGATAATGCCAGTTATTTTAATTTTAATCATACTAGTGGCTTTAAATAGTATCCGATAGCAGCTTAATATTGCCTTTCCCTGTATAGTACTGATGTTGACATATAAACTTAATTGATTAGTTTCATTTTTTTTCTACTATAAACATTTCAAGATATAATTTTTTCCTCAGCTATGCTTTGGCTGTATCTCACCAATTTTGATATATTATGCTTTCATTAATATTTAGTTTAGAATATTTTCTAACTTCCCTTGTGATTTCTTATTTAAATCAGAGCCACTTAGTGATATATTACCTAATTTCCAATATTTCTGGATATCTTATAATGCTATGTTTAATTTAATTTAATCATGTTCAAACAACATGCTTTGGAAGATTTCCTTTTTTTTTTTTTTTTAGCTTATTGAGGCTTGTTTTATGGCTCAGCATACGGTCTATCTTGGTGAACACTTCATGTGCACTTGAAAAAAAAAGTGAATTCTAAAGCCACTGAATGCAGTACTCTGTAATTGTCAGTAAGGTTTAATTGAGTTGTCATGTTGTTTAAGTCTCTTATGCATTTACTGATTTGGGGACAATTGCCAAATCAATTGCTGAGACAAGGGTGTTAAAATCTCCAGCTGAGATAAAGAATATGTCTCAGAGTTCCCACTGTGGCACAACAGAAACAAATCTGACTAGTATCCCTGAGGATGTGAGTTCTGTCCCTGGCCTCGCTCAGTGTGTCGGGGATCCAGCGTTGCTGTGAGCTGTGGTGTAGGTCACAGACATTGCTTAGATCCCTAATTGCTGTGGCTGTGGTGTAGGCTGGCAGCTGCAGCTCCGATTCGACCCCTAGCCTGGGAACTTCCATAAGCTGTGGCTGTGGCCCTTAAAAAAAAAAAAAAAAAAGGAATTTGTCCCTTCCTCCCTTTGACTGGTTTTTACTTAGTGTATTCTGAAGCTCCATAATTTGGTGCATATGTAGTCACGATTATAACACCTCCCTGAAGACCTGAAGGCTGGTCTGCTGGTGATAGAGTCTCGGTTTTTGATTATATGAAAATGTTTAATTTTGCTATCATCTTTAGATAATTTCATTGGACACAGATGTCTAAGATTTTTTCTCTCTTTCAGAATGTTAAAGATGCCATTTTGTTACTGGTCAAACATTTTGAGCTTGCAGAGGATTGGTTTTACACTCCCATGGGGCCGGTCAGTGGAATGCTCAAAGTGTTGATCAAGACCTCAGAATTTAAACTCAAATCCTGCTTCTTTGTGTGGAAACTCTTGCTTTCTTCTGGGCTCCTTGAAGGTTTGCCTGCATGTTTCCCCCTCTTGTGGTTCCCTCACTTCCAGGAACCCCTCCTCAATTTCCAGCTGCTCCTTGACCTGTGCTCTGACACCACAGGACATCCAGGATGAGTTTACTTTATAGAGGTGCTTAATCTGAAAGGACATTGAAATGTCATTAGTGTTCTATTAATAACATTCATAGAGACATCTTGAAGAAGCAAATATTTGAACATTAAACAGCACAGCTTTAAATAACCCTTGGTGGAATATCAACATTGAATGTAAGAATCCCATAGGAGGAAAAAAAAATAAGTCAGTGTTACCCTCTCCTCTATGGTTATCAGATTTAACAAATAAAAGCAGAATACCCAGTAAGATTTGAATTTCAGTATAGTTATCAATGCAAGCATGTCCAGGGAAAAACTGGGGATATATTTACCCTAAAAAGTATTTGTTGGTTACCTGAAATTCAAATATCACTGTTATTACATCTGTCAGCGCTCCCTCTTTACTTGCTGCTCCTCTGAATGTAAAAATACTAAGCCAGGGGCTCTGTGGGAGATCTGGCCCAGGAATGGAATGAACACTTTTGTAGACTTGCTGCTAGCTTGCTCCTTTCTGCACACTAAGGTGGGGTTAGAGGTAGGGGCAGAGTGCAGAGCCCATGCTGGGCTTAGACTCCCCCCATAGAAACTCAGCTGCCTTTTGCAAGCCCACAGGAGCCCTGATTGGAATGGGACCATGAAGCATCTTTTTTTTTTTTTTGTATTTTTGCCTTTTTCTAGGGCTGCTCCCATGGCACATGGAGGTTCCCAGGCCAGGGGTCCAATCAGAGCTGTACCACTGGCCCATGTCAGAGCCACA
Organism: Phacochoerus africanus; assembly: GCF_016906955.1. Classification (NCBI taxonomy): domain Eukaryota; kingdom Metazoa; phylum Chordata; class Mammalia; order Artiodactyla; family Suidae; genus Phacochoerus; species Phacochoerus africanus. The sequence goes on from NC_062546.1 coordinate 90,303,166, forward strand.
GCAACGTGGGATCCGAGCCGCATCCGTGACCCACGCCATAGCTCACAGAAATGCCAGATCCTTAACCCACTGAACAAGGCCACAGATGGATCCCGCAACCTTATGGTTCTCAGTCGGTCTCCTTAACCACTGCGCCACGACAGGAACTCCCATGAAGCATCTTAAAAAGAGCAGTTTCTTCTCTTTTCAAACAGATGAATTACAACATCTAAGGCAAATTTGTAAAACAAACAAACAAACGAAACCACTTTATATGTGTCCTGTTGGGCTGCAGTTGCCACAGAACTCTCCTCACCTAGCTGATTTTCATTGTATAGAATTAGCACAATTTATTTAGATATTACTCTATCAACTAAGGCATTTCCAAATTTAGCTTATATGGACATAAACAAAGACGAACTAAGGGAGAAGAGGCAAATACTATTGATTCAGAGTTTTCTATAACAAGTCACTCAGCCACCATCACTTGTATTTAGGAGGAGATTTGAGGTCAGGTAGAGGAATGGGAAAGCTTTGGGGTGGAAAAAGGGAAGGTGGCCCTGGCTGGAGGTTGTTGCTGAGCTAACTAGAAGCAGGACATCCTATGTGTTTGGATAGAGGGGGTATGTTTGGCTTTCTCTGCTAGGGCCCACATTGGAAGGAGGAACAAAAATTAGGGAAGCTGTCAGTTCTCAATCAAGTCCTGGCCAGTCCAGGCTGATTGTTATTAGGCTTCCCGGACTGGTTGCTAGAAGTAATTATTTGGTTTCCTACAACTCTAGCTTGTAGATAGCAGATTGGGGTCCTGGGCTGGTGGGTATAGACTGTGTATATGACCTGGCCAATACTTGTTTGCACATTCAGTCTTCTCCTCACTCATAATTGGATTGCTTATTCTAGGCCCTGTGCTTTCATATGAATTTTAGAATTAGTTCATCAAGCATGAGAGAGAAAGAGATAGACAGAGACAGACAGAGGGTGGGGGAGAGACAGAGAGAGCTAGAGAGGGGGGAAAGAGAGAAAGAGAGACAGATGGGGTGGGGGGGAAGGAGAGATAGGGTGGTAGGGGAGAGATATAGAGAGGAGGGGGCGGAGGGAAAGGAAACTTCCCATGGCATATGGAAGTTCTTGGGTCAGGGGTCAAATCAGAGCTGCAGCTGCTGGCCTATGCCACAGCCACAGCAATGCCAGATCTGAGCCGCATTTGTGAACTATGCCACACCTTGTGACAACCCATTGAGCAATGAGGACAGGTATCGAACCCACATCTTCACAGAGACTCTGTCAGGTTCTTAACTGCTGAGCCACAATGGGAATTCATGCTTAAGTTTCTAAAAACAAAACATAAGATTTTCTATGAATATAATTAGGAAACTCAATAAGAATTATCAGCTGGCTTATAGGATTCATAGCAATTTTCACTAAACTCTTATTCCTACATGTTTATCTTTAGATGCTCTATTCTGGTCCTGTAGAAATATAGCCAGTAGCCCTCCCCTTGTCCTGAGTATCTGATATGTCCCTTAGGGGGTCTGAGGGTCCCTGTGCTGCTGCATATGGTGCTGGGCCATCAGAGGCCCTTAGAGTTACACCAGGAATTGGGAAACTACATGTCATGGGCCAAATCTCTCCTAACCCTCGACTTTCTAGGACCACAAGGGGATCACATTTTAAATGGAAAAAGGAGGATTTCATAAAGTGAGAAAATTGTATGAAATTCAATGATTACGTCCCTAAATAAAATCTTGCTAGAATCGGGCCAATCTCACTTGTCTATGAATTGTCTATGGTTGATAATACACAGTAGAATAGTTGTAAAAAAGGCTGAATGTGGTCCATAAAATCTGTAATATTTGCTGTCTTATCCTTCACAGAAAGTTTGCTGATCCTGGAGCCAAATTTTCATATTCTCCCTGACTGCGTCATATCCTTGGAATATTTTTCTTGAATAAATTTCTCCCTTTCATATTTTATTCTCTTTTCCTAAAATTCATATATGTAAACAGGATGTCTTCTGGGCTGCTTGTTTTAATTCTCCAATTTTTCTCACCATTTTTTCTTCTCCCTTTTTCAGCAGTTTAAATGGCTCTGCAAACTCTGTGAAGAGTTTCCTCATTAATTACAATTTTAAAAAATTGAGCAAGCATTTGAGGTCATATTTGTATAAATAATTATGGAAAAGTATACATATTGCTGTATTTGTAAAATTCTACAAAATTGTTTAAATCATCTTTAAACAAGATGCTGCTTGATCATAAGGAAATGAAATATTGACATTAGGAGGACATGGTCAAGAAAACAGATTTCCTAAGAGTACCTTACTTGGCTAATAATTAAAAGTATACTATAGCAAAATGAAATACTTAAAACTATCGAAAGACTATTTTTATCTCATATTTTTCCTGTGTATTTTTCTCAATTAATATTCAGAAAATAAGACACAGTTAATTGTATGTTTATACTGAGGTTCAAATTTTCTTGCTCACAAAATAGCAAAATTCTGTCAAAATAATATTCCATCATTTTGATGCCCTTGTGTTCTTTAAGTAAGGCAACTGTAAGTTTTAAAAATGCACTATTAGAGTTCCCAACAGTGGCTCAGTGGTAAAGAACCCAACAGTATCCATGAGAACAAGAGTTTGATCCCTGTCCTCGCTCAGTGGGTTAAGTATCTAGTGTTGCTGTGAGGTGTGAGGTAGGTTGCAGATGCAGCTTGGATCTGGCATTGCCATGGCTGTGGTGTAGGCCTGCAGCTGCAGGTCCAGCTCCAATTTGACCCCTAGCCTGGGAACTTCCATATGCCGCAAGTGTGGCCCTAAAAAGACAAAAAAACAAACAAACAAACAAAAAAAAAAGGCAAAGCACTATCACGGAAGGTAAAAGTGATGAAACCTTCTGCATGTTATCACAGTTAAAGAGCTACTTGCTGTAAAAGCTGATATAAAAACTCAAATGTTACAGCCCACTAGAGTTCAGTCATCCATGTATGATGCTGGCATATATGAGTCAAATACCACAAATTTAATAATGTCCATAGTAAATGCTCCTGATTAAAGATTTTCCAGCTCTAAAAATAGTGTAACTTTGGACCTTTGTACTCTCTCCACTCACCCCAAGTGTTGCCAGAATGTGAACTCTGTCTAACTTTTACAGGCTTTTTCATGATAGCATGATAGCATGTGACACATCCCTTAAAGCCCTGGGCCCCTCACTCACTGAGGTCCTATGACCCTCCAGGGCTGAGTATTCCAGAACTGGCATCAGGATTTTCACACACACACACACACACTCACACACACCCTCCCCCTCCACTGGGGGACATACACACACACATCTTCCCCTTGGGGACACACACACAGTCACACACCCTCACACACATACAGACACACACCCTCCTCTAGGACAACAAACACACACACACTCATACCCTCCCCTGGGACACCCACACTCACACACACACACACACACACACACACCCTCCCCTGGGGGAAATGCTCACATACACATTCACTCACACACCCTCAAACACACACACCTTCCTCTGGGACACACACACACACACACACACACATATCCCTGGAGGACACAGACTCCCACCCCCATAAGGAAGTGGCCTACTTGCTCATAGTCCTGGTCTGTGTGCCTCAGGCTGCAAGATACCAAAAGAGAGAAAAGGAAGCTCAGAGAGGATGAAAAACAAATATGTTTTCCCTTAAGTTCCATTTTTGCCTTGCTCTTCTTTTTTTAAAAATTATTTATGTACTTATTTATTATAGTTGATTTACAATGTTCTGTAAATTTCTGCTGTACAGCAAAGTTTCCCAGTCATGGGAAACTTTTATATATATATATATATGTGTGTGTGTGTGTGCCTGTGTAAATATACACCCTTTAAAATATATATGTATACATTCTTTTCTCACATTATCCTCCATCACATTCCATCACAAGTGACTAGATATAGTTCTTTGTACTATACAGTAGGATCTCATTGCTTATCCACTCCAAGTGCAGTAGTTTGGATCTACTAACTTCAAACTCTCAGTCTGTCCCAATCTTTCCCCCTTGGCAACCACAAGTCTTTTCTCTATGTCCATGAGTTTGTTTCTTTCCTTAGATAGGTTCATTTGGCTTTAGGTTTATATTGTGCTTTTCAAGTTACTCCATGATCAAGTAACTCAGTGGTCGAGGATATTACTAGTTGGTTCCTTACCCACTCTTTCATTTATTCAATTATTCATTTGTAACCTAGATTCTTTCATTTATTCAACAATTACTGGAGTTCCCACTGTGGCCCAATGGTATTGGCAGTGTCTCTGCAGCGCTGGGACGCAGGTTCCATCCCTGGCCATGCTTGGTGGCTAAAGGATACTGTATTGCCACAGCTGTGGTGGAGGTCGCAACTGTGGCTCAGAATGGATCTCTGGCCAGGAAACTCCATATGCTATGTGTGGCCAAAAAAGAAAAGAAAAGAAAACAAAAACATTTACCTGCCCCTGGTCTACTACTTACCGGGAACTTAGCTAGATTCTGGGCACACTGTTGAGAACAAGACAGAAACGTACTTGTCATTGTAGATTATATTGTTCATAACACTGGAGCCAACAAATACGTAAAATAGAAACTGACAGATACTGATAAGTGCATTAAAGGCAACAGAACAGGGTGTGATGGAAAAGCAAGATTTGGGATAGAAGCTACTTCTAACTACGATGGTCAGGTTGACCTGTGGCCTGAGTGCTGAGGAACCAAATTTGAGTTCTTTGGGAAGAAGATTTCAGGCCAAGAGAGGAATGCATGAGGCTCTGAAATGGGTAGAGTAAGAAAGGAGAGACAGAGGGCATGAGGCCAGAGGAAGAGAGAAGGGCCAGGTTACTGAGCCTTGAAGGAAAAATCACCATGGTCTCTCACCCTTTAATATTTATTTATTTATTTATTTAGGGCCCCACGTGTAGCATATGGAAGTTCCCAGGCTAGGGGTGGAATGGGAGCTGCAGCTGCCAGGCTATGCCACAGCCACGGCAACGTGGGATCCGAGTTGCATCTGTGACCTACACCACAGCCCACGGCAACGCCAGATCCTTTAACCCATTGGGCGAGGCCAGGGATTGAACCAGCATCTTCATGGTTACTATTTGGATTCATTTCTGCTGAGCCCCAACTGGAACTCCCACCCTTTAATAGTTAGATGCAGTTGGTTCCTGCTCCCATTTCACAGCCTCTGGATATCAGCACCCTCTACCCTATGAGATGTCCATGAATTGCCAGGGATGTTCTATTACCTCTTACGCCAAGTCCTTGATTTCACCAATGAGGAAGTGGGTCAGGCCAGGCCATCTGTGTGTCTCAGCATCCTTCTCTGCTCTACATTGGCCTCCCAGGCATGGTGAGGGATGTATGCAGCTCAGCCACACCACTACTCCATGGCATAAGCTGGAGATGCCAGTGTGAACCTCAGTTTAAAGAGCTGGAGGGTCTCACAAAGAAGAATGAGGAAGACAAGGGTGGGGGAAGGAGCGGGAGGAATGAAAGAACACATTTATACGACAGTCTTATTCTTTTTTTTTGTCTCCAGCATTTGGGGTTTCCTGGGACAGGGATTGGACCCTTGATACAGCAGGGTAGACCTTGGATCCTTAACCTGCTGCACCACCATGGAACTCCCAGACAGTCTTGTTGTTTAAAAAAATATGCCATCTCTGCTTTCCATGCCCTCACTTCTCCTGTTCTATCTCCACATCCATCTCTGCTGTCATAATACAGAACAGTTTATTCATCTCAACTGCTTCTTAGTTTTAAGGTATCTATGCCTCCAGAGATTCACTTTCTATTTCAGGCAGTTTTCCTAAAGAGTTTTCTGAAAGATATTTTCTTAAAAGAGTTAATTTCTTCTGTTAAAAATGATGCAAATGAGTTTATTTATAACACAGAAACAAACTCACATATTTTGAAATCAAACTTATGGTTACCAAAGGAGAAAGGGCAGAGAGGAGTGAATTAGGAGTGTGGGAATAACATGTACATACTATTATATATAAAATGGATAACTAACAAGGACGTGCTGTATAGCACAGGGAAATCTACTCCATACTCTGTAATAACTTATATGGGAAAATCTGAAAAAGAATGGATATGTATATGTATAACTGATTTAATCTGTTGTATATCTGAAACTAAAAACTTTTTTTTTTCCTTTTTAGGGCCAAACCTATGGCATATAGAAGTTCCCAGGATAGGGGTTGAATTAGAGCTATAGCTGCCGGCCTACACCACAGCACAGCAATTCAGAATCCAAACCACACCTGCAACCACAGCTCACTACAATGCTGGATCCCTGACCCACTGAGGGGGACCAGGGATCAAACGTGCACCCTCATGGATACTAGTCAGATTCGTTTCCACTGCACTACAATAGGAACTCCTAAAACTAACAACTTTCTAAGTCAACTATACTCTGATAATTTTTTTAAAAGGAGTTAATTTCTTCAAATAAATTCCAATAATAGATGCTTAACTAAGTCCTCCGGCCCATTTATTTAATAAGTGTTTTTTAAAGAATCCACCATGTACTCATTTCTGTAGTAGCTTCTGAAGCAGGTATTTCATGAAACTCTCAATTTATTGAAAAAAGCAGACAATGATAAATATGCAAATAACTAAGCAGTATGATTGTTATAGAGTCTACAACGGAGAGTGAGATGTTGCCATGAGACTTATACTAGGAGAAGATGGTTATTCCTGTGGATTTGGGAGGCTTTTCTGAAGAAGTATTATTTATTCTTAAATTTGAAGGGAAAATGTGGAAGGGACAGCATCCATTTCAGGGACAGAATGTAGAAGACATTGTCAGGTGGAGAAGTAATAGGTCACTGAGGTGAAGACTTTGAGGGCTGGTGAAATGCAGGATCATGATATGTGAGGCTACGGAGATGGGTTGGAGGCATGTGATGAAAAGCTTTTGAGATTTATGAAGATGATGTTTTTCCTAAGGGAAAAGAGAGCTATTAAACCAGGGCCTGAGCAGTTACATTGGTCTATGTCCCTTTGTGGGTATGGGAGCTGCCTGAGTCCAGCCAAGTACTGACTTTCCTACATGTTTAATTGCTCACAGTGGATGCATGGCCTTTTCAGATGTTGGCTGCAAAGGACATGAGGAGCCATGTAAGAGTTAACCCCCTCGTTCTTCAGAAAGAGGAAACCATGCCACGTGAAGGACCTTTAACGCTGGCATTGCATAGAGTGGGAAAAAAGATAAAAATCCCAATAAACATTGAAAACAAAACGATGAGATCATTCATCACCTCAAATCAGCCATAGAATTTAATTCCAGGCATATAATCCATCTCAATATGAAAGTCAAAAAATCCTTCTAGGAGACAAAGGAGAATATCTTCATGACATCAAGAAGGAGACGTTGACAAGATTATTAAAAATGAGATAGAAAATTACTAACAATAGAGGAAAAGATCAATCAATAAATTTGATTATGTTAAAGTTAAGAATCACTGTTCATCAAAAAGAGACCTTCAGGGATATGAAGAAACACTTTGCACTACTTAAAAAAGTTTTATGGAGTTCCCATTGTGGCTCAGTGCTAACAGACTTGACTAGTACCCTTGAAGATGCAGGTCTGATACCTAGCCCCACTCAGCAGCTTAAGAATCCTGTGTTGCTGTGAGCCGAGGTATAGGCCAGCAGCTGCAGCTCCGATTGGACCCCTAGCCTGGGAACTTCCATATGTTGAAGATGCAGCCCTAAAAAACAAATAAACAGATAAAAAAAGTTTTAGAATGGTTCTGGATTCACAGAAAAGCTGCAAAGATAGTAGTGTGTTCATGCACCACACTCAATTTCCCCACTGTTGATATTTTACATTAACAGGATACATTTATCCTTATTAATGAAGCAATAATGGCACATGATTAACTAAAGTTAATACTCTGCTCAGATTCAAGTTCTTTTTCAGGACCCTGAAGGATGGTACCACAAAACATTTAGTCATCATGTCTCCTTTAAGCTTCTTTAGATTGGGAGAGTTTCTTCAACTTAAGTTTTTGTTGTTGTTTGTTTGCTTGCTTTTAATTTTATGGCTGCATGTGGAAGTTCCCAGGCCAGGGATTGAATCTGAACTGTAGCTGTGACCAAAACGGTAGCTGTGGCAACACCGGACCCTTAACCCACTGTGCTGGGCTGGGGATTGGACCCACACTCCCACTCTGCATCGACCTGCAGTCCAAGCCCATTGCATCTTGGTAGGAATTCCCAACTTACCTTGTATTTGATAACCCTGAGAGTGTGGAGTTGTACTAATCATGAAGTTTGTGGAATATTCTGCATTTGAGTTTGCCTAATGTTTACTCTTGGGTTAGATTAGGGTGATGGTTTGGAAGAGGAAGGCCACAGAGATAAAGTTCCATCCGTATCACATTAAAGGTACATACTATCAACATGACTTATCATAGCTGATCAGCTTGGCCACATGGCTAAGGTGGTATTGCTTGTGTTTCTCTATGGTAATTACTCCCCTCCCAGGCTGGCCTCTGGAGGATGTCACTGTGTGCAGCTACACGTAAGGATATGGAGTTATGTTTTACTGCCTCGAGGGGGGTGGCAGCTACATACATTATTTGTAATTCTACTGTCTGTTATTTTTAGACAACTGTCTCTCCTCCCCCACTTATTTATGGAGTCATTTATATATTTAGATCAATGTGGACATATGAATATTTATTCTACTCCTTGGGTTATGATCCAAAACTACATTATTTATTTTGTTCCTCAAATAGTGTCAACATTGGCCATTTGGAGTATTTTCATTTGGGACCTATATCCCTTTGACATATCCTCCTTGGTTTGATTTTTGAGTACTTCCTTACTTTTAACACAGGTTGCCAAGAGATGGGGAGGGGAAAGGATTGGGATGGGCAGGGAGTTTGGGGTTAGTAGAGGCAAACTACTCCATTTAGAATGGAAAAGCTAAGAGGTCCTGCTGTACAGTACATGGAACTGTATCCAATCATTCATGATGGAACATGATGGAAGATAATATGAGAAAAAGAATATATATATGTGTGTGTGTGTGTGTGTGTGCGTGTGTTTGTGTGCGTGTGTGTATGTGTGTATATATGTATAATATGTATGACTGGGCCACTTTGCTCTACAGCAGAAATTGACAGAACATTTTAAATCAACTATAATAAAAATTTGACATAAATAATAAAAGTTGGGTCATTTTATGTAATAACAAGTGTAGAGATAGAACAGGCTCTTATTGATATTTAAAGGACCCAGACTCCTTCCTCTGCTCTACTTAGGGTTGATTTCAGCCAAGGTCTGTTTTTTTCCTAGACATGATATGAATGCCAGTGGCAACTGGAGGTTTGAACTTAATTTTTCCCAAATAGGAAAGAGTGAGAAAAATTCTCCCCTGGGCCAATATGTAAGACTTCCCTCTGGGAATGAAGAGAAGTAGGTGGCAAAGGGTGTTGAACTGGAGAGAAAAGGGAATGTGTTCCAGTCCATGTTTTCACTAACCCAATAGTTAATTCATATCTGTGAGCACCTACTCCAAGACAAATATATTGACAAGACAGAATAATAGGATTACATGGAATCCCACATCCATGGATCCAGAGATTAAGCTTTAAAGAAGTAAAAACAATCAGAAATCTTAAAAAAGAAGTGGAAGGAGTTCCCTTGTGGAACAGTGGGTTAAGGATCTGATGTTGTCACTGTGGTGGCTGGGGCTGCTGCTGTAGCGCAGCTTCGATCCCTGGCTCAGGAAATTTTATAGGCCATGGGAGATGCCAAAAGAAAGAAAGAAAGAGGAGTTCCCATTGTGACTCAGTGGTTAATGAATCTGACTAGGAACCAGGAGGTTGCGGTTTCGATTCCTGGCCTCGCTCAGTGGGTTAAGGATCTGGAGTTGATGTGAGCTGTGGTGTAGATCACAGACGTGGCTTGGATCCCACTTTTTGCTTTGGCTCTGGAGTAGGCCAGCGGCTACAGCTCCAATTAGATCCCTAGCCTGGGAACCTCCATGTGCTGTTGGTGTGGCCCCAGAAAAGAAAAAAGAAAGAAATGGAGAGAGAGACAAAAAAAGAAAGAGAAAGAAAGGAAGAAAGAAAGGAAGGAAGGAAGAAAGAAAGAAGCAAGAAAGAAAGAGAAAGAAAGAAAGGAAGGAGAAAGAAAGAAAGGAGAAAGGAAGGAAGGAGGAGAAGAAACAGCTAAATTCAACACTAGTTTTCATGATGTCTATAATCAAAGACACAAGTGTTAAAGAAAATCAGGGTGAAATGTGTAAGTACTTGTAAGGAAATGAGGGAAAATCAGGACATCATTGAACAATCTCAGAGGAGGTATTAAATTAACAAGGAAAATTATAAGTAAATATTATAAAAATAACTACAGTGGGGCAGGGGTCTACAAAATAAAATGCAATGGCCAATAGTGTTCCAAGTTTTATGGTAAGAGGAAGTAGAGAGCAGTTCCTATCCAGCTATGATTTGATTGAATCTTGAAAACACTTATAAGCATACACTAAAGTGTGATTCCCTGGTTAACATTGTGTGGACTATTTATCCATTCATTAAAAACATATTTAATGACCTCCCAGTGATATACCAGGCATCATATTGTGTCTCAAAGAGAACATGAAAATTTATAAGAATTTAAAATTGGCATGAAGATTTTTGAAGCGACACGGACAGAATTAGAGACTCTTAGTGAGAGCTAAGTCAGAAAGAGAAAGACAAATACCATATCACTTATACCTGGAATCTAATACATGGCACAAATGAACCTTTACACAGAAAAGAAACTCATGGACTTGGAGAACAGACTTGTGGTTGCCAAGGGAGGCGGGGGAGTGGGATGGACTGGGAATCTGGGGTTAGTAGATGCAAACTATTGCATTTGGAATGGATAAGCTACAAGATCATGCTGTATAACACTGGGAACTATATCTAATCACTTGTGATGGAGCATGATGGAGGATAATGTGAGAAAAGGAATGTATATATACGTGTGTGTGTGTGTGTGTGTGTGACTGGGTCACTTTGCTGTACAGCAGAAAATTGACAGACCATTGTAAACCAACTATAATAGAAAAAATAAAAATCATTATATAAAAAATAATATAAAATTGGCATGAAGAAATGAGCATTTTTCTCTTTGACTCTAACCTTGCCTATATTAGCATAGTTTGTGGGGAAATTCTTCAAAGATGTACTGCACATTTTTTATCTTTTCTTGAACTTTTGGCAGGTCTTCCAAGACTTTTTCCAAATCCTTGACCCAGAGCAATTCAAAAGGTCATGAATAGTGGTGCTGGTTACACAACTGTGACTATCCTAAAAACTATCCAACTGGACATTTTATTTCTTCCTCCAGTTTTATTGAGACACAGTGGCATACAGCACTATACAGGTTTATGTTGTGCAGCATTATGATTTGGTTTACATACAACATGAAGTGATTATCACGGTAAGTTTAGTGAACATCCATCATCTCATAGAGATACAAAATTAAAGAAATGCTTAACAAATTTCTCTTGTGATGAGAACTCTTAGGATTTACTCTCTTAACCACTTTCTTATATAGCACACAGCAGGGTTGATTATGTTTATCATGTTGTACATGACATCCCTGTACTTATTCATCCTATGGCTGGAAGCTTGTCCCTTTTGACCACCTTTGGCCAATTGCCCCTCCCTCCCAACCCCACTGTCTCCTCTGGTAACCACAAATCTGATTTCTTTCTTCTATGATTTTGGTTGGTTTTTAACCTAAGACACTGTGTTAGTATCTGTTACCCAAGACAGTGACTCAGTATTCCCATACATTTCAAATTGACCACCATGATATAAGTCTGGTTATGATGTGTCACCAAAGTTATCACATGGTTAGTGACTATTTCCCTGCACTGTACTTCTTATAGCCATAACTCATTTATTTTGCAAACAGGAATTTATACCTCTTAATATTCCTGACCTATCTCTTTTCTACACACTTCCCTTTGGCAAACACCTGTTTGTTCTCTATCTCTAATTCTGCTAATGTTTTGTTAAGTTTGGTCATTTGTCTTTTTTTTTTTTTCTTTAGATCCCACATGTAAGTGAAATCATACAATATTTGTCTTTGAGTTATTTCGCTTAACATAAATAATATTTAGATCCACCCACCTTTGTCACAAATATCAAGATTTCATTTTTTTCTTTATGGATGAGTAATATTCTGTTGTATATTTATACCACATCTTCTTTATCCATTCAGCTCTCCTAAGGGACACTTAGGTTGCTTCCATGTCTTGGCTGTCGTAAATAATGCTGCACCGAACGTGGGGACACATATATCTTTTCTCATTAGTGTTTTGTTTTCTTTGAATAAGTATTCAGGAGTTGGATTGCTGGGTCATATGATAGTTTTATTTTTAATTTTTTTTTATTTTTTTTATTTTCCCACTGTACAGCAAGGGGGTCAGGTTATCCTTACATGTATACATTACAATTACATTTTTCCCCCAGCCTTTCTTCTGTTGCAACATGAGTATCTAGACAAAGTTCTCAATGCTATTCAGCAGGATCTCCTTGTAATATTTTTAATTTTTTTGAGGAATCTCCGTACTGTTTTCCATTGTGGCTGCAATAATTCACATTCCCAACAACAGTGAACAAAGTTTCTTTCTCCACACCAGCACTGACACTTGTTATCTGAATTGTATGTCTTTAAAGGGTGAATTTTTTTATGAAGGGTGAATTTTATGATATGCAAATTATGTCTCAATAAAACTGTTAAAAATTCACACGATTGAAAACTCCACCTAGCAACTCACTCTCCATAAGTCTATGCACAGCCATACCTCAGCCTACCTGTCAGTACCATCTATTGACACTGAATTTCCTGGAGAGGCTTAAGCTTCTGGATGTACTCTTGCGAGAGGGTACTTTGTGCTATCCTCTGCTTTGTTCACACTGCTCTCTGCATACATTATTACCTTTGCTTCAGAGTATCTGGAGTCTGCCTAGTAAATTAATGAGCTCTGTCTCCCCAGAAGGCATGGAGAGAATGTTTCTATGTTGCAAGGACTGCTGGAAATGGCAGTCACTTCCCCACCATGATTTCATGTTTCAGCCCCCACAGAGTTGAAGGAACAACACTAAGAATTATCAATGGTGAATGCAGTGTTGCAATTTCCACACCTGAGACTGGACTGTAGGAGGATGTGGGGAGGGCTCTTGTTCTCTTCTAATGTGTCTCATAAGAGATTGTATGGGAAAGTAGAGGGATCATGGTTTCAGAACCATTGGATTTGTATCCCAAATGTATTGCTTTATGATTTCATGTAAATGATTGAACCTCAGAGTCTTAGCTGAACCTTGTTTGTTTCTAAGGAAGATTAGTAGGTATGATATTAGATGAGGCATAAATACATGTAAACAACCTGGCAAAGAACAGGAGCTTAATGGAGGAAGCAATTCAGATCATCAAACATTTCTACACATTTTCCAACTCATAGTTTCCTATTTGTATTATCTATTTGAAAATATTTTTGATCAATTGATCCTTTTGAAAATCATCCCATAGCACTCTGTTCTTATATATTTAAAATGACACTTTGTTGATTTACTCAACCAAAGAGGTCCTCCCTCTGCCATCCTCCAGATTCCTTCATTCCACTCCTTCGTATCTATTTTAACACATTCTGTCCCTGATGAGACAAAAACTTCCTTCTCAGCAGGACCCTTTGCTTTATTTATCTCGATGTCAAGTACATAGTTTACAAGGCTCTGTTTGATAAATGAATGAAGCAATAAATAAATCATTCAATCAATCAAAAGTGATTGCAAAATTGCTGAAGCAAAGGCTATTTCAATTTTAATAGGCTTGCCAGAAGAATGGATGGTAATTATTTCAGCCTGAAATAAGGGAAGAGCTTGAGTTTTTGATGGATGGGAGTTGCTGAAAGAATGTGAGGATGGTTCTGGGTGGAAAAACTGATTGGTTCATGCATCTTTCCTAACGTTTCCATTCAGTGAAAGAAATACCTCAAGACAAATCCAGGTTCTTTCCTTCAATATATCAATTGTTACATAAAATTGGACAAGTCGACTATGCTCTAAAGGCTCAGTTCCCACATTTTCATAAATGAACATGATTATGCCTCCTACCAAGCGCTCAGTCTCTCTGATACAGTGCATTCGTAAAGGGCTTGCACACCTTCTCACCTTTCCCCCTTGTATTGCTTTCTACACACCTATTCCAAGGCTACCTTCCAGTCTCTCTGACAGATCTCATCCCGACCATCAGTGAAGTACAAAGTGATCACCTTCTAGTGCTGACTCTCTGTTCTGAACTCCTCTAAAGCTGTTTTTCATGTTTCCTGATCCTATGTTATCTTAGGCAATCATCTGGTCTCTGTAAGCCTGATTTTCTAACCCATGAAATAATGATGATTATACCTGCATGAGGTTTTTGTGAGGTTCGGTGTGGTCATGTGTAAAAGGGGGTTAATATTTTTCTATAAGACACTCGAGTGAGAAATGTGAGCTCCTCCAGAATCCTCATCAATTACCACTCGACCACAGCAGCCATTTTATACAAGGTGGGGGTTGGGGGATGTGTTACTTCACTGTCATGATCTACTTGCTGTGCCTGAAAGATCCACAAGACAAATGCTCATGAACTGAGGTCCAGTCTTAGGACTCAGAAGACATACAGAACTGCCTGCTGTCATGTCTAGTATGAAAATGACAAGCATCGCCAGTCACTTAAAAACCCTCTGTATCTTATAAACATGTACTGACTACCTAAAAATGAATGCGTAGCCTTTCACCATCGTTGAAAGAATAAATGCATCCCATTTAGATGAGATAGAAATTTGGCTATTTTCTCTCTGATTGAAATAGTGGGGGTAAAAGACTTGAAGCATTTGGATTTTAGCAAATCATCTGTAGGAAAATCTAACTGGTACTAATAAAGAAAGAAAGAAAGGAAAGAAAGAAGGAGAAAAAGAAAGACAGAAAGAAAGAAAGAAAGAAAGAAAGGAAGGAAGGAAGGAAGGAAGGAAGGAAGGAAGGAAGGAAGGAAGGAAAAAGGAAAGATCAAGGTTGATTAATCAAAAATTTCTGAGCAGAATACTTTCCTTGCATATTCTTGGTTCAGCCACCATTCCCTCTCTTTCTACCTCAGAAGGAAGTGGATTTCTACATTTCCCAGTGATCCCGTAGCAATCTTTGCTTACTTTCTCCAACTCTGCTGCTAAGTGGGACACTGAGCATGATTTCAATCAACGCTTTAATTGTAAAAGTAATCTTTTGAGTCCTGAGTTCTCACTGTGATTATTTATCCCCATTCCATGATTAATCCTGGGAGCAAAGATACTGAAAATATTTGGACAGAGGAATAACAAAGTCAGTTTTCCAAACTGCCTAGTGGGTACTGTTTCCAGATATCTGTAAATTTATCATGGGGAGAAGGCCAAAGCTTGGTACACAATTTTTTCAGTATTGTAACATATAACTTCTAATAACCCGAGTTGCCTAGAATGGAAAAATGGAGTTTTACAGAAGGGTAATCTCCTGTCATGAAATGTGTCCAGAAGAACTTAAATGATAAAGTGTTAGACAGTGGTTGAGATTAGATTTGTCCAACATAAATGGTCCTATGAACTGAATATACAAACAGGTAAACATATATATTTTTAAACATGTTTTATAAATATTATAAAACGCTACATTTAATATACATATACTATTTTTTTTTCTTTTTAACTAAACCTTCGAAGAGTGGAGAAAAAGGAAATACATAGGGGACATAGCAAAAGCTGTCACCAGGGAGGTAGGTTTGGAGGAGGAAACAGATACGATTAAAATTGGCCTCTTTCCCCTCAGAAGCCTTTCCTGCTGGGGGAGGTTCTCTTTCCATGCTTTGTGCACACTTTTTTTTTTTTATGTGAGGTTAGTGGTTTCTGTTTCTACAAATTCAATGATCTTCCATCCCTTTAAGTGTTCCCAACATAGACCTGTGTCCTTTGAAATGCAGTTCTGCAATGGCCTTATGATGACACATCTATTTGAGGCTCTCTGGCATTAGTCTTCATTTCTGCTGTCAATAGCCCTTCAAATTTATTTGGTGGGAAGACTTTAGTAGTAATGACTGGCTCAGGGGTGGGCATATATCTCAAGTTGATCCCAATCAGAGCAAATCCCAGGATGTGCTAAGAAGAGGTGCCCTCTCTCTTCTTATCTGCCCTCCTGCAGGACGAAAAGTGGAAGGAAGGAAGGAAGGAAAAAAGGAAATGAGGAAGGAAGGTGTGAACCTGTGGTTGCTAAAAGCCAAGAGATGGAGCCAAAGGATGAAGGCAACACAGTGAAGACAGAGTCAAAGAAGATAGAGACTTACACAGTGTTATTTGTCAATTACATCTCGACTGGGCTGGAAACAATTTTTTAAGTATAAAAACAAACAAAAGTTGCAGAGAAATGACACCCTGGGTGCATTATTTAGCTCTTAGACCAAGCTCAACTGAAGATAACACCTAAAAACTAGGCTCTCAACTATATGAGTCGAGTAAGCTTTGATTTCTTAAGTTAAAATTTTCCCTACTTTGTTATCTAAAATAGCTAATCTATATAGAACCAAAGTAGCTATTCTGGAACTGACTTTCTCCCTTCTTCAAGGCTCCTGAATTTGAAGAGATATTTATGGAAAAATTCAAAGGAAAAAGAAGTAGAAGAAGCCAAAGCATTTTAGAAAGCTCATACTCTGACTCTAAACTCCACCTGCTTTGGAAAAATCATGCACACAACTTGGCCTTGGTGGGCTAGGGGAAGAGTAATGTGTACTTCTGCATTTTCATACATTTTTCTACCACTGCCTGTAGGAATGGGAGTTTTACCGTTTCTATGTCAAAAAGTATTGGTTAGGTCCCACTGGTTTATTTTTGCTCTTATTTCTGTTGCCTTGGGAGAATGACCTGAGAAAATATTCATGAGGTTGATGTCAGGGAATGTTTTGCCTATGTTCTCTTCCAGGAGTTGGATGGTGTATTGTGTTAGGTTTAAGTCTTTCAGCCATTTTGAGTTTATTTTCATGCCTGGTGTGAGGGTGTGTTCTAGTTTCATTGATTTGCATGCAGCTGTCCAGTTTTCCCAGAAATTCTTGCTGAATAGACTTTCTTTTTCCCATTTTATGCTCTTGCCTCCTTTGTCAAAGATTAATTGATCATAGGTGTCTGGGTTTATTTCTGGGTTCTCTATTCTATTCCATTGGTCTGTATGTCTGTTTTGGTACCAGTACCACACTGTTTTGATGACTGTGGCTTTGTAGTATTGTTTGAGGTCTGGGAGAGTTATGTCTCCTGCTTGGTTTTTGTTTCTCAGGATTGCTTTGGCAATTCTGGGTCTTTTGTGGTTCCATATAAATGTTTGGATTGTTTGTTCTAGTTCTGTGAAAAATGTCATGGGTAATTTGATAGGGATTGCATTGAATCTGTAGATTGCTTTGGGTAGTATGGCCATTTTGACAATATTAATTTTTCCAACCCAGGGGCATGGAATATCTTTCCATTTCTTTATGTCTTCTTTAATTTCCTTGATTAATGTTTTATAGTTCTCAGCATATAGGTCCTTTACCTCCTTGGTCAGGTGTATTCCGAGGTATTTGATTTTGTGAGGTGCAATTTTAAAAGGTATTGTATTTTTGTATTCCTTTTCTAATATTTCATTGTTAGTATACAAAAATGTAACTGACAAGCTTTTGCACAGCAAAGAAAACCAAAAAGAAAACAAAAAGAAAACTTTCAGAATGGGAGAAAATAGTTTCAAATGATGCAACAAACAAGGGCTTAATCTCTCGAATATATAAGCAATTTATACAACTCAACAGCAAAAAAGCCAACTACCCAATGGAAAAATGGGCAAAAGACCTGAATAGACTGTTCTCCAAGGAAGAGATACAGACAGCCAACAAGCACATGAAAAAATGCTCAACATCCCTGATTATTAGAGAAATGCAAATCAAAATGATAAAATTCAGAATGGCCATCATTAATAAGCCCACAAATAACAAGTGCTGGAGGGGGTGTGGAGAAAAGGGAACCCTCTTGCACTGTTGGTGGGAATGTAAGCTGGTACAGCTACTATGGAGAACAGTATGGAGGAACCTTAGAAATCTATACATAGAACTACCATATGACCCAGAAATCCCACTCTTGGGCACATATCCAGACAAAATTTTCCTTAAAAAAGACACATGCAACCATATGTTCATTGCAGCACTATTCACAATAGCCAAGACATGGAAAAAACCCAAATGTCCATCGACAGACGATTGGATTAGGAAGATATGGTACATACACACAATGGAATACTACTGGGCCATAAAAAAGAACAAAATAATGCATTTGCAGCAAGATGGATGGAACTAGAGACTCTCATACTGAGTGAACTAAGTCAGAAAGAGAAAGACAACTACCATATGATATCACTTATAACTGGAATCTAATATGTGGCATAAATGAACTTTTCCACAGAAAAGAAAATCGTAGACTTGGAGAATAGACTTGTGGCTGCCCAGGGAGGGGAGAGGGAGGGATCTGGAGCTTGGGGTTAATGGATGCAAACTATTGCTCTTGGAATGGATTTACAATGAGATCTTGCTGTGTAGCATTGAGAGCTATGTCTAGATACTTACATCGCAACACAGCAATGGCAGGAAAAGTATGTATACATGTATGTGTAATTTTGTCCCCATGCTGTTCATCAGAAAAAAAAAAAGAAGTCATCAAAGGGGGGAAAAAAAATTATCAGGAGGCCCTTTTCTTCTTCCTATCCCTTTCCTCCTCCTCCCCCAGAAGAGTCCACAAGAAGGATAATGTTTGCCATTTTTATCTCTTACAAGAGCCTAATATTGAAGGCATCTGATTGTTAACTAATACACAAGAAGAGGACTTTCCCACTGATCTAAGCCCCCGCCCACCCTGCGCTGTATATGTGAGCTGGGTAGCTCCTTTATTTTGCAGTCAGGGACCCAGCTGCTGGTTCTGTGTTCCTGCTCCTTGTCTCCCTGTGGCAAGTTGTCCCCAAGTCCTGCTTCTCCTGGAGTAACGGGCACAAGCCTGGACCATCAAACCATCATCCTGCCATGTTTCTTTTGTGATCAGCTCAGCATTCCTCCTGATGCCTGCCACAACTCTTATTTTCTGGCATGCATTTGTCCTTGAACTTTAGATTGGGTGGGAAAGAGACAGCAAGTAATCACTTACACTTGGTTCTCTTTATCTTCACAACAACTTCAGAGCCTTCCAAGGCGTCAATTCTATACCATGAATGAAGCTGTAATGTTTGTTTCTTTTGTTCTCTCTTTCTGTTACTGTTTCTACTCCCTGTACTTTTTTTGATTGAGAACTTCAGGGACATGATTCAATTAGGAAAAGGCAACCTTAAACCCCAATCATATATACTTGTAAAATTCTGTGAGGTATCATATAGCTTGACCAGCAGAGCTCCCAGTATAGTTGTTCAAGTAGAAACCAGTATCTCATTTTATTGATGATGAAGCTGAGGTTCATAGAGGCTAAGAGAATTACAGAGTAAGTTTTAAAGTTAAGATTCAAATGTGTTTTCTGAATCCAGGTTTAACAAGTTGCTTGCAACATAGCAAGGGAATTGAACTTGTTCCAAATAGCACCACTCGAAGTTCCTCTCAAGTTAAGCCCAGGTTACATGTTCCATGACATTGTGAGATTAAGGTTCGCAAATATACAGAGGAGATAAACCCATTAGATAAAAAAAATATGGTCACATGACCTTGGACTTTGTAGAAACCTAGAAAAACAGGGATAAGGAATTTGCCTGATTCTGAAGCAATTACACATAGAAATCCAAGGGCAGGGGGCTCTCTGGAAGCCATTTGGGTCAAGTCTCAAAATCACCTTCCATCAAGGCCTGAGATTCAATGATGCCCAGTAAATATGATTACTTTTACTTACCTCCCAATCCAAGGCTAAAAGATTTTCAAATTCGGCATTTATCTTAGCTAACTTCTCAGCCATCAGCAGTTTTCCTGCAATCTCTTTATCCAGTCCTTTTTAAAAGAAGGATATAAAAGACTGATCATATCATAAAACATTATTTCTCCCAAAGGGATATGTCTTGTAATAGGCATAAACACCTTATAGGAAAGAAGTTCCACTATAAAGGTGTAATTTGTGTCAGCAGGGTATATACAGAAACAATTGTAAGAGACAAATGGACTTACTGTACTCTAGCTGTATTAGCTAACAATCACATGGCTTCAATATTAGGCTCTCGTAAGAGATAAAAATGGCAAACATTATCCTCTCATGAAATTGAGGATGAAGATCAAGATTCCACTATTTCAATTCTAAAAATATTTACTGAAGCTTTATTAAGCATCAAATCCTATGATAGGAAAAAAAGACATAAAAATTAATATGACACATTCCCCCCCCCCCCAAATCAGGACTAACAGAAGTTAGCAGAGCTTCCCCTAGATACACTCCTATTCTCCCTGAGTCTTGGTGAGGTTCCTGGAGGAAAAGCCTGGAAAAGTGGAGCTGCCTCTCTGACTGTGGCTCCCAGGAACTCCATTTTTGGCAGCTAGCTCACACTTGGCTTTTAGCATTCACCCCATTTCCTAGGTTAATATTCTAGAGGCTGATAGTGTCCTGCAGTTTCTGCTCCAGACAAGAGAGGATGAAAAGGGCCAGGAGAAGTAGGACACAGCCTGGACTGCTGCCCCACTCCACTCCCAGCCCAGGCTCCTTCCAGTCTCTCCCATCAGCACCACTACGTGACTCCAGTCTCCTCAGCATCCATCAAAGCCCGCTCCATCTCTTCAATATGGGCACCCTTTGACATCAGGGCTCCATGGAAGCCAGATGTAGCTTGACTAGGATCCCAGACCAGTCATGATTCATGTCTAAACAATCTATTGGAGTTCCTTTGTTGCTCAGCGAGTTAAGGATCCAGCATTTTTACTGCTGTGACTCAGCTCCCTGTTGTGGCTAGGGTTTGATTCCTGGCCTGGGAACTTCCTCATGCCACGTATGCAGTCAAAAAAATTTTTTTTAATAAATTAAAAGATATAAAAATGCAGGAGTTTGAATTATGGCTCAATGGGTTATGAACCTGACTAGAATCCATGAGGATGCAAGTTTGATCCCTGGCCTCACTCAGTAGTTTAAAGATTTGGCATTGACCATGAGCTGCAGCTTAAGTCACAAATGTGGCTCCGATTCTGCTGTTGCTGTGGCTATGGCATAGGTCCCATTTGACACCTACCCTGGGAACTTCCATATGCAGCAGGTGTGGCCCTAAAAAATAAATAAATAAGTAAATAAATTAAAATAAAAACATAAAAATAAAAATGTTACATCATTTTAAAACGGTTTTGAAAACAGATTTCCATTATCTTTAAAAGCCAGTACTTGTCACCATTGTCATCATCATCATCATCATCATGCTCTTTATCTCAGCGAGATCCAAGCATAGTGATTAAAAGTACGTGTGGTGAGGAAAAGCGTGTGTCAATTTGTGGTTCCATGCCTCTTCTTTCACATCGTATCTACTAACAACATTTGATATCTTCTCAATATACTATAACAACTTTTCCATGGATTGCAAATTATTTTCCAATTCTATCAATTTATTTACGATATGATGTAATTTTATTCATTATATGATATAATTTTATTTTTGATATATTGATTTACATGAGATAATTTTATTTAGGATATGAGATAATTTTATTTAGGATATGAAATAATTGTATGACTTTTTCCATATAACAATTTTAGTATTTACATTTTCCATTATGTCTTTATTTCCATTTACAGTGATTCTCCTTTGCTGCTTTCCTTAGTAAGTTTTTCCTAACCTCAATGCTAGGTGTGTATTCTGTACACTTCTTTCTTTCTCAAGTGTTTAAAAATTTTATGTATTTATTTTTTATTGAAATATAGTTGATTTTATTGAAGTATATAAATTACAGTTGTACAATATAGTAATTCACAGTTTTAAAGGATATACCCCATTTATAAAATATTTCCTATATTCCCCACATTGTACAGTATATCCTTGTATGCATAATAGTTTATACATGTTAATCCCTTACCGTATCCCTTATATTGCCTCTCCCCCCTTTCCTTTTCCTACTGGTAAACACTAATTTGTTCTCTATATCTGTGAGTCTCCTCCTTTTTGTTTTATTCACCAGTTTGTTGTACATTTTAGATTCCTCATAGAAGTGATATATAGTATTTGTCTTTGTCTGACATTTCACTTAGCATAATACTCTCCAAGTCCATCCATATTGTGACAAAGGACAAAATTGTATTTTTTAGTGGCTGAGTAGTATTCCATTGTGTGTGTGTGTGTGTGTGTGCTTGTGTGTAAATATTTTATATATATGTATGTGTGTGTATATATATAAATATATATATATATAAATAGATACTTAGGTTGCTTCCATATATATATATATATATATATATATATATATAGATAGATAGATAGATAGATAGATACTTAGGTTGCTTCCATTCTCTGGCATTATAAATAATGCTGCTATGAACATCAAGGTGCAGGTGTCTTTTCAAATTAGTGTTTTTGCTTTTTTCAGTTATATTCCCAGGAATAGAATTACTGGTTCATATGGTAGGTCTACTTTTAGTGTTTTGAGAAAACTAGAGATACATACCACTCTATATAAAATAGATAACCAACAAGGATCTATCATATAGGACAGAGAACTATATTCAATGTCTTGTAATACTATATAATAGAAAAGAATATGAAAAAATAATATATATATATGCATATATATGTATAACTGAATCACTGCTGTACACATGAAGCAATGTAAATTATACTTCAATTAAAAATATGTGATATATAAATATACACAAACATATATACAATGGAATATTGCTTGGCCATAAAAAATGAAATTTTGCCATTTGTAGCAATATGGATGGACCTAGAAATTATTGTATTAAGTGAAGTAAGTCATACAGAGAAAGGCAAATATATATGATATCACTACATTTTAGATAAAAAAATACAACAAACTAGTGAATAAAACAACAAAGAAGCAGACTCAGATATAGAGAATAAACTAGTGGTTACCAGTGGGGAAAAGGGATGTGGGAGCAATGAAGGAGAAAGGAGAAAAAAAAGAGTTATTATGTGATTACATGAAAACATGTGTGTGAAGCTTTTAAAAATTATAAAGTCCTATAGAATTTAAAGTCTTTCATTCGATTAAAAATAATAAAGATGAAAAAGGCAATAAATTTGTCCAATAAGATATTTTGAAAGAGACAGAGACTACATTCACTTATCTTTTATTGCAGTATACCTTTATAATTGTTATGCTATCAGTTATTTTGTTAATATATTACTGTATCTAATTGATAAATTAAACTGTATCAGAAGTATCTATGTATAGGAAAAACATAGTATATATGGGGTTCAGTATACTGTCCATGATTTTGAACATCACTTGGTGTCTCAGAACACAACCCCCAAGGAAAAGGTGGCTACTTTATGCTTAATAGTAATTATTCCCATTTAGGTGACAAGATCTTTTTGTTGTTCTATTATAGTTTATAATTTAAGGGGAAATTTTAGATACTTCCACTGTCTCAAAATAAATATAATTATACAAGTTATACAATCAATATGACATCTATCATTTTGGGACCCGTTACATTTCTGACACTGGAAATGCCCCTGACAATGGACACAGGACACAAAATTGAGAGTGTGGGGCATGAAAATTCTCTTACCTGCATTGTCCCTCCTGCTGCCAATACTTTGGGAAGTGTTATGAAATGACATCCTCCTTGGTAGAAAGCTAAGATGCAGATAACTAAGCTGATAGAGGCAAACAGGAATCTACTCCTCAGTTCTATTGTACTCTGTCATGAATTTCTCAGTGTCTGCTGGATCCCTTTGTTTCAAGGAAAAGGCATTGAGAAACATTTTTCCTTGTCATTGGATATTTCTTCCCAGCCAGTTGTTTGACTAGATGCTCTAGAAAGTAGGGACCACGACAAAGATTAAAGTGCTGGCTCTCTGTGAGGCACCAGCCCAGGGCTGTCATGGTGAGGAAGAAGGGGCATGGGGGAAGGAAAACTACAGAGCACTCCGTGACTTGTGTTGCTGTTTGGACCTCTTGCTTCACAGAAAGACAGAAAGGGGTTCAAGTCTTGAAGTGGGACCCACAAAGGGAAGCTCAGTATCCTGAGGCTGGAAGATGCCCTAAGCAGGATGAGAAATAGTGGGAGAAATGGAACTGTGTGTCTTAGGAAACCTCAGCAAAGTTCCTGGAACAGAGGGTTGTATGGAACTGAACTGAATTTCCTCAGATAAAATGGAGCGGGAGTATCTACTTTGATATACGTTTTAACCCAGGATGAGGAAAGGAGGGGGCCAGCATGTCTTTTGCCTCATCCAGCCCCACCCACATCTTGAACTCTGAGCAGTATGCAAACACCACTGGCTTCATGGGACCCCAAGGGCCAGTTTGGTACAAAGGGCAGAGTAAGATATGCCTGGTTCTGGGGGTCATATTTCTGTGTTTTGTCTTCTCTTGTTTTGTGGCTGACTGCAAGTGACCTTGAGTTGAAGTCCCTAAAATTCTTCCATCTGTAGAATGTGAAATATGATGCCTTTGACCTACCTCAGTGTGATAGATGGCTCCAGACCATATGAGATCTAATGAGTTAACATTTACGAAATGCTAGGAGCTATTTTAGAAAATGGCATTCTCTAAACACAAAGGGTCATTATTCATTACCCAAGTGCATACAAATAAAAATAAGAGTGTTTCAAAATAAGAAGGCGGATGCAGGGAGCTGTTTCTGCCCTATGTGAAAGATAGGTTGGAGATTAATTCAACGGATAAACTGTTTTAAAACCTGGCAGTTTCAAGCTAATGAAAAAAGGAAGAGCAGACTATATTTTGGTCTGGTGGTCACAGCAGAACTGGAAGCGTCAAACTGGTATGATTCACTTCTAGTGTTCCCTCTCAGTTTTATTGAATACCTTCAGGCTCTGCAGCCCAATATTTCTGGGATAAAATTATGCTGTATGTAAGTGCAATGATATGAAGGATACAGCTTTCTGCATCCATATCACTCATAAGATACATGATGGAAAGTCTGTTGCCGCCGAAAATCAGCTGTCTGATTACATATCCCTGGTCTTTCCCCACCTCTCTTCCTCGTATACCAGGCTTACCACATTCCCTGCTGCCCTCTGCCAACCAAATAGTGTAACATATGATATTCTCTTAGTGTAGCCTGTAGATGATAGAACTGTAGACCTATTACTTTAAAATAGACTCTCTTCTGTAAATAAATGTACATATGAAATGATAGATAGACCTACCTAAGAGCATCTCGCTTTTGCATAGCATTTCTTATTTTACAAAGAATGTTAGCACATTTCATTTCACTTCTTTGTTAGCATAGTCGCATCACTGAGCAAAATTTAAGGCTCTATGTATTCATTCTCTGTATAGGCATAGCTCACTTTGTTACCAAAGTGAACTTGGGTCTGCCTACCCACATGCAGCAAAGCCGGTTGTGGTGAAAGAAGATGCAGCATTTATTGCAGGTGCCAGACAAAGAGTCCAGGGTAGTTCCTGCTCAAAACACTTGAACTCCCTGAAGGGTTTCAGGTGTAGGGGGTTGGATAGGGTAACTCATCAGCTGCTGCACAGTTCGCAGCCTGGCAGAGGGTGGGGTCACAGGGGTTAATGTCATCTCCCCTCAGGCTCCAATGGGTCTGGGGGCTAAGTGCTCAAGGTCATTGAAGAGTTAACTTGTGTTCTCCAATTGGTGGAAGTTTTAGCATCTGTAAAACCACTCAGAAATGTGGGTCAGAAACTTATTCCGGTCCTTCAGAGGAGCCAAAGCAGAGGCTGTGGGGGAGGGTCTGTCCTGGGAAGGCCCCCTAGGGTCCTGCCTGACTACAATTTCATTGCATTTCACTTTACTGTGCTTCCCAGATACTGTGATTTGTTTATTTATTTATTTACTTATTTTTTTCGAATTGAAAGTTTGTGGCAGCCCTGTGTGAGTCAAGCTTATTGACACAATTTTCCCAATAGCATTTGCTCACTTCCTGTTTCCATGTCACATTTTGGTAATTCTCATAGTATTTCAAACTTTTTCGTTATTATCATATTTGTTAGGATGATCTGTAATCAGTGAATTTTTTATGTTAAGTGTAATTTTTTTTGTATTTTTAAATTAAGGTATGTGCATTGTTTTTAAGATATGGTGTTATTACACACTGAATGAACAATGTCATTGCCATATCAGTAAACAAAGATGTTGCAGCCATCAAGCCATCACATTACAGCTGTTCCAATGGTACATCTGAGGGATCTCAGGATGGAGGCAGGATGCCCATCATCAGCTGTCACCTGCTGCAGCTGCCCTGATGGTGCACCTGGGGAGATTCAGGACCAGAAAGCACAGGATGCTGGCCCCAGAGAGTTGACATGCACATCAAAGGGGTGATTTCAGTGAGCCCAGGTTCCTGCATCTTTCATATGTAGCAAAGCACTAAATTCCTTATCTCGAGAAATCTGGTTTCCTTTAATTAACAGTGATTTTTGATGTTCTGACTACCTGGTTTTTATTGCAGAAACTCCTATATATCCTGGCTCCTTCATCACCTCTTCGGAACAGTTTCTTGGAGTTATCCGAGGTGCTGTGTTCTGGCTTTCAGTACTTATTTTTTTCTGCCAAATAAAACATAACTCTCAACTTTTAGGTTATGTATTTGTTTTTCAGTCGACAACACTTACTAGACCATTGCATAATGTGAACGTACATTTCACATGCACTGGGAAACCAAACAATTTGTGTAACTCACTTTGTTGTGATACGTGCTTTATTACAGCGGTCTGGAACTGACACCATAACATCTCTCGGGTTTGCCTGTACAAATACCATGTATGTGCTGAGGGTATTGGGATGTGCCTCCCCAAATATGCCTCTTTGGCATAAGGATTATTTCAAGAAACAGCAAGCACAAGAGAAGCTCTGAAAACAGAGTTGAAATTACCCTATTGCAAGAAAAATTTACATTTATAATAGAAATCCCCATTTGTAAGAGTGTTTACCTCTCTGTACCAAGAAGAGGAAGATGACTACATCAAAAGAAACTCTTAGCAGAGAAGAAGGCATTGCTTTGAGTCTGCATAACAAACTCCAGTCTTTTCTTGGTCACCTTCCATAACTGCCCTCCCATACACTCTTCTCTTCCTCTTTTTTTAATTTTTAATTTTTATTTTTTTTTCATTTTTGGCTTCCCCACGTCATATGGAGCTCCTGGGCCAGGGATCAGATCCCAGCCACAGCCCTGAACCTAAGCTGTAGCTACAGCAATATTGGATTTTTAATCCACTTCACTGGTCCAGAGATTGAACCTGCATCCCAGTGCTCCCAAGATGCTGCCAAACCCGTTGCACCACAGTGGGAGCTCCTCTTCTCTCTTTTATCTTTAGATGAAGATGCTGTTTATGTCTGAATCCTAAGTTATCTCTAAAAGTTACTCATTTTTTGCTGGGTGTCTCCCATGTATACATGAGGTGTACTTATGAATACATTTCTGTGTGTTTTTCTTTTGTTAATTTGTCTTTTGCTACAAGGTTCCCAGACAGGAGCTTAGAAGGGTTAAGGGACAATTATTTTTCCTCCCTAGAGTTTCACATTTTGATCTGAGTACCAGTGATATAGCAAGGTTCATGCTTGCAAAGGCTTGTATTCTAGACGGGATGGTAAATTGAAGCAAATGGAAGTAGATACTTAGAGGAGGCTGAGTGTTATGGAGGCAGTTGTTCAGGTTAAAATGATGCAAGTAAAAGGGTGGAAGGATGTTTTTGATTGAATAACCACACAGACTTCTCCACCAAGCTGGGTGATTTCAGGGATCAGAACAGAAACCAGGGGGCCCAGAGGACACAGAATGAACTGGGGAGGGATGTTGTAAGCCCCAGTGTGGACTTTGGCTTTTATACCTGACGGATGGGTGGCTCTAGGAGGACTTTCAGGAGACTGATGAAACCTTGTTTAGACTTTTAAAATGTCACTCTTCCTGCTAAGAAAGTAATAGATTAAAGGTAGGATATCCGTATGTCATGATTTGCTAGAGATGGCTCCAGTTTATGACTGTTAGAGTTATCCTGGGATAATTATTAACGTCACCCTTCACTTTCAAAAGTGTAGATTGGGTGGTACATTTTATCATCACTGTTTTGAACTTGAGGTTGACACTTGCCATCTGGCTCTATAAGGATGAAATCATGGGCTGCTGCCTCTGCTGACCCTCAGCACCACCTGAGAGGAGCTCAGGGTGGAGAGCAGGAGTGAGGCACTCTGTGTTCTGGGAAAACTGGCAGAACATATTTTCAGATAGTTAGAATTTCCAAGGGAAGATTTTATGAGCCCAATTCTTGCATCTCCTCATATCTAGAAAAGCAGTATCATCCTTCATAGTGACATCTGCTACTTGTGACTAACACTAACCTTCATGAGACTCTTAGTGACCTTATATAAAATGCGTGGATAGTTGCATGGACCTCCCCCTTCACCAAAATCACATATATACTGGCCTTCCCCCCGGCCTCTTCAGAGCAGTTTTTCAGAGCTCTCTGAAATGCTGCATCCTGGGCTAAATTCCTCATTTTGCCCCCAATAGAACTTAACTCACAACTCTCACTTTGGTGTTTTTTTTTTTTTGTTTGTTTGTTTTTTAGGTCTACACTCTAATTTGAGAAGGCAAAAGCAGGAGCAAAGTAGCAAAGAATTTGGAATGAGCGGTGGAGGTGGCCTTGGTTGGTATGACCACAGTGGAAATGCAGAGAAGTTTCCGGATTTTCTCAGGTGACTGAGATGGAGGCAGAGTCATTTTTCAGGACTCTAGATCTGAAGCTTATAGCTCATTCCTGTTTCTCAAATTAACACCACCTCTTCATTGTGGCACTATGTGACATGGGCTTTCCCTAAGGCAACTTTCCAGACACCTGAAAAGTACCTATGTGCTGAGGCAGGGTCACCAGGGAGGCAGGGAGTAGAATCTGCTGATTTCTGCTGGCTGAGAAGAGGTGGTAGGGGTGAGACTCTTTTGAACACGTGTTAAAGGCAGGACCAAGGCAGGGCAAGAAAAAGAGTGGACACAGGATGACCAGTAGTTGAGCCTCAGCACCTAGAAAGGACCTACTATTTTATTCTTAAAATATACCCTCCATGTTCTTAACACAAATGAGTCTTTACTCAGCCTTCATGGCTCTGATCATTTTGAACTCTACTATAAGGAAAAGGGCCCCATGTGAGCTACATGATTATTTATCCCTTCACTACGTGATGCCCGGAAGCTATGCCTTCCAAGGTCTTGCCTCCGCCTTATATCTCTTTACTTTGTCGTCTCTCAAATTGTCAGAAACCTAAATGTCCATCGACGGAGGAGTGGATAAAGAAGATGTGGTACATATATATGATGCTGATATTACTCGGCTATAAAAAGAAATAAAGGGTGCCATTTGCAGCAACATGGATGGACCTAGGGATTCTCACACTAAGTGAAGCTAGTTATAACAGTGAAAGACAAACATCATATGGTATTAATTTTATGTGGAATCTAAAAAAAAGATACAAATGAACTTATTTGCAGAACAGAAACAGACTTACACACTTTGAAGAACTTACGGTTACAAAAGGGGACAGGTGTTGGGAGAGGGAAGGACTGGGGGTATGGGACTGGCATATGCACACTGAGTTATATGGAATGATTGGCCAATGGGGACCTGCTGTACAGCACAGGGAACTCTACCCAATATTCTGTGATAACCTATGTAGGAAAAGAATCTGAGGAAGAATGGTTGTGTGTACATGTATAACTGAATCACTTTGTCGTACAGCAGAAATTATCATAACACTGTCGCAGAAATTACCACAACATTGTCAATCAACTACACATCAATAAAACTTTCAAACATAAAAAGAAAAAAAACTGTCAGCGATCACTGTCTGCTTTCAGCTGGCACTACCCCAGCTTACTCATGACCAGGCTTCAACGTTTTGAATCATGAGTTTATTCAATGCTCTGTAATCTGTTCTTTTAGGATAAATTAACTCTAACATGGATTCTTATTTTAAAAATTGAGCATAAAAGATAATCTGGGAAAAAAATGAGATCATACTGTGGCCAAATGCATAGAGAGAATTATCAGTGATTAATAGCTATATTAATTGACATGTTTATAAAATTCAGGGTAAACCTTGTGCTTCACACTTTTAGCCCCAATCCTGTAATCCTGTCTTACTAGGAAGTCACTATCAGTTGTTTTATTCCTTTTCTTTTCAGCTGCGCCTGTGGCATGTGCAAATTCTGGGACCAGGGGTTGAACCCATGTATAGCAGTGACCCCAGGTTGTTTCAGTGACAATGCTGTACCCTTAACCTGCTGCACTGCCAGGGAACTCCTTAACTGTTGGTTCTTTTTTTTTTTTTCAGCACAGGGAGCATTCATAGACATTATCAAAGCTTCAGTCAATATAATTCAGTAAAGGTGGAGCTAACCTATATACCAGTTAATCCCTTAAACAATCATCTATGAGCCCATTGGCTGGTGGGCCTTCCTCCTTCATCTGCTGCAAGGGGCTATGATACCACATCCCTAAGAGGTAAGTGCCCCCTCCATGCAGCCCTCTATGCTTGTTGCAGAGTGCCCCTAACAGACTCAGGATCATCGCATGTCCTCCTAGGGTCCAGGCAGACTAACCCCACCCTGCCTCTCGTGATAGATTACCCGTATCTCTGGGGGAACCACATCTTCACAGAACCTGGTAGCCTAAGGCATCGTGGCTTTTGTGGCTGAAACTCCACCTGCCTGGGCTCTTCTCTTGACTCTGTTTTTCGACATTGTGTTTTTTCACTTAGCTAGTTTATGATGAGTGGGAGAGCACACTTTTTCTGGCAGGCCAAGGGCACCCCAGCGGCCATAAAAGCAGCCTGTGCACAAAGGTCCGCACAGCGGAGCTGAGGTCCTACCGTAACCCCACGTGGGGGAAACATCCGCCCTGTGTTCTCCAGCATCCTGCCTACCCCAGTCTTCTTCCTCCCTCCCCTGTTTGAGGTTATTTGTTCTGTTCCACAGGTTCTTAATTAGGCACCTGATCCCAGAAGTGGGGGCACAAGACACGCATCATGTCCTTACTCATTTGAGAGGTTGAAGTAGATGATCTCCACATGTTAGTAGCAGATGCTTTACATCCTTTATTCATGAGAGATACCTATTTCAGATCTCCTTAATTTCCTTTTCAAAAAACACAGGCTAAACTGCCATACGATAATTCAGTAAGTGCTTATGAACCAAATTTCAATGGAAAAATTTGGTCAGTGGTTCCTGTTCTTGCCCCGCTTCAGAGAGAACACAAGCTCAAGCCTATTCACCAACCTCTTTCATTCCTCTTCCCACCTCCACCCCTCCAGGCACTCACACCTACAGACAGATGTCTCCACCCACAGCCTCAGCTAACCCCACCATGCTCCTCTGCAGATTCCTGCAGATTTCTACTTCTCAGTTCAGTCCAGTAGGTCTGGGCTGCTATTATTCATCTTCAATTTTTTTTTATTTTTTTCTTTTCTTTTTTTTTTTTTTTTTGTCTTTTGTCCTTTTAGGGCCACACCTGAGGCATATGGAGGTTCCCAGGCTAGGGGGTCTAATAGGAGCTGCAGCCTCTGGCCTAGGTCAGAGACACAGCAATGCCAGATCTGAGATGAGTCTATGACCTACACCACATCTCATGGCAATGCCGGATCCTTAACACACTGAGCAAGGCCAGGGATCGAACCCGCATCCACACAGACACCATGTAGTGTTCCTAACCTGCTAAGCCACAGTGGGAACACCACATCTCCTATTTATATTGCTTTCCCATCACAGCCTCTAATTACAGGAGGGAATATTATGTTAACTGCCTTTACCCAAGTAAAGAATTGTCTGTTTTTTTCTGTCCTTCCTTCTGCTACATTTCTAAACCAATGCAGTTGATGAGGGCCTGTGTTTTCATCTATATGTGAGCATTAAGTAAGCCTCTGTGTATTACGCAGAATTATCAATACCGCAGATAAGGCATTCCTTCTATCCCAGGTTATAGGTACTATTGATTTAGTCATTACTTTCTGAATTTCTCATGGTCTGAGCTTGACGATGTGCTTTGCCCAGTGTTTGTGATAATTGGGTGGCTGAATTTTAAATAGAGTCCTCAGTCAGCAGTGTCACATCCAGGGCAGGGAGTACAAAGAACACTGTTTCCATTTTCCAGTGATCAACTTCTGTTTCAGCTCAAAGAAAATCGTTAACTGTCCTGTTTGCAGGTGATGTTCCGTCACTAATTCGTTAACAGAGTAGGTGGGGAACCATTATACATTATGCTCTATCTATTTTTAAAAAACAAATTGCTCCAGTGAATCCTCATTGAACCTACTAAAGCCAGGAGGATTATGGAAAATGGGGTGAGAACTCTACAGATTTTATTTTTTGTCTTTTTTTTTTAGGGTCAGACCTGCACCATATGGAAGTTCCCAGGCTAGGGGTCAAATTGGAGCTGTAGCTGCCACCCTATGCCACAGCCACAGCAACTCAGGATCAGAGCCGCGTCTGCAACCTACACCACAAGTCATGGCAATGCTGGATCTTTTACCTACTGAGCAAGGCCACGGATCAAACCTGCATCCTCCTGAATACTAGTTGGGGTTGTTATCACTGAGCAACAATGAGAACTCCAGAACTCTACAGATTTGAGCTTGCTCTGTGTTGAGAGAGAAAGTAGAATTTCAAGGGCAAATCAGGAATGAGAGGCAATGTTAACCCTGAAAACTAAGGTAACAGGACAAAGTTCAGGGTTCACATAGGGACAAGCCTGACATACAGGAAGGATTTTTTGTTTGTATGTTTGTTTAATTTTTGTGTTTACTTTGGAAAGAGGGTCATTTTGTTTTTCCTCCTCCTCACACATGGTGTGGCAAGGACTTAGTTTACTTGTGGTACCAAATATAACCCAAAGTAGTCACCCTCTTTCTATAGACAGCCCGCACTGAAGCCTTCCAGGGAATGATGGATTTCCCTCGGCCAATGGTAGCACAGGCAGTAGACGGTGCTTGCCAGAAGGACTGGCTCCCAGTATATATAGATTCTCCTACCATCCACTTTACAAACTAAGGCAGGCTACTCAGCCTCTCTTAGATTCTATTTTCTATAATACACTGGATAATCTAAGATTCTTTTTAGCTCTGAATTTATACTTACCACTTTCCTTAAAGTATTATTGATACTGAAGTCTATCAAAAGACACTTGTCTTGCAGAAACTACAAGGGACTGAATCTGATTAAAACCTCTTTTCATGGAAGAGTTACGGAAGATAGGAGGGCAGTCCAAGCAGGGAATTCCAAAAAGAATACTGGCCCTTTAAGAAGGGGAAAGAGTAGAGAAAGCA
Source organism: Phacochoerus africanus (assembly GCF_016906955.1). Lineage (NCBI taxonomy): Eukaryota > Metazoa > Chordata > Mammalia > Artiodactyla > Suidae > Phacochoerus > Phacochoerus africanus. The sequence continues at coordinate 90,336,686 of NC_062546.1, forward strand.
CATTTGGGGTTGTTTTTGTGACATATACCCACTTACTGTTATGTTCATCCACCAGAAGCAAAAGAGAATTAAGTCAGACCATGGCTGTTTATGCCTGAGCTCTTTCCCCAAATTGAAGGAACTTCAATCACCACAGCAACAAGGTAATGGACAATAGACAGAATTTAGGGTCAAACAAATTTGGATTCCAATCCCAACTCTATCATCTCTCTATGTCCTTGGGCACATCATGTAAACTTTCTTTGTCCTGTTTCTTTCTCTGAAAAAAAAAATAGCAAATAGCTTATACGGTTTTGTGAGAATTAAATAATAATTGTAAGGTTCATTGCCAGGTGCCTGTTACAGAATGAAAACTCAGCAAATGTTAATTGCAATCCTGATGACCTTGTGGGGGTGATGATGATGATGATAATCTTGGTGACTCCATTCAAGACAACATCTCATTGGTGTTATTTACAGGGTGACCTGACATATTCAAAGAGGTATGATTTGTGTTCAGTGTTCCTAGTAATTACAAAGTCTAGTTCTCCTAGTCTCTTGGGAGATCTCACTAGATGTTTCTTAGTCCTGCTCTTTCCCATACAAGTCACGTTATCCTTACAAGACCTTGACACAGTATATGAACTTGTGTGTGATCATCTGACCATAACTGGGGTGAAAGTAAGACTTTCCTTTTAGACAGCTCAACTAGGTTGGGACCAAAGCATGTCAGCATAGTTTGGGTGTGTACTAATCCCTCTTTCTGACCCTCATGTTTAATTTGTAGTCTTTGTTCTTTGTTGGCCGGGTCTGCTAGAAATCAGATTCTGTTATCTGTGTTTCCTCATCCAGCCATCTTTGTATTGGGTTGACTGTGGTATTCTTTGTAAAAAGTCATGGTATGACTTGTAATATATTTTCCTTTACCTTAAGAACTAATATCAATGATTAATCCTTCAAACAGCAGCGTGAGGGGTTGGAACTATATATAAGAACAAATAAAAAGCCTTGATAAAATGGGTTGAATATTAATAAAGGCATCCGAAATTCTGTTTTTGAGCATTGCTGGTGGTCTGTGGGCATTTGAATTGTTGTAGATGTCTGATAAATGGATGTCATTAGCCTGATGTTAACCACTGTCACCCACGTGTTCCTACTTCCTGGAACACTAGATAAAACAGAGATGCTATTTTGGACATAAAACCAATGATTTATTGTTGCTATTGTTCCTACCCCCCAAAGCTATAACAGTACACTTTATTGATATACTATGTCAAAGGAAATTGCCGGTGTGGAGAGAAAATTAGGGGCCACGAAATACGTAAAATGTGTAAATATTCTCCTATCAGTCTATCAGTATACATGGAGAACCAATGGTAACAAAAGTCTGAAAAAAAATGGCACTCATAAGTACAGTTGAACATAGGTTAAAGAAAGTATAATTCTTAGTAATTTCTATGAATACCGAGGTGGCTCCTGCATACAGGAATTAATCTATATCAGCTTTTGAAAATGAGAAATCTAAATACATAATTTCAAGAATTTTGGATTCTTTGAGAACTGACATTGGGTGGCCAATTTTATTATCTGGTCAGATAATATTAAAGAGACCTTCACTCTTACCATCTATTATTTATTGTTTTTTTAATTTTAAGGTTTTTATTATAGTTGATTTACAATGTTCTTTCAATTTCTGCTGTACAGCAAAGTTACCCAGTCATCCATATACATATATTCTTTTTCTCATATTGTCTTGAAGTGATTAGATATAGTTCCCTGTGCTGTGCAGCATGACCTCATTAATTGTTATTATTTTGTAATAGAAACAATAACTTGGAACAAACTTGGGAAAATATACTTTCAGAAAAGTTGCAAATTCTTTATTATTATTATTATTATTATTTATTTTTATTAGGGCCTCACCTGCAACATGTGTAAGTTCTCAGTCTAGGTGTTGAATCAGAGCTGCAGCTGCTGGCCTACGCCACAAACTCAGCAATGCCAGATCCGAACCTCATCTGGGACCTATACCGCAGCTCATGGCACTGCTGGATCCTTAACCCACTGAGCGGGCCAGGGATAGAATCTGCATCTTCATGGATACTAATCAGGTTCGTTACTGCTGAACCAAGATGGGAACTCCTTCACATTCTTTGAAGGGAATAAATTTAACTATTGAAAAACTCACAATGTTTTCTTTATGATTTTCATTTTTCTACGAACTCATGGAAGTTTATGCCAGCCTTGTACTGATCCATGAGGCAGTATGTGTGAGTTGATGTTGGCGTCTGATGAAGCTGGCACTTCAGTGCCAGCATGGCTCACATTCTGCTCATGACACACTCCTGGTGACACAGGTTTCCATACCTGGTCCCCTTGGCTTGTGTGGCACTGCTGCATATTCAGCAGGGGTGCTTGGGACAAATTGTCCTCAGCTATCTACCAGCAGGAGGAACCCCAGACCTTGAAGACCTGGGGTGCTCCCCTGTAGAGGTACCTCTGAGGGCAAACAGCTCCCTGGCCTCAAGTAGGCCAGTTAACCTGGCTACTTAGCATCCTATGAAGTGGAGTCTTCATGTTGGCTTTGGCATTGGTATTTCACAGTGCACTAAAAAATGGGTTTTTTATTTAGCAATTTTGGGGGGGACTCCTTTTCTTTATTTTACAGCCACTCTGTGCCTTACACAGTACAAGCTCACACTATCATTTCTCAAGCCATTAAATGTTAACTTCATTTGCTTGTATGAATTATGCTTTGCTCTTTTAGTTTTGTAATGAAAAATAAGTACAGGTTATGCAAGCAATAACCCCTGTGTATGCAGCAGCTCTCTTTCTAAACGGTTTATTATGCTACAGTCTGGTACTCCATTAAATACAGATTACATACTGCTGAATAAATGAATATCAACAAAGTGTCCCCATCCTTCTGTATATATCAATGCAGATAATGAATTGTGGCATCTCATGAAAATAGAAAACTGGCAAGAATGGGTCAAGAAGTAATTACACATTTGTCTTATCTCATGCTTCTTGCCCTCAAAACAGCAGAATACATCACAGACTTGAGAGGCCAGTGCAAAGATATTTCTGATCTGTCATTACCTCTGGAAACACTCGATTCTTATTTTCTTTTCCCCCCACAAATTTTTTTTTTTGTGGGGGAGGCCACCTTGGACCTATTTTTCACTCCTCTTTTCTTTCACTCAGTTCTATGAAGTGAAACCTTCTGAAAGCTCAATTACAGCTGTTTGGAAAGAGAAGATGTCATGTAATTATCCCCTATCATTTTCTTGGTGCCTTGGTGAACACTTACCTCTTTTCACCCACACTGAAATTCCTGAGCCAGAAGGAAAAGAGGCGTCACGGTAAACTTGGATGTGAAGGGATCTTTCTATTGCCTCTTTACCTCTGACTTTAGACTGATAACTTCTAAAGGATCACTGGCCTTTATTAATCACCTGCATTTTATTTTTATTCTAATTTAATTTAATTTAATTTTTTTAGGGGCCGCACCTGAAGCACATGGAGGTTCCCAGGCTAGGATTTGAATCAGAGCTGCAGCTGCTGGTCTAGACCACATCCACAGCTCACAGCAACACTGGATCCTTAACCCACTGAGTGAAGCCAGGGATCGAACCTGCATCCTCGTGGATACTAGTTGGGTTCCTTAAAATTGAGCCACAAGTGGAACTCCTTAAATCACCCACATTTTAAATGCAAACTATTTTAAAGAAATAAAAATGAGAGCGGTGTCCCTCCTGGAAGTCAATACCTTAAGTGTCATGGGAGCACTGAGGATGTGTTTTGAGAAGATAAAGGATTATGTCAATCAATTCTAAGTTTCAGTGCAAGGAATAAAACCTATCGTTTGGTTTCCTCTTGGTAGTTTGAATCCTTGCTTCTTAACACAACTCTCTTCCAGCGAATCTCACTCTTCTGTTCCTTCTAGGACCCCATTGCTCCAATTCCAGGTTGTTAGTTTTCCTCACTCTTTAAGGTGAAAAAAGGTCCTCACCAGTCTAATGTCTTTCCTTCTTGTTCTGCCAAACTCCTTAAAGAAAAAAAGGTGTTTTGTTTCCTCTCTGGACACTTACTACATTTTAACCCCCTGCGATTTAGCTTTCTCCATCTTCCTTTGCTGCTAAACTGCTCCCTGAAGGCCACCTATAGCTTCCCAAATGCTGCCCCCCCACCCCCTTGTCATCCTCTTTGGCTCCTCTATGACACCTAATATTGGTGACCTTCCTCTCTCTTCCACCAACTCTTGAGTGCTCTGCTGGCTAATCTGGAGAATTGCCACTGCCATTCCTTTCTCTCCACTGACTCTCGGTTCTTTTTTCAAATATCTGAGATGTTGGTGTCACCCAAGCTCTTGTCTTTTTTAAAATTTAATTTAATTTATTTCAATTTTTGGCTTTTTAGGGCCACACCCAAGGCGTATGGAAGTTCCCAGGCTAGGGTCCAATCGGAGCTGTAGCTACCGCCTTACACCAGAGTTTATGGCAACGCTGGATCCTCAACACACTGAGAGAGGCCAGGGATCAATTCTTCATCCTCATGGATACTAGTCAGGTTTGTTTCCACTGAGCCACAAGAGGAGCTCCCCAAGATCTTGTCTTTAAATTCCTCTCTTCTCTTTCTTTTAAGGGGAAGCATGATATTTGCAGCCTCTGGGAAGGAAGCTTTCTGCCAGTTCCTTTACTCCAGGTTTAAAAGATAGCCCTCTCCACCGCAGCTTCTTGGCACTCAGGTTATCTGTCTCCCAAACAGTGGCTGTAACTTCTCACATCTTTTTCAGCCCTGGTGTGTGGTGCATGGCAGACCTTCAATAAATTTATGTGAAACAAATGAGTGAGCAAAAGGGCATCCTGAACTTTTTTTCTGCCAATAACAGAAATAATTCCAGTGCTTCATAACTATATTTCTGTATAGCTCATAGCTGGTTTTTGTTTGTTTGTTTTTACTTAATGGCTTTTAAAAATTTTATTTCTTTTTATTGACTATAGTTGATTTACAGTGTTTTGTTAATTTCAGCCAAGTGATTCAGTTCTACATATATATATATATATATATATATATATATATTCTTTTTTATATTCTTTTCTATTATGGTTTCCCACAGGATATTGAACACAAGTTCCCTGTGCTATACAGTAGGATCTTGTTATTTATCCATCCTATGTATAATAGTTTGCATCTACTAACCCCAAACTCCCTGTCCATCCCACTCCCTCCCTCTCCCTCTTGGCAACCACAAGTCTGTTCTCCTTGTCTGTGAGTCTGTTTCTGTTCTGAAGATAGGTTCATTTGTGCCATATTTTAGATTCCACATATACATGATCTTATACTATTGGTCTTTCTCTTTCTGAATTACTTCATTTAATATGGGAATCTCTAGTTGCATCCATGTTGCCGCAAAGGATAATTATTTTATTATTTTTATGGCTGAGTGGTATTCCATTATACATTTGGACCTTCTTGGTCCATTCATCTGTTGGACATTTAGTTTCCTTCCATGTCTTGGCTACTGTAAATAGTGATGCTGTGAACATAGAGGTACGTGTATCTTGATAATAAGATGTCTTTAAGGTGCAGGTCACTTGCCAGGAGCAAGCAGGGTGGAGAGGAAATGGGGTCCCTCTAGTCTGAGGCCCATACATAGCAGTGTCACAAAGCTGCCGTGATGGACATTGGCCTATGTAGAGATAAGTCCAGAACAAGAGCAAGGTGCTGCCAACAAAACAACTGGGAAACATCATAGGAAATCCCTGAGACTGGGAGTCTGGCTCTCAGCTTCACCACTTTTTTTCACTTTATCCTTCATTTTTTGTTTTATGTATTTTTTCTAGTGTCGCTTAGATGTAAGAAGGCTGCCTCACTCCAACTTCGCTTACAAGAACCAACCCAACTCACAGTAACATGATGTACAAACAGACCATGGGTGCATCCATTATCAACACAGCACTATGTCTCAGACATTATAGGGATCTGGACTCTGCTACCCAACCCTGAAGGTAAGTTATACAAGGGGTCACGTTGCTCAAGAGCTGCTTCAAAGGCATGGACACTGAATAGAGTGTTCAGGCTGAGCCTGGGAGGACTCTGGTGACATCGGACACTGAGCTTTTCCTGCACAGTGCTACAGTGACATCCAGCTTGCTACCTGTTCTGTGGACGCAACGTCCTGCTCCTGAGCCAGGGCTTCCTCTTGACAAGACAGCCCTGGGTGGGCGCCATAGGCTTGGTCCCTGTGACTCTCCCTCACCCAGCTTCAAGGATGGAGAAAAATCTTTGGTTATGGAGATACAGAGTCATGCATTCAGCCACAGCTAAGTTCTAAGTACCTCCTGCCCACCAGAAACTGAGGTGAATCCCGAGGTGTGTAATTTGCAAGTGTGCCCACTCATGTATTGGCTGGAGAGAGGTGCTCAAAAGATCCTATTTCTTCTCTTGCCTTGGTCAGAAGGCAACTGTGGGACCACTGTAATGGGACCCACCCCCACCCCTACCTCGGATGAAGAATTGATTGTTGGTAGAGTCCATAGTGGAACATGTCAAGGCTCTGTCCCATTCCTGACCATTTCTAGTGCTTGTAACAAAAGGTCCTGATGTAGTCACATCTCATCCCATTAGAGAAGTTCCCTTCTATTTCTTCTTCTCTAGCCATTGTTGTCAGCAAGTATCTTTTAAAATGAGGATACACATCCCAATAGCCAACAGAGAAGGATGCACCTATACAAGAATAAAGAAGGGAAAATTTTCAAAAAAATGAAAAACGAAGAGGAAAAATGAATTTTTTCATTTTCATTTTTCTGAAGAGGACTTGGTTTAAATGTACACATACACATGTAAATATAAATATTTACTTTTTTCCTCATTCTGTATTATGAACAATGATGACAATGATAGTAGCAGTAATAATAACAGTAAAATTTTATAAATAGTGTGCCAGGCACTCTTGCAAAGGCTTTACCTGATTTTACATATGCATTGGTTATTATTATTAGTTATTGGTTATTATCACTTATTATTATTACCATCTTTGTCATTACTACTGTTGCTATTATTACTGTTATTATTATTGCTGCTACAGTTATTGTCATTACTGTTATTATTATTACTGTTACAGGTATTGTCATCACTGTTATCGTTATTACTACTGTTGTTATTATTACTGTTATAGTTACTGTCATCACTGTTATTATCATTACTCAGCGATATTATTACTCTTGTTATTATAACTGTTATAGTTATTGTAGTTACTGTTATTATCATGCTGTTATTGTTATTATTATTCAAGTGGCAGCACCAGGAGTGGAAGGCAGGTGGATTTGCTCAGGAGCCCGGACTCAGGTACCAGGCATCTCCAGATAGGTGCTTGCCCTAAAGCCTGCTAGTCCCATCTCCTTCCTGGATGTGCAGCCAGTTGTGGTCTTATGATAAGTGTGTGTGTCCTAAGCTTCTCTGTCCTATAATTCCCCCTTGAAACCCATCATCAGTGTAGACACAGCTCCCCTCAGAGGCTCAGTTTGGGGCTATGGCTTAAAAAATGCTAGTTTATGGCTCATTTGGCCCTGGATTCCCTCCCAGAAGCAAACTGTACAAACAATTCAGGGGAAAAGGTGCAGATAGATGCACCATCTGGGCTAAAAGAATAAGTGTATGGGAAAACCCTGCCAGAGAGGGGACATTGTGATTTTCTTATCATTTGCCATCATTCTTGTTTAGCCCAGCAGGAGGGCAAAACCACACATTAATATTTGCAATAAGGCACAGACTTTGAAAGAATAACTTTAGTGTCTTATATGTGATGGTTTGATTTCCTCAGGGGGTGGAAGCAGAGGTATTCCTGAGGTGGAGAAACTCAGTTTCTAATATTGCCACCCCCTATTTTTTTTTTTTTTTTTGAGTTTTAGGGCCGCTCCTGTGTCATATGGAAGTTCCCAGGCTAGGCGTCAAATTGGAGCCACAGCTACCGGCCTACCCCACAGCCACAGCAACGTGAGGTCCAAGCTGTGTCTGTGACCTACACCATAGCTCATGGCAACGCTGGATGCTTAACCCACTGAGTGAAGCCAGGGATTGAACCCATGTATACTAGGTGGGCTCATTACCCTGAGCCATGATGGGAACTCTGCCATCCCCTAATTTAGGCGCCTGGTACTTAGACTTACCTCTGAAGTAATGCTTCTGAGGCTGTGTCGTTATTCTTTGTATATGTACCTGTCACCTATACTATATGGTGATGTTTTTAAGGGAAATATGCTTTTTTTTTGTATTTTTCTATCTTAAACACAATCGCAGTATCTGCCCAAAGATATTTGAAAAATAAATGAATGAATGGAATGCCTGTCATAGTGTCACTGCTGACTCCCAGGAGCTCTGTGCTTTGTCCCAGCCAGGTCTTTCCTCCCTGGTGGTTTTCAAAAACTATCTCCTATTGCTAACTTATCACTGGCCAGGTAAGGATGGAGTTCTCCCATCTGCTTGCCTGCACCTCACAATTTTCAGAGACCTTTCATATATAGTGTGTTCTTTCATTTCTATTTATAACAAGTCAGGCTTCAGTTCGCTATTTTGAAACCCATCAATGCAGGCTAACCTTTCAAAACTGAATGTATCTCCCTATTTTCTATTAAGTTGAGTGTAGTGTGCCTGGGTGAAGGACAAGGATGATAAAAAAAAGTTTCACAGAACAAAACAACTTGAAAGAAACTACAGCCATCATTTCACCAAACTTTCCACTTCCTTGCTGATGGTCACTGAGCCTTGACAAAAGGGTTTCTAGGGTTGGAAGAGTCACAGGTGCCAATTGTTTATGGCAAACATCTGGCCTCACAGTGGAAAGTCAGTAGATTCAAAGCAAGATCTAAACTGAATGGGGTTTGGGGTTCCCTGATGGCTCAGCAGGTTGTGGATCCAATGCTGTCACTGCTGTGGCTCTGGTTACTATTGTGGTTCGACCCCTGGCCTGGGAACTTCCACATGCCCCTGGTGCAGCCAAAAAAACCAAAAGAACAAATGAATAGAAATGAACAGAACAGGGAGTTCCTGTTGTGGCTCAACAGAAACGAAACTGACTAGTATCCATGAGGATGCAGGTTCGATCTCTGGCTTAGATCAGTGGGTTAAGGAGCTGTGGTGTTGGTTGAAGATGTGGCTTGGATCCCACTTTGCTGTGGCTGTGATGTAGGCTGGCAGCTGTAGCTCTATTAAACCTCTAGCCTCGGAACTTCCACATGCTGCAGGTGTGGCCCTAAAAAGCAAATAAATAAATAAATAAATAAATAAATAAATAAATAAATAAACAAACAGAATAGTGGTACACAATGTACAGGAATTTCTGTGTGTTTGACCTATGCTACTAGGCCAGTGAAACAACATGCCCCTTGGGGACAGACCAAGTGTAAGGTGGGGCTCTGCCAGATGACTTCCTGGTGGGCTAAATTCTCAGCGTCATGATTGCTTTATCCAGGGCAAAGGGAAAATTAGCTCTCTAGCTCATAGGTTTTTAGGGGATTGGATGTGGTGACATTTATTGGTACCATTTGATGTCCCCAAAGTGTCATTGAGTATTATTATTATGATCATTATTTTTATAGCTCACTGTAACGTTAACCATCAATTTCCATAGACCCATTTCTTTCTTGATTACCAAAATGTTTATTGCTTTTGTTGATACTTTACTTTGCATTTCTGAATGGTTTTAGAATTGAGCGTGAGTCCAGCTAGGTAATTTGCCAGGTAAGAAGAGTTATTCTGTTGCTATTCAATTGTGCTCAGCAGTGGAAGAATTGATTTCCGGTCTCTATAAAGTTAAAGGATAGATGGGCCTACATAATCTTAGTTAGATGAACCTTTCTCCAAAATTCAACTTGAAATTAGCTGTGTATATATCCAGCCACCTATGGCCCCTCAGGGTCATCAAATAAAGAACAAAAGCATAGATAAAGCAGGACCCACTTCCTCCTTTATTTTGCACTTGGTCTTACTAAAATAAAAATAAAACAGGCATGTGTTCCTCCCTGAAGACTCCAGTCTTTTCTGCCCCCAAGAGAATTTTCAGAAACTTTACTTGTTAGGGTAAAATGCTTCAACCTAGGATAGTAATTTCCTAGTTTTCTGATTAAAAGTTATCTTTCAAAAAATTCTACCTCCTAGCTATTTAACCTTCTCACCTGCTAGACTTAGTCTAGCCTTTTTTTTCCTTTTTCTGAGATGGCATAGGGACCTGATACCTCCCCTTTCCTCCTACAGATCCCTAGTACTTTCTGTTTAATCTGCAGATGTGAAGGCACAGAGAGCTGGCTGTACGCAGAGTCCCCTCTGGCCTCTCTCCTCTCCCTCTTCCTATTTATCTCAAGCTTCATCAGTCTTGCTTAAAAATAATAGGCTTTGGGAGTTACCTGTGCTGGTTAAAGACCAGCCTTGTCACTGTAGCAACCAGGTCACTGCTGTGGCATGGGTTTGATTCCAGGCCAAATGCAGTGGCTTAAAAGATCTGGCATTACTGCAGCTGTGGGGTGGGTCACAGTTGTGGCTTAGATTCAGTCCCTGGCCTGGGACCTTCCATGTGCCACAGATATAGCCAAAGTAATAATAAGAATAAAATAAAAATAGGAGTTCCCATTGTGGCTCAACAGTTAGCGAACCTAACTAGTATCCATGACGATGCATGGATACTGCATCAGTGGGTTAAGTGTCTGGCGTTGCTGTGAGCTGTGTGTAGGTCACAGACATGGCTTGCTTCCCACGTTTTTGTGGCTGTGATATAGGCTGGCAGCTGTATCTCTGATTTGACCCCTAGCCTGTTAACCTCCATATGCAGAAGGAGTGGCCCTAAAAAGCCAAAAATAAATAAATAAATAAATAAATAAAATACCTTTTTATTTTTAATGTTATTATCTGAAAAAAATAAATATATGTAAATTGCCATTGGTTTCACTGCCTCCCCGTGCTTTTTTTTAACTGTAGTCATGAGAGATAACTTGAGTTCTAGGAATTTACTACTGTGCTCTCTCTGGTACTTGTATTATTTCTCCCAAATCACATTTTCCTGAAAGTTCCATGATCAGTCCATGGACATCAGGTGTGTGGAGCTTCAAAGTTTCCACCTACTTTGTAAGACACACACACACACACACACACACACACTCTCTCTCTCTCTCTCACACACACTTCTGGGGGCTTACATTGTCTTCCAAAGCTCCTTCTCCTGAGAAGGTCATGTCTGTAGTCAAGCTCTTTGCAAGATGAACAGTACTGGGCTGGTTTTGAGTCTCATTCATTGAACTCCATTCTGCATCAGTGCTGTGAACCTAAACACTGAGCATACAAGGACTGAGCACTCAGTCCTCATGTCAGACAAAACTAACGTTCAGACTTCTGCCTTGATCCATCAGTGCTCAGTGGAGACACTATAATGGAGCAGGGCCCTGTGGGGCTCCTGGGCTCACAAGCCTTTCTGTGTCCTCCCATTTGTTGTTTTTAGGGAATAAGCTTCAGCCTCCATGACCTTTCCAGAGTTCCAAAGGGAAGGTGCAAGGGAGAGGGATGCAGAAACAAGGGAGGAGGAGTCAAGAGACAACAGTGCAGCTGTGGGGAGGGTCCTGGTTCCTCCTTGGGGAATATATATAACAGTAGTTTTGAGCCTTTCTGCAGAATTAAAACCCCTAACAATTGGAAGAACTACTTACTGAAGAAGGAGGACCACTAGAAACAGTCCTGAAGGTAGTAAACACCAGCTTTGAAAGACAATGCAAGCTTGCCTCTACCCTGATCCATGCCTACAGCCCTATTTTCCACTCCCCAAACTATAAAACCACCTCCTAATCTCTCCCAAGGTGGGGCACAGTCTTTAAGGCATTAGCCTGCTGTGACCTGCTTTGCGTGGTGAAGAAATAGAGCTATCTTTTTCTCCTTCACCCAAAACTCTGTTTCCATGTTTCTACTTGGCAACAGAGGACAGAGGCCGAGTTTCAGCAACAACACTTGCAGGCTTGCTCTTGTGCCCGAGACACACTCTGGGTCAGCGACACATTCCCAGCACGACACTCATGCTGGCAACCCTGTGTCTGACTTCCCTGATCTCCGGTCTTTTGCTTACATCCAGTTAACCACACCTGTTAGACCATGAGCAGCACCTTCTGGCCCTGGAATAAACTTGACCTTTTGAGCTCAACCCATTTAGTATCAATCCTTGATCTCCCTCCATTACCTTCCCTTATGAGGACTGAATTAGATCCTTTCCTAGGACCTCACTCCTCAAGGACATGAGCTTAGGCTCTCACAGTCTTGGATGGCTCACTTCTGCCTGACACTTAGCTTTGGCACTGCACTTCTTTCTCCTTGGATGACACCCGTGATGGCTTGATGAACAGAGCTACTCCAAGTCTTTCAACACTGTTCATCATCTGCTCACTTCAGGGACCATGGTTCACTTGGAAACTGTGATATTTACTTCATTAATCATATTCTAACCTTAAAGAAATCAGTTTGGTTAAATGACTCTAACATCATAGCTACCAACAAGTAGAGAAATGGGTGACCCCAGTAACGGGTCATCTTTAACTTAGACATTTTGCAATTTTGAGAAACCAACTCATTGAACATTTTAGAATACAGTTTTACATATTTAAGTAGATAATTCAGGAGAATTCAGCTCAAGACTTCCACCTCAAATAAATGAACCAGAAACAAAAGTAACACTTTAGATATTTGGGGAGAGGTGAGCCTGTGCCCTGGGGTGAGCCAGCTCCTTGTTCTGAGGTATAGCTGAAGAAACAGAAGTCTGCCCCATGCCAGAAATGAATCAGTATGAGTTTGAAACCAAGCAGGACCCATTGGGGCTCCTGGGCATGGAAGTCTTTCTGTGGCCACTCCCTTACACTGCTACATTTCTTTCCTGTAGGGAATAGGCCACAGCCTCCTTGACCTTCCCTTTGAGCTCCAAAGGGCAGGTTCAAACAGATACTAATCAGGGAAGGGAGGGGATGCAGAGACCTGGGAGAAGCAGTCGAGAGACAATAGTGCAGCCTTGGGGCAGGTCCTGGTTTCCCCTCAATGGATACACATAACAATACCTTTGACTCTTCTACAAAACTAAAACCTCCACCAAATGGAAGGTTTTAACTACTTGATGTAGCAGTCTTCATCCCAGGAAGAAGGAGGACCACCAGAACCAGTCCTGGGGCCACTAAACACTGGCTTTGAAGAAAAATGCAAGCTTGCATCTACCACATCCTTATCTGTGTCCCTATTTTCACTCCAAAACTCTAATCCCACCTCCTACTCTCTCCTGAAGGAGGGCACCATCCTGAGGGCATTAGCCCTCTGTGAACCTCCTTTGCCTGGCAAAGTGATGAAATCTACTCATTTCTACTTAGCCCAAAACTCTGTCTCCATGTTTCTATTTGGCTCTGGGGGATAGATGCTGAGTTTTGGCAGCAAGCTCACAGAGATAAAGCAAGTCAGTCTCAAATACGGCATATTCATTGAGATTATCATTTTAACTTTGATGAAGGAGTGATAATTTGATTTTAAAACTTCAAGCAGGTTCAAGATGCATTTCTACTGTGGTACAACTTCAGGGAAGTTGAGTCAGGGAAACAGCCTGTGGAAGCAAAGAAAGGTCTGAGCTTTAGAAGCTTGATGCAATAAACCATAAAGTAAGCAGGACAGTGTGTGCTTGTTGACCCTGCCCTCCATCTGCTCAGGTCACCTGCCTGCTCACCCAGCAATGCTCTTGTCTGTTCAGCTGGTTCACCTGTGCTCACCTGTGGCTCCCTCACAGTGACCCTTTGTGTTTTTCCATTTACCATGCATGGTCATCCTCATACCATTTCCAAGGGCTCCTGGATGTAACTCTGATCCCCTGGGCTCCTGATGATAGAGATGGAGTAAGATAGTTATACAGGTAGTTGTAGAAGTCCTTGTAGGGGACCATAGATGGAGAAGGAAACTTAGGAGACTTTGGGAGACCTCTATAAGATAATAACCACTCAAGAAAGCTATCAGAATGAAGCAGGCTTGCATGAGATTTGCCTCAGTTCCTTGAGTGAAAGATAAAATGAGGCCTGTATTCAAGTTCAGCAAGATAATGACCCTTAGGACCAAGGACAGGAATTTAAGGCAAAGATGACATTCCAAAGTAGGAGACCTTCAGAAACCTGAGATGATTCAACATATTTCAGTGTATGTCACCACCCTTCTGCTGGTCTAAATAAGAACCAGGACACTCCTAGTTTGACTCTCAGGGTCAAATACTCTCTTACAGGATATCAAGGAGGTGCTAGTGATATAAGCCTTATGTCTACTTCACAATAGAGAAAGAGGCAGTCTTTTTCCACTCCCCACTTTCTTCAAGTTATAAAAATGTAGCCCACCTAATTCTCAAGGCAGAGCCTCCTTGCCTGCCTGCTTGCATCTCTCACAAGCATCCTATCTTAAAAAATCTATTTCTTGCCTATCACTCTGTCTCTCGATGACTTCCTTCTGTGCTGAGGCACAAAGAACCTGCACCTCAGTAAGTCCAGACCTGGGTGAATAACTCTAATTTAAAAATTGTGGGTGCAAGTTCCAATCTGGGTTCTGGCTGGTTCAAGACATAAGTATTGTCAGTTTCACTGGCACTGGACCACACACACACATCTCCTGTGGGATCTTTCCCACTACCTGACTCCTAGGACCAACTGTATTCTTCCAGGTCTGGCAATTTTGTGAAAGATATCTTGGTTCCTGCCTCCCCTTCTCTGTTGTAGGTTTTCCACTTGAACAAAGGGCTACACTTTGGTTTGCCAGCCAGACTTCACAGAGTCCTGACGTTCCAGATAGGTGACCCCCTCCCCACAACACGCACACCATCCACCCAATAGGACCAGCCCCGGGCCCACTCCTACATCTACCAGGGAAATTCTGTCTTTTTCTTTGATGTGTTAGATCTCCCAGTAATGTTTTGATTAGAACTTAGGTAACACTATTAAAAAATAAAGTTCTTGCCTTAGGAGAAAAAGTGAACCATTTATAATATGATCATAATGTGTAAAAAAAGAAACCTGAGACTTTGTTAGATGCTACAGAATGAAGTACCACATGTGAGCCTAATTGAAGCACTTAGAAGTTTCTTTATTAAATAGTTGGACTAATAAGAAATATGAATATTAGGAGAAATGAGCTATATTTTTAGCTTTTCAGAGACTCAATGTTGTTTATAAATGAAGTGGTAAAGTACGTTAATAGCCTTCAGTCTAAGCATTCAACACTCTGGTAAATGTCACCGATCTCATTTGGATGGGAGGTAATAACACAAAATAAACAGTATCCTTTGCTTGGCATTAATGGCAAATGAAAGTGAAATCCAGGGTTAAATGCAACCACAGCACACATACAGGATTCACATAAAAATCAGGTTGCATGCTGTCTGAAAAAAAAGCCATTACTTTTATCACGCACAAAAATAATATTTGTAATAGATTTAGATCAGATCTTTTAGGAGTTGAGTAATTATTTACCTTTGGTCATTTTTACACTTTTATTTACTCCTGGCTCATCCTTTAATAATGATAAAACACTTTCTTCCCACTTCCACATTTTTATGATTGATTCTTTATGGGACATGTATCATACATGTTATATGATAATTTGTGTCTAACCCCATTATATTCCTACACATCTCTACTTCTAGATGGCTAACAATAGTGTAATTATGTGTGGGTTTTTTGTTTAAATCTGGATATCATAATTGCAAACATATTTTATAAATTATATGAATGCACAGAATGTATAAAAGTACATTTACTCAAATATTATATTTCCCTGGGTAGAGGACATTTTTTTTTTCTCTCTAGGGCTATACCCACAGCATATGGAAGTTCCCAGGCCAGGGGTCAAATCAGAGCTATAGCTACCAGCCAGCGCCACAGCCATAGCAATGTGGGATCTGAGCCTTGTCTGCAACCTAAACTATAGCTCACAGCAATGCCAGATCCTTTAACCCACTGAGTGAGGCCAGGGATTTTAACACATGTCCTCAGGGATACTAGTTAGATACTTTTCTGCTGCACTGCAATGGGAACTCCCAGGGGAACTTTTTCAGGGAAGTTGCATCACAGATTCTGGGGCTGAGTGGGCAGATGGGGAAAAGTCCTGATTTGTCATTGACAGTGAGAATTGACTACCAATGAAGGAAAAATTTCCAGTCTTACTGAAGGAAAAATGATGCACAGAGAGGACAAAGATTAGCTCCTATTGCAGTCTTGGACACTTAATTCAGAGTGCATGGGCTGCTGGGCTTCAGGGGGATTTCAGACAGGCAGAAGGCAGAAATGTTGATTCCATCAGTGCCCTGGATGCTGGGTGACTAGAGTCCCCAGGCAAGTCCCCTCCTCCACTTATTCTTGGGACAGTGCATGTAAGATTCTATGTGCGCCAGCATGTGAAAACTTTTGGAGATGGGAGTCTGAGAAACTGCTCTAAATCCCCAGAGTAAAGCAATTCCTTCCTCACTTCTTTCATTCAATGCAGTCAATTATTATTTATTAAACACATGCCAGGCATTTTGCTGACAGATTGAATAAGGTCTAATCTAATCTTTATAGGAGAGCTTTGCCAATTGACAGAAGCAGGTTATACTACCCTGAAATCTGGGGGTGTTCTTGCAGAGATAATTATAAAGAGAGCTGTGGTTCATCTTTGGTAGAGGTTGAACAATTTTGCAAAGGAACTGTGTCCAAACTTTGATTTGCAGGATACAGGAAGAGTGTTTTAGGCAAAGCCACTGTTAGGGGCATATCAGGCATGCGGTCTGGGGCAGCCAGCGCAGAGGAGACAGACTAGAAGAGTGGATTCTATGTAGTGGACTCTGGTGTGTGTGAAGGAAGGGTGGATGTGATGGTAAATCTGAGGTCTGACCAAGGAGTGACTTGAGCAGCCAAGTAAAATTTATGGATTTCACCTTTTCCTAACAGAGAACAATTAATGAATTTCCAAAGTGGAACTGATGATGGGAGTTGAACTTTTTTGAAAGGTAAAATATGCCATATGATGTTTGGACTGAATAAGGAGATACTGGTTGCAAAACTGTTTATTTAACTCAATTTTTACATGCTTCATTTGGGCCAGGACTAGTTCCTGGGACTAGGGAAACAGCGGTGAACCAAGCCAACAAAACCCTTAATACTTTCAGACAGCTTAGCCTCTGATGAGAAGGCAGACACATCCACCTGGTAAGTAGGAAATACATGGTGTCTGGAATGGTAGGAGACCAGGAGAAAAGGAAATCAAGGGAGGCAGATGGGAGGTGTTTGAGGGCTGTGATTTTCACTTGAGCTGCCATGTAAGGGCTCCCTGAGAAGATGACCTTTATGGAGAGACCTGGAGGAGGTGAGCCACATGGATGTCTGTGGGAGGGCTGCACAGGATGGGAAGCAGTGATGAGCCTACCTTGAGGCAGGGCTATGCCCTATGGACTCCAGACCCCAGGAAGATCATGGTATAACTCAGAGTGTGAGAGGGGAACACATGCACAGGGCCTTGTAGTAACTAAAGAGACTTTGACAGCCACTCTATGGCACAGGGGGCTCCTGAGATTTCAGGTGGAACATCTTTGAGACTTATCAGGTGAGAAGAGTGACCCTATGTTAGGATGTTGGGAAGAGGCCACTAGGATGGGAAGAGACACGTGAGGACTCTCTGGAGATGGCTGAGCTGCCACCAAGCCCAGCCACATGAGAAAGGGAACATGGATAATGCAGGAGGTTGGCCAAAGCTGAGTGCCTACAACGGGGGAAATGACAGAGGCCCTGGGCTGTAGCCAGGAAATGTTTCCATCCCCATATCACTATTGGCTAATTTCTAATTGCAGTTTTACTACTTACTAACATTTGGCCTCAGGCAGTTCTGACTTCCTTTATCCTCAGACTTTCACTTGGCAAAGTGGAGATAATGCCTTACAGAGTTGTGGAATACAAGGAAAGATAATTATAGTGGTGTTAATTGAGCACCTAATATGCACTGTACTGTACGGGCCTCTGGGGTTGCAATAGTAAATAATTAGACTGGTACTCACCCTGAGAGAAAGCATGGCTAAGGAGGGAGATAGACAATGAAAGAAGCCAAAGCACTGAGACAGGAGACAGATGCAGTCCTGTTAGGGCAGATGGTGTGTCAAAAAAAAAAAAAAAGTTTTAGAGAACTGGGGGTTGATTTCCAAAGGCATAACTCTTAAACTTTAAGACTTGGCATGTGAAAAAGTTAGCAAGTCACAGAAGGAGAGAGTGAGAGTCTTCTAGGCAGAAAGAGCCAGAAAATATTTTTTTAAAAGAAAAAAAATTTAAAAAGTGAAATTATAGTCTCTCCAGGGATGCTTCATGGAGTTAAGAAGCCATCAATGAGAAGTGTAAGTTAAAGAGGATCAAGATAATGACACAACAGATAAGCCATGTTTGAGGTTTATCCTCAGAACCATGGAAAGGACTAACATTGCAAAACCCATGGCCAGACCCATGCCAGAGAAAGTTCCCTGGACAGCATTTATACATGGAGGCCGAGCCTGCAGGCAGGAGGTTCCCGGCAGGGTGGGAGAGCCTTGCATGTGGGAATGGAGATTTGCTTATGGAAAAGGTAGAGGAATTCTGTTGATGTTGAGGAGTTAGAATAGACAGGACCAGAAGGATACAAGGGACAAAGGTTAAGGGATGGTTAAGATAAGGTGGAGTTTCTCTCTTGGATGAAAGTTGGCAAGAGACTTTCCAACAGGGGTCAAGAACACAGATGGATTGGGAGTGTGTGGAGGGAAGACAGTGATGCAGGGCATCAGTTTTGGATGTTTGAGACTGAGATGTCACTTAAATTAGCTGGCTTGAGTAGAGTTTATAAAAAATATTATCATGTATTTTGGTAGAAAAGTGGTGGATCGCATGGTCCATCACAGATGTGTAGACTAGGGCAGGGGATGGATGTACCAGGTAACTAACCTGAGTGTGTGTGTGGAAGGAAGGGATGTGCCAGGTAATTCACCTGCGTGTGGGTGTGTGGAAGGATGTACCAGTTAACTCTTCACCTGAGGAGGTGATGATGACCTTGGGGGGAAGGTGGGCTGAGGCAGAAAAGAGACAGCAATAGTATTTCCAGGCAAAAACACCACATGTGAACATAACTACAGATGTCATAGACGGTCTGATTTCTTTTTCACTGCTTGCAACCTAGAGTGTCTTTGAGAAACACCGAGAAAATAAAAATTCTCCTCATATGAGGTTCCTGGGTACCAGAGATAGGGCAAAAGACATGTTGTGGCTCCCTGGTTAGGCTGAAACAGGTGCAGGGTGTGGGAAGACCAAGCCCAGGGGCAGAAAAGGCACTGGACATCTTTTCTGTGTAGCTGGAATCAAGAATGCCCAAAGTGAAGCTGACAGACTCACATGGCAATGATGATGGAAGTGCTTGCCTGTGATGACAGCCGTAAACTCAAATCAGCTCCTAAATGGTCCATTACCAGAGGGCCCCATAAACAGGGGCAGGCAGGGAGATGAGTATCCAATTTCCTTGAGCTCAGCTGCCTGCTTTTCATTAGGCACACTCTAATTTATTTGGGGCCCTGGGCTTGAGTACTTGCTTCACCCCGATTTTTCATGCATCCGTAACATTTCCCTGGTTCCCACCTCACCTCCCTTCCTTTGTCAGCTCCAAATGGGTTCTGCTCTGACCATGTACAGCCTGGAGGCTGATGAATGTATTCAGTCTGATTAATTCCCATAAATGAATTTTAAGTGATTATCCAAGCAAGAAACGCCAGCACCTCCATGGGAACTGACCGCCAGCCTAGGAAAATCTGCCTCTGGTCAAACCTGGAAAAGAACACCAGCCTCTCTCTCTCTCACAATACCAACCTGTGTGCAAGCGAAGACTCTGCCACTCTTACACAATAAGTAAATTAAAAACCACTAAGGAGAAGGACCTCTTCTCTTTGTGGTTGAAAATGCAGGGACTGTGGCTCTCACTATCCCCTAGATTTCCTTCACCACAAAGATCATGTCAAGAGTGTCTAATCCACCTTATTACACCAGAGGAAACTACAGTGAAGCAACTGACCTGACCAGACTTCCAGGAAGAATGCTCAGTTATAGCCCAGAATGAAACAAATTGGTTGGAACTACCCCTGGTCCCATGCCTAACTAACTAAATAGATCAAGGGCAGAGGTTTTGGTAACAGTAGGAATAACATGAGGGCTAAAGAATCATTGCCTAATTTTTATGGACAATTCTTAAATGAACTCAATTTTCTAAAAACATTTATACATTTTTACTTATTTAATTATTTTGCTTTTTACAGCCGCATCCCCAAGGCATATGGAAGTTCCCAGGCTAGGGGTTGAATTGCAGCTGCACCTACCGGCCTACGCCACAGCCACAGCAACTCGGGATCCAAGACGCATCTGTGATTTACACCACAGCTCACTGCAAAGCCAGATTCTTTAGCCCACTGAGCAGAGCTTGGGATGGAACCTGAGTCCCAATGGATCTAGCTGGATTCATTTCCGCTTAGCTACTATAGGAACTCCATAACATTTGTACAATTTTTTAAAGTTACTTTCCATTTACACTGGTAACCATTAGTTTCTTCTCTATATCTGTGAGTCTGCTTCTTTTTTGTTCTATTCATTCTTTTGTTGTAATTTTTAGACTCCACATATGGATGATCTCAAACAGTATTTGTCGTTGCCTGATTTACTTCACTTAGCGTAATTCTCTCTAAGTCTATCCATATTGCTGCAAATGGCAAAATTCCATTCTTTTTATGGCTGAGTAGTATTCCATAGTATATATGTTCCACTTCCACTTCTTTATTCATTCCTGTTCATAGACAATTAGGTTCCTTCCATGTCTTGCCTGCTATAAACATTGGGATTCACTTTTCAAATTAGTGTTTTTATTTTTTTGGATATATACCCAGAAGTGTTTTTGTTTTTGTTTTTGTTTTTGTTTCTTTTTTTCTAGGGCTGTGGCACATGGAGGTTCCCAGGCTAGGGGTTTAATCGGAGCTGTAGCTGCCAGCATATGCCAGAGCCACAGCAACGCCAGGTCCGAGCCGCATCTGTGATCTACACCACAGCTCACGGCAATGCTGGATCCTTAACCCACTGAGCAAGGCCAGGGATCGAACCCACAACCTCATGGTTCCTAGTCAGATTCGTTAACCACTGAGCCAAGATGGGAATTCCCCAGAAGTGTTTTAAAACTGAATTTAGAAAGATACAATAAAAGTAAATTATCCAAGATCATAAGTAGAGCCAGAGTTTGATTTTTTGGTATGGAGCTACAGAAGTTGTTTATAAATTTTGGAGATTAATCCCTTGTCAGTCGATTCACTTGCAAAGATTTTCTCCCATTCTGTGGGTTGTCTTTTTGTGTTGTTTAGGGTTTCCTTTGCTGTGCAGAAACTTTGAAGTTTGATTAGATCCCATTTGTTTATTTTTCTTTTTCTGAGATGTTGCTGTCATTTATATCAGAGAGTGTTTGGCCTGTGTTTTCCTCTAGGAGTTTGATAGTGTCTGGTCTTATATCTAAGTCTTTAATCCATTTTGAGTTTATTTTTGTGTATGGTGTTAGGGAGTGTTCTAATTTTAGAGCCAGAGTTTGAAAGCAGGTCTTCTAAGTGTGGTGTATGGACACTCAAGCAGGTTTTTGTCCCTTTATCAGCAGTTTTCTTAACATTAGCCAAAAGAGGCTAGAAGGTGGAAGTTCTGATTCCCAAGCCAGCAGGCTTGTCTATTAATTCAGACTACGTCAGCAAGTTTAAAAAACTTCAAAGTAAAGGATCACAAGCCACACTGAAAAGCTGATCCAGTGTGGCAGAAATATGCCCCTTATGTGTTCACAGAAATCTATGTGACTATGATCGATTAAAGATGGCTGCAGACTCTATTATTGCCTTTTTTTTTTTTGAGCCCCACCTCCTGCATATGGAAGTTCTCATGCAGGCTGGGTGTCAAATCTGAGCTACAGCTGCCAGCCTACACCACAGCCACAGCAACAAGGATCTGAGCTGTATTTGCAACCTACATTACAGCTCATAGTGATGCCAGATTCTTAACCTACTGAGCGAGGCCAGGGATTGAATCCAGGTCCTCATGGATGCTAGCTGGGTTCGTTAACTGCTGAGCCATGAAGGGAACTCTTGGCTATAGACTCTTTATTGCTGTTTCCATTGAAAGGGGTGTTATGGTCACTTCCCATTTGAATTGAGGCCATTGAACAATGACTGTTTTTCTTTTTATTTATTTATTTATTGATCCACAGTTCTAGGAATTTGAACACATAGATTTTTGTAACTACCATCATAATCAGGATTCAGACTGCTCCATCCCTAAAAACCTCCCTCCTACTCCCTTTTGAAGTCACCTATTCCCTTTCTGACAGGTGAAAACCCAATTCCAGTGAGTGGGGTTTTCCCCAACTCACTCGTCCAAATAGCACCCTGAGGACAGCTGAGAGTTCCTACAGTTCAACCCAGTTCTGACACTACCCACCTGGAGCTAAGCTCAGATTCCACAGCTGAAGGGCTCAGCCCTCCATGATCACACTCCACCTCAGACACCAATTTTGTAACTGCAATTCTGACCAACTGGTCATGAATCAGAGGGTCCAATGACCCCCTCGCTATGTTTGATTAATCTGCTCAAGTGGATCTCAGAACCCAGGAAGACTTTTTACTCACTAGTTCATCCATTTATTACAAAGATTATTGAAGGATACAAATTAATTATCAGGTGAAAAGATTTGGAAAGTTCTTTCAGCTATAAAAGGAGGCCATGCATGCCTTTTCGAAAGAGCCATCTTGATGGTAAAACATGCGGGAAGCACACATGTGACCTGTGAGATTTTAGTCTTTGAGATGCAAGTAATTCATCTTGAAACTGGTTTCCAGTGACTTTTCGTGTGGTGCCCTCCAGCTTAGTTCCAGGTATCAATCAGCCTTAAGGGTTGATCCCTTTGCTGTGTCTGATTCTCTTTGCTTAATTCATCTTCATCCAGGGAATGTTGTGGTGGCCTGAGAAAATGAACTCATTGCTTCAGGACCAAATATAGCCGGAAAGCCAGAACGCCCCCCAGTGGTTGGTCTCCTCCCAATTCTGGGCAATGTGCAGAACCATCTACCTCCCTTCAGTTGATGCTGCCGGGACAGGGAGGGAAGGAGCGAACACGTGAGAGGTCAGTCTGCCCATGGTGCCTCTGCCTGGGCTCAGGTTCTATGCAGCCACTCTCCAGCGGTGTGGCTTTGGAGAAGTGATTTCTGAATGCAATTGTCCCTGCCATACAATGCGAGCAATGATTGTTTCAATCTCACAAGGTTTTGGCAAAGTGAACTACTAAATACAGAGCACTTAGAAAAATCTCTGGCAAATGGTAGACATTAGCTTTTTCTCATCGGACCCTCAAAATGACACTAAAAAATAGGCACTCCTAGCCTGGGAACCTCCATATGCCGCGGGAGCGGCCCTCAAAAAGGCAAAAAGACAAAAAAAAAAAAAAAAGGCACTGCAGTAGGTAAACTGAAGACCAGAGGGGCAAAGTCATTTTTTTTTCCCACATCACACTTTCACTAAGAAGTACTTGTAGTATTCAAGCCCTGGTGATCTGCACTTAAAGCTCGAGCATTTCCACTTTCCCATAACACCATTTGCATTCAATAAAATGCCTGTGTATGCAGCCATGTGCTTGGAAAAAGCCAAGCTACAGGGTCCAGGCACTCCACTTGGAAATTCTTCAAGAGTGAAAATGTTAAAAAATAAGGAATATGTCCACTAGAACCCAGACAGGTGTGAGGGACAGCAAATCTTGGGGCAGGGCAAAGCCACAGAAAATAATGTCCTAACACATTTTCTAACTATCAGGGAGCAGAATAATATAAACATTTAATTGCTAATGAGAAGGATTTTAAAACCATTGGAGTATTACATGGGATTCAATGTAACGCAGGCAAAATGGGAGTAATGCTCTCTCAACTTTTCAAAGTGAGGTAGAAATTAAATTGTACATTGTTTCATAATTAAAGACTTTTAGGACCAGTGCAGATAGTAGTGCTCATCCCTGAATTATATTAATGTACTACCTGTGTGTGAAAGACAGTTTTAGCTGTAGTAAATCATCAAGTCATAACAATCTAATAACTTTTTTTGATGGATGAGGTCTTCAAATTAAACGCAGACCCACACTGAATTAAAAATCATCTAAGAGAAAATTTATTAGCTAACTAGCTAATGTTAGGTAGAAGGGGGTGTGACATAACGGGGAGTAAGTATTTACTCAACATTCCAGGCTCTGTTGTAGGTATTTTAGACATATTACTTTACTTACTTCTCACAACAGCCCAATAAGGCCTAATTTATTAACTTGGTTGAGAATACTGAGGATTGAGAACCTAACTAGAGCCAGAACTATGATTGTGGAAGAAGTTCACACACGCTTGTCCTTCCTAATCTTTCTTTTCTTTTTTTCTTTTTTGGTTGCACCCATGGCATAGGCATATGAAATTTCCCAGGCCAGGGATTGAATCTGAGCAGCAGCTCTGACCTATGCCACAGCTGTGGAAGCACCAAATCCTTTAACCCACTTACCTGGGCTGAGGATCGAACCTGCACCTCCACAGCCACCTGAGCAGCTACAGTTCGATTTTTAACCCATTGAATTCCAGTGGGAACTGTGCTACCCTCTTTCTTTTTTCTTGCCTTCTCTCTTCCCCCATGCTATTCTCTCCTTCCTTCTTTTCTTTCTTTCCACCTTCCTCCCTTAATTTAACCAACATTCACTGGAAATTGATTATATACTAGGTCTTGAGTTAGTTGCTAGGGGTTGAATGGGGAAGTTGGAACCTCCCTGGATTCTTCCAGTGGAGCAGACTCTAAAGTTGAGGAGAGGAACATAAATTATGACATCTGCAAATGTACAGTGACACAGGGAAGAAGTGCCATGAAAGAAGAAATGTGATTTATTCAGAAAGGCATGTGTATCTAAAAAGTACATTCTTAGAAGATGGTATTTTGGCTGATATCTAAAAGGTGAACAATTTACCAGGAAAAGGGGTGGATATGTGAGGGCTTGACATATATTTTAGATGATTGAATAGCAGATGCAAAGGCCTAGTGGCCTAAGCAGGTGAGAGAGGACAGCATGAAAAAAAGCCCAGAAAAGGAACTGTTAGGCTGGGAACAGTGAGCTATGGGAAGCCCTGCAAGGTGAGGCTGAACTAGGTATGAGGTCACACTGAGGTAGCTGTTTTCAAAATTTCCTTTTGTTACCAGACTAAGTAATTTATATTTATTTTTAATAAGAATAGAGGATCAATAATATTGCGGCATTTTGAAAAACTGACTGTGACTGAAATAAAAAGAAATAGATAATTTTGGAAGAAGGGAGAGATGAAGAAAATGTATGGGGAGCTAACAAAAAGAAAAAGGCAATTGCCATGATCTGAACAAGAATTTGGTGACCACAGAAATAAAAGGGTGGAAGTTAGTGAAGTTGAAGGGGAAACACTTAAAACATTATCCAGATTTTTGTGAATTCCATATTCCTCAGTACTTACACAGATTAAATATTTCAGCATTTCTCTTCTCAATGCTGAGAATAAACTCCCCTTTTTAGTTAGGGTAGGTGGTTCTTGAGGTTCTCAGTCAATGTCCTCTAAAACCCTATCCAGTCCCCAAACTCCAGGAGATGGGGAAGACACAAAACAAAGTCTGTAAGAACATAACTGTGGTGACCATCTATTATGACAGAGAAGTAGTAGTAAGTAACTTAGATTGTGAATGAAAGACCTGGCTGTTATCCTAAGATCTCCAGCAAGTCATTTACTTTGGGTCTCCATGTTCTCTTATGTAAAACCAGAAGTTTCCAACTTTTAGAATTATTTTAAAAATAGAAGGTTTCTTGTTAAAAAAAAAAGCTGCATGTAAATTCAACTTTTGGGAGGATAGAACAATGCATATACCCTATTTCTCTCATTAAGTCCAACTAAAGTCTCTAATTTTTACATATAAAACAAATAACAATTCTGAAAGATGAAGAAAGGAAGGAAGACTAGCCAGGAACTTTGGAACCTAAAGAATAACATACAAGTGAATTTCCTGGCATTTCCTTTTATTTCAAATATCCCAGGCTCAGTATTGGAGGTCCCAAAAACATGACAACACCAGTAGTTGCAGATTAAACATCCACAAAAAAAGCATCCTCTACTTAGCCAAAGGACAGGAAAAGTAGCAGCCTAGTAAGACAAAACTTTTAGAAAATAACACTCTACTAAAACCAAACACCTAGGAAAAACATTAGTGACACTTCCTTATGCCAGGAAAGTCTGAGTGGGGATCTCAGATCTCCATTTTTACTGGCATGGAACAAGACCTGCATGCCTCTGGTGTCTGTGTAAAACACGGAGGGAACCTGGACTTTCACTCCCAATCAGTAATAAGACATCCTTTCTCCTCTGTCTGGAGGGTGTCAGCAGAGACCTAGTGAAGAGCTATTACTTTTATTCATACTTGTATCTAAGGAGGCTACTAGAAAGTCAGAGCAAACATCCATCCCTGCCCTCAAATATCAATAGTCAGAATATGGAATGTGGGATTTTACCCACACCTTGCAGTTACAATGTGGCATCTCATCTTTCCTTGCTAGATCAGTGCCAAAAGAAATTAGGCAAGCATACCATTTAAATTATACTCAGGTTTGTGACCAAATGGCAGAGCAGGAAGACCCTGAGCTGACCTCCTCCCATGGACACACCAAACTTGCAACTATTTATGGAACAACTATAGATGAGAACAACTGGAAAATGAGCAGAAAAGATTTTCCACACTTAAGATATAAATAAGAAACCATAGCAGGACAGGTAGGAGGGGCAAAAACACAGTACAGTCAAGATCCACAACTTTGAGGAGTAGAATCACAACCAAGGACATTTTTCCCAAGGAGAGAGGGGTCCAAGCCCCACATCAGAGTGGGCTCCGCAGCCTGAGGGTCCCACACTGGGAAGATAAGCCCCTAGAATATATGGATTTCAAGAATGGTGGGACGTGCATACAGGAGACCCGAGGGACTGCAGGAAATAGAGATTCTGCTCTTAAAGGGTGTGCCCTAAATCTCTCATGCTTTGAGACTCAGCACAGAGGCATTAATTTGAAAAGAGGCTGGGTCAGACCACTTGTTGATCTTAGAGAACTTCCCAGAGAGGCTGGAGGAAATTGAGACTCCCCTGGGAACTGTGCCAACAGCCTTTTTGGGAAGGTTGTTGTACCACAAGGACACTGGTTCTGGAAAGCATCATTTTGGAGTTCTTCCTCTAGCCTATTAGATTCAAGGGTTTACTTGACCACCAGCAAATTGCATTCAGCCCTGGGTAACAAGCCAAAATTTGTAATAGTTTCACACAATTTTATTCCAACTAAGAAAAAAAAAATCCAACTAATAGTAAAGATAGTCATCTAATTGCTATGGGCAAAAGTGACAAAGAAAGGGAAGGGGGCAAAGAAAGAAGATAGGAACAAAAAATAATTACAGTAACAACTTCAAAACAATTAACAAATTGGCCATAAATACATATCTATCAAGAATTAGTTTAGAAGTTCCCACATGGCTCAGCAGGTTAAGAACCCAACTAGTATCCATGAAGATGTAGGTTTGATTCCTGGCCTTGCTTAATGAGTTAAGGATCTGGTGTTGCCACAAGCTGTTGTGTAGGCTGCAGACATGGCTCAGATATGATGTTGCTTTGGCTGTGGTGTAGGCTGGCAGCTATAGCTCTGATTCAGCCCCTAGCCTGGGAACTTCCATATGCCATGGGTGTGGCCTGAAAAAGAAAAGAAAACAAAACAAAACAAAAAACAAAGAATTCATTTAAATGGAAATGTATTAAATGCTCCAATCCAAATACCTAAAGTAGGTGAATAAATTAAAAAAAAAAAGATCTATATATACTGCTACAAGAAATCCATTTCTCATCTAAATACACACAGAGACAGAAAGTGAACTGATGAAAAAAGGTATTCCATGCAAATGGAAATTAAAAGAAAGCTGAGGTAGCAACACTTATGCCAGAAAAAAATAGACTTTAAACCAAAGACTAGAGACAAAGAAGGACATTACATAATGATCAAGGGATCAATCCAACAAGATATAACAATTTTGGGTATGTATGAACCAAACACAGAAAACTAAATACAGAAAGAAAATATTAACAAATGTTAAGGAAGAAAGTGATGGTAAGACAACAACAGTAGGGGACTTTAATTACGCCACACTTACATAAATAGATCACCCAGACCAAAAAATCCATACACACACACACACACACACACATCCCATCCAAAAGCAACAGAATGTACACTATTTTCAAGTTCATATGCAACATTATCCAGGATAAATGACGTACCAGGCTACAAAATAAGACTCAATAAATTTAAGAAGATTGAAATCATGTCTCATGTTGAGCATATTTTCTGACTGTATTATGAGACTAAAAATCAACTACAAGAAAAATCTGCAAAATACAAATATATGGAGGCTAAACCAAATGCTACTGAACAACTGATGTGTCACTAAAGTAACTGAAGAAGAAATTTTAAAAATGCTTGCAGACAAACAGAATTGGAAACAGAAATCGAAAATCTATGGAAGTCAGCAAAGTAGTTCTAAGGGAGAAATTTACAAGCATACAAACCTAACATAGAAAACAAGAAAAATCTCAGATACATAACCTTTCCCCTAAAAGGACTAGGAAAATAATAATAAATAATACCCCAAGATTAGTAGAAGGAAGGCTATATAAAGATCAATGCAGAAATAATGAATTAGAGACAGAAAAACATAGAAAATAATCAATGAAACTAAGGGCTAGCTCTTCAAAAGATTTAAAAAAAAAATGATACTCCTTTAGCCAGACTCATTAAAAAAAAAAAAAAAAGACAGATCCAAATAAATGGAGTCAGAAATGAAAGGGAAGAAGTTACAACTAATGCTAGAGAAATACAAAGGATCATAAGTGATCACTATGGGCAATTACACAATGACATGGACAACCTAGAATAAATGGAGGCATTCCTAGTAACATACTTTCTCCTATGACTGAATCACTAAGAAATAGAAAATATAAGCAGATTATTAGTAATGAATTTGAATCAGTCATAAATAAAAACTCCCATCAAATAAATAAATGTCCAGGACCAGGTGGCTTCACAGGTAAATTATACCAAGCATTTAGAAATGATTTAATGCCAATCCTTCTCAAATTATCCCAAAGAATTCAAGAATAAGGAATGCTTATGAACTCATTCTACGAGGCCAATATTTACCCGAATACTAAAACCAAAGACACCACAAGAAAATGAAAATTACATGCCAATATCCTGATGAATATAGATGCAGAAATCCTCAACAAAATATTAGCAAGCCAAATTCAACAATACATAATCAGGATCATACACCGTGATCAAATGGGATTTATTCCAGATTTGTAAGCTCAGTTCAATTTCCATAAATCAATATGACATACCACATTTAAAAAAATGGAAGATAAAATTTACATGATCATCTCAGTAAGTGCTGAAAAAGCATTTGACAAATTTTAGCATCTGCTGATGACAAAACTATCATCAAATTTTGATATAGAGGGACTATACCTTAACAAAATAAATCCATTTATGACAAACCCACAGCTAATGCTATACTCAATGGTAAAAAGTTGAAGGCTTTTCCTCTAAAACTGGGAACAAGACAAGGACACCCACCCTGGCCACTTCTATTTAACATAGTGTTGGAAGTTGTAGCCACAGCAAGCAGAGAAACAAAAGAAATAAAATGCATCCAAATTGGAAAGGAAGAAGTAAAACGGTCACTATTTGTAGATGACATGATACTATATATAGAAAATCCTTAAGTTTTCACCAAAAAAGCTATTAGAATCAATTATTAATTCAGTAAATTTGTGGGATACACAATTAATCTAAAGAAATCTGTTGCTTTTCTATAGACTAATAATAAATTATTGAAAAAAGCAAATAAATATTGCTTAAAAATACTGTACTATGTAAAATTAAAGCTATTTCTTATGCCTTGAATTATTGAACAAATATGAAATCCAGAGCCTGTGAGACAATCTCTGCAGTCTCAGGCTGAGCATGATATTGAGGATGAGACTACTAGTCTTTCTTCTAAGAAACCCCTTATATAGGCCCATGTGGTCCTTTATAATTTTGTACAAATGTAACCTAGGTCAAGATCATCCTTATAGATTTGGGTCCCGCAGTTATAGGTCCATGTTCTCTCTAGGAACACCATGTAGCTTGCTAGCATCTTTGACCCTATGGTATATGCACACGACATGCTAGTTCTGTATTGTCTCCTGCAGGAAGAAAATTGCATTCAATGTACAATTGTCTTCTAAATTTAAGGGAGACTACCATTCAGTATTTCCCCCATGAGTATCACAAACTTCATTGCACAAGTTCACAGTACCTTGCTTATTAAACAAACTGCTGTGTGTTTAGAATATTTGAAGGGTATACGTATGTGCGTGTTTGTGCCTGTCTATGTGTATGTGTAATCCCCTAAAATATGCATATATGTGTGTCTATATACACATACACATACATTTATGTGTAAATGTAGGCATGTGTGTGTGTATATATTCTTTATATTCTTAAGATATTTTAGATTCTGGAAGCAAATGAAATAAATCCTTTCCCTGGCCCAGTTTTGTTTGTTTTGCTTCCTTCTGATGTGTTTTCTCAAATCCATTTCATCTACTTCCATTACTTTCTGGAGATGGACTTGTTGCAAAGGGTGAAAGACGCAAACAAGTGTACACACGAAGAGCAGGCAATTCTTCCCTGCTCCACACATAATTAAAAACATAATACATTTTCTGTCCTGTAGCACTGTCAACTTTTCTCCAGTTGTATTTAATCCTGTGACCTTGAAAGGCTTTAGTCCTAATAGAAAAAAAGGAGGAGGAATGTAGTGTTTGAATCTTTCCAGCCAAAATTCTGAAAGCAGATTAATCTTTTCAATCTCTGAAGAGGCGAAGGATCCTTGGCTGCCCCAAAAATGCTCAGAAATGAATTTCTTTGATGGGGCAGAGCCTGGGCCTTTACAGTAGTGACTGACAATAAGAAAAGAAAGGAATCTTGTGGTAAATGTATGGAAGAATGGTTCAAACTCTTGGAAAGATAGACAAACAGGGTAGAAAATGTGTCCCTTGGCCTGAATAGCTCAGCATGAACCAGGGTATCTGTCTAGAATGTTTAACAGATATTTTGCAATTTGTAGTTTGACAGAAACTCATTCAAATGTTTTCCTATTAAATGCATTCTTAATGCTGAGAAAAGAAAAGTTAGGAAGAAAAAAATCACCCCAAATTTTGCCCTCGAAACAATATGTATTAACATACAAGGCTATTTCTTTTCAATATTTCTCTCCATGTGTTTTTTATGTGATCAGCCTTCGTGCCCTAGTTTATAGCCAGTTCTTCCCCACTTACTCAAGTAACAGCACTTCCTCTGTATTATCAGAAGTCATGGGACTACAAATCTTGAGTTTGAATCTGTGTTTTCTCATCTGCTTTTTGCCTGACCTTGGACAAGATTTAACTGATTTAAATTTTGATTTTCCCATTTTATAATGGAAGCATAAATAATACCTTATAGGATTATTGGGATGATCAAATGGTAAAATACATAAATGTGTACATAATAGGCTTATAATAATTCCCAGTATGTAGTTAGTGAAAAATTTGTTAAATACAGTAGTGCCATTGTTTGATACAACCTTTTTAGTTTATCCCATGTGTAACATTTTAGTTAATCGTCACTATTTTTAGACTTTTAAATCATATCAAACCTTGACCTTTAAAAACTATTGTTAAAATATTATGTATCACTTCACCTGTGGGTTTTTTTATTACTTCCTCAGGATAGTCCCCTGAAGTGGAAGATAGAAGTTATTCTCTTTTTAATTTATCTCAATAATAAGAATTTTGCTACCTTAAGGAGTTTATCAAGCAATTCCTTGCATCAAAAATATATAAGCATATACCTCTCAAATGCACTCACAAAGATGAAATATTTTTGGAGTACCCACTGCGGTGCAGCCATTTAAGGATCCTGAGTTGTCTGTGCACCAGAGTGGATTCCATCCTTGCCCTGCACAGTGGGTTAAGGATCCAGTGTTGTGGCATAGGTTGAGCTGCAGCTTGTCTCAGATTCAGTCCCTGACCTGAGGAACTTCCATATGCCATGGGTGTGGCGAAAAAAAAAAGGATGAAATACTTTATTCCTCTCAATTCAATACCTCTTTATCATTGGAAATGGGTTATTATTTTCATTATTCTAATTCAATAATATTTTATCTCTTGTTACTTACACATCATCAAATCCCTTATGCATTTCTGAATTATTCTTTCTCAAACGCTGTCATCAATATTGAATATTCAATTTGTAGACTGATTACCATTCTATACTTATACCTTGTAGTAATAATAAGTACTACCTGATCAGTACTTCATGAACCTCTTTTTTCGTTTTTGTTTTTTTTTTCCCTAGGTAGAAAGAACAAATGTTGACATATCTATTTTTGCCTAGATATTATTCACTTGTACTGGACTGGCAGTGTATATAAACAGCATCATAAGGTGTTAATTATACTTAGCTGAGCTACCAAAAAATTTATTATAAAATCTGTCCAAGTGCCAAAGCTGAACTTGTGCTAGCATACCAGAACACTTCAACAAGGAGTGCGGGCTCTTCAAATTGTTCATTTAAACTTTAAAGGCAGGAGATTCCAAATTTCCTATGCTGTTTCTTTTACTTTTAGAATGATTGCCGTGACATCCTTTTGCTTCCCACCTCTGTGAATTGGTCATGCCACTTCCTCTGCCTGAACTTTCTTCTCAACAAAATCCTGCTCCTTGTCCAAAACCCAGATCCAACAGGTCCTTCCCTATGTAGATTCCAGCTGCCTCTCCAAGCAGAGACAAGAGGTACAGGCCATTCTGCCACTGTATACACACATGCAAAGCACTTGCACAGTCTTGAAATAATTTAGATTGGCATTCTCTCTGTTATACTGAGATGCTTGAAACCAGAAACTGTATCATTAATCTATGTATTCCTCATATTTGGCTTTGAAAAGAATGTTCTGTAAATATTTATATGGCTTCATTTAGAATTAGGGTAACTGTATTGTCTTTCTCCAAGAATTTGGCAATATATGGAGTCTATATTTTGAGCTACATTTGAGCTGCATTTCTTCATTTTCTCTAAGATTAGTTTCTGTCCTTGCTTTCATCCCTCCTGTTACCATCCAAGGTAAGTCAGCATGTTCTCATGCTGTATTTACCCACTGTTCCCCACTGGTTGCTAGTAGATCTGTGTAATTTTTGCATTTGTTTAGTGGTTGTTATTAGGTATAGCTCAGCATCATGTGGAGGCTCTGTACTATTCAGGGGTAGATAGTGGCAAGTAAACTGAAAGCCCAGTAGAAAACAGCATTATAAGATTTCTGCAGCTGAGCTGAGGTCTAATATATCATTGGCCATATCTATCCCTGTATATGCTTATAGCACTCTTGTCAATTGTCATACAGTATGATTTATTTGATCATGATGAGAGAGTTTTGGAGGAAGAGTTAGAAGCATGAGGAAATGGAAGAATATAACATAACATGCATATAGAGAGCAGTTTTAAAATTACATTTGTCTATCTTTTTAGTTAGGCTAGATGCAACCATGAAGTTTCCATTATTCTACCAGAAATTATGTTCCTAATTAAAACTCCCATGCTATTGAAAACCTAAAATAATCTCTTTGGCTTTACAAGTCCCCAGGAGACATGCCTGTGCAAAGGATATGCTGAGAGAGGTAATGGTTTGTTGAATGACTGACTGAATGATCCAGTAAATTATTGCACAGCAATCAACTGTGCATAAATATGATGCAATTTTATTACTACCTCTGTTATTACACATTTAGCATGACATTTTTGCTTCAGAGCAGATACTCAATGTTTTTCTCTAAATAATGAAATCTTTTGACTTTGTATTTGTGCACCATTAGAAGGAAGTCTCCATGAAGCCAGAAACCTGTTTGTTAGCTTGTTTCCTGGGAAGCATCTATTAAATGACAGACACATAGTGGGAAGTCAATTACTTATTGAATGAGTAGATACTTAGATTCAAAAAGGAAACTGGACTCTGATATAGGACAACAATGGATTCATCAGCAGAGGAATTGTGCTTGATTTACTTGCTCGGGTATTTCATGGCTGCCAGCCTGTTACCTTCCCAATCAGATTGATGGTGCAATCTAAATTTGCACTGAAGACACTGAAATGGCCAGATTGATTATTCAGTGGTCGTTTATAGGCTAAATTGACAGAAACATAGGCATTGAATCCCTCTATCGATTGCTTTTTATTTATTTAATTGGGATAGGTTTCTTTTGAAGCCATTAGATGAGTATTTCATTATGTGAAGATTCCTTTTGGCCTAAACTACTGGAGTCATTGATTATATCAGTCAAGTTTCAGCCAGAGAAGAACCAGGAAAGCAGATGTCTGAAAGGAAGATCACAGGTAAGCTCACATCTGCAAGCTCAGGATGAAGCTGTTACCCACAAGAAGTCAGGCAGAAAGAGCAGGAGCAGGACTAGATCCCTGTGGACATGTGAAAAAGCCAGCACTCTTGGGTGGAATCTCTTCTTTTCCCCTGGGAAGCAATAGCCTTGCTTTGACACCTGCCAACAGATTCAGTCAAGCCCACCCATCATCGACTTAGAGTGAACTCATTAGGGGCTTTAATGACATCTGCAAAATCCAAGCACAATAACATCTAGATTAGCATATAATTAAATTACTAAGGACTGTAGTCAAGACAAACTGAAACAGCAAAAAAGCCTTCCCACCTTTCGCTACAAGGCCTGAGACTTCCCTCCTCCACCAAGAACTGGAGGAGCCCTGGCTAGGGACACAGGGAAGAAGGATTTGCCTCATAAAAAAGTGCTCTCTGATTGGGTAAAGAAGACGTGGTGCATATATGCAATGGAGTATTACTCAGCCATAGCAAAGCATGAAATAATGACATTTGCAGCAACATGGATAGACCTAGAAATTAAATCATACTAAGTGAAATAAGTCAGAGAAATATAAATACCATATGAGATCACTAATATGTGGAATCTAATAAAAAGTATACAATAGAACTTACAAAACAGAAACAAACTCAAAGATTTCAAAACAAACTTATGTTTACCCAAGGGGAAATGTGTAGGGCAGGATAAATCAAGGGTTTGGGGTTGATATACACATACCACCAGATTTAAAAACAGATGGGTAACAAGGACCTACCATAGAGCACAGGGAAATCTACTCAAAACTGTGTTAACAACCTACATGGGAAAATAATCTGAAAAGGAGTGGATATTTTTAGATATATGACATTTACTTTGCTGTATACCTGAATTAACACAATTTTATACGTCAACTATATTCCGATAAAATTTTAAAAAATAAAATGCAAAACAAAAAAGAGAGAAAAGTTCTCTCTGTTCTACATAGGGAGGGGTCATCCTACAAGAGTAAGCTCCTAGCCTGGCAAGTGTCCCCACAGACTGGAGAATTCCTTCCTCCACTAGAAGAAAGAGGGGACTCAGCCCAAGGAGGAGTTTTCTGTCCCATAAAGTAGGGGTCTCAGCTTTTCCTGGAGTGACCAGTGGGAGTCTCAAGTTTATCCCAAAATTTATATGGAAAGGTATAGGCCCTAGAATAGCTAAAATTATCAAATGAGTAAGTGGGAAGGACCATCTATCCAGTATTAATGCTCTACAGATACAATTTGCTGTTAGTGGAGGATCAAGAGTTTGCTATTAGTAGACAGAGGGCTGCACAAATCAATGGAATGGAATGAAGACCCAAGGAATAAACCTAAACATATGTGCTCAACTCATATTGGCAAAGATGCAAAAGCATATTGCCAATTCAACAAAGTGGGTATATCATTTTTAAGAAATGGTGCTGAAATAATTGGACACACCTACACATACCTCCATCTAAACCTCACACCTTAAAAAAAAAGACTCAAAATGGATCATAGACAAATATTAAACTTATTAGCATAAAAATTTTAGAAAAAAAAATAAGAGAATATCTTTGGGATCTAAGTCTAGGGAAAGCACTATGCATAAACGAAGATAAATTGATAAATTAGACTTCATCAATATATTATAAAAAGCTTTTGGTATCTATATATCTATCTTAAAAAGATGAAAATATAAGCTGAAAACTGAGAAAGAATATTTGTATACAGCATATCTGACAAAGGATTGACAAAGGATTATCTATCTAGAATAGATAAAGAATACAAAACTGAACAGTAAAGTTAGTCTGATTAGAAAATGAACCAAAGGCATGAAAAAAACAATTCCAGAAAAAGGATATCCAGTTGTGGAATAAGCATGAGAAAAGATGTTCAACTATGTTACCTATCAGAGAAATCAAATTAAAGCCATGAGGAGATAGCAATACATGAAACAAAATTTTTAGAAAAATAGTGAAAATACTGGGAGTTCACATCATGGCTCAGCAGTAATGAACCCACCTAATATCCATGAGGATTTGGGTTTGAACTCTGGTCTTGCTCAGTGCATTAAGGATCCAGCATTGCTGTGAGCTGTGGTGTAGGTTGCAGATGCAGCTCAGATCCCGAGCTGCTGTGGCTGTGGTATAGGCCAGCACCTACAGTTCTGATTCAACCCCTAGCCTGGGAAATTCCATATGCCATGGCTGCAGTCCTAAAAGACAAAAAAGAAAAAAAATTAGTGAAAATACCAAATTCTGATAGTATTCAGAAAAACCATACCACTCATATGTTGCTGGTGGCCATATAAAATGATACAGTCACTAAAGCACTTTTGTCAATTTCTTACAATCTAATCATGCAACTACCATATTATAGTTACATTCATTAGAGCACCAAACCAAAAACAACACCCAAATCCTTTACCATGAGTGAAAAAACAAAGTGCTGTATCTATATCATGGAATGCTACTCTGAAATTAAATAATGAATCTTCAATAGACAAGGCTGCCCAGGGAACTGTGTCCAATCTCTTGGAGTAGAACATGATGGAAGACAGTATGAGAAAGAGAATGTATATATATATATATGACTGAGTCACTTTGCTGTACAGCAGAAACTGACACAACGCTGTAAATCAACTATACACTAATAAAAAAAATGTACAAGACAACCTGCATGGATCTGCAGGTCATTATGTGGAACGAATAAAAGCCAATCTTCAAAGGTTACACACTGCATGAATCCATTCATATGTGTCCTCAGAATGACAAACTTAGAGAACAGATTAGTAGTCTTCAGGGCTGGTGGCTGTAAAGGGCTGTGTTGAGTATCCTGGTGCTGATGAGACTGTGTCTTGACTGTATCTGTATCCACATCCTGGTTGTGATGCCCTAGAGTAATTTTGCAAGATGTAACCATTAGCAGAAAGTGTGTAATGAATACAGGGCCACCCTACATATTATTTCACACAACTGCTATCAATCTACAGTTGTCTCTAAAAAGTTTAATGAAAAAGCAGTCACATGAATCAAATGCTTTAATTTATTCCCCTCAGTTTCAACCTCTTGAGGCATATAATAAATCTGAGTCATGGTTATAAACACTTTTTCATGGTATTAGTTCCAATATTCATCAACCACATATTTTGATTCGCTAACATTTATTAAGCTAATATATATCCAGTGTTTTCATGTATACTACTCCTCTGATTCTCACTGAATCCCTGTGATTTACGTAATATGTTCCTTATGTTCAAAGTGAGAATAATACATACTTCACATTAGGAAACATTCTAGAGGCCATTAGGTGAGATCATGCATCTAAATAACATCAAAAACAATGAATCTAAGTTATTTTTTGCATATATATATATAAAACAAAAATAATACATTTATATACATATGACTGAATCATTTTGCTGTACAGCAGAAATTGACACAATACTATATATATATATATATATATATATATATATATATGGAGAGAGACAGAGAGAGACAGAGAGAGACAGAGAGAGAAAAGAAAGGAAAAGAATCCATTACTATAAATAAAAGAAAATACAAAAGAACTTATTTATATAACAGAAACAAACTCACAGATTTCAAAACCAAATCTTGTGGTTACCTTAGATGAAACCATGGTGGGGAGGGAAGAATTGGGAGGCTAAGAATAACATATACACACCATAAAATAGTGTAATTTATGAGAACCTATCATTTAGCATAGGAAAATCTATTCAATAGTTTCTAACAACCTGTATGGGAAAAAGAATGGATATATTTATATGTATGATTGATTCACTTGCTATTCACCTGACACTAATACAACATTGCAAATCAACTATACTCCAATGAAATTAAACAAATAAAAAAGGAAAGGAAGAGGATTCCAGTTGTGGCTCAGCAGGTTAGGAATCCAACTAGTGTCTATGAGGATGAGAATTCAATTCTTGGCCTTGCTGAGTGCGTTAAAGGATCCAGCGTTGTTATGAGCTGCTGTGTAGGTCACAGAAGTGGCTCCAATCTGGTGTTGCTGTAGTGGCTGTGATATAGGTGGGCAGCTGCAGCTCTGATTAGACCCCTAGCCCGGGAACTTCCATATGCTGTGTGTGCAGCACTATTAAAAATAAAATAAAATAAAATAAAAAGGAGAGAGAGATAGAATCCATTATAATGCATATGTGAAACCAATGTTATTATTATTATAATATTTTCCTAGTAGGATCTTTAGCAATGTTAAGGAGATAGACATTATGGTCCTTGATTTGATAGTTGGGAGAAAACATAGTTATATAACTAGTGTGGCATATAAGTTTTTAGAATGTGTCAGAAAGTCTAAAAACCTGTTACTCTATGAACCCAACTAGCTGTTGCCACAAATCTGACTCAATAAACTTCTAATCCACAAGCATTCACTGAAAGCATATAGAGTATCTGGTACTATGCTGTTCTTTGGGGATATAATACAAAAAGAACAAAGACTTGTTTTAATGAATCTCAGACTGTTAGGAACTTCAAGCCTCCTGCACAACAGACTGTGTAAGTACCAATAACAGTGACTCAGCCTGGAAGTCATATTCAAAGCAATGTCTACAAGGCTACTGATGATTCAGCTGTTTTCCTTATTGACCAAGTTGGCCTGAAAAAGAAAATATTAACAAGTTAGTCTAACTGCCTTGATATTTTTAGAGACAAAGTGAGGACTGAAAATATAAAACTAGTCTTGTGGAAAAGTCCTGCACCACCTGACACTTAGCTGTAGTATTGATGGTTATGTTGGTCATGATGCTTAAGTCTTGTGAAAATGAATGGAAATTACATCGCATTTAATATTATTTCAGGAGTTCCCATCATGGCTCAGAGGAAACGAATCCACTAGTATCCATGAGGATGTGGGTTCAATCCCTGGCTTCACTCAGTGTGATACAGATCTGGAGTTGCCATGGGGTGCAGTGTAGGTTGCAAATGCTGCTCAGATCCCACATTACTGTGGGTGTGGCATATTCCAGTGGCTACAGCTCCAATTCGATCCCTAGCCTTGGAACTTCCATATGCTGCAGTTGTACCCCAGCCTTGGAACTTCCATATGCTGCAGTTATACCCCCCCAAAAAAGACAAAAAAATATTAAGTGTTAAAAAAACAATGACTTTCCAAGAGTCTGTTTTATTTGAGATAATGTGTTTCTAAACCCCTGCTAACAAACACATCTTAGGAAATCCTGCCCATCTGTGGAAGCAGGACAGAGAAGAGTAATAAGATCTTAGGCAATGAATTCATGACACCACTTGTGGCAACAGGAATGAGGCAACCCACAGAATGATTTCAAGTGAACTTATTTTAAATCCTAAAAAATTGCTAAGCATATTAGGAGCAAAAGCATATTAAAAGGGATAGGCATTCAGACTGTCAAGGAAAGAGAGTAGAATTAAATTGCTGGGAATAACCTGGAGCCGCAAAAGACATGCTTCCAAAATATGCAAAAAAATTCCATTCCATATGCATTATGAAGAAGCAGAAAGTGTTTTTTTCGCTGTTGTTGTACTCAATGCCATGTGGGTGAGGAAACACATATAGATGCATATTTGCTGTCTAGAAGGAAAATCCATAGGATGTAAGACATTTGAGAAAACCGAGGTACATGTGGAGGTGGCTGGAGAGGTTTTGGATAGATGGACAAAAGTACATGGTTCATGTGGAGGAACCAAAGGGAGACAAAGACTGAGTTAGCCTAGCGGGAAAGGGATCTTTCTTTTGGGTAAAAGTGAAAAACACAGTTGGTTTTGAACACTGGGTAAAGATTAGGGAGAATTACCTGACACATTTTTCCCCAGCTGAAACACATAAAATTTATTAAACTGAAGTAACAATACTGGAATCTTTAATAATTCATTTACTTAAACATATCATATTTTGGAGGGCAGGTAAAGGAGCTGTTTTATGACGAATTGAAAACAGCCCTGGGTTGGCAATTCACAGATGTTGAATTTTAATCTTTCCCTTCCTTTCTGGTGATTGAACACTGCAGCATCATATCACCTGTTTAGATCCTGGATCATTTTATGAGTCAAATTAAGGAATTGGAATGGATTTTTAAAATTCCTTTCATTTCAAACTCCAAATCAGACTACCCACTTAATACTGTTTCTTTTCAGTCCTCCTCACAGGCTTCTACATACCCCCACCCCTGAATATTGTTTACCTTCCAGTTTTGCCCTAAATCCTTTCCTTGTCTCATACTTTCCTAGGTATTTTTCCCGTTTTCATGCTATGAACTAGTCTATAGATCTAATATTGCTCATCTGTATCTTTAGCCCAAGTCTCTTCCAGCCACCAAATATCATTCTCTTTGGATAGTTCATCTTGAATATATTTCTATTATTATGCTATGTAATAGATGATACATATCAACTATATAACATACCCAATGATAAGTTTTTGCATTTTTTTTTGTTGTTTTCTTGTCTTTTTGGGCTGCATCTGTGGCATATAGAGGTTCTCAGGCTAGGGGTCCAATCGGAACCAGAGCCACTGGCCTACACCACAGCCACAGCAACATAGGATCTGAGCCATGTCTGCAACCTACACCACAGTTCACAGCAACACCAGATCCTTAACCCACTGATGGAGGCCAGGGATCGAACCTGCAACCTCATGGATGCTAGTCGAGTTCACTAACTGCTGAGCAATGACGGGAACTCCTACATTTTTCTATTATCAACCTACAGCTGAAAGCCTGAACCATAGTAGATTTCCAATAAGTGTTAATTTAACTGGAATGTATATTAAATTGAGGAAAAGACCAGATTTTATCCTGAGTATAACATGAAAATATTAACAAATATATTCATGTTTCATCTCATGTTTGTAGTATCAGGCACGTTTCTACTGAAGTTAAAATTAATGATAGCATATTTCCTCCAGAATTTAAAGTTAAGCAGAGTAGATATAGTAATATATTCTGATCCCAGAAAACATTTCTGATATCCTCAAGGATGTTGGCACTGTCTGATTCTCTATTAACTCTCTTTTACCTGAAGCATTTTCATCATCAAGAAAACTCATAGGGCCTAAGTTTAGCATTAGCGCTACAATAGCACTTTAGATTGGACAGCAAGAAGGCACTTTAAAAGACAAAGAATAATTTAGTGTTTTATTACCTATAAAGAGTCTATTGCTAAGGCAACTCCCCTATGTACACTAATGAAAAGTGAACTTTCTTGAATTCCCATTAGAATTTCATATAGGCAGTTCCAGTGCATTCAGCTGTCATTGCTTAATTAGTTTTTAACCCTCTGTCCATTATGTT
Source organism: Phacochoerus africanus (assembly GCF_016906955.1). Taxonomy (NCBI): domain Eukaryota; kingdom Metazoa; phylum Chordata; class Mammalia; order Artiodactyla; family Suidae; genus Phacochoerus; species Phacochoerus africanus. Next base: position 90,378,585 of record NC_062546.1, read on the forward strand.
AACAGATTTACCAAAAAGAAAGTTAAAAAGGCCCATATTGCATGTGTCTTGGGAATTCACCAAAGTTGTATTTTTTAATCCAGATGGAACATAAAATGGCTTTAAATTTCGTTAAACACCAGTTTCTAACACTCACAGTTTCTGTAGCTTGGTCACCATTCAAACACAGCAGCATTACACACTTTTTCTTTTTTTCTTCAAAAAATGTAGTTAGGCTTTTTTTTTTTTTTTTTGTCTTTTTGCTATTTCTTTGGGCCGCTCCCGCGGCATATGGAGGTTCCCCGGCTAGGGGTCAAATTGGAGCTGTAGCCATTGGCCTATGCCAGAGCCACAGCAATGCGGGATCCGAGCCATGTCTGCAACCTACACCACAGCTCACGGCAACGCCAGATCGTTAACCCACTGAGCAAGGGCAGGGACCGAACCCGCAACCTCATGGTTCCTAGTCGGATTCGTTAACCACTGCGCCACGAAGGGAACTCTTAGTTAGGCTTTTTAAAATAAGACTAGTACTCATGGTGTTTTAGATGAGGCTATGTGCTCAGGAATTTATATCTCCTATCACTAAATTCCACCAGAGCCTGTGGAAATCTCTACTTATCTTCACTTTTCAGATGAAACTTCAGTTCAGGGTAGAAAGTGAAAGAATCAGTATTTGAACCCAGGCCATTTTGTTTGAAAACCCTAACCCTTTTCATGGCACAAAACTTCTCCCCGCCTCAGCACCCCCTCCCCCAACAAAATGAGAAATTGTACATTCACAAAATTTCTCCTTCAGAAAATGTTACTTCTGGAAAATAAATGTATTCAAACATTTGTGATTACCCCTTTTAACAGGATTTTAGAGAAAGTATGCCAAATGAGGAACTAGCAACACGAAGGGCCATTACTTCATAGCCATTTCAGTTTTTTACCAAGTATGTTTCATCAACTTTGGCAACTGATATTTTTTTCCCAGTCAAGTTTTAAATGTCACAAATTTCTAAAATAAAATTGCTTCATAGCATTTATGTTTAAGCAGGCATGCTTCTGATTCTGAGTGCAATTATAAACTGGAATTCCAAAAGTATACTGAGTTACAGAGGGAATTTGAAATAAGTAAATAACTCATGTTATTTTTTCATCAATACTGAAGAATTACAGTACTGAATATATTTGGGAAAATAGAAAAATAGAAAAACAAAACAATTTGCTTATCAGCAGATCATCTCAGTACAACAGTTATACTTGAGGCAAGTAGGCTTTTTATTTTGGTTCTATTACTTAGTTGTAGTAAGTTATGAAGTATTGAGGTAAGAACCAAAGATTTCTTTCTTTCTTTTTTTTTTTTTTCCTTTCCTTAGGGCCTGCACCTGTGGCATATGGAGGTTCCCAGGCTAGGGGTTAAATCAGAGCTGTAGTTGCTGGCCTACACCTCAGCCAAAGCTACACGGGATCTGAGCCGCGTCTACAACCTTCACCATAGCTCATGGCAACACTCCATCTTTAACCCACTGTGCGAGGCCAGTGATGGAGCATCTTCATGCATACTTGCTGGTTTTGTTAATCACTGAGCCACGATGGGAACTCCTAAAGTTTTCCTTCTAAACCTCCATTTTAAAAACTTTTTCTAACATGAATGTAACAACTGTAAAGCCAGCCTTATGGGTTATTGTGGGATAAGTGAGAATGCATGTGGATCCTGTGTGGATATTCTAACCCAGGATATTTCATATGCATACACGTATTCAGCATGGTTGCCTAGTAATGTATACCTTTTAATGTTGGGGGAAACTGGTTTTCAGATATATCTGTTAGGAAGTTTTAATAAAAAAAACCCACGAGACTGGACATATGTGACAGGGTTGTATTTTGTTCACAATCTCACCAGGACTTTGAGAGTAATTCCCAGACTGCTTCTGTCATGTACTCAAATGACAAAATCTTCTTTTAGAGGAAGGTCCTATTCCTGTTGCAGGTATGACCACCATGCCTCTGGATCTATGTGCTACCTTAGACTCTTAATGTTTGCTCCATGAATAAATACTTTCATAAGTCCCATATGTTCCTGGAAGATGGTTCATGATTCGACAAAACTAATGTAGGCAAACACGAAACACCAAGAATGTAAGTCACTCAGGTTAAGTCTTGTGTTCAATTTAGTTCAGAACTAGAATCCATGTCCGTGGAATGTTAGTGACGGGTGTCCACCCCTTCCACATAAAATGAGTACTGCTTAGATTGTTGTCACTTCATGAGGTGAATGAGGAAGACATTGGCTTTCTGAACCAGGTCTCAGACCCTTTCAGGACAACACTAGACAAGTTCTCATTTGCCATCTCTAAGGAGTACATTAGGAAATCTTTACTCCTGCATTACTCATTTTACTTTTTATTTACTTAAAAAAATTTATTATAGTTGATTTACAATATTCCTTCAATTTCTGCTGTACAACAACATGACCAGTCAGAAAAAAAAACCCTCAGAATGGGAGAAAATCTTTCTAAATGATGCAACAGACAAGGGCCTAATCTCCAAAATGTATAAACTCATACAACTTAATAACAACAACAAAAAATAAACAACCCAGTTGAAAAATGGGCAGAGACTTAAATAGACATTTCTCCAAAGAAGACGTACAGTTAGCCAGTAGGCACATGAAAAAATGCTCTACATCATTAATTATTAGAGAAATGCAAATCAAAATTACCATGTTGCACCATCTATATTACTCTTTTTAAAAATGACAATTTGTGCGCACATTATAACGAGTCTAGTACATTTTTGAATGACCCATATTCATTAGAAATCAATCATTAATTAATTATTATTATTATATTTTGTCTTTTTAGGGCTGTACCTGCGGCACTTGAAAGTTCACAGGCTAGGGCTCAAATCATAGCTGCAGCTGCCGGTCTACACCACAGCCACAGCAACATAGGGTCTGAGCCATGTCTGCAAACTACAGCACAGCTCACAGCAACACCGGATCCTTAATCCACTGAATGAGGCCAGGGATCAAACCCGCATCCTCATGGATACTAGTTGGGTTCATAACCCACTGAACCATGACAGGAACTCCTCAATCATTAAAGTGAAACATTTTTCTTTGCACAGTATAGCGTGTTCTTTCACCTTTTCCCGAGTTTGACCTTGGGAATGTATATAAACTTATGAAGTGTGTATTATCCCCTCTAATCCAAGATCTAGATGGCTAAACCAAAGCTAAGGAATTTTGAGTGCTTAGCCACAAAGTGGGAAGTAGCAAGACTGGCATTGGAATGTTTTCACAAATTTATGATCTCTTTAGAGTAGCATAATATGCCACCTCTAATTGTGTAAGGTGGATGACAATACAGATTCTTATAAGATACTTTGGTGTCCCTTTCTCCTTTTGTGTCACTTAGCTCCAGTTATTCTCTTGGCAAATATATAAGAACCATTGGCTGTATTAAAGTCATTGGTCAATTTGTCTGTCCCTCCTTTATACATGTCCTGACCGATTATGACCCAGGCACCAAGATAGACACTGCAGATGAAGAGAACAATGTTGTCTATCCTTGAAGACTTCACAGTAGAGAAAAGCACAGGCTAATGAGTCAAGTATGACAAGTCACTGTGATGATAGGTTAAGAGGGTAGAAGGAAGTCCACACGACTATTAGGATACACACAAGACAGAAGGAGGGAATGCAACAGTAGTGTAGATGTTTCCTTACTGCTGTTGATATAAATCAAATCAAGCACATAAAACAAAATGCACCTCACAAAAGTATCATCTTATTTGGAATACATTACATGTAAATGGTAACTCATCAAATAGTAATCTGACCATCAAATATTTTCCTCAAAGTGAAGATCATGGATGTAGTGATAGGACTTATTCTATAAGTTGGAAGAAGGATAACTTAACTTTTTATGTGTGTAATAATGGAATTAGAAAATCACCATTTGGCCACAATCATAGGAATAATTGTCTGAGTCAAGAATCAACAGTGGGTTATTCTAATACGTAAAGGTTTGAGGAGGAACATGTATTTTGAGTATTCTCAATTGAATAATTTCAAAGTCTCAAAGTGTCTCCCCATAAAATGTTTATTAATCACAAATGGAAAATAGGAAATTTAGAGTGGAGAAGGCTGATGGATACTGACTAAACCAAGTTATTAAGCCAACATCATGTGCTTTCTGGTAAGATGCTCTTAGACACAATGTTACTTCTGTAGCATCTTTGCAAAAATGCCTAATATGGGTATTATCATAAAGAAAAAATAGACACTCTCAGACAAGCGACATTCTATAAAATAGCTTTGCCTGTGGTTTAAAAAGGCAACAAAGATTAAATCCAAAGAAAGACTAGAGGACTTCTAGATTAAAAGAAAGTAAAAAGATCTGAACCTAAAGGCAACACATTAGGATATGATTCTGCTTTATTTTTTTATAATGATATTTTTTCCATTACAGCTGGTTTACAGTGAAGTAAGTCAGAAAGAGAAAGATAAATACCATATGATATCACTTATATCTGGAATCTAATATATGGCACAAATGAACACTTCCACAGAAAAGAAACTCATGGACATGGAGAAGAGACTTGTAATTTTGTTTCATAATGATCTTTGGTTAAACAGTTGGCTAAATTTTGATAATCTACTTATAAGATAATATTGTTGTACCAATATTAATTTCAGATTTTGATAATTTTACTCTAGTTAAGTTTCTGTCTTAGAAAACATACAAAAAATATTCAGAGATTAAGGGGAATCATGTGTTCAAAAATATGCACCTGTATGTGGGAAAAAAAAACAGAAATAAAATGGAGTAAGCTGTTAATACTTTGGACATCTGAGTGCACAATATAAGAAAATTATTTTTGCTATTCTTGTTATTTTTCTGCAAGTCTGAAATTACATTGAAACAAAAGTTAAAAGGTAAAACACATGAAGTACATTTTTATCACTTTTTGGTGCATGGGCATTGTAAATACTTCAAATATAAAAAATATGTAAAAAACAGGAGTTCCCATAGTGGTGCAGCAGAAATGAATATGACTAAGAACCATGAGGTTGCGGGTTCGATCCCTGGACTCACTCAGTGGGTTAAGGATCTGGTGTTGCCATGAGCTATGGTGTAGGTTGCAGACATGGCTCAGATCTGGCATTGCTATGGCTGTGGTGTAGGACAGCACTACAGCTCTGATTCAACACCTAGCCTGAGAACCTCCATATGCCTCAGGTGCCACCCTAAAAAGACAAAAAAAAAGACAAAAAAAAGACAAAAAAATGAAATAACAAAAAAATATGTAAAAAACAAACCACCGAATACATTATCACCAAGATACAGTAATTGTTAACATTTTGGAAATAAATATTTTGGTCTTATGCTTTTCATGGAAACACATATACACATTCAAACAAAATTTCAACATTGAATTTTAATTGCATTTCATTAAAAACCGTTTCTTTATGTTGTTAAATATTCTTACATATTTTAACGAATATATAATAGTCTATAATTTAAGTGTACCATAATTCATTGAGTCATCCTTCTCTTCTTCAGTATTTAGATTATTCCCATTTTTCCAATGTCGTATACTATAACAAAAACATAGTTGATGAGGTTTTGTATGCATTGATTATTTCCCTAGAGTTTGTTCTTAAAAGAGGAATTTCTATATAAATTTATATATATTTTTACTTCCCATGACCATTACAAGCCATATTTCTTCAGTTAATTTATCATTTCTCTATTTTGAGGACCTTCAAACATGTTTCTGTTCCCACCTCCTCTCAGCAATGTCCATACCTCCAAAGGACAGAGGAGAGATGAGGCATGTCTTCTATTTTTTGCTAATCAAAAAATACTACTGAAGATTCATGCTTTGGCCCACTTTCCTCTTTTCTTTTGGTTACAATGACCTCATCATACCTGAGATCAATTTTTCCACAGGGCTTTGCTATTTTCTCCCTATTTTCTCGGTAACATGAAATGTTGGCTATTCCTACCATGTTCTTTACACCCACTGTAGATACTCAATTTTTAAACATTCTTGGTTCTCTTTTTATATAACAGTAAGATGCCCTCTAATGTAAAAATTCATTGAACATCTTATATACTAGTGCTATTTTATCACCTTCCATTCTTCAACCTTCCAATTTGCTCTCATCCAAATTATCAGGTAATAATAGCTTTCCCAAAGATTGCCAGTTGCCTCCTTGCCCCTAAAGCAAAATTTGTACTTTCTACATTCTACCTAACTTTCCTTTACTATAGTTTTAAATGATAGTAAACACAAATTCCTGCTTTTTCAATTCTATATTTCCTTATCAGGCAATCCCACCTGTAGTCATGATTTTAATTATACATATACTAACAACTCCCAAATAGTATTCGAGCCTTAACTCTTCCATTAATAAACACATTTATGCATATAAGAAAAGAATTTCTTGAAGGCTCCTCTATGTTTACAATGACATAATAAGTACATTCAGACATCATAGTCACCTAACATCATACATGTCTATTCTTAACTCAGTAAAGTTTGATAAAGATCAGGCAGACGTTCTCCAAGTAATGTCTTAGGGATTCCGTCTCTTTCCACTATATTCCTCTGATATTTTGAAATCCTAGACTTTCAAATTTGTGTCCAAGAGTTAATGGGAGGGCAGCAAAAATAGAAGTGGCAACATTATACCTGTTGACCAGGAGTAGCATATCCTAGAGACAAATAAACTGGGAAATGTAGTTTTCTCACTAGCTCAGGAAGAAAAGGAAACATGGCAAATATACTGCCTCAGATGCTTTCCCCCTCAATGTAAAACATTAAAACATTTTCATATCAATCAAGTACTCTTTCAGTTTTCCTTCCCAGATGAATAGCAACACCATCTCATCAGTGATGCAAACCCCAATCCTAGGGACTATTCCTGACACTTCCTTTTTAACAGCTCCTATATCCATTCCATTCTATCAGCCCAACTTGATTTTACTTTCTTCATATATTTCTAGTCTGTCCATCCATTTATATTTCTACCATTCCCATCCTACCTGAGTCACCAAGAATTCTCACCCAGACTGATGCAATCTTCTTTCGTTTTTGCTTTCTATGTTCACTATACATCTGACCAAATCCATTCTATACTCTGTTGCCAGTGCTTATAAAATGAAAATCTCATTATGTTTGATCCATTCTTATCCCCAAATTAATTTTTATCCCATTTAAAACCTTTTAATCATCTGCCTTAGAATGTGTAATTAAAAAATTAAGTAAACATTTACTGAAGTGTAACATACACACAGAAAAGCAAAACAAAAACAAAAACATGGAACAAACAAAATTCAGGAACAGATGGCTTCACAGGTAAATTCTATCAAACATTTAGAGAAGAGTTAACAACTATCCTCTGAAACTCTTCCAAAAAGTTGCAGAAGAAGGAACTCTCCCAAACTAATTCTATGAGGCCACCATCATCCTGATTCTAAACCAAAGATCTCACAAAAAAAGAAAATTACAGGCCAATATCACTGATGAACATAGATGTAAAATCTTCAACAGAATACTAGCAAATCAAATCCAACAATATGTTAAAAGATTCATACACCAGAATCAAGTGTAATTTATCTCAGGGATGCAAAGATTCTACAATGTCTGCAAATCAATCAGTCCGGCATATTAATATATTAAACTGAAGAATAAAAACAATATGATTATCTCAATAGATTCAAAAGAGCTTTTGATAAAGTTCAACATCCATTTATGATTAAAAAAAAAAAAAAGCCTTCCAGAAAGTCGGTATATAGAGAGACTACCTCAACATAATAAAGGCCATATCTGACAGACCCACAGCCAACATCACACTAAATGTGAAAAGCTAAAAGTATTTCCTCTAGGATCAGGAACAGCTCAAGGATATCCACTCTCACCATTGTCATTTAACATAGTTTAGGAATTCTTAGCCACAACAGTCAGAGAAGAAATAGAATAAAAGAAATCAAAATTGGAAAAGAAAAGCTATCACTGTTTGCAAATGACATGATGCTCCACACAGAAAAATCCTAAAGATGCTACCAGAAAACTGCTAGCGTTCATCAATGAATTCTATAAAGTTGCAAGATAAAAAATCAATACTTTTATTTTGTTTTACATTTCTATACACTAACAATGAAGTTGAGAAAGAAAATTTAAGGAAATAATCCCATTTACCATAGCACCAAAATGAATAAAATACTCAGGAACAAACCTATCTAAGTAGGCAAAAGATCTGTTTTCTGAAAACTATTAGATGCTGATGAAAGAAGTAGAGGATGACAAAGATGGATGGAAAAATATACCTTTTTTTTTGGATTAGAAGAATCAATGTTATCAAAATGACTACACTAGCCAAGGCAGTCTACAGATTCAATGCAATCCTAACCATATTACCTATGGCATTTTTCACAGAACTAGAACTGAATGCTTTTAAATTAGTAAGGAAACACAAAGGACCCTGAATAGGCAAAAATATATTGAGAAAGAAGAACAGAGATGGAGGAATAAGGCAACATGACTCCAGACCATACTACAAAGCTGCAGTCATCAAAACAATATGGCACAGCCACAAAAACAGATATATTGCTCAATGACAGGATAGAAAGCCCAGAAATAGACCCACAAAGTTATGTTCAATTAGTCTTTAACTAACAGGGCAAGAATGTACAATGGAGAAAAGACAGTCTCTTCAATAAGTGGTGCTGGGAAAACTGGAGAGCTACACATGAAAGAGTGAAATTAGGACACTCTCTAACACCATATACAAAGATAAACTCAAAATGAATTAAAGAGCTAAATGTATGACCAGATACTATAAAAGTTTTAGAGGAAAACATAGGCAGAACACTCTTTGACATAAATTGCAGTGATATCTTTTTGGGTCCACCTCCTTGGGTAATGAAAATAAAAAGAAACATAAACAAATGGGAGTTAATTAAACGTTAAAAATTTTGCATAGCAAAGGAAATCATAAAAAAAATGAAAATACAACATATGGAATGGGAGGAAATACTTGCAAATGATGGGACAAATAAAGGATTAATTTCCAAAATATAGAGTTCATATAGCTTTATATATATAAAAACTCAGATGATTCAATCAAGAAATGGGCAGAAGATTTAAATAGACATTTCTCCAAAGAAGACATACAGATGACCAAATGGCATATGAAAATATGCTCAATATCACTAATATTAGAGAAAGACCATAATTCTTCTTATATCATACAAAATCCCGAATATTCTGATTTCATTTAGAGAAACTCCACCAAACTCCTATCATATTTTTCAAGTTACATATGTTTCATATCATATGTTTTCTGTACTTTTGAATCTCTCAACATGCTAGCCAGTTTTCTGTCTCAAGACTTTTGGCTATAGCATTCCTTCCCTTTAAATTCTTCTGTTATTTTTTACTACATAATTAGAATTCTTCTTTTAGATCTCAACTTAAACATTGCAGGAGGAAATTTTTCTTTAATCTTCCAATTTAGGGAATATTCTCCTATTTTACCCTCTGTCAGCTTGGCGTATTTTTTTTTTCATTTTACACACCATAGTTGTAATTTTATTTTATTTATTTTTTATTTTTATTTTTTATTTTTTTAATACTTTTTTTTATTTTCCCACTGTACAGCAAGGGGGTCAGGTTATCCTTACATGTATACATTACAATTACATTTTTACCCCCACCCTTTCTTCTGTTGCAACATGAGTATCTAGACAAAGTTCTCAATGTTATTCAGCAGGATCTCCTTGTAAATCTATTCTAAGTGGTGTCTGATAGGCCCAAGCTCCCGATCCCTCCCACTCCCTCCCCCTCCCATCAGGCAGCCACAAGTCTCTTCTCCAAGTCCATGATTTTCTTTTCTGAGGAGATGTTCATTTGTGCTGGATATTAGATTCCAGGTATAAGTGATATCATATGGTATTTGTCTGTCTTTCTGGCTCATTTCACTCAGTATGAGATTCTCTAGTTCCATCCATGTTGCTGCAAATGGCATTATGTCATTCTTTTTTATGGCTGAGTAGTATTCCATTGTGTATATATACCATGTCTTCCTAATCCAATCATCTGTCGATGGACATTTGGGTTGTTTCCATGTCCTGGCTATTGTGAATAGTGCTGCAATGAACATGCGGGTGCACGTGTCTCTTTTAAGTAGAGTTTTGTCCGGATAGATGCCCAAGAGTGGGATTGCGGGGTCATATGGAAGTTCTATGTATAGATTTCTAAGGTATCTCCAAACTGTTCTCCATAGTGGCTGTACCAGTTTCCATTCCCACCAACAGTGCAGGAGGGTTCCCTTTTCTCCACAGCCCCTCCAGCACTTGCTATTTGTGGACTTATTAATGATGGCCATTCTGACTGGTGGGAGGTGGTATCTCATGGTAGTTTTGATTTGCATTTCTCTTATAATCAATGATGTTGAGCATTTTTTCATGTGTTTGCTGACCATCTGTATATCTTCCTTGTAGAAATGTCTATTCAGGTCTTTTGCCCATTTTTCCATTGATTGATTGGCTTTTTTGCTGTTGGGTTGTATAAGTTGTTTATATATTCTAGAGATTAAGCCCTTGTTGGTTGCATCATTTGAAACTGTTTTCTCTCATTCTGTAAGTTGTCTTTTTGTTTTCTTTTGGGTTTCCTTTGCTGTGCAAAAGCCTTTCAGTTTGATGAGGTCCCATGGGTTTATTTTTGCTCTCATTTCGATTGCTTTGGGAGACTGACCTGAGACAATATTCATGATGTTGATGTCAGAGAGTGTTTTGCCTATGTTTTCTTCCAGGAGTTTGATGGTGTCCTGTTGTATATTTAAGTCTTTCAGCCATTTTGAGTTTATTTTGATGCATGGTGTGAGGGTATGTTGTAGTTTCATTGCTTTGCATGCAGCTGTCCAGGTTTCCCAGCAATGCTTGCCGAATAGACTTTCTTTTTCCCATTTTATGTTCTTGCCTCCCTTGTCAAAGATTAATTGACCATAGGTGTCAGGGTTTATTTCCGGATTCTCTATTCTGTTCTGTTGGTCTGTTTGTCTGTTTTGATACCAGTACCACACTGTTTTGATGACTGTGGCTTTGTAGTATTTCTTGAAGTCTGGGAGAGTGATGCCTCCTGCTTGGTTTTTGTTTCTCAGGATTGCTTTGGCGATTCTGGGTCTTTTGTTGTTCCATATAAATGTTTGGATTGTTTGTTCTAGTTCTGTGAAAAATGTCATGGGTCATTTGATAGGGATTGCATTGAATCTGTAGATCATAGTAGTAATTTTATATGTAACTATGTGGTTACTTAAAATATACTTATCCCTTCCATATGTAGTATGAACATAAATAAGGATAACATGGGGATCTTTCATTTCCACATACTGTACACAGGACCTAACACATAGCAGAGATTCAGTAAATATTTAGTAAGTGAGTGAATGACCCCCAAATTTGTTGTTTATTTGTAAAATGTTTCCCAGGAAAGTCTGTACCAATTCATGCTGTCATTTTCAGTGAATGGGAATCCCAATCTATCACATACCATCACTAACACAAAAATCAAAATTAATTTTACCTTCTATTGAGTTTAAAGTTATTTCCTATTAAATTGTATATATGCTTTTTGGATGGTAAGGGGTTTTATGGCTGCAATAATTTAAAATCACATTCTACATTTGAAGCATGGAAAACTCCACCTCTCCATTCATTTTGAAGTTCCAGAAAAACAAAAAGTTCTAAGTCTTTCCTTTTATTTTCTATCCAAGAGAGTCTGCAGCTTCAATTTTCTGCCACTATATAGGCATATGGGAAATCATAATTTTTTTTTTGTTTGCTCCCCACATGAAGTGGAACTAGCTGATTCTGTCTTTTGCCAATTTGGAGTATGGCCTTTCATTTCCCAAGGTCTTATATACTTTCAGAAGTAATTTGCACTAGGAGAATGATATTAGCAACGTGACAAACAATGGAGCTTCAGGCCCTCATTCCTACATGCAAAAATGAAGTAGAAAACAACACGGTAACTGAAATAAATTTGTGGGAGGCCCTGAAACCACTCAAGTTTCTGCAGCTGCCAAATAGAGTCCCAATTAAGGAAAAAAACACACAAAAAGCATAGAAAATTTTTTTTTGTCTTCATCCTTGTGCCACTCTTTCCTTAGAGGAGCACAGCTTGAACTGTTGGGAAGAAGACATCCAATTGCCTGCTTATCCATCAAAATGGAAGGAAAGGAGCAGAACAAGCTTGCAATGTGTGGCTTGCCTGGGGTTACGCAAGGGATTTATTTCTGTCTTACCTGACTTGGAGCCTAGACAGGAATGAAAGCAGAGTTTAGATATCAGGTTGGAGACAGTAAAAGTAGGGGAAGGCATTCCTTCCAGCAGGTGAAATAATGCAGGGGAATTGAAGACCCAAGGGTGTCTGAGAGTAAATAATGAGAGAGGAATATATCAAATATCTAAGTCCTTGAGAAAAAGCAGGATTGAGACTTTTAGGGAAATGAAGACATTTAAAAGAGCAGCGTATGTAGGTAAACTGGGACATATGTGTACACGCCCAGGGAAGATGCATGTGCTGAGGGGAATGAAAATAACAAGCCTTCATGATAAACTAATTACTGTGCTCAATTATGTGGATCCACTCTTCAAACATGCTTTTTTTTTTTTTTCCAGATACCCAATTTTCAGCTAAAGATTATGAGGCAAAGAAAGAAACAAGGAAACATGATCCATTTAAAGGAAGAAAATCAACCTCCTAAAGAGTCACAGGATTCAGACTCACTAGAATTCCCAAAGAGCTAAAGGAAAATATAGAGAAAAACTTAATATATATAAAAAATTAGAACAATATATAAAAAAATGAGAATATAAACATAGACAAAAATTAGAAAAAACAAACTATGACTCTGGAGCTCAAAATGCAGTAACTGAATGCAATGTCAAACTTGGAGAGGCAGAAATAATAATAAACTTGAAGATATGTTATATAAAGTTATTGTGTGTGTAGAAAAAAATGAAAAAAGAATCAAAGCCTAAAGAATTTCTGGTGAACCATTAAATAGACCAATATATGCATTATGGAAGTCCCAGAAGGAGAGGAGAGAAAGGGAAAGGGGGCAAGAGTTTATTTAAAGAAATAATGATCAAAATTTTTCCAAATTTGAGGAAAGACATGGATATACAAATATAAGAAGCTTAATGAACTCCAAAAATCCAGAAAATCACACCGAGACATTATAATCAAACTGTCAAAGTAAAAGAAAAAGAGAGACTTGAAATCAGCAAGAGAAATTTAGTCATCATCTGCAGGAAATCCTCCATAAAACTGTGAGTGGATTTTTCAGCCAAATTCTTGAAGGCCAGGGGGCAGTGGGATAATACAATTAAAGTGTAGTTGAAATAAAACAAACAAAACTATAGACTAAGTATACCATATGCACCAAAATGGTCCTTTTAAAAATGAGGGGGTAATTAAGAAATTCCCTCATAAGCAAAAGCTGAGGAGGTGGTTCATCACCACCAGCCTGGCCTAAAAGAAATATTGAGGAAACCCTTCAAGTTGAAGTGAAAGACACTAGAAGCAACTCAAAACCAAATGAAAATATAAAGCTCTCCAGGAAAGGTAAATATATAAACACATATAACAATAGGCATATTATTATTCAATTTGGTAATTCCATTTTTGCTATTTTCACATATTAAATGTAATGGGTGACATTAATAACATAAGCGGGAGAAAGTCTAGTTAATTTGTTTCCTGCTCCCCTCCTCATAAAGAAATTCATGGCTCTTCTAATAACAGATTGAAGACACAATTCATCTAGCCTTCTTGTTAAGATTATCTGAATAAATAATTTTAATGAAGGGAGTTCCTGTTGTGGCTCAGTGGAAATAAATTTGACTAGTATCCATGAGGATGTGGGTTTGATCCCTGGCCTTGTTTGGTGGGTGAGGGATCCGGCGTTGCAGTGAGATGTGGGGTAGGTCAGAGATGCAGCTTTGACACCCCCCCTGTTATGGCTGTGGTTTAGGGCTGCAGCTGTAGACCCCTAGTCTGGGAACTTCCATATGCCCTGGGTGCAGGCTTTGAAAGGAAAAATAAAAAATTATACATATATATAATATATATAATTATATATATATAATTAAGGTGGGTGGTTGTTAAAAAGAAGATTTGAAACAGGAAGACCTTATATCAAGTACTATTAAAACTGAATCATGATGGGAGTTCCTGTCGTGGTGCAGTGGTTAACGAATCCAACGAGGAACCATGAGGTTGTGGGTTCGTTCCCTGGCCTTGCTCAGCGGGTTAAGGATCCAGCATTGCCATGAGCTGTGGTGTGGGTTGCAGACACGACTCAGATCCCACGTTGCTGTGGCTCTGGCGTAGGCTGGTGGCTACAGCTCTGATTAAACCCCTAGCCTGGGAACCTCCATATGCTGCAGGAGCAGCTCAAGAAAAAGGCAAAAAGACAAAAAAAAATTAATCAGGATGGCTTAGTGCTCTTTGATAATGTAACTGCACCTTTTCCTTACAATAAAAAAACATTAGGTAGGTGCTAAATATCCTACCAAAATGTAGGTACAGAATACATTTGTGGCAGCTTTGCTTATAGAAGAAATAAGACAAATTACCCCACTTTCGTTTTTGAGATGCTGAAATGATCGCCATTTCTATTTACATCAGCTTAACACAGAAACTCCAAGCACACCCCCACACCTCTGCACAGTGATCTCAACTCTTGAGAAAAATGTCCCTCACATTTGATAAATGTGATATTATCCTGGAAGATCTATGATTATACCTGTCTCTTGAGAGTTCTCACTTTCCTTATTTTGCATCATTATTTTTCCATATTTTCTCCTCTCTCTTTTCTTTCTTTCTTTTCTTTTCTTTTTTTTTTTAGGGATGCACCTGCAGCATAAGGAGGTTCCCAGGCTAGGGGTCAAAATCAGAGCTGTAGCTGCTGGCCTACACCACAGCTCATAGTAATGGCAGATCTTTAACCCACTGAGCAAGGACAGAGATCAAACCTGTGCCCTCATGGATGATAGTCAGATTTGTTTTCTGCTGAGCCATGATGGGAACTCCTCCTCTCTCTTTTCTGACTACTGCTTTATTTATTTATTTTTTAACTACCTTTTTCCTAGCCCTGATTTCCATATTTGACTTTACCTCTCACCTGCCACACCTGCCAAGTACAACTAGATTACTTTTTTTCTTTTTCTTTTCTTTCTTTCTTTTTTTCTTTTTTTTTCTTTTTTTTTTTTTTTTTTTGCCTTTTAGGGCCTCATCTGTGGCATATGGAAGTTCCCAGGCTAGGGGTCCAATTGGAGCTGCAGCTGCCAGCCTACACCACAGCAATGGAGGACTCGAGCCACATCTGTGACCTACACCACAGTTCATGGCAATGCTGGATCCTAACCCACTGAGCGAAGCCAGGGATCAAACCCACATCCTCATGGATACTAGTTGGGTTGATTTCTGCTGAGCCACAACAGGAACTCCCAGATTATATATTTCTTTGTAGTCACATTTTGACAATTTCTCAGCCAATTTTTTTTCTAATGGGTCTCCCTGGAGAACTGATCATTTTGTGTATCTAAATGATAGTTCCAGTGGGTTCTAAGGAGTTCTGTGCAGATTGCTGACAGTGGAAGGATTAATTTCCTATGTGCCACATTCCTCTAGAGATAGATGACAGCCTCTCATTTCAATTCTTAGGAGTCATCAGGAGGAACTGGTTTTAGTCATTATATTCAGATAAAAGAGCAGATTTGGGGACACGTTATCAATGTAAGATTTAATGAAAGAAACTGTGGATGCTCTGATGCTGACTGACACTGAGGAATACCTTGCTTATTTATGAATAAACTGGTCCCATCTGAAAAAACAAAGATTCCCCCTTGAAAACAGTCCCTCCTGGTAAAATTCTGTCTTTGCTGAAGGGTAGAATCAATTAATCATCTTCAGATCACATCAGCAAATTTTAACATCAACTCTTATGCATGTGGCACAAAAAATAAATGGAAATACTTTGGGGAAATGAAAATGAAAAAAGGTAATACTTATATACTGGAGTATAAAATATGCTCTACAGTGGGATCTTTCTGAGCTCCAGGATGTGAAATGAATGGCATCTTGTTAGAGCTGAAGAAATCCATGTTATCCTTTCTAAGTACAGAGATAGCTCAACGCAAAACGTCTTGCCTGGTTTGACAACCAAATAGAATTCAACATAGAAGCCACATAATCACAGGGTTGAAAGAAATGGAATTTGTTCTCAATCAGTGCTGCGATGAACTCTATTTAAACAAATAAAAATATATGTGGGAAGAAATAGAAACAGAATATTTTGAAATGACAAAACCAAAAACAGCTGGATCATTTCAGCATGGCTGATCCTATTTTCTTGCCATAGCATGTAATTTATAGCTTTGTTAAATAACTTTTGTTTATTAAAAGAATCCAAGCATATTGCTGATTTTTGTTTCAATTGTAATAGCAATTTGAGCAAACAAATGACCACTTAAAGCCATGCATTCATGGGGTATAATTTGTTTCAGAGTGCTACCATTTTAAATATGGAAAGCGTTCCCATATTTTTCTCACATCTGTTTGTTCAAGGACATTTAAAGAGTGCTGATTTATCCTCTTTAAATCAATGTACTTTTATGCAGCATTTATAATAGCCATTCTCAGCTACCTAAGGAGAGCAACAAATAAAACTATTTTGAATGATTATATCTACAAGGCTCTAAGAAAATAATAGGTGGGGTACCAGGAAGACCCGGGTCCTGACCTTCTTGCAATGCTTATACCCTCAAGGGGTAGATATCTGGCACCAGCAGCCTATATACACATGAATTCATCCATCCAAAGAATAGTACATTCTTCCGACATTAATTGTAATGTTTAGGCAAAGGTTACAGATCTACAGTATGGCAAGGTTAATAAAAATAGAAGTGTAGCATCTGATAAGGTTACTATCTTAGAAGTTAGAATCATAGGCCTCAGAAGCTCATTAGATGTGGAACTGAACAGCAATAGCCAAGTCAAATTGATCTACGGTTTTAAACCTCTGAGCCATGGAGTGCCATCAAGTACTGCCTGAAAGAATAATTAGATGGATAATGGAATGCATTTTGGTTAGAAGATTGTATATTCATTTCTGGAAATGCTAAGATTGAGACACAAGTGAGATCTCCAAGTGACGCAAATATACATTCCAAGGGCTGGCCTAGCTCAGTCAGACCATAATGCCTAAATATCACTCCTAAAACACACCAGATATTTTCAGATCTCCACATCTTTTTATAAGCACTAACACAGATGACCTTTGAGGTCCTTCCCACCAGACAAAGCATGAGACAGTCTTCAGTGTTCCAGTGACAAATTCTCTTTTCTTTTTCTTCAAAACTCAGGTCTTCAACCACGCAGCTCTGTTTCTAATTTAATCCATGCATTTCTTTGTTATACATTATAACGTTGTTACTCTCCACTTCTGCATACAGTCATGTGGGCGTAGAGAGAACCACTGTCTGTTTTGTGCTTTCTAGGGGTTGCATATTAAGTGGAAAGTGCGCAATTAAGTACTAAAATAGATGAATTAGTTCTAAGGCTTTCTAATACCTTCTGAATCCCCTCTTTAAAGCTTTATCACATTGAAAAATTTCAGAGAGGGATGATTGTCCATTAGACTCTAATAGCCTTGAAGAGGGAGTTATTGTCATATTATTTTGTTTTGTCTTCTCTGGAGCTTTATTTATAATGGAGATCAAGGAACACAACTTTTAAGGATGGATGGTTAAGGGAGTGCTTTAGAAATACAGAAGCACAGGGAGTTCCCATTGTGGTTCAGTGGGTTAAGAACCCAATTAGTATCCCTGGGGATGCTGGTTAAATCTCTGGCCTCCCTCAGTGGGTTAAGGATCAGGTAGTGCCATGAGCTGTGGTGAAATCACAGACACAGCTCAGATCTGGTGTTGCTGTGGCTATACTGTAGGCCGGCAGCTAGAGCTCCGATTCGACCCCTAGCTTGGAAACTTCCATATGGAGTAGGTGTGGCTCTAAAAAGACAAAAAATAAATAAGGTGACTGTTTTAGATAAGTAGAGAGGGACTACAAAAAGGTAAGGCATTATTTTATGTACCATTCATTCATTTATTCATTTAGTACTTATTTTAAATGATGAATAAACATCCTAAGCAGGAGGAGGGAAAAAAAAAAAAAAAACTCAGAGAAAGATACAGAAGTGAGAAAGGGAACTAAAGATTCCTGAAATACTGACAGAACTGAGCAGAATGTTAGGCAGGGTTTGCTTTTCATAAGAAGGAGTGGCCCTATTGAGGAGGCGGATTGTTTAAAGGAAGATAGACCTGAGGGTGTGCACATAGCTAATTCTTATAAAGTTCATTTGTGAAAGAGCACAAAAGACCACATCATTTGAACCTAAGCTACGTGCTTTACTGTTATGCAAATTTTCAATTACACTGCAGAGTAATTTTGACAAGGTGGGTGCCATCCAAAAGTTATTTTGCTTTTTAAACAGCCAGTGTGCAAATTAATAACTTCATGGCACAGAGCAAGCATATTTCAGACCCAGAGTTTTTCTTTTCTGTTTTAGAATATTACATGTATATTTTGAAAATAGAGTTTTCAAAACTCCCAAAGATGCTATCTTTGGAAATCTGAGGGTTGCCCCTTGGAAGTTTCTGATTGGCTGCATTAAAGCCATGCCCAAGCTTGTGATGGGCACTGCAGGCTGTATACCTTATTTTTAATTTGTAAATTCTGTTTAAAAATCTCAGTAAAACATGACAGACAGGGTCGTTTGCAGAAATTATGACACTATTCAAGTAGTTGAGCTTCCTGAGTCTATAGCTACTGTGCCTTGTTGCAGCACTTGAAGCAAATAATATAGCAACGTGCTTATGACTTGAATGAGCTTCATCCATTCTAGTGACTCCCAGGGAGATTTGTGAATGGCATGTGGGTGGAAAACTGATGAGTATTTCTTAGACATGGAAAATCAATTCATTTGTAGTGATGTTCTACTCAGGGAATGATATCATCTTTGGTCTATTAAAAACAAAACAAAACAAAACCTTGGAGTAAGTAGGGTTGATGTTTCTGTACAGGACTTGTTCAAGAGCCTCCAAGACTGGATGTGAAGGTTCAGGAGAAAATAAGGCAAAAGGCATGTATCAGTCTCTGCTTTGTACTTATGACCCTATTGAGTCACTTGATCTCTGTAAATCTCAGCTTTTTCATCAACAAGTTGCCAAGTTGAGCAGTGAAACTTTAAGTGTTCTTTGACAATCAGTGAGATAACTAATTACTTAGTACCTGGGAAGTGGTAAACCTTCAGTAAATAATAGCTACTTAGGAATTCCTGGCTGGAGATTAAGAACTCCAGAATAGAAGTTCTTAATAGAAGAATAGAAGGACTATTCTATTCTTCTATTAAGAATCAAAGGTGGAATAGAAGGACTGGAGTTCAACTTCTCTCCAAAAAAAATAACAAAATCCAACCCAATGCTGAGCAATCTTCAACAAAATGGACTAGAAACTTTCAAAAAGATATCCTACTCCAGAAGACAAAGAGGAGGCCATATCAAGAGGTAGGATGGGTGATTACATGATATAAGTAACCCCATACCTCCTGGGTGGGAAGCCCCATGGGCTGGAAAGTAACTGTATCACAGAGACTCGCCTACTAGAGTGAAAGTTCTGAGCCTCACATTAAGTTCCCACACCTGGGGATCTGGCATTGGGAGAAAGAGCCCTTGGAGCATCTGGCATTGAAGACCAGTGGGACTTGTGTATAGGAGCTCCGCAGGACTGGGGGAAACAGAGATTACATTCTTAAAAGGTGCACACAGATTTTCATGTTTACTGAATTCCAGGAAAAAGTGAAGTCTCCATAGGAATCTGGGTCAGATCTGACTGCAGTTCTTTTGACCATCTCCTGGGAAAACAGGGTGTGACTGTGGCTTGTTTTGGGGGTAGGGCATTGGAAGCAAAGCTCTTGGGAATATTTATCAGAGTACATTTTTATGGAGGTGGCCATTTTGGGAAAATCTGTCCCCACCCATCAGTGCTGAGAAGCCCCAGGCCAAACAATCCAAATGGGATCACAGTCCCACCCATCTGTAAACAGGCTGCCTAAAGACTAGCCAGACACACAGCCACCTCTAATCTCACCCAGAGACAAAGCCCCACACACCAGAGGGATTAGAATCAGCTCTACCTTCCAGTAGGCAGGCATCAGTCCCTCCCATCAGGAAGCTTACAGCAAGCCCCTGTACCATCTTCAGCCACAAGGGGGACAGACACCAGAAATAAGAGAGGCTACAACTCTATTATTTATAAAAAGGTCACCATACAAAAAAACCTATAAAAATAAAAAGACAGAAAATTATAACTCAGATAAGGGATAAATGAAAAAAAAAAATAACAGAGAGAGGGCTAAGTGATCAGAAGATTCACAGCAGGGGAAAAACCTCCAAACAAGATTACTTTACCCAACAAGGCTCTCATTCAGATTTGAAGGAGAAATCAAAAGCTTTACAGATAAGCAAAAGCTGAGAGAATTCAGTAACACTAAACCAGCTTTACAACAAATACTAAAGGAACTTCTCTAGGCAGAAAAGAAAAGGCCACAATGAGAAACAAAAATACCACAAATGACAAGGCTCACCAGTAAAGGTATATATACAGTAAAGATACAAAATCATCCATGCACAATTATGCCACCAAAATCAGAAATCATGAGTAGAGGATAATACAAATGCAGGACACTGGAGATGAAATTGCAATTAAGATATCAACAACTTAAAGCAATCTCATCTACATATGTATGGAAACATATCAAAACTTCAGAGTAACTGCATACCAAAAATCTACAACTGATACACAAACAAATAAGAAAAATCAACTCAAATACAACACTAAAGATAGTCACCAAGACACAAGAGGAAGGAACAAGAGAAGGGAAGAAGAAAAAGCAACAAAAACAAATCCAAAGCAATTAATAAAATGGCAATAAGAACATACATATTAATAATTACCTTAAATGTTAATGGACTAAACACCCCAACCAAAAGACATGGACTGGCTGAATGGATACAAAAACAAGGCCTATATATGTGCTGTCTTCAAGAGATGCACTTCACTTCTACAGACACATACAAATTGAAAATGAGAGGATGGAAGAAAATATTCCATGCAAATGGGGATCAAAAGAAAGCTGGAGTAGCAATACTCATATCAGACAAAATAGAACTTAAATTGAAGAATATATTAAGACACAAGGAAGGTCACTACCTAATGATCAAAGGATCAATCCAAGAAGATGTAACAATTTTAAATATCTACGCACCCAACATAGGTTCACCATAATATATAAGGCAACTGCTAACAACCTTAAAAGGAGAAATTGACAATAACACAATCATAGCGGGGGCCTTTAACACCCTGCTTATAGCAAAAGACATATCAACCAAACAGAAAATCAATAAGAAAACACAGACCTGAATGAAGCATTAGATCAGATGGACTTAATAGATATTTATAGGACATTCCATCCAAAAGCATCAGATTACACACTCTCCTTAAGTGCACATGGAACATTCTCTAAGATTGATCACATCCTGGGCTACAAATCCAACCTTGGTAACTTTGTGAAAATTGAAATCATATCAAGCATCTTTCCCAACCACAACACTATACGACTGGAAATCAACAACAAGAAAAAAACTGCAAAAAACACAAACACGTGGAGACTAAACAACATGCTACTAAACAACCAAGGGCTCACTGAAGAAATCAAAGAGGAAATTTAAAAATACCTAGAAGCAAATGACAATGAAGATACGACACTGCAAAACCTATGGGATGCAGCAAAAGTTGTTCTAAGAGGGAAGTTTATAGCAGTACAAACCTACCTCAGGAAGCAAGAAAAAGCTCAAATAAACAACAAACCTAACTTACAGCTAAAGCAGCAAGGGAGAGAAGAATTGACAAGACCTAAAGTTAGCAGAAGGAATGAAATCATAAAGATCAGAGCAGAAATCAATCATATAGAAATGAAGAAAACCATAGAAAATATCAAAGAAACAAAAAGGTGGTTCTTGGAAAAGTTCAAAAAAATTAATAAGCTCTTAGCCAATCTTATCAAGAAAAAAATAGAAAGGACTCAAATCAATAAATTTACAAATGAAAAAGAAGTAACAACACACATCACAGAAATACAAAGTGTCATGAGAGACTACTGTACGCAACTATACACCAATAAAACAGAAAACCCAGAAGAAATGGACAAATTCTTAGAAAAGTACAATCTTCCAAGACTAAACCAAGACGAAATAGAAAAGATGAACAGACTAATCACAAGTACTGAAATTTAAACTGTGATTAAAATACTTCCAACAAACAAAAATCCAGGACCAGATGGCTTCACAGGTGAATTCTATCAAACATTTGGAGAAGAGTTAACACGTACCCTTCTGAAACTATTCCAAAAAATAGGCCGAGGAAGTGATACTCCCAAACTCATTCTATGAGGCCACCATCACCCTGGTACCAAAACCAGACAAAGATTCCACAAAAAAAGAAAACTACAGGCCGATTTCACTGATGAACATTGATGCAACAAAAATCCTCAACAAAATACTAGCAAACCGCATCCAACAATACATTAAAAGGATTGTACATCATGATCAAGTGGGATTTATCCCAGGGAGGCAAGGATTCTTCAATATCTGCAAATCAATCAGTGTGATACACCACATCAACAGACTGAGGAATAAAAACCATATGATCCTCTCAATAGACACAGAGAAAGCCTTTGACAAAATCCAACACCCATTTCTGATGAAAAAACCCTTCAGAAAATGGGCATAGAGGAAACCTACCTCGACATAATAAAGGCCATATATGACAAACCCAGAGCTGATATCATTGTCCATGTTGAAAAGCTGAAAGAATTCCCACTGAGATCAGGAACAAGACAGGGATGTCCACTCTCTCCACTACTATTCAACATAGTTTTGGAAGTCCTAGTCATGGCAATAAGAGAAGAAAAATAAATAAAAGAATCCAAATTGGTAAGGAAGAAGTAAAGCTATCACTCTTTGCAGATGAGATGATACTGTACCTAGAGAATCCTAAAGACTCTACCAGAAAACTGTTAGAGCTCATCCATTTGGCAAAGTTGCAGGATACAAAATTAATACACAGAAATTGACTGCATTTCTATATAGTAACAATGAAAGATCAGAAAGAGAAATTATGGAAGCAATCCCGTTTACCATCACATCCAAAAGAATAAAATACCTAGGAGTAAATCTACGTAAAGAGACAAAAGACCTGTACTCTGAAAACTATTTGACAATGATGAAAGAAATCAAAGATGGCACACATAGATGGAAAGACATACCATGCTCTTGGATTGGAAGGGTCAATATTATCAAAATGACAATACTACCCAAGGTAATCTACAGATTCAATGCAATTCCTATCAAATTACCAAGGACAAATTACCAACGACATTTTTCACAGAACTCGAACAAAATGTTTTAAAATTTGTTTGGAAGCACAAAGGACCCAGAATAGCAAAGACATCCTAAAAAGAAAATTGGAGCTGGACGAATCAGGTTCCCTGACTTCAGACTATACTACAAAGCAACAATCATCAAAACCATATGGTACGAGCACAAAGACAGACATGTAAATCAGTGAAACAGGATAGAAAGCCCAGAATTCAACCCACGCACCTACAGCCAACTAATCTATGACAAAGGAAGCAAGAATATACAAAGGCAAAAAGAACACCTGTTCAATAAGTGGTGCTGGGAAAACAGGACAGCTACATGGAAAGGAATGAAAGTAGAACATTCCCTAACACCATACACAAAAATAAACTCAAAATGGATTAAAGACCTAGGTATAATACCAGACACTATAAAACTCTTAGAGGAAAACCTAGGCCTAATGCTCTCTGACATAAATGACAGCAACATCTTCTCAGATCCACCTCTTAGAGTAATGACAGTTAAAAGAAAATAAACAAATGGGACCTAATCAAACTTAAAATTTTCTGCACAGCAAAGGAAACCCTAAAAAAAATTAAAAGACTACCCACAGAATGGGAGAAAATCTTTGCAAATGAATTGACTGACAAGGGATTCATTTCCAAAATTTATAAATACCTTTTGCAGTTCCATACCAAAAAAACCAAAAACCCCATCAATATATGGGCAGAAAATCTAAACAGACAATTCTCCAAAGAAGATACACAGATGGCCAAAAAACACATGAGAAGATGTTCAACATCATTCATCATTAGAGAAATGCAATTCAAAACCACTATCGGTGCCACCTCACACCAGTAAGAATGACCATCATCAAAAAGTCTACAAACAATAACTGCTGAAGAGGGTGTGGAGAAAAAGGAACCCTATTACACTGTTGGTGAGAATGTGAATTGGTGCACCACTGTGGATAACAGTATGGAGATTCCTCAGAAAACTAAACATAGAACTACCATTTGATCCAGCAATCCCACTCCTGGGCATCTATCCAGAGAAAACCATGACTCACAAAGACACACGTATTCCAGCGTTCAGTGCAGCACTATTTTTAATAGCCAAGACATGGAAAGAACCTAAATGTCCATCGACAGAGGCGTGGATAAAGAAGATGTGGTACATATACACAATGGAATATTACTCAGCCATTAAAACGAACAAAATAACTGCATTTTTAGCAATATGCATGGACCTAGAAATTATCATGCTAAGAGGTGTCAGTCAGACAATGAGACACCAACATCAAATGCTATCACTGACATGTGGAATCTGAAAAAAGGACAGACTGAACTTCTTTGCAGAACAGATACTGACTCACAGACTTTGAAAAACTTATGCTTTCTAAAGGAGAGAGGTTGGGGATGGTGGGGATGCTGGGGGTTTGGGATGGAAATCCTATAAAATTGGATTGTTATGATCATTGTACAACTAGAAATGTAATAAATTAATTGAGTAACATAAAAAAAGGAGTTCCTGTCATGGTGCAGTGGAAATATATCTGAGTAGGAACCATGAGGTTGTAGGTTCGATTCCTGGCTTCACTCAGTGGGTTAAGGTTTCCGTGTTATTCTGAGCTGTTGTGTAGGTCACATCCATGGCTTGGATCTATTGCACTGGCTGTGGCATAGGCTGGCAGCTACAGCTCTGATTAGACCCCTAGCCTGGGAACCTGCATATGCTTCAGGTGCAGCCCTAAAAATACCAAAAAAATAGCTCTTTAACTCCTGATATCCTTAATATTCTCTTCACTGTGTGCTGTCATACTAGCCAAGCTATGGTGTGCCTAGCATCAGGTCACTCTTAGGAGCCAGCTAACATCCTTTGAAGAGAGTAGTGTTTTTATTTTTTTTCACTATGTCTTTTAAAATATTTAGTGGTTTCTCTAGGTTTTACCACATAGCTCTGAAGTTGTCAGAATCAGTTCTAGATTTATACTAGCTTAATTCCACATATATAATAAACATTACGTCTATACAACTCTGTTCCCTCCCCCATGCTTTGTGTTAATGAGTATTATATATATATATATATAAACATACATTATTAGTGTTACAAGCTCAGTGATACATTGCTATAAGTATAACATTACCATCTGTGATCGTCTCCTTAGCCAGTAAGTCTTGCTCCCATTCATCTCCTCTGTGCTGTTATTAGAAAATATATTACACATGTATAATATATTTCCATATGTTATGGAATTAATTATATATATATATTTATGCATATATAATTATATTTAATTGTTTTTAAAATAAATTGAGAGAAGAATTTAGAAAACTAAGCCTTTAAACTGTGCTTTATAATTATATAATTATATTTATCAGTGGTCTTTCTTTTTTTCAGGTGGATTTGAATTACTCTCTGGGATCCTTTGCTTCTAGCCAGAAGAACTTTATGATTTCAATAAATTCTCATAGTTTCATTTACATGGGGAACTTTTAATTAATTTCACCTTTATTTTTGAAAAATAGCTTTTCAGGACACAAGATTCTTAGCAGTTTTTTGTTTGTTTAGTTTTGTTTTTTTTCCCACCCCTCTGAATCAGTTTCTCACTGCTCTCTGGCTTTTATTACCTCTGCTGAGAAGTCAGTTGAAAATCTTATTGAGGTTCCCTTGGAGATAACAAATTGCTATCTTGCTACTTTCAAAATTTTCCCCTTGTCTTTGATAATTCAGCCTTTTTTAAAATTATGGATTATAACTGTGGATATCTTTGAGGTTATCCTATTTTGAACTCACTGAGCTTCATGAATGTGTAGGTTATTATTTTCAGCACATTGAGGAAGTTTTCTGTCATTTTCTCTTTGGACATATTTCTGCTCCTATCTCTTTCTTCTCTTTCTGGTACTTATTTAGGTGTGTTTATTGTGAAGCTCTCTTAATTTTTCCCTTATTTGTTTTTTGGCTTACATAAACTCTATCTTCAAATTCACTTATTTCAGCTTCTGCTAGTTTAAATCTACTCATACCTCTTTAGCTATTTTATTTTACTTTTATTTGTTATACTTTTTTGCTCCAGGGTTTCACTTTGTTTTCTTTTTGCTCTCTTTATTGATACTCTCTATTCCTTTAAATATGGTTTCTTTTTGATTCTGTGAACATATTTATAATGGATATTTTGTAATCCCTTCATTGTTTTCCCACCTTTGGGTCATACTTTCCTGCTTCTTTACATGCCTCATAAACTTTTGTTTTGTTTTGTTTTGGCTGGAAATTGAACATTTAGTAGCAACTCTGGATACTTCCTTCCCATTGGCAGTGTCTCATTATTTTCTTCTTTTTGTCGTGTGTTTGGCTGGATTATTTCAATGCAGTCTATTTCCCTTCTCACCGTGTTAATCCTAAAATGCTCCGCAAGGATGCAAAGCTTTGAGTGTTCCCACAGCCATCCTGGGACTCTCTTGTTCTGTTTCTCTGATCACATCCAGCTGTTAGGTTCCACTCTTCAATTGTTCTCAACACTGCCTTGTGGCATAAGTTGCTGTATAAACTAATAAAATCAGATTGTGGATCTTCTGCATCAGGAATAGTTTCCAATATCAGGTTTTGACATTTATTCTGATTCCAGGAGGGCTCCTGTCAGATAAATTACTCCTTAGTTTTCTCCAGTTAACTAGCTGGCCTAGATTCTAGCCTGTGTCTTGAATCTCCTCCCAGTTATACTTTACCACAACTTCCACTGTTTTTAATAGTGTCTTTATGCTCAAACTTCTTCACTCTTTGTTGTAAAGAAAACCAGTTCCTTTGAAAGAGATTAAGAGTTCTCTGTTTTACATCCTCCTTCTCTAAGCAAGATCTGTAGACCAGAATTCTGGAGTAGGATGTGGTCTAGGAGGCAGGTTAGAAAAAGACCGTTTCAGCACACTTTCCTGGCGCAAAACCACTGCCTCATGCTCAAGGCAAGGACAATCACCTTCTTACTGTGCTGTGCCTAATGACGCTTCACATATAAGAGCTCACCCAGGATTTAGCCTCCACAACAGGAAGCTGGGGTCAGGATAAGAAACATTGACATCCTGCTCCTTCCAGGAATGAAGTCCTCTGTCTGAGAGACAAGGGGAGAGGGATCCTTGTATTCTTGGCTGGAGGAACCTGGAGTGGTGTTTCTATCTCACTGAGATTGGAGCAGAGGGAGAAGGCAGTCTTGCTTCAGACACCACAAACTTTCCCCTTTCTTAACAAGTTTCTGCTGATGTTCTTGAATGGCTGTTTCTTCATTGACTGTTTATCCTTCACACCTTCTTTTCCAGAGAACTTAAATGGTAATTTTTTTCTTTCTGTTTTTTTTTTTTTAAATTTCTATTCTTTTGTTTTTTGGGCTGCACCCATGGCATATGGAGGTTCCAGGCTAGGGGGCAAATTGGAGCTGTAGCTGCTGGCCTACACCACAGCCACGGAAACATAGGATCCAAGACGTATCTGCAACCTGCACTACAGCTCACAGCAATGCTGGATCCTTAACCCACTGAATGAGGCCAGGGATCAAACCTGCATCCTCTTGGATGCTAGTCAGATTCGTTAATTGCTGAGCCATGACGGGAACTTCTTAAATGGTATTTTTTGAATATATTTTTTACTACATTCACTGGAGAGAGGATCAGTGGAACCTCCAACACTGTCGTACAACAGGTAGATCTCTTGTGGTTATATCTGCATGGACATTAGTTTTTATGCATAGACATTGCAATCATTAAAGAAGAAATAATATGGTAATTGGGGTTTAATTCAAAGTATTAGAAATGTGGTTAGAGATGTGTATGAAATAGGCTTAGGAATAATTAAATTGAGTAAAGGATGATCCAAGCTTATTAAATATTTCTCTCTCTTTTTCTTATTTTCTCTCTCTTTCTTTATCCTTTTCTCTCCAAACATACATATAGGGTGTGTGTGTGTGTGTGTGTGTGTGTGTGTGTGTGTGGTATGTGTGTGCAATTTCAGACAATATCTGGATCATATAAGAGAAGCCTACTCAGTAGCTGCCTCTGGTGTCTGGGGTAGGGAATGTGGGTGAGAAACTCAGTTTTTAGGATTTATCTTTTTCCCCTAAAAATGTTTTAGATGATTCTAAAATATGGCCATATTTCTAACTTGAACCCATAAATATAGTGCAGTGTATTATTTTGTAAAAAGCAGATCTGTTCAAGATCAATGATTAAGTTAGTGACAGAGTTATTAATTCTGAGATTGGGATTCAGACTCTAAAATCTGACTCCTAATTCAGGACCCACTTATATAATGCCACACTGCCACCCCAATTTTAGGGTGGTTTCTTCTGTTCTTTAGACAAGCAGGGAAAGGCCCATTAGAAATTATATGAGAAAATGTAGTTACCCAAAAAAAAAGGAAAAAATATTTTGGAAAATTGAAGTTAGCATGTACTTGCTTCATGCAAAGTTGTAACTAAAAGTTGACTTTGATTTAAATTACTTTTGGAAGAAGAAACCTGGTTGTGAGCAGGGAAACTAAATCATCTTATCAAGAGGAGCCTACATCATGACATCTACTGATTGTGATCCATATCTGCCTAGGTAATATATTTATTTAACTTAGGCCTCCCAGGTAAAATGAATCTTTGTGTAATTTTTTCAATAATAGCAATAATAATGACATATGTGCTCATAAGAAATATAAATGAGTAGGTCATGTATTATAAAATCACAGACTGAAAAAAATGGAATATTTAAAAACTTTAATAAATCTTAAATATTCCATAAAAGTCTTCATTTCTCAATGCTCCTTAGGCATCATAGTAGTGCTATAATGTTTTAAATTATCTTTATATATCTTTTTCTTTTTTCTTTCTTTTTTTTTTTTACAGCTCTGATTTGTAGAGTTTACCAACTTCTGCGATATAAATACTCCATAATTGGCAGTCCTACTGTGGCTCAGAAGGTTAAAAACCCAGTGTTGTCTTCGTGAGGATATGGGTTGGATCCCTGGCCTCGCTCAGTGGGTTAAGGATCCTGCATTGCCGCAAGCTGCCCCGTAGGTCTCAGATGTTGATTGGATCTGCTGTGGCTATGGTGTAGGCCTGCAGCTGAAGCTCTAACTTAATCCCTGGCCTAGGAACTTCCATATGCTATGGGTGCCACTAAAAAAAAATAAATAAAGTATTCTGTGATCGAGTTCAATCTACCAATGGATTAACAATGAGCCAACAGAATTCCTGAAAGTTTATCAATTGAATCTCACAAGCTGGCATGTCGGCCCCAGCACATCCACTGAGCGCACTGCCCAGTGAGAGCATAGGCATTTCAAAATTAAACCAAATTCAGCTCTAGGTTTATAGAGATAGTAGTGACAAATGGAGAGTTTGAAGATATGATGTCTGGTTTTATGTGTCAACTTGTTGGGGCTATGAGGTACTCAAAATAGTTAAACATTATTCTGCATGTGTCTGTGAAAGGGTTTCTAAAGGCGATTAACATTTGAATTTGTAGACCAATTAAAACAGACCTTCCCCAATAACATGGGTGATCCTCATCCAAAGACCTGAAAAAACAAAAAGGCAGAGGAAGGAAGAACATCTTCTGCCTGAATGTTGGGGCTGGAACATCTCTCTTTCCCAGCCCTTGCACTTGAAATTAAGTTGGCTCTCTTGTATGTTGAGCCTCCCAGCTTTCAGACAGAAAGTTACACCATCATTTCCCCTGGTTGTCATGTGTTTGGACTCAGCCTAGATATACCAGAAGTCCTGGCTTTCCAGCCTGCCCAACATAGAGTGTGGAACGTCTCAGCCTCCATAATTATATGAGCCAGTTCTTCTATCTATCTATCTATCTATCTATCTATCTATCTATCTATCTATCTATCATTAACCTATCTATTTATCTTCCTCTTGGTTCTGTAGAATCCTGGCTAATATGAACATTTCTACACACTTCATCTTTTACAAACAATGTTTAAGCAAAATGCTAAAACCTTTTGTTTCTTAGGTTAAGTCTTACATCTGGTGTAAGTACATTTCTACCTATATCAGCCTAGGATAAATCTCTTCATTTCTAAACACATGATATAGTTCATTAAAATAATCACCATTT
Source organism: Phacochoerus africanus (assembly GCF_016906955.1). Lineage (NCBI taxonomy): Eukaryota > Metazoa > Chordata > Mammalia > Artiodactyla > Suidae > Phacochoerus > Phacochoerus africanus. The sequence continues at coordinate 90,409,207 of NC_062546.1, forward strand.
GCTGAGCGCCTATTTGAATAACATGTACCAAGCACTCTTGGGACATTGCATTTATTGTTTTGAAATTTTATGAAAATACTGCCTTGACAGAACAATATGTGCAACAAAGAATCATAAAGTTTGTTTCAGCGAGTTAAGGACCTTGTAGCATATAAGATTCAGGACCCAAATACTCCATTCAAAGCCTATCTAACACCAAAGACCACACTCTTTCTACCTCATTCTCTGTTTTTATGCCTCTTTTTTTATTGTTGGATCTCAATCCATATGCATCAGTCTTACTCTCCAAAGGATATTAGCGTATATATTGTTGGCAAGTGAGAGAGACTGAAATGAACACAAATGGAATATCTTGGTCACGCACCACTGGCAACTTGTGCCATTAATTTCACGCTCCTAACAAGACTGGGTGTAGCACTGTTAGTATTATCCCAGTTATACGGATGAGGAAACAGGCTCAGATGATTTTCCATGATCAGGCACCTAGTGTGTGGCCAAATAGAAGTTAAAACCCCATTCTCAAATGATTTGTGTTCCTTGCACTATCTGAATATTCTTTATAGACATTGTAGTCATGTGACTTCCATTAAATCATAGGCTCATTTTACAGTGTCTTCCCATATATCATTCTTTCAAGCACTGAGATTCCAGTGATGTTGTCTTCTCATGAATTAAGAGGATAAAATAGGCAGGTGTTACAAGGATTCTCCACATTATACCAGAATGATGGGTTGCTCTGCCACTTCTGGATATGAAGGAAGAGCGAGGGCAGGGGTAGCGGAAAGGTGTCTGAATTTCTGCCTTCTCACACTCACAGGCTTTCCTCCAGCTTGCAGAGCTCAAGGTGGGAGGGAAAATGCTCAGATGATGTCTCAAGGAAGCTGATTTCAGCTGGAGGAATGGTGTGCAGTCTGATTAGGAATGACTATTGGGACCATATCCCAATGTCACTTTCTTCCTGCCCAGTTTGTCACAGTCTCTAAGGTGCCACCATGGGATGATATTTCTTTTCTTTTTTTTTTTTTGTCTTTTTGCCATTTCTTGGGCCGCTGCTGTGGCATATGGAGGTTCCCAGGCTAGAGGTTGAATCAGAGCTATAGCTGCCAGCCTACGCCAGAGCCACAGCAACGCGAGATCCGAGCCGCGTCTGCAACCTACACCACAGCTCACAGCAACGCCGGATCCTCAACCCACTGAGCAAGGCCAGGAATCGAACCCGCACCTCATGGTTCCTAGTCGGATTCATTAACCACTGAGCCACGACAGGAACTCTCCTGGATGATATTTCTGTAGCTCTCAGAGGTAGGTCCCTGAAGCTGGATGAGATTTCATTCTCTGTATAGAGCAAGATGAGTGAATGGATATTGACATTGGGCTCTTTGCTGAACTCTGCCTTGGACAATTTTCTTCACACAGCTAAGTTTTAATCTCTTGCAAAAAATGTACAGTAATATAGCTTGATAATTACCCCTGATAATGGCCTTCACCAAAATTAGAAAGCAGGAAGTTAAAACAGGAGGTTAAATCATAGACCAAGCTATCCTAAAATTCTCTAAGGTATTTACAAATATTGAAATCTAATTTTTGGCCATTCCATAACCCATCTTCCTTCATTCACTATTGAGGGAAAATAATCACATATTTACATTGCTTTAAGTTATGGAGCACATTCCATCATTAGTCAGCAATTAAATGAAATTAGAGTAATTTCCTTGGCTTTGCAATTACGTTGTTTTAGTACATATTTCTCAGTCAGTAAGATTGGAAAATTATTTTCTCATTCCATTTGACGTTCTGTATGAAGTCATGAAAATAAATTGGACCCAGTGTTGGATGGTTTAAAAGAAAGTGGAGAAAAGATAGAATGTGAATGTGTACAGAATGTTTTCTCAAGTATGTAGATACAGGGTTGTATAAAAATATATATTCTTTTCAGTTGAAAAAGTTTTCAGTTGGGCTGAGTGGGAGAAGTTTATTTTTTTTTAAATAAGGCAGAGCTGAGAGGCCATTTTACGTGAATTACAAAAAATCAGTGGAAACTAATAGCCTCCCATTTCTGTCTACAGATGTCACCACTGCAGTAGGTCTGGGGTCAGCCTTGTTACTCTTACCAGGGTTCCTGGCTAGACTGTTTCTTAAGAAAATACATTCTGTATTTCTTTGTTGTAAATGTGCAAAGTGTCTGTAAAATGTTTCCTATCACTCACAAGTAAGTGTTGCCGATTGTTCTCTTGTCAAAATGAAGAGTATTGCCCACAATACTTATGGGAATAGAGAATGGTGGGATGACAAATAAATAAGAACTTGACTTTAAGCTGAACTTGCTCATGGAATCACCCATCCCCCAGGTTCCAGCACATGAATTCAGTTAGCATGGCTGAAGGATGTAGGGCTCACTGCTTCCATGGTAAACATGACATTCTTGAGATTTTTCTGGAACAAATTCCTAGACAGCAAAATGGCAGCCTTGGAATTACTTGGCGATAAGAGACTCAGAAAATGTTAAACTCCATTGCTCATCTATGCATCTTTCCACAGCTTAATTCTACCCGGGAAGATGGAAACATGGACTGGGTGATTATCTGGTTTTCTTTTAGGCTGTACGTTCATTTGAAAGGTTGAATGAAGTTAAGCCCCCTTTAGAATTAAGCTGCCATTGTTCTCCTGATAGTCTTGTAGGTGTCATCTCATTGCAAGGCTGAGAAAGAGTAACACACTTTCAACAATTAATAATACAACTGTGAATTTCAGTGCTATTCTATACCAATCACCCTGCATACTTTAAAAGTTCTGAAAACGGAACTTTAGAAATATCTAGATCACCTGGAGGATCTTTGGAGTGGGTAATAATTAAGGTAATCATTTAGGAGTTCCCGTCGTAGCTCAGTGGTTAACAAACCCAACTAGGAACCATGAGGTGGCGGGTTTGATCCCTGGCCTTGCTCAGTGGGTTAAGGATGTGGCGTTGCCATGAGCTGTGGTGTAGGTTGCAGACAGGCTTGGATCTCGCATTGCTGTGGCTCTGGCGTAGGCTGGCGACCACAGCTCCGATTGGACCTCTAGCCTGGGAACCTCCATATGCTGCGGAAGCGGCCCTAGAAAAGGCAAAAAGACAAAAAAAAAAAATCACCATTTAAAGATGAGGCAAAAAACAAAGCTGTGAAGTGTCAGGTTCTGTCTCAGACACTATTATATACTAGGTATGTAAACATCTAAGATCACAATAATGATTAGACAAAGGTTTTATTATTACCCTTTTTCAAATGATGTAATTAATGCTCTGAGAGAAAATCTCCTACAAATGGGGAAGGGACAGACCTCTTCCAAAAGGACTTTCTCTGTCCCCAAGCTACCAGGATTAATCTATTGAGATTGGGGTCTTTCCATTTTGCAAAAAAGTAAAATGATCAGTGCACATCCTAAGCATCTCTGCTTCGATTAAAATGCAAGTTTATTCTCCTTTAAGGAAACCTAATTTCTCAAAATGCTGACCTCCCAATAGCTGTCACGCCCTCTTCCTGGCCCCTTTCATCATCACTTGGCAATAACTAATCTGCTTTAAATTTTTACGTGTTTGCCTGTCAAATTTCTGGACATTTATTATAAATAGACGCACCACTTTTTTTGTTACTGGCTTCTTTCATATAGTATAATGTTTATGCTATACATTAAAGTTATATATGTATACATAAAATTATCTATGAAGGTGCAGATATCAGCACTCATTCTGCTCAATGCCAAACAATATATTCATTGCATCAACATGAAACATTTTATATATTTATTCTCAGTTGATGGTATTTGAGTTGCTCGGCTATTATAAATAACAGCATTAAGAAAATTGTGTGAAAGTTTTGTGTGGATGTTTTTAGTTTTTGTATATACCTAGAAACGAAATTTTTGGGTAACATGGCAACTCTATGTTATACATTTAGAAGAACCTAAAGTTGTGTTCCAAAGCAACTGTACCATTTTATATTCCCACCACCAGTATATGAATGTTCAAATTTTTCTACCATTTTGCAGCACTTATTATTGCTTGATTTTTTTTTAATTATAATCTTCCTTGTGGTTGTAAATTGTATTGTGGTTTTGCTTTGCACTTTCCTAGGAATTAATGATGTTGAACAACTTTCCTGTGCTTGTTAGTTATTTGTACATCTTCTTGGAGAAATGTCTACTCAGATACTTTGGTCCATTTAAAAATTATCTTTTTTATAATTGAGTGTTAAGTACTTTTTATGTATTCTAAAATCAATCTAGTATCAGATACATAACATGCAAATATTTTCTCCAATTCTGTGGATGGCCTATGGACTTTATGGTGTATTTTGAAACAAAAATTTTCTAAATTTTGATGAAATCCAATTTATCTGTTTTTTTCTATTGTGTTTTGGGGGGCATGTATAAGAAATATTTGCCTAATCTAAGGTCACAAAGAGTTAAGCATATTTTTTCTTCTAAGAGTTTGAAAGGTTTAGCTCTTACGATTGTGTCTTTGAACTGTGATGAGTTAAATTTTTTTTTTAATGTGAGTTAAGTGTTCAGTGTCATTCTTTTGCATGTGGATCTCCAGGTGCCCCTGCACAATTTGTTAAAAAGTCTATTCTTTCCTTATTTTGAAACTGAACATTGAAGTGAGTAACTTTTTTTCTGGATTTTCTGTATGTTTTCATTGATCTATATGTCTATCCTTTGGTCAGTACCAGTATTTCTTGCTTATTGATTTTCTTGACTATTGTAGCTTTGTATTAGATTTTACATGGGAAAATACGAGTCCTCCAGTTTATTCCTCCCTTATCAAGATTTTTTTGGCTATTTTTGGTACATTTCTTTCCATATGGATTTTAAGATCATATTGTAAATATTTACCAAAAAAAGACATCTGGGATTTTATAGGGCTTACACTTACTCTATAGATAAATCTTAGGAGTACCGTCACATTGACAACATTAGGTTTTCCAATTCATGAACACAGAATTTCTTATTGGTGATTTAGTTCCTCGATTTTTTAAACGACATTTTGTAAATTTCAGTGTTCAAAATTTGAGCTTCTTTTGTTAAATTTATCCCTGTTTTTTTATGCTATTGTTGGTAGAATTATTTTTGTAATTTTATTTTCATATTGTTTGTTTGTAGTACATATAAATATAATTGATTTTTATGTTGACATTGTATACTGCTGCTTTGCCAAACTTGTTTATTAGCTTGAAAAATTTTTAAGTGAATATCTTAAAATTTTACATATGCAAGAATATATCATTAAACATCAAGATAGACTTATATTTTTCTTTCCTACTTGAATGCATTTTGTTTCATTTTCTTACCTAAGAGCCCTTGTTAGAACTTCCAGTACTACACTGAATAGAAGTGGCAGAAGTAATATCTTATTATCGTTTCTGATCTTAGAGGAACAATTTCATTCTTTAACAATTAAGTATGGGTCTTTTGTTTTGATTTGGTAGATGGCTGTTATCAAGTTAAGGAATCATCTTTTACTTCACATTTGTTGAGTGTTTTTATCATGAAAATGTGTTGGATTTTGATAACTGCACTTTATGCTTCTATTACAATTATGAACTGGTTTTTATTTTATTGGTATAAATATAATTGATATTGATTGTAATATGATATTGATATATTTTTGGAAGTCAAGCTAACTTTGCATTACTGAGTCATATCCAAGTTTGTCATAATGTATGATCATTTTATCTGGTTTTGGATTCAGTTTTTCATTATTTTTCTGAGAAATTCTATATTGATATATTAGCCTATAGTTTTCTCTCTTATGACTTTCTTTGATTTTTTGTTATCAGTGTAATACTACCTTATAGAATGAGTTGGAATGTGTTCCCACTTTTATTTTTGTGTTTGTGAAGTTTTCTTATGTTCTGTTTTATTGTTGATCTTCTGTCTAATTATTCTATCCATTATTGAGAGTGAGTTATTAAAGTTTTTGACTATTATTGCTGAATTGTCTATTTATTCTATAAATAGTTTTTTTTTTTTGCTTTCTTGTATTTTAGGTCTGTGGTTAAGTGCATATATATTTATAATTATTATGTCCTCCTTACGATTTGTCCTTTTTTTATTTTATTTTTTTAAAATTACTTATTATTATTTTTTTCCCACTGTACAGCAAGGGGGTCAGGTTATCCTTACATGTATACATTACAATTACATTTTGTCCTTTTTTTTTTAATTGTAAAATACCCATTTTTTTTTTCTTTCTTTTTCTTTTTTGGCCACAGTCGCAGCATACAGAATTCCTGAGCCAATGATTGAATCCAAGCCACAGCTGGTACCTACACTGCAGCTACAGCAATGCCCAATCCTTAAACCACTGTGCCAGGCAGGGATCAAACTCGCATCACCACAGAGACACCACCAGATTCTTAACCTGCTGTACCACAGCAGCAACTCCGAAATGCCTATCTTTAAACCTTTTTGTTTTAAAGTATATTTTTATGATATTAATATAGCCACATCCAATATTTTTTATGGTTGCTATTTACATGATTTTTCTTTTTGTTTTAACCTATCTGTATCTTTGAATCTAATGTTTTCCCTGTAAACAGCATACAGTTGTATCACATTTTTTTAGTCTTACATTCTCTGCATTTTTGTTTTTTGTTCTGTTTATAATGGACACCCTCTTGCAGAGGGACTCTTGCAGGAGAGCTCCCATCCCATCCCAGGGAAGGCAGGAAGATGGGGGAGGGTGATTCAAGCAGCACTGCTCCCGGGGGTGTACCACTGGGAGGTCTGGTGGACCAGAAAGTGTGGAGCCCTTCAGAGCCACCTTCCCCACCAGACCCCCAGGCATTCTGGAGCCAGTCATGGCTCAGGGCACAGTGGAAATGCACCCTGCAGCAACCAGTCACTGGCCACTTCTCTGCCTTTTGATTATACTGTTTAAATAACTTACCTTCAATGTTGTACTGATATGATTTTATTTGTGTCTGTCTTTACCTTTTTATTTTCTTTATTTCCCTCTGGTTTATGATGCTTTTGGTTTCCATCAACCTCCTTTCCTGCCTCCTTTTGTAGTAAGCAGATGTTTGCTATTGCAGTATTTTAATTCCATTAATCATTTTTACTCAATTTTTAAAGTCTTTTTTTTAAGTTATTGCTTTAATGTTTACCTTGTACATTTTAACTTACCAAAATCTACTTGAGGTATTACTGAATTAATTTAGTGAGTTAAAGAAATACTGCTTTTTTGTAGTTCCATGTCCTTTTTCTCCTTTCTGAGTTATTACTACATGTAGATAGGGTACAGACCCAAAAATAGATTTTAGAATTATTGCATTGCAAAATTTTATGTCTCTTTAAAATGCCAAAAAGAGAAGGAAAGAATTATATATTTTTATTGTATGTTATAATACTAAACTCCTTATTTACCATTTCTGGCTCTCTTCATTTGTTCTTGTGGGGTTCGATTAACCATCTGGGGTTATTTTTTTCTTTCAATACAGCTTTGCTCCCACCCATCAGCGTTTTGCTGTTATTGTCCAATATGTGACATTTGTATATATTCTAAGCCCAATAATACTATTATCTACATATTGCTTTATTATTTTTGTAAAATTGATTCATAGGAAAAAAGAAGAAATATGCATTTTTGATTTTTTTATAATTACATTAACAACTTTATCAGTGCTCCTTTTTGGGGAGGAGTGGGTATGTGCATTCAAGTTACATCTTGTGTAATTGGTTTTCAGCATCAAGATCATCTTTTAGCATTTCCTGTAAGGTATACCTGCTAGAAAATTTTCTCATTTTTTGTTAACTTTGGAATGGTTAACCTTTATTTCTTCCTAAACTGTCAAACTAGGAAGTCTTATCAACAGTTCTAGCTGTACCCTTTTTAGCCATCCTCAACAAAGTGCCAGACACATGAGTGTGAGCATCTTAGCTCCTCCAGGTGAGCCAATCCACTGGCTGAAAATTCTTTCTGTGGTTACTGTGTGGAACAGAATGCCACAGGGAATCATGTAATGAACAATCTTTTGTCTTAGTCAACTGGGGCCGCTATTATAAAAATACCATAAACTGGGTAGCTTATACCCAATAGATATTTATTTCTCACAGTTCTTGAGGCTTAGGAGCTCATGATCAAACTACCTGTAAAACTACCTATCAAACTACCTATCAGTGTCTGGTAATAGATGATTCCGTGTTCATAGATGATGCCTTCTTACTGTGTTCTCATGTGGTAAAACAGGGGAGAAATCTTTTACAGGAGCATGAATCTTATTAAGGGGGAATGCCCTCAGGATCTAATCACCTTCAAAATTCTCACCTCCTAATACTATCATCTTGAACAGTAGGTTCTCAAAATATGTATTTTGTGAGGATTCATTCAGTCTACTGAATGAAGAGAGGAAGAAAAAGCTGAAAGTTATATTGAGGACATATTGGCTCTCTGACATTCTGACTATGATCTTCTGTTAACTATTTATCATCTATCATCATCATCATCTATTTTCTATCATCTATATATCTATTATATATCTATCCATCTATTATTATAATGTCTATCATCTATCTATTATCTATCATCATCATCTATCATCTATCACTCTACCATCTGTCCATCTCTGTCTTTTTTTTTTCTTTACTTTACTCTCTCTGCTAATCAGGATTCACCAAAAGAATTTTAGAGCTCTCTAATTGATTATTCACAATTTAAAACTCCAGCCTTGTCTTATACTAGGTCTTTTGTTTGTTGGGAGATAATGAATAAGATATAATCTTCCATCGAAGTGTTAATAATTTGACAGCTGTTTAATGAATCACTCTGCAAGAGTTCTGAATTAGGAAGAGAAAGGTCATTACTCTCAGGGAATAAGGACCTCAGATTTACACTTTCTTAAAATTCTAAGTTAAGTTTGTTTTATTTATAAATGAGTAGTTAAAAATAAGGTCATGCCTATAACTGCTTAGACAGTATTTTCCATATTTTAAAGAGTTTAATATCTCTTTTTCTCTGGATAACATTTAATTGCACTTATTTGTATCTCACAAGTGAGTGTTTATTGGAGCACTGTCTCTGCAAGATCTCTGGAAGCTGTTGGACACACCATCTAACTCTTCTGGAAGAGAAAGAAGGCCCCTAAACTTCTTTGTGCAGTATATGCAGAGTAAAGTCCAGAGACGGCACCCAGATAAACAGGCATTTTTCTCTTCTTAAGTAAGGAGAAAATAAAGTAGAACTTTTTCTTATTTACTTATATTTCTTTTAACTAGAGAGGATTCAGGGACATACCTTCCTTGAGAGCAGAAGAAATAGGGTTCATTCATAAAATCTCCAAATGGAAATCAAAAGTTCATGTTTTCTGTACCCTTCCTTAAACTGTCTCTTGGCATCGAAGAGAGGTGGTTTGTGAAGTGGATCAATAGGGCAACTGAAATGAGTGGGGAGGTACTAAACTCTAACACCAAGAGAGAGTAACAGCAATTTTTCATAAATATGTCTCATATATCCAGCTGTATTTATAGAGAAATTTTTTCACAATTAAACAAGACTAAAGCATTACAATATCTGAGTACACCTACTAAAAATTAAGCACACCTTCTTAAAACATTTAGAAAATTGAAAGTTCAAAATATCTTGCAAAATGATGATTTTCCTGGATAATAGTGTTTTGTAGGGGAAGTTTAGTTATGTTTCTAAGAAAAGTTACAACTGCAATGAATGTTGCTTTTGAAATCCATTATGGTGATTTGATATAGAGCAATCAAAATTATAAATTTTCACATTGAATGCTCTCTTTGGGAAACAGACTTTCTTCATTTGAGTAGGCCTCTTTGTATGCCAAAGAGGGAGAGAGTTTTACTTTCACTGTCCATGGACTGAGAAACATGAAACATCAAAGTGGTCTGAGCCCAGAAGTCAATCTAGTGATTTGCTCAAGGTCACTCAGCTTGTCAGTGTGACCCATGTGCATTCTTGGTTCTTGATCCCAGGCCAGTAAGCTTTTGATGACTTTATCTAATAACTAAAGTCACCTTTTCTAGATGAAAAAATTTGCTTCAGTTAAGAGAGATATTTATCTCTAAGGTAATTTCTCATATATATTATACAGACTTTCCATTAAATAGATAAGAAAACTGATCAAAAAGTTCAAACAGGTTGCCTAAAATCAAACATCTAACACATAGCAGAGCTGATGCAAAATCTTTGGATTCCATTTTTTGCTGCCTTTCAAAATATTAGGCAAGACTGTCTACTATTAGAACAGAATATTTAGTCCATACATAATTAATCCAAACAGAATTTAGCTTTTTATAGTAAAAAATGTAATATATGTAGGACACAATAGTTTATTATGATTTTTTCATGTCCACATTCATGGCATATGGAAGTTCCTGGGCCAGGATCAAATCTGAACCACAGGTGCAACCCATGCCACTATAGTCAGAATCTTAACCCACTGTGCCACAACAAGAACTCCAATTTGTTAGGATTTTTATCTTTTGGATCCTTTTGCCAATACATTTGATGTCTTTGAAAATATAAATTTTAAAGAACATTATATTAAAGTTCATTAAATGGATATCCATTTAATTAGTCCATTTGTATCTTTTGTTTGCATTATTTGCTTTTTACTGCAAGGATACAATTAATATTTAAATTTTATTGTGCAGACTCCTCACACGCATGCTATACTCCAATTGGCAAGTGTATGCTTCTGATCAGAATCTTGGCAAAGTCGCTGACTTGCTGTGTCTGGAGTTCAATTTTCTTTGTTTAGTTCACTAATACCATTTGCAGTGTTTTGAAAGGTAGCCTGATAGCTGTTCATCTAAGTAATTGACACAGCTAAGGCTCACATGAGCCCCCTGCATTTACCTCCTTCACAAACCATTAGCCAAAGCAATTTTATTTCACTTTCCCGCTAACTTATTCTTCAAGTTGCTGATTCCCTTGGCAATTGGATTTAGTAGATAAAGGTGAATAAGGGCTGGTGTTTATTTTATAAAACTCAAGTTCAGCTTTCAATCTAATTCTTCAGTGTTAAAGGTGGTGTCTACACTTTTGAGGAAAAGACTTAAGACATTTCCTGTCTTTGAGTCTCTTGATGTTCTTATTAGACATAACTGGTGCTTGAGATGATCAATATGATGTTGTTATCTCTGTTTATATAGCTTGCTTCTTCCAATACAAGTCAATATAATGATAATTTTCTTTTTTTTCATGGTATAAAATCAATGTATTGTATTAGACATGTTGCTTTGTGAAGAGTAATAGATTTCAAATACAATGCTGTTGTACTTTGGATTTTGACTGTGTGATTGGCTTATCAAGATCTATATGAAAATTGTCAATTCTGTAATGCAATTTAGCACCAGAAAAGGGCCTAGGCTCTAAGGGAAATTCATAAGAGGATTTGAAAGAAATATCATATCCATTTCATTGCCCTTCATGTTTGTTTATTTTAGGTTATTTAGGATTATTAGTGAACTGAAAATATTGTTGATTTTGTTTTTTTAGTGTTAAACAACTAAAAGGAGATATACAATGCAGTTGAATCAATCAAGAATATTTATTGATTATTTACAACTTGAATATTTGACTTCAACTTCTTTAACTTTGATAATTAGATGAATCAATTTATGAATGGACCTCTTCATTAGTTCACACTGGAAGAAATTCCCAATAGAAAGATTCTGTGATTTGTCAAAGGTCACCAAGATTTTTAAGTGTAAATAATTCAAATGCAAAATTTTTAACCACCACGAGTTCATGTAAATAAAACCATTGTTTATGAAACATACTGTGGGTATTTAAACATGAAATGACTAAATAACTGTATGTATTTGTGTATGGCTTTTGCTCTTCTCTGTTTTCAAATTTAGAATCCAAATAATTCTTGTTAAAAGGAATTTTGTGTTTTGATTTATTCTCACTTGATTCCTGGGTCAGAATTTAGAAAAGATATCAGCGGATTCTTAGACCCTAGGCTTGTGACGAAACCAAATGTTCCATTTTTTTTATTGTTTGCCATTCCTCTGAACTCACTCTTCTATTGATGTTCTCATTTTCTTTACTCAGTACTGCCTATCTTAGTATTCCAATTTTTCTCTAGCTTCATCTTTCCTGTCTTTTTGGTCACTTCTTGCTTTGCCTGGATTCAATGAACATTTTCCTACAACATTCTCTTTGACAAGCTCTTTTTTCTACTCTACATTTTATTTTTTTGTGATTTTAACTATTTTTTTCATTTCATAGATATCCCAAATCCTTACGATTTTCAAATGTCTATTTGTTTCCATCAGTCATTCCCACCTCTACTTATCTTTTTCACATGGATTTATTGACATCACCTCAAAATATTCTTCTAAAAGCCTCATCCACTTCTAGAAAGAGGAAGGAGATGGCTGTTGCTCTTCCCATGCTCCTCATGTTGACTAATACTATAAGTAACAATTTCAATAAGTCATGTGGGAAAAGTTATTTGACTTCTCCCTCTGAGAGGGACACCCATTTATTTTCTTTCTTTCTTTTTTCTCTTTTTCCCTAGTGCTTCTGTTTTCTGCCTTGTGGACTGTGATGGCTCTGCGCATATGCATCAGTGCTCTCACCATCTTGCACTTTCTTGCAAATGCCTACATCTTTCTTCCTCTGTTATTACCCCTGCCTTTCAAAGTCTATCCTGTGTTAATCTCATTGCTTGGATTTTAATCAACTGTTGCAAAACCTAGGTTTCTGTGTAGGACTATGTAGATAACAAAACCATATGAATTGAAGCTCCCACTTGGGTTACCTGAAAATCCTACAAAGAAAACTGTCTCACTTTTTTTTTTCTTCTTTTTAGAGCCACACCTGAGGCATATGGAAGTTCCCAGGCTAGGGGTCAAATCACAGCTCCAGCTGCCAGCCTACAACACAGCCACAGCAGCACTTGGATCTGAGCCACACCTGTGACCTACACCACAACTCACAGCAACACTGGATCCTTAGCCCACTGAGCAAGGCCAAGTATCAAACCCACATCCTCATAGATACTGTGTAGGGTTCTTAACCTGCTGAGCCACAATGGAAACTCCTTTCTTATTTTTTTGAGAAGGATAATTTCTAGCCTTCACCATGCAGCTCAACTTCTTTGATCTCTCTCATTCTTGGTAGATAACTCTAGATTTCTACTCCCAAGACAGGAAATATCTTCAAGGAGAAGTTACCCAAACTCATCACCACACTACTACAAATTCACTTGTATGCCATTCCACCCTAACTCCTTCCCTTGTTCAGCATCTCTTTGTCCTTTAAATATTCACATTCTCATGTTTCAAGTGCACAATAGGCTTCATGAAAACTATTAGTACAGATTTCTAACAAGAAATCTTCCAGGTATGTCCCTTTTCAAAAGGCCCCTGAATTATTTTCATGAATTAGGATAGAGAAACATATCAAATCCTCTCTTATAAAGTAACCTCTATGATTCTGTCCTATTGTGTACTGAACACATTTTAAAGGTCTTTTTCAAGGGATTTTTATGAATTGAAGAGAAGTATCCTTAGAGAAAGCCCTGCTTTTCACTATTTACTTTCCTTCCAAGGTATTTCCATGAAAAGTGGGGTTTAGTTTTTGCTGATACTTTACTTCTACTGAGTGGAAGTCTGCATAGCAGTGTTACAGCTTCATCTTGTTTAGGGGAAAAATACTTTGTAATACATAGAAACTATTTTTATGGTCAGATTTCATTGATCAAGTTTCAAAATAATTATAATTCTTTTCATAAAAATGCATTCTACATTTAAACATAAATTATCTATAAGGACACAGTTTATTACTTTTCAAAAGATGTAACTATGATAATATATTTTTTTACAAAATTCATATACACAGGCTGACATGCTCGACCTTTTCTTTGTCACTGACAGTAACAAAGAAGATAAACTTAAGATATATATCATTACTGCTTCAAATATAACCCCCATTATGCTTCCAAGGAAATCATATTAAAACACAGATCTGATTAAGCCGTTTTATGTTCAGAACAATTTTCTGTCTCCCATAAACCTCAGAATAAATTAAAATCCTTCAGAATGGCTTTGATTCTTTAAACCAAGTCTTTGCTTAACTGTCAATATCTCTTTCCAGTCCCAACTCTTGCAACCATAGTTGTCATAGTACATAAATATTCTGTGTACATCCATGCCTTTTTGACTGCCTATTTTCAGTTTCTTTTGCAATGAAGGAAAGTCAAATCTTTCCTCTGATAGTTATCACAATTTTTTAAAGCGAATGATTGAATAAAAATTCATTAGCTTTCTAAACTATTCTTCATATTCTGTGCCTCCACTCTTTCTCTACCATGACACATTTGCCTGGGACTCTTTATCATAGACTAATATTTCTCCATCTCTTTTTCTTTCTCCAAACTCCTGCCTGTCCATCCCTTACTCCATCATCAAAAGAATGATTTCTTAATTTAAAATACATTAATGTACTCTCTCTTTGAAAAGTACACACTAAATTGTCATTACCTAAAGAATCAAGGGCTAAGTTATTGGCACTCTACTCAAAACATCCACAATTTGTGTTCAAACTGTCTCAGCTTATACATTCCTATGCTCCCTCCATGAATGCAATTCCAAAGAAGCCCAAATACTCATCATTTTCCTGAGCACATTTTCATCTCTATTGCTGGTTCATGTTAAGGAATCTAAAATGTGGCAGAAATGAACCCATCTGCAGAGCAGAAATTGACTCACAGACATAAAGAACAGACTTGTGGTTGCCGGGGGGGTGGGATGGGATAGCCTGAGATTTGGGGGTTAGTAGATGCAAATTATTATATTTAGAATGGATAAGCAATGAGGTCCTACCATACAACACAGGGAACTGTCCAGTCTCCTGGGATAGGACATGATAGACAATAATACGAGAAAAAGAATGTATGTTTATATATAGAATGCTTTCATTGATTTACTTAATATAAATTTCACAATAATCCTGCTGTTTTTCTTTCACATGGTATCAAGATTTACAAAATGTTTCAATGTAGGTTTTTGTTATTGTTATTCAGAACCTTTTTTTTCCTTTTTTTTTTCTTTCTGGTGCTGCAGAGATGCCACCAATCCCATCATGCTACAGTGAGAACTCCAGAACATTTTTATTTAAATATGGCTCTGAAAAGCTTTTCTTTCAGGACTCTGATACCAGGTGTGTGGGTTTTCTCAGACCATCCAATTATCTAACTCTTCAGATACTGACTGTGTGTCCTCCAAATTGATTCAGTTGTGACACTAACTACCCAGAGTTAGTAGAGATCCCACAGGCTAAGAGCTCAGCCCTATGAGACTGTCCCTAGTCCAGACATCAGTCCTTCCTGATTCCCAGCTACCCCCTCCTCAGGCTCAATAATTTGCTAGAGCAACTCTCAGAATAGAAGGAGACACTTTGTTTTCATTTACCCACTTATTATATAGAACACAACTCGGGGACAGCCATATGAAAAAGGTGCACAAAGTGAGGTGGTGGGGTACAGGGAGCAGGGCTTCTGTGCCCCCTTCAGACACACCTTCTACCCACCCCCTCAGCAGTTGGCTGTGTTCACCAGTCTGCAAGCCATTCACCAATTCAGAATTTCCCCAAACCTTGATGCTTCAGGGTTTTTATGTAGGTTTCATTTATGTTGGCATGATTAATTCAATCATTGGTCATTGGTGATTGAATACAATTGTCATTCCTTTTCCACTTGCTGTAGGTCTAAGTGGTGGAGCTAAAAATTCTAGTCCTCTAACCAAATGGTCATTTCCTCTGACAACCAATCCTCATCTTGAAGCTACCTAGAAACTCATCCAGAGTCCCTTTATTAGCATAATCTCAGGAAAGCTTAAAAGGGGCTTACTAGGGATAAGGAAAGATGCTTTTGTCACTCATCATTCAGGAAACCAATGGTTTTAAGAGCTATGTGCCAGGAACCTGGAACAAAGATCAAATATAAGTATATATATCACAATGGCTTAAACAATTATGATTTAAACTTTAAGGATATGTGCCTATTTAGACTCATCTTTTGTCATCCAAATCAATTTCTAAACTCTTAATTGTGAATAGCAACGGTGGGTTTTTCTTCATGAGAGTTAAGCCATGGTTCTACTGCCACTAATTAAAATCATGAATATGTTACTGCACAGTCACTCAGACCCCTTCCCTTAAGGGGACACAGGACAACACAGGACCAGAGGAAGGGGCAGGGAAAATATCTGTGCCTGCTTTGCATTCAGGCTTATTCCTGTTGATGGATCATAAGACAGAGAGGAAGTTGTGCTTTTAGTAAGCTCAAGGGTCTTTTCCATTTTTCTTTGTGAATGGATTGTTTCTGCATATGCTTTTTTATACTGTAGAAATCCCTATGTTCAGAAAAAAACAAAGTTCTTTTTCTTTTTTTTTTTTGCAAAATTATTGATGAATTATGTTTACCAGCTATTGCCTGCTTCTCACAAATTGGCAAAACTAAAATTAAAAAAAAAGTTTGGATTCCTTTAAAGTTCTATAGGAATTCAAATGAACACATTCATAAATATTTTTTTTTTATTTATAAAATTTTTATGGCCACACCAGTGGCATATGGAAGTTCTCAGGCTAGGGACTAAATCCAAGCCATAGCTGAGACCCATGCCAGATCATTTAATCCACTGTGCCAGACCGGGAGTCAAACCTATGCCTCAGCTGTGACCTGAGCTGCTGCAATAAGATGCTTAACCCACTGTACCAAGATGGGAACTTGAATGTGAAAATTTAAAGTATTTCCAAAATAAACTCTTAAATTTGACCCCCTCTGGCATAGAAAGTTACTATTTTTCACTAACATATTCATATACATAAAATACACTATATTTTTTCCTCAAATTGATGTTTTCTCTATAAAAAGTCAACATTTCCTGAAATGCCCTAGTTCCATGCAACATAAACAAGGGTGAAGTAGCTGATGATTTTCCGAGGAAGCATTACATTGAGGAGAGAGCCATACTTACATGCTTGCTTGCTCCTGCTGGTAGCTATGTGACCTGATTGATCATGTTCCTCTTTATCTGGACTTCAGTTTTCTTGCCAGGAAAATTGGAGTGACTTAGTTACCTCAAGCAATCTTTCCACGCATAAATGCTGTATTCTCATTGTCCTAGTCACAGCATTCTAGGCAGGCACACTGAAGGATAAGGGTAGGTAGGAAGCTGAGGTCAGCAGAGCAACAATGCTCAGAATTCAAACAAAGAAGGCTATTACCTACCAGCAATGAAGCCATGAAGCAACCTTGCTGTTTTAGTTGTCAGATCCTGCCTTGGGGTAGTGGTAGAGAGCATATTGGGTCAGAAATCCTGGCTGCATGTTCTAAGTATGTATTCATCAACAAGACCCTTGATATCTTTTTCTTTGTTTTAGGGCCCCACCCTTTGCATGTGGAGGTTCCCAGGTCTACAGGTCAAATTGGAGCTATAGCTGCTAGCCATAGCCACAGCTGCAGCAGCCCAGGATCTGAGCCGCATATCTACACCACAACTTATGGCCAGATCCTTAACCCACTGAGTGATGCCAGGGATGGAACCTGCGTCCTCACGGATACTAGTCAGGTTAGTTTCCACTGAGCCAAGATGGGAACTCCGAGACCCCTGATATCTTGAAATCTCAGATTTATCATCTAGCACTTGGACACTATCCTTTCATGAAGGAAAATCAAATGATATTATTCATCATGAAAAAGTAGATTCTTATTTATAAGAAATGATTTCTCAGGAAGGACCAGAAGAGAGTCTTCCTTGTTTTGGCTCACTACATTTGATGTAAAAATGTTTCAATTGTTAAATAAAAGTTTTGGTCATCTCAAGTTTAGAATTTGAAACCTTGAAAGTCTTCTTAGACTTTCTCCTTCAGGAAGATTTAACAAATGTAATTAGCATGGACATTTGAATTTTATGTAAATGTCCAGGAGCAGAGCAGGAATATAGCACACTTTAAAGGAGTGAGCAAATTGAATCTCATAAATAAATGAAAGCTCCAAGATCCAATATTTCCTGCTTTCTTTTTGCAGGATGAGAATTATCCTTGACATTAAAGAGATAGATCATCCTCTGAGCAAAAAATCATTACTTTCTAAAGTAAATAAAAGCTAAGTGTTTCCAATTAAAAGTTAAATGTTGAAGAAAGGAGAACTTGGCTTTTAAAATCCCACTTTTCCTCTTTGGGTTTAATTTTGTCAGCTAGGGCAGTTATAGCATCACCTAGTCTTGTCTTCAGCAGCATGGCAGGTAACAATCCATATGTTATTAAACACTGACAATGAGATGAACTTGGAGAAAGCAGAGGAATGACTCATTAAGTAACAGAAACTTTGTGTATGATCAATAATTGAGTAATTCAACAGGGAACCTAAAAATCATGCACACAACTGGCATCAATCAGTCGCTCCCTTTTTAATCCCCAGTATTTACAGGTTGCCCAGCTGCCTCTCTCCTCTCCTTTTGTCTCTCTACAAGATGTTGCCAAAAACATCTCTTTACCTCTCTGCCCATCAATCTTGGCTTGCCTGTCTCTCTTTCTTCCTGTTTTCACATCATTGCATCAGGCCTGTTTCAGTTTTACCTTAAGTGCAGTCTTTTGTAACATCTTGTCATTTAAGATCCTGTTGCATGAATGCTCTCCATACATGGCATCCTGCTAATGGTTTAACTTTCAAATTGCATCCAGAAGATAACAGAAGGGGGCTGGAGGGAAGGGCTCTACATACCAAAAGGGCTTAGTTGGTGAAGCCTTCCTCTAATTGCAAACTAGCTTAGTGTGCCATTCAAGTAAGAATAACATGATGTCTCTGAAAGGAAGGCAGATTTGGTGCCCTGTAATTCCCTTTCCATTCTAAGGAGGTTAAATTCCTTAGATTCATTTGAATCCAAAAGGAAGCTTTAGGAGGACAAAGCACCCATCCTAATAGAGGTCTAAATTTAGACCTCCACGTTTGAGCTGTTCAATCTTGCTTTCCCAAAAAATTAAGTTTTAATTGAAAGAGATGGTGATTTTACAGCAACTTCTCACTTTGCGTCACCAGCCAAGGAAATCACCTTAACTTACTTATCCTTTCACTGTGTTTTTTATTTGTAAATTTTCACACTAAATGTTTGCTTGGTATTGGAATTTGCTACCATGAACACATTAAATAACATATCCCTCTAAGTGGCATTTATATACATTTCTATCTAGGAATCAGTCACTTAAATGGATAAAATAATGGGAAAAAAATGGCAAAGTGAATTGCAATTCACAGGTAAATTTCCGGAAACATAAATCAGAGACACCTTCTAGATAACTTTAACTTCAAATCAGAACCACATTATGCTTTTTCATAAATAAATAGCAAATCATTCATTTATTCCAGAAATATAACTCTGTTATCAGTTATTATAAATTGACCAAAGAATCCCTAAAGCAAAAGTTATTTTTATAGTTTCAGGAAATGTAGGTTGCCATGGAAACCCCACACTTCATTTGCATCATCCTGTTACCATTTCCAGTTACAAGACCAAGAGCAGTGGCCCTACTTACATTAGTGTAGCTATTTATTTATTTAGTTCTGTATAGAAAGGTCATTTTTGCTTTCATATGTGTTTATCAAAGATTTTATTTTCATGGTCATTGAGATAACTAAAGTATTGAATAATTTGCCTGTAGACCAAGTTTTGACCCACCATAAAGTTGCAATTATCAATTTAACACATTTATTAAGCAACAAAATTCTTTCTTCTACTGGAAGAAGTTTATCATATAAATTAGAAAAAAATAAATTGAAGTTTAAGAGTTAATAATAACTGAGATAATTCTGCAAAGCCTCTAGAACTCTGATTGCTGTTCTAAATCATATGCAGTATGTGTATACTTGTAATTTGAAATATGCAAGTAAAATATATATTTAAAAATTAGCACATGCCAACTTGCCTATCATGGAGGAAAAAAAGACCATGATTTTCTTTTTATTTAGTTCTTCAACATGAATATGAGTTTCCTTGATTACAAAGACGGCTGGGTAATGCAAGGAAATATGAGATTTATGGAATTAGAAGATTGAGATATTAAGGCATTTTGACACTGAGACAGACACCGAAAGTCTGGATGCAGGCAAATGATAAGCCTTTGAGAGCAGATATAACACGTTAAAGTTGTCTGCTTAGTTTCAATCTAAGACACTATTCTATGACCTAGGTTGATGGGACTAGCTCAAGCATTGCCTTCTTTAGCCACATCCTGATTGTCATTTCTGCGCTTAGAGATTTCAGAGAAAGAAATACGTATTCCCAGATTCTGTTGTATCTAAAATGTTAGTAGGTGCAAACTATGATATTTAGAATGGATAAGCAGAGAGTGCCCGCCATAGCTCAGTGGTTAATGAACCCAACTAGTATCCATGAGGATGTGGATTTGGTCCCTGGCCTTGCTCAAGTGGGTTAAGGATCCAGCCTTGCCATAGCTGAAGTGAAGTTTGCAGATGCAGCTTGGATTCCGAGTTGCTGTGACTGTGGATGTGGCACGGGACTGCAACTACAGTTCCAATTCCACCCCTACCCTGGGAACTTCCATATGCCACAGGCACAGCCCTAAAAAGACAAAAAGACCAAAAAAAAAAGAAAAAGAAAAAGAATGGATAAGATATGAGGTCCTACTGTATAGCACAGGGAACTATATCCAATCACTTTGATGGAACATGATGGAAGATAACATGAGAAAAAGAATGTGTGTGAGAAAAAGACTGAGTCACTTTGCTGTACAGCAGAAATTGGCAAAACACTGTAAATCAATTATAATAAAAAATGCTCTGGATTGTACTATGCATATGCCAAGTCTTAGAAGATGGAAGTTAGCAGCATGGCTTGATGCCAGAAATAGGGTGCTTAGATCTAGGGCAAAGGCTGCGTTTTCTGTGTAAGCTATTGTAGTGTTTCTGCCTGTGGTCCCTAATATCACAGGTATCCAGAGTCAGGGATGGGAGAAATTTTTATTAGCATGGTCCCAAAATGTGGGTGGGCATTTTTGCCCACCCCACACTATTCTTGGCTAAGTAGCATCCAGTCTTGATTCATCGATTCTAGAAATCCTATAAGCTGCAGAATACCCTAAAATAAATCTCTTTCATACAATCGATGTTTTACAATTAAGAACTTTTATCATAGAATTTTCTTGTTTACAATTAAGAACTTTTATCATAGAATTACCCTGTTAAACTGATAGTTTGTGAGTGCTCAGAACACTTTTCTGTAATGAAAAATGATTTCAGAGTTACCCAAGAAATTTTTTCAAATGGCTATTCTTTATTGCCTTACCAAACTTCATTTCAACATTCTATTATATCGCCTGGTATACCAGAGCCTCCACAGATGTGACAGTCCTGTGTAGATTAAAAAAGGTGAATAGTTGATTCCAATATGCCAACATAATTAAGAACCATTGACCTAAGTCAGCCATCCGAATCTGCCTCACATTAAACTTTCATTAAAACTTGAGCCTGTGAAACTTACAGAGCCCTGGGTCTATTGAAACAGATTCCCTGAGGTACAGACTAGGAATTTGTATACTGAATAAGTTCCTCAGGTGACTTTAATACTGCCAGCTGGGGACTTTGCTAGGTCTCAGTGTTTGGAAGGCACTTACATAAAAAATAAGTCAGTTACCAGTTGGGCCTAGTATAAGTTCATTGAACTCAAACATTTCTTTATTTGAGAGGATCAGTAGATTACTCAAGCAAGGGAAAACTGTACAAATCGTAGAACTGGACTTCCAAAAAATACTTAATAAGATGTCTCGTGATATATTGGCAAAGAAGATGAGTAAGTCAAGCTGAATGCACAAATCAATTCAATGGGCATTCTGGTGTGGCTCAGTAGGTTAAGGATCCTATGTAATCTCCATGAGGATGTGGGTTCAATCCCTGGCCTTCCTCAGTGGGTTAAGGATCTGGCATTGCCACAAGCTGCAGTGTAGGTCTCAGTTGCGGCTAGGATCCAGTGTTGCTGTGGCTGTGGCATAGGCCTACAGTTACAGCTCTGATTTGAGCCCTAGCCTGGGAATTTCCATAGGCTGCAGGTGTGGCCATAAAAAGAAAAAAAAAATTGATGGGTTGGATTATTCAAAGGTGCAATGTCTATACAGAAAAGAATCTGATCAAAAAAATGATATCCTTCTAACCTAGAAGTTCTATCTGCCAAATAATCAATATAGATTTAATATAGATTAAGTTGTATTACAGTAAAAACAAAGTTTGATTTTTTTTTTCATGCTGTAAGTTGTTGATTTGCTAGAGGCTCTGATTCACAACATTCTCACCATGGCCTTAGGCTGAAGGAATGACCATAATTTGGAGAACCTCTAATGGGATGGGGTGGAAATAGATATGACTTAAAAGGTGTTTAATATTCTCCACACTTATCAAATATGTACAGTGTCATTTTTCCCACGTTAAGCAATTCCAATACTAATTACCTGGAGTTGGCACATACCACAGAGGTTAAGGGCTCAGTCCTGCAAGACTATCTTTTTTTTTTTGGTTGCACTCATGGCATGCAAAAGTTCATGGGCCAGGGATCGAACTGCAGTGACAACGCTAAGTTTTTAACCTGCTGGGCCACCAGGGAAGTCCATGGCTGCCTTCTTGACAGGCCAGTTACAAGTCCTGGCTATCTGAACCTCTGCCTAGCAGATCAAGGATTCCCATGCCCCTTTCCTTGGGTTTGATATTTTTCCACAATGGCTCATAGAACTCAAGGAGATGGTTTATTTACTATAACCAGTCAGTTATAAGAAAGAATACAAATGACCAGCTGGATTAAGAGGTATACAGGGAAAGATCTGGAAGGACCTCAAGTGCAGAAGTTTTCTGTCCCCAGTAAATTTGGAGATGATTGTCCTCCCATGTAGATGTGTTCACCAACCCAAAGAGTCTCAGGATCCTGTGCTCCATCATTTATGAGTTTTAAGGAGGTTCCATTACCTATGTGATTAAATCATCAGTGGCCATTAGTGGTTTACTCAGCTTCCAGCCTGTCTCCCTTCCACAAAGTTTAAGGAGCTGGGCTGAAGTTTCCTATTATCTCATCACATGGTTGATTCCTTTGTCACACAGCTCTCTCCTGAAGCTATCTAGGGGCCCACCAAGAGTGCCCTCATTAGCATAAACTCAGGTTTGTTTGGAAGGTATTTATTTTAAAAAACAAGAGATCTTTCTCTTACTCTGTCACTCAGGTAGTAATAAGGATTTTAGAAGCTTGGTCCCAGAAACTAGTGGCAGAATCCAAATATACATTTCCTTATTATGTCACAGACTAGAAAATATGCATGCCTTTTAACCTTCATCCCATTGAATAAATTAGATACTCGATCAGGCCAACTTTAAGGGGCTGGAAGAAAGCAATTCTGTAAGCAATAGGATGCAGATAGGGGTCCCAGCAGAAAGAAAACTAGACCTGGCTTTCTTGACACAAGAGAAATTGTTTTGGCCTAAGCCATTTTGGGATCTAAGCCTGGCCACAATGCTTGCTCTTGAACAAGTCTCAGTAATCAGTGAACTTAAATAAAAAAAGGAAGGCAGGAACAGAGAAAATGCAGTCAAATAACAGTGCAGTGATAAAGTAGAGTCCTGGTTCCTCCTCAAGGGGTGTGTGTAGTAATATCTTCGAGATTTGCAGGAACAAAGGCCCCCAACCAGGGGGAGGATGGAGTAATGATATTGACCCTTCTGACTTCAATCAATCAACAAAAGCTTGGACTCTTTCGACTTTTGCCCCAATTCTATACTCAGGTCACCTCTGCTCAAGCCCCTTCATGAATATGCATGTACCCTTAGCTGAAAAATTACCCCAATTTTGCTGTTGGGGAGACAATGCTTTGGGAAAGATTCCCAGTGTTCTCCTTACTTACTGCAAATAGTAATAAATCCTTCCTTCTCCCCAATGGTTGTGTTTATTTGCTCAACATCTATTAAGAGGCAAACCCAGTTTTATGGTATCAATTCTATTTTTTTTTTGGCTTTTTAGGGCTGCATCCATGGCATATAGAAGTTCCCAGGCTAAAGGTTAAATCAGAGCTGCAGCTGCTATCCCATACCACAGCCACAGCAACTTAGGATCCAAGCTGAGTCTGTGACCTACAGCAACACCAGATCCTTAACCCACTGAGTGAGGCCAGGGATCGAACCTGTATCCTTGTGGATACTAGTTGGGTTCATTACCACTGAGCCACAAGTGGAACTCCATCAATTCTATTTTTTTAAATTTTCTTTTTTGTTTTATTTATTTTTAAAATAAATTTTATTGGAGTATACTTGACTTAGAAAGTTGTGTTAGTTTCAAGTGTATATCAAAGTGACTCTTTTATACATATACATATACCCATTCCTTTCCAGATTTTTTTACCATATAGGTTATTATACTGTATTGAGTAGGTTACAATGTGCTATGCAGTAGGTCCTTGTTACTTATCTATTTTATATATAGTAGTACATGTATGTCAATCCCAACCCCTAATTTATCCCTCCCAACCCATGTTATCCCTTAGGCAACCATAAATTTGGCTTAAAAATCTCTGAATCTGTTTCTGTAAGTTCTTTTGTATCATTTTTGTTCGATTCCACATACCCATTCTACCATGAGCCTAGGAAGAGAATTCAAAAATGAGAATTTGCATATTAAGTAGGTGAGTCAAATATCCGTCTTAATGTTATATATTGAGACAAATTATTATTTTACTTTATTATTATTATTGATTAGTATCCAATTCTGATATTGAATCTTGAATCTCAGCCCACCAGATCTGGTACACTGGGTCAAATGTGATGGTGGGAAAGAATAAAATGTCAATTTTAGAAAAAAAAAATCTAGTATTTTGTAGGGTAGGACTGAAGGGCAAACTGTTCATTTATTCTTCTAGATCAGTGTTTACCATATGGGCTACACATTAGAGTTGCCTAGGGAATTTTTAAAAAATCCAGATGTCCTGATCATACCACAAATCAATTTAAATCAGTATTTCTTGGAGTGTGACCAGACTCCTCATTTAAAAAAAAAATTCCCCAGGCAATTAGAATGTGCAACCAAGGTTAAAATCTACAGTTTTAGATCAATGTTTCTTATGCCTGTGTACATACAGGAATCATCTGCAGTGTTGCAGAGTGTTGTAAAATTACACTTGCTCAGCAATCCCTGTTCCAGGCTATGTGCAGTTAAAGTTATAGAGATATGGGTTTCAATTGAATATTAGAAACATTTTCCAATAGAGAATGGCTCAGAGATGAAATGTGTTCTCTTGGTAGGCAGTGATTAACACTAACCGAGTGACCACTTGACAGGACAGTGCAGGAGGATGTTTCAAGACGGCCTGGGTACCAGCCCTGCTCTCCTTGGAAAACTGGTCTGTCTGTCCTATCTGGCAGTGCACTCTCATAAACCAGCATCAGTGTTGCCCCTACCTGGTGAGAGAGTCTGAATCTCCCAAGGGGCTGGGGGAAACTGGGGTACAGAGATATCCAAGAAATACTACCCTTAATGAAAACTTCACTTTTATCGGAGGTATCTTTATAAGGTATGTGCACTCATGGGGTATGCTACTATGTTGGCTCTCTGTAGTTGTTTTGTGCATTTCTTTATCTTTTGCTTACATTATTATAAATTTTATTTTATTTGATATGTCTTTTTATGGCTGCACCCGCGACATATGGACGTTCCCAGGCCAGGGGTCAAATCGGAGTTGCAGCTGCCCCTCTATGCCACAGTCACAGAAATGCAGGATCTGAGTCACATCTGCGAACTACACCAAAACTCACGGCAACGCCGGATCCTTAACCCACTGAGCGAGACCAGGGATCGAACCCGTGTCATCATGGATACTAGACGTGTTCGTTAACTGATGAGCCATGACGGGAACTCCAGGAAATTTTATTTTATTTAGTTATTTTTTTGCATAAAAATTTTGATGTCCTTTTATCAATTACTGTCACTCTTAAAGACAAACATGTAGATGCTGTAGAAGGCATCCAAGTATTTGGTCCTATAGGATAATGTTTGGATCTAATACTAATGCTAATTAAACATTCATTTTTAAAGTCCTGATTTCATTAGCATGTAATTATTTTCTGTCTTTCACATAAAATAATGGAAGAATAACAATCTGTGTGAAACTCCAGCCCCCATCATTAGTTAGCTTTATTACATCAGTCACTTAACTTCTCTGAACACTGGTCTCCTTGTTCCTAAAATGCTAGTTATAAAATCTAGCAAGCAGACACTCCACACCAAGTGTAAAAGGTGTTATAATGATCTGAGTTCAGTGGGTATTAGTTATTTTCATTTCTTTCCTGTTACAACTAAAAATAACTCTCTGTGAGCCACTTAACTAAATTAGGTATTTTCATCTCAATTATTAACTCAATGAGGACAAGTGCTTTCTATTTTCACATTATGTTTTCTGTGTGGCATGGAAAGAGTTTTGAAATATTAATATTCACTGCCTACTCCACAACCCTCCCTTTTTCTGAAGTTATCACTATCCTTAACCCTAATTGATTGAGTTGGGATTCTTCACTTATGACAGAAAAATGAGTCATGCAGCAGAACAAAGCTATAAAAAAGTGTCAGATTGTTGGCTTGTCATGTTCAAGAGCTTGGGCTTAAACATAGATGAGGATTTTGAATAATGGCCCAAAGCAAATTTTCCTCACTGCTTATGATATTCAGGATGAGGGTGGTGGATAAACTGGAGGGAGAAGCTAGGGGATTTAGCTACTGATAAACTTGAAGATACACTCTACTCTCCCCTTGACACCAGTGAGGCTGTTTCCTGATAGGTTTAGAAATGCTGCTGCATTTCTAAAGAGTCTGGAGATAGTTGATTGAATGAGAGAACTAAGCCTCCATGTCCTTGCATCTAGGATGGGACCAGTTACGTAGAAGTCTTGGGAAATGGAGAAGATGGTTACTCAAGTCAATTATTGGCATTTAGCGCAATTGAGGCATTCTGGCCAAGAGAGGCTGGTCTAGGTAAATGGACAAAAGCAGCCTCTCAGCTTTTCCAGTGGCTCAGAAGCAGGTGGGAGCACCAGAGTAACCCATGTAGACAGGAGCCAAAAGCAAGTGTTACTAGAAGGAATCCAGACCTGGGAAGGCTTGACACTAAAATGAGGATGTGCTCAGGGATGGGATCTGTGAACTGATATGTTGAAGTCTGATGTGAACATGGTGAACCTCAGGTGTCTCAGGGTGGATGGATGACAAGCAAGGACTAAGGCACCTCCTCCAGGGCCATGCCCATCCTCTGCAGGAAGCCTCTCTACTTCCTAGGTTCTGAGAAGGCAAATGAAGACCCTTTATGTACTGTGGGCAAGCGCAAAGAGGCAGAGTGGAGTAGAGATGGTCAAAGTAGAAATTAAAATTTAGACAACGAGAGTTACCTTTCTTTTTGGATACTGGAATTTTTACTTGTTACGTTGAATTTTGCATTACTCATAATTGAAGTCAATATTTATTATAGTAGTCAATTGAGTTATTGGATGTGAAGACTCAAAACTATCCTATAACAAAGTTTCTCAAATAGTTGTTATTGTCCTGTGTAAATATACAAACTGAAAGCCCTTATTTTATCTCAAAAATGATGTTTCTAAAAATATTTTACTTAGGGAAATAAATATATAGATGAACAATGTTGACCTATGGGGACATTTCATTCATATAACAGTTTATTTTTTTAAATGCAATTTTATAAACAGATGATATTTTCTTTCTGTTTTTTATTTTTATGCTAAAGATAATATAGAGAAACTAAGAGACTTAATATTAAAGAAATTATATTTTTTAATTTGGACATAACTCTAACAATCAATTCCATTGGGATTTTCTAGTTCTCTTCCATAGAAATATAAAAACGAAATAAAAGTTTTATTAATAATTATAGAGATATTAAATACCATGTGTTATAAATCATAGCACATTAATGACTAGTGTTCAGCAATATCTTCTTTCATGTCATATTTGGAGCAGAACTGATTTAAGTGAAGGTAAAACTATGAAGTATGTGCAATAATTACTGAACTTATTAGAAAAATAATTCAGCAGTTGGAGAATGATTTCAAACACTATTTCAGATTCTTGCCAATCTCTTTTCCAGTGGGTAGAAGCTTTGAATCATTAGTACATTTCTCCATAAAAGTGATTAATTTTGATGTACAGGGCTAATTTTATGGTTTCCAATTTTGTGACACCTCAAATAAGCTGTTTCCACTAGGAATCTTACCTGCTTGAATTGTCAGTTTCATTGTATTTTTTTTCTCCAGCAATTAACTTCAAAAGTCACAAACTTAACCATCATTTACCACTGCATTATTATTTTTTTTTACTTTCTTTCTATTTCATTATTTTTTATTCCTGATTCATGGCCAGTCTTAAGTTTTTTGGATTTGTTGTTGTTGTCGTTTTTCAACTCAAATCTTCCACCTTCACCTAACAGTATTCCCTGAGATCACAAAAACTTTTGAATTCAGTAAAAATTTAATAATGCACCCCCCTAAACACACACACAGCCTCACACATCCTCATTTATCAACAAAGGGGATAAAGTGGTCATAGGAAGAAGAGTTAAGAGCAATACATACCTGGGTTCTTACAGCAGCATGTTTTGGAACTGACTGCTTACTCAATAACTCTTTGGATTTATACTGAAGACTTTGCAGTCTGTTTTTGGAAAAGAGAAAAGAATGAGTAGTTTGGGAATTAAGTAAAATACTAGATTATAAAAAGAAAAAATTATATAATCTGTATATATTTTATCTTGAAAAAATCTTGAAAATTAGTAATGTTTTCAATTTCTTTAATCATGAATGGAGTCTATCACTGTGTATATATTTAACTCCTCCATTATTTAACAAAATTTTTTGAGGGTAAAGTCAGTTCCCATTTGTATATGTGCCAGCTGTACAGTCATTCTTTACTTCTATCTCCACATACAGCATGTAAAAATGCAAGAAACAGGATAAGGGGTCCCAGTTTAAAGCTAAATTAATCACTATAGTGATTAATGCATATATTAATAAAAAAGAAATGATCTGTAACAAAGTCTAACTGTACCCTTCAAGGAACTAGAAATAGAAGAAAAACTAGGCACAAAGCTGTCAGAAGGAAAGAAAAACAAACATTAGGGAAGAAATAAGTGTGAGACCATAAAAACAACAGAAAAAAATCAAGAAAATTAAGGCTTATTTCTCTTTAAGATAGACAAACCTCTAACTAGACTAACAAAGATAAAAAGAAAGAAGACCCAAATAAATAAAACATAACTGAAAGAAGAGACATAACCAATACTAAAGAAATATATAGGATCATGAAAGACTATATATATTTATATCCAAAAAAAAGGATAACCTAGAAGAAATGAATAAATTCCTAGAAATATATAATCTACAAAGACTGAATCAAGAAGAAATAGAAAATCTCAATAGGCCATTAACAGTAAGGAAACTAATCAGTAAATCAAAACCTCCCAACAGAGAAAATCCAGGACTGGGGGCTTCACTAGTGTATTATACCAAACTTTTGAAGAAGAATTAATACCTATCCCAAATTCAAATATATTTTTTAATTTGGACATAACTGACAATCAATTGCATTGGGATTTTCTAGTTCTCTTCCACAGAAATATAAAAATGAAATAAAAGAGTTTTATATTACTCTTAAAGAAACTCTAACTTAAGAGTAAGAGTTTTATTACTCTTATTAAGGAAACTCTCTTAGTTTCTCTATATTATCTTTAGTGTAAAAATAAAAAAACAGAAATAAAATCATATTTTTATAAAATTTCCTTTACTATATATAAAATATTTATCCTCAAAAAATTGGCAAGGAAGGAATGCTTCTCAAGTCATTCATTCAAAGGCCAGAATTACCCAGATAACAGAAGCAGATAATGATACTATAAGACAGTATTTCTGATATGCAAAAGTTTTCAACAAAAATATTAGCAAACTGAATTCAGTAACACCTTTAGAGGATTATACATCATGATAAAGTAGAATTTATCTCTAGAATGCAAAGATGGTCTACATTCATAAATTAACAAATGTGATATATCACAAAATGTAATTAGAGAAAATAATCATTTAGTTATCATGAAGAAGATTTTGTCGAAATACATCTTTTCATGAAAAAAGAAACCTTGACAAATTGGATATAGAAAACAATACCTCAACATAATAAAGGCCATATATAACAAACGCACACTTAACATTATAATACATAGTAAAAATTTGAAAGCTTTTTCTCTAAGGTCAGGAAAGAGACAAGGGTGCCCAATGTCACCACTGTTATTCAGAATAATACTGAGGTCCTAGCCAAAGCACTTTGGTAAGACAAAGAAAAAAGAGCGTCAGAATTGGAAAAAAGAAAATAAATATATCAATACTTGCATAGGATATGATCTCTTATATAGAAAATTCTAAAGTTTCAACCAAAAATCTATTGGAACTAATCAAGGAAATCAGTAATGTTTCAGGATATAAAATCAACATATATAAATCAGTTATGTTTTGATACTCTCATAATGTAAATTTGTTCGGCCATTATGGAAGAAGTATGGGGGGTCCTCAAAAAAATTTTAAAATTAGAACTGCCATATGCGTCTTTTTCAAGGAAAGTTTTGTCTGGATATATGCCCAAGACCGGGGTTGCTGGATCATATGGTATTTCTATGTATAGATTTCTAAGGTACCTCCATACTGTTCTCCATAGTGGTTGTACCAGCTTACATTCCCACCAACAGTGCAAGAGGGTTCCCTTTTCCCCACAGCCCTTCCACTATTTGTTTTTTGAGGACTTATTAATGATGACCATTCTGACTGGTGTGAGGTGGTACCCCATGGTAGTTTTGATTTGCATTTCTCTAATAATTAGGGATGTTGAACATTTTTTCATGTGCTTGTTGGCCATCTGTATCTCTTCATTGGAGAACTGTCTATTCAGGTCTTTTGCCCATTTTTCAATTGGGTTGTTGGCTTTTTTGCTGTTGAGTTGGATAACTTGTTTGTATATTTTAGATATTAAGCCCTTGTTAGTTGCATCATTTGAAACAATTTTCTCCCATTCTGTAAGTTGTCCTTTTGTTTTCTTGTTGTATCCTTTGCTGTGCAAAACTTGTCAATTTGATTAGGTCCCACTGGTTTATTATTGCTTTTATGTCTGTTGCTTTGGGAGACTGACCTGAAAAAAGTTTGAAAGGTTTATGTCAGAGAATGTTTTGCCTATGTTCTCTTCTAGGAGTTTGATGGTATCTTGTCTAATATTTAAGTCTTTAAGCCATTTTGAGTTTATTTTCATGCATGATGTGAGGGTGTGTTCTAGTCTCATTGATTTGCATGCAGCTGTCCAGGTTTCCCATCAATACTTACTGAAAAGACTGTCTTTTTCCCATTTTGTGTTCTTGCCTCCTTTGTCAAAGATTAATGGACCATAGGTGTCTGGGTCTATTTCTGGGTTCTCTATTCTGTTCCATTGGTCTGTCTGTCTTTTTTGGTACCAGTACCACACTATCTTGATTCCTGTGGTTTTGCAATATTGCCTGAAGTCTGGGAGAGTTATGCCTCCTGCTGTTTTTTTGTTTGTTTGTTTTTCCTTAGAATTGCTTTGGTCTTTTGTTGTTCCATATAAATTTTTGGATTGTTTGTTCTAGTTCTGTGGAAAATGTCATCGGTAATTTCATAGGGATTGCTTTGAATCTGTAGATGGCTTTGGGTAGTATGGCCATTTTTACAATATTAATTTTTCCAACCCAAAAGCATGGAATATCTTTCCATTTCTTCACATCTTCTTTAATTTCCTTGATTAATATTTTATTGTTCTCATCACATAAGTCTTTTACCACCTTGGTCAGGTTTTTTTGGGGTGCAGTTATAAAAGGTATTTTTGGGAGTTCCCGTCGTGGCGCAGTGGTTAACGAATCCGACTGGGAACCATGAGGTTGCGGGTTCGGTCCCTGCCCTTGCTCAGTGGGTTAACGATCTGGCGTTGCCGTGAGCTGTGGTGTAGGTTGCAGATGCAGCTTGGATCCCGCGTTGCTGTGGCTCTGGCGTAGGCCGGTGGCTACAGCTCCGATTCAACCCCTAGCCTGGGAACCTCCATATGCCGCGGGAGTGGCCCAAGAAATAGCAACAACAACAACAACAACAACAACAACAAAAAGACAAAAGACAAAAAAAGGTATTTTTGTATGCCTTTTCTACTATTTCATTGTTAGTATACAGAAATGCGATTGATTTCTGAATGTTAATCTTGTATCCTGCTATTTTGCTGAATATGTTGATCAGTTCAAGTAAAGACACGTGCACCTGCATGTTCATTGCAGCACTATTCACAATAGCCAAGACATGGAATCAACCCAAATGTCCATTGACAGATGATTGGATTAGGAAGATGTGGTATATATATATACAATGCAATACTACTCAGCCAAAAAAAAGAACAAAATAATCCCATTTGCAGCAACATGGATGGAACTAGAGACTCTCATACTGAGATAAGTAAGTCAAAAAGATCAAGACAAATACCATATGATATCACTTATATCTAGAATCTAATATATGACACAAATGAACCTTTCCACACAAAAGAAAATCATGGACTTGGAGAATAGACTTGTGGTTGCCAAGGAGGAGGGGGTAGTGGGATGGATTGGGAATTTGGGGTTAATAAATGCAAACTATATTGCCTTTAGAATGGATAAGCAATGAGATCCTGCTGTATAGCCCTGGGAACTATGTCTGGTCACGTATGATGGAGCATGATAATGTGAGAAAAAAGAATGTATACATGCATGTGTAACTGGGTCACCATGCTGTACAGTAGAAAACTGGCAGGACACTGTAAACCATCTATAATGGAAAAAAATAAAAATCATTATATAAAGAAAGAACTCTCATATGATCTATCAATCCCACTTCTGAATGTAAATCCAAAGGAGGTGAAAAAAGATTTCAAAAGGATGCTTGTACTTCCATGTTTATAGCAGCACTATAAACAATATCCAAGATTGCAAACAATATAAATTTTTATCAGTGGATTAATGGATAAGAAAAAAGTCACACATACAGAGTAAGAAAGGACTGCATGGTATCTGGTATGAAAAGCAGAGGAATCAGATGGGGACACATGTGCCTGGTAGGGGTCGCAGAAGAAGATCCTCTGGGCAGTGAGAAGTTCAAGCCACATATTGGGCATCCCATCATTGGGTTCCAAAACCAGGAAGATGAGTCCCCTTAGCTGGACTAAAAACCATCAGGACATACCAGAGAGTTGTAAAAAACTTAAGGATTTTTCTTATAAAGGGTGTAGGCAACACTGACTCCTGTGAACAAGGCAGAGCAAACAGACTGAGAACTACAAGAGACATTGGCTGGTTTCTCATGTGACTGTCCCAGTAGGTACCTGGGGCCTGCCTGCTTCAGCCTTTCTTGTTCCTGTGCAGCTCTCCCCTGGGAAAGAAGAAAAGAAATCAGAGTGGAAATAAATAAAATAGAGACCAAAAAAATGGAGAAGATTAATGGAACCAAGAGGTGGTTTTTTGAAAAGATTTAAAAAAAAAGAAAGAAAAAAAAAAGCCTTTAGCCAGGCTCATTAAGACAAGAGAGAGAGAGAGAATTCAAACAAAATAAGAAATGAAAGAAAATGCAAACAATTTCACAGAGATACGAAAAATCACAAAAGAATACTACATTTATATGCCAAAAAGGAGGGCAATATAGGAGAAATGGATACATTCCTAGGAACATGCAATCTTCCAAAACAGAATTAGGAAGAAAGAGATAATCTGGACAGATCAATCTCTAGTAGTAAAATTGAATCAGTAGTCAAATGACTCCTAGAAAGAAAATTCCAGGATTGGAAGGCTTTGCAGGGAATTCGTTACCCTGCTCACACTGTTATTAAACTGGCAGCTGGTCCCTTAATAATGGCTTTCTACCTCTAATGGGGGATAAGAAGAGAGTGTCTAGGATGATGCTCAAAACTGGAGACAGTTAATATAACTACCATGTGATTCCACTTGGATATGGGATAATGAAAATATTTATGATATGTACTTGCTTTTCACACCTCAACATTTCAAAAATATAATTTTAAGATATATGTTAGAGTGATTTAGGAAAGGGAGAAGCATAGAGGTGCAAATGGAATGGAGGAGGAGGAGTGGGGGAGAAATGATAGCCTCAGGGCTCCCTTGGTTAATTGGATTCCTTATGTTGTATTGTCAGAAAACTATAAACACAATGCTGTTGCAGTGATTTGAAATGAGCATACCTTAGCTTGCCTACTTCTACTTCTACATACATCAGGGAACAGAGAGACAGACAGACAAAGAGACAGACAGAGAATACTATCTGTTTTGATTAAATATCTAATATTTGAGAGTGTAAGTCAACATTCAGTTAAGTCCAAGACCAAGCCTGAGGATGCATATTACCATCACTTATTAAACTTGTGGAATACAAGGACAAATCCCAAACTGTATCCAATAAGTATGATAATACTATTATTACTAAAATTTCAAAAGTCATGTTATTGAAGTCTGCTACTACTTCTCAACACCATCGGTGGCTCCATGGCTCCTGCCTTTCCTATATGATACATTAGTGAAACCAAACAGAGTTTCTGATGAGGCTAGTTGGGGAATCTGAGGGGCATGGATCAGTACTTCTGGGAAAAGACTCTGCATATTTTGATGTTGCCAAATAAAGCATACAATTTCACTTCCTCCCAGTTATAACTGACTGAGGTGAAGACAAATTTATTTCAGTTCTACCACTTGAAGATTTGGTCAGTGGTAACACAGAAGTTCCATGTACCCCTTGAAAGAACAGGTGTCAGAATATTTGTAGGAGCAGAGTTAAGGCTGTTACTCTAACATTTTTTTTAATTTGTAATATTTGTATATACAATTGCTGCTTCACAATGACTTGAAACAAATTTGTCCTTAATCCTTATATCTAGAAATGAGGATGAAGCCATGTAAATGGCACACAAAATATTGCCTCTGAATTTCTATCCACCTCTCAGCGTCCCTTGCATGACACCAATTTCAGCCTCTTCCCTGGAGTGGAATGATTTGTATATCTTTACAGCAGGCTTTGTGTAAAAAATATTTGCACTCTTGAAGCACAGCAATTTGATTACTTATTCAGCAGGTTCCAGCAAATGAAGTTCTTTCTCTGCAAGCCCTGTATTATTGCTATCTGTGTTGTACAATATTAAGGCTTTCTTTTGTTTAACCAGCCTTTTAAAATGTAATAGCCACTATTTCACATTGGATAAATATTTTGCATATGATTAGAAAGCTCAGAAATCATGCAGTTTTTTAACTAGAGAAGAAATGTAGGGGTGTGTGTGTGTGTGTGTGTGTGTGTGTGTGTGTGTGTGTGTATACATACATATATTCAGTAAAATCCAAAACCAAGACTGAGGATGAATATTATCATCACTTATTAAACTTGTGTAATACAAGGACAAATTCAAAACTGTATCCAATAAGTATGATAATAGTATTATTATTACAATTTCAAAAGATATGTTATTGAAGTCTGCTACTATATATAATATATATATGTTTTGCTTCTGGTCAATATTTCTTTGATATTAGTGGTGCTAAACACAATGAACTGTGATGAAGACAGTGTACCCTTGGGGTTCTTAAATTTCTCAGAGCTTTTTTCCCTTGTGAGTTTCATCATATAGCACATTCCCCCCTCAATATGCCATTCTAAAGCAGTTTGTCAAATAGTCATGTTGCTAGTGGCTTGAGATCCTGAAATGGTTCACCAAGCAAGTAAACCAAAGGAATAATCATTCATTTGTTCCAATGCTGTTTTTTGAAAAAAACTATTTAAACAATTTAAATGCTAACTCAAAACTATAAGTATGATATACCATAAGTGTTGTTGTACATGAGTTTGGAGCTTTTACAAGTACTGAAATTTTAAGGTGGCACAGTTGACATTTTGTTCATTATAAAATTCTCAGAATAGCTTTTTAAATTTTTTCATTCCTGGTTTCCATGGAATCAAACAACCAAAATCAAAATGTACATAATTCTTCATCATGATTTTGGTGAAAGTTTTGGAATCTAATTCACCATTCACCTCTACACATGTTAAATTATAATACTATATATTTCTTATTTTTTCATCTTATATTATCTTAAAATTTTTACAGAAATATATTAGCTCAAAAAAGGACAACTTTTTCCCCCTAAAGTTATCTGGTTAGCATAAATTTCAATGGTTTCATAGATTAATAGCTTTAATGGATTTAACTGCCAATCTTTCTCTCCATTTGTAACAATTTCAAAGTTCTTAATAATGACTCTAGCACACAAATCTGACAGCTTTTACCATAATAATTAATGGTTGAGTTATTTTCTTTAGCAATGACAAATAACTCAGCTGACTGATATTCTTTCTCATTATAAATCACATAAGAAGATTTCATTTAAAGTTATGTCTGTGGGGCTTCCCTCTGTTTACAATTGTATATTGAGATGTTAGCAATAAATCACATGCCTGTTTGTAATCCCAAAGTTGCCATGGTGATTAGATATGATGTTACATATACGATCATGTAGTCATTGATCACATAGAAACTTAGGGATGCCAGCCAGAACAGGTGAGATGTTGGCATCAGCCTGTGTGGCTCTCCAAAGGTCAAGAGAGAAGCTGAGGCTAAAGGCCACATAAAGGGGCAAACACAAACTTGGTTGCATTTGCAATATGGGCTCATTTGAAATAGGTGCAACAGTTGCTGGGCTTACTCACAGCAGAGGTGGGGACCTGCAGTTGGGGGTGACTATTTAACAAATGCTGCTGAACATCTATGCTCCAAGTGACATGCTGGGTGCTAGGGATATAAAGGTGGAAGTCTACATAAATCCCTGTCCTCCCACAATCCCTTTCTAGTAGGGAAACTGTATGGTGAACAGATCACAGCTGCTCTATGTGCCAGATACCACTGGAAAGTCATCACAGGGAAGCTTTTGAGGGTGGGGACTTATGCCATGGAAATCAGTTCTGCTGTGAAGAGGTAAGTACAGAGGTGTTCCTTAGAGAGACAATAACATGAGCCCATGGCCTCGCATCTTCAGGAAGCTAAAACTATTTTATTTTATTTTTTATTTAATTTACTTATTTTGCTTTTTAAGACCCATACCTGCAGCATATGGAGGTTCCCAGGCTAGGGTTTGAATCAGAGCTGTAGCCACTGACCTGCACCAAAGCCACAGCAACGTAGATCCTAGCTGCATCTATAATCTACACCATAGCTCAGGGCAACGCTGGATCTTTAACCCACTGGGCAAGGCCTGGGATCAAACCTGCATCCTCATAGATACTAGTCAGATTTGCTTCCGCTGAGCCACAATGGGAACTCCCTAAAACTATTTTAATATGGCTGAAGTGTGGTGCCAGGGGAGGGGAGGTGAAGGGCAAGGTGGGAGTGTTACCAGAACCAGATGATGCAAGTGTGTGAGGCTGTGCTGGGAGTGGTTTCAGAAATGACTTCTAATCCAGTTGACCTGGGGTGAGATCCACGAACTTTATTTTTAGGAGGCAACATTGCTGTACTACTATATGTAACAAGAAACCATGGATATATTTTGGAAAATTGTGATGGTATTTCCATTCCTGAAAGATCACTTCCATAGTAATAAAGGGGTAAATGGGATGGCTGGGCAAGGAGGTAAAGATGAGGAAGCCAGTGAGAAGGGCAGTTACCTAGCTGAGGGCTGATCCAGTGTGGTGGCAGTTAGGGTGATGAGAGGAATAGAGATTCCTGAGCTGTCAGTGGGGCAGAATGGAAAGGAATATGGAAGCAGATTTCAGGGGCAGGGTGTGGGAATGGAAGAAAAGGGAATTCCATTGGTGAGGTCAGCTACTGTGTATGCTCACAGTAATTCTGAAGTGACCATTGGACATCCGAAGGAAATGTTGGTTTAGGAAATGGCATTTATGAGTCTGGACTATAGTAGAGAACTACCAGCAACAGCTGGATTGTGCACATGAATTTTATTCTCAGTGGTTAAACATGCCCACGAGTATATGGGAGAAAGTTCATCTAAAGAGAGGGTATAGGGAGTTCCCACTGTGGCTCAGAGGGTTAAGAACCAACATAGCATCTGTGATGATGCAGGTTCGATCCTTGGCCTCACTCAGTGGGCTAAATTTCCAGCATTGCCTCAAGCTGTGGTATAGGTTGCAGATGAAGCTCGGATCTGGTGTTGCTGGGGCTGTGGCACAGACTGGCACCTGTAGCTCCGATTCAACTCCTAGCCTGGGAAATTCCATATGCTGCAGGTACAGCGGTAAATAAAACCACAATAAAAATTAAAAAGTAAAAAAAAGGAATAGAATAAGAAGGAAAAGGAATGAGATTGATGTCTTCCACTTTCTACCTCGGACACTGCTATGAATGTCACCAATGCTAATGGCTCCTTAGGGACACAAGGTCAACAGGCAAGGAGGAAATGAGATCACCAGGTGAAGCTCAGCTACTAACAAGTTCCCCTCTGTCTCCATGACCCAGTGCCTGCTTGTGACCCCATGAGACTGGCCTTCACCTCAAACAGGCCTCACATCATGGTTTGCACTTTCATTTCTCTTTGTCTTCCTAAGATGTATCTAATACTTGCTTTTAAAATGCTTATGAGAGGTACCAGAGTAAGGTTTACTGGACTTGTTTATTGACCTAGTCATTAAAAAACCCCTTTCCCATTCTATGAGGGCTGAAAAGTAAGATATATCCTGAGGAAAGTGAAGCTATTTAACAGTGTATGACTTGCCTTAGAATGATTTTCAAGGCCATTGGGAAGATACTAGGGTAAACCATGAAGCCAAAAACTAAGAAACCCACCCACACCCTGTACTAACCTCTTAGGGACCTGGTGATGCTGCCTGTTACACTACAGGCAAAGGGGGAGACCGATGAGAGGCTTGGTGTCTGTCTGTCAACGTCACACATTGCTGGGGAGTTTAAGCTCGAGTAGATTCCACCCATTTAAGTGTCTACAGCCCAGGACTCCTCTGCACAGCTGACTTTGGCCGAGGCTGGCAGCTGGCCCA
Source organism: Phacochoerus africanus (assembly GCF_016906955.1). Taxonomy (NCBI): domain Eukaryota; kingdom Metazoa; phylum Chordata; class Mammalia; order Artiodactyla; family Suidae; genus Phacochoerus; species Phacochoerus africanus. The sequence goes on from NC_062546.1 coordinate 90,448,326, forward strand.
ATCTAGCGCCTCTTCAAAGATGTTTTTCTTTTTGTCCGGGGCTTCAAAGGCACCAAAGCTCCTCTCAATCTCCCACCTCCCTGAGGCAGTTGAAGGAGAGCCAACCTGAGTCAAAGGGCACATGGCCTGGCTTCTGCACTTTTAAATTGGCATTGTGTGATGCTTAGTTGAAATTATTTCTCAGGGCCTGAGGGATAGCTGTTTCTAATCAAGATGAAAAGTAATTAGTGGGAAAATGTGAGGTGGGAACAAAAAATCTAAAATACCTCTGACCCAGTTGATACAGTGTTTATATGTGATGATAGCTTCATGTCTTCGCATAAAAAAATCCATTTCTTTAATTAACAAACTTAAGACTGCAGTTTATATTAAGACCACACAAGCGTGGCTTATTCTCAGATCTAAATGAAGGAAATAAAGTCAAGGATCATAAACCCAATTTAACAGGGTGAACTTGCCAGGGCAGCAAGAGGCTGCTGTGAACCATCTTCGATCCTGGGTTGGGTACTGAACTCAAATCCCACACTTTCCTGGATGGAAAACTTCTGTATTCACTCCTCATTTTGAAAACACCCAGTTTTCCCCAAAGGCCTATGGAAGAGTCTCAAATGCCTTAGATCAGAACAGATGGCCTTTCACATCAGGCCTACTCTGTTCCATTTCTAGCTAAGACCTCCACATGACCACTGCCTAATCATGTACCAGCCACTCTTCACATGATGCTATTCATGTGGCCTCTGCAATCATGCCATCTCCTCCACTGGAAAGCCTGAGTCTCTTTTCTCCACCAATTATTCTTATTTGCACTCTTCACTTTGATAGACTCTCCAGTCAGTCATCATCATTCAAACTCAACATCATTTTCTCTATGTCTTTGCTTATATTGACTTTCACCAGTCCTCTGCTAAATGTTTTTGATTTGATTGTTTTATTGAAGTACAGTTGATTTACAATTTGTGTTAATTTCAGGTGTTAGCAAAATGATATATATATATCACTCACACATATATATTCTTTTTCAAATTACTTTCCCTTATAGGTTTTTACAAGCTATTGAATGTAGTTCTCTGTGCTGTACAATGTCTTTGTTGGTTAGATATAGATATAGATATAGATATAGATATAGATATAGATATTTAGATATAGATATATAACTTTCCTCTGTGGTAACCGTAAGTTCATTTTCTGTCTATATTTTCTAAATAAATTCACTCGTATCATATTTTAGATCCCATATATTAGTGATCTCTTATGATATTTGTCTTCCTCTGTCTGCTTAGTTGACCCAGCATGATAATCTCTAGTTGTATCGGTGTTGCTGCAAATGACAGCATTTCATTCTTTTTATGGCTGAGTAGTATACCATTGTGTGTGTGTGTGTGTGTGTGTTACACACACCATGGTAAAAAGTATGAAAGCCTTCCTGCTAAAATGAGGGGCAAGACAAGGATGTCCACTCTCACCACTTCTATTCAACGTAGTATTAGAAATTCTAGCCGCATCAGTCAAACAAGAAAAGAAATTAAAATGGAATATGTTTCTTATTTGCATATCTCTCTTATAACTATGAGAGTTCCAACAAAACTCCTTGAAATCAGGGACAAATAAATTGACCTGAAGAGAATTAAACCAATTACTGTTTCAGTATTAACAAGAACATACTCAACAGAAATTGTAAGAAATAAAAAACTGTACAATTTACTTTAAAATTCCATTCATTTGGTAATATTTTTAAGAGATTACTATTTGTCAGCTCTGGTTCTAGGTTCTCAGACTATATCAGTGACCAAAATATGAACGATCTCTGCTCTCATGAAGCTTTCAGTCTAGGAACTGAAAAATAAAATAAATAAATAAATAGATCAGGAATTGGTTAGCATGTTAGAGGGTACTGCATGCTTTGAAGAAAAAAAAGAGAAATGCAAAGGTTTCTGAGAATATTTGATTTGGGGATTAATTGTAATTTTAAATAGAGTGGTCAAGACATGCCTCATTGAATTGGCAGCATCAGAACAAACACGAAATTAGACATAAGATGTCTGGGAGATGATCTTTCCAAGTAGAGCCAACAGCCAGTGCAAAGTGTATGAGGCATTTTTGAAGAATACCTAGGAGGTCAGAGTGGGTGGGATGGAATTAGAGTCAGAGAAATTTGATGTGGGAGAGGCACTCGAAGTGTGTGGGGGAAGGAGGAAGGGTCAAGGAGGATAGCTTGTGTAAAGCCTTGTAGGCATTTTAAGGTTTTGGCTTTGATGGTCAGGGAAAGAGGGAGCCTTGCAGGACCGTAAAAATTCAAAGTAGAATGATTGACCTTTCCCTGGTAAAGGATGATTTGTTGAGAACAAGCTGTAAGTTCACAAAGATAGAGAGGCTCATATGAGTCAGTAGCTGCATCTAAATAAGAGATGTTAAAGGCTCAAATGTAGGAGCCAACAGTGAGATGGTACAAATGGTTTAGCTTGAGATGGAATCAACAGGGTATCTTAAAGTGGGGTTAGAGGTAAAGAGAGGTGCTAAGAATGAGAAGAAAACATTTTGCCCTGAGCAACTGAAGGGATGAACTCAGCATTTACTGAAAAACTTGTTTCCACACGTGGAAGGAGAGGATCAAGAATTCAAGTGTGGACGTTCTAAGCTTGACTGTCTTTCGGGCATCCATGTACAATTCAAAAAATTGTGGGAAAGATGATCCTGGATGCCACCAGACAGGGCTGAGATAGAAACACAAATATTGAGAGAAATTGCCATATGCATGGCATTTAAACTCTGAGATGGGATGAAATCAAGAGGAAGGTTCCTACAAATAGAGAAAAGAAAGACACCAGGCAAGGGCTGAGCCCTGAGGAACTGCAATATGAAGGCTGAGAGGGAAAAAAATTATTAGCAAAATGAAGCCAATTTGGAAATGAACTAATTTGAAAGGAACACTCCAGACAGGGAAGCCAGTCAAGCAAGCGGGGAATGCTTGTTGGATACATACCAGACTGAAAGGCTCTGGGGGGCAGGGTGATTTACAGTCAAATGGGAAGTAAGAAAGACAGATGCCCAGAGAGAAGAGTGGATACACATACTGATGATATTATTAATGATGAAGAAAGCCAACCTGAGTCATCAGCAAAATGTATACCATATTTACAGAATATCAAAATATCTGCTCTCCCAGAGGAATTCGGATTTGACTTGGTTCTTGGAGGGGGGAGTTTGATCCTCAAATGAGGAGGGCATTCCAAGCACTAGAAAAGCCTGAGTGAAGAAGCGAGTGTTCAAGTCTGCTAACTTCTGCTAGGAAGAGGAGTCAGTGGGCTAGAAAACAGGTGAGAGCTGGGAACAGAGAGTCCTGGTATAAAGACTTGACCATGGAGGTGAAGAAGATCTGAGGAGGCTGTTTAAACTTGACTGTTACTAGTGAAAGAAGGATGTTTGAAGACATAACTGATTGTTCCCCAGGGAGCCAATGTCCTGTGTTTCCTCTCCCACCACTTTTTATCTTTTATGTAATCATCCCACTGGCCTGCGCTGTTGGCATAATTTCTCATGTCTCTTCTGCACTTTTGCTTTGATGACAATAGTCCAACAGAGCTGCCCAGGACTTTGATATCAGTTATGAGGAAGTCAGTTCCCAAAGACTCTGGAAACATTTTCCAGGAGCTTTTCACTCAAATCCCCCCAGTTTAAATTACATGGCATAAATGGAATAAAACTTTCCACATCAACTCAGTTCAATTCAACTGGTATTTGTTAAGCATCTACTGTAAGCCTAGAGCTTTGCCCCACTTGTGTGACAGAAAAATAAATAATTCATGGTCTCAGCCTTGATTTTTCACTGTCAATATTCTGGAAACCAGTGCTCTCAATATATTATGATATGGAGTGCGACAGAAGTACACCTGGCTGAAAATGGGAGCCCAGAGGGAAGTGAAATTTACACCGGGAAAAATTTAATTTCTGTTAAAGGTGATACCCATTCATTCTGTTTTGAAGGTAACCAGGCAAACTATCAACTATCAGTGAAGGCTATCTATGAGATCCGGGGTGATAGGATTGGTGAGAGGGGTTATTTCTTTCTATTTTCTATTTTTTTTTCATTTTTAAAAAGTTTTATTGAAGTATAGTTGATTTACAATGTTGTGATAATTTCTGCTGTACAACAAAGTGGTTCAGTTACACATGTACACACACCCATTCTCTTTTAGATTCTTTTCCCACACAGATTATCACAGAATATTGGGTAGAGTTCCCTGTGCTATACAGCAGATCCCCATTGGCCAATCATTCCATATACCTTAGTGTGCACTTGCCAATCCCAAATCCTCAGTCCATCCCTCCCTCCACCCCATATGTATCTTAAGGTGTACTTTAATTTTATTTTTAAATAGAAAATTGTCAGGATGTCATACAAAGGGAAGGAAGATGAATTTTTTTATAATAATCACTACATTTATTACATAAACAATTCAATGATACTTATAATTTTAACTTTTTAAAGATTTCTATTTTTCTATTGTAGTTGATTTACAATGTTCTATCAGTTTCTGCTGTACAACGAAGTGACCCAGTCCTGCATGTATGTGTACATTCTTTTTCTCACATTATCCTCCATCGTGTTCCATCATGAGTGAGTAGATACAGCTACATGTGCTATGCAGCAGGATCTCATTGTCTATCCACTCCAAATGCAGTAGTTTGCATCTACTAACCCTAAACTCCCAGTCCATCCCACTCCCTCCCCTTTTTCCACACTTTAATGGAGAGAGGTCATCCCACAAAGAAGGTGGGGGAAGGGTTTCCTCTGCCTCCAGGACAGTATATGTGGAGGACTGGCAGCAGAGAGCACATGTGGTGAGCCAGGTGGGGAGACGGGTGTCTGGGAGTGCAAGTTGATGGTTCTCTGGAGACCCCTGATGTCAGGAAATGGGCATGGCTTCCAATCCCAGTAGAGCCCTTCACCACCCTACATTAAGGGATGCTTGTTTAACTTCTCTGTTCCTCTTCTTTTATATGGAGAGCACAAGCTAAATAAACACTGGCTCTTCTCTTGAACCTGTTTTCCTATATATCCTCTTAGAGCAAGGTGCCTCTAAGTTAGAAAGGTAAAATTCAAGGGAAAAGTACTCACATTTTATCAGAAAAATAAAATCTCCTGTGATAATAAGTAGAGTAGGGCTGACAGCTGTAATCCACTTGTTCTGTTACACATGAGAAGCATGCATGTTTTGTACTCTGAAATCCAAGTCTGAAGGTGACAGAATTCACTGACAATGTCGGCAAAGGGACTCATGGCTGATAATCCCAAGAAAGCCCCTCACAACAATCAAGTAGGCAGCCTCATTGAGGAAACTGTGCATCTCAAATTTTCCTGGTGGTCTTATTACCTCACTTAGACTATTCCATATACTTGAGTTCTGGTGACACCTTAACTGGAAACAGATAAAAATCATAAGATGTCCTTTTAGGAACCAAGCTCATCATTACTAGACTGGACCAGAAAGGGATTGTGGTTCTGACTCTGGACTCACTCCTACCCCCCACCCCCACATGCATGGGGTTTCTAAGAAAGTGACAATGAGTAATAAAATCACATCTTTAATAAAGTTTGTAGAATTTTTGACTGTTATCCAAATTGTTACAGCCATATCATTTTTATTATTCTGACACTATATTATGTGGTGTCTTAGCTTGGAAACAAACTGAAGCCAGACATGAGCCACAGAGAATTTACTGGGGAACACTCTTAGTAGATACGTTTGCAAACATTTGGAAAGCAGGGAGTAGCTAACCATGATGGGACTAAGCAAGACCTCTTAACATTTTGCAGGAAGCTCTGGAGCTAGTCAGTTATAGAACTGTACCCAGCAGAAGCCTGGGATGGGGTCTCACCTTCTTCCATTAGCCAGTCACCTACAGAAGGCTGGCCCTGGCCCCCTGGCTGTGCAGAACTCTGCCTGCAAAGACTGTGCATCTGTGAGCCATCACCAATAGGATATTCCAGCAGCTAAGAGATGGATACATCTGCCCTGAGGGGGTCTGGGATGTGGGTAGGACCCAGTACACAGCCTGCCCACTGCTGAGTGGGTTATAGACATACCTTGTGTCAAAGAGCATGATGGGAAAACCAGCAAGTTTCAGCACTTGAGCAACTGCGATTCCACCTGCTCTGGTTAAATGGGTCATGATCTTCTGAATCCCTGTGGGCCCAAGTTAGCCGTTGAGTCTAAGTTTTATTTGACTTGGGGGATTTCACCAAAAATAGGACCTTTTACATTTTGATAGATTTTTTTTTCTTAGCTTTGGAAAATCACTGCCCTAACTTATCAGAGGGAAAAGAGAGGGATCAGCAAGTAGAGAGGGCAGAGACAGGAGAAGAAGCCACAAGGCAGAAGAGCTGTGTGGGGTTGGATTTAATGTCACTTATAGGGTGGAGAAATCTTACTATGAATTTGTCTGCTTTGTTCTCTGATTTGTGCTGGGCAGAAAAGAATTACAAGCTTGGAATCTGATCAGGTGGATAGGATTTGATAATCCCAAGAAAGCCCCTCACAACAATCAAGTAGGCAGCTTCACTGAGGAAACTGTGCATCTCAAATTTTCCTGGTGGTCTTATTACCTCACTTAGATTATTCCCTATCTAAGTGATATGGAATCAGCACATGTCTCAACAGCACTTGAGCAACTGCGATTCCACCTGCTCTGGTTAAATGGGTCATGATCTTCTGAATCCCTGTGGGCCCAAGTTAGCCATTGAGTCTAAGTTTTATTTGACTTGGGGGATTTCACCAAAAATAGGACCTTTTACATTTTGATAGATTTTTGAGCACATGTGTTAGGTTTCCTGGAGACATGGGGGTGAATATTGAACAAGATGCACTAGAAGAAAAAGCGGGACACCCTGGGCTGGAAGTTTGAGTCCTCAGTTCTTGACATAGCTTTAGACTAATCCCGCCCTCTTGGTGGCACAACCTCATCCGGGCTGTGTCAGCTTCTTCAGCTGTTAATGGGGCCTCCTTAACTCACCAGGTTATTGTGAGGATCAGATAGCAGGTTCTTTTAGAGGTAGTGCAAATTATAGAGCATTAAGCATTAATGAATGGGAAGTAGAGCTCTGTCTGCAGGACTCGGGGTGAGAGTATTCATGTAATAGGTCAGGAAAGTCCAGAGCTCTAAGTGGATGTTTCACACCACTAAGTGTCACCTTAACAATAGTCTTTCTGAAATAAATGAGGTGATAATCTATATGAAATGCTAAGCACACTGCCCTCACCTCACACAGTGATGTATGAACACTGTTACTCTCTATTTTATAGTCAGAGACCTGGTCAGAGGTACTGTGTAAAATGAAGACTGATCAGGGAATCAGATAGTTATTGGGCAGGAGACAAATAATGGTAGCCTTAATTTTTTTTTCCCATTTCTCCATTAAGGCCCCTTGGATCAGTTGGCATATCAGAATCTCACTCAGAGCAGATGTTTCAAGATTTTTTATGTCCTTTTCTCTTTAACTGACTAAAGTTGTGCAAAATGAAGGTTGTTAGTGAAGAGCAAGAGTGTTTTTTGAAATAATGTTCCCTCCACATTCCAAAGTCCATATGCAATACACTTCGCAAGTTTTCTTTTTTAATTGTAGTTGATTTATAATGTTGTGTTAGTTTCAGATGTATAGCAATGATATATATCTATGTGTGTGTGTACTTTTATATATATGCGTACTTTTCCAAATACTTTTCCATTATAGTTTATTACAGGATATTTCATACAGTTCTCTGTGCCACAGAGTAGGACTTTTTGGTTATCTATTTTATATATATAGTAGTGTGTATATGCAGCACTATTTGCAATAGCCAAGACATGGAAGAAACAAGTTTTTAAAAATGCGCTTGGGGTTAATAGATGCAAACTATTGCCTTTGGAGTGGGTTAGTAATGAGATCCTGCTGTGTAGCATTGGGAACTATGTCTAGTCACTTATGATGGAGCATGATAATGTGAGAAAAAAAGAATGTATACATGCATGTGTAACTGGGTCAACATGCTGTACAGTAGAAAAAAATTGTATTGGGGAAATAACAGTAAAAAAGATAAAAAATGTATTCAATTGTTTTCTATGGACAAATTTGTTTTGCACTGGACAAATGGTTAGAACTTTGTAAAACAGCAAGATCAGATTGGCTACAACATATGCTCAGTTGAGATTGAGAAAGAACCCCTCTCTATAATAATTTGAAGATGTTGCACATATAATATGCCATTTCTTCAAAGAAGATGAAAGAAAACATGCAATTGTAGAGCTTCTGTGGCTAGTGACAAAATGCCTGCTGGATGATCAATGTTCTCTTTAACTATTGATAGAAGTGACCTCAGTTTACTGAAAATAAACTTGAACTGAGCTGGCTTCTGGCTCACTTTCATGTTCTAAATGTAAGTTGCTGGGTATAAACACAATGGCCTAAATGGGCAGTGACAGACAACACATTTGATGGACAAGAACTGAGAGAGATCAAACAGGAATTCTACAAAGCTGAGTTAGCACACCATAAACAAAATAAACAAAGGCAGATGAAAAGAAAGCTCATGAATAATAGATGAAGGATTCATTGAACACTATTAAAATTTGCAGACTCTGGGTGGCTGATGGATTCCAGATGGAGCAGTTCCAAAGGACAGGTGAGTGAAAATAAGACCAATGGAGGAAAGACAATTAAGGGGTGTGGGAGAAGGTCCCCACGTGCGAGAGCAGATTTAATCTAAAGTAGTCAGCCAGAAGAAAATTATGCAATGTATATGACACTAATAAGCAAATGTACAGAGAGTAGTAAAAAAAATAAAATAAAATAAGAAGATTGGTAAATAGAAGGTTAAATGGGCAGATGTGGCAAATGCCAACCATAAAAATCATGATGAAATGAAAGCAATATACTTTTCTTTAACCAGGGACATTGGCTAAAAGTATATTAATAGAGGATTTAGGTTGTTTAAATAATTTGTAAATTCAAAAGAATCAAAAGACATGCTGAAGAGAGACAAAGATTCTTGTTCAGAGAGAGCAAAGCAAGAGATGTGTGTTGTTTGAGAAAGAGAGATGCTTTTCTAAAAAGCTTTTTAAATTCATCTTTTAAAGAAAAATGCTTAATATACCAACAGTTCTTTATTTCACATTATGATGAGATAAACATTCTCATAAATGAATTTTTCAGACTGTGACAATTTTTTTCATTCAAAATTATAGGTTTTGATTATAAAAATGAAAAATGCATGTGTTCATGCTTCTCTACTTTTAGGAAATACTATCAACTCTTTTTTTCCCCTCATAGTTAAGTTTCACCACAGGTTACTTTCATTATTATAGTGGGAACAAATATGATACTATTCTTCTATGTAGCTTTCTATTCTACTGTATTTTATTTTAGCTATTATCTTGGTTCTTATTCTTAAAAAGTAAATGCCAATTATATTAGCCCATAGGTTTAACTCAGTTTGCTAGTATTTTGGAATTAATATATGTGAAGGAATACTTTTACTCTTAGTTTTCTTAGGTAAAAAATTGGCATATTTGGAGTTTCCATTGTGGCAACAGGTTAAGAACCCAACATAGGTCCACGAGGATGTGGGTTTCATCCCTGACCTTGCTCAGCAGGTCTGGCATGGCCAGGAGCTGTGGTATAGGTCACAGATTTGGCTCAGATCCCACATTGCTGTGGCTGTGGCTGTGGTGAAGCATTACAGCTGCAGCTCAATTTGACCCCTAGCCTGAGAACTTCCATGGCCACAGGTGCAGCCATAATATTTTTTTCTTTAATTGGCATATTTTATGTTGCCTTTCTATAACTTTACATAGAGAGGCAAACAAATGGTTAAGTTCAGACAACTTGGGTTTGATAGAAGCCAAGAGGTTGTAAGCAACCCAAAAGTAGATAAATGGATAAAATATGTGATATGCAGATATGATGGAATATTACTCAGCCTTATAAAGGAAGGAAACTCTGACACATGCTACAGCATGGCTGAACCTTGAAGGCATTACACCAAGTGGCATAGCCAGTCACAAAAAGACAAACCTTTGATGATTCCACTTCTATGAGAAATTTAAATTTGTCAAGCTCACAGAAATAGAGAAGAGAATGGTGAATGACTGGTGAAAGAAAAAAAAGAAGCCAGGAGATTGCTCTTGCCTCTTTCTGCCTTACTTTATGTGTCTGACAAAGATTTTACATATATTATATATGGAGTGTGGGAGGGGGAGAGAGAAAGAGAGAGGAAGAGGATATATAAAATCTCATCTTTGGTTCCAGCTCGTGTCCAAAGCCCACTGTGGTCCCCGCTTCCACCCAGAGATTCTCACCCTCCAATCAAGAAGATTGGTTTGGTTTGTTCTGCCATTTCCTGTTTAGCTTCTTAGCATTAATTTACTTGGGCAAAAAAAAAAATCCTTTATGTTAAATCCCCTTTGTTTTTTATATTTTGATGTGATGTCTCTTTTCCTTCTTGGAGCCCAATAAACCATAGTTCATTTTTTTGGTGTGTATTCATGACATTAAAAAACATGTTTTGTAGTAGAATGTTATTAGTCTTCATATAGACACTGAATATTTTTTAATTGTGGTAAAATTTACATATAGGGAAATTTATTGTTGTGCTAGATGTATGTGACTTTATAATTACCACCTCAATTCAGATACAAAACATTTCTTTTCACTTTAGAAAGTTTCAAGGGTTCCCTTGTGGCACAGTGGGTTAAGGATCTGGCATTTTCAGGGCTGCTGCTCAGATTGCTGCGGTGGCTCAGGTTCAGTCCCTGGCCTGAGAACTTCCACATGCCCTGGGTGTGGCCCCCAGAGAAGAAAGTTACAGAGTGCAAAGGCTCTGAAGATATACTCTTAAGTGAAATAAGCACAACTGTAAAAATTATTTAAAAACAACTACTTAAAGCCTCTGGAAATTGTAGAGACAAAAAATTAAGGGCATATGGAAAATGAAGAAAAAATTAATCAAGATAATCTATCAAAACTCAATAAAATAGCAAGAGTCCATGGCATTCAAATTGTAGACTCCATTTCCTCCTCCCAGAGCAGCATGACAAACCCTAGACCAGGTGGCTGGGGTGGATACAACCAGGAAAATCGCACTCTCTGTAGCCCCAGCTGCATTCAGGATCTCTGATCTTCTTCCCAGAGGGGCAGCCTCCCTAGTTTCCTCTTCCCTTTAATTCTGAGTTGCAGAGGCTTAATTCAAGGCTAGTGTGGCTGAGAGGTTCTTTTATGAAGCCTCTGCTACCACCTAAGGTGGGAGAGAGGGATGATGCTAGAGCTCTAATCATCCTCACCTTAGATCATGCTTGGAGTGCTAAGTAGCCAGACAACTCAGAGGCTACTGCATCAGTCCTAGCCTGCACCTAAAATAGAGGTATCAGAAAGAGCTGTGCCATGTCCTGACATCAGCATCTGAGCACTGGATCAGATATTTGGACCAGAGGTAGGGACAGGCCGTAAAACAGAGAGCTTTAAAGTTCTCCCCTAAAGAATTGAACTTACTTAAAATGGAAAAAAGGGGTATTTTAGTCCTAAGGAACTCCAAAAAACAATGGGTATTTTGAGGGTAAGCATGGTAAATCATTAAGTTAGCTACTTTACCAGAGAGAGCTAGGGAACAAGCTAAGAAGAGTCCTCCAGGGGCAAGAACGAAGCATAAAGACTGACCTCAAAAACTACCACTGTGCGGACTGTCAAACAGCCTATGGAATAAATGATGTCCTCGGGTCGTCCTCAAAGTAATGGAGCAATCAGCTGGTGAATACTGGAACTTACTAGCTAGATGTGGTCAGAAAAAGAAAGATGTCAGATGCCCCATTAAAACCACTGGCATACTGGAGTTCACTGGTGGCTCAGTAGGTTAAAGATTTCGCATTGTCACTGCTATGGCTGCTATGGCTCGGGTTCAATCCCTGGCCCAGGAATTTCCACGTGCCAAATAAAGTAAAAAAAAAAAAAACTATGTCAAAACAGCTGTAAAAAGAAAAACAAAAACAGGATCCCATTGTAGCTCAGTGGTAACAGACCTGATCAGTATCCATGAAGATGGGGGTTCAATCCCTGGGCCTCGTTCAGTGGGTTAAGGATCCCACATTGCCATGAGCTGTGATGTATGTCGTAGACATGGTTCAGATCTTGTGTTGCTGTGGCTGTGGTGTAGGCCAGCCGCTGTAACTCTGATTCTGTAGTGGTGTAGAGAAGGGAATGGGGAGCTTGGCAAGACCGAAGCCATCTTACTGCCACCGTCCATCTTGGTGAACTTAAGGTGACCCATAAAAGGGCTCTGAGAAAAACAAAGTCATTCAGACTTGAGAAACTTCAGGCCCCAACTGTTCTGGAGATATTCAAAAATACCTATATTTTACTTGAGGTTAATCATTAAAGTAACAATATAATACATTCTGTACAGCTATACATCTTTCTGTATCCTGTATGTAACTAAAGGTTAATGCAGCATGCTAGACACATAAGCAAGCACTATGAATGTATCTCTCCCTTTCTGTTCAGGGTCCATGATTGGGAAGCTATTCCCCATGGACCTATTGGTGTAATAAAGCTATTCTCCATCTTCCTCGAGTGTCCTCTGAGGTTATTTCTGGGAATTCTACAACAATTCAACCCCTAGCTTGGGAACTTTCATATGCCCCAGATGTGCCCCTAAAAAGATAAAAGAAAAAGAAAACAGAAAAAAACAGCGACATACCAAGTTTGCAAATACCTTAGTCTGTGTACTTTGAAAAGCAACAACAGAGGATTAACACTGCAGGAGAAAGCAGACATCATTAAATAGTTCAACCAGTCAAAAACGAGTTAAAAAAATAAGGCAGAAGTGGGAAAACAATAATTTAGAATTTATATCTTATATTATCTATACAATGTCCAGATTTCAACAAAATTTTATAAAATATGCATAGAAAAAAGAAAGTCTGATCCGTGAACAGGGAAAAAAATAAAACAAGCAAAAAACTTCCTGTTTTGAAACACATGCAAAGATATTAAAAACACGTACAAAGTCTTCATGATGGACATGATAAATATATTCAAATAAATAATGGAAACCATGCCCAAAAATGAAAAAAAAAAAAGTACTTCAATGGATCATGAAATAGAGAATATCAAAAGTGACAAAAATTATTTAAAAATGAAATTCTGGTGTTGACTTTTTCCCATTTTACGTTCTTGCCTCCTTTGTCAAAGATTAATTGACTGTAGGTGTCTGGGTTTATTTCTGCTTTCTCTATTCTGTTCCATTGGTCTGTCTGTCTGTTTTCATACCAGCACCACACTGTCTTGATTCCTGTGGCTTTGTAATATTGCCTGAAGTCTGGGAGAGTTATGCCTCCTGTTTAGTTTTTGTTCTTCAGAATTGCTTGGGCAATTCCGGGTCTTTTGTAGTTCCATATAAATTTTTGGATTGTTTGTTCTAGTTCTGTGAAAAATGTCATGGGTAATTTCATAGGGATTGCTTTGAATCTGCAGACCACTTTGGGTAGTATGGCCATTTTTACAATATTAATTTTTCCAGCCCATGAGCATGGGATATCTTTCCATTTCTTTGTGTCTTCTTTGATTTCCTTTATTAATGTTTTATAGTTCTCAGCATGTAAGTCTCTCACCTCCTTGGTCAGGTTTATTCCCAGGTATTTGATTTTTTGTGGTGCAATTTTAAAGGGTATTGTGCTTTTGTATTCCTTTTCTAATATTTTATTAATATACAGAAATGTGACGGATTTCTGAATGTTAATCTTATATCCTGCTACTTTGCTGAATTTGTTGATCAGTTCAAGTAGTTTTTGTGTTGAGTCCTTAGGGTTTTCTATATATAGTATCATGTCATCTGCATACAGTGACAGTTTTACCTCTTCTCTTGCTATTTGGATGCCTTTTATTTCTTTTGTTTGATTGCTGAGGTAGGACTTTCACTAGTACAACTAAAATGAAACATTTACTAGATGCTCAACAGGAGATGTAAAATGGCAAAATAAATAAATAACAAGCTTGAAGATAGGTAGTAGAGATGAGGCAATTCAAAAACCTAAAATTTAAAATATTTTCTTTTAAAAATTATTTCATTATTATACTGGATAGTGTAATTGATTTTCAAACTTTAAACCAAGCTTGTAATCCTTATATAAACTTCATTTGGCCAAAAGGTATTACTCTGTTTTATATATATTGCTAGGTTCAAATTTGATAATATTTTATTAAGGAAAATTATGTCTATGTTAATGAGAAATATTTGTCTGTAATTGGTTTTCTTTTAATGTGTTGGTCAGGTTTTTATATCAAATTACACTGATTTCATAAAATGTGGATGGGTGTGTTTTTTGCCACCACTGTGATCTGAAGAGTTTTGTATAAGATTAGTACTTTTCTCAAATATTTGATATAATTCACTGGTGAAACTTGTTGACTTTAGTTTTCTTTGATTACTCATGACAAAAACTTTATACATTTTTAAAAAAATCTATTCTACTTGGTCCAGCATTCTATTTAGTGTCACTACTTCATCGTGAAGATATCCTTTGCATTAATGTGAAAATTATTTTATCTTCAATTTTGAAGAATGTTTTCACTGAATATAGAATTTAAAATATAGAACTCTAAAAATATTTTGTTTTTGCTTTTTTTTAGATTTATTAATTTTTTATTGTTATTTCCCCAGTACAATTTTTTTCTACTGTATAGCATGGTGACCCAGTTACACATAAATGTATACATTCTTTTTTCTCCCATTATCATGCTCCATCATAAGTGACTAGACATTTTTCTCAGTGTTGCACAGCAGGATATAATTGCTAATCTATTACAAAAGCAATAGTTTGCATATATTAACCTCAAGCTCCCAATCCATCCCACTCCCTCCTCCTCCTTGGCAACCACAAGTCTATTCTCCAAGTCCGTGATTTTCTTTTCTGTGGAAAGGTTCATTTGTGTCGTATGTTAGATTTCAGATATAATCAATATCATATGGTATCTGTCTTTCTAGTTCTGACTTACTTCATTCAGTATGAGAGTCTCTAGTTCCATCCATGTTGCTGCAAATGTTATTCTTTTTTATGGCTGAGTAGTATTCCATTCTATGCCACATCTTCTTAATCTGATCATCTGTCAATGGACATTTAGGTTGTTTCCATATCTTGGCTATTGTGAATAGTATTGCAATGAACATGTGGTGACTGTGTCAATGAAAGTAGAACACACACTCACACCATGCACAAAAAGAAACTCAAAATGGCTTAAAAACTTAAACATAAGACAAGACAGCATCAAATTCCTAGAAGAGAACATAGGCAAAACGTTCTCTGATATCAGCCTTACAAATGTTTTCTCAGGTCAGTATCCCAAAGCAACAGACATAAAAGCAGTAATGAAGCAATGGAACTTAATCAAACCAACAGGCTTTTGCACAGCAAAGGAAACAAAAAAGAAAACAAAAGGACAACTTACAGAATGGGAGAAAATTGTTTCAAATGATGCAACTGACAAGGGCTTAATCTCTAAAATATACGAGCAACTTATACAACTCAACAGCAAGAAAGCCAACAACCCAATTGAAAAATGGGCAAAAGACCTGAATAGACATTTCTACAAGGAAGAGATACAGATGGCCAATAAGCACATGAAAAAATGCTCAACATCACTGATTATCAGAGAAAAGCAAATCAAAACTACCATGAGGTACCACCTCACACCAGTCAGAATGGCCATCATTAATAAGTCCACAAATAACAAATGCTGGAGGGGTGTGGAGAAAAGGGAACTCTCCTGTGCTGTTGGTGGGAATGTAAGCTGGTACAACCACTATGGAGAACAGCATGGAGGTACATTAGAAAACTATACAAAGAGCTACCATATAACCCAGCATCCCACTTTTGGGCATATATCCAGACACAACTTTCCTTAAAAATATTCTGTTATCATACGGCCTCCATTGTTCTTGGCCATGTTTCTTATGTGGACTGAAAAGAATGCACAATCTAAAAGTTGAAAGTTATGTTGTATTTGACAGACAAAACTAGGAATGTAATCTTGGGACACAGTATCTCAAATAAGTCTAAGAGACTGCTCTGAAGAGGTAAGGGGGTAATGAAGATATGTAGGAGTTTCTATAAAAAAGATCAGGGATTCAGAACATCAAAAGTTTACTGTTAATTTAAAGCAAACCAGACATTTCTAGCTAAGGAACATGAAATTTCTGTGTATGAGTCTGAGCTCACAGAAATCACCCCTTTCGATGTCTATGGTAGCTCTCTAGGATCAGCATCCTGTGCTTCCTCATCCTGACTGCCTTCAGGTACACCCCAGGGCAGGTGAAGCAGGTGATGGCTGAGGACAGGTATCCTGCCTACATCCTGAGTTCCCTCAGGGTTCACCGTCAGGGCAGCTGTAATATGATGGCTTAAAGGCTGCAGCATCCTTTGTTTACTGCTTTGGAAGGTGATAATTTTCATTCACACTTATAATTGTTCTCTTATTTGTAATGTTCTTTTAAAAGTTCTTTCATCTCTCTTTCCAACATTCACCTATAATGTATCTCAAAATTATCTTTGGATTTATCCTGCTCAGGTTTTGCTGAAGTTCTTGGAAGTATTAGGTGCTTACCTCATGAAATTTGACATTTTTTGGCATTTTTTTTCAAGTACATTTTATGACCTCTTCTACCTTTCTCCTCCCCTTTTGCAATTTTGTTTGCATATATATTAGACAACTCCATATTGTTCTACATGTAACTGTGGCTCTGATAATTATTTCTTCATCCTTTTTTTTCTTTCTGTGAAACAGATTGCATAGTGTATGTATATTGTTCCATTTTCAGTTCCTTGATTCTTTCTTGTACCATCTATTTGTTGTTATACCAATACATTGAACTGTTATTTCAGATATCCTTCTTTTTAATTTTAGAATTCAAAATTGGTCTTTTTTATTCATTTGCATTATGAGGCTGCTATTTACCATCTGTTCATTCATTATGCCATCTTTTTTATGTTATTCAGCATATTTATAATAGGTTCCTAAAAGTGCTTGTCTGATAATTCTAACATCTGTGTGAACTGTAGCTCTGTTTCTATTGGCTGACTTTTTTCTCTTAACTATGAATTTTATTTCCATGTTTCCTCTCATGTATACTATTTTGATTGAATGAGAACATTATATATATATGTATGCATATGTATATATATGTATGTATAAAATATGATTTCTGTTTCTTGTTTTTTTGGTCTCTGAATAATATTGCTTTATATTTAACTAGGTAGCTAAGTTACTTACTGACAAACTTGAACTTCTGGATGCTTTGTTTCTTATGTTGTTAGTGAGGCTATGTTTAAGTTTTCCTTTGTGTTGGGGAAAATCCTCAGGTATGGTGTATAATTTTTACTCATTAATTATAACCTTTCTTGGGAGCTTGGCAAATTGCTCCTCTAACTTGGTGGAATTAAAACTTTAAATTCTATCTCTTCCTGGGTGATGGTAGTTGCAGTCTGTGTATATTTTCTCTGTTTCCCAGGCATTACCTTCCACCAGACTGTTGTCTTTCATGGACCAAATGTAGATATGAGGCCAGTTAACATACTCTCATTTTAGGTGACTTTTTTTTTTTTTGGTGGCTGCCTACTTTTCTGGATTCCTACCCCTGCTTTCTGGCAGCCTTAGAAAATGGCTCTGTGCTAATGTTCTAGAGCAAGTTTTCAGGAAAAAAAAAAAAAAAACATACAGATATAAATCTACGAATGCATGGTTTGCAAGACATTTTAAAATTATAATTTAGCTGTCATTTAAAAAGTCTATTACCACCATTATTTTTGTCTACCTAGTTATTAAGGATATTTCATAAATGGAATGATTTGAGTACTTTTGCTTTGAAGCTGACTCTCTTTCTTAATCATGTATAAGTTATCCATTTAATTTTCTGTTCATTTCGATGGGGAATTGCATTCCTTTCCAATAATGATATTTCCTTCTATTTTCTTGTGTTATTTTTCTTATTTGTATAATACTTGTATACTTTACTTGTATGATTGGGTGGCTAGTACTTTTGTGCTGTTATTCAAACTTAATTATTATTATCATTATTACTATTATTATTTTCTTAGATAATTATTTTTAATTACATTATGAAACATTTTTTCTAGTTTGCCAAGAGTGCATTTAAAAAATAGGCTTAGATATTGATTGTCATTATGCTTTTTCAGTATCACTTAGAACAATCATACATCTAGTCTTTGTTTTCTGGCCTAAAGATATAATGAATGCTATTAATAGATGTCACAGTAATGAATCTTTTGGGAGTTCTAGAATTATTATTATTACTTCATTGGAGAGTATTACTTTAATGCATCAACAGTTTTTATTTTCTCATAATTTAGAATTGTAGAATCACTGTTAGCAAAGAAATAGTGTGATATTTTTCTTTTTTCTGCATATGTGTAAGGTTGTGATGCAAGATTTACAAGCTTCAAAAAATATTATGGAGCAAATTTCTATGCTTGGGAACTTTTAAATATTAAATGAGTCCAGCTGACCCTTGAATAACTTGGGCTTGGACTGTGTGGGTTCACTAATACACAGATTTTTAAAAAAATAAATATGCAGTTGGCTCTCCATATTAGCTGGTTTAACATCTTTGGATTCGATCAACCATGGACTGAAATTTCCATTCTCAATGGGCTGAATCTGGGAGTGAGCAACTGCTCCATTTTATACAAGGGACTTGAGCATATGAGGATTTGGATATAATGGGGGTGGGGTGGGGGCATGTGGGAGGCTCCTGGAACCAGTACCTTGAAGATACTAAGGAAAGATTGTGTTTATTTTGATTGATAGCTCATAAAAACTCAATTGTCAAGGCTTCTTGTGGGTTTGTATGTTATTTTTCCCCAATTTACTCATTTTTAAGAATTTCTATCTCCTCACTTAATGTAAATAGTTTATATTTTTATATTGTAGTTCTTTTCAGATGAATCCTAAAATGCATCATCATTAATTAATATAAGTTCCTTTTGAGTATTTTATTTGATTGTACCTGTTGTCATTTAATTGCATATTGGCTTCTAGTTTTATTTTGTAAAAGGTTATATTTATAGGTTTTAGCTTACAATGAAATTGAAAGAAAGTACAGAGATTTCACCTATACTCTCTGCCCCCATACATGAATAGCCTCACTTATTATTAGCCTTACTCACCAGAATTGTACTTTATGGTTTTCTTTTTTTTGGCTTCTTTAATCAAGGATTTACCAACATTGACATGTCATAGTCGCTCAAAGTCACTAGTTTGCCTTAGGAGTCCACCTGATGCTGTACGTTCTATGTGTTGGGACAAAAGCATGAAAACATACATTCGTCATTCTAATACCAGAGCATTTCACATTCCTAAAGATGCTCAGCATTCTGCTTGTTTATCTCTCTCACCTACCTAAACCCTGGCAACCTCAGATCTTTTTATTGACTCCATAGTTTTTCCTTTTCTAGGATCTCATATAGTTGGAATATACAGTATGTAGCTTTTTCATATTGGGTTCTTTTACTTCTAATGTGTGTTTATGGTTCTTCCATGTCTTTTTTACGGCTTGATGGTTCATTTCTTTCTAGCAATGAATAATGTTCCATTATCTAGGTATACCAGTTTCTTCATCATTTCCTTACCGAAGGACATTTTGGTTGCTTCCAGCTACTGGCAATAATGCATAAAGCTGCTCTGAACATCTGCTTGCAGGTTTTTGTATGGACATTAAGTTTTGAACTCCTTTGGGTAAACAACAGTGAGTGTGGTTGCTGGCTTTTATGAATAAGAGTGTGTTTGGTTTTGTAAGAAATTGCTGAACTGCCCTTCAAAGTGGCTGTACCATTCTGCATTCCCATCATCAATGTTAGGACAGTTCCTATTGCTCTACATCCTTTACAGAATTCATTGTTCTCAGTGGTCTGGAGTTTGATCCCGTTAGTAGACGTGGGATGGTATTTCATGGTTGTTTTAAATGGTATTTCCCTGATGACATATGATGTTGAACATCTCTTCATTTGCTTATTTCTCATCTCTCATCTCTCTTCTTTGGTGAGGTCTCTGTTTAGGTCTTTGGTCCCCTTTTCAAAAGATTTTTTTTTTTAATCATTGAGTTTTTAAAAGTTTTTATACATGTTAGATAGCAGTTCCTTTAATAGATGTGTCTTTCCAAATATGTTTTCCCAATGAGGGGCTTGTCTTCTAATTGTCTTGGTGTTGTCTTTCAGAGAGCAGAGTTTTTAATTTTAATGAAGTCCAGCTTGTCAATTATTGATTTCATAGACTGTGCCTTTGGTCCCATATCTAAAGGGGTGTTACCACATACAAGATCAGATAGGTTTTCTCTGCTGTTATCTTCTTTAACAGCTTTGCATTTTACATTTAGGCATATGATTCATTTTGAGTTAATTTTTGTGATGAGTGTAAGATCTGTGTATGGTTCTTTCTTTCTTTCTTTTCTTTTTCTTTTTTTTTTCTTTTTTGTAAGTAGATGTCCAGTTTTAGCACAATTTGCTGAAGACGCTATATTTTCTTTGCTGTGTCATCTTTACTCCTTTGGCAAAGATAAGTTTACTATATTGATGTAAGTCTATTTCTGGGCTCCATATTCTGTTCCATTCATCTATTTGTCTTTTCTTTTGGTCTTGATTACTGCTTTGTATATTTTCCTAGCTTTTCTTTTGCTTATTTATATTAGAATATGTTTGTCTGTTTCCCTATTTTCGAAGTTTACTCAGATTTACTTATCAATTTTAATGTTATTTAGCTTTTTAAAATTTTATGGAGCCTATTTCCTTTATATACTTCATTATATTAGTGCAATTTTTGTCCTGTATAGGAAATCCTACCAAATTAGACTAATAAAGATAATTTCCTATATCTTCTTTTAAAAATCTTAATGCTTTGCTCTTTATATTTAATCTTTAATCAAATGGCAGTTAACATAAGGAATAGTATGAGGTTAGAGCACTATTTTCTGTTCTTTCCCCTACATTAACATTATTTGCTGAATGCTTCGCATTTCCCCATTTTTGTGTTATTGAGCACTGGTTATGTACCATTCCTGATTTCAGATATTACATTTTACTGAAAATATTAGGGTATTTGGAGTATATCAGTTAAAAAAATAGAATTTTATCCCTAGGGGAACTTATTTATTATATATATAAGGAGAGATATAATGTAGTAAAGAATGAACACAGTAAATTATTACAATGTAGAAAAGGTCAGAAGTGGGTAAATGCTGTTAAAAATAAGAGCAGGTCAAGCTGGATGGGAGAGTTTTGTTTCAATTTAGAGTGCTTGCGATAGGGTTCATGAAAACAAAATTTGGGCAAAAATCTAAAAGATGTATGCTAAAAATATTATAGATAAAACAACCACTTCAAAAGTCATATAGCAATATAATGCTTGCTATTTTTTTTATGGGGAAAAAAGAAGCCAGGATGTCAGGGAAAGCGGGAGAAGGAGAAGAGCCTGGAAGGTATGGGGCAGGAGGAAATGAGGAAAGGAGAGGGCTAATGTGAGTCCTTCAAGCCACTGTAAAGATCCTGGCTTCTGCCAAGTAAGGAAAGTCATTGTAAAGTCTTAGCCAGGAGGGACCTGATGAGTTTTTCTGCTTGGTTCCTCCACGTATCTGTGTGTTTCCGCTTCATATTACCAATATTCTTACATGTCTTATTTTAGCACATGTGTTATGTTTAACCAAATCGTGTATCGGTGGCATTAATTCTGTTGGGATTTGTAAGCATTGCCTAGTTTCTTTTCTTTATTTGTAAATGAGTAGATGGCTTTGCATGTGAATTCATAGTCAGCTGTTTGGCTGCAGTGTGCACCAAGAACCAGAGGAAGGAGCATATCTAGTTTCTGAGGTTGCTCATTAAGGCAGACTGGGCAAATGGAATTCCTTCCCTCAGTAGGATGACTGGCTTTCTATCTAGTGCCTCAATGATCCACTTTGCAAGAAGTCGCCTGGCCCCAGGTATACGGATAAGAAGAAAGAATGAGGGCAGAGCCAGGGTCCCTGGCTGCAGCAGGAAGCTTCCTTTGTCCACCTGAGCAGGTGATGTGGTTTCTCTTCCTCTTAGCAGTACCTGAGCTGGTGAGGTTGCCCCTGGTGCAGAAAGCAAATGAAAGATGACAACATGAAGGCTTCCACCATCCTTTCTCTCTCAGACCGTGTTTTCCTTCCAGACCACTGTTTCTCAGCACATTTGTGCTGCTCCAGAACTTCATCCTTCCCTCCCTGGGCTAAGCTGGGGTCAGGAGGGGAGGACACAGCAGTCATAGCTAGAGTCTACCAGGGCTTTGGAATCTCATAATTATTATCATCTCCTCCAAGTACGTGGTTGATTCTCCTTCCTTATCCTTTTATGATTTAAGAAATCTTGCTAGGAGTTCCATGGTGGCTCAGTGGATTAAGGATTCAGTTCTGTCACTGCTGCAGCACAGATTCGATCCCTGGCCAGGGAACATTGCATGCCCTGGATGAGGTCAAAACAAAACAAAAAAGAAAGAAGTTTTGCTAGAAGTTTATCTAGTAACTGGTTCATTTCAAAGAAGCAGCTCTTGGATTATTTAGCTTTCCAAATATTTCTCCTCTAATGTTACTAACATTATTTCTTATCTTGCTTAAAATATTATGCTGATTTGTTTTAACTTATTTGTATTTTTATTTAATTTTATGATTAGTTTTTCTATACATTACTAAAAATATTTATAATGAGGAATTTTCTTCTGAAAAAAATTCAGGCTCTTCCCTGAAGTGGTTTTTTTTTTTTTTTGTAAAATATTCCAAGTTTATTACCTTCCAAGTAACATTTATTCTTGAACTGTTTTAAGGAAAACATTTCCTAGTTTCCAAATGGCCACTTTTTGGTTTTTATCTGTTTTTTGTTTTGTTTTGTTTTGTTTTGTTTTATTTCTTTGTTTTGAATTTTGTTATCATCAAGACTATCCTATAAACATTCATTTGAATATTTGTCATGGGCTTCTTTGATCTATCAAATTCTTAAAGATTTACTATTATTATTTTTATTTTTTTAATCAAAGTTTCCTTTAGTTGATGGTCTCCTGTTATTTGATGTAGTTCATATTTAGGATTGTATAACTTTTCAGGAACTCTATTTTCCATACCTGTAATATATTGCTTTTCCTAGTTGAAGATTTTAAACTATAATTGTGATATTAGTATTATTTCTGTGGCTTTGTTCATCCTTGTTATATTTTATTATTTTTATATTTACATACACAAATTATTTTAACCCCATGTGCCTATCTTTAATGGAATAAGTCTGTCCTTTCATATTTAATATAACAAATATTTTATTGTGTCCTCCCTGTCTTGTTTCATAGCAGATATTTATTGTAACTTTTAATCGTATCTTACTTTTTAATTTTTTTACTTTGCATTCTGTGATCAATTTCATTTCTTTCTTCAATGCTTCCTCTTCAGCTACCAACCACTTCCTGATCTCAACACACAAATGCACATGTCGTTTCTGTCCCTTAATTTGAAATCCTGCAATGCTTGCAGAATTTAATTGTAGTTTACTTTTTGGGTCATGGAGTCACAATAACATAACTGTATGTCTATATTTATACTTTGTTTATACTCTATGTTTATATTTTTTGACTCAACTACCACATCCACCTAAGATGAGATATTTGTGAAACATTTACTTTCTTGTTAAATTGGCCACCTTTTACCTTAATGTATTTTGCTTGAGTGGTTTAAACTATTACATTGAGCTCTTATTAATATCTGTTACAATATGTCTGTATGCTCTGTAACTCATCCTTGTCAGTTATATTACACATTCCTAGAGAAATTTTTATCGTCTTTTTAATCTTGGCATAATGAACTCCCTACTATTTTTTTCTCACTTATTCATCTTGCTTTGTTTTGATCTTAAGATACCTTGATATCATAAGTCCATGTGGACTAAATTGAGGGAGAAAGGCAAGTGTAAATTGAATGCTTTTTTTTTTAAAGATAAGAACATGAGGGTTATTCTTTTGAGGTGTTGCAAGTCTAATTTTGTATGCCTTGAAGTATTCATTTATTTATTCATTTAAACTTTCTTGAGTAATGCTATGTGCAAGACACTGTTTTAGACTTTGAGAAAAAAATGGCTAAAATTACCTGTGCTAGCATTTATATTTTAATTGTCTATGATATAAAGACATAAATGAAATAGTTAACTAAAGATTCAATAGGACAGATGCCAACAGGCAACAAAGAAAAATAAAGCACCCATGGGTTCATGAAGTGTTGAGGTGCAGCTATTTTAAATGTGGTGATTACAGACATTGCCACTGAGAAGGTGACCTTTTAGCAAATACCTGCCAGAGATGAGGGAGGGAGTCCCTAGTATCAGTTAGTGGGGTGTTCCTCGAAGGAGGAGAGGAGCAAGCATGAAGGTCCTTCCCCATGTGAAGGACCCTGGGCTGCCAAGTGATACCAAGGAGGCTCTTGAGCTGCAATGTTAGGAGTATGGGCCGGTGGGGGTAGCAGGCAATGCTGGCTGAGAGGCAGTGGGAACTGGAATCACATCCTGAGGGTTATAGAGACCACTATAAACTCACTGGCTTTTGCTTTGAGTGAGAAGTAATTAGGTAGCTCTGAGCAGAGGAATGACATGATCTGACATGTCTTATGGAATCTCTCTGGCTACCAAATAAAGAACAGAGATAAAGGGTATAAAGTCATCAGCAAAGAACAGTTAAGAGGATAAAGTGCTTACCTAGATGGTAAATGTGGTAATCCTATCCTGGTGGTAATAGAGGAGATGGTGGAAAGTGTAGGAAACTGAATTCATCTCGATGGTAGAGGCCAGAGAATGTTCTGGTTTATTGGATATCAAGTGTAAGAGAAAGAGAGGCATCAGGAAGAACCCCAAGAATTGGGTCCAAGAAACTGAGGACTGGAGATGTTACTTGCTTATGTGGACACGTAGAAGAGGAAAGGATATTTATTTGGCATTGACATGTTTAGTTTGCAAGGTGGACAGGTAGAAGAGGAAAGGATATTTATTTGGCATTGACATGTTTAGTTTGCAAGGAGGAAAATGTCATACACACAGTTAGATATTTGAGCCTGGTACCCAGGGTAGAATTTAGAGTGGTTGAACCTGGGATTCATGGATTACAGACTTTTAGTCCCTCCCCCCCAGGACTCTATAAATGTTGGCATTCTTTTCTCAGAAATAATGTTTGCTATTCATATCACATGAATTTTATTTATTTATTTATTTATTTATTTATTTATTTATTTATTTATTTATTTATTTATTTTTAGGACTGCACCCATGGCACATGGAAGTTCCCAAGCTAGGGGTCAAATTGGAGCTGCAGCTGTTGGCCTATGCCACAGCCACAGCAACACAAGATCTAAGCCACATCTGTGACCCTACACCATAGCTCAGAGCAACACTGGTTCCCTGACCCACTGAGCAAGGCCAGGAATCTAACTGGCATCCCTCATGGGTACTAGTCAGGTTCGTTTCCAATGGACTACGACTGGAGCTCCTTTTAGCTTTTTTTTCTTTTTTTTTACTTGAATTGTATAATGGAATAAAAATAGAAGAAAGAAAAATTCTCTGCTGCATTCAATGCACATGGGAGAGGAAGTTAACAATAGGCATTTATCTTATGATTATATATACTCTTGAAAATATCTTATGGTTATATACTACTTTCTTAAAGTACATTACTGTAGTGCAGGTTTCTAAATCTTCAGATTCAGAATATAAAGTATCTTCTGAATCAAGAAAAGCTATGGGCAGTTATTCACAAAACAAATGTATAACTTTACCTTTTAAAATGCAGTCAATCTTAATCACTTTTAAAGTATTAGCAAGGATAAGTTTATATTAGAGGCATGTTGCAGAATTTTTGTCTTTATATTTCTTTTTAGATTAAATTCATTGGTTTTTCTTCCTAATAGAATTGCCTATTGCAATATAGTCACTTATCTTGAAAGTTATATAGAAAGCTTTTGCCAGAGACCTATCTGGGCCTGAGCAATAGGTCATTTCAGTATATCAGTCAGTTATAAAAACATTTCTAGATTTGCAAAGTCTATGCTGTGGCTTGGATATGTAGCACATGCTCAAGCAATGACATCATCATGTTCACCTTCTCCATCTGCTGGTTTGCAGTTTAACATGGGTTTTCCATCTATTCTCTTTCAAGCCATCCTTCTCCACATAACTAAATCAATTTTCTGCCATGTCAGTTCCTCCCTTTACTATTTTTTTAATAGTCATAAATTCTTCACTGGAACTGTTTCCCCAACTTATTACTAATTTTTTAAACTCAGTTGGCTTTCAAATTTATCTCAATTTGTTGTCTTGTCTCATTAATCATCAAGGCCAAGCTTCTTTGATGTACATGTCATGCAGTTTCTGTGTATAATTTTATTCTGATTTATGGAGTTAATCCCCCAAAGTCCTTTTAATCTGCCTCTTTTATTTTTTTTTAATTTTTTGTCTTTTTAGGGCTGCACCCACAGCATATGGAGGTTCCCAGGCTAGGGGTTGAATCCAAGCGGCAACTTCAGACCTACACCGCAGCCACAGCAATGTGGAATCTAAGCTGCATCTGTGACCTACACCACAGTTCACAGCAACACTGGATCCTTAACTCATTGAGCAAGCCCAGGGATCAAACCTGCATCCTAATAGATACTGGTCAGGTTCATTAGTGCTGAGCCGTGACAGGAACTCCTGCCTCTTGTGTATATATATTTTTTTTCTTTTATGCTGTAATTTTTTTTTTGCATAAAAACTATGCCTTTGTTTTGTTTATTCAAATTTCTGTTGCCCACACCTAACAAAACCTACTATTTTTTTTTTTTTTCAAAATCCTGTTTGGTTTCTTCTTGGACCTGCCTACCTATTTTCCTGGGTACTGTTAGACTTTTCTATTCTGAGTTTGATGTGGTGGCCTGAATTATTTAGGTTCTATTATTAAACTTATTAATTAGAAGGAGGAGAATAACAGGGGTTCATGAGTTGTTCCACAAGAGATCTTTGTGTCTGTAATTGTCTTCTGTTGGCTATAAAGCCCATTAGCGAAGATTTTCTGTTGGATAAAGAAAGAATGATTTCCTTATACTGTTATCAGTTGACTTGGCTAGGGTGAAAATGACTCTACATACAGGAGAACCCTTGACTCTGTCCTGTTCTTCAACACATTCTGACCTCCCTCTTCTAGGTTAGAAAATGTTCATTACCACTGTCAGTATACTTTGCTCTTCTATTAAGAATTCTAGTCAGAAAAAAAGCAATACAGCTTAGCAAACATCTAGGTCTGTTTCAAAGGAAATAATCTCAATGTCTCCTAAAATTCTGTTCTCTTTTGTATGTGCCCTCTAAATTAGAGGTATGGGTGTCAATTTTAATTTTCCGCATTTGACTTTTTTTCATAGTTAATGGTGAAAGGAATTATGTCATATCCATACAATGCAATGTTCTGAGCAATAAAAATGGATGATTGATATAAACAACAATAGAGATAAATTTCAAAAGTGTTATGCTAAGTGAAAGAAGTTAGACATAATAGACAGAATATTACAAGATTTTATTTACATGACATTTCAGGAAAAGCAAGCAAGTAGAGACAAAAATCAGATTGCCAGGGACCTCTCCTCTGGTGGATGGAGGAAAGGAACTGATTAAAAGGGGACATGAAGTAGTTTCTTTAGTGGGAAGGTGCTGTTTTATATTTTCATTGTGGTTGTGGTTAAAAGACTATATAAGTTTGTTTTACTCTCCTCCCTAAAAGAAATCAAATGCCCTGCATTTATCATTTACATTACATCCTCACAAGGCTAGATTTAGCTAATACAAATTATGAAACTTGCGGAAAGCTAAAGAAAATGAACATGTTCAGTGTCTGCTTTGTGCCAGCATCATGCTGTGTTCTTTACAATGTCCTCAGGCATTTAAACAATGCCAAGAATTACCATTATTCCTCTTCTACAGATAACATATCTAAAAATCAAATAATTAAAATAGATGGCATACCAGGTAGTTATTGAGGCTGGAGTTTCTAACCAGATTATTCTGACTCTAAAGCACATGCATTGACCCCTGTGGTGATGACTGTTTTACAGGAAGACTGACATTCTGAGCATTTCTTGTCACATAGGATCATGTTATTTTCCTGTCTACAACTTTTTCATTTATATATGCGTATTAAACAATATCCACATTTCTCATCATGGCATCCAAAGTTCCACATACACAGATGCCTGCCAATGTCAATACCCTCCATTCCTTTCCCCTGTGGTCCATGGGCTCCAAATAAGAAAAGGAATTTTGCATGCATGCTTTTCATCTCATGGAAATGCCTGCATTTTATGTTTCCAATAAAGGATTGCTTTTATTCTTCAGGGCTCAACCTAAATGTCATTTTGTAAAGGATACATTCCTTTATCAGTCCACCCTTGCCCTTATAGTTTATTATCATTATTATATTTACTATATTATAATATTTATTATTTTATTAAAATTAATATATTTACCATTATTTATTATTTTCTCTCAACAAACAAGCCCAATGTATTGCTTAGGACATGAAAAGAACCCAAATACTATTTTGACTAAATGAACACATAAATTAATAAATTCAGGTTAGGCTGCCATAAGTTGGCACAGAGAGAAAACTCTTATAATCTGGTTCATAAGGGAAAACAACCCAAAAGGAGAACTTCTGGCTTTCAAAGCTGAAATTTGAGGTCTGCATGTATTAATGAAAATCAATAAATAGTAATGGGTTTGCTAGAAAGACAGAAGCTGGGATTAAATCAATTAAGAGCGTTGTCTCTATGTAAATTAGAAACATCAACTAAATTAAAGTGCTGAACATGGATGATTAAAAGAATATTAATGAGCTGATGGAAACTTGATACAATTTCCAGAATGTTGTTTTTGTCTTTTTTAATTTTACTTCACTGAGGACCAAATGTGGGACAGAGGCATTTGAGGGTGTCTCTTGGCTTCTTAACACCTCACAATTTTCTGAAGAGCATGCCTCTGAGTTAAAGTCAAGAACAGGCTGGGTCCATGTTTATCTTCCATGAACTTCAGGAATTAAGCAGGATTCTTTCAAAGATAAGCACACAGGCTCCTGTACACGTTTCACACAGGTATTGTTTTTTTGTGTGTGTGTGTCTGATTTAAATGTTTATTTTATTTTTTATTATTTTCACTTTTATCTTTATTTTTATTGGAGTGTAGTTGATTTACAGTGCTGTGTCAACTTCAGCAAAGTGACATATATATCTATATATCTATATATCTATATCTATATCTATATATATATATATATATATCTTTTTTTTTCTCATGCCATCTTCCATGATGTTCTGTCACAAGTGATCAGGTATAGTTCCCTGTGCTGTACAGTGGGACCTCATTGCTTATCCATTCTAAATGTAATAGTCTGCATCTACCAGCCAATTTCCAGTCCATCCTACTCCCTCCCTCTCCTCCTTGGCAACCACAAGTCTGTTCTCTATGTCTGTGAGTCTGTTTTGTAGATAGGGTTATTTGTGCCATATTTTAGATTCTAACATGTAGGTGATATCAATGGTATTTGTCTTTTATCTTTCTGATTTTCTTCACTTAGTATGAGAATCTCTAGTTGTTGCAAATGGCCTCATTTTGATCTTTTTTATGGCTGAGTAGTATTCTGTTGTGGATATGCACCACATCTTCTTAATCCATTTATATGTTGATGAACATTTACATTTTTTCCATGTCTTGGCTATTGCGGTACTAATTTTGCTGTGATAGGTGCACTGAAATACCAAGATGGCCCTAGATAGGATAGTGCCACCTGCATGTTTGAAGGGGTACATGGAACTCTCCTTGTGTTTGGGGGAATCTATCTGCCTACCTCTCATCTCCAGAAACATAGCCCAGTAGGTGGCTAAACATAGAACTGATCTTTCACACACAACAGCTTCTCTGCCCCTCCCATACATTATCAAGATATTAATCCTCTTCTCCTTTATTTTCATAATCTCTGACAACACTATACATCCATGTGTCCTCATCATCTGCACAGGGATGGATTCCCCTAATTGGACTCCCTCTTTTTGTCCCATTCCCCCCAAATGCTTCTTCTGTGTTCCTAGAACTCAAGTCTATGAGCAATTCCCCTCATTCCTTCAACCTCTTCTCTGAGTAGTTCTTCACCTTGCTCAAACATAAAAATAACAGACTCTGAGGACATTACCTCCACTTAAAGAGGAGATTATTTATTTTCTCTGGGATTTTCTCCTGACCCTGGAAGTACAGGAATCCTTGCAAATCCTTCCAAATAATCCACTTTCTCTATGCCCTGGCAAAATTCCATTTTATTGTATCCTCCTAGAAAAGCATCTTTGGTTAAATCCACTCTCTGCCTACTGTGTGCAGTGGGTCATATTTGGTGAAAACAAACCTAAAAGTGCTGAATGCAACTTAAAATATGTAGACTTAAAACAATAGTTATTTTCCCAGCAAATGGGTTTACTCAAGAAGAGCAAAGAATTGCAACTAAGAACATGAAATTTATAATGAACCATAGCAGGGCCAGAGAACAAAGGTGAGGACCATTTCCTTTATAGAGAAGGATGCCTTGGAACAGCTGTTAAACAGAGTCCATATTGGGGGAAACTGGGAGTTCCAAGTGGCTTGGTTGAGCTGTGACAGTCCCTCATTGGCTGCGCTGTTGCTGGGCAGGAAGAAAGCCTTCCTTTCTCATTAACCTTCTTCCTGTTAGAGATGAAAGATATTTCGCTTCCTGTTGGGTTTCCAATTGGCAAGGAGTGTGAGGATATGAGAGCTCCCTCCCTGACCTCCCAACTCCATTCTAAATGTCACCTATGTTTATTAATTTTCACAAGTGTCTGATGGGAAACTTGCTCAATAAGTCTAATATATTTCTTTTTATAAAACATTGTCCAAGTTTCTGAAAAGGTTATTTTGCACCATTAATAACTGCAAACTTCCAAAACATGTCACCCATTCTCATGTTCAGCAGCTGATCTTGTTTCTTGTTTTGCGAGAAGGCAATTCCTTAGAGCTGAATCTTTCCCTACCCTGACTCACACCTCTAAGTTCTTTCTTCACTCCCATTAAAATGAGTGCCCTTCCCCATGACTATGGCTCCACTTCTCTGAAGACATCCTATGGCAACATTACCTAGAAAATAGTATTTATTACTTTCTTTTGCTTATCTCCCATTCTCCCTTGAACCTTTGTTTCTACCTTGACCCTGAGACACTGAGCAGATTCATTAGTGACCTCAACAAATGGAAAATTCAATGGTAAATTTCCAGTAAGCCATCACCTGGTATCTATGGGAGATGCATTCCATGTGTGTTCCAATCCAGATACAAAATTCCATGTGTGCTCAAGTCCCTTATGTAAAATCGTGTAGAAGACTCTCAGGAAGTTACAGTAAAGCAGTCATCCAGGGATTCAGACAGCTGCACGCTACTGGGCCTGGAGGATTTGCTTCCAGACTCACTCATGTAGTATTTTGCAGGATTCCATTCCTCATGGGCTGTTAACTGAAGGGCTCTGATCTCTTCTTTGTTGTCTGATACACTCCATGGGAACTCTTATGACATGGCAACTTACTGTCCCCAATATGAGTGACCTAAGAGATGGAGGAGGGGGGCCATCATGTCAAGATGCACCCAGTAAGGGAACAAGAGTATGTGCCCAAGATGAAAGCCAGTCTTTCAGCCACCTAAACACTCAGTGACATTGGTCATTTTCCTACATTTTATTCATTCTCAAGTGGAGGTGGTTATTCCACTAGGATACAAGTACCAGGAGGTGGGGCCTATGAGCCATCTTCAAGGCTACCTACCTACCAGAAGTGATCAGCTGAGCTGTTTGGGCTTGACTCAAGAAAGTGGACTGTACACATCTCTCTCCAGGGCTATGCTTTGTGACTTCACATTCACAGCTTGAAATGGATCATGTATGAGTATGCATAGTAGTGAAACTGGCCAATGTGACAAGTCATGACTTCTCTATTTTCTGAGTGGGGTTGTGAAACATTGACTAACATACCACTGTCTGAAAACCCCTCCAACCAGCCCACACATCAGAGTGTCTTGTAAGAACCACTTTCAAACATATTTTGAACTGTCCACTTCTGATCACCTAGCAGTTTTACAAAACAGTCATCTCTCCCCTAGCCTAAGTGCAGTAGTGCCTAACTTGCCTTGTTTTTCTTTGCTTCCCATCCCTAGAGGCTTCTTTCTTGCAGCAGCCGGAGAGATTAGTGGGTCAGATCATGTCACTCCCATGTTCAGACACACAGATAATTTCCCATGACACATACAACAGAACTAAAAGTCAACACTACAAGGTCCTGTGTGATACCCTCTTACCTTTATCTTTGACTCTTTGATCCATCCATTCACCAGGTTCAGCTATTGCTTACTGCACAAATAAACAGGTAGACACTTGAGGACCTCCAAATTTGTCTGAAATGACTTAATCTTAGTATCTCTTATGTAGAGGTGTCACTCACGTCTCTGCTCACATATCACAATTATCAATGAGGTCTTCAACCACCGTATCTAAACTTGCAGGCCTCAGTATCCAGTTCTTACCATAAGTATTTTCTTCCTGGCACTTATAGTCACTAACTTTATATGGTTTGAAGTAACTTTTTCATTTATTATGAAAATATAACTTTTTCATTTATTATCTTTCTCCCCTCCTATGTGTGAGGGAAGACACTTCTTTCACTGCTGTGCCTGGCATATTTAGGGCTTCCATAAAAATCTGTTGAAAGGATTATTTGATTATGATTGTCTCATTTGTTCTTCTTAAAACAGATGACATTAGCAACTGCTTTCCATTGATGGAGCTCAAAGGGTCCCAAGACTAGATATTTAGTAATCCAGGATTTAAATCCAGGATTTTATGACTCCAAGGAATCATATAGTTTGTGATAGAGGGAAGTACTTTGCAAAGAGTCTTGGTTTGCACAGAAGACAACATGAAACACATGGAAACTAAATCATTGGTTGACTTGTCTGTCTCCATTAGTTTAACTTTCCTCGAGGGTAGATGATAAATCATTTATCATCTTATTCCCAACATTTAGGATAATGTTAGGCATACAGTAAGGGTTGAGTGTGTGATTGTCCATTGTTGATTCCATTTATTCATTCACGTCAGGTGCATGTCAGGTAAATATATGAATAAATGAATGGGTGAACACAAAACTGCCTCCCTGTCAGGAAATACAGTAAGTGTTGAAGAACATACTGGAGATAATCGATCATGGCATTAAAGATATAATTTCAAATTTTCATTACATTAAGACAAACAGCAATATTGGATCTGAGATTTCAAGGATATATTATATCTGTTTAAAACAATTTTACCTGGGCAAATTTCTGCCTTGGTTATAAAATGAAGATTTATTTTTTTATATAATAATGAAGTTGGACCTCTCCATTTTTGTCCTGCTTCTCCTAATGTTTGAAGATTAGACCAAATATTCTTACCATGAATAGATGGATATATGGATGGATGGATGGATGGAAGGATATTTTGATGAATAGATAATAAATAAGTAAAAGGAGACACAGTTTATTATGAGGGCAATTCTCCCACAAAACTGGTATTGAATGGAAATTTCTGTCATTTAATTCCGTTTTAAAGCTAAAAATGAGGGCAAGATGGCAGAGGCGGCTGCAGGATTTTTCAGAGGAGTCTATGACTACATATAAATTCCCACCAGTTATTTGACAAGAATAATTGAGTACTGGCATTCCTAAGGGTCTGCTGTCATAGGGCTCATTGATAAAATATTTTTCTCTCAGTTTCCACCACAATCAAAAAGAGATTTTTACTTTCAAGAGTGGTGAACTCCATAATAGCATCAGCACAGTTTACAAAATAGTGATAATCTGTGGGAGAAGCAGGTATGAGATAAAGAGGGCTAAGAAAAAAGGGGAAATGAAGGCTGTCCCCTGGTTTAGAGTAAGTTGATTAGTATGGATTAGGCTTATTGAGAGAATAATATTTATGGGAATCTCTGGCTAAAGACTTCTGTGTAAACTCTTTATATGTATGTAAGAAAAAAATGGAGCATAGCAATATTATTATTCATAAAATCACAAATTCAGTACTTATATGTAGTCACTTCTGCAATGTAATGAAAAATATCTAAATACACACTTTCTTTTAATTCGTAGGTTTACTGTTTCTGAGAAACATAGATAAAGAGCAAAATTCCATGTAATTTTGTTTTGGGTAAGAAATCTATATTTGGGGAAAATAATTAAGGCATCGAGGTCTAAATATTGAGACTGTCCCATTCTCATGTGACATTTAGTGAAATGAATTTTCTCAACTCTAAAGCTGAGCTGAAATACTCTTTTAAAAAATTCATTAAGAAACCAGTGTCTGCAATATCAGTCTAATAATCAAACTTGAAGAGTAATGAAGGAAACTTCCCTGAAGAGGAACCAATATCCGGTTTGTCTTCAAAAGCCTTATTCTGGACACGTGCAGGAGGGACAGATGAGCAAATGTGCTGCTAGTTTTCTCCAGAAAAATATCTATAATGTAGATGGAGGATGTTTGTTTACCACCGGGGTTTGGAAGCACATCTTGCTTTAAACTGCATAAAAGGCAGGCTTTTAAATTAACTATTGGGAGATGATTAAAACATCTGTCCTTGAGGGGTCAGTGCCTGTGGCCTGTCCGTAGAGACAGAACAGGCACCCTAGAGTGGACCCTGTCCCCATCACCATGGATCCAGCCCACTTGTCACACATGCTGCTTTGTCTTCTTGGTTGCAGAGAACGTTCTGTAAAGGCAAAGATGCTGTTTGTGCTTCTTAGTGTTCCACAGACGCATCTGTGGCCGAGCTCTCCAATCAGCAGGCAGTTAAGTAATTGACTCTCTTGTAGGAAGTACCAGTGTCTAGGAGCTCCCTGTGGGTCTTTGGGTTGAGGACCTGGCATTGTCACTGCTATGATGTGGGTTCGATCCTTGGCCTGGGGAATTCTATGTGCTATGGGGCCAGCAAAAAAATAAATAAATAAATAAATAATAAAAAAAAGTTGTCTAATAAAATGAGAAAAATACAAAAAAACAGATGTCTTTCCTCAAATTTTGTTGTTAAAGTGGTCTTATTTTACATAATGATCAGGGGATATGGTGGTCTTTATTTATTTAAGATTCCAAAAAGTGCTTCTGACATTAAGCTATGCATTAAAAAACTATGAAGACTATAGAGGGTTTCGATTTTCTGTTCTAAGATGATATGTTCCTGTTTTCCTGTTGACAGAAGGCTGCCATAAAGAGAGATTTCCTTTCATTTTTATTACATTTACTCTATAGCACTTTAATTTGTTTATGGACTCAATTTAAGTGTTTGGATATTACAATTGGGAGGGGGAGGTCTATTTATGTATTGTGTACTACTGCTCTTTTTCCTATAAATTTATTTTTAGAGTTTACTTTAAATTCTCTATTTAAATTTGACAGGGAAAATTGATAAGATTTTGCAAGATTCTATTAAGTTTGCCTTTGTCTGCAGGCAGCTAATACTACAGGAGTTGTGCTTTGGGAGGAAAATCTTCATTTAACAATTGAATCCTTCACTACTTTTTGAAGAGAATAGTGGCATTAAAAGACTGTTATTGACCCAACATTATTAGATTTTATTACCTACTATGTCAGGGGTCTCAACTACATTTAATGTGTTAACTTCAAATTAATTGGACTAAACAAAATTTAAAAGCTTCAGAATTTGAATTGCTATGATAATTTTTGTTTTGTTTTGTTTTGTTTTGTGTTTTAGAGCTGCACCCATGGCATATGGAAGTTCCTAGGCTAGGGGTGGAATCCAAGCTACAGCTTCAAGCCTACGCCACCGCTACAGCAACACTGGATCTGAGCCACGTCTGTGACCTTCACCACAGCTCACGGCAATGCTGGATCTGAGCCCACTGAACAAGACCAGAGATTGAATCCGCATCCTCATGGATACTAGTCGGGTTTGTTATGAATTTTTAGTATGAAGTCTATGAAAATATTGAGCTCTCTCATGCTAAGCAGGTAAACAATTGGAAGTGATCCCTAAAATCTTCATTTCATTATAGATTTTTTTTAAGTTGAAACTTTTGACAAAATCATTATATTAGTTTATATTAGTTTCAGGTATACAATGTAATGATGTAATATCTGTATATATTGTGAAATTATATCACAATATATCTAGTAATGTCCCTTACCACACATAGTTACACATTTTTTTCTATGAGGAAACCTTTTAAGATACACTCTTTTAGTGGCACAGTGGGTTAAGAATCCAGCTTGGGTCACTGCAGACGCGTGAGTTTGGTCCCCAGCCCAGCGCAGTGGGTTAAGGACCTGGTGTTGCTGCAGCTGTGACTCAGACTCGACCCCTTGCCCAGGATCTTCCATATGCTGAGGGTGCAGCCATTAGAAACAAACAAACAAACAGAACCAAAATTGTACTTTCTTAGCAAGTTTCAAATATGCAGACAGTATTATTAGATGGTATTATTTAAATCTTATTTTATGAATCCTTGAAATCAAAAGTTTTGAGAACCAGTAATTTAGTGGAAAAAGCACTGGTTTTGGTGTTAGACTCTGGCTTGAAGCCTGAGACTGCTGTTTAATACTTAAATAACAAATATTTTACATGATATATAACTTCCAACTGGTTTCTATGACATGCAGGAGATGCTGGTGGCTCAGTGGGTTAAGGATCAGCATTGTCAACACTGTGGCTCAGGTCTCTGCTGTGGCTCGGGTTGGATCCCTGACCTGCATGGCCCCCCCAAAATAAAAAGTACACAGACTCCAGAGATAACATCTGTGCTGGCACCCTGGACCCTCCACTCCCTGGCCTTGTGTCCTAGTGACCTTGAGCACATGGAATCCCTCTGCTCATCATGCCAAATGAAGATATTAATCATTATCATGATGACTGAGGCTTAGCGAGTTAGCCAAGTTGTTAAAATAGTGCTAGCGCAGAGTCAGAGTATAAAACACTTTCTATTATCATTATTATTAATTTAGTTAAATAAGAAAAAATTAGTGTAAATATCACAGAATTTTGGAACCATGGGCTTTGGGATCAGACATATCTGCCCTCTCCCTTCATCATATTCTAACTATATAAGGCTGTGTCTGGAGTTCCCATCGTGGTGCAGTGATTAACAAATCCCACTAGGAACCATGAGGTTTCATGTTCGGTCCCTGGCCTTGCTCAGTGGGTTAAGGATCCGGCGTTGCTGTGAGCTGTGGTGTAGGTTGCAGATGCAGCTCAGATCCCACGTTGCTGTGGCTCTGGCATAGGCCGGTGGCTACAGCTCCGATTAGACCCCTGGCCTGGGAACCTCCATATGCCGCAGGAGCGGCCCAAGAAATGGCAAAAAGACAAAAAAAAAAAAAAAAAAGGCTGTGTCTAATCCTGCTAGGCCCTGTTTTATCATGCATAAAAAAGAGGAAATGAATAAAAATTACTTCAAGAATAATTACAGTGATTGAAGGAGGCACATAAAAGATATAGACTTAATAAGCATATATCCATATATGTAGGTGCACGTATGTGTACATGCATGTGATATGTATGTAATCAAGATGTCAGTGGAGGGCTTTTAGTCCCTGAGATAGATGGGGGTTAGAAGGACAATAATTTATTCTATCTGGGTCTCAGGGACCTCCTTGCACATCTGGGCATCTTCATGAACCATCCAAACCAGTTTTGAGCTGCTTTCTAGTATTAGAATCATCTTCCCATCCCGTTCTGCTTCACCTAAACAAATGCTTCAGAACTTTCATTCACATCAATTCAAAATCATCACCAGATAGAAACAGTAACCTGAAAGCAAGTCAGGCAGTTGAAACCGAGCACTTGCCATACTGGCTCAGGAAGACTCTGCATTTCCACTATGGACCCGACTATCTCCTCTTCACCTCGCCTTTGTCCCTGGCTTTATCTCACTTTTAAATTTCCTCGCAATCCTTCTCTCTCCTTCCCTTTGGAATCAAAATAGGTCTCACCTAATTTTTTGTAAAATCACCTGGCCAGCTTTTAATGTCTTAGCATTGATGCCAAAACATGGCAATAAAAGTATGTTTCTATCTTCACGACTATTCACTTGTTAACCCATGAAATGAGAATAGATTAATAGACTAAATTTGGAGGGTATATTTAGAATGGTATAAAAAAATAATATGTCAAACTTCAAATTAAATTTTGAGGGCTTCACGGAACACTTAATTATTATTTTTTTCACCCATTCTGCCTACGGAGCCACATAACTGCAGCTATTTCAAGAACAGATTTTTAGATCTTTATATTTAAAAAAATTACCATAATATGATGGATGGGAAATGCTCAGTCAGTAACTCTCAGGTGATTGACTTTGTTTTCTTTTTCTTTTGTGAGCACGTGTGAGAAATCATATGAGGTCAGTTGTGGTCTAAATAGGAACATCAGCAAGAATATAAAAGTTAGGATTTTGCAAGTGTCTCTGAGGGATGTGGCAATTAGCTGCAGAAGAATGAGCATGGCTCAGAGTGAGCATCATGGAGCATATAAGAAAATTCAAGGTTATCATGTGCAAAGGCAACTATGGAGCAATGTGAGGAGAGAGGTACAGCCAAAGAGATAGGCCATCCTCTTTCAGAACTTAATTTTAGCTGAAATTAGAATATACATTACGGACCTCAGGTTGGTCGTTTGTAAATGAAGGCAATGGCTTTGCCTTGCAGGATGGCCATGCAGACTGCAGAAGGAACATTAAAAAAAAAAAAAAAAAAAAACCACAGAGAGCGGTTTGGCCAGTTCTGGCTGCACAATGACTCCTCATTCCTTTGGGTTTGGCCTCTTTCTTCCCATTGGCTTTTAGAGACAGTCATCCTCCACCCTGTAATGTCCTTTTCCTCTTTTCCTCTTTGATGTCCTCTACTCCAGAAAGTTAGTTCCACAAGCTGACTTTTTTCCATTGCTTTTCTCACATTGAAACAATTATCCAGGTCAGCACTTGCCACCCCTCTGTCCGGAGCCCTGGATGGTATTTTGATCCTTGACTATCTGCTGCCCAAGGTGTGTGGTATATCTGAGCATCCCCCAATAAAGACATCTTTTGCAGAGGGTCCTACTGACCAAAGGCAACTGTTTTGCAATTCTGTTCTTGAATCTGTCCTGTGAGTAAATGAATTCCATTTTGCCTAAACAAAGCATAGTCTAGAAGAGAACTTTTGGGTTGAACATTTTTAAAATCGCATTTGGAAGTGCCCAACTGAAGAGTGAACTGAGTGATATGTACTGACAAGGGCCTTTAGCCTAAAACTCGGAAGCTTTGGACAGCAAATGTCAGAGGCCATATGCAAAGGTACTGCTCTTAGGAACTAAAGGAAGTGTCAGCTTCTTTCCACCATCTTAAAAAAGGGTTGAGTCACCCTGCAGAACCATTTGAAATCAAGGGACAAATAAATGCAAACCAGAAAAGAAGTGTCCACTTACAAAGCTCATGGGTATTTAAGTAGTCCTGGAGCTCAACTCTGGGTGTCCAGTCCACTTTAAGGACAGACAAAACTTCCCCTCTGGTGGTGCTGTCTGGTTTTGCTTTTGTGGAGACATTCTCTTAAGGTTACTTTAATGTCCTGGCTGCCAGGAGCAGGTATTTATTGATTGAGACTGCCTGTGATCTACAAATTTGCATTTGTTTGGGTTTTAGAGGAGGCCAAATGTGACCCTGACAGGACTTGTCTCTCATTTCCTGTCAGGGTTTACAAGCATACCTGTAACCCACATGTACAAAACTAGGGCACAGGTTCTGGATATGGTGATTACCTTTAGATCTGCGGCCCACCTTGATTTCTTAGAAACTCAAATAAACTAGAAAGTAATAAGCTACAGTGATATACACACATTCTTAATTATCTTCATGATGTATATTCACAATGTCATGTATGAAAGCATCTTACTTATGACATGTGTATATGGTGTTCCTTCACCTTTCTTCTTTTTCCCTTTTTATTTTTAAACATATTGCTAGTGTACATGCTTCTTTCCACAAGGACCAAATACTTTTGAAGTCTTTCTCAGAGGAAACAAAGGCAAAGCAAATTTCTTTTAACTGTATTATATATCTCCTTTATGTCCTCATAAAATGCAGCTGCTAAGATGCTCTTTCATCCCAACACCTGCATTTTATGATTCTTATGATAGAATATATTTTATTTGTGGCTCCTTAAAGTGAATTTAAATGCAAACAAAAGAAATGGGATTCATTTAAAATGAAAGGCAGGATTGGCAATATGCTTATCTGGACTAATATTTTTAAATACCTATCAACCCAGAAAAGATTAATATAAGCACTAAAAAACAAATAAATAGACTTATCTCCTTTTTTTTAACCTCTTATTCCTTTCATTATTAGTCACATTTGGAAAGTTTTGACCAAATTACATGCCGATCTTTTAAATGACAGGCATTATTATATTATTCAGATGAGTAATTTCTCTGCCTAAAAAAAAAAAACACAAAACTATGAAAGTCCCAATTTTTGTATAACTCAGGTGCTGTAATTAATTACACATTAAAGATGGTAAAAAGACATAGCTAAATGCCTAGCTAAAATTGGTTGCAACACTTGTAATTTTCAAGTAATGATAGAATTATAAGTGAAACTTCATAATGAGTGTTC
Organism: Phacochoerus africanus; assembly: GCF_016906955.1. NCBI lineage: Eukaryota > Metazoa > Chordata > Mammalia > Artiodactyla > Suidae > Phacochoerus > Phacochoerus africanus. Next base: position 90,489,080 of record NC_062546.1, read on the forward strand.
TTTTCTTTTTTAGTATCATAGATTTTATCAAGAACCAAGGTCTCAAGATGCAGCATTTATAGTCTAGCTTTAGGGCACAGAGGAATGCCAAAGGGGAAAGCCTTGTAAAGAAGGGAGTATTTTATCATAGTGCAGGTTGCTGAAAGATAAGCTTCTGACAAAATCACGAGACTTTGGGGAAAATTATTCTTTTGATAAACCAGAACAAAATAAAGACACAGGATGGTTTTAACTGGCCAAGAATAAACTTTAAACATAATGTCTTTATTTTTATAATTATAGAAATAGAAGATGACATCATGAAAGATAACCAAAGGTGATCCATCAGTGGACTTCATTTTTTAAATTTTAAAATTTTATTTATTTATTTATTTTTTTACCTGAGCATCCTCAGCATATGGAGGTTCCCAGGCTAGGGGTCGAATCAGAGCTACAGCTGCTGGCCTCCACCACAGCCACAACAACATGTGATCCAAGCCGTGTCTGCAACCTACACCACAGCTCATAGCAATGCTGGATCCTTAACCCACTGAATGAGGCCAGGGATTGAACTTGCAACCTCATAGTTCCTAGTCAGATTTGTTTCTAATGTACCATGATGGGAACTCCCATCGGTGGACTTTAATGGAAAACCATCCTTTCCTTATAGTGCAAAAGTTGGTTGGTTATTTTCAAAACAGCACACAAGGAGATATTTCCCCTCCAAAAAGAGAAGCCCTACATTTAAATGAGTATTTCAGTCTTAGAGGCTGTTTAAGCAACAAATCATATCTCTAAAGCTCAACGAGCCCATCTGGAAGGAGGGCATGAAAAATAAATCTATCTTATGAGGTCATTTGGTGAATAAATATCAAGGTCCCACTTGTAACAGTGCTGCTGTGCTCTGAAATAACATAAATGGTGTTATGGCTCGTTCTTTTGGTAGCAAGAATCCAAGCTTATTCCTCAGCAGGTAAGGGGTCCAGGCCACGATGAAAAATCTTTTTATTGCTAACCCTCAGGGGCCTTTCAATTAGCTCAATATTTGCCCAATATGGATACTAAAAATAGCACCTTCTCCCTTACCTTTCCTCCTATGTTCCTTGGGCATGGCTCTCTCCCATGTCCAGCACCATCACATCTTGGGTAACATTTCATCTGGACCACACATTCTGTGGTGTCAGCCAACTAGGCTTAAGTAAGCCTTTACACTCTCCCACCTGCTAATGTAGTGTACTACCATGGGAAGAGGAGGAAATAGAGGTGTTGTAAGGTGAATCAAACACCGTAGGTCACCTGTGGGGATGGAGGAGGACAAATGGGGGAGGGAAGGTAGAGTGCCTGTTTTTAAATCTGTGACCCACCCCTTACAGAAGATGTGATCTTAGGCAAGTCATGTGATTCTGTGACTCACCTTCCTCACCTGTAAAATGGGTCATGACTTAGAAGTGCTATAGCAACAAGGCCATTAAAAGCATCAAATGATTTCATATTCACAGAGCATATGGAACAGTGTATTACTAAATTAAAAAATTTGAAGTAACAATCAGATTGTCTTTACCATGCAAGATGTTTACCCCTGTTTAAATTGACTTGAACTTTTGAATTAGGCATTGTCTCCCTAATTGGCCATTTTAAAATTGATTTGATTGCTGCTAGCTTTATTGCAATGAGCATACAAATGGCTGATCTGACTCTCTCCCTTTAATATCCTAATTAAAAAAGAGAAAAGTCAAAAAAACAAATAAGCTGTCCACACACTTTTCAGTCATTAGAAGAACCCCTTGAAGTGACCTTTGGAAATGAAGTTAGTTTGCCTAGGTATCACCTGCAGGTGAATATTTGACCACTAAGTCACAGAGATAGGTCCCAGACCTCACGCAAATGGACAGGAGCTGCTCATTCAGGGAACGAATTTTAGGATAAAGATAAACAACTCAGAATGGGGAGGAAATCCACATAGAAATTCAGCAGCCACGTGGGAAAGAACTGGTCATTTCAGAGCAGAAGCTTCAGAAAGATATAAAATCTGAACTAGTTCTGCTAAACTGATGGCATATCATTTCTGGTTTTGTTTTCAAGGAAAATGTTCTGACTTCACCCATTCCAAGCAATAATAATATTAGTACTTGTGGTCTTTATTTTTTGTCTTCATTTAAACAAGGGCAAAAGTGAAGTTCCAGTTTATTCTTTTTTTTCTTTTTTTTCTTATGGCTACACCTACGGCAAATGGAAATTCCCAGCTTAAGGGTGATTTGGAGCTGCAGCTGCTGGCCTACGTCTCAGCCACAACAATGCAAGCCAGATCCAAGCCGCATCTGCAACCTACACTGCAGCTCACAGCAATGCTGGATCCTTAACCCACTGAGCCACAATGGGAACTCCTTTTTATTTATTTCTAAACAATCTGATTTTAAGTAAAACATACCATTCACTGTAGTAGTCTAGCCACAGGAGAGCTCTATCGGACATTGAAAGAATAGTTTAGGATACATTGAAATAGGACATGGCAAGGCAAATGAACAGAGAACATGGCCTAGGCTTTAGAGAGGACTTTGTTTGGGACCAGCTGGTGTTTCCCTGTCTGAGCTTCAGTCTGCTGCTCTGAAAGATTAGAGCACATGGAACTGTTGTGCAGATTATCTGAAGTGTCTCGTGCAAAGCTGCCCGTGATTACATCTGACATTTAGTAGGTACTTAAAAATATTTATTCCCTTCCCTTTATTACCGTAAAAGGTAGGCTGCATATATGAATAAGTACTAGGTACTAAGAAAAGCTTAATAATTGCTTGTTAACAGTAACTGTTAATGCTTCAGGGGCATCTATCTTTAACATTTTCTCATGATGACAGATGGAGAGTTTTGTCACCCCTTCCTCCTGCCCCCACACTCCACAAAATCTTCTTTTAGAAATACTAAAGAGAGAATTTTAGATTGAGTGAGCCATCAGATTTCCTTGTTGATGTATCTCAAATAGGTGAAAGCTTTTCACATTTTATCTCTATACATTCATTATTCCACAAGCCAAAAAGAGCAGTAAGCTATGGTATTTAGATGGAATCATACAACCTTTAGAAATAGCTCAATTTTACATTTGCAGATTTAATGAAGGCTGGATGAGTAGAAAAATTCTGCTTCAAAACTGCCAACCTATTAAAAAAATGAGAAGATGCACAAGGGGAGTTATTTGTATTCCATGATCAAATTCATGGAAAACCTGCTGAAGTGGGAGATGCCTCTCAGGACAGGCACTGTTACACTTAACAGATTATCAAGCATTTATTAGATAGGAAAAAGTGTTGCTTTGAATTTAAACAACTTCCTTCTTTCAGGAAACTGGGTTTCCAAGAGGATGTGAACCTGATCCCAGTTCACGAAGCTCTTCCCAGCCAATCTCACCGAGACCCTGGGTTTTTTCCCCTCAATCAGTCCTCATCCTGTGTTACCCAGACAAACCTCCAAAGGGGGGCCTTGTCTTAGTAACTCTTCTTTCCTGATTTTCTCTCCCAGGAGAAGGTGGCAGGTAAAGGGTCCTCTTTTGCTGACTGTTTCACTCTCCATTGTTCAGCAACTAGAGATGGGGGGCTTCTCGGTTGGCTGCTGAGCCCCTGTGTTAAAGCTCCTTCTCAGCTGGTGGTTAGTGTATTGTGAATTCTCAGCTCTGAAACAGCACTGAGCCTCTACCTTGAGCTCCCCTTCCAGACACCCCTCTTGATGCTCCTCCCCAAATTCTGAGCTCTCTAGCTGTCCTGATAAGGATCAACTCTGCTATGTCATCGCCCGTTATCTGTCATTACTCATTATCTGAAACAGAATGGCTATTTCTTCCTTTCTTTTCTTCTTTGAGAAGCACCTGTATCATCTCATGCTCCCCCCCCACAAAAAAAATACACCAATATTCCCTCTTTTGGTCTTCTCTTTGGTCACTGTACTTCTCTTTGGTTACTCATGATTTTTTTTTTTTTTGGTATATTATATTGATGTATAACATACAAAAAAGTGAATCAATCATAAGTGCACAGCTTGATGAATTTTCACAAAGTATATAAACCTTGTAAAAAACAACTTTATCAAAAAGCAGAACATGATCAGCACCCCACAACCCTGCCATGCCCATTACCACCTCCACACACCGCATAAGTACAATCCTGATTTCTAACACCACAGACTAGTTTATCTTCAGAAAATGTTTAAATACTGAATATTTTTTCCTTGGGGGTCTTAGGCCAGGCCTCCATTCCTGGGCCTGTTTCCTTCATAGATTTCTTTACATCTTTCTAGGGCATAGCTCTTCACTAATGCTAAATGCTTACAAACCTTTACAGTAAGAACTCATTAAAGACAAATACACTTTCATGACACTGCTGGCCTGGTTACTCATGATTTCTTCTATAAAACACAGACACTGTAATGTACTGGTAGACTTCCATGTGCGTTTCCTTCATCAGACTAAGTGTCTTCAAATGGACTGACTCTGTAGTAATTCTTTTTGCACCCTCAGGAATCAGCATAGTAAATACTTGTACTTTTTGGAGTCCCTGTTGTAGCTCAGTGGGTTAAGATCCCGACTAGTAGCCATGTGGATGTGGATTTGATCCCTGGCCTTGCTCAGTGGGTTAAGGATCCTGTGTTGCCGTGAGCTCTGGCCTAGGTTGCACAGTGGCTCTGATCCTGTGTTGTGGTGGCTGTGGTGTAGGCTGGGAGCTGCACCTCAGATTCAACCCCTAGCCTTGGAACTTCCATATGTCACAGGTGCAGCCCTAAAAATAAAAATAAATAAATAAAATAAATAAATAAAAATATTTGTACTTTAAAGCAAATTAACAAAGAAAACAATTGGGTACTATTTTGAATAAATGAATAGTCAAATGATTGGATGGATCAGCAAGTGGGTGAGCAAATACATAAGTGCAAGAATAAAGAGATGAGCCTACGTGACATTTTGTATTTGTTCTCCATATTTGCATGTTCCTGACCAGAGGTTAGCATTGCATATGATTGACTATATTTTACTATGGATGTGGGAGTTCAATAAGCAGATAAAGTTGGGCAGGCAGAGCTCCGGAATGCAAATTACACATGAATTTTCCCAACTTGGGGAAAAGGGGCCATACTTTTGCATAATTCATTTACCAGCAAGTTCTCTCATTTTTGTCTTTTTAAGGCCTCACCTGCAGCATAAAAAAGTTCCCAGGCTTGGGGATGGGTCGAATTGGAGCTACAGCTGCTGGCCTACACCACAGCCACAGCAATGCTGGATCCTTAACCCACTGAGCGAGGCCAGAGATTGAGCTCGAAGCCTCATGGACATTATGTTGGGTCCTTAACCTGCTGAGCTACAACAAGAATTCCTGCTCTTGATTTCTGACATGCTTAATTGTCTAAAGAAGAACCAGTTCCCATTTTCTTTGTGTTTTACATAATCTGATTTCCCTCCCCCAACCTTTGAAGGATGAGTTATGTTTGGTCTACTGAGTTACTTCCCTTTCCAGATAAAAACACCATAAATTGGGGTTGAGGAAATGTTTTGGCCTATCCCTTCCTTATTACTTAGGACTCCATTAATTGTGACTGTGATCATGAGGAAGTGATCAACAAAATCTCAGCAGCTCCATAGCATAGACTTCGGTGAGCTACTAAGTCAGCCAGAACACCACCAAACATTAGATTTCTCATTAATTAAACAGTAAATATTCTTAGGCTGTAAAATTTTGTTAACTTAGCATTCTCTTAATTGCAAACAAAAGCCTTCAAGGAGAGACATGTATAGGAGGAAGTTTTGAGTGTTAATATTTTAATTGCTCGATTGAATAATACTGCATATGAAAAACTGGTGGCCATCACCTCCTTCACTTCTAAGTTATCAGCTGACCCTTTATCAGTCAGTGGAGCCCAGCTCCTTGGGTAACATATTACTCAGTATGTTGGAGCTTTAATTCATAGATTTGCAATCTCATACAGTCTATTTTTAGGGACTTTCCATCTCAAACCAACTTGGAAAGTGACCCATCATCCATGCTTGATGAAGTGGTTTGGGATATTTGTTAGTACATTAAATTAACACTTAAAACTATTAGCTCCTTATGCATTAAGACATATTTTAATTTGTTCTGCTTTCCTTCTCATTAACCAGGTTTGAGGTCCATTTTCCTTGAGAATCTTGATATAAGATGATAAAGGAAATGTGATATGCCAGGGAGTTTTAGGTTTATTGGTTTAGGAATAATCCTGTGCCAATGATCCTGGAGAAATAGTCACTGCATAATAAAGAAGGCTGTGTAAGGACATTTTAATTGTTGATAATTAATTGGCAGTAACTTTTTCTCAGAATCAGGCCACAGAAATTTTCCAAGACTGAAATTCAAAATGTTGATATTGCTGGTGGTTGATTCCTATTAAGGTATTTTTCCCTCTCTAGACATACTTTTAAAATTCCCTTAGCAATATAATCTGCACTACACCCGTTGGTTTGAAATGAACAAATCATGTGCATTGCACCTTTGGAGGCAAAGCATGTGAAGGGTGTTATAAAGAAGTATGCAGGTCACGATGGCCAGGAGGCACTCCTGGAAGGTGAGCTCTTGCAAGATGCATTGTGATTGGAAACCCCTGGGTTTTCCAGGAATCAGAGTTTGGGCATAAGCATGGGGCATACTGCGCTAAGAGCCCCAGTAAGAGAACTGGATCACTCCCTGTGTGCAGAATGGGGAAAAATCATGATAAATAAGTGCAAGTAAAAGTTAGGGAAACAGACTTTGGCAACCACTTCCCTTTTTTCTTTTGATTAGTGGCTTTCTGTCTTGCCACACAGCATATGGTAATATGGGAAAAGAAACGAAGAGAAAACTAAAAGCATATTTTGCAATTTTTGAAGAATAGGAGAGCCATTCCATGAAATGTTTTGTGTCAAGGTCACAGATCTTTGGTTATATAACTTCATGCCCTTCTTCATTTATTGTTCTATTCTTTGTTTCAAGCAAGCCCTATGGAGGGGGTGTATTATCATTCTGAAAAAGAAAGAAGCAAAGTTTTTGTCTTCAAGGAGTTTATAATAATCTACTAATGAAATATTCACTTTCAAATCAAATATTAACTCTCATCATCCTTACTTGGTACTTATTATGGCCAGGATGCTATGTTACATAACAGGGATGCAAACAGGTGTAAGAAACACCCCTCAATTGACTCAATATTTTATTCAACAAATATTCCTTGGGCATCTTCTTATGACAAGCTTTGTGCCAGATGCATGAATAATATGCTGAGTTAAAGTCAGGGAGTTTATAGAGATTTTCTATGTATAACTGAATCACTTTGATGTACACTTTAACATTGTGAATCAACTACACTTCAATGAAAAAATAATTTTTTTTTTAAAAGGGAGGTAAGAGAATCAATATATTACAAGTTGAAAGAAAGATGCTTTAGCTTGCCCTGTGAACATGATCCTTTTGTCCTGGTTTGCTTATGTGGATTGAGTGACAGTGGTGACAATGAACACATAAAACCCTACCAAGCTCCTCCAGAACCACTTCCAAACTCCAGGTCCTGTTTCTGAACCCAGCAGGTCACCATTCCAAACACTTTCTTTCTTTTGGATAATTATTCCCTGAAACCTGACCTCATTACAACTGTCCTACGGTCCTTTGCTCCATTTTATGTTTGTACCATGAGCTGTTTCTATAGACACAGCTTGGGCTGTATTCCCAGGAGACTCCTGAGCCTCAGAGAAACTCAAACACAGGGAAGATGAGTCTTCTAAATTCACCCCAAGATGACATATATCTGTTTGCTTTTCAGATGTTGAAATTGTTTTAAAATTCAAAGACTGAATTTCCTTTCAAAAACAAAAATGAAAAAAAAAATCACCCTACCCAAAAATGAGAGGAAATTAAGTGTGGTTTTCACAGGAAAGAAAGGAAGAGCATGTTTCATGAGCAGACATTTCCTCCAATAAAAGTCAAGGTGATCTATGACCAATCTGGCCCTTTAAGTAGGAGTTTATATTTGCAAAGACACTTGATAATAATAGCCCTTTTCTTAAAGACTCAATTGTGCTAAGCGAATTTAGTAAAGCACTGACTAAACTAATATTGCTTGACAGCAATAATAAATTTCACTGAACCCTGTGACCTCCATCATTCTGATTTTGTGTTTAATGTCACCCTCTTAGGTGAGGCATTGGCGAATGGTGCAAGATGGTAGACAGTGCGCTTGGCTGTCCACTAGGAAATTCTGACAAGGAATGTCTCAATTCTTGAGGTTGAGCCTTATAAATTATGTTTTCTTAATGCTTAAAAAGCACGTTGCAAAGGCAATTTTAACTTCATTCTCCTGTCCATTGGTTCTTATTTAGATTCCACATATCCCAGGTTGAGAATAGACTTCCATTCCAGTATTCCTACCCTCCTTCCTGTTACCCACCATTACATTTCAAATCAACATGAGGGGTTTTACTATTTGAAACATTGGCCTCCTGAGGCGTTGTGACTGTGAGGGAAAAATGTTCTTATAGCAGTTGGAACTGCACTGTGCCTCTGTTGCATTGTTAGAACTGAAGCAAAGGCGTTTTTAAAAGTATTTGTCCCTTTCAACCAATGCCTTTATTGTAAGAGAAGAAAAGAACTGCATGCCTGCCTCTCACCCCTCACCTCTCCCACCCCACCACTGAAGCAAGCTTGTGAAAGTTCTGGGATCATGATAGCAAAATGAGGTTCCTTGGGGACCACAGAGAGATCATCCGCAGTTTCAATTTGGGAACTTTAGCAGACATTGTCTCTTTTGACATTTAATCCACTAGATGAAGAAGAAGGCACTGGTAGTTATGTTTGATTTTTGTCTGATGTTCAGAGATCTAAGTGACCCACCCAAAGTCATATAACTTTTCAAAATCTGAGGCCAAAGTTTGATCCCAAAAGTCGGTCTTCCTCTGCACAGCCCCCAAGTCTTTGCTGCTATTTGAATAACCGTGATGATGGGCATGGTCAGCCCCCCAAAATCTAAAGTGGTAGAAGCCAGACGAACAAATACCTTTATCTCAGTTCCCTTGCCTCCCTAATCTCCCACTGGGCTCCTGATCATTGAACCCTCAGGAGCACTTTGGTATCTATCTACATCTGTCCTGTTGGTCAGAGAGCAGGAAGAGGAAGGATGATCTGGATACAGGGGGTGGGAGATGTCCTTTCATACTCCCATCTTGTTGGGACCACTTCTTCAGCCACAGACACGTGGACTTCAGCTTTCACCCCTTGATGGTGAAGATTGATCTACATTGATTCTGTCCCTTAACTGCACGACTTGTATCTGCTTTTTATCCTCAGCCAGTATTTCCCATGCTCTGGACCATTTCAGCCTTTTCCCATGGACTGTGGTCTTGACCCACATCAGGCAGAATGAAACCCCTCTCTGTCTGAGACGTGTTCCTAATTACCTCTGCCGTAACATAGACACATTTACCCTGAGCCTGACTGTTAGTTATTAGCTGGGACAAATACCAGCTTTGAGCATATCAGCTCAACCTTGGTGAGCTTCTTGTTTTTGAATAAAAGCATTATGATGGCCTTTATTTCTTTTTTAATCCAACACCTCTTTTAAAAATTCTGTTTGGAAAATTATAAAAAACTTGGAGACATTCATCATCCATCTACTTTCATTTCTGTGTGGGTTAGTGGACCAAGAGAGATTTTTCTCAGCCTAAATTCTCTGGCTAGCCAAGTGGAGATGGTTTGAGACAATGAACACATACACAAACCTGTAAGGAAGGTAATCTCACCCAGTGAGTCCCATATGAAAGAGGGTAAAGTAGGATGGTGGAGAGATAACAACACCGGTCATGTTGGAGGAGGCAGGTGGGTGAGCATGGCCTCAGGAAGGTCTCTCTGGGAGATATGAGAAGATGGTCAATCAAAGTGTGAAGAGGCTGAGGCCACAAGTAGCAACCCCTGAGGGAGGTGTGCTCTCTCTGAAGGCAAAAAAGAAGGAGAGTGTCTTTAGTGGGATGAGCCTCAAACCAGGCACAGTGAAAGGGAGCCGGAAGGAAGCAGGGGCTCCTTTTAAAAAAAATAAGAAACTATGGAATAAAAGGGGAAGACCTTTTCTTTATTCTTTGAGACCACTCAGTATGGACTCTAAGATTCTAGTCAATCTGTTCCCATTATCCCCTCTGCTTACACTATGAAGGTGATACTAAGATGGAACAAATTAAAACAAGAGTCATCTGCAACTTAAAGCCCTGGGGTTGCTTCTCCATCCTGGTCCATCTTACATGCAAGATAGTCCTCCAGTCTCATTGGGAAAGAGCACTTTAATCAACCTGCTACTCACCTGGCTTCTCTGCGCTTTTGCTAATTATGTCCTAAATATTGAATAATTTCTGCACTATTCCACTGATAACATTGCACTTATCCCCCAGCTAAAATGCTAGTTCTCTTGTAAAGTAAGTCCCAATGTCCACAACTACATTGAGTTTCTAATTCTCCATGTCATCACTTCATATTCATTTGATTAGTATCACTGTACTTATTTTTTCTTATTTTTTTTTGTTTTTTCTTTGTTCCATCTTGATTACGGAGTCCAAGGAGTCCTGGAGACTGTATGGCTTCTAACATCAGTTTCACATTTGAACCAAAAAGCCTCTCAAGCCGTCCGGATGTCAGGAACACCCTTTCAGGAAACTTAACAAACTACTGCATTTTACAGATTTGTTTTTCAACTTTCTACTCATCCGAGAGAATTGAGCACAGATCCTGTGTCTTATTAATATTTACAGCCATAAGGCTCAACTGAAGTCCTTTCACCATATAAATGCTCAACAAATAGTGATTGAATGAATAAATGGTTAGAAGATTAAGAAAATGTCATTGACCAAATTTGGTTTAGAAATTTGGGTAAAGTCAAGGAGCATTTTTGAATTCTCAGCTTGTACAAAAGAAATTTACTAGGTACTGACAGTTAGAAATAATTAATTGACATTCTCTTACTTTCTGAAATAGCTTATTCTGAAAAATTACAGTATCTCTTCCCCAAAAGTGCTTAAAAATAAGAATATTATTAGTTTTGATCCCACTAATAAAATGAGATTTAGCTTGAATATAGAAAAGTACTTCCTAGATCTCAATTTTTACATCAATATTTTTATAAAATTAAAGTTGACAGTGCTAAAATATTTATTATTATTATAGATAAGTATGATTTATACTACATGTTTTCTGTGTTTCTAAATAATTGCTCAAAGTTCTATTAATAAAATGTACTCTCTATATAGATGTCAGTATGAAACTTGTGTGGTATTCTTGAATTATTATAACTTGTATTTTTGTTCAATGAAGTTACTTGCTAGACAAACTATCTTAAATATTAGTATTTATACTATTAAAAAAATTACTGGGTGATTTAATCTTATAAAAATGCAATTACTCTAGGCCTATGATCAAAGGACTGCTGGTGACTGACTACACCCAGAAATAATTTTCAGTTTGAAATGGTATCTCAGAATCAAGGACTGTAGCTAAGAACTGGAGATACATGAAGAAGGAAAGCAATACGTGACAATGACAGCTATGATGCCATTGCCCAAGGATAACAGCATCATGGCAGGTGAAAGTGGGTGTGTTCAGATCATCACGATGAAACATGGCATTGGATATGTCTCTGCTTGCCTCAGCCTTATCCTTTATACAACAATCACCATTCTTGCCTCTCTGTCTCCCTGCTTTATTTATTTATTTATTTATTTATTTATGAATAAACAGTCAATTTTATTGTGCTCAGACTAGGAATCCATGGGTCTTGAGGACCTCTATGAATTTGTCAATCTTCTTCTCTATGTTCTTTTCGGCCTGCTTCCATAGTCTCATGGGCTGTTTCTTCTTCCAGTAATGGAACTTGGCCTTCTCCTTTATCTTTTCCTCCAGGGTGACTGTAATGGCATGGTACTTCCAGCCAACTTCATAAGTCAGGCACCCCAGGTAGGCAAACTTCCGCATAGGTTTCAGACGCACCACCTTGAGGGTGGCAGGAATCATCATCCTCTTTTTCTTGTCATAGGGTGGCAGGATCTCATCAAACACCTTGAGGTAGTCCAGGGCGGCCTGGCCTCCCCTAGTCTTGTGGGCAGGATGCCTCGCACCCTCCCGCCAGAAGATGCAGCTTCGGGCTCCAAAGTGGTAGGGACCTCGGGATGGGTTGGTGTTCATCCGCTTGTGGAGGAAGGCCAGATACTTCGGTTTGTTTCTGTAAATATTGCCAGAAATGTTGATGCCCTCACAGCGCACAACCATTACCTTCTGGCCTAGAAGCACCTGCTTGGGCGCGATGGCCACCAGGCGGCCCAGGAGATGGCCTCGGACATCCTGCATCAGCACCTGTTGCTCCTCCACCATCTTTGGCAGCCACCTGGGAAAAAAGCTCTATCTCTATGCTTCAAGTCATTGAAAACGGCCATTTTTAGTGTTTTCCTAAAGGTCAGAATGTGAGTTTCCTTCACAATCCCATTTGTCCCCAAGGCATTCCACAGTCATCCCTTCAGCAACCTTCCACTTGCAATGTTTTTCCTGGCAGAGGAGGAGAAGCTGGGCTGGATCCCAGCCTGGACACTGGGTTCTGAACGTGCTGCCTCATCACTGGCACTTACCAGCACTAAGTTATCTTCTCTCCTCCTTCATCCGCAGTTTTCCCACAGAAGATGGTTGACAGACAGAAACCTGTGATCTTTTTCTATTCTTTAAGATATTTAGCTCATAGGAGTTCCCTGGTGGCTCAGCTGGTTAAGGATCCAGCGTTGTCACTGCTGTGCAACACAGCATTGCCATTGCTGTGGTGGGTTGAATCTCTGGCCTGGGAACTTCCACAAGCCATGGGTGCAGCCAGAAAAAAAAAATATATCTAGCTCATAATGTATAAAGAGAATATGTTTCTGTTTCCCCCTATATGATTAAAATATGTTCTCACCTTCCTTTATAGAAAACATTTATGAAACTCAATGGAAATGACTTCTCCAGATACTCGCATAGCTCAAAACAGCCATGTAGAAAACACTGATCCATTTACAATACAGTTTATATAATGGGATATGAATCATATTTTTGTACCAATTAGAAAGAGATTTGACAGTTTGAGATGAAGTCCTCAAAGCTGATGCTAAGGAAATTTCTGTAAAAAGAAATGTTTCCTTAATCATTTCTCCTATAGAACCAAAGATGTCCTTGCACAGTAAGAATGATAGAGTTTGCAAAATTGAAATTTAACCAGAGGGGGAATGAGAGCCTGCACTTGGCCTGTTGTGGAGAGTATTAAGCTAATGCAGAATTTTTTTTTTTTTTTTTAACTTTGAGAAACTCTCCTCTCCAATACCATCTTCTATAATGATATTTAAAAAGGAAATTTTATTCCTTTCTTGCAAGACTCTGCTTATATCCACAACTCCCAGAACTTTACCTACCTAGAGAATTAATTACTAAAACTAAACTTTAATGACTATTATATAATTTAAAAAACCTCTAATGAAAGCATGTATGACTTTTCAGTCTCCATGTAGTCTTATACAACAAGTCAGAACTTTGATTTACCAAATAACAGAAGTAATCTTTTTTTGTTAAGCAGGAACATGACCATAGATTTGGCCACCGAGAGGTCATGATATTAGGTCTTTGTCAGAACAGGGGGCAGGGGAACAGCATAGTTTCCAAGTGACCTTGAGTAAGTCCTTGAAATTCTGCTCCAGTTTTTCAAAACCTGAAATGAAGGGCTTGTGCTAGATAGATAATATTTCTTCCAGGTTATAGGTTTGAAGAGAGTATGGAAGCAATATAAGAATTTTACTAACCTGATCAAGGTTTCACCAAAAAAAAAAAAAATTGGTGGTGATATCAGACTTCCAGAAATGTCTACTTTGAAAATATCCCAGTGAGATGTGAGGGCATTAACAGGTATTGAGGGTATAACATGATTTGGATGAAGAATCTTTCGTAGACACAGCTGAGGTAAAGAGCCACATTTGCAGAGCATATCATCATTTAAATCATTTTCCATTCTCACATCAAAATTACCTATTAAAAAAAGTTTCCACAAATTAAAGAAAATTGAGCAGAAAAGAGGTAGTTGTGAGTATCCCTAATATTTCGTTTCACTGAGCATGTGTATTATTGCACTAAGCTTATGATTTACTAGTTTGCAGATTTGCTTTTTTTTAATGGCTTGAATATCTTTGTAAAATAACTACCCCCTCTTGAAATTTTTTAGGTGCCTCCACTGCTTAAAACTTGATACAAATGAACTTATCTATGAAAAAAAAAAACAGGCTCACAGACATAGAAAACAGACTTACGATTCCTACAGGGGAGGGCACAAGGGGAGGGATGGATTGGACATTTGGGATTAGCAGGTGCAAACTATTATATATAGAATGGATAACAACGAAGTCCTACTGTACAGCACAGGGAACTGTATTATCCTGTGATAAACTGTCATGGAAAAGAATATGAAAAAGAATGTATATCTATGTATAACTGAATCAATTTGCTGTATAGCAGAAATTAATAAAACATTGTAAATCAATCTATACTTTTAGAAGATAAAGGATTTAAACATCCAACCATACACACACACACACACACACACACATATATTTCAAACTTCGAACTTTACCTTTATAACCAGGAAACTGTTCTGCTAAATATTGTAAAATATACCCACATACTTAATTGTTGTTTCACTGCTAATATTTTTCAGTTGAATTCCAAAAATTATTTTGAAGCAACCAGATCCTGAGTTCTTTTTTCTTCTACAAAGTCAATAAAAATATATCTTGGTTAATGGATCATTTGGCTCAAGATTCTGTCAAAGTTTAGACAAATGAATGGAAATAAGAGTGACTTGGCTGAGTGGTTAATTCTGTGGTCTATTCATTTTGCTGGGTTAAAATGATCACTGGAACTATCGCCATTCTATGGCAACTACGGACTTAAAACAATATTATTTCTCTTTTTCAGCCCCACAATGCCTGATGTTATCCTAAGGTCCAGTAATCTCCCTTTAATTCCTGATGACTGAGTTTTTAAATCCCAGAGTAGTGGATGTTGGGGATTAGAATAATGACAGTAAAAATCAGGATGGTGACTTTATGCCTTTGAAGAAGCAATGGTAAATTAGAATTTATCTGAACTTTTGTATTTACATCTTTACAAATTTTGAGGAATAGTGGTGAAAAGCAGATTTATGAGAAAAAAATTATTTCTTATAAAAAAAGAAGTGCTTTCAGATTGCCCAGCTGTAATGAGAATGGACACTTAGAGACATAGATAAAAACATTCATTAATCAGCCTGACTTAGAGACATTCTCAATGGCATTGGTTAGACAAGAGCAGAAGAATCTTGTAGAGAGAAAAGCCAGTGTTTAGGACTGAAAAGCCAATGGGATGTTACAATGAGACTGCAACTAAGCACAGCCTTCCTGACGAGAGAAATGCTAGCCTAAGCCTGAAAGTAAACATAGCTTCTTATGTGAGCCAAAAGCCACCCAATATACCATTTATTTGTAACAAATATTCACACAAGCTTTGCTAAATTAATTTTCTTTGAATTATTCTCACCTATTTGTGTTATCCAGTTTCATTCAATCAAAAAGTGTGAAATAAGAAAACATGGATTAGGGCATAAAAATAAAAATAAGCAATGTTGGCATCTATCCATTCCAATTAATATATTTAGTTGAATATATAATGAATCTTTGTATCCTATTACACTGCCAAAAAGGTAAAGACACAAGCCTTTTCATTTCAACACTAAATGTCTTGGAGATGCAGAATCAACCTCTACAAGGATATTTTTATTTCTGCTTTGAAATCTTTGCTTGGATAGGAAATGGCTCATGGGATGCTGATCAAAAGACTCAGTCCTGGTCAGTCAACCTGGAAAAAGGAAAAGACCAGGAGCCTAGTTTGACCCCATAGCCAAGTTTTCCCAATTGAAGTTGGTCTCCCTGCCTCAAGGTATCAGCTGTGAATCCTAGTAGATCCTGTTCACCAAGTTCATGGTCAAGCAGCTCTTCACACTGCAGGTTTAACTGGGGAAGTGGCTTGTGCATCACTTGTCCTGAGCCCTGGAGACATGCCAACATTTTCCTACCCTGATTCAAGAAAAGTGCTCTGCTACCACCTTGCAGAAATCAATGGTGTCTCTTCCAGAATGCTTTTGCTCAACTGTATTCCCCAGGTGACTGGCATGGTAAATTTAAATATTTAGTTAATTAATTAATAGCCAACCACTATTACAGTTAATTATTATATGAAGTTACTATGTGGCAGAGTATTTAGTACAATTTACATACATTAGTTTAAGCCATTCTGTCCTAGGAAATTAATCTGATGGCCCTCATTGTACAGAAAAGCAAACTGAGGCACAGAGAGGCTAATAATCTGTCCATACCCACACTGCTACCAAGCACTAGAGCTGGATTCAAGGCCAGACCATCTGGCACTAGAGTTCAGGTGCTCAACACCAGGCAATTCTTTCTGCTGCTGTTCAGGAAGCTGCTGGGGTGTAAGGGCTTCTGGACCTCATGTGAAGAAAGGCCCTCCTCCTAGGGCCCTAAATCACACCTCTTTCTTTCTTTTTTTTTTTTTTTGTCCTTTTAAGGCTGCACCCTTGTCATACGGAAGTTCCCATGCTAGGGGTCGAATCAGTTTCATCTGCTGGCCTACACCACAGCCCATGGCAATACAGGATCCTTAACCCACTGAGCAGGGCCAGGGATCAAAGGGGCATCCTCATGGAAACTAGTCAGGTTCCTTCCCCTGCCTCATGGATGCTAGTTGGCTTTGGTATCACTGAGCAACAGTGGGAACTCCAGCACACCTAGATTTCTAACCTAAAGAAAAAGCGGGAGCATTTGTGATAGGCCACCTTTGGAGAGTGTTTTCTGGTCACTCTCATTCTGTGTTTTCTCTTTCCAGGCACATAGGAGGGTGCACACCCCACCTGTTGTGATTAGGGAGGCTCTCAGGTCTGGTTCTGACCAGTTCTGACTGCTGTGGAAGTGACCCCTTGTTAGTCCAGAGCCATTTGCCAGTGGTGCCTTCTGACACTCCCTTTCCCACCACAGCTCCAGAGGATGTCTTAGCTTCAGAGAGGTGCAGCCAGAACTCAGTGGGGCCTCGCCAGGAAAGAGGCTGAGGGGACCCACCCCCACCTCCACATGGAATCACTGTGAACCAGGGACCTCAAAAAGAAACACATCTTCACTGTGTTACAGGGACTTGTTTAATCTGTCTTCAACCTAGTGTACATAACTCACACAGGAAGTTCCAGTTGCTTTTAGCAATTCCACTCATTCTCAATGACCCCCTGCAGGACAGGCTGAGCCAGGTCTCCAGCCACTTTGGAAGGAAGGTAGAAGGGACCTCACCATAGTAAACAGCTGAGGAAACGAGGGAGCTGGGGTCTAGAGGAACTGTGACTGAAGAAACTAAGAAGGCAGGGTGTCTGCCCTCTGACAAAGGGGCCGGATAGCTAAGATCCTGCTTGGCTGTGAACATTGTCTGAGTGAGTAAAGCCAGGGTTTCACTATAAAGCTTTAATCCCATGAGTGAGCCATGACCCCTGGAGCCCCTTGGCCACAGATGGCCACTTTATTTGGACTATATCTAAGGATCTAAGGCCATCTGAGAAGGCCACTGCCCTGATGCCTACTTGTGAATGAATGGTCAACCCAGATGGCCAGTGGACTCCAGCCATGGCCGAGGAAGTCAGAATCCTCTGCCCTGAACAGCCATAGATCTCAGATCAGCAAGTCTTGGAAAGTGCTCTCAGATCTGGGGTCTCCTCTCATTTTTTTTTTGGTCTTTTTGTCTTTTTAGGGCTGCGCCTGCAGCACATGGAGGTTCCTAGGCTAGGGGTCCAATTGGAGTTGCAGCCGCCAGTCTACAACACAGCTCATAGCAATGTTGGATCGTTAACCCACCGAGTGAGGCTAGGGATTGAACCCGTGTCTTCATGGATGCTAGTTGGGTTCGTTAACAGCTGAGCCATGAGGGGAACTTCCGGCCTCCTCTCATTTAAAAATCACTTATTAGCCTCATAAACACTAGGAAATTTCAAAAAGGAATTATACTGTAGACTCTATTCCCTGCTTTATTTTTAAATTTAATTGTTTATGTAAGAGATCTTTTATACTGGCTAATTTGGGATGGATTAACAGTATTTCATTGTATTTATGTACTACAGTTTTAGGTGCTTATTGATTCAGGTTTCCAAGTTTTGCTGTTACTCAAATTGCTATAATGAATATCTCATATATTAAATTGGTAAGAGTGTATAATGTGAATTGGAAAAATGAATTCCTGGCTGCTGGGCCAAAGTATATATGCATTTTTATTTGTAAAAATGTTGCCAAATTGCCCTCCAGAAATTTTGCACCAATTTATACTCCCATCAATTTTTATGAGAGGCCTTTTCTCCCCATCACATTTGCTAGTATTGGGAATCACGAAGCTTTTTCATTTTTATTTTTCCAATAGAGAAGTTGTTGTGTTCCAATCTGCTTTACTCTAGTTGCCAAATATCTTTGTATGTCCTTATTAACCAGTGTTCTATACATGGTAAACTGTCCATTTACATATTTGGCCCATTTCTAAATCTTGGGTTTTCATATTTTTTCCTATTAATTTATATAAATTATTTTACATTAATGAGATTAGTATTTCTCTCTTTGGGTTGTGATTACAACCTCCCAGTTTGTCTTCAGTCTTTCGAATTTGTTTACATAATTTTGTGTCATAAATATATTTGAAAGGTAATATAGTATCATCTCTTAGACTATCTAGGTGAATTACAAATCTGCAATTATGAGAGCATTATGATCTTAGTTATTTAACCTCTCTGTGCCTCAGTTCTTAACTTACTTATAGGGCTTGATGAGGATAATAGGATCATACATATAAAACTGTAGCACAATGCATAACTTATAGTAGTCATATGTTGTGCTCATTTTATTTCCCTATGGTCAAATATATCCATCTTTTCCTTTATAGATTTTGGGTGAGGAGTTTTGCTGGGAAATTAGAAAAATTTTAAGACATAAATTCTCAATTTTCTGGAAAGCAAGTAACAGGAAAAAATGACTATATCTATATGTATCGGGGCATGATTTAATCCAAACCTAATTGTAATGTAAGTGCATGTCTGGGGTTGTCTGATATTCCAGCAACTTGGGATGGTTCAGAATTTGAAAAAATAGTGAAAAAAATGCAAAAATTATGCAGAACTGCACTTTCAGAGTGATTTTGGTGCTGGGGTTCCATTTCTACACTGGATTAGAAATTTGTAAGGTGCCATCTTGCCCAGGAGGATATTCTCATAATTAGTCCCAGAGGGTAGGTACAAAGGAGTGAGGCTCTCCTTGTAAGGTGAAAGAGCTGCTCAAACTTGCCCTTTGTCTCTCCTGAATATTCCCCTCTGAGGGAGGAAGCTGTCTTGTACAGCTGGGTGTTTAATAAAAGACGCATATGAAGGGCATCATTTGCATATTTAGAGTCCTTGGAAAGTTGGTACCTGAGACAGAGTGTGAACATTGAACTAAAGTAGAAGCTTCTGGGTCCAGAGAGGACCAGACATGTCAAGATCAAAGGAAATCACCTGGTTCCCAAGCAGACAAACTCCACCTGGTGCTGTAATTGAGGTGTTTAAAGTGCATTCCATGCAGATAATGATTGGTTCATGAAAAGTATTGTCCTTGGGGCTGAACAGGCTTTTAAATTCTGTAAAAGTCACCAAGGGAAAGCACAAGCCCTTCTCTTCCCTTCATCCCAGCCCCATGTCTTTCTCTGAGAAGCATGGATTTGAGAGTTGAGATAAAACAAGACTCAATGTCTGGCTCCACCACTTAACCCTTTAAATGTAGATGTTAATATGAAACCATTGGGATTATTAATGGAATTAACCTACAGAGGCTACATATGTGAGTGACATAGTCCACTATTTAACAATTAATGTTTATATTGTTGTTCATCACTCTCTTCAACATCAGATTGATCATGTCACAGATGTACAAGGTGAGGTCTTTATCCTCATGGTGCATTTAAATGTTTTAAAGAGATCAGAACCTTGGGTTGTGATGATCGTGGTACAACTATAAATATGATAAAATCAACTGAGTTAATAAAAAAATAAAGAAATCATAACCAGGACACAATTATATGGCAGAGAAAATACACAGCTTTGTTACTTCCAGGGAAATATTAGAATTCTCTAGCACCAGGGGAGAACAGCAGTGAAGCTTGACAAGTCCGTTTTCTGAGCCCTCATCCAGTCCAGATTCTTTGCTAACACCCCATCCCCATCTACAACAGGGAGTCCTAAAACTGCCAGTCCTTTACATAATATATTTAGGAAGTACACCTTGAGAGGCATGTTACATCACTTACAGTGATACAATGCATAAATATGGAAGTGGAGAGAGAGTGTTTAGATAAAATCCCAGCACTTGCAGTAATTGATTTAACATCCATTTATGTGCTAAACTCTGTCACTTATTCACTCTATGATGGTGGGTAAAGTCTTTACCTATATGTAGAAGTGTGACAGTTATATCATAGTATCTAGTAGGTGCTCATTAAATGTCTGTGATTCCAAATATATGGCATTCGGAAAAAGGCAAAACTATTGCAATGAATGCATGAGCAAAACTATAGCAGTTGCCAGGAGTTTGAGAAGAGAGGAAGATTGATTAGATAAAACAATGGGGATTTTTGAGTGATGAAATTATTCTGTACAAGATGGCCATCGATATGTCTTCTTCAGAGAAATGTCTATTTAGGTTTTTTGCCCATTTTTCAATTGGGTTTTTGTTTTGTTTTGTTTTTTGCTGTTGAGTTGTATTAGTTTTTTGTATATTTTAGAGATTAAGCTCTTGTTGGCTGAATCATTTGCAACAATTTTCTCCTATTCAGTGGGGTGTCTGTGTGTGTGTGTGTGTGTGTGTGTGTGTGTGTGTGTGTGTGTGTCCTTTTCTGTGAAAAAGAGTGTAAGTTTGATTAGGTCCCACTGGTTTATTTTTGTTCTTATTTTAATTGCCTTGAAAAACTAACATAAGAAGACATTTGCATGGTTGATGCAATGTCTGCAACTGATTTCGGAATGTTAGTCTTATATCTTGCTGCTTTGCTGAAGGATCAGTTTGAGTAGTTTTTGTGTGGAGTTCTTAGAGTTTTCTGTATATAGTATCATGTCATCTGCATACAGTGATGTGGTTGATGTGAGAGAATATTTTACCTATGTTCTTTTCTGGAGTTTTATGGTGTCTTGTCTTATGTTTAAGTCTTTAAGCCATTTTGAGTTTATTTTTTTCATGGTGTGAATGTGTGTTCTAGTTTCATTGACATATATGCAGCTGTCCAGTTTTCCCAGAACCACTTACAAAAGAGCCTGTCTTTTTCCCATGTTATACTCTTTCCTTCTTTGTTGAAGATTATTGACCATAGGTGTCTGGGCTTATTTCTGGGTTCTCTATTCCATTCCGTTGGCCTATATGTCTGTTTTGGTACCTGTACCACACCATCTTGATTGCCATAGCTGTGTAATATTGTCTGAAGTTTGGGAGAGTTATGCCTTCTGCTTTTTTTTGTTTGTTTGTTTTTTCCTCAGGATTGCTTTGACAATTCAGGTCTTTTAAGGTTCCATATAAATTTTTGGATTGTTCATTCTAGTTCTGTGAAAAAATGTCATGGGTAATTTGATAGGGATTGGATTGAATCTGTAGATTGCTTTGCTAGTATGCCCATTTTTATGATATTAGTTCTTCCAATCCAGGAGCATGGAATACCTTTCCATTTTTTTTGAATCCTCTTTAATTCTCTTGATTAATGTTTTATATTTCTCAGCATTTAAGTCTTTCACCTCCTTGGTCAGGTTTATCTCCAGGTATTTAATTTTGGGGTGCAATTTTTAAAAGTAGTGTATTTTTGTATTCATTTTCTAATATTTCACTGTTAGTATACAGAAATGCAACTGATTTCTGAAGGTTAATCTTGTATCCTGCCATTTTGCTGAAGTCATTGATCATTTTGAGTAGTTTTTGTGTGGAATCCTTAGAGTTTTCTATATATAGTATCATGTCATCTGCATACAGTGACAATTTTACCTCTTCTCTTCCAATTTGGATTTCTTTTATTTCTTTTTTTTTTGTCAGATTGCTGTGGCTAGGAATACTATATTAAATGAAAGTGGTGGGAGTGGGCATCCTTGTCTTATTCCAGATTTTAGCGGGAAAACATTCAGCTTTTCTCCATTATTGTGCTGCCTGTGGTTTTGTCATAAATGGCTTTTATTATATTATGTTCCCTCTATACCCACTTTGGTAAGAGTTTTTGTCATGAGTGGATGTCAGATTTTTTTTGAAATGTTTTTTCTATATCTATTGAGATTATCATGTGGTTTTTTAAATTGAGATTATCATGTGGTTTTTGATATTTCTTTTGTTAATGTGGTGTATGACATTGATTTGCATATATTGAACCATCCCTGTGAACTTGGGATGAATCCCACTTGGTTGTAGTGTATGATCTTTTCTATGTGTTCTTGGATTCAGTTGGCTAAGATTTTGTCGAGAATTTTTGCATCTATATTCATCAAAGATAGTGGCATATAGTTTTCTTTTTGGTGATATCTTTGTCTGGTTTTGGTATTAGGGGAATGGTGGCTTCATAGAATGTCTTTGGGATTATTCCTTCTTCTTCAAACTTTCAGAAAAGTTTAAGAAGTATGGGTATAAAATAATATTTGTATGTTTGGTAGAATTCACCTGTGAAGCCATCTGCTCCTGGACTTTTGTTTGTAGGGAGTGTTATTACTATATATTCAATTTCATTTCTAGTGATTAGTCTGTTTGATTGACCTATTTCCTCTTGATTCAGTTTCAGTGGGCTGTAAATTTCTAGAAAGTTGTCCATTTCTTCTAGGTTGTCAAATTTTTTTATAGTATTCTCTTCTACTTTTTGTATTTCTGCTGTATCTGTTAAGATTTATCCTTTTTCATTTCTTATTTTGTTTATCTGGGTTCTTTCTCTCTTCTTGGTGAGTCTGGCTAGAGGTTTGTCATTTTATTTTTTTAACCTTTCAAAGAACTAGCTCTGGGTTTTATTGACTTTTTCTATTGCTTTTTGAATCTCTATTTTATTGATTTCCTCTCTGACCTTTATGATTTCTTTCCTTTTCCTGAATTTATGTTTTGTTTGTTCTTTTTCTCCAATTCTTTTATGTTGTAGGTTAAGTTGTTGATTTGAGATTTTTCTTATTTTTTTGAGGAAGGCCTGTATCGCTATGAACTTCCCTCTGAGAACTACTTTTGGGGCATCCCAGAAAAAATGCTAAATATAACTAATTATGCAAATCAAAATTACAGTGAGGTATCACCTCATGTCAGTCAAAATGACTACCACTAATAAGTCTATAAATAACAAATTCTGGAAAGGGTGTGGAGAAAAGGAGACCCTCCTACACTGTTGGTGGGAATGTAAATTGGTACAACCACTATGGAAAACAATATGGGGGTACCTCAGAAAACTAAATTTAGAACTACCATATGATCCAGCAATCCCACTCTCGGGCATATATCCAGACAAACTTTCATTCAAAAAATATATTTATCCCTATGTTTGTTGAAGCACTATTCACAATAGCCAAGACATGGAAACAACCTAAACTAAATGTCCACTAACATATGAATGGATTAAGAAGATGTGGTATATTTATGCAATGGAATACTACTCAGCCATAAAAAGAACAAAAATATGCCATTTGTAGCAATATGGATGGTACTAGAGATTTTCATACGAAGTGAAGTATGTCAGAAATAGAAAGACAAATACATGTGATATTACTTATATGTGGAATCTAAAATATGGCACAAATTAACCTATCTAGAGAAAAGAAACAAAATCATGGACATGGAAAACAGACTTGTGATTGCCAAGAGGTAGGTGGAGAGTGTGGGATGGAATGGGTGTTTAGTGTTAGTAGATGTAAACTATTGCATTTAGAGTGGATAAGCAATGAGATCCTGCTGTATAGCACAGGGAATTTTATGCAATCATGTGTGATAGAACATGATAGAAAATAATATGAGTAAAAGAATGTATATGTATATATAACTGGATCACTTTCCTATACAGCAGAAATTAACAGAACATTGTACATCAGTTATAATTTAAAATTTTTAAAAAACTAAAAAAAAGAAAGAATTACCAGTAGAAAATTCTGTACAATATGGTGGATGTATGGCATAAGCATTTATCAAAATCAATAGAACTTTACAGCAAAAAGAATGAATGAACTTTAATGCATACCAAAAATGTGGGAGTTAAGGAGAGCCCAGGATAGAATGCAGACTGTAACAAAATAATCTCACTGCCTTACAAATGTGGTGAAACAACCTGAACAAAGTGGGAGGGAAAAGTGCACAACCAAGTAACTTTGGATATGAGTGGGGTCTGTAAGTCTAAAGGTACAAGACACTAATCATAGGCATTGTACTATAGGTAGAAATTTTTTCCCCATGTGATTACTGGCTAATAATTTTAACACTGCTTGTACATGTATATTAGAAGTGTACAATTCAGTAAATTGAGTAATTAAGGTGGATGGCAGAATCTGGGCTCTCTACTGTTTGAATGGACATTACAGAGAAGCAAGAGAAGATAAGAGTGATCCTTCAGACAGCAGGTTTGAGTTGGAGGCATCAATATGACCATGACAGATATAGATATATGCAAATACTTGGTCAGTGTGCAGTGGGTGTTTGCTTGCTTTGTCAGGTGGGAGTGTCTAAGCTGAAAACATCTCAGGAGCAATGGGCACACTTGGCACCCAGATGTTATCACCTAAGTCCTTCTCCAATAAAAGGAACCAGTGGTTCCTGGAACAATGAAGATTCCATGATTGGGGCAGGAAGGATATAGATAAGCCTGGAATACCTTGTAGTGCCAGGAAACAAGGAAATGCTCACAAGTGTTTAAAAATCACAATAATAAGAGTGTGTCAAAGGGAAAGAGGATTCAACTCAAGGAGTTTCCAGTGGTTGAGGTTGAAAGAATTTGAACAAGAAAACAAATGAAAGAATGTTGGATTATAACCTAAAGTGTAGAGTAAATATTTGTGTGTCCAAACTAATTTTTAAAACTATTGAATAAATAGGCAAATGGGGGAGATTCAGGAAGAATTCCACATGATTTATGGAGATTCTTTTCCCTTGAAGTGGTGGAACATGGCCCTCTGCTCATGAGTATGGGCAGCATATAATGACTGTTCAAAAGAAAAAACTGTAAAAGGGCGGAAAGTGTAAATTTACATTGGAGAAACCTGATGAGGCCCTCAGTCAAGTGATTAAGGCTAACGACAGTGGTGATGAGTGAGTTTCAAAATAGTTATCCTTCGTAATTTTTTAAGTTCAAAAACAAATGAAACTTTAGATAAATCTTGTCCATGTATCACAGTATTTTCATAATTAACCTCTCACTATTTCTTATGAGAGCTTAATAAAGCCCAGGGAATGAGAATTTGCTGATTCAAAGATTTGTCTTATGAAAAGCATAATGAGTGAAAGAAAGAGAGCAAGAGAGAGATGAGCAATATTGCAGCTTCATGGAGTGCAGCCATATTTGTTTAGAGAAGGGCAATTCATAAGCACAAATTATTGTCCTTTAAAGTACAAAGTTTGTTTATATACACACATCTGGATCAGCACAAGAGAGAGAATTTTTGTGTTCCTTGTTCCAAAATTCCATCTTCAGGCCTTCAGGATTTGCATAATTTTCCCAGTTTACACCCTTTCTCCCTGAAGAAGTTCAGTGCAGAATGCAGCTTGTGTATTAGAAGTTTAGCAAAGAGCGATGATCCCTGCTTTCTAGGAAAGGTGAACAATGTTTACAAAGGTATAGATATATGAATTATTGTTACATTTTAGAGAAAGTCCAAAACACTGTATGATGCAAAAGAGACAGTAAATTCAATAACAAAGAAAAACCAATTCTAATATAAGATTAATAAAATGATATAAAATGAGACAGTAAATTCAATAACAAAGAAAAAACAATTCTAATATAAGATTAATAAAATGACATAAAATAACATTTATAAAGCAGAAACAAATTCACAAATTTTGAAATCAAACTTATGGTTATCATAGGGGAAACCTGTGATAAAGGAGGGATAAATTAGGAGAATGGGAATAACATATACACACTATTGTATAAAATACATAATTAACAAGGACCTGCTGTAAAGCACAGGGAAATTTATACAATAGTTTGTTGTAATCTAGATGGGTAATCAATTAACTTTGCTATATACCTAAAACTAATATAACATTGCAAGTTAATTATACTCCAATAAAATTAATTTTAAAAAAAGACTATTTTTAACCTCGGTTTCAAGCTACTTCCTTCCTAATTTTTTAGCTGATAAACTCAACTTCTTCACAGAGAAAAGAGATTATTCAACAGTAATTTTTCAATTCTTTTTTTACTACAGATTAAATAAGTTAATGTATGCAAAGCAATTAGAATAGTATTGACACAATATTATTATTGCTATTATTATAGGTTACAATCATTATTATAGATGATAGTTATTACTGTATGAAGTATATATATATTTGAAGTCATATATATATATATATATAACTTCCCAAGACATACCTCAAATTCAATATCTAAAAATAAAACTATCTTGTTTCCCTTCAATTCTACTTCCCTAATTAAGTTCCATAACTCAGTGAATGGTTCAAAAATTCAGAAGCCAGTGAAGCATCAATTCTTTTCATTTTACCTCCTCCCGAACTGATGACTTCTCAGACTCCCCACTGTTACCACTTTTGTTCATCACCTGTGGGCTGACTCAAGCTCCTGCTTCTAGCTCTCTCCTGTCTGCCTCTTCTATGAACTGAAGAAAACCTGATGCCTCTGAGATACATTCTTACTGTGCTGTTTGTTCTTTCCTTCATGACCAGACGTGACCTCTCCAGGCTTATCTCTTGTTATACTTCATTTTACTTGTTTTTTTTTCTTTTTTTTTTCTTTTTGCTATTTCTTGGGCCGCTCCCACGGCATATGGAGGTTCCCAGGCTAGGAGTCGAATCGGAACTGTAGCCACCAGCCTACTCCACAGCCACAGCAACGCTGGATCCGAGCCTCGTCTGCAACCTACACCACAGCTCACGGCAACGCCGGATCGTCAACCCACTGAGTAAGGGCAGGGACCAAACCTGCAACCTCATGGTTCCTAGTTGGATTCGTTAACCACTGCGCCACGACGGGAACTCCCTCATTTTACTTGTTCTTAAGTCAGCCTGAGTTATTTTAATTTTCTATGTGGTCCATTTTTTTTTTTGTCTTTTGTCTTTTTCGGGCTGCAAACACAGCATATGGAGGTTCTCAGGCTATGGGTCAAAGCAGAGCTGTTACTGCTAGCCTACACCAGAGCACCACAGCAATGCCAGATCCAAGTGGCATCTGTGACCTACACCACAGCTCACAGCAACACCGGATCCTTAACCCACCGAGTGAGGCCAAGGAGCAAACCTACAACCTCATGGTTCCTAGTTGGATTCGTTTCCACTGAGCCAAGATGGGAACTCTGGTCCATGTTTTTACTCTGCACATTTCCCTCTTCTAGAAAGTCTTGTCACCTCCACTTCCTCATGGTTAGTTTTCATCTCTGGAATCATCTCCCCTCAGAAGTTCTCCTAAAACCTCCAAATGGGGAGGACATGGTCCCTCTGTTTTACGGGCTCACCTGTGTATAAAATAAACTATGAACACTTCCTATCAAAGAATCAGAATTCTCATCACACTTTAAATCAGTGGTTCTTAAGCTTTAGTGGCCATCAGAAAAATCCGGAAGTGTTAGTCAAATTCAAATTGACCCATTACCAGAATTTTTAATTTTTGTTTGTTTTCATTTTTTTAAGTTTTATTGAAGTATAGTTGACTTACAAGGATGTGACAATTTCTGCTGTACAGCAAAGTGATTCAGTTATATATGTATACACATCCATTCTCTTTCAGATTCTTTTCCCATGTAGATTGCCACAGAATATTTCATAGAGATCTCTGTGCTGTACAGCAGGTCCCCACTGGCCAGTCGTTCCATATACCTCAGTGCACATGTGCCAATCCTAAACCCCCAGTCCATTCCTCCTTCCCCCACACCTATCCCTTTTGTGACCATAAGTTTCTTTCTTTTTTTAATATGAAGATTTTATTTTATTTTATTTTATTTTATTCCTGCTGGTTATTTTATTTTATTTTTTTATATAATGATTTTTATTTTGTTCCATTATAGCTGGTTTACTGTGTTCTGTCAATTTTCTATTGTACACTATGGTGACCCAGTTACACATACAGGCATACATTCCTTTTTCTCACATTATCAGACTCCATCATAAGTGACTAGACATAGTATTCAGTGCTACACAGCAGGAACTCATTGCTAGTTCTGCTTTTCATTTTATCTTATTATTTTATTATTTTTTATTTTATTTTTTACAATTTTTATTATGATTCACTTGCAATGTTCTGTTAATTTCTGCTGTACAGCAGTTACCCAGTGATACATACATATATATATATATATATATATATATACATATATGTATACACATACATTCTTTTTCTCATGTTGTCCTCCATCATGTGCCATCAGAAGTGATTAGACATAGAGTTCCCTGTGCTTTACAGCAGAATTTCATTGCCCATCCACTCCAAATGCAAGTTTTCATCTACTAACCCCAGATTCCCAATCTATTTCATTCCTTCCTTCTCACCATTGGCAAACATGAGTCTGTCCTACATGTCCATGATCTTTTCTGTTTTGTAGATCCATCATTTGTGCCATATTTTAGACTCCACATTTAAGTGATGTCATATGGTGTCTGTCTTTCTCTTTTTGACTTAATTTACTCAGTATGAGAATCTCTAGGTCCATCCATGTTGCTGCAAATGGCATTTTTTTTATGGCTGAGTGGTATTCCATTGTATATGTATATATATATACAATGGAATATATATATGTATACACCATATTTTTGAAATTCATTCATCCATTGTTGAGCATTTAGGTTGTTTCCATGTTTTGGTTATAGTGAATAGCACTGCAATGAACACACTGGTGCATGTATCTTTTCCAACAAAAATTTTGTCTGGATATATGCCTAAGAGTGGTATTGCTGGGTCATATGGTAGTTCTATATTTAGTTTTCTGAAG
This sequence comes from Phacochoerus africanus, assembly GCF_016906955.1. Lineage (NCBI taxonomy): Eukaryota > Metazoa > Chordata > Mammalia > Artiodactyla > Suidae > Phacochoerus > Phacochoerus africanus. The sequence goes on from NC_062546.1 coordinate 90,518,309, forward strand.
TATTTCCTTCCATACTGTTTTCCATAGTGGTTGTACCAATTTACATTCCCACCAACAGTGTAGAAGGGTTCCCTTTTCTCCACACCCTCTCCAATATTTGTTATTTGTTGACTTGTTAATCATGGCCACTCTAACTGGTGTAAGGTGGTACCTCATTGTAGTTTTGATTCACAATTCTCTAATTATTAGTGATGTTGAGCATTTTTTTTTCATGTGCCTGCTGGTCATCTGCATGTCTTCTTCAATGAAATGTCTATTTAGGACTTATGCCTATTTTTCAAGCAGGTTGTTTGGTTTATTTTTGTTGAGTTTCATGAGTTTATATATTTTGGAGATTAACCTTTGTTGGTTGTCATTTGCAAAAATTTTCTCCTATTCTGTGGGTTGTCTTTTCATTTTATTAATGGTTTCCTTTGCTGGGCAGAAGATTTTGAGTTTAATTAGGTCCCATTGTTTATTTGTGTCTTTATCATCTTTATTCTAGGGGGGGTATCAAACAAGATGTTGCTGTGATTTACATCAAAGAGCATTCTGCCTATGTTTTCCTTTACAAGTTTCATAGTGTCTGGTCTTATGTTTAGGTCTTTAATCCATTTTGAGTTTATCTTGGTGTGTGGTGTTAGACAATGTTCTAATGTCATTCTCTTACATGCAGTTGTCCAGTTTCCCAGCACCTTTTATGGAAGAAACTATCTTTCTTCCACTGTATTTTCTTGCCTTCTTTGTCATAGATTAATTGGTTGTAGGTGTTTTGGTTTATTTCTGGGCTTTCTATCTTGTTGCATTGATTATCTATATATTTCTGTTTTTGTGCTGGTACCACACTGTTTTGATGACTGTAGCTTTGTAGTAGAGTCTGAAGTCAGGGAGCCTGATTCCTCCAGATCCCTCTTTTTCTTTTCAATATTGCTTTGGCTATTCAATGTTTATTGTGTTTCTATAAAAATTTTAAAATATTTTGTACATGGGAGTCCCTGTTGTGGCTCGGTGGAAATGAATCTGACTAGTATCCAAAAGGATGAAAATTCGATCTCTGGCCCCACTCAGTGGATTAAGGATCCAGTGTTGTCATGAGCTGTGGTGTAGGTCACAGATGTGGCTTGGATCTGGCATTGCTGTGGCTGTGGTGTAGGCTGGCAGCTGCACCTCCAATTTGACCCCTGACATGGGAACCTCCATATGCTAAAAGACCAAAAATAAAATAAAATAAAATAAAATAAAATAAAATAAAATAAAAAAGTAAAATGTAAAATAAAATACTTTGTACAGCAAAGTGACCAGACATACATGTACATTCTTTTTCTTACATTATCCTCCATTATATTCCATCACAAGTGATTAGATACATAAAAAAATGACAGAACATTGTAAATTAATTATAATAAAATTTTCAAAAATATAATAATATTAATTCTAGGAAGTAAGAAAGTCAAGAGTTTGATTTTTGGTTTTATTTTATATTATTAAAAAAATATATTTTGGGAGTTCCCTTCATGGCTCAGCAGAAATGAATCTGACTAGCATTCATGAGGATGCAAGTTTAATCCCTGGCCTCTCTCCATGGGTTTAGAATCTGGCATTTCCATGAACTGTGGTGTAGGTCGCAGACATGGCTTGGATCCAGCATTGCTGTGGCTGTGGTGTAAGTTCGCAGCTATAGCTGTGATTCAACCCCTAGCCTGGGAACCTCCTTATGCCATGGATGCAGCTTAAAAAAGACAAAAAATTTGTTCTAGTTCTGTAAATAATGTCATTACTAATTTGATAGGGATTGCATTGAATCTGTAGATTGCCCTAGGTAGTATTGTCATTTTGACTACATTGATTCTTCCAATCCAAGACCATGGTATATTTTTCCGTTTATATGTGTCTTTGATTTCTTTCATCAGTGTCCTATCAGTGTCTTCAGAGTACATGTCTTTTGTCTCTTTAGGTAGGTTCGTTCCTAGGTATTTCATTCTTTTTGATGCAATGGTAAATGGGATTGTTTCCATAAATTCTCTTTCTGATCTTTCAGTATATAGAAATGCAATAAATTTCTGTGTATTAATTTTGTATCCTGCAAATTTACCAAATTCATTGATGAGCTCTAATAGTTTCCTGGTAATGTATATAGGATTTTCCAGGTGTAGAATCATGTCATCTGCAAATAGTGATAGTTTTACTTCTTTTCCAATCTGGATTCCTTCTTCTCTGATTGCAATGGCTAGGACTTCCAAGTCTATGTTGAATAACATTGGAGAAAGAGGACATCCTTGTCTTATTCCTGCTCTTGGTGGAAATGCTTTCAGTTTTTCACCATTGAGAATGATGTAAGCTGTGGGTTTCTCATAAATGGCTATTATTATATTGAGATGGTTCCCCTTATGCCCACTCTCTGGAGTTTTTTTTTTTTTTTTTTTTTTTAATCAGGAATGGATGTTGGATTTTGTCAAAATCTTTTTCTGCATCTGTTGATGGTTTTTATTTTTCAGTTTGTTGCTTTGCTGTATCACATATTGATTTGCAGATGTTGAAGAATCTGTGGATCTCTGGGATATATCATGCTTGATCATGGTGTATGAGCTTTTAAACGTATATTTATATGCAGTTTGCTAATATTTTGTTGAGGATTTTTGCATCATCTTTATGAGTGATAGTGGCCTATAATTTTCTTTTTTTTGTGGTATCTTTACCTGTTTTTTTTGGTATCAGGGTAATTGTGGATTCATAGAATGAGCTTGAGAGTGTTCATTCTCTTGAAATTTTCTGGAAAAATTTCAGAAGAAGAAGTGTTAACTTTTTTTTTTTTTTAATTTTCCCACTGTACAGCAAGGGAGTCAGGTTATCCTTACATGTATACATTACAATTACATTTTTCCCCCAGCCTTTCTTCTCTTGCAACATGAGTATCTAGACAAAGTTCTCAATGCTATTCAGCAGGATCTCCTTGTAAATCTATTCTAAGTTGTGTCTGATAAGCCCAAGCTCCCGATCCCTCCCACTCCCTCCCCCTCCCATCAGGCAGCCACAAGTCTCTTCTCCAAGTCCATGATTTTCTTTTCTGTGGAAAGTTTCATTTGCGCTGCATATTAGATTCCAGTTATAAGTGATATCATATGGTATTTGTCTTTGTCTTTCTGGCTCATTTCACTCAGGATGAGGTTCTCTAGCTCCATCCATGTTGCTGCAAATAGCATTATGTCATTCTTTTTTAAGGCTGAGTAGTATTCCATTGTGTATATATACCATGTCTATGTTGTTTATACATTCTAGAGAATAAGCCCTTGTCCATTGCATCCTTTGAAACTATTTTCTCCCATTCTGTAAGTTGTCTTTTTGTTTTCTTTTGGGTTTCCTTTGCTGTGCAAAAGCTTTTCAGTTTGATGAGGTCCCATGGGTTTATTTTTGCTCTCATTTCGATTGCTTTGGGAGACGACCTGAGAAAAATATTCATGAAGTTGATGTCAGAGAGTGTTTTGCCTATGTTTTCTTCTAGGAGTTTGATGGTTGTCTTGTCGTATATTAAAGTCTTTCAGCCATTTTGAGTTTATTTTGTGCATGGTGTGAGGGTGTGTTCTAGTTTCATTGCTTTGCATGCAGCTGTCCAGGTTTCCCAGCAATGCTTGCTGAATAGACTTTCTTTTTCCCATTTGATGTTCTTGCCTCCCTTGTCCAAGATTAATTGACCATAGGTGTCAGGGTTTATTTCTGGATTCTCTATTCTGTTCCATTGGTCTGTTTGTCTGTTTTGATACCAGTCCCACACTGTTTTGATGACTGTGGCTTTGTAGTATTTCTTGAAGTCTGGGAGAGTGATGCCTCCTGCTTGGTTTTTGTTTCTCAGGATTGCTTTGGCGGTTCTGGGTCTTTTGTGGTTCCATATAAATGTTTGGATTGTTTGTTCTAGTTCTGTGAAAAATGTCCTGGGGAATTTGATAGGGATTGCATTGAATCTGTAGATTGCTTTGGGTAGTATGGCCATTTTTACAATATTGATTTTCCCAATCCAGGAACATGGAATATCTTTCCATTTCTTTACATCTTCTTTGATTTCTTTGATTAAAGTTTTATAGTTCTCGACATATAGGTCCTTTACCTCCTTGGTCAGGTGTATTCTGAGGTATTTGATTTTGTGAGGTGCAATTTTAAAAGGTATTGTATTTTTGTATTCCTTTTCTAATATTTCATTGCTGGTATACAGAAATGCGACTGACTTCTGAATGTTAATCTTATATCCTGCTACTTTGCTGAATTTATGAATCAGTACAAGTAGTTTTGGGGTTGAGTCCTTAGGGTTTTCTATGTGTAGTATCATGTCATCTGCATACAGTGACAGTTCTATCTCTTCTCTTCCTATATGGATGGCTTTTATTTCTTTGGTTTGTCTAATTGCTGTGGCTAGGACTTCCAGAACTATGTTGAAGAGTAATGGTGAGAGTGGGCATTCCTGTCTTGTTCCAGATTTGAGTGAGAAGGCTTTCAGTTTTTCCCCATTGAGGATTATATTTGCTGTGGGTTTATCATAAATGGCTTTGAGTATGTTCAGGCATGTTCCCTCTATACCCACTTTGGCGAGGGTCTTGATCATGAATGGATTTTGGACTTTGTCAAATGCTTTTTCTGCGTCTATTGAGATGATCATATGATTTTTGACTGTTTTTTTGTTAATGTGGTGTATGATGCTGATTGATTTGCATATGTTGAACCATCCTTGTGAACCTGGGATGAACCCAACCTGGTCATGGTGTATAATTTTTTGGTATGTTGTTGGATTCGGGTTGCTTAAGATTTTGTTGAGAATTTTTGCATCTATATTCATCCATGATATTGGGCGATAGTTTTCTTTTTTGGTGGTAATCTCTGCCTGGTTTGGAATGAGGGTTGATGGTGGCATCATAGAATGTCTTTGGGAGTATTCCTTCTTCTTCAACCTTTTGGAAGAGTTTAAGGAGGATGGGCAACAATTCCTTCTTTATATGTTGAGAAATTCACCTGTGAAGCCATCTGTCCTGGACTTTTATTTGGAGGAGTGATTTTATGACCTCTTCAATTTTCATTTCTAGTGATGGGTCTGTTCAGTTGGTCTGTTTTCTACTTGATTCAGTTGTGGCAGGCTGTGAGATTCTAGAAAATTGTCCCTTTCTTCCAGATTGGTCAAACTTGTTGCCGTATAGTTGTTCATAGTATTCTCTTATGGTTTTTGGTATTTCTGCTGTATCCGTTGTGATTTCTCCTTTTTCATTTCTAATTTTGGGTATTTGGGTTCTTTCTCTCCTCTTTTGAGTGAGTCTGGCCAGGGGTTTGTCAATTTTGTTCACCTTTTCAAAGAACAGCTCTTGGTTTTATTAATTTTCTCTATTGTTTTTTGAGTCTCTATTTGATTGATTTCTTCTTTGATCTTTATAATTTCCTTCCTTCTCCTGACTTTAGGTCTTTTTTGTTCTTCTTTTGCTAATTCATTTAGGTGGAGGGTTAAGTTGTCCATTTGGGATCTTTCTTCTTTTTTGAGAAAGGCCTGTGTTGCTATAAATTTCCCTCTGAGCACTGCTTTCACAGCACCCCATAGATTTTGAGCGGTTGTGTCTTCATTATCATTTGTTTCAAGGTAGTTTTTAATTTCCTTCTTGATTTCCTCATTGACCCATTGGTTTTTAAGTAGCATGTTGTTTAGTCTCCATGTAGTAGGTTTTTTCTCTTTCCTTTTCCCATGGTTGATCTCTAATTTCATGGCATTGTGGTCAGAGAAGATACTTGAGATAATTTCTATGCTCCTAAATTTATTGAGATTCGCTTTGTGTCCCAAGATGTGGTCCATTCTTGAGAATGTTCCATGAGCATTTGAGAAGAATATGTATTCTGCTTTTTTTGGATGTAGGGTCCTGAAGAGATCAATGAAGTCTAACTTTTCTATTGTTTCCTTTAGGATCTCTGTTGCTTTATTTGTTTTCTGTCTAGAGGATCTGTCCATTGATGTGAGGGGGGTATTAAGGTCTCCTACTATGATTGTATTCTCATCAATATCTCCCTTTATGTCTGTTCATATTTGTTGTATGTATCTGGGTGCTCCTATATTTGGGGCATATATGTTGACGATAGTAACATCCTCTCCTTGGATGGATCCCTTAATCATTAAGGAGTGTCCTTCTTTGTCTTTCTTTATGTCTTTTGTTTTAAAGTCTATTTTGTCTGATATGAGCATTGCGACTCCTGCTTTTCTGTCATGTCTATTGGCATGAAATATTTTTCCCCACCCTTTCACTTTCAATCTATATGTATCCTTTGTCCTAAGGTGAGTTTCTTGTAGGCAGCATATTGAAGGTTTTTGCCTTTTTATCCACTCAGCCACTCTGTGTCTTTTGATTGGGGCATTCAGTCCATTGACATTTAAGGTGGTAATTGATAGATGATTATTTATTGCCAATTGAACCTCATGTTCCAGTTGATTCTATGGTTCTCCATTCTTCCTTTCTTTTTTTTTTTTTTTCCCTTGGATGGTCTCCTGTTATTATCTGCTTGAGTGTATTTTTTTTTCATTTTTTTGCAAATGCAATATTTGGGTTTGGCTTGTGGTTGCCCTGTTTTTTAAGTATGCTAACCCCTTCCCATAATTGTGAGTTTTAGCCTGATGGTCCTGTAAGTTCAAACACTTCATTACTATATTAAAATTAAGAAGAGAAACAAACAAACAAAAAGGGTTATTTACTTCCTAACATCCCTTGCCCACATTTTATGGTTTTGATGACTCTTTTTTATTTTTTTCTTTTTAATTTTATTTTGTTTGAGGCCTGTTCATGATTAAATCTGTATGCTGGCTTATTTGAGTGACTGCTCTCTGATTGTGGTTTCCTCAGTCCTAGTTCTTGCTCTTCTTCTTTTTTTTTTCTTTTCTTTTTTCTTCCCTTTCCTTCCTTTCTTTTTGGTTTAGAGAAGCCCTTTCAATATTTCCTTTAACCTGGGTTTTGTGTTGCAGTATTCTTTAAGTTTTTGTTTGTTGGAAAAAAAATTTATTTCCCCTTCTATTTTAAATGATATTCTTGCTGGATAGAGTATTCTAGGTTGCATATTTTTTCCTTTGAGCACTTTAAATATCTCTTGCCATTCCCTCCTGGCCTGTAGTGTTTCTGTAGAGAAGTCAGCTGATATTCTTATGGGGGTTCCCTTGTAGGTAACATTCTGCTTTTCTCTTGCTGCCTTTAGGGTCCCCTCTTTATCACTAACTTTTGCCATTTTTATTATGATGTGTCTTGGTGTGGGTCTATTTGGGTTTAGTTTGTTTGGGGCCCTCTGTGCTTCTTGTATCTTGAACCCAGCATCCTTTAGATTTGGGAAGTTTCCAGCGATAATTTCGTCAAATATATTTTCCATCCCCTTATCTTTTTCTACTCCTTCTGGAATTCCTATTATGCGTAGATTGGCCCGCTTTATATTATCCCATAGGTCTCTTATATTGCTTTCCAATTTTTTTGATTCGGTTTTCTGTCTGTTGACTGGATTGAGTGATTTCCATTAATCTATCTTCCCTATCACTGATTTGTTCTTCTGCATTATTCATTCTGGTTTTTACCGCCCTTAGTTCAGTTTGCATCTCTGCCAATGAATGTTCTAGTTTTTCTTGGCTCCTCCTTATATTTTCTAGTTGCTTTCTGAGGGTATCCGCATTACTGTTCATCTCTTCTCTTAATTCCTTCAGTATTTTCACTATTTCTCTTTTGAACTCCAGGTCTGTCAGACTGCAGAGATCTGTTTCATTATTGACTGTTTTAGGTGAGTTCTCCTGTTGGTTTGACTGGGGGTGGTTTCTCAGCTTCTTCATCTTGCTTGTTGTTTTCTTTCTCCTGAGGGAGTTGTACTCTCCGTTATCGGGCAGTGTTTGCCTTGTCACTGCCATGGAATATTTCCTGAGGGCTGGCATTGTTGGTCAATCTTTTTTGAGGCATTTGAGGATTTTCTGGAGTGTTGATGGGGCTAACAGTGTTTCTTTGAAGCAAAGGAGGACTTCCTGAGGGCAGACAGGACTGGGAGGTCCACACCACGATGGTAGCAGATTTCCCTTGGTCATGCAGAGCTTGCTCTGGTGTTTTTAGGCTGTGGGGTTCTTGCAGGGTGTTGGCGGTGTTGGGCATCTGTTCCTCAGGAGTGCAGCACCTCCTGGGGGCTGGAGCAGCTATCTGGGTCACTGAGAACCTAAGAGACTCTTCCCTAGGGCAGCCCAACTCAGAAGGATGGCCTGAGAATGTAGGCAGATCTTGTCACAGTCTGGCCAAGCTTGTTGCAGCTTTTCTGGGCTGCAGGGGCTCTTCTAGGGGGCTGGTGGTGCTGAGCAGCTATTCCAAGGGAGTGGGGTACCCCCTAGGGGCTTGGGCGGGTAGCAGGGCCACTGGAAACCCAAGAGGCTCCTCCCCAGGGCAGCCCGACTCAGAAAGACCCTCTGAGATCTTTTCCCAGCTTGGCCAGGCTTGTTGCAGCTTTTCTGGGCTGTAGGGGGTCCTGCCTGGAGCTGGTAGTCCTATGCAGCTGATCCACTAGGGCACCCCCTGGGGGCTTGGGTGGGTAGCAGGGCTGTTAGAAACCAAAGAGGCTCCTCCCCGGGGCAGCCCGACTCAGAAAAACTGACCGGGAATTAGGCAGATCTATTCACTGCCTGGCTAGGCTTGTTCTAGCTTTTCTGGGCTGCAGGCCTTTTCTCGGGGGCTGGTGGTGTTTGGTGCTGCTCTGGGGAAGTGTAGCCCCTCCAAAGTGCAAACAGTCCTGTGTGGTGGTAGGCTTCAGGCAATTGTTGAAGCCATCGGTCCTGGATGGCAGGCAGCCCCAGGTTCGGTGAGAGCGTAGGGGGTGGTGGGGGTGGGGGGAGGGGATGCACTGGGAACACAGCTTTCAGCTAGCTAGCGGGCCTGTAAGCTTGCTGTGGCATGGGGGGTATTCTATGGGGACCCACCCCTTCTTCTCTCCCCTCCCCAGCACGGGCGCAGACCAGGCTCTTTTCCCAGGTTCCCTCTGATGCTGCTTTCCACTTCCCTGCCCCTAGAGTATTGCTCCCTTCCTCTGTGACAGCTTTGTTTTCTAGTCTCCCAGGCAGTCTCTGCCCGGTCAAATGGTTTCTAGACCTCCCAAGCAGTTTCCGCTCTGCTCCGCCCCCCCAGCCTGGGGACTAACCTCTGGAGCCTAGGTCTCGGTGCCCAGCCCCCACCCAGGCATCCCCCGGCCCTTTCTCGGGGACCAACCTTTGGAGGTGAGGTCTCTGTGCCCAGCCCCCACCCAGGCGTCTCAATTTTTGGTGACTGTGCCCGTAGTTCAGATGGTCCGTTCGGTTCTTGATCAGCTTTTCCGTACTCCAACTTACTGCTACACTCTTCTCTGCATCTGGAGATTCCTCCGGTTCGTTTGATCTTTCTCCCGTGTAGGTGACTTTCCAGGGTGCTGGATCACTTTCTCCTCCGCAGCTCCCTTTCGGGAGCGCCCGTCCCGCTCGGATTCACCTTCTCTCACTCTCCTCTTTTCTCCCGTTCTGCCCCGTAATGTTAGGAACTTCTTGCCATTATTGGAGTTTAGGTTCTTCTGCCAGTGATTGGTTGCTGTTCTGTGCGCGTCATTTATTCTGTAGATGTGCTTTTTTTGTTGTGTTTGTGGGAGAGGGCGAGCATGTCCCCCTATTCCTCCGCCATCTTGTCCTCTCTCCAACGCTTTTCTTAATATTTGGTAGAACCCAGCTGTGAAGCCATCCAGTCCTGGACTTTTGTTTTTTGAAAGTTTTTAAATCACATTTTCAATTTCAGTACTTGTGATTGGTCTATTCATATTTTCTATCTCTTCCTGGTTCAGTCTTTGTAGGTTGTACCTTTGTAAGAATCTGCCCATTTCTTCTAGGTTGTCCATTTTTTTTTGGCATACAGTTGTTCAGAGTAGTCGCTCATGATCCTTTGTATTTCTGCCATGTCAGTTGTAGCTTCTCCCTTTTCACTTCTAATTTTATTGATTTGAAACCTCTCCCTTTTTTTCTTGATGAGATGGCTAACAGTTTATCAATTTTGTTAATCTTTTTGAAGAACCAACTTTTGGTTTCATTGATCTTCTCAATTGTTCTCTTTGTCTCTATGTTATTAACTTCTGCTCTAATCTTTATGATTTCTTTCCTTCTACAAATTTTGGGCTTTGTCTGTTCTTCCTACTCTAGATGTTTAAGGTGTAAGTTTAGGTTGTTTATTTGCATCTTTTCTTCTTCCCTGAGATAAGATTGCATGGCTATAAACTTCCCTCTCAGAACAGTTTTTGCTGTATCCTATAGGTTTTTGGATTGTTGTATCTTCATTGTCATTTGTCTCTATGTATGTTATAATTTCCTCTTTTATTTCTTCAATGATGCATTTGTTGTTTAGTAGCATATTTTTTAGCTTCCAAGAGTTCGTGTTTTTTGCTGTTTTTTTCTTTTTTCTTGTAGTTTATTTCTATACTAGCATTGTGATTGGAGAAAATTCTTGAAATAATTTCATTTTTCAAAAAATTTATCAAGGCTTTATCTGTAGCCCAAGATGTGATCTACCCTGAATGTTACATGTGCACTTGAAAAGAAAGTATATTCTGCTGCTTTGGGGTGAAAAGTTCTATAGATATCAGTTACGTCTGTTTGGTCTAGTGTATCATTTAAGGCCTGTGTTTTCTTACTGATTTTCTGTCTGGATGATCTGTCCATTGCTGCAAGTGGGATGTTAAAATAACACACTATTATTGTATTACTGTCAATTCCTCCTTTTATGGCTGTTAGTAGTTGCCTTATATATTTTATTACTCCTATGTTGGGTGCATAGATATTTAAATTTTTATTTATTCTTCTTTTATTGATCCTTTCATCATTATGTAATGTCCTTATCTCTTGTGACCTTTACTTTGAAATCTGTTTTGTCTGATATGAGTATTGTTACTCCTGCTTTCCTATGATGTCCATTTGCATGTAATATTTTATTCCATCCCCTCACTTTCAGTTTGCATGTATCCTTAGGTATGAAGTGTGTCTCCTGTAGACAGCATATATATGGATCTTGCTTTTTAATCCATTCAGCTAGTCTTTTTCTTTTAGTTGGAGCATTTATTCCATTTGCATTCAATGCAATTATATATAAGTATGTATTTGTTGTCATTTACTTAAAAAGTTTATTGGGGGGATTGCTATTTTGGGACTTTTTTCTTCCCTTCCTATTTTTGTTGTCTTTTCTTGGGATTTGCTGACCATGTTTAGTATTATGTTTGGCTTGGTTTTTCTTGCTTGCTAGTTTATATATCACATTTGTCAATGAGTGATTTCCTACCTTTCAATTATCTTTCCCTTTAATTTGAGTATCTTCATTTTTAATATTCCTGTTTCTACTTGTAGCTTTTCCTTTTCTGCTTAGATAAGTTCCTTTAGTAGCTGATGTAGAGCTGGTTTGGTTATGCTGAATTCTCTTAGCTTTGGTTTGTCTGTGAAGCTTTTGCTCTCTCCATCAAATCTGAATGAGAGCTTTGCTGGGTAGAGTATTATTGGCTCTAGTTTCCTCCTCTTTGTCACCTCAAATATATTTTTCCACTCCCTTCTGGCTTGTAGAGGTTCTTCTGAGAGATCAGCTGTTACCCTTATGTGAGTTCCCTTATATGTGACTTATTGCTTCTCCCTTGTGGCTCAATAATTTTTCTTTGAACTTAATTTCTGTTATTTTGATTAGTATGTTTCTTGCTGTATTACTTCTGGGGTTTATTTTGTATGGAATTCTCTGTGCTTCTTCCATGTTGTGAATGTTTCCTTTCCCATATTTGAGAAATTTTCAGTTATAATCCCTTCAAATATTTTCTCTGGCCCTTTTTCTCTCTCTTCCCTTCCTGGAAGCCCTGTTAAAAGAATGGTTGTATGTTTAATATTGTCCCAGATGCCTCTTAGATTCTCCTCATTTTTTCCATTTTTAAAATTCTTTTCAGTAACAGTGATTTCCACTACTCTGTCTTCCACCTCACTTATTCATTCTTCTGCCTCCATTAACCTGCTATTGTTTCCATATAGATTATTTTTCATTTCAGCTATTGCACTATTCATTTTGCTCTTCAAATCCCTTAGCTCTTTGTTAAAAATTTAAGTTCTTGATCTGTGTCTCCATTACTTTTCCAAGATCTTGGATCATCTTTACTACCATCACTCTTAATTCTTTTTCAGGTGAATTGCCTCTCTCCTCATCATTTAGTGGTTTTTGTGTGTTTCTTTGGTCTTGTTCCTTTGTCTGAAAGCTGCTTCGTTATCACCTCATAGTGTCTACATTTCTGTTTATCATCCCATTGACAGTTGGTATGTAGATGTTGAAACAGGTGCCCAGTCCTGGAGTTCTCAGGAGTGGTAGTGGTTTACAAGTACCTCTTTGCTGGGTGGGCTCTAGGAATTTCTCTATCTAGGTATAGGAACAGATGCTGCTGTTCTGATGGAAATCTCCTTGCTTGGTTCCTCCAGGGATTAGGGCAGGGGACTTCTTCCTGCTTGTTGCTCACAGGATATCTTTGTAGCTGAAGAATGTATTTCTGGCATTCCTTCTCCCTGCCTTGCTGCTGATAGGAGTGATCTCTGTAACCCTGCAGATTGTAATATGGGTTGATGGGCCTCCCTAGGTCTCTTGGTGTGGAAAGAATGCCACTGATGTGAGCCTTCACAGGGCCACCAGCAGGGGTCCTGTATCTTGTGCTTTTCACTGGTTGGGCAGATCACAGCTCCATCAGAGAGCAGGCACCGGCAACATCTCATGGGAATGGGTGCTGCCCTGCTGGCACAAACATCTGCAGATTCTCTGGGTGGAGCTGAGATGCTTGTGTTTGCCTGTGTTTTCCCTGTTCAAGCAGATTACTGCCTTTGCAGGAAATAGGCACTGCCACTAGCAGTTTTTCTGGTGCTGCTTTGCTGGTGCGAGTCTCTGTAGAGTCTCTGTGGGGAGTCAGGGTGCCTGTGTTTTCCCTGATTGGTAAAAAGCAGGCTCTGCTGGCCCTCTTGCAGGAACAAGTGGCACTTCTCTGGACAAAGCTGAGATGGCTGTGTTTTCCCTGCTGAAACAGGTCGTTGCTTTTGCAGGAAGTGGGCACTGCTACCAGCCAATTTTCTGGTGCTGCCCTGTTTGTCAGAGCCTTTGCAGATTCTCTGGGTGGAGCCAAAGCACCTGTGTTTTCCCTGATCTCTCAGGGGATGAGCGCTGCCACCATGGGCAGCTCTTCTGGCATGGGTTGGGCTCTACTAGCGCAGGGTCCCTGCCAGCAGTAACCAGGAAATCGTGTTATTCCCCCAGGTGGTTACTCCACTTGCTCTAAGAAGTCTGTACCCTAACAGCAAAGCTGCTTCCCAGCTGTTGCTAGGCAGCCACTTTGGACAAGTTGTTCCCAAGTTAAGGCAGTCAGTGTCCTGGAGCTTGAAAAAGTGGGCATATGAAACGAAGCTATAGTATTGAATCCCACCTCTTCCTTCCAGCACCCCCAAACAATGGCATCTAGTCTCTAAGCTCAACTGGGTTGCCTCTGCTTGGATGCTCTCCATTGTGGTCACCCTATACTCTAGTCCCTCCAGGCTGTTTCTGATGATCAACCCCATTTTTTCCCCACAGAGCTGGCCCCAGCTCCTTCTTTGGACGTGATCTCTAAAGCCAAAGTTTTAGTTCCCAACACCTGCTGGCACCCACCTGTGGTTGAACATTGTCCATAGCACTGACTGTTTGTGGAGGACTGTCTTCTTTTTAACTGCTTCAGATCATTTGTCTATAGTTCCTCCTCTGATTCTGGCTGATCTTGTCACTGGTGAGGGAACTTCCCAGGGCGCAGGAGCTATTCATCTTTCAGCTCCCTCCTGGGAGAGCAGGTCCAGTCTCATTTCCTTTAGCTTCTTTTTCTCTTGTTCTTTTTTTTCTTCTTTCTTGTGTCCTATCTGGTTTTGTAATGCTTTTTCTTTTTCTATCATAATCTTGAGGTCTTTTGCCATTTTTTTTCACAAATATTCTGTGTGAATAATTCCAGAAATAGTTATATTTTCAATGTATTTGTGGGAGTAGATGTGCCTTACGTCCTGCCACTCTTCCATCTTAGACCTCCTATTTCTGCTTTTTAATGAGTACAGCTTTGGCTACCAGGTTTAAAGCTGACACAACAGAAATGTTTGAATTTTATACCTTGAAAATATTTTCATAAAATTTATGTATTTTCACTGACATCATACATCCTATGATGGGGAAATAAACAGGAAAAATCCCTGAAAAGCAACTGTTTCTACTACTCATTTATCTTAATGTTCCTAAAATATTTTTAATGGAGAAACCCAATAAAGAATTGCAAACTCAGAAAAATGGTGCCTCTAGAATTAGGAGGTCACAAAATTAATCTTTTTTTAAACTTTTATTATAATTGATTTACAATGTTCTGTCATTTTCTGCTGTACAGGAAAGTGACCCAGCCATGTATATATATTCTTTTTCTCACATTTTCCTCCATCATGTTCCATCACAAGTGACTAGATACAGTTCCCTGTGCTATACAGCAGCATCTCATTGCTTATCCACTCCAAATGCAGTAGTTTACATCTACTAACCCCAAACTCCCAGTCCATCCCATCCCTTCTCCCTCCTTCTTGGCAACCACAAGTCTGTTCTTCATGTATATTAGTTTGTTTCTTTGCTGCACATATGTTCAGTTGTGTCATATATTAAATTCCAGATATAAGTGATAGTATATGGTATTTTCTTACTTACTTCACTTAGTATGAGAGTCTCTAGTCCATCCACATTACTACAAATGACATTATTTTGTTCTTTTTTATGGTTGAGTAGTGTTCCATTGTGTATGTATACCACATCTTCTTAATCCATTCACCCGCCAATGGACATTTGGGTTGTTTCCATGTCTTGGCTATTGTAAATAGTGCTGCCATTCTGGAGAGAGTGTAGAGAAAAAGGAACCCTCCTTCACTGTTGGTGGGAAAGTAAATTGGTACAAGCACTATGGAAAACAGAATGGAGGTACCTTAGAAAATTAAATACAGAATTACCATATGACCCAGCAGTTCCACTCCTGGGCATATATATGGACAAGACGTTCATTGAAAAAGATACGTTTCTTTTCAAGTTTCCGTGAGTTTGTTTCTGTTCAGTACTTCTGAAATAGGACTTGGAATACATTTATAACAAGTTTCTAGTTGATACAGTATTGCTGCCATGGGCTAACTTCTTGGACCCCAGATGCTGCTGGCTGGAGCATTTGTCCCTGGGGTTAACCTAGAACCAGACATGAAGTTTACTTAGCTTGGCCCTGGGTAGGATGAGAAAGAGATCTGTCAGCGTAATGTCCTGGGAAAGCATGAGTCCACAGAGTGATATAATTACATTTCTGCTGCACATTGAAAATGAGTCATTTTCTCACAAGAAGCAAAGGAATGATGTTGTCATTTCACTTGATCTTAGCCAAAAGGCCGAGAAACAATGATGTTGTCATTTCAATAAAGACTCCTTATCACAAGTATTATGTTATAATAGTATACTTACTTAAAAACTGAAGTGTGCTCCCTAGTTGATGTAATCCAAAGGCTTCATTTATATTTAAGGATATTCTCTGTAGGGCTCAAGTTTTTATTTAAGAAAACTCATACTAAAACTGGTGGTTGATTGATGGTGAGCTGGCTCAATTCTAAAGATTAAGCATCAGGAATTTGATACATTCTTGCAAAGAGATGCTAAGCACAGAATTCCTAGACCAAATAATCCGACATGTGAACCCATGAGGTTCTCAGAAGGGTATACCGAGAAGATTGAGTTTTAGTTTTCTGGGTGTTCTGGGCTTGGAAAATATTGCAAGCATAAGAGGAATCCAAACCTTGTGACAGACAGCTATTGTGGAGACTCTCAGGCAGACAGATTTGGTTTTAAATTCCAAATAGACTGTTTATTAGGTACAAGTCTTCTCTGAACCTCTGTTTCCTCTGATGCAAAATGAGGATTGATGTATAGAGATCAAGATGGTTGGGAACAGAGCAAACAAGGGATAACATGTTGACACACAAGAAGATCAGTACATTGTAGTGGTTACCATGAGCACAAGACAGGTGATTAATGTAAGGACCCAGGTCCAGGAGGGCCTGGGGCCTGGTGCTGGCCAAACACTACAAACTGGGAGGTCATACAAGTTCTGGGGTAGAGGATATGAACTGGTCATCCCTAAAGATTCCTTAGGAAAAACACAGCCTTGTAAAATTGCCTTTCTGCTATGCCACTCACATTTGTTCCTCATACTTCCTTACCTACTACACAATCTTAATAGGAATTAATAGCTCCACTATTTCCCTAGAAATAGACTTCTAGGATTCACTCAGACTGGGGGAAATATCCCCCTGGGCTTCTGTATGCCATATCATGATGTAAGCCCTTAGTGTGTCACTCTCTCTCCTGCAGACCAGCAACTAATTGATGGATAAGTTAAAAAAAAAAGACAGATGATATAATTGGTAGATAAGAGCATTGAAATAGCTATTATAACTGTGTTCTAAGTGATCAAAGTTATACATATAATAAATTTAATGTGGAGAAAATATAAGCCAAAAAGCAGATCTAAATGTAACTTCTAGGCCTTGAAAACATTACCAGAAAATTAAAATTCACTGGAAGAAATTAATAGAATGGAAATTAGATGCTATAGACAATGGTAGTAAAATTAAATACATTGTGAGGAAACTCTCCAAATGAAGAAGAAAGAAATACCTGACAAAATTTAACAATTTCTGTTTTCTGTAAAATATCATAAAGGTAGTTAATCTGGTTATAGCTGAAGTTGGAAGATGAAAAAAGAGGGACAGAAAAAATATTTGATGAAATAATGGATAAATTTTTCCCAATTTGATAAAATGTAAGAACAGAGTCAAGAAACTTAATGAACCTCAAATAACTAAAACCAATAAGGAAATGACCAAGGCACTTCATAATCAAATTTCAAATTTCTGAAAAACCTCTGAAAAGGGGAATTTTTTTTGTCTTTTGTCTTTTTAGGGCCATACCTGTAGCATATGGAGGTTCCCAGGCTAGGGGTCTAAACAGAGCTGTTGCTGCCAGTCTACACCACAGCCACAGCAATACCAGATCTGAGCCACATCTGCAACCTGTACCACAGCTCATGGAAATGCCAGATCCTTAACCTACTGAGTGAGGCCAGGGATCAAGCCTGCAATCTCCTGGTTCCTAGTTGGATTCGTTTCTGCTGCACCAAGATGGGAACTTCACAAAAAGGGAAAAATCTTAAAACATCAGGAGAAGAAAATATTCTTTGTGCACAGCTGAACAAAGATAGCAGCTTAACAGAAAAAAATTATCAAACACTTACTAAACATAATATAATAGACTTTAGAATAATAAACATTACCTGGGTGTGGGGGGGTTTATAATGATAATCATTTCAACAGCACAGCATAACACTCTCAAATGTGCACTCAATAATAGAATTTTAAAATAATTAAAGCAAAACTGACAAAATTAAATAACAAATACAGCCACAATTATAGTTTAAAAATTTAACAAGTTTTTCTCAATAATTATTTAAACAAATAGAAAATTGGTAATACTGATTTGAACAAAGTCATAAAGAAATTGGATCTAACTGATACTTACAAAACAGAGTCAAGAAACTTAATGAACCTCAAATAACTAAAACCAACTGATTACACCATAGATTCAAGTTCAAAATAAACTTTAGCCAAGGTAGAACATATTCTGTGCAGTAAAACAAGCCTCAGTGACTTTAAAATAATTTAAACCATAAAGAGTGTATGTCCTAATGTTTATAAAAGTCATTTAAAATTAATATGGAATTGTCTTAATATCCTCAGATATTTGGGAATTAAGCAGATCACTTCTTAATAACTCATGAATAATAAATGAAGAAATAAAAATGTAATTAGAAAACAATTTTGAACTTGATGAAAATGGAAAGCAGAAGATAACAAAATTGTGAGATAAAACTAACAGGAAATATACACCATTAAATGCTTATTAGAAAAGAAGACTTCTAAAATCAGTGACCTGTATTTTCACCTTAAGAAACTAGTAAAATAGAACAAATCAAATCTAAATAATCAAACCTAAGAACAAAAATTAATAAAAGAGAAGTCATAAAAAGCTACTGAGTAATCAGTGCAACCTGACTCTTTGAGGAAAAAAAAATGTTATAATAATAAATATCCAACAAGTCAGATCAGGGACAAAAGAGAGTAAAATATTTCAGAGAAAGATAAATGCCACATAATTTCATTTGTATTTGAAATCTAAAAAACAAAACAAATGAACAAATGTAACACAACAGAAACAGACCCATAGATGCAGAGAATAATTAGGTGATTGTCAGAAAGGGAGGGGTTAGGAAAGTAAAATTTGTAAGAGAAGTTAAACTGGATACACTCCAGTTATAAAATAAATGAATCATAAGGATAAAATGTAAAAATAGAAACAAATAAAACATTAGACTAGAAGAACAAAGAGAAAAGATTATGGGAAAAAATACATACTATAAATCTCAAGATGTTAAGCGATAATAAGATAGTAGTATAAACCACTGCCTGTCAAAATATTTGACAGCTTAGGAGTTTCCATCATGGCTCAGTGGTAATGAACCCAACTGGTATCCATGATGATACATGTTTGATCCCTGGCCTCACTGAGTGGGTTAAGGATCCTGCATTGCTTTGGCTGTGGTTTAGGCTGGCAGCTATAGCTCTGATTTGACCTCTAGCCTGGAAACTTCCATAAGCCATGGGTGTGACCTTACGAAGACAAAAAAAAAAAAATGACAACTTAAATAAAAAGGACTAATTTCCTGAAAGACCAAAAGCTATTATAAAATTACTGAAGAAGAGAAAGGAAATCTGCATAAATAAACTGCAGATTAAATCATTATCAATTATCAATATCATCATAATGATACCATTATATCATTATTATTATCAAAGTCATTAAAAATCATTCCACAATGTAAACTCTAGTCCCAGATGTGATGATCATCACCAGATGTAATGATTTTAAAAACTTGTTTGGAAGGCATAATACCAATCAGCAATAAAGATGAAGTCCTCAACAAAAAGGTTAACAAACTCAACCCAGACATGTGTATAAATGCACAATATATAATCACTGAAAAAGGCTTATCCCTGGAAGAAAAGAATTTTTTAACGTATAAAAAAATTGCCCAATCTGATACATTTAATTTTTGAAGTGTTAAATACTTATCAATAGAGGCTGAGAAAATGTTAAAGTTCAATATACATTCACTATGAAAATGTTTAGCAAACTAGAGACAGAAGTGAACATCTTTTACTTGCTAAGAGTGTTCAACAAAAACCTACATATAAAATCATACTTGATCTTGGAAGAATGATATTTTCTCTGAAAAATCAGTAAAGCTGCATTCTCTTCCCACTTCTATTTACTATTGTACTGGAGGGTCTAACCAATGTATTCAGGCAAGAAAAAAAAAAAAAAAAGAAAAGTCGCATTCTGTAAGCAAAGAAATATTTGTCTATTTTTTTGTAGACAATGTAACTGTGTTAGCAGAAAATAGAAAAGAATGTAGAAAATAGCTTCTAGAATAATAAGTGAATTTAGCAATGCCACACACTAACATCATATACAAAAATCAAATATACCTCTACATATTAATAATGAATTTAAATTTATTCCCAGGTATTTGATTTTGTGGGGTGCAATTTTAAAAGGTATTGTGTTTTTCTATTCCTTTTTTAAAATTTCATTGTGAATATACAGAAATGCAACTGATTTCTGAATGTTCATCTTATATCCTGCTATTTGCTGAATTTGCTGGTCAGTTCAAATGGTTTTTGGGTTGAGTCCTTAGGGTTTTCTATATATAGTATCATGTCATCTGCATACAGTGACAGTTTTATCTCTTCTCTTCCTATCTGGGCACCTTTTTATTTCTTTTGTTTGACATTAATCAAGGAAATTAAAGAAGATATAAAGAAATGGAAAGATATTCCTTGCTCCTAAACTGGAAAAATTAATATTATAAAAATGGCCATACTACCCAAAGCCATCTACAGATTCAATGCAATCCCTATCAAATTACCCATGACATTTTTCACAGAACTAGAGAAAACAATCTAAAAATTTATATGGAAATACAATATAATTTTTTTAAATAACAGCATTTTTAATTGAAGTTAAGGACTCAGGGATTAATAGGCCTCATCCAGAGGATAAAACACCCCTTCTCTTTCTTGGTTAACTATCTCCCAATGACAAATGATTTCCACAAGTTCTCTGGCTCCTGTGAATTGTCCTTTGAGGAAAGCCACCACACCATCTTGTGACAAAGGCTTCACCCAATGCACTGCCCAAGCAATTCTGAGAAACGATAACCAAGCAGGAAACATAACTCTCCCAGACCTCAAGCAATATTACAAAGCCACAGTCATTAAGACAGTGTGGTACTGGTACCAAAACAGACAGACAGACCAATGGAACAGAATAGAGAAATAAACCCAGACACCTATGGTCAATTAATCTTTGACAAAGGAGGCAAAAACACAAAATGGGAAAAAGGCAGTCTATTCAGTAAGAATTGCTGGTAAACCTGGACAACTATATGCAAATTAATGAAACTAGAACACACCCTCATACCATGCAGGAAAATAAACCCAAAATGGCTGAAAGACCTAAATATAAGACAAGATGCCATCAAACTCCTAGAAGAGAACATAGGCAAAACATTATCTGACATCAACCTTACAAATGTTTTCTCAGGTCAGACTCCCAAAGCAATAGAATAAAAGCAATAATAAACCAATGCAACCTAATCAAACTGACAAGTTTTGCACAGCAAAGGAAACCAAAAAGAAAACAAAAAGACAACTTACAGAATGGGAGAAAATAGTTTCAAATGATGCAACTGACAAGGGCTTAATCTATAAAATATACAAACAACTTATACAAATATACAAAAAACCAGCAACCCGGTGGAAAAAAGGGTAAAAGACCCAAATAGACATTTCTCCAAGGAAGATGTACAGATGGCCAACAAACACATGAAAAAAATGCTCAACATCCCTGATTATTAGAGAAATGCAAATTAAAACTACCACGAGATACCACCTCACACCAGTCAGAATGGACATCATTAATAAGTCTACAATAACAAGGGCTGGAGGGGCTGTGGAGAAAAGGGAACCCTCCTGTACTGTTGATGGGAATGTTAGCGGGTACAGCCACTATGCAGAACAGTATGGAGATACCTTAGAAAACTAGCCATAGAACTACCATATGACCTAGCAATCCCACTCTTGGACATACATCCAGACAATACTTTCCTTAAAAAATACACATGCACCTGCACATTCATTGCAGCACTATTCACAATAGCCAAGACATGGAAACAACCCAAATGTCCATTGACAAATGATTGGATTAGGAAGATGTGGCATATATATGTGGCATATATATGCATAATGCCATTTGCAGCAACATGGATGGAACTAGAGGCTCTCATACTGAGTGAAGTATGTCAGAAAGAGAAAGACAAATACCATATGACATCACTTATATCTGGAATCTAATATACAGCACAAAGGAAACTTTCCACAGAAAAGAAAATCATGGACTTGGAGAATAGACTTGAGGTTGTGGGGTGGGGTGGGGGGAAGTAGGATGGATTGGGAGCTTGGGGCTAAGGGATGCAAACTATTGCTCATGGAATGGATTAACAATGAAATCCTGCTGTGTAGCTCTAAGAACTATATCTAGATACTTAGGACAGAGCATGATAATAGGAGAAAAAATTTGTATGCATGTATGTGTAACTGGGTCCCCATGCTATACACTGGAAAAAAATGTGTTAGGAAAATAACAATAGAAAAAAAGAATTTAAATTTAAAAATCTTAACATTTGCAATAGCATAAAACCTATTAAGGAATTTAACCAACAAAACTCAGGCAAGATTTTACCCTGGAAATTATAAAACATAAATGAGATAAATTTAGCAATGACCTAAAAAAACGGAGGGTATACAAATTCATGATGGAGACAACTCAACTTGGTTTTATGTCAATTTTCTCCAAATTTTGCTTCATAAATTTAATACATCAAACAAAATTCCAGGGGTCATTTCTTTCCCAGAAATTGACAAGTTGATACTAAAATTTCTATGGAAGACAAAATGGCCTTTAATAGCCAGAGCAATTATGAAAAAAGAAAAACAGAAGTTCCCTGGTGGCCTAGCAGTTGAAGATCTGGCATTGTCATTGTGTGGCACAGATTAAGTCTGGTTTGGGAACTTCCATATGCTGTGGGTGCAAGTAAAACCAAAACCAAATTCAAAAAGAAAGAAAACAAAGTTGCAGGAACAACAACAACAACAACAACAAGGAAAATGTTGGAGGAATTAGACTGCCTGACTTCTTGACTTGCCATGAAGCTATAAGATTTAGGGACATATTGGTTATCAGAACAAAATTAAGTCCAGAAAGACTCTTACATACATGCTTAATTAGTTTTGGAGTGATTATGCTTTTCTGTATTATATGTAAATCTAATCTTATGCTAAAACTCATGTAACTATATGTGAGAAATAAAGTTCATTTTACTTTCCGTAAATTTAAAAATAAATTTTTGAATACTTTACAGAAAAAAAATGCAAATAGCCAATAGTCATATGAAAAAACCTTAAGAGAATTGTTCCTAGGGAGATTCACATTAATACCACAATCGATACAATGAAATTCCCATTTAACTGCTAAAGTTACAAGGACTAACAATACAAAGTGTAGCACAATTGTAGGAGGATGGTATGAAATATACAATTCCTTTGGGAAAATATTTCAGCAGTTTCTAGTAAAATGAAACATTGTTTTATCACAATATAGCAATTACATTCCTAGGCATATACTGAAAGGCACTGAAAACATACTTCCACACAAAGACTTGCATACAAGTATCCATAGAAGCTTTTTTCAAGACAGATAAAAATTGGGCCTGAATTCACCAAGTAAATGGAGAAACAAATTATTATTCATACAATAGAATACAACTCAGCAATAAAAATACTGGTTCTACTGATACAAGAGCATTAGTGAATCTCTGAAATATTATGATGTACAAAAGAAGACTGACACAAAAATTCACACATTGTTTTATTCCACTTATTTGAAACTGTAGAAAGGTAATTTGAATCTGCAGTTAGAAAGCATATCAGTAATTATCTGGAGACATAGCAGCTTGTCTGGGATGAGGTACAAAGAATTTTTTTACCTAATAGAAATATTTTGTATCTTAATGTTGGTGCTGGTTACGTGATGTATAAATCTGCCCAGATTTATTAAAAATACATTAAAATTGGGTCACTTTAATGTATGTAAACTAGTCTTCACAAATTCGATTTCAAAAAATGAAGGTGAGATAACTGCATTTTGCCTCAGACAAAACTGTAGAGATTTTACCTTCTGCTAACCTGCACTATAAGAATCACTGAAAATTGCTTTCAGAGTGAAGAGAAATGACTCCAGAGGAAAACCCAGATCTGAAGGAAAGAATATCAGACAATGCTTTAAAAAAAAAAAAAAAAAAAAAAAAACTTTGTAAGTATCTAGCTAGCATCAATCTTTTTTTTTTTTTTTTTTTTTTTTTTACTTTTTAGGGCTGTACTTGAGGCATATGGAGGTTCCCAGGTTAGGGGTTTATTAGGAGCTGTAGCTGCAGGCCTATGCCACAGACACAGGAATGCAGGATCTGAACCACTTCTGTGACCTGCACCACAGCTCACAGCCACACCAGATCCTTAACCCAGTGGGCAAGGCCAGGGATCAAACCTGCTTCCTTATGGATGCTAGTCAGATTCTTTAACCACTGAGCCATGATGGGAATTCCCTATCATCAATCTTTTATATATTTATCCATGTATCTTTCTATCATTTATCCATTATCTATCATCTATCCAGTCATCCATCTACTATCTATCCATCATCTGTCTATCATCTATCTACCTATCATTCCTGTGTCCCTGTCCATCCATTCACCACCTATTCATCCATCTACCTATCTTTTTTCTTTTCTGTGCATTCACCTTATTCTGTTTCACCCAAGAGCACCTTCTCCTAGCTTTGTTCATCTCTATTGCAACACTTATCTCCCTGTAGTATAATTGGACATTTGTATGTCTGATTAATTTGGCTTTATGCATCCCAAAGGAATAGATGACTTAGTTTTTCTTACCAATAATTTTGCAACAATTAGAATGGTTTCAAGCTGACTCAAAAAAAAGTTGTAAAAGAATGAGAAAAAATGATTTAATAAAAAAAGGAAATAAAAAATGAACTATTGATGCTGAGAAAAAGTTTCCTGTTTTTCACAAGAAAAAGTCATGAATAATCCAGAATTTAAAGTCTCAAGACTAATTGTAATATTTATGTATCACTGAAAGAAAAACAAAGTAATCATTCCTTTTTAAACTGGATACTCTAGTGGAAATAGGTAATACAAAGTAACTTCCACATTGAAAAACTAGTCATCTCTTTGATGTCCTTAGAAACCCTATACATATCACAACACACCTGATGTTGGACACATGCAGAGCAGTGAGTAGCCAGTGCTCTTGTTGAATGTGTAGTGGGTGGTAGGTGACTTCACAAGAGGGATCAGTTGAGCAGGACATCTGCAAATGTGAAGGAAGAGCAGGTCTGCATTAGTTGGTAGATCAGGTTGAACAGGGTATTTCAGTTGAAAAATGGAGGGCATTTCTTTTTCTTTCCTTTTCTACATTTTTTTTTTCTTTTTATGGCTGCAACTGCAGCATATGGAAGTTCCCAGGTTAGGGGTCAAATTGGAGCTAAGCTGTCAGCCTAAGCCACACCTACAGCAATGCCTGATCCAAGGCACATCTGCAACCTACACTGCAGCTCATGGCAATGCAAGATCCTTAACCCACTGTGAGAGGTCAGGGATTGAACCCGCATCCTCACAGGCACTATGTTTGTTCTTAACCTGCTGAGCCACAAGGGGAACTCCCAGCAGGGCATTTCTAGAGGACAAGGGAGACCAACTGAGAAGAAAGCTTTTATAGAGAAAGTATGGTGAAAAAAAGGAAAGCTATGTAGGGGTCAGATCAAGTATCATCTTGAAGGAAGTGGCCATGACTTTATTTGATCTTGTAGAGATGCTGTTGGAGCCTTTTTATTCATTTAGAGTAAATCACTGCACACATATCATTAGCAATATCTTAGTAACTTCTAGGTACCACTCACTTTGCTAGGCATTTTATACATACGCCATTGGGGAACTGTCGCAAGGACTCTAAAATGAGAGAAAATATTTTTTTTTTTAACTGATATTGCCCAAAGTCAAATAAGTAATGAAATACTTCTAGTTGAATTCTATGACTCTGCAAAACCATCCCGTTCTCCTACTCTATCTGATTACAAACAAGCCTTAGAGTTTCCAAGACCCTTGAGGCATCAGAAAATCTCCCCACCAGAATTCATCTCAAGATGCACAAGACAGAGCTTTACACTCCTGTCTATTTCTAATTACATTTAGATTCATCATTATGATGTTTACTTCACTGGGTGCTATCCTCATCCCCTAGCAATATCCATGCCTAACAGAAGCGAGAACCTAATGGTCTATGACAACTCTGAGGGGAAAAAAAAAGTCAATGCCTACATGGACACCGATACTTCAGAGAGTTTTGTTTCTTAAACTGCTTGAAATTTCTCGGAGTTCCTGTTGTGGCACAGTGGTTAACGAATCTGACTAGGAACCATGAGGTTGTGGGTTTGATCCCTGGCCTTGGTCAGTGGGTTAAGGATCCTGTGTTGCATGAGCTGTGGTGTAGGTTGCAGACACAGCTTGGATCCCAAGTTGCTGTTGCTCTGGCATAGGCCAGAACCTACGGTTCTGATTAGACCCCTAGCCTGGGAACCTCCATATGCCACAGGAGCAGCATTAAAAAGACAAAAAACAAAAACAAACAAAAAAAACTGCTTGAAATTTCCCAAGAAATATGTTTTTTTATAGATCTGGTGCCTCTCACAGCTCCTGCCTTGTCACACTATATAGAAAGATGGAGCTGTGTTTGAAGGAGAATTGTAAGGTTATAAGGTTTGCAGATTATTTTTTGCACATGATTTCATGGAATTTTTTAAGTCCCTAACAACCCACATTACAAAATGAATGAGGATGTACATTCCTCACCCCATGTGGTTTCTCTCTATTTAGCAGGATTATTTCCTGGTCTCACAGACACAAATCACTTTTTAATGATCTTTCCCATTCTGACACTTGATCTCCTAAAGAGCTGTTGGGTGTATTCAGTGATATGTAATGAACAAGAGCTGTACAAAATATCAAGTGAGGGAGAGAATGAGCCATGACTCTGGCTCAGGCACCATTCAAATATCTTAAGACCTAATATTCTACTTTCACACAGATCCTTTGAAGTTGCTTTTGTGTGATTTGGAGAACAAGAAGGCTCCCTGCTCACTGACTAGAAAGGTTCTGTCAGCTTTGTGGTCCTTCAAATCCTCAGAGGACAGACTCTGTTAGTGAATTAAATTGATCAGACACAGTGGGCTAAATTTCCCTTGGAGAATTGTTCTGAGGCCAGCTTATCGAGACAAATACCATCACCAAATTTTGTCTGCCCCCTGACAGAAGAAGGGGTACAAAAATAATTATCTTGGTAGGTGGTCCTTAGGTCTCCCTGAAATAAGACGTTCTTACCCTGGGAAGGCTTTGTTGTTGTTGTTCTTTCCTTTTTTACGCTGCACCTGTGGCATATGGAAGTTCCCAGGCTAGGGGTCCAATCAGAGCTGCAGCTGCTAGCCTACACAACAGCCTGAGCAACACAGGATCCTGGCTGCATCTGTGACCTACACTGTAGCTTGTGGCAATGCTGGATCCTTAACCCACTGAGCGAGGCCAGGGATCAAACCCATATCCTCATGGATACTAGTTGGGTTTGTAACCTGCTGAGCCACAAGGGGAACTCCTGTTTTTGTGTTTTGTTTTCTTTCTGTTTTTGTTTTTGCTTTTTAGCATTCTTCTCTGATGTGACCTCTAGCATTCACTTTTCCCAAACAATGTATTACCACTTCAGAAACACGTATTCAATGTTCATTCATGTCTCTTTATCACCGGCCATTGTAAATATGAACTAATATGAAACATGTTTCTGTTTCCTATGACAGAACTAGTGAGGTTTTCCAACAAAATACAAGTGACACCTTCATGGTCCCTTATAGACTGAACTCATGGAGACATTTCCTCCTCAAATCCAGCAGGCACTCTAACATGTCTTCAGTGTTTGGGGGACACCTCAATTTATAACAACCATTGTAGGGCCTAAAGGCCACAAGTTCTTTGAAAATAGTTTAGAGATTTTTGGTTGTATTTTTGTATGTGTATGTATGTAGAAAATCCTGTTTTCTCATCTAAATGCTCAATTTTTTGAATACACAAATCTGACCCCATAGATCTTATTTATCATTGTATCCAGATGATGTTATAGTCTTTGTTCTTTCTAAATTTACTTTTAAACATACCGTATCTTCATCTTTTTTACTACGTTCTAGACAAAACTACTTCGCTCATCTTCCAACTCACCAACTCTTCATCCATTCGGCTCAATATTCAGTATGTTAAGTTTTTTTAAATCTTAATTTTGGAAACATATACTCAAATTCTAATGACTTATTCCACAATTTATAAACCATATGCTGCATTCTCTGCATGTCTCTGAATATGTAAATCCTTCAGGCATGCAATATCCTTTTCTACTGATTTTGGCTCCTTTCATATTGTTGGTTGAATTTCAAGTCTTAGTGAGTTTTACTGTTCTGTTTTGGAAAATGCCTGAATAACTGCCTGTGTCATGTATTAAACATGCCAGCTGAGGTAGGCAGGGTACTTGCTGTAGGACATAGAAGGTTTTCCTCTGGGTGTTAGAACACCTTTCTTTCCTGCTGCCTTGAGAAAGTAGCACAGGGCCCAGCTACTCACAGCTTTGACCTGAGGGTAAAAGCCCCTGCAGACAGCTCCTTCATGGGGGCAGATAAGCATGAAGGTTTATCTTCTCTGAGTACAGTCCCCATGACTGCTTCTATCTGATGATAAGAAGTTCCCTAGGACTTCTCTTTATTGTGTTTCAGGCTGTGCTGTTACCTGGATTTATCTCTTTCTGCTTTCCAAATTTGGAAATTATTTAACATGTATAGTCTGCTAATTGCACTGTTCCATTTTTTCCAACAGAGTGTTTATTCAGTAATGATTTGCTGTGCATGTAATTGCATGAATCAAAGGGACAAAGGCCCTGCTCTTATGGATCAGTTTGGAGAGTAAGACAATTACAAAAAATTATATTGAGTCCAATGACAAAGGTTAAGTGCCTCCAAATTTATAAAAGAAAGAAAGGGAGGAAGAAATAAGGGAAAGAAGGAGGGAGGAAGGAGAAAAGGAAGAGAGGAAAGAAGGAAGGGAGAAAGGAGAGAGGGAAAGAAAGAGACTAGAAGGAGAGAGAACAGGGGGAGTGATAAAGAATAATGGGAAAACATTTCACACTGTGTTTAGAGTGGACTGTCTCTGAGTGAGAAGGGAAGGAAGGGGCAGGACACAACCATTAAAAGACTTGCGCAACCAATAAGAACAGGATATGACAAAATCTGGTTAGAACCAACTAGGTCCAACATGGCGGATGATTTGACTTGACCTTGAGCCTCATTATCCACTGTAATACAGTGGCAGCTAAATGACACATGACAGGCATCGATTGAAGGCCAAAAAAGTGGGTGGTGCCCCAATTCCTGGAAATTCCTGCCTCTTCCCCAAAATAGTTGGAATAATATGAAATTACCCAGCCCATAAAAACTCACCACCCTCACACCTCAGGCTGCTCACATCCTTTGAGATGGACCACTCTCTATCTACAGAGTGTTTTTCCCTAAATAAACCTGCTTTCACTTTACTACATCTTCATCTTGAATTCTTTCCTGCATGAAATCAAGCGCCCTTACTTGGCAGCCCATCACAGGGACTCACCTGAGCCCCCAGACAAGACTATTCTCTTGTGCCCCTTTGTCCTACAACATGAGGATCTGCAGTTTGAACAGCCATGGGGTGAAATGAAGGAAGTCTGGGAACATGTGGGAGAAGATAATCAACAAGTACAAAACTCAGATGGAGGCTATGCTGGGCAGGGATAAATGGTGGGGGGATTGGAAATTCAGGGCAGGTGGACATTTATGAGAAACTGGGAAAAAAATAGTGAGTTAGTTTGAATAGGTAGTTTTAGAATCAAACACCTCATGGATGTTTTTGTTTGTTTGTTTGTTTTGTCATTTCAATTATGTTGTCATTACATTAGTGTATGGAAGCTCAGTATTTCTTCAGTAAAGGGGCTTAATTCTTTTCAACATCATTTCCCATTGATAGTGTCCTCTTATGACAATTATTAATATTATAAGGAATTAATGCTTTATAGAACCATATTTCCTGAGAGTTTTGCAATAGGAATAGTTTCTGCTATATAGTAGTGATATTATGATTTTGACTCAGAGGCCAGATCTGCATTGCCCAACTTCTAATCAAAATGTTTTCCTATAATTTCAAATCTTGACCCAATTGCATGTATTAAATGTTGCCCCATTTCCCACAGGGTGCAAATAATAACATATAGTGTCAGTTTATAATTTAAGAGACAGAAAAGTATTAAGTTTTTTTTGAGACTCCCTCTATAGTCATTGTCATCCATGTAACTTAAAGGCCAATCAGATATGTATACATACCAGGACCTTATGTGGATTTTGATCCTGGTTATGTGGATATTGTATACCCAAATTTGTTTACTGTATATTATTTATTCTGCATTGAATTTAGTCAGAGATAAAAATTATCTATTACTGCAATTGTCACTTTTTCCCTCCACTATGTATTTTTAAAATTTAGTATATTTTAAGTACCCGTAATTTTCATAGTAATAAATTTATATAAAACCAATGAAATTTAGAAAAAAATAAGAAATGTGCATTGTTGTTTAAATATTCTTATCATGTACTAGAACACTTGTTGTTCATGGTTGTACATAGTTTTCCTTTCATGATGATTTCATACCCACGAAATAGGTATCCATCCCATTTTTTAAATATAACAAAGTTAAAAATTGGTGCTGTCATGCATAGAGAAATGTAGTAGGGAGATAACAGAATCAAACTTCAAACACACTTTCTAATGCCACGATCTATAATAAATTACTTTCTTTAACCATTGTTTATATTTAAAAAATGCAAAAATTCACACTGGAGTCCTTACCCTCAATAAGCATATTGTGTAAAATAAGCTTAATGTATAGGATTGCATCTGTAATGGTAGCAGTGACAATTTAAGATGCTTCTCTATGATCATGACATTGTAACTTTTATTTTCCATAGTCATATATTTATTTATTTATTCGTTCATTTATTTTTGCTTTTTAGGGGTGCACCTGTGGCATATGGAAGTTCCTAGGCTAGGGGTTGAATCAGAGCTACAGCTGCTGGCCTATGCCACAGCCACAGAAACGCAGGATCCGAGACATATCTGTGACCTACACCCCAGCTCACGGCTTAATCCACTGAGCGAGGCCAGGGATTGAACCCATATCCTCATGGTTGCTAGTCAGATTCATTTCCACTGAGCTATGACAGGAACTCCCCATGGCCCTAAATTTAAAGATAAGGAAACAAAAGCTCTGATGGAATAAATGGTTTGCTAATGTCCCCCAGCTGCAGAAAGGCAACACTAAAGCTCAAATTCAGCCTCTGGATCCCAGACCATTTTCCGTGGAGCTTCCGCTGCTCTGTTTAACCTCTACCTGTGCCCTTTAGATGATAAGCTTGGTGAAGCTTTCTCTCTGGGGTGAATGAATTACCCCTTGCTAGATATAAACCCAAGGTCTTTAAGAAATGAACACAGTCATGATTTCTGAAGATATATGTTGAGCTCACTTATCCTGCCTGATCAGTGTAGGCATACAGTGGATAGAGTGGGGAAGGGAAATATGTAAGAGGAAAAGAAAATAGTATTATGCAAAGTGAATCCAGAAGGCGGTGACAAGTTCTGCATGATTTAAGGGCAGAGAGGAAAAGATTGGTCTTATTTTCTTGAAGATGAACCCTTGGTCTATCCTCATTTCAAAAGAGAACAACATATCTCAGAAAATGAATGTATTTTCAGATTTTAATGTCATCGCCATGGAAGTCGCTGGAAGGTGTTGTTATGACCTTCCCCCACACTGGAGGATTTCATGATGTATGTTCTGGTGATGAAAATTCAGAAGATCCGGGGAGCTGATGAAATATAGCTAAGTGATTCAGAGAGTAAATGTTAGGTTCAGTGCCTGATTGCCTCGTATTTTAAATATTTCAATGCTCCCTGCCTGACTGGACGGAAGCAAAGTACTTACTATTTACCAACTTCAGCCACAAAAACACCTTAATAACATCGTTCAAAATCTGTACTGTCCTCTTTAGAGTAATGGGCTTTTGATGATAGTAATCAAAGAATGCTGCCTTTGAAGACTGGAGCCATAGCTGTGCTGAGAAATGATGACTGTTAAGGACATTTCTTTTCAGTAATTGTGTGCTTTGCTAGGTCCCTTCCTCTGATTTAAGCTGGGTGACGGTGGGCTTGGAGGGAGCAGGGTTGGTTATTTTCCCCCTAATGGAGTGGAAATTAACATTAGGGAGGCAGATATTGGTGCCAGAGGTAAACATTTGATTTGTAAAAATAAAATGAACTCTGAGAAAAAAACAATAGGAAAGATTAGAGATTAAAAAAAAAAAAAAGGTGGGATGCATGGTAAAGTAAGCTTAGATCCTGAGACCTGAGCTTAATTTAGCAAAGAGGATTTAGATGGAGCTCTGGGGAGAGTGTGATGGGTGGGGAAATACACATAACACACAGGCAGGGGATAGGATCCTTCTATTCATCTTGCCTTGAATGAAGAAGGGAGAGCAGTTGCAGGAGACAGAAGTAGGGACATTTAAACACAAAAATTTTCCTGTTCTCTATGTAATGAGTCATTTTCAGTTCTCTATGTTAAGTACCCTGACAGTTAAGCAGCAACACAGAAATGGAACAGTGAGAATGGCAAAGAAACTCTTAGGCATTCTGGCTCTATGAGGCACTAGACTTTTCCCCATAGTAAGAATTGCCCAGGAGACACGTAAAATACAAATGAGAAGCTTGGTAACTAGGAAGACGTTTGGTAACTTGGGAAAAGTTTTGAACTGGGAGTCTGGGCTTTGATCTTATCTTTGCCACTTAACAATTGCTGTAATTTTTGTCATTATTTGAGATGTTGTTTCCTACCTGGTAGCTGTCACATACTTATAGTTACATCTGTGTAACATCTATAGATGACATTATGTATCCAGAGTATTATTTAATCCTGGTAAAAGTCCATGAGGTATTATTCTGCTTTTATACTCACTTTAGAGATTACAAAACTATGCCTAAAGAGTTTCACTACCTTTTCACAAAGTCACATTCCAAAATCTTGTGGAGCTAAGACTATAAAAGAGACTAACCTCATTAGAAGTGCATGGGAGTGAAGGGGCCAGCCACTGTTTTCTCCTGTCGACATTTGTAAGCACACTTGGTTAGGGATCTATTTGTGTAAAACCTGCAAAATAAATGGAATTATTTCATGTTTGTTTCCTTCATGAGAAAATGAAAGATTTTTTAAAAACTTTACCTGAGAATCATAAGCCAGAATGGATTGGAGAATCTACACATATATCTATCACCACCAATTATACTGTTTGTATAAATTGTTTACTGTTTTCCTCAACCATTAAATCAAAAAACTTCATACTATTTGCAAGTAATTTTTTTTTAGACTCTTAGATTTCACTACATTTTTGCAATCCTTTCACAATCACCTCTCTTTTCTATCCACCAAAGTAGAGAAGCTTCTGAAATAAACTACTTGTTATGTGTTCCTTTGTACATTCCCTGCTGCAGGTGGTTAATGCTTTTGGAAATGATCAAACACTGAGATTTGGGGTCAGGATGTTATTTCTAAATGGGAAGAATCACTTCTGTCAAATATGGCGCAACACCAACCATGTTAGTTAGTCTAAGAAGAGTGCTTTTTGATGACTGAGTCCAAATAACACAACTAAAAAAAAAAAATGACCTCCAGTAACAAAAAGATATCTTGACCAGGTTCACACAATAGCTTAATTTCATAGGGGGAGTGGAAATCATGTCCTGGGCCTTGATTTTCTGGGCTTCTCTTGACCTTTAACACTCTTTTAAGTTGCATACAAGATATTCCTGAGACTAGGAGTCTTTCACCAGAAAGCGCTAAAGCCACTGTGGAGTCTGGTTGGATGAAAACATAGAAAGAACTTCTCTTCAGTTATTTTCACATCAGAGAAGCTGAACTGGGGAATGCCCTGCATTCATTGCAGATGTCAGTGGTTGGTCATAATCTCTCCATGTGTCACAGTGTAATCTCATCATTCTTTTCATTAAGACTTTCCAGCAGCCACCCCTCATTCACCTGGACTGCCCCCCTTGGTTGCCAAATCACAGAGCAGAATGCATTCCCAACACCTTAGACAAAGGAGATTTGGAAACCGCCTCTATTGCTTATGGTTCTATGACCTCCTGAAAGTCACTACCTGGGAGTTTCTTCTCAGTGTACAAAACAAAGATCACATGGTTCCCACGTCCACTAGAAATGCTTTCCAAAATTTGCCATGCAGCAGATAACCTGGAGAGTTAATTTATATCACAATGGCCCAGGCTTAGTTATGTACAAGTTTCCCAGCTGACTCTGGTGTAAACCTGTTTGAAAACCATTGTTCTGGAGTAAAATATGATACAGGGATAGCATTATTGCTATATGGCACAAAATGAGATCTAATTTATTACAACCACTTTCTCTTATGTTAGATTATTTTAAGCACCATTTTAATTTTAAATGTCTGTAATTCTATAAGAATGATGTTTTAGCAATATATAAAAAGATTAACTGAAAGGAATTCTCATTTTTACACAAACGAAATTAATAAGGCTATAAAATTGTTAAACATAGGAAGAGTAAATATGCATTTTAATGGGTTTTAACTACCCATAGATAATACCTACTTAATACCAATATAGAACAGTAGAGGTGCTACTCTGGGAATAGTAGAGTTCTATAATCCCATGTCAGTAACTTGGCTCAGTAATAAAAGTAAAGTAAATACTTTTGCCTACTTTAAGTATCTTGTGAAACGTGCCTAAAATCACATCTTCAAGACAGATGTTAATTTTTTCTAATTGATGGTTTGCAAGGCTCTGATTTGTGCAAGGCCTTCCATCACAGCAGCTGAGTGAAATGTAAGTAATTGCTTAATAAACCAAACCTATGTTTTGTTCAAATATCCATGAAAGTAAAATTCATGAAACTCCAAAGAGAATAAGACAATCTTTCCTCTGGAACCCTCCATCCCTACCACCTACATCTTTAGCTATGTGACGTCATATCTGATCTCTTTGTTTGGAATAAGTTACAGTGCCATTGTGATTTCAGACATCTGGGCACCAAGCAGTTATATACAATAATTAATTGTAAGATCATGACACTCTGCCATGGTGTAGCCTACTTAGGAATAGGATGGGAGATGTGACTTTGCAAACAAAACTCATAGCTTAAGCTATTATAGATGTTTGTGGCACCAAATACACTAATGGAAAACAAGACTCAAAAGACATAATTAAACACCTATAATGTATTAGGTGTTATCTTAGGCATTTTACTTATTGATACTTCATCTCAATCTGAAAACTTCATAAGGATGTATGCTTCTATTTAGAATTCCTCCATAGAATGATTCTGAGGAACTTAATGATCGTCTAATAAGACACATTACAAATGATGTGCTGCTTTTTCCAGTCAGTCAGTTCCCATGTTCTACAATGAAATTCGTTCCCTGACCCTAACAGCACAGTTGGGTACTTTGCTTCAAACTGACCTGCAGTATTGACCCTCTTGTACTCTTGATATTTGCTGTCTTTCATGGGGCCAATTTTTGATATGATGCACTGAAACTTCTGTGCCAATTCTGTTCCACTCTGGTTGGCTAGAAGAACCTTGCCTGGTTCCTCCAGGTGACAGATCAAATCATTTATCTATTTGCAAACTGAGCAAAAACAATGCTTTTGAATGCAAAGTTCTATGATTGTCCAGATAGTTGTTATCTTATAAATCGACCATCTTTAGAGTCTCCAAAACACTCTAGGAAGCACAAGATCTGCTGGAATGAAGCTTCCCTATGTGGGACAATTATTTTAAGGTTACATTTAAGTTCCCTCTATGGTCCAAACTGCAACATTCTGAATTACTAAGCTGTGTAATAAGTCTTCATACTGCCTGGTAAATCCAGTGACAATACAGGCATAAAAACAGAATGCTGATTCCACTGATGCTCCTAACCCACTTATTTAGACATTATCATTGAAAGACAGAGAGTTCTCATTTAACCAAGTTATACTGACACAACTAGCAGAATTTAGGGCACTAACATTTTTTGCTTTCCCTCCTGAGTTGTTATGGACTGATTCTCTGAATGCGTCATATATGCAATGGCTTTATCCCTCTTCTACTGTTGAAATGGAAGCCTTTATTTCTTGCCAGGGAAATTTGACCATTCTCTCCCTAGACTTCTAATGTTGTAACACACTCTAGTTCCCTCTCCATGTCAAAAAAAAAAAAAAAAGAAAAAAGAAAAAAAAAGAAAAATCGTGTCACCTGCCTAAAAGCTCAAAGTTAATATAATAGGATCTGAGATGAGGGTATGTTAGAAAACCAGGAGGATTCTAACAAGAGGAACAAGAGATAGTCAGCAGCTTCAATGAACTCTCATTAGGTGGGTGCCTCTAATGGATGTGTCATGTGTGCCCCTAAACATATCTGTGTGCACTAGCACCATCTATTTAAAGAGTTCACGACTAGGAAAGGAGGTTCTGGATTGTATTAACATTTTGACTTTTTTCTCTTGTCACTGAGGTGTAGCAATATCAAACACTTAGAGGAGAAAACTCAATCTTGAAAACAAAACTCTATACACATGTATAAAATCAGAGATTATTAAATCTATGTTTTCTGGGCCTCGATCTTGAAAACAAAACTCTATACATATGTATAAAATCAAAGATTGTTAAATCTATGTTTGTATTCTCAGCTAATATTCTTTCTAGGATTTTTAAAATCAAACTAGCATCAATGTTTATGCTAATTACATCATTTTTAATAATCTCATGAGCAAACTCTGACTTTCTTCAAGGAGTTTGCTCCTTAGGCAAAAGGAAGTCTGAGTCCATGTTTACTGGATGTTTGCCCTTTGAAGAGAGGGCTAACGAAGATCTTTCTTGAAGTGCACTGCTCCCTCTTACTGAAGCACAGCTCTTTGTTTTTCTGTTTGTCTTTCTCATTTGGGAGTTTTTGACCACAATTCTTTTTTTCTATCAGGTGTCCCTTCCTACGGTTCTGCCTCTTCCAGATCTCTTTGCCTTTTCAGCTCAGACCTGGGCTGCCCAGGCATCTGGTACCTTTAGGTTGTATTGTGTTTGCCCCAAATCCAGTGAAACCAATGCCAACACATCCCTTACTAGAAAGTATTATTAGTATGCCTATTTGCCAAGTTTGAAGCAGCAAAGTTACCAGGATCTAATTGTCCCTAATTTCACTCTGTATGGCTCTTTGTTGCACTTGCTGATTCAAAAATCAAAGATACTAAATACATTTTCAAAAATGCAAATTTTATAATTACTTTGATAACTTTTAAAAAAGTTTTGTTCCATTGAATGGGTTTATTCAAAGCTGTAATTCTCTGTGGTCCATACTAGCTTTCTTGAAGAAGTAGTTGTAATTTTATTTTCCAAAGTATTTGTAATTTTATTCTCCAAAGTAAAGTGAGGATTTTAAAACAGCAAAATAAAATAATTTAACTTCTCACTCTTATAGCCAGGAAATGAAATTATATCAGAGAAAAGGTTAGTACTCAGAGCATTAAGAACAACAAAACAATAAAGAAAAGACAACCAAACATCTAGAAAAATGGGCAATGAATAGAAACAGGCATATTGCAAAGATATAAAAACCTGCAATACTGCATTGAATAAGATTTTCTAAGTTACTATCAATTGGAGAAATCAGATTAAACAATTCCACTTTTCACATATTGGAATGCATACATCAAAATATTAGATATCAAGTCTTGGTAAGCCTGTTGGGAAATTAAAACTTGTATACACTGTTGCAAGAGAATAAATTGGCATGGGGAAATGCAATGGTAGTTTGAAATTGCTATAAAAAAGTACAAATACCACATGATCAAGTGATTCTCTGTGACATCTTCCTTAGAAAAGTAGTTACACACACATACAACAAGGTCTGAAAGAGGATATCTAATGCAGTAAAGAAAAAAAAAATGATAATTTCTAGTTATATTTCAGAATATTGCATAGTATTTTATAAGGTTGAAAGTGACAGAAATATATTGTTGAATAAAGGAAGCATATGAAAAATGATATATACTGTGCAATAGAGTTTATATAATTATTACATATTATATGTGTGTACATGCATTATAAAGTGTCAAGAGGGCCAACACTGAGCTAATAGCACTAATGTCTTAGGGAGGTAGAGGGGAGAAGAAGGGGGGTATTGTTTGAGGGCTGTTGTAAAAAGAAACTTTTGCCTTTCTGTAACATTTTAAATTTTAGTAAAAGGAAAACATCATGAGTTTTCTATATAATTAAAAATTAATAATGATTTTTATTAAAAAATAAAGGAAATTGAGATGTACTATAAAGCAGAGTTTGTACATAATTAGCAGCATGCTTGGAGGCTGTGTGGACCTTGTTCCTGTTGTTAATTTGCAATTTTAGGGCTTTACTCATCTCAGGCACTACTGAGCACACTGTCAAAATGCAGAAGGCTGATGACTTTAGCTCAGCATGTTGACTTTGAGGTCATGCTGTCTGATTTCTGGAATCACCACTTAAGTCACTAAACTTTGTCTAACTGCTTAACCTGCCTATATGACACTCTCTCCATATGTTCAATACAAGTGTTCAAAAGGCGCAATGGAAAAGCAATACTAACAAAAAACCTATCATAATAGTGAGAATAAATGGAATTCTCAAGAAGACTTGAGACCCAGGTGAAGCAGGTAGTGAACTCACAGAACTTATGAGTCACTTTACTTCCTGCTTTGCAGAAAATCTCTTGTTCTGTTTCTTTACACACACACACACACACACACACACACACACTTTGTTCTACAAGGGATGAAATCACTGATAAGCAATATTTAAACAATGATACTAAAAACATGAAGAGTACTTAAAAGAAGGATAAAGATGCAGTATTTTTAATATTTCCTTTTAAATTAATTCCCACATCTGTATAAGGTG
Organism: Phacochoerus africanus; assembly: GCF_016906955.1. NCBI lineage: Eukaryota > Metazoa > Chordata > Mammalia > Artiodactyla > Suidae > Phacochoerus > Phacochoerus africanus. The sequence goes on from NC_062546.1 coordinate 90,556,751, forward strand.
AAAGTTAAGATATCTTTTCCACAAATTTGAAATATCTTAGCTCTTATCAGGAAATTTGAATCAACCTAACAGTTTATCATACATTTGTTTATCAATCATACTTTGAATGACATAAAACACCAAGACATTGAATTTAGCTAATTTAAAATTGGCTCTGATGATTTACAACTTCAAATTGTTCATTTATTTTGGTTGAAGTTTGAGTTTGTCACACTCTGACACTTTTATATGTTCCCAAAATATCATCATACTAGGGCAAAAGAAGCTACTATATCAAGTGCCCTTGAAATGCTTCCAACTCCAAATTCTGAGTTAGCTGTGGTTGAAGTGTATGACATAGGAAGTGACATTTATTTTCATGGATTTCAGAAGAAAAATTTAAGTTTTTAAAGGCAAGGGTTTCTGAGGCAAAGGCTTTATCTTAATCTGATTTCTTTCACTCCATTTATCATCATTGAATCTTAAGAATCATTCACATAAACACACACACACACACACACACACACACACACCCCACGTTTCCATTTAGAAGGTGAATCCCACAGAAATCATGACTATTAGGACTGTCTGCTTGTATAAAAAAGAGATATTTTGGTCTTCAAAATCTTCAATGACAGCCTAATTCCTATGAAATTCAAGTTTTTCTCTCATATTTGAGGTTTTGAACAATCTATTTTCGTTCATATTACCCATGCACTCTTGCTTTATATAACTTCTCTACCAATATTATTATTCTGCATCTTCAGTGACTTTACTATCTTGAAAATCATGGTGATAATCTTTTCCTTTACTTCTTTGCTCAGCTGAGACTCCCTTTTCTCTCTTCTCAACCATTAAAATCCTCAGTCATTCTTTGGGAGCTAGTTAACACCCACCTCCCTGAAAATATCCATGCTTACTAGTCACTCTTCTCTGACGTTGCCTAGTACATGCTCTCATCATCAACCAACATAGAACTTTTTATATATTGTTTAGTTTGCTGAAGATCTACATGTTTCATTCACATCTTCATAAGTTAAATGTAAAATCTTGGCCAGTGAAGACTTAGAAACAGTTTTACATGTAAATGATTTTTGTCTCTTGGGAGGACAAAAGGGAGTAGGTGGATTATATTCAGTGATCAAAAATGATATTTCACATTTATTCTGTCAAACATCCTTGAATAAAAATAAGGATTCAACACACACTTGTTTTGAGATTTTTAAGCTCTAGATTTCTTACTTAGGCCATGGGAATATGTTCATGTACAAGTCAGACTTTAAACCAGTGCCCCCCAAATTCTTACAATTAATAGCATCAGGTATTGGTAAGTTATCAGAGTGTATATTCCAAAAGTAAAGTTACTACCAGTTGCAGCTGTGGTGTCCTGGTTCCACTTTGATCTGGAGGTTCAGGTCTGACATCATTGAAGCCTGAAGGAAAAGAAAAAAAGAATATAAAGACACTAAATGAAAAACAATGATAGGGGTCTCCCTTTGTAAGGCCATGGTTGTCTATGTTGGTACATGTAACTTACCTCACCACATTGACTGGGTTCCTGGAATGCATAATTGAATCTTCTAGGGAACAACAATACAGTTTATCTATGGTGCTCAGAGTTGATGCATATAAGACAAAAAACAACCTGCTTCATACATACTGCCCTAAGGTATCCTCAGAAGCCTTCTTTGCTGGACTTAAGGGCTTAACTCTTTCATCCCTGCCCACACCCTTCCAGATGAAGCTACAGTCTTACTTAAAGAGAGATGTTAACAAACTGGGCAATCCTCCTACTTTCAGCTTTCCGTAGACTATTTCATCATTATAATGTTTTTAAAAGAATAGCAGTCATTGACTATGTGGATCCTAATATTCCTTTAAGAGGAAATAAAAATTACCAAGCAAGTAATTTAAATGACAAAATAGGAGCTCCCAGTGTGACTCAGTGGAAATGAACCAGGGTAATATCCATGAGGGTGTGGGTTTTATCCCTGGCCTCACTCAGTGGTTAAGGATCCAATGTTGCTGTCAGATACAGTGTAAGTTGTAGACGTGGCTCAGATCCTATGTTGCTGTGCCTGTGGCGAAGACCAGCAGCTGTAGCAGCTGATGTGATCCCTAGCCTGGGAACATCCATATGCCAGCACCTGTGGCCTTTAAAAAAAAAAAAAGCAAAAAATAAATAAAATAAATGAAATGACAAAATAAAATTTTCATAATATTTTCTGAAATAACCATGCTAACTTTGCCAATATTTTGTCAAATTTTAGTTACACTAAAAGCCATAGCTTTATACATTTTAACTCCACTTTTTAAAAAAGTCCATTCTGCAGGCTATATCATAGGACATCTTCTGTTTTAACAGTCTGTTACTTTGATTGATAACATTTAAACCTTGTGAAATGTGTTAGGTGCACCTTCACTTCTCCTCCTGACTTGTGCCATGCAAAAGTTAATGGTGCTATTTTGGGATGTGAATCTCCATCCTTAGATACAGGAGAACTGGAGATTTACAGAGGGGGGAGCTGGTGACATGGAGGTCTGTAAAGTAGAGAAAGAGAGGAAAAAATGATGTGTCTTTCAGACTTTTATTTTTTCTAATTTTAATTATTTTTTTTACTTTGTGATTTTTATTTTTTCCATTGTAGTTGATTTACAGTGTTCTGTCAATTTCTACTATACAGCAAAGCGACTCAGTCATACATATATACATATGTTCTCACATTATCCTCCATCATATTCCATCACATGTGACTGGATATAGTTCTCTGTGCTATACTGCAGGACCTCATTGCTTATCCACTCCAAATGCAATAGTTTGCATCTACTAATGCCAGACTCCCAGTACATTCCACTCCCTCCGCTTTTAATTTCTAGGCTCTAGGTGGTCATAATCACCTTCCTAAGCTGCTGGATGTGGGGCTAGTAGAGACTGAAGCTTCACAGCAGACGGTGGCATCTTGCCTCATGAAAATCAGGCGTCTTTGATTCAGGATGATTTTAATTTAGAAGGACCCTCTGTTTTCTTCCTTCCAGGAAGGGACACTGCCTCTCTGACTGACAGGAATCAACACAAAGAGGCAGAATAATTTTGAAGGAGGTGAATAGTATGGATATAAATTAGCATGGCTTCACAGCAAATAAGGTACCTGAGCTAAATGATTTAGGGGTAACTAGAACACTAGATATCGAAAGCCACACATTTACTAGGGTTTTCAATTCCAGTAAACAGGTATCTGGAAGCAGGAGAAGGGTGCTGTTGTGTATTGATAAGTACATTTCATAATTCCAAACAAAGAGAGGGCTTTGTCACCTGGAGGAATTTCTCAGGTAGATACATCATACTTAAGTCAAATTCCAGGACATGAAGCATTGATTGGTTAACTAAATATTTTGATAGACACTGAAAATGAGACAGGCCTCAGTTCTTACGTTTTAATTAATCTTAGCTTGAAAGTCCTTTGCAAACAAATAATTTCAGTTTCTATAGAATATATGCATAGTAATTAGAGTGCTCATGTAATTGTTTACAGAAACTATTATTAACATTAACAGCTTGGCTTAGCCCTGGGTGTCATCCCAAACTCTTCCTCCTGGAGGGTGATTTCACAGTGAGGAGTATTGTAAGCTAATGAGCGGCCCAAATTGGCAGAACTCACTGCAGACTGGGAGGCAGTGTCCCAGGCAAACCCCAGCTCTCACTCTCTGGCCAAGATGTGCCAGAGCTGAGCATTCTTTCTCATCTCATCACCTTGGCTGCCTGCTTTCTCTAGTGCTATTAACAAGGCTGTTTGTTCCTTTTACTTTCATCCTCATCCTTCTGCAGAGAAGTTGATGAAGCAGTCAATGCAATGGGTCTTTCCAATGATGGAGTCAGATCCCCATGGGTATCTGTCATGGCCATGGTCACTTAGGGTGTTGAAGTTGCAGCTTTTCACGTGAGCTTGGGGATGATAACCTCATGCAGTATGTGCAGGTATAGGCAGCACCCACTTTACGAGGTTTTGTCAAAATTATAAATGCACAAATATATGCAAAGTGCTCAGCAGAGCACTTGGCACACAGTTGATGTTAAAGGTTGCTTATTATTATAATTGAATAAATACATGTAAATACTTGGTATATAGCAACTGCCCCATCAGTAGCAGCTCCTAATTTTTCATTGACATTCTTTTTAGCCCAATTTGTTTTGTGGCTAATCTTTGTGGACATGATAGGGTCAGGAAGGAAGTAGGATATTCACTCAGACTTACATGACTTGTCTATCTTTCTCTTCCTAATTTTAAGAAATTCATATGTAACCCTAATCATTCATTCATTCATTTCCTCCTGGAATCATTCATTCAACAAATATTTACTGAATATTTGCTCTGTTTCTGGCTCTGGGCTGAATTTTTAGAACTCTATAATAGCTTTTACACAATTCTCAAAATAGTTGTTAATTAGGCATTCTGGCACTCCTCTTATTGGTGAGGACAGTTGAATGAGAAGTCAAGAAGCCCGTGGCTCTGTACATCTGATCCCAAATCTGGATCCCTCTCATTCCCTCAAAATACTTTTGGCACAGCATCTGTCTGCTCTGTTATCCAAAGCAAGAGCAGAATCTAGTCAATAAAATTGTACAAATAAGAATGTAAATCCTGAAAAAGAGGATTAGTCTCTGTAAGTTGTCCAGATGTGAAAGCTTTATGATTTGCCCAAATCACAGTTCTATACTTCTAGGAATCCAGTATCTAAAAGTTATGTTGTCATAGGCAGCCTCTGAAGCAACAATTTTTCATTTGAAATGGTATTTCCAGCCATATTAATGACCATTCTCTGCACAATTGATCAGTTCGGCTGGGTAGTTGATTCGATTTGTTCATCAGCACAACCATAGAAACCAGATGCATCGTTTTTCTTTCTTTCTTTTCCTTCTTTCTTTTTTTTTGGGGGGTGGGGGGGCTTTTTAGGGCTGCATCCATGGCTTATGGAGGTTCCTAGGCTAGGAGTTAATTGGAGATGCAGCTGCCAGCCTATACCACAGCCACAGCAACACCATATCCGAGTCGTGTCTGCAACCTACACCACAGCTCACAGCAATGCCGGATCCTCAACCCACTGAGTGAGGCCAGGGGTTGAACTTGCAGCCTCATGGTTCCTAGTTGGATTTGTTTCCACTGAGCCATGACAGGAACTTTTCTCCTATAGCCATTTTTAATTGGTTTATCAGAATCTTATGTAAAGGAAATTTTCACACTTATTGTTATTTTTACACATTTTACCTTGGTTTCTAAATAATATTCATGCATGCATTGTTACCAAAATTCTAATTCACTTAGGCTTAATGATTGTTATGGCTTTGACTCTTGAACATAAGTTATTCCAACATTCCTCCTGAATCTTTATATTCATTATATTGATAATCTTCAAAATAATTAAAGCATGAGATAACAAAGAGTAAATGAGCAAGAACAATAAATGAGCCATTAGCCAATAAAGCATTGCTTCTTCCTCTTTCAGACCAAAGTGTTATCATTATCATCATCATTATCATTACTACTTAGAATCCATAATAATGGTAACCAGCAAAAACAGCATACATCTTTCTTCCTCATCACCCCGTCCAGTGGTAAGGGACCATTTCCACAATATAACTTGGCTTCATCATTCTCTGGGTTTTTTTCATGTCCTTAACATGTAACATTTAGAGCCCTACATATGCCCTGTGTCTCAATTAACTCAGGCTGAGACTTTCCTGATTTCTTGATTTCTTTTCTATTTCATGCATAAGATCTACATTTTCTCCTGAGATCACTTCCCTGGACTTGTAAACTAGCATTAAAAATAACATTGCTCTACAGTAGAAAATTGACAGAACACTATAAACCAGCTATAATGGAAAAAATAAAAATAATTATATAAAAAATTAAAAATTAAAAAAATAAAACAGGGTTGCATATCCACAAGGCATCACTGGGGCTTCTTTTACCCTAGTTTACCACAGAAAGATGCTTCCTGCATCTCTATTTATTGTTATTAATTTTTTTTCTTTTAATAAATATTATTTTAGGGTCAAGACTGTGCCCCCTGAAGTTTTTATAACTGTCCCTCTTCCTCCACAGTAGGGTCAACCCAGCTACCAGAGGCTTTCACCGCATGATCCCTTTGCTTAAAGTGATGTTCTAATAAGATATATTCTTGCCAGAGATCAGCCCACTGTCAGGCTTTCTTTTCTCCACTGTTGCTGCTTGTAACTTAGGGAAGTATTGGCTAGATGTCTGGAGAGGTCTGGAGAGATATAATCCACCCTCATTCCATTACCACATCCTTTCTCTTCTGTAATTTACTCTATTTTCTATCCTTGTAAAAAATAATTTTGGGTCCACCAGTTCAGGTAAGTATAGCATCAAATTTGGGTGTGCAGTTTTGATTTTGTGTGTGTAAATCCTATGCTAGCCCATGGCCTTCATCTATCATCTTTGTTTTATTTTGCTATAAAATCTGTGCTTTCTCCTAGGAAACTTTAACCATTCAAAATCACTTTCAAAATAAGAATACCACGGAGTTCCCACTGTGGCTCGGTGGGATAGGGCAGCATCTCTGGATTGCTGGGACACAGGTTTGATCTCTTGCCAGGCATAGTGGGTTAAGGATCTGGCTTGGATCAGAGTGCTGGCCCAGGAAATTCCTTACGCCACAGGGTGGCCAAAAAAAAGAAAAGAATACCACTGCCTTTCTGGGAAGTGATATGGCAAAATGGATTAAAAGCTTTAACAATATTTATAACTTTTCGTTACAGTAATTTTAAAATTAATGATAGTGCATACACATGATATAATATTGTTCAGTCATTCATTTGCTTTTCTTGAAATTTTAAAAAATATTTTGGGAAATGCTTAGGAAATAGTTATCCAACAAACATTCACTGAGCTCACTTGTGTCAGGCACTGTTTCAGTGGAAGGCAAAAGACTGATACGAAATTGTATGGTGTTTGTGTCATGACTACTTGCAATTAAATATAAAGAAAATATATCAAAATAGAGCACTAGAGATACTTGGGAAACTACATGGACATGCTTTGGATTATTTAAACTTTTAAAAATATTTTCCATATTTTACAATAGGTATATGTTGTTTTCATAATTTAAAAAACCCCTTAAACTACTACTTGTATAAGTACAATTCTTAGCAGATAATACCTTTGCTGCTGTGTGCTTGATTGTAAGGTAGAGTAAAAGAGATAATAATAGGAAGAATGATATTACTAATATAAGAGTGAGCCTCAGGCATAAGTAAAATCAAGCTAATACACACCTGGAGGGAGGCTTTTAATTGTTCCTAAATACCTCATGATAGAATAACTGCACCAGAGTCAAGAGGATGATTATATTAAATATATATTCCAGGTTTCACCTCAAACTCATTGAATGAGAAACTCCAGGCAGGAGTTTGTATTGCTTACTGCCTGTGCTAATTAGTTTGCCATGTAACAAATTACACCAAAATGTGTCTACTCAGAACAACAAATTTTATTATCTCATGCAGTTTCTGAGGTTCAGACATTAGGGAGAAGCCTAACCAGGTGGTTCTGGCCCCCTGGATCTCTCACCAGGCAGAGTCAAGGTAACAGCATGGGCTGGGCTACATGCTCTGAGATGTGGTTCTGGCTGATGGTCCTCTTCCAGGTGCCTCACTCACATGGCTGTTGACTAAAAGCTTTAACTTTAAAAGGAGACCACAGCTCCTCAACCCATGGGCCTCCCCACAGGGTGGCTGAGTGTCCTCATAACTTAATTGCTGGCTCCCTCAGAATAAGTGATCCCAGAGCCAGGATGAGGAGAGAACAAGGGAGGCCTGGTCTTCAAGTCACACACCATCATCTTTACTCTTCTCTTCTCCAGAAGCAGGTTCTTCAGTCTCGTCCACACTCAAGGGGAGGGGATGTCCATGCCCAGCACATCTGTAGTGGAAAAAGCGGGAGGGGCATTTCAGATCCCACTGTACCCTTTTTAGGATCACCAAAGCTAGGGAGGATTCTATCTGATCTTTTAGAGAGAAGCATGAAAACTAGGGAAGGACTGAAATTTTTGCAACTCTAATTCTAAAATGAATGCCCCAAATGCTGACAATGGGCCCCCAAATCATCAAGGCACTAAGATACCATATATTGGTGACTTTATTTTTTCTCTATTCTTCTCCTTTTACCAGGTATATTTTCTATCTTTAAGGTTGTTAAGCTGAAAGCTCTGAATAAGACAATGTTTTAAAACTTTCACCAAAAATGAAACTCTTCCATATACCACTGAGTTGAGACTGCTAATTTAAATCTGTCAGAGGTCTGTGGGGAAATTTGTGTGATGTAAAGCACACGTTGCTGCCTTCTTGACACCAAGTAGAATTGAAACAACATGATGCTAACTGATATTTACTGATTAAAGATGCCACCACTAGGCTAGGTACATTGCAAACATTATTTTATTTGAGCACAATACTCTTTCTATAACATATACATTATCCTTCATTTTAAATAATTGGAAACTAGCTTAAAAGTGAATTGTGGCAGGGAGAAAACCCAGATAGACAGGCAATGTCCAAAGTCACTGAAGAGTTAGTTGTACAGTGGGGATTTCAGCCTCGGCAGTCTGATTCCAAAGCAAGAATTAGCTTTGCTGTTTTCTACGCTTTCATTGAAATGTGGAAATAAAACCAAACCAGCTTCCTGTCCTTCAAATGAGCTACTTCCAATTAAGGACCATGCTCTATTTATTTTGAAAAAAGTTGGTTAAGGCTATTTTCTGACTGGAATGGTATTGCCACCTAAGTTAAAGTAGAACCACTGATTAAAAGAAGAAAATGCACTGCTAATTTTTTTCTTTCTGAAACAGAAATGTATGCCTGGAATTCAACATGGCTCTTAAGACATTGACAGCTTGCCTTCATTTCCTCTGCCAAATAAAATACAACTGTCAATATTTAGGTTGTGCCTTTTTTTTTTTTTTTGGTCGACAAAGTGCCATCAATAGTTAAGAGCTAAGAAAAAAGCTCTGTGTACCTCCTGAAGGTTTTGCCTAGTGAATTCACATTTAGGAAAACAAAAAACAAAAACATTTACCATCCAATATTCCATTGTTTGTATAATGAGACGAGAGAAAAAGATAGCTATTTGAGGGTAGGCAGATCCTTTGAGCAACAAATAATTCTTCCTCCTTCCTGCAGAGGGGGCTGTAGGAATAAATGTGCATTTCATCTATGTCCATTCTTTGTTTATTTCTCCTGACTCACAGGGCTCTTGTGTAGCCCCTTGTCTCAGTTATGAACAACAATTATCCTTACACTGAGCACAGTCCTGGTCCCACCTAACACATCATACAAGTAGGATCTGAAGGATCCAGTGTTTCCAAGTACACTGAGATGCACCCAGGACAAAGTTCAAGATTTTTGGAAACAAAGAAATGTCCAACACTCAACAAGTTGACATTCACAATGTCTGGCATCCAATCAAAGACTATCAAGCACTCAAAGGAGCAAGAAATTATGACCCATTGTGAAGAACACAATTAATCAATTGAAATAACACAGAACTGACACAGATGTCAGGATTAACCAACAATGACATTTTAGAAAGTTACTGTAATTGTATTCCATATGTTCACAAAGCTAAAGAGCTTAAAAAACCACAAGCTTGGAAGCATCGAGAACATTTCACCAAAATCAAATTGCTGAAAACCAGTGAGTGATAAAAAGAAACATTTTTTTTAAGTTTTAAATTGTGTTAATTTAGTAGTTTCTTTTCTGCCATTTATATTAATGTTGTATTCCCATCTAAATACATTGCCTTTCTGAAAAGCCATTACAACATTTCTAAGGTTGAATGAATGCAGTTGTATTCATGGTAGAAACATTCTTTATTTTGTCAACAAAATAAAAAGTCATATTATGTCCAGAGGAACAAAGATAAAGAGCAACAGATTTATCGTTGTAAAGAATGTGAGCAGGAAGATAATGGAGCAACATCTTTTAAGTACTGAAAGAAAATACTGTCAACCCAGAACTCTATACTCAGTGAAAATATCCTTAAAAGTGAAGAGAGAATGACTTTCCTGACATAGAAAAGCTGAAGGGAATAATTACCATCTGACGCTCTCTACAAAAATTTACAAAACATCCTTTAGAGGCAGATGGGAAATATTGCCAAATAGAAATCTGGATCTACAGAAAGAAGACCAGAATGGGTGACCATATACAAGTGTCATAAGTGACACTGTGGCTTCTGAATTAATTGCACTGTGGAATCCTGCTGATAAAACTGCAGTGGTCCATATGGCCCACACAGGAGGAACCGTGATCTACCAATAGCCATGTGAGCAAGGTATATTGAAAGCAGGCCCTCCAGTAGACCTTGCAAAAACTGGGCAATCATACATGTTTGCTGCTTTAAGTAAAACGAAAACCCAAAATGGACAGACATACAAATAAAATATAGATTAATATGGATTTGACTCAATGTTTCTTGGTTACAGATGTATCTACAGATATGCTAGCACCTGTTTGCAGATGTAGACGTATAAAGAGGATACTTCAGCACTGTCTCCAAGAGCAAAATGCTGGAAATAACTGAAATGTTCCTTAAGGGATTTGGTAAGTAAATGATAGTGACTCCATTAAAAAGAAATGACGAGGGTGTTAACCAAGAAAATAGCAGGCAAAATGGAAGCAAGATGTTAGAATTAAGCATTAAATGTTAGAGGTGAAGAAAGTATTGCAGGTAAGGTAGCAGTCTTTTCTGCATTTCTCAGTTTTCATACCCCCTTTTCTAACCTGAATCAAAAGTCAGCTAGTTTACCTCTCTGCTTTTACCCTTAGTGTCAGTCTCAACATATTAGCCAGTGTACCTTTAATTTTCTTTTTAATTTTTATTGAAAAATAGGTTTTTTTTTTCCTTTTAAGGCTGCACCTCTAGCATATAGAAGTTCGCAGACTGGAGGTAGAATCGTAGCTGTTGCTGCCAGCCTATACCAGAGCAACAAGCAATGTGGGTTCCAAGCAATATCTGTGACCTACACCACCACTCACCTCAATATTGGATCCTTTAACCCACTGAGGAGGCCAGGGATTGAACCATCGTCCTCATGGATACTAGTCAGGTACATTATCACTGAGCCACAATGGGAACTCTGAAATATAGTTGATTTACAGTGTTGTGTTAGTTTCAGGTATATACAGCAAAGTGATTCAGTTATAGATTTATATATGTATATATAATATATAATGTTATATGTATTATATAATATAAATTTATATATTAATTCTTTTTTAAATTTTTTTAGATTCTTTTCTCTTATGGGTTATTACAAGATACTGACCATAGTCAGTAGTCTATACAGTAGTCCTTGTTTGTTATCTATTTTATGCATAGTAGTGTGTATATGCCAATACCAACTCCCTAATTTACCATGTCCCTTCCCTGCTATCCTCTTGGGCAACCGTAATTTTGATTTTGAAATTTGTGAATATATTTCTGTTTTGTAAATAAGTTAGTTTGTGCCATATTTTAGATTCTGCATGTAAGCAATATCATATTATATTTGTCTTTCTCATTCTAATTTACTTTGCTCAGTATGATATTCTTTTGGTCGATCCATGTAACTGCAAATGGTATTATTTTGTTCTTTTTATGGCTGAGTAGTATTCCACTGTGTATATGTACCACATCTTTTTTATCCATTCTTCTGTCAATGGACATTTAGGTTGTTTCCATGTGCTAAATGTGAATAGTGCTGCTATGAACATTAGGTTGTTTCCATGTCACTATTGTGAATGGTGCTGCTATGAATATTGGGGTGCAAGCACCTTTTCTAATTATGGTTTTCTCCCAGAGTGGGCTTCCTGGATCCTACGGTAGTTCTGCTTTTAGCTTTTTAAGGAACCTCCATACTGCTCTCAGAAGCTGCTAATTTACCTTTTAAATGTATGTTTCATAAAATCATCTGCCTGTTCACACCCTCTAAAGGCTTGACATTTCTCTGGCCCCTAGTCATTTTTCTCTCCTCTGTAACCTCACTTTTCTCACCCTGCTTTGGCTCTTTCTATCTTCACTATCTGGCACTCCTAGAGTTCCTCCCACATGCCAGGAATACTTCTACCTTAATCTACTGCCTTAGCTGTTTTTCTGCCTGTGATGCTCTTTCGTCAGAGCCACAAAGGTGACCTCCCCACCTTCAAGTTTCTGTTAGACTTTGTTTATAAGACAGACCAACCTTGACTACCTTAATTAGTATGACAACCTGCCTCCCCACGATCACTCACAATTTCTGATCCCCCTTACATGCTTTGTTTTTCTTTCTTTGCTTATCATCTTTATAAAAGGTAAAATATCTGATTTTTTAATATTTTTATTGCCTATCTGCTTTTAAACAACTTAAGACTCATAAGGAGAGAGTAATTTATATATATATTTATTTATTTTCACTAACATACCTCATGGTCATTGAAAAATCCCTGTCAAACTGTAGGAGCTCAGTACATATTTTTGCATGAATTAAAAAAATGTTATTGCATTTCAGTGTCATTAAAAGACTGCACAGTGATGCTATATCCATTCTCATTCTAGATATTAAACTCTGATTAAGTCATTAATATTTGTTTGGACTTTTGTGGTGATCACATATGGGACTAATGTGGAATGTGACTTGCATGTTGGAGAGAATGTAAAGTTTGAGGAATTAAGAAAGGAAAACTATCATTTTCAGTAATGGGAACAAGTTGATCAAACATACAGAAGTTGAAAAACGTAGAGAATGTCAATCACAGAGGAATATGCCTATAATGTAAAGTATGTAATACAAAGAATTTGAAAGATAAAATAATCCTTTCATTTTTATCAGTTATTTATTTTTCTTAAACGTATAGTGAGGAAACTAAACTAAATCTAGGTTGTGATTAGAGAATATCCAGGTGGTCTGGTGGAACTGGGGAGTCATGGGGGTATTGGAATGGTGGAGTTGTACCTACAAAAAGTCCATTTATGCAAGCGTGTGCTGTAAGGAAGTCTCCTCATGAGAAAGATGGAGTGTTATTCATAATCAAAGAGACTCAATAATCAAAGAGAAATAGTCTTGGGAGATGGCATTTTCTCTTGCTTGAAGTGCTTCCAAACTCAGCTATAATCATGCCTGGGTCTCACCTAGGGTGATGGGATACAAAGTAAAAACTAAAAAAGCTGTTTTGCCAATATCAATGTTATTAACAGAGAAGCAAGAACCATTTATGGGTCTTTTCAACAGAGTATAACATACACATAGAGTCTCATTTTACCTTTTTATCCACCGATGACCACCAGGCTGATGTGAGTGATGGTAACTGGCAAAGTGATGACATTATCCATCACATATAGGGGCACCCAGGAGGAAGACAGTGGCATCAAATACAGATCATGAAACAGAGTTTAAAATAAGGTGATGTTAGAGTTCCTGTTGTGGCTCAGTGGAAACAAATCTGACTAGTATCCATGAGGATGCAGGTTCGATCCCTGGCCTCACTCAGTGGGTTAAGGATCCAGCATTGCCATGAGCTGTGGTGTAGTTTACAGATGCGGGATCCGATACTGCGTTGCTATGGCTGTGCCATGGGCTGGCAGCTACAGCTCCGATTCGACCCCTAGCCTGGGAACTTCCATATGCCATGGGTGTAGCCCTAAAAAAGACAAAAATAAAATAAAATAAAATAAAATAAAAAAGTGACATCTGATGAGGTACTTCTTTGTCATAAGGCATCCAAAGGTGATGCCTGTTGGAGAGATGGTGCTTTGCAGGGGTGTGGCACTCAGTTTATGTCTAGAAGATGCTGAGAAGAAATCATAGCAAAATTCACTGGAACCCAGCGAAGGAGCAGTGATGTCTACAGGGAAAAGAAGTTTCATTTGTTTAAGGGATGTTTATTTATAATACACATCTTGGTACTTCCAAACTAATCAAGGGCCACTATAAGGGACTGAACATTTTTATAAGCAAAGGATGTAATCAGTAGGATTTGGATTAGAACTTGAGACCATGAGCACATAATAAATCAAGAATCTTTTTAAAAAATAATATTATTTGTTTTTGATGCTTATGTTTATTGACTGTATTTTGGGCAAGAATGTAGGTGTTATTTAGTTTCTGCTTTCTTTTTTTTAATTATTTTTTATTTTTTATTTTTTCCTGCTCTGCAGCATGGGGATCAAGTTATTCTTACATGTATACATGTTTTCCCCCACCCTTTGTTCTGTTGCAATAGGAGTATCTAGACATAGTTCTCAATGCTACTCAGTAGGATCTCCTTGTAAATCTATTCCAAGTTGTATCTGATAACCCCAAGCTCCCGATCCCTTCCACTCCCTCCCTCTCCAATCAGGCAGCCACAAATCTATTCTCCAAGTCCATGATTTTCTTTTCTGTGGAGATGTTCATTTGTGCTGGATATTAGATTCCAGTTATAAGTGATATCATATGGTATTTGTCTTTGTCTTTCCTGTCGTGGCTCAGTGGTTAATGAATCCGACTAGGAAACATGAGGCCGAGGGTTGGATCCCTGGCCTTGCTCAGTGGGCTAAGGATCTGGTGTTGCCATGAGCTGTGGTGTGGGTCGCAGACGGGGCTCGGATCTGGCATTGCTGTGGCTCTGGTGTAGGCCAGTGGGTACAGCTCCGACTAGACCCCTAGCCTGGGAACCTCCATATGCCATGGGAGTGGCTCAAGAAAAGGCAAAAAGACAAAAAAAAGAAAAATTGTATAAAAATTATTATTTTTTAATTTTATTGCAGTGTAGTTGATTTACAAGGTTGTGTTAATTTCTGCTATACAGCAAAGTGTTTCAGTTATGTATATATATACTTACACAATATGTACATATATATATATCTTTATATACACATATATTCTTTTTCACATTATTTTCCATTATGGTTTAATCACAGAATATTGAATATAGTTTTTTTAATATTAAGTATTAAATCAAAAATGAACAAACAGAGGATTTAATGGAAGATTATATAAGTAAAAGACACATACCCAACCCACATCACATAAAACAATTTGAAAGAATGCAAGCTAATCTATCTGCCAAATTAAAGCTAATCTTTTGCCAAATGCATTCTAATATCAAAGTAAAAATATTTTTGTTTGATTAACAAAATAAAAATCCAACAATATGTAGTAGAGAGGAAAAGAAAAAAATTCATATGATAAAAAAATGACATAAGTAAAATGAGAATACAGAAGTAACAATGTTGATATTTGTAAAAGAATTCAGACTAGAGAGTAAAAAAAAAAAAGATAAAGCTGGGCATTTCGTAATGCTTAAATCTAAAATTTACCATAAAGAAATATCAATTAACACAGCAATAACACAATTAACACAGAAAAAACAATTAAAACAGAAATAACAATTAACACAGCAATATCTTTCATAAAAGAGAAATTTCTACAAAACCAGAATCAAGACTCCATAGAATACATTAAAACGTCTCTATCAGAGTTCCCTGGTGGCCCAGCTATTAAGGATCTGGCATTGTCACTGCTGTGGCTTGGGCTTCATCCTGGTGCTGAGAACTACATGCTGTGGGTGTATCCAAAAAAGAAAAAAAAGAAAAAAGAAAAAAAATAAAACATCTCTATCAATCTAACACAGATTCAATAGTCAAAAAGAAAGAGTGTAGAAAACCTAACACTACCTAATCAATTAGGTAGATCTTGTAGATTTAAAAACTCTGGTAACATAAAACACACCACTTTTTCTGATTGTGATAAAATCCACATATTCTCTTGTTTCTTGTAAACATTAGCTCTCCTCCCATTTAATGTAAATGTTGTTTAGAACTATAACATATTGTTAGTGCTGATATTACTTAGCATTTAGAATGCTATTCATATTTAAATTTATTTTACAAGCTTTAATTGGAATCATATTAGATAATGAGAAACTCTCTTCATAAAATGTACTCACCAAGAGATGTTTGTGTTGAAGAAAATAATTTTTTAACTACTGATGGTTTGTTTTGGAAAGGTCTATTTTATTTCAAATATGTTGTCTTCACTGTAGAGAGAAAAAAATTTTTTTTCTATGACTCCTTTGTGCCAGCCACTTAAGCAACTCTGTAATTTATTTTGATTCAGACCAGGGTTTGAATGCAAATAGTCTGACTCTCTCCTTAAGATTCCACAGTAACATTTTTTCTTTGGATTCTTTGACTAGGAACACAAACTCAAATAGATTACCTAATAGTCATGATTTTCCTGGCATTATGGTTGGTTTGTATGAGGATATCAGTAAGAAGAGTTTACTAATTGGGGTGAGGGAGTGGGAGGTATAAACTATTGGATTTAAGGCTCTAGGATGTATCCTACCACATGGGGGATATAGCCAATATTTTGTAATAACTATAAAATGGAAAGTAATATTTATAAATTGCATAAAAAGGAGAACTTGCTAGTTTACTTCTGACTTTTGTTCAAGACAAATGAAAGCAGATCTTTTGCCCCTTTCCTGTTTGCCCATTTCTGCCCCCCCTAACCTTGAAAGAACCTAATTTTAGCAATGACCTCAGGTGGCAATTTAACTCCTGACTTATGCTCTCCTGAGTGTACACCACACCTGGCCTAACCTGCTGATTCCTTTCCCAGATTAAAAGAATTAAGAATGAAGGATTAAGCAGTTAAAGAAATACTAGCTCTCCACCCCCAAAAGCCCTCCTTATCAATCCTGCTTGCAGATGATGTGGGCGAGATAACATCTGAAGAGTCAGACAGTCTGCCCACCATGGAGAAGGATACAGACCCCAGCCTCCTGCCTCAATGGCTCACTGAGATTCTTCCCCCTTTTCCCTTTAAAAACAGTCATGGCTGAGCAGAATCTTAGAAGTTGGCCTTTGGGCATGAATCCGTCTTTTCCCCAATGGCTGGCTTTTCTGATCAAGGCAACTTTCCTTTTTATTGACCTTGCCTCTTGGTGATGGGCTTTTGAGCAGCAAGCATCCCGGCCTGAGTTGGGTAACAGATGCTCCTGAGTTTGGTAACTCCAGGACTTCTCAAGCACACATTTTCTTCTATGACTTTAAACACTCAGAAAAACCCAGTGAGATATTAACATAGGATGATTTTTCTGGGAGAAATCAAAATTAAAGAGCTAAGTAATATCCAAAGGTACTTCGTTAAACCTGGTGCATTTGTTTCAGATGATAGGTAAATAAATATTAAGTCTCAGGACAAGAGTGTGAGCCTAGTTCTCTGAATGCAAAAGCCATGCTTTTCCTCTCACTTGACAGTCTTGTAGGTTTTCACATCAACTCTATTTGCCATCTACTTGCCTTTGGTCATGGAAAGACACAGTCCTTCCTGGTTTCCTTTGCTTGTACTTTCTAAAGAGCGCCACCACACTTCTTCGCATCCCACACACTCTTCTGAAAAGTTGTCACTGCCCTTCCTGGCTGTGTCATCTACTTCCCATTTCTTGGATTGCACTGTGGCCTTGTTGCCCATAAAATACAGTGGGGGTGTCACTGTGTGACTGCTGGGGCTGAATTATAAAATACAATTCAGCTTACTCTTTGCTGAACGAAACACTCTGTGGAGCCCTGAACCGGCCCGTAAGCAGTTCAGCACCACCAATACTGCCATGGCATGAGGAAGCCTAACCAGCCCCTGGCAATTAAGCACCAACTCTAGCCACCATCTGACTGCAATTTCAGGAGAAACCCTGAGCTGGAACATCCCAGCAGGGGTCTGACCCACCCAAAATGTGAGATATGGTTGTTTTAAGCCAGGAAGTTTTATGTCGATTTGTTGTGCATCAGTAATTATCAGAATAGGTTCTTATGGCAAGGGTTGCCTGCTATTCAGGCAAAACCTGGTACAAACCTACTTTTATAAATAATGTTTTATGAGAACACAGCTACACCCATTTGTTTACATATTGCCTGACTTATTCAATGCTCTAATAGCAGAGTTTGGTTATTTCGATGGAGATCATCTCGCCTGCAAATCCAAACATATTTAATATCTGATCTTCTACAGAAAATGTTTGCCAATCTCTAGCCAATGAGCTTCTTCCTTTTTTCATATTCTTGGACATGTGCATAGCAGAAGCTGGCCTATGAGTCTTTATTTACTCAACTATTGTGGTAGAATTTTTTTCTTTGGCTTTCATTGCCTTTTTTACCCCATTTTAAAAGTCTAATTCAAGTGTAATTGATTGGCAATGTTGTGATAATTACTGCTGTACAACTCAGTGGCTCAGTTATATACATACACACATCCAGTCTCTTTCAGATTCTTTTCCCATTTGGATTTTCACAGAATATTGAGTAGAGTTCCCTGTGCTACACAGCAGATTCCCTTTGGCCAATCACTCCATAACCTCAGAGTGGATATGCCAATCCCAAACCCCCAGTCCACCCCTCCCCCCAACACCCATTCCCATTGGTGACAAGTTTTTTAAATGACTGCTTATGTCCCTCTCTGTGTCCATGCTGTTATGAAAGTCCCTCCTACACTAACCCTGAGCTTGCTTGTGTGACTTTTTTTGGCCAGTGGGACACTAGCAAGTGTGATACAAACAGAAATTTGAAAAGTGATTAAACATTGGCCCTGTGATCACTTGCTCCTGGTAACCCCTCTACCCACCACCTGAAGAAGCCTGTGCTCATCTCTTGGAGGATCAGAGGCCATGCCCTGGTTGTGCTAGGCACGGTGACAGTCCCAGGGGCATGTGCCCCAGACCTCTGCTGAGGACTCAGGCATGTTAGCGAGGCTGTCACAGGTTTTCCAATCCACTTGGGCAAGCCCAGTTGTGAGATATCCACTCTTCATAGGCATTGAGTTTGGGGTTCTTTGATCCATAGCAAAAGCAATCGAATATATCCATAAAGTCAGTTTTCATGTTCTTTGCCTATACTGTTTTATATGGTGCCAAGTAAATTGAAGGAAATCATTCACCTCAGGAAGTAACATAGGTTAAAAATATACAAGGGTCAAAATTTATTTCAACTATCTAGTGATACAGTCATCATCATTTAATAAGAGACACTGAGAATTAGAAGTTTGGGGTAGAGAAGGATGATGGTTTACATCCCCAATGTTTTAGTTTTGTTTTTAATTACTAAATCCCGTAAGAGGGAGCTTTGGTCCTGACCCAGTGTGACATAATTTGGGTCCTCACCGATTAAGAAAATGTGGTACGTGTACACAATGGAATACTACTCAGCCATTAAAAAGAAAAAATAATGCCATTTGCAGCAACATGGATGGAACTACAGACTCTCATACTAAGTAAAGTAAGTCAGAAAGAGAAAGACAAACGCCATATGATATCACATATCTTGAATCTAACATATGGTACAAATGAACCTATGTACAGAAAAGAAAAAAAAAACCTCATGGAAATGAAGAACAGAATTGTGGTTGCCAAGGGGGAGGGGGAGTGAGTGGGATGGACTAGGAGTTTCGGATTAGCAGATGCAAACTATTGCATTTGGAGTGAATAAGCAATGAGATCCTGCTATATAGCACAGGGAATTATATGTAGTCATTTGTTATGTAGTGTGATGGAGGATAATGTTAAAAAAAGAGTGTGTATATATATATATATATATGTATATATATATATGTATATATATATATATGGAAAAATATCCTTTTTTTCCATATATATATATATGGAAAAAAAGGATATTTAAACTATCCCAAGGCAGAATAAAGGACATCTTTTAAATTAAAAAAAAAACAGAAAAAATACAAAGAAATATCAGGAAAGGAATGGCAATGAATGGGCAAAGTGACATTCAGAATAAAATTTTAAGGGGCAGATAATTTTAACCCCCCTGAGTTCTTTAGTCAATGGCAGGTGAACTAGCTTTAGATTCTAGTGCGGCCAAACTAGTCTATAGCTTGGTGAAAAGGCCCTTCTCTCGTCCACATTTTTTTTTTGCCTTCAGAGAAAGATATTTATATATGTGCTATTACCACATGCCTGAATAAAATAATCCTTCAGCAGATTTCATTTTCTAGCATTTCATTTCCCTGTGGTAATGCCAAATAAAATGTAGATAAAAACATTAAGTGTAGCAACCTGCTGCTTTAGCACTGGGCAAGATTCCATCTGTAGGCATTCTAATAAGCTCACAATGAGTGCTTTTTGTGCTTCTGTACAATCAGAGGATAATTTAGAACAAAAAGTAAAGGTCAGGCATTTAATGCTGCTAAGAGTAACCTTTTCACTCCTAACTCTTTGTAAAAGCATCTGGATTAGCAAGTTTAGATGCATCTCTTAAAAGAAGCCGTACAATTTCCTCCAGGAATCAGTGAAAAGATTTGAAAGGACCCCCATGGGGAATGGGGTTCTGCTGGAGACATTCACAGGAAAGCACAGTCCTTGTAGTCCTCCTGAGAGATTCTGTGACAATGGGAAAAGCACAGGACCAGAGCCAGCTGCTCTGTGCTAAATATTAATGCTGAGCATTCAGGTACTTACTTTGATCTTAGGAATCAAGCAAGAACTTTTCTCTTCTCCTCAGGAAGGATGTGGGGTCTGCCAAAGGTCAGCTATGTTATTAGCCTTCCATTCATAACATACTTCACTGGCTGCTGCACTTCTGTTATTAGATGACCTTTAGCAGCAGAATGAAACTTCCTCTTTAACCCAAATTCCCAAGGTCACATGAGAAAAAAAAAATAGCACCTTGCAACAGTGGCTGGAATAAGTGTCTTTTGCATCATGAATATTTAATAAATGTTATTTTAATTAATAAATTAAATATTTCATTCTAGGGAAGAACCTGTGGATTCATTTCTTGGAAGAAAATAATGTGAAAAACTGGGCTTCAGTTCAGTTCAGCCCATGGTCCTGTGTGTGGATACACAAAACATTCAGACCATCCTTACTTTTCCACACCCTTCACAACTCAACTCTACACATGTCCCTAAATGCCCCAATTTATTAAGACACAGTGAGTTAATTATAGCTTTTCTTTTGTTATTGTTATTATTGTTATCATTGCTGTTGTGAGGATCATCAGAGACTGAAGGACACAATTATGTTTTCAATTCAGTCCTTCTTTCAATAGTATATAATAACACTGAATTTTTTTCTGGAAACACCCACATCCTAACATCAGTCTTGCTTTCTGGCTCCTCCCTCCCATCTCGCTGGGCTCTTGTGTTGGACTTTAGGGCTAGATGGGTCCCCAGTCCATTTCCACACCCTTTTTCCTCGGTGATCTCCCAGACTTCCTTTGCTTTACTTATTACTGCAGAGTTTATATCTCTAAATCAGAAGTCACTTCTGAGTTCAAACCTGCCTACACAGTCATTTAGGAAACATGAGGGAAACTAGATGTATCTCAGAATGTTAGATCAAAAATGCACACTCAGAGTTCCTGTCTTGGCTCAGCGGAGAAAAAAAAACAACTAGTATCCATGAAGATGTGGGTTCCATCCCTGGCCCTACTCAGTGACTCAGTGGGCTAAAGATCTGGTGTTGCTGTGAGCTGTGATGTAGGTCAGAGACATAGCTCTGATCTGACGTTGCTGTGGCTGTGGTGTAGGCCGACAGCTGTAGCTCCCATTCGATTCCTAGCCTGGGAACTCCCATACGCTGCAGGTGTGGCCCTAAAAAGAAAAAGAAAAAAAAATGCACCCTCTTTTTTATGGAATGGACCTGCTGTACAGCACAGGAGCTCTACCCAATATTCTGTGATGATCTACATGGGAACAGAATCTGGAAAAGAATGAATATGTGTATGTATATAACTGAATCACTTTGTTGTACAGAAGAAATCATCATAACACTGTCAATCAACTATAGTTCAACAAACTTTTAAAAAGTGGGAACAAAAGAAGTAAAGTTGCTATCTGGAATTGTACAAGTGAGCTGTCAGAAAGAGTTGAAAGCAGAAAGACTTGATAGGAGTTTGACTCTGGGAAACACTAAGAAGGTTTAAGAATGGTGAGGCAGTAAATCTTTTCATTACAGACGTCTTTGTTCCTGATAATTTTGGACCATCTCTTGACAGTCAACATGGTTAGCTTTAAAAAGTATATCTCCAAGACCCTGAACCAGACAAGTAAAATCAAAACTACTGGGCTGGAGTTCCCTGGGAAAGCAGCGGGTTAAGGACCCATTGTTGTCACTGCAGGGTCTCTGGTCACTGCTGTGGTGCCAGGAACTTCCATATGCTCCAAAGAAAAAAAAAACTGATGGGTTATTGCATATCTGGTAGATGGCATTAGCATTTGGGAATGGTAGTTTTAAATATTACTTTGACCTCATCTCCTACATTTTGTGGGTTTTAATTTTACTTTAGTATTTTTTTATATAATCTTTAATTTGAATTTTGCTTTTGTCATTGAACCAGCAGATATTTGTTTCTTTTCTAGCTGTATTTTTTTGGGGGGGCAATTTTGTTGTTTTAAAATATTTAAATCTTTGTCATATTGGACTGTGATGTGAATCTGTAATCTTTCTACATTTTTTATCTTAAGTTTTCTCTTTTGTATTTTAAAAATCTAAAACTACAATTTACATACTTGAAAATAATGTTGATTTTCTGTTTGGCATAGATTTTATATTATACCATGGCTATTATACCTTAATAATTTTCATTCCTTTTTAATTTCATGCAGTATATTCTACTGAAGATGTTGAAATCTAAGAAAAATGTATGAAAATTTCTCACTTAGAAGTATGATTTTTTTCAGGTTAACCTTATAGTTCTAATAGGTTTTACTTTCTATATTTCACTATTATATTCTTGAGTGCAAAAAGACTCATGACTTCTATATCATTTTTAGATATTTCAACTTTCATAATTATAAAATATTTCTCTTTGTCCTTTTAAAATGGTTTTCACCTTAAGAACTACTTTCTGTTATTAATATTGCCACATCTGCTGTCCTTCCTTTCTTCCTCTCAGGTTTTAATAGCCTGAAAGTCTTTATCTAACTGTTTAGTTCAACCTTTGTGTGCGATTTGCTTCTAATGCATTTGTTATAATAAGCATATAGGTAAATACTGATTCACAGAGTCTGAGATTCCAAGTGCCTTAAAGTATATTTTTTTTCCCTTTAGCAACTGATATATTTGTTTGATTTTCACCCAAACTCTGTTATCTTCTTTTTTTGTTTTGTTTGTTTGTTTGCTTTTGACTGGTTAATATTTCTTCATGGCTCCTATTTTTCCTATTCTCATTATTATTGGTTTTAATATGTTTTATCTAGTCCTTTCTTCTATTTATTTATAAGTTCTATATTTTATTATACTAATTAATTTAAGACATTTTATCCTTATAAAACATATTTGGGGATCCTTTAAGATATATATATATATATATATATATATATATATATATATATATATCTTCCTTTCTGCCCCATATTGGTCCCTATCCACTGGACGTCTTTGGGGGAATATTTGTTTGTTGTTGTGTTTTATTTAATTTTGGTAATCTTTATTATTGCAAATAAATATAATGCAAAATTTTATTATATTTAAATCTTATTTTAAGCAAAATTATCCTTTTGCATTAAAGCCTACTTTTGTTTGACAATGCAGTGGCCTCATTAATTTCTCTGAATGTATATATATGTGTATATATATATTATATATATATAGAATTTCTATCCCCTTGTTTGATTTTTTTTTTCTAAGTTGTCCTACTTTTTAGTAGTAGCTGTCTTAAATAGTCACTTAGCCTGGTCTCTCTACTTGAACTTTGGATCTCCTTTCAATACCCAGGGGTATTTCTTATCTGATATAATCAGTAAATTGGGGAGGCAGGGGGAATGTACACAAAGGCAGTAAAACAAGATGGTTAAGAGCTCAAACTTCAGAGTTAGGCTACTTGAGTTACTATACGTAAGCTACTGAGAATGGTATATAACAAAAGCTGTAGAGGTGGTAACATTATTATATACTTGTCTTTGTAACAGCTTTATTCAGATATAGTTTTGTATGTAATACAATTAATCCATTTAAAACATAATAATCATTGAATTACTACTGTCAACAAGAAACCCCATATCTCTTAGCTATCACCCTCCCCATTTACCCAAACTCCTCAGTGCTAGGCAACCCCTAAGCTACTCTATATCTACTAATTTGCTTATTCTGGCCATTTAGTATAAATAGAATTATGTACTATGTGGTCTATGAATGCTGCTATGAACATACCTGTAGATTCTTTTTTATAAACATATCGTTTCACTTCTTTTGTATGTAGACCTAGAAGTAGAATATTTGAGTCAAATGGTTACTCCATTTTTAGCTTTTGGAGGTACTGAGAAATAGTTTCCAATGTGGCTGCATAGGAGTTCCCACTGTAGCACAGTGGATGAAGGATCCAGTGTTGCTGCAGCTGTGGTGAAAAATTTGCATATGCTTAGGTATAGCCAAAAAAGCCCAAAAAACCCCACATGATTTCTGCATTATTTTAAATTTCCACCAGCACCATATAAGCGTTCCAATTTCTCTATTTTCTCATCAACTTTTGTTACTGAATTTTTTTTTTTTGTCTTTTCTAGGGCCACACCCATGGCATATGGAGGTTCCCAGGCTAGGGGTCTAATCGGAGGTGCAGCCACTGGCCTATGCCAGGGCCACAGCAATGCCAGATCCTAGCTAAGTCTGCGACCTACAACACAGCTCACAGCAATGCCATATCCTTAACCCACTGAGTAAGTCCAGGGATCGAACCCGCAACCTCATGGTTCCTAGTTGGATTCATTCACCACTGCGCCACGAGGGGAACTCCCTGTTAACTGACTTTTTTATTACACCTATCCTGGTGGGTATATGCTATAAAACACAGATTCTGTTATTATTCAGGTGTAGGTAAGGTCAGCAGATTGGGAGGTGCCTGCTGTTGAAAACACCATTCCCAAGAGAAGAGGGCACACCATGACTTGCAGGGCCACATGAGGAAGCACAAGGTCTGGTTTTTAGAGAAAAAAGAAGGCAATGCATGGTAAGCAGGATTAAGATTGGCTAGTTTGAATGATTTCTGAGGGCTCTGGGGCATGGGCTGTCTCGTTATATTATCTGACCTTGGGATAATTAGGGCACATGGATAGCACATAATGGAATTTAATTGCTGAATGAAGAAGAAGGCTGAGGTAGGAGCTTGGGATTTGTAGGTTTGCATATGAAAAGCACAATTATGTGGGAGTCTTTTTTTTTTCCCTCTAAAAATTAAATTCCTCTGGGAGGGGCCGTCTCTACCATGTCATCAGAATCCCAGAGGCCAAGTACTGAGAATATAGAAAAGAAGTTTCACAGATGAGAACATCTAAGGAATTATGACTCTCCATTTCTATCCATGCATACCATTTATACTATCAAATTAACCCCCACTGCCTTTCTCCTTGCTTTATTTTAAATTCCAAAATCAGGCTAAATGCATCCTGGGGTATGGTAGGATGGCTGTGATGAAACCATTCAATCATGATCTGCATTTCAAAAGATGATCAATGTATGAATCTTTGGTCTTTAAGTTATTGGGCTTGTTTCTACTTTTGCAAGTTCTCCTCTCTCTTGAAATCTGCTTTTGACTTCCCTGGTGGACTGAGGGAAGAGATGGCTTTTTGAATAGGGGTGTTAATCATAAATTCAGTTTAAGGAGGGCTTGATCCCTGCCTCTTTTTTTTTTTTTTTTTTGTCTTTTTGTCATTTTCTTGGGCCACTCCCGCGGCATATAGAGATTCCCAGGCTAGGGATCCAATCAGAGATGTTGCTGCCGGTCTACGCCAGAGCCACAGCAACATGGGACCTGAACCGCGTCTGTAACCTACACCACAGCTCACGGCAACACCAGGTCCTTAAACCACTGGGCAAGGCCAGGGATTGAACCCACAATCTCATGGTTCCTAGTTGGATTCGTTAACCACTGAGCCATGACAGGAACTCCAATCCCTGCTTCTTTTTAAAATTTTCTCAAGTCTTAAAGCAACACGTGATCGATCACAGCCCTGGCTACTTCCTGCTGAAATAGGCCATATCTTGTCCTCTCTCGATTTGGTAAATGGACACCAACTTAGAAATATTCCTGAGTTTCAAGTCTTGGATCCAAGTCTTGTATGATTAAGATTGCAATCCCTTGGACCACCATTTTGGTGCAAAAGACACAGCTAGAAGCAGGAGGAGTGACAGCTGGAACTTTACTAGACAAAAGAGATCTCATTCCCTGAGGAATTCAGAGAATTAAGCCCAAAACCCACTCTGGCATTTTTGGAGACTTGCTGTAGCTGGTTATCTAATTTTACCTATGTAGGTTTCAACTTCTGAGGTAGCATTAAATATACCATAACTGGAGCTACTGGCCATTAAACATATATCTCTTCTTTCTGTTGATATCTGACCTAAAGCAATTTCATTGATTATGAATTGAAAAGTTAAATGAGGGGACTTTGAAGACATAAGGTTGCAGCTACCAGCTGCCAGCAGACACTGTTTTGAGAATGGCTGGTGACATCTGACACAGCTCAGAAAACTCAAGTTCTTAGAAATACAGGAATGTTTTTGAAATCCACAGTAGGCAAAGCAAATATACAATGCATGTCTGCAAGGCCCCAAAACAGGATGCTTTGGTCAGTAAAATTTAAGTTAAGCCATATATAAACCAAAGAGACCTCCTCATACATCAATTTGTGCAGATTTTCCACCATTTCCCATTTTGATTGTTAAGTACTTCAATAGAAAGTGTTGATGATCAAAATATCTGCTCCTTGATGCCAGGGTGATTCAGCTGCTTGTCCCACATGTAGGTCATGTCTGTCAGTGCTAGGCCTCCTTTATATTTGCCTAGTTAGTCCACATTGGGGGAAAAATCATCAAGTATTGTGAAGAAGCTTGGGGGTATGTTAATGAGGAAGGCTATTTAGGCCATGTATACATTTTATCATTTATACCAAATTGTCACACAAGCATTGTACACTTACTTTTAGCAGTAGGCCTAAAGCAAGCGGTGATATGTCATGAGTAGTCACTCTGTTATAGTTCCATTAGATAATTTTCCTTCTGAGCATCAGGGCAAAAGTGTAGCTAAAACAATAATTTTCAGAAATACAGACTTCAATTAACAGAACTATAATGTCATATGTATTAAACCTTTTTTTTTCGTCTAAAATTACCCCTATCTCTACTGAAGACAGCCAACCCAAGGCTAATTTGTTCTTAAAATAAGTCTGGTCCATTAAACACTTAGGCTCCTCCGGTATAATTCCTCAGGAATCTCAGAAAATTCCTGAAAGGCCTCTCAAGGCCAGGACAGCCATGCCAAGGCCTACCATTACATTCTCCATTGGTGGGTTTCTCTTTTCTAGAAGTCCCCAAAATATCAAGAGTCCTACACATGCCAGGAGGCAAACTTTCCCATTCACCTGATAAGGCTACTCAGCACTTAAGCATTTCTAATTTCTGGGTGGACCAAGCAGAAAGCAAAGGAAAATATTTTTTTAATTTAAATTTTAATTATTTTAATTAAATTATAGTTGATTGGCAATATTGTGCCAATTTGTGCTGTACAGCAAAGTGACCCAGTCATACATATATATATACATTCCTTTTCTTATATTATTTTCCATCATATTCTATGCTAAGAAATTTTGAAATACAGTAAGACCTCATTGCTTTTCTATTCTGAATAGAATAGAAAAATATTTCAATTTCACTCACTGAGGTATAATTTACCCAGTTGTTCTAAGTGCTAAGTAGCATGAGAGAAAGGCCTTCCCTATGTAGGGAAAACACAGAACAAAACAAGTAATATTCCAGATAAAATAAACCATAAACATTATAACCATATTCAATAGTTTACTCAGTAATTAATCCTTTTTTATTATCTGCTTTATGAAGCCATCAAATTTCCATTAGGATTATATAATAATATTATTCGTAAATATAACATATTATATATATATTTGACCAGTTCGGCAGTACTGTCTGAAATTTATCAGAGACTTGTATTTGTGTAACCTTCTTGAAAATAAAGAACTTTTTCAAAAGCACCAGAATACAATAGTAACTGTATATAAATGATACAAATAGTTAAAAAGGCACAATGTTTAATTTATCAGATGTTTATCTGATTACAATGTAATTAATAAACTTGGTTAAAATAACCAGAATTACAACTGATAACCTTATATACCGGGATATATCCAATTTTTAGATATTTTATATAATTTCTATAATGTCTATATTAATAATACTTACCCACAGTTTAGTCTAAATAGACTTATTGATTATATGATAATGCTGTCCATGTATTTTAGCATACAAATAATGCTAGTTAATTTAGTTTTCTCTGAGATGCCTCAGGGTTCCCTTGTAGCTTCCCAAAATTAGCTGGAAGTCAAGTGAACTTTAATCAAAATTCGATATTTCAGGAGTTTGTCCAAGAGTTTCAAAACACTTGGTCAAATAAGATCATATGTCACTGTGAGGCAATAAGGACAGTTACGAGACATCTCAAAAGCAATTACAGATCCCTTAAAGTCAAAGGACCTCACATAATCTCTTATCAGTAGCATTTCAAGCAGCATTTCAAGAAACTTTGTTCTCTTCGCAAAGAGAAACCAAATCCAAGTCTTATCTCAGCCAACTCCCAATAAAATCCATTTACCCAGCTCAATTTTCCTTTCCCCAAACTATCTACAACTTTCTGTATCCATATTATTTTGTCCCTTATATACTTTTTCCATTCAGGAACAATCACTCCTAGTATAAAAATCACTATTTTCCCTTAAGAAAATGCAATGCAGGGAATTCCCTCTGTGTCAAAGCACATTAAGGATCTGGTATTGTCTCATCAGTGGCTTGGGTCGCTCCTGGGTTGTGGCTTTAATCCCCAGACTGGGTTAAGAATCCAGAGTTTCTGCAGCTGTGGCATAGGTCAGAGCTGCGGCTCAGATTTGATCCCTGGCCTGAAAACTTCCATATGCTGTGGAAACAGCCATAAAAGTAAAAATAAAATAAAAAAAAGAAAATAAAATGCTATTCTTCATATCTTCTGCTAAAATACACAACCTGGAGTTCCCACTGTGGTAATGAGCCCAACTAATATCCATTAGGATGTAGGTTTGATCCCTGCCCCACTCAGTGGGTTAAAGATCTGGCTTTGCTGTGAGCTGTGGTGTAGGTCGCAGATGCAGCTTGGATTCCATGTTGTTGTGGCTGTGGTATAGGCTGGCAGCTGCAGCTCCAATTCGACCCGTAGGACTGGAACTTCCATATGCTCTGGTTGCAGCTCTAAAAACCAAAATAAAATAAAATACACATCCTACTTTTTTTTTTTTGTATTTTTTGTATTTTTAGGGCCATACCTGTGGCATATGGAAGTTCCCAGGCTAAGGGTCGAATCAGAGCTGTAGCCACTGGCCTACGCTACAGCCACAGCAATGCCAGATCTGAGACCCATCTGTGACCTACACCATAGCTCATGACAACATGGGATCCTTAACCCAATGAACAAGGCCAGGGATCGAACCTGCATCATGGATGCTTGTCAGATTTGTTTCTGCTGAGCCATGACAGGAGCGCCCCACATCCTACTTTTCTTAAACAAACATGAGCTGTCTGTACACTTGTCTGTCTGTACAGCACTCTGTAAATTTATAAACATAAATACAAATAATTTCTAAAAATGTGCTTTTTTGTGGAGAATATCTCAGGGTGACATGAGATCTATTAATTAAATCTGTAATTCATTAAATGAACTTTTCTCCATTTAATCATTGATGTCTCCATTTCTTATTTTATTTGGGAATGACTTAGCTATTAGACAAACTTCCATCATTTAAAAATTGAACACTACTCTGTAATTTCACATTACCAAATATCTGGAGAGATTATCCTCAGTAGAAATTTTAAAATATAATTATTCCTATAGAGTTCACCCTGAAGTTCTTATCTCACATTTAATTTACTTATAAAACATTTTTATCATTAAGTTAATTTTTCTTGTTGACAAATCTGTAACAGATATAAGGTCTTATTTGATCTGTAATAAATGATACAGCAGAAATTTCATATTTAATATAGGTGACTCTAAAAGCATGTCTACATTAATCAAGCAATCTAGC
Source organism: Phacochoerus africanus (assembly GCF_016906955.1). NCBI lineage: Eukaryota > Metazoa > Chordata > Mammalia > Artiodactyla > Suidae > Phacochoerus > Phacochoerus africanus. The sequence continues at coordinate 90,586,817 of NC_062546.1, forward strand.
CTAAGCCACCTTCAACACCAGATATTAATTTAATGTTGAATATTTTTTTGATCATGTGAAGCTGAAACTGGTCCTCACCAGTTACCTTCTGTATTTTTGAGATTTATATAAGCTCTTCTTCTTCTTCTTTTTTTTTTTTTTTTGTCTTTTTGCCTTTTCCAGGGCTGCTCCTGGGACATATGGAGGTTCCCAGGCTAGGGGTCTAATTGGAGCTGTTGCCACTGGCCTACACCAGAGCCACAGCAAGGCTGGATCAGAGCTGTGTCTGCGAGCTACACCACAGCTCATGGCAATGCCGTATCCTTAACCCACTGAGCAAGGCCAGGGATCAAACCTGCAACCTCATGGTTCCTAGTCGGATTTGTTAACCACTGAGCCACGATGGGAACTCCAGCACCCCATTTTGTAAAGCCAGTTAAGTAAGTGTTCACTTATACATTTTGACAATACCATCAAAAGGTAAAGACAAAGATAATACACACATAAACACACAGACAAAACTAGAGCTCACATTTACTTTCTAAGCTTAGTTATGAATGGGGTCACAATATAAAGCTCACTAGTTTATAAACAATAGTTGGGATAAGTTTTCTTAGTAATGGGCTCAGAAATTTGGCCCCTATCCACTTGAGCAGAATAGAAACATGAAGACAGTTTTTGGCAAAGTAGAAGGGAGTAACTTTTATTGCTTTGCCAGGCAAAGAAGGTCCACTGCAGTCTAGTGCCTTCAGGACTGTGCCCTCCTTTGGGAGAGAGTAGGAGGTGGTCTTAGAATTTGGGAGTGAAAATATGGCCCCAGATAAGGATGAGGGTAGATGCAAACTTGCTTCATTGTCAAAGCTGGTGTTTAGTGGCATCAGAGCTGATTCCGGTGGTCCTCTTTCTTTCAGGAAGGAAGAATGCTTTGTCAAGTAATTAACATCTTCCATTTGGTGAGGGTTTTAGTTCTGCAGAAGAGTCAAAGGTATTGTTATATGCAGTCCTTGAGGGAAGGAACCAGGACCTGCCCAAATGCTGCACTATTGTTTCTAGACCATTCCTCCCTGGTCTCTGCACCTCCTCCCTCCCCATAAGGCCCTCCTTGGTTTTATTTTCTTATAACTTTAAATAAAATATAACTCAATCTATAAAACTCTTAATAGTGGAGGAGTATATATTGAGCTTGACAAAAAGTGAAATATGATAATTAGTCTGTTATCCTCAAAACAAGCAGCTAAATACTAAAGCTGTTGGAATTAAAATGCGGAACCCTAAAATATGAGCCCCTACCTATCACAAGGCTTAAATATCAACCTGGAAATTCCAGCCAATCACATGTAGCACAAATTTAATTTTTAAAAATGAAACCTAGAAAGTCCTGTGAGCTCCTGGGCCTAAAAAGCCTTTCTGTCCTCTCAATTTTTGCCTATAGAAAAAACAGGTTTCATTCAGCCTCCATGACCTTCCCTGAGTGGCAAAGGGCAGGTTCAGACAGTTGCTAATCCAGGTGCAGTTAAAAAAGAAAAAAAAGAGAGAAGAGATAAATATTGCCATAATTATAAAATACATATTTTTAAATTTTCTTCTAAATAACATAAAAACAAAATTAAAAATTATATAACTAGAACCTATATTATACAAATTATAAAATGTAAGGCGTAACCCTGTACATTTATAAGTAGCTTGTAAAAATTGATAGTGTCATCCGCTCTATAAACAAATTAAAGTCATGCACACAACTTTATAAAGAAGAAAATAAGATGATTAATAGATGTATAAGACTATTTAGCCCTATCATTATTTGAAGAAACAAATTAATATCACAAAATGTTGACATTTTTTAACTGTCAAATTTGCTGTGTTCCCAAAATTAAATCCAGTTTTCACAAGAATACATAGCAATATGTACCTTCATGTAGTTAACTAAAAAAAGTCATACACTAGGAACAACTTAATTGATTAAAATGAAAATTTGATCAAGTAATGATTCCATCCTGATACAATGTAATAGTAGGCATTTGACATAATACTTAAAACCCTAACCATGTTTGGGCTTTAATGTTCCTCAGAAAATCTTAGTCTAATAAATTATTGCATGCTGGTGTGATATGTGCCCAGAATTATGCATTTTTAAATATTTAGTCCAATATTTTATCATAAAATGAATTAATTGTAAAATGCAAAAACAAAAATATCTTCTTATATGCACACATATAGCATATATTCAGTATATTTTAGAAAAACAGATAAAAACAAATCAAATATAACTAAACTTTCTAACAGTATTTTTAATGCTTTTTAAATCTTGATTGCCTAACTATGCATTATTTATAGTGAGTTTATTTTGTTTGTTTTTTTATTTTTACAGCCACACCTGTGGCATATAGAAATTCCCAGACTAGGAACTGAATCCACAGCGGTGACCTACACTGTGACCTACACTGCAGCTGTGGCAAAGCTGGCAGGATTTTTTAACCCAATGTGCCAAGTCAGGGATTGAACCCACACCGCCACAGCGACTTAAGCCGCTGCAGTCATTTCTGCATCCACTGTGTCACAGCAAGAACTCCTACAGTAAGTATTTTTAAAAGAAGTCCAGAGACCAATGGATAAAAACTGTCTATCTTTACTAGCAAAAAGAAGAAAACTGATACAACCATAAGATTTTAACCAATGCTATTAAAGTTTTATGATGTATTTATATACATACATTTCTATCTACACACATGTCTGTATATATACCATACCCCATTAGATTAAAGAATCTGATGACTAATAGAAATTCTTACTCAGGTATTATTGGGCAGCAGAGAAGGAAACAGCTTGCTGAAATTCCCTCCACTTGTAACACAAGAAATTTGGCCGAAGCTGATTGGAACCAGTATGTCTGACTAAAGTCTAAATAGCACGCACTGCTTGTCTGATAGGTGATTTTAGAGGTCACAGCCCAAATTCCTACCACATGTTTCATACCAACTCCTCCTGCATTTGCACATGTGACCCATGAAGCATGTTTGCTTAAACTATGTAAACAACCACTCTTTCTTCACAACCCCAAAACCCTAATTCTTGAATATCTACCTCACCTTGCTGCTGGGGTGACAGTGAGTTGGCCTCCTATCTCTCACCTGTATGCCTTGCAATAAACATTTCTTTCTATAAAAGACCAGTATGTCAATATTTGGCTTTCTATTGCATGTGGGCAAATTTCTCAGTTTGGTAACATAAACACACAAATGTACACACATACAGTGTGCTACATTATAAACTATATATTATAATGTATGTAAATTATACATTATATGTACATGTGTACACGATAGTATGTGCATTATGATATATACATTACTATATGCATATTTTATAAGTATATATATATATTTAACGGACAAAGTTTCTTTCTGATATTATTTTAGCAACATTTTCACAGACTTCTAGAAAAAAAAGATAGTATTTATGACCCAATAATTTTACTTTTGAGGATCTTACAACTGATGATGTGAGCTAAGGCTTGCACAGAAGTTGGTCACGGACTTTGACTAGAAAGGGCATCAAGTCTCCTTTCATCTTGGCTTGGTGTTTTATTTAGTTATGTTGTTCAGATAACAAAACATCTGGGTCCTCAGTTTCCTCATAATTAAAATAAGTATAATAAAGCTATGTTGAGGACCACAAAAAAAAATACCTGTAAAGGATCTTCTTTGGGATCAACATGTTACTGGTGAGGTTTGGTGGTAACCACCACTGTGGTTACTATTATTGCTAAGGAACAATTACAAGCAACAAAATTGTTCAACAATAGTGTAGGGGAACAGAATTTGCCTCCCTAAAATATATCTCTTATAAATTATTTTAAGCTGGTTATTTTCCAAGAAATAGCAGACATGGGAAAAACTGAAAACCAAGGAGGAGTCACCCTTTTGTAAGAACAATGAAATGTGTAAGGAAATCTCCAGTTGTAGGGAGGTCTTCCTTGCTGTACCTAGAACAGGAAGAAGAAGACCAGGTCTCTAAGAGACTCATCAAAGGAGAAGCCATTGATTTAATCACATCACAATCACCCCTGCTTACCGAGATTTTCCTGGTCACCCTAAGAACTGACTCTACCATCCTCAACATCCTCTTTTGTCTTCAGCTGAGGATGGTGTGAAGGTGAGCGTTTTGGCCATTTGGATGAGTCACTTAGGTTTTCTAGGTCTCTCTCATATAGACATGTTATTAAACTTTTGTTTGCTTTTCTCCAGTTAATCAGTTTCATGTCATTTTAATTTTTAGACCCTCTAGAAGACTCTAGAAGACCCCAGAAAGGCAGAGGGAAATTTCTTCCTCCCTGGCAATATGAAATAGTTGAATAGACTGATAAAACAACAACAATAAAAAATAATAAAAAACATATATGAAAAAGTACTCATATTTCAGTGTATATAATGAAATCATATTGGTCTATATGGATATATATTCAAATAAGCCTTATTTCTCAGCATTTACTCATGTGTCTCCAACCTTAATGTAATCGTTTCCATTATGTTTATTTTCAATACTTAACCTAATATTTTTACCTATTTTTATTTTGTTACAGTTAAAATATGAAGTTTTGTGTTTATTTACCTTAACTTTATGTATTTAAAATTTTTCATGTTGCTTTTCAATCTTTATATTTATATTTTAATGACTATCTGATACCACCATGAATTAATACAGAGCATTTAATGAACCTATGTAATTACCATAGGTTTTCCTGTTTTCTCCATTATATTTTTGCCCGTAAAAATGACACTGCTGTGAAAATCTGTGTACAGACAAATTATTTCACTTTGTCTGGATTCTTTCCTCAGAACAAATCTCTGAGAGTGGGTGTGTGATGTCAAGTGGGAAGAAGTTTTGCTTTGGCTTCTGTTACCTGTCGTTATTGCACAGTGTCAAAGCAATTGCCCCGATTCACTACATTCTTTTTTTTTATTACTTTCTTTTATTTTTTTATATGATTTTTATTTTTTCCATTATAGCTGGTTTACAGTGTTCTGTCAGTTTTCTACAGTACAGCAAAGAGACCCAGTCACACATACATATATACATTCTTTTTCTCATATGCTCCTTCATAAGTGACTAGATACAGTTCCCAGTGCTCTACAGCAGGATCTCATTGCTTATCCATTCCAAAGGTAATAGTTTGCATCTATTAACCCCAGATTCCCAGTCCATCCCACTCCCCCCCCCCCCGGGTAACCACAAGTCTGTTCTCCAAGTCCAGGAGTGCCTTTGTATTGTCCTGGAAGTCCAATTCACTGCATTCGTGGCAGTGCAAAACTCTTTTCAGCTCTCCCAAGCTCTACCAAGGTTAAATACCACAAATATTTTGTTTTTTAAGTATGTTACCTTAAGAGCATACCCATTGCTCTAATAACATAAATATTACCTTAATATTGTTTTAATAGGATGTTTGCAGAGATTGAGCATTGGCCACTTTTTTTTTTAACTTTAATATACGTTCTCATTTGAATTTTTTATTCAAACTGTCTGTTACTTTATTATTTAAAATTTTTATATAGACATTTTGAAACCTGATTCACAGAAAGTACCATAAAAACACATTTTGAGAGAGATATTTTATTATGTACTAAATATGTGATAGGAAATTATATTGAATTATGTCAGGCAAAATAACAGCAGTGGAAGCCTATGTTTTTAAAGAATTCTTATTGAAATATTTAGAAGTGTTTTTTTGTTGTTGGTGGTTTTTTTGTTTGTTTATTTATTTATTTTTAGGTCTGTGCTTTAAAATGCTTCCTCAAAAAAAAAAAATACAAGAAGAAAAGCAGAACAATAGAAAAAGCAAAAGTGCCAAAGTCATGATACTTATTTCATATTTAGTTGATGAATTTATGAGGATTCATCGTATTATTTTCTCTTTTTGTCTTTGTCAATTCTTATGTATTATTTTAAACACATTGAAAACACATGTATTTGAGCAAACATTTAAAATCTATTTTAGGTAGGTATAATCTTTTGTCATATTTATTGACTAATGACAGGGTATATTATCTTTTTTTCAGATTTTGAAATCTGATGTGCAAAACATCCTGTTTTAGTTTTTTGAAGAAAACTTAATGACAAAGTTTAAGATCCATGGGTAATGTCACCCCTTTTGCTAAGAGGACCAAGCAGGTCTCTTAGCAGTAACCCACAATAAATACGTTTTCCTTCCTGTCTTTAATGTTGGCTTTCTCTGTTTGTGATTCTGACAGCTCATGGGATTAAATTCTCCATGGATCGATTTGGATGTGCTCCTTGTCCTGTTTTGATCAAAAGAAACATAGTTTTCTCTCTGCAGCGATAAAGGATAAGATACAGTGTATAGACAGCATCATTTGTCACAAAGTCCTTTCCAAAGTGCTCCCCTTTCCTGACAGACCACACGTGTTACGTCCTCTTTTGAATTACAGATTTAAGCTCTGCCATTTATTAGAGATGAGGAAGATAATTTTATTGTCCCTTTGGTTAGAAAAAGCCAACTATATATTTTTGTTTGTTTGTTTTGCTTTTAGGGCTGCATCTGAGGCAAAAGGAAGTTCCCAGGCTAGGGGTCGAATCAGAGCTGCAGCTGCCAGCCTACACCACAGCCACAGCCAACAAGGGATCTAAGCTGCATCTGCAACCTACACTACAGTTCATGGCAACGCCGGATCCTTAACCCACTGATCAAGGCCAGGGATGGAACCTGCATCCTCACAGATATTAGTCTGGTCCATTACCACTGAGTCACAACAGGAACTCCCTAACTAGATTTTTAAACTCAAAACTCAAAACAGTTCATGGGGATCAGTTTAACTGCATAAATTTCAATGGATTGTGTTTTTAAAAATGCCCTTGGAGTTACCATTGTGGCTCAGCAGGTTAAGAATCCGACATAGTGTCCATGAGGATGTGGGTTCAATCCCTGGCTTCACTCAGTGGGTTAAGGACACAGTGTTGCCACAAGCTGTGGTGAAGATGACAGATGCAGCTGATATCTCATATTGCTGTGTCTGTGGTATAGGCCAGCAACTGCAGCTCCAATTCAACCCCTAGCCCAGGAACTACCATATGCCACAGGGGCATCCCTAAAAGGGAAAAAAAAAAAAAAAAAGGTCTTAAGTGAAGCCAATTAATAGGTAGAAAATCAAAGACTCCATTTTGATTTTTAAATCCATATGCAATTGACCCATCATCAGTGGAAAACAGGAGGAAAAGCAAACATTTATTTAAAACCTGTGCCCTGAGCTGGTCACACTCACAGATACCATCTCATTGAATTCACTCTTGAAAGTTAGGTGTTCAGGTCAGTTTAATGAAGAAGGAATCAGGGACTTATTGGTGCCCTGAAGCCAAGTGGTGAGTCTGCATTTGGATACTCACTCCTGTCTCACCCCAGGGTCTGCTCCGTTCCTCTGGATTCTGCTGAGGGATGGTTCATAGTCAGGAGGGACTGGGGGACAGACCCTTGGACCCCATACCCCAAGTAAATGACCATGTTTATTTAGTCGTTCAAATAAATTCCAAGGTGAGTTGATCAGCCCTATTATTCAATATAAGCAGAAAAGTAGAAATACCTCAATGATCTAATTTGCACACAGCAAGCACTAATTCAAGAAGTCATATCTTCCTGGAATCCTCCGTCTTTTACTTCAAACATTGAAAGAGGACCATGGAACCTTTTATGAAAACCCTAGATGTGCAGCAGTAAACAGCCCTGGTTCTTTACTAATAAAATGGGATGGACATTTTCCGTTCCTAACTTGCAACATTACTATAAGGCTCAAAATGAAGCAAGATATTAGATGTTAAAATCTCTGCAAAATATAAAGTCCTTTGCACATATAAGAAGTGGCATTACTACCAGTACTGGATTTTGGCCCGATTAAGTGTCTGACAACCTATTTGGATCGCCATAAAGTTTCTGGTTCCCATATTCTCTTGGGATGTAGACAATTAATTTTGGGAATAAGAGGTAAAGATGGGTCTGGGTTGAGAAGTCACCATTCTTGCCGAGCTCTGTAATCTTGCAGAGAGAGCACCGGGTGTGGGAAGGGAGAGGGTCATCCCAAACCCACCATCTCACCAAATGCCAAGTGATTCTCCGACAAACTGCTATTTGTGGGACTGAGTGTGGATTTCATTAACCAGACCTCTTGTGCCAAAGATAATGTAACCCCTATCTGGACCCTAAAGTATTTCTCATTTTCTGGGGATTCTTGCCTTTGTGAACTGTCAGTGAATGTTCATTAATTTCGAGGAGAGGTAAATGTCAACTTGAAACTAAAGGTGACCTAAATGCCACGGCACCCTGTGAGCATTAACATAAAGCATGCTCATGAATTAATGAGCCCAGTGGACGCTCCTTCTGGACGCAGAACCCGAGGCTGCGCTCGTGTCGACCTCATCCACTCTTGGAACCCCAGGCAGCACAGGACCGGGTTACAGCTAGTAAGGGGGCCTTGGTGATGAGATACAAAATGAGCTGGCATTATCATTTTAAATGTTAATCATGCACATGGAAAGCACTTGGGCCACTTCCCAAAATAATATATTTCTAGCTTGCTGGGAGGCAGTGAGAGCAGTACAAAGAATGCAGAAATGGGGTCACAATCCTGGGCTTCCTGGATCCCATGACACTAATTCCTTGTGTTAACTCAGAAAACAAGACTTAAGTCCTCAACTATTTCTCCCGCCCTTTGCTTCTTCCCTCCCCAAGCCTCTGCTAGAAAAGCAAGACTTTTGTCTTATTTTTGTCAATGCTGAATGTTAACCTTAACTCAGTTAAAAATAAGATGGGGAAGAAAGGCATTTACAATGAAAATCAAGAGTCCTTTGATTTTGCCCAAAATCTCCCATCATCCATCTCACCTCACCCCCTTTCTCATGTTAGGACTCAGTGGCGTCCAAGCATCTCCCAGGTAATGCCCAGAGACAAGAACTTTAATGGGCTCTGCATTGAGTTTTTCAATCTTTCGGGCTTTCCTTCTGGCTTTTCTTTCAATTTTGTTATTTCCTTTTCTCTTTCTTTAGCTTTCTGTTTTGCTATTATTGCTGCACTCACAGCATATGGAATTTCTTGGCCCAGGGACTCAACCCCAGAATCAACTGTGACCTATGCCACAGCTGCAGTAGCCCAGGATCCTTTAACATACTGTGCTGGGCGGGGGACCAAACCCACATCTCCCATAGTGCCAGAGCTGTTACAATGGGATTCTAAATCCCACTGGACTAGAGCAGGAATGAGAATTCCTGTTTTCTTAATTTCCTTTCTTCCTCTTTCTTTCTCTCTTTCTTTCTCTTTCTTTCTTTCCTCCTTCCTTCCTTCCTTCCTTCCTTCCTTCCTTCCTTCCTTCCTTCCTTCCTTCCTCCCTCCCTTCTCTTTCTTTCTTTCTTTCTTTCTTTCTTTCTTTCTTTCTTTCTTTCTTTCTTTCTTTCTTTCTTTCTTTCTTTCTTTCTTTCTTTCTTTCTCCTTTTCCTTTTTAGGGCTGCTACTTACAGCATGTGGAAATTTGTACTCTAGTGGTTTAATAGGAGCTGCAGTTTCCAGCCTATTTCACAGCCACAAAAACACTGGATCTGAGCCACATCTGCAACCTACCATGCAGCTCACAGAAATGCTGGCTCCTTAACCCACTAAGTGAGGCCAGGGATCAAAATGGCATCCTCATGGATACTAGTTGAGTGCTTAACCCGACAAGCCGCAATGGGAACTCTTCTATTTCTTTTTTCTAGTTACCCACTTATCTCTAAATAATGTGACTGTACCTTTATTTTAAGATGTGTCAGCCTCCCACACTACAGATTCATGTTTTGCAAGATGGTGTTATATCTCCTTTATGCAGTGCTCTTCCCCTTTGTTTGGAAAGTTTGAAAGGTATGTTACTATTTTTCATTCCACTGTGGTTAACTTTGGAAATGATATAGCAACCTCAACTTTCTCTCTCACCAACAGTATCCCTTCATTTTGGAGTGGGTATGTACCTAAACCAGTTCTCTCTGTGTCTCTCTCCTGCTCACCACCCCCAGCTGCAGTGGTTTGTGCCTTGACTTATAGTATAGTCACTAAGGTATATGAATGAGAGGCTAGAAGTTCACATCTGTTCTGCAAGGATTGTGTCACCATTCTTTCATCTAAAAGTTCTCATCTGGTAAACAAAATTTATGTAATTGTGACCACAGACATTATTCACTGCCCAATGAAGAAGCTATTATATTTGCCACCCAAAGGCCTATTGTGAGGACACTTGGGAGAAGGAGCAAATTTTTTACTCCTTTTACTCACATATACTCTCTTTTCTTACTCACTTTCTCAGTGGCTGAGCTCCTCCACTTTTCTTCTGGAAGATGTTCTCTTTGGGCTGCATTCATTCACTGGGCTACTGTGGAGCACGTGCATTTTAAATCTATTTCAGTGCTGTTTCCCTGAGATTGCATTTCTCTACTTTGTGGTTAGATACACTCTTATTCTGTATCTCATATGTCTTAAAAACAATTCATTTCTTTCTTTCCTTCTTTCCTTCCTTCCTTCCTTCCTTCCTTCCTTCCTTCCTTCCCTCCTTCCTTCCTTCCCTCCTTCCTTCCTTCCTCCCTTCCTTCCTTCCTCCCTTCCTTCCTTTCTTTCTTTCTTTCATGGCCACACCCATGGCATAGGGAGGTAGGAAATTCCCGGGCCATTGACCAAATCTGAGCCATAGCTGTACCTACACCATACCCGTGGCAACGCTGGATCCTTAACCCACTGTCCAGGCTAGGGATTGAACCTGAGCCTCCACAGAGACAACACCAGATCCTTACTCAGCTGTGCCACTACAAGAACTCCTAGGTCTTCTTTCTTTTGGTATTTTCTGCTTATCATTTTCCTCAATGAATTTTGTTAGAAAAGAAGCCTAAATTTTTGAGTATTTTCATGTTTGACTTTTTCTCATATATGTGATTGGTTTTTGGGCTGGTTTTAAGTTGCTTGTCAGAATCTTTAACACTTTGAGGATCTCTGCCTTCTCTCTTCTAGAATCACTCAGGAGATATTTAATGCCAGTCTCTTGTGTATTGCTTTGGAGTCCCATGAATGTATTTCTTTCTCTCTGAAATATTTTAAAATCCTCCCTTTAACCTAGTGGATAAGAAATTTCAAGAAGGCTAGTTGTTGCTCTTTTAAAAATTAATTATGTTAAAATTGTGTTTGATCAATTTATTCATTTATTTATTTATTTTCCCACTGTACAGCAAGGGGATCAAGTTATCCTTACATGTATACATTACAATTACATTTTTTCCCCACCCTTTGTTCTGTTGCAACATGAGTATCTAGACAAAGTTCTCAATGCTACTCATCAGGATCTCCTTGTAAATCTATTCTAAGTTGTGTCTGATAAGCCCAAGCTCCGGATCCCTCCCACTCCCTCCCCCTCCCATCAGGCAGCCACAAGTCTCTTCTCCAAGTCCATGATTTTCTTTTCTGAGATGTTCATTTGTGCTGGATAGTAGATTCCAGTTATAAGTGATATCATATGGTATTTATCTTTGTCTTTCTGACTTACTTCACTCAGGATGAGAATCTCTAGTTCCATCCATGTTGCTGCAAATGGCATTATGTCATTCTTTTTTATGGCCGAGTAGTATTCCATTGTGTATATATACCATGTCTTCCTAATCCAATCATCTGTTGATGGACATGTGGGTTGTTTCCATGTCCTGGCTATTGTGAATAGTGCTGCAATGAACATGCGGGTGCACGTGTCTCTTTTAAGTAGAGTTTTGTCCGGATAGATGACCAAGAGTGGGATTGTGGGGTCATAAGGAAGTTCTCTGTATAGATTTCTAAGGTATCTCCAAGCTGTTCTCCATAGTGGCTGTACCAGTTTACATTCCCACCAACAGTGCAGGAGGGTTCCCTTTTCTCCACAGCCTCTCCAGCACTTGTTATTTGTGGATTTATTAATGATGGCCATTCTGACTGGTGTGAGGTGGTATCTCATGGTAGTTTTGATTTGCATTTCTCTTATAACCAGCGATGTTGAGCATTTCTTCATGTGTTTGTTGGCCATCTGTATATCTTCTTTGGAGAACAGTCTATTCAGGTCTTTTTCCCATTTTTCCATTGATTGATTGGCTTTTTTGCTGCTGAGTTGTATAAGTTGTTTATATATTCTAGAGATTAAGCCCTTGTCGATTGCATCATTTGGATCTATTTTCTCCCATTCTGTAAGTTGTCCTTTTGTTTTCTTTTGGGTTTCCTTTGCTGTGCAAAAGCCTTTCAGTTTGATGAGGTCCCATGGGTTTATTTTTGCTCTCATTTCGATTGCTTTGGGAGACTGACCTGAGAAAATATTCATGAAGTTGATGTCAGAGAGTGTTTTGCCTATGTTTTCTTCCAGGAGTTTGATGGTGTCCTGTTGTATATTTAAGTCTTTCAGCCATTTTGAGTTTATTTTTGTGCATGGTGTGAGGGTGTGTTCTAGTTTCATTGCTTTGCATGCAGCTGTCCAGGTTTCCCAGCAATGCTTGCCGAATAGACTTTCTTTTTCCCATTTGATGTTCTTGCCTCCCTTGGCAAAGATTAATTGACCATAGGTGTCAGGGTTTATTTCCGGGTTCTCTATTCTGTTCTGTTGGTCTGTCTGTCTGTTTTGATACCAGTACCACACTGTTTTGATGACTGTGGCTTTGTAGTATTTCTTGAAGTCTGGGAGAGTGATGCCTCCTGCTTGGTTTTTGTTTCTCAGGATTGCTTTGGCGATTCTGGGTCTTTTGTGGTTCCGTATAAATGTTTGGATTGTTTGTTCTAGTTCTGTGAAGAATGTCCTGGGTCATTTGATAGGGATTGCATTGAATCTGTAGATTGCTTTGGGTAGTATGGCCATTTTTACAATATTGATTTTCCCAATCCAGGAACATGGAATATCTTTCCATTTCTTTACATCTTCTTTGATTTCTTTGATTAATGTTTTATAGTTCTCGGCATATAGGTCCTTTACCTCCTTGGTCAGGTGTATTCCGAGGTATTTGATTTTGTGAGGCACAATTTTAAAAGGTATAGTATTTTTGTATTCCTTTTCTAATATTTCATTGCTGGTATACAGAAATGCACCTGACTTCTGAATGTTAATCTTATATCCTGCTACTTTGCTGAATTTATGAATCAGTTCAAGTAGTTTTGGGGTTGATTCCTTAGGGTTTTCTATGTGTAGTATCATGTCATCTGCATACAGTGACAGTTTTATCTATTCTCTTCCTATATGGATGCCTTTTGTTTCTTTTGTTTGTCTAATTGCTGTGGGTAGAACTTCCAGAACTATGTTGAAAAGCAGTGGTGAGAGTGGGCATCCCTGTCTTGTTCCAGATTGGAGTGAGAAGGCTTTCAGTTTTTCCCCATTGAGGATTATATTTGCTGTGGGTTTATCATAAATGGCTTTGATTATATTCGGGAATGTTCCCTCTATACCCAGTTTGTCGAGGGTCTTGGTCATGAATGGATGTTGGACTTTGTCAAATGCTTTTTCTGCATGTATTGAGATGATCATATGATTTTTGACTTTTCTTTTGTTAATGTGGTGTATGATGCTGATTGATTTGCGTATGTTGAACCATCCTTGTGAACCTGGGATGAACCCAACCTGATCATGGTGTATAATTTTTTTGATATGTTGTTGTTTGATCAATTTAAATCGAAGCTTCATGTCTTTTTTTTTTTTTTCGGATCTCAGAGACTTGCTTCATTTATTTCACTGGTAATTGTACTCTCTCCACACATTTATTTTTTAACTTTTATCTTTTTTTGAATTTATGTTGCTCATAGTGGGCTTTTCTGAAGTTCATCCATCACTTTACTTGTCTCTTTTTTTCTATTTTTTTTTTCTTTTTATGGTTGCACCTGCAGTTCCTGGGCTAGTGGTCAACTGGAACTGCAGTTGCAGGCTTACACCACAGTCACAGCAACAGTGTATCCAATCTGCATTTTCTACCTATGCTGCAGCTTGTGGCAATGCTTGATACTTAACCCACTGAGTGAGGCCAGGGATTGAACCCTGCATCATCACAGACACAGGTCATTAACCCACTGAGCCACAATGGGAACTCCCACCCAACTTGTCCTTTAGTCCATGTTTCTATAGTTCTTCATTTAAGTTTTTCTTTATTGAAGTACTCTGCATCTTTATCTTGCATCCCTTTGGCTTAAATTGTTATAATTTTTAAAAAATTTCTAAAGCAGCCTTATTTTCAATGAATTTTTTTGTACAATATATCTTGTAATTATTTTATATATCATCCAACTGAAGAACAAACAATTATAATTATGATCTAACATTTTCTTTTTCATCATAAATATTCCTTTTTTGAATTTTTCTTCTATACTGCATATTTTTCTCACATATGTGATGACTCTTACTTTTATTGATATATGTCTTAATGATACATCAAAAACCTTATTTTAGCCTAGAGTATTTCCTACTCTGCATACTTTAGTTACATCTAAATAGTTCATTTAGATTCTTAAATAAGTCACTTAATTCTGAGAATGAATATCTATCTCCATTTACACAGAAGTGTGTAATTTATTTTTTGATATAAAGATGTTCAATATAACCCGCATCTTAATATATCTTTTTCAACCAAACTACTATCTCTATTCAGAGTTCTGTTTAAACTTTCACTTATTTCTGCTACTCTTCCCTCCAGGAATAGCCTAAAATGTCTCTGATCTTTCATCAGTCAGTACTCTTTCATTCACCTTCTATTTTTCAGAAAGTCACAGTACTCTCATGTTTGCAGGTGGCCAGGCCTATTTTCTTTGCTTCTATGGGTACAAAATCTTTTGACTTCATTATCATTGTAGTTTATTAATAGCAAAAATAACAAGACAGGTAAGTGAACTCAGGTCACCATCTTATTCTGGACAGCTTCCCTCATGTCTGAGACATTATTCTAGCTGAGAGGGAATATGCAAAGGAAGGGAAATGTGAAGTCAGGAAGATAAGAGAGGAAGTGGATGTGACCTTTTAGGAGTAAAGGACAGGAGGGAAGGGAGGAGAGGTCAGTGGGGGTGACTCCGTGGGAGGTTATCCCATTCCTATGTGTCTGTATACAACGAAAGCATCACTCTGAGGTTATGGTGATTTTCCTGGGTCTGTCTCACTTGTTCTGAATTATTCTCATTACATTTTTTCCTCTACTTTTCAATCTTAGGGTTCTACCACCGATTTCAGTCTGTTCCCCAGTCTTACCACTAGGGTCGCACTTTGGTCTTACATGTTCAGTGGACCACAGGAAGCAGCATCTATCCCTCACAGATCTGTGGCTTCTTGATTCTTTCCCCAAACCAGAACCTGCACCATTGCTATCAAGAGATACGGATCCTAGTCCAGAACAGGCTGGTATTGATGACTGGTTCCTTCCCATTTCTCACTGAAAAGGGCACTGGGAGTGTCAAAGGCTGTAGGAATCTGTATTTTGAAACCATATTCCTAATGAGGCCTGTGTTCTCCTATGATGATTGCATTCACTTTCTCTTGTTCTTGGGTGATGAATTCACCACACTCTGCCCATCATTTATCCTGCCTTCTGTTCCATAGCCTGGTACCATTTCTTCATTTCACCTAATGCCTTGTTTTTAATTTTCCTCTGTCCTCATGGATCTAAGCTTGCCTCTCTTTCCTGGACTTTCCCCCAACAATAGCATCTATGACAGACTTCAGTCTCTTTAATTTTGGTTACAAGGGTGTGCTTTGATGGTGACCATCCATTCATTAACCTCTCTGGAGCCTCTTCTCATCCTTGGGGTGGGGATGAAGGGCAAATGGCTGGCAGAGAAAAGGCTGATGGCTGAGAACTCAACCAGTAAATCAACTTAGGCTTTTTCTACTTTTTTTTTTTCAGTACTTGTGAAGCAATCTTGTCTCCCAAGCTCTTGTCACTTCCCTGCTCATCCATATACTAAAGCAATGCCAGAATTGCTGTTGTAAAGCAGCCTGCCCACTATTTGCCTGCTCCCACCTCACAAATGCCAAAAACCACAGCCTGTGATTAAGAGATAGTTTCCTATGATGAGATGAAGAACAGTGTTCTGAAATTTCAAGGGAGCTAAAGAAAGAAAACCAGATTCAGAGTTCCTATTGTGGCACAGTGGAAACAAATCTGACTAGTATCCATGAGGATGCTGGTTTGATCCCTGGCCTCACTCAGTGGTTTAAGGATCTGGTGTTGCCATGAGCTATAGTGTAGGTCACAGATGCAGCTCATATCTGGAGTCATTGTGGCTGTGGCATAGGCTGGCAGCTGTAGCTCCTATTGGACCCTTAGCCTGAGACCTTTCATATGCCATAGGTATGGCCCTAAAAAAAGGGGGGGGGAGAAAGAAAGAAAAAGAAAGACCAGATTTGAAAGATTGTCCTATAAGAGGCTGGGGGTTGAATGGAGAGGGGAAGTGGCCTGGACCAAGAGAGTGAAGGGGTATTTAAAGGTTGTCAGGTGACAAGGTGGGCTACCATCAGGAGCAATGTGCCCCCATCACCTCAGGGTTTTTAATAAAGCTGGTAAACACAGCGTGTTCTGTGTGCGTTTTGCTGTATTGGAATGGAGGGTTAGGGCAATTTATATCTCATGTTAGGAAGGTGCAGTAGACCACAGTCGCTCACATATCACCTCATCCAATCTCTGACTAATTCAGCAATTCTATCCATAGCATCTCTGTACAGAGAAATAAACAGATGTTGAGGTCTGATAGAGCTGGCCTGAAACACAGTTCCCTTTAAGAGCTGTGTGACTTTGATCAAATCATTTTACCAATCTATGCCCCAGGTAGCTCATTTACAAAATAAGTATAATTATATCTACCACCTGGGGTGACTTGGGATTGACTTGATATACATTTAAAAGCTTTGATGTTTTTTACCTGATATTTTGCTTTACTGACTTGGCCTAACTGTGTCTTTCTGAAAATTAAGAATCTCTATATCCCAGATTTTAATGATAGGCAGTTATATTCACCAGGGAGTTGGTCCTCATATCATGCCCAAATCTAGATCTCCACATATTTCCCTCACTAGATTCCCTAGTAGCTTCTGGAATCCTAGGAAGGAAATGGAGTTATCAAATTCAGATCTTTGAACTAGGTCACAAAGTATGTCTTCAAGATGAGTCATTAAACTTGAATCTCCCCTGGATTTGTATTATCTTAGAGACAATTTCCCTGCTGAGAATTCATCCTGAGGAAGTAGACATCTTTTTCTCTGGCATACTTTGAACATGAAGGCCGGGAAAATTACACAGATTTACTGATAGAGAGTTATTTGGATTGTCCTTCATAATAACCAACATAACTGTGCCCATGGTGGGCTTTATGAACTGTTTAATATCTCCAGCAACCTTTAGGAAAACACTCAAAGGCTTTCTCCAAACCTTGAAGACAGCTGGGTCAACATGAGCTTTTGTCCAGGGAGCATTCCCTCCCCTCAGAATGCACGGGGGCAGCCCTCCTACTCTGCAGCCATGTTTGACAGTTGGCTGCCTTGGGACAGATGTGTTTTAACCAGGGCTTTAAGCCTTGGGCCTTCAGGATCACTCAGCGAGTTTAAGGGAAAACACTCGTTACAGAAGTAATTTTACACTTGCCATGCTTAATAATCTCTAAGAGTGTACAATCACATTTGTTCTTACTTTCATTTCAGCAGACAAACTATAGGGAATACTAAGTAGTTAGGCTTACCGTTATTATTGCAATCCATCTGATTCTTTTCCTTGTAAATGAATCTTTAATTAGTTAAGTTACCACCATTGTGGTCATGTTTACACAGTGCAGCTCTTTAATACAGAGTTCTTGAAGTTTAAAATAAACAACAATCCCTGGCATTCCATTGCCTCCCCATAGTATAGTGGAGGTATACCATTCTGGATGGAAAGATTTCTTTGGGGCTTGACAATCAACAAGTCAAGCATTTACCTTTCTAGCTATCAAAGGAATGCATGCCAGTGAGTTATCACAAAGCATATTGGACTGAGAAATGGCAAATTCTGAGGTGTCTTCCTGACTTGTCCTTCTGGGTGCAAAATCTTTGTAATTTCTATGCATGCAATGCCTGTAAATTGGCAGAAATTAAATCAGAGTGGGCAGCATTCCAGCTTTAAGGTAATGCATACAAACATAGCCCTCCATGAAAGCAGAATTCCAGGGCCAGCAGCACCTCATTCATTCCAGGCAAAAGGGATCTTTCCCTCTTCCTTAATTATCAAGGGAAATGGAATGAACAAGAAAAAGACATGATGGATAAATCCATTGGTTTGACTAAGAGGGAAGACCAGTTATCATCCAGGGTTCATGGGAGTGGAGAGTGGGAGGGGCAGGTCACAGGGCAGAAACAGCACAGAGGCTGGGAGGTTTGTGCATCAGCCTTCAACATAGGCTAACATCTTTCCTTCTCTCTTAGGAAGGGATGAAGATGGTAATGATGATGCTGATGATGGTAATAGTAAAAGATTATGAAGAATAATTATCATAAGAGAAGCTTGGAAAAATGGCTGAATTTCCAAAGGTAAAATCTAGCCAGAAGAAGATCCTGGGATTAAAATCTAGACCCTCTGACTTTATAAATGAATCTTAATCTTCAGGCCAGGATTTAGAGTCATGATCTCAAAAATGTCAAAGTCAAGGAGGGCTGTTGCAACATGATACCTCTCAAATCAGTCTTTTCAAAAGCAAACATGTTGTGTCAGTTACTAAATTCAGCAAAGTCAAAGATGTACAAAACTGGTCTCTTTTCTAGAATATCAGAAATTTATAGAAGGATGGGGAGTTCCTGTCGCATCTCAGTGGTTAACAAATCTGACTAGGAACCATGAGGTTGCGGCTTCGATCCCTGACCTTGCTCAGTGGGTTAAGGATCCGGCATTGCCATGAGCTGTGGTATAGGTTGCAGACGTGGCTTGGACCCCATGTTGCTGTGGCTGTGGAGTAGGCCGGCGGTAATGAAACTATCTAATATCTGCAAGGACGTGGGTTCAATCTCTGGCCTTACTCAGTGGGTCAAGGATCCACCATTGCTGTGAGCTATGGTATAGGTCACAGATGTGGCTTGGACCCCATGTTGCTGTGGCTATGGCATAGGCCAGCAGCTACAGCTCCAATTCTATCCCTAGCCTGGGAACCTCCCTATGCCTTGGGTGCATCCCTAAAAACAAGGGTATGTGTACTTACCTGTGTTCAATTTCCCTAAAGGGTTATAAAGGCATTTTCCTGGTATCTTTGGTTATATCTAGGCTTTCTTTATTTGATTCAAGTAAAAATTACCTTAAACAAATTTTTTTCTCTTTCTTTTCTTTATTTATGGGAGAACTTTTAGATTAATAGCAAAATTGACAAGAAGGTTTAGAGAGTCCCCCATATACCTGACATATTAATAGATTCAGCCTTAACCTGAGTGATATGTTTGTTATAACTGATGAATTCACATGCCCACAGCATGAAAAACTGGGGACAGGGCTTGAACCTGTGCCACAGAAGTGACCTGAGTCACCAGAGTGAAAAAACTGGATTCCTAACCTGCTGCAGCACAAGAGAATTCCCCCAAAGTCCATATTCTTAGTAGGGTCCACTCTAATTTTGTGTATCCTATAGGTTTGGACAAATGCATAATGACGCATACCCATCATTAGGCTGTCAGATGTCAGAGTATTTCTGTTGCCCTAAAAATGCTCTGTGCTATATGTATTTAATCCTTTCTCCCAAACTCTGAAATCATCAATCTTGTCCCACATACCAGTGAGCCAGCACCCATTGTGCAAAGCAGGGCCTGGGGCTTCCCTACTCACTTTCACACCCACAGGAGTCAGCTCACAGCAACAGAAGTGGTCACACAGCCTACAGACCGGGGACTCCTAGAACACACAGCTCTAGTGGCCCCAGAGTGTAGGATTCCTCCTGTATAGAGCCCTTTCCTAGACCTACCTAATACATAGAAGAAAAACAGAGAGGTAGGCAAAATGGGGCAATAGAGAAATATGTTCCAAACAAATTAGAATAAGATAAAACTCCAGAAGAACTAAGCAAAGTGGAGATAAGAAACCTACTCAATAAGCAATGAGGTCTGCTGTAGAGCACAGGGAACCATATCCAATCTCCTGGGATTGAATATGATGGAAGATAATATGAGAAAAGGAATGCATATTTATGTATGACTGGGTCACTCTGCTGTACAACAGAAATTGACTCAATACTGTAAATAAACTATACCTCAATAAAAATAAATCAATAAAGTGTTCAAGGGCATGCCCTCACATAATGTTGGGATCCACCATGACTGGGTCCTCCTGGAGTTTTTAACTCTCAAGCATTGTCCACATGGAATGTCCAATAATTCACCAAGGACAGTTTAGGTTTTCCTGCTCCAGCGATGTTCCTCCAGAGGTTTCTGCTGGTGAATCTCTGCCTGCAAAGACAACTCTTTGCCTGTCTATCTTTCTCTCCAGTTTTAGGAGCAATTGTTTGCTCTGTGTCCTCATCTCTCTGTGGATCTTAGAGAAACTCCTGTTTCTTCAGTTTGTTTAGCTTTTCACCTGTTAGGACAGAATGGCGACTTTGAAGCTCCTTATGTGTGGAACTAGAAACTGGGAGTCCCTTATATAAACTTCTAATGAGCAGCTAGTAACTAAACTACTGAGTAAATAAGGACATAACTTCCAAAGTATGGTGTGTAAATATATAGATTGAACTCCTAATTTAAGTGATTTTAGTGTGAAAACAGGGAGGATTTTGCAGTCACTCTTCCAGAAATGTCAATAGAATGCTTATTCTGAGTTTCCGTCCTAGCTCAACAGAAACAAACCTGACTGGTATCCATGAGGATGCAGGTGGATTCCATCCATAGCCTTGCTCAGTTAAGGATCCTGCATTACTATGGCTCTGGCATAGGCTGGCAGCTGCAGCTCTGATTAGACCCCTAGCCTAGGTGGTAACTTCAAAAAAAAAAATGCAGATTCTGTGGCTGGCACTGTCCCAGCAGGAGCAGCTGAGAGTTGCCTCTTGGTGTAAGAAAGATGGAGTGGTGTTTCCATGAGCATGTGCTGCAGAGATCAGGGAAGGGCGGGTGCTGAGTCACAAGTATTTCTAGCCAGCTGCTGGTTCTAAGCACAGCAACCTGCTCTGCAAGTTCCAATAAATGTTCACACAAAAGCCCAGTTGTCTGATGTGAATTGCACGTGATCTAAATTAATTTGTTTTTACTTCAAATGGGTAGACATGGAAGGTGTCAAAGATCCACAGGAGTACTTTCTTTGGGAAATATGCAAATATTAGGTCAGCAGATCCATAGGAGTATTGTTCTTCCCATGAATAAGGCAAATGCTAAGCTCCAGTTGAATGCTAGATATTTCAGTGGGGCTAAAGAAGGAAGGAGAAAACAAAGTACTACAGGTCTGAGGAGAGCATCACAGTCCAAAAGTAGCTTAAAAGAGATTCACATGTGTGTTTGTGTGTATTTCAGGAAGTAACTTAGCTAATAGTAACTTAGCTAATAGCTAAGGTATGTTCCCTGAACTTAGCTAATAGCTGGCCCAGAAGGTATGTTCTGGGAATGACAATTGAAAAGCAGTTCTAAAAAAAGAAAAAACCCAAATGAGCAATAAGCATATGAGCAGTTTTCATATTTACTTTCTTTTTCTTTTTTAATTCACTAAGAATAAGAGAAAAATACAATAACAACTAGTATAACGAGTGTTAAGAAAAGCAAAGACCTCCAGGGTCCATTAGGGAAGGGAGATATGGGAACATGGGTGCAATGCTGGCTGTGAAGGAAAGCTAAAACAGCCAATAGAATCCATTTTGCTAATTATGCCCTTAAGCTAAGACCCAATGATTCCATTTCTGAGCAGAAATCCCAATTAAGCAGAGGAAGTCTATAAAGGTAGGTACACAAAAATAAGTATTAAGGCATTGCTTGTTTTTGTAAAGGGTTGAAGGCAATCTAGAAACTGGATGATTCATATATAGCAGATGTAAAGAATATTGTGGAATATTATGTAGCATATATACCCAATAATCTAAAGGTACATGGTATAATATTTGCACTTAATAAGCACATGATGGATGAACATGTTGAGAAGTAGGTGTCATACAGTCAATCTTAATCAGATAAATTAACAATAAATCAGAAAACAACGTGGATAATTAGTTTTATATATATATATATATAATATACTATGGATATGTATATAGTAACATATACGGTATACAATATCCGCAGACATATGTTAAATACATCAAGTGCCTACAAGGTGAAAGAAGAATAAGGGTGGAGATCAGGGTGCATTAGAGAAA
Organism: Phacochoerus africanus; assembly: GCF_016906955.1. Taxonomy (NCBI): domain Eukaryota; kingdom Metazoa; phylum Chordata; class Mammalia; order Artiodactyla; family Suidae; genus Phacochoerus; species Phacochoerus africanus. The sequence goes on from NC_062546.1 coordinate 90,609,114, forward strand.
CTTGAAGAAAGCTGTGACAGAGATGTAGATTGAGTGCCATGAGCCAGGAAGTATGATGAGGACATCTTGTGTCTGAGATAATGAGAGGGAAAGAGCAGGCATTGAACTCATAAACATAGAATTATCACTGGGGATTAACTCCATTTCTTATAAACTGTATAAGGAAGTAAGGAACTTCATCATGACTGCAAATATAGTTTCACCAGCCACTGAGCCAGGGGTCATCAGGGCAGAGTGCACCACCCCCTGCAGTTCTGCTCTCTACATTACTGCACAGTAATTGGACCCCTTCACTCCTGCTCTCCTGCTAAACCATTGTGCTCAGCCAATGACTCTCTTTGTTCCTGTTCTCCCAGCCACCACCAAATCTCTGGTTGTGTGCCTCAAATTCAAGCTCCTGAGAGAGAATCTGATGGGTATGAGCCCCGCCCCCCACTCACACACCACTCTGAGCTGTGCTGAGCACTTTTCTCATGACAACAAGCACCTAGATGTCTAGCCACCTCCCAGGTGGTGACCGTTCAAGTAGCTCCTGCTTCTTGGTCCAAATCTGTATGACCAACATCTTCTCCTATGGCTGGTACCCCTTGAACTCATTGGGTACCTCTCAAGGTACATCTTCATGTCATCTCTGTAATGTGAATGCACCTCTGTGACACATTGTCATCCTTGCATAATCTGTAGTCCATGGGTAAAGATGGTGCTGGTGGCAGAGTCAAGAATCATATCTAGAACTTGAAGATCAGCACTATATGGTGGTGCTACGGCATATGTTAAAGTCAATTTTTCAAACTTTGCAGGTAATTCTGCTGGTATTTCATGGCAAAAAGGTTAAGGGCAAAAGGGATCTGACAAATCCCTGCTTGGGTTTCCTTGTGAACTGCTAAGACCTTGCTCTGCTGCAGAGAAGTGCACTACCAGTAACTATCTCTCATATAAGGAACTGTGTGGTCCCAGGAAATCTTGCTCACTTAACAACTTCTAGCCAGCTGTAAGTTGGTGATGCTTTGGCAAGAACCCACTTTTTTTTTCATTCCTGCAATAAGCAATAACTTATAGTAACTATTTATGTCAGAGTGCTAACTTTAGCCAAATCTCCCGTCTAGCCCCACATATGTCACATACATTGCTCATAACTCAGAAGTGGGTTCTGCGCATAGCATGGACTCAGAGCGGCATAGATCCCATCCAAAAAACCAAACTTCTTCCCTATAAAAATATATGTGTGGAAATATAGAAACATAGATGTGTTTTTCAGAATACCATTTATAGGAGGCTTTACTTCTAGCAGAGATGGAGTAGAAGATGCTGCATTTTCCTCCCATGTGGCTCAGTAATAGTATATATTGGAAAACAAGGTTTTCAAGACACTGGAGATGAGAAACTGACAGAGGTCATTGAGAGAAGAGAAACAAATATCATGAACCATATGGTTGCCCCAGCTTAGTCACATTGAAGCATCTGAGAGGGTAACCCAGGCAGAGCCCAAAGGTTACACTGAGTGGAGGAGGAGAAGCTAAGAGTCCAGAAAGTCAAGAGGCCGGCATTACAGGATAGAGAGGTGGTGAAGAGAGCCATTTCAGAGAGGGACCTCTGGGAAGCTGTGGAGGGTCCCTGATGAGTATTCACCAGAATGACTGGCCCACTTATATGAAGAAACAATGCGGAGCTGTGGAAGAACCATCTGAGAGAATTGAGAGAACAGTGACCAGTATTCACAGAAATGGGCATGGTGACTGTTCCCACCAGGACAACTGGAAAAATCCCATTATTCTTGGGATACAAGGGTACAGAAAGCAGGATGGGCATAGGATGCCAGAAGTGAGGCACCAAGGGAGCAGGTTTAATGTGGCATCATTTTCAGGTTTCTGCAAGTAGAGGATGGGCACACAGGAGTGAGTGCCTCCTAAAACTTTGCACTTGGGACTCCACTCTTAAGTAGGTACTCCTACCCTGGCAGGTGCCTGCAGGAGCCTGAACACAAGTACATCCTTATTTTGCACCCTGAGTTCCTCCCTTGTCTCACCCAAATCCAGTCCTTTGCAGAAGACAGAAATACCTTGTTATAGACTAAACAGAGCTGTGGTGCTTTCTAAAAAAAAATTTAAAGCAAGATCCAAAAAGAAAAAGCTGTTTCCAAATAATTTAACTGTGCCCCAGAACAAACCTCTAAAGTATTTCTAGGAATACACATATACCTAGTTCCCACCCTAAAGAGGGAAACTTCATGATGTCTGGGAATTAAATATGACTAGACATGCAGAGAGCAGGAAATTATAATCTGCATCAAGGCGTGAAACCAAACAAGAATTGACACAGATGTTAACATATCAGACAAAGATATTGAAGCAATTATTATCATGGTTTTCCATATATTCAAAAGTGGAGTAATGAAAGATACAGAAAAAGATACAAAGCAGCAATAAAAACTACAAAAATAAAACACAGAGAAAAAATAAATTAAAAAGAAAAGCACACCTGTGAACTCTGGAAAAATTCAAGTGGCTTAATGTACATGTAATTAGAGTATGAGGGAGAAGATGGCAGAAAAAAACATTTCAAGGAATAATGGCTGAAAATTTTCCAGATTTGATGAAAACTATAAACTCAACACTCAAAAAGCTAAATTAATTAAAATTTCAAGAAATATGAGGAACACCTCACCAAGGCATGTCATAATCAGACTGATCAAAAATCCACGTAGGGAGAAATCTTAAAGAAGGCATAGGGTGAAAAAAAAAAGGTTACACACAGAGGAAATAGAAATAAGATGACAGCAGCTTTCTAGTCAGGACCACTTAAGCAGAAGACATTGGAAAAATATCTTTAAAATATGAAGAGAGAAAGACAGAGAGAGAGTAAAGAAAGAAGGAAGGAAGGAAGGGAGGGCCCTGTTAAACTAGAATTCAATACAAGGAGAGTATCTTTCAAAAGCTAAGGAAAATGGAATTTTTCTGACATAAAAAAGCTAAAAGAATTCATTACCTGAATCATAAGAAATGTTGAAGGAAGTCTTTCTTATGGCAAATAAGCACTTGAAAAGATGTTCAATAGTGTTCGTCTTCAGATAAATGCAATTAAAACCACACCTATTAGAATGTCTACAAATATAAATCTGAGCTCATCAAATGTTGTCAAGAAACTGGTATGCTCGTAGATTCCTGGAATATAAAATGGTGTAACCCCTTTGGAAAACAGTTTGACAATTTCTAAAATGTTAAATATAAACCCACCCTATGATCCAGACATTTTGATCCTAGGTATTTACCCAAGAGAAAAGAAAAAAATACATCCATATGAAGTTTCATACACAGATGGTCATAGCACATTTCTTTTTTAATGTGCTATGAAAATTTGCTATTTCCAAACTGGAAATAATCCAAATGTACACCAACAAGAGAATGTATAAAGAGAATGTGATATATATATATATATATATATATATATATATGATATATATATATGTACACACATACACACATACACACAAACATGCACACACAAACACACACACACACACACATGCAAAGGATACTATCCACCAATAAAAATAAACAGACTATTGTTACACTCAACTACATCGATGAACTCAAAATAATCACACTAAGTGAGAGAAGCCGGGGAAGACTGAATACATACCGTGTGATTCCATTTGTGTAAAACTCTCCAAAATGAAATATTATGTGGTGACAGGAATGAAGTCTGTGTTTATCTGAGGAAAGTTGAGTTGAGAAGGGGATGCAAAGTTACAAAGGGTCCTGAGGAATCCTTAAAGATTAATGGATATGTTTATTATCTTGAATGTTGTAACATTCACAGATATGCACACAATCAACAGTTGTCATTTATAAACTTTTAATGTGTACAATTTATATATTATATCTCAATAAAGATATTAAAAATACAACTTATAGTTGTGAAACTCTGGTAACAATTTATTGTTAAGCAACAGTAGACTGTTTACATGAAGCATGGTATAATTCATATGCTGGCATGTTATTCAATTTTTAAGAATAGTGCTTTAGCATTAACATTTTTTACCTCAAATAGAGTTCATAATATTATTGAGTTAAAAAGAAAATTGACTAATGGGATATCATTTGGTAACAGGATAACATGTTCATATGCATTCAAATACATTTAGAGATTAAACACTCAAAATAGCATTTTTAAAATTTCCTTTCATGGCTGTACCTGTGGCACTTGGAAGTTTGCAGTTTAGGGGTGAAATCAGAGCTGCAGCTGCAGCTGCAGGCTTATGCCACAGCCACAACAATGTCGGGTCTGAGCCTCATCTACAAACCATGCTGCAGCATGTGACCACATGGAATCCTTAATACACTGAGCAAGGCTAGGGATTGAACCTGCATTCTCAGGTAGAGTATGTCAGGTTTTTAACCCACTAAGCAACAATAGGAACTCCATTAAAATAGTTATTTTTGAGTGCAAGTGTTATGAGTCATTTTTTAATTTTTTTCTTTATAATACACTGCACTTTTTCATTCATCTTGAAAAAAATAACTATAAGACATCTTCATAAAACTTACTGATATGCAAAAATATTAGTTTAAATCAGCTTCAATGATTCCTCTGACCAGGCAAGTGATGATTTTCCCAATTCACAGAGGTGAGAATTAAATCCCATCCCATAGATACAACTCATTTGCTTAATGCCACACAGTCATTCTGTATCACTTAAGCAGAGAGACTGACAGTACTTGACCACTTGCATCTTAGTGTAATGCCTCTTTCATGATAACAGAGAAAGTCCAATGCAAGTTAGATTTTTCTTTCACATTTTAATGTTTCAATTCTTTAGACTGTTCTTGGGAATACATCACGTATCTGAAAACTTCGGAGAGAAAATCTACAGAAGTTTTATTAGTCGCTTCACTCTGGCCTAAATAATGCAAACTAGCCTAAGCATTTGCCTAAGAATACTGTTTGCTCTCCTTCAATACCCTTATATTTCCCATTTGTGTCAAGCAAGGCAGTACAATCAGTGAGTATGCTGAGAGAGAAGGAGATGCTTACCCTTTATTTTCGTTTGTTTGTTTTTTAGGGCTGCACCCATGGCATATGGAAGTTCCCAGGCTAGGGGTCAAATTGGAGCTGCACTTCCCAATCTACACCACAGCCACAGCAACATGGGATCTGAGACACATCTGTGATCTATACCGCAGCTCATGGCAATGACGGATACCTAAACCACTGAGCGAGGACAGGGATTGAACCTGTGTCTTCATGGGTTTGGATTCATTACCACTGATTCACAATGGGAACTCCTGTTTATCCCTTTTAGTGATGGTTTAGTTCTCTTGCTGCTCACTCCAACCCTGTACTTCAAAAGGAGCTGTTAAATGGCATTGACCTCCACATGACTTTCATGTAATGTTTTCTGAGCAGAACTGAGGTGTCCAAGAACATTGAAATGACACTAATGGTCATTGTGTTCATCAAACAAAGTAGTATAAGATCACGGCATGACAGATCAAATCTACTAAATGAAGCTGTTTTACCATTATTTTATTGTCTTGCTGTATCAAAGCCAGGGATAACAATAACGCAGTGATCATTCTGTCCTCATGTTAGCCTGTCAATTTTCCACCCCATGTATGTTGTAAAACAGAAAATATAAATAGATGCAAGTGAAATCATTTTACAGTTATTAATTAGGGAAGTTTAGAGGTTTAAATTTTTCCTATATACAGAAAATATTATCATCTTGCAAAAATCTTAGAACATAGTCACATGACATTTAGAGATTGTTTATACACTTGCACTTACAAGTAATAAAATAAATACGCTTGTTCAGCCTCACACAGAGCTATTGGCAAAAGCAAGGCCATAACTGTGGTCTTCTGAATTTCAATTCTCTGAACAGTCTATTAAAAGATACTGTCTGACTCTTCAGGATAAATGTGCACAAAGACGAGCTATCAGTTTTTAAATTAAACAAAAGTGAAGAGCTGACTCTTCACCCTGTGTTGACCTTTTTGCTAAATAAACTAGTTGTACTTGTTGAAAATTTCAGAATGTTAGATTTTCCTAACACAGAGCAAGCATGAAAAAAAATTAATATTTACATTAGAAGGATGAGTAGAATTATACACAGAGATGAATGATGTTTATATGAATAATATTATCAGAAGTATTAAAAATGGCTCACTTCATTTTTCATAGCCAAGATAAAAATGTATTAATAACTCATTAAACTGGCAACCTTTTTCTCATTATGTCATGAAATATCATGATTCATATGTTTCATCAATTATTTTATTTTTAAGTAATATACTTTTGAGTTGAATTTAAAGTCCAAAAAATAATTTTGGGGATATTTGATGGGATTTTTTGTTAAACATGGCAGCTGATTATTTTCTGGCTGCTTTGTAGTTCTCTTGTTCCATTTTTACTCTTTTGCAATATTCCATAGTTATTTGTAATTGCTTCAAATGTGAATGGTTTAAATTTTACTATCAAAAGACCTAGAGTGGCTGAACAGATAAAAGGTAGGACATGGGAGTTCCTGTTGTGGCTCAGTGGGTTAAGAACCCGACTAGTATCCATGAGGATAAGAGTTCAATCTCTGGCCTTGCTCAGGGGGTAAGGATTCAGTGTTTCCATGAGCTGTGGTGTAGTTCACAGATGTGGCTTGGATTCTGCATTGCTGTGGCTATGGCATAGGCCAGAGCCTGCAGCTGCAGTTTGACCCCTAAACTGGGAATTTTGATATGTCTCAGGTGTGGCCCTAAAACGGAAAAAAAAGGAGAGACTTAATTGTCTCGAAGAGACTCATTTTGGCTTTAAATATCCACGGGCTAAAATGACTGGATGGAAAAAGATATTCCATGCAAGTGGAAATACGAAGAGAACAAGGAAAGCTAGACATATCAGACAAATATACTTTAACTCAAAAGCTATAGCATAATTATAAAAAAACTAGTTAATTATACACTGATAATTGGACAATTTATGAAGAGAATATAACAATCAACAATAGATGTGCACCCAACATCAGAACACTTGAAGATATTAAGCAAATGCTAAAAACATGCAGTGAGAAATTGACAATACTACAACAACAGTAGGAGACTTCGACACTCCACCTTAAACAATGCATAAGTTACCCATACAAAAACGTCAATAAGGAAACATAGGACTTAAACAGTACTTCACTTCCAAAGCAAATAGCAGAATCTATAGAACATTCATTCCAATAGCAGTATAATCACTTTCTTCTCAAGGGTACATGAAACATTTCCCAGAGTAGATTATATGTCAACTCACAAAATAAGACTTAGTAAATCTAAGGAGACTGAAATCATACCAAGTATATTTTTCAACACAATGATATGACATAAGTAGCAGGTGGAGAAATGGATGATAAATAAATATCTGCAAATTAAACAATAAAATCCTACAGTGTGTCTATGATTAAAGCATTTTTTAAATCCAGAAAAAAAGAAAATGGAAATATATTAAAACTGCATATAAATCAGTTCCAAAAGGAAAATTTATAGCACCAAATGTCTACATAAGAAAAAAAGAAAGATCTCAAGTAAACAATGTAACTTTACAACTCAAGGAACTAGAAAGAGAATGAAGTAAGGCCAAAATTAGAGAAAGAGAAATTACAGAACAGAGCTTAAACAAATGAAATATTGACCAGAAAAAAAAAAACAACAACAATACAAAAGATCAATGAAATGAACAGCTGATTTTAAAAAAAGGGTAAAAGTATACACATCTTTATCTAGACTAAGAAAATTAAGATTAAGGTCTCAAATAAAATCAGAAATGAAAGAGGAGACACTGTAACTGATACAACAGAAACACAAAAGATCATAAGAGACTACTCTAAATAATTATACACCAACACACCATATAGATTATAAATCTAATCTCTGCTTCCATCACCACATGGCTTTTTTCCTTGCCAGTCCCTGGGTTCAAATCACTCTTCTCTAATAAGGAGTTATTATACTTTGGGCCAAGTCTAATTTGGTATGATTACCTTTTACTTGCTTTAACTACATCTGCAAAGACTATTACCAAATAAGCTCACACTTACAGGTACCAAGGATTAGCACCTCAGCATATATTTTTCAGAGAACACAAGTTAGTCCGTGAATTGTCAATCTAAGCCAGGACAAATAAATGGTAAAGTGATTTTTCAATCAAATTTACAATTTTAAGTAAAAGGCTTTTTAAAGGTAGTATAACTTTACAGATGTAAAATACTGAAATTTTTAATGACCATTCATGGAATGTGTTTTTATTTATTTATTTATTTATTTTGTCTTTTTGTGTTTTTTAGGGCTGCACTGGTGGCCTATGGAGGTTCTCAGGCTAGGGGTCTAATCGGAGCTGTAGTTGCCGGCCTATGCCAGAGCCACAGCAACGCAGGATTGGAGCTGCATCTGTGACCTACACCACAGCTCACGGCAACACTGCATCCTTAACTCACTGATCGAGGCCAGGGATCAAACCCGCAACCTCATGGTTCTAGCTGGATTCCTTAACCACTGTACCACGATGGGAACTCCTAGTTCATTGAATTTAGATAGCAAACAAATATTATATCCACCCAGATTAAAAAAGAGAGAGAGAACATCAATAAAACCAGAGTGGTTTCCCTTTGACCCACCCAGACAAATTCTACCCAATCAAAAAAAGCTCCCAATATCCGGATATCAACTACCACAGGATAGTTTTGCCTATTTTGGATATTCTATAATTGAATTAGACAATATTTATATTTAATTCTGAGAACTTTCATTGACCGTTATCTTCATTAGATCATCCTTGTTTTTGCCAGTAGCAGGCCTTCTCCCTAGATGCTTCAGAACTGACACAGTAAGGGATCCAAGAACAGATTCCAGGCAGTGTGATCCTGGAAATAAAATGGCTGAGTCAGAAAACTGGTCACCATCACAGTACCTCCACCCAGAGAAAAGAGAACAGATGTGGAAATACAGCTCCTTACAAGGACTTCTTATGAGCAGAACCTACTCTGCATCAAGAAACACAGCTGCACAAGAAGTCTGGCAAATGCAGTGCTTAGCTTCCCATTCTCTGAAGCAGCAGAAGGTGCCTGAGGAGGGCAGAATAAAGGCATAGCCAGTAGCCCATTGCATCTGTCACAGTAATGAACAGGATGACATCAATGAAGGAGCTGAGGGTTGCACTGTGTCCTAAGAAACAAGAGGGGATTAGTTGGAAGGACAATGAATGAAGAACGTGTCAGGCAAATCAAAGAGAAAATGACTAAGTCAACTATACCTCAATAACATTTTAAAAAGAGAGAGAGAAGATGGCTGGCAGGTCCTGGGAACTTCTATGAACTACTATAGTCTAGTTTGAGATTAAAAGAATTACAAAAATGACCTTGTCATCAGGGAAGGGAACTGATCTGTTTTGAGTCTAATTTGAGTCTTATTTTTATTTTGACAAGCACTGCCTCTTTATGGAATTAAAGTAATATTTTCACATGGGAAAGGTCCTGTCCTATCATCTGGTCTTCCAGTGCCTCTCCTCAGTCAACCATGAATTATAAACACTGAAGTCTGGGCACCCCGTATCTATGGATCCAAAGAGAGAACAGAAGTATGTTCTACTCAGTATCTGGGCTCCAGCCTAGAGATGCTTCCTGATCAGCACATGTAAATGGATCTCATTTTATAAAAAACATTGCTTAGTATTTCATCCAAATAGTATATCTCGGTATGTTTTATCAGTCCCTCACTGATGGTTATTTAATTTTTTTTTAAATCTACACCTCTTGTTCCTGTACTTCTTGTATCTGTGCATATAGATACACACACATATGTGTATACTCATCTGATATATAGACACATAAGTATATATGTATTTGTCTGAAAGATACATTCTAAAAAGTAGACATTTCACTGGGTCAAAAATGTTTATTTTAAATTTTTGTGTGTATTGCCTAATCTTCCTGAGAGATTGTTCTAATTCTTTCTTACAACAACAGTGCCTCACGGTATCTATTTTTTCCTTACAATTATATCCACATAATAAACCTTTGCTGTGTTTAAAACTCTTACCCTAAACATGTCAAGATTAATCAAAAAGGTAAAAAAAAGTGTATTATATTTTAATTTGCATTTCTTTCCTTACAAGTGTTAGTGGATCTGAAGTTTGAACCTCGGAAAGATGTTTCTGGGATAGCTATGTGGTAGAGGAAGGTGAGAGCTGAGATTTAGAGAGAAATCACACAGTGGGGCAATCAGTGACATCATTTTCACTTGTCAGATACAATAACTAAATAAAAATGAATCCGTTGATGGGAAGGGGATGGAATTTTCATCTGAGAAGAGTGTAGGGAGGGATAGAATATTCACCTATTGACTTCTCTTGTTTGACAATGTGTTTGGCTTAAGCATGTTGAGTTTTTGTATGTTGCATTTTTTTTAGGGCCACACCCATGGCATATGGAGATTCCCAGGCTAGAATTTGATTCAGAGCACCAGCTGCCAGCCTACATCACAGCCACAGCAAGGTGGGATCCAAGCCGGATCCTTAACCCACTGAGCAAGGCAAGGGGTCGAATTTGCATCTCCATGGATACAAGTTGGGTTTGTTACCACTGAGCCACGATGGGAATCCCTACATTTTTTCTTTTAAAGTGATAATGACTTCATTTGACATTATGTTGGAAGCTGGATCTAAATACCTTAAATGAGTATTGGTCAAGAACTCAGATCCTCTCTCCTAATCTGAAAACCTATGTTTGCGCCTAAGGAACAGTTTGTGGCACAGGGGATGCTGCTACAAACCCATCTGTCGAGTTTGAATTATGAAGCAATGAAAATGTTCACAGTGTCATTTTAAGAAGTTGTTCTTCAAGAGACAGTGGGAACAGAGCCCTGATTTAGAGACTAGAAAAGCTAAGCATCAAAATTGAGTAACAGCTGGGAGTTTGGAAGGAAAAACACACAGGCTGACCTACTTAAAAATAATTCCATTAATGCCCTTCTCTGGGATGAGGCTGATTTTAAATAAAATAGGTTTGTGGGAAGATGGTTTGTTATTCTTTACCCAGCAAAGGCCAATGTGTGCTTTTAGTCTCTGAAAATACTGAATGTACTAAAAAACCAAATTTGAGAATTTCCCCTGGAAGAGACTGGAGTTACTCTATGCATATGGATTCTTGTTTAGGTAGAAAATGACAAGAGTGATTAAATTAGTAAAAATTTACACAGCATATTATTGGAATAATTACGGGAAAAAAGGTATATTTTAACTAATAGGCTGGTCGTCTTAGATAATATCAGTAATTATCATATTATTATGTTATCAGAAATGGTATAGCATTGTAAAAATTTAAATTACATATATATGTGTGTGTGTGTATATATATATATATTTATATGAACAGATGTGTGGCTGCACTGACTATGGTATTAATGGAAGATCTGATGGAAAATGTACCTAAATTATTTGTTGTAAAGACAATATAAATTCAGCCAACTAAATGTTATATGACACAGTTATGTAAATATAAAAACAAGTGTACTAACCATTAATCCTCTAAAGAGCAGGTTAAATCTTCTGTAGTCTGAATTATAAATATGTATGGCCAGCAATTTTATGTATTTCTCCTCTATTTTTCCCCCTCTTCCTATGCTGTCCAATGCCCTGTGAGAGAGATGGTGAATGGAAATTTACCAGCACTCTTGGAGTTCCCATTGTGACTCAGCCCAAACAAAGGCAACTAGTATCCATGAGGATGTAGGTTCAATCCCTGGCCTTGCTCAGTGGGTTAAGGACCCAGTGTTTCCATGAGCTGTGGTCTAGGTCGCAGATGTGGCTGGGATCTGGCGTTGCTGTAGCTGTGGCATGGGCCAGCAGCTGCAATTCAGATTTCACCCCTACCCTGGGTGGAACTTCCATATGCCACATGTGTGGCCCTAAGAAAAGGCAAAAATAAAAAGGCCTACACACTCCAGGTGTCATTCATAGTGAGAGAGGCTGTCATCACACATGCACTTGCATCAAATGTGCACTGCAGACAGGATGCCCCCCATTCCTAAGTCTACAATGCTTGCTGATGCTACATTAATTTTCAAGGCATTAAGAGTGTTGTAATCTCTCAAGCACCTAATAAGAAAATAAATAGAACAGACAAAAAAAAAAAACCCTAAAAGATTTAAATACTCAAGGATTTTGCAAGATTCAGAATGTCAATGATCCAACCCAGAGAACTTGTAAGTAAAATGAAATAAATGTTTTGCATTAATCCATTATGTTTTTGTTAGAAAAAGTATCCATTGATGATGAAATAGAGTTTCAAAAGCCTCCCATTGTGTATCCAAACTGTTACATTTAGAATGGATAGACAATAAGGTTCTACTGTATAGTGCAGAGAATTATATCCAATCTTTTGGGATAGACCATGATGAAAAAAATCCATATATAAAAAGAATATATATATATATATATATATATATATATATGTATGTATGACTGAGTTACATTACTGTACAACAGAAATTGGCACAACATTATAAATCCACTGCACTTTAATTAAAAAATAAAAATAAAACAAGTCTCTCCTATTGTGTTTCTATGTCTGTGCTGCTTATTCCCTACCTACCTCTGCCCCACTTTGTTTTCAGTGAAGTTGTAGGAGGAAAATTTATGAAAGCAAATCTGTCTAAAATCCTTCAAGGGTTTTCAGTTAACACATGAGATTAACTCCAAATGCCTAAGCACAGCATTCAAGGGGCCAGAGAAAGCTGCTGCTCTTTCCTCCAGCCTGGATCACGATCACCCCCACAGCTCACCTATTAAATCTTGAGCTAAGCCAGGAGCATGCCCCATGAAGAAGGCACAGCTCCTGTGGTCTTACCTCCGTGTGGAGAACTCCCTCCTCCTCAGGCCTTCCCTGTCTTCATGATCACAGATTTGTCTTTCAAGGATCAATATGAGCACCATCTAGGTTGTGTTGCATGTCCCAGCTCTCCAAGTAAAATCGTGGTTTCCCTCCTCTTTGCCCTGACCACATGCACTGGACATCTGTAGTTACCTTTTCCCCTCTCACCATTTCCCCTTTGGGAGAAGTCTCCTCTTTGGCACTGGCTGGTACTAACAAAGGTTGGGATTCAGGACCTTCCTGAACAGCCAGACACTACTGCTTCAAGCACTGACTAGAAAGAAGCAGTCAAGGACCCAGAAGGGGAAACATTGTAGGACAGTGTTATCACTAGGATAGTGTTATTAAATTTTTTTTTTTTCAAATAAGAGCTGGAAGAAAAATCCACAAGATGCAAGACTGGGGGAACTGGGAGCCAGGATTCTAGCTTCATAGATTCAGTGAATGCTAAAGAATGAAACCTCATGAGAACACAATAAGGGAAAAGATACAGAAAAAGTCACAGTTCAATCCCTGACCCTGGCTCCAAGGTCTCTGCTCTTTTTCTGGTTTGTTACATAACTTGATAGATTGCTTTGTCTATTTAAGCTCCTGTGAGTTGTGCTTCTTTTATATCCAACAGAATATTCAGGACACCAGACTATGAAGACGTCTATCATAGTTATATCATATTTTATTCAAAACATTCACGTCTTTGGTTCTGATTCTCAGCATTTTGAAGTCTAAATTTAGCTAATTGCTTACTTTAAATGAATGTACTCTTTTCTGAACTTAAAAAATAATTTAAGGGTCACTATTCTTGCCACACTGATGGTTACAACCAAACGGATACGTTGGGTGGCAGAGTTTAAGGATGGACTGGAGCATCCATGATAAAATCACCACACGCATTAATTGTGAGACCTCCCTTGGAAACAAACCGAGAAGGTCAACCAAAGAAGCATGAGCACTAAAAATACAAACACTTTAATTCCAATAGTGCTTTTGCTGGTCTAGTCCAGAATTCACTGTGCTGAGCATATGTGGTAGGGAAATCATTAGCATTTCTGCAACAAGACTGGGGCTCTTGTCCCTGGTGAATTCTTGTTAAAGGTGATCTAACATGGTAGTTACCTGTCTAGCCTCTGTTTCTTAATGGGGCAACCTGAGCCTGAAGTTTCTCAGATGACAGTCAGAGGAGCACAGGGCTTCTGCAGAGCGGTCAGCAGGTTCTAAGGTCAGTTGGAGGAAATTATCTCCTGCTGGAACCCGTGGAACTAATTAGCCTCCTCCTCATTAATTGCATGCCATCACCCACAATCCATTGTGTTTCATAGATGAGCTTGCAGAGAGCATCCTGCTGGTTTTTCACAATGTAGTCACAGTGCTGTAGAGCTTGCCACAGAAATAAGTATGGCCTATCTAGGCTTCGTTGCTTTAAAATATTAATGCTTTTCTAAACAGAAGAGTGTCTTTTGAAGCAATGCGTTCTCTACTAAATTTCAGTGGAAATGACTTCCAGGACATGCCTCCTGGGGAATGGCAGGAAGAAGTCACTGGGTGACGATTGGAAGATCTAGCTGGCGACAGCCTTTCCTAATTCAGACTGTTGATTAAGGTCCCAGTAGATTTTCACTGCCTGTGTCACCATCAACATAGCTAGGGCAATGGGAAATTGTCTGGGGATAAATGTCAGTCGGGGCCCTCTCCTAAGATGTGATGATCCCGCATGCTTACAGAGAAGTAGCTATATTCAGAACCAGGATGAGGCTCATTGATCCCGTGATTCAAACTTTTGTATCAGAAGTAAGGAAGCCGCATAGAGAGACATCAGGCAGACAGGCCAGTGTACACAGAGGTGGTTCATGACAGAGTCAAGAAAAAAAGCAAATAACTGGAGTTCCCATCATGGCTCAGTTGTAAATGAACCTGACTAGTATCCATGAGGAAGCGGGTTCGATCCCTGGCTTCACTCAGTGGATCAGGGATACGGTTTTGCTATGAGCTGTGGTGTAGGTCAGAGATGCAGCTCTGAAGCACCCCCTAGCTTGGGAAATTCCATATGCTATGGGTGCAGCCCTAAAAAGACAAAAGACAAAAAAACCTAACAATGTACTAGTGATGCCTCTTCACAAACACAGCAAAAGACAAAATCCCAAAACAATTGACAGACAATGCACTAGTGACACCTCTTCACACCACCTGTTTTGACTTTTTGCTCTGTTACTCATCTACTGCTTGCCTGCAATTTGGAGTCTTCCCTCTCTGCCTGAGGCTTCTCAGTGCACTGAATGACTCAAAACATTTTAAAAGGAAACCACCTTTGACTTTGAACCCCACTCCACCAGCTCTGCTCCATGAATGGATTTCCCTATTCAGTGTCTACTGCTTATATAGTCTGCCCTCACCTTCTCCTAGACACACACACACACACACACACACACACAGCACACAGCACACACCACGTTCATTCCCAGGGACCCATTTTTGTCACATCCTGTGACTGGTACTCCAGGCTTACCAGTGATTTGGGACTATTAAATCCAAGAACATCTTTGTAAATTTCAGATTTGATAAGGCACAGTGGGACTGCTGAGTGCAGCTGTCTTAACATCCCCCTGACTTTCTGCCATGACTCTTCCTTGGGTATTTTTCTGGGAGAATTTCTCCAGTTCTCCACAGCCTCACCAGCCCCTCTTTCTCTGCCTTAAGGACTGGCTTCTTACATTCTGTCTTCAGCCTTTCTTCCCACCTTTGTGCTTTTGCTGTGTTTGTTCATCCTGCCTCAAGCTTCAACCAGCCAAGATGTGCCACTGGAATTTGGAGGCTGCTCTGCACAAGTTAATCTGCCACCTGCACGTGAGCAAGACACACACACACATCACATGCACTCACACATTGCATACACTCACACACATCACATACACATCACAAACACTCACACATATATACACTCGCACATACACATACATACATACACACATCATAAGCACACACACACCACACCTGCACAAACACATCACGTACACACATCTCATACACTCACACACATCTCATACACTCATCACATACACTCACACATCAATATAGTCACATCCCATTTACACAGAGAACCTCAACAACACACAAGTTAAATGTCATTCATCCTCCATCCCTCATGTCCAAAGTAACTTCCTCTCCTGGGTATCAGTTCTGTTCGATGACATCACTGTTCATGCAGTTACCTAAGAGAGCACCTGACAAGACTCCCCAACTTCCTTCTTGCTTTTCCTCCCAATACCCACCTGTCCTCATATTCTTTCACTAAATATCTCTTGAATTCTGTCCTCCTCACAGATGCTACTCAACCTCAGTCATTGCCTCACTACAGACTTTTATCATATTTTGCCTAACTTACCGTTACTTCCTGATGGTTTCCCAATTGTCATTCATCTTTCTCCAACCCACCACCTCACTTCCTGTAAGGAGAGTTTCTACTATAGGAAGAAAGGGAAATAGAAATTATGTGAGGTACCCACAGTTCTAGTTTTGGGGTTCGGTTCTGTCTCTCCCACCTGCCAGACAGAGCCTTATGGTGGTGTCAAAGCTGAATGCGGGTCAAGTCTCCTTTGTCTGGAAACACGAGGGCCTATTCCCTGAACTTCCCTGCAGGGAGAAGTGACCACCCAATATGCCTTAAGGACAATCGTGTCTTTCTAGCAGGCACTGAGACCACCCTTACACTGGCATTTGTGTGTCTATCTCCTGTCCTCAGTAGATGTTACGCCTCTGATGGGTGACTCTGTGTGTATGCATGTTTGTGTGTGTCTACATATTTTCCTATTTCTTAGCAGAAAATTTACAAAATTGTTTTAGATTAAAAGAAACAATTTTAGCTTTTTTTAAATGGCTCCCATTTGTAGCCTATGGAAGTTCCCCAGCGAGTGTTCAAATTGGTGTGGTAGGCCTATACCACGGCCATGGCGATGTAAGATCCAGGCTGAATCTGCAACTTATTCTGCAGTTTGAGGCAATGCCAGATCCTTGAGTGAGGCTGGGGATTGAACCTGTATGCTCATGAACACTATGTCAGGTTCTTAACCCACTGAACCATTGTGGGAACGTATACATTATATTTTAATAAATGTGTTTTAGAAAGGATGGATGATCATGTCTACTACACACACATAAGGACATAGGATATTGTGTGCAAATCAATGTCCGATGGTATCCATGAACTCTTGGGTACTAGTTCATCTCATCCTGGTCTCTCCTATCTCTTATCTCAGCCATCACTATGGAGACCAGTTCTGTGTGGGCTTCATATGACTTCAAACCAGACAACACACCAGGGTCTTGCTTCGTAGGCTGAGCACCTTGTCTCCTACTGGGGAAGTCAGCAGGACACCCATGAGTGACCTGGGAGAGAGCATGAGGGGACTTAAGTTCTCAGAGGGAAAATCTTCTACCAGTGGGTGGGAGCCCAAGGACAAATGTGTCCCCTTGTCACCTGGATTTCATCTTCTGTACCTCATTCCACATGTCTTCCCTGAAGATCCCAAAGGGGCAGAGCACCTGCAGCGGTGGGCACACCTTTAATTCATCCTTATTTCAGTTCCAAGTCCTCCCTCCATTACCTCCCAACGTCCACTTGTGCTCCTTGGAATCACACTCTCCATCAGTCATCAGACCTTAGATGTCACTGCAGGCTCTGGTTTGGAGGGACATAGACCCAACCTGGGACTAACAGTACCACAAAAAAAAAGTAACTGTGAATTTTATGAGGCAATCCTCTTCATACTCCAGCTTTCCAGAAAAAAATAATTTTCTGCTTTTATAAAAAATGTGTTTTCAGGGAATTTGTTAGTTTGACATGGTAAATTTATATGTAGGTATAGATATATAGTGAGTATGTGACTTTGAGTCTATTGGGGAAAAATAAATTTTCCTCTACCTTCCTAGGCTCTCCTGGCTAGTCTAAGAACTAAATTGGCATGATCAAAAGGAGAAAATCAAACAAGAGTTTAAAAATCAAACAAGAGTTTAAAAATGCATCTACACTGGAGGGACCCAGGAAAACTGGGTAACTCACCAAAATGGCTGAAGGGTCACCTGAAATCCTCTTCAGCTTAAGGCAGAAGGGGACGTCAGAATAGGGGTTTGTGACTTCAAAAGGGAGGAAGGCAATTGACACAAAGATGGAAAAGCAAATGTTTGGTACATAAATGTGTTCTGGGTCATGCAGGGACAGTGGACAGAGTGGTTGTATTCTTCACAGGTAGCTCTGCTGACCACTCTATTCCAGGCACTGACCTCCAACCTAAATTCTTTTTAGGGAGTTAGGGAGAAAGTCAAAGCTTCTTTCTAAGTCTTTGGAGCCTTGATTTTTTTTCAGCCTGAAGTAATTTGCATGCCAGAGACATTTGGGGTGGCAAATTTTGCACCCCTACAAGTCTTCCCTCTACTTTTCAAAAGTTATTTAACATAGTCAATTTAATAATCTCAAGAAACTTCAGTTGTGTCATCGATGAGATTGGGTTGATAATAATCCATTCACAGGGTTACAGTGACTCTCAAATGCACTAATGGATGAAAAGTGCCTCTCAGAACCTCATACTCCAAACATGCAGTTCTGTCCTTCACTTCCGAACAATGCGTTTCTGTAAAGGTGCACATTTACCAATCAGAGAAAAATAAGCTATTGTCATTCATTAGAACCAGGATTTTTAATTACATGAAACTAAAATGTCTCATTCATTTCATGACATATCAGTTTTGAATATTTATTTTCATCATTACAATTTTCTTAACTTTTTTTTCTTTAATGGCTTAAGTTTACCAATTTTGATCTCATAGAATCTAAGGAGTTGCTCTTAGCATTGAAGATGATTTTTTTTGTCTCAATTGTATCACTTTAGAAGTGAAGGTGAGGGAGTTCACAAGAAGACAGAGTGCTTATCACTTAAATCAGCACTTTTATTTTTCCGTTTTCCTCATTTTTTAAGTGATAAAGATGGGTTGCAATAACATTGACATAACAGTCCTATGCTAAAAGATGTGAAACTAGCCTTCAAATTGAGTGATGGACAGCAGAATGCCAACCTGGCAGGTCCTGAGATGCTGACTCATTAACTAATGTACAAAAAATTGAATTTAGCATATGCAAGGAACTTGACACCCATCCATTTAAAGCGGATGGGAAGAGAGGTGAACAGAAGGCAAATGCACTAATGTCCGGATCCACCTATTTTTCCTCAAAAATAATGTAGCTCCTCATCTTTACAGCAAGAAAGATTCTTATTCAATACAATAGGAATTCTACCTCTGATAAAGCATTCCACTTTGGCTAATTATGCTGTTCCACAGATGAAATTCATAGGACCAATACAGAAATAGCAAGAGCAATTATTTTTCTTTGTGTGTGTAATTTTGAGCTGTGTACATTGCTCAAGCAGGATATCTTTGGGAATACTTACCACTTCTGGCAAATATTTGCCACATTATCTTAAAGATAGCCACTTTTATGCTCCAAAAAATATGCTTTACTAGTTCTTGATCCCCTTGAATGTCTTTACCACCTTCGAGTGTTTGGCTCCTGGAGACTGCTGTGTATAGAATAAGCAAATGAATGAATATATCACGAATATTGTATTGAGGTGTGTGTAGGGTCTTTGAGTCAAAAACCACTTTGATACTGCTCAAAAATATGCTGGGGGGCCTGAGGTTTCCACATGGCAAATTGTCACTTCTTACTCCGACAAGTGACAAAATTGTTCTATACCTTGTCTCAGCCTAATATTCAAAATGGTCTTTCCCTTTGTCATCTATGGCTTACTTATTAGTATTATCACTTCTTTCTTCAAAGGGTCCCAGATTAACCAATTTTCAAATCTTCTGTTGGCCATTTATGTGACTCCTCTGCACCTCTTGCTTGTATGGCTATAACTGCCTACAATAAGCTTCTCCTCCTGCCTTTATTTTTCTTTTCTGCCACTGACCCATTCCCTGACATTTGCTCACTCTTCTTTAAATGTCATTTTTTCCCCTGCTATTGCCATTGGTATTTTTTATTAGATTATAGTTGATTTACAGTATTGTGCTAATTTATGCTGTATGGCAAAGTGATCTAGTCACACACATACACACGTATATAAATACACACACACACACACACACACACACACACACATTATTTTTTTCATCAAGTTCTATCCCAAGGGACTGGATGTAGTTCCCTGTGCTGCACAGTGGGACCTCATTGCTTGTCCATTCTAGATGTAATAGTTGCATTTATTAACCCCAAACTTCCCATCCATCCCACTCCCTCTCCTTCCTCCATGGCAACCAAAATTCTCTTCTTTATGCCTGTGAGTCTGTTTCTATTTCATGAATAGATTCATTTGTTCCATATTTTAGACTCCACATATAATTGATATCATATGGTCATTTATTCTTTTTTATTTCAGCTTTTGAAGCTGTATTGAAATTTAGTTGATTTATAATGTCGTGATAATTTCCACTGTACAGGAAACTGATTCACGTATACATATACACACATCCATTCTTTTTTGTTACCTTCACTGAGGAACCTACAATGTCTTTAGCCTATAAATACCTCCAGCTTTATTTTTTGAATTTCTGAGCTTCAGAAAAGGATGGAGAACAAAGTTTCCATGTCCCCAATTGCCAAGGTACCCTTGCTCACATAGGCTCCCGGCTCCCCAGGATGACTGGCAGATGCCCCTTATGACACACTGTGCTGTAGCTCCTCAAAGGCCTGCTGTCTTTATCAACACTGGGTCACAGCCACATTCCTATCACATGAAACTGTTTTCATTTAACTCACGAGAACCTTCTTCCTTTTACTTTTCCTGATTTTTTTTTCTAGATTTTTTTTTCTCACTCTACCCTTCAGGTAGCTCATTGCACTCTGTTGATTGATTAAACTCCAGCATGAGATGTGACCACTGCCCTTCCAGAGGGTCAATGAACACACTTCTCATGAGCAGTTCCAAGGTTGTTTGAAGGTAACCCACTTATAACACTGTCATTTCACATCCATTTCTTGGGCATATCTGTGAATACCTCCACAGAAAGCCCTGTGTTTTGTTTCTTACCACACCCATTATTTTCCACAGACACAAGGCAACAACACAACAAAGACTGAAAACTCTTTGAGAGTGGAGATCATTCATATCTGTCCTTTTTTTTAAACCACTGTATCCCCAGCAAATTTACAGTGTTCAGCTCATAGGAAATGCTTACCGAATGTGAGCTGAGATCATCATGACGGGGTGATGGAACACATACATCGCCCTCGTGGGCTCAATAACACAGCAGTGTAGAATCCAGCTCATTTCAGTTTGCATTGCACTTTGAGTTGAGCTTCCTTCCCTTGTCGCTAAAGCTGTTGAGAAACATCAGACAGGCCTATGTGATATTCAACTGTATTGATATCATTTCCTTATTTACTATATTATCAAATGTCACACTTGCTTCTATATTTTACATTAATAAATAGTGCGAGGCATGTTATTTATATTTTTATTACATCCTAGGCTAGTTCCCTAATTTTGAAATTGTTTGGTCAATGGCATACATTTTTAACACTTTTTTTGTTTGATTGTTTTTGGTCTTTTTGCCTTTTCTAGGGCCATTCCCGTGGCATGTGGAGGTTCCCAGGCTAGGGGTCTAATTGGAGTTGTGGTCGCTGGCCTACACCAGCGCCACGGCAATGCAGGATCTAAGCTGGGTCTGCAACCTACACCACAGTTCACAGCAATGCCGGATCCTTAACCCACTGAGCAAGGCCAGGGATAGAACCCGCAACGTCATGTTTCCTAGTCAGATTTGTTAACCACTGAGCCACGACAGGAACTCTAACACTTTTTAATTATAATACAATTTTTCCTAAATGTGTAAAGAAGTTTATACCTTAATAAGCAGCATATGCAACCTTGCTTCATCACATCTGTTGAAATATTGTCCACTCCAATTTATTACAATACTCGAAAGTGTGTTTAAACATTTGGAAAATTTCAAATATGCACAAAAGAAGAGAAGACAGTCCAGTAAATTTCCATGTAGGCTGCTTCAACAAGGACCAACTCACTGGTGGACAATCCTATTTCATCGACAGCCCCACTCATTTATCCTGCTCCCAGGATTTCTGTGAAGCAAATCCCACACATCATCACATCTGTAAAGTTTAACTTGTATATTTCTAATAGGAATGGGTTCTTTTGTAAACAAACCCAGTATAATAGCAATACACAAAAATAAAGTAAACAATAATTCCTCAGTATCATTAAGTATTTAGTGTTTGAGTTTCCTAGTGGCTCAGCAGATTAAGGGTCTGGTATTGCCACTGAAGTGGCTTGGGTCACTGCTGTAGCAATTTCAATCCCTGGACTGGAATTTTCACATGAGACAGGGTGGCCAAAAAAACTCCACAAAATACAATGTTAAATTTGTAGACCTATCTAACATCCTTCTAATTTATGCTCTTTTTTTTCATGATAGAATATATATTTGGTTGTAGAAACCAGGTTATTGTTCTGTGGGATTGCCAAAAATCAGGATATTGAAGGGTGTGTATCCGTGTTGCCATTTGATACATATTCCTCTGCCTCTTTTATTTCCTGTAAACAAGCAGTCAAATTAATTAATTAAATTATTCATTCTTTGGTAGGCTTATTTCATGGGTGCTATTGAAAATTACTTTAGGAAATACATAATATACGTATATATTACTATAAGGAAATATATTAATATTATTTTGTATATTAATATATAGAAAGCTATTAATTGATTAAGGGTTGCAAGTTGTATTATTCTAATGCTAACATCCTTCATTTTTTAGATAGAATATTTCCTTAAGAAAAACTTTTTCAGTAACTTATTCAGATAATATAAGGTATAGTTAAAATAAGAAAATCTGAATAAATACTTGATTCTTCCCCTTCATTTTCTAATTTTCAAAATGAGTGGTTTCTTCAGTATTTTCAAAAGATGCCCACTAAAAGTTGCTTTCAAAATATCATCAGATTAGATTTTTTGTGCTATGTGGGAGGTTCTCATTAATCATCCATTTTATACAGTAGTGTGTATGTGTTATTCCCACCATTCCAGTTCTTTTCTCCCCCAAATCTACTCAATAGTCTATAATAACCCCATATGGGAAAAAAGAATGAATATCTTTATATGTATGACTGGTTCATTTTGCTGTACACCTGAAACTAGTACAACATTGTAAATCAACCATACTCCAATAAATTAAATTAAAAACAAAGTATCATCAGAAAAACAGTTTTAAAGACAGTTAATGCATTTAATTCCAATGCTATTATGCTACCAATATAGGCTCGAATAATCCTGTTATGGGCAGTTAAAGTCCATTCAGGGCTGGTTCTTTGTATTTTTATGATCCCGGTAGAGTTTGTTTCTTTAGCTTCTCATTTGACAAGATATTCCAGACTCATCTTGTCTGTTTTTCTGCTCAAGGAATAATTTTTCATTGATTATTTTAGCTTTCACAATATACAGGTTTCCCCTACTCCCCAAAAGTAGATTGTTTCAATGAAAAATTTCCTAAGCCAAAATAACATAAACAAAAAGCAGTGACCTTAGTACCCATCTTGCTGATGGATGCACAAAATACATCCCGATAAAACACAGGTGTTCATGGGTGCAGTTTGTAGCTGTGGGGCCTAGATGCTGAGTGAAGTGCCTGGGAGGGAACTTGGTGGGTCACTCTTGCTGCTATGCCCAGTGCCAAGTGACTCTGTAACACTCAAAACTTGCAAGCTATTTTCACTTTTAGCCTTTTTTTTTTTTGTAAAAGCAAAAATCTGTTTAGATTTCTTTCAATTAGTGAAAACAGGTACATATGTAGGTCTTTTGTAAAAGCGAAGTGCTATAAAGAGAATTTTTGAAAAGCAGGGGATATCTGCACAACCGTATTCATAGTACACACAAATTTAGTTTTATATTTTTCTTTTAAATTATAATTCATATACTTAACTGTGTTTTTAACAATTTCTATGGTAAAAATGTCCAAAAAATATTCCACAATATTGGAGGCAGTGACTACCCTTATGTAGTTTCTGAGAAAATCATCCTCATTTTTTCATTAGGTGAAATACTGGTTTTGGTCTGGAAAACTTTGGCTTATTGATATCAAATTTATTTTACCACTAGATATAGTCCCAGTATGTTGCAATTTTAGACCATTTGCCTCATTATACCCCATGAAATGAGGCAGGTTTCCTCCAATAAAAAATAGTCTTTCCCCTTTCTAAGCTTTACTTATAAACCTTCATTAGGGTTCAGCTTGGGCTTCCCTGCCAGACTCATCCATGTATTTAAATTCAGGTTTGTTTGTGTGTTTGTTTATTTATTTATTTATTTTGCTTTTTTTAGGGCCACACCCTGAAGCATATGGAAGCTCCCAGGCTAGAGGTTTCAAATTGGAGCTACAGTTTCAGGCCTGCTCCACAGCCACAGCCATGTGGGATCTGAGCTGTGTCTGTGACCTACACCATAGCTCACGGGAACACTGGATCCTTAACCCACTGAAGGAGGCCAGGGATCAAACCCGCATCCTCAGGATTCATTAACCACTGAGCCACGAAGGGAATTCCGATTTCAGGTTTATTTTCAGTCTCATATCAAATGTACATCTTTCAAAGAAAATGAAACAAAAATTTAAGATATATAATCTCCATTCTAAATCAAAATATTAAATTTTTGAATTGTTAGTGTTTGATCTTTATCTCCCCACCCAATTTGGGGCTACTAGACAACAGTGTAATTTTGCCTTTTAGTGGTCAGACATCTCTGCCACTGTAAACATTTTTGATACTTCTCCCATCAACCTAACACCACGTAATTGGTCTCAAAAGCATCCTTTGTTTTAACTATTTATTTAAGTTACTTAGAGCATGTAACCCCTTGAAAGCATCAATTATTAAATGCAAAGTATTATGGACTCGGGATCAGAGTAAAGAAAGAAATATTCTGCAACATGTACAAACTATGGATTATGTAGCAGAGACAATGCTGCCTGTGACAGTTACCTGTGGCATTTATGTATTCATGTGAAATTAAATAGTGACTTCACATACATTCTTTTATTTGTTTTACAAAGACAGATATACAAAGATAGTCATTTCATCACAGCATTGATTCTTAATAGCAAAAATAGTAATCACCTATATGTCCATAAATAGATGACTTTATTATGATCTAGATAATAGAGGTAATATACAGATGTTAAAAATTTTGTCATCACACATTTTAGATGTGAAAAATACTTTCAATACCTTCCTACAAAAACTAGCTTCAAAATATGATGCATAATACGACTTAGTTTTATAAAAATATGCACATTATTAGTTTTTTTTTTTTCCTCCCCTGAAGCACATGGAAGTTCCCAGGTCTGGGATCAAATCCGTGTCACAGCTATGACCTATGCCACAGCCACAGCAATACCAGATCCTTAACCCATCACACCACATGGAGAACTCCCGTGTTGGTTTGCTATTGATGCATAACATATCACAACTTATCAGTTTAAAATAATACTTACTCATTACATCACAATTCTGTGGGTCAGAAATCTACTACAAGATGACGTGATTCTCTACTCACAATTTTACGAGTCTAAAGTCAATGTTTAGCATGCTCGCATTTTTTTAAGGCTCTACAGAAGAATTCCTTTACAGATTCATTGACTTTGTAGGCAGAATTCAGTTGGTGGTGGTTGTAGGAATAAGCTCTCCGTTTTCTTGCTACATGGCTCCCTCCATCTTTACGCCAACAATGGCCAGTTGAATGCTATTCATGCCTCTAACCTCTGAATTCTCCATTTCTGCTTTTAAAAGTGTATGTGAATTGCATTAGGCTCACCCAAATAATTCAGGATAATTAATCTTCCTACCTTGATGTCAACTGATTGGGATCCTTAATTATAGTAGCAAAGTATATTTTGCCATAGAAAAACACTTTTTTTTTTTTTTGCGTGTGGATTACAATCTTCTTGGCAGGTGCAATCCTGCCTACCTCATACATGTTATCATATATAGCTAAAATAATATACCGTCTGACATTTATGATTATATTAGAATGGTGGTATTATTGATGATTTTTTTCTGTGGCTATTAATTTTGGTTTTTCAGGTAAGTGAATATGTTACTTGTGTGTGTCTAGAAAAAATGAGGAAAAAAAAGTACAGATTATCTACGTTTAGTAAATGAAGATTGTTCAGCCTTGACTAATGTCTATGGATACAGCATTGCTGACACTGTGGTTTGAATCCAAACACATGCTTTCCACTATTTTTCCCATTTGATTCCCCAGGCCTCCTGGCACTGGACAAGACCTGCCTCTGTGAAACTTAATGAATGGGTCTTCAAGAATTGGTGTGAAGTGGGATGTGATAGAACAGGCATAATGATGTGGATGTCCAAAGCCCCACTTTTCAACGTGTGTTTCTCTAAAACATGCAGTGAGACAGGTAGCTCTATGGGAAATCAGATGCACCCAGGCCCTGTAATGAGATGCCTGGCTGGTGAGCCTTAATGAGATGCTTGGCTGGAGCTCTAATAAGATGCCGTGCTAGAAGTGTGTAATTAGATATTAGACTTGGTGTGTGTAATCAGGGGTGTGACTAGGAGTATAATTAGTTTTGGTGTTGAGAGAGGGTGATGCTACACACTGCTGGACAGCAAGGCAATGCTTAGAGAAGCCTTGTGGGAGATGCATGGGGCTGAGGATGTATACCAAGACAAAAATAGGGCACGTGGGAGCTTCCAGTGGAACATAGGGGCGAAGGGCTCTCTTAACGGTGTGTTCATTAGAGAGAATGAGATGCAGGATGTGGCTGTGGGAATGGACTTTCCTGTGTGGCAGAGAGGGTTAAGCATGAATGCTGGAACCACACTGCCAAGGCTAGAATTCCTATGTCATCTCTACCAGGACAACCTCAAGCCAGTCACTCACGTACTCCTTGTCTCTGTTTTTTGTTTTGTAGACTTGGTGTGTGTAATCAGGGGTGTGACTAGGAGTATAATTAGTTTTGGTGTTGAGAGAGGGTGATGCTACACACTGCTGGACAGCAAGGCAATGCTTAGAGAAGCCTTGTGGGAGATGCATGGGGCTGAGGATGTATACCAAGACAAAAATAGGGCACGTGGGAGCTTCCAGTGGAACATAGGGGCGATGGGCTCTCTTAACGGTGTGTTCATTAGAGAGAATGAGATGCAGGATGTGGCTGTGGGAATGGACTTTCCTGTGTGGCAGAGAGGGTTAAGCATGAATGCTGGAACCACACTGCCAAGGCTAGAATTCCTATGTCATCTCTACCAGGACAACCTCAAGCCAGTCACTCACGTACTCCTTGTCTCTGTTTTTTGTTTTTGTTTTTGTTTTTGTTTTGTCTATAAACTTTGACTAACAATTCTGCTTACCCTATAAGGTTGATGTGAGAATGAAATGCATCAGCCTGTGGAATTGTTGAGAGCAATGCAAAGCATATATGGAAGTGCAAGCCATTAGGAGGTGCCAGGACCTCTAAGTGCAACACTGGACTTAATCCCTGTTATCCCCATGCAAGGAAACCAAGGTTTGGAGACATTCACTAGCTTTCCCCAAGTTACACAAGTAGTCATTAGCCAAAAGGAGTCTACTGGGTGGCAGTAAATTTATGGTGTGAAGTGTACAGAGCCCATTGCTGAAAGAGAAGATGGAGACCTGTCAATGAGATACTCTGAGAATTGATGGGGAGGAAAGAATGGGTGATAGAGCGGTGTTGATAGATCTGGTGGAGAAGTGGCTGCACCTGGGCCCCTGTTTCCCCATCTACATCATAGGGAGTAACAACCCCATCTCTCAGGTGGCTTTAAAAGTGAAAAATATGTTAAAGAACTTAAAATAGTCTCTGTTACCTGGCAAATTTTGGTCAGTAATTATAACATTCGTCTGCAGGTAACAAAAATGTGATGAAGGTAACTTAAACAGTATGGGTCAAGTCAGGGCTAAAATGAACATTATTGTGGTATCTTCAAGGACTCAGGTCAATGCTGTGTTTTCCTAT
The DNA here is from genome assembly GCF_016906955.1 of Phacochoerus africanus. NCBI lineage: Eukaryota > Metazoa > Chordata > Mammalia > Artiodactyla > Suidae > Phacochoerus > Phacochoerus africanus. The sequence goes on from NC_062546.1 coordinate 90,637,064, forward strand.
CCTGCTCTGCTTATCATATGGAAATATTTCCACTAGTCAAAACTTGGTGCTTCCTCCTTTACACATCAGATCTGGATTTCAGAAAAGAGAAAGGCAAGGGTGGCATTTGAAAATCAAAGACCTTTTGTACACTGGTTAGTCTGCACCATTATAAAAATGTTCAAGTTCAAAGCAGTGCCTTCTGCTTACTTACTTCTCAGCTACATTGGAGTCTGCTAAAGCGAATTTTTAGTTTTTCAATGTACATATATTGAAACCTTCATGGCTTTCCTGGGGCTTGATGGATGGGCCTTATCAAGGATAGTACCCTTTGTCGTCATTTGAGCTATAAACCTAGAGGTAAACCTTAATGAAGAGCATTTGGCTTTTCACTAGAAAACCCTTGGCAAATTAACAAAATGTCAAGGGAACAATAAATCCTTCTTTATGCCGGGGTTTGGGGGGGGGCTGTTATTCTACCTGATCATCACATGTATACTCTCTTCCATATTTTGTGCCTTATATAAGGTAACAAAGAGAGCTAGCAGTGTTTCCCATCCCACTCCAGATATATTCTGCCTTTACTTCTACTTATCATAAGAGGAGCTGAATTCCTATGGTAGAAATCTAATAATGGCTTCATAACAAACCAAACCAGCAAACTGATTTATCTCTTAATACATAAAGGGTTAAATTTCTCTGACCATTCCACAGGAGGCATTCCACAAACTCAAGAGCTCCACAGTGGTCATTAGCTCTGTCTCCCGGAGCCACCTGTGGTCTCTCTCTTTCATCTCTTTCTCTGAGCTTAAAAAGGAAATTTATTGCACAGTACGAATGATCTATCCAAAAAGAATCTTCACCAAGACTGGGCACTGCTGTGAACTTCTCCTTTGATGATGAAAAGGTGATGATGGGTAATGCATTATTCAGGTGAGTCTAAGTTTTACTGTAGTACAATAAAGCCTCCAAATTTTAGTAGTTTAACAAAACTAAAGGATCCTTCCTATTCATACAAGGTGGCCAGAGAGGGTTGACAAGGGGTGCCCTGCTCACCAAAAGTCCTCAGAGATACAAGTGGACAAAGGCTCCACCATCTTATCACATCATTTTGTCAACACAAGAGGCGCTGCTTAACACAAGGGTCAATATTTATTATGACAGTCACAGAGAGGGCTGGTCGGTCAAGCTCAGGCTAGTAAATGATTTAGTCTGGAAGTGGCATATATTATTTTTTTTTATGCTTCTTTCTCCAAAACTAATCACATTAGTTTCTCCAAAACTAGTCACATTTCCTGAAGTAAGGAAGAACTGAATATCAGTGAAATTGATTCTACCTATCCTAGTTCTTATTCTGCTCCATTTACCCAAACTCCCAAAAGAAAAAAACAAAGTTTATGTTTGATCCATTCACTTTTTTTTTTTTTTTCATGACCATGGCATATGGAAGTTCCCTGGCCAGGAATTAAATCTAAGATACACCTGCAGCAGCACTGGATCCTTTAACCCACTACAGTCGGTTGCAGGATCAAACCTGCTCCTCCACAGCAACCAGAGATGCTGCAGTCGGATCCTTTAATACACTGTACCATGGAGGGAATTCCCCCTCTTTACCGCCTTACTCCCTACCTACTCTGCTTCTCCAGAGAAATCTCTAATACAACCTCACCAAGGGCTGACCCCACTCTTTTGTCCTTAAAACCCACAGACCACACCTTGCTAAACACTTACTCCTTATAAAATTCTGTTCACCAGATATTATTTATTTAAATGGTTTTCCAATCTTTTTAGCATGGCCTGGCTCCAGACTAACTCTCACCCATTTCATTATTATTCTGGGACTTTTTATTCCATTTTGTTTTATTCTCCCCCACCCAGGGCTTACTTGCCTATTTCCATTCCCTTCCTTCCTTCCAATCTTTTTTTTCTTTTCTTCTTTATTCCCTTTTTTGACTTTTTGCATTTGTATGGTCATGACTTTGGCATGCATTGTTCTTATTTTTGTCGAAGGGGTTACAGTTTTCATATTTATTTAGAAATTTTAAAAATCAAAGAATGATAAATGCTTAATAAGACATTTTTATGGTTTGGCTTCTTTTTTAATATTTAACTGCTTTAATTTTTTGTAATTTTAAAATCTTTTTTAAGCAGACAATTCAATTACATGAAGTGCATTCACATTATTGTGTAACTATCACTGGCAATTTTATCATGTGCTTATTTGTAAATCTTTGAAGAAATGCCCATTCAAGTTCTTTGCTCACTTTTTTTTAACCTTTTATTGGTCTGTATGTCTGTTTTGGTACCGGCACCACACTATCTTGATTACTATGGCTTTGTAATATTGCCTGAAATCTGGGAGAGTTATGCTTCCTGCTTGGTTTTTGTTCTCAGAATTTCTTTGGCAATTCTGGGTCTTTTGTGGTTCCATATAATTTTTGTATTGTTTGTTCTAGTTCTGTGAAAAATGTCATGGGTAATTTGATAGGGATTGCATTGAATCTGTTGGCTCACTTTTAAATTGGGTTTTTTGCTTGTTTTTGAGTTGTAATTTCTTATATATTCTAGATTCAACCCCTTATCAAATATAAAATTTGAAAATGGTTCTCTTATATCATGTGTTTATTTTTTCACTGTATCAATAGTGTCCTTTGATGCACAAAAGTTTTAAATTTTGATGGATTCCAATTTCTCTTTTTTCTTTTGTTCTCTATGCTTTTGGCATCATATTAAAAATTTGCCAAATAATAAAGCTATTTCCTTAATATTTTTATAAGAATTTTTTGTCTTGTTTTTAAGTCTTACGTTTATGTCTTTGATCCATTTTGAGTTAAATTTTGTATATGGTATAGGTAAGGGTCTACCTTCATTATTTTGCCTGTGAACACCCAATTTTTCCAACACTATTTATTGAAATGACTATCTTTTTCCAATTGATTGTTTTGACATTGGTTCATTTGACCATATATGCAAGGTTTTGTTTCTGGGTTATCTGCTCTATTCCATTGGTCTATATGTTTGTCTCCATGTCAGTACCAGATGGTTTTTGTTACTGATGCTTTGTAGTAAGAATTTAAATTAGGAAATGTGAGACATCCCACTTTGTTCTTTTTTATCACCTTATTTTGACTACTCAGGGTTCATTCAAATGCCATATAAATTTAAGAATTTATCTTTCTATTACTGCAAAAAAATCATTAGTTTCTTAAAAAATAGGAATCACATTAAGTTGGTAACTCATCTTGTGTTTTATTGATATCTTTAGCAATATTAGGTCTTTCAGTTCATGAATACATATGTCTTCCTGTTTATTTGTGTCTCTTTATTTTATTTCAGGAATGTTCTATAGCTTTCAGTTCATTAGTTAAGTTTATTGCTAAGAATTATTTTTTGTATTTGATTATATAAACATGGATTTGTATTCTTAATTTCCTTTCATATTGCTCATTGCTGGTATCTGGAACCATAACAAATTTCTCTGAGTTGATATTTATCCCCAAACTTGCCTGAATTGTTTTATTAGTTCCAACACATTTTGTGGAATAGCTAGACTTTTTACATATAGGTGCATATTGTCTATGAATAGCAATTATTTTCCTTCCTCCATTAGAGTCTGGATGTGGTTTATTGTTACCTATTTGCTCTGCCCAGGGATGTGCTGAATAGAAGTGGTGACAGAAGTACCCTTGTCTTGTTCCTGATATTAGGGGAATAATGTCTAGTCTTTCACCACTGAGTGTGATGTGAGCTGTGGCTTTTTCATATATGGACTTTATTATATTGAGGTACATTTTCTATTCTTAGCTTATTAAGTGTGTTTTCTTCATGAAATGGTATTGAATTTTTTCAAACTTTTTTTCCTGCATCAATAGCGATGATGTATGTGTGCTTTTTCCTTCATTCTATTAATTTTAATGTGCTACAATGACTGATTTTAAATTGCTGAGTTGTCCTTCAGGCATGAATCCAACTTAGTCATGGTATATAATCATTTAATATGTTGTTGAATTACTGAATTTGTCTTATTGGTTTACTGGTATTTTGTTGAGGATTTTTGCATCAATATGATCAAATGATATTGATCTACATTTTATTTTTTTTAATTTTATTGGATCATAGTTGACTTATAATGTTTTGTTATTTTCATGTGTCCAGTAAAGTGGTTCAGTGATACATGCAAGTGTTTTTTTTTGTTTCCAGATTATTTTCCCTTATTAGTTATCAGAGACCATTGAGTTTCCTGTGATATACGGTAGGGCCTTGTTAGTTTTCTATTTTATATATAGTAGTGTGTACATGGAATCCTAACCTAATTTATCCCTCCTTTCAATGATTCCCCTTCAGTAATCCTAAGTTTGATTTTGAAATCTGTGGGTCTGTTTCTGTTTTGCGAATAAGTTCTCTTATTTTTAGTGTCTGTGTTTACCTTTGGTATCAGGATGATGCTGGCCTTAGAACGAGTTTGAAAGTTTTCTCTCCTCTTCAACATTTTGGGAGAGGTGCACTAAGTCTTCTTTAAATGTTTGGTAGAATTCATTAGACAAGCCATCTGGTCCTGGGCTTTTATTTTCTTAAATATTTCTATTACAGTTGATTTATAATGTTCTGTCAATTTCTGCTTTACAGCAAGGTTTTTGAGTATTGATTTAAACTTCTTAACAGCTACAATTTTATTCAGGTTTTCTCTTTTTCATGATTCAGTCTTGATAGCTTGTGTGCTTCTAGTAATTTGTTAATCTCATTGGTGCTATCAAGTGGAAGACCTTTAAGCATTTGTGTTCTGAGCCTTTGAATCAACCAGTGTGAAAGCTTTAGGCATTATCAGCATTTTTTGTTGTATGTTTACTTTGGGCCTGTGTGTGTGTGTACATTTTGTTTTCTGATTCCCTCTATGCATACTTTATTTTGTTTTAAGGTCTTATTTTCGTTGAGACTCTCATTCCCACTTCTCTGGGCTTTAAATGTGCTATCATGTTTCATTCAGACATCTCTTGACCCAGGCATGAGCCAGTCTCCAGGATACAGGTGGAGTCCCTGAAGCTTGCATTCAGCTTCTCACAGCTTTCACTCACCTGAGACCCAAGTGGTACTGTTTTTGGCCTTTTGAACCCCAAGTTAGATGACACAAAGCCTGGTTCCTCAAACAGTCCCCAGACAGACTTGAATGTTTCAAATTAGGTCCACTCTACTTTTTCCAGTTCATGGACCAAGATGCTCCTCTCAAACCAAGACACATCATACTTGGAGACCCTGCAGGCAAAGTAAGTACAAACAGTGAAATTTACTCTTTTGAATGTATTTTGTTTTCTTGATCAGTCTTTTACTTAGTAGCTGTTGACTTATTTTCAGAACCTCTATAAAATTATTTTAGCCAGCATATAATTGTTTATTTAGTGTTTCCATTGGGGAGTGAGGGAGTAGAGTTTTCTAGTCTGTAATATTGCTGATATTGCTCCCAAATTAATTCTTAAAGTAAGACTGTAACATAGATATTATATCTAATGTTCATTTTTTTGCAAGTACAAAAATCATACTATAGAGAGGTTGAGTGATTTTGTCAAGATCACACAGAGCCAGCAGAGAAGGGTGTTAAAATATGAATTTATTGAGCTGGTTTTTATTCCATGATAGAGAAAGAAACTGTATGTCCCCATTTAAGATAGAAATATTATATTATAAGATAGAGATATAAATTATAAGAAAGAGATATTAAAGGTAGAAATGTTATGAGATATATAAGATAGTGATATTATAAGATATACTATGAGATAGATAAATTTTAAGATAGAGATATTATATGATAGAGATATTTTACTATAAGATATAAGATATAGAAATTATAAGATATAGTATGTTATAATATAGATACCTATTCTAAGACAGAGAAGGAGGCTTGCTCTCTCCATTCTGTTTTCTAATCTTTTATTTTGACCCTAAGTGTAAACATATCAGAGGAAGTAAAGCATTGATATTTCAATTCAGTTGCTATGCCATAACTAAGCAGAAGAAATCAAAGTGGAGCCAGAAAGGAAAAATAAAAGTAGTGCATCATTAATACAATAACACACAAAAGGAAAGCCAACCTTACCCTTCACGTGTGCAGAGTATCTGTGAATAATGACTTTTTATTTTAGTTATTCTTTCACTAAATGCTTTGAAATCCACTGAGTAGGAAGGGTCACCAGAAGGATGATTTAGTGGAAATTGGAAAACAATAGTTTTTGAAGAGTGTTTGATTTCAATGTATATCTTATGCTCTTTGGAAACCTCTCCCTTCCTTAGCATTGAGACCACGTCTGGCAAGCAGTTGGCAGGAGGCAAAGGTCTGCATCAAGGGACTATAAACAAGACAATTACTGGAATTCAGAAAAGCAAAGAGGCTTTCCCCACACAGAAAACTGAATATCAAATAGCAGTTTTATCTTACTCTGTAAATGAAATGCATCTGTCTATTTCATTCCAGTTTATGTCTAAATGCCTGTGTTGGGAAGTCTACTCTCAGAGTAATCAAACAATCTACTTCTTTTTTTTTTTCATATTCATTTACAAAGCAAAGGGTTGCCTAAAGTGTGACAGAACCTATAGCAGTGGTTTACAGGGATTATATTAAAATCAATTAATATTCAACTGATAATCACTATCAATAGTTTATGAATTGTTCTCACACATTTATGAATGCCACAAAGTTCAAAAAATCTTTAATGAACATCTGGAATGGACTCAACTCTTCAAGTCTGTTGGCCCAATGATAAGATATCTTTAGTTCAAGGAGCATAATAAACAAGACTGGCAGGAAAACAAATAAATGGAGTAGGACTTCATTCTTTAATTCAAGCCGCATTTGCAGAGTGTTTGGTCAGTTTCTAGCACTAGGATCGATGTTAGTATTAAAAACAAAAGTTGAATAATGTATGGCTCCTGCCCTTAAGGGTCTGCAGAACCATGCAGAAGACTAAGACATGGAAGTAGATTAATAATCACAATGCACTGTGGTGCACACTTAGGTAAGATTTCTTAACAAATGATGTAGGAGTAGAGGTTAGGCTCAACTTCTTTTAATAGCTGCCTTTTACAAAAATGCTAATCTTATTCACTGTTGCAATTCAACTATGGGCTGAATGTGAACCAGTGAGACAGACAAAGTCTACATGCTAGTTTAACAAAAGAGGTCAAATTAAAAGGAAGAGGCAACTATTAAAAGAAGGATCAGGAATCCAGTTTAATCTTCAGAATAATACACCTGCATAGCCTTGTGGAGTGGTGGCTGCAGCTTGCTCCGCCCAGCTCCCTGGATACATGTACAGGAAGAGAGATGGCTGGAAAAATTTAGAGAACGCTTACACTGAAATGTGAAGTACCAGTGAGCAACACTGATTTTTATCCTAATGGAGTGAAATCTCAAAGGGAGAAAGGGTCATTCACTAGCCTTATCTTGTGTGTTTTTTTTTTGGGGGGGGGTGCCGTATGTATTGCTTTAAAATTTTATTGGAGTATAGTTGATTTAAAATGTTGTATTACTTTCAAGTGTATAACAAACAAGACTGGCAGGAAAACAAATAAATGGAGTAGGACTTCATTCTTTAATTCAAGCCGCATTTGCAGAGTGTTTGGTCAGTTTCTAGCACTAGGATCGATGTTAGTATTAAAAACAAAAGTTGAATAATGTATGGCTCCTGCCCTTAAGGGATATATATATATATATATATATATATATATATATATATATATATATCCATTCTTTTTTCTTCCCATATAGGTTATTATATATTGAATATTGAATATTGAGTAGATTTCCCTGTGCTATACAGTAGGTTCTCATTAATCATTTATTTTATACAGTATTGTTCGTATGTAATTCTGACCCTTCAAATTCCTCCCTCCCCCCAACAGTTTCACCTACGGTAACTGTAAGATTGATTTTGAAATCTGCTGAGTTTGTATTCTAAGTAGATTATTTTATACCATTTTTATTAGATTCCACATATAAGTGATCACATATGATATCTGTATTTCTCTGTCTGACTAACTTCACATAGTATGGTCATCTCTAGGTCCATCCACGTTGCTGCAAATGGCATTATTTCATTCTTTTTTAATGGCTGAGTAGTATTCTATTGTGTATATGTGCCACATCTTATTTATCCAGTCCTCTGTAGATGGACGCTTAGGTTATTTCTATGTCTTGGCTGCTATAAGCAGTTCACTAGCCTTTGTCATAAACTGCAATACTCTTGTGGTACCCCAAACCCCATGATGGGGCTTAGGATCTGTGTTCTCTTGTGCACTGGGGTCCCAGCAGTACACAAGCCTGGTCTGTGGCATCCAGCAGGGCCTGGAAGACAATGGAGAGCTTCAAAGGCACCAGGGAGGGCATGGCACATGCAGCTGGCCTCAGGCTGCCAAATGGAGCCAGAGCTAACTACAATACCAATGGACTCTGAGAATTAGGGAGAGCAGTGCATGGAAACACCAGGTTCAAGATGTCAGGAAGGAGCAATCTACTGGTTCACAGGTGGGAAATACCCAGAAATACCTCCCAGGAAGGTGACCTAGGGCTACATGCCCCAACCTGAACAAGTGAGGACCAAAGCCATGAAGACCTAAGTTGTGGTTAATGTGCTCATATCTGTGCTCATCTTGGAAGGCACAAGGAATTTAGGTGGAACACATACACAAAGGAAAGTGTCTAATGTAAAGTATAATGCATGCTAATTAAGTTTTCCTTTTTAGGAAAACTAATTTATTGAGCTAATTCTTATACCATACAATTCATCCACTTTTTCAATTGCACAATTCAAAGGTTTTTAGTGTGGACACAGAGTTATGGGACATTTATCACAGTCTAATTTTAGAATATTTTCATGATATGAAAGGGAGTCCCTTACACATTAGCAGTCACACCCATGCCCACCCACACCTTTGACTTCCTATCTCTTGGAAACCACTACTCTACTTTCTGTCTTCATAGACATGTCTGTTCTTGAAATTTCATATAAGTAGAATCACACAATACGTACTCTTTTATTGTTGACTCTTTTCACATAGGGTAATGTTTTCTAGGTTCATTTAGATTGTATGTAGCATGCAACAATTCAATAATACTGCATTATATGGATATACAACATTTTGTCCATCCACCCATTCATTAGTTGATGAAAATTTGGATGGCTTCCACTTTTTGTCTACTATAAATAATGCTGCTAGGAATACTTATGGACATGTTTTTGTGTGGATGTAGGTTTTTATTTCTCTAAAATATTTACCCAGGAGTGAAATACTGGGTCAGTGTTTAATATTTTGAGGAATTGGCAAACCACTTTCCAAAGTGATCGCACCATTTTACATTTCCAGAAACATCATGTGAAACTTCCACATACTTTCCAATACTTTCTAATGCCTTTCGGTAATCGTTTTCACTCTAGCAGGAGTGGAGTGGTGCATCACTGTGGTTTTCAGTTGCATTCCCTAGCGATTGTGATGTTCAGCCTTTTTTCATGTGCTTACAGAATATTTATATATCTTCTTCAGAGAAATGTCTACTCAGATGCATTGCCTAATTTAACAGGATTGTCTGTTATTTTTATTATTGAATTATAAATGATATTCATTTGCTTTGGACAGAATTTCCTCATCAGATGGATGCTTTGCAAATATTTTCCGCAGTTCTGTGGTGTGTCTTTTCATATTCTTTTTTTTTTTTTTGTCTTTTTGCCATTTCTTGGGCCGCTCCTGCGGCATATGGAGGTTCCCAGGCTAGGGGTCTAATCCGAGCTGTAGCCACCAGCCTACGCCAGAACCACAGCAGCGCAGGATTGGAGCCACGTCTGCGACCCACACCACAGCTCACGGCAACGCCAGATCATTAACCCACTGAGCAAGGGCAGAGATCAAACCCGCAACCTCATGGTTCCTAGTCGGATTCGTTAACCACTGAGCCACCACAGGAACTCCTCATTTTTTTTTACTCCTCATATTCTTGATAGTATTATTTGCAGTATAAAACTTCCTTATTTTGTTGCAGCCCAATTCATGAGTTTTTTTGGTTTGTTTGTTGTTTATGATTTTGGTGTCATATCAAAATGAATACATAAATAAAGCCCTACCCAATGTCATGAAGATGTACTTATGATTTTTAAGAGCTTTTTTTTTTTAGCTTTTACAAATTGGTCTATAATATCTATATTTGGAGTTGATTTCTGTGCATGGGGTAAAGACCAGCTTAATTCTCTTGCATCTGGCTTTTCAGATGTCCCAGCCTCATTTGCTTAGGAAGTGCTCACACTCTCATTGAATGGTTTGGACATGCTTATCAAAAAATCAATTGACTGTTAATCTATTGCTTTGTTTCTGGACTTTAAGTTCTATTCCATTGATCTATACGACTATTCATATGCCAGTACCATACTATTTAGGTTACTATAGCTATATATCTCATGTATATATGATAGAATATGATTCATCCCTGAAAAAGAAGGAAATCCTTCATTTGTGACATGGATGAACCTGGAGGGCAACATAAGTAAAATAAGGCAAATACAAAAAGGCAAATACCACATGGTTTCACTTATATGTGAAATATAGTTATTTTTAAAATGTTAAAGTCATATAAATAGAGAGTATATTGATGGTTGTCAAGGCCTATGGAATGGGGGAAATGAGGAGGTATTGGTAAAAATGTGCACACTTTCAGCTACATGAATAAGTTCTGAGAAATTAATGTACAATGTGGTGACTTAGTTAATAATTCTGCACTGTGCAACTGAAATTTGCTAAGAGAGTAGATCCTAAGTAGTCTCACCAAAAAAGCGAGAGAGGGAGAGGGGAGAGAGGTGAGAGAGACAAGGGGGAGAAAGAAAAGGAAAATAAAAGAAGGAAAGAAAAGAAAAGAAAAGAAAAGAGAAAAGAAGAAAACTCTCATATGTGATGGGTAAGTTAATTACATTATTGTATAAACCACTTCATAATATATAGATATTTCAAATCATGTTTTACTCTTTAAATACACTACCATTTTATTTGACTCCTATACCTCAATAAAACAGAGGGAAACATAAATTAGGTATTGTGAATCCTCCAAACTTGTTTTTTTTTTTCCATTTCAAGATCATTTTGACTATTATGCATCCTTGGAACTTCCATGTGACTTTTAGGATCAATGTGACAATTCGTGCCAAGGGGAAAGCTGGGATTTTGACAGGATTGATTTGAACCCTTATGTCAATTTAAGGAATGTTGCCAATATGTAGGGAGCCCCAGTCTTCTCATCCACAACTCTCTGGAATAGCAAAGCATTCCCAAGACATACTTGGGGAGAAGGCAAGAGATAACAGGGCCTGTCCTTCCTGGGTGTGTGTGGGGAGGACCATAGCCTTGGACTGGCAGCTGGTTTGAATGTCAACACATATATCTCATAGAGCTCCCACACAGGGCTGTGGCACATAGAGGTCCTCACACCACAGGCTCTGTTCTTACTGAGATTTAACAACTATTCTTAAATTTATGTGTCTCCATTTTCTGTATGCCCTTAGAAAAATTTCCAGAGCCTAGATAGTTGATTTTACTTTGTTTCTTTTATTTTCCATTTTTTAAAGTTTTATTGACGTATAGTTGATTTACAAGATTGTGATAATTCCTGCTGTCCAACAAAGCGATTCAGTTACACAAGGACACGCATCCATTCTCTTTCAGATTCTTTTCCCACATAGATGATCACAGAATATTGGGTAGAGTCCACTGTGCTAGAGAGCAGGTCCCCATTGGTCAGTCATTCCATAACTCAGTGTACACATGATAACCCCAAACCCGCAGTCCATCCCCCCCTCCTCCCCTTCGTCCCTTTTGGTAACTGTAAGTTTTTTTAAACAATAATTTTCAGCAGTTAAGTGGTTGTTTCACTAGGAAGAGCACCTGGTGAACTCCTCACCCATGGTCCCCACCCAGCTACAGTTTCTTAACCTCTTCTTCCTGCCCTGATTTCTCCTATAGGAAGTCATGATGGCATAGCTCTACTGGTTTAACCCACAAATAAAACGTGGACTCCTCTGGTCTTCCAGCAGAACTATGGTCTCCTTTGCACATTCTTAGAACAAATTATTGTTGTTATACTGAATCGCCTAATAATATTGTGGTCATTCTCTTAGAACCTCAAAGCAGTCTGGGTCAAATTCTTATGGGTGACATGGGTGCCCAGTACAGGCCTGGCACCAAGATACTGTTAGTATAAACTGAATAAACAAATGAATCCATGTACTCAAGAATATGATTAGTCAGTTGAGACTGAGACATAATTAGGCTTTTACCTCTGAAGTTGATGATATGAATAATGAGAATAATATAATATGGCATATTTTTCATCCAGATACTTTCACTGATACCTCCTTCATGAAGTATTAATAAAATACCAAATCTCAAAAGTAATTCCTTCTCCTAGGGGAACTTGGAGTTATCCCAGGTTGCTGACTAAAGGCTATTTAATGGTAAAGTGTTTTATATGAGGAATGAAGCCAGGGATACTTTTCAATAAAGGGACAATTTGCTGTGAGAGGAAAATTAGAATCAGCAAATTTTTTGACCTGACAAATTAGAAAATATTATTACTATTTTTCACCCAGTGCACCTAATAATTGTTATGCACTTGCTCTAATGTGCATTATAGTCTATTAAATCACCTCTGTGCCACCATTGTCTCTATTCCTATTATTAAACTTTTCACACAGGACTGTAATTACTGCACTTATTTATGCATTTATTTTCATCATTAACTGTAGTTCTTTGGGAGTCATCACAAGGTATTGAATATCTGTAACCCCCAGATGCACAGCACATAATCAGTGCTCAATAAATGTTTACTGAATTCTTCATTTCATGTTCCCTCCTGTGCTGTAGTGATGGCACCTTTATGTCAACTCTCTGAAATTCCTCAAAGACAAACTTTTATCTTCCTGACAATATCCCTACATTGAATAATCAGGTTACCAGGTCAATAAATAAATGAGAGAATTAATGACTGGGTAAATATACTGAAAGCACTGCTTTACATTTCACAGACTTTGATTCATAAATGTTTAAAGTCCATGCCCAAATATCAATGATTCTGAACTGCCTCTTGCTTGATGACAAAGTCTAATTTTTCGTGGCATCCACAACCCAAATATTTTCAAGGGAACTCTCTATGTTTATGCAGAGTTTTAGCACTTTGTTCATTTGATAATATTTATTACCTCATGGTGAAGTTTCTCTGTGGTTTTTATTGCCCTTATTCTAAGCCCTCTCTCAGGTCTACTCAAATCCTTCAGATATAGTTAAAGTAATTTACAGGAAAGGCTGACTCATTTATTTATTCGATTGTTTATCTGTTTTGCATTCAAGTCTTCAAATGGGATATTTTGTGGAAATGCACCCACAACTGTGTAGTCTTAGTGGAATCCAGGTATTCATCATCACCATGAAACCATCCCTCTTAGTTCTGCCACCAACGAAAAATACAGAGAACCTAGACTTTACTAGTTGTGTAGTCCCCCATGAAATACTAAATCAGGAGTGAGTTAAGTGAGGGTTGGTTGGAATCTTTTCAATAGCTCATTGATTTATCTGCATGCAGGGATGTTGGTTCAAGTGGTGGCTGTATGCCGTCTAGATGGTACCTCATAAAAGCGAGATGTTGTGTTACCTTCTTCCTAACCATCTAGGTCTTCCATGGTGTCTGCCTGCAAACCAAGCTTATTTTACAGACTCCTGTAAGTATATTGAGCTATAATTTTATTCATTTATTTTTTATTTTTTTATGGCTGCCCATGTGCCCTATGGAAGTTCCCAAGCTAGGGATTTAATTGGAGCTGCAGCTGCTGGCCTGTACCATAGCTGCAGCAATGCTAGATCTGAGCTGCTTCTGTGACCTACACTGTAGCTCATGGCAACACCAGATCCTGTAACCCACTGAGGGAGGCGAGGGATCGAACTCACATCTTCATGGATACCAGTCGGATTCTTAACCCACGGAGCCATAATGGGAACTCCTTGAGCTACAATTTTAAAAATAAATGTCTTGTTTTTAATGTAATCAAGGTCAGTGTATCTTGCTTGGAACCCAAAGTCTTGACTGATACACTACTAATTTATGCAAAAACAGGGTTTGAATATTTTGCTTTCCAGGAAGCTGCTCAACCCAATATAAATCAACAGAGGCAAATGAATGTTTCAGATAATATTTTTAACTCCTTTCCATACAGTGACTTGGTCCTGTCCTTTTTCAGCTAGGATGCAGAATAGTGGCTTGGTCATACTATCTCTTAAATCTCTTCATGGTTCAGCATATTTAAGACTGTGTTCACGAATATTAGTTTTGGAAAGCTTAGTGAATACTTTGAGGAAAGGAGATGCACAGTCACATAACTGTGGGGTATGCTAGACCTTAAGTTTTCTTCTTGGAAGTTCACCAGGCTCTTTAGTCTATTTAAAACTAATGAGTCTTAAAATAAAGACACCCATTTACCTTTCTTTTGTTCTATTCCTGGGAGTTTAAAATGGAGTTCATTGTTTACAACACAACAACCTGTTGTGGAGCAGTGGACTATAGAAACCAACCTGAATGACACAAGGTTAATGCGAGATAGACGGTGTTCTGATTTGCATTGTGGAGAGAATGAAGGCAGAGCCAGTGAAAGAGACTTGCCAGAGAACCTGAGATGTTCCAGTTAGTGTGAATTTCCAATTCTGAGCAGCAAAATTTCTTGCAAGTCCTGCTACATGCTTTTCACTATAACTGACTTAAAAAGTTGGAAAGTGGAAGGGAGAACTCATTTCAAAACCAACATGACATACTTATTGAGAAAACATGAAAGATCAAATGCTCATAGAAATCTAAGGCCATCTTTGAAGTAACATAAGCTCCCTAATGTCCTTATAGGTACTTGTTGGAGGAGAAATGTAGTGTTTCAAATTGGATGCCAGCAGAGGAAATTTCAGTATCCACTTCAGTATGAGTCCATTTCAGTATTAGATTATCAGACCCCATTTAAAGGGAGCAAGAGCTGATGATATTAGCATAAATGTAATCAGTAGAAAAATTACACATGTATATAGTAATCAGTAGAAGAATTACACATGTATAATTACACATGTTAGATATACATAACTCCCTAAATGTAAAGATAAATGCCAAAGAGTGACAATATACATCACATAGTGAAAGAATTTATGTGTGTATATCATGTGGATCTCTGGATATCTGCTTATTGGTTCATACACACATCTTATAGAGTGACTGATATAAAATATGAAAATAACAGGAAGAAGATAGATTTGTCACAGTGGTGAATGTAAATGGGTCAAAATCAATTTAGAAAATTTTAACTAATTGAAAAGTTAAAACTTTTCAGACTTGCTTAGAAAATATAAACAAACAGTATATAAGAAATACTTGCAAAGAGACAGAATGGTTAAAAATAAAAAAAAAACTATTATCAGACAAAGAAAACAAAAAAAAATAGTATTTCAGTCTTGATGTGTGACAAGAGAATTGAAACAAAAGCATTAGCAGAGGCAAAGAAGGACAATCTGAAATGCTAGTGTCACAACAAATATGTTAAAAGTTTATTATTGTCTCACAGTGTAGAAATTATATTACACAAAGATAAACACAGAGTTTTTATTTAGCATGTTAGTAATAGACTTTGATACACTTATCTTAATAAAAGAGAGTTCCAATGGGCAAAAATAATTGAGACATATGTCAAAATCTGAACACCAGTTGTAAAGAATACATCTTTTCTCAAGTGCAAAAGAAACATTTATGAAAACTGATGATATGTAAGATGATAAAGAAAATGTATACATATACCAAAGAATAAAAATAATTCAAATAGAATTCTCTGACTACCAGGCAATTGTACAAGACAGTAGAGCTACTAGAAAATAGTACTAGTGATCAACTATAAGACAATAAATTAAAACATACTACTATTTTCTAAAAGAACCTACACCTGCAAATAATGCAATATAATGCTAAACATCTATAGGTGAAAATTAAGGTACAGAATGAAAATACACAAAGTTTGAAAATTATGAGGTTGCGGGTTCGATCCCTGCCCTTGCTCAGTGGGTTAAAGATCCGGTGTTGCCATGAACTGTGGTGTAGGTCGCAAACGCGGCTCAGATCCAGCGTTGCTGTGGCTCTGGTGTAGGCTGGTGGCTACGGCTCCAATTAGACCCCTAGCCTGGGAACCTCCATATGCCGCGAGAGAGGCCCAAGAAATGGCAAAAAGACGAAAAACAAAAAAAAGAAAATTATGAAAATGATTTCACAGACTACAATCTGTGGCATAGAGCTAAAGCGATTATTAACAGAAATATTTTAGTATTATATAGCTATCTCAATAAGGGTGAGTAATGTAAGAAATACTAAAAGAAAATAAAGTATATGAAGTTAGAACCTGGAAAACTACAAGTATAAAAGGAAATATTAATGAGGAAGAATACAAAAGTACATAAAACATAAATAAATATTAATAAAGCACTTCAAAATATTTTGTGAAAGACAAATTGCCAGTTACATAAAAAAATAGGAAGAAAACACCAATAAATAACATTATGAGGGACAGAGCACAAATTATGACTGAGAGAATGGATTTAATTTGGACAACTCTCTGAAAATAAATTCAATAACCTGGTTGAAATGGAAAAATGTGTATTAAAAAAACTTACAAAATTGATCCTAGGAATTAAAGAAACATGAAAAGACAAATTAACATAGAAGAGTACAGAGCATGGTTCAAAATTCCCCACCAATTTCATTGCTTATCCATTCCAAAGGCAATAGTCTGCATGTATGAACCCCTAATTCCCAATCCATCTGGCTCCCTCCCTCTCTCCCTTGGCGACCACAAGTCTATTCTCCAAGTCCGTGATTTGCTTTTCTGCAAAAGGTTCATTTTTGCCATATATTAGATTCCAGATATAGGGGATATCATATGGTATTTGTCTTTCTCTTTCTGACTCCCTCACATAGCATGAGAGTCTCTAGTTCCATCCATGTTGCTGCAAATGGCATTATTTTGTTCTTTTTTATGGCTGAGTAGTATTCCATTGTGTATATATACCACATCTTCCTAATCTAACTGGATAAACAATGAGATCCTGCTGTGTGTAGCACTGGGAACTATATCTAGTCACTTATGATGAACCATGATAATCTGAGAAAAAAAGAATCTATACATGGATGTGTAACTGGGTCACAATGCTGTATAGTAGAAAATTGACAGAACACTGTAAACTGGCTATAATGAAAAAAAAGAAAAACATTATGTAAAAAATTTTTAAAAATGCAAAAAATTCCCCATTGATAGATAGATAGATAGATGTTGATATATCAATATCTATTTCACCAGGTCCAAATGATTCTTTGCAGGGGAATTTTGACCAAACATTACATTAACTATCCACAAGATAATCACCATTTATTAATATAATCTCTCACAGTGCTGATGGTAGCATAGGCTTAGCTTTCGTTATTGTTCAGAGTGTAAGGTTGCAGTCATAAAATGACTAGAGGATCTTGAGTCAACTCAAAGTCTTCCTTCCTCACACACTTGATGTCTGAAACCACTGAGAGCTGAAGCAGCTGATTTTCTCAGGCATCTTTCTCTTCACCCCATGTGGTCTCCCCACATGGTACCTCAAGCATGGTAGCTTGGCATGGACTTTTTACATGGCACTTTGAACTTCAAGGCACACATCTCAAGAGAAAGCCAGGTGAAGTTGCATACTCTTTTATGAAGCTGCCTCAGAAATCACAGTGTCCATTCTCCTACATTCTATTCATCAGAAGTAAGTTACTAAAATAAATAAATAAATAAATAAATAAATAATCAAGTCACTACACTAGCTCATATTCAAAGGGCAGGATTAGACTCTAGCTCTTTATTTATATGCAAATGGAAAAGAACTTGCAGATATGTTTTAGAACTACCACATCCATCATGTTTACAGAGTTGACACAGAGATTAATAACTGATGAGGTAAAGCAATCTATTATTTAGGGATAACAAATAGCTAAGGGACACTCACCAAAATTGTTACCAGTCTCGGAGAGGAGAGAAAGTAATGGTGGGAAGATTCAGAGATGGGTAATTATGGTGTAGTTTTGAGGTTGGATGTTGTGTATTTTCCAAATGTGTCTGTGGCAGTGCCTTCTATCTGAGAAATTCCCACTTTGTCACTTTTCATGTAGAAGAATTTCACCAAACCTTGAGACTTGTGGGGTTACTGCTACTTTGGCAAATACAAAGTTTCCAGAATAGGTTGGAAAATGTGCTGCAGCCTTGTTCCTGTCCATTAGAAAACTTGTTCTTGGATCTCTGGAATCTGATTACCCCAAGGCTGCCATGACGTCAAGATGCCAGGATAGATGTAGGTGCTTGATCTTCCAGTCTTGGAGTAGGCAAAGCCTGGGCACCATCTGAGAACTGCTGGTCATTCTGAGGAGTCCAGATTTACATTGTGGATCACTGCCAGGGTGTGAATCTTGTCAGTTGAGCCTTAGATTCTGTCACACAAAGACAAGCTGTCCCCATGGCATCTCAATTTCTGCTCACAAGAACCACAGGCAGAATAAAATCATTATTTCCAGCTGCTAGATCTTGGGGTAATTTGTTATGCAATAAAACAAATTATTGTGTAGCCATGTAGGTGCTATTATTAACTTTATTACATTATATCTTCTTTAGTGCTTGTGATAGAGCTCATACAATAACATTAAAAGGAAAGAAGAAAGATGTTCCAAATGAGTGCATGGCGGGTAAACTATAAAAGAAAGAAAACTATCAACTAAATAGGGAAAGGGTAAATAGTGTTTGACTGAGGAGGGTTTACTTTAGGATAGGAAGAGAAGAATAAAAAACTTCCCTTGCTTTGACTGCTTTTATATGATTCGACAGTTTTGGTTTTTGTTTTATTTTAGTAAATTATTTTTTTATTGAAGTATAGTTGATTTACAATGTGTTAATTTCTGGTGTACAGAAAAGTGATTCCGTTTTTATATATTGTAAATAGTGCTGCTATGAATATTAGGGTGCAAACAACTCCTTTGTTACATTTAATGTGTGTGAATAAATAATATGCTAGAGCCATTCTGTTATAAAAGATCTCTATAGATATATAGAGATATATATCTTTTCAGATTCTTTTCCCTTATAGGTTATTATACGATACTGAGTAGAATTCCCTGAACAAGTAGGTCCTTGTTGATTACCTATTTTATATACATTAGTATGAATATGTTAATCCCAAACTCTTAATTTATCCCCCTTTTCCATTTGGTAATCATAAATTTGTTTTCCCTGACTTTGCATTTATTTTTGTTTTTATATAAGTTCATTTGTATCTTTTTTTAGATTCTACATATAAGTGATGTCATATGTTTGTCTTTGACTAACTTCACTTAGTATGATGGCTCTCTAGCTCCATCAATGTGGTTGCAAATGTCATTATTCCACCCTTTTAATGACTGAGTAATATTCCATTGTATATATGTACCATTTTTTATTTATCCATTCCTCTGTTGATGGACATTTAGGTTATTTCCATGTTTTCTCTATTGTAAATAGTGCTGCTGTGAACACTGGGGTTAAACATCATCTTTTTCCTGTTAACATTTAATGTGTATAGAGAAGTAATACATTAGAGCCACTGTGTCACAAAGGATCTGTACAGGTATTCCTGGGGAGCATTTGGGGATATTTCATGGCATCTTGGAGCCCAATTCTCTGCATAGTAAATGGTCATCTGGTCAAAGAATAGACTTCAGCAGATGTGGAGAGTGTGCTTGATTGACCTGCCTTGAGGACTGGATACATCCCATATATGACATCCATAGCTGGTATCCCTGAAAGGCTGCTCAGAGGCAGGTAGCCACTTTCAGAAGAGTTGAAATTGAGGTACCCAGGACATACTAATAAGACACAGTGAGAGGAGGAAACAAACTGTAGATTCAGGCACGCTCCCTAGTTTTTTATTCAGAGAGGCAGACACTCTAACTCACAAGTCCAACTGATTTTTACAGGAACTTCTACTCTAAGATGGCTTCTATTCTAAGATGGGTATTATCAGAGATGCGTTTATTTTAAAACATTTAAGGATTCTGTGGAGTGATGTCTGCTAACATAAAAAAATATAAATATTAATAATAACAACACCAACGACAATAATAATAGCATCTACCACCCAATTGCTATGTTACAGACATTATCTTATTTTTTCTTTTTTGGGGGCCACAACTTCATCATATTGAAGTTCCCAGGTTGAGGTCCAATCGGAGGCTACACCATAGCCACTGCAATGCCAGATCCAAGCCGCATTTGAGAACTACACTGCAGGTTACGACAATGCCAGATCCTTAACCCACTGAGCGAGGCCAAGGGATCAAACCTGCATCCTCATGACACGATATTGGATTCTGAACCTGCTGAGCCACAATGTGACACTATTTTAAACATATACTCCAAGACACTATTTTAAACATATAGCTTGTAAGTGATGGATCTGGGATTCAAACACATGCATTTTGGCTTCAGAGTCTGCCCTTCACACAACAGTTGACCTTCTCTCATGGTAGATTTAGGAATGGAAATATGAGCAAAGTAGATAGAGATAAGGCCTTAGACAAAGAGAGAACTTTAGAGGCACACACACATAAAGCATATATCGATATCTATGATAAGAACATAGTGTTCATGCTGGTACCCACGAACTTAAATAGCTAAATTTAAAATAAATAAAACCCTCTTTCCACTTCCTCATCTATATCAGCACATAAGAGAAGGGACGAGGTCACACTAAAGTCAATATTTATATTTTTTACAAAATCACATTAATGTGAAATAAGTCAGGCAAAGAAAGACAAATATCTTTTGATATCACTTCTATGTGGAATCTAATAAAAATGATACAAAAGGACTTATCTGTAAAACAGAAATAAATTCACAGATTTTCAAATCAAACTTATGGTTACCATAGGGGAAACTGTTGGGGGGGGAGGGATTAATTAGGAGGATGGGAATAACTTATACACATGACTGTCTATAAAATGGATAATTAAAAAGGACCTACTGGATAGCACAAGGAGGTCTACTCAATAGTTTGTAATAACCTATACAGGAAAAAGAATGGATATATGTGTATATACGACTGGTTCACTTATCTGTAGACTTGAAAATAATGCAGCATTTTAAGTCACCTATGCTTCAATAAAATTAAAATCAACAAAAAAACTCATTAAGCAATGCTTGTCTGAAAACTGCTCTTGATACTAGAATAAGGATAAATGAGGATCCTGGAGTTGGGAGAGAACCACGCTTGTTTTATCCAAACATTGCTTGTGCCACGTGTGATGCAGCATGGGACTCAACCCATGTGCTTCCTGAGCTGCATAGGGAGGATGGAGACAATGCTTAGAGCCCAGGGGAACTACAGCTCCTCTTGGACTGGTTGATTTCTTCTGTTTTCTTATCTTCCCCTAGAATATCTAGGAAGTTAAATAATAGGAGATGAGAAGGTAACACTTGGATATGTTTCCACAATCTTGCTGTCTCAGTGTCTGCAAAGATAACATAAGGAAACTAAAACTCACAACAGCAATAATAATGTTAGTTGCCCTGTAGGCTTGTGGCTATGATTCTGGACAGTATAAAAGAAGCTCTAAATTTAAGGAATTATAGTCCTCTATCCAAAGTTAATAAGTCCCTTTTCCAATTCTAATATCTGAAGGAACTTCAAGAAGGCTAAAATGTGATGATGCTAGAGCCCTGCCTGGCCAGAGCCTAATAATGAATCAAGGTAGTTTACTGCATACAGCAGGCTAAAAAAACACAGGAAAAGATGTGCAACATCATTCATTATTAGAGAAATGCAAATCAAAACAACTATGAGGTACCACCTTACACCAGCCAGAATGGCCATCATCCAAAAGTCTACAAACAATAAGTGCTGGAGAGGGTATAGAGATAAAAGAACCCTATTACACTGTTAGTCGGATTGTAAATTGGTGCAACCACTTGGAAAACAGTATGGAGATTCCTCAGAAAACTAAAAATAGAACTCCTATTTGTTCCAGCAATCCCAGTCCTGGGCATCTACCCAGAGAAAACCATGAATCGCAAAGACACGTGTACTCTGATGTTCATTGCAGCACTATTTTCAATAGCCAAGACATGGAAACAACCTAAATGTCCATTGACAGAGGAGTGGATCAAGAAGAGGTGGTACATATACACAATGGAATATTACTCAGCCATTAAAAGGAATGAAATACTGGCAATTTTAGCAACATGGATGGACCTAGAAATTATCATACTAAGAGAAGTCAGACATACCATGAGACACCAACATAAAATGCTTTCACCGACATGTGGAATCTAAAAAAAGGACACAGTGAACTTCTTTGCAGAACAGGTACTGACTCACAGACATTGAAAAACTTATGATTTCCAAAGGAGAGAGGTTGGGGGGTGGGTGGATGATGGGGGTTTGGGATGGAAATGTTATAATATTGGGTCATGATGATCACTGTAGAACTATAAATGTAATAAATTCATTGAGTAATATAAAAAAAAGAGGCGCTTAAGCAAAAAAAAAAAAAGGTAGATTACTGACTGCAACTCAACTGCACTCAGATGCACCTAACCTGCAATTGGATGGTGAGACAGATTTTAGAAGAGTGGTTACATTTTAGCAGGTGGCAACAACTTAAAGAAAATTCTCTTTTTTGAAATAACTTGGAATCTGTTTAGTACAGTTTGAGAGAAACCCTTAGGAGAAAGAATATCTTTAACTATTTTAGAGTCAATCAAATAGAGTCAATGCTAAATTCTGACAGCCAAGGAAAGGGAGAGTCAGACCCTTTACCTCATAGTCTATAAACTCATTCTTGATGCCAAAGAATAAGCTAGAAATTACTAGATATAATTCTCCTTTCTGAACTCCTCCCAGTATTAACTCATATTATCACAGGATTCCTCATAGATAAAAGGCTTCCAGACTCCAGTGGAAATGTTCCTTAAGGTGGAATTTTAAGAACAATAACTGACTGTGGAAGGTGTATGTCAGGAGAAGCCACTCTGACTGTCCTGCCATCCCGTGCTCTGAGGAAGGAAACTAAGCAGAGCACCAGAGCTCACTAAACACTATCATGAAATTATACTCAATTCTCACACCCTATTAAAAGGAGGTGCTGGTATTTATGTACTGGTACTTTACATAGCCTTTAAGGACACATATTCATTATAAAATTATGGAAAATAAAGAAAAGATATTGAGATAAAAAATTACTTGGAGTTCCCACTGTGGCACAGTGGGTTAAGAATCCACTTCAGGTCGCCACAGAGGTGTGGGTTCCATCCCTGACTGGTTAAATGCTCTAGCGCTGGATTCAATCCTTTGCCCGGGAGTGTCTATATGCTGTGAGTGCAGCCATAAAAAAGTAATTAACTAACTAAATAAATAATTTAAAAAATTAAAAATGTGGTTTTATTTCAAAGACCTAATAGCTATTAACATTTTTGTTTGTTTACTTATCATATTCTTCAGCATAATGATGATATATTTTGATATAATTTACATTCTATTATACATGGTTATTAATCCTCTTCACTTATTGTGTGTAGATTACTAAGTACATAGTATTCCATCATATGGATATTTATAAATTTATGAATTATTATAGGTATATTTTTAACTTTTTTCTTTCCTTTTTTTTTTTTTTTTTTTTTTGCTACCATAGATGCTATATCTGGAAGTTCCTGGGCTAGGGGTCAAATTGGGGATGCAGCTGCAGGTCTATACCGCAGCCACAGAAACACTGGATCCAAGCTTTATCTGTGACCTATGCTACAGCTTGTGGCAACGCTGTATCCTTAACACACTGAGCAAGGCCAGGGATCCTCACAGACACCCAGTCAGGGTCTTAAATTTCTGACTCACAATGTCAACTCCTAGATTAATATATTCAGGAAAAGTATAAACAGACATCCACTAGTACCCTTCCTCTATGACAACTCAGTTATAAAATAACAGTGCGTTGAAAATCTAATTCTATAATATAAATTAACATCCAACAATATTCAGTTACTGTCAATAAAATATTTTTGCCCAGAATAGTTGATGTTTATTTACAGCTTTTTTAAAGCTAAATTTGTGAATTATTTTCTTGGAAAGTTTCTGATGACTTTAGCGATTTCCCTGACTATATTTGTTTAAGTGAAAATGCCAGATGAAAAACAATGGATTCCATGGCTTCTTCTCTCCATTTGTAACCATAGATTCATGGAACCTACTGGAGTACATAGCTATTGTGGAGAACAATCAACAGG
The DNA here is from genome assembly GCF_016906955.1 of Phacochoerus africanus. NCBI lineage: Eukaryota > Metazoa > Chordata > Mammalia > Artiodactyla > Suidae > Phacochoerus > Phacochoerus africanus. Next base: position 90,661,402 of record NC_062546.1, read on the forward strand.
AAAAAGTAGACATTCATTGGAGTGTTCTTGTTATGGGGAGCTCAAGCACATTCCCTGTTCACATGGTGGCTGTTTAACAGCAGCTTTGGAGCAAGGATCCCACCTCTGGAACAGACAGCATGGAGGCTGTGTCCTCAGAGTAGACCATACCATATGTCTTGCCCGTTGGCTGCAAACATCAACCATAAGAACTCAACATGGAAGTGTATGTTAAAACTTAGAGCAGTTTTCCCCTAGAGGCCCTGGAAAGAAGTTTTCAATACAATGCCATCATGGGAGTTCCTGTTGTGGCTCAGCGACATTGTCTCTGTGAGGATACAGATTCAATTCCTGGCCCGGCTCAGTGGCTTAAGGATCCAGTGTTGCCTCAAGCTTTGGAGTATGTCCCAGAGGCGGCTCATATCTGGTGTTGCCATGGCTATGGTGTAGGCCTCAGCTGCAGCTCTGATTTGACCCCTAGCCTGGGAAATTCCATATGCTATTAAAAGAAAAAAAAAATGCCACAATATTTTTATAGTAGATAATTTAGTGAAAAGTTTTATATATCTATTTAAATGTAGTTCTGTCTCTGTCTCTGTCTCTGTCTCTCTACCTGTGTATCTCTCTGTATCTCTGTCTTTCTATTTCTCTTTGTCTCTGTGTCTCTCAATCTCTCTCTCTATCTCTCTGTCTGTCTCTCTTTTTCTTCATCTCTCTCTGTATCTCTCTCTCTGTCTCTCCTTCAGTTTCTTTCTATCTGTGTCTGTGTCTCTCTGTCTCTCTTGTCTCTCTGACTTTGTCTCTCTCTCTCTCTCTCTCTCTCTCTCTCTCTCTCTCTCTCTCTCTCTCTCTCTCTCTCCCCTCCCTCTCTCCCTATATGTAATCTCCAGAGAGACCTTCTGGTGCTCTAGAGAAAGTATTGTAGGAAATAACTCTTACCAGGATTTTCTTCCCCCCATTCCAGTCAATGGCAGGTCTGGTTTTGTACACACATCCCCACTTTTGGGTTTGGCTCTGAGCATGAAGGGATCATGGAATTAGAGAGCAGCATGGCTGCTAAAACATCTACCACAATTTATTTAATTCCCCCATAGTTGGAAATTTAGGTAATCCTATTCTTTTATATTATAAATAGTGTCATGGTTAATGTATTTGTGCCTAAAGCTTAGCCCACTTGTTTTATTATAAACTACAATAGATATATTTAAAAGTGAGACTCTAATTCAAAAGATCTGAACATGTTTATGTTTAATTCACTCTCCAAAAAATACATTTCAGTGTACACACTCACCAGCATTGTATTAGTGCTGTGTACATCCCCAGATTTTATTCTCCATGACTAAATGACTTAAAGACTCCAAAAGAAATAAAATCTAATAGTGGACTTTTAAGAATGCAACAGTTCATAGAAGTGATCTCATCTACCACTCCTAGGAGGGTCTTTCAGATGAAATTAAATGAAACTAACATTTTTGACACTTCCTGTATATTGTAGTAGGTGCTTTGGACAAGGTTATTTTGTGTAATCTTCATGAAAACTCCAGAAGGTTAGTGCCTTATCCCTCCTATTGCATATTTGGAAACTGTCTCCAAGAGGTTAATTAACTTGCCCTTGATCAAACAGCTTGGGTAATAGTGGGCTTCATGGTAACACATGTCAGACACTAAAACAAAAGCAGACCACACCACCTCTGAAATCATATGGTATAAAGGGCCAATAATTCAAACAATCACACTCCCTTCTCTGTGGTCCTTCATCTTATGTTTAATTAAAATGTGGAGAAACAAATCCCATTTCACCATATTCATTATTCATACAAAATCACGAGTCACATAGGAATGACAGTACAATATTGAAAATTTCTAGAAAGCTATTTATCACCATCACTTTTATGCATTTATTGTCATTTAATCAACAGCAGATTACCATCTCTTTGCATGATAAGGCAAGCATATACAAAGAAAGGAAAGACTTTAGCAACAGTTAATTATGACAAGGCTAGCTATTATTTATGCAGGCTCATTAAAAGCTGCTGGTTTTTATAATCAATCCATAATTCTGAAATAATACTAAATGGTATTATTGCAACCACAGTATAAATTTGGTTAAAAGATAACATTCACACGTGGAAATAGATGGAACCATCTCCCACTAACTAATGAGAAACTGTACACTGACTGTTAGAAACAGCTGCGCCTTTTAAATGCAATCACTTCTTTCCATTGGTTTCAAATCTTGGGTAACTTGGGCATGAGGCAATGTCTATTATATGTAATTACTTTCCACAGTAAAGAACAACAGCTAAATAAAGTCAATTACTTGTTGGAGGAAGCTTCTCAGATGAGATATGGTCTAGAGTAATTAATAGTTGCTGAAATTACTATGTTGAAAAACAATGCTGCAGATTATCACAGACATGAACATATCTGTTTCTATCTAATCCTTTTGGCTTCTGTGCACATGGACTTGAAAAGTACCTTCTTTAAAAATAAATAATAGTTTTATTGAGATATAATTCACATAGCCTACAATTCTCTCATAAAAAAATAAAAATCATTATATTAAAAAACAAAACAAATCAAAAAACAAACAAAAAAATAACATATACAACGCAATGGCCTTTAGTATATTCACCAGAGTGGCACACACATCACTTTAATATTATAATAACATAATAATTTTTATAACATTATAATTATATCATTTAAATTATGTCATATATAATATAATAATACTTATAATATTAATATTATAACTGTAGGACATTTTTCCCTAAAAAGAACACCATACCCATTAGCAGTCACTCTCATTTTCCCTCGCCCCCTCCTCCCCAGTCCTAGGTGGCCCACCTTGTGTCTGGGGCAGCCAAAGTCTTTTATGATATCAACATACCCTCTAAGCAGTGAAAAGTCAGAGCTCTGATGATTGAACTGTTCGACAACCTGTGTCACACGTTAAATTTATTTTACTCCTGTTTCTTTTTAAACTTCTTATTGACTTTTTTTTTTGTCTTTTTGCTATTTCTTTGGGCCGCTCCCCGTGGCATATGGAGGTTCCCAGGCCAGGGGTCGAATCAGAGCTGTAGCCACTGGCCTACGCCAGAGCCACAGCAACGCGGGATCTGAGCCGTGTCTGCAACCTACATCACAGCTCACAGCAACGCTGGATCATTAACCCACTGAGCAAGGGCAGGGACCGAACCTGCAACCTCATGGTTCCTAGTCGGATTCATTTACCACTGCGCCACGACGGGAACTCCCTTATTGACTTTCTTAACTGTATATATTTTTTTTAATCCAGAAGATGTGATGGAATAAAGCCACCTTTATAAAACAGCAGTCATGTAACTCAGTTAACCAGGAAGAAGAATGTGAATAACGATGTAGTTTCTCTGACTACTACAGAAAACATTTCAGAATTGCAGAGAGGAGAAGGCAAGCTCTTTTGAAATGTTTGATCCATCAAATAAGTGCTAACACCATCATATGGCAGTGTGAGAATGACAAAGGAGATGGGTACCAGGAAGGGTGGCTGATAAAATTAGGGCACAATCTGAACAAGTGAAGATCCACTTTTATCTTCTAGCCTCCCTTGATGGCTCTAGAGCCCAAGGGTCTTTTTGGATTCAATTGCACCTTCCTTTTTTAGGCTGCCATTATGATCAAAAGCAATATGTTCACCTCATTTCTTCCACCTCTTTCTGGACAGGATGGTTTCCTATTCAGGCAGAAGTTCAGTAGGCTGGTGACCCAGTTTCAAGTGGAGATTAGCACCATGAACTTGGTTTTTCATCTGTTGGGGGTTGATTTGATGGTCCCAAAAGTCACTTTCAATGTGCTTCTGTAATCCTTTTACTCTACACTGACTGTGCTGTTCAGTGTTTATCTTACCACTAACATGGAAAAGAAGAGCATTCACAGTCCATGACCACTGGGACCTTGCAAATCACTATCATCACAGAATCAGAAGTGGAAATTTTCTCTGGAAAAACAGACACCACTAAGCCAGTGAATAGTTGCATTACCTGGGCCCTCAACCAACACAAGCCTTTGAAAAGAGCAATTATCCAATTAAAGAATTTGTTTACCCAATGAAATATGTGACTGCCATTAAATAGGTGGATGGAAATCTATCTTTTCCCAAGGCTTTCCACCTTCCTCAGTCATTGCCTTTTACTTACACACCTCTTGTTTTTTCTCTTTCTCTCTGTTCCCCCACAGACACACACACATGTGGGCACATGCACATGCAGCTCCATCTCTGAACTCCTGTTTATACCCTACTATCTACGTGGACCACCCAGGACACCTGTTTCCAGGATCCAGCACTGGCCAGGATGTCCATGTATATATTTGAAAAATGTCACAGCTACCAGAGGAAGTTGAAATCTTGACACCTAAACTGAGGCCAGAAAGCAGGGGGAGGTGGGGGGAGTGAGAAAGGACTTAAAGCAGAGGAATAAAAGGCTGGTAAGATCTGAAGTCATAGGGAGTTTCTGTGGCTCTGCAAACAGTGTGGAGTTTGCGTGTGTTTGTGGGGATGATGACAATGGTGAAACTGTCATCTTTTACTGGAAAGGAAGGGCCTTTGGACGTCAGATTTTATACTTACTGTACTAGACCACTGTTTTGCTTTAGATGTTCTCTTTTAATCCTGAAGATGGGACCAGTGGTCTACCTCAGGGTAATGGGGAGCCAAGGAGAGATTCAAGCCAAGAAATCTATACTCAGATTTTTAAAAAAATCCTACTGGGATAAGAAAGGATTACACTAGCAGTTTTGAAGAGAAAGGATTGGGAGGCAATTGCTCTCAAATATTTTTTTTTAAATCTTTTTAGGGCTGCTCCTGTGGCATATGGATATTCCCAGGCTAGGGGTCTAATCGGAGCTGCAGCTTCAGGCCTATACTACAGCCACAGCAACTTGGGAACCGAGCCATGTCTGCGACCTATGCCACAGTTTGCGGCAACACTGGTTCCTTAATCCACTGAGTGAGGCCAGGGATCAAACCTGCCTCCTCATGGATACTATTTTGGGTTCTTAACCCACTGAGCCACAACAGGAACTCAGTCTCAAAGTTTATATATGCAACACCCACTTAGACTTCAAACTTAAAATGCAGATTTCCTCTCCAGAGACTACTATTGGGAAGATTAAGCAAAAATGTCCGACTGGGTCACTATGCTATGCAGCAGAAATTGACACAACACTGTTAATTCAACTATTTTAATAATAAAAAAAATTCTAAGTATCCCTACATAAAGCACAAAAATGTCTGGAAAGCAAAAGTAAAATAAAAAGTATTCTGCTGCTGTTGATTCTTATGATTATGCTGACAATGATTTAATTAGAATCCAGGACATGTGGCCATTTCTGCAAAGGGAGGTCCCACACAACGTAAGATACCTGACAGGGACACTTAGTCTTGTTGTTCTGGTTCCTAAGGCAGCTTTCCTGATTGATGGGTGTGCTTTGGAATAACCTGAGGCTCTTCCAAAAACACTGCAGCAAAAGCCATGCAATTGGAAATTGGAGTGTGGGGAATAAGCACTGGGATTTTTATAAAGATCGTAAAGACTTTTTAATGTGCAGGTAGATTTGAGAACTGCTACCCAAGTTATAAACTCTCGTTCCTCTTTCTTCCAGTGCAAGTGTTATAAATATAGATTCCTAGGCTTAACTCACATGGACTGAGATTACTCGGAGGATGTTCATGGTGGACAATCTCCATGTTTCATGCACATTAAAGTATAAACCATTGCTTTAAAGATACAGGTTGTATACAAGTAAAATCTTATCCTATCACCATATCTTTACTTCATAGGAGAGTCTCTAACTTACTTATTCTTTTTTTATTTTTTTGTCTTTTGTCCGTTTAGGGAGGTTTCCAGGCTAGGAGTCTAATTGGAGCTGTTGCTGCTGGCCTACACCAGAGCCACAGCAATGTCAGATCTGAGGCTCGTCTGCAAACTATACCACAGCTCACGGCAACACCGGATCCTTAGTCCACTGAGCTAGGCCAGGGATCGTACCTGCAACCTCATGGTTCCTAGTCAGATTCACTTCCGCTGCGCCATGATGGGAACTCCCTAACTTACTTATTCTTGATCTGCTGATTTTGTCATAGTGCTTGACACACAAGTCTGCCAAATACTTGTAGGTTGCATAATTATCTTACACCGTATTTAAGGCTTTGTATGTTTAGTAAGCCGCAAAAATATGCTCGTAGGCTCTAAAACCAAGTATAACCACCTAGTCTTTTTTCTAAAAAAAAAAAAAAAAAAGTTGTCTAGTTAGTTTTTGTGGATTATTTGTTTTTGGCCATACCCACATCATGTGGAAGTTCCTGGGCCAAGGATTGAACCCACAGCACAGAAGTGACAATGCCGTATCCTTAACCTTAACCCACTGCACCAGAAGATAACTCAATGTGGATTCTTCATATTTTGTTTCCCCTCTTTCAATCGAAGTGGAGAGAAGTGTATTCAAGAAATATTTTTTGGGTGTCTAGGATCTTCTAGACCCTCCATTGACAAAGCCCACCTAATTTCCATCAAGTCATAATAAATCCAAAATGTAGAATTTTCTGTGGGTTAGTTAAATATGTCCTATAACCATAAGCTTTTTATTTTTATTTTCCATGGTATGCCTGCCTCATTTACCTTTCTAGTTTGAAGCAGAAACTTGCAATTGTACACAGGAAGAAACCCAGGCCTGAATAAAATGTTGATGATTTTGCAGCCATGCTTACCACATCTCTTTTGGCAGTGGAGTACTGCCTAGAGCCAGTCATTTCTATTCAGTGGTATTTGGGGAGGAGGGGTGACTGGTGTCTCTCTAGCTCTCCACTGCAAGGCAAAGATAATCAGACTTGTTTTTAAAGTGTACACTTTTCATTATGATTAGTTTGTGTGGTTCATAAAAAAAACTAGTACTAGATTCTTTAGTCAAATTTTATCGTTCTAGGAGTCCTATTTGTGATGTCAAAGTAAATAAATGATTTAGCCAGTGGGATGAAGAGCTTACCAGAAAGTATAGAATGGGAATCCTTATATATTCAAGATGGGTTATTTTTGTACTGTGAACATATTTATATAAATCTACATTTTTTCAGGCCTAAATCTGATAAACTTTATATTTTATGTTTTACTTAATGATGCTTTTGAGAGTTTGATGATCCATTCTGTCATATTTTGCACAAAAATCAGGAAAACATTAAAAAAAGTGTTGGGACATAAAAGAGATGGTTTAAACAGGCTGATATATAACTCTTCTTGAAAACGAACCATTTTAAAAAGCATGGAGTTTATGATATGATTTTTTTTAGAGTTGCTGCTCATATTTTTGTCAGCATATTCAATACCTGTGAAGGACAAATATTTTTAAATTTTATCATAGGATTTATGAATTCACATTATAAAGCTCTACTTATACCTAGAGAAACCAGACAGAGAAACCAGAGAAAGAACTAAAATATTCTGTCTTTTTGTCACTATTGCTATAATACGAACAATATGGCACAGCGACCTCTTCAAGCTAGACAGAGAAGTTTGGGGCAGTAGCTCCAGTCTGCAAAAAATGCTTCGTTCAGTAGACACCATCATGTCACTGCCTGGGTTTTCTAATGCCCTCCCAGAGGTTGGCCATGGAGCTCCAGGTTATTCAAACCCCAGGGAAGTGCAGGTTGTAGAGGCTGTCGCAGAACCTCCTGTTGTCTTGGGGTGGGGCGATGGTCTTATTACTGCACTGGATTTCCATATGCTTCTTCCCTCCAGCCCTGCAAGAAACCTTGCCTGCCTCTCTTTGTCTCTCTTGGTTCTCTAATACATTCTGCTCATTCTGTCTTCCATAGAAATACTTCCTTCACCCTCATTTTTCACTTGTCTTACTCCAGGCGTCAAACGACTATCCACCAGGCCTTGCTTCTGTTTTTAAAGTGCATTTGTCTTCTTCTCGTTGTTACACCTCATTTTTTTTTTCTTCATGCCCATTCCAATTGTGAAGATAAAACAAAACAACCCTGTAGTAAGATTGCTTTCACTGTCAGTTTCCACATTTCTGCTGTCCTTGTGATTCCTTTGTGCATTTTCTGAGCAACTTTTGTATACCAGGAACGTGCTGAGCAGCAGTGACTGACCAGAGGGGCCCTGACCTTCAAGAATGCATGGCGGAGCAGGAGGATGTGGTGCTGTACATGGGGCCAGGGTGTGGGGCCCCAGAAGAGCAGAAGGCCAAGGAGGGCAGGCTGGTGGATAAAGTCACCCTGGAGCACTTGGTCAGGCAGCCCCAGTCCCACCAGTACCTCCTCATTGGATTTATCAGTCTCAGCACAATTAGAGGAAAAAAGGATTTCAGTGTGAACATAACGTAAGCTTCTGTGTGCAATTTATAGCAGTATCTGTTCTTTCTCCTACAGTTGCCCAACAGAGTCCAGCTTTCCCCACTCTTTTCTTCCCCCCTATTTTTCCACTCTTTCTTTCTCATCCTGACCTTTCTTACAGGGGAATCTCAGATGTTTCTGTAAGGGCAGACGCCATGTGTTTGCTTACTAAGAAGAGCCTCTCATCCTGAAGACAGAGAATTCCATGGATGGCTGCTTGGCCTGAGCTCCCATTACTTACCTCCTGCCTCTCAGCAGGGCATACATAGTGCTCTAACCATCTCAAAATAAGTTTTCAAGTAGGCAAAACACCTTTTGAAGCCTTTTTATACCCTATATTCTCTACTTGAAATGTCTTCTTGGCTTTGTCTATTATGATTTGAGGCTCAGCTAAGGCACCACATCTTTTTAAAAGAATCACCTCCCCTCTTCTCTAAGCCCCCATTGCATCAGCTGCCACCTCATCAGGAAAGCCTCCCTTCTCCACCTATCAGCACTGCACTCAGGCTTCTTTTTTGAGCTGTGTCCAATCCCCCATGGGGAGTTCTGTGTAGTCAACCTCTGCACCTGCCTCAAGGGCAGAGTCCATACCTCCCACCCTCAGCCCCATCGCCCATCTGCCATCTTCCACATAGGAGCAGAAGACATGCTGATTTACAGCATTTATGTGTGTTGCAGTGATACATTATTATTTGTTATCATCTTTATTGAAGAATAGTTAATCTACAATGTTATGTTAGTTCCAAGTATATAGCAGTGATATATTTATGTATACATATTTTATATATGCAAATATACTTTTTAAGATTCTTTCTCATTATAGGTTACTACACAAGCTTATGTAGAGTCTCCTGTGCTATACAGGAGATCCTTGTTGTTTATTTCATATCTAATGGTTTGTATCTGCTAATCCCAAACTCCTAAGTTTATCCCCTTCCCTTTCCTCTCTGGTAACCATAACATTGTTTTCTATGCCTATGAGTCTATTTATGTTTTGTAAATAATATCATTCGTATCATTTTCTAGATTCCACATATAAGTGATATCATATGCTGTCTTCCTCTGTCTGACTTCATTTAGTACGATCATCTCTAGGTCCATCCATGTTGCTGCAAATGGCATTATTTTATTCCTTTATTACCACATCTTCTTTATCCATTCCTCTATTGAAGGACACATAGCTTGCTTCCATGTCTTGCATCTTAAATGAGAAAAAAGTATCCAGAGAATGAATAGTATTTCCAGGGAAAGAGAAACTTATAGTTAACAGGATGTATCTAAGACAAAGAAGAGAACATAGCATCAGTAGCAAGTTAGAGGAGCAACAGAAGCTGCATCAAGCTTCATTGTTTCCCAAGTATAGTCCAGGACTCTGAGTGGAGGTAAAACAAAACAAAACAACAACAAAAACTTTTCTCTGTGTTCATGCTCAAAATAGTGATAACTGGCCATTGTCTACAGGTTTCCATAAATGTTTATACCAAATTTGAACAGACTGCTAAACTTGGACTACATTTCCTTAGCATTCAAATTGAAGAACCTAAAATATAATCTCTACTTCACTGATAAGAAGCAATATTTTCAAGAACTTTATAGAGGAAGGAATAGACATTCTATTTGCTCCTTGTGAAGGATATTTGTTATTCATCACCAGGATGTTTACATCAAAAAGTTTAAATTCTACATTAGAAAAAAATGATGGAACAATAGACTTCTTATAACAAAATGACATGTGTGTCAATAACAGATAAAATTGCTATACATAAACTCCTGTTTGACCCAAATAATTCCTAATTACTTACCATGTTGGTTTACACAGAAGTGAGGTAAAATGATGTCTGGTATTAAATTTATTCACTGAGACATCAGAAAAAGGAAATAGAAATATCACAAGATAATGGAGAGGAAAGGAAGTGTGAAACTGTTTTGTTTCTTTGAGAAAACAGGCTGCTAATGTTTCTAACAGACCATTTGCCAAGAAATAATCAGCATAAAAGTCAAATTTTAGGCCTTTTGTTCATTGCAGTTGGTTGGTTTCTTGATTTTTGCTGAAAGAGGAAAAATCAGAGTTAGAACACTACTAAGAGTAACTGTAATTCTCAAGGACTCCAGAACTATAGCACTGGGAAGGGAATTTTTTCATCATGGAATTCAAATATTCATTTATGTATTTGCATTCGTCCTCAGGCATTACTGACTACTTTCCTATTAGAGTAGGTGTTGACCTTTGCCGTGGAAACTGAAAATGCATGTCACCTTATATGCATGGTCAAATTAGATATGTTTGGTACTTTCACAATGACTGACTGGAAGAGGAAAGGATTCTGTAAGGTGTCAGTAAATGAAACAATAAAAGAGAAAAAATAATGTTTGAGCTCATTTAATTTATTGTAGAATATATATTAAATTCAGTGTTAATATTTTAGAATTGGTAAAAAGATGTGTGAGCATATGTTATATATACATGGCATAATTCTACATGACATTGCAGAACACTCTTGTCTGAAAGTCACCATCATCAGTTAAGAGGGATTGAATCCAGATTTACTCTTCAACTTCTGTCAATCTTCAAAATATGTTCAGCATTTAGTGGCTTATTGGTTTACTGAAAAGAACCATAAATGGCAGCTAAGGACTTGTGGTTCCAGTTGGTAGATCTATTAGCCATTCTGACTTGGACAAAGCACTTACATTCTGAGGCTCAGGTGTGTAGATGGCAGTACCTTCTCCACTCATTCCCAGAGCACTAGCATGGAGAACAAAGACTGGACATTTCTGGGCTTTCTACTTGAGGTTAAAAATTCAATCTCCCCACACCTCTGTGAGCCAGGTGTCATGCAGGAGAAACAGGCTGGGTTCTATGCAGGTGAAATTGATCCCTGAAACTCATATCAATATTATTCCTCTGGTTACAAATATCAGCATGGACTTTTCCCAATGCTTTTTGGAGAGGATAAGAGTGCAGGGAGATTGTAGAATTATCTGAAGGATGCAATGAGCACATCTGTGTGAGCCCCAGGCCAAAGCATTGATTGCTTAGGTGGCCTTCTTCTGGGTTCTCCAAACCTCACCCACTTTGACATGACTATTACTCTCATTCCTGCATGATGTTGTTGTTCTCTGAGATTATTCTTTGCTTTGTTCATTTTAGTGGCCCCTGTTCCTCTAGTCAGGAAACTTCTATACTCAAACCAAACACTTCCCTCTCTGACTCTTACTCAACAGGATCCCAAGACCAGTAGGTTTCCGAGGGCTTTCTCTTCTCATCATTTAGGGCACTTAACTTTCCTGCTGTTTTGCAAAATGCTTGTATATCATCATGAAACCCAAGTTAAATGTTATAAACATGTAATCCCAAATTAGTATTAATTACCCTCTTGAAATGAGGAAATGTACCTTAAAGGTTGTTTCCTCACCCATAGCACCTAGCACAGTGTCCTACTGATAGACATAGAAAACCGACATCATTCATTGATGATGCTAGATAGCAATATCAGAAACCTGTGTGTGTGTGTGTGTGTATTCAGTTTATCTTCAAACTTCCATTTACAGATGAGACTATTTATTTTTTGTTCACAATGCAGAAAGTTAAATAATTATTTAATTAAATTTGTTGAAATGACTTCTTTCATTGAAATAACAATTATATTAATTACACCCTGGCTGATTCCTCCTAGCACTGTATGAACTGGATCTATATTCCTTTTATTAAAATATTGCTTTTTAGGTTTTGCTCAGCAAAGGAAACCACTGACACAACAAAATGTCAAACTACTAATGGAGAAAATATTTTCAAATGATATGCTCAATAAGAGATTAATATCTACAATATAAAAACAACTTAGATGAATAAGTATTCAAAAAAAACCTTCAAACAATACATTTAAGAAATGGATTAGCAATGGGATCCTGCTGTGTAGCACCGCGAACTCTGTCTAGTCACTTATGGAACATGTAATGTGAAAAAAAAGAATGTACACATGTAAGTGTAACTGGGCCACCATGCTGTACAGTAGAGAAAATATACATATAAATAAAAGATAAAAAAAAGAAATGGGCAAAAGACTTGAATATTCATTTTTCAAAAGAATACTTATAAATGCCAACAGGCACATGAAAAAATGCTCACTGCTAATCATTATAAAAATGCAAATCAAAACCACAACTAGATACCACCTCACACATGTCAGAAAGGTTATTATCCAAAAAAACCACAGATCAAAAATATTGGTGAGGATGCGGATAGCAAGAACTCATCCTTGTCCACTATTTGTGGGAATGTAAATTGGAGAAGCCACTGTGAAAAGCAGTATGGAGTTTCCTTGAGAAACTAAAAACTGAGCTACTGTATGATCCAGAATTTCCACCCTTGGATACATCTAAAGAAAACAAAAACACTACTTGGAAAAGATAAATGCACCACAATGTTCATAGCAATATTGTTTACAATTGTCAATGTATGGAAGCAACCTAAATTCTATCAATTGATGAATGGATAAAGAAGACATGATATAATGGAATATTACTCACCCATGAAAGGGAGTAATATTTCACCATTTGCAACAACATGAATGGACATGGAGGGTATTATGCTTAGTGAAATAAATAAAATAAAGATGAATACTGTATGTTATCACATATATGTGTAATTTAAAATATAAAACAATCTACTTAATATAAGAAAAAAGAAGCAGACTTTCTTTTAAAGAGATATAGAGAACAAATAAGTTGTTACCAGTAAGGAGAGAGAAAGGGGAGTGGCAAGACAGGGGGAAGGGATTAAGGGATACAAACTATTGGAGTTCCCATTATGGCTCAGTGGTAATGAACCTGACTAGAATCCATGAGGCTACAGGTTTGATCCTGGCCTCGCTCAGTCGGTTAAGGATCCGGCATTGCCATGAGCTGTGGTGTAGGTCACAGATGCATCTCAGATCCCATGTTTCTGTGGCTGTGGTATAGGCTGGCAGTTACAGTTCTGATTTGACCCTTACAGTTCTGATTCCCCCTAGCCTGAGATCTTCCTTATGCTGCAGATGCAGCCCTAAAAACACAAAAATAAATAAATAAATAAATACAAACTAGTATGTATAAAATAAATAAGTTAACAAGATATAATCATAGGGAATATAGCCAGTTTTTTATAGTAACTATAAATGAAGTATAACATTTAAAAATTGTGACCCATAGGAGTTCCCATTGTGGCTCAGAGGTAATGCACCCAATATTATTCATGAGGATGTGGGTTTCATCCTGTCATAGCTCAGTGGGTTAAGGGTCTTGCATTGCTGTGAGCTGGGGTGTAGGTCACAGATGTCGCTCTGATCCTGCATTGCTGTGCTGTAGGCCAGCAGTACAGTTCCATTCGACCCCTAGCATGGGAACTTCCACATGCAGTTCCCATGGTCCTAAAAAGTAAAAACAAAACAAAAAACAATAACAAAAAATGTGAATAACTATTCTGCATACCCGAAACTTATATTTTAAATCAACTGGATCTCAAAAATATTGCTTTCAAGAACTCAGCCCCTGAAAGTATTTTTACTTTTCTTTCAATTGAGTTTATAAGAGTGTTTCCTATCTTTCTCCTAATACTATTGTTTAAGTTGGATGTGAAGCCAGCACTTAGATGCAAAGAAATTTTTGAGTTTTCAAAGTATAATGAATTATTTTTATCAATCTTCATTTAATTGCCATCATCTTTGTTTTAGTTGTGCAAGAATAATGAATGCTTTTTGTTATGTGAGTGAAGAAGTAGTTAGCATCGGTAAATGAATTGATTACCCTTGTCAGAAACAAATCATTTTCCATAAGGACCCTTTTAAAGACCTTTTTAATAATTGAGTTTTCTAGATGAAAATTAATTAGATAATAACATATGAAAAGTATCTAGCTCATTGATTACTATCATCATTTTTACCCCAATACAATTTACATTTAAAAATATACACCATGAAAACAATCATACCAAAGAAAGTATACACTCTATGATTCCATTTATGTAAAATTCTAGAAAATGCAAATTAATCTATACTTTCAGAAAGCAGATGACCGGCCATAGGGATGGGGGCTAGAGTGAGAAATTGTAAAGATGTATTAGAAATTCTGGGACTTTATGTGGATATGTTTACTTCCTTAATAGTGCTGATGGTTTCACATGTATATGCCTACCTTAAAAGCATAAAATCATACACTGTAAATGTGCACACAAATACATTGTATTCAATTATATTCCAATGAAGCTTTTAAAATAGTATTCTGAAAATATTCTCCCTGATACTAGATAAGATTATTGGGTCATGACCATCAACTTCACAGCCCTTTACCCTATTGCCCTAGCAGTGCTTCCTGTCCAGCTACACAGGATACTGACTCACACTCTGCCCAAATTAAGCTGTGGTCTGTTGGAGGCATCATCTTCTCTTTCTCATTTTAAACTTCAGCACCCTCAAACTTTTCTGCTCATATCTGTTTTAAAAAGCACCAATATTTTATTCAACACAAAAAGTATTCATAACCCACAATACATACACACATATGCACATGCACACACATACACACACACTCATTTCTTTGTTATAACAGTTACCAGCATGCTCAGTCAAAAGGATAGAGTTACCTAATTTGATTGGCAGGCATTAGGATGAACAGAAAGCAGTTTAGGATGTGGTATATTACACTCAGGATCAGCCCTGCTCAGACTTTGTCATGCATGTATCCACTGATTCATTCATCCTTTCATTCATTCATGCAATATATATTTTTGAACACCTACGACAGGTGAGGCCTGGAGCTTAGTCTTGACAATTCAGAGAGAAATAAAATAATCCTTTTAATCTCACTTTTCAGAGAGTGAAAAAATAAATATTTACAGTATAATATGAATTATTTTAAAATAGTTCTGGTAAAGGTCTTATTTTCATGTAAATTTGCCCCTTTCTGTTCTTCATTCACATGTGCATCATTATATATTTTCTGTGCATGTATCTCTAAACAAGGTATAGAATTGCCTTAAATTTTTTAAAGATTTATATTCAAAGAACACATAGATATCAAGTCCTTGATTCTTTCAGAGAAATCATATAGGCTTTATGGAGAAGTTGATATTGAAGGTGAGTCTGGTATCTTGAATATTCAATGTTACTATAATTAGCCTATATTTGTGGTGGTACTAACTGTTCTTCCTCAGAAGAGTAAATCTTCTAAATAAAGGTACTCATACCACACATAAAAATGCTCATACCACTAAATTATTCTGCATTGATTTCTATTTCTTTATTCATAAATTTCTGGGAACTTTAAGGCTACCTGAGAACTCTGCTGAATTTAGGGGCATAGAAGCAAGAATCAAAACCAGTGTTCTTCCTTCTGCCCTGGGTAAAAACTTTAATTCTGGATGGAGCCACAATAACATGAAGAAATAAGAATCAGAAATGGGCATGCACCGTCTTTTAATTTAGGCATACATGCAGAAATATGACACTCCAAGTTTCTTCCTCCAGACTCCAAGTAGGTGGAATCTACTGTGAAGGAAATAAAGTCTAAAATACCTAATCAAACTATAGTGCTGAATGCAAATATTACAAAAGAAGCAAAAGTAGAAAGATATGAAATTAATAATCTAAGTTAACACCTTAGGAAATTAGAAAAAGTAAAGCAAGAGTAAGAAGAAACACAATAAAAATAATTAGAGCTTATATGAATTAAATTGAAAACAAGAAATCAACAGAGAGAATCAACAAAACCAAAAGATAGTTCTTTGAAAAGATCAATAAAAGCAATAGACCATTAGCTAGGTTAAATAAGAAAAAAAGGGAGAGAACACAAATTGCTAGTAACAGAAATGAAAGAGGGACATCACTACAGACACCATGAACGTGAAAGGAATACTATGAACAACTCTATGACTACAAATATATAATCTAAATGAAATGGACCAGTTCCTCGAAAGATAAATCTGCCAAAAAAACAGACAATCTGAATAGGCTTATATTTATAAAAATTGAATCAATAATTAATAATCTGCCAAAACAGAAAGTAAAAAGCTCAGATGAGTACAATGGTGACTTTTACCAAATACTTAAGAAAGAAATTATACCAATTATCTATATTCTTTTCCAGAAGATTAAAATGTAGGGAAGTACTCCTCATTCTATAAGTTTATCATTAAGCCAATAGTGAAGCCAGACAAAAACATTATAGGAAAAGAAAACTGCAGACCAATACATGTCATGATCATAGATGCAAAAATCTTCAACAAAAGATTAGCAAGCCAATCAAAAGTATAAAACAATTAATTTATACACCATGGCTAAGTGGAATTTATGCCGGGCATGCAAAGCTGGTTCAACATTTCAAAATTACTTAAAAAGTCATTCATCACATCAACACACTAAAAAATAAAAATCATGTGATTATATTGTTACCAAAGCATTTGAAAAAAAAATTCCAATGCTCATTCATGACACAAACTCTCAGTAACCTAGGAATAGAGAGAGTTTTCTCAACCTGATAAAGATTATCTCCATGAAACTACAGCTAACATCATACTTAATGTTGAGAAACTTGGAGTTTCCCCACTATGACAAGGTACAAGGCAAAGATGTCTCCTCACACCACTCCCTTTTAACAGCATACTGGATTTCCTTGCTAATAGAAAAAGTGAAGAAAAGGAAACAAATGGTATATAGATTGGGAAGGAAAACATAAATCTGTCTTTTTTTCTTTGTTTTTCTTTCTTTTTTTTGTAGATGGCACAATCACCAATATTGAAAATCTGAAAGAATCAACAATAACACCCCGAGACTGAGTTATTACAGCAAGGTTACAGCATACAAGGTTAATATACAAAAACAAATTGATTTCCAACAATGACCAAGCAGAAATTGAAATTAAAAGCATAGTACCTTATCATGGTCCATCATAAGTGACTAGACATAGTTCCCAGTGCTACACAGCAGGATCTCATTGCTAATCCATTACAAAGGCAATAGTTTGTATCTATTAACCCCAAGTTCCCCAACCACCCCACCCCCCTCCCTCCCCCTTAGCATGTATGTGTAATTGGGTCACCACCATGTACAGTAGGAAAAAAATTATATTGGGGAAATAACTATTTTAATAATAATAATAAATAGAAAAAGTTACCTTTGCTTTAAAAAAAAAAAAAAGCACAGTACCATTTGTATTAGCACCTCTCCAGTGACATATTTAGGTAAAATGTAACAAAACACAAATAAAATCTATATGAGAAAAATTACAAAATTCTAATAAATGAAACTGAAGAACTAAATAAATGGATAAATATACCAAGTTCATGGAAAAGAAGATTCAATACTATCGAGATACCTGTTCTTACCAACTTGGCAATGTAATGTCATAGTCCCAGCAAAGCATTTTATGGATATCAACAAACCAAATCTAAAGTTTATATGCAGAGGCAAGAGGGACAGAATAGTCAACCAAATAATCAAGAGAAGAACAAGTCAGAGGACTGACACTGCTATACTTTAAGACTTTCTTAGCAGTTCCAACTGTGGTATAATAAGTTAATGATCTGGCTTGTCTCTGTGGAGGTGCTGGTTAGATTCCCAGTGCAGCAAAGTGAGCTAAGGATCTGGCAATGCTGCAGCTGTGGCCCAGGTGGCAGCTCCATCTTGATTAAAACCCTGCCCTAGAAATTACCATATCCCATGGGTGTGTGCAAAAAAGGAAGAAAAAAAAAAAAAAAGACTGACTTTAATGCTCAAGAGTTTAGTGCTGGCAAAAGTTCAGATTAATAGATCTATGGAATAGAACAGAGAGCACAAATAGACACCAGCAATCTATACTGATCTTTGACCAAGGAGCGAAGGCAATAAAAGGGAGCACAAATAGTCTCTTCAACAAATGGTGCAGAAAAAAATGATATCTACTTGCACAAAAATATATCTAGATACAGACATGATGATAATTAACTCAAATGAATCATAGACATAATTATAAGATTCAAAACTGTAACTCTCCTAGAGGACAACAGAAGAAAGCCTCAGTGACCCTGGGAATGGTGATATCTTCTTAGGTAAAAAACAAAATACATGATCCATGAAAAAAACTGATAAGCTGAACTTTGTTAATTTTTTTTAAATCTGAAAGACCATATCAAGAGAATTAGAATAAAAAAACTGTGAAAATATATTTGCAAAAGTTACATCCAATGTTATCTAAAATAAAGAAATCTTAAAACAACAAAATAACTGAACCACCCAACTAATAATAGACCTTAACAGAAACCTTACCAAAGAATATATACAGATGGATATGAAAAGATGTTCAATGTCATATGTTATCAGGGAAAAGCAAATTACTTAGCACACAGATACTCCTACACACTTCTTAGAATGATCCATGTCTGGGACACTGAAAACGCCAAATGCTTAAGAAAACGTGGAGCACCAGGAACTCTTGCGCCCTGCTTCTGGGAATGCACAATAGTACAGCTAATTTGGAAGACAGTTTGACATCTCTTCTAAAACCAAACATCCTTTTACCACGAACTCCAGCAATCCACATTCCTTGGTGTTACTCAATGGAGTTGAATATATGTGTTCACACAAATCTCTGAAAATAGTGGATTATAGCATTTATACCTACAACTGCTAAAACTTGGAAGCAATCAGGATAATCTTTATACAGGTGAGTGGATAAGTACATACTGTGTTACAGCCAGAAAGTGGAATGTTACTCAGTGCTAAAAAGAAATGAGTGATCAAACCATGAAAAGACACAGAGGAAACTTAGGTCTGCATTTTTCAGTGAAAGAAATCAATATTGGAGTTCCTGTTGTGGTTCAGAATAAATAGAATAAATGAACCCAACTAGTATCCATGATAATGTGGGTTCAGTCCCTGGCCCTGCTCAGTGGGTTAAGGATGCAGAATTACTGTGAACTGTGGTATATGTCACAGATTTGGCTCGGATTTGGCATTTCTGTGGTTGTGTCTTACGCCAGTAGCTGCAGCTCTGACTGGACTTCTAGCCTGGGGATGTCCATATGCCATAGGTGTGGCCCTAAAAAACAAACAAACAAACAAAAATAAGCCAATCCTGTTGTATAGCACAGGGAACTGTATCTAGTCACTTGTGATGGGACATAATGGAGGATAATGTGAGAAAGAGAATGTATATGTATGTATGACTGGGTCACTTTGCTGTATAGTAGAAATCAAAAGAACACTGTAAACCAATTATAACGGAAAAATAAAAATCATTTTAAAAAAAGAAGAAAAAAAAAGAGGCCAGGGGAAGGCTATATACTGTTGATTCCACATGTGTGAAATTCTGGAAAAGGCAACACAATAGAGACAATAAAAAAAAAAATCAATGGCTGTGAGGAAGAAGCAGGGCATGATAAATAGGCATAGCACAGAATATTTTTAGGGCAGTGAAAATGTTCTGTATGAGATTCTATTGATAGATATATGTTATTATAATTTGTTCTAGCCCGTAGAATGTTCACCACTGAGTGAACTATGTAACTATGTAAACTTTGGGTGATCATGGTATGTCAATATTGGTTGATCAGTTATACTAAATGCACCACTTGGTGGAGAATGTTAATAATGGGGCGGAGGCCTGTGCATGGATGGGTTGGGGCAAGGAATATATGGGAAACCTCTGTACCTTCCTCTCAGTTTTATTGTAAACCTAAATCTACTCTAAGAAAAGTCTTTAAAAGAGCAGTTGACTATATCCCAGATCCTTCAGAATATACAAAATATTTAGTTGTGGCATATTTTATGTCTGTATCTAAGTCTTTCTTCGTACTACTTAGAGGGGAGAAAGTGTATCTTTCTTTGGCATTACTGAAAGTCTTTTAAAGACACAATGTGAAATCCTTTTCTTTTGCCTTTGAGTCTTGTATTTTCCTCTAATAAAGTATGCTGCAAAGTACTTGTTGATTTTATTTTTCCTCCTCCCATGGCTTTTGCGGGCAAAAGCACTCTGACATTGATCTCATTTCAGAGATGTCTTGTCCTAAGGCTTTGGATCAGTAGGAGGCTGTCAGTTTAAATTCCCCAAGAAACTCTTCCGTGTTAGGGCTTGATGTAAGAAGTGAATGGCAGCAGGAAATGGAGAACACAGAGAAAGAGACACTCTGTATTCCAGACTCATCACAAATCATTTTCCAATCCAAACCTCTCATCAGGTGACTTGCTAATTTCTCATGGGTCTTTCACTAATCGACCCCTTTTTAGGTTTCAATTTCCATGTGCTTTTCTAGAGAAAACAACAAAGAAAGTCATGGTGCAATCTAACACAAGTGTAACGTACTGAAGGAGGGAAAACATGGCTTTATATGGGTTTTCATTTTGCCATAGTATCTCATGGTTTATCACCCATTTCTTTAAAATGAAGAAGTTAGTTAAATAAATACTTTTTGAGAACCAAACGCAGATACTGGGTGAAATTGAAACAGTTTTAGCTTTACTTCTTTTGATGAGTTTAAGATCTGAAGATATATAGATATTGCTAAAGGAAAGTCAAAGCTGTGAAAGGATCCCAGCATTCTGTTCAGTAGACAGACTTCTGAGGAGTTCAGTGAAATGAGCTCATCCAGGATCTCCCTTCAAAGAAGAGCAAATCTAGAAAATAGTTGAAATAGAAAGTCCATCCTAACACCTAGAATGCTTTCAGCAACATAGCTTTGGGAAAACACATTCTAATACAAGTTGTATGGTAGATATTCAAACTGGATTAGCCTTTATGAAGGAGAATCTGAAAGCCTTAAGAAAATGAGAAAATAATTGAATGTTTGTCCCACTTCTCTGATGATACATCACCAAAAGTGTAAACATACACGTGCAAGAGGCCCATTCACTGCTGCACTTTCTGTCATAACAAAATATTGGAAACAATATTAATAGTCATTTGTAAGTGATTGGTTGAAAAAAATCTGGCTCACCCACCTGTTATGAAATAATTTTCAGGATATAGTAATCATTAAATTAAAAAGACAAATTAGAAAATGTGCTATTTAGGAGTTTCCATTGCTCAGTGGTAATGAACCAAACTAGGATCCATGAGGAAACAGGTTCAATCCCAGGCCTCACTCAGTGGGTTAAGGATCTGGTGTTGCTGTGAGCTATGGTGTAGGTTGAAGATGTGTCTTGGATCCTGTGTTGCTGTGGCTGTGGCAATCCTGGCAGCCTGGCAGCTACAACTCTGATTCGACCACTAGCCTAGGAACTTCCATATGCCACAAGTGTGGCTATAAAAAGACAGAGGAAAAAGAAGAAGAAGGAGAAGTGGAAGGGGAAGAGGAGGAAGAAGAAAATATGTTATTTCGTGTAAAAGAATATTGGAAGTGAAAATGTACATTGAACTTATTTTCACTAAAAGAAACTCTATAAAAATAAACCACACATTAATGAGATTATCTGTGAAGGGTGGATATAAAGGGATTAGAATGTTGGGGGTCGAGAAAAGTCATTTCTTGGATTGTAGGTTTTTGTATTTGTTTAGTTTGGACTTAGGAAACTAGGTTAATGTTTCCCATATTTTAAAATATAAGAAAATATCCATAAAAATTGGGGGAGGAAACTCACTAAAATTGAATTCAAACATAAAAAAAGAACAAAATAATGCCATTCGCGCAACTTGGATGGAACTAGAGACTCTTACACTGAGTGAAGTAAGTCAGAAAGAGAAAGACAAGTACCATATGATATCACTTATATCTGGAATCTAATATATAGCACAAATGAATCTTTCCACATAAAAGAAAATCATGGACTTGAAGAATAGACTTATGGTTGCCAAGGGGAAGTAGAGGGTATTGGGATGGATTGGGAGCTTGGGGTAAGTAGATGCAGACTATTGCCTTAGGAATGGATTAGCGATGAGATCCTGCTGTGTAGCACTGGAAACTATGTCTGGTCACTTATGATGGAGCATGAAAATGTGAGAAAAAAGAATGTATACTTGGATGTGTGACTGGGTCAACATGCTGTACAGTAGAGAATTGACAGAACATTGTAAACCAGCTATAATGGAAAAAAGTAAAAATCATTATATTAAAAAAAAAGCTGGTTTGTTTTCCTTCTTTTAGTAAATGATTAATATATGCATTTTAGACCATGAAATATGATTGCCACATACTCCTAAAGGGTATTCTTATTATATTATTGAATTAAGCACTATTTTAACAGTGCTTATAATAAAAATTTTAGTCATTGTTCCCCTTTATTAACATATGAACTTCTACTTAAAAAGAAAAAAAATCAAATGATATAATTGTGTTTCAAATATTGTAACTACCCTGAAGGAAATGAGATATAACTCAAGCAGGTTTTGAATATAGTGTTTTGACTCTACTCCCATAAACAAAATAGACAAAACGACTGTGAACTGTAGTTAGGAGGCTTCATTGTCAAATGCTGTGAGTCAGCAGATCTTAAACTAACCTAAGCGTATCATAGGTCTGAGGGAAAATTAAACATAAGTGGAATGTGGAGTTCCCATTGTGGCACAGCAAAAATGAATCCAACTAGGAAGCATGAGGTTGCGGATTCAATCCCTGGCCTTGCTCAGTGGGTTAACGGTATGGCATTGCTATGAGCTGTGGTGTAGGTCACAGACATGGCTCGGATCTGGCATTGCTGTGGCTGTGGTGTAGGCCAGCTGCTGTAGCTGTGATATGACCCCTAGCCTGGGAACCGTGGGAGTGACCCAAATAAATAAATAATAAACACAATGGAATGTGACTTGGATTTCCTGCTATTAAAGAAACTTAACAAATGTGAAGAGGTGAAGAGCAAGCTGAATTATGTGAGGTTGGAAGTAACAGTTTGAAGTCAACACTTGAGATAGAGAAAGATAAGGACTGGAAGACATAAAAGTGTTCATATCTACCTATAGGCTAGGCTGAGTCTAGAAGACAATTATACTACTGGTAAGGAATATACCAGAAGCCAACATCTCAGTTTCTGAATACTGTTTTCCATCAAAAGGAACAAGCATCCTTGGAAATGACTGATTTTAGACAGAGGACAGGAACAGCCCAGGGTACCTTGTTGGGCCAGAAATACAGAGCATCTCAGGAATGGTAGGGATACAGCAGCAGGTGAGGAGTCCTACTGAAGTGGTTCTCAGTGCCTGAATGTGGGCAATTTGATTATCAAAATAAGTAACGGTCACCACAGACTATAATCCATTCAATCCAAGGAAAATTCTTGTGTTCATTCTGATGTAAATAGGGAACTATTTCAGACAAGACCATTGATACTAAAACTAATGGGTGATTCACCAAGAAGAGGATATTTACATGGCCTCAGAGCATCTTCCTACAAGTTGCCAAGTCATTACAAAGGAAGAATCCTGGTCAACACTATCTTAACAAAGACATTAAAATGAACATCCCTGGTGATGGAGCCACTGAGCTCATGTGCCTCCTGATGTAATTCGCTAAGAAGAAAACATTAATTTTTGGAATACCTGATAAAAGTACATAAAGTAGCTTAATCATGGGAAAACATCAGGCATTAACATAATACCAGGGAATGTTAGAAAATACTTGGATGGTACAGTTCCAATATTAAGATTATGATAAAATATATGTACCATATTAGCAACGGTAGAAATCAGATTTCAAAGCATCAAGGATTGAAGGTAAAGAGATGAAGATAAAAAAAAGCAAATTGCATTCATTCAAGTATATGATTTGCAAAGTTGAAGAAATTAATTGAACCAAAGCAGCAAAGTGAGAGGAATTTTGTTCGGTTTGCCTTTATACTGTTACTCTCACGACAGTTAATACTGTCTTATTTCAATGTGGGTCTGTGATTTTAACAGTAAAGTGGTTGCTTAAAATGACCAGCTAATTTAGTCATTTAGCTAGTTTCTAACATGGAAAATTGAATAAAATAGACCATTCTAGTCAAGTATTCTTTTTGTTATTTTATAGTAATAAACATTTCCACTTTTCAGTGCCTTTACATAAAAAAGGCTGGATTCTCACTCATGCCACAGAGTTGCCACTGTGGGTCCCGCGCAGCTCTGCCCCATGTCTTTTTCATTTTGAGAAAAGGTTCAAGGAGAAGCACCTGTCAGGGATAATGCGATTCTCAGCCCTGAGAAAATGGATGTTCTTGGCAGGACACATGCAGCTTCTGTCCCATTTCATTGTCAAATAAGTATCCACAAGCAGCAACCAACTGGGGACAAAGATTGCCAAAAGATTGAATTTTTCTAGGTGTAAATATCAACAATAATTATGACAGAAGATTTGAAAATTGGGGGAATTCCTATTACGGTTCATCAGGTTAAGAAGCTGACATAGTCTCTGTGAGGATGTGGGTTCGATCCCTTGCCTTGCTCAGTGGGTTAAGGATCCTTTGTTGCTGCAAGCCATTGTGTAGTTCTCAGACGCAGCTTGGATTCGGTGTTGCTGTGGCTATGCAGATCCAATTAGACCCCTAGCCCAGGAACTTCCATATGCCACAGGTCTGGCCTTAAAAAAAAGAAAAAAGAAAAAAGAAAGAAAGTTGAGAAGAAAATTTAAAGAGCAAAAAAAAAAAAAAACACACAATAATCTTAAGCATTCGTGGAACATTTCCACTGACCATATGTTGATTCATTCCCTTTCATTCTCTGTTTCACATGTTCAAGCTCACTCCCATTCACATACATTCATATTTAGAGAGGGCCAAATTGTACACACAAATATATATATAATTCTTTGCATGCATGGCTCCATTGTAAAAATCTCCTCAGGTCATCAAAGACTTTATAAATATAATTTTAAAAGGGTGCCCAATAGCCCACTACAGTGACAGGACAATATTCACTTAAAGTTTTAGTATTACCTGGATCTAGGCTATTTTCAATTTTCCTCTTTAAAAAGTAAAGTCATTATGTAACTTTATGCCTGTTTTTAAAATTTTTACTACTTGAGGATTACTGAGTGAAATCTTCAAACTATTTGAAAGGTGCTTTTTTCTTTTTTTTTTTTTGCACATTGCTTAATGGTTTTCCAGAAAATATTTGCACAATTTTTTAGGTCTTTGATTCCCAGACCCACTAATTTTTTTAACTGGAATATGTATTTATTTCATATTACCATGTGGATTGCATACAATTTGATTCCATTATTTGTTATTGATATATAGTTGATTTCCAATGTTATGTTACTTTCAAGTGTGCGGCACAGTAATTTGGATATACTTATTTGTAACATTGTTGTCCATTATAGGTTTTTATAAAATATTTATTGTGCTATATAGTAAGTCCTGGTTGGTAACCTATTTTATATACAGTACTGTGTATATATTACTCCTAACCCATCTCTCCCCCTCCCTTTTGGTGATCATGTTTGTTCTCCATGTCCATGTGTTCCCATTGTCCCGAGACTCAATAAGTTCCTTTCTACAGTGCCTCTCTGTCTCCAAGGCAAGACCAAAATGTGAGGATATTCAGCTCCTCCTCTACTAGAAATATCTACACACACAAATGTCAATCCCACTCTTCTTAAATGAATTCAACCTTTATTTCATATTTTTCAGGTCATAAAATTGTCTTGTCCTTAGGAAATTTTGCTTATGCTTGCCTTAAATACCAGCCTGGGATTCGATATGTTGGTGTCTTCTGTGCCTTATGTCCCCCAGCAGTAAGAGAAAAGTGGGACATCCTATGTATCCAGATGTCCAGTTCCTTGTTTAACGAGCCCAGTGATGAAACAGTGGTAAAGACCATGTGTCATTATCTGTGACTCTCCAAGAGTGACCTAAGGGCAGCTGGAAATCAGCATATGCCCTGCAGCCCCCTGTCAGGTAGGCAGCAGAGAAGAGGAAAAAAAGAGTTTATGATCTTTCCCAGCTCTCTGCTCCCCTTCCCCTCAAAGCAGCCACCCTAGCCCTCCCTTTTCTGCTGCAATTATTGATTTCATTCATAAAAAATAGCATTTGAACGATGGCAGGCATTCCATGCCCTATTCAGCATGAGGAGGGCTTTCCTTCCTGAGACTAATTGGTCATGACGAAGGATCTTATCAGGGGGACACAGTGCTGGCTTCCACATTAGATACTTGAAGGACACAGATTTGGTTCATTACATGGTGGATGGCTGTCTTTCTGACTCTCATTCTCCAAAAAAGCTACACAACAAAGTTCACATTTGATGAGGCTAGTATGCCCAGAGGATCTCTTCAAAAAGTACAAGTTTTCTCTTTCCAATGCCCTTGGCAACATTTCTCAGTGGGACTTAAGGATGCTTAGAGAAACACTTTTGTCCAGCTGGGCATGAGCTTGGCAGTTGTTTCACAGAATAACCTCTAGGAGAGTTGTTTTTGTTTTTCTCTGCTCTTTGTCAGTGAATGGAGAAGGACCCATGACTGACTATCATTCCCTGGTTTAATTAAGAAAATACATACAGGAGTTCCCATCATGGCTCAGTGGTTGGCGAACCTGACTAGCATCCATGAGAGCACGGGTTGGATCCCTGGCCTCATCCAGTGGGTTAAGGATCTGGCATTGCCATGAGCTGTGGTGTAGGTCGCAGATGCAGCTCAGATCCCAAGTTGCTGTAGCTGTGGTATAGGCCAGTGGCTACAACTCCTATTCAACTCCTAGCCTGGGAACTTCCATATGCCACCAGTGTGGCCCTAAAAGACGACAAAAAAAAGAAAAAAGAAAATACATACATCTCTATTTTTACCCATAATCACCACAGAGGAAAGTAGCCTAATCCTGAATCTCTTTATCAGTATCTACTTACGTCAAGCTCAATCATGAGTATCTGGCCCTTTCTTCCTCCCTTTCCATATTTGCTTCAGTTCTCTAAAATGCATTTCTCTGTCTCTTTGTTTTGGGTAATTCTTCTTCCTTCTCATAAGCTGGGTGTACATAACCTCTGACCATCTGTTCATCTAGGGGTCCTTTTCTTTCTCCTGAGGTCTCCTGATTGTGAGTCTCCCAAAACATTTGTCAGAGTGTTCAGGCAGATCACATCCTATCCATTTACATATCAAGCTAGTAGCTTGGAATCTAGGTGAAGCTTAGGTTTAAGAATCACTTATATGCAGAATCTAAAATATGGCACAAATGAAACTATATACAGAACAGAAAAAGACTCATAGACATAGAGAACAGACTTGTGGTTGCCAAGGAGGAGGATATGTGGGATAGACAGGTAGTTTGGGGTTAGTAGATGTAAACTATTGCATTTAGAATGGATAAGTAATGAGGTCCTACTGTACAGAACAGGGAACTACATCCAATCATCTGTGATGGAACATTATAAAAGATAAAATAAGAAAGGAAATGTATGTATATGCATGACTAGGTCACTTTGCTGTACAGTAGAAATTGGCACAGCATAGTAAGTCAATTATACTTTAATAAAAATAATCAATATACATCAATCATTTATTTAAAGACCATCTATTGGTCAATCAACCAATGGATCAATAAAAAATAGATGCCATATGCCAACACACTAACCCTAGACAGTTAGTCCAATTTGTATTCATTGAATAGGACCCAAGTAACCAAGAATCCATAATTTATGAAGCATCACATGAAACATGCTGAATGGTCAGATTGGAAAAATAGCAGAAGGCTCATAACAGGTATGAGGAATGACTAATGAAGGCTGGGTGGGTCAGATATAGACATGGCCCCCGGGTGTCTATCCTAGTATCACAGAAGGGTAAGAACTTGGACACAGCATGCACCTGCCAGATAACTGTTTAAAGTTCTTGTAAAGCATATATTTGTAAAACATGTAGTTCATCTAGGTTGAAATCTAACCCGACCTATTTGTTCATTGCTTGATGCTTTAATGTATGGAATTTGCAATAAGAGTGAATATCTCAAACAGAAAAAGGAACCTAAAGACAGAGAAGGAAAATAAGAATTTCAGTTTATTTTACCTATAAATCTGTGAATTAATTTCTATATCCATGGACATATGCAGTGCTATCTCTCCTTTGTTTGAAAATGCAGAAAATATTGGAATTTTATATAAAATTTTTCTCATGTTTATTTGGAAAGTTTTGGCCTGGTTCCAAAAGGAATTGGAATTAGAAATTCCTCCATCAGGAGTTTCTGTTGTGGAGGAGTGGCAATGAATCCAACTAGTATCCATGAGGACTCAGGTTGAATCCCTGGCCTTGCTCACTGGGTTAAGTATCCAGGGTTGCTGTGAGCTGTGGTGTAGGTTGCAGAGTCAGTCTGGATCCCACATTGCTGTGACTGTGGTGTAGGCCGGCAGCTGAAGTTCTGATTTGACCCCTAGCCTGGGAACTTTCATATGCAGTGGTGGGCTCCAAAAAAAAGAAAGGAAGAAAGAGAGAAAGAGAGAGAGAGAAAGAGAGAAAGAGAGACAGAAAGAAAGAAAGAAAAAGAAAGAAAGAAAGAAAAAGAAATTCCTCTACTGTGAATAGGTAATTGCTACGGTAAATGAATCTAAAATGTTTGGAAAAAAACTTAGTACAAAGGCTTATTCTAGAAAATATAAAGAAATAAATGTCAACTAAATTCCTAGGCAGAATATGATACTCAATGAGTCCAATCTTTGGCAGCAGAGGAGGACTGCCAGAGACCAATTATAGAAGTTATTAAAAAAAACCTATTTTATAATTATTCATTGTACATTGTGATGACTCAATCAAAACACACCTGTCTTATTCCTTCTGGATGCTTAACATAGGATGTGTTATTTATATTTACAACATCAGTGTGTCGCATGGCCTCACACTGCACAAACTCAATGCTTGTTGAATTGAAAACACTAAAAAAAAAATTCAACCAAATAAAGCTGAAAACATAATTGGATTTATTGGACAATTAATGAATCTGGCAACATACCATCTAGTAAAGAAAAAGGTTATACAAGCAGTTGTACAAAATTAAAGACCTCTGCAAGAAGAGGAGTGGAGCAAGGTGTTATTAGTGAAAATAGAGAAAAGTGTATTTTCAGGTCAGGACGTCTTTTGGGGGAGAAGGGAATGGCAAAGATATATATATAATGATTTTCATTTTTTTCCATTATAGCTGGTTTACAGTATTCTGTCAATTTTCTACTGTACAGCGTGGTGACCCAATTACACATACATGTATATATTCTTTTTTCTCACATTATCATGCTCCATCATAAGTGACTAGACATAGTTTCCAGTGCTACACAGCAGGATCTCATTGCTTATCCATTCCAAAGGCAATAGTCTGCATCTATTAACCTCACGCTCCCAATCCATCCCACTCCCTCCCCCTCCCCCCTCCCCCTTGGGGAATGGCAAAGATTTTATCATGTGCATTTCCTCTTCCTCTGGACATTGGGGAGGTCTTGGACATATGTGGCAAGATTGCTTCTTTGGTGCTCACCAGAGTTCTCTAAATTGATTAAGACTACATTTCTGCTTGGAAAACAGTATGGAGGTAGATGCAACTGGAAATTCTCATACTAAGTGAAGTAAGTCAGAAAGAGAAAGACAAATACCACATGATACCACTTACATGTGGAATCTAAATTATGGCACAAATGAACTTATCTACAGAGAGTTTGGGGTTAGTAGATGTAAGCTATTCCATTAAGAATGGATAAGCAATAAAGTCCTACTATTCAGTGCAGGGAAATCTATCTAATCTCTTGGGATAGATCGTGATGGAAGATAACATTAGAAAACACACACACACACACACACACACACACACACAATGGGGTCACTTTTCTGTTTAGCATAAACTGGCCCAATATTGAAATCAACTATACTTTAATTAAGAAAAAGACAATCAAAAGTAAGGGGTTTTTTTTTTGTTTTTTGTTTTGTCTTGCCAAAAAGAAGGGGTGAGGGGGATTATATTTCTGTTGAAGATCAAAACTGTCAAGTTTTGGTTGCTTTCACAGGGGAGGCAAATGACTCCATTTTGGGTCTGTTATTTCTTTTTTTAACAGAAGGTATAGATGTTATTTCCCAAAATAACATGCAACCCTGAAGACAACCCTTTGTGAAGAATTTCACTTGTAAATAGAATGTCCCATGACTGGGTTATCCTTGTTAACTGTGAGCTGGAGAAAAGAATAGGGGCAACAAGTGTTAGAAAAGCAAGCAGTACATAGAAAAAGGAGAAAGAGAGAGGAGATTAGAAAGAAACCGAGGGGATTTTGGAGAAGCAGACAGAGTAGGGGTGAGAAGGGCAGAGACAGAGAGGCAGGGGAGGGAGAGAGAGGATAGTGATGGATAAAGTGAAGATGTAGGAACAGGAGAAGGAGTGACATGTGGTGAGAGGAAGGGGAGCTCTTCCAAAACCAAAGATTCCTCCTTGGATTCTATGAGATGCGTGGATAACAGGATCTCTCAGAGATAGCAAAATAGAATCTAGAATGGGGGAAATAATTTGATAATGAAGGGATGTGTGTATTTGTATAACTGATTCACTTTGATGTAGACAGAATCTAAAAAACAATTGAAGACATGTTAAATGAGTCGACACAAAAGTAAGAGACTTAACATTACATGGATGTTGATGAATCTTCTCCCCTTTCCAGCTTGCAACTTTGTGTTTTTGTTTTTATTCTAACCACTTGGATGTTTTCCAACCAGACTTGGAAAAGGAAGGTTGATAAGCAGGTTTTGAAGACATTGCAAGCACATCCTTTTTTTGCTAATTTGCAAAAAAAAAAAAACAAACAAACAAACAAACAAAAAACATTCATAACTAAAATGAGAGAAAATGGTTAGAAGCAAAAGTGGAGCTATGCTTCCAGGGCTCTCTGAGCATTTTAGCATATGTATAATCAGTTCACATTTAAGAGGAAGTAATGTTCAGATTTTAGGTGGCTCTCTAACTCCTAAAAATCTGGGTTATTTTGTATTTTCTTCCTAACATAGGCTTCAAGTTGTCTTAATTAAATAAGAGAAGTTTTATTATCAGCAAAGATGGTGTTTAGACCTGAGGTAATTTTAGATATTAGACTTGTTTTTCATAGCTTGGGGAAAGTAAGGGTAGGACTTGAAGAAAGAGGGGTTGACATTTTTTTAAAGATATCAAAGAGACTTTAAAAAAGAACATTAGAGGCACCAGGGCTCTAGAGAACAAAGGGAAGTGGTCGATGCCTATGCCTACTTTGGCTTATCACCTAATTTCTAAAGTGCCCTAAGTTCACTTGACTAGGAAATCAGCTCATCAACCACATTGCAATCAATGGTTGCCATGGTGAGGATCTTCCTGGAGTTATTTCCTGGACATTTTTTGGTCACCAAAGCTAAACTCTCACAGAAAACAGCTAAGTGTTTCAGCCTGGGCAGCCTTGTAGAATCCGTGGGTCATAAAATCTTAGATTTGGAGGGGATTTTAGATATTATCTCATCCTTGCTCCTTACCATCCATTGAAGATGGGGAAACAGAGCAAGGGAGAGACTTAGCCTCAGTCCCAGGAAGCTAGGACTATTCCTCTCTCCCAACCTTCATACCCCAGGCTTTCAGACTAACTTAGAAATACAAAGGAGACATGGAGGAGCTTTCTGGCATCAAGGCTGTTGTCCTTGGAGGCAGACCAGCAAAGTGTCCAAAAGATGATTGTTTTCTTGTTATATTTCACAAGCCTCAGCACATCACTAGTTCAAGGCCATGTGGTGCACCCTTGTAGTTCCTGACAGGCATCTTTCCCCTATACCCTGAAGACTAGCTCCATATCATAATATTTTGCATGGTCCATGAACCGAATTTTTTTTTTTTTGTCTTTTGTCTTTGTTGTTGTTGTTGTTGTTGTTGCTGCTATTTCTTGGGCCGCTCCTGCGGCATATGGAGGTTCCCAGGCTAGGGGTTGAATCGGAGCTGTAGCCACCGGCCTATGCCAGAGCCACAGCAACGCGCGATCCCAGCCGCGTCTGCAACCTACACCACAGCTCACGGCAACGCCGGATCGTTAACCCAATGAGCAAGGGCAGGGACCGAACCCGAAACCTCATGGTTCCTAGTCGGATTCGTTAACCACTGCGCCACGACGGGAACTCCCATGAACCGAATTTTGATCCTTGTGGGGCTCTACCTTGAAGAGGAATAGCGGACAGTATGAGGCAAGATTGGATAAATAGACAAATGTCTGAAAAGTGGCTCTCTATCTCCCTTTCTACATCCATTTAAATCTTATTTTCTCTTTCATGACAAGCATCAATACCCACTTTACCCTGTCTTTCCTGTGCCCTCTATCAAATGTCATTTTAGAACAGCTCAGATGAGAGCGACAAAAAGCTTTGGAATTGATTTATGGAAAGCATTCAGTGGAAAATGTACTCCAAAAACTGACTCAAAGAAAAGTCCAGGGAGTTCCTGTCATGGCTCAGTGGTTAACAAACCTGACTGATATCCATGAGGATGCAGGTTTGATCCCTGGCCTCGCTCAGTGGCTTAAGGATCTGGCCATGAGCTGTGGTGAAGGTCACAGACATGGTTCAGATCCCACGCTGCTGTGGCTGTGGTGTAGGATGGCAGCTACAGCTCTGATTCGATTCCTAGCCTGGGAACATCCATATGCCTCGGGTGTGGCCCTAAAAAGACAAAAAGGAAAAAGAGAAGTCAAGGGCCTCTGTGCTGCACATCGAGCTTTGTATTCTCTTGCTTTTAAACTAAGACTGTCCCCCTCAGACACCTATAGCAAAGAGCTACCCACATCCTGGGACCCTTGCTTTGCCCCTGCCTTGCTTTGCCATTCTATTTTTTCTCTTCATGCATCAGTCTTCTCATCCTAAATTTCCCTTTGGACACTCACATCCAAAAAAAGCCTCTCTAGATTTAATGCATACTGTTCTCTAATAAGGAGTTAGCTTGATATGGATTCATGTCTATTTCTTTCTACTTATAGCCAATTCAAGAACAAGGCTATAAGTAGTTTAGTGTATAGCTAGAGTAATACCCACTGCGTTTCTTTGATATGTGTGCCAGGTATATACTGTTAATTTAATTCTGTGAGATAGCAATTAAAAGTTTACTTTACATCATTTGGAACTAAGGTGCTGAAGTATTACCCTCTTCAAGTCAACACAGGTATGTTCAACTATCTTATAACAGTCCACCTGTTCTCAAGATGCAGGTACAGCAATACACAATTCATCCTTCACTTAAAGATTACTAGATACAAGACACTAGTGTTTTACTTGTTAAGGTAAAATGAAGTCATATAGGTGGATGCTCATTCAACTTGGCTGGTGTCCTTAAAATAAGGTGGGATCTGGGCACAGACATGCATAGAGAAAAAGATAGTGTAAAGACAGCAGAAGATGGTTATCTACATGCCAAGGAGAGAGACCTTAGGAGAAGCCAACCCTGCCTTTGACGTTAGACCCCTAACCTCCACAATTATGAAGTAATATTCTACAATTTAAGCCACCCAGTCTGTGGCACTTTGTTATGACAAACCTAGAAGATAACATACAGCTTACATGTGGATGATACTCAAATTGAAGTTTCTAAACCAGATCCCTTCTCTGAGCTCTTGATCTAGTTATACAACTGCAAGTTATCCTTTGCTGGGTGTTCCAAAACCACATCTACAAAACCAAAATAATACTCTCCTCCATTTGCATATGGTCACTGGGCTGCACTCAAAATCTGCTTATCAGTGGAGGTTTTGTTGAGTAGAATGAGCCACAGGCCTTCCTACTTGTTTCTCCTTCTACTTTCAACACAATTCACTCTGCTCTCTTTTTACCAAGGTAATTTCTACTTAGCCTTCAGACCTCCAAAAAGTTGCTACTTCACGGGAACGTCTTGACTTCTCTAAATTCACCAGATTATACTTTCAGCACAATTTGCTCACAAATATATAGTTCAATATCCATTCCTAAGATCATTGGTTAGTAGTCTGTACGTCCTCGAGTGGACAAGAACCACACCTGATTTGGTAAAAACTGTATCCTCAGCAAGTGACAGAGGACAAGAACTTGGAGACAATTTGTAAGAATTTGTTGAATGTGCAAATGAATGAATGTGTGAATGATACAGCCTGTACTCTTAAGGGATTGCTTTATGTCTGAAACTAGCAAACAGAGCCTGTGATGAAACGTCAAACACAATGAAATTGTCTGTGGGCAAAGGAGGGGCACCAAACCAGTCTTAGCATCATGAACCTGCCCTGGGCTGAGAGAATGGCTAGAATTGAGGTTGCACACGGTCATGCATTTTAGTCCCTACAATCTGTCTGGATGGAAACTTTGCACTGGAAAGGTGACACTTGGCATGAACCACTTCAAAGGGGACCACTATTTTAACTTTCTCTCTTTCTCTTTTTTCCTAAGTCAGCCACCACCAACCACACACATCTTCCCTCCAGAAGGCTTGGAACATCTATGGACTGTGGAATTTTATTTTTTATTTGCTTCTGCAGCAAGTGGTCAGTGCTCTCTTGGAGAATGAAAGAAATTCCCATTGTGCTCAGTAGGTTAAGAACCCCACTAGTATCCATGAGGATGCAAGTTCCATCTCTGGCCTCCCTTAGTGAGTTAAGGATATGGCATTGTAGCATAGGTTGCAGATGTGGCTCAGATATGTCATTGCTGTGGCTGTGGAGTAGGCTGGCAGCTGCAGCTCCGATTCGATCCCTAGTCTGGGAAACTCCATATGCCACAGGTGCATCCTTAAAAAGAAAAAAAAAAAGAAGAAGAAGAAGAAGAAGAAGAAGAAAGCCAAGGGTCAGAGCAAACCTAAGGGCCAGGGGTGAAAGGACAGAGAATGAAGGAGAAGGGAAACAGGAAGCTCCCTGGAGAGGGAACAAAGGCAAAAGCAACTTAACAGTTACTCCCCATGGTTGAAAAGTCTGTGTCCCTCATTTGTCAAGAAATTTGGGGCAGACAGACACGTCAAGATATTCATTTTTTTCTTTACATCTTTAATTGGGTACTTCAAAAGATCACAATTAAGCCTTTTTAAAAACATTAAGTTGAAAGGAATCCATGGAGACCAACCCTATTGAATCTGTTGGTCTGAACCAATGGCCTTATTAAGAACAGGAGGGGTGATGGTACAAAGGCAAATTCTGAGCCATTGGTTAAGGGAAGCATTCAGACTTTCCTCCCTCTATTAATGGGCTAAGAATAAAAAATAAATAAAAGCTGTGAGAGACAGGGGATGATGTGCTATACAACTCAAACCTCACAATGTAGATAAGCACTCTGAGTGGCAACTGCCATCCCAAATGCCTGTGGGAATAAATGAGGAAATGATTGTCCAGGCCTTGAGCTCTGTCTCCGTGCTTGCACACTCCAGTCCTGTGAAAATATGAATTCTCTCAAATCAGCCCACCGTTCCTCCTGTCAGGGTTTAGAGAGCTCATACCTACTGCTGTGATGCCCAAGCCTCAGCCCACAATATTTTGTTCACAGCTGTCCTGTGGGGTCACTTGCCTTGCTCCCAATGCTGTCATGATGAACTCTGGTCCAGGGTGCTCCAACTTGTGATGCTTTTACAACACCTGTCCTTTCCCCCTGCCCTGCAGTTCCAGGGCATTCACACAACTAGGGGTCCACATGGACCTGGGAAGTGTTCCACAAAGCACACGGAAGGGAGTCATCTCAGTCCGGCAACATGAAATTGCATCACAATGTTCCTTTTGGTGCACTATGCTTGCTTGCTTTGTTTTGTTTTGTTTGTCTTTTTAGAGACACACCCTCAGCATAGGGAAGTTCCCAGGCTAGGGGTAGAACTGGAGCTATAGCTTCCAGCCTACACCACAACCACAGCAACACTGGATCCAAGCAAGCCACGTCTTTCACCTACACCACAGCACACAGCAATGCTGGATCCTTAACCCACCGAGCAAGGCCAGGGATTGAACCCTGTCTTTGGTATATGTTTGTCCTTCTCAAAAATACCCACAGGGGTATTTTTAGAGCCTATCTCCCAAGTGTTCTATCTCATCTCTGGCTGAGGATCTGCATTGTACCTGGATAGTTTTTTTAAGGTTCAAAGTCCTAATCATGAACTCTATGCACTAGAGCTGAGCAGTCACTGTAATCTCAGAACCTTCTTGAATCTTTACTGGCACTTCTCTCTGAGGCCAGGATGGCCTGACACTCTTCCTTATACAGGTAGCTCATACTCTGATATTGGGGCCACATGACACTGAATCAGAGTTTTCCTGGCATCAACTCTCCAGAGACTCCATAAGCCTCCTCTGATCCCCAGGAGCCTGGTGCTCCCACTGGGGGATTTTCCATGCCTGATTCAACTTGTGCATCTCTCTGATTTCTGAGAGACTCCCTTCTCTGATCAAAGTTCTTAGTTTCTAGGTTCTATCCCAGCTTGGCTGGTTTCTGGGCATAGCCTCCTTCAATTCATTCCCTACAGTTTGTTGCTTCTATCTCTTTTGACTTGCTGTGCCACCATCTATCGAGACAATTCAGCAGAGCCAAGACTTCTGGCATGGCCCTAAGGAATTCATTGAAAGGAGTGAAGGAAATTGCATTTATCTCAAGTCTCAAGTTCTTTTCTGGAATGTTCAGCTTTCCCTGAATGTGGAAGGAAAATATATGCCTGGACAGTAAATGATGATCAAAATGATAGTAATAATAGGAGTTTGGGGTTAGTAGATGCAAACTATTCCATTTAGAATACATAACTAATGAGGTCCTACTGTATAGCACAGAGAACTATATCCATCCTCTTGGTTTAGACCATGTTGGAAGATAATATGAGAAAAAGAACCTATATATCTATATATCTATATCTATATCTATATTAATATCTATGTCTATATCTATATATGTATGACTGGGTCACTATGCTGTACACAGAAATTGACATAACACTATAAATCAACTATAATCTATTAAAAATTTTAAAAATATTGGTAATAGTAGCAGTTGATATTCACTGAGGGCTTACAAGTTTACAGTAATTATAATAAGGATTTTACAGATAGTATCTTATTCCATCTTTCCTAAAACCATAT
This sequence comes from Phacochoerus africanus, assembly GCF_016906955.1. Taxonomy (NCBI): domain Eukaryota; kingdom Metazoa; phylum Chordata; class Mammalia; order Artiodactyla; family Suidae; genus Phacochoerus; species Phacochoerus africanus. The sequence continues at coordinate 90,698,684 of NC_062546.1, forward strand.
GTTAGTAATAGTGCCATCTTTATTTACCATATGAAGAAAGAGGGTTAAATGAGCCAAGGGTATTGGTCAGTCTCCAGCCGGGTAGGTGGTCGGTCAAACTAATGCCTGGGCTCAGACCCTAACTAACTTGTATATTTGATGCTCCTTCAACTGGCTGCTCAGGGTTCCACTGTCTCATTTGAAGCCTGAGTGGAGCCGAAGTAGGCCCTGTGCCACCTGACCTTAGGCTTTTTCCTTAACCCAGGAGTGTACTTAGTTTCCAGTGATATTCCCCTAGGGTTTTCAGAAGTCATGCCAATAAGTTGCATTGCATGGCACTTTCAGTCTGTAGTCAGATCTGAGTGATTTCATTGTCTTCACTTTATTAGAGCTTACTAAAGAGCTGATGATCCATACCAGTATTTATTTCTTCTTAAATAATTTGTTCACACTTATAAGTGTTCATGACAGATTGGTAATATTTTTCAAAAGAAAACTATTCTTGGAGTTCCCGTCGTGGCACAGTGGTTAACGAATCCGACTAGGAACCATGAGGTTGCAGGTTCGGTCCCTGCCCTTGCTCAGTGGGTTAAGGATCTGGCGTTGCCATGAGCTGTGGTGTAGGTTGCAGACGCGGCTCGGATCCCGCATTGCTGTGGCTCTGGCGTAGGCCAGTGGCAACAGCTCCAATTCGACCCCTAGCCTGGGAACCTCCATATGCCACGGGAGCGGCCCAAAGAAATAGCAAAAAGACAAAAAAAAAAAAAAACTATTCTTAGCCTTTTAAAAATGAGAGAGCTGAAACCTAGGAGGGAGGATTTTAGCAGATGAAAAAGGTCTTAAAAAAAACTGTTCAGACTTAAATTATCTAGACTAATAGTGCATTGTTGATATAAACAATGATACCTAGAGATATTAAATGATGTTTCCACAACAAGGTTCACTCAAGTCCTATTTCCTTCCCCACCAGTTCCTTTCAGGTTCATCTTCATTAACTTGCATTTCTAGGATAAGAGTGATGGAACACTACATTTTTTTTTGTGTTTTCATATATTTTGACATTGTTCAAAATGGGATATACAATAAATTGAAGAGCTATCATCTCCAAGAACAACACTTCAGTTCATAAGGTTTTGGGAAATTCACCCAAGAATGGCCCTGCCATTCATAGTAAAACCCTTTGTAACAGACTGGATTGCAATAGAGCAGTTCCTTGAATAAAGATGCCCATTTCCATTAAGCTGCAGTCCTTTGCTCTGCCTTCTCCTTAGAATGGGACAGAGCACATCAGTCAATGCTGTGTGTCAATGCTGGATCATCCACGTGTAGGCCAAATAGGGATAGAAATGCACATGAAGTCTTTCAGTTGAGGACCACTTGGCTGTGTACTGGTTCTCTCCTGCTTCTGGTCAGAAGATAGACTGAAAAGGCAAAAACAAGATGGCGGAGGAGTGGGGGGACATGCTCGCCCTCTCCCACAAACACAACAAAAAAAGCACATCTGCAGAATAAATGACTCACACAGAACAGCAACCAATCGCTGGCAGAGGAACCTAAACTCCATTTATGATAAACCCACAGCAAATATAATACTCAATGGGGAAAAATTGAAAGCCTTCTCACTCAAATCTGGAACAAGACAGGGATGCCCACTCTCACCACTGCTCTTCAACATCGTTTTGGAAGTCCTAGCCACAGCAATTAGACAAACCAAAGAAATAAAAGGCATCCATATAGGAAGAGAAGAGATCAAACTGTCACTGTATGCAGATGACATGATACTATACATAGAAAACCCTAAGGACTCAACCCCAAAACTACTTGAACTGATTCATAAATTCAGCAAAGTAGCAGGATATAAAATTAACATTCAGACGTCAGTTGCATTTCTGTATACCATCAATGAAATATTAGAAAAGGAATACAAAAATATGATACCTTTTAAAATTGTGCCTCACAAAATCAAATACCTTGGAATACACCTGACCAAGGAGGTAAAGGACCTCTATGCCGAGAACTATAAAACTTTAATCAAAGAAATCAAAGAAGATGTAAAGAAATGGAAAGATATTCCATGTTCCTGGATTGGGAAAATCAATATTGTAAACATGGCCATACTACCCAAAGCAATCTACAGATTCAATGCAATCCCTATCAAATGACCCAGGACATTTTTCACAGAACTAGAACAAACAATCCAAACATTTATATGGAACCACAAAAGACCCAGAATCGCCAAAGCAATCCTGAGAAACAAAAACCAAGCAGGAGGCATCACTCTCCCAGACTTCAAGAAATACTACAAAGCCACAGTCATCAAAAGAGTGTGGTACTGGTACCAAAACAGACAGACAGACCAACGGAACAGAATAGAGAACCCGGAAATAAACCCTGACACCTATGGTCAATTAATCTTCGACAAGGGAGGCAAGAACATCAAATGGGAAAAAGAAAGTCTATTCGGCAAGCATTGCTGGGAAACCTGGACAGCTGCATGCAAAGCAATGAAACTAGAACACACCCTCACACCATGCACCAAAATAAACTCAAAATGGCTGAAAGACTTAAATATACGACAGGACACCATCACACTCCTAGAAGAAAACATAGGCAAAACACTCTCTGACATCAACATCATGAATATTTTCTCAGGTCAGTCTCCCAAAGCAATCGAAATTAGAGCAAAAATAAACACATGGGACCTCATCAAACTGAAAGGCTTTTGCACAGCAATGGAAACCCAAAAGAAAACAAAAAGACAACTTACAGAATGGGATAAAATAGTTTCAAATGATGCAACTGACAAGGGCTTAATCTCTAGAATATATAAAAACTTATACAACCCAGCAGCAAAAAAACCAATCAATCAATGGAAAAATGGGAAAAAGACCTGAATAGACATTTCTCCAAAGAAGATATACAGATGGCCAACAAACACATGAAAAAATGCTCAACATCGCTGGTTCTAAGAGAAATGCAAATCAAAACTACCATGAGATTTCACCTCACACCAGTCAGAATGGCCATCATTCATAAATCCACAAATAGCAAGTGCTGGAGGGGCTGTGGGGAAAAGGGAACCCTCCTGCACTGTTGGTGGGAATGTCAACTGGTACAGCCACTATGGAGAACAGTTTGGAGATACCTTAGAAATCTATCCATAGAACTTCCATATGACCCCGCAATCCCACTCTTGGGCATCTATCCGGACAAAACTCTCCTTAAAAGAGACACGTGCACCCCCATGTTCATTGCAGCACTATTCACAATAGCCAGGACATGGAAACAACCCACATGTCCATCAACAGATGATTGGATTCGGAAGAGGTGGTATATATACACAATGGAATACTACTCAGCCATAAAAAAGAATGGCATAATGCCATTTGCAGCAACATGGATGGAGCTAGAGAACCTCATACTGAGTGAAATGAGTCAGAAAGACAAAGACAAATACCATATGATATCCCTTATAACTGGAATCTAATATCCAGCACAAATGAACATCTCCTCGGAAAAGAAAATCATGGACTTGGAGAAGAGACTTGTGGCTGCCTGATGGGAGGGGGAGGGAGTGGGAGGGATTGGGAGCTTGGGCTTATCAGACACAACTTAGAATAGATTTACAAGGAGATCCTGCTGAATAGCATTGAGAACTTTGTCTAGACACTCATGTTGCAACAGAAGAAATGGTGGGGGTAAAAATGTAATTGTAATGTCTACATGTAAGGATAACCTGACCCCCTTGATGTACAGTGGGAAAATTAAAAAAAATTATAAAAAAAGAAAGAAGATAGACTGTAGAAACTCCTTAAAGAAAAAAGAATTAGGATGAGATCCATCTTATTTTTCATATCCTAGGGTAAATGTCTAGTGACAGCTCTGTAGCCCTTTTTTTTTTTTGCCATTTCTTGGGCTGCTCTCACAGCATATGGAAGTTCCCAGCCTAGGGGTTGAATCTGAGCCATAGCTGCCGGCCTACGCCAGAGACAATGCAATGCAGGATCCAAGCTTCGTCTGCAACCTACACCACAGCTCACAGCAATGCCGGATCCTTAACCCACAGAGCAAGGCCAGGGATAGAACCTGCAACCTCATGGTTCCTAGTCAGATTTGTTAACCACTGAGCCACGATGGGAACTCCAACAGCTCTCTAGTCTTATATTCCTACTACATGGGTGAAAATCTGGAGAGGAAGAGGAGATTACACTTAAAATGTGTGCCTTTAACCCTCCTCTGAAGAGAAAGCAAATTGTTATAACAAAAGGCATAATAAAAGTCCTGTTGGTGTGACTTCCTAGTGACAGATCCAGCAAAATTGAATATGTGGCTAGGATAAATAAGGTTTTCTACAGCCTACAGCCTGCATACCAACACTGCCTTCTTTGTTATCAGCAACAGCATTCTGTTATTATTTTCCTAACTTAAAGTCATTATGTTTCTCTAGGGGTGGCCTTTCTCTTGTTGTAATTAATAACTCTTTGATGACCATAGAAATTCAGTAGCTGACTCAAGCCATCTTCCTATGCTGACTTTATTCTATTATGAACCAGATACATAGTGCCCTGGAGGCTCAGAGTGTTAAGGATCTGGTCTTGCCACTGCAAGTGGCAAGGCTTCAGTCCCTGGGCCTGGAACTTCTGAGCACTGAGGGAGTAGCCAAAAAATAAATAAATAAGTATACATCAGATTCACACCAAGTTTGGGCTCTCCTCCTTCTGCCACCTCAGAGAATCCCTGTAGCAGGGCACCTGGAGTACAGCTCTTCACTTTCTGTGGCTTCCAAAGCAGGCTCTGAACTTTGACAGCAGTCTTTGCCCCCCACCCCTGTATTCTAGTAGACCAGGAATCCAGGACTCCTGTTCAGATTTTCACTGAGCTGCCCCCTCAGTCCTATCCCAGCTGGAAAAGACTTAAAATCCAAGGCCGCTTCAGAGTCCCAGAAATTTCTCCTCAAGTACTTCAAGCCAAATCCTCATAAACCTCTATTTAACTGACCACTTTTTACATTCCAAGCGCCTTATGATATGAAGACTTACTAGGTTTTGACAAATTACCTGGATCCATGCATGACTTTGACTTACATACATTGAGTCATTGTACCCTCATATGATACCAACTACAAGAAATTTGTCATGATTAGTCCTGTTTTTTTATTTATTTTTATTAATCAAATGAATTTATCACATCTAAAGTTATATAATGATCATTCACAGGATTTCCATCCCATAACCCAAGCACATCCCCCCACCCCCCAAGCTGTCTCCTCCGAGACCATAAGTTTTTCAATGTCTGTGAGTCAGCATCTGTTCTGCAAAGAAGTTCAGTCTGTCTTTTTTTCAGATTCTACATGTCAGTGAAAGCATTTGATGTTGGTGTCTCATTGCATGGCTGACTTCACTTAGCATGATAATTTCTAGGTCCATCTTAGTCCCGTTTTTAAAGATGCTTATGAGGTACACCAAAGGTGATTAACCTGCCCAAAGTCACATAGCTAGTAAGTGACAGTGCTGAAATTTGGACCTTGGTAAGGAGTCTTCAAACTCTATGTTCATCATTGGACTACCCTTAAATTAATATGACATTTATCTTGATTTTTAAATATCTGTGTACAGGTTTCTGTCCCAATTCTAAAGTTGAAGGCATGGCAACTCAGAGAAATAGAAGAAACTTACAGTTACACACCCAGTAAATGGCAGAATTCAAGTTTGATCCAGGGCTAACACAAATAAAATGTGTTTTCTATTAATATCCAGATATATTTCCCCTGCTGTGGTCATAATTTTGAAATTTGTGTTTGGTATTGACTGGAATCTGCCTTAATGGTATTTATCTTTCAAGTAAATGTTAAAAAAGCACTTAGCTCTCACCCTAAGTCAGATCCTGCATAGACAGAGAGAGAGGAATCTCTAGTCTCTGACCTCTAAATATCAAAATGGAGCTATTATAGTTTCAGAAAAGAATCAGATTTCCTGGTGCATAGTCATTTCCTATGTGCCATTTTGAAGGGTTCTGCAGCCAAAAGTTGCTGTAGAGCTGGGAGATGGAATGGATCGTAGGGCACCCAGTCTGTAACATGGGGTTGCATATATTCCTCTCCATGTACTGGAGCGGGGTGGGGGAGGGGGAGCTCTCAGAAAAAAATGGAGCTGTAATTTTTTTTTTTTTTTTTTGAAACTGTGTCTTCAGAATGTGGGATTCTTCAAGTCATTGTTGAGGCTTTATACCTGATTTTTATCTTTTAAGGGGGGTCTCAGAAAAAATGGAGCTGTAATTTTTTTTTTGAAAACTATATCTTCAGAATGTGGAATTCTTCAAGTCATTGTTGAGGCTTTATACCTGATTTTTATGTTTTAAGGATTTTTGTGATTCCTGGCCCAAGAGGTCCTTAAGGCGGGCAGTGTGTCCTTCTGGGCTCCTGGTGTGCTACTAGGCTAGCAATGCCAAATACTTCATAGTTTCCCAAGGTCCAAAGTGCTTCACATTCTGGGCCTGTGACTCCCTTTTTCCTTCAAAGAGGTAACTTTCTCTTTCTCTGTCTTTGGAAATCTTGATTAAAGACCAAGTTGGCTTCTATTTCTTCAAGAAGAGTCCTCTGTTCCTTTACTGCTGTTTGTCACTCTCTCCTCTCTATGACATCTGTGCCTTATTTATCTTCCTATTATCATATTTTAAATTGGTAATATATATATATATATATATATATATATATATATATATATATCCACACATATCTCTCCCCTTCTAGAATGTGAACTCCTTAAGTTGTACTATTACTTCATATACTAATAATATAAGACTAAACGACTATTATTTAGTGCCTTATTTGGACTAGAAATGTCATGCTAGCTCTGGTTACCAAAAGGGAAATGTTGGGAGAAGGATAAATTAGGACTAATATATACACAGTACTCTTTATAAAATAGATAATCAACAAGAACCTATTGTATAGCACAGGGAACTCTACTCAATATTCTGTAAAAACTTAGAAGGGAAGAGAATCTGAAAAAGAATGGATAGGTAGATAGATACTGAATAACTTTACTGTACACCTGAAATTAACACAGCATTGTAAGTCAACTATATGCCAATAAAATTTAAGCAAATAAAAATAATCTTTGAGCTTGGAAACCTCTCTAGGACTTTAAGATTGTCTGGGACTATAGTTATCTGTGCTCAGTGTGGTCAGTTAGCCAGGTGAGAGTATTAGGTAGTGTCCTAGAGCAGGAAATCAGGTCCTCTGGGATAGCAAGCCCATCTTAGATGTGACAGAGCAATGACGTGATCCTAGCCAAGGTCCTCAGAGAGAAGAAGTGAGAGGCTCAAGAGGCACCAACTACAAGGACACAGATGGACCCTGAACTGGGGGAGAAAATCCATGGACTGAGCTGGCTAGGAGAAAATGCACCAGGGAGTGGGTCAAGAAGAGGGGACTCAGGATGAGCATGACGAGAGCATGCATCTTCTTGTGCTGGTGCATTCCCCATTGCTGGGGGAAAACGTGGGTTTGTGTAGGTAGAACTAACTTACAGCTGAGATTCAGCACTGATAAACTTCTTCATTCAGGAAGACTAAGTGCAATCCCTTAGAAAACATAAAAACTATTTTGGGTTTAACTGAAATATATAAAATAAGAAATGACATTGAGCTTTCCCAAAAGCCAAAAATCTTTCTGTTATTGAGGAAATGAAGCCACATTTTACCTGTTGAAAGGCCTTTGCAAAAATATGTAGTCACCAATGTGTAATGGGTTTTGGATCTGTTATAATATTGCTCCAGCCTTTTCTACCTTTGAAATGCAATATAATGTGCTTTGAATGATGAACTTTCCTGAAGATGGTAGCTGACATAATGAGTGAATGACAGTAGAAAGTTCCTTTAAGTACTTAAAAATATCTATTTGCTACTAACTAGCTAGTGGGATTACATAAATCCATCCCTGAAAAGAATATCGAAGGTGGAAACAGTATGTGAAATCTTTAGGATTAAGAGAAAGATTTTTGGCTTTTGGGAAAGCTCAAGGCCATTTCTTATTTTATATATTGCAGTAAAACCCAAAAGATTTTTTATGTTTTTTAAGAGATTGCGCTTAGTCTTTCTGAATGAAGAAGTTTAGCAGTGGCACATGCTTGGTTCATGTCAGTTCAGAGAATTATAAGAATGAATTCCAATTGTACTCACATTCTATGTGTCCAGGGGAAACTGCCACTCAGGATGGAAGAAGACCTCACCATTTACCACCAATGTATACATTCATTCCTAGAAGGACTCTTCCAAGACATGAATGTAATGCAAGCTGCTCCTCTTCAGAAGAGGAAACCAGGAGCTACTGAGTTCATGTCCTATAAACATGAGTCTGGAATCAAAAGACCTAACTCCAGTGCTGCAGTTCACAAGCACTTTGATTGCAGACACGTTCTTTGGTACGTATGATTCTCAAACTTCTTCCCTGCAGGAAGGGAGGGTATATTTTTTTGTGCCTTTGGCAACTAGCTAATGATAACAGAAAGCAAAAATGAAGCAGGAGATATTAAAATATGCACTGCTTATCTCATCTTTAGCTCAAATTTGAACCATGTTGATTTTATTTGTGGCATAATACATATTTTATAACTTGACAGTAGTACATATTTATTAGGAACACTTATATTTGTCTTTCTGATAAGCTGTGCCATCCAAAAAATTGGTCGATTGACTGTATGCCTCCTGCCACCACAGCTGTGATTGCTTCTTCTACCTTTATGTTCTCAACCCAGTTTTAACTCAGTCCCTCTTAGGTTTGCAACTTTGATAACTTCAGTTATTTTGACTGTATTTGTGTCTTTCCCTTTGGATTTGAAATGGTCTGAAGTTACCCAGACTAACACGTCAAGGGCAAGTTCAAAACTGTTAATAGAATACACTCATAGAAAGCATCCAAACACAACAGAATTATAACAAGAATGAAGGATATAAATATCAAATCATTTAGGTGAAATGAAGAAGGAGGTTTTCCCTATCTCTGGAAATGGACTATATACTCCTTAATGATGTTCAATAAGTGTTCCTCCCATAAAAAGTTTGAAAATTGCTACATACCATGCATATTCACCTACTAAAGTGCTAGCCACATTGTAAGGAAACATTAGGCCTCTGCCACTTAAAACCAAAGCCCATAGGATGCTGTATGATGTCGGTGATGTAGGTGATTAGGCAACCCACAGATGAGAGACCTTTGCACAGGTTGTTATGTAAAATTTTAAACATGCAATTTAATGTTCCATACTCCTAGAGTTTTTGATTTTGCTTTTTTTTTAAACTCGAGAGTGAAAGTTTCATTATTCAATATAAAATATCTTTGTTTATTTGAAACTGTGGTTGCCATTGCATCCAAATAGAACATTTTATTAGAGAAGAATAGCCACTATTGATGGTTTAGATCTGATCACTGCCCATTTGATGCTGTTGCAGATTCAACAAATCCTTCCCCAAGCTCCAATTAGGAGCATCTGTGCTCGTTTATGGAAAGGTAGGGTTAGGGTATGGGGACACTGACAGAGTAGCTCCCCAGAATTCACCTGACAAGGTGTTTGCACAGATTTGTCACACTGTCAATCCAGATGTGGTCTGTGGTTTTAAGGCTAAGTTATGGTTTTGGATTTGGGAATAAGAAAGATCTGTTCAAGTCTTAGTTAAATTTCTTACTATGTGACTTCCCTGGTATACCTGAGTCTCAGTTTTAACATCTATATAAATAGGACCAAATTTTACCGATTCAATGATTGGATGAACTAATGAGGAAACCCCCAGAAAAATGCTATCCATGGGTTTTGTTCTTGTTTTCATTTTGCTTCCTTCTTTTCTGATCTTTAGGTGCTGATAGTGAACAATTGTTTAAGCATGGTATTTATTTTGTTTAAAATTATTTTCTCCCATATATGAATCCTCTCAGTTTTGGGCTTGCCCCCTAAACATCTCTGTCCATTTCCCAAAACAGGTAATAAGATTCTCAAGTTTGCTTTGAGAACATTTGCATATAATGGCATTTGAGAAAATAATTATATTAATATAAATAATTATTTATTGTCTTTACTACGTGCAAACATTAAGCTACTTTAATTATCCTATTTAATTTGAATAGGATTAAAGATTGAAATGTAGAGTTGAGTAATATTTGCAGTATTAGAATGTATGATATAATGAGCAACAATATTAAATGTATAAGGCTTACTCAGAAATAAAATATTAATGAAATAGAAAAAAAAAATAAATAAAACTACTATCTTAGATTATTATTGCTACTTGTTGTGAAACCAGTATGACTAGCTATTTAAATGCACATTGAGGTACTTCTTTTGTAATGTCAGTTAAAAAATATTTATATTAGAAATATACTTGACTGTTCAGAAAATTGTTTTCAGAATAAACACATCTGAGAGCCCTACATTTATAGGTGCTGGGTGTCAGTAAGAGAAAGTCCCTCTCCCAATGCTGCTGGACTAGATGACCTACCTGGTGTACCTGTTCAGCACATCACACTCTCCCATTTGTGCTTTATATCCCAGATGCAAGGGTCTCTGAAGAGATCCAGGAATTTGTCAGGCTCTCTCCAGACTTGCATATGCTCTTACCTTTGTTTTAAACAATCCTGTCCTTCTAACCTCATGGTTGGTGATATTATGTCATTCAAATCTTAGCTGCTCTTCCCTCATTATTGTCAAACCAGTGCTTTGATGATGCTTTTCTTAGAGTTTCTCTCAATGAGTAAGAACAAGTTAAGCCTATTTTCATCTGTTTAGACTGTGAGCTTCATGAGACCAGGAACATTATTTTCTCCTTTGTCCATATAGCCACAGCCTCTGCCGCAACATATGGCCAGTTGCTCAATGATGTTACAGAGTAAATAAATGATGGGCACAAAAAGAAAACACACTTGCAGATGGCACCTTTGATTATCAGAGTCATTTGGAAAATTCTGAGACTTGTGTAATTCCTGGGACAGATTCTGAGAGATTCTGATTCAGGGGTTCATGGCTCACTACACAGTGTGATCCTGCCTCAGCACACATCCATCTCCTGAGTGTTTACTGGAGAAACAAGATCTCAGGCCCCACCTCACTTAGATCTACTGTATCAGAATCTGCATTTATTTTTTTTTATTAAAATATAGTTGATTTAAATGTTGTACCAATTTCTACTATACAGCAAAGTGACCCAATCATATATATATTTTTTTCTCATACTATCTTCCCTCAAGCTCTATCCCAAGATACTGAATATAGTTCCCTGTGCTATGCAGCAGGACCTCACATCTTATCCATTCTAAATGTACTAGTTTATATCTACTAACCCCCAAACACCCCCTCCATCACAGTCCGTCCTTCCTCCCCCTTGAGAAATACAGGTCTGTTCTCAATGTCTGTGAGTTTGCATTTTTTTAACTTAAAAAAGATATTAGAGTATAGTTGAGTTACAATGTTGTGTTTGTTTCATGTGTACAGCAAAGTGAATCAGCTATACATACACATATAGGCATTCTTTTTCAGATTGTTTTCCTGTATAGATTATTAAAGACTATTGAGTAGATTTCCCTACGATATACAGTAGATCCTTATTACTTATCTATTGTACATAGAATAGTGTGTATGTATTAATCCCAAACTCCTAATTTATCCACCTCCCCCACCCCATGTTTCCCCTTTAGTAACCATAAATTTGAATTTTAACAAGATTCATATGCATATTAATATCTGACAAACCCTGGTCAAGGTTGTTTACTAAATAATCTCCAGGCGTTTCAAAACCTCTCCCCTGTTCGAGGCCCACTAATGAAGGATATAGCCAAATCCATGGAAGTGAAAACAAAAATTTCTCACTGGCCTCCCACCCCAGGCAGAACAGACATTGCAAAGTACATTAATTCACTGAACACAGCATTCATAATAGGCAGCCACTCTAATTAGCAAGAGTAGGTTCAGATAATACAAAGTAAAATCAAGCTCAGGTTCCCTTTTTGAGAGGACTTAGGTCTCTAACTGGGAGATAGGTTCACAAACAGTTGTCAAACCTCTCATAGGTGTGAAAGCTTGACAAACACAAAGGAAATAGTTTGAATGCCCTTTGGTAAGGGCGCCTGGTGACATAGCTTTACCCATAAGGACTCCACATATCTGGCAAAGGTTTGGCCAGTGCAGAGCAGCCTGGCAGGACTGAGAATCTTCAACCTATTAATAGATCTAGGGGCAGGCAGCTATGAGCCTGGAAAGACCCCAGGGACCCTATGACAAGGGCAGAGCTTTCCCTCTGCGCATACAACTTCCCTCAGAAAGTCCAAATCCCAGAAAAGGAGACTGACTAAAAGACAATTAAATCCTAGAATAACAAATGCATAGACAGGAAGTCCTTGGCTGTGTTCTCCAGGGTACCTAGGTGTCAAGAAGGTGGAGGGAAGGATTTTCCATTGTGGTGCAGCAGAAATGTAACTTACTAGAATCTGTGAGGATGCAGGTTCAACCCCTGGCCTGGCTCAGTGGGTTAAGGATCTGGCATTGCCATGAGCTGTGGTGTAAGTCAAAGATGCAGCTCCGATCTGGCATTTCTGTGGCTGTGGCATAAGCTGGCAGCTGTAGCTCCGATTCAACCCCCTAGCCTGGGAACTTTCATATGCTGCAGGTGTGGCCATAAAAAAAAAAGGAAAACAAAAAAAAGAAGAATGAGGGAAGAAGATAGATGTTCTAGGAAGAGATGGCAATGCAAGTGAAGGCTTAGAGATGAAAAAAGTCTTTTTTTTTTTTTTTTAAGGAAAAGCAAGCACTTCACAATGTTTCTAGAATGTATGAGCTATGTGAGACAGATATAAATCTTTGAGGTAGAAAGAGCCAGAATATGTAAGACCTTCAATGTCATGCAGAGAGCTTGGATTTTATTGTTTGTTAGTAGAAAACCTCCAAATGATTTTAGGTGGGAAAGTGCCATGATCACATTTGAATTTTCAGCCTTGTTAGGAAAGAATGGCAGAGGAGTAAATGAGATGCAGAGATCAGATGGGAGGCGTTCTCAGTGGTCCAGGTGGGAGATGATAGGAGCTGAATCATGGAGATGAGTGTAAGAAGGAAAAAATATTGCTCAAAAAGGAACATCAGAAGGCTTTATATGAGACTTTTCTTCCCTGTCTAATATAATTCTCAAGAGTCTGTTTGCTGACTTTCCCACCTTATGGAATAATTTATTAGAAGTCTAAGTTAAAATGCAGTGGGGATGACTGTGGGGTAAACAGGATTGCTTATCAGCAATCCAAATGAAAAAGCAAGAGGGGAAGGCTCAGAGAAAAATCTAATAAGGAGAGAGATTAAATAAACAAACAAATAAAAGGCAGACCCTGGGACTCTAAATCAATAGTGTACCATTTAGTCGGAGGCAAACATCCCTGAATGGCTCAGTCCATCAACATCCAGAGACAGACAGAGTAAGAGGTCTTGCTGAGGCCACGGATCTCTTCAGGAAGAGAGTGGAATATGTTCATGTAGGCAGGGAGGATGCCTTATGTTATTTACTTTGAGCACATTTCCATTCAAAAGCATTCTAAAGAAAGTGGATTTAGACACTTCTGGGTACCCATGGAAAGCATGCAGTTTTGCAGACTGCTGAGCCCTGCCCAGTTCACTTTGCTTTGACCCTGTCGACTGAAAAATGCACAACCTAAGAGCTGTGAGTTCAGTTTTATTGGGGGATTTACTGAGGATGCTGGCTCAGGAGACAGCCTTGCAGAAAGCTCTGAGGAGCTGCTCCTAAGAGCTAGGGGAAGGGAGAGGTCAGGGTCTATACAATTTTGGTGAAGTGAGAACCTGCAGTTGAGCACATATCTCAGTAGAAATTTGCTGATGGTCATAAAGAGCAGACATCTCTGTTGATGACTGTAGTATTTTTATAAGAATGAAGAAAGGAGAAATGAGATTGATAAAATCTTCTCCTGAGGAGTTGCCTCTGTGGAGAGGTGGGTTAAGAATCTGAGTGCAGCGGCTTGGGTCACTGAAGAGGCAAGGGTTCAATCCCAGGCCTGATGTAGTGGAGTAAAGGATCTGGCATTGGTGCAGATTCAATCCTTGGCCCAGAAACTTCCATATGCACCTAGAAGTGCATCCATCTAAAAAAAAAATCTCCTGAAAATACCCAGCTATCTTTAGACCTGTTCTGCTCGTTTTCCCAAAGCAGAGTGCCTCATTCCTGATCGCCTCCCGCTCCCCCGAGCTCCTTTGATTGGGTGTTGAGGATCAGCAGCTGCAGTGGCTTCATGCTTGCAGAACTGGATGGCCAGCAACATTCTTTAGCGGGCAAGTCTAATTCTGGAAAAGAACACACGAACTAAAAGCCAATTAGCCAGAGGATTCTGCTCACCTTGTACTTTGAGCAAAAGTAAGAGCAAAGAAAGGGCAGATGGGGTGTCACAGCAGAAGCAACATTCCCCCAGAGTGACCTGATCTGATTTTGTTTGTTTGTTTGTTTGCCCTACCCCCAACATGAAATTCTCTGGGCCAGGGATCAAACCGGCGCCATGGTAGTGACGATGCCAGATCCTTAACCCACTGAGCCATCAGGGAAATCTACTTTCTATTTACAGTAATCAGGAATGGCAGGTGAACATAAAAAAGAGTACTATTGCAAACACTGTACCTCTGACAAAGGGAAATAGTCAAACTGCAGCTCTTGGGCTTTAGGGTCAGAAAATAAAGACTGGTTACATGGTTTTTGTCCTTTCCCACAAGACTCAAGGGTATTACTGCTGAGTTAGCTTCCTATATGTGCAGATTTTTGAAGCTCTGAAGGGGTGGGGGTGCTAATTTGGTAAAATGTGTGCCCCTAGTAGAAATGAGAAAAATGGAGAGCAAAATGCTACAAAATATTTAAATTGCAACTTAAAAATTTCCAACACTTAGGAATTGTGGTCTTTCTTGGCCTGTAGCTCTTTTTAAAACACTAATTCTTAGAGCAAGGAAAGAGATAAATTTCAAATCCAGGAGATTACAGTCAGCCCTCTGTGTCCACTCAAGTGGATTTCCAGTTGGTTGATTCCCCAGATTAGGAGAACTGACTCTGCTACTCCATTTTCTATAAGGAATGTGAACATCCAGCGATTTGGGTATCTGCATGGGTGGGGGTGTCCTGGAACCAATCCCCAGAAGACACATTGCTTTTATCCAGTTCAGAATCCTTCTCTGAAGGAGTAAGCACAGAGCTCTTAGCCTGGCTGTGTTGCCTTCACAATCTGGTTACAATCTCTCCAGGTTCAGTCATCTGTGACCCCTCACATTCAATCCTCTTCCTTCACTCTCTCTCAGCATCTCTGCTGCAGCCACAGTGAATGATGGCTTTTCCAAATGCTCTTCCTACAGGGGCTTCTCATCCACTGTCAAAGCAGGGATTGTTCTTGCCATGAAAAATTAGTATGCCTTTTTGTTTCCCCCTAACATCAGAGTGGACTGGAACAATCATTCACAGGATTGTCCTAAGGATTGTCTTGAGGAGGGGTATTTAATAAACTCCTTGCCTTCAAGGGGTGGGTGGCTCGTTATTTAGAATCATTAAATGATTTTGTACGCACATCCATACATCCCGTATTTTGGAAAAGACCACAAATTTTAGACTAAACTTCTTCTTCCTGAGCCTAAACTCTTTGGTTCTTTTTGAGGACGACTATAATTTTGTTAATTTTTCCAGGCCAGGACTGATTCTAGAATGTCCCTAGCTTTTCTATAATAATACGGCTCTGTCTGTAACCCATTTACTGAAGAGCTCCTATGAGCCAGACACAGCACTAAGAACTTCAGGTGTACCACCTCATTCAATATGTTGAAATATCATACTCTCTGTTACTAAGTCCATGTTTTTACAGATAGAAAAAACTAAATTTGGGGAAAAATAATTACCCTTCACCTTGCCAACATAGTGAGGAAGAAGAAAACCTAGTATTCAAATAAAGTGCTTTAACTCTAAAACTGTGTTTTTCCAGTAAATCAGATTGTCTTTCTTTGTCCCTCGATGTGTCCTTCTCTAAAGCACCCATAAATTCCAGCTCTCTCATGTGGGACCATCCGGCTGTTCTGACAGACTTTGGATGATGACACTTCACAGACAAGTTGGTTCAGGTCCTGGATGAACCAGGACAGAACTGGCTGAGATTATTCCAGCCCCAGATTTAGCATCTCTAGTTTGTTTCCTATGAGCTTCCAAATCTGAATTGCTGAATAGCCAAGCCTCAAAGCAGTGCCTTGAGAATAATGTAATGTAGAGAACTAGGCAAATGGATTCTTTATCCATATTTCTTTCCAGTTCAGGGTCTTCTGTCAACTCCATTCAATCAATGTTTCTGGAGGACACAACCTATGCCAAAGTTCTAGAAACTGGGATTACAAAGGTTAACAACAGAGAATGAACCTTCTACAGGAGCTAATAGAATAACTGATCTCTGATTGCAGAGACCAGCTGTTGCAAAACAGGGTTTATGAACAATGATTCCGCATATGTTTCTCTGCAGGGGATTGCCACAGTTAAACCAGTTTTGGACACGCTAAAAGCTATTAGCTCTTCCTGGTTATGTGTTGAACCTATTAGCTTATTAGATATCCTGCAGTGAGAAAAATGTTTCACTTTATTTAGATCTGGTTTTTCAAAAAAACAAACAAACAAACAAAAAAAACAATAAAACAAAATAAACCTCTGACTATGGCAACTTTATTTTTCCCTTTGTAGCACATAGCAAAATTCCGTGAAATTAGAGTTCCTTCAAAACACATTTTAGGAAATAGTAGCCTAGAATATTTTAACAGGCTCATAACCAATCTCTCCCTCTCCTCTCTTATCTGAACAGTCTTGCACAATAGTCAGAATTGTCTTCCTCAAAAATGATCAGATTATGCAGGTTACATTACTTTGTTTTAATATCAAATCAAAAATATACAAACAACTCAGAATCTACAATTTTACAATAAATGCTATGATCAGAGCCTTTTCGTTTGGGGGTTTGTTTTGTTTTTTTCTGTCAAAACTATCTTCCCCAGGTTTATGTCCTCCTGTTCCTTTAGTCGCTCAAGCTTAGTGAAGGGGTACCACCCTTCGTTCCCACAAAGCACATTTATACCCTCACTGTCAGTCACTAGAACACCCTTTCCTCCATCTCTGCCTCCTTGTTTATTGCATGATAAAGGAGGAGGGAGGGGTGTTCCACAGTACACTGGTGGTCTGACTTAATCTAAGGAGGCTTTCTGGAACAAATGGAATAAGATGTTATTTTCTTAAAGTTGGCTAGATGCAGTTTTTACTCGGTGATTTAGTGAGACACATGATTTTGCTTGAGTTGTTATACATTATACTGCCAAAAAATAGATTGGAAATGTCAGTGGCCTGTTTTAATGTAAATTCTCCACGTGTTGGGTAAAACATATTGACTTCCAAGTAATAGTGTACTTTTGACTTGATATATATCGACTTGTACCTAGTAGGGACTTATTGATTGTTTTCAGTAAATACCCTGTGAAATGTTTTCTCATTTAGCTAAAAATAAAGATCAGCTTTCAGCAAGATTTTTTTGTTTTCCTTTTCAAGTAGAAAAAATATGTTGATCATGGTGGCTACTCTCAAAGTTGATTTGAAACCATTTGTTTTAAGTGTGTATATAATCCAGAGACCTAAATGAAAAAAATAAAACTTATTAAAAATCTAATAATGCTGCTTTAGAAAAGAAGTTAACTTTTTTCCTACCATATTAATATAAATTAAAATATGGTCAGTATTATCCCGTGTATAAAATTTGCCAATAAATTTGATGTAAACAGATTGGAAAATATGGATCAAGTTTCATATTCATCAGGATTACTCTCTAGTTTTCAAATTATAAAGAACCATTTAAACAAGATCTTGGTTTAATCTCAAAATGTGTTTGCACTGAGAGATTTTGTTTCACTGTTTCTCTTCATGCAACTTGAGCAAACTCTTTTAACTTTCACACTGTATCACTTGCTAAAATGCTATGTTTTCTACAATGAAATAAGGCCTCATATTTCTTTTTCAAATTTATATAGCCACAATTAATCTGTTTCTGACACTGAACAGACAAAAAATAAATGACCGTATTTAAATAAGTATGTTAGAGATTGGTCCAGTGTCTATGGCAAATACATATATATGCATATATGTTCTTATATGTTAGTGTAACTCAAACTTACATCCTAAGAGAATCAAAATTAGGTTTGTTATTCCATCCAAATAGCTAAACCTATGTAACTTTGTGAATTTCAAGTATCTGTTATCTATCAATGTGTAACTATGAATAGTGGGACTCTAGGTACTACATTTTTCTTTCTGCTATTTTTCTGAGCTTTCCAGATTTTCCTTGATTATTAGGAATTTAAACAGAGCCATTTCATGGACTTGGAGAATAGACTTGTGGCTGCTTGGGGGGAGAGGGAGGAAGTGGGAGGGATGGGGAGTTTGGGGATATTGGATACAATATCCCTGAACCACTACAAATGGGCTTCCCAGGGGTTATGCTAATGGAGGCACAGGCAGGTGATTTGAAGGTTGTCTGTTGTCTTCTCCAGAAGAGACTGCAGGTTCTCATCCAGACCCCCTAACCCCTCCAGATGGCCACACTGCAGTCCAGTTTATGTGGGGGTTCAGGAACGCTGTTTCCTCTCCTGGCACCTCCATTTTTAATAGCACCAGTTTCCTATTTTTTTAATGGTTAGGTCCGTCTCTTGTCTCCATCACCATATGACTGATTTCCTGTATTTGGTTCCTTTTATTTGATGAATTTAAATGGGCTTCTATTTTCCTGGCCCTGACACACAGTGGCCATTTATGGCACACTACACAGCCACCCTGGAAATCCAGCCACTGTTCCTTTCTTTTAAATTTGTGAAACATAGTATCTTGGGTATTTGTACTGATTACTTTAAGGCCACAATTTACTGAGCAGCCAAAAGTTACCAGGTATTGTCCTGAATGTCTTCCAGCCTACCTGTCTAATCTCATCTCATTCTCTTCACACCACCCATGCTGATTTCTTTCAGATCATCAGAGGCACACATTTCTTGTTCCCATGCTGCACATATACATGCTATTCATGGAATGGACCACCTCCACTTAACTCCTGAAGACTCATTTATCTCTTATGTTTCAAAGTAAACATAATAATTCTTTGATTCAAAATCATTAATGTTTCTCTGCTGTACACTCTCATTCCACCGTTCACTGCCTCCTCATAGGATGGATAAAATAAATAAGTTACAATAGAATTTGTATTTTAATTTCTCATTGTTTCTCATTAAATTATAAGGTCAATGGAGGCTGGGGTCAAATCCACCTAATTTTAACCTCTACATCCATGCAGGCTGTCAAGACTCTTAAACATGCAAAACTGGTGCTGGATAACGTTAGTTCAATAAGTTATTTCATTTAGTCTTCTCAACCTTCCTTTAAGGTGGATATTCAACTTACTACTTTTTAAAGATTCATTCTACACTGCATTGAGTAGACTGCTACATAGCATGGAATGTTTTAAATGCAGAGGTTTACATAAAAATGAAACAGACAAACATTCTTCCCACTATAAAGCTTACATTCCAGTTGGAAGTATATCCAATACACAAGTGAAATACAGAGGGTGTCAGATGATGATAAGCAAAATTGAAAATAAACCAGGTCTTTAATCCATTTTGAGCTTATTTTTGTTGTATGGTGTTAGGGAGTGTTCTAATTTCATTCGTTTCCATGTGGCTGTACAGTTTTCCCAGCACCACTTATTGAACAAGCTGTCCTTTCTCTATTGTATATTCTTGCCTCCTTTGTCATAGATTAGTTGGCTGTAGGTTCGTGGGTTTAATTCTGGGCTTTCTATCCTGTTCCACTGATTCGTATTTCTGTCTGTGTGCCAGTACCATATGGTTTTGAGGATTGTTGCTTTGTAGTATAGTCTGAAGTCCGGGAGCCTGATTCCTCCAGCTCCATTTTTCTTTTTCAGGATGGCTTTGGCTATTCTGGGTCCTCGTGCTTCCAAATAAACTTTAAAATATTTTGTTTGAGTTCTGTGAAAAATGTCCTTGGTAATTTGATAGGGATTGCATTGAATCTGTAGATTGCCTTAGGTAGTATAGTCATTTTGATAATATTAACTCATCCAATCCATGAGCATGGTATATCTTTCCATCTATTTGTGTCATCTTTGATTTCTTTCATCAGTGTCAAATAGCTTTCAGAGTACAGGTTTTTTGTCTCTTTAGGTAGGTTTACTCCTAGGTATTTTATCCTTTTGGATGTGATGGTAAACGAGATTGCTTCCCTAATTTCCCTTTCTGATCTTCCATTGTTAGTGTATAGAAATGCTGTCGATTTCTGTGTATTGATTTTGTATCCTGCAACTTTGCCAAATTCATGGATGAGCTCTAACAGTTTTCTGGTAGAGTCTTTAGGATTCTCTCAGTTTAGTATCATGTCATCTGCAAATAGTGATAGTTTTACTTCTCCCTTTCCAATTTGGATTCCTTTTATGTCTTTTACTTCTCTGATTGCCATGGCTAGGACTTCCAAAACTATGTTAAGAGTAGTGGTGAGAGCGGACATCCTTGTCTTGTTCCTGATCTCAGCAGGAATTCTTTCAGCTTTTCACCATTGAGAATGATATTCGCTATGGGTCTGTCATATATGGCCTTTATCTTGTTGAGGTAGGTTCCTGCTATGCCCACTTTCTGAAGGGTTTGTATCAGAAATGGGTGTTGGATTTTGTTAAAGGCTGGCTTTTTCTGCATCTATGGAGAGGATCATATGTTTTTTATTCTTCAGTTTGTTAATGTGGTGTATCACACTGATGGATTTGTAGATATTGAAGAACCCTTGCATCCCTGGGATAAATCCAACTTGATCATGATGTAAGCTCAAAATGGATTAAAGACCTAGTTATAGAGGAAAACCTAGGCCAAACACTCTCTGACATAAACGACAGCAACATCTTCTCAGATCCACCTATCAGAGTATTGACAATAAAAAGAAAAATAAAAAAATGGGACCTAATCAAACTGAAAAGTTTCTGCACAGCAAAGGAAACCCTAAACAAAAGAAAAAGGTAACCCATAGAATGGGAGAAAATCTTTGCCAGTGAATCGACTGACAAGGGATTAATCTCTAAAATTTATAAACACCTTCTGCAGCTCCATACAATAAAAAACAAACAATCCCATCAAAAAATGGGCAGAAGATCTAAATAGACAGTTATCCAAAGAAGACATACAGATGGGCAAAAAACACATGAAAAGATGTTCAACATCACTCATTATTAGAGAGATGCAAATCAAAACCAGGATGAGGTACCACCTTACACCAGCCAGAATAGCCATAATCAAAAAATCTACAAACACTAAGTGCTGGAGAGGGTATAGAGATAAAAGAACCCTATTACACTGTTAGTGGGATTGTAAATTGGTGAAACCACTTGGAAAACAGTATGGAGATTCCTCAGAAGACTAAAAATAGAACTACCATTTGATCCAGGAATGCCACTCCTGGGCATCTATCCAGAGAAAACAATGACTCGCAAAGACACATGTACTCTGATGTTCATTGCAGCACTATTTCCAATAGCCAAGACATGGAAACAACCTAAATGTCCATCAACAGAGGTGTGCATCAAGAAGATGCGGTACATATACACAAAGGAATATTACTCAGCCATTAAAAGGAATGAAATACTGGCAATTTTAGCAACATGGATGGACCTAGAAATTATCATGCTAAGTGAAGTCAGCCATATAATGAGACACCAACATCAAATGCTTTCACTAACATGTGGAATCTGAAAAAAGGACAGACTGAACTTCTTTGCAGAACAAATACTGACTCACAGACATTGAAAAACTTATGGTCTCCGGAGGAGACAGTTTGGGAGGTAGGGGAATGTGCTTGGGCTGTGGGATGTAAATTAGATTGTTATGATCATTATGCAACTATAGATGTGATAAATTCATTTGAGTAATTAAAAAAAGAAAATAAACTAGAAAAACAGACTAGCAGATACCATCTAAGGACAAAGTGCTATTTTGAATAGGAAGTTTGGGAGGATGTTCTTGATACTATGAGCCAAGAACTAAAGGAGGTGAGACAGTATAGAAGGCAAAGAATTCCAGAAAGAGGAAACTTCATTTTAGAAGAAATTAATTTCAAAGAAGGGAAGTAATTGTTCTGAGGTAATGACACCAAAGCAAACTTGGGTCTGCTCACCTGACACCTGGAAAAGCCAATCGCCTGACACAGGGGTATGGGGAAGGAAAGCACAGCATTTATCGCAGGGTGCCAAGTAAGGGGAGTGGGCAGCTCATATTCAAAAGACCCAACCTCCCTCATATATCTCTGAAAAGGGGTTTTAAAGACATGATAAGGGAGAGGGTTGAGTGGTTCATGATCAGCTTGTGGACATCCTTCTGATTGGCTGGTGGTGAAGTAACAGGGTGGTATTTTGGGAGTCATCATCAACCTTCTGGTTTCTACCAGTCTGAGATCTACAAGCTGGTGGTCAGAATACAATTGACTTCTTCCACCTGGTAAGGGTTTTATTATATGCAAAACAGCTCCAGGATATGACTTAGGATATTTTCTATAGCCCCCAAGGAGGAACTGAAGATTGTAACTTTGTTTTATGGCTAAAGTATTACTATTTTTCCTTGCTTGATTGTTTCCCTCTGTTTCTACACACTCTTTCATTTTTTTAAAAGAAATGTTACTTTCCATTAACCTACTTCCTTTTAAGAGTTTGTGGAAAAATAATTTAAGACTATTCACTGGCTGTTCCTCCCCATTTAGTAACCTGAGCAGTGGGAGCTGCAGACCAGTCTTCAGTGGCTGGTTGAATGCTCAGTCTACAGTAGGTGTTGCAGGGGCACAGAAGACATCTTCATGCTTGCAGACCAGTCTGCCACCTCAGGGTTAGTAGCAGTGAACTCAGGAGGCAGAAAAATCTATTATCCCTGAAATTTCTCTTTGGTCACAGCCATACAGTTGCTGCCTGCTCTTCCCTTTCAGTCTCCTCAGGATCTCTATAGCAGTAGAGATCAGGTATGACCTTCCATGGCTGTTCACAGGTAGACAGTCTTGTACAGATCTCCAGGGTTAGCATCCACCACATCAGACACACTGAGTGAGCTCCCTTGTTGCTGCATGAGGTGGCAAGGTCCACATAACAGAGGAGAGGCTGTGTTACATAGAGCACTGGTAGGCAAATTAATGTTTAAGAGGGCTCTGTGAGAGGCTGGTGGGATCAGTAACCATCAAAAGACTGTGCTCTCAGGAGGCTTCCTGGATCTGATTAGTGGATGTTCCAGGAGTGAAGCAGCAGCAATAGAAATGCCTCCAATGACAGCAGAAAACTTCAGTATAGCTCAAGCATTAGTATTCCTGGAGGATAGGATACTGACATCAGCTGGGTTTTCAGTGTCAACAATGGAATGAGCTGTTGACAATAGAAACTTCTCTCCAAATCTTGTCAGATTTGTAAGGTAGATGCCATCATTTTTCCTTCTGTAGATGGATGGTTCCATTTGGAAATCAAGGTTGGTGCATCTAAATGTGTTCTTGCTGCAAGGAATTTGAGAAAATAATCTTCTGCCTTCATAATCTTCCTTCAGGATACAGGGCCTCCCAACATTGTGAAATTTTCCCTTGAAGTTATGATATGAATCCAGAAAAACTTAGTATGGACCCCTGTCTGGGTAGCATGGAAAGCTGTTTCTGCATTTTATGACTTGTCTGATTAAATCTAATCCTTGGAACTCTGAAGATTTTCTTCTACAAACAAGAGGGGTAACTTGGGAAGGGTCTCTACCTGGGAAGGACTTCAAGGTCCTGTTGAGCTTCAGTCATAAGGAGCTGTGTTTTGTAACCAGGTCCATGCAATCCCAAGCCTGGGCTCTATTTAATGTATTCAGTTTCACATTATGGCATCTGGGACATAAAACCACTGCAACAAATTCACCACAGTTTATATCATCTCAAGTTGTTTGGCCATGGTCTATATATTCCTGCCCACCCTGCTCACATTTTTTTTTACAAGAGAAAGAACAAGGGCACACACCATTACAGATAAAATTCAGCTTAGGAATTTAGACCATTTCAGCTAAAAAGCATTTTGTAGGGGGTTGTTAGCAGTGGGGTTAAGACACCAGCAATGAAAAGCAAACTGTGGATGTTGAGCTCCAAAGGAAAAACACTGAATTCTGTGCTGTTTCAGATCTGTGGTCAGACCCTTACCATTGATCATGACGAGGGCAACTGAGCATGCAGTGCTGGATCTACAAACGTCCATAAGGCTGTGAAAAGAACTTAAACTTGTGTCACCTTCACACACAAAGGAATTATTAAACCATAAAAATGATGTGTTTGAAGCCTTGACTAGTGAAAAGCCTGTGTTTAGTTCTCTGTCTTTTAAGTGAATGGTGGCATTTCTTAAAATCCTTTTGATGTCTTAAGAACCATTAATGAAGACAGATGAAGACAAGGGCATCTGTGGGCACTGACTGTGATGGTTCACAGTGGACACCCTAGATGTAGAACTCCTTTGTTCAGGGATTTCTTAGTGATCAGTTTTGTGCATGGCTTTTCTTCTGCTGTCCTTGGTCTCAGAATTTAAAGAAAATTTCCAACTTAATCATACTGATGAGGTTGCAGATTGAATGGAGAATTGGTATTGGTTAAACTTGGATTTTTATTTTTTTTTTTTTTTGCTTTTTAGGGCTGCTCTCGCGACCTATGGAGGTTTCCAGGCTAGGAGATGAGTCAGAGCTATGGCTGCCAGCCTATGCCAGAACCACACCAATGCCAGATCTGAGCTGCGTCTGCAATCTACACCACAGCTCACGGCAACAATGGATCCTTAACCCACTGAGTGAGGCCAGGGATCAAACCCACAACCTCATGGTTCCTAGTCAGATTCCTTTCCACTGAGCCACAATGGGAACTCTGTAAACTTGGATTTTTTTTATTATTATTCTGGCTTCAGTATGGACTAATTATTAATGTTTCATATCTCTGGGCTCTACCTATAAAATGCAGATGCTTATATAACTTAAATTTGAAGGCTAGTCCAAAGCTAGAGATGGCCCATGTGAAATACATTAATACTATGGGCATGTATTAGATCTGTGGCAAAAGATTACTCTAAGGTGTATATTTACTGATTATAATGAAGATTATTCAGGACAAGCAGCTCAATGTGGAAGAAAATCACAAGACACTGGAATAGAGAAAGCTAAATTATGTCTTTACTATCCCAAGAAATAGCACAGGACTCGGGTCGACATAGTGCAAACTACTGGACTTATTTATCTTGTCATTGGTAATAAGGAGGTTAGTGCAGAAGATTCCAAATTCCCTTTCAGATAAAAACAAACAAACAAACAAAAAATCCCCATGATTCTCTAATGTATATCCTCTATGCATTTGTGTAATGTGGCATCCAACACTCACAGGAAAAGTAAAACTCTTGAGAAATTCTAACATTCCAAGCCATCACACAGTGGAATCAACTTTCATTAAGAAGCACATTCCATTGGGGACAGAGTATCATTTCCATTCCCAAATATCATTTGATTAAATCTCTAGTGTTATCCAGATCCAGGGTAAAAAAAATGGTAATATTTCCTCAGACAACTCATATTTTTCCATTCCAATTTTGATAGCGCAAAAATAAAATTTTTATTAAATATTAAGACCAATGAAATAAGAGCAATTTCCTTTCAGAACCAAGATTAAAACATTGGATGAGGCATTGTCTTCTAAGTTTTCACTCAAAATTTCTATCTAACTTTTAAAAAGCCTGTATGTATTAATGAGGTTGGAAACTTCAGATGCATTTACATCTATTTGCTGGAGAATAAATAGTGCTTTACTTGGGAGTTCTGTTTTTCTGAGTCGCTGTTATGTGGGTCATTTGAGAGACCTATAAACACATTTGTGCATTTCAATTATTCTCTCTACCTACAAGCACTTTACTGTCTCCTCTGATTCACCCTTCTCTATAGTTACATCTCTTAAAGAAAAGTGTGGGGGGGAGCTATATAAAGTGATTTTCACATCTTTAAGAATCCCATAAAAATATGAACTCCAGGAATTGACTCTCTCCCTCTGGAATTTCTGTTCCTACCTGGCAGACTTTGTCTTGTTTTACAAATTTAAGCAACCATAAACTTTAAGCATTTATATTTCTACGTCTTCACTTTCAAACTCTAGTTATGCTCTGTAAAATGGATATTCTTTGATATTTGCCTTTCTTTACTTCTCAGTAGAATGAATAATAGAGAAGAATGTGGCAACAAAACTTTAATGTGATTTATGACTTATATCACTGACAAAAAACTAATGTGCCTGAAATACAAAAGTAATCTTTTAAAAGGGAGAATAATATGGTAAAAAAAATACCAAAACTTCTGTAGCAAATGGGTTAGAGATACGAACATATGTTTTACAGAAAAAGTAAAGGTCAGTGTGCTTAATCATGTAAAACATTTTAACTAGGTAATAATGAAATAAATGAAAATTTAAAATACAGTGATTTATAATTTCTCATGCAATGCATTGGCAAAGTCTAAAAGTTGACCACAGGTTTTGTTGTTGAGGCAACAGGGAAATAGTGACAATGGGGATACAATATGATTCAAAACACGTAGTGATGGGAGTTCCCTTTGTGGCTCAGAGGATAACGAACCCAACTAGGATTCATGAGGATGTGGGTTTGATCCCTGGCCTTGCTCAGTGGGTTAAGGATCCTGCATTGCCATGAGCTGTGGTGTAGGTGGCAGACACAGCTAGGATCCTGTGTTGCTGTGGCTATGGTGTAGGCCAGCAGCTGCAGCTCTGATGTGAACCCTAGCCTGGGAACTGCCATATTCTTCGAGGACAGCACTAAAAAGAAAAAAATAAATATGTAAATAAATAACAAATGGTCAGGATGTGACATCAATTAATCAAATTTACCTGTGCAGTAACCCTCTGATCCAAGTAATACCTGCTTTAAAAATGTATATCAAGGCATATATGCATGGAAAATTTGTTTTTTGTAGCCAAAGAAAAGAGAGATTTCAAATTCCCATTAGAAGGGAAGGTTGAATAAACTCTGGTAAGATCTACAAAAAGGAGAATAAGAAGCTCTAAAAGGGAGTGAGAAGTATCTCTACATGATATTATGAGCTATGTCCTAAATATAGGGGAGAAGAAAGGAAACAACTGGAGGAAATGTACAGTTTACTATAAGTAAATGCAATCACCCACTATTGATTACAAAGAAAATGTATAGGGCGTCTTATGTACGTACATACACGCATGCATACCAAACATGGTTACATTTATAGGAAAAACAATAAAAGCATAAAGATAAACAGATTAATTTTTTAAGGAAGAAGGGAAAGGGCAGAATGCTAGGAATAGAAGGCAGAGTTCTCTAAGTCTGTGATATTTTCTAGATTTGACTTGGTAAACATGTAAACATTTTACCTATGTGTAAAATAATATAATACCTCAAACAAAGCAAAATGAAACAAATCTACTTAAATGTGTCTCAAATTGACGATGTAATTGAATCAAGAAAAATTTTTTTTCCAGGGAGTTCCCTTTGTGGCTCAGTGGTTAACTAATCTGATTAGGAACCATGAGGTTTTGGATTCGATCCCTGGCCTTGCTCAGTGGGTTAAGGATCCGGCGTTGCTGTGAGCTGTGGTGTGGGTTGCAGACGTGACTCAGATCACACGTTGCTGTGGCTCTGGCATAGGCCAGAGGCTACAGTTCTGATTCAACTCCTAGTCTGGGAGCGGCCCAAGAAATGGCAAAAAAGACCAAAAAAAAAAAGAAAAGAAAAGAAAAAAGAAAAATTATTTCCATGTATGTAAAACTCAATTTTACTGCTATCTCAGTGGATTTCACCATAAGGAAAAAGTAAACTGCAAAATAAAATAAAACAAAACAGTAACTAGTTTTCTAGTCCTGTCTTCAAAGGTAATGGTAGTGTTATTATCCTAAGACTGTTGAGTGAGTTATAAGATAAAGCAGTGAGTAAGATTCTTGTCCCTGAGGATCAGGATGAAAGAGCTAAAGGATAAGGTCACTAAAGCTAAGTAATGATCATGCAGTTTTGAACTTGAATGTGGAGTTCCAGTATGGACTTGTAATGTGTTTAGCTATTAAACACCAACAAAGTTGACAAAATTAGAATACTTGTTGTGCAACTCCTAGACAGTGACCATAAACAGCTGCCAACTTCACCACAAAGACAATCCACTATCTATAAAGAATCCACAGCCCACACATTCATAAATAATGTTTACCCAAAACTCTATGAGGCCTATAAACTGCAAAAACGAAGTTACAGGAAATTTGGGGAACAGAGAACAGTTCCATGAGATCAGAGGGATGATTATGAAAACATCACATGACAACTATCTGATTTCTTCAACAAACAATTGCAAGGGAAGGTAAAAAGAGATTGAAAACAAATCAATAATTCAAATGGAACTTAAGAGACATATTGGTCAATTGCCATATATTTGACATTCAAATTTAAACAAGAAAACTTAAAAAAAAATGAAAGAGGAATTTGAATATTAACTCAATCACTGATATTAAAAGTCACTGCCAATTTAATTAGAGGTTTGAACATAGTGATGTGGCTACTTTAAAAGAAAAAAAAAAGCTTTATCTTTTAGAAATCCATGTTGACAAAATTACAGATGACATGGTGTTTTATGAGATTTTCTTCAAAACAACCGAAGTTGAGATGAGTGGATGATGGTATAGGTGAAACAAAACTGGCCATGACTTGATAATTTTTCATGTCATTTATGAGTATCTGGAGTTTATTATAGTATTCATGCTATTTCTTATGTTTAAATATTCCATAATATAAGGCATAAAAATTAGCCATTGTATCATTGTTTAGCACTTTGAGTTACCTCAAATATGGGCAAAATAACTTGTAAGGTGGTATGAAGAAAATTCAAATAATGATTCCCAGACTGAAAGAACATCCTTACCAGTTATTTTTCTAACATAATTTATACATAATTTTTATTTTATGATCATGGCTTTTGTCTCCAGGAGTCCATGTTGAAGTAAAAATTCTCTCCCAAGAAAAATAAAGGAAATAATCCTTCCAACACTGTGAGGATTATACTACCAGAGTTGCTCAGTTCTAATAACCAGGTAGCAAAAAATAGATAAAAGTAGAACATTTTGATTGGAGAATGGATTTAGAACCAACATTGTAACAGCTCAGTTACAGAGAACAGATTTTTCTTCTAGCTAGTTTAAGTTAGAAGGGATTTATTATAGGATGTGATCCAGCTCACAGAGGGTTAGGGGACTTAAAACAACATTCTAGGTTGAGCTTCTAAGCATTACTCCCCAAGCTCCTCCACAGACCTGGGCTGGCGAAGGTGGCTGCTGTGATTCCACGATAAGAAAACTTATCCACTCAGTGTATCACCAGTTTATAGTGTTGCTCCAATCAGGAATCCAGTTTCAGGACTACGAGCCACACCTGTCATAATGTGAACAAGAAAAAAAGAAAAAGATGCAAGTACAGCTGATTGGCCCAATCTAAATTAAATCTGGAATTCTAGCTAATAAAAACAAAGTCTTCAAGTCATAGTTTTAGCTTCCCACAATTTTCAGCCTGGAGGCCACACTAGGCAGAAGATGCCAATCAGCCACATCATCAGGACCAACACATTTCCTGTTCATATTTCATGAGCCATCACTCCCTGCAGACTTCTCCTGCCCCGCTGCCCCCCACGTCTGTCAAGTCCAAATCCGAATCATCTCTGACTACATGGTGCTCATGATTGGATAAAACACGCTTTTTCTCTTATTCCAAATACACTTGTACAGAATATGCAGAAAGCGTTTCTCCTGCCCCTTTTAGTGGAGAAGTCACATCACAAACACAAATGCTTTCTCAGGCCTCACTTAAGGAATTCGCTTTCATGCATGTACCCAGATAGGGAACCAGCCCAAGTCCACCTCCACCCACCTCTCAGGCATGTATTCTTTTACCAGGATGGTTGTTTGGGAAGTGATGTTACAGAAGGTTTCAACATTTTAAAGCAAGAATGTTTATGTTTGTCCTTCTGAAGTGGTGTCATCTTGTAGTTCATTTCTGTGTTTACTATAGGTGTTCAGCCTCCTCCAGTGCAGTTTCTTAGTCCTCTCTCTTCAGCCTCCCTGCAATCCAGAATCTAGTGAGCATTGAGGAGATACCTAATTAAGGAATGAGTGCTCAATGCAGGGGACTTGCAGGGTCTGAGACTCAGGAAGTGAGAACAGCACAGAGAGCTCCGGCTGGAGCCAGAGGAAGAAATCACATCCAGACGACAGTGTCTGGTGCTTGGCTGCAGAGGAGTTTTTCCTAAATAGAAAAAAAAAGTGCCAGCTACTTATATTTTTTTGGGAGGGAGGACAACAGAACATGCATCGATATAGTAATCAAGGCCTGGTTCCAAATAATTCACTAGTGTCAGAAGTAGATAAAGGCATCTAATTAAGACATTAATTAAAACTCATAATAGTTACTTAATTAGAAAATATAAAAATACCATTAGATTTGCTCCTTTTAAATTAGCTGAAGCAGCTGATTAGCAGGTGTTCTGAATGTATTTTTTTTTATTCAGTACAATATCATGTGGGTAAAAATTAGACCTGTAAATAAGGATATTACAGTCAATCATAATGAAGTTTGTAGCAGCTGTTGGAGAGGCAGTGTAGGGGTTCTCGCCCCACCACCCTGGTACATGGCCAGCCCTATAATTGCTTTCTGCTTACTCTCAACTTCCACTGAAGTTTAAAATCGACAAGCTCCATCCCACAACCATTTTCCTGAATGTTCTAGGAGTTCCTATGCCCTTTGGGTGCCTCAGACTCAAGCACTAAAAGGAGAAGGCCAAGGGAATGATTTAAATTGGTGTGGAAGGAATGTAGGATAAAGACATATGGTGTTGCAGTGGGCAGGGGATGCTGGCAAGTCCCCACAGAGGCTACCCTGGAGGGCACACTATGCTCTCATTTGGTGGAGGTACAGTGGGTCAGTGCGCCTGCATAGCTCTCACATCCATGCCATTGCATCCCCAGACACTGTACTTTATGTGTATTATATTAGATCATGTTATGAAAATGAATTTTTCACAGTTCCTTTTATGGCTCAGTGGTAACAACACCGACAGGTATGTATGAAGATGTGGATTCGATCCCTGGCCATGATCAGTGGGTTAAGGATCTGGTGTTGCTGTGTGCTGCGTTGTAGGTCACAGATACAGCTCAGATCTGGTGTTGCTGTGGCTGTGGTGTAGGCTGGCAGCTGCAGCTCAATTTGACCCCTATTCTGGTAACTTCCATATGACACAGGTTCAGCCCTAAAAAAAAAGAAAGAAAATGCATTTGTTTTGTTCTTATTTCCATCTCACTGGTCAAATGAAACCTTCCCAAGAATAGGCATTAGTCTGGTGGATTGGATCACCTGATATAAACAAGATTGAGTGCAAATTAAGTTCTTGGTAAATATTGATAAAAAAACGAATGAATGAATGACACTATTGAGGTTTGTGTATTGTGTGAATGTGTGTGTATGTTTGCGTCTGTGTGCTGCTTTTTGATATTTTAAATGTTGGGGGATCAGAAAGTGTGTTTGTAACGTCTCACTGACTCAAAACTCCCCACATGGTAGTCTACTGTCACATATTCTTATAAGCCTGGATGTAAACTCCATTATCACAGAGAAGTCTAAGCAAATACTATCACCTTGAGCCCATGAAACGATGGCTGGGATCAACCATTCAATATATACCCTCTTCATTATTACAAACACCCGACAAATGAAGACCCCCTAATCCTCCTGCCTCTCTTGCCCTTTTAGAATTTTTCTTTGGGATTTCTGTATCCCAAGCAGAAGTTTCAAGCCCAATGAAGCTTTTCAAATAGAAAGTGTTGGAGGAAAGAGCCTGACTCTGTCAAAATAGGTGTCTGCATGGATGGGAAAATAGGAAGATGGTCAGATTCAACTACCCTGTATGGGAAGCCAGAGATAAGAATGGTATGTTGAAGGAAATAGTGCCATTGAGGGCAAAGATCCACAGATGTAAATTCTAAATAGGCTACTCAATGAGGGGTTAGGGGTATTTATAACTGGGTGGGTGGGACTAAGAGTGAAGGCTGCCAGGTCCAGAAAGGAAGAGCCTTGCATGTGGGCTAAGAGGTAGGCAGCTCATTTCTCTGGACCTTAAAAGTTTCTGCTTTAAAAAGTGATGTGTGAAATTTGTCTTTAGAACTCTTGCTGAGAAAAACTTTCTGGAGAATGGACCAGAAAGGAAAAGCCAGATGTGGTAGGGCTGCTAACATTGGGATGGTAAACATTTTTTCCATTTCTGAATTTTTTTGTGTGTGTCTTCTCAAGTGTCTATTTTAATTAAATTAGGAGGACTGACTCTATTGTCCTTTTAGCGTTTTTCTTTGGGGTTTCTGTATCCAAAGCAGAAGTTTCAAGCCCATTGAGGCTTTTTAAATAGAAAGTGTGAATTGATGATGGAGGAAAGAACCTGAATCTATCAAAATCGGTGATTCCCTGGATGGTTGCTGTGAGAGGGCTGCCTGCTTTCTGACGCTTCTGTTCAGGCAGAAGGAAAACACAGATGTCTTCTCAAAAGAGAAGATATAAAATGTTACCTAAAATTCCTGGGCAGCTTCAAAGGAAATGCATGACTCTATTAAATTGAAATGTAAGCAAACATGACACAGAGACCCTGGGCCACACAGGAAGCCTTCTGCTACTAATATGTGGATGTTGGATGGCCTGCCTCAAGTGGCCTATAGGAAACAATAGGATCATTGTTTGGGAAAGGCCAGCAGATGCTTGTGGTTGGAGTGGGGTCATGTGGTATGGTTGTATGGTCCATTCTTTGTGTCATTGTTTGGCTTTGCCTAAGTCCACAGCATGTGGGAACCAAGGCAGAATTCAGCATCTGTCCTTGGCCAGTTGGAAATCTTATGCCAAACAGAAGCTGTGGTATTCTAAGCAGAGCTCAGACATCTTTCAGAGCATCTCTACCACCTATCTCAGGGCACCTGTTACCCTCTGTTGGTTCCACTCCAGAGATGAGGCTAGACATGGTAGATATGAGTTGCTGTGGGATTCTTGGGGTGGGTGGGGTCAGGGAAGGAGGTAGTAAGCTCACTGGGGCAGGGGAGGTCTTAGAGCCTCCACCTTGTTATTTCTTCACTTCCCTCCCATGCCATTTGCTGATGAGAAGAAATTGGGATGTCCTGCCCTTGGGCTTTGGTCAAATACCCACTTTTCCATTAGGTCTTCCTGGAGGGACAGCATTGTCTTGGTGACTTCTCAATGTGGGGGAAAGTGCAGGCTGCTCACATGGTTTCCACTGACCCCAAAAGTCGGGTGGTAGTCAGCACACTACTACCCAGCCGGCTTGAGCATCCTTGCTGCCTGTTAAACCTCCTGAGCTGCCCCTTTGGCTTGTGTGTCATGGTAGGGGGTGGGGGGCAGGTGGGGGGGAAGTGTTTTGATGGTGTTTTGTTGGAGTATTGTCTAAATTGTTTCTCTTTTGAGAAAGACAAACATCCTATGAGATCACTCAGATGTATACTCTAATAAAAGATGATACAGAAGAAGTTATTGACAAAACAGAAACAGACTCAAAGATTTCAAAACCAAATTTATGGTTACCAAAGAGGAACCGCTGGGGGAAGGAATAAATTAGGATGTTGGGATTAACATATGCACACTACTATGTATAAAATGGACTCAAGTAACAAGTATTTACTGTACAGCACAAGGAAACCTACTCAATAGTCTGTAATAACCTATAAAGGAAAATAATTTGAAAAGGAGTAGATATATTTATATGCTTAACTGAGTCTCTTTGCTGTACTCCTGAAACTAACATAACTTTGTAAGGCAACTATACTCCAATAAAGCTAAAAACCTAAAAAAAAACTTAATCATAATTTATCAGTTGCATTTGAAGGAAAACTTCTCTATATGGTAATACATTTTATGAAAAAAATGACTACTAAAAAATTGTTAGATAATTTATCTTGCCTTTAATATCCCAAACCATGTTGGGTGCTGGAGACTCTGGCAAATCTTTCAGGAATTTTATTTTTTAAGTATATCCATCTTTCAGACATAACCTTTCATTATTTGCAAATCTTGGGAAATTGAGCACATCGTGAGGGCATCTTCAGACTCTTTTTAATTTTTTGAATGTACATCAGTTTCAAAGTAAACAAGTTCAGTCAGAACTACAGGTTAAAACTCTAGTTTACTCTTCTCTTTAGTCAAATAAATCTCTTTCCCTAGTTTTTTTTTTCTTTTGTTTTGTTTGTTTCTTTTTTCTGCACTAGTTTTACAAAAGGAGATGCTAGAATTTAGCCACCTGCTAAGTTATGAAAAAATTTCCATAGGTTAAATGGGGTATCTTAGTGGAAAAAACAACTTGCCTAAGATTTTTTCCTACATATTTCTAGTATTTGTATGGTTTATTTTAAAGTTGACCCACACTACTAATTTTAAAAAAAGTCATTCTCTCTCATTCAGGATTCTTCATTGTGTTACTATAACTGGATGATCATGTAGAGTGGATAACTTCATTTTATTGTACTACTATAAATGGACCATAACTGGAGTGGATGCAGACTGTGTGCCAGCCTCCTCAACTGATTCATAATGGCTGACCTTGGGCAAGTCACACCTTTCAATGCCTCAGTTCCCATCTGTCAAATGGGGGTAATAATACTGACTACCTCACAGGGGTGTTGTGAGGCACTGTAAATCAAAATTAATACTTTAGGGTCCTTGATGGAGGATGCCTCGAGCAGAAATCCAGGCCTGCCATAGGCTTTTGTCCTCACTGAGCTGTCCCAAGGTTGGAACTACTTAGTGATCTAGGCAAATACTCTGCTCTCCACCCCTCATCAAAGCTGCTAGTTCAGATGTCGACAGTATTTTCAAGAATGTTGGAGTCTTAATAGTTTGGACTGACTTAGGATATTATGGGGGAAGGCACTTAGTATTTTCTATGTCTTGCAGCCACAAAGAGAGGCTGTGTGAGACCCAAGAGCATTGGATTAGGGAATCAGGGATACTCCTGATTGTTTCTCTGCAAGTTGAGCATTAAGGTCCTGTGCCCCATGGACTTAGAACAGACTTGGGCTGTTTTGGGAGCAAAGCACACACAGTGGGAGTGATTTATAACTTTGCTTATTGCTCCCTGAACTGATCCCAGGTCAATTGGATCACTTCACCCCTTAGTGGTATCTGTACCCAAGCCTTACCGCCCCCCATAAGAACTAGCTTGTTCAATAAGCATAACAACTTTCTCCATCCCTCACCAAAAAAGAGCCACATTAGAAAAAAAATTATTGGAGATATACTTAACATTCAGAATTTGGCATTGATGCTCCTGAAAACTTCATCTAATTCACTGTACTCAGCATCTGTCATTTCTTTCTGTGTCTACAGTTTGAAACTGACTTTGACCTTTTTTCCCTCTGGTTTGGGAAAACTTTGGACACTATTTCTATTTGCAAAGTATGGGCTCAAGAGCCTTATTCTCAATCTCAGTTTAGGGGCTCAGCCAACTCCTCTTTCCAATAGGGCTCTTTTTCCTCGCCCTCTCCTTGGCCTTGGTTGTGTAACCCATGAAAAAGTACAAGGTCCTGGCCCTTTGCTGCGGTCACATTCCGGTTCTCGGTGTTTTGTGGACTCTGCTCTTCTGATCACTGCAGTGGTGGCACCAGGCAGTTCTCTGGAGGATGGAGAGAGCACAGTCTGAAATCCTGCCAAGTAGCCAGGAGTTGATATGCCCATGGCCCACAGGCCTTCCCTCCCCTTCCCTCAGGATGAGACCAAACAGACTTGTAAGACATGTGTATTGCAATAGTGATCCTTCAGCGATCCTACACTATAGCAATTCCCTTAGAGAATCTTTACATGATTCAAAAAAACTAAAAAAAAAAATGTTTAGTAAAATCTATTTGCTGAGCTTAACTTTTTGTTTTTAATTGAAAGCTAAATAAATGGTTTCTGTCTTCTGGGACAATCCCTTTCTGGGTCCTTTGGCTAGAGAGCAAATTTTATGAAGACTTGCTTTCTGTACCCTTTAGAGTTTCTTGGTCATGGTCTTCTCCCACTCTGTTTCTTGAAGGAAGAAGCGAATGAAAACCAGGGACTCAAGGCTGTGCTGTTCCTGTGCCCTGAGCCCCCCAGGAATATGTCTTCTTTCTACTTTCCATTCTTCTCATTTTTTATGTTTTTTTTAATTTTTTTAAATTTTATGTATGCATGTTTGTGTGTGTATTTATACACTATCCAGGATTGTTTGGTTCTTGGCAGGAGTAATAGAGGAACATGTCTTTACTCCATTTTCTGGAAGCAGAGCTCACTCTATCTTATTTGTTGTTTTTGTTTGTTTGTTTGTTTTTTCTTTTCAGGGCTACACCTGTGGCACATGGAAGTTCTGAGGCTAGGGTGAATTGGAGCTGCAGCAGGCCTACACCACAGCCACAGCAATGCCAGATCAGAACCACATCTCTGACCTACCCTGTAGCTCATGGCAATGCCAGATCCTTAACCCACCGAGTGAGGCCAGGGATAGAATCCACATCCTCATGGATACTAGTCAGGTTATTAACCTGCTGAGCCCCAATGAAAATTCCCAACACTATCTTGTTTTTAATTACAAATAAGTTGGGACTCAGAGATGCTAAAGGACTTGATGAAGCTGATACATCTATTCATCCAGCACCAGAGATTGAACTCAGGGCCCCCCACCATCTGTACTTTTGGCAACTCCTATACCTGGAATGCCAGTTTAGAGCCACCTAGCTGAGTGTTTGCAGTGCTAACTGGAAGATGTTGACATTATTCTCAAAGTAACCCAGAAATACTGACAACAGTTTAGAAGAGTTGAGAATGGCGCATGACCAAGCCATATGGATGAAGTCTTTATTTGAAATGAGACTTGCTCTCTTTACCAGCTGAGGACATGGAGAGAAGACAGCTGCAAGCCAGCAGAGAGCCCCATCAGGAACGGAATGGATGTTACCCTGATCTTGGGCTTCTCAATCCCTGGAACTGAGAAATAAAAGTCTGCTCTTTAAATAAATAAGTAAATAAATTATATTTAATTCTCCTTGTAAATCCCAGACATTTTCTTTCTCCTCTATATAATCCCTTAAAAAAACTGGTTATCTTCTGAGTTGAATACCTATTTGAGGGCTTCTGCTTGTTATTCTCACTGACATTTCTTGAACCTCAAAATACACCAACTGGGAGGAAAGGGCGGCATGGTATCAGGTTATAGTCTCAGGCAGAAAGTGGGTGAAGAGAGTGTGTAGGGGGGTATTTTGACAGAAGTGCTAAAATAAAACAATGTTCGGAAAATGTGTTTATCTGGCACATCTTATTTCAGCAGCTGTAAGTACCTCTAGCAAGAGTCAGCACATGCATCCATCTCACAGAACCAGCCTCCTTGCACTTGTGGATTTGAACAGAGGTGTGTATTTGTGTACACAACATGCATCTCATACAGAGCTAGAAACACTGCATATCAGATATGCCATGATAAGCGGCAAAATCATAGATTTCATCTCCTTCTCCTTTAAATATTTTTCCAGAAGTTCTAATGAAATGCCCTTTATCTAAAAAAAAAATAAAATTGATAGTATTAGATTAAATAAATAACCCACAATTTGTTGAACACTTGCTATAGCCTGAGATGTATGGAAAGGTAGACATTCTTTATGCCTTTAAACCTCACAACCTGTCTTTTTGACCCCTGAATTCAATCCTTCCTCCTGATTTTCAGTAATCTCATTCCCTCCTCATTGGTCAGATCCTGGCTATGTGAATGCAATTCTTTTCATTTTTCTTTTCTGCATTTGAAAATGTCAGGACATATGTTCTGACCCCAAGTACCTATAAGAATAATAATAAAATCCCTCCTCTATTGCAAGACTAACTTCTCCATCTAGGCATAGGTTCCCCTTCCCATTTTTCAACATAGTTTAGTATTTCTAAACTTTTTAGATTGACCATTCTGGTGGGATCTCAGTATTTTTCACTGCCCTCCTAAGTTCAAAGAATGACCTAAGAGTCCCAGTTAAGTAACTAAGTAAAAATAATAATAATAATAATAATAATAATAATAATAATAATAATAATAAATAGCTATGCCCCAATTGCTTTGAAATCCATTTTAATTTTATTTCTCAAGCCACAGCTATGTACTGCTGGGATAGGTGTGCCTGTTGGGCCCTGAGCAAATTCTCAAACTGTAGAAGCAGACTTGGTGCCACCATTCTCATTTCCTATATCCGGAAGTTTTCCCTCGGTGCATGCAGTGCGTGGGTAGCAACTCCTGAAAACTGAGCATCACATCAGTAAGAGTGCTGCGTACTCTGAAGTTGAACATGTCCAATGCTTTGCCCAGGTAGTTTATGTGATGCTTTGTTGTTGTCAAGTGTCACTGTGTTTCCCTTCACAATTTAAATTCTCCCATGTGGCCCCGTGGCCCTGTGATACTTTGGGCGCTTGAGCACTCAGTTTAGGAATCATGGTCAAGTATCAAATCCAGACCTGCCATATCCTAGACAAACTTAGGGATGATTTACCTGCATTTGTGTGTGTGTCTGTGTGTGTGCGTATTTTCTTTTAAACATTTACAGTGATAGTATTTAGTTTGCAGGCTTATTGTACAAATGGAGTAAGATTTTATAAGCAAGATATTTTTAAAAATTTCCAGGCAGGAGTTCCCTGGTGGCCCATTGGTTAAAGATCAGATCCAGCATTGTCACCACCATGGCTTAGTCATTGCTGTGTCTTAGGTCACTGCTGCAATGTGAGTTTGGTGCCACGCCTGGAATGAATTTCTGCATGCCATGGGCACAGCCAAAAAAATGAATTTGTAGGCAAAAAGCGTGCTTTATATAAATAAAGGTAATCTTCTTAAATGTTAGCATTACACTAATTTTCCAAAACCTTTAGCCTCTTTCTCAATTCGATCTTTTCCATAAGGCCCAATATGTACTGAGGACTCCTTCCATTGCAAAAGTAGGAGACACACACATTGAGAGAATTGGTTCATATAAGAACCAAATGTCCTCCTTGCCCTTCAGTTTGAGACACCCCATCCTGCTGTAGTTCTGCAGCTGCTTGCTCACCCCTGAGGTTGAGCGATTCCCCCTACAGGAAAGGCATGGCAGCCAGATAGTCGGTGAATTTTCATTCCCTCATGCTACCTGCCTCTACTGATAAGTATAAACCAGTCTGAGTTTTTGTCAGGAGCAAATAAGCAAGCTCACACAGCATATCCCAGCGGCAAAGAGGAAGCAGCCAAAAGAACACAATTCTCATTTTGCATTATTTTCATCTCCTATGTGCCTAATGACAACACTTCATGTGCATCTCAGCTTGATCCTATTTGGGACTAAGGTTTGCCCTGGAGCAAAAGATCTTAGAAAGTCCCCCAATGTGTGCTTGTCCTGAAAAATGGAAGGAATCTATCACCTAAGTGATAAGCAGTTGGATGGAATTTGTGAGTGTAGGACAAGAATAATAGAATGTTGGCTAGTGAAATAAGGAAATCCTGGAGCCATTTCACTCTTGGTAAACATGTGATAGAAAAGAGAATTAAAAAGTTAATTCAAACTGAATTAAACATGAAAATTGAGTGGCCAAATGGAGCCTTATTTACATATTCTGCTTGTTTTAATACTCTACATTCTCAGTCAGGTGAGGGTAAAGTCTTGTCCACTCATCTTGACAATAAATTTTTGCCAGAGGAATTTTCATTGCTGTTTTCCATTGAAATCACTTCATAAATAAAAAGTATAACAGATAGGAGTGATGCTAAAATATCAGGACCCAAGAAGATATTTTCTCCTATATTCTTAGTGGAAAATGTTCTTTAAAAGGACATGACTTGACTTTAGCCCACAAACCTATTTATTTACAAAGGAAAAAAAAGACTAAGTTACAAATTAGGTCTAGAAGTATCCAGTAAGAAGACAGTGGGAGGAATAGCAATTCTGTCAGCCATGCAGAGGCCAGAATAAATTACTGTGGAGCTTTTCACAAAACAGAAAAGCAATATGGACCCAGAGGCCGAGAATTCTGGGTCTATTCACAGCTCTGTCTCAAGCTGATCCCTGAAGGTCCTCTGGCTTCTCTGCTTCCTCCTCTCTAGGGGACAGGCATCTTAGCAAAGAGAACATCATAGTGTGGCTAATAAAATTCCAGTAACTGTCCCCAGACAGGCTTGTTCTCACCCTGTCCAACTGGGGGGCCTCTGACTTTCCATCTGACTCATTCCAGGAGGCTTCAGGGATTGATCACACATCAGCTGTTGCTCTTAACTGTGATAAGAAAGCACCTTTTCTTTCCTGCTTACAGAGCCAGCATCTCTTGCTGCTGTGAAAACCACAGGGTCTGTTGGAGCCTTTCCTGCTTCCCACTCCTGGTGCTGCTGCTTCATGCAGCATGGTGTCCACAGGAGAGTCAGTGTAACTTGAGTGTCTCTCATTTCCCTTGGGACACTTTCTGAGTGATGCTCTTTCTGGCCCCAGGCTGTTACAATTCTCAGGTCTCCACCATCTTCTGTCCACAACCTTTTTACTGTTCTTATCACACTGCACTCCTTTGTGTGTGTGACTCATTCTCCAAACTTTATGGAATGAAACAGTGAATGAAAGAAGATGTGAAAGTGAGCCCCGATAAAGCCAGGAAGACTGGAAAAAGCAGTGTGATGGAAAGTGAGTTTTAACTCAGTTAGCAGTATCCTGAACCCAAGCCCCACATGGCACAACTTCCAAGCCATCAGGACAGTTTCTTTCCTGGCTGGAAAATGTCAGTATTTCCCCAGCTGAAACCTGTGTAGAAATCAACTCTTTGGCAATTGATTTGTGTAAAGGTAATAAAAGAGGAAAGATCATTTGGCTTGGTACTCAATCCTGCCAGACCTAGAGAGAGCAACAGAAGTTACACAGCCAGAAGCAGAGACAGGACTCTACTTGGGTTGGTTTTCCTCCCTGTGACTTTTTAGGATAGACTGGAACAGGATAGAATGAGACATTTTGCATTGTCTGTATCTATATCCATGTATGTTGAATGAGTTTATACGTGCGTGTGTGTTGAATGAATTAATGAATGAACGTATAGACCTC
This sequence comes from Phacochoerus africanus, assembly GCF_016906955.1. NCBI lineage: Eukaryota > Metazoa > Chordata > Mammalia > Artiodactyla > Suidae > Phacochoerus > Phacochoerus africanus. The sequence goes on from NC_062546.1 coordinate 90,739,892, forward strand.
TGAATTGAAGGGCACATACAAATGTACTTAAAGCTAAAACGTGTCACCAATTCTCCCAATTATCCTGATAGAATAATTTAATTGTTTCTTTTTCATTTTCCTTCTGTCCATCACAAAGAACCAAGACTAAAAAAGATTGCCTTCCTTTTGGATCATAAGCATCCAAATCTCTGATACTTTTCTGTGGAGAAATTTGCAAGTAGATGAAATTGGCAGAATTTGGTTTGGGTCATAGATGGAAGGTGAATCCTTCTATCCAACAGTAAACACACACACATATATATATACCACACACATATACAGCACATACACACACAACACACATGTATACCACACACACATACATAACAGCACACACACACACCATATACCCATACGCACACTTATACCACACCACACACATATACACACCACACCCACACATACATATACATATACCACACATACATAAAACATACATACATACATCAAACACGTATACCACATGCACATACATACACATACCACACATTCACTAAACACACACACCACACACACACAGAAACACATCACACATACATACAGCACACACATGCCATGTACACACACACATATACCACACACACACAACACACACAAACACAGACCACATACATACATACACCATACACATACCATACACACCACACACCTGCACACAGACCACACACACATACCACAGACCAGTTATATCTCATTAACCTGTTAACATCTGTACTTGTGACATATGGAAGCTCCCGGGCTAGGGGTTGAATCAGAGCTGCAGCTGCAGGCCTGCACCACAGCCATGGCAACACAGGATCTGAGCTGCATCTGCAACCTATACCACCTTGTGGTAACTCTGGATCCTTAACCAGCTGAGCAAGGCCAGGTATTGAACACTGTGCCATGTTCTTAACCTGTTGAGCCATGACAGAAACTCCACCACCTTCATCCTTACATCATATTTCAGCTATCCCAATGCTATCATGTACCTGGGTCTTTTCCTGCCTTCATTCTGCTAGATTTTCCTTTTTAATCATATTTCTTTCGCCTTTTTCAAAGATTGAATCAATAGCTCCAAATTCTTCCTCTTTCACATCAGGTAATATTTCAGCACTATGCCTTTTATCCCCTCTTCCAAAATTAGATAATCAATCCTATAATGCTTAATAAACTAAGGGAGAATTCTTATTAACATGACTCCATCAATTCAATACAAAATGGAATGGATTTGTTTTCCCCTGCAAGAAAAGTTTCTATTGAAGTCTCTCTTGTATTGGAAGTTTCTGGACAAAGTTATCTTATGGCCTTTCATAAATCTAAATTTAAGAATTTAGTTGAGGCCAAGATATCACTATTTTGGTTGTTCATCTTTTCTTTGTTAGACTTTCTCCTTATGATCATGTAGTATGAATAGCAATAGAAAATTGAGTGAATGGGTCTTTCAAAATTAGCTGAATGAAATGCAACAAAGTCAAATAATCCAGCTATTTTGCTAACATTTTTCAGACAACGTAAGCTAGGAGACAGCTTTCTATTTGTGCTAGAAATGGATGCAGAAATAGTTCATCTTTTAGGACAATTGGAGAATGAGGATAATGTCTTGGGACTTTCTCAGAAACATCAATAAATGGAGTATGGAGCCCTTGACCTCACTCCTATCAACATTGTATGCTTACAATAAAAACCCACAAGAGTTAGTGCCTGTTTTGGCTGAAGCAGGAAATCCAGGACTGATGATCAAAATTCTGTGAAATCTCTCTGTCCTGCATCTCCATAAAGAGAACAGGGAGCAGTCATGAGTTTTTGACAGATGATTATTGATTTAAATTCTTCCATGGTGGCTTAAATTTCTCACATGATTAGTTTTTACTAGTGTTCCTATCTCATAATAGAAGCTTTCTGGTCCTCAGTGGCTGCCATGTGTCAGACCCTATGCATATGACCTCAGGGTTCTAGGTTTAGAAAGCTTACACATGCTCCACAAGTTGAGTACAGAGACATTTATAAATAGGCCATTTTTAAGGACAAAGCAGATCATCTACAGAACTGGTGCCCTCTGTCCAGGCTTCAGGGAGATGATGGACTATAGGAATGGTGCCCTCTGACGTCACCAGGCTCTCACCTCCTTATTAGATGAGGCATCAACAGTCTGAGGTGGGACCTACAGGTGGAGAACCACAGTCCAGGACATAGTTTGGGCCAGAACCAATGTTGTTTCCATCCTCTTCTGATCCATATCCAACCTTGGCTTTATCTCCTCCCATCCATGACCTTCTCAGCTGCTGGTATTCTGTTCCAAAATCAGCCACAGCAGCAGCTCTGACTCCACGCATTTTCTTTCCTTCTCTGCCTAACATTTTTGGATGCATGTTCTATACCTTACTGCTCCCTCAGACCCTGGTTCTTTCCTTGTGCCTGTGCCTGCTACTACTGCTTTAGAACAAGTGGGACAGAGGAAGTTGACTGCATAGGATTAAGGTATCTTGGTACCCACGGAACAGTTATAGACCCAATGCTAACATCTATGTTTACTCAATCATACTATCAATACTCAGATTAGATCAATATTTATTGCAAAACTACAAAGAAGTTTTCTGATCCAAGTGTTTTGGCTATTCTGACCCAAGAGTGTTTTTAGAGAAAAACTGAGAATTGAAGGTAATATAATTCCAATTTACATGTGCATACATATATATTTTGTTTGGAACATTACTCTGACAGCCTGCAGGCTTTTTTCAAAAACAAAACAACTTTGAATTGCCGGCAAAGTGTTAATCTCTTCTTGTATAGCCACATTTTAATATATTTCACAGACTCTAAGTGTTATCATAAAACAATAGTTGAATATCCATTTTCCTATTAATATGATGTTACTACATATCCCAGAATTCTAAACCGTAAAAACCAAGAGTAATTGATTTTATAGCTTGGAGTTCCAACTCTTGTTACTTAAAAACTAAAATCTGAATTATTAAAATTTGGTGTTCCTGTTATGGCTCAGTGGGTTATGGACCTAACTAATGTCCATGAGGATGCAGATTCCATCTGTGGCCTCACTCAGTGGGTTAAGGATCCAGTGTTGTGTGAGCTGTGGTGTAGGCTGGCAGCTGCAGCTCTGATTAGACCTCTGGCCTGGGAACTTCCAAATGCCACAGGTACATCCCTAAAAAGCAAAAAAAAAAAAAAATGGAGTTCCCTTCGTGGCTCAGTGGTTAACAAATCTAACTAGCATACATGAGTACGCAGGTTCAATCCCTGACCTCGCTCAGTGGATTAAGGATCTGGTGTTGCTGTGAGCTGTGGTGTAGTTCACAGAAGAGGCTCAGATTTTGCATTGTTGTGGCATAGGCCAGCAGCTGCAGCTCAGAATTCACCCCTAGTCTGGGAATCTCCATACGCTGAAGGTGCAACCCTAAAAAGCAAAAAAAAAAAAAAAAAAAAAGCAAAAAAAATTATTAAAATTGTCCAGTCAAAACTGTGTGATAAAATAAGATGAACAAATGGGTCACAAGATTTGTTTCCAGAGCAAGGTGATTGTTTGGACATATGTGTTCTGTGGCTTCCTTGCCTCTCTTCCCAGTGAAATGATGATATGGATGTGAGGAAAACATCTAGTAGGAAGAGAATGGGAATGGGGCCATCAACACAGGAGAAGTTACAACCTGTTGACAAAGAATCACCTAGATGGAAAAAGTCTTATCTCAGCATAAGGGCCAGCGGAGCCTGTAGCAGAGGAGACATCCATCTGAGTGGGACATCACTTGTGGTGTACAAGAACAGGAGGTCAGCCTGAAAATAAGGGGATGGACAGAAAAGCTGCCCACTCAGTCCCAGCCCCTGGGCCCAATAGCTTCTCTCCCCACCAAGAAGCAAGGGAGCATTATTACCCATCAAGAACAAAACAAAACAAGTCAAACAAACAAAACCCAGGGTTATTATTTAGTATCTCCTACAAACTAGGAAAACTGGAAAATCATCAACATGCTAACATGGGAGAAAAGCAAAACTTATACAACTATAACTCCTTTTTTTTTTTTTTTAAATCTGGGAAGCCCTCCCTATGATCTCCTTCATTCAAAGACCAGATCAAATAAAACTCCTTCATGTATGATTATCCCTCCACCCTTTTGAGTATCAAAAGCAAGTTCCCCATCTTGCCAATATGCCCACACACTTGGTCCATCTTCTGTGGATGTAGAGTGTGATACCAACTTTTTTAAGGCAGAAAGCATGCCTAAAGCCATGGCATGTGGCTTCCACCTTGGGCTATATCAGAGTTCTCTCTCATGAGTAATTTTTGTTTTCATTGTCAAATAATCCACTACGATGTACGTAATCCTGGTCCTATTGCTTGAGATATAGCAACCAAGAATATAGACCATGTTCCTGCCTTGCAGAATTGACAGTCTGGTGGGGAAGTTACAAGTGAAGAACATTTGCTGAAGTGCTGCAAAGATATGATCTTCAAACTTCAAAACCATGACCTTTATGCTTTCTCATTTTAAACACTCTACTAGTCATTTTTTTTTCTTTTTATGGCTACACCTACTGCATATGGAAGTTCCTGGGCTATGGGTCCAATCTGAGGTGGATACTTATCCCACTGAGTGAGGCCAGGAATCAAACCCACTTCCTCACAGACACTGTTGGGTTTTTAACTTGCTGATTCACAAAAGGAACTCCACTATTAGTCATTTTTATCTCTGTGTTTTGTCACCTTAACCCTGTGCGTGCCTCGTAAGAATTTGGCAACCTCCCTAGCATAGCCTCCCTTTCAATTTTCCTAGTCTATTTTTTAAATTTAATTTTATTGGAGGATTTTTGATTTCCAATATTGTTTTAGTTTTAGGTGTACAACAAAGTGAATCAGTCAAACACATAAATATATCCATTCTTTTTTCCCCATATAGGTTAGTATAAATTATTGAGGAGATTTTCCTGTGCTACACATTAGGTCCTTGTTAATTATCTATTTTATACAGTAGTGTGTCAGTTTTCCTAGTTCTATTAATAGCAGTGTTTGACTATCGGTACATTTTTTGTTTAGTCTATGTTCTAACTCCAATCAAGATCAGTAAAGTCCTGACCAGCAACATCTTTATATTTCCCTTTGCCTTTTTACATCTCCTGCTATCTTGCTGGTCAATGATCTAATCTCTTCCATTCTTCCTTTATTTTCTCTACTTCCATTTGATGTGCATAAATGTACCAGCTCCAGGCTTATTCTGAATTATTGGCTCTGTTAAATACCTATAATGCTGACAATAACAATACTGACTCCTATAACTCGTTGTTCTTGTGTTAGAGAAGGCTGTTAGAGAAAGTCAAATCTCAGCAGAGTCTAAAGGGCTAATAAGGACTGGAAAGTAGACAGATAATACATTGGTGTATTTACTGTAGGAGGTGGGGTTTCCATGGTGAGAAGCCTGTACGTGTGAATCCCCAGAAGCTGATGGTATTGGAGTTCAAGGTGGGATTGAGGGATTGAGAAGAAGGAGAGTGAAAAATACTGGGGAGGAAGGGTCAGATCAGGCTGAACAGGACAGTTCTTGTTGAAGGGTCTGGCTTCAGTTTTGCAGGCGCTAGAAAGCCAAGATGTGTGTTTAGAAAGGTAATTATGTGATTGGATTGTGAACCTTAAAAAAAAAAAAAAATCATCCTGGCAGCTATGCCCTGAGAAAATCAGTTCAAATTGTTTATTTTTTCTTCTAGGTTAAGATCTGCCCAAGGATGAGAACTAGGTTTTACTCAATTCCAGATGTCTAATGAGAAGAGAAGTGCCTATAGCTGACATGCACCCCCCACGTTAATGGATAACATATTAAAACAGGAAATCTCTTCTACTTGCCACTAAACTATGTGTCAAGGTCATCATTGAAGGTCTAAGCAGTGCAGACCTCTTATCTCCAGCTAGACAGACCATTGCCTTTTTAAAAGATAACTATCATACCATGGCTTATTACCAAATCAAACAATATTTCTTGGGAGCCTTCTCTGTAACAGAGACTTTTTCAAGGGCTGAAGACACAGGGAGTGAGAGAGATGAAAGAACCATTCACACAGCACTCGTAAACAGGAGACAGTGACTAATTCTATCATTCTTTAAAGAATAATTGAGCAGCTGTTCTTATACAAAATTAACGATTTTTTTAATGCATACACTCCTTAGTGTTGTTAGACCTTGGTCCGAATGATCTTCGCCTAGCATGCCTATTCATCTAAAGACCAAGAATGCCTCTTTTCCCTGGCCCAAGCACAGCCTTTAATTAGTTAGCCTCTGGATGTGCTAATTTTGATATATTTTGAAGTAACTTGATGGATCTTGAAAAGTAACACTCTGGCTTGTTTTCATAATTAAATTTGTGGCATCTGTTTCTCCTGCAAATATTGTGCTAACCTAAAACCTAAGCAGGGAAGAGAAAATAGAGCAACTTCTGTTTAGAACCATTTTCCTTAGAATATCAATTAATAATTCACTTATTATATCAGAGTGAAGTTTGTTCCAATATATTATTAATGAATTACTGTGTTTTGTGTTGATGCGCAAAACCTGTCTCCAGCAATTACAGAATATCAGAGCCCTAGTATAAGTTATAGTGAAGGCCACATGGGGTGAAGACTCCTATAGTAATATATATTTAGATCCACGATCATGGGGAAATTTTTTATTAAGCAGTTAACTGTGTATGACAATGTGCAAGAAAAGCACAGAAGCCAGTGTCTGTGCTCTCGAGTGCTGGATCCCAAAATTTTCTGTTACTCAATAAATACTCTGAGCACCATTACAGATACTGTACTAAAGCTTCAGTAGGAATACAGATCCGTCTTTGAGTTGCCTTCAATCCGATGAAGGGAAACAATGCTTAGAACATAACAGTACTGAAGTGTGACCACTTTGCCCCCCCCCACCTTCCTAACCTTAGCCATGTAGGTGGTAATTTCCCTTGGTAGCTGGGAAAGCCTGCAGGAGACCTTATTGCCCAGCTGGATGCCTCACCTTAGCATCTCCCAGGCATGTCCTCCTCTTAGCTGTGGTTTTCCATAAAAGAGCAGTAATTACCATGTACAAGAAGTCAAGCCGTAAGACCATTCTCTATTTCTATCAACCCACCAAGTCATAGGCAGGCACAATAAGAGGCTTCTAACTATCCAGAGCCAGCAAGATAACTTGAACAAATTATATAAAACATGACTCTTGACCATCTCCCAGATGAAGGGAACAAACTTTAGCTGAAACTTCTTCACTTAGTTTACTATTGACATTTCCATGTGGCTTTATATTCTAGAGCATCTTATTAGCTTTTTGTTTTTGCACATAGGTGTACAAGTAAATGGTGTGTGGGTGAGAGAGAGAGAGAGAGAGAGAGAGAGAGAGAGAGATGAGTTTCATCACTGAGAGAAAGAGTGTAAAGAGGAATTAACTAAGAGGAGAGGATGCAAACAACCATTCTGAACAAGCTACAAGGAACAGATCTGAGGAGAAAGAGGAGCCAGCAGCAGATGAATGCAGCATTTGGAGAGAATAAAGGGAAGGGAAGAGTGTGTGTCACAGCCCCATGTGCAGAGGTTGGAGAGGGTAGGTTGTTTTCTGCTGTGTCAGGTGGTTTGAGAGAAATGACACAGGAAAATATGCCCAAAGTTTTAGTTTCAAGGGGAAGGAATAATTCCTAATGTTGGCACCTTGATGCCTCAAAGCCAAACAAACAAATTAGACTTATAGCCCTAAGAGAGACCTTCACCCTCTGGCTGTCTTCTTTCATTTTCAAGAGACAAGTCAGGATAAAAGAGACAAGTGAGGTTTGAAACACTGGCCTCAGGGAATTCAAGACAAGGCTTGCACATGTGGGAGCAGGTTGGATCTGGGCAGTCCTAGAAGAGGTTGGGTTTGTGATCATGAATAGAATTATCAAACTGAGTATTGATGAGCGACTCAGTGACTGAACAAAGGCAAATGAGGTGCAGTTGTATTTTCCAGGAATGAGTATTTCCTGAAGGATCTACCAAGGAATGTTGGCCTTGTCTTGATATTTATTAGCCTAGAAGGAGGAAAAATGTTCTCCATCCAGGAACTGATTAGCGCAGGGACAAGACAGTGTCTTCATTCTAGTCCTCATTGAATATTGGAGGGGTTTCAGACATGATGTGAGGATGGCACAGTATGAAAAAGTAAATGGGCTCAAACTTCCATATATTTAAGGGACCTAAGATTTGAAGAGGCAGGTTCTCCTTCGCTGATTTTATTTCTACTCCCCATCTGTGATTTCTGGAAGCTCCTCAATATTTCTCTTTCCCTGTGAACTGATGCAAAGATGGTTTTCACTGTGTCAGTGGAGGGAGTGGTTTCACTCCTGTGGGGACTCAGTCTGCCCTTATGTGATGGAAGAAGAGTCACAGTCAGCCTCCTTCACAACTACTGCCTCATCAATATCAGCCTTGGGGCTTCCCAAAGCCCCAGCCTTTATGCATTTATCTCTTCCTGTTCCATGTCAATTTCAACAGTAGGGGATGCCCTGGGGCTAGAAGAGACACAAGATCCAAATGAATCAATGTCCTATAAGCCAAGTGCTCTGCCTGCAAGCAAGGCAGAGCAATTATTACCCAACACGGGTGCCCTGCTGCTTCTCAAGGACAAGCAGGAGAAGTGAATCCATCACAGCCCTGCCAATTCGGATGCATTTTAAACTGCAGAGGCCTCTTTCATTTGTGCTTGGCGTCATTCTCAGCATTCTTTCAAGACTGGCAATTTGCATGAAGGGAAAGAAGAAGAAAAAGCACAGGGATGATGGCTTTGAAATTGAAATGGAGACAGGGATGAAACTGCTCTTCTTGAGGAAAGACACATTCTGTGTGAGAGTTTGGGGAGGGGAGATTTCTAGTTAACTGTAATCTTTCAGCCCAGCCTGGCACTGATAATTCAAGTGTGTATATGTGTGCGTGTGTGTGTGGCTTTTCATATTGAGAGCTAAAAATCACAAGTCCTGGAAATGGCAACCTGCAGAAAGAAGAAAATATGGTCACTAGCCTGCTGGGTGAGACTCTTGATCTGCTCCCAGACCCGTGGGATCTGGGAGACTTCCAGGGCCTACCTCAGAGAAGCCATGGTGGGTTTTCAGAATGTAGACCAAGAGGACTGGGGAGATCCCAGCAGTGCTCATGAGATCTTTGGGTTGAGCTTGAAGCAGAAAATCCTTGGGAAACCTCCCTTTTGAACAGTCAGTTAATGAAAATTAGAATTGGATAAAAGGATGGAAATAAGATATAAAGGTTATAATTGTGTGAAGCTGGAGTCATAGTCCAGAGGTGCTAAATTGAACAGAAATTAATGATCTTAATTCAGTCTGAGCTGAAGTAAGGTTAAGGCACCAAGACTCAGAGAAATTAAGAAATTAGAACCTTGAAAACTTGGACAAAATTTAAGTGCCCCAACTTACGATGCCAGAAATGAAGGTGGGCCAACTGCCACGTGATGCTCGCAGGAGTGTTTGCAGGCCATGTGCAGATTATGGAAAGGAGACAGGGTCCTATACTGCAAAATACTCTAGACTGAAAATGCTGAAACAGGCAATAACTGTCATATTTTCAAAATTTTATTGAAATATAGATGACTTACAATAACGTGTTAGTTTCAGGTATATAGCAAAGTGAATCAGCCATACATCTATATATATATTCTTTTTCAGATTCTTTTCCCATATAGGTTATCACAGAATATTGACTAGATTTCCCTGTGCTCTATAGTAGGTCCTTCTTGATTATCTATTTTATATGCAGTAGAGTATATCTGAAAATCCAAGCTTCCTAATTTATCCTTATCATTGACTATCATTTCACTATAAAATGTCTAAATTTCTCTCTCCTTTCCATTAAATAGTATGTAAAGTGAGAGAAAATAGACTTTGATAGGGATTCTGAAGATGGGAAAAATAGTATTGTTTTCTCTTTTCTAGATGGGCAGTGGGGTTTAAGTGTCTGTTGTACAGTCACCAGTCAAATTTCTAGGATGTTAAGCATCATGAACAGGATAGTGTGGTATGTATCACCAGAGCCATCTTCCATGGTAGATAGCAGGGATGAAGAACCATGGTATTTGATTTCAGTCATTAGGGTATTGGTGGTAGGGGTGGGGTTCACAAGAGCTACCTCTATTGGCAGAACAGATTAGAAAAATTTTCTGCTATGGTCTGAGGTTGCTCTGGTGGCTGCAGTAGGAATTCTGGCCTGTTAGAAAAGAGTAGCTCAGATTTCCTGTGCAGCTATGTGAAGGGAAGGACCCTCTCTGGATCTTGATTGTCTTCCCCTGACAACAGTGCCCTCCAAAGGTCGATCAGTCAATTGCAGGCACATGGGATTATTCCAAGATTGAAATTCAGGTGCTCTAAATTACGTCTTTTTAAAAAGTCGAATATTAAAAGCCATGGGGTCACACTTAGAAAATTTAGCAAAGTATAAAACAGAAAAAATTGCAATCACCATTTAGAAATAACAACTTGGTATTTAAACAAATATTTCTTTAAACCTATGTATGCTTTCCTTGTATATAAGCAGTCATACATGCTTAAATTTGTATGTACTAAGTGTTGTGGTCCGTGTGTGTGTTGGAAAAGAATTTTCAGACTCAGAGCATGGAGAACTGATCCTGAACATGTGGTTGTGTCTGTTATTACAGCCCAGGGACAAAGGAGAGGGGTGAGGTCTTATGACACACTTGCTGACCCGCTGATTGGTTAGGGAAAGAGGGGACTCACCATACACTTGCTGGCGTTTTGGGTGTATATTTCCCCTATAGGAGTGGGGTGAGGAGTAGGCCATATACTTTTCCTAGTATAGGGCAGGTGGGCCGGGTTGCTGAAGGAGGGAGGGTGCTTAAAAACTTTACAACAGTTGTCATGAGACTGGTGGGGTTAAGGTTCTGGTAATTTTTATCCCAGTCAGAATTTATCTCATTGGAGAGGCCTTGAAGTCCCACATTAAGTTGGGGTTGTGCCATTCTTTTCGCTCAGAAAGTATCTTTTGGTGAATGCTCTTTATACTTAGGGAGAAAATAAAAATTGTAGCATTTGACAAGAGCTATACTAGAAGTAAACAGGGTGCTGTAGCAGTATGTGAGAATGTCCAGCCCTGTCTGATTGAAAGTTGTTAATTTAAAAATAAATTATACATTGTAAGAATTCTAATGGATTAGTTGAAACTGTTCAGGTCAGGGATAGGAGGGAGAAGACAACTTTTGAGTGGCAAGAGTAAGTTGTACAGTGTTACAAAGCTAAACCTTTGTTGAAGCATGTTAGAGAAACTACTTGACTGAAGTATAGTGTAGGGGTTGATATGGAATGGTGAATGAATTAAGAGGGAAATCAATTTAATGGAGTGTCAGATACCCCTGTGTGGTCAAAAGTTTGTGGAATCTGTGTATAGTTAACAGAAATATTGTCTTAAAAATCCAAAACTTGATGGGAGAGTGGTTGTCAGTGAAAATGCCAAACTAAGAACCTCTAAGAACCCAGAAATGTGCTTCATAAAAAGCAACAAGAAAACTGGAAAAAATTGTCAGAATAATGTTTAAGAATTCTGAAAATTAAACAAAGTCTTGCAGCAGTCCAGGGAATGTTTATTCAAAAAAAGTGGCCAAATCAGGAATGAGAATGAAGTGTGTGGCATTTTAACTTGTAAATTTTCATTCCACAGCTCCACGGTAGCCTTAAAGATGAAGAGCCAACAATCATGGCTAAACCAGCAGAACTGCCACTGGAGGAGGCAAAATGGAATTGGTCCTCCTTCAAAGCCTCATTTTCAAGAATTCTTACTATTATTGTCCTCTCCTGCAGTTCCCCTTCTTCAAGGCTGCCTTATTCTGTCCTAACTTGGCACTCCCCCAATGGCAATAGCCTCTTACTTGGCATATTTGTTTAAAAAAGAAGTGGCAATTCTTGAACATTACAGATGCCTTAAACAGTGATGGTAGTTTGAACAAATAATTGCTACCCAAGAATCTTTAAAGGAAAAACCGGGAAATGAGATATTCCTAGGAGCTTTTAAACATCTCTACCACTTTACTGGGACTCAGAAGGCCACGTGCACATGTGGGGTAATGCATTTGCTCAGGGCTTTGCACATGGTCAAAAGGTGCCTGAGATATTCTCAGCTTGCACTTCTGCTGAACTCAAGGCTCTATACAAGCAGGAAATAAAGGTAGAATTGTCAAGTGCATGACTTAGTGTTTAAAGGGTGCCTTAAAATAGACACATACAGAGCTGATTGACAAAGACTGGGGGACTTGCTAAATCCAGGTATTTAAGGAAATTTCCACCCAATCATTAGGTGACACTAAGAGACTTAATTATACATAGACTATAAAGAATACTGACTTCACAGATTAGTTCAGGAAAGTTACTAAACAACAAAAAAATAGCACAACAATAAATAGAAATAACAAATCATGAGTAGAGGAGAGAATTTTATTTCCAAAGTTACTACTACATGTTATTTAAAATGACCTAATTCAGAAAAAAAAGGAAGATTAAAAAATAAGAAAGCACGACAAACAAAAAACCCTCATTGAATTGTACATATTATTTATATTTATTCTTTGTCTTTTTTTTTTTTTGTCTTTTCTAGGGCTGCACCTGCAGCATATAGATGTTCCCAGGCAAGGGGTTTAATTGGAGTTGTAGCCTCTGGCCTATGCCAGAGCCACAGCAATGCAGGATCCGAGCCATGTCTGTGACCGACTCCACAGCTCACGGCAATGCCAGATCCTTGACCTACTGAGGGAGGCCAGGGATCGAACCCACAACCTCATGGTTCCTAGTTGGTTTCATCAACCACTAAGCCACAATAGGAACTCCAAATTGCACATTTTAAAAGCATGACTTGTTTGGTACATGCATGGGTATAAATATACCAATGGAAACTACCTCTTAGGATGTCCAGGACATTAGAAAATTAATAGACAAAGATTCTCAATCAGCCTTTTTAAATACATTCAAAGAAATAAAATAAATTATATCAACAGAATAAAAGGAACGTATAACTGATATCTAATCAAAGTGAGCATATCAATGAAAGGGTAGGAATTATAAAAACAAATCAAATAAAATTAACTAGAGTAGAAAATTAAAATAATTGAAATGAAAAATGCACTAAAGGATATCTGTAGCAGATTCAAACAGGCTGGAAAATGATTCAGAAAAGTTGAAAATAGATCAACTGAGATTATCTAGCATGAGGAACAAGAAGAAAAAGAAAGTTGACCCAAACCTCAGAAAACTGTGGGACTATCAAGCGTACCAACATGCAAATAATGGGAATCCTAGACAGGAGAGGTGGGGCAAGGAGAAATTCAATAAATAGTGGCAGAAAACTCCAAATTTGATGAAAAGGCTAATCTGTACATCCGATAAGCTCAACACATTCTACATTGGGTAACTTCAAAGAGCGCTATGCCTAGACAATCAATAAAACAAAGGAGAATCTCTAAGCAAAAAAGAAAGAAATGGCTATTCCCATATAAGGGCTCTTCGATAAGATTACCCACTAATTTCACTTCAGAAACAGGAGGCCAAAGGTAATCAGATCATATATTCAAAGTGATAAAAGTGAAAGAATGCTAACAAAACCTTCTAGATCTATCAAAACTCTCCTTTGAAAATGATGAATAAATTCAAGCACACAATGACTTTTTTAAAAAACAGAAAATTTGCCAGCAGCAAACTTTCCTTTGAGCGATAATAAACGGTGATCTTCAGGATGAAATGAAAGAACAGTAGATAGTTCTTAAAGTGACATGAAGAACCCTCTAGCAGGGGGGAAAGTTGAGTGAGAATCAAACCTCATCCTACCAGCCCTAGCAGGGCAATTCTTACAGAGCACTATACTTCTCCCTACCATCTCCACTCTCTGGTCATCTTTGTAAGAGAGCTGAAAGAAGAAGGCAGAGCTTTGCCTTGTTTGGCCTCAGCTGGGAATATGCAGGTTGGGTGACTCAATCCTTGTGCCATCATAGGCATGTCCTCAAGTCACCACAGAATAGCCACTACTATTGCTTTTGGAGTTACAAATATATTTTAGCAAGCAGAGAAATTTGCAAGTATACAGTCCATAAATAATTAGTTGCCTGATAATAAGCCCCCCAAAAGGTAAAGAGAGATAGCTGGATAGGAGAAATGTATTTATATTCTTCTGAAATCATGGTGATATTTAAGCAAACTAGATTGCTATCAATTAAGATAATAATTGTAATCTCCAGGGAAACCACTGAGAAAATAATTAAACAATAATAAGAGAAAAAAGTAAAAGAATGGCAAAGTAATAAATATGATGCAATTTTATTTAACCCAAAATAATATAATAGTAAAAGAATATAGAAATAACAAAAACAAAAGAAAAATGGTGTAAGACATACAGTTAACAAATAGCTAGCTACGTGGCAGATGTAAATCCTCCCTTATTGGTAATTACATTAAATGTAAATACATTAATTATTCCAATTAAAAAGGAGAGTGGAAAAGGGATTAAAAAGAAAACAAAACTTGATCAAAACTAATTGTTGCCTACAAGAACCACACTCTAGATCCAAAAACAAATACATTGAAAGTAAAAGGAGTGAAAAAAGATATCCTAGGCAAACAGTAACCAAAAAAAGAGGTGGAGTGTCTATACGATATTAGGAAAAAAAAATAGACCTTAAAACAAAACTTATTTATTAGAGATGGAGAATGAAACTTATAAAACTTGTGTAATTTTTGAGGAAGATATAACCATATCAATGTGTACCTAACAAGAAAGCCCCAAAGGAAATGAAATAAAGACAGAAAGAAGTAGGTAAATAGACAACTCGGCGATGAGAGATGGAGAGTTTGATGCCCCACATTCAGTGATGATAATGTGTTAGATAATGTTAGATTTCACAAGGATGGATGAGCTCTAAACTTGCTTTCATCCTCGGGGTCTCTACTCATTTCCCAGGTCCTGCCTCAGCAGCTCTTGCACAAAGTCAGACCTTAGTGGCACTGATTTTTCTCCAGCATCCATTGGACTTTTGTCTTGACTCAAAATATTTTTGGTTCAGTCACCATAAGGTATCTTGTCTGTGCTTCTCAGCCAAGAAAATGAGCTCCCTGAATAGAAAGCTTGTTTTGGAGCATAGCTTCTAGGGTAAGTGTATGTTTTCAAAACACATTGGAAGAATGGAGTGAATATCCATTAATTTTTATTCAGTTGTCACTAAAAGGTGAGAAAGCCTGTGTTATATAAAGATTAACACAAGTTTGAAGAGATAATACTAAGAAGTTTGAAAACAATTCTGGAAATAGGCATTAACTTTTAGGGCTTTAGTGGCTGTAGTGTAGGCCTGCAGCTGCAGCTCCAATTTGACCCCTAGCCTTGTAACTTCAATAAGCCACAGGCGCAGCCCTAAAAATAAAATAATAATAATAATAATAATAAGGGATAAATAAACTGTATTCTCCAGAAATTATTGACAATAACTTTACTGCAACTTCCCTCATCTAACAGTTGGTGTTTTATTTAAATTCCTCCATATCTTTTTTTTTCAATAGCTGTGAAGTCAGAAATTAATAAATGAAAATATAGGGGAGAGGCTATTTGCCTTTTTTCTTCCCAGATGAAAATTTACAAAGCTTTGTTTTCAAAAGTAACGAGAGTTGAAAAAAACAGATGTAAGAAATCTTATAGAAAAATAGAGTGATATAAAAAATTTCTGTAATTCTCTTCATCAAAATCACTTATGAGTGTTTGTGTGTGTGTGTGTATATGTGTGTGTGTAAAACTCAGTGACAAATAGAAAGGATTTTATACCTAATTGGATTTAAGTGATAAAGGATAAGGGTTTGAAACAGCTGCACGAAGAATAGAAACATTATGTTTACTTGGGTAATAACAAAACAGGTCAACTATAGATGAATAAAATTTCCTTATCTTTTTTTTCCCCATGGTTTATTTCTCCTTTCTGTTGGTGATAAGACCTGCCATTCTTCTCCTAGACCAGTTTTTGCAGACATTTTCAGTGGAATATAGTTAGTGAAAGGAAACCAAATCAGTTTCTGTATGGGGAAGGGTTTCAATTGTATTGTAGATAGATTGGGAAGAAGGGCAGGTGAGATGGACAACACTGCATTTATCTGCCAATCATATTTAATCATTGTGGGCCAAGGGGCAGTAATTAGAGCTCTGATTTGTTTTCCATCAAAGACTACTAAGAGGGCATCCCCATTGTCCAAAGATAGATGGCATTTTGGTGTGTGTGTGTGTGTGTGCACACGTGTGCGCGCACGCACACGCATATGCGCATGCAGGAGCTCACACATGCATTCTGTTTCACACCGTGTTTTTTGTTTGTTTATTTCAGAATGTTTGAAGATACTATGCGTAAGACATAGGTTGAGTTTCTGAATGCTTGACAATTGCAGGGTTTTAATGAAAAGCAATGCAAATTATATTCATTCTTTCAATGACAATTTATTGAGCAATTTTTTCTTTCTTTTTTTTTTTAAAGCTAGTTCCTTGGTTCTACATTCTCTCTCATAATACAAGGGAAGTTTTGGCCCAAAACTGCTATATAAAACAATATATTCCATTCAGAAAACTTTATTTTTGATAAAGGATTGGTGGAAGCGGCTCTTTTGCTTCTCCATCTCATCTGTCTTCCTATCCTCTTGTTCCCTAGCAAGTAGAAAAGAACTCTGCTTGTAGTTCCTCTTAAGTGCTGAGGAAAGGGAGAGACAGGGGTAGCCTGAGGCAGAGGAAAACTAGGAAGAGAAGAAGCCCTCAGTGTATTCAAGAGCATCCAATGCTATGACATCCGGCAGCACTGAGGACTGAGGGGACTTGAGTGGTCCACCGAGAGCTTGACTTTCCTTCCAAGGATGATACCTGGGGTGTACAGAGCGTGTTGACTTCCAAAGCATATCCCTATCTCTTCCCTGCTGTCCTACTGGCTGTGAGCAAGGGGATGGGGCTGCGGAGGGGAGATCTCGGGCCCCTTGAGGCCTGTGCCTGGGACAGAACCCACAGTGGCCCCTTTCCATGCTGTGCAGCCCGAGGTCATCAAGTTAGGGTTGCAATAAGGAAAAGTCTTTTTCTGAGCCTTTGCTGCAATCTGAACACTGTGCTAGAGACTCAAGAGGCATGTCATCCTCACTCTAACCTCACGAAATGTGAGTTTCGGTCCCTGTTCTGACTGAGGAGGCTGAATGTCAGGAGGGTCAAGTAAAGTGCTCAAAGTCATGCAGCCAAAAAAACCCCAGGACTGAGACCCACACTTGGACAAGCCTGTGTATTTTGATTGTTTCATGCTGCTTTCAGTAAGCAGCCTGGGTTTCTGCTGAAAACCATCGAGTTTGCAAAACTGGGAAATATAGATGAGGATTGTAAAATTTTTGGACAAGTGGTAATTCTTCTCCGAACTATGTGAACTTTCCCAACATTAGGGGGTTTTGAAGGCATCATTATATACATATGCAAGTATTATACATGCATATAATGTATACTTAGTGTATATTTATATTATGCAAAATTAATCTGCATAACATACACCTCCCTATAATACACATATAATAAATGTAAATATACATGTACACATGCACACAGAGACATTGCTGATACCCTGACCGGCTGTCCCCTCTGGCTGACCAGGGAAAGCCTGCAGAAAAAAGTTCAGTAAGTTTGGAGGGTCAGAGCAGCAGCAGGGGGAGGTGAAGGTGTTCACTTTGGTTAAGACCTTAACTGGTGGCTCTGGGTGTCCTTTGAAGCAGGAGATAGATGAGTCCCAGGCTGAGCTGCTGGAATCTGTTCGCTGTGGGCAGACACTTCAAGATAAAGAAGAGGCAGGAACAAGGAGGAGCTGGGTCCTGCTTGGATAAAAGATAGAGAGACCACATATTTCTCATTCTTAAGGTCAGGGAGACCTCCCATTCCACACATGGGCAGAAAGTTCCTCAGGAGTCAGAGAAGGGAAGGGAGACAGGCACATCTTGTCAACTTTCCAGAGACCTTTGTGTTAGAATCCATTCTGGTTAAAAGATGCACATGCACAGGGAAAGCCCTGAGTCCGGCCAAAGCCAGACGAAGCAAGATGATTGGCCAGAGGAAGCCCAGAAGGACTGCCCCCATGCAAGTGATTTGATCCACCCCCAAGTGCATGGCACTCTCTTCCTCTCTGTCTCTGTCTCTCTCTCTCCTAGCTGCCCCTCCTGCCACCAGAGCCTTCCTGTTCTTTCTCCACACCTATTTCCTCTCCCTTCTCTCTTAATAAAGAGTTATTTGCCTCACACCTCTCAATCTCTTTGCTGAACTCTTTCTCCAAAGGGACAAGTTCTGGGGACCAAAATCATGTGATTAGGGTTCAGCATTCTGGCCCCTACTGAAACACTACTACATCAAAAGTTGTGTGTCTGTGTCTATGTGTGTTGAGGGCCATAGCAAGGAGTCGAGTAAATGCAGATTCCAGAGGCCTCCAGTAACACAGAGGATGATGCTTAAAGTTGATTTGTTAGGGAGTTTGCTTGTGGAAATGCGTTAAATTAGAAAGGTGACTACAGAAATGCAGCCACACAACTTAATATTACATGTGAATGTCTCCGAAAGTTAAATCAGCACTTTCCTTGCCTTCAGCATATATTTGAAAGGAGCTCATGCCCTTTCAGAGCAAACGCATAAATTTAAGCAATAAAGCAAAGATATCTTTCTAGGAGGACATAATATATAAAGACAAAAACATCAGCTATAAATCAATGCATATTGATTTAAATAAATAGGATCATTGCCCTCTGGTAAACCTAGCTCAGAGGCTGAGCAGAGTGGATCCTCTGCTCAGAAACCTAGTGGCTTTTTGCATTTCTTTTTTTTAGTTTTTTTTTTTTCCCACTGTACAGCAAGGGGGTCAGGTTATCCTTACATGTATACATTACAATTACATTTTTCCCCCAGCCTTTCTTCTGTTGCAACATGAGTATCTAGACAAAGTTCTCAATGCTACTCAGCAGGATCTCCTTGTAAATCTATTCTAAGTTGTGTCTGATAAGCCCAAGCTCCCGATCCCTCCCACTCCCTCCCCCTCCCATCAGGCAGCCACAAGTCTTTTCTCCAAGTCCATGATTTTCTCTTCTAAGGAGATGTTCATTTGTGCTGGATATTAGATTCCAGTTACAAGTGATAGCATATGGTGTCTCTCTTTATCTTTCTGGCTCATTTCACTCAGTATGAGATTCTCTAGTTCCATCCATGTTGCTGCAAATGGCATTATGTCATTCCTTTTTATGGCTGAGTCGTATTCCATTGTGTATATATACCATGTCTTCCGAATCCAATCATCTGTCGATGGACATTTGGGTTGTTTCCATGTCCTGGCTATTGTGAATAGTGCTGCAATGAACATGCCGGTGCATGTGTCTCTTTTAAGTAGAGTTTTGTCCGGATAGATGCCCAAGAGTGGGTTGTGGGGTCATATGGAAGTTCTATGTCTAGATTCCTAAGGTATCTCCAAACTGTTCTCCATAGTGGCTGTACCAGTTTACATTCCCACCAACAGTGCAGGAGGGTACCCTTTTCTCCACAGCCCCTCCAGCACTTGTTATTTGTGGATTTATGAATGATGGCCATTCTGACTGGTGGGAGGTGATATCTCATGGTAGTCTTGATTTGCATTTCTCTTATGATCAGCGATGTTGAGCATTTTTTCATGTGTTTGTTGGCCATCTGTATATCTTCTTTGGAGAAATGTCTATTCAGGTCTTCTGCCCATTTTTCCATTGATTGATTGGCTGTTTTGCTGCTGGGTTGTATAAGTTGTTTATATATTCTAGAGATTAAGCCCTTGTCAGTTGCATCATTTGAAACTATTTTATCCCATTCTGTAAGTTGTCCTTTTGTTTTCTTTTGGGTTTCCTTTGCTGTGCAAAAGCTTTTCAGTTCGATGAGGTCCCATGGGTTTATTTTTGCTCTAATTTCGACTGCTTTGGGGGACTGACCTGAGAAAATATTCATGATGTTGATGTCAGAGAGTGTTTTGCCTATGTTCTCTTGTAGGAGTTTGATGGTGTCCTGTCGTATATTTAAGTCTTTCAGCCATTTTGAGTGTATTTTTGTGCATGGTGTGAGGGTGTGTTCTAGTTTCATTGCTTTGCATGCAGCTGTCCAGGTTTCCCAGTAATGCTTGCTGAATAGACTTTCTTTTTCCCATTTGATGTTCTTGCCTCCCTTGTCAAAGATGAATTGACCATAGGTGTCAGGGTTTATTTCCAGATTCTCTATTCTATTCCATTGGTCTGTCTGTCTGTTTTGATACCAGTCCCACACTGTTTTGATGACTGTGGCTTTGTAGTATTTCTTGAAGTTTGGGAGAGTTATGTCTCCTGCTTGGTTTTTGTTTCTCAGGATTGCTTTGGCGATTCTGGGTCTTTTGTGGTTCCATATAAATGTTTGGATTGTTTGTTCTAGTTCTGTGAAAAAAGTCCTGGGTCATTTGATAGGGATTGCATTGAATCTGTAGATTGCTTTGGGTAGTATGGCCATTTTTAGAATATTGATTTTCCCAATCCAGGAACATGGAATAGCTTTCGATTTCTTTACATCTTCTTTGATTTCTTTGATGAAAGTTTTATAGTTCTCGGCATAGAGGTCCTTTACCTCCTTGGTCAGGTGTATTCTGAGGTATTTGATTTTGTGTGGTGCAATTTTAAAAGGTATCGTATTTTTGTATTCCTTTTCTAATATTTCATTGCTGGTATACAGAAATGCAACTGACGTCTGAATGTTAATCTTATAGCCTGCTACTTTGCTGAATTTATGAATCAGTTCAAGTAGTTTTGGGGTTGAGTCCTTAGGGTTTTGTATGTATAGTATCATGTCATCTGCATACAGTGACAGTTTGATCTCTTCTCTTCCTATATGGATGCCTTGTATTTCTTTGGTTTGTCTAATTGCTGTGGCTAGGACTTCCAAAACGATGTTGAAGAGCAGTGGTGAGAGTGGGCATCCCCGTCTTGTTCCAGATTTGAGTGAGAAGGCTTTCAGTTTTTCCCCATTGAGGATTATGTTTGCTGTGGGTTGATCATAAATGGCTTTGATTATATTCAGGAATGTTCCCTCTATCCCCACTTGGGCGAGGGTCTTGATCATGAATGGATGTTGGACTTTGTCAAATGCTTTTTCTGCATCTATTGAGATGATCATATGATTTCTGACTTTTTCTTTGTTAATGTGGTGTATGATGCTGATTGATTTGCGTATGTTGAACCATCCTTGTGAACCTGGGATGAACCCCACCTGGTCATGGTGTATAATTTTTTTGGTATGTTGTTGGATTCGGTTGGCTAAGATTTTGTTGAGAATTTTTGCATCTATATTCATCAATGATATTGGGCAATAGTTTACTTTTTTGGTGGTATCTCTGTCTGGTTTTGGAATGAGGGTGATGGTGGCATCATAGAATATCTTTGGGAGTATTCCTTCTTCTTCAACCTTTTGAAAGAGTTTAAGGAGAATGGGCACCAGTTCCTCTTTATATGTGTGATAGAATTCGCCTGTGAAGCCATCTGGTCCTGGACTTTTATTTGTAGGGAGTGATTTTATGACCTATTCAATTTCATTTCTAGTGATCAGTCTGTTCAGTTGGTCTGTTTCTTCTTGATTCAGTTTTGGCAGGCTGTAAGATTCTAGAAAATTGTCCATATCTTCCAGATTGTCAAACTTGTTGCCATATAGTTGTTCATAGTATTCTCTTATGGTTTTTTGTATTTCTGCTGTATCCGTTGTGATTTCTCCTTTTTCATTTCTAATTTTGGTTATTTGGGTTCTTTCTCTCCTCTTTTGAGTGAGTCTGGCCAGGGGTTTGTCCATTTTGTTCACCTTTTCAAAGAACCAGCTCTTGGTTTTATTAATTTTCTCTATTGTTTTTTGAGTCTCTATTTGATTGATTTCTTCTTTGATCTTTATCATTTCCTTCCTTCTGCTGACTTTAGGCCTTTTTTGTTCTTCTTTTTCTAATTCGTTTAGGTGGAGGGTTAAGTTGTCCATTTGGGATCTTTCTTCTTTTTGGAGAAAGGCCTGTATTGCTATAAATTTCCCCCTGAGTACTGCTTTTGCAGCATCCCATAGCTTTTGAGCGGTTGTGTCTTCATTATCATTTGTTTCAAGGTAGTTTTTAATTTCCTTCTTGATTTCCTCATGGACCCATTGGTTTTTTAGTAGCATGTTGTTTAGTCTCCATGCAGTAGGTTTTTTCTCTTTCCTTTTCCCATGGTTGATCTCTAATTTCATGGCATTGTGGTCAGAGAAGATACTTGGGATAATTTCTATGCTCCTAAATTTATTGAGATTAGCTTTGTGTCCCAAGATGTGGTCGATTCTTGAGACTGTTCCATGAGCATTTGAGAAGAATGTGTGCTTTTTTTGGATGTAGTGTCCTGAAGATATCAATTAAGTCTAACTTTCCTATTGTTTCCTTTAGGATCTCTGTTGCTTTATTGGTTTTCTGTCTAGAGGATCTGTCCATTGATGTGAGGGGGTATTAAGGTCTCCCACTATGATTGTATTCCCATCAATATCTCCCTTTATGTCTGTTCATATTTGTTGTATGTATCTGGGTGCTCCTGTATTTGGGGCATATATGTTGATGATAGTAACATCCTCTCCTTGGATGGATCCCTTAATCATTAAGGAGTGTCCTTCTTTGTCTTTCTTTATGTCTTTTGTTTTAAAGTCTATTTTGTCTGATATGAGCATTGCGACTCCTGCTTTTCTGTCTTGTCTACTGGCGTGAAATATTTTTCCCCACCCTTTCACTTTCAATCTATATGTATCTTTTGTCCTAAGGTGAGTTTCTTGTAGGCAGCATATTGAAGGTTTTTGCCTTTTATCCACTCAGCCACTCTGTGTCTTTTGATTGGGGCGTTCAGTCCTTTGACATTTAAGGTGATAATTGATAGATGATTATTTATTGCCATTTGAACCTCATGTTCCAGTTGATTCCATGGTTCTCCATTCTTCCTTTCTTTTTTTTTTTTTTTTTGGTTGGATGGTCTCCTGTTATTATCTTCTTGAGTGTATTTTTTTTTCATTTTTTGCAAATGCAATATTTGGTTTTGGCTTGTGGTTGCCCTGTTTTTTAAGTATGCTAACCCCTTCCCATAATTGTGTGTTTTAGCCTGATGGTCCTGTAGGTTCAAACACTTCATTACTATATTAAGATTAAGAAGAGAAACACACAAAAAAAAAACAAACAAAATGGGTTATTTTCTTCCTAACATCCCTTGCCCACATTTTATGGTTTTGATGACTCTTTTTTATTTTTTTATTTTTAATTTTATTTTGTTTGAGTCCTGTTCATGATTAAATCTGTATGCTGGCTTATTTGAGTGACTGCTCTCTGATTGTGGTTTCCTCAGTTCTAGTTCTTCCTCTTCTTCTTCTTTTTTTTTATCTTTTCTTTTTTCTTCCCTTTTCTTCCTTTCTTTTTGGTTTAGAGAAGCCCTTTCAATATTTCCTTTAACCTGGGTTTTGTGTTGCAGTATTCTTTAAGTTTTTGTTTGTTGGAAAAAAATTTTATTTCCCCTTCTATTTTAAATGATAGTCTTGCTGGATAGAGTATTCTAGGTTGCATATTTTTTCCTTTGAGCACTTTAAATATCTCTTGCCATTCCCTCCTGGCCTGTAGTGTTTCTGTAGAGAAGTCAGCTGATATTCTTATGGGGGTTCCCTTGTAGGTAACATTCTGTTTTTCTCTTGCTGCCTTTAGGGTCCCCTCTTTATCACTAACTTTTGCCATTTTTATTATGATGTGTCTTGCTGTGGGTCTATTTGGGTTCAGTTTGTTTGGGGCCCTCTCTGCTTCCTGTATCTTGAACCCAGCATCCTTTAGATTTGGGAAGTTTCCAGTGATAATTTCGTCAATTATATTTTCCATCCCCTTATCTTTTTCTACTCCTTCTGGAGTTCCTACTATGCGTAGATTGGCCCACTTTGTATTATCCCATAGGTCTCTTATATTGCTTTCCAGTTTTTTGATTTGGTTTTCTGTCTGTTGACCGGATTGAGTGATTTCCATTATTCTATCTTCCCTATCACTGATTCGTTCTTCTGCATTATTCATTCTTGTTTTTACCGCCCTTAGTTCCGTTTGCTTCTCTGCAAATGAATGTTCTAGTTTTTCTTGGCTCCTCCTTATATTTTCTAGTTCCTTGCTGAGGGTGTCTGCATTACTATTCATATCTTCTCTTAATTCCTTCAGTATTTGCACTATTTCTCTTTTGAACTCCAGGTCTGTCAGACTGCCGAGATCTGTTTCCTTGTTGACTGTTTTAGGTGAGTTCTCCTGTTGGTTTGACTGGGGGTGGTTTCTCAGCTTCTTCATCTTGCTTGTTGTTTTCTTTCTCCTGAGGGAGTTGTACTCTCCATGATCAGGCAGTGTTTGCTTGTCACTGCTGTGGAATATTTCCTGAGGGCTGGCGTTGTTGGTCAATCTTTTTTGAGGCAGTGTGGCTTTTCTGGAGTGTTGATGGGGCTAACAGTGTTTCTTTGAAGCAAAGGAGGACTTCCTGAGGGCAGACAGGACTGGGAGGTCCACACCACGATGGTAGCAGATTTCCCTTGGTCATGCAGAGCTTGCTCTGGTGTTTTTAGGGGGTTGGCGGTTGCCTTGGGGCAGCCCGACTCAGAAAAATCGTCCGGGAATAAGGCAGATCTATTCACTGCCTGGCTAGGCTTGTTCTAGGTTGTCTGGGCTGCAGGCCTTTTCTCGGGGGCTTGTGGTGTTTGGTGCTACTCTGCGGAAGTGTAGCCCCTCCAAAGGGCAAGCAGGCCTGTGCAGGGACAGCCCCTGTGGTGGTAGGCTTCAGGCAATGTTGAGGCCAGCGGTCCTGGATGGCAGGCAGCCCCAGGTTCGGCGAGAGTGTAGGGGGTGGCAGGGGTGGGGGGAGGGGATGCACTGGGAAGCACAGCTTTCAGCTAGCTAGGGGGCCTGTAAGCTTGCTGTGGTGTGGGGGGTATTCTATGGGGACCCACCCCTTCTTCCCTCCCCAGCACGGGCAGCAGACCAGGCTCTTTTCCCAGGTTCCCTCTGATGCGGCTTTCCACTTCCCTGCCCCTAGAGTATTGCTCCCTTCCTCTGGAACAGCTTTGTTTTCTATTCTCCCAGGCAGTCCTCTGCCCCGTCAAATGTTTTCTAGACCTCCCAGGCAGTTTCCACTCCGCCCCGACCCCCCATCCCGGGGACTATCCTCTGGAGCCTAGGTCTTCGGTGCCCAGCCCCCACCCAGGCGTCTCAATTTTTGGTGACTGTGCCCGTAGTTCAGATGGTCCGTTCGGTTCTTGATCAGCTTTTCCATACTCCAACTTACTGCTACACTCTTCTCTGCATCTGGAGATTCCTCCGGTTCGTTTGATCTTTACCCCGTGTAGGTGACTTTCCAGGGTGCGGGATCCCTTTCTCCTCCGCAGTTCCCTTTCGGGAGCGCCCGATCCCGCTCGGATTCACCTTCTCTCACTCTCCTCTTTTCTCCCATTCTGCCCCGTAATGTCACGAACTTCTTGCCGTTATTGGAGTTTAGGTTCCTCCTGCCAGCGATTGGTTGCTGTTCTGTGCGAGTCATTTATTCTGTAGATGTGCTTTTTTTTTGTTGTGTTTGTGGGAGAGGGCGAGCGTGTCCCCCTACTCCTCCGCCATCTTTTCCTCTCCTCGCTTTTTGCATTTCTAAGCAGAAACTCAAAGGGGCATTTCCTCCAAGACCTGTTGCCTCCTGTACTATCTTAATGGTTTCAGATTTTATCCAGCTGCTATGAATATGCCAAAGAACGCTGCACAGAGACATCAGGGATCGAGATAGAGCTTTGCTGAAAGGCATCATGTCTGTTGTAAATCAAAATGAGGTACTAATGAGAAGCTCCCCAGAGGAATTAAGGCAGTTGCTCCAGGAAGTACAAACCAGGGGTATGTCTGTGTCACTGTTCTGCTTGTCCCAAAGCCAGCACCACACCGGCTCCCAGTGTGGTCCCAGATATCGTGATAAGAGATTTACCTATATTAATTTTCAATTAAATCTTTATGCTAACGACCTGATGAGGTAGGTTATTATTATAACCCTCTTACACTGTGCACCTGGCCAGCAAAGTCAAAGAATATATTGTGACATATGACCACTTCATTCACAAACCCAAAAGTCACCCAGCTCCCGACAGGAAGGACCTGCCATGAATGAGACTGAGGTCTGGTGTTCCAGTGTGAATCCTCATTATTACCAGCTCTGGGGTCTGTCATTGACTAGCTGGATGCTCTTTAGCAAATCTGTTTTTGCATCTGGGCCACAGACACTTTAACTGAAATGTAAGGATGTCATTTTCTGGCTCAAAATTTCCCCATATGTCCTTGATTTGGGAAAAAAGATAAAACCTAGCAGCAGGGAGGCTTTGGGGTTTTGGAGCAAGAGACTTAGATTCAGACCAAGCCTCCCTCCTTTCCAGCAGTGTGGGATTAAGGCCCTCTCTAGACCCCACTCTCTGCCCTGTGAAATCGTAGCATGAAAGCCTGGTTGTCATCTGGGTTGACAGTGCACTTAACCATGGCCTCTAGATGCTAAAAGGAGATCAGTGACTGTATCAGAGTTTTGAAGGGCAAGCTCAAGTGAAGGAGCTCAGGCCTTGCAAAAAGCACATTTAGGAGCAAAGAGAAACTTCCTCCAAGGCCACCACTTGCTCCCAAGATGTACATACTATTGTGACAGCTGGACAACAAAAAGCTTTCCATCGATGCCACTGGTTCCAGAAAATGGCTGGTCACAGAGAATCTTCTGCCTCTAATATTTAGTAAAACTTCCTTTTTCAAATTGTTTCCGTATAGATTTCTTGCCCCTTGGGGCCAACCAAAAACTGCCAGATGAACCTGAAGCCCAATTACAAAGCTTCCCTGGTCCTAAAACCCTGGATTAATAGAATGCTTGACCTTCAGTGTTTCACTTCTTGACCTTATAAAATTAACTGTTTTTAGACATCTTTAAGACATAGCCAAAACAAAAGTGAGAGTAAATGGGCTTCCTCACCCCAAGTTTATGAAGCAACAGACTTTGTTAATTTTGTCTCAAGCTTGATTTTGCCTCTGACAGCAAGAAAGGCTTGACTCATAGCAGAGGAAAAAAAAAAAAAAAAGTTCACTATGTGGATGCTCTCTTTCCTATTGTCTAAATAAATAAGCCAATCTGTAGGTCAATAAACAAAGCCAAACACCACCCATTTAAGCTTTCAGCACATTGCAATTGATTAGTGTGTTACCTACCTATGTCTCTCAAAACAGCAGATACCAGATACCAGAACATTTTAACCAGTGGATAATTAGATCAATGCCTCATCTCCTTGTCTCTGGACTGGTGGTGATTACTGCCCATAGCAACGCCTCAAAGCTGTGCCAAGTACTGAACTAAGTACCTGGACCAGGTACTGAACAGGGCATTGTTTTTAATCTACCTGAGATGATGGGCCTTTTGTCAGTCACAGAAATTGACATGTTAGTCTCCAGTGTTTCCAGATCTTCTAAAGCTTTCTCAGTTGAGCAGAAAACTTACCTTTCATGCAAATTCCATTCTATAATGAATTCCACCCAGACATTCATTTTTATAGACTTTTTTATACAAACACTCTGCAAAGGTGTTTCAGATTGTGCCATATAAATCATAATGGTTGGTTGATGTTTTTTTTTCTAGACACTTTGTCTTTTCTCATACCTCTTCTATTGTTATTAAATCAAGAGAATGTTTACACATTCTGATGGAAATAACACCAAAAAGACAGGATATCTTTGTGTATGCTAAGGGCCTGGCTAAATGAATCATTAAGATCCAGCCTTGTAGACACATTCACAGTGCAGACAGATATGGAGAAGATAAAGTTTAGAATATACATATGTAGATTATGCAAATAAACCTGCACAGCTGAAATAATATCTTTGGAGTCATAAAAGGTTAAATACTATTTGTTTAATTTTATTTTTGAATTGGAGATTTCACGGGTTTTTTGGGAAACTTCTACCTATTATAAAATTTTAGAACTTCCTAGCCCGCATTTGTCAAGGGTGCACATGTTGGTAAGATAAAGAAAAGTCTGTAAATTGCACTGGCCCTTTTTTAAAATGTGGGGTCAATTAAATTTGCTCTTAAAACCTTCCAACTAATTTGTCCTTGGTGCTTTTGTTTCCCCATTAAAGCAAAGTGATCAGGAAGACTTCCTTTAGCACATAACTTGGAAATTGTGATTTTTTTAAAATTTTTATTTATTTTTTTCTTTTTAGGGCCCCACCTGCAGCATATGAAGGTTCCCAGGGTAGGGGATGAATCAGAGCTGTAACCTTCAACCACAGCAACACAGGAGCCAATCTATGTCTGCTACCAACACACGGCTCATGGCAATTCTGGATCCCCAACCCACTGAGCAATGCCAGGGATCGAACCGGTACCCTCATGGATAATAGTTGGATTCGTTTCTGCTGTACCACAAGGGAATTCCTGGAAATTGTGATTTTAAAAACCAGATGGTCCTTTTAAAAAGCCATTTAACAATTTGAGGGAAAAGCACCATGGCAGAACAGTGCACAGGAATGTACTAAGGCATGATTAAACTGGGCCAGCTAAAGAAAAAAGAAGAGGAAGATGATGGTGGGAAGGATGGGTAAGAGCCACAGGCAAGATATAGGATCTCAGGGATAAGATCAATGTATGTACTTCATTTTAAATGCCATGAAAAGCCTTCAGCGTGTATTGTAAGATTTTCACTAGGAAATGTATAGCACCCATTGGAGGATTCAGTTCAAAAGAAGTCAGTGGAGGTTTTTTTGGTTTTGTCTTTTACAGTTATGGAAAGAATCAGCTAGGACACAATAAGAGATGTTTGGGCAAGTTAAGAACCTGACATAGAGTCTATGAGTATGTAGGTTGCATCTTTGGCCCTACTCAGTGGGTTAAGGATCCGAGCGTTGCCACAAGCAGTGGTGGAAGTCATAGATTTGGCCTCAGATCCTGAATTTCTGGGGCTGTGGCAGAAGCCTGAAGTTACAGCTCCAATTTTCCCCCCAGGTTGGTAAGTTCCATCTTCAGCCTGGGAACTTCCATATGCTACACCTGCAGCCCTAAAAAAAAAAAATTAATTAAGAGAGAGATTTATGAGATTCCAGACATTAGCCCCTATGGCATCTTTTTACTAACCTGTGTCTGAAGGTAAAAATGAAGCAGTAAATGTTGTGAGAGTGAACTAGACCCAGAGACTAGGAAGAAAGTCCTCCAGCCAAAGCTCTGCACCTAAAGGAACATAGCTACCCAGGACACACAAACAAGAGGTAGCAAGGTCATACATGTCTCAACCTCTCAGTTCTCTTCTCTCTCTGGTGCCAGAAAGTATAACAGCCTCAGTGGTGCAGTTTGTTCAGGTCAGGTTCACCAGGTGATGATTATAGCAGGGATGGGTGAGAGGTGGTGGGTGGCAAGTATAGACTAACCACACATGGGTTTTATATGGGACTCATAGAAGAAAATGGCTTTGATTTTAAAAAAATTCTTGACCTAAAATGAACAATGACTTTCTGAAATATAAAATGACTTGTGGTTTTATTTGAGGCACAGTAAACTAAAGAAATGTGGGAATAGTGATGTGAAGCCAGTGGAATAAATTCTGTTATCAGGGTGTTTTTTTTATCCCAAACAGGCAGCATTATCTTTGAATGTAAGCTCATCAAAGATAGATGAAGAGAATGTTCAAGAACTGAGATACAGAGTTCCCCTTGTGGCTCAGCAGGTTGGTATTTGGACTTTATCTCTGTAAGCTTGTCAGTTGGATCCCTGGCCTCCCTCAGTGTGTTAAGGATCTGGCATTGCTGCAAGCTGCAGTGTAGGTCACAGATGCAACTCAGATCTGGTGTTGCCAAGGCTGTGGTGTAGGCCTGGAGCTACAGCTCTAATTTTGACCTCTAGTCCGGGGAACTTTCATATGCTACAGGTGTAGCCGTTAAAAAAAAAGAAAGAACCGAGATGCACAAAATCTCTAATTGTATGCTGATTGTAAAGCATACAGTCATTTTAAAACCAGACTGAATTAAATGATTTGATCAGGTCTAAGAATTGCAGATTTCTTGTCCCTCCACCCCAACACATTGAATATTTTTATCACCTCTCCAAATAATTCTGATGCAGAGTCATATTTGGGAATCACTAACATAGCATATGAACGGCATGTTTTGCCAACACGATCAGCTAGGATACATGCTGGGCTTTATTGATGCTGTATTTTTTGTAGTGCTCACTTCTTTGAGTCTTTTTTCCTTTTTGTTAATTAGAGGTAATGACATTACTTACATGGTTATTACAATGAATTAAAATTTGGAATGTAAATTAAATGGCATATACTAGTTACCTGTAAATATTAGTTACTACCATGTCTACTAGTATTAAATTATAATAAATCAAAACAATAAAGTAGACAGAAAATTAATTCTTCTGAATTTTTTGCATGGTTTTCTTTCTTTCTTTCCTTTTTTTTTTTTTTTTTTTTTGCCATACCACTGCTTGCAGAATTTCCCTAGCCATGGATCACACCTGCACCACAGCAGTAATCAGAACCATAGCAGTGACAATGCTGAATCTTTAAGCACTTGAGCCACTAGGGAATTCTTTGCCTGGTTTCTCATGATAGATCTCTGATGGAAAAAAAAGATTTGAAAAATGGAATGAAATTACTGAAAACATACTACATAGGACTGATGGTAGTCAAAAAAATACTTTCCAACAGCTTGCCCCAGGATAAAAGAATGTCAAAAATGTCATAATGTACATTTTTAATTGATGACTTAAAATTATGATAAACATGTTCAAGTCATTAGAAAATGATATTGACCTAAGGAATGAGAACAGCACTCAGGAAAATGGAATAGATCAATAAATCATATTAGGCAACTACAATTTAACTTAAGATATATGTGACTTTCAATACTTGCATCCAAAAAATCAACTACATACACACCAGAGGTGAAATTTTGATAAACAATATAATTTGAACACAAGTTTTACCAAAATTGAAATAAAATCTAATTTCTTTATTAGGTAATACATTTCTAAAAAAGAACATGTGTACAGTAAACTTCATATTATGATAAAGTTTTGATCAGATATAAAATGAAATGGGTTTATACTACCACCTCTTCTATTATAAAGTATACTGAAAATCATAGATTATGGAATAAGAGAAGAAAAATAAGTATATGAGGATTGAAAAAGAAAAATTTTCAAATTGTTATTTGTTTAAATGTGAAAAATTCAGGAAATTTTTCACATAGTCCAAGAAAATGGACTACTTGAAATACTGGAGCCAATTGGATGTCTTTTAGTCAAGATGTCATGTAATAAAGTGGGATTCTTTTAGCCTCCATTACTTGTCAAAGAATTCATTGCTCTGGAGAAATGATAACATTAGTAAGAAATATCACAGGTGGCAACGTGGGTCCTTATCAACCATATATATATAGTCTATATGTTCAGCTAGATATAAAATAGTGCAGAACTGTAAAAAGTATGCTGAAAATTACCAATCTGTTAGTAAGGGTGTTCTCTTTACATTTTTAGCTTTAGTATCTTGGTGCATCTGTTCATTCTTCTTTGTCTTGGTTTGTGTACCTTACTCACAAATTTTATGTGATATCAAAGAGGAGGAAATGAAAAAGTCCTATGATAACTTTCTCCAAATTAATTTGTTACTGAGTAATAGGAACATGCATCAGAAATAAGTGAGGGTTTTATATTTTCTTAAATATTTATTCAAGTATGTAGGAGAAAAGTTTTCATTAATTTCCCCAATGATTATCATATCTCTAAATTCATATTCATTTTTACTTGTTATCAAATCTCTGACATTCTATCATTATCTAGACTTTTATCTGCTCATTTATTCATTTCTGCCATGAAATAATTAAATCTGGAATGATTAATGAGAATATGTATTCATTTTACTGTAAATAATGCATCACCAACAATTATTAATTCACCTTTTTAGGACTTAGTTAATGTGATCTAAACTTTCTTCTTTTTTTTTACTGTTAATTTTCACTGAACTCTGTCTCATTTTAGCAATTAGTAATGTTTATTTATGAATTCTTGAATTAATTAAAAAAATCCATCTCATTAAGAGATGTTTCATTTAAAACTTTTATGTTTAATAGTTATTAATCCAAATTTGTAGTATAATGTTGTTTAATCAGATATGTGCTGCTAATAATCATAATGATAGCTTAATCCAGAAAGAAAATATATGCTTAATGCTTTTTGATCTAAGAAACACAAAGAAACATAAACATCTAAATTTAAATATATAGACACATTTTATGGCAGATTGCATAAAAGGTGATAAGTAAAAGATTTTCAAGGATAAAAATATATTACATCAGTGAGAAATAAGGAAGAAAAACACAAGCTTAAGGAGCAAGTAGAACACAATAAAATGTATGACTTTTGAAAGGCTTTTCACTTGTAAATAAGTGGTTGTAGGTGCCTAATTGTTATGGTGTTTCTACTTCACTGTATACATTTAAAAGCCATATATAACTACTTTTATTCTAAAATGTCAGTATTTCAAAACATCAACATTTACAACTACAGTATTCAAACATGAGGAAAACAATTTAAATCAGCTTAAATTTTGTAAATATATTCATATTTTTCACATTTTCTTTAAAGGTTATCATAGCAAAAACATGAACAATCACTCAACTGGGCCATTTGTCAGTTCCCTTGAAAACTGAGACTTGACTTTCCATAAAGTATTTTCCAGTCACCTTTAAGGTCAAGTCTATGACACCTGGGATAAAGGAATGGAGAACATCCATACAAGCCTAGATGGCAGGTTCCCAGGCAAAGGGAGACCTGGACCCAATTTCAGGGGAAAATACTCCAAAGGAAAAGACATTTCACCATGAGCCAGAGACTCCAGGCAGTGGATTTGGGATGCGGCAGAGGTGGGAGCTGAAGCAGATGTTGCTTTTGAAGGGAGCTCAGCCTATTGGGATCCACCCAAGCTGTGTGAAGTTCCTGGGTAGCTTCCCAGCCTCAACCAGTTCCTCCAGTTTCTAGGACTCCTTCTCATCAATGAGGAAAAAGACTCTTGCCCTGCTCTGCTGACCACTAGCTATAGCACAGCCCTTGCACCCTCTTAGGTTCCTGCAGCTCTAAGAGTGAGCCAGGAGAAGGGTACAGTCACTGCATTTCTGCCCTCACTAGCTCTTCAGAAGCCTGGTCTTAAACAGCTGGAGATGCAGGTTGCATTCCCAGCCCAGTGCAGTTGGTAAAGGACCTGGCATTGATGCAGCTGGGTATGGGTCATAGCTGTGGCTCTGATTCAGTTCCAAGAACTACCATATGCCATGGGTGTGGCCATAAAATTAAAAATCTTTAAAAGTATTTTAGACATGCTAATGAAATAGAGCAGGACCTTATGGTTTTCCCCACCATGTCTCTGCTTGCCTTTTCTCTATAGAAAAACTTCAAAGAATAAATTCAACCAAAGTGAGAAAATGCAGAAGCTAAAGAAAGCAGTCAAACAAAACCAATCAAGAGTTTAGTCACTAAGCAAAGTCAGGGACCTTTAGTTCCTCCTCAAGGTCTATAGATCATATTCAGATCCATGTCCTGTGAACTGTCTTATAGACATTGATATCCCCATCAGGTGGAAGAAGTTAGCTACTTGAGGACCAGACTGTTGACATGACGTAAACTTCCACAAGTCTGAGAAGTGGCCCTGGACCTAAAGACTGGCTGTTCTTAAACAATGAAGACCACCACACAACAAATTTCAAAGGGACCCTCAGAGCTAACTGTACTCTTGTGCAGGTAGCCCCCTCCTCTGCCTATAGAAGCTCTTGTCCACTGATTGTCAGGGGGAACCGGTCCTTTGACATGAATCTACCTTCTCCCAGGGTTGCAGGCCTCTGAAATAAAGTTACTTTCCCTTCCTACCAACACTTGTCTCCACACTATTGGCTTTCCAGTGGCACACAGCCTGACCTGAGTTCAGTAACCTAGGGGTCCAGGCACACTACGTGACATCAATTCAGTGAACGCATGCTCCATCTGATCTGACATTACACTGAGTCTTTAATTAACTTTAAATAAAGTCATCTTGGTAACAAGGAGAAGGGCTAGGAAATTATAGAAAAGATAATTTTTTCTTCCAAAGATGTTTTATTTTACATAACAAAGATCTTTAAAATAATTTAAAAACATTTCATCCTAAAATTATCTTCTCTGAATAACATAGATTTCTACTTCTTTTTCTTAAACCACTGGCCATAATTTAACCCATTTATCCTTTCACTTTCCTTTGAAGTTTTTTTTTTAATTGGCATATAGTTTGCTTTACAATATTGTGTTAGTCTCAGGTGTACAGCAAAATAATTCAGTTATACATATATCTATTCCTTTTCAGATTCTTTCCCCTTACAAGTTACTACAGAGTATTGAGCAGATTTCCCTGTGCTATACAGTAGGTCTTTGTTAGTAATCTATTTTATATAGTTTAGTATATGTTAATCCCAATCTCTTAATTTATCTCTTTAACTACTCTTGAACTTCAAACAGCCCTAATATAGCATAGATACATTTTTTTTAAGTTATCATGGCAGACAGATACACACCAAAGGTTTTCTTTCAGGACTTCATAAAGTTCAATTTAATGTTGTATCAATTCTTATTTAAATTGTTTCCAGTCCTCCACATAGTGATTATTGACACACCTATGCTCCAGGTTTTATCAATACTAATAAAACCTCACATATTTGTAAATTTATTTCTATAGACATAATTTAAACATAGTGTAGTAGGGGTAAGCTAATCCATTACCATATTTCTTCTACAGAAACCATGTGGGCAGTGCAGATGAAAAAAGGATACCTCCACTGTTGCCTGATCTCCCGGTAAACTGCTACCTGAAAAAGCCCAGCTTTCTATTTTTGTCAGACTGAGATAACTTATCTTACATGGTATTTTGTTCAGACTCTATTATATCACATAGATGCATTACAGTGTAATTTATCCATTTATATGTCTGCCTTCTCCATCAGAAAGATAAATTCTGAGAAAAAGGACAGTGCCTGACTCATTTTAATATGCTCAGATCTTGAATGATTGTAAGTGCATAGACATAGCCCGTAAAACTATAAGTGAAAAAAATGAACAGTAGCTCAGGGTTTTCTGTCTAAACAACTCCATGTATGCCCCTTCTCACTCATGTTCCTTCTGAAAAGGGAATGCTTTAACTTAGTCACCCTTTGAGGTTGGGCTATGAGAAGCAATGTCTATGTAGGTAGAAAGTTTGTCTCTGGAGTGTCAGGATTGGCCACTCTAAAATAGCTACCACTTCCTCTAAGGAGTCTCCTGAGCCCGCACACTGTGGAGAAGTCTAAGGGCATGAGGAGGATCAGGTAACTCAACAGTCTTGATTAGACAGCCAGCCCTCGGCTGGAATGAGACAGTGGCAGGGTGAGTGAGGAAGACTGGGTAAAAATGTAGAAATAGAATGAGGGAGACAGACCTGGAGAGAGAACATTCATCTGGGGATGATTCTATAGGAGAGAAAGGATGGTGCTACCGTGGAATTAAACACTTGGTTCATCTCTCTGGACTCTGTATATATTTGATGGGTTTGCCGGTGTTCTGCTCATGGGCTGTGCCTGCTTGTCATTCTGGGCATTCGTGGGGTGGTGAGTATAACTATGAGAATCACAAAATGAAACAAATTATAGTTGAGAGCTACAATAAATGAAGATTGTTCACAGATAAGATCCTTATTTTATAAAACATCAAGGGCTATTAATTCACCAACTACCTATTTCACTAATTCACTAAGTCGCCCATGTGACATCTCATTTCTCTGGAAAACAGTACCATGTAAAGGACTCTTCCTATGCATTTCTCCAGTATAAATGGCCCATAAACCACCCCTGTTTACCCACTGCATCTCTCACTCCCACTTGGCCCATTGACCTCAAGCACTGACCAGAAATAAGTGACTTCAGCAATCCTGGAGGGTACTTAAGTAGCATGAGAAATACAGTCTCAGGATGCTTGATTTTCCATAAGGTTCTAGTTAGGATTTGGTTTTCTTCCTTGAAATCTAAGTAGTATATGAATTTTACTATAATATAGTCAAGAATGATGCTCATAAAGAATTTTTTCTGTATAAGGCATATATCAGTCAACATAAATCAAATGAAAAAAGAACATGAAAAGGCAAAAAAGAGAGCAAAAGAGTGTCACCAGAGTGATAAAATTTATTTTATCAAACACCGATCATCTAAATTGTAAAGGATTCAATGAATTAGTATACAATGAGCTCTGGTAGATAGAATAGAGTAACAATAATTAAAACTATAGTTTTTAAAAAATATGTGCGCAAATCACTTTATACTTCTGCCTAAATGTAAAGAAGATTCTGTTTCCCATACACACTTTGCTACAAAGAAAATAGAATGGTATGTAGTTAAAAGGGAGACAAATGCAACAAATGCTCTTCACGGGCCAGAAGATGGAAAGAATAATGACAGTGGATCATTAATCTGGGGAAAAACAAAACAACAGAGATAACCATCGCTGATGTATTGGAGGAAGTACTGATGGAACAGAGAAGGGCATACTTTAAACTGTTAATTTGGTCCAGGAAGCTGACTTTGTGTTTTCCTTCTCTTTCTGCCTTTGCTCTTAAGAGCTGTGAGGCCACAAGCATAAGGGGCCATGAAAGAATGCTGACATCTGGGCTGATGTGAGACTCCTGCTCAAAATAAAGAGGTGAACTACATGCTGACCCATGGCCACCCTGCAGGCAAATACTACCCAGGTCCCCAAGAGGTGAGGCCCTCAGAGGCTCTGAAAAACATGGAGGAGTTTTCATAATGGATTCTCACAAAATTTTGATCATAAAGCAGTTAATAATGATATTGTTACATGTGGAAAATACTCTGAGGCATTTGGCCCACAGGAGGATTTTTATGGACAGAAAAGGTGACTTTAACAAATTAATTCTGTTAAGAAGTATTTATTGCAAGCCAAATGTGTGTCAGCCACTCTAAGAGACCTTGTGGGTAATATAGTTAAAAATCTGTAATCTTGGGGCTTACATGCTAATGAACTAATAGAGGTTGTCATGGGCCAAAATCCATTACTTAAAGAAATTATAAGTATATATGTATATGCATACATATACATGATACTTTTCAATGTTTGTCATTGCTAGTATTTTCTCTGCATTAAATTTATTTCACCAATTACTAGCACTCATTGGAGAGAAGCATTAGGGGGAGGAAATATTGTTAGAAATAAGTTTTCAGGATAAAAATTTTAACGGTACATTAAGAACATTAATTTGTATTCCTGATTATTTTCTCTCTTTTATTTATTTTATTTTTTATTGGTATTTCCCCAATAAATTTTTTTACTACTGCTAGAGCATGGTGACCCAGTTACACATACATGTATACATTCTTTTTTCTCCCATTATAATGCTCTGACATAAGTGACTAGACATAGTTCTCAGTGATACACAGCAGGATCTCATTGCTAATCCATTCTAAAATCAATAGTTTGCATCCATTATCCCAAGCTCCCAATCCATCCCATTCCCTTCCCCTCCCCCTAAGGAACCACACATCTCTTTTCCAAGTCCATGATTTTCTTTTCTGTGGAAGGGTGCCTTTGTGCTATATATTAGATTTCAGATATAAGCGATATCATATGGTATTTGTCTTTCTCTTTCTGACTTACATCACTCAGTATGAGAGCCTCTAGTTCCATCCATGTTGCTGCGAGTGGATTATTTTGTTTTTTTTTTTTTTATGGCTGAGTAGTATTCCATTGTGTATATATACCACTTCTTCCTAATCCAGTCATCTGTTGATGGACATTTGGGTTGTTTCCATGTCTTGTCTATTGTGAATAGTGCTGCAATGAACATGCAGGTGCATGTGTATTTTTTAAGGAAAGTTTTGTCTGGCTCTAGGCCCATGAGTGGGATTTCTGGATCATATAGTAGTTCTATGTATAGGTTTCTAAGATACCTCCATACTGTTCCCCACAGTGGTTGTAACAGCTTACATTCCCACAAACAGTACAGGAGGGTTCCCTTTTCTCCACACCCCCTCCAGTACTTGTTATTTGTGGCCTTACTAATGATGTCCATTCTGACTGGTGTGAGGTGGTATCTCATGGTAGTTTTGATTTTCATTTCTCTAATAATCAGGAATGTTAAACATTTTTTCATGTGCTTGTTGGCCGTCTGTATATCTTCCTTGGAGAAATGTCTATTTAGGTGTTTAGCCCATTTTTCCATTGGGTTATTAGCTTTTTTGCTGTTGGGTTGTAGAAGTTGCTTATATATTCTAGAGATTAAGATCTTGTCTGTTGCATCATTTGAAAGTATTTTCTTTCATTCTGTAAGTTGTCTTTTAGTTTTCTCTTTGGTTTCCTTTGCTGTGCAAAAGCTTGTCAGTTTGAATAGGTCCCATTAGTTTATTTTGCTTTGATTTCTGTTGCTTTGGGAGACTGACCTGAGAAAACATTTGTAAGGTTGATGTCAGAGGGAACATTCCTTAACATAATCAAAGCCATTTAGGCCAACCCATAGCAAATATAATACTTAGTAGAGAAAAATAGAAAGCCTTTCCACTAAAATCTGGAATAAGACAAGGATGCCTACTCTCACCACTGTTATTCAACATAGTATTGGAAGTCTTAGCCACAGCAATCAGACAGAAAAAGGAATAAAAGGCATCCAGATAGGAAGAGAAGAGATAAAACTGTCACGGTATGCAGATGACATGATACTATATATAGAAAACCCTAAGGACTCAACCCAAAAACTACTTGAACTGATCAACAGATTCAGCAAAGTAGCAGGATATAAGATTAACATTCAGAAATCAGTTGCATTTCTGTATACTAAAAATGAAATATTAGAAAAGGAATACAAAAATACATTACCCTTTAAAATTACACCACAAACAAATTAAATACCTGGGTACACACCTGACCAAGGAGGTGAAAGAGTTATATGCTGAGAACTATAAAACATTAATAAAGGAAATTAAAATGTAAAGAAATGGAAAGATATTCCATGCACCTGGGTTGGAAAAATTAATATTGTAAAAATAGCCCTACTACCCAAAGCCATCTATAGATTCAATGTAATCTCTATCAAATTACCCATAACATTTTTCACAGAACTAGAACGAACAATCCAAAAATTTATATGGAACCTCAAAAGACCCAGAATTGCCAAAGCAATCCTGAGAAACAAAAACCAAGCAGGAGGCATCACTCTCCCAGACTTCAGGCAATATTACAAAGCCACAGGAATCGAGACAGTGTGGTACTGATACCAAAACAGACATACAGACCAATGGAACAGAATAGAGAAAGCAGAAATAAACCCAGACACCTATGGTCAATTAATCTTTGACAAAGTGGGCAAGAACATAAAAGGGGAAAGAACAGTCTATTCAGCAAGCATTGCTGGGAAACCTGGACAGCTGCATGCAAATCAATGAAACTAGAACACACCCTCACACCACGCACAAAAATAAACTCAAATTGGCTGAAAGACTTAAATATAAGACAAGACACCATCCAACTTCTGGAAGAGGATATAGGCAAACATTTTCTTTCTTTCTTTTATTTTATTTTCCCACTGTACAGCAAGGGGATCAAGTTATCCTTACATGTATAACTTACAATTACATTTTTTCCCCACCCTTTGTTCTGTTGCAACATGAGTATCTAGACAAAGTTCTCAATGCTATTCAGCAGGATCTCCTTGTAAATCTATTCTAAGTTGTGTCTGATAATCCCAAACTCCCGATCCCTCCCACTTCCTCCCTCTCCCATCAGGCAGCCGCAAGTCTTTTCTCCAAGTCCATGGTTTTCTTTTCTAAGGAGATGTTCATTTGTGCTGGATATTACATTCCAGTTATAAGTGATATCATATGGTATTTGTCCTTGTCTTTCTGGCTCATTTCACTCAGGATGAGAGTCTCTAGTTCCATCCATGTTGCTGCAAATGGCATTATGTCGCTCTTTTTTATGGCTGAGTAGTATTCCATTGTGTATATATACCACCTCTTCCGAATCCAATCATCTGTCGATGGACATTTGGGTTGTTTCCATGTCCTGGCTATTGTGAATAGTGCTGCAATGAACATGCGGGTGCATGTGCCTCTTTTACGTAGAGGTTTGTCCGGATAGATGCCCAAGAGTGGGATTGTGGGGTCATATGGAAGTTCTATGTGTAGATTTCTAAGGTATCTCCAAACTGTTCTCCATAGTGGCTGTACCAGTTTACATTCCCACCAGCAGTGCAGGAGGGTTCCCTTTTCTCCACAGCCTCTCCAGCACTTGTTATTTGTGGATTTATTAATGATGGCCATTCTGATTGGTGTGAGGTGATATCTCATGGTAGTTTTGATTTGCATTTTTCTTATAGTCAGCGATGTTGAGCATTTTTTCATGTGTTTGTTGGCCATCTGTATATCTTCTTTGGAGAAATGTCTATTCAGGTCTTTTTCCCATTTTTCCATTGATTTATTGGCTTTTTTGCTGTTGGGTTGTATAAGTTGTTTATATATTCTAGAGATTAAGCCCTTGTCAGTTGCATCATTTGGATCTATTTTCTCCCATTCTGTAAGTTGTCTTTTTGTTTTCTTTTGGGTTTCCATTGCTATGCAAAAGCTTTTCAGTTTGATGAGGTGCCATGGGTTTATTTTTGCTCTAATTTCGACTGCTTTGGGAGACTGATCTGAGAAAATATTCATGATGCTGATGTCAGAGAGTGTTTGCCTATATTTTCCGATGTCAATCTCTTTTATTTTTTTTTGTTTGTTTGTTTTCTTTGAATTAGAAATGATCACTATTACCATATTTCAGTAAAGGAAAACCTTAATCCAGTTTGGATAAGAAGAGTCTAAGAACTACTAACATAGGAAAATTATTGAGTCCATCAGGGCTTGGTGAGCAAGAAAGGCAGTTATGAGAAATAAGTAAATGTTAGGAAGCAAAATTTGAACTTTCTAAAAATAGAGTTACCGTATGATCCTGCAATCATACTCCTGGACATATATCCATAGAAAAATATAATTTGCAAAGACATATGCACTCCGATGTTTATAACAACACTGTTTACAACAACCAAGACGTGGAGGCAACCTAAATGTTTATTGACAGATGAATGGATAAACATGTGATACATATATACAATGGAATGCTACTCAGCCATAAAAAAGAACAATATTATGCATTTTGAAGGAACATGGGTGGACCTAGAGATGATCATACTAAGTGAAGTAAGTCAGACAAAGATAAATATCATATGATACCACTTATACATGGAATCTAAAATATAAAACAAAGGAACATATTCATGAAACAGAAACAGACCCACAGACATAGGAAAGGGAAAGGAAGGAAGGGCAGAGATAAATTAGGAGGTTGGGATTAACATATACACACTACTAAATATAAAATAGATAACCAACAAAGACCTGCTGTATAGCACAGGGGATTCTACTTAATATTCTGTAATAACTTACAATGGAAAAGATTTCAAAAAAGAAAAAATATATATAAATAATATATATATACATATACATTTCTTTTTCAAAAGAAAATATATTCAAAGAATATATGTATATGTATGTATATATATATATGTATATATATATAACTGAAACACTTTATCACTTTGCTGTACACTTGAAACTAACAGAACACTGTAAATTAACTACATTTCAATTAAAAAATCTGAATTTGTAGGCAGGAACTAAGGGCTAAGGCATTCCTGGGAGGGGCTGGGGACAGTCCTCAGAATCCATGTGGGCAGTAGAGCCAGGTCATGACAGGAACACTGAGAACAAGAGGTTGAATGTATGGTGTGCAGCCCAAGTCCAAGGTTCAGAGGCTGGTATAGGAGTGGGGCTGCACTAGGAAGATCCAGGGACAGGGAGGGAACAGAGGGTTAAGACCAGAAGCTGGAGAAAGAGAGTCATTGTGTTGTTTTGAGAATGGAATTGCATAGGGTGATCACAACTTGCCACCTGTAATTATTGAAAACCTGGTATACTAGTCCGGAGATGCATCATAAGTGTAAGATATAAACTGGGTTTCCAAGATATAGTACAAAATATGTAAAATAATGTAAAATCAATACAGTTATATTTTTACATGCCAAAGGATAATATTTTAGATCTGTTGGATACACAGTCTTACTTTTTTCTTCTAAAGTGGCTCCTAGCAACTGTGAACTTGTGCACACTGTTTATATTCCTACTTGATGGGGCATAGGTTTGGACAATTAGACCCTCCATGTACCCCTGTCAGTAAACACAATTTAAATGTATCTTCATCATGTATTTTTAATGACATATCTCTATAAAAAGATGACATTTGCTATGAAGATGGTATATGTTATAAAAATCCAGGAGTTCTCATTGTGGCTCAGCAGTTAACGAACCGGACTTGCATCCATGAGGATGCGGGTTCGATCCCTGTCCTCACTCAGTGGGTTAAGGATCTGGCGTTGCCATGAGCTGTGGTATAGGTTGCAGACATAGCTCGGATCTGGCGTTGTAGTGGCTATGGCATAGGCCAGCGCTATAGCTCCGATTGGATCCCTATTCTGGGAACTTCCCCATGCTGCAGGTGTGACCCTAAAAAGACAAGATAAAAAAAAAAATCCAGTGTATGTTATGGATGGTATATGGTGGATGTGTGTATATGTGTGTGTGTGTGTGTGTGTGTGTGGTATATGGAGAAATGGAACATTTCAACAGGTAAAATAAAAATAGAGATGGAAATTCTTACACTTTATTCCAGCTCTAAGTGGATCATGTGATAGATTCTTTTGGAAGTTAAAAAAGTTATATTTCTTGTGTGGATTATACTATGTCAGCTAAACAGTCTTATATGGATGATCGAGCCAGGCTTAAAACACCCAAAAGAAAGAATCCAAACTGAGTGTTTACTTATCAGTACAGTTTAAGTCATATTTAATTTTTTATTGGGTGGAAATATAATGCTATATTCAATCTATATCATGTATGTATAAATACTAACAATATAAATAGTAAATTAACATAAAATAAAATATGATTCTTACTTCATTTAACACATATATGGAAAATCAGAGTGCTGATATCAGGAAAAATATAAATATGAGACTAATGCCCACCTGTTGGCTGATTTCTCTTATGCTGAAGAAGAAAAATAAGAAAAGATCAGAAGAAAAAAAAAACACTTTAGAGGATATGCTGTATAAGCCCTGGTTTATTAAATGGGAATAAATGCCCAATTATTTTCAATTACATAGTAATATCTCCTAAGCACATGTTTTCTTTAACTCATGCAAATTAGGATTATAGACACTCAAAGCTGAAAGGAAAATCAATACTCACCACTTCCACCCTTTAAAAGAGGGCACATCAAAGCCGAAAATTCCAATTATGGCCAGAAACACAGGGTGTAAGGACAGGGGGAAAAGACCCTAGCACCAGGCCCTGACAGGCTCTATTGCAGCCAACATAATGTCCTGAATTCACAACCATAGCACCCTTTACAGAGACAGTTTTGTTTCAAGTTTGTTTTGTTTTGAAAAGCTCTTTTTTTGGTGGGGGGACATGCCCAGGGCATGTAGAAGTTCCTGGGCTAGGGATTGAACCAACGCCACACCAGTAACCTATGTGGCTTCAGTGACAATGCCAGATCCTTAACTGCTTGGCCACCAGGGAACTCTGGTTTGGCTATAAGCTATGCTTCATTAGTCTGCTTTCCTCTTTCACATTAGCAAGATCTTTATACCTCATAAATAAAGACATTATTTCCAAATTCTTACTAACCCAGAGTCAAATGTGTGCTGTTTGAATGACCTTAATTTCCAAACTGTGTACGGTCCAAGTTAACAGGATTTTACTGAATGTCACAGCAAGGGAAACAGCTCCCAGTTTAGCAAGCCCATTCTCCACACTCTTCACGCTTTTCCTTTTTGTTGTGATTAAATGAAACATTATGAATTCCCCAACTAACTTCAATATGTTTTTATGATAAAGTATGCTATTATGTTGAAATATTTATCTTACTCATTGTAACAGTAATGATATGGGGAACACTTAATATTCTATTGCACTTTCCCTGTTGATATTCTAGATAGAGTGGAACAGATGTTCATATATCATAAACTGTATTTAAAGTGCACATGTGCAAGCATCAACTCCCTGGTGTGTTAAAAAGCAACATAGCATTTTTTAATATAAAGATACTAAGAAAGAACAAACAAATTATTTGGTGATTACGGCTTTTGCTATTGACAGGCAAAATTTTATGTTTACCTTTATTATGAAGAAGATTAAAATTATAAAATGAAGAAATTATTAAACTATTTTTGGTTTTTGTATTTATTTGAAAACATCTGTAATCATGTCTATGTACTGTTCAGAAAGAAAAAAGACTTCCAAATATTACCTTGCTGGTTGGTTTCCAAATTTTATGATCAAA
This sequence comes from Phacochoerus africanus, assembly GCF_016906955.1. Classification (NCBI taxonomy): domain Eukaryota; kingdom Metazoa; phylum Chordata; class Mammalia; order Artiodactyla; family Suidae; genus Phacochoerus; species Phacochoerus africanus. The sequence goes on from NC_062546.1 coordinate 90,784,447, forward strand.
TTTTGTAAGAAAAGAACAGGCTACTACAACCTTCGTGCTACATTTTAGCTTGGCACACACCAGAAAGAAGATCAACTTTGCAAAACACTTGCAGAATTTCCCCAGCATCCAAAAAATTGCTTAAATCCTTGATAGTTAATTATCCTTTGAACAAACCATATTATATTAATTTTAATTTTTAAATGTTACATGTTACATTTCTGTGAATTTGCTATTTAAACTTTGAATAATTTGATCTCTATTCACATGATCTCATATTACAATTTTTAGAGCATTTAATAATCAGTGCATTCTGACAAACGTACTGATGTGATGAACAGGAGATTTACTGATACAAGATTGAGTGGGACTAGTTTTATAATTAGGCCATTTTTTAAATGAATATTTTCTGCTGTAAAAAAAAAAGTGTATTTCTTTTTACAAGTCCCAGCTTCTGGGGATTCTGATGAAGCAGAGCTATGCAATGAGCGAGAGGTTCCAGATCCTTAACCCACAATTATTTGTAACAATTCATGTATTAAATGTGAAGAAAAATAAATAAATAAAATAGATTTTTTCAGGATCAGATATTATTTAATAATTGAAAAACATGTTTTTTTAACTTTGAAAAAAAAGAAGAAAAAAAAGTAGTACGCATTCATAGAGCCATGATCATAATCACTTTGATATATTAATGTAGGTTATAAGATGGTCATATCAAAAATATGTATCAAAAATCTTATTCATTAGGAGAGAAAATGATGGAAGGTAATATGAGAAAAAGAATGTATGTATATGTATGACTGGGTCACTTTGCTGTACAGCAGAAATTGGCACAACATTGTAAGTTAACTGTACTTTAATAAAAAGAAAAAACAAAATCTATTACAGGTAGAAAATACCCTATTTACTGCCTGTGTCCAGAAGATTTTTCAGACCTTAGTGGCAAGAACGGTGGGGTTTTTTGTTGTTATTGTTGTTGATGTTATCCTAAAAGCCCTAAATATTTTGAAAAGTGTCTATTTTCCTCTATTTTTTCATTGTTGGGAAGTTGTGAGCTATTTTTATGCCCTATCTTTAACATTTCCACAATGAGGCCGGCCCCAAACCTTTATCATTCTAAACTTATGATAGATTTAACTAATTCTTCAATTGTGTTTAACTTTAAAACCTGGGCTAAATATGATGAGAAAAGAAAACCAAAAGGGCATAATGCATGGCACTATCTCTAAGGTACCTGCTGAAGAACTCATGCCTGTGGCAGTTCTCCCAGGCTTTGCCATGACACAGCCAGTGTGGCAGGAAGCCTCTTCCACTCTATGGCATAATCATGGCACTAGGAAGCCACTGCACACAAGAGAGATGGGTTGCCAGAAGGTATAAGACTAAAGGCTCTTGTGTGTTTAGGAGCAGAAAGAATATCCTTTGTAATCATTTTCAAGATGAAAGAAAAGATTTGGTTTTATACTCAGATATAAAACTTCAGAAGTCCTTCCCTCTGAGAAAAGAATCACCATAAGAGGGCCACATAGGCTGCACTAATTAGGAGTTGTATAGCCTAAGGCCATCTCATTAACTGCTTTCTGCCTCTTTTTTTCCTAAGTAATAAATAAATAAATAGTGCCTACTTTCTAGAATTCTTATAATTAAATCTGGGCCAATCAATAAGCCATATTTATTATTATTAAGGGTATAACAAGATGTTGTGATCTTTACAGGCTGCAAAAGATCCTGATGCCCACGAGGACAAGCACAGAATAGGAGAACCTGACTGTCCACTGCTTTTTCATTCTGATTCTTTAAACCTCTGTTATTGCCACAGCATCTAAAATTTCATTGCTCATGGACCTCTGACTTGTAAGAAAGGCAACTGAGTGCCTGGCAAAGAGGCACAATACTCCAGATATAAAGCAACCTATTTAAACATCTACCTTTTTCTTTCCTTTATCTCTTCAGCTCTGTAATGTAAATAACCCAAGTCTTGGAAGCCTATTCCAGTTATTTAATATTTCAATTGTGTTTACTTTAGACACTTGGAAAGAAGATATTCCTCAATTTTATGTGAAAAAAATTAGCTAAAATGTCCCACTTTGGGACCTGTAGAACCTACCAGTTAGGTCTTGAGATTTCCACTTGCGGCTACTGCAAAGCATAAATTCACTGATGGGAATGCAAACACTAGCAAATATTGGGTTGAAATGGTACGTTATTAAGAAACCCTGGGAGAATTTTCTCAGTGAAAAGGAAAGCAAACCAAGGAAATTGTTGAGAACAAAAAGATGCTAATCAATGGGGTAGGAACATAGCTCTATGCTTTTGTGATACCTCAGGAAGCAGCTATGCTGGAAGCAGACCTGGGATGTACAAAAAGTGAAAGCAGGGCATAATGTTTCTGTCAGAAAGAATGTAGAAAGTGTTATTCATGGGCTCATATTTTTGGTTTTTGGTTGGCTCTACCTTGGCATGTGGAAGTTTCTGGGCCAGTGATCGAACCCACGCAACAGTAGTAACCCAAGCCACTGGAGTGGTAACACCTGATCTTTAACCTGCTGAGCTCCACAGGCTAACTCTTGAAAGTGTATAACTAAGGGCCTTTTTTTTTCTATCTGCTGAACAAAAATGTTTAATATGGCCATATAGGAGCTAATAGGTCATTATTGTGAATATTGCAATCTCACCATATCTATAAAGTCCTAGAAACTTCTTGACAGTCTCCTTGCCGCTTGACAGATGATTAATATAACCATTTGTTCATTCATGCACTAATTCATTCAAATTTTTAAAAAGTATGTGTAGCATGTTCATCACTAGGGATAAGAAAGTAAAAAAAAAAAAAATCACTGTTCTCATAGAACTTACCGATCCCAATGTAAATTCTCTCTTTTGTAAAGAATAACAAAGGAAAGAAAAAATTCAACAAACCCTTGGAAATCAGTTCTTGACACTTTTTTTTAATATATTTTTCTTGTTCACTCTACATTCTCTGTTTTTAAAAAAAGAAAGAGTTTTTTCTTACAGTTAAAGTGGGGTTAGGCATTTTTGGATAGAAGATCACAGAAGTAACATGGATCTCATCATGTATCATCGGTATAAGCCATCAGCAGCACCTGTGCCTGTTGATATTGAACTTGATCACCTGGCTAATGTAGTGCTGTCAGGTTATTCCACTGTAACATTACCTCCCACCCTCTCCCTGCATTTTTCAGACTTAACTCTTTGGAAGAAGATCTCTATATACAACCCATATTTAAAAAATAGGTAAATTTTTAAACAACTGTTTATTGAGGGTCATTTTGTTTAACTTTGAAATGGTTAGTAATTTTTCTTACTATCTGTTTTTGCTAGTATTTTTACTTTTAATTACTAACTTAATTTCATACTATGGTCAGAAAACATAAATTGGATTATTTCAGTTTCCTTAAATTGCTGAGATTTGCTTTACAATTCCTATAGGAAAATTTTGATAAATGATGTATGCAATCTTAAAAATAATGTATACTCTCTAATAGTTGGATGCAAAGTTCTGTGTATGTGAATTACACAGATTTGTTATTCTTGTTCAAATCTTCTAAGTCTTTAGCAAATTTTTATTTGTTTATCTTATCAAGGAGGCTATGTTAAGATTATTTTCAGCCTTTTATGGAAAAAAATTAAAAATAAAATAAGGTAGTATTGGATTAGAATCCAAATTTAAAAATAAATATCCATGAATTCATATTGATATAAATAAACAATTGAATAATAAACAAATAGGGGACAAGAGACAAATTTATCATGAAGAATTCCAAATAATTGATGTAGGTATCTCACGCTCAAGGAATGGGAATGTAACAAACATACACAACTGATAAACACTCCCTCAGGCAGGTGGTCAAGGTTATTACCCATAAGTCATATTTACAGTAAGTACCCTTGATAAGATGTGATGCAAATGCATTTTACTTTGGTAGTCTTCTTCCAGAACATTATAACGCCAGCCTAACCATGAGGAAAAAACAACAGCAGCATGTCAACCAAGGAGTTTTCTACAAAATACCTGATAAGCTCTGCCCACACTGTCAAGTTCATCTCAAACAAAGAAAATCTGAGAAACTGTCCTAGGCAAAAGAAGCCTATGAGATATGACAATCAAATATGATGCAGTAATATGGATGGGCTCTTAGAGTAGAAAATAAGGGGGAAAACTAAGGAAATCTGAATACAGAATGAACTTCACTTAATAATATATCAATATTTATTCCTTATTTTAATTAAGGGAAGATAATAATAAGGGAATTGGCAAATGGGGCATTTGGGAGCTTTTCACAATATCATCACAAGTTTTCTGTAAACCTAAAAATGTTCTAAAATTAAGGGGTATTTTGTTTTTGTTTTTTTAAATCTGTTTTTTAGCTGTTCTTCTTACCAGGATCCCTCTTCTGGAAACTACTTTGTCATTACCAGAAGTGGGAATGGCACTGCACATGACTTACCTTTGTCTATTCCCTCTCCCTGTGTTAATTGCAAATTTGCATTTGCACCTATGCTGCAGTCATGAGCAGGTGATCAAGAAACACTATGAGGATGTAATTGTTAGATGATTAGGATAAAGCTGCAACAGATAGGCTGACTGCTCACCTCAAAACTTTCTAATACTTTAAAAGAATAAATCTCTTAATTGTTTAAGCCACTGATGCTAGTTTTTCTGCTATTCAAAACCAAATTGAATCCTACTGGATCCAGATACCACCAATTATTTGCTGAGTGTGTTAATCAACAATATGTTAATATTTATCAGAAAGAAACACTTGACATTATGGATATCACTTAAATTTGTGCAGTTTTCTGCATAGTAGTGAAATGGTTCTGATAGTAGATAATAAATAATGAAGAACATCTCTATTGTCAAGAAAGTATATGAAATACATTAGAAAATGCATGAAACATTTATACTAAGCAAATGAATTATAATCAATAGATCTATGTCTATGGATAAGGTAATTAGTATCTTCAAATCTTAGTTTCTACATAATGTCAAATTAGGATACTTACTATTTTATGGGAGTTTTTGTGAAATAAAATGATGAAATAATATATATAAAGCAATTATAATGAGAGTCATCAAACAAATGTTTCTCTTTCTCCTCTGTTATAAACCATCTAGTAAAACTTCTCGATTTTTATCAGGCTCACTTAAGCTACTGAAAGGTGAAGAGAATGTTAACTTCTTTTTTTTTCTATGTTTAAGGTGTTTATTTTGCCCTTATCTTTAATGATCATTAGTAGAGTATATAGTTTTTTTGTTTGTTTTGTTTTGTTTTTTAGGTAAACCTATTTATTTATTTAATTTTCTAAATAATTTTTTTATTTTCCCACTGTACAGCAAGGGGGTCAGGTTATCCTTACATGTATACATTACAATTACATTTTTCCCCCAGCCTTTCTTCTCTTGCAACATGAGTATCTAGACAAAGTTCTCAATGCTATTCAGCAGGATCTCCTTGTAAATCTATTCTAAGTTGTGTCTGATAAGCCCAAGCTCCCGATCCCTCCCACTCCCTCCCCCTCCCATCAGGCAGCCACAAGTCTCTTCTCCAAGTCCATGATTTTCTTTTCTGAGGAGATGTTCATTTGTGCTGGATATTAGATTCCAGTTATAAGTGATATCATATGGTGTCTCTCTTTATCTTTCTGGCTCATTTCACTCAGTATGAGATTCTCTAGCTCCATCCATGTTGCTGCAAATGGCATTATGTCATTCTTTTTTATGGCTGAGTAGTATTCCATTGTGTATATATACCACCTCTTCCGAATCCAATCATCTGTCGATGGACATGTGGGTTGTTTCCATGTCCTGGCTATTGTGAATAGTGCTGCAATGAACATGGGGGTGCATGTGCCTCTTTTAAGTAGAGTTTTGTCCGGATAGATGCCCAAGAGTGGGATTGTGGGGTCATATGGAAGTTCTATGTGTAGATTTCTAAGGTATCTCCAAACTGTTCTCCATCATGGCTGTACCAGTTTACATACCCACCAACAGTGCAGGAGGGTTCCCTTTTCTCCACAGCCCCTCCAGCACTTGTTATTTGTGGATTTATGAATGATGGCCATTCTGACTGGTGGGAGGTGATATCTCATGGTAGTTTTGATTTGCATTTTTCTTATAACCAGCGATGTTGAGCATTTTTTCATGTGTTTGTTGGCCATCTGTATATCTTCCTTGGAGAAATGTCTATTCAGGTCTTTTTCCCATTTTTCCATTGATTGATTGGTTTTTTTGCTATTGGGTTGTATAAGTTGTTTATATATTCTAGAGATTAAGCCCTTGTCAGTTGCATCATTTGAAACTATTTTATCCCATTCTGTAAGTTGTCAGAACTAGAACAAACAATCCAAACATTTATATGGAACCACAAAAGACCCAGAATCGCCAAAGCAATCCTGAGAAACAAAAACCAAGCAGGAGGCATAACTCTCCCAGACTTCAAGAAATACTACAAAGCCACAGTCATCAAAACAGTGTGGTACTGGTATCAAAACAGACAGACAGATCAATGGAACAGAATAGAGAACCCGGAAATAAACCCTGACACCTATGGTCAATTCATCTTTGACAAGGGAGGCAAGAACATCAAATGGGAAAAAGAAAGTCTATTCAGCAAGCATTGCTGGGAAACCTGGACAGCTGCATGCAAAGCAATGAAACTAGAACACACCCTCACACCATGAACAAAAATAAACTCAAAATGGCTGAAAGACTTACATATACGACAGGACACCATCACACCCCTAGAAGAAAACATAGGCAAAACACTCTCTGACATCAACATCATGAATATTTTCTCAGGTCAGTCTCCCAAAGCAATCGAAATTAGAGCAAAAATAAACCCATGGGACCTCATCAAACTGAAAAGCAAACCAAAAAGAGAATGTTAACTTCTTTGTAGTAATAGCAGCTTTTTTGAAAATCAAACACAGCCAATTTTATTCAAATTCTCTAAAATTTATACTCAATATGTTATTTCTAAAATATTTCATCTTTAAATAATGGCTTTATTATTTCATCTTTCTTTTACAGTTTTTACACTTTCTTTACAGTTCTTCAATAGAATCCAGCATGCTGAGTTGACTATTAGGAGCCTCTAACCTACTATTATTTAATTTTTTTTATTATAGTGACTTAAAATGTTCCATCAATTTTGGCTGTACAGCAAAAATTCAGTGTATGTAAAACCCAGTTATGGATTTACATACATTCTTTTTGTCACATTATCCTTCACCATGTTCCATCACAAATGGTCAGACATAGTTTCCTGTGCTATACAGTAGGATCTCATTGCTTATCCATTCCATATTCAATTGTTTGCATCTACTAGCCCCAAACTCTTTTGATTAAGTTTCTTCTTAATATTCATGGACAACATCTAGCTTCTGAAAGAGAAGCTTTTGGTCTTTTCAGTCAGTTGCTGATGGATAGGGTAAGACTGTGTTGTTACCCACAACCACATGACCTAATTTAGAATCAATCTTAGCATCCAGTCTTGAATTTCTAATCAAATTTACAATACATCTTTCAGAAGGATATGAAAAAAGTCTCAAGTATGAAAAGATGAGCATTTTTCAATGAAGTCCTCAAGATAAGCCACCAAAAAGAAATCATCCACTAGCACTGATTCACATTCCCTCAGTTTTTTCTGAGCCCCATCAATGTCAAGATTAACACATAAGCATTCAACAAACTCTGCAATCGGATTTCCATATGTGTAAGATTCCTGTTGGATCATTTTGACCAGATCTTTTAGCACCTACCAGCATTTTCAAACATCTTTATTATGACTCCTGTGGTCAAATAGCAGAGTACATGTGAACATATCATCTGAATTGCATTCAGATAATATGGCTGGTAAAGGAAGAGATTAATAATGCCATCACATCCTTTGAGGTGACTGAAGAAAAAAAACAGAGATGGGTGAATAAGCCATGTTCATTGCTGAAGAGACTGAAGTGGAGAACTTACAGAATTATTATTTATGGTCTCTTTTAGTTGGTTAAGGTCTTCCATGGCTGCAACCTAATTCTGCATTAAGATTTCAGAAGGCAGTTTTCCCCAGAGTGATCTCAAAGCATTTCTATCTGTTGCTGGAACCAACACTCTAAAGATGTGAACATATTCTTTTTTTTTTTAATTATTGTTATTTTCCCCAACACTCTTTTTTTCCCACTGTACAGCATGGGGACCCAGATACACATACATGTATACATAATTTTTCTCCCATATTCATGCTCCCTTGTAAGTACCTGGACATATTTCTCAGTGCTACACAGCAGGATCTCATTGTTAATCCATTCCAAAAGCAATAGTTTGCATCCATTATCCCAAGCTCCCAATACATCCCACTCCCTCCCCCTCCCCCTGGGCAACCACAAGTCTATTCTCCAAGTCTGTGATTTTCTTTTCTGTGGAAAGGGGCCTTTGTGCTGTATATTAGATACCAGATATGAGTGATATCATATGGTATTTGTCTTTCTCTTTTCTGACTTATTTCACTCAGTATGAGAGTCTTTAGCTCTATCCTTGTTGCAAGAATTGCTGGGAATTCTGGACAGCTGCATATAAATCAATGAAATGAGAACACACCCTCACACCATGCAGGAAAATAAACTCAAAATGGCTGAAAGACTTAAATATAAGACAAGACACCATCAAACTCCTGAAAGAGAATATAGGCGAAACATTCTCTGGCATCAACCTTATGAATATTTTCTCAGATCGGTCTCCCAGAGCAACAGAAATAAAAGCAAAAATAAACCAATGGGACCTAATCAAACTGACAAGCTTTTGCACATCAAAGGAAACCAAAAAGAAAACAAAAAGACAACTTACAGAATGGGAGAAAATAGTTTCAAATGATGTGACTGACAAGGGCTTAATCTCTAGAATATACAAGCAACTTATAAAGATGTGAAGATATTCTGCTGCTCCAGAATAATTTCCACATGCGTACTGGAATTTTACATACCTGTAGAGTGTATCTAAATATTCCTGCCTAAAACCATGCTTGTCTGCCAGGTAATCAAACAGCATCCAACCATCTCTGGTTGGTTTCATTTGCCTAGTAGTTTCTGGATCTTCAAGCATCTTCACAATTAGTTCCATTTCTGCCAGTAGCTGTTTCAGTTGTGCAACAATAGCGATTCTTTTTTTCTCTCAAAGCATGAGAAATATCATCAGAATAAAGGTTTTTGTATACACCCATAGCAAAGTCCATCTTTCACTAAGAAGATCTAATTTCCCTTGTAAGAATTTTTTCATCATGTATCTCCTTGATGGAGAGAAACTTAAGCAGTGGAAAGGCTAGATGCCAGCCCAAAAAGTGTGCAAATTAAGTAAAGTCGTGCTCAGCCATCTTAGCTGAGCAAGAAAAAACAGTAAAAGTAACTTTTTAAACCATGTTCAACATGTCTGTTTCCTTGCTAGAAACATCTGTGCTAGTTATAAAGTATAATTAATCCACAGAACACATTTCTATAATAGATGCTGTTATACAATTTTTTTGTGTGTTAAGAAACTGGATCTTAGAAACACTTGACAACTCTGCAGTGATTTATAGTTAGTAAAATAACAAGTATGAGATTAAATGTCAAAGTTCTATCTTCAAGTCCGGTATTTAGTATTTTTTTCTATATTATACCCTAAATATCCTAGTTAGAACTCGTATTAAACTTAAGTAGCATTTTTAACTCTTACCTTCCAATTTAGATACATTTTATTTATTTTTCTTATCTGATTGCTGTGGCCAGGACTTCCAATGCTATGTTAAATATAAGCGGCAAGACTGGGCATCCTGGTCTCATTCCTGAATTCAGAGGAAAGGCTTTCAGTTTTTCACTGTTGAATATGACCTTAGCTTTGGGTTTGCTGCAAGTAGTCTTGATTATGTTGAGATATGTTCCCTCTAAACCCTCTTTGATGAGAATTTTTATCATGAATGGATTTTAAATTTCATCAAACGCTTTTTCTGTGTCTATTGAGATGATCCTTTTGTTAATATGATGTATCACACTGACCAATTTGTGAATATTGAACCATATGTGCATTCCTGGAATAAATCCCACTTGATCATGGTATATGATCCTGTTTATGTGTTGTTGAATTCAGTTTGCTAATATTTTGTTAATAATTTTTGCATCTATATTTATCATAGATATGGACCTATAATTTTCTTTTTTTCCTCTTTTTTTTTTGTAATGTATTTTGGTTTTGTTATCCATGTAATAATGGTGGACTCACAGAATGAGGTTGACAGTGTTCCCCCCGTCCTAAATTCTTTTAGAGTAGTTTGAGAAGGATAAGTATTGGCTCTTCTTTATATGTTTGGGAGAATTCTCTTTGAAGAAGTCCAGTCCTCGATTTTTATTTTGCTAGGAGTTTTTTTCTTACAAATTCAATTTTATTACCATTGATCAATCTGTTCAGATTGTCTACTCCTTCTGAAGCTGTATGTTTACAGAAATTTGTCCATTTTTAACCACCAAATTTATACTTGTGACACTTTTGTGGCCATTTTTGGACATGCGCAGATCCTCAAAATTTTGGTTTTCATCCTACACGTACCATCCCAGCTGAGATCAAACAGGGCAATGCTGTCTTCCTGCTTCAGCTCTTATCTGTAAACAACTTTCCTTTTTTAAATCTACTTAGTGCCAGGTTCCCCCCCCCCAATTTTTATGCTTTTTTTTGTGATTTCTCTGTTTAAAATGACCTACCAAAAATAGTACTTAAGTGCTCTCTTGTGTTCCTAAGTACAAAAAGGTTATGATATGCTTTCAAGCAGAAACACATTTTTTTTTAAAAGTACATATTGACAGGTTGATGAACATATGCCTGGAGGCTGGCAGGAAGCCAACCCTGTATTTCTCCTAGGGGTAGTAGTTCAGTATTGGTGAATTCAATGTTTGTGGCAAGATGATAGGACAGACTACTGTGAATAATAAGAAAAGTTTTCTTCTTCACTTGAATGACACAAGCACCTCACACTTTATGTAAAACACTGAACCCTATCAAGATATTCCTATCCTATAGATCTGAAAACAGTACCATTTTTCTAATAGTTATTTAAACCATAACTATACTACTCTTTTTTGATTTTTCAACATTTTCTGCTTTTCACACCCAATTTGGTACCTAATCCTGTTGGTTCTATCTGCCCAATTTGTATAGACTATGTCCATTCCTCACCAACCTCATGACTACAATCTCTAAATCAAACCCCTGCATTTCCTTCTCTTAACTCCAGGTAAAACAATTCCACCTAAATCAAGTTCTGAAGTTAATGAAATAAATGTGTTAATGCTCCTACCTAAATCCTTTTTATATTCCCATACTTTTGAATTAATTCCAAAGTCTCTGAAATGGTTTGTATTTATGTAATGCTTTTGTTCCTCACCCCCTGTCCAGCTACTTTAATGCCACTTTCTTTCCTGTTGCCCTCACTTCCCCCACAACAGCCTTGTTAAGATACTGTTACCTCTACTGGGAAGTTCTCACCTAGTGCTCTCTGGGTGGCTAGTACTTTTCCAGTTGTGATCATGTCGCACTCTGTAGATAGCTCAGGCTGTGCTATTGATAGACTGCATTAAAGATATCCAGTCTGTACCTATCTCTCCCACTGGAGTGCAAATCCTCATGGACAACATCCCAATTCTCCCTGATTACTCAGCTCCTACCTTAGAGTCTGGCCAGTGATGGCCTCTCACTAAATGTCTACTGAGGAATACTGCCAAAACACTCAACACAAGTATGGTAAAAATTTCAAAAGTGTATTAAATAACCTGCTTTGGGGGAAAAGGAACCATAAGGGGAGCTGATTTTTTTCTTTTTCAAAGCATGATATTCACTCCCAGACATGCTTCTTGCTTGTTGGTCTTCTAAGCAGATTGCAACCTCTCTGTCTTATTCATCAGTACCAAGACAGGTATGGCAAAAAGTCTATAGCATCAATACTTCCCCCAAGGAAATGTTAAGAGAAGTCAGGTGAGACTGAAAGAAAGACATGAAGACTCTACTGACTAGCAGAACCATCTATGGCAACCAGAGTTTGACCAGACCTGTACTTGAGAGGGTGTCTTTGAAAATCTGAGAAAGTGACAGATGTAAAGGGCTGAACTAAAATTCACCTCCTGGAGTTCCCATTGTGGCATAGCAGAAACAAACCCGACTGGGATCCTGCATTGTCGTGAGCTGTGGTGTAGGTCTTAGACACAGCTTGGATCTGGCGTGGCTGTGGCTGTGGCTGTGGTGTAGGCCAGTGGCTACAGCTCTGATTAGACCCCTAGCCTGGGAACCTCCATATGCCACAGGTGGGGCCATAAAAAGACAAAAGGCAAAAAAATAAAAAATAATTTAAAAAAATTCAGCTCCTAAGAAATTAATATCCTCCCTTTGTATAATAACATCCTAGTTTAAAAAATATTTCCTTGGAATCCCTTAAGTTGGTTTTCCAAGCACAGTGGCTAAATCCTCTAAGTTATATAAAATAGTCCCTCTGTGTGATGGCTCATTTGAGAAATTGTATTCACGTGCTCAAGTAGCTCCCATGACCCCACTCAAAAAGCTAGGCATGGTATTTCTAAATTCACTCCTTTTTCTTTATTAAAGAAAATACATTTCAGTGCAAGTAAATGGCAGTGATGCAATTAGAAAACCTCTCACATTGAAAAAAAAAATGTATCCCCAAGCTTTGGTACTTAAATAATATTGGTAACAAATTATTTATGATGCAACTCACAATAAATCACCACACACAAGTCTGGGTAGAAAATGCACTGAAGACTGAGCAACTATGCAGAGAGCCGCCCATCCAATCTTTTTCTCTTAAACACACACACACATACATGCACTCACATATATGCAGACATTCACACACATACACACACTTATTTGATTAACTCTTTTGTACAAGGGCATCATATCAAAACACACTCAGTATAGAGACCATCTTATGGAGATAAAAAAGTAAAAAAATAAACAAAAGTGCTGATAGACATAGGTAGATAGGTAAATAAATATGACATAGTTTTAGTGATAGTTGAAGGGCTTAAGCATTTATTTGCAAACATATCATCTATTCCATTATTCTGTTCATTCATAAAACACAGAAATGATTAGACAGAATGTATAAAAATATCATTTTAAAAGGCAAGGTAAGTTAACTTCATGTTGGAAATCACCCCCTCATCTTTTCTGCTGGTTTCTGCAACTCAACTCACCATGAATTTTAGTCCTCTCTGTCCTGATTTATTTATTTATTTATTTACATTTTATGGCCACACCCATGACATATGGAAGTTCCCAGGCCAGGGATTGAATCCAAGATACATCTGCAACCTACACCACAGTAACAGCAATGCCAGATCCTTAACCTGCTGTGCCTGGCAAGGGATTGAACTTGCCCCTCCACAGCTACCTGACCCTCTGCAGTAGGATTCTTAACTCTCTGTGCTACAGTAGGAACTCCTCTTTGTGATCCTTTAAATCAAATTCCCCAGGAGTTTTTTTTGTCCCCACTTATGGCATGGAGAAGTTCCAAGGGCCAAGAATCTAACCCCAGCCATGCAGCCACAGCAGAGACCTGAGCCACTGCAGTGATAATGATGGCTCCTTAGCCCCTAGGCCACCGGGGAACTCCTCCAGTGAATTTTTTCACTCCAGTTGAGCAAAGCACATATTACAGAGCTATCTTCTTATCATGTACACAGTCATCACAACCATTAGCCCAGCACCTTTCTCTTCCAAGTTGTCCACCAGCCCTGATTTCCTCTGGATTTGTCAGGGGGTAGGGCAGGGAGAGGCTAGATGAGGAGGCAGCATACGGATGCCCAGGGGAGGCACCACTAGCTGTGTCCACATGGCCAAGTGGCCAGTAAAATTTGCCAGAGTAAGATATACTGCCCATGGAAGTTTCAAACAGCCACAATGTCTGGACCCCAACACCCTCTACATTAATCTTCTCCATGTGTGCTGTAGTTTTGGAACAGCTGTGAATGGAAAAAAAAATTATATATGTTAATAATGTGTATATGAAGATTTACATGCCTTGGTTTCCTAAAATTATGTTGTTTTTATATTGTGATATTTATGATATTTAACAGCTTTTAAAATTTGTGAATGTTGGTTTTTTAATTCTAATTTGATATACTCATGAAGTGTATATATATTTATATAAATAAATGTGTATATATATTTTTAATTAATTTTTATGGCCCCACCTGCAGCATATGAAAGTTACCATAGTCAAATTTGAGCTGAAGCTACAGCCTACACCACAACTAGAATAATGCCAGATCTGAGCTACCTCTGTGACCTACACTGCAGCTTGCACCAACACCAGATCCTTAACCCACTGAGGGAGGCCAGGTATCCAACCCACATCCTCCTGGACATTATGTCAGCTCCTTAACCTGCTGAGCCACACAGAAACTCCTGTATATTCTTTTAAGAGCTACTTCCTCCTCAGAAAATTAAACCTCTGGCTTCAGAAAGCCTTGGTCCACCACTGGCTCCCAAGTGTGTTTGGGTCCCCTAAAGTATTCAGCACCCACTATGACCTAGCTAGGTGAGTGCACTGCTCCCTCTTGGGCATAGACCATATGAAGAAAAGCTCCTCTGGACCCTGCAGAGTTCCTTTGCCTGCCTTCTTGCTCCATCTGCTTTCTATCTCCTATTTTGGCTAAGCTGAGTGTAGGTTGTGGTCACCTTTCTCCTGTTAGGTCAGAATCACTGCCCCTCTGTTCCTGGTGTTCAATTTGGGCCTCTGTGAACAATGTGGGTGTCCTTTGGAACTGGTTGGAAATGTGAAATCTCAAACCCTACTGGGTAATAATCTGCATTCTGAAAACAACCCAGGTTTGGCAGGTACACCATTTGAGCTTAAAAGTGCTGCTCCTGATAATGTGCACTCAACCATTTGATATATGCCAACACTTGCCCCATGTCAGTAAATATTCAAACTATTTCATATCTTTAATTCTCAGTTTTATAGTAGATCATGTGAAATATTTGTTTATATTCTAGTTACTTGGTGAATAAAATTAGTAATAATTGTTAAAATGTATTGAACACTTACTATTGGGTTGAAGCCTATGGGATTTCCATTTCTAAAAATCTGTTGTGGTAAAATACACACAACATAAAATGCACCATCTTAACCACTGTAATGAGTATAGTTCAGTTATGTTAAATGCATTCATGGAAGTTCCCATCGTGGCGCAGTGGTTAACAAATCCAACTAGGAACCATGAGGTTGCGGGTTCTATCCCCGGCCTTGCTCAGTGGGTTAAGGATCCGGCGTTGTCGTGAGCTGTGGTGTAGGTCGCAGACACGGCTCCGATCCCATGTTGCTGTGGCTCTGGTGTAGGCCAGCGGCTGCAGCTCCAATTCGACTCCTAGCCTGGGAACCTCCATATGCCGCAGGAGTGGCCCAAGAAATGGCAAAAAGACAAAAAAAAAATGCATTCATGATGTTGTGCAACCATGACATCTCTTTTTACCCTGCCAACTGAAACTCTATACCCAATAAAAAATGTCTTTCATCCTCCTTCCCCAGGCCCTGGTAACCACAAATTTTTCTGTCTCTATGATTTTGACTTCTCTAAGTACTACATATAAGCAGAATCACACTTTGTCTTTTTGTGACTGGCTTATTTTACTTAGCATAATATCTTCAGGATTCATTTATCTTGTAATGTATGTCAGAATTTCCTTCCTTTTTAAGTATGAATAATTTTCCATTATATGTAAATATTCCATTTAAACAACATGGGTTTGGACTGCATGGGCCCACTTATATGCCGATTTTTTTTCCAATAAATATACAGTCAGTTCTCCTAATATATGAGTTTTGCCTCTATGGAAACTAAGCCATTTTATACTAAAGACTTGAGCATCTGCAGATTTTGGTATGTGCTGGGACTCCTGAAATCAGTATCCCATGGATATGGAGGGATGACTTATCTGCCACATTTTGCTTATCTGTTAATTTTTCAAAGGATACTAGGGTTGCTTTCATGTTTCAGCTGTTGTGAATAACACTGCTATGAACATAGGTATGCAAATATCTCTTTCAATTCTTTTAGGCATATATTCAGAAGAGGAATTACTAAATCATATGATAATTCTATTTTTTAATGGAATTGACATACTATTTTCCATAAAGGCTTAACATTTTACATTCCCACTAACAGTGCACAAGGGGTCCAACTTCTCTGCATTCTCAGGCCTATTTGTTTTAAATGATCAATAGATAGATATAGATAGAGAGTAGCCATTCTAATGGGTGTGAGGTGGTATCTCACTGTAGTTTTGATCTGCATTTCTCTAATAAGTAGTGACGTTGAGCATTTTTTCATGTGCTTATTAACCACTATATATCTCTTTGGATAAATGTCTATTCAAATCCTTTGCCCATTTTTTCTAATAGAGTAGCATTTTTTTGTTGCTAAGTTTTAGTTTTACATATATTCTGGATATTAGTATCTCATTAGGTTTATGATTTGCATTTCTCCCCAAATTTGAATCACGTTATAGCATCTCTACAGTTTCAAGTAATTTCAATAACTCAGCCTTACTGTCTTTGCATCCTCAACTAAACCTTGTAGAAAACTATCAGTCATGAAGTAAGTATGAGATTAAATTTAACTTGATCTGGGCTGGCAGGATAGTACTGTAGCATCATATCCATTTACCAAGGTCTTGTGGCTTACCAATTCCTCTCTATTTATGTGCATCATGGTAAAGGTAATTAATAAGTCAGAATGTCTTTCTCAGTGAAGATCCACCTTTAGCTTTGGCATATGGGTCATTAAAAATGTTACTAATTTCCATTTTGATTCTTTCAATTTAACTGGCAGTAATAAATTGAAATCTGATTTTATGTTCATATGGAGGCTCAAGTGAGTCATATTAGAAATATTAAGTATACTTAGAAATTTAATGTAGGAAGGTTGCCTTCCAGTAACTCCTTTCGAAAATGGAGATTCAATAGTTTCGAATAATTCTTAAGTTTGGGGGTTTAGAATGTCTTTCTTTCTCTATCACTATTCTGTCTTTCATCTCTCAGGCCATATTTCAATTGAAAACCATTCCTTAGTCATAGCTAGCTAGCGATACATGTACAATTACACTGAATATGTACATACATATGAGCTTATGTGTACTGAATATATTATTGTCAAGTGCCTAAAATTATTCAATAAGTAAAGGCCTCACCAATATAGATGAAAAATATAAACATAGTGTCTTTAATTGGCATGCATTTGTGTGGAAATTGTTTTATATGTTTTATATATATGTATGTGTATGTTATATATATATATATGTGTAGATCTCTCTCTCTCTCTATATATATATATAGATCTACAATATCTCTCTATATATATCTCTCTCTCTAGAGAGAGAATTGAAAATAGCCTCTGAATATTCAGGTTCAGATTTGGCTTATATATGTGAAATGCTTACTCTCAGCCAAGTCCCACATTATCTCACCAGCCTGTTCCCTCAGCATATCCATGTTTTTGACTGAAAGTCTTGATATGGATCATCTGATAATCCCCTTTTTGTTTATATTTTTAATACTAATCACAATACATAAATATAATAACATTGCCTAAAGGTAAAAAAATCCATATTTTTGGAAACCTAGGCATTTATTTCTAGTATAATCCTTTGAGAAAATTATTGATAGCATGAATACACAAAACTTGACCATAGCATAGTTCTGGCCCAGCATGTTTTTCAGATAATGTCAAATTTGAAAGACCCATAGGGAGATCTTTTGCTGCAGCTTCTGATATAAAATATCAAAAACTTTCCTAAGACCTTTCCTCTGGTCCATCTCTAGATTATAGCAGTCCCATATATTGAAATCAGAGCTGTGCAAATCAAAGAAAAGTATACCCTCTATGTATTTTTAAGAGGTATCAAAGAAAGTTTTTAAGACCTTTGCTTGCATATATCATGTTCAGTAAAATTCAACAGAAGTTCAGTAAAATTTTGTATAAATTCAGTAAAACTGCAATGTCTTTGAAGTGCTTGGAAAAACAATTAATTCTATTACAATTAAATTTTTTTCTTCTTTATGTTCAAGTAACTGTCCTCAGTTTGAGGTATAACTTCCAGCACCATTTTATAAGAGACCTAATTATACTTTTTGGTTGAGTACAACACAAATATTGAGATTTTGCTCTTTTTTTGACCATGCCTGTGGTATGCAAAAGTTCCTAGAGCAGGGATTGAACCTGTGCTTCAGAAGTGATCTGAGCCACTGCAATGACAAAACCAGATCTTAACCCACTGCACCACCAGTGAAATCCTCGAATACTATGCTTTTGAGGATCAGAATAAATCAAGCTTTAGAGCATGCTGAGGTATATTTCAGCACTTTTTATACAAAAGGACTTACTAAATTAATAAGGTAAATTAATAAGGTATGAAAAACAGTAAAAAAGATTTATCTAAGGTAGGAAACCAACAACAAAACTTACAAAACAATTTCCATGCAAATACATGCCAATTAAATACACTGTGTTTACATGAGGTTTCGGGAGTGATCCCTGGTCTTGCTCAGTGGGTTAAGGATCCGGCATTGCCATGAGCTGTGGTGTAGGTCACAGACACAGCTTGGATCTGGCATTGCTGTGGCTGTGGCATAGGCTGGTGGCTACTGCTCCAATTAGACCCCTAGCCTGGGAATCTCCATATGCCATGGGTGCTGCCCTGAAAAGACAAATAAATAAATAAACAAATAAATAAATACACTGTGTTTATATTTTGCAGCAATATTTGTGAGGGCTTGGAGTTCCCGTCATGGCTCAGTGGTTGATGAATCCAACTAGGAACCATGAGGTTGCGGGTTCGATCCCTGGCCTTGCTCAGTGGGTTAAGGATCCGGCACTGCCATGAGCTGTGGTGTAGGTCACAGACATAGCTTGGATCTGGCGTTGCTGTGGCTCTGGTGTAGGATGGAGGCTACAGCTCCAATTAGACCCCTAGCCTGGGAACCTCCGTATGCCACAGGAGCAGCCCTAGAAATGGCAAAAAGACAAAAAAAAAATTGTGAGGCCTTTGCTTATTGAATAATTTTAGGCACTAGACAATAGAAATGTGCTTAGAAATAATAAAATTATATTTATTTGACAATATTTGATGATTCAAAGTAAACATTTTTCCATACTTATTTTAAATAGTTAAACATTTATGTATATTAATATATTCCCCCCAAAATACATTTTCATGCCAGTGTCATAAGATATGGTGCTTAAAAATAAATAAAACACCTCAAAAATATAGGAAGAGAATGCTTAAAAACATTCTTTCATAACGGAAAAGCAAGACATTTTTATCTAACTCATGGATGCTTATTTTTGTATGGATTTCATGAAAAGATCTAGGTTAGCCTGGAATTTTACTAGGGCCAAGCCTCCTTAGGTCCAAGTAGCCTCTACCAGAAAGCAGGTCTTCTCAGAAATGGAAAGCCTCAATGTCCATTCAGTGGTATGTGCAGGCAGTGTTTACAAATCAGGCTGGGAAGGTTCGGACAAGCTGCCCAGGGCTAAGTGTAAGAGGAACCATATGGTGAATGTTGCGTAAAAGTCAGAGAAAAGCTATGTTGTTGATGGTACTGTCATTCCTCTTGTATTTTTACTCTTCTTCCCATGGAGAAGAAAAGAAAACAACTTAGGAACTCTGGAAAGTTATTTGATTGACTTTACAGGAAGGGCTATGTCACAGGTTTCTCCTGAGAATGCCAGGACATTTAAATAAGACCATCTTTCACTGAGGGAGAGACATTACATTCCACCATGTGTGTGACACAGAGGACAGAGGACAGGAATGTCACCATCACCTTCTTACTTAAGCAGAGTAAAGGGAAGCCGCACAAGATCAATTCTGGAAGCCTGATTAGAGAATTAAAGCTTCAGACTGCCAGAAGACCACAGGAATATTTGGGGCAGCTTCTCTTAGTGTTAAAAAAAAAATCAACTGCATAAATCTGAAGATCAAATTGGCCTTCCCCAACAGCTCATGAACCAGGCAGCATCCTGTTTCGTCCAGCTCCAAAGCGCTACAGAAAAAGAAAGGTTTTAAAAGCAGAAGAGTCGCAAATAAGGTCACAGACAAGAGAAAGGGTTATTTCTGGGAAGGTCACCTTCCTTCATCATTGCTGGCCAAGACTGACTATGTAAAATGACATTCCAAACAGAGGCTGAAACTGCAGTCACATCTGCATCAAGTATTGCTTTGGTGATGTGGGTTTAGCATCAGTGACTCCATTTGAAGTCTATTGTTTGTTTGGTTTTTTAACACTAATTTATAACATTTTTGGAGGGTAAAATTATTAATGCTGTTAGGTATGCAAAGGCAAGAGAGAGAAATCAGTCTGGTCAAACAAGTTTGGAGGTCCTAGCCTAAGATAACCTTTTAAGGTTTCAGAACACCAATAATCAGATTAAAGATCTAGCAATCAGACAGAAAATAGGCTTGTTTAAATTTGTATGTCCGGCATGTCTTAAATTTAGAATCTCTGACTTTGTGTAACTCAGACTGTCTTAAATTTGGTATCTCTGACTTTGTGTAACCCAGCATGTCTTAATTTGGTATCTCTGACTTTGAATATGTTTAATCTTAAATATACGATTTGGGGACCTATGTTTTGGGGAAACCTAGTTTTTTAAGAGCTGCTTCACTTGAAAAATATGTGTTAGGAGTTCCCGTCGTGGCGCAGTGGTTAACGAATCCGACGAGGAAACATGAGGTTGCGGGTTCGGTCCCTGCCCTTGCTCAGTGGGTTAACGATCCGGCGTTGCCGTGAGCTGTGGTGTAGGTTGTAGACGCGGCTCGGATCCCGCGTTGCTGTGGCTCTGGCGTAGGCCTTTGGCTACAGCTCCGATTCAACCCCTAGCCTGGGAACCTCCATATGCCGCGGGAGCAGCCCAAGAAATAGCAACAACAACAACAACAACAACAAAGACAAAAGACAAAAGACAAAAAAAAAAGAAAAATATGTGTTAGAATAAGCCTGGAAACTAAAATAAACCCTGATCTAGGGTTATTAAATAAATTTAAGAAATTGTTGGCGTTCCCATCATGGCGCAGTGGTTAACAAATCTGACTGGGAACCATGAGGTTGCGGGTTTGTTCCCTGGCCTTGCTTGGTGGGTTAAGGATCTGGCATTGCCGTGAGCTGTGGTGTAGGTCACAGACACGGCTCAGATCCCACATAGCTGTGGCTGTGGCGTGAGCTGATGGCTATAGCTCTGATTAGACCCCTAGCCTGGGAACCTCCATATGCCATAGGAGCAGCTCAAGAAAAGGCAAAAAGGAAAAAAAAAAAAAGAAAGAAACAGTTAACTGCTAAGTTTGCATTACATTAAAGGAGTGTGATAAATTACATACTTTAATATTTATATTTTTTTCTATATTTTTTAAACATGATAGAATAGAATCACCATTTGGGACAACTAGTCATGGACAGTCTAACTATAGTTAAGATATTGGGTAACAATATTTTAATAGAACAGCACATCTAGGAGACAGATTCTGAAATGCTAGCCTTACAATAATAATTTATATGATTAAAATATTTACAAAGCATTATGACCTTTGCAGTTTTGAAACTGTTCTGAAATAATATGCCCAGCCCAAAATAATATTTAACCACTGTGTTCAACCAAAGCAAGACAACAAATTCTCATTATTTGTTAGAATTGAATAGTATAAGAGGTTCCACTTTCACAATACTACAAAGAAGATTAGATCTGAGAAAATTGCTCTGCCACAGAGCCTAGTGATTTGGACAACTCACTTTAATCACTGGGTCTTGTCTCCTGTGCAGATGGGAAGATAAAGTGATGCCTGGAGAATTGGAGGTGACTGAAGTAGGGATTTTCAATTATCCCTTCAGTTTCCATGTTCTTCCAAGATGGGAAAGAGGCAAGAATGGACATGGCTATTATTTCAAATATAGAAACTGAGGGCAAAAAAAAATTTTTTTTTGTCTTTTTGTCTACAAAGAAAGAAATGTAGTCAGACTCTCTTTCTTTAAGATTTTGTTTCCAGCTATCCATTCATTCTAATAGCCATTCATTTCTTACATTCTGTAGAAAGGGAATTCTTTAAAAAATTATTTAACCATCCGTACAGTCTAAATACATTTAATGGGACAATCCTAATAAAGGTCACTGGATATGCAATGTTACAGAAAGCATGACCTCCCAGAAGCAGCTTCTGGGTGAGAAACCTCAATTAGAAAGAAAACAGATATATACACACATATATATATTATATATATATAATACACACACACATATAACATATGCATTTATTTATATGTATACATATAGGCAGACACACACAGAAACAGAGAAAAGCATAAATTAAAAAACAACAAGAAGTTCCCTCATGGCTCAGTGGGTTAAGGATCTGGTGTTTTCTCTGCTGTGGTGCAGGTTCAGTCCCTGGTCTGGGAACTTCCATATGCCATGGGCATGGCCAAAAACAGACAAAAAAGCATTAAAAAAAAAAAAAAACAGAGAAAGTCTTCTTACAGAAGTTTAGAAGTTTGTAAGTGGAATGATGCTCTTATCCCACCCACTGGATTTCAGTTCCTCTTGCGGCAGCCCACACTATATGCCTTGTATCTACTTAGCTCCAACCACCCAGGACCGAGAAGAGCCCTTGCAATAGGATAGATGACTAAAACACAATACCTTCGAGTTGATTACTTGATTTTACAACATGACTTTGAATTTTTTATTCACTCACACGTGTTCATTCATTCACTTATTTATAATTCCTCATTCCATTCATTTGCAATTCACTCTGCTTAGATACTAAACTGCAGAACAAAGTTAAAACAATGAGAAGGTTGAAGCCCTCACAGTCATCAAGGTTCTGCTCGTGATTGCTTTTGTTATCTCTGCTAGCAAGAAGGCTGCAAGGAGATGCCCACGTGGGTAGCAGGCCTGGGGAATCAATATGCCTTGTTATCATTTATTCCCAGCTGCACTGCAGCCATTGCCCCAGCTGCCAAGCACTTTACCCTCCTGGGAGATGCTCAGAGAGGTTAATTAGTTTACAGCTGGCCATAATTAGGATCAAAAGGTGGCAAGAAAGGAACTCTTAAGCATCCTGACAGAAAGCATATGCAGAGGTAAAGCTGTCAGCTTGAGCAAATTCCAGTGTTTTAACTATAAATTAGACATTTAAATTTTGGAAGTTTTACATAAGTCTTTATTTCTTTGGGACAAATGCCCAGAAGTGCTATTGCTGGGTCCTATTGTAGTAGTATGTTTAGTTTTCTGTGCAACTGCCAGTTTTGCAAAGCAGCTATAACATTTTACCTTCCCACCAACAATGTATTAGTGATTGTTTCTTCACATTCTTCGTTTGTTGTAACACCTTTTTAAAAGTTTTATTTTGGCCATTCTTATAGGCGTTTGGTTATATCTCATTATACTTTCAATTTGGATTTCTTTAATAGCTAATTATGTTGAATATTTTTTTCTTGTGTTTATTTGCCATCTGTATAACCTCATTGGTAAAATGGCATTTTAGGTCCCTCTGCACATCTTCTAGTTAGACTTTTTTTTTTAAGCTGGAGTTTGTATTAAGAATTCATTATGGGAGTTCCTGTTGTGGTTCAGCAGGTTAAGAACCCAACTAGTAATCATGAGGATGCAGGTTTGATCCCTGGCCTCACTCCATGGGTTAAGGATCTGGGATTGCTGTGAGCTATGATATAGATCACAAATATGGTTCAGATCCTGCATTGCTGTGGTGTAGGCTGGCAGCTGCAGCTCTGATTTGACCCCTAGCCTGGGAACTTTCATATGCTGCAGGTGCATCCATAAAAAGAAAAAAAAGAAGACTGTAAAAAGTACTTAAAAAAAAAGTTCATTATGTATTCTAGATTCTAGTGTTTTGTTGTATTCATGGTTTGTAAATATGTTCTCCCAGTCTATAGCTGGTCTTTTTCTCTCTTAATACAGTCTTACACAAAGGTTAATTTTAAGATTTATGCAACAAAATATAAATTTTCCTTGTATGAATCATAGTTTTTGGCATCGAATTTTTGTATAGCCCTAGATCCAGAAGATTGTCCCCTGTTTTTCCTGTGTTTTTTTGTTCTTTTCAACATTTTTATGCATTTAACACTTAATTCCATGATTCATTGTGTCTTCAATTTTGAAAGAAGCACGGGATTTAAAAAAAAAATTTTTGGAAGGAGTTCCCTTTGTTGCTCAATGGGTTAAGGGTTAGGGTGTGGCCATAAGAAAAAATTTGGATGTTGTAGATGGGAATACCAAGGGAAGATGTAATTATGAAGGGTAAGGGCCTCCTGGGAATGTGACAGTCTTGGGTGGTAGTGGCATCAAGAAGGAGACTCCCAGGCACTCAGGTGGCCATGACCACCCCTGAAACTGGGAAAGGGGTGGTTTCTCTGGACAGTGTCCAGGGCTTCAAATCCCAGTCTCTTCATGACCAAAAAGGATCTCAAGGGGGATCACAATAAGAAAGAAAGACTGGGGCCAGTTCATTCATAGCAACAATCACAGTGGCTACCACCCCTTTATCATTCACCATGCGCCCAGCACTTAATATTTCATTTAATCTCCACAGCAATCATGAAAAATGGAGGTCGCTGACACCATTATACAGACTTCAGAAATAAGATGACAAAAGGAGAGCTCACTTACTCTAAATCAAATCCTCATCAGTGGATAAACTAAATTCAGACACATGAGTTTCAGTGACTATTCATTTAACTCATCTAGCTTGTTTTCCAGAAATTTGGGGCACCAGCAGAGAAAGGAAAATGAATGTCTTGAAAGAAAATTCCACCAGTTTATGCTGAGTCTCTCACAAAGGCCAGTGATCTAAGTAAACAACACTGCTCTAAGAGTTTCTTCAGTTGGCAACCCAAACTATAGCAAAATGTAAATCCCAGAGCTGGGAAAGGAAATAACCTAGATATGCCCTTAGTCATATTTCCTGATCTCATTCACGTAGATCTAACCCCTTCCCAACACCTTCCCTCACTGCCATTTATAAAAGCACTTCAGGCCTCTTTATCTCCCCCCATTTCAAAATTTTCTTTGAAGTTCCCATTGTGGCTCAGCGGAAACAAATCTGACGAGTATCCACAAGGATGTGGGTTTTATTCCTGGCCTTGCTCAATGGTTCAGGGATCTGGTGTTGCCATGAGCTATGGTGTAATCACAAATGTGGCTCGGATTCTGCATTGCTGTGTCTATGGCGTAGGCCAGCAGCTGCAGCTCTGATTTGACCCCTAGCCTGGGAACTTCCAAATGTCTCAACTCTGGGCCCAAAAAGCAAGTCTTCCAAAGCAATGTAAGCTCCATGAATGAAGATATTTGAATGTTTTGTTTACCACTCTACCCCTAGCACCTAGGACTGTGCCTGGAGCAGAGAAGCAACTCAACACATACTTTTCAATAAATGATTTTGTGAATGGTTTAATGGATGGATGAATGATGAAGAAACTTCTTATAAATGGGGAAAAAAAATCTCCCAGAAGTTAAGTAATTTGCACAAGTTTCATCCTTAGTAAATCTAGAACAAGAACTGCATCCTCACCAACATCCAGGACACCAGGTCTCCACACCCTCCTCCCAAGAACCATGTGGCACTTGCCAACCTCCGTGCAGTGAAGGAGTTCATTGGCATTTTTCTGATATCCCACAGCATGATTCAAATGAACAAATTAAGAGTGATTCATGATGATCCCTTATTGAAATCATTGAGCTCCTCAGAAGCTATGCCAGGTTAATACAAGAATCGATTCATAGACTTAAATGAAAATAGTCATACCAGAGGCCATTATATTAGCTCTTGGAATACATTTACCAATATGCATCAAAGCTCTTTAATATGTTCTTAATCTGGGATGCGCTGATTTCACATCTGGAAATATATTCTAAAGCATTCTTATACAATAAGATAGAGGTATATGCTAATTCATAACCATGAATTTTTTTATGAAGAATGTAAGTGCCAAATAATTCTTACATCAGTGGAATATCTTAATGGCACATGAAAATTCTTACATGATAAATTAATTGATTAAGAGTAATTGTATATACAATACACTGCCACATATTACATATGAAATACTGTACAATGTAGTATTAATGGTGACTGTGTGTGTCAGATTCATGTTTTATAGAAAAATATGTCTTTTTTATTAATATCCAAGTTTTTAATGCATATGTTGTTTTATATAAAATTTGCAGATAAAGCAGAATGAGACAAAAGCAAAACTAAATAAATTCACAAAAATTTCTTCTTATCTAATCCATTATTGGTTATGTTCAGTCCATAATTCACTGATTTGATGAAGACAACCAAGTATGAATTATCTTGTAAAATTAGCAAATCTGATTAAGAACCAACACACAACCATGGTTAGCCCTTGCTGTAGACTGAATGCTTTTGCCCCCTCAAATTTATATGTTGAAACCTAATCCCCAAAGTGATAGTGTTTGGAGGTGAGAACTTGTAGATGTTATCAGGTTATGAGAATGGAGCCCTCAGGGTGGGTCTTTTATAAAAGAGGCTTTGGAGAGCTTTTTTGCTGCTTCTTGTCATGTAAAGTTGTAGTGAAAAATTTGCTATCTATGAATTATGAACTGAGTCTTTACCAGATATCAAATCCACTTAGACCCTGATCCTGGGTTTGCAGCCTCCAAATCTATGAGAAATAAAGTGCTATTTTTCATAAATCTCTATTATTTTGTTATATTAGTCCTCATATTTACTTACATTCATTTCTTTCTTTTTTTTTTTTTTGTCTTTTTGCTATTTCTTGGGCCACTCCGGTGGCATATGGAGGTTCCCAGGCTAGGGGTCGAATCAGAGCTGTAGCCACCGGCCTACACCAGAGCCACAGCAACGCGGGATCGAGCCGCATCTGCAACCTACACCACAGCTCACGGCAACGCCGGATCATTAACCCACTGAGCAAGGGCAGGGACAGAACCCCCAACCTCATGGTTCCTAGTCGGATTCGTTAACCACTGCACCACAACAGGAACTCCACTTACATTCATTTCTAATTTTCCATGTAATTGGATTTCCATTAGCAAGCTCTGCAGGTGTGTCCAGGGGAAAATTACAGAAAAAAATAAAATAAAATCAGGACTTCTACATGATAAAACGAAGCTTTATGCAAACCCTAGTTTCTTTTTTGCTCAACCTGTGAAACACATTCAATATTTCTGAGTTAGATTCTGACATGGCAAAGTGGCTTGATAGAGGGGTGTTAAATTAACAGTAGGTCAGATACGTTAAACCTACAGAGAAGAATAATTTTAGAAGAACAGGTCTATTGAAATAGTACCAGAAGAAATATAGACATTGACAAGAGCAAATCAAACCCGACCTTTCAAACATCAGCAGCGAAAAGGAATGTAGACTATTTATGAGGCTTTAAGCAGAATAATCCCTGGGATGAGAAAAACAGGGGAATTTGAAATAAATAAAGTGTACTGTTTAGAGTTTTATTTCTTCTCCAATATTTGCAGTTACATGTTTGAACATTATAACTCAATGAAATAGATCATGAATTTACCTGGGATTACATAGGAGGGCCATTTCAAGATAAGATACTCAAACACTTGTTGCAAAAATAACAGCAGAAGTTCAAAAGGCATCTGCTTTTGGTTAGTCATCCTAATTAGAAATACATATAAATTGACTTATAGAATGACTGAAAATCTTACAGGTAAGCGAATGCAGTTCCTAAACATCTACTTTTTTGGGTGTGTGCATCACCACTCTTTTTAAATTGAATTTTTATTTTATATTAAAGTATAGTTGATTTGCAATGTTGGGTTAGTTTAAGGTGTACAGAAAAGTTATTCACATATATATATATATATATATATATATATATATAATATGAGTATGTATATGAGAAATATATACATATATATATCACTCTTTTGAACTGTTTTTCTCTGACTACAGTATTAGATGTGTCAGTGATGCTCCAAGATGGGCAGAGGAATACAGAGATAAATAAGGCAGATTTCCTGCCCTCAAGGACTTGACAGTGTAGTGGGGGAGTCAGACAAGAAAGCAGTTATAGAAGGAGGCAGATGCTTTGATCATAAGACTCTATGAATGAAGTGGCACCCAATGTAATTGAGATGAATTAAGGAAGTCTTCCTAGAAGAGGAGGCAGTTGAGCTGAGATTGAAAATTCATCTTGACACTGGTATGAAAACTAGTAAAACTGATAGAGGGAATCTCTGGCAAAAAAAAAATGTCTAGTGGAGATTTTGTTAGAATTATTCCTCAGAATTTAAAATTTCTTATGCTTTTAACATACACATTTGAATTAAATTTCCAAAATTTGAATGCTAGTATTTAGAAAATGCAATTGATGTGATTTAATTGTCCAGTATCCTGTGACCTAAATTAGCTTATTAGTTGTATTGGTTCTTTATCAACTGTTATGTACCTTTATGAACACATTCATGTTATCTGAAAACAAAGAAACTTTTTCCCCTTCAATTATTTGTCCTATTATTTTTAACTTGTATCTTATTACAGCAGAACCTTCAGGACAAATGTAAAATAAAGTATTAAGAGCAGGTATTCTTGCATTTATTCTGATCATTAAGGCAAAATATTTAATGTTGCACTATTATTCAGCATGGTGTTAGATGTAAGTTTCTGCAGATGCTCTTCATCGCATTAAGGAAAGCCTCTTCTATTTTTAATTTGTTGAAAAGTTTTGTTGTAATAAAGTGCTGGCTTTTATCAAATGCCTTTTTTTGTACTTACTGACATGCTTATATGACATTTTTCTTTTAATCACTAATGCAGAATATTAAATTGTTTGATTTTTGAAATTGAAACTCTTGCATTCTTGGAGTAAGTCTTGCTTGGTTATTACATATTATCATTTTTATAAATACTTTGACTCGATTTGTAATATATTAATTTAAATTATTTTCATCTATATTCATGAAGAATATTGACCTGAATTTTTCTTATGTTTTATTTTTGTGGTAATTTAGTGCTAATTTTTTTCTGGCCTCAAACATTTTGGAAATTTTTATCTTTTTGTCTATTTTCTCAAAGAATTTATATAGAATTAATGGTATTCTTTCCTTAAATATTTGGTAGAATTTTTCAGTGACTATCTAATCTGGGAGTTTTCTTTTGGAATAGTTTGAAACTACAAGTGCAATGTCTTTAATAGATGCAGGAGTATTTAGTTTATTTCTTCTCTAGCGAGTTTGGTATGTATACATCAAGAAATTGGTGAATTTCATCTAAGTTGTCAAACTGTATGATTTTTGAGAAGACAGGCTGAAAATGATTTCTGATTTTCTAATGTAGGTTGGCCCTGTGAATTGCTTTTAACAAATAGGATATGGCAAAAGGAAAAGTTCCAGTCCCATGATTAGGTGAGATGATATAAGACTTGCTAGCTGACTCATCTTTAGCTGACTCCCTTGACAGCTTCGAAGGAGTCCTTCAACTACAGGAGAAGAAAACTACCAATAATCACATGAATGATAAAGGGGCTGCCTCCCTTTATAAAACATTGATAAAGTCAGCCTTGGCTGACTCCTTGATTTCAGCTTCATAAAACTGCACGCAGAAGACCCAGCTAAACTTTATGAAGTCAACCTAACCCTAACTCTCTTGTACCTCTGACCTAAAGTAACTGAAATAAAATAAGTATCTTGTTAAGCTGCTAATTTTGTGATGCAACATAGGCAATTTATACATCTGCTAAATTCACTTAATATTTCTAGTAGATTTTAAATAAATTTCTTAGTCCTTACTCGAATAATGTATTAGCTGTGAATGGAGCTTCATTTCTTGTCTTGCAATCTGAATACCTTTATCTTATAAAATTGGTTATAACCTCTAATGTTAAAAAGTAGCAAGAATGTTTACTTATACCTGACAATATAAAATCGTGATTTTTGTTGGTAGATTTTTTTTTTGTCTTTTTGCTAGTTCTTTGGGCCACTCCCGCGGCATATGGAGGTTCCCAGGCTAGGGGTCGAATCGGAGCCGCAGCCACTGGCCTATGCCAGAGCCACAGCAACGCGGGATCCGAGCCACATCTGCAACCTACACCACAGCTCACGGCAACGCCGGATCGTTAACCCACTGAGCAAGGGCAGGGACAGAACCCCCAACCTCATGGTTCCTAGTCGGATTTGTTAACCACTGCGCCACGGCGGGAACTCCTAGATATTTTTAACATATTTATTTTATTTTATTTTATTTATTTTTTTAATTTATTTTTTTTGTCTTTTTCTTGTTGTTGTTGCCATTTCTTGGGCCGCTCCCACGGCATATGGAGGTTCCCAGGTTAGGGGTCGAATCGCAGCTGTAGCCACCGGCCTACACCAGAGCCACAGCAACGCGGGATCGAGCCGCATCTGCAACCTACACCACAGCTCACGGCAACTCCGGATCGTTAACCCACCGAGCAAGGGCAGGGACAGAACCCCCAACGTCATGGTTCCTAGTCGGATTCGTTAACCACTGCGCCACGGCGGGAACTCCTAGATATTTTTAACATATGTCAATTTTTATGAGGTTGAAGAACATCCCTTCTTTCCAAAACTTATTAATTTTTGTGTCATGAATGTGTGTTCATTTTGTCAATTGTTGTTTTCTACCTATTTTAATATAATCATATGATTTTTCTTTTTTAATCTCTTAATGTGGTGGCTTGTTTTTAAATCGGCCTTGAATCCCTCAGCTTAACTCTACTAAATTATAATGAATTTTGTGTTACATATATTCATGGGTTTGAATTGCTAATATTTGGCTAATTTTTTATTCTGTATATGAAATATGTCTCTAAATTTCTTATATACTATCCAGTTTTCATATATATATATATGTATATATGAAATATATAAGCTTGATATCAAGGTATTACTGATCCCGTTAAATGCAATCAAAAGTGTTGCATTGTTTCTGTATTATGAATGAAATTTAGGGGAAATTTGTTTTACTGTTTCTCTGACTCTTAACAATATGAACTATTCTAATCCATGGACATAGTATTTCTGTTCATTTATTTAGATTTCCTTTAATTTCTTTCTACAATGATATATGATATTTAGTACACAAGACTTGCACTTCTTTTATTAAATATATTTCTAAATGAGTTTTGACACTATTGCAAAAGGAATTCCTAATTTTATTTTTAGGCTGTTAATTGCTGTTATATAGATATACAGTTAATTTTGTACATTGATCTTGCATTTTGCCACCAGGATGAATTCATTTATTAGGTCTAACATTTCTTTGTACTTAGATTTTTTTATTGTTTACAGATTATGTCACTTGCAAATAGTTAACTTACTTTTTTTTTTTTACAATCTAAATCATTTTAAAAATCATTTTTCTTGCCTAATTACTATGCATAGAACCTCCAGCACTGTGTTGACTAGAAGTAGTGAGAGTTGATACCTTGTTTCTGATATATATGGATAAAATATTTTGACTTTGACCACTAAATATAATATTATCTGTGGGTCTTTCATAGAGGTCTTTTATTAGTTTGATAAAGTTTTTCTTCTATTTTTAGTTTATTGAATTTCAATTTTGTCAAATTATTTTTTTCATCTATTGTGACAATTATGGTATTATCTTTGTCCTTTATTATACTGATATAGTTTGTGATGTTGACTGATTTTTAGACGTTAAACATTGCATACTTGAGGTAAAGCCTACTTGATTACATTGTGTATCTTTTTTAACATGCTGCCTGGATTATGTTTGCTACTGTTTTGTAGAATATTTTTGTGTCTACATTTATAGGGAATATTGATCTGTAGTTTTCTTACACTTTTGTGGATATGATAACAGAATTATACTGTTTTATAGACTGAATTGTGATGTGTGTCCTCTTTTTCCAATTTTTGGAACTATTTGTGAAAATTGCCATTGATTCACCTTTTAATTTGGTAGAAATTACCAAAAAATCATCTGAGTCTGGAGAGCTTTAAAATAGTCAATTCAGGAGTTCCCAGTGTGGTCCAATAGGATTGGCAGTGTCTTGGGAGCACTGGAATGCAGGTTCAATTGTTGCCACAGATGTGGCTAAGGTTCCATTGTTGCACAGATGTGGCTTAGGTGGCAATTACGGCTATGATCTGATTCCTGGCCAGGGAACTCCATATGGCAATTAATTAAATTGCCAATTTAATCTTCTTACTTGTTATATATCAATTTAGATTTTCTATTTCTTTGCGTGTAAGTTTTTATAGCTGTGCCTTTCTAGGAATGTGTATAGTTTTACTGTTTCTCTGACTCTTAACAATATGAACTATTCTAATCCATGGACATAGTATTTCTGTTCATTTATTTAGATTTCCTTTAATCAGTTATTTTTAGACAATTTAAGATCTTAGATTAGCATTATGTGCTTTATAGCAGGTCTTATAATTTTCTATTTCTTTAGTCACTTGAAAAGTTTTACTTTATAATATTTGATACAATTAAATTATATATATATATAATTTATCTTTAGTCAGATTTACCTATTCCATAAGGACAACAATCGTAAGTTATTTTTGTAATTCCTTCAGCTTACTTAATACCTGTTGTAATATAGATTTTCAATTAACTGTGGGTACTGTTATCTTCATCACCACCATCATTACCATTATCATCGACATCATCATCCGCAGAAGCTCATTATACAGGTTAAAGACTACACAGTGTGACCTTAAGGAGTTACTGCTATAGGCTCTAGATAGCAAATGCATTTTATTTCACTACCACACATAATTAGCTGATAGCAGCTACCTGTGTCGCCAAAACTTGAAGTATTGAATTTTACCTCAATAGAGAATAGTGCTATGCCTCATTAGAGAGGTCCACGATGCCTAATGATGAATAGTATAGACTCCAATGCCTTGTATTTGTTGATGTGGTCTAAATGTGCAGACACTAAGGTGTGAATGACACTAGAAACTCACCACCACTGCAATAATACCATGCCAGGAGTAAGAGCACCAAACTTCATGATACATATAAGACATTTGTAAAACCATGCTTTTCCTACAGGGATATTTTTTTCTTCAGTCAAGTCCAACTTCATTAACAATACTCATCACCATCACAACATGAAAACTCCATAACTGTTTCTGGAAAAATGACTCCAGTGTTAATGATACCTGCACCAACTTCTTATAACTCTCCCTTTTCAAGTAATTGCAACATTAATTTTGATTATTTGAATTTAGCGAAAAGTATATTAGGTCTAACTTGGAGAACATTATTGGTTTCTGCAGTTGAGGAGGGAATAGAAATATGTGTTTGAATTTTAGCTGTAGGGATTATGATCTATTTCAAGCTTCATTTTGTATAACTGCCCTGGGATAAACACACTAATGCACTTCTTTTTAACCAACATCAAACGATTGCCTTCTTTCGTTTTTCTCTCTCTCATTATTTATAGCTCTTAATTCTGTCAGTCTTTCTTACTTTAGAAAAAAAAAATTCACATTACTTGGCACAAGACAATAATAGTTAAGTTTTCCTCTTCAACTTCAGCATTCCTAATTTGATTTCTTACCATTTACTCAAGAAGTACCAGGAACCAAAATATCATATTATAATGAAGCACACTGTATGGAAATTCAGCATGAAGTCATCAGGAATGAAGAGAATAGTGAAAGCTTAAAAAAGGAGCATCCCATTAAAATATGATAAATCCATCAGTCACCACATCATCATTACAAGCTTTCATGAGGAGAAGAAATGAACCTTCAGATTAATACACTGTTGAGCTGAGTCTTTGACTTTTTCTAGTATCATCCATGCAGCTTATTTACTTTCTTCCTCTCACTAGGGCCAAATCACTTCCCCAGGAGACTACCATGTGGAGATGTCTCATTATTTCCAGAGAGAACTCAGCATTGGCAAAATACACTGAGATAAACGTATGCTGTCATACTGAACTTAATCTGAAAACATGATCTCTTTACTAATGAAAATAATGGATTTAATTTTGATATTCAAGAATCACATACCACTACTAGGAAGCCATATATTAATTAGCAGGTGAAAAGTGTTTATGGACCTGTAAGCATGTGTATATTTATTAACATGTATGCATTGCCATTTACCACAGAGATGTGTACTTTAGAGGAAAATAAAACCAGTTTTATTAAAGACCAACGTCTACTCTCCTAACTCAGTGTGGCATCCATATTGATAAATTCCTGCTCTTGATGTTTGAGCTACTCAGTATCCCCCAAACTATAAAGATTAACCAATTTTTTTGTTGAGAAAAAAATACAATTCAATTTTTATTTCACCCAGGCTGGATAAATTGATTATTAACTAAGAGGATGAAATATGTAGCAAGGGCATCCTGCGCACCAGGTGAAGCTAAGGGCCAGTGAAGTCAGAGTCTGCAGATTCTAGGGCTTTCCAAACTCTTCACACACAAGAAAAGAGGTGCCCAGAAAGGGTTTTTTAGTAACTCAGTAAAAATTTAAAGAAGGAAAACTAAATAGCAGTAGCATATCCAAAGCTGCCATAAGAGCTTCCTCTCCAGCAGCATATTCCAAGCTTTCTCTTCCTCCCAACTCACCTCCATGAGCCTCAATAGTCATTATTAATAATTTCGTGTATTTTTTTCTTTTTTGGCAGTGCCACAGAATATGAGGTTCCAGGGCCAGGGATCATACTGAGCTGCAGTTTTGACCTGCACCCAAGCTATTGAAATGCCAGATCCTTAACTGACTGTGCTGAGCTGGGAATCAAACCTGTGTCCCAGCACTCCCAAGAAGCTGCTGATCCCATTGTGCTTCAACAGGAACTCCAATTTTGTGTATTTTACACAGGTTTATGAATACAGTTTACTCCTTAACCCACTGTTCTGGGCCTAGTATTGAACCTGTACCTTTGCAATAATCCGAGCTGCTGCAGTAAGATTCTTAACCCCTTGTGCCCAGCGGGAACTCCCAAAGAGGGTTCTCTTAAAGCCGTATCTTAAAAGAATAAATAAGAGATATTCAGGGAAAGGGTTGGAGAGACATACTAACAGGAAAAATCAGCATTTTCTAAAGCACAGAAACATTTGGATTTATCCCTGGGTCATCAGTGATCCAAGGGGATAATAATAACAACAGAGTTGGCTTGGATTAAGACACACCTACAAATCCCTAAGGAATTTGTGTCATATCCTATAATCATAAGTCAGATGTCACCTTTTTATTATCTCTCCTCTATCCGCGTTAGTGTAAACATTGATTAATTTACCTAAATTTCAGTATCTTCTTCTAACAAAGAAATGGAAAGTTTCTCTTTCTAGCCTTTTAACGAATAATGGAAATGATGGGAGCATGCTAAGCATGTTTTCTAAGCATAGTTGCTCGTGAAAGTTAGTGGCATCACACTTTCTATCCTTAAGTACATAACTACTCGCACCAAATATGTTTTAAAATGAGTGTACTAGGAATTGAAAACAGATGAGATCAAAAGTATGAGGTCAGCCAGGAGTCTAACTCAGGAACACAAATAGGTGGAGTCAGAGTGCAAATGAGAATGCAGAATAAGAATGGCATGAATATGAGGCTAACTGAAAATAATAATACTAGTAATAATAATAATAATACTAATAATAACATTAGCCACCATTACTAAATGTCAAGTTCATGAACTCCCCCAGGCACTCCAGCTATTATCTCATTAACTTTCATAGTAACTTATGTAAGAATAGTAGTGCCATATTTGTGATGAAAAAAATGAAATTTAAGATGAGAGACTAAGATAGTTCACCCAAGGGAAATACCTAAGGTAGAAATGAGTATCAAATCCCCATTATTTTAACTCAAAAGTCATTTTCTGGAGTGATGTTACCACAATGATAACATAGGAGATCCCAGCTACCAGACCTCCCAAAAGATCAACAGTTAGACCACCATCTATGAAAAAAAAAATCTCTGTGAGACTTTGGGGTCTACTGAAGAAAATTGAGCAAGCTAGTGAAAGAAAACCCCTGAGAATAAACACACAAGGTGAGAAGGCAGACAGCTTCAATGTGTGTGTCATCACAGCCCATAGCCAGCATGGCCCAGTGCCAAGAAATGACCAGCTCGAAAGAGTTCACTTCACCAGTAAAGAAATATAAGATCCCCAGTATTGTGAGCACCACATGAAAGTACCCCTTCAGTTTCAGCCCTCCCAGGTGGGCAAAGCTGAGATGTATAGAAATGGCTAGAAATAAGAAAAGCAGGGGCTGCTGATGGCCCCTAAGCAGTGGGATTGTTCTCCATCCAGAGTGACCCACTCTGCAGATACATGGGCAGGTTTTGCACCGGAGACGCTCTTAGCTGGCACAGTCCCATGTATCTCAAATTCTTCAGCCCACATGTGTTTGCATCACTGAAGCCAGCCCTCAAGCTCTTCCCTGCTCCCTTCCTCCACCTGCACTGGAGACTAGAAACACACCTGCAGCCAGATCAGGCCTCTGCAGCTGCATGAGTGCACAGAGCCAGCCTGGGATTCTGCTGCTGAGCCCTCACCACCTGTTTGCTCAAGCCCAGTCCAGATACACTTGCAGTCTGCCAGCCTGACACCCTTCCCATGCTTCCTCTTCACACATGGAGGGTGGCTCTGAAGTCCCAGGAGCAGACAGGAGCAGCCACGGCCCCTACAAGGATTTGGGTGGGTCAGGTCCCGTATTCAACCCCTGGCCTGAACTGCCATCTTCCCTGCAGCCAGTGTCTCCACCTGTGTACACACCTGCGTGGCTGGGGCCTGATCTGATTACCACATTTAATGGCTATACACATGTGGGAATACATAGTTGCAGGAAAGCACTCTGACAGCAAGGAAGCTCCCCAACCACCACTGAGTCCACGGTTGCCCCTCGTCCTTACTGTCTGACTCGGTTCAGACAGAGCCAGGTGCTGGGATGGGAAGTCCTGCATGCAGTGTTGTTTGCTGCTTGGTTGTTCCTGGCACAGCTGGCTATGGGGTCTGGGCTGCTCCTGAGCAGGTTTCCACCTGCTAGTGAGTGAGGCTATGTCCCAAGTCATCTCAAAGATGGTGTCAACAGCTGATGTGCAGGGTCAGGGCCAGGGTAGTGTCCTGGGTCTGTCACTGGCCTTGCTCTGAGTCTCTGGTTGCAGATCCCAGGGGTTCTTAGAGCTGGTGTTGGCCACTGGTGATGGTGGGTAAGGCTGCTTCCTGACCTGGCTGGCTGTGGGATCTGGGGTGTCCTGAAGCATATGATGTCCACTGCTGAGAGGAGCCCATGATGTCCCAGAGCTGGTGGTGGTCTGCTTATGGGCAGGGCCAGAGTCAAGGGGCACCTGGGATTGGTGAAAGGGTACTGACATGCAGATTATGGGTCTACCACTGTCCTGTGGCTAGTGTCAGCCACTGGTGGG
This sequence comes from Phacochoerus africanus, assembly GCF_016906955.1. Classification (NCBI taxonomy): domain Eukaryota; kingdom Metazoa; phylum Chordata; class Mammalia; order Artiodactyla; family Suidae; genus Phacochoerus; species Phacochoerus africanus. Next base: position 90,821,881 of record NC_062546.1, read on the forward strand.
TGAAGCCAAGTCCTAGAACTACTGCTGGGCTAAAGGTTGGCTATGCTGGGTCCCATAGTCTCTGGCTACAGGGCATGAGGGGCCCAGAGTTAGTGTATATGCCCACTGGTGGGTGAATTCAGTGCCCAGAGGACCTGTGGCTGGTATCTTCACACACATCAGTGAGACTGGTTCTGGGACTAGTCCTGGCCCTCTGTGGAAGGAAACATGTGACGAGATCTCTGGCTGCAGGGTCCTGGGGGTCTCCGGGCTAGTCTTGCCCACTGGTGGGTGGGTCCAGGTCATGGGCCCTCTTTGGATAAGAATGGGTCCTGGGGAAGCTGTGGCTCACAGGGTCGTAAGTGAGCTTGTGGGCAGAAATGTGTCTCTGCCAGGCCAGGTTCTTGGCTTGAGCTGCCCTGTACTGATGATGACAGACCTCCAGACAGTGCTAATTAACTAGAGGGAGAATTCCAAAGGGCACTGGCCAGTAACAATGTCCTTGTGATGGAATAAGCCCTAATGTGGCTACTGATAGAGTCTGTGTCCCCAGAGCAAATGGTTGTTTCCTCCTTTCTGTCTCCAGAAGGCAGTGGGTCTGACCCAGTCTCTTTTCAAATGACTGCTCTGACCCACATCCCAGAGTGTGGGATGAGGGTGCACCCTTTAAGAGTGGAGGCTCTATTTCCCATAGCTCTCTGGATGTCCCCCAGATAAGCAAATTTCTGAAGACTGGTCTTCCTGGTACAGGACCTGGGCTGGGGAGCCTCTGCCCTTGTAATTGCTCCATCAGCAGGCTGCCCACCCTGTGGTAGAAGTCTGGAGTATATCCCATCTCTGCCCTTCCTATCTGCCATGTAGCCTCTTTGTATCTTTGGCTGTAGATCTTTTCAGGCAGCTTTCCAGTTTTGCCATCAGTAGTTACTCTGTAAACAGTTGTAATGTCAGTGTACCCGTGGCAGGACATGAGCTCAGGGTCTCTCCACTGTTACCTTGGCCACCAAGAATCCTGGTGATTCTTCTGCGTATTGAAGTTTGGGAACTTTAATCTGCTCTGTGCCACCCTTTATGCTTTTTACCTGCACAATTTTGTACTTCGCACTCCTTCGAACCTCGTCCAGTATATGCTCAGGGAATATGAGGTCAAGCCATTCACAACTAAGTTAACAACTCTCCACCAATTGTTGGATGCATCCTAACCTCAAGGTTTTTATTCAAAGCTTCTGCCCTCCCAGTCTTACTTCCTCCACCCCACCCCATCCCCAATAAAAGGAAGAATCTCATAAGATCAAGGGCTTTAGGTAATTTTGTGGCCACTTCTTGAAGAGTTCCCATTGAATGGAATCAAATTTAGTTGAACATCCTCTTCTTTATTGGAATTCACTTCTTTCTTTACATTCTTTCAGGGGTAGAATGTCAGAAATGCCAAGTGAACCATGTCTGAAGACCAGAAATAACCTGGTAAGGAAACGTCAGGCCTATGCCTTGGTTTGCCAAAAGCAAATATGCAGCTCGTATTTGTAGGGAGAACAAAATAAAAATGGCTCCTTAGTGATAATAAGAACAGTAATATTTCTAAGAGCCGGATTCCCATAGGGACCTAATTGGCTGTACCCAAACCCTTTAACACTCAGGCACTATTATTAGCTCCATTTTGATAGTGAGAAAAATGAAGTTCCAAAGACTTTTTCAAAGTCATTCGACAAATTAATGGTGAGACATCCTAATTTCTACAGTCCTGCGTTCCACTGAATATTTAATTGCCTTAGTAAGAAGTTCCTTTGCATGTTCCTCTTAGTTCATGGGGTGACATACTGGGTGGTATTAGCAAATAGTTCAGGAGAAAGGAATTTGAGAGTGGCTGTCCTCTATACCTTCAGGTTAAAGGCACCAAAAACTGACAACAGAATGTGTTCTCTTCACTGTTTTATCACAAACAACTGGTTTGGAATTAGACATTAGTTTGGGCCAAATTCTTACCAAATAATTTAGAATGCACATATTCTTTGTGTTTACAGATTTCATGCCATAATTTCAGAGAGGTAATTGTTGAGAAAAAATATTAGGACCCCTGTTTTTTGTATTTTGTTTTGTTTTGTTTTTTGTTTTTTTTTTTAGGTTTCACTATAACTGACATTGTAGTTGTCAAGAAAATGAATGTTTTGTTAGTTGCTTTGTTAAGTTGCTGTTATTGCTGGTGCTCCATTTTTAATGTGATCTTCTAGAGGATTTCAAACACGGAGTGGCCATATTATGAATATTAAGACAATCATTCAGTCATAAGTTCTTGTGATTTTTCCACATATCTTTGGATAGCATAGGAATAGAAATTCTAATTTCTAATTCAACGATGAGTAAATAACCACCATAAATTATTTATAAGAAATATATTTAAAATTATAGTAATAATAATATTGATACCTTGTACATGGCTTTTATTCCAAAAAGGAGAGTTACTTTTCAAAACTAAATCATTGGTCCAGAATATGGTACTTATGATCAAAGACATTTCCAAATTTAAGGAAAAATATCCAAATATATAACAATCTGTATTTCTTCACAAGAATGTTTGGGTCAGTGTCAACTCACTATTTTCATGCATCTGGTCATCATCTACTATATCTAGGAAAATAAATTACTCTTTGTGTTCACAAAGATTTAATTAATTTAATTTAATTACTCTTTGTGTGTATCTGTGTGTGAGCATGTGGTCTGACTGTCTCTTGAAGAGATGCTCCTTCAGTTACTGGCCACATCATTCTCCCTGATCCTCAAACCCTTACTCTCAAAATTGCCTTTTACTTCAAATTCTCCTTCTCCTAATAGCCAGTCTTCCAGCCCCACCTCTCCTCCTGTCATCTTTTTTGTCATCCGTGTTCCTAAGCAAGTTCATTTCAGCCTCTGCCCACAGAGACTGAGCTCTCCATCACCTGCCTCTTTGTCATCAAGTCTGCTAGGTAGGCATTCTCTAGGTGCCTTTTATCTGTTTTGAAACTTCCAGATGGCCATGTCCTCCATTGATCAGATTACATGGACTTTTGACTTTTCATCCTTCTCACCAAGACTTGCTGTTCTACTCCAAAACTTTCTTCCTGTCACTCCCATCTGCCATGGCCTTTTCCACCCAGAAATTTGCTTATGTTCACAAATGATTCTTCCTCTTCTCCAAGCCCTACCCTTGGGTTTGTGGGGAAATGGTGTCATGACATGTGCATATTGGGATGGACCTAGAGATGATCATACTGAGTGAAGTGAGTCAGTGAGAAACAAACATCATATGATATCACTTATATGTGAAATCTAAAAAAGGATACAAATGAACTCCTTTGCAGAACAGAAACAGACTCAGAGACTTAAAAAAAAAACTTATGGTTACCAAAGTGGACAGGTAGAGGGGGAATGTACTGGGGTTTGGGATTGGCATATGCACACTGAGGTATATGGAATGATAGGCAAGGGGGACCTGCTATATAGGACAGGGAACTCTACCCAATATCCTCTGATAACCTGAAGAGAATGTATGTGTGTATATGTATAGCTGAATCACTTTGTTGTACAGCAGAAATTATCACAACATTGTAAATCAACTATACAATTTGGTTTAGTTTAGCTTAATCAATTAAACTTTAAAAATGAAAAAAAATGTGCATATTGGAATGTACACAGTGTCAGCCAGATATATCTATTAGATTGAGATAAATGATGCTGGACATTATATATCTATAATGGATGCACAGAATTTCTTAGGATTTGTAAGTAAGCTTGATTAAATTGCCTGGATAATTCAGAGACAAAGTCTTTTTATCCTCTGTAAATTTGATAACTCATATGCAAAGTCAAATTTTAGAACTCCATGCTCAGATTTTTTTTTTAAATGTACCATGTTATTTTCTTGGGTTCCATTATAGTCACTAATTAATTCTTATTTCTTATATCTCATCTGAAATGAAAAGCTAAACATCATCCTGGACTATTGTCTTTAACATTAATTTGAAAATATACATTGGAGATTTTAACTTATTTTGTCTGCATTAATCGCAATATGACTGACCGAGCTCTGGTCCCTGGTGAACACAAGTTTGAGAAGAAAGAAAATATTGTATGTGTTTTCCATATTATACGTTCAGGACTGAAACATATTCAGCCAACAGACATTTCTAAAACTGTTATTTTATAAATACATGTATTCTATCACAGCAAAAAGTGAGTTCTGGGATTGTAACTGACTCAGTTCTCACTGTAGAGGTTCATCAGACTCTACTGCCACACATTCCCACCAGCTTCTTCTCCTCCCCTCTCAGTATGCCAATCAACTCCAATCCCAAATCTGAGACACTTCATGTTGTTTGACAAACCCACTCCATTCACTGGCAGCCAGGATGCAGGGAGTATTGGAAAGGAAACCTGAAAAGGAGATGACCGCACTGGATGGAGGGTTCTCGTGGTGTGCTTGGCTGGGGAGCTTTGTGGAGAGAGCACCAATGCCTCGTGGCAATGCTACAGGGCTTAGTTTTGGGTGGGCCTGTGTTTTGATTCTGATCTCTATAAATAACAGTGATGTACTTGATATTGTGAAATTTTAGTTGTCTCAGAAGAGTGGTACAACATGTGTTTATCATAAGGGATCAGTTCTGTTATGCCTGTAAGATGCTTAGCATGGTGCCAGGTTCATAATAATATGTGCTAAACTCAGGTCACAAAGTCAGTGGTGCTGCAGATTTAAGAAAGAAGAGACAAAGAAATAGGGTGCGGATCAGGGGGCTACTTCCTTTGAGAGGCAATAGCAACCCTCTGAGCCAAGTCATGATTTTTATTTGCTACTTTCTACTTCCTTGTACTTACAGAATCACATATGTCATTTATAATGTTACTGATCAAGGCTACAGATATGCAAGGCACAGACTCTTTGTATTCATAGATGCTATAAATGAATAACCCTCCAGAGAAAGATTATATTGTTTATGCTTAAGGCTATTAATCCCTTTCCTCCAACTCCCTTAGGGTTCTGGTCATGAGAACAAGAATGTCAATGGCTTTCCATCGATGACACGTGGAGTATTTGGCAACTTGCTTTCAAAGAGCCATTCGTGTGATGTACATTCCCCGTCTCACTCCCTTTCCCCCAGGGGTCTGGGAAAGTCTTATATATTTTGCAAGCCTAGATTAGTGTCATTCTTCAAGCACCATCTAGTTTCTTTGATTCACTATGGCCTGTACACATGCACATCTGACAAGCCTCCAACAGTTATTTTGCTGATGCGGTATGGAAATAGAAGTCACAAGCTCCCTCTCTTGATGACTGTCTGATAAATACAACAATAATATTTCACATGGTAATTTTTCTAAGCTAGCCCATAACTGGCATTCAATAAATCCATTTCCTTCTGTACCAGAATATAATAATCAAATGATATGTTTAATGTGCAAATAGGTGGAACAAGAACAAAGGTTCAAGAGAATGTATTCTGAGTTTTGTTGTAATTTGGGATTGTGTTGGTTTGTTTGGCTGTCCTTCAGTGACTTGAGAATGATGGTGACTTTGTTTTATTTTTATTTTCACAAGAAGATGCAGTCTCTAATGGAAATAGCATCTCCATACATAGTACATATTTTTTTCTGATAATAAACCAATCAAGCTTCATCTTTCTCCCCTGCTGATTTGATTGACATGATAATCACTGCAATACACTATTTCCAAAATGCATTTTTCTTTTGGCCAACTCACAACTTCACACTCTGTGAGATTAAAGTCAACATCGAATACATTTGCTGAGCCAAGTATTGTTCTGTTAAATTCTGCTTCATTTAATTAAAATTTCAAACCTATGTATTACCTCTCTGAAAAAAAACTGCAATTTAACACAGAAAATGGTATTTCTTAGGAAAAAATTAGGGGTTTATCTCATAACATATGACAACAATATATCATTGCACTGTCATGAAATGTACTTTCAATCTTAATATTGCTTACTATATTGGCATCGCTTGGAGTAGTGGAAAGATAGGAAAGGTGTAAGTCTTTATTGCTTTCTTGGTTTGGGACTCTGACCAGTTCAACCAATACTCCTATATGGGGTGGAGTTATTTTAAATAAAAATGCACATATTTTATTTCATTCATTCAGTTCACCGTCCATGATTTGCTATTTTTTAATCATGTCACTTCCATCTTCATATTCCAATCAATAAAAAGTAGATAAAAAATACATAAGCAATTAAGTAAATAATAAATTCAGGTAATGGGAGGTCTCATTGGGAAAATAAAACAGGGTAACATGACTACTCTTAAGTGGAGAAGGGAGGGTTCTACTTTATCTGGTATGGCCAAGGATGGTCTCTGAGGACTTAAGAGTCAGGTGCTGAAAAGGAGCTAGCTACATAAAGACTACTTAGAAGATATTCCAGGAAGAGGAGAGAGCAAATGGGCTGTAGACTAAAGTTATGTTTGTCCCAAAGCTCCCCTGCACACAGTATGTATGAGGGAAATGGGGGAGTCTCACAGCTGGAGAGAAGTTTCCACAGGGAAGGGCTGAGGGGGGAGCAAATGGATGATGAGAAATGGTCCAGCTCCGTAGTAATCAGAGGGAGTCATGCTGGACTTGCTGAATTGGATATGGTGATGATTAGACTGAACACAGGAGAGGAGAATGCTTAGATTTTGACCTGAAATAGTGAGGGGATGATGGTGTTAGTAACAAAGACAGAAAGACAACCAGGACTTTTTTTTGGGGGGGGGCAGTTTTTTTTTTCCCATGTCAAATGTCAGATCCCCATTAGATATTCAGGCAGAGATGCCTTGTAAGCAGTCATTTTCCTTTCTGGGACACAGGGGAGGGGCTGAATATGCAGACTGTGAAGACATTGGGACACCCATGGCGCTTAGAGCCATGTGACTGAAAGACACCACTGAGAGAGAGAATGTGGGCAGAAAACAGAAGAGTCCTGAGATTGGAGAAAAGGACAAGCACCCAGAGGAACAGACTGAAAAAGAGAACTAGAAATGGAGCAGCATAGCTAGAGGGGTATGATGGCCATTACTGGGGGGCAAGTGCTGTCAAGAATCAAGATCGATCCACCATGAAAAGTGTATACGAGCTCAAATAAGGAATGGATGGGGAATTAACCAGTGGACTTGGCCCATCAGGATTTTATGAGTGAGCCTGATGACCCTCCTGGGTCATTTTGTTCAGCCTGTAAATATGTCATTGATATGACATTACCTGGAATAGATTGAATTATGATATTTAATTATATGTCATTTCCTTATAATGAAATCATACATTCATGCCTTTTGCAATGTGACTTTGCTGCACCACCAAGTAGAATAGCCAAAAAAGATATCACTACCTCTTGGTTTAGGGTTTGGCCATTTAATGGGTCATACCTCCAGGGAGGATAGAAGAAATCTGTAAAATTTAAACCTGTTAGAAGTCAACAATGTAGCTTGGAGCCCAGAGGATTACAAGAGATAATAGGGAAACGCTTGGAAAGAAGAATGCATATTTCTCCTGTTGCCATAGGAGGAAACACAGACTGTATGAGGAAAAATGCAAGCAGGTTAGTGAATATGTTTGTAGAAAGGCAAAGATTATAATTGTCCTCTCTCCCCTAAACCTAAGCCATTCCTAGTAAATTGAATGCCTCTGCTCTTACTGGTCCCTAAAACAAATTCTTACTAAGGAAAGTCACCTCAGCCCCCCATTCTGAAATTCAGGGGTTATTCTTACAATACTGAAAAAAGCCAGGGGTTCTAGGTGTTTAGCAAGCTGAAGGAAAGTGCTACATAAAAACAGTACATTTCTGCCTCCCTCTTGCATTATTTAGGCTGAAAATAGACTCCAGAAACTTAGACAAAAAAAGTATGTAGTTAGTAACTCAGCATCGTGGGATAGTCCTTTTAATAGATGATTTTCTTTCTCCAAGACCCCTTTCAGCATGTGGCTACAACATTTCTTCAGCAGTGGTTCTGAAACTCTAGCTGGCATTGTGGTCAAGGGAGGGCTTATTAAAATTACAAAATCTGGGTCTCACCTCTGCAGTTTCTAATTAATCAGTTCTTGGTGAGGTTGGAGAATTTGCCTAAGAAATTCCCCAAGTTACAAGGCTACTGTCCCAGGAACAATCCTCAGAGCCACTATCCTCGGATCCTCGGGCAATTATTACTGACTGACACTCACTAACAGTGAGGGAGGAAAGAAGTTTTGGAACAATTTGTTTCATATCTTTCCTTTACTCCTCTTTATCTATTCTTGATCTGTCTCCATGCATCTCTCTGCTCCCCCCGCCACAGACTGGTCTACACCATTGGGCTTCCTTGATCACTGGAATTCAAACTGGCTTAATCTATGAGGACCATGAGCAGACAACAGAGAGGGAGGAGAGATTGGATTTTTTTTAATTATTTATTATTATTTTTTCCCACTGTACAGCAAGGGGACCAAGTTATCCTTACATGTATACATTACAATTACATTTTTCCCCCAGCCTTTCTTCTGTTGCAACATGAGTATCTAGACAAAGTTCTCAATGCTATTCAGCAGGATCTCCTTGTAAATCTATTCTAAGTTGTGTCTGATAAGCCCAAGCTCCCGATCCCTCCCACTCCCTCCCCCTCCCATCAGGCAGCCACAAGTCTCTTCTCCAAGTACATGATTTTCTTTTCCGAGGAGATGTTCATTTGTGCTGGATATTAGATTCCAGTTATAAGTGATATCATATGGTATTTGTCTTTGTCTTTCTGGTTCATTTCACTCGGGATGAGGTTCTCTAGCTCCATCCATGTTGCTGCAAATGGCATTATGTCATTCTTTTTTATGGCTGAGTAGTCTTCCATTGTGTATATATACCATGTCTTCCTATTCCAATCATCTGTAGATGGACATTTGGGTTGTTTCCATGTCCTGGCTATTGTGAATAGTGCTGCAATGAACATGGGGGTGCACGTGTCTCTTTTAAGGAGAGTTTTGTCCGGATAGATGCCCAAGAGTGGGATTGCGGGGTCATATGGAAGTTCTATGGATAGATTTCTAAGGTATCTCCAAACTGTTCTCCATAGTGGCTGTACCAGTTGACATTCCCACCAACAGTGCAGGAGGGTTCCCTTTCCTCCACAGCCCCTCCAGCACTTGCTATTTGTGGATTTATGAATGATGGCCATTCTGACTGGTGGGAGGTGATATCTCATGGTAGTTTTGATTTGCATTTCTCTTATGATCAGCGATGTTGAGCATTTTTTCATGTGTTTGTTGGCCATCTGTATATCTTCTTTGGAGAAATGTCTATTCAGGTCTTCTGCCCATTTTTCCATTGATTGATTGGCTGTTTTGCTGCTGGGTTGTATAAGTTGTTTATATATTCTAGAGATTAAGCCCTTGTTGTTTGCATCATTTGAAACTATTTTCTCCCATCTGTAAGTTGTCTTTTTGTTTTCTTTTTGGTTTCCTTTGCTGTGCAAAAGCTTTTCAGTTTGATGAGGTCCCATGGGTTTATTTTTGCTCTCATTTCTATTGCTTTGGGAGACTGACCTGAGAAAATATTCATGATGTTGATGTCAGAGAGTGTTTTGCCTATGTTCTCTTGTAGGAGTTTGATGGTGTCCTGTCGTATATTTAAGTCTTTCAGCCATTTTGAGTTTATTTTTGTGCATGGTGTGAGGGTGTGTTCTAGTTGCATTGCTTTGCATGCAGCTGTCCAGGTTTCCCAGCAATGCTTGCCGAATAGACTTTCTTTTTCCCATTTGATGTTCTTGCCTCCCTTGTCCAAGATGAATTGACCATAGGTGTCAGGGTTTATTTCCGGGTTCTCTATTCTGTTCCACTGGTCTGTCTGTCTGTTTTGATACCAGTACCACACTGTTTTGATGACTGTGGCTTTGTAGTATTTCTTGAAGTCTGGGAGAGTTATGCCTCCTGCTTGGTTTTTGTTTCTCAGGATTGCTTTGGCGATTCTGGGTCTTTTGTGGTTCCATATAAATGTTTGGATTGTTTGTTCTAGTTCTGTGAAAAATGTCCTGGGTCATTTGATAGGGATTGCATTGAATCTGTAGATTGCTTTGGGTAGTATGGCCATTTTTACAATATTGATTTTCCCAATCCAGGAACATGGACTATCTTTCCATTTCTTTACATCTTCTTTGATTTCTTTGATGAAAGTGTTATAGTTCTCGGCATAGAGGTCCTTTACCTCCTTGGTCAGGTGTATTCCGAGGTATTTGATTTTGTGAGGTGCAATTTTAAAAGGTATTATATCTTTGTATTCCTTTTCTAATGTTTCATTGCTGGTATACAGAAATGCAACTGACTTCTGATTGTTAATCTTATATCCTGCTACTTTGCTGAATTTATGAATCAGTTCAAGTAGTTTTGGGGTTGAGTCCTTCGGGTTTTCTATGTATAGTATCATGTCATCTGCATACAGTGACAGTTTGATCTGTTCTCCTCCTATATGGATGCATTTTATTTCTTTTGTTTGTCTAATTGCTGTGTCTAGGACTTCCAAAACTATGTTGAAGAGCAGTGGTGAGAGTGGGCATCCCTGTCTTGTTCCAGATTTGAGTGAGAAGGCTTTCAGTTTTTCCCCATTGAGGATTATATTTGCTGTGGGTTTATCATAAATGGCTTTGATTATGTTCAGGAATGTTCCCTCTATACCCACTTGGGCGAGGGTCTTGATCATGAATGGATGTTGGACGTTGTCAAATGCTTTTTCTGCGTCTATTGAGATGATCATATGATCTTTGACTTTTTTTTTTATTAATGTGGTGTATGATGCTGATTGATTTGTGTATGTTGAACCATCCTTGTGAACCTGGGATGAACCCAACCTGGTCATGGTGAATAATTTTTTTGGTATGTTGTTGGATTCGGTTGGCTAAGATTTTGTGGAGAATTTTTGCATCTATATTCATCCATGATATTGGGCGATAGTTTTTTTTTTGGTGGTATCTCTGCCTGGTTTTGGAATGAGGGTGATGGTGGCATCATAGAATGTCTTTGGGAGTATTCCTTCTTCTTCAACCTTTTGAAAGAGTTTAAGGAGGATGGGAACCAATTCCTCTTTATATGTGTGATAGAATTCGCCTGTGAAGCCATCTGGTCCTGGACTTTTATTTGTAGGGAGTGATTTTATGAACTATTCAATTTCATTTCTAGTGATCGGTCTGTTCAGTTGGTCTGTTTCTTCTTGATTCAGTTTTGCCAGGCTGTAAGATTCTAGAAAATTGTCCATTTCTTCCAGATTGTCAAACTTGTTGCCATATAGTTGTTCATAGTATTCTCTTATGGTTTTTTTGTATTTCTGCTGTATCCGTTGTGATTTCTCCTTTTTCATTTATAATTTTGGTTATTTGGGTTCTTTCTCTCCTCTTTTTAGTGAGTCTGGCCAGGGGTTTGTCCATTTTGTTCACCTTTTCAAAGAACTAGCTCTTGGTTTTATTAATTTTCTCTATTGTTTTTTGAGTCTCTATTTGATTGATTTCTTCTTTGATCTTTATAATTTCCTTCCTTCTGCTGACTTTAGGACTTTTTTGTTCTTCTTTTTCTAATTCATTTAGGTGGAGGGTTGAGTTGTCCATTTGGGATCTTTCTTCTTTTTTGAGAAAGGCCTGTATTGCTATAAATTTCCCCCTGAGTACTGCTTTTGCAGCATCCCATAGCTTTTGAGCGGTTGTGTCTTCATTATCATTTGTTTCAAGGTAGTTTTTAATTTCCTTCTTGATTTCCTCATGGACCCATTGGTTTTTTAGTAGCATGTTGTTTAGTCTCCATGCAGTAGGTTTTTTTCTCTTTCCTTTTCCCATGGTTGATTTCTAATTTCATGGCATTGTGGTCAGAGAAGATACTTGAGATAATTTCTATGCTCCTGAATTTATTGAGTTTCGCTTTGTGTCCCAAGATGTGGTCGATTCTTGAGAATGTTCCATGAGCATTTGAGAAGAATGAGTATTCTGCTTTTTTTGGATGTAGGGTTCTGAAGATCTCAATGAAGTCTAACTTTTCTATTGTTTCCTTTAGGATCTCTGTTGCTTTATTGGTTTTCTGTCTAGAGGATGTGTCCATTGATGTGAGGGGGGTATTAAGGTCTCCTACTATGATTGTATTCTCATCAATATCTCCCTTTATGTCTGTTCATATTTGTTGTATATATCTGGGTGCTCCTGTATTTGGGGCATATATGTTGACGATAGTAACATCCCTCCTGGATGGACCCTTATCATTAAGTAGTGTCCTTCTTTGTCTTTCTTTATGTCTTTTGTTTTAAAGTCTATTTTGTCTGATATGAGCATTGCGACTCCTGCTTTTCTGTCTTGTCTATTGGCGTGAAATATTTTTCCCCACCCTTTCACTTTCAATCTATATGTATCTTTTGTCCTAAGGTGAGTTTCTTGTAGCAGCATATTGAAGGTTTTGCCTTTTTATCCACTCACCCACTCTGTGTCTTTTGATTGGGACATTCAGTCCATTGACATTTAAGGTGATAATTGATAGATGATTATATATGCCTTTGAACCTCGTGTTCCAGTTGATTCTATGGTTCTCCATTCTTCCTTTCTTTTTTTTTTTTGTTTTTTGTTTTTTTTTGGTTGGATGGTCTCCTGTTATTATCTGCTTGAGTGTATTTTTTTTCATTTTTTGCAAATGCAATATTTGGTTTTGGCCTGTGTTGCCCTGTTTTTTAAGTATGCTAACCCCTTCCCATAATTGTGTGTTTTAGCCTGATGGTCCTGTAGGTTCAAACACTTCATTACTATATTAAGATTAAGAAGAGAACATACAAACAACAAAAAAAGGTTTATTTACTTCCTAACATCCCTTGCCCACATTTTATGGTTTTGATGACTCTTTTTTATTTTTTTCTTTAATTTTATTTTGTTTAGGCCTGTTCATGATTAACCGTTGCTGGCTTATTTGAGTGACTGCTCTCTGATTGCGGTTTCCTCAGTCCTAGTTCTTCCTCTTCTTCTTTTTTTTTTTCTTCTTTTCTTTTTTCTCCTTTCCTTCCTTTCTTTTTGGTTTAGTGAAGCCCTTTCAATATTTCCTTTAACCGGGGTTTTGTGTTGCTATTCTTTAAGTTTTTGTTTGGGAAAAAATTTATTTCCCCTTCTATTTAAATGATATTCTTGCTGGATAGGTATTCTAGGTTGCATATTTTTCCTTTGACACTTTAAATATCTCTTGCCATTCCCTCCTGGCCTGTAGTGTTTCTGTAGAGAAGTCATCTGATATTTTATGGGGGTTCCCTTGTAGGTAACATTCTGTTTTTCTCTTGCTGCCTTTAGGGTCCCCTCTTTATCACTAACTTTTGCCATTTTTATTATGATGTGTCTTGCTGTGGGTCTATTTGGGTTCAGTTTGTTTGGGGCCCTCTGTGCTTCTTGTATCTTGAACCCAGCATCCTTTAGATTTGGGAAGTTTCTAGCGATAATTTCGTCAAATATATTTTCCATCCCCTTATCTTTTTCTACTCCTTCTGGAGTTCCTACTATGCGTAGATTGGCCCACTTTATAGTATCCCATAGGTCTCTTATATTGCTTTCCAGTTTTTTGATTTGGTTTTCTGTCTGTTGACCAGATTGAGTGATTTCCATTATTCTATCTTCCATATCACTGATTCGTTCTTCTGTATTATTCATTCGGATTTTTACTGCCCTTAGTTCCGTTTGCCTCTCTGCCAATGAATGTTCTAGTTTTTCTTGGCTCCTCCTTATATGTTCTAGTTCCTTTCTGAGGGTATCTGCATTACTGTTCATATCGTCTCTTAATTCCTTCTGTATTTTCACTATTTCTCTTTTGAACTCCACGTCTGTCAGACTGCCGAGATCTGTTTCATTGTTGACTGTTTTAGGTGAGTTCTCCTGTTGGTTTGACTGGGGGTGGTTTCTCAGCTTCTTCATCTTGCTTGTTGTTTTCTTTTTCCTGAGGGAGTTGTACTCTCCGTGATCAGGCAGTGTTTGCCTTGTCACTGCCGTGGAATATTTCCTGAGGGCTGGTGTTGTTGGTCAGTGTTTTTTGAGGCAGTGTGGCTTTTCTGGAGTGTTGATGGGGCTAACAGTGTTTCTTTGAAGCAAAGGAGGACTTCCTGAGGGCAGACAGGACTGGGAGGTCCACACCACGATGGTAGCAGATTTCCCTTGGTCATGCCGAGCTTGCTCTGGTGTTTTTAGGCTGTGGGGTTCTTGCAGGGGTTTGGTGGTGTTGGGCAGCTGTTCCTCAGGAGTGCAGCACCTCCTGGGGGCTGGAGCATCTATCTGGGTCACTGAGAACCTAAGAGGCTCTTCCCTAGGGCAGCCCAACTCAGAAGGATGGACTGAAAATGTAGGCAGATCTTTTCACAGTCTGGCCAAGCTTGTTGCAGCTTTTCTGGGCTGCAGGGGCTCTTCTAGGGGGCTGGTTGTGCTAAGCAGCTATTTCGTGGCCGTGGGGCACCCCGTAGGGGTTTGGGCGGGTAGCAGGGCCACTGGAAACCCTAGAGGCTCCTCCCCAGGACAGCCCGACTCTGAAAGCCCGTCTGAGATCTTTTCCCGGCTCGGCCAGGCTTGTTGCAGCTTTTCGGGGCTTTAGGGGGTCCTGCCTGGAGCTGGCAGTCCTATACAGCTGAACCACTAGGGCACCCCCTGTGGGCTTGGGCGGGTAGCAGGGCCATTGGAAACCGAAGAGGCTCCTCCCTGAGGCAGCCCGACTTAGAAAGACCGTCTGAGATCTTTTCCCGGCTTGGCCAAGCTTGTTGCAGCTTTTCTGAGCTGCAGGTGGTCCTGCCTGGAGCTGGCAGTCCTATGCAGCTGATCCACTAGGGCACCCCCTGGGGGCTTGGCCGGGTAGCAGGGCCATTGGAAACCAAAGAGGCTCCTCCCCAGGGCAGCCCGACTCAGAAAGACCGTCTGAGATCTTTTCCTGGCTCGGCCAGGCTTGTTGCAGCTTTTCTGGGCTGTAGGGGGTCCTGCCTGGAGCTGGCAGCTCTATACAGCTGATCCACTAAGGCACCCTCTGGGGGTTTGGGCGGGTAGCAGGGCCACTGGAAACCGAAGACGCTCCTCCCTGGGGCAGCCCAACTCAGAAAAACCGTCCGGGAATTAGGCAGATCTATTCACTGCCTGGCTAGGCTTGTTCTAGCTTTTCTGGGCTGCAGGCCTTTTCTCGGGGGCTGGTGGTGTTTGGTGCTACTCTGCGGAAGTGTAGCCCCTCCAAAGGGCAAGCAGGCCTGTGCAGGGACAGCCCCTGCGGTGGTAGGCTTCAGGCAATTGTTGAGAACAGCCCTCCTGGATGGCAGGCAGCCCCAGGTTCGGAGAGAGCGCAGGGGGTGGTGGGGGTTGGGGGGAGGGGATGTACTGGTAAGCGCAGCTTTCAGGTAGCTAGGGGGCCTGTAAGCTTGCTTTAGCGTGGGGGGTATTCTATGGGGACCCACCCCTTCTTCTCTCCCCTCCCCAGCACGGGCGCAGACCAGGCTCTTTTCCCAGGTTCCCTCTGATGCGGCTTTCCACTTCCCCGCCCCTAGAGTATTGCTCCCTTCCTCTGCAACAGCTTTGTTTTCTAGTCTCCCAGGCAGTCTCTGCCCTGTCAAATGGTTTCTAGACCTCCCAGGCAGTTTCCGCTCCGCCCCGCCCCCCCAGCCCGGGGACTATCCTCTGGAGCCTAGGTCTCGGTGCCCAGCCCCCACCCAGGCGTCCCCCAGCCCTTTCTCAGCAACCAACCCTCAGAGGTGAGGTCTCGGTGCCCAGCCCCCACCCAGGCGTCTCAATTTTTGGTGACTGTGCCCGTAGTTCAGATGGTCCGTTCGGTTCTTGATCAGCTTTTCCATACTCCAACTTACTGCTACACTCTTCTCTGCATCTGGAGATTCCTCCGGTTCGTTTGATCTTTCTCCCGTTTGTGACTTTCCAGGGTGGGGGATCCCTTTCTCCTCCGAGGTTCCCTTTCGGGAGCGCCCGTCCCGCTCGGATTCACCTTCTCTCACTCTCCTCTTTTCTCCCATTCTGCCCCGTAATGTCACGAACTTCTTGCCGTTATTGGAGTTTAGGTTCTTCTGCCAGCGATTGGTTGCTGTTCTGTGTGAGTCATTTATTCCGTAGATGTGCTTTTTTTTTGTTGTGTTTGTGGGAGAGGGCGAGCGTGTCCCCCTACTCCTCCGCCATCTTGTCTCTCCTACTCGAGATTGGATTTTTTATTCCCAATCCCAGTGGGCTCTCTGTCAGCTGTGTCCACAACCCAAGTTCTAACTCTTGGCAGCCAGCCCCTCTTCACAGTTCTCTCTCTTCATATTGCTGGTACTTTTACTCTCTTTATCCTTTTCTGGGCTGATAGAGTCTGGTGAGCTCCCTGCTACCAGTCTTTGGATCTATCTTATCCTTTATGCCATCTTATATCCTGCCTTCACTTCTACAGTGACATTATTAAACTCTCCTTCAATCACTGAGTGTGAGTATATTATTTATTTCCTGTAGGAAACATGAATGATACACAAGACAGAAGTTTGTTTGTTCGTTTGTTTTAAACTTGAATAAAATAAGCACACCTTATTTCTGCAAAAGAGGCTAGAAAACTGGTCTAGCTCTGCTCTGAGAAAGAAATGATTTTTTTCTTTCAGTGAATCTCTAAACATCTTTTCTACACACACAGCTTTTTCAAGGTCTTAGTAGAAATTCACATACATGAAAACCATTTTATAATTATTTGAATTTAGGACTTAACGTTATATTGCATTAGTTCACAAAAATGCTTTTGATAATTTGTCTAGATCTTTCAGGAATACCCATATGATATTGAGGGAAAACTGTGGATTGTTTTATTACTAATTTTACAAAGCAATATCTACAATTTCAGGAAATCATATCCACATATTGAGTCGCCAATTCAAGAAAATGGAACCTTGGTGTTTAATCTCTCTATTACGTCTTCTGTATAGTTTTTCATATGTATTTATATGTTGAATATATATATTATTTTCTTCCTATTCAAGATAATAAATTGAATTGACTTATTTAAAATTATATGTACTTAGGTAAATAATATTATGATTATATTGTTTAAATATGTGTTATAAAAGAAAGCATTGGGCTTTGTAGGGTTGACAATTGTATTTTATTAAGCAAGAGACTTTTAAAAAGATATTTGTAATCATACACATGTAGGAAAACAGAGGTCTGAGCTAATGAATCAAGATAATTAACAAATAGAAGAAAGTGGACACATGTCAATGACATATAAGTGACAGCTGAATGGAAGCCACCAGACACTGCAGCCCCAGATGCCTTGGCAAAGGGCAACACTGTTTGCATAAAATCTCCTGAATTTGAATGCTGTCCTTATTATTGAGCCTTACCAGGCTCCCAGCCGTGGACAAATGTACCTGATTTAAAAATGTTTAAGTCTTGAGGACAACATGAAAAAGACCTGGAAGGAGAGATCAGGTCCATTTTACCTGTTCACTGAATAGCAGAACTTCAGTAATAGCTTGTGGTATTATCAGTACTACTGGGATCATGGCATATTTTCCTTCCTTTTATCATATGGGAATCTGCTTAGAAATTAGGGCCTAAAATAGAAATAAAATACTAATCTTTACATCTCAATTGCAATAGCAGAAAACAAAGAACTACAACAAAGAGATCTGAAAGCAAAGCAAAACATGGAGTTCCTTTGCAGCTTAGTAGTTAAGGATTCCAAGCTGTCACTTCTGTGGCTCAGAACTTCCACATGCCTGTGTAGGGCCAAAAGAAAAACAAAAAGCCAAAAAGCTCTGAGTGTTAAAGGATAACATTTATCTACATGCTACTGATAATTTCAAATATACATGCTATTTAGAAATCTTTAGAATTTATAAGTGCATTCTCATATATTACTTCATTTCTTCTTCACAATGGCCCTCTGAGATAATAATTATTATATTTAATTATCTCCTGAAGAGATCATGAAATACAGAAGGGCTAATTAATTTTCCTGACATTGCAAAGTTAGGAAAGTGTGCTTAGGAATCAAAATTTAAATTTCCAGTAGCTATTCATGTACCACAGGCCATGACTGCCTGCATGCTGAGCTTTGCATATGAAACTTGAGAGGATGAAAGCCAGACAGATCACATAAAATATGTCAAAAATATCCTAATCACCAACTGCCTTTCAACCCAACAACTAACCACATTTGATTTTTGATACAATTTCACTAAAGAAATTGTTGACCAATAGTATTTTTTTTTTGATAAATAGAAAAATTTCCTTCTTCAATTTCACCTGATCTCTGAAGTCTACCATAAAAAATTTTCAAAACACATGAATACACTTATTTAGGTGCTTCTTTGTATTCATTAAAATAAAACTGAAATCATTCCCACAGACACTCTTTTTAAGTGAATCCAACTTCTCTGGTTGTTTTCACAGCCACCAACAAGTTGGCAGCACTCACAACTTTAGTCTGAACTCATGACCTCAACCTCCCATTAGTGACTCAATACCTTTCCTAAAATATTTCATGGACAGCACAGGCTTGATTTATAAAAAGTGAATCCTGTGCTGTTTCCCTCTCACCCACCCCCCAACACATGTACATTCTTCACACAGCTGGAAACTCTTCCTTCATTCTTTCATTCATCATCATGACCTATGAAAACCTGAGGTGCATTCTTACCTGGTCCTCTACCCAAATCACCCCTGCCTTAGATATTAATCATTATATCTCACATCTTCATAGGTTCTTCTCCTCCAATTCACATAATTCCTACCTTACTTAATCTCACCATCAGTACCTCCTAATTTGCACAATCCCAGTATTTCCACATTCTGATCTACTATCTATGCTAAAGTCAGAGAAATATAGAAATTCTCAAAGAAATTTCTCAAAGAAATTCTGATAATATTTTCCCCCCTATCCTTACCTTCAATTACTGTCAGGTGCATCAAAGAACTTAAAGGGGTACATGGTATAATATTCTCCCTGAACTGCTGGCTACTGTAAACTTTGATTTATGCATATAGAAGCCTTCAGCCTTCTCTTGAGGAGAACTCATCAGTTTGTGGGACTTTACTCATGATCATGGTCTTGTTATTATCATGGAGTGTTGGTCACCGCTTTAATTAATATGCATGTTTGTCTATTTCATGGACTAAACTTTAATGAGCCTGAAATAAGGGTTTGCATCTTATACATCATTGTAACCCCAGCAGCAAACCATGTTTGACACAAAGAAGACATTCTGTCAAGACCCATCAAAAGAATGAAAGAGTTACTGCACAAATGAAAGCATGTGGATAGAATACACATCACAGTCACACAGAGAAGGGCCTCTCTCCTTTTTAGTTTGAGTATTGCTGACTCTCAACCAGAAAGACTGCCTACTGCACCTCTGAATGATCCTGACTTGACTGAGAAAACATGTTGTCAGAAACATGGAAAGAATCATTATTGTCGTGTAATGGAAGGAGAAACTTATACCCATGAATTACATGACTTCTCTGAGGTTATCTCAGACAGACACACAAACACATACACAAAATACTGCTGTTTACCACATGGGCTGTCATGAAGAGTAAATTAGGTGGTAGATAGAGTTTATAGGGTAAGAACCACTTAAAGTTATTTTTGGCAGTTTCACTTCACAAGGCCACTGGTTCAACCATTTCAATGGAAATCAATTTTGATTAATATAAGTAGCAAATTCAGTCATTCAGTCAGGTTAAATGTATTCCACCAAATGAACTGCAGGATATCAGCTCAACTGTGTAAGACTATGTTTCTACTGACAATCATAAATTTCAACCATTTATGACTTCAGTAATTTATGGTATTAGTATGGACTCTGGGAATTTCCCTCGTACAAATTGAGCTCAAAATAAATGCTCAATATTGAAGTGTTTTTGTTTTTATTATTTATTATTAGGAGAAGATTATTAATAGAAGAATATTCACATGATGTTATAAAATTGTTTAATGTTGCAGAAATATGTTTTCATTTATTAAGGTATGGCTTCAAGGAATATCTGTATATATTACAGATATTTTCCTAATAGTAGTGAATATCTGTATATATTACAGATATTTTCCTAATAGTAGTGAATATTACTGCTTACTACTAAGTACTATTAATTATTTGGAAATTCTTAAAATTAGGGAATAAAATACATTGCCATGCGTTATTTGTCTTCAACACAGGTCTAGTTTCGAGAAAGTGTGTGAGTGTGTGTGTGTGTGTGTGTGTGTGTGTGTGTGTGTAAGAGAAAGAGCACAGAAGAGGGTACTAATTTCATTATCAATGGTTAACAATTTGGGGACGTTCTCCAGGTCAGAAGTTAAAGAGATAGTTTCTGTGTCAGGCTGACTTTGTAATTTGCACAGTTTCTGATCTGATGGACTATGAGGGTGAAGCCAGCCCTTGCAACAGGAGACTGTGTGAGCACTAATTTTTCCAAGTGACCTTCAGAAAGGGGCACAAGTCCTTGGTATACAAGCCTTTGCCCTTCTGATCAGGAGATGTCAGTAGCATAGTTGCTTCTCAGATTCCTATTTTCTATAGTTTTATAAAAGAGGTTTGCATTTAAAAGAATGTATATAAAGATCTAAGGTAAGCAATTTCTGAAAAGTAAGCTATAAGCTTTATGTGGCCTGAGGCTGTTTTTAGCCATTATGCTCTCCCACTCACTTCAAATTGAGACCATCATTAGTTAGGAGGTGAGAATGAAGATATACAGTTTCACAGTGAAAAGCTCCCTGATACAAAATTGCAGAACCGGGTCAGAATCTCGATAAAGCTGAAGGAAATCTGTGAGCACTGTCTTTTGGTACAAAAAAGTAAGAGATCTAGTGAAATGTGAAAAGGATACAGGAGGGGCTAAATCCATGGGTTACCACATTGATGGGCCCCAAGTAGTTATGTGTTTTCCTCAAAATATAATATCTGGGTAAAGAAAATAAATTATATCAAACACCTAAGCAAGCAATTTAGTGATATGCATCTTTTGGAGAATGTAGAATATTAATAATAAATTTCCTTGTTTATTGTTTACTTACATTTTATTATGGAAAAAAGTAAATACATAACACTCAAAATAATAGTAAAATAATATAAAAATTAAATTTTTATTCCTAAAAAAAATAGAAATTCTATTTAGATTATCTATTATTTTGATGGATCTAGGCTACAGTGGTGTGATATTTCATTGGGAGCCAAGGATTCAGGCAAAAACTTCAGAGTCTGTTTATGTCTAAAGGAACCATCTTCCATTCAATAAGTTATTGAAATTACCTCAACCATAGTATTTTACAAGTCATTATTCTCTTTCCCGCATTAACTTATGTGAGTCCATAATGTAAAAGGAATTTTTGTAGAGGTGCTTATTGTAGGTAGTTTTTTGCTTTTGATTTTTAGGGCTGCGCCTGCAATATATAGAAGTTCCCAGACCAGTGTTTGAATCAGAGCTGAAGCTGTTGGCCTATGCCCATAGGCATAGCAACATCGGATCCTTAACCTATTGAGCAAGGCCAGAAATCTAACCCACATCTTTACCAACACTATGTCAGGTTCTTAACCTGCTGAGCCACATCACGAACCCCTAGGTAGTGTTTATGCAAGACTTTGAGGCCAATTATTTGATGGAATGTAAATCACAAAAATGATGGATTCATAACTCAACCAAGGCCATGAATTTGTAACAAACTGATCATACTAATTTTGTAGGAGTATCAGCCCCAACAGATATAATCCAGCTCTCGGTCAGAAAGCAAAGAAAAAGTCTTACTTATTTCAGTCTTGCTTAGCAAACTTGACTTCCAATTACAGTGGCTACTGACACAGCCTTCAGGCATCAGAGAAGAGAATGAATTTTAAGAAAAGTATCATAGATCTTGATTCAAATCCTAAATCGACCTCCTCCCAACTGTGTGACTAAAGCACTTTTGTCATTTTTCTCACCTGTGAATTGACATTGAAAAATATCAGTTGTTGATCGCTGTGATAAAATAGAATTTTAGGGAGTTCCCACCGGGGTGCAGTGGAAACAAATCCGACTAGTATCCATGAGGATGTAGATTCAATCCCTGGCCTCAATCAGTGGGTTGGGAGTCCAGTGTTGCCATGAGCTATGGTGTAGGTTGTAGCCTTGGCTAAGATCCCCAATTAATCTTGGCTGAGGCATAGACCAGAAGCTGTAGCTCTGATTTGACCCCTAGCCTGGGAACTTCCGTATGCTGCAGGTGGCCCTAAAAAGCAAAAAAATAAATTCAACTTTATATGTGTGTATGAAAACTTGGCTCTGGGACATATGCAAATGGCATCTATACCTTCTCACTTTCTCCTCTGGGTCACTTAATTTTCTTTATTTATTCCTCATTGATTTCTTCAAGATACACACAAAACACTCATTAAAACACTTAAATTTTCTTGGCTTTTGCGTTCTATTATAGTGTATATAACTTTCTTCTGTTTTATTTGCTGCATCATTTGGTAGTTCTATTTCCAGTTTTTTGAGGATCCTCCCTATTGTTTTCCATAGTGGCTGATCAGTTTATATTATCACCAGCAGTGTAAGAGAGTTCCCTTTTCTCCATATCTTGCCAACCTTTGTAACTTGTGGTCTTTTTGACAATAGTTATTCTCACAGGTGTGAGGTGATATTGCATTTTGATTTTGATTTGCATTTACCTGATGATTTGAACATCTTTTCATGTATTTGTTGGCCATCTGTATGTCTTCTTTGCAAAATTCTTATTCAAGTCTTCCGTACATTTTAAAATTGGGTTGTTTCTTTTTTATATTGAGTTGTATGAGCTGTTTATATATAACAGATATTAACCCCATTTTAAGTCACATAATTTACAAATATTTTCTCCCATTCCATAGTCTGTCATTTCATTTTGTAGATGATTTTCTCTGCTGTTCAAAAGCTTTTAAGGTTAATTAAACCCATTTACATATTTCTGCTTTTATTTCCTTTGCCTGAGGAGACAGATCCAAAAACTATTGCTACGATTTATTTTAAAAAATGTTCTGTAGAAGTTCCCATGATGGCTCAGTGGTAACGAAACCGACTAGTATCCATGAGGACATGGGTTCCATCCCTGACCTCGCTTAGTGGGTTAAGGATCCAACATTGCAAAGAGCTGTGGTGTAGGTCACAGAAGTGGCTCAGACCCTGTGTCACTGTGGCTCTGGCTGTGGTGTAGGCTGGCAGTTGTAGGAAGCCTGGGACCTTCCATATGCCATGAGTGTGGCCATAAAAAGACAAAAAACTAAAATAAATTTTCTGTATATGTTTCCTACCAGAAGTTTTATGATTTCTGATCTTACATTTAGCTAATTCATTTCAGGTTTATTTTTGTATACAGTGTGAGAAAACATTCTGATTTCATTCTTTTACATGTGGCTGTCCAGTTTTTCCAATACCACTTTTGAAGATACTTTTTTCCCATTGTATATTTTTGCCTAATTTGTCATAGACTAATTTACCATCTGTGCATGGAATTATTTCCAGGAACTCTATTTTGTTTCATTGAACCATATGTTAGTTTTTGTGCCAGGACCACACTGTTTTCATGACTATAGTTTTGCAGCACAGTCTGAACACAGGGAGTGTGATAAGTCCAGCTTTGTTCTTTTCTCTCAATATTGCTTTGGCTTTTAATGGTCTTTTGTGGAGCCATAAAAACTTTAGGGCTTTTTGTACTTTTCTTGAAAAATGACATGGCATTTTTATGGAGATTATATTAAATCTGTAGATTTCTTTGAGTAGTTTGGATATTTTAAAAATATTTATTTTTCCAAACTATGAACATGAGATACCTTTCCATTTCTTTATAGAATTTTCAATTTACTTCATCAGTATTTTATCATTTTCAGAGTATATGTTTTTCATCTTCTTGGTTAAGTTTATTCCTATGTATTTTAGTTTTTGATGTGATTTTTTAAAAGGATTATTTTCTTGCTTTTTCTTTCTGATTATTTATTATTGTAGAGAATAAAAATAAATGTTTACACATTAATCTTACAACTTTACTGAATTCATTTCTATTAATTCCAGTAATTATTTTATTGGAGAATTTAGGGTATTCTATATATAATATGTCATCTGCAAATAGTGACAGTTTTACTTCTTCTTTTCCAATTTGGATTCTTTGATTTATTTTTCTTGTCTGATTACTATAGCTAGGAATTTCAATACTATTTTATATAAATGTAGTGAGAGCGAGCATACTTGTCTTGTTTCTTACTGTTTATTTTATGTACAATTAATTTTAAAATTTTTGTCTTTTTTTTTTCTCTATGCTTTTTTAAGTGGTTGAGCCATAGCCTTTGCTAAACATTTTCCTTTACTAGTGGGATCTTTTATTTCTTATAAATTCTTACTTCTTATTATAGCCTCTTCTTTTCCACTTAAATAAGACTCTATATCACTTCTTGTAAGATTGGCTTAGTATTGATGTTCTCCTTTAATTTTTTTTTATCTGAGAAGTTATTTACATCTCCTTCAATTTTGAATGATACACCTATTGTGTAGAATATCCTAGATTGTAGATTGTCCTTTTCAGCTCTTTAACTATGTCATATCACTCCCTTATGGCCTACAAATTTCTGCAGAAAAAATTTACTGAGAGGCTCATGGTTTCTTTTTTTTTTTTTTTTACACAACACCTTTTTTCCCCCCCTCATGATGCTGCTAAAATACTCTCTAAATTTGCCATTTTAATTGTAGTTTATCTTGGTGTGAATCTCTTTGCTTTCATCTTCTTTGGGATTCTCTATGTTTCCGGGACCCAGAAATCTGTTTTCTTCCTCAGCTTCAGAAAATTTTCAGTCATAATTGCATAAAATTTATTTTATACTCCTTTTTTTGGTCTTTTCTCCTTCTGAGAATCCTATATTGTAAGTTTATATATGCCACATGGTCCCAGAGTTTATCCTCATTTAAAAAAATTGCTTTCCTTTTTGCTGTTCTGACTGGGTAATTTCTATTATTCCATATCATTTATACATGCTTCTATATCACTTAATCTGATGTTAATTCCTTCTAGTGTAGTTTTCACTTCTGTTATTGTATTCTTAAGCTCTGACTGGTTCTTCTTTATATTTTCAAGTTTTCTATTAACTAAAATTCTCACCATGTTCATCTCCCCCCCCCCAAGTTCAGTTATAAATTAATTACTAGTGCTTTGAACTCTACCTGGTAAAGTATTAATCTCTGTCTCTTTAGTTTTTTTTTTTTAAGGATTTTTTTCTTGTTCTTTTTATTTGAAATATATTTCCATGTATTCTCATTTTTTTCATATTCTCAGTTTTAACACTTTCTCTGTCTCCATAACATTAAATGAAACAGTTCCCTATCCCAGTCTTGTAGGGGTGTCCTTGTGTGGTCGTGGCCCTATGCAGTCTGTGTGCAATGTGACTTTGGAGGGAAACCTAGATCTGCAGTGAGCACAATTCTCATTTCCTCCAGGGTGGGCTGACAACTACCACCTTTTGGTGAGGGGTAGGGCTGGAGATGGAGGGGATAGAGCCAGAGCCAGGTGTGATCCAGGACTTCTCCTGTGGTCCATGGCATTTACAACTCTGTCAGGGCTAGGGCCAGGGTGCAGGTTGCTGGAGCATAAACTCAGGGTCAGGTTTGAGCTGGCTCCATGTCATCTTACTGCCTGCACTACCCTGGCAATGGCCTCACTGCCTCAATAAAGAAAAGCACCAAGGCAAGAAGGGCTGGAGCAGGCACCTGGCACAGGCCGGGTGCACCTGAGACAGTAACATCAAGCCAGTCAGAGCCCCATGCAGTTCCTAGTCTGCAGTGGTCACTCTCTCCCTGTTCAGAGGCAGAGCTCGATCCAGGTCAGCTCCCTTCTCATGAGGTATGCACACTCTGCTTGGCACAAGCACCTCTCCCCTATTCAGAACTGTGCTGGAGCAAGAGGATGGGACAGGAGCCAGGTGTAGGCTGGGCATTTGCTGGGGTTTTCATAGGAAACCAGCCAGAACCCAGGCTGTTTTCATTCTGCTTCTACTGCCTTCTTCTTGGGAGTAAGCAAGCATGTGCCCACTCTATAAGTGAGTTCTAGGTTTCTTACAGTCCTGATGTCAGTCCAACTGGCTTTCAAACTCAGGAAAATTGTTTTCCTGGTATTGAATATCATATCTGGGTCACCTAATATGTGGCTTGAACCCTTCAATAACAGAGATTATCAGCAATCTTGTGATATCCTCCTCCCTTTTTATGTCCCTCTTCATGGGTGCAGGTTCTAATCTGATTGCTTCTCATCCCTTCCTACCCAACTCCCTGTGAATCTTTCTTTTAAACCTTATTTGTAGCCTTCTTTTCATCTGTCTCTATTTGTTTCAGTTAGGGTTTCTTCACATGTAACCACATTTTTTAATGTGTTCAAGACAGGAGGTGAGCTCAGGATCCTCCTGCTCTACCATCTTGATCTCCCTACCCCCACTATTTCATTTTTGCACTATAATTATTTCTATTTACATGTAAAATCTTTGACAATTTAATTTTTTAATTTATATCTCTTTCTTCACTTACTAGTGTCAAGAATGGTGTGAATAAATGCTTATTGAATTAACTGAATTAAAATAATTCTTTATGAAACTGTATAACACTTTCTACCTTTTTAGCTCAGGCCATCACAATGTACTCAGTTTTAAGTAGAAATATAAATGCAATAAACAGATGTTCTGAAAAATATGAAGGGAGTTCCCGTTATGGCTCAGTCATAACAAACCTCACTAGTATCCATGAGGACATGGGTTCGATCCCTGGGCTAATTCAGTGGGTTAAGGGTCCAGCATTTCCCTGATCTGTGGCGTAGATTGCAGATGTGGCTCAGATCCTGCATTGCTGTGGCCGTGGTGAAGGTCAGCAGCTGCAGCTCTAATTCAAGCTTTAGCCTGGGAACTTCTATATGCCACAGGCATTTCCCCCCGCTCCACATACAAAAGAAGACAGAAAAAAATGCAAAAATGCAGAAGTTTTCTGATAAATTCACAGGAAGATTTCAGGGTAGGGGTGGGAAAAGCCTTGTCTTTATTTTTCTCACTTTCAAAATAATGTGTGATAAAATCTCAGAAATGAGAGAGAGAACATCACCATTGACCCTAAGGATATTAAAGAGACAATAAAGAAATACTGTGAGCAACTTTTTGCCCACAAATTTGACAACATAGATTAAATAGTCCAATTCCTTGAAAGACACATAGTGCCAAAATTCGCACATAAGTGGGAAATATGAATATGCCTATATCTTTTAAAGAAGTGTGATCAGTAATTAATAATCTTCCAAAATCAGAAACACCATTCTCAATGGGTTAACTGCTGAGTTCTATTAAATATTTGAGGAAGAAACTATACCAATTTTCTAGAATATCTTCTAGAAGATACAAGCAGAAAGAATACTTCTAACTGTGTCAATGAGGCCAGAGGCCAGCATTATCCTAACACTAAAACCAGACAAATAAATCAACGGACCAACATAAAGAGCCCAGAAATAGACTCACTTAACTTCACACAACTGATTTTTGAAAAGGGAACAAAGGAGTTCCTGTTGTGGCTTAGCAGTAATGAACCCTACTAGTACCCATGAAGACATAGCAGGTATGATCCCTGGCCCTGCTCAGTGGGTTAAGGGTCTGGTGTTGTTGTGAGCTGTGGTGTAAGTCACAGATGCAGCTCAGATCTGGCATTTCTGTGCTGTGGTGTAGGCTAGCATCTACACCTCTGATTCAGCTCCTAGCCAGGGAAATTCCGTATGCTGCAGGTACTGCCCTAAAAAGCAAAATAAATAATAAATAAATAAAAATAAATAAATAAAATGACAAAGGAACAAAGACACTACAATAGAGAAAATGGATCACAGCAAAGGTGTCAATTTAAATCAAATATTTTTCTCATTCTAAAATTAGCAGGTATAAATGAAGTTACACAGTCCTTTACCAAAACACTTGCCAGCCACTTATTTTCACGGCACATGCAAATTAGAGAGTGAATGCAAACTAAAAGTGTATTTTACACTAGCCATTTATTCAATTTAAGGTCACAACTTGTTAAGGTCTCTTAAGTTATCCTGATGTAGAGGTGAAGCCTGTGCACAAGCATGCTTGCATCTTTGTCTCTGGAATTTTTTTTTTCCCAGTTTGCACAGGGCTATTTTTATGTTGTTTATTGTTTTGTTTTGTTTTGTTTTCTAAGAAGTTCTGGAAGAAAATTCTGATTTTTCAGTTTTTCCATCACTCCACAGAAACTAATTCAATATTCATTATATAAACTATCTTTTGCAATTAGTTGGAAGAAAAATAATGGAATTTAGTCAAATAACTTGTACTGCTATGCTGGGAAGATTACATATCTTATCTGGCTTTCAATTCTTTGAATTTAAAAGTATACAGATATTTCATTCTATGAATACCTTGTTTTATTGTGGCTTGTAAATACTGGGTTTTTTTGTGTTTTTTTTTTTTAATAAATTGAAGTTTCATGACAACCTGAATGCAAAAGTCTATTGGCTCCATTTTTCCACCATTTGCTTAATTCATGTCTCTGTGTCACACTTTGGTAATTCTTTCAGTATATAAAGCCCTCCACCAGCAAAAATAATATGACTTGTTCAAAGCTCAGGTGATGCTAAGCATTTTTTGGCCATAAAGTATTTTGAATTAATGTATGCATTGTATTTTTAGACATAATGCCATTTCACACTTAATAGAAGTATAAACCTAATTTTATATGCACTGGAAACCAAAAAAAAAAAAGATTGTGTGACTCAATTAATCATGATATTCACTTTATTGCATAGTCTTAACCCAAACCAGAAATACCTCCAAGGTATGCCAGTATATTGTATTTTTTGAAGTAATACACATAGATTCATTTGATTTTCTGAGCTATAAATTTTTAGCATAGCACCTTGCTTCATATGGCAAGCTGGTAATAAATGCTACTAAATTTGAATTGTTGAATATGTATATATACACTAAGATGCAGATATAATAAATATTTATAATTCCTAAGGGACTTACTAAAGTAACTGTTTTCTTAATTTTTGTCATCTTTAACATATTCATGTGTTTTAACCAGGTAACATGTAACTTTAAAATTCTTATATTTTGATTTTGGTGACTATTAACAGCAATTATTTTTTTTCTCCCAGACCCCTATTCTAATTCACTCTCTGCTTCCCACATCTGCCCACTTCAGACAAAATGTTGGTAGTTTGTTAGTATTCAACATTAGTAGAAACTAGGACAAATGTTCCTTCTTTTAACAATCTCTTGTCAGACTCTCATGAGTCCTCTTTACAACTATGGCTCACCCTCCACCCAGTCTTGTCTTGACTTTAGCAATAATACATTTTAGGCCCATTTAGCAAAGATATCCTTACCTTTTATTTCTAATTAGTAATTTTCCTTCTAATCCACTTACCCCCTCACTTTGCTTGTTGGCTCTAATCTTTAGCTATCTTTTTTTTTTGTATTAGGAATTTAACTCATTTCTATGTTGGAAGTCTCTCTCCCCTACTGCTATAGCTTGAAAAAAATCTGTCTTATCATTTTAACAAATGTCTATTGTACATTTTTTCTTTTATACTTATGAAAAAAGTAATAATGGCAGCATTTTCTTAAAGAGCTTTTGTAAAGCATTTGGAGTGGATAAGCAATGAGATCCTGCTGAATAGCATAGTGAAATGTATATAATCACTTCTGATTGAACATGATGGGAGAAAATATAAGAAAGGGAATATATATATATATATATATATATATATATATATATATATATACATGTGTGTCTGGGTCACTTTGCTGTACAGCAGAAATTGACAGAATATTGGAAATCAACTACAATAAAAAATAAAACATAAAAAGTAATAACTCCAACAATAAACAAAAAAAGAACAAAAAAAGGCTCCCTTAGCCATTAAAAAGATTTAAATAAATTTGAAAATAACAGAGAAAGAAATTCTACAAGAAGAAAAAGGTAAAGTCTGTCTCATTTTTAGCAGCTAGAAATAAGCCCCACGTTTTCAATTTCTCACTTTCACTTACACAGTACCATAAAGTACCCTAAAACATTATATCCTGTATTCCATATAGAATTCTCATCTAGCAATTGCATGTCCCCAAGGCAATAAAAAAAATAAGGTCATTTGTGAATAACACTAGTAAAGTAATAATAATTGCAAGCATTTATTGAAATTATCATCCCTTAGGAAGTTTAGCAACTTACAAAATATTATCTCATTGTCTAAACCTCTCCTTAGCATTATGACTTTGCTATTCAAACCCAAGACTTTGATAGTTGGCCCATATATCCCTGTTCACTAAGCCACATAACATTTGTTCAAATTTTGAGAACTCTGTGTGTGTGTGTGTATAAGGGAAATCTTTTTTTTCTGTCTTTCTGCCACTTCTTGGGCCATTCCTGTGGCATATGGAGTTTCCCAGGCTAGGGGTCGAATCTGAGCTGTAGCCACCAGCCTATGCCAGAGCCACAGCAATGCAGGATCCGAGCTGCATCTGCGACCTACACCACAGCTCATGGCAATGCTGGATCCTTAACCCACCGAGCAAGGCCAGGAATCGAACTCACAACCTCATGGTTCCTAGTCAGATTTTTTAACCACTGAACTACAACGGGAACTCCTATAAGGGAAATCTTGATAGGAGATGGGAGAATGTGTTTTTCCCCTTAACATGTAAATTTTGGATTTGTTCTGAAAAATACACCCTGTTAGCTCAGGTCTTGAAAGAAGACTTCTAAAATAAAATGTGAGTCCAACCCATTTATTTTAATAAAATGGATGGTCTGGTCTTCTTTTTTCCATATGGTAATATGGAAATCTTTAGAATATATTCACATAAACCAAGGTTATCCCAAGTAATTTTAGCTTGAACCAAGTCAAATCAAATCAATTCCACTTTCTTTCTATTGTGGAAAATCCCCTAGTACAATAGTGATAAATATAAGCATTCAAGTGAATAAACTAATAATCCACATCACTGCTAAGAAAAAACTGAAATTAATTGGATTTTATACTTGTGATAAATCCCTAGAGTTCTCTAGCAGTGACCAAAGTTACTTTTGCTTTTATCAAGCAAGATAAAGGGATTACCATCTGGTCTAAATCTTTAATCTTTCTTGATTGTGAGATGACTACTTAGGAAATGCAGGAGGTGGGCCTAAACTGCCAAAGGAGAAAGAGGGGAAAAGCTACAAGTGTTAGATTGTGTATTAGGGAAATGGAATTAACTGTGAGCACATTTGCATACCTGAAGGGAATTTCCAGCCATGGTTGCAAGGTATAATTTAAAAGTTGGTTGTCTAATGCAAGTAATTGACATTATAATGAGTGACTTAATTTGTGTTCTTTCATTTCTAGTCCTTTGATTGAAATATGATGTATTGCTGTTTTTTATTCTTCCACACATATTAATTTACTTATATAAAAGAGAGGAAATAATTTCTTTGATTTTTAATGAGAGAAATGAATGTGCTCCTCCATTTTGATTTGTATTATTTTTCTTTGCTGTTATGTTTTATTTTCCGCTTCAAATTGTGTATACTTAACTATCAGGTTTACTGAGGTTTGCTTCAAGCAATTGATTTTTGTGTTTTGTTTGAGGTGACAAACATATTGCATGTTTTTAATAAATGTATTTTATCATGTTTTATAAATTGTTTTTCATATAATTGCTGGCTTGCACATCAATATCAAAATAAATATCTATATCAAAATAAATTTAGTTTTTTATGACACCAGCTTGAAAAAAATTCGGATTTATCCATTTAAGTGAAAAAATAGGCTCACTTAAATTAGAGGGCAAAAGTAATTTTTGAATATTGACTTAACCTTTAAAAAATGAAAGAAAAAATTCTACAATGCAGAAAATTATTTTTATTTTAAAATTCATAAATCTCAAGCTCAGAGATGTGAGTTACCAAGCTCATGCGTGTAGTAGTAAGTGGAGGAACCAGGAATGCAAGCTCTTAACTACTGTGATCATTGTTTCTGAATATTCCTTCCCAAAACACTGCCTTCTGACACTTATTCATACAAAGTATCTATGATTCTTATAAGTGATTTTATTTGTAAGGGTGTGTTTCTGTGTATGATAACAAATTTTGATGATAAACCTGAGTGTCACAGGTGCAAGGTCATATGAACCCACTGAGTTACCCAAGTAATTATCATATATAAGCAGAAATTTCTAAGGCAGATAGCATCAGGTTCTTCAACAATGACACCTTGTTCTGAAATTTCAAGGAAAATTCTTGAGTGTAGGATTCTGCACTTGGCCAAATATTAACCTTAAAGATAGATTAAATATATTTTCAAAATTCTAAGCTTTCAAAAATATGTATACCAATCTTTATTTAAGAAGCTACTAGAAATGATACTTTAAGAAGACAAGGAAATACACTTTGAAAGTTGTAGAGGAAGTTCTTGTGTGACACAGTGGGTTAAGGATCTAGCATTGCTGCAGCTGTGGTGAAGGTTGCAACTGCGATATGGGTTTTATCCTCTCTCCCTGGCCTGGGAACTTATACATGCCATGGTGGTGACCAAAAAACAAAACAAAACAAAACAAAACAAACAAACAAAAAGTTGTAGATAGGTAATTTAGGAAAAGAAGGCTCCTGCACAGCAGCATGGAAAAGAAAAATCCAGGATGGGTATGTATGATGTGCAGAGAGATGTTGGCTTGATGGGAAAAAGAGGGTGGTGGGGTACTGTGTAAAAGACCCCAGAGATTAGGTAATGAAACTAGTACCTTATTTTCATATTTGAGCAACTGAAAAAAAGTATACAGAATCTGAAAGTATAAAATCAAAAAAAGAGAAAAAAAAGTGACAGATACTGATAAAACTAATCAAATGAAAATTTTAAATCAACTCTTTTTGTTTTTTTAGGGCCACATGTACAGCATATGGAATTTCCTGGGATAGGATAAAACTAATCAAATGAAAATTTTAAATCAACTCTTTTTGTTTTTTTCTTTTTGTTTTTTTAGGGCCACATGTACAGCATATGGAATTTCCTGGGATAGGGGTCAAGTCAAAGCTACAGCTGCTGCCCTACATCACAACTCATGGCAATGTCAGAGATTGAACTTGCATCCTCATGGATACTAGTCAGGTTTGTTATTGCTGAGCCACAACAGGAACTCCTAAATTGGTGTTTATTAATGCAAAGAAAATATTTAGACATGAGTATAAGAAAAAACAGTTTACTAACAGAATTATTGACTAAGCCATATATTATATGTGTTATATACAAATTATAGAATATAAACCATAGTGATTTAACAAAAATTAGTTGCATGTAACAATATTGGGAAAATGGCCTATATAGATGGCTTTAGACAAGATATAAACCCTCAAGTACCATACTATGTGTCATCTAATATTTATAAATCAAGAAATAACTTAATTCATTATATATATATATATATATACATATAAAATTTAGCTATATGAGGATATATGCCTGAAAATAGGATTTAATTTTTAATTACCTTTAGGGAGTGAGACCATGGAATGGGGAGGGTTTGGGCAAAAGATTCCCCTTTTCACTGTGAAACCTTAGTTCTATTTGAGTTTTAGTCTGAAATATGTATTTCTTCATAAACTAAATTTAGCAGGAAAAACAACTATGATCAGCACAAGGCCCATATAAGTGACTTTTCCCTTTACACACAATGATTGCAAGACACATCTTTGATGTTCCTAATTAGAGAAGGACAACTTCAAGTGCAAGGATGCACATGGACTTCACTTCACTCTCCTGATAGAGCTTTATCAGTTAGAAACACAGGGCTGGTGCTTGGTCCTCCTCACATATGTGCCAAGTCCAGTCTTACATCTGTCTCCCACCTGGTAGATTCCTGGTTGACAAAACTTGTATCTGCATATATTGTACCTAAATAAATGTCCTTCTGAGAGGAGCCCTTAAACAATGAATGGGAGTTCCTATTATGGCTCAACATTAACGAACCTGACAAGTATCAATGAGGACATGAGCTAGACCCCTGGCCTTGCTCAGTGGGTTAAGGATTGAGGGGAATAGGTCGCAGATGCAGCTCAGATATGGACTTGATGTGGCTGTGGCATAGTCTGGTGGCTACAGCTCCAATTTGACCCCTAGCCTGGCAACTTCCATGTACCTTGGATGCAGCTCTAAAAAGACAAAAAAAAAGACATCTATGGGGAGATAAATACTTTTGTCCTTTTGCTCATTTGTCCCTTAGCAAGGTATGTATTAATGTGACCTTCAAGTTTCTCTGTAGGATTAAGCTCACCCACCCACCAAGTCACTCACTATTACCCCTCTCTCATCCCTGGCTTCATTTCCTATCCTCTGCTTGTGACTGTGTACTTCCTGAATAATCACTATGCACCATATTCTTATTTCTGGGAGCAATAAGATGTCCTATTTCTAGAGGGGAGAACAGATGATCAGGCAAGATAGAAATTCTTGGTTAAGAATGGACCTGGGGAATTCCTCCTGTATCCCAGTGGGTCAATAATCCAGCATTGCTGCAGATGTAGTGTAGGTCACAAATGTGGCTAGGATTTGATCCCTGGCCCAGGAACTTACATATGCCATGGGTGCAGTAAAAAATAAAAATAAAAATAAAACAAATAATAAGAAGAATGGACCTGTTAGTCCATAGAATGGAAAGTAGTCTTTATGATAACGTTTACATGATGAGGAAAAAGCAGAAGTTGGGATAATTAACTGAGGTTTGCCAACTTGAAGAGGAACTGGGTTTGTGTTTAGGAATGTCTACATAGACAATAGCTAAGGCCATTGAGGGCATGGGGGTGGACTTGTGGGATAGAAGACAAGCCCTACAGAAAAGGAGCTGGGCTCAGGCTCCTGTGGGATTGGAATAAATAGATGGACCATGACCATGACCCAACAATCAGACATATGACAGTGAGTGAGAACAGTGCACTATGAAAACAAGGAGGAGGAATTGTTGAATAAATCTGCTGCTACCCAAGCCTGGGAGAGCAGAGCTCTTCTGAAATGGCAGATGTTTTGAGATGAACCAGTAATATAAACAGTCATGTCTTCTTAGAGAAGAACGAGGGAAGCCAAGGAGTAGATAGTGTGTTTGTGTTCTGAAATAAGAATTTAGAATTTCAAATATCCTTTAGGCAACTATAAGGAGTTTGATATGTCTTGAGGGCAGCATATTAGTGGAGAAGTCACCAATAAATGATACTGAAAATGTGAAAAGTTGTAAATCATAAAGGACCCTGTCATAGCTGTGTGGGCAAGAAAGAAGAGGGAAGAGAATGAAAAACAGTCTCTAAAGAGATTTGGGAAGGAAAGCAGTAGAGACTGGGGAGACTTGGGGCAGCAAGGGAAAAAAATAAATTTGTGTTCATTTTCTTTGATGTCTTACACTGATGCTGTGTTGGAGACTTTTTAAAAAATGTACATTTCATTTCTTACATTTAATAGACTGAATTTGATTTTCATGGCTTGACTATTTCCCATGCTCTAAATGGCTGGTATACGGTTGGATAAATCTGCTGTTTAAACACCATCCAAACTTCAGAACTAGGTTACCTGTTTTCCCCTTTCTTCCTATACCTCTGAAATCAGCATCACCCTCATTTTATAAGCACTATCCTAGAAAGAGTCCATTTCTAGTCTAGCCTTTGCAGTGTAAGCTCTTCATTTCTCATATTTTGTATACATTTAGTTTATATCATGTATTTTATTTTCTCCAAAACACCACAGGCCTTCATGTAGCTATAAAAGTAATAACACTTAAAATAAAAATAATTTTATACTGAGTCTCCTGAGTTTTGCTGTTTTTCTGCTATGAAAGTGTTTCCGTAATGCTCTCTGACAGTTGTACCCATGAGATCATCATGAAAATGAGATGTGAATATGTGTATTTATGAATATCACTGAGCCAATTTTTAAGTAAATAAATTACTGTCCTTCTGTTAAAGATAACCTGAGTTTTCCAAAATGGCTAAAGACTGTGTCACATTTCCTAACCAATGGAATACTACACAGTGCATTGAGGATTGCTTTGTAGTAGGAGATATATATATATATTCTAGAAGAAAAAACAATTCAAGAGAGGCCTGGATTATATGTGATTTTTGGGGCTTTGGCTGTACTTTTCTCAAAATATATCTTATTGTTCAATGATGTAAGCAGTGACCATGTCTTGACTGTAAAAGATGACAAGAATGCTCAAGTCTTTTAGTTTCAGTATCAGAAAGAGTGTTAGTGATGCTGGTGAGGTGAGATGACCTTCATATGACTAAAGTACTTATAATTATAATTCTACTGAGATGTCCTCAGCTGAAAGGAATGGGCTTGCTCAAAGGCGTCCCGATTCCTAGGAAGCCTGGTGTAAGAAAATGGGGAGCAAGAGGGTAGTACTGCCTCCAGTCTTGAGTGTGCACCTTGGATGGGCTGCCAAAGAGAGGTCCCTGGCTTCATGCAGGAAAGAATTCAAGGACGAGTATTAGAAAAGTGAAAGCAGGTTTATTGAGAGCGATAGCCATCCAGGATGTGGTCCATCTCGAAAGGCTTGAAACTAGCCCCAAAACAGGGGGTGGTTAGTTTTCATGGACTGGGTGGTTTCATAGGATAATGAATAGGAGGATTAATTCAACTACTTGGAGGAGAAGAGGTGATTTCCAGGAACTGGGGAACCATCTCTTTATGGTTGGCCTCAGAATGGCAGTGGTATCTGTGGATTTGTCACTTAGATGCTAATGTATTACAATGAGTATATAATGAGGCTTAAGGTCCACAGGAAGTCAAATTTTCTGCCATTTGGGGCTAAATTGTTCTAACTAGTTTTTGTCATATCCTATTTTTCTCAATAGCTGTGTCACTCTTTAAGGGTTGTGCCTTGCTGTTTCAAGCCCATAACCAATAATTGGGCCAGTGGGGTAGTCATGCCCAGGCCCCACCCCAAGATGGGACAATTCTGAATAGTCATCTCAGCTTCAGAAGTCATTGTGGTGTCAGCTGAATGGTTTGTTGAGACTACACTACAGCCCAACATCTGCCTGTCAAGCCCTCATTGCTGAGCTGTAGGTGATGATTCTGATGGCATTTTTCAATACAATCTATTCATGATAAACTCCATCTCAGAGTAGGCTTTCCAGGGAACACAATATGAGAGAGTTGGGGAAAAAATAAGTAGGAGAAAGCTCTAAGATAGTAACTAACAGTTCTACTGACCCTAATTTAATTCTTATAATAGTTCTATGCTATGACTATCACTCCTTTTAGAAACACTGATACAGAAAAGCATAGAAGTTGGAAAATTTGGCCAAAATCACACAGCACAAATGTGTTAAATGCTTCTTCTTCAATAGCATCCTTCTTCCATTGTCATATTCATCTTAAATTTTTAATTAAAATTAACATTTTTAACTCTGAAAATTATTTTTTTTCTCTCCACACCTTGTCATATGCATCTCTTTCATCTGTCTCTTTGTGTTAAATCCTTTGATAGTAAACCAATGATCTGCTAAGTAAATGTTCCTCTGAGTTCTGTACACTGCTCTAGCAAATTAATTGAACCTCTGTTCAATCAAGTAGCTGGACTTTGATTGATGTTTGAGGTCCAAGCATGGATCAGGGGAACCTCCAATCTATAGCCAGTTGGTCCAAAGCACAAGTAATAACTAGAACTTACAACTAGTATCTGAAGTGGGCGGGGGTCGAGTGGAGTAGCAGGGGCTTGTAGGACTTAAGCACTACCCTGTGAAATTTGATGCTATTTCCTGGTAGACAGTGTCCAAATTGAGTTGAATTACAGGACGAACAGCTGGTACCTCAGAATTGCTTGATGGTGTGTGGGAACCCACTTACCCCCTCCTTCACACTTTGGAATTGGTACCACAACCAATTCAAGGTATTTGAAACATTTTATGTTTTAGAATTAAATGACTCGTAAAATTTAAATGTACTGGGGTTGTCATTATTTTAGCTGGTATTTATATTGATGTATTATCATTTCTGTTTGTTTATTTAATCAAACTTAACTCTGTGGCTATTGTTCTATTGCAATTCTGTATTTAGCAATGATAAATTTTCAGATTCCCATGATGAATGGCTGGAGTTCTCTACTTTATTTGCTATTAAATCTTGCCTTAGAATTTAACTGCTCTTCTTCCTTTAATTTTGGAACACAGGGTGGCAAATGCTGAAATTTAATCAATATCCTGCTTACTCTATAATGTACATCTTTATTTCTTCTGGAGAGCCTAGGAGGCCATGCTATTTATTTAAAACCTCTTTGGTTTAATGTGGCAAATTAAGATTGAGGAAATCAGAAAGAAAGAAGGTGTGCGTATTCCTTAGAATCCAAGTCCTGTTTATTTGTTTTTTTTTTTTTATTTCTAGATTGTTTTTTATTCCAGGGAGCATTAATTGCTACTTTTCTGCAACATTTATTTGGCATTTAATGTTGAGCTAGGTATATCTATTGCATAGAAACAATAGTAAACTTCACTGAAACACACACCATCTTATAGGCTAGAGAGGTGATAAGCAAGGTCTTCTAGAAATTACAAGACTGGATATGCGCTGTGTTATCTAAGATGAGATAAACAGTATCTCTTAGAAGCAATTCTTTAACTACAGAAAGGGAAACTTGAGCATGATATCTAAATAGAAAATCTTAGTATTTAATCAGTAACCATTGACTGAGCATCTATCATGTGTTAGAAACTTTGGATTTTTTGGTGTCTCAGCAATGTGTGCTCCAAGAGTTCACACTATAACTGGAAGAAATGACTCTCCTCTTCCATTTCTGCCATGAAAATTTGAAAGACTTTGATATATCCTCAACTGATTCAAAAATCCTTTAAAGATAATTGATATTAACATGTTTTTTTTTTTTTTAATTAGGAACCTGGGGCAGAGTGAATGTGAGAGGTACTTACAACTCATTATTCTGTAATTGTGATACAGCATTTTTCCTCTACCATTCAAGAGCCCTATTTTCTCGACTCTGTGCTCTTAGCCCTTTCTCCAGGTGTCCTGTAATACAAGGTCCTTTGCTGATCCTAGAAACCTTTGTTGGTGTTCTTTGCTTGAATAATTCACAAAATGATAAGAAGGTACAATATACCACTGAATATTAACCATAGTCATGTATTCTCCTTCTAACAAAAGTTTTAATAGTCTCAATCCAACTAAAAAAAGACAGGTAAGCACATTTTATAATTCAGAATTATATGAGCATAATATGGCTATATTCTAAGAATAATGGTGGCAGTCACTTTATTTATTCATTCATTGAAAATTTCTCAGTATACTAGGTGTACCAGGCATGGTGCCAGGTCCTGGGATTGCCATGGTGAAAAATAAAAAAAAAATTATTTAATCAATGTTTTTTTTTGGGAAACTGGTCTGATGTTTAATGTCTTTAGATTATCAGGTAATGAATAAGTTATCGAATACAGTAAAAAACAGTTAATTTATTTTGAATGGCACATATACATAGTAGAGCTGTAAATGCATGCACACTCTTATACATTCATATAGAACATTAAAAACAGACAAATCTTCATTTACTCTTTACAAAAATTAGATTTAGGTTGATGTTCTAGCTTTAAAATTTAGTCCATTGTTCTACGATTTTGCCACACTCACTTATCTAAAGATATAATTGAACCTTAAGCAAAATGTGAACATCTCCTTTTAAGGTTTCAAATAAGAAATCAACCAAGCAATATAAAGAGAAAAATGTTTAGGGGAAAATGGATTAATGCAAGAATAAATTTTTAAATTATTGGAAACTAATAGTTTCCTGTAAAAATGGATTAAGGAATTACAGATTAGTCTGCTTCTGGAAAGATGAAGTGGACATAATTTTTTCCCCCTGTTCTTTCTGCTAAGTAAAATTTAAGACCTTGAATTTTCTATTACAGGAAAAAAAGGAAGATTGACTGATGGTAGGAAAATATAGGCAGACTCTAAAGAGACTTCAGAATCCAAAAAATAAAATACAATGATAAGCTCTATTTTTTTGTTTGTTTGTGTTTGTTTTTATTTTAGTATTCCAGACTGGGAGCTGAAAAAATCCAAAACCACAAATGCCAATAATTACAGGCAAAACAAGAAGCATAACAAAAGCCAGCTCTGTCTAAAAAAGATCGGGAAAATGTCAGCCTAGCAAGACAGAAAACATTTTTAAAATAATGGATCAATTCCAAGCAAACATTATAGACAAAACTGAATGCCATACATCCCGCCATATCAGCAGAGGCCTAGTGGGGAATCTACACTTCCACCCTCACCAGGCCCTAATGAGGAATCCCACCTTATATTCTGGGATGTTGTCAGATTAAACAAGTTAGGAGCAGGGCTATTCATGGCACTGGACAAAAATGAGGACCTCCCCCACCCCTGTGTCAATAGAGACCACCAGGGAAGCCTGGAATTTCCACCCACCAGGATCAGTGAGGCAAGCTTCCACCTTCCCACTGGGATAGAGTCAGAGAAAACTTAGTGTAAAGTCAGGACTTTTATTATGCCCAACAGTTATGAGGCTACCAGGCCATGTTAGTGGGGACCACATGGAGGCCAATAGCACAGCACTCGTCCTCTTCCCATCAGAATGTTATCAGCAGAAGTCCATTGCTCAATGCTACCCAGCATTAACAGGAACCTCTATCAGGTGTTAATGGAAAAGAGGGAGGATATATTTCTGTCTACACCTGGCAGAAATGAGGCGACACCCTCTCTTCCTCTATGAGACCAGTGTCCGAGGAAGCTAGCTAAAACAGACAGTTAAATAATATCCAGAGTTTCAAATCATAATGTCCAAGATGTCCAGGTTTTATTTTTTTATTTATTTCTTTTTTTGATTTTATTTTTCCCCACTGTACAGTAAGGGGATCAAGTTGTCCTTACATGTATACATCTTTTTCCCCACACACTTTGTTCTGTTGCAATATGAGTATTTAGACAAAGTTCTCAATGCTACTCAGCAGGATCGCCTTGTAAATCTATTCCAAGTTGTATCTGAT
The DNA here is from genome assembly GCF_016906955.1 of Phacochoerus africanus. Lineage (NCBI taxonomy): Eukaryota > Metazoa > Chordata > Mammalia > Artiodactyla > Suidae > Phacochoerus > Phacochoerus africanus. Next base: position 90,862,849 of record NC_062546.1, read on the forward strand.
AACCCCAAGCTCCTGATCCCTCCCACTCCCTCCCTCTCCCATCAGGCAGCCACAAGTCTCTTCTCCAAGTCCATGATTTTCTTTTCCGAGGAGATGTTCATTTGTGCTGGATATTAGATTCCAGTTATAAGTGATATCGTATGGTATTTGTCTTTGTCTTTCTGGCTCATTTCACTCAGGATGAGAGTCTCTAGTTCCATCCATGTTGCTGCAAATGGCATTATGTCATTCTTTTTTATGGCTGAGTAGTCTTCCATTGTGTATATATACCATGTCTTCCTAATCCAATCATCTGTCGATGGACATTTGGGTTGTTTCCATGTCCTGGCTATTGTGAATAGTGCTGCAATGAACATGCGGGTGCATGTGCCTCTTTTAAGTAGAGTTTTGTCCGGATAGATGCCCAAGAGTGGAATTGTGGGGTCATATGGAAGTTCTATGTCTAGATTTTTAAGGTATCTCCAAACTGTTCTCCATCGTGGCTGTACCAGTTTACATTCCCACCAACAGTGCAGGAGGGTTCCCTTTTCTCAACAAAAAAGTTGTCTTTTCGTTTTCTTTATGGTTTCCTTTGCTGTCCAAAAGCTTTTCAGTTTGATTAGCTCTCACTGGTTTATTTTTGTTCTAATTTTTATTGCTTTGGGAGACTGACCTGAGAAAATATTCATGACGTTGATATCAGAGAATGTTTTGCCTATGTTCTCTTCCAAGAGTTTGATGGTGTCCTGTCATATATTTAAGTCTTTCAGCCATTTTGAGTTTATTTTTGTGCATGGTGTGAGGGTGTGTTCTAATTTCATTGCTTTGCATGCAGCTGTCCAGGTTTACCAGCAAGATGTCCAGGTTTTAATTGAAAACATTCAACACATAAAAATCAGGAAACTTTCTGCTTTGCTTTGAATTAAAAGACAATCAATAGAAGCCCACTGAAATGACAAAGATGTAAGAGTATCCAGTAAAATTTTAAATGAATCTTAATAAAAATCCTTATCCAAGCAACTATAAACATTCTAGAAACAAAAATATGGAGTCTCTACAAATACGTTGAAAATAGAAAAAAAATAGCTATTTTAGAATTGCAAAATAGTTTTTTTTTCTTAGTCAAGGGTGGGAACCTGGGGACTCAAGGTCCCAGGGGCCAAGATCCCCACCTCAAGAAACCACACTGCTTTTATTGTGCTCTTAGGATTGAGTCAAGTGAGGAGGGGGCTGCAGGTGCAGAATTTTTTTATTTTATTTTATTTCATTTTATTTTATTTTTATTTATTCTTTTTTAATAGTTATTTCCCAATACAATTTTTTTCCTACTGTGCAGCATGGTAACCCAGTTACACATACATGTACGCATTCTATATTCATACATTATCATGCTCCATCATAAGTGACTAGACATATTTCCCAGTGATATACAGCAGGATCTCATTACTAATCCACTACAAAGGCAATAGTTTGTACCTATTAACCCCAAGTTCCCCAACCACCCCACTCCCTCCCCCACCCCCTTGGCAACCACAAGTCTATTCTCTAAGACCATGATTTTCTTCTCTGTGGAAAGTTTCATTTGTGCCTTATATTAGATGTTAGATATAAGTGATATCATATGGTATTTGCCTTTCTGTTTCTGACTTACCTCACTCAGTATGAGAGCCTCTAGTTCCATCCATGTTGCTGCGAATGGCAATATTTTGTTTGTTTTCTTTTTATGGCTAGGTAGTATTCCATTGTGTATATATACCATGTCTTCCTAATCCAGTCTTCTGTCGCTGGACATTTGGGTTGTTTCCATCTCTTGGCTATTGTGAATGGAGCCGCAATGAACATGTGGGTGCACTGTGTGTTTTTTAAGGAAATTTTTTTTCTGGATATATGCCCAAGAATGGGATTGCTGTGCCATATGGTAGTTCTATGTATAGATTTCTAAGATACCTTCATACTGTTCTCCATAGTTCTACCAGCTTATATTCCCACCAACAGTGCAGGAGGGTTCTCTTTTCTCCACACCCCCTCCAGCATTTGTTATATGTGGCCTTACTAATGATGTCCATTCTGACTGGTGTCACATGCTATCTCATGGTAATTTTGATTTGCATTTCTCTAATAATCAGGGATGTTGGAACATTTTTTCATGTGCTTGTTGGCCATTTGTACATCTTCTTTGGAAAAATGTCTATTTGAGTCATTTACCCATTTTTCCATTGATTGATTGGCTTTTTGTTGTGTCGTTGAGTTGTATAAGTTGCTTGTATATTCTGGAGATTAAGCCCTTGTCGGTTGCATCATTTGAAACTATTTTCTCCCATTCTGTAAGTTGTCTTTTTGTTTTCATTTGGGTTTCCTTTTCTGTGCAAAAGCTTTTCAGTTTGATTAGCTCCCACTGGTTTATTTTTGCTTTTATTTTTATTGCTTTGGGAGACTGACCTGAGAAAATATTCATGACGTTGATGTCAGAGAATGTTTTGCCTATGTTCTCTTCCAAGAGTTTGATGGTGTCCTGTCATATATTTAAGTCTTTCAGCCATTTTGAGTTTATTTTTGTGCGTGGTGTGAGGGTGTGTTCTAATTTCATTGCTTTGCATGCAGCTGTCCAGGCTTCCTAGCAATTCTTGCTGAAAAGACTGTCTTTTACTCATGTTATGTTCTTGCCTCCTTTGTCAAAGATTAATTGACCATAGGTGCCTGGGTTTAATTCTGCTTTCTCTATTCTATTCCATTGGTCTGTATGTCTGTTTTGGTACCAGTACCACACTATCTTGATTCCTGTGGTTTTGCAATATTGCCTGAAATCTGGGAGAGTGATGCCTCCTACTTGGTTTTTGTTTCTCAGGATGGCTTTGGCAATTCTGGGTCTTTTGTGGTTCCATATAAATTTTTGGATTGTTTGTTAGTTATGCGAAAAATGTCATAGGTCATTTGACAGGGATTGCATTGAATGTGTAGATGGCTTTGGGTAGTATGGTCATTTTTACAACATTGATTTTTCCAACCCATGAGCATGGATTATCTTTCCATTTCTTTGCATCTTCTTTAATTTCCTTCATTAATATAGTTCTCGGCATATAAGTCCTTTACCCCCTTGGTCAGTTATATTCCCAGGTATTTGTTTTTTGGGGGTGCAATTTTAAAAGGTATTGTATTTTTGTATTCCTTTTTTAATATTTCATTTTTAGTATACAGAAATGCAACTGATTTCTGAATGTTAATCTTATATCCTGCTACTTCGCTGCATTTATTAATCAGTTCAAGTAGTTTTTGGGTTGAGTCCTTAGGGTTTTCTATATATAGCATCATGTCATCTGCATACAGTGACAGTTTTAGCTCTTCTCTTCCTATTTGGATGCATTTTTTTATTTTATTTTGTTTGTCTTATTGCTGTGGCTAGGACTTCCAGTATTTTTTTCAATAACAATGATGAGAGTGGACATCCATGTCTTTTTAAAGACTTTAGTGAAATGGATTTCAGCTTTTATCCATTGAGTAGTATATTTGCTGTGGGTTTGTCATAAATGGCTTTGATTATGTTAAGGTATGTTCCCTCTATACCCACCTTTGTAAGAGTTTTTATTATGAATGGATATTGGACTTTGTCAAATGCTTTCTCTGCATCTATTGAGATGATCATGTGGTTTTTGACTTTTCTTTTGTTAATGTGGTGTATGATGTTGATTGACTTGTGTATGTTGAACCATCTTGTGCACCTGGATTCAATCCCACCTGGTCATGGTATATGATCTTTTCTGTATGTTGTTGGATTTGGATAGCTAAAATTGTGTTGAGAATTTTTACCTCTATATTCATCAAAGATATTGGCCCGTAATTTTCTTTTTTGGTGGTATCTTTGTCTGGTTTTGGAATTAAGGTAATGGTGGCATAACAGAATGCCTTTTAGAGTGTTCCTTATTCTTCAACCTTTTGAAAAAGTTTAAGGAGAATGGGTATAAGTTCTTTTTTGTATACAAAATATAATATCTAAATTATGAAACTCAATAGATGGTCTCAAAAGCAGAGTGGATGGCAGAGAGGGGAGAATTAGTGAACTGCAAGATAGGATAATAAAAATTACCTAATCTGAACAATGGAAACTATACTTAAAAAAAAAGAAAATAGCAGGAGTTCCTGTCTTGGCTCAGTGGTTAAAGAACCTGACTAGTATCCATGAGGATGTGGGTTGGATCCCTGGCCTTGCTCAGTAGGTTAAGGATCCAGCATTTCTGTGAGCTCTGGTGTAGGTTATAGACACAGCTTGGATTCTGCCTTGTTGTGGCTGTAGCATAGGCTGGCAGCTGCAGCTCTGATTGGACCCCTAGCCTGGGAACTATGCTGTGGGTCAGCCCTAAAAAGACTAAAGATAGAAAAAAGAAAAAAGAAAAAGACAACATCAAAGGCTCAGGTACCTGTGAGACTATAACAAAAAAATTCTAAAATTCTGTCAACACATTCTAGAAGAAGATGAGAAAGATGGCAGTGTTATATAGAGCTACAGATTCAATAAATTGGGAAATCTCCAAAAAAGATAAACAAAAATCAATCCACACTAAGGCACTTCCTAGTTAAACCCCTGAAAGCAAAGACAAAAAAAAAAAAAAAAAAACTTGAAAGGAATGAAGAGAAACAAACATTATTTATAGAAGGAAAATAATTTGAGTAACAACTAATTTCTTGTCAGAAAGCATAGTAGCCACCCACTAAGTAATGACACAAACATTTTTAACTTCTGAGAGAAAATAAATTTCAATACAGAATTTTGAATCTAGCAAAAATATCCTTGAGCAGTAAGTAGAATTAAAGAGATTATCAAACCAAGGAAATCTAAGGTTTATTTGGCCAGTCAGCAGACTTATCTTAAAAGATTAATGATAGGAATTTTTCTAAAAATAAGAAAAATGATGAGAGAAGGGATTTTGGAGTATTAGAAAGGAAGGAAAACAATGAAAAGTGTAAAACTATGAGCAAATACATTTTCTTCCTCTTCTTATATCCTAAATTATGTTTGACAATCAAAGCCAAAGAACTTAGTATGCACAAGAGATATTTTAGACAATTGTATTCTAAATGGAGAAGAGTAACAGATATAATGAGAGTTAACTTTTCTAACTTCACCTTAACTTGTAAAAGACTGGATACCAATAGACTGTGACAAGTCAACACATGTAGTAATACCTGGAGAAACTACTAAAATAAGTATAAAATGAGATATACACACAACAACAGTAAATCCAAACAGAATTCTAAAAAGTGTTCAAGAAAATCCATAGGTAGAGAGAAAAGGGAAAACATAGAAATAGAAAACAGAGAGAAAAGAGAAAATGAAAAAAAAGATAGATTTAAGCCTTACCAATAATTATATTAAATTTAAATATTCTCAATAACACAACTGAAAGGTATTGATAGAGTTGATTAAAAATCTGACCCTTACTAGAAATGTACTAGACATTTACATCAACTGTGACAATATACATAGGTGCAAAATTAAAATATGGAAAATTAAATATCTTGTATATTAATCAAGAAAAGCAGAGGCAGTGATAGTAATATCAGATGAAACACACTTCAGCTAAAAAATTGTCATAGAGAAAAACATTACAAAATAAGAGGATTAATCCAACAAAAAGACATAGAAATTCTAAGTGTGTATGTATGGCTAAACATAACTGCCAAATATATAAAGTAGAAATTGATAGGGCTGAAAGAAAAACAGACAACTCCACAATATTGGAAACTTCAATATTTCTCTCTCAACCTGAGCTAAGACAATTAGAAAATGTGTAAAGATAGAGATGAGCTCAAAAATATTACCACCAACAGGCTATAATCAGTATTTATAGAGTACTTACCTTACCCAACAACAGTGTAATAGTCATTATTTTCAAGTATCCATGGAGACACAGTAACTTAGACAATATTTGGGGTCATAAAACAATTATCAACACATTTTTTAAAAATAATACCATACAGAGTGTATGTTCTTTCAATAATTGTTCAAATTAGCAAACAAAACAGATAAGAGAAAAATCATGAAATGCTTGGAAACATAAAAGCTCACTTCTAAATAACCCATGAGTCAGAGGGAAATAAAAAAAACTACATGAACTGAATGGCAATGAAAATACAACATATCAAGAACTGATACACAGCTACAGCTGTGCTGAGAGGGAAATTTATAACAATAAATGCTTACATGGGAAAAGAGAAAAGGTTTTCAATCAATCATTATAACTTGCATTTCAATACCTCAGAAAAAAAGTAGAGTAAAACAAATCCAAAGTCAGGAGAGTAAAATAATTAATAAAGAGAACAGAAATTAATGAAATTGTAAACAGAAAAAACAGTTGAGAATATGAATGAAACAAAATGTCCAATCTTTGAAAATGTCAATAAAATTGACGTACTGCTAATACTGACAAAGTGAAAAGAGAGAGAACACCTACTACAAATATCAGAAATAAAACAGGAGGTACAGATTTTAAACATCAAAATAATAATGGGGAATACTAGGAACACTTCTACACATATAAGACATCTAGCCAAAATGCAAAAACTATTCCAAATTCACTAACCATCACATTTCATTCTATGTGAAATTAATAATATGAATACCTCTACAACTATTAAATAAATAGATTTTGTAATTAATAAACTTCTCAAAAAAAAGAAATATTCAGGCCCAGATAAGTCCACTGTAGAATTATAACTAACCCTTCAAAATAATTAACAGCAGCATGTATAATGTAACCCTAACCCTCAGAAATATACCATCTCTTCTAGAAAACAGAAAAAGAGAAAAGAATACTTCCCAACTTATTTTATGAAGACAAAACCAGACATCATGAAAAAAAAGAAAGAAAAGGAAGGGTCAGAGTTAGGAGAGGAGGCAGAAGAATGAAGGAAAGGAAAAAGAAAATTGACATTGTTATCCTTCACATTAATAGGGAAAAATATTTAAAACATTAGAAAATATAATTAATTAATACATAATAATTATACTGTATATCAGGACTCCTGGGGTTTATTCCAGGGATACAGGGATGATTATGAAAATCAATCAGTATAATCTACCATATAAAAAGCAAAAGAAAAAAATCATGATTATATTATTTGATGGCGGCAAAGCATTTGACAAAACTCAACATGAATTCATAATAGAAAACTTTGACAAAAAGGGAATAGAAAAGTACTATCAACTTGGAAAAGTGCAACAAAAATTACAATTAACCTACCGTATACTGTATAGTATACACTTATAAAAGTATACACTTATCGTTTTACTTTTACTTAAGCGTAAAAGATCAAAGGTGTTCCACGTGAGAACAGGCACAAAGCAATGGTGTCTGATCTCACTATTCTTATTCAATGGTTTATTAGAATTATTGCACAATGTAGATTGTGTGGTAAACCAAAAAGAGCCAAAGAAAAAGGTCATATAGATTGTAATGAAAAAAAAAGACAGTCCCTATTTGCAGATGGCATAATTATCTATGAGAAAAATTCTATGTAATACAAAAATTTCTAATATTCCTAAATTAAACAAGGTTACAGGATACAAAATAAACTAACACACAAAAAAAATCAATTTTATTTCTATACCTTAGCATGTGGAAAGAAGTTTGGCCTAAACTAAAGATGTACTTTATATGTTTTTCAATGAACTTGTAAATGAGCAGCTTTGTGTAATTAATTACTATAACAATTTATAACCACTCCATATGAGGCTTTTTCATATAATCAAATAGAAGATAATCCTGAGCACTAGGTAATTTAGTTTTGTTCCTGTAACTTAAGAAAAATGATCTATTGATAGATGATAGATAGATAGATAGATAGATAGATAGATAGATAGATAGATAGATAGATAGATGGATTATATCTCCAAAGGATTAATGTTTAGTAGTGAAGTTTTTCAGTTCAATATTTCTAATGGATATTTAGCTTAAACATTATGATTTTTCAATCTTCTATACCTTTCCATAATGGTGTTTTGAAAAAATAGAAATAGCATTGTTTATTTTGAAGAAAAAATTCAGGTAAATATTCATTTAATGAAAACAAAACAAAAAATGTAATAAGGAGGAAATGAATTAATAGAAAAATCCTTTAAAATATTTGACAAGAATGGTTTTCCATGTTCAACTAGAAAATTCAATTAATTGGGACACAAGAACTTCATCATCTTCATTTCATAAAAGAAATCTTTCTCATGTGAATTGTATAGATGTGTGTTCTGCTCAGACAGCTCTCACTTCCCCAAACAATTAACAAATTAGAAATAATTTGTTAGTCTATTTCTGTTCAACTGATTTTCAGTAGAGATGCCAAGACAATTCAGCTGGGAAAAAACATTCATTTCCACATATGGCCCTGGGATAGCTGGACATCCAGATGTGAAATAATAAATTTAGACCATTATATCACATCATAAACAAAAATTAACTCAAACTGGATCATGGGCTTAAATGTAAGAGCTAAAAATATAAAACACAGAATAAAACATAGATGAAGGTCTTTGTTATCTTGGTGTAGGCAATGGTTTCATAGATATGACTCCAAAAACACAAGTGATCAAATAATAAAATAGATAAACTATGCTAAAGTTAAAATGATTCATGCATCAAATAATCCTACAAAAAAGTAAAAATACAACACAGAGAATGACTGAAATATTTATAAATAATATATAAAATACATTAATGTATAAGTTTGATAGGGAACTTATACCCAGGGTATATAAAGAACTCTATAATGAATAGTAAAGAGACAAACAACTTCATTAAAAATGGGCAAATTATCACCTCACATCAATTAGAATTTCTGTCATCAAAAAGTCTACAAATAATAAATGCTTAAGAGTGTTTGGAGAAGAGGGAACCCTCGGCAGGAATGTAAATTGGTGCATCTGCTATGATGAACAGTATGGAGGTTCTTTTAAAAACTAAAAACAGACTCACTATAAGATCCAGCCATCCCAGTCCCGGTATATAACCAAAGAAAACCAAAGCACTAATTTGAAAAGATACATGTGCCCTAATGTTCATAGCAGCACTATCCACAAAAGCCAAGACATGGAAAAAACCCAAGTGCCCATCAACACATGTTTAGCTCAAGAAGAATTTGCATGGTGAATTCCCACTGTGGCTCAGCAGAAACAAATCCAACCAGTATCCATGAGGATGGCCTTGCTCAGTGGATCAGGGATCTGGCATTGCTGTGAGCTGTGATATAGGTCACAGACAAGGTTTGGATCCTACATTGATGTGGCTGGGTGTAGGCTGGCAGCTGCAGCTCCAATTTGGGCCCTAGCCTGGGAACTTCTGTGGGCAGCAGGCATGGCCATAAAAATAATTAAAAAAAAAAAGAGAGAAGAACTGGTATGGGGTGTGTGTGTGTGTGTGTGTAATTTTACTCAGCCATAAAAAGAATGAAATATTGCCATTTGCATTTGCAGCAATGTGGATGTGCCTAGAGAATAATATACTTAATGAAGTAAGTCAAAGACAAATACGTTATGATATCTATCACTTATATATGGAATCTAAAAAGTAATGTAAATGAATCTATATACAAAACAGGAACAGACTCATAGACAGAGAAAACAAACCTAGGGTTACCAAAGGGGAGCACAAAGGAAAGAGGGGCAGATTAATGGTAGGAGATTAACAGATACAAGCTACTTTACATAATATAGAGAAGCAGTGGATTTACTGTATAGCCCAGGGGATTATATTCAATATCTTATATAAACTGTAATGGAATAAAATATTAAATATACGTATATATGAGTCATTTTGTTGTACACTTGAAACTAATACAATGTTGTAAATCAAATAAACTTCAGTTTAAAAATGGGCAAATTATTTGAATAGATATCTCTCTAAAGAAAAATGAAATATGTTCTTGATAAGATGTTGAACATACCATTAGGGGAATGCTAAGCAAAACCTCGGAAAGGTACTACTTTGCACACACTAGGATGACTATAATCAAAAAGGTAAAAACAGCAAAGTCGATAAGGATAAGCTGGATTCTTAAACACTGCTAGTGGGAATGTAAATTGGACAGTCACTTGAAAAATAACTTGATATTTCCTTAAAAAGATTACACATAAACTTGCCATATGACCCTGAAATTCTGCTCCTACATAGATATCTAAGAGAAATGAAGCACATATCTACACAAAAATTTATATATGAACATTCACAGCCAGAAAGAGGATCAATCTAAATGTCTACCAACTGCTGAATGGATAAACAAAATGCAGGGTTTCCTATTGTGATTCAGTGAAAACAAAAGACTAGCATCCATGAAGATGTGCATTCTACCCCTGGCCTCACTCAGGGAAGGTGTTCCTGAGTTGCTGTGAGCTGTTGCGTAGGTCACAGATGCAGCTCAGATTCAGCATTGCTGTTGCTGTACAGTGGCAGCTGTAGCTCCAATTCGACCCCTAGCCTGGGAATTTCATTATGCCATACCTCGCGGGCATAAAAAAAAAATAAACAAAAGCAATATGTCTATATGGTTGAATATCAGCCATCAATAAATATAAATGAAGTCTCAATACATGCTACAACACAGAGACACCTTGGAAACATGCTAAATGACAGTCATGTTACAAAAGATCACATGCTGTATAATTCAATTTAAGTGAAATACCCATAAAGGGCAAAAATATATAGAGAGGAAATAGGTTAGTGTTTGCCTAGGACTGGGAATATGGGAGAGGAGGTAAAAGGGGAGTAACTATTAATGGCTATGGGTTTCTTTTGAGATGAAGAAAATGTTCTAAAATAGGTCATAGGGATGTTTGAGCAACTCTGAATATACTAAATTCTAAAAACTACCACGTGTATTTTAAACAGATACATTTTATAGTATGTGAATTTTATTTTAATAAATATGTCAAAAAATTACAGCTCTTTTAAAATATTCTGTTCAATTGACAAATAGGAAAAGGCAGAGAAATACAACTTCTAAAAGTTAACGGGAGGCATTCTTCTGAATTACAATCAAGATCTTGGTTACCCCATGTCCCAGGTTTTCTGAACTGTTATCAATTTCACCTCATCATCCCTGGAGCAACTGTACTTGTTTGAAGATATGGCATGACTTTTCTGTTTGACACTCATGATAACAATAACCTCCACCACTGGTTATTTTATCAAATTCAGCTTTTGATTGCCATGACTCTTTTCAGGTGTCTTTCACACTAAGATATGACTAAAAGTAGACAATTTTAGGAAAGAAATTAAAAAAGAAAAGAAATTTATATTTGGCTGAAAATAAGACCTATATTTATAAAGTCATATTTTTCATGAAAGAACATTTCTTTCTTCAGAAACAAAAGATAATTTTGAGAGATTTCATTGAGGAAAAGAGCTGACAGTTTACCCATTCAGATTATTTTCCCTTATAGGCCATCACAAGATATTGATCACAGTTCCCTGTGCTCCACAGCAGGTCCTCATTATTTACCTATTTTATATATAGCAGTGTGTATCTATAAATCCCAAACTCCTAATTTATTCCTCCTCCCTTTTTCCTTTGGTAACCATAAATTTGTTTTCGTGTCTATGAGTCTACCTCTGTTTTGTAAATAAGTTCATTTGTATCAACTTTTTTAGATTCCACATATAAACCATATCATAAGATATTTCTCTTTATCTTACTTCACTTAGTGTGATAATCTCTAGGTCCATCCATGTTGCTGCAAATGGCATTATTTTATTCTTTTTTATGGCTGAATAATAGCCCATTGCATAGCTACAAAACCCACTTTAGAAGGAATGATGGTCCTGTGGGAACAAAACACTGTATGTAGTGCCTTAGCAGTGCCTTACATTGTTCTTTCATGTGGGCATTAGTGTCCAGGCTATAGAATAGCTGCATACTCATTCTGGACTATGGACCATCTTCTTAAAAGTACTCTAATCATTTATTAAGATTATATGTGTTGACATACAATGTACTAACATGTTACAATTCAGTAATTCACTTTTAATTATTTTCTAAATTTAGTTTAAAAGCAAGCAAAGATGAGACAAACATATCCGGAGAATTCTTCTGTCTGAGATTTTATTAAAGCAAATCCATACATTTACAGAAACCAAGATAGGTATGTGTTTGGCTCCAAAGTAGCTGTTTTAATTCATATAACTCAGAAACCATTTATATAACAATCTTTTTTTTTTATTTTTTACCTTGACCATGGAACTGGATAAGATTGTTAAAAGTTAGTTGTGAAATTCTGCTAAAATTATCAAGGTAAACATAATTCTACCTAAAATTCCTCTAAGTGTCTTTACTCTGCATTCCTAATTAATTTGTTTATACTTGGAACATAACCAGTTGTAGCTCCTTAACAGACCAAACACATTATGCTTCCATTTCCTGGAAGTAATTCTGATATTGCATGCAAATGCTCTACATATAGTAATGTTTTTTTATGCAAAAGACAGGCAGCAAATGTTTTCAATTATTTTTAAACATATCCAAATCACAGAGGAGAAATTTACAAAGTTAAGGGAATGTTATGTTTGCAATTTCTCTCTCATGTGAAAATACACTACAGCCAACCATTTCTATATAAATATTAAGAGTGATCTATATATCTTTTTGATTCAAACATTTCTGATCAGACTCATTTTGGCAGTGCTGGGAAGTAAAGCAGTTTCTTTCTTTCTTTTATTTTTTCTTTTTCTTACTTTCCAAATTATTCTTTTTTCGGACTAGTTTGAGCGACCACATAAAGGTTTTCATTGTTGCTTTATTTTTTTTTCCCTCATGCATGAAATGTGTCATTAATGGAAATTGCCAAAAGTGGGGGAACATCTGAGCTTTCTCAGGTCTAAATACCCAGTCTTAAAACCCAAATGTCCATCAACAGATGATTGGATTAGGAAGATGTGGTCTATATATACACAACGGAATACTACTCAGCCATCAAAAAATAAAATAATGCCATTTGTAGCAACATGGATGGAACTAGAGACTCTCATACTGAGTAAAATAATTCAGAAATAGAAAGACAAATACCATATAATATCACATATCTGGAATCTAATATACAGCACAAATGAAACTTTCCAAAGAAAAGAAAATCATGGATTTGGAGAAGAGACTTGTGGTTGCCAAGGGGGAGAGAGAGGGGGTGGGATGGATGGGGAACTTGGGCTTAATAGATGCAGACTATTGCCACTGGAATGGATAGGCAATGAGATCCTGCTGTATAGCCCTGGGAACTATGTCTGGTCACTTGTGATGGAGCATGATAATGTGAGAAAAAAAAATCTATACATGTATGTATAACCAGGTCACCATGCTGTACAGTGGAAAGTTGACAGAACACCATAAACCAGGTATGATGAAGAAATTTTAAAAAAGTTTAAATGCCAATAAATTTGCATTCCTTAGAATAACGCTTCCTCCTGGACAGTGGAGTGACCTATCTTTATTATCTTTAATATCCTATGCCTCATGAACTAAAAACCTCTTTAGGAAATCACTCAGCCTCACAGCACTTAATGAAAAAATGGGAACTTTCCAGCTAATGAAGCCAGCCAGTCCATTTTAATTCCATGCTTAATTTTCCTTGGACGTAGAGAGCAAACACCTCCATGGTGGGGGAAAAAAATCTGTAATAGCTCTTCTTATTCTTAAATCATGTTCAGATTACACTGGCAATGTATAGGCCTGTACTTGGCCAAGCCAGAAGAGTGCTGGCTTGTCTGGTGTGTGAGGACCAGGACAGACACTTTAAGTTCCTCTAATGGAATTCAAGCCTATCAGCTCTGGCAAGCTAGGATGGCTTATTTATTTTCTTTTTCAGGCTACTTTTTACCTTGACAGCAACAGAAAAGGAGAGTCAGGATAAGGGATTGTTCTTTGGCATAACTTCGTTGGAGACAAAAAGGCGTCAGTAACACTCCATTTATTTCGTAACATGCAATATTCAGTGTCTGCACAAGGAGATGGAAGACTGGGCCCCTAACTTTCCCTCTCACAATCCATTAATATTAATATTCTGAATAATAAAATTAAAAGCTCCCCTGAGTAGAGCATGTAACCTACTTTTTCAGACTTTTGTGTGGTTGGTGAATAGTTCCAACCATCTCTTTCTGAGGTTTTCCCCTCCATTGTTAAATACTTGAAGTTGAAATATACATGCAGGGGATTTATCTGTTAATAACTATTTTCTATTATGAAACTAATTGACATGAGATGCACTGAGGTAGGAATTTCGTGAAGAGAAAGAATTTTTAAAAATTCTATAGACAGAATAAGCACAGACACAGACACATGTGTATATTGAATCATATATATTGTCTAATATTAAAAAAAAAGAAAAAAAAGCAGTACTACAGGGATGTAAATTACATGTCTTAAGGCAGCTTTGCTTTTCCAATTCTGATTCTAACTTATTCTCGCCTATTTGCTTTCTTTTAAATAATACGTTGCAAACACGAGTTAGTCTTTTCTGCTAGAGGGTGAGCTTACTAGATACCACTTTTTATTGTAAAGGAAATGCTAATGATCCTTTTGCATTTCAACTTTGGTTTTGGACACCTATGTGGTTTCACATGTTCAAAAAGTCAAAGGAAGTGCAGTGTCTGAAATATTATTAAGCTTGACTTCCACTGACCTCTCTCCTCTATGAACTGTTATATTTGTCATCTGTCTCTAATTATAATGTTCTGAACTGTTTCAATCGCACTATGCTTTTCCTTTAAAAATAATTAATATTTTTGAAGGCCAGGATTTCCATATATATATACATACATATAAATTTATATATATATAAAGGGAGGAGACAAGATGGTGGGAGAGTAGGGGGACATGCTCGCCCTCTCCCACAAACACACACACAAAAAAAACACATCTACAGAATAAATGACTCGCACAGAACAGCATCCAATCGCTGGCAGAAGAACCTAAACTCCAATAATGGCAAGAAGTTCGTGACATTACTAGGTAAAACAAGAGAAAAGAGGAGAGTGAGAGAAGGTGAATATGAGCTGAACGGGTGCTCCCAAAAGGGAACTGTGGAGGAGAAAGGGATCCTGCACCCTGGAAAGTCACCTACTCGAGGGAAAGATCAACTGAATTGGAGGACTCTCCAGATGCAGAGAAGAGTGTAGCAGTAAGTTGGAGTTCTGAAAAGCAGATGGAGAACCAAACGGACCATCTGAACTATGGGCATAGTCACCAAAAATTGAGACACCTGGGTGGGGGCTGGGCACTGAGTCCTTGGCTCCTGAGGTTAGTCCCCAGGAAAGGGATGGGGGGGCAGAGCAGAGACTACTTGGGAGGTCTAGAAACTGGTCTGTCAAGTTTGATGGGGCAGAGACTGCCAGGGAGACTAGAAAACAAAACTGTTGCAGAGGAAAGGAGCAATACTCTAGGGGCGGGGAAGTGGAAAGCCGCATCAGAGGGAACCTGGGAGAAGAGCCTGGTCTGCGCCCGTGCTGCGGAGGGAGAGAAGAAGGGGTGGGTACCCATAGAATACTCCACATGCCACAGCAAGCTTACCAGCCCACTAGCTAGCAGAAAGCTGTGTTTCCTGCTACATCCCCTCCCCCCACCCCCACCACCCCCTACACACTCGCCAGACCTGGGGCTGTCTGCCATCTGGGAGGGCTGGCCTCAACAATTGCCTGAAGCCTACCATTGCAGGGGCTGTCCCTGCACAGGCCTGCTTGCCCTTTGGAGGGGCTACACCCCCGCAGAGTAGCACCAAACACCACCAGCCCCTGAGAAAAGGCCTGCAGCCCAGAAAAGCTAGAACAAGGCTAGGCAGGCCATGAAAAGATCTGCCTAATTCTCGGACAGTCTTTCCAAGTTGGCCTGCCCTGGGGAAGAGCCTATTGGGTTGGCAGCAGCCCAGCTAGCTTCCCAAGCCCTCAGGGGGGTGCTGAGCTCTCACAGATCAGCTGCATAGGACTGCCAGCTCCAGGCAGGACCCCTTGCAGCCCAGAAGAGCTACAACAAGACTGGCTGGGCCATGAAAAGATCTGCCTAATTCTCAGACAGTCCTTCTGAGTTGGGCTGCCCTGCAGAAGAGCCTCATGGGTTTTCAGCGGCCCAGCTAGCTGCTCCAGCCCTTGGGGGGAGCCGCACGCTTGCAGAACAGCTGCAAAGAACTGCCAGCTCCAGGCAGGACCCCCTGCAGCCCAGAAAAGCTACAACAAGCTTGTCCAGACTGTGAAAAGATCTGCCTACATTCTCAGCCTGTTCTTCTGAGTTGGGCCACCCCAGGGAAGAGCCTCCTGGGTTTTCAGTGACCGAGATAGCTGCTCCAGCCCTCAGGGGGTGCTGCAATCCTAAGGAACAGCTGCCCAACACCACCAACCCCCTGCAAGAACCACACAGCCTAAAAACACCAGAGCAAGCTCTGCCTGACAAAGTGAAATCTGCTACCATTACCATCGTGGTGTGGACCTCCCAGTCCTGTCTGCCCTCAGGAAGTCCTCCTTTGCTTGAGAGAGACCCTGATAGCCCCATAAACACTCCAGGAAAGCCACACTGCCTCAAAAAAGACTGACCAACAACACCAGCCCTCAGGAAACATTCCACAGCAGTGACAAGGCAAATGCTGCCCGGTCACGGAGAGTATAACTCGCTCAGGAAAAAGAAAACAACAAGCAAGATGAAGAAGCTGAGAAACCACCTCTAGTCAAACCAGCAGGAGAACTCACCTAAAGCAGTCAACAATGTAACAGATCTCTGCAGTCTGACAGACCTGGAGTTCAAATGAGAAATAATGAAAATACTGAAGGAATTAAGAGAAGGTATGAACGGTAATGCAGATACCCTCAGAAAGGAACTAGAAAATATAAGGAGGAGCCAAGAAAAACTAGAACATTCATTTGCAGAGATACAAACTGAACTAAGGGTGGTAAAAACCAGAATGAATAATGCAGAAGAACGAATCAGTGATATGGAAGATAAAATAATGGAAATCACTCAATCCGGTCAACAGACAGAAAACTAAATCAAAAAACAGGAAAGCAATATAAGAGACCTATGGGATAATATAAAGCAGGCCATTCTACACATAATAGGAATTACAGAGGGAGTAGAAAAAGATAAGAGGATGGAAAATATATTTGAAGAAATTATCGATGGAAATTTCCCAAATCTAAAGGATACTGAGTTCAAGATACAGGAAGCAGAGAGGGCCCCAAACAAACTGAACCCAAATAGACCCACACCAAGACACATCATGATAAAAATGGCAAAAGTTAGTGATAAAGAGAGGATCCTAAAGGCAGCAAGAGAAAAGCAGAATGTTACCTACAAGGGAACCCCCATAAGATTATCAGCTGATTTCTCTACAGAAATGCTACAGGCCAGGAGGGAAAGGCAAGAGATATTTAAAGTGCTCAAAGGAAAATATATGCAACCTAGAATACTCTATCCAGCAAGAATATCATTTAAAATAGAAGGGGAAAATTTTTTTTTCCAACAAACAAAAACTTAAAGAATACTGCAGCACAAAACCCAGGCTAAAAGAAATACTGAAAGGTCTTCTCTAAACCAAAAAGAAAGGAAGGAAAAAGAAGAAAAAAGAAAAGAAAAAAAAAAGAAGAGGAAGAACTAGGACTGAGGAAACCGCAATCATAGAGCAGTCACTCAAATAAGCCAGCATACAGATTTAATCATGAACAGGCCTCAAACAAAATAAAATTAAAAAGAAAAAAATAAAAAAGAGTCATCAAAACCATAAAATGTGGGCAAGGGATGTTAGGAAGGAAATAAATCTTTTTCTTTGTTCATCCGTTTCTCTTAATTTTAATATAGTAATGAAGTGTTTGAACTTACAGGACCATCAGGCTAAAACACACAATTATGGGAAGGGGTTAGCATACTTAAAAAACAGGGCAACCACAAGCCAAAACCAAATATTGCATTTGCAAAAAATGGAAAGAAAAAAAAAAAACACTCAAGCAGATAATAACCAGAGACCATCCAACCAAAAAAAGAAGGGAAGATGGAGAACCATAGAATCAACTGGAACACGAGGTTCAAATGGCAATAAATAATCATCTATCAATTATCACCTTAAATGTCAAAGGACTGAACGCCCCAATCAAAAGACACAGAGTGGCTGAGTGGATGAAAAGGCAAAAACCTTCAATATGCTGCCTACAAGAAACTCACCTTAGGACAAAAGATACATATAGATGGAAAGTGAAAGGGTGGGGAAAAATATTTCACGCCAATAGACAAGACAGAAAAGCAGGAGTCGCAATGCTCATATCAGACAAAATAGACTTTAAAACAAAAGACATAAAGAAAGACAAAGAAGGACACTCCTTAATGATTAAGGGATCCATCCAAGGAGAGGATGTTACTATCGTCAACATATATGCCCCAAATACAGGAGCACCCAGACACATACAACAAATATGAACAGACATAAAGGGAGATATTGATGAGAATACAATCATAGTGGGAGACCTTAATACCCCCCTCACATCAATGGACACATCCTCTAGACAGAAAACCAATAAAGCAACAGAGATCCTAAAGGAAACAATAGAAAAGTTAGACTTCATTGAGATCTTCAGGACACTACATCCAAAAAAAGCAGAATACACATTCTTCTCAAATGCTCATGGAACATTCTCAAGAATCGACCACATATTGGGACACAAAGCGAAACTCAATAAATTCAGGAGCATAGAAATTATCTCAAGTATCTTCTCTGACCACAATGCCATGAAATTAGAAATCAACCATGGGAAAAGGAAAGAGAAAAAACCTACTGCATGGAGACTAAACAACATGCTACTAAAAAACCAATGGGTCAATGAGGAAATCAAGAAGGAAATTAAAAACTACCTTGAAACAAATGATAATGAAGACACAACCGCTCAAAAGCTATGGGATGCTGCGAAAGCAGTGCTCAGAGGGAAATTTATAGCAATACAGGCCTTTCTCCAAAAAGAAGAAAGATCCCAAATGGACAATTTAACACTCCACCTAAACGAATTAGAAAAAGAAGAACAAAAAATCCTAAAGTCAGCAGAAGGAAGGAAATTATACAGATCAAAGAAGAAATCAATCAAATAGAGACTCAAAAAACAATAGAGAAAATTAATAAAACCAAGAGCTGGTTCTTTGGAAAGGTAAACAAAATGGACAAACCCCTGGGCAGACTCACTAAAAAGAGGAGAGAAAGAACCCAAATAACCAAAATTATAAATGAAAAAGGAGAAATCACAACGGATACAGCAGAAATACAAAAAAACCATAAGAGAATACTATGAACAACTATATGGCAACAAGTGTGACAATCTGGAAGAAATGGACAATTTTCTAGAATCTTACAGCCTGCCACAACTGAATCAAGTAGAAACAGACCAACTGAACAGACCGATCACTAGAAATGAAATTGAAGAGGTCATAAAATCACTCCCTACAAATAAAAGTCCAGGACCAGATGGCTTCACAGGCGAATTCTATCACACATATAAAGAGGAATTGGTGCCCATCCTCCTTAAACTCTTTCAAAAGGTTGAAGAAGAAGGAATACTCCCAAAGACATTCTATGATGCCACCATCACCCTCATTCCAAAACCAGGCAGAGATACCACCAAAATAGAAAACTATCGCCCAATATCATGGATGAATATAGATGCAAAAATTCTCCACAAAATCTTAGCCAACTGAATCCAACAACATATCAAAAAAATTATTCACCATGACCAGGTTGGGTTCATCCCAGGTTCACAAGGATGGTTCAACATACGCAAATCAATCAGCATCATACACCACATTAACAAAAGAAAAGCCAAAAATCATATGGTCATCTCAATAGATGCAGAAAAAGCATTTGACAAAGTCCAACATCCATTCATGATCAAGACCCTCGCCCAAGTGGGTATAGAGGGAACATTCCTGAACATAATCAAAGCCATTTATGATAAACCCACAGCAAATATAATCCTCAATGGGGAAACACTGAAAGCCTTCTCACTCAACTCTGGAACAAGACAGGGATGCCCACTCTCACCACTGCTCTTCAACACAGTTTTGGAAGTCCTAGCCACAGCACTTAGACAAACAAAAGAAATAAAAGGCATCCATATAGGAGGAGAAGAGATCAAACTGTCACTGTATGCAGATGACATGATACCATACATAGAAAACCCGAAGGACTCAACCCCAAAACTCCTTGAACTGATTCATAAATTCAGCAAAGTAGCAGGATATAAGATTAACATTCAGAAGTCAGGTGCATTTCTGTATACCAGCAATGAAACATTAGAAAAGGAATACAAAGATATAATACCTTTTAAAATTGCACCTCCCAAAATCAAATACCTCGGAATACACCTGAGCAAGGAGGTAAAGGACCTATATGCCGAGAACTATAAAACTTTCATCAAAAAAATCAAAGAAGATGTAAAGAAATGGAAAGATATTCCATGTTCCTGGATTGGGAAAATCAATATTGTAAACACGGCCATACTACCCAAAGCAATCTACAGATTCAATGCAATCCCTATCAAATTACCCATGACATTTTTCACAGAACTAGAACAAACAATCCAAACATTTATATGGAACCACAAAAGACCCAGAATCGCCAAAGCAATCCTGAGAAACAAAAACCAAGCAGGAGGCATCACTCTCCCAGATTTCAAGAAATACTACAAAGCCACAGTCATCAAAACAGTGTGGTACTCGTATCAAAACAGACAAACAGACCAATGGAACAGAATAGAGAATCCGGAAATAAACCCTGACACCTATGGTCAATCCATCTTTGACAAGGGAGGCAAGAACATCAAATGGGAAAAAGACAGTCTATTCAGCAAGCATTGCTGGGAAACCTGGACAGCTGCATGCAAAGCAATGAAACTAGAACACACCCTCACACCATGCACAAAAATAAACTCAAAATGGCTGAAAGACTTAAATGTAAGACAGGACACCATCAAACTCCCAGAAGAAAACATAGGCAAAACACTCTCCGACGTCAACCTCATGAATATTTTCTCAGGTCAGTCTCCCAAAGCAATCGAATTAGAGCAAAAATAAACCCATTGGTCCTCATCAAACTGAAAAGATTTTGCACAGCAAAGGAAACAATAAAGAAAACAAAAAGACAACTTACAGATGGGAGAAAATAGTTTCAAATGATGCAACCAACAAGGGCTTAATCTCTAGAATATATAAACAACTTATACAACCCAGCAGCAAAAAAGCCAATCAATCAATGGAAAACTGGGCAGAAGACCTGAATAGACAATTCTCCAAAGAAGATATACAGATGGCCAACAAACACATGAGAAACTTCCGATTATAAGAGAAATGCAAATCAAGACTACCATGAGATACCACCTCCCACCAGTCAGAATGGCCATCATTAATAAATCCACAAATAACAAGTGCTGGAGGGGCTGTGGAGAAAAGGGAACCCTCCTGCACTGCTGGTGGGAATGTACTGGTACAGCCACTATGGAGAACAGTTTGGAGATACCTTATAAATCTATACATAGAACTTCCATATTACCCCACAATCCCACTCTTGGGCATCTAGCCAGACAAAACTCTACTTAAAAGAGACACATGCACCCGCATGTTCATTGCAGCACTATTCACAATGGCCAGGACATGGAAACAACCCAAATGTCCATCGACAGATGATTGGATTAGGAAGACATGGTATATATACACAATGGAAGACTACTCAGCCATAAAAAAGAATGACATAATGCCATTTGCAGCAACATGGATGGAACTAGAGACTCTCATACTGATGAAATGATCCAGAAAGACAAAGACAAATACCATATGATATCACTTATAACTGGAATGTAATATCCAGCACAAATGAACATCTCCTCAGAAAAGAAAATCATGGACTTGGAGAAAAGACTTGCGGCTGCTTGATGGGAGGGGGAGGGAGTGGGAGGGATTGGGAGCTTGGGGTTTTCAGATACAACTTGGAATAGATTTACAAGGAGATCCTGCTGAGTAGCATTGAGAACTTTGTCTAGATACTCATGTTGCAACAGAACAAAGGGTGGGGAAAAAAATGTAATTGTAAGGTATACATGTAAGGATAATTTGATCCCCTTGCTGTATGGTGGGAAAATAGAAATATATATATATATGAATAAATAAACTTATATATATATATATGAAATGCATATGTGTATACACACACGTATATACACATATATATGGAAATGAATAATATATTTTTTCATCAAAAATATAGATATGGCAATTTCTCGCAATGAACTGTGTCTCAATTCCTAAAGTGCACTATTAACTTGGCTAGGAACTTTTTAGTTCTACTACCAAGAGTTGTCTTATTAAATATGTGACTTTTGAACTGATCTTTCCTCAGATATAAATCTCTTTCAGTCTCCTATTCAACTCTGTGTTTTACCCTCTTCTCTATAACCCTACTGACAAGTTCTCATTCCAGGCTTCAAAGCCCTCTCCCGGCCTAGTACAATGGCTTCCTATGTGGTCTCTCTGTTTTGTGTCTTTCAATCTCCAGTATTTTTACATGGAGCTATCAAAATGATCTTCCTTACATTAAAATCTTTTCTTTAAGTTACACCAAGGGCCAACATAGTGTCAACTGGCCAGCAAAATCCTTATTATCTGACTTTTCTGCCCCATAAGCCATGCTGCAAAACTTCTGTGCTACCTGTCTTTACTAGATGCTATAACTTTCAATGTTCATGAGTATTTGCTTTGACTATGTTCTGCTCTTTTGCTACTTGCTCATGTCTTTTATAAACTTGTTCAATCGGTGAAGACTCTCCCAGATGATCTTCTATCATACAGCCCTAGATTATTTTCTCCTTCGTGCACCTACTATATCTTCCGATAATATTCTGAGTAACTACCTATTATATTATTGTCTCACTTAACTGCCTAGAAAATCCTTGAGGGTATTTTTGACAATCATTGTAAGCACAGCACCTGCCACATAGCAACCGTTTAACATTTTCTGTTTAATTGGTGAGTGACAGTATGTTGCTGAATTTATGCTGAAATGAAAAAAAAATTAGTAATTAGTGCTTCTACTCACTTATCATGGTGGTTGTGATTTTCGCAAGTTTTTAAGTAATTTTATTTTATTTTTTTTTTACTTATTAAACTTGTAAATTTGGGAATAGCTGTACTAATCTGAAGTAATAAGATAAAGTCTGTGATTATGATAGTCTAGGCAAACAAAGCTTCAATAAAAATGGAATGACAGGCTAACAGGGACCTGATGTACAGCACAGGGAACTCTACCCAATATTCTGCGATAATCTATATGGGATAAGAATGTGAAAAATAATGGATGTTTGCATATATATAACTGGGTCACTTTGTTGTATAGTAGAAATTATCACAACCTTATAAATCAACTATGCTTCAATAAAATTTTAAAAAGAAAAAAGAAAAATAATCAGAATGGTAAATTGCAAAGGAAAAATGAGGCAATTGTTAATTGAAGAAGCCAAGATGGTCTGAAAGAAAATGTGTATATTTACTAGTTCTTTGCTGAACACTGATTATGGATCAGGAACTGTTTAGACTCTGGACTTTCAGAGTGAAAAACAAGAGAATCATGAGCTTATCCACTATGAAAAAAAAAGTATAATACCCATTTTATACAGCACTGATAACTACTTTTTAGTTAAGTTGCTATAAAATTGTGCTAATTATTCTATTCAGATTAGAGACCAACTATATTCTAGGGAGAGAAAAAGCATGAAAGTGTATGTGTGTATGTGAATTATAGAGCTGATTGCCCCTCTGTCATAACAGGCAGCCAGCACTGACTGTGTTAATAACAAATTAAGAAATTATGGTAGAAGTACAGCATTTGGAGATGTGGTCATAACTCACAAACAAAGCAGCTCACTTGGATAAATTGTGTTGGGGTGTGAAAGCGAAAAGGAGGTTGGGACACACAAATCTTTTGCATTATTTCATTTAAAACCATGGATGCATTCTCTGGTGATCTTTTATAAGTATGAAAAATTAAAAAGAAAAAGAACTGTGCAAGATGAATAACACATTTTGCTATTTGTAGCATTGCCTTCAAGGAATTATTTATGATATGATGGCATACTTTTCTAAAAATAAAATCATCAAAAAATGATTTGCTCCAAGATATTATTATGTTACCGTGATCTATAATACTCCCTATATAAGCATGAGAAATTTCCATTTAATACCAGAGTCCCCTTTGTGGCTCAAGGGTAATGAATCTGAATAGTGTTCATGAGGACAGGGGTTCAATCCCTGGCCTCGCTCAGTGGGTTAAGGATTTGGGGTTGCAATGGGCTGCAGTGTAGGTTGCAGACATGGCTTGTATCCCTGGTAGCTATGGCTGTGGCTGTGGCATAGGTCAATGGCTGCAGGTCCAATTCAACTCCTAATGTAGGAATGTCCATATGCTGCTGGTTCAGCTCTAAAAAATACAACAAAAACAAAAAAATTGCTAGAATGCAAAGGAGTATTTTTTAAATTTGCAAGTTTCTTCTCTTTGATGGGGAAATACAATGTAACAACACATAGCCCTTTATGACTTGGCTGCCAGGGAGCACATGGTTACTTAACATGTTGTGGCAGACATATTTTCCTTTCTCCTTTTGGAATTTTGACTTTAAAAAATCTAGTCCTGTCTTTCAGCTTTATTATCTGTGATTTTTATTCTACCTCAAACCCTTTTCCCAAAGAAGTGACCCATGAAAAAAATAAAGTAATAAGGTGTGTTACAAATATAAATGTGATAAAAAAAAGTTCACAGATCCTAAAAGGATTTCATAGTTTAGAATGACAGATGCAGGGGTCAATCTAGACATGGCAGTGAGAAAGTGGCCATCAAAATAGCTCTAGCAAAATTATTATGGCTGTAAACAGACTAGAGATGATTCAGAGTTGAATACTATGATCAAAATCTTTTTGTTCCTATAGTATAGAGCAATATTAAGGAGAGGAAAAAAAATTAAAATAATGTAAAAAAATTATTAGTGAGACTAGGTTATCAATGCCTCTGTTAGATGACTAACAGGAATTAATTGGGAGAGTCTCTCAATCCTGAAGAAGAAAAATAAAGTTGAGTAGAAGGAGGGGGAGGAGGCCAAGGATGGGGGGGAGGGGAAAAAGCAATAGGAATGAGACTGGAATTATCTAGTTGGGCTTTTTATATCCTAAAACCAAGGCATCTTTTCCATATAAAAAAGATGTAGAGGTTAGAGTCAGATTATCTTTCATAAGCACTATAAGGAAAATCTTCTAAATTTGCAAATAAAGACAGCAAGACTCAGCGAGGAAAAATTGAATAGCTGCTCTTCTTCCTAAAATGCTTCAAGCTACCTTGCTCAACAACCTCATTTCACCTCCCTCCTCCTGTCCGTTCTTGCCAAATAATAGCACAGGGAACTATATATCTAATCACTTGTGATGAACATGATGGAGGATAATGTGAGAAGTAGATACATATATGTATAACTGGGTCACTTTGTTATACAGAAGAAATTGACAGAACATTGTAAATCAATCATAATAAAAATTAAAAAAAATAAAATGTGTGAAAAAAAAGTTCACCTGGCAAGTACATTTTCATTCTTATCAATCATTATGTGACTTTTTATTATGTTAATATTTCATCACTTTTATTATATGACTTTACCATATTTCCAAAATTATTGTCCATCTTAGATGCCATTAGGTTAAAATTGTTTAAATGAATTAAAATACATTAAGAAATTCTAACGTACATTTGCCAGCTAAAAATTGGCACTTGCCATCTATCTCTACAAGGATGAGGCCATCAGCCACTGCAACCACTGACCTTTAACAACCCCTAAAGGGAGCCCAGGGTGGAGATCAGGAATGAGGTGCTGTGTGCTCTAGGAAAACTGGCTGAACAGGTCTTCAGATAAATATTTTTAGGAGCTTTAATGAGCCCAATTCTTTCATCTCTTCACATCTAGAAAGGCACTAGCTCATTAATAGAATAATTAGTGGAGACTTCTGCTCCACATGACTAGCAGCAGCTTTCTATTGAGATGTGTGCTTGACTGCATACAACACCCCCTTGGCTAAAATCACACGTAACACTGACCTTCCCTTCTACCTGGGGAAGTTTCTCAGAGCTAGCTAAGGTGCTGTCTTTTGGGGTATGGTCCTCATTTGCCCCAAATAAAACTTCACTCACAACTCTCATTTTGTGCATTTTTTTTCAGTCAACAAATGTAATCATATAATGAGAAATTAGAAACCTGCTGAATGAGAACAATGACCATGTATTTTTGATTCTCTTATTGGTATCATGCCATATCATTTTTAAAATTTTGTTAACAGTTTATTTGATTTAAAATGGTGTGTTAATTCCTGCTGCACAGCAAAGTGATTCAATTATACATGTAAACATATTCATTCCCATATAGATATTATCACAGAATATTGAGTAGAGTTCCCTGTGTTATATAGCAGGTCCCTGTTGACCATGCATTCCATATACAATAGTGTGTGTGCATCAACCCCAAAACCTTAATCCATACCTCCACCCCCCCTTACCTTTCAGAAAGCATAAATTAGTCTTCAAAATCTGTGAGTCTGTTACAGTTTTGTAAATAAATTATTTTGTCTTTTTTTTTGGTTCCACATATAAGTGATATAATATGACATTTGTTTTTCTCTTACTTCCCTTACTATGATAATCTCTAGGTCCATCCATGTTGCTGCAAATTCATCCCAAACCATTTTGCCTTAATTTTAGAATTATTTCCCATGGGAATGGGATTAATATTAACCCATAGCTTATGCTATATTAGCTACTGTTCTAAGTCTTTTTCTTACTCTACAACACAGAAATATCTTCTTCACTTTAGGGATAAGAAAATTGAGGGGTAAAGAGGTGAATTCATCACAATCAAAAATGAGAGTAAAGAATGAAGAAAAACCTGGATTTGTGTTTCCCTAACATCAAAGCAGATTCTCTTTCTGTGATAAATGCAACTGAAGCACCAATAACAATATATCAATAATACAAACATTTTATCAAGGCATACTCTTGATGGAATGAAAATTGCTTATTCTCCCTTTTTGTCAGAGGAAGTTTTTAGCTTTCTACTTCAGTCAGTAAATCTTCCATAATTAGACACTATGTGCTATATGTTGGGTTCTTGCTATGAGACCTTTAATTTTTTATGTTTCTGAAATTTTATTTTCACCTTGTCAATTTTATTGTGCCATTACCACTGGTACTCTGCTTTTTTAATCATTCAAAATCAATCAAAAAAGAACCTTCAGTTCTTGCGATCAAGAATAACATACCTAATAGGTATTTCAGTGGAAAATAAAACTCCAGACACAAACACTTTTCTGTCCTGTTAAGAAAAGATTTCCCAATATATCAGATGCACTGACTTTCTCTTTATTAATGAGAAATTACTGGCTGGACTTTGAATCTTTTCCTGTTAGTGATATATTTAGAAATATCTCTTTACTGAAGATGTATGCCTAAGATAGCCATCATTGTGTTTCTAATTGCTGGCCAGCCACACTAAAGATGCTCAGTAGAAAATAGTCACACTCAATATCCATATAAAGATGAGGGGTCCGTGCAGCAGGCCTAGAGGCAGAGGAACTGTGTTCTACCTCACCTTTTAGCAACTTGAAAACTGAAACCATAGAGATGAATCAATTACATCATTTCAATTACATCATTTTCAGTGGTTTTAACTGAAAATAACAATTACAGTGAGAAAGGCATTGGGCTGCATCCACAGACAGGCTCTATCAGTTAGGGACTATAGCATTTTAGAAAACAAATGAGTCTCAGTGTCCTCATCTGCAGAGTGGGAATATATGTCCCCACAACAAAACTGTGAGGCAGACAGATTTTCATGAATTTGAATTTTCTAGGCATACTAGTATTTAACGTAAAAAAACATTGTTATAATTTATGTCACTGAACCATGGCTCTAGTAAATGTCCTCTGTGATTGCACGTGAAATGGTGTTACATGTAGAACAAGACTTTTTAAATTCATAGTCCACTAAGCTAGAAATAGAGCCATCAGAATGTGGAGTTTTTTATTTCCAAAGTGCTTTAAAAAATAAGCGTTGACAAAGGAAGTCATTATCTTAAAAGACTATGAAGAACAACATAAATAATTCAGCTTAGCGCTTTCTTCTTCAACTACTAAAAGCTGTTTATATGAACAGTTTTCTAGTAATACACATCAGTCATGCATTGGGACTGAAGGAATCTTCCTGTGAGTGGTACTTAGTGGCTCCTGGTTAGTTTAGTGTAAATTACTGTATAACTTTCAAATCAGAAAATTGACTTCATGAAAGTAAGTAAATTTTTATAATTTAAAATTTTGTTCTCTCTGAATGATCTAACTGCTGAAAGTGGGTTAGGTTAGACTCTGGAGTGTCTGATATTTTAGAAATGTATAAGTCAGCAAAGAATTAATGATTCATTTCTTGACTCAGGAAATGCTGGATCAGTCTTTACAATCACTGGGAAATTTTTTATTGTATTTCCTACTGCTAATTTCAAAACAGGAATAGATGATATATTTTAAACAAAGTTCTAAATAATGACAATAGCAAAAATATTGCTTTTATCTCTCCCACCTGACCAGACCCAATCTGCATGCTCATTTTTGGCCAAAGCGTATTCCAAAGCAAAGCCTTTCATTTAGACTTATTATGGCCTGGTATCCCCTCTCTTTCTGACCCAGAGCGGTCTCTCTTCAAGTGTGTAATTTTGGGTCTCCCTGACCCTGAGGATGAGAAGTATGTGACCTCGTGGTCTTTTAGCCAAGCATGGCTTGCCCCCTCTCTGATCCCATCATTACCATCATTTAACAAGTTCACAGAAGACAAGTACTAGTTATTTACCTTGTGTCTGTTGTTATTTCTGTCTTGAAGTATAGATTGCTGGTTGTAAGATCTATCCTGGAACCACCTAGCTCCTGCCTCAGGAAGTGTAAATAAGAGGCTAGTTGTAAATGTTTATCCTGAAGCCCATCTATCTTCTGCCTCAAACCTATCACCCCATGCAGTGCATTAATGAAATCAGGCAATATCATGGATATATAAGCAATTGCATCTAATGTTTTTATTAATTTAGCCATATTTTTTTACTAGGTATCTCACTTTCAATAGTTTCATCTCTAAAATGAAGCGTAAAACCATGATGCTGTTACTATAAAATGAGACATCAGCAAGAATGCGCCTAGAATATAGTGGTCATTGGGGGTGTTTGACTTCCAAACTAAACTTGAAAATAGGTCCACTAGGAGATGGTCTAGGACGCCTTCATTCAAAAGTTTCCAATCACAGGCTAAAACAACTCACGATGTCCATGTGGCATTATAGTTGGAACTGAATACATTTTTGTTATTTTTTACAATATAATTAAATGTATGCATTTGTATTCAAATTCATTTCTAAACAGATACATGGTGACTAATAAGTATGCCTATGTATTACTTTCCTATTGCTGCAGTAAAATATTGTCAACCAACTTAATGGCTCAAAGAAACACTGATATTTTTTCTTAGAATTCTGGAAGTAAGAAGTTCAAAATAAGTTTCGCTGGGACAAAATCATGGTGTCAGCAGGGCCTGCTCACTCTCAAAGTTCTAAGGGAGAATCTATTTCCTTTCTTTTTTAGTTTCTAGAGCTGTGTTATGCATATTTCTTGGCTGGTGGTCCCTTCCTCCATCTCCAAAGCCAGCAGAACAACGTCAAATTTTTGCTTCCAATGTCACATGGTCTTTTCCATCTCTCACACTGACCCTACTGCCTCCAATTTATAAGGACCCTGGTGATTACACATTTGAGCTTGTGTGAAAAATCCAGCATAACATTCCCATCTCATCTCAAGATTCTAACTCTGTAAAATCATCTATCCTGTATAAAATAACAGAGTCATAGTTCCAGGGATTTGAACATGGATAGTGTGTTTGTGTGTGTCTGTGTGTCTGTGTGTATCTGCCTGTGTGTGTGTGGAGGGGAAACACTGGCATGGAAGAGACCTAATTAAGCAACATACAACATGATTTTAAAATGTGTATTAATATAGGAGGAATATATTTGAGGAAAACAGAATCCTCTGGCCTTGGTGCAATTTCTAAAAATGTTTTTCTGTTTTTATTTTGTTTTAAGATAGTTTTAGACTCAGAGATTTGCAATTCCTAATTAGCTCTTATCCAGTTTCCCTTTATGTAAATACCTGCCATAATCATGGGGAATTTATCTAAGCTAAGAAATTAACTTTGATACGATACTGCTAACTATACTATACATTTTATTAACCTCACCAGTTTTTCCACTATTGTACTCTTTCTGTTCCAGAATGCTGTCCAAGATCCCCCACTGAATTTAGTTGTCATGGATCATTAATCTCTCAAATCTGTGAAATTTATAAATATTCTCTTGACTTTCATAACCTTAACTTTTTTGAAGAGGCCATTACTTTTATATCTTGGTTAACTAAAAAAAAAAATTCAAATTTTGTTTTGTACAGTTTTATGAGGTTTTAGTCATATGGCTAGAATTGTGTAGCCATAACATCATTCCATACTGAAATTTTCTTTTTTTAATAATGATTTGTATTTTTTCCATTATAACCGATTTACAGTGTTCTGTCAACTTTCTACTGCACAGTGAGGTGACCCAGTCACACATACATGTATCCCTATTTTCTCACATTATTATGCTCCATCACAAGTGACCAGACATAGTTCCCAGTAATATACAGCAGGATTCCATTGCTTATCCATTCCAAAGGCAATAATTTACATCTACTAGCCCCAAATTCCCAGTCCCTCCCACTCCCTTCCCCTCCCTCTTGGCAACCACAAGTCTGTCCTCCATGTCCATGATTTTCTTTTCTATGGTAAGTTTCATTTGTGCCATATATTTGATTCCAGATATAAGTGAAATCATATGGTGTTTTTTTTTCTCTTTCTGACTTCATTTAGTATGAGAGACTCTACGTTCAACCACGTTGCTGCAAATGAAATTTATTTTGTTATTTTTTTATGGCTGAGTAGTATTCCATTGTGGATATATATCGTATCTTCTTAATCCAATCATCTGTGGATGGATATTTGGGTTGTTTCCTTGTCTTGGCTATTGTGTGTAGTGCTGCAATGAACATGTGGGTGCATGTGTCTTCTTCAAGGAAAGTTTTGTCTGATATCTGCCCAAGAGTGGGATTGCTGGGTCATATGGTAGACAAAATAACAAATGCTGGAGAGTGTGTGGCGAAAAGGAACCCTCCTGCACTGTTGGTGGGAATGAAAATTGGTACAACTACTATGGAAAATGGTATGGAGGTGCCGTAGAAAACTACACATACTGAGATTTTCCATCTCCATAGTCATTCCTCCAACCTGTCCTTTGAAGATAATCCCTACCCACTCTATCCCAGCAACCACCAAGTTACTTGCCCCCCTCTAGTTTTGCTTTATTGTATAGAGTCATACAATACGTTTCTTTTTGAGTTTGTGTTCTTTCATTTCAAAAAAAAAAATTAAGAGCCAATGAGTTACTGCATCAATTGTAGTTCCTTTGCTCCTTTTCACACAAGAAGAATTTTAATGTATGTTTTTTTTTTTCATTTTTGTTTTTGTCTTTTTGTCCTTTTCAGGGCCACACCCATGGCATATGGAGGTACCCAGGCTAGGGGTCTAATAGGAGCTGTAGCCACCATGTTACACCACAGCCACAGCAACATCAGATCCAAGCTGTGTCTGTGACCTACACCACAGCTCACTGCAATGCCGGATCCTTAACCCACTGGGCGAGGCCAGGGATCAAACCTGCAAAACTCATGGTTCCTAGTTGGATTCTTTTCCACTGCACCATGATGGGAACTCCTAATGTATAGATATTTTAATGATTTTAATTTACAGATTGTTTTTTGAATTGATGGCTTGAAAGATATCTGGACTATTTCCAGCTTTTAGCATTATTAATACAACTGCCAAAAACATTCATAAATAGTTTTATGTGAACAAAATATTTCATTTTTCTTCAGTAGGACTCTAGGAGAGGATTTTCTGGGTCATATGGAACATATTTAACTATTTAAAAAATAGGCAATTTTTTTTCAGATATGGCTGTACTATTTCACATTTTCACAAGCAATGAGTAAATGTTTCCTAGGCAAAGATTTTTAATTGAGATAAATGTCAATTAATCAAGTTTTTCTTTT
Organism: Phacochoerus africanus; assembly: GCF_016906955.1. Lineage (NCBI taxonomy): Eukaryota > Metazoa > Chordata > Mammalia > Artiodactyla > Suidae > Phacochoerus > Phacochoerus africanus. Next base: position 90,895,051 of record NC_062546.1, read on the forward strand.
GCAAGGAGTTCCCACTCTGACACAGTGGATTCTGACTCTGACTGAAGTGGCTCCGGATGCGGCAGAGGTGTGTGTTCATTCCCTGGCCTGGGAACTTCCATATGCTGCAGGTGGGGCCATAATTTTTTTAAAGGTTTTCCTTTTACAATTATACTTTTGGTATTGTGTCTAACAACTGTTGTGTAACTGAGTTTTTTCTCCCATGTTTTCTTCTAGAAAAGCTGTATAGTTTGGGAGTTTACTTTTAGATCATGAACCACTTTGAATTAATTCTTGTTTTGGATGTAAGCTGAAAGTTGAGGATTATTTTCTTAAAAAAATAATAGGTCAATTAAGATATAACACATATACCATATAATTTCCCCATTGAAAGTGTATAAATGTATGTATTTTAACAGAGTTGTGAAACCATCACATCAATCAGGTTTTTTTTTTCAAATGAAACATTAAATTTTATTTATTTTTATTTTTTTTAATTTTTTTTAAATTTATCCACTGTACAGCAAGGGGGTCAGGTTATCCTTACATGTATACATTACAATTACATTTTTTGAACATTTTTATAACCACAAAAAGAGATCTCACTTTTTGTTAACTGTCACTGGCCACCCACAAACCCACTACAGTGTGTTTACATGTGCGTGTACAATCAAGAAGTTGGGGTTTTGAGAACTGACTACTGTAATCATTATGTATAATGCCCTTCTTTATCCCAAATAAGGTTCCTTATTCTGACATCTACTCTATCTGATATTAATGTAGCTACTTAAACTTTCTTCTGGCTAGTGTTTGCATCATTAGAATTGATTTTTATCTTTTTCTGCAATCTATCATTACCTGTCTTTAAATTGATGAATCTACACTATTCATATTTTATGTGATTATTGATATAGAATGCTATTCTTCCAACTTGCTAGTTATTTTCTATTTCCTCTATCTATTCAATATCAGTATCTTATTTCCTCTCATACCTGCTTTTAATTGAGCATTTTCCAGAAGAGCTTGTTTTCTTTTCTATTTACCCACCAACTATGTCTCAAACATTCCTTTTTATGTATTGTCCTAGGATATGCATTTAAAATAATCTAGGTCTACCTTCACATAATATTATGCCACTTCACCTGGAGTGGAAACAATTTTACAGCAGTATAATACTATCTCACTCTTTCATCATTTGTGCTATTACTGTGACCCCTTTTGATATTACACATGATACAAACACATAGTACTTATGTACTCTTTTGCTTTATATAGTCAGTTGTGTTTCAAACAATCAAATGTAAGAAAAAGTGAATTTAATTAAAACTTCCATTATTGCATTTCTAGCACCATTCATTTCCTGATTTCTACTGAAGTTTCAACCTAATGTCATATTCTTTATTCCTGAAGAATGTTCTTTAGCTTTTCCTTTAGGTTTGCTGGCAATGAATCTCCTAATTTTTGATTCTTTGAGAAAAATTTTATTTCTTAACGCTTTAAACATTTTCCCCCTGGGTTTAGAGATCTAAATTGACATTTTTTGGAGGGAGACCTTTATTTCAACAGTACAGGTTTTGACACACAGTTAAAAAAAATAGGTGATGGTTGAAGAAATTAACAAATCAAATTGAACAGACTCCTCAATATAGTATTTTATAGAATATATATTAAATTTTTCATATTAAATAATATTCATCCTCTTACTTCTGACCATCTCCACTGTACATTTTTTCTCCACTTAAGTTTTGCTTTTCTTTTAAGCAAGTAATCAAGACTATGTATGCAATACACCAAAACATCTGGCTCATTCAAATAAATGAATGAATAAACACCATAATTATATAAAAGAACAAAAACATCAATCAGAAAAAAATCAATGCAATTGTTTCTCACCATAAATGTGATGCAAACTGTTGATGGGCTGTTTTTTTCCCACTATTCAAACCTTGCTTTAACTTTACAGTGAAACAACTTGCAAATAAACACATTAAGTTCTTGAGTTAGAGCCAAACGTCAATATCTCAGTGAGAATCATTTAGGAAAGAAACCCACTAGCTAAAAATTTGTGATGCAGACCACAGGAAAGATGGCCAACTTTCCAACCTGGAGGAAAAAGTGATTGATCTGTCTGTAGAGAGGAACTTGCAAGGCCTCTGAACAGATTTGAGAGAAGTTATTGAGCCCTCTGGGCCAGTAATCTTTTCATCTAGATAATATGTGTTTTATTCCTTATATTCATATTTGAATTATTCACTTATATATATAAATTATATATATATATATATATATGTATATTATATATATACACAAGATTTTCACATGCCTAGTCTATAGAAACTGAAAAACTTCTAGGCACCTATAAATCTTGCTCCCTTTTTACCAGAAATAGCTGCTCTGTTCCTCAGAAAGCTAGGTCCTTCTTTGGGTAAAAATATCTATTTTCACTCCCATATTGCCAATAATTAGCAGAGTGCTTGGAACTCAGTGACCATAATTCGTCTTTTGTGAGGAAGGAAATTGAAAATCATAAATTATCCAAATTATAGTCAAATGTGGTTGGTAAAGATGTGGGTTAAAACACGGCTCAGAAAAGCAGACATATTTTCCCTTTCTAGTTGGAGTTTTTAGGAAACAGAAATCCCCCCTTTTAAATTGCCAGATGCTCATATTAACTGAGGATATTAGAATGTAAATATTTAAATTATTTTGCAAATACTATTATAGACCAAGCTAATTACTTTGAGGTGTAGAGGATCAAGGCCAGTGTGCCAAATCAGTCACTCAATAGCTATGTGGACGCACACCCAAAATAAGTATGCACTAGTCTGGAAATCTTCACACATAAAGATGAAAAATCTTGAGTATAGATAGCAACACCAACTCAGGAATTAATGTTAAGTACCTCCTCTATGGAAGAGCCAAAAGCAAATGAGAGATCAACTTATTTAAAAATAAGATGGGTAATTTTAATTAAAATTTTGTTTTCCTTTGCAACCACCTTCTATCTGAAATGTGAGGAAGAATGCCAAAATCATGTCTTTGACTAATGAGCATTGAAACATAACTAGAGAAGAATAGACAATAGACAACCTGGTCTTTACATGCACTAAGACGTGGAGACTCAGTCTAGGCATTGGTTCATCTGAATTACTTCTCATTTCAGAACTGATTTAAAAAAGATGATGCAGAGATCCCATGCAGCAGAAATGAATCTGACTAGCATCTATGAGGAGGCAATTTCCATCCCTGGCCTCGCTCAATGGGTTAAGGATCTGGCCTTGCCATGAGCTATGGTACAGACTGCAGATGTGGCTTGTATCTGGCCTTGCTGTGGCTGTGGAGTTGGCCAGCAGTTGTAGCTTCTATTCAACCCCTAACCCAGGAACCTCCATATGCCATGGGTGCAGCACCACCCCCCAAAAAATACATAAAGAGGCAGGCCCCACAGTGTAAAACACACCATAGGGCAGCACACGGTAGTGGCTCAGAGCATGAGTTTTGGAGTTAGAGCGACTGAAACTACACCCCATCTCTTCTTTCATCTAGCTGTGGGCTCTTCAGCAGATTCCTTAGTTCTCTTGTCCTCAGGACCATGGAAGTTAGTTTAATATTTACCTTCCCAAAGGGCTTGTCATGAAGGTTAGATGAGAAAACAGAAGCAAAATCTTACAAAAGCTTGGCACATAAGGCTCTATAAGTGTATAGGTATATTTTATAAGGGTTACAAGGCCATGTAAAATACAAGATACTCAATGAGCTAAAATAATGCAACTGATAAGAATAAAAGGATGAACAATATTAAAAATGGGTTTAAAAATATACACCCATACTCTTTCTATATGTGTTTCACAGTTTTGATTCTAATCATTCCAGTTGAAAAAGCAGGGAAGTTACACATCCCAGTGGGATCATAAAATTAAATAGAAATTAACTCTTTAGGGGACAAATAACTGTCCTCAGTGGAAAAGCAGGCTATTTCTTCCAAGGTTGCTGACAGAGAGGAATGCTCCAGTTTCAGGAAGAATGCCCTTAAGGACATCTTTTCAGTAGACACAGAGGCCAGCTTCACGGAGCTACTGTAGAATAAGGCTGTGGGACTTTTGATTTGAATCCCATTCAAGCGAAGCCCGTTTGTAGAGGAACATAATCCTCAAACTCCACTCTGCTTTTTTCCACACGACTTGGGCAATTAGAGGGAAACAAAGGTTAATGCACTGTAATAATCCTGAAGTAGTGAGTTTTAAGTAGGATTTTTCAGGCAAACAACTTCACTGTTTCAATAGAATAAAACTGTTAGTGGAATATTGTAGTATTTTTTGTTTGTTTTCCATTTTTTTGGGTTTTTTTTTCCTGTGATTCATGTCACCCAGAGGCGTTTACATTCTTGGAGTTTTGTTACCAGATATACTGATAAGTGCTCTCAGACACCAAAGTTTTCACTAAAGCAGGCTAAATTGAAATCTCTTCATTGTTTCCCTAAGGGTCCCAAAAGAGATTAAATAAATATGACTTGAACTATCAATATTTTCTTGAAGATAAACTAGATGGAAACCTCTTTACTTAACTATATTCCCTGTGGACATCACAAACCTGCAGAATAAGGCTTTGCAATTCTAAATTGAGTGTCTGTAGATGCGTGCTTGAAAATACCTGGATTAGCAGATGCAACTATTTAATATACAATGGATAGACAACAAGGTCTTATTGTATAGTGCAAGGAACTATATTCAATATCTGGTAATAAGCCCTAATACAAAAGAATATTAAAAAGAATATATATGTCTACCTGAGTCACTTTGCTGTAGAGCAGAAATTAACACAGCATTGTAAATCAACTGTATTTCAATACAATACATTTTAAAATTTTTATCATAGCTTTTCAGCATATGGAAAGATATTTCTAGTACATAGCCTTTTACTCTCTATGGATTTTTTTTCCATTTTGTCTCATTTCCTACCTGATCTTCCCTTTTTCCTTCTTTGCATTTCTTTCTTTCTTTTCTTTTCTTTTTTTTTTTTCTTTTTGTGCTACCACACCTGCAGCATATGGACGTTCCCAGCTACTGGACTACACCACAGCCACACAAATGCCAGATCTGAGCCTCATCTGTGATCTGTAGCTTGCGGCAATGCCAGATCCTTAACCCACTGAGTAAGGCCTGGGACTGAACCGGCATCCTCACAGAGTCAATTTTGCGTTCTTTATCCACTGAGTCACAACAGGAACTCCCCTTCTTTCCATTTCTCTCTTCCAAATGCTTTGATTAGAATGCTGAGATTGCAAGGATCCCTCCACTCTCTGGGCCAGTTTCTCTGTCGGCCGTGGGAGGGTCCATCTGAGTCATCTGTCACAAGTGCCCTCAGACACCAAAGTTTTCACTAAAATACGCTAAATTGAAATCTCTAATTGAAATATCAGCAGCTCTAAAATACCTTACACCCACTTAAAATGACTTTATTTGAAACAGCTTTCTTCATTTGGGTCTTAGGCCTAGGAGAAAAAAACATATGGTGGGCTTTTCTCATCATTCCAGGCAGAGTGTGTTAATTCCACCAGTGATGAAGACTAGATCTGTGCAAAAAACAGTTAATTAAAATTTAATGGGTCCTCTTCTTTTCTTAGCACTAAAGTTGACCAGGGCAGCTATATATCTGTGTGTCACTGAAGGAGAGTGACTAGGAAATTTTTTTTCTTTATTTTCTTTTTCCTATTCCAGTGTATTTCAATGACCACATTTTAAGTCCTTCAGTTTTATGTATAAATAAATACATGTGTGGTTCTATCGCCATACACTTATACCCAAGCACAAAATATCCATCCCTCCCTGCTTATAAAAATAATGATAATAGATAAGAAGGTCAAATGTATATAAAGCCTGGGGAATAGTACAGTATTTCTACTTGTCTTATGTATTTGTTTAAAAAAATTCTTATTCCATAATTCCATAGGAAATTTTAATTTTTTTTCTTGAATATAAATAGTGATTTGCTAAACGATGTCCACTTAACCAAAGTGTACTTCTATATTTAATTGTCTTTAGTCTTTAAGGTTGGCACGTGGTTTATTCAGACCAACACCTAAATGAAACAATAAACATATGTGAGCAGAGAGAAGAAAAAGATAAAGGTTTGCAACCCCACACCCCATAAATATCTGAATATATTTAGAGGACAATCAGTAAAAAATAAATATTTATTAACATATTGAAAATTGCCCCAAACTTATTGGGATGAGACTTGAGTTGGGTTAATCAAATAAGGAAAACTTACAATGAGTGATCTGATTGCTTTGCATACTGAGCCTCTCATTATCTTTTGCATATGTAAAAACATGGTTAAGTGTCATAGAGTTTGAAATGTATGCTTTTCCAACAAAATCCTTCTGGAAAACCCATTGCTTGCATGGCTTACATTATAACTTTCACAGATTTTTTTTTGCCATTAATTAAGTGAGAATATAGAAAATGTGTCATACTGAGTTGGATCAGAAAACATTGTCACTATACCTTCAAAGGTTGACAGAATCTTTTTTTTTTTTCACAGTTAGATTTGTGAGTCCCTTCCATGATTGATTTTTACATAACCTACTAGGTTCTGCTTTAGTTGGCAATTTGGTAAGAAAATTTTAACACCAGCTGAGTCTCTAAAAATCGGGTTAGCTCTGTGGAACGTCTATCCACTCACTGATTTGTTTATTCATCAATTGACTTTCTCACTCACTGACTCACCCAATCAGAGAAAATGCTTTGAAATTAAATCTATGGGAAACACCAGATATGGCATTAAAGATGAATCTAAATGGTCTCTTCCCTCAACTGGTTCACAGTTGAGACGTGAGATTCTCACCTTTACTAATAAGTACAACCTAGTGTCAAGGATTCTGTGTATAAATTCACACAAATTAACCTGGTGCCTCCTGAAAGGGGAATCCTTCTGAGGAAGTGACTAAAGAGGCAGGCCAGCCATGAAGGAGGCTGTCATTGTGGATGTGAAACCTTGAATTAGGAGTTGTTTTTCCAAATGGGGCAAGACAGTCAGAGGTGTCTTGCAGGAGCAGATTGAGTAATAGAATATGGGGATTACAGCTTTCCTGGGTTTCTAAGAATTTAAATTGTTCCCCTTCATGGTTTGCTGTCTCCAAGTGGTGTTTCAAATCAGAGAGGGCCGCTTGTCCCCAGGAGACAGCTGCTATCTCTGGAGACTTTGTTGATTGTCACATGGGGGTTTGCAGGGTTGTCAATGGCATCTAGTGAGTCAAGGGGGATGTTGCTGAGCATATTACAAGGCACAGGGCAGATAAGAGCAAAGGTGAACTGGTGAGAAGGGCAAAGGGAGGCTCAATCATGGTCTAAGATGCAACGTAAGGATGTAGGACTGGTGCCAAATGTGAGGTGCAGCTGAAGATGCTTCACAGACAGGAGGCCTTAGACAGCCTCGTGTTCTGAGCTGAAGAACTTGGAATTATAGGTAGAGGTGGGCACCAGAAGGCTTTTACACTTTATATATACACTTTTATATTTTCAGAAACATCAACCAAACCCATAACAGCAGCTTTGAGGGTGAAAGACTGAAGGTCAGGTAGAAGGGAAGGGGACTAAGTATTCAGTAAGTTATTAATGAGTACAGGTTTGAATAGACTGTGTGACTTTAGGAATAGTGTTATAGCAGAGCAGAGCAGAGCATATCATACTATTCACCCAATCTGGGTCTCAGCTACTTTGTTTACAAAATGAGAAGTTCAAACTAGATAATCTATAGCCCTACAAGTATTAAAATTCTATAAAAAACATGTTTGTGAAAAAATGAGTGTTGTGAAGACTTGTTCTTTCTTCGTATGCTTATATTAATCTAAATTCCAGGTGCATGCATGTGCACGCACACACACACACACACACACACACACACACACACACACACACACGTATACACCTCTTGACCTCCCTAAGTTCAAAAACCAGTTTCACCTAGTTAAAAACAGAGTAGAAAACCAATTTACTTAGGTGTGCCCTGATATGAGCTTCTAGTGTATATTTCTCTAGATGATACATTACTAGCGTTCTCAATGTTTTCTCTGAAATTGAGATAATAGACGAAATAACCTAAAAGGTGCATTTTTGTCATGCTAAGACTTGTCTAGTACATATAAGATCTGGAAGAATTTTTATGAGATTTCCAAACCCTCATGACCAATGGTGTAAGAATTTCATCACACCATTAGTAAACATCAGCTGTCGCTCATCTCTAAATGCAGTCATCCTATTGTCTATTGGAAAGGACTTCTTTTTCAAGATTTTGTAAAAGACTTACCATTAGAGAATTGTGCCGCTAGCACATTATCAGAATGAAGACATAATAAACAAAATGTGTTTGTGGGAGGAAGTTTGGGGTCAGGGCACAGAAAGAACAGCAGGGACTTCAACATCTTACTTTCAAGATAGAATTTCAAACGCTAGTTGTCTAACAAAAGCAGCATGAGATTCTGTCTCCTAGGGTTTCTCTCTATGTGCAAGGGCGTCATCAGATTGCTAGGCTAGGTAACTTGATTATAAGAAGAGACATAAAACTCTACTCACAATACCAGGTGCAAGGAGTGAAACGTAACTGAATAAACACTAACATCACAATGGAGGGCAGAAGGCCCCAATAATATTGTAAATTCTCAAGAAGTCAATATTAGAGAATATGACCTTGCCACCAAACAAAGTGGGGAGTGTTAGAGGAAATGATTTTGTTTTAAAGGTAATCTAGAGGCAAGGATTAGAAGAAAGCTAAGTTCCCAAAACTTAAGGCTCCAGATTCCTCACATTTTCCAGCTGCAAGTGCCTATGTTGCTATCATAAAATTCACATAGCCTTGTTGTTATCTTCTCTAACCAACCTGGGGAATGTTGATTTTTATGTATGGCTTTGAAAGTGGAAATGAAACACTTAGTTTTGAGGAAATAGCAAAGGAGTTTCAATTATGTTCAGGATGAGCAAAGATGACAGCTGTGGCCTGGAGGCAATTTTTGAAATTCCACAAACTCCACCTAATATATTCTTTGGTTAACCCCTAAAAGCAGCTACTCAGCGGTGGGTTAGTGCAACCAGGTAGCAAAGGAGGACTCTTCCAAAGACAATGACACTTAGTGACAAGGAAATATAGTAAAAAAAAAAAAAAAAAAAAAGCTGGTGAAAATGAAAGATGAAAGACTCACTCCCACCCCCACTGAAGTGACTGAGATGGCAGAGAAGTGAAAGAGAGATCAACGCATGGCCCAATAGCAGGAAAGGATTTGTGCCAGTAGCAGGAAGGGATTCTTGATCCTGAGCACATTTACTTTTCCTAATGAATTTTCTTGGGGACGATAACAGCTAACCTAAGCTTGAAGGTACAAGGGACAGAAGCAGACATTTTTGGCTGGGACACAAGGATGAGAAATGGGGTTTTATTCTCTCAGTGTTATTTTCTCAAAAGGGCATTAAAGCATCAAAGAAAAGCAGACTTGCATTGATAGCACTACTTAGGAAGCAGTTGCTTCTTTACACCCACGAGAGAAGAAGCATAGAGAACTAAATTAATATAGGACCTAAACAAAAGGCCTTGCATAAAATGTAGATGCAATATAAAATACAGATACAAATAAGTCAACATTTGATATGTAAGAAGGATGAAAGATAAATTTGGATGTATTGAAGAAGAATTTGAGTTTCATTATTCCTACACATAAACAAGATACTTTTTTGATATTCTGTATAGCATATCAAAATTTTCTCTGTCTATTCTTTGATAGTCTGCATAGATATAACACACTTTAGGCAATGTATTTAAATTCACCATACTGAATTTTAGTCTGGAGAAGATGAAATAGATTCATCTCCCCTTGCCTCTCCTAGCTAAACACAACAATAAATCCTGGAAGCAATTCAGGAAGCAACAGAGCACCTGGAAGGCAGAGGAGGAAAGCTAATTAACCTGGGACACCAGGATGGAAGACCAATGTTATGAAGGTTAAGCTATGATGCATTTAATAGAAGATTCAGGCCCAATGTGTCCTAAGCCCCAACCAAATGGAGAGGTAGTCCATTTGGGCTCAAACCTATGCTAAGAAGGTCAAGAATTCCCATCAAAATCAAAAAATGAGTATGACAGATCCAGCAAAGAGGATAAATCAATTGAATTTTTATTTGCTAGCAATGTAAATGTATATATAGAAAACAAAATAAAAACCCAATAACACATACACTTCCTCCAAATAAAATTAAATATATAGACGTATACTTGAAAATACATATACAAAATCAGTATACTGAATATCATGAAATGTAGAAAAAAGAAATTTAAGATATTCCATGTTCCTGGATTGGAAAAATTAATATTGTAAAAATGACCATACCACTGAAAGCCATCTACAGATTCAATGCAATCCCTATCAAATTACCCATGACATTTTTCACAGAACTAGAACAAAGAATCCAAAAATTCATATGGAACCACAAAAAAACCAGAATCGCCAAAGCAATCCTGAGAAACAAAAACCAAGTGAGAGGCATAACTCTCTCAAGCAATATTACAAAGCAACAGTCATCAAGACAGTGTGGTGCTGGTACCAAAACAGACATATAGACCAATGGAACAGAATAGATAACCCAGAAATAAACCCAAACCCCTATGGTCAATTCATCTTTGACAAAGGAGACAAGAACATAAAGTGGGAAAAAGAAAGTCTATTCAGCAAGAATTTCTGGGAAACCTGGACAGCTGCCTGCAAATCAATGAAACTAGAACACACCCTCATGCCTTGCACAAAAATAAACTCAAAATGGCTGAAAGACTTAAATATACGACAGGACACCATCAAACTCCTAGAAGAAAACATAGGCAGAACACTCTCTGACATTAACATCATGAATATTTTCTCAGGTCAGTCTCCCAAAGCAACAGAAATAAAAGCAAAAACAAACTAATGGGACCTAATCAAACTGAAAAGCTTTGGCACAGCAAAAGAAAACAAAAAGACAACTTACAGAATGGGAGAAAATAGTTTCGAATGATGCAACTAACAAAGGCTTAATCTCTAGAATATACAACTCAACAGCAAAAAAGCCAACAACCCAATGGAAAAATGGGCAAAAGACCTGAATAGACATTTCTCCAAGGAAGAGGTACAGATGTCCAACAAGCACATGAAAAAACGCTCCAACATCCCTGATTATTAGAGAAATGCAAATCCAAACAACCATGAGATACCACCTCACACCAGTCAGAATGGCCATCATTAATAAGTCCACAAATAACAGGTGCTGGAAGGGTTGTGGAGAAAAGGGCACCCTCCTGCACTGTTTGTGGGAAAAGCCACTATGGAGAACAGTATGAAGGTATCTTAGAAATCTATACATAGAACTACTATATGACCCAGCAATCACACTCTTGGGCATATATCAGAACAAAACTTTCATTAAAAAAGACACATGCACCTGCATGTTCATTGCAGCACTATTCACAATAGCCCAGACATGGAAATAACCCAAATATCCACTAACAGATGACTGGAATAGGAAGAAGTGGTATATATACGCAATGGAATACTACTCAACCATAAAAAAGAATGACATAATGCCATTTGCAGCAACATGGATGGAACTAGAGACTCTCATACTGAGTGAAGTAAGTCAGAAAGAGAAAGACAAATACCATATGATATCACTCATATCTGGTATCTAATATCCAACACAAAGGAACCTTTCCACAGAAGAGAAAATCATAACTTGGAGAATAGACTTGTGGTTGCCCAGGGGGAGGGGGAGGGAGTGGGAGGGATTGGGAGCTTGAGGCTAACGGATGCAAACTGTTGCTCTTTGAATAGATTAACAATGAGATCTTTCTGTGTCTGAGAACTATGTCTAGATACTTACAAAGCAGCACAACAATGGGGGAAAAAATTATGTGTACATGTATGTGTAACTGGGTCCCCATGCTGTGCAGTGAAAAGAAAAATGTGTGTTGGGGGAAATAATAATAAAAAATAAATAAAAAAAAAGAAATTTAAGAAGAGCTAAATAAATGAATAGACCCATGTATTTATGGATTGCAAGTCACAACATTGTAAAGATGCGAATTCTCCTCAAGTGGACTTAGAGGGCTAAAGCTATTGCTATCAAAATTCCAGGAAGATATTTTTAAAATTTATGTTTAAGAAAGAGTGATAATTATGATAAAAATTAAGATTATGTTGGGGAGTTCCCATTGTGGCTCAATGATAATAAACTTGGCTAGGTTTTACCCCTGGCCTCTCTTAATGAGTTAAGGATCTGGCATTGCTGTGAGTTCCAGTGTAGATCACAGACGTGGTTGGAATGTGATTTTGCTTTGGCTGTGGCATAGGCCAGCAGCTGCAGCTCCAATTTTACCCATAGCCTGAGAACTTCCATCTGCTTCCATATCCATATGCTGCAGGTGCAGCCCCTAAAAAGAAAAAAAAAAATTCAAAAAAATATGTTGATCTTTGCTGATCACTCTTTCTACATGTAATGAGTTAGCTAGTTTTTATCCTTCATTATATTAGTACTATTAATTAATTTATTTTCATAGTTGAAAAATAGTTGTCTCAGGGATAAATTTGACATGAATTTCTGTATGATCCTTACAGTGTATTGTTGAATTCAGTTTGCTAATGTTTTCTGGAAGATTTTTGTTTCCATATTCATCAGGAATTTTGGTCTGTGGTTTTTTCTTGGGGTGCATTTGTCTGGCTTTTATATCAATGTAATCCTGGCTTTATAAAATGAGTTCAGAATTGATATTTCCTTTTCGATTCTTTGGAATTGTTTGAGAAGGATTGAAATCCATTTATCTTTAAAGGTTTGGTAGAATTCACCAGTCAAACCATCTGGTCCAGGGCTTTTCCTTGTTGGGAGGTTTTTGATTATGGACTCAATTTCCATGCTAGTTTCAATTCTGTTTAGATTTCATATTTTTCATGATTTATTCTTGGTAGGTTGTATGTTTCTAGGAATTTACCCAAGTATTATAACTAATCCAATTTTTTTGACATATATTTGTTTATAATAATGTCTTATGATCCTTTTAATTTCTTTGTCATCAATTGTAATGTATTTTCTTTCATTTTATAATTTTTTCAACAAATTAAGTATAGAACGATAGTATCTCAACATAATAAATCTCATATGGGAGGATCCCACAGCTAACATCACATTGAAAGGGTGAAAAACTGGAAGCATTTCCTTTAAGATTAGGGGCAAGGCAAGACTATCTAACCCCACAATGTCTGCTTAACAAAGTACTGGAAGTCCTAAATAGAACAATAAGGCCTAAACAAACAAACAAACAAACAAAATCATCCAGATCAGAAAGGAAGATGTGAAAGTGGCATCATTTGTACATGATATGGCCCTACATATGTAGAAAATCCCGGAAATTCCATAAAAAATACTACTAGAACTAATAAACAAATTCAGTTACATTGTAGGATACAAAACCAACATATAAAGATCAGCTGTATTTTATACACTAACAACAAGCCACCTGAAAAAGAAATTAAGAAAGCACTCTCATTTACAACAGAACAACAAAAAAAAAATTCAGGAATAAACTAAACAGGTGAAAGACCTATATACTGCAAACTACAAAACGTTGATGGAAAACCTTTTGAAAAGACAGAAACAAATGTAAAGACAGCCTGTGTTTATGGATTTTAAGACAGTGAGCTGCTGCATAACATTGTACCTACAATTTACAATAACAGATTGTATACTTAAAAATGTGTTAAAAGGGTAGACCTGATGTGAAGTGTTCTTACTACTATTAAAATAAAATTCCATGAAGATGCTTTAGAGACATGAACAAGCATATTCTAAAATTTACAGGAAAATCTAAATCCTGAAAAAGAAGAATAAAGTCAAAATTTATTCCATATTAAATTAAGACTTACTACATTGCTTTAGTATTCAAGGCAGTGTGGTACTGGCAGGGGTTAAGACACGTAGGTTAATGGAACAGAATAGAGAACTCAGAATTAAATCCATACTAATTTGCAAAGTGGATTTTAATATGAACTTTTCAAAGCAGCAATATTGAAATGTAATTTATATAACAAATTCACCCTTTAAAGTTTACAATTAGTGGTTTTCATTATATTGAAAGAGTTTACAATCATCATTACTATATAATTTTAGAACAACCAATTTTTGACAAAGATGCAAAAGCAATTCCGTAGAGGAATTACAGCATTTTCAACAGATAAACCTAAACATCTTACCTGTACAAAAATTAACTCAAATCAGATCATGGACTTATACGTAAAATGAGAAACAATAAACTTTTAGAAAAAATGGGAGAAAATCTTCAGAATCTAGAACTATGAAAATATTTCTTAGATTTGGACAGCAAAAAACCTAATTTGTTAAACCACATTTCATCTAAATTAAAAACTTTACCCCGTGAAAAACCTTATTAAAAGGATGAAAAAAACAAGCTACAAATGGGGAGAAAATATTTGCAACCACATATCTGACAAAAGATTAATTTCCAGAATACATGAAAACTCAAGACTCAATTTTAAAAAGATTTCATTAGAAAATGGCTAAAATAGGAGTTCCCATTGTGGCACAGCAGAAATGAATCCGATTAGGAACCATGAGGCTGTGGGCACGATCCCTGGCCTCACTCAATGGGTTAAGGTTCCAGTGTTGTGGTGAGTTTTATGTAGGTTGCAGACACAGCTCAGATCTGGTGGTGCTGTGGCTCTGGCATAGGTCCAGCAGCAAAAGCTCCCATTAGACCCCCTAGCCTGGGACACTTCATATGCCACAGGTATGGCACTAAAAAGACAGAAAAGACACAAAAAGAAAAAAGAAAAGGAAAATGGCTAAAATACATGAACAAACATTTCAATGGCAAATAGTAATGTGAAAATGTGTTCAATATTACTAGTCATTAGGGAAATGCAAGTTACAATAACCAAGAGAAATCACTACATAGTTATCACATTGGCTAACGTGAAAAACACTAGATGCTGACGATTATGTGTAGAAACTGTCTCATTCATTGGTGGGAATGTTAAATGATACAACCTCTCAAGCTGCAGTCTTATAAAACTAATACATGATTAACATACAAAATAGCAAATACACACTTGGGCATTTATTCCAGAGAAAGAAATACTTGAGTTTTATGTTCATATGCAAACCTCTACATAAATGCTCACAGCAGTTTTATTCATAATAGTGAAAAACTTGAAACAATCCAGATGGTACTCAATGGGTAAATGATTAAACAAACTGCAATACCTCCATACTGTAGATAATAGTCAGAAATAAAAAAGAAATAACTATTGATATGCTCAACAACTTGGTGAAATCTCCAAGGAACTATGCAAGTGAAAGAAAGACAATCCCAAAATGCACATCCTATATGATTCATTTATATAATATTCTTGAAATAATATATTCACTTAAAAAATACAGACAATCTAAAAGTTGACAGTTAAGTTTTATTTGGAGCAAAATGAGGCAGCATTTGAGAGAGTTCTGAAAAACCACTCCAAAGAGGAAGGGGAAAGTTGAGTATATTTGGGATTTTGGTGAAGGGAGAGGTCCATGCAACCAAGCACACATTTTACAGAAGGTTGCTGTGAGTCTCCTGAAGGTTATAGTTAGTCACCAGGGTCAGACATCACTTTAAAGGATGTTAGAGCTTTTCCAGATACAAGGAAATACAAGAATTGGGCTCTTAAAATCTTCTCCTGAAAATACCTAACTATCTGAAAATCTGTTCTGCCAGTTTTCCCAGAGCACAGAGTGCCTCACTCCTGATCTCCACCCTTTGCTCCTTTCAAGGAGTGTTGAAGGTCAGCAGCTGCAGTGGCTCAGGATTCAAACCATGTAGAGGCAGATGGCAAGTGCCAGTCTCCAGTTCACAAATAAAATAGTAGAAAAGGAGCAAAATTGGTGATGGTTAGGAATTAAGGAGAGGGTGATAGGAGGGGAAAGTGGGTGTAACTATAAAAGGGAACTTGGGCTGTGGGACAGTTCTTTAGTTCTGCATTATGTCTGTTCTAACATCAATAATCTATCATGTTATACTACTACATACAAAATATTATCACTGGGTAAACTTAAAAGTTACCTGTGATCTCTCTGTATGATTTGTGACAATTACATAAAAATCTATGATTAACTCAAAATCAAAAGTTTAATAATAATATTGATAATGATAATATATATTACAGCAACTACTATTAATAAAAATGCAAGATGGGAGGGAATGAAGGTCCTCATGTTTTCATTCTGGAGTGTTCGGTAAGATGTAAGGAGGATAAACATGCATAAAAGATATTGAATAAAAATAAATCTGAGGTGAGATATTTACTAGAGAAACACAGACCATCTGGGAAATTACCAAGGCTCTTCAGTATCATGGGCCCTGCACAGGGCTGGGTACACATTACAGCTCATCCTTACAGGCTGGACAACCTTGGTTGTATCCTCTAGCCTATTCGGAATTCAGCTTCTCATGTGGAAGAATCATCCATCTGCTCTTCAGTTATCTGGGTAGCACAAGCCAAAGTATAGTGGCATCCTAAACACTGGGATTTTCCTTGGCAATTCAATCTCTCCCATCTTCTTTTTTCCCCCTTTCTTTTTATTTTTAAAATGTTTTCTTATAGTTGATTTACAATGTTCTGTCAATTTCTGCTATACAGCAAAGTGACCCATTTACACATATATATATTATTTTTTTCTTATTATCTTCCATCATGTTCCATCACAAATGATTAGATATAATTCCCTGTACTATACAGCAAAATGTCATTGCTCATCCATTCTTGAATGGAATAGTTTGCATCTACTAACCCCAAACTCCCAGTCAATCCCACTGCCTCCACTCCCCCTTGACAAACACAAGTCTATTCTATATGTCCATGCGTGTGTTTCTGTTCTGTAGATAGGTTCATTTGTGCCATATTTTATGTTCCACATATAAGTGATATCACATGATATTTGTCTTTCTCTTTTTGACTTACTTCACTTAGTATGAGAATCTCTAGTTCCATTCATGTTGCTGCAAATGGCATTATTTTGTTCTTTTTAAGGTTGAGTAGTATTCCATTGTGTATATGTACTACATCTTCTTAATTCATTCACCTGCCAGTGGGCATTTAGGTTGCTTCCATGTTTTGGCTATTGTGAATAGTGCTGCAATGAACATACGGGTGCATGTATCTTTTTCAGTGAAAGCTTTATCTGAATAAATGCCCAGGAGTGGGATTGTTGGATCATATAGTAGTTCAATATTTAGTTTTCTGAGTGACCTCCATACTGTTCTCTGTAGTGGCTGCACCGACTTACATTCCCACCAACAGTGTAGGAGGGTTCCCTTTCCTCCACACCCTCTCCAGCATTTGCTATTTGTGGACTTATTAAAGATGGCCATTTTGACCAGTGTAAGGTGGTACCTCACTGTAGTTTTGATTTGAATTTCTCTAATAATTAGTGATGTTGAGCATTTTTTCATGTGCCTATTGGCCTTCTGTATGTCTTCTTTGGAGAAAGGTCTTCGCCCATTTTTAAATTAGGATTTTTTTTTTCTGAGTTATGTGAGTTGTTTGTATATTTTGGAGGTTAAGCCCTTGTTGGTTGCATCATTTGCAATTATTTTCTCCTATTCCATAGGTTGCCCTTTTATAAGTGTTTTTGGTTTGTTTTATGGTTTCCTTTGCTGTGCAAAAGTTTGTAAGTTTTATTAGATCACAAGGATTTATTTTTGCCTTGGGAGACTGACCTAAGAAAACATTTGTACAGTTGATGTCAGAAAATGTTTTGCCTATGTTCTCTTCTTGGAGTTTTATGGTGTCTTGTCTTATGTTTAAGTCTTTAAGTCATTTTGAGGTTTTTTTTTTTTTTTTTTGTGCATGGTGCAAGGGTGTGTTCTAGTTTTGTTGATTTACATGCAGCTGTCCAGTTTTCCCAGTATCACTGGCGGAATAGATTTTTTCCTGTTTTATACTTTCCACCTATCTTCTTACCTTTCTAATTATTAAAGATATATGTCTACTTATAATGGGATAAGTACCTCAGGGAAATTTGAGATACAACCTGAGACTAATGGTTCTAAATTATTTGAGTATTTGGATATTTCATCTCCAGTCCAAAATTCTATCTATTAAAAATCAAGTATTTAGGTAAGGAGTTGAATAAAAGAATGTCTCCTCCTTGTTATTTTCCTCTTTGGTAAGTTGTAGCCTCAGAAGATATTAAACAGCATTTGTATTAAGCTCTTCATTTTATTTATTTATTTATTTTTATTTTTATTTTTTTTTCTTTTTAGGACACACCTGTGGAATATGGAAGCTCCCAGGCTAGGAGACAAATCCGAGCTGTAGCTGCCAGCCTACACCACAGCCACAGCAACATGGGATCTAAGCCGAGTCTGCAACCTACACCACAGCTTACAGCAACACTGGATCCTTAATCCACTGAGCAAGGCCAAGTATCGAACCTGTGTCTTCATGGACACTAGTCAGGGTCATTTTAACTTAGCCACAATGGGAACGCCATTAAACTCTTCATTTTAAATGTGTGGAGACTGAAATCCAGAGAAACTGATGACTGATTCCATATCACACACATTTAACAGTCAGGAAATCTAGACCAAGACTTGCTCCCAAATTAGTCAGAAAGCTCCACTCTCCTGTACCACACCATCTGGAGAACATAGCTATGTCACATGGTAAGAAAAGAGAAGAGTATGGAGAAATATATAGCAGTTCTTAAATGTTTTCCATTGAACAGGCATGTCTCATTCTGTCCTCTTTCCACCAGATAAAACAAACAATGACACTTTGTCTAACCCAAGGGGGTAAATAACTTCAACTCCTCATGTGTCCTACCCTTGATGTACAATGAAACCTCGCTGGAAGTGGGGTGAAGAGAAAGATTGTTTGAGACCCACTATGAGTGAAAAAAACCTTACAATGAATCAACTAACATTTATTTTGTATCTAATTTATCTTTTTATTTAGTCTGAAATCAACAATTGCCTTAGAGCAATTGCTAAATTATATCCACATGATTATTCTTTCATTACCAAGCAAAATTCTTCACTTCTTGACAAGTAAACTTCATTAACTTTCTCATTGTACAGGTTAAGTCCAAGGTCCCCATTCTGGCATTCATAATCCATCAACATTTTCTGATTGAACTTCTGAGTCTGCTATGCTAGGGGCTCATCTGTTTGTAGCTGGTTTTCTCAGCCTCAGCAGTGTTACTATCAGGGGCTAGGTAATTCTCGCTTTGGGGGGGGGCGCTGTTTTCTGCATTGTAGGATTTACTAGCACCCATAGCTTTGACCCAGGAGGAGCCAGTTAGCACTCCCCACTCATTGTGACAACCAAAAATAACTCCAAAATCCCCTGGGGGACGAAATCCCTTCACACACCCAAACACTCAGAACTACATAAGAACAACATATTCTTACTAGGGAACTACGTAAGATCTACAATTTATGAATTGCCAAGTCCTTTCTTTTCTGTGCATTCCCATTTGAAATTCAATTTTCTTAATTTTTGTTCTGACAAAATTTCAATTTGTATTATATTTCTGATTTAAAAGCTGCTTTAAGTTGTATCATATCACTTATTAGGATATAATACTTCTATGAAATTTGAAGTAAAGGAATATAAACTGTTTTTTACAAACAAAGCAAGCAATTCCCAAAGAGGTTAGGGATTTACTCCAGTTTTGCACAAACTGTAAGTGACAAACCATGCTTTGTGACCTGGCACCAATGCATCACCCTCAATATTTAGGTAGCTTGCTAACTCAGTGGGATTTCTTCTGGTATATTCTTTACCTTAGTCTTATTTTCATTGATTCTCTATGGATTTTCTTTCTGCTCCCATTTTAAAGGGAAAAGTACCTGAATTCCATTATTATCTTTTGACTTTTTTAATTTTCTAATTTTTATTTTTTGTCTTTTTAGAGCCTAACCAATGGAATATGGAAGTTCCCAGGCTAGGGGCTGAATTGGAGTTGCAGCTGCCAGCCTATACCACAGACATAGCAACATGGGATCCAAGCCACATCTGTGACTTACACCACAGCTCACGGAAACACCAGATCTTTAACCCACTGAGCAAGGCTAGAGATCAAACCCGTGTCCTCATGGATACTAGTCAGATTCATTATGGCTGAGCCATGATAGGAACTCCTGCCGTTTTTAAAATTTCTTTTTATTTATTTATTTATGGCCATGCTTTTGGCATGCAGGAGTTCCAAGGCCAGAGACCCAACCTGTACCACAGCAGTGACCCAAGCCACTGCAGTGATAATTCTGGATCCTTAATGTGACGAGCTACTAGGGAAATCCTCTTTTGCTTTTTATATATTTTCGAGAAATATAAAATAGTTATTAGCCATTGATTTTGGGGGGTTAGAAAGACATTTGCAAGAGACGGTTTAGTTCTCACAGCAAAGCCCTCTGATTAGCCTTATTTTACATTAGAGGAAACTGAGTCAGAGACAAAGTGGCAGATATTTGACAGGGTTTGGACTGTAGCCCAGGCCAATTGAATCCATAGCACATGTTCCAAGCTACTACCGTTCATCAAACAAAAGCTGTGTATTGCATGAATTACATTTCTAATTGCATTGATTTGGGCATGGCTGCGTAAGACCAAAGTGCACTTGGTAGCTCGCACACAGATCAGCACAGCCTGTCCTGATGTGGCAACTTACCTTTTCAGGTTAAACTGTCCTGTTCCAGTGGAGACTGCAAGCCACAAGTATCATCAATCTGTGGCTTTTTTTTCCCCCCCTTTATTGGACACCTTGTAGCATATGGCCTACACAGGCCAGGGATCAGTTCCATGCTTCAGTTGCAACCTATGCTTCAGTTGCTAAAATGCCAGATCCTTAACCCACTGAGCTGGGCCAGGGATCCAGTCTTTGTCTCAGTGCTCCAGAGATGCCACCGATCCCATTGAACCACAGTGTGAATGCCTGAGGCTTTTTTAAACATGTTGTTTGCCTTCCTCCAGTGATATAATGCTGTTCAACCCCTAGAAAATGAAACCATCAAATTAAAAATGCACTCTCAAAAATACATATTATGTGTCACTTCTTATTATTGGCCATTCCTATAGCGTCAGGGAGTTTGTGACTCAGAAGTCCTTACTGGATTCTAAAAGCCCTATAAACATATGGCCACTTGTTTTGTCCCTGGATTAGGAGGTGGATGCTCCACTACATGCCGAATCTGCATTATAGAAAGAGTCTATATTCTACCACAAAGATGGAGTCACTAATTTAGCAGAATCAATGTGTCCCTCTCTCTTCAAAATTAGAACACAGTGTCTGACATAGGTGATGACAAAACAGAATATTTGAAATTAGAACTTTCCTTAAAGGGTAATTTCATCAAAGTTTGCTTTAATTATAGATGTTTGTTTTACAAGATCGAATTAAGTTAATATAAATATATTCAAAACAGAAACTCAGTTTCAAAACTAAAACTGTCATAAAGAACTTGGATTTTTATCCTACACCTACCAAGCCCAGACTATTGAGTATTTCCAGATGTCTTAACCTGTCTGTGACTCAGTTTCCTTTTCTGTCATCCATTCTGCATGCAGCACAGACAAATATTTAGAATTAATGAGGCAGAGGAAAGCCTGCAGTTTCACTTCTAAAACTGGCCTTTCTGTTCTGATGCAAAGAGCTAGATAACCTCAAAGTCTCTGCACGGCATGAATTAATCTGAGACCCTGGGATGTTTTCCTTCTTTAAACTCTGTACCAACCTGTAACGCTTCTCCTTTTCTTATCCTGCATCAAAGCGTGCCTGAATTTGTTCACAGAGGAGAGCTTTGCAGGCTGGGGAGGTGATGAGCCTTGTTCTCTAAGAGTCTGTTCACCCAGTATCACCCGGCTCCCTCTCCTTCTCTCCTATTACTCACCTGCCACGCAGACTTTGCATCCAGAGCTGCAGGAACACGCTGCTCTTTCCAAGACACAGTGTTGGCCAATGTGAACACACAGGTGGCAGTAGAGGACCAGGCTGAAGCAGCAGCCTTTGCTGTTCTCTTCTCAGCAGAGGCAGCTGTCAGACCCCAGAATGGCCACTGCAGCAGAGGGGTATCTATGTGCTCTGCTGATGGAAGATGCCAACACATTCCTGCCAGCGCAGCAGGGAGTGTTTCTAAAAGCAAAAGAACTTTCACTGTCAGAGGTCAAGGTACGGGTTGAGCCAATTCTGCTTCTGTTGCTTTGGCAAGTGTTTCTTTTCTTTTCTCTGTCTTAGGTTTGGCCTCAATCTCTGTATAAATAATTTATTACTATAGTACATGGTCTTATATCTTTGAGGAATGTCATTGTCTTTTTAGAGAAATTGCCTTTTTGAGAGGAAGGAGAGGATGAAGGAAGGGAGTGTGGAAGAGAGAGAAGGAGGAAGAGAGGAAAGGAAGGAAAGACTGGCCATTCATTCATGCTTTTACTCAAAACATTTATTAAGTAAGTAATCCAGCTTGACAATACAGAGTTCTTAAAATATTACCAATAGAATTAAACAAATCCTCTTGATAGTCTGGTGTCTACAAAATAAATGTCAAATGTCTTGTCAAAGAATGGGATGTACATCGAATTCAGAACAGTGTGCACCTCTGGCTCCAGTCTTTCCCACAAATACTGCACCATCCAGCCCATGGCACTAAACAAATAGCGCACCCCACAAAGTCAACTCTAGGAGTTCCCACTGTGGCTCAGTGGAAACAAACCCGACTAGTATCCATGAGAATGTGGGTTCAATCCTGGCCTTGCCCAGTGGGTTAAGGATCCAGTGTTGCTGTGGCTGTGGTGTAGGCTGGCTGCTGCAACTCTCATTCCACCCCTAGCCTGGGAACTTCCATATGCCTCACCTGCAGCCATATAAGTTAAAAAAGAAAGAAAGAAAGAAAGAAAATTCAGCTCTAAAGCCATCTTTTCTGCAAAGAATGTTTTTTTCTAGTACAAGTTGTTTTTTGTTTACATATCTTCCTTCTATCCTTTCTCATACAATGAATTTTAAGTCTGTGATAGATAGAGTGATGGGTCCAGATTCATTATTCTGATGTTATACTTACACAGTCTTGCCAAGTGGCTATCATTCCCCAGCCTGTTTACTTCGGGAGCCCATGAAAAGTGCTTTGTCCAATAGGATCTTAGCAACACTTGACACAAGCAGAGGCAGAGGTTGTGCTTGGGTGGCTGGCTTTGCCCTCTTGGGCTCTGTCATCACCAGGAGGTGACAAACACTGGATATCACTTGCCTTTCAGCCTAGATTTCAGATAAGACATGTGAAGCACACCAAACTGCTATATGTAGTCAGGAACCATGCTTTGCTGAGCCAAGCCTAGATCAGGTAACCCCCAACAAATGCACACAATGAGGAGTTAGAACAATAAATGTAGGTTGCGGTAATTTTGGAATTATTTTTTTTTCTTTTTAGGGCCACACCTGTGGCATGTGGAAGTTCCAAGGCTAGGGGTTGAATCAAAGCTGCAGCTGCCAGCCTAATCCACAGCCACAGCAATGCAAGATCTGAGCCAAATCTGCATCCTACACCATAAATTATGGCCAGATCCTTAATCCACTGAGTGAGGCCAGAGGATCAAACCTGCGTCCTCATGGATCCTAGTTGGGTTTGTTACCCACTGAGCCAATGACAGGAACTCCTTTTGAGGTTATTTTAAATCAGCATTATTGTGGCAAGGCCTCACAGCTAAAGTGTCACTCCTCAGTTGAGAATGTAAGGTTGCTACTCTATTTATGCCTATCATAATAAATTCCTGTTAATTGAATTATGTAAAATAATTATGCTCACATTGTGATGGATAGAAAGGTGACTGGGAGATGTGTTATGTCTTCAAGAATCCTAATTGTTGGGTAGAACAGGTAAGACATACATATGTGTAGATAAGATGCGAAGAATATACCGTGTCATAAGATACATCCCATCACAGTTTACAGGGGGACTAAGGCAGTTTTGATGACATGTGAAAGCATCTGAGTAATCTCTGAAAGCAGAGAGAATTTCAGCAATCAGAATTAAAGTAAATATTGTAAAGGAATAGGAATAGGCATTCTGGGAATATGGAAAGGCTTTTACAGACAGATCTCCAGGGAAGTCACTCAGTGAAAATTCTACTTGTGCTAGTGTGTAGAGTTAAGAAAAGTTAGTATCATGCAACAAAGACAGAAATATTGATTGATGAACCCAGAATTGTTAGTTTTAGATCCCCAAAAAATTGATTTCTTTCATTAGGCAAGGAAGAGCCAGTTCAGTTTTCTGAGAAGGTGAGTGAATTTATTTGTTGTCTGTTAAGATAAAAGAGTGCCAGCCATGACACATGAGGTTAGGTTAAAATTCTTTGTGGAAAGTAGGACAGAAATACAAATTCAAAAACTCCAGGGTATTTGAAGAAAATAATATTCATGTATATTTAAATGTATTGACAGCAAATCTCTATAATATATAGATCTTATTATTGTCTATGATTTCTTTAAATGGTGTAACAAGTTTTTTTTTAATATAATTTTTACAGTGCACATGTTACATCCTTGCAACCAATTAAATTATAGTTGAAACATTTTAAGTATAAACTTTCTTTCTGCAAGGGAATACAGCACTGATAAAAAAATTAAGAGTTGGTAGAACAAGAAGATTTGAAGACCACTTCTTCCCTTTTTCAAAGGAATGAAAATATTTTCCTTGTCATATAAATTTTGGAAATGCTGTGTACACAATGCATTGCCTCCTTTACAGTGTACATTAGCATTTATAAAGTTATAGAAGTTAATAAATTTATTTGACCACAGACTTTCTCCCTGATATTTTTCTTTCAAATGATAATTTTTTTTTATAATTATTTATTATTATTTTTTTCCCACTGTACAGCAAGGGGGTCAGGTTATCCTTACATGTATACATTACAATTACATTTTTCCCCCAGCCTTTCTTCTGTTGCAACATGAGTATCTAGACAAAGTTCTCAATGCTACTCAGCAGGATCTCCTTGTAAATCTATTCTAAGTTGTGTCTGATAAGCCCAAGCTCCGAATCCCTCCCACTTCCTCCCTCTCCCATCAGGCAGCCGCAAGTCTTTTCTCCAAGTCTGTATATCTTCTTTGGAGAAATGTCTATTCAGGTCTTTTTCCCATTTTTCCATTGATTGGTTGGCTTTTTTTGCTGTTGGGTTGTATAAGTTGTTTATATATTCTAGAGATTAAGCCCTTGTTGGTTGCATCATTTGAAACTATTTTCTCCCATTCTGTAAGTTGTCCTTTTGTTTTCTTTTGGGTTTCCTTTGCTGTGCAAAACTTTTCAGTTTGATGAGGTCCCATGGGTTTATTTTTGCTCTAATTTCGATTGCATTGGGAGACTGACCTGAGAAAATATTCATGATGTTGATGTCAGAGAGTGTTTTGCCTATGTTCTCTTGTAGGAGTTTGATGGTGTCCTGTCGTATATTTAAGTCTTTCAGGCATTTTAAGTGTATTTTTGTGCATGGTGTGAGGGTGTGTTCTAGTTTCATTGCTTTGCATGCAGCTGTCCAGGTTTCCCAGCAATGCTTGTTGAATAGACTTTCTTTTTCCCATTTGATGTTCTTGCCTCCCTTGTCAAAGATTAATTGACCATAGGGGTTTGGGTTTATTTCTGGGTTCTCTATTCTGTTCCACTGGTCTGTCTGTCTGTTTTGATACGAGTACCACCCTGTTTTGATGACTGTGGCTTTGCAGTATTTCTTGAAGTCTGGGAGAGTTATGCCTCCTGCTTGGTTTTTGTTTCTCAGGATTGCTTTGGCGATTCTGGGTCTTTTGTGGTTCCATATAAATGTTTGGATTGTTTGTTCTAGTTCTGTGAAAAATGTCCTGGGTCATTTGATAGGGATTGCATTGAATCTGTAGATTGCTTTGGGTAGTATGGCCATTTTTACAATATTGATTTTCCCAATCCAGGAACATGGACTATCTTTCCATTTCTTTACATCTTCTTTGATTTCTTTGATTAAAGTTTTATAGTTCTCGGCATATAGGTCCTTTACCTCCTTGGTCAGGTGTATTCTGAGGTATTTGATTTTGTGAGGTGCAATTTTAAAAGGTATCGTATTTTTGTATTCCTTTTCTAATAGTTCATTGCTGGTATACAGAAATGCACCTGATTTCTGAATGTTAATCTTATATCCTGCTACTTTGCTGAATTTATGAATCAGTTCAAGGAGTTTTGGGGATGAGTCCTTACGGTTTTCTATGTATGGTATCATGTCATCTGCATACAGTGACAGTTTGATCTCTTCTCTTCCTATATGGATGCCTTGTATTACCTTTGTTTGTCTAATTTCTGTGGCTAGGACTTGCAAAAGTATGTTAAAGAGCAGTGGTGAGAGTGGGCATCCCTGTCTTGTTCCAGATTTGAGTGAGAAGGCTTTCAGTTTTTCCCCATTGAGGATTATATTTGCTGTGGGTTTATCATAAATGGCTTTGATTATATTCAGGAATGTTCCCTCTATACCCACGTGGGCGAGGGTCTTGATCATGAATGGATGTTGGACTTTGTCAAATGCTTTTTCTGCGTCTGTTGAGATGATCATATGATTTTTGGCTTTTCTTTTGTTAATGTGGTGTATGATGCTGATTGATTTGCGTATGTTGAACCATCCTTGTGAACCTGGGATGAACCCAACCTGGTCATGGTGAATAATTTTTTTGATATGTTGTTGGATTCGGTTGGCTAAGATTTTGTGGAGAATTTTTGCATCTATATTCATCAATGATATTGGGCGATAGTTTTCTTTTTTGGTGGTATCTCTGCCTGGTTTTGGAATGAGGGTGATGGTGGCATCATAGAATGTCTTTGGGAGTATTCCTTCTTCTTCAACCTTTTGAAAGAGTTTAAGGAGGATGGGCACCAGTTCCTCTTTATATGTGTGATAGAATTCACCTGTGAAGCCATCTGGTCCTGGACTTTTATTTGTAGGGAGTGATTTTATGACCTCTCCAATTTCATTTCTAGTGATGGGTCTGTTCAGTTGGTCTGTTTCTACTTGATTCAGTTTTGGCAGGCTGTAAGATTCTAGAAAACTGTCCATTTCTTCCAGATTGTCAAACTTGTTGCCATATAGTTGTTCATAGTATTCTCTTATGGTTTTTTTGTATTTCTGCTGTATCCGTTGTGATTTCTCCTTTTTCATTTATAATTTTGGTTATTTGGGTTCTTTCTCTCCTCTTTTGAGTGAGTCTGGCCAGGGGTTTGTCAATTTTGTTGACCTTTTCAAAGAACCAGCTCTTGGTTTTATTAATTTTCTCTATTGTTTTTTGAGTCTCTATTTTATTGATTTCTTCTTTGATCTTTATCATTTCCTTCCTTCTGCTGACTTTAGGACTTTTTTGTTCTTCTTTTTCTAATTCATTTAGGTGGAGTGTTAAATTGTCCATTTGGGATCTTTCTTCTTTTTTGAGAAAGGCCTGTATTGCAATAAATTTCCCTCTGAGTACTGCTTTCGCAGCATCCCATAGCTTTTGAGCAGTTGTGTCTTCATTATCATTTGTTTCAAGGTAGTTTTTAATTTCCTTCTTGATTTCCTCATTGACCCGTTGGTTTTTTAGTAGCATGTTGTTTAGTCTCCATGCAGTAGGTTTTTTCTCTTTCCTTTTCCCATGGTTGATTTCTAATTTCATGGCATTGTGGTCAGAGAAGATACTTGAGATATTTTCTATGCTCCTAAATGTATTGAGATTCGCTTTGTGTCCCAATATGTGGTCGATTCTTGAGAATGTTCCATGAGCATTTGAGAAGAATGAGTATTCTGCTTGTTTTGGATGTAGGGTCCTGAAGATCTCAATGAAGTCTAACTTTTCTATTGTTTCCTTTAGGATCTCTGTTGCTTTATTGGTTTTCTGTCTAGAGGATGTGTCCATTGATGTGAGGGGGGTATTAAGGTCTCCCACTATGATTGTATTCCCATCAATATCTCCCTTTATGTCTGTTCATATTTGTTGTATATATCTGGGTGCTCCTGTATTTGGGGCATATATGTTGACGATAGTAACATCCTCTCCTTGGATGGATCCCTTAATCATTAAGTAGTGTCCTTCTTTGTCTTTCTTTATGTCTTTTGTTTTAAAGTCTATTTTGCCTGATGTGAGCGTTGCGACCCCTGCTTTTCTGTCATGTCTATTGGCGTGAAATATTTTTCCCCACCCTTTCACTTTCAATCTATATGTATCTTTTGTCCTAAGGTGAGTTTCTTGTAGGCAGCATATTGAAGGTTTTTGCCTTTTTATCCACTCAGCCACTCTGTGTCTTTTGATTGGGGCATTCAGTCCATTGACATTTAATGGGATAATTGATAGATGATTATTTATTGCCATTTGAACCTCGTGTTCCAGTTGATTCTATGGTTCTCCATTCTTCCTTTCTTTCCTTTTTTGTTTTTTTTTTTTTTTTTTTTGGTTGGATGGTCTCCTGTTATTATCTGCTTGAGTGTATTTTTTTTTCAGTTTTTGCAAATGCAATATTTGGTTTTGGCTTGTGGTTGCCCTGTTGTTTAAGTATGCTAACCCCTTCCCATAATTGTGTGTTTTAGCCTGATGGTCCTGTAAATTCAAACACTTCATTACTATATTAAGATTAAGAAGAGAAACATACAAACAAACAGAAAAAACGGTTATTTACTTCCTAACATCCCTTGCCCACATTTTATGGTTTTGATGACTCTTTTTTATTTTTTTCTTTTTAATTTTATTTTGTTTGAGGCCTGTTCATGATTAAATCTGTATGCTGGCTTATCTGAGTGACTGCTTTCTGATTGTAGTTACCTCAGTCCTAGTTCTTCCTCTTCTTCTTTTTTTTTTATTTTTTTCTTTTCTTTTTTCTTCTCTTTCCTTCCTTTCTTTTTGGTTTAGTGAAGCCCTTTCAATATTTCCTTTAACCTGGGTTTTGTGTTGCAGTATTCTTTAAGTTTTTGTTTGTTGGGAAAAAATTTTATTTCCCCTTCTATTTTAAATGATATTCTTGCTGGATAGAGTATTCTAGGTTGCATATATTTTCCTTTGAGCACTTTAAATATCTCTTGCCATTCCCTCCTGGCCTGTAGTGTTTCTGTAGAGAAGTCAGCTGATATTCTTATGGGGGTTCCCTTGTAGGTAACATTCTGTTTTTCTCTTGCTGCCTTTAGGATCCTCTCTTTATCACTAACTTTTGCCATTTTTATTATGATGTGTCTTGCTGTGGGTCTGTTTGGGTTCAGTTTGTTTGGGGCCCTCTGTGCTTCTTGTATCTTGAACCCAGCATCCTTTAGATTTGGGAAGTTTCCAGCGATAATTTCGTCAAATATATTTTCCATCCCCTTATCTTTTTGTACTCCTTCTGGAGTTCCTACTATGCGTAGATTGGCCCACTTTATATTATCCCATAGGTCTCTTATATTGCTTTCCAGTTTTTTGATTTGGTTTTCTGTCTGTTGACCGGATTGAGTGATTTCCATTATTCTATCTTCCATATCACTGATTCGTTCTTCTGCATTGTTCATTCTGGTTTTTACTGCCCTTAGTTCCGTTTGCATCTCTGCCAATGAATGTTCTAGTTTTTCTTGGCTCCTCCTTATATGTTCTAGTTCCTTTCTGAGGGTGTCTGCATTACTGTTCATATCTTCTCTTAATACCTTCAGTATTTACACTATTTCTCTTTTGAACTCCAGGTCTGTCAGACTGCAGAGATCTGTTTCATTGTTGACTGTTTTAGGTGAGTTCTCCTGTTGGTTTGACTGGGGGTGGTTTCTCAGCTTCTTCATCTTGCTTGTTGTTTTCTTTTTCCTGAGGGAGTTGTACTCTCCATTATTGGGCAGTGTTTGCCTTGTCACTGCTGTGGAATATTTCCTGAGGGCTGGCGTTGTTGGTCAATCTTTTTTGAGGCAGTGTGGCTTTTCTGGAGTGTTGATGGGGCTAACAGTGTTTCTTTGAAGCAAAGGAGGGCTTCCTGAGGGCAGACAGGACTGGGAGGTCCACACCACGATGGTAGCAGATTTCCCTTGGTCATGCCGAGCTTGCTCTGGTGTTTTTAGGCTGTGGGGTTCTTGCAGGGGGTTGGTGGTGTTGGGCAGCTGTTCCTCAGGAGTGCAGCACCTCCTGGGGGCTGGAGCATCTATCTTGGTCACTGAGAACCTAAGAGGCTCTTCCCTAGGGCAGCCCAACTCAGAAGGCTGGCCTGAGAATGTAGGCAGATCTTTTCACAGTCTGGCCAAGCTTGTTGCAGCTTTTCTGGGCTGCAGGGGCTCTTCTAGGGGTCTGGTGGTGCTGAGCAGCTATTCCGTGGCCGTGGGGCACCCCCTAGGGGCTTGGGCGGGTAGCAGGGCCACTGGAAACCCTAGAGGCTCCTCCCCAGGGCAGACTGACTCAGAAAGACCATCTGAGATCTTTTCCCGGCTCGGCCAGCTAGGCTTGTTGCAGCTTTTCGGGGCTGTAGGGGGTCCTGCCTGGAGCTGGCAGTCCTATACAGCTGAACCACTAGGGCACCCCCTGGGGGCTTGGGTGGGTAGCAGGGCCATTGGAAACCAAAGAGGCTCCTCCCCAGGGCAGCCCAACTCAGAAAGGCCATCTGAGATCTTTTCCCGACTCGGCCAGGCTTGTTGCAGCTTTTCTGGGCTTTAGGGGGTCCTGCCTGGAGCTGGCAGTCCTATGCAGCTGATCCACTAGGGCACCCCCTGGGGGCTTGGGCGGGTAGCAGGGCCACTGGAAACCGAAGAGGCTCCTCCCCGGGGCAGCCCGACTCAGAAAAACCATCCAAGAATTAGGCAGATCTATTCTCAGGTTGGCTAGGCTTGTTCTAGCTTTTCTGGGCTGCAGGCCTTTTCTCCAGGGCTGGTGGTTTTTGGCGCTACTCTGTGGAAGTGTAGCCCCTCAAAAGGGCAAGCAGGCCTGTGCAGGGACAGCCCCTGTGGTGGTAGGCTTCAGGCAATTGTTGAGGCCAGCCCTCCTGGATGGCAGGCAGCCCCAGGTTCGGCGAGAGCGCAGGGAGTGGTGGGGGGTGGGGGGAGGGGATGTACTGGGAAGCACAGCTTTCAGCTAGCTAGCGGACCTGTAAGCTTGCTGTGGCGTGGAGGGTATTCTATGGGGACCCACCCCTTCTTCTCTCTCTCCCCAGCACGGGCGCAGACCAGGCTCTTCTCCCAGGTTTCCTCTAATGCGGCTTTCCACTTCCCCGCCCCTAGAGTATTGCTCCCTTCCTCTGTGACAGCTTTGTTTTCTAGTCTCCCAGGCAGTCTCTGCCCCATCAAATGGTTTCTAGACCTCCCAAGCAGTTTCCACTCTGCCCCGCACCCCTCAGCCCGGGGACTATCCTCTGGAGCCTAGGTCTTGGTGCCCGGCCCCCACCCAGGCATCCCCCGGCCCTTTCTTGGCGACCAACTCTCGGAGGCGAGGTCTTGGTGCCCGGCCCCCACCCAGGCGTCCCCCGGCCCTTTCCCGGGGACTAACCTCTGGAGCCGAGGACTCGGTGCCAGCCCCCACCCTGGCGTCTCAATTTTTGGTGACTGTGCCCATAGTTCAGATGGTCCGTTCAGTTCTTGATCGGCTTTTCCATACTCCAACTTACTGCTACACCCTTCTCTGCATCTGGAGATTCCTCCGGTTCGTTTGATCTTTCCCCCGTGTAGGTGACTTTCCAGGGTGGGGGATCCCTTTCTCCTCCACAGTTCCCTTTCGGGAGCGCCCGTCATGCTCGGATTCACCTTCTCTCACTCTCCTCTTTCTCCCGTTCTGCCCCGTAATGTCACGAACTTCTTACCATTATTGGAGTTTAGGTTCTTCTGCCAGCGATTGGTTGCTGTTCTGTGCGAGTCATTTATTCTGTAGATGTGTTTTTTTGTTGTGTTTGTGGGAGAGGGCGAGCGTGTTCCTCTACTCCTCCGCCATCTTGTCCTCTCTCTCAAATGGTAATTTTTAATATTCAGTGCAAGTGGTTTTCTGTGGGTTACAATTCAAGGAAACATTCTAGAAGCATATGGGATTAACAATTACTTAATATGGCTGTATATAGAAGATTACTCTGGGCCTTTGGGGTAAAAATAAATATTTCTAACTCATATAGTGCTTCAAAGTTCATTGTGGTCCTAGAAATATTGATTGCCAACATTCTGGAATTTTGAATACTAGGTAAGGATGGGCTTTCTGAAGTAGAAAC
This sequence comes from Phacochoerus africanus, assembly GCF_016906955.1. Classification (NCBI taxonomy): domain Eukaryota; kingdom Metazoa; phylum Chordata; class Mammalia; order Artiodactyla; family Suidae; genus Phacochoerus; species Phacochoerus africanus. Next base: position 90,927,241 of record NC_062546.1, read on the forward strand.
AAAGAAGCCACATTGCTTCAGAATCCAACATTAAGATGAATCTGACCATTAAGGGAAAACAGAGGAGAAATGACTGAGGGAGGGAAATGAAGGCAGTTCCTACAATAACTATGTTAAGAAATAATGATTTGGAATAAAACTGGTTTGAGGAAAAGCAAAGATTAAAAAATAGAAAAGCTATTTGGGTCACTAATAGTTTTAAGGAGTTTTTTTTTTTTTTTTTTTTAAGCTGGAGTGTGAGCCAAAACAATTCGATTTCCTCATAGCTCAAGACTCCAGCTGTTAGGGAATTCAGGTCTAGCTGCTCACCACTTGAAAATCAACACCCCAGAGGAGGTTATTTGTAGAAAGGGAAAGCTGTTTTTAATCAGAATGCTAACATCTGAGGAGACAAGGTACTGGTGAACTCAGTGTCCCCCAAAACCATCTCTGATGATTCTGCTCTGCCATGAAAGCTTTCAAAGGAAAAATGGGAAGTGATCTTAGTTAATCATTGAGATGGGGGATCAGAGTCATCAATGTCCCCCACTGTGTGCAGGCTTGTTGACTCCCTGTGATCTTTCTTTAGATGCTGTCTTGTTCACACAGTTTGTTCAGAGAAGACTGAAGGGGAAACAGGGAAGATATCTGGTCATCTGTTAATGAACTTATTCTTCATTTAGTATTTTGTGATCAAAAGACAACAGGTGTGCTTGGGCTGGAGATGAACAGAGCATGGGGTGTGCCTTGTTAAAGTTAGTTGCATTGTAGCTTCACTTAAATTGACAAGAAAAACAGTTTCCTGCTGAGGGTGGCTTCCTACAAAGAGCTGCTTACACAGATGTTTGGTAACTAAGATCTCTAGTTAATATCTCTGAAATGTAATTTCAGATTTATTTTTCTAATGAAGATGATATAAGTCATATGTGTGTGCCTTAGGGTTAAATATTATGTTCCAAGCTATTTAAATATATTTATGTTTGTGATAGAACTACAGACACATGTAGATATGGAAGATCATAAGTAAAGCATTGTAACAGATAAACATATGAAGAACAAAGAAAGAAAATCCAGGAAATGTAAAACATTTATAAATATCCAATTAATACCTTCAGAAAGATTCAAAAGGGTACTATGGATAGTAAAATAAAATTTTAGAAACAGAAGAAAAATAATCTACTATGAAAAAATCAGAGCACGAGAAAGTTTTGGAAATTAAAATAATGATGACTTACATTGAAAAACAAGATTTTTCCATCAACTAATTCTCAAGTTCCTTAAAACTTTGTTCTACTGGTCACCAGACCTCTCCCCATGCCCCACTCCTCCACCTTTTTAACATCTCCTTCCACTTTTGGCACCAAAGTGCTTGTTCACACCTCTTTGTTGATATTTTTACACTCTTAGATTTTATAAAGCAGCATTCTTTTAGATTTCTTGCTATTTCTCTCATTGCTCACTCACTTCTCCTTTGGTAGTTCAACCTGAGTTCCCCTATCCAATATATGTGTTAACATTCTCCAACTTTATGCCCCAGTTTTCTCCCTTTTCACGGTCTCTTTTCTCTTTGGCTCTCAAACATTCTCCCTTAGGGCCTATCAACTCACAAGTCCTCTGTAATAATTCAGTCTGCAGAAATTCCATTGCCTTTCCCTTCCAAGACCTCATGGTTCCCCATCACCTGGATGATATTATACTGATTTAACCTGGCAAGCAGAAGGCAGCACCACTTCTAGAATAGTGGTAAGATGTTTGCTTCTCAGAAAGTGGGGAATAAATTCCCTAAAAATTCAGGGGGCTTCCATCTCAAAGAAATTTCGAAGGATCCAGTGGTGTAGGACATACCAAGGTATTTCTTCTAAGAAGAAGGATAAGTTGTTACATCTGGTCCCTCCTAAAAAACAAAGCAAAGTATAATATCTAGTGGACCTCTCTGGATTTTAGAGGCAACGCATTTCTCATTTGGGTGTGCGACTCTGGCCCATTTACCAAATCACTCAAAAATCTGTTACTTTTGAGTGGGCAACTTGGTATAAGAGAGAGATGGCCTCCACTAAGGTCCAGCAAATCATATGGTCATATGGTGCTTGATGTGTCCACGGCAGATAGGGATGTTGCTTGGAGATTTCTGCAGGCTTCTGTGGGTGGATTATAGCACAACCCTTTAGGGTTTTGGGGTAAAGTCTTGACATACTCTAGATAAACACTGTTCTTGAGAAACAGCTTTTGGATTGCTGCTGGGCCTTTGCAGAGATTGAACATCAAGGAAGCACATGGGCTGAGCTGCCTGTCATGAGCAGGGTGTGGTCTGATCCACCAAACTATAGATTTGGGCATGCATACCAGCAGTCCATAGCAGCTGATCAGGCCCTGAGACCCCTGTTAAACCACAAGAAGAAACATCTCAATTTCCCTGGCTCACCTCTTGTTGCATTACCTTCCCTCTCCCCCCCCCCCCCCCATGGCCTCATGAAATGTTTCCCACAATCAGTTGTCAGATGAAGAGAAAGTATGAGTTTTATTTACAGGTGGTTCTGAGCGATATGTAGGCACTACCCAAATACGGCGCCTTTTCTTGGACATTTTTGAGAGACAGTAGTGAAGAAAAATCCTCCCAGTGGGTAGAATTTGAAGCAGCACACTTGTTTTTGTTTCTGCCTCCAAGGATAAATAGCCAGACCTATAATTTTGGTAGTTGAGGGATGAAGTGAAAAAGGCAAAGCAGCTTCAGGAAGTCAAGGTCAGAACCTGTGAACCTAGAAGGGAAATAGAAATACACAGGCACTCAGGAGGCATGCACAGAAATGATGAAAGGGATACTGGGGGATTTGGGCAGAGTAATGACAGTGTCTTCACAAATCTTATTTTATTACTTTGTCTGAATGTAACACAACCTATAGGACTTAGTCTATTGAAGAGTAAAAGTTTAGCTCCTGTTTTGATATATGTTTCTATCATATACCAAGCTGTCATATATGTATGAATCCATTTATCTACATGTTTTTTCCTGTATCAAATGCAGCACTGTTTTAATCAATGCAGGTTTAAAAGGTCTGATAGCATATATCATCGATAAAGAGTCTTCACCTTCAAAATTATTTTGTCAATTCTTGAGCTTTTAATTTCTCCTAAGAATGCAAAGGTCAATTTCTCATTGTCACTGAACAAATGCTATTAGGATTTTAATAGGAATGCCACTGGGTTTGTAGATTAATTGACATCTTTGTAACACTGAGTCTTCTTCTTTATACATATTGTATACTGTTTCACTTATTCAGGTGTTCTTTTATTTTTTTCAAAAGGTTATACCAAGATCGTCTTGTCTCTCTCTTCTTGCCTTGGTTTTAACTACTAAATTTTGCTTGCTATTTTAAAAAGTTTATCTATTTATAATTAGATTTTACTTCCTTTTTTTTTTTTGTCTTTTTTGGGCTTCAGCCACAGCATATGGAAGTTCCCAGGCAAGAGGTCAAATCAGAGCCACCAGCCTAGGACATAGCCACAGGAATGCCAGATCTGAGCCACATCTGTGACCTACACTGGTTACTAAACCCACTGAGCAAGACCAGGGATCAAACCCACATCCTCATGGATACTGGTTGGGTTCTTAACCCACTGAGCTACAAAAGAACTCCAGGGATGGTATTAGTTTTGTATGTGCATTTTATATAGCAATTCTGATGAGCTCCTTGATTAGTTCTAATGGATTATAAATTCTATCAAATTTTTAATGTAAATAGTTATATTATCTGTACATAAATGAGGTATCTTCTTCCTTCCCATTTTTATATCTCTTGTTTTTCTTCATTATCTTATTTTCTTGATAAACATTCCAAAGTTTGAAATTGAATAGGATTAGATTATTCTCTTCAATTCCCACTTAGCTAAGGATAATTTTTACTGTGAACGGGTGTTGACTTTTATTGAATTCTCTTTATATATCTATTGAGATACCTGCAAAATTATTCCTCATAAGTATGTTAATGTGATTTTATAGTCATATATTTTTAAATGTTAAACCACTGTCATTTTCTTCAGTGAATCTTACCAGGTATTTTTTAAATTAATTTTTCATGACAATTTATTTGCTAATTTGTCATTATGCTTTAAATTAGAAAATAATTACTGTTCTTTTCTTAAACCCACTGATCTGGAGGGATAACTAACATACAGAAAATTATATAGAATATTAGTATACACATCTCATTAATTTTTAGCACAGAGAACACACCCACAGAGTCACCACCCAGTACAAGAAATAAAATGCTACCAGAACCCCACAGTTTCTCTTTTCTAACAGTTTATTCTCTATCCTCTTCGTGAGTGATCACTATGCTTATTTTTAACATTAAGGATTTGTTTTGCCTTCTTTTTCTAACTTAACTAGCATGTATCCTTAGCACATGTTTTATTTCATGCCCAGCTTCTATTATTTACCCTTGTATATTTAAGACGTATTCATTCCTATACTTACATGTAATTTCTTGTCTCATTTTTGTATGAATCTACATTGAGTATCTTTCAGTTTATTTATTTATTTTCCTATGATTAACATCTGAATTACATCTAATTTTTGGTCCTTCCTAAAATATGAAGATAGCAGCTATATCTTTGTACTTTGTCTTAAAGGTAAAATGTATCCAGCTAAATAAGTAGATCTTAAGGGTATAACTCAAATAGTTTAGACAAAGTGAACCCAATAGGGCCAACACCCTAGTTGGAGTATAGGATATTTTTATATTCTGAAATGTCCTGCCTCGTTTCAATCAGTTCCCTCTTTTGGTGAGCAGCCACTGTTTTGATATCCTCCAGTAAAAATTGTTTCCATATATACTTAACCCTCATATAAATAAAACCAGAGTTGTTACTCTTGTGCCTGCCTTCTTTTATTCATCATGTTTCTGAGGCTCATTCATGTTATTACCTAAGCAGTTACTTCCCCCCCCCCATTGCTGAGTAGCATTTCATGGTTTGACCGTACCTCTATTTAGTCATACATTCTACTTTTGGTTGTTTTATTTTTTGACTAGTATAAAGTAGGTCACTGCTAAAATTGCATGTGTGTGATTTTAAAGTATACTTTTATTGCCCTTGAATAAATTTAGGAGGGGGAATATCTGGATTGAGGGGAGAATGACTATATGTTACATTTAATTTTATAAAAAAGTGCAAAGAGTTTTCAAAAGCAGTTGTATATAATTATATTCCCATCAATAATATCTGATATTTTCAATATTCTGTACATCTACACCAACATTTGCTAATGTTGGCATTTTGAATTTTAGTGTTTTGAATTTTTCTGCCTCAAAGTCACAAAGATAGTCTACTGTGTTTTATATTAGACTGTTTATAATCCAAGTTTGCAAGTTGAAATTTATAATCCATTTCAAATTGTTTTTTGTGAATGGTGTAAAGTGAAATTTAATGCTCATTATTTTCCATACATTTATTTTGTTGTTCAATGTCCTATCTTGAAAGGAATTTCCCAATTGATTCATAATGGTGTTTTTGTTGAAAATAAATTTTTCTGTTTGGGATTCTCTATTCTGTTTCATTTATCTTTATTTCTGTATTCAAAGTTGTCACGTTGTAGCAAGTGCAAGAATCAGGAAGTACAAGTCCTCCTAAAATTAGTCTTTACTTTTCTTCATTGTTTTGGCTAGACTATGTTGATGGTATTTTCTCATAAATTTTTATTTATTTTTAAATGATTTTTATATTTATTTCCATTATAGCTGGTTTACAGTGTTCTGTCAATTTTCTACTATAGAGCAAAGTGATCAAGACACACATACATATATACATTTTCTCACATTGTCCTCCATCATGTTCCATCATAAGTGACTAGATATAGTTCCCAGTACTATACAGCAGGATCTCAGTGCTTATCCATTCCAAAGGTAATAGTTTGCATCTACTAACCCCAAATTCCCAGTATGTCCCACTCCCTCCACCTTCCTCTAGGCAACCACAAGTCTGTTCTCCAATTCCTGAGATGCTTTTCTGTGGAAAGTTTCATTTATGCCATATATTATATTCCAGATATAAGTGATATCATATGGTGTTTGTCTTTCTGACTTCACTTAGTATGAGAGTCTCTAGTTCCATCCACATTGCTGAAAATGGCATGATTTTGTTCTTTTTTATGGCTGAGTAGTATTCCATTGTGTATATATACCACATCTTCTTAATTCATTAATCTGTCAATGAACATTTATGTTCTTTCCATGTATTGACTATTATAAATAGTGCTGCAATAAACATAGGGGTGCATGTATCTTTTTCAATGAAAGTTTTGTCCAGATATATGCCCAAGAGTGGGATTGCTTGGTCATATGATAGTTCTACATTTAGTTTCTGAGGAACCTACATACTGTTTTCCATAGTGGTGGTACCAATTTTGCCCATTTTTAATTGAGTCATTTTCCTTTTATTGGAGAACTGCATTTTGAAATCCAGATCTAAATATTTGGTTGATCCAATATTATTTATCTGTTGCTGCTTCTATGTCACCTGAGTAGGCAGCTGGGATATACAGGTATGTATATTTACATACATCTGCTCATTTATACATTTTGAACACATTTGCATCTGATTGTTTCTATAATTATGTGTGTATGTTGAAAACCATGAGTTCATAAAGGTATCTCTATTTCAAATCTAAATACACAGAATTCATTTGGGTTTTTTTTTTTTTAATTCTCTTTTTACTTTATATTCTTTAACGTCACAGGCAATAAAACTCATCTTTGTAATGTTGCCTTAAAGAAAAAACACTGAAGTCTCACACATTATCCCATTATGTTTTTTTCAGGAGTGAGTCTCCTCTCTACATAAACATCATGAAATCTCTCACAGCAGCACCCCTACAATAATGTCATCCTAGTGAGAAAGATTGTTAGACTGAAAACATGTTATACTACTGAGACATTTAACACATCAAAAATAGACTGAACATAGAATGTGAGAGGGCCAATGGATTTTAAAAATATGATGTTAAGTTTTTTATTATCTCATCCATGTAGTTGATTTAACTTCAGTTCATACCTAGTTGATCCAATTTTTGTGGTAAACTGTGAGCAATAGAAGATGTAACTTTTTCCTGAATACAAGTGTGCCTTAATTTTGTACTTTGTCTTTTTGTTTTTGTTTGTTCTCTGCTTTTTAGTGCTTATTTTAAGCATTCTTCAAAGACATCACTTGTTTTCCCAGTGTTTTAGTTTGCACTTTGGAAATTTATACTCACCAAGAAGAACATTTAGCAGTTTGGGAAAACAAGCAGATCTCTCATTCTCAGGCAGAATGCCACATTGTTTCCTCCACCTTTGGGGTAATTGCCACAAGCTTCCACCTACCTTAACCCATTCTAGCATCCAATCTAATTCCAAAAATTTTTCTTAATATCATCTAATAAGATGTGGATAAAACACCAAGTACAACTCATTCTGCACATAATTCTCCCCCATCTGTGGGCCTATAAACATAGACAACAAGTTATCTGCTTCCAAAATACAATAATGTGGTAAGCATTGGATAGACATTCTCATTCCAAAAAAAGAGAAATTGAAAGAAAGGGGTCCCAGACAAGTCTTAAATCCAGCAGACCAAATTTTATTATATTTTAAGTCTGGCAAATAATTCTCTTTGGTTCCAGGCTCTAAGAAACAGGTTAAAACTAAAACAAACAAAAAACCAAAAAATTCAGCAAAATCACACAACACAAGATGAACACACAAAATTATGAGTATTTCTATATGCTAGTAATAGGCAAGCTGAAAATGTAATTAAGAAACAATGTTAACTATAGTAAAATCAAGATATAAAATACTTGTAAATTAATTTAAGACAGTATAAGACTTTTACACTAAAAATTACAGAAGACATTGAAATAAAGACCAAAATTAATAGACTATATCACATGCTCACAGACTGGAAGATTTAATCTTCTTCATTACTAATGCTCCCTAAACTGATCTCCAGATTTATCAGATCTGTTAAAATCCCAATAGCAATTTTTTATTTTGTAACAATAGAAAACCTGCTTATAATTTTCACGTGTGGAGCTCCCTTGTGGTGCAATTTCCTACTAGGAACCATGAGGTTGTGGCCTCGCTCAGTGGGTTATGGATCCGGCGTTGCTGTGAGCTGTGGTGTATGTCTCAGACATGGCTCGGATCTGGCATTGCTGTGGCTCTGGCATAGGCTGGCAGATGTAGCTCCAATTAGACCTTCTCTAGCCTGGGAACCTCCATATGCCTCGGGTGCGGCCCTAAAAAGACAAAAGACAAAGGAAAAAATAAAAAAATAAATAAAGTTCACATGTATTTGAAAGGGGCCAGAATAGCCTAAATATTTTAAAAATATCTACAAAGTTGTAAAATTCACACTTCATGATTCCCAAATATATTAGGAAGCTACAATAAGCAAAACACTGTTGCGCTGTCCTGAGACTGGAAATACAGATCAGTGGATTAGAACTGAGAGGCTAGAAATAGATTCACGTGCAAAATAATGGACTTGGACCATTACCTTATACTGTATAAAAACACTAACTCAAAATGTACCATGGACTTAGTATAAGACACAAAATATATACAACTGTTAAAGAGTAAATACAAGAGCATATATTCATGACATTTGGGTTAAGCAGTGGATTATTACATATGATGAGAACACAGGCAATAAAAGAAAGAATATATAAATTGGACTTCAAAAGTAAACAACTTCTGCTTATCAAAAGATATTATCAAATTATGAAAATATATTCTGCATAATGGGAAGAAATACTTACAAATCATCTATCCTATAAGTGCCTAGTAATCAAAAAAGGGGTAACTGTCACAACTAAATAACAAAAAGCCAAAAACTCAGTTTCAAAATGGACAAAGGTCTTGAATACACATTCCCCAAAGAAGATATACAAATTCCAGCCAATGATTACATGAATACATGGTCAATGTTATTAGTCACTAGGGAAATACAGTTAAAAACTACAATGAGGTACCATTTCAGACCCAATAGAATAAATAACTTGGATATTTTAGAACTCTCATACATTACAAATGGGAATATAAAATGAGGTATCCCTGTAGCATTTCTCTCATTAATACATCTATTATGACAAGGATCTCAGCTAAGAACTCTGAAGCATAGAGAAAAAGAATTTTCTTCCTTGCAAACTTACAGCATTCTTCCAAATACGGAGGCTATCACAGAAGATCGGCTATGTCTGCAACTGTTTGCCTATAAAGCGAAAGTATTTAATTACTGATCAGATCATCTGGATTGAAACTAGATGAACCAAGGGGAAAAAAATATGAACATTCCACTTCCCATTAGATTTATTCCTTTAGTATAAGGTTTATACTACTATGAAGCAGTTCTTGAAAAATAGTTTCATCATCTGCATCTTGTTTATCTCCCAGACTAGAATGTTAAAATCTTAAGGGTAATGACTATGTCACATTTAGTTTATTTTCTGCCTAGCACAATGCTTCGTACAATTTAGGAAATCAATTAATCTCTACTGCTACATTTTAGTTATACTTCTGGTTAAATATGTATTGGCTACCTCCAGCTGTATTGTAACTGCTTTAAAAGCCAGAATAATCTGTTAAGCATTTTAGCACAAAACACAGGGTTATTTTTTAGGAGGCCAATAAATTGTCCAAACAGACATATTTCTATACAATAGCATGATGTAATTCACTATTATGATTAAGGTAACTGATGTGATGATATTTTATTGCAGCTAAAGAAATGGAAACTTAAAAGGCTTTATTTTTTTATTTATACTTTCACTAAGAAAATACTTGAGGGTCTGTTTGTACTGCACACTGCATTAGGAGTTATAAGTTTGGGAGGCAACCATACATAGAAATCTTCCTTGTGTTCAAGGGACTATGCATCATTTTATTTGGGAATGAGGGATACATAAGTAAACTAATAATCACAATACAATTACATATGAGAAAATATGAGTAGGGGCAAATTTCCGTGGGAGAATAGATATGGTTCATTGAACTCAGGGAGGTAGAGGGGTGTCAACCAAGATATGCCTCTTTGACATATTGACAAGTCAGCTGAATTGTACAGGGTTGTTCAGAGTTAGCCAAATAAAAAGGAGTTACACATTCCTAACAGTGGAAAGTTATCTTCAAAGGCATGGAGGTAAGGAAGAATGCATGGTGCTTTCACAGTATAAACTAACAGAATGGTTCATTTTGATACATAAGGAGGAAAAGAGAGACAGTCTGGAGAGACCGGCAGAAATGACATCATGATGGTCTATGTGTCATCAAAAAGTTTATTTATGTCCAGAAAAGGAGAATTTCTTACCCACTTAATTGCATGATTTTGCAGGGTCTCTGGAGATCCTCCTCTGCTCCATAGGCCAGACCTCCAACACTGGCTTCTCAGCATTCTTTCCTACAAGTGTTTATTTAGCTCCTGAATTTTTCCCAGTTCTTTGTACGATTGCCAGAGGGAATGAGACCGGAGATTCTTTCACAATAAAATGCCAGGCATGTAGTTAATGTTCATAGCAAATGTTCCATTTGGAGTTTCAGCAGACAGAAAGCATTACTACAAGAGGCTTTGCCTAAAAATATGCTAATCTGGTATATTTAAACAAGGGGGGGAATAAAAGAGTGTCATTTCAGATTCAGCCTTGAGTGACTGAGAGAACAGTATTGATAGACCTTCCTGAATCCCACACACAGCCAATAAGTTTATGATATTAAACTCCCTTAGCTGTAAACCAAGAAGCTCTAACTACCAGCTCAAGTACCATCACACATAAGCTTCTGTTTTGTGTGCTGACTTTATTAAAGGGTTCCCATGGGGGTGCTAATGGGCTGGCTGTGTTCTTCAGGGTTGGCCTTTAACGTTAACTTCTAGGCTATCAAATTGTCTAACTTAAGTACCACAAAATGCCTTTAGGTTAACATTGTGCATAAATTATACACCATAAAATATAAGTAAACAGTCAGACTTTAAACATGATGGCACCCCTTGTGAAGTGTGCAGAGAGAGTTCTCCATGAACATGCTTTACATTGCAAAGTTCCTGAAATAGACTTCATATGATTTCTCACCTGAGCAAGATTTTAGGCATAAGAAGAGCTAACATTTCCTTTCCTGCATGGCAGCCTCCAAACCCAGAAGGCAGAGGGGGAACACTTTCTGTTATTAAATAGTGAGATGGGCTTGCTGTGAACTTAGCAGTAGCCTGCACTTCTCTGAATTGTTCTTTTTCTGTGAAAGATCTTGTTGTGGTCTGAATTGTGCCTCATCCCCGAATTCATATGTTGAAGCCCTTACCCCAGTGTGGCTATATTTGGAGACAGGAATTTTAGGGAGATAATTAAGGTTAAATGAAGTTCTAAGCAGGAGACTTTAATCTTGTAGGACCAGTGTCTTTATGAGAGGAAGAGGAGTCAGAGATCTCTCTCTCCACCAGCACAGAGCAACGGCCATGTAACGACCTGGCAAGAGAGTGATCACCTGCAAACCAGGAAGAGGAGACCCACCAGAAACCAACCTTGTTATCACCTTGATCTTGGACTTCAAACCTCCTGTACTGTGGGAAAATACATGTCTGTTACCTAAGCCACATAGATTATTTTATTTCTTTTATGACCATCCTAGTAGACTAATATAGATCTGTGCCATGGTAAGAGGGTTTAAGTGGGAAGTATAAGACGATTTAGGGAATGCCTTTACAAAGACCCAGAAAGTATCATAAAGGGTATATTTTAATACCTTTCTTTAGTCACTGCTGTAGGCAACCTCTAAGATGCTGTCCAGTGATTCCACATACTAATATTCACACTCTTCTCTAAGTCTCCACCCTCTTAAGTGTAAGATGAGCCGTGTGATTTGCCTCTAGTGAATAGAATGTGGCAATGTTATAGGAGGTCACTGGCTTGGGGTTGCCAGATTAAAAAGCCAAAATCCAGGATGCCCAGTTAAATTGAAGTCTCAGATAAACACTATTTGGGAGCTCTAAGCATGCCCCATGTAATATTTAGAAGATACTGATACTAAAAAATATTATTTACTTGAAGTTTAAATTTAACTGGGTATCCTGTATTTTATCCAACAAACCTAGACTAGCTCACCTAGAATGTAGAAGAAATGATGGAATATCATGTCCAATGTTGTTACAAAAGTATAATGGCTTCCATCCCACCTGGCTTCTCTCCCTCCTTTGCTCTGAGGGAGCCAGCTGGTCTGTTCTGAGCTCTCCTTCAAAGAGGATCCATGGAAAGCAAACAGGTGATGTCTCTGTCCAAGAAAGAAAGGCCTGGAAACAGTCATGAGTTTGAGCATGGAAGTTGATATTTCCCCACACAAGATTTAGGATGACTGCATCCCTGAGTCAGAGAGGCCAGCTGAGCTGTGACCCACAGAATCAATGACATAATTGTGTACTGTGTTAAGCTGCTGCTAAACTTTGTGTATTTTGTTATGCAGTAACAGAGAGTTATCACAGCAGCTGAGCCTCCCCAAATCAAGTCTTCTTTCCTGAAAAGCATTGGGAAGGAAGGCTCCATAGAAAGAATATGGCCCTTTGGTCATGTTACACCTCTGCCTGGATGTCCAGCTTCACTCCAATCCTCACTCCTCTTTCCTTGGTTCTGTCTGGTTATCCTTTAGTGTAGAAAAGAACCGTCACCTCTTTCAGCAAGCTCTCCTTGCATTTGAAGCACCTCCTTATACATATGCATAACTTGCTTTACACAGTCCTATTGTATTCTCTGCCATTCTATATTGCAATTTTAATTTTTTTCCTTTTAGTGTCTGACCAGTTGCAAGTTTTCAGTCCAATGCTGTGTGTATATAAGTACTAATAAAGATCAGGTACATGAGAAGGAGCAAAGTACACTAAAAATGAAATATCAAGTTTTGACCTGACTCTACAGAATTTTTAGAAGGAGGATGAACCCTAATTGTGTTCCTTCTGATAAAGGTACAAGGACCATCTCCGGAGAGCAGTCTGAGTGTGGGGTTCTGGAAGTGCTCACAACAAAGAGGCTTTGGGATGGAGAAAAGGATGAGGAGAAAGAAGGAAATGACATTTCTCTGTGGTTCTGTGTTTTCTATAAGGCTGAATTCAGAATATCGAGAGATGCTTTATTTGATCAAGAGTGTGGCCAGATGGTCTGACATTGAAATCTGAGTTCTGCCTTGTAGGGACATGTGGTCTTGAGAAAATAACCTAAATTGCCTTAACTTTCTCATTAATAAAACAGAGGTACAGTGAAGGGAAGCTAATACATTGTTTAAAGTAGGCTAAATAAATGTCCTTGATATAAGGAATATTTTTTATGGTAATGTACATTTCTTTCTTTTTCTTTTTTTGGCTGCATCCAGGGTGTGCAGAACCTCTAGGGGCCAGAGATCAAACACATGCCACAGCAGTAACAACATCAAATCCTGGGGCACTCACTAGGCCACCAGGGAACTCAACTGTACATTTCTGTTACAATAAATTTTATAAGGGTTCAGACACTATGGAAAACAGTATGGAAGTTCCTTTAAAATAATTAGGATAGTTGCCATGTGATCCAGCAATCTTAATCCTGGACATGCATCTGGAGGAAACTATAATTCGGAAAGATACATACATTCCAGGGTTCACTGAAGCACTATTACAATTGTGCCAATATATGGACGCAAACTAAATATCTATCAGCAGAGGAATGGCTTAAGAAGATGTGGTACATATGCACAATGGAATATTACTCAGCCATGAAAATAATGAAATCATGCCATTAGCAGCAACATGGATGGGCCTAGAGATTATTATACTAAGTGAAGTAAATCAGACAGTGAAGGACAAATATCGTATGAAAAGGATACAAAGAGACTTATGTTTAAAACAGAAACCGACTTACAGATGTAGAAAACAAAGTTATAGTTACCAAAGGAGAAAGAGGGAGGATTAATTAGGATTAACAGACACACATTACTATATACAAAACAAATAAGCAACAAGGTCCTGCTGCAGAGCACAAGGAACTATATTGAATAACCTGTAATAAACCACAATGGAAAAGAATATGAAAAAAATATGTATATATGTGTATAACTGAATCACTCTGCTGTACACCAGAAACTAAAACATTGGAAATCAACTATTCTTCAATTAAAAAGAAAATAAAAGAAATAGTGTAAACCTGAACTGTTTGAAAGTAAAGCAGTGGGATGGCCCATGTCCTATCAACACTAATAATTACCAAGCATTGCTCTATCTGGGGCATGTGCTAAGAACATAATAGTAATTCTGTCCTCATACACACTCCTAAGGGAAGTAAGGTGTACTTTTCTTTTTGGTATTGCAGATGGTCTAACAAAACACAATCTAATTAAGCATTTTGTCCAAAGTCACAGAACTAGTAAACATTGAAGCTAGGACTTGACCACACATAAGCAAGATTTAGAGCCTGGGCTCTTAACCACTTCACTGCCCTGTCTCTCCTGAGTAGTCAGTTTCCACTTCCCAAAGCTCTTCTAGAAACTTGTGGCTGAGATTTTGTTTGGATGGAAAGTTTAGATATTATTTAGGATTACTGTCAATTTTTTTTTAGGTTCTATAATTCGATTCTTTTACCCCATTCATCTGTTTTCTACTGTATTCATATAATTACATTAAAAAATGTGTACCATAATGCTCTGTGGGAGATAAGGCTAAATTTTTCTTCAGTTTGAATTTTTTTTAATGCTCTAAAAAAGAAAGGCAATACATTTTGTGAATATAATCTGTCCTTCTAGCTGAGGGCTGGAAATGAAGTCTAGGTCCATCTTAGCTATTGAGTTTTATTGTCCAAGAAAGAGTGTATGGATGGTACAGACCTCAAGGGTAGTTGTTCCCTGCTGTGACAGGAAGGACAGAGGCTCCCACTAAGAACAAAGGGTCCCGGAAGTGCAGGGATTGAGTTAGAGGGTCAGTGGATCATGGATCACACTGAAGGCTGGGATGCTAGAACCAGTCAATACCTTTAAACCCATCAACTCTTTTGGACTCCCTAAATATTCAAGGATAAGTTAGTGTGGACATCTGTATCCATTTATATATGAGTGAAAAGTCTCAAGTATATACACTCTCAAGAAAATCATAATTGATTGTTGTGCTTCAGCTGTGGACAAAGGAATTGAATACCTTTGTTACATATGCATTGAGCATCCACTATCTGGGAGGCTTTGGTACATAGTAAGAATGCAGGAGATAAACATACCCTTCTGAGAAGTTGAATGTGGATGTCTGAATAGGCACAAATTGGGCTTATTACATATTCCCTTCCAGATTACTATAATAAAGCAAATATCACAATACAGTGAGTCATGCAAGGTTTTTTTTGGTTTCCCAATTCATATAAAAGTTATGTTTACACTACTCTAGGCTATCGAATGTGCAATAGTAGTATATCTAAAAAAGTACATATTTATTTTAAAATACTTCATTGCTAAAAAATGATAACTGACATTTGAGCCTTAGTAAGTCATGATCTTTTTGTTGGTGGAATGTCTTGTTTTGATGTTAATGGATGCTTACTGATCAGGTTTTAATTACTGAATCTTGCAGTGGCTGTGGCAATTTCTTAAAATTTCTTAAAACAAGACAATGGTGGGGTTTTCAGCCTTGACTGATCTTTAACAAAAACCTTAACACTACCTCTGTAGTGTGAAATGCTGTTTGATAGCATTTTACCCAAGGAAGAACTTCTTTTAAAATTGGAGTCAATCCTCCTGAACTCTGCAGCTGTTTTATCAACTAAGTTGATGTCATATTCTAAATCCTTTTTTACCATATCAACAGTCTTCATAGCTGAAGATGCATGAGTAGATTCGACCCCCAGAAACCACTTTCTTTCCTCATCCACAAGAAGTAACTCCTCCTCTGATAGAGTTTTATCATTAAATTCTGTTACATTTCAGGTTCTGCTTCTAAATCTAGTTCTCCTGCTATTTTTTTTTTTTTGGCTGTGCCTACAGCATGCAGAAATTCCCCCCACTGCACCCATGACACAGCAGTGACCTGAGCCACCGCAGTGAAAACATCAGATCCTTAACCCCTTAGGCCTAATTATCCTACTATTCATTCCATGTCTGCAGTTATTTCCTCCATGGAAGTCTTAAAAGCTCAAGCCATCCTTGAGTGTTGGAATCAACTTATTCCAAACTCCTGTTAATATTTATATGTTGATCTCTTCCCAAGATTATCCTTCATGGCATCTAGAATGGTGTATCTTTTCCAGAGTTTTCCAATATACTTTGCCAAAATTCTTTAGAGGAATTCCTATCTTTGGTAGCTATGGCCTTACAAAATGTATGTCATAAGTAGTAAAACTTTAAAGTCAACAGTACCCCTTGATCCATGTGCTGCAGAATGAGTATTATGTTAGCATACACGAAAACAACGTGAATCTTGTGCATTTCCACCTGAGATCTTGAGTTGCCAGGTACATTTTTGATGAGCAATAATATTTTGAAATGAATCATTTTCTCTGAGAAGTAGGACTCAACACTGGGCTTAAAATATTCAGTAAACCATGGTGTCAACAGATGTGCTGTTATCCTGATTGTGTTATTCCATTTATGGAGCCCAGGCAGAGTAGCTTAAGCATGATTCTTAAGGGCCCCAGGATTTTCAGATGGTACATGAAATTAGCTTCCATTTAAGGTCACCTGCTGCATTGGCCCAAAACAAGAGAGTCAACTTGTCCTTTGGAGCTTTGAAGCCAGGAATTGACTTTTATCCAGCTAGTAAAATCCTAAATGGCATCTTCTTCCAATATAAGAAAATTAAAAGTGCTACTTCAGTGAACACACAAATGGTAAGAAAACAAAACAACCTTATTGCTGATAAGGAGAAAGTTTCAGTAGTCTGGATAGAATATCAACCAGCCACATTATTCTCTGTTTTGTCTACATCGAAAATCTATTTTTAGTTTGGCCACCTTCATTAGTTATCTTAGCTTAATCTTCTGGATAACTTACTGCAATTTCTACATCAGCATTTGCTGATTCGCCTTGCACTTTTACACTATGGAGATGGCATCTTTTCTTAAAACATATGAAGCAAATTCTGCTAGTTTCAGACTTTTCTTTTGCAGCTTCCTGACTTGCTTGGCCTTCATAAAGTTGAATAGAGTTAGGGTCTTGCCTGGGTTAGGCTTTGGCTTATGGGAATCATGTGGTTCGTGTGATCTATTCTCACCACTAAAGCTTTCTAGATATCAGTAATAAGAGGTCTTTGTTCTCTTATTATTTGGGTGTTCACTGGAGCAGCACTTGTAATTTCCTTCAAGAACTTATCCTGTGTAATCACAACACTTGGCTGACTGTTTGGCATAAGAGGTCTAGCTTTTGACTTATCTCAGCTTTTGACATCATTTCTTCACTAAGCTTCCGCATTTATAGCTTTTTATTTAAAGTGAGACAAGTGTGACCATTCCTTCCACTTGAGCACTGAGAGGATGTTGTAGGTTTATTGGCCCAATTTCAATATTGTTGTATCTCAGGGAATAAAGAAGCCAGAAGCACGGGAGAGAGATAGGGAGTGGCTGGTTTTTGGAACAGGCAGATCACACACCATATCCATAGATTAATTTGCCATCTATATGGGTGTGGCTCATGGTGTCTCCTAACAATTATAATAGTAACATCAAAGATCACTGGCCAGAGATTTCCATAAAAAATAAGGAAAAGGATTGAACTATTACCTATTGCAAGGATTATCAAAATGTGACATAGAGACATGAGGTGAGCAAACACTATTGAAAAATAGTGCAAATAGACTTGCCTGAAGTGAGGTTGCTGCAAACATGCAGTTTGTACACAAACAAACAAACAAACAAAGAAATCTGTGGAAAGGTTCTGTAGGAAGAGGATGAACATGTAGATAAGAGCTAGTTTAATAAGAGCATTCTCTTTTGTGCTCAGGAATCCAGATTTATAGCTCAGGTAATTAGAAGTCAGTTAAAAATCATCCACAGGAACAGACATGGAATTTTCATTTCAGAAATTTCAATTGGGGGGTAATCCTTATCAATGAATGCCAAGAAAGAGAGCTGAAGATGTGGGCAATTGGGAGAGAATAAGACTCCCGCTAAGCTACAAAATGGGAACAGGATACAGACATTAATTTGCAAAGTGGTAATAGATTACTGATGATGTGGTAATAGAGAAGGGAGAGTAACATGATGACCAGTCAGGTGATGTGAACGAGAAGTAGAAAAGGAATCAAAGTTGATTCTAGATTTCTGGCTTGAAAGGCCTGATGATGGCAGTGTGAAATCTTTGATGTGTTCAGAGGTATACTGGTAAATCATCTCATTCACCTTCTGTGAACAAATATTTGAGGGCATTGCCAAATATGGGTTGTTTTCTCTTCACAAAAAAAGATTTCCAAACTTAGAATTCATGACTAGAATAACAGATCCAAGAAATTCTAACCAAGCAACAGTCTATGGGGCTGGATAAAGTTCCTGATGTCTTCTGCCTGCTTCTCATTTATCAAAAGACTTTAATCTCCCAGGCCTTCCCTGAGTCACAAGATGCTGACATAAGAGTTAGTTATTGGGAGGACGTGAATATGTGGTAACAAAAATTGCAGTTGGGCAACAAAACCTGGTAAAAATTGAACAATAAATCGGCCATGTGGCAATTACAGAATTTTTAGTTCCTCTCTGAAGGACATAGCTAATAATATCTGATTAACATTCCTGAGTTGTTTTGAAAATAGTAAAAATGCTCATCAGATGTAAAATATTAACTACCTTGAAGACCATGAGCATGTAGCCCGCAGAGTAGCTGGAACCAAAAGACTGATGATTGAAATTCCTGGAACACTACCTTCTCACTTCACCACCAACCAATCAGAAGAAAATCACACAGTCTCCAGCCCTCACCCCAAATTTACCTTTAAAAATTCTTCCCTGCAGTTCCCTTGTGGTCCAGGGGGTTACAGATACGGTGTTGTCACTGCTGTGGCTTGAGTCACTGATGTATGCTGGTTTGATCCCTGTCCTAGGAACTTCAACAGGCATGCCCCCTCTCCACCCCCCAAAAATAAATTCTTCCTTGAAATCCACTAGGGAGCTTAGGTCTCTTGAGTAGAATCTATTCATACTCCTTGCCTGTCCCAACAATAAAACTTGCCCTGCTCCAAACTCCAACATATCAGTTTGTGTGGCCTCACTGTGGATCAGAGACACAAATCTTGGCTGGACAATGATTTCATCAGAGATCTATGCCTTTTCTCTTTCCATTAGCTGTTCTGTTTTTAGTTACAAGGTTACCTTATAGTTCAGAGTAGGTGCAAGAATTTAAATTTTCATATCTGTTTTCTAGGATAACAATGGAATGAGAAGAAATGGAAAACAAAATAAATGTGCACCATTCTCCCACTTTTAAAAAAAGCTTTTTTTAACATGCCATATAATTCTTCTGGTGATACATCTCACTCATCAGGCCTGAGTCATATGGCCTCACCCAGGTACACTATACATTCAGGCTCTTTGTCTGGTAACAATATCCATAAGTACAACTTAAGATTCTTTTCCTAAGGCAAAGAAGAGAATGTGCAGACAACGATTGGTCTCAATAACAAATAAAGGGAACTTGAATTGGAAAGAAAAAACTATCATATCCAGCTTTGTAAGTATTTCAAAGACTGCCAAATGTCATGCACAAAATGGAGCCTCAGTAAAAGTATATTAAATTGTTTAGAGCCAATTTTACCATGTGAATTTCTACTTTAACATCCTCGGGTCTTCGTTTTATAAGTGCCACCCCACATTTAGGACAAGATGACATTGTTTGGAAAAACTAGACAATTTCACATTTGTTTCTTGGTTGTTACAAGGGAAGAATTTAGCTTAGATTTCTGTGTGTGTGTTTGTGGAGACATTGCTGGAACTATAAAGGTGGGTGTAGGGGTAAAAATGAGACTACTTTATACTGTTTATTTTTTGAAATAACCTCCTGGCCACTAGCATCACAGAGACACAAATCAAACACTACTTCAATTTTGCTTTACTGAGCTAAATTATCTCCCCCTTCTTTATTGTAAATTTTACTATCTAACTGTTGTTGCCATCCTCATGTTTTCTGTTTTTTTGTTTGTTTGTTTGTTTTATTTCCACTTCCAGGAAAAAAAATGTATCTTTTTCTTGGAGAAGGAAATATTTTTATATTTTATGTTAAAAGATTTATGGTTTAAAACCTGGTCTAAACAATTTGGTCTTATGCTTTTTTGTTTTGATTTGTTTTCTCCTTTTAGTTTGATTTTAATTTTTTAATCCAGTTAATGTTATCTGCCTTTCAGTTTGTGTTTAGTGCAATTATGTTTAATGTAATCATTGGTGTGATGGTATTTACATTTCTCACATTTGTAATTGTAGCTTTTTTTTTTTAGTTGCTTTGCCTCACATTTCCTACTTTGTTTTGGGTAAATTATATATTTTATGCTTACGTTTTAATATTCTCTATTGAGTTTTCTACTTTATCTATGCATTATATTTATTTATAAGTTGCTTTGTAACTTATAATACCTTCAACATATGAAGTATAACTTTAAATAATACATTATCATTCATATATATAAAAATCTTATGTGAATATAAATTTATTGTCCTCCTTTAATCCTTTCACTTCTATTTCTTAAATTTTATTTCTATAGCTATACTATAAATATTACTATATTTTAAATTATTTTTTCCTTAATTGTCTTTTTCAAATATAGACAGACTATTATGAAGGAGCATTTAATATTCACCAAAATACTCATTGTTTCCGTTTCCTTCATTTTCTTCATTTCTTCCTAAGTATCTGGAATTCTTCCTGGTGGTATTTATTTTATCCTGAAAAAAAAATTTTGTTAACATATTGTCTTGTGTAAGTCTTCCTGGAAAAAAAAATACTAGATTTGACACTATAAGAATGATTTTATTTTACCTTCACTTCTGAATATTTTAACCAGATTTCTACTTCTATAGTTTTTTTTCTCTCTTAACTATGATCGTCAACATTTCATTTTATTATAACCACCTCTTACTTGTGAGAAATCAGCCTTCTTATGATTGCTTCTTTATTAAGAAAATGTGTATTTTCTTCTCTGAAAGCTTTTAATATTTGCTCTTTATCTTTGTTTTACATAGTTTTATAATGATGGGGTTATGCCTTTTTTGCATTTATTTGGAGGGAGTTATATAACTTCTTGAATTAATGGGTGGATTTTTTTCCATAAATTTTGAAAAGTTCTTCATAATTTTCTACTCAAGTTGTATTTCTGTGCATTGCCTTTCTTTTCCCTTTCTAGGATTCTTAATATGTACACATTTATATTAATTTTTATTGAAATGCAACTTTCAGATTTTTTGTTCCTTTTTTGTCCCCATAGTTTGTCCTTTGTTTGTTTCAGTTTGGGTTTTATCTTTTAATCCGTTTTCATAGTCACTGATTCTTTCATCTGCTCTCTCCAGTCTGTTATTAAGTACAAATCATTATTTATAATACTCTATTTTCCTTTCTAGCACGTCTATTTGTATCCTTCAAACATTTTTATAGCTCCCCTGAAATGTCCCAATTTTTCTTCATGCATGCTATCCATATTTTCTATTATATTTTTATCATTTTTCTCATATTCATTTTAGAGACCTTGTTAAGAATTCCAACTTCTGCGGCTATATTCATTCATTGTATTCTCTTTTGCTCTTTTTTTTTCCCTTTCATTTTTGCCCACCCCTGAGCATATGAAGTTCCTGGGCCAGAGATCAGATCCAAGCTACAACCTAAGCCACATCTGTGGCAATGCTGGATCCTTAACCCACTGTGCTCGGGCAGGGATTGAACTTTCGTGCCAGCATGCCCAAGGATGCTGCTGATCCTGTTGCTCTACAGAGGGAATTCCTGATTTTTCTTTTAATCATGGATTTTCTTTGCCCTTTCTATAACTTGTATTTTGATATGTTATGCACACATAATACATACATGCATACGTACCTACATAAAGAAATAAATGGATGGTGTTATATGTGGCTGCCAAGCTTTTAGATCATTGAGATACATTGTTTTCCAGCCACATCTACTATTTTTCATGTCTCTGGTGATTTCTTACAGCCTCATTTCTCTTCCAAAGTTTTAAAAGTCATATGGCAGATATCTGTCATAGGCTCCTGAAAGGTCTTGAGGCCCTTGAAATGGTTTTTCTTTCCTTCTTTTGCCCATATTCATTCTTCAGTGATGGAAATACTAGAATGCTAGGGGAGGTTACCTCAGCTTTTCTGCCCAAACTTCGGTTCAATTCAGCTGAAGGCAGAAATACCTGGATTTCACTCCAGACCTATGCTGTCTTCCATCTTTATTTGGGACTTTGTACTTGGAAAAAGGGCCACATGCCTCAGCAGAGAAGTCTCTGAACTCTTCTGTGTAACTGATCCACTTTGACTACCCTCTGACAATGCATTCATTAAAATTGGCTGGCAGATGCAAACTTCTTTCCAGGGTAGAGGTTTCTGTAGTCTAATTTATTGCTCCAGCAGGCATATGGTCATTAAAATTTGAAAAATGTATAGCTCTATAATGTTTTTATTCTTCTATTCATTCATCCATCCACTCATGCAACAGATACTTCTCCAGTGTCATTTGCCTCAGCATGACTCTGTTGATATAGCAATGTGCAAAGTAAAAATAGCCCTGGCCTCTTGAGGCATAATGTAAATTGGGGAATAGCAGCATTCAATTTAGTGCTTTCTTCATAACACCTTTCAAGGGATAGTGAAACAAGACAGAAATGAGTACCCTGGAACTCTGTATTTGGCAGTCTCTCCAAAAACTTGCTTTCAGAAAAAGGCAACAAATAAATATGCATAGATTTGTTTTGACCATGTAGTCATACTGTGAATAATTCAAATATCATATTTTTATGTATGAGTAAATATTCAATTCAAATTACGTTATATATTCTCAAGGATCTGTGTATTATAAATGTAATATTTTTATGCTGTGCTCTTGAAAATTGTCAGGATTTAATTCTAGGGAGGGTTTCTCCATGTATACCATTCACGAGCACTCAATTATGATCAATGGCTTATGGTAATTGAGGTGACTAGCCATGCTTCCTACTGCCATCGTTCCTCACCAAAAGGTTTCTTGACGAACTCTCTGTAACATGACCTTAATAGATTGTTTGTAGATAGCAGTATATAGCCTAATGTAATGCCTCCCGATGTTTTTGTTTCTTAATAAAAATAAGGTATAAGGCAAGTGCTGAATCGTAAACAATAATGAAAATAAAGAATGTGGGCCCAGTGCATGTGACATTGGCAAAATGGTAGAGCAGGCAGCTCCAAGCCCTAGTCCCCTGCAGGAACATTGAGAAGCAAGCAGAGATTCAGAACCCACTTGGCAAGAACTCTGCAAAATAACCAAATGCAGCTATTCATACAAGGGAACTGCATCATAAAAAGGCACTTGAAAATGGGTAGAAAGCTTTGTGGCGTTGTGCTTGCCCTGGCCCTACTCTTTCTCCAGTTTGCAGCCATCTTGCTTGAATCACTGGCAGCTTGTTTTCCCAGGATGGGCCCTTTGCTCTAGTTGCAGGGAAAGCAGAGCAAATCTCCTGTGCAAATTAGCATACGTGTATATTCTAACCTGTCAGAAGGCTACTGAAAAAAACTGACATAAGGTAGATAAAAAACAGGTTCCTACTGTTGTACCTGCACAGGAGATTACATTCAATATCTTGTAATAACCTATAAGGGAAAAGAATCTGAAAAAATATATGCACATAATATATACATATACGAATCACCTTACTACATATATGAATCACCTTACTATATATATGTACATACACATGTATATAGAAAAAAAATCTAATACCTGCCAATGTATTCTCCCAATGGGTGGATTAAATTTTCACTCCACTAAGTTTTAACTGTAGTTCTAGGCATTGATTCTGAAACACTTAACGACAGAATAGATGCTTTATAGGGTTTTAATCTCCCATTGACACAAACCTGACCTTATACAAAAATTTAACTCAAAATTTCCTTTATTTCAAGGTCTCAAAATATATTTACGTTTTAGCAGTTTTGGTCTATCACCTATGTACACAATAACCTTCTTCAAGTCTTCAAGATTGGAATTACTGTATGCGTTTGTTCACAGAACTAAAGAGATCTGGAGTGAGTCTTGAAATAAGCTCAGTCCTGTGAATTCCCTATTCTATGCTCTATTCATTAGACTATACCCGTAGCTATTGCTGAAGTAATGAAAACCCTGAACTTAAAAGTGTGAGTTTAATATTCCAATTCTAAAACAAAGCTGTGTACAACTCATGGGATAACTCTCCAAAATAAATGGCTTTGTATTATATTAAAAATGCGTCTGTATATACTTAATATATACTTAACAGATGTATATATGTATCTAAATGCATATATGCATATAAATGTATATACAAATGTAAATGCATGAATCACTTTGCTGTACACAACATTGTATACCAACTATACTTCAAAAAATAACCAACCAAAGAAAAACTGACTCATGTCACTCTTCCATTTCACCTACCTAGGAACTCAGGTTTTATATCTGTATACATAAAATCACAATATAAAAGTTCAAAATTAAGTGCGTAGGTTGTCTGCTTAAGGATAACCATCAAATCTGCTTCTTGCAGCTTTGTATGATTGCATTTTGGCATAGGGTTTTTCAGTGCAGCAAGCACTTTGATAGCTGTGAAATACATAAATTTTATTCATGCATTTAATCATTAATGAAACACTCATCAATTACCTACATTTTGCTATGCCTGTCTCTAGATGCTGGTCATAAAATGATTAATATGATAGTGTGTCTTTCCCCATGGTACTTATTGCTGCTACGCAAAGATCAACAAATAGGCCAACTGTTATCATGGAGGATCCTAAGTGCTATGAAAGATATAGGAGTGATAAATAATTGACAGTATAGCACAGGTGCTGACCATACAGAATGGCCGCCAGCTGTAGCCTAGAGCAAGGCCAGGTAGACCTGACATTTTTGCTGGATTTGAGGGCAGTGTGGCCTCTCCAAAAAGGTACAGGTTGTCACCAGGGTCACTTGCAGGCCTTGAAGCAACATCTGTTTACCAATGGGCATAGGATTTTCTCAGTAGTTTTCAATCAGTATGTCTTCTCCGGGCTGCACAGGCCAAATGTCCATCCTGCAAATAACTAATCCAGCTTCCCCTGGGATACAAAGGAAAGGCATCCTAGAATTTAGGGGCCAAAAGGTTTTACTGCGAGTATGACGGTGATGATAAGCCAGGAGCGAGAATTATTCACATGGAAAAAGAAGAGAAGGGTGCCCAGGTCCAGTGGGTAGTGGGGTAAAAATGCAAAGAAGCTTGAGCAAGCATGCAGTAGTCAAATGCAGCAAGCTTAAAGTGTAGTAGGTTTGAGAAACAGCGAGCAGAAGCTCTTCAGGGAGGCTTTATAAAGGTCTTGTCTATAATGTCAATTTTATCTTGCAGGGAATCAGACAGTATTCAAGGATCACATGAGGAACTGAAATATCATACTCACCTCTCAGAACCCTCACGCTGAAAGCCATTTAGAAGGTAGTTTGAAAGGAAGGAAGTAGAAATAATGGAAGCAAAAGCCCTATTGTGAAAACTTTAAGTGATATTTATTATATTATAATAGGTAATACACGTCAATTACATATCACAGTAACAACTTCAGCTTACACATGTTGTGTCAATTTTATTCAATACAAAATAAATATTTCATACAAAAACATTTCAGTGATAAAACCTGAGGGCCTAAATTAAGATTGGAAATGAGAAAGAGAACAGAGTTGAATAACTTTTCAAGTGTTAAAATACTATGTATGTAAATAAATTATTTTTTGGTCAAAAAACTTATGAGATCCCTAATGGAAGAGACAGAATGTATTGTTTAGCCGTATGCCATTTCTATGCTAGCATACCTCCCTCATGGATTCTATAAGGTCCCCTAATCAATAGCATAGGTTTAAGGATTGTCTTATAAGGATTGCTGTTTGAGCTTTGACAAAATGGTATACACAGGAAATCATAACACAGAGGAAGAATGGCTAGCTTTACCTCTCTGGTCTTGTACTTACCAGCTGAGTAAGCTAGTATTAGTTAACTAATCACTGTGATTCTCAGTTTCTCATTCGCAAAATGAATAAATAACTACATACTCTGTCTCATTGTAAAAATGAAATATGCTGTATAGAGATTTAGCATTTACACTGGTGGCACATAACTTGTATTTAATTTTTTTATTTTAATTAATTAATTTTTGCCTCTGCCCTTGGCATGGGGAACTTCCTGGGCCACAAGGGCTATATTTACCCCTGATCAATTTAAGGGAAAAGTATAATGCATGAAAACGTCTGATGGAAATTCTCACCTGTCACAGTCTTTCAGCTTTTCAATGACCCAGTTATTTTTACTTTAATGATTAGTAAAGCAAACTACCTAATATAATGCAGACAAAAGAGTTGAATCTAGGTCTCTCTGATTACAGACTCCACAGTGACAGAGCAGATCTATCATTAATCATATTTGTGCTGGAAAGACAAATGTCCTTAGTTTCTAGGAAATTATAATAGGTACACGGCTCATAAAATGTCTGGTTATCAGGACTTCTAGTATAGTTAGATAATAAAAATTAGAAATATATAGCATAACTTTTCAGTTAGTGCTCAAATATGAGATTCATTAATTATAGAAATAGAAGGGACATTATATAGACATCTATACTGTAGCTTAAATAGATATTAACACAATTAATTTAAATCATTATCTATACCTCTAAGCTTATATAGATAGTTATGCTTCTAAATTTGTGTTCCAATCTAAATTCCAACACATATAAATATCTGTGTCCCTAATTTATGCATATGCATTTCCCTAAGTGTGTGCATAAGTTTATATCTCAAACTTAAATAGATATGTGTACACTTATACAGATACCTGCATCTCTAACTTATACAGCCATCCTCAATCCTAAACTTACATAGGTAGCTACACCTTTAAATTTATATAGATTGCTATGAACCTAACTTAAACAGATCCTGATGCTCTTAAATATATAGGTATTAACATATCTAAGTTGCTCGCATCTCTCAAATCACATAGCTTTATAATCCTAAACTTAAAGAGATATTTAACTTGTATAGATAAATATACTCCCAAATTTTTATTGTTATTAGTAGTAGTAACAGTGCCAGCAGTAGTTGTAGTATTTAAATCTTACAACTCTAAAACTGGGGCCACCATTTAGTGGCAGGAACTAGATTCCCCTACTGTAACGGTCTTATACCAGAAGACGGATACCACCATTGATGGGTGGCTATGCTGTCATTTAAGGGGGAAAAAAATGAAGTCAAGAATTTTTTTCCTAAAGCTCATAATTTCTATCTGCATAACTCTAATCCCATTTGCCCATCTGGTTGGTCCAGATGGAATATGTTGCTCTTATACCACCATCTGCTTAGAAATTGACAGATATTACTTAGATTAATAATTAGATGAAGATATATAAGAGGCTTTGAAAAATCACCTTGTGGATATGATGGCTTTGTTTAGAATCAGGTTTGATTTGTGACTTAATTAAATACAGCACAGACTCTCCATTGAATTTGAATAATTACTTATCAGAGAAGGAAGACAGAGAAAAATGTTCCTGTGTTTCCTAGAAAAAAAGGAGGAAAATTCAGGAGGCTGTCCTGGCCACAGCGTTCTCTGTCCTCTCTTCCTCTCTTCCTCTGCACTACCCCTACCTTCCAAAAAAAAAAAACTGTTAGAAGAAGACTGAGTCACCTCTTTAATCTTAAAAGCCATGTGCTCCAGATCGGAGCATAACTATCCAAGTCACTGACAGAAAATCACTGGGAAGGGTGGATGAACTAATACGGCCCATTTGGGGAAAAAAAAAAAAGTATCAAACTAGTTAACCATCACGTAAAATCCTATCTGGTACTTAGCCAAAAATTATAGCGTTGGCCTTCCTTGGAACAGCTCAGGAAGGAGGCAGTGTTACTGGGGACCCAGGCACCTCCAACTATCTGCTGGACCATCAGAGGATGCTTGGTGTTTGTTTCTAGGCTGTTTGTCTTATGTGCTCAAGGTGGCTTCTGCCAGTGTCTACTTCACATGCTCTCTTAACACCTTTGCAGGAGGACAGGTCCTGTCATCATTTATTATCATGGAGTAAGATCCTTTTCCAGAAGCCTGAAGCAGATGCACCTTAGAGGTCACTGTCCAGAAGAGGTTGCCTGGTTACTATGAGGTTTATTATTAGGACTGAAAGGATTGGCTTGGGCCAATCTCGATTCACCTCCCATCTGGGTACAGTCACACTGAAAATGAAACAATACATCCTTACAGTAACAGCAAACTGAGCAAAGCATGTTCAGAAAACAGCATCTAAGATGATGCAACTTGTATATAGAAATGTGGATACCCGAACCTTAATTTTTCATCTTGCAAAGCTTTTTCATTTTGCTATAACACACAGTCTTCTAGAACATCTTCAGAGGGCTAAATTGTGGATGGCCTCTTCTAAGTTGTGAACTCTGTTTCAACAAAGTGAGCTCTGAGCAGCAGTACAACAAAATCAAAAAAGAGGCAAAAAATTATTTTTCATATATTGGGCTTAAAAAGTTGAGAGACTCTGAGAGAGCTTAGTGAATGGATGTCTTTGGTTTCTGGCCTGTTTAGGAGAGAATAGAGCATTTGTATGGCTAACCACAATGTTGTAGAGAATATTTATGTTCCTCCAAAACTTTTTCATTCCCATCTAATTCCCAGTGTGATGGTGTTAGGTCTGTGGTCAACAATTACACTTGCATAAGACAAAGCTACACTGACAAATTCTGCACCTTAGGTGACAATAAACTGTGAAATGTTGTCTTGAAGTTTTAGATTTCTGTCTTCTTTCCAGGGACCAATATATATATTAAAGGAAAACCTATATTTTGAAAAGAAGAAAGAAAAGCCTCTACAAGTTTCTATGGCAAAATAAATTGTCATCTTCAAAAATTAAATTAATATAGACTACTAGGAGATATGACAAATGCTCTATTACTGTCACTTGATTTTTCAGATGGCCTTGTATGAGAGAAGACAATTTGGCATTTTGAAAACATATAAAATCAGAGCTAAATAATTTCTATCTTAAATTGTTTGGATTCTTTTTTTTTTCTTATTAAGGCATGTTGAAGAGAGACCTTTTTATTCATTGGCTGTAGCTCTGGAGGATCATATAAATAACACAGTATTTCATACCCAAAATACATTATTTGGACAGCTACACACACTTTCAATTTCTTCTCATTTAAATACCCTTTCTTTTATTCTTATCGCATCAAGGAGAGACTGTCAACTGGGCACTAACGATTTTAACAAGCCTGTTCAACACCTGGTAATTTTTACAGGAAGAAAGTAAACCAGGAAAAAGGCAGCATGAAACACAGATGAGGAAGGGAGGGTGAAAGTTGATGTTGGAGTAACTCCAAGAAGTGAGTTGTTAAATATTTGAAATTACGTTAGTTAGTGTATCTGATCTACAGAAGACTCTATGAATGAACACATGACCTACACAAATTATGGAATTGTGGACCCAGAAGAGATCTGAGAACTCATGCTTTAGATTTTCCTGCATTTTATAGATGAATAAATTAACGTACATTTTATAGAGGCACAGAGTGCTTGGGTAACTTAGATGATTCAGGTGTTTTCTGACAGAAGCATGACTAGAAACTTGAAGACATAATTCAGCATTCTTTCCACAATACTACCCTGAATCTACATCAGAAAAATTGATGAACCACTAAGTAGATTTTATACCTTCTCTCATTATGACATTCTGCAACACCTGCAGAAATGATGAACTTGTTCACATAGCCTTTGCTTAGTCCTGTTGGATATAACAAGTCCACTCACGTGAAACAGCATCAGTAATAGAAAGATAAAGTTTCTCACTCACCTTTTTTCTAAGCTAAGTCATCCCAATAAATCATTGCCACAGACAGTATCTGCATCTCTTCATTTTTTAAATCCTATGCAAATGTGGATGTCCTATTATTTTAAAAGATCCAAAAACAGCCTCCCCCTTTATACAACACAACTGGTAACCAATAGGGCAGACTCTATTTGCCCATGATGGATTCATAGCAGTACACTTTCTGTTTATGCTCATATCTATCTGTGTTTCATACCCTGTGTTGAGAAACACACATATGTTGTGTCCATAGTGATGTTAAGGGCTCTAAGAGGTCCCACCCACCTGTGATTATCCTCTCCTGGGCCAAGAAAACATTACTCTTACTCTTCCTCTTATAAGTGGGTGTGGCCATGTGGCTACTTCCAGTCTACAAGGTTAAGTAGACATGTGCTCTATCCTCTATCATGTCAAGATGAAAGTATTCTCTAGACTATATGGCATCTGTCTACACTACTTTCCCTTGTCATGTCAAATCGGAAGGTCATGGGCTCCAGATGGTGAAGCTCCAGGGTGAGGGGGCTACTTTCTCCCTGGATCTTGGAGAAGAGAGATATCAAGATTTACCCATGCCCGGCTTCACCTGAATGGAAAGGAAATTGCTGAGATTGGGAGGTTCTGTTTCTGCCGCACTATTAGCTTTTCTTGACCAACAGGTTTTGGTCTGAATTCTCTCTTTCCAGAATGTTTTGAATATTTAAATTTCAGAGAGTGAAGTTTGATCATTCTTTTTTCTAGTCTTTCATTTTACGATCTCTCTTTGATTCCAGGAATGTTGTTAAGCCATAGGAACCTTAAGAACAACAGAGCCCAAGTATGCCTGTAGCACTTCACAATCTTGCACAGAAAATGAAAAAAAAAATATAATGTAGAAAGAGGTGCCAAAACTGAGGTATGCACTCAGCAATCTGGATGAAACAGGAAGAAAGGATTTAACACTGCCTAGAAAGTTGCCACGGTTTAATGAAAGAGTTGGCATGAGAGTCATAAAAAGGGATGGACACAGATTCACTTACTGGGCGAAAGTTACCAGAAGTACAAAACACAGAAAGGAAAGAGTATGTGCAGTGGTGACACAGAGTGAGAAAGCAAGGTGCTTTAGTAGAATCTTCTGGCCTGGCTAAAATGAAGGACCATCGTTCTAGATGAAGATAGAGCAACGGGCAGCGGCTGAATGAAGGAGGGTTCTGCCCCAAACTGGGGTTTTTAGATTCATTTTGTAAATTTGTATGGTAAGTAGGATTTACCTTGATTGTCATCAGTCAGGTTTGTAGTTGGTACCTGAATCTCTGTGCTAGAATGGAATCTGTGTTTATACTGAATTTGTAAGGTCCACTACAGGAGAGGAGAGCCATAACATCTATCAACAGATCTGTATAATGAATTAGCATCAACTAAGCACACATAGAAGTACTTCATTTACTGAGGACGACACAGATGCTCAGGGTGTTTTATTTATGTTTCATTAAAACAAACAAACAAAAATAAGCAAAACCAAATGCACACATATACATGAGTTTTATAACTGCCAGATTTTTAAGAGAATGAGACAGAATTGACAATATATCTTTTAAATGACGATAAACAAAAAAATACAATTCCTAAGAGATCTGTAGGATTTCCTTCTCTTTTTTTTGGCATTGCCAAGAGAAAATATATCCCCCCCCACACACACATGAAAGTTCAAATAAAAATATGGAAAAATACATGGTCTCCATCATTCAGCCATTAACAAATGGGGGTCCCCACTCTAGACCACTGGAACACTTTCCGTGTGGGAATACAGATAAAAGATAGAAAATTAGTCTGGAAATCAATGTATTGGGAATGCAATGCTTGTGTGCATGAAATTCTATTCTTGGCTATTGTATATTTGTTTGTTGGAAGTGATACCATTTTATGGGTCATTCCTAGTTGAAAAAACTTAATGACTACAATGGAAGCAAGAAAATGAATCTCCATAGATTTAAGCTGTGGTCCTGTGGTCCATGCAATATATACACTCTATAGATTCAGACACTGAGTATTTTCAGGGTCCCTCAGCTGATGGAGACAATAATATAACCCATGTGTGACCTTGACCACTAGTGAAATATTATTCACCCCTGCTGAATGTGTGGAACAAATCTTTATCAAACCTATCGTTTTGAGATTTATCTCCACCATAAAGAATGAATTCCTGAAAAGCAGAATAAATATTCTAGGGAAATCATGTCTTTTTCAAAAGTGGTTAAGCACTCAGAAGCTGAGATACCATATCCTTATCACGCATTTCCTTTTAAGGACACAGCTTATAAATATTGTTATAAAAAAATCTGGATTGCCTGAGCAGACCACTATTTATTTGATTAAGTCACATTGTCACACTATAGATAGACTTCTCTGATTCTCATATTTTGTAAATTATCTGGAAACTGGTTATTCTCATTGCATTCTGATAAATGTGTTACCGGGTTCCCAGGTTTACATTGTCTTCCTGAAGACTAGTAGTTTCCAACTCTCTGCATAGATCTGAAGATCTGAGAGTCGTGTGCACAGAAACCAAGAAGAATTCACAGTGATCCAGAAAAGAAGCAGAATGCCTCAGGATCTATCCTGGAAACTGGGAAGCTCAGAGACTGTTAATTTTATGCATAAAACTGCCATTACAAAAATGGCTCTCACCATAGCATTACAAGAATTTAAGTAAAAAAGAAATCCAATGTTCAGATATTTCAAAGAAAATTAAATTTAATTGGTGACAATTTCCAAACAATCAATAGTTTACTGTCATAATTTACTGTTCAATTTTATATGGATCTAAGAAGACCACAGTCAATTGAGTTATGTTATTACATTAAGAAGTAATGAAAGCAATTATTATCTCTTTTAATACAGAACTATAAAGCCACATAGATTAAAACATGCTTAATAGTTCATATTTTAAGACTGTCAGAGGAAGCAAAAGAGCAAAGGGACCAGACAGAGGTGTCATGGTGAATACAAGCTCACCATGGCTGGCTTTTGTGTATTCCCCACAGAACTTTTCATTTCAAGAGGATAGAAAGGAGTTACCAGTCAAAGGCTACATTCCTTTTTGTGTATGACATTTCCCTTAAGAGAATTATTCTGGATTACTTTAAAAGGTTATCCATTAACTAATATGAGGGAGATAGTCTATAATGTGTGTGTCCATTTAACAAACAAACAAAACCTACAAGCTTCTTAACATGGATTTACTGCTGCTAGTATCTCTTATAGTCTACAATACGACACAAATTTACTTTCCTAATGCAACTTGAGTAAATATATGTCTGGTGGGAAATATTTTATCTGATGGGCATCTCAATGAAAAAGTTTTATTTCTAAGGTGGGAGGAACTTAAAGTGGTCAAAGAAATATGGCCATAATAAAATATATATTCTAGGAAAACAGTGAAGCTACAATAGCAGCCTAGAGAAAACCCAGAATAGAACAAACT
Source organism: Phacochoerus africanus (assembly GCF_016906955.1). Classification (NCBI taxonomy): domain Eukaryota; kingdom Metazoa; phylum Chordata; class Mammalia; order Artiodactyla; family Suidae; genus Phacochoerus; species Phacochoerus africanus. The sequence continues at coordinate 90,960,711 of NC_062546.1, forward strand.
ATGCTTATAAATAAAAAATACAATGAGAGTATTAATAGATTTGTTTCTTTCAAAATTGTAAATGCCAAGAGAGGTTTTCTGACACTTCTATATTTTTTGTTTGAGGATAGAATTATTAACAGTAATGGGGTGAAACACAGAGGCAAGGGAAACCTACCATAAGGGATCTCTGAACTGTATCAAGACATATAAACTTCACACTAAAAATTCAAGGAATGTGCACTGTGAGATGAAAAATGACAAATTTAACCTCGAGGTTTGATTGGCTTCAAAGTGATATGGTGAGAGAAGAAGGAATCTCTGTAACAGAGAGGAGATACAAAGTCCCAGGCAGTCTAGCACCTAATCCTTAATTCAGATGCCCCGGAAATTGACTCTTCAGATCCACAGCACTCACTGGAGTGCGATTAATGTGAGGTCTGGCCCTACCCTACACAGTAGTTTCAGGTCTAGGTTATCCCAAGCCAACTTTCTCATTCAGAGGAATATTTGAGGCTGCAAAACTACACTCTCAGACTGAAAAGGGAATTATAGAAGCACTCAGGGGATAAAGCCAAGCAATGGAGAAAAATAACAGGTATCCTTCCCAATGACTATACACCTGAAACTGGCAGAACACTATAAATTAACTATATTACAATAAAAATTTAATTTAACTTAATTTTAAAAAAGAAATGTCCGGAGCCTCGTGTCTCCACACTTTTGTTTCTTAAGGACTGCACAAGAAGACTGTGGTCTCAGATTTGATGCAGAGGAAGATTCCTGAAGCTCAGCAGCAGATTCTTCCTCAAGGGAGAGCCGGATGAAGGACTTTTTTTTTTTTTTTTTGTCTTTTTGCCATTTCTAGGGCCGCTCCCATGGCGTATGGAGGTTCCCAGGCTAGGGGTCGAATCCGAGCTGTAGCCGCCAGCCTACGCCAGAGCCACAGCAAGGCAGGATCCAAACCGCGTCTGCAACCTACACCACGGCTCAGGGCAACGCTGGATCCTTAACCCACTGAGCAAGGCCAGGGATCAAACCCGCAACCTCATGGTTCCTAGTTGGATTCGTTAACCACCGAGCCATGGCGAGAACTCCTGAAGGACCATTTTGACTTGTGCAGTTTGCACATGCTGTGTGTATCCACATCTCTGACAGAGTCTGGAAAGCACACTCTCCAGCATCTCTGTATACCTTTTTTTATGAGAAAGATTTGATAAGAAAGGCTGTGGGATGAAAGGTATTTGCCAGCACTGCCGTTGGTCACTGGATCGCAGCTGGTACTCCTTTACTCCCCTCCCTGCCCTGTATTCTAAATTCCCCTTGCTCTCATATATGCCTGTTGGTGGTAGAGGTTTCTCTAAGGGTGTGACCCTTATCTTCCTCTTGTGGTGTCTGAGTCCCTAGTAACCTTTTCCTTCTCACTAGGTCATTTCACCACTGGGCAACAGAATGTCAGGAAGCATTCAGTAGATGTCCTGAATGCCCACATACTCCTTCATGACCCATCATGTAATATAAAGTCCTACATCCTCTGGCTAATCAGAGCCAAAAAAGCTGTCTTGATAGTGACACCTCTTCTTGCCTGCTGGTCTCTGGATGCAGGGGACTCAAAGGCACATTTAGTTGCTCTCTGTGATCCTGAGACTTTAGTTGTGCCCCTTGCTGTGAGTACACTGTCTTTGGTGACCAGGACCTCTAACTCTGCAAAGCCTGAAATTGTCAAGATGGGAAGCAAAAGTTCCCCAGTGGCTTGATGACAGCAATGGTGAGTAGTGCTCTCAGTCACTGGATTCCTAGACTTGTATATTCCCCCCACTGGGACACAGTGTCATGTAGGAAACTGATTTCATGAGAATGGTGCATCCTGCAAGGTTTCCCCATCCTCACAGAATATTGCCTTTGAGATGTCCCCTCAGCTGTGGTTTTCAGAGACCATTCCACGTTCTATAAGGCTGCTTTTGAACAATGCATTGTGCAGTACAGTCTGTGTAACCTATGGCAAAGGGCTTGATCCTGCAACTTCTTCACTGTAAATGGGTCCCCTAGTCAGCAGCTCTGTTGTGTGGAATTTAATGCTCGTGGACCAGGAACTTTGTCAGTACCAAGAGTGAGGATGATTGAAGTTCAGTAGGTAAGAAAAGAAACTCAAAAATAGATGTTTCTAACCTGAGGAAAACAAATTTCAGACTGAAGAGGCTAACTGAAATAAACTTACCACTGAGTGGTCTTCCTGAAGAGTGGTAACATACCTGGAGCTCAGAACTGGACTCTGTATGGGCATGTTGGCCATTCAGAGGTGGGGTGGCAGCAGCTTGAAGAGCATTGGTCATTTGTAGTCTACACTTAAGAGACTATACATCTTTGCCAACTTGGCCATGTGCCATGCATGCCTAGCAGATGACCAACTCTTGTAATATCAACCAGCCAAGTCTTTTTTGCTTAGAGAGACTTGTTAGATGTTTATGTTTCATACTTTTCTCAAAAACCAGTTATTATTTTCGTTTTATTGATTTTCTCTATTTTTTTCATTCTATTGATTTATGCTTTTCTAAAATTCCCTTTGTTCTGCTTGCTATAGGTTAAATTTTCTTATCTTAATTTTTAAGGTAAAATCTTGGGATCTTGATTTTAGATCTTCCTTATTTTTTACACTTGAATGTAGTGCTACAAATCTCCCCATAAGACTGATTTAGATACATACCAAAATTTTTAAATTTTAATTTATATAGAATACGCTTTAAATTTCCTGAGGCTACTCTTTGATCAACAGATTATTTAGGAAAGTGTCTAATTTCCAAATATTTGGGGATTTTCCAGCTATTTTTCTGTTATTGATTTCTAGTTCATTTCCAATGTAGTCTGAAAATATCTTTTGCATCATTCCTATTTTTAGCATTTGTTAAAGTGTGTTTTATGTGGTAGAATGTGGTCTATCTTGATGAATATCCCATGTGAGCTTGAGAAAGATGTATATCCTGGTGGTTTTCGATGGAATATTCTATATATATCATTTGATCCAGTTGATTGATCATGTTGTTTGGGTCATCTATATCCTTTTACAGATTTTCTTTGTTTGGTCTGTCAGTTACTGACTGAGATGTGCTAAAGTTTCCAACTACAATAGTAGATTTATTTGTTTCTCCTTTCAGGTCTATCTGATTTTGTCTCAGATTTTTGATACTCTATGGTGAATTGCATATACTTTTAGGGATTTATATCTTCTTGGAAACCTAAATTACTTATGTTTATTATGTAATCCATCCCTTTATACCTTATAACTTTCCTTTAATGCTTCATATGAAATTTCTATAACTATATAAGCATTATTTTGATGAATATCAATGTGATATGTCTTTTTCATTATTTTTACCTTATCTGAGACTTTATATTAAAGTGGTCAATTTATTACAGAAAACATATCTGCTCTTGTTTTTCATACACTTTTTTTTTTTTGCTTTTTAGGTCTGCATTTGTGACATATGGAGGTTCCCAGGCTAGGGGTCTATCAGAGCTACCTACAGCTGCCGGCCTATGCAACACCAGATCCGAGACACATCTGTGACCTACACACAGCTCATGGCAATGCCAGATTCTTAACTCACTGAGCAAGGCCAGGGATGGAAGCCACAACCTCATGGTTCCTAGTCAGATTCATTTCCACTGTGCCATGATGGGAACTTATAGACAATGGTCTTTTAAAGTGGTTATTTACATAGTTGGCTTAATACTATCTTCAAAACTATTTTCATTCAATTTGTTTCATTTAATCCTTCTGAAGTTGTTGGTAATTGTGCTCAAGAATTAATTTTCAGAGTATGTTCATTTCTCTTGAAGTTAGGACACTGCTTCTTTTTTTAATTTTCTGCATCATATGCCATCATAACTAATGCATTGCAGATCTGTCTCTGGGAGCTTCATAATGGTATGGTGACTGAATTACTCAGTATCAGTGATGGCTAACTGAATACCTTTCAATGAGCAGTTCTTACTAAGTATTTGTTAAATTAGAGATTAATATATCAACAAATGCTGGGGGGGATCGTGTGAGGAAAGTAGCAATAGTATAAAGGGAAAAAAGAGAATCAATATTAATAATGATAACTTTTCAAAAATAAGACACCATAACATGGCCTACGTGAATTACCATTTAATCATCACAAAATCTTCATGAGGAATGTATGTTTTTCAAATGTTAACAAAACTGTTCAAAAGTTAACTGGTTATAACTTTCAATGTCAGGATCCACACTAAGGTTTTTTGACCTCCAAAGGTCAAATTGTATTTCCAACATAAATGTGCTCCCCAAAAGCTAAAATGTCACTCATGAAGCTGTGATTAACCAAACATCTATCATTTAAGCCCGTTATTAACTAATAAGTTTAAGGCCACACATTTTGTAAAAAAGTCACAGGGCAAAAGTGCTTCATTTACTAATTCAGGTAATTGCTGTCAAGACAGTTCTTACCTCCAAGTTATTAGTAGTTTTCTTGAGGTTGTCCTTTCTTTCATTTGTCACTAGAAGCCTGCTTCACCTTTAGAAGTGTCATAATGTCCCAAATATATTACTGTACATGAAATTCACACTTCTGATACTATTTGAAAAACATATATGTATAAATATCATGTCAGGCAGAAAATATTTGCTCAGATGGCTGAGTGAGTAAAAATTTATTTCTGAAGGGGAAGAACAGCAGGAGGAAGACATACAACAGCAATAAAAGGTGACTCCCATGAAAGGCTCCATTCACATCAGCATAAATGTGGCCAGAAACAGAATAAATTTTGTATAGAAATAAGTAGAAGGAGAAATTTGCTAATATATATCTGAGAATAATATCTTATAGCAATGTGCTGACATCTTCCTGTGGGAAAACATCTGGATGTGTAGCAGTGAGAAACAGAAGACAGATGTAGCCCCACTGGGCAATTTTAACCTTGGGATGATGTCCATGATAACAGGGGGAAAAGAATTGTGCTCAATGCAAAAGTCTTGGAGCAAAATATTGCCCACATTTATTTGTTGTTGCTTTGGTGGGGTACTATTGCATTTCTTGGATGTTAACTATTCTCATCTGCAATATGGGGGAAATCATTCTTTCAAGATGGCTGTGAGGATTAAATGAGACAACATGTGCAAAACTAGGTGCATAGAGGATGCTCAACCACACTTGGGTTTTTCTCCTCAATATTGGGGAAAGACCATTAGAGCAAAAACCTTATGGTATTAACGCTAGGAGAACATATAATCTTACTCTTTCACTCAACTGCACTATCTCTTTGAGTTAGCATTTTTTGTGCTGTAGTATTGTGGAGGCTGCCTATAATATGGCCCCAGGGACTCCCAACTCTTTGTTTTCATGCCATTGTTCAATTTCTTCCCATTAAGCATGGTCTGTATCTAGTGACAGTCATCTAATGGGTGCAACATGGCAAAAATAATGCGAGGTCACTTTCAGTTTTTGGTTGTACACGACTGTCACTTCCATATTGCTTGTCCTCTCTTCTTCTCTAGCCAGTTTGCTGAAAGGAAGCCAGCTACAATATGCGCCAGACTATGATGAGTCACACATGGGGTTGGATTGAGGGAGGCTTTCAGGGCAACAGCCACTAAGGATGGAAGCTTTCACCCCATAGTCTACAAAGATTGAATACTTTGAAGAACAAGTAAGCAACTAGAGAGGGGATTCTCCTTGGAATTAAATTGAGGATAACTGAAGCCACATCCAACACCTTGCTCATAGCCTTGTGAGTAAACCTGAGCCAGATCCATTCAGCTGAGTGGTGCCCAGACTCCTGACCCTCAGACTCTTTGAGAAAATACAGGAAAATTTGTTTAAGCCAGTAATTCTGGAGTAAATTGTTCCACAGCAACGGAAAATTAATGCAGCTCTTCCTAGTATCATGGGGATGCAAGGAAAAAATGAAAATGCTAATAAATGAACAAATGTGTTTGAATGTCTGTTATGACCCTAAAATACTGCTAGAGCACACTTCTAGGTACATGTGTTCCTAATCCTCAGGTTCCGGAAATATACCTGGCTATGAGATTAATGCAGCATCAGTACTCCTGAGAGAAGCAAGGTTTAGGGTAATGATAATAATCAAATGCTGTAAACATTTTATTTTGAGTTCTGATAACTGAGTTTCAATCATTCTTATACACTCAGTTTCTTTTTGTGTCTGAAGCCTTCCAAATCATTTTTATTTTGCTATTTCTTTGAGTTTTCTATTTTTTATTTTTAAATCAATTTATTGAGTAATAATTAACCAGTAAATATTTGTACATATTTAACATATATGACTCAATGAGTTTGGAAAAGGTACACATCCATTAAACAATTACCATCATCCAGGTCATAAACAGATTCATCGTCTTCCAAAGTTTTCTCCCACTCCCTTATTGTGTGTGTATGTGTGCGTGTGTGTGTGCATCTGTGTGTGTAGAACACCTAACATAAGATCTACTCTCTTAGCAAATTTTAAATATACAGTAGAGTGTCATTAGATATGTTCCATGAATCTCCAGAACTTACTTCTTCATTATTACTGTGAAACATATTAATAAAAGGTTAAGTTTATTTTGCATATTATGTCAAGTCAAAGAATCAAAACAGCTTTTGAGAAGATTCTCACTCAACCCACACAGGCAAATTATGTGGCTTGTGTGTATGTGTGAATGTGAATATCTATGTGAGTGTGTGTGTATTTAATTCTGGTGGCAGATATTATACCTCTAAATAACCAGGCTGTGTCTATATTTCTTGAGAATTAGCATTTGAAAATTACTATTGACTATTACATTTAAAAGATAAATATTGTAAGATTATTATGTTACTATTTTATAATATTATTATATAATGTACTAATACCAGTATTATTATTTTTAGTTGGTTCATTTATAACCCTTGTCACTTTAAATTTTTTACCTTAATTCACTATTATCCTGAAAAAGGACTAAAGATGTTTCTTATTAAACATAGATCAGGAAATGGAAATTCACAAACAAGAAAAAGATGCCCCAGCAGATACGTCTTTCATTTTATACATAAAATTGTTGTGCTAAAAAAGTAGTTTCAATCATTCACTTGTTTATTTCCTTGATTTTCCTTCTGGTTTTTCCACAAATATGTCTACCTCTAAATAACAGAACTAAGGAGTTCTCATGGTGGCTCAGCAGAAACAAATCTGACTAGTATCCATGAGGATGCAGGTTCTATCCCTGGCCTCACTCAGTGGGTTAAGGATCCAGCATTGCCATTAGCTGTGGGGTAGGTCTCAGATGCAGCTCGTATCTGGCATTGCTGTGGCTGTGGTGTAAGCCAGCAGCTTAAGCTGCAATTTGACCCCTAGCCTCAGAACCTCCATATGCTGTGTGTGCAGCTCTAAAAAGACAAAAACATAAAATAAAATAAAGCAAGTAAATAACAGAACTTAGTTATTACATGTTTGTTAACTTCGAGTAAATAGTGCATGCGTTTGTGTGTGTGTGTCTTGCTTCATTATTTTATTGCTAAGATCCATTCATATTGTTGCAAGTAGGTTTAGTTCATTATTTTTGCGTGCTATATAATTTCCATCATATGTATTCACCCCAATTTATGCATTTTGTTCTAAAAGGACTTGTGGATGAGTCATTTCAAGTTCTAGACACTACACTCCCATGAACATTTTTGTGTGTATGTCTGGCTGTGCAGGATCCTATATTTCTTTAAAATATTGTATAGGAATTTACTTGTTGGGTTATAAAGCACATGTATATTCAATAATACTATATAATGCCAAACTTGATCCATAATGATTGAATCAATTTACAATACTACAGGAAGTGCATGGGAATTTTCATTGTCATAATCTTCCTCAAACTCTTGATTTTGCTAGGATTTTTTTTCATATTCTTACTTTAAGAATATTTTGATAACCTTTATATAACATTACATTCTTTTAATTTTCATTTTCATTTCTAGTTATTAATGTGGCTGAACAACTTTTTGTATGACTATTATGTATAACAGGGGAGTCATAAAGGGAAGTTTTCCTGTAGCAAATATCCACTAAGGCCATTTTAAGTCTTTTTTCCATGTAGATTTCTCTCTATACATATTTTTTCATGCATTATATTCAAACTTACAGATTTTTAAAAAATCAAATTCTTACATTTAGGGTCTAATTTACTAATCATTTCTTTAGATTAAGGGGTTAACCTTGCCTAAGAGATTCTTCTTCAGATTAAGATCATGTGGATTTTCCCCTTCATCATTTTCTAAAAAGCTTTAAGTTTGCCCTTTTTATAGTTAAATCAATACTCCACCTGAGGCTAGTTTTTGAGCATTATAAGAAGGGATTGAAATATAGACACTTAATTTCTATGTTACCATTTATTAGGGAACATTTCTTTTAAAGAATCACCCCATCCACTTCTCTAAACTGCTACTTCTTCACATACCCACTGTTTATGTGCATGTATATATCCAGGACTCTTCAATCTGTTCCATTAGCCAATTTATTTATTCTCATGCCAATATTCTCTCTTAGTTTCTATGGATTTGTTATGAATATTAATATTGGGCAAAACAATTTTTCATTTTGTTATTTTTCCAAGAATGTTATGTCTGTTTTGATTATCTGCATTTCCATGTAAATTGTAGAATCTGTTCTACCAATATGCATACCCACATAAATAAAACTCCTTATTACTTTCATTGGAATTTCACTGTCAATATATCATGTAGGCTCAATAAGTCATGTAGAGATAAATCATTCTTCCAGTCAATAATGATTTATGCAATCTACCAACAATGTATATCTCTCATTTACTTAGGTGATGCTTAATATTTGATATTCACTATCTCACATTCCTTTCAGTAGCATTGCTATTTCAATAAGACCTATTACTGAATGCTTGAACACTTTATTTAAGGGCTGGCATACAGCAGTGAAATTAATTTTACATTTTGATTTTTATTAATCAAATCTGCTAAACAGTGATTAATTTTAAGAATGTAACCACTATTTCTTTGGACTACTATATACTCCAAATTACTTTAAAATAATGATGATATTTTCCTTTCCAACAGTTACCTTTCTCCTTTGTTTTCACTTTCATATATATATATATATATATATATATATATATATATATGTGCAAGTGTGAAATATATATGTTCTTCTTTGGAGATTCCAATTGCTATATGTTCATTGTCTATCTGGAGAGAGAGAAATATATATATTCTCTATTTTTACCTTGTTATTTTTATTTATTTTCTACATTTCTAGTCTCTGAATCCCTTAGTATGTTTCTGAGTGCATGCTCCTTTATAAATATACGTTTTTTCTCCTTCTCTGTGATAATTTTTCCTTATACTACTTTCCTATGTTCTTTTTCCTCACAGTCCTATTCTGCTTTTTGTCTTGTCTTCTCTCTGCTGCTTCACTCATTCTTTGTGGTTCTTCAGCAAGATCCTGCCTTCATTGGGTGTTGTTTTAGCTTTGTAGGGTTGTTTTGTTGTTGTTGTTGTTGTTTTTTGGTGAAGATTCATCTTTTGGTTAATTTTTGTTATACTTGTACCTTTTTCATATACTATCTTTGTAGGTATACTTTGCAAAATTCTTCCAAAGGACTTCTCTTTCAATCAGTTGGATTTTCTATCATTAGGTATCTGCAGCCAGTTTCAGAATTGTGGAAAGTCTGGCACCCACACAGCTTTCACACCCCTAAAGGTCTCCTTCTAAGAAATAAACTGCCTCTTGCCAACATAGTTTCCCTATAAGATGGCTCAAGTGGCTTCACATCATCTCACACTGTGTCCTGAAGTGTTTCTGCCGCAAGTCCTGTATCCCTAGTGCAGTCACTGCAAATAATAAACAGCCAATACACTTCAAGTAAATCCCCCACCTTCCTAGAATGTGTTTTTGCTGAGACTTTCTGATAACTATCACTTACTTCTAGGTCTAAACACTCTCAACTTCACCCTTGTCCTCTTCCCTTCCCCATGCTGACCATTGCAGTTTCTTCTTGATTTCTACGTAGCTAATTCCTACTCTAGTTTCAGTTATTTCAGACATGAGCTGTGTTGTATTTCAATGGAGCCCTATCTTTAGGATTTTAATGATGCATTTTAAAATCTACAATCACTGGATTTCCTTAGCTTTTCCTGTTGTGTTTCCCCTGTAGCTTCTGCCAATTATAGCTTTTATAGTGTTTTTAACTGCAGTTTTCTATTGAAAATAGGTTAGTGTTCTTCCCTCTATTGATCTATTATACTATTTCCGTCCAGTTCTGAACGCAGATCTTTTGCCCCTTTCCTCTTTGCCCATTTCTGTTCCCCTCTAACTATGAATAACCTAATTACAGGAATGACAGCACTAGGCAATTTAACCCAACTCCTGACTTATACTCTCCTGAATGCACATCAAACCTTGCATAACCTGTGGACTCTTTTCCTAGTTTAAAAGAGGTAATAATGAAGAATTGAGCAGTTAAAGAACGACTATCTCTCCCCACAACGGTCCTCTAAGCAATCCTGCAAGCAGATCACATGGGCGAGAGAACATCTGAGTAGTCAACTAGTCTGCACACCATGGAGAAGATACAGACCCCAGCCTCCTGTCTCAATGACTCACTGAGATTCTTCCTCTTTGTTCTTTAAAAGCAGTCATGGCTAAGCAGAATCTTGGGAGCTGGTCTTGGGTTATGAGTCCACCTCTCCCCCAGACAGCAGTAGAAAGGAAAGATGCCTTTCTACTGCTACTTGCTTCTTGATTACTAGCTTTGGATCAGTGAGAAGCTAAACCCAAGTTTGGTAATATTTCCAGAAAGAGAAAGGAGAACAGAAAGACTATGTTTCTGCCATGTTTATACCACTGGCTGTGATTTTAATAACAAAGAAATAAGACCCATAATTTTTTATTTTTATTTCTAATTCTCGTAAGTTATTTCTGTAACACAATGTTCTTCAAGTAGTTTATGAAATTATATTGAAAGTTCCCACAAATGGTTTTACTCTGTTTCACCAAATCTTTTCAATGTTAGCTGTATTCAGAGTAATTTCATGTCTTATTTCAGCTGCCTCCTTATCTTCTGCTTTTTCTCTTTATTCCTTTTTAATTTTATGGATACATTTCTACTCATATTTCTTACTTTCTTTATCATACCCATGATATATTTCACATTACTCCCTTCCTGCAAATTCAATATATTTTTGCAAAGGATGAATGGATGAGATGAAGCTTGAGTCACTGCAGGCTTCTATAAATATTAGAACATTTATATTTGGCCAATTTGTTCCTCTTTGGTAGGATGCCCTATGAATCAGTGTTGCCAATCATTAAGGACAATACACATGTGCAGTTATTTGTTCATTCTGTTCTTGTTTATTTAATTAATGACAGAATTCAGAAGGAGGTGTTGGCATATCCAAATGTATTTAATAAGCAAAGTAAAGGGAAAGATTCAGGCTGTGATTTTATTTATTGTTTTAACAACCTTGTTCTGCTAGATCGGCAGCTCATTGAGACAACTTTACCTCTTACAGAATATTCTTAGAAGAGGACATCTGGGATGAATGTCCTTTCTTTAAACAACACAGAAAAGCAAGTTCACTAACAAGAATTTAATCACAAATCCAGAGTTCTAAGACACCCCTGGCCTGTTTTTGTTGGTTTGCTCTTCATTTCCTGAGTCTGTTCAACTGAGTCCTTGAGAGACATCATCTGTACATTTGCAAACGTCTCCTTATAGTTATGCCCCCTCCTCATGTGTCCCAAATTTTCCAGGAGTGCTCCAAGTCCTGGCTGAGTCAACTCCCATAAGACTGCATAGGAATGGAATGCCCCTCTCTTTATTATATTATGATTTGGAATGTCCCTCTCTTTATTATATTATGATTTCTGTTCACTTACTTTTTGCCTTCATATCCAGATGCAGTTCAAACTTTATCAAATTCATAGAAATTTTACTAGCTTGAAAACTTCCATCTATTCTCACTTTCATTAATACTTGTTACCTCCCTCTTTCTAAACAATGCAACACTGCCTGATTTCCTTCTAGTGGGAACACCTAATGCATTATATTCTGAGCCATGCTGTTGTTGTTTGCTTAAATTGTCAGTACAGATCAGGAAACACTTTTTAGTACTTTGTAGATGTTGACAACTGAGTTAAAACCCCCAAAGCACCAAAGCCTAATTTCCTAAAAGAATTCCCATTTTGTGAGTGGAAACAGCTACTGTGAATTATCATCATCCCATTTGGTTACAAGATATCCATCTAAAACTGCCTTAGATGAAAATGGGAAGTTAATTAGTTACTAAATTGAAAGTCCAAGGAATCTTTCCAGGATCTCACTTGATAACATCAGGAATATCTTTTTTTCAAAATGAACATTATGGTAAATTTGGTAATCAGTGTTTATACTTAGATTCCCAGATGATTCTGGCAGAAAGAGACCAAACTTCTTACAACCCTTCAGACCAACATTTGGTATTTGTTGGATTAGAAAATGACCTCTAACCGCCCTTCTACCATCTCTTACCCTCATGAGTCTATCTAGATTGATCATTTTTTATTGCAACTAGAGTGAAAAGGATGTGATGTTAATAATGCTCTCACATTTCTATATCCTAAACAGGATATCACTCTAGGCATGATATAAGAATTCAGTGACTATTTGACACATTTGTTAATATTATACCTCTCTCACTACTAGGAAAATTAAGGAAGTAAGCTGATATGCAGAAGTGTCAATATAGGGGAGCAAACCTATGTGTTTATTAGTGTGGGGCATTTGGGGGGTTGATGGGACAACACCCATTTCTTGAAAAATATTTAGTGATAATGTCCAAACTTTTAGTAATGAAGGATACTAATCTCTAAGAGAAAAGATCTGGTCTGTAAAGGGTTGGAATACTCCTCATTTTTCAGCTACCTGCCAGTTAGTTTCAGTTTTTTCACATTTAAGTGAATGTCTTTCAACCATCCAAATAAAATCTTGAATGGATGTGAATTCCAAACTGATAAGTGGATACAGCTTTCATTAGTACAGAAAAATGTGTCAGCATGACTCTAGCAGATATTTGCCTTTTTAGATATTTTCCCCATCTTTCCAGAATATTTTCTAAGTGCTAAGCTGAACACACTGAATTTTTAAGAAGGAAGATAGTGACCTGGGGATTTATCTTCTCTTGTAACTCCATAGAATTGAGTAGTATCCCAAGAATATATTTAATTTCCATGTAGGTATTTTGAAATGATTTACAACTTACTAAACTGAGTACGCAATGTTTCATAACAGGAAGTAAACGAGGACATACTGAGGTCATGTCATGTGTATAGACCTTATTGTGAATAATTTTATTTAATCTGAGAAATCAGAGATACAATAAACTTAGATACATCTTACCTAAAATCCAACTGTTTATGGTCCAAATCAAAATCTTCAAAATTTTTTCACAAATTATTATTTTTATATATTGTAATATTGTTCTTGTTATAATATGAAAAATAGGTTGATAATAAGGAAAGAAAAAGCTAGCAACCATTATGCCATGTCCTAGATAGATATTATTAACATTTTGTTGTAAATTCTGCATGTATAAGCTTTTACATAATTAATACTCTATTGTCTGCATGATTTTCTATCTTTTTTAATAATTAACATTACTTCACCAGTATTATTCTGTGTAAAATGATCTCATTAGTGTGTTTTACATCCATCTATATGACCATCCTAACTTTTATTTATTTATTTTTTGTCTCCCACTGTACAGCATGGGGGTCAAGTTATTCTTACATGTATTCATTTTTCCCCCACCCTTGTTCTGCTGCAACATGAGTGTCTAGACAAAGTTCTCAATGCTACTCAGCAGGACCTCCTTGTAAATCTATTCCAACTTCTATCTGATAAGCCCAAACTCCCAATCCCTCCCACTCCCTCCCCCTCCCATCAGGCAGCCACAAGTCTCTTCTCCAAGTCCATGATTTTCTTTTCTGTGGAAAGTTTCATTTGCGCTGCATATTAGATTCCAGTTATAAGTGATATCACATGGTATTTGTCTTTGTCTTTCTGGCTCATTTCATCAGTATGAGAGTCTCTAGTTCCATTCATGTTGCTGCAAATGGCATTATGTCATTCTTTTTCATGGCTAAGTAGTATTCCATTGTGTATATATACCATGTCTTCCGAATCCAATCATCTGTCGATGGACATTTGGGTTGTTTCCATGTCCTGGCTATTGTGAATAGTGCTGCAATGAACATGCGGGTGCACGTGTCTCTTTTAAGTAGAGTTTTGTCCGGATAGATGCCCAAGAGTGGGATTGTGGGGTCATATGGAAGTTCTATGGATAGATTTCTAAGGTATCTCCAAACTGTTCTCCACAGTGGTTGTACCAGTTTACATTCCCACCAGCAGTGCAGGAGGGTTCCCTTTTCTCCACAGCCCCTCCAGCACCTGTCATTTGTGGACTTATTAATGATGGCCATTCTGACTGGTGTGAGGTGGTATCTCATGGTAGTTTTGATTTGCATTTCTCCTATAATCAGCGATGTTGAGCATTTCTTCATGTGTTTGCTGGCCATCTGTATATCTTCCTTGGAGAAATGTCTATTTAGGTCTTTCGCCCATTTTTCCATTGGGTGATTGGCTTTTTTACTGCTAGGTTGTATAAGTTGCTTGTATATTCTAGAGATTAAGCCCTTGTCCATTGCATCATTTGGATCTATTTTCTCCCATTCTGTAAGTTGTCCTTTTGTTTTCTTTTTGTTTTCCTTTGCTGTGCAAAAGCTTGTCAGTTTGATGAGGTCCCATTAGTTTGTTTTTGCTCTTATTTCTATTGCCTTGGGAGACTGACCTGAGAAAATATTCATGATGTTGATGTCAGAGAGTGTTTTGCCTATGTTTTCTTCTAGGAGTTTGATGGTGTCCTGTCGTATATTTAAGTCTTTCAGCCATTTTGAGTGTATTTTTGTGCATGGTGTGAGGGTGTGTTCTAATTTCATTGCTTTGCATGCTTCCCAGCAATGCTTGCTGAATAGACTGAATAGACTGGCTGAATAGACTTAATTTGCTTGCTGAATAGACTAATTTCTTTGCTTTGCATGCATTCCAGCAATTCTTGCTGAATAGACTTTCTTTTTCCCATTTTATGTTCTTGCCTCCCTTGTCAAATATTAATTGACCACAGGTGTCAGGGTTTATTTCCGGGTTCTCCATTCTGTTCCATTGTTCTCTCTGTCTGTTTTGGTACCAGTACCACCCTGTTTTGATGACTGTGGCTTTGTAGTATTTCTTGAAGTCTGGGAGAGTGATGCCTCCTGCTTGGTTTTTGTTTCTCAGGATTGCTTTGGCGATTCTGGGTCTTTTGTGGTTCCATATAAATGTTTGGATTGTTTGTTCTAGTTCTGTGAAAAATGTCATGGGTCATTTGATAGGGATTGCATTGAATCTGTAGTATGGGTAGTATGGCCATTTTACAATATTGATTTTTCCAATCCATTAACATGGAATATATTTTCATTTCTTTACACCTTCTTTGATTTGTTTGATTAAAGTTTTATAGTTCTCGGTATATAAATCCTTTACCTCCTTGGTCAGGTGTATTCCGAGGTATTTGATTTTTGTGAGGTGCAATTTTAAAAGGTATTATATTTTTGTATTCCTTTTCCAATATTTCATTGCTGGTATACAGAAATGTGACTGACTTCTGAATGTTAGTCCTATATCCTTCTACTTTGCTGAATTTATGAATCAGTTCAAGGAGTTTTTGGGTTGAGTCCTTAGGTTTTCTATGTATAGTATCATGTCATCTGCATACAGTGACAGTTTGATCTCTTCCTATATGGATGCCTTTTATTTCTTTTGTTTGTCTAATTGCTGTGGCTAGGACTTGCAAAAGTATGTTGAAGAACAGTGGTGAGAGTGGGCATCCCTGTCTTGTTCCAGAGTTGAGTGAGAAGGCTTTCAGTTTTTCCCCATTGAGGATTATATTTGCTGTGGGTTTATCATAAATGGCTTTGATTATATTCAGGAATGTTCCCCCTATACCCACTTTGGTGAGGGTCTTGATCATGAATGGATGTTGGACTTTGTCAAATGCTTTTTCTGCATCTATTGAGATGATCATATGATTTTTGACTTTTCTTTTGTTAACGTGGTGTATGATGCTGATTGATTTGCGTATGTTGAACCATCCTTGTGAACCTGGGATGAACCCGACCTGGTCATGGTGTATAATTTTTTCGACATGGTGTTGGATTCGGTTGGCTAAGATTTTGTTGAGAATTTTTGCATCTATATTCATCAATGATATTGGGCGATAGTTTTCTTTTTTGGTGTTATCTTTGTCTGGCTTTGGAATTAGGGCGATGGTGGCATCACAGAATGTCTTTGGGAGTATTCCTTCTTCTCCAAACTTTTGAAAGAGTTTAAGGAGGATGGGCACCAATTCCTCTTTATCTGTGTGATAGAATTCACCTGTGAAGCCATCTGGTCCTGGACTTTTATTTGTAGGGAGTGATTTTATGACCTCTTCAATTTCATTTCTAGTGATGGGTCTGTTCAGTTGGTCTGTTTCTTCTTGATTCAGTTGTGGCAGGCTGTAAGATTCTAGAAAATTGTCCATTTCTTCCAGATTGTCACACTTGTTGCCATATAGTTGTTCATAGTATTCTCTTATGGTTTTTTGTATTTCTGCTGTATCCATTGTGATTTCTCCTTTTTCATTTATAGTTTTGGTTATTTGAGTTCTTTCTCTCCTCTTTTTAGTGAGTCTGGCCAGGGGTTTGTCCATTTTGTTCACCTTTCCAAAGAACCAGCTCTTGGTTTTATTAATTTTCTCTATTGTTTTTTGAGTCTCTATTTGATTGATTTCTTCTTTGATCTTTATAATTTCCTTCCTTCTGCTGACTTTAGGTCTTTTTTGTTCTCCTTTTTCTAATTCATTTAGGTGGAGGGTTAAGTTGTCCAGTTGGGATCTTTCTTCTTTTTTGAGAAAGGCCTGTATTGCTATAAATTTCCCTCTGAGCACTGCTTTCGCAGAATCCCATAGCTTTTGAGCGGTTGTGTCTTCATTATCATTTGTTTCAAGGTAGTTTTTAATTTCCTTCTTGATTTCCTCATTGACCCATTGGTTTTTTCATAGCATGTTATTTAGTCTCCATGTAATAGGTTTTTTCTCATTTCTTTTCCCATGGTTGATTTCTACTTTCATGGCATTGTGGTCAGAGAAGATACTTGAGATATTTTCTATGCTCCTAAATTTATTGAGGTTAGCTTTGTGTCCCAATATGTGGTCAATTCTTGAGAATGTTTCATGTGCATTTGAGAAGAATGTGTATTCTGATTTTTTTGGATGTAGTGTCCTGAAGATATCAATGAAGTCTAACTTTTCTATTGTTTCCTTCAAGATCTCTGTTGCTTTGTTGGTTTTCTTTCTAGAGGATCTGTCCATTCGTGTGAGTGGGGTATTAAAGTCTCCTACTATGATTGTATGTTCATCAGTTTCCCCCTTTACGTCTGATAATATTTGTTGTATGTATCTGAGTGCTCCTGTATTTGGGGCATACATTTTGACAATAGTAACATCCTCTCCTTGGATGGATCCCTTAATCATTAAGTTGTGTCCTTCTTTGTCTTTCTTTGTCTTTTGTTTTAAAGTCTATTTTGTCTAATATGAGAGTTGCAACTCCTGCTTTCCTGTCATGTCTATTGGCGTGAAATATTTTTCCCCACCCTTTCACTTTCCATCTATATGTATCTTTTGTCCTAAGGTGAGTTTCTTGTAGGCAGCATATTGACAGTTTTTGCCTTTTTATCCACTCAGCAGCTCTGTGTCTTTTGATTGGGGCATTCAGTCCATTGACATTTAAGGTGATAATTGATAGATGATTATTTATTGCCATTTTGAACCTCGTGTTCCAGTTGATTCTATGGTTCTCCATTCTTCCCTTCTTTTTTTGGTTGGATGGTCTCCTGTTATTATCTGCTTGAGTGGGTTTTTGGTTTCTTTTTTTCATTTTTTTGCGAATGCAATATTTGGGTTTGGCTTGTGGTTGCCCTGTTTTTTAAGTATGCTAACCCCTTCCTATAATTGTGTGTTTTAGCCTGATGGTCCTGTAGGTTCAAACACTTCATTACTATATTAAGATTAAGAAGAGAAACATACAAACAAACAAAAAAAAGGTTTATTTATTTCCTAACATCCCTTGCCCACATTTTATGATTTTGATGACTCTTTTTTTCTTTCTACTTTTATTTTGTTTGAAACATGTTCATGATTAAATCTAAATGCTTGCTTATTTGAGTGACTGCTCTCTGATTGTCGTTTCCTCAATCCTAGTTCTTCCTCTTCTTTTTTTTTTTTCTCCCTTTCTTTCCTTCCTTTCTTTTTGGTTTAGAGAAGACCTTTCAGTATTTCTTTTAGCCTGGGTTTTGTGTTGCTGTATTCTTTTAGTTTTTGTTTGTTGGAAAAAATTTTTATTTACCCTTCTATTTTAAATGATAGTCTTGCTGGATAGAGTATTCTAGGTTGCATATTTTTTCCTTTTAGCACTTTAAATATCTCTTGCCATTCCCTCCTGGCCTGTAGTGTTTCTGTAGAGAAATCAGCTGATAATCTTATGGAGGTTCCCTTGTAGGTAACATTCTGCTTTTCTCTTGCTGCCTTTAGGATCCTCTCTTTATCACTAACTTTTGCCATTTTTATTATGATGTGTCTTTCTGTGGGTCTATTTGGGTTCAACTTGTTTGGGGCCCTCTCTGCTTCGTGTATCTTGAACTCAGTATCCTTTAGATTTGGGAAGTTTCCAGTGATAATTTCGTCAAATATATTTTCCATCCCCTTATATTTTCTACTCCTTCTGGAATTCCTATTATGTGTAGATTGGCCCACTTTATATTATCCCATAGGTCTCTTATATTGCTTTCCAGTTTTTTGATTTGGTTTTCTGTCTGCTGACCTGATTGGGTGATTTCCATTATTCTATCTTCCATATCACTGATTCGTTCTTCTGCATTATTCATTCTGGTTTTTACTGCCCTTAGTTCCGTTTGTATCTCTGCCAATGAATGTTCTAGTTTTTCTTGGCTCCTCCTTATATTTTCTAGTTCCTTGCTGAGGGTGTCTGCATTACTGTTCATATCTTCTCTTAATTCCTTCAGTATTTTCATTATTTCTCATTTGAACTCCAGGTCTGTCAGACTGCAGAGCTCTGTTTCATTGTTGACTGTTTTAGGTGAGTTCTCCTGTTGGTTTGACTGGGGGTGGTTTCTCACCTTCTTCATCTTGCTTGTTGTTTTCTTTTCCTGAGGGAGTTGTACTCTCCATTATCGGGCAGTATTTGCCTTGTCACTGCCGTGGAATGTTTCCTGAGGGCTGGCATTATTGGTCAGTCTTCTTTGAGGCAGTGTGGCTTTTCTGGAGGGTTGGTGGGTCTGACAGGGTCTCTCTGAAGCAAAGGACTTCCTGAGGGCAGACAGGACTGGGAGGTCCACATCACGATGGTAGCAGATTTCCCTTGGTCATGCCGAGCTTGCTCTGGTGTTTTTAGGCTGTGGGGCTCTTGCAGGAGGCTGGCAGTGCTGGGCAGCTGTTCTGAAGGAGTGCAGCACCCCCCGATGGCTGGAGAAGCTAGCCGGGCCACTGCAAACCCAAGGAGGCTATTCCCCAGGGCTGCCTAACTCAGAAGGACTGCCTCAGAATTTAGGCAGATCTTTTCATATCCCTGCCAACTTGTTGTAGCTTTTCTGGGCTGCAGGCCTTTTCCTGGGGGCTGGGGGTGTTTGGTACTGCTCTGCAGGGGTATAGCCCCTCCAAAGGGCAGCAGGTCAGGGCAAGGACAGCCCCTGAAGTGGTGGGCTTCCAGCAATTGTTGAGGCCAGCCCTCCCAGACGGCAGGCAGCCCCAGGTCCAGCACGAAAATAATGGGTGGGGAGGGGGGATGAACTGGGAAGCACAGCTTTCTGATAGCTGGTGGGCCAGTGAGCTTGCTGTGGTGTGGTAAGTATTCTATGGGGTTCCACCCCTTCTTCTCTCCCCTCCCCAACACTGGCGCAGACCAGCTCTTCTCCCAGGTTCACTCTGATGTGACTTTTTACTTCCCCGCTATGCTCTGCTTTCTATTCTCCCAGGCAGTCTCTGCCCCCTCAAACTTGACAGACTGGTTCCTAGACCTCCCAAGCAGTCTCTGCTCTACCCACCCCAGCCCTTTCCTGGGGACTAACATCTGGAGCCACAATTTTGGTGACTGTGCCAGTAGTTCAGATGATCTGTTCAGTTCTTGCTCTGCTTTTCAGAATTCCAACTTACTGCTACACTCTTCTCTGCATCTGGAGATTCCTCCAATTCAGTTGATCTTTCCCTTGAGTATGTGACTTTCCAGGGTATGGGATCCCTTTCTCCTCCACAGTTTCCTTTTGGGAGCACCTGTCCAGCTCGGATTCACCTTCTCTCACTCTACTCTTTTCTCTTGTTTTACCCAGTTATGTCACAATATTCTTGCTGTTATTGGAGTTTAGGTTCTTCTGCCAGTGATTGGTTGCTGTTCTGTGTGAGTCATTTAACCTGTATATGTGGTTTTTTTTGTTGTGCTTGTGGGAGAGGGTGAGCGTGTCCCCCTACTCTTCCGCCATCTTGTCTCCTCATCCTAAGTTTTTAACAAAAGCTGGTACGTAGTACAGATTTGAACTATAACTTCTTCTTTATCTTCGTAACATTGAGCTGAAGAGAAAGACCTAATTTTTTTCCTTTTCAGTTTAATTTTAATTTATGTAATTGGGTATATTGTCAAACAAATCTATCCTTTGGAATGAGTTAGACAGAGGATGAATCTTAGTATGAAGCCATAAGATAGAACCAAGAGAAGAAAATAGGTATAGCAATGCATCAGAGGCACACACATTTTTTTTCTAGCCAAATATGTGACCATCTGTAACTTAAGAAAATACTGAATCTAAAAACTGGATGTCTGGTTCACTTGATGCCTGAAATTTTCTTTTAGATGATGCTGATTAGGGTAATTTTAAAAGTATGTAACAATACATATTTATTGAAGGAAAATGAAAATGAGAACTTTGAAATAATTTGAGGTGTTGAGTAATTAAATCTCCTGCTTTCTATGCAGTTGTCTGAAAACCCTATAATACAGTTTTAATTTTCTGCTAATAAGATGTTCATATTCTTTGATGTTGACTGGAATTGGAAAACTTAAAAATAGTGCTGCATATGAAAAGTAAATACTACCAAAGAATTCTTGTCTATTTACCTAGCTCACTGGGCTGAGTAGGCAGTCACTTTATTGTATTCATGGGGTCTAACATCAAGCCAAGTGAAGTGCCCACAATCTGCACTCCTGCCACATCCACTGAGAAGTCATTAGCAACCATGGGATCCTCAGAGTCAAGGCCCCTAAGGACCATCTCTGTCACTGTTACTGGGTCCCAACACATCCACTGCTATGTCTCCAGAGAGCAGAAAATTGGCTCTCTGTCCTGGGCTGTGATCTCTATTTTGGCCCTGCTGGCTTTGCTTCTTTTTGACTCTCCCTGGAGATGCATGCAGTGCACCTGGGGCTCCCTGTCTTCCAAACATCATGTCTTCCCTGGTCTCCAGGGAGGATGCTGTGTGCATCCTCTAGGATCTGGTCCTTACATCAGCTACCGCACCCCCTCTGTGAAAAACTGGGGAAAGACATTGTGACTCCCCCATGAGAATCAATAGCTCTAATCAATGTAAACAATATTGCCTTTTCTTATTCTTTTTTGGCTAGAAGTTGGTGGGACTCATTGCTTTTCTTCTGCAATTACATATAAGGTCACCTTAAATCAAATCACAGCAACTCAGTACCTTGCACAGATTATAATATCAGGACTTGCCAAGTATATTCCTTCCCAAGGTATAATTTGCCAGATGAAGTGCACCTAAGAACCCCTTTTCTGATTAATTATGACTTTCAGTTCAGCCCCTGATGTCCCCAAGGAACTTAACTTTGTTCCCTAGAACTGTCCTCCTATGACTCATAATGAATGACCCTTATTCTTCCTCAAGGTGGCCTTTTAAAGTCTAAGCATTATAACCTTTATGACAAGGTGACAGGGTGCAGAAGATAGGTCACTCTGGATCCACCTGAATGCACAGCAGAGTCTGATCTTTCTGGACATCCTCCCCCAGCGAGTCCAGCTCAGGGGAGGACACACAAGACACCACACGTCATCCTGCCTGGACACTTTCAATAATGCAAAGACCTGAGAACATTCTCTGGACACTTGAGAGTAAGTTTCCAGAATATACCTCATCTCTGAGACCAGAGTTTTCATTTTATGGAAGATACCATGGTCCTTGAGAACACAGCCTCTCTGTCCTTGAAGCCTTTCAACAACCCGCTGGCTTTGCTTCCAACCCCATCACAGTGGCTTGGGATGACTCTTTATATGTAACACTTCCCACTTCAGGGGCTTTGGGATTGTAAGTGGATGTTTAAATCCTGAAAGGAAGTGATCATTAAAAATGTCCCAAAACATATAGTTTTTTTCAGGCATGATTGTTAACCTTGGTATCTTGGCCCTTTTCCAACTTGAGTTTTTATTCTGCCAAGCTCAAGCTCCCCATACAATTTAAATTGAGGAATTATGTTTCCCTCTTCTCTCAAAACCTTCTCATGAGTTTATTCATTTCAACAAGGAAAGCTAGGCCATGGTGTCCCCAGGCATCCCCACCTGTGCCTGGTGAGGCAGTCAGAATCTGGAGGAGATAGTCTTTTCTTGAGTAATTGCAGTATGACTTTGAAAAAAGTTATTCTACACAATTAATTTGCCTATTAACATCTGATGTTTATGATGCCAAAAAGAATTAAAGAAATGAAAATAAAATAAGAGCATCTTTAACATGAAGAAAGCATTGATGAGTTGCATATAATGCAGACTAATACCAGAATAGTCAGCTCTGTGATGGAGCCCTGCAGAGGAAGTAAAAACCACAGCTTCCTCCCAAACGCTTTTTATGGGTTACTTTTCAAAGGTTAAATGAAGCTGATCCACTTGTGTGTGTCTGTCACCGTGTCAATGAGGCCTCCTCTACAGAAAGCTGTGGCAGGCCTTGTAATAAAACCCTCTTTTAATTAAACTAACATTTGCTTTGGAGGGGTTGAATGACCTGAAGAGTAGCTAGCTTAGTTTTATACTTCTCATCCTTCTTCTGCTTCCACCATCAATTTCTCCTTCATAGTGATAAGCTTCATAGTAAAAGTGTATTTTTAATATTTTTATTGATGTATAGTAAATTTACAATGTTGTTTTAGTTCCAAGTGTACAGCAAAGTTTTATATACATACATATTTATATATATCCTTTTTACAGATTCTTTCCCGTTGCAGGTTATTATAAGATACTGAGTATAGTTCCCTGTGCTATACAGTAGGTCATTTATAAATAGTAGTGTGTAACTGTTAATCCCAACCTTCTAATTTATCTCCCTTCCCCCACCTCTAGTAAATAGTGCTGCAATGAACATTGAGGTACATGGTAAAATTGTTGATAACACTAATAATACCACCAGTTGGGCAGTTATTATAGCTGAGCACAAAGCTAGAAATATTAAATGCATCATCTCATTTGATACACACAGAAACCCTCTTCAACAATCACCATTATTCTGACTCTATAGAGAGGGGAAACTGAGGCTTCAAGGTGTAGATAACTTGCTCAAAAGTCACATTGTTACTACATAACATCACAATTTCAAAATACATCTGACTCCAAAACCTGTGCTCATTGCTACTATGCTTCTTGATTTTTGTCCTGATAACTAGAGATCATTAGATATGAGCAAGATTAAATAAACAACAAAATAGAGCCAAAAGGATGTACAGTCTGTCCAAACTTAACTGGAATTTTTAATTAGATTGCTTAGTTATAGAGCCAAAAGGATGTACAGTCTGTCCACACTTAACTGGAAATTTTAATTAGAATGCTTAGGTGTAACTATCATAGTGCCTTTTAAAAAATTTATCAAGTTTCTCAAAAACTGTCAAATCTGGTCTGTTTATGTTGATATTTATAAAACACTATTTTATAAATATGACTATTTATGCATGTGACTATTTTTATAAACTCTCAATGCTTTTACCTTAGAAATTAGTTATAATATTTGGGAACGTTAACTGTGGTCAAGGCTCTTAGTTGTATTCTTTGTCAGGCTTGAAAGAAATAAGGTGAAGTTTATGCAGATGCTCACATTAAGGGAAATATCTAAGTCAGTTCTCCATTTTGCAAGTGGAGAGTTGAGGAGCAGTTGCCACTCCATTCATCTTCTATTTTATTGGCCTTTTTGATACTTTAATAAAATTGGCATTTGATTATTCAGAAGGAAGTCTTCCATCATTCAATTTTTTCATGTGATGGCAGACGCTGACATTGAATATAACTAGAGAGGTAGCACCAGTGAGACAAGCTCAGATTCTTACATTTCCAAGAGAGGCAATTGTCTAATTTTGAACTTTTCTTAAGCCATGCCACATAAACTTATAGTTAATGGAATGTGTAGTCTTTGGATGCAGAAGATCACAACAAATAACATTAAATGACTATGGAGGAAATCTGGCTTGCTAACAGGGCTCTTCCTGTCAGACTCTACATGGTTTCTCAGAAGGATCAGCTGTGTTTTAAAATGAATTTCTCAATGTCACCAGTGATGTCTTTAGCCACAGTTAGCAAGCTAACATCAGATCTTCCTTACATGTCTTCTGTGTTTCAGGATCTGTGTTAATGACACACACAAATTTTATTGCCTGGGTAACCATGAAATTCTAAGGCTATCATTGTGATTAACAGATGAGAAACCTGATGTTCTAAGAGAGTAAATATTCACTGTCCCATGGTCACATAGTACAGTTCTCACTCCTTCTGTCAAGTTGCATTATCTGTAATATAACTGAAAAATAGCATCATCAAATTGATGTTATTTTATTCAACAATGTGAAAAAGCAATGTTGGTCGAGTATTGCACGTCTTAGGAATTATACTAGCAATTATATATGTGCATAACCCCATTTACTCTTAGTAGCATATCAGTGAGGTAAATATCATGACTATAATTTTATAGATGCAGAAAAGCAGATGAAGAAAGATTAAACTGCTGGAAACAACTAGCTAACTTGTAAATGTCAGCAGGAGATTTGAACCAAGTGTTGCCTGTCTCCAAAGCTTGTGTTCACTCTTCTAACTTCTCAAGGGAAATCACTTTATAAATGGCTTTACTGTCTTAACAAAATGTCCTTTATTGTCTTTAAACACTAATGTCCCACTAAATGCATCTCTAATCCACAATAGCAGAATTTCTCCAACATTAAGGTGCCATTACTTTCCTTGTCACAGAAGTTACTCTAAAGAACGATGCTCAGAGCATCTGGGCTCCCTCACTTCTGCAGTTTCAAAGTAAGAATAATGTTTAACAGTTCATCAAGTCAAGGATATTCCAGGTAGAGTAATTCCTTCATATCTTCAATACATTGGGTTTCAAACATCTCTCAGTTCTTCAAGGAATGTCAGCTACTGTTTATGCTGATATTTATAAAACTGGGTATAGTTTCCAGGTAAAGGGAATGAGACGATTTCTATCCTAAGTCCTGAGATTTGCATAAGTAGTATTCTTTCTGAAAAATTAAACACATATACACACACACACACATGCACACGCACATGCACACGCACACACACACACACACACAAAGTCTCCTAGGACTAAACCAGGGGATGCAGGAAGGATGGAACTCTGCAAATGAAAGATCTGTGTTGACAAATTCTTTCAGATCTGGACATCAGGGCAGGGGGATGTCAATGCATCCTGTTACAGCATTTATTTTCCTTACCTGGATCTCTGCCTTTGGCTGTGAGGTACCCCATACCTATTTCCTGAGCAGTAATTCAATGTCAGACACTGAGATGTATGTTGGGAAGTAAACAAATGAGATGAAGTCCTGTCCTAAAGCCTGCTACATATTCATGCATATATGGGAGGACTTTCCAAGGCTCCTCACAAAGTCCAGTCACAGTCCTGGTCCTCAAGGAACAGGTAAAATTTCTCAGAAGAAAAGTAGATCATTAAATATATGAAGGCCAAGGGCTTCTACTCACAAACATCTTATTCCTTGAAACTCATCCTTCCCAGGGTTATCTCCTGGGCATCTCAGCTCTTAAATTTCTAACTGAAAAAGGTAATAAAAGACACTGTTTCATGGCATGAATGTGAATTCCAGCTCTGATGCTAATAAGCTGTGTCATCATATACTCTCCAAAGCATGAGGTTTTCGTCCAAATAACATACAGTTATTACCTACCTCCCAAGATTATTGAGGAGACACATAAATGAAGTATGTATTAAAGTCCATGCAAAAGCAATGTTTATTAATTGGTATATTCTGTGTTAAAAACAGAGAAAAACAAACAAAAATTAACAGAACTTTTAAAAGAGTGAGAGGGTAGTCTGGGGAACATTTCAGTACCTCTCCAAGTCTGAGATTCTATGATTAAGGGAAGTCAGTCTTTTCTGGGGATTTGCATTTCTTGGTGTCAAATCTAGATATATTCAGTAAGAGATAATTTTTAACCTTTTCTGTTTGACCCAAAATAAATGTCCTTGTTATATTCATCCATTTATCTTAGTTCAAAATATGAATTAATAAAAACAGCTTTTTTTTTTTGCGTGTGTGTGTTTTTAGGGTCTCACCCATGGCATATGGAAGTTCCCAGTCTATGGCCAGGCTAGGGGTCAAATCAGAGCTGCAGCTGTCAGCCTACACCACAGACACAACAATGAGATCTGAGCCACATCTGCAATCTACACTGCAGTTCACAGGCAACACCAGATCCTCAACCCACTGAGAGAGGCCAAGGATCAAATCTATGGCTACATGCATACCTAGTCAGGTTCATTACCACTGAGCCACAATGGGAACTCCCAAACAGCTAATTCTTTATTTTATCAAATAGCTATTGAAATATCTAAAATCAGTTTCATATTGAGTTACTTATATTCTCCATTTTAGGAAATCTTACTTGATGCATGTTTAGTATAAGAAAACTTCTTTCCAACTCCTAAATTCTTGAATAGAATTTTATTTATTTATTTATTTTTATTTTATTTTATTTTCCCACTGTACAGCAAGGGGATCAAGTTATTCTTACATGTATTCATTTTTTCCCCCACCCTTGTTCTGCTGCAACATGAGTATCTAGACAAAGTTCTCAATGCTACTCAGCAGGACCTCCTTGTAAATCTATTCCAACTTCTATCTGATAAGCCCAAACTCCCAATCCCTCCCACTCCCTCCCCCTCCCATCAGGCAGCCACAAGTCTCTTCTCCAAGTCCATGATTTTCTTTTCTGAGGAGATGTTCATTTGTGCTGGATATTACATTCCAGTTATAAGTGATATCATATGGTATTTGTCTTTGTCTTTCTGGCTCATTTCATCAGTATGAGAGTCTCTAGTTCCATTCATGTTGCTGCAAATGGCATTATGTCATTCTTTTTCATGGCTAAGTAGTATTCCATTGTGTATATATACCATGTCTTCCGAATCCAATCATCTGTCGATGGACATTTGGGTTGTTTCCATGTCCTGGCTATTGTGAATAGTGCTGCAATGAACATGCGGGTGCACGTGTCTCTTTTAAGTAGAGTTTTGTCTGGCTAGATGCCCAAGAGTGGGATTGCAGGGTCATATGGAAGTTTTATGGATAGATTTCTAAGGTATCTCCAAACTGTTCTCCACAGTGGTTGTACCAGTTTACATTCCCACCAGCAGTGCAGGAGGGTTCCCTTTTCTCCACAGCCCCTCCAGCACCTGTCATTTGTGGACTTATTAATGATGGCCATTCTGACTGGTGTGAGGTGGTATCTCATGGTAGTTTTGATTTGCATTTCTCCTATAATCAGCGATGTTGAGCATTTTTTCATGTGTTTGCTGGCCATCTGTATATCTTCCTTGGAGAAATGTCTATTTAGGTCTTTTGCCCATTTTTCCATTGGGTGATTGGCTTTTTTACTGCTGGGTTGTATAAGTTGCTTGTATATTCTAGAGATTAAGCCCTTGTCCATTGCATCATTTGGATCTATTTTCTCCCATTCTGTGAGCTATATTTTTGTTTTCTTTTTGTTTTCCTTTGCTGTGCAAAAGCTTGTCAGTTTGATTAGTGCAATCCCTATCAATTTACCCATGACATTTTTCACAGAACTAGAACAAACAATCCAAAAATTTATATGGAACAGCAAAAGACCCAGAATCGCTAAAGTAATCCTGAGAAACAAAAACCAAGCAGGAGGCCTAACTTTCCCAGACTTCAAAAAATATTAAAAAGCAACAGTCACCAAAACAGTATGATACTGGTATCTAAACAGACAGACAGACCAATGGAACAGAATAGAGAACCCGGAAATAAACCCTGACACCTATGGTCAATTACTCTTTGACAAGGGAGGCAAGAACATCAAATGGGAAAAAGAAAGTCTCTTCTGCAAGCATTGCTGGGAAACCTGGACAGCTGCATGCAAAGCATTGAATAAAATTTTATATTCATAAATAAAACTCATTCATTTTATCTTTGTGGTGTTCACGTTTTCTTAGGGATAAAATAGTTTTTCCGTATTGAATATAAATCTAAATGTAATTAATATTTTTGTCTATGCCTGCAGCATTCAGAATTTCCAAGCCAGGGAACAGGGCTTCTGGTGAAGGAGGGGGAGTAGGTAGCTCCATGCAGGGGATAGTGCAGTGAGCCTCTGAAGATGAGAAAGCTAAAGATGGGCTGGGGACAGGTGAGATGAAGGGATTCTTAAAGGAAATTTAGCTCACTGGAGAGTTTCACCAAAGGCTAGTTCTGCTCATAAGGAGCTTGAAAATGGGCATGTCATTGGCATCTATGAATCATGAGACAGACTTTGAAGCCATTTCCATATTGAAAAAGACTTGAGAAGTCACTGTCCAATAATAAGCTCCACATTTAATTGACAGTGTGGACCATCAGGATATCTACTCAGAAAGCATGTTCCCCAGTTCCACCTTGGACCTTCCCGGACTAGGCACAAGAATATTTATGCATCAAAATGATTACCTTAAGCTGAATGTATTAAAAGGGTAAAGGGAAGCTCTTAGACTCCCCAGGAAAGCTGGAGAGCCAAGCTCAGGAAGTATGGAGGATGGAGAGGGGAAAGGGACTCAAGACCACTGGGACCTCTCGGTCCCCCTGGAAGCCAGCCTGGGAGGTTTTGTTCCTGATGTTCCTGGGGTGCTGCAGGCACCGTGCTGGTGGCAGTGACAGCCACTGAGTGCTCCTCTCCCTACTTCCTCTTGCTGCTGACTCCAGATTCAAGACCCAGATGGCTGCATCTGGTCTGTGGCTGAGACTAGGTCCTATGTCCAGTCCCTACCGGTGAGGGAATCTTGGAAAGGTGATTATACGTCCTTTGATTTTGTAGAAAGAGTAGGCTCCTACAACAGAATTATATGCTAGGGGGCTGAGAGACAAGATGAGTAAATTATCGCATATAAGAAATCTGAATGTAAGATCTAGGGCTTGTTGGTTTGGGTTTTGTTTTATTTTTCCCAGGCAAGATGCAAGAGAGCAAAGAAACTGAGGACCTAAAAGAGAGAACTGTGCCTGAGAAGGTGACCTTGGTGCAGAGGTCCAAAGGAGGTGAGGGAGTGTGTTGCACCTGGTGAGGGAAATGTGCTCCGGGCAAAGGGAACAGTACCTGCAAAGTGCTGGTGCAAATGTGTGCCTGGCTCCTTTGGGGAACAGCCAGATGGGCTGTGTGCTGTGAGAAGAGCAGGTTAGTGAGACACCCAGGAGGTAGGAAGGAGGGGATGGTGCACTTCACCTGGGTCTTGCAGGCCATCTGACCTTGTCTTTTACAGGGAGTGAGATGGGAACCATGGAAGGGTTGGGAGAAAGCGTAGACCTGATGTTCAAACCTGGTACAATAATCATCTCTATTTTATTGTTCTGTCATCCACAACCTTTTTGGCTTTTGCAAGGACACATCCAAAATATTCTTCTCTTTTCTGAAGAGCGAAAAATACATCCAGCGATTATACATATTCCAGAGAACATACATACAACAGTATATGGAGCAATATCCAATTCTTTTCCAAGACTATAGAGTCAAAAGTGGTTGAGCTAGGATTTCATCATATTTCATTAGGGCTGCAAAGTCTATTTCTACTACAGAACACTAGTAATTTTAAAAAGCATCTACACAGAGCAGCATTGTTCCTGTGCCATAGGATACTTTACTTTATTTACTTTGAAAAATTTGGTTTTATTTTCTGAATCAAAAGGAAGTGTATTCAAGTAAAATTTTAAGTATTTAACTTTCCCTTAATCTCTCAAAATACTTTCTAGATATTTTTAACAGTGCTCAGAACTGTTTACAGATTGATATCCAATTCTACATTTTAGAAAAAGCTTTAAAGGTAGGACCTATTTCAATGAAACTCTTCTCCAAGGTCAAAGCATTGGCAATTCTAATTTTAAAAGAAAAGAATTTTCATCATTATTGGAAAATTAAGTTACAGTGATTTTCAAGAGCTATAAATCAGATCTATTTTAAAACAGAAAAAAAATTCTGAAGGACTCATACTCCAATTAAACACAATATTTCTCAGAGTTTTCCATTGTGGCTCAGTGAGTTAAGCACCTGGTGTTGCTATGGCTGTGGTGTAGGCCAGCAGTTGTAGCTCCAATTCAGCTCCTAGACTGGGAACTTCCATATGTCACAGCTGTGGCCCTATAAAACAAAACAAAACAAAACAAACATAATATTTCTCCACTCCACACTCCAAATAACTAAATGCATTATTTCACCTTGGAATAGAAAAATAGTTCCTGTATTATAGGGTATATATGAGCTTGTTTCAAAGAGCACTGTGTGTGTGTGTGTGTGTGTGTGTGTGTGTGTGTGTGCACGCGCACACGCACGTGTTGAGCATCCGTGTGATTTGGCCACTGCTAATGTTGCCCCTCAAATTATGCTCAGTTCTGGGCTACATGGCTTTCATGCAGTCCTGAGTCTTCACCTTCATAGAAGGAAGGGAATTTTTTTATGTAGTTTTTGCACACACAGAGTAAACTAGGTTTGAAAGCCTTTGACCTTATTTTTTTTTTTTAGGTGCTAGATTACATTGTTTTAACTGTATTTTTTAAATTATTTATTATTATTTTTTTCCCACTGTACAGCAAGGGGGTCAGGTTATCCTTACATGTATACATTACAATTACATTTTTCCCCCAGCCTTTCTTCTGTTGCAACATGAGTATCTAGACAAAGTTCTCAATGCTACTCAGCAGGATCTCCTTGTAAATCTATTCCAAGTTGTGTCTGATAAGCCCAAGCTCCCGATCCCTCCCACTCCCTCCCCCTCGCATCAGGCAGCCACAAGTCTTCTCCAAGTCCATGATTTTCTTTTCTGAGGAGATGTTCATTTGTGCTGGATATTACATTCCAGTTATAAGTGATATCACATGGTATTTGTCTTTGTCTTTCTGGCTCATTTCACTCAGTATGAGATTCTCTAGCTCCATCCATGTTGCTGCAAATGGCATTATGCCATTATTTTTTATGGCTGAGTAGTATTCCATTGTGTATATATACCACCTCTTCTGAATCCAATCCTCTGTCGATGGACATTTGGGTTGTTTCCATGTCCTGGCTATTGTGAATAGTGCTGCAATGAACATGCGGGTGCACGTGTCTCTTTTAAGGAGAGTTTTGTCCGGATAGATGCCCAAGAGTGGGATTGCGGGGTCATATGGAAGTTCTATGGATAGATTTCTAAGGTATCTCCAAACTGTTCTCCATCATGGCTGTACCAGTTTACATTCCCACCAGCAGTGCAGGAGGGTTCCCTTTTCTCCACAGCCCCTCCAGCACTTGTTATTTGTGGATTTATTAATGATGGCCATTCTGACTGGTGTGAGGTGATATCTCATGGTAGTTTTGATTTGCATTTCTCTTATAATCAGTGATGTTGAGCATTTTTTCATGTGTTTGTTGGCCATCTGTATATCTTCTTTGGAGAAATGTCTATTCAGGTCTTTTTCCCATTTTTCCATTGATTGATTGGCTTTTTTGCTGTTGGGTTGTATAAGTTGTTTATATATTCTAGAGATTAAGCCCTTGTCGGTTGCATCATTTGAAACTATTTTCTCCCATTCTGTAAGTTGTCCTTTTGTTTTCTTTTGGGTTTCCTTTGCTGTGCAAAAGCCTTTCAGTTTGATGAGGTCCCATGGGTTTATTTTTGCTGTAATTTCGATTGCTTTGGGAGACTGACCTGAGAAAATATTCATGAGGTTGATGTCAGAGAGTGTTTTGCCTATGTTTTCTTCTAGGAGTTTGATGGTGTCCTGTCGTATATTTAAGTCTTTCAGCCATTTTGAGTTTATTTTTGTGCATGGTGTGAGGGTGTGTTCTAGTTTCATTGCTTTGCATGCAGCTGTCCAGGTTTCCCAGCAATGCTTGCCGAAGAGACTTTCTTTTTCCCATTTGATGTTCTTGCCTCCCTTGTCCAAGATGAATTGACCATAGGTGTCAGGGTTTATTTCCGGGTTCTCTATTCTGTTCCACTGGTCTGTCTGTCTGTTTTGATACCAGTACCACACTGTTTTGATGACTGTGGCTTTGTAGTATTTCTTGAAGTCTGGGAGAGTGATGCCTCCTGCTTGGTTTTTGTTTCTCAGGATTGCTTTGGCGATTCTGGGTCTTTTGTGGTTCCATATAAATGTTTGGATTGTTTGTTCTAGTTCTGTGAAAAATGTCCTGGGTAATTTGATAGGGATTGCATTGAATCTGTAGATTGCTTTGGGTAGTATGGCCATTTTTACAATATTGATTTTCCCAATCCAGGAACATGGAATATCTTTCCATTTCTTTACATCATCTTTGATTTCTTTGATTAAAGTTTTATAGTTCTCGGCATATAGGTCCTTTACCTCCTTGGTCAGGTGTATTCTGAGGTATTTGATTTTGTGAGGTGCAATTTTAAAAGTTATCGTATTTTTGTATTTTTTTTCTAATATTTCATTGCTGGTGTACAGAAATGCACCAGACTTCTGAATGTTAATCTTATATCCTGCTACTTTGCTGAATTTATGAATCAGTTCAAGTAGTTTTGGGGTTGAGTCCTTAGGGTTTTGTATGTATAGTATCATGTCATCTGCATACAGTGACAGTTTGATCTCTTCTCTTCCTATATGGATGCCTTTTATTTCCTTGGTTTGTCTAATTGCTGTGGCTAGGACTTCCAAAACGATGTTGAAGAGCAGTGGTGAGAGTGGGCATCCCTGTCTTGTTCCAGATTTGAGTGAGAAGGCTTTCAGTTTTTCCCCATTGAGGATTATATTTGCTGTGGGTTTCTCATAAATGACTTTGATTATATTCAGGAATGTTCCCCCTATACACACTTTGGTGAGGGTCTTGATCATGAATGGATGTTGGACTTTGTCAAATGCTTTTTCTGCATCTATTGAGATGATCATATGATGTTTGACTTTTCTTTTGTTAACGTGGTGTATGATGCTGATTGATTTGCATATGTTGAACCATCCTTGTGAACCTGGGATGAACCCGACCTGGTCATGGTGTATAATTTTTTCGATATGTTGTTGGATTTGGTTGGCTAAGATTTTGTTGAGAATTTTTGCATCTATATTCATCAATGATATTGGGCGATAGTTTTCTTTTTTGGTGGTATCTCTGTCTTGTTTTGGAATGAGGGTGATGGTGGCATCATAGAATGTCTTTGGGAGTATTCCTTCTTCTTTAACCTTTTGAAAGAGTTTAAGGAGGATGGGCACCAGTTCCTCTTTATCTGTGTGATAAAATTCACCTGTGAAGGCATCTGGTCCTGGACTTTTATTTGTAGGGAATGTTTATATGACCTCTTCAATTTCATTTCTAGTGATCGGTTTGTTCAGTTGGTCTGTTTCTACTTGATTCAGTTTTGGCAGGCTGTAAGATTCTAGAAAATTGTCCATTTCTTCCAGACTGTCAAACTTGTTGCTGTATAGTTGTTCATAGTATTCTCTTATGGTTTTTTGTATTTCTGCTGTATCCATTGTGATTTCTCCTTTTTCATTTATAATTTTGGTTATTTGGGTTCTTTCTCTCCTCTTTTTAGTGAGTCTGGCCAGGGGTTTGTCCATTTTGTTCACCTTTTCAAAGAACCAGCTCTTGGTTTTATTAATTTTCTCTATTGTTTTTTGAGTCTCTATTTTATTGATTTCTTCTTTGATCTTTATAATTTCTTCAATTCTGCTGACTTTAGGACTTTTTTGTTCTTCTTTTTCTAATTCATTTAGGTGGAGGGTTAAGTTGTCCAGTTGGGATCTTTCTTCTTTTTTGAGAAAGGCCTGTGTTGCTATAAATTTCCCTCTGAGCACTGCTTTCGCAGCATCCCATAGATTTTGAGCGGTTGTGTCTTCATTATCATTTGTTTCAAGGTAGTTTTTAATTTCCTTCTTGATTTCCTCATTGACCCATTGGTTTTTTATTAGCATGTTGTTTAGTCTCCATGCAGTAGGTTTTT
This sequence comes from Phacochoerus africanus, assembly GCF_016906955.1. NCBI lineage: Eukaryota > Metazoa > Chordata > Mammalia > Artiodactyla > Suidae > Phacochoerus > Phacochoerus africanus. Next base: position 90,995,261 of record NC_062546.1, read on the forward strand.
TCTCTTTCCTTTTCCCATGGTTGATTTCTAATTTCATGGCATTGTGGTCAGAGAAGATACTTGAGATAATTTCTATGCTCCTAAATGTATTGAGATTAGCTTTGTGTCCCAATATGTGGCCTTTGACCTTATTTATATTCTTATTTACTTTTATATAAGTAAATATATATATACTATCTTAAACGTACTGATCACCACAATGTAAAGTGTTAATGAACAGTCTTGTCTTTAGGAATAATACTATAAAGAAGGGACTGGAGATGGTAAGAGATAAATTTGTGACATGCATGCCGAAAGGAAAAAAATGAAAGACTTTGAAGGGAAAAAAAAAAATTAGACCATGCCTACAAAATTATAAAGGAGGAAATTTCCTCAAATGACTTCTCAGCATCTCAGGTTTTACAGCCCAGCCTCTGCACTACCATTCTCCCACACCATGAATTGATTTTGTGTTATTTCCTTTTCTTCTCTCCTGATCAAGATCAAAGAGTAGGTTCCTAACAGGTCAGTGTCCCCTCCCTTATGGTATTCGAAGGTGTGTCACGCTTTGACTTCATCCTTATCATTGTGATTCTATGAGCCGGTCTCCTATCCAGGATGATTTTATCTTGTAATGCAGAAAATTGACTGACTGGCTTTCATAGACTATCCACCACCATCAATGTCCATGAAGGAAAGACAAAGTACAAAGTCTTCAAAAAAATCAGTCCAAAGAATTACCTGAGGTGCTTAAGTCCTGACTAAGAGTCATGATGCTAGAGTCATAATGAGGGGGTAATGTGACTTTTTACCAAAAGCTTCAGGTACTTCTAATTTCAGACACATTAAAGTACTCTGTGATCGAGAGAAGCTCTTATAGAGCAAAGCTTGCATAATTTTTGCTTTTCATTTTGAGGGCTAGATGACAAAATTGAAGTATGTCCTTGGAATCGAGGCAAGAGAGTTATCATATTTTCACTAAGGGATCTGGAAAAAATGTGTAGCAGTAAGTCATGTCCAGTCTTCAAGAAACACATCATGTTCAAGAAACACATATTATCCAAATAATACTCCAGCAGAATATTTGTTGTCCTTAAAAAGAAGGATGGAATAAGACTGTACATATCTCCTTTGTACATATACCAGGATTTCTCTTAAAAGTGAAATTGATAGGGCAAGGATTTTTTTGTATTCAGAGGTGTTAGATATCATGAAATTGGTTGTCCAAAATGTCAGAAACACATTTAACAACAGTGGGATATGTGAGCTTTCATTGTTCTGCAACTTTACCAACACACAATATAGTCAAACTTAATTTTATAATTATGAAAAATGTCAAAAAGTGTCTCATGATTTTTTTAATTTATCGTTATGATTTTGACTTACATTTTCCTGCTGAGATAGATCACTTTTCATTGATTATGATCATTTAGATTTCCTTTTTGTGTACAAATTATTTATAATCATTGGTTTCTGTATTTTCCTATTTATTTATAGGATTTTAAAATATGTTTGATTCAAATTTATCATATACATTGTTTTTATGTATTATGTTATAAAATGTAATTTTTATTATATATGCATACCTATATATATATCTATCTTTCTATCTATCCATATATATGTGCGTATGTATATGTATGTGTATATATATATATATGTGTGTCTTTTTTCCACAGTGAGTGGGAAGATTTTAGAATACAAGAACTCTCATTCATTACTGGTAGGAACATTTCCTTTTTCAGTCAATGCCTTATCTTTAGATATTTGATGCTGTGGTTTGTATCAAAGATGTTTTAAAATTGAAAACCATCTAGTTCTTGAATCCTATTTCCTTTTAGATGTATGCTTTTCCTGTCTTTCCTAAGATATACTTCAATATGCCTACAATATAGATATTTAATGTTTGACATTTTATTCAAAGGTTAATACTGATTATTTCATATGAAAATACTTAATTTACGGGAAGTTGATTGTTCATTATAGTATACAGCAGAAGCTTTAAGTCATGTTTTTACATATCTACAACCAACCTTCCATATGCCCTTTATTGAATAGTTGTTTCTTTCTAAAACTACTTGATATACACTGGCATCTCAATAACACATTGAGTCCCCATATGTTGGTGTGTATGGCTCTCAGCACTCTATTCTGATACTGTGTTTTAATTCTCTCCAGTCACTGCTGAATACAGCATATCGTCTTAAGAACTATGGCTTCTAAAGGAGTCCTAAGTCAGTTGTTTCAATTGTCACGTGTTAATTATATAAAATTACGTTTCTATATCCTAGCTGATGTCTTTGTCTACTTGTTCTATAAGTTACTGAAAGAAGATGATTGAACTTTGAAACTATAACTGTAGATTTGTCTCTCTCTCTCTTTTTTTTTTTAAAAGGGCCACACCTTTGGCATGTGGAGGTTCCCAGGCTAGAGATGGAATCAGAGCTGTAGCCGCTGGCCTATGCCACAGCCACAGTAACTCCAGATCTGAGCCACATCTGTGACCTACACCACAGCTCAGAGCAATGCTGGATCCTTAGCCCACTGAGCGAGGCCAGGGATTGAGCCTGCATCCTCATAGATGCTAGTCAGATCCATTTCTGTTGAAACACAACAGGATCTCCTGTCTCTCTTTCTCATTGTATCAGTTTTAACTAATACATTTTGAAGCTCTGTGCTATATACATACACATTTATGTTGGATGTCTTCATTAAATAAAGCCTTTATTATGCAAAAATAAAAATAAAACAGTAAAGATGTTCTAATACTGCATTGAATAAGACTTTATTCTCTTTCTTCCCTTCCCAAACTGTCTTGACAAGTATTGACCCTCTGAACATCCATGTGAATTTTAGGATCACAATATCGAGTACTGTGAGTAAATTTTGTTGAGACTTGGATTAAAGTTGTATTAAAAGGCATCTGGAGAAAAATTACAGTTTACAATTTCCTCTCTTCTGGTTCATAGTTAAGCCACATTATGCATATCCTTAGTATTTTTGTATGACTTTGAAAAAAATTGCAATATGCTCCATATTGATCTTGGCTAATATTATACTAACTTCATTTCTGTGCATTCTGTAGATGGAGTAACAACAAAATTTAGGTGATTTTTTTTTTCATTCATTTACCTGAGCTGGTAAATTTGGGGGACTGCTAGAATGCTATAGCAGATGAAATGATGCAGTTCTGAGTGTATAGTGGGTCTGTCTCAAGTGAATCTAGTTGTCATAAGACAGAGTTTGATGACATTATTTTATAATGTTTAATGTATTGGAATTCATAACTTCATTCTTATTTACTTCATTTTTATATGCTCACCACTACTATCCTCCCAAAGTCTAAAGCTTCGTTGGATTGTTCTTGAATACACTGGGAAATCTTGGGCATTCCTACTGCCTGCCTGCAAGAGTCAGTCCAGCCTCAGCTGTCTGCTGTCTCATCCTGTGACACAGCTTTATTCATATGATGCTCTTTATAATGCTGACTTGGAACCTGGCTTTGCCTTCTTTTCTGAGATGAGAAACCCATTTCTAGATTCAATATCTTCTATTTTTTTTACTCCCTATTTTTATGAAACCCACCTCACAGTAATTCCTGAAAAAATTCCACTAAGTGTAAATTTTTGAAATCTTGTAGTCTCAAAATGCCTCCACATTTTACTGAAAGTTTGATTGGTATTGATTCTACACTTGTTTTCTTCAAATGATTGAATCATTGTCCATTGTCTTCTAGCTTCTAGTAGTATTGAAGTCATTTCCACCCTGATACACATGATTTGCAATGGTATTTTTTTCTATAAGTTTTTGGCATTTCATCCTTATTTCTAATTGTCTACATTTCTTAAATGATGAGCTTTCAGGTGAGGTTTTATTTTTTCTTTGCTCTCTCTCTCCTTTTTTTTTTTTTTTTTTTTTTACAACCATAACAGAAATACGGAGATGTGGTGATTGGTGAGAACTCTTGTGTTCCCAAAACTCATGTTATTAAGTTCTGGATAGTTTGTTAGTATCTTCCCACCAAATTGTCTGTTCTCTCAGTCTCTTTCTGGAAGTGATGATTATAAGATATTGGACGTCCTGAACCAGTCCTCTAAATGTCTTACGATTATAAAATGTATTAGCAATAATATTATCAAGGATGTCTTAGAAAGAAACGTTTTATAAACACGCACAAGAAACAGATAGAACAAAAGAAAATCTATGGTGTCTATAGTTGCCTTTTTATTGCTTTTGTATTTATGAGATATGTCTTTTACAAATATATTTAGACTTCAATTTTTGAGCAGTGTTGTATGATCCATTGACATGAGGGCTAGTTCTGGCCCTCTGAAGGGTGGGGTCAGATCCTTCCTCCACTGACTTCTTGGCCATGGGGCACATGGGGCTGGTGCCAGAATGTTGGTGGGCAGGTCTGGTCCCCTAGTGCTGATGGGCTTGATAGAGGATTCCATAATGCCACCTGCCAGCACCAGTGTTATTTCAGTAGGACAAGATCCCCAAGGGTGGCAGCCACCAGCATCTGTGTCCCCAGGGTGTGTCCTGGTTAGGAGTCCTAGTTAACTCCTTCTTCTTTAGGAGGCTCCCCAAGATCTACAAGTGGCCTGACCCAGGCTGCTTTCTGATGACTGCCTATTCTTAGGAAGAGACCATGTGAGATGCCATATGAACCCTATAAAAGCAGATTCTCTGCTTCCTATCACCCCTCATTTCTCCTGAATAAGTCCCCTGCCCTCCACTCTGGTTCACAGCCAGATGATCTAGGAGCTAATCTTCCCAGAGCAGGACTCCCGGGTTGGGGGGCACAGTAAGGGGCTCAGTTCCTGTGCTCCTTGGACAGGACTTCTGTGATGGTGATATTCATCCTGCTGGGGATTTGCTGACTCACAAGTGAGGGTCCTGTGCCTCGGACCCTTCTGCTCATCTGCTTGCGGTTCCTTCTTTATGCCATTAGTTGTGGAGAATCTTCTCTGCTCATCTCAGGTCACTCTCATGGGTAGTTGCTCTGTAAGATGTTGCCGTTTTGGTTTGCCTTTGAGAAGAGTTGAGTTCAGGCTCTTTCTATCCTACTGTCTTGGCTATCTCCTTAAAGATCTTTATAAGTTTTATGTATTTATTTTTTTGGCCATTTCTCTGGCTTGCCAAAGTTCCCTGCTCAGGGCTTGAACCCATGCCACAGCAGTGACAATGTCAGATCCTTAACTGCTAGGCCACCAGGGAATGCCTAAAAACTCTTGATAAGAAGCTGGAATACCCCTATGCTTCCAAAATGTTATTAAATTTATTAATAAAATAATCACTTGTTTTTAGATATAGGAAAAATCTATGTCCAGGAACTGATTCTGCCATTGGCTTGTCAAGTCATTTTCTACTAGTCGATCTATAACTTCAACCTCAGGGTCCTTAGTGATAAAATTCAGGTTTTTGCACAGAATGGAATTCTTCTAATCAGCCATACTTATATTTCTGCAATGGGCATAGGATAGCATATGACTTTGTATTTTCTATCAAGGAAGTTTCTGCATAAAATTATAAGTTGAGAGGTAAGAGTTTAGAGACAGCATGACGGACTCCTAAGTTGCACAAAGCAGTGTGCTATTTGCATCAGAATTGATCTCTACAAAACTCTATACAGAGTTAGTTTTCTATGTGCATTTCATGGAGGAGAAATAGCTATGGGTCAGAATTTTAACAGCTATACTACAAAGCAGAAGAACATTACTGGGATAGTAGAGGTAAGTGGAGGCTTTTCAGATGACAGAAAAATGAACAATCAATTCTTTTTCAGAAGTCTTTTTTTTTTAATGTTAGCAAATCTAGGTAAGTCTAGGCTGCAAATTTCAGAATTTTTCAAATTCCCTTCCCTGAGGTTGGAAATGAGATAGCTAAGACTGTGTCATGGTAATAGAAAGCATAAAAACGATCCTCATTATAAGTATCTTTGCTCATTTGGCTCTAAACTTGGAATGATTCTTCAGAACTAGGAATATCACCATGCAGTCATGGTTCGTTCTACCCAGCAAAACTTATTTGAATTACTCTTCCTGACAGTCAATTAAAAATTGAGTGCCATTCCTCACACTTTCCAACAGGTCTGTCTAAACTAATGATGTCTTCACTTTCACATTGTCTTCATCATGCTCAGCCTCCACTTGACTTTTTACCGGGTAGGGTATAGATGTTTCCTGGTACCAATTTTTGGAGGAGAATCTCCATTCATTTCTGACTTCATGTTTCTTAACATGTAGAGATTTCTCACATGTATAGATTTAACTGCTATTATTGAAAGGAAAATTAAGTGACATCATCAACTTTTTTTTTTTTTTAAGGGCAGCACATGTGGCATATGGAAGTTCCCAGGCTAGGGGTCAAATCAGATCTGCAGCTGCCCCAGCCTACACCACAGCCGCAGCAATGCCAGATCTGAGCCACGTCTGCAACCTACACCACAGCTCACAGCAATGCTGGATCCTAACCCACTGAGTAGGACCAGGGATTGAACCCACATCCTCATGGATCCTAGCTGGGTTCCTTACTGCTGAGCCACAATGGGAACCCCCTCCACACCTTTCTTTAGTTGAAATTTTTATTGAAGTAGAGTTGATTTACAATGTTATGCCAAAGTCATACACACACACACACGCACACACACACACACATATATATATATATACACACACACACACACACATTCCCTTTCTTACGTTATCTTCCATCATGGTTCTATTCCTAGAGAAAGGATATAGTTTCCTGTGCTGTACAGTAGGACCTCATTGCTTATCCATTCTAACTGTAACATCCATGTAACAGTTTGCATCTACTAACCCCAAACTCCCTGTCCATCCCTTTTCCTCTCCATACCTTCCCTAAACAAGAAAGAATGTCACTGCCTAATTCTTGTCCTGCAGAGTAGTTTTGGGTTCCAGTCATTTTTCTATCTTTCCTAGTTCCCCTCTAGGTATTTAGTAAGGTTTATAATACTTATATTCAACTATCTATTGTTTAAGCTAACCACATTCATGTGACAAAGAATCCAGAGTGATTGATGGTTTTGAGTAGGGAACTAACCAGATTTGTACTTAGAAAGAACACACATGCACCCCAATGTTCACTGCAGCACTAGTCACAATGGCCAAGATGTGGAAGCAACACAAGTGTCATTTGACAGAGGAATGGATAAAGATTTGGTGCATATACACAATGGAATATTACTTAACCATAAAAAACATGAAATAATACCATTTGCAGCAACATGGATGGACCTGGAGTTTATCATACTAAGTGAAATAAGTCAGAGACAGACAAACATCATATGATATCACTTATATGTGGAATTTAATAAAAGTGATAAAAATAATTTATTTAAAAAAACCATAAACAGATTTCAAAACCAATCTTATCATTACAATAGGTGAAACAGTTGGGGGGAGGGAAAAACTGGGATTGTGAAAATAATGTATACTCACTATTATATAACAGGTGATTAATAAGAACCCACTGTAAAGCACAGGGAAATCTATTCAAGAGTTTATAATAACCTATATGGGAAAAAATGGGTATATGTTTATGTATGACTGCTTCACTTTGCTGTACACCTGAAACTAATTCAACACTGTATATCATTTATACTCCAATAAAATTAAAGTTTTTAGAAGTAACAAACAAAAAGTTTTTCATGTAGGGCAAAACTGGAGTTGAGTCAGATCTATGATACCAACCGGATTAATTTTGTATTATTGTATAATGACTCTTCCTCAAATAAATTTTATTGGATTTTGAACTAGGAAGTTTTCTTCACGGTCTACCATCAATCAAATCTGGTGAAAGGTGAGGTACATGGTACAATGCATTGCACATTCAGGCAATCACTTAAAGATTTTTTTGGCTTGCCTATTTATTCTCTTTATTACTAAGAACACACACATTATTGGTACAAAATTTGTGAAACCATGGCCCTAAATGTATGGTATAATAGTAAGGGTGTCTCTATAATTTTTAGGGATTTAGGATTGAGTTTTCATTTAAAACCAATCTCTATCCAAGACAAAACTCTATCTAATATCCTGGGATAGATGATGATGGAAAATAATGTAAAGAAAGAAAGTATATATGTGTGTGTGTATATATATATGTGTGTGTGTATATATGTGTATATGTATGATTAGGTCCCTTTGCTGTAGAGCAGAAGTTGGCACAATGTTGTAAATTGACTATAATTTTAAAAAGTCAAAAAAAAACCCCAGAAATCTCTATGTGTGTGTACACGTGTGCATGCGTATGTGTGTAGATATTTATTAATATCATGTTGTGTAAGTAGACGAGTATGAAGGGAAAATAGTTTTCAAGGATTTAAGAATAATGACAAGTAAATCGTTCAGTTCTTAAGAAGCAATATAAGACCATGCATCTGGAAATTTTCTTACAAAGAATTTCCTTACATAATGCTCTTCATGGCGGCAATGGGAAATTTTTGTATACTAAATAAAATGCATTTAGTAAATGCAAAGCTAAATAAAAACTTTCAGTACAAATGCTGACTGAACGTGGTATTGCTATAATCCATAGTTGTGGCTGCCATTTTTTCTGTAACCCACAAGGCATGAGGAATGAAAGGGAGACCCCTTTCTATGGTCATATTCAGGTTTATGGACTACATCTTATAACTGGCTATGACTCCCTCTCAAAGAAACCATTTCCAAGTACACATTCCTGAGAGAGATATCATTATGGGAAAATGTGTTTATTCAATTTTTATTTATATTTTATAGCAATAATGTATTCATTTAACACATCTATGAAACAGAATTTTTTATAATAAAAAGTAGTGGTCCCATGTCCAAACCCCAAGCTCCCAATATCTCTGTCCAAAATCAATTATGTTCAAGTATCTGTTATTGATTTATTCCTTTTTACCTCCTCTGCTGTAATTTCCTCTGTCTTGCATTCTATGACAAAGACCTACATCTTGATCATACCACTCTCACTTTTTAAGTGAATCATCAAAAGCATCAGTAGATTAACTGTTCTTAGTACTTAAAGTTTTATGATTCATCTGAAACCTGATAATACACAAGCATGTCCTGAATCCAAATTTGAGAAATGAAAACCTGCAAAATCAACTCTGTCCTCCTTAGATTCTCTACATTTTGATGCAGATTAGTCTTAGAATAAGTTCCCTACCTACCTCTTATCACCAGATCTCTCATCTATCTATCTATCTATCTATCTATCTATCTATCTATCCATCCATCTATCTATTTGATCATCTATCTGTATCTATGTGTGCATGTATCTATGTATCTGTCTTTCTATCTATTATCTATATATCTCTGTCTATCCATCTATCTAGCATCTATATCTATATCTATCAACATCTATCTTCTATCATCATCTATTATCTACCTATCATCTATCTCTCCATCTATCTCATACATTCCCAATGAAAGTATATGCTCTCTCTGCCCCATATACCACATACTGTCTTACTTCCATGTCTGCACTTATAATTTTCTCCCCATGTAGGCATACTCACTTTTATTTCACTAAGTCACCTGCTTATTCTAGGCCCAAAACATGTCCTTCTCTTCCATAGAACTTCATTTGGCTATGCATATGTGCTATGAACTTTCCTTTTCTCTACAATCTGTTACTAATATCATTAATAAACCACATCTTTATCATCATATTTCCTCTTAGGCACTCAATATTTACTAGACACTATACAGAGTATCTCTCTTATTCTTAACTCTTCACAACAATCTATGAGCTCAAAATGAGAGATGCAATACATAGATAGGGAAGCTGAGGCTTGGAGATACTCAAAACGTTTCTCTGGGCCACATAACTGTGATTCCAGGGCTGTGGTCTGAGTACCACTTAGCCTGAACTCAAAGTCTACAGTAGATACATGCGGTATCCCTTTGATGATTCTAATTTTCCTCAAGTCCAGGGATGCCTTTCTTACTGCACTAACTGTACTAAAAAAATTCTTACTCTGACTTTTGATAAACTGTTTATTTCTCAATGTCTTGTGTATATCTTTCAACCACTGCCTTGAGGACACTGTATTCAACCAAATAATTAATACATAGCAGGGAGCTCAAAAATATCCATTGAATAAACATTTAGCACACCGTGGAGGTCATTCTTTGAGTGGTTGATATACAAGGTTAAGGCTGTGTTTATTAAAAACTAAAATAACTGAGGAAAAATTAAAATTTTGAGACATCATATTAGGAAAAAAATGTCAAATGAGGTTCTTTTTTCTTTATTCCTTGTGGTTGTTAAATAGTCCTTAATTTACCTGGAAATATATTGATGAGAGTCAATAACTTCAATGAGAGTATAAATTTAGCACCTAGACTCTTGGGTAGCCTGTTCTGAGGATTTTATTTAAGCTTTTTTTTTTTTTTTTTAACATTTGTGACCACCAGTTTTCTGAAGACTTTTTATTTAATGTAACTTGGTGGTAAGTTTTGAGAAATTATATTTTTTAAAAAAGGAAAAAAATATTTCCAAAGGACTTATTATACTTTTGAGCTTTAAAAAGATTTCACATCAGTTTGGGTTCTAAAATTGGAAGAAACAAAGCTTTTTTACAACATAAACACACAGAAACCAAAGTCCCTTTCAGCAGAAAGTTTTGTGATTAGAGGAGTGTATACAATTATAAACTCAATTGTTAAATCAAAACACATCCCAATCACCCTAGCATGTCGCTTTTAATGGGCAATACATTCCCTAAGAAGGCAAGCTCTCTGCTAACAATATTGAACCGAATCATCAAAATTCAAAGATGGGTCTATAAAATGTGAAATTCCATCAGCCTAGTGCACAGTGGGCTGCAATATGTAGATTAATAGGCAGCCTGTCAAGTATTTTAATGTATGCCTCAATCATTGAAACACATGTGATGATTAGTAAAGTATTTGGCCTGAGCAGTAAAAGATATAAAATAAATTAAAGTCATGATACCTTCTGAATTAATAAAGCATTTGGTTAGGCTGTATTGACAAATCACTAGCATAGAGGAAAAGGCCCATAACTAGATGTATTTCCCCCAAGGTATGCTGGGAATTCACAGTGGCCTCTTCCTATGGCATCTTTCTAAATAAGGATCTCAGTGAAAGCACCAATGCCAAATCTCTGAAGAATCTCAGAATATGAACACTCACTGGTTTGAATATAAACCCACATCTATAACTGGCATCACTCATATTTCTTTTGAGTTCCAAAAATGAGATTTCTTTTTCTGAAGCCTGTTTCAGAACTACTTTCACCTCAAAAGCAATTTTCAGTATTTTCTTTGAAGCATGTCCCTGGAAACACAGAAGCTGAAAAATACATATCAGAACAGAAATGATGGACTCCATAAATCTACCGTCACTGCAGTTAGTGGTATATATTATGGGAGCTGGAAGAGGTGAAATGCTGAAGGTTTATCCAGGCCTTTTCACCAGAGGGGTGAGCACAACCAAGTTCAAAGTGTCAAATAGACTCACTCTGTTCTTTTTTTTAAGTTTTATTGAAATATAATTTACAGGATTGTAATAATTTTTGCTGTACAACAATGTGACCCTGTCTTACATATACACATATCTGTTCTCTCTCAGATTCTTTTCCCATAGATTATTACAGAGCTGGGTAGAATTCCCCCTGCTACACAGCAGGTCCCCATTGGCCAATCATTCAATGTACCTCAGTGTGTATGTGCCAATTACGCACCCCAAGTCCATCCCTCCCTGAACCCCTCTCCTTTGGTGACCATAAATTTGTTTTCAAAGTCTGTGAATCTGTTTCTGTTGTGCAAATAAGTTCATTTGTATCCTTCTTTAGTAGCAGTCTTGGGAAGAGGCACTCATTGGACTCACAGTTGCCTTTGGCCAAAATTTTCCGTATCCTTTTAACAAGAAATATGTAAATATCTTGTCATATATTCTAACTCCTTTTCAGATATGTAAATACCTTGTTTTGACCTGGAGTATGCAATACATGCCTCTGTCCTTATTTCACTTTTCCCTTGATAAATTTGTATAGGTTATGGAAGTTGGAGAAATAGTTTAGTTTGCCAATGGTTTGGGCAAAACAAAATTTTGGATGGTAAATAAGACAGTTAACAGCTATCATAGCCATATCAAATATTTTTTAAATGTTTGAAACAGAAATAAATGACCACTGCAGAAAATATTGGGAAATAGGAAAAGTATAATGCACACAAAAATTATTCCTTTTACTCTGGATTATCAACTACTTTCTTCCAAGGATATCCATTTTAATTTGGAACCACATAGTTTCTCTATTGTTTGTGCACTGCGTTTTAATTTCATGTTGTATAACGAGTGTCTTCTACATAATTAAGCATTACTGAAACTGGTGTGTTTAAAAGACATACAATATTTTATCCTACATTTGTGACATAATTCAATTAATTAGTCCCATTGTTAAATATTTGACCTATTAACTACAATATAATCAAGCTTTTATTTCCAACAGTATTTTTTAAGCTCAACTAATTAAAAATGTCAAAGAAAAAATGACTACATTCTCTTTTTTTTAGTATTGAAATGCTTAGAACATAAATTACATCATCTTTCCCAGAAGTAACAATTCTTAGGAACTGAGTGAACATGTATGCTAATTGACATCTGCTGATCTGGGGTGACTGTAGTTGTTAAAGAAATGGCAACATTTTCCATTCATAGAAATGTACTGGTTTGAATGATAAATCATAAAAACAACCTTAGTTAACACTTTGCAGTGCAAGTGTATTTCTCCCACATATCGAAAGTATATATACCTTCCACAAAGCAAATTCTAAGTTTCATTGTATATATTTTAACTTATTTAATAATGATATTCCTCAAAGAACTTTCCATAATAGAACATATAGCTTATAAGTTCCCTTGTTGTCCAGCAGGTTAAGGATCCAGTGCTGCCACTGCAGCAGCTTAGGTAATTACTGCGGCTTAGGTTTTATCCCTGACCTGGAACTTCTGCATACTTCTGGCAAGCCAAAATAGCAAACAAAAAAGAATATATAGCTCATTCCTTTAACCCCCCTGTGATGTTCCTGAATATAAATGAACAAAATGTTATTAACATAGATGAATAATAATTTCCTAATTATGGTATTAAATGATAACATTTGAAGGGTAGTATAAAGACCCTTATACAAGCATAAAGTGAAAACATTTCAAAGACTTTTAGTTCATCAATTAATTACTCAGTAAGATGTCAGAAATTGTTCAAAAGAGAATTCAGCATTCACATGCACACACACACATGCACATACAAACACAAATACACTAAAATGAATTTATATATACATACAAAATTAGTCAATATTTGCAGATTCAATGGATTTAATTTATTTGCATTTATACGCTAATGAACCTACTTTCAGTTCACTACAACTTACAGGATTGTTCAAAGACCATGGCAGGCAGAGATAACTTAGAAGTCTAGTAGACAGGCCCTCAGTTTCCTTTTATTCCAATTTCAGAGTCTTTCACAGTTTCTGCCAATAGAATTTGAGATTGTATTCCCTATAGTTGAAAAGAAGGCTACAAGAAGCATTTTTCAGTATGTAATATTGTTTCATGTGGACATATGTTCCTAATGTTCCATATGTCAGAGTATCAGATTGATTTCTTTCTTATTCTCTTTCTTTAATATGTATTTGTTTTTATTTATTTTTTTCTTATCTTTTGTATTTTTAGGGCCACACCCACGGCATATGGAGGTTCCCAACATAGGGGTCTAATTGGGACTGTTTCTGCCAACTTAGCCAGAGCCACAGCCATACCAGATTCAAGGCGCCTCTGCAACCTACAGCACAGCTCACAGCAATGCCAGATCCTTAACCCGGTGAGCAAGGCCAGGGATCAAACCTGCAACCTTATGGTTCCTAGTCAGATTTGTTTCCCCTGAGCCACTATGGGAACTCCAGTATTTGTTATTTTTAATAACAGCTAATGACCTGCATTCAAAAGCACTATTCCAATGTGGAATTCCTGTTATGGCTCAGCAGGTTAAGAATCTGACTAGGAACCATGAGTATGCGGGTTTGATCTAGGCCTTGCCCAGTGGATGAAGGATCCAGTGGTGCCATGAGCTGTAGTGTAGGTCACAGACATGTCTCAGATCTGGCATTGCTGTGGCTTTGACACAGGCCGGCAGGTGAAGCTCCAGTTTGACATCTAGCCTGGGAAATTCCACATACCACAGGTGCAACACTAAAAAAGACAAAAAAAATGCTATTTCTATGTATGTTACTATGAAAAAATCTATAGCGTACTGTTTTTCCTACAGTTAAAAAATTGGATTGATTCTTTTTTAATTTAATCAGGTCATTGTTTTAATTCTTCCTGAGCCAATTATTGATGAGACTGGCATATTTTCATATATGTATTCTAATATTTCTCCTAATTTAAATTTACTATTCATATAATTTTATATTTTTAGTGTTTAATTCTTATTCATATGAGTACTGTTTATGTATTTTTATAACAGTTATCACTTTGTATATAAGTTTAAAATATTTTCTTATAATTGATCAGTTACCTTTTAAAAAATGTTTTTCAAGATGTATTTTTCTACTTTGGTGAATACATAAGTACATTTATATTTATCATTTAGACATTCTCAAGCATATAATTCAGCACCATTATATGCATTCACAACATTATGCAATCATTATCATCTATACGCAAAATTTTTTTCATCATCAATATAAACTCTACCCACTAAAAAATAACTCCTTATCTCTCTCTTTCCCCTTCTCACAACCTCTACATTACTTTCTGTCCATATGAATTTGCTTATCCTACACTCTTTATATAGATGGAGTCATAAAATATGTGTATTTATTGTATGAATCTGGTGTATTTCACTCAGTATGTTTTCAAGATTTATCCATTTTTTAGCATATCCAAAATTCCTTCCTTTTTAATGGCTGAGTAATAATATTCCACTGTATATATACAGCACTATTTGTGGTGGCTTTTTTTTTTTTTCTTTTTAGAGCTGCACCCATGGCATGTGGAAGTTCCCAGGCTAGGGGTTGAATCAGAGCTGCAGCTGCCAGCCTATACCACAGCCACAGCAACATAGGATCCAAACCATGTCTGAGGCCTACACCAAACCTTACAGGAACAGCAGATCCCTGACCCAGTGAGCAAGGCCAGGGATCAAGCCCTCATTGTCATGGATACTAGTGGAATTCATTAGGGAAATTTGCTGAGCCACAACAGGAACTCCCTATATTTTGTGTATTGATCAACATTTGGATTGTTTCTACCTTTTAATTATCATAAATAATGTTACTATTGTTATCAAAATATGCCTTTGCATCCCTGCTTTTAGTTCTGATTATATAATTCTGGCTATAACTAAGGGTTAAATACCTAGGACTGGCATTGTCAGATCATATGATAATTCTATGTACAACTTTTTGAGGAATTGAGACTTTTTCACAGCACCTTCTCTGTTTTTACAGTCCCATCTTAAATGCACATGCTCCAATTTGTTTATGTACTTGCAAAAAAAATTATTTTTATAGAATTCTAATGGGTGTAAAATGGCATTGCACTGTGATTTTTATCTGCATTTCCCTGATGACCAATGATGTTGAGAATCTTTTCATGTGGCTACTGACCATTTGTACATCTTCTATAGAGAAAGTTCTACTCTAACACTTTGTATATTTTTATTATTTTCTTTTGTTTGTTTAGTTTTATTTTTGTTGCTGTTGCTTTTGATATTAAACCCCTGCTCTAGATATTAAACCCTTGTC
Organism: Phacochoerus africanus; assembly: GCF_016906955.1. Taxonomy (NCBI): domain Eukaryota; kingdom Metazoa; phylum Chordata; class Mammalia; order Artiodactyla; family Suidae; genus Phacochoerus; species Phacochoerus africanus. The sequence continues at coordinate 91,011,033 of NC_062546.1, forward strand.
ATGTATATAACTTGTAAATATTTTCTCCTATGTTGTAGAATATCTTTTCATTGTCTTGATACTATCCTTTGATGCACAAACATTCTTATTTTTGTTGAGGTTTAATTTACTTACTTTTTATTTTGTTGATGAGAATTTAGTGTCACATCTGAGACATGGTTGTGAGATCCAATATCTTGACTTTTCTCCCCATTATTTTATTCTAAGAGTAATGAAACCGTAGATAACTTTGGAAAGGATTGTCATCTTAATAACAGTAAGTCTTCCTATCCATGAACATGGAATATCTTTTCATTTATTTGTTTTTCTACTTATTTAGTATATTTCACTAGTCAAAATAATTCAAAATTTGGAAAGTCACATGTACATTTTTTTCTTTTGGTTTTTAAAATTTTTGTACTGTCTCCATGATGTCCTTCTTTAAGCCATTCTTATTAATCTCTGTATTTTATAATTTATTATAATTAGAATATGTTACTCTTTACTTCATCTCAATTTTTAAAATATGGTTAATTTATGCACCTGATTTATGTTTTTCCAAATCTACACTAATCATTTCCAACAGTATTTATTGAAAAGGTGATCTTATATTTACACTTTGAAATGCAATATATAACACATGCTACATTGCTGTAGGTTCACACTTTGATTTCTGGAACCCCAATGTAGTTCTGTTATTCTTTCTAATTCTGAGTGAAACCCATGCTGTTTGAATTACTCAGATTTAATAGTAGATTTTCATTACTGGTACAACAATTCACATTGTTCTTAGTTATTATTCCCTCTTCCCATTTTTTTTATGTTTCTCATTCAGATTGCCTTTGCAATAGTTACATTACTTTTACAAATTCCAATATTCTTATAACTGAGATTTTGTTCATTTTTTTAAATTAATTTTTCAAGCAATAACATCTTTCAATTATAAAATTTTTCTGCTTAGGAACAATGTATGTTTCTTCATTAATTAAAGTGTTCTTTTTGCCTTAAGTTTATATATATATATATATATATATATATATATATATATATATATTCCGGTTTTCACAATTTAGTGGCTTTGAACAATTTTGCTATCAATTTTTTTTAATTTTTTTATCTTATAGTTTGTTTTGCATCTCATGCATGATTTGGTTGAAAAATGGCTACTTTAGGTGATACACTATGGTGACTCTAGAAATCAGGTGTAACATCCAGAATTTGTTGTTACTGCTATTTGCTTGCTTAGTCACTTTCCTGGACCCCATTTTTCTGGGTGCTATTCCATCTATATTCCCTGTGGTTTGCTACCCCAGAAGTCTCTCCTTGGTTAACTTACTTATCAACAAAAGATTTTTCACAATTTTCCTTAATAGTCTTGACCCAATAAGTTCCATCTTTGATGCAGGACACTGTGATGAGGACTCAACACACAAGACTTTCACAGTTTTGCTTTGGCATTCACTGCCTGCTTGTGCAGATCTTCAAGGTCAGCAAGAAAAGTCAGCCAAAAGTGTAGGAATATGACATATCTGTTCTGTCGTGGACATGCTCATAGCCCTACCTACTTGCATAACTGTCTAGAAACCCCAGATGTGTCAGAACATTTTTTTTGTCTTTTTGCCATTTTTTGGACCACTCCCTCAGCATATGGAGGTTCCCAGGCTAGGGGTCGAATCAGAGCTGTAGCCACCAGCCTATGCCAGAGCCACAGCAACAGGGGATCCAAGCTGTGTCTGCAACCTACACAACAGCTCACGGCAATGCCGGATCCTTAACCCACTGAGTAAGGCCAGGGATGGAACCCGCAACCTCATGGTTCCTAGTCAGATTTGTTAACCACTGAGACACAATAGGAACTCAGTGTCAGAACTTTTTTGAAGCCTCCTATAGCTATATTATTGTTCAAATATTAATTTTCATTTTTTTGACCAGGCTTTTAAAATGTTTCCTAACTAATAGAATAGGCTCAGACATTTGAAATGTTAATAACTGCCTCTGGTTGTTGCTGAAAAAACCCTAGGGATAGCACTTTTTCCATGGAGTGAGCTCTAGGTCAGGTCGAAAAATCACAATGATCTGAGAATAAGGCTTTTCCAGAGAGCTACAAAACATGTTAACATTTTGAGAAGCTCCAAACCCCATTAACTCCTCTGCTGGTTGCAAGGCTACTGATTTTCAAGATTTCCATCAATCTGGGAGCGGGTCAGGGCATTGACAGTTATGCATTCTTCTCCATAAACTCTTCCTTTTCCATCATGTAGAGGCTAGCCACATTCCTTGTTTTACAGCTCCTCTCCTCCAACTTGAAAGCCAGGAAAGGCAAATCAGTCACTTCTCACATAGTAAAATCCATCATATTCCTAGTTCTGGGGATTATGAGGTGTGTGCACTCCAGGGAGTAGAGATCTTGGAAGCATTCTTAGAAATTTAACAACATTATGATATTATCAAGAAACATATCACTATTATATTTTGAAATGTAAAATAAGTACTTAGAACTAAAGATATAAAATAACCAAAATTTAAAAATTCATGGACAAATTTGTTAACTGCTTAGTCTTGATTCAAGAGACACTTAGCAACCTAATATAAACCAGTAGAATGCACCAATAATAAATCAAGGAAGGACAAAAATGTATGAAATACAGGATATTAGATAAAAACAAACAGGGATAAAATGAAATAAATCAAACAGTGAAGGACAAATACCAAATTATCTTACTTATATGTGGAATCTAATAAAACTAAATTCATAGCATTGCTGAAACTCAGCCTCTGTCCTGCTGTGCCAAGTAGAAACACAAAGACAGAGTTAGGGGTAAAGGAAAAATGAGCTGTTATTATTGGTTTGCCAGGCAAAGGAGGTCACAGCAGGCTAATTCCCTCAAGACTGTGCCCTTTTTTGGGGGAGAGGGTAGGAGGTGGTCTTATACTTTGGGAATGAAAATAGAGCCACAAAATGATCAGGGTAGATGCAAGTTTGCATTCTTCTTCAAAGCTGGTGTTTAGTGGCCCCAAGACTAAAGCTGGTGTCCTCATTCTTTCTGGAAAGATTGCTCATCAAGTAGTCAACAGCTATGATTTGTGGGAGTTTTAGTTCTGCAGAAGAACTCAAAGATATTGCTATGTGTATCCCTTGAGGGGGAACCAGGTTTCTGCCTCAAGGCTGCACTATTGTCTCTCGACTGCTCCTCCCTGGTCTCTGCATCTCCTCCCTTCCCTGATTAGCACCTGTTTGAACCTGTGCTTTGGAGCTCAGGGAAGGTCATGTATGCTGAAGGCTAGTCCTTAAAAACAAGAAATGAGAGATTCATAAATGCTTATGCCGAGGAAGCCCACAGGGCTCTGTTCCATTTCAATAGAAACTGAGAACACAGTGGTGGCTGCCAGAGGTGGGAGGTTTGGGTGGAAGGCAGGAGGGAATGGGTGAGGATGGTCAAAAGGTACAAGTGTCTAGCTAAATGTCAACTGATAAAATGTCATTGTGGAGAGGATGCCTGATCTTTACCCCACTGCACCACTCTGAGAGTAAATTTTTTTTTTTTTGCTTTTTAGGGCCTGTGGCCTATGGAGGTTCCCAGGCTAGGGGTCTAATTGGAGCTACAGCTGCAAGACTACACCACAGCTACAGCAAAGCCAGATCCGAGCTGTGTCTGCGACCTACACCACAGCTCACAGCAACACTGGATCCTTAACCTACTGAGCGAGGCCAGGGATTACAACCAACAACCTCATGGTTCCTAGTTGGATTCGTTTTATTGCACCTCAGTGGGAACTCCCTGAGATGAAATTTTAAAATTTCTCATCGCAATGAAAAAATTGTAACTTTGTATGGTGATGGATGTTAACTAAACCTATTTGGTATGCATCTCACAATATATACGTATATCAAATCATTATGTTGTATACCTAAAACTAATAGACTATGTCAATTATATCTCAACCCCCCAAAAATAAGCTAGAGATTTAGAGATATTGAGTGATCCGCAATAGTAAATATTATTATTATATATTATATTGATTGATCTGATATAAATAAATATGATTAGATAGATAAATACATACCACATACATGCATGTGTGTATGCATGCAATATAATAGAGATGGTCAGCACAGAGATTTGACAGACAAATTAAGTGCCTGTATGGCTGCATCACATTTTACGCACAAAAAATTGGGAGGGTGATTCCCCCTGAGGGTGATTATTTTTTTTTGAAATTTTTGGTTGTTCAAATGGCTTAACAACAACAAAAGCAAACGTGCTTATTTTCTTATTCTTATGATTTTTGCTATTTGGTGGTATTAACAAAATGCTTTTGGCATCTATATGGACAAAACCAAAAAAGCTTAAAGAAGAAAGATGAAATATTGGAGGGCTTTCTCTAGCCATCATGAGGCCAAGTGAACTGCTCCTGTGATTAGGAGATGGTGTAATCAGTGGTCTGTGAGTCACCTGGCATCTGGGAAAGAGATTCCCATGGGCACAGAGAGACCTGAAAGCATGGCATTCATCTCCTGTCCTTTGGCAGAGGGGTAAAGGGGTTGAAAGGGGGTGGGGCTCTCAGTTGTGCAGCTTGTTCACCTCAGAACAGCCAAACCAAAAGCTTTACTGTTTTTCACTGCAGGATTATTTAGGACTTCCTGGCATACTCACATAGCTTGACCTAATGAAAGCATCCTTGAGATTAAGGAGAATGAGTAAATTGAGGAAAGAGGGTCAGATTTATTTTAAAAAAATATGTATATATACACACACACACGCATATATATACAGGCAAGAATTGCAACAAAAATAGCAACAACAAAATTAAGGAAAATTCTTGGGAAAAACGTCCATTCACAGTATATTTGCACACAGATAGAAAAAAAAACTGTCCAGATATAAAAGTGATTTTCCAAAGATTCATAACATGAGACAAACTAAAACAAAAATAATAGGCACTGTTGACAGCTGACTTGGTGCTCTAAAGGATGAACTGGATGAAAACAATTAAACCAGAGGGATGATCTCAAAATAAAAAATAAATAAATAAAAGGAGTAGAGAAAATGGGAGAAAAGAATCAATCTCACTCCATATAGAGTATCTCAGAATGATAGATAATAGTATAACCAGCAATTTATATGACATTAATGATTTTTATTGGTACAGAGACTATACATTAAAGGGAAAATTGAATAATGCTGTAAATACATCAGGAAAAAACAATAACCCATAAGATAGTAGAGAGAAAAAGAGAAAAAAAAATAGATCTTTCAGAAAATTATAACTGTTGGGTGAAGGAAAATGTGGAGACAATTAAGTTGTTTGATTGGAAGCAGAAATATTATGTAATATAGACAGATTACCTAGGAAATAGCAATTTTCTTATACCAGTTAAAGATGGTAAACACTAGCTGAATTGAAAATCATAGAAGAACTGCTAAACTTCCAGCTGAGGTTGTAGATGAGAAAGAAAATTACAGAAAGGCATGGACAACTTAGTGAAAAAAAGACAAAGCAGGGGGTGGGGGATAAATGAAGACAAATGTAGAAATTGTACATTTAAAGCTTAGAAGCATAAAACATATGTTTGACATATATATATATATATATATATATATATATATATATAGGTTTAAAAATGCAAACAAATGAAATTATTTTATCAAAAGGCAAACATTATGAAGCTCACTTAGAAATAAATCCAGGCATTTGTCTTCAAAACAATGAGGCTAAATAAATGTTTAACAAAATGGGATGAACTAAGACATATAAGGAAAATGAACTCCCCTTCATCCTTCCCCATGAATTTATTTTTAAAAATCAATATCAAAAACAGAAGAGGTGGAAATTAAGGAAAAAAATTTAAATGGTACAAACCGTGATCTGTGACAAAATGTTCAAATTAATGAACTGGAAGAACAGGCCAAAGTGGTCAGCCTGAGGCATCAGGAAAAGTGAAAAAGGTGAAAACTTACAAGAACATTATGTCATAGAAGTAGAAACACTGATAGTTTTACAATAGAAATCACCAAAGGGAAGAGAAAAATAAAGGGGATTTTTAAAAAAGGACATGACTGTTAAAAGATGAAAACCAAATATCTCTGGGCACACAGAGTGAAAAATGATAAATATGGGAAGAGTAAAATTTAAGACTAACTATGAAACAGAGAATATTCAAAGAAACCACAAACTACCCACATTGTAATAAGAATACAATTGGCATAAGCCACCCAAAGCATCTGTTGCAAAGCAACATACATAAAGCTAACACTTTTATACAGTACACCTAAAAATGCATACGATGATCAAAAGAGTCCCTAATAAAACCATTCCTATACACAAAAATAAAATAAATTAACTTTTTTTAAGAAATATGACTTCAAAAATATTATTGAGTGCAAAAATAAGCCATAATATAAGGACTGGGAATAGTAAAGCACAAAATATCCTGAAAAATGGTCTGGAAGAATAGCTCCATTCAGTAGAAAAGTAATTCAAAAGTATATGTCGAAATAAATGGTAAATAAAGTCAGTAACAAACTTAGGAAAGCACACTGTTTGCAAAATGGCAAACGCAACAAAGGATATGTTTACAACAGTCTTAAACTAGAACTCTAAATGATCCCCACAAGATGTGAAATAAGGGAGGTGACAAATACTGAGACACTGTTCCTTTTAAGAGGAACATGCACCTATTGCTACATTTAGAGTCTGCAGAGAAAAATGGACAGTAAGTAGGGTTATTTAGTAGAATGAAAATAGAATTATAATCTTAACCATCAAAAGAGAATTCTGTCTATCCAATGGAAAGTAGGAAAAGAAGAAAGAATGAGAGTAGGTAAAAAAAAAAATGATCTAGTGATATTTTTTTTACAAAACACAAAGGTACATAGGAATTCAAGAAATAGAGGAAAAGGAAAGAATAAAGAAATGGCAAGAGGAGACAATCAGTTTCTGATTCCACATGTAAGAAGCTTGGAAGGTACTTCCCGTTGTAACAAATAAAAAGCTGAACAGACTAAAAAATTAATACCTCTTTCTGGAAATCTAAGGAGAGGAGGAAATAGGGCCGCTGCTCCTCCTGAGACTGGACAGACAGGTGAACATGGGAACCCCCCTTCCTGAGGCGGAGACTCACCAGCAGAAACCACCTCATGAACTTGGGTTAGAACAGGAAACCCGACCTGTGTGTGACTGACAAATCACTGAGGCTGAGGTATAGACAACTCCATCAGTTAACTCCAAGGGACACAGCCATGCAGAGAGCTCTGCACTTGGTGAGCTTTACCAACAAGAACTCAGTCAGGTCCCACCCACTAAATATTGGAGAAAAATTTCTTCAGGCTTCAGAGGGGAAAATCATACAATGTCTGGTTTCAGATCACAATGGACTAAAACTAGAAATCAGTAGCAAAAAGATAACTAGGAAAGCTTGTACTGCATGGAGATGAAACAATGAAATTTTCAGTAACATATGTGTCAATTAAGACATCTCCAGGGAAATTTTAAAATGTTTTGAGCTAAATTAGAATGAAACACAGCATATAAAAACCTGTGAGATGTAGTGAAAACTGTTCTTAAAAGGAGATTTATAACTTTGAATGCATATATTAGGAAAGAAGAAGGATCTAAAAATCAGTCATCAAAGCTTTTACCTTTGGCCACCAAACATTAAAAACAAATTAAATTAGAAGAAAGTACGTAATAAAAAGTAGTGCAAAAATAAATGAAAATAAAACAGGAAATCAACAGAGAAAATCAACAAAACCAAAAGCTGTTTCTTTGGAAAGATCAATAAAATCAATAAGCTTCTAGCCAGAATAAGGAGAGAGAGAGGAATTATTAATATCAGAAATGAAATATCACATCACTGCAGTTCCCACGTAAATTAAAACAGTAATAAAGGAACACTGAACAATTTTGTGCTCACAAAGTAGATAATCTATGATGAAATGGACCAATTACTTGAAAGACACAACTTGTCAGAACATTTCCAAGAAGGAATAGAGAATCTGATTAGACTCAAACCTATTAAAGAAATATAATCAATAATTAATCACTGAAAACCCAGCCCCCAAAGGGTTCAATGATAAATCTACCAAATATATAAGGAAGAATTTACACCGATTCTTTTAAAAAAAAATTTTATTATAGTTGATTTACAATGTTCTGTCAATTTTTGCTGTACGGCAAAGTGACCCAGTCATATTCATATATACATATATATATGTATACACAAATATACATTCTTTTTCTCACATTATCTTCCATCATGTTCCATCACAAGTGACTAGATATAGTTCCCTGTGATACACAGCAGGATCTCATTGCTTATCCAGTCCACCCACATGCAATTGTTTGCCTCTCCTAAACTCAAACTCCCAGTCCATCCACTCCCTCAGTTTTCTGAGGATAGTGCAAAGGGAATAGTCCACATAAAAAAAGTTTAAATTCAACAAAAATCACATTTACTCTTTAAGGACATTGCTATCTAAAGGCCACAACATTTTTCAGTGTATAGGTATTAAGTGTATATGTATTCATCACCAGAATCCAAAATGGTAAGACATATGTATTAGTCTCAAGAAGTTTAAGGCTATATTTGCCTTTAATTAACATAACTAAGGGTCTATAATATGGCATTTCTTCTACTGTCTGAGCCTCTTCAGCCAGCTCTGATGTATTGTCTCTCACTAGCAATTATTCTATGACCCTCAAAGACCACTTAAATAGCTTTCAGCACAATGCCAGGGCTGAATGAAGCTAAATCCTGGTTTAAATGCAAGCATTAGCCTTCATTAGTTACTGAAGAAAAGAGAGAATGCTGTCTGCTGTCAGCAAATAGTTACAGAACCTCTCTGAAGGAGAAAATGGACTGTTCATTAGATCAAGGTTATAAAGGAGATTTTGACGTTATTTTAAATACTTTAATTGTGGCTAATTACAAATATTTGGCATTATCCTTGTCAGAAAAACCTTTCTTTTTTGATGGCTTCCACATATAAACACCTGAAAGTCATAGATTGACTTTCCCAAATCTTCCTGTTTTTCCATCATATGTGAATTTTCAGTCATCAAATAGCTGATTGAGTTGGTCACCCAGACAGTTCTGTGTGCCTAGATTAGAGCCCATACAACTATACATGTTTTAAAATTTAAAATAGAAATTAAAAGCATACCCCTAGAAGTTGTCTTTCATAATGAAAAGGAATTATGTATTGAGAGAAGATGATGCGAGTTCATTAAAGACTGTAAATTTACCCACAGAGTTGGTGAGATAGGTGAGCACTCTTCCAATTAACCAGGCTCAGCGTCATGGCTATTGAGATTCATGGACCGCAAGACAGATCAGCCTCATTAATTTTCACCTAGAAGTTTTCAGAGGTGTGTGTTTGTAAGAAGGGCCACAGAAATATGGGTGCTTTTCTAACAGCACTTTCTCCATACCCACCCACCCAAACATACATTATTTATTTCCTTCTTTTTTCTTTCTCTCTCCACACAGTGGTCCTACCACAATGTGGAATGTAAGAGTGAATTACTGTCAGTACATTTACCAGATTTTTAATGTATTACCAAATCTTAGTTTTCTGAAGCTTTTTCAATAACATGTAACTCTTATAATTGTGTATATAATGACAATTATTGGAGCTATTCAATATTTACTCAATTTTCAAGTATCAGGTAAACATTTATACACATGATATCGCTTAAGGATGCACTCACACACATCACATAATCTAACATAGAACGTTTATAAATGCCTTACATATATCTTGCAAAGTATTAGTAAAATTATCAAAAAATGAAAGAGTAAATAAATAATTATTCTTTATTAACAACGGTTAGTTGAGTCCGCTGCCATTTCCTGTGTTATATTTTCTTTTTCTTTTTTCCTTTTTATTTATTTTTTCCACTGTGTGCAATAGCTTTGATGTGGGATCTATTTCCAGACCAGGGACTGAACCTTGGCCACAGTGGTGAAAGCACCAAATCCTAACCACTATACCACCAGGGAGTTCCTTGTGTTGTCTCTTTTAATTCACCTTCTCATTTGCTGAACTTTTGTTTCCTATTCCTTTCTCATGCCCTCATATTCTTTGCTCTCCACTACATTCATAAAGTTCTGTTTATCCTTCATCTTTCAATCTACAATGCAGGCTTTTCATCCTGCATGACTTTTCTATGCACATACAATATTGAAAAAAAAAAATTTCCTCACTATTACTTCCTTATTATGCCCTGTTTTCCTCATGATCACTAACTGCTGAGAGAAGACATTTTTATCTACATCCACAATGAAAGAAATAGAATTCCTAAATTCTTGACATTTTTACATGAGTATTGAATGACTATTATCACTATTTATTTCCTGTGAACATCTTAAATTCAGAGATCTTAAAGTGTCCAATGCCATTGGAAGAAAGTGAGTGACTCTAATACCATCCCTTAGAAAAATATGTTTGTACACTATTAATGAAGCAGACAGGTAAACCGAAATGTAGTTTCCTGAGGATTTATTATAAGTCCATTATGACAGAGAATTGGTTGTACTTTATTTCATCTCCCTTTAATATTAAAATGTTCTGTCACAAAATCTTCAGTCTTAAACTACTCATTAGTCTTAAACTATAGCTGAACTTTAGTTGAACTGTTTCATCAAGCAAGGTAAATCTATGGCTTTTGTTAATTAGTGTTTGAAGGATATATGGAGGAGGAAACCACAGAATGAAATTACTTTATTGCTCACTCACTATTTTCTCTTTTAACTACTGCACCTTATTCTTATCTCCTAATTTATTGCCAGCTCTCCAAAACAATATATAGCTTAACTCCTAATGGAATCCCTGAAGGTCAATGCAGGGATAGAAATCAGATTTTGATTTTTTTTTCAAGTAAGACTATTAGATTATCACACAGGAAACATCTTACCCCGATGTCAAAAGACTATAACTGAGATATGATGCAACTCAATTCTTCAAGGTCACACAATGGAACAGTTGGGCCCAAGATCAAACTGAAAGAAATATGTGACACAGGGCAGATGAGCTTAGAAGTTGCAAAGCATCACTTGCCACTCTCTCCTGACACTTTCTGGTCTCTCTCTAACATCTTGTCTTCTCCAGCTCTTGGGCACAGTAATACACCCTCTTTCTCATCCAACTTATGCCTTGTCCTGTACAATCCCAGCTGCTTTCATTTACAGTTTCACCTAATACATTGAATACTTGTTCTGTAATAGTAAACATAATAGGAGATTTTAATACATATTAATGTGAAGACATTATAATACCCATTGTTATATAAATTAATAGAAGTGAATTAACTTGCTTAATGACAAACAGCTAGTACTTGAGAGAATACTTGTTTGATCCCAAGTCTAGTGTGGTCTCCAATACAGTAATTACCCTGTGTTTTGATCTCATAAAAAGAAACAGATAAAAATGATTGGGTAAGCACATTTGCATTTTCAATGAGAATGCTAAGGGGGTTGAATACCTCTCAATGCTTTTTGCACAGGTGAAGAGATATTTTATGGTTCAGCACAAGGATAACTTTATATTAATATAATTACATTTTTGGTCCATTCAACTGCACTACCCACTAAAGCAATCATTCAGCTAAGGGGTGATAATTAGAACCCCAATCTTATAGACAGTCCTTAGATTGAATCTCTTTTGAGTTTCCAACACTCATCTGGCTCTGTCCCAAGTCATGAAGCCCTCAGCCATTCCCCCTGCCCTACTATCATCAATCTTAATTTGACCTCAGCACTATCTAGCACACCTTCCTTTCATGCACAATAGTGACCGCAACTTTTACAACCATCCCTATATCATCTGAGTTATGACCTACTTCACGGAGACTTGTACCTAGGAGAAAGGAACTGGGCTTAAAAGAGAATCATTTGTCCCTTCCTTCTCTATGAAAAGAGTTCTGAACCCCTCAAGAACATCCTTCACACACTCCTGCTCATGCAGGGGAGTTATAAATGCTTTGTAGAAGTGACATGCACTTGCCATAAAACCAATTTTTAACATTTGAGGCAAGAGTGAGAGATACAAGGCCATCCCTTCATGCTTATTGATCAGCCTCCTCTGCCCTTATGTGTCCTCTTTGTTCCTTCTCCAATAAGGACCAATTTGGATCTTTATCCAAAAGATTGTTAATCACAACTGGGACCCTGGCCATAAACCACCTCCTTAAATGTAATTCCTAGAAATAGCAATCCCCTTGAAAAAAACTATCAAAAATGTTGCACTTCCTAGACAGGAAAGAGAGGCTCTCCCCAAATCATGCACCTGATACCTAGTTGAGTCACCAGACTGATACAAAGTCTTCACCCAGAATGGCAGATAGTCTGACATTGCCTCTATGCTATTGCATAATGACCTTGAAAATCAAGGAAAACTTTCCTGGGAATTTCCAGCTACAGAAAAGATCAACACTTGTTGTAAAAAATAGTGCATTTCATCCATCTCCTCTTTGATTTCTGTCCTTCGGTATGAGTATTACACCCAGATTTTCAAAGGTCAGAGAGTTTTGCTGCATTTGATCTTCAGTAGATGGGAGGCATCACTTTTAAAAAGTACCATTTTTAGGACAGGCACAAAACTGAATCTAATGAAGTTCTAGAGAGGATGATTACAAAGTCAGACCTCAAAGGTGTGACTTACTTACTAAAGAGCAAAGAGATAGTAGTCGTGGAACAGGAACAAAAACAATCACACAATGACAATGGCATGATTTTTTTTAAGTGCCTAATAATTATCATATTTTTGAGACTTCACAGAAAGCCAGCATGCCATCTTAGTGATTTATGTGGCTGTCTCCTATTGTGGTGTATTTCCACTACCTACATCAGTATTCTTCAGTTTTAGCCTTCTTGATTTTTTGTGTTTATTTTTCATAATTTCTTCTTTTTTTCCTTGAGAAAAAAAATTAAATATGCGGTCCTTAAATTTAGTAAACAAATATTTTATCATTTAAGACATAATCCTTTGTAAATCATGCACTTTGTGAATAATACCTTTGAATAGTAAGTATTAACACAGTGCCCCTAATTCAGTTTCCTTTTCTGCTAATTCTGAGCTAGCCATTTGAGCTCATTTCCATAGAGTAAAGGTGCATATACAAGAATTCGAAAAGATGTATTATTATTAACTACAATTACTGTGATATACATCAGTTCAGAAAAGAGAGGGTCAATGGGGACAACTTCTTTAGGATCATAAAACAGTTAAATAGTTGGGTACTCTCTGAAGTAGTAGGCATAATTAATATTTTTCAATTATGAAGGATATTACATCTATATTTATTATCTCAAATACTTATCATATCCCAAAGCCATGCCACTCACTACCACATTGTGACTCACTATGCTTTTTGTTTGTTTTTTAGGGCCACACCCAAGGCATATGGAACTTCCCAGGCTAGGAGCTGAATCAGAACTACAGCTGCCGGCATACACCATAGGCCTACACCTACAGCCATAGCAACATAGGATCTGAGCCACATCTGCAACCTACACTTCAGCTCACAGCAATGCCAGATCATTAACCCACTGAGCAAGACCAGGGATTGAACCTGTGTCCTCATGAATACTAGTCAGGTTAGCTACTGCTGAGCCATGATGGGAACTCCATGACTCACTATTCTAATAGCCAGAATTATAGTATCACAGTACTAATAATTAAAACATATATCATTTTCATGATAGGTCAAACGCTCTGCTAAGGTCATATGCTAATCACCTTAACTGTTACAAAACTTGTATTGGGTAGGCTTGAGATTTTGTAGAATTAACATTTAAGTTAAGTAGAGTCTCCTCAGGGTGTCAGATGGGTGTGTTGGTTCAGCAGAAGACCATACAGGAATGAAATTGTTTACTATTTGTTGGTTCTGGAGAAAGTACCAGCATACTGAGGGGATATGCAAAGAGGTCAAGGCAAGTGTGCAGTCAGAGAGGAGCAGGGCCTGGAGCATAAGTCTTTATGAGGTTCCGCATGGAGAGCTAGGGAATTCTCAGTCTAAGGTCAGATGGGTCAATTCAAACCAAAAAGAGAAGGTTCTGATGAGCTCCATAGGGGTTCCATCTAACAGCCACAAAAGGGGAAGGCCCTGGAGGTGGGGGAACTTTTTATCACAAAGGCTATAGAGAAGTCATATCATGAACTTATATTTACTTGTGTCTCTGTGGGCTCCTATCTAGGTATGCACATGTATGAGGGGCTATGTTCTATGGAAGCCTCAGAAGGCACCTTGGTCAAACAAGATTGATGCCAAGTCAACAATATAATGGAGTAGCTTAGTTAAACTCTGAAAAGGCAGTTCCTATTATTATCTGCATCTATAATAGGAGGAATTGAGGACCATAGAATTTTGCAGTTTCTCCAAGATGACACAGCTGGTGTGGGATTGAATAACTGAATTCAGGTAAAAACTTACTTTGTCTGCCTCCAAATCCCAAGTATACCCTTCAATATTATAGCCTAAATTAAAAAAAAATCCCTTCTCAAACAGTTCACAGTTTCAGCTAGAAGAGATTATTTCTAAAGAGTAATAATTACTAAAGGAAGAGGTTCATTCAGAGGTTTATTCATGATTTATATTTTATGCAATACTCTGGGAAGTATGGAGGATGGATTAGAGAGACCGAGGCTGTATATAAAGGGGTGAAGAGTTGAGGGCTACCCAAGAAGTGTAGAAGAAAGATGACAGAGTCTGGATCAGTTTACTGACAGCAAAATGGGAGAAAAGGGAATGAGTTTGTGAAATATTTAGAGGAAAATGCTCAGGAATGAACTTGACTGAATGAACTTCAGAATATGAAGAGGAAAAAAATCAAGACAGGAACAATCACTATGAAAAAGTTATTTAATTTTTTTTCCCTAATATTGGAGCTAAGTCTTTGTGGTATACTGATCAAAATTTCTAAGATTTTATAATATATAATACAAAAATGTTGGGTGAAATTAAGCAATTAACAAAAATTTCTGAGCATTCATAAGGGAAAAAAAACCTTTACTATCTACCACATGTGTTTGTTTTAAGGACTAAATGAAGTATTGTTTGTATAGCATTCAAACAGCTGAATAAACACAGAAAAATGAATCTGCAAAGTTGATTCCCCTTTCTTCTACAATCATGGCCAAACTTAACCTGTATCTAAGAATGTTCATTTTAGTGAATGAGAATCTTTTAAAATTTCAGCTAAGAGATCTTTTTTGAATAGTAGAGATTATTCCAAATGCTTCAGATATAAAAGAAATCATCAACAAAGCAAAAAGACAACCTATGGAATGGGAAAAAATATTTGCACACGATACTACTGATAAGGGATTTATGTTCAAAATATGTAAAAGGTCTAGAACTCAATCTCAAAAAAAAAACCCAGACACCCAAAAAACAACTCAATCAGAAAATGAGCAGAAGATATTAAATAGACTTTTTTTCCAAAGAAGACATATAGGGGGTTAACAGGCACATGAAAAGATTCTCAACATCACTAATTATTAGAGAAATGCAAATCTAAACCACAATAAAGTATCACTTCACATCAGTCAGAATGGCTATCATGAAAAAGTCTACAAACAGTAAATTCTGGAGAGGATGTGGAGAAAAAGGCAAACTCTTACACTGTTGGAGTGAATGTAAATTGGTGCAGCTGCTATGGAACACAGTACAGAGGTTCCTCAAAAAATTAAAAATCAAACTACTATATGATTCAGCATTCCCCCTCCTAGTAAAAAAAACCCAGAAAGAACAAAACTCTAATTTGAAAAGATACATGTACCACCATGCTCATAGCTGCACAATTTATAATAGCCAAGACATGGTAGCAACCCAAGTGCCCACTTCTAGACATTGACTTAAGAAGATGTGGTATATGTATACATAGTGGAATATTACTCAGCCATAAAAGTAATAAAATATTACTATTTTCAGCAACATGAATGGACCTAGAGAATATTATGCTTACTGAAAAAAAAAGGCGTTCAGAGTAAGACAGTCTATGATATAACTTATATGTGGAATAAAAAAAATAAAACCAATGAATGAAAACAGAAACACACTCAGAGACACAGAAGACAAACTTATGGGGATGACAGGGAAGAGACATCTACAAACTAAAGGGATGATAGGGAAGAGTCAAAGTTGGAATGTGGGATTGACAGATATAAAGTGTTATACATAAAATAGATTGGCAACAAGGACTTAATGGTGGAGCACAGGCGATTATACCCAATAATTTAATATCTTTTAATGACCTATAATAGAATATAATATGCCAAAAAATCCCCCCAAAACGAACAAATCACTATTCTATAACCTGAAACTAACATAATATTGTAAATAAGCTATACTACAGTTAAATAAGTAAATGTATAAATAAATTATGGAATTCAGTTCAGCCCTCTTTCTTAGCCCAAGTAAATAAAGTTAGGTGAGACAGTCCAAACACTATATTACATGTTTTAGGTAATTGTACCAGGTGATTCATTTTTTTCCTGCTGAGCCTTCTTGATAATTAAAAGGAAATATTTTACTATTTTCATTTTGTTCATTGTTTTATGTCTGTCCTATAGCTCTTTTTTTCCTCTTTTTCTCTCCTCTTTTTCTCTCTTGCCCTTTTCTCTTGTGTTTTGTTGATTTTTCACAGTGGCTGTTTTGTTTCCCTCTCTCTCTCTCTCCATCTCTCTTGCATTATGTACAGGTATTTTCTTTTGGTTATCCAGGTTCTTACATAAAATATAGTATAGATATAACAATGTAAGTTGATAACAACTTAAATTCAATAACATGCAAAAAACTACACTTTTCCTTCCCCCACACACATTTTACATTATTCATGTCACAAATTACATTTTTATACATTGTATTTATTACCATATTTTATAGTTACTTTTTATACTTTTGTCTCTACTGCTATACCAGAATTGAAAGTAATTCATTCTCTGCCATTCTAGTATTAGCATATCCTGTATTTGTCTATATATGCATCTTTGAGGGCAAGGTTTATATTTCCAGATATTTCCATATTTATATTTAGCATTTTTTCATATTGACTTAAAGCATTTCCTTTAGCATTTCTCATAAGGCAGTTCAAGTGCTATTGAAACTAACCTTTTAATTACCTTAGAAAATTAGTTTCCTTCATTTTGGAAGGACAATTTTGCCAGATATAGCATTCATTCATGCCACTTTTTCTTTAAGCACTTTGAATGTATCACCCAACCTCTCTCTGGCTTGCAAGGTTTCTGCTGAGAAATCTGCTGACTCCTTAAAAGGATTCCTTTGAATGTGACTTAGTCACTTTTCTCTTGCTGCTTTGAAATTTCTTTCTTTGATTTTTGAGAATTTCATTAAAATGTATCCTGATGTATACTTCTTTAAATTCATATTATTTTAATCAAATTTTTCAAAAAATCTGGATATCCATTTTCTTCACCAGATTTGGAAAAAAATATTAGCTATCATTTACATAAAAAAAGGATGCTACCCCTTTCTCTGCCTCTTCAGAAACTCTCATGATGTATACATTTTTTCTTTAGTAGTATCCCATAAATAAATTGTGGATTCTTCACTCTTGAGTTTTTGTTTTTGTTTTCTTTTTCATTTTGTGCCTATAACTAGATAAATTCAAGTTATCTGCATCTGAGTCACTTATTCTTTCTTCTGCCTTGACAACCTTGCCTTAAACCTCTCTAGTGAACTTTCCAGTTCAATTATCACATTCTTCATCTCCATAATATCTGTTTGTTTTAATTTTTATACTTTCCATCTTTAGTCAAACTCTCGTTTTGTCTGTGCATCATTTTTTGAGCTCATTGAGAAACTTTATTATTTTGAATACTTTATCAGATATTTCATACACCTCCTTTTCTTAAGGTCAATGTCTTGGAGATTTATTTTGTTCCTTTGGTTGATTAACTTTTCCCAATTTCTTCATATTCCTTTTAATGCATATTGATATCATGCATTTGAAAATATAGCCAGCCTTTGTCAGTCTTTATAGACTGGCTTTGCCTAGGAAACAACGTTTACCAATACTTCTGGTTACAGGTTGTGGGGCCTCTCAGATTTCTTCTGTGGATGGGCCTTCTCCAGACTATGTATGTAGATTCTGAATTAAGGGGATTTTCCAGTTTCTCCTTTTTAGGGGTTCATAATATCTTCGTTTCCCTAAAGTCTGTTTGCTGTACCACTGGTCCTCTGAAGAAATAGCATGCCACTCAGCTTTTATTTTTCTCAGCAGCAACCAGACATCTAAATTATGCCATCTTTAATTTCTCTGGGAAATCAGTCCCCTGGTACAAGGGTACCTTCACCAAGACCACGCCCTAGGAGAGCATGGTTTCAAGCACATTCTTTGTGATCCTCTGGAACTTGCATTTTCATTCACATCATAGCAAATGATTTGCAAAGGAAGAATAACTTAATGTTTGTTTATTTGTTTTTCTTGAGAAGATGGTCAAATTATGACTGTCTTCCCTGCCTCTATGTTCAATTCCTCAACCAAAGCCCAGGTATTTACCATTTCTAGGCCCTTTAGGAACCAGAAAGCATTGCAAAGGAGTCTTTGCTTTTCACTGTCTGCCTCTGAAGATCATTTCTTATGTAACCATCTCACTTTCTGTCCAGCAATATTTCCACTCCAATGTCCCCAGGAGGCAACATCAACAAATTACCAATCATGTATCATGTTTCCTAATAAATGCTTTTACCCTTTGCAGCACCCCAGATTGGGGTCTTTTATCCCTACCATTTTGAATGATTATCCTGTAGTTTTTCATTTTATCATGGAAATAATAACACACTATCTGAAAAAAAATGAATTAGTACCTAAAATATAAAAAGAAAATGTATCATCTAATTAAATTGTTAATACTCAATTCCTTTGGATATGGGGCTAGTCACAGATATGACAGATGGTAACAGAAGAAAGTCACAGGGTAAGGCTGGGTATAAAGAGTTAATAAGATTCTTCTAATTCTGCATTTTTTCATGTTATTTCATGTACTCCTGTTTTGTTAACAATTAAAACAAGAGTCTGAATTTATATAGCTTGTCTAGCATTAGCTAGCAATATGCTGAGCTAAGATTTGTACACAGGGATTGCGGCTCAACTCTGGGTTGAATACAATTGTTGATAATATTAACACCATAAAAAATACAAGGCAAACTTAAAGACAGAAACTTTCAGAAGAAGAAAAAGGAATAGAACTGGAAGTTAAATTATTTGCCCTCTACTATGAATCAAATGCTGTGCTGAGTACTTTGTTTTATTAATCATAATGTAACATCTTGAAGCAACCATTGCAGTATTTTTATAAATGAGTAAACTGAAGTTTATCATGTAACAAAACTTGTCAGATACAGATGGCACCACCAGAGGGGTCACAAAGGCCAAACACATCCTGAATCTTCTCTACAATTTTTTCCCATATCTGCCATTAAGGTATTGTACACTGGCCATTAATATTTTACTTTTTCCACAAAATATAGTAACCAGATTTAGTTTGTTGTAAGATTTAAATAGCCCAATAAAAGTTTTACATGCAATACCAAAAAAGGTTAGTATTATCATTTTTATAATTAATAATGATAACTTTCATTTTTTTTTACCTTGCTGGCCCAAAAAGACCAGAAAAAAATCATGCTGTAGAAGAAGTCAACAGTACATTGCAAGCAATACTTGCCCCCTGTCAGGCGAAATCTCTCTTTTCTCCCAGTGGAGTTCACAAGGTCATGTCAGTTGACTACATTTTTATTTCCTGGTCATGTATAAGGTGCTGACCAGGCTATCTAACTTGAATTAATCCTCTTGGATTTCTGCGAAAAATTGAAGTTTCTCAAATTTCCTTTGTAGCCTATGGCTCACAGTACTCAGGAAGCTATGAGGACTAGATAATGTTCATGCAGCTTGAAATATAACCAAATGCCTTTTATTGCTCCAGTGCATTCTAAGTGGAAAATGGGAAAACTTATAATATTGCCATATTTACCACTTTGTTCAAGCTTTTCTTAAGAAAGCTGGTTTAATTTCTCTATTAATAAGAATTAATAGTGTTTTAGTAAATCAATAGACAAGTTCACTGGCTAATGATTTTTGGCTAATCAGTCACTAAAATAGCTAGAATTTTTACTGACTTCACTCTTTAAAACCATTCAGATCTTGCTTTGTCAACCTTGATTTTCATTGTTTTTAAATAGAGTTGAACAGTTGCTTTGGTCTTATAAAGATGAAGCCTGGAGAAGTGCAGAGGAGAATAGCAAATATATAAACACATAACAGAGATGGTATAGTTTAGGATGGAGAATTTTCTGACAGACAATGGGATGGGAATAAAAATTTAATAGGACTTTTTTTTTTCACTTTACATTCAGAGCCTTCACTTATTTATTTATTTTTTTCATCTTCAGGATTAAATCCAACAAAGAAAACTGTCACTTTAGGTTTAAGTGGATCTGGACTTTCTGGATAAAATATGATATGTATCCTAAAATGACCCCATTACTTTATGGAAATAATAATGCTTCAAATACTACCAACATTAAATTTTGCTGGGAAAGAATGAAAATTAATCCTTTCCCCTGAAACAGTTCAGACATTTTATGATTTTAAGTTCTAAATCAACTATTGTCTAGTTTCTAAGCAGTGAACATAGCAAGTTGGTATGGATTGGTATGCTACTTTAAATGTAGCTCATTAAATAGTCTAATCATTTAATATTTTACCTAAATATTAATGTATTAATATTAAATTACCTTTTCCTAAATATTATCATTTATTTCACACAAAATATCTCCAAATAATAATGGACACCTATTTAATACCCACTTATATTCAAGATACATATCTCATTTCACCTTCATTCAATAGCTACAGGCAAATAGTATTATGTTATTTATTTTCTTTTTACAGTCACACCTGTGGCATAAAGAAGTTCCCAGGCTAGGAGAGGAATCAGAGCTGCAGCTATAGGCCTATGCGATAGCCACAGCAATACCAGATTTGAGCCACATCTATGACCTGTGCAGCAGCTTATGGCAATGCTAGATCCTTAACCCACTGAGAGAGGCCAGGCATTGAATCCACATCTTCACAGAGAGTACTTTGGGTCCTTAATCTGCTATGCCAGGATGGGAACTCCCTATATTCTTTAATTTAAACAATAATTTTATCTGTTTTATCTTATGAGGAAACCAAAACAAAAGTTAACCTTGGTTTGCCTGACACCAAAACCACATTATTTTCACTTGATCACTCTATAACCATGAACTCCTTATTTATAGAAACCAGATGATTTATTTTCATGCATTAGCCTTTAATCACTGATTTGTTCCCAGCTTTTCATAGTAGATTAATTATTAAACTTCAGCATATATACCATAATTATGTTTATATTTTTAAAAATTCAAATCCCTGGATAGGACTTCAAGAGATGCTAGCTTAGGTTGGCATGCCCGAATCTGCATTTTATCAATCTCTCATTTGCTGCTACTCATGAGGTCCCAGCACATGTTACTACCTAAAAACATCAACATAATTGATTCCAACCATATACTGATATGTATTGAATTCTTTTAACATTCTGATCACTCTCCTAAGGACCTTACACATCTTCCCTGAGTGTATACTCAACTCACACTCAAAATCTTTCTTCATAAACTTTTTTTCCCCTGATTTTTTTTGATTTTTTATTATAGTTGATTTACAGTATTTTGTCAATTTCTGCTGTACAGCAAAGTGACCCAGGTATGCATTTATATACATTCTTTTTTTTCACATTATCTTCCATCATGTTCCATCACAAATGATTAGATATATTTCCCTGTGCTGTACAGCAGGATCTCATTGCTAATCCTTTCCCAATGCAATAGTTTGCATTGACTTTATTTGCCTGAAAATTATTTCACTTTTATTTTATTCTTCAGATCTGTTTCACTTATGACTTAAGGTAGAACTCAATCTTGTAATCATGACCTGGCCTTTCCTTCCTTTTCGAATTATTTTATAAGTTCCTTTTATTTTCCAGCTGTATTGAAAAAGTTTAATTCTCTAGAACTTATTATGGTAGTTAAGTACTCATACATTGAGATATATTTTTCCCTGGGTTTGTAATATCTTCTTCCTCAGATATTGGTTGAATATCTTTATAAATGCCTCCCTCTTATTCTTTCAGCAAGGTGATGATGGAAAGCACACCTTATCATTTAAAGGAATGAGAAAGCAATTATATGTTGGTTTTCCTTATTTGTTCTACATCCCCCATATACACCCCCCCAATCAAACAATTCTTTACTGTTCTATGTTCTGCTCTGTGCTCTTGAAGATGCTGCTCCCTTTCTATATCACCCAGATTGCTGTGACCTTTGGCTTGGAATTTGGAATACTTTACATAAAAACAAAAATTTCTGACTTTTTCGAGAGTTCCCATTGTGGTGCAGCAGAAACTAATCCAAATAGTATCCATGAGAATGCAGGTTCTATCCCTGGCCTTGCTCAGTGGATCAGGGATTTGGCATTGCCATGAGCAGTGGTGTAGGTCCCAGACGTGGCTTGGATCCCTCGTTGCTGTGGCTGTGGCATAAACCCTGCAGCTGTAGCTCCAACTTGACTCCTAACCTGGGAACTTCCATATGCCGTGGGTGTGGCCCTAAAAAAATTGCTGATTTTTCTTAGAAACAAAAATACCTGAGGATCTGAAATGTGGATTCATTCTAATAGGGCAGTGATGAGCAGGAGCTGAGAAGCAATTGCATCCTTTAATCAGGGAAAATACCATTCCTTACATACTATCCATATGTATCTAGATACATATTTTTGGCTTGCTGAAACCATTTCTATCGGCTCCAGGTCCCCTTTGCACATATGCCACTTTAACTGCTGCTGTGTGGTCACCAGTGAATGCTTTGTGCTTTAGAAATTTCACCGAAGGAAATTTACCCTTCCTTGATTTTTTTTTTCTCATCATTTCCTCCAAATAACATCAAGATGCCCTAGCATATGAAGATAATATTTTTTATCCACATGAGTACTTTCTCGCACCAGATTAATGTGCGAGCTTCTTAAGCCCTTCCTTTCTGACATTCTAGTCCATCAACTCCAAATGCCGCAATGAAACATTGCACAAAATGGCATGGAAACAGCTGAACTGGCAGGAAGGCATTTCCATTTCACACTGAACTTTCTATCCTGGAGCTGTTTCCACCTGCAAACTCTCTGAACTTTACACTTTCCAGTTGCTGCTCCCCATGTAAACTTCAGGAAAATGAGGTTTCCAAACAAGATCCTATTTCTGCTTGCCCCATGCGTGGGTGGAAACAATCAAGGAGAATAATGCTGAGAAGATCTAGAGATAGCAAAGGAGGAAAAGTTTGTTGGTCTTCTTCCAACAAACCACATAACCTAAGAAAATGATTTGTGGATGTGACTGTAGATATTGCAATTGAATATTATTTTGCAGCCCAGAATTGCAGTTACTATTGTCAGCACACAGCAGGTGGTTGGAAGTTGGCAACTTTTATGAAAGCCATTTATATCATAGTGCATTCCATGTAAACAGTGACAATAAAACACTAAACTGTTCCAGGAATAAGATGCAAATATTACAAATGGGTTTTGCTCAATAAGAATTTGGCATGTGTGCCTGAATTAAAATAAAGAATAATTTTAAGACATCATTGTCATATTTGATACATTTTTGGCTCTGAACGTCTCTGACAAACTATTCCCCACAGTTACCCTAAAGACATTCCTGTTAATCTTGGCAAATCTGCTCTTTTGGAGGCTGCTAAAAATGTTTTTTCACTTTTTTCTAGATCCTCAATTGAGTCAGTGTTTTTGAGTTTTGGAAGATACAGTCATATATATATATTTTTTTTTTTCCCCTGCTTCTTTCAATGACAGTCACAGTACCACAGTGTTATACAGATCCTAGGACTATTCAAATTCTTCCTTGTAATCCTTGGGAGTCTTAAAATGCATATAACTTTATAGAGACCATAATCTTCTTGAAGATTTTTTTTAAGAATTGTATTTAGTAAACAAAAACCTAGAAACAGAAAATGTTGCAATAATTTGTATTCTCTAGGTTATCCCAAAACCTCTTTTTGTTTTAGTTAGCAAAATTGAGCAAACCTATCTGGATCAAGTAAAATTCAAAACACCCAGATAATGATACTATATCATCTGCACTAAGTGTTGCAGAAGAAAATATGGCATGTGTTCCCTATTTCAAGTTATTTACAATCTTACAATCGCATTAAATAATTTCACTGCAACATTTTATGTTTGTAAGTTACCACAAAGTCTCCTTGAAACAAATGATTTTTTTGTTATAGAATGATGACTGACAAATAACATATTTATTTAAAATAAGATATAAACAAACAAAAACTAGATTTAAAAAAAAAATTGTCCATGTCCACAGCATGTGCAAGTTCCCAGGGACAGAACCCATGCCACAGCAGCGATAGTGCTGGATTCTTCAGTGGATTCACTGGGCCACCAGGGAACTCTCCCAAACTAGATTTTTTTAAAAAACAGAAAATGAGTTTGGGAAAGTTCAAGTAACTTTCTGAAGAACTTACAAGAATTTGTAGCTTAAGGAGGATTCAAGCCAGGTGATTCTCTCTGCTCTTTTTTCTTTCTCTGCTCTTTCCCTCCCATCTTTTCTTCTACCCCTCCCACCTTCCCCCATTCTTCCCTCTTTACCTTTCTCCCTTCCTTCTTTCCGTCCTTCCTTCCCTTTTGTCTGTCCTCCATTTAATTTTTTATCATAGTAAATTATACATAATATAAAATGTACCATTTTATCTTTTTAAGTGTAAAATTCAGCAGCATTAAGTTCATTCCCAATGTTGTTCACTTGTTGCCACTAATCATCCCCAGAAATTTTCTGTCATCTCAGGCAGAAATTATACTCATTAAACACCCCCTATCTGTTCCTTTTACCCGCCCCCCCATTTTACTTTCTGTTTCTGGTTTTTCGTTTGTTTCTTTTTCTTTTTCTTTTTTTTTTTTTTTTTTTTTTTTTTTTTTTTTTTGGTCTTTTTAAGGCCGCATCTGCTGCATAGGGAGGTTCCCAGGCAGGGGTCCAACTGGAGCTGGAGCTGCTGGCCTACACCACAGCCGCAGCAACCCGGGATCTGAGCCACATCTGCGACCTACACCACAGCGCACAGCAATGCTGGATCCTTAACCCACTGAGCAAAACCAGAGATCTAACCCCCATCCTTATGGATACTAGTCAGGTTCCTTAACTACTGAGCCACAACAGGAACTCCTGTTTCTGTGAGTTTGATGACTCTAGGTCCCTCCTATAAAAGGAATCATACAGTATTTGTCTTTTCATGACTGGCTGATTTCAATTACCATTGTGTCCTGAAATTTATACTGTGGTGTGTGTCAGAATGTCCATCCTTTTTAAAGTTGAACAATATTCCATTGTGTGTATATACCCTGTTTTGAAAATCTATTCATCTATTGATGAATACTCAAGTCTTTTTCACCTTTTGGCTATTGTGGAAAATACTGCTATAGACATGGTTGTACAAATATCTCTTCAAGACTCTGTTTCTACATCTTTTAGATGTATACAGAGAAGTAATATTGATTAATCATGTGGTAATTCTATTTTTAATTATTTGAGAAACCACCACACTGGGTTTTGTTGTCATTGTTGTTGTTCTTTCTTGATAGCAGTCTTTCTGATGTGTGTGAGTTGGTATTTCACTGTTGTTTGCAGTTCACTCTATTCAAATATTTTACATACTTTTTAACAGATATTTTTATTTTCTTAGTGAAGAATAGGATTTCTTTACGTATTCCAGATATTAACTCTTTAATAAATCCTGATTTGAAAATATTTTTTTCCATTCCATGGGTTGCAGTTGACTCTGTTGATTGTATCCTTTAAGCTTTGGAAGAGTTCAATTTATCTATTTTCTTCATTTGTTTGTCTACGCTTTGTGTGACATATCCAATAAATCACTGACAGATTCAATATAATGTAGCATTGCCCTATGATTTATTATGATTTATAGTTTGATGTCTTACATTTAGATCTTTGATTCATTTGGGATTGATTTTGTATATTATGTAAATGAAGCGAATGTCCAACTATATATTTTTTTTCATGTTGATATCCAACTTTTCCAAGACCATTTTTTATTTGTTCATTTCCCCAGTGAGTGGTTTGGGCATACTTGTTGAAAATCATTTGACTATATATGCAAGGATTTATTTCTGGATTCATTTCTATTTATTATTCATATTTCTGTCTTTATGCTAGTACCACACTGTTTGATTACTATGACTTTGTAATAGCTTTGAAATCAAAGAGTGTGTGACCTCTGGCTTTTTCTTTTTCAAAATTTTTTTGGCTATTCACTGTCCTGTAATGTATAGATGTCTTTAAGATAGACTTTTCTATTTCAAATTATAGGGATTGCTTTGAATCTATATATCACTTGGAAATATTGACATCTTTCCAACATTGTCTTCCATCCCATGTAGATGGAAAGTCTTTCCATTCATTTGCATCTTCTTTCATTTCTTTCAGCAAATTTTTTTTTTCAGTTTTTAGTTGAAAACTTTCATCTCTTTGGTTAAGTTTATTCCTAAGTATTTCATTGGTTATGATTCTATATTAAATAAAATGGAATCCTAATTTTTTTAATTATTACATTGCTAATATACAGAATTGTTTTATTCAAGTGTGTTGATTTTTTATCCCAAAACCTACTGGCATTTTTTAATTAGCTCTTACAGTTCTTTGCTGAAATGGTGAACATGGACATCCTTATCTTGTTCTAAATTCCGGAGGGAAGTTTTCGGTGTCACTGAGTGTGATATTGGACATGGGCTTTTCCTGTATAGTCATTATTATATGGGGGCTGTTTACATGTTTTTGTCATAAAAGGGTATTGCATTTTTTCAAATTATTTTATTTCATCAATCATGTATTTTTTTTTCCTACTTCTACTAATAAGGTGCTTTACTTTAATTGGTTTGTGTATGGTGAATCATCCTTATGTAACAAAGATAAATAAAACTTACTCATAGTATATAATACTTTCAATATGTTGTTGAATTTTCTTTGCTAGTATTTTGTTGAGGAAATTTGTGTAAATACTCATCAGGAATAATGGTCTGTAGTTCTATTTTCTTGAAGTATTTTTGTTTGGCTTTGATATCAAGCAAATTCTGGACTCACTAAATGAGTTTGCAGTATTCACCCCTTTTCAAGTTTTTGGAAGAATTTGAAGGGAATTAGTGTTTTTTATTCTTTAAATGTTTGGTACAGTTACCCCATCAAGATTTCTAGTCCTCAGCTTTTTATTATCTGGGAAGTTTGATTTGTTTTTGTTTTTGTTTTGTTTTTAGGGCCACACCCACACCATATGGCACATAGAATTTCCCAGGCTAGGGGTCTAACCAGAGCTGTAGCTGCCTGCCTATGCCACAAGAACAGGAAGGTCAGATCAGAGCCACTTCTGCAACCTAGACCACAGCTCATGGCAATGAAAGATCCTTTACCCACTGAGCAGGGCCAGGGATTGAACCTCCATCCTCATGGATACTGGTTGGGTTCATTACCTCTGAGACATGGCAGAAATTCTGAGTTTGATTATTGATTTAGTCTCCTTACTAGTAATGAGTGTGCAAAATTTTCTATTTCTTCATGATTCAGGCTGGGTACATTACATGTTTTCAGGAATTTATCCATTTCATTTAGATTTTCCAATTTTTCAATATATATTTATTCAGATTATTCTCTTATATAATCTTTTTTTTTTAAATTTCTGTCAAATCAGTTGTACAAGTTTCCTCTCTTATTTCTGCTCCTGTCTTTGTGTCTTCTCTTTTTTTTTCTTAGGCCAGGTAAAGTTTCATAAATTTTGTTGGTCTTTTTGAAGAACCAACTCTTAGGCATTTTGTTTTCTTTGTTTTTCTGTTTATCTCTAATCTTTACTATTTCCTTCCTCCTATTTGCTTTGGATGTAACTTGTTCTTTTTTTTTTCCTTGTTCTTTAAGCTGAAAATTTGTTATTATTTTGTGATCTACGATCTTTTACTGTATTTACAGCTATAATTTTGTTTTATCAACTCTACTTTCACTGTATCCCATGTTTTGATATGTTGTGTTTTCATACTCATTTATCTCAAGACATTTTCTAATTTTCTTGTGATTTCTTCTTTGAACAATTGATTACTAAGGGTGTGTTATTAAATTTCTATCAATTTCTAGTTTTCCAAATGTGATCAGAAATGTACTTTATCTTATGAATGTTTTCAAATGTATTAAGAAGGTCTTTGTGGCCACATATATAGTCTATCATAGAGAATATTCTACTTGCATTTGAAAGAAATATAGTAATGTCCTCTTGTTGAGTACAGTACTACATAAATGTCTATTAGTTCCAGTTGATTTATAATGTCGATGTCCTCTATTTCCCTTTTGTCCTGCTGTGGTTGTTCTATCCATTTTTAAAAGTAGACTATTGAAGTTTTCTGTATTGTAAAACTGTCTATATTTACTTCTAATTCTGTCAATATTTGCTTCCTATATTTAGGAGTTCAGATGTTTGGTGCACATATGCTTATAATTGTATCTTTTGAGGAAATGAAACTTTCATCATTATACATTATCCAAATATATAATTTATGACACCTTTCCACTTATAGTTTATTTGTTAAATATTGATGTATCCACTCGAGGTTTTTTGTTTATTTGTCTTTCCTTTGAATACAAATTGCATACACTCTTTTTCTGCCCGTTCATTTTCAATCTATGCTTGTCCTTAGATTAAAAGTGATTCTTCTACATAGAAAATAATTTATTAATTCTGCTTTTTGTTTTCTGTATTTCATTTTCTTATGCATTCTGCTAGGCCATATCTATTGATTGATGAGTTTAATCCACTTACATTTAAAGTAATTGATGATAGAGGACTTACACTGACATTTTTTTTATGTCATAGTTTTGTGTCCTTCTGTGCTTCTATTATTGCCTTCCTTTGTTTTCAGATGATTTTTTGGTGATATATACTATATGTATTTTCCTTGTGGCTATTATAAGGGTTACATAAAATACCCTCAATCATAACAATCTATATTAATCAATAGCAACTTAACTCCAATTACATAAAAATTTCCTACAGTCTTGTCCCTTCCCTACAATATGTCATTTTTGTCATGTTATAGCTTTATATATTGTGCATCTATTAAGATAAATCTAAATATATTATATATACTTTTGTCATTTAAATTCTATAAAAGATGAAAAAGTATAGTTAAAAATAAGCTTACACTAGTACTGGTTTTTGCATCTGTCTATATATTTACCTTTATTAGAGAAGGTTATATTTTATTATGCATCCTAGGTACTGTCTAATATCTTTCATTTCAACTTGAAGGACTCCCTTTAACAGAAATCATGTAATGTATTCCCTTAGGTTTTATTTAACTAGGAAATTCTTTAATTATGCATCATTTGTGAAGGGCAGTTTTGCTACATATAGAATTATTTGCTTTATGTTACTTTTTCCTTTAGCACTTTAAATATTTCATTCTATAGCATTCTGTCCTGCAAATTTTCTGCTGAGAAATTATCTGATAATTTGATAGAGGCTCTCATGTATATGATAAGTTAATTTTCTCTTCCTTTTCAAGGTTTTCTTTCTGTCATTGACTTTAAACAGTTTGATCATAATATGTTTCACTGTTGATTATTTATCAATTTTTTTTTCCTTCTTGCATTGTGTTAGCTTTTTGAATTTGTGTTTTTTGTATTTGTCTTTCCCCAAATTTGATAAATTCTTAACCATTATTTCTTTAAATATGCTCTCTGCCCTTTTCACACTCTATCTTCTTTCTGAAACTCCTATATCCATATGTTCTAGATAATGGTGTCTCATAATTCCCTTAGCCTCTGTTAAGTGTTTCTTTTCATTATGTTTTCTCCTCAGATATAATAATTTCTAATGGCCTGAGTTCAATTCCCTGATTATTACTTCTAAGTGTTCTAGTTTGGTTTTGAATCCCTGTAATAAATGTTTCAATTCAGTTGGGTTTTTCAACTTTAGAATTTGGGGATTGTTTCTTTTTAAATTAATTTCTACATCCTGGAGTTCCTGTTGTGGCTCAGTGGAAACAAATCTGACTAGTATCTATAAGAATACAGGTTTGATCCCTAGCCTTGCTCAGTGGGTTAAGGATCTGGCATTGCTGTGAGCTGTGGTGTAGGTTGCAGACATGGCTTGGACTGTGGTGTAGGGTGGTGGCTACAGTTCCAATTTGATCCCTAGCCTGCGAACCTCTATATGCCACAGGTGTGGCCCTAAAAAGAAAAAAACAATTTTTATATCTTGTTTATATTCTCATTTTGTTTGTATTAAATTTTCATTTTGTTTGAATGAGTTTTTATTTCTCATTTTTTGTTATATTTGTATGTTTCTTTCTGATGTTCTGTGATATTTTGTTAAAAATTGGGCATTTGAGAAAACAACTACTCCTTGCATTCTTTGTGGTCTGGCCATCACTAATCAACCTGGCATAAGAGCTCAGGATTCTCTCAAACTTTTTCTAGTCCTGTCTCTTCCCTGTGTCTGTTCCTGCATTTTTTTGTTCCAGTTTCATTTTTTCATTGATGTTTTTAAATGTCTTAATTTTTCTAACCATCTTACCCTCTTCTCTTCAAACTTTAGCTGTTTGCTCTCCTGTATTTCTCTGCTAATCACCCTTGGCCTCAGGACCCCATGGATATGCTTCCTCCACAGCAATCTTGTACTTCAGTTCCTCCTATTGGCCTCAGTCTGGTTAGTCACACTCACTACCACTTCTTTTAGACCTGAGTCAGGAGTGATAGAAGCCCTCTACCATCCTTTAAACCAAGTGGAACATGAAGGTGAGTTTCATTCTTTTCCTTCTATCCTGAGGGAGGATAGAGTAACTAGAAGGATTTTTCTTAACCAGGTCACATTGCCTTGGGCATGGGGTTGGACTAAAGATATGAAAAAATGTCACATAATTTTCTATCATTTTGAATGTGCCTTTCTCTTGGTTAGGCATTCACTTGGTTGCTGCAGGTTCTTATTGGGCTTCCAGTGTTCCTCCAAGCTATTTTTGTCTGTATGTTTTTTTGTTTGGTATTTTGTGGGGAAATAAGGAATAAGAACCTGAATCTTCCCAGTACAATCTTGTTGGGGTGCTGTAGTGAGATATTTTGATTCCCTTCACATCTCCTTTCATGAGTATTCTCTAGATATTTTATTTGTAGTTGACATGGGGATTACATATAAGATCGTAAAATTAAAATTCTCTAATTTGAATTGATGTTAGGTTAAATTCAACCTCATTCAAAAACTAAAATGTATACCACTTCATTCATCTTTTTTTTGTCATTGATGCCACAAATTGTATCATCACTGATGTTAGATATGAGTATTTTTATGCATTTGTATTTTAAATCTTATAGAAAAGAAAATGTGGAGTGACAAATCATACTTAGAATAACACTGGTTTTTACATTTGTACCTGTATTTACTTTCACTAGAAATTTTATATCTTGTATGTTTTGGAGTTTCTTTTTTGCATCCTTTTATTTCAGCCAAACAGATTCTTTTTTTTTGTATTTTTTGAAGGAAAAGCCTAATAGCAATAAACTCCTTCATTTTTTAAAAAATATTGGAATATCTTAAGTTCTCCCTCAACATTGAAGGGCAGTTTTGCTGGGTATATAATTCTTTATTTTTCTGCGATTTTTTTTTCCTCAGATCACTCATTGCCTTCATATTCCTATGGTTTTTCATGAGGAATCAGTTGATAATCTTATTGAGAAACTCTTGTATATGACACATTGCTCCTATCTTGCTGTTTTTAATAATGCATCCATTTATTTATTTATTTAAGCCCTTGGGTGTTTGTGTCTACCATGTGGTCCACTATTTTTTTTTTAACTTAGAGTTTGTTGCATGGCTTAGATTTGTAAATTCAATTCTTTCATCAGTTAGGTAGGTTTTGCCTATTATTCTTTAAACAATATCTTGTTTCCTTCTCTCTCTTCTTCTATAATTCCCATAATGTTTATATTGATCTGTTTGATTGTGTCCCACAAGTTCATTAAGTGATTCACCTTCATTTTTTTTTCCTTAAGCCTTGGTAATTTCAATCATCTTATCTTCAAGTTTGCTGATTCTTCTGCCTCATGAAATCTGTTGTCATTTTCATATAATGATTTTGTACGCATCTGTTGCTGTATATTTCCACTCCAGAATTTCTGTTAGGATCCTTTTTGTAATATCTTTTTCTGTTGATATTCTCTGTTTTTCATGCATTTTCTCTTAATTTATTTAGCTCTTTATCCATTTTTCTTCTTAGCTCTTTGAGTATATTTAAGACAATTGCTTTAAAGTATTTGACTAGTAGACTCAGTATCTAGGCTAGGACCAATTTAGTTGGTCTGTCCTTTGAATTAAGCAATTTTTTCCTATGCTTTGCACACATAAATTTTTGTTCTTCTTGAGATTTGACTATTGACTATTATAAAATGAAAGCTCTGGAATTTAGATTTTTCCTCTTCCCCAGGGTTTGCTGCTTGAATTTGATTTGGTTTGGTTTTGGTTTTGGTTTTTGAAGGCTGTTAATAGTCCTTTCTTTTTTAAGACTTTTCCAAATTGTTTTTACAGAGGCTATCCTTATCATGTGTGACAGCTTAAGTCTGTTCCTTTAGTGTGTGTTCAGTTAAGATTTTGAAAGTGATTTCCTTGAGTGCCAAGAGACGAAACAAACAAGCACACAGATGAAGCACCCAATATACTTATAAAAGGGAGAGCAGCCACTTCTCCCAGTGTTTGAAGATGGGCCCTGAGTTCATTCTACATGTAGCTCAGCTGTCTCTGAGCCTCTGAATTGTCCCAGATGGAAACTTCAGCCTCTCTCAGAGGACTTCAGTGAGCACACATCTTGCTTAGGCATGTGGGTGGTTTTGTACATAATTGCTTTTGAATGTGTTAATTTCCCACAGACTCTCACCCCTTCTTTTCCTTCAGGCCTCAGATGTTCTATTTTTCCATCCATAATCTCTTGCCCCAAGATTTTCTTATCTGTAGTCTTCTTCTAATTTTTAAATTCCATGCTTGCACTTTCCTCCTTTGTCCTCCATGTTAGGCAAAATGGATACATATATTGTATCTGTCTTTCAAGTGCCCCTCAGGTAAGTTAGAACAATTGTACACAATAATTTACAAATAAGTTCTGGTCATTCTCTCCAGTTTGGGGAGGTTTGGGGGAAATTGGGATTTGGAACTGTCTTGGCTCTTGCTCAGGATAAAAATCACTGCTGGGCTATGGAAGGGCTAATGCAATGGCAATACAAATACCACAGTACATCCCTATCATTTTGAAGAAAAATCCTAGTTGGGCATCTGATTTGTTGTTATAAACTTTTGACAATTTTTCAGAGTTCAGACAAAGTTGGTTCAGACATCTTCAGGTTTTATCAATGTTTCTGTGGAAAAAAACAAAAAAAAAGAGTTTGAAGTTTCCTAATCCTTCATCTTGCTGACTAAAAATATATATGTTTTAAAAACTCTGTTAAGGATTCAATTGTCCTATCAGGGTAACTATAAAAATTGTCAGGGATAGATAGATAAATAATTAAATTTAGTATATGAGGGCATGATTAATATATATATTTAAGATGGTTACAAGGTAAGCAGTGTGCAGTAGATGGGATTTGAACTTGTAACTTAAAGATTTGTATGTTTGAAAGTCAAGGAGGACACTTAAATTAAATGATTAAAAACTTGCAGAAATCAAGATAACCATTAGAATAACCAACAATATGTGGTTATCATAGATAGTTAATTGTATGACTTTATATGTCCTGCTCTAGGTTTTAGGATGAAACATGTTCACTGTCCAAGGTCACTATCTGAGTATCAAGATTACTGCAGGAGACAAGCACTCTGCTATCCCCTGTAAACTATTTCATTTCTTCCAGGATAGGTCCAGCAGTCATTAAATCCCTTCAGACTCAAACCAACTTATAAATTACAGGTGGAGTGAGAGAGGCAGCAGAGAATATGTACCCAGTCAGTCAATTATTTTGCCACTACGTGAGGAGAAGACAACTTTGTTCTCATATCAGTTCATTTAGACCAGTGTTCATGGAAAGGGGATCTTCTTTGGAGGAATTAAAAGGTTCAAATGGACACAAGTATCTCTGAGATGACTATATTTTATTTTTGTGTTTATTTTATTATTATTATTATTATTATTATTATTATTATTATTATTATTATTATTATTATTTGCTTTTTAGAGCCATACTTATAGCATATGGAAGTTCCCAGACTAGGGGTCTAATCAGAGCAACAGCTGGCAGCCACAGCTACAGCCATAGCAATGCCAGATCTGGAGCCATATCTGCAATCTACTTCATAGCTCATGGCAACACCAGATCCTTAACCCACTGAGGGAGGCCAGGGATTGAACCTGAAACCTCATGGTTCCTAGTCATATTCATTTCCACTGAGCCACAACAGGAACTCCTATATTTTATTTTCTGATTGTGGTTTTATGTGGTGATATCTCATGCAAGAGCCTGAACACATAATGCAAATATACTTCAGGACTTCAAGCAGTTTTTCTATAAAATGCCAAAGAGTAAACATGTTAAGCTTTGCCATCCATAAGGTCTCTGTTGCAAGTATTTAACTCTGCCTGGAATATGAATGAAGCCATAGACAACATGTAAACAAATGAACTTTGTTGTCTTCCAATAAAACAGTACTTGACAAAACAAGCATCAGGCTAGATTTTACTCATGGCCATATTTTGTCAATCCCAGTTCTAGACTATTGAATTTGCTGTGCTTCCCACAAACAGTATGTAAATGTCATTGGAGTGAAAAGGTCCCTCGGTACCACCCCAGTACCTGTTTCAGAATAGAATGGTGAGGTCTGGGAATTTCCATGGGCTCATAGGGACCAGGAGATTTTTATGCACAGTGAAGTTTTTGAACTATTGCCTAATCTCATACTCCAAAGAGAAGATGTGTAGTTTTTTTTTTGTTTTTTTTTTGTTTTTTTTTTTTTTTTTTTAATTCAGAACAGAAGAAGAAAGCATTTCTTGGGAAATTTGAGGTGAGAGGCAGCATTCAGTAGCTTAGTCCTACAGTCTTACAATAAGAAGAGAATTAACTGATAGATAAGAAAGTGAAGAGGAGAAAAAAATTGAGAGAAAAGTTTTCCATATCATAAGTGATACAGACTCTTTGTTCTCTTTCTAAATTTCATGAAATGTGTTTGATTTAACAGTTATATGATAGCCTTCAACAACTTTTCCACTGAAAGATTTAGGCCTTGGAATTGCTGGAAGCTGCCTCCTAGCTCTTCTCTGGAATTGTTTCAGCTTTTAACAAGAAAATGCACAGTGTAAGGTTAACTGCAGGCCCCATGTCTGAGAGAATGGTTTGCCTGTCTAGTTGGAATAAATAATAGCAGTATTCAGAAAGTTCATCTTTATGTATATATGTGTATTACTGGTCCACTTTGCTGTATAGCAGAATTTGACAGTGACAACATTTAAATCAACTATAATAAATGTTTTTAAAAAATTCATTTCTTTCACATACAGTTGGCTGGGTTGCGTCTCTGACATAACAAACACTGAGCGCAAAACCCCCGGGGGATTCTTAAGGGATGTAAATGAATGGAAACATAAGCAATGATCGCCAGCACCCACTTTCCAAGTGACTATCTCTCTGGTCCACAGAGAAAAAAAAAACAACCTATTTTGTGTTTTACTTTGTTTTAAATGAAATATATTTAGCCAATGGGCAATATAGGAGCCTTAAGTCCACTGGCCACTTCACATGACTGTATTCTTTAGGATGCAGTGCCACACTTTAATGAGGTCCTCTGTATAATTAAGAATTATATTAAGTAGTAAACAATCTCGATGCCTTGGTTTAACCACTATGGTTTCCA
Source organism: Phacochoerus africanus (assembly GCF_016906955.1). Taxonomy (NCBI): domain Eukaryota; kingdom Metazoa; phylum Chordata; class Mammalia; order Artiodactyla; family Suidae; genus Phacochoerus; species Phacochoerus africanus. The sequence continues at coordinate 91,047,003 of NC_062546.1, forward strand.
CAGAATAAAATATTAATCTTCATTTAAAGGACACATAGCACTATACCAATTGTTGTGCACAAAGTCATGATGGAATCAACACTCTTCTTCCTGTAAGCAATTAGAAATGACGGAGGTAATGGAGATGAACCTACCAATGTGTCCTGTAATTTCCTCATGTGTAATTCACAGATCATAGCACCAGTGCTCTCTAGTCATGAGGTTTAAATGAAGCAATGCAGATACAGTTTATAATTAAGCAGTTGCCTAACAAATGTTGTAATTGTGTTCAAGAATCAGCTATTATTGGAAAATAACATGTGTCTTAAGGGGACCTAAAGGCTATTTGGAGTTAATAAGCACAGACAAGCAAGGTAAAGCAAACTGGAGTTGTGCATTAAAACTTATTAGTTTTGTGACTCTGAGCAAATAAATCCATTGCATATATGTTTCTCAACTGTCAAAGAAGAAAGAGAAGCTGCTCTACCATTGACTAACTTTATTATGAGGATAAAATGAGAGATTATATAAAATTTCTAGATAAAATGTGTTCTTCCAGGAATTTATTATAAAGATACTAGGGATCAGGTAGTGATAATGGATATATTTTGCCAAGGAATTCCAAAAAGGTCTATCACTCTGCCCATCTGTTCTTCTGTCAAGATTTTTAAAGGATTTTATCTTGTTTTTGAGAGAAATTTTTAAAGAATATGACAAGAGGAGCCCAAACCATGACAATGATACATTATTAAAATTTATATATTTAATTCAACAGATACTTTTACAGCTTCTTTCATACTGTTTTATGTAAAACTGATTGAAAATATGGAGCAATTTTAATAAAGTGAAAATTTGCCCAACATCTTCAAAGGACCATGGAGATCATTCTGGCCTTCATTTACACATACAAGAATCAACTATTTTCTCAAAAACTCATGTTTGTAATGAAAACACTGTTGTTAGGTATCAGATAAATTCCAAAGCTGTGCTATATGCTATCCTGAAGGGCATGGGCCTATTTCTTAGAGGGGACTAATTTGATCAGAATGGCAAAGAAAATTTTTTTTTTTTTTTAGTTTATTGAAAAGGAAGAAATTTGGAGTTCCCTTGTGGAGCAGCAGGTTAAGGATCCAGCATTGTCACTGCAGTGACTTGGGTTGTTGCTATATTGCAGGTTCAGTCCCTGGCTGGGTAACTTCCACACTCCTCTGGTGCATCCCCCTGCCAAAAAAAGTGGGGGGAGAGTTACAGGCTCCAAAAGTACGGGCACACCTATCAAGGAAAGCATAATTAACAGCCTTACATTCATATGATAAAACAAAAGATACAATAAAAGTTGTTTTTACATCTTTCATGTATATAAATTACACCATGATATGTAATTTTTTTGTATTAAACTTAATTACAGAGAAGACATTTTCTAATGAAACAAAGCAAAATGAAAGGCTGTCATTAATTAATTATGCTCATACTAATGCTTCATTTTATCATAGCCATTGTGAAAATTATAGTTTCCTATGACTATTTTCACATAAGATTTTTATTATAGAATTTGATGTGATCTATTGAAATCTGCTCATGGTTTCCTCACTTGCTGAAGAAAAGAATGTACCAGATATATTTCTTTCCCTTCTTTCAGAGTCCCAGGTGTCTTTCAAATACTGGGAAATCTTGAAAATGACAAAGATTTATGTCTCACATAAAAGAAAAAAGTATTGTAAATAAATTACGGCTTCTGAAACTTGTCTGTATTCAAAAAGAAAAGTCTTACTATAGCATTTGGACAATCCTATCTCATTCATCTACTTATATTTATAAGCTTATTCTAAATTTCAGCAATTTACTCCTAAGATAATCTAATTAAAGGAGAGTATGTTTCGATGTCTTTGTTTCACATCCATCTATATTTGACTACTTCATGGAAACTATTTTGCTTTATTCTTACAAAAGATACATGAGTTATTTGAGGTAGAATATGACTTTTAACCAGATGCTGATCCAACTGCTCTAAAGCACTAGTCAAGAAACAGGATTGTGGGCCAGGCTTCTGGAACCTCTGACATTTATTTGCTATGTGATCTTAGATCACTCCTCTAAGCCTTTGTTACTTCTCTGTGAGTGGTGATAATTCTTGTATAGAAACCGCATAATGTCACAGTGAACATTAATGAGAAAAATCCAGGTAAATCCCTTTAGCATAATTCATGACCCTTAAGATGGAATCAATAAACGATGACTGTGATACCAGTGCTCATAATAGTGATGATGCTGATGCTGTTGATGGTGATGATGATGGTTATAAGGGTGATGGCGATGAGAGTGATGACAGTGGTGAGCATGATGGGAACAGAGATGGCATGGGGATAATAATTATACAGGTTGTTCTCAAACTGTGAAGACTAGTGCCTAAATATTAAAAAGAACTTGGGGTTGTTTGTTTGTATTTTGGCTGTGCCTATAGTATGTGGATCAAACCCATGCCATGGCAGGGACAATGCTGGCTCTTTAATCTATTGAGCCACCAGGGAACTCTGACAAAGTTTTGTTGTTGTTGTTTTTTTTTTTTTAAATAGAATCTTTGTAGGCATAAATTTTTGACTTGCACAATAATCAAGGCTCCAGACTTACACCTAAGTAACCTCAAAACAATTTGTTCAAAATACACCAAAGTGAAGGAAGTAGCATTAAGTACAGTGTTTTCATTCGTCATTATTTTCATGTGAAACAAGATTTTTGTCATTAATTATATTGAAAATACAGTACTAGATAAGGTGGGTCATTTGAAATATTCTATGCTTTTCATGTTAAGTATGAACAACTTGGCTGTGGTGTATGTTGGTGGCTACAGCTCTGATTCGACCCCTAGCCTGGGAAACTCCATATACTATGGGTGTGGCCCTAAAAAAAGATTGAAGGAGAGATATAGATCGTGAGAGAGAGAGACCACAAATTCATTAATACTGATTTTTTTCATTTCCTCTTTAAAATATCTATTTATTTTGCCATTCATTTTTTATGTTGGGAATCTAGTTCCAGGTAACTTTATTATTGGAAAATTTGTGCAGATATATATTTGTGTCTATATATATACATATATATATATATATATAAAACATCACATCTCCAGAAACATTGCATTCATCTTCCTGCTACACTGCTTTGTTAGTTTTGACAAGTAACATTTCAGCCAGTAACATGGCAATTTTTGTTTCACTTAGCTTTAATTAAAGCTAATTAAGCATAGACTCTATTGTAGAAATACATGGATACAAATATTTTCTTAATGTTGTCAATGTTGAATGTATTTTTTAAACTAGAACTATCCAAAATGACTCTTTCCAGATATAAAATCCAGTTGATATGAATCTTTATCAAAGAATAGTCCTAAGTTTCAAGAAAAAGTTCACATGTGACATTTGGTGATTCATCAATCACCTTATTCTCTTTCCCAGTCATCTTAATGCCTCATTTATTCAGTATGGCTAGAGAATGATGTGTTCCATACAAGTTAATTTTACAGATAATTGAGGTTTCTTATTTTAAGCAACAGAGATTTTGATTTTTTTTTTTTTTTGCCATGGTGTGCAACAGCTTGATGAAGGATTTCCATTTCTAGACAAGGGATTGAACCCAGAATAGCAGTGACAGCACCAAGTCCTAACCATTAGACCACCATAAAACTCCCTATTTTCATTACTTTGATGAAAATCTTTAAACAAACTTTTCATCTCTTTGCTTTATTTTTAAGTTTTTTAATTGTTTTATTTTTTTATTGAAGTATAGTTGATTTACCATGTTGTGTTAGTTTCTGGTGTACAGCAAAGTGATTCAGTTACATATAGTTATATACATATACATATGTATAATATATATTTTCCTTTTTCATATTATTTCCATTATGGTTTATTATATGATGTCTCTCTGCATTAGTAAGGCATGTATTTTTATTAGAAAGGCAGTAAAAAATTTCAGAAAGCATAGGGACTTAAAGTTAATTACACATGAACATTGATTCTGATTTTTCTATTTACACATGTTCAAATTTGATAACTTGCTCAACCTCTTCAATACTTTGGTTTCTTCATGTGTTAAAAGGATAAACAGTGATTCTTTTTAACAGTGTAGTGAATATTAAGTGAGACGGTAGATGTTGGAGAGAGTGTGGTCACTGATACACAGTAGATGCTCAGTAGAGACTCTATGCAATGACACATCACCTCTTACCACCCAACATTAAACCTGTATTCCCTAACACACAAGGAGCTCCTCCTGACACTATGAGCATGAAGAATAAGAAAGTTCAGCACACTACAACCAGAGAACAAAATCAGGACAGTGGCAGAGGTAGAAACATAATTTCAGATCTAAGGTACTATAATAAATACAAAAACTTTAGGCTTTTGACTGGGCCAAAAATGAAACTGATATAAGACAAATTAGCAGGAAGAAAACATAGAAATTTATGCAAAGAAAGTTTGACTTTTGAGATCTCATAAAGAAATGAAGAAATAAAGGGCAAAACCTAATGCTTTTATTCTAGGTTGAACAAAAAGAAGCAATTGTGAAAAAGTAACAAAGTTATATGGTGAGGCTAAAAGAAAATAAAAAAAATTATTTTAACAAGTTCCACTTTTATAGAATTTTCTCAGCTTCAACTGCCTGTCAAAGAGTGTTTATTTTTTCCTGATACCAGGAGAGCATGTTACACAATGTCTCCCTCTCCCAATTTCAGGAGAAAAAAAGGGAGATCAGAACACCCTTCTTGCATATGCTGTTTCTCAAGTGCCTTTAGACCAAAATGACCTCTCTGCCCAAGTGGTATATTTTGAGGTGACATATTTTGTCATTCTTCACTATATTATAGTTAAGTTTGTAGTTTCAGCAGGAAGCCTGATCTCTGGACTCAAAGAGTTTACGTTTATTGATTCAGATCATCCATGATAGATTATCCCTAGCTCCCTCAGAGTGTAGTTCATTGAAGATGGTCCACACTTGCCCTTTTCACTACTTGAAATATTCTTCAAAATCAGTGAATATGTTAATCTATTTCTGCAGTAGTTTGAAAACTATAGCATTATCCTGAACATGAGATGTGAGACAGTGAAAGGAACTGGCTGAGACATCTGGTAAACCTTGATTTATGTTTTCAGTTTCTCTCCAGGAGGGATGATGAACCTTTATTCTCCACGTGTGCTTCCACAGAGGTGGAAAAACATCTCTTTTCATGTTATCCAATCCAGTGCTACCCTGGAGCCCTGTGATAACAGTGATCCCACCTTACGCAAGTTCCCTTCTATTTCCATATTCTATGACTTTTATGTAGATTTTTTTATAAGTATTTTCTGAGTAGGCAACAAGGAAAGAAGAGAATTATCTGGGCTAGATCACATGCATGCTGAAAAGTTAAATTATTGTCATGATTAATATGCTAGTTGACAAAGGTAATTAACACCAGGGTGTATAGAGTGACACTTGAATCAATTGGCATCTTAAACCTTGAGCATCTGTCTATTTCAGATATGACTTCTTCCCTTGAGCTGTACTATTTTAAATGATAATCTATTTATCCAAAATTATTAACCTAATTAAAACAATACCACCTTTCATTAAGTGAGCTCAAGATGCACAATGCCAGATTTGCATATGAATCCATTTTTAATTTTCCTCTCAAACATTAGTGTGCCACCTGCTCATCAAGTGATTCCTGAATTTAATCTTGAATATTACACTAGTCCAATCAGGCATCCATTAACCCCTTTCTTATGGGAAGAAATGGGGTTTGGATTTACATGACATAAGGAAATAAAAGCGAATGGAGGGAAATTAGTCCTCATGTGGGAGGTGGCTTTAAAAAAAAAACTAATTCTGGCATAAGCTTAATTAGAGTGAGATAAAAGAAGGATTGGGTAATGAAAAGTTGAAATAGGTTGTCACTTTAAATGACGTGAAAATTTATGAAGTTTTTCTTTAGTTGTTCAACAAATATATACTAAATTTAAAGCATATGACAGTCTGCTCAGTTCTTGGAATGTACTCCCCTGTAAGAGGAAACATTCTGGCACAATTAGAAGCACAGGATCATATCAACAGTGCAACAAAGGTCCTTAGCAGAGTATGAGAAAATAAAGATACTGACTGAGACCCAGGCAGGCTAATGAGTAAAAGAAATAATGATTGTGATACAAAAGGGGAAAAAAATGAAGCAGGGTTAAATTTTAAAAGATAAGGAAAGTTTTGAATTTTAAAGACTGGAAATTCAGATTCTTGAAATGATGTGCAGGGTATGTATAAATCAAAAAAGTGGCTAAGCATGGAGATTCCTGCCTAATGCTGCATAACGATTGGACTTCAGTGCTTTCCATCATTGAGAGTCCAAAGTTTGTCTACACAAAACATTCTAACAAGACAAGAGATTTATAGAGAGTTTCCATATGTTCATTTTTTGGTTTGGGTTTTTGTTTTATTTGTTACTTATTTTATTTTATTAGGATGAAGAAATATGATTCATCTTTCAGTCTCTCAATTCCACTTGGTCTTCTTGTTCATCTACAACATATTAACACTCTCCTGCTGTAAATCCATCATAACAGACAGCGTTTGTGTGTTGCCTATTCAAAGCATTGCTGATATAAGCTATTGTGCTCACTTCACTGGCAGCTTGAGGGGAAGGGGCTGTGAACATCAAGGCAGAGTGTGGTGGAGGGTGGTTGGGAAGACAATATGACATATATCTGTGGGAGGAAAGAGCAAATGATCAAGAAGGGTCTAGGCTCTGCTGCGATAAATTAAAACACAACCAGCAAGTAAGCTGACAGTAAATAACACACTGCTAAGTGGAACTCTGGGGGAAACAAAGGAGTAGGCACAGGAATTAGAGAGAAGGTTTCATGTCAGTGTCTGTGGGAACTGGCTGGAGTTCTAGCAGGCTTGGTCACATGCATTTCTGCATTCCAAGAGAACTGTGTCAAATGTTTCAGAGCCAGTCGTCAGTTCTGATTGATGTGTTATTATGATTATTATCATCACTCAACCTGTTTCAAACCCCATTTCATGGGACACACTGGAGAGTCACATCCACACCTCCATCCTCCAAGAAGAAAAATGATACAAGTCCAAAAGCTGGTCCAGCCCTTGTTAGTTGGAGATGCTAAGAGGATGGAGAGGTATCTTGGAATAGGCTGGATTCATGGTATCTCTTTTCTGGACAGTTCACAGTATCTTTATTTTTATTTGCCCAGCTGGTTTCCCAATTATCATGACTGATGCTAGTGCACAAAGCAATGAACAGTTGTTTATGGTAGTTGTACAAAACCAGAGGTTGAGACACAAAGATATAGCTACCCTGGTAGTAAACAGGTCATTTAGTGAAAAATCCTGTATTATTTACTTCCCAAAAGTTCTCAGTTTCTCACTGTAGTTAAAATTGTATTTCTAGGTGTTCCCATTGTGGCTCAATGAGTTAAGAACCAAAAATAGCACCCATGAGGATGCAGGTTCAATCCCTGCCTCTGCTCAGTGGGTTAAGGATTTAGCAATGCCTCAAGCTGCAGCAAAATTTTCAGAGGTGGCTTGGATCTGGCGTTGCTGTGGCTGTGGTGTAGGCCAGCAGCTGCAGCTCCAATTCAGCTCCTAGCCCAGGAACTTCCATGTGCTACAAGTTCAGCTGTAAGAACTGAAAAAAAATTAGAAAAATAGAAAAAATTCTATTTCTAATAAATCTCCAAACAAGGGATATATATGAATTAAAGCAATGTTGGCTTAAGAGGAAGAAGATGTATCTGCCTGAGCTTCTACATGTATTGACCCAACTTTGCACAACTAATAATCTAAATAAGAGTTCCCCTCATGGCACATCAGAAATGAATCTGACTAGTAACCTTGATGTTACATGTTCAATCCCTGGCCTTTCTCAGTGTGTTAAGGATCTGGCTTTGCCATGAGCTGTGGTGTAGGTTGCAGACATGGCTCGAGTCTGATGTTGCCATGGCTCTGGCATAGGCCAGCAACTGTAGCTCCAATTGGACCCCTAGCCTGGCAACCTCCATATGCCATGGGTGTAGCCCTAAAAAGCAAAAAACTAAAAAATAAAAAAATAATCTAAATAAAAATTAAATATTAAGGAGTCCTCATTGTGGCTTAGTGGGTTAATAATCCGATTAGTATCCATGAGGATGTGGGTTTAATCCTTGGTCTTTCTCAGTGGGTTAAAGATCAGGCACTTCCTCAAGCAGCAGCATATCTCATGGATGTGGCTCAGATCCTGTGTTGCTGTGGCTGTTGCTTAGGCCGGCAGCTGCAGCTCCAATTTGTCCCCTAACCTGGGAATTTCCGTATGCTGCAGGTGTGGCTCTAAAAGGCAAAAAATAAATTAAATATTAATACACAAATATACATTATTGATTGAATTTGTCTCATTTCTTAAATGTTTATTTTACGTCTTCTCCACTCAACCTGTATGTATTATGATATTATGCCTTCTCCCTTTGAAATTTCAGAGGCATCTGCCCGTTCATTCCCTTATTCTGAAAGCAGTTTTTTATTTACACTAGGATTTAGGCACTGTGAGCATTATTTAACAAAAATTACCTTTCCCTTTCCTAAAGCAGCCTGTGGTTTGAGACATAAAAATAGAATAAAATAAAATTACCAAGGTATCTGTTGTTAGAATGAAGTAATGAACCTGTACTCAGTTGTCTAGGAAAAGCTTTCTTTCAGAATGAATGCCACGCTTTACAGGGCATATTCACACCTTACTGAGACCAAGAGCCTCCCCAGCCACCTCCAGCCTGAAAAGTGATATTAGTATGGCCTTTATTGTGGTAGTATTGCCACAAACATTTCATAACTGGAAAACTTTAGGAATTCAGAGAAGCAAAATTCATTACATATGCAAGCCATGTTCTGGAAGAAATAGGCTCTGTGGTGAGTCATAAACAATGAATAAGGCCCGAATGGGTAGAGAGAGGTTATTTTTGCTCTAGAAGGAGGTATAAGCAAATCATAGAGGTAGGAGAGACTGTAAAGTAGGAGAAAGATGGACAGGAGGGCAGCTTCTGCAGTAGGTGTTTCTAATAGGAAGATGGAGTTTACTGGCTGGAACAGCTCTGGGACAAGGAAGACCATGAATACATGGAGACTAAAACGTTGTCTCCAGAGATAGTATCATTCAGAGGTTTCCTTGAAGTCTTCTTTTTCATCATAAATGTCACCAATGGAGAACTGTTATATAGAAAATGAAATAATTCAAACTATGAGAAACATGGACCAAATGTTATATTGAAATGTACAAATAGATGATAGATGGTAAATATAGATAGATAGATAGATAGATAGATAGATAGATAGATAGATAGATAGATATTTAATTAGATAAAACCACAATCGTCTTATGCTCATTGCTGGTGGCAGCAAATAATTGGTTCTGCAATCAAAATTAAAGTTAGTTTTTGTGGGTCTTCCTATTTGTGAGATTTAGACCTATTTCTTAAATATTATCAACTGTGAAATGTTTTCACTATTATAGATCATAGTCCTTATAACACGCATAGCATCTCCCTTACATGAAAGCTTATTTGGCAGGTTTGGAAATAAATGAGGCATATGTACCAGGAATTGGAGTTCAAAACATAACACCCTTCATGAATTTCCCAAAAGGGGAACACTCAAGTATTGCAATCCGACAGCCAAAAGTGCATGGAGGCATCTACGTAAATTATAAAATAAGATGCCATTATATTTTATTTTTATAGGAATTGTACGTATTTTAAATAAAAAGAGGAATTGACACCTCATTAGTCTCTCCCCATTCAAGTTTGAGTGCCCCCCGCCCCCCGCTGTAACACAGGTCTTTTCACCAGGGATGGTATTAAAGTGAGGAGGATGCAGTGCATACTAACCCCTGCTTTTGAAAAACACAATAAACGCATTTGATCAGATACCTTCTCCTCCCAGCTATGACACTGAACAGAATTTAAATAAATAAATAAACAAACAAACAAGTAAATAAATAAAATAACCTAGTAAGAGAAAAGAAGGACAATGCCAGGAAGTTTGAGTCTTTATCAGATCACTTCTTCTTTATATTGAAATCTTCCTAGGTGATATACTATTATTTTGTAAAGTTTGACAAAGTCAAAATGTTAAACAAGTAATTATATGGAAACATCAAGCCCTTTATGATCATGAACGAAATCAGCTAATTTTCTTTACTCCTGACAGACAGTCCAGGGACCCAAACATTATCATGTGCATACTACAGAAATTAATAGAACTATGATTCTCTCCCAAGTAGTTCATGCAGTGGTCAGAATGTGTACTCTCTCGTGAACTGAGATCATTTGACACACTAGCTTGGGTGTCATGTAGGACTTAGTGTGAAATCATGATCGATCCTTGACTCATTTGAGGCCCAGATCTCTTCTTTTCTAAAGATGAATGTAGAAGGTACCCTACAAGGACATGTCTAAATGAGATGCATAAACACATATGCTAGCACAGTCCTCGGCACAGAGTAAGTCTTTTTTTAGTAAGTGTTAGTCCTTCCACAAAGAGTGCCATGTGGTCACTAAAGTGTCCAATAAACATAGTGTTTTAATGATTACCATGCCTTAATCCTTAAACTGTGACCATCCAGGGCTTGAGCTAATTTTAGTACAATTCAAACTTCCTTTTAGGACAAGCCATGGCCCCTTTAGCAAGGCATTCTGGTCTGTTTAGAGCCATAAATCATCTTGTACAGGAAACCAGTGGTGCTTCACCAAAATGATAATCACCATGGAATTTTACCAAATTGAGACAAAGTGCACACTGAACACTTCATACCAGACAGCTTTCAGCCTGAGCCGAACAAGGCATGTCACAATTTAACTTGTCAATAAGCTTGACAAGATTTGATTGTACCATATTATAAATGATGATGGTAAAATTTCAGTCATTGTGACAGGCAGCTGGGAAAAACTTTTGAGCAGCAGGAATTTCCTGATGGCTCTGAAATCATGCCGTATACATGTTAAAGGAATAGCTTAAGAGTTGAAGATTGAGTTCCCATTGTGGCTCAGTGGGTTAAGAGCCAACATAGTGTCTGTGAGGATGCGGGTTCAATCCCTGGCCTTGCTCAATGGATTAAGAATCCAGTGTTACCACAAGCTGAGGCAAACATTACAGATGTGACGAGGATCCCACATTGCTGTGGTTTTAGCTTAGGCCAGCAACTGCAGCTCCCATTTAACCCCTGGCCTAGGAACTTCCCTGTGTTGCAGGTGAGGCCCAAAAAAAAAAAAAAAAAAAGAGTTGAGGCTGATTTGCTCTGGATCTTTCACAGTAGCAGTTCTTAGACAGAGATACTTTTTCTGAGGTCTGCAAAACATGATGCATTTAGGAAAGATCAGATTTGCCAATGAATCCTTGACAACTGGGTTTACATGAAGGTTTTATGATTTTAACCAGAATATTCTTTCAGAAATGTTGGTCAGGTGTGTTATTTCCAGTCAATGCTCTGTTAGTGCACCCTTGCCGAGCCCTGCTAAATGTATGGTACCTCTAAAGTCAGTTTGGTAATAGGAAAGCTGCTTGACATTCTTGGAGAATTTGGCAAAAGAGAGTGGAATAGTCTTGAGGAATATTTGTTCTCGCTTTGGGGCACTCAAGTGAACCTTTCCTAAGGACTGTGTCTCAAGCTCTTCAAAATACATATGCTTCCTGAATTCGGATTTTCCAACCCTCCTATTTAATAATTGGTGCCCCAGGCAAAGTTTATTTTTGTTGTTGGGGTTCTCATAGTCTAGGTTCTATCAAAGACCATTCCCTTCCTCTGGTTACATATGTTAGAAAGTGTCCATTTCATTAGTAGATTTAAGTAATTGATCCAGAGCTAGAAAGGATCAAGTTAGGGGACACCACATGTATGATCATCAAGCTTTGATTTCTCAAGCTTGACTCATAGAAGCAGTCTTATTTTCCAGATTTTTCTATAAGTACATTGTATGGCAAACCCAGCACTTAATTAGTGTGTTAATTTGGGGTAGTTTCTGGGGACCGATGTAAGTTAAGAAGGAACTAAAGGCACACCTTGGAACAACATGGTCCTCACTCACAACTGCAGGAGGCATTAGGACTGAAAGTACTTCTCAATCAATAGAGCTTACCTGGAATAAGGGGGGCCCATCAGATGAAGCTGCTCATATTAACAGCTGGCAGCTAATCTGGATCCAGACATTTCCATGTGAAGCCTCACAACTCAGCTGGGTCTTGAACACAGCCAAGACTCATGTTGGGGTCTTGAAGCCACAATCCCTAACTTAGCAGGGGAATGAAATGCACTGTCTTTTAATTCAGGACTTACTGAAGTTCAGGCTCTTTATGTTTCATCACAGAAAAAATTCAGTGACAGTTAAGAAGCAGATTTAATTAGAGATACAGGCTCTAAATCTGCAGTTCATCTCAAAAGGCCATGGTGGCCCTGATATGGGAAGGACGAGTTTTTATGGGCTGGGTGATTTCATAGGCTAATGAAGGGAAAGAAGATTCCAACAATTTTAGGGAAGGAGCAGAGATTCCCAGGATTTGGCGCACCACTCATTTTTGGCATTTCATGGTCAGCCTCAGAACTGCCATGGCACATGTGCCTGTGTCATTTAGATGCTAGTGTGTTACAATGAGTGCAGAATGAGGCTCAAGGCCCACTGGAAGTCCAACTGTTCTCAGGTGGCTGTGGGGTGAGAGCACTGAACCCTAACCACTAGACTACCAGGGCCAGCAGGCTTCATGTAGGACCCCAATCCCTGTCCCTTTGGAGAAAAAAGTTCTGCAAAGAGACTAAGAGTAGTGAGGCATGTAATATGTTTACTAGGAGAGAAGATAGGTACAGAGAAAGCACGAGCAGGTTCAGAAAGACAAATGGAGAGACACACAGACTGGCACACAGACAGACAGAGAGCCACATGCTTGGGGGTGGTTTAAATCACTTGTATGGAGGAAGTTCCTCCGGGCTCTCTTTGGTCAATCATCTCTCTGTGTGCTTCCCCTTGGCATCTTTTAGCCTGAGAATTCTTCTAGCTGAAGAATCTTTGGGAAGGTGACAGGATGTACTATGTCTGATGCCCCTCCCTTCTCTGACCTCTGAGAAAGTTTGTGTCCATGTATAGTTTGGGAGGTCTCCTTAACATCAAGAATGAGAACTATGTGGTCTCTTTATCTTTCATATATGAGCCGGACTCAGTTCCTCCTTGCTGCTTCTTCATCTTTATCTTGAAGTGTTTGCCCACAGGGGACAGATTCCAATGGCTCAGCCCAGAACCCATCTGTCTCCCATCTCAAAACCTTCTACCAGTTGGTTCTAACCAGTGTATGTCATATCCTCAATGGCTGTCCCATTTTTTAAGGTTGTGCCCTGCCCACTTACCTCCAATTTTATATGTATCCATCCCACACTGTCTAGGAAAACAGCTATCAACTCAGATCTAAGACAATAACTGCTTATAAAAATGAAACCCTTCAAGAATAACCCTTAAACATGCATCCTTGGTGCCAAAGTAAAGAAGTGTGTTCACAAATTTTTGAGGGAGGAAGGTGCTATAAATTAATTGGAAAGGATGGAGAAAGCGATAGTGATAGAGTAGGATAGTTACACGGGTAGTTGTAGAAGTCCCGGTAGGGGACCATAGATAGAGAGGGAAACCCAGGGGATTTGGGAAGACCACTGCAAGTTAATAATCACTCAAGAAAGCCATCAGAAAGTGATGGGAAAATGCAGGATTGCTTAACTATAAAGCCAAGAATAAAAGCATAAGATATGCCTCAGATTGAGTACCTGCAGTGGACATGGATAGAAGATGCTCAACACCCTTAATATGAGTTGCATACAATTATGTAGAAAACGCATCATATTTTCAACCTAGACTGTGAGAGCCACAAGTCTTAATAAATCATTTCTGATGCCCTACATTAAGAGAGGGGTAGAACCTTTAAGATGTGCTATGCATCTGGGTGAACATGATCACACTATTTGAGAGATAGTGTAGCAAAGGGATTGAGTAAAGACTCTGGAAATAAGTAACCAGTGCGTTATCTGTTTGATTTTAGGCAAATTACCCAAACTTACCATGTCTCAGTTTCCTCAGCTATAAAGTAAGGACAACAGTATCTACCTTTTAAGACTACTGTGAGCATTTTGAGTCAGTACATATAAAACTTTTGAACTAGTGGTTGGCACAGACAGCACAGGAAATCGAGCTATTGTTAAAGTCAATGATTTTGATGCCCATCATAAATAAGTCATACTGTTCTGCTGCCTCAAAGAAATATGTCTTAATCAATCCATTGCTATCCATACCACATGACACACTAGTTCTTTAAGGATATCTTCTCAATAGCCAAAGTATTGAGTTCAGTTAGCCTCTGGAGACTGCTGCCTCACAATTCACACTGAAGGCACTTGCCTCATCTAAATCAAATATGCTTATGGGATGGAGTTACCTACCTCTCTTCTAATATCTTCGGATGCTTTCAATGTTTTGGCAAGATGATTTTAAGCAATGACATAGACTTGTAACTTGGCTCTGGCTGAGGGTACCTCAATGAAGAAGAATCTGTTGAATAGGGATACAATGTATTGGCTTGGAAAGATACATCTATGGCTTCTAAGAAAGTCATTGGTTGAAAACCTTTCTCAGTCTCTTTCAACCATAGTTTCCTCCTCCAGAACTTAGACTTTGTATATATGTCTTCAACTCTAAAACACACATGTGTGTGTTTGTACACACACATGTTCCCAATATTGAATTAACATTGTCCTAAAATGAAAGTTCAATTTGAATAGTCTCATCATTCAATATAAATCAAGAAACTTCTAGAAACTATACAATACTTAATGTATTTTAGACTAAACCATTGAAAAGCCCTCTTTTAGGTGATAAAACTCTTTGAGTTGCATTATTACTATAGCTTACTATTGTAAACAGGAGTTTGGCAGAAATAGTGAATCAACATATAAAATCAGATTGAGAGTAAATAGAAATCAACATGGAGCTGCAAGGTAACCAACAGAAAGCAAATTATCTTGGCAAATGGGCAAGTTTGAGAAACAGAACTAAAATATGTCATGGGGGTATATTGAAGTCCAACCTGAAATCAGGAGACAGCATTTGCTAAGTCTTTCTATATGACCCAGCTTGAAGCATAATGCTTAGCTTAGCTGAGATTTAAGTTGCCTAAAACAGAATAAAACAAAAATATCCATTCGTAGTTGTAATTCAAAATTCTCCCCCTGCCTGTAGAGTGAGGCCTGACTTATACAAAATGACAGAGGATGTATACTGATTTTATCCCTTTTATTACAAGGACAGCTCCCTGAGGCAGGGCCAGCTGGTGAAAATTCATGTAAGCTGGTACATTGTACGCCCTTATTTACAAGTCATTAATAATACATCAGGAAGACAAAGGAATCCTCCAAAATATCAACTCTAACAGTCCTGAACTGTGTTGTAATGCTGCTCTTTCCCTAATCCAATTCACACCATGGCTTCCTCTTATTATTGAAATTTCTTTCTTTATTCTCAGTGAGTTTCTGATAGGGAAGGACGTCATGGGTCTGGATTACATTTCAAAACTTGAGCTGTCTTGATGTGAGCATGTAAAGAATGTGATTTTTTTTTAATGTGGAAATATTTATTATGGACCATTTCTTTCTCTTTTCTATAAACATGTGACTAGAGGGTTGGTTTTAAGATGACTCGAGAGACCACAGGCTAAGTCATCTTAGTTTTTTCTTTTCTCAGAGATTTTGGGTTATTTTGGAGATTGATGTGTTAAACAAATGACATGCAGATTTGCAAAGAAAATGAGAAAAGGCAGAAAGCTAGATCTAAAGTGACCCTATAGTCAGAAATAAACATTTTGAGGAAGTAATGGGGCGTTTTATATGCAGATGAACATATTTATTTTTTAAAGGAATATTTCTAAAACACAGCCACCTGATGGGTCATAAAAATGTCTATGTGGTAGGCACCTTTGGAAATGTTTGTAGAGTATTTCTTGATGATTAACCACAGGAATTTTTGCACTATAACTCCTAGTTTCAAATCACAGCTCCAAGCTGATTGATGGTTCTGTGCCCATTGATTCATATATAAAGAAATAATATCTATTGCATAGCTGTGTTTTGCTTGGAAAATTGTATGTATACAATATATTTTAGATATTGTTATTATGGGCTTTTATTAGGCTATTAATTTTATTAGTATTATAATGGTTTATTATCACATTCAGACTTAAATGATGTCTTACTGTTGTGCCTGAATAGTTCTAGCATCTGTATGGAATAATGTATTCATCTAAAGAAGAGGAATCAGTAAGCTTTGAACAAATGAGTTGCTATATTTTCTGTAATACCTTGAAACATGGCAGAGTGAAGGGAAAGCCTTGAAGATGAGCCTGAATATGAACCCCAAATTTGCCATAGACGTCAGATAAATTGTTCTGGTTCTTCTGGGGCAAAAGAAAAAAAAAAAAGAAAGGGCTGATGAGGTCTGCCTCAACCCACAACCAAAAATAGTAACAAAGATTGACAAACCCATTTATCTTAAGTATACGAGGAAAGACTACACAAACTGATTGAAGCATCACATTTGCCTTAATTAGCCTCAGTTTGGGTTAATGTTAGTGAAGTCCAAAGGATTTTCAAGGGGGGTTTTCGAGATCCTCATTGTCTGTCTATCTGTCTCTTTCTCTCAATTCTGTGATTATCTTGTGCTTTTCTCCTTTTAGTAACCCAAATCTGTGACAAACAGACTGAGAAACAGTAAGTTTGCTTAATATATGATCATGAATTCTGTTTAGCTCCACGATAACACTTTTCACCTAGTATTCAATTATCTATTTGCATATTTTGTATCCTCACCTAGAATTTGATATGCTCTTCTGGACAAAATCCATAGTAATTAACACAGTCACAGGCACAGAGTCAAAAATCCAACACCTACACCTATTTATTGACAAAAATAGTTATTGATCCTACTGACATCTGAGTAAAAAAAAAAAAGAACTCCCCACAGTGGTTATCTGGGACATGATGTATTAGTAACCAACAAATTATTCCAGCTTATGGTATGACATAAATGATTCCAGTAACCAGATCTGAATAGTTGTAGTCAAATACATGTGAAACATCTGCTAAATTCTGAGCTCTCTAGTAAATACAAAACTCAAAATAGCCTCTTTACTGAATAAGCAGATGGCAGCAGTATGCTAGGAGAGAAGTACAGGAACAGTCCCATTTTGCACTAAAATTAAGGCAGACATTGAAGAAAACTGTTAATATTAGCCCAAAAGATTAGTGATCATGGCAGAAAGAAAGAAAGAAAGAAAGAAAGAAAGAAAGAAAGAAAGAAAGAAAGAAAGAAAGAAAGAAAGAAAGAAAGAAAGAAAGGAAGAAAGAAAAAGAAAGAAGAAGAAAGAAAGAAAGAAAAGAAAAGAAAAGAAAAGAAAAGAAAAGAAAAGAAAAGAAAAGAAAAAGAAAGAAAGAAAATGCAGGCATCAAGTCTCTCCTGTTTAGATTCAAAGCCTGAATGAAATAGGTAAGATGTGAGGTGCCCATGAGTTTCTTAGGTTATTAAAGCAAACAGTAGAAGCCTCATGTTCAGGTTCTTAAACAGGCTGATGAAATACCCACTAATGATCTTGGGCACTGGGGGTCCAATTATAATTTGGTTTTGTTTCTGTTTTTTATGTTTAATTTTCTTCCTTCTTAGGACTGTAACCCAGTAGGGAAATAAGGAGGTGTACTTTTGAAGTAATTTTCTTTAAATTTAAAAATGCTTTATTGAATAGAAAAGAAAACCGAAGTTATTAACCCCTTATAGGAGCAGCGTGGGCTTTGGTCACATAAATTTGGTCACATAAAATAAATTCCACCACTTTCTCTCTGCCAACCCTTGGGATTATTAAGTAGCATCCTTTTTCTCACTCTCCTGCTACATTGTTTTAGGTGGGACAGATGGGAAGCACATAAACTTTGGGTGGGGATAGAGTAGAGGGTGAAGCCTGTTTGACTTGGGACAAAGATGTTTTGTATTGGAGCCACTGATGTAAAAGGAAAAGAGGAATCTTGTAGGGCTGTTTGGAGCAAAGAATGAAATGTAGGAGCACAGGGAATGGCCTGAGACAATTATGACTTACTTGGCAACACTTTTATTGCCAACCTCTGCCCCTCCTTTCCTTCTCTTTCCCCATTCAACCTACTGATCCCAAGAGTGATTGTTCAATCAAAGGGGGAAAAATAATAGGTGTAAATGTCCACAGTCATGGGTTCCTCTGCTCTCCTGCTCTAGGGGAAGAGCACTCGCTGGTGATTGTTCTGTGGCTATACATGACATGTCCATCTGAATACACATTCTTTTTTGTTTGTTTGTTTTGGCTGCCCCATGGTGTATGGAAGTTCCCAAGCCAGGGATCAGATCACAGCAGCAGTTTCAACCTAAACCACAGCTGTGGTAATGTTGGATCATTAACCCACTGTGCTGGGCCAAGGGTGGAACCTTTGTCCCAGCATTCCTGAGACACCTCAGATCCCCATTATGCCACAGCAGGAACTCCTACATGGATCTTTTTGTAAAGGAAGATATAACTTTGGTTTTTTTGTTTTTGTTTTTATTTTGTCTTTTTGCCTTTTCTAGGGCTGCTCCCACAGCATATGGAGGTTCCCAGGCTAGGGGTCCAATCAGAGCTGCAGCCACCAGCCTATACCACAGCGACAGCAATGCCAGATCTGAATGAACCGCATCTGCGACCTACACTGCAGCTCACGGCAACTCTGGATCCTTTAACCCACTGAGCAAGGCCAGGGATCAAACCCACAACCTCATGGTTCCTAGTCAAATTCATTAACCACTTAGCCACAACGGGAACTCCATAACTTTGAAAACAACTATTGAAATGAGACAATGTCTGTTTCTTTGAAGAGAGCTTTGTGTTCACAACCACAGATACACTAACACACAGACTTTAGGAAGAGGGCAGTTAAACTAACACAGACCCACAGGCGCACACACACACACACACACACACACAAACACACACACACACGATATGTAGTGTTGATAGTGGGAATGTCTGAGCAAACAAAGGAAGCAAAAATGAGGCAACAAGAAAAGCAGGATCTGCAGATTCGAGTCTTACACCCTCTGCCCTGTTTATTGTACAGTTCTTCAATACCATCTTCTCGCTCCTTGTCACCCTGGCCACAGACACTCACATGAGTCCCCTTGACTTCAACCCTGAGGCTGCAAAGTGAAATCCACAGTCTATCACCAAACTGTTCCATATTTCTTTGGGCTATTTCCATGTTTAGGTGTCTTCTCTGAAACCTCTTCCCACCAGCTCAGATCTTTCATCTTATTCTTATTGTTAATAGATTACAGAAGAGACATTTCCTCAAGGAAAGTAAAAATAATGTCCTAACATTCTGCACCAAGAAGCAACACTCAGGAAGAAAAAAAAAACATTTTCTTTTTGTCATTACATCTAAACAGTACAAATATATTGAATTTCTGACTATTCTCTCCTGGGCTTAATAAAAAATTGAGATAAGAACATTTACCTTCATGATGATTCAACATAGTCATATATAAAAAAGGTGAGTAACAGTACCAGATGATGGGACGGGAGGGACCAGGATGATCCATGCTTAGCCTTTAGATAAAAGGCATGGATATTATGCCTGCTTTGGGAAGCCCTAAAAGAACAGGGCCTGATGTGGCTCAGACTAGTTCAAAACAGAGGACATGTGGGGAGACCAGGAACTTTTTGGCGATTTGCACAGTGCAGAAAAGTGGGGACTCATCCAATTGGGAAAATTGCACCAGCAAAGTCATAGTAGGCAGAAAGAACAGAGGTTTTAGGTCAGTGGAACTATGATATTGTAATGGTGGACACATGGCATTACGCATTTTTGTAAACATATAGAACTGCACAGCAGCAACAAGCAAAACTTAACCTAAGCTATGGATTTTATTTAATAATTATGTATCTATATCAATTCATCATCTGAAACAAATATATCATACCAAACAAGGTTTTAATGATAAAGGAAAATAAGAGGGGAAGGAGTGAGAGTGTGTAAGAGAAGTATCTCCACCACTTGTTCAACTTTCTGTAAACCTAAAACTGCTCTAAAAGTAAAGTTTACTAAAAAAATATTTGCAGGGGGAAGGCAAAATCTAACAATCCATGTAGCTGCCCAGAATATTGTATTTTACATATTTCTGAAATCTAAACCCCAGTCATGTGACCGTTCTCTAGCCTAAAAGGTACACCTGATCCATTCCAGATTTTCTCCTTCACAAAGTTTTCGAAATTGTTCATCCACTTTCAAGAATCTCCTCATCTTTGGACAAAGACCCTTTATTTTACTGCTCACTTTGCTGGCTTTCAAAACTTCCTTTCTTGGTTGAATTACTAAGCTATATGCAGTGCTTTATTTTGAGGGCTGTCACAATGTGAGGACTTTTTCCAACTTTAATAGCAATCTTAAAGAATAGTCATGTGATTTAATAGATGCTTGGAAAGGTTTCTTGACCTAGAAAAAAATAAATGAACCTCTCACCACCTATTGAGGATACTGTTTAAATTTATGCAAGAAGATAGTAATTTTTCTGTTAAGGCTTTGCTTAATCCTATGATGTTTTAAAATGTATCTTTCCTTGAAACCTAAAAATAAGGCATTATCTAAACCTTGGTGAGGGACTTCTGTAACAGAGTGCTTTCTGCATGAAATTTATTATGCTTTTTCTTTAATGATGTGGTATTGGTGATAAAGAAAGAGAGGAGGGTGTATTAGGTTTGTCTTGCTAATCTAATAAATCACAACAAATCTAAAATAATGTAAAAAAAAAAAAGCACAAATTGCTATTTTGAAAGCTGAAAGTCAAAAATAAGTCTTGCTACAGAGCTAAAGTCAAGGCTTTGGCAGGGGTCCTCCCCAAGGCTCCAGGGGACAATCTGTCACCTTGTTTTTTCTAGCCTAACAGCTCAAGTTCTTGGCCTTAGAGCCTCTTCCGCCATATTCAATCGCATCACTTAACCTATGCTTCCGTGGTCACATGGCCTTGACCCTGACCCACCTGCTTCCCTTTTGTCAAGACCCATGTGATTACAGCAGGTGAATTTCTATAATCCAGGATAATCTCTCCTTATCAAGATCTTTAACTTAATCATATCTCAAGGTCCCTTGTTCCAAATCTCTTTCTATGGATTAAGATGTGGACCTCTTGAGGGTCCATTATTGCACCTACCATGGACAGCTGGATCAGAAGATGAGTGTAGATGGTGCATTTGAATGAGGAATGGAAAAGAGGCATGGTGATAAGAGAGTTAAACGATAAGGTGGGAATGCTGAAAATGGGGAAGAGGAAGAACCAAATCAACAAAGTCTAAGTACACACTTAACAGGGAGGGTTATTTTTAATGAAATTCATTGTTAAGAATAGTCTTGTAAACACAGCATTTGGAATTCACAAAATAGGATTTTTGGGTAACTCCATTTTGCTTCCCTGGCAATTATAACTAATGTGGGAATTCATTTTCAATTTTAGCTTGTCAGGCAGCTCTATGATTTGTGAAAGATTTGCAGGGAAAAGGACTGGATAATGTGATTTGACTATATTATGCAAATGAGCTTTTCATATCCTGTCTGTGCTCAATTTATGAACAGAAAAGTTACACATTACTTCAAAAGATTTAATGTAAATTTTTTTCTTTCATTTTACCCAAGAAAGAGATGATTATAATAAACATGGTGTAAATAAAGTTTCTATTCCAAAATATCAGGGTTATGAAGAAGGTGCTATTTTAAAAAATCATGCTGTTGTTTTATGTCGAACAATGAGTTTGAATGGAGAGACAAACCTAGTTTGGAACAATGTTTCTGCCACTTAGTAGTAATTTAATCTGGGTCTCAATGTTCTTATCTAACACATGAGTACGCTAATGCCTTCCTCATTGCTATTGTTCATAGTAAATAGATAGCATATGAAAAACATCTGAGATAGAATAATGCTCATTTTTTTTAATTTACTGACCCCTAGCGCCTTAGCAAATGATAACCACACATTACATATTATATATTATGGACCTTTTTTTCACTTGTTCTTTCCTCAGTAGTATATAATTGAATATTCAATTTTCTGTAACTCCTTGCAAAGTATGTAAATATCCACACATGCATAGAGTATGCATTCTAGAGGAAAAAAAGGTAATAAATTAAGTATTACAGGAAAATACTATGTTATATTACTTATATGCGGAATCTAAAATATGGCACAAATGTATCTATCTACAAAACAAACAAAAAAAAAGACTCACAGACATAGAGAATAGACTGTGGTTGCCAAGGGGGAGGTGGGAGGAAAAGGATAGACTGTGAGTTTGGGGTTAGTAGATGCAAACTATTACATTTAGAATGGATAAGCAATGAGATCCTCTGGGCAAAACTTTCCTTGGAAAAGACCCATGCAACTGTACATTCATTGCAGCACTGTTCACAATAGCCAAGACATGGAAACAGCCTAAATTCCCATCGACAGATGAATGGAGTAAGAAAATGTGGTACATATGCACAATGAAATACTACTCAGCCATAGAAAGAATAAAACATTCCATTCACAGCAACCTGGGTGGAACTAGAGACTCTCACACTAAGTGAAGTAAGTCAGAGAGAGAACAAAATACCATATGATATCACTTATATCTGGAATCTAATACATAGCACAAATGAACCTTTCAACAGAAAAGATATTCATGAACTTGGAGAACAGACTTGTGGTTGCTGAGGGGAGGGGGAGGGGGATAGACTGGGAATCTGGGGTTAATAGATGCAAACTACTGCATTTGGAATGGATGGGCAGTGATATCCTACTGTATAGCACTGGGAACTATATCTAGACACTTGTGATTGAGCATGATGGAGGATAATGTGAAAAAAAAATGTACGTGTGTGTGTGTGAGAGAGAGAGAGAGACAGAGAGAGACTGGGTCACTTTGCTATACAGTAGAAAACTGACAGAAAACTGTAAACTAACTATAATGGGAAAAAATCATTTAAAAATAATGAATAAATAAGCAATGAGGTCCTGCTGTATAGCACAGAGAACTATAATCCAATCACCTGTGATAGAAGATGATGGACTATAATATGAGGGAAAAATGTATATACATATTGTATAGAAATGTCATATGTGTGCATATATATATATGTGTATATATATATATATATATATATATATGACTAGGTGGCTTTGCTGTACAGCACAAGTTGGCACAATGTTGTAAATCATCTATAATTTTTTAAAAACAAGGAGTAAATTAAGTATTGGAGTATGTTAGACAGTGATAAGTACTGTACAAAATGAAAAATAAATAAAGAGATTAGGGATGTGTGCGGCACTCTTTTCAGTAATAATTACAGTGATAGTGGTAAGCGTCATTGAGAAAGTGAATTTTAAGCACTAGAGTAAAAAGAAGCAAGAATGTTGTTTGAACAGTTCTATGGCAGAAGAGTGCCCCAGGAAGAACAAAGGGAAGAGAAGAGGCAGGTGCTGAAGTAGCAGCCTGCAAGCTGTGGCTGGGGTGTGAGTGAGGGCAAGAAGGGGAATTCTAGGAGAGAAAGTCCCAGAGAAAAGGGGCCTGCTTTCGGTAAGAACTTGAAGGCATTGTAATACCACTGGCTTGTACTCTGTGAGGTGGGAGAAGCATCAGGGGTCTGTGCTAAAGGTAAAAAAAACCTAACTTCTGTTTCAAACACTTGTCTTTCTCCTGTGTTGGAAATACCCTCTTGGAAGGCAAGAGAAGAAATTAGGGTGTGTTGATGGACCTAGGCAATAATCCTGGTGGAAAGAAGTGTTTGGATCCCAAGTCTAGTTTAAAGGTAGAAATGGCCATAAAATATGGCCTGTATACATCTGACTTTCCAAAATCAATAACCAGTTGTTTGAAGGATAGTTTGTAATAAAAGTTCTATTGACACTTGGAAAACGTGTACTGATGAAACACACAATTTTAAAATTTCCTTTATTTTAATACTATTTATATAATACAAATACTCTGGGACCATGTTTAGATCCTGTCTTCTTGGTTTGTCATAAACTAAAGATTATATATTAAATTTGCCACTGTGTGGCAATCTTATTGCTTTCTCCCTGAATTTTCGACAATTTTTGCTTTACGAATTTTGATCCTATGTTATTTGATGCAAACAGATTTATGTTATATTTTCTTTGCAGTTTCTAGCTCTTATCAATATAAAACGAACCTCTTTTAATGCTTTAAAAAAGTTTGCTATCTACTATGAACATTTTCCTATTTTGAAGATTTTGTTTTTCAGTTTCATTTGATTTATTTCCGCATCCTTGTTTTCAATATTTTTTTTTTATTTTAGCTAAAGCACTAACAAGAAGCACATAGATTACCTTATTTCAAATGTTCCCTAGATGTTCTTCTTTCCTACAGAATATGAATCATGGAAATGTTGAATACCTGTGCCATGCATGGCATACAGTAGATAATTGTCTTCATACCATCATCAGGTTGCATATATTAAATATGTACAGCTTTTTGTATGTCAATTATGTCTCTATAAATTGGTTTAAAGATAATACAATGGGGCAATTTCTACAAGGTTCTGAGGAAACAGAAGCAAGTGATTCTCTGATATTATGTCCAAGTTAAGTTGTCATTTTCATGTGAAGATTACATACAAGCCTGTATAATCATTAAAAATGTCAAGAAACTATACCAAAGTGATCCTACCTGAGAAAAAAAGTAAAGTTAAAACATAATCCAACTATGAAATGAGTGCAAATTAATAACTTGCAAATAAAGAGTGCTGTTAAAAATGAATCCATTAAATGAATATCTACATTCTAGATGACAAAATGTAGGTCAGGTTGTATGAATAGATACATTTTAACCATGAAAAATAATAATTTAAACAACAAAAATCTGGGTATAAAGTGAAGGAAGACAGGTGTTACTGTGTGCTAATTTTCCCACCTTGATAAAAGAGTCAGTGGACACTCTATATGGATAAAACATGTTCTTTAAAACTAGTTTTAAAATACTTACATATTTTTTTTAATTTTTGAAGGGTATTTTTATGTGACTAGGTTTTTTGTTTGTTTGTTTGTTGTTTGTTTGTTTTGGTCTTTGCCCACGGCATTCTGAAGTTCTCAGGTCAGGGATCAAACCTGCACCACAGCAGTGACAACCTGGATCTTTAACCTGCAGAGCCATCAGGGAGCTCCTAATGTTACTACATCTCGAAATAATGAAATAATCTATCTGCAGTTCAGTACGTCAGTTTTAAAATTAATTTAAATAAGATTAATCATATGCCTTCTTTAAATAACATACATACTATAATCCTGAATTTTATTCTCTAAAATTTAAAGTCCTGGTTCTGTCTCTTGTCTCACCTGTTGTTCACAGCCATGTTTATCTCCTTTCTGCCTTTTATTTGTAGGTAGAAGAAAAAGCTGGAACAATTGTTCATAAAATGTATGAAATGGTTATTTCTGAAGTAGTAAGTTGGGTAATTTTCATTTTCCTTCCTTTACTTTTCTGTATTTCATGACCTTCTACTTTTATTTTTCTCATTTTCAATAAACCTGTGTCATTTAAAAATTGCATTACACTTCTAAAATTAATTTCCAGCTTCTGTAAGATGTGAAGCAGCAACACTGTTGACATCACCTCAGGACTGGGTGCACACCAGACCCTGGTCCCGTGAACAGCGGTTCATTCAGACCCCCTTGAGACCTCACCTCCTTTAACAGCACAACAAATGGTTCAGACAAAGTGATATCTGAACCAACTTTAGGCTATTTGCTCTGGGGTTTTAACTAGATTCTTGGTGACTCAGGGAATTAAAGCGTGGTTGAAATAATAAATAGAAAATGTACTTTGGAAACTATAGAAGGCAAAAGTGAAGCTTGAGTAACCTTGTCTGGCCGCATTCCAAACTGTATATTATTATATTGATGGAGAGAACATATGAATTGCACTTTAATCAGGGCCCAGTGAACATGAAATTGACCTTGGACTCATGGCCAGTGTTGAACTGCAAGTCTTCATCAGTTTGATTCAGCAGGTGGTGAAGAGCCAAGCAGGCGAGATATGATTGTGCCTGAAGGCTGGAATTTATTATATTTTCAGCAAAAACAATTTTTGAAATAAGATGATGGTTTTCCTCTGAATTGTTTCATTAAAATTTGATCAGAGAGAAGAATGTTTCTATTTAACTCCAGCAAATGTAATTCTGGCTTTCACTCACAGACAGAAGTTTTCTACAGCATTGTTCATGGATGTAGAGAGCACTGCATGAATTATATTTCCTTGTGAAGTACTCTTCCCAAAACACAGCCATCAGGAACAATACTATCTATTCTTCAAAGTTATTTGTCTTAGAAAAACTGCCTACTTCTGAAAATTATGGTCCATTTATGATATCTGCTGGCATGCCAGTTCTCTTGGATGTTTTTGAATATTTGGTTGCAATCAACAGCAGCTGTGCTCAGGGCACAATCCTTCAACAGTTAAATGTCATTTATGAACTAGTCTTTCTTGTCCATTAAATATTTAGATTCTCCTACTGCAAACCGGGAGCCACAATAAAGACACAACTTCCTTGTGGATTGTATGTGGGAGATATAATTTGACCATGGTTTTGGTGTTCAGTTCTATTGTAACAAAAGTAGTCTCTACTGTAGATTTCCCATTGTGGCTCAGCAGGAACAAATCTGACTAGTATCCATGAGGACATGGGTTCAATCCCTGGCCTTGCTCAGTGGGTTAAGGATCCAGTGTCGCCATGAGCTGTGGTATAGGTCACAGACACTCCTCAAATCTCCCTTTGCTGTGGCTGTAGCCTAAGCCAGCAGCTGCAGCTCCGATTCTACTCCTAGCCTGGGACCGTCCATATGCTGCAGCTGAGGCCCTAAAAAGACAAAAAAAAAAAAAAAAGTCTCTATTGTAACAAAAATAATCTCAAGAATGTTCTTAAAGCAGACTTTCTTTTAAAATTTCAAAGTATTCTCAATCCAATTTTATGCACATTATCATTTCTACCAACAAACCATCATGGAGAGTAAGATTAATACTGTTTAAAATGGAGCAGAAGAGTATTTTACTGTTGCTACTATTATCAGTAAAAGTGCATATTTCTCCTTAATTATATCTCCCACAGGCTAGCAACAAATTATGGTGTTTTTAAAACAATAAATTAAAAGGAAAATAAAACATCACCTTGTTATTATATAGATAGAACAAATTATTTCATTAAAAATAAAAGCAAAACTTATATTAGACTTTTTGTTAAGCCTAAGACAGACACTAAGTTAGGACTAATGATTTGTAGTTTAAAATTTAAAATTTTGTGAACCTATCAATCTTTCTAGAAGCTGAACACACACACACAAATATAAACACACATACGCAAATACAAAAACACATGCACATACAAACACATGCAAATACACATACACATACACAAAAAAACATTAACAAACAATGGAGTTGGATTGGCAAAATATTGGCTCTCATCACTCCCTTCCCTAATGTCACTTTCCTGATTGCATCCTGTTGTGGAAAAAGATTATTTAAGTGAGCCTGATATAATCACATGACCCCTTAAAAAGAGGAGCAAAAAAGTTCACTTCTTTGCAGAACAGATGCTGACTCACAGACATTGAAAAACTTACGGTCTCCGGAGGAGACAGTCTGGGGGGTGGGGGGATGTGCTTGGGCTGCGGGATGGAAATACTGTGAAATGAGGTTGTTATGATCATTATACAACTACAGATGTGATAAATTTGAGTAATAAAAAAAAAAAAAATTCACATAAAAAAAATAAAAAAGAGAGAGAGGGGCAAAAGAGGACATCAAAGAAATCCAAAGGCAAGAAGGATTCCCTGTACTATGGTTGGCTTTTAAGGAACAAGACATGAGCCCAGGGGTGTGAGAGGCCTTTACAAGCTACAGGACACACAGTTCAATATCCAGCAAGGCCATGAACTCTCAGCCCTACAACTGCACGGAACTGAATCGCCCTGATGAGGCTGGCAGTGGATTTCCCTCCAGAGCCTCAATGTAAGAGCCTGAAATGGCCCCTCATTCTGATTTCAACCTGTGACCCTAACAGAAAATCCACTAGCCACACACTGACTGGACTTCTGACTCAGCTACTGTGAGATAATAAATGTTTGTTACTTTAGGCTCATTCATTTGTGGTAATTTGTTACACAGCAATAGAAAGTGAATCCGGGGTTGAGTAGCTATCAAATAAATAGAAGAGGGCCCTGCTTTCCAGATGAAACTGAAACAATGTCACCGCAGAGACTTTAAATTGATCAGGAGCTTCCCACCACCTAAAAGATAATTTAGACATTTCAAAGTCAAACAAACACATTAGCTTTTTTCAAACATACTAGACTCCAGGGAAAAGTGACCTTTGGGTAAGGGAGGTACAAGATTAGATAGAGAGTGAAAAGGAAAGGAAAACAAAGGGAAAAATATGGGATTTATTGAGTCCCTTTGCATAACACTCTTCATAAAACTATTCACATGGAGAAGATATTAATGGTTGCAAGGGACAGGACAGAGTTGGAGGGGAAGGATGGTGCAGATGTAAAGTTCTGTGTCTTGATTGTAGTGGTGATTCTACTGATCTTTATGTGGAAAACACTGCATATAACTAAACACTCTCCCAAGCATGCATATACACACACACATACACATGCACACACAGATACACATGATACACACATACATATATATGCACATGAATACACATACATACATAAGACATATATGAAAATACATGCACAAATACACATCCATACACACACACACACACATATACACACACATACCCACACACACAAATGGGTTCATATAAATAACAGTGAACACTGAGTAAGTCTGCAGTCTAGTTAACAATACTGTAACCTCATCCGTCTCCCAGTTTTTTACATTGAACTGTAGTTATGTAAGTTGTCACCCTTGGGGAAAGCAGGTGAAGGGCAGGAAAATTAACTCCATGTATTTTTACAACTTTTAATGAGTCAGTAATGATTTCAAAACATTTTTAAAAATGAAAAAATATGTAACTGTCCATTACAATGTAGACATGTTCATCCTTCAGTGAACCTTTGAAGTAAAATGAATACTAAAGTTGGCCTCTTCTCAGAGCTGTGCAATTCAACACTAGGTTGATCTTTTATAATGGAACCCATTTCCTGACTGAATACTCTATGAGGTACTTGAAATGTGTTGCTTAGTTTAATCCTCCTACCAGTGGTCAGATGTGGATACCAACACCTCCAGATTTTAGACAAGGTATATGAACCTCAGAGAAGTGTAATGTCTTATCCTGGATCATGGGTTTACCTTGAACCTGGTAATGAGCAGAGGACTCTTTCAAAAATCATTGTTACTCCAAAAAGCAACAGAAGAGAACTAAGGATGTTGTAGGAAGACTGGAGCATATGTAGATTCTTAGACTCTCAAGGCCCTGCTAAACTATATAGATAATTTTGTTTCTTCCTCCTCCCAGAGTAGAGATCAGGGAAAAAATCATTTTGTCTTCTGTAAACTTCTTATGCAGTTGGGCTTAAGTGAAAATAGTTCAGCCTGACACTAGATTATTGCATTTATTCATAAAAATGTCGAACTAGCTCAAAGTTACCTTTGTATTTATTACTTATGGACTTTAAGAAAGGTTCCATGGGAGTTGTCTGGTGGTTCAGTGGGTTAAGGATCTGGCATTGTCACTACAGTGGCTCAGGTCACTGCTATGGCATGGGCTTGATCCCTAGCACCCGTGAACTGTCACATGCTGGCATGACTACCAAAAAATAAGCAGATAAATAAAAGTCCTCATAAGTTTCCTGAAGATTAACAGTTTAACTGGAATTTTTGTTAGGAATTCTGAAATATTCTGACCATTGATAGAAGAAAATTTCAGGCTGACTCTTCTCACATGATTTTCAGTACATTTTTTGCATAGTTTTCCCTAATGAGGACAAGTTTCTGTAAGCCAATACTACACTATATCTTTCTTTGCTGTCTCAATTAGGGGCATAGCCCTGCCTAATGCATAGTGGGCATTTAATGATGTGAAATAAATAAATGATGAGGAAATGCCCTGCTTCCTCCAGTAGTTAAGATTTTACCTCAGTGTTGTTTTTAGGCAAAACTCCGATGGGGAATTAGGATGACAACCTATTGAAATGGTTTTGAAAATACATAAAAATATATTGTCAAATACATGTCTAAGGAGGGAAGATAAGGAATAGAGTGTTTAATTTACTTTCCCTCAGATTCATTAATTTCTTTATAAAAAGAGAAGAAAGAAAGAAGAAATGAATGAAACACAAAAAGGAAAATTAAGTTGTGAAAGAAAAACACATCCTTTTACTCAGGTCCATTCTTTCTTGATATTCTAGATTGAGTTGGCCCACAATACAGAAGAAAAGACTCAAACAAATATCCACATTTGAAACTTTGGAAATTGTTATTTCTAAAGCAGGCTGATATATTTAGATGCATGGACATGCTTAAGAAAGATAATAGAAGTTAATAAATGATGGTTATATGAAGTATTATTAGGGAAAGCCAAAAGCATTTTTCAGTGAAGTCTATCCATCAGTTTTTGAATTTGACACAATGGAATTTAAAACAGCTTCCCATAAGCTGTTTTCTTGTTTGTTTTTTTTTTTCTTTGCCAAGAGAATATTCAGCCTTTGTTAAGAAAAAGGCGTGGCATTCCTATTGTGGCTAAGCAGTAACAAACCCGACTAGTATCCATGAAGTTGCAGGTTCCATCCCTGGCTTTGCTCAGGAGGTCAGGGATCCGGCATTGCCATAAACTGTGGCATAGGTCAAAGATGTGCCTTGGATCTGATATTGCTGTGACTGTGGTGTAGGTCAGCAGCTGCAGCTCCAATTTGACCCCTAGCCTGGGAACTTCCATATGTGTATGCTCCACTTGCAGCCCAAAGAAAAAAGAAAGAGAGAGAGAGAAGAAAAGAAAAGAAAAAAGAAAAGAAAAAGAAAGAAGGCACCAGCCACCCTAATAACAAAGGCAAAGAGATGTTAGTGAGCCGGAGTCAGTTCAGAACCAAAAATGAGACTCAAAGCATCTGTTAAGATGAGGGTATGAGAGAGAAACTGGGAACCAAAACAGGGTTAGAAAGATTCCTACAGGACCAATACCAATTCAGCTGGTAGTATTGAGGCTGTTCTTTTAGACAACTTAGCAGATTTCTTGGAATTGGGGAAAATGTAAGGATGCTCCAAAAAGGACCAATGAATCAGGTTAAATTGTAGACATAGCAAATAGTCAACCATTTTTGACTTTCAACACTGGTAATTCCATGCAGTTCAACCTACAGTATAAAGAGAAAATGAAACAGATTCAAGAGGGTAGCAGGTCCATACACAAAATAATTTTATCATCCCTTAGAAGTTGCAAGACATGGGTGTTTCAAGGAGAAACATCTAAATGCATACATTGAGTCATTATGCTCTGCTTTCTGGGGCCAGCGAAAGGGTTTGCTCCTCTAAAAATTTCTTCTTCTTGCAATTTGCATAATATGCAT
The DNA here is from genome assembly GCF_016906955.1 of Phacochoerus africanus. Lineage (NCBI taxonomy): Eukaryota > Metazoa > Chordata > Mammalia > Artiodactyla > Suidae > Phacochoerus > Phacochoerus africanus. Next base: position 91,078,625 of record NC_062546.1, read on the forward strand.
GAAATATGGTGTCTCCTAACTTCCTCATGGGAGATCATTGTACCATTCACAAGTTCTCATTAAAATCTTTTTTCCTTCTGATTCCCATCTTAAATTTTCCTTTCATTAATTTCTTCCATTATGCCCAGTCATGCCCAGTTTTATGTGAATATATGTGCACCAGCCTTTAAAAATAATCTCACCATTTTTATTTCAGAGGGAGAATATTTGATTAGAACACTTGGAAAAGCACAAGCTCTGTTCTTGTATCTGAATGGCAGATTCATATGAATGTTTAACGCTGATTCATCATTAAAACCATTTTTATTTTTAGCATGCTAAAATTTAATTGTTAATTAAAATTTCAGTAGCCTATAACTTGGGAACCTGAAATTCAAGAGGCCTGATGAAACAGAAATGATTTGATATGCATGTGAAAATAGGTAAGAGGTCAAGCATAACCTATCATTGTCACGGTTAATCGTTGGGATTCTTCAATGCGTTACAAGAAAATCAGGGCCATTTTATTTACATATATTAGAATAGCAGCAGTGTTGTTAAACATAGAAATACATTTTTATTGCTCCAGTCTTTTAAAAATAATCCTCTTTTTAAAATCTTGTTCCTTCTACTACCACTCCCTTTCTCTCCTCACCTTTCAGCAAAGTCTCTTCAAGTACATGCGCATTCCTACTGCCTCTAATTTTATTTCCACATTCTCTCTTGAAGCCTCCTCAGTCAGACAGTCACCTGGTTTCTGTCACATGAGCCCCATATTGCAAAATTCAGTGTTTATTTCCAGCAGCATTATTTGTCACTATCTCTCTTTCTCTCCCTGCCCTGGAAACACTTTCTTCACTTGATTTCCAGGATGTGATAGCATGCTGGTCCCTCTCACCACCCCCTGACAATACTTGGCTATACCTTTTCAATTTCTTCGTCCTCTGGTCATTAAATGTTAGAATTCAAAACTCAAAGATCTAATTCTTGTAATTTTCTCTGCTTCTATATACACTCAGCTCTATCTGATTTATGACTTTACATACAAAGTATATGCTCACATTTTGCAGATGTAATTCTCCAGCCCAGAATTGTGCCTTAACCTCCATGCTCTGTCCAAATTCTCCCTCATCATATCCTCAGAACATGTCTAACATTGAGGTCATATTATCTCCCCAACCTCAGATATGCCCTTCCTACTGTCTTTGGCATGTCATTCAAAGGCAATTCTACTCAACATTTAGTCAGCCTTGCACAGTCATCCTTTGGTTTCCAAGGGGGATTGGTTCCAAGATTCCAGGGATACTAAAACCCACAAATGCTCAAGTTTCTCATGAAAAATGGCATAGAACAGTAAGCCCTCTTTAGCTCACTGAGAAAGCACCCACAGAGGGCCAACTGTAGTCAATTTTGGCTCTGATTTCTCTCATATTCCAGAGTTACAGAGAAGAACAAATCTGACCCCATGTTGGATCTATTTCCTGAGCTCTAACCCTGTCCTCTGCTGTCTTGACTGAATCTTGCTGGCTCTGCACCTTTTGTAAAAGAATGCTACCTAGAGGGGAGTTCCCGTTGTGGCACAGTGGTTAACGAATCCGACTAGGAACCATGAGGTTGCGGGTTCGATCCCTGGCCTTACTCAGTGGGTTAATGATCCGGCGTTGCCATGAGCTGTGATGTAGGTTGCAGACGTGGCTTGGATCCCACGTTGCTGTGGCTCTGGCATAGGCTGGTAGCTACAGCTCCAATTCGACCCCTAGCCTGGGAATCTCCATATGCTGCGAGAGTGGCCCTAGAAAACGCAAAGAGACAAAAAAAAAAAGAATGCTACCTATGCTACCTAGAGACTAAAATACAGAGAAATACAGAGGAAAGCCCATTCTCGAGGCTCTGACCTTAAGTGCGTAACTCTTCCTATTCCGATAGAGATAAAAAATTTCACACAGAGAATAACATGTGTCTACTTGGAGGTTTCTAGGAACGGTATTACCAGACATATGTGGGCAGCTAGAAGAAAAAATGAATCCAGAACCAAGAAGTTTACAACAACCAGCCACACCCCGTCCCCTTTTAGTGTAAAAGAACCCTAGATTCTAACTCAGGTAATACAGTTTTTTTGGGATGCTTCTCCACCATCTTCTCGTTGTGCTGGCTTTCAGAATAAAGTGGCTGTTCCTTGTGCAAGACTTTGCCTCTTGATTTATTGACCTGTCATGTGAGCTTGGCCCCAGTAACACAAACTACCAAAAAGTTCTGTCAAGTTTACTTCAAAAATATGTATAGACTGTAATGACTTCTCATCATTTCCACTTCTGTCTCTATTGACCAAACCACCACTTATTTGTATCTTGTTTGTTGTAAACACCTGTTTGTTTTTGTCTCATCTTCTACTTGTGCTTTTTATCAGTCTAGTGAAGACATAAAATCCATATCTACCTTGTTAAAATAAAAATCAGCCACGTTAAATCACCCACATTGCTTCTTGAATCAAAATCATCAAGGACACATACTCCTTCATGAAATGAAAGCAAACAACTTGACTGGAACAAGCAAAGCCCTGTAAGATACTCACTCTTCCCCGCTCCATCACTCCCGAGTTATTCACATACCTCTCTCTGGATTACTTCACTCTAGTCACACTAATATCCTCATTCTTCCTAAAAGAGGCCAGTATTATTCCTGCAACAGGACCATTCTATTTACTATTCTTTTTATGCAGACCTTCACATCTCACCCCAGATAACATCCTTGCATACTTCTTCACTTTCCTCATGTTATTTCTCACAGGACACCTTTATAGTTAGGTGTCCCCTGAAAACCCTCTGTACAGTTTCCCATCTTTCATATCTCTCTTATCTGTTTTCTCTCCTCAATATGTCACTGATATTTTATTTTTTCATTACTCAATGAATTTATTACATTTATAGTTGTACAATGACCATCACAATCCAATTTTATAGGATTTCTATCCCACACCCCAGTGCATCCCCCCACCCCCCAAACTATCTCATAAGTGTTTCAAAGTCTGTGAGTCAGTATCAGTCTGTCCTTTTTTCAGATTCCACATGTCAGTGATAACATTTGATGTTGGTGTCTCGTTGTCTGACTGACTTCACCTAGCATGTTAATTTCTAGGTCCATCCATTCATTCCTTTTAATAGCTGAGTAATATTCCATTGTGTATATGTACCACCTCTTCTTTAGCCACCCCTCTGTCGATGGACATTTAGGTTGTTTCCATCTCTTGGCTATCATATAGAGTGCTCCAATGGACATTGAAGTACATGTGAATTTTCGAGTCATGGTTTTCTCTGCATAGATGCCCAGGAGTGGGATTGCTGGATCAAAAGGTAGAGTTCTATTTTCAGTTTTCTGAGGCATCTCTACCCTGTTTTCCACAATGGTTGCACCAATTTACATCCAACCAACAGTGTAATAGGGTTCTTTTTTCTCCACACCCTCTTCAGCACTTATTGTTTGTAGACTTTTTGATGATGGCCATTCTGGCTGGTGTAAGGTGGTTCCTCATAGTGGTTTTGATTTGCATTTCTCTAATGCTGAGTGATGGTGAACATCTTTTCATGTGTTTTTTGGCCGTCTGTATATCTTCTTTGGAGAATTGTCTGTTTAGATCTTCTGCCCATTTTTGATGGGGTTGTTTGTTTTTTTGGTATGGAGCTGCAGAAGGTGTTTATAAATTTTGAGGATGAATCCCTTGTCAGTCACATCATGTACAAAATTTTCTCCCATTCTGTGGGTTGTTTTTTCATTTTGTTTAGGGTTTCCTTTGCTGTGCAGAAACTTTTAAGTTTAATTAAGTCCCATTTGTTTATTTTTGTTTTTACTGTCATTACTCTAAGAGGTGGATCTGAGAAGTTGTTGCTGTGGTTTATGTCAGAGAGTGTTTGCCTATGTTTTACTCCAAGAGTTTTATAGTATCTGGTCTTATATCTATGTCTTTAATCCATTTTTTAAGTTTTATTTTTTTTCCACCGTATACAGCAAGGGGACCAAGTTTCATATACATGTATACATAATTTTTCCTCCCATTGTCGTGTTGTGATGTAAGTATCTAGACATAGTTCTCAGTGCTACACAGCAGGATCTCATTGTAAATCCATTCCAATACAATAGTTTGCATCCTTTAACCCCAAGCTCCCAATCCCTCCCACTCCCTCCTCCTTCCCCAGGCAATCACAAGTCTATTCTCCAAGTCCATTATTTTCTTTTCTGTGGAAAGGTTCATTTATGCTGTATATTATTTAATCCATTTTGAGTTTCTTTTTGTGTATGGTATTAGGGAGTGTTCTAATTTCCTTCTTTTATATGTGTCTGTCCAGTTTTCCCAGCACCACTTATTGAACAGGCTGTCCTTTCTCCATTGCATATTCTTGCTTCTCTGTCATAGATGAATTGACTGTAGGTGTGTGGGTTTAATTCTAGACTTTCTATACTGTTCCACTGATCTATATTTCTGTCTTTGTGCCAGTAGTATATGGTTTTGATGACTGTTACTATGTAGTGTAGTCTGAAGTCAGGAAACCTGATTCCTCCAGCTCCACTTTTCTTTTTCAGGATGACTTTGGCTATTCTGGGTCTTTTATGCTTCCAAACAAACTTTAAAATATTTTGTTCACTTTCTATGAAACATGTCCTTGGTTATTTGATAGGGATTACATTGAATCTGTAAATTGCCTTGGGTAGTATAGTCATTTTGATAATATTGAGTCTTCCAATCCAAGATCATGGTATGTCTTTCCATCTATTCAGTAACAATACTCACGTCAGACAAAATAGACTTTAAAATGAAGAGTATTTTAAGGGACAAGGAAGGTCACTACATAATGATCAAAGAATCAATCTAAGAAGAAGATATAACAATTTGAAACATCTATGCACCCAACATAGGATTACCACAATGTATAAGGCAACTGCTAACAACCTTAAAAGGAAATCGATAATAACACAATAATAGTGGAGAATTTTAACACCCCACTTATAGCAATGGACATATCATCCAGACAGAAAATCAATAAGGAAACATAGGCCATGAATGAATCATTAGACCAGATGGACTTAATAGATATTTATAGGACATTCCATCCAAAAGCAACAGAATACACGTTCTTCTCAAGTACACATGGAACATTCTCTAAGATTGATCACATCCTGGGCTACAAATCAAACCTTGGTAACTTTAAGAAAATTGAAATCACATCAAGCATCTTTTCTGACCACAATGCTGTACAAATGGAAAGCAAAAAAAAAGAAAAAACTGCAAGAAACACAAACACGTGGATACTCAACAACATGCTACTAAAAAACCATAGGATCACTGAATAAATCAAAGAGGAAATTAAAAAATACCTGGAAGCAAATGACAACAAAGCTAGGACACTCCAAAACCTATGGGATGCAGCCAAAGCCATTCTAAGAGGAAATTTTATAGCAATACAAGCCCACCTCAGGAAACAAGAAAAAGCTCAAATAAACAGGCTATCTTTACATCTAAAGCATCTAGAGAGAGAAGAACAGATAAGACCTTAAGTTAGTAGAAGGAAAGAAATCATAAAGATCAGAGCAGAAATCAATGAAATAGAAATGAAGAAAACCATAGAAAAGATCATTGAAATGAAAAGCTGGTTCTTTGTAAAGATCCACAAAATTGATGAACCCTTAGCTAGACTTTTCATGAAAAAAAAGAGAGAGAGAGAGGACTCAAATCAATAAAATTAGAAATGAAAAAGGAGAAGTAATAACACAGAAATACAAAGGGTCATATAAGAGACTACTCTATGCAACTATACCCCAATAGAACAGAAAACCTAGAAGTAATGGACAAATTCTTAGAACAGTACCATCTTCCAAGACTAAACCAAGATGAAATAGAATAGATGAACAGACCAATCACAAGTACTGAAATTGAAACTGTGATTAAAGAAATTCCAACAAACAAAAGTCCAGGACCAGATGGCTTCACAGGTGAATTCTATCAAACATTTAGAGAAGAGCTTACACCTACCCTTATGAAACTATTCCAAAGAATTGCATAGTAAGGTACACTCCCAAACTCATTCTATGAGACCACCATTACCTTGATACCAAAACCAGACAAAGATACCACAAAAAAGGAAAACTACAGGCCAATTTCACTGATGAAAATTGATGCAAAAATCCTCAACAAAATACTAGCAAACCACATCCAACAATACATTAAAAGGATTGTACATCATGATCAAGTGGGATTTATCCCAGGGATGCAAGAGTTCTTCAATATCCACAAATCAACCAGTGTGATACGCCACTTAACAAACTGAAGAATAAAAACCATATGATCCCCTCAATAGATGCAGAAAAAGCCTTTGACAAAATCCAAAACCCATTTCTGATAAAAACTCTTCAGAAAGTGGGCATAGAGGAACTTACCTCAACATAATAAAGGTCATATATGACAAACCCACAGCTAACATCATTCTCAATGGTGATAAGCTGAAAGAATTCCCACTAAGATCAGTAACAACAAAGGATTCTGCTCTTGCCACTACTATTCAACCTAGTTTTGGGAGTCCTAGCCACAGCAATCAGAGAAGTAAAGGAAATAAAAGTAATCCAAATTGGAAAGGGAGAAGTAAAACTACCACTATTTGCATATGACATGATACTATACCTAGAGAATCCTAAAGACTCTACCAGAAAACTGTTAGAGCTCATTCATGAATTTGGCAAATTCCAGGATACAAAATTAATACACAGAAATTGACAGCATTTCTATATACTAACAATGAAAGATCAGAAAGAGAAATTAGGGAAGCAATCCCATTTACTATCACATCCAAAAGAATAAAATACCTAGGAGTAAACCTACCTAAAGAGACAAAAGACCTGTACTCTGAAAACTATAAGATGCTGATGAAAGAAATCAAAGATGACATTTTAATTTTTAATTCTCTTTTCTGCTCCTTCCTTCATGATAATAGAAATGTTCTACTGTTTTCGCTGCTGCAATACTCAGCCTAGTGTTTAGCACATAATAGAAAGGCAAGAAATATTGATTGATTGATTTAATTAATAATACTCTATTGTTGTTATTATAAAAGAGCATCTAAGTAAATGTCATCAGCTTATATCTACTACGATTCCAAAGTAAATATTGAACAATGGGAAGATATTAATCAAATGTTCAATTAACTAGCTTAACCTACTTTTTATTTCACAAAACAAACCGATGTGTATTCTTTGAGTAGACAACCTTTATTCATATTATATTTCAGCACTTTTCAGAGCATGCATTTATACACCATCTGACATTAATATAGTATAATTATGTTTTCATTTACAATCACTATTCACATAATGACTAATGAAATGGATATAACTATTTATTGAATTATAATCTCTGTTGACATAAAATATCATAAAAAGAAACTAATCTAAGGAATCACAGTGGTGGTTAGGATATTTGCTCATTTTAAAAAATCAGGTATTTTTTGAGTTATAAGCTAAACTAAAATTTCAGGATACTGCATTTTTTAACTTCAATATAAAAATTAAAATTATTGCATTATGGTTGCAAATTTATATCATTCAGATTTTTTTAAAAAAACTTTCTCATTATTTAGATTATTTTTTCTTTTGGCCTAAGACGTTTGCTGGTCACTGTCCAGATTAATCAAGTTACCTTTTTTCTCCTAGATGATGCTAGTTACCATGAATTCTATTTTCTGTAGAAGAAGTTATAGAAGAGAGAACATTTTAGCTGAGAAATTATGACTTCATGGGTTGAAAGAATTTTGAATAAATTTAACAATGACAAAATAATTTGAAAATAAACCTAATCTTTAACTTTGATATCAATTGAGTAGGTTGAGAACTTCCTAAATTTGATATCAACTTGGAAGTGTTTTTCCATAAATCTGATTGAAATGTTAAGGAAATATATTTTATTTTCAAATTCCTCTTAAAAGTTCATTTTATGTACGTGAGAAATGGTAATTAATAATTATAAAAGAAACCCTGATAATTGCAACTGTGTAAATTGGAGAGAAACTGGACTTTTCTAGGCTTGGTGTGTATAACCTGAAAGTACATAATATTTAGTATTTTAGTGGTAAACACATTAACAAGTACTTCTCATCAATTGCATACCTCACTGAGATGTATGATTTTGAAAAAAATACATTTTACATTTTGTTAAAGTTCCACTAATCAATTGTATATGAAAGTGCAATATATGGTGATAGAATTGTATTTATTCAGGGTCTCTGTTTAGCTAGTCTGTTCATTCAAATTTCCTTGCAATTGCTATAGATAAGCTCATACAAAGTTGTCTAATGTGTTAATGGTTGGAGATGTTCTTTAATTTGGCCCCTTAGGAAAGCATGAATAGAGTAGTATACACTGTATATATAATATATTATAAAGCATTATATTGTAACATTTATATTATAAAGCATGAATAGAGTAGTACTATATATAAGTATATACAGTATATTTAAAGATACTTAATTTATTTAAATAAAATCATATTTTTATCTCTTTGTTATCCCATCTTTTAAAATATTCCTTTAAGTTTCTCCACACTGTGAGATGTTTAGATATGTTAGACTTAAAATCCTGATATGCTATTTATTTTGGGATTTGAGAGGCACCTCAAAGAGCTAGTCATCCATTGCACAGAAGTTGAAACTGACATGTTGTGTATAACAAGACACCAGTAGGTAGAAAGTACAAGGAAGAGTCATCCACTGGAACTCCAAGTTTAAAGCCACAGCAGTGCATATAGTCAACAGCCATAATTTAGGAGCTGAGCTGCCTCTTCCCTAAGTAACTCTACCATTTAGGGTGCATGAGTCCTCAGTGACAGTGATTTGTCTGAGGAACACTGGGGTCTTAACAATGGATCACATCTTAAAATCAGGTAAACACACTAAAGTAGAAGTTAAATTTTCTTTTTTTAAATTTCCCTTTATCTTCCTTTGTTCTTTTTTTAATTTTATTTTTTTTACAGAATAAAATACATATATTTAAACGCAATTACGTTCATACAGATTATTATATCATGGATCTTAAGAAACAGATTAAGTGACTCCCTCTGGAGAAGAGGAATGGAAAATATGCTGAGACAAATAGGAAATTTATTCTATACTTTATCCCATTTTTTATGGCTTTCATCTTTACTATTTAGTATTATTTACTACATTTCAATTTTTCCTTAAATATTAGATTATATTAAAATTGTATATATTATGCAACTAAAATTTATAAAAAAGAAAGCCTTATATACCATTAAATATTTTATATAGCATAATAAAAAGAATAATTTAACTGGTAAGAATAACAAAAATAATATACCCTCTGAAAATAAATAAAATATAAAATGCATAAATTGGTTAAAAAACAGTGTAACTATATAAATATGTCCTCACAATTTGTTACATTTTATTGATTCTTCAATATAGGCATTACACCATTCTAGGTGATGTGATAAACAAGACATTATAGACCTTACATTGTACCATGGAGATAAATGGTTATTAATAATACAATTGTAGAATTGTATTATTTAATTGTACAGTTGCATTATTTAATTATAATTATCATAAATTATTTGATGGAGATGAAATCAGAATCAGATCTAAGAAGACTGCAGCATTCCAAGAATGATGTCAAATGACCTCCATTATGGTGGATTATGCACTTACTTACTATGAGATGTATTTCTTCTCCAGAGATTCCTTGTTTGTGTATCAATTGTAGATTTTTGGTTTGCAGTTATTCTGAAGTTTCGATAGAAGAGTCTATATGTATATGAGATTAAGTTGTTGTTCTCTTAATTGCAAGTTCATCTCCAGTGTCCTGCATTTGTACCCACCTCTTCTCATGATTTCTGATTTTGGTGGTATAATTGTGCATGGATGATTTCGTATCTTTACTGTATATATATCTTTACTGGTGAGCCTTGTCATTTGTGGAATTTTTGTTTCCTGTTGCTATATTTTCTTTTCTGCCTAGAGAAGTTCCTTTACTATTTGTCATAAGGCTGGTTTAGTGTTGCTGAATTCTCTCAACTTTTGCTTATCTGTGAAGGTTTTGCTTTCTCCTTCAAATATGAATGAGAGCCTTGCTGGGTAAAACAATCTTAGTTGGAGGTTTTTTTTTCTTTCATCACATTAAGTATATCATGCCACTCCCTTCTGGCCTGCAGAGTTTCTGTTGAAAAATCTGCCAATAACCTTATTGGGGGTCCCTTGTATATTATTTATTTCTTTTTCCTAGCTGCTTTCAAGATTTTCTCTTTGTGTTTAATTTTGGTCAGTTTGATTAATATGTGTCTTGGTATATTCCTTCTTGGGTTTATTTTATACTCGTTGTTCTTCCTGGATTTGAGTGAGTGGTTCCTTTCCCATGTTAGGGAAGTTTTCGGCTGTTATCTCTTGGAATATTTTTTCTCTCCTCTTCTCTCTCTCTTCTCCTTCTGGCACCCCTATAACACGGATGTTGGTGTGTTTAACGTTGTCCCAGAGTTCTCTGAGACCCTCTTCATTTGTTTTCAATCTTTTTTCTCTTTTCTATTCTGCATCCGTAATTTCCACTAATCTGTCCTCCACCTTGCTTATTCGTTCTTCTGCCTCCTGTATTCTGCTGTCAGCTGATTCTAGTGAATTTTTTATTTCAGTTATTTATTTTGCATCTCTTCTTATTTAAGTTTTATATCTTGAATCTCTTTGGTCAGTGTTTCCTGTAAGTTATCCATCTTTGCCTCCAGTTTATTTCCAATGTCTTGCATCATCTTCAGCATCAACAATCTAAAGTCTTTTTCCTGGAGGCTAAGAATCTCCTCATCACTTAGCTGATTTTCTGGGGGTTTTCCATTCTCCCTCATCTGAGTTATAGTTCTCTGTCTTTTCATTTTTATAGGTTTTTGGTGTGGTGACCTTTTTACACATAGTAGATTTTTAGCCTTTTTTACTTCTGGTGTCTGCCCCCCTTGTGGCTGAAGTCAGTGTGGGGGCTTGCTGTAGGCTTCCTGATGGGAGGGGCTGATGCCTGCCCACTGGTAGGTAGAGCTGATTCTAATCCCTCTGGTGGGTGGGGCTTAGTCTCTGGATGGGATTAGAGGCAGCTCTGTGACTGAGGGGTCTTTAGGTAGCCTGTTTATTGAGGGGCAGGGCTGTGATCCCACCTGGATTGTTGTTTGCCCTGGGGCTTCTCAGCCTGACTGGCTGAGTGATGGGTGGAGCCAGATGTTGCCAAAATGGCCACCTCCAGAGAAGGGCAGCTGCTGAATATTCCCGAGAGCTTTGCTTTCAATGTCCCTCCCTCACAACAAGCCATATTCACCCCTGTTTTCCCAGGATGTCCTCCAACAACTGCAGTCGGGTTTGACCCAGATTTCTATGGAGACTTCGCTCTGCCCTGGGACCCTGTGCACATGAAAGTCCATGTGTGCCTTTTAAGAATGGGGTCTCTGTTTCTCCAAGTCATGTGGAGCTCCTGCACACAAGCCCCACTGACCTTCAATGCCAGATGCTCCAGGGGGTCTTTCTCCCAGGGCCAGATCCCTGCAAGTGAGGGTTTGATGTAGGGCTCAGAACTCACTCCTGTAGGTGAGTCTCTGTGAACCAGTTAGTTTTCAGTCTGTGGAGCTTCCCACCCAGGAGGTATGGTGTTGTTTATATTGCAAAATCACCCCTCCTGCCTCTTGATGTGGCCTCCTGTTTTTCTTCTGGAGTAGGGTATCTTTTTTAAAGTTTCCGGTCCATTTAGGTTGAGATTGCTCAGCCTTTAGTTGTGAATTTTGTTGTTTTTTAGGAGAGAGGTTGAGCTCCAGTCCTTCTATTCTGCCATCTTAATTGTCTCTCTCCAGAAGTTACATTTTCTACTGGAAAATTTTTAACATACCAATTATTGATTCAAGATCAGGGGTTATTTTCATTTACTGAAGCTCTCAAATATGTTTTTCTATATGTCTTCCTTTTTGTTTTTAATGGGATTGAGATATAATATTTAGTTTTAAGGTAACCTGAATTTGTTGTCAGTAGGTTTCACTTTAGGACTAGATTCCAAATGAAAAATGCCACCTCTATCTCAAATTATGGCTGTTATCTGTATTCACCTCTTGATATCATTTTATGTGTCTCTATCCTGTTGTGTTCTATTATAATCACTTTACTCTGTTAGGAGAACTTTTTTCCAACTTCTTGCAGACCTAGATTGCACCTAGCAAACTGTTGAAAAGAGATAGACTTTTTCTATGTATTTTCCATTAATACTCTCTGGCAGTGACTAATGATGAGGTCAGACAATTGCTTTGATTCATTATGTCTTAACAATTTAACTTTGATTATAAAAGTCAAAGAAAAAAAAGATTTTATTTTTTTAACTGTTTTTTATCTTATTTTATTTTTTGTCTTTTTGCCTTTTCTAAGGCCACACCCACAACATATGGAGGTTCCCAGGCTTGGGGTCCAATCGGAGCTATAGCTGCCAGCCTATGCCAGAGCCACAGCAACACGGGATCCAAGCTGCATCTTTGACTTAACACCACAGCTCATGGCAATGTGGGATCCTTAACCCACTTAGCAAGGCCAAGGATTGAACCCACAACCTCATGGATCCTAGTCAGATTCATAACCACTGAGCCACAATGGGAACTCCAAGGTTTTAAATAAGTAATCATTATGAAAATACATGAAAAAGCTGGAGGGGAAAATTTTAACCTTTTTTCTTCTTCACCTGTGTGTTAATATTTCATGTAAAACAGATAGCAAGTATTTAACCAGTATTAGTCACATAAGCTCAACCTATTGGAAGACTTTGATTAACACAGAGAAGCACAATTTGGGGAAAAACAATTCTGGGTTTATTGACTGTAGCTAGTTTTCCAAATGTTTTGCTGTGAAGAAGCCAGTTCCTCCTTTAGAGGAGACTTATTTTCTTTGATATAACAGTAGAATTCTTTTGACCAGGACAGAGGCAAGATGAATAAAGATAGGTTGACTTTAAACCTCAGGACATTAGTATTGGGAGGAATCCATAAAAAGCAATATAAGCAGCCTTCTTTTCCCATGCCCTTGCCAAGTAACCGGGCTTATATCTAAATGAACCAGTTTTCTTTGATTAAGCTCTGAACTAAGCCCCAGGACAGCTTCAGCTGTTCATTCGAATATGGAATCTCATGGCTGACATTTAAAGTTTTCATCAGTCCTTTTGGTGTTAAACATGATAAAAGAGATAGACTTTTTCTATGTATTTTCCATTAATACTCTCTGGCACTGACCTATCAAGGACCAATGTTGGGGATTTGGAAGGTTTTTCGCCTTAAAATCTTAATTGTCATTATTGTTATAATGTCTGGTTCTGCTTCTTGACTTCTTAATCAAGTTTGTGTTCAGTCTGATGGCACATATTAAATTAATTTCATCCCTAAGCCTAGGAAAAAGCAATATCTCATACTTTTTAGGATCTAGCAATATTTAAAAATGAGCAACATCCTTAAATGCTTCCAAATATTTAAGGACATGCAATTTCACTTTTACCAACCTAAGAAAAAAGCCACACTGACATAGAAATTAAACATATGCCCTTTTGGCTTCAAGTCACTTCAATTGCAATCCACAATGATTACAAATACAAGAAAAATATGAAGGTGCCTGCCATGCTAATACAGATTTTTAAGCCCTGGTTCTAGGAATGGAGTTCAGGCTACCTTTTACAAGCTATGTGATTTAGAGCTAACTACATAATCACTCAGTCTCATTTAATGCACTTTTAAATCCACATTTTTTTATATGCACTGGAAACTCAGGCATCCTCTTCCCCTAAAAAACTTTCCAGTCCATTTCCCATCTAAGTTTGGTGATTTTTGTAAGTGTGCACCCTGTGGCAATTTGACCTATTGTATTACAATTTTCTGTTTGTCTCTGTGCTTCCCCAACTACATTTAAGTTACTTAGCCTAGAGGCCAAACCTGTTCTCTCTCTATCTCAGTTTCCAACACATTGTTCAACCTATAATAAGGGCTTCACGCATAATCACAACCCTTTCTTTCTTCATATTATTCAGTAAGATCAAAAGGATTATTCACAATTAACTAATCAAAGAAGGGCTTATATAGTCAATGGGTTAAGACAAAATGACCCATCTCTGCCCACACATCAGGTTCACCTGAACATGCTATTATTTTAATTTGAAGTAACATAAAAGTGTAACAAAGTCTCAGAGAAAGTCATGGTAGAGAAATATAACATATTCCTGTATGAGAAGATTCCGTAATACAACACTGCTTGTTCTTTCCAAATGACTGTGATACCAATCAAAACTTTATGGTAATAGAGGGATTTTCTTGGAAAAGGAAAATGGAAGAGAAAACGCACAGGAAGAGAGAATAGTATTTTGGAAAAGAAGTAAATGGAGCCATAAATGAAATAGTTTGCAAAAGCATGTGGCAAAGCCATATAGGTCTGTGCAGGATTTAGGCAAAAATGAACAAAAACATATAAAAAAAGAAGAAAGAAGTCCCCACATATAAGGAAAATTTAGTTTGCATTAAGTGTGATATTTCAAAACAATGAGGAACTATTCAATCGAAAATATTTAAATGAGTGGGTATTTGGGCAAAAATTCAGGAATGAGACACTTACTTTACACATTCTCTTCTCTCTCTCTCTCTCAGTCACACATACATACACACACATTTAATCTAGGTATATTAAATGTATAAAAATAAATCCTTAAAATAAGAAAAACATATAATATGTTTTCAACATTGGGATAGACAAGACCTTTAAAATAAAGCACAAAATATTAAAGAAAAATACACAGATTTACCAAGGTTAAGATGTCAAACTTATGGAAAACAAATGAAGATGCTGTAACATTAAAAGAAAAATAAGAAAATGATAAGATATATGTGCCTTGTTCTCTAAGCAAAACTAATGCCTTGGAGTATACGAAAATGCTTAAAAGTGTATAAGCAAAGAGTGAGCAAAAAAATAGATAAATTATAGAAATGGGCAATTTACAGAGGAAATTCAGATAGTTAATAACTTTTGAAAAGATACCAAGTTTCACTAATGACCCCCCAAAAAAACACATTTTAGAATACAATATTATAATATGTTTTAACTCATAGGGCTGAGAATTATTTATTTTATTTTATTTTATTTATTTTATTTTATTTTTGTCTTTTGCCATTTCTAGGACCCACTGAGCAAGTCCAGGGATCCAACCCACAACCTCAAGGTTCCTAGTCAGATTCCTTAACCACTGAACTATGACGGGAACTCCGGGCTGAGAATTATTTAAAAATAGAATCAAATATTGGAATAAGTGCAGAGAACATAGTGGTGACAAGATACCCTGAGGGCATCAAGCTGAATGGAAAAAGGTCAGACAGGGAAATAAAAATACCACATGATTTCACTTATATGCAGAATCTAAAAACAAAGCAAGTGAGCACACAAAAAAAAACAACCAAACTCACAGACCCAGAGAATAGGTTGATAACTGCCAAAGGGGAGGAGGTGGGTGGGCAAAATGAGTGAAGGGGATCAAGAAGTATAAATTATCAGTTATAAAATAAATAAATAAATAAATAAATCATAGGATATAATGTAGAGCATGGTACCTATAGTCAATACAATTGTACTGCAAATTCTAAAGTTGCTAAGAAACTAAATCTTAAAATTTCTCATCATAATAAAATATTATAACAGAATGGGTATAAACGGTAGCTAGAAATATTGTAGTGATTTTTTTTGCAATGTAATCAAATGTCAAATCATCATGTTGTAAACAAATCTAATATAATGTATTTCAATTATGCTTCCATTAAAAATCTCTATTAAAAATTCAATTAATATAGGGCATCACACCAATAATTTAAAAAAGAAAAATCACATGATTTTATCAGTCAATGCCAAAAAAAATTTTGACAAAATCTAATATACATTCATGATAAAAACTCTTAATATAGAGGAGAAATTTATCAGCATTATGAAGAATACCTATGAAAAATCTAAGGCAACTCTCCTATTTAATGGTGAGAAATCCAAAGCTTTCTCATTATTATCAGATGTAAGGCGAGGATATCTCCCCTCATCGCTTAATTTTCAACATCATACCAGAAGTTCTGGCTAACCTAGAACATTAAAAAAGGAGAATCAGATGATGGAATTATACGATGATAATTTTGAACCAGTCATCATATAAATACTTCAAGACAAAATGATAATTTCTCTTGAAACAAATAGAAACTTAGCAAAGATGCAGAAGTATTTTTAAAAACAAATAAAGCTTTAGAAAAAAAATACAGATTTGTTAAATAGTTGGATAAAAGACATAAGATTAGTGATTATAAAGACAAATTAATAGAATTACTAAATCTCAGAAACAGGGAAAATAGACACAAAAATCAAATGAATAGAATCTCAAGGACTTATGGCAAAAAAAAATCAAAAATTTAAATTTGTTTTATTTGTCTTTCAGAAGGAGAAAAGAATAAGATTGGAAATAAAAGTTTTTTCAATAAATAAAAACTGAATGTGTTCTAAATTTGACAAAACATATGAATCTGCATATTTAAGAATGACAAGTCAACTCCAAATAGATTATACCTAAATGAATCAATTATGGCCAACCCATCCTAATGAAAAAAAACTGAAGACAGAACAAAAATTTCAGAATAGCCAGGGAGAAACAACATATATATCAATGAACATAAATTTGACTTTCAACATATTTTTCAACAAATAATAGAGAACATAGAGGAAAAAGAAGAAAAAAGTTTGGGCCTTAAACGAAAGACTTGTCAGCCATAAATCCTATAGCCAGCAATTTTATTCTTCAGGGAGGAAGGCAAAATTAAGACATTTCCATTCTAAGTGGAACTAAGAGGATTTTTCACTACCATATTTACCCTTAAATGTTGCTTAAAGGAAGTTAGTAATCACAAAGAAAGTTATAGAAAGAAATAGTCTTGGAATAGCAGAAAGGACAACAATGAAAAGGGCAGAAATATAAGTACATACCATTGATTACTTTCCTCATGAGTTTTGTAAATCTTCAAACAAAAATTTAGCACCATCTAATAAAACAAATCAATGCTCTCCAAAATTGAGAAAAGAGACCTAAATAGAAGTGAAGTTTTTGCACCTCACTCAAAACAGTAAAATGGTGATAACAGTATATTATTATAAATCCTATACTTACACTTATAGGATCAGTATATCTCTATAAAGCTGTCTAAATAGATACACCAAAAGCACTATAAGTAAATCAAAATAGCATCCTTAAAAAAATGTTCAAATAATACACAGGAAAGTGAGAAAAGAGACTTGAAGGAAAAAGAATCAAGGGGAAAAAAAGTAAACAATAATACAATAGAAAACTTCAGTCCTAACGTATCAATAATTGCTTTAATATAAATAACCTATATGTAATAATTAAAAATTGGTAAAGTAGCTAAGAAGTCATGACCCAAAAATATGCTGCCTACAAGAAACTTACTTCAAATCCAGCAACACATATTAAAAGACAGGTAATGAAAAAAAAATCCTATTGTAAAACATTAAGCTAGAGTGGCTATGTTAACACAGACTTAAAAGGAAAGAAAATTACTAGAGACAAATTACTAAAATATTATGTAATGACAAAAGATTCAATTCATCACAAAGACATACCAATATGCAATTTTTTATTGCTATTGTATAAAACAATCACTGGCTTTTATACATTAACATTTTATCTTTCAACCTTGCTGCAATCATGTTAAATTCCAAGAGGTTTTGTTTTGCTTTTTAAATTGGTTTATTCCTTGGGATTCTCTAAAGAGACAATTATGCTATCTGAGAAGAGAAAAGTTGTATTTCTTCCCTCTCAAATTTCTGGAATTTTTCCTATATTTTATTTTGCTTTCTTGTCTTACTGCATTACTTAGAACTTTCAGCAAGGTGATAGATAGGAGTGAATAGAAGTGTGATTTGGAGCAATTATATATTTACTGACAAAGTAAATAAATAACTAAACCTTGATCTAAATTTCACAAATTATAAGAAAATTAACTTAGAATGGATTTTATATTTAAATGAAGAATGTACAACTATAAAAACATTAGTACAATAATAAATATAGAAGAACTATTAATACAAAAAAGCACCTGGCTGAATTTAATCTTTACAAAATTATACTAAGTTAAAAAAATGGTAAGTCAAAGTTTACATGTGTAATTTCATTTATATAACTTTTCTGAAATGACACTTTAGAAATTAAAGACAAATTATTGTTACAAAGAACCAGAGAAAGTGATGGGGGAGGGATAAGCATAGTTATAATAGCACAACAGGGAGTTCCTTTGTAGCACAGCAGGTTAACTATCCAGCAATTTCACTGCAGTAGTGGGGATAACTGCTGTGGTGGTGATTTGATCCCTGGCCTGGAAACTTCCACACACTGTGGGTGCAGCCAAAAAAATTTAAAAATTAAAATATAAAATAAAATCACAGCAGGAGTGATCCTTGTGGGAATATATCTTCAGTGTCTTCAGTATCTTCATTATGGTGATGAATACAAGACACTACACATGTGGTAAAATTGTGTAGAAATTAATACAATACAAAATGTGTCCAAGTTAAACTGAAGATACTTGATGAGGATTGGTTAATTGTATTGGTGACATTATTGTGTTGATGATGCTATAGTTTTGGAGATTTCTATTAAGGGAAACAGTATTATTAGTTACAAACTCTTGTACCTCTATAAATAACTCAAAAAACATTTCAACTGAAAATACACCAGTGCTATTATCAGAGAGTTTTATACCTCCTCTTAGGACTCCTCTCATTTACAGAACCGTCCAAAATCAGGGATCAGTGGACACATCATTTCTGATTTAAGCAAGAAAGCACTTGGGACTCATCAGAATGTGACTACTCAAGTGTGTTCTATGTCTTAAGGTCACTGATGAAAACCTGTTTAAAACTGATCATTGAGTCTTCTTGTGATAATTTCAGCCCTCTACTTGGTCAGCATGGTCATTACAGAATGGAAACGTGATGTCTTTGAAAACTGTTTCCTATACTTTGTCTCCCTGGTTGCACTACTTAGTGTTTATCACTTTTAATCCCTCAGGAAATGCTCCATGAATCCTATGTCAGAAGTGAATTTGGAAACACACAGAGATCTGTAATTATGGTTTAGTTCTCTTTTCTCATCTGAAGTTTGAAGCAGCTCTCCTTCTTAACTCTTGAAGTACCAGGCATTTGATAAAATATCCTTAGATATTAGATCATTATTTTTTCATATATGATGATTTTTATTTTTTTCCATTGTAGTTGGTTTACATCATTATTAATGCCATTCTTTTAAGGATAACAACTCTCAGTGATGGCATAAAAACTCTGTGGGAGAGTAAAAAACTACCTGTCTTACATCAAAGTAGATTAACATTATCCTATAACCTATTACTAATACCATTTCCCTACTGCCTAAAGTGTTTGTTTTATTTGACTTTTCTTATGATGGGACTTTGCTGTGGATGGCTTTTTTTTAGCTTTGTATGTCTGAAAAAAAGTCTTTATTACAACTTTCCTTTTGAAACTATGTTCACTAAAGGTAAAATTCTAAATTTACTGTTGTTGTTAAAGCACTCATTTATTGTGTGCTCAAGTTTAATCGAGGTTCTTATATTTGTGGTTTCATAGTTTTCGCCAAATTTATCAGTTTTTTCTTTCAGTCTTTTTCCGGCTATTTTTATTTTTGCTTCCCTTAATTTGGGGTCTCAAATTATACCTAAATTAGCCTGCTTAAATCTGTTTCTCTACTCACTCATGAGCTATTCATTTTTTTTTAAATTATTTGTTTTTCTCTCTTATTATCTTGGATAGTATTCTATTGGTGTGTCTTCAAGTTCACTTAATCTTCTTTAGTAATATCTAATTTGCTATCAAGAATTCTAGTTCATGCTTCATATCAAACCTTGTAGATTTTATCTTATGAGTTTAATGCATTTTTACATCTTTAGGTCTCCACTTAAGCATTTGTAAATACGGAAAGCAGTTATAACAACATTTAATGCATTTGTCTGATAATCCTAAACATTTAGTGCATTTGTCCAATAATCCTAACGTATGTGTCAATTCTGGGTCAGATGCCATTGACTAGTTTTCTCTGAATTATAGGCATATTTTCCTGCTTCTTAGCCTGCCTGGTAAGTTTTGTTGGGTTTGAGACTTTTTTAATTTTACCTTGCTAGGTGCTAGATATTTTTGTGTTTTTATAAATATACTTGAGATTTTTTTAATTTTTTTTCCCCTTTGGTCTTTTTAGGGCCACACTCATGGCATATGGAAGTTTCCAGTCTACGGGTCAAATCAGAGCTGTAGCTGCTGGCCTATTCCACAGCCACAATAATGTGGGATCTGAACCATGTGTGAGATCTGTACCACAGCTCATGGCAATGCTGGATCCATAACCCACTGAGCAAGACCAAGGTTTGAACCCATGTCCTCATGGATACTAGTCAGGTTCATAAACCACTGAGCCATGACGGGAACTCTGAGATTTTTTTTTAATATGCATGTAAGTTACTAGAAAATAGTTTGATAATGTTATGCCTTGCTTTTAAGATTTAGATATTTGGATATTTTAGATAATTTTGTATTAAAGCATTGTTGAGTCTAGGCCTAATTTTCCTTATCCTTGAAGCAAGAACCTTATTTATTATACTGACTACCCCATGAATCATGGAGCATTTCTGGAAGGAATAGGAATATTTCCTGGGGCTGTGTGAGCTCTAAACACTGTTACTCTTAATTTTTTGGATTTTTTTTTCTCTTGCCTCAGGTAGTTTCTCCACAGATGTTTTCTGATCAGTTCTCTACTGAGTATTCAAGGGGGAATTTCTGTGCATCTCTGTATTTCTTTAATTGTGCAACTATCTCTTCTCTGGTTCTTTGTCAGCAAATTCTAGCTGCCTAGATCTCCCCAAAATCTCACCTCTGTCTCTTTTAGTCAGTGAGTTTTCCCACTTCACTGGCCTGAAAACTCTCTATTTGGCCTGAAATTACATTCCTGTCTATGACGGTACAAAGATCTAGGATTTTACATGTCATTTTACTGCTAGGACACTATTTCTATCAACTTGAGAGTGCTGAATTAGATGACATATGAGGTCTATCTCAGGCACAACAGTATAGATATTTTTTTCTTAAGACTGTTTGCTTATTACAGCATATAAACTGTTCCAAACCACTCACAAAGTACAAAGAGTGACATCTTTGTCTGCTCTATAAGCACATATGGGTATTATCTATGATCAAAGGATATTAATGCACAATGGCTCACATCATGAAAGAGGAAAGAACTAAATTGGGACATATAAAAAATGGGCAATGTTGTATGGCTATTTGTGTTAATCATGGGCAGAACATACTTATGGGATTTTGTTCAAAAATTTCCAATGATCCAAAATAATCATTGACAAGAGAAGTAAGACTGTAGCATTGACTCAGGATTATACTTTTTAAGCCGAGGCAAAAGCTCAAATCACAGGATGTTAATACTTCTGATAAGAGGATAATTCAGATGTTGGTTTAACCATTTGAATTAGCAAAGTAATGTGTACAACAGCTATACAAACTGGACCATGATCGAAGTTTCCAGATATCAATGTTTTTATGAAAAATGAGTTGATCATAAAAACCTGAAAGAAATGAATTGGTCTTTAAAACTCCCAAGGTGAAACAATTTTCAAAGAAGGCTGTATCCCAGTATGGTCTACAAGAGAGTGTTTAAAATGGTGTGGAGATGAAGATTAGGAGTTCCTTGTGCTAGAATGGGTTGACCATGGGGTGTGGACATTTACAGTGATACATACTTCAGTGGAAAAGAAAACCATGGTTCTTTTTGTCTCTTTCAGTGAAAGTGTAGGAGTTCCTGTTGTGACTCAGCAGTTTAAGAACCAGATGTAGGGTCTGTGAGAAAGCATATTTGATCCGTGGCCTCACTCAGTGGGTTAAGGATCCAGTGTTGCTGTGAGCTGTGGTGCAGGTTACAGATGTTGCTTGGATCTGGCATTGCTGTGGCTGTGGCATAGACCTGCAGCTGCAGCTCCAATTCAACCCCTCATCTAGAAAATTCCATATGCTGCAGATGTGGCCCTAAAAAGAAAAGAAAAGAAAGTATAATAGTGACCTAAAAGTCAATAAATGGCAGGAGGAGTATTAGAGAGAAGAAAAATCTCTCATGGTTTACAATTTAAAATGTGAGATGCTTTGAAAGAGAAAGACCAAGAATCTTGAGAGTGAAATGGAAGGATGGTGGACATAGGCTTCGGCTCCCTCCTTGAGGCATATGAGTCTCAGGAAAAGACATTGGAGTAGGCTGCAGGGAAAGTAGATTAGGAGAAACAAAAATGGTGAAAGAGGATTTGGGCAAAGATTTTAGAGGTGGGTATATGTTTTCACAAGGGGACTAACATTTCCTGCATGGACTCTAGGTCTCAGTTTCCCCATTATTTTGAGGAAGTGAGTAATTTGGACTTGACAACAGTCAGAACTTTTCCTAGTTCTAAACTTTTTGGTTTTTTAATTTTTCCCCTGAATTTCCTGGAGCGTTGTAAGGCACAGATTGTCAAAGTGGCACTTTCACTCTCATGAAACTCAAACACCCTGGGTGATAGTTTAGCAGCAGATAGACCACAAATAATGCACTTATAAATAACAGAACTGAAAGTTAATGTAACCTGTTTTGTCAATAATACACCAATAAGATCATAAACTAGATTATGGATGAGTAAGCAAGTTGTTGAGTTTAATTAAATGAAAAAATTCTATTCCCTCAAGAATACCTCTCTCACCTAATCTGATCATCTTTTGATTTACATTACTTGTGATCGTATCACTCAGTACATTTTCTTCTTATAATGAATTCTTAGGAACATGAGCCCTTGCTAAAGCCATGTTATATTAAATCTTTGATGTCAAAAAAAAGAGCTTTCAAAATTCTTTATGTGGATTCAAATTTGGGGTGCACAGCAAAGACTAGTTTGTGAGGCTGAAATATTACCAAAACTGAAAGCTGGAAAGCAATTTAATATAAAAACTGTCCTTGGCTGAAAGTGTCAATCAAACCAATAAATATTTTTGAACATTGACCAGAGATTTTGAATGTGTGGCACCTACTTTAAGGTTTAGAACTTCATTGTGAAATGAATTGTATAAATCAACCACAAACAATTTACACTATGGGATAAAATAAAACAATGAGTCATCCCTATATTTATGTGGTTACTAGCTATAACATATAAATATGTCTATGTTCTGCTAGACATATTTTAGGTAAAAATAATTGATGTTTTTACTAATAAATAAAATATAACATATTGGTAAAAGAAACGAAGCAATATATTTTTTTCTACTAGGATACACACAGGACAAAACTAATGCTATTCCTTTAAGGATGGAAACAGAATCAGAGCTGCCTATACCATAGCTCATGGCAACATCAGATCCTTAATCTACTGAGTGAGGCCAGGGATTGAACCACATCCTCATGGATACTAGTCAGGTTCATAACTTGATGAGCCACAATGGGAACTCCCAAATGTGGCTTTCTTTTTAATCCATTCTGTTCAGTTTCTACAATGGTTGTGAATTAATATACTTGGTGTGTAATAATGATACAAAAATTTTAAATGAGACAAACATAAATGTGTTAATATTGGGAAAATAATTTTTTGTGTATGCGTGTGTGTATGTATGTGTGTGTAATTAAAGGACTAAGGGGCCAAACAGTTTGCACAATGTATTCTCATTTTATATGTAAATATATGTGTGTACACACACACACACACATATTACAAACAGTTTTACTTTCCCAACTTTTCCTCTCACTATTTCCCTTCTGAGAGTACTCTTATACAATGCCATTAGATCCTTCTGGCCCCACATGACATTTCATTTTTCTCATCCTCAGGTAAATATTCTCATTCTCATATAAAATTAAAGTGCAAATCAAGCCTCCTTGCAGAGTCTGGCCTGTCTTGCATACAACTCTAATAAGAACTCTGCATCTGTAAATGTCAACAAAGCCTGAGGAACATCACCATTCAAATTTCAACAGTTTTCTAGACATTTCTGCAAGGGGTTGTTCTGAAAAGGGTTTCTCTTCTCTGCCCTGGTACCTGGATTTCTCTTTCAGGCCATTGAATCTGGTTTCCTCCTTTGTTAATGGTGCTTAGCCTGGAGATTTTCCCTACTGTCACTCTTCTACTTCTCCAGGTAGCCATGTTTAGACAGGACCTGCAAGGACTCCAGGACACTTGCTTATGGAAGCTTATGGAAGCTTATGGAAGCTTAAGCTTCCATCTCTTTCTCATGGTAAGTCTCTCATATCTTTGGAATACTTCTGCGTCTTTAGCCAAAAAGAAATCCTCGGAACACAACCAGATTCTAATTCTGGAGTCTTGGCTCCACCACGAAAGCTGAGGGCACTCAGTGGATTTCCCATTTTTTAGATTTCTTTGGGGAAGAGTGAGACCCAGGCTACAATGTCACAAAACTGCCAAGAGGCATATAACAAGTCCTCAGAGGGGTCTGTTTGTGTCCCATGTCTCTAAGTCTAAGGTTAGAAAGGAGAATTACCCCCAAAATATCATCTCTTTAGAGGACAAGACAGAAGCTCTTTCAAGGAATATTTTCACAAATATTCTCTGCACTCAGAGAGAGAAGTTTTAATGTCCTAATCCAGGTGAAGGTGCAAGAGTTGAGGATCTGTTTTAAGGAGATATTTCCTTTGTAGATTCTACATTGGCTATCCGCACATCTCTTTTATCTTATCATTTTTCTATCATAGCCTCAATTTTCCAGAAAGAAGAGCATGAGCTTATGTGTAAGTATTGTCTTGGTTAGTGTTCCAAGGAGCTAGATTTAAGACAGGAGGAGAAAAGGAAAATGGAGGTGTGAAGTAATACAAGGATGCAAATTGGAATTTACCACAACTGCATGATACTAGTTGCTCTATCCCATGGAAGTAGATGATAAAAAGTCCTGTGATATGCTTTTCAGGACCTTCATTGCCCAGTTGGTCAAAACTTTCAACATGGGGCTTTAACTCAAGGGAAACAATTGGGTTTTCCAGAGGCATCCAGAGACATGACAGAGCAGGAAGCAAGAGGTTGCTGTGATGGGCTAAGAAAGAATCTAAAGGTTTTACTCTGTGTGAATCTGGTTATGCTCACACTGCAGTGGCTGGAAAAGACATGAGAATGAGAAGGAGTCAAGTAGAGCACAAAAGGTGACGCTACTTCACCATGCTCCTTGAGCTAGTGCTCATCTCCTAGCCCACAAGGTCAGTGGCAGCATTCTGACTCCAGGACAAGGACCCAGAGGAGCAGAGGACAGAGTGTGTAGGCAAGCTTCCATGTCAGTGTTCTATTACATGTATGTACTCACCCATGAAGTAGAAAGGATACCCAAGCAAGTATTGCAATGATTACATTTGACTTAAGGGATTACTCTCTGAGGGTCCAAGATGGATTTACTTAAATAGTTTTCCTTTTTAAAGTTTGAATCTGAGGTTTAAAAAAGAAACTGCTAGATGGCATTTGAGGGAAGCGTCTCAGGACACATCATAGCTAAGGGGGAATTATATTCACTCAGTTTGATAGTTTTGTTCAAATCGATTCCTTCAAAATAAACTATCAAATTGAGTGATTATAATTCCCCCTTAGCTAAACAAATATTTGCCATGTCTCTATTTTCCAAAAAAATATATTGTTTTGAAGTTTTTTAAATGTTTAACACATGGTATCATCTTCTAATATCATTTAACTGCTTTTACTTTCTGAGAATTATATAAATGTATATAACATATATATTATATATTTTATTATAGCC
Organism: Phacochoerus africanus; assembly: GCF_016906955.1. Classification (NCBI taxonomy): domain Eukaryota; kingdom Metazoa; phylum Chordata; class Mammalia; order Artiodactyla; family Suidae; genus Phacochoerus; species Phacochoerus africanus. The sequence continues at coordinate 91,104,499 of NC_062546.1, forward strand.
ACACCCACAGCAAATGGAAGTTCCTGGATCGGGGATTTAACCCAAGCCTCGGTTGTGACCTATACCACAGCTGCAGTGACACCAGGTCCTTTAACCCACTGCATCATGCCGGGGATCAAATCCCTGCCTCTGCAGCTACCAGAGCCACTGCCATCAGATTCTTAACTCAATGCACCACAGTAGGAACTTCTAGAATTATCTTTTGAAAGACTGCACATTTTGAGACCCAATGTTCTATTTCATTAGCAATGGTTACTTTGATATTCCGAATCGGAAAACACATCATTCTGTATTAATTCATTCTTTCCTGAATGCGGAGCACTGAGGTATTTTTCAGCCTTTGTCTCCAATAGTCAAGGTGCTAGAAATACTCCGTGTATATTTTCCTGGATATGTAAGAAAGTCCCTATGGTTTATACCCGAAGAATTGTTGACTCAAAAGGAGTGTATGTTGAATTTTACTTCATATAGCCAAATTGCGCTACAAAGTGGTTGCATAAATTTATATGCCCACAACAGTACCTCCTCCAACACCTTGTCACCAGAGGTGCTGTCAGCCTTCTTAAACCTTGCCGATATAAAGGACATGGCATGGCATTACATTATAATTTTATTAGGTATTTATCTGATTACTGCTGAAGTTGAGCATCTTTGTAAATTCTTATTGACTATCTTGGTTTCCTCCTGTCTGAATTGCCTGTTTAAAGTCATTGCCAATTTTTCTATTATATTGCTTGTCTTTCCTGATTTTTATGAGTTATTTATATATATCTGGATACTGAAGAACTAAAAGAAATACGCATTGCAAATATCTTCTCCAGGCTGTGGCTTGTCATTTAACATTTTTTAATCATAGTGACTTTTATTGATCCAAATTTTAAATTTTAATGTAGTCAAATTTATCAGAGTTTTTATGTGCTTTTAGAGAGATATTCCCTATGCTGTATCATAAACATGTGATCCTGAATAAGAGTATATAAAAATGTGTTCTCCTCATTTATTTCTTTATTCATTTGGAATTGGAGTGTGTGTGTGTGTGAATGTGTGTGTGTGTGTGTGTTTATACATGCACAACCTGGGCCGTGGAGCAGAAGTAGAACAGGGATATTTGAAATTTAGTTGTTGTTGGTTTTTTTTCTTCTATGTGTATTAACTCTTGCTTCACCATAATTTATTGAATTATGTTTGCTCTAGTTTTTCTATTTCATTAATATATGAGAGTTCCATAAAGAGCTCTTTTTCTGGTTTATTCTCTTCTACTGGATTATTAATCCATTCCAATTCTAATACCATGCTGTTTTAATTCATTGAGTTTTATAATAAAATGTAAAATTTGGTAGGGCAACTTTCAAGTTCTTTACATTCCCTTTAGTATTTGTAGTTTAGGTCTTTCGTAAGATCTGCTTATCAACTTCAAAACCAAAATATTCTCTTAGGTTTTCATTAGGAATTCATTAAACTTCTGTATTAATTTGATTAGAATGGGTATTTCCATTCTATTCAGAAGACATATTTCACTGCATTTTAAAAATGGCTCAGTATTATAGTTGTATATTATTCTCTCTATATGTTGCCATTTTAACCTTGTATCCAAGCTATAATTTGTGGAAAGGGAAGCATTGATTTTTTGAAAATCTATAATATAAAGCATTCCACTCTTTTTAAAGAAAACCTAAATGGGAAAGAAGACCCTCTTTGAGCTGAGATATGGAGACATCTGTATTTCCTTGAAGCTGTAGACACCGGTGCAATAGTCCATGACAGGACCTGTGCAGTTCTTAGCTTTTGTATTCTGTCTTTTCAGTTGTCCCTGTGATCTAAGTGGCCTTGAAGGATATCTATTTTACCTATCGATAAATGCTCAGGGCGTGCAGTATGGGGCAGTCTCGAATTTAGGCTTTCCCTCTTCATATGGTGTGTGTACCAAGAAAGAGTTTAGTTTATTCTCAAAACCTATTTATTCCAATTCCATGTGTTAATTCAATAACATACGTTGATTATCATGCAAACCAATTAACGCAAGCTTAAAAATGATGTTTATTCCATAAAACATGAGCAATCCATTTTGGAAAGGACAAAGATTGGATATACAAAAATCATAAACTAGTCAAATGAGGAATAGATGAGATAAAAATAATAGAGATAATTATTTTAAAATAAGAAAAATTCTGCATTGTTTGCTTCAGATATATTCTCCTGCTTTAAATAAAACACAAATGAAAGCAGAAGCCACACCTTGGATTCACAATTTATGCAAAAAAGAAATTTGCCACCTAATCAAATAAAAAATCTTGGCCCTATACTCAAATATTAACAAATGAATTGCCATTTGTATTTTGGTAAAGTAATATTTTTTGGTATTAGTTAAAAATATTTAAGGCACAGGTAGGTTTTACACATGTAATTTTAACCAGTGATCTCTCTTGTGTTTTGTGCATTTGTTTACTTACTGAACAGACTTGAAAGCCCAGACTCTTTAAATGATTTCTACAAAGCTTGGCTTCTCTTTGACATATTAGCCTATGCCATCTGTCTGGGGCTCTAACCTTTTCTCCCATTCTAATATTAAAACCTTATACCTGTCTTCTTTACAAATTCTCTTTCAGCTGTGGCTATTACTTGGATTTTTTGGGGGGGTGGGGGCAGGGTTCGGGGGGCTGTGCCTTGCATTTCCCAGACCAGATATCAAACCCATGCCTCAACAGTGAAAGCACAGAGTTCTAACTACTAGACCATCAGGGAACTCTTTAATTATGGGATTTTTAAAGTAAATGTTTTGAAAGAAATAGTCCCTACCTTCTTGCAGGTTAAGTTGAAAATGACTTCCCCGTGGAGTAAAACACAGATAACCTAAACACTTCTGAGAAACTATCAAACAGCCCTCCTGAAGCAATGCCTCTAGGCTACAGTGTTTTATTTCTTTACCTTCAACCCCTGTGGGCTACAAAAGGATTTAGCATCTGATTGGTCGTAGAATGGACCATTCTTAGATAATTTCTAAATTTGGAAGAAGAATATATTTACTGTCATATTGTATAATAGTTTAATTCTGCTTTAATTCTTTGTTTTATTAAACCCATTGCTCTGTGGAGTTTTTTGTTTTTTTTTTTTTATGGGATACTAATAGTTTAAGAGTTCTCATTAGTTTTCTGGTTCTAGATGCAGAAACATGTATTTCTCTTTAGAATGCATTATTATTATTTTGTTTGTTTTGTATTGTTTTGATGGTGGGAATAGCAATGAAATAAATTTTGGTTTTACAAATCTGAAAATTCAAGCTAGAAACTCCCACAAATGACCTTATAGAAATATTTAGAGCTACTCTAAATATGGATACAGATATTGTCAACTAAGATATCCTATTTACAGAATATGTATCAATGTATATCTAACTTATACATGCATATATATAAATAATACCAGATCCTGTGTCCTTAACTTCACCTTTAGTGTAAAGAATTAAGTAAGCAAACGTCCAGCTAACATTAAAAAAAATACTTATTTTGTAAAGCAAATTCCCAAGTCTTCCTAGGATGTGTATTCCTTTGCTCATATTTTGTTTAATCTCTCTGGAATAGTATAATCATTACAGTATTTTTATTATAAATAAAAAAATCAAGTAAAATTTACCTAACCATTATGTGAAAATTAAATAATACTATTTAATATGTGGTATTATTTAGTATTGTATATTTTTTTGATAAGGATGTAATATTTAAGATCTATATCAGTTGCTAAGTTTACAATATTAGAAAATTGTACACTTCTTAAAAGAAAGATTAAAATCAACTGTCTAAAGGATTAAATTCAAGCTCTCTTGCAATTTTACATATCACATATAACAAAATTCAGTAAATAAGTATTTCACTAAAATACACAATGCTTTCAATAAATCCCAGGTCAAAAACGAGTATTGATTACACAAAATCAATTACTGTCTTATAAAAATAAATACAAATTTTAGACAGAAATTACTATTTCCTTTTGGTAATAAATTTTGCAGTAACTTTTCTAAAGTTTTCATTTGTGTCCAGACAAAACACATTCTCAGCTCTTTTCATAGCTCAGATTGTTAAGTATGAAGTTTTAAGTTAAATTCATGAAGATTTTTGGTAGAAAATACTTTATTCTCTAATATATTCTTATTTCTTTCCAATTTTTTTATTTTATTAATTTAAGGTGTTAAATCATGGATATTGTTTGACCTACATTTTTCATTCACATGAAATTTTAGCTGTCAAAATTGACAATTTGCTTTTTCTTATATATAGGCCTATAATATGTAGGTAGCCATATATCCTTATCATATATGAATATTTATCAAATAGGAATATTTGCGTGTAAGATTCATAGAACAAGTGGAATTAAGTGAACATATTTTTAACTGATTTTTATCGAATTTCATAAATGTTTTTAATTCTATAATATATTATTATATAGTAATATTATACTGATATAATAATTTTATATAAATTATATTATATAATAATATTATATTATACAATAATATTATAATACAATTCATAATATATATTATATATTATTATCTATAAGTATAATATAATATTAACATCTATTTAATATATCAATATATCCATTTTTCTGTCTCAGGTTATTTAAATTATTTTCTCAAATATTATATAATGCTTGTAGCAACATGAATTAAGTTATCCATGCTTTTGTAATATTTAAATTAATTTTAGCAATGTGAATTAAATAATGTATGTTTTTATAATATTTAAACTAATTTTCCAAAATATTTTCCTATTTCATCATGTTTCCTGAGACTGTTACAATAAATTATAAATGGCCAGAAGTTTGAAATCAAGCTATGAAGAGGGTTGTTTCCTTCTAAAGACTCAGTGGATGAAACCATCATATGCCTTTTTCCTAGTTTCATGTGGTTGCTAACAATCCTTGTCAGCCAGTCCTTGGCTTATAAAGGCACCTTGCAAATTTTGACTCCATCCTTGCTTTCATTATTCTGTGTGTGTTCCCTCCATTCACTTAGGAAGATATTCTCATTCGATTTAGGGTCTTCCCAAATGTTATCTCAGCTCCATCCTCACTTCAATTGCTACTGCAAAGACCCAGTTTCAAATAAGCTCACATTCTGTGTTTCTAAATAGACATGAGCTCTTGGGGGATAGTATTCAATCCATTATAGTTGGCCCTCTACCCCCACCCCAAATTCAAACCTATTCATATGAAAAATACCTTCATCTCATCCCACTATCCTTAAAAGTCTTAGCTCACACTAGCATCAACACTAAATCCAAAATTTTATCCAATATAACAACTTAGAAAATGTTAAGTCTCATTGTCTAAATCATGTATAGACAGGATTATGAGGATGGTTCATCTGGAGCAAATCCTTTCCCTACTTGCAGCTTGTGAAACTAGAAAGTAAATTCTCTGTTTCCAGAATACAATGTTGCAACAGGAATCCAGTAAAAGTACCCATTTTCAAAGGAAGAAACTGGAAGCTATAAAGGGGTCATCATTCTCAAGCAGGTTGGAATCCAGCAGGGCAAATTCCATCAGGTATCAAGGCCTGGGAATAAAAATCTGTAGCTTAATGTTTTAGTCTATGGGCTTATTCTCTCCTGCCTGTGTGTCTGTGTCTGCAGCTCTGTTCTTGGCAGCATCATTTTTTTCTGGAAGGATAGCACAGCACGTACTTACAGCTGGGTAGGCTATGAGTCCATTTCCGCTTGCACCCTTAGAGAACTTTCCTCTGGTACAGGCTCCTTTCCTTTCCAGCCAAGGGAGAGTGTTTCTGCTTATATAACATCCTTGACAATCCTGTAATATCCCATATATAAGTAAAAATCTCTATGACATTTTTCAGAGGGTACTCCACAGATCATTCCTTGATGACCCCATCTCTAATTCTGGCTTCGGCAGAGATGGATTCATTGTCACATAAGGAATTTCTTTAGCAAGGCTTTGTCCAGCCACAACCCTTGAACTTTCTCCAGAGCATGCTTTAGCATTTTCAGCAATTTGAATAGACTTGAGAATTTTCCAAGGACCCAGTTCTGGTTCCTTTTTTGCTTAATAGCTTCTTCTTTAATGTATTTTTTTTTCATCACATTTTACAGTAAGCAGTAAAAGAAACCAGACTGTGTCTTCCACATTTTTCTGGGAAATTTCTCTGGCTCTGTGGTGCTTCACCTTCTTCTCTGTATTAGAATGTCCTATTCTGTTTCTTACAGTATCATTCTCATTGAATTTAGGACCCTCCCTAACCTGCTATAATCTCATCTTGATCTTTTACTACATATCAAAGACCTAATTTCCAAGTAAAGTTATGTTCTAAGGTTCCAAGTGGGTGTGAATTTTAGAAGGGTCACTATGCAATCTACTACATTTATACAAAACCTGTTAGTAACTTTCTGTGGGTGAAACTAGCAGCTTTAATATCAATATTCAGATGAATTTTACTCTTGAAATAGTAAATTTGAGTAACACAATACCAACAAATAAAAGAGAAAAGGAAATTTTATTTCAGTTATACTTAGAATGCTTACCTATATTTGGAAGTGAATATTTAAGTATTAAAAATGTATGTGATTGACGGACCTTGAGGGTATTGCTGATACTGTTAATGTTGATTAGATATGTTGGCAGTCTACATAATTGAAATGATATCACCAGGGAGAATTTGGCAATTCAGTGTGTCTTCCAAAGGTTTAAAGCCAAAGGAAAAAACAATTAGCAAATGTTAGACAACAATACCCCTGAGTGCTGATGGAGGTGTGGATTAAACACTGAAAATTCCAGATCTGTTAGTTTCTACATATCACTTAATGCAATAAAAATATACATCCTTTTAAAACTTGCCATTCAGATCCTAATTTAAGAAGTGAGATTTCCCAAAAGTTTTATATGAGTTCTCCATAAGAAGACAAATACTTTTTTAATTTTTAATTTTTATTTTTGTTTTTTATCTTTTTTTTTTAGAACTGCACCCTCAGCATATGGAGGTTCCCAGGCGAGGGGTGGAATCGGAGCTGTAGCTGCCGGCCTACACCACAGCCACAACAACACAGGATCCAGGCTGCATCTATGACCTACACCACGGCTTATGGCAACACCAGATCCTTACTCCACTTAGTGAGTCCAGGATCGAACCTTTGTCCTCATGGATGCAAGTCAGATTCATTTCCACTGAGCCACGATGGGAGTTCCAAGAGTCTAATCTTTTCTAAAGAGTTTTGACTATTCATTGAAAAGTTATGGATCGTCAATGAAAGAGAACAACAATTGTCAATTTGATATGATCAAATATAACCCTCAGAGTTCCTGTCATGGCTCAGCGGTTAATAAATATGACTAGCATCCATGAAGATGCAGGTTCGATCCCTGGCCTCACTCAGTGCATTAAAGGATCTGGCATTGCTGTGAGCTGTGGTGTAATTCACAGATGCAGCTCGGATCCTATATTGCTGTTGCTGTGGCTTAGGCAGGCAGCTACAGCTCAGATTTGACCCCTAGCCTGGGAACCTCCATACACTGTGGGTGTGCCCCCTGCAAAAAAGCAAAATATGTATATATATATATATATAAACTCTCAATTCAACACAATATTTTCCACACACCAGTATATCCTCTGGTAAATATGCAATATATTTGTTGGCTTTTGCATTAAAAACTAAACATCAATTACAAGAATATCAGAGGAAATATACAATTCTGTAGGAGAAGGATGTTTAATTTGAGGTTAAGAGAATTGGTGATTTTTCTAGAAATGCACTGATCAATATAGTAGCCACTAGCCACAAGGACATTTAAATTTAAATTAATTAAAGTAAACTTAAAAATACATTTTCTTAGTCACATTAGTCATGTTTCAATCCTCTACAGTAAGTCACGACTAGGGGCTACCATATTGAATAGTACAGATATAAAACATTTCCATTATAGCAGAAAGTTCTGTTAGATGATACTGCCCTCTAGTATGAAGTATTAACTATTGTTCAATTTGTGTAGGTATGTACATATGTGTATTCACAGGCATTTATGAATCAATATAATTTTCATGCTAATAAACTGGTGCTCCATTGTTTAATTATCTCATTGCTTAATTATTTAAACAATGAAATGTTCAAATAATTAGTCCACTGGTACTATTCCCACTTACTTTTGGCTACAGTAGAATTGCATTTTGAATTGGTAACCTTACCTTTTCTATAGTACATGAATAGCAAAGCGGCTTCCTGAAAGTTGATTACAAAAAATAAGAACTTTAGTTTGGTTGAAGCATTGGTTATAAGGCTAAGAAGAGAGGGAGAGAGAGACAGCCTACTCTATCACGGGAAATTTACACACAGATAAAGTGAAACACCCGTCAGAGTGATGAATGGGGTTTCTTGTTATCTAACTGTCTCTATCATTTCCAGCTCCAATTTCCCAGCAATGCCCAGATTGCATGGGGAAAGCAAATGCAGAATGGTCCTGCATATTTTATTTCTGCTCAAGGAATATAAGAAGATTTTCAACTATATTTATAAATAGGATTGATATCACTTTCACGTCGTTAATCTGAGAATTTGGAGTAATTTCTGCCGCACATAATCCAAAACCAACTTCTACGAGGCAGGATGTGGCATATTCTTCCTTGCACATATGTGTATGCTTTGTTTTTAAGATTTAGGTGATCTCTTCTCTCTGTAAGACTAAAGAAAATTTATTTTGAAAGAGACATTTGTGTTTAGAATCGGGGAGATGAAACAAGAAACCCCAAGATGTTTTGACATAGCAGAGTAAGAAATACTGACCAATTGGTAGGCATGTAGGAAGATAAGTCTGGGCATTTTTCATGAAAATCTGCATGATCCAGTTGGAGCACGCATGCTATACTGAGAAGTCATTCTACTAGAAGTAGATGACCCCACCTGTCCCACTGCCTAGGTTTATCTAAGACAAAAGGAGCATCTTAAATGTAGAATCAGAGCACCAGTTTCTCAGCTTAGCTCATGCATGCAATCCTGAAAAACATTTCGGTCATTTGGAGCTTCTGTTCTTCTGTTCTAAAACTTGTATTAATGAGGCGTTCCCATTGTGCCTCAGCGGTTAACGAACCTGACTAGCATTCATGAGGATGCAGATTTGATCCCTGTCCTTGTGCAGTGGGTTAAGGATCCGGCATTGCCATGAGCTGTGGTGTAGATCATAGACACGGCTTGGATCCTGCATTGCTGTGGCTATAGTGTAAGCCAGCAGCTACAGCTCTGACTGGATCCCTAGCCTGGGAACTTCCACATGCCTGGGTGGGGCCCTAAAAAGACAAAAAAAAAGACAAAAATAAAATAATTAAAAAAATAAATGAATAAAACTTGTATTAATGAAACATTCTCTGCTTGATATTTAACAATTAAATAACATGAAATTAATTATGATAACAAAATCATGTGTATTTATTGCTCACCTGGTACGTATTGGACCCTGCGTCAAATTTATGCATGCATTTTCTCATTTAATCTTAACTCTACAAGAAAAGTTGTTTTTGGTTTTTGGTTTTTGAGGGTTTTTTTTGTTTTTTTTGGTGTTTTTTTGTTTTTGTTTTTGTTTTTGTTTTGTTGTTTTTTTGCTTTTTAGGGCTACACTCACAGAAATTTCCTAGGCTAGGAGTCAAATTGGAGTTACAGCTGTTGGCCTACACAACAGCCACAGCAACGCAGGATCTGAGCTGCATCTGCAAACTGCATCACAGATCACAGCAATACCAGATCCTTAAAGCCCTGAGCAAGACCAGGGATCAAACCACAACTTCATGGTTACTAGTTGGATTCCTTTCCAATGCGCAACAATGGGAACTCCAAGGAATTTTCTTATATGTATTTTGCAGGTGAGGAAACTGAAGTTCCCTTGGGGTTAGAAGAGTGATCAGATAAACACGGGATCACACACATTTTTAATGGCCTCTATAGTCCAGTTGGGATTCAGCAGCAGTTTCCTAACTTCAGAATCTGGAGTGTCAATCAACCTCATAATCCAATACATAAAGATGCTTGGGGCTGATTAAGCATATGCAGATGATTGCTACTTTAAGAAGATTATAAATAATGCACTTGGGAATATCTTTGCCTTTTCTCCCCTTGTTTTAGAAATACATTTTTTCCCCACAATACCTAATTGCACTACCCTGGTTTGTTTGTTTGCTTGTTTGTTTTTAATCATCTTGATCTTTACATGTTGATACATCTCCAAGTACATTCAAATATACCAGTGTTATGCTCCAATAGGGTGAAACTTTTAGGTGATTCATACATTTTTTGATAACAGTATTTTACTCCTTATATTCATGCACTGCCACTTTATTTTACTTAATTTTTTTAAATTTTTATGTTTTGGCTGATTCTGAGGCATGTGGAAATTCCGGTTCCAGGGATTGAACCCATGCCACAGCTGCAACCTGAGCCACAGCAGAGACAACTCTGAATTCTTAACCCACTGAGCCACTAGGAAACTCAATGCACTGCCACTTAAAATAGTAGAATTCTTTTCAGTTCTTGTGTCTCTTTTAGATGAGGATGGTGTGTGGGTTTTTTTGGTACAAGTGGGTGGAATGCGATTATCATTCTTACTTGATTGCTGTGAAGACTTTCCCAAGGGTATGAGTAGGGACTTGAGGATGGAACCTCATATTTCCTAATTCTTATTTCCTATTTCTTTCCTTTAAACATAAACAGAATATTGCAGGACTTAGAGGAAGCAAAAGGTCCCTATGGTCATAATAAGAAGAACACTTCGTAATGCGACAAATGGTGCAGTTTTTAGAACTTGCTCTGATGTGTGCATGGGACATTACAGTGCCCAGAGCCCCGACATCGTTCCCTGTCTAGATGTTCTCCCAAACTTCAGTATCACTCTTCTTTGTAGTGTTTTCCCCAAAAAGCTAGGAAGGTCTTTGTTTGCTTTCTGTGTCCTGCTCCTTTAACCCATATGGCCACATTGCTAATATTTGTCAGGTGGTCTTCCTTATCTCTATCATAATAACGAAACTCCTTAATTTGGTATCAGAGGTTCTTCCCAACCTCACCTCTTTCCAGGGTACCCACCCAACCAACAGAGCTTCAAACAGGAATCTGCAACATGTGAGTTTTCAGACTGCCTTGCCTTCTCACTTAATGATGTCTCCTAGATTTTCCTCCTTGGGTTTTCTTTTGGTTCAGTTGAACTCATTAAATAGTAAGATTGTGTTACTTCCTCTCACAGGATTTTTCCAGTATTCCTTTGACCAAAAGAATCCTCATGCTTGCTCTTGTTATTACCATATGACAGTGCATTATCATCATTTCTTTTTTTTTATTTGTTACATATTCCTTTTTTAATTTTTTTTTTTAATTTTCCCACTGTACAGCAAGGGGGTCAGGTTATCCTTACATGTATACATTACAATTACATTTTTCCCCCAGCCTTTCTTCTGTTGCAACATGAGTATCTAGACAAAGTTCTCAATGCTATTCAGCAAGATCTCCTTGTAAATCTATTCTAAGTTGTGTCTGATAAGCCCAAGCTCCCGATCCCTCCCACTCCCTCCCCCTCCCATCAGGCAGCCACAAGTCTCTTCTCCATTATCATCATTTCTGATGAAGGTGGCGGCGTTGTCTCACTTACCTGTGTGGTCACCGAGCTGGATGCAGGATGCCTGATGCCTGGGGAACGAAATTGGCTCACTTTATAGCTGTACCCAAAATAGGCATAATTACCAAAAATGTTTGTATCCCATAGCTACTTTGATTAGCTGTTTTTGGCTAAGTCACAAGTCATGGTCAACTTCTAGACCTATGAATCTATGAGTGCATATCCTTTAAAGAGAACTCTATGTCATTGTCACTGTGATAAACTTGCCATGTTCTTTCAGGCTGCATGTTCTACCTTTAAGCATGTTGGTATTGTTTTGGCTTCAGACAACCATGCAGTCAGTTACTTCGTGGAGTCCTTACTATGTGCCAAACAAATGCTTACAATTTAAGAACTATGGATCATTGATGACTGACAAGAAACTATACTGTAGCTTTCCATTATTTCCCTGTTTATAAATGGGAAAACTGAAGCTAAGAGAGGATAAGTACTTAGTGAAAATCTTCCAGTTACCGAATTCTAGATTCCAATAACTTAAAGTCTGTCAGACCTCAAGGCATATACGTTTAACTACTATGTGATTACTCTTTGCACTAAGTCATTGTTAAAACATGTCTGTGTGTCATTGCTAGCGATAAAAATTCCAGGCTAAGAAAAGAGTAAAATCTAGGTTTTTAATTTTTTTTTAAAGAATAAGAGCTTTCTTATTATGTGAATTAGATGAATAAATAAGCAATGAAACATCTATCCAAGTTGAGTTAGGGTTGTGTCATTCCATGGGAACTTTGGTTCACAATTTTCAAAACAAAATCCACAAAGGCAGGCTTTCATATTGATTTGTCCCTTCCAAAATACTTTTTTTTTTTCATTTTATAGCAATACCCATGGAATATGGAAGTTGCTGGGCTAGGGATTGAATCCAAGCCACAGCTGTGATTTATGTAGTAGCTGCAGCAATGCCGGATCCTTCGTCGACCCTGTCGAGGAAGGATCAAACCTGTGACTCTGCAGTGACCTGAGTCAGGTCAGTGAGATTCTTCATCCACTGCACCACAGCGGGAACTCCTCCCAAATACTCTTCATTACTCTCCATCTTTGCGTGTTCTGACCATGTGTCTCTCCTCCTGCCCCACCCCCCCGAATCCTTCCTCCTTCTCCACATTTGTCACCAGATTGTTCTTTCTACAGCCTTGCTTTGATCACATACCCTAATCAGAACCACCCATCAGCTTCTAGAATCTTTATACAAATTAGAAATATTTTGGTCCAGAATTCAAAGAATTATAGAGTCTTTTTATTTTATCTTCCTTGCTAGCTTCCAGTACACCAATGTCGCTTCATTCAAATTGGGCCACCTCTGTTTCCACTCAATGGTTTATGTGTTTATATCATAGCAAGATTGTTCCCATTTCAGTGGAGAAGGGTTTAAATGGTGGCAGGGAAGGAATCAGGAGGTATATAAGATATTTAAGTGAATAACTCCAGAAGAAAAGTTAATATAGATGCAAGAAGAAAAATAGGCAAATATGTAATAAGGATGCTTTCTTTAAACAAAAAAATATATATATTTACAAGAAGAAGTAGAAAGAGAGTATTGGCCTTCAGGGAGAAAAATGCTAAAGTTTATCGAATGCTTAGATATATCTTGGTGAAGTTGCCAGAATCACTGAAGGAAAAATAATGAGAAAATATATACTATAAAAATGCTAACAAGGTCAATAATAATATGCAACACACTTGAATTTTTATGTTTAGAACATTGAATGAAAGAAAACAGATGACTTTATTAAAAACAAAAGTGAAGGTGATATAATGATATCCTAAGAAAATACAAATAGATCAATGGAAAGTGTTGACTGGACAATAATGATCAAAGCTGTATATATATATATATATATATATATATGTATATATATATATGTATATGTATATATGTATATATATATACACGGTGTTGGAATAGTTGCTAACAACGTAACTAAAATATATGAACTGAGAGATGTTGATAAATTAGGAAAGAGGTTATAGATTGAAAATACATGAAAACAGACAAAATAGGAAGAGGGAGTTACGGGAACCACAGAATATTACATTCTTTTAGCTCCAGGAGTGGGAGGATCGATCTTGAATAAAATAAATTTCAAACTTAAATGAAGGCTTAATTGTGCAGGGCTTTCCCCCCACCACAGTGGCCACAGCGGTCATCATATGATCATCATGTTTTTCCACAGGAACATAATCTTGAAAATTGACTAGACCCTAATTTGAAGCAGAGTGAGTTGTGATCTAGCTAATACCTTGCTGGAGGGAAGCTGGGGAGGGATCTGAGATGGATTTGAGACACTTGCAAGAGATTAGACCATTAAGATAAGAAGCTAAATTAGATAAAAAGATTGAGTGAATACCTGGTTCAATATGTATATGTCATTTCTCATGGGTTTTAGGTACAACAAATGCAAATAAATCTGTTTTTGAAGATTCTTATCATCACACTCTTTCTACGAATTTGCATTATTGCTTGAAGGATACTTGCCTGAAAACAGTGACACTATCCGTTACCTGTGCTATAATTTCCATGATGGTGTCAGTCTGCTGTGCAGATTTATCCCCTGCCCTTTTCTACAGGCTATTAGAAATGCACTAAAGAGAATCTTTAATTAGTTACACAATATATTATCTGATAACATCCTTATATACAAATAAGAGCAATCATAAATTATAAAAAAGATGCAAATTTCAAAACAATGTAATGTGAAAATTATTGAGAAGTTTAAATATCTTAACTATGAAAATGATGTACTTTTTTGACTAGAGACTCAATCTCATAAAGATCATAATTATTCCAAAAGTTTTGTGGAAATTCCATGGGAGTTGAATAAACACACTAGCAAGATTTATGGGAGAAAGGGGAGTGTGGACAAATGCAATCAGAAGTCCACATAAAAAAATAAATATGCAACAAGAGCCTGACAGTTTTGAGAAAGAAGAATAATTAGAGAACTCAACATATCAGATAATATTTCAAAAAACAAAAACAAACAAACAAACAAAAACACCTGGATTGTATACTCTATTCTCACAACAAAATAAAGATGGCTCAATGGTTTACATTTTGAAAGATTACTATAAAATAAAAATGAAGAAATTTCATATTGAAATTAATTAGACAGACTTCCTAATATGAAAAATATAGGAGTTCCCGTCGTGGCGCAGTGGTTAACGAATCCGACTAGGAACCATGAGGTTGCGGGTTCGGTCCCTGCCCTTGCTCAGTGGGTTAACGATCCGGCGTTGCCATGAGCTGTGGTGGAGGTTGCAGACGCGGCTCGGATCCCGCGTTGCTGTGGCTCTGGCGTAGGCCGGTGGCTACAGCTCCGATTCAACCCCTAGCCTGGGAACCTCCATATGCCGCGGGAGCGGCCCAAGAAATAGCAACAACAACAACAACAAACAACAACAACAACAAAAAAAGACAAAAAAAAATTTAGAAGCCAAAAGGGGAAGATAGATAAATTTGACAATTTGAAATTGTAAGTTTCATGTGAAAAGTTATACAAGCAAAGCTGGTAAACAACTTATAAATTAGTGGAAAATAAGTACTCATGACAAGAAAGTACAGATTAATTTAGGAATTAAAGAACTTAGAGTTCCCTCATGGGCAGTCAGTTAAGTATCCGGCATTGTCACTGCTGTGGTGCAAGTTTGATCCCTGGCCCCAGAACTAACACATACCAGAGGCCAGGCCAAGAAAATCAAAAAAATAAATAAAGAATTTAATTATATCAGTAAGTCAATAATGCATTTAAAACCATTGATCTATGACTGGATGCACAACTATATGCATAATAAAAAATGCAGAATAATTTTTAAATGCAAAAAGGTGTAATATTTTTACCTACTTAATTGTGGTAAAATAAATATTTTTAAATAGCAAATTTGGATGTTTGGGGAAAATAAGTAATTCATGTACTGCAGTGGAATAAGTATTACAATATATTTAGAAGGTTTAACAATGGTTATCAAAATTTTATCTGTATGTATCCTCTGATACTGAAGTTCTACTTCTATATAATTACCTTATAAGCTTCCTTTCACCTGTGCATAAATATTTCATGAAATGATATTCAGTGCAGTATTTCCTTGTTAAAGCAGAGAACAAAACAATTTAATTGCCTAGAAGTGGAGGTGAGGTAGGAAAACACAGGATTCAATATGAGGGAGTAATCCACAGACAGACTCAGAAGGTGAGGAGTTTGCAATTACTAAAGGGAAAAAAGTCAATATTTTAAGTGTAAAATGAACAATTCCCTGCCTTGAGTGAAAAATAAAAGGGGTGTGCATATTTATTGTATGTGTAAGTGCATATGTGCAGGTGTGTGTGATATCCTGCAGAACAAAGAATGACACTCAACTGCTTGAGTGTGACTCTGGAAAGTGGGACTTAAAAGTGGAAGAAACACATTTTCTTACTTTTCTATCTTTGATTTTTTAACATCGAATGTGTATGCATTAATTTGTTTTTTATTAAAGTACAATTGATTTACAATGTTGTGCCAATTTCTGCTGTACAGCAAAGTAACACAGTCATACCTATACATACACATTATTTTTCTCATATGATCCCCCATCATGTTCTATCCCAAGAGATTGGACATGGTTCCCTGTGTTGTACAGTAGGACCTCATTTTGTATCCTTTCTAAATGGAATAAAATCTTTAACTTAAAAAAAAGTGTTTAAGAAATACAGCTGCTATGCGACCTCAACTTAGAGGATTCATGACAGAGAAAGAATAGCCATGGAAATACAACATAAAGATAGATGTGTCAAGGAGTTCCTGCCCTGGTGCAGTGGGTTAAGCATCTAACTGCAGTGGCTTAGATCACTGCTAAGGTGTGGATTCAATCTCCAACCCAGCACAGTGGGTTAAAAGGTCTGGTGTTGTTGCAACTGTGATTTAGGTCACAGCTATGGCTTGGATTCAGTCTCTGGCCCTGGAAATTCTATATGCCATGGAAGCAGCCATAAAATTAAAAAGAGAAGAGAAGAGAAGAGAAGAGAAGAGAAGAGAAGAGAAGAGAAGAGAAGAGAAGAGAAGAAAACAGAAAAGAAAAGAAAAGAAAAGGAAAGAAAAGAAAAGAAAAGAAAGAAAAGAGGAAAAAAATATATATCTGTGACAAAATCTGAGCTGAAGAACACATGAGAAATAGGCAGTTTGGGTAAGTGTAAAATTAGCTCCATTCTGGATTTTATATTAAAAGCTAAAATTATTCACTCCTCCTAATGTGTTAGTAATTATTCTACTTTCATGTTTTAACTAAATTTAATCCTTATAACAAGCTAATACAAAGGTCTTGAGTTCACAATGGCTTTTCAAAATCTTTGTCACAGTTGTACTAGCATGCCCATGGTATTGATCACAGCACACATCCATCAGTCTGGAACAGAAACTCATGAATACATGAATATTTTTTGCAGAACATATATGTGTAAATATATGTTTTTATATATAAATATGCATATTTACACTGAGTGTGATGTAGACTTAAAGTCCTTTGGGGACATTCAAGAAAAGGCATCCAGTCATGAAAAGGATCTTGGACATGACCAGAGGAATGGGTATTACAGTCATGAGATGAATGAAATTACCCAAGGTCAACTGGCTGAGAGAGGAATCTGACCTTGGGAATGAATCTGAAGTAGGTAAACTTTTAAGAGACAGGCAATTACAAAACATCGAGTCTAGTTCCCTGTGCTCTACAGTAAGTCCTTGTTTTTTATCACTTTTATATTCAATAATGTGTATCTGTTTATCCCAAACTCCTAATTTATCCCTCTCCAACTGCTTTCTCCTTTGGTAACCATAAGTTTGTCTTCTATGTCTTGAGTCTAAAGGACCTACTCTATAGTATAGGGAGCTAGATTCAATTTTATAATAGCCTATAAGTGAAAAGAATCTGAAGAATATATATATATCACATATAAGAAGACTATATATGTTCTATACATGTATAATATGTTCTGAATCACTTTGTAAATCTGAACACTAACATGACATTGAAAATCAACTATACTTCATTAACATTTTTTTAACAAAGAGTAAACACAGAAAAGAAGTGAAAGAAATGGATGGGTAATGGTGTTATTATATTTCATCTTTCCATCAATTCCATCTGATAGGTATTCTCATCTCCATTTGTTAGACGAGGAGGCCAATTCTATTAGTTACATAGCATAGTGAAGTCACAAGCTAGTGGTTGTCATTGCCTCTTTCTTTTTACACCTGTACCTATGGCTTATGGACGTTCCTGGGCTAGGGGATGACTAGATGTCTGTAGCTGCAGGCCTACACCATGGCATCTGTAACCTCTGCTGCAGCCTGTAGCAACGCTGGATCCTTAACCCACTGAACGAGGCCAAGGATCAAACCCACATCTGCAAGGACACTATATTGGGTTCTTAACCCCTGGGCCATAACGGGAACTCCCAAAGACCCTGCTTTTTCTGCAACACTACACTACACAAAATAGCAGAAGACATAATCAAAACATTTTACTAGTTTCATTACGTTTGTCATTAGCTATATTTGACTTTTAATTAATTTGTTGAATTAAGCTATTTAAATTCAATATTTATTCTTTATAAACTACTTAATTATGTAGGAATTTAACTTTTAGTTATTCCAAAAATCTCTATTTATTTTTTATTTTTTGCAATTAATATTTTAATAGCTATTTCCACAATACAATTTTTTTTCCTACTGTATAGTATGGTGACCCAGTTACACATACATACACATATTCTATTTTCTCACATTTTCATGCTCCATCATAAATGACTAGACATAGTTCCCAGTGATACACAGCAGGATCTGGCTAATCCATTCCAAAGGCAATAGTTTGTATCTATTAACCTCAAGCTTCCCAACCACCCAACTCCCTCCCCCACCCCCTTGGCAACCACAAGTCTGTTCTCCAAGTCCATAATTTTCTTTTCTGTGGAAAGGTTCATTTGTGCCATACACTAGATTCCAGGTATAAGTCATATCATACTGTATTTGCCTTTCTCTTTCTGACTTACTTCACTCAGTATGAGAGTCTCTAGTCCCATCCATGTTGCTGCAAATGGCATGATTTTGTTCATTTTTATGGCTGAGTAGTATTCCATTGTGTATATATACTACTTCTTCCTAGTCCAATTGTCTACTGATGGACATTTGGCTTGTTTCCATGTCCTGGCTATTGTGAATAGTGCTGCAATGAACATGTGGGTACATGTGTCTTTTTTAAGGAAAATTTTATCTGGATATATGCCTAGGCGTGGGATTGCTGTGTCAAGTGGTAGTTCTATGCATAGATTTCTAAGATACCTTCATACTGTTCTCCACAGTGGCTGTACCAGCTTACTTTCCCACCAACAGCAGGAGGGTTCCCTTTTCTCAACACCCCCTCCAGAATTTGTTATTTGTGGACTTATTAATGATGGCCATTCTGACTGGTGTGAGGTGGTATCTCGTGGTAGTTTTGATTTGCATTTCTCTTATAATCAGGGATGTTGAGCATTTTTTCATGTGCTTGTTGGCCATCTGTATGTCTTCCTTGGAAAAGTATCTATTCAGGTCTTTTGCCCATTTTTCAATTGGTTGTTGGCTTTTTGCTATGGAGTTGTATAAGTTGCTTGTATATTCCAGAGATTAAGCTTTTGTCAGTTGCATCATTTGAAACTATTTTCTCCCATTCTGTAAGCTGTCTTTTTGTTTTCTTTTTGGTTTCCTTTGCTGTGCAAAAGCTTGTCAGTTTGATTAGGTGCCACTGGTTTATTTTTGCTTTTATTTCTGTTGCTTTGGGAGACTGACCTGAGAAAATATTCATGATGTTGATGTCAGAGAGTGTTTTGCCTATGTTTTCTTCTAGGAGTTTGATGGTGTCTTGTCTTATATTTAAGTCTTTAAGCCATTGGAGTTAATTTTCATGCATGGTACGAGGGTGTGTTCTAGTTTCATTGATTTGCATGCAGCTGTCCAGGTTTCCCAGCAATACTTACTGAAAAGACTGTCTTTTAATCATTTTATGTTCTTGCCTCCTTTGTCAAAGATTAATTGATCATAGGTGCCTGGGTTTATTTCTGGGTTCTCTATTCTGTTCCATTGGTCTGTCTCTCTGTTTTGGTACCAGTACCACACTATCTTGATGACTCTGGCTTTGTAATATTGCCTGAAGTCTGGGAGAGTTATGCCTCCTGCTTGGTTTTTGTTCCAAAAATCTTTATCACATACCCATAGGCAAAAGAGAATCTACTAGATGCTTGGGATAAAATAAATGCACACAATTTCCATTATCAAGTACCTTATGGAATTAACAGATAGCTGGTTACAAAACAATGTAATAATAGCTTTCAGGAGGGTCACAAAGCATGTTTGGGGGTTTCAGAGGTGCCTCTCCAAGCACTTGAAATCTAAGCTGTCGATTGAAGAATGAATGGGAAAATGAGGGCAAATTCTTTATGCAGAATCACGAAGAGAATTCTAGCAAATAACACAGGATGAGCAAAAGCCTCATGTGTCCAAATATGTGACACTGAATACCATGAAGAATTTTGTTGGAAAGAAGGAATATAGAGTAAAGATGGAGGAATAAGCATCTAGATAAGAGGGCTCTGTGCATACCCTGCTCAGAGGTAAGGTCTGCTGCATGATCCCAGATACACTCCCAGCATGTGACTCACAAAAATGTTCCATAGTCAACATGAGGCTTCCATGTATATGTTCATACATGTATGTAACAGTTTCTGCGCTAAAAACAGAGACCACAGCATTGCCAAGGTGCCCAGTGAACTGCACGGGAATTATCTTGATACTGTTTAAGGGAGAGAGTTATGATTTTCAATTATCTGCTATTCCCATGGTTTGGATCCCAAGAAACATAAAGCCTGAATGATGTCCCTGGAGTTTTGGGAGGTACTTGGACTTCAGAGAATGTGTCTGATTGCATGTAAAGTTTGAAAAAAACTGGGGAAAAGATCTTGGGGTTCTGTTCAGGCCTTTCTACTTCCAAACTGTGTTACTTTGGGAATTTTTTTTTAACCTTGTGAACTTTAATTTTTCCACCTGCCAAATCATTCTTTTCAGAGGTAAAATTTGTGAAGTTGAGCTCTCATTCCCTCTCTTATTGTTTTAAACAGTAAGATTTTCTTTTAAAAAAATTCTTATTTTCACTCTGAAGCTGTTTGTCCTTCCCCACTGTGCATGGGAGAAAAGTTTGCTTAGTCTATTGACATTTGAGTTTGCAAAGAAGAAGAAATGAGTGCAGCACACATGATTAATATTAATAATAATAATAAAAGCTCCCACAAAGGTTTCCCACTAATCTTTCATTATTCAGGCTCTGGTGCATAGTGAACACTCTGAATATTTAATAACAGAAAGAAAAGCCAACTGAAGGAACATCTTGAGCTGTCATATATATGCATGAAAAAGCCCCTTATCCCACGACAAGAGAGAACAGACTGGAGCTGTCAGTGTTAAAATATGACATTTTTACACCTCTAGTCAAATGTCACTACAGATTGCCAGTGACATCTCATAACAAACAACTTTGAATAGAATATGAAAAATACAAATGCTTCTTTCCTTGCTAAGAATTTATACTGAAAGGTCATTACAGTGCATATAAAATCTCACTGAAGCTGCTTCCTGCACTAATTTTTTTTTTCACTCCAGTATCATCAGGTGGTGAAAGTGGCTTGGTATAATTAAAAGCAGTTTGTAATTTGCATAGCAGAGGCAGAAGAAAAGCAGATCAGTGTGGATTTGCTCCGGGGAAAATTGTTGATCAAGCAAGACATAATGGGGAAATGATGGAATTTAAATGTCTAGACCTTTGCACTTTGTTGGTAGAAATGTTTATTTTTCTTTATTTTTCTTCCTTTCTCTCTCGGTACCTTCATGAGTCACCAGCATCTCCTTATGAGGCAGGAGCATCTCCTTAGGGCAAAGGCAAGATCCGCCAAAGCACATAAAGACTGTTTGAGATACAAAGTTTTCTTAAGAAAATAAGATCGTCTTTCCAATTCAGTTTACCCTCAAAATAAAATTAGCTTGATGTATTATGTGAATTGTGGCTTTTTCTTGCCTTTTACATTCAGCATGCTAAACATAACAACAGAGCTTAAGAAGAGAGTTGAGGGAAGAGAATAGACCTCAAAGCAATTGATATTCGTAGAATGAAAAAAAAAAAAGTACCATCTAAAGAAAATCGTAACTTCCCTTTTTATGGGATCAGCTGTTATACTGCATTTTTCCTCTTCATTTGAAAACTGGCATGTTTTCAGCTGAGGCCTCACTGCTATATCTTTTGGGCTTCTGTTATGCTCTTATTCCTACCCCAGAAAACAATAAAATAGTTTTCGACTTCTGTTCCCAATTTCATCTTCATTAATGTTCATCTATTTGTATTTGGCATAATGAAGTGTTTGCAAAAAGATTAACAAACCTGAAATAAAGATGATAAATCCTCTAAAAACTTCCTGCCAGCTGGAATTTCCCAAATGTTCCTAAGCTCACAGAGCCATTGGGTGTTGAGAAATCATTCTGTTTATCAAGGTGCTGTGACAAACATTAGCAGCCCTGGACAATGTGAAATCTGCAGTCTGACAAGGACCTACTGAGTTAGGCTATTCCCTGATCTAAAACCAAAGCAGGAAAAATGAAAACCCATCCTATTACCAATGTTCAAAACTTACTAGGTGTATAAGAAATGTACTTTCTCTTTCTCCATCAATTTTTAAAGCCCAGGTACATTTTACTATGCCTGGAAGTATTCTCTTTCATTTAACAGAAATATGCCTTCTACAAAAGCATGGAGGTATTAAAACTGAAGGGCAAAATAATGCCAATATACTATGTTGATAACCATGACATCACAGTATGTGTATAAGAAAACAAGAAAAATACTTTAAACATTAACAGTGATTATTTCCAGGTGTTGTGATGTGATTTTTTTCCCCTCTGCTTTCCGTTTTAGTTCCTTTGCTAGATTCTAATTGACTAGATTTTGTGATAATAGAAAAACATACTATCAAAAACTTCACATGGCAAAATATATTTTAGATCAAATCTTCTATCACTTTGTATTATGAAATTTTGATATTTCAATAGAAAATTAACAGAACCTCCATGAGTTGAATTTGAAAAGTTTCAATGATAAATATTGGCTATATTGTATACTGAGGGTGGATTCGCTCATTCATTTATTCAATAATAAGTCTGAGTACTTGCTAAATGTTTGCAATTACCAGACACACAGTAGGTGCATCATGAATGTTTATTACATTAAGGGCGAAAAAAGATGTTAGGCATTCTGCTAGGGAATGAGATTATTGACATGAACAAGCTAATCCCCCCCTCTCTCTATTTTGTATATATTTCTGACAGTTCAAGGGATTAAAAGTCTAGATATTATTGATTAACTGTGGAAAACATCAAAGCAATTCCTATCTTTTTTAAAAGAAAGAAATTCTCCTTTTGTGGCATTTTCTCCATCATTTTAGCTCTCACTTCTAACCAACCCCTTCATCATGTCAGCCCATGGAAAAACAGTGCACTACAGATGCAGCATAGCTGGTAAAGAGACACTTTTAAAGCAGTAACAAAGATAATCATAGCCTCTCTTGGTGTGTGTGCTAGGTCATGCAGACCTTCTGCCCTCCTAGTCACTGCGTATTATTAGTTAACTTTAAGAACAATAGAACTGAAATAGAGAAAAATGACATTTTTTCATTCACAGGGATGACAGGTGGAGAGGTGGGTTAAGAACTGGGGTGTGTAGTTCTCTGCGGTCAGTGCTGAGTCCACAGCAGGTGCCTTAACAAGTTTGATTCTATGCCATCTCACTAAAAGGGCTTTAGAGGTGTTTGTGATATTTAATACACTGAAGATCACATGTGTTATATACATCTAAGGCCAGAAGTATGAAAATAAAATGAACCCAAGTATTCCCCACATGTTAAGATATAGAATCACATCAACAGTTTTATTCTGTTGAACTGAGCTTCTGTGGAGATTCCCTTACCTCAAGTACTTTAAAAAGGATGTCTTGGGGAGCTCCTTTCATGGTTCAGCAGTAACAAAGCCAACTAGTATTCATGAGGATGCAGGTTCAATCCCTGGCTTTGCTCATTGGATTAAGGATCTGGTGTTGCCATGAACTTATGGTGTAGTTTGCAGACGAGGCTTGGATCTGGGGTAGGCTGGCAGCTACAGCTTCAATCGACCCCTTGCCTGTGAACTTCCATATGCCACAGGTACAGCCCTAAAAAAGCGAGGGGAAAAAAAAGCATCTCTAGCATAGAATCTAGTTTTGGATTTTTTTTCTTTTTGAGTTGGAAAGTCCACACTCTTGTTAGAAATGGAGTTTCCAGACTGAATATTTTGACCTTGCAAGTGTATACTCTGCAATATAAGCATGAAAAAAAAATCTTTACAAAACTGGGCCTACGACCACAACTTATTATAAATTTCTGGGCTCGTTTATCTTAAAGCGAGTCATTGTTCTGGAGGAAAAGAAAGCCAATGCCCTTTTCATACATTATGAGAAAATTCATAAAACAGGTATTGCTAAAGTTTTGTTCTTTCATGAGCCTTTATCCCCTCTATTTAAAGTGTTAGGTGTTCTTGTACATGTTAACTTGGATTTCCTAAATGTTTGCAATCTTGGCTTTTGATTAATTTAGCTGGGTTATGCGGTAAGCTCTTGTGACTGAGACTCAAAATAGCAAAGACTTCAAGATCCGGCATAGCAGCTACAGACAGGTGTGGTAGCTGCACAGGGCAGTGATCAAGGATGACTTTACTGTCTACTGTCAGGTGACTTCAGCATCCCTGGACAGTCCAGGATAGTTGACCTTGGCTTCTCTGGTTCTCCCAGGGAGAAGAGGAAGGAAAGAGGGAACAGCTCACCCACTCCATTTGAGAATACTAGAAGTGGAGTTCCCATTGTGGCTCAGTGGGTTAAGGATCTGACATAGTCTCCATGAGGAAATGGGTTCTATCCCTGGCCTTTCACAATGGGTTAAGGATACTGAGTTGCCACAAGCTGTGTTGTAGGTCACAAATGCACCTTGGATCTGGCATTGCTGTGGCCTCTAGACTGGGAGCTTCCATATGCCACAGGTGAGGCCCTTAAAAAAAAAAAAAAGAATACTAGAAGCCACACACCAAGTTCCCACAGTATCACTAATCATAGGCATTCCCAGCTGCCATGAAGTTGGGAAAGGTAGCATCTATACTTGGCAACTATGTTTGCAGCAAAATTTGGGAGACCCATTGCTAGGATGAAGAAGGACTGAGTACTCCAGGTTAATCTGTTCCCTTTCTTTTTTTTATTGCTAAATTCTCTGTGAATTCCAAGACACTACCTTACAGAGAATTGAGCAATAAGCAAACAAAAAATATTGCATAATATATGGGAAGCTTGAAATGCTGAACCATTGCTAACCCACGGGGGCCATGCAAACATTCTTAGTGAGTTCCAAGACACTGTGATGCAAATAACAGTTGCATGGCCTCCATGGATTAGAACAAGCAGCATTTCAAGCTCCATATATACTATGTAATATTTAATTCCAAAACATTGCCTTAGTTGGAGAGCCCCCTGCCCCCTAAAAAAAAAAAAAAAAAAAAAAAAAAACAAGTAAGGATTTGGCTGAAAGTAATTCATGACAGAAATGATTCAGAAGCATTATGAGGACACAAAGAAGTGAGGCAGGGAGGAGATGGCCAACCATTTTCTGTGCTGGGTAATCAGGACTTGATTCTGCTGGAACCCTTAGAGACTGTATGCCTTGCACCTCTAGTTTGTACAGTAAAGAAGGAGGAAGGCAATTATTCACCAGACTCATCAAATCCCCACCCTCACTGGTTTAGTCTTGCTCCTGACCGAGGGACACGATTATCCTGCCCCGGGCATGTGGACTGAGTACACTTCCTGGGCCAAGAAAGACTCCCTTTGGGACTCTGAAAAAGCCATGGGCACACACAGCCCTGCAGAGCCCTGGAAGTAGGCTTGGAGTACCACCAGTGACTGCTCTCACTTTGCAGGGTCATGCACCTCCATTTTCCAAAAAAGTTTGGGGATGCCCTAAGAGGCTCTGAAACTTGCCTTGTTAGGGCCCCTATGGGACTCCCAGTCATTTCCAACTGACAACATATCCTGTGCTTTGTACGGCTTTTCCCCTGCAGGAGTCAGAATTCTCTAAAACCTCTTTTTCCCAGAGTTTTGACACTTCACCATGACTGTGTGGGATCTCTGCTTTAAACACTTGCCTAAGTTTCTGAACGCCCATCTCCTCTGATCCAGAGATACTGTCACTCCAAAGCAGCTTCTATCTGCATTGTCCAGCTCCCAATCCATCTTACCATTTCCAGATGTTGCTGGTGGTGATCACTATGATGACACAATTATATAAATGCTGTAGCTTGGAGATGGCTGTTTGCATTTCCTACCCTCTGGGATTTGGTCCCCTGCCATAGGAAGAGTTGACCCAGTGTGGGACTTGGGAGGTGCAGGGTACCCTGGCGCTAGATTTTCTCCCTCCAAATGTCTGATTCTAAGTTGGGAAGGGGGATCACTTCTGCCATGAAGGGCATCCCCTTAGGAGAGAAAGAAGGCAGGTGAAGCTGGACTTTCTTTTTCTGGACGAAGGAGGTACATTGCATGTGCATGTGTGTATTCTAGCACCCACTTCTAAACTAAATGGAATTGTCAATCTGTTTTTGTAATCTGATAACACACATGTAAGTACATATATATATACACACACATATATACACATATATGATGTTATACAGAAGTAACTAAGTTAAAATCATAGAGAGGACAGTATCTAAACTTGATTCCTTTCAAGGAATTTTACTTTAGTTACCTGCCTTTCCTAAGAGATTACTCCCTAAATTACAGGGAGACAAAACTCTCTAAACTGAGATATAACATTATAATATTCCTTCCTTATTTAAATAGAAAAGATACAACATATCGAAGACTTTCTTGGTGACACAGCTACACTGTTATTTAACATCATAGTCTCTTTTTCCTCCCCCAGTATTTCCTCTCTCTTTCTCTCTCTCTCTTTCTCCCTCTGTCGTTCTCTCTCCCTCTCCCTCCGTACCTCCACCCGCCTCTCTCTCTCATGCCCTGTACAGTCTGCCTGGAATGTGTTCATTGTATTAATGTCACACTCCCCCCACCCCACCCCAGCCCCTGGGCAACTTGCCTGGTTTTATCACTTCCTCTGGAAAGAGCCCTAACCCCTCCATCTCTTTCTTAGGCCCAGTGCTTTATTTCAACAGCATTCAACCCAATTTTAAGTTTATAGTTATATGAATAATTATTTCTGTGGCACAAGTCTCTCTCTCTCTCTGAGCCTTGTAAGGACAGAACCCATATATTTCATTTTCCCCACTATATTTTCAACAAAATGTATTCTGTAAAGTAGGCAATCCAAAACATTTGTGAGGATTTTGCTGCATCAGATCTTGATTCTAAAACGTTTAGTCAAAGTAATAAAAGGGGAGGAAATGTTTTCATTCATCCATGTGTTCCTCTACTCAAAAAGCACTGTTTTAAAAATGTATCATTATTTAATCACAATATAAACACAATTAGAAATTCTATTGGATTAGAGTCATTATCATTTTAACTCGAAGGTTAGTCCATATAACATCATAGTCTTATATTATGACATTTAATGGCTTCACAATGACATTGGCTGATGGCATCACTGTAGTACTTAATTCTTCCTCCACAGCTGGGTATTAGTGACTCTGCCTCCTGGTCTTTTTAATTTTTCTGTTACTGTGTATGATCTTGCAATCAACAATCTTTTACATGCATAAAAATTTTTAAATTATTTATTTACTTTGGATCAATTCCCAGAAGTAGAGGTCACTGTGCATACAGATATTTATTTCTCTAAAAATGTCTTTTTAAAATACTGTCTAAAAGCAATGTGCCAGTTTAGATTTCTGCTAACCCTATAAGAGCTCCATTGTCTCTTACCAGCTCCAAGATAGATAATTTTAACAACCTGGTCCATGTAACTTCACATTTTGCTCTATGTTCATAGAAACATAAAAACATAAGCATCCATGAAGATGAAGATGTGATTGTACATTTCACTATTTCTTGATTTTTTTCTGCTCAACCTTCCAACATGTAAATTAAGGAATCTAATTCAGCCTCTGAAATAACTACTATTTTATTGAATGGATTCACCAAATTTATTCTTTCAGTAATAGGTATTCAAGGTTGTTTCCAAGATTTGTTTCATTTTTGCCAGCACAAATAAAACTGTACTGAACATTCTTGTACATAAACTGCATTTACCAATACTTAGACTTCTAAACTCTCCAAAAAGAGATTTTCACAAGTGAGATAACTGAGTCACAGGCTATCCGCCTGTAAATTTTAATAGATTTCTTTCCAAAAAATACTATAAAATCCATCTCTCCACTGCATGAGATATCTCCTAATAGGCTGCTGGTAACTTGAATTTTCTTTTTCTTTTATGAGTTCCAAACTTTGCCAATTTTTTCTATGTGTAATTTTTCTCATAAATATTTGGAACAGTTTTTGCACTTAATACATACTCTTTAGTCTGGCATATGGATTGCAAATGGGTTATTCCAAATACCTTGTTTATATTTTTTTAACTAGTTGATGTAGAAAAATATGCAGCTCTAACAATTGTAGGGCCTGTGGTAATTGTACAAATAAAATGCCACATACCTATGTTTAAATTTAGACATATTATGGGATTTCCCTGATGGGCTAGTGATTAGGATTCAGTGCTTGGCCCTCTGCAACCAAGTTCAATCCCTGGTCTGAGAACTGAAATCCCACATGAAGCCACTGCACGCTGCAGCCGAAAAGTATAATAAAATAAAATAAATTAAATTAAATTAAATGACATATTATATCTAATCCTTGAAAGTTATACATTAAACTCTTATACAATAAAATACATTCTGTCTCCCTACCTTGAATAACATATGTACATAATGATATGGAGAGTTAGTTTGAAACTTAGAATTCTACCCCAGAACTTATGTAGCAGCATAGGAGTAACTGACCTTGGACCATATGATTTCTGTTCCCTAGACTTCTAACCATTATCTTCTCATACTTTCACTGTGTTTGTTTGTTTGTTTGTTTTAATTTTTGTAAACAATCATTTTGCCTGCCATAAAGGGTCAATGATTGGTAAATTGTCCAGTGTTTATACTTTTTACTTTCTCCTCTCTCTCACTCTTTCTCCAGCCCTTTCTTTACTTCCTTTCTTTTTTATTCCATCTGTCAGTCCTTTGTAAACAATGTTGAGTAGGAGCCATGACAGTCATGATTCTACTCTTGTTTCTGACTTCATAGGAAATTATTTTAAAGTGTCATGGCTCATGTGATGATTGCTGTAGATTTCTGGGAGACACATTCGATCAAGTTACAAAGAAGGCTTTGGAGTTTCCATTGTGGCTCAGTGGGTTAAGAACCCCACATAATGTCCATGAGGATGTATACCTGGCCTTGCTCAGTGAGTTAAGGATCCAGCATTGCCATGAGCTATGGTGTAGGTGGCAGTGGTGGCTCAGATTTGGTGTTGCTGTGGCTGCTGTGGTGTAGGCCGGCAGCTGTAGCTTGCAGCTTGCAGCCCTTAGCCTGGGAACTTCCATATGCCATGGGTGAGGCCCTAAAAAACAAAACAACCCAACATTTGTTCATTATCTCCTAAAAATGTAAATGCCGAAAAAGTTTATTTTATCAAACTATTTTTCTGCACTTATTAAGATGATGGTAGAGCTGTGTTTTTTCAATCTTCTAATGTGGTATATAACATAAATATCTGGTTTTGAACATTCCTTTATCCCTAAAATAACCATCAGCTTATATACACATATATGTGTGTGTATTTACATATATATTTACATGCTTCTATAAATATGTTTTTTAACTCACTTTTAAAGCTGGTTCAGTATAGATTTCCAAGCCTGGCATTTTTTGTGGTTTTTGAATCTGCTTTTTTAAAATTTGGTTTTGTGGAGTTCCTGTTATGGCGCAGCAGAAACGAATCCAACTAGGAACCATGAGATTTCGGGTTTGATCCCTTGCCTCACTCAGTGGGGCAAAGATCTGGGATTACCATGAGCTGTGGTGTAGGTCGCAGACATGGCTGGGATCCCACATTGCTGTGGCTCTGGCGTAGGCCAGCAGCAAAGCTCCAATTAGACCCCTAGCCTGGGAACCTCCATATGCCATGGATGTGGCCCTAAAAAGACAAAAAAAAATATGGTTTTGTGTGTCTGCCTTTGGTAACCCTGAAATTCACTTCTTACACTGCTTTTATTTGCAGTCCCTCTTAATGCAAGTAGAAGCCAAGACCTTCTAGCAAGCATCTGGCAAATATTTTAAGTAAGTATAGGTTCCACATTACTTATGACTCAGTCATTCTGGATGTTACACATGGTGTGAGTGTGTGTGTATATGAAAACCTCATGTATTGAACTATACTATGTTATTCCAAGCTTGACTGGAGCAGGAATTATAATCACTGATTGAGAAAAAAAACTGAAGATTCATCTTAAGTATCCACTTACCCATTTGCCTCATTTTCTAAATATATATTCACCATCTGAATACTGCCAAGGGCTATTATTTATTTAGTTGACTCTTTCAGCTCTTGTTTTGGCAGTTTCTTTTTCAGTCTTCTCTGCTTTCTTTGTTCAAGAGAGTTTTGCTTTGTAACTAGACATCACTGCTCTTCCTTAACAGATATCTTTCTTCATAAATCAAATGTAATTTATTCACTCCAAGAACAACTCATAAATATTTAGGCTCTATGTATGGATCAGTTCAAGTATTTTCTTATAAATAAATTACACGTTTTGAGACTATGGATATACTAAGAGATTCTTTCTGGGTCCTCAGAGGTTTTTCTTGCCTCTTCACATTCTGTAATTTTTTTGTTCCTATTTTGGCCCTAGATAGTTTTCTTGTAGATGTTTGTAGATAAATTAAGTGCTGCCTTAATGCATACATTATCAATTGCCAAACACACACTAGCTCCCTGACTTTGCAGGAGTTATAAAAAAATTGAAAGACATAGTCATGAAATACTCTCTTTAAAGTAGAAATTCTTAATATTTAATTATATATAACAATATATTTGGATGGAGAAAGTGAAAATCTAGGAAAATGGCAGTCAACTATGAGTTAGTAGATCTGGACTCAGTGTGCACCCAGTTTGTATGCTCATTAGATATGGTAAAAATACGTAAATCCAAGCTTTATGTTAATTTTTAATAAAAATAAATAAATTTTTTCATAGAAATTTTAAGCACTTAGATGAATAAATATTTCCTACAACCCTACCCTTCTTCAAACTAACAATTAACAAGTTGGAGTATCTTCTTTGACATCCTTGTTTAAACTCATGCAACTATGTAAACATAAAGAAGATACTTTGCTTTTCTAATGTAAAGAGTTATAGTATCAAATAACATTGCTGATTGATTGTCTAATAATACACTAAGGGAAATTCTATAAGGTGATAGCTGCAGATAGATCTCAACTTCATTAGCTAGAAGATACTCTAAAATTCAGTATTCAAATAAGCTTTTGGTTTTTATTTGTTTTTCTTCACTCAAGCAATTTTACAACAAAATAACTGCAAATATATTCTTATATACTGTATGTGACCTTTTATTTATTTAAGATTTATTCATGCACTTAGGATGGCCATATAGAAGTTTGTCATTTTTATTTACATTTTTTTTTACTTTTCATATACTGCAAGATAATCCCTCAAACATTGTCAGTTGTCATTGTTAAGAGTAATGGGTGAGAGTAACAGTATTATCAACAGGCTCATAATCTATCTAAATTGTTACCAATAGGAGTTCCTGTCATGGTGAAGCAGAAATGAATCCAACTAGGAACCATAAGGTTGTGGGTTCGATCCCTGGCCTCACTCAGTGGGTTAAGGATCTGGAGTTGCTGTGGCTCTGGTGTAGGCCGGCAGCTACAGTTCTGATTTGACCCCTAGCCTGGGAACCTCCATATGCCACAGGTGAGGCCCTAAAAAGACCAAATAAATAAATAAATAAATTGTTACCAATATGATGAATTAAAATATATTATAATTTTAATTTTTAATTACTGTTATTGAGATTTAATATCTTTATTAGTCATTCTGATACCTCCAATAATCAATTGCCTTTCGTATGGCTGTCAATGATAGTGTGACCAGAAGAGAGTTTTCCTTTGCCTCGGGAAAATGATGCATGTGCTGTCATCTTATAACTTACAATGTGAAGGCCATTGATTGATACACTTTGATGAT
Source organism: Phacochoerus africanus (assembly GCF_016906955.1). Lineage (NCBI taxonomy): Eukaryota > Metazoa > Chordata > Mammalia > Artiodactyla > Suidae > Phacochoerus > Phacochoerus africanus. The sequence continues at coordinate 91,136,474 of NC_062546.1, forward strand.
GGCTATTGGAAATAAAGTGATTTTACCATATAAATAGTTACACACCTAATTCCAGATGCTATACTAATACATTTCAGTTCAGACACTCATCCCAGGCTATTGGTATTACAACTTGTCAAACTATAGTTCCTTGTCCTCAGAATTTCAAGGCAATAAAGGAAAATGGACTGTAGTTACAATGGAGACCACCACACTTATAACTCAAGTCTAGGATGGTGGTACTATTTATGAAAATATTCCTAGAATAAAGCACTGCCTTGTATTTATTACTTTAATCAGATCGGGGTAGTGTCAGAGCCTTCCCTTTATACTTCTTTGCATAATAACTCTTAGACCCAGAAAACAGTGATAGAATGGAGATGATAAAGCCAGAAGTTTCTATGAAAAAGCTAATAAAATAACAAACTTCTGACACAATAGATGAAAGCACAATAGAAAGAGTTAAAAGACAAAGAAACAGAATGCACATACACAAGCACACACGCAAAAAAAATTACGTAAAAAAGGAGACATATGTTTATACTAAATATCAAAAAGATTATATGTGTATTCAGCTAATCTTAAAATATACCAATACATTCAAAAACCCTTAGAAAGAAAAATTTCCTAAAAATATATAGTAACCAAAATTTGCTTGAGGAAATAAATAATATGAATAAACCTATAAATTTTAAGGTTAATAAAATTGTCCCATAAATAAATCTGTTTTACAGGTGAGCTTATCTATCAGATAATACCAATATTACTTGACCTTAAGACAACAAAAAAAGAGGGAATTCTCACAAAATCTCTTCTAGAGTCACAATAATATTTATACCAAACCAGCCAAGTTGTGCACTTACATACTATTTTCACTCATAAATACTGATGCAAATATTTCTAAACTATCAGCAAACAAAATCTAGTAATGTATGAAGTAATGTCAAATGACAAAGTCAAGTTCCCAGGAATGCAATAATTATGTGACATTATAAAATCTGTTTACATTTATTATCACATCATGAGCTAAAGTCAAAAGTCATAAAATTACCTGGATAAATGTAAAAAAAAATGTATTTGATATGTTTCAGCACCCATTTGTTCCAAAATCCTTAGAAAACTAGGAGTAGTGAGAAATGTCTTTTACAAGATAAAGATTATCAGCAAATCACATATTATGCCCAAGGGTAGAACACTGTTATTTTAATTTTAGAAATGAGAAAATTATGTTACTGTTACTGCTTCTACCAATTCAGAAATGGAGGCTCTGAACAGATCAGCAGGAATAACAAATAAGAAAATTTGGAAGAAATAAATCTGTCATTATTTGAATATAATATGATTTCCCATGTATAAACTCAGCATTATAAAGGCAGATATAGAGTAAATAGTTCAGCAATTTTGCTAGCTAAAAGATCAATATATAAAAATGAATCAAATGTATTTTATCAATTTATGGAACATATGCTTTGAATCATACATTTATAGTAGCCATAACATGAAAGCCCCTAGAAATGAATCTAATAAAACCTATACCTGTTCCTTTAAGAAAAATTAAAATGCATATATGAATATTTATATATATGTGCATACATACTTATATTTTTCTTTATGAAAAATCAAATATTTCAATATGTAAATTATTCTCATATGTCAAATTATGCTCACATTGAAAGTAAATTTAACTTAAAATCTTCCAGAGTGTTTCTTGGAACTTGACAGTTTCTAACTGTATACTAAAAATAAAGGACTGGTAGCCTAGTGGCTAAGGATCTAGTGTGGTCACTGGTGTGGCTTTGGTCACTGGATCACTGCTGTTCAAGGGTTTGATCTCTGGCCTGTGAACTCCCATATGCTGCAGGCACAGCCAAAAAGTAAAAAAAAAAAAAAATTAAAAATTAAAATAAAGGATCAAGATTAGCAAAGGAGGCATCGGTTGCAGGGAATAGCCCCAAAGTGAAAACAACCCACATGTCCGTCAACTGATGAATGGCTAAACAACATGTGATATATCCATAGAATGGACTTATTTGACTGTAATAATAAAGTAATGACACATTACCACATGACTAACCTTGAAAACATTATGCTAAATGGAAGAAGCCAGTCACAAAACACATACATTGTATGATTCCACCTACATGAAAGGTCTAGAATAGCCAAGCTTATAGAGACCAGAAGTAGATCAGTGTTTGCCTGTGGCTCTGTGGGTGGTAGGGACTAGAGAGTGACTATTACTGGGGACGAGGTTTCTTTATGGGGTTGTGAAAATATTCTAAACTTAAATTGTTGTGATAGCTGTTCAATATCTGTGAATATACTAAAAAAATACTAAATTGTATGCTTTAAATGTGTGAATTTTATGGTGTGTAAATTATATCTCATAAAGATGCATAAAAATACTGGCTACAAAAAACTTGCAGAAGAACAGCTATGTTTACTAAGACAGCGTGTCTTTGACACTGTGATTGACAAACGATAGAGTGTGAAAAACACCAGAGAGGCCAGAAATGGACAGATGCATTCATAAAAATTTGTTCAAAGGGCTTTTTAAACAGAAAAGATGGAATAGTCGACAAATAATTCTTGAAAAAAAATTGAATCCTTTACACGATATCCAAAGATAAAGATATATTAAAAACAGGAGGGAAGTAAAACATTAAGTCTTTCTGCAGGAAATATGTTAGCAAATATTTATTACCTTACTATAGGGAAAGAATTATTAAATTAACAGGAGAAAAATGCACAAGTAATGGAAGAAAAGATTGACAAATCTATGTATTAACATGTGTAAACTTCTATGCCTAAAAAATAACAAAAATGACAAGATGAGCCACAGACTACCAGAAGTTATTTGCAACAAATATATTACATCAGTATCTAAAATAAGTAAAAAACAGAAAATAAATAGAAATAAGATACAGTCTAAAAGAGAAAGATTATGAATAGACAATTAGAAAATGAAATTCTAGTTAACAATAAACTTATGAAAACTTGCTGAACATCACAAGAGAATAGAGAAAAGATGTAAAAGCCACAGTGAATCACCTTTCACATTCCTGCTCTATTTTTCAAGAGAGGGAGGAGAGCAGAGTACTGGGTCTTTATTAAGGTGTGGATCTGTAGCAGTGCTCGTGTAATTCTTTTCTTAATGGGATTACAGGTGTTAATTGATGAAATCTCTTTGAATAGCTATTTGGTTTTTCATATTAAAGATGAAAATTCACGTATCCTGCTACTTATCATTCCCTCTATAAATATATGCCTAGAGAATTTATTATATGTTTATAAAGAGGACACATATCTTAATTTCCATTATTAGATAAAAGTACCTGAGTGTACTTGTCTATATATGGAAATATGTGTACATGCCTTATATACATCCATTCACAACACAACTTTTCTCATCAACAGAAGAATGGGTAAATTAATCGTGGGTTATTTGTACAATAGGACACTATACATCATTGAAACAAGAAACACTGGAGAAATAAATGTCAATATGAGGAATCTGACAAATTTATTGATTGAAAAAAAAACAGAAATAAAGTGAACCACTTAGATAAAGATGTAAAACAAGACATAGAACATATAATTTTCATATAGATACTGTACTATAATAAAGGCATCAATACATGATGTACAAATTAATAAAATAGAGATCAAAAAACATTAGAAAAGATCACCAAATTAAGAGCTGCTTTATTTAAAAGAAAAACAAAGTTGACAAAACTTTAGATAGACTAACTCAAAAAAGGGAGAAAAGTGGGGAGAGAGGACAAGATGGTGGAGGAGTAGGGGGACATGCTCACCCTCTCCCACAAACACAACAAAAAAAAGCACATCTACAGAATAAATGACTCGCACAGAACAGCAACCAATCGCTGGCAGAAGAACCTAAACTCCAATAACGGCAAGAAGTTCGTGACATTACGGGGCAGAACGGGAGAAAAGAGGAGAGTGAGAGAAAGTGAATCCGAGTGGGACGGGCGCTCCCGAAAGGGAACTGCAGAGGAGAAAGGGATCCCGCACTCTGGAAATTCACCTACCGGGGGAAAGATCAAATGAACCGGAGGAATCTCCAGATGCAGAGAAGAGTGTAGCAGTAAGTTGGAGTACGGAAAAGCTGATCAAGAACTGAACAGACCATCTGAACTATGGGCACAGTCACCAAAAATTGAGAAGCCTGGGTGGGGGCTGGGAACCGAGACCTAGGCTCCAGAGGTTAGTCTCCGGGAAAGGGCCGGAGCCTGGTGGGGGCTGGGCACCGAGACCTAGGCTCCAGAGGTTAGTCCCTGGGCTAGGGGGGCGGGGCGGAGCGGAAACTCCTTGGGAGGTCTAGAAACCATTTGACGGGGCAGAGACTGCCTGGGAGACTAGAAAACAAAGCTGTCACAGAGGAAGGGAGCAATACTCTAGGGGCGGGGAAGTGGAAAGCCGCATCAGAGGGAACCTGGGAAAAGAGCCTGGTCTGCGCCTGTGCTGGGGAGGGGAGAGAAGAAGGGGTGGGTCCCCATAGAATACCCCCCACGCCACAGCAAGCTTATAGGCCCGCTAGCTAGCTGAAAGCTGTGTTCCCAGTGCATCCCCTCCCCCCAGTCCCGCCACCCCCTACACTGTCGCCGAACCTGGGACTGCCTGCCATCCAGGAGGGCTGGCCTCAACAATTGCCTGAAGCCTACCACCGCAGGGGCTGTTCTGCACAGGCCTGCTTGCCCTTTGGAGGGGCTACACTTCCACAGAGTAGCACCAAACACCACCAGCCCCCGAGAAAAGGCCTGCAGCCCAGAAAAGCTAGAACAAGCCTAGCCAACCTGTGAATAGATCTGCCTAATTCCCGGACGGTTTTTCTGAGTCAGGCTACCCCGGGGAGGAGCCTCTTTGGTTTCCAACGCCCCTGCTACCCGCCCAAGCCCCCAGGGGGTGCCCTAGTGGATCAGCTGCATAGGACTGCCAGCTCCAGGCAGGACCCCCTACAGACCAAAAGCTGCAACAAGCCTGGCCGAGACGGAAAAAGATCTCAGAGGGTCTTTCTGAGTTGGGCTGCCCTGGGGAGGAGCCTCTTTGGTTTCCAATGGCCCTGCTACCCGCCCAAGCCCCCAGGGGGTGCCCTAGTGGATCAGCTGTATAGGACTGCCAGCTCCAGGCAGGACCCCCTACAGCCCCGAAAAGCTGCAACAAGCTCAGCCAAGCCAGGAAAAAATCTCAGAGGGTCTTTCTGAGTCGGACTGCCCTGGGGAGGAGCCTCTTTGGTTTCCAATGGCCCTGCTACCCGCCCAAGCCCCTAGGGGGTTCCCCACTGCCACGGAATAGCTGCTCAGCACCACCAGCCCCCTAGAAGAGCCCCTGCAGCCCAGAAAAGATGCAACAAGCTTGGCCAGACTGTGAAAAGATCTGCCTACATTCGCAGGCCATCCTTCTGAGTTGGGCTGCCCTAGGGAAGAGCCTCTTAGGTTCTCAGTGACCCAGATAGCTGCTCCAGCCCCCAGGAGGTGCTGCACTCCTGAGGAACAGCTGCCCAACACCACCAACCCCCTGCAAGAACCCCACAGCCTAAAAACACCAGAGCAAGCTCGGCATGACCAAGTGAAATCTGCTACCATCGTGGTGTGGACCTCCCAGTCCTGCCTGCCCTCAGGAAGTCCTCCTTTGCTTCAAAGAAACACTGTTAGCCCCATCAACACTCCAGAAAAGCCACACTGCCTCAAAAAAGATTGACCAACAATGCCAGCCCTCAGGAAATATTCCACGGCAGTGACAAGGCAAACACTGCCCGATCACGGAGAGTACAACTCCCTCAGGAGAAAGAAAACAACAAGTAAGATGAAGAAGCAGAGAAACCACCCCCAGTCAAACCAACAGGAGAACTCACCTAAAACAGTCAACAAGGAAACAGAGCTCTGCAGTCTGACAGACCTGGAGTTCAAAAGAGAAATAGTACAAATACTGAAGGAATTAAGAGAAGATATGAGCAGTAATGCAGATACCCTCAGAAAGGAACTAGAAAATATAAGGAGGAGCCAAGAAAAACTAGAACATTCATTGGCAGAGATACAAACGGAACTAAGGGCAGTAAAAACCAGAATGAATAATGCAGAAGAACGAATCAGTGATATGGAAGATAGAATAATGGAAATCACTCAATCCGGTCAACAGACAGAAAACCAAATCAAAAAACTGGAAAGCAATATAAGAGACCTATGGGATAATATAAAGCGGGCCAATCTACGCATAATAGGAATTCCAGAAGGAGTAGAAAAAGATAAGGGGATGGAAAATATATTTGAAGAAATTATCGCTGGAAACTTCCCAAATCTAAAGGATACTGGGTTCAAGATCCAAGAAGCACAGAGGGCCTCAAACAAACTGAACCCAAATAGACCCACAGCAAGACACATCATGATAAAAATGGCAAAAGTTAGTGATAAAGAGAGGATCCTAAAGGCAGCAAGAGAAAAACAGAATGTTACCTACAAGGGAACCCCCATAAGAATATCAGCTGACTTCTCTACAGAAACACTACAGGCCAGGAGGGAATGGCAAGAGATATTTAAAGTGCTCAAAGGAAAATATATGCCACCTAGAATACTCTATCCAGCAAGAATATCATTTAAAATAGAAGGGGAAATAAAATTTTTTTCCAACAAACAAAAACTTAAAGAATACTGCAACACAAAACCCAGGTTAAAGGAAATATTGAAAGGGCTTCTCTAAACCAAAGAGAAAGGAAGGAAAGGGAAGAAAAAAGGAAAAGAAAAAAAAAAAAAAGAAGAAGAAGAGGAAGAACTAGGACTGAGGAAACCACAATCAGAGAGCAGTCACTCAGATAAGCCAGCATACAGATTTAATCATGAACAGGCCTCAAACAAAATAAAATTAAAAAGAAAAAAATAAAAAAAGAGTCATCAAAACCATAAAATGTGGGCAAGGGATGTCAGGAAGGAAATAACCCTTTTTGTTTGTTTGTACGATTCCCTTCTTAATTTTAATATAGTAATGAAGTGTTTGAACTTACAGGACCATCAGGCTAAAACACACAATTATGGGAAGGGGTTAGCATACTTAAAAAACAGGGCAACAACAAGCCAAAACCAAATATTGCATTTTGCAAAAAATGAAAAAAAAATACACTCAAGCAGATAATAACAGGAGACCATCCAACCAAAAAAAAAAAAAAGAAAGGAAGAATGGAGAACCATAGAATCAACTGGAACACGAGGTTCAAATGGCAATAAATAATCATCTATCAATTATCACCTTAAATGTCAATGGACTGAACGCCCCAATCAAAAGACACAGAGTGGCTGAGTGGATAAAAAGGCAAAAACCTTCAATATGCTGCCTACAAGAAACTCACCTTAGGACAAAGGATACATATAGATTGAAAGTGAAAGCGTGGGGAAAAATATTTCACACCAATAGACATGACAGAAAAGCAGGAGTCGCAACGCTCATATCAGACAAAATAGACTTTAAAACAAAAGACATAAAGAAAGACAAAGAAGCACACTACTTAATGATTAAGGGATCCATCCAAGGAGAGGATGTTACTATCGTCAACATATATGCCCCAAATACAGGAGCACCCAGATACATACAACAAATATTAACAGACATAAAGGGAGATATTGATGAGAATACAATCATAGTAGGAGACCTTAATACCCCCCTCACATCAATGGACAGATCCTCTAGACAGAAAACCAATAAAGCAACAGAGATCCTAAAGGAAACAATAGAAAAGTTAGACTTCATTGATCTCTTCAGGACCCTACATCCAAAAAAAGCAGAATACACATTCTTCTCAAATGCTCATGGAACATTCTCAAGAATCGACCACATATTGGGACACAAAGCTAATCGCAATAAATTTAGGAGCATAGAAATTATCTCAAGTATCTTCTCTGACCACAATGCCATGAAATTAGAAATCAACCATGGGAAAAGGAAAGAGAAAAAACCTACTGCATGGAGACTAAACAACATGCTACTAAAAAATCAACGAGTCAATGAGGAAATCAAGAAGGAAATTAAAAACTACCTTGAAAAAAATGATAATGAAGACACAACCGCTCAAAATCTATGGGATGCTGCGAAAGCAGTGCTCAGAGGGAAATTTATAGCAATACAGGCCTTTCTCAAAAAAGAAGAAAGATCCCAAATGGACAACTTAACCCTCCACCTAAATGAATTAGAAAAAGAAGAACAAAAAAGTCCTAAAGTCAGCAGAAGGAAGGAAATTATAAAGATCAAAGAAGAAATCAATCAAATAGAGACTCAAAAAACAATAGAGAAAATTAATAAAACCAAGAGCTTGTTCTTTGAAAAGGTCAACAAAATTGACAAACCCCTGGCCAGACACACTCAAAAGAGGAGAGAAAGAATCCAAATAACCAAAATTATAAATGAAAAAGGAGAAATCACAACGGATACAGCAGAAATACAAAAAACCATAAGAAAATACTATGAACAACTATACGGAAACAAGTTTGACAATCTGGAAGAAATGGACAATTTTCTAGAATCTCACAGCCTGCCAAAACTGAATCAAGTAGAAACAGACCAACTGAACAGACCCATCACTAGAAATGAAATTGAAGAGGTTATAAAATCACTCCCTACAAATAAAAGTCCAGGACCAGATGGCTTCACAGGTGAATTCTATCAAACATATAAAGAGGAATTGGTGCCCATCCTCCTTAAACTCTTTCAAAAGGTTGAAGAAGAAGGAATACTCCCAAAGTCATTCTATGATGCCACCATCACCCTCATTCCAAAACCAGACAGAGATACCACCAAAAAAGAAAACTATCACCAAATATCTTTGATGAATATAGATGCAAAAATTCTCCACAAAATCTTAGCCAACCGAATCCAACAACATATCGAAAAAATTATACACCATGACCAGGTTGGGTTCATCCCAGGTTCACAAGGATGGTTCAACATACGCAAATCAATCAGCATCATACACCACATTAACAAAAAAAAGTCAAAAATCATATGATCATCTCAATAAACACAGAAAAAGCATTTGAAAAAGTCCAACATCCATTCATGATCAAGACCCTCGCCAAAGTGGGTATAGAGGGAACATTCCTGAATATAATCAATGTCATTTATGATAAACCCACAGCAAATATAATCCTCAATGGGGAAAAACTGAAAGCCTTCTCACTCCAATCTGGAACAAGACAGGGATGCCCACTCCCACCACTGCTCTTCAACAGAGTTCTGGAAGTCCTAGCCACAGCAATTCGACCAACAAAAGAAATAAAAGGCATCCATATAGGAAGAGAAGAGATAAAACTGTCACTGTATGCAGATGACATGATACCATACATAGAAAACCCTAAGGACTCAACCCCAAAACTACTTGAACTGATTCATAAATTCAGCAAAGTAGCAGGATATAAGATTAACATTCAGAAGTCTGGTGCATTTCTGTACACCAGCAATGAAATATTAGAAAAAGAATACAAAAATACGATAACTTTTAAAATTGCACCTCACAAAGTCAAATACTTCGGAATACACCTGACCAAGGAGGTAAAGGACCTCTACGCCGAGAACTATAAACTTTAATCAAAGAAATCAAAGAAGATGTAAAGAAATGGAAAGATATTCCATGTTCCTGGATTGGGAAAATCAATATGGTAAACATGGCCATACTACCCAAAGCAATCTCCAGATTCAATGCAATCCCTATCAAATGACCCAGGACATTTTTCACAGAACTAGAACAAACAATCCAAACATTTATATGGAACCACAAAAGACCCAGAATCGCCAAAGCAATCCTGAGAAACAAAAACCAAGCAGGAGGCATCACTCTCCCAGACTTCAAGAAATACTACAAAGCCACAGTCATCAAAACAGTGTGGGACTGGTATCAAAACAGACAGACAGACCAGTGGAACAGAATAGAGAACCCAGAAATAAACCCTGACACCTATGGTCAATTAATCTTTGACAAGGGAGGCAAGAACATCAAATGGGAAAAAGAAAGTCTATTCAGCAAGCATTGCTGGGAAACCTGGACAGCTGCATGCAAAGCAATGAAACTAGAACACACCCTCACACCATGCACAAAAATAAACTCAAAATGGCTGAAAGACTTCAATATACGACAGGACACCATCAAACTCCTAGAAGAAAACATAGGCAAAACACTCTCTGACATCAACTTCATGAATATTGTCTCAGGTCAGTCTCCCAAAGCAATAGAAATTAGAGCAAAAATAAACCCATGGGACCTCATCAAACTGAAAAGCTTTTGCACAGCAAAGGAAACCAAAAGAAAACAAAAAGACAACTTACAGAATGGAAGAAAATAGTTTCAAATGATGCAATGGACAAGGGCTTAATCTCTAGAATATATAAACAACTTATACAACCCAACAGCAAAAAAGCCAATCAATCAATGGAAAAAATGGGCAAAAGACCTGAATAGACATTTCTCCAAAGAAGATATACAGATGGCCAACACATGAAAAAATGCTCAACATCGCTGGTTCTAAGAGAAATGCAAATCAAAACTACCATGCGATACCACCTCACACCAGTCAGAATGGCCATCATTAATATGTCCACGAATAACAAGTGCTGGAGGGGCTGTGGAGAAAAGGGAACCCTCCTGCACTGTTGGTGGGAATGTCAACTGGTACAGCCACTATGGAGAACAGTCTGGAGATACCTTAGAAATCTATCCATAGAACTTCCATATGACCCCGCAATCCCACTCTTGGGCATCTATCCGGACAAAACTCTACTTAAAAGACACACGTGCACCCGCATGTTCATTGCAGCACTATTCACAATAGCCAAGACATGGAAACAACCCACATGTCCATCGACAGATGATTGGATTTGGAAGAGGTGGTATATATACACAATGGAATACTACTCAGCCGTAAAAAAGAATGACATAATGCCATTTGCAGCAACATGGATGGAGCTAGAGAATCTCATCCTGAGTGAAATGAGCCAGAAAGACAAAGACAAATACCATATGATATCACTTATAACTGGAATCTACTATCCAGCACAAATGAACATCTCCTCAGAAAAGAAAATCATAGACTTGGAGAAGAGACTTGTGGCTGCCTGATGGGAGGGGGAGGGAGTGGGAGGGATCGGGAGCTTGGGCTTATCAGACACAACTTAGAATAGATTTACAAGGAGATCCTGCTGAATAGCATTGAGAACTTTCTCTAGATACTCATGTTGCAACAGAAGAAAGGGTGGGGAAAAAATGTAATTGTAATGTATACATGTAAGGATAACCTGACCCCCTTGCTGTACAGTGGGAAAACAAACAAAAAAAAAAGTATAAAAAAAAAGGAGAATAGTCTCAAAACAGAAATAAAAGAGAAGAAATAACAACTGACACTACCGAAATACACATAAAAATAAGAGAAGACTATGTTCAATTGTAGGCCAACAAATACTATAAACTAGAAGAAATAAATTCCTAGACTCATACTTCATAAGACTGAATCATGATGAAACAAGAAATCTGCACACACCAATAGCAAGGAAGGCCATATTGAATCAGTATTCGATAACCTCCCAACACAGAAAAGCCCAGGTCCTGATAGTTTCACTGGCAAACTTCAGCAAACATTTAAAGATGATATAATGGGAGCTCCTGCTGTGGCTCAGCAGAAATGAATCTGACTGGCATTCATGAGGACTCAGGTTCCATCCCTGGCCTCGCTCAGTGGGTTAAGGATCAAGAATTGCCATGAGCTGTGGAGTAGGTCACAGACATGTCTCGGATCTGATATTGCTGTGGCTGTGGTGTAGGCTGGCAGCTGTGGCTCCGATTCAAACCCTAGCCTGGGAACCTCCATATGCCAGGGCAGGGAGGTGGGGGGCAGCTAAAAAGCAAATAAATAAATAAATAATGCCAATTCTTCTCAAATTCTTCCAAAAAATTGAAGAGGAAGAAACTCTCTTAATCAAAGTTTAAATGTCAGCCATTCTGATACCAAAGCCAGATTGGGACACTGTAAGATAAGAAAACAAAACACCCCTGTTTCTGATAAATATGGATGCAAAAATCTCAATAAGATATTAGCAAACAAAGTCTAACACAACATTAAAATGATTTTGTACCAGGATCAAAAAAGGATGCAAGAATGGTTCACCATATTCAAATTAATAAGTCAAATACACCATTGATAGAATGAAAGATAAAATCTATATGATAATTTCAATAGATGCAGAGAAAGTATTTTACAAAATTTAAAATTCTGTCATGATAAAAACATTCAACAGATTAAGCATAGAAGGAACATTCCTCAACATGATAAAGCTCATCTATGGCATATCCATAACTAATATAGACAATGGGGAAATGTTGAAAGCTTTTTTCCTAAGATTAGAAACAAGACAAAGATGCCCACTCTCACCACTCTTACTCAACATAGTCCTGAATGTCCTTGCTAGAGCAATCATCAGTTAAGATAAAGAAATAAAAGACATCCTAAATTGGAAAGGAGGAAGTCAAATTGTTATTTTCAGATGATATATTTTTTATAGAGAAATCCTAAAGACCCAACCAAAAATCTGTTTCAGTAAAATGGTAGGATATAAACATAACATGCAGAAATCAGTTAAATTTTACACAATAAAAACATCTGAAAAAGAAATAAAGTAAGCCCATTCAAAATAACACCAAAAACAGTAAGATATTTGGAATAAATTTAACATAAGAAGGGATAATCTGTACAAAGAAAAACATGACTTTGTTGAAAGAAACTGAAGTGACAAACAATGAAGAGAAATAACATTGTTAGTGGAGCAAAATAATTAAGATTGTTTAAATGTCCATATTACCCAAAGCCATACATAGATTCAATGCTATCTCTATCAAAATACCAGTGAATTTTTCGTAGTAATAAAACAAGCAATCCTAAAATTTTTATGGAACCGCAAAGACACTGAAAAGCTGAAAGAATTCTGAGAAATAGGAACAAAGTTGGAAGCATCACACTTTCTGATTTCCATCTTTATTACAAAGCTATACGAATTAAACAGTAATGTCAATTGGCATAAAAATAGATACATTGATCAGTCAAACATAATAGAGAGCTTACAAGTATGATCCCCCGCATGTATGATCGACTTAACATTTTAACAAGGGAGCTAGGAATACTCAATGAGAAAATAACCTTCTCAATAAGTGGTGGGGAAAACTGGACAACCACAAGCAAAAGAATGAAATTCGACTTCTGCTTATACCATATGCACAAAAATAAATTAAATTGAACATAAGAACTGAAACCATAAAACTCCTAGAAGAAAACATAGGCAGAAATCTCCTTGACCTCAGTCTTGGCAATGAGATTTTTATTTGACATCAAAAGCAAAGGCAATAAAAGCAAAAATAAGCAAGTGAGATAACATCAAATTAAATGCTTCTGTACAACAAAGAAAACCATCCACAAAACAGAAAAGCAACCTATAGAATCAGATAAAGTATTTGCAAGTCAGGTTTTAATAATTAAAATATAGAAAGAACTCTGATAACTCAATAGCAAAAACAATAAATAAATAATCTAGTTTAAAAATGGACAGAGGATCTGAACAGATTTGTTTTCCCAAAGAAGACATATAAACATAGGTCAACATTTTCACGATAAAGTTCTCAACATTACTAAACATCAAGGAAATTCAATTCAAAACTGCAATTAGATATCATCTCACATCTATTAAAATGGATGTTTTCAAAAAGACAAGAGATTTCAAATCTTATCAAGGGTGTGGAGAAAAGGGAATCCTGTCGTTGAAAATGTAAATTGTATAGTCTCTGTGGAAAACAGTATAATGTTTCCTCAAAAAATAACTAACAAATGATTCAGAAATCCCACTTCTGGCTGTATATCCAAAGGAAATGAAAACAGTATCTTGAGAAGATATCTGCACTCTTTGATTTGCAGTATTATTCACATTAGCCAAGTAATAAGCTAAGTATCCACCAGTGGATGAATGGATAAAAAAAGATGTAGCATATTTATAATGGAATATTATTAAACCATGAGGAAGAAGGATATCCTGCCATTTGGACAATGTGAATGGACCTTGAGGGCATTTTGCTAAGTGAGAGAAGTTCAGGTGGAGGAAGACAAATACTGCATGATATTTCACATTTACATAATCTAAAAGAGCCAAACTTGCAGAAACAGAGAGTGGAATGGTGGTTATCAGGGATGGGAGATGTTGATCAAATGGTACAAACTTGTTGCCAGATAAGTTTTGGGGATCTCATATATAGCCATGTGATTATAGTCAACAATATTGTATTTTATACTTCAGAGTTGTTAAAAAAAAAAAAAACTAGGCTGTAAGTGTTCTCACCAAAAAAGAAATGAGAATCACAGGACATGATGGAGGTGTTAGCTAGTGATATGGCTTAACCACACTGCAATGTATAAATGTATCAAATCAACATGGTGTACGCCTGAAACTTACACAATGTTATAAGCCAATAGCATCCAAAGGGAAAAAAAAAAAAAACACTGTGGCTCAGCAGTAATGGACCTGACTAAATCCATAAGGATGTGGGTTTGATCCCTGGTCTCAGTGGGTTAAGAATCCAGCGTTGCTATGGCTGTGACTGTGGCATAGGACACAGCTGCAGCTCCCATTCAACCCCTAGCCTGGAAACTTCCATATGCTGCAAGTGCGGCCTGAAAAAAAAAAAAAAGCAAAAACTAAAAAAGAAAAAGCAAAAGAAACTCATTAAATGCTCTCCCAAGAGAACAATATTGAATTCTGTAAAATGTGGGCTGGGTAGAACAATGTCGTATGCCAGCCATTGGTATGCTGAGAGGGTTGATTAAATGCTTCAGAATCTGTGTCATTCATTAAGTACATGTGAAGATGATCAGATGTCAAAAAGCTGGAAGGGCCGAAAGATGAATGTCAGCTAATCCCTAAAGTTCAAAACACTGCATTCGGGCTGAGAAGATGAAGTGTAATGAGGAAAGGAAGAGATCTGCTCTTCAAAGACTCAAAAAAATCTCTCACTGTGTGCCACGTAGCAAAAAAGCAGTGAATAAAATTGGTGGGGGCAGGAATGTATGCATATCCTTATATGTCTTAAAATATCCTTTAAAATTTAGAAAATAATATATAATATATAGATATTATATATAAATATGAATCATTTTCCTGTACACCTGAAACTAACATAACATTGTAAATCAACTATATTTCAATAATTTTTTAAATCCTTTAAAATAATCTCATAATATCTTCAGAGATCTTAAAATTGTCTATACATCTTAAACTATTTCTGGAAAGGTACAAAAGGTTTGTTTTTTTAATCTGTAGAAAAGGAAACTAAGACTAAAAGACAGGAACATGGAAGGAAATTTTTCACTCAATAATATTCTTTTATTTTTAATTCTGGATCCTCTGATATATTGCCTATTCAGAATTGAAGCATGTGCAGTTCCCATTGTGGCTCAGTGGGTGAAGGACTCAAGTTTTCTCTGTGAGTATGTGGGAACAAATCCTGGCCTTTCTAACTGAGTTAAAGATCCAGCATTGCCGCAAGCTGCAGCATAGGTCACAGTTGCAGCTCCAGATCTGGTATTGCTGTGGATATGGCATAGGCCTGCAGCTGTAGCTCCAATGCAACCCCTAGCCCAGGAGCTTCCACGTGCCACAGGCAAAGATATAAAAAGAAAAAAAAAATTGAAGAATATTAACACTAGGGGGGAAACAGAAAAGAAAATCAAAGCACAAGTATTTATAAAGTTTAAGTACCCAAGCTCTAAACTACAGAGATTTTTAATTTCATGCATAGTTAAATAAAATTTGCTATAAGGAGGGAAAAGCATAATTAAATAACTAACTATAAGACTAATCGTTTTCCAGTAATCAGTAAGTATTCTTTTCTTTTTTATTCTTCCCTGTCATTGCAAAGACTATCCATAAAGTGATAAATCTGTAGAGGGTACTTAAGTTTTTAAGACTTGAAGGAAATTCTATAAGGCAACAATGCTTTTAGATATCTCATTTACTCTGAACTGATCACCTACTATGTGTTAGGGTAGAAAATATTCCTCCATTGTGGGCTTTGCAACACAGAAGTTACACAGATAAATAGTAACATGCACACATACTCACACACAAAAACCATGGACTTAAACAATATCTAGTCTAGAAAGGTGTGTGTCTGTGTGGCAGTTAGTGGTTTTAGAAAGTAATATTCAGAATAACTAATTCCGGAAATAATAAAGCATGTTGGTAATTTTCAAGGATCTGGAAAGGGATGGGTATCACTGTTTCTTATAAGTCATTACAGCAAAGATTTATTTGAAAAAAAAAAAAAAAAGACTGTGCCTTCCATGATCCACTGACCCTCATTCAATCACGGTAAACAGTGACAGCGTGGCAGCAGACAGCCTCCATGGAGAAACAAAAACTGTTCTTTCCCTTGTCTCTTAAGCTCAATTCTTCATCATTGTGCAGAAATTACTCTCAGGAGAGTATTTGAAGGAACTCACCCAGTGTGCAAGGGTTCAGAAGAGAGAAAATTCAGAGATGCCTGAGGAAGACACAAAAGGC
Organism: Phacochoerus africanus; assembly: GCF_016906955.1. Classification (NCBI taxonomy): domain Eukaryota; kingdom Metazoa; phylum Chordata; class Mammalia; order Artiodactyla; family Suidae; genus Phacochoerus; species Phacochoerus africanus. The sequence continues at coordinate 91,153,037 of NC_062546.1, forward strand.
TTTGATGGAGAAGAATCTGGCAAATTTTAACAGGGGAAGAGGATGAGAAAAGATAGCAGGAAGCATTTCTCGGAAGGGCAATTTTTCCCCTTAGGTAGAAGCTACTGATCTTAAACAACCTGAAGTCATTTAGCCATTTAATTTTCAAGAAGTCTTGCTACTCAAGCAAGTGCTAGAAGTCAAGTAAGCAGACAAATTTAATATTCAGACCAAGGCTATGTTTTGGCTTCCCTGCAGTGTTACATAATTAAGATAGGAGTGGTGATAAGAATAAAAGATAAGCAAACATATTGTTTTTGTTATTGTCCATTTAGGTAGTCTGAGTGATTCTTCAATATTAATCTGCCTTGAGTTGCAATATTGTCTGAATAATAATGCCTGGGAGAGTTTCTGCTGTGACACAGCAGGTTAAGGATCCGGTGTTGCTACAGCTGTGGCAAAGGTCGCAATTGCAGCTTTGATTCCATTCTGGGCCTGGGACTTCTATATGCCCCAGGTGAAAAAGAACAACAAAAATAATGCTGAGATTAATATAAAAATCTTCTCCAAGAAGCTAAAGGAGTTTTATGAATGTTCTCTAATTAGTCTTAAAGCTTTGTCTAAACGAGGGCTGTGGCTAGTGACCCCATAATCACAAATGAGGAAATATAGACAGGACATTCTAAGCAACATCACCTAGCAAAGCAGTAGTGATGGCCGCTCCAAGACCTTCATCCCCACCAAATGACCTGTCTTCCATGCCGGTGTTATCGGCTTGTTAGGTTGAGGCGTGGACCCATGGCTTATAAACAGAGAAACTTGGTTTGAAATTCCAGCTCTACTAGTTATTAAACTATGTGATTTTGGACATGTCAGATCTTTCTAAAATTTCTAGAAAGAAGATTATTCTGAAAATCTTCCTTACCTGTAAAATATGAACAGCCAGACAGTGGATTTTGAAGATTTAATTAAGTAATGCATATAAAACTCTGAGCACTGTTAACTTACAGAGTAAATGATGAATCAATGCTAAGCTCAAATGCTGAATGACATAGTATGTTGAATACCATGTCTAATAGATTCAATACTAAGGCCAGAATCAATTTTTTAATTTTTCATTACAATATAGTCAATTTACAGTGTTTGTTAGTTTCAGATGTGCAGCAAAGTGATTCAGTTTTGCACACACACATATATTTAGATTCTCTTACATTGCAAATTATTACAAGATATTTAGTGTCATTTCCTGTGCTATATAGTAGGTCCTTCTTGGTAATCTATATTATATATAGTTGTATACATATTTTACTCCTGAGCTCCTAACTTATGTCTCCTCCTCCTTTCCACTTTGGCAACCACTATGGAGACTAGCATGGAGGTTCCTTAAAAAACTAAAAACCCATTTTGGTTCATTGGGAACTATACAAACACACCTAGTATCCATGTGGATGCGGGTTTGATCCCTGGCCTTGCTCAATGGGTCAAGGATCCAGTGTTGCCATGAGCTGTGATGTAGTTGGCAGATATGGCTCAGATCCCACCTTTCTATGGCTGTGATGTAGGCCAGCAGCTACAGCTCCTATTCAACCCCTTGCCTGGGAACTTCCATATGCCACGGGTGTGGCCCTAAAAAGACAAAAAACAAAAAAACAAACCTAAAAATAGGGTTGCCATGTGACCCAGCAATTCCATTCTTGGGCATATATCCTGAGAAAACTATAATTTAAAAAGATTCATGCACCTGTATGTTCACAGTAGCACTATTTACGATAGCCAAGACATGGAAACAACCTAAATGGCCATTGACAGATTAATGGATAAAGAAGATGTGGTACATAACAATGGAATACTACTCAACCATAAAAAGGACAAAATAATGCCATTTGAAGCAACATGGATGGACCTAGAGATTATCATACTGAGGAAAGTTAGTCAGATAGTGAAAGACAATCATATGCTATCACTTATATGTGGAATCTAAAACAAGAATACAAATGAACTTATTTGCAGAACAGAAACAGACTCTCAGACTTTAAAAAACTTATGGTTGCCAAAGGAGTTAAGTGGAAAAGGGAAGGGATGGACTGGGGGTTTGGGACTGGCATATGTGCACAGAGGTATATGTAATGAATGGCCAGTGGAGATCTGCTGTATAGCACAGGGAAGTCTACCCAATATTCTGTGATAATCTATGTGGGAAAATAATCTGAAAGAGAAGGGATGTGTGTATATGTATAACTGAATCACTTTGCTGTACAGCAGAAAATATCACAAACTTGTAAATCAACTATACTTCAATAAAACTTGAAAAAATGAAAAGAAAAAAAAAACACTAAAAATAGAGTTGCCATATGATCCAGGGATCCCACTCCTGGGCATATATCCTGAGAAAACTTTAATTCAAAAAGATACATGTACCTCTATTCACAATAGCCAATACATGTAAACAACCTAAATGTCTATCGACAGAAGAATGGATAAAGATGTGGTACATATGTATAATGGATTATTACTCAGCGGTAAAAAAGAAGGAAATAATGCCGCCTGCAGCAAACTCGACGGATCTAGATTATCACACTAAGTGAAGTTAGTCAGACAGAGAAAGACAATTTTTTATTATTTATTTTTTTTGTCTTTCATCTTTTTAGGGCCGCACCCACGGCATAAGGAGGTTCCCAGGTTAGGGGTCTAATCAGAGCTGTTGCTGCTGGCCTGCACGAGAGCCACAGCAACACCAGATTCGAACAGCGTCTGTGATCTACACCACAGCTCACAGCAATGCTGGATCCTTAACCCACTGAGCAAGGCCAGGGATCGAACCCACAACCTCATGGTTCCTACTCGGATTCGTTAATCACTGAGCCACAAAGGAAAATGCAGAAAGACAAATCTTATACAATATCACTTATATGTGGAATCTGAAATAAGTGTACAAATGAACTTATTTACAAAACAGGAATCAACACATAGACCTAGAAAATAGAACCAATATTTATAGAATGTGTCACAATGTACATATTGTCTTAAAAGGATCAGTCTGCATCCGTCTCCTTCACCAGAGCCTTGGCTGATGCCTGGTCCCATCTCAGGCTCAGCACATGCAGATGCTTCCTGCATCTCCCCAGAGCTGCCCAGACTCTCACACTCTCTTATCTCTTCATCTTTCCCACTTTTCTTCCTGCTCCTCACAACACAGCTTCCTCCTTGTACACCCCGTTTCTGTAGGGATTTTTCTAAGGGATTTTTTATAAATTCATTTCTTTTTTTCTGTTTGTTGTTATTTTTGTTGTTTGCCACTCCTGTGGCATGCGGAAGTTCTTGGGCCAGGGATCAAGCCCAAACCACAGATGTGACCACAACTGCTGCAGTGACAATGCCAGATCCTTAACCCACTGCACCACAAGAGAATTCCTATAAATTCACTTATATTAACTTATTAATGGTTTCAACACAATGTCTTGGAAAGACCCTTCCAGTGTGTTCTACATTAGTGAAACAACTTCCCAAGAGATGAATCTTACAGTTTCACACATTGCAGATATTTCAGGTAAGAACTGTGGGTCCTCATCTCTGCTGCTTCCTGAGTCCCGTGGGTGAGTGGGCTAGGGGTTCAAATACCTACTCAAGTACAAAGAACTGTGTAACCATCTTCTCTAATTGGGAACTCTAGCAGTGCCTGTTACACACATGTGTTTTATTTGAAAAGTATTTGCACTTGTTCTCAAAGGGGTAATATTTATGTCAATTAATTACATGGTAATCTTAGATTTTATCTGCATTTAAACACAATGACATATGTAAACAAGTTAAATTAAAAATTAACTTCTGGAAGAGCCTGTTGTGGCACAGTGGAAACGATTCCAACTAGTATCCATGAAGATGTGGGTTTGATCTCTGGCTTCTCTCAGTGGGTTAAGGATCTGGGGTTGCCATGAGCTGTGGTATAGGTCACAGATGCAGCTTGGATCCAGCGTTACTGTAGCTGAGGTGCAGGCCAGTAGCTGAGCTCAAACTCAAACCCTAGCCTCAGAACTTCCACATGCCAGGGATACAGCCCTAAAAAAAAAAAAAAAGCAAAAAAAAATAATAGAGTAAAATAAAAATTAATATCAGGAATTCAGAGAAAATAAGTAGCTTTATACTAAATAACACATAAATGCTAAAGCCGGTGTACAAAATTTAGAACATAATGCTTAGCATACGGCATATAATACGGGGCTTATTTCATGAACTGACTGACGAGATTCATGGTCCTTCATCGTAAAAAATGATATATTGTCTCATCAACCCCTATTTTACTTAAACTCAGTTGTTTATGTTTTGTGACCAAGTGTCCTGGGAAAAGGAGGCAAAGAGGACTCATAGATGTGTGTTTTTAGTGGAAAAGCTAAACCTAAGAGTGAGACTGCATTGTATTCTGAACATAGTTTGAAATACAAGTGGCGGATTCCAATAGAGATGTTGAATTCAGGGTAGGGTTTATGCACCTGGAACTAGTAAATATGCTATGGAGTTATCCCTTTCAGAGGCACTAGTATATAGGCAATATAGCAAGCTGTTCTATTAAGCTAATCTAAGGTTACCATATTCACCTTACATAACATTTTACCCCATGTATGTTGAGTAGATTAGAAGCTCCTTAACAAAACGTCTGAGGAAACCAGACCACCAACATTATTCACAACCCTGGACTAATGTGGCAGTTATCAAGAAATACCCATTAAATTGATTTGCTTTGATACCAATAAGCTGTATGACCATGTTTCTTTCAATTCCTATGGGCTTCCATTTTATTATCTATAAAATAGGGGTCTGAGCTAGACACTGTTTCCATTTCCTGTCAAATCTAAAGCTCTGGGTTTATGTATTGTGGAATTGCATTATATATCTCTTGTTGGTAGTTTATTAAATGCTTGCAGCTGGATCTTCAAAAGCCCATGATTAAGGGAGATGGCCTAGTTGTCACTCTGGGTGAGCCAAGAAGGGCCTGACTTATGCCCTAAAAATAATTTTATTGTACAAAATTCTATGTGGTCAGGAAACATATTTAGTTTAAGCGGTTGGTTTTCTTATTGAAAAATAGCACTAAATATTTCCTCCTTTTCCATCTATCTGAGACAATTTATTTGAGGCAACTTTTATGAATGTGTGACTTTTTACCTATTATGTCTCAGAGAATGGAATACAGTTGGAAAATACTATTTTGAGTAACGGAAATTTGAAAGTTATACAGTCAAAGGAGTTCTTTAGGAAGAAACAGGTGATTTTTTCCAAATCTAAAGGAGCATTGTGAAGACAGGCATTTCTTATCTATGTGGTTACAGTAGAGATTTCAAAGGATGCTCATTTTCTTTCATTTCTTTCTCAAAGTGTGTCTCCTACTTACAGGGTCTTATCTAGTGACTTATGTTCAATGAGCCTCTATTTTCTCACATCAAGATGTTGACATTGTCAAGAACTAGTTCAAAAGGTTAAAATTACATAGTACAAAATAATATTACATAAAGTTGCATATACATATGTATGGATATATTTATATTATTCAAAATAATTTTACCAAACACACTATAGGCTTTTGGCAAGCCCTTAAAAATATAATTATTTACTTCTGTCCCTTTTTTTTTGTTCTATGCACCTGCAGCATATGGAAGTCCCTGCACTAGGAGTCAAATTGGAGCTGCAGCTGCCAGCCTATGCCACAGCCAGGGCAACACTAGATCCAAGCTGCCTCTGTGACATATGCCGCAGCTTGTGGCAATGCAGGATCCTTAACTCAATGAGCGAGGCCAGGGTTCAAACCCACATCCTCATGGACACTATGTCAGATTCTTTAACTGCTGAGCCACAACAGGAACTTCTAATTATTTATATCTGAATAGAGTAGTCATGGAATAAAATGAAAAGAGGATAAGGCATATGTTCGAGGCCCTAACACACACAAAAGAAGTAAAGGTACAGAATCAAAATAAGTGTATTCCAAGACCAACTAACATTTCCTGAGCATCTAAGGGATGGCAGATGTAAAGTTACAAATTCTTCTAAGGACTATGTCCTTAGTTTTATCTCCTTAGTTTCCTATGGGGTAAACAACATTGTCCTCATTTTATAGATTAGATAATGGAGTTGCAGAATTCAAGGATTCTTTCCAAATTTTTACAAAGTATTTTTTTCTATGTTTACATTTGGTAGATAAAATGCAGCCTATTCATTTAAGTTTGAATCAGAGAAATAACTATTATTTATAATAGAAGTAATTACCAAACATTGCATGGGACAAATTTATACCAAATATATATATAGCTTATCTGAAATTCAAATTTAACTGTATATTTTGTATTGATACTTGCTAGATCTGGCAACCCTATCTATAAATGAACCCAGAAATTGTCATTAGAATATCCCCATATTTCCACCATTTGATATATAATTTAGGCATATTAAAAAAGGTATTTATTGGAGATGAAGCAAAGTATAGAAAGTGCACAGATTTTGGAGACAGAAGAGGAAGCTTCAAGCCTATTTGGCTATTGGTTGGCTGGTTAGCCTTAGGAAATTGCTCAATACTTTAACACCTTTTTTGTTTACTATAAAATAGCAATTATTCTGGGAGACTAATAAACTTCTTCAAAACACAATGACCTTAAAATAATTTATTAGTATTATTCTATCTCCTAAATCTTTGAGTCAGTAATATAAGTATGGCTTGGGTGGGAGTTTCTTCCTCACATATCATCCAGACAAAATTGTGGTTGTCAGCAGGCAGGTGGGCCACTCTAGAGCAACAGATTGCTTAGCTGGTTCCAGCCAGAAGGCTGGACTTGTCTGGCCCTCTCTGTATCTCCATACTGTCTCCCCTCCTGGCAAGCAACCTTTTTATTGGCAGCTCAAGATTCAAAGAGATCAGTGTGGAACGAGTAGGTTTTTTTAGAACTAAGTCTGGAAACATCTGGACATCATTCCTGATGCAGCCTGTTAGTCAAATTATTTATATGCTAGCCCAGGTTAAAGGGAAGAATAAATAGATAATTAATATGTCCAAAAACTCAAAGATTAAAGACCAGATGAAGAACATTAAATGCTAATTTTTGAAACACTACTTGGAAGCTACAAGTAAACCAAATAAAAGTTGACTTCTGTTCCGGTTATTTTATATTTTTCATATTCAACATACCTACCTAACATTTTATTGTTTCTATTTCAGTAGCTGACACATAGTGTGTGATCAATAACTATGTGTATGTGTGTGCACATGTATAAAAAGGAAAACAAAATGAGAAATGCTGTGTGTGCTCAAAATAACTTTAAATCTTCTAGAAGGGAATTTACAAGTTAGGTAAAACAACATAAGGAAGGACATAATACATGTAAGTAGAATGTTCTTGGGGTTTAAAATAAAGAGTGGTTATATCCAGTGATAAGAAATCAGGGAATTAGTGGGGTGCCCTGGCCTTGGGAGTCTCCAGTATATAGAAAAGTATCTTCCCATGAAAGTATTAATAAAATGAGTTTCTTCTAATGGGTACAAGAAGATATTTCTCTTTTGAAAGAATGCTGTCACTAGTAAAAGAGAAGAGGCTGGCTAAATCTAAATGAGAAATCAGGGACAGTTCCTCCAAGCTGAGTATATTTGACCTGGCCCAGCCTCAAGAAGAGAAAAGGATGTTGTCAATGGCTCAGGAGGATCCAGGGTGTATTGAGGGGACCAGTGAGAGGCCTGGCTGGCAGTGAGGGATGCGAACAGTGAACTCAGCACACTGGGTAAGGGGCACAGGGCAGGATATGAACTAGAAGTTGAGGTAGGGGACTTTTGAAGTTGGCTTTGAAGGCCGCAGAGGTGCTCAGCTTTTATTATCTTTACCCAAAGGAACCACAGATTGCTTCTTTCATAAAGTACTGCAGTTTCCTAATTACTGGTGTGTTGTAGAAAAGAGACTGGTTGCAGTGTGAAGACTATAATAAAAGAAGTAGCTTTGTGACAGGTTGAGCATTAAGAAGACATATCTAGAATAAAAAATAATACCAAAGGAAGCAAAGATGAAAACAATGGCATGGGAAATGAAAGGACAGCATAGGATGGTACACTCGGTGGTTCTCTACATATGCAAATAAAGCCTGAAGATGCACTGATTCAATGAAACATTCCAACCATTATGTTTAGAATGGATAAGAAATGAGGTCCTGCAGTACAGCACAGGGAACTATATCTAATCTCCTGGGATAGACCATGATGAAACATAGTATGAGAAAAATAATGTGAGTGTGTATAATGTGAGCCGTATGTATATATGACTGGATCACTTTGCTGTACAGCAGAAATTGACAGAACATCATAAATCAACTATAATTTTTCAACTATACTTTATCATCTAGACTTTATCATCATAAATCAACTCCCTAACACCATATACAAAAATAAACTCAAAATGGATTAAAGACCTAGATATAAGACCAGACACTATAAAACTCTCAGAGGAAAACATAAGCCAAACACTCTCTGACATAAACCGCAGAAACAACTTCTCAGATCCACCTCTTAGAGTAATGATGGTAAAAACAAAAATAAACAAATGGGACTTAATCTAACTTCAAAGTTTCTGCACAGCAAAGGAAACCCTAGACAAAACAAAAAAACAACCCACAGAATGGGAGAAAATCTTTGCACATGAAGTAACTGACAAGGGATTCATCTTCAAAATTTATAAACACCTTCTGCATCTCCATACCAAAAAAACAAACAACCCCACCAAAAATGGGCAGAAGAACTAAACAGACAATTCTCCAAAGAAGAGATACAGATGGCCAAAAAACACATGAAAAGATGTTCAACATCACTCAGCATTAGAGAAATGCAAATCAAAACCACTATGAGGCACCACCTTATACCAGCCAGAATGGCCATCATCAAAAAGTCTACAAACAAGAAGTGCTGGAGAGGGTGTGGAGAAAAAGATAATACCCAATTACCCTGTTGGTGGGAATGTGGAAAATAGTGTGGAGATTCTTCAGAAGACTAAAAATAGAATTACCATTTGATCTAGCAATCCCACTCCTGGGCATCTATCCAGAGAAGGCCATGACTTGCAAAGACACATGTACTCCAATGTCCATTGCAGCACTCTATATAATAGCCAAGAGATGGAAACAACCTAAACGTCCATTGACAGAGGAGTGGATAAAGAAGAGGTGGTACATATACACAATGGAATATTACCCAGCCATTAAAAGGAAAGAAATAACGGCATTTGCAGCAACATCAATGGACCTAGAAATTATCATGCCAAGTGAAGTCAGCCATACAATGAGACACCAACATCAAACACTATCACTTACATGTGGAATCTGAAAAAAGGACATGATGAACTTCTTTGCAGAACAGATACTGACTCACAGACTTTGAAAAACTTACGGTTTCCAAATAAGACAGGTTGGGGGGGTGGAGAGAGGCACAAAGGGTTTGGGATGGAAATGCTTTAAAATTTGGTTGTGGTGGTTGTTGTACAACTATAAATGTAATAAAATTCACTGAGTAATTAAAAAACTATACTTTAAAAATTTTTTAATTAACATTCTAATCACTTGTGATGGAACATGATGGAGGAAAATGTGTGAAAAAGAATTCATATATATGTATAACTGGGTCACTTTGCTATACAGCAGAAATTGACAGAATGTTGTAAATCAACTATAATAAATTTTTTTTAAATGTCACATTCCAATGTAATTGGCACTGAATAATTAGGTGAAATGGTTGACTTTGATCCTTGAGGAGGAGGTTAGAATTAGAGAAAGAATTGTATATCATTTGTGCAGAGATGACTGTGAAAAGCAAGAGAGGGTCAAATCCTCAGAACAGTTTCTTTATCTATCAAAAAAAAAAAAAGAGAGAGAGAGAAAAAAAAAAAAACCTAGAAGATCTTCCCTCTGTAACCAAAATGACGCTGAGTATTTATTAAATAACAGGTATGGTTGCAGGTCCTGAAGACACAGGTAAGTGACATTGACAAAGACAATGCGCTAATGGAAGTTTGAGTATAGTGGACAGAAAGAGTTAGTACATACGTAAGTGTATAGACAGATAGAGAAGGTGATTTTATGAATCAAAAATTGCTAATGTTAGAGATGAGATGGTGTCAGTAAATCAGAGCTGAAGGCAGGCAGCTCACACAGGTGTTTTTAGGATCCTCTTACTGAACAGAGGGCATGTGAGCTGCGAACTAAAAGAATGAAAAAAGAATGAGCCAGAAAGTCATCTGAGAAGGGCTGTCTCAGGCAGAAGAAGCAGGAAGAACAGAGTTTCCAAGAAAAAGAAGCTTTGCCTCTTTCAAAAACAGAAAGAAGGTTACAGTGGTTGGTGGCAGGGGCAGAACAAGGAAACCACAGTGAAGGAAGTTCCTAGTGGAGGCAGCAATTCCAAGATTCCAGACGATCTGAAAAGATGAATCTTGTATTAAAACCCACACCACAGCTTTCCATCCATCGATCTATATAATACTGCTCAAGTCAAACAAACATAATGCCTCCAGTTAGTAACTTCAGTCAAAGGAGGTATCACTTTAGGCTGAACACTGATTTACTCTAAAGCTTTTTTTCCCTGTTCTGTTTCCTGCCCATGTCTGTAGTTTGTATGTGTACACAGGTTCAGAAGGTAAAGACAAAATTAATTTAGTCACTAAAATGAAAAACTCCCACCAGTGCCACTGGATCAGGGTAAATGTTAATAGAGCCAGTACGTGGCACAAATAACCCAAAAAATAAACAAACAAAACATACACACACACATCAACAACAATAACAACAAAAACAAAACAAAAATAAAAACAAACCACCAACAAAACCAAAAAACTCTACTCAGGCAGAGTCAGGAATACAAAGCACAGCAATTTTCCTCAAAGCCCATGCAGGCTCTTTTTCCCAGATCTATCCTCACCTTTCTGGCTTGAATCACAGAGAGCTATTTGATGATGTATGCAGAGAAGCAGAATCTCGTTACAACTTTTACCTTAAAACTGACCAACATCAGAGAAGCAGATTAGAGAGAAAAGGCCAAACACAGTCCAATCCAAGCACAAAAATCATTTCAGACCATTTACAAACTACTTGCGTCAACATCTTAAAAACTGACAATCACTAAAACTTATCTCAACAGCTCTATGTTCATCAAGCCTAGGCTTTCCTCTCTGGAATTGCCACTGTGCATTCATGTCTGGGTTTTCCTGATGCTGCCCTTGTTCTGAATTCTTTGCCTGCCTTTTCATTTTTGGAATCCTGTAATGTCCTCCTGTGACTGGCATTGAGGGGCTGACTTTTAACAATTACATGACTTTAATACACAGAAGAAATAGGACAGAAACAAAAACACAAAAGCACCAGTTACAATTTCTTATATGAATAAAACTTCTATTAGACCTCAATATCACCTTAACATTATGTATCTTAAAGATATAGTTTATCCAGCAAGTAACTTTTCAGATGTGTAATTTGTTCTCATTTTTCTATAACAAATAATGATTTCAAAAAGGGTCTGCGTTTTTGTACCTTCTCTTCAGTTGTGATATGAACCTAAAACTGGTCTAAAATAATTGTCTTAATTTTAAGTGTAAAATAATTTTTAAAAAGAGGGTCTGCAGACCTTCTTTGCCAAAGGCCAAACAGTAAATATTTTAGATTATTTGGCCGTACTCTCTCTGCCCTAATTATTCAACTTCAGAGTTGTAGCACAAAAGTTCTACAGACAATATACAGTTGAATAGTTATACTGCTATCTTCTCATAAAACTTTTTTTTTGTCTTTTTAGGGTCGCATCTGCAGCATTTGGAGGTTTCCAGGCTAGAGGTCAAATTGGAGCTGTAGCCACCAGCCTTCACCACAGCCACAGAGAGGCCGGGATCCAAGCCGTATGCAACCTACATGACAACTCATGGCAACGTGGATCCTTAACCCACTGAGAGAGGACAGGGATCTAACCTGTGTCCCCATGGATTCTAGTCAGGGTTCCTTAACCACTGAGTCACGACAGGAACTCCCTAAAATTTTTTTTAAAGAGACAGTGAGTCAGATTTGAACTATAAGGAGGTCAAATCAGAAGTTTGCTTATCTCTTATTTAGAGCATATTACTAGCCCCCCACACAATGGATCATTCCTTGAGTATCCCAAATGTGTAATTAATCAAAGAAAGTAACATTTTTATAAATTCCTTGGTATATATTGTCAAATTGCTTTTGAAATCTCTACTATTAAATAATTAATGCAGGAATTCCTGTTGTGGCTCCATGGGTTAAGAACCTGACTAGTACCCATGAGGATGCAAGTTCAATCCCTGGCCCCACTCAGTGGGTTAAGAATCCAGTGTTGCTGCAAGCTGCAGCACAGATTGCAGATGTGGTTTGTATCTAGTGTTGCTGTGGCTGTGCTGTAGGCCAGCAGCTACCTCTCCAATTTGACACCTAGCCTGAGAACTTTCATATGGTGCAGGTGCAGCCCTAAAAAGAAAAAAAAATAATAAAGATAGAGGAGTTCTTTGGTGGCGCATCAGGTTAAGGATTTGGCATTGTCACTTGCTATGATGTGGGTTTGATCCCCGGCCTGGGAACTTCCTCATGCCATGGGCACAGCCAAAACATTTCATGCATATATATGGCCATATTCTCATAAACTTTTTACATAATCAGTACACATATAACAACATATAGGAGTTCCTGTTGAGGCTCAGTGGTTAACAATCCCAACTAGTATCCAAGAGGATGTGGGTTCAATCCCTGGCCTCACTTAGTGGGTTAAGGATCTGGCATTGCCATGACCTGTGGTGTAGGTCGCAGATGTGGCTTGGATCCCACATTGTTGTGGCTGTGGCATAAGCCGCGCCTACAGCTCCAATTCAACCCCTGGCCTGGGAACCTCCATATTCCGCCAGTGTAGCCCTAAAAGTCAAAAATAAAATAACATATAACTACGTAATTGTTATATTATTCCTTTTCATGTAAGGCACTTGAGCATCTGTAGATTTTACTATGACTGGAAGCTCCTCGAATTAATCCCTTGAGGATACTGAGGGACCACTGAATATAACTGTATGTATACAGTAATATATATGGTATATATACATATATGTATGTGTATACACAAATGTATGTATATATACACACATTTACATGCATATGTCTATGTATATATTCCTGATTTTTGTTTCTTTCAAAATAAGAACAATTTTTCCTACAAATTCTCTCAGCAGTCAGTCACATTTTTTATTGCTAGTCTTGTTACTGTGACTTTTTATAAGCAATAGATTTACTGCAAATACTCTGGCTCACATTATTGAAATAAAAATATGATCTTTTATTTCTCTTGCTTGGTTAATTGGGCTTACTAGAATTTTCAATGCTATGCTGAAGAATAATGGCAAAAGTGGTCATACTTGTCCTGTTACTGATCTTAGGGGGAAAAATTTCACTCTTCTACCACCTAGTATAAAGTTAGCTCTTGTGTGTTTGTGTGTGTGTTTGTGTGTGTGTGTGTATGTGTGTTGTTTGTTTTATATATGTCATTTATCATGTTAAGGACATTTGCTTATGTTTACCAAAAATTTTTTTTTTTAATTTAGACAAATACTTTTTCTATATCAATGGAGATCATCAATTGTTCTAGCCAGAGGTTTCTCAATTTGTTTCTTTTGAGAGAATCAACTTTTTGTTCTGTTGACTCTTTCTCATTTTCCTAGAATCGATTTGCACTCTATTCTTTTTCTTTTTTTTTTGTCTTTTTAGGTCCACACATGCAGCATATGGAAGTTCCTAGGCTAGGGGCCGAATCAGAGTTGCAGCTGCCAGCCTATACCACAGCCACAGCAACACAAGATCTCAACCACATCTGAGACCTACACCACAGCTCATAGCAATGCCAGAACCTTAACCCACTGAGCAAGGCCAGGGATTAAACCCACATCCTCATGGATGCCAGTCAGATTGTTACAACTAAACTGGGAGAAGAATTCCTACATAGTAATATATGTTATTACTTTTCTTCTACTAGTTTTGGGTTTAGCTTTTTTTTTTTCTCTTGTCCCTTAAGTTGTAAAATTAGGTTATTGACTTGAGAAATTTCTTTTTAATGTATTCATTTATAGGTATAAATTTATCTCAGCACTGTTTTTGTTGCACCTTGTAAGTTTCCATATGTTGTGTTTTTGTTTTTATTTTCATTCCCCTCTAAGAAGTTCCTAACTTCTCTTGTGATTTTACTCTAACCCATTGAATGTGTTAATTCCTACATTTTTTAAAAAAAATTCCAATTTTCATTGTATTAATTTCTCATTTCATTTCCTTGTAGGCAGAAAGGATATTATGCAGTATTTCAATATTTTAAAATGTATAAAGACTGTTTTGTGATCAAGTATATTGTCCGTGGTGGGATGTGTTTCACGGGTACTTGAGAAAAATGTGTCCCCTGATGTTGGATGAACTGCTCTATACACACATGTTAGACCCAGCTGGTCTATAGTGTTGTTCAAGACCTCTTGTTCGGTGATATCTACTCCTTCAGGAAGTTTCCTATAATTCTTCAGACCACTTCCTTCCCAGGCCGGTTGTAAGGGGTGGGAAGTTGCATTAAAAAAAAATAAATCAGAACAACTTTCTTATTGACAACTAACACATAAAATATCAAGAAGTTTTACTTCTGGAGATAAGTGATAAAAGATTAAGAAAGTCTGAAGATTAGAGTATCCAAGAATCTCTTTGGTACTTTTCTATATTTTGAGAATTTCAAGAGATTAAGGGCTATGTTGAATTTATCATTATGTAAGCATCAAATCCCGAAAGATCTTAACATTTATCCACCTCAGATAACTCACAGTGTACTTCAGTGCTTACACGATAAATATGGAATTCAAGTTACCTACTCTCAAAAATACTCAGGCATCGAACAACAATATGGCATTAATGATATTCTATTTTTACACTTCACAGGAGAGTAGAGTTTGACTGTTTGTACTGAATTTATTGCCTAAAACTAGACTATTTATATTCTCCTAATAAGAGAATCTATACATATTTAATATTGGAAATGTAAGACATAATAAAAATAGCTATTTTCAATTACACAACTTTTAATTTTTTTTTTTTTATGGCCACACTAGCGGCATATGGAGGTTCCTAGTCTAGGGGTCCAATCAGAGCTACAGCTGCTGGCCTACGCCATAGCAACATCACATCTGAGCCACATCTGCGACCTACACCACAGCTCACAGCAACGCCAAATCCTTAACCCACTGATTGAGGCCAGGAATCATACCTGCAACCTCATAGTTCCTTGTCAGATTCATTTCCACTGCACCATGATAGGAATTCCCACAACATTTAAATTTTTAATCAAAATATTAATACCTATGAACTCAAGAATTTTGAAGAATTTCAAAATTATTGAGTGTCCAAAACCTCCCCCAAGGTTCTGAGGTATGACTAAATACTATTTTAAATGTATGCTATACATATAAGAAGAACAGAAATAGGGCATCCAAATTTCAGGTAAGGAAATTAATCAGAGATAATAATGCTACACACTGTTGTGAGTGCAGTGGACCCAGTTAAGCTATGGGAAGTAGCAGCAGTGCCATCTGGGAAATAGCTCAGAAATGAGCCTGCTTATTTGAGAGGCAGGTCTATGGACAACAACTGGCTCCAGAAGGAGCATGTGGCAGATGAAATACAAGGCAAGTTTGCTGCAAGATTTGAGGAAACATAGTTTTCTTGCACTAAAAAAAGTTAAAGGAACACAGGCTTTATTTTCATCAGGATATCCAAAAAGAAATATGCAGCATACTTAACACAGTTAAATGAGCAAAGGAAGAACATGCTTTTTGGTTGTCTGGTATTTAAAGCCAAACATTTTAGAACTACAGAGAGTTCTAGAAATAGTCACTATTAAAGTTATTTTCTGACATCCAAACTTTGAGCTTTCTATAAAGAGCTCTGCTCACTGGGCAACCTTTCAGAACAAGTAATAAAAAACATCTTACCATTCTCACATCTGGTCTTGTCTTCATTTCCCCAAATACTTCAACTTTCCCATGTAATTTCATCGCTTCCCAGAAGTGAAAGGGTATATAAATGAGAGGTCTGATTATATCTTTTTTTAATTACTTAGAGAAAAGATAATGAACAAGAGGGCAAAATGGAAAAGGCAGAGTTAGGTGTTTGCACAGGAACCTGTCAAAATGAAGCCCTTCTTGTCTGCTTCTGTCAGACCCTGAGTGCTAAGAATTGAGCACTTACAGCCACTTTCCCGAATACTCTCTTCCTACAGAATGCACTTATTCAGCTATCCCTTTTTAAGCATCTGTCCTAGATTAGGTGCTTTAGGGCTTGTAGTATACAACAATGATCCCTGCCTCTTGAAGAATTACAAAGTGATCTGTAGAAGGTATCACACACATACAAAATAGGGAAAAGTCAGGGCAGGAAACTGACATATACTGAGTGATAAAATTAGGCCAGGGTCAAGAGGTATTTTCATGTGGTGCTTATGTGAAAATTCTCCCAACTTTCTAAAGTTTGTGGTTTTATCCCCATTTTGTTAAGTGTGGAAATAGAAGCTTCAAAAAGATAAATAACTTCTAGACTTAGTAGAGATTATAAAAGAGCTGATATTTGAAGCCATTCCTAGGGAAAAAAATAATGAAAATCTCTAATAAACACATGGAAGACTTAAAAGAAAATTTTATAATTGAATCAAGAATATAGTTGAATCAGAGTTCCCATCGTGGCACAGCAGAAACGAATCCAACTAGGAACCATGAGGTTGCAGGGTTCAATCCCTAGCCTTGTTCAGTGGCTTAAGGATCCTGCATTGCCATGAGCTGTGGTGTAGGTTGCAGATGTGGCTCGGATACAACGTTGCTGTGGCTGTGGTGTAGGCCGGCAGCTGTAGCATTGATTCGACCCCTAGCCTGGGAACCTCCATATGCCACAGGTGCAGCCTTAAAAAGGAAAAAAAAAAAGAATATACATGAATGCTTAGCTCTATAATTTTTTCTATAGAAAATAAATTATTAAATGCCTGGAAATATGATACATAATGTTCTGGAAGACAATGATAGATGTCATTAGCAAAACAGAATTTTGAATTATTTCTGAATCATAAAATGTTTTGGAAGTGAAACAGAAGCATAAGCCTTCTAAAAGAGATGTCATTGTTCCAGTGGTAAACTTCATGGTCAGTATCTATGAGCGCAGAGAAGAACTTGTAGCAATAGAATGATGATATGGGTCAGGGAAAGGATGAACTTACTCTCTGCAGAGTCGGGGGCATATCTCCATGGAAACCAGGAATAGCTAAGGATGTGGAGACCATGCATCAAGATGGCAATCTCTGGTCCTGCCCAGTTAGTGTAGCTCCTACACCTAGTCTTACCATCACCAGGGGAAGTCAGGTACTGGGATATTTGCCCTTGTAGGGACTTAAAATAGAAATTATAGATACAAAATCCAGCATACACAGCCAGAACAGCCAACATTTGAGGGAATTAAAATCAATACAGAAGGAAATTAGCGGAAAGGTGAGAGCATGGGAAAAATGAGTCGGTAGCCAAATAAAGATATTTAAAAATACAGATAATGCTTATTGTCAGAGATTAAATAGAATATTATTTTGAACACAGACAGCTATGCGAAAGAATCAATTGGACTTTTTTTTCTTTTTAGGGCTATACTTGCAGCATATGGAAGTTCCCAGGCTAGGAGCTGAATTGGAACTGCAGCTATAGGCTTACACCACAGCCATAGCAACATTAGACCCAAGCTGTGTCCGTGACCTACACCTCCGCTCATGGCAATGCCGGATCCTTAACCCACTGAGCAAGGCCAGGGATCAAACCTTCATCCTCATGGATACTAGTCAGGTACCACTGAGCTACCACGGGAACTCCCAATTAGACATTTTGACATTTGAAACGTAATTGCACAAACACACACACACAAACAAATGAACAGAAGAATGAATTGAAAAGTGATTCATCTTTAGATTGTTGCCTGGGACATGGCAGAAAACGGCAAAGATATAATTTTGGATAGAAGAATCAAGAGTTAAGGATGGAATCAGAAATGCTAATGTAAAAATGTATTTAAATTGACAAATGTAAAGTCATCAGATTATAAAAGTTTTCACTTGATGGCACAGAAAAGCATTAATATAAAAAGATCAATATCTAGATATATTTGGATAATATTTTGAAAAATTAAAGACAGAGAAAAAATATAATAGCTTCTAAAAGAAAAGTAGATCTCATTTATTATATAAACACAAAAAAGCAATAACTTCAAAGTTCATATGAATATTACTGTGTATACTAGAATCTCATAATTGTAAAATACTGGCATTAAAATAAAGATAAATTAATTGAAAAATGTATGCATGCAAAAAAACAAAAATTATCTTAATAACTTATTCTATAAAAAGCTTACTCAAAAATTTAAGGCAACAAAATTAAAAATGCAAATGTGAAAAATATGAATTAGCAATAATATTGAAAACAAAAATTCATATATGTCAAAATTAATATCAGGCAAAATTGAATTTGAGGTGAGGATATTAACAGCACACAAAGGATTGTTTTTCATTTATAAATTATTCAAATAACCATGAATGTATAGCAGCCATGTTCATTTCTTTACATATATAAACATTTCCTCTCTCCAACAAGCTAAAAAAACTACAAATTAATAAAAATAAAAGTAGCTGTTTTAAAAATCTCTTATGTGACATTTAATTGTGAAAAAAGTAACAATAAAATAGAAACAGATAAATCACTTAATCAAAAGCACAAAATTTATATAAGGCATGTAAGTTTCACCCAACACAGATTGCTCATTTTTTTCTAATTTAGACCAGTTAAAAACAAATCCATTTATTACAAAGATACAATGACAAAACCACAGTAATGGCCACGATGACACTGAGAATTCAGTGAATGAGAGTGGAAGGTGGGGGTTAGTATAGACAAAGAAGGGGAAGCATGAGGACCTAGGAAACTTGAGCGGATATAATCTGCTATCTTCTTCTCTGATCCCAAGCTTACCCGGTTATTTCATGAGCTGTCATACAGTGGTCAAAGGTCATACAAACTGTTGAGTTCTAATGGTCAAATTATAAAATGTGTTCAATCAGTGCTGTAAGACTGGTATAGGGCAGGGAAACTTTTGATGGTCAGTGTGTAACCCATCCGTGCTTCACCAAATTCTCCACATTAAACCTTATTTAGGATATTAACAGTAATATTCAGTTGCACACAGGGTTAAATGAGGAGGGGTTCCTGTCCCAGTCTGGGTGCTTCCAAGCTGCAGAGAACATCTTGGCATCTATCACCAATTCATAGAACATAGCTTGTCACCTCATGTTGCTGCAGCAATCAGGCTTGACTATGCAGAAAGGTGGGGCTTAGAACATTTGTGCATAACTCAAGGAGAAGGCATATCCAAAAAGAAAATGACGTGATAAATACATAGATACAGAATAGTTTTTTGTTTGCTTGCTTGCTTGTGTTTTAATACAGGACAACAGTTCTCTTGTGCGCAGTGGATTAAAGATCTGACATTGTCACTGCTGTGGCTCAAATTGCGGCTGTGGTACAGATTTAGTCTTCTGCCCAGGAACTTCCACATGCCACAGGCACAGACAAAAAAGAAAAAAATAAAATCCAAGATACCGAGTGTGATTGTGTGCATGTGATTGTGTGTGTGGGGGGGCAGAGATCTACCCAGCAGGTTTGCCCTTTTCTTGTCCATTTACAAAGTACATATGAGCAAATTAGTAATTCTCCTTGAGTAATCTAAAAGCTCAAAGTGCTCTTATATTTTTATAGCAATGTGCCATGTTCAAAGCTTGTTAGAATTGCTCTTTTTACTTAATTTATAATAGAATGCTTAGACTATTAACGTTGAAGCCCTTCAGATTTCCTTTTGTAGGAGCACTCACTATCCATAGTTGATTGCATTATATTTCTCAGTAATTATTTATTTAAAATATTTTGTGGGGTTATATGACTTAGGCTTAATTGTATTTGGTTTACCAGGTATTTCCACTGTCATTCTACCCAGTCAATTCTGAAATGACAAATGCATTTGCTCATTATATTTATAACATATGAACTATTTGGCAGAAGTGTAGTGGGCATGGAAAACATTCTTTTGATTTAGAACACTGGGGTATCAATTTTATAATATTTACATATTTACATATTCACTCTGTTTCCTATATACACACAAACATACACACACACACACACACACACACACACACACACACTCCCTTAACTCCTCTTAGCTACTAGGGGATTGGGTGTAGAAGCACTTGGACTATTAGAAGGTCATGGGGTTAGAGTCAGAATGTCTGAAAATTCTCTTCCAGCATGATCATTTAGTGGAAGTGTTGCGGCATATGGAGATTCCCAGGCTAGGGGTCTAATTGGAGCTGTAGCCGCTGGCCTACTGACAGAGCCACAGCAACGCTAGCCACAGCAACGCGGGATCTGAGCCGCGTCTGCGACCTACACCACAGCTCACGGCCGGATCGCTAACCCACTGAGCAAAGGCAGGGATCAAACCCGCAACCTCATGGTTCCTAGTCAGATTTGTTAACCACTGAGCCACGATGGGAACTTAGTGTCAGAACTTTTTTGAAGCCTCACTTCTTTACTTCAGTTCTTCTAAATTGCTGCTCTATCTGGGTGGGATTTACCATGGCTTCTCCATCCTCTTTCCCTCATTGTCTCTCCTCCTTAAGACTCAAGCAAAGCATTCTTCCCTCTAAACCAGGCTGCATCCTGCCAAGGGAGATAGTTATACTTATTTATTCTACTTCAGCTGGAAAAGCTCAAATAGTTTCAACTTTGTTGCATTCCTTTCATACATTTCCAAAGTCCATTCTACTAAAATGACAAAATGAATTATCAAATGGGATATAGAGTACTTAGTATTTCTAAAACTGATTGGTCTATGATATTCTTCCAAGGTACCACTTTTTTTTCTATTTTTTTCTTTCCTGTTGAGAATTTTTTAGCAGCTCTGTTAAAAAATAATAAAATAAAAAGATGGAACACTGAATTAAAAACTCTGATTATAAAACACTTTCTCAATTCATTTAGGGTCACGGTTGCAGGTCTGAATATCCCATCAGATGCCCTATTCCCATTCCTTACATCTTAAGTCACAGAAACTATAAATGTCAGGTGGGAGCAAAAAGGATTCTTCCCTGTACTCTGATCACTAAAGTCTGTAGGTATCATACCTGAGCATAAGTGAACACCTCTAGGCTTTTTTCTCTTTAGAGCCACTGTAAATTGGCACAAGAGCCTCACCCTTGAGGATATTCATTAGAAAAACAAAGAAACTGAGAATGAGCCATTAGGCTTCAAAGAGTATGCTTTTTGAGTTTAAAAGAAGGGCTCAGAGAGAGTTACAAGTCCTACCTAAGAATTCAGCTGATTCAACCTGATTCAGTTTGAGCATCTCCCAATTAAATCTGTCTAGTCTTTTAAAAAGTCCTAGAAGGTTTCTGACTAGATAGTAGGTTACTTTCTGGGAGTGTGACAGGGCTTTTGAGACTGGTGATTTGCCCCAGAGGATTAGGGCCTCTGGCAAGGGAAAGGATTACATTCCTAACACTGTAAGAGAAAGGGAATCGCTGTTTAACGTGGTGGCTATATTAAAGTTTCATGAAGAAGAAGATTAAAAAGATTTTTTAAAACATCCAAAGACAGAGAAAGGGAACTGCCTGTCTAGCAGGGAGACTGAAATGTTTCAGGCCTGTCTCAAGAATGATGGGCAAACAGAGAAGGGTGTGGTGTTGATATTAGGGAATATCAGATGATGCAGTTGCAAAGGTACCATCAAAGCAAATTCAGAGGGCATATATATTAGATTAAGGCAGGGTTTCTCAACCTTAACACTTTTGACTTGCATCAGACAATTACTCTTGGGGGCAAGTTCTGTGCATGGATGGTTAGCAGCCTCTACCCACCAGAGGTCAGTAGCATCTCTGACCTCAGTTGTAGTAACAAAAATGCCTCTAGACATTGTCAAATGCCACTGCAGGAGGAAGAGGGGAATGAAAATGTTTCTGGTTGAGAACCACTGGACTAAATTGAAGGATTTTGATTTTTTTTTAAAACTATTTTCTGGAAGTTATTCTGGTAACACTGTGCAGAATATTTTGCAAGTAAGAAGATCTAGTTTAGGAGCTAAGTTGCAATAACACAGAGATCCAGAACTAAATGGCAGCATGGGGAGATGAATAAAAACGTTAGTGAGAAGAGGGGAGTTTGGGAAATGAGATTCAGCAGAAAGATGACTGAGCTGGTGGAAGAGAGGACTGTTGTGCTTTAGTGATGGGGGTGACAGTGAATACCATTCTCATTCCCTTCACTCTTGGAGTTAGAGTTTGCTGTGATTTCTTCTCTTCCATCTTTATGCAAGTCACCTGTTCTCCTTGCTTGGCCCTACCATAAACCATAATCTGCTCCAGACTCTGACATTTTGTTTGTTTGGACTCACTGTGTGCCAGGTACATGGAGTTGGGTTCTGCACCACTTTGAGGAATTACCTGTACAGAAGCACTTGATGGAGTGATATGATCTTTATGAAGAGAATATCAAGTGAGAAAATTAAGGAAGAGGACAGAATGTCATAGGTCAAGCTCTGCATGTAGACAGGAGGAAGAAGGCAGGGGGAGAAAACCTCAGGAAGGCAAACAAGGCTTCAAATCAAGGACAAAAGGAAAAAAATCTTTCAAGAAGGGTAAATCAGCTTCAATATTTGCAGACTTCAAAGATCATGAAATCCAACAGGAGACGAAAATATTTTTGTGAATATAAGACACAGGTCCTTTATTGAGTACTAGTGGGGGCGAGAAATAGATGGATATGAGTTATAGTATAATGGTTGGTTATATGGAGGGAAAAGATGGGTACTTTTTCAACATTTTGTTAGAATAAGAAAATAAAGACATGGGGTGCTATTCTGATAGGGAATAGAAGTCTAGTAAACAATTTTTGAAAGTAAGAGAGGTCTATGTATATAGGAGGAGTGACTAAATGACAAGACAAAAAAAAATTGAAAGCTTGAGAGATGAACTCTAAGTATTAGAAATACTGATTAAGTGTGGACATATTCCTTTGTTTGTGTAGGCTTTCATAAAGGAACTATTTTCTGCTTCCATGTCTCAAAGCTGTGTTGCACCTTTTAGCAGAACTAAACGAAGATTGAATCAATTGGGTATTACATCTTTTTATGTCAAAAACAAAGAATGAATTCTATAAAGCATGTCATTTTTTAAAAATTAGAAAAAGTATGCCTACCAAAGGGGAAAGAAGTAAACCATGTTTTCTGAATGTCAAAGTCATGAAGAGAAGCACATCTATAAGAATCAATAGTGCTGGTATATTTAGAGCCAGTTCTGTATGGAGAAACAGGTGGCAGTCTTGTTACTGTTGTTCTTTTAATGAACTTTATACTCTGGCCATTTGTTACTCTTTAAACTTTTGCTATATTTTTGCAAAAGGCCCCCAATTTTCTCAGCAAACATTCTTAACCATAGATGCTAAAACATCAAAGTTGCCTCAGCCACATTTACTCAAGTCGTTGCAGAATTAACTGATTCACTGGTTCTAAAACAGGAAGCTTTAGTCATTTCATCTGAAGTCCTTTACTTTTGTTTTGGTTTAGACACCAAAATAAGGACTGGTATTAACATTCAAAGCTCCAGCCCTGCTGGTCCATAGCTCCTGAATTTCTGTCTGCCTGTCTCAGATTCCTACTGTTGCTTTCAGCTCAGGAAGGTAAAATATTCAAATAGATACTAGGGCTTGCTCTTGAGAGGAGTTAAAATTGTGGACAATGTGCACATTATTCATTTAATGCTGTTTCAAGTCAAGGGTGAGAAACTACTGCAATTACAAGAGGATGTAAAATAATGCAGTGTTGTTTTTGCATGTACAGTTGTCCCTGTAGCCACAGCAAATTGTTTCCAGGAACCTCTGTGGATTCCAAAATCCATGGATGCTCAAGAGTCCGTTACATAAAATGGTTTAGAACTTGCATATAACTTACACAGTCTCCCACACAATTTAAATCATTCCTAGATTACTCATTATACCTTATACAATGTAAATGATATGTAAATAGTTGTAAATAAAATATAAATGCTGTGTAAATATTGGCCAGTCCCTGGTAAACACAGAGTTTTGCTTTTTGGAACTTCATGGAATTTTCTGGGAATATTTTCATCCCTTGATTGGTTGAAACCTGCTAATAACGGAGTCATAGTTCTTTTATTCCTCTTTTTTTAAAGACTTGGTTATTCAATGTATGTTCCTCAACCATAGGCTTAAAGAAATCAGGATGTAAGTCATCAGTGTTTCTTAGGATATCGATGAATCTCTGTTCCCACTTCCTACAAGTTATAAATGCACTCATCTGTCACCTCTAGCAGTTTTCTTGCCCATATGGTTTGCCTATCACTCAATGGAGAAAGATTTGGAAGGCTTGTTTGCTCAGGCCTTCCACTAGAGACTAAGGATTAAAAAAAGAAATGAGAAATACTTCCCACCCTCGTGGCTCAAAACTGGATAGTCACACAGCAGGAATGTGGAGAAGAATCAGGCAATCCTTCCACAGAAGAAAAGACCCCAGGAGTGGCACATGGAAATATTCCAGTTCAACAGGTGGACAAGAGGACAGGGTGTCCAAGAAATTAAAACAGCAAGCACAGAAAGTACAGACTCTGACAGGCCTTGATAGGTTTGGGAAATGGCAAGCATTTTCAAGAATATGGTTCAAGGATTAAAACAAGAAAAGGATGAGGAGTTCCCATAGGAGGAAGATGAAATTCAAGGGATGTTCTAGAAACTGCATTTCCCTAATAGAGACACTATTAATAGCCATTGAGAGTGGCCTCTGTGCTGATGAAGAAAGTGAGGAAGAGAAAGAACATGCAGGCTGTCCTCCCAAACCAGTGCTGGGAGCCACCCAAGGGTGGATTTTTTTATAAGAAATAAGGCAAGAAATTCGGTGGCTACATACAAAAGATCTTCTCACCCTCTGCTTTCCGGAGATGAATGGGTCATGAAAACTTCTCTGTCCAAATGAGATAGTTTCGTGAATCAAGGGGACTTCTTGGGAGTTCAGCCATATCTGGATGGGTGGGCCAGCGCTGGGATCCTTGGTGGGAATCAGTGACCACAACCATGTGATGTAGACGAGGCCATGACACAGGCTGGGTGCTAGGCCAGCACTGCATGTCTTCAGCTGCTGGTGCTGCAGTTACCTCTGCTATCAGGTGGTGCCGTGTGCAGGTATTAGTCAGCTTCCAATGAGACAGAGCTCCACCACTGGCCTTGGGACTTAGGCTGATCCTCAACCCCCTCTCTCCTTTCCTTTCACATTGAAAATTCTATGCTTTTGCTGTCCATTTATGTTTGTAAAGTATGCATGTACATACAATAAAGATCAATTTTTTGAAATTTGCTTTAAAAACCAGCAGACCCCCGCTTTCATCATTCCTATCCCCATTCTTCGAGCAAGATATTATGTATAAATATATTACATATTTATATATAAATCTTATATATTTATATATGTGTATTTATTGGTATTTATTTTGGCATTTATTTCTAAATACCTTGCTGAAATTTAGTATTCCCAATTTGTATTAGAAAACTATGGTGGCATTCCTACATGAAACGTGAGGTTTTAGGTCGCTGTCACCTGGGGACTCTGCCTCCATTCCATACATGGTCTCTGGACCGAACTCCTTCCTCTCCCCTAGTCTCCCAAGAGATAATTCATAGTTCAATCAAAACTGCTTCTTTACATTTGTATGTCATGCAGCAGCTACTCTTCACAGTTAAAGCACATATTATACCCCTTTTCCTTTTCCCTTCCTGTACAATGTTTTTGTTGGGCTGCCATTGAGATTTGTTGTTGTTTCTATTTTTCATTTGCCTAGTTTTTATAAACTTAAGTCATTACTTCAAGCCTAAACCATCTCTCCCTCTTATAATTTTTCTGCCAGTTTGTTCAGTGTCATTTAGTGGTGCATTGCTCTTATCTTTCTGAATGAATGACTCCTGGGGCCGCTAATCTACTCCAGTGTTCATGTTTCTACTACTGGATGCCCTCTGGTCAAGGCATAGGTGTCACCTTAGACAGCACCCTCCACCAGAAATGGAATGGGAGCCATATATGGAAGTTTAAAGTTCTAATGAAGGAGTTCCTTTGTGGCTCAGCTGGTAAAGCACCCACTATAGTGTCCATGAGGATGCAGGTTCAATCCCTCGGCTCCCTCAGTGGCTTAAAGATTCAGTGTTGCCATTAGCTATGACAAAGATCATAGATGCAGCTCAGACCGGCTGTGGCTGTGGTGTGAGCCGGCGTCTGCAGCTCCAATCTGACCCTAGCCTTGTAACCTCCATATGCCACAGATGCAGTCCTAAAAGGAAAAAAATTAAAAAATAAAAATAATAAAGTTGTAGTAAAGGAAACATGAGATAGGCAAGTTTCATTTTAGTATGTACCCCAATAAGTTCAAAAAAGTATTTCTGGTGTACAATCACTATGTAAGTTGGATACTTGCTCTTGTTTATGCTAAATTTTGAAACCCACAGTGCATTTCACACTAATAGAAGGGGTCAGCAAACCTCTTGGCCAAATTCTGCTTCCTATTCGAGTTTGTAAATAAAGTTTTATTGGATCAAACCCTTCACCATTTGTTCCTTATTGTCAATGGCTGCTTCATGCTATTACATCAGAGCTCTCCAGTCTACAAAGCCTAAAATATTTAATGTCTGGTTCTTCATGGAAGACATTTGCAGTTCCTGACTTAAATAAAGTATATCCTCATTTGGACTAACCACATTTCAAATTCTCAGTAGTCTGACGTGGCCAGTGGCTGGCATGCTGACCATCTCTTCAACATGAACTTGGAGTTTTGGCTTTCTTCTCTCTTGGCCCACAGAGCTCTGATAATTTTTCTCTTCTCCTCTCCTCTCTTCTCTTCTCTCTCTTTTTTTCTTTTTTTTTTTTTTGGTCTTTTTGGGGCTGTACCCGTGGCATATGGAGGTTCCCAGGCTAGGGGTCCAATTGGAACTGTAGCCATCGGCCTACACCAGAGGCACAGCAACGCCAGATCCAAGCTGCATCTGCAACCTACACCACAGCTCACGGAAACGCCAGATCCTTAACCCACTGAGCAAGGCCAGGGATTGAACCTGCAACCTCATGGTACCTAATCAGATTCATTTCCTGTGCACCAACGCCGGAATGTGTGTGGTTCTCTTCTATTCTTTTTTCTCCTTTCATTTTTCTTCCATGCTTTGGTAAGTAGGGAAATTTTCTAGTATCTTTTTGAGAAGAAGTGCAAGGAAAGTAATTTTTTATTAGTGTATAGTTGATTTACAGAGTTGTGTCAATTTCTGCTGTAGGAAAGTAAAATTTTATAAACCTTTGCTTGTATATTGTATGACCGATAAATCCATAAACTGGCTAGGTGAGAATATCCAGATTGGGAGGCATTCGTTCTAAATTTAAAAGTTAACTTTTTTCCTTCTTACATTCCATTTTGCTGTTGAACACCTGATGTCCTTTTCCATCTCCTGAGGTTTCATATGAGACTGTGGGGAGGGGGGGTTGTGGGGGCAGGGAGAGGTTCTCTCAGGAAGCTTGTAGCATCTTTTCTTTGTCCAGAGTATTCAGAGTTCTTACAATGTTTAACTTGATTTTCTATTTTTAAGTCTTTGTTTAAACATCTTATTTAGTGCTGGCAAAGCCAGAAACACTCTATTTTGTCCCCTATAGAGAAGGAGTCTTTCCTTTTTCTTATGAAGCAGTTGTCCAGCTGGGTAGAGTGGGAGAGAGCATAAATGTCTTCCATTATAAGAAATTATAATTTTTTAACCCTGCCTCTGCAAGGACCTGATAACACTAGGTTACAGACATGTGGGCTTCTTTCCTTTCTTCCTTCCTCCCCATCCTTCCTCCTCCTTCTTCCCTCCCTCCCTTCCTTTCTTTTCCTTTCTTCCTTCCTTTTTTTTTTTTTTTTGGTAGATATGGAGTTGTTTTTGTTTTTGTTTTTTTCCCACTGCTAGCTAAGGGAATATCACTTGCTGATCTGTTAGGTCACTTCCCATGCATATATCTGCTTTGCAGCTTCCAGAAACATAATAGTCATTGACTTTATCTTCTATTTCATTGTGTATTTATGCTTGTAAACAAAATTTTAATGTAATTCTCATGGGATATTTGAATAGAACATGCATGTTTAATATACCAACTTAAATAAGAAATCCTCCAATTAGTTTCCAAACCCTTATTTTATCATCTTTAACATGGGGAGGATAATGTTTACCTTACACAGGTGTTTGAAGATTAGAGGCAATATTTGCCTGAACAATATCTTTCACCCAGAATCTCCATAAACATAAATTAAGTGACTATGTTAAACTTCTTCAGGGTAAAACACAGTGAGAAGAGAATCCGATAATGATAAAATAGAAAAATGGCGTCACTCAACTTGTCCTTTACAATTGAAATAACACATGTAATTGTACTTTTTTGTACTTTCTAATCTCATTACTTCATTTATCCTATGCTACTAATAGTTTGTGCTATGACTTAAAGATGGATAGAACTCAAGCCAATTATGAAAAATTGTGAAAGGTTTGGTAAGACTAGAAATGTTTAAAACATGGATTCTTTAAATGAATCTATAATTCTCTGTTTGCATACCATTTTAATATTCATTTCTTCTCAGTGTGTTTAATTCCAACTACATCAAATGCAAGCACCCCTTCCCCATTCCCTATTTTAGGTACAAGATCTGGGAGACAGATAGAGCAGAGTGCAAGGGGCGGTGCTGGAGCAAGCGCCCTGCTGTGGCAGTTCTCCAGGAAACAGTTTGAAACCATATAGATCCAGAATCCAGGTCATGGGGTGTGCTTGAAAAGTAGACTAAAAAGATGAAGAAACTGTTGACCCCTGGGAAGGACCAACAGGAAGTGCTGAGCAGACAGAAGACAAAGAGGAAACGGAGGTTGAAACAAAGATAACAGAAAGAGAACTGATAACTTACATCTGTAGTCAAACAAATCCCACACATTCTCAGAGCCTGTGTTTCTGACATAGGACAGAACCAGAACACTTCATCCTTACCTTTCCCCTTTTCTATGAGTGAAATCTAAAAGATAACACATTCATTCTTCTCTTCAAAATCATGTCAAAAACCCTTCTTTACATGTTATTACCAGTGCTGCTTCTTTAAATCAATCGCTTCTGAGTCCTCCCTGGCTGGTCTCTCTTCACTACAAAGTGTTGGGTTAATTGTCTAAACATTTGACTGCATTATATAGTAAATAAACTCCCAGTGACGGGTCATTGACTATCAGAAGTTTAAACTCAGTCTCAGTTTCTCTGTATTTTCATGTAATGAAGACCCTGCTTCAATATTTTAAATAAACAAAAAACAAATAAAACTTGACAGATCTCAGATATAAAGGGATGGCTTTCAGAATATGCTGGAAGTCATTTTAATGTAATAGGTAAGAGTGAGGTTTTGGAAATTGATAACTTGTGTTCAAAACTCACATCACCATTTTCTAGTCATATGTCCTTTGTCAAGCTACTTAACTTTCCTTTATTTATTTTTTTTTCTTTTCTCTCTCTCTCTCTCTTTTTTAGGGCCGCACCTGTGGCAAATGGAAGTTCCCAGGCTGGGATTCAAAAGAGAGCTACAGCTGCTGGCCTATGCCACAGCCACAGCAACATCAGATCCAAGCCGCATCTAAGAACTACACCCCAGCTTATGGCAATGCTAGATCCTTAACCCACTGAGGAAATCCAGGGATCAAACCCACATCCTCATAGAAACTATGTCAGGTTCTTAACCCACTGAACCAGATTGGGAACTCCTACTTAACTTTCTTACACCTTGAACTCTCTTAATCTCAAAAGCAGGGTAATTGCAATAGAACCAACTTCATAGGGTTGTTTTAAGAATTTAAATGGAACAAAAATACACATATAAATGTTGCTCATTTTTTTATTTTTAAATTTTTTACTTCTTTGTCTTTTTAGGGCTGCACCCACTGCATATGCAAGTTCCCAGGCTAGGGGTTGAATTGGAGTTCTACTGCCAGCCTACACCACAGCGACAGCTACGCCAGATCTAAGGCGCTTCTGAAACCTACACCGCAGCTCAAGGCAATGCCAGAAGATTTAACCCACTGAGTGAGGCCAGGGATTGAAGCTGCATCCTCATGGATACTAATCGGATTCATTACTGCTGAGCCACAATAAGAACTCCAAAAGTTGCTCATTTTAAATGCTTGATAAATGTTCACTATTATTATTGATTGAGAAAATATTCATTGACAAAAAGGTAGTATAAATTTGTGTTTTATTCACCTAGGATGCATCTGCATAAATTTAGAACAAGAAATAATAGTTAGGAGTTTCCGTTTTGGCGCAGTGGTTAACGAATCCAACTAGGAACCATGAGGTTGCGGGTTCGATCCCTGGCCTTGTTCAGTGGGTTAAGCCGTGAGCTGTGGTGTAGGTTGCAGATGCTGCTCGGATCCTGCGTTGCTGTGGCTCTGGTGTAGGCAGGTGGCTACAGCTCTGATTAGACCCCTAGCCTGGGAATCTTTTTGCCTTTTCTAGGAGCGGCCCTAGAAAAGGCAAAAAGACAAAAAAAAAAGTGTTAGTTAATAGGTATATGATATATTTATACAGTGTACAGAGGATCTACATCTAGAATTGCAGATTGATTTCAACATTTTTCTGGTCCTTTGGGTTTTAGAATCAGTGGGTCTAGAATAATTACATTCAAGACCTTTTAATTTGCCTATTTATTACATTACTTTTGAAATCAGTATTTTAAAATCATTTTGAAACTCTACATCATTTTGAAAGTCTGCTAAAAGCCTTTGAGGTTCTCCTCACCATGAAGATGAATAAACATGAATATATATATATAATTAAATATTCTCGGTTTTTCACAGAATGAGTTAATAGAGACATAGCTCTTGAAATGTCTGAAACATAGTAAGTACATTAAATAATATGCATTAATTATAATATTATGTTTAAGAGTCTGTGTAAAATCATTTCCAACACATTCCTTCCATGAAAGAAAAAAGAAGAAAAGAAAATTATCTCTGAAACAATTAGAAGAATAAAACCAACTCAAGCTGAAATTTCAATGAAACTAGGGATTACACATAACGTGCTAATAATGTTCAAGGAGGAGCTCCCAAAATTATGGAAAACTATGTGAAAGAGTGAAGAGACATGCGGTATGACATCTACAGGCCTCACCCAAATGTGGAAACTGAGCAGAATTTCCTAGGGTAGATAGTTTGCCTTGATGGGTCTGGTTAATATTATTTTTAGAGCAATAGCAATGGGCTGTTTCCTCCAATAATAAAAATTTTCTTTAACTCCAGTCCATACGATGAAGAAGTAGAGGATTCAAAACTGAGTGAGGAAATAAACAGAGAAGTCATTTTAGTAGGAGGCCCCCTCTCTGTGAAACATGTCATAAAAAAGAGATTGTTCTCCGTTTTGAGTAACCACATAGCTGCTGATCTCTATTGACTGGGAAGAAGCTAAAGCCAAATCAATGAGGTCAAGACAACTATATGTTTGATGGAGTTTCGCTGCGATCTAGAGAGAATTTATTCCGGCTTAGAGTACTTCTTTTGTTCATTCCTACAAATTTGCTGCAAAGAGTTCATACAAAATATAAATGTAATTCAAAGGTGGGAAATAGTAAAATAGGCAATATTACAATATATAGACAAATTGCTTGTAACATGAAAAGGGAATAAGATATTAGAGACATAATGAAAAGCAGAGAAGAACCCTCAACACAATAAAAAAAAAAAAAACACATTACCAAGCAGATGAGAGGGGTGACCACACATAAACTCAAAAAAATTGAGAGGTGCAAGATAAGGGTAGAGATTAAAATGTAGAAATTACAATTTACAAAGTAAATTAAGGTACAAGGATATATAGTACAGCATATAGCACAAGGAATATAGCCAATATTTTATAATAAATTTAAATGGAGTATAATCTATAAAAATACTAAATTACTATGTTGTACACATGAAACTAATACAATATGGTAAATCAACTATTTGTCAATAAAAATAAGTAGATAAAATAAAATGATGTAATTTTTTAAATGATAAGACATTGAGTTAAACTCAGGGTTATTCAAAATTTGGGGTGATAGTGCAAAATAACAGAAAGACACTATTCAGGATCTGACACTACAGTTAAAATAATTAAAAGTAAAAACAATGAAAAAAGATAAAAATTAAATCATACCAGAAACAAATTCTATGTACGAAGTAACATAAAGGAGAGTACCCATTGTGGCTAAGCAGTTAATGGATCTGACTAGCATCCATGAGGACACAGTTGGATCCCTGGCCTTGCTCAGTAGGTTAAGATCCAGCATTGCTGTGAGCTGTGATGTAGGCCAGCAGCTGTAGCTCTGATTTGACCCCTAGCCTAGGAACCGCTATATGCTGTAGGTGCAGCCCTAAAAAAAAGAAAAAAAAAAGTAACATAAAGAAAAAGTAGACACTTTTGAGAACAATTAGGTATATACAAAACAGAATGTAGAAAAAAAATTAAGGGAAAACAAAGAATTACAAGAAAATAGGAATATTTATTAGGAAAGACAAAAGAGGTGCCATGTTTACATAATTACTGTCCTTTTGAAAGAAACGAATTGATCTTAAAAATGCTAAAATATAATCCAAGAAAATTTTCAAAAATTAAAAGAATACCTAAAACTAGGCATTAGAAGAAATATTTTTGTACTTTCACATGTCACAGGGAGGCCTTAAAAAGAAAAAAAAAATCATTAATATATCTTTGAAAAAATCAATGGCTGTTTTAAGATACTGACTTTTGCAGGATGTTGAAGCTATAATCCACAGTAACTCAGAATGTGACTGCATTTGGAGCTAGGACTTTAAAAGAATGCACACTAATAAGGGGATAACTATGTGAAAAGGCAGTAGAGAATTGCCAGCTGGAGTTCCCTTTGTGGCAGAGCAGAAAGGAAAACAACTAGTATCCGTGAGGAGGTGGGTTCAATTCCTGGCCTTGTTCAGTTGGTTCGGGACCCGATGTTACCATGAGCTGTGGTGTAGGTGCAGATGTGGCTTGGATCCTATGCTGCTGTGGCTGGGTGTAGGCAAGCAGCTGCAGCTCTGATTTGACTCCTAGCCTGGGAACCTCCATATGCCACCAGAGTGGACCTAAAAGAAAAAGAAAAAAGAAAAGAGAGAGTGAGAGAGAGAATTGCCAACTACAAGCCAAGGAGAGAGGCTTCAGAAGACATAAACACTGGTGACATCTTAACTTTAAAATTCCAGTGTTAACAACAATGGGAAAAAACATACCTATTGGTTAGGCCCACTCAGTTTGGTATTTTTTTGTAGCATTCTTGCAAGCTAATACTATAATATTTAACATCAATTATCAGGCTGTATGGAAAGTTAAAAATAACCTAAGGTAGGTCTTAGACTTCACAGTGACCTTAAAATTTAGGGGACATTTGTAAAATACCTCCAAAGTTCTAGGGGATGGAGTGGCTTAAAAATTTTAAAGCCCGCAGTTCCCTTGTGGCACAGTAGAAAGGAACCCGACTAGTATTCATTGCCCCAAGCTGCCACATAAATCACAGATTCAGTTTGCATCTGACATTGCTGTTGCTATGACATAGGCCTGCAACTGCAGCTCTGATTTGACCCCTAGCTTGGGAACTTTCACATGCTATAGGTGCAGCTATAAAAAGAAAAAAAAAAAAACTGCTATAGAATATAAGTTAATTAACAGAAACATTGGATGCTTAATTAACAACAACAACAAAAACTCTCAGAGAGCAATACATTGACTAAAATTTATAATTAAGTGGAGAAATATTGTGGGATTTATAGCTACAGAACAAAATGCATACATTAGAAACTGTGAATATAGAAATAACAAATAATAAGTAGGAAAAGAAGGAAGAAAAATACTGGGAGAATTATAAACGACAAGGGCTTTTTCAAATTTAATATTGGGGTCAAAATACAATTAAAAGTACATAAACCAAATATTAAATATACTAATATAAAAAATGAAGAACTAAAAAAAAATAAAATAATGAACTAAAATTTATGGTGGAACTGAGAGAAGGTATATGGGGAGATGTACAAACCTGTAAGGAAACTGACATAAATACTACTCAGGTAGGAAAGTCAAGGGTTACTGCCAAAGGTAAAAATGATCAGATAGATTGCAGAAAGCTGCAGTTAAAGTAATGACTAAAAAAGTTTTAAAAAATGAGTTTAAATCATGAGGAAAAACAAAAACCTGTGTGTGGAAAATAAATAGCAAAGCAGGACATGTAAATACCAATCATATCAATAATATTAAATGCAAATAGACCATAGATTAATTAAAAGTTAGATAGTATTTGACCAAGAAAAACAAAGCTCCAAATATATGTTGTCTTCAACAGACAAATATAAGACTAAAAAAGAAAAGTACGTTTTATTTTAGAAGAATAGAATAGTAGAAGTACCTGTCGTGGCACAGTGGAAACAAATCTGACTAGGAACCATGAGGATGCAGATTCAATCCCTTGCCTTGCTCAGTGGGTTAAGGATCCAGCATTGCTGTGAACTGTGGCATAGTTCACAGATGCGGCACAGATCTGGCGTTGCTGTGGCTGTGGCGTAGGCCAGCAGCTGTAGCTCCGATTAGACCCCTAGTCTGGGACTTCCACATGCCATGCGTGTGGTCCTAAAAAGCAAAAAAAAAAAAGGTAATTTTAAAAAAGCATAGAATAGTGTATATCATAGAACAGAAATCATATGACAAATAAAATGGATGTATTAGCATGAAACAAAATAGACTTTTAAAAAAAGAAGAGGAAGTATCACCAGTGACAAAGATGAACTTTCCTAAAAGAGTCAATATATTCAAAAGACACAATAAGTATAAATGTACAAAGGCCTAATAATAGAATGCACATGAAACAAAAATGAGGATAACTGAAAAAAAGAGACAAAACAAAAATTGATGTTTGGAGATTTAAATACATGACAATCAATTGATATGAAAAATAGACAGAAAATAATCAAGGACACAGTAGAGTTTAGCAACACTATTACCAGCCTGACCTAACTCATATAAAATGTTGAATCCAACTATTGCAGAATATGCACTATCTTTAATCATACATGGAACATTTTCCAGGTTAGACCACAGGCTAGACCATAGACAAATCAATTTAAAAGTAATGACATCGTACAAATTATGCTTTCTGACTACAGCAGACTTAAATTAGATATCAATACTGAAAAGAAATATGGAAGATTCCCAAATATTTGGATATTAAATTATCCTCTTCTAAATAATCAAAAGATCAAGAAAAACTATAGTAGTTAGAAGATATTTTGAACTTAATGGAAGCAAAAATAGAACATATCAGCTTGTGTGGACAACAGGCCAATTAGTACTTAGAGGAAATTTTATACTGTAAATGCCTAGATAGAAAGAATGAAAAGGATTTAATCAGTTACCTAACCTACCATCAGGAGGAACTAGAAAAATAGGAGACTACTAAATTAAAGCAAGCCATAATTAAAATAAAATAAAATAAAATAAAATAAAATAAAATAATAAAATAAAATAATAAAATAAAATAAAATAATAAAATAAAATAGTAGAAGTCAAGTTAAAAAAAACACAGTGGAGTAAGTCAAGGGAATTTTTTTAAAATTGTTCTTTCAAAAGATCAATAAAATGTATAAGCCTTTAAGATATATCAGGGGTCAGCCAACTAAGTCCAATATGGCTTGGGGACTGTTTTCAACAAAAAAAGGTTTTACTGGAGCAGAGCAATGCCCTCTCATTTATATATTGTCTATGGCTGCTTTCACACTACAGTAATGGGGTTAATGATTTGCAAGTAACACCATTTATTATGCCAACAAATTTGACAATCTGGAAGAAAAAGTTATTTGCAGGAAAAGTGTACCAAAATTCCGATTCAGATTGACCAAGACAAAAGAAAAAAAAAGACAAAAATTATCATTACTAGGATAAAAAAAATGTAACAATTACCAACTCTTTGGAATATAGAATACATGAAAAAATAGATCAAGAAATTAGACAATTTAGATGAAATTAATACTAAAACAAAAGCTACCAAAACTGACTCAAGACTAATGATTAGAAACACTCCCCCAAAGAGAAATTTAGACACAGGTTACTTCAGTGGTATAGTCTGCCAATTATTTAAAGAAGAAATACCAATTATTCCCAAACACAGATAATAAGAGAACATTTTCCAGCTTATTCTGTGAGGTCAAAATTACCCTGATACCAACGCCAGACGAAGACAGCACAGCAAAAGGAGACTCTACAGGCTTACAACTCTTGGGGATATAGACCTAAAAATCTTTATTTAGCAAAGCAGTAACAAAATGAATGTAGCAACATATAAGAAGAATTTTACACCATGATCAAGTAGATTTTTTTTTTTATCTTAGGAATGTAAAATTGGTTTAATAACTGAAAATCAACTAATACAATAAATAAAATTAATACAATTAAGTGCAGGAAAACAGCACATGAATAACGCAAATGATGCAGAAAAACTGACAAAGCTTTATACAAATTTATAATAAAACTCTTAACGAACTAGGAATGTAAGGGAACTTGTTTAACTTTTTAAAGACTATGGGATTTCCTGTTTTGGAGCAGCAGAAATGAACCTGACTAGTACCCATGAGAATGTATGTTGGACCCCTGGCCTCAGTCAGTGGGTTAAGGATCCAGCATTGCCATGAGCTGCAGTGTAGGTCACATATGCATCTCTCAGATCCTGTGTTGCTGTGACTGTGGCAGAGGCCCGCAGCTGTAGCTCGAATTCAACCCCTGGCCTGGGAACTTCCATATGCCGTGGGGGTGTCCTAAAAATCAAAACAATAAAAGTAAAAAATAAATAAAGACTGTCTATGAATTTTACTAGCTAAAAATCTTAATGGTGAAAGTCTGAATGTTTGCCCCCTAATATTAGCAAGAAGCCAGAGATGTTTGTTCTTGCTACTTTTAGCAACATTGTGTTGTCATTCTAGGCAGCGAAATAATGTTTTAAGAAGAAAGGCTGTAAGACTGTAGAAAGTTGTCCATTTCTTCCAGATTGTCAAATTTGTTGGCATATAATTTTCATAGTATTCGTGCATGGTTTTTTGTATTTCTGCAGTATCCATTGCGATTTCTTCTTTCATTTCTTATTTTATTTGGGTTCTTTTTTCTTCTTGGTGAGTCTAGCCAGAGGTTTGTCAGTTTTATTTACCTTTTCAAAGAACCAGCTCTTGGTTTTATTGCTTTTTTCTATTGTTTTTTGAATCTCTATTTTATTGATTTCCTCTTTGATCTTTATGATTTCCTTCATTCTGCTGACATTAGGTTTTGTTCGTTCTTCTTTTTCTAATTCATTTAGGTGGTGGCTTAAGTTGTCAATTTGAGATCTTTCTTCTTTTTTGAGGAAAGTCTCTATTGCTATCAACTTCCCTCTGAGCACTGCTTTTGTGGCATCACATAGATTTTTGAGAGGTAGTGTCTTCATTATCATTTGTCTCGAGGTATTTTTTTCATTTCTTTTTTGATTTCCTCATTGACCCATTGGTTTTTTAGTAGCATGTTGTTTAGTCTCAATGTAGTTAGTTTTTTCTCATTTCTTTTCCTGTGGTTGATTTCTAGTTTCATGGCATTGTGGACAACTTTCTAGAGCCTTACAGCCTGCCAAAACTGAATCAAGAAGGAATAGACCAACTGAACAGACTGAGCACTAGAAATGAAATAGAATATATCATAAAAACACTCCCTACAAATAAAAGTCCAGGACCAGATGGCTTCATAGGCGAATTCTACCAATCATAAGAAGAGGAACCAGTGCCAATCCTCCTTAAACTTTTCCAAAAGTTTGAAGAATAAGGAATACTCCCAAAGACATTCTCTGATAATACCATCACCCTCATTCCAAAACCAGACAAAGATACCACCAAAAAAGAAAATTATAGGCCAATATCTTTGATGAATATAGACATAAAAATTCTCAACAAAATTTTAGCCAACCAAATCCAACAACATATCAAAAAGATCATACACCATGACCAGGTGGGATTCATCCCAGGTTTCACAAGGATGGTTCAACATACTCAAATCAATCAACATCATACACCACATTAACAAAAGAGAAGTCAAAAACCACATGATCATCTCAATAGATGCAGAAAAAGCATTTGACAAAGTCCTACATCTCTTCATGATAAAAACTCTCACCAAAGTGGGTATAGAGGGAACATTCCTTAACATAATCAAAACCATTTATGACAATCCCACAGCAAATATATTACTCAATGGAGAAAAATTGAACGTCTTCCCACTAAAATCTGGAACAAGACAAGGATGTCCACTCTTACTATGGCTATTCAACATAGTATTGGAAGTCCTAGCCACAGCAATCAGACAAACAAGAGAAATAAAAGGCATTCAAATAGGAAGAAAGAGATCAAACTGTCACTGTATGCAGATGACATGATACTATATATAGAAAACCCTAAGGACTCAACCCAAAAACTACTTGGACTGATCAACAAATTCAGCAAAGTAGCAGGATATAAGATTAACATTTGGAAATCAGTAGCATTTCTGTACAGTAACAATGAAATATTAGGAAAGGGATACAAAAATACAATACCTTTTAAAATTGTACCCCAAAAAATCAAATACCTGGGAATACACCTGACCAATGAGATGAAAGACATATGCTGAGAACTATAAAACTTTAATCAAGGAAATTAAAGAAGATGTAAAGAAATGGAAAGATATTCCATGCTCTTGGCTGGAAAAATCAATAATGTAAAAATGGCCCATACTACCCAAAGCAATCTCCAGATTCAATGCAATCCCTATCAAATTACTCACGACATATTTCACAGAACTAGAACAAACAATCCAAACATTTATATGGAACTGCAAAAAAACCAGAATTGCCAAAGCAATCCTAAGAAACAAAAACCAAGCAGAAGGCATAACTCTCCCAGACCTCAAGCAAAATTACAAAGCCACAGTCATCAAGACAGTGTGGTACTGGTACCAAAACAGACATACAGACCAATGGAACAGAATAGAGAAAGAAGAAATAAACCCAGACACCTATGGTCAATTAATCTTTGACAAAGGAGGCAAGAACATAAAATGGGATAAAGACAGTCTATTCGGTAAGTATTACTGGGAAACCTGGACAGCTGCATGCAAATCAATGAAACTAGAACACACCCTCACACCATGTACCAAAATAAACTCAAAATGGCTTAAAGACTTAAATATAAGACAAGACAACATCAAACTCCTGGAAGAAAGCACAGGCAAAACATTCTCTGACATCAACCTTACAAATGTTTTCTCAGGTCAGTCTCCCAAAGCAACAGAAATAAAAGCAGAAATAAACCAGTGGCACCTAATCAAACTGACAAGCTTTTGCACAGCATAGGAAACCAAAAAGAAAACAAAAAGACAGCTTACAGAATGGGAGAATATAGTTTCAAATGCTGCAACTGACAAGGGCTTAATCTTTAGATTATACGAGCAATTTATACAACTCTGCAGCAAAAAAGCCAACAACCCATAGGAAAAACGTGCAAAAGACCTGAATGGACATTTTTCCAAGGAAGATATACAGATAGATAACAAGCACATGAAAAAAGGTTCAACATCACTGATTATTACAGAAATGCAAATCAAAATTTTCATGAGATACCACCTCACACCAGTCAGAATGGCCATCATTAATAAGTCCACAAATAACAAATGCTGGAGGGTTGTGGAGAAAAGGGAACCCTCCCACACTGTTGGTGGGAATGGAAGCTGGTACAGCCACTATGGAGGACAGATTGGAGGTACCTTAGAAATCTATACATAGAACTAACATATGACCCAGCAACCCCACTCTTGGGCATATATCCAGACAAAAATTTCCTTAAAAAAGATACATGCACCCTCTTGTTCATTGTAGGTCTATTCACAATAGCCAATACATGGAAACAACACAAATGTCCATTAACAAATGATTGGACTAGGAAGAAGTGGTATATATACACAATGGAATACTACTCAGCCATAAAAAGAACAAAATAATGCCATTTGCAACAACATGGATAAAACTAGAGACTCTCATACTGAGTGGAGTAAGTCAGAAAGAGAAAGACAAACACCATGTATCACCTATCTGGGAGCTAATATACAACACAAAGGAAACTTTCCACAGAAAAGAAAATCATGGACTTGGAGAATAGACTTGTGGTTGCCAAGGGGGAGGAGGAGGGAGCAGGAGGGACTGGGAGTTTAGGGTTAACATATGCAAACTACTGCTTTTGGAATGGATTAACAATGATATCCTGCTGTGTAGCACTGAGAACTATGTCTAGATACTTATAATGCCCATGACAATGGGAGAAAAAATTATGTATACATTTATGTGTAACTGGGTCCCCACGCTGTACAGTGGGAAAAAAAAGTGTGTTGGGGCAAATAACAATAAAAAATAAATTTAAAAATAAAATAAGAAAGGAAGTAAAAAACAGAGGGAAGGAGGGAGAGGGGAGAATGTCATCAGTATAGGAAAGGAAAAAAAAAACTATCTTTATGAATAGACAACATAATTCTATGTGTTGAAAATGCTATGAAGTATACCAAGAAGGAAAAAAATACTAAAGGGAACAAGTTTATAA
This sequence comes from Phacochoerus africanus, assembly GCF_016906955.1. Lineage (NCBI taxonomy): Eukaryota > Metazoa > Chordata > Mammalia > Artiodactyla > Suidae > Phacochoerus > Phacochoerus africanus. The sequence goes on from NC_062546.1 coordinate 91,193,866, forward strand.
TAATGCCAGAATATAGGAATAATATATGAAAAATGATATTAATTTTATTTCTAAATACTATCAGTGAACAATTTAAAAATAAAATTAAGGAAATAATTTCATTCACAATAGCCTCTAGGAAGAAAAAAATACTTAAAAAATTAAGATATAAATGAAAAACTACAAAACACTGATTAAAGAAATTTAAAATAAAAGTACACGAAAATTATCTTATGTTCATGAACTGGAAGACTAAAAATATCAAAATCAACAAGTCTCTGCAAAACAATCTACAAATTTAATGCACTTTATATCAAAATTATAAGAAGCTTTTGCAAAAGTTGATAAATTGATTATAAAATATGTGAGGCAATGTGAGTCACCTAAAAAGCCAAACACTTTGAAAAAGTAAAGCAAATTTGGTAGAATGACACTAAGCAGTTTTTAGACATTAAGTAATTATTGTATTCAAGACAATATGACTTTGGTATAAAGTTAGGCAGATAGATCAATGGGAAAGAATTAAGAATTAAACTCTTATAATTGATTGTTCACACAAGTTCCAAGACAATGCAATAGGGAAATGATATTATTTGAGCAAATAGTATTGGAACTATTATATGCATATGCAAAATCATCCACTTAGATCTCTATGTCACCAAATTAATTCAACATCATAAACAGCAAAAATACAAAATATCCAACAACAAAAAAATATGAGATAATGTTCTGACCTCGGATTAGACAGTGTTCTTACTTACAACATGAAGAGCATATTCATAAAAGAAAAATTCCATCAATTAGACTACATCACAATGAAAAAAATAAATGTTTTATAAGACACCCTTAATAAAATGAAAAGGCAAACCACCATCTCTTAAGACTGGGAGAAAAATATTTTCAAATCACACATCTCACTTGTGTTGAAAGTATAAAAAAACTTACAATTCAAAATAACAAGAAAACAACCCAATTAAACAGTGAACTAAAGATCTGAATAGCTATTTCACCAATGCAGATATGCAGATGGATAATTAGCACATGAAATGATGACCCAAATCAATATTCATTACAAAGATGTTAATTAAAACTGCAAGGAGTTACTGCTGTATATCAACTATAATGGCTTTAATCAAAAAGACAGAAAATGCAAAGTATTATTAGGGGTGTAGAAAAAAAAATGGAACCCTCATGCTTATCTGGTAAGATTGCAAAATAGCACAACTACACTGGAAAATATTTGATAATTTTTCAAAAGTCTAAATAAAAATTTCCATATGACCCATCCATTTTACTTAAGAATACACGTGGCAAGGAGGGTATATCCACAAAAAGGCATGTACACAGATTTCATAGCAGCATTATTCGTCATAGTCAACAATTAGGAAGTATTACAACAGCTGTCATCTCATAGATGGATGAACAACATGTAGTATATTCATACAATAAAAATGAACCAACTACTGATACACTGTAATATAGATTCATTTCAAAAATATTATAAATGAAAAAATCTAGACAAGAAAGTGTTGTCCTGACGCTTCAAACTGTATCGACATGAAATCGTTTCTTCAGCTGAGTGATGTGGGTACATGAGTGTTCAATGTAGTTTTCAAACATCGTTTTGTCTTAATATTTCATGATGTTTTAGAATAATATGAGTTTAAAATAGGAATAAACTTAATGAGAAAAATACTAGAGCTATATAAATATAACCCGAAAAAAATGAGGAAAAAAAATGTGTGTGTGTGTGTATTACATATATGTATAAAATCACTGGGTCTCTTTCCTGTAGAGCAGAAATTGGCACAACATTATAAATCAACTATACCCTAATATAAATAAATAAATAAGAAAAAATCTTATCTGAAGAACAAAAAAGGAAAAAACAAACAATAAGGCATCCTCTCTCCTTATATAAGAAAGTAATATCATAGGAGTTCTCCCCATGGCTCAGACGTTAACAAACCCGACTGGTATCCATGAAGACACAGGTTCAATCTATGGCCTTGTTCAGTGTGTTAAGGATCCAGTGATGCTCTGAGCTGTGGTATAGGTAGCAGACGTGGCTTGGATGCAGTGTTGCTGTGATTGTATTGGCCGGTGGCTACAGCTCCAATTGGACCCCTAGCCTGGGAACTCCATATGCCATGGATGCAGTCCAAAAAAGACAAAAAAAGAGAAAATAATATCATAAAGCCTTCAAAATTTTCTAAATCAACCATAAATGTAATGAATTCCTAATTAAATTGACAACAAGATATTTAAAGGAATAATTATTCTTAATTAATATAAATAAATAAAATCTCAGCTCATTAACAGCCAAGAAAAGCCTGGCAGTAATAAAACTGTGAGCAGAAATCAGCCCAAGCTGACCAGTGCCAGCTACATAGCTATAGTAATTAAAGGTAGGATGCTAGGGAGCTCCCTGGTGGCATAATGGTTAGGACTCAGTGCTTTCTCTGCTGTGGCTCAGGTTCAGTCCCTGGTCTGGGAACTGAGGTCCCACATCAAGCCACTGTGTGCCACAGCTAAAAAATTTTAAAAATGAATAAATAAAAATAGGATGCTAATGTATAAGTAAATAAAGTATTAGAGGCACAAATGGAAAGTCCAGAAATATACCTAAATAAATATAGAAGTTGAATATATGAAAGTGATAATGAAATTTCAGTGGCCTAAAGATAATTTTTTAAATAAATGAGGTTGAGACATTGAATAGATATCTAGAAAATAAATTCACACAGCAAAATTAATTCCAAATGGAAAAAACATTTAAATGAGAAAAATAGGAGTTCTCTAGTGGCTCAGTGTGTTAAGGATTCATTGTTGTCACTGCGGCGGCTCAGGTCACTGCTGGGGCACAGCTTCCATCCTTGGCCCAGGAGCTTTGGTCCTGGCCCAAGAGTTTCTGGACTGTGGATGCAGTCAAAAAAATGTGAAAAATGAAGTTATTAACTGTTTAGGTAAAAATACATTTTTAATGATCTTAGCATGAAGAACGTCTTTCAAAATATGACAGAAACTCAAAATTATTGAAGTTTTATGAATTTGAATTTTAAAAAGGATTCTGCATATTTAAAAACCACAAAGTCAAAAGAAAATTAAAAGTTGGGAAATAACTTTGTGATGTGTAGTACAGATAAGTACATAACGTATTTAATAAATAAACAGCTTTATGAATTATTAGGACAATTTAATGAACACCTTAAAAAAATGGCAAATGATGTGAATAAATAGGTCAGAGAATAAAATACAAATGGTTTTAGGTGGCTGAAAAGAAAAAGCACAATTTCACTCTAAATAAGAAATGTTCAAATTAAATTTATAATGGGATATCAGATTCATTTAGATGAATAAATTTCAAACAATTTTATGATACACTTCATGGTTTGATAGAGACAGAAATTCTCTTAGCTTCTAAAGTATAAATAAATGATAGCTCTCTGTTGGGGCAATGTAGCAGCATTTATACATGTTTAAAATGGACATAAACCTTGGCACAGTGCTTGGATTTCTGGGAATGTGTCCTGCTAATACTATATGTATAATGACAAATGTACAGTTTGCATATTGAGTAGCAAAAAGGAAAGCAATCGAAATATCCACCAACGGAGTAGTGGTTTAAAGATTGGCAAATACATGTAACTGGTTAATGTGCTGCTTTGCAAAAGAGTAAGAAATCCATGTACCCATGTGGAAGAATTGCCAAGGTATACAATATAGACTAAAATTAAAGCAGGGGATAGAACTACTTGTATAATATGCAACATTGGTTTTAAAAGCACGTTTCTGGTGTTCTAATCATGGCTCAGCAGAAACGAATCTGACTAGCATCAATGAGGATGCAGGTTTGATCCCTGGCCTCATTCAGGGAGTTAAGGATCCAGCATTGCTGTGAGCTGAGGTGTAGTTCTCAGATGCAGCTTGAATCTGGCCTTGCTATGGCTACAGCGTAGGCAAGCGGCTACAGCTCCAATTCAACCCCTAGCCTGGGAACCTCCATATGCCATGGGTGTGGCCCTAAAAAGACAAAAATAAAATAAAATAAATAAAAATAAAAAGCACATTTCCTATCCTATGCATAAAACATCCCTGGAAACCATTAGGGAGAGCTAGCCTGGTAGGAGTGAATTTGAGAGATGGTCAGGGAACTTCTAAGGATACATACATTTCACTATATATCTATCTGAATAGGGTCAATTTTATACCATGTTCATATATGACTTACTCAAGATATTAATTTAAAAACATTCAGGATGGTGTTCCTCTTGTGGATCAGCAGGTTAAGAACTTGGCACTATATCCATGAGGATACTGGTTCAATCCCTGGCCTGGCTCAGTGGGTTAAGTATCCGTCATTGCCACAAGCTGTGTTGTTAAGTCACAGACGCAGCTCTGATCCAGTGTTAGCTGTGGTTGTGGCATAGGTCACAGCTGCAGCACCGATTCAACCCCTAGCCAGGGAACTTCCATATTCTGCAGGTGCAGCTCTAAAAAGAGAGAAAAAAAAATTGTACAATGCATGATAGAATGGGACTCTTAGTCTCCTGTTTTTGATTACAATTCTTTGACTAAGAACAAAACAATATTTGCCCAATATTCCAAAGCAAAGTCATTCCAGAGACCATAGATGAAGGCTGTTGATTAATTACTTTACAAGGCTGTTTTTTTTTCTTAAAGATGTTACTACTTATTGTTACTTACTTTTTATTGCAAAGATTTTCCAATTTTTCCATCTGACTCTGACTTTGATTTCCAGAAGTTAAGCAGTATTAGGTGCTGGTTTTTTTGCTAAGTGTTATTGACAAACTGTGGCCCAGTATCTCCCACAGCCACCCCACATCCCCACCCCTGCCCCTGTCCCACCCCAATCCCTTTACCTAGATGCACAAGTCGGGGGTTTCAAGGAAAACCTCACAGACGTTCACCTTTGCCCTTTGGAGAAAATGGCTAAATAGTCTGAAGGGGGCTTACAGGCAGCACTTCTAATTATTTTGGGGTAATGTTTTCCAATGGGCTGGTTTTGGATTCCACAGATGGAAGCATGACTAGGTCATTTTGAACACATCCATTTTGCAAAGAACTGGGTCATCTTGGAAAGAGATTCTTGACAGTTAAGCTCAGCAGAAACTGTGTGATGAAGCAGTTTTGTATTCAGAGCCCATGGGTGATGAGTAGCCATCACGGGAGAGGTCAAGGAGCTGCCTTTATCAGGGCCCTCCAGCATCCAGGAAGCAAAGATCCTCCTTCAGAATCCAGGCTGCAGAGCCCATGGCCCCATGTTCCAATCGTGTTGCCGGGAGCCAACCAGGAAGCAGAGACAAAAGGGAACAGGATATCCTGAAATGTGCAGGGGGCAGTGAAGAGCCCAGAGTGTTAACATTCATCATTAACACTTCAAGGGGTACTGGGAGGAGGCAGGACATTGAGCCCAAGTCCTGGGACACCAGGCAGAGGCTGGAACCCAGGTGGGCCTATTAAATAAGAGATGGGGCCACAGAAGAGTTAGCACTTGACACAAAAGGAGGAGAAATACCGTCATTTTCCCCTGCCCCTTGGCCTTTTTTTTTTTTTTTTTTTTCCTTTTTATAGCCACACCTGCATCCTGTAGAATTTCCTGGGCTAGCAGTTGAATTGGAAGTGTAGCTCCAGGCCTACACCCAGCCACACCAATATGGGATCCTACACCGCAGTTCACAGGAACACTGGATCTGTAACCTACTGAGCAAGGCCAGGAATCCAACCCACATCCTCAAGGAGAGGACATCAGGTCCTTAACCCAATGAGCCACAAAGGGAACTCCAAGGTTTTGATCTTCTTCCATTGGTCAAGCCCAGTCGCAGATCAAATCTTGGCAGGGCGTGCTGTCACCAAGTGCCAGCTATCCTGAATTTCAGAGAGGGAGGAAGGTGCAGGAATGTGCCTGAGACAAAGGTGCCCCAAGGTGCCAGAGCAGTCAGGTGAGACTTCCTGTGGTACTCAGTGCAGAGGGGACAGGAGCACAAGGTAGGAAACAGAGAAGATGCTAGCTATCTCTACCCCTTCCGCCGCTCTCCCACACCACCTCTCTGGGTAATTTCACACAGTGGGTTTTACCTGTGTGATATTATAAAGCCTTGCAAGAGTGATCCCAAGTCCCTGCACACCCTGCCCATGACTCAGTCTGTACTCAGTTTGGGCTTTGTGCCACACATGCTGCTTCTCACTATCCAGCTAACCAGCAAATTGTGGCTTTTTTTCCCCTAACAAATGCAGGACAAACTAGGGATTTTATAGATTCTGATTCAAATTTGGCTGTTTCTGTCAAGATTCACAACTTTATTCAAGTTGTCTAACCTCTAAGAATGAAATGTGCTTGTCTGCACATGGGGAGAGCAATGCCAATCATTTAGGCTTTCTCAGGGTTAATGCTCTCACCAGGAACCAGGAGGATGCTTAGTAGCCAGTGGTCTCTTTCCACAATTTCATTAATTGGAATAGTCCTATTTGGAGGCAGGTGCACCTGCGGCATATGGAAGTTCCCAGGCTAGGGGTCAAATCAGAGCTGCAGCTGCCGGCCTACACCACCACCACAGCAACACTGGACCCAATCAGTGTCTTCAAACTACTCCAAAGCTCATGGCAATGCTGGATACTTAACCCGCTAAAAGAGGCTAGTGATCAAAGCCATGTAGGTTTCATTTGTTATTGCTGAGCCACAATGGCAACTCAACTCCTGGAATAGTCTTAATCTCTTCTCTGTCCATGAGAAATGCATTTATTGGATAAAACCCAAACTAAGTCTCTTTTTAAGATGAATCTCTGTTAGTGACTGGCTCTGTGTATCCATACATCTCTTTTCATTGTGCTCACTCCACAGTGGTCACTGGGACATTATCCAATGTATCAAAAGTAAGGGATATAGAGGATGTTGGGATGGAGGTAATCCCACTCCATGAGTAGGCTCTAAACCACACAAGATGCTTGGACCCAGCCTCATCCATGGTAGGAATTGGAGAGAGGTCAGAAATTGTACGCCTCTAACAGTACTGAGAAGTGTTTCCATCTCCCAATAAGTAATTAATATCCACTAAGGTATGGCTTGTTACTGGGGGGATTTTTTTAAAATTTATTTTGCATTTATTTACTAATTTGTTTAGTCATTTATTTTAAAAAAAAGATTTTATTTTTATTACTCAATGAATTTATTACATTTATAGTTGTATGATGATCATCACAATCCAATTTTATAGGATTTCCATCCCATACCCCCAGTTCATCCCCCTCCCACAAACTGTCTCCTTTGGAAACCATAAGTTTTTCAAAGTCTGTGAGTCAGCATCTGTTCTGAAAAGAAGTTAATCATGTCCTTTTTTCAGATTCCACAGGTCAGTGATAGTGTTTGATGTTGGTGTCTCATTGTCTGACTGACTTAACTTAGCATGATAATCTAGGTCCATCCATGTTGCTAAAAATGCCACTGTTTCATTCCTTTTAACAGCTGAGTAATATTCCATTGTGTATATGTACCACTTTTTCTTTAGCCACTCCTCTGTCAATGGACACTTAGGTTGTTTCCATCTCTTGGCTATTGAAAATAGTGCTGAAATGAACATTGGAGTACATGTGTCTTTTCAAGTTATGGTTTTCTCTGGATAGATACCCAGGTGTGGGATTGCTGGATTGAATGGTAGTGCTATTTTTAGCTTTCTGAGGAATCTCCATACTGTTTTCCACAGTAGTTGCACCAATTTTCATTCCCCCCAACAGTGTAATAGGGTTCATTTTTCTCCACACCCTCTCCAGCACTTATCGTTTGTAGATTTTTTGATGATGGCCATTCTGGCTGATGTAAGGTGGTACCTCCTAGTGGTTTTGATTTGCATTTGTCTAATGCTGAGTGATGCTGAACATCTCTTCATGTGTTTTTTGGCCATCTGTATGTCTTTTTTGGAGAATTGTCTGTTTAGATCTTCTGCCCATTTTTGATGGGGTCGTTTGTTTTTTTGGTATGGAGCTGCAGAAGGTATTTATAAATTTTGGAGATGAATCCCTTGTCAGTCCCTTCATTTGCAAATATTTTCTTACATTCTGTGGGTTATCTTTCCATTTTGTTTAGGGTTTCCTTTGCTGCACAGAAACTTTTAAGTTAGATTAAGTCCCATTTGTTTACTTTTGTTTTTACTGTCATTACTCTAAGAGGTGGATCTGAGAAGATGTTGCTGTCATTTATGTTGGAGAGTGTTTGGCTTATGTTTTCCTCTAATAAGAGTTTTATAGTATCTAGTCTTATATCTAGGTCTTTAATCTATTTTGAGTTCCTTTTTGTGTATAGTGTTAGGGAGTGGTCTAATTTCATTCTTTTCCATGTGGCTGTCCAGTTTTCCCAGCACCACTTAAGGAACAGGTTGTCTTTTCTCCATTGTATATTTTTGCCTCCTTTGTCAAAGATTAGTTGGCTGTAGCTGTGTGGGTTTATTTCTGGACTTTCTATTCTGTTCCACTGATCTATATTTCTGTCTTTGTGCCAGTAGTATATGGTTTTGATGACTGTTACTATGTAGTATAGTCTGAAGTCAGGAAGCCTGATTCCTCAGGCTCCATTTTTCTTTTTCAGGATGACTTTGGCTATTCTGGGTCTTTTGTGCTTCCAAACAAACTTTAAAATATTTTGTTCACTTTCTATGAAAAATGTCCTTGGTAATTTGATAGGGATTGCATTGAATCTGTAGATTGCCTTGGGTAGTATAGTCACTTTGGTAATATTGACTCTTCCAATCCACGAGCATGGTATATCTTCCCATTTATTTGTGTCATCTTTGATTTCTTTCATCAGTGTCAAATAGTTTTCAGAGTACAGGTTTTTTGTCTCTTTAGGTAGGGTTACTCCTAGGTATTTTATCCTTTTGGATGCGATAGTAAATGTGATTGCTTCCCTAATTTCTCTTTCTGATCTTTCATTGTTAGTGTAGAGAAATGCCATCAATTTCTGTGTATTAATTTTGTATCCTGCAACTTTGCCAAATTCATGGATGATCTCTAACAGTTTTCCGGTAGAATCTTTAGGATTCTCTCAGTTTAGTATCATGTCATCTGCAAATAGTGATAGTTTTACTTCTTCTTTCCAATGTGAATTCATTTTATTTCTTTTACTTCTCTGATTGCTGTGGCTAGGACTTCCAAAACTATGTTGAAGAGTAGTGGCGAGAGCAGACATCCTTGTCTTCTTCCTGATCTCAGTGGGAATTCTTTCAGCTTTTCACCATTGAGAAAGATGTTAGCTGTGGGTTTGTCATTTATGACCTTTATTATGTTGAGGTAGGTTTCCTCTATGCCCTTTCTGAATGGTTTTTATCAGAAATGGGTGTTGGATTTGTCAAAGGCTTTTTCTGCATCTATTGAGAGGATCATATGGTTTTTATTCTTCAGTTGGTTAATGTGGTGTATCGCACTGATGGATTTGCGGATATTGAATAATCCTTAAATCCCTGGGATAAATCCCACTTGATCATGATGTACAATCCTTTTAATGTATTGTTGGATGTGGTTTGCTAGTATTTTGTTGAGGATTTTTGCATTGATGTTCATCAGTGAAATTGGCCTGTAGTTTTCCTTTTTTGTTGTTGTATCTTTGTTTTTGGTATCAGGGTGATGGTGGCCTCATAGAATGAGTTTGAGAGTGTTCCTTCCTCTCAAATTTTTTGAAATAGTTTCGTAAGGATAGGTGTTAGCTCTTCTCTAAATGTTTGATAGAATTTGCCTGTGAGGCCATCTGGTCCTGGACTTTTGTTTGTTAGAAGTCTTTTAATCACAGTTTCAATGTCAGTACTTGTGATTAATCTGTTCATCTTTTCTATTTCATCTTGGTTTAGTCTTGAAAGATTGTACTTTTCTAAGAATTTGTCCATTACTTCTAGGTTTTCTGTTCTATTGGGGTATAGTTGCATAGAGTAGTCTCTTATATGACCCTTTGTATTTCTGTGATATGTGTTATTACTTCTTTTTCATTTCTAATTTTATTGATTTGAGTCCTCTCTCTTTTTTTCTTGGTAAGTCTAGCTAAGGGTTCATCAATTTTGTTGATCTTTTCAAAGAACCAGCTTTTCATTTCAATGATCTTTTCTATGGTTTTCTTCATTTCTATTTCATTGATTTCTGCTCTGATCTTTATGATTTCTTTCCTTTTACTAACTTTAGGTCTTGTATGTTCTTCTCTCTCTAGATGCTTTCGATGTAAAGTTAGCCTGTTTATGTGAACTTTTTCTTGTTTCCTGAGGTGGGCTTGTATTGCTATAAAATTTCCTCTTAGAATGGCTTTTGCTGCATCCCATAAGTTTTGGAGTGTCGTATCTTTGTTGTCATTTGCTTCTAGGTATTTTTTAATTTCCTCTTTGATTTCTTCAGTGATCCATTGGTTGTTTAGTACCTTGTTGTTTAGTCTCCACGTGTTTGTGTTTTTTGCAGTTTTTTTTCTTGTTTTTGATTTCCATTTGTACAGCATTGTGGTCAGAAAAGATGCTTGATGTGATTTCAATTTTCTTAAAGTTACCAAGGTTGATTTGTAGCCCAGGATGTGATCAATCTTAAAGAATGTTCCATGTGCACCTGAGAAGAATGTGTATTCTGTTGCTTTTGGATGGAATGTCCTATAAATATCTATTAAGTCCATCTGGTCTAATGCTTCATTCAGGGCCTGTGTTTCCTTATTGATTTTCTGTCTGGATGATCTGTCTTGCTATAAGTGGCATGTTAAATTTCCCCACTATTATTGTGTTATTGTCAATTTGTTCTTTTAAGGTTGTTAGCAGTTGCCTTATATGTCGTGGTGATCCTATGTTGGGAACATAGATGTTTCAAATTGTTATATCTTCTTCTTGGATTGATCCTTTGATCATTATGTAGTGACCCTCCTTGTACCTTAAAATATTCTTTTTAAAGTCTATTTTTTCTGATATGAGTATTGCTACCCCAGCTTTCTTTTGATTCCCGTTTGCATGCAATATTTTCTTCCATCCTCTAACAATTTGTATGTGTCCCTAGAAGTGAAATGGGTCTCTTGAAGACAGCACATATATGGGCCTTGTTTTTGTATCCATTCAGCCAATCTATGTCTTTTAGTTGGGTTATTTAGTCCATTAACATTTAAGGTGATTATTGATATGTATGTTCTTATTGCCTTTTTGTTAATTGCTTTGGATTTGTTTTTGTTGCTCTTTTTTCTCCCCTTCTTCTCTTGTTTTGTCCTCTTGTATTTGAGTTGATTTTTCTTATTTGTTTGTGTATCAATTGTATATTTTTGGTGTGCAGTTACTGTGAAGTTTTGAAATAAGACTCTCTCTCTCTCTCTCTCTCTCTCTATATATATATATATATATATATATATATATATATATATATACAATCTCATATATATATATGAGATTGTTTTCAGTTGTTTGTGTCTTACTTGCAAGTGCACCTCCAGTATCCTGAATTTGTACCCTCTCCTTCTCACAATTTGTGCTTTTGGTGGCATAATTGTGTGTGGATGATTTCGTATCTTTATATATACCTTTACTGATGAGCCTTGTCACTTGTGGTATTTTCGTTTCTGGTCGTGGCCTTTTCTTTTCTGCCTAGAGAAGTTCCTTTAGTATTTGTTGTAAAGCTGGTTTAGTGTTGCTGAATTCCCTTTGCTTTTGGTTATCTGTGAAGCTTTTGATTTCTTCTTCAAATCTGAATGAGAGCCTGCTGGGTAAAGTAATCTTGGTTGGAGGTTTTTTCCTTTCATCACATTAAGTATATCATGCCACTCTCTTCTGGCCTGCAGAGTTTCTGCTGAAAAATCTGCCAATAAATTTATCAGGGTTCCCTTGTATGTTATTTGTTTCTTTTCTCTAGCTGATTTCAAGATTTTCTCTTTGTCTTTAATTTTGGTCAGTTTGATTAATATGTTTCTTGGGTATTTCTCCTTGGGTTTTTTTTAATGGTGATTGTTGTGCTTGCTGGATTTGAGCGAGTGGTTCCTTTCACATGTTAGGGAAGTCTTCAGCTATTATCTCTTTGAATATTTTTTTTTCTGTCCCCTTCTCTCTCTCTTCTCCTTCTGGCACCCCAATAATATGGATGTTGCTGCATTTAACATTGTTCCAGAGTTATCTGAGACTCTTTTCATTTGTTTTCAATCTTTGTCCTCTTTTCTGTTCCACATCAGTGATTTCCACTAATCTGTCCTCCACTTCACTTATTCACTCTTCTGCCTCCTATGTTCTGCTGATGGCTGCTTCTAATGAATTTTTTATTTCAGTAGTATTTTGCATCTCTTCTTGCTTAAGTTTTATATCTTTTATCTCTTTGCTCAGTGTTTCCTGTAAATTATCCATCTTTGCCTCCAGTTTATTTCCAATGTCTTGCATCTACTTCAGCATTAACATTCTAAAGTCTTTTTCCTGGAGATGGGAATCTCCTGATCACTTCACTGTTTTTCTAGGGGTTTTTTTTGGTTTTGTTTTGTTTTGTTGTTTTTTGTTTTCTCCCTTATCTGAATTATAGTTCTCTGTCTTTTCATTTTTATAGGCTTTTGGTGTGGTGACCTTTTTACAGATAATAGAGTTGTAGCCTTCCTTACTTCTGGTATCTGCCACCCTTGTGGCTGAAGTTGGTACCAGAGCTTGCTGTAGGCTTCCTGATGGGAGGGACTGATGCCTGCCCACTGGTAGGTGGAGCTGATTCCTATCCCTCTGGTGGGTGGGGCTTTGTCTCTGGGTGATATCAGAGTCAGCTCTGTGCCTGGGGGGGGTCTTTAGGCAGCCTGTTTATTGAGGGGCAGGGCTGTGATCCCACCTGGATTGTTGTTTGCCCTGTGGCTTCTCAATGCTGACTAATGGGTGGGGCCAGATTTTCCCAAAATGGCCACCTCCAGAGAAATGCATGCTTCTGAATATTCCCAAGAACTTTGCTTCCAATGTCCTTCCCTCACAACAAGCCACATTCACCTCTGCTTTTCCAGGAGGTCCTCTGAGAACCACAGAAAGGTCTGACCCAGATTCCCACAGAGACCCTTCTTTGCCCTGGGATCCAGTGCATGTGAAAATCTGTGTACACCTTCCAAGAATGGGGTCAGTGCTTCACTCTATCCTGTGGAGCTCCTTCAAACAAGCCCCATTGGCCTTCAATGCCAGATGCTCTGGGGACTCTTTCTCCCAGTGCCATATCCCCAGGCATGGGGGTTTGACATGGGGCTCAGAACTCTCACTCTTGTAGGTGAGTCTCTGTGATAATGTTACTTTCCAGTCTGTGAAGCTTCCCACCCAGGAGGTATGGGGTTGCTAATATTTTGTAATTGCCCTCCTACCTCTTTATGTGGCCTCTTCTTTGTCTTCTGGAGTATGATATCTTTTTGTAAGTTTCCAATCCACTTGGTTGAAGATTGTTCAGCATTTAGCTGTAAATTTTGTTGTTTTTAGGAGAGAAGTTGAGCTCCAGTCCTTCTATCCCACCATCTTAATCCTATCTCCTGAAAAAATTTAAAGATTATTTTCCACTACATATATTACCACAGGAAAATTCATATGCACAGAAAGAATTGCCATACACTTTGAATAGGCCTGATATACTTTGCAAATAGATTTCTTACAATAAATAATAGACATCTATAAAAATAAACAGATTGAATTGAATCTCATGGGAAAAGCAAAATCTTAATCTATGACTATGTATCTGTCCTATTAAAAATGTACATTGTTTACACACTTTTTGCATATATTCCTTTCTCATATAATAAATGTTAGGAAATTATCTCTTATCTATGTAACATATATACATATATATGTATATATGTGTATATATATATATTTTTTTTTGGCACAAAAATAAACAAATAAACGTATATTAGGGAGTTTCCTGCAGCTCAGTCGGTTAAAGAGCTGACATTGCCACTACTGTACCTTCGGTTCAATTCCTGGCCTGCAAACTTCTTCATTCTGTGGATGTAGCAATAAAAATGTATTTTTAATACATATTTGACATGTTTTCTTTATGCTCTCTTCTTCTAAAGAACCCTGGCCCCTGACTTCTGCCTTTGGGAAAGATTGTGTTTGTTCCTCTGGTGGGTTGCAAAGGAAAGGAATCACTTACAAGTCAGGCCACCCTGGCAGATGCCTTCACCACAGTGAGCCATCACTTCAGGTTGGCAGGTCTGCAATCTCGCACATCTACTTGGCTCACTTGAACACACCAACCTACATCGATCCACTTTACAAAGAAGCCATGATCTTGATGGTCCTGGCTTCTACCTTTCCTGTTTTCTAATGAATACCTGTCATCCTAGACTCATATAATTTAAAGCACTGTTTGTTTATTTCCTCTCCCTCCCCCTTCCAAATAAAATTTATATCACTACCCACTACTCAATACTTCTCCCCTTCCACCATCACCACCAAAGGCACATCCAGTCAGGCTGTTTTATATCCAATTTGTTTATCGTGATGAGAAATGTGAAAATCTTTGGCAGAGATCATTAATTTTATAGCTTGTGTTTCGAAAAGTAGTTCTGGGGCTATTTCCAGCTCTTCATATTAGCACCTGAGAAAATGAGTGTGCTGAAGATATAAAACTGGAAAGCAAATTGTGTTTACTGTCTCCGTCTAAATATAATTCATGGCTTAGAACAGATCTTTATGACTCATGATCAAATATTGTCCTGGTGTGGCATTTGATGTTTGCTGCAATGACACTGAATGTCTTTGGGTCTTTTGATTCCAAGACATTTAGCTTCCTGTTGGATTTTGATATTCAAAGTGAAAGGATCACAATTCATCTTGGCAGAGATAATGATTCTTTGAATTAACTGCTATGAGTTAATATCATGGGTTGCAAAAGATTTCTATTTTAGGGAAACAAAATGTATTTACAGTCTGAAAAGAGGAGCTGAAAGGAATCCCAGAAATTGCATAGTGTTTTCTTTTTTAATTTCTTCTATTACTTTTTTAAATGTAGCCTTAATGAGGTATGATTAACAAAATCATAAGATATTTGTTGTATACATCATGGTGATTTGATATTATCATATATATGCATATAAACCAAAACACTTCTGACTTGAACCTAGCCTAAACCCAGATTGGGACTTGAACCCAGGTTTTTTTTTTTAATTAGAATCACTCACCTGGCCTCTGGGATTACTGAGGTTCAAGTTTTTTGTTTCTCAGTGCAGAAATAATAAAGCAAGAAGCAAAGTGATAGGCAAGAAATTGGTTTATTAAGATCTTGTGAGAGATGCCAGAAGGCAGGTGAGGAGGCTCTGTCCCAAGGATTATGTGGGCTACATTTTAATAATCCAAGAAAAGTGAGGAGTGGGAAAAGAGCACCTTTTCCTCTTCTTCAAGTAGATGTCAGTCTTACATAACTTGCTGCTCCTTCATATCAGGTAAGGGAGCGTTTGATCCTATGAGGTCAAACTAGGACTGTCCTGGTGTTTATTCACATCAGCAGAGGGGTGATAACATATGATAAAATATGTTGACTCATCATAGGTTTCTGTATAAGGAGGGTCTTCTATTTGGAAATGTCATCTTTCCCTGAAATTCCTGTCCTTGGTCCTAAGGAACATTATCTTGTTGAACTTGAATGCAGACCTCATTTTTTCCTTTCACTTAATGACCTGAGACATATCTCTTCCTTTTATTTATGGTTTTATAGTTAAGAAATCCTGCTTCATCCTGATGGCTTTCTTGAGCAATGATTAAGTTACAGTGGTCTCCCAAAGCTCCCAGGTTTCCCTCTCTATCTGAGGCCCCCTATTGGGACTTCTTCAACTACCTGTGTAACTATCCCACTCCACCCCATCACACACACACACACACACACACACACACACACACAGTGAATGAATTCTTGCCATCCATCTGGTTAATTAACATATTTACCCCCTCATGTATTTGTTTTGTGTGTGTGTCTGAGAGAGAACAATAATTTCTATTCTCCTAACAAATTTCAATGGTACAGTATAGTGTTATACATATGTATGTATACATATATATTATCTCTCCCACCTGTAAGTGTGTCCGAGTCACCTCCTTTGTCTGTCTCTAGTGGCTCCTGTAGCTGAGGTTATAATAAAACAAGCCTTTGTCCCAAAAGGATTCTGTCGGTCAGCACCTGGACGTAGACTAATGGGAACCTGATGCCTCTCTCAGGGACAGTGGGTACTGGGCAGTGGGTACTGGACAGTGGGTAATATATCATCCACTCCCTGTATGCTGAGTCCCAGGCGGAAAGCCATGAGAGTCACTGGGCAATGAAGAGTGGCCTCTGTTTATTGGACTTTTGAGTCAAGTGGACACAAGCCATGTTGGCTTTCAGAGCAGGGTGTTTTATGAGCCCATACATCAGGTGGAAGTTCTAAAAGTTTGAGATCTAGTAGTTGGATCCAAACCCTTTGCTCCTCATGAGAAGCTAGGAATTGTGAGTTTTGTCCCAGTTTTATGTTGCTGTGCAGGGGGTGGGGTTTGTAGGGAGAGTTTATCTTTGCTTTTTCTTCCTCCTTCAATGTGGGCATTTTCTCACTTGCTCGATGTGTAAGGAGTCACTTGGCTGGATCCAGGATTTCTTAAGAGGGGATTTCTCTGTGTGTAACTGCAGATTTAGTGGCTCTATAGGGGGATGCAGTTTTGGGGCCACCTTTGTCATGGTCTTAGATCAGAACCACAATTCCTTTTTATTACTCAGATGATGAAATCAGAAAGGTTCACCTACCCCAGGGTGAAGTTCATCTAGTCCCAGTGTCTACACAGTGCTTGGCACACAAAACCCACCCAGACTTTTTTTATTACCTAATGAAAGATTGATTCTCTTTCCCTTCTTTCCTCCTTAATTTTCTCTTCCTCTAACACATGTCCATTGATCATTTACTGATGATTAAACTAGAAGTGTGTATAAGCAGAAGATAGGGTCTTAAGTGGAGGACACACTTGGAGCAAAAACGCTTGGTCCAAATCTTCTCTAAAACTAGTCATTCTAAATGCCCAACCACAACCTGACCAGGCTACCACCACCTTACAACCTCAATAGAAACTGATTTCTTAATCACATTTATAGTGATGGGGTAAAATATAGAATATTTTTAGCATATTCTTTGGACTTTTTTACTCAAGACGCAAAGTTGCCGTACTTACCTACTACTCTCCCCAAGATTTGGTGTACTAGTAGAGAACAAACACAAAAGACAATAAATGAGTAAAAGGGCATAAAAGACACCAGGGATTTCAATGACACACTGGAAGACAGAATAAGGTTTGGACCTTACAAAGGAAGCTCAGGGCAGCTTCTTGTACAAATTAGTGTTGCTTTTCAACTAAAACCTACATGAAGATGCAGAGATTCCCCACACAGTGGAGAAAAACAAGTGTAAAAAGAATGAGGAAACAAGATTCATACTCCAAAAGAAACACAGGAATTTGAAGGGAAAAAAAAAGAGAACTTAAAAAAAGGTAGGAGAACAAAAATATTGTACTCATTTATTAATGAGTATATCAATAAAAAATAAATATTTACCAGGTACCTGCTAAGAGCCAGGCACTGTTGTAGCAGAAAGGACATAGAGCAGTAACAGCACTTCTCTCATGATGCTTGTAATTTTGTGGGAAATAAATAAAAAACCAAGCAAATAGGATTTTCCATCATGGCTCAGCAGATTAAGGACCCTAAATAATCTCTATTAGGATGTGGGTTCAATCCCTGGCCTTGCTCAGGGGGTTAAGGATCTGGTGTTGCTGTGGCTGTGGGGTAGGTCTCAACTGCAGCTCTGATTTGACCCCTACACCAAGAACTTCCATATGCCATGGATATGGCTATAAAGAGGAAAAACAATAAATACAATTTCAGATAGAAATTAAGTGCTAAAAAGATAATTAAGAAGGTTGAAAACTAAAGAGTTGAAACAATGAAAAACTCACTCCAGTCTGACCATCACAGAGAACAAATTTATTACTTGGGTTTCAATGAAGGCTGAGAAGCAGGCATTTACAGCTCTGCAGAGAGTTATCATGACCAAAGCCAGGACACCAAATTAAGAGCAACATGGTGGAGACAGTGTTGTCACCTCTGGGTGCCCTACACATTACTAGCACATTCCACAGGCCATGCCATGAAATCACAGCAAGGGTGGCTTTGGAAAATCAGTGGAGTTGCTACCTCTGACAGAGAATGCAGGCAGCTCCCACTTTACTCAGGTTATTGACTTCCGACTTCAGGTCTAAGGTGGGTGCCTCTGATGGAGGCTCAGACTTCCTTGTGGCTGAGAAGGCTGCAAACATGGGTGGCATTCTAGAGTGTGTACTGAAGTTTGGCACTTGCCATCAGCCTCTATGTGGATTAAATCATGAACCACTGTGTCATATGGAAGTTGTGGCTGCCAACCCACAGCACACCCTGGAGACCAGGAGTGAGGCACTCTGTGCTCTGGGAAAACTGGAAGAACACATCTTCATATAGTGAGATGTTTTTAGGAGAATATTTTATTGCCCAATTCTTGCATCTCCTCATATCTAGAAAAAGACTAAGATCTTGGTGATGTCTGCTCCTCATGACAAGTAGTAACCTTCAGGAGACCAGCAACAAACTTTTGTAAAATATGTGCATGGCTGGATGCACCTCCCCCTCACCTTTATCATATCCGGATATTCCTCCCTTTCCTCTTTGGAGGGTTTTTCAGAGCTATCTGAAATACTAAGCGCAGCCCAGGCTGTAGTTAAGGATAAAATAAAGAATGCTGTGGTTATCTGCGAATGCACTCACTGCCAAGGGTGAGAGCCAGTGAGTCATGCAGGTTGTGAAAACTCAGGATACTGGCCCTGATAGTGGAGGTGCATATCAAAGGAATGATACCAGTGAGCCCAAACCTCTTTTGTTCCTGCTACCTTCCCTTTGTTGCAAAAACTCCTATATATCCTAGCTCCTCCATTGCCTTCCTGGAGTACTTTATCAGGGCTACCTGAGATGCTCTCTCCTATGTGGGCTTTAAGTCTTAATTTTGCCCCAAATAAAACTTACTCTCAACTTTCAGTTTGTGTTTGCTTTTGTTTGTTTGTTTGTTTGTTTGTCAACAAGAGTATGAGGCACATTCTGATTCTTACATGGGGGATTTTTTTAAAACACAGGAAAGAGTTTCAGACAGCCACCAAAACAGAGGACAACATCTACCAGTGTGTATAAAAAGACCAGACTTCCACCCTAGGGCAGGCTTTCTTTTTCTCTGCTTCTAGGGCCTCCATTTCATCATCTGCAAAACCAAAGAATAAGATCCAATTATTGCTGGAGTTACTTCCATCTTTTACATGTTAAAATCTACTGATTCAAAGAGAAATGACAGTAACAGTTCAAATATCATGTTCAGAAAGTAGACAGTTGGAGCAAAATGGGAAAAGAATTCTCTGAGTCAAACAAGAAATTCAGTGCATACTTGTCACTGCAAAAATGACAACAAAATGTAAGCTTATGAGAGGGAGAAGACAGAGGGGGATTGAGAAAAAAATATGCAAAGAAACTGACTCATGCACCGATGAGACAGTTGGATTCTACTTAGAAACTAAATCAGCCAAACTGACTGATACAAGAAGATGACCGTAAATATTCCTTAGCTTAATATGCATAATAGAGTTTGCCAGACAAAACTCACCACGCTGAACACCTGACCTGAAGGGGGAAATGTCCAAGAATGAGAGAAAGGCTTGTCACTCGTCATTCCTTAAGCAAACATTTTGTTCCACCTACTACTTTATTAAGAATGAAATATGTGCTCCCAGCTGAAAATGACTCACAGCCTAGACATTAAGTATTTCAACAGCAAGCCAAGTGTCAAAAAATCAGTAACACATGTGACATCAGAGAACAGAGTAAGAGCACTTAACAGCTGGGGAGGTACAAAAATATTTCCAAGAGGAGATGAAGCTGCATCTTCAAGGAAGACAAGAGCTCACTAGGAAGATAAGTAGAGGACGGTTGTTTTGGGCAAAAAGAGAACATGTGATTGGAGAAAAGAAATTGGGAAAAAAAAGGTTTGACTTATTTTGGGAATTCAAGGTCAGTGAAGTTGACACTGTCATTATATATGGAGAAAAAAAGAGCCTGGAAGCCTAAGATAAAGGCTACATCACACTGGGCTTTTTTTTCTTGCTGAGTAACCACTCTGGTGCTAAATTCTGGCAACAATGCAAAAGGACTTGGGGTGAGAATGTGACAAGGCCAGAGTTCAGGATTTGTGGAGGGGGGTAAGAAGCAACAGGACAATTTAGAGGGTGATTTAATAACACACAAATGAAGCAATGATAAACCAAGGCAAAGAGTTTGGAATTAAAAAAATAACATGATGGATTTGTGAGAAAACACGGAAGGTTGGTGAAGATTATGCAGAGCAGTACAATCCTGAGTGGTTTCCTCAAACCCTAGCCTCAAACTTTTTTCAATCTGAAAAGCAGGGAAAGAAAAGTGTGTGTATGTCTGTGTTTATGTGTGTGTGGCTCTGCATGAGTGCGTGTATGTGTGTATCTGTTGTGTCACTGTTATGTATGTGTGTATGTATGTTATATGTGTATATGTATGTGCATGTGTGTATGTTTTGCATGTGTCTATGTGTCTGTGTATATATGTGTGTGCATATCTGTGTATGTGTGTCTCTGTGTGTATGTCCATGGGGTGTGTTTGTATGTGTGTGTGTGTATCATCATGTCAGAACTGTTATGTGATCAATACGCTGCCACATTTCCTAAATGTTAGCATATTTTATAAGGTTAATATATTTAAGAAGCAGTTGTTTTATGGAAAAAGAGGGATTTTTATTGCCTCTTTAAAACAAGTACTGTTTAGCTCCCCAGAAAGGAGAAAGGTAAGCTTTCAGCTGTGGGAGTCAAATTGATCCATGTAATAAGGTTGGAATGAGTCTGCTTTGGGTGAGGGGAGGTCAGAAAAGGATGCCAAGTAAAGAAACCAACCACACACATTAGGAACATGTGTAGAATGTTAAAGGGATAAGAATCATCAGCTCCCTCTTGAAAAATTGTTGGTCTTGGCTTACGGGTGATATAGTAGAAGGGATTGAGAGAAGGTTGGTTTAGGAAATAATTTGAAGGTGAATGAGTGGCCTGTGAGGAAGCAAAGGGGGGCTGTCAATATCTGGAAAAAAATAGTGGAAAGGCCAAGATCTGGGAAGTTTGGGAGGGTTTCTAAGGTCAGGAAAAATGGAGGAAACACACTTTGATAGCTGAGCTGAGGTCTAAGAGAGACAAAACAGCAGAGACACACATACGCACTTTTCTTTCCCTACTGTTCAGACATCAGGGTTATCCGTATGAAGAGGCAAATACTCAAGGCCTGTTGATGTTTCTGTTATTAACTGGGCATGTTAGAAAGACAGGGTGCAAACTTTGTGTGTTGTGCACACACACATCTTTGTGCACATGTGTGTGCATGCACATGCATGTGCGTGTGCATGTACATGTACGTGTGTGTGCATGCACACATTTGGACCAGGGTTGCTGAGGAGATAACACCATTCATGTTTTGGGGGAATTTAATGTATAACGAGGACATGAGTTAGAAAAAGCCAGGAGCCAGCCCTTAGATGACCTTTCAGAGAACACCAGGGAGCCTGGGCTTAACTGACAATGTGTTGCTATTAAGAAGATCCCTAAGATTTGCAGGTTTGAAAGGTCTTTCCTGAAAGGTAGACAGTGAAGGGAGGAAGGAAAGAAATGAAATGGAGCCATCCTATTTACCCTAGTGGTCCTCAATATCAATTTTGTATTTTCATCACCTAAGGATCTTGTGAAAACACAGATTTCTGGTTCACTGGGTAGAGACTTAATTTCTGTATTTATAAGATTTCCATCAGTCAGAAGATACACAGGCAGTTGATCCATGGGAAGCATTTTGAACAGCAAGGGTTAAAGGTTCATTTCTCTGACCCTGCTGCAGTGTTGAGAGCCTGACCAGTGGACTGTAGCTGTTGCTCTACAGCTGCTTAGTCTTAACTAGGCAATCTCTTGATTAGCAGTATGCCTGCTAATCAAGGTGTGAAGTTCGGTTATTAACTGCTATAATCACTGAGGAATGTTCACACAGGCTTTTGAACTATAGGTTTTCTCCTCTTTATAAACCAAAACCACATCCTATTTGAATGTTTCTCATCTGCCTAAGAATACTTGTTTCATGAAGTTGTATGTCTAACTGGTTTTTCAATATTTTAGAAATATAAAAAGAGGTCACAAATGTGTAATGCCTTTTTCTAATACTCACAGGATGAAGTTCTTACTCCAACCTGAAGACAGAGATGGGGTGAATGCAAAGTGGTCCTTTCCAACCCATGTTTGAACACTGATGCAATGAAGCTTATGTTTCTTCTCCTGTCCAAAGTGATTTGAGAATTCATACTTGTCATTGAAAGGGATTTCTGAGAGTTCCTGATGTGGCTCAGTGGTAATGAACCTGACTGGTATCTATGAGGACACGGGTTCGATCCCTGGCCTCACTCAGTGGGTAAAGGATCCGGCTTTGCCAAGAGCTGTGGTGTAGGTCACAGACGCAGCTTGGATCTTGTGTCGCTGTGGCTGTGGTGTAGGTTGGCAGCTACAGCTCCAAGTCAACCCCTAGCCTGGGAACTTCCATAAGCTATGGGTGTGGCCCTGAAAAGACAGAAAATAAAAAACAGGAAAGAAAGGGTTTTTTTATGTCCCCCACATTCTTCCAGTGGCACATGCACATAGCTATACTTGGTCATTGGTTTTAGATTAAAACTTTACAGCGTATTCAATTTCTAAATACCAGAAAAAAATGAAAAAGAAAACTTTTCCCAAACTTTTACTTCTGTCTATTGAGTCAATCCATTCCCTAAAGTCACTCTTTCATCATTAGCTGCATAAACTTTGTATATGACTTGCAAGAATAATGGATGTGTAGAACTTTGATTTGGTTGTGAAATATTTTCTCAGACTCACTTGTGGCTTTTACTTCTTCCTATCTCATGTTTATTCTTTCTTATCTTCTGGACCCATTTCTAATTTCACTTGGGAAATTAGCTTACTCAAAATATCTTCCATGTTTCTCAAAAAAAAAAATTTGATGCCTATCAAATAAAAGGAAGACAGGCAGTACAATACTTTTTATAAAAAACAAATTGATTGGTTATAATGTCAAAAACTCTGAAGTATCAGAGATTTTACTGTACCTGCAAGCCAGCAAGTTCACCTGACATTTTTGATGTCCTTCAAGAGATACAAGCCAGAACTGTGGCTCAGAATCCCAGGACATTCACTGGTGGAACAGGACATAGCATGATCTGCCCACCCTGCTGGTGTCCTCCCTGCCACACGCCATTTGCATAAGAGAGTGGTAGAGATCCCAGGTGGGTGCTTCCTGGGCAGTGAGTCTGTGTCACAGCCCAGAAATGCAGTTTAGGGAATACGACCTTGGGCTGCACACACCTGCCCAATACTTCCCCCGGAGGCAGATGTGGTCTTTATTATATAGGGTGGTCCATAAGTCTGCCCTCTGCTCTGGAGGGTGACACTTTTACTCTATTCCTAGGCTGTTCACTGTACAGACAACCTTAGAAAGACAGCTGAACAGAAAATCTGTCTGTGCGACCTGTAGAAAGTGGTACAGGAATGTGTGTCTCCCAATAAGATCCGATTGTAGAACACAGGAAACTGTGTTCAATATCCTGTGATAAACCATAATGGAAAGAATATGAAAAAGAATATACATGTGTGTGTGTGTGTGTGTGTGTGTGTGTGACTGAGTCACTTTGCTATACAACAGAAATTAGCACAATGTTGTAAATTAACTATACTTTAATAAAAATTGTTATAAAGAGCTTTAGATCTTGAAAGTCATGAATTTAATTGTGACTCAGGTACACATAGAGGCATAACTTTGGATAATATGCACTGCCTGTCTAAACCTTACACACCGGGGACCTAGGGAGGGCATAACAGCATTTCTGTAGTGTCTGGGTTATTGAAGACAACTGCTTATTATGTTGGCCTTCCATGTCCTTCTTTCTTTCCTTTACCTTGAGAGTTTACTCCTATAAACAGAGTGTGCTCACCTCCTGACTCAATTCTAGTCATGAGGGGAGCTCATCCATCTGCTATTTACTTTCTTTTTCTGTTTGTTTGTTTGTTTTGTTTTTTAATTTTTATTTTTTATTGCTCAAATGAATTTATCACATCTGTAGTTGTATAATGATCATCACAATCCAATTTCAGAGGATTCCTTGCCACAACACAAGCACGTCCCCCCACCCCCCAAACTGTCTCCTCCGGAGACCATAAGTTTTTCAATGTCTGTGAGTCAGCATCTGTTCTGCAAAGAAGTTGTCTGTCCTTTTTTTCAGATTCCATATGTCAGTGAAAGCATTTGATGTTGGTGTGTCATTGCCTGACTTACTTAACTTAACACGATAATTTCTAGGTCCATCCATGTTGCTAAAAATGCCATTATTTCATTCCTTTTAATGGCTGAGTAATATTCCATTGTGTATATGTATCACATCTTCTGGATCCACTCCTCTGTCGATGGACATTTAGGTTGTTTCTATCTCTTGGCTATTGAAAATAGTGCTGTAATGAACATCAGAGTACATGTGTCTTTGCGAGTCATGGTTTTCTCTGGATAGATACCCAGGTGTGGGATTGCTGGATCAAATGGTAGTTCTATGTTTAGTTTTCTGAGGAATCTCCATCCTGTTTTCCACAGTGGTTGCACCAATTTACCATTCCACCAACAGTGTAATAGGGTTCTTTTTCTCCACACCCTCTCCAGCACTTATTGTTTGTAGACTTTTTGATGATGGCCATTCTGGCTGATGTAAGGTGGTACCTCCTAGTGGTTTTGATTTGCATTTGTCTAATGCCAAGTGATGCTGAACATCTCTTCGTGTGTTTTTTGGCCATCTGTATGTCTCCTTTGGAGAACTGTCTGTTTAGATCTTCTGCCCATTTTTTGATAGGCTTGTTTGTTTTTTTGGTATGGAGCTGCAGAAGGTGTTTATAAATTTTAGAGATGAATCCCTTGTCAGTTGATTCACTTGCAAAGATTTTCTCCCATTCTGTGGGTTATCTTTCCATTTTGTTTAGGGTTTCCTTTGCTGTGCAGAAACTTTTAAGTTAGATTAAGTCCCATTTGTTTATTTTTCTTTTTATTGTCAATACTCTAAAGGTGGATCTGAGAAGATGTTGCTGTCATTTATGTCAGAGAGTGTTTGGTGCTATTTACTTTCAGATTATTCTCTGACAAATCAAAGCCAGAAAAGAAATAAAGGAGATATAATCTGGACCAGTATATTTAGAGGTACAAATAGCAGATATGCTATGAGTTCCCACTGTAACTCAGTGTGTTGAGAATTCAACTGCAGCAGCTTGGGTTGCTTCCAGGTGCGGGTTTGATGCCTGTCCAACACAGTGGGTTAAAGGATTCGGCATTGCCACAGCTGTGGTGTAGGTCATTCCTGCAGCTCGGATTCCATCCCTGGCCCAGGAACTTCCATATGCCATAGGGGGATATGCATGGCCATGGTGGGGAAAAAAAAGCAGATATGCTGGACAACTTACTTACTTATTTTACAAATCCTACTGCAAAATAATTGCAAGAAAGCAATTATTACAATCATGCAACTTGACTGGAATTCTCTTTAGATGCCCTGCATATTCGGGTGGAAAAGAAAAAACTTCAGAGCTGTGCCTCCCTTAAACCCAACTTTGTTGCTTAGTTTGTAGACCAGTAAAGTTATTAGACCTCCATGGTTTCAGTTTTCTGTGAATAAAACTGGTTTAAGATATATCACTACCCTTTTGGGGGGATTAAATGCTAGCATGAAACACCTAACACACTATGTTGTAGATGCAAAAAATGTTTCCTTCCTTCAAAAGATCTGTTACTTCTACCCTCTAACATTTTTGCCAGAAAATTTTTTATAACTTTGCATTTGAGGATTTCCTGATCCTGTTTGAGAAGTATCTCACTTGATCATGGTTTTCATTCCAACACTATCTTCCTTCTTTCTTCCGCTAACTAGCAGAATCCTTAGATGAGTGACCAATTTCCACAGCTTTCTAATGGATTTTCTTTCTTTTTTTTTTTGGTCTTTTTATACCCACCCACAGCATATGGAGGTTCCCAGGCTACTGGTCAAATCAGAGCTATAGCCACTGGCCTACGCCACAGTCACAGCAATACCAGATCCTTAACCCACTGAGCAAGGCCAGGGATCAATCCTCCATCCTCATGGATGCTAGTTAGATTTGTTTCCACTGAGCCACAACAGGAACTCCTTTAACGGATTTTCTTAAGTGTAACCTTCTCCCTGGCTACAATCCTGAAATTGACCAATCTGAATTCAATGCCAAGTCACCCAATCTGGCCATTCTTTCAAACACCTTCCATATTGTAATTTTTTGGGGGGAGGGGCAGTGATCTCCTGCTGCATATGGAAGTTTCCAGGCTACAGATCAAATCAGAGCTGCACACAGAGGCCCACACCACAGCTCACAGCAACACAATATTCCTAACCCACTAAGCAAGGCCAGGGATTGAACCTACATCCTCATGGACAGTATGTCAGGTTCTTAACCCACTGAGCCGCAATGGGAACTCCTCTATGTCATAATTTGTGATAGATTATATTTTCCAAAAATGACTACAGCAACACTGCTAGTCCCCCATACACTTGGAGAACCATGACACTCCCTATCCAGAGAGAGATGATTTCCCTCCCCTTTGGACAGACCTCTGACTACTTGGACTAACAGAACACTATGGACACCACACTATGTGATTCCAAAGCTAGGTCAGGTCATAAAGGTAGCGTGGCTTCTTTCTGGCCCTCTTTCCCCTTGACTCTGGCCATCACGTTGTGGAAATGCCAGGCCATAGGGCAAGTCAGTGTGCAGAGTTCCAGCCCCTGGCCCAGCTAAGGGCCCAGCTGATGGCCTGGTTCAGCCACCAGATGTGACAGGTGATGCTTGTCTTGCTTCTTCCTGGGGAGGCCCCCATTTGGTGGAGAGGAGCCAGTCCATCTCTAGGGTGCCTGAGCTGAGAATT
The DNA here is from genome assembly GCF_016906955.1 of Phacochoerus africanus. NCBI lineage: Eukaryota > Metazoa > Chordata > Mammalia > Artiodactyla > Suidae > Phacochoerus > Phacochoerus africanus. The sequence goes on from NC_062546.1 coordinate 91,220,899, forward strand.
ACACCAACTTAATCCATGCCTTATATCTCTCAGTTTGGAGGTAATTGGTTACTCTGACCTGGAACTAGAACACCCTTTTTACCAACCATTCCTTCTGAAACTTTCAAGTTCCTATTTGAGTGCAGAAATACTGCAGTGCTCTAGACTTTCACCCTCATCCTTTTAGGAATCTAGTTCTCTTCTGCTCTGGCCCTGAGGTAATCCCATATTTTTTCTCTAGATCTTTCCTCTCAGCTTTACATGGTCCATCTTGAAGAGAGTAGATATCTTTAACCCTTTATTTCAAGATCACTACTCCTTGGGAGCAAGGCTCCTGGAAATCAGGTTTAAGGAGGGTCTTACCCTCAGGGTTCTGCAAATGCCCCCTTAAATTGGGGGCTGAGATAGCTCGTGTCCTCATCTGAGTCCTGTTTCTTCTTCTTTTTTTTTTTTTGGCTACAACAGTGGCATATGAAGTTCCTAGACTAGGGGTCAAATTGGAGCTACAGCTGCTGGCTACAGCCACAGTCACACCAACCCAGGATCAAAGCTGTGGCTGTGACCTACACCACAGCTCATGGCAAATCCTGATCCTTAACCCACTGAGTGACGCCAGGGATCAAATTCACATCCTCATGGATACTAGTGGGGCTCATTACCACTGAGCCATGACAGGAATTCCCTGAGTCCATTTTCTTCATCTGTCAGTAAATATAGCTCTGTACCCAAATTTTAACCCTGTATCTGTGACTCATGGATAAAATAAGCAAGCTCATGGGTTTGACTTTCTGGGTTTGAATACCAAATTTTCCACTCACAAGATATTTCATGGTGGGAGACAGATTAGATTATTTTGACTCTGAGAGCTTTAGTTTTGTTAGGTATTAAATGGGGATAGTGGTATTATGTGTCTCTTAGGGCTGATGAAGAGATTAAATGAATTAATGAAAATGAAGACTTTAAAACAGTACCTATAAAACAAACAATTAATGTTGACTATTATGATTCTCTATTATAATTGCTTTCATATTGTTATGTGCTTCCTTGTTATAACAATTTTTTACATCTGTGAAATGGATCTATGGTCAAAACCTAAAATAGGAGTTCTCCTTGTGGCTCAAGTGAAAACGAACCTCACTAGGATCAGTGAAGATGTAGGTTTGATCCCTGGCCTTGCTCAGTGGGTTAACAATCTTGTGTTGTCATGAGCTGTGGTGTAGGTCGCAGAGGTGGCTCAGATCCTGCCTTGCTGTGGGTGTGGCATAGGCCAGCAGCTGCAGCTCTGATTCAACCCCTAGCTTGGGAACTTCCATATGCCAAGGGTGTGGCCCTAAAAAAAAAAAAAAGAAAAGAAAAAAGAAAATAATCCTTATTTTGTGTCTCTCCACTGCTGCTGATGATACTAACATTATTTAACTCATAAGGTCAAATTTATTTATTTTTTAATTACTTATTTTTTGGCCTTGCCCACCAGGGATCAAACCTGTACTAAAGCCACAACAATGCTGAATCCTTAACCCATCAAAAATAAGCCCTATTTAGTTTCCCTATTTCCTAGTATAGCAATCTACACATCTTGGCCTTACTGTCAATGCTATCAAAAATGTTAAATTAGGTTAACTTATTGGGTCTCATTTTCCACTAACAGGTAAAATACCTTTTCCCAAGTAGATAGTCTCCTGCATGTTTTATAAAATAAAATTACTAATTTAACTATGTGCCTTTATCTGTTTTAGCACATTGTAGTTTTTTTAATGATAAATATAACCTTTTTTCAGTTTTGACCTTTCCAATTGGCCATGTTTAGTGTTTAAGCATTCTTATTAATCACTGTTTGATATTATATAATATGAAAATAATTTTATAAGCAAATGATTGATTTGCATAAAGATTTTTTTTTAAGTGTCGGAAAGAGAAAAATCTGTCATGGAAGATTGTTAATCTGATTTATCAAAGACAAGAAAAGAAAGAATGATTTTGCAGGACAATATCTCCAAAAGACTATATTCTGCGAGAGAACTTTTCCTTCCTATATGTGTTGGAGAGTTTATAAATAATTAAGAATCTGTGACCAAATATTGATAAGTTACAGATAAGTCTTCCCTGAGGAGTTGAACAAGGGGCAGGTGACTGAGTATCTTGAAAGGCTATGACTGATGTATTCCTTCAAGCCACTGTGATTTGCATCTGAAGTGCCTTGAATTTGAAAACAATACAAATCTGCATGGGGAGTCTATTGGGACAGCTACTTTCAGGTTGTAGAAGTAAAGTCTGATCCTCACCCTCATCATCTACCATATTTAATATCAACCATTAGGCCTCTTAACAGAAAAATATAAAATAAAATGTATTTGCTCCAAGAAGGTAATGCATTTATTATGGAGAGAATGCAAATTGTTGTAGATTCAACTGGTTCATCCCTGATATCTTACAATTGACATTAACAATGAACAAAAAAGGCCCAAAATGTCTGAATTCTGCCAAATGACTGAAAACCCTGGATTCATCCTGACTTGTGTTTGAAGCACTGTCTCATGGAGTGATGGCCAGGAGGCTAGCTCTAAAGTCAGTTGATAAATAGAAGCATCTCCACCCAGGAGGCTTTCCTGTGAAATGGCATGGGGATGAGGGCTGATCACATTAATTTGTCTTTGTTATTAATGCTATGGAACAGAGGATCATCAGCAGGCAAATTAAATGAGCAGGCATTCGAAGCCTGGAAAGAGCTGCATGCCAGTCAACACAAGGATGAGGCCTGAAGCAAGTTGGAAATCTCTCATGCACCCAAGACAGATGACAAAACACTATCTGAGCCCAAAAACAAAATGCATGTGAAAATCAAGAAAATACCTAAATTCAGAAAAATTTTAAAAGTAAATCACCAAATTAAAGTAATTAAGACTTTGTAAATCATATATCTGGTTTTATGTGTTCAAAATGCAAGGGGTCTCTTAGTACCACTCTATCTCTTAGTACTGTATATACTTAATTTTCTAAAAAGATCAAATGAAGTCTCAGGAGTTCCCTGGTGGCTCAGAGGGTTAAGGATCTGGTATTGATCACTGATGTGGCACTGGTTCCATCCCTGGTCCCAGCTCAGGAATTTTTGCATGCTGCAGGTATGGGGTGGCCAAAAAAAAAAAAAAAGAGAGAGAGAGAGAGAGAGAAAAGAAAGAATACAAGAAAGCCTAAATTAAGGTAATCAAGACTTGAAGGACCAGAAAGAAAATCATATGTCTAGTTTGAATATGTCCAAGATGCCAGGGATCTTTTAGTGGTGGTATATTTACTTATCTCTTGCTGTAATTCATCACAATTATCATGTCAAGTTAATGTATTAATGTCTATTATAAATGTTTACTTAAATGAAAATATACTGATTGTCAGCCTATGCTCTTCCGGAAAAATGATAAAAAAAAAAAAAAACAAAGTCAAAAGAACAGTGACAAAGCAAAAACTGATTTTTATGATGTTTCTGCAGGATCCTATCAGTATAAAGAGGTTCTGCAGTCCCCCTGTGCTTCTTGTGGATGCTACTGCATGTAAAATACCCACTGAAACAGGCTATGTCTGCTTTCACCCTACAGAGGCCTTACTTCCATTTTGCTCTGTATTTTTTTTTTCCTTCTTTTTAGGGCAGCACCAGAGGCATATGGATGTTTCCAGGCTAGGAGTAGAATTGGAACTCACAGCCACAGCAATGTGGGATCCAAGCTGCTTCTGTGACCTACAGCACAGTTCACAGCAACGCTAGATCCTTAACCCACTGAGCAAGGCCAGGGATCGAACCTGTGTCCTCATGGATGCTAGTCAGATTCATTTCCACAGAGCCATGAAACGAACTCCATTTTGCTCTGTATTCTTAACTAAAGACATGGGGATTTATGGTTTGGTGCATTCACATCTCCTGAATTTAAAAACAGTACTATGGCCCATTTTAGAACTGCCTTCTAGGTGATCCTAATTATCTTCCAACTCTTTGAAAGATTTTACAACATTTCCCTGATTTTACACATTGTTAATTGTAAAGGAGAAAATGGGGAAAAAAATATAGACTTTGTGCAGAAAAAAAATAAGATTCTTCAGAAGAGTGTTTGGCTCTCATCTCTGTACACGGGTAGCTGATGGCTTCCTCTTTCTCTCTCTGTGGGAAGGTGGAGCTAAGCTGGGAATGGAAACACCAATCAACCTGAGAGCCCATTTATCGACTGTAATTGTAATAGACTTCAAAAAGGTATGTAACAAGTAACAAAATACTGAAAGGAAAATCAAGGTTCTGCCAAGTTGGTCATAGATCCACCAAATCGTGTTGGCTCAGGCTATAGTAATCACATTAAAACATTCTTGGAACAGACACAACCAAATATTGAATCCTAGGCTCTCAGAATGGGAAGTCAGACTAAGTCATCTATATTAACACTCCAATGAGATGCATAAATTCCACATAATGGTCCTGTAGCCTCTTACTGCACACTTGTAGTCACTGCCCCACTAGGCACTTCATTCCATTTCAGGACAACTGTAATGATTTGGCAGTCCATTCTTCCATTAAGCCCAAATCTAGCACTCATAATTTCCACTTAAATATCTTAGTTCTTCTTTCTGTGGCTACAAAATAGGAAGAGCTTAATGGTTTCTCCTTAATACTAAATATGTGAAGACAGCAATCATTTGTCTTTTCCCTGGCTAAATACCACTTTTTTCCCTTCTATCTCTGATAAACTCTCGAATGCGTACCCCACCCCACCCCACTTTCATGGCCTCCGTCTATCTCTTCATCTCCAGTTGATCTTTGACACTTTTAGAAGAGTTTTATGTAGGATGGAATCTGCCCCTGCTCTAAATGGTGATGCAGTCAAGTGGCACTATCATCACCTGGTGTGAACACTGAGTGAGTTCTACTGCCAAAGGCAACACCAACTCTTCTTCTAGAAACTCAACTGGCTCAAGATAGTTGGGTCCCACCTACACTGAATCATGTCTGGTCCCTTCTCTTCTCAAAACTCTTTATCTCAATGAGATGAAATCAGTGCCTCAGCACTCTTTAAGTGGAAAAGTCATTTCTCATCCCAAGGTCTCTTTCTGGAGGTCATACAGTGATTTTAAATCAATTATGTGATGGCACAACTACTTATTATTAAATTATTGATGAGTGAATGATGAACATAATAATGAGAATTTTGTGTAGAGAAGGAAAAGGGGCTATGAGAATATACATCTGAAACAAAAATATACTTTAATAACTTACACATTCTTCCCAAAACACTATTTCCAAGAAATATGTGATAAGATAGAAATGCCATCTTTTTTTTTTTTTCTTGGTCCCTTCATCTTTCTCAGGGCCGCACCCTACGGCATATGGAGGTACCCAGGCCAGGGGTCCAATCAGAGATACAGCCGCTGGCCCACACCACAGCCACAGCAGCATGGGATCCGAGCTGTGTCTTTGAGCTAAATCGCATCTCATGGAAACGCCGGATCCTTAACCCATTGAGAGAGGCCAGGGATTGAACCTGTGTCCCCGTGGCTGCTAGTCAGATTCGCTAACAGCTGAGCCACTGTGGCAACTCTGAAATGGCATCTTTGAAAACAAGTCAATCTGGCCACGAGTCTATACTCCTCCACCAATGGGAACTTAAAGGAACTGCAAAATATCTCCAACACTTAATTGTCTCTTTTTTTAAAATTGAGATTACTATAACATCTAGTTTAAAGGTTTAAATGAAGAGTTCCGTATTGGTTTAGTAGGTTAAGGATTCGGCATTTTCTCTGTTGTGGCAGAGTTCAGTTCTTGGCCTGGGAACTTCTGCATGCCATGGGTCCAGCCAAAAAATAAAAATAAAAAAAAATTAAAATTAAAATGACAATTAAGTAAAACAGTGCAGTAAGTTGATGAGCACAATTTAGGATCATGAAGTTCTCCATCTCTGCACAGTAACTTCCTTTTCCTCTCTAGGACCTAAGATAAGACTCATGGAAATTTTACCTCTACATACAATTCTTTAAGAATTCTGATTACTCATATTCAAACTCTGGCATAGGAGTAGATGGATTGTGATTTGAGGGGAAATAAAAGTAACTTTTGTCCCCTCTACCTCAACTGCCATTGTGCTTTGATCCCTTCTGATTAATTTCTCAAATCCCTTTGCTCTGTGAGAGCTGAATGGCCAGGAAATGTGGAGAAACGTGAAAGATGATGGATAAAGCTAAGATAAGGGTATGACTCACTGGCCACCTGGAGTAGGTCAGCTCAGGAAGGCTGTTTCTGCAAGCCTAGGAAATGGGCAGCTAAGGGAGGGGTGAGATGAGTGGTGGTGGGGAAAGGGAGCCATGTGGTCCTCTTTGGGAAGTCCTTGGATAATCCTGAGATATTTAATTGTATCAGATTTTAAATGGACTGGACGCATACCTAATGGGCATGAGAGGAGCATTCCAGAGCCCACAGGAGATAGCTGACCTAAAGGGCAAGAAAGATTCATTTTGACAAGTTTCAAAAAAAATTTTACCAGAAGAAAAGTAACAAGAGGGTGTGGGATGGACAGGGAGTTGGGGTTGGTAGAGGCAAACTATTCCATCTGGAATGAATAAGCAATGAGATCCAACTGTATAGCACAGGGAACTATATCCAGTCTCTTGGGATAGAACATGATGGAAGAGAGCATGAAAAAAAGAATGTATGTATATATGTATGTATGACTCAGTCACTTTGCAGTACAACAGAAATTGGCACAATAATATAAATCAATGATACTTTAATAATAAATAAATAAATAAATAAATAAATAGATTTTTTTTTTTTTAATGTCATAAGATGTAGAGCCTAAGACTCATGGCTGGGCGGAAGGCAATGGACCAGGAGTCATGGGATGGATCAGAGCATAGTGAATGTGAGATGAAGAATCTGGCTACCCTGTGGGAAAGGCAAGGGTGGCTGACCTGCTGACCTACATCCCCAAGGAATGATGGCCTCAAGGTACAGGAAGCAGGATATGCCAAGGTCCAGACAGAGAGAAAGCAGCAAAAGGATGGACACCCCTTGACACTTTATTCCATGTTGCCCAAGACCAAAGCTATGTACTAGTTCAATTTCTTACATCCTTTTGTTAAGACACTTGATCTTCATAGCTTAGAAACACTGGGAATGTAGTAGTATGTATGACTGGGTTGAGTGCCAAACCATCATTCTCATAGGCAGGTTAACAATCAGAAATGAAAACAGTTAAATCTGAGCACATAAACAGGAGGGTAGTGATCAGTGGGTCAGTGACTAAGAGCAACCACAACCCTGTGTGGTCTTATGTCTCCTTTTATTTTAATTCTGACTATAGGCAAAGGTGGTACCTCTTTACTGGCCTTGCTTCAGAGAAACTCAGTTTTTTTGGTTTTTTATTTGTTCATTGTAAGATTTTTTTTTCCTACTAATAGATGTGATTACTAAATTCTTGGCTGCTGAGTTCTATCTTCTATTCCCCATAAATGAAGTAAGAAAAATAATGGTTTTCTTGAATAAGAGTTTTTAAAAAATATTTTTGTGGGAGTTTTCATCATGGCACAGTGGAAACAAATCCAACTAGGAACCATGAGGTTGTAGGTTCAATCCCTGGCCTCGCTCGGGGGGTTAAGGATCCGGCATTGCAGTGAGCTGTGGTGTATGTCGCAGATGTGGCTCAGACCCCATGTTGCTGTGGCTGTGGTGCAGGCTGGCACCTACAGCTCTTATTTGACCCCTAGCCTGGGAACCTCCATATGCCATGGGTGTGGCCCTAAAAATACAAAAGACAAAAGAAAGAAAGAAATACAGACAGAAATAAAGAAAGAGTGACTAGTAATTTTTTTTTCTCTTTTAGGGCTATACCTGAATTTTCTTTTCTTTTCTTTTTTTTTTCTTTTAGGGTCGCACCCACAGCACATGTAATTTCAGTGGCTAGGGGTTAAATCAGAGCTGCATCCTGAAGCCTTCAACACAGCTACAGACACAGCAACCCTGGATCTAAGCCACATCTGTAACCATCCTCACAGACACTATGTCGAGTTCTTAACCTGTTGAGCCACAATGGGAATTCAGAAATCGTACTTATATTACAGTTATTAGTCTTTAATCTTTGTATTAAGTGAAGGGCATCAGACAGAATGTCGTAGGCAATACTGACACAGAATAAATGAGAAAAAAGTATAATCTGTTCTTACAGAAACAGGGTGGGTGAGTGGCATCTAGGTCAGGACCGCAGGCATAGGAGGCTGGTGATAAACAGCTCTGATAAGGGGGGATTCACATTGCATGTGAACTCCAGTTTACATAAATCCACATCAGTTGTTTAATAAATGGTAGCTCTTATGGTCTCCACAACTAGTATCAGTCCTAATAACTTTATCCATTGCCTCAATCGCACCCCACAACAATACTGAATATTTATGCTTCTAAAGTGGGTTAACGTTGCTTTAGGGGGTCAGCTTTCATTTTCAATAGGCCTCATGGTATTTTGTTTTGTTTTATTTTTACAAAGTGTTTAGGTTTTTATTGAGACAGGCTTATCTAAAACAAATGACAGGAGTCTGTACGAAAAAGAGTCAAGTGGAAGAGAAGAGCTGTCTGTGTCAGAATCAGGGTAAATACGGGCAGATTGGATGTTGGTCGCAGACCTTCCTGCTGACAGAAAGTCCACACATCATGCTGTCAGCCCACGGCGTTTGGGAGCTGACAATCTCTGAATAAGCTCACTGCAAAGGACAGACCATGGGGTATAAATGAGAAAGAAGGTGATTTTTCTGCCAAGTACGTTCTTCCTCTGTACACATTACATAACATAACTTAGGACCTCGGTCTCTTCAAACTACGGAGGTTGATCTGCCTTAGCCAGCTTTCAGTATCACACTTCTGAGAAAAATGACTTCAGTAAAGCTAAAAGAGAATAGAACAAGCACCTTTAAAAGTATCTTTTTTATTTTGTTTGTTTGTTTTTATAATTGGCCATTGCTCGTGACAGTCTGAGCCTGCTGTTCGGTTGAGACTCTGACAGTTGAAAAAATTTACCCAGGGTTCACTCCAAAAACACCCATATACACTCCAAACAGAAGAACAAATAGAAATGTCCAGGTACTATTTGACACAATCCTAAGAATAAATCAGTTTTGTGTATCATAGGTTTAGAAGTCCTTGATCTGTGTGCCTACTGGAAATCAGACATAAGTTCTCAAATAAATGAAGTACTTCTGCCTTTCTCTTCTGAAGGTTTTTGTTGATCTAGGTTAGTCAACTCTAAACAGGAAAGATCTAATATGTTTGATGTTTGAAGATATCCTTAGACTTGTGAGAAAGGGATAAGCCATGGTTATGACTAGACAAGGTCAGGAAGGAGTCACGAATGAAATTCCTCTAATTTTTCTGTCATTTTTTTGATGACATCTGAGATCTATTTCTTTCTTTCTTTTTTTAAGTACAGTTGTTTACAATGTTCCATCAAGTTCTGTTGTGCAACAAAGTGATCTAATCACACACAATTCCCTGTGCTGTACAATAGGGTCCCATTAACCCTCGATTCCAAATATAACATACCAAAAACCCCCAAAATGCCCATCCATTCCACTCCCTCCTCTATCCCCTTTGGGAACCCCAAGTCTGCTCTTGAGATCTGTTTCTAAGAGGCAACTGCAAGCTCCAGTATCTTGGGAAATGAGCAGCATGACTTAGGTTGATTCAGTATAAGTGACTCTCAACCATTTTTCCTGGAAATGGATTCAGGTGAAAGACAAAAAAGAGAGAACAAGATGGTAGAATATATATATATATATAAAAAAGAATGTGACTATAACTGAAGGGAAACTTCACTATTATTTGACAGCAAGAAAGGTTCTCTAGATGTCAGGAGCCAACACTTGTGTGTACAACCTCTAAAAATTGTATGCAGAGATATTGTCATTTTGTGGGTGAAAATTTTTTTTCTAGCTTGATTTGCCTTCATAAAAGAATGGGCACTCAGAAAAAGCTCATACTCTCTTTATCGAACCTTGAATTCTAAGAGAAGTCAGGCTGAGAACACAGAAAACAGAATCACTCAAGGCATGTACTTTATTTATTTATTTATTGGCAGCTCCCACAGCACATGGAAGTTCTTGGGCTGGAGCTGCAATCTACACCACAGTGGCAGTAACACTGGATCCTTAACCCACTGAGCCAGGCAGGGGACTGGAGCAGCACCTCCACAGAGACAATTCCAATTATTAGCCCACTGTGCCACAGCTGGAACTCCTGAGGCATGTTTTATTTACTAAAAGTTCCTGTTTTACTGTTACACTTAGGTGCTTCTTGGGCTTCAGAATATGGAAAGTATGGGTCTACGGAAAAACTGTGGTAAAGAGAAGGCAAAAATCCACCTAATTCAGGAAATATGCTCAGGGCTAGTGACAAGCTGATGACTCAGGCAGATCTTGTTTCTGTCTTTACACTGGAAAGCTACATCTGAACAACACTTTAGAATTTACCCTAGATATCTATGGTAGGTATCACAGGGAGACAAAATGAGAACTTGTTAAAGTTTTTTTTTTTTTTTTTTTTATAAAACAGGAGACATTTGAAGATTCTAATTTCAAAAGTATTGGTGAATTTCTGACAATCTTACATGGCAAATGAAACAAGTGTCTAGTGACACGTATAAGTTTTGCTATGGAAACCTTAACTGGACAAAGAACTGAGAAAATTAAAACCTTTAGGTTCTCTGACCTCTGTCTTTGCTAATATTCCTATCTCTCTATTTTTTAATTTTTTAAAATTATAATTGATTTACAATGTTCAGTCAATTTCTACCGTATAGAAAAGTGTCCCAGTCATATATATATATATATATATATATATATATATATATATATATACACACACATTCTTTTTCACACATTATCCTCCATCATGGCCCATCGCAAGTGAATAGATACAGTTCTCTGTGCTATACAGCAGGACTCATTGCTTATCCCTCTGAGTTCACCCATAGACATTTCAAATCACCATCCACTAATCCTCATTAAAATCCTATCTGTCAGTGCTTCATGGAGCTTCCTTGGTCAAAGGTCTGACAGATGCCTAATTTCTATCAATTTCTACTTTCCCCCTTTATACCAGCTACTACCGAAGCTTACTTTCTGCAGATACTATGATACTCAATACTACTTTCTGTTTCTAGAGAATCAGTAATGAATAAGAAACAGTCTTTGCCCTGAAGAAGTTTATAATCTACTATGGTAGAAACAGGTTAAAATAAAGAAGACAATAATGAGTTATTTAACAAAAAAAGAAAAATGTGCTCAAAATGGCCAATGTTTTCATTTTCTCACGCATATATCCTAAGAGTGGAATTTCTAGGTCATATCTTAACTACATGACTTAGTCTTTGGAGGAACTGCCAATTTCTCAAAGGGACTGTGCCGTTTGCATTCTCACTGCTAATGTATATGGTCACCAGTTTCTTCACATACTCTTCAACATTTCTTATTATTTATGTTCTTGATTATAGCCATATTAATAGGTTAGAAGTAGTACCCTCACATTTATGATTTACATTTCCTTAATTGTGAATGATGTTGTATATATTGTATATTACTCTTTCTTCTTGGCAAAATATATACTCAACCTTCACACATTTTAATTGAGTTATCTTTCTTTTTGCACTAAAGACTTATATTTTTATTCTAGATACTAGTTCATTATCACATATATGCTTTCCTTTCTTGTTTTCTTTTTCTTTTTCTTTTTCTTTTTCTTTTCTTTTTTTTTTTTTTTTTGCCATATCCCTAGCATGCAGATGTTCTGGGGCCCTGGATGGAACCTGCACTACAGCTGCGACATAAGCCACAGCAGTAACAATGTCAGATCCTTAATCTCTTGTGCCACCAAGGGAACTCCACATATGTGCTTTTCAAATATTTTCTCCCAAGCTGGTACTTGTCTTTTCACTTTCTTGATGACCTCATTTACAAAATTTTAATTTTAAGGTAATCCAAATTATCTATTTTTTTTCTTTTGTTTCTCGTGTTTTTGGTGTCATATTCAAGAAATTATTGCCCAATTCAGGGTTATGGCTATTCATTCATAGATTTTCTCCTAAGTGTTGTGAAGTTTTAGCTCTTACATTGAGATCTATTATACATTTTTAATTAATTCTTGAGTAAGATATGATGTGAATATTTGGTTGATATCATTTGTTGAAAAGGCTATTCTTTCTCCATTTAATTGTCTTGACACTCTTGTTGAAAGTCAGTTGGATATATTTGTGTTATTTCTGAACTTTGATTTTGTTTCAGTAAAATATATACACTATTCTTTTCATTTTTTTTGTCTTTTTTTTTCAGGGCCACACCAATGGCATGTGGAGTTTTCCAGGCTAGGGGTCTAATTGGAGCTGTAGCCACCGGCCTATGCCATAGCCACAGCAATGTTGGATCTGAGCCATGTCTGCGAACTATACCACAGCTCATGGCAATGACAGATCCTTAACCCACTGAGCGAGGCCAAGGATTGAATCCACAACCTCAAGATTACTAGTTGGGTTTGTTAACCACTTAGCCACGACAGGAACTCCTATACACTATTTTTATCCCAGTGATGCATTATTTCGATTACTGCAGCTGTATATATTTTCAAATCAGAGATAATTCCCACCTGGTCATGGTGTATGATCTTTTTAATATGTTGTTGGATTCAGATGGCTAAAATTTTGTTGAGAATTTTTGTGTCTACATTCATCAAAGATATTGACCGACAGTTTTCTTTTTTGGTGGTATCTATGTCTGGCTTTGGAATTAGGGTGATGGTGGCATCATAGAATGTCTTTGGGAGTGTTCCCTCTTCTTCAACTTTTAGAAAAAGTTTAAGGAGGATGGGTATAAGTTCCTCTTTGTATGTTTGGTAGAATTCACCTGTGAAGCTATCTCGTCCTGGACTTTTATTTGTAGGGAGTGTTTTTATGACATATTCAATTTCATTTCTAGTGCTCAGTCTGTTCAGTTGATCTATTTCTTCTTGATTCAGTTTTGGCAGGCTGTAAGTCTCTAGAAAGTTGTCCATTTCTTCCACATTGTCAAATTTGTTGGCATCAAATCAAAGAGTAAGGAGTGATTACTAATAGGTATAGGGTTTCTTTGGGGAGTGATGAAAATGTCCTTGAATTGGATAGTAGTGATGAAGGGTAAATCTAAGAATGTACTAAAACCACTGACTTCCACATAACTGTGTGGATTTTATGGTGCATAAATTATATTCAAAAAATGATTAAAAATCCAGAAAATTTTTCTCATTGAAGCTGTGATCTGACACAGGGTTGACATAAGGATTTAGTAGATGGAGAAGAAAACAGGTTTCTAGGGAGAGAACCTAAGTGTGCAAATGCAGAGTGATTGATATGAAACCACATTGCATGTTCAGGAAACTCAAAAGTTTTGTATTATTTAAGGGTAAAGTAGAATAAAATGTCATGGGTGGTTGTATTGTAGCATAAGAAAGGGTCTATTGAGAATCTAATTCTGTCCAACAAAAGAAGTTCAGATTTTATTTTGTTGACTGATTAAAATATTTTGACTGGGTACCAGTCATGCATAAAATATAAAATGTACTTACATCATTTCTAGTTATAAAATACATACATATGCTACAGAATTACTAGTTTAGTAGCATATTTATATATTTATACAACAGTTTTAAATTATTTAAAAGTTATAAAATATGGGCAAATATTCAAAATAAAGATAAAACTAAACATAAACATAGCACTTCACCCATTTCAAGCAATAAAGATCATAAGATCATACTGTATCACCAGATGAATACAGAATTCTTTGCATTTTTTTGTGTAATTTAATTTGCAATATTAAGCCCAGAAAATATGTCAAATTCCAAAGGGGATCCATTTTTAATAACAAAATTTAGTCAACCTGAGATGTTAATAGAGAAATATTGGAGAGTTAGAGACCTGTCTGGTACACTTCAAGTAAGAGACTTGACAGCCACACATTTCTTAATCCACCTGCCTTCATCCTGCCATTGCATTAACCTTCTTTATTTTTAAATGTTAAACTATGGTGACACAGAAGAACAGGCTCTGGTCATGCCCTCAAATTATACACTCTGGCTGGTTACTTTTCCGGCTTTCGTAGAAAGTGATTTGTATGTTACTTGAAATGTGTCCCTTATGATTACCTAGCGCAAAAGGTAATAATACGAAAATGTTCTGTTTTTCCTCAATTGCTCAGAGAAAGGTCAGATTGCTGAAAGGCTGGAAGACCTTTCTCTCCATCTCTCTTTACCCTTCATAAAAGTTTTTTTTTTTTTTTAAACAGCCTCATATTTCATAAAGTGGTATTCAGAGTCCTCTGGTTATTTCATCTGATCATACTCTCGACTTGGGATATAATCGAAGTAAAGAGTTTGCAACTTCCATTTTAAAAAGGAGGGATTAAAGATAAATCCGGCCTGATGATGGGAGCTGGTACCTGCTCTTAAGTATCTAGCCTGGGCCGGGGCCTCGTGTGGGGTTGCAGGTGATGGTGCTGGTGCCCCATCCTGAGTGAAGACCACAGCCAGATGGTCCGGCTGGCATTTTACCAGGTTATGGGAGCTGCTGCAGTGGCAACTACAAAGGAGGAGGAGAAGGAGGAGGATGCACACAGGGTACGGCAGGGACCTGTGAGGACAGGGGACCAGCCAGGCCAGCCAGCTGCCCATGTGAGACAAGTGGAGCCAGAAGAGACTGAGCTAATTTTGTGTGATGCTCCTTATCTTTCTTGTCAGAGTTATGACAAGAAGGCCCTCAGTTACACTTAACACTAGTTAAATACAGATAAGTAAAAACCCACACTTGTTAATTATACTGGACTCTACATAGGCACTCAAACATTAGCCATATTTTAAAAATTCTAACCCCAACTGTGTGAATTAGGAATGTCTCCCTCTTTACAGATGGGAAAAGAATTAAAAAGAAACATCACAATGTGAAAAGCAACTAGCCAGGACTTAGAGCTCAGTTCTTTTTATCCTGGTTCAGGGTTTATTTAGTCATTAAGTGAATGCCTGATAATCACCTGCTGTGTTGCCAGGCACTATTATAGAAATCAGAGATAAAGTGTGGATGGGGAAGTAATGTTGGAAATAGGAATGTTTATTTATGTGTGTGTGAGCACTTGTGTGTGTGTATGTGTGTATCTGGTGAGCACTTTTAGGATTACTCTCCTATCTTTCCAGTTAGCTGTAGTTATCATGTTGTATGTTATATCCTTCCTAACCTGTTTATTTTGTAACTAGAAGTTTGTACTTTTTGACCATTTTTTCTCCAATTCCTACTTCCTCCACCAGCTGCCTCTGGTGACCATAACTCTAATCCACTTTTCTAGGAGGGTTTGTTTTTTTTTTTTTAAATATTACTGAAGTACAGTTGATTTACAACATTATGTTAGTTTCAGGTGTACAGCAAAGTGACTTGTTTATGAATATACACACATCCATTCTTTTTTAGATATTTTTCCCATATAAATCATCAGAGTATATTGGGTAGAGTTCCCAGTGCTGTATAGTGGGTCCCCCTTGGCCAGTCATTCCATATAGCTCAGTGTGCATATGCCAATCCCATTGCTCCTTCCCCCACCTGTCCCCTTTGGTAGCCAAAAGTTTAGTTTTGGGGAGTCTGTGAGTCTGTGCTTTGCAAATAAGTTTGCTTGTATCATTTTTTTATTCCATTTATAAATCATATCATATGACATTTGTCTTTGCCTGATTTACTCCATGTTGCTGAAATTTTTTGTCTTATTTTACATTGTTGTTGTCATTGTTGTTGTTGTTTTGATTCCACATATAAATGACCTTATACAGTATTTGTCTTTGTCTGACTTAGCATAATATCTTCAAGGTATATTTCTCTTAGCATAATACCTTCAAGGTCCATCTGTGTTGTCACAAACAGCAGGATCTCCTCATTTTTATGGCTTAATAATATTTCACTGTATACATACTGCAACTTCTTTAATCATTCACCCATAGATAGACATTTAGGTTGTTTCTAGGTCTTGGCTATTGAAATAATAGTGTTATGAACATGAGAGGTACAGGTATCTTTTTGAGTTTTGTTTTCATTACCTTTGGATATGTTCCCATAAGTGAAATTGCTGGATCATACCGTAGATCTACTTTTAATTTTTTGAGGATCCTCCATACTGTTATCTATGGTGGCTACACTGAATTATAATCCCACTAACTGTGCACAAGTATTTCCCTTTCTCCAAATCCCTGACAGTATCTGTTATTGTTTGTCTCTTGATAATGACCCAGAATAGAAATTTTTGACTTCTCCCAAAGATCACTGACATAATAACTCATAGACAAGGATGCCTTTGTGGAAATCAAGGAGTCCAGCAGAGAAATTTGAGCATACTGCTGTAGGAGATGAATCCAAAACTGGATGTGCTGAAATATGTGAGAGGAACAGTTCACTTTATCCATGTCACTCCACCCCAAGGAGTCAGAGCTCAGTGCCAAAACAGAACTTTTCCACCTGTGATTTCTCACATTGGGGAGAGGCAAATGCGTGGTTAACTGTTTTTTTCAGCTGTGCTGCCAAACAAGCCCTCTTCTTTCCTGTCTCATCCAGAAGAGTGCTGCATGACTGGGGTGAGTAAAGGCTGGAGAAATAATAGCCATGGCTCTTGAGGGTATCAGAGGCATGCAGACTCCATCAAGAAGCCCAGCCACTAGCTACTGGGGATGCCTTGGCTTAGATACCCCCCTACTGGTCTTTAGGCACCCTGAATGCTTCACATGCCCCCCACCACACACCCCACCCTGTGACTGGCTCCCCATCCTCTGTCCCCGAGGGCAGTGAGTGCAAATCTTTGCAGACAGCTACTGAGAAGGCATAAAAAGCCGACCTCTGAGGGATTACGGTAAAGTGCAAAATGAGAATTCAGTAATGTGAATTTAACACTCTGAAGTTAACAGATAGAAATCATAGCCAAGAATCAGACAGAACTTATGGAGCTGAAGAATACAATGAATAAAAATAAAAAATGCAATAGAGTATCTATAGCAGGCTTGATAAAGGAAAAGAAAGAATCTGTCAAGCCAAAGGCAGGTCATATGAAATTATCCAGACAGAGGAGAACAAAGAAAAAAAATGAGAAAGAATGGAGAAAGCCTATGTGAACTATGGGATACAATAAAAAGAATCTACTTATTATTGGAGCCTCAGAAGGATGGCATGGGGCGGGGGAAGTTCACTTAAAGAACTGAGATTTTCCAAATCTTGGGAGAGATGTGGCAATCCAAGCTCATGAAATTCATAGGTTCCCCCCAAAAGTTCAATACAAAAACACATTCTCCAAGATACATCATTTAAAAACAAAAGTCTAAAATCAAAATATAAGAATTTTTTTTTTTTGGTTGCACCCACAGCATGCAAAAGTTCCCAGGCCAAGAATTGAACCATACCACAACAGTGACCCAAGCCACAGAAACAAAACAGACAACCAAGAATGTCTTATTCAGCATAGCTGTTTAAGAAATGAAGAACAGATATAAGATTTTCACAAAGAGAAGCTGAGAAAGTTCATCACCATTATACCCAGTTTACAGAAAATACTGAAAGAAATTATTCAAGCTGAAACAATAAGACACTAATTAGTAACATAAAAACATTTGAAAGCATAAAATACACTTGTAAATTCAGAACACTCTAAATACTATGATATTATGATGTTGTTAATCATTGACCTACAGCATAATGATTAAAGGGCAGAAGCATTAAAATAAATATAGCTACACTGTTTTGTTAATGGATACACAATATAAAATGTGTAAATTGTGACCAGAAACATATTGTGAGGAAGAGATAAAAGAGTAGAATTGTTCTATGTGTTTGAAGTTCAGTTTTTTTCAGCTTAAAATAGTCTATTATAACTATAAAGTTATTTAAATAAGCCTCATGGTAACCACAAAGTAAAAAACTACAGCAGATACATAAAATGTAAAGAAAAGGGAATCAAAGCATTACAGTATGGGATATCAATTCAGCAAAAGAAGAAGAAAATAACAAGGAACTACAAAAAAGCCAGAAAACAATCAATAAGACAGCATTATGTCCAAAGCTATCAATAATTACTAAAACAGTAAATGACCTAAATTCTCCAGTAAAAGGCATAGAGTTGCTAAATGGATTAAAAAAATAGCCAAGACATTGAAGCAACCTAAATGTCCATTGGCAGAGGAATGGATAAAGAAGAGGTTGCTCATTCGTACAATGGAATACTACTCAGCCATAAAAAGAATGAAATAATGTCATTTGCAGGAACCTAGATGCAACTAGAGATGCTCATACTAAGTGAAGTAGGTCAAATAAAGACAAACACAATATGATATCACTTACATGTGGAATTTAAAAAAAAACGATAAGAATGAATTTATTTACAAAATAAAAACAAAATCAAAGACTTCTAAATCAAACTTATGGTTACCAGAGGGGAAATGGGGGGGGGATAAATTAGGAGTTTGGGATTAACATATATACACTACTATATATAAAATAGGTAATCAACAAGGATCTGCCATATAGCACAGGGAACTTTACTCAATATTCTGTAACAACATATATGGCAAAATAATATGAGAAAGAATGGATATATGTATATGTATAACAGATTCACTTTGTTATACACCTGAAACTAACACAACATTGTAAGTAAATTATACTGTAATAATTTTTAGAAAAATATTTGACTATAAACTGGCTACAGTAGACTTACTTCAACTTGAAGGACACACATACAATGAAATTAAAGGAGTAGAGAAAGATATTGCCTATAAGCAGAAACCAAAAGGAAGCAGGGGTAGCAACTGTAAGTGTATTAGGACGCATGAAACTTTCTTTAGGATAGATCGTATTTTAGGTCAAAAGAGAAGTCTTAGCAAATTTAATAAGACTGCAGTTATACCAAGTATGTTTCCCAACTACAATGGTATAAAACTAGAAATCGCTAACAGGGAGGAAAGCAGAAAATTCACAAATATATGGAAAATAAACAAAACATCACTGAACAGCCATGGGTGAAAGAAGACATCAAAAGAGACATTTTAAAAAATCTTGAAACAAATGAACATGAAAAGTAACAAACCAAAATTTATGGGATGCAGCAAAAGCAGGGCTAAGAGGGAAGTTTGTAGTGATAATACCTACAGTAAGAAAAAATAAGGACACCAAATGAACAACCTAAGTTTACACCTCAAGGAAATACAAAAAGAAGAGCAAAGGAAGCACACAGTAGTAAAGCATCAGTAGTGTTTAAGCCATAGGACTATCAGGTATCCATAAAGATAGGAAGACTGTAAGATCACATCTCCACTCTGTGACGTGCAAGAATTCAGATGTCTTAAAGTCACTAGGTCCATGTTACTTTTTTTTTTTAGGGCCACACCTGAAGCATATGGAAGTTCCCAGGCTAGGGGTCCATTTGGAGCTGTAGCCATGGGCCACAGTCACAGCCACAACCACACAGGATCTGAGCAGCATCTGTGACCTACATTACAGCTCATGGCAATACCGGATCCTTATCCCACTGAGCGAGGCCAGGGATCAAGCCCAAAACCTTATGGATCCTAGACAGGTTCATTAACTGCTGAGCCATGAAGGGAATTCCAACTTATCTATTTTTAGATATAATAGTGTGTATATGCCAATCCCAACCTCTTAATTAATTATTTCCCACCATGTTTCCACTTTGGTAACCATAAGTTTGGTTTCAAAATCTACTCAATACTCTGGAATAACCTATGTGGAGAAAGAATTTGAAAAAGAATGGCTGTATGGCATGCAATTCATTTTGCTGTACAACTAACATAACCTTGTAAGTCAACCATCCTCCAATTAAAAAAAAATACAGTGAGCTCAGCAAAGAAAAACAAAAGAGAGTCATCAATTGAAAATGAAACTGGAAGGAATTGGTATCTTAGAAGACAGAGAAAGGGTTTATAGAAGGATAAAGTAATCAACCAGGTTAAATGTGGCTGAAAGCTCAGCACAAAAGCTGAGACGTAAAACAAAAAAACAAACAAAATATGAGGCCTGACCATTGCATTTGGCAACATGTAATCCTTTAGCGACCCTGAGGATAACAGGAAGTCAGTGTGCTCCATGGGAGACACAGAAGCAAAGGTCAATTGATGTGACTTGGAGATGAGAAAAGGAAGTCACAGAATTTCCACAGAACATGGGAATTTACAGTAAGGTGAGCATAAGTCACAAACTTTAAGATGGATGATCCTACCCCCTTTTTATAAACTGATTACAATGTCCTAAGGAAAAGAGAAAAACACAATACGTGAAAGAAAGGGAATCACTAGGAGAACAGAGTTGCCAAGTAGAGCAGATGTGCATTTCAGCAAGTGGGACTGGCCTTAAAAATAAACAGGAGCAATGCTGCTGTGGGTGCATCGAAGAACTTCTGCACACTGAGTAGAGGGGAGGTCATGTGCCTGTCCTCCAGGTAGGCAGAGTGGTCCAAGGGCAAGGACTTGGACTACACAGGAAAGTTCTCCAGGCCTCCAACACCCTCCTCTGTCAAGGGCGGGTACCCCAGATGCCTTTCCACAAAGCTCAGAATGCCATAGGGACCCAGAGAAGTGGGATACCAGGGTCGTTTGAATAGCTCAAGAGTCTCCCTGAACAAGAGCTATGAGTGCTTTCTTCCATCCAACTGCCCTCAGCTATGCCGTCTTTCTCATGCCAGGAAGTCTCTGTGCTCCTCCCCTACCAGCACACCTTTTCTTTCATGAGCAACAGTCAAAAGTCTTGCAAGAGGAACAAGCACGCACTCCACTTCACATGCTTGCTGCACGCCAGTAGCTTGTACATCAGGACAAATTTGGAACACAGTTGGTGGGATATTTTGAAAATTCCAGAAACTCCAAGCATTTTAAAAATTCAGAGATATAAAACAACATTTTGGAGAACCGTAAACTTTTCAGTTTATCACTCTTCCAAAGATACATTGAATTAAAAAGTACTCAGTTTTCATTTTTCCCTCATCTCACCAAAGAAATTGTCAGCAGAAGATGTACATGAGGTGTGGTCCAAATGGAGATGCATTACCTGGTCCCCAGGTAATAATTCAAGAAGGGTCTCTGCCCAACTGCAGGGCTGCCATCTGCAGACAGCATCAGGCTGACATCCATTCTGGTCTGTGCTTTGGTGCCAGGGAGTTGCCTTGGCTGAGGTTGCCCACCTGTGGTCACTAAGCAAGGCTGGGGATCCAGGGCTGGCTCTTTGACTCTGCATGAGACAACTCTACCAGCTCATGTTCACTCCAGAACTTCCCACAAGTTTGACTGAGGCTCTGTGGTCTGGTGTGACAATTCAACTCTTCCTTTCTTTCTCCTTTTTTTTTTTTTTTTTTTTTTTTTAGGGTCGCACATGTGGCATATGAAAGTTCCCAGGCTAGGGGTCAAATTGGACCTGCAGCTTCCAGCCACAGCCACAGCAATCCTGGATCCTTAACCCACTGAGCGGGGCCAGGGATCAAACACACTTCTTCATGGATACAGTTAGGTTTGTTACCCCTGAGCCACAATGGGAAATCCTCAGCTCTTCTTTTCATGAGTGTTGATCTTGACCAACACCTTAGGTCATGCCAATGTACATTTCTGGAAAGCCACACACTGTAACAAGTGCGTGGGTGGCTGACTGTCTTTGAGCCTTGTGATGGGCTGAAGGAAAATCTCTTTTGTTGAATGGTATTGTTTTTGTTTACCATCATATTCAATGTTTTTAGGGTAACAGCTCCTTAGTATTAAAACTATCTTTCTGAACATTTTTCCAATAGTATGTTGGGTGATTTTGTACATGAGAGGCAGCTGAAATTAGGGGACTGAAGGGCTGGGACAGAAGGAACAAACTGGGCAGTTAGAAATCTGTGCAAAAGGGGACGCCTGAAAGGAGTAGCAGGGTCAGGCACTGGTTATTCCCTGGATGGGTAGTGCAAAGGGCCAGGATGGGGAGAGGAGATAGGAAGAGAGCATGTGTCCCGCTGTGCTGAAATGGCACTATTCTCATAATGCCACGAGACAGTGTCTTGCGTGTAGTAAGAGCTCAGTTAATGGTGACTATTAATTGTGTTCTTCTATTGTTTCCATTATAGTTATTATCAGAACTAGAAGGAAGTGAGAGACAGTGATGAAGATGAGTTCCGGCTATTTGGCCATGTCGCCCAGGGCTAGTCTCCCACCCGGGCCAACTGAAGGAGAAAGTGCTTAGCACCAGTGGTTAAACAAAAATAACTGAATAAATAGACTATAATTTTCTGCAAAATCTTTACACAAATGCAAAAATGGAGAAATAAGAAAAAGAAATTAGGGCTGATAATAAAACTTGAGATAATGAGCATTTCAGAATAAAGGGTGATTCATGTTTTTAATTGCACAGCAGATCAGAATTGATTCAGGCCATCTGCAGAGGAAGCATGTGGAGGGAAGGAGAAGGGGGTGTGAATATCAAGAGGATTTCAAAGGCATCCAGATAAACTTAGATAAAAGGCTGAAGACAGATTGAATTTGAAATAAACATTCATGGGATTAAAAAACGTATGGAAAACCGCTTCTCTTACCTGGATAGATAACTAGGTCTACTTAAAAGGAATGTGCTTGTATCAATATAGGCCAATATCTGTTCTCTGAAGAGGCACTAACCAGGCTCTTTTCTATTAAATAATTTTGCATGTGTTGTCAGGCAAGTACCTCCAGAACGTATTTCCTAAGCTGAAAGTTATAATCGATAGAACTGAAAGATTCTAGGATATGATTTAGTCCAATCCATTCATTTTAAAACCAATGATACAGAGTTCAAGGGTAATAAAATGGTTTATATGAGGTGATAGAGATAGTAGGACCAGGATAAGAATTCAGATCCTGAAACCCAAGCCATCTCACATTAAAGTAGCATAAGAGGAGTTCCTGTCATGGCTCAGCAGGTTAAGGATTTCGGGTTGCCACAAGCAGCAATGTAGTTTGCACATGTGGCTCAGATCCCACATTGCTCTGGCTTTGGTGTAGGCTGGCAGCTGCAGCACCAATTAGACCCCTAGCCTGGCAACATATATATGCAACAGGTACAGTCTTAAAAGAAAAAAAAATAGCACAAGATAAAAAGCATAATTTAACTGCAACTAAGAAGCAGTTCCATTTCTTTGCCATGGATAATAAAATTCTCTTTGTCCCAAAGAGTGGCATAAAATAATTCAGGAGTATGATTAACTATAGGGTGGAAAAAACAACAGATCTCTAGTTTTGTTGATCTCTGTGATGTAAATATTCACAAATTACTCACCATGAGCAATTTCAAGCTATTAAAGTGACATCAATGGCCATGAGTTTGAAAGAGATGTACGTAAACAGTTATTATCAGAAGGTCCCTGTGGCTCAGCAAGTTAAGGATCCAGCATTGTCATTGCTGTGGCTCAGGCTGCTGCTTTGGTAAGGGTTCAATCCCTGTTCTGAGAACTTTCTCATGACATAGGCACAGACAAAAAAACAAATAAACAAAAACAAGCAAACAAAAAAAAAACAAACACCAAAAAAACACCAAAAAATACAAAAACAACTATAATCAGAATCATCTGGACCATTTTACTTGGTCTGTAGTAATCCTCCACCCACTCTTGCCTTCCTAAATTCCTTGTGTGATCAAAGAAAGCATTCCTCATAGACCACAAATAAAGTTAACTTGAGAAAAAACAGGTGGCTCCCCACAAAGACAGTAGAACCAATCCTTCAATGTGAATTACTTTCCTTGGAGGTTCTTTGTAAACACAGGAAAGTTCAAAGTTGCTCTGCATCTTTAGGAACTAGGATATAATGTGCTGTCCTAACCAAGTCTTAGATAGTTTTTTAGAGTACCAGGTCTGTGAAAGTTGTGTCATCACCTATCTGAAGTTAATGACAGCTTCCGTCACATACAAGGGGCTTGCTGGCCTTCCCTGCATAGACAAGAACCAGGACTCCATGTACAAAGCATTCTGGCAAGATGGGAATTAGAGTCCTGACTCCTGACTTGTGAACACTCTCAATTCCACTCCTTGTTACTGACTTAAGGATAGTTGTGTTTCTAGGAATGGCAATAAGCTTCTATGAGATGATTTTTATCTCCCAGAAACAAGAGGTTCTGGAATTTCTTTCACTTTGCAAGAATCTTATGTCCTAAATCCATGGCTCGAATTTCTGAGTCTATATCTCGCACTTGAACTCTATTATCTCCGTGTGGCATTCTTTCCTTCATGTGTTCAGTCCCTGATTCACTTAAAAAATATGGATTATACAAACATTAACAACTTCAAAACCAGCATACAGAGTGCCCACCATCTAAAATGAAAGGCAGACAAGTTGCAACAAAACTGGCAACAATAGGGGTTTCCCCGTAGGGCTCAGAAAGTTAAGGATCTGGCATTGTCATTGCTGTGGCTTGGGTCACTGCTGTGGTGTGGGTTCGGTTCCTCCTCTGGAAACTTCTGCATGCCACAGACAAGGCTAAAACAACAACAATGACAAACTATATCAGTATAAAGGAATAAATGTAACTATGGCTGATGTAAGCACACATGGGGGACGTGAAGGAAGTAACCTGATCTTCTGTGGTAGGCTGATGAGGGTTTTAGATGATACCTGATAAGTAGACATTTGCCAATAGGTTGGGGAGAGTGAACAGGAAGAGGAATTGGCAACATGTCCACATGCCTGGATGCTTTTTCCAAGATTTAACCAGAGGGCACTCTCATGCCTACCCACACTCATTTTGTACCTGTTTCTCTATCAATCCATGCTGTCAAGTCCAAGGAGTGTCCGACTAAGCAATGCATGAACAGAGACATCAAAACTTAGCATGTATATTAATTAAAAGAGCAAAATCAAAGGTCTTATACTTGAGAGAATTTGAAGTAGAAATACATCCAGATGTAATGTTCATACCCCAGAAAAAATATGATGTCATTAGGCCTGGGGATGGAAGTTTTGTAAAGTAGAGTAACTGACAATAACTCTGAGAAAGGGCCCTGCATCCATCCTCCTCTTCTCCATAGATGGTGTTATGAGGAGGAATATTGATAGAACCCTTGGTTAAGTTTGGAGACCTGAGGCCAGCAGTCATGTGTGCCCTGATTTGGGCTTTAACACTGAGATGTATCTGCATTGAGGGGATTTTTCTCTCTCTACTACGGTTTGGAAACAGAATAATCAAGATATTTGTGGGGGAAGAAAGTAGGAGCTCCATGGCTCTTACGGTCCTAAAGGAGGAAGGAGAAAGGAATGGAGTTCCCTCAGCCACTGAGAATAATTTTCACGCATCCTGAAGGAGAAGGTTGAACACCCTCATAACAGCATCAGGATAGAGGGATTCCAGAGGGATCAAGAGAGTGGTTAGTGTATCATCAGAGGTCAAGTTGGGGTGATAATCACACATGACATCAGCAAGAATGAACATTGGGAAGTATCCACAGGATGTCAATGGACCATGCCTTTTTCCCAAGTCTCCTCCCCACCTGCAAATAGAGGCCCCTGGGAATTAAAGTGATCCCAGAGCAAGGGAACGGAAAATAAATTAGCATCCTGAGTGAACTGTTTAAGCCAAAATAACTGAGCATCTCTGAAGTGACTGAGGATTCTGGAATTGAGTAGATTGGGTTTTCTGCTCCTAATGGAATAAAGGATTTAGATGGAAATGTTGTTCAGATATAGAAAAACAAAGTTACTCTGTGTGTGGGCATGTGTGTGTCTGTGTGTGCCTACATGCATATATCTGTATAGGTTGGGTATAGAGAAGGACAACACCAATGTTAAAGGCATTGAAAATTCAACTTCAGCCATGGAAGCACAAGGTTCTGGTGACTTGCTCTCCAGGTAGAACTGGTAAAAATACTTAATAAACAGGCAAACAAACAAAAATATTTAAAGCCTCTCGAAACAGTCTGAAGGGGAAACAGCCAAAGAAGAAGCAAATCTATGAAAATTAAAGGCAGGTAAGAGTATGTGGTATTTGAACATATCTGTTCAGTACCTTCCACACTGTTGGCTCAGTGAGAAGACTTCTTTCTAAATTTCTGCAGCAGGAATACAAGGCTCCCTTTCTACCCAGGATCCAGCCAGAGGGATTTCTTTCTAGAAGGAACAGAACTGCAAGTCTTAACCCATTTCCAGTCGAGGATTGCTGAGGCCAAGTAAGGAGTAAGTGTGGTTTGGAAATGCGGGAGGTTTTCCTTTTTAGCCAACAGTGGTGGAGCACAGGCTCTACCTTGAACATGGAATGCTGAGAATACTGTGCCCCTGATAAGACTTCCTCCAGCTCATGAGGCAGAGGGTACATGCCAGCAGATGCAAGCCAAGAGGTTGCTGTTCCCCTTCCACTGAGTGCTCAAGGCCTAGAGCAGGAGCTGCCATTCTCTCTGCTCAAAGTGTGACCTGCCTCTGAAAGGCTTGGCTACAAAACAAATGCTGAATGTTATTTTCACTTATTGCCTTCTTTTGTAAAAGCAAATATCCTCTTCAGATTCCTTTGGTTAGTGAAAACAGGTACAAATGTAAGTCTCTCATAAAAGCAAATAGCATGAAGCAAACTTTCAGAAGGCAAGAGATATCTATTTGTGTGTAATAAAATTACTAACCATAGCATAAACGAGATGGGTGAAAGCAAAGCTTAAATATGCTAAATAAATGAGGGAAGATGCTAAAGTAATAATTATAACAATTTGTTGTCCAGTTCAAAACCTTAGTAAACATAATATATATAAAACCTTAATACCATGAAAAGGGGGGAAAAGAGAGGGCTATATTAAATACTACATTAAAGTAATTTTTTATGTTATTTTTTTCCAAGCTAGTATAAAATTGAAACTGATTCCGATAAGTTACATGTATACAGACAACTGTGTAACAACCACTTTTAAAAGTCTGAAAAAATATAAACAACTATTAATGAATTTAAAATTCTACAATAGAAAATGTTCATTTAATATAAAAGAAAGCAATAAAGAAAAAAGAAACAAAAAATTAGGAGACATATAGAAGACAAACATTTAAATGGCATATATAAATTCTATTGTGTCAATATTAGCATTAAATATGACTGAATTAAACAAAATAATCAAAAGTCAGAGACAATCAGATGGTCAAAAAAATCACAATCCAACTATATGTTGTTTATAGGAGACATATTTAAGATTCAAAAATACATAAGTTGATAATAAAACAATGGAAAAGCATTTTTTATGCAAATAGCAACACCAGAAAAACTGGAAGGCTAGACTATAGATCAGACACAATAGAATTAAAAATAAAAAATTGACTTTAAAATAAAGCTCAAAATAGGTTTTGTTTCAAAACATTATAAAAAGGACCTTTTATAATGATAAAAGGCCAACACATCGACAATAGATAATAATTATAAACATATGCTCCTAAAACAGGGCACCAGAAATAGTAAAATTAACATAAATGAAGAGAGAAATTGACAATTCAGCAATAATAACTGGGGCACTCAGTACTCCATTTTCAATAATGGATAGAACTAGGAGAAAGATCGACAAGAGAATAAAAGACTTGAACAGGATATAGGTCACAGAATCCTAACAGACATCTATAGAACATTCCACCCTAACAACAGAAAATACAGACTTTTCAAGTATATACCTGGGATACATAATACAAAGTGTGTAACCCAACCACAATGGAACACAATCAGAAAACTTATCCTTTATCTTGAAAGAAAAGATCAGAGGAAATCATTTCAGCAGTAATCCATTCTTCCATAGTTAAGAAGATAGATCGAAGTTGATGAGATAAGTGAAAGGGAGATGAAGTAAATGACTTGGGCAGTGCTTCTTGTCTGCACAGAGGCATGGAGGTGGGGGTTCAGGGAAAACACTCAGGACATACCTTTAACCTACCACACCCCTCTTGAGTTTGTGCTCTGAATCACAGATCATTTCTTAGCCTTCTCACTTTAACTCTGATCTTCCTAAATAGGAAGCAACACTTGATAGTCAAATTCTTTGGTGGGGGATGGGGGAGGCAACGTTATTAGCAAGAGTTTCTGCCTCTGTGAAGTATAAGCTGACCTAATTAGAAGAATGTTGCTACCAGAAAAAATGCCCAATTGATGTTAACAGCAATAGTAGCAATAATAGCTATGGCAACATCAATCAGAACAAGTGCCAAAAGCAAATAAATCAGAGTGAGGGAAAGTTTACAATATCAATAATGCTGAGAAACACTCAGACATTTGAGGCTTTCATTAATAATGTGTGAGGAAGTACAGGGTACGGTAAATGAGAGAGCTATGAGGGAAAAGAATACCCTGCATTTTGCAATGGGATTTTTGCCTTTGAGTTTGTTCCTATTGACTGAGGCAGAGGAATTGAACCAGGTGAAGTGATGTTTACTGTCTCTTTATTGGTTTAGAGCAGGAAGCAAACCCCAATGTAAATATGCATGGGGGCAATATATAAGAATAGCAGAGGTGAAATGTGACATTACATTCACCTGTACATGCAATAAAGAGGGAATGTGTCATCAGTCCTAACTCTGAAGGCATTTCCCAAGTGCAGATACAGAAAGATGGAGAGTAATAGGTGAATTAAAGCAGATGACATAAAAGGATTGCATAAAGGTAGGGTCAAAAAAAGTTGACACTGAGTGGCAGATTATGTGGCACTATGGGGATAGCACAAAGGATTTTCCGGCAAAGCCCATTCTCCTCCAAGTGGGTCTGAATTTCTAAGGAAGGATTGAATTCATCTGCCAGCTCCAGCCATCAAAGAGAAATAAGTTCTGTGAGCAGGCAATGGATTCTTCTACATTGCATGGGACAGAGAGTCATCCTAGGAAAAATCTTCATTCACAGCATAGTAGAGGGAATAAATAGAATGCTAATTAAACTTACATCTCCAGAAGTGTGGCAAGAACCCATATTGACTGAGAAATTGCTCAAAAGTGCTTAAAGAGGTGAGAATTATGATGCAGTAAATGAAAGAAGCTTTTAGTGGCAAAAAGTGGTAAAACATGAGAAGTGTTACATTTAAAAAGGAAAATCCGTCGAACTCAACTGGATGACTTATGAAGCCCCAAATTCCACCAGCACATTTCCTCACCCATGTCTCTTCTTGCACATCCACATAGTCAAGATGCTAGTAAACCTAGTGTCTTTACTGTTTGATGAATTCTTTCCTGGTTCTCATCACCAAAGTGTGCACATAGCCACCTCTGATCTGTCTGAGAACATTGTGAAACTCTCAATAGCAGAGAGGCCTCCTTAAGGGGTAGTTTATTATGAAGAACAGCCCCTACTTAGTTGACCTCTTGCTAGGCTGTTAAGTTAGATCTGTGATTGCAACTACTAATACCTTTAGCTCCTTACTATGCCTTAGAAGGTAAATGCATGTAGAAGGTGCTTCATAAATGGACAAAACTAAATCCAATCTCCCATCCTCTCTGCTCCAGTGGCTGGAAGGCTGCTGGTTTTCAAGAGCTGGGGAGGAGATGGACGTGCAACTGACAAGGCACAAAGCTTTCCGCTCTCAAAAGGTTTAGCCTTTCTTTATCGAATAAATACTCCTCTTGACTTTGATTACTTTCCAGGGTTCTGAATTACTTGCTTTTGACTTTCCTTTTCTTTTCTTTTTCACTAGTGTTTTTGTTGCACTTCCTTTTCTGAACTGAATATTAGTGTCCACCTCCACCCCAGAAGTCACAGGTACTGAGTCCCTAGCCCCCCACCTTGATGGTGTTTGAATGGGCAGGGCCTTTGAGGTTCTGAGGGTGGAACCCTCATGACAGGACTCATGTCCTTAGAAAAAAAAGCACAAAGGAGATCTCTCTTTCATGGCCATGTGAGGACAGAGCAAGAAGACGGACCTGCCAGCCAAGGAGGTATTTTCATGAGGACCAAATCGGCTAGCACCTTATCTTGGGCTTCCCAGCTTCCAGCACTGTGATATATTTCTGTGGTGTAAGCCAACCAGATATCAGATATATTTCTGATATATATCTGGGTGGGTGGTGTAAGCCACCCAGATGAGGCTATTTTGTTATAGCAGCAGAACCTGACTCAGAAACTCCCCCTTCCAGATCTTATATATGATATTTAAGTTGATCTTTATCTTCTCATCAGTTAGGATATATATAATTACCCTTACATCTTTACATCTATTTTTAAAACAGATGTAAGGAGAGGAGGAGGAAGAGATGGAAGAGGAGAAAGTAAAGAAGTAAAGGAGTAGAGGAGAAGAGAAGAGGAGAGCAGATTGATCAAGTGGTGCCTAAGTGTGTGGCTTGTTAAAATCAAACATTTGTAATTGGGCAGCGCCCATTTCTCACAGGAGGACTTGCATATTTTTACCTACAGAACTCTTCCAGTGCATCTAAAAAGAAAAAAAAATCAAATTTTAAAAGTTTTATTTAAAAATGTAATAATTTAGTTGGGAAATTTAGAGAATAGTAATAATCATCAGTTGTCTGTGATGGTTAAGATGCAACTTAACCAAACACAGAGACTCCAGTAAAAGAACAGAGGAATCTATTGTGACTCAGTGGGTTGAGACCCAGATATAGTGTC
This sequence comes from Phacochoerus africanus, assembly GCF_016906955.1. Lineage (NCBI taxonomy): Eukaryota > Metazoa > Chordata > Mammalia > Artiodactyla > Suidae > Phacochoerus > Phacochoerus africanus. The sequence goes on from NC_062546.1 coordinate 91,251,483, forward strand.
TGTGAGGATACAAGTTAAATCCCTGGCGTTGTTCAGTGGGTTAAGGATCCTGCATTGCTACAAGCTTCAGCATAGGTTACAGGTAAGGCTCAGATCTGGTGTTGCTTGTGGCTGTGGCTGTGGCTGGCAGCTGCAGCTCAAATTCAACTCCTAGCCTGGGAACTTCCATATGCTGCAGGTATGGCCATAAAAAGAAAAAAAAATGACAGAAAAAATGAGTAGATCTGAGAATCATAAACACTTTTCTGGGTTCAGATGATTCCTCACAGGGAATGGAGGCCAAAGGCACAGAGCTTCCTTATGGCACCTGCCATAATACCATTAAAAAAAAAAAGTGTCTTTGAGAAGTGCCGTAATGTCTTTGCTTCTTCACCTGGGTGGATATAACGTATATATTCACCATGATTTTTTGGGTTTTCCTTCTGGATTCACTCAATTTTTGGAAGACCTAGGCTCATGCAGAATTCCTTCCCTACAAACTTATTCCTAAGTTGCCTCAGAGAGCAACCCAAGGACTTCATTTTAGTGATGAGAGGAGGAGGATATGAGAGATTAAGTAATTTTTGTCCAAGGACCATATCTCAGTTTCAGAGAGTCATAACTGGGACCCAGCTCTCCTGAGTCCCAGGGTCAATATCCTTCATATTGCCCCATCCTCTTAAGAAACCCCTGCCTTTTCAGGCTATCACTGGGGCCAGAGGTAAACACTAAGCTTTTCTCAGTGAAAGGGGCCCTGATTCAAACTTCAGATGATCTGGAAAAGTCAAAGTCTTTTCAGAGGAACAGCATTGAGATTGGCATTTGGGGTTATGTTGGTTAATGACGATATGGAACAACAAAATGTTAGCTGTCTTTGCCTACTTCTGTGAACAGCAAAGAAAAGAACAAAAACCATTAGTCATCATCCAGTTATGAAAGGGTTACATCACAGCTCCCGCAGTGGTCACAACCAGGGTAAACAAGAGATAAACAAATAGGATGCGGACTCTGTGACTTTGGATAAACACCCTTAGATAGTTAAGATGCATATCTCAGGAAGAACTTTATTGACCACTGACTCTTGCATCCTCCCACTTAGAAAAGCACTGAAATCATTAAGGTGAGATGTCTGTTCTTTGTGATAAGAAGTCATGTTCTACCAAGATGACTGACTACATGTATTTCCCTAGGCATAAAAGGAAAGGAAAGGAAAGGGAAGAAAAGAAAAGGAGTCATATATAACTGGATCATCCCCTACCTCTTAGGAGCAGTTTAGTCAGACAGAGCTAGTGAGTGTTTTTTCTCCTGAATTTTAGCCCTTGGTAAGATTCTAAATAAAACTTAAACCCACAACTTCTGTGTTGACTGTTCTTTAAGTTGATCATCCCAACCCCTGAATTAATGGGAGTCTTTTGGAAACTTTGGAACTGTCTAAAAAGCATAACCTCAGAGAATCAAACTATCACTGAGAAGGTATGGCTTAGGCTACAAGTTTCTCATTTAATTTACTTTGCCTCTCCTCCAGTACTTGTTTTTATTGAGTGTCTCAGTCAATTGGTCACCTTAAAGAGATAATGTGGCCAAACGCGGATCATAGTTGTCTATTTCTTTCTCCTGCCAGAAGTTAAACTAGCTTTTACTGGTCCCATAACTTTGGTTTTTAACCCTGGAAACCACATGAAGTGACAGTTCTAGTTCCTTTGAAGACACATCTCCAGGGTGTTCCTGAGACTCAGCAACTGACATTCATCTTGTCATCTGGAAAGAGGTTTCCAAACAAAATTGAAAACATTCTTTATTTCTACCATGCTGGGGCATATTAACATGGAAGAGAGTATATGGAGGTGGTTATTTATTCCTTCCCCAGTTTATTCTCTTTTTCATTTGATAAGGCAGTAGGTTAAGAATAGATTTACCAAAGTAGATTATACACGTGTCCTAACCCAAAAGAACTTACAAATTTACCTGCCTAAAATATGTTTTCCTATATCCCTGCATGCTAAACAGGGATTAATTCTCACCATCAGGTACTCTATGCAGATTTCTGAGTTTGGACAGGAACAGCCAACCTTTGTTTAGTACCTGTTCTATGCCAGGCATTCAGCTAAATTGGTAGGTGGTTTGTTTGTTCATTTTGTAATGTATTGTACTTTGAAATCCCCAAAGAAGACTTTGCAATTAAAATTATAGAGCAGTACAGAGGGAAAAACATGAACTTTAAGCTCAGATTGTTGTGGTTTCAAATCCTGAGTCTATTGCTTATATTTCTATGATCTGAGAAAACTGCTAAAATCTTCTGAGACTGTTTTAATGGTAAGAGCTTTTAAAAGACTAAATCAGATAGTATATTTAAAGCCTGTCACAACATTCCCAGAACATAAGATGTTTAAAGAAAAGGTTAGCTCTTTTCTTTTAGTTCTTATAATATTCACTTTATGGTTAGAAAACTGAGGCTCAGAGGAGCTCCCACTGTGTCATGGTGGGTTAAGTATCCAGCTGCAGTGGCTTGGGTCACTGCTGAGGCCCGGATTCAATCCCCAGCCTGGGAAATTCCATATGCCATGGAGACAGGGGGGAAGGACAAAAACAAACAAAAAAACCCAAAAAAAGGGGCTTGCACACTTTTAGAAACTTGCAGTAGTTACATAGCTAGAAAGTCTTTTCCAGTTTGTTTCTTCTACCATCCATGAAACAATCTTGCCTAACATTGCTCCCTTCAGCATGGCCCCCATATCCATATGCTTGCTCGCTAAAGCATCTAATACAAAGCTGCTTAAACTGTAGCAATTTTGATGTATTACTTTTATACCCATCTGTCCTCCAACTGTACTTATTTCCTAGAGGGGAGAGTCAAGATACTTATGTTCATATCTCCATTGCTGGATGGGATTGTTATGAGATCGTGCTGTATAGCACAGAGAACTATGTCTAGTCACTTGTGATGGAACATGATGGAGGATAATGTGAGAAAGATAATATATGTATATATGTATGGGTCACTTTGCTGTACAGTAGAAATTGACAGAACACTGTAAATCAACTATAATGGAAAAAATAAAAATCATATATGAAAACAAAATTTTTTTAATTTAAATAAATTTAAAAAATTGTTTCTTGACTAAACTGAATTTTTATTGCAAAAGAAAACGGAATTGAAAATATGCTTGAAGAAAAAATTGACAAATTCTGTTATAAACTTCTGCATCTTTCTGTTCATTTCTTCCCTATAGATAAAATATCCTGCATTATGGTTGAATACATATGAAATCCATGGTCTTCCTTTGTCTGAATGTGTTCCTTAGGCAATTTGCTTCCCTTCCTCCATTTCTCTTTTTTGTATTTCTTCATTAGACATAGTGATTTTTTAGTTTGTAGGGTTGTTTAAAAGTTGACATATGAACGCATTTGGTGCAATGTTTGGAACAGATTTTCTATTAACATCCTCCTTAATCTTAAAATTCCAAAAGCATCTGCTTACTAACCCAGAGCTTGTAGTTGTTAGATATCCCTTAAAAGTGTTTATTTTCTCAAATCTCTTTTAGCTAATCTTTTTTAAAGAACTAGCCTCAATATTGTATTTTTCCTATAGGTGCTTCAGAGTAATCCAGAGACAGTGCAGAGTATCCATTACATTCCTAACCACAGCATTGCAATGATTCTCCAAACTAATGGGCGATTTTATCTTACTGCACTTGTTGTGGTTGCCCAGAGCTGAGTGTGGAGAACACTTCTGAAGCCACATCTGAACCCTTGAAGGAGAACCAGGGCTCATCACTGAGGACTGTTGGTCGGGAGGAGGAGGAAACAGCAACATATATGCTGGGAGCTCTTCAACCCTGAGCACTGTAATTCATCAGGGAGCCACACAGGCAGGCAAGGCTTGGTAGCTAAGGCTGATACTTGATGATTCCAGGCACTCTCCCCTCCCTTTCCCACTTACAGAGCTCAGCCCTCTTCCTGTCCTGGAGGCAGCTGTGTTACTCCAGCCAATGCAGAGCTCAGAGGGCTCACCCACCCCCCACAACTGAGCTGGCAGACTCAATACCCAGTGCACCTACTCTCACTTCCTTCTATCTGCTCTATTAGCAGGCATTAAGTTTGTTCTCTAACCCTTTCCTTCAGTTACTCTATCTTATCATTTCCTTCAGAGTTCTTCATCTTGGTCTGAGCCAACCCTGAGCAAACTCATCTTGGAAGCCCCCTAGTTTGTTTCCTCAGCTTTGTCCTCAGCACAAGTCCATGAGTAGTCGGAACACTAAAAATGTTACTACTTAAATGTGCTTATTTATATTGGGCATTAGTCACATGCTCACCAACATATTAAAAATGTTATGTGTTTCTCTCCTGAGAGTACCAAAGTAACCTATTAATAGATGAAAGTCCTTTCCATTTGAGACTTACCAGATATCAACAGAAAGTTGAAAAACATGGAATGGCTACATGAATTCTGAAATGTCTTAGTTTCCCTGAAGGCAGAGCTTGAGACAAAGTGTTCCATGTAGACAGTTTATTTAAAAATGTGATTGCAAGCATTCCCATTGTGTCTTAGCAGTTACTAACCCAACTTACATCCATGAGGATGCGGGTTCAATCCCTGGCCTCACTAAGTGAGTTAAGGATCCCACATGACTGTGAACTGTGGTGTCGGTCGCAGACACTGTGATAAGCAACTTCAGCTCTGATTCAACCCCCAGTCTATGAACTTCCATATGCCCATGTTCAGCCTCAAAAAACAAAAGAATAAAGGACAAAAAAATATGATTGCAGGTAGTAAGTGTGAGGAACAAAAGTGTGAACAGAGAAGGAAGAAAACAGGCAAATAGTTAATTTCCATTAATCCAGCTATGTGAGTTTTCCATCACACAGGCCTTCAGGAAGGGCCAATGGAGTGCTTCACAGAACCAGCTGTCTGGGAGGCCATGGGGGAGAAGCATTTATCCATTGACTTCTCTTCCTGGTTGGGCAAGGTGACCACATGAATGTTAACTTTGATTTATTTCTGGATTACACATGATGAGCCACAGGCAGTTTCCTGTGGATATATCATGCAGCAGAGTCAGAAAAACTCCAGCATGGGAAGGGAGAAGTCTACCAAACAAGGCCAATTGCACCTGCCTGGATTGATTAACACCTGTTCAGAGCTAGTCTCAGTGGTGGTGGCTGGAAGAAGTGGGTTTAGAGGATGAGAAGTAGTGCCCAAGGGAAGAAAGACTGTCCATGTCTTCTACTGCTCAGACCGCCTTTTGCTTTACATGATGTCCACTTTGTCTCCAGGTCTACTTGAAACTGATGGCCAATCAAATTTTCTTCGAAGACTGGAGATGAAGAATTGATGTGACAAGCTAGGGACTCGCTGCTACAGCTAGACCTGAGGCAGTGATGGCTCTTTATCACCTTCCTCTTCCATTCCAAATCCTGCAATCCCTCTGCTTGCCTGGTGGGATGACCTACACCTTTATTCCTAAGCATTATGAGTCCTCCAGTGCCTTGTCCTTGTTAATCTGAGGTTGTTACTCTAACTCCTTCCCCACCTGTGCAGATACATTAGAAGTCACCCTAGTGCATCTCTGGAACTGTGAGAAGTTGTCTTCTTCTTCTTTTTCTTTTCTTTTCTTTTTTTTTCTTTTTTTTGTCTTTTTGTCTTTTCTAGGGCTGAACCCATGGCATATGGAGTTTCCCTGGCTAGGGGTCGAATAGGAGCTATAGCTGCCAGCCTATGCCAGAGCCACAGCAAAGGTGGATCAGAGCCTCGTCTGCAACCTACACCACAGCTCATGGCAACGCCAGATCCTTAACCCACTGAGCAAGGCCAGGGATCGAACCAGCAACCTCATTGTTCCTAGTCACATTCATTATCCACTGAGCCATGAAGGGAACCCTTCTTTTTCTTTTTAAATTTTTATTGAATTATATTTGATTTAATCTTGTGTTAATTTCTGCTGTACAGCTACGTGAATCAGTTGTACATATATGTGAGTGTACATACTTTTTAAAATTATTTCTCATTATGGTTTATCACAGGATATTTAATATAGTTCCCTGTGCTCTAGAGCAGGTTTGATCCACTCTTCACTGCTCACATAATAAAGCAGTGACTCTGCACAATTGTAATCAGGACTAGTTACCCTTACTTGTAAGGTAAACCATCCTTTGCCTTCTGGTCCACTTAACCAAGGAAACCAAATGTGGCTTCGTGTTCTGTAGAATGTCTTCTCTCTGTCCCCTGACTGAAGAATTTCCCCACCTCTGCCCCAGAAACAGCACTCTATATCATAGCAGAGCCTATGTATGTGGAGAAAAAGACAAAAACTTCATAAATATACCACTGTGAGAGATCTTAAAGAGACATCCACCTTCTGTTTCACAGACTCTGAAGTCTAGCTTTGCGGCGCACATCACCACACATATTAGTCATTTATTCAGCCCAAACACTTGAAAGATAGTTTCTCAGTGCTGTGCAATATTTTCCTTGAACTGGCACCTTTCTGAGACTTTAATATATCATCCCTTATCTAAGACTTCGGTACCTCCAGTTACATAGGAGATATCTCACTGTCAGTGTGGGGTCCATAGTATGACAGAGCTGATTGCAAACATCAAGTAGTCTTCTGTCACTACAGGCATGACCTTGTTCTAGAGATCTAAAAGTGTACCCTGCAAATATTCTACGGGTGCTTGCCCATTTCCCATGATGTCCTTATCTACTCTATACACCAATTGCTCCATAAGATTTGCCAGACCATATGACTCTATTAGCATAGAAATTTGCACCACACTTAGACTTGCTGGGTAGATTCCCTTGTTTTGGGGAGACTCTACTCAAAACTTCCAGCCTTACAGGTCACTAGATAAGTAAGAGCAATGTGTTCAAGTCGAGCCTCTGCTGACTACAAATTCTAAGGAGGACTGCCAAGTGCTACTTATGTTCCTTTCTTGACCATAGCAGAAATGAGAAGCAACTGCTTGTCTTTGGCCTTTGATACAATGTCCCAACATGCTCCAAACCCTTGCACTCTTAAAGGCATTTATGCATCAGACCCCCTTTGGCCTTTTGAGTTTTTCTCCTTCATGCTGGCACAACAGTGTCTTGCAGGGTATTTAGAGTCCTCACCACTCTACTCATCTGATCCCATTAACATTATGTAACAGGAATGGTGGATTCGCAAGATATTCTAGAGGTTGTCAATATGATCAACACCCCTCAGGACTATACCGTATAAGATAATTGAATTTACTATGTCCTGGGACAGTTAACATAGATGTCCTTCCAAAAGATTAAAACTTCTTTTTGTCAATTTTGCTTCTTTTCAGTAACTCAGGGAGTTCCTATTGTGGCACGGCGGAAACAAATCTGACTAGTATCTATTAGGATGCAGATTGGATCCCTGGACCCACTCAGTAGGACGGGGATCCAGTGTTGCCATGAGCTGTGGGGTAGGTCTCAGATGTGGATCTTGGAAATTCCATATGTTACGGGTGGCCTTAAAAAGAAAAAACAAAAACAAAAACAAAAACAAAAACAAAAACTCAACTCTTTCATTGATCTTTTCTAACATTTTTCTGCCCTTATCTTTGTTATCTCCTTAACTTATGCTAAATTTGAGTTTGGTTTGTTCTGTTTTTTTAGTGCCTTGAAGAGTAAAGCTAGGTTTTTTATTTGACAGATTTTTTTTATTTCTTTCTTTACTTTTTTATTTTTGCTTTTTTTTGGGGGGTAGGGGCTATACCCAAGGCATATGGAAGTTCCCAGGTTAGGGGTCAAATCAGAGCTACAGCTGCCAGCTTATGCCACACCACAGCAACCCAGGATGTGAGCCACGTCTGTGACCTACACCACTGTTCACGGCAACGCTGGATGCCTGTCCCTCATTTCTGCTGAGCCAAGATGGGAATTCCCAAGAGATTTATTTTTAATGTAAGCATTTATTACTGTAAGCCTATCTCTTAGCACTGCTTTTGCTACATCTCATAAATTTTGGTATGTTGTGTTTACATTTTCATTTGTTTCAAGATATTTTTTATTACTTGTTTGATTTCATCTCTGCCTCATTTTTTGTTCAGTAGTATGTTGTTTATTTTCCATCTATTTGTGAATTTTCAAGTTGTCCTCCTGTTATTGATTTCTACTTTTATATTACTGTGGTTGGAAAAGATACTTGGTATGATTTCAATCGTTTAAAATTCCCTAAGACTAATTTTTCAACCTAATATAAATCTATTCTGGAGAATGTTCCATGTGTACTTGAGAAGAATGTGTAGTCTACTTCTGCTTGATATAATGTTCTGTACGTGTCTGTTAGGTCCATTTGGTCTAAAGTATAGTTTGTCTGACATTTCTTTACTGATTTTCTGTCTGGATGATCTATCCAAAGTTGAAAGTGGAGCATTGAAATTCTCCACCAGTATTGTATTTTTATCTATTACTTCTTCCAGATCTGTTGGTATGTGCTCAACCAAGAAAAGAGAGTACTCAAATAAATAAAATTATAGATGAAAGAAGAGACATTACAAATGATACTGCACAAATACAGAGGATCATATGAGACAGTTATGAACCATTATATACCAACAAATTGGTCAGGCTTGAAAAAAATAGACAATTCCTTAGAAACATACAATTTGCCAAGTCTGAATGATGAAGACATATCAAATCCAAACGGTTAAGATTAATTAAAAAATCTCCCAGCACAGAAAACTTCAAGACCAGATGGCTTCATGTTTACAAACATTTAAAAATAATTAACATCAGTCCTTCTCAAGCTCTTTCAAAAATTTGAAGAGGAGTGAATACTTCCAACTTCATATTATGAGGCCAGAATTACCCCGATTCCAAAGCCAGACAAGGACACCACAGGAAAAGAAAACTACAGACCAATATCTGTGATGAACATAGATGCAAAAACCCAAAGAAAATACTAACAGTAGAATTCAACAGCACTTAAGGGATCGTACATCATGATCAAGTGAAATTTATTCCTGGGATAAAAAGATGGTTCATCATTGCATATCAATAAGTGTGATACCCCACACTAAAAGAATAAAATCATGTGATCATCCCAAAAGATGAAGAAAAAGTATTTGACACAATTCAGCATCCCTTCATGATAACACCTCTCAACAAGTTGGGAGTAGAAAAAATATACCCTAACATAATAAAGGCCATATATGACAAACACACCGTTAACACTGTACTCAATGGCAGGCTGTTGAAAGTTTTCTCCTTAAATTCGGGAACAAGACAAGGGTGCCCACTCTCACCACTCCTATTCAATGCAGTACCATATTGCTGGAAGTCCTAGCAATCAAGAAAATTAGGTGATTTGGGGTGGGGAAAGAGGTAAAAAAAGGCATATAAATCAAAAAGGAAGATGTAAAATTGTCTCTGTTTGCTTATGACATAATCTTGTATAGGAAAAATCTTCAATATTCCACCAAAAAGTGTTAGAGCAATTAAATATATTCTATAACGTTGCAGGATACAAAGTCGATATACAAATATCAGTTGTGTTTCTGTACAGTAACAGTGAACTATTTGAAAAAATAAATAAAAAAACAATTGCATGTGCAGTAGCTTTAAAGTAGTAAAATATTTAGGAATAAATTTAAATAAGGAAATTAATGAGCTAGACACTGAAAAATATAAGGCATTATGAAAGAAAGTAAGGAAGACAAAAGCAAGTTGAAAGATAGCCTATGTTCATAGATTGGAAGCATTAATATTATTAAAATTGCCATATTACTCAGAGCCATCTATAGGTTTAACACAATCCCTACGAAGACTCCAATGGTATTTTTCACAGAGATAGAAAAAACTATCTGAAAATTCTCAAAGAACACACACAAAAAATAAACCCCACTGCATGGCCCCTGTCTTCCACCACTCACAAAAATTGACTTAAAATGGATTAAAGACTTAAATGTAAGACTTGCAACCATAAAAGTCCTAGAAGAAAACAGAGGATAAATGCTCCTTGACATAGATCTTGGTACTGCTTTATTTAGATATGACACAAAAAGCCTAAACAATAATAAAAAAATCAACAAGTGGAACTGTATTGAACCAAACAGTTTTTGTGCAGCAGAAAAAAAAAATCAACAAAATGAAAAGGCAGTCTATAGAGTGGAAGAAAATACTTATCAAATTTACATGCAATGATGTATTAACATACAGACTATATAAGGAACTCATACAACTCTGTAGCAGAAAACAATCTCATTTAAAAAATGGACCAAGGACTCAGATGGTCATTTTTCCAGAGAAGACATAAACATGGCCAGCAAGTATGTGAAAAGGCAATCAATAACACTAATTATCAGGGAAATGCAAATCAAGACCATAATGAGATATCACCTCATACTGTTAGAACCACTACCATCAAAAAGACAGGAGACCACAAAGAATGTGAAGATATGGAGAAAAGGAAGTCCTGGTCCACTCTTCGTGGGACTGTAAATTAGCACAGCCCACTCCGGAAACCTGTATGCAGTTTCCTCAACAAAATTAAAAATAGAACTACCTCACACTAGAGAAAATCCACTCAAATTATGGGTCTAAAAGGAAGGAAATCAGGAGTTCCTGTGGTGGCTCAGTGGAAATGAATCTGACTAGCATCCATAAGGACACATGTTTGATCCCTGGACTTGCTCAGTGGGTTAAGGATCTGGAGTTGTTGTGAGCTATGGCGTAGGCCAGCAGCTACTGTTACAATTCAACCCCTAGCCTGAGAACCTCCATATGCTGTGGGTACTGCCCTAAAAAGACAAAAGAGGGAGTTCCTGTCGTGGCGCAGTGGTTAACGAATCCGACTAGGAACCATGAGGTTGCGGGTTCAGACCCTGGCCTTGCTCAGAGGGTTAAGGATCCGGTGTTGCCATGGGCTGCAGTGTAGGTTACAGACGTGTCTCGGATCCTGCATTGCTGTAGCTCTTGTGTAGGCTGTCAGGTACAGCTCCGATTAGACCCCTAGCCTGGGAACCTCATATGCCGCTAGAAGTGGCCCTAGAAAAGGCAAAAAGACAAAAAAAAAACACAAAAGAAAAAAAAAAGGAAGGAATTTACTGTCTTGTAGAGATATTTATACCACTCCCATTCTCAGGTTCATCAGAGCATATTATTCATAACAGGTAAGATATGGACACACTGCCATACATAAAGCAGATCACCAACAAAGATCTGCTATGTTACACAGGGAACTATGTTCAACATCTTGTAATAACTTATAAGGGAAAAGAACCTGAAAAAGAATATATATGCATTCAATGATAATATTCAATATATATTCAAAATAATTGAATCATTATTCAATTATTTTGAATAATTGAAAGAGAGAGTGGTGCTTGCCAGGGGTTGAGGCCTGGGGACACGGGGTGATGCTTGTCAAAGGGTACAGGTATTCAGTATAAGATGAACACATTCTGGGGCAAGACACAGAGTGGTTATGGTCATGAGCAATGTTGTGTGCATACACGGAAGTCACTGTGAGAGTAGAGTGACTAACATTCTCACCGTGACAACAAAGCAATCATGATGCGAGGTGAAGTATGAGCTTACCAATCTCACCGTGCCAAAACGTCTGCAATATATGCATGTTTACATCATTACACTGTATACCTTAATCTTAAACAGTATTGTATTTCACTTATCTATCAATAAAGTAGGAGCTTTTTCTATTCTTCCTTACTGATGTGTTTGAGAAGAGTCTGTTCAGGAGCTTAACAGCTACATACTAAGTGCCAGAGGCTGTACTCTGTTAATTTGTTCCAGCAGAAATATCACATCATACATGTAACTGAAATTGTGGCTATCATTTGTCTAAGATTACAGTGGAACACTCATTTTCTAAGAGTCATCTTTGTTTTCAGGAGCCATACTAACTAATTGAAAATGATTCTAATGGGCAGTAAGAGTACAGCATCCTTTAAAACTTTAAATCTCTAATGGTGCTTTAATACTTGCAGTTCCTGTAGGACACACTATTACTTCTGATGGACTACTGGGGAGTGAAGAAGGCATCATACAGGACCATTTCAGGGAGTTCATTTGGTTGGTCCTTACTATCCTAACAGCTCTTATTCCAAAATGAAGCCCTGCCAGTTCTAAACTCATCTATCCTAACTATGTGCTGGGACACTAGAGAAATGATAACAGGGAGGGTCTGTAGTAAGATTCTAGCAGGAAATGACCAGGTGTAGAACTCCATTTCTAAGTGTCGTTAATAGGACACTTACTAGCCAGAATATTCTGATAGGGTTTTGGTTTCTCTGTATTGATGATATATCTGAGCTCATTGCCAACCATTCTTCGAAAATTCTGGGTATTCTTTTTTCCCCAGCACAATTTTATTTTCATTATATATTGTTTTGTTATATTATATTATATTAAACATATTATATTGTAATGAAATGTATTATTCTTTTGAAAAGGGTATGAGTAATATTTAACATAAATACTTATGGTGATACTGCAAAATCCTTCCTTCTGGATGAGCCTATATTAGGTCGTGGGCCACAATTTTCCATGAGGCTTGTCATCTGCCTTCTGGGCAGCAGCTTTCTTTCTCTCTCTCTCAATGGGGTATTGACCCGTCTTGCCTCATTGAATGCTGTGATCTATTAGCTGTCACAACCAATCCCAGGGGACAAGACATGTTCATTGTCACTCTAGCCTCTCTTTATCTTGGTGATTGCATCTTGCCTCTGACAGTTAAACACTGTCACCTTGCCTCCACCCTTCTAGAATCCCCTCATTACTACTCTCTGCACTGTTTCTAGAGAGCCCAGGTCCATAACATCCCTTGCTGTCAGCTCCAGCCTACAGAGGAGAACCAGAACCAATGTTGTTACGATCTCAGGCCTCTTTCCTAGTACATAATTCTTAAAGGGGTGACCTATTGGCTTGTCTAGAGAACATAGTCAAATGGTGGCTTCTCTGGTTTCATGCAATAAATCTAATTATGCTTCCCTGCACCTTCCAGTCAGTACCTAAGTTTCTCTGAAGTCCTGCTGTCTCTATGGCATTAACTGTGAAGCATCTGTACATTAGAGTTTCAAGAAGCCATCCCCAGAGCACAACCAGGCTACTCCCAGCTGACCTCACCAGGATGCTAAACCTCAGATATGGGTCACTCCTCCCACATAGGTAATCCTTGCCCTTCCATAGCTGTAGTCCAGTTTCCCATTCCATCTCATGCCCCATCCCCTCCAGATCCATCCCCTTCATCTTCCCTTGATTCCTGCTGGTGTCTTACTATGTAGTTGGTGTTTTTTTCTGTTTGGAGTTATCTCTTTCTGGATATTGGACTGCATGTTGTTATTTGCACTGTACTGAGACCTAACTCTGCTGACCACTCTGGGGGTGATGAGAATTGGAGCAGACCTTTCAAAAGAACAGGCATCATCTTGCAAGGCACTTGCTGCAGGTGAGGTCTTTCAGGGACTCACTGAGAAGATGACATTTGAACAAACACCTGAATAAAAGGCGACTGAGCAAGTCATCATGGAATCTGGAGTAAGCCTGATCCAGGTAAGGATGACTTGAAGAGCAAACCACCAGAACAGGGGTGTGGAAAGAGACTTGGATGGGAGTATAGGGGCTGGGCAGAGTGCCCAGAAGCCTGTGAGATAAGAGAGGTGGGAAGTGAGATGGGATGAGCACCAATCCTCACTAGCACCTTATGACACATGATCTCCCATTTTCATCAATTTACAGCTTAAGGAAATAACACAGTTTGCCTAAGAGAACTCTCCTAAAGACATTATTCAAACAGAGGCAGGCTATTTCTCTTTTTTTTTTCTCATATTCTTTTCCATTATGGTTTATCACAGAATATTGAATATAGTTCTCTGTGCTACACAGTAAGATCTTGTGCTTGTTCGTTCTATATATAGTAGTTTGCATGTGCTAATCCCAACCTCCCAATTCTTCCCTCCCCCCCAATTCTTCCCTCCCCAACACCTCCCCATTGGCAGCTACAAGTCTATTCTCTATATCTGTGATCTGTTTCTGTTTCATAGATACATTCATTTGTGTCATAGTTTAGATCCCACATAGAAGTGATATCATATGATGTTTATCTTTCTCTTTCTGTCTTCCTTCACTTAGTATGCAAATCTCTGGGTCCATATTATGTTGCTGCAAATGGCATTATTTCATTCTTTTTTTGGCTGAGTGGTATTCCATTGTGAATAGATACCACATCTTCTTTATTCATTCTTCCATCAATGGATTTTTTGGTTGCTTCCATGTCTTGGCCATTGTGAATCATTTTGTAAGAATATAGGGGAGCATATATGTTCTCAAATTAGAGTTTTGTCTGGATATATTTCTAGAAGTGGAATCATATAGCAACTTAGTTTTTTGAGGAATCTCCAAACTGTCTTCCATAGTGGATGCCCCCATTTACATTTTTATCAACAATGTAAGAAGGTTCCCTTTGACAAGGAAGGGATAGGGATATTCCTAAAACATGTGTTTTTAACAACCATGCTATAGACATGTGCCCAGTTCTGTGTAAGCACATGGGTCTGACAATCCTCATACACAATCCCTCATTCTCTTGACCACAGTTCTAATTAAAATGCCTGCTGTAGTGATGGATACCAACCAGATGTATGTAAGTGGAATCTGAAAATGCTCCACCAGGGTTGCTGGACTTCACCACCTTCCCCTTTCCAGGGGTCCCCCTCCGTTCTGTTTTAAATGGACCCTCTCTAGTCGTCACTCTCCTTCTCTGGTGTGCTCTTCTCCAGGGCATGTATAGACTGGGATACTATGCCATAAAATGTCCTCTCCCTCCAGAAAATGTGCTCCACCATGAGGGCATCCTGTCTTGTATCACACTGTATCCTTAACTTTTAGAAGAATACCTCATGTAGAGGAGGCATGCTGCAAGTATTTATTCAATAAGTTAATGATAAAAAAAAATCTAAAACCCACCTAAATAGTATCTGATCTGTGATGAGTTCAAGGAATAGCAGTCATTGTTACTATTACTTACTTTGTAGCCTTGTTTACTTAACCACTCTCATTCCTACTTTGACCTTTGCCAAATGAAAGAATTATCTGTCCCATATGACTGTGGTAAAAGAGAGGTAATGTATAGGAGGAGACGAATGCAGGACCGCATTCCTAGTAGGAAATCAATAAATAGTAGCTTTTTACCTTTTTTATTATGACTTTGCCAATTTGATAAGTATTAAATTCTATGTGATGAGTTTACTTAAATTGAGAGAGACTTGCTCCATTTAATGTAATTGGGACTGTGCGAATTTACAGATTCTTTTTTTTTTTTCCTTTCAATGTTTCTCTCCTCCATTTATTATCCATTACTCACTAAATGCAACAATTATGCCTTAGCCTCAAGGTCCTTTTAGCAAATGGCACCACATGGAAATCAAGCACATTTTCTCACACATGCACACAAGTATTTCAGCACAAATAAAGATCATTTAAAAATGTACGAGGAGCCTCAGGATCCTTAAAGAAAGGATCTTGGAATGATTCTGAGAAAACACAAAACCACCCTCCTGGCTAAGTAATGAGTATAGCCACTTCTGTAGGTGGGGGGTGTCAGTCCTGGGACCTGGTGTAAGTGCTGGCTCATTTGCACATTGCCTCAATTGGCCAGTGCTGGCTCATTTGCATGATGGCCCAGGGCCATCTCATTTGCATATTGCCTTCGTGGGTCACACCATGTTTACAAGAAAGAAGTACTTTGTTAGATTTCTCTAACTAAAAGGAATGTTTTTAATAGTAATGGTTAAGAGGTTCTCTCTCTCTCTCTCTCTATGTGTGTGTGTGTGTGTGTGTGTGTGTGTGTGTGTGTTATTTAAAATAGAATCTCTGGAATTATTCCTATTGGTTTTCAAAAGAAAACAAAACCTTGGGTGTCAGTCAACTCTAATTATATTATGTCTCAGCCACATACCCAGAGAGCTTTGTATCTGAACTCCAAGCCTCAGCCTCAGTTTTGGCATTTGTAAAATCAATACTTCACAAGGTCATTGTGAAAATATAAAGGAAGATAACTAAAGCGAGGCGTTGTGGCTCCTACTAGTACTTTGAGAAATATAAAATTAAGCAATAGCCTAACATTTATTTTGTTTTTTAAAATATTTATCAAATGCCTTTGATATACTAGGTATGCTCTGAGTTCTCTGAAAGTATTAAATTATTCAATTGCCATAATGCTTTCAATTCAGTACTGTTATTATCTTCATTTTATAGCTATTGGCCTGCACAGAGAGCTGACAAAACTTGCCCCAAGCCCACAGGTCTTTGTTCAGGTACTGCTCTCAGTACTGACCTTGGATCACTCAGTCCTCATCATGCTCTGTTCAGGTGGTACCTTAAAGCACAGTTCACAGTGGAGATGACATTTCAGAGAAGCCAGATAATGTGCCTGAAGTCTGGAGGTTCATAATATGGTAGCAGTCTGAGTTAGGGGCAGACTTAATCCACTGTGCTCTGCTGCCCTTTTTGATCAGTGACATTAAACAATTAAAGGAAGTGACAGAAATATGACTCAATCTTGGAGTCACTTTCTGATGAAACACTATTATTTTTTAAATTGCAATGTAGTTGATTTACAATATTATATTAGTTTCATATGTACAACATAGCAATTCAGTTTTTTTTTTTTTTAGGTATACTCCATCATAAGTTATTATGAAATAATGGCCATATTTCCCTATTCTCTACAGTATATGCTCATTGTTATTTATTTTATACATAGTAGTTTGTATCTCTTATACACCTACCCCTACCTTGTCGCTCTCTCTGCCTTCTCCCTAATGGTAACCACTAGTTTTTTTTTTTTTTTCTTGGTATCTGTCTCTGTTTTGTTGTTTTTATTCACATTCATGCTTTTACGTTTCCATGTATAAGTGATAGCATAGACTGTGTGCTTTTCTCTTTCTGACTTATTTCACTAAGCATAATATACTGTAGGTCCATACTATTGCAAATGGGATAATTTCATTCTTTTTTATGGCTGAATAATAATCTGTTTATATATAAACCACAAATTATTTATTAATTTATCTACTGATGGAGACTTAGGTTGTTTCCATGTCTTGGCTATTATAAATCATGCTGCTATTGGGGTGCATGTATCTTTTTAATGTTTTCATTGTCTTTGGATATATACCTATAATTGGAATTGCTGGATCACATGATAATTTTTTTTTTAGCAACTTCCATATTGTTCCATATTGTTTCCCATAGTGACTGAACCAGTTTACATTCCAAACAACAGTGTACAAGTGTTCCCTTTTTCTCCATATCCTACCAACTTTTGTTATTTGTGGCCCTTTTGATGATATTTATTCTGGCAGGTGTGAGAGGTATGAAGTGATATCTCATTGTGGTTTTGATTTGTATTTATCTGATGATTAAAGATATTGATCATCTTTTCATGTGCCTGTTGCCCATTTGTATATTTTCTTTGGAAAAGAATGTCTATTCAGATATTCTGCCCATTTTTGTAAGGTATTTTTTTAAATATTGTGTCTTATGAGATATTTATATGTTGTAGCTCAGTGGATATTAACTCCTTATCAGTCATATTATTTGAAAATACTTTTCCCATTCAGTAGATTGTCTTTTCATTTTGTTGGTTTGTTGTTTCTTTCCTTTGCAGTGCAAAGACTTTTAAGTTTAATTAAGTCCCATTTGTTTATTTTTGCTTTTTTTTTTGCCTTAGGAGACTGATCCAAAAAATATATTGCTATGATTTATGTCAAAGAGTTCTCTGCCTATGTTCTATTCTAGGAGTTTTATGGTTTCAGGTCTTTAATTAATAACGAACTATCAGAACGGGAAAGTAAGAAAACAATTGCATTTAAAATCACATCAAAAAGAATAAAATACCAAACAATAAACTTAACCAGGGAAATGAAAGACATACTCTGAAAACTATAAAGCATTGAAGAAGGAATTTGAAGATGATACCAAGAAATGGAAAGGTCCCATGTTGATGAATTGGGAGAAATAATTTTGTTAAAATATCCATACCACCCAAAGCAATCTAAAGATTTAACACAATCTATATCAAAATACTTACGACATGAGCTCCTGTTGTAGCTCAGTGGAAATGAACTCTACTAGTATCCATGAGGATGTGGGTTTGCTCCCTGGCCTCACTCAGTGGATTAAGGATCCAGTGTTGCTGCAAGCTATGGTGTAGGTCACAGACATGGCTCAGATCTGGTCTTACTGTGCCTATGGTGTAGGCTGGCAGCTGTAGCTCCAATTTGACCTCTATCCTGGGAACTTCCATATGCCTCACGTGTGGACCTAAAAACATAGAAAAAGACAAACTTATGGCATTTTTTATGCAGCCAGAACAAATAATACTATAGTTTATACAAAGTCACAAAAGACCCCAAAGTGCTAAAGAAATCCTGAGGGGAAAAAAAGAACAAACTGAAAGAATCAGGCTCCCTGTTTTTGACTATTCTACAAAGCTACAGTCATCAAAACTGTATGGTACTGACACAAAAACAACAGATAGAAAGAACAGAAATAATCCACACAGCTATGGAAAATTAATCTCTGGAACAGGAATATACAATGGGGAAGAGACACTCTCTTCAATTATGGTTCTAGGATAACTGGATGGCTACACATGTAGATGAAAATTAGATGAAATTGAAGTATGAAATCAGAACATTTTTTCAAACAATATTAAAAAATAATCAAAAAGATTCAAAACCTAAATGTGAAACACTGTACTATTTAACTATAATCCTCAGAATTCTGCTGAAGACAGAAAAGGAGATGCTTCATTGCAGGTGAGGCAGCTCCTTTCCCACTTTCTGCCTCACACTGGGAAGGTAAGTCAGTGCATAGCTCCAAAGCAGAGATAAATAGGACTCTAACTGATTTTCTGCACCTCAACTGAGATATGCATTCATGTGAAAAAAAAACTTCATTAAAAATAATTTGATTTAGAATTATTTTTCCTTGAAAGTTTCCTGAAAAATGTCCCCATATTATATGTAATAAAGGCAGAAGGAAAGATATTTCTAATAAAACACTTGAAAACATCTTAGCCATCCATTATTTTACCCAATTTCCAGTAGTGTATCGTGTAGAAGCTCATATACGGATTGGGATCAATTTCTTATTTCAGTGAAAGAAGGAGAAAGGAAGCATAAAAATGTAATCTTAATCGCTGAGGATATGTGGTCTTTATTGATCTATGTCTGCTGAGTGTTTATAAAACTAGTTCATCAACTTTTTATTTTTATGCTTAAATCAAGTATAGATTGAGTGATTTATACCCCTATCACAGCACCTGTGATTAAACTTTACCAAACTGTTTTGTCTCTGTTTATCAACTGTCTTCTCCACAAGAGTATGAGTATCTTGAGACCAGAGGCTTAGTATTAATTATCTGTGTGCCTCCAAAATCTTGCTTAGAGCTTGAGAATGAAGCAAGGAGAAGCCCTCCTTTAATAAGTCCCAACCATTGACATTTTACTGTGTAGGGTCCCTAAGTCAGTTTAGGTACCATAAAGGAGAACGAGAGAGGTTAAATGTAACCTCAAGATACGTATTCTGCATACAATAAATTTGAAAAATGACAGGTGCTATCACTTATAGGTGGAATATAAAATGTGGCACAAATAAATCTATCTACAAAACAGACTCACAGACACAGAGAACTGGTTGCCAAGGGGGAGGAGGGAAGGAGAGGGATGGACTGGATGGGGAGTTTGGAGTTAGTGTATGCAAACTATTACGTGTATAAAGGGTAAGAGATGGATACTACTGTACAGCACAGGGAACTATATCCATTCTTCTGGGATAGAACATGATGGAA
Organism: Phacochoerus africanus; assembly: GCF_016906955.1. NCBI lineage: Eukaryota > Metazoa > Chordata > Mammalia > Artiodactyla > Suidae > Phacochoerus > Phacochoerus africanus. The sequence goes on from NC_062546.1 coordinate 91,271,288, forward strand.
GACAGTATGAGAAAAAGAATGCTGTACAGCAGAAATAAGCATGATGCTGTAAATCAAATATACTTTAACAAAAAAAAAGGAGAAAAAACAAATAAGAAAGTGAATTTATGCCAGTGCTTCTCAACTCTACTTACCGAGTGTTCGTCCAATCAATAAGAGCTTGTGAGACCTAATTACTACAGTCTTCATTGTGAAAATGATGCATATTTATTCTACATATAAGATCATGGCAAAATATTGAATATGTTATTTGATCCTACCTCACTGGCACACCACCCCTGGATTGCTGATGGCCTTTGGGAAGGAGTGTTTCTTCCCTACTGGTTAAGAACATTTGCTATTGTGTGAGCAAAAGCCTGCATCCTTTAAATGTCTATGCCTAACTGTATCACACCACAATTAAATCATAGGTAACTAACTCTGCATTCTCTATAGCATGTAGAGTACATGGGGGTGTATGTTTTAGAAATTCTATTGGTAGAAAAATCCAAAGCAAATATCATTCTTGTACTAGTGTCCCAGATTAAAACAAAAAGGTTTAATAATCAAAGCATTCCATTTCATGATATTACAGATGCTGAGACAAAGCTGGTGAATCTCTTTTTCTTTTTGCTGCTGTGATTTTTGACCTCATAAGGGGTGACTCCACTTGAAAATACTGCCCATTTCTGGATGTTTCTGCTGCAACTGCTTTGCATATCGAGAATCCAAAGCCAATGCCAATACTTTTAATTTTATCCCAGTTTAATTTCACTCTTGAAATATATGACATGCCACTCCCTCAGTAATCTCATAAAGCTCACTTGTACAATTTCTCTCATGCTTTTCTAAAAGTTGTTCTTTTCTCCCCAAATCCTTTCCCTATTCTATCCTTTGATCCTCTAAAGTCTTATTTCTTTATGGTAGAGTTCATGGCCACTAAAAACAAACAAACCAACAAACAAATGTGGAGATGCTTATCTAATATGGCACTAATTTATTTGTGCCTCTCCAGTGACAAAATCTTCCCAGCTGTCTGTTGGTTCACAAAATAGCAATTTTTCCTGACTGGTTGGTTGTGTCAGACATGCAATTTTAGAAGTTGTGGAATTTGGAAATTACCCTTGGAATAGCTAGAAAATCAAATGAGCTATTTCAGGAAAGGCAGTAGTTTCCAGCAAGTGCGTTCATTCTTCCTGCCCCCACTCCCTGAGCACATGGTGTGCCAGATGCCAAGCTGGGCTCCATGGGTGGGGAAGCAAAGTCCAAGGTTGAGCTCTGTTTTCCCGAAGGTGATGTACACAGGTCCCTGCTGTTCACTGTATGGCGGTAAGTCAGAGACTCAGAGTCCAGGCATTAAAGCCTGCAGTGGTTTAGAAATGGGAAAGATCGATAAAGGTTGCATTGAACAGATAAAATAAAAGTTTGTATTGCCTGTAGCCTAAGGTTTTCCAGAACTTCATGACTATGAATTGGGCACCAATTAGCTGGCTTCGAATACTCCCCATTCACCCCCCTAGGACACACTCTAACATTGTCCAGGAAATGAGAGCTCCTTATTTTTTCTTTTTCTTAGAATGCATCTGGGAAATCTCATTTTAATCTTTTGTTTTTTCTTTTATCCAGCATATCCTTGTATTAAAAATCAGTTCATAAAGCACTAATAGACTCTAAAAGAAATTAGATTAAAAAATCAGTGTCTCTGCTATGAGGGCTGGAAACCACCCCCCCGCTACCCATGATATGACCAGACATGGATGGTTTCCCACTTGCAGAGGTTTTCCAAGGGTTCTTCCTGTAAAGGACAGGCTCTGCATTTGGTGCTTTCCACAGTCTCCTGCAAAAACAACATATAAATCAGGATTACCTCTCAGGCTAACAATACTCATATAGAGTACCCAAAGAATAGGGTCACACTGTTTTAAAAGCTAAGTTCACTATAAAGCAATGCATCCTAGGGGAAATCTTGATATGATTCTAATTTAAAACACCAGAAAGTTTGGTATGGAATCCAAGGGAAGATATAATAAAGTATCAAGGATGTAGCCATTACTGCCCAACTGTGTATCTTTCCCTCCCCTGACAATTCCCAACTTCAAATTTCTATCTTAAGAATTCCTGGTCATCTATATTTTACTTCTCAAACTACCTATTCTCTTATCTTCCCAACTTGTGTTGTCTTTCCTTAAATTCTAGATTTTTGTAGTCTCAAAATTTCTCTCCTACCCTCCAGAAAGTAGCCTATTTGAAAAACATTCCAGGTCTAAGAAAGTGTAAAATAGACAAGGGCCATAATAGCTACCTCTGGCAGTTCCCATTCCCTTCTCTTTGTTCCATACTGGAAGCCTTTAGTGAGTACTATTAATATCTGTATCGCTCTGGGTTCCCAAGGGATTTAGCAGAGATGATGTTTGGGGTGCAATACCTAGAATATGATAGATGACCTATAACTCTTTCTTAAATTGAAGTGTTTCCTAAAATTAAAAAAAAGTCAAAGGTTTTTATAAAATAAGAGCTATACTGTTTTTATAATGCTAATTTTTTTCTTCCTGACATGGATTCCCTACCTTAATATTGGAAAATTTTGTCTTTGTAATGAACACACAATAGCTCACGTTAAACATACATGTCCATATGCTAAATTTTCCCAAATAGAAACTGTCTTCTGCACCCCCTTTGTTAGATAGAGTACCTGGCAGTCATATTTGTTCAATAATCCTGCCCACCTAGTCACAGCTGATGGGTCAGGGGGTCAACATATAAGAGAGGCTGGGCTCAGCAGATGCCCAGGGGCCTCTGTCTAGGACCATTAATCTTCACTTCCTGCCCATAAAACAGAAATAAAGTGATCTCCTGTCACTAAATTTTCATGTTTCTGGCCTGACCTCTTTTTCTTGGTCCTAATTTTACCTCTTGAGAAGAAATTTTGTTGGCTTACCTGGCTGAAGGAACCAGATACTCCTGTAACTAGAAACCTTAACAGCTATAATAGAACATTTTGGAAAAAAAGAGGATTCGTTTTTGAAAGACAAAGCAGTGGAGTATTTTATTCCTTGCTCAGGAAGTTAGATGAAAACTGGTGATCTGATTCAGCCCAAGCACCAAGTCATGATGATAATTTTTGCCCAATATAAGGAACCACATTTCATAAGATAGGCTCAGTAAAAGTGTCTTCTCAGTGGAGACTAGGTAGTTCAAGTTCAAGAGAGCCAACAGGTGGAGGATCTCAGGCATGATCAGGAATGGAGGACAGGGGTCATAATTCACAGCGTCAAATTGTGCTGTAGCTTTTCAGATGTCCCAATCTTCTTCCATTTATGGTTGGACAGCTCAAGATCAAGATAGCAGCAAGATGCTGAATCCTGTACTTTCGGCTGCATTTTCAGTGTGAAAACATAGCCTTCAGAACATCCTGTTACATTCTGAAATATGGAAGTGATGTTATCCATTCATATCTCACTCATGTGGTGGAATGAGATGAATTTACTGTGAAAAATACATGGTAAAGTACATCATTGAATAATAGTCACCATGGTAATCATCAGTGGCCTCTTGAACTCACTTAGAGCTCACCTGAAGCCTCCATAGGCGAGAGCTAAACGTATACCTACATTCTTGCACAAATGATGACTTCTGATTGCTTTCTGCAGTTCCAGATCCAAATATAAACCTTTCCACCATAAGATATATAAGCTCTTGGAGTCAAAATAACCTTGAGAGAATCCCTTTTTTCTTCCATAAAATTTCATTCTTCTCTGATGTTATGATTGGCACCACTAAACCAAAAAACAAGGAGTCACCCTTCTTCTAAACAACAAATCCAATTGATTTTTCTTATTAGTTGTTGCATCTGACTCCTTGATACTAACACTGTTATTGTTATTCCAGGCCCCTAGGTTGTTGCACTAAACTTTTAATATGTTTTTCAATTCCTTTCTGACACATTGTCTGGCACTTATGACAAGGTATTTATTTATTTATTTATTTATTTATTTATTTATTCTTCTATTTTCTTTTTACAGCTGCACCTGCAGCATATGGAAGTTCCTGGGCCAGGGGTTGAATTGAAGCTACAGCTGCAGCAATGCTGGATCCTTAACCCTCTGAGCGAGGCCAGGGATAGAACCTTCATCCTCCCAGAGACAACATTGGGTCCAATCTGCTGAACCACAGCATGAATTTCCTGTTTTGTTTTTTGTCATTGGTAAAATCAAATTTTTATTTTAACTTACAGAATTCTTCACAACTGAGCACTACTTATTGACAGGAGATTATCTCCTCCACCTTCACCCACTAGTATCCATGAGAATGTGGGTTGGATCCCTGGCCTCACTCAGTGGGTTAAGGATATGGCTTGCCACAAGCTGCAGCGTGGATCACAGAAGTGACTCGAATCCCAAGTTGCTGTGGCTGTGGCATAGGCTGGCAGCTGCAACTCCAATTCCACCCCCCTAGCCTAGGAATTTGCAATATGCCGCAGGTGTGGCCTTAAAAAGAAAATCAACAACAACTGAGGGAAACTGCCTTGGAACTGTCAACTATCCCACTTAGAGGGCACAAAGCCCTCCAGGAAAATGCTCACTGCTGAGAAAAGTTCTTGCTGCAGGCAACATGGTGCCAGGCAGGTGTCCAAATACCACCCACCCGGGGGCTCACAAATAATCTGATTGGTCTGCAAGAGTTGTTCAGAGAGGGATCCCCAATTGTACCAAAGAGAAACCTAGGGAAATAACTGATCTACCCTCGACAAAAAAGAATGTTGATTGCCTTTGTATTTGTTTTTTTGTTTGTTTGTTTGTTTTCTACATATAGAATCCAACATAGTGGCTGTGAGGTTACAAGTTTGAACCCCAGACTTGCTCAGTGGGTTAAGGATCTGGTGTTGCCCTGAGCTACAGTGTAGGTTGCAGGTACGGCTTGGATCTGGCATTGCTGTGGCTACGGCATAGGCTGGCGGCTATAGTTCTGATTCAATCCCTAGCCTGGGAACTTCCACATGCCTCTGGTATGGCTGTAAAATGGAAACAAAATAAAAATACGAAAAGCAGGTTGCCAAATTTTATTTACAATATGACCTTAACTCTGATTTTCACTTTAATGCATTTTCTAAATTGCAAGTAACTAGAATGAATATTTCCATAATAGAAACCAGTCAACTCTATTACAGTAGAAGAGCTGGTGTTGGAAGCAGTGCTGAGCTTGGGGAGCGAGGGTTGTATCGTTTTCTGCTTCTTCAACTTTTCTATACATTACTCAGGGGGTCTCAGATTATAACCTAAAATGGTTTGAAAAACACTTCAAAGGCTATATTAAGATTTGTATTAAGATTCATACTTTATCATAAATGTATGTGTGAAAAACTTCATTTTGTTCAATAAGGTATTGATGTTTAATCAAAAATTACCTTCAGGAAAATAATTACAACAGAAAATAGCTTAAACTGAATTTTCCAATCATTTTGCGCATGTACACACATATTTCTTTTCATTTTCTTTTCCACCATAGTTTATTACAAGACATTGAGGATAGTTCCCTGTGCTATACAGTAGGACCTCACTGGTTATCCATTTTATATATAGTAGTGTGTGTATATGTTAATGCCAAACTCCTAAACTATCTCTCCCTCCACCCCCATGTTTCCCCTTTGGTTTGTTTTCTATGTCTATGAGTCTACTTTTCTTTTGTAAAGAAGTTCCTTTGCATCACTGTTTTAGGTTCCACAAGTAAAAGATATCATATGATATTTATCTTTCTCTGCCTTTCTTCACTTAATACGATAATTTCTAGGTACATCTGTGCTGTTGAACGTAGAGTTCAAAGGCGACTATGTTCCTCACGGGTGGGTGTGCATGCCCACGCCAGGGCCATACTCAGAGAAGGCAAAGGATGCACCACACCACAGGATCAACATGGTTATTTCCCTGGAGTCACACTTCTCTTCAAATAAAACCCTGGCTGAGGAGTCTTTTAATTTTGAATTTTAAAGATGTTTGTGTTAACACATGCACCACTTAATTTAATGGAATTTTCATGTTGACTGATTTCATGGATTTTATGAAAACTTGTATGTGCATGAAATGATTGGAAAATTCACTTTAAGCTATTTTCTGTTGTAATTATTTTCCTGAAGGTAATTTTTGATTAAACATCAATACCTTATTGAACAAAATGAAGTTTTTCACACATACATTTATGATAAAGTATGAATCTTAATACAAATCTTAATATAGCCTTTGAAGTGTTTTTCAAACCATTTTAGGTTATAATCTGAGACCCCCTGAGTAATGTATAGAAAAGTTGAAGAAGCAGAAAACGATACAACCCTCGCTCCCCAAGCTCAGCACTGCTTCCAACACCAGCTCTTCTACTGTAATAGAGTTGACTGGTTTCTATTATGGAAATATTCATTCTAGTTACTTGCAATTTAGAAAATGCATTAAAGTGAAAATCAGAGTTAAGGTCATATTGTAAATAAAATTTGGCAACCTGCTTTTCGTATTTTTATTTTGTTTCCATTTTACAGCCATACCAGAGGCATGTGGAAGTTCCCAGGCTAGGGTTCAAATCAGAGCTGTAGCTGTTGCCCTATGCAACGGCCACAGCAAAGCCAAACCTGAGCCACATCTGCAAGCTACACCACAGCTCATGGCAATACCAGATCCTTAACCCACTGAGCAAGGCCAGGGATCAAACCTGCAACCTCACAGACACTATGTTGGGTTATTACCTGCTAAGCCACAAAGAGTACTCCAGTTTTGCTGCTTACCAGTATATCTGAGCATTTAATGTGTATGTAAAAATTCTTAGAAAATAGTATTAATAATGAAGTTTACACTGTAATTTTTTAAATCATTTCTTTATTGATGGAAACATTGTTTTAAGATATCCTGTTATAAATAATTATTTGATAACCATTTTTTAAAGATAAATACACATTATTTCATCTCATATTATGTGTTTAGGATAGATTCCTAGAACAGTAAACAAACCAACAAAAAATACAAAAGCAATCAACATTCTTCTTTGTTAAGAGTAGATCCAAAAAAACCCAAAAACGGAGTTCCCATTGTGGCACAGTGGAAAGGGTCTGTGGCCTCTAAGTGGGATAGTTGGCAGTTTCAAGGTAAAACTTTCCTCCTTCGTTGTTGTTGTTGTTGTTTTTCTTTTTATAGCCACACCCTATGGCATGTGGAAGTTCTCAGGCTAGGGGCTGAATCAGAGCTACAGCTACCAGCATATGCCACAGCCACTGCAACTTGGGATCTGAGCCACATCCGTGACCCACACTGCGGCTTGCGGCAATACCATATCCTTATCCCATTGAGCAATTCCAGGGATCAGACCTGAATATTTGTGGATACTAGTCAGAGTCTTAACCCACTGAGCCAAAAGGGGAACTCCCCTACCCTCAGTTTTGATAACTTACTGGAGGTACACGCAGGACTGTCTGAAAGCTATTAAGTTCACAGGTCTATTTGAATACAGAGAAAGCAAACAGAGAGAAATCAGCCACAGTAAGAAGGAGACACAGGGTATAATCTGGGTCAAGTCCTCTGACTCTCACTGATGGAAATTAGTCAGTGTTAACTCTATCACCCAAAGAGGATTGTAAAATCAAAATAATTATAATATCCTGTCTTGAACCTCCAAGACCTCTGGGAGAACAAGGAAAGTGTTTCAGAAGGAAAATATTTCAGGAAAAGGACATAAATGCAGTGAAAGTTTGAATCCTTGAGGAAATCATGGAAAGTTAGGGACCCCGAAGGGGCAACTAGTCCAATGAGAGGGTAAGGGACTGGAAGGATTTAAGTAAGAAGTGCACAGTCATGATCGGTTAGTCAGGATTAAAGAGTACAGGTTAAAACAAAAATATGCTGAGGAAGCAATCCACATGCCTATACACACACACACATACACGCACACACATACACATCACACAAGAACAAAATAATATAGGGAATCACAGACAATTAAAGAAAATAATCACAGACTGTAATAGCTGACATTTATTGAGCATGTGATTGTGGGTCAGATGCTATAATCAGCTTATTGCCTTTATTAGCTCAGCACTCCTCAGGTAGTCATTCATGAAGAACCTGTTTTATCTTCTTTTTCTTTTCTTTTCTTTCTTCTTTAATTTTCATTTATTTATTTATTTATTTATTTATTTTGCTTTTTGGAGCCACACCTGTGTCATATGGAAGTTCCCAGGCTAGGGGTTGAATCAGAGCTGCAGCTGAGACCTACAATACAGCCATAGCACCGTAGGATCCAAGCTGCATCTGTGACCTATGCCACAGCATGTGGCAACACTGGATCCTTAACCCACTGAGTGAGGCCAAGGATTGAACCCGCATCCTCACGGAGACAATGTCGGGCCCTTAACCTGCTGAGCCACAATGGGAACTCCATTTTATCTTATCATTAATCAATCCCAACTTGATGATCATTCTAATGACTAATGCAAAGATCATACCACATACAACTCAGCATGAAAGTTCAACATCCAGGTGATCTCACCCTATTCAAGAAGACAGGTATGCTGATTACACACAGATCTCACAATGTTGACAACTTACTATCAAAAATTTAAATACTTCTTCATTTTCCTACTTCTTCTGGACCAGTAACTAAGAACACTGTGAGACAAAGCCCCTTCATGATGTATGATCTGTGAAGTTGCATAGGACACATATTCCAAAGGATCTCAACTTAGTTCAGTACTCTGTCTAATGCATTTTTAAATTCTTAGTAATTGTTGATCAAGGGGTCCCTCACTTTTATCATGCACTGGGCCTTGCAACCTCTGCAACCAGCCCTATCCAAACTCCATGCTCTGAGCAGCACTGTATTAATACAGTGAATTTTCATGGACACCTGAAGAGGTATTTACCATTGTCATTTTCATTTTAAGGAGAGAAATGTGAGGCCCAGGGTAGTGGAGGTAGTACAGCTGGTGAGGAGACAAATGGATCTTAAACCAGGCAGTCTGGCTCCAAAGCCCAGACTCTTGACCACATGCAACATAAGACTAATTTGGGGAAATTATTAAATATCCAGTGTTGCCAAAACAAAAGAAAAAGTAAAAAAATTAAAAAAAAAAAACTGAACAGAGAAAAAGAATTTACCCTTCACAAACAGAAGGAACAGCACTACTAATTTTGAAGACACAGCAGGGCAGGCATTGAGGCCTTGTTTTTCTACAACCTGTGAAGGTGCAAAGGAGGAGACTGTCCTGGGCATCTGTCCTTGGTGGAGTTCCAGCAGCTGAAACTCCAGTCCACTTGGACCCCTCTCTATCTGAGTGGTCCAGGCCTTTTTCTCAGCCTCTTGCCTCAGAGCATAGGCAGACAACTGGGGGTCAGAGAAAGATGCACGGACAACTGCCTCAGAACAGGAGCCAGTGACATACGGGAGCAGCAATGGGAGCAGGGCCCATGTCCAGGGCAGAAGTCTTGGCCGTGCCTCTGACGGAGGCTTGAATTTAGTGAGGAGGGCATTTCTGGGGCATGGGTGGTGGGTGTGGCCTCTTTTGGCTTCTACACATTTACAAGCCGTGTTTTCCAACCTCCACTCTCCTGTCTGACACTTGTTCAATCATTGCCGCTTTTGCTCACATCAGCTCTAATCTGTATCTGTTACTTGCTCTTAGGAGCCCTGAATACAGAGACTGAATACAAAGGTGACATAAATCATGACATTTCAAGGCAAATGACAGCCCCGGAAGAGTGAGGTGCTCTGGGTCACACATGAAAGAAAGTAAGAGTTCCAGAAACATCATAAAAAGGTGGAATTAGAATGAGGCTAATTATTCATTTTAAAATTAAATATTAATAATCAAGATTAATATAATCTTACATTTATGGAATACATTGCCTCTTTGAGGAACCTCCAAGAGCCCATTTGAATTTATAAGCCAAGGTAATATATAGAACATAAAATCATTAATTAAAACATGAAATTCATGAAATAGATACTTCTTTAACCAGCAGGAAAAAAAGATTATGGGAGCTTAATTAGCATTCATCATTAACAGAGTTTCAGGATGTCCGTGGCATAGGGTTGGTCACTCTGCCTACTGATGTCTTTGTGAGGTACAGTCCTTGGCCACTTTGTCCCAGGTCCCTGGAAACCTCTGTCAGGCCACTTTCCCTCTTCCTACGCTAGTTCAAGTCTCTGTAATCTCAGCAGTTGGGGGTATGGAGCCAGGGCTGTGGCAGCTGGTCCCTTCTTTGGGCCAGGATTGAGGTTTATACCTGCTTCCACTCCAGATCCCTGGGAGGCAATGCCCCAGAGAGCAGGGCAGAGTTCTGTGCTTAGAGTGTCCTGGGTGGGTGGCATCTCCAAAATATCAACCATCGACTTGCCCACCTACCACCACCTAGTCTGAATATGTTACACATTTGCATTTTAATAGGCATTTCATATGCTTTATCTTTGAGTTCTCATTAACTAATGTTTGAGTTCTCATTAACTAATGTTTATCATTATCATCGTTGTTGTTGTAGTTTAAATCTCATTGTATAGATAAGCACTAAAGCCCAAAGAGATAAAGAAGTAACTACTTCAAGGTCACACAGTTTAAAATTGGAGGACCCTGGGAGTTCCCGTCGTGGCGCAGTGGTTAACGAATCCGAGTAGGAACCATGAGGTTGCAGGTTCGATCCCTGCCCTTGCTCAGTGGGTTAATGATCCGGCGTTGCGGTGAGCTGTGGTGTAGGTTGCAGACGCGGCTTGGATCCCGCGTTGCTGTGGCTCTGGCGTAGGCCGGTGGCTACAGCTCCGATTCGACCCCTAGCCTGGGAACCTCCATATGCCGTGGGAGCGGCCCAAGAAATAGCAACAACAACAACAACAACAACAACAACAACAACAAAAAATTGGAGGACCCTGAATTCCTAATCCATACTGATTAATTCTTGTCCAACTCTGCCTGGATTCAAACTTTTGCTCCAAAGATGAGATCTGGCTAGGGTGAGTGACCCAAGGTAGAGAGGGAACCAGCCGGCTGGTGTCAGAAATTCATGTTGATTTGGGGCTTGAGACTCAACATCAAAAAGAAAGCAGTGAAAACCATTATCAGATCCTATGGCTTTGCCATGCAGCCAGTTGAGGTCCAGGGCGTGAAGCCCATAGACCCAGGCTAGTGTCCAGTCTTCACCACAGATGTTTAAAGTGGTCTTTGCCAAATTGTTTAAATTTCCTAAGCCTCTAGTTTCCTGTCTGTGACAAAAGGAATGGCGAGTTCCCTTCATGGCTCAGTGGTTAACAATCCCAACTGGGATCCATGAGGATGCGGGTTCAATCTCTGGCCTCATTCAGAGGGTTAAGGATCTGGTATTGCTGTGAGCTGTGGTGTATATCACAGACACAGCTCTGATCCTGCATTGCTGTGGCTGTGGTGTAGGCCAGCAGCTGTAGCTCCAATTTGACCCCTAGTCTGGGAACATCCATGTGCTGCAAGTGCAGCCAAAAAAAAAAAAAAAAAAGGAATGGACAGTTCTTTTCTTCATAGAATGGTATAATGTTTGTGAGGATTTAGTGAAATCAGGCATGGAAGGCATTTCCTACAGCACGTGGAACCACATTCCTGGATTTTAGAGGCCTGCAGTTTACGTATGCTTGTTAACTTGATATCTCGAATAACAGTTCCTCCTCTATATCTGTAAAATTAAAAGGAGTTGATATGCTCTGTATTTAGGGAAGCAAAGAAAGAATTCAGGTTTAGAAGAGAGAATGGATTCCTGAGTTAGCTTGGGTAAAGACACTTCCCAGAAAACCGGAAGCTTGGTCAAACCCTGGAGTTTGGGGCAAGAAAGGAGGAGAGCAGGCTGGTTGGCTGCGGAGCAGTTCCCTTTGTGGGGCTCCCCCATCAAGTACAACGTCATGTTCACATGTTCTCAGCCTTGGCTGCACCTGGCATCGCCTGGGCCTCAGCCTGGAGATTCTGGCTTCACTGATCTGGGTGAAGCCTGGGTGTCAGGAGGTATTGAAGTGACTGCTGGTATGAATTCTACTTTCAGCCAAGTGTCTGCTTGGGTGTCACATTAACACGTCTGTCTCCTTCTCTGCCTCTCCCAGAGTCTGCTCTGAAATCACTCTGGCCCTCTTTACTTCCACCCTTGAATTCCCACTCACATTTTCTGGGTCTCCACTCTTTCAGAAACTTTTTTCTTCACTCCCCTCTTCTCATCCTTTTGCCTTTTCAACAGGACATGACTGTCCTGCCTTTGACATGTGGGTGGGTCATGGTTATTTTGACTCCTATTTTATAAGGCTCTGGGTATCTCTTGACTATAAAGCATGAGCAGATGGAGTTCCCATTGTGGCTCAACAGAAACGAACCCCACTAGAACCCATGAAGATACGGGTTCAATTCCCTGGCACCACTCAACCGGTTAAGAATCCTGTGTTGCTGTGAGCTGCACTGTAGGTTGCAGACGTGGTGGCTCAGATCTGGTGTTGCTGTGGCTATGGTGCAGGCCAGCAGCTGTAGCTCCAGTTCGGCCCCTAGCCTGGGAACCTCCATATGCCACAGGTGTAGCCCTAAAAAGAAAAAAGAAAAAAAAAAAAGGCAGAAGCAGACCATAGGTCCTTCAACACCCCGCCCAAGCCTGTCCTGTTGGTTATGGGGACTGAGAGTCCCTAGGCCCCAAGGGACTCCTGGTTATCTTGGCCCCAGTCCTGATCTAAGGCAGTGAGAATTTTGTGGAAACAAGCATGAACCAGAGACAATCTAGGAAGAAACTGGTAAATGTTTTACTGATTGATTGTACATACTCAAACTTAGATTTTTCTTGGCAAAGGTGATGAGCATGTGCTTTGAAGTTATTTGTGAATTTCCCTCCACCTGCCACCACCTTGGGTGAGTTCAGCCTTGCCTTGGTGGAGCTTCTCTTCAGTACAAACCAGCTGAAGTAATAATTTCATCCTCTTGTATCCATATATGGCCCCAGACCCTGCTGGTCATATTATTAGGGTAAGAATGAATGGCCTCAGAGAAGCTCTTTTTATACAGTGAGTGCTCATGCATGTGTCATTGTTAGCTGGCCCACAGAACATTCCTAAGATTACTGTGTGAGCAGGCTATTTTATACACAGCCTTCTGAACAGGGAAAACATGTCAAAACTGAAACAAAAACGAAAGACCACTGTCAACAGCACCACCACAAACCCTCCCTTAAGCCCCGATTCACTTTTTCAGACCTGAAAATGTATGGCTCTCCTAGGAGTAAGGGTTACCTGAAATACTCCCAGTTCTTTTGCCTTGAACTTCATCCCACATTTTTCAGCCATCACCTTCCTGCAAAAGCAGGGATGGTAGAAATGAAGGGAAAGAGAAGGAGCAGAACATTTTATTGGAATTAAAAGATGTCCTCTGTGCTTTCTGTGCAATGTGATTTACCAAACCCTGTGCTTTGCCAGGAAGAGAGGTCCCAGATGGCTTTGCATTCATCGCCCCTATTGTCATGAACTGCACCTACTTGACTGGAATAGCAGAAAAGGTGATTGTTTTTCCAGTAATAAACAGCCAGCCCACATAAGCCATTCACGTGCAGAGAGAGTGCTGAGTGTGACCTTATGGGAAATGAAGAAAAGTCAGCTTAACGTCAAATGAAATGCCTCGTTCTTTTCTTCCAGCCCTTTTGTTTATTTCTTCTCCCCTTTGGGATTTTCTGCAAGTCCTTGTGGCAATTTCTTCTGCAATCTCATGACTTTAGCTTAGAATCTATGCAACAAAAGGCCACTTTTGTAATTTAAAAACAAAACCACATTGCTCCTTGGGTCATAGACTCCCCTGGGGAGAGAGGGCCTGAGTGGGCCTGGGTATGCAGGACTGATCTTTGCCCAGCAGAGAGCAGGTAATAGCAGGAGTGATGAATGATACCATGCTCCCAGATAGAATCTGTGTCCTGCTGCTGGCCCAGGGAACCAGCCTCCCTTCTGGTCCAACCTACGGCATCTCTCATTGGTGATAAAATGGGCAAGAGAGAAAAATTTTCCAAACTCTGGGAATGGGTCTTTTATCTGCACATTGAACATGCCCGCTTACTACTACTTCAGGGCCTCTGAACTTAATCTTCCTCTCTGCAGACCACTGCCCTTCAGATACTATTATGTCTATTTCCTTCTAGCGCATGGGCCTCCTTTTAAAAGCCTTCTCTTGAACTATCTTAGCACAATCTGAGCTCCATTATTCTCTCAGGCATGTCCTGGAGTTATATTCTTCCCAACACCTAGTACTACAAAAAGTCATCTTACATCATATGTCTGTTTCCTTATTATTACCAGTTGCTTCCAACTCAAAGTTTAGAGTGATCACAGAGATTGGGGCTTCTTCCCAGGTCCACTGATGTCACCTAGAACAAGGCAGACACAGAGTCCACATTTTCCAAGAAGAAAGCAGAGGAGGAGGACGTGCAGAGTAGAGAGTGTGGGTGCACTGGGGCCTAGAAAAACATTTGAATACAGGACCACAGTCTGTTTGATTTTGAGTAGAATATCTCAGTTTCCTGGGCTTCAGTCCTCCCAACTAACTTGGGGCGGGGCTGGTGGAACTTGTTAAGAGTGGGAACAGAATCAAAATTGCAATGTTTCTGGCTGCCTTCTCTTCTACAGGCTTGTAGGCTCGAATTGCCTTCAGAAGGTGAATTATCACAAAGTCAGCTGGTGCCTTTGTTGTGGCAAATTAGGGGAAATTATTGATGAAATGATTCTAACAGAGCCCCTGATGAGTGGGCACTCAATGGCTATTATTCTCCTTACTCCATAAAACGCTACATAAAATGTACTATTTCCCTGACTTTTTCTAGACAATACTGATACCAATGAGCAGCTAATTGAGAGCTGCTGTTGTTAGTAGCTGTGGGAAAGAGGGGAAGGCCAGAGGGAATGCAGGTGAGAAAGGTGCAGAATAAACCTTGATATTTTTAGGAGCATCAGGAAGGCAATGGACAGAAGAGAGAATCTGCAAGGTCATCCATGCAGTCTGCTTTCTCAGAAGAGACTAGGTTAACAAAAATAGGCTGTGCCCTTGCAAACTGTCATCAGGCATATACCAAAAACCAACCCTCTTTGCTGTAACCAGCTATCACGCTGGAGTATTATAGATGCTGGCACTAGAAAGGAAGTCAAGAGATCATCTAGCCGAAGTCCTGTGAAGACAGCATTGGGTACCAGAGGAGACCAGACTGGAGTCAGTGAGCTACATCTGAATCCTGGCTCTTTTCCTGACAACCTTGTTCTCTTTAGATAACCTACTCAACTTACATGAGTCCTGTTTTATCATCTTCAAATTGTTGATGATAACACATAATCTAAGGATTAACATGGATAATAAATAGCACAGTTTGGGGAAATAGGCCTAGTACAAGGTCCTCCTGTAATAGATCTTCAAAACCAGGGAATTATTACCACTCATTAGCACAGAAATGATGCATGTTATCATGCTTCATTGAGTTCAATTGTGGTACATTTTACAAAAAAAAAAAAAAAACATAACTGAGGTCAAGATGTTAGTTGTTCTAATGGTCACAGGGTCCCAGAGAAAGCCACCCCCTGCGCTATGTAGTCACTGCTGCCTTTGGCATCCCAAGAGCAAGGATTTGTGGGTGTCCAACTGCTTGATAAGCTCCCCACGTTTGGTGACTTACAGGGTCTTCTTTGCCTTGTTTGTCAGTCAGCAAGTCAATGAAATTTTAATGAACTCTCAGGGTTTGACAAGATGCCAAAAGATATTGACTAGACAAATGGCCCAGTTAGGCCTATAAAAAAGATCATTGTTACAAATGAGCATGTGATCAAACTGTAACCCAAATGCCAAGAGAGGTCAAGGGTACAGGTATCAGATGAAAGAATGCCTCCCACCTCCAAAAGAGATGTTTTCACGTAAATCTTTTCATCATTCTCTGTCTGATTCTTCAAATTTAAGTAGCTGGGGAAATGGCAGATGATTTACACAGAAAGGGCTGGAGGCCACCTCAAATGAGAGACGCCATCTTGCTAGTGACATAAGAATGCCTTGTGTAAACACGCAGGTTAGAAGTTGATCCCCTCTGTAATCAGAACAGTCTGAATGGCGGCACATCCAAGTGAAGGATGTTAAATATTTAAAAAAAAATACAGTGAGGTGGAGGAGTTTCTACACAATACAATGTGATCTGATTAAACCCTGTTCTGTTAGAGAAAGTGGATTCCAGTTTCCTAGATGCTTTGAGATTATACATCCATAGGTCTACCACTGAGAAGATCCTCCCAAGTTGATCTCCTTTCTTTCTTTCTTTCTTTCTTTCTTTCTTTCTTTCTTTCTTTCTTTCTTTCTTTCTTTCTTTCTTTCTTTCTTTCTTTCTTTCCTTCCTTTTTTTATATCACTGCACCCCTGACATATGGAAGTTCCCAAGCCAGGGACGGAATCCAAGATGCAGCTGCAACCTACACCCCAGATGTGGCAACACTGGATCCTGAGCCCACTGCACCAGGGCAGGATTGAACCTGTGCCTCCACAGTCACCTAAGTGCTGAATCAGATTCTTTTTTTATTTTTATTGTTTTAATAGTTATTTCCCCAATACAATTTTTTTCTACTGTACAGCATGGTGACCCAGTTACACCTACATGTACACATTCTATTTTCTCACATTATCATGCTCCATCATAAGTGACTAGACATAGTTCCCAGCACTACACAGCAGGATCTCATTGCTACTCCATTCCAAAGGCAGTAGTTTGTATCTATTAACCCCAAGCTCCCAAACCATCCCACTCCCTCCCCTCCCCCTTGGCAACCACAAGTCTATTCTCCAAATCCATGATTTTCTTTTCTGTGGAAAGGTTCATTTGTGCACTATATTAGATTCCAGATTTAAGTGGTATCATATGGTATTTGTCTTTCTCTTTCTGACTTACTTCACTCAGTATGAGAGTCTCTAGTTCCATCCATGTTGCTGCACATAGCTTCTTAAAACCCACTGTGCCATGGTGAGAACTTCATCTTTTTGTGATATTTAATATCTATGATATAGTATTTCTAGATTATATTCTGGACCATAGGAAGAAACTAACCAGTACTTTTTCTTCACTCTCAAGTGCATTTGTCTCCCACTTAGGGATGTGAATGTCACCCCTGTGTCCCTGTCCCTTGAAGCAGAATATCACCCATGTTCAAGGAAGGTAATTTCTGAGACTTCATTGTTATGCCAGGTTGAACAGTGCTCCCCTCCCACATCCACATCCACCAGGAATCTCAGAATGGAAGCTTTCTTGGAAATGGGGTTTTTGCAGATGTAATAACTCAGTTAAAATATAGTCATGATGGAGTACAGTGGGGCTTTCATACAATGCTGGATAAAAAGAAAAAAACAGGGACACAGACAAACCTAGAGGAGAACATCCTGTAAAGGTGGAGATAGAGATGGGAGTAATGCATCTGCAAGTGAAAGAACACCACAGATTGCAGCATCCTCCAAAGCTAGAAGAGGCAGGGAAGGTTCTTGGCTGAGCCCACAACAAGAGCATGGCTCTGCCAACATTGCAGTTTTGACTGGTAAATTCCAGAGTTGTGAAAGTACATGTTTCCCCTGTCATAAGCCACATGGTTTGCAGTACTTCATTATGGCAGCCAAAGAAACCAATCGTCATCTGCAGGCTGAGAGGGACAGTGTATTACTGGGCATCTAGGGATGATGCTGGTATCAATACTGTTGTGGTCGGTGCATGGGGGTGGAAAAGGATTTTTGAGCATATCAAGGTGAAGACAAATATAAGTTTATTGAGATAAGAGTTGCTGTTAGCACAGCAGGACAGCTTCCTGATGATCAGGGAGAGCCAAGGCTGGGCACATGGTTGTGTCTGTTTTTATAGCCCAGGGAGGGGAGTGGGTTGCGATACACCTGCTGACCTGCTGATTGGTTGGGGAAAGAAGGTTCTTAGAATATACTTGCTGGTTAGATGGGGAGCATATAAGGCCCCTATAGGGGAAGGGGAAAGACTGGGACACATATCTTTTCTAGTAGGGGTAGGAAGTAGGAGGCCAGGTTACTCAAAGGCGGGGAGGGGGCATTACAAAGTGATAGGTGGGATGCTGGTAAGAGTCTGATAATTCTTGTCTTGGCCAGAGGCTTTGAGTTCAGTCTCTTTGAAGGAAACTTGAAGTCCAACAAATACTTTCTCAATCATGAACAGAAAGCCACTAAGACACAGAGGGAGGTGGTAGAACTGGCAGGATTTATCCTGATGACTCAAGAGAAAGAGATGTCAATAAACCAGCAGTCATAAGCAACTTATCCCTGACAAGCCACTTTCTTTTAGAGAAAACAGTCCTGTGTTATTGAGTCTCACCATCTCTTGGATGAAGGTTTCTAGACAATTATAAGTCTCTCTCTAGAATATTTCATACTTCACAAGTCCTTGCATAGGAGAAACAGGTCCCTTTGTCCATAGAAATAGCTTTGACACATGTTAACAAATGGACAAACTGAGGTATCAGACATATTTTTTCCTAGTTCCTCCTGGATTCCAGTTAGGAAAAGGGCAAAAAATTGAGTTGTGAGACTAGGACAGGGTGTAATCTCCCTTCAGGGCAGGGACTGGCTTTACTCTAAGTGGAATAAACAGTGGCTTTACTCTAAGTGGAATAATAAACAATATTATGAGTTCCTCTCCTTCAGAAAAATGTCTGTATCCCCTCAGGTTGAGTCCACCACTAAATACAAAGGCCTGAAATTCTTTCTCAAAGGATTTCTCAAATGTGTGTGCACTATGGAATCGCCAAGAGACCTTTAAACATGTTTCTGCCTGAATTTCATCCTTAGAGACTGTTGTAATGGCCAGGCACCAGGATTTTCGAAAACTTAGATTTGGGTGACTGACAGAGAAAAACAACTGTGAACAAATAGCTGAGACTTTAGAATTTTTTCAGAGGTAGGCAAGTTATTTCTCTGCCCATGCAGAAATATTATGTAAACAGAACTTTGGGTTCCTGCAAAGATGAGTGTCTGAATGAGTTTTCTCCCCTCTCAGTCAAGCCTGACCAAGACAGCCTGTCTGAAAATCCAGCCCTGAGTCCACGTGTAATTCTAGGACTTTCCCTTCTCCTCTCCCACTCCAGGTCTTTCAGCCAGTGAATATTCCTTAGGATATAGATAAGAGTGAAGCTGGCATAAAAGCATCAGAAATGGTCCAAGGAAATGCACACACATGATGTGTATGGAAGGAGTTTCTGCAGCGAGAGGAGATGAGAGCAAGAAGTACCTCTTTTCACACAAAAGCTGAGCTGAACTGCAGCTGGAAAGGCAAGGAGACGCTGACTTTGTTCCTGTCCAATCTCTTGCAATAGAGAAGGTTCCATACAGCTGAAATCAGATGGTAATGGCGCCCTCCCTGCTCTAGTACTGGGTTTCTGGAATTCTGCACTCCTCGTAAGGCTTGCCTTTGTTAGTGCACAGAAATCAAGTCTCGTCTACTCCCCAGGGTTGGCTTAAAAGTTGCATCCATTGCCTGTGGATCACCCCTTACAAGGAGATACCATTTTCCACAGGCCAACAAAAAAAAAGAAATGAAGCTTTTTATCTCCTGCTTAAGATGAGTGTAGACAGGAGGGCAGAGGGTCCTGTGAGGAAGGTAGGCATCTAGATAGGATTGGAGAGCAATTTCCTGAAGCACATTATTCAGAATCCTTCTCCATAGAATACTGGCTTTTTGGCAATTCAAGTTTGGGGAGAACTGACATTTCTAAGGATTCCTGCAGAATAAAATGGAGATTTCTTCAGATAAAGGACAGAAAAACAAAAGCACTACAATCTCATTTTCCCTGCAGGGTCTTAAGTATTTACACCATTTGCCTTCCATGATTTAACTCTTCTTTCCACAGGGACCCGGGGAACAGCAGCCACCCTTTTCTCTCAGAAGGGTTAAAGCTAACATGTTCTAAAGTCATGAAAGAAAATATGTTGGTTTGCTACAACTGAACACTTTGCTTCATACCTTTGTATATATGAAGTAACGGGCTGACCATATTTATTTGAGGAGTTGGTAGGGAAGAAGTTAAAGGTCTGAATGAACTTATTTACAAAACAGAAATAGACCCACAGACATAGCAAAAGTCTTACAGTTACCAAAGGGGAATGGGGAGAGGGATAAATTAGTGGTTTGGGGTTAAGAGATGCACACAACTATATATAAACTAGAAAAACAACAAGGACCAAGGACCTATAGGATAACACAAGGAATTCTACTCAATACATTGTAATAACCTATATGGGAAAAGAATATATATATATATACGAATAATTCTGCTGTACACCTGAAACTAACACAACATTGTAAAACAACTATACTTCAATAAAAATGTAAAACTAAAATAAAAAGAAATTATGATTCTGGGAGGTAGTGGCATATCTTATTTATTAGTACATCCAACGCTTAATTCATATTTTATGGGGAGGAGGAGAGAAGAAAAGAAAAAGAAAGAAAGAAGTGAGAAAGTAAAGGAAAGCAAGAAGTCAGTGAAGCCAGCCAAGAGCTTGGGTGACCTGACCTTATCAATGAGAAATCTGAGTTGGAATCTAGTTAGAAGTCAAGCAGACTGGCACTGGGTGTGAGGAACTGGAGGGAGGATTCCAGGTGCTTCTTCAGAGAACATGGTTCTCGGCGTGATGAGTCTTAGAATAATGCAAACAGTACACAAGGAACCCTACCTTGACTGCAGAGGAAAAGGGGAGTGGATGTGCTTTCCTAACAGAAAGTCCACAGGACTGGTTATCGGATCAAATAAGGGGTACGGGAAGTCCCAAAGGAGGGAACTGATGCACTAGGTTGACGCATCCCCCTTCTTTCCCTGCCATCACCACTTCCCATTGGCTCCAGAACCAAGCTTCTTCAAATCTGTCAACACGGAAACCTACACCAAGTTGGGATAGTATACTTGTCTCAAAGAATTTGGGGAATTTGCAATCACTTAGAAAAGTCCATATAAAGTTTACATGTTTGATAAACAAAGCAAGGAACAATGTTATGAGAAAAGAAGACACTTCCATCTGCTTGTTTGTTTATTTATTTATTTCTATGGCTGCACCTGTAGCATACGGAAGTCCCTGGGCCAGGAATTGAATCTGAGTTGCAGCTGCAACAACACTGGATACTTTAACCCACTGCACTGTTCCGGGATCAAACCCACACTTCTGCAGTGGCCCAAGCCACTCCAGTTGGATTCTTAACCCACTGCATCACAGTGGGAACTCCATCTCACCTGTTTTAATACATGCATCTTATTACACATGTAAATGATTGTTTTCATCTTTGATTAAAAATAGACACAATTTCGGAGTTCCCGTCTTGGCTCAGTGGTTAACGAATCCAACTAGGAACTGTGAGTTTGCAGGTTCGATCCTGGCCTCACTCAGTGGGTTAAGGATCCGGCATTGCCATGAGCTGTGGTGTAGGTTGCAGACAAGCTCAGATCCAGCATTGCTGTGGCTCTGGCGTAGGCTGGCGGCTATAGCTCTGATTAGACCCCTAGCCTGGGAACCTCCATATGCCATGGAAGTGGCCCTAGAAATGGCAAAAAAAATAGACACAGTTTCAATCCTGAAATATGTGAAAAGCTGAAATTTTACTCAAACATACTGTTTTATTGGAAGAAAAAAAGGAAGGTGTAAAAATTCCACTTATTAGTAATAAGAACTTCAAGTTACAAAGCCAAGTGCCTTAATTGAGTTACTAACCTGTATTACATGCTTCTATTTTGTTATAAAATAAAATAAAAACTGTAAGCAGATAATGAACTCTAAGGGGATTTGAGATAAAACATGCAAATATTTTCAGCTCCCAGGAGAAACCATATATCTATAAGTGGGTACATGGGAATATATATTTTCCTAAAAATACATCTGTTTTATGCAAAGAAAATAGCTAGCACACTTATATTTCCATAAATAAAATGTAAACTGCAGTATTTTACACTTAGAACAGCACGGAAAAATGATCTTAAATTACTTCATGGATGGTGGTTAAACTGATAGTTTTCTTAGGCTTATTTCTCCCCAATTTCAGAGTAATGATGTCTGGTTCAGTGAGATTACAATAGAGAGAGGCAGGGTTAACATATAGAGATATATCCACTATATTCAACAGAAATCTTGACATCATAAAGGAAAATACGATTCTGCCAGTTAACATTTCTCTACTCATTGATTGAGAGTCATGACCAAACCCTTCTTCTTGTGAGGATGACTGTCCCTGTCTGTCTGTCTCTCTCTCTCTCTCTCTCTCACACACGCACACACACAAAACCCCCAATTATACTAAGCAGTAATTCTACTCTGTTTCAGCTTAATAAATCAACTCTGAGACCCTTTCCCTTTTTATTCCAGAAGAACTAAGGGCAAAACCTTTATACACTGCTTCTAAATGGTTAATGAGTCCCCATTTAGTCAATTAATATGTATACTATGTCAGTCGATAATAAAATTCTGGACTTTAATGTTCTTTTTCTGGAAGTATAGTTTAAACTGCATGCGATACTTGAAACAGGAGGTTCCCCTCACAGAGATGTGTGGAAAGGCTGAGGATGAGGGACAGTGATGAAAAGGCCCAAGAATAGGGGAAATACTGTGATCTCTGAAGTCTTCCCACGAGGGAATTTGTTTTCAGAACAACCTGAGGGGAAAGTGCTCAACAGGAAACAGTGAAAGTCTCTTTTGCTGCAACCAGTCAGAGACATCCCACAAAAGGGCTGTTTACATTGGGCTGAACCAAAGGGATAGGGAGTCTTATTGGCAGCAAGAACTCTCCTTAGAAATTCAAATAGAAACCAAGAGGGAGCAATGAAGCCTGAGATTTAACACAAGAGAGTTAAAAATTGGATTGCCAACAATGGTGATAAAGTGAAGTCAAGTCAGTATGAGAAGTGGCTTTGGAAAGACCAGAACACAGAATATTTCAGCAGGATTGCTTGTTCTTCTCTATTTCCTAAGAAAAAAGACACTAGAGTTTGTATGAGAACCCTGTGCCTTAGAGTTTATTAAGAATATCTGTGCCCAAGTTATTCTGAAATGTGAATTGGGATGTTTCCAAGAAAACCTTACCGTATTTTTAAGATGCAGCCTTTTCCGACACAGTTGGAGGTGGGTGCCAGGAGAGGTGGGTCACCTCTGACCACTGGGAGTGAATGCTCTGCTCTCCACAGTGAATAAACCAAGTAATCAGTCTTGTTTAATAGTTTAGTAAATTGTGTTTCCATCATGGTATGTAAAGCGTTTCTATGCCTCTCTGTAAAGGGTTTTCTAATCCCTATTTTTTTTTTTTTAATTCAGACAAAACCATCTCCTGTTTTATGTCCTTAGATAGAGATAGATAACTGACCAAAGTGTTCTACAAAGAGAGGGATGGATTTGTGGTCACTTCTCACTTTGTGTTCTTGGGAAGGATATTTAACCTGTAAGCTTCCTTTTGTTTCTCTGCATTGAAAGAAGCAGGATTAAAGCCTTTGTGGAGTTGCCAGAGGATTAAACAAACCACAGTGTCATATGCCTCACTATTCCTTTGGTCTTATTACCATTTTCAGTGAATCACATTTTCTCTGAACAGAAAGGAAGCACAAATTCTAGAAAAAGGAGTTCCCATTGTGGTTCACTGGATTATGAACCTGACTAGTATCTATGAGGATGCAGGTTTGATCCCTGGCCTCTCTCAGCGAGTTAAGGATCTGGCATTGCCGTCAGCTGAGGTGTAGGTCACAGACACGGCTAGGATCCTGTTTTTCTGTGGCTGTGGTGTAGGCCAGCTGCTGCACCTCCAATTCAATATGCACCACAGCCGCCACCCCCCAAAAAAACACAACCAAACAAAACAAAAACAAAATCAAAAGAAGTGCCAAAAAAAAAGCCATTGCCTAGATTTGGAAGTTGCTTTTTTTTTTTTTTTAACTTCTGATCCCATGAGTCTTAAAGGTATTATCTCTAAATCAGATTTGCTGCAGAAAGTGGTTTACCTGTTGGGGGATGGTTTTTCCTCCTGTGATGCTATTGAAAGTATAACCCCAGCCTGCAGGACACTCTCACAACACCTTGCGATGCTCTGTCTTCCTCAGTATCACCTGTTCTGCTGGCCCCTGTGCGACTCAGGATCTCAGGTCTTCACCTGCCTTAGGAAGAGATTTTAGAATCTCTCTAAGAAGCAAGTGAGCATAAAGCATTATAAAATGATTTGCAGGTTTAGGGCATAATTGCTACACAGATTAACATTGACTCAATCAGTAACGTGGTTACTTGCTTTTTACCTGATGAAAGATGAGAAAATATCCTATTTTTCTTCTAATTTTACTAGAAAACAGCTCTAAATTTTTACCTGGCTATCACTATTGATGATTGCTAGCAAGTTATCATATTATAATTATTTGTTGAAACAAATAATTATCATCATAATAAACTAAAAAAGAATAAATGCTTTATTTAATATCAATTGCATAACATCCTGCACATAAGGTTATCTATTCCAGAGCTGTTGAAATAAATCTCAAAGTTTGATGTCTTGACCTTGACATTAAAATTTACTCTATCTCTAAGTTATGTAAACTATTGATTGGTTTAAAAAATCAAAGGTCAGATATCACTTTAAAAACATAGGAAGAACATCAGAAAACTAAATAGGAGCTTTCCAAAGTCGACTGTTTTTCTTTTGCTTTAAAAAAGACAATTGCAAATGAGTCATAATTAAGCTTAGGGTGAAAATACAAACAAAACAAATAAGTTTCATGGAATTGAGAAAGAGCCTATTGTTGGAAATCTGGGTGTGCAGTATTAAAAAAAAAAAAAGAAATAAAGAAATAAAAGCTAAGCAGCCAATGTGAATTTCCAAGATGATCAGGCATAAATCAGCATCCATCAGCCAAAAGAAGCCATTAAAGATTTTGCAATGGATGTTCCTTATAACATTTACGTTAATAAGGTGGCAAAAAAACTTTGACAGATGAGAGGATATTATCAGAAATCTTTCACATTTCATAAACTAATATCCTTGGGCATGTACCAAGGCTGACCAAACTTTCATTTTACATTGTATAACAGCCGCAAATGGAGCAACGTGCAGTCCTGATGTTTTGAGGTGATGCAGTTTCCTGGTACACTATTCTGATGCTGCTGTATGTCAGGAATGATATCCAGTGAAGATACAGGCTTTCATAGTCAGAGGGCTAAGCCTGTACATATCTTTGGGCAGGGGACCTGGCTTGTATGAAGAAGAGGTTGGAAGAAGGACTCTGAATAGAGAAAAGTCTGGAATAGTTGCATTTTTCTTAAAAGAGAGACCTCACCCAAAGACCTGAGGAAATATCAACTTAATGTTAGTGAGACCCAGGAATACAGAAGCAGAATTTAGGTGCTACGTGCCAAACATGAACTTCCAAATCAAGAATTTACACAAAACCTGGTCTGTGAGCAATCATCCCTAAAGCTACCTCCAGAAATGTAGGATAAAGTAATATTTATCCTCACATGTATTGGGCCCACAAAGAATACTTGCAAACCACACCGGCCTTGAGGGAAAACCAAAAGAGAGAGTCAGAAGCATGAATAGTCCTAAGAGAGAGTCAGAAGTGTGAATAGTCCTAAGAACTCAAGATAATAAGACAATTTGAAAGACACTCTAAAAGTGTTTGATTATAAGTGATAAAACAGGAATGAAATCAAAATAAAAGGATACTATAAAAATAAAATAGAGCAATTTTCAAAATGTCCTAACTAGAACTTCTAAGAAAGGAAAATGTAGTATTTTCAATTAAAAACTTAACACAGGAGTTCCTGTTGTGGCTCAGCAGTAACAAACCTGACTAATATCCATGAGGATGTAGGTTTGATCCCTGGCGCCACTTGGTGGGTTAAGGATCTGGCATTGCCGTGAGCTGTGGTGTAGGTCACAGACATGGCTTGGATTCTGCATTGCTGTGGCTGTGATCTAGGTGGGCAGCTTTAGCTACAGTTCAACCCCTAGCCTTCGAACTTTCATATGCCACACCTGCAGCTCTAAAAAGACAAAAAAAAAAAAACTTAGTACATAAATTTAACACCAGATTAGACACAGCTTAACTGAAAATAGACATGAGAAAACTCTGAAATTCAGTACTATGCGATGAAGAAAAGTAAATAAATGAGCATTAAGGAAATAAGCATAACTGAACAAGAATAATAAACAAGCCCAATAAAATAATAAGATCCATTGAATGCCCAGAATGAAATAAAATACAAGAAAGAGAAAGAGAAAGAGATGAAGTTTGCAATTCTCCAGGCTCCCTGAAAGAATGAATCCTTGGATTATATAAACATGCCAAGTCTTGAGCAAGATGAAGAGAATTAAATCCACACCCAGAAATTCTTAGTGAAATCACTCAACAGCAAATGTTGGGACAAGAGTTCAAAAAAAAAAAAGGAAAAATGGAATAATATTATTCTCACTGTGCAGAGAGAAAATATCAACCTAGAATTCTCTCCACAGCAAACTGTCATTCAAGGGTGAGGGTGAATTCAAGGTATTTTCAGTCTAAAGGAGCTGACAGTTCATAGATCCTCTTGGAAACAAGTTCAGAAAAATAAATAAATAAAAGCATATTGAAACAAAGAGAAAGAAATACCAGATGCAACCATGAGCAAATGAAAACAAGGCATCTACTGAAAAATAAAAATAATGACTAATTTTAGATTTTCAAACAAGACATAACTAAAATTCTAAAACACAATATACAAATAAAATACAGCATACGTCCTCTATTTTAGGTAAGAAGTGTGGTGATATTAAATCTAAACTTTTTGTAGGTAACATTATATTTGGGGGAAGATATCTAAATAATACAAATAAAAGAAAGACTTCTAATCTGGGGAAAGGAGCGAGAACAAAGAAATAAAACAACTTTAATGCTTAATGGAAGGAATTTAAAAAATAAATAAATAAGGGAGTTCCTGTCGTGGCTGTGGTGTAGGTCATAGACAAGACTTGGATCTGGCATTGCTGTGGCTGTGGTATAGGCCAGCAGCTACAGCTCTGATTGGACCCTTAGCCTGGGAACCTCCATATGTTATTGGCGTGGCACTAAAAAGACAAAAAAAGAAAGAAATGGAAGGAAGGAAAGAAAGGAAGAAGGAGGGAAGGAAGGAAGAAGGGTAATTGTATAAAAATAAAAATGACATAAGTAACAAATCTAATTTATTAATATTTGCAATAAATTGTAAATAGATCATACTTCTTTTTTAAATGTTGGAAATTCACAATCCAAGTAAAACCTACCATTTTTTTATAATTTAGTTATAAGCATACTTCTTAGTTGTCTGCCAAATAAACAACTAAAGCATAATGGACCATAATATCAAATGGATTTACATTCTCACCATCACCTCCTTTATATAATAGGTCCTTATTTTGATATACTTATTTTCTCTTTGTTTTATCATCAAGTATTCATAGATATGATACTCTTTTTTTCTTCCACACATGTGCAGAGGTATCACCTCTTACAGTTAGAATGGCTGTCATCGCTAAGACAAGAAACAAGTGTTAGGGAGGATGTAGAGAAAAAGAAACCCTTGTGCAGTGTTGGACTGTAAATTGGTGCAACACTGTGGAGAACAGTGTATGGAGGTTCCTCAAAAAATTAAACAGAAGTTACACATGATCCAGCAGTTCCATTTCTGGGTATTCATTCCAATAAAACAAAACCACTTACTCAAAATATTTGGGCACCCCTGTGTTCATTGCAGCATTATTTATAACAGCCAAGATATGGAAGGAAGCATGTGGAAACAACTGTGTTCATTGATGGATGAATGGATGAAGAAATATTGTGAGATAGATGATGATGATAGATATAGGCAATAGGTAAATAAATAGATAGACTCCCAATGGAATATTGTTCAGCCTATTTTTTATTCCAGCCACTTTCATAAGGGTGCAATGACAATATTTTATGGTTGTACTTTATGATCCCCTAAGTGCTGGTGATGCACAGCATATCAAAATGTGCTTATTTCCCATTTGTACATCTTCAAACATTTTTATTATTTTCTAATCAAATTTTTTTAATATTAAAGTATAGTGGATTTACAGTGTTCCTTCAATTTCTGCTGTACAGCAGAGTGACCCAGTCATACATATATGTACATTGTTTTTTTATATAATCTTCCATCCTGTTCTAACCCAAGAGATTGTTTATTTTACTCTTGAGTTTTAAAAGTTCTTTATATAGCCATTTATCAGATATGTGGTTTGAAATTGTTTTCTCAGGCTCCACAACAGAGTTTTGTTTCTTTAACTTGGTCATCACAGAGCCTTTTTTTTTAATTTATGAAGTTAATTTATCAAAGTTTTCTTTCTATGCTTTGTGTTTTTGATGTTGTCTAAGAACTCTTTGGTACTGAACTCCATAGATTTTCTCTTTATTTTATTTTTTTGTTTTATAGATTAACCTTTTATATTGAAGTATAATTCATTTTGAGATTGTTGTTTTTACTAAGATTCCTTTGGATGTCTCATGGCTCCAGAACCATTTGTTTAAAATACTATATTTCTTTTGTTTAATTGCACTTGTACTATTGTCAAAAATAATGGTGGCATGTTTATGGGCTCTCCTAGAGTCTCTGTTTTGTTCCATTACTCATTGTACCGTCCCTTTGCCAAAGCAAATTGTTTTGATTACTGTATATAAACGAGTAGTCTTGAAACCAAGCAGAGTGTTTTCTTCTAATTTTTTTTCAAAATTATTTTCGCTATCTCAGTTCCTTTGCCTTTGCATATGCATTTTGTTGATTTTTTCTATATTTTATTGAACTATAGTTGATTTACAATGTTCTGTTAGTTTCTGGTTTATAGCAAGGTGATTCAGATATAGATATTAATATCAATATAGATTAGATACAGATATAGTTTTTTTTCAAATGCTATCCCATATTAGTTTATTACAAGATATTGGATAGGGTTCCCTGTGCTACACAGTAGGATTTTGCTGTTTATCTGTTTATATATAGTATTGTGTATCTGTTAATCACAAATTCCTAATTTATCCCTCTCCCCCTTTACCTTTTGGTAACCATCATAAGATTGTTTTCTATGTCTGTGAGTCTGTTTCTGTTTTGTAAATAAGTGTACCTTTTTTTTTAGATTCCACATACAACTGATATCATATGAATTCATCTTTCTCTGCCTGACACACTTCACTTAGTATTCTAATTTCTAGGTGCACCCATGCTGTGAATGGCATTATTTTATTCTTTTTATGGCTGAATATATTCCATTGTACATATATACCACTTCTTAATCCATTCACCTGTCAATGGACATTTTGATGTTTCCATGTCTTGGCTATTGTGAATAGTGCTGCAGTGAACATAGGGGTGCCTGCATCTTTTTGAATTTTGGTTTTGTCCAGATAGATGCCCAGGAGTGGGACTGCTGAATCATATGGTAGCTGTGTATTTAGTTTTTTGAGGAATCTCCATACTGTTCTCTATAGTGGCTGTTCCAATTTACATTCCCACCAATGTAACATGAAGGAGGGTTCCCTTTTCTCCACATACTCTCCAGCATTTATTATGTGTCGACTTTTTAGTGATGGTCATTCTGATTGATGTGAGGCTGTATCTCATCGTAGGGGCTCTATTATATTTACCCCTCTTTAAAGATGTGACACCCAGGGATCTAGAAAAGTTGAGTGTCTTCGAGAACCCACATAAGCTTTGAGTAGACAGTTGTGGGTAAATGAGCAACCTTCATGAAGCTTGGCAGGTTTCTCATCTGAAAAATAAATATATCAGGCTAAGTGTACACCAAGATTTCATCCGTAGCTTATTCTTACAACTTATAATCCCCAGATTGAGACTTCCCTTAAAACTTTTTGGGGATGGGGTGGAGAGAGCAGTGAATGCCCAGATTAATTATGCCTTGTTTTACAATTTTAATGATGGTACTCTTTCCCCTCCAGATAAAAAAGAAAGAAAGAAGGAAAAAAAATGCAGATGATGGTTTGGCCCTTAATGTTAAAATTTCAATTCAATACACCAATTTCAATAATATACCAGCTGCTTTGCTCCTCTGACCATCAGTCACTTTTGAAAAGTGCACATTGCTGAGCTTCTAGGTCAGTGACTTCTAGGTTTGGAAACCAGCCCATTTTACAGGTCCAGGCATCTTTAGCTTGCATTCTAATTGCTGGGTGCTTTGGCTGGATGCTTGACCCTGGGCAGAGCACTTCAACCTGTAACTAATGATGAATTACCAGGCTCATGAGGATGCACTCTATACCCTTAGGTTACCATATTACCAGGCTTCAGCTCAGGCTTCCTCACTGCATATATTTTTCTACTGGCTGCTTCAGAGAAATAGAACCTAGGGGTTGAGATCATAGGATTTGAATTCAAGATGTGTCCTTGAGTCCTTGCTCTAAGATCTGGGCGCTTAAACTCTAAGGCTGCTCCCTTATCTGACAACTAGGAAAGAAAGAGAAAACTAACACCTATTTCACAGGGCTCTTGTAGTAAAAGAGATAGATAAAAAGCAAAGAGTATAATATCAAACAGTTTAAGATTTCAATACAAATCAAATGTTCTTTTTTATTTGGTTTAGTTTTACTTTCTTTAAGGTTTTCCAGGAACTTAAGAATGTGTGTTTCCAGCGTTTCCATCGTAACCCCAATCAAATCACCAGTTATTTTAAGACCACCCCTGCCTGCACTAATTTCAGAATCAACCACACAATGTATGAAGCAGCCACTCCCAGACTTTTATCTCTGGACTTTGTCCCTTTCTACTCCTAGGACACTCTTCTCAAGATGCCACAAGAAGGTCAACGAAGTGATGTTGATTATGCTGATGAACAAGAAATTTGGAATAAAATTCTCTCACAACAGATTTTCCCTCTTCCTTCAGTGACTAGAAGAACAGTTGTTGAAGACATTATGTGATCTGTTGGGACTTCTGTGAAATGTTGGGATTTAACTCTGTAGAGCTATCATGAGGATTAGAGATAATGCATGATGCCCAGTGTCTAGAACATAAACCCATTAGCATTTGTCATCACTGCTGGAAGAAAATACTAACTGGCCATCATTTTCACTTCAGAAATTGATCATGATAGGCATTAAGATTGTCTTTCATGTTTGTTTGTCTGTTTATTTTCTTAATGAGGAAGTGATCACATTTTTATTCTGTAATTCTCCCTCAGATCTTCCAAAAATATTTCTAAACTCTCAAAGGACTTCTTTTTCTCAGAATAGAGTCATTAAAGCATAAATTGAGTATGGAGGAACTGCAGAACACACCTTGTCTCCCTTTATTTTAAGGGGAAGAAATTGAAGCCCTGAATGGCAAAAGACCGGTGTGGACCCACACACCAATACAGTGTCACCAATCAAAGTTCATGCACAGTGAGGTCAAACCAACTAGAAAGTCAGATTTTGGAGCAGAGAAAAGTTTATTACAGGGCTGCAAGGAGAATGGGTGTCTCATGTTCAAAAACCCTGAATTCACCAAGGATTTGGCAGGAAACGTATTTATAGGCAAAATTTGGGGTAAGGGCTGCAGGGTACATGGTTTTCTTCTGATTAGTCGGCAGTGTGGTCACAGGGAGGGGCTCCAGACCCTTGTGCTCAGGCTGAATGTTCCATCCTCCATCTGGGTGGGGGCCTCAGTTCTGCAGAAGAGCTCAAAGATGCTGTTATGTATATCCTTTGAGGGGCAACCAGGACCTTGCCCCAAGGCTGCACCATTGTTTCTGGACTGCTCCTCCCTTATCTCTGTATCTCCTCTGTTCCCAGGTCAGCAACTGTTGGAACTGCCCTTTGGAAATCAGGGAAGGCTGTGGAGGCTGAATGAGGCGTATTTCATACAAACAAGCACTGGGGAACACAGAAAGGACTGGTACCCAGGAGTCCTACAGGGCCCTGCTTGGCTTCAAGAGCTCATAAGGAGAAGAATTTTTCCTGGCCCCAGGGTTTTCACAGCTTTAAGGAGCAGTGCTCATTATCCACTCCTTTTTCTTTTTGTCTTTTTGCCTTTTCTAGGGCTGCTCCTGCGGCATATGGAGGTTCCCAGGCTAGGGGTCTAATCGGAGCTGTAGCTGCCGGCCTACGCCAGAGCCGCAGCAATGTGGGATCCAAGCAGTGTCTGCAACCACCACAGCTCACGGCAACACCGGATCCTTAACCCACTGAGCAAGGCCAGGGATCGAACCCGCAACCTCATGGTTCCTAGTCGGATTTGTTAACCACTGAGCCATAAAGAGAATTCCTCATTGTCTACTCTTTGCTTAAGTTTAGCATCACTAACTTCAGAAGTGCCTTCAGAAATCTTTTTAGTGGGAGTTCCCTTGGTGGTGCAGCAGGTTGAGGATCTGGTGTTGTCACTGCCGTGGCTCAGGTCACAGCTATGGCACGGGTTCCATTCCTGGCCTGGGAATTTTCACATGCTGTGGGTATGGCAAAAATAATCTTTTTAGCATTTGAAATTATTAAAATGTGCAAAGTCTGATGATTAAATCACAACACTGCCATCCTCACTGCCATTGCTTCACTCTCCAAACCTTAAAGCAGTAGCTGGGCTGCCTTCTCTATGCAGAAGTGCACCCTCATCTTTCCAGTTAATAACGCTAACCTGTTTAGAACAGAGCTTTAGGGACAGTGATCACGTCCAATAGCCTGCTCCAGTTGCCATGGAGCTCTTCAGAAAAGCACTTCTTAAAACTAACCATCTAGCTCCCCTCACACTGACACATTCATATTTAAATGCCTGAACCTGAAAAGCAACACTATTTTCATGGAGTCCTTCTCAATTTTCATCTGAATTAATTCTGATTCTCCTAATTTCTCCTTTTGGGTCTACTTTGATGCTCCTTTATCTCCTTAGCCTTCTCTCTTTGCTCATTCCCAGAGGGAGGTTCCCATAGTTTAAGGGTGTTTTATTCACTTGAATGGACCCAGTGGGAAACTTCTTCTTGAAAAAAGGTTGTGAGGTCTGGCTAAAATAATTAGGTGTCTTTAGCATACATTTGGGAGGATGGAAATAGACAAAAAAATCAAGAGAGGTAATACAAGTCCATGGCTCCTACAGGCATCTTGTGCTAAGAACACTCCTGGCTTCAAGGTGTGACACAGAGGGAAGGAAAAGCTAGAAGAAGGCTCAGTGATGTCCCTAAGCCTCATGCCTCTCCTCACATCAGTCACTCTCCAACTTCTCTGTTCTCTCCTTTCAGATTCACCTGTGTTCAAATTCTGACCCCTTAAACCTTGACCTTCGACATTTGCCTTCACCTTACTTCTCTTCAGTTTCTGTATGTGGAAAGTGGGGATGTGAATGCCTGGAATCCATTCTGTAAAAATCTTAGTCACACCACAACATATGGAGGGAAAGATGGGGAATCAAGGAAAACGGGCAGTGTTCAGCCCAAAATCTTTGGGAAAATGGTTTCCTTAATTCTTTAGGCTATAAAATAAAATTCATATTTTATGGCAAGACAAGAAAAATGCAAACATAAAAACCCCCTCTGCCCTCTGGCCTCCTCTCTCCCCCACTGTGCATGTGTATTTGCCTTTTGCATGGACCAGACCTCCCCCATCAGCAGGAACACCTGCTCCACCATCAAGAGCAACATTCTCCCAGCAGCAACAAGTCAGCACATTCCTTCTTGATCCTATAAGGGGTCACATTACCCACCATGAAAGCACTTAGATCTTAATTATGTAAAATGTAACTAAAATGTCATTTAATATACAGCCCTCTGTCTCAAAAAGCTGTGTCTTGACTTCTAACCAGTGGACCAGTTCTCACAGTTTTCTGAGATGTCCCTAGGTTATAATCCTCAAATTTGATTTAAATAAAAATTTCCATTTCTTTCTTAGATCAACTGATTCATTTTTTTCCACAAAGCTATTCGCTTAGTAAAACAAACAAAAATATTTTGTTGGACCTTAGAACAATAACCTATGGAATTAGCTATGCAGACAAGTTTCAACAGCAAATTAAAGATAGGGCTGAAGAAGGATTAGACTGTCCCCAGATGGTAGATTCTAGGGTGTTGTCAATACTGATGTGGTAAATGGGGATGGGGGGTTGAATTTCACTTTGTGCATGATGCCATAGCAGTTAATGACATTCTTGCACTAAGTACTTCTGCGTGTCTTCTCCCAAATGCCATGGTCCTGAACTTGATGTGTCTGAGTCTTCATACCCCCCATCAGTCTTCTCATGCACCCTTCAGATCCATCTGGATTCAAATTCTTGATCACATTCAGGGCATGTTTGGAAAATTCTCACTGTTTTGTGGCTATGTTTTTTTTTGGGGGGGGGGTTGTTGTTGTTTTTTCCAGAGAGGTAACTAATTTTGTCTTATCCACTAGGAAATAAATCTTGCCTGCCATATTAATAAACAAAGGCTGTCACTGTCATCAGCAATTTCAGCCACCTCCAAGGGTGAGCCTTGAGGGAACCCAGGAAGGAAACAAGAACCCCTGCCATCCAGCAGTCATCAAGGGTAAGCCCTCAGGCTGTGAAAACACAGGATACTGGCTCCAGGGAGGTGAGGTGCACATCAAAGGAATGATTTCTGTGACCCCAGACCTTTGCATCTTCTTATACATAGAAAAGCTCTAAATTCCTTAACTTGAGCTATCTAGTTTTCTGTTATTAACAGTAAACTTTTGTTCTTACTACCTGCTCTTTACCGCAAAATTCCTATATATCCTGACTCCCCCCTCATTACCTTAGAGCAGTTTTGTCAGGGTTACTTGAGATGCTGCCTCCTGATCTTAAAGTCATATGAATGTTCACTGAATAAAACTTAACTCTCAATCTGTGGGTTGGGGATGCTTTTTAAGTGTTATTAATAACATTATTATTATGTTAATAATAATGATTATTATGTGTTCTGAGGGTTGACTTAGATTCAGTGAAAATCAGTGTGGAAGAAGCTGAATTCTTTTGGCCAAGAACTCTGTTGGTGTCATCAAACTTGAGATCTGAACAAGTACTGAGATGCTTCTGGATGAGTGCTCTCACTCTACATTAGAGGAACCGCACAGATGAGAACCTGTGTGTCTTATCCAAGGTTAAACAAGGTGCTAGGAGTAGATTGGAGGTTAGGATCCAGCCAGTCTTTTGACTTCTGGGCCAGGTCACTGTCCACTTAGAGAAGCAGAAATTAATGAATGGGGTTTTGGAGAAAATGTTCCCTACTCACAAATACCATTGTGTGTGGGGTAAACAATACCCACAATGTTTCTTTCTTTCCTTTTTTTTTAAATTAAAGCATAGTTGATTTACAATATTTCTTCAATTCCTACTGTGCAGCAGTGACCCAGTCGTATGTACATATATGTACATTCTTCTTTTTTCTTTATCACAGAGATTCTTACAACTTGCTCACACACATTAAAATGCCAGATTTAGAGAATATAGTTTATTTCTCAATGTCATTTGCTCATGTAATAATTTTTATTTTAAAAAGTAATTATTTTATATGATATTTTAATTGAAGGAGAGTTGATTTACATTGTTTCAGACGTACAGCAAAGTGAGTCAGTTATGTATTCTTTTTCAGATTCTTTTCCACTATAGGTTAAGATAGCGAGAATAGTTCCCCATGCTAGGTGGTAAGTCTTTGTTTTATATGCAGTAGTGTGTATATGTTAATCCCCAACTCCTAATTATCCCCTCCTTTCTCCTTTGGTAAATATAAGTTTGTTTTCTATGTCCAAGAGTCTATTTCTGTTATAAGTTCCTTTGTATCATTTTTTTATATTCCACATATAAGTGATATCATATGATATTTGTCCTTGTGTTACTTACTTCACTCAGTATGATAATCTCTAGGTTCATCCATGTTGCTGCAAATGGCATCATTTCATTCTTTTTTATGGCTGAGTAATATCCCATTGTGTAATATGTATGCATCTTCTTTATCCACTCCTCTGTTGATGGATGAACATTTAGATTACTTCCATGTCTTAGCTGTTGTGAATATTGGAGTGTGTGTATCTTTTTGAATTGCACTTTTGCTCAGGTATATGGTCAGGAGTGGGATTTGCTGGATCATATGGTATTTATATTTTTAGTGTATTAAGAAATCGACATACTGTTTTCCACAGTGGCTGCACCAATTTATATTCCCACCAATAGTGTAGGAGGGTTCCCTTTTCTCTACACTCTCTCTATCATTTATTGTTTGTAGACTTTTTGATGATGGTCTTTCAGACTGGCATTAAGTTCATATTTATTTTTATAGTATTTTAATTTTCCATAGAACAAATATGTACAGCTGTTATAACTCTTTTGCATATACACAATTTAAATGGTGTTGTATGAATCACTCATTACCTGAGCCTAGTCTATTTTTAATGCTGTCAATCCAAGGACCAGCATAAGTCATTCCATGTCTCTGAGACCACTGAAAACCTGGATGTACTGGGTACTAGGTGAGTTTTGAATGTTATTTGTTGTTTTTCTTTTTATCATAATAAAAGCAATCCTGATGAGCAGTTAACGCAATAACTGAAACTAAATGGGAATTGCTGTCTCTATGATAGCTGACCATCCTGCTATTGGGACGTATTTTAATAAATGGGCTATAGGTCTTGTCTCTACCAGTTAGAAATAATCAACAAAGACTTTTTAAAATACTTTCCTTAACAGGAGGTGAATATTTAAAGGACATTCATGAAACTCATGGTACAGGAATTCATTAACTGTTCGATGACAAGAAGAGAGGGATAATAGCTGAGCTACTCACTTTCCATCACAGTTTTCAGGGATTTGTTCCTTCATGTCTTCATCCAACTCCAAATATTCCATTGGATTTATTTTCAAGTATTTTATCTTGTTTTCTGAACATTCACCACAGGCCTCTCTGTCTCACATTTCTCCCTAAAGTCATCATGGTATTTTAGTCTGACAAACCCTGGAGTTATCAACAATGTTAATGGAAAGGCCCTAAAGCCATCTGCATTTCCAGGATCATATAAGTAAGGGAGGGCACTGAGGCTTGGTCACTGCCCTCAAGAAGCTCAGAGACTGACAGGTAAGTGTGGAAACAGGGGCATACATTTGTTACAATCCCAGAAAATCTGAGAGGCAAATGCCATTGGCATCTATGACTAACTAGTATACAGAGAGAGTCCTTCATTTCACCTTTATTTATATTAAAATTTTATCTTTTTTGACCTCAATTTATCTACCCTTATATAGATCCTTCTTTCTGAGAATGTGAATTGTCTCTCTTCCATCAGGTTCATTATTTTGTCACCTTTTCTTTTTTTTATTTCAGTCGTTAACTTTGGCTAGCTTATCATATCATCTTGACATTACCATTATTTCTTTTATATTGATAGTTCTGCCTAGTGAATTTTGTCTACATATTTGATGAGGATATCCCCAGTTTTTAAGAGGAGTTATCTCAAGTTGTAAAGTATAAAATGTTCTAGGACTGATTATTGTTAAGTAATGCATATGGCGCTAGTGGAGACTGAGTTACAGATGGTCACATTAAAGTCTGTTATTTTTCTACCAAAGTATTACACTCAAGTCTGCACTTTTTTTACTTAAAAAAAAAGTTTTGGCCACCCTACAGCATGTGGAAGTTCCTGGGCCAAGGATCTATTCTTATATATTTCCATTGACATTATTTCAGTTGATCTAGAAAGATTCCTTCTTTTCCGAATCTTGTGTTCTAATACCATAACATCTCATGCCATTTTGGGTTACCCAGAATGGGTTATTTGATGGTTTGCTAGGCTCTTTCGCTAGGCTCTTTCTTTTTCTCCTTTTCTGACTGTTCTGTAAATTTTTAGATTTTTTTTCCCCCTCTTAAGGACAGGTACTTAGGGTCAATGCCAGGAATCATGACCAAGCCCATTGAAAGCCTGAAGGGCATGGAA
The DNA here is from genome assembly GCF_016906955.1 of Phacochoerus africanus. NCBI lineage: Eukaryota > Metazoa > Chordata > Mammalia > Artiodactyla > Suidae > Phacochoerus > Phacochoerus africanus. The sequence goes on from NC_062546.1 coordinate 91,309,160, forward strand.
TTCAATTCTTCTGATTTAAATATGACAGTGCTCCTGCTGCTTCTTTTTCTTTCAACACTGAGATTTGACCTTGCAACAAAACTGACAGTTACTCTACCAAAATATTCACATCCAGCTTTTTCTTTTTTCTTTTTAAAAAAGAATTGAATAAGTTCATACAAACCTTCAGAATTTTTATGGCTTTTTGTTTAAAAACTCTTCTTTTCTGGAAAAATCACAAAACTTTTAACCAGTGCCTTATGTAAATTTTCTTTCTTTCTTTCTTTTTTTCTTTTACTCTTGCTTAGCATCGTCTTGCTGGCTATAGTCTTCCTGTACTTAATCCTAAAATAGCCTTTCAGTTTCTTTGTGCTTTCTGCTTAGCTATTTTGTTTGTATCATCTATCCCAATTCCAAAATACAGATGTGGGGATACAGAATCTGATCCACCATCACAGCAATGCCCATGCTAATCAGGCCATTATTTCAGGAGACTTGGTCACCAACTTGAGTATTCCAGCCACCCCAAGTCCTGCCATTTCTCACTAAGGACTTCGGGATCAATATCTTACTACAAACCCATCATCCATGCAAGACACATGGGTTTGGAAGTTTAAAATTGTCCCACTGAACTTGCTATACCTTCACACTATCCGTACCAAGCAAACAAAACACCCTTTCCCCACAATAATTCCTTTTTTTTTCCTTTAAAGTGACTTAAGTAACTTGATTGGACAATTAAACATGTAATCCAGTCATATCTTGTTATCTCTACAAAAGTTTGTAATTTACTTTGGGTCTCCCCAACCAAACAAGCAAGATTACAAAAAAGGGGAGAGTTTGTCTCTGTCATGATTCACACTTGTATATGCTTCATGGATAATGAGTATTTTCATTTTGCAGCCTCTTCTGATTTCTTAAATTTTATTTTCACAGCAACTCTTTGAGGTAAGCAGGAAACTGAGGTCATTCAGCTCATGCCTGTCAAAGCTGTGGCTCAAAGGGACCCTCTATTTTATTATTTTTTTAATTTTTTATTGGCCACACTTGCAGCATGCAGAAGTTCCCAAGCCACTATAATGAAAATGCTGGATACTTACTTAACCTGCTGAGCCACACAGGAACTGGGACCAAGCAGGGACCTGTGGCTCCTGAGCACAAGCCTTTCTGTGTCCCCCTTTTCTTTTTTTTAGGGAGTAAGCTTCAGGCTCCATGACCTTCCTTGAGTTCCACAGGGCAGCTTCAAACGTTTGCTGATCAAGAAAAGAAGGGGTTGCAGAGACCAGGAAGGAGAAGTCAAGAAACAATGGTGCAGCCTTGGGGCAGGGTCCTGGTTCCTCTTCAAGGGATACATATAACAATATCTGAGTTCTTCTGCAGAACTAAACCTCCAACAAATGAAAACAAGAGAAGACTGAAAACTTACATCTACTCTTATCCTTATCTGTGGCCCTGTTTTCACTCCCCAATTCTATGACCATATCTTATTCTCTCCCAGGGGAGGGCACAGTCTTTAGGGCATTAGCTTGCTGTGGCCTTCTTTGCCTAGCAAAGCAATAAAGCTTTTTATTTCCCCCCTTCACCCAAAACTCTGTCTCCATGTTTCTATTTGGCTCCAGTGGATAGAAGCCAAGTTTTGTCAATAGAACTCTAAAGGACCCTCTATTTTAAATCCTTTCTTATTCAACCAACTCAAGAGCAATCTTGATCTTTTTTGAATTCCATACCTCCAAGAGATCTCTCAGAATTCCAACTTCATTGTCTATGTTTTTGCGCACATTTTAATAGTATTGGGTAAGAGGGTAAAAGAAAAAGAACAATTTTTTTTTTTTGGCTGTACTCTTGACTTGCAGAAATTCCTGGGCCAGGAATCAAACCCTTACCATAGCAATGACAATGCCAGATCCTTAACTGTTAGGCTACCAGGGAAATCTGAGAGCAAATATTTTATATCTCTACTTCTTACAGTAACAAAGAATGGGCTTCAGATTCAATGAATAATTTGTCTAATTAAGGAGTTAGTAAACTATGGCCAATGAGTCAAATATGGCCAACTGCCTATTTTTGTACAGCATGTGAGTTCAGTATTTTTTTTTATCTTTCTTTCTTTATTTATTTTTAATGATTTTTTATTTTTCCCTTATAGTTGGTTTACAGTGTTTGAAGACTTTACAAAAAAAAAAAAACTTCATGTCATATGAAAATTCTATGATTCTTAAATTTCAGTTTCCATACTTAAGTCCTTTTGGAACATAGACATGCTGATATGTTTCCACAGCATCCACAGCTTCTATCTAACCACAATGGCAGAGTTGAGGTGCCACACCTTCCAACAGTGGTTGGCCTTCAAAGTCTAAAATATTTACTATGTGGTTCTACTCTAATAATGGATATTTTTTCTCACTCCAGGATTATAGGTGTAATAGTCACCAACAGTTGATTTCTTTCTGCATAGTAAATAAATAAATAAGTAAGTAAATATTAGAAAAACACAAATAAATTAAAATAAATTTAAAAAATTAAAAAAATAAAACCTCCAGAGTTCCTGTCCTGGCTTAGTGGTACACCCAACTAGGATCCTTGAGGATGTGTCTTCAATCCCTGGCCTCACTCAGTGGGTTAAAGGATCTGGCATTGCTATGAGCTGTGTTGTAGGTTGCAGATGGGGCTTGGATCTGGCATTGCTGTGGCTGTGGAATATCCAGCAGCTATAGCTCTGATTTGACACCTAGCCTGGGAACTTCCATATGCCGAGAGTGTGGCCCTAAAAAGCAAAAGAAAAAAGGAAAGAAAAGAAAAAGAAAAAAGAAAACCCTGCACATTTCTTATTTTATTAATTATTCATAACAACTAAGTAAGCCTTACATTGTCATATTACAAATTAAACATGCAAAGCTCAAAATATTGATTCAATTTCCTCTGGTCTGCAGAACCAGCAAGGAGAGGCTTAGGAGAGGATGGTAGTCTTCCAACATCAGATCTGACCAACGCTTGCTTGGACATGATAAAAACTTAAATATAATTCCATTTCACTTTGGCACATCCCCCGTTTGGTCACCTTTGCTTTGCTTCTCCCTCTGTAGGAATTGCGATGTAAAAAGTCATTCTCACATCTTTGCTGGGTTGCCTGTCATAACTGAAAAAGGACTTTCTAACTTTATTCTGAGCCATATCAAGCTATGTTCAATATCCTGAATTGGCACATTCATTCTTGCCTCTGAGCCTTCTTTCAAATGCTTTTTTTCTTTCTTTGTGCCATTTTCAACCCAACTTCTAAGCATTCTCTAGACCTTTGAGACACGGATGAAACAACACCTTCTTTGGTCAAGAGCTGCTCCCTTTTCATTTGCGCAATTAGAACTCTGGGCCCTTCTCTATAGCACCTTCTATGTAGCTTGTCACTTACCTGTTGGCCTTCCCCGATAGACTGGTAGGCCCTTTGCCACAAGATGTCATGTCTTATTATGTAATTATTCCCATATTCTCACTCAATATCCACTTCAAAAGGGCTGACCAATGTTTGTTGGATGAATGGGTGAATGAGGAAATTAATGGTCACTTTCAGACAATATGCAATAGAGGTGTTACCATATACACATTATGATATTAACACTCTGAAATTACCTTACAAATCCTGAAGGCTGACTAATTAAAAATGTGCTTTCTGGGAGCTCTCTTGTGGTGCAACAGTTATGGATCTGGCATTGACACTGTAGCAGCTCAGGTCACTGATACAGCGTGGGTTCATTGGCTTGGGAACTTCCACATGCCATGGGTGCAACCAAAAAAAAAAGGTGTCTTTTCATTTAAGATAAAATATAAAATGCTGCTAAAGCTATATACTCACAGACATTAAGCTGACCTCTATCTACTTGACTTGCAGTTTGATATGTAGTTGTGCTGGCCTTATACAATGTAAATGGAGAAGGCACAAATGGAAAATTCAGCACATGGCACACTGCTCAATTAATATCACATCCTGACCTTTCCCCCAAAAAGCTTGCTGACTCCTTCCTGGACCCAGAAGAAAGAGCCACAGGAATTAGAGTATATTATTGCATGAACATGCCACTAATACTCCAGGATCTTATCACCATGGCTGATGAGATCTTTGCCTGTTTATTGAGAAGGAGCATTTGCTTGTTTTGGTTGAAAATGTCTGTGCTTCAAAATGGTTCCTGTTGGCCCCAGTTTTAAATGAGCATTATTCTTCCAAAAGAGATTCTGCCTTTTTAGCCATCCACAAAGAAAATATTAGCTACTCTCTCCATTCATGAGGGACAGGCCCTGAAGCAGGAATAATCACAGGGGGTTTTTGAAGACATGAAATGATCCCCAAGGCCCCAAGTCAAGATGTGCTGATGTCACATCTTGAATGCTGATTCATAGTAATTGCTCATAGTTCTAGAAAGCTGCGAGTTGGTATGTATTCAAGGCCTTAACAACTCTCTTTAGTATCTATTTGTATTTGTCTTTTTACTTGGAAGTCTTCCTCTAGTTTCACTGAGCATAAATCAGGAACAGAGAAGATGTACCAGGGCCCAAATGCATGATTTGACTCAGTTCTAGCAACACCTGTGTATTACTAAGTGTGATTTAAAGCAAAAATGGTTTATATCTTTACTCCTTTGCTAACTAGCTACCTGATTCTGGGAAAGAGGTATTCATATTCCTATTTTCCAGATGAGAAACTGAGACATGGATCAGGTAAAATCCTTGCCTAAAGCTACATGGATTAACAGAACGGACTTGGAACCTAAGGGTGTGTGACAGCAAAGACTGTGCATTATTTTTTCTCCCACATGTGGAAATTCCCAGGCTAGGGGTCAAATTGGAGCTGCAGCTGTAGGCCTATACCATAGCCACTGTAAATCTGGGCTCCAAGATGCCTCTGTCCCCTATGCTGCAGTTCAAGGCAATGCCGGATCCTTAACCCACTGAGTGCTCTGACACCAGCACATCTTGACTTGGGGCCCCACTGAGTGAAGCCAGGGATCAAACTCACATCCTCATGGATACTAGTTGGATTCTTAAACCACTGAGCCACAATGGGAGCTGGAAAGTGCAGTTTTTTTAGCTAATTAATTTTCTCATGCTCTATATTTTTATCTTCACACATACACATACAAAAACAATACCTGTCTCACAGTTTTAGAGTGACAATAAGAAGTTATGGGTATAGAGTACTGGGTAATATCGTTATCTTATGATTGCATTATTACTGCAAGAGCGCATTTGTCTCTTGAAATTCTCTTCATAAAGCCCGTAGATCTTAAATGAGAGCTTTGACACCACAAAGGGCCCTGGGAGCCAAGGACAAGTGGTCACACTTTCCAAACCCATGTGATGGGGGAGAGAGAACCTCCACACCTACCCCGTCACAGAAAGTGGCCCAGGCATTGGCAAATGATGGCATTTCTCCTCCATTCAGGGAGAGAGATGCTCTGAGACAACCTTTATTTCTCTCAGGCCCATCTGAACAGCTGGAGCTCCTCAGAGGACACAGCAGAACTGGATTTGCCTTTTCAACCAGGCAGTGCTGTCACCAGCACTCAGATTTCCTCCCCATGGATGGATTTCATATTCCAGATGCGTTCTCAGCAGCACAGATTGCGCTCTGCCACAGCCTCCTCACCTTCAAAGTGATTTCAGCCTAGCTCAGAGCTGGCATATTCTCTGAGATCCTTTACCTGAGCAAATGGAGGCACCTGGAAATGTATTTTTAAAGCATCATGGTAAATAAAGTCAATTCATCTATAGTTTAAACATTTATTACTAAAAATGCCCCGAATATCATAGGTCTGGACTGAAAGCCACCTTTTTATTCTCTTTTATTTCTTAGGCTTAACCAAATACATATACGAACAAGAGGCTAAGGTAAACATAGTTCTCCACTAACTTCCTCTACCCTCTGATTATGTTATGAGACTAGACAGCAGATCACCGAAAGGAAGGAAGGAAAACGGATATTGTTTTTAGTACATGCGGATGGTTTTAAAAGCTATTGTGAGATGAGTTGTGGATTCTCATGAATGAAAAAAAGACTTATTTATTTACTGTCCCTCAGTCCTCATTAGAAGAGCCCAAATTTGAAGGCATGACTCTGGTCAAATTCTATAATCAGTTCCACTGATATCAAATTGTATTGCAAAAGTTTAAGATACACAGTTCATTCATTGTTTAAATCATGTGCTCTCTCTTGGGGAGCCAGGGCCCCCCAAAAGCTCATTTAGAGCAGAGTCAGAACTAGGAATCAAGGCCTCTGCCCCATCCTGGCCACTGCAAACTACTCCTGGGCCCCCTTACCAAACAGAGCACGACCACCTTGTCTGTGCCTCCCTTTACCAAATAACTCTGTACCTCTCTTTACCAAATTCTGTGCCTCCCTTTAGCAACTCCTGTGTGAACTTTGCCATTGATTTGTGTGCATTGGAAGACAGTCAGGAGAAAATGATAAAGAGCTTTTACGAAGGCTCTGCAGACAGCTGACCCAAGTACATTGTTGGAATACATGTATTGTTTAGTTTCATTTACTCTTCAGGATCTGTGAAGTTTTTTGTTTTCTTTTTATGGCTGCACCTACAGCATATGGAAGTTCCCAGGCTAGAAGTTAAATCTTAGCTGCAGCAGAGGCCTATGCCACAGTTTGCAGCAATGCTGGATCCTTAACCCCCTGAGCAAGGCCAGGGATCCAACCTGCATCCTCACAAAGACAATGTCATGTCCTTAACCTGCTGAGCACGATAGGAATTCCAAGTTTTTCTTTTTGTTTTTATTTTCCATTTTACTTCTGAAAAATGTAAGGCTTCTGTTTGGTGCTTCAAATCACAAAACTAGAGAATGGGGTATTATGGGTCTGAGTCTGGTTTGCCTGCCCATCATGAACAGCTGCCACCAGCCTTGATCCATGCTGTTCCCTCCCTTCTCTGGTGCATTGGACAACTCCAAATGAAATTTCCTCCCCATTTATTCTTCAAGTGGCTCTAAAGCAGGTCATGGCATTTATCCATTCTTGTCTGGCCCTTCCTCCTCTGACCACACACTCTTCCTGGCTCGATTTCCTAGTCACACTCACACTCTGGATGATCTCCATGGTCTCTCTTTTTCACACTCACACACGTACACACACACACACACACACACACACACTGATGCATATGTATATCTATGAATATACCTAGACTTACACCTACACTTACACACATACCTCCCCCATGTCTCTCCGGGCCAGACCTCACAGCTGAACTGCAGACACATGCCCAGGACCTGCTTTGCATCCATACCTGGTGCCTCACTGGAATCTCAAACTTAACAAAATCCCCAACTTAACAAAATACCCTTCACACATCACAGCTGCCTCACCCCCCAAACAAAATTTCACTCCCATCCCTTCATTTGCTTAATCCCCCAATTTTAGTCTTTCTGGATGCTTGGTTGCCTTAGGCTTCCCTTTTCATCTGTGAACAGCCCTCCTGGTTCTGTCTGGACCCAGCTCTTATTACAACCTCTGATACGACAGCCCTCGTTCCACCCACCATCACCTGTCCACAGGTTCTGAAACACCTCCCCACTCTTCTCTCTTCTCTGCTCTTGTTTCCCTAGGGTCCACTCTCCACGGTGCAGTTAGGTGATTATCTTGGGGGGGATTTTTATTATTTATTTATTTATTTATTTTTATTACTCAATGAATTTATTACATTTATGCTTGTACAATAATCATCACAATCCAATTTTATAGGGTTTAAATCTGAGTCTGTTTCCGTTTGGTAGATCAGTTCATCTGGGTCATATTTTCTTTTATTTGTTTCTTTTTAGTGACACAGCCACAGCATATGGAAGTTCCCAGGCTAGGGGTCAGATCAGAGCTATAGCTGCCAGCCTATGTCACAGCCACAGCAATGCAGGATCCAAGCCTTGTCTGTGACCTACACCACAGTTCATGCAATGCAGGATCCTTCTTAATCTACTGAGTGAGGCCAGGGATCAAACCCACATCCTCACAGACACTAGTTTGTTTTGTTACTGCTGAACCACAGTGGGAAATCCCTGGGTCGTATTTTAGATTCCACCTATAAGCAATGTCACACAAGGTCCTACGTATAAAGCAGAAAACTATATTCAATACCCTGTGATAAACCACAAGGGAAAAGAATATGAAAAATGATGCATATCTATGTATCTATCTAACTGTAACTGAATCACTATACTGTTCAGCAGAAAATTAACACAACATTGTAAATCAACTAAACTTCAGTAAAATAAATTTTAAAAAAAGGAAGTTAGGAGTCCCTGTTGTAGCCCAGCAGATTATAAACCTGATTAGTATCCATGAGGATGTGGATTCGATCCCTGGCCTCATTCAGTGTATTAAGGATCCAGCATTGCCATGAGCTGTGGTGTAAGATGCAGACATAGCTTGGATCTGGTATTGCTGTGGCTGTGGCGTGGGCAGGCAACTGCAGCTTTGATTTGATTTGATCCCTAGCCTGCAAACTTCCTCATGCTGTGGGTGTGGTCCTAAAAAGGAAAGAAATGAAGGGAGGGAGGGAGGAAGTTAAATCTGATGATGTCATGATACTGTTCTGTTTAAAACCCTTGTCCCTTTTTATTTTCTGTAGTTTTACTGACTACCCTATACACAGAAATTTTAATTACTCTGTATGAAGTGAGTTTGATTCCATGACAATGCATGTTTAGTAACTCAAACAGTTGGATTAAGAAGATTAGTGAGCAGAAGGGAAGGTGAGGCGAGACAAAAATGGGGCTCCAGGAGGGGTGCTGATGAGGGTTCAGAAGAGATGCCAGGTCCCATGTGTGTAGCTGAAACCAGACTGGCTCCCAAGCCCTGAACGTGACTTGTGCCAAGTCCATGTGCTTGCTATTGGACACACTGAGCCAGGCGTGCAAGCTGCATAAACCACCCAATGCTGAGAGAGCCCACGACAGCACTTTCAGGCCTGGTGAAATCAATAAACCCAAGAAGTGGGAGGTTCGTGTTTCTCCAGCAACCTCACAGGTCATGTTGTCTGGCAGTTAATGGTCTAAGGAATGAGAATAGGAGCAGAGGGATTAATTGTTTGACTCTTCATTAACCCAAGAAAACACAGCAGGACACATCTGTCTTCCACACAAAATCATACAAAATTCTCTCTTTATTAAATATACATTATTTACAGTTTGTCTTTCTTCTGTACAACAGGAACCATAGAAAACAAAGAAATCTAAGGCTAACGTTTATTTTTTTTCCCCATACAGTGTATTAAGACATGTTAACGTGGTCTACAAAACGGACATGGACCGAGGCAACATCACTTGGGATTTTGTTCTGGGAGCGAAAATGCAAAGGCCAAAAGGAAAAGCTAGATTCCGGAATATCTACAAAGAGAGGTGACCTGTTTTGTGCTTTTGCTATCATAAAGAGTGACATATTATATTTCTGGAGAAGAGGTTCTTTTGTATTTGATCATTGACTGATTAAAAATCATCTCCCTACCCTTTCTGGTGCTTCCAAAAGGAGGACCACTCTGTGCCAAAGAGAAGCTAATTTCCCATCAGAGGTGGACATTGTGACAGTCTGTCCTAGGGCCCAGCAACCACAGCCCGTAGACCAAATCTGACCTGCGGCCTATTTTTGCAAATAAGGTTTTATTGGAACGTAGCCACGCCCCTGTCCATGCATGGCCCACTTCCTGCTACAATAGCAGAGGTGAGGGGTGGCAACACAGACTGTGTTCAGCCTGTCCCTTTACAGGAAAAGTTTGCTGACTCCTCCCCTGGCTTACCCTGGAGGAAGACCCATGGCCCCCTCTGCCTGCATCCCTTATTCCCCAGGACACCTCTGCATCTTCTCTGCCTCCTGCAATGGACTGAGGGCAGTCACAGCCCAGGACAGCCCAACATGTCAGGAAGCCTGTCAACTCCCAGATTCAGAGGGAGAGAATTCTTGGTGTTGGACCTCACTGAAGGCAAAGTCCCTCTCCTGATACCACTAAGCTGCTGGGAGCAAGGGTCCCCTTTCATGTTTTTTTTTGCATGAGTATTTAAGGCAGGGCAAGATCACACAGGTTGATGCTGCACTTCAGAGAGAAGAGACGACTTCCTGTGAAGACTGGGATGGGGTTGGCTAGAATGGGAAAGGAGAGGTAGGCTTTCACTGAGAGTTCTACTTATGGGCAGGCCTATCAAAGAGTCTGCAGTGTAATACAGTGATCCTGGGGCATCCTGTGCTCATGTCCTCTGAGGCTACTGCTGGCATCTGAGGCATGGAAGGTGATGTTAATACCAGTAAGACCAGGACTCAGTCACTAAGACAATTCGTTTCACCTTTGATGGTGATCTGGAATTACTCCCTTATTTTGCCCTTCTGTTTTGCAAAGGACCCCTCGTGTCACTGGGAGGATCGAAGAAAACAGTGTTTCCAGTGTTGGATGACAGGCCCCTGGAAGCACGTGCTGTCAGGGATAGGGGTACCACACCCTATCTCCATCACACAGGACCAGTGAGGGACCACATCTTATCTGCAGCATCAAGGAGTGTCCACACATTACAGGACCAGTGAGGGAAAAGAGAGACCTCAAGGCTGGTTTCAGGACCTTGGGGCTTCTAGGCCCAGGGATTCTGATTCAGGAGAGTGGAGCTAGGCAGCTTTCAGACAGTTTCTCTCCATTAAAGTTGTGTCTGGGTGTTCAACTCAGGCAAGTCTAATTCTGATGAAATAAAGATCTTGGGGGAAAAACAAATCAAAACAAAAAAGATGTAGTTGAAGTCAAGAAGGGAAGACTCAAAAATATCATGCCAAGTTAAGTAAAGAATTCCTCGGAGTTCCTGCCATGGCACAGTGGTTTAAGGATCCAACCACGTGGCTTGGGTTGCTGAGTAGGTATGGGTTCAATCCCTGGCCCAGGACAGTGGGTTCAGGGATCCAGTGTTGCAGGTCACAGCTGTAGCTTGGATTCAATCCCTGGCCGGGGAACTTCCACAGCTAAGGATGTGGCCATAGGAAAAAAAAAAAAAAAAAAGATTCCTTATGCAAAGCCCATGATATTGCCTCTTTCCTGAATGTGACAGATGATGATCTAAATGCAGTAGAGACTCCTGAGTTAGGAGCCAGGGAAGTGGGGAGAGAGGCCCTCCCTGTAACTGACAGTGGAAGCCAAGACCCTCTGGGTGTGGGAAGGCCATCCATCTATCAGTCATCGCCAAGCGTTCCCTCTTCCTCCTCCACCTGTTCCCAGCAGGTGTGGTCAAAACACCAACACCAAGTCCTGCCTTCATCTCCACTCCCCTCTGTACGGCCACTCTGTCAGAAATAAACGTTACAAAAGACAGACAACTGGCTTACAAAGTACAATATTTCACTAAAAAATGTGCTTTTCTGCTCTCCCTCAGAGTATACCCCAGTGCAAAACAAGACAAAAGAAAGTTACTCAGAAACAGAGAGTGAACTATTCAAACCTGATGAGAAGGTTTCAAAGGAAGTCTTCAAACTGCAAAGAAAATATGTGTCTCCCTATCAGATAGATGTGTGTGGAGAAGGTCACAGAGGAAGCCAGATAACAGCTCTATTATGACAAAGTGTGTGTACATGTGTGTTTGTGATTATTTTTTTTTTTCCCCTTTAAGAGGTTCATCTATCTGGAATTTGTGACAGCAGAGGTGGAAACTAAGGACAAGTGTTATCTGCAAGTAGCTAGATGGCCTAAAAAGGCAGAGTATGGGTGAAGGATGAGGGTAAGAAAGGGCTAAGGACCGCACACAGGAGGACTCCAAAGACACTGGGTTTTTGAAAGAACACACTTTCAAACTGCATGAGAGGCATGGAATTGCACTCATCTCATGTATCCTCCAAGTATTCTCAAAGCGCTGAGTTTGCCTACACCCTCTTCCTTTCACTACCTTGGCATCTGCTCCACTAAACAAGGTTCTTTATTTGTTTGGGCTTCTTATGACCTTGAGGCCAAGGGAGGAATCAGGATGTCCAAGCCTTGAGGTTAAGGGAAAATGAGAAGCACAGCTTTATGCAGCGTCTCAAATTCCCTTTGGCAGGTTCAGTTACAATGCACTTTTGATGGGTTATGGCTATGGGGGAAAAGACGCCAGGGCAAGCCGTCAAGTCTTTTTATAAGAAAGAATGCAATGGCCTAATTCCCATCTCCTCAAATGTCAGGGGGAGGATGGTCTGCATATAGCCTCCCATGCAGCTTCTCTCACTGAACTAGCTTCCTTCAGAGAAGAGAAATGTGGGGTGTCCAGGATTGGAAAAAGTCACCAAAGCACAGTCGTGAGACCTCGCCTGATGGACAATGCCTTCTAGTCAGTTATTTTCTCAAAGACATACTTTGTCCAGTTCTCAGAGACCTTCCTAAGCAGAGTCCAAATGATTCAGCAGGATGCAGGGGTGTCTCAGGAGAAGCTGATACAGGACAAGGACCTCCTAAGGGACCAAGGGCATGTGATGGGTCACAACCCAAAAAAGCTGAGGGAAAGAGGAAGGGGCAAAGTGGACATTGCTGTTTCCTGCCTCAGATAGGTCCCCGGGTTTTCACCCAGGTCTGAGAAAAGGAGGGAGGACTTTGAGAACCCTCCACCCCCAACCAGAATTAAAACAAGTATAGAGAGAACCCTGTCTCCCCCAAAGTCACCTAGAGACAGAGCAACTATTCATCCCTGCCATCCCCCAAGGGTCAACCCATCTTCTTTCATATACACACAGCTGCACAGAGAGATGTTTGCTTTAGGAAGAGAAACCAAGCAGCCATAGAGGGTGGAAGTAATAAACAAGGAGAAAAATATAAAAATATGTTCCAGAAAGTATCTTTCTTTCAGTCTCTAGCAAGGGTGTTGCAAGAATGCTAATGAAGGGCCTCCGTCCGAAATTCTATAGCACTTTACACCCCCCACACCCCCATTACAGCAGCAGTGTCCACCTCCCCTGCTAGGCTATGAGCATCCCAAGGGCAAGAACAAGGTGTAACAGATGTACGCTCAATACCTGGCCCAACCCCTGGACTCCTGGCTATTCAATGAGGGATGAATACAGAACTATTTTTTCTTTTGCCTGTGGTGAGCATCAGTCCAACAAAAGATGGAAGTCAGGTTAGTACCACCTCCGTTATTACTAAAGATAATCAAAACCGTTTCTAAAAACATCAGCCCTAGGATGCTTAAAATAAATATTACACTTGCAGTTCTGAGTAGAGAAGAGGCTAAGCTTTTCCTTAAAAATATATCTAAAGAAGTGGCCAATGTCACTTGTCTTCATTCCCTAGACAACTTCTCCTAGAAACCATGACCTTCTAACCTAGACACACAAGGTGTTAAATAAATGTTTGCGGTAAGCAAATGCATGGTTGCTAACATAACCAGGTTTGTTTGGTGGGAATGGGATCCATGAAATTGCCCCCTAAGAATGCGAAATTGCACAGGTATTTTTGGTTTTACTGTAAAGTGACCACATTCCATAAAATATTTTGGTAAACAGCAGTTACCAAAGACTGAGGGTTAACATGTAGGGTTACGGTAATGCGGCTGACCAGAGCAGGCAGTCAGGAAACCTGACTCCCGCCGCAGAAAATGGTCTTGAGGAATTCAAATGCTTTCCAGGACAGTTTGTTTGAGATTATACTTGTTCAAGAATGGAAACACTCACACAATTAAACAATTGCACAACACTCCATGGATTGTGGTACCACAGAGGAAAGACAGGCAGAGTTAGCACTTATTTGTAACTGGAAATCGCGTTTTCCTTTGGAGGGAGCAGTTTGCTTGCTTTCCATACACATCTGGTGAGAGTTAGTGTTCTCTGGGGTTATGAAACATCCCAACCCTGTAAAAATAGTTCTGATTTAGCCCTGAGACTCTAAGAGTGACATGCAGATTGCACTGTCTTGGCATTTGTCATCAAGTCTGTGATACGTACTATTGATGGATTTATAGTCTACATGTATGGGGAAGTGTGCTGGTAGCTTCTGCAGGGCAGCTGTGACAAGAATGGGGCTCCCCAAATTCTTCACCCTACAGAGCTACCTATAAGCATATATAAATCGATGAGAAAAGCAAATACTCGAAGTTGGCCTTGGCTAGTCTTCCATTTCTTCTAACAGTTCTCTGTCAGCAAAATACAGTCTCTGCTCTCAGAGACTTGAATAATGAGCAGTTGCAGCTTTATTACTCACACCTTCCTTTCCTTTTCCATTTCATTATTGGAGATGCTTCAGGCTAAAGCCACTACACTTCATGGTGACTTTTATTTCAGGGGACAAAGGACTATGTAGGCAAGGAAAAGACTGATTTATACAGCCTTTTTATGGAAATTGAAAACTCAAAAGTGAAATTGGAAATAGGAGCCAACAGGGCAGGAGGAAACAGTATTTAAAGATCTTTCCCTCTTATTAACAGATCATTCATCTTATTAAAGTTAGGAAAAAAAAATGTGCCCTTGTTAGGATCACTTTAAAATACATTTGCCAGCCAAAGGATATAATGGGAATGATTAAGAATGCACAGGAGACTTTTAAAAAGAGGGTGGGTATTTCAAACAACATCTTAAAGCTGAGAAATATGATTATAAGCTAAATCCTTACCCACCCCATGCTCTGAAACGGAAAGAAAAGCCTGGCTTGGACCTGAAAGGAGGCAAGGCAGAGGAGTTCCACACTGTGAGCCTCATCCTGCAGGAAAGTGTTAAACAGTCAGAGGCGCAGACACACTGAGAACAAGGCAGGATGCCTGCTAACTGTGGAGGCTGGACCACAGCTATGTGGTCACTGTCTCCCAAACCCAGTCTGTCTCATAAAGTTACTCAAGCAAGTACTTTCCACACCTATGCACCATTCCATCCTCATTCCCAGCATCCCAGAGCACTGATATGGTCCCCCCCGCCCCCCCCATCCTTTTCCTTAAGGTGACCCAGCAACAAACAGTGGGGAATATTCCTATAGAAAAATCACTGAGATTCTTACCACCACCTCGGGGATGAGCCCAGACACCTTCTTGAAGGAGTGACTGTGTCTCTCTGATGCTTTATCACTAAAAGTGGGCAACAACCCTAAAGTGGATCTCTGCCTTGCCTGGGAGTTTGCTCCTACAAGAAGCATGCGGGGCCTCCATACACACAGGATGACACAGATTTGAACATGGGATGCGCTACAGAACCTAAGAGTTCCTTTGAAATTAAGCAGTAGGGGTGTGCTGGCATTAGCCAGAATGCCTCATAGGTCAGTGCCTCTTAAACATCTCAGGAAAAGGGCTCAGTGGACAGACATGCATTATGATGTCCATTTGAAAGGGTGAAACCTATGCTTACTTTCTTCACCAGACCTTTAGTGAGTGGCCGGATGGAAATAACTCTGTCTGGTTATTTCTTTTCTTTCATGCAGTCTTTTTTGTTCACTTTGTCTTGTTTTCTTTTTGTTTATCTTTAACGCTGAGTTAAGATGGTTTAGGTTCTTTCATGGAACCAGTTACTATTTTAGAGTTTTATTTGAATTGCCAACTGGAGATATATATATATATATATATATATATATATATATATATATATATCCTGGAATATATATTATATTCCAGTATAACAATTCCAGGAATAGCCTAGCTAACATTTCTTACTAAATTGGAAGAGGCATTTTTGAAGTTATAGAACATCTACTTCCTAGCAGCTTTCTTTTTACCTCCTAGTATCAAGCTACTATTTTCCATGCTTCCCCTAGGTTTATGCTATTGTGTGTTCTAAATGGTCAGCCCCAGGAGAGGGTGGTAAGAAAGGAACAAAGCCATAGCCCACTACTATTAGGAATCCTATATTTGAAAATACTCAGGGCATCCAAGCCATAGGGAATGATGAGGACTTGGGGCAAAGGGCTTCCTAGGGTCAGGAGAATTAACACAAAACACACCTCTCTTGTTCCTTCTCAAGTGCTACTCTCATAAGCCAGGCCCTGACATCTTCTCTTGGGTACCCTGAGTTCCCCGGTTAGAGGAGACTTGAAATGGGGGGGTGTTGAGGATGATGGGTACATGCCTAAGTCACAGAGCTCAGGTTCAAGGTAAGCCTGCAAGACGGGATGGCTGCAGATGTGAAGGGCGTATCCTGGAAACTGGAAATTCAGAACTGAAGATGTTCATGTGCACACATGTCTCTTCCTTGTCTAATGTTGTCAAGTCTGTCTCTTGCGTGATCTTTTTCACCACGGTGAGTTTGTCAAAAAGGAAGGCAGTGGCCATAGCTGCCTGGTATTCTGGGTTGGTTCGAGGGGATAGATGCTGTGGTGATTGCAGGTATGTTCCAAAAATAAATGGAAAACCAATAAGAGGAAGGGAATGACCAAAATGAGAAGAGAGGAGAAAGAGAAGGGGAGAAAAAAAAAAAAAGAACAAAGAAAGTATGAGGTGACCCTGCAGATTTTCAGATGAAATATTCCCGCTTACACTCGCTCACTGTGTTTTGCAAATCAATGTCATTTCTAAAGGACGTGTCCAAGTTTTCCGGATATTCCTTCTCCATCTGGTTAGTGCGATGTGACTGTCTGTGCTGGTAGAGGAACCGGGTCATGATGCCAATGACGGAGATGATGATGAATATCACCACTGCTATTACTCCTGCGGGGAAAGGGGACCCAAGAGAGGGAGTTTATTACAGAGCATCCAAACCAAGAGGTCTGGTCAATTTAGATGAGAAAGGCACCTGGGGAGAGATACAAATGAAAACAGACAGGCAACACACAACCGCATGTCCAGAAAGGCACGTGGGCTGAAATGCTTCCAGGCTTCAGGGACAGCAAACTTCCTCTTTCAGACTAGTGAGGAAGCCAGCCAGCTCAAAGCAGAGAAGGCTTTAGTTGATGCACGAAGAGCGCCATCAAATCAATATGTAGTCATGCTAGCCAAGGATTTCTTAGCACATTCCCCAAGTGCTGCTCAAAAGAATGTGTCAGAATCATTTTCAATTAGCACGTCTTTGTCACCTTGCAAAAAGTATCTTAGAATTACCTGGGCATCCTAGAAAAGACTTCCTCAAACATGCTCTATTGATGTAAATTTGTTTATGGTCTAGGTTTGCTTTGCTAAAAATGAAATGCTTATTAAACATTTAGGGCATTCTACCCTGCTTTGCACACTGCTAGGCACAGGCTGAATGGAAGATTGTACCCTCTGTTCTCCCATGTCAACTGCACTGTCACATGTCTGCCCTGTTGTATCACCTGCTCACTGCTTGGACTGTACGTGATTTTACTGGACCCTCCTAGGAAGCTGTCCTCACTGACCCCAAAGTCCTGTCCCTGCCTTTTCCAGGAAGGCTCTCAGGACATGAAGATCAAAGTCAGCAAAGGAATGGTGGCAATGTGCATGCTGTCCAATTTTAAAAGGTGAAAGAGGCAATGGGAGAAGTCATGGTTTTTGGCATTAAAGCATCTGAAAAGTATTTATGATATTCAAAGATAAGCTCATTCCTAATAAAGTGTCCTTTTAGTTGTCTTTTCTAAGTAGAGGGGAAAACAATGTTTATTTTATAAAGTTATTTTGGGAAACCCTGCATTATAATTTATATAAGCATAGACATTTGAGAGTTATTTATTTTTCCTTTTTAGGGCAGCACCTGCGGTATATGGAAGTTCTCAGGCTAGGTGTCAAATCAGAGCTGCTATTGCCAGCCTGTGCCCTAGCAACACCGGACCAAGGCCACATGTGAGGTCTATGCTGCACCTTGCACCAAGGCCAGATCTTTAACCTCCTGAGCAAGGCCAGGGATCGAACCTGCATCTTCATGGTTACCAGGTAGATTCTTAATCCGCTGAGCTACGTGAATTTGAGAGTTACATATACTGAATGCCTTATCTGACACCAATTTGGTGCAGAGCTGAAGCCATGATTAGGGTTGCTTACTTTTTAAAATATTCCTAAACCATGATGTAGCATTTTCCCCAACTGTTTTAGAACAAGGCCTAGTAAAACAAGAGAAGTGAACAAACCTAGAAATTAACTGAGTATAGTGACACCCATGAATGGGACAAGCTTTAAGACATGAAATGTAGGAGTTTCCTGGTTGCTCAGAAGGTTAAGGATCTGGTGGTGTCACTGCTGTGGCATGGGTGTGTTCAATACCTGGCCCAGGAACTTACATATGCCAAGGGCTCAGCCAAAATTTGAAAAAGAGATGAAATCCAGAACTGGTTTCTGTGCCTTCAGTACATAGGCTATTCAGAGTCAGAGGCTGTGAACCTCCAGAAATGTTCTCCTGTGGTGCAGAGAATTTCCTGCTCTTAAACAGACACAGAGAAGCCTGCGTATGGGTGGGAAGTGGGCAGCAGTCACAAAAGGCTTTTTTCTACTTGTCAAATGGGAAATTATACGCAGAGACACAGGCACAAAATCATTTCCTGTATTTCTCGTGGCCAAAAAAAAAAAAAAATAGACTCAGGATCTTTTCCCTGAAGCAGATATTCAGGTCAGACATTTTAAGAACTTCCTGAAGGAAAGGCTGTGTTTTTAATTTTTGTTTTCCTTCATAACCTGATTCCAACGATGCACTTCTGTGCACCCCTGGCTGTATCCTTCCTCCCTCTAAACCCTATGCACTGGTTCTGTTATCCACTCGCCCATCCCCTCCCCCCCACCAAGCTGTGAGTCCTTTGAAAGCAGTGTCCATGCCTTTTATCCCCATTCCTCTGCATAGCACTTGTCCTGACCTACAGCAGGGGTTCACTCCATAGATGTTAAGCACATGGGTACTGTAGATGTTTAAGAGGAGAACTCCATCTGGTGTGGCTCAGCTCATCCAGCTGCCAGAAGGCAGGGGTGGGACGCCTGCTAAGACCATGCCGCTCTCGTGGAAATGGAGTTAGTCTCTCACAGGAGTCTTACATTAAACAAGGTCTGAGAGTCATTCTGTGCTTCAAGGCCCAGATGGAAAAATCAAGCTACTGGAGGCATCAGCCAAGCTAAGGTGTAATAAAAAGGAGTGGAGTGGGGAGGCCAAGAGGCAATGAGAAAATGGAAAAGCAGGGGAGGCAGGAGACAGAGCAGAGATCAGAGCAGAGCAGACAGGGTCTGCCTCTGTAACCATATGTGCTGCTAGATTGGAAACTGTGATCCTGCGGGCTTCACCCTGCTTGTTATAGCCACTCGGAGGAGAAAACCCGACAGGACCAGGCTCCATCCATCTGTCTGCCCCAACATGGCTTCTTCCCATTTGTAGCTTTATTGGTCTGCTTTGTGCTTTAGGAAAAACGAAAGGTGCATGTGATCCACGGGATGCACACTTTCTGTCTCCAAGCAGAGTATCCAGCTATTGACCCTGTTCAGCTGCCTGGTGGTTCAGGGGAGGGAAGCGTCTAGGGAGGGCCTGGTGGGGGTGGTGCCTTGACTTCAACAGCACATGTGGCTGTTCATGAAAAGGCTGGCATTCTTGTAGAGTGTGTAGGGTTCTCGGAACTGGAGTGCCACCATGGAGGAAAGACTCAGATGGAGTCTCCCAAAGCACAAGAATTACTTATGTCTCTCCCGCTTTCAGAAACCAAGAACAGTTTACCTCCAATGACGGCGGAGTCGCTTCGGACTGCATTAGTCAGTGGTTCCCTCTCATCTGTCTTCCCAAAAAGATCTGAAAGGAGTAAAAGACACTCAACATCCTGGAAGGAGACCTGCAATAGGGAGTTGAGATGACAGCTCCATGGATTAGACCAGGTGCTCCAGAGAGCTATGACTTGCCAATTTGGAAGGAACCCAAACAAATACACACACAAAAGATTTGAAGTACACTGCTTACTTCCCTAGTCTCATGACACTGTTAGCATCTACCTAAGGTGTAAGCTAAGGGTGGCAGCAACAGACCTATTATACTCTGCTCATATCTGCTTTGGGCCACAGCCTCCTTCTCAGCCTGCACCCGAAGTCCTGTTCTGCTTTGCTGGATAGTTCCTATCCCTGGTAACAGCTTTTTAACTCAAACACATTTGCCTCTGGATCAGAGGTTTCTTTAGCTGCAAGAGATTTCTGTCCATTGACTGGAAAGGACAAAAATGCTGGCGATTTAACACCCCCAAGAAACCCTCACCCATTTTACCGTACAAACATTGACATATATGGTGTAAGGAAAAAAGCTTTGAGCTTGAGGGCACATAGAACATGGTTTGAATCCTTTCTCTGACACTGGTCTGACACATAAATTTTTAAATAACAACCTTCAAAAGTATTTAAAAGGGGTAATGATACCAGTGGGTATGCATAAAATGCACCTTTAGCACCTCATGATTAGTATCACTGTATCATTTAACCCTCAGGAAATGACTACAATGTGATCGGTATTTTCCCATTTTCACAGAATAGGACATTACATCAAGGCCATTAAGTAACCTGCCCACAGTTGTATAGTTCTTTCACAAAAGATGCAGAAATCAAATCAAGGCTTGTCCAATGTCACATTTAGATCCTTTTTGTGGTATATAACTGACTGCTGCCTGGAAAATACCAAGATCAGTGATGAGCAGTTTGAGCATAGTCAAATTCTATGCCCTTTCTTTGCTCATAATCCATAACTTGTTTGGCAATTGATCACATCTGATTAAAACAAATCTTAAGAACACTTCAAGATGCCTAGGATGATGGAAACTTAGACAAGATAGAAAAGGTATTTTGAGGAGCAGTAAAGTAAGAGAAGATATATGGATGGCTGTGTTGTGGGACTTTCCTATTATTAAGGAAGGTCGATTTTAATCATATGAATTATATTAGCTCAAAAACCAGCCTGCCTTCCTAACATCTAAAATCTTTAATCCTCAGAGCAGTAGCCACTTAAAGAGTTGTGAAGATGATAGATAGGAAGATGATTATATAGACAGATGGAAAGATAGATATATAGATGATAGAGAGATGGGTGGATAGATAGATGATAGAGAGATAGATAAAGGGATAAATGGATAAGTAGATCATAGATTGATCATTGATAGATGGTAAGTGGATGATTATACAGATGATAGATGATAGATGGGGAGATACAGATTTCTAACTATTCATTATGTTAAAAGTAGGATTATTTGAATATATTTAATATATTTGAATAATACATTTAATTTATATATAGGCTCAAATATACAACTCTAAGAAATCTAACCACTTGTAATCATATGAGGTGAGGAATTGAGTAACATTAGCCTTTAGCTTGGAAGCTTCTTAAAGACCTCAAAGGAGCCAAGTGAGAGAAGTTCCATTGAGTATTTTCTTGTGTACCTGAGGAAGAATGCACTGTGGTCACTGCATTTACATCAGAATCCATCACAGAGCTACAGCTGGACTCCATCAGGGTCCCTTGGATGGTTACAGGTGCGATGGTGGCATGGCGCAGGGCTGCCTTCAGCGGTGCTATGTGGTTGTATTGGACCGAAGCCAGACAGCCAATAAAACCCAGGATGTTTGCTTTAGCAACTTCAGCATCCAATCCAAGAGTCTCTGCAACATGAAGAAGAATCCACTTTTAGAAACCATGCTCCATATCCTCTTGAAAGAATGTCAGAAATCACAGAAAGTAGCTTGTTAGTCTTGGAATAAATGAACTTGTTCCCCCCTCTCTCTTTGTCTTTCTCCAAACTCTACAAGTATCAATATATCAACCACATATCATATAAAATTTCTAGGGCTATCCCTGCTTTGAGATAATGTTTCAAGCTTCTAAATTTTCATTCATGTATTTTATGAACTGTAACTAATACTTCATAAATCTCTTCTACACTCTAGATGTTTTATATAATTTAGATCATTATCTCCATTCCCATTTATTTATGGATGCTGGTGATTAATTCAAGCATACTACAATGCTCATTACAACATTTCACTCAAAATTATAGCAAGAAAAAAAATGAAAAGTGGCAAACAGAGGGGTAGAATTCAAAGTGGTCCTCTTAGAAGTTTACCATGTTTGGTGTTTTCAATGGCCTGTGTACACTGATCATCTATTCAAGATTTTTAACATGCTTAGTTCTGTCTATGGTACTGAATGGTGAGCATGGATTTTCTATGACAATAGAAAACTATGACAATAGAAAAATAGAAAACAACACTCAGATTTCCCAAATGTCTTTGAGTCTTTATAAAAGGTAAAAATGCAATAATTTATGATTCACAGCAAGATAAAATATCTCATTTTCTTCAAGATTTGTGGTAAGATTACTCAGTAGCCCATTTCTTTATTAACAAGGGTCATTTGAACAAATTGCTATCAGGCAATTACATAAAACTACAGTACAGAATGAATTTTTTTCATTTTTTTTCCTTAAGGCATAATAATGTCAACAAATCTAGATGGTTCAAATAGTTATTATATTATGATAATCTGTTTATTTTCTGTAAGAGATAAGGAGTTTCCTTTCTATCAGATAGATTTCACTTTATTTCCATTCATAAATGATCAAAGAGTGACTCCCTGGATCAACTTTAGGAAGAGATATATTAACCAAACAGAGCAAAATGAGAAATCAACTTAACAGTGCTTTTTCTACTCTTGTCCTCATTATTTTCTCCCCTTTCAACGCCCAGGAAAACTTCTCTGATTTATCATCCTTCCCTTCTCAGAGGAAAAGAAAAGAAACAGTGTGTGTTAATTTTATGTGGCTAAGGTAACAAATTAGCACAAATTTAAACAGCATTAAAAACAACACAACTATGTTGTCTTACAGCTCTGCAGAAGTCAGATACAGTCTTACTGAGCTAAAATCAAGGTGCTGTCAATTTGTATTTCTCCTAGAATTTCCAGGAGATTATCCATTTCTTTCTTTTCTAACTCCCACAAGACATCCACATTTCTTGGCTTATAGCATGTCCTTTCCTGTACCTTCAAAGACAGAAATGTTGCATTTCTTTGCATCTTTCTTCCAAAGCCACATCTACTTCTAAATCTCTTCTTTTGCCCCCTCTTTTATTCTTTTTTTTAATTTTAGGGCCACACTCACAGGATGTGGAAGTTGCCAGGCTAGGGGTGGAATTGGAGCTGTAGCTGCTGGCCTATGCCACGGCCACAGCAACACAGGATCTGAGCCGCATCTGCAAACTCTACCACAGCTCAAGGCAACTCCGGATCCTTAACCCACTGAGCAAGGCTAGGAATCAAACCCGTGTCTTCATGGATGGTAGTCCGGTTCATTGCTGCTGAGCCACAATGGGAACTCCCCTTCTTTCACTTTTAAGGGCATTTGTGATTGCAGTGAGCTCAGACAGATAACCAAGGAAAATCACCCTATGTTAAGACAAGTTGACAAACCACATTAATTTTACTGGTAACCATAATTCCTCTTTGCTAGTTAGCCCTACATATTCACAGGTTCTGAAGATTAGGACTCAGCTATCTTTATGGGTCCTTATTCTTCTTATCATTCCATTCTTCCAGACTCAACATCTGAGGTTCTGTAAGAACTTTTTAGGTAATGATAATAAAAGTCAAATAGAGATGTAAAGTGACACTCTTCTTCAAGTGTGAAAGAACACTGGGGTGGGGAAGAAACTTTTGCCTTCCACATACTCCAATAAATATCCTACCGTGATGGTTCATATTTGTTGCATATTCACAAAAGCATCATATGTGCTTATTCATATCCTAAGCTTTAAAGGACTGAGATTATGAGCATAAGAAACTGCTCAAGTACTGTTATATAACAGTCTTCCACACCAAAGCTTTAATTAAGACTAGGTACCATTTGTCCAGTGGCACCAGAACTCAGTGTAACCTGATGTAATTCAGAACACACATTAACTACTGATTAGTAGTTATCAAGAGGTAGAATTAGAGATCAGAAGGCTTTACAGAAAGAGGCAGAAGACAAGAAGGGAAGCATAAGCAGCACAAAGTTTTTGCCTTGCCGGATTTCAAAGCAGTGGAAAGTGACAAGTCATTGGAGTTATGCCATAAGGGTCTAAATCTAAAGTCCCAGATCTTATTCCTAGAACTCAGTTAAAAAGAAGCCTATACTCAGCCATAAAAAAGAATGACATAATGCCATTTGCAGCAACATGGATGGAGCTAGAGAATCTCATACTGAGTGAAATGAGTCAGAAAGACAAAGACAAATACCATATGATATCACTTATAACTGGAATCTAATATCCAGCACAAATGAACATCTCCTTAGAAAAGAAAATCATGGACTTGGAGAAGAGACTTGTGGCTGCCTGATGGGAGGGGGAGGGAGTGGGAGGGATCTGGAGCTTGGGCTTATCAGACACAACTTAGAATAGATTTACAAGGAGATCCTGCTGAATAGCATTGAGAACTTTGTCTAGATACTCATGTTGCAACAGAAGAAAGGCTGGGGGGAAAATGTAATTGTAATGTATACATGTAAGGATAACCTGACCCCCTTGCTGTACAGTGGGAAAATAAAAAAAAAAAAAAAAAAAAAGAAGCCTATATTGACTCCAGGGTCTTTGAAGGCTATTGTTGTTATAACTGCCAAGAATCCATGTTCCAGGTACACAAATAGGCACATGGATGAATTGAGGGACAAGCCAGAAAATGATCACCTCTCTTTAAAGGAGGAAATGTTTTGGATAGTCTTATCTCTGGGAAAGTTTATTTATTCTATAAAAAGCATGTAAACTTTGAATGGTTTCTGAAAAGAAATGAAGAGAATAAGAGTCCTTGATAGAAGAAAATACCTTCAGGGAGTTCCCGTCGTGGCGCAGTGGTTAACGAATCCGACTAGGAACCATGAGGTTGCGGGTTCGATCCCTGGCCTTGCTCAGTGGGTTAAGGATCCGGCGTTACCGTGAGCTGTGGTGTAGGTTGCAGATGCGGCTCGGATCCCGCGTTGCTGTGGCTCTGGCGTAGGCCAGTGGCTACAGCTCTGATTCGACCCCTAGCCTGGGAACCTCCATATGCTGCGGGAGTGGCCCAGGAAATAGCAAAAAGATAGAAAAGAAAAAAAAAAAAACCCTTCAGTATGAGGCTTGACATAGTGATTTCTATAATTACAGGGAGAGGCAAAGAAAAAAAAAAAAACACATTAGGATGTCTCCAAATTATACCTGCTTCTTAAAACCTTGTAAACGGATATGGGGTGGGAAACAATTTTTTGCTGAAAGTCATTTGTTCAATAATCAGCATGTACTGAGTACCTACCATATAATATGATACGTTTTTAAATTATTGAAATGTGGACATCCTGTTGTGGCTCAGTGGAAATGAACACAACCAGCATCCATGAGAACACAGGTTTGATCCTTGGCCCCACTCAGTGGGTTAAGGATATGGCACTACCCTGAGCTATGGTGTAGGTCAAAGTGGTGGCTCAGATCTGGCATTGCTGCAGCTATGGCGTAGATCCAATTTGAGCCCCTAGTCTGAGAACTTCCATATACCGTGGGTGTGGCCCTAAAATAAATAAATAACTGAGATATTGGTGTACAATATCATGTTAGTTTCAGGTGACTACATCGTGATTTGACATTTGTTCACATTATGAAATGATCACCATGATAAGTCTAGTAACCATCTGTCCCCATGCAAAGTTATTGCAGTATCATGGACCACGCTTCTTATGCTGTATATTGTACCACCATGGCTTATATATTTTGTAACTGGAGGTTTGTACCTCTTAATTTCACTCACCTATTTTGATCACCTTCCACCTCCCACCCCTCTGGAAATTACCAGTTTATTCTGTGAGTGTTTTCAGTGCATTTTGTTTTTTTAGAACAAAATACAAATATAAGTAAGATTATATAGTAATTGTCTTTGACTTATTTCACTTAGTATAAATAGAGTCATCCATGTAGTAGCAAATGACAACATTTCACATTCCACATATATAATAACATCTCCTTTATTAATGAAGTGTCCAGTCATTTCTCCACGGACACTTACCTTATTTCCACATCTTGGCTATTGTAAACAGTGCTGGGATGGTTTTGTGGTGTATAGATCTTTTCAAATTAGTGTTCGTTGTCTTTGGTTAAGTACCCGGAAGTGAAATTGCTCAATGTGTTTTAATTTTTTTGAGGAACCTCCATTCTCTTTTCCATAGTGGCTGAACCAACTTACAATCCTACAAAGAATGCACCAGAGTTCCTTTTTCTTTACATCCTTAACAACACTTATTTGTTCTTTTTTTAGTTGATAGCTGTTCTGACAGGTGTGAGATGGTATCTGGCTGTGGCTTTGATTTGAGTTTTCCTGATAATTAATAATGTTGAGCATCTTTTCATGTTTCTATTGGCCATCTATATCTATTTTTTTTTGGAAAAAAGCCTATTCATGTCATCTACTCATATTTTTAATCTTTTGAAACTGAGTTATGTGAGTTCCTTGCATATTTTGGATATTAACCCAATATTGGCTATATCATTTGCAAATATCATCTACCATTAACTGGGCTGCCTTTTCATTTTGTTGATATCTTCCTTTGCTGTGCAAAAGATTTTTCACTTGATGTAGTCCCATTTGTCTATTTCTGTTTTTGTTACTTGCCTAAGGAGAAAGATCCAAATATATATTGCTAAGACTGATGTAAAAGAATGCATTTCCTTTCTTTTCTTCTAAAACTTCTATGTTTTCAGGTCTTACGTTTAAGTCTGTAATCTATTTTTATTTTGTTTATGTCTATGGTGTGATAAATTAATCTAATTTGATTCTTTTACATGTAGGTGTCCCATTTTCCCACAACCATTTAGAAGAAACTCTCTCTTCTCTGTTATGTATTCTTGTGTCTTTTGTCATAGATTAACTGAACACATAAGTGTGGGTTTATTTCTAGGTCCTCTATTCCGTTCCATTGATCTATGTGCCTTTGTCTCTCTGTGTGTGCTAGTACCCCATATTGTTTAATTATTTTAGCTTTGTAGTATAGTTTGAAATTAGGGAGCATGATGCCTCCAGCTTTGTCCTTTCTCAATATTGCTTTAGCTATTCAGGATTTTGTTGTATCATACAAATTTTAGAATTATTTGTACTACCTCTGTTAAAATGTCATTGGGATTTAGATATGGACTGCATTGAATTTACAGATTGCATTGGGTGGTATGGCTTTAAAAATATTAATTCTTTCAATCCCTGAACACAGTAAATCTTTTCATTTATTTATGTTGTCTTAATCTTTTTCATTAATGTCTTATAGCTCTTTGAGTACAAGGCTTTTACCACCTTGATTAGATTCATTCCTCAAAAATTTACATTTTGGTGCAACTGTAAGTGGGATAGCTTTCTTAATTTCTCTTTTCAATAGTTTACTAGTATATAGAAACACAACAGATTACTGTAATTAATTTTGTATCCTGCAACTTTTTAAGACTAACTTATTAGTTCTAATAGTTTGGGGTAGTATATTTAGGATTTTCTATATATAATATCATGTAATTTGCAAACAGTGAGATTTTAATATTCCTTTCCAATTTGGATTCTTTTTGTTTCTTTTTCTTGTCTGATTGCTGTGGCTAGGACTTCCAAAACTATGTTGAATAAAATTAGTGATGTGGGCATCATTGTTTCGTTCTTGATCTTAGGAAAAAAAAATGGTTTCAGCTTTTCACTATTAATTATGGTATCAAATATGAATGGGTTTGTCATATATGGCCTTCATTATGTTGAAATATGCTCTATACTCACTCTGATGAGAGTTTTTGTCATAAATGGATGATGACTTTTGTGAAAACCTTTCTCTGTATCTATTGAGATGATAGATTTTTATTCTTCACTTTTTTAATCTGGTATATCACATTGACTGATTTTTGGCTATTGAAACATCCTTGCATCTCTGAGTTAAATTCCACTTGATCATGATGGTATATTATCCTTTTAATATACTGTTGAATTTGGTTTGCTAATAGTTGTTGAGGATGTTTTTGCATCTATGTTCAAAAGCTACAAGTTTAGCATGTAATTTTCTACCCCCCCCCCTCTTTTTTAGTGTCTTTGATTTTGATATGGACCTGATACTGATCTCATAGTATGAATCCAGAAGCATTCCTTCTTCAATTTTTCAGTATAGTTTGAGATGTGTGTTAACTCTTCTTTAAATATTTGGTAGGATTCACCTGTGAAACCATCTGGTCCTTGACTTTTGTTCATGGGAGAATTTTTTTAACATACTGATTCAATTTCATTACTAGTAATTGGTCTGTCATAGTTTTTATTTATTCTTGATTTTGGTCTTAGGAAATTGTAGGTTTCTAGAAATTTATCATTTTCTTCTAAGTTGTTCATTTTACTGGCACATAATTTCTAGAGTTATCTCTTACAATCATGTGGTTTTGGTTTTAACTTCTCTTTCATTTCTGATTTCATTTATTTAGGTCTCTGCTCTTTTATCTTCTTTAGAAGTCTGGCTGAAAGTTTATCCATTTTGTTCATCTTTGCAAAGAACCAACTCTTAGTTCCATAGGTATTTTATATTGTGTTTTGTTCTCACTTATTTCCATTCTGATTTTCATTTCTTTCCTTCTACTACCCTAAGGTTTTGTTTGTTCTTCTTTTTTCAAGTTCTTGTAGGTGTAAAATTAGATTGTTTGAGATTTTTCTTGTTTTCTGAGGTAGGCTAATATTGTTATAAACTTTCCTCTTAGACCTGCTTTTGCTGCTTCCCATAGATTTAGGATCATTGTGTTTACATTTTCATTTGTCTCCAGGTATTTCTTTAATTTCTTCTTTGGTTTCTTTGGTTATCTATTGGTTGTATAGTGACATGTTGCTTAACTCCACAAGTTTGTGTTTTAGCATTTTTTTTCCTTGTAGTTGATTTTTAGTCTCGAATTATTGTGGTCTGAGAAGAATCTTGATATGATTTAAATATTTTTAATTTACTGAAACTTGTTTTGTGGCCTAGCATGTGATCTATCCTGGAAAAATTTCCATGGGCACTTGTAAAGAATATGCACTTTGCTGTTTTTGGATTAAATGTTCTGTATATATCTATTAATCTATATTGTTTAAAATATGATTTAAAGCCAGTGTTTCTT
Source organism: Phacochoerus africanus (assembly GCF_016906955.1). Taxonomy (NCBI): domain Eukaryota; kingdom Metazoa; phylum Chordata; class Mammalia; order Artiodactyla; family Suidae; genus Phacochoerus; species Phacochoerus africanus. Next base: position 91,338,068 of record NC_062546.1, read on the forward strand.
TATTGATTTTCTGTCTTGATGATCTTTCCATTTATATAATGGGCTATTAAAGTCCTCTATTATTGTATTACTCTCAATTTCTCCTTTATGCTTGTTAACATTTGCTTTATGTATTTAGGTTCTCCTACATTGGGTACATTTATACTTATAACTGTGATTTTTTTTGTTTAATTTATCTATTATCATTAGGTACTATTGTTCTTTGTGTCTTATAACAGTCTTTATTTAAAGTCTATTTTATCTGATTTAAATATGCTGCTCCAGCTTAGTTTCATTTCCATTTGCATGAAATATCTTTTTCCATTAGTTCTCTCTCTCTTTGTTTTTTTGCCTTTTTCAAAATTAAGGTATAATTGATTACCTCCCTTTCTTTGGATCTGAGGGGCATCTCATGTGGTAGCATGTATATGTGTTTAGTTGTTTTTTTTTTTTTTTAATCCAGCAAGTTACTCTATGTCTACAGTAATTGTTTTAAAATTATTATTTCTATTTCCCTTAAAGGTTCTTCCATGTATAATCTATTATCATCCAAAATGTACAGGGGAAGGAACTGACACTATGAAAGTTAAAATATATATCAGAGATCATGTGGAAAAGTTGAGATTTAAACCAAAGTCTTCATGTCTTGAAATGCCAACTCCTTATGTAAGCCATGCTGCCTACCTAAAACCCTTCCACAAATATCTTGGGTATTTTTGTAAAGTATGTTTACATAAATTAGCTAAGAATAAAAGAGTTGCAAAAACTAAGGGAAGCACAAGTCATTCTGAACTCTTTATTGTAGTAAAGATAATGCATTTACTAAGTAATTTATTTCAATTTTAGGTTGCAACTGCATTAGATTTATAGGGGATTAGGCAAGGTGACAATTTTATATGCTTTGCTACAGAATAAATATGGGAGACAAATATTGAATGTGGCTAGTTAGAAGTGGCAGAATGAGGATGCAGATAAAGTTACCACCTCTGGAAAATGCCACTGATTTTTTTCTCATTCTTCCCAAGGTTTTCCACTAACATATAAAAACCCACTCAGCCAAAGAAAAACTACAAAATTTATCCTCTTATAATATATGCCTTGAGAAATCACAGATATGCACAGAAAACCTTCAGAACGTCTTATTTGAAAATGGCATCATTTCTACTTCCCAACACACTTTAAATATCACTGAAATACACTTTCTGATTTTCATTAGTCTAGCCTCTTGACCTCAAATACTGATGTAGAAACAATGTGGCATGCTGAAAGAACACAGGTTTGAGGTATATAGACTTAGCATGATGAATTATGCCCTTGAACACATGACTTGTTTTTTTCTCATTTCCTAATTTTAGTTTTGTCCACTGCAAAATAGTGGTAAATTGTATTGACCACATGAATTGTGGAGTAAATAAATATAATTAGCATTATCCTTAGCTCAGTGCCAATACTTGCATTCATTATAATAATTATTATTACTATTATTATCATTATTCTTCCTATTACTCATACAAATAATTCCAAAATCCTTTGCCTAGATTCAATGGCCCTCAACGTGCCTGAGCAGTACTGCATTTATATGAAAGAACTAAGAGGTAAATGCTGATGTACTCACTGTGAAGACTGAATTTCCACTTCACACTGACTCATACCTGAATAAATGCAGTACTAAAACTTTGAATGACTCATTTGGTTAAATTATTGTACACTAACTTCTTTAAGCATCCTTAAAACTTGACTATTTACATTAATTTGTGAGCACTCATTTCTTCAAAGCAAAGCTATGCTCATCTATTAACACAAGTGGAATTTGTAATGCCAAGGAAAATAGCACAGCACCAATTTTAGCCCATATATAAGCAACACTTCACACAGGCACAGTTGTTTGACACTAAGAGAATGACAGAGCCAATCCAGGTAAATGTTAGGCAAGAAGGTTTTTGTTTGTTTGTTTTCTGGTTATTAAAAAAAAAAAGATCAGCAATTTGCTAAAAACAGACATTGCTCTAGGATGTAACATGACATTTGCTATGTGTCAAAAGCCATTTTTAACATCTGAATCACAAAGTGTCAAAATACAAGCCATGCAGACCCACACAATCTGAGCCTAGAGAGTAAAATGTTGTACCAACACAAAACATAAATAAAGGAAATCAATATTAACGGAAGATATAAGCAGTATCTTCAAGTAAATAGTTTTTCTTTCAAGAATACTTAGTGGCTCTCAGGTAAAAGAGAAACAGTCTGAAAATTTAACTATCAGGGATATCCAACACCTAAGAACCATGTCCCTGAGAGAAAGCCTTTAGTCCTGAAAGGGGAATGTTAAAATGTATTTAAAAAATACTCAGCTGAGTGCTTTTATGTTTTTCAGAACATGCACATTTACTATTTATTAGCTACCTGTGAGAACCACATTCTGTGTGAGTCAGTAGACTTAGACTGTCAGCTAGTAGACATGTCTCCTGTCTCTATGAGCTTTCAGTCACTTTGGAGGATTAATTTAACAGGCCAGGAATAATTTCAGACAATAGGTCTATGGGAGGGAGAGCTCATCGTGGCTGTGGAGATACAGAAGTGACCCTAAATGATCAGAAGGGATCAAACTAAGCATGCAACATGATTTCCAGGGAGATGTATGCAAAGGCAGATCTTTGGATCTCTATTCATTCAGTAGTCTGGTGCGGAAATGCCCAGGAATTTGCCTTTATAAAGCACATTACTAGACAGTTATGACAAGGAGGGTTTGTGAACCACACTTTGAGAAACACTGCTTTCGGAAAGATTGCCAGAAGGAGTGTGTCAGGTGATAGGTAAACAATTGTCATGCATGAGAGGATGGGCAGAGGGTCCCAGACACAAAGCAATGTCTGTGCAAGGCTTCAAGTGAGAACATCCATCACATTCCAAACAGTAAAAACTCAAGTTAACTCTGCCTTCAAATAAGACAAGAGATGATGCTAAAAAGGTGGGCAGGGACCAGGTGGGAAGGATGTACTCCTTCATATTCCCAAGGCATTTTGCTAACTTCTACTGCACTTCTTTTATTTCACCATTATGTTTACAAGTCTCTCTCCCAATGAGGTGGGCAGCTTCTTGTTTTCAGGAAATCTGTCCTTTTTTGATTTCCAGCCCCAACAGCTAGGACACAATGCCCACCACACAGAGTATTTAGTAAACTGTAAAAGTAATTAATAAATGAAAAATAAATGTGTCCTTATATCAACAATACATAGCCTGATCATGGATATTTAGAAATATTTCAAACTTCTTTATTCTGGACATTTATAAGCATTTAGTTTCTTCTACATTCATACTCATAACACATCAGGGGGAATTCTCTCTGGTGGGGTCCAGTCCTGATGAGAACTTCATTGATATTTCTTGCAGCTGTGACAAGGCTACACATTGAATACTTGTCTTTATTCTTAGCATTTTGTTATCTAAAGCTAAATGAACTGTTTCTATGGCACCTGAGTGACCATGTAAATTTGGTCACATCACATCACAGTGTCTCTTCTGTTCTCAATGGCCCCACAGGTTTAAAGAGTCAGAGCCTGTTGTTGTGGTCTTCACACAGCCAAGGAGACATGCCCACAGTATTGCATGATGGGTCCTTTGTCTTTGGATCCCAGGCTGAAAATCCCTTTGACTGTGAGGATGTCCTTGGATACCTTACCCTCCTTCCCTCGGATCTAAATCTCCAACACTGAAATCAGCTGATTTCCTGTCTAAGTCACTGCATAAAATTTGTAATTGTGTGTGTGTGTGCGTGTGTGTGTAATATTGTTTCACCTTTTGTGTACCACTCCAGACCATCAGTTGCATGATAAAAATGTCCCTACTTGGAGTTCCCATTGTGCTGCAGTGGAAATGAATCCAAATGATATCCATGGGGATGCAGGTTTGATTCCTGGCCTCGCTCAGTGGGTCAGAGATCCAGTGTTGCCATGAGCTGTGGTGTAGGTCACAGATGTGGGTGAAATCCCTCATTGCTGTGGCTGTGATGTAGGCTGGCAGCTGTAGCTTCGATTCAACCTCTAGCCTGGGAACCTCCATATGCCACTGGTGTGGCCTTAAAAAGCAAGAAAAAAAAAAAAGAAAAAAAGTTCCTATTTGCTTAACACTAACTGCCTATTTACTAACAAAGTATTTTTAGACAAAGAAGTTGTTAAATTAATATATTGGGGAGGATTAAATGAGTGAATTGTACAGGATCTAGCACATAGTAGGCTTTCTATTACTCTTCTTTAAGTCAAAATATATACATATAGATATATGGAGAGAGAGAGAGATTGATGCTACAATACAAGAAACATACAAAAATAACCAAGTTGATTCAGTTAACAAAAGTTCTATCATTTGAGAATTCATTATCTCAACTCACAGGCTGAACTATATTTTTGATTTTTTTTAATTGAGTTGCTTAGTTATATGCAAATATAACATGCAATAATATAAAGGCAGCTCTATGGATGGACAACAGTGACTGCTAGATCTGTAAAACTTCAGCAATATATCAAAATTTAAAAAATTCTAGATGTAATACTCTCAATGCCAATTCTGCTTATTTTCCACAGAAAGATTAGTTTTCTGACTTTAAGACTGGTACTCGCACATTGATGTATAAACTCATCCCTTTGGGATTGAAAAATAGAAAAAGAATTCCTCCTAGGATGCTGATTATCTATTTGATGTAGGGCCAGAATCAGACAACTCACATGTCTTGATTCATACCTATGTTGTTTACTCTGTTAAAGGAGAGGAGTGAAGCTAGAAGCCAGCATGTCCCTATGGAGAGTCTTTTAACAGAACCCCAAAATAACCTATAGAAATATATTCTACTCTGCCACAGAATTGCTAGTCATGATGTTAAAAGCACCAAGAGTAATACAAGCCATACTGAGCAACTCCAGTGATCCAAAATTATTTTTTGTTTTGTTTCCAGAAGTGGGCATAATGCACTTTGTATGGGGAGGTTTTTGCTGCAGATAATAGAAAACCAAACTCACAGAGACTTAAACATTACAGGGACAAGATAACACAAAGAAAAGAGAGTTTAGAGGGAGGGAGTGCTCTGAGCATGGAGTTTCAGGGCATCTCCTCTCTGGCTGTTTCATCCTTAGGCTGGGACAAGGCAGCTGTGCCATTCCAGGCCCCAGAGAGGCAATGATGTCCAGAAGCAAAGCATAAATACATAAATAAATGCATAAATGAACAAGCTGCCTCATTCTGTACTTCTTTGTAAGAATGGAGAATCCTTCCTCAGAACCACATACACACAGCTCCCTACAGGCTTCCCATGTGCCAGACAGTGCCCCAGGTTCATTCTACTCTAGTCACTGGCAAAGGAGAGAGACCACTGGTATGTGCTTAGATCAGCAATTTTCAGGACCTATTTTTAGTCTTGAGACCCATTTCACTCTTCAAAATTCCGAAGAGATTTGGAGTGCCTGTATCTGTTTTGTATCTATTAACAGCCACTGTATTAGAAATGAAAGCTGAGAACATTTTGAAAGAAGCCAGGCACACATCCCATTAGATGTCCAAGCTGTGATACCTTCACACATCTCAGAGCCCTCTAAAAAGCTCTTCTGCACTCAGGGAACAAGAGTGACAAAGTGAATTGATGTCTATTATTAAAATGAAGATAGCTTTGGAGTTCCCATTGTAGCTCAGCAGTAATGAATCTGACTAGTATCCATGAGGACACGGGTTCGATCCCTGGCCTCACTCATTGAGTTAATGATCTGGTGTTGCTGTGAGCTATGGTGTAGGTCACAGATGTGGCTCAGATCCTGCATTGCTGTGGCTGTGGTGTAGGCAAGCCGCTGTAGCTCCTCATTCACTCCCTAGCCTGGGAACTCCTATATGATGTGGGTATGACCCTCAAGACAAAAAAAAAAAACAAAAAAAAAAAAACGATGACAGTTTTGGCCTTGTGGATTCCCTGGAGAAGTCTCAGGATTATACCCTCCCAAAGACCTCTGAACCAAACGTTGTGAGCCACTGGCTGAGACCAGGCAGGAGAGATCCTTGGGGATTGCAGATGAAGGTAACCTCCCCAGCAGTCCATGAATTCACAGAGGAGTGTGGATGCTTAAAGACAATTGGATTTCTGTTAGGGAGGGAAAAAATGGATGTTAGGTAGACAAGCAACACTATTAATTGTATACATACAAGCCAATCTCTGGAAAGAAAGCAAATCTATGGAAAGAAAGAAAGGAAGGAAGAAGGAAGGAAAGAAAGAAGGAAGGAAGGAGGGTGGGAAAGGAAAGGAAGGAGAGAGGAGAGAAGAAACAAGGAAGGGAAGAAAGGAAGGAATGAAAAGAAGGAAGGAAGAAGTAAGCAGAGAGGAAGAAAGGAAGGAAAGAGGGAATAAAGGATGGAGGGAGGGAAGAAGGAAAGAGGGGGGAAAGGAGGAAAGATATTCAAAAAATAACTTCCTATAAACTGAATGTTATATTGCGTCTATCCACCCCCTTGTGCTCATATTCAGTTTTTTTTAAAAAAAGTTATTTTTGATGAGCTATTTATTGACCTCTGCAAAAATCCTCATATCTAGTTGGAATGACCTAAATCTGGCTGCTCTATATCAGGAAAAATGAGCTATTCTCCAAGGAATGAATGGAGACCCACCAGAGGCAGAATCACCCTCTTGGTGATGATTGTACTCAGTGCTGCTTTTATGGATTGACTGATTGACTGACTGACTGATTGATACCAATTACCTTCTATTGCATACTTATCTGTATCACATGCGTCTTACTACTAGACAATATAATGTATCACTCAGGAAGACTTCTGAAGTACCCTTCAAAAAATAATAATAGGGGATAGCAATTACCGAGCATCTCAGATTAAGCGGTAAATATCCAAGGGCACATCCTGGTTTTAAGGCTCAGAACAGACACAGCAGTATGGCATTATACCCACTATGCAGTTGAGGAAAAACCATTCATAAGGATTCAGTCACTGCAGTTGAAATTCCTAGCTCTTCCATTATATATTTTTCTTTCTTTGTCTACTAACCTTTGAAGCACAGACCAGACCTTAACACTCAAGATCCCAGCTTGTCTATCTTTACAAAATGGCTCATTTTGTAATTTTAGACAGTCAATTAGTACAACATAGATAAACTGGGGTACAGTAGCTGCAGGAAATCCCTTTAGGGAGGGGCCACTCTTAAATCTCCCAGGATAAGGTGCCAGTTTGGAGATGAAAAAGCAGCAGGAGGTACAGAGTTCAGGGCAGCCCTGAACTCTGGGTCCTGGTGGCTTCATGCTTATGGGGAATACTGGATCAGAACAGCCCTGGGGCCTGGCAGCTAACATTTCTGGGGAACTACCCCTTCTGTGCTGCTCCTGGGCCTGGGGGAGGGAGAGAGGGGCTACCTGTCTTTGTACAGATAAAGGTCAAGGCACAAATGACTCTTTTTCTCATGAATGATGAAGATGTCTTCTCCCGTTTTCAGTTTGTATGGTCACTTCGACTGTACTGCAGAATTGGGTAAGGTAAGGTTTGTCTCCGGAATATCCATCATGAAAGGGTTGCTTAATAAGTACCAAATGCTTCTTGTTTTGTTTTGTTTTGTATTTTAGGGCCACACTCACAGCATATGAGGTTCCCAGGCTAGGGGCCTAATTGGAGCTGTAGCTTCCCGCCTACACCACAGCCACAGCAACGCCAGATCACAGCCGCGTCTGTGACCTACACCACAACTCAGGCAACCCCGGATCCTTAACCCACTGAGTGAGGCCAGGGATCAAGCCCACAACCTTGTGGTTCCTAGTCGGATTCATTTCCACTGCGCCACTCCCAAATGCTTCTTGAAGTGCCTTTTAACACTTCTTTTCATAATTGCCTCTACTCCTGGACATCAATTTTGTCCTGCTCCAGTTAAATGAATAATTGCATTATGATGATGTTAAATAGAAACTATGTCACTCTCCATGCCACAGGTGAGTGGAATTAAGGTTTAGAGAAGGGAAGGAATTTGCCCAAAGTTAGTGGTAAATATGAAAGCCTGACTCCAGACACAGAGGCCAAGTGTGGCAAATGTCGTGACACAGTACATTGTGTTGAATAAAAGTGTTCAGTGATTAAGAAAGGCTTTAAACGCCTTTCATTAAAGGCTGTGTGCAGAGTGGAATATATCTGATTTCTGAAGTCAGACAATCCTGGCTTTGCATATAGTTGTTGGCCAATTAATGAATGGAGGAGTGACAGTTATCATTTGAACTCCCCCCAAAGCAAGCTCTAAGGCAGGCATCAGGATGTAAGTACTTTATTTACAAAGTGAAGAAAACACCAGTAGTGTGGTGGCAAAGACCAGGATGGGAAGGAAGCTAGTAAAGTATTTTTCTCAAACTAACCAGCAGTTGGGGTAACTAGAACTTAATCCTACCAGGAAAGCTCTAGGAATCCCTGGGAACACACACCTAAACAGGAATCATCCCAGTGGAGGATAAGAAACTAGGGTGTTTATACACCAACCCACAGGCACTAAATCCTTGACAATTCTGGCTTGAATGGGCTTCAGTGGCCAGAGAAGGTGCTGAGCAAAGTCATGTCAGGGGTTGGAAGTTATAAACGAGTTGGCACTGAAGTGATTAAGGCAAGAGGAGAGGCTGGAGCATCAACAGCATCTTCCATAGTGACTGTGGGCAAGGTACTTAGCTTCCCCATCTCTCAAATCAGGATAAAAATAACTAATCCCCCAAATGACTGTACTGAACTCTGTGTGTATTATATTGAACACTCCCGAAGTCCAGGCCTTATGGAATTCACAGATATAGAATAAAGGTGGGGAACTATCTGGGTCAAGAGATGATAACTGACTGAAACTCATTCTATTAAAAATAACAATACATCACTCTCTTCAACTATTCATTTCCCCATCCAGTGGAAATCATACTGTTTAGTTTGAATAACCCAAATGCTTTAATAAAAGTATTAAAATAAAATCAAAACAAGTATACTGAACAAGAGGAAAAACCTTACGTGAAACAATGATAATGGAAAAGGAAAACACCCAACTGCCAGGCTGATCCTAGCAATGACTGGTATCAGTGGTATCAGATAAGAGTCTCCTCATCTTAATTTAATCATTAAGTGCTAGCTGTATCATGTATGAGCATTTGAGTATATGACCCAGTACGACAGAAAATAGGATACCACAGCTTGGGAAATAGCTCTCTAGATAAAGAAGACAAAGGAAATGGTACATATTTAAGAATTATATCTTCTTTCTATTTAAAAGCCTCCATGGCTTTTGGTCATATTACAGGTAAAGTAAAACAAATGATCTTAACTTTTCAGGACCTGAAACTACCTACTTCTCTTCTTCTACCCCCACTGCCTTAGTCCTTGGCAATGACAGCTATGCCTTTAACAGGGACCCCCCCCTACACCTGCCAGAAAGTGAAGATATTGTAACAAGAAGAGGAAGCATCAATTTTGTCACCTGTCAAGTTTTCTTCCCGGTCTGAATTTCAAGGGAAACTTTACCATTTCCATTTTCAGATTCCCCTTCCGTGACTGTGCCTTCATATAGCACCTAAACATTGGGCAGTCACAGTGCAGTAAGCAGTGTCTGTGCAAATACATGATACACAGCTGCCCTTACACACACACACTAACAATTATTTAGCTATCAAACAATCCTGTTAAATAGTAACCATTATTCCTGTTTTACAGATAAAGAAACTGAGGCCCAGATAAAATGAAGAACATGCCAGATCTCAACCAGCCAGTGGTTGAACTCAAGCTTCTCCCCAACACCAGACCTCTTGCTCTGCCTTGTACTATCCTGCCTGTATAACCTGTACAGAATTCACCACATGCAGCCATTCAGATGAATACCCAGCTGATGATCAATAAATTAATAGCTCACTCCCAAACGAAATTACAGATTACATATATTTGAGAAGGTGGGACCACTAATTGAGACACTTTAAAAGTAAGTTAAAGTCATCCTTCCTTGTCCATGGAAGCTCAAAGAGAGTTTTCACATTGCTTCTGACCCCTGAAGATATTTGTCCATGAGCCAAAGCTCAGCTCTGAGAATTTGACTTTGGTGCTTTCCTTTTTTTTCTTTTTTTTTTCCAAAATTTAATCCAAGGTTTATTCATTGTTTCTCTCTATCTCTCCCCTTCTCTCTCCTTTTCTTCATCCACATATACAGAGCACAACAAACAATACCACTAAAGGATGAATTGTGAATTGATTTAGAACATAACCCACCCACAGAGAAGCTTGTTTGCTTGCTGCATCAGCACAAATGTCAATCAAAAAGAATGAGCCAGTCTCTCTTTTCCGGTGTCAAACTCCCTCTTTCCTAAGAAAACCCAAAGGATTCAGGCAAACTTCCCTGGGTGCTTTCATAGACTTTGGTGCTTTTCAACGTTACTAACACATTGAAAGGAAAACTGCCATCGCTTTGTCCCGATATATGCCCAGGAGTGGGATTGCTTGATCACATGGTAGTTCTATATTTAATTTTCTGAGGAACCTTCACACTGTTTTCTATAGTGATTGTGCCAATACATTCTCACCAACACTGAAGGAGGGTTAACTTTCATTCAAAAATATACATGCATCAGTATGCTCATAGCAGCATTATTCACAATAGCTAAGACATGGAAACAACCTAAATGTCCAAGGAAGGATGGATGGACTAACATATACAATGGAATACTACTCAGCCATAAAAAAGAATGAAATAATGCCATTTGCAGCAACATGGATGCAACTAGAGATTCTCACACTAAGTGAAGGAAGTCAAAATCATAAAGACAAATATCATATGATCACTTTTATGTGGAATCTAAAATATGTCATAGATGAACCTATCTACAAAACAGAAACAGACTCACAGACATAGAGAAAAAACTTGTGGTTGCCGAGAGGAATGGGGAGGGAGTGGGACAGGGAGTTTAGAGGGTTAGTAACTGCCAACTATTGTATTTAGAATTGATAAGCAATGAGGTCGTGCTGTACAGCACAGGGAACTATGTCCAATCTTTTGGGATAGAACGTGATGGAAGACAGTATGAGAAAGAATGTATGTATGACTCGGTACAGCAGAAATTGGCACAATGCTGTAAATCAACCCTACATTAAAAAAAACCCTGCAATTGCTAATAACTTAGATGTTGCTCATAGAATTTTAGAGCTTCCAGAAACAAAGCCTGAGGGCAGATGGGTGTTTCAAATCTCGTCCATAAATGAGGGGGATGCCTTTTCTCACTGACATCCTGGGGGCAGCCTAGATGACTAGGGGCAGTTTCAGAACCAGAAACCCCACTGGATTAGTCATGGTTCTCCAGAAAAATGGACAAATAGATGACATATTTTATCATAAGGAGTTGTCTCACATGATTATGGAGGCAGACAAACCCCAAGGTATGCATTCAGTAAACAAGACCAAGAGAGCCAATGGGAGTTCTAGTCCAAGGTCAGCCTGTTCCAGACTTGAGGAGAAACAAGCTTTCTTCCTAAACTTGGAAACAAAAAAGGCTCTATGTTCAGCTCAGCAGTCCTTTCCAATCTGCCTTATTTATTTATTTTTTTATTCATTCATTCATTCATTCATTCATTCATTTTTGTAGCTGCACCTGCAGCATATGGAAGTTCTGGGCCAGGGGTTGAATTGAGGCTGAAGCTGCGACCTATGCTGCGGCCACAGCAATATTGGATCTGAGCTGCATCTGTGACCTATGCTGCAAGTTGCAGCAATGCCAAATCCTTAACCCACTGAGCAAGGCCTGGGGTTGAACGCACATTCTCACAGAGAAAAGGTCAGGTCAGTAACCTACTAAGCCACAATGGGAACTCCTGCCTTTTTGTTTGATTCAGGCTTTTAACTGATTGAATGAGGCAGTCTCACATTACAGAGGCTAATTTGCTTTACCTGGTCCAGTGATCCAATGCTTATTTCCTCCAGAAATGCCTCCCAGACACACCAGCGTAACATTTGACCACATGTTTGGGACTTCTATGGGCCAGTCAAGCTGACACATGAAAATAAGCACCACACCCAAAATGTCCCTAGATTGGCACAACCTCTAGGCACCTTGACTGAAATTTCCTTTTCCTGACTCACACAAGGAAAGAATGTCTTGCCAAGTATCCACTCCACATGAGTCAATTACAAGGATGTGTGCTGTATATAAATGGCACATAAGAAAGTTTTTAGGCACAGAAAAGATAGCACTGGATCCTCTGATCAATCATATGGTATGATATGCTGGGCAAACTGATGGGAAACCCTAAATTGAAGTCCTGAGGCTTATGCGTGACCTCAGCTCTTTCAATAGCATCCTTCCTCATCTCTTAAATCCCTTTGCATATCCAACATCGGGAGTACCAAATTTCTTCCATCTGCGTGCCTACGGTGAAATTAGAGCTTTCTGTAGCTTGATGCAAAAGTACCAGGGATTAGGAATTTTTGATCCAAAAGGTTTAAGGATTCTCAAAGCAATGGCACTGCAGAATCTAAATCATCGTCAAAGTCAGGGTTGGGGCCTGTGACTCCAAACTTCACTTTATTTCCACTATGTCAAGAAAATGGAAAAAGCTGAAGAGGAGCCAGGGTGAGCACAAATAGAAGCAACCATCTATTTTATATGAGAATGAGAAACACTGACAGTCCAGTAGCCAGGCGCATGTCTGCAATGGGAAAAGTCAATGAACGGACCACAGTTTGGGGTAACTCCACACGGTTTGGGGACACTGTCCACCCACAGGTGTAAAGTAGAAAGTAACTGTACTGCCCAGTGAGGCAGGGAGGAAGAAGTTACCATTAAAACTGTTCAATGCCATAAGCATCCAAACTTCTGCAGAAATATAATCACTGAATTCATATCAATATTTTAACTCAAACCATCAAAAAACCACTTTCCTTTTTCTTCCAGACATTGAAAAGTATCAATTTAGGTCAGCTTTCAGTTTCCTTTGTTTTGTTTTCTTTTAACAGTGTTAAAAAATGACTTTGGCATTAGAATTTTCAAAGTCAAAGTTCATAAAATGTCCATATGTCACAAAATCCTATAATGTTCATCATGAGAATAAACTTCATAGACTATTTGGCAGATCCCAACACTTCAAAGAAGATGAATATGCAGCCAAGAGATTTTCAATAGTTGTACGTCCACAAAGCTCTTCTGATTTCAGACACTCCTCTGCCTCCGAGCCGAACCATTGTTCCTACTCTGGTCATTAACAAAATCTCCTTGAACCATATGTTTCCAAAAAGCCTTGGAATTTTTTTTTAATATTTTATTTTTGAGGCTTAGCAGGATAAAGTGCAGAAATATGTTTGCCTGTTCAAGGATACACACAGGTAGGGCCTTCAAAAGAATAAACCCAACAAGGACTCCTCTTTAAAGACTTCTTTGTATTAATAGGGAATGTGATGAGGGTGTGTGGAATACAGCTTACACTGCAGGATTTCCAGAATTGCTCCCTCAGGGCTAACCCCTGGGTGTGATGGCCTTTTGCAGATAGCAGTTTCTCTCCTGGATATACATACCTAAGAAAACTTAAATCAGGGATTCAAACAAACGCATGTACACACATGTTCATAGTTGCACTATTCACAATAGCCAAAAGGTAGACACAACTCAGTGCAATACCCACCAGCAGGTAAATGGATTAAAACCCCTTGCAGTTTGAACAGACAATGGCATGTTACTCAATCATAAAGAAGAATGCAGTATGGATGCATGCTACAATGTTTCTGATCCTCAAAAACTGTGCTAAGTGGAAAAAGCCAGACATAAAAGGTCACAAACAGTGTGACACCATTTCAGTGAAGTATCCTGAATAGGTAGATCAATGGAGGTAGAAAGCAGGCACTTGGTTGCCAAGGGCAGGGAGGGAGAGGTAGCAGGAATGATGATTGCTGGTCCAGGGTCTCCTTTGTGGGTGATGTCTCAAACGAGTTAGAAGTAATGGTTGCACAACACCCTGCATGCAGTAAATATCTCTGTGACTTTAAAATGGTTAATTTCACTTAAAATGGTACAAAAGAATATATTTACAAAACAGAAACTGACTCAAAGATTTTGAAACCGAATTTATGGTTATCAAAGGGGAAAGGTGGGGATGAGGAATAAACTGGGAGGTTGGGATTAACATATACACATTACTCTACATAACATAGATAAGTAACAAGGATCTATTGTTGTAGAGCACAGGGAACTCTACTCAATATCTTGTAATAACCTATAAGGGAAAATAATCTGAAAAAGAATGGATATATGTACATGTATAACTGATTTACTTAGCTGTACACCTAAAACGAATACAACGCTGGAAGTCAACTGTACTCCACTTAACAAAAATAAAGTACACTTTGGCAGTTCCCGTGATGGCTCAATGATTCACGAATCCAACTAGGAACCATGAGGTTTCAAGTTTTATCCCTCACCCTGCTCAGTGGGTTAGGGATCTGGCCTTGCTGTGAGTTGTGGTGTAGGTCACATGCAGCGCGGATCCCACATTGCTGTGGCTCTAGCGTAGGCCAGCGGCTACAGCTCTGGTTAGACCCCTAGCCTGGGACCCTCCATATGCCTCAGGTGCAGTCTTGGAAAAAGACAAAAAAAAAGGTAAAATAGAATAAAGTACGCTTTAACTTATATTAAACTTTAAAATAAAATAAAATGGTTAATTTCATGTTTATGTGAATTTTGCTTCAATAAAATAATCAAAAATAAAGAGACAGTGGGGTGATGGTTCAACTTGGCTAGACCGTAGGATTCCAACCCAGGTGTTGCCAGGAAGGTATGTTATGGATGTGAATAAAATCCACAATAAGTTTACTTATTATCCTAGATAATCTGGGTGGGTCTGATTTAATAGTTGCCAAGATTTAAGGGCAGAACAACTCTTCTTTTTGGGCTCCCTGAAGAAAGAATTCCTAGTTGTTTATCAATTTAACATATAGTGCTATGCACCTGTTAATTCCAAACTTCTAATTTATCCCTCCACCTATACTCATTATCTTATGATAACCTATAATGGAAAAGGAAATATATATGCATAATTGATTCACTTTGCTGTACACCTGGAAGTAACTTATCACTGTAAATCAATTATACTTTGATTTTTTCAAAAGAAAAAGAAAGAGGAAAGAGAAAGAAAGGAAGAAAGGAAGAAAGGAAGAAAGGAAGAAAGGAAGAAAGGAAGAAAGGAAGAAAGGAAGAAAGGAAGAAAGGAAGAAAGAAAGAAAGAAAGAAAGAAAGAAAGAAAGAAAGAAAGAAAGAAAGAAAGAAAGAAAGAAAGAAAGAAAGAAAGAAAGAAAGAAAGAAGAAGGAAGGAAGGAAGGAAGGAAGGAAGGAAGGAAGGAAGGAAGGAAGGAAGGAAGGAAGGAAGGAAGGAAAGAAGGCTTTCTCCTGTGGCCAGTCCACACCTGAAAGCCCAGTCTGCACTTCCTCAGATCTGTCCTGTGATTTCAGACATCACACCCAATCTCCATAATCATGGAAACCAATTTTTTAAACCAATTATTTGCAGTAAATCTCAGTACATTATCTCTCACTGAGCAGGCTTAACTGGTTGCACCCTGACTGATACAAGTGGATTCTAAATTTGGGAGATGTGTCATCCAAAAGCCTTTTGCCTTCTCTCAGCCAGCTCTGCAAAAATCCGCCCCCCCTCCCCACCCCCCCACAAGGGAGATCCTAAAGAAACAGAAACTAGCTCCAAACAGTGTCCTTTAGAACTATGGTCACCTGTCCTTCTTGCCGAGGTGAATAAGTACATGCTGTGATCATGTGGGGTTATAACATGTAGGCAAGGTATGCCCACAGCAGAGGCCAAGGATGCTCACTGGAAAGAAAGGGCATGACAGAGCATGTCCCCAGCAGATAAGGAGACCTACCAGCTCTCTTCCCAGCATGGCCTTCAGAACTTCTCACCCTCTAAGAGGGAGGCTGGAAGAAGTCTCTCCTAGGATATATGCCTCTTCCAAGAAGAATGACCCAAAGATTAAGTTGGTGTTTTCCTATTAAAGGCCCAGGCATATCCTTTAGTATAGCCCTTCATCCTTGCATCCTAAACAGCCCCATTCTTAAATGTGAGCAGCTAAGGAGCACAAGAAACCTGAAGAAATCCTCTCAAAGGAGTGAGAAAGACTAAACAATACAGCAAGAAAAGCAGCTAGGGAAACGCAACTATGCAGAAATAAGCACAACACAGGCATATACACATACTCATACCATCAATATTTTTTTTTCAAAGTGATAAAAAACAAAAGCCCCAAAACAATGTTAACTTTTCTTTTGCTGGAATGGAAGATACATAGGAGGCTTCCAGTTCCCAGATCTGAGCAGCTGATATTAAGTGTGTGTCCATTTGACACATGAGAGAAATAATGGAAACACACCATTGCATGGCATAGTGAGAAGTGATTTGCTCATAAACAAGGGCCTGACCCTCCTCCCGAGATCAGCAGGGGAACAGTGTCCGTGCTAAAGACGGTTTTCCTTTTTTTAAATTGAAGTATAGTTAATTTACAATGCTGTGTAAGTTTCAAGTGTACAGCAAAGTGATTCAGTTAGATCTACTTACCTACCTTTACTCTTTTTTAGATTCTTTTCCATTATAGGTTATTACAAGATATTGAATAGAGTTCTCTAAACTATACAGCAGGTCCTTGTTGTTTACCTATTTTATTTTGTTTTGTTTTATTTACTTCTTTTTATGGCCACACTTTATATGGTTCCCAGGCTAGGGGCTGAATCAGAGCTGCAGCTGCCAGCCTACACCACAACCACAGCAACGCCAGATCCTTAATCCAGCGAGAGAGGCCAGGAATCGAACCCATGTTGGGTTCTTAACCTGCTGAAACACAATGGGAACTCTATCTATTTTATGTACAGTACTGTATATATATTAATCCCAAACTCCTAAACTGTCCTCCCCTCCTTTCTCCTTTGGTAACCATAAGCTTGTCTTCTATGAATATGACGCTATTTCTGTTTTATAAGT
Source organism: Phacochoerus africanus (assembly GCF_016906955.1). NCBI lineage: Eukaryota > Metazoa > Chordata > Mammalia > Artiodactyla > Suidae > Phacochoerus > Phacochoerus africanus. Next base: position 91,355,042 of record NC_062546.1, read on the forward strand.
GGAGACTTTGATAGCTCAGTTGGTAGAGCAGAGGACTGTATTTCTGGTTTATAAATAAGTTCATTTGTGTCAGTTCTTTGGATTCCATGTATAAGTTATATCATATGATATCTGTCTTTTTCTGACTTACTTCTCTTAGTTTGAGAATCTCTAGTTGCATCCATGCTGCAAATGGCATTATTTTTTTTATGGCAAAGTAAATTTCATTGTGCATAAATACCACATCTTCTTTTTCCATTCCTCTGTTGATGGACATTTAGGTTGCTTCCATGTCTTGGCTGTCTTGAATAGTGCCTTTATGGAAATTGGGGTGCATGTAGGTAGATTTACACTTGATTTCTCCTTTCTCTGGCCTCTTAATGTCCTTAGAATCCAATATTCCTGAGACAGAGATCCATTGTTCTGTAATGACTGGCTGTACGCAATTTTACATCCCTACCCAAGCCACCATATTTTTAAAGGACAGAAAACCCCACACTCTTCTCCAATCATGTCACCATACCTGGCTATTGGGATCTGCATTCCAGTAGGGGATTGGTAAGTGTTAGCTCATAGACCAACTGGTTCCTTATCACACCTTCTCCAGTTTCACATGGACCAACCTATAGCATACCTGCTTGGACATGGCAGCTGGGTTCCACTGTGACTGTGACAAACATGGGCCTCAACGGCTCACCTGGTATTTGCCAACCCTTGAGTCGAGTTCCATTAAACTACTCAACACCTCTAAACTAAGTCTGCTTTAGGGACACTGACCACCCAGTATTGCCCGGGTTTGATTCTGTTTTAGCACTGATAATTCCACGTCCCTGGAGGTCCCTGTCTCTGGCCGACCAGAATGGTGATTCACCCTAGTGTGGATTAGAATATCAGGAACATGAAACACCGACGATTTCATCCTTAATGGAAAACAGGCACTGTATCTGTAATAATCAAGGTATATGTACTGTAAAATACATCTGGAGAACAGACAGAGCACAAAGGCTTGTCCTATGAGATGGGAGCATTAAGAGTCCCTGCCTTCAAAGACCACAACCCCAGGAAGACAGCTCCATATACAAGTCAGGGGATTGTGAGCAAGGTCTGGGCATGGAGAGACAACCCAGGCAGCAGTGGACAGATGTGGAAACCCCCGCTGTGAACCTTCCTGACTGGCGTCTCCAGCATAAGCTAGCCTGTGGCTGTTCTCCCTATCCTGGATGATGGGGGTCTCACAAATCCAGAAGCAGCCGAGCCATCCTGGGGTGCTGGACGTAAGACAGAGTGCAAAGATCCAGCTTTACACTCCATTGTAGTGTGTACCCCAAGTGGGTGAAGATGGACTTGAGCCTGCCCTATTTCCCTTTGCATGGACTGGCCCAAGTCGCATTTCTTTCTCTGTTCCCTCACGTTTTCCTTTCTACCATACCTTACACTTCTACCCATCCACCCACTGTATTACTCACATCTTCCAGTTCCTACTTCATAACCTTCACCAGTTCTTTTGCTATCCCCACCCAGATTCTCGTCCTTTCCCACCTGAAGGATTGGTTTTAGCATAAGCTCCACACCAGCATTTCCCCTCCCCCAATTCTGTTAGCCACAAAAGAGTAAACAGCCTCTGCAACCATAAGAGTTCCCTTCAGTGGCTCTTCCATCTACATAATGGAGTCTGACTCCTCTGCAGGACACTGAGGTCCTGAGGAACTGATCTTTCCTGGTCTCTAGCTGCCCACAGGAACAAGACCATCTGAAGACAGCCTAGTCACTGTTCCCCGCACTCTACCTGCACCTTCTTACAGCCTTATTTGGCTTTCATCATCCCTCCATTACAAGATACTCCCCATCAACTGAGACCACACCTGGGTTTCTGGACCAGTCAGGGCGATCCCTCAGGACATTCGTCTGCATCATCTCAGCTGGCCATGCTCTCTCCCTCTTAAGAATTCTAAACACACTCGATCTGCATAACGTGTAACAAAATTACACAGTTCGTAATTATTAAATGTGTCCAGTCTCCATAGATATGGGTTTTATTACATTGGGAACAAGAATCCCCAGGCTATAACCATTTTAAAATGTTCTCAGTTTCACTTAATATCTTGATTTGTACATAATAAGTACTTGAATGGTGTGCACTGAATGGGTTATTGATGAAAAACACTCAGGAGTAATTTTCCTAATTCCAAACATTTATATAATATTATATTTCAAGAGAGGTTTGACCTACACCAAGTTTGTATTCCACAGATACATTTCAAAAAAGGTGAGGAAATACAGTGGAGAGATAAAGCACGTCTCCACATTTGGGATGGACCAGAATAGTCAGCAGTTCAAATTAAGGGATAAGATCAAACCAGATATTTTCTGAGTATGCTGGTTTACTCATCTGTTCTCCCCACAGAAAAGCCAGGAGCATCCTTCTATATCAAGCAAAAAGTAGAGAACCTTGATATGTGAGCCACTGGTCTCAAGTTCTGGCCTTGAGCGCTGGCAACAATCCTAGTACAGTGAAACGGAAATTTACAGTGATTCAGATCAGATCTTTCCTAGAAGTGGACCTCCTATAATCACACCTAAGTGTAAAGGAGATTCAAGTTATTTTAACCTATTTGAATAGTCAATTTATTATCATTAATGGCATCTTCTCAAAATAAAATCCCAGTAGACTGAGTAACCAATAACCACATGATGTTCTTTTTGCTTTAATGTCCTGTCCTCAATGAGAAAACTTCCAGAATTCTAACTTGTGCTGGCTCCCTGATCCCTTTCAGCTTTTGACAGTTCCTTCAAGCTCAGGAATTCCCCATGGGGCTGGTGCCCAGAGTTCATTACTCTTAGTTTGGATCTTCTTTGTTACCTCATCAACGTCAACATTCACACCACCAACCAGGCTTCCCCAGGAAAAGGGTAAACAAATCAATACCAGTGCCACTGGCAAGGAAAGGGGAGATCGGCCAATGGAAATCAATAGGCAGCCTGGCTCTATATTCTGATTAACAATAACTGCTGTTTTCAAACACCACTACATGCCAGACACTTTATACACATTATGTGTTATCTTCATAACAAGTCAATAGAAAAGCATCTCTACTACTTTACAGATGAGGAAACTGGGGCTCAGAGAGGTGGACTTAGTGGTGACATAGCTAGAAAGGGACATTTATAGGATCTGAGCTCCCAGCTGTCTGAATCCAAACTTGTTCATTGTCCATCTCACTGTCATGCACCCTTATAAGAAAAAGACACAGTGTCTGGGGAGCCTGGAGATCTTCACCCAAATCAAGCTCTCACTCATTGTATGATGTTGAGCCTGTTAACATGTAACAGGATGACCTTTCAGTTCCTACCACTCTGATGTTTATATTTTACACTTTTTTTTTAACTTCAAGAAACATTACGGAACACTTAGTATGTGCCTGGAAATAGGCGAGCAAGGCTAAAACCATAAATAAGACTCAGGTCCTGTTTGAGGCTCCATGATTACCTTGTGCTCAGAGTGGCAGAGGGATGGAGGTAGGGGGGCAACATCTTTTAAAACCTGCCCAGATTCCTTTCTCTGATGCTTCATTGATCCATCAAGTATCAATGCAATCCATGAGAGGCAGTGTTAATCATGAGAAGGTACATCTAAAGGATGTCAGGCAGGTGTGGCCTGGTTTAATGCTCTTATGATGACTTTATCAGAAGCTGAGATTGTCTGTACAGGCACCTTCACTGCTTACTCAGCATCATAGAGTCAGGGGTACATAATGCCCTGTTCGTTCATTCCCCCAGAGCAGAAAGACGAGTGAAAGGCAGGTTTTTCTACACAAGGAGTAGATAGTCATATTCTTTCTTCCCCGAGATCTCCTCTTGGCAGTAAGAGTCCAATGACATTCTCAAAAGAAAAATAGCTGGGTCAGATGGGATGACATCATATGTTACTATAACTGCTGTTATTACAGTTATCACAAACATCTCTTGAGATTTCATTATGTCAGGCATCATGCCAGCCACACTGTCTTCATTACCTGAATCTTCTAAATAATAACAGGCTTTATTATAAGAAATACCTACGTTCCAACTGAGAAAAGTGAAGCTTTGAGAATTAAGCAATTTGTCTGGGTCAATTAGTTAGTGCTACAGTTATTACCAGAATCCAGGACAGATCCAACACCAGACTTAATAGGCTATTCCTCCTCCATGATTAAAGTCTGGTCCTACAGTCTACTTTTAAACCAACTGCAGCTAAGGCTGAGGACACAAGGCTTTATTTCAGGAGTCTTCAACAGATGACATGTGACTTTGTATGCCAAGTCTACTGCTGGCTAGTTTTGTGACATTGGATAAATGATAACCTCTGTGACTCAGCTTCCTCATCTATAAGAATAGTAATAACACTTGCTTTCCTGAGTTGGTGTAATTAAAAAATGAGTTAGCATAAGAGCTTAGCAACCTAAATGTCAGTCGACAGATGAATAGATTAAGATGTTGTACATATATACAATGGAATACTGCTCAGCTATAAAAAGAATGAAATAATGCCATTTGCAGCAACATGGATGTTCTTACAGATTATTATACTAAGTGAAGTAAGTCAGAGAAAGACAAACATCATATGATATCACTTATATGTGGAATATAAAACAAGGATACAAATGAACTCATTCACAAAATGGAAATAGATTCACAAAGAAAACAATCCTATGGTCATAAAAGAGAAAAGGGCAGGGGGGATGCATAAATTAGGAGTTGGCATTAACACACACACACTATTATATGTAAAATAGGTAAACAGCAAGGACCTACTACATAGCACAGGGAATTCTACTCAATATTGTGTAATACCCTATAAGGGAAAAAATCTTAAAAAGAATATATACACATACATACACACATACATATATATATATAAATATATATACATACACACACACTCCTACATATATGTAGGTATGTATATAACTATCACTTTGCTATACACCTAAAACTAAAACACTGTAAATTAATTATATTTCAGTTCAAAATAAGGAAAAAATAAGAGCTTAGATCCAACACAGAGCAGTGCATTATTAATCACTACAAAAACATTTATTATACTACTAATGTCCTATGTAGTATATTAATATTAATACCACTATTTGATTAATGGGGAAAATCTAGTATTTACCATAGCCTAAAAGAGATACTCAAAACCTTAAAAACATTAATGTTCTCAACCCAACCCTGATAACTTCCCTTTGAAAGAGCAAGAACGGAAGGGCATTGGGGCCCTACTGTACAGCACGGGGAACGGTGTGTGATCAGGTCACTTTGCTATACCACAGAAATTGAAGAAATATTGTAAATCAACTATACTTAAATTTTAAAAAATAGGGGAAGGAGGATCTTTGGAACAAGGAGAGCTTGTTTGTCTGTTTATCTGTTTGTTTGGGGGAACTACGTGGGCTAGAACACTGCCTGGTCCATGGTAATGCTCGATAATTTTGGTGCCATGAGAACTAGTTGGAACTTTCACTAAGAGTCATGTCATCAGCTTCTGGTAGACCCCACAACGCATCCTTTCTTGTAAAGACTTGTGCTTCTTTAAGAGCCCAACCTCCCGAGAAGGATTAAGGACACCTCTCACACGAGGATAGCCTGTGTTTAGAAAAAACACGGGGTTGTTCTCTTAGCTTCATCCATTATTACCCCCTAGTATAGACAGAGCATGCAAAAAGACTATGTTGGTTGAGTCACATGGAGGCCTGCTGTTGAAAGAGTGCTTTTTCTTTGACAAAAAGAACACTTGACTTTTACAGGGAAGCACAAGCATGGAGTGGGTCTGGGGTCCGGTCCTATCTTAGTTCCCTTAAAAATAGAAAATAAAATTGCCTTTTCAGTCAGAAGGTAACACACATTCCTGTTGCAGGAGGTGAAACTAAATCTAGTGCATTTTCCAAGAGTAAAAAATGTGGTCCATTATTTTCAAAAGAAACAGTAACAAATCCCCATATAGTTCAGTTGCAATTCAAGGTAAAAAGTATAAGATGGGTTGGGATAATTACTGAAATCTGACATTTCAGGATGCTTTAAAACACATCATTCCCAGGGAGGTCAGGTTAGATTAGTGAGTCTGAAATATTTTATCACTCAGGGAAACAGCATCATTAAGAAATTTATGGGAGTTCCTACTGTAGCACAGTAAGTTAAGGATCTGGCATTGCCGCAGCTATGGTGTAGGTCGCAGCGGAAGCTCAGATTCAATCCTTAGGCTGGGAACTTCCATAGGGACCCATGGCCAAGAAAAAGAAAAAGACATTTCTGGACATAACATGAGACAATTACACATAGTACTGGAATCTGAGTCAGGAATGGGCTATGGTTTATAGGAGCTGTAGTTTGGAGAGGCTGTGGTTTGGAGATCTTTTTATTTCCTTAATAACTATGAATGACCATAAACAAAGTGAAACATTATTTAAAAAACCTATGCATTCAAAATAAAGTAAGATTTCAGGAGTCCCTTGGCAAGCTATAAATTTGTTCCAAAGAAGATAACATGCATTTCTTAAAAGAGAAACTCTCAACTATGATCTTTTCTGCTGCAACACATTTGGACATTGATGTACACAGCACAATGCAGTCCCCAAATTATGCAGAGTTCCAAGCCTACCCCATACAACCACACCCTCTTCTCTCCTGGTAACAAGAGAAGAATGAGGACGAGAAAGCAGTGGTGTTACTGGATTATCATTGATGCATCCACCTTAGAGTCCATCTCACTCTTTGGTAGGGACACCTCAGCTTCCTTCTGAGAAATGACATTTCCCTATTCTCAATGCATGTGGTTAATACTGAGCTGAACCCTTCACCCTGTCCAGAGCCATAGCTGTGAGCACAATCCAGGCATGGCCATTCAGGGAATTTCAAACCTTGGACACTGTCATCATCTGGAATTGTCCCTTGACACACGTGGGCCCTCTGAGACTCAATTCTGGACTCTTCCTGGAAATTTTAGAAATGAGAGGCTTTCTTTCCACCAGGGTTGTGGAAATACAGAATTTAAGCATGGAGTATTGGATCCACCTTTGTTACCACTGATGTTCTGCCTGAGAATAAAGTCCATAGAAGTTAGAGTCAAAGTGGAGTGTGACAAATAGACAAATCACAGGCATATTTGAAACTCTGAACACAGCTGTGGCTGAAGAAAAGCCTTCACTTTGAATCTTCCATTTGACCAACTATTATATAATCTATTGTTGCTGTTTAAACTGGTTAAAGGTTGATATGCCTTTAAAAGAGCTCTAATTGATAGGGACACACTCTCATCTTCAAGACTCTCCATGGTCCAGACCCATTCTTTTAGAAGGCATTTGAGTCCCTCATTAGAAGTTATTTTTGTAGCCACTTTTCCAGACTCATTAAAACAAAAACGGAAACAAAGCAGAACACAATATTCTTATGTTCCTACCATCTTCAAAAATCAAAAAACTCTAATATTTACTGAGCATGTGCTAAACACCAAATACTTTGCATATAGTGTCTTATGGAGCACTTACTCTACTCTATGAGTTAAATGAGTTCAATGTTACCATCCTCATTTTATAGATGAGAAACTATAAGCAGGTTAGACAATTCACAATGGCCACACAACAGTAATTCTAGGAGAGAAAGACAAACATGAGTTAGCTTGTCTCAGAAAAGCGGAGCATCTTTCACTCTGTCATTTTACTTCTCAGTGCACCAGTTTTGAATCAGAAGGAGGGACCAACTATGTAAAAAAATTTAAAAAATAGAGGACAGTCTTCCAAAATGAGTACTTTGAAACACCCACCTTTCATTTATATGCATAAGTTCTGCTATGCTGTCTAAAAATGGTAGCCATAACTCATCATTGACAAAATACTTGAGAAATGATTTACCATGAAAACAATCAGGGTATTCTGTCAACAATGCTCTGATGTTGCAGAAGAAACAGGGGGCTCAACATTCAAATTTGAAGCATTTGGGTTAATCAAAGAACCCTGTTCTACAGACACAATCAGAACTCACTTCATTTGAATAAGTCAGGAGCATATGCAAGTGCTCACAGCTAGCCCTGCAATTTCTAGATTAGCTGAGTTTTATTAAAGTTGAGAAAGAATTCTTCCAGTTTCTTGTTAGGGCCAAGGGGCTGCTGAAGCTACCTGGGCACAGAGCCATCAGAGCAAAACAATAGTACCTATGCTGGGTGTGAGCTTTAGCCTATCAAACTGGCAGGTAGGCAGGAAATTAATAAATGCAGGTAGGCTGCATAAACAAAGAATCCTATTGGGATGCCCTGAGTGCAAATCTCCTTTTATGGTTCATTCAGAATCTAATAGCTTCAGTTTAAAAGCCGGACTATAATTCCTTACCTAAACTTTAACATGTTTCCGTATCTTAGAAAGTAATTGCTTCCTAAATCTACAAAACAGCAAGAATTCCTCCTAAGAAGAAAACAAATAATAACAATAAGAACAATTCCTTAATTCATAGTATCGACAACTATAATAACTATGCATATATAGTTGTTACAACTCTACATATGTACAACATACTGTACATATACAAAAAACTATACATATACATGTACATGCATATATTTGTATACATGGACGTGTGTGTGTGTGTGTGTGTGTATACATACACATATATATACAAATTTTTGCCATTAAATTTAATGGCAAAGTAAACAAAGAGAAACAAGGACCAGAAAAATATGAATTTGACCAGCTAAACAAAGAAAAAACAGGTTTTTTTTTTTTTTAGGAGTTTCAAACTTTCTAAACTTCTAAGTCTGTCTGAATGTCCATGCTTATCCCTGAGTTAAGTTAGGCAGAGACTTAGAAACACACAGCTAAATCACACTATTTGAATCAAAGGAATGCACTTCTATATTTTCTAAAGGATGCAGTAATTTTCCAGAAACAGATGATCTTGTCAGAAAAGGTGATTTCCCTAAATATACAACACTCTTTCTTTTTTTCTCTGTATGCTATTTTCTCTTCAACACATTCATGTCATAGACTAGAACCAAGAAATCCCAAAGTCAAAGAATGTCAATAAACCAAGGAATAAACTTAATACCATTCCATGACACACCACAGATGAACACCCTGAATGAAATTCTAACGTCAGTAATCATATCTTCTACTTTCATGGACTAGTCTCTCCACCATAGGAATTCTCAGGAAACTTTCATTCGCCAGGATATGTATGTAGCACACACCATGTAGAACCATCATTGATGCTAAGTCACTACACTCTATAATAGTGATTTGGCCTTCCTCTTGCAGAAAGAAAATGAATCTGTGTTCTTGCTTTACCATGGAATGCTGTTAGTGTCATCAAAGAAAATTTGGGACTATAAATTTGCTGTACTTATTTGCCTTTGAGGTATACTATGAAAATTGCTTGCAGATCCTTGTTTTGGAGTAAAAAACATCCAACAGAGTACAAGACTTTTCTAAAGTTGTGATGGGGATTGCATATGTCATAAATACCACATATGCATTTCCACACCATCCTCTCCTACAGCATCTCTCCCTACTCCAAGTTCTTGCTAATGCATGAGGCTTCCTCCACAGGGCCCGCAGGACAGGTGTACCTCATCTCCAGGTATCGCCCTTTCATAGACCAGAAATGTGGAGGTGAATTGTTAAATGTTCTTGGATGGGAAGGCAGGCAGGCAGGCAGGCAGGAGTGCTCCACACTTGGCCAAGTGAAGATATTTTCCTGGGTTCTCTTACTCAACGAGAACCAAATTCTTTGCTATCGTTCCTCAAAGAATCCAACACACAGTGACAAGCTGTCCCTCAATAATTTAGTACTTTGCTTTACATTTTCATCCTTTCAGTCTTATGTGTTATGGGTTTAGTTCAAAAGACAGGAATGCTACACAAGTGTCGTACAGAGTGGCAAGATTAATGGAGAGAAATTTTTAAATAAGATGTTTCTAGAGCTGCCACTGCACAAAGCAGCTGCCAGGAAAACAGCCTGAGCTTTGCAGTCACATAGCCTTCATTATCCCTCCTCCCCAAATTCTTCTGATTTGGTTGAAGTGAGGATTAAATAGCTCAAAATATATTCAGGGAGCAGAGGATATATACCAGACCAGATACCCTAAAAAGTAATTCTGCTTCATTAAAACCAATGAATTTTGGTTGACTTGCTAAGCTTGAGGAAATGAAGAAAAATGCTAAGTTTGAGGAGATTTGGGGGGGGGGGTTAGATGAAGCCAAAAGAATGAGTCATAAACTCATTAAGGTTGCATCAAGGGAAAATATCTGAATCATCCTGAAGAAAAATAGGAATTCTAGGAATTCTATCCTTGAGCTGTTGTTAAGACATTTAAGCTAAGCCTCTCACATTAAACTCAGTGAAAAGTGAATAAGAAAAATAAAATCACCTAACCGAAGAAAAAATAAACAAAACTTCTCCGTCTCAGATGTGGTTCTGCATTGACAAAAAAACTGTAACAAAAAGAAGAATAACATGACATACTATGATATCAATAGTAACACCATTTCTGCTGAGACTCCAACCATAGGCTTGCTCCCACTGAGGCTTGGAGGTTAAATTTATATCCACTCTGTTCAGGAAAAAAAACCCAAGTGAAAAACTGAAATAACCCCAAATTGGTAGCACATCCTGGCACCTGGCAGAAGTAAACACAAATCTTGCCTGGAGGAATGCTTGCCAATTGCTGATCATCAAGGTTCTTGCAAATTAATTTCAAGCAAATATGTGCCCACCTAGATAGACATACATAAAACCTAGCTTAGGAGAATGAGCTACTATGGAAAAGAGTTAGAAAACAGAACCTAGAAGACCCATACAGACTTCCAACATTGTGAATATCAGAGACAAAACAGTCAATAACTAAAAATGGGATACTTAAAGACTTAAGATTTAAAAATAAGTGGAAACAACAGATTATCTTAGTTAACAGGCAAGTGTGAAAATGGATGAAGTATTACTTTTAGAAAAAAACACCATCAGTGAAAAAAATGACTCATTGAAGAGGTTTAAGGGGATATTAGGCATAAATGCAAAGAGAATTTGTGAATTTGAAGATAAAAAAAGAATAAACTGCCCAGAATGCAAGGTAGTGAGTTAAGGAATAAAATTCTTATTGGGTGATGGTAAGAAGCATGAGGATAAAGTGAAAAAGTCTAAGGTTTATATAGCACAGGTTGAAACTGATTGAGCAGAGAGAATAGGAAAAAAGCATTATTGAGAAGCTGAGAATTTTTAAGAGATAATGAATAGATATGTTTGAATAATACATATGAACTAGATACATAGAAACTAATGAATAAATGCAGGAAACATAAACATATTCAATAAGACAATTAAAAAGAAATCTACAGGGAGTTCCTGTCATGGCTCAGTGGTTGGTGGGTCCGGCTAGGAACCATGAGGTTTCTGGTTCGATCCCTGGCCTTGCTTGGTGAGTTAGGGATCCCGTGTTGCTGTGGGCTCTGGTATAGGTCACAGACGCAGCTCGGATCTGGTGTTGCTGTGGCTCTGGCATAGGCCGGCGGCTACAGCTCTGATTAGACTCTCTGGCCTGGGAACCTCCATGTGCCATGGGTGTGGCCCTAGAAAAAATAAACAAAATAAATAAATAAGCAAAAAACCCTCTTAAAAAAAAAAGAAAAAGAAAGAAAAAAAAAGCAAAACAAAAAAGAAATATACAATCAGATACATGGTAATAAAACCATCAAATACCAAATTAAAAGAAATGACCCAAAAAGTAGGTTTTGGGTGTTGGGAATGGGGTGGGTCAGGGCACTTTCCCAGACAGGACAGACTGACACAAAATGTTTCAACAGCTACATCAGAAGTTGGAAGAGAAGAGTCTGGTGATATGTTGGTGGGGGTTAACCTGGCTGTCCAGCAGTGGGGGAGTCCTGACTTGTAGCAGCTCTGAACTCCATGGAGTATACATTCCTAGGATGGCCCATTTCCAACTACCATTGTGACATCACTGAATACAGAATTGGGAAGAGATGTGTATAGTAGGTTCTTATGAGCCAGTGTGAGCTGGTTCCATTATCCCCATGAGCAAATCCTTCTCAGTATGAGGGAAAATGTCCTCTGCTGTGGAACTGCATGTCTAGCAAACTTATCTTCCAGGAATAAGGGTGAAAGGTGAAAGACCTTTCTTTAGATAAGGGACCCTTTACACAGAACTTTCAGAAGAATTTACTTCAGAAAGGAGGAAATCAAATCTAGTAGAAAGTAGAACAAGTAAATTAACGACTGCATTGGTCAATCAAAAAAGCAGGGTCTACATAAAATAATGATTATTATCAGGAGGAGGGGGAATGGAATAAGAAATAAACATAAATTCAGTCTAAAAGTCGGTCACTGCTGATCGGCTCACCCTGCTACTATGTTGGAAACTAACACTGACTTTTTCCAGACCTGACAGCAGCTAGATTTCTGGATGGACATTATGTTCTGGAAATTAGATACTGCTTGTAAATCTGGAAGGCTGGGGTGGGATGGGAGTCATGTTTCTGCTATTTCAGCTCTTTCTACTGGCCTGCAAGACCATGGTAACATGAAGCATTCTCTGCCACCATTTTTAAGAGCCCTTCTTCTGCCTCTTGGGGGCTTATCTGCAGCCCTGCAGTCTCAGTGGCATCTGGCCCCTTGCCTGATGTCAACAATGGTCTCAGAATTCACAGCACCCTGTCAATCAGCTGGAACTGCTTGGGGAGTTATTCCAAAGGCCCCAGCAGAAACGCACACTGTAAGTGCTGCCACAATTTTGTCAGCAACTTCTTTTCTGAGTTAAAGCCATTCCTGCTTAAGATGCCCCTGGTTATCAATGTTTTCTGCACTGTACTGTGACTGAGAGAATAAAAAAGAACATGATAGAATCACAGAAATAGTTGAACAAATAGAAAATAAGGAAGCAGAAACTAATCCAACCATACAAGTGACCAAAAACTCTATGGGGCTTACAATTGACAATTTATAAAAGAGATGGCTAGATTGGATAAAATTCAATATTCAGCTGTATACTCTTCACAAGAGCATGCATATTAGGCTCAAAAAAAAAAAAAAAAACCCAAAAGACTAAAAGGAAAAATATGGAAAACAACATGCCAGGCAAATACTAAGTAAAGAAAAACTGAATTAGCTACACATTTTTTTTCTATAAAGGGAAAATTTAATTTTTTACAAGTATACACATCCATGGAGAAAATAATTGTAGACCTGTAACTTTTTGTGAAATTTAGTGAAATCTGAGTCTCCTCCAATGTACTAATAATTTACTAATACATACTAGTAAGTTTAGTAATAAATACATTTTCCCTGGAAATTCTAAATACTCTCACTTAAGCATCATGAATTACTGGGTTCAAATTTCTGAATAAAGTCTCAAGAGTAAAGATGTTTCGATCTTTCACTTTTTAAAGGGAGAAAATTCAAGTTTCTGCTAAGTGTTGTATCACCAATTAGACTATAAGCTTCTTGAGAGCAAGGGCTATGGATTTTATCTTATTTGTGTTCCTGGTGCCTTTACGATGCTAATAAATTCCTGCTAATTGAGTAATTCAGTGATTGAAAACATTCTCTACTAGTTTTACAGTCGTCTTTTATGAAATATATAAAGATGATGCATGTTGGAATTTAGGAAAACAGTAAACAGTGCTTGATACAATCACAGGTATAGAGTTAATTGGTTAACAATACTCTTCAGTAGATGGACTATTATAACCTGCACATGGCTTTTTTATTAAGTAAAATTAATAATTCTCTTTTTATCTCATTCTTCACTCAATTCATCCTTGTTGTGTGAACAACTTGAATTAGCTAGATTAATAACAGACCAAATAGATTTAAACACAGAGACATTGAAGTTTAAAAGATCACTTCAGTGTGAGAAAAAGTTCAATTCCTGAGAAGATATAAAAATTTCAATCTTGCCCACACCTAATAAAAGCTATAATTGTATGTAAAATGAAAATTCACAGAACTTTCTGTAGAAAAAAGGGACATCCATTATGATCATAGGAAAGGTCCATCCACTTTGAATTTTTGGTGAATTAGTAAAGAGATTAAGGACTTGCAGAATTAAAAAACTGGGTTGTTCAAATCCTTATTTTAAGTAAAATTAACATACCTTTAACTAAAAAATCTAAGTAAACATCTTAAATTAATTCATTTGAAATTAAGTAAAAATTAATTATTTTACTGCATTGCCTTCCTCAGGAGCCTATAAAGTAGATATAAATGCATACATACATCTCTGTAGAACTGGGCTGTACATATTGGATATTGTCTAGATCCTGGTGTTTCCCCTCAGGCAAATTCATTAATGTATTTTAAATAATGACTTAGATGACTTCCATGTCATAAATTATTGTAACAAAGTCTGCTGGAAAGGCATGGACTAGGGCAACAGACCTGTGACCTTGCCCAAGGTGAGTGACTTGCCGGCCCTGAACTCAGCTTCTGGGGAGAAGTTATAACTGAGTCGGAGTTGTTCATCCACCTGCAGGAAAACAGAAAACAAAGGTGCATCAGCAGAGGTCCCGGCATCAAGGGCATCAAACACCGCCGTCAGGAAATAGCCTGAAAACACATGCAGAGCAGACTCCTCTGTAGGATTCTCTCTCTGGAGAGATGAGAAATGTCTCGCTGATTCTCCCACAATGCACCTCTTTCTTTCCTATTGATGAAATGAAGGCTCTCACACAAGGCCTCTCCCTGGGGAATTCAGTACAGCTTTTGACAGGTATTTATCTCTCCACTGAGAGATTTTCTCACCAAAGTCTTTGCTGCAAACAAGCAAATGAAGCCTTCTCAGGACCTTGCTGGGCAGGATTAACATGGATGGAAAGCAGGCTCTGTTCCCCCTCCCTCCTTCCTCCTCCCCACTCAGTCCTTAAAATCTTCATGGCCCTCTTTGTTCCAGTAACTCTATACTTGTCTTATTCAACTGTGCCCTGGGGGATTGTACTGAGCAGATCTTTCTGTCTGACAAAAGCTTTGACCTGGAGGGTGGGAGGTGGTGAGAGTCAGTTGCCACCACCTTGAATAGCTGGTCACTGCCTCTTGCAGGTGAGTGACAGCCACTGGGGGTGGGGGTGGAGAGGGGGGCTTTTCAGAACTTTCTGTCTAGGATCATCTTTTAGGAACCCCACCTCTTCTCACACATTGATGACTCCAGTTCCATTTCTTTGTTCCTCCTCCCTATTTCAAGGCATCATTCTCCATCCATCCCACATTTTCCAGTCTAGTCAAACACTACCAATTTCTTCCAGACTCTGCTCAGAATATTCACATGATATTACTGTTGGGAAGAGACCATTAAAGGCACCACCATCCACGTGCAAGAAGAGGAGGCTGAGCCCTTCAGCTGGGATGTGGTCTCAGCATCCCCCCGCCCCAACACCTGCTCTGGGACAAATACCCATTGCCCTCTCCCTACCCCACCCCCAGGCTCTCCATCACTCACTGCTGCTACAAGTGACCCCCTCTGGGAAACTATGGGTTCTGCGGGGCTTTCTGCTGTGAGAAGTCAGTGGCTATGACTTGAAGTATGTGATTCTTTGCTTTGTTGCCATTTTGTTCATGCAATTGGACTTTAATAACACTTGCTGTTTACTGAACATGCGGTGTGTATGAAGACACCTCACTAAATCATCCTTCAAAATGCTTTCTTCCCTAGAAGACTGTGGGATAGTCATTATTACCCCTGATTACAGAGGGTAGAATGGATGCCACAGAGACCACAAACCTGGCCAAGCCACACAGTCACACAGCAGTAGCCCTCCTCAGGTGGCCCACTCACCAAAGCATGGTGTTTGCTTTTCTTGTCCATACCTCCCTTGCTAGGTGCTTGAAACAATCACTGTGTGTTTTTACTTCTAATTTTTACAAAATTTATTCAACCAACATTTGAGTATCTAACTATGTCCAGAAGCTATTGTAAGTGCTCCCCAGAGCCCACCTCCTCCAAGGAAGCTTTTCTTTTTTCCTTGGTTAGATGGATTGATCCTCTTCTCTGTTCTCATGGTGCTTTTCCCCCCTACCTCTAACCTTGAGATTAACGTGATATACTGTAATGCTTCGTTCCCTTTCTCTCCCCTCCCTCCCTCCCTCTCATTTTTCCCCATTAAACAACTGATTGGCTCTTTGAGGATAGGGACATCTCCTTTTTTTTTTTTTTTTCTTGTATAGACAATTTATTCATGAGTACCTGTCATGGCTCAGTGGTTAATGAACTCAACTAGTAACCATGAGGTTGAGGGTTCGGTCCCTGGCCTTGCTCAGCGGGTTAAGGATGCGGTGTTGCCATGAGCTGCAGTATAGGCCGCAGACACATCTTGGATCCCGCATTGCTGTAGCTCTGGCATAGGCCGGCATCTACAGCTCCAACTGGACCCCTAGCCTGGGAACCTCCATGTGTCGCAGGTTCGGCCCTAAAAAGACAAAAACAAAACAACAAAACAAACAAACAAAAAAACCCCAGACAATTTATTCAAAGTTGGGTTGTGTTCATGTTCACATTTCTACTTCTCATCTGGTGACAAAGACCATCCTGAGCATGTTTGCAACTCTGCTTTTGATAACCAAATCCTCCCCTGTATTAGGGTGGATTTTTTTTTTTCTTAATGAATTTTATTACATTTATAGGTGTACAATAATCATCACAACCAAATTCTACAGCATTTCCATCCCAAACCCTTAGTGCATCCCACCACTGCCAACCTGTCTCATTTGGAAACCATGGTTTTTCATATTATCTATAGGGCTTCTACAGAAACTGGCAAAGTAACTCAAAGCTAAGGTTTGCTGAGAATTGTGATAACTATCTGCCCTCTGCCTCCAACAGGCTCTGAGTAATGCCTGAGACCCTGGGTCTGGCAGGTGCTTACCCTCTTCTCTTCTTACTAAACAGTTTATTAGTGGGAAGGAGGGAGAGGAGAAAGGGTGGGGGGTGAGAGTGTCATGGAGACACATGTGTTTATGTTACTCTGTCAATAAACTGATTCAAAGTGAAAGACCAAAGAAGGTCTTCTACCCCATTTCCTTTGTTACTTCAGTGCTTTGGGAGTAAATAGTATGTCTCCCACCAATATGTGCTTATCATGGTCTGTTGATTGACTGCTGGGAATCCTTTAGATGGTGAGGAGGGGGATGCCTAATAGACATCCCCACAGATCTGGGATTCGGAGAGAGAGGCTTGGAGTCAGATAAACATTTAGGACAGTTTCATCAGCAGAGACGTGATGTTCAAAGATGAAAGACTGAGTACGATTAGCCATGGGATGACCATACAGACCCAAGAAACAGTATTTGAAATTGATGGGTTGGAAAGCTTCAGGGATTAGAGTTTGGAAGACGAGGGAGGGAGGACCAACAAAAGAGGTGAGAATGAGCATCCAACAGACTCAGAGGAAGCAGTGGGTGAGTGTGCCGAGTGTGGTCACTGTGTCAAATGCCACTGAGAAAAAGACCATAGATTCTGCAAGATCTGGCCACTGGTGTCTTGAGAAGTGAAATTTTGTGGCAGCACAGTGACAAAACCTTCCTTGGGAGGGTTGGAGACAAAGGAAGAGGAAATTTGGTGAATGAGCCTATAGAAAATATTTCCAAAGATTTGGGGGAAAAAATGGCAAGAGGAAATGGGCCAGCAGATGAAGTCAGATAAGGCAGTCACAAAAGTTTTTTTTTCCCCTCCCGACATAGTGTGTTTGTGCTTGCTTTTGGTTTTCCTTGATGCCTGTAATACTTGCATGTTTTGTGCTTTGGGAAGCCAACTAGCAGAGCTGGGGAAATGTTGTAAAGGGGGGGCATAGAGGTAGTGATGCTCTCCAGCAGGTGCAAGGGCTTGCCCACACGTGGAGGATCAGCCATGAACTGCCCATATGCAGCAACAAGAGGGTACACGGACAGGCATGCAGGTGAGTGGGCACATATGTTGAGAGCATGTGCATTTTCTCTGTTTAATGTTAATTTTTTTTTCAGGGAAATACCCACAGCATATAGAAGTTCCAAGGCTAGTGGCTGAGTCAGAGCTACAGCTGCCAGCCTACACCACAGCCATAGCAATGCAGGATCCAAGCTGTGACTTCAACCTACATCTCAGCTCACGACAACACCGGATTCTTAATCCAATGA
Source organism: Phacochoerus africanus (assembly GCF_016906955.1). Lineage (NCBI taxonomy): Eukaryota > Metazoa > Chordata > Mammalia > Artiodactyla > Suidae > Phacochoerus > Phacochoerus africanus. The sequence goes on from NC_062546.1 coordinate 91,373,153, forward strand.
CTGAGGCCAGGGATTGAACCTGTGTCCTCATGGATATACTAGTCAGTTTCCTAGTTACTGTTGAGCAACAATCGGAACTCCGCACCTTTTTTTTTTTTTTTTTAACAAGAAGTCTTCAGAGTTCCCACTGTGAGGTATGGATTACGAACCCAACTACAGCAGCTCTGGTCACTGTAGTGGCTCGTGTTTGATCCTCAGCCCAGTGTAGTGGGTTAAAGGATCCATTGTTGCCACAGCTGTAGGATGTATACCTGCAGCTGTGTCCCAAATTCAATCCCTTGCCCAGGAACTTCTATATGTCATGAATGGGGGGAAAAAAAAGAAGAAGAAGAAGAATTTTGCCAAGAGTGCAGATGAAATTGTAATAGTTTATAGTCTCAAGGATAGATAGAAAGTTTAAAATTACCAACTAGGAGGTCAGGAGGATGTATGAATTAAAGAAAAGAAAAGGGTGAATTCTGGGCAGATTAAAGAGCTCTCGAGTGAGTCTAAAGGGGCTAAGCTGGACTCTGCCCATTTTCCTTTGGGGTCCACCATGGCATGCTCTGCTCTTCAGTCCAGGACCACTGGGGTTTCATGGCGTGCCTGACACACACTCTGCTCTTTCAGACAGCTGTGCAGAGGGTCACTGGGACCCTCAGCCTGCACACTTTCCTCCTTGCCCTCAAGACTCAGTGTACTCCTAACTTCCTCCAGAACATGAGCACAGAAGGCCCTTGATCCCTGCAGGTCTCTTGTATGGGGAGCTTTCTCAACAGTAAATATTCCATGGGTTGGGAGTTCCCATTGTGGCTTAGTGAACCTGGCTAGTGAGGATGACAGTTCGATCCTGGCCTTGCTCAGTGGATTAAGGATCCAGCATTGCCATGATCTGTGCCAGAGGTAGCAGACTTGGCTTGGATCCTGCGTTGCTGTGGCTGTGGTGTAGGTGGCAACTATAGCTCGGATTTGATCCCTAGCCTGGGAACTTTCACATGCCATTGATGCAAACCTAAAAATCACTAAAAAAAAAAAAAAAATCCATGGGTTGAATCCATAGCTGGGGAACTAGGTACAGGCAGCAACACCTCTAAGTTTTACTCAGGTTCTCTTCTATGCAGACTGTCCACACCCTAACCTCCCCTCGTTGTTCAAGGGTGAAGGCACCAATGCCCACATAATGTGAGGGTCCTCTCCATGCTCCCACGTCACCCGTGCACATGCCCATGTCACCCATGCACGTTCCCACCATAGCCCTGGCCAGTTCCTTGTGATCCCTCCTCCCTCATGTCTTCCCTGGTGGTCAGAGGTTACCGAAATGAAAGAGGCATAGGACTCACCTGCTGCCCCAACACATCAAAAAACGTTCTGCTTAAGTAGACTGACATGGGGCCCAGGAGTTTGCATTGCTCTCAAGGTCCTAGGAGATGCCGATGCCCATAGGAAGAGGGTACCATTCTGAGGACCACTGTCTAGTTCTCCAAAGGCTGCAGCTCAGTGTGGTCCACAGCCACCCCCAGAGCTCGGCTCCACACTAGGCCTGGAGTCCAAGTTCAGAAAACTTTTGTGGCTGAATGAGCAGAGGGGAAGGAAGGTACCTGGATGGTAAGCCCTCTGCCCTCTCGGTTAATCTTCAGGTGGTGGAGTCTTCTGTTGGCAAAGTTCTCTGTGTCAATGGTGAACACATGGATTTCTTCCTTGCTCAGCTGGTAGCGAACTTGTAAGCTTCCTTGAAAGAAAACGTTAGAAATTCAAATTAAAATTAGGACCCATAAAATGCAAAAACATGATAAATTGCCTTTGAATTGATCATGACTGTTTTATAGGGACCCTGTCTCCTCCTTTCATCATTTACATTTTTTTTTTGGTCTTTCTAGGGCTGCATCTGAAGCTCATGGAAGTTCCCAGGCTATAGGGGTCAAATCAGAGCTGCAGCTGCCAGCCTACACCACAGCCACAGCAACGTGAGATCCAAGCGGTATCTATGACCTACACCACAGCTTGTGGCAATTGCTGGGTCCTTAACCCACTAAGTAAGGCCAGGGATGGAATCCATATCCTCAAGAATATTATGTCTGGTTCCTAACTCACTGAGCCACAAGGGGAACTCCAATCATTCACGTTTTTAAAAGGTGTTACAAATGCCATTACTACAGCATCTAGGTCCATACAAAAAATCCTGAGTGGAGCTGTAATGTGTGTGTGTGTGTGTGTGTGTGTGTGTGTGTGTTACGAGAAACCAAAATACCAGTTTGGAAAACAAAACAAGCACAAGTCCATTTTGTAATTGGATTGTGAAAACTTCAATAAGATAAACTCCTTTCCCGATTTCTCTTCCATTCCTATCACTTCCTATCACTCGTATTCCTCCTACTTATGTTCAGAGACATTCAGAACACAACATGTGAAATAAGATTTGTAAAGTCATCTAAGGCAGAGTAGGAGAGAATAATCTGGGGTGGCGAGGACATTATCCAAAGAGTCAGCCAGCAGGAGAAGCTCTCTACAGCTAACCATGGTTTTCCTGATTCCCCCTCTCCTGTTGCTTCTGAACAACAGCAATTCCAATGCGGAGGGTGGTATTTCCTCACTTAAAATCAATAGTAGCCCCCTAATAGTAGCATGTTTGGTGCTGAGGGGAGCTGGGCAGAGGTGGTGTCGTTGATGCCCAGATGTGGGGCGAGGTGCCTGCATGTGATGGGGCAAGAGCCCATCTTGTGAACTACTGCTCTTTAAGCCTCCTTGTAAGGCTAAGAACGTGGGTTTTGAATGTATAATTGAACCCAATGAAGTAAATCAGCATGTGATAATTAAATTAAACATCAGGCATGGTGACAAGTGCCACATTCCTGGAAGTTACCTGGGAACTTCTTATGGTCCCACTGTGTGGGTCACGCCTATACCCACATGTATTCTCTACAGATTTATCCATTTTATTGTGTTTATTTATTATTCATTTATTTATTTTGCTTTTTAGGGACACCCCATGGCATATGGAAGTTCCCTGGCTGGGGTCAAATCAGAGCTGCACTGCCAGCCAACGCCACAGCCATAGCAATGCCAGATCCGAGCTGCATCTGTGACCTACACCACAGCTCACAGCAACACCGGATCCTTAACCCACTGAGCAAGGTCAGGGTTCGAACCCGCACCCTCATGGATACTAGTTGTGTTTGTTACAGCTGAGCCACAACAGGAACTTCCCAGATTTATCCATTTTAGAAAACACTTCCATCTCATACATCTTTAGTAACACCTGCCTCACACCCATCCATCTCAGATGTCAATCATCTCAACCAGGACCCCGTCAAAGTACTCACTCTGAAGCTCCCCCAACATCACAGTTTATGGCTAAAATACCTCAACCATGTCTTCAAGAGCCATGCAAATACCAACGTCAACTTTTCAGGGGGCTGAATGCAATCAATGCCTCCCACAGCACCCCAGGAGATGTCCTGAAACCTCCTACTAATTCATTTTCTCTAAGAGGAGGAGAAACAATCCCTGACTTTCTCTCCATTTTTCTCTTTTTACGGTTGCACATGTGGCTTATGGAGGTTCCCAGGCTAGGGATCAGATTGGAGCTACAGCTGCTGGCCTATGCCATAGCCACATGCCGGATATGAGCTGCTTCTGTTACCTACACTGCAGCTCACAGCCAACACCTGACCCTTAACCCACTGAACGAGGCCAGTGATCGAACTTGCATCCTCATGGATACTAGTCAGGTTCATAACCTAATGAGCCACAAGAGGAACTCTGCATAACTTTTCCAAATGAGTTTGACACCTCTAAAGGCTGACCCCAGTCTTATCTGAGGCACTGGGGTGAGATGGAGATGGTCAGGGCCAGAGGCTGGGGGTCATCTTCCCTCCATATCACCTTCACCTGATTGGCCAGTGGGCAAAGGGCCATGTCTCCCTCCAGCGTGGACTCTGGTGTCACGAGATTACCATCAGCTTCTCATATGGCACTGCCATGAACCCAAACAAGTTCCCTGCCCTCAAGTCTTCTGCCTCCTTTATATCCTTCATCTCTCAGGTCCCATTTCCTCCAGAGAGCCTCCTATCCCCATCTTCCCTTCCCAAAGTGTTTAATATAATGGTAAACATTGCAAGTTTAGGAGTTCCCATCATGGCTCAGTGGTTAGCAAACCTGACTAGCATTCATGAGGATGCAGGTTCGATTCCTGGCCTTGCTCAGTAGGTTAAGGATCCAGGGTTGCCCTGAGCTGTGGTGTGGCTCAGATCCCATGTTGCTATGGCTCTGGCATAGGCTGGCAGCTACAGTTCCAATTGGACCCCTAGCCTGGGAACCTTCATATGCCACAGGTGTGGCCCAAAAAGATTAAAAAAAAATTGCAAATTTATAGTCCCACAGATGGGAACTGGTTGAGGGAAGAGGCTATCTATGAATCAAATCAACAAAAAAATGAGTTATCTTAGTTCACTATGACTATAATGTATTCTCTCCTATGTGATCTCAATTTTTTCCTTAGGATATGTTGACATTGCTACATTACAAGGAGCATGCATTTGCATGTGTGTGAATATGGCTGAAATAAGATGTTCACAGTGTGGAAATTATAAAGGAAATTGATTTGAGCCTCAGTAAGGGCTTTTTCCAAATACGCTCCTAAGTAAACATACATATAATGGAATGACCTCTGGACAACAGCAAATACGCTGTGAAAGTTTTAATGGATCCTATTAATATTGGAGCATCCTAGCTGTATCTAGACTCACACTTTTTTAGGTCTTCAGGAAAAATCCATATCATTATTTTTAGAATTAAACAACAGGTATCATCAATGTCACTTTTAAAATGTTGGAGGGAAATCCATTATCAAAAAAAAATGTATTTAAACACAGTGATAGGGAGTCCACTTTAAACCAAAGAAGATATAGTCATATTCCATTAAACTTTCTTGCTACTTTCTGGACAAAGGTACAACCCCTTGGCTTATATCATGCTTGAGTTCCTGCTTATGACCCCTCTTTCATAAGAACACTTCTTTTTCCTTCCTCCATTTTACAGGTGAAGGAACAGAGATATGGAGACTTGGACAATTTTTCATTATTCATGGTACGTAAATGGACTCAAATTTAGGAACTAAACCTTTCGAGCTCTAACAAGAAAACAATGGTCCCATGTGGTAACCTCATGGCCTTCCACTCCAACCTTTCCCATTAACCTTATTCCTATCCAAACTCCAAAAAAAAAGAGTATAAAGTCAGGAAGCCTTCCCTGACTTATCCAAGGTCACTTGTGCTCCTATAGGTCCTACGCTCACTTCTACCTTTGCATGTGTTGGGTTGTGTTATTGATTTACTTGCCTCTTTTCCTTCCTCCCTGCTTCCTTCCCTCCTCCTTCCTTTTTTCCTTCTCCCCCCTTCATCCTTCCTTCCTTCTATTCTTTCTTAAAATATATAAATTTAATATATCAAATTCTGGAGCCTAGAATTCAGAAACATTCTCTCAAAGGCTCTAGGCTAGGATACCCATTGCTTGTTCTGAGTACTAGGCAGGTGCCTGCATTCCTTGGCTTATGAACACATTGCTCCAATCTCTTTTCTCTTCACATGGCTCCCCCTAAGGCTGTGCTAATACTCTACAAAGGATAACCATGTCCAATTTGGCAGAACATTTTACTACTTATATTCTCCTTGACAATCACCCACTCAAGAATGTGAACGTTAGGGGCCAGAGACTCAGGAGTGGAAAGTCCAATTATTACCCAGTTCCAGCACCTAAGTTGGGCCTTAGGATAAAGACTGCCACCTCAGTTTTTTCAAGAATACCATTTTGCTACTTTCACTTGTTCACACTTTTCTTTTTTCTTTTTTTCTTTTATATGGCCGCACCCATGGCATATGGAAGTTTCCAGGCTAGGGGTTGAGTTGGAGCTGCAGCTGCCAGCCTATGTCAAAGCCACAGCCACACAAGATCCAAGCCACATCTGTGACCTACACCACAGCTCACAGCAATGCCAGATCCTTTAACCTACTGAGCAAGGCCAAAGATCAAACCCACATCCTCATGGAAACTATGTCGGGTCCTTAATCCACTGAGCCACAGCAGGAACTCCTATTCCCACTTTTCAAGTTTTGCTTCACTAGTCCATCTTCCATACTGTCGCTGATGTGAGTATTAAGACCATGCTGTCACATTAGTGTGAGTATTATCATGTGGACTTGGCCCTGTGATTCCAATGATTAAAAAATTCCAGTTTCTTCCTTTGACACGATAGGTTCCAACATCTTAGTCTGATAGGCAAAGGCCCTTTTCTTAGCTTCCCAACTTTATCAAGGACATATTTGCATAACTTAATCACCTCTGAACTATCAGCATCCTCCCAGAAAATGCTCCCCCAGCTTTGTGCATTTGGTTACCTCAGCTGGAACCATCCTGCCTCCTTATCTGTATGGAAAGTCCCTGCTCCTTCATTAAGACCCAAGTCACACAACTCAGGCCTCCACCTGACACTTCCTTTCCTGCCTATGTCACCTCTGTGCTCATTTTGATACATTGAACAACCTCATGCCACACTTGTCTTTCTCCTGGAATTGAAGCTTCCCTGGCAGGAATGGGTGCTTATTCATCTTGGTGTCTACAGAGAAGATCAAGAGCCTCCTATCTTAAGCCCCCAGAAGATTTCTTCTGGATAAAATATCCACTTTGGAGAATGTTATTACCCCTTTACCAGAATTACAGACCAATAACAGTCCAATGCCTACTGTGTGTTCAGACACCAAATTAACAAATAGTTATATTAGAATTCTATCTTTAAGGAATTCATAATCCAGTTGAAGAGGAAAAGCAAGGACAAACTGCCTGCTTATATGCTTACCCTGCATCCAGCTTTTTACTTGGTACTAAGGACACGTGTTCCTCAATTCTCAGATTCAAAAGTGGAATTTCAGTGAAGTTAACAGCTCTACAAGTAAATCATAATAATGCAAATAATAACTGTGATAGTCATAAGGAAATGGGATTCTGAGCCAGGAGTACAGAACTTTAAAGAGTTAACTTCCTCCATTTTACCAGGTTGCCTTCAAAGACACATCTGGTCAAACAGACAAACAAGGTGACAGAGAAGTGAATGGTTGGGCAAAGGAAAAAGTGAGTGATTTTCCAGACAATTCACAGAATGTGTTTTGTGAATTGAAAACAATGAGCAGTTACAAAGGTTGATGTAATGAGGAAGAGTCTTTCAGAGAAAGAGGTTTATTAAAGGAAGTTAGAACGTAATTAGGCAAAAAGAAAAATAAATGCCATATACTAATATAGCTATAGAGATGTAAGCAGAGCAATGTGGCTGAATTTTAAAGGTGCTTAAGGCATAGAAACATAGGCCAGTAGAGCTGATAAGAATAGTGGTATTCAGTCAACCCATCTTCTCATTTTGAAAGATGGAAAAACTATGACTCTGAAACATAAGTGTGAACTTGGAAGGGTGCGGTAATAAAAAGAAAAGTCTTGTGCTAGAAGGACAAGACTTTGGACTTTTCCTGTAAAAAAGAATCCCATCAAAGGCTGTAAACACATGCATGACTGGGCTGATTCACACAGTGATACTGAAGGTTCCCAGTGTACATGTCAGACCTACAAGGAAAGATGAAGCTACTAGCTCTTGCAAACATCAAAAGGAAACCCATGAAGGTGCCGGACCATCACTATGAACAGGGGTCAGTTCTTAAATTGCTGTTAATAATGCACTGTCAGTTTCTTGCTTTATCATTTCACTTTGAAAGAAGGCGCTCTTTCACATGTTGATCCCTGTCCAATCCTTAGCAGTCCCCATCCATTCTGACTTGTGCTGTGTCCTAGGCAGCCTTTAGTGTCTACTAACCAGATCATCCTCACTAACAAGACCATCCTACTAACCAGGTCACCCTCTCCAACCAGACCACCCTACTAATCAGACCACCCTACTAACAAGATCATCCTCACCAGCCAGGCCATCCTTCCAACCAGACCATCCTACTAACCAGATCATTTTCACCAAATAGCTCCTTTTTGATCTTCTCTGCCTTATCCATCCTCTGGATGCTTAGGTCAACCCTAGGGGTCAAATTATTTTCATTTCCTTCACCAGCTAGACATGTCACACATCTAGGTCATCAGCAGCTCTTTAGTCTCTATAACATAAATTTTGGATCCGTGCACTCCAGCTCAACCATCATACCTTTGTCTACCCATTGCCATCTCTCACCTGGATCATTGCAACACATCTGAACTTATTTCCCAGATTCCCATCTTAATTCCCTTTTCCTTCACATCCACCCATTCTCCACACAGCAGTTAGAACAAACTTCTTAAAGTGTAAATCTGATGTCACTAACTAAAATGTTTTAATGGCACCCAACTCACATAGAATAAAATCCATGTTCTTTCTCCAAGATCCTGTATGATTTTATTTCATTCTACTCTTGCCCTTATTCACTAAGCACCAACTTTTGTTGACCTACCTTATGTTCCCTCAATGGGCTGAGTTCACACCTGCTTTAGGGTCTTTACACCTGCCTTTCTCTCACCTGGAATGTTCCTCTTTCAGATATTTTCTGGAAATCCCCTCCTCATTCATGGGCCAGATGTAATCTATAGAGCAATGCCTCCTGTATTCATGAACCCAAACCCCAGCACCTCCATCTAACAATGTTTCCCAAACTATTACTCACGATTGATTGACACATCATAGAATCAACATCAGAATTCAGTATCTAGTATTACTAACTGCAGCCTCTCTATAATTCCACACTCTGACTACAACCTTCTCCCTTTCTGGTCCCCTTTCTCTAAACCTGGATTCCCACAATCCTTAGCATAAAGATGAATGTCACCAGCCACTCAGTGTTCCTCAACCCCTTCATACCCTGTCTTCTCTCCTTACCCAACTCAAATTGATGGTCCATCACCACAAGCCTTCTCATATCATATAACAGCTCAATGCCCTTGAGATGGGCACTCTCTTACTTTATTGAAAGAAGATATCTGCTTGGTAGAACCATGACTGCTAAAATCCAAACTTCACTCTGCCTTTGCAAAGTTTAGCTGGCAGAAACAACTCTAAATCCTATAAATTGCTTATAAGCCACTCTGAATAATTCATGACCAACTTCAACTGGGCTTTTCCTATGTCCTCTCAATCCCATTTATTTCCTAAGTATTTCCTAAATTCATTTATCTACTTGCTCAGGCAACTATATAATGGTTTTTCTTCTTTCCTTAGATATACAAATTTCCTTCTCCTTCCTCCATCTCAGAGAATGACTTGACTCCTGATTCTCTAAGGGAACTGAAGCAATCAAAAGAAAATTCTCACAAAGTTCTGCCACCATATTTACTATCCAATCAATTTCTAAGCCTGTATGGTTTGACTTCCTTTTTTATTAACTTAGATGAAATGTCCATGCTCTTATCTAATGTCAGTGCATGCAATACTTCCCATTCTTCTCACCTATTTTAAGTCACCACTCAAGCAACATCCCCTTCCCTTGCTATTGTTCTTCTTCTCTTTGACACCATTCCCATTAGCATATTTTTCCTTTAAGAAGATAAAAGGAAACCTCTTTAACTTTCTTTAGCCATGGCCATATTTCTCTGCTTTCTTCTAGCTTATAATAAAATTCCTGAGGCCCCATCTATACTTCCTGAATCCAATTATACTTTTCCATTTGCTTGTAAACTCCCTCCAGTAAGATGTGACCACAGAGTCTCCACCAAAACTTCTGTTGCCAAAGTCATCAATGACTTTCATGTTGCTAAACCCAATTTTCTGTTCATGATCTCCACTTTATTTCCACCACCATTCTACACAGTCATTCTCTTCTCTTTTACAAAATGTTTCACTTGGCTTCAAGACCATTACTCCTAGTTTCCTTCCTACTTCACTGGCCACTTTCCATTTTTGGTTGCTTAATTACTCCTTGATCTCTTTTTTAAAAATTTTATTTTATTGAAGTATAGTTGATTTACCTTGCTGTGTTAATTTCTGCTGTATAGTAAAGTGATTCAGTTATACATATATATATGTGCATGTGTTATATATATAAATTTTCCATTGTGTTTTATCACAGCATATTGAATATAGTTTCCTATGCTATACAGTAGGACTTTGTTGTTTACCCATCCTATATATAATGGTTTGTATCTGCTAAGGCCAAACTCCAAAACCTCTCCACCCTCCCTCTTGGCAACCACAAGTCTGCTATCCACATCTGTATGTTTCTGTTTAGCAGATAAGTTCATCTGTGTCATATTTTAGGTTCCACATAAAAGTGATTAAGTCTCAGGGCTCAGCCTGTGGCTTCTTTGCTGCATCAACACTCATTGCCTTGACAGTCCCATCTAGTGCTATGTTTCTGATTACTGCCATTGTGGTTTCTTAGGGCTGCTGGACCACGTAGTTGTGGATGCTGAAGTTGGAAATCAAAATGTCAGCAGGGGAGTTCCCGTCGTGGCACAGTGGTTAACGAATCCGACTAGGAACCATGAGGTTGCGGGTTTGGTCCCTGCCCTTGCTCAGTGGGTTAAGGATCTGGTTGCCGTGAGCTGTGGTGTAGGTTGCAGACACGGCTCGGATCCCGCGTTGCTGTGGCTCTGGCGTAGGCTAGTGGCTACAGCTCCAATTCAACCCCTAGCCTGGGAACCTCCATATGCCGCAGGAGCGGCCCAAAGAAATAGCAAAAAGACAAAAAAAAAAAAAAAAACAAGTCAGCAGGTACATATTCTACTCAGTGCTCTAGGGGAAAAACTTTCCTTGTTTCCTCCTAGTTTCTGCTGTTCCTGGAAGTCCTTGAGGTTCCTTGGCATCAGTCCATTGTCTGCCTTTATTGCTACATTTCCTGGACTTCTTTCCTCTTGTGTCTCTGAATCCTTAACTCCCTCCTCTTGTTAGAATCAGTCATTGGATTCAGGGCCCACTCTAGTCCAGCATACAATTTCATCGTAACTGAATTAATCACATCTGTTATGACCTTCTTTCCAAATAAGTTCATGTTCTGCAGTTCCAGGTGGATATAAATTGGGGAGGGGGAGGGGCACTGCTGAACTAGTATACTGCTTAAATGCAAACCAATTTCCAAATTCAAATCTCCAGCCCCATCTTCTGCCCTCAGCTCCAGACTCCACTAATTCAACTGCCTCTCTGCCTAGTTGGCCGCTAAGTACCTCACACTTAATATGCCCAAGACTGAACTCATGATTTCTTCCAAACCTGCTCCTTCTATGACTTTCCCCGACGTAAACATGGGCAATTATACACTTGCAGGTGATCAGCTGAAAAACCTTGGATTCTGCCTTGATTCCTCTTTTACCATACCCCATGTCCAATAGGGTCTGACAGTTTTATGTCCCACCCTTCACAGTACATCCTGAGTCTAACTACTTCATTCACTTGCCAGTAATTCCACTATGACCACCTTTACCCAACCAACCAACCTTTCTCATCCAGACTATTTCAACAGTTCCTAACTACTCTTCTTCTACTGTACTCCCTCGCCATAGCATCCAGACCAATCCTGCTGATGTATAAATAAGAACAACCACTCCTCAGCTCAAAGCCCTTCACGGGGGGCCCATCTTTCCCAGCATAAAAGGCAGTATCTTTTAATATCTCTCTTTGTTGTGTATTGAACAATGTTGTGTTAATTTCAGGCATACTGCACAGTGATTAATATATGTATATATAAACATATATACATAGGTTTAAACATATCAATACATATATTCTTATAGATTTCTTGTAGAATTTCAGATTCTTATATTCTTATTTCATTATAGGTTATTATAAGATATTGAATATTGAATGTAGTCCCCAGTGCTATATAGTAGGTCCTTGTTGTATATTTATTTTATATATAGGAGTGTATATCTACTAATTCTAAATCCCAATTTATTCCACCCCCCCTCCCCTTTCCCCTTTGGTAACCATAAGTTTGTTTTCTATACCTGTGAGTCTATTTCTGTTTTGCATAAAGTTCATTTGTACCATATTTTAGATTACATATATAAGCGATATCATATGATATGCATCTTTCTCTGTCTGACTCACTTCACTTAGTATGAGGTCCATCCATGTTGCTGAAAATGGTATTATTTCATTCTTTTCTATGGCTGAGTATTCCATTGTGTATATGTACCACACCTTCTTTATCCATTCATCTGTCGATGGGCACTTAGGTTGTTTCTATGTCTTCGCTATTGTGAGTAGTGTTGCTATGAACATTGGGGTACATGTATGTTTCTGAATTAAAACTTTCATCTTTTCCAGATATACACTAGGGAGAAGGCAGTATCTTTGCTGTGATTAAGTCCTAAGCCTTCATCACCTCCCTCCTCATCATCTACTGCCCTCCTCCTTGTCTCTGGGCCTGGCCACAATGCTTTACAAAGCACAAGGACACACTTGTTTCAGGACTTTGCACTTCCTCTTTTCTCTGTCTGGATGATCTTCTCTGGGAATTCACAGGCTCCCCCACCCCATCCTAGCTTCGGTGTGTCTGCTCAAATGTCCTTGTTTGCAAGAGTTCTTCTCTGATGCTCATGTTAAAAACTGCAAGTTCCTCACCCCACTCATACATGTCTCTGGTTCCTTTATCCTGCTCTTTTTTCCCCAATTGAGCTTCTCCTTTTGCAACATTTGTTTCCTATTATATTTATTATTTAAGAACTATATCCTTCCATGAGACTGTATAAGGATAGAAATTTAATAAACTAGACAAGTTTAGAATAGGAAATATAAATTTGATCCACCGTATGTAAGGAAAATATTGTTTTAGACATAAAACTCATGCTGAGTCCCTATGTAAAATCATTGCTTACTGTATATTTTGGCCAGACATTGTTGGAAAGGCCTGGCCTTTCAAACAGCTTTTTTATAGCCTTTATCTCCATGTTGCTCATTTATTAATTTTACCATTTTTAAATTTGTTTAGTGTTTTTCATCCCCCATTTAATTGAAAGCTCCATTATATAGTACATTACCTGTATTTTTTCCCTGGAACATTCTCAGTGTCAAGAAAAATGTCTAGTATATAGTCAAGGTAGAGGGGATTTAATAAATATTTATTGAATTTTTTATGGAATGAATGAATGAATAGGTAGCCTCAGTGATCTATGAAATACATTTTCTTTACCTCACTTGTGCTTAAATATGTATAATGCAAGCAATTATTTAAGGGTTGATCACAATAATTTTAATAACTATACATGTTATTGTTATAGACAGCATCATTAAAATATCATTTGTTGCCTGCTTTGTTCTAGGGATTGTCTTAAAAGATTTTCTCATATTTCATCTTTAGACCTAGAAAACATGTCATACACATTATATTTTATGGTAATTGTACATATGGAACAATGTTGTTTGTCTAACCTAGTTGGACACTTAAGTATCAGCATTTCATATAGAACTTCCCTCTAATCTGACTGTGATCTGCATCGCCTAGCACCTCACAAGCTTGGAAGGAGAGGGTCCACGCTTTTCACCTTTTTCTTAGCACCCACCATGTAAAGAATGAGCATCTAATAAAACCCATTTCAAGGAGGTGCATGTGTGTATGATGATCCCCCTTAGACTTCAGAGAAAAGTGAAAAAACAACCTGCAGCCACTCTGAAGCCATCTCGGTTGTCCAGAGCTTGTTGTCAAATCCCTGCATGAAAAATTAAATGCTGTATTTCATGAGATGTCTCCAAATTAAAAAAAAAATCATGTGTGTATATAGATTTATATCATTAAATATGTATATTTTAATAATATGTTTCTTTGATAAAGAGATAGTTTATACATAAAAGAATTTCATACTTCATGAAAGGTAAAGTCGATTTTCATGGCAAAATTAAACAGTATAGTTATTCTGCCGAGTTTCTATCTTCAGTAAAGTGAGGACAGATTTCAACCGAAAAGAGTCAGTTACTCTAAAGAAAATATTCTCAGCTCTTTGAGAATATCTCAGGAGTCAGTAAAGGCAGTGCGCCGAGATCCACTCAGTATGATGGTATTCCAGGGCTCCATTCATTTCTCATTCAAAAATAACCTTGGAAACCCTCAGAGGACAAAATAAACAGGCACCAAATCTCCCAGACTCTTTGGTGACAGGTTCTGGTTTACTTCATTCAGCCTTATTCTAAGTGCCTTAATAAGGAATGACTATCTTCTTCTATCTCAGTGCTTCTGTTTGCACAAAGTGTTCCACAACCTCCCTTACTTCTAAGAAGTCATTTGCACAGAAAAAGAGTCCTATCACTAGGAAGAAATGCAGACCAGCTGCCCTCCTCCCACGGTGCTCTGTCCAGACCTTTTGTTTCCCTGTTGCCTGCATCATATAACAGCAGTTTTTCAACAAAATAAAAATACATTAAATTATGAAATTAGGGGTTTATTTATTTATTTTTATTTTTCAGTGGCTATGTATGAATGAAGCCAACAAGTTCCTTGGTCTGGGCTTGTCCTCTGAATTTCATCTCTACACCATGTATAAGAGGAACAGACCACAAAGCTCCACAGGAGGACCCAGCCAGCACTTTATGTGCTTAGAGATTTCATTGCACTACTAAAGATCCATTTTACTTTCTTCTGAGACCCAATTAGAGTTCACTTACATTTAAAAACTCTCTCTTCTGATTTGTCTATGATTTATGGGTTTGAAGGCAACAGTCATTAGAACTCCAGATAGCAATTAGCCTTTAAAGTATTCAGGATGAGGCAGCTTTGTAAATTTTATGTTCACTTTTTATGAACCAATTGCTTTTGAATGGATAGGCTTTTGATCATGGAACTTACAATTTTATAACATCTGGAACTAATGTTAGTTGTGTGTTTTTAAACATTAATTTTTTTTTTCTGGCACATTTTCTTTCTTTTTTTTTTTTCTTCCTTTTTAAGGCCACTCCTGCTGCATATGGAAGTTCCCAGAGCTAGGGGTTAAATTGGAGTTGCAGCTGAGGCCTACACCAGAGCCACAGCAACACTGAATCTGAGCTGCATCTGTAACCTACACCACAGATCATGGCAACGCCGAATCCTTAAGCCACTGAGCAAGACCATGGATTGAACTCGCATCTTCACAGACACTGTGTCGGGTCCTTAACCTGCTGAGCCACAATGGGAACTCTTGAACATTTCCTTCTTTGAGTCTTGAGGACCACAGATCCCAATGATATAATGCAATACCAAGTCACAGAAATACTAGGTCACGATTTGTGATCCTTACCTCCTTGGTGACATGACACTAAGAACCACTACTTCCCTGGAACAAGGGGCTCCTGCCCATTTCTTGACTTCTCTCTATGCCTGGTGCAGAGCTGGCCAGAGCTGACCTCCACCAACATGTGGAAGAGGAAGGTCCCAGATCCTTGATGGGCTAGGAATGGTGTAAATGACACTGACTCAGAGCAGAAGATGCAGACTTTGCTTTGAAGCATGCACAGGCTCAAGTGTGACCTAGAATATAAGTCCATTACAAAGAGGGAGGAGAGATGCTGGGAGAGGATCTGCTTATAGAATTCATGGGAAGGTAGCTGGGATAGTAAACCCTGAATTGGAGTTGTGAAGAACACACACAAGTTAGCCAGGTGGATGAGAGGGAAAAAGAGGGGTTTTCTAGAGTAAACAGTGGTTCAAAAGAAGGGAGATGGGCAAGAGGATGAACCACATGTCTGTGGTTGGATGGGAGGTAGGTGTGCATGTGGGAAATAAGGAGAAAACAATATTTAGTGCAAATTTGGGGTGTGAAGCATAATTGTATTTTTTAAGGAAGTCAACCTCCATGAGCCATGATTTTTTTTTTCTTTTTCCGAATGTTATTTATAAAGCTCACTTCAAAGGTGCTACTCTGGATGACAGCTCCAAATACATCTTCTAAGGCTGTTGTTCCAGGCAGTGGGATCTGGGTGGTCATTTCATGCACAGCACAAACACATCCCTACCACAACAGGCAGGGCCACAGGCTTTCAATCATTAGGAAAATTACCCTTGGCATCTACCACTCTGTGCACCACTTTACAGAAATGGTGAGGAAGGAACACACCAAAAAACTATTGAGCATAGAACACTGTTTGTTTAAGTTTAAAGAAACAAAAGGCATAGCATAGTCAGAATGGCTCCCATACTCCTGGGCCTTTGCGTTTTCCTAATGTCTGTTAGAACCATGCAGGCTGCCAAGTACAAGGATTGCAGTGCAGTTATTGCTGGCTTCAGGCACTTCCATAAATGAAAATATAAATGATGGTCAATTAGAGATGATTTCCTAAAGCATTTTACTCAAAACATTAACAGATAACATAACTAGCTCATGAATAACTTCAGGCCTTTTCACCATGCAAAGTCATCAAGACATAACCATAGAATCCAGTTTAATGGCACAAAGACCAACCAATGCAGGTTCTTCCTGAGAAGTGGGCTTCCTCCAAGTTCTGCTAGTGGAGCCCCACCAGTTAAGAGGTGAGGGTCCTGTCCAGGAAGTTGTCCCTTCCTAATCCCTATTTCTGATCCCAACATTAGCCTTATAAGTGAAAATGTTAACTTGAATCTGAAAGATGCACTCAGAGAAGAGGCTGGAATTAAGGGTTTTCGAGCACCCTTTCGGTGCCAAGCCTTTTGCAAACTTTTATGTATTTATTCAAGACATTTCAGCAAGGAAGGAATGGGGTGGTTTTTAGGGATGTTCCAGGGTGCATGCTCATAGAGTCTCTTTTTGGCCCCTCCCCAAGATCTGCTCCAAGATTGCCACCTCAGTCTCTAGGAGGAACCAGCCAACTGCCCTGGGTCAGGTGAAATAGGTAGATGTGCCCCAGCCTAACATTTACAACCAGCCTCCTGCTTCAGGATAAAGATTAGAGCAAGCTAAATAGATGCAGCTTCTGTCCTCCTAATATTTCAAGGAGAAAGTTCATGGCTGGAGCAGAGAGGAGCTAAGCTCCATTGAAGTAAGAGATAAAGAGATCATTTTCCTGTTATCCTTGAGGTCAAGGAGACCTCCCCAACTACATATGCATACTGAAGCTCTTCTGGGGTCAAAATGGGAGGGTATGCTACCCCATAATAAGTATTGTCAATGTCCCATAGCCTCGTTGAGCTGGAATCCACCTTGGCTAAAAGATGTGTATGCATACTGTGGGCCTTGGGTCTGATCAGGTGTGTGAAAGAAAGCAAGATGATTGGTCAGAGGAAAACAAAGACCCAGAAGAGCTGCCCTATATAAGTGATTTCGGTCACTCCTTTAACACACTCCACATTGGCAGGGGCGTCCACACTCCTATCTGAGAGTGCTGCTTTTCTTCTAAACTGCTACCCTGTGTGGTCTCCCACATGTGCTATTCCCATAATAACAGACTTTGTTCCTGTCTTACAGCCTGGTCTCCTTGAAAAATTTCTTGTTTTCATAAGCAGACAAAAGCCAGTGCAGCTATGCTTCTAGTCTCTAGCCCCTGGTGATCTAGCACCTAGGACTCCTGGTTTTCACCCAGGCTGCCCAGTTTCATTCCTGGGCAGGGAGCTAAGGTCTTGTTTCAAGTTGTCACTCACTGACATCTCTCCAAGTTTAAGACGTCATGAATGACAATTTACAATAGTTATTATTTTCTGATATAAATGCAAAGAAAAACAAGAAGAAGAAGAAATTCAAGAAAGTTAAAAATCTATCTAAAGTCTCAATGGTAACATCAGGTTTGAAACTCCGGGCTAAACAACTGCCTCTAATCAGCACCATGGATTGGGAGTAGATAGGAAGGTGGGGGCAGGGTCTCTGATTATTGATCAGGGATAGAAAAGAGGGAAGAGACCATAGCAGTAGCCAGAATGCTTCCCATTTTTCTCCTCAATCCTTCCTTCCTTCCCAAATACACAGTACAATAGGATTGAAATAATAATAAAGAACAACACCTCCCCTGACAATATACTAACACACACACTCTCTCCTCTAGTCACTCACTCAAACACACATGGCATGTCCTTGCCTAACTATTCAGTTTTACCTCCCAGAAAATGTTTAAACCTTATATATGCTCTGAAGAGAAATGACATGGAACTCTGATCTCTACCCAGACAGTGAATGTTATGCCATATGCCGGGGATTAACAAGAACAAACACTCATAACGGTTCTCAGGGGTGAGGGGGAGACAGAGGCCATGTAATCAATCCTCCATGGGTACCAATGAGAAGAAGCTGGGTGCAGACACTATGAGTGATGGAATGGAAATGAGTGTGATGTGCGTGGTGAGGTCATCCACTAGTCAGTCAATCCACAGGGCTAGTAAGTATCTACTATTTCCCTTCTCTTGCTGGTGCTGGGACATATAGTCAAGGCTTCTGCTCCTAGAGAGGATGAAAGCAAACCCACATCTGCCATCAAAACTAATTTCATGACCCCAGAGGAAATATCCTAGTCTCTGTGGGAGGATATGACAGATAGAAAGGGGCACAACTTATTCGACGACACCCCCCCCAACTTCAGTATTCTGAAGCCAGAGCATGACCTTCACATTGACCATCTTTCTCTAGCATCCTCCTATGTATCAACAACAAATACCCCTTCCTTCGCCAAGCCCACCTCACAGTGAACAAAACCACTGCTTATCAGCATAATAAAGCCTAATGCTTTGCCTATATTCTCCAATCTGATCACAACTTTTCACTGGCCTTATCTCCACAAATCCTTCCCAGTCTGCTACATTCCAGCCAAAAAGAAGTTCATATCACTGCAAGCTTTATTATTCTCTTCCACTGTTCCTCCTATGCAATGAGTCCTGCCTGAACACCTGCCAAATGAAAAGATGAATGCACATCAGAAAACCCGTGGATAGATAGGAAATGAATGTGACTTTTGTACTAGGTTGAACGTATTTGTTCACTTATGGCCAAGTTGAAATCAAGACAAGAATGCATTTCTTGAAAGAAAAGTAAAACAGAATTGCCTTTGAATTTCTCCAGCATCTATCAAAGACCTCCAAAGCACCTCAGCAACACTTCGTAGTGGACAATACATTCTAATTCAGAGGAAAAGGGTCAGAGTGGGAAGCATGCTGACAAGAAGTCCAGTCCCCAAGCTAAAACTGGGCTGGGTCACTTGCTAGAGGACTTGGGACACTGTGTCCTTGAGTGTGGGTTTAGACTGGAGGGGTAGAAGTGTCAGTGAAGGCTCAAGTGGAGAAAGTTTTGTAAGAACAATCCCAAGGCAACCCCCAGGGTCACAGAGAAGGGACTGTCCCAGGTGGTGGGGGCTGAGAGGTGGGCAAACTAAAGGCCTCCAGGCACAGGTCAGGCAAGACTGAGTAGAGGAGAGAAAAGATAACTGTGAGAGGGAAACAGAACAAGACAGCAAGACTAAAGGGCTTTGGTGGCTGGTGGGGTGTATTAAGGCAAAGAGGAGGCTAGTCATGATTCCAGGATTCCAGGTCTGGGATGACCTGAGCCCAGCTGACTACCAAAGCCCCTCTCAGCACACCCACCCCCATCTGTGCCTTCCTACCCCCACCCCCCAGATAGCTTCTTTACATACACCAGTTTCTCCGCAGCAATCACCCCCACCCACCCCTCCAGCCCTGCCTCCTTCATGTCTCTGCATAGACATCTCCCTGAGGGAAGCCCTCTCTGTGCCCCCCTGCCAGTTCTGAGCAGAGCTCTCATGGTTTCTCTATTTTCTCACATGAAACTCTTCAGTTGCTAACTATATTTCTTTTCATGTGGTTACCTTCTTACTATGTGACTCTTCCAGCACAAGGCAGGCTCCCAGAGGACAGAGATCCTCTCTGTTTCACTATCTGAGTCTCCTGTGCTTCTCAAAACCATCCAGCACACAGAAGTTAATAGATCCTCATCTAATGCATAAATGAATGAATTAATGAATAGCATTCAGAAAGAAAGGCAGTATAGGGAGAAAAAAGACAAGTTTTAGAACGGAGCAAAAATAGGTTTCAACTACTAAATTTTAGAAAGCATATTTAAGGTTATAATAGAGGGAGTTCCCTTCATGGCTCAGTGGTTAATGAACCTGACTAGGATCCATGTGGATGCAGGTTTGATTCCTGGCCCCTCGCTCAGTGGGTTAAGGATCTGGCGCTGCTATGAGCTGTGGTGTAGGTAGCAGATGTGGCTCCAATCTGGAGTTGCTGTGGCTGTGGTGTAGGTCAATACCTGTAGCTCTGATTTGACCCCTGGCCTGGGAGCTTCCATATGCCATGGGTGCGGCCCTAAAACAGAAAAAAAAAAAAAAGTTATAACAGACATATAAGATTAAAGATGGAGAACAAACAGCAAGAAATGTGGGGACTGGGATTTGGGAGAGAAGTGGAAGCTGGAAATGGAGATAAAAGAGCCATTAACAGGAAAAGAGTATGAAAAAGAAGGTAGGTATATATAGAACGGTGTCACCTTGCTGAACAGCAGAAATTAACACAATATTGTAAACAAACTCTACTTCAGTGAAGTCAATTAAAAAAAAAAATAAGCCACTGAATTAAAAAAAGAAGGAGCAATTGACAGGGAGGTTACGAAGCCTGAAACCCATTTCGAGTCACAGCCAAGGATGAGACTTTCTTCATAAAGATACATACGCACCCATATGCACATGTATCTAAAGCTACATTTGTGACAATTCTGTAAGGAAACAGGATAAAGAATCATCCCTGTTATTGCCATTACATGTGCACCCATATGTTCATAGCAGCAGCATTCACAAAAGCCAAGACAGGGAAACAACATATATGTCCATCAACAGATGAATGGATTAAGAGGATGTCATACACACACACACATACACACACACACACACACACTGGAATACTACTCAGCCACTAAAATTAATGGAATAATGTCATTTGCAGCAGCATGGATGCAACCAAAGAGTCTCATACTAAGTGATTTAAGTCATAAAGAGAAAGATATATGATATTATTCATATGTAGAATCTAAAATATGACACAAATTAACCTATGTACAAAACAGAAACAGACTAATGGACATAGAGAACAGACCTGTGCTTGCTGAGCGGAAGGGGGAAAGAATGTTATGGACTGGTAGTTTGGGGTTAGGAGGTACAAACTAGTACATTCAGAATGCATAAGAAGTTATGTCCTGCTGTGCAGCACAGGGAAGCATATCCAGTCTCCCGGGATAGAACATTATGGAAAATAATATGAGAAAAAAATATATATATATGTACATAGAGTTGCTGCTTTCTAGTAAGTTAAAGGTGTTGCCTCATGCCAGTTCTTAGTATCCCAGCTCAAATCCTGGTTATATATGCATAAGAATAACAATGGTGTTCTTTCATAAGATACCCCCAAATCCTCCTAAGGACAAAACCACTGTAGATTTCGAGGATGTGGTGGCCCAGTTCAAATCTCGAGCCTGTGTGCCTGTTGAAATGTGTTCTGAAGGGCAGGGCAGAGCAGCAGTTGTTAGCTTGTCTGCCTGTGTTTGATCCCAGTATCCTGCATGATACCAAGGAAGCCCTGGGCAAATCAAATGGTCTCCTGCTACTTCTATCCCATGTGTGCAAAATGATTATCATCATACTATGTAGGATTGATTGATTAAACTGATTGAAATTACGTTAAGTACTTTAAGAGTATATGACATATAACACTCATGAATGTCAACTACTCTCATGATTGTTATTTTGATCATTACTCAACCTCTCTAAAGCTACATTTGTGGCAATTCTGTAAGGAAACGGGATAGAGAATCATCCCTGTTATTGCCATCACAGGTTGGCTTGGGCTCAATCCTTTGTGTCATTACTTTTATCGTTAAAATGGTTCTGAAAAGGGCATTAGTGATGCAGCACCGCAGTCAGAGTTCCCTTTATGCAAAAGGAAATTGGAAAGAAGCAAGTGTGGTGCATAACACTGAAACAGCCGCCTGGAGAGCTGGTCTATTTACCAACTGAGACCAACTAAATGTGCACAATTTGCTGGGTGGCCAGCAGCCTAGAAGAATTCCGAAAAAGCTAACCTTCATTTCAAGTTTGAATTTCTGCCTACTGAAAGGGAAATTCTGGAACAGATGATTTCCTGGGAGAAGTAGGCTTGTGTAGAAAGTAACCAGTGGTTCTTATTTATTTACTGTTTTGTAAAAAACACTGGACCTAAAATATCACATTTGCTAGATGCTAATTCAATTGCAACTGAAATCTATGCTACATCCAAATATCACCCAAATAATCTGCCATCCTTGGATGGGGACTTCAAAGAGAGCAAACTGTGAAACAAATAGTTTCATCTAGGCAGCTCCCTTCACCGGGAAAAGAAATGAGTTGTTTTAGCCAAAGATGCTATTTGGTCACTAAAGGTGCTTCAAAGCCCATAATTAACTCAAGCTTGTAAAACTGTACTTTATGTTTTGTCCACTCTCTCTCTTATTTTCATTGTTAGTTAAGGAAAATCTCTGATGGTCCACAGTTAGTATAAAGCCATGGTTTTCCTTCCAAAAGCCACTTAAAGCAACTTGATGTCATCTATCTGGATTCTGAAACCCAGTTACAATGTCGTTTTCTCAGAGTCAAATTCCACTTCGGTAAAATTGAGCCTTTTAATAACCACAACTCCCTCCAGGAGACAAGAGGTGGTTATTCCTGCCCTTGGGTTGGGAGGGCCTCACTCCTGTTAAAATGCTGAGAGAGCATAAACCTAAATCCTTAGGGATAAATGTCTTCAAAAACTAAAGCATTATTTATTGTTTGCAATTCATATTTGCAAAAGTGCTTTGAGCTCCCTCGGGAAAGCTGGAATGCAAACATGAGGTACGTGTATAATTAATAACTCTTCAGTAGGGATTATGGCCTCTCCAGGTAAGAGTGTATTTAAAATTTGACACTCGCTAAAGATAGTTAAACAATTTCAGAACCACTCCAGATATTTTCCCTCTGGATGTAAGGAGAATTCACTCGTAGAACATTCAGAACGTAGATGTAAACTATCTGGATGCAGCACATGGCAATCAGCCTCATCACAGGACACATTCCCACAGGACAGGACTCCACTAGCCCTGCTTGAGGACCAGCAGGAAGGAGCAGTGAGCTCAACAGGACTAAATATGCCCAGAATCCTCTCCTAAAGAATCACGAAACCAAACAAAACCATCACTCTCTCCAGTGTTTCCTTCTCTGAATAGTCCCCAAAATGGACGTGTGTGGTTGACTCGAACATATGGAAACAAGAAAAACCTACAAGGAGGTGAGTGATCTGTGGCAGGAATAATTTCACTTTAGAGGCCAGTTTTATTTGTTTTTTTTTTTCCTTTTATGTCTGTACCTGCAGCATATGGAAGTTCACAGGCTAAGGGTTGAATCTGAACTGCAGCTGCCAGCCATAGCAACGTGGGATCCAAGCTGCATCTTCAACCTACACCACAGCTCATGGCAATGCCAGATCCTTAATCCATTGAGGGAGGTCAGGGACCAAACCTGCATCTTCATGGACACCATGCTGGGTTCTTAACCTGCTGAGCCACAAGGGGAACTCCAAGAGGCTACTTTTATTTTTAGATGACAATTTCAGTATCTGCCCTAACATATTATCTTCTAATACCAATAGGAATATAAACCTTTTTTTTTTTATGGAAATCTGTGCTTTACCAGGCACTTGATTAAACACCCACTGACTTCAGAATCTTGCATGAGAGTTCTGAGGTGAATAACTTTCTTTTTTAAAAAATTATTATTTGTATTATTAATTAGCTGTTCTTAAGGCATGCTGAAGTTCCTGGTCCAGGGATCAAACTTGCACCACAGCAGTGACCCAAGTCACAGCAGATCCTTAATCCACTGAGCTACCAGGGAACTCCATGAATAACTTTCTTTTTTTTTAATTTTTAAGATTTTTCTTTTTTTCTATTATAGTCAATTTACAATGTTCTGTCAATTTCTGCTAGACAGCAAGGTAACCCAGTCATACATATGTATATACACATTTTTTTCTCACATTATCCTCCATCATGTTCCATCACAATTGACTAGATGGAGTTCCCTCTGCTATATAGCACTCTAAATGCAATAATTTGTATCTACTAACCCCCACTCTCCCTTGGCAACCACAAGTCTGTTCTCCAGGTCCACAGATGAGTTTCTTTTCTGTAGAAAGGTTCATTTCTGCTGTATATTAGACTCCAGATATGTGATAACATATGCTATTTGTCTTTCCCTTTCTGACTTACTTCACTTAATATGAGAGTCTCTAGTTCTTTCCATGTTGCTGCAAATGGCATAAATAACTTTCTTAAATCTGCTTCTAGCCATTTTTTCCCCCCTACAGTCATCCCTTGGAAAGTGCTGGATTTTCCCCGGGTTCCCATGCTCCCTTCTAGACCTCTGTCTTTAGACCTTTCTCTGGCTCATCAGATGACAAAGTTGATGTTTTACCATGGGTGACCACCCTCAATCCCCACTTCCCTATTTCTCACTCTGACATGCTCTCAATTGAGGTCCCAGGAATGAAGGATGTGCCAATGATCTAAGAGAGAGAGTGGACAGGACGCTATGTTTGCCATGACATTAGTGTCTCCCCTGTTGATGATGGTGTGTATGGATTAGGCACCAGGTGGAGCTCCTCAGTACATCCAAGCCAGGTGAGTCAGAATAGGAAGAGCCAGGCAGCCATTCCTTTCTGTGTGGGTCTTTTTTTTTTTTTTTTTTTAAATTACAGTTGATTTACAATGTTCTGTCAATTTCTTCTGTACACACACACACACACACACAGAGGCCTAAAAAATATGCATACATATAGATGGAGCAATTTCACATTTAGGAATTTACACAGGGCAATAACTGAAGTCTCAGAGATTTATACATTCTCCAGAGATACATACATATATATACATATATATAAGAATATATATATTCTTTTCCTCGTGTTATCTTCCGTCATGTTCTATCAGAAGTGATTGGATATAGTTCCCTGTGCTGTACAGCAAGCCCTCATTGCTTATCGATTCTAAATGTAATAGTTTTATTGTGCCAGCTTTGACAAGCCACCTAACCTCTCTGATAGCTAAAGCTAAATAAGAATACAAATATCTACTTCACAGTTATTTTGTTAGATCTGAAAAAAAAAAAAGGAGGGGGCAAATACACTGAGTGCTCAGAAGCTGGGGGCCTAGCCTCTGGCCTGGGAGCATATCAGCTACAGGGCCTGATTTTTACCACACAGACCTCCTTAGTTCCACACTGCCACTTCTGCTACCCTTTCTGGGGTGGGTGGGTGGGACCATCCTAGAGGATGCTCATGCCCAGATAAGCCCCTCTGCATTCTACGTTTGGCCAGAGGTGTCATGGGGGACACATCAAAACTGTGGCAATTTGGCAATGTGTATCTAAGGCTTGAAAAATATGCATACATGTAGATGGAGCAATTTCACATCTAGGAATTTACTCAGGACATTAACTGAAGTAATCCATCACAATGTAAAAAACATGCATAACATTAAAAATCAACCTGCATATCCAAAAATAGAGAAAATACGAACAACCTGTATAATCTAATACCACTTATCTGCTAGTATCATGGGGAGATTTTATAACATGATAGTAAATGAAAGTCATTCCAAAACAGTCTGATCACATTTGATTTATACAGGAATCGATAAAGTCACCATTAATTACGCTCCCTGTACTGAGCTCTGTGTTAAGTGCTCTACCTCTGTTACCGTATTTAATCCTCACAATAACCTTTCAGAGTAGGTATTAGTTGCAAGTGATTTTAAAGATCTCTTAAAGGCAAATACAACAGAGGAAGGCAGTCTAGAGGTCCCTGCTGGATTTGAAAGGTAGAACCTTAAATGTCACAGCCCATTTGAATCCATGGTTACTGTTTTGCCCAGAGTTCCCCTGACATAATTTAGGGGTGCCCGCTGTCCTGTTACTTACAGATTGTGCTGAGCCAGTCCCTGTTTCCAGTGCCACTCAATAAGAAGTATCTCCTGGCGGCTTGCGGAGGCCTTCTGATGTAAACCTCCCTTTTATAGCCTGGATATTTAACCATGAACTACCTCTCTAGGCATGAGACAGCTGGCTAGGAGGGCTATGCCTTAATTAGCTGTTTCTCCCTGGGGATCTGTGCTCTGTAAATTCACTCCTCAGAGAAAGTACAGCTGGTGAGATGAAGCCACAGAGTCAATTGTCTAAAAATTTGTTTTTAAGGAAAGTATCATTTGAGAATGTGTGTAGAGGGCATGGGGGAGGAGCTTCAGTCTGTTTAAAGACACCAGACTTCCAGCTCTAGATGGCAGCTACCCAAAGCAGAAGTCTGGGCCATCGTGGTCAATAGCATAGATTTTATTTTACTTTTTTGTTTTATTCTTCTAGGTTTTTATTTATTTATCTTTTGTTAACTTTATTATCTTTTATGAAGTATAATTTATTTATAGTTTGTGTTATTTTCAGGTGTATAACATAAGGGGAACCATAAGGGGAATGGTTACCCTCTAGTCTGTGGGTCTATTTCCCTATGTCTGTGGGTTTATTTCTGTTTTCTAAATAACTTCATTTGCATTTTTTCAGCAACCATGTGTGAACCTAGAGATTATCATATTAAGGGAAGTAAGTCAAAGGTAAATATCATATGTTATCCATTATATGTGGAAACTGAAAAAGAACATAGCCTTTAGGACAGAATATCCAGTGCAAATTAAGAATATGCCTAATGATGGGCAGTTTGTTTCAATCCACTCCACCTTGCCAAGAAGGCAGTAAGCAGAGCATGTTTCCTCCCTTGTAATCTTTTATCTCCTGGGTTTGTGTGCAAGGCACACAGTGGGTCTTTGGGAAACAACTGTTAAGCAAATAATCACATTATGCTTATATAGAAGCCATTTCTTAGGCAAATCAACCAATCTTCCCACTATTACTAAATGAACTTCAAAATGAAAAGAACTCAGCAGTTTGTAGAACTGTGTTTTTCCCCTTTATCATGGGAAACTCAGATGCTCAGAGTGAGCTATATCTCACAGAAATAGTTAATATAATCAACATTGTTTAAATCATGGTATTATATGCGATTTATATACCATGAAGAAGCAGAATGCAATTTTGTCTTGCCTCTTGTAAATGCTAAATGTAATTGTCAAGTGTAAATCCATTTTTTTTGTGTGTGTTCTAAAGAACTATTTGTGCAACTCCAGATTTTCAGTAAAATGATATTACCAGAAAAAAAAAAAAAAAACTTGGGAGAAGTAGCCAAGAGTAAAAGGAAGAACAACATGAATTGAAACTAATCTCAGCTTCATAACTGAGATCTTATAAAAATAGGTTAAATCTTGGAATACAAGAGCTACTAGAAAATGGACGCTTTTATACATGAGACATCAGCTTTTTTGCCTGCACCACAGTCCTGAGAGCATACAGTTCATCAGGGACTCAGACCCGAGGAGGGTGAGGGCATGGGTGTACTCATCCCTCCATCTCAGGCAGAGACCCACACACCCCCTTCCAGCCAGGGTTAGGTGGAGGGCCAGGTAGCTCTAATGGTTCCCAGGGCAGTCTCGCTAATCAGTGGGCGCTGTCATCTCTGGACAAGGTCGTATTTTTAAAAATCGCTATTACACAGGTTTTCATACACCAACACTCCTGGCACCAATCCTGAGTGATGCGTGTTCCGACTGCTGTGCCTTGGGCATCCTTCTGAGCGAGCTTCTAGCTAATGAACCCCCCTCCATGGCAGACAATGGATAAAACATCCTAGCAAACTGTGTCCTCACAGCTTTGTGCTTATTCCTTTCAGTCAAACAGCCAGCACCTGCCAGAATCATGCCACTTCCTGTTTGGGAATGCAGCTGGACAATGAGCAGCAAGCTGCTCCTGGTGTTTCAGCAAGAATACTGCAAACGACACACCACGATGGAAAAAGGAATGACGACTCAGATAGTTCTGGGAAAGGGCATGGTCACTTGTCTAAAAGACCATCAGGACTGCCACTCGTTGCCAGCCCTAGGGTTCAGTTGCAACAGTATCAGTAATAGTAAGATAGCAACTCACTACCATACACTTTCTACGTGATGGATACTGCCGGCACTTCCCATTTGGGACTCATCATTGCTGGCAGTCCACGTAACTGCCCTCTATGGTTCCGCTGTTACTACAAATGGAGAGGCTATGGTAGAGAAGTGTCCACAGACTTACCCAAGGTCACCCAACTGGTGGGTGTCAGAGTAGGGATCCACCCTAAGTATCCCTGTTTCTACATGCTATACCACATTTTAGCCTGATGGGGGCGCCAGAGAACAACATGAGCAGGGCCCCTGAGCTCTTCCTTCTGGAGAAAGGAGTTCAGAGATTTGCAGAAAGTTGCCTGCCTTGTTTGCAGTCAGGTGAAGGTTAAAAAGCAAGTGCTCAGAAACTTTATAACTGCATTTAATCTACAGGGCATGGGATAACAGTGCAGAAGGGAGAGTGTGGGAAGGTGGTAAGGGGAGCTGCAGAGATAGGGGCTGTGGGTGAATCAGGGAGACTCACTGGATAAAGGGTCAGCTTTAGAAGGTGAGCCCTGCATCTAGTACAACAGCGCATCAATATATAACAAGTGGGCTCTAAAAATCTGTATGACAATGAAATACACTACTTCCTTTAGATCTTAATCTGCTGTCTCAGGTAGCTTTCCCAGGTACATCCCTGAAGAAGAGGTCGGTTCTAAGGCTACTCCATGTCTGTGGATACCGATGGTAGTCTGGGTGACCATATAACTAACTGGTGATCAGAAACAGTGCTCACATGCACCCCCTTATGAGAGTGAGATTATCATTAGCACCCTTTCTTACCGTCAGGAGTTTTCCTGCATTGGTGACAAAATATTGGTTGCACTAATCATAGAATTTATGACAAAATATTGAATTTTATATTTTTGCAATGCTTTTACCCTGCAAGACTGTGACATTTTTGCAGACAGGAAGTATGCTTTATGTACCTCTATATCCTCACATTTCAGGATGGTGAGGGATACACATAGATACAGCTGAGGCTCAGTAAATAGTGACTTGTTACTAAACATCATCTTCCTGAAATTTTCACCTAAGATGCACTTACTCAATTTTTGCCTAAGATCTAGTTGTTTTATCTAAATATTCTCTCAGCAGGCAAACCACACACAGTCTAATAGAGTAACCCACGTCCATTTCCTGTTCTTTTATTTTATTTTATTTTATTTTATTTTATTTTATTTTATTTGTCTTTTTCAGGGCCACACCCCCCGGCATATGGAGGTTCCCAAGCTAGGGGTCTAATCAGAGCTACAGCTGCTGGCTTACGCCAGAGCCACAGCCACACCAGATCCGAGCCACGTCTTCCACCTACACCACAGCTCATGGCAACGCAGGATCGTTAACCCACTGAGCTGAGCAAGGCCAGGATGGAACCCACAACCTCATGGTTCCTAGTCGGATTCATTTCCGTTGCACCACAATGGGAACTCCGATTTCCCGATCTTTTAAATTCCCTTTTAGCAAATGCTCTGGAAGTAAGTAAACCTAACATCTGCATTTGCTATATAAACATCACAGATTTGAAGCAAAATGACTAGGGTTTGCCTAGAAGTCTTCTGAGATGTTAATCTGTTTCTCTGATTTCACTGTCTGCAGTCTTGCTTTTCCTTCCTTCCTCCTTTCCTCCCTCCCATCTCTTCTTCCTTCCTTTCTTTTTCTTTCTTTCTTTCCTTTTTCCTTCCTTCCTTCCTCCTCTCTCTTTCTAATTTAAAGAAAAGACTAAATAATTTATAAAGGATGCAGAAATACTTAACAAAAATGGCAATAATACATCTGGTCAGAAAGGGGTTGCTCATCACGAAATGCTTCTCCACGAACAATTCATACATAAGTAGTCAGGTTACTTCTTCAGATGATTTGTGTTTCATAAATACACAATAACATGAGTATAATTATTTGTTTAATACACTGCATAAAATTGCCCATAATTCTAGTCTCAAAGCATGAGGGGAACAGTTAAATATGATAATGTCATAATGAGGAAAAGTGAAGGATCTTTGTGGAAAAACACAAATCAGGAGAATAAGAGGCTTTCAGTCCAGGACAGTGCTATCTAGACCCCATCCCACAGCAATTTAGCAGAGAAGGGGGCTGGGAAGCTGCACGTGGGCTAGGTTCTGAGACCCCATATTAGCCAGGAAGATGGTAAGTGAGGAGCCCTGAGGCTACAGAGCTTAGCACTGAGGATCACTGAGGGGTAAAGTCATAATTGAAAGCTAAGCAGAAAATCAGTTGTAAGGGACTGGATAATTGGACTAATCCAGTTTCTCTTCCAGGAGATGACAACCCAGGACCAGAGCAGGAGCCAGCAGGCCTGGGTGGAGCCTGGAGGTAAAGATACACCTGGTCTGTGGTCCCTAACTTGGAGCAACAGAGCACAGCCACCAGAGCCCTGTGGACTTCCCACAGGGGGCCACAGAGCGGCCACAAGGATTCAGCAGGACGACCTCTGGTTCCCAGCACCTCATGTACATCACAATCACTGCATCACTCTTAAGCCTCAAAGCTCAACATCCCTAGAAACTGGGATTCAATAGGTCTGGGGCAGAGCTGACACAGTGCATTTCTGAATTCCCAGACAATGCTGACATTGCCGGTCCAGGGACCACACTTAGAGAACTTAGCAGCTGCTGTAAGGACCCTTCGGCTACTCCAAAGTTCCAAAGTTTCGGAGAAGGACTGTTCAAGCCATAGGACCAATCCACCTACTTCATTGTTCACTTTTCTAAATAAAGCCATTTTAGGAGCTGTCTGACTGGAGATGGTACCTTAAGGCAGTGGTTTTTGAAGGGTGGTCCCTGGAGCTTCAGATTCAGCCTCAGCTAGGAATTTGTTAACAAAATAATTAGGGCCCTACCCTGGGCATAACAAATCAGAAAGGCTCTGAGTGGGGCCCATCAATCTGTATTTCAAGGAGCCCTGAAGGTGATTCTGAATCCCACTGATGTCTGAGAAACAACACCTTGGAGTGAGGGAAAATGCAAGTGGGAGAATGATGAAGGTGCATGCAAAGACGAAACCAATGGGCTGGAAAACAGATAAGCTGAGATCTAGCCCAAGCTCTGTTTCTCTTTTGTTTTATGAAAACTAGTGGAATAATGTAACCATATTGAAGGGGGGGGTTAGAAAGGCTGAAGTTGGAAGCCAGGCAATGTGAGGCCCCCAACGACAGGATTTTCCTAATTGCAACCTGCTTAGTAATTGGTTCTCTGTCCTTTCCCCCCTGCTTGTTCACCCCCCATTTCCTCCTTCTGTGTCTCTTTGCCTTCTTACTTGTTCCCCTTCCTTCCCCCCCCTCCCTCGATCAGTGGATTGGGGCTGTGGACACAGCCAGAGGGGGAGAAGAGACAGGTGCTCCAGTTGTCTTGGTTACTAATCGGGCCTCAGCTTAGATGCCATTCCTGGGCACAAATGTGTCATGTTTCCTAAGCTCCCTGGGTACAAAATGGGCCCAAGCCAACCAGAATCTTTATTTTAAATGGATACAATTCCAATGATTATAATGATGAAACCTCCTGACATTCAGAGACTTTAAACATGTCTCAACTTTGAAATCACACCTACCTGCTGGATAACCAAACAAATGGACTAAAGGTTTAATAACAGTCACTGGAGGGAGTTCCCTGATGGCTCAATGGGTTAAGGATCTGACCTCGTCATTACTGTGGCTCGGGTCACTGCTACTGGCATAGGCTCAGTGCCTGGCCTGGGAACTTCTGCATGCCATGGGTAAATAAGTAAGTAAATGAACAAATAAATATGCATATGTAGGTATATATGTCACAGTAGAGAACATCTTGAATCTGGGTGTGTAATAAGGCAGAGGAAAGTGAAGAAAGTGCAAGGCAAACTCCTGGAGCACCTATGACTTTGTCCAGATCTGCCCATTTCTCTGAAGGAGGAGAAGCTTCTGCCTTCCGGGTAGTTCCATCAGTTTACAAATCAAATTGCTATGCTACTTTAAGGCCTTAAGAGCATATGCCATCTCGCCTCCCAGGCTAAAATCCCTAAATACGGAGAACTCAGATGTGAGGCAGAGCCTGTATGGGAAAAGCCAGAGGACAAGGAAGGAAGCTGTGGTATCTGTGCAGCTGTCCAGGGGAGCAGCACTACTAAGACAGCCTGTGGAGCATGGGGCGTGGTGGGTGCACATTTCCTATGCACCTTCTTTCCTCCCTAACTCTGTCTCTCAATTGATTTTTGTGTGTGTGTGTGCTTGCGCTGTTCTGACTTCTTAGGGTTCCTTTCCCTCTGTTCATGTTTCTTTCCCTTCACTTTGTATTGCCTAACCTGGTCTCAAATTGAGCCCTGAAGCTCGAGGAATAAATCACGCAGACACATCTCAGCTTTTCCAGTCCACTGGCCAACAGCTATTTCATGTACAAATTTCCTTCTGTCCTGGGCTAAATGTGGATTTCACGCAGGTGCACCATTCACAGCATCATCGACTTTGGACTGGTTCTTCAAAAATAAAATTATAATGCTGCTTGGGGATGACAGATGATTAAATTTTCCAATAAACTTCTAGTTGCCAGGTTGAACAGACCCCTAGCCATTTTATTAATTAGGAAACATTTACCAGTAGGAAAAAGGAAGTGGTGATGGTGAGGATCTCATAGGACTTGATGGAAAAGCTAAGCTGAACTTCCAATCATTCAGTCAATTAATATTGAGGGAATTTCTACATTGTGCTGAGTTCTATTCTAGATCCTGAAGATGCAAAAGACACAGCTTACAGTCTCCTTTTTTTTTGGCAGTGCCCACAGCATGTGGTAGTTCCCAGGGCAGGGATCGAACCTGCGCCTCAGCAGTGACAATGCCAAGTCCTTAACCCACTGAGCCACCAGGGAACTCCGACATTCTACTTTGGATCATAGACAATAGACAAATAAATACGTGTAGAATAAAAGGCTAGGTAATGAGTTCATGAGGAAACAGCGAGCCGAGGGGAAGTCAGGGAAGAAAAGGGTAGGCCCTATAAATCCTGCTCTCTGGGGTCCTCATAGCTGGGGAAGGATCTCAGATAAGATGGCATCTACAGAGACCTCAGTGAAACTGAGCCACGTGACATCCATGAAAGAGGGTTGCAGCAGAGAGAAATTTAGTGCAAAGTGCGTGGCATCAGTCTGCTGACATCTTCTAGCCACAGTGAGGAGGCCGGTGACCCAGGCCTCATTGAGAAGGTGTGCAAGGCTGAGGGCAAAGTCAGAGGTCGGGTTGTATAGGGCCTGTTGGCAGGAAGCCAGCAGGATTTCCTTCTGAGTGACAAGGACACTCGCTGCAGTTTAGGACAGAGGCATGATATGACTAGCTTCAGACTGTGAAAGGGTCCCTCTGAGAGCAATGTGAGAAGGGACAGTCACAGGACGGGGAGGATGCTGTGGGGAGGTCATGGCAGCTGAGTGGACAAGAGCTGATGGGGCTGGAGCGAGCTTGCAGCAGCGGAGGCAGCTGGCAGGGCTTGGATTCAGAACCTCCTGGAGCCTAAGGAGAAGGGATGGTGGGAGAAGTATAACACTGAACACCTATGTCCTGAGCTCATAGCAATTGTCATCCAGGCCCACATCTCTGGCAGCCATCACCTAGCAGTTCCAGAGGTCATGAGTTGTCAGTGGGGTCTGCAGGAGGAAGCTAAGGGACGAAGGAGGCTAGGACACACTCAGTGTCCCCCTGGTTTGAAAATCCAGGCTTATTTGGAGTAGGCATTGGTTTTGGCTGGGCCCACATCCATTACCTCTGCTTCCTTCTCAAATTTTCTTTTTCCTTTTTTTTTTTTTTTTTTTTTTTTTGGCCACACTTGACCCATATGGCATATGGAAGTTTCCAGGCCAGGTACTGAATATGAGCAACTGCAGCATAGGTTGCAGCTGGGGCAACACTGGATCCTTAACCCACTGCACTGGGGCCAGGGATCAAACCCCAGCCACTGCAAAGACAACACCGGATCCTTAACCCAGTGTGCCACATCAGGAACTCCCCTTGTCATACGTTCCAGCATTGAGACTGATACTTGAGCTACTTCTGCAGATCCGTGCTCAGTACCACTCCTGGCTGGGGCAGGGGTAGAGCTACTGAGGTGGGTGAGAGTGTTGGATTACTGACATCACCTAGAATGCCAGGTGCATGGTGATTCTGCAAAGCAGACTGATTTTTACTTTGGTTATTGTTTTCAAATTCTCTACTACGTACCCTGCTTTTGCCTCCAGATTAAACCCTCCCATTTACTGTTCTTCACCCTTGTTCTGGTGCCTGGTCTTAAAGAACTGCTCCATCAATAAGCCACAGATATTTTCTAAGCTAAAGGAGTCTTAAGAAAACAGAAGTTCACTGAGATGGATTTGATTTCCTATGGACAATCCTTTGCCAGTGGATGGACTGAAATCTCCATTAAGTATTTTTTTTGATCGAGTTTCCATAGGATGCAACAATTTCCACTTGTGGGCATGTATCAGGACAAAACCATAATTCTGAAAGATACATGAGCTCCTATGTTCATAGCAGCACTATTCACAATAGCCAAGACATTGAAATAATCTAAATGTCCATTGACAGATGAATGGATTAAGAATATTTGGTGCATATACATGATGGAATACTGTTCAGCCATAAAAAAAGAATAAAGTAATGTCATTTGCAAAAACATTATAGACCTAGAGATGATCATACTAAATAAAGTAAGTCAGAGAGAGACGAACACCATATGATGTATCACTTATAAGCGGAATCTAAAATGTGGCATAAATGAAACTATCTACAAAACAGAAACAGACTCCTAGACACAGAGAACAGACTTGTGGTTGCCAAGGAGAAAGGGGAGGGGGAATTGGAGGCACTGGGAGTTTGGGGTTAGTAGATGCAAACTATTCCATTAGAATGGATAAGCAATGAAGTCCTGCTGTACGGCACAGGGAGCTATACCCAGTCTCTTGGGATAGACCATGATCAAAGATAATATTAAAAAAAAGAATGTATATATAAAAAAAGAGAGACTAAAGTTGAGCATCCTGGGGTAATTTCCTGGGAAGAATGATCTTAGCGGAGCAGAAGAAAAGAAGGAAAGAAAACCAAAGCTGTATAATTTCACAATGCTGTTTTCAGCAGGTATTTCCCACTGATGGACCTTAAGCACTTTGGAGCAGTGCCAACCAGGTTGCAATGTAGATATAAGTCAAGATCATTACAACAAAGGCACTTAACAGGACAGGACTGATGCAATAGACTATTCGCAGGGGAAGAATGCTCGTCCGCTCTGGGGAAATAAGTTTCCAATCGCCCATTTCTAGGCCTTTTCACTCTGTCCTTGATTTATTGCCTTTGCTTCCGCATGACAAAGCCTTCAGCTTTCAGCACAAAATGATATTCCAGACTCCACTAAATATATTTGTAAGACAAGGGCAGCCAACAAAATTAAACTGCCAGCACAAAGACTGGCTGTTATTTAAAGCTGGAGAGAGATTATGGGGGGATTATTACTTGATCAAAAAAAATATTTCAGCTATGAAACCAGTGCCTATTTCTCCAGTACCATTGGCTGTGTGCTAATTTTATCTCCCACCTTGCACGGATTTAGTCTTTCACTGCCAATTTATTGAAAAGCCTGACAAATGTCAGTGGCCTGTGTTACAGGACACCCCGGCTTACTTAGTTATTGCTACAGAGAGCTGGAAATTAGGACCTTCACAGGGGATTTCTGTGTGCTGTTTCTTTGATTTTTATTGTTTGACTTTCAACTGAACCAATAAGCCTTTCATCTCTAATCTCATTTGTCTTTTTAGCGGTCCCACCTTGCCAAGGCAACTGGATCAACAAAAAAACCAACAGTATGACCATTATAGAGCCTATGACTTGACCATATTTTTCCCTCTATCTTTTTGAAATGCAGCATTTTATCTGTTTCAAATTGCTTCCCTTTTAAGATATTTTCCTCAGACCTTTAACATACTTTGAGAGGAAAAATACCTAGCAAAAATTAGAAATAAGAGGACAAAAGTAATCCATTTTTATTAGCTGCTGCACCTTAAAGTTCTTCTCTCATTTTAGCTTCATTCATGCTTTTAAGTAAAGTTGTTACTCAATTTCATCTATTCTCCTTGATTCTCAGCACTGTGCTTTAGTGCAACACAGATAAGAAAGGGGACTCTTTTAAAGATGAACCATTAGAATATACTTCTAAAAAGGCTCTTTGGCAAAAAAAAAAAAAAAAAAAAAAATGCTCTGCATTGTTGCTAAAAGCTCCTAAGCAATTTCCCTGGAAAACGTTGTCTATTATGGTCGGGTATTTATCATGTGTGGGCAGTGGGTCCTGGATGGTGAAAGAGCAGTGCTGAGTCCTTGAATCAGTGTCACAGCAGTGGATCCAAGAAGTTAACCAAGGTCATGACAATTTCTATAACAGGCTGCTACAGAAGTCCATTAGGAATGCACTTAACATAGTCTCTGCAAGGGAACCGGGAATGCTTCTCAGAAGTGACATTAAACCTGGACTTGAAGAAATAAGAGTTGGCCAGCAAAGAAGGAATGAAGGTGGGAAAGGAAAGAACCTTTCAAGCAAAGGGGAAATATGCAAAGACCCAGAGGTAACAGAACACGATGCAGTCAATGATCTGAACACAACTCACCATGGGCAAAGGCTGCAGTGAGGTGTGAGGGCCGTAAGAATCTAAACTTCATAGGAGGACTTCCTGTTGTGGCTCAGCAGGTTAATAATCCAACAGGTGTCTGTGAGAATTCGGGTTTGATCCCTGGCTTCACTCAGCGGGTTAAGAATCTGGCGTTGGGACAGCTATAGCTCCAATTCAACCCCTGGCCAGAGAACTCCCCTATGCCTCAGGTGTGGCCCTAAAATCAAAAAAATAAAATAAACTTCACAGGAAAGTGAGAATCTATAGAGATTCAAAGAGTTTGGAAATTAGCCCAAGGGCAATAGGGAACCATCAAAAAGTGAGTGACAGGAATATATTTGAATTTTAAAAAGATCATTCTGGTCAGAACAGAGAGTGAATTTCAAAAGCACAGGCCTAGAGAGCCTCCTTGCCTGCCCACTTGCATCTCTCACTAGCGTCTTATCTTAATAAATCTATTACTTGCCTTCAAAAAAAAAAAAAAAAAAAAAGCATAGGCCTAGAGGTTTCAAGTAGTATCTGACCACTTTTGCAATAATCTGATTGTGGTATTAAGGTGGCCAGGACACGGGTAATCATAATGGGAACACAAAAATGGGATAGTGGTAAAGAGACTGAGGAAGCAAATCCAACGTGCTGCGAGGGGACTGAATAAACTTGGTGACTGATGGCCTCTGGGGAGGAGAGACCGAGGAGGGCGTGGGGGAGGCATCTTTATGACTTGGCCATTTGGGTTAATGCAGAGCCCCTCTCTGAGAAAGGCTCAAGCTAGAGAATATCAGGTTCTGCATGGTGTGGGCCTGTGTGTGCAGAGGGGGCATTAAGCGTGTAGTCGGTCTAGGATCTGTGGAGTTTGAGGGGGTCTGTGGGACGGCCAAGTGGCATTGCCCTTCAAACAGTTGAGACAATTCTCTTAATGTCACCACAAACCTACATCACCACTGACTGAAGTCATGAGAATGGATGATCCATCTCAGTGAGTAATCACCTCCAAGACAAACCAGGACCACCACAAGCAAGCCAAGGTCTGGAATCCCTACCATTTTAATCTTTTAAAAATTTATTTATGTCATGGTGGGGGCATTTCAGAACAGCAACAATAAATGTGTACCTCCATGTTTAAGTAAGAACATGTCTTTGTTACAGGTGATTTTTCTGAACCAAAAAATGGCTGAGCCCTATTAATAATTTTGGAATCACTTGCTCTGAGAAAGGAGCACTCCTCCCTGAGCTACTCTGCCTTACAATTTCAATAGAGAGGGACTGTCCTATTTAAGCTGGCTGGTCTCAGAGCTTAGGGCTGGGGCTGAAACCCTGCAACTTGTATCAGAGACACTGGCACACACACACACCCCCACCCTCAGAGAGGCTCTTCTTCCCACTTAACAGTCCTGCATGCTTCATTGCAACAGAACACAAGCTGCCAAACATAAGGGAGACCTGGCACCCTCTTTTGTTGGTAACACATTTCTAAATATTCCAGTGGGGTTTTAGCATACCTTCTATTTTGCCTCATCATATCTGTCTGGCCAGCCAAGTCTTTTTTTTTATTACCATTTTTTAATATTGGCATATAGTTAATCTACAATGATGTTAACTTCAGATGTACAACAAAGTGATTGAGTTATATATCCACACACATATACACACACATATAACTTTAAATGTAATTTCAGTTATATACACATGTACATATATATATACACATGCACCTAACTTTTATATATAAACATCTGTTACATATCTATGTTATATTCATCTGTGTATGTGTTATCTATCTACATGTACATATAAAAAATATTTTCAGGTTCTTTTCTATTATATGTTATTATAAGAAATTGAGTATAGTTCCCTTTGCTCTATAGTAGGTCCTTGTTGGTTATCTATTTTACATAGAGTAGTGTGTATCTATTAACCCCAAACTCCTAATTTATTTTCCCTCCCCCCATTTCCCCACTGGTAACCATAAGTTTGTTTTCTGAGTTTGTGAGTCTATCTTTGTTTTTGTTAGAGCATCAAATCCTAACCACAAGACCACCTGGGATTTGTTTTTGTAAACAGCTGTCTTTAATACCCGGTTTTCAAGCTTCCCCATATAACTGATCTCATATAGTGTTTGTCTTTCTCTCTCTGACTCACTTCACTCAGTATGATCATCTCCAGGTCTGTCCATATCTGGCCCACCTTCTAAGCAGAGATTCATAAGCAAGGTGCTCTGCAGTGACAGAGCTCACACAGTCCATAAAGGCTAAAGCAAACACAGAGGAGAAACTGGCAGGTTCCACGAGAGTCATGCACACAGCACCAGGAAAGGTCAGGGTACAGAGCGCAAGAGTTTACAAGATCAAAAGTGAGTCCAGGGGGATTCGATTTCAGCCCCATGGTTTAGTGGTGTCTTCTTTAATTAGCCACAGAACCTCTCTGAGCCTAAGGATGCTCATCTATAAAATGGGGCTATGTTGGCACTGATTCCATAGGCACTGCATGAGGATGTAAGGCATGCATGTACCAGGGCCCCAGACCGCAGCTCAGCTCATGTGAAGCACTTCATAAGGAGGCTGCTATTGACTGTTTTCTAGCTAAGAGGTCAAGGGCAGGCTCTTGTGAGTGGCAGTCGGTGTTTAAACTGGACCGTAAGGTTGAGAACCTCTGCACCATGCCCCCAGGGCAGCCTGAGGATAGAAAATCTGGTTCCCAGGGCCCTCCCTTATAAGCATCAAGAGGTTAAGCTCCTTGTTAAAGTGGAACACATTTTCAATAACTTTAAGAGAAATAATGATAATCCAAGGCCAACTTGCTGCACGGAAGGTAATTAACTGCACAGAGTGCTGAAAGTGTCCTAGGCCTGGCCCTTCTGCTTTCTCTGTTCCACATCTCGAGATGTAAGTATTTACAAGGTAAGTGGTCAAAGAATACAAACATGCATTTTTTTTTCTGAGCAAAGCTTTCTTCACTCAGACTTCAACTACTTTGTTAATCCTTAAGCTTCTAATTAGTGTTCTAGTCCAAAAGCTAAACATGCAGCTCCCCATTCACTCCACCCAGCTTTGAAATAAAGA
This sequence comes from Phacochoerus africanus, assembly GCF_016906955.1. NCBI lineage: Eukaryota > Metazoa > Chordata > Mammalia > Artiodactyla > Suidae > Phacochoerus > Phacochoerus africanus. The sequence goes on from NC_062546.1 coordinate 91,412,781, forward strand.
AAATCAAGGTGGCTCAGTCACCAGCCAGTTCTTTGGCCTATTGGGTAATAAACCTTCTTTGTATTTATCCCACATCTTTCATCTGCGCCCCTCTAGTCCATTTACAAAGGGGATCACATTAATTCTCAACAAGACTGCCTTGCCACCCCTGACCACTGCCATCATCCCAAATTTACATATGAAGGAACCAAGGCTCCCAGGGAGGTCTTTTCTCTTCTCAAAAACAATGAAGCAGAAGAGCAGAAAAATCATTCTCTTGATTCTCACAGGACACACATGGCCATCGAAGGCAAGGGACATCATTGAAATAACAAACAGTTGCCAGATTCCTGGAAAATCTCTGAAGAGTTGTCTAAATTGGGGAGGTACAAGGTGAGAGGCCCCAGGGCCTTCAAAAAGGAAAGTCAAAGCCAGCAGCTCCACGGAGCCCCATGCCCTGACACCACAACCTCTCAAGTGCATTATAGACAACAGCCCAGAATCTCAGGAAGAGGGTTTTTGAGGACATTAATACTCAATCCATGGAATTTATATTCAAGCCCATACTCATTAAGGTGTCTTTTTTGCTGCCCCAAAAGGAGCTGCCTCCCTCCCCAATATGTCCTGCTGTACTCCTATAAGGTCTTCTTGTGGAGTATGTAGGGTGTTTCCAGACCTCCTGGTTATATACCTTCTTCTCCTACTAGATCCAAAACATATAAATCAGTCCAAGGATGCCAAGGCCAACTGTGTGCTGGTACTATATGCTGTTAGATGCCAACATTACAAAGATCAAGTGTACGTGAAAACTAACCTCAAGAATCTCTGGGAACCCAAGTACACTTTATGCATTTTTCCTATTTTCAGCACCTAGGTCAGCTCTCAGCTCATGAGAGGCATTAGGGACTCAATATCTGTGTCTCCCTCAAATACATATGTTGAAGCCCTAACCCCTGACAAGTGGGCTGTATTTGCAGACAGAGCCTCTAAGAAGGTAATTACGGTTAAATGGGGTTATAAGGGTGGAGTTCTGATCTACTAGGAAGAATGCCCTTTTCAGAACAGATACTGGAGAGCATTCAATCATTCTCTTTCTCTTTTTCTCTCAATTTGTCTGTATATGTCTCTGTCTCTTATCTGTCTCAATCTGTCTTTGACTCTGCTTCTGTCTCTCCCTCTCTCTCTCTGTATTCCCTCTCCCCCTGCCCGCTCTCTATCTTTCTCTCTGTCACCCCCCCCACCTCCTCTGTCTCTGTCTCTCTCTCTCCACATGAACACTGAGGAAAGACAATGTGGTCACACAGGGAGAATGTGGCATCCCCAGCCGAAGGGGAGGATTCCCACCAAACACCGAGCCCTGTTGGCACACTGCTCTCAGATGTTCAGTCTCCAGAATGGTGAGAATACATATTTCTCTAGGCTGAACCACCCGTTTTTAAGGTTTTGTTCTGGCTCCCCTGGCCAATGAATATGGCCGGTATTTAGTAGATGATCAAGATTGAACTACATCCTTTTATTTTCTTTGCCTTGTTTCCACACCAGTCTTTGATTACTGCCCTTCATTCAGGGGCTCAGAACACCGACTCAGTAGCTGTCGACTGTTCCCACTATTTTGGCCTCCTTGATGCGGGCATGAGCTTGGATCCCTGACGCTGGATCAGCAGGATGGGGGCGGGTGTTAAGGGTAGAGATTCCTGCATGCTTAACTTTGTCTCCCCAGCTATGTCCTCCTGGGCCTGGCTTTGCAGGGAGGAGATTTCTTCAAATCTTCATCACTTCTGTTCATATTCCTGGTCTTCATTTCTCCTCTCTCCCTCTCTGTCTTTCTGTTAGAAACATCAGACAAGTTTCCCAAAGGTCTGGTTTGGAGGGTATTTAAGAAAGCTTTTCTTAAAGATTTTTTTGATGCCGCGATGTTGAACATCAAAAACTGCAGCCTGTGCCTGGTGACAGCAGCTCGTGTGCAGGGCAGCCACCTCTGTCTCCTCTCTCCTTCCTCAGTGGAACATCCCACTCATCAGATGCTCTGCCTCTAAGGAATGGGCTACGCTCATGTCCTCTGGGCTTGCAGATTGCATCCTGGTTATCCTGAACCCCGTTCTTCATGTGCATGTTCTGATCACCCGAGCTTGCAGATGATTCACATTGTTATATTATCATCAACAAGAAAATACACACTGTTTTCTACTTCATGGGCTACCAAGCACATCCTCCTGCACCATCTCATTTGATGTTTGTCTCAGCTTGAATGAGCTTCTATAACACAACACTATAGACTGGGTGGCCCAAACAACAGAACTTTATTTTCTCACAGTTGTGGGGGCCAGCAAAACTGAGGGACTGGCCAATTCAGTCTCTGGTGAGGAGTATTCTCCTAGCTTGCAGATGACCATATCTCACTATACTTCTACATGTCAGAGGCAGACAGAGAGAAACAAAGAGACAGAGAGAGAGAAAGAGAGAGAGAGAAAGCTCTGGTGTCTCCTTTTAAAGGGCCCTAACCCTATCAGATCAAGGCTCCCCTTTACGACCTCATTGAACCGCATTACCTTCTTACTCAAATACAGACACCATAGAGTTAGGGCTTTAATGTATGCGTTTTGTGGGGACATGATTCAGTCCCATAGTAATCTTCAAGGACAAATGAGCAAACCACAAAGGAATGGACCCACCACAACAAGGAGCAGAGAAATAAGAACAATGACCAAAATCTGGTTTTATGCTCATGCCTCCATTTCTCCACTTAGGCCACCCTGGGCACTGATGATGACACTGGAGATGCCACTGGCTCCAGCCCATATCATTATCCTTCTCCTAGAGGAAGAAGTGACATCTCAAGGTCATCTTATTGTGGAGTGGAGGGTAGAAGTCCAGCAGGACTTGAAAACCCTAAGTAAGAGATGATTGGAAAGCTCAGAAATGGAGGTAATGAACCAACCCAAAGTCTGGGTGCTGGTCCTAGGAATTTGAAATTCAAAGCAGCAAAGTGATGCTTGACATGATCCCAGAGATGAATGTGATTGGAGCTAAGACCAAGGAGACAAGCCTTCTGAGACACACTTTTCTCAGGCTACATAGCAGGATTCCTGTGGCTCTGAGGAAGACATACCAGAGTCAGATGACGAGGCAGCATGAAATTTTGAGGGTCTCCCTGAGGAAGCAGCCATGGCAGGGGCCTGCTTGGATCAAGCCAGCCCCGGCTCACAGATGCTGGGGACTGTGCTTTGCAGACACTCTCTGGGTCCCTCTTCATCCCCATCTCGCTACAGTCAGTCTGTTCCAAAGGTGAAGTGTCTGGGCTCATCATTATTCCCTCCAAGGCGTGTGCAATCACAGATGCAGACAGTGCATCTTATGAATGTATATGGTAAAAAAAGAAAAAAAAATTGATAAGAAGAAAGTGCTGAAGCAAAGACAGACACACCACTCAGTGCTGGAAGGCAGCTGAGCAGCTTCAGAGGGAAGGTGACCTGGGAATCCTGTTTGGATTTTATACCCAAGTCATTTCACCATTGATTGATGGCCTTAAAATTATCACACATTCTAAATTTAATTTTTTTTCTCATTTCTACCATCAAGGAGACAAGAAGGACAGAGAATGAAAGAGTAGAAAAGGGAATTGATTGGTTAAAAAAAATACATATTCCATATGCAATGGGAATACACCAGAAAAAATGAGGAACAATCAAAGAAACAACATTTTACTTGAAATACATAATTTGTAGCAACATTGACGCAACTACAGATTATCATACTAAGTGAAGTAAGTCAGAAAGAGAAACACAAAGATCATACAGTATTGCCTACATGTGGAATCTAAAATATGGCATGAATGAGCCTATCTACAGAAGAGACACAGACTCACAGACATGGAGAAGGAGTTGGAGGAGGGATGGACTGAGTTTGGAGTTAGTAGATGTAAGCTGTTATGTATAGAATTAGTAAACCACAAGGACCTACTGTACAGCACAGGGAACCAGATCTAATCTCTTGGGATAGAACATGAGGAAGATAGTATAAGAAAGGGAATGTATATTTATGTATGATTGGATCACTGTGCTGTTCATCAGAAATTGGCACAACATTGTAAACCAACTACATTTAAATTAAAAATACTATATATCTATATAAATATATAGATATATAAAACATCTGTAGAGAGAACTCTGATTTCTCTTTCACATACCTATTTAAGGGTCCCTCTCTCCATGAAGCCTTTTTTTTTTTTTTGTCTTTTTAGGGTTGCACCAGCAGCATATGCAAGTTCCCAGGCTAGGGGTCAAATCGGAGCTACAGCTGCCAGCCTACACCACAGCTACAGCAACACTGGGTCTGAGCCACATCTTCAACCTACATCACAGCTCACGTCAAAGCCAGATCCTTAACCTACAGAGCGAGGCTCAGGATCAAACCTGTATCCTCATGGAGATTAGTTGGATTCATTTCTTCTGAGCCACACAGGAACTCCCTTTGAAGACTTTTCTGACCCTCCCTCTGGAAAGACTTGCTCACTCTACCTAGGACAGACCTGTATGTTAGCATGGATGCTGCACTGTGGCCCTCATTTGTTATCTCTGTCCCCAAACTAGATTCCTTAAAGGCACAACAGGATTCTGTCCATCTCTTTCTTTTGGGTACACGACACAGTGCCCACCACATGGAAGATGCCCTGTGAATCTTTGTCCACTGCCAAGCAGGGGAGAGCTCCCTGTGTGGTGGGGAAGGCAGAGGCATCAATTGGTGAAAGGCTGTGAACATTCTCATCTCCTTCTCCGGACACTTTTCCTCCGTCAAAGGCCTTTCTCCAATTGCCATGCCCTGAGAACTTGCCTGTGATCCCAATCCCTGGATTATGGAAGTACAACAATACAACTATCTTCTCTTTTCTAAGGACCCTATGATCTCAAATGCCTCCTTTTCTGCCTTGGTTCTTCCATCACAGAAACTAAAATCCTTTTCTTTATTTATTTTTCTTTCATTCTTTCTTTTTTTATTTTTTGCTTTTTCGGGCTGCATCTGTGGCATATGGAAGTTCCCAGGCTAGGGGTCGAATCAGAGCTACAGCTACTGGCCTACACCACGGCCACATCAACACATGATCCAAGCCATGTCTGCAACCTACACCACAGCTCACAGCAATGCCAGATCCTTAACCCACTGAGCAAGGCCAGGGATTGAACCTGTGTACTCATGAATATTATTTGGGTTCCTTACTGCTGAGCTACAAGCGGAACTCCCTTTTCTTCCTTTAGAAAGAATCTGTTTTCATTTGAAAGGACAGCAGCAGCTTAACCTGAATGTCTTTAGTTGGAGAAAATTCAAGAACAATGCTAAAAGACAAAGAAGAATTCCGAAGCTGCCAGATCAAACCCTGCCAGGGAGAGACTTATAAACATGGATTTGAATCACATGGCTCTTTCTCTTCTGGGCTGGATGACCTTACTAAATCAGCTTACGCTTGGAGCTAAGAATTTTGTTCGGTATCTACACAGTTCATCCACCTGTCTCCACACTCTGGCTTCTTGCCCCAGAATGCTGAGATGGTATGATGGGGCCCTGGGCATTTCCTTCCTCTTGGGGAGGACAAAAAAAACTTACTTTAAGAATGACCCTCTAGGAGTTCCTGTCGTGGCTTAGTGGTTAACGAACAAACCCGACTTCCATGAGGACTCGTGTTCCATCCCTGGCCTCACTCAGTGGGCTAAGGATCTGGCATTGCCGTGAGCTGTGGTGTAGGCCAGCAGCAGCTCTGATTCGACCCCTAGCCTGGGAATCTCCATATGCCATGTGTGTGGCCTTAAAAAGACAAAAATAAATAAATAAAAGAAAAAAGAATGACCCTCTCCTTGTAATTTCTACCCGATTCAGATTCCCAAAGTTGTCTACAATCAAAGACAGGTTGAGAAACCTGTACTAAAAGAAGTCTTCACTCCAGATCAGAGAGATGTGAATCAATCTTATTATAAAACCTCTTCAAGAGACTTTCCCAAGTTAATCCTTTGCTATCTTTGTCCTCCTAATACATTAATATACATATTAATCTTTAGGTATTCTTTAATTTCACTAATATTTTCAGAAGTTATTTTTCCCTGAAATATATCACAGTTGTATTAAAATAGTTCTAGCTTCTTACAGTGTACAGTGTCCCCCATATTTTTCACTGGTTTTTAGGGCAGTGGCCTCACTCTGTAAACATACTGGGAACAAGTTGTAAGAACACTGCTTCTTAACTCCTCATAGAAGCATTTCCAGGCTTGCAAGTGAAGCCCTAGCAGAAAGAAATATTTGTGTAAGACTACACAGGAAGGGGATAGAGCATCACAAAATCTAAGATTTGGCAAGAAACTAGTTATTTTTCCCTGCCATCCACTGCTGGAACTCTTATAGTTTCCCCAACAAATCACTTACTTATTATCTAAAGACCTCTGACTGCAAGGAATTCACTATCGCAAAGGGTATTTTACTCTACTGTTATAATCTCTAAATTCCTAGGAGATCCATCCTTCAAAGTAGATGAAATCTCACTTCTAGTTAGACTGCTTGAGAAACCAGGAAACTTGACTTACTCATGCATCTAGATTAGCTTTCAAAAAGTTTAAGGTAGTGTTTGAGTCCCTCTGTTTCCTTGTTGTATTTAGACAGTATCATATCCTGTTTCCTCCTTCCTTTGGTTGGTCTCCATGGTTCCAGTTCCTGATATGATGCCATGGGGCTAGTAACAACCCAGAGAATCAATGAAAGAGCTAGTGAATGAGTACATATATTCACTGTATCTCTGTAGTAGAAAGATGGCAGGAAATGTCGGGGACTCTAAATCATTGATTCCTCCAGCACTACCTACTGCAGCAAGGGTCCCCTAGAGCAATCAGAGTGTGGTGGCGGGAAGGGAAACTGATCTCTGGGGTTGAGTTGGGGTGGGAGCACTTCCCTACTAACCAGGGCTTGGATGACCTTGCCCCATTATTAGACTGAGCTGCAAAGCCTGTATCTCTACACCAGTCCTGAGATCTAAGCTTAACCAAATAAGCAAGGTGCATGTATCTTCTTGCTGACTGCATTTAGCCAGGATTTAAAACATGGAACTCCCATCCCAGCAAAGTCTGTTCTCCATGTCTCTGAGTCTGTTTCTATTTTGTAGAAAGGTTCATTTGTGGCATATTTTAGATTCCACATATAAGTGATGTCATATGGTACTTGTCTTTCTGACTTGCTTCATTTAATATGAGAATCTTCAGTTGCAACCATGTTGCTGCAAGTGGCATTATTTTTATGGCTGAGTAGTATTCCATTGCATACATGCACCACATCTTCTTAATCCATTTATCTGTCAATGGACATTTCAGTTGTTTCCATGTCTTGGCTACTGTGAATAGCACTGTAATGGACTGGGAGTTTGGGGTTGGTAGATGCAAACTATTACGTTTAGAATGGATAAGCAATGAGGTCCTACTGTACAGCACAGGGAACTATATCCAATCTCCTGGGATAGAATGTGATGGAAGATAATATGGAAAAAAAGAATGTATATGTATATGTATGACTGGGTCACTTTGCTATACAGCAGAAATTGGCACAAAATTGTAAATCAACTATACTTTAAATGAAAAAAATAAAAGAAAATGAGGTAAGTACACAAAAACAATAAAGAAAAAACTCTGACTTAAAAAAAAAAAGGAAAAGACCTATGGGGCAGAGACGGCTTTCAGTGGAGTGAGGCTTTAGAGTGTAAGAAAAGAAGAGGATAGCAGAATTCAAGAATGCCTTCCCAACCAACAAGGCCCTACTGGAGATCAAAGGATGCTCTACTCAATATTTTGTAATAACCTGCAAGGGAGAAGAATCTGAATACACACACACACACACACACACACACATATATATATACATTTATATATATATATATAAATGTATGTGTAAGTGAATCATTTTGCTCTACACCTGACATTAACCTGGCATTGTAAATCAACTCTACTTCAATAAAAAAGAATGCCTTACCAATTAAATAAATTTATTTAAAGTAAGATGTCTTTTGAAAACTAAATGCCATTCTTAGTTTAGCCCTTGTGTTTAAGAAAACCTTTAGGAGACTTGGGGAGGGAGGGTTGAACCCCAGCTCTTCTTACTTGCTGTGGGATTTTAAACAAGTTATTTAATGTCTATCTATATGCTTTCCATTCTACAGCTATAAGATACTGGCTATATTAATACCACTAATAACACAGGATTAGTGTGAGGATGAAGTAGTGTGTACATTCTTTGGAATAGTTCCAACACAGAGTTTACTATATATATATCATAATAGGATATATGGAGTTTCCTGGTGGCCTAGAGGTTAAGGAGTCAGCATTTACACTGCTGTGGTTTGGGTTCAATCCCTGGCCTAGGAACTTCCACATGCTGTGGGTATGGCCAAAAAAATAGAATATATGGAGTAATATATATGTAATCTGATACAGTTGTATTTGTTACGCATTGTCTGTATCCATAGGCATGATTCTGCAGGTACACAGGTATCTGCGGAACCAAACCCAAATGATGCTTTGGGGGACTTGCACCTCAGGGCTCTGTAATTAATTCTCTGACTAGAGTCCAACCACATCAGAGCAGGGTAAACTAGTTAAGAGGAAAGCCCAAAGGGCTGTTTATCAGCAGACTTGGCTTCTGGTCCCAGATGTGTCATGAAGTAGTTGGCAGGTCAACATTACTCAGTTATTAATCCATGCCCTGTGTCCTCAGCCAGCCTCATCCACCTTACAGAGACACGAAAGGGGCAAGGTTTAAGCACTGACATGTTGCTATAATGATCCTAATCATGCAAGGCTCTGTTGATAAAAAAAGAGGTCTCAAAACCCATAGTTTTTTCCTTTTCTCTTAGAGTCTTTCAAGACCAGATCATCTTGGATAACTATTCATTAACCTAGTCTCTCTGTTCCTTCTCTCCTTGTTCCTTTCTTTCCATGTTGCTTTTAAGAAAGAATGAGTCCTTTAGAGATATCCATTGTTATTATTTTAAATCAAGCCTGATTAAACACATAGGTCTACAAGTTAGATTTTTGTTTTGTTTTGTTTTGTTTTGTTTTGTTTTGTTTTGTTTTTGGTCTGAACCTGCAGTATGCAGAAGTTCCCTGGCCAGAGATTGAACCAGCACCACAGCAGTGACAATGCCGAATCCTTAACCTACTGAGCCACTAGGGAACTCTACCTGGTCCACCAGTTTTAGTCCTTGCTTGAAGCCCACACATCATTCTTAATTTTCCATGTCATAAACAGTTGGAAAGCAAGATGACATAAAGAGGAATAAACCCAAGAGAAAGCAGAGCAAGAGCAATGACTAGAGGTTCTGTGTAAGGTTTAGAGCCGGGCCCAGTGTGTGCTTGTGTACAGACTTCTTATCCACCCCATCATGGCCTGTCCCTGCAGGGCTGGTTCAAAAGCCCAAACTCATTTCACTATTTAGCAAACTGCAAGAGGAGAAAAGGTATTCTTGTTGCTTTCAAAGGAAAGCATACTTTGCGACCATACTAAAGGTTTGGCCACACCTTTGCCCCCTTTGCCTGTTCTCACAGTTCCTTAGGATTTAGACCTCACAGTGAACTTGGCCATGACTCCATAAACAGTCCTCACTGCAGCGTGGGGTTTGGCCATGCAAGGAGAAAACCTGGATTTTTCTAAGAGCCATCAAAACCGAGACCCTTTAACCTTTCTCTTACAATTTGGGTTCTAGCCCCTTTATCATTCCAATCATCACCTATTTCATTCTGTCCACAGCCTTCCCTAAATCTGCATCTCACAGCAAGTCCCCTATTCTGCAAGGCTACGACTCACATAATAGGTCTTCTAAGACCTGGGCGATCAGCTCCTCTTAACAGCCTGCACACCTCCCAGCTGTCTCAACTCTCCTTGGCAAAGGAAATTGCAGCAAAGACCACAGGATACATGTGACACGTGTCCTTCTGAAACCCAGATATGCTTATGATTATTCTTTACCCTTAATGGATTCCAGTCCAGAATAAATAATGAAGAATTACGGCTACATGGTTGAGGCAAATTAAAATCAATGCATTTGAGACTTCAGCATGAATCCACACTGGTCCCAAGTACTGACTGCAACTCATGAAGGTAAAGCATGATCAGAGGTTGGGCTGGAGCTGTGAAAGGGAGCTGCCCAGGTGCAACCGCATTTAGGCTGGAATCATGCAAAGTTCTGAGGGCATGCCCTCCAGCCCAGGATGCCATGCCCTCATGCTTCGTGTCCTCAGTACTCACCATTCTTGCAGAGCAGGACAGCCAAGGAGTCCTGAGAAGAAGAATTGACATAGAGCAAGAGACCAGGAACCTGGGCTGTCACAAAGCTCAATGCAATGTTTTCTCTGGATGGAGCTGCATCCACATAAATGGCCGAGGAGGAGAGGCTTAGGTTCTTGGTGACTGGGTAGGGTTCTTGAAACACGTAAGTCACCGAAGTGCCAGCCTCAAAAACAGCAGAAACCTCTGCAAAATATGAAAGGGAAAAGCATGCATGAAAATATTCCATTGACTATTCAGAAGAGCAAGCACTGCCTGTTGATTGTTTCCCAGGCACCAGTCCCAGGTTGAGGGTTTTTACATGAATTATAGAATATGCTTCCACAGTCATTTTTGAAGTGGCAGAAATCATTAGTCCTGTTTACAAACAAGAAACGTGAGGCTTGCAGGGGGTAAACACCTTGAACAGGCTGCATGGCTAGAAAAGAGAGTTCAATGTTGCAGTGTGAGCTGTGGTCCAATCACATGTAAATTTGTAGAATAACCAACATGTGCCAGGCTGATTCTTGAGAAGTTTCCTGCCTATCAGAGAGAAATTTCACCTTACTTTCAAGACTGAAATCCTAACAATTCTGGTTTATATTTTTGTCATATGTCAGGAGGATGCTGAATGGGCTCTAAACTACACAGAGAGTTGGATATTGGGAGAGAAAGTAATTCTCTATGGTGTTGGGTCAAGTGTGAGGACCCATGAAAATGAATGAGAAGAAACCTGCAGAGACAGTAGGAAAATCATAGGTACCCAGCTCCTGGACTTATTTTATATATTATATATTATACATAATTAGACATTATATATAATTATATAATATGATATAAAATTATATTACATAATATGTAGTTATAGATAATATTATATAATAATATTTATATAATATGTTATCTTTATATTTTTAATTTTTATTATAGTTGATTTACAATGTTCTGTCAATTTCTGTTGTACAACAAAGTGACTCAGTCATACAAATATGTATACATTCTCTTTCTAATATTATCTTCCATTATGTTCCATTACAAGAGACTGATATAGTTCCCTGTGCTGTACAGCAGGACCTCATTGATTATCCATTCTAAATGCAATAGTTAGCATCTACCAAGCCCAAACTTCCAGCCCATCTACATTCATTTCTTAAATTCTTTCATCGAAGTATAGTTGATTTACCATGCTGTGTTAGTTTCAGGTGCACAGCAAAGTGATTCAGTTATAAATATATATTTTCTTTTCAGATTTTTTTTTTTGTCTCTTTAGGCCCACACTTGCAGCATATTGAAGTTCCCAGACTAGGGGTTGAGTCAGAGCTGCAGCTGCCCACCCATACCCAGTCATGGATCCAAGCCACATTTGTGACTTATACCACACCTTGCAGCAATGCCAGATCCTTAACCCACTGAGCAAGGCCAGGGATTGAACCTGTATGCTCATAGAGACTATGTCAGGTCCTTAACCTGCTGAGCCACAACAGGAACTCCCCAATTCTTCTCCCATATATGTCATTACAGGATACTGAGTAGAGTTCCCTGTACTATACTGTAGGTCCTTGTTGCTTATCTATTTTATATACAGTAGCATGCTTATGTTAATCCCAAACTCCCAATTTATCCCTCTCCCTTCTTTCCCTTTTGGACTCAATTATTTTAGATATATAGGAATTGGTGTTCAGTTCCTAAAAAGAGCTAAGACTTGGGCACCAGGCTTTCTCACGGGAAACATTCCTACTGCACAACATATTGGGTGGAGCTCTGCCACCTCCGTGAAGGGAACCTTCTAGAGACTGACGACCAGTCACCCAGTCCTCCCTGTTATAATGTCCTCATTTCAGCTGCCACCATTTTAATTCAGTGGAACCAGCAAAGACTTGGTTCCAGCACTGGACCTGAGGCTTCCCTTGATTTCACACTGTGGGGTCTGAGGGAAGCTGGTCAACCTCAGGGAGACGGTTTCCTCATGGAGACTGGGAAGCATCACAGCTCCATCAACAAACGTCTGTGTGGATCAATGAGAGGAAGTGTTAAGGCACCTAAGAGAGGTGCCCTCTACAGTTTAAACTCAGAGACTCTCCACAGTAGGACTCTCCATCCTCCTGTCCTTCATCAAATATATCTGCCTAATGACTGCACAGGCACCCAAGTGCAGAAACACTTTCTTCCTTCAGTCAGGGCTGCTCTTAACTTCACTTTCTTTTTCTATTTTTTGTCTTTTTAAATTTTTATATTTTTTGCCTTTTTTTTTTTTTTTCTTTTCTCAGGGCTGCACCTGAGGCATATGGAAGTTCCCAGGCTAGGGGTCAAATCAGGGTTGCAGCTGCCAGCCTACATCACAGCCATAGCAATGTGGAATCCGAGCTGCATCTGCCATCTACACCACAGCTCACGGCAACGCAGGATCCTTGACCCACTGAGCAAGGCCAGGAATTGAACCTGCCTCTTCATGGATACTAGTCAGGCTCATTACCAATGAGCCACAATTGGAACTCCTTTTTCTTTTTTTTTAAATTATAGTAGATTTACAACGTTGTGCCAATTTCTGCTGCATAGCTAAGTGACCCAGTCATATATACACACATTCTTTTTCTCATATTATCTTCCATCATGTTCTATCCCAAGAGATTGGAATAGAGCTCCCTGTTCTGTACAGTAAGACCTCATCACAGTACCGGGGTAAAACAACAGAGCCTAGATCTAGCAGCAAACCTCTGCCAGAAAAAACAGCAAAGTAAATGTGAATCTATACTGGCGTGATTGATTTCTCCTTTTCCTGAATGATATCCCCAATTCCCCATGAAATTCTCTAATTGAGTTGGTGACGCCTAAAACTTAATCAAACCTGGCTTTTGCCTCCTAATTCTATTGCAAATTTGTTCCACCTTTGTGAAGATTCTATCAAGGCCTGTAACAGTGCCAAAACAATTAAAGTTGCATATTTATGCACATTGCTTTGCAGACTGGGAATGCCAGTTCATTTGCACCAAAGGTTCAGAGAAAGTGTTTTGTGTTTCTCATGCAGGTTAAAACATGATCAGTACTCTGGATTACAAAGATCTCGTGACAGCGAGGATTCCAGCTAATCATCAACCTGATTCAAGCACTTTCCTTAAGTAAATTTCTGCTGGGATATTTGGCCTGCATTTTGAACCACTATCTTCTAGTTAACAGAGCAATCAATCAATGCCTTTTAGGTTATGTTTGTGTGTGTGTGTGTGTGTGTTCAAACATAAGTACAATTCAGAATATTCTGTTATGAATAGTATATTAGCTATGGCAATTCATATTACGTTTTTTTCTTATACTTAATATAAGAAATTAAAATGAAAAGCACTTTTTAAACTAGAGATGTCCTACCAAATTTCTCTCTTCCTACCTCCCCTAGCCCCAGTTTTAAGTATTTTTATTGTTTAGAGATTGCAAATTTCAACCTCAGAGTACACTCAGCAAAATACCTAGATAAGATTATTCTTTCAGTTTCTTTTCTTTTCTTTTTTTCCTTTCTCTTTCTTTCTTTCTTTATATAGCCACACCTGCAGCACAGGGAAGTTCCTGGGCCAGAGGTCAAATCTGAGCTGTATCTACAACCTACACTGCAGCTTACCGCAACGCCATATTCTTAACCCACTGAACAAGGCCAGGGATGGAACTTGCGTCCTCATGGACACTAGTCGGGTTTGTTACCACTGAGCCACAACAAGAACTCCAGTTTCTTTTCTTCTATAATCTAAGAGTTAAAAGCTCTGATCATATTTAAGCTCTCTGGTCAGTTTCACTGAATATCCCAATTCACTGGGCTAAATGGAAGAGAAATCTTGAAATTGGTTATCAATGACCCTCATGCTACTCCTGGGGCCCAGTAACCAAAATAAGTAACACCTTTTGAGAACCTAGTAGGGAAGGAAATGTGCTGATTACATTCTGAAAAGATAGGACACACATGAAAAGAAATAAGCCTAAAGGAAGTAGCCTAGAATGCAATGTGTGAATGACAAAAATGCTGAGTCTGAGAGTTGCTTGGCTGAGTGCATGGGAGTAGCCTGAGAAAGCATAAAAGAGGAGCTTGGAATTGACCAAATTTTCAAGTGTGGAAGGAACTCAGAGATGACACCAGGAAACATGGTGCTGCTGCAGTGGACACGTGTCTCTTGGCCAGCTTGGAGTCAGGCTGACCTGGGATTGGGCCCTAGCTGTGCCCTCCTCTCTCACAGGGACCTGAGGCTATTCAAACACCAACAGGGTGCATTCAGGTTCATGGAAAGTAGAAGGGCTTGGAAGGAAGGACATAAAGGAATGGCACATAGTAAGAATTCAGTAAACCATAGCTGGTCTTAATATAGTAATAGAAGATCTAGAACTAGAAAAAGTAAGAAGACTGGATCTTAACGAATAGGCTAGAAATCAGTAGGCTGTAATTCACTTAGAAAAACTTCAAACAAACTGAAAATAATGAAATGTATGGGAGCTTGAATGCTGAATGGATATTTCATAATATTAAAAAATTATTATGAGAATTTTCTTATTATGACAATCCTGTGGATAGGTGGGATTTTATTTGTTTGTTTGCTTGCTTGCTTTTCAATGGCCTCACCCATGGCATATGGAAGTTCTTGGGTCAGGGATCGAATCTGAGCCACAGCTGCAGCAATGCCAGATCCTTAACCCACTGTGCCAGAGCAGGAACTCCAAAACCTGTTTTTTATGAGATCTTATCTTTCAACAATACTTATTGCAATATTTATAGATGGGGAGATGTTATATCTGGAATTTGCCTCAAAATTATAAAAGAGGAGTGGGCATTAGCCTATAGATAGAATAAAAATGAGCATGAGTTAATAATTCTTGAAGCTAAATAATGGATGCCTGAGGGTTCTGAATCTCTTCTCTCTACTACATGCATAATTGAGATTTCTAGTAATAAAAAGTAAAAAATAAGTGGGCAGGAAGGTATGTATTGTGGGATTTTTCCGACAGGTTTTTGGCAATTGCTAAATTACTAAATATAAACACTGTATTTTCACTGAAATTCCATTATTAAGGAAGTAATCAATACCTGTGTTTATCACAGTATTATTTATGTATAGAATTTGGGGCCATATAAAACTCCAAGATAATAATAAAAGCATTTGCTGAGACTTTATAAGCCAGGCATTATTTCAATTGTTTTATAAAGTGCTCATTAAATTTCCATCACGATCTTCAAGAAGAATTCCTGAATTTTCCACATTTTTTAGATGAGAAACAAAGGAATCATGAAATTGAATTATACAACTAATATCACACAATGTAGAGTGTAGAGGAGCCAGATATCTGACAACAGACAAGTCTGATAGCAGAGCTGTACTATTGCTAAAATGATCTGGTGATAGAGTGGGTTAAATACACAGAGGCGAGTCCACCAGATGGAGTATATTGCAATCATTAAAACTGATGAATTGGATGGGAATGCCTATGAAATGAAGTAAGGGAAATTCAGGCTATAAAATGAATGGACAGAATTATTTCAGCTAGACCAAATGCAAAGGAAAGAGCTAAGAGAAGATCAGATTTTCCTTTTAATAGTTGTCTTTGAGTGATTAGAGTGGTTTTTATTTTTCCATATTTTCAAATGTATTTTCAAAGAGAATTTCAAATATAGTATCCAGTGTTTTTAATTAAAAGAAAATTTAAATGATACTCATACCCAGACTCTTCAGATAGTGGTGGGGGTGGAGGTGGGCTAAAAGACATACATTAAAAAATGATGTTGGGGAAGTTCCCCTCGTGGCTTAGCAGTAACAAACCTGACTAGTATCCATGAGGATGTGGGTTTGATCCCTGCGACCACAAAAAGAAAAAAAAAATATTAAAATCTTTATGCTTCAAAAGATACTGTGAAGCAAGAGAAAGGGGGAGAAAATTTTTGCAAATCATGTTTTTCTTTTGAGACTTATAATATACAAAATATTCCTACAACTGAATAATGAAAAGGAAAATAGCCCAATTTAAAAATTGGCTATAATGGAGTTCTCATCATGGCACAGTAGAAACAAATCCAACTAGGAACATGAGGTTTCGGGTTTGATCCCTGGCCTCCCTCAGTGGGATAAGGATCCGACGTTGCCATGAGCTGTGGTGTAGGTCACAGATGCAACTCGGATCCCGTGTTGCTGTGGCTGTGATTTAGGCCAGCAGCTACAGCTCTGACCCATAGCCTGGCAACCTCCATATATTGTGGGTGTGGCTCTAAAAAGACAAAAAACATAAAAATGGAAGTCAAAATTACAATGAGTTAACTTTTCACACATTCACAGAAGAAGGCTTATTTTGGAAGGCAGTAACAAGCATTGGCCAGGATGTAGAGAAACTGGAATTCTCAAAATTGGCTGGCGAGAGTATAAATTGGAAAAGTTACTTTGAAAACAGTTGGGCCATTCCTCAAAAAGTTAAACCTATGTGAAACTACTATGGGACTCAGCAGTCCCAAACCCAAGGAAACAAAAGATAGAAGTCCATACAAAAAATGTTCGTGAATGCTGACAGCAGCATTGTTCACAATAACCAAAAAACTGGAAACATTCCAACATCCACCACCTGATGAATGGATAAACAAGATGTGGTGTATCCAAGATGTGGTGTATAATCTTTTGGAAATAAAAGGAAATAAAGCCCTGAAAAATCTGTAACGTAGATGAACTTGAAAACATTAAGTGAAAGAAACCAGACACAAAAAGGCTACTTAGTATATGATTCTATTTTTTTTTTTTTTAATATCCAGAATAGGTAATTGCTAGTGACAGGAAGGTAAGTGAGTGGTTTGTGGTGACTGGGGGTGAAGATGGAGAGGGTGAAAAACTGCTAAGGGTCATGAGATTTCTTTGGGGATGATGAAAACAGTCTAATATCATATAGTAGTGATGGCTGCACAACTTTGTGAATATAGTAAAGACTCCTGAACTGCACTATTTTTTGCTTTTTTTTAGGGCTGCACCCATAGCATGTGGAGGTTCCCAGGCTAGGCGTCGAATCCGAGCTGTAGGCTCCACCATAGGTCGCAGCCATAGCAACACCAGATCTGAGCCGCCTCTACGGCCCACACCACTGCTCACAGCAACGCTGGATCCTTAACCCACTGAGCAAAGCCAGGGATCAAACCTGCTACTTCATGGTTACTAGTCGGATTTACTTCTGCTGCACCGCAACGGGAACTCCTGTACATTTTAACAGGGTAACATTTTGATATGTAAAATACATCTCAATAACTTTTTTTAAAAAAAAGAGGAACTCACAAAACAGCAACAACAATGATGACGAGGATTACTTTGAATCCTATTACCACATTCCTGTACAGAATGAAATTACTATCTGAAAGGGGGGAAAGGAGCCAAAAAATGCTGGATAGACCTCCAGCTCTGACATTTATTGGCAAGTCATTGAACCAACGTGACTTTCAATGTTCCCATGTGTTAAAAGTCAATATTACTTTTTCCTTCCTAGGCTGAGGATAAGGAATAAATGTTGCAGTCAGTAATTACTAGCTAATTTGTGATCATCATTTCTTTGCATCACAATGAGAAACAGAAATGAGTCAAAAGACTGTGGTTCTAGCCCAGGCATTGGTCATGGCCAAAGATCCCTAATTCCACCCTGCATATTTCCAGTATTTTTATCCCTTAAAATATGCAGACCACAGACAGTTAGCATAGAAGACCAACCCAATAGAGAATAGCCTTGTCCAGGATCCTGTGGGAGCTAAGGGTTCCCACTTCAGTCCAAAGCCATGTTTCCCAGAGGAGGACGTCTCAAAGACATGGTTAAAACGTTCATCTTATATACTTTGCAAATGCTGACTCTAAAGGGAATCATTTCCTTAGATTTATGAGATGGGTGAAAGTTCAGAAACTGTGAAATATGAACCAAGCTGAAAAGGCTAAGCCTATATTTGTCTATTTTTCTTAGAGATCGAACTAAAAAGTGAGGAGATGGCACAACAGATATTTCAACAAACAGTCAAAAGATGCAGTGGTGTGGACAGGCATAATGAATAGGGTTGTTTCACAGAAAGGAGCCAATGGGAAATCAGGCTAAATTTAGAACAATATGATCTATGAGATGTTTGAACAATGTTTCTGGAGAAACGCAGAGAGGGCTACAATTTTTTTTTTTTATTTTCTTCCCCCAAAGAGACATTTAGCTCTAGATCTTGTAAAACAATGCTTGCATAATTTAGGGACTGGGCTTGGTAGTGTTTATTCTGCATTTGCTTTTTCTAGCATGTGGGGGCCATCTAAGAGTGGCATTCAAAATTTCAGGGCTTAGTCATTCCAGAGGCTTCCACCCTTGGGAAAACCCAGGAGGGCTTTGTCTTAGCCTACACATAGGGCCTGCTGGGGTGGATCTGTTTTATTTCAAGTTCCCGTGCAGGCCCAACACTCAGGTTAGGGTTGGCCCTGAAATTTGTACCATTAGTTTTCTCCCAAGGAACATGATGCTTCCTAGCAATAACAAACGAGTAATTAAATTAATTGGGGAGGAGGCCAGTGTCAATGAATGAAGAGCTTAATTACACAGTCCTTCAAAGAGAACACTGGCTGCTTTTTTCCCTATTGTCTTTAAGTTCCAAGAGTAAATTGAACTAAATACAACATTGTCTGTTGGGGTGCTTTAAACATGTGTTTTAATGAACTAACAAGAACTCTTTATAATTGCTATGATTGTTTATAAGGAAATGGTGTTTCAAAGTGATTAAAACATTTTAATAGTTTAAAGGAGGCTCTTGAAATATTGTTTACACTCTGCTCAACAAACTTGCTTTTTCTACCAATAAGATAAACTTTGAAACATTCTTTGAAGACTGACAGTAGACCAAATCTTTTGTCCTTCTAGTTGAAAAATATGCAGAATTTATACTGAATACTGAGCTGGTATAGTTTGTACAGTTATCTTGAATTTATGTAGAGGATTTACACCATAACCATCATTCTTTGCTTTTGTTTTTGTTTTGTATTTTTAGGGCCCCACTCAGAGCATATGGAGGTTCCCAGGCTAGGGGTCTGATTGCAGCTGTAGCCGCTGGCCAGATCCAAGCCATGTCTGTGACCTACACCACAGCTCATGGCAAGCCAGATCCTTAACCCACTGAGCGAGGCCAGGGATCGAATCTGCATCCTCATGGATTTGTTTCCACTGAGCCATGATAGGAACTCCCATAACCATCCTTCTTTATCCAAGGTGAGTATTCAGCGTGGTTAGCATTTGTCAACGAGTGAATTCACAGGATTAGAAGTGGGTGTGGAAAGGCATCGGGGCAGGGATTTCCACTCCTATGCTCCATTCTCAGCCCCCTGAGGAACTAAATGTGAATCTCTGGGCAAGGCTTTTAAAGCCTCAGACCCCATGCGTGTCACCTGCAGCTTAGGGAGACTGATTTTACTAACTTACCTCCACTCTCCCTACTGTAAAAATGAAGTTTAGCGCCTCCGGGCCTCTGAGGTTTCTCGAGGGCTAGATTCTACAATGCTCTGATTATCTTTGAGGACTGAGAGTTTGGAACTGGGGAGGATAGGACAACAGGAGTGACTGTCCACCTCTCCCAGCACTCGGCTGGCTCCAGGCCATGTAGCCTATAATTTCCTGTCACTACTATCCAGCTCAGCTGTACCACTAGGACCTCCACACAATGATAACGAGCATGGGCAATTATGCTGAGCCACTAAGAGAGGGAAATTGCAGCAGAGTCAGTGATTGTTTGAGGACAGTCTAAGGGCCTGGGTTCCCTAAGGTTTGAGTGCAGCCCCAGGCACACAGCACAATGCATGGGACAAACAGAAGTGCCCACCTTACCTTTTTTGCAGAAGGGCCCTTCGTAGGGTGACGTGGTACAGTCACAGAAGTACCCGCTGTGCTTCTCCACACACTTGCCCCCATTGTGACAGGTGCTGCCGTAACTGCTGCAGTGGCCTGGGCACCCTGGCCGGACTCCAGACGTGACCTTTGCCCTCTCCTCCAGATCCAGTTTCTGCCCATTCAGGTGTAAGGAGCGAATGCATCCAAGGAAGCCTTTCTGCCTTGAGGATGTTCCTCCTAGGTCATGAAAGATAAAAGGAAAATAATATAAGATATTGGGTTCACATTTTTGAGGTTCACCATGAGCACTGGTAATAGTTAATTATTGCTCAGTTGGTGTGCTGTGTTGGTCTCTTCCATTAAAGTTTCTTGGTAGATGCAAGAAACTTTATTCCACTTAGAATGGATAAGCAATGAGGTTCTGATGTACATCACAAGGAACTATATCCAGTCTCTTGAGATAGAACATGATGCGATATAGCATTTGAAAAAGAATGTATGTATATATTTGTATGACTGGGTCACTTTGCTGTACAACAGAAACTGACACAACACTGTACATCAACTATACTTCAATTTTAAAAAAAGTTTCCAGTGAGAATTAGGAGTTTAAAGAACCTGGGGAAACAATGTATTTCCAGGATGGAAAAAGCACTCCCTGGCCCCAGAAAAAATAAGACTATTGTTCACATGGAATCCTGTGATTTACATGATTTAAGACAGAAACTTGAAATAGCCATGCTCCTTGCAAATGAAGTAAAATGTGTTCTTCATCTACAGCAGGCATTTATTTGAAGCTGATGGCACAAGTGAGATTGTCTCTCAGAAAAGGTTAGAAGCAATTGCAAGTGCAGTGAGTTAGAAAAGGCAAGGAGCTTGGTAGAGCTTATGCAGCATCATGTCTCGTACTAAAAGAGGTGGACTTTAGGACCAGACGGACATGAGTCAAACTCCACACACGAAGCTGATTTCATACTGACCACTAAATCCCTTAAGCCTCAGCTCCCTGGTCTGTAAAACAAGAACAAGTTTTTGTCATGTGTTTATGGCAAGGCTCAGTTAAGATTATGGAATATGGTACACCCTGAATCATTGTTCACTGTCCCTTCTCATGAGCCCTCACAATGCCTAGAACCAGTAGTTTTTATATATACAAAAATCTTAGTGATTACCCCCAACTTATTGTTTAGAACATATATTTCTCCTCCTGGAATACAGAATAGTATAGTGAACCAACTTTCTGATGAGGGTACATCTTGAAGGTTGCAGAGAGATTGGCAGTGCTGTTTGCAAAGTATTCAAGAACAGCGGAGATTCAAAGTGACAGGGTTTTGTTATTGTTGGAGATCTATGATGCCACCACTCTAAATCAGCAGATATTTTTTAAATGTGGGAGTTCCCATTGTGGCTCAGGGAGTTAAGAACCGGACATAGTGTCCATGAGGATATGGGTTTCATCTTTGGCCTTGCACAGTTGGTTAAGGATCCGGTGTTGCCATGGCTGTGGCGTAGGCCACAGCTGCAGCTCCTACTTGGCTCCTATTTGACCCCTAGCCTGAAAACTTCCATATGCCTCTGGTGTAGCCATAAAAAGACAAAAAATGTGTATGGAGAAAGAACAAGCCAAGAATTAAGCCAAATTGCATTAGCAGATGCTGATTTGCTGTTCGAATTCTGGGAAATCCCAGAGAAGGCCCCGGGCCACCTGCTCTTAGAAAATGCAAATTCTCTTTCAAATTCAATGTTTGGGCTCAAGTCCATACAAGTGGATAAACGGCACTGGGATCTTCAATGTCTTCAAAGCATCCTAAGGGACAGAATAGGGTGAGCTGGAAAACCACAAGGGCAGTACTGATGTGCCATGTTTCCTGTACGTCTCTCTGCTTTCTGACTCTCATTCATTCCTGGTCCCTCATGCTTCAATTTCATTAAATCTCAGTCTAGGGAATGACCAGATAAAAATACATTCCTCTCAAGGTGGATACACATGGGAATTCCAAATGTGTTATCTCTGACCAGGAGTATCACCTTAAACAAGAAACAAAGCTGCACCTTAAATAAATGAATATATAATGTAACAAAACAATTTCTGGCCTCTCTCAGTCTGACATGGCTGGACAAGATATTGATTAGACATTGGGTTGGAAGAGGGGTGAATTCCACCTTCCCTGCATCATACTAGGTTCTCAGGCCTAGACATACATATACTACATATATGTCAGTCGCTGGCTGCCTCTGAAAGACTCAGACACAGTGTTCCCAAAGGATTAATCTAGTCTCTTATTCTGAAAAGCTCCACTGTTTTCACTTCTGATAAGTGATATCCAAGCAGGCCAGAAGGTCAAACCCAAATTGCTTTCTCTTGTCCGTCTCAATTTTAGTAAGTACATCTCCTTTAACCACAAGATAAATCAATTATGAATACACACTAATAATAGGGAAAGGTCCATTATTTCTTTCCCAGTGATTGTATAGAATGGAGAGAGGAGAATTTGTGGGAAAATGTTTCATTCCCCCCACTCGCTTATTTTGTAGTCTCTCCTTGCAGTGGATTTGAATAACGCCTCATAGAACTCATGAGTGGCATTCTTCTTCTAAGCAGAGGTGGAGAACACAAGATCTATGGCATATTTTCTTGCATGTGATTCACTCAACACGTTGACAAAGGGAGAAGAAGGTGGCTGGGTTGGGTTCTCTCTCAAGAACACGCTCCCTGAGTTTTGAGGTAGATAAAGTATGGAAAGAATGACCCCAAACCAGGGGATCGTTTCAATCCTAGATGCTGAGAAAACACCTGGACACAATGAGCAGGAACGAAAGTGCACAATATTTTCACCTGACTTCTTTCTATTCTTTATGAGGGAGATAACCCTAAGGTTGGGCACCTTTGGCTCCAAGGTGAGATGATATTGCAGACTAGAAATAGAGTGCTTCTAAAGCCATGCTTTCTGACCCCCCACACACACCCCGGCAGGTTGTTAGCACCCTCCATTCTCTGATGACCTT
Source organism: Phacochoerus africanus (assembly GCF_016906955.1). Taxonomy (NCBI): domain Eukaryota; kingdom Metazoa; phylum Chordata; class Mammalia; order Artiodactyla; family Suidae; genus Phacochoerus; species Phacochoerus africanus. Next base: position 91,435,878 of record NC_062546.1, read on the forward strand.
ACCTACCAGTTGCGGTTTGTTTTGCTGGAGGTGTGAACCTTCTGAGAAACTTGGGTGCTGCTCAGAGATGCAGCCGCCCTCTGCCTTGTTACTCACAGCCCTTCTCCACCAACCCTGGTGCTATTGATTTGCCCTCCGGGTCCCCCTGTTTCTTTTCCACACCAAGGACCACATTTTGAGCCCCTCTCACCCTCACTGGCTCCCTGAAACTCCCTTCTAATGGACCTTCCAACCCTCAGCCCCGACTCCTTCCCCCCACTCACCATGTTGCAATTAGAGATAAACCAAATGTGAGATCTGATCCTGCAGTTCATGTTTGATGCCCTTCAGAGAGGAGTCACCATCCTGGGGGTCAAGCTCGAAGCCTTAGCACAGGTGACAGAGCCAGGAAGACCCAGCATCTACTTATCTCTTCAGCCTCCTCCCACCCCTCCTCTCCAAGCCCTGCCCTGACCCCATGCACCAGGCTTTCTGAGCTACTAATGGATCCTGAGGCCCATGGCCTCTGGTGACTTGGGACCTCCTCAGGTACTTGGCATTTTCATGTGATAGGTTCATGTGCATCCCTCCCCACCACCCACCACCCCACACCTTTAATCACAACCACACTCATTTGCACTCACATTCATCCATTCCTTCATCGCATATTTCCTGCCTACCCAGGATTTATTTTAATTAGTTGCCAATGTTTTTAAAACATGAACTATTTGTAATCTGAAAAGAAAATGATAAAATGACCCAATGTACAAGACAGAGATAGACCCACAGACATAGAAAACAAACTTACGGTTACCAAAGCAGAAAGGGAGGAATAAATTAGGAATTTGGGATTAACATATATACAAAACTGTATATAAACATATAACCAACAGGGATGTACGGTGTAGCGGAGGGAACTCTACTCAGTACTCTAATGACTTATAAGGGAAAAGAATCTGAAAAAGAATGTATGCATATGCAAACAATCCCCTTGTTTGGGCTCATTCTCATCATATTCTGTATGTCTCAAACACACACACACACACACATATATATATATATTTAAATCACTTTGCTGTACATCTGAAACTAACACAATATTATAATTCAACTTTAATTCAATTAAAAAAAATTTAAATGGCCTTATATTAACACTGGGTTTGGCACAGAGTAAGAAATAAAATAAAATAAAATAAAATAAAATAAAAGCTATTTTAAAAAGTCTCGTAAGCCTGGCATTGGTAAATCAGAAGGGCTGTGGGCAATAAACCTGCCTTCCTGCAGGAAAAAGCTCAGCTGTGCTGTTCCTTCATGACAAGACAGGCCCTACTATGAGGTGCCACCTCACATCTGTCAGAATGGTCATCATTAATAATAAGTTCACAAATAACAAATGATGGAGAGGATGTGGAGAAAAGGGAACACTTCTGCATTGTTGGTGGGAATGTAAATTGATACAACCACTATGTAAAACAGTATGGAGGTACCTCAAAAAACTAAATATAGAACTACCATATGACCCAGCAATCCCACTCTTGGGAACGTATCTGGACAAAACCTTCCTTGAAAAAAACACATGCACCCATATGTTCATTGTAGCACTATTAACAATAGCCAATATATGGAAACAACCTAAATGTCCATTGACAGATGAATAGATTAAGAAGATGTGGTATATATACACAATGGAATACTACTCGGCCATAAAAAGAACAAAATAATGCATTTACAGCAACATGGATGGAACTAGAGACTCTCATACTAAGTGAAGTAAGTCAGAAAGAGAAAGACAAATTCCATACCACTTACATCTGGAATCTAATATACAGCACAAATGAACCTTTCCACAGAAAAGAAACTCATGGACTTGAACAGACTTGTGGTTGCCAAGGGGGAGGGGGAGGGAGTGGGATGGACTGGGAATCTGGCGTTAATAGATGCAAACTATTGTCTCTGGCATGCATAAGCAATGAGATCCTGCTGTATAGCACTGGGAACTATATCTAGTCACTTAATGATGGAGCATGATGGAGGATAATGTGAGAAAAAGAATGTATATATATGTGTGACTGGGTTACTTTGCTATACAGTAGAAAATTGAAAGAACCCTGCAAACCAAATATAATAGAAAAAATAAAAAATATTTTAAAAATAAATAAAATTCAAATATATTACTGTGGGAAATAAAAAAGAAAAAAAGACGGGACAGCCCTGTCTACTAAGTAGGCCATCTTCCCCTAGGACTGCTTCATTCACCTAGACCTCCTTCCTGGACCTTGCAGGTATTGGATTTTGTGACTGCTGCTCTAATGTATTTTTCATTTCCTGTGTCTGCTTCTTGTCTAGAGTTTAGTGTGAAGTTGGAAAAAGAACCACAACAAATGTAGCATTATCCTGAAAGTCATGGTTTTGAGGCTTGCACTTGATTTGCAAGATATTTAAGAACGAAGCTTCTAATTCTAAAAAAAAAGTTTCAAAGGTACTCACTGTGCACCAGCAACTTTACAGTTAACTCCTTCACTACTCAATTGGAAAGAAGATACTCTTCATACTATTCACATTACAGAGTTGAGGAAACTTAGGGTCAGAGAAACTGCTTTGGCCAGAGACAAGAATCAAACTGATTTTATGTGGCAGAGTCAGGAGTTAGAATGGGACCTCTTGACCTTCAAAGCCTGAATTCCTTCAAAACCCTAAAACCCTAAAATGAACTGCTTCATTTGACAATTTGGGTCAGTCCTACAACTAAGTGCTGCTTCTCCTCCCTCTTCTCACCTTATACCTGATTTCTTCCACCAAGTGATGTGCACGTATGCATTCATCCTCTTGGTTTCCACATCAATCTTTCTGACAACTTATACCATTAGTCTGCCAGCCTAGCCAGAAGCAATTTTGTATGAATCTCTTCTGTTGGTCCTCAGTATCAAGAGTGTTCATTATGATGATGTTTCTTTGGACCTGAGTATGAATCAACTCTTAAAAATGTTACCCTCATCATTCTAAACTTGTCTTAGGAAACCTCCATGTGTCAGCTCGACAAATGCTCACAGCTTCCAGGGAAACATCTCAATTCTTCGTTCCCTCCTTGTTCACAAGTGCAAGAGCCTCTAGTTTTCTCCTATGTGCCTGCCGTCTCTACCACGCACAGTCCGACACAACTCCGTGGCTGACAACCTTTTTGTCTGGAACAACCTTAAATATACCAGATCAGGCTCCGGTTTCACAAAAGAGGGAGTATAGTTTCTCTCTCTCTTTCTTAAACTTGGGGTAGCTGTTTTCTGTATGAACTACTTTGCCTAAAGTCAAGAGTCAAATACAATGCAGGTGCTTTACCACCTAGACTTCAAATTTGAAAGTGGGAGCATACTTGGCACGTACAATTTGAATAAAAACAAAGGCATTAACCATTAGTTATCTTCTTTTTTAATTCTGCCCCTTCAATGGAAAGAATCTTGGTACTAGAAGGAACTTTTAGTGGAGGCTTTAATTTCAACATGCAATTTCCTTAAGGACAGGTATGCATCTGGTTAAGTTTTGCCAGATACAGGGATTACTTACCTAGGAAGGGATAAGCACATACTATCACACACTATGTAATAATACAGTTAGCACTAGCTGGATGTCTTAAAAGCAAAACTGTGGTAGTAACAGTCAATTTGAAATAGAAACTGACTTTTGATCAAGCATTTTCTACATGTTGTGCTTCACAGGCATTTTCTGGTTTAACCCTCACCACCAACCATGGTGGTCGACAGAATGCCAAGCTTCCTCAGAAAATTGGGGAAGAGCTTATTGATGATTCAAAATCAGTTAACAACAAATTGAAATTCCATCCTGGTTGGCTTGCTAGAAATAAATGTTGTGAGAAACTTTTGAAAAATAATTCAGCAACGCTTGTCAAGAACCATTAAAGCACTATTATCATTGGCCTTACTCCACATTTTAAAAGAAACATCCTCAGTGGAGGTAGGGGGTGATTATACCCAGAAGTATTTATTTGATTTTATGCATAGTCACTTCTAATACCCCATTACTTGCACACCTACTATAGGTGTATTCCTACAAATCCCTCCCCCCAAATAATAATGGCAAATTACTACAATTAAAGTGAAAATGTCAGAATGTGAGTGGATATAAATATCAATATACAAAATCAATAATGGTCCTATATAGCAACAATAATTAATTAGGCCATGTGAAAACAAGAAAGAAATCTTATTTAACAACAAATGTAGCAAAACATCTCAAAATTAATTTAAGATCTATAGCCATAAAAAAGAAAAAAAATTATCTTGGCTCATAAAGTTTAAATAAAGAGGTGGAACATGTTTCTGTATAATTTAGCGATGCATCATTATTCCCTTTATTGCAAAAAAATCCCAATCAATAACCCAAGAAAAATTATTTTCATAGAACATGAAAAGCTAATTCTAAAATCAATAAAGAAGATGATGATAATTAATGGTGTGTTAAGAAAAGGATTCAGCTATGTTTGGTGGAGGTGTGTTATTCTATTTAATATCAAAATACATTCTGGAAGTGTGACAATGGTGCAGTACCTGGGGAAAAAATATGTAAATAAAACAAAGTAGGAAATTCAGAAACATACTCTTTATACAGACAGATTTTATATTTTATAGTACATACTGGAATTCTAAATAACTATGTAAAAGAGGAAGCATGAAATAAATGGTGATGAGAAAAAAATAGTTTGGAAAAAAGTCAAATTAAAATCCTACCTCAAAACCTTAAACAAATTCCAGATGCAATAAAGATATAAAAATAACAATAAACAAAACAGTAACATAATATCTAAAAATATTAGGTAAAATACTATATATGGTAGTTCAAAATAATATGACATTGATATTGACAGGCTAAGTTTCCCATGGCATATGTTAAGAAAGAAGGAAATAAAAACAAAAATAGCAAGTTTTAGTATAACACATATAAGTAAATTGCTTATGTAAATATATCTACAAATAATATGTATGGTATTTCCTAAAGGTACTTAAACATATGTGACTACACACATACTACATGTGAATGATGCCTGGAAAGTGTCATACTGGGCTAATATTGTTCATTTCTAAGAGGAGTACCAGGATTGTTGTTGAAGAATTCTATGCAAATATATATTTGTGTAATGATTGTATAATTTAAAATAAATCTTTTCATTTATTATGTATATTGTGCATAATGCTATGATGTCTTTTTAAGAGCCATTTATGAAATAATTTATTATTTCAAGTTTCAAAAGAAACTCCTTGCAGAGTTTCCTGGTGGTGCAGTATGTTAAGGATCCAGCATTGTCACTGCAGCGGCTCAGGTGGCTGCTGAGGTGAGGGTTCATCCCTACCCCGGGAACTTCCACATGTCTGCTGCAGGTGTAGCCAAAAGAAAGAAAGAAAGAAACTCTTCCTTGCTATATAAAGAATTGGGTATATGTCTAAAAATACTTTATTAGTATATGGACAGTGGCAAAGACATTTCCCAGAATCAGCCTGTTGGTGGGTTGGAGCTGGTATGGAATGTTCATCTTGCTACTTGGGTTTTCTGCCTTTGCTCCGACAGAGTGTGTTCTGTGGAAATCTGACTTGGTTATTATTTACAGTCAGAGGGAAGAAGGAAGCAAGCGAGCTTTTGAATCGTGCCTGTTTCTGTTGCCCATAGTGCCGTGGAGCAGAGGGAACAAGTCCCACCGCCATTCAAGGTGGCTGATTTAGTGTCAAACCTCTTGTCAGAGAATCCTCCAAACTATTGCCTTGTATCTTATTTGGAGGTAATGAGATGCAAAAATACTATGGAAATGCTGGGGCAGTTGTGTCCCCCATAATCCTAATCACAGAACCTTGGAGGAGTGACAGGAACTGTTCTGACTAAAAGGACAATCTCCAATCTCACAAAGATGGGACTCAAGTCACACCTCACTCTGCTATCTCCTGCCTCGGATTCCTTAGATGAAAAGTAAAATCACCACCCAAAACAACCTTAAGGACTTGGAAAATAGACTTGCGGTAGCCCAGGGGGAGGGAGTGGGGTGGTTGGAGAGCTTGGGGTTAATAGATACAAACTATTGCCTTTGGAATGGATTAGCAATGAGATCCTGCTGTGTAGTGCTGGGAACTATGTCTAGTCCCTTATGACGGAGCATGATAATGTGCAAAAATAGAATATGTACACGTATGTGTAACTGGGTCACCGTGCTGTACAGTAGGAAAAAAAACTGTATTGGGGAAATAACTATTAAAAAATAATAATAATAACAAAACAAACAAACAAAAAAACCTTAAGGGAGAAAAGTGACAGAAGTCTCTTGGAAAAGCGCCAGGAGTGTCACCTCCCCCCACCCACCACCCAGACAAGAGATAAGAGATGGATAAGAGATGGCATAGGAGCCCCAGGTCTTTTCTAGAATCAGAGGGAAGAGCTACCTCCTTCTCTGCAAGCTGCCAGGCCAAGGCACCACCTAGCAGTTTCAAGATTTCCTGGATGTTAGGGCCCCTGGAAATCACTGTGCTGAGAACAGAGATTCCCTCAGAGGCTAAACCATGGACCCGTTCAGAGAAATAAGTCAATACAGTATGAGCCTATAATTATAAGCTGTAAGAATTTTCCCTAAAAGTCCCATCCGACCCAGAATGATTTTATGGCTGAGCCCAGGAGAATGTGAAATACAAAAGGAGCCCACAATTCACTAAAAAGAGAGTAGTGATGGAGATTCATGGCTAGCAGTTCCCACAACCCAGCCTATGAGCATTGTCTTGAGGTTTGGATGTATTTGTGAAGTAATCACTTTGGGGCCCTTCCTTGTTCCAGCTTCCTGTGTTGGGGTGATGGCTGCCAGGGGACTAGGGGCAAGTCAGCAAGCGTGGGAGGCACTCTATCATCAGAAAAATCAGCTGAAACTTGGAAATAAAGTAAGAATCGTGGATGACCTTTATGCAGTGAGTGGGTCTGGAAGCTACCTCCCCTTTTCTTCTTGAAAGGGCAGCCACAAACCACATCCTGAAAGACATTTTGTTTTTGTTTTTTTCTTTCTAGGACTGCACCTGTGGCATATGGAAGTTCCCAGGCTAGGGGTCAAATCGGAGCTGCAGCTGATAGCCTACACCATAGCCACAGCCATGGTAACTCCAGATCTAAGCCGAATTTATGATCTACACCACAGCTTGTGGCAACGCCAGATCTTTAATCCACTGATCAAGGCCAGGGATCAAACATGCATCCTCATGGATACTAGTCAGTTTCATTATCACTGAGCCACAAAGGTTTAAAAACTTCTCTTCCCTGTTTGCAGCCTGTACTTTAATTAATTAATTAATTGCAGCGTAGTTGATTTACAATTGTCATATTATCTACAAGTTTACAGCACAGTGGTTACATTATATATACATATAAAATTGAATATATATTAAATTATATGTGTAATATAATTATATATATGTGATTTTCAGATTATTTTCCATTATAGGTTATTACAAGATATTAAGTTCCTTGTGCTATAGAGTAAGTCATTGTTGGTTATCTATTTTATATAGAGAAGTACATATATGTTAATTAAAACTACTAATTTATTCCTTCTACCACCTTTCCCCTTTGGCAACCCTAAGTTTGTTTTCTATGTCTGTGGGTCTATTTCTGTTTTGTATGTAAATTCATTTGTATCAACTTTTTAAAATTCTACATATAAGTGATATTGCAAGGTATTTGTCTTTCTCTATCTTACTTCACTTAGTATGATCATCTCTAGGTCCATCCATGTTGCTAAAAATCACATTATTACATTATTTTTTATGGCTGAGTAGTATTCCACTACATATATGTATCACAACTTCTTAATCCTTTCCTTTGTCAATGGACATTTACATTTGCTTCTATATCCTGGCTACTGTGAATAGTGCTGCTGTGAACACTGGGTTGCATGGATCTTTTTGAATTCGAGTTGTATCTAGATATGTGCTCAAAAGTGGAATTGCTGGATCATATGGCAACAACACCTTTTGTTTTTCAAGGAATCTCCACACTTTTCCACAGTGTCCGCACCAACTTACATTCCCACCAACAGTTTAGGAAGGTTCCTGTACTTCTTAAATAGAGAATGGATCTTACTCATTTTTGTGTCCCCATTGCCTAGCCCAGGAATCGTGACAGAGTACACACTCAGAAAAGATTTGTTAAATGAATTGGGTCAAAAAAAGAATGTGGATAAAAAAGAGAAAGGAGGAAACAGAAGCAAGTGGAAAGGTGGGGGTCTAACAACCGGCAGCACCTTTGTCCCGATCCAGCAAAACGAGGCCATCTCCACTCTAAAGAATCTATTGGTTTTTCTAGAGCCTTTTGGACATGGGAATAAGATAGAATGGCACTGAGAGCTGATAGCTGGGCAAATGAATATTAAACATTGCTTAAGAAAATCGCTTTAATTTTTTTTAATAAAATAGAGTTTGGCTTTTGCTGCTGCTTTATCCACAGCAAAGGTCAAGAGGAAGGCAGTGTCTCCTCAGATGGCACCAAAAATGTGGGAAGGGTGTGGCTGGCTTTCCGTTTATCTCAAAAACCTTATGGATTCATTAAGTCACAAGTGGAGGGTCCACCTCTGGTCTGAGAGCACTTCCAGAGCCAATGGGATTCTCCACAAAAACGCTGTATTCACTGACCAGAGCAGAAGGAAACTAATAGCAATAATAATACAAATACAGTGATATCAACTTCAAAGCAAGCTTGTGTGCATCATAAGGGAATGTGGCTAAAAACTGGTTTTAAAAACTCCTTCACTTTTGGAGCAGACTGTTAAGACAATAGCAGTTGTAAGATTTTTTTATAAAGGTCCCACCCCAGCTTTTGAGACATTCACAACATCAGATACACACACTGCTATGTAGAGACACTTTTACTGACTTGTGCAAAGGGGAAATAAAATCCAGTGAGGGAATTGGCACTACATTGTAAATCAATTATACTTTAATTTAAAAACAAACAAACAAACAATGAGAGGGAAGAATTATTCCACTGGCAATTATTACACCATTTGAATGTGTTCTTTAAATATCAAATCTCATAAATTTCCAGGCAAAGGAGTGCCTCATTATCCTACCGAGGTGGGGGCACAAATCATTTCCCATTTGAAATGGTCTTTTGCTTGCAACTCTTATTTAATAAACCTTAATAGGAAACTCCAAGTGGGAGAATAAATTACCTAGTGCCTCATTCAATCTGTGCAATTAATGTGTTATTGATTACTAAGCCCAATGGACAGATGGAATAACTGAGGCTTGGGAAAGGTAAATGATTTGACTAAAACCATAAAACTAATAGCGGAAAGCCCAGCATTTGTAACTCTGCATTTTCTCACTTTGATTAATTCATCAGGCATTAATTTAACCTTATATATATCAAAGAGCCAGCACTAGGTTAAAGGATATGAAGATAAGTTACTGCCCACAAGGAAAGCAGAGGAGAAGCACAGATTAAGTCCTTATAACCCTGCATGACAGGAAGTGTATGGGGTGGGGAACACACTCGCCCCACCCCCCGAGAAGAGAGTTCATAAGAACCATCACAAATCTGTGCCATCAATGAAGAGGAGCCTTCCAGGTAGATGGAGGGTGGGGCTGCCCCTCTTGGTTTGAGGGTACCACACAAATTCACCTCTGAGGAAGCCACTGAATTTAAAGAGTGTTTTGGAGGGGAAAATGGGAGAAGAGGAGGCACTATGTTATGGTTAATCCTTGGGAGGAATGAAAAATGGAGTTCTCTTAAAAATCACTTTGATTTTAAAAAGTGGGGGGGGGGGACAATAAATCTATGTGATTCTGCCTCAGGTAGGGTTCTCCAGCCAATAGGCTGTGAGATTAAAGTTAAAAATGCAGGACTTTTTTTAGGGGGACCCACTGGGAACACATCTTTGCCCCAGAGAGGAGGAAGGAGAAGTGGTTGGAAGAGACGTGAGTTCTGTTGCAGATCTAACGGTCTAGAACAGTCCATGGAGAGTCCTGGAGGTAGGAAAACCTCTCATAGCTGTGCTTCCTTGGGCCAAATGGCTGGGCCTTTATACCCTGGACTCCAGATGACTGTCTATGGACATCCCTGGGAAAGAAGCAGCCTTGTCCAGATGCAGTACCTGAAGGGGCCAACAGGGGGAGACTGGCTTCCAACACACTCCCCCCTGCAGGCCCGTCTTAGTGGAGACCTGACAACACATCCCAGTTGTTGTCTACCATAGGCTTCCAAACCTCTCTACACACCAGACCCTCACTCTTCAGCCTGGGACATGGATGATGAAACAGGAGGCTGAATTAAACATGGCACTTCTCAGCTCTTCTACAAAATTGCCTTCCCAACTCAGGGGGGCTCTGAAGCCAAATCCCTTTCTCCCCAAACCAGAAAAACTTAGTAACAGAATGAAAACATTTTCTGAGAGTTCTGATTATATCTTCTTCCCCTCCACTGCTCTGGTCAGAGGCTTCCTCACCTCCTCCTCTGAGACATCAGCTTTGTCACTGTAGCCATGGAGAAATGGAAACAGGTGATAGACTTGCAGCATAAGCTGGGTCCACTCTTTTCTAAACTAAAGCTTCTCTGGTTGTCCTGGTTACATCAGCTCAAGGGCATCATGGCTTTGGAAAAAGACAGTAGCCTCTCACCTCCTTACTGTCCCCCAATTTGTGTCCTTGAACATCTTGAGAGTATTATTTTATTTTCCAGAAATATTTGGCTTGAGTTTCTTTCTATAATTATCAGCTAAGCAGATAATTATAAATGGTGCTGTCCTAATGTTTCCTTTCTTTACTGAGTTACAAATTTTGATGACCGTGCCGGAATGACTGCTTCTACCCTTGAATTTTTGTGTGGTCCAACTCTCAGGGTTTTCTCCCTGGGGTGCAGGAAAAAATAGTGCCATGTTGCATCTTCTTTCAAAACACTATAGTGTGGGTTGAAATATGTTTTGCCAAAGGCCAAATTAAAAAGTCAAACTAAACAAAAAAATTCTACATTCTCCTTCATTTGCCTATTATCAATCCAATGCAGCCAGTATGAAATGAGCTTCAGTTAAAGCATAAGAGATTGTAGGCAAACATTTGAAAACAGATGGACTATTAGGGGACAGAAAACAGTAACATGGGCTGTTGGGATGGCTTAACTGTACTCAACTCAACATCTTCAAGATGAGACAAAGTCTTGTGGAAGAGTCATTTCATCATTTGCTTCTCTGAAAAGAAGAGCCCACGTTCTTTCAAGGCACTTTCAAGCCAGAATATGATTTTGTGGAGCCATGGTGTTGGGGAAGAAAAAAACAAAATGCATGAGGAAGCAGGTAGCTCTTCTTCAATGCTTTTGTTTGTTTTTTGTTTTTGCTTTTGTTTTCTTCATTTTAGAAGCATTGAGTGACCATGGGTTGTTAAGTAACAAGGAAGCGAAGCATCCCTGTGACTGGCCCACACATGTTCTGAGATCTCCTATCAACTTTTTTTTTTTTTTTTTGGCTGCTCCATGGCACATGAAGTTCCCAGGCCAGGGGTCAGATCCGAGCTTAAGTCGTAACCTACACAACAGCTGAACCATGCTGGGTTCTTTAATCTACTGTGCTGGGTCAGAGATCGAACATGTGTTCTGGCACTGCAAAGATACCACCTACCCCATTGTGCCACAGAGGGAACTCCTCCTCTCAACTTCTTAAACTAATCAGAACAATTTCTCTCATTTAATTACACTGGGGAACTTCAGAATTCGTGTATTCATTTTCTGGTAACAAAGATGATTCAGGAGTTCCCAACATGGCTTAGTGGAAATGAACTCAACTAGTATCCAAAAGGACTTGTATTTGATCCCTGGCCTTGCTCAGTGGGTTAGGGATCCAGCACTGCCATGAGCTGCAGTAAAGGTAGAAGATGTGGCTCAGATCTGGTATTGCTGTGGCTGTGGTGTAGGTTGGCAGCTGCAGCTCCAATTTGATCCCTAGCCTGGGAATCTCCATAAACCATGGGTCTGGCCCTAAAAATCTAAAAAAAAAAAAGCAATAAAAACCAAAGATGATTCAAGTGATCCAAGTATGCTTGACATAATTAATTAACTTTGAAAAAAAACAAACCTTTTTGGTAAATTAGACCTGATAATTAGAAATGTACACAGTGCTAAAAAGGTAATTATTTCTTGAATTTTCGTTTTGCCATTGATATCATCTGTACACAATGGCTTTATGTAACAAATATGATGAAAAGCAATTTCCCCCTTTCTTCCTATACATGGAAGGGCTGCGACCTCCCCTGTGCCAGATGACACATGCCATCTTCTCAGGTACAAAACTCTGCTGACCTGTGGCAGGAAAACTCTCCTCCAGGATCCCTCACAAGGGTAAATGTAAGTGACTATTCCACAGGGAGACTCTGGCAGCTGATAAAGTGCCAGGTGCAGAGCGGATGGCCACTGGCTTTCCTGGCTTCATGGCTGACCTCGCCAAGTCTGACACGCATCACCTTAAAATGAAAATAATGAATCCCAACCAGAGTGGAAGCAGGAGCAGGTGGAGGAGGTATCTCTTCAACTTTACGACTTAAGACTTTATCAAGTCAGTGCAGTATTTTCCCCAAAGACTTGTAAATGGGAGCAACTTCGGTTTGACACTAATAAAGCAACTGAGCCAAAAAGAAAAAAAAAAAGCAGGAAAGAAAAAGCAAAAGGTCCACGCAAGGCAAAAAAAAAAAAATGTAAGAAAGTGAAGTAAAACAGAGATGAGACTCCCAGGCCCACATCTTTACAAAATGTTCACTCTGTAATTGCCAGATATTTGGAAAGATGGGGTGTCATATTTGGGGGAAAACAAAGGATTTTCCTTGCTGTTACAGATAATGAGCTTGAAGACAAGGGTGACTATCACTCCTGATAGCCACATGTAGTTAACAGATGCTCCAGTTGTGAGACATCTGCTCCTGGACACTTCAATTTCATTCTGCAAATAAAGACAATGAATACCCTTGGGGTGGTAGTTTTTCTACCAGGGTCCCATGGCCTGCAGGTAGTTGACCTGGAGTTTGGCCCCGGATATCTTCGTTTCTCTTTCATCAGGTGCTGCTAGCTCTTGCATTTCTCTTGCCTCAATCTCACATTGAGACTTGCAGAGCTGGTCAGGAACAGCAAATCAGGTGGTAACACTGCCAAGAGCTTTAAGCTGAGGCAACCACAGGCTCACCACATTTCAGGAGCTATGGGTTATTAAATTTCTCCTACTATATTTGAGAAATGTGACCCGTGAAATGACATGGCTGCAACTGTCCCCAACTATCAGGGAAATAAATGCCTGCAGTTACGCATGGATTCTGGGAATCCAGCATGCATTGACCCCTGTATCAGTACTGTAGTGTGTAACATCCCAGGGATAGGGGCAGTGATAGGAAGTCCCTCTATCCTGGAAAATTCAACCTGTTTCCTGTATTCAGGAAGCACTTGAGCACAACAGCAGCACCAGTGATTACCACACTCAATGAAGCTCTGTTTTGATGGAGAGATCCTTCAGTGGTTAAAGGCATCTAGACAGACATATCCAAATTAATATTTAAGCACTGTCACATGCAATCTATCACATTAAGGAAGCACACACCAGAGTTCCCATCATGGCGCAGCAGAAACAATCCAACTAGGGACCATGAGGTTGTGGGTTTGACCCCTGGCCTCGATCAGTGGGTTAGGGATCCAGTGCCATGAGCTGTGGTGTAGGTCACAGATGCGGCTCGGATGCTGCATTGCTGTGGCTGTAGCATAGGCCGACAGCTATAACTCTGATTAGACCCCTAGCCTGGGAACCTACACATGCCATGGGTACAGACCTAAAAAGCAAAAAAAAAAAAAAAAAAAAGGAAGCACACACCAATCCTATCTTTTCCTGCCCAGCAAATATAAAAATCAAGTGTCTCTAAGTTTCTGACTCATAGCAAAGGCAATTCATCATTTTCACTGCTCCAAGTAGAGGGATTTTTTTTTTTTAACCATTAGATCATACAAAATGGAAATATTGGGACCTCAGGGTTTTTTTTTGGCCACCTGACATTTCTAAACAGGCGCTTCACTGAGCACTAAACAATAACATTCAAAGCAGAAGACTAAAATGCCCTCCAACAGCATTTTTTTTATTTCTTCAAGTACATTAAGACAAATTCAATAAAGCAGAGTAACATCTGTGATGGAACTTATTGGAAAGAAACATAACAAAAGCAGGTGCTCTGACCACAGCTGACCTTGGCTCCTGCTCCAGAGAGGATTCTCCTCTAATGCATTGACAGGCTCTTTCAACTCAATGCGTTTGTGATCAATTTGACTGGAGATAAATACTAGCAAGGAAACACAGCTGTCTCTTGTCCCTTTTGACTTGCACAAAGTTTGTCACATGTTCAGGCCACAGTAATTTTATAGCTACATGAAATTTGCAGGAAGGGATTAAAAAATTCCATTTTTATATACACCTTTCAGCCAGAAAGACTCATAATCAGTTCCTGAAGATAAATTAAACTTTGGCATGGAATATAATTTATGAAAATTGCAAACTACTTGAATTGATTACACCTCAAAAGACATTAAATCTTGATGACTAGAAAACTTACTCAAAGAAATAAAATGTAATGTTTAAATAGCATTAAAACATCAATATAAATTTTAAAAATATATTTAGTAGTAAATCACATCACTTATGTAGGTTAATTAAGCAAATGCCTTTTAATCATAAAAATGTTTTGAGTCACTTATGTCTTAGCTTCTGCTGGATATGGAAAACAGGAGAGATGAAGAAAGAAATATGATTCCTGTTAAGAAGAGAGATTATGACATATTCTGCTACTTCTTTTCTTTTAGGTGGCGTGATTTTAATGACAACTTTCCTCAGAGTTGAAAGTGGTCCGAACTCAAGTTTAAAGGAAGCAAGTAAGAAAAACTCATTGATTGCTGATGGTATTTCATTACTAGTAGTAAAGCTATGACGTGTGAGAGTTGGTAAAAAAAATACAGAAGGAAAGAATTAATTCTGGGTATACTGGTAGATTGGGAGATTTACTTATGCCACTGTTTAAGCATCTGCACTTCAAGTTTTATGTAAGAGCAACCTCTTGGCTTTGATAATATTACAATATTTCTAACATTTACAGCTCTATTTTGTTCTTTCAAGCTTTACAATCCCTGCTCAACCTACTTCCAAAACATCCTTTCTAAATTATAGCTATAAGGCTGACCTTTCCTAACCAGACTAATGTGGCTAAATTCTTTCCATTTTTTCTCCCTCTCTTTCTCTTTGCCTGCCTCCCTCTCTCTCTCTCTCTCTCTCTCTCTCTCTCTCTCTCTCTCTCTCTCTCTCTCTCACACACACACACACACACAGAGTGGGCTCTTTGAAAAGTAATTTCATTGTACATGTCAACTTTCAATCTCTATCATCCAACAAAGTGGTGCTCACTGACCATTTCTGGAATGAATGCATGAATGAGTAACTCAGTGAATGATGTCTGAGCCTTCCCAGTCCCTATACTAGCATTGGCAGCCAGTTCAGAGGAAAAACTTATCTAAAGGCTGCTTCTCAGTCTCATGGAGGGAATGACCAGTGATGTCGGCTTGGAGGACCAGGGCTGCTCTTCTGTGCAAGTATAAGGCAGCCCATCTAAGTGACGTAACTTCAGGGAGTACTGAAGAAGCTCCAATAGTTACCCCCCACACCCATATCACTGATGCCCCAAAGCCCTTGAAGACTTTATCATATATTTCATCACATGGTTATTGAGAGTCAGGTATCAGTACAAAGCGTGAATGCTGGCCCGCTGACTTAGAGCCAACACCTACCAAGGTTCCAATAGCTGACACATTCTTTTTCTAAGAGTGGATTTTGATTATAAGAATGAAAATAATAGGGGTCCCTGGACATCTTAAGACATGATATGGACAAGGAGAAAAGACAGAAAATGTCTGAGACCCCCCTCAAAATTTGCTCAGTGATAACACAATCCTTCATTGTCGTAGATAATGAATCAAGAAAAGAAGAATTTGTAAAATTAAATTCATAATTATAAGCACTTTATGAAATATTTAATCATCCCCAGGTCCAAAACGAAATAGTAGTTTTCCTTGGGACTAGCTGCCCATCCATCTTGTAGGGTTTTTAACACAAAGGGCGCCTTGCGATGTCCCCTACCTACAAACAGCTGGCTGTTCAGCTGTAGCCGGAAATGGCCCTCCTCTGAAGTCTTCTTGGTCACCCTTGGGAGGCTGTCCACCTGGAGAGAGGTCTCCTTGAGGTTCCTCTCGGCCCGGACATAATGCCATTGGTTGTCGTTCAGGAGTGCTGGAGACTGGACTATGAGCTCTATGGGGCCATTGCCAACATCAATGGCAAAGGTGATCTCGGAAGGAGCTGCAATCAGAAAAGGAAACAGGGAGAAAGTCGAAGTGAGCGGTCAGTGCATTCAGGGCACAAATACATCCTGAACCAACAGGCAAAATGACTGCAAGTCAATAGCTAGCTCGAGATGCCTTCAGGACTGGAATTACCATTAACAGTGATAACTACCAACTACTAAACCCTGAGTTTTTTGTTTTTTGTTTTTTGATTTTTTTTTTTTTGTCCTAGTGGGTTCTCATTGTGAGGATTCAGGAAAGAAGACAAGGACCAGGGCCACTGATGCCAATATGACAAAAAGCTCCGGTTCTGTGTCCTCTGGATCATATCTGGCTCCAACTGTGTCCTCATGGATAGCTACAGAAATTGGGTTAGTTAAGCAGCTACGTCCTATGGGTAGAAGACCATACCATGGAAAGTCCAATGCTTTGTATTATTCATTATGTATGCTATAATATATATATGTATACATATATATATATATATAATTCCATAATGTATTATTTTATTCATATATATGACACAAGCATTTATGCTATTCCTACGACTTTTTTGTAAAGAGGTTTGGAAAACTTAAGTGCCTTGTCCCCATCACTGCAAGTGGAGGGTCTGGGATCAAAGACAACATCCCAAAGATCCCACACAGGGATTCTTCCATGACTCTGCCCTTCTGTAACAATCTGCAAATCAAAGAAGCCAGCAAGTAGCTAATCGGGGGTAATGACACCTGTGATGATGATGATATTGCTAGGAAGATGATAACAGCATTGGTAGTGATCATGGTAGTGGCAGTGGTAGACGTAGTAATGGTGGTTATGCTGCTGCTGATGGTGATGATGGTGGTGGTGATGGTGGTGGTCATAAGCTAGTGGTGATGGTTGAGGTGGTGGTGGTGATGGTGCTGATGGTGGCGGTGGTGATGATGGTGATGGTGGTGATGGTTGAGGTGGTGGTGGTGGTGATTGTGGTGATGATGGGGGCAGTGGTACTATAACCATGAAGAGAGAGAGCAGTAGTAGTAGCACAGTAGGCTCAATAAACTCTGCTGAGCACTGCACTAAGAACTGACTGTAGATTTTCTCATTTTAATCATTAAAACAACTCTATGAGAAAGGTATCATTTTTATTTCCATTTCATGGTTGAGAAAATGAAAGTTCAGAGAAGTATAAATAATTTGCTCAACGTTTACCAGATAGTAGGTAGAATCTGATTTCAAAAGGAGACTCTTCAACCATTCCTCTCTATTTTAGTATATCTTTTTGTATTTTCCATTATCATGTAAGAAGAGGTGAGTTATAAACTGAAGTTAAGAAGATGGTCCCCTTTCAGGAGCTGGAGCCTCCATAGTCCAGACCTTCCCTTCTTTCTCAGCACCTTGTGATGCCCACCATCCTTTACTCCTAAAGAGGACATGGGCATTTACTTGACAGAGCATAAACTAACAGATCTGAATTTGCATTAATACCCAAGGTCAAACATCCCTCCCTCCTCAGCTTGTAAACCCTAATGGAAACCCAACCTTGGTATAAGAAGCCCTCAATATGCAGAATTTCAAGTAAGGAAGAGTTTTGAATTTTTTGGCAATTGTGGTCATTGTAAACCCTGAGCTTAAAGAGAGGCAGGAAGATAGATTTAAACATGGGAATTGAAACACTGACCATGGAGCCACTGTGACCTAAGGCAAATTTTCTAGCTTGTCACCTCTTAATGTTCCCCTTTGTAAAATGGGCATAAAAACAGTGCACAACTGGAGTTCCCACTGTGGAGCAGTTGGTTAAGAATTGGACTACAGGAGTTCCTGTTGTGGCACAGTGGAAACAAATCCAACTAGTAACCATGAGGTTGCAGGTACGATTCCTGGCTTCGCTCAGTGGATTAAGGATCTGGGGTTGCTGTGAGCTGTGGTGTAGGTTGCAAACACAGCTCAGATCCTGAATTGCCGTGGTTTTGGCTTAGGCCAGCAATTGCAGCTCCAACTTGACCCCTAGCCTGGGAACTTCCATATGCCTAGGGTATGGTCCTAAAAAGAAAAAAAAAAAAAATCCTACTGCATTGGCTCGGGTTGCTGTGGAGGTGTGTGTTCAATACCTGACCCAGGGAAGTTGGTTAAAATGACCCAGTGTTGCTGCAGCTGTGGCTCAAATTCAATCCCTGGCCTAGGAATTTCCATATGGTGCAGGTGTGGCCATTAAAATGTTTCTTTAAATAAATAAAAAACAACACAGTGCCTAATTGTCAGGATGTTTCTAAATGAATCCTGAACAATGTTCTTAGAACTGTGCCTGGCACACAGGACATACTCAATGGCGATGGCTCTCTGTTATCATCATCATGGCATGGTCTACCTACCCAGGTCAGTTATATTTGGTAATAAACCCGCACGTTAAAGGAATCAGAATTGAAGGGAGAAAACTGGATTCAACAATTAAAAGATTAAGCAAGAGAGAAACAGGCCCTTTGAGCCACTTCCTGTCTTATCAGGCCACCAATGCCATTTTGCTGCCCTGCTCATTTTGAGACCAAATACTTATTGAGGTTGAATCGAAATTCCCCTTCTCTCTAAAAACACGGGTAAAGACTGCTGAGAGTTGAAATGGAGAAAGGTAAAAAATTTGCTAAAAGCCTTCTTGCAAAGCTGGTCTTATGGACATTAAGTTCCATGTAGACAGCATGTCTCCAAGGCAGGCTTGCTCCACCGCTGTGTCTGCCTGCCATCCCTGCCACTCCCAGCTCCATGTTCCATTTCCAGCCTGTGCTTCTCTGCACTCCAGCAATTATCCCTCTGCTCTATGAAGATCTGTTTATTGGTCTGTCTCCCCAGCTGGTCTGCACACTCTAGATGAGCACCTCATTTTTCGGGCCCCTTGATCCTAGGACTGGGCCTTCTACCCAGGAAGTTCTCATCGAACTAATGGTTCACTCATTAAAATGTTACTCTGCACACACTACATGCAATTTTTAAGTTTTCTTTAGTTTTTTTTTTTTTCTTTTAGTTTTATACCAGGGTACAGTTTCCTTAGAAAGCTTCAAAAGTATTTTTATTTAACTTTATTCAAGTCAGTTATGAATGACCTACTATGTTCAAGGCACTCCTAGAACTGGGGGAAAATCAGTGAAACACATTTTTCATGAATCAATTGACTTCTTAAATATTACACAATTTTAAGAGAAAGCTAGTATTTTACAGAGAGGGAACTGAGCCACAGACAGCAAACAAGTCACTCCCACAGAGAGGGGGGCAGAGTTGGGACTGGGATTTAAATCCAGGTGATGTGTCTCTGGAGTTCACTTTTCAGCCCACTCTTCCTATGACAACCTCCTCCCCGCCATCCTCTGCAGTCCTCCCTGGGCAGTCAAAGCTAGGGATGCAATAGAGGTGCCTGGGAACAACTGAATGAAACAATGTGGGTAACGATGCTCCTCCAGCACTGCTGGTGACTTTGAGGACAGGACAGCAGAGGCACACCTGCACCAGCTCTCACTTGCTGGGGGATGGACAGAGCCTCGTGGCCTTGGATGGGAAATTGGGGGCTCCAGCTGCAGCATCACCTCTATCATGAATTTACCCTCCTGCCTCTCCTTCCCCCAACCATCTGGTGAGTATCTTCCCTTATTATCTGTACTCTATGGCTCTTGACAAAGCTAAGGAGTTGCTTTAGTCATTCAGGTTTTTTTTTTGTTTTGTTTTTTTTTTGTTTTTTTTTTTTTTTACCAAGCCAGGCCCTGTGCTAAGCTCAGAGATGAATGAAACAAAATGAGCTCAAAGTGTAAATTTTGAGAAGACTGACAAAGAAGGGGCATGTCAAGTGGAGGAAGAGACTGTACCAAGAACTCCTAGGAGACAGAAGCAGCCTTCCAAGGAAAGCCTCCTTCCCTGAATTGGGACACCATCTCTGTGTCCCCAGTCCCACCCAGGCCAGGCAGGTGAGTCATCTCTGGACCGCAACGGAATAAAGAAGATGCAAGGTCTTAATATAATCTCGTAACCTCTCTGACTGAGGAGGGGTTAAACTAAACCGAGTATTGTTAAACATTTTTGACACGGACCCTCTAAGTATCCAATGACCACTGTGGCTCCTTTCTTCAGAAAAAAGCACCTGTAGTTTTGCATTAAGTTGTAAAGACTCGCTGGATGTCCTATGCCTCTAAACGTGGAGGAAAACAATGCTATTTTCTCGAAGCAGTTTTGCAAAGCAAAGTAGGGAGGTGTTCTAATGAATAGAGAATTGAATCCTGGGTTCTGAATCTTACTGGGTGACTCTGAGCATGTTATTTACCCTATCAAGCCTCACCTTCCTCATCTACATATTGGACTATGAGTTGAACAATGAAAATCATCATAGGATTATGGATAGGATTATTTGAAAAGAAAATCAAATAATGAATATAAAACATTTAGTGTATGCCTAATCAGAGTAAAATAATAATTTAGTATAAATGTAATTATTATTAGCATTAATTTTACTATTCTCTGAGAATCTGAGAATTGTATCTTCAAGTTAGCATCATATTAGTTAATATTATTGATATGAAATATCTGGAAACCAGAACTCAAATTTCTAGATATACTGATATAGATTCAGATACAGACAGACATACATAGATACAGACACAGATAGAGACATAGATATAGAAATAGTATAGATATTGATATAGGTGATGATATAGATTTAGTTGTCCCTCCATTCCTCCTCTCCTCTCGACCAAGAGGACAAAGGGGAACCACCTGTTGACAACTATAGAACCTGTCATCCCTTACTAACTAGGCTTTATCTCTACCTTTGGAAGATGAAATCTACTTTTATCCTATCATTTATCCACAGACTTATTGTTCTGTCTTTAAGATTCTATATGAGCTGGAGTTCTAAGCCACCTCTTTGAGTTACTCATTTTCTGTAGGTTTCTCCCATCCATACATTAAGTATACATGTTAGTAATCTTCTGTTTGTTCTTCTCTGGTTAATCTGTCTTTTATCACGGGCTTTTCAGCCAAGAACTCAGACATTTAGAGTGAAAATTATTTTTTTCTCCTCTTTAGGGATAGCTGGCCCCCCACTAGGTATAAGGGTGGGCCCTGGCAAAACCAGTCTGAAATCTTTACCTCCCCAGCTAGAGGCACTAGGTCATAGGAGGCCAGACAAATTGCATATGAGGGGGATTGTGTGGACAACTGGCAAAGAAGCAAAATGTAACTCTCTCTTGAGGGAAAGCTAGAATCAACTGAAGTAGATATTCAGAAGTCAGAGCAGGGAGAGAGATAAATTAGACCACTGCTGACATTGTTCAATGGTTGAATCCAGCCAGAACTAAAGTGCCCTACCAAGTCCAGATTCAGTCACATGTCCCTGTAGTGCTGAATTCCCATCTTTGTGTCTTCCATCTCAGAATGAATTTATATCTAATTGCAGCCAAATACATGTGATTGGCATATGGTGTTGCCAATTTCATTTTGCATAAATAAGCACTGAAGCGGTTAAGAACTTGCTTACAAGTAGACTTAGAGGAGCAGAAATTGAAACCCACATTGGTTTCTAGAAAACAGTCTCTTTCCACTATGCTGTACTGATCTTCACAGCCATTTCCTTCTATTCGCCTCATCCACTGAAAATATCCACTTCTACCTGCATAGTCATTGTAAGATAATCATCAAAATAGATATTTTTTTTCTCTCAGTCTCATTTGAAACACATCCACTAAGACTAGAGGACAGAGCAAAACATCCTGCCTTTTATAGAATATGGACAAATCTAAAGCCTGCAAAATTCAAATCTCTTAGCTGGAAGTAACCCAGAAGAGTACACTGAGAATTTTATGGAAAATTCTTGTTCCCTGTCCAACAATTTGGATACATCAATGTTGAAAACTTCCATCCAGAGAGTTACAGAGGAACACTCCTCAGAGATGAGAGAGAAACCTACTACATCTGTATGAAGGCGGTTTTCTTTCTAAAAAGCTGATCTGTTGGAGAATCTTGCTATGAACCCTGTAGAGTAAAAATTCTATCTGTGTAAAAGACAAAGGATGAGTGCTGCTATTAAGAAATGCAAGATCCCCTCATTTGCTTATTCATTTTTTTTCTTTTAAATAATTCTAATAAAATATTTTGGAAAATATGAGGCCTTGTACTTTATAAAAGTTTGTAAAAAAATATTCTTTTTTTGAAAAATACGTGTTCTCCAATCTGGTGAAAAACAGTACATGGAACAATGACATCAATGGATTTTAAATCTTTATCATATTTAATACCACCTGCACTTAAAACAGTTTTCTTCAACCCAAAGGACAAAATACAGACCCAGCAAGTACAAACAAATTGGACACTGAAATGTAATTAACACTAAATCATTGCTCATTACCTTATGATAATATGCCATTACATTTGCTGTTGCTTTAATGAATCAAAAGGCCTTCAGGCCTGATTTTTGTTAAATTTACATTGAGGTCATTATCGCCATATTTTAAAATTGTTGTCATGACACTCCGCATATTCAAAGTCTGGCCAGCTTAGGTCTGAGGGGTCTTATTTCTCACCAAAAGCCGCAAGAGCTTCCTCTCATCTCATAATAGTCTAAATCGTTGGCATAAAAGAAGGTTAAAACAACCAGTTAAAGAGATCTCTTTCCTTAGGTTGTGCTGTAACTGCACAAAAAACACTTAGCTGCTTTTTGCTTAGCAAGAGACTTATATAAACACCTCTGCCATCTCTTCTAGTCAACACTTCTGTCTCTTTTTCTGGAGCTCTCAAATTTCCAAGTTTCTTTTGCTAAGACATTACTTAGGCTTTTTCAAGGGTATTTCATGCAGCCACAGTATTACTGGAATATGGTCAATTGCTTCAATCAAACCACAGATGACATCCACTTAGGACCAGGTAAGTAAGACGCCTAATAACAGACACATGTCTTCATGGTCATGGGTTTAACAAAGATGAGACATGGGAGCCATCAACTCTGGGTATACGAAAGAAGGGGTGCACTGAAGGCAGAGATTCAGAAAACTAGCAAAAAAAAAATCTGTTTTTTTGTTTTGTTTTGTTTCTTTCTCTCTCTCTTTTTTTTTGTTTTTTCATTTTTTAGGGCCGTACCCACTGCATACGGAGGATCCTAGGCTAGGGGTCCAATCGGAGCTGTAGCCGCTGGCCTACGCCACACCCACAGCAACTCGGGATCCAAGCCATGTCTGCGAACTTCACCACAGTTTATGGCAATGCCAGATCCTTAACCCACTGAGTGAGGCCAGTGATGGAACCCACGTCCTCATGGATGCTAGTCAGGTTCATTAACTGCTCAGTCACGACAGGAACTCCAAGATCTGTTTTTTATTATGGCCACACATCAGTAACTTTAAACAATGTCAGCAATAAAATATTCCTCCACAAAACAAACTGAAAAGAAAACATCAAAATTTTGTTGGTGTTAAGTTCTAACACATGCTGATGTTAGAATTAGTTTTTAATAGTGTTTACGTAGGCATCAAATAGTACATTTTGTGGACTTAAAAAACATGCAAAACCATAGAGTTCCCATGGTGGCTCAGCAGAAACTAATCTGACTAGTATCCATGAGGATGCAGGTTTGATCCCTGGCCTTGCTCAGTGGGTTAAGGATCCAGCATTGCTGTGAGCTGTGGTGTAGATGGCAGACGAGACTCAGATCTGGCATTGCTGTGGCTGTGGTATAGGCCATCGGCTACAGCTTCCATTTGACCCCTAGCCTGGGAATCTCTATATGCCATGGATGCAGCCCTAAAAAGAGAAAAAGAAAAATATGCACAACCTGAAAGTTGAGAATTAAGTTTTATTTGGGGCAAAATGAGGACTATAGGCAGGGAGGCGGCATTTCAGAGAGCTCTGAAAAACCATTCCAAAGAGGCAGGGGGAAGGTCAGTGTACATGTGATTTTGATAAAGGGGGAGGTCCATGCAACCAAACACACATTTTGCAGAAGGTTGCTGCTAGTCACAAGGAGCAGTCATCACCATGAAGGATTTTAGTGCTTTTCTAGAGATGAGGAGATGCAATGCAAGAATTAGGCTCATAAAACCTTCTCCTGAAAGAATCTAACCACATGAAGACCTGTTACACCAGTTTTCCCATAGCACTGAGTGCCTCACTCCTGATCTCCACTCTGACCTCCTTTCAGGGGTGTTGAAGGTCAGCAGCTGCAGTGGCTCGGGATTCAGTCTGTGTAGAGGCAGATGGTAAGTGCCAATATCCACTTTGAAATTTTATAACCTATCACTTAATAAATATTGTATTCAGAAGGGAAATTAATAAACCCTGATATACCATTGGCTCTTGAACATGTGAATTCAAGTGTGTTTTTTTTTTTAACAATAAGAACTCAAGTTCTGATTTTTCATTTTTACAGTGACTGTACTATTTAACTCAATCCTACTGTTGAAACATGTGGATATATTTTACCATAGGAGCGTGGACAAATATTATGCCCAAAGGGAGCTTAAACAACTCCAAATCCTTAGCAACTCTGTAAGGTTTTACCAGAAAGAAGAGTAACCCATGATGAATTTTCTGTTAAATTATTTTAGTGGATATTTTTATTTCAGAGATATTTGAAAATTGCTAGAATTAATTCTGAAAAAATATCTAGAAAGAATTGCAATTTCTGGAATTTAGTGTAAAATAGGATTTTTGAGTCTCTAACAAATCTAGCCTTATGCCTCAAATCTTTCTTAAAATTTAGATATCTGTTGCTTAATGTGAAAAATATTTTAAATTTGAAATTAATAAAAAGTATCCTTTCATCAGTATGAGAGAAGACAAATGGGCAAATTTAATTACACTCTCTTTTGAACATGACTATGTGAAGAAAATCATTTTTTCGGGGCAGTGCCCATGGCATACAGAAGTTCCATGGCCAGGGATTGAACTCATGCCACAGCAGTGACCTGAGTCACAGCAGTGCCAATGTCAGACCCTTAACTTGCTGAGCCACCCAAGAACTCCAAAGTGAATCAATTTTGATGAAGCCATTCACAAATTTGTAGAAGTAAAATCTAAAGAACATAAATTTTAATACTATTGGGACAGACCAATATGTAGGTATTTTCCCTTTTACATAAAAAAAGAATTAATGTGATTGAAACTATTTATTATAGTATCTTTCTCTTTTGTACTGGGATATTTTAACTGGCAAGATTACACATGAAAGTTCAATAACAGAACATTTCCCTAACATCCTTCCTATTATTTCTCTTTTAACTCTATGATTAATTCTGAATGTACTTGTATAAGGAGAGGGGATGTTAAAGAGTGATCCACATCCTGGGATCAGATTCTTTAGACACACCCCTGCTTATGGTGACATGGTAGAGGAACAATGAAAATATTGTGGTCACACATCCCTGATGGTAAGATATAAGTCAGGCCAAATACCATATGATATCACTTATATCTGGAATCTGATATATGGCACAAATAAACCTTTCCACACAAAAGAAACTCCAGGAATTGGAGAATAGACTCATGATTGCCAAGGAGGATGGTGGTGGGTTGGGGGTGGACAGGGAATCTGAGGTTAATAGATGCAAATTACTTGGAATGGATAAGCAATGAGATCCTGCTGCATAGCACTGGGAACTGTATCTAATCACTTGCAATGGAACATGATGGAGGATAATGTGAGAAAAAGAATGTATATATGTATGTGTGACTGGGTTACTTCACTGTACAGTAGAAAATTGACAGAACACTGTAAAGCAACTGTAATGGAAAGAATAAAAATCATTTACAAAAAAAAGAAATAAGTCAAGCAATGACTTGCCAAGCAAAAATACAACAAAAAAAGGACCCCAATTATGAACAGAATGCATAATCCTAATATTTTCAGCTTGCCAAAGAAATTGCAATGAAAAAGTTCTGTGTTGTAGAAGCTTAAAGGAATGGTAATAAATACCTATAGAGAGAGGACACTGTAAATAAATATCTATGGGGGGGAGGGACTGGAGACTTAGGATTGGCATATGCATACTGAGGCTATGGAATGACTGCCCAACTGGTATCTGCTGTATAGCACAGGAAACCCTACCCAATATTCTGTGATCATCTATGTGGAAAAGGAATCTGAAAGAGAATAAATAAATAAATGATAAATAAGGGAACTTAGGGAATGCAGTATTTTGAAGAGAGAATGATTAAATACTGCTAGGTAATAATAAAACCAAAAGCATAAGAAGGAACTAGAAATTATCATTGCTAATTTTACGGATGCCCAGGGAGATAAATATTCACTAGTTGGTGGCAAAAATAGGACGAAAACCTCTGTGACCAGTGATATAAATTCACAAATGAGACACTTACAGCTTATTTCAAGTCGGATGAAGTCTTTAATGCCAAGGTTTTCTAGGAAAACTCCAGATAAAGCCGTGGTTTTAAAAAAGAAGGAAATATCGGCACTGAATTCCGCATGGAAGGTCGGGAAGTGGAGATAAGAGGCTTCTGTATAAAAGGATACCGCATTCCAGAAGTGTCCTGAAAATGAAAAAATCCTTCAGCGAGGTTCAGCATTTTGGAATGGGGTATAAAAAAGCACTGGGCATGTGGATAATTCTCAAGACTAGGGGAGAGTGCGGGGGCAGGGGGAAAGGATGAGGGAATGAAGTATCCTGTGCTTATGTAAGGCAGAGAAGGCTTCTTTCAATTTAGTACTCACGGTCTCCATAGCAACGCAAGGGACCAATTCTCCAAGCAGCTTCTGAGTTTGATCTGTTGGTATCAGTGATAACTATCTGAGTGACAGGCAAGTGGTCTTTGAAGGAAAGAAAGCCAGTATCATTTGTCCTGCAAAACATAAATTTAAGAAAAAAAAGAGGAGAAAATGTGGATAATCTAGGGATTCTTGTTATCAAGACTCCTCATTTCAAAAGTAGTTTGGCTGGTAGGAGCAGGGTGGGGGCAGAGAGGGGAATAACAAGAGGCCTTCCATCTTATACGGGTGTGGGAAAATCTGAGATGCCAATTACAAACCTGATGCCCTGTCTCCCCAAACAAGTGGATTTTACATCTTCCCTGAGTCTTTCCAGAAATGCAGATAGTTTGCAGAGCTCGCTGATCCTTTTTGTAGCTAAGAGCACCCCACCCACGCAAAGCAGTGCTGATGGAACATGAAATGTTGTCTCTCGTTCAATGAAGAGATTGGCTAGCTCAGTAACTAGAAATAGGATCACGAACCCCTCTTGAAATCATTCCAAGAATGGGTTTCAGTCACCTGCCAACAGGTTTTAATCAGCTTCAGATGCTTATCGCCTTTTAACTCTGGATAATGTGTTGATTTTCATTTTACTCTGTTTTAAAGATCTTTGTAATCACTCTGGCTTCATATTTATTAGGCAAATAGGAAACTGCCTAGTCATCCTTGGACAAGAAAGTTAAAAATCAGTGGGGTGAAGCTATTCATGGTCCCCTTTTATTTTTTGAGGTGTTTTTTTTTGGGGGGGGGACTCATTTTAGGGACATAAGGACACACCATTTAACTGAGAGTTAAAAAAAAAAAATGTAGGTAAGAAACTGGCATTGAATGAATGTGCAACTCTTTCAAGCCTGAAATCTACAAGGTGTAAGCAAGGACCCTGCACAGTGGGTGCCATTATTTCTATAACAAATGAGGAAACTGAGCCTCAGGCAAAGAAAATAATGTCCCAAATTATCAACTGGGGAAGCATGGCAAGGACCAAGTAGTGTGATGAGGTGCTTTAAGGACATGGCTTTCATAGCACATGATTTGTTCTGAAATCCCAGATTTCAGAAATCTTAGGCAAAACCCTTTATTTTTGAGATTCCCTAGTATCTCAGTTTGAAAAGGGAGGCAATGTCTATCCTAGAGTTACAGAGAGAGTTAAATGAGATGATATAGTTCCATAGCATGGTGCCTTATCTCAGGTAAATGCTCAAGAACAGCACCTTTAACACTCGTTTTAGTTCTCTTCTTAGTCCCTGAATCCCTCTGCAGGCTCAGGAAAATCAAGTCCCATTTTTATTCATCAAGTTATGATTCTGTCTTGGAAATCTCCATTCCACACAGAGCACTGTGGAAAATTAAATGTTAAGGTTAGGAATCCAACTAATGAAATTGGTAGAAAAATGTTCTAATTCCACTTGGTTATAAAGAAATCAAGTATTAACCTGTATGTAGAAACTGGCAGGGATATTAACCGCAAATATAAAGAAACGTACTATCCATTGTCTGTAATTTGAATAACTATACTTAGAGGTCAATCAAAGGATATGGAATAAAATTTTTGTTTCTATTTGAAAGTGTATCTATTAATATTACAAAGACAGAATAAACTGTGAATCTTCACGTTCTGATATCTTTTCAAGCAGACATTGCAAAGCAAATTTCAAGTAACCCAAGAGTAATAAAGATCAAAACAACCCAAATGCCCATTGACAAATGAATGCATTAAGAAGATGTGGCATATATACACAGTGGAATACTACTCAGGCATAAAAAAGAATGAAATAATGCCATTTGCAGCAAGATGGATGCAACTAGAGATGATCATACCAAGTGAGGTAAGTCAGAAAGAAGATAAATACCATATTATACCACTTATATGTGGAATATAAAATATGGCACAAATGAACTTATATATACAAAAGAAACAGACTCACAGACGTGGAGAACAGACTTGTGGTCTGCAAGAGGGGGGAGGGAGTGGGGTGCACAGGGAGATCGGGGTTAGTCAATGAAAACTCTTACATGTAGAATAGATAGGTAATGAGGTCCAACTATATAGCACAGGGAGCTCTATCAAGTCTCTTGAGATAGAATATGATAGAAAACAGTATGAGAAAAAGAATGTATGTATATGTATGACTGGGTCACTTTTCTGTACAGCAGAAATTGGAACAACATTGTAAGTTCACTATACTTTAATTAAAAAAATGAAAAAAAATAAAGATCAAACCTATACTGTTTCCTAAAGAAACTCAATATTACTATAGGATTGTCTTTCTTCCCATTTTTTTCCATTTTCAAGGTGAAAATGGTAGGAATTTAAGTCTGTCCATCAATGCTAACCACTGCTCCCTCATACCCTGTGGAATCTTGTCTTCATCAATTTGGTGTCCTTGTGTCAAAGTGCCAGAATACACAGAAAGCACTCTAAGAATACAGACCTCTTCCAAATAAGAGAAAAATAAATTCATATTTAGTTTGATGATGCAAAGCACATTACCAAAAACACTTCTTATATAAAATCTCTTTAAAATGAAAGGAAACTTTGCTCTCCAAAGATATTTAATGTGATAGAAACAGATACAAACTCAAATGCCTACCGGGGCCAGAAAAGTCATAAAAATGAGTGAAGCCATCTTTGTGTTAGTTGATAAATGGAACCTGACACACATCTTCAGTGTCAGGGGGAAAAAGAGAGAGAAAGAGAAAGAAGGAGAGGAAGACTGGGAGAAAGTGGGTGTTCTGTCTACAGGAGGCAGTGGTAGCCGTGCCCAACAGGGAATTAGGCTATTCACGAACGTGAGATCAGTGGGCCAGAATGGCATGTCAAGGTAAAACTTTTCAACATTAAATCTTGGAAATGGATATAAGATTCTTTAAACAAAAGTATGGTGGGCACCCACAAGTGCACTAGCTGATAAAACACAGGTGAGGCCTCTGTTCTCCTACAGGCAACCCAGGCATCTAGGAACTCTGCAGATTCATTCATGCTCTTAGGGTTACACGGAGAATAAGACTGGATTTAATTCAATGTGTAGGTGACAGTGCTGATTCAAATATTTCGAAGCCTTAATGAGCAGAATATTTAGGGATGGGGTCGTGGCATAAAAAATGATGCAAATTATGGTGACATTTATTAATAGGCCGGGGGTAAGCACTTGTAAAGGTGATGCTTAGACAGGAAATGGTTTCACTCTGGCTTTTGTTTGGTCTTGGCTTCTCAAGGGCAAATACTTTACAGACTTTGTCTTCCTTAGGAATAATGCAGAAGACTATTCCTAAAGGTACAGAATGCTTATGTGCTTTATAAGTGCAGAAGCGATTCTGCTGTACTGGGAAAGCCTTGCCATTAGCCTGGAGGGACATGGCTTAAATCCACCTTCCTCAACACACTGGTTGTGTGAGGTTGTGAAGTCACCTTGGGACTCAGTTTCCTAATCTCTTCAGTGGAGATAATTATACTAATCTGATACATCAAAGGAGATAATATATATAAAACTTAACACACTGTCACATAGGGTTTCCATAAACAGCTATTGAAATACCCAATTTTGAAATAAAAATGCATACTACAAGGAATATTTAAAAGGAAAACAAGAAAAGGAGCACCATGGTTGGTATGTCTGAGTGGGGCAGACAGAGACCCCAGCTTCTGGAATTTCATTGAGTGCAAAGGATAGATGAGACCATGAACACATGGTCCTCAAGAAATATACCTGTCCGGAGTTCCTGCAGTGGCTCAGTGGTTAACGAATCCGACTAGGAACCAAGAGGTTGCAGGTTCGATCCCTGGCCTTGCTCAGTGGGTTAAGGATCCAGTGTTGCCATGAGCTGTGGTGTAGGTCACAGACGTGGCTCAGATCCCACGTTGCTGTGGCTCTGGTGTAGGCTGGGGGCTACAGCTCCGATTCAACCCCTGGCCTGGGAACCTCCATATGCCACGGGTGCGGCCCTAGAAAAGGCAAAAAGACAAAAAAAAGAGAGGAAGAAAGAAAGAAAGAAAGAAAGAAAGAAAGAAAGAAAGAAAGAAAGAAAGAAAGAAAGAAAGAAAGAAAGAAAGAAAGAAAGAAAGAAAGACACCTGCCCTAAAGTTGAGAATTCACATCCTGAAGATAACACAGCATCACCAATCAATGATACTCTAATTAAAACTATAACACACAGACACAAAACACACATTTAAAAAAAGACCCAAATATTCTCACAAGCATAAGTGTGGCACAGAATTAGCCAATTTGATGTCCTCTCAGATTTACTTTCCCAAATGGGGGATTTTACTAAAATCACGATTGCAGAGCAGACCAGGGCCCTGAGTGCATCACTAACATGTGGTGAAAACTCATAAGCCACCACTGGTTTTCCTCACCCAACTTGGGTTAATTGATGCTTTTTAACTAATTCTTTTCATAGACTAATTTGGGTGACTGAGCTGATTAAAAAGTTTTTTTTTCCCTTCTTTTTATACTCTTTTCTCTTTCCCCCACTCAAAACAAAACTAACACAACTTTATTCATAAGGTAGTAAACCTAGAAAATTATGCAAAGAACCCAAGATCCTGGGTCCCTTTGATGCTCCTGTGTGAATGTGGATGGCTTCATCTCAAGGGCTCTGCAAACCCTGTTTCCTCTCAGGTGAAATGATGCTGTGGCTCCAAAAGACAACTGGCCAGTATAAGGCCCATAAACAAGTCTATGAGCCTACATGCTGTATTGAGACTTGCCAGCAGTTCTATCTTAACTCTGGTTAGGACAGTTATTTCTTTTTGTCTTTCTTGTTAAGACTTTCAGATTTAAAACAAACAAACAAACAAATAAACAAAAACAAAACTAAGCGATGAGGTGACAAGAAGCTCACAGCTAACCAGACACTTGGTTCCCAACAAAGCAAGTGCAACCATTGTCTGAGGTCACACAGACAAGGCCACACCAAGATGAAACCCCTTCAGCTGTGCCCGACACCGGCCAGGATCTAGCTGGAGTCTTGATTTCAAAAACATAAGGGGCAAATAAAGACAATGTTGGCATAGGTTGTACAGTTTCAGAAACTATATTTCTTCCATAAATACTTTAGAAACCTGAAACTATGGCACTCTTCTCAAGTAGATGTGTGAAAACAAAATCAGGTTTTGGTATATGAACACAGTCAAAATTTACCAAATGTTACTTTATTATTGAGAAACGGAAACAACCTTCAGGAGTTTGTGAGTATAAACTTGCTTTTAAAAAGTATTATCAAGGATGGAGATTTTGGAAGCATCATTTGATCAACCTGTCCTGGAGAGAGAAAGAGGGAGAGAGAGATAGAGGGAGAGAAAGAGAGAAAGAGAGAGAGAGAGAAAGAGAGAAAGAGAGAGAGAGAGAAAGAAAGAAAGGAAGGAAGGAAGGAAGGAAGGAAGGAAGGAAGGAAGGAAGGAAGGAAGGAAGGAAGGAAGGAAGGAAGAGAGGAAGAAAGGAAAAAAAGAAAAGATAGATTCATTAGTGTCATAAAAGCTCTTTGCAGAATTGTCTCCACTCTCCCTCCTCCTTCAGCTTCCTCCCCAACCAGCCTGTCAGCCTTTTCTCCTTGTGCTCTTCTGAAACTTCACTCACTGAACTTCTTTGTGCACAGAACCTGTCAGCCCTTAACTCCCTCCATGCTGTTGCAGCATTTCATTGTGTTGCCTTTTTTCCTGTTACACACATACACACACACATTCATACATACACACACACACACACATGGACTTTGCCGTGAATACACACACCTTCATCTACTTAAGAGTCATCTCCTTCAGACATTAGTAATCATCGCTAGTAATCATGCCCCAACCCTCCCTCCCCCCACTTGTCACTTTCCCAGGGTAGGTAACTATCCTTGGTTTTACTGATGCCAAAGTCTGCCCCGGGCCTGGGCAATGGGTACCTAACCTGCCCTGTGCTCCCCCTACCCGCGACCCTCCCCTCCACACTTCCAGAAACACATTCACATGTGGACCACACTTTGCACTTGATTGCTTCAAACCTGGTAAGAGGTCTTATCTCTTCCAAGTAGGGTCCAAATTCCAAAACCTTTAACCTATTAGAGTGACAATCAAAAGCTATTTAACACCATCCTTGCCTTTTATAGGAGGAGCTATTTCTCCAGAAAAGGGTCCCCAAGTTAGAGTCTCTGCTGGGGGGATGGGGCCGCTATTCTTGACACCTTTCGAATTGTGGGTTCCGCTAAGCCCCACACCTCTGGGGCCAAGGCTGGAGCTGCCTCTGGCTTCTTTTCACAGAACTTTACACAGAACTCATTTCATGTAAAGAGCTTTACGCAGAACTCATTTTGCCCTCAGAACAATCAGGACCGGGGACAGTGTCACAATCACCCATGCCTTGTGCAGCAGAGGAAACCACAGTTGGAGGAGGAGCTACAAGTACTCAGGGGACATTGTTGGCAAGTGGTGAGGCCAGGCTTTGAACCCAGGCTTCTGCTGTTCTCCAGGCCCCATTTCTCTCCTGAGTGGAAGCTGTGATTCCCACATTTGGTCTAGATCTTGCCCAGGCAGCACTGGAATAGAAGCACCAGCCTAAGCCCTTGAACTGTCCTTGTGGGTCTCAGGCTTTCTCCACTCAAAGTACTTCAGTTGATTAGGTTTCAGTTACTGATTGGCAATGGTTGCCAGCCCAGCTTCTCTGAGATTACACACAGGTCATGCCTTGGCAGGAATGCTGGGAGTTCATCAGCTCTCTTGGTTACATGTTTTCAAGTCATCTCCCAGTTTATCTCCATGGAGGCAAGGCCAACCCCAGGCATGCCATGCTGAGTCTCACTGGTGAACTTGCAGGGAGCAGCCCCATTTGGGTCGAGGGCTCTCCAGAGTCTTTCCTTATATGACCTAGAGTTTGATGGCTGAATACTACATCTGATAGCTCTAGTATGCCACTTAATTATCATATGCATTTTATTGCACATATGGATATACTGTTTTCATAGAAATTAGCTTAATTTCTATAAATTGACATTGCCTCTTTTTTTTTCTTTTCCTTTCTCATCTATTACCTACACCACAGGTCATGGCAGTGCCATATCCTTAACCTACTGAACGAGGCCAGGGATCAAACCTGCATCCTCACAGACACTATGTCAGGTTCTTAACCTGCTGAGCCACAACAGGTATTCTAATGTGGCCTCACATAATTTACTTAATATTATATAAAAATAAAGAAAATCATGCTAAAAATAATAACTGACACATTTTGGAGAGCCAAATATGTGGCATATCTTCCAGTTGCATAAATTAATACTAACTCAGCCAGCACTCCCAAGAAATAAGTACGCTTTTTTCCACTTTTTCTTTCTTTGTTTTTTGTAAATAAGAAACTAAAACTATGAGAAGCTATAGTCAATAAGTGATAAAACCTGGATTAGATCATCCCATTACACAAAAGCAATATTACACAGAGAGAAATTAATTTTACATTCAAAAAATGAGGGTGCTGCCAGCATAAGCAGGCACAATTGTGTGTGTTCTAAGTTTATCGATTACATGTACTGTTTCATGATATTGTCACTAAATGTCTACAAGGCAGATTTTTCAAAGGAGATGAAACTATTTCTCCTCCTCCTCTTTCTCCTCCTTCCTCTGAGATGAGAACTCTACTCTCTGAAAACAATGCCCAGACACTGAGGTTTATTTGTAGGTTCCCAGAAGTGTTGCCACAGATCTCAGAGCAACTCCAAGTGTGGTAGAAATGACAAAGCCAGAGAGAGAGAATGGAAGGAGTCCAGCATCACCAGGGGCTTGTCAGCGCTATCCACACCTGGCAAAGGGCTCCAGTACATTCTGAGCACAATGGCATTGTATTTTGTGTCCCCGTGTGCTCTGTGTTGACTGCGGTGAGTTCTGTGCTGAAGCCACCTATTGTTTCAACCCTAAGTCAAGGAGGCCTCATGGTCTCTATAAAATCCTGAGTCTCTGTAGCAGCTTGGTCGCATCGATCAAAATAGAAAAGTGGGAGTTCCCGTTGTGGCACAGTGGTTAGCGAATCCGACCGGGGACCATGAGGTTGCGGGTTCGGTCCCTGCCCTTGCTCGGTGGGTTGATGATCCGGCGTTGCTGTGAGCTGTGGTGTAGGTTGCAGACGTGGCTCGGATCCCGCGTTGCTGTGGCTCTGGTGTAGGCCGGTGGCTATGGCTCCGATTCCACCCCTCGCCTGGGAACCTCCATATGCCGCGGGGGCGGCCCAGGAAATAGCAAAAAAAAAAAAAAAACAAAAAAAAAAATACAAAAGTGGATGGCTTAACAATTCTAAGCTAAAAATCTAATAATTCTAAAAGTGAAAAAGAAAAGTTCGCACTTTTTCTAGTAGTATATCATTTACAAATAAAATGTTTAGCATTTTATGATAGACCATAAGTTAAGATACAACTACACTTTGCAGCCATTAAAATGGACAGAATGAATTTATTTTTATGCTTATTTAATGATATTAAGTCAAAGCTCTCCAAGATCTATTTTACATAAAAAAGCAAGTTGGAATAGAATATGTTTAATATAATCTCATATTTAGCAAAAATGAATGCATTTTCACATTAATAAATATGGTATATGCACAGGAATATATTTATATGTACGGGTCCTGCCCCATTATTATCTTCAGGAGTAAAATTTTCCATCTTGCCTACAAGAGGGTCCCAAGTGATGATGAGGGAGGAGCTTCTTTTTTATTTAATGTTTCTACAGTATTTGACTTTTATAATGAGGATATAATAAAGATATTTGTCTTATAATTAAAAACTCCTAGATTTTTAAAAATCAGGAAAAATTATTCTCCTGTGCATTGTTAAATATAGATACCTAAATTGGGTGAATCAGAACTGACAGCTGTAAGCGAACTTAAAGAGCAGAGGGAAAGATAAGCAGCTCATCTAATTTGAATCTGAGTCTGAGCGGCTGCTAGGTAAATAAAGCCAAACACTTAGTGATGAGTCAGCACGTTCAAATAGAAGCCGAAATCTCATTGCAGCCCTAAGTAGAATTAAAACATTTTGGTATACAGTAATTGCCCAAATCAAAATGTTGCCTCAAATATACTATATAAATGCAAACTTTTAATCTTGATATTGACTATGAATTTTATCTAGTTCTGATCCTGTTTTGCAATTACTGAAGTAGTGCGACTCTACAGACAATTTAGAGATAATATCTTTGTACAGCTTGACAGACACCTGAGGCAATGGAAACCTCTGTTCTGCATCTTTATTTCCTATAACCATAAAAAAGGGTATTTTATAATTATTTTTTATTTCATAGAACCAACAGGTCTTAAACTGCTTATTAGATATTTTCCCTATACCTTCTAGGATGGTGGCATTATTGAATGAAAAACCCAATACTGAAACCATGCCTTAATGCTGCCCTTGGCAAAGTATTAACTATTTTACAGCATCTAGAATTCTGTAAGATGATGGTGTGATATATTAGCTTAAAATTGTCAACCCCTGGGTATAAGGTGTGTTTTCACCTTTCTGTGTTCCTTTTTCTCTTGAGTGTGTGATGGCCTTTTATTATCTCCTATCAGATATACCACAAAACATTCTGAAACAAAACAATCTGAAACCCAGTCATGGGATTGTTAGTGTAAACAAGCCAGTATCAAGTGGCCCCACATATACACAATACACACACACTTTAAGTGAACATTTAATGCCTAAAACAGCAGAACATAACTAGTAAGTGGAAGTCATATTTGTGCAGGAAGGGAGTGGGGAGAAAGGCAATAATCTCATTCATTTACTCACTCAGAAGTTAATATGAAGCACCTACTATGTGATGAGCATACTCTTTCCAACACCAGCCCTGAGTATACTGCCAGATGCAAGTGGAATTCAAGGACTGAATGAATAAAAACCCAGATAAACCCTTCATAATCTCTGCATAGAATATCTCATCAACAGATTCATGAATAAAACATTTCCACCAGTATAGATTGTACGATATCATTTTTCTTAAATAAGATATAGACCATGATGGAAGACAGTGTGAGAAAAAGAATGTCTATACATGTATGACTGGGTCACTTTGCTGTACAACAGAAATTGGCACAACACTGTATATCAACTATAATAAAAATTTTTTAAAGAGACAGAACATCTCTTTTCTTTCAGGATTCAGAATGTCTGTCCCATCTTAGGACATTAACAAGTATGAGGCCCCTCACTGCTCTGAGTGTGGGAGTCTCAGAGGTGAAGGTTTTGAGGAAATAAAAGGAGGTCTGAGAGATAAAGAATAGATGGTGAGGAAATAGCAAAACCCTAGAGCCTTGGATGCAAGCAGCATCATCCTTCTAAAGGCAACTCTCATTAAACTTCATGGGAAAAGAGTGCAGGGTCCTTGTGAAGTCCTGGGACTAGATTGGGAGTGAGTTTACAAAGAGAACAACAGTTCAATGCAAATGTATAAAAAGATAACTTTTGGAGCAGTGATCATATGTAATGACACTTTTATAGCCAAGGGAAAATCACTGCAGCAAAAAGTTGAGGTTAAACTTTGGGTAGGAATCTCTGGTGAGATAATAGAAGATGGGTAACACCAAACAATGAAGTACATATCAGTTCAGTCTAGGATGAACATGGCCTCACCTACAGAGGAAGTCACTCAGTCATCATTTACTCCTGGCTTCAAGCAGCATGTATTAAATAATTTCTCTGCAGAAGAGAAGTCGAACCAAGGGCTAAAGAGTGGTTGGAAGCTCCAGGATTCCACATGCTGAGAAAAAAAAATCCCCTCAATATCATGCTTTTTAAAAAAAAATTAACAATGGGTTCCCTTTTTGGATGAGCTCATGACCAGAACTTAAATTTTATAACATTGTCTCTTCTTATTCTGTGCTATTTCCTTTATACAAGGGTGCAATAATAGCAAGAGGCAAGAACAGAGTTACTAAAAAATTCACCTATATCTGCACCTGCTTAGGAATACATGAAAGGGATGTTTTGCTATCAAGAAAGAGAGCTTTTCCCTGACCACCTGGATGTTTGGATGAGAAAACTGTTCATCTGGCCCCAGGCCATCAGGATGAGATACTTTGGACCATCACCTTGCCTCCTCACTTCACCACCCAACCATCCTTTTCATCCCTCTCCATCATCCTCTACATTCTGATACCAGAATGGCTGCTTTTCCACTTCCCACACAGCTAGCACTTGTCTGCACTGTCTCTGGTTCTGGTCTCTACTTGTGTTTGGGGGAGGCAGTGATTTTTAATTAATTAAATGGACGTTCCCAGGCCAGGGGTTGAATCTGAGCCGCATCTGCAAACTACGCTTCAGCTGCCATAATGCTGGATCCTTCAACTCACTTTTCAGGACTAGGGATCAAACCTGCACCTCTGCAGTGACCCAGGCCACTGCCGTCAAATTCTTAACCCACTTCACTACAGTGGCAATACTAGTGATTTTTATAGTATTTCACATTTCCCTGCCTGGACACATGGCACTTCTAACTATACTACAATAGCTTTAGCAAACTTCTTCCTGTCCTTCAAAACTTGACTACACTTTTGCTTGAAATCACACCAGGTCTGACATGGCTGCGCCTCTGTCTCTAACCAAATTCATCACGCAGATGCATTTACTGCGAAATAACTAGCCTTGCCTTTTCCACTGTCCACTCAGTTCCTCAATGGCAGGGATTATAATGCCTTTGACTGGCTCTGCACAACCACTTGCCTGACTGCACAGAGTAGGCCCTCAATAGACATGTGCTCTAGGATTAAATACCACAGTTGCTTCTATAGCAAATTCTTCTCCAGAATCTTTTATGACAGGTTATGACTTGTCCTGAGACAATGAAATCTGGAAGAGTTCAACCAGAATCTGCTCCCTCAGGTGAATGACAGAAGGAATTTCCTGATCGCATCTGGATTGGTAAATCAATCAAAAAACGTATTTGAGGGGTTCCCACTGTGGCTCAGTTGTAACAAACGCAACTAGAATCCATGAGCATGCAGGTTCAATACCTAGCCTCGCTTGGTGGGTTAAGGATCTGGCATTACCATTAGCTGTGGTGTAGGTTGCCAGATGAGGCTCAGATCTGGCATTGTTGTGGCTGTAGTATAGGCTGGCAGCTGCAGCCCCAGTTGGACCCCTGGCCTGGGAACTTCCACATACTGTGGGTATGGCCCTTAAAATACAAAAAAAAAAAAAAATGATTTGAGCTGGTAAAGCACTTAGTAGATAGCAGTTTACTACTTTACAACTCCTAGATGATATTGACCTATAACAATGTCCCCTACTGAAATGGTCTTAGTATTTATATAGTATTTCCTGTATTTTAGATAGATAGATAGGTAGATAGATAAATAGATAGACAGACAGATAGATCTCTCTCTGTATATGTGATGCTAGGATGCCCATGGGAAAAGTAAGCATCTTTAAAAGGGAAGTTTAGACCACCTCTCTTGACTCTTGGTAGGTTGGTTGTTGAACAAAACCTATACCTAAAATTAAACATTGATGTTGAAATCAAGGCTGCTGCCACAGGAAGCAGCACATGATGAGGCTTTTTCTCTGGCTCTAAAACAAAAGGAAAGGTTATGAAATAGACAGTGAGCTGGGATTGGGGTATGATGGCCCTAGAGTTGAGGAAAAGGTCCTCTGTGCACAACCTAGACGATGAAGTTAAGTCCACCTGTGGGGCTCAAAGGTCCATGAAGGGAGAGGCTGGAAATGGGGCAGAAGGGATGATTGGTAAAAAGTCCTGGAGAAGAGAGTGCACTAAATGTCTACTTTTAAGTGACATGAGGTCATTCTCCAGCACTTCCCCTCAGTGTCCAGGAACTCCAGCTGGCCCTGGTCATTTGCTCCCTGGGGAGGGAAGGCACTGAGGTGGTGTTCAGTATGCAAAAGGTTGCAACAAAGGAAATGCAACTGTGAGCAAAGGTCAAGAATTCAGCCAAAATGAATGAGAAATGAAAGTCCTTAGGAGAAATGCTTACCCTACCCATACCCTCTTTTTTTGTTGTTTTGTTTTAATTTTAGGGCCACACCTGTGGCATGTGGAAGTTCCCAGGCCAGGGATCAAATCCAAGCTGCCAATATGACCTATGCTGCTCCCTGAACCCACTGAGCCAAGCTGGGGTCCGAATCTGCACCTCTGCAGAGACCTGAGCGGTTGCCATCAGATTCCTAACCCACTGTCCCACAGCAGGAACTCCTCAGTCACTCTTTATATTCTGCCTTCCAGACTCACATCACTGATGATACATAATTAAATGAAGGTGTTGGCATGAAAGTCTATAAATCTATATACTTCTAAGGTCAGCACAGTGAAGGGAAATTAAAGCATCAAAATAAAGTGAGTGATTCTAAGCTGTGGATTGCAAAGGATTTCAGAATGTTTTCCTAGCCACACAAGCATCTAACCTTCCCAACACACATCTCTCCAGCTCAGAGGTACCATCTGGGTATCATCCCTCCTTTTCAGAGATCTTCTAAATTCATCTATTCAGCTAAATGCCATCAACTTCTACTGTATGCAGAGTAGGTCTTGGGGTTATCATGTTAAAGAGGTCCAGTCTCCAAATAGAACTTGAGTTATTTTTGATGTGCAGGCCTCTTGATGGTGGGATAGAAATAACTGAGGGATAGAGTGAGGATCTGAGAATGGAGAAGTCTGGTTGCCTTCATCTGATTTTCCTGTGTGAAGATTCTAAAGCCATGGTCCATCCACAAGAAGCTGATGGAACCAGGCATTTGGGCTGTTCCTCACTGAACTGAGGTTTCAATTGACCTAAAATTTCATTTGAAATGGTCCCCGCTATTATAAATTTAAACAATGACGGAAAAGTACTTAAAAGAAATTTCCACCAGGTTGAAAGCAGCTTGACACAGGAATTTCTGACTATACTTGAGCAGCAGTTGATAAAGCAAACACAATTACAAGGTTAAAGCCAAAAGGCGTCTGAAAGTCAGTCAAAACACATGTGGGTTTGGAAATGTTCCGTGCCTGTTTTCATAGTCAATACAGTGAAAAAACAAGCCATTGACCTGGAGAGCAAAAGAAAAGTAGATGCCATGGATTTGAAAACCCAAACTAAAACCTAACTTTATCTGCAAAAGTAACTTAGAGGTGGGAGAGGGGGAAGGACTTTGACCTCAGCTATACCTGAATTCAAATTCTGGATCTGCCTCTTAAAAGGTATGTGTGACCCTGAAAAAAGCAGTTAACTTCTCTGTGGTCTACAGTGCTCAACCTGCAGATGCCAAAGTGAGAAAATTATAAAGAACTAATAAATAGGCTTGTTTTTGCTGTCAAACTTCTGGTCGCTAAAAGGGGAAAGGTTGGGACTAGGGAGAAATTAATAAGAGTTGGGGTTAACAGATACACACTGTATCTGTTAGGCAATAAAGTCCTACTGTACAGCACAGGGAAAGGTACTTAATATCTTGTAATAATCTATAAGGGAAAAGAGTAGATATATATGCTTGTATACATGAATCACCTTGCTGTACACCTGAAACTAATACAGCATTGTAAACCAACTATGCTTCAAGAAAAAATACAAAATATTAAGCAATGAGGTCCTCCTATACAACACAGGGAACTATGTCCAATCTCTTGGGTTAGAACATGATAGAAGATTAAAAAATAATAATATATATATGTATATATGACTGTGTCACTTTGCTGTGCAAAAGAAATTGAAGGAACATTGTAAATTAACTATAGTTCAATAAAAAATTGAAAAAAAAAGAAGTGAAGACACAGATACACAAACACAAAAAAAGGTTATTGTTAGCATTAAGTAGAGGTTCAACAAACATAAGTTTTCTGTGCTGTATTTTCATTGGTGATGACAGGCTGGTGACTGGTCATTAGTGGGACAGAAGAATAAGGAAGCTGTCTATGGCTCCACACCCATCGCTCACACTTTCTCCCAAAGCCTATACCCCACATGTTGCAGAAACGCTGACTAAATCACAAAACTCAATATGACATTTCACTCTTTGGCTGAAAACAGAATGTTCAGAATGGAAGGCGGTGAGGATGTGGCATCAGACGGTGTGTGACAGACTTGAATGACAACACTGAAAGTTCTAGAACGGGTGATTGTCAAGGTTAAACCCAATCACTATCATTAAGGAGTTCCTGTTGAATTTCTCATCCTCGTGTTTTCATTTTAGGGGAAGCATGCATCACTCGGCGTGCCCCCTTCACAACTGAGAGAGACCATGCATCCCATTACCATTCCTCCTGGTCGGCGTCACAGTTGCAAAAGTGCCGGATGTCTAGGCAGCTCTCATCTAGGCCGCAATCACACTGCTGAACTCCAGGAGGGGCACCGCCCCAGTATGGGTGCCTCTCGTTGGATCGCCCGATCCACCAGGTCAGTGGGGCTCCATCTGGAAGACAGACAAGATTCCTCAGAGGTCAGAGTGGGGCAAGCCTGATGTAGCACAGAGGGAGTCT
This sequence comes from Phacochoerus africanus, assembly GCF_016906955.1. NCBI lineage: Eukaryota > Metazoa > Chordata > Mammalia > Artiodactyla > Suidae > Phacochoerus > Phacochoerus africanus. Next base: position 91,478,360 of record NC_062546.1, read on the forward strand.
CAGATGCTGTGGGGAGAACCTCATGACTATTGTAGGTATACTGTGTATCTATCTATCTATCTATCTATCTATCTATCTATCTATCTATCTATCTATCGGCCCTCCCTCACTCCCTCCCTTCTCTTCTGTTCTTTCTTCCTCTTCCTTCCTTTTTCCTTTTGTTTTGGCTGCACCTATAGCATGTAGAAGTTCCCTGGCCAGGGATCAAACAAACCCATGCCACAGCAGCAACCTGAGTCACAGCAGTGACAATGCTAGATCCTTAACCTTCTGATCCACCAGGGAACTCCTTTCCTCTTTCTTTCCTTTTTTTTCCTTTTTTTTTGTCTTTTTGCCTTTTCTAGGGCCACTTCCTAGAGCATATGGAGGTCCCCCAGCTAGGGGTCTAATCAGAGATGTAGCCGCAGGCCTATGCCACAGCCACAGCAATGCGGGATCTGAGCTGCGTCTGCAACCTACACCACAGCTCACGGCAATGCTGGATCCTTAACCCACTGAACAAGGCCAGGGATCGAACCTGCAACCTCATGGTTCCTAGTCAGATTTGTTAACCACTGCACCACGACGGGAACTCCTCCTTCCTTCTTTCTTTCCTCCTTCCTTCCTTTCTCTTTCCTTCCTTCTCCCTCTCTAGATATATAAATATCATATCTATATCATATATAAATATATATACCATATATATATATGTAAAGAGAGAGATAACACACACAGAACACTGTCTATATACCTATGCTCATATAAATAACACTTTCATGAAAATTATCTCTAGAGTAGAATATGGATTAATCATAATGTTTAGAACCAGAATCCCAAGCTCAAATGCTAACATCAGGCAGGGATCACAATTGAGTAAACTGGGTTAGGTTTCATGCCAACACAATTAAATCTATAGATACAAAAATTTACTTCCTTTTACAACTACCAAAGAGAAAACAGTAACAGGAAGGCTAGATAATCCTGAGCCCAGCCCTTAGTTTCTGAGGGTGGACACTCAGCTGCAGGGGCAGTGTTGGCCCAGAGGACAAGCCCTGTCTTTCTGCCCATTGATTTCTGTCCTGACAAAGTTCAGCCCCAGGATTACCACAGCTTTCGAATTTTTTTTTTCTTTTTAGGGCTGCACCTGTAGCATATGGAGGTTCCCAGGTTAGGGGTCAAAATGGACCTGCAGCTGCCAGCCTACACCACAGCCACAGCAAGGCAAGATCCGAGCCACATCTGTGACCTATGCCAAAACTTGTGGCAATACCGGATCCTTGACCCAATGATTGAGGACAGGGATCGAACTCATATCATCATGGACACTAGCTGGGTTCTTAACCCGCTGAGCCACGATGAAAACTCCTGAATTTTTTTGAAAGAGAAACCATGCATTTCAAGTTCAAAGATTTGGATGAACAAAGTATTATAAAGGTCAATACTTTAGGCCAAAGAAATACTTCTGAACATCATACCTATTAACCCACACAAAGCTATTATGTGACCTCTAATTTCAGGTTTATATAGTTAACAGAAAACCATTTTTCAGACTTGTCCTTGTTGATTTTTATTTTTCTTTATAAAGATTAATTTAGCAACATCTGTTGAAGTTTTCTTTTATGATTGGGAATGTTTTGGAAGATAAAAATTGTTATCCAGAAGATGATAATATGCCCAAAAGAATGGAGATGGAGGTGTACATCATTAGGCTGAAAGGGTAAGGCCTGGGGCTATTTGGAAACTGCTGGTTGGTTTGTTTGGCATACAACAGACACTTAATGTGTTTTTTTGTTTTGTTTGTTTTGTTTGTTTTTGTCTTTTTAGGGCAGCACCCACAGCAAATGGAAGTTCCCAGGCCAGGGGCTGAATTGGTGCTACAGCTGCTGACATACACCACAGCCACAGCAACACTGGATCCGAAACAGGTTTGCAACCAACATCACAGCTCACAGCAACACTGGATCCTTAACCCACTGAGTGAGGCCAGGGATCACACCCACATCCTCATGGATACTAGTTCAATTCATTACCGCTAAGCCAGGACGGGAACTCCTGTGTGTGTTTTGTAATGAAGGAGATAGTTATTGAGAGCAATTTCCATGACTTTTCATTTCAGAGTAGAATTGTAACATTTCAGGGTGATACTAGCTTGGAGCTCTGCCTTGTCAAGATCTAATGTTACATGTGACTCCTCATGTCCAACCATACAATTTACAAAGTATTCCTATATACAAAGAGCAACAACTTCTTTGAATTGCTTTCATCGCTCATGAGTTTATGGAAGTCATGGAGTCAAGTTGGAAGAGAACTAGGATCTGGAGCTTCCAAAAAGCAGTAAGTAGTGAGAAGAGAAAAAACGGTACATGAGAAGCAGAGATCCCTTGGGAGAGCCGGGTATGGGGCCAACAGCCTGAGGGTCTGTGCTCACCCCAAATCACACTCTTCACTCGCTAAAAGGTTTCAAGTCCCTCTATTATCTTCTAATTTAGAATTCCAGTTACAGATATATCTTCACTAGTGTCTTCTTTTTAAAGAATAATTCTAAGTGGTATATATCCATTTTACCTAGTCCCAAGTAGCTATAAATCACTGGATATGAGTTCGAATGAATTGCTTTCTTTCTAATCTCTGGCTCAGATGAGCTACTTTTAGGTGGCCTAGAGGGCTGGTGGGTTTATGTAGAGCATAATGCACTTTTGGAACTGGGGCAAGCTTAGGTGGGTATTCCCTGTGTGTGAGTTTAGGCAACACAAGGGTAAAACTTTGTGCATTGATTAAGTTTGCCAATGTTGACTCTGGGTCCAAGAAATAGGAAGAAATCTCTCTTCTACCCCCTCCCCCAGCACTGCCTAGGCCCTTCCTCCAGAATTCAGAACCCAGATCACAAAGCAAATTTCAATGTCATCATAGATTATTTTTGTTTATGAGCTAAACCAAAGTTATGACCATATTAACAGTGTTATTACTAGTGCTCTCAATTTTAGACAAGTGATTTGTGTGCCCTCGGGGGCACATGTTGCCTTCCAGTAGTTTTATCAATTCTTATTTGGTGCCTTCATCCCCTGAAGTGCCATTAGCAGCCCAAGACTTAGTTCTATCTAGACTGTATCAGTGCCTTGGACCAAGGAGGCTTGGGGTCCCTTCTTGACATCTGGCAATTAGTATAAAAGTTGAAAGTTGTTTCAACTGGTTGAATATCAAGGATTAAGAAGAAAGGAAGGGAAAGATAGAGAATATAGAAGAAACACAGACACATATTTGAAAACAGGAGGATTATCACTTAATTTTCCTCTAAGATAGCCCATCTTTGTGTTTTTTCTCCTGTGAAGGACAAACTGGCACACAACAGGTGAGGAAACTGAGAATCAAAAAGGTTCAAACAAGGTGACAAATTTGCCTTCGTTCCTGACTCTAATGATGCAGTCAGAAAGAGGATAAGCATCCTTGCTGCGAATTCTGGCCACTGGAGAAATCAGTTCTACCGCCTATGTTGTTGTGGGATCATGGGAGAAGGAAATACACTGCCCCCTTGATGTCTTGGTCTTGTTACTTGCTTTGCTCCATGAAATATGGACAGAAATGCCCATGTGTCAGCTCAGAGTCCAGACCTCAAGAGGTTTGTGTGCTTCCACTGCTCCTGGGAGTATCTCTGACATGACCAGAGGACATGCTCCAGATGGTCACAGTCTCTCCAGGCGGCCTCAGAACGTGGAAGCCTGTCCTTCTGAGCTCAGACCTGTGAGCCTGAGAAAAAGTACTGGCGATGCCTGCCACTAAGCTTTGGCAACTGGCCCTATAGCATTATCATGACAATCAATGATAAAGTACAGATCAAATATCACCACATAAAACAATCTGGAGGGAGAATAAGGAAGTAAACACAGTGGTGAAGGATAGTCCTTCTTCCCACTGCAACTGAGATAGAAACAAATAAAGAGACATGGTTGGATAAGGAAAATAAAGAGAAGCATCGTTTCTGTTTTGGCCCAACTAGTTATCTATCTACATCCCATAACTATAAAGCAGTTGTAGCAGACATCCTAGCTGCTCAGAAAGAATCCCTCGTCCCATCCATGTATTACTTACTTAATCCCAGTCTGGGTTCACTCTGAGATTGTCCCAATTCGGTTCCAATTACTGGCAGTGGACCCCTAACTCTCACGCCACCTTTGCCTCCTTCAAACATGGTGCTTGGATCTTCCTGTGATTTAGAGACTGGTTTTTCTTATAGTCATGGTCCTGGCTCATCCTTTTTTGGCTCAATGCTTCCCACTCATGTATTCCTTTAGTAATTCTGCATTGAACTTTGGAGAAACTATCCCCCTGGCTGGTCACAGCCTCCATCCACAAGGTGATGAAAAATTTAACCTTATATTTATATAGAAGTTCCTGTTGTGATGCAGTTGGTTAAGAATTGGGCATTGCCACGGCTGTGGTGTAGGTCTCAGCTATAGTTCAGATTAGATCCCTGGTGTGGAAATTTCCATATGCTGCAGGTGTGGCCATAAAACAAGTTATATATATATATGATTTATAAAACAAGATTTTTTTGATTTAATATTTCTTTATTTCATAATGCTAAGAGTGAAACCAGACCTTCTGATATTTTCCATGTCCATGTATGTAAAGAAATTGGTATATTTTCTCTATATACAATTGGAATTTCAAGCTCAGCATTTTATCTTAATCTTTAAACATTATTTTGGTTTCTATATAAAACAAATTTGGTACAATTTGGAATTTCAAGCTCAGCATTTTATCTTAATCTTTAAACATTATTTTGGTTTCTATATAAAACAAAATTTAAAGGTATATAAGTAACTTTATGTAAAGTTTTATATATATATATAAAGCATATGCAGATATATGATTAATAAAACAATGTAATTAAGTGAAATGAAATTATCAGTGTATATGTATTATGTTTATATATGTAATCATTCCAATTATTTCTTAATTCCATGCTGTTTAAAGATCATGGAGAGGTATCCCTGTTACATAAATTTTAACAGACGGTTACTGCCCCAAAGGAGTACATAGTATTTAGGGAGGAAGGTCCTGTAAGAGTTATAAGAAATGCAAATCAGAATGAGATGAGGGTCCAAATACAGCAGTTAATAAAATGCTAGGAAAGCCCAGAAGAAGAAACTAAGAATTTTGTCAAAGATTCCTAAAAATATTTCATGGAAATCATTTAATTTTGGGGAAATATTGATGTTTGACTAGAGGCTTGGTGTTGGGAGAGGACTTCAGTAAATTGTGCCATGTGTTTAAAGGATTGGGCACCATTGCTGCTGTGGTGTTGGTTCGATCCCTGGCCTAGAAACTTCCACATGCCATGGGTAGGGCCAAAAAAAAGAAAAAAAGAAAAAAGAGAGAGAGAGAGAGGAAAGAGCCAAAATAAGTCTTAAGGACAAACAATTATGGATGATAGCACCAAAATGTTTCATTGTAGGATGAAAACACAAATTATCAAAACATGGATTTTAGGAAAGAAGATTCTGGAAACCAAAGGAAGTATTTTAAATAATCTTTCTTTCTAAACAGGATAATACTTTCTTGGGAAATTTTGAGTCAAAAAGAAAAACAACCTCATCCATATCACAAAATAATGGTAGACATTCATCAAAGTCAATCTTGGTCTTACTGCTGGCGGGTCAGGATCATTAAATCAGAACATATGTCTAATGGTGTGATTAAAAGCTAGTCAGTGACATTAGGAATTAACATTTTTATAATGTTATTCAACATTTTCTTTTCCCTGCCTATATAACTGAAGCGAACCCCAAAAAGGAGGGGTGCAGAAAAGACTAATGATACCTCCTCTCAAAACAAATGGTAAAAGTCCCTTTGATGTGGTCACTTAAACCTGTATTGGACAAATCTCTCTGGAATGGTCCACTGGGATCCTCCATGGTGAGTCAAAGAGGCGGACAAAACCATTCACCTAATGATTCCATTTGAACTGTTTTAATTTTTGTGGGAGAAAATAATAACACTTTGCATTTGACCATATAGTTTCTTGAATGATCCTAGAAAAGTTTAATGGCTTATTCAAAGTCATTTGCCCACTGAAGGTAAACCTAGACTCAAGGGTCTGAGTCGCTACAGCTCTCATACCTGGAACACCCAACTTCTCAAAGACTCACAGACCTTTTGACTTATTTTTTGGGCCATGTGGAAGTTCCCGGCCATGGATCGAACCTGAGCCACAGTTGTGACCTGAGCTTCTGCAGTGACAATGGTGGATCCTTAACCCACTGAGCCACAAGGAAACCCCCTCTTTTGACTTTTTTGTGTGCTAAAAATATACAGAGATAATATGAACCTTGCAGGTAAAAATAACCTGCTAGAGAAAATGAGGAGTATTATGACTTTGTGGGAATGGATAATAATACATGAACATTATAGCATGGGAGTTAAGATCTCTAATTTATTATATGATTTCTCTGCTATGACAAACTTGAAAGCTGAAGTTCCCAGGTATTGGGTGACAAGAAGGGAGGGCAATTCTGTAACCACATCAAATTGCAATATGAGAAGAAAGGAAGCTCCACTGTGTTAAGCCTGAGACTCAGGGTGGAGCTTATTTACTAGCAACAATATGGCTTAACCTTTATCGATTAATATAGTAAATAATTAATGAATGAGAAACAAATTCAAAATAGTTTAACACCTAATATCTACACACAATCAGAGGAATAGAGAACTGCAATAAATCTGTGTATTAAGGTTCATGTGTCTGTTTATACTAGTAATCCCCCCCCCCAAAAAAAATATCCAGCATTGACTGAGCATTTAAAATATTCCAGGCAGTTACTGGCACTTTTTATATTTTAGTTCCATCAATGTCCACAACAACACTGTGGGTAAATGCTTTCATCTCACTTTCCAGACGAGGAAAAAAAGACAGGAGACAGAAGACACATCTGGTAAGTGTTAAGTGGGATGGTCAATGACAGACAAGAACTAAAGTCACAGTGATCCATCTCCTGCAGGTGACTACAACAGACTCAAAAGTAAAAACCCTGCCATCTACTGGTGTTCCAGCCTCTAAAAGTTATTCTTCTGGCAGGAAACAGGAACTTTCAGAGCCTATTATCAGGTGATTTATCTCTATGATTAAAATCCTTGTATTCCATGTCTGGGTCTGCTTCTGTTTTGTAAATAAGTTCATTTGCAACATTTTTTTTAGATTCTGTATATGTGATATCATCTATTTGTCTTTCTCTGTCTGACTTATTTCACTTAGTTTGATAATCTCTAGGTCCATTCATGATGCTGCAAATGGTATTATTTCATTCTTTTTTATGGCTGAGCAATATTCCATGGTGTACATAGAGTCTATCTTCCTTATCCATTTCTCTGTCAGTGGATATTTAGGTTGTTTCCATGTCTTGGCTACTATGAATAGTGCTGCAATGAACACTGGTGTGCATATATCTTTTCAAGTTAGAGTTGTGTCCAGATATACGCCCAGGAGTGGGACTGGAGGATCACACGGTAACATTATTTTAATTTTTTTTAATGAACCGCCATACTGTTTATGGTTACCAAAGGGGAAAGGGGGGGAGGGATAAATTAGGAGTTTGGGATTAACATACACACTGTAACATATAAATAGATAAACAACAAGGACCTACTATATAGCACAAGAAACTATTCTCAATATTTTACAATAATCTATAAGGCAAAAGAATCTGAAAAAGAACTGATATATGTGTATACGGATCACTTTGCTGTATACCTAACACAACATTGTATGTCCAATAAACTTCAATTTAAAAAAATCCTCTGGTATTAGCTTATTACAAGAGTAAAACCTAAACGCTTTCCCATGGCCCCAAAGACCCTGAAATCTGCTTCCTGCCCTCCCAGCCTTATTTCCCTCCACACTCCAGCTGCGCCAGCTGTGCCCCAGTATCCCTACCCCCATGCTCCATTAGGTTTGCTATCTCTGCCCAAATCCATCTTCTCCTGGTTTTCACAGTAGCTAATTGTTGTAGCCTTGGATTCTGAAATTAAATCTCACCTCTTCTCCACTGACCTTATTTACAGTATGCCAAAGGCACTCCAGTAATCTCTTTGGTGTGTCTAGGACTCTCTGAAATCTTCCTTGTGTTTGTTTCTTGTTGTTTGTTTGTTTAGCAATAACAAAAGCCCTTCTTTCATTCTGATAAGGGATGCTTTTTAAGTTCTTTCAGGACTATCCCCAGCATGTAGAACCTTCCTAGTTTGTGCTGAGAATTAAATACTTATCTGCTGATTAAACAAATGACTAAAGGCCAGGAAAAAGAAACATCAGCACAGAAGGCTTTCCTATAAATGACACCGAAATAAAGCTTGTTTCAGGAGTGTATAGGATTATGCTGCCTTTAGTCTTCATGTAGGCATATTCATCTTTGGCACGTTATGCCATCATTGAAGGCATCCAGCATTTTTTGTCATTTTAGTGACAGGCCAGAGAAGGACACTGAATCAAGCCTTTGACTAAGTGCTCACTACAAATGTGGCACAGAATGAGATACTTTAACATAGGTCTTCACTTGTGTATTTAACACAATGATATAAAACATCTACAATGGACAAGACACTTGTCTGGTGAGAGTGTAAAACTACAAAACAAATATAAACCCTGCTATTCAGACCCTCACAATGTCGTAGATGAGAAAAAATGTTAGACATTACCTTTAATGCAAATCAGAATAAAATACATTTGAAGTAGAATTTTAAGCAACGTGTAGAAAATCAAGAAGAAAAAAAGTCTAATGTTTAGTGACGAGTACGATTCTAGAGAAAACTTCAGAGCCATCCTTGTTTTGAATAGACCTGTCATTTATCTTTTCCAACCATTGAAATAAAGTTGGATTTCCTTACCATTAGCATTCAAAACAAGGTTCATATAAGTGATGTCATTCAACCTTCCTAAAATCTCTGTGAAGTTTTTCATTTTTATTTTACAGATAAATTGAAGCTGAGAAAGGATTAGTAAATTTTGCAAGATCACACAGACAGGAAGACTTGAATTTAGATCGTGTGGGTCCAAATCCCAATAATATTTCTATTAAATCCTATGAAACCTAGTCTTATGATAAACTATCATGTGTCTTCACAGAACTTGGCCTTGAGCTGAAGCTATGAGTATGTATCAAATAGCTACTTTATAGGTAAAACATCAGGGCTTTTTTGAGTATGTATCCCCTGTATCTTAAGAATATTTTAAATGTTCCTCAACTAAATTAATCTATTTATTGATTTACCTAACAATCAGACAAAAATGCCTGCAAACACAAATGGTTACCATTGTTTATAAGAAGATAGATTTGCCTGAACTTATGTAACTTTATTTAACAGCTACCTAAGGAGGTAACAGGCCAATAATATAATCAGGAACCAACTGAAATTTCTCTCTAGAAATTTTAGATCAATGTTTCCCAAAATCAGTCTTTGTCTTACTTTAATCAGAATAATCTGTGTCCTTGTAAGTCTAAAAGTTCACAGCATCTTTTCCCTCTCAGGGAGTGAATCCCCAAATTGTCCATTTCTAACATACTCAAAAGGTGCTGAAATATTACACATTAAATTTTCAGAATCACTGGTTAGAAGGTTTGAACCTTATTCAAAATGTTCAAATATGTCCCTTTCATTTTAGAGAAAGTCTTGTTTAATGAAACTACAGATTGCTGAGTACCACTACAGAATAGGCTTAGTTTCAAATTTAATTGCATTATCAAAACACATGCCTATGTCATATTAGTTCCAGCTAAAGAAAGATATAAGGACAGGAGGAGATGAATAAAATACATAACAAAAAATTAGGTTTAAGTTGTAACTGAGAAAAAGGTCACTGAAATACATATTAACTAATTTTTTTCTATTTTGTCCTGATCTAATAGAAAAATCGTGAGTATGCATTTGAGGCTGCTAATCTTCTCAGGAATGAGATTCCCAAGAAAGCTACCTCCAGTGATCCTTCTTTCTTTAGCATTCCACCTTCCCTGGGGAAGTATCTCCCATGGGTATCCACCCATCTCTAGTCCCCATGCCCATCCCACTTTAGTTCATTTTCTTTAGGAAACCCTGTTTCTTACTTTGGAAAGACTGGGGAAATCTAGCTTGAGTTCTCCTAATTTTCTTCTATTCTGACACACACACACACAAACACACACACAAAGTCACCACCCACACTTCCTGTGCCTCTCTCATGCTCTCTCAATGTTTGTTTTAATGGGAAGATGATGAAGTTGCTCCTCTGTCCATCCTATTCCTCTCTATATGCTGACTCACCAGTCCCTCCACTCATCCACGCCTTTAACTCTTTTTACCGGAATCCTTCCCACCCACAACCTTTGGTGGGCTTGGCCCTGGGAGATAAGAAATATTTTTCTTTGTCCTTCTTGATAGATATTTCATCGCTACTTTACAAAAATTTCTAAAAATTCTAGAGTCCCCAGCCATGTATTTTTTTCCTGAGTTGTTTGGTGGGCAAGGAACTTCCATTGGTGTTTTCCAATACTTCCTGACAAAGCATGAAGAATATTTATTACTCATTATCCTAGGTGGATGTACATAAAACACACACACTCAGCAGTATTCATGCATCCATAGTCCCCAAATAGTTCCTAATCTTTTATGAAATAAGGCACTCAATAAATCAGTAATTTTGTGTTAAATAAAGTGAGAAGGGTATTTATGTTGCATTGCTAATCAAAATGCCATGGTGATCATTCATGTTGATAAACCAGTTCTAAGTCTCTGTTACCATTTACCAAGGCATCAACTAACCCACTATGGTTTATAGCATGAGTCATTCAACCATATGGTAAATTCCTCCTGAGGATGGAGGATTCTGTGGGACTTTTTGTGAATAACTTGTAACACAGAGGGTGAGAATGCTTATGGAAGGCGCTCAGTATTTCCTGTTGGTTAAGCAACTAACACAATCCCGTGTCTGTCTTGCAGGAAGCTATAAATAAACACATATCCTCCTCCATGCCCTTTCTTGTCTGAATTTCAACTTTTGTTTTCTTTTATCTTTGGCCATGCTCACAGCATGTGGAAGTTTCCAGGCCAGGGACCTAACCTGCACCACAGCAATAACCCAAGCCAAAGCAATGGCAACACCAGATCCTTAACCCACTAAGCCACCAGGGCACTCCTGTATATTATTTTTAATTCCTTCTCTCTCCTCCTATTTCTAGTTGTTTTTTTCCTTCTCTCTCCTCTTTCCCTTTCTCCCTCCCCTCCCATCTTCCCTCCATCCTCCCTCTTTTCCCTCCTTAATGTTTCTGTCTCCCTTCCCAAATCCATTTTCTCTTCTCTCACTCCTTCTTCTTTTCTCTGCTTTTTTTTTTTTTTTTTGGTCCACCTCCAACAATAACACTTAATTACATCTTTTTTAAACTCAGAAACACAATCATAGATGCAAGAAATATTCATCACAATCTAGCTACAATATTCTATCCCTGACAGTTAGTAGACATTACCTGGTTGTGAAAGAAAAGAAGGAAAGAAAGGAAGGAAGAGGAAGGGAGGGAGGAAGGAAGAAAGAAAGGAAGAAAGAGGAAAGGAGGGAGGAAGGGAGGAAGGAAAGAAGTAAGGAAAGAAAGAAAAGGAAATAAAAGATAATAAGAAAAACAAAAGAGCTAGCAAGAACCCTCGATGTAAATATCTACACGGATTGAGTTTTCCCACATTATAATAGGGGAGCAAATTCATCAAAAAGCCTGAAGGAGAAAAGTGAAGCTGCTTTGTCCAGCGCTAATGAACAGACAACCCCCTGCCCCATTCATTTTTCTCTGTTCTTGAAACCTAAGGGGTGGCTGTAAGTCATATTCGCAGAAGCCTGAGCAAGGCACAGACAGAAACTGACGGCGCCCACAGATCACACGCATTAGGAAGTGTGGAAACAGTGCGAGGCAGCAACACAAGAAGGATGGGCACAGAGCAGCTCTTCCAATGAATAAAATATGAAGCACTTCGCAATTACACAGACTGCAGAGCAGTGGCCAGAGGATCATCAGCATAATGATAGTCATAAAAATAGGATTTCATGCCTGTGTCTCCTATTTCACATCCCCAAATCTGAATAATATTTATTAACCACTCTCCTGTTTATGGTTATTTGCAGGTTGCATCACAAAAAAAGAAATGAAGCAAGGCTCTGAGCTTCCTGCCTTCAAGGATTTTGTTGTTGTTGTTGTTCCATGATAGCCCACAAAGGTCATTTAACTATTCTGAAAGATAGTCTACAATCAGAGAATATAGGAAAGTGGTCACTTTGGTTCCTGAGCAGGAATATGCCATTTAAAAGAGTACTTTGTGTTTTAAGCATTAGATAACATGTCCAGTTGAGAAAAAATTGATTAACCATTTGTATCCTTACAAAGTGATCTTCTAAATTAAAAGAAGTGGAAAAAATTTGGCACATGTGTACTTGGGACTTACAATGTACCCATTGCTATGTTTTTACATCATAAAAGATGGAAAGCAAGAAAGGATATTACAAGAGGTTGGCAGTAATCTATCTACACGTGTGTGTGTGTGTGTGTGTATTACACATACACGTTGTTAGATACATATGTCTAGACACAAACACACAATATCTAATGCACAACACAAAGCACTATCCCATTTATTTATTTATTTGTTTTGCTTTTTTGCTTTTTAGGGCTGCCGATGCAGCGTATCAGAGCTCCCAAGCTAGGGGTCGGATCAGAGCTGCAGTTGCTGGCCTATGCCACAGCCACAGCAACGCAGGATCCCAGCCACATCTGCGACCTATACCAGACCTCATGGCAACACTGGATCCTCAACCCACTGAGCAAGGCCTGGGATCAAACCTGCATCCTTTTAGATACTAGTCAGTTTCGTTTCCGCTGAGCTACAATGGGAACTCCCAGTACTATCCTACTTAAAAGCATAGAGCTATAAAACACTCTTAAAGATAATTCCAATACATTTTCCTCAAAGATGAATGATTTCACCCAAGATGTGAGACAGCCTTATTCTCAAGCACATGTAGCTATACTGCTCGGAGCCAGGCATATATTTTATCAGATGACATGAGGCAGGGGTTTCATTCTGCAAGAGTCACTTTGTTGCTACCTCAAGGAGGAGCTAAGAGGTTGATACAGAACATGATATACTACAGGGAGACTCAGCTCCAGGGCTGGCAAACCTATTCCTTGTCCCCTCTCAGGAGACACCATTAGCAGAGGCCACCTTCTAGGATCTCAGTCAATAGGAACGAGTCAATTAAGGGACTGTCAGCTGATGGGGACAGTAAATATGTTGTTGGCTGTTCTCATAGGTCTAGAATCAAATAAGAGAAATGAGCACATTACTAAAGAGGGAACATACTTCTGAGGATTCAGAGGTTTCAATTCAAGCAGGACCGAAGACCCAGGACTCATTTTTGGTTATATGGAATACATTCCAAAATAGTGGGTATTATTGTATCCTAGGTGTCTCTGATCGTTCTGGAATTGTCAATAACAACTATTCTATTCCATCAAGTGTTTATACTATGTCATTGTTTTATCTACCACCAAAAAAGAAAACCTACTACCAATTCCACTATCATAAACCATTAATTATGAGATTAATTGTAATTTCAGAGATATTAAAAATGAAAAAAAATGAATGTTGGTTTTGATTACTTTTACATATCTAGTCAAGTTTTCCATGACTCATTTCATCTACAATTAGGCCTCTTTTTTATCCAGTGAGGAAAACTACCTGGTGTTTATTTGTGTTTGCTTTTCATAGAATAAGGATAAACAATTCTAGCACAGGAAATAATAACAGCAAATCCATCAGGATTCTAATAGCTTTCCTACGAAAACTGATGACTCTCTAGCTTAAAGGAGAATTTGATACAAATGTGTTATAAAAATATTTTAACACTAGGGTTCTCAAATAAGAAATATGCACAAGTGTGTAGATTTAAAAGAGGGTCTGAAAATTCCAACACTCCTTTTCTAAAATCTAAGTGGGCTTCTGACTGCTCCAAACAAGAGAGCAGGGGGAAACTGACAGGTGGTGATGAGGCAGGCAAGGTCCTACACAGCCGTGTCCAGATGTTGCTGGACTGTGATTCCATGAGGGAGCCTTACTGGGTTACACTGCTCTGATTCTGTCTGTGGACCGAAGAAGTGAGAGGCTGGTGCAAAAATTGAGGAATGCTATTCCCTTAGGGAAAACAACAGGATAACAGAAAATAGCTTAGCCTATAAATTGGATTATAAACTATCATTTACTTTAGTTTAAAAATTAGATTATAAAGAGCCATTCAACTATCTTTTGGGGAGTTACTATATTCTCAAAACACATTCAGAGGATTCAACAGGACTTGCGATCACCTTAAATTTTTTAATCTAATATTTCTATGCCTCAAATTTTACTAAAAAATGTCACCTTTTCCATGAAGCTTTCTCTAATCAACTTAATTATAGATAGTTACCACTCATTGAGAACTTCTGTGATTCGAAACAAGTATATATAATAAAATTGTTTTCTAAAGATAATTTTATGTACCTTGAGAGAAGGAACAATATTATTTCTACCTTTTCATTTCTTGGATTTCAGAGGTTTTTTAAAAAGAACATGATCAATAAATCCATGATATAATACAGATTAGAATTATCTTCATAAGAAAAGAAAGTGAAATTACGGAAATAATTTATTTTTAATTCTATTTTGGCAGTAAAAGAAAAAATAAAGATACCATCAATTTTACATTTCTTACTCACAAAAAGAAGAAATTCAATCATTGAGATGGAAATGTTTTTCGAATATTGACTTTTTTTGGCCTTGCCTGCTGCATGTGGAAGTTCCCAGGCCAGGGGTTGAACCCGCACCCCAGTTGTGACCCAAGCCAATCCAGTAACAATGCTGCATCCTTAACCCTCTGCACCACAAAGGAACTCTGAAAACTGACTTTTGAAAGTAAGTTTTTATATAAGAACTTTGGTAGGAAGACAAAAAGAACCTACTGGAAAATGGTCCTCACCAGCACACCAACCACTAAAGAATACAGTGAGTTTCACATGGAACAGTGTCTTGGAGGACTTTCTATGGAGGGATTTCTTGTAAGTCCTGTGGAAAAAGCAAAGTAACTAATGTTCATAAATCAATGTATCACCATCTAGGATGAGCCTTCAAATTACTGGCTTGATGGGAAGCGTGAAATTAAAGGATGGCAGCGGGGGGTAGGGGCCAAATGGCCTTCCCGCAACCCTCTCATCACCTAACACTACTTTTCAAGCTGGGCTTTGGGAAAACACCTGATGGAAGACACTTAGAGAACATTCTCTAGGATAAGGGCCTGGGGTGTGTGATGTTGCTTTGAATTCTACTTGAATGTGCTACAGAAGAGATGAGACGATAACACCATCATCCATCATGTGTTCTCAAGCTAAGGAAGGGAGAGAAGGAGGAAGTGGGACCTTCAGCTTTATTCCACATCCTACGTCCCCACACATTACCAGCAGGTGATCTGAGCACAGCAGGTTCTCAGAACTCTTTGGAACTGGTATAGGCTGGATTGTGACCCCTAAAATTCACATGGTCATGTGCCAACTCTGAATACCTCAGAATGTCTTTAAAGAGGTGATTCAGTTAACATGAGGCTCTGAGGGTGGGGCTCCAGTCCAATGTGACTGATGACCTTCTAAGTTCTCCTCCTCTGAACTGATACAATGGACATGTGTCCACAGAAGAAAGACCATGTGAGAACAAGTGGGAAGGTGGATACCTGCACACAGGAAGAATAAAAAGCCAACCCTGCCTACAGCCTCACCTTGGACCAAAGCCTTGAGAACTGTGAGAGAAGAAATTTCTGTTTTTAAGTCATCCAATCTGCAGGATTTTGTTAGCAGCCCTAGCAAAGAAGAGTCAGTTTAGGATTTTGAATTTATGAATTATTTATTTATTTACTCAGGAGTCCTATTTATTTACTTCTTTATTTAATCTATCTTTTTATGGCTGTATTTGTGGCAAATGGAAATTCCTAGGCCACAGGTCGAATTGGAGCTGCAGCTGCCAACCTACACCACAGCCTCTTGAACACTGGATCTGAGCCACATCTGCAACTTATGCCACAGCTTGCAGCAACACTGGATCAGATCCTTAACCCACTGAGTGAGGCTGGGGATCAAACTCACATCCTAATGGAGATAATATCAAGTCCTAACCCACTGAGCCATAATGGGAACTCCTCCCTCTGAGTTTTGAATTTTAAAATCCCTAACACATTGAAGCAAACTCTAATGGCCCTTAGCTTCCAAGAGGGAAGGTAGTATTCATGAAAGGAATGAGGGCTAGGGCAAATTCAGTTTTTCAGATTCTTTTTTAAAGCTACTTTCTTTAATGTCTTCTGTGTTTTTTTTCCTTTTGCTTTTGTTTGTCTCTGTTTCAAGCACCTTTCATTGGATTTTTACAGGTAAAACAAAATGGACACAGGTCCGTCTGGCAGTTCTGAGTATTGAGATCTGCCTTCCACCCAATGGGAAGAGATGGTGAGAGAGAGCACAAGAAGTTCACTTTTTTGGAGTTCCCATCGTGGCGCAGTGGTTAACGAATCCGACTAGGAACCATGGGGTTGCGGGTTCGGTCCCTGCCCTTGCTCAGTAGGTTAACGATCAGGCGTTGCCGTGAGCTGTGGTGTAGGTTGCAGACGCGGCTCAGATCCCTCGTTGCTGTGGCTCTGGCGTAGGCCGGCAGCTACAGCTCTGATTAGACCCCTAGCCTGGGAACCTCCATATGCCATGGGAGTGGCCCAAGAAATAGCAAAAAGACCAAAAAAAAAAAAAAAAGAAGTTCACTTTTTTTCTTATATCTATGGGACATGATATTAGGGGGTGTGTTGGCACTTAGAAAAGATGGAAGTGGTGGCAGACGAATGTTCTACAGAGTGAAAAACAGCATTATTTATGTTGGTCATGAAGGAAGTCATTTTTTGCCACCTTAAAATATATCAAAGAAGAAAATAAGGGTTCATAAATTTCATTCTCAATGTGATCTAATAAAATGTAAACCTATCATTTGTCTTTCAAGAAATTTAGCATTCTATTTTCATAGCTAAAAGGGTAAAGGCACAAAAATTATATATTGTGTCATTTTGGTGAAAAAATTACAATGAATATATTTGCTGTAGCAAATTTATTTAAAGTTGTCATTTTAATTTCTGAATATTGTTGGTCTTGTGTTTTTAAAGCTCCCAGCAAGGCTTCTTTAGGGAAAATGAAATTCCTGGCTCTACCATTTCTCTTTCCATGTCCCGTGATCTAGTCTCTACACAAAGTAGCTCTAAAACTATTAGAGTCACCTGAACATTTAAAATAAACTTTAAAGATATATCTTATGATAAATTTAAAAATTTGAATTTGGGATTTTTTTTTTTTAAATCACAAGAAGTACCCTGAACCATGGTCAGCTGCTAAGTTATTTCTGGTGGCATGAACTACACTCTGAACTCATCAGAGCAGAAAGGGACTTGGGGAAACAGCCAGTTGTCAATCCAGCTTCCAACAGGGTAGATGGGAACACATGTTTCCAGAAAATATTAAAGAAGGAGACAACTCAATTTTTCAACAGCTTGAGTGACAATATTTAGCATTAGTTGAAATACTAGAGATACACATTCTGCAAACAACCAATCAACGAGTCAACATATGACATCCTGGAAGCACAAAGGCCATTCCCACAGATGGACTGAAGCCCAGTTTGGGGACTGACATTGAGTCCTCCTGGGATTGTAGAGGGACAGAGGCAGCACCAGATCACAGACAATCCAGATTCTGCTTTGAGCCAAGGTCCTCACTCCTTCTCATCCACACCAGCCGTCTGGTCATCCACTGTTCCTCCTTCCCCAAGAGTACCTCACTTGTCTAAAACTCACCCTTTCTTTCTCCATTACTGTCCTCAAAGAAATTATCTGTTTCAGACAAAGAAAACTATAATCTCCTACCAAAATTCTGGCCTCTGGGCCTTTGCTTCAAAGACAAACCTCCTTTTTCTCCTAGGAAAATGTCAATGTTAGGCATAAGCTCTCCTAAACTCCTGGCAGAAATGTCAAGACAAACTTTCTATAGGTACACTGACAGTACTTTACAATGTTTTACAAATCTAGAGATTTTTTAAAAAATTTTTGGTAAGAGTATTCATCATGGTAGTACTCAGAGTAAAAAAAAAAAAAATCAGGATATAAGCAAAGTTTCCTCAATAGAGCAATGGTTAAATAAATTATCACACAATCACTTGAGGAAATGTTTTGCAGCCACAGAAAAATCACGTTAGGCAAGTTGTCCAAATTTCCATTGTTAAACTACAACTTGGAAAGAAAATTAAAAACAAATGTCATTTAAAAATCCCTTTTTTAATAACTCATATGAGAACAAATGATATTGTTTACATTTCCAATCCCATGATAAGCTTATTATTTGGTCAGGCCACTCTTTATGTGTGTGGTGTGTACTTCCTCATAAATTTATGTACTGATAGACAGGAAGTTTGATTTCATTCAGGTTGAACACTTTGTGTGAAACACAGTATTAAAAATCAGTGCATTATATTCAGAAACTAGAGTGCAGAGTAGAAGGACTCAAGCACATCTCCTCTCAAGAAAACCAAATTTACAACTATCTGATTAACAACCATCAACAAATAGATTAGAAGCTACCAAAAATGGTATCCTATACCCACAGACAAAGAAGAAGCTACATCGAGATGGTAGGAGGGGTGCTTTCAGGATATAAGCAATCCCATATACTGGCCAGGTGGGTGACCCGCAGACTGGACAATAAGTATATCACAGAGGTTTTCCTACTGGAGTGAGAGTTTCTAGCCACATGTAAGGTTTGCCAGCCTGGGAATCTGGCATTGGAAGGAGGAGCCCTGTAGCATTTGGCATTGAGGGCTGGTGGGGCATGTGTGTGAAGCCCCACAGGATTGAGGGGAAACAGACTCCACTCTAGGAGTGAGAACACAGGATTTTATGTGCACTGGGTCCCAGGGCAAAGCAGACACTCCACCGGAATCTGGGTCATACCTGCCTGCAGGTCTTTGAGCACCTCCTGGGGAGGAAGGGGTTGGTGGGGTTTCTCTTCCAGGGAAGGACATTGGGAGGGGCCAAGATCCCAGCAAAAAGTCATAGGCATGAGATTCCCTTGGAGGCCACTATAGTAAACACGAGGAGGAACACCCCAAGATACATATTAATCAAACTGACCAGAATTAAAGACAAAGATAAAATATTGAAAGCAGCTAGCAAAAAACAAACAAACAAAAACCAACAACATAAAAGTGAACCTCAACAAGGCTATCAGCTGATTTTTCAGCATGAACTCTGTAGCTCAGAAGGGAGTGGAATGATATATTTTCAGTGATGATGAGAAAATACCTCCAACCAAGGATACTCTAAATAGCAAGGCTATCATTCGGATTGGAAGGAAAAATTGAAAGCTTTAAAGACAAGCAAAAGCTTAGAAAAGTCAGCACCAATAAGAAAGCTTTACAACAGATACTAAAGGAATTTCTCCAGGAATAAAAGAAAAGGCCAAAACTAGAAACAAGAAAATACAAAATGAGAAAGCTAACTGGTAAAGGCAAACATATATTAAAATTAGGAAGTCATCCAAACACAAATATGATATTAAAATCAGTAGTAGTGAGAAGAGGAGGGTACAAATGCAGGATACTGGAGATGCATTTGGAATTTAGAAACAAGGAACTTAAGACAATCTTGTAAATACATACATATATTTATATACATATATTTTATATATAATCTCCTATATTAAAACCTATATATACACACACACGTATTTGATATATAGGTTCCTATATTAAAACCTCATGGTAATCACAAACCAAAACTCCACAATAGACACACACACACGAATAAGAAAAAGCAATCCAGGAGTTCACATTGTGGCTCAGCAGTTAACGAACCCAACTAGTAACCATGAAGATGCGGGTTCAATCCTTGGCCTCATTCAGTGGGTTAAGGATCCAAAATTGCCATGAGCTTGGTGTAGGTTACAGGCATGGCTCAGATTCTGTGTTGCTGTGGCTGTGGTATAAGCTGACAGCTATAGCTCCAATTTGACCCCTAGCCTGGGAACTTCCATATGCTGCATCGCTAAAAAGACAACAAAGAAAAATAAAAAGAAAAAAATAAAAAGCAATCCAAACACAAAACTAAAGAAAGTCACTAAACCAAAAGAGAAGATAACAAAAGAGAAAAGGAAGAAAAAAGACTAACAAAAACAAATGCAAAATAATTTTAAAAATAGCAATAAAAGCATACATATAAATAATTATCTTTAATATAAATGGACTAAACGCTCCAACCAAAAGCTATAGACTGGTTAAATGGATACAAAAACAAGACCAATATATATGCTGCATACAAGAGACCCACTTTAGTTATAGGGACACATAGAAGCTGAAGATAAGAGGATGGAAGATATGCCATGCAAATGGAAATCAAGAGAAAGCTGGGGTAGAAATAATCATGTCAGACAAAATAAACTTTAAAATAAAGATGATCACAAGAGACAAAGTAGGACACTGCATAATGAAATGATCAATGAATTAATCCAAGAAGAAGACATAACAATTGTAAATACATATACACCCAACGTAGGAGCTGTTCAATACATAGGGCAACTGCAAAGAGCCTTAAAAGGAGAAATCAACAATAACACAATAATAGTGGGGGATTTAACACTCCACCTTTAGCAATGGACAGATCATCCAGACAGAAAATTGACAAGGAAACAGAGGCCTTAAATAATGCATTAGACAAGATGGACTTAATAGATATTCATAGAATATCCCATCCAAAAGCAGCAGAATATACATTCTTCTCTAGTGTACATGAAACATTGTCCAGGATAGATCACATTCTGGGCCACAAATCAGGCCTCATTAAATTTAAGAAAAGTGAAATCATATCAAGCATCTTTTTTGACAATAATGTAATAAGACTAGAAATAAAGCATAAGAAAAAAATACAAAAACCACAAATGGCGACTAAACAATATGTTACTAAACAACCCATGGATCACTGAAGAAATCAAAGAGGAACTTGAACAGTATCTAGAGACATAAAAAATAAACACAATGGTCCAAAATATATGGGATGCAGTAAAAGAAGTTCTAAGAGGGATGTTTATAGCAATACAAGCCTAGCTCAGAAAACAAGAAAAATCTTAAATAAATAACTTTAACTTACACCTAAAGCAACTATAGAAAGAGGAGCATGGAAAACCCAAAATGAGTAGAAAGAAATAAATCATAAAAACCAGAGTAGAAATAAATTATATAGAGACAAAGAAAAAAAATAGAAAAGTTCAATGAAACGAAAAGCTGGTTCTTTGAAAAGCTCAGCAAAATTGATAAAGGCTTAGGCCAACTCATCAAGAAAAAAAGGGAGAGGACTCAAATCAATAAAATTAGAAATGAAAAAGGAAAAGTTACAATGGGCATCACAGAAATACAAAGGATCATGAACGATTACTGCAAGCAATTAAATGGTAATAAAATGGACAATCTAGAATAAATGGACAAATTTTTAGAAAGGTACAATATTCCAAGACTAATCCAGGGAGGCATAGAAAAGATGAATGGATCAATCACAAGTACTGAAATTGAAACTGTAGTTTAAAAACTTCCAATAAACCAAAGTCCAGGACAATCTGGCTTCACATGCAAAATTCTATCAAACATTTAAAGAAGAGTTAACACATATTCTTCTAAACTCTTCTAAAAATTGTAGAGGAATTCAAACTCATCAATGAAGCCATCATCACCCTGATACCAAAACCAGACAAAGATACTACAAAAAAAAGAGAAAATTATTGGCCAATACCACTGATGAACACAGATACAAAAATCCTCAAAAAATGCAGAAACCAGCAAACAGAAACCAGCAATACATTAAAAGGATCATACACCATGATCAAGTGGGATTTATTTATCCTATGGATGCAAGGAGTTTTCAATATATGCAAATCAATCAGTGCATTACGCCACATGAACAAATTGAATAAAAACCATGTGATCATCTCAATAGATTCAGGAAAAGCTTTTGATGAAATCCAACACTATATTTTGATAAAAAATCCTCCAAAAAGTGGGCATATCTCAACACAATAAAGGCCATATATGAAAAATACAGATAACATGATTTTCAATGGTGAACAGCTGAGAGAATTTCCACTTAGATCAGGAGTAAGATAAGGATGTCTACTCTCACCATTTTAATTCAACATAATTTTGGGAGTCCTAGCCATGGAAGCCAGAGAAGAAAAATAAATAAAAGGAATCCAAATGGAAAAGAAAAAATAAAACTATCCCTGTTTTCAGATGATATGATAACTTACATAGAAAATATTAAACACACTACAAGAAAACTGTTAAGCTCATCAATGATTTTGGTAAATTTGTAGGATACGAAACTGATACACAGAAATCTACTGCATCTCTATATACTAACAATAAAAGATCAGAAAGAGAAATCAGGAAAACAATCCCATTTACTATTGCATCAAAAATCTTAAAATACCTAGGAATAAACCTATCAAAAGAGACAAACGCCTTGTATTCTGAAAACTATAAGACACTGATGAAAGAAATCAAAGATGACATAAACAGATGGAAAGATATACCATGATCTTTGATTGGAAATGAAAATCAAAACTACTATGAAGTACCATCTTACACCAGCCAGGATGGCCAACATCAACAAAAACTCTATAAACAGTAAATTCTAGAGAGGATGTGGAGAAAAGGGAACCTTCTTACACTGTTTGTGGAAATGTAAATTCGTACAACCAATCACTATGGAAAACAGTATGGAGGTTCCTCCAAAACAATAAAAACAGAACTACCATATGATCCAGGAATTGACTCCTGGACATACACCTGGAGAAAAGTACAATCTAAAAACCTACATGTACCTTAGTGTTCATAGCAGCACTATTCACGATAGCCAAGACATGGAAAAAATCTAAATGTACATCAACAGAGGAATGGATAAAGAAGATATGGTACAATATACAATGGAATACTACTAAGCCATAAAAAAGAATGAAATAATGCCATTTGCAGCAATGCGGATGGACCTTGGTATTGTCATACTAACTGAGGTTTTAGTTAGACAGTGAAAGACAAAAATCATATGATATCACTTATTTTTGAAATCTAAGAAAGGGATATAAATGAACATCTTTGCATAACAGAAACACACAGATTTTGAAAATAAACTTATGGTTAACAAAGGCAATAGGTGGAGGTGGGGCAAGGATGGACTGGGGTTTGGGGTTGGCATACGCACACTGAAGTATATGAATAATTGACCAACATGGACCTGCTATACAGCACAGAGAACTCTACTCAGTATTTTGTGATAATCTGTGTGTGAAAATAATCTGAAAGAGAATGGATGTGTGTTCATGTATAACTGGTCACTTTGCTATACAGCAGAAATTATCATAAAAATGCAAATCAACTATAATAAAACTGAAAAAAAATCAGTGCATCCACTATGGTGCATGCTTGTCCTAGGAGACAAGGAGAAATAAACACTTTTAAACATATACCATTTGCTAGCAACTGTAGGTAGTAATTTATTTATTTATTTATTTATTTTTGTCTTTTTGCCTTTTCTAGAGCCGCACCTGCAGCATATGGAGGTTCCCAGGCTAGGGGTCTAATCAGAGCTGTAGCTGCCAGCCTACGCCAGAGCCACAGCAACGCGGGATTCGAGCCATGTCTGCGACCTACACCACAGCTCACGGCAATGCCAGATCGTTAACCCACTGAGCAAGGGCAGGGATTGAACCCACAACCTCATGGTTGCTAGTCAGATTCATTAACCACTGTGCCAGGATGGGAACTCCAGTAATTTTGACATGTCATTGTATTTAATCCTCTTAATATTCTATACAGGGAGTTTATTTCATCCGTTTTTTAGCTGGGGAGACTGAGACTTAGGGAAGTTAAACTACCTACCCAGGGCATAGCAGAAGAACTGAATTAAACCTGGCTTTGTCAGGTCTTTCTGTGCTCTGTCTCCCCTTCTGTTGAGGGATCCTCAGTAATCTGTGCTCAGTAAAGTCACCAGCTTGACCTTTAATGAATCCATGTTATTCATTTAAGTTACTGATCACAAATCACTTCCTTTCTTTCCAGGGTCTGAAATATTTATATATTTGGTCCCAAAGAACACAGAATGGAAACCCATGATATCAAGTAGGATTACGTTCACCACGATTTCAGCAGCAGCGTATTTAAAGGCAACTGCTGGAGTGCTTTGTTTTGTTTGTTTTTCAATAAATGGACAGTTTTAGCTCTTTTCTTTTTCTCCTTTCCATTGTTTTTACCTTGACACATTATCAAACAGTTGAGAAACTCCACAGAAGAGAAACAGGAAGCACAAAGGTCAGGGAAATTCACAGATGGGCACTTCTAAAGAAAACTGGAGTTTTCTGGATCAATTTGCATACTTCTCCCTGGGTGTAAAGGTGGGTTTATTAAGTGAAAGCAGAAAAAATCTTTCTCTATTACCAAATCCAGGTAGGCTACTTTTCTTACACAAATAGCAGGTGCTTAATGAATAATAATAATTTATGTTTGTATTTTTATATTTATCTCATTTGGAGTGTTTACATTCCACATCCCATCTAGTCAGTCTGAGGCAGGACTGGAGATGTGGCATTTAGGTGGGAGCAGTCAAAGAGCTGTCCTCTTCATCTGCCAATCTAATTATCTGGTATAAAGTGTGAAAAGACTGCTGTGGATAGGCTACCATAACACCAAGTGATTAGCAGTGTCATGGACACGTGCATACATCTGCATTCAAACTCTCAGATTGGTTTTGCACAAGTGGGCAAGCAATTCCGAACCAGGGGATTCCCAAGCCATAAGAAATGTCTAGCTTTTACTAGGAAGCAGCCCATCCTTAACTACTTCTGTAAAACCCCGTATGAGCACATTCCTATCAGTATCCATCAGTCAAACAAACGTGGATGTAAAGAGGAACATATTCGCTACCTCTGTCAAAAGTATGAGTAACCTGAGAAAACTCCAAACTCATTTCCCCCTTAGTTTCACAGTTCCTTTAGAGCAGCATGGCTAACATTCTTCGTGTCCCAGTTCCCAATATTCTGCAAAGGTTGGCAGGGATGCTGAGTTTCAACAGAATCATGCCTAGCTGTGTTTCAATTATCAAAATGGAAGATTCCATGGTCTTAAGTCACACTGACTGAATCAGAATTGCTGGAGAGAAGGCCAAGAAATCAGCATTTAGCAAGCTCGCTGGATGACTCTTCTGCACATCACGGTTTGGGGGATACTGTGTCAAACCAAGGCTTTATTTTACTGTTGTCTGTGTTATCATCTATTTAAACCAATGTTTATGGATTGCCTCTAGGCAGGCACTACTATTCTACACATGCATGTGCGACATTCAGCACTATGCAAGTATCCCCTACGTGTTGGAAGGACACATATTTCACAATCCCATTTTGCAACCAAAACCTTGCACAGAGTGGAGATAATGCCAATCTGGCCACACACAGCCTCCGAGCTGCTCTGTGGCAAACACAGCACAGCCTTCTCTCCATCCTCCTGGAATTACCACGCCACCCCACAGCAAATCAAATTGGATTTGAAGCCATTTTAATTTTCCCCACCATGCTCTGGAAATGGCATCAATTTGCTATCCTGGTTAAAGGAGATGGCACTCCTGATTAAAATAATTACATAGTGGGAGCAGGGCCAAATGAAAATAAAGTGTGGAGGATGAACACCTAGAGATTTAGAAGCATGTTGAGGAGAAGCAGCAGCCAAGGTATTAAGGCAGAGGGTGATTATGAGTAACAGGAGGAATTAGGCAAAGGAACACTTAAACTGAATCTCACACGCATTTTGCCAGACCTGTCCTATTTTAGAGCTGAATGATTTCCCAAGAGATGAATATTTATCCACAGGTTGTTGGAAACTACAAAGAGACCAGCAGCCTAATTTTATTTCCTCTCATCCTAACTAGGTACCATGCCAGAAAAATCTATCAGCTAATCAATATCTATTTAATATTCATCTAAAAGTTGCCTGTTCTTAAAAAAAAAATGTATGTGTATATTTGTATTTTCTATTCACCTAGCAACCCTGCTATCTAACACGGGTCTTTATACATAGCAGGTGTTATTGCTATTTAAGAATGGAAGGAGCACAGAGGAATATAAGGTTTTTCACTTCTCTTAAGTTGTTTACAGTCCAATGTAATTAAAAAACAAACAGGAGTTCCCACTGTGGTGCAGTGGGTTAAGAATCAGACAGCAGAATCTCAGGTCAATGTGGAGGTGGGCTTCCTTTGAAGAAATAGGAGCTTTCTATTAATACCCAGTACCCTGAATACAAATGTGAAGGAAGTACCTTTGTCTTTGAAATAACACCATGTCTGAAACTTGATCCAACCAGAACTGAAGTTCTGCAGTTCTAGCTGTGGTGCAGTGGGTTAAGAGTCCAATTGCAGTGGCTCAAGTCACTGCAGAGGCATGGATTCGATTCCCCGCCTGACACAGTGGGTTAAAGGATCCGACATTGTCACAGCTGTGGCTCGGATTCCACCCCATCCCTGGCATATCCCATGTGCCTAGGATGCGGCCATAAAAAGAAAAAAGAAAACAAAAAAAAAATTATATGTAAAGTGAAAACAGACATATAAGGACAATAAAGGTTAAAGTTAAAAAAAAAACAAAAACAAAACCAAATATCTGCTTTTCATTCTATCAGGCCAAGCTTTCTCTAGACTGTATTTTCCAACAGTTTTCTATTTTCCACTAAAAATCTCTTCAGTTCTTGTTGTGCATGGTTGGGCTGCCCTTAAATGAAGAAAAGCATCACATCAGAGGTGATACCCAAGCAGAGATGAAAGTGTTCTATGCTGCTCTCGGGGGCAGGAGAGGGGCAGAGGGGTCCATAAAATCCATCTCTTGACTTATGACACCCCTCCTTCCCCAGCATTTCAGAACTGGGGGCTGATCTGAGAAAAGGCGCCAGCTATTGGTGGTTTTACATCAAAATTTGTATTTCCAAGTACCACTCTTCTTAAAAGGGAAATTGGATAGATTAGATTTCTAAGTGCATATTGGAATATTGAAAAGTGTTTAATGAGATTCGTAGGTAAAGCCAATTTTGATCCAAAGCTTTCCTGAGTGTAAAAATAAGATTTTAATCTAAACTGAAAAGCATAAAAAACTTTCTGTTTTTTACTTTTCTATTTTTTATTTGTATTTATTTTTAATTGGAGTATAGTTGATTTACAATATTATACTATTTTCAGGTGTACAATAATTTTATAGGTTATACTCCATTTAAAGATACTATAAAACATTGGCTATATTCCCCGTATATTAGATCCTTGTAGATTACTTATTTTCAACATAGCATTTTATGCTTTTTTTTTTGTTGTTGTTGTTGTTGTTGTTGCCATTTCTTGGGCTGCTCCCGCGGCATATGGAGGTTCCCAGGCTAGGGGCTGAATGGGAGCTGTAGCCACCGGCCTACGCCAGAGCCACAGCAATGTGGGATCCGAGCCGTGTCTGCAACCTACACCACAGCTCACGGCAACGCCGGATCCTTAACCCACTGAGCAAGGGCAGGGACCAAACCCGCAACCTCATGGTTCTTAGTCAGATTCGTTAACCACTGTGCCACGACGGGAACTCTGCATTTTATGCTTCTTAATCCTCTATTCCATCTTCTCTTTCTCTGACTGACTTACTTCATTAGGCCTAACATCCTCTGCATTCATCCATGTTGCTGCAAATGACATTGTTTCATTCTTTTTTAAGTCTGAGTAATATTCCATTGTATATATGTACCACATCTGTACCCATTCATCTCTTGATGAATATTTAGTTTGCTTCCAAATCTTTGCTATTATGAATAGTGCTGCTATGAACATTGGGGTGCATGTATCTTTTCCAATTAGTGTTTTCATTTTCTTTGCATATATTCCCAGGAGTGGGATCGCTGGATCATGTAGTAGTTCTATATTTAGTTTTCTGAGCAACCTCCACGCTCTTTTCTTCCCTCTTTTCTTTAATGGATGCACCAATTTACATTCCCAGCAAGGGTGTACTAGGGTTTCCTTTTCTCCACATCCTTCCCAGCATTTGTTATTTGTAGACTTTTGAGGATAGCCATTCTGACAGGGGTGAGTTGACATTGTGGTTTTGATTTGCCTTCCCATGATGATTAGCATTGTTGAACATCTTTTTATGTGTCTGTTGCCCATCTGTATATCTTCTTTGGAAAACTGTTTATTCATATCTTCTGCACATTTTTAAATTGAGATTTTTTTAAATGTTAAGTTGTATGAGCTATTTATATATTTTGGTTATTAACACCTCATCAGCAATATCATTTGAAAATATTTTCCCTCATTACACAGGTTGTCTTTTAATTTTTGTCAGTGGTTTCCTTTGATATACAAAAGCTTTTAATTTTTATTCAGTTCCATTCATTTACTGTTACTTTTGTTCCCTTTGACTCAGTTGACAGACCCCCAAAAATATTTCTGTGACTTATGGCAAAGTGTGTTCTGCCTATATTTTCCTCTAGGAGTTTTTTTAGTTTGTACTCTTACATTTATGTCTTTAATATTCCTTGAGTTCAGTTTTGTATATGGTGTGAGAAAAATGTATTAATTTCATTCTTTTACATGTACATGTTTTCCCAGCACCACTTATTGAAGAGGCTATCTTTTATCCATCGTATATTCTTCTTTCCTTTGCCATAGACTAGTCACTATTAGCACCCGTTTTTTTTTTTTTTTTTTTTTTCTGGCCTCTCTATTCTATTCCATTGATTTATGTGTCTGTTTCTGTGCCAGTGCCATGCTGTTTTGATTACTGTAGACCTGTAGTACAGTCTGAAAGAGAGTGTAATACCTCCAGTTTTGTTCTTTAGAAATGAAAAGATATCTTGTGCTCATGGCTTGGAAAATTTAATATTTTCAAGTAAAATTGTCCATACTACACAAAGCAATTTACAAATTTAATGCAATCTCTATCAAAACACCCATGATATTTTTCAGAGAACTAAAACAAATAATCCTAAAATTTCTATGGAACTACAAATAAGGCAATCTTGAGAAAATAAAAACTGTTTTTAAAGTCTACTTAATTATACAAAATATCAGTTGTTTAAACAAAAAATAAATTTGAATATTTATGTCTGTATATAAAAAAATGTTCTAAAGTATCAACAAGATGTCACATTATTACTATCATTCTCATTTCTACACTGTAGGTAACTGAGCAACAAAGAAAGGTAGGCAATGGGCCCCCCACCCCTAATAGAAAACACTGCTACAAACCCAATGTGGCCCCAAGCTCAGGCCCAGAAAAGGGCTGGGTGGACAGCACAAAGCTACCCACTTTGGCCTGAACACTTTTTTCTTCCCTCCTGGTGTTGGCCTCACACACTTAACTGGCAGCAGAATGGAAGCTGGTTAGAGAGGGAAGTGAACAAAACTGGAAGTAAGAAGCAAAACTGCAAGTAAGAAACAAAATTGGAAGTAAAAAACATGATTAGAAATGGAAATTTAAGGAACATTGTAAATTAACTATATCTTAATAAATTTGTAAAAAAAAATTTAAATAAATATGATGAGAATGTCATGAGGTAGGCATACGAAGACACTCATGGTAGCCAAACCTGCAGACTCCTAGGTAAATCTATATTTGGTAGAATATAAGTGGAAAAACAGCAAGCTGTGGATTGTGCAGCTTGGCTATGCATCCTGGTAGCTGTGTCATCTTGTGCCAAACCCTTGAACTTTCTAAGCGTTCATTTTCTTCTGTAAAATGGAGATAATACTATCTACCAAATATGGCTGTGAAGATTAAATGAGGTAATTACAAGCAAATGCTTATACCCACATCTGGCACACTCAAGTTTAGCTATCATCATCGTTATCGTTGTTGCTGTTATTTAGCTCATGTATCCACCCTACAAAAGCCTCAAAGGAGGTGAGTCCCCAAACAAAAGTGATATTGTATCTGGTCTAACCTGATCAATATAATTCAATTTCTTTTTTAGTAATTGTTTTAGACAGAGGTGTGTTATTCAATTCTGGCCAATAAGAGGTAAAAGGATATTGGGGCAGGGACTTAAAATGAGATTCAAGGAAGACCTTCTGCTAGCAGATGTTATTCTTTCTGTAAAGATGCTGAAAATTCTACAAACACCTGGGGTTTGTGAGGGTGAAGCTTGAGGAAGACATTGAACCATTAAAATAAACTTGTCTATAATGAGATGCTGAGGTAATCCTAGAACTGTCCAAATATAACACTTTTTGTAAATGAGGTAAATCCCTTTATTGTGTAAACAATTTTGTGTTAAGCTTTCTGTTACTTCTGGCCACAAGCATCTAGACTGTTAGAATTAATACAAGATAAGAGCCTGAAGAAAGCCAGAGAGAGACAGGGAAAAGGAGGTGGTTTTGAGGACATGAAGGCTATAGACTATGAAGGACCCAGTGACCATCTGCATTTGCAGGGCAAGCAGAGAGGGAGTATCTTTGGGTGCCACTCTGATGAGTGACAGGAGACAGGGGAGTTGAACTGTGATGGATGATAAGCTCAAAGGACTTGGGAATAGAAGGAAGAGGTCTCCTCCAGGAGAAGGAGTAGGAAGTAAGAAGAAGAGCTGCTGAGAACAGTTCCCTGGGTACCAAGAACAAGATCCCCAAAGACAACAGGACAGACTCAGATGCCAAGGAAAACTCAGGTTGGATGAGAACTAAAAAATATTTATTTTAGGGAGTTCCCACTGTGGCTCAGTGAGTTAGGAACTCAATATAGTGTGCATAACGATGTGGGTTTTATCTCAGGCCTCGCTTAGTGGGTTAAGGATCTGGCATTGCCACAAGCTGAGGTGTAAGAAACAAATATGGCTTGGTCCCACATTGCTGTGGCTATGATGTAGTTTACAGATACAGCTCTGATTCAGCCCCTAGCCTGCGAACTTTCATATGCCACAGGTGCAGCCCTAAAAAGAAAAACAAAGAAAGAAAGATTCTATTTAACAAGGGCTTGGTCCCAAATTTCCCTGAAAAGAATAGTTTTAGGAAAGTGCTAACAGGAGGAACCATTTTGCAGTGGATTGAAGTGGAAGCTGTGGGTCCAAAAAATCTGGCTGCTGAGGTTTGAAGAGAGATGGAATTGCCTATCTGCTGGATAGATGAACTGATTGATGGACGGACGATGGATAATCAGTCCTCTTGTTGAACTGAGAAGACTTCCTCATTCCAGGCTGAAAGATCCAGGTCACATAAGGTAGATCCACTGATTTTCTGTCCCAGGTCTTGTGCAAAGGTAGCTAATAAAATTTCCCTACAAAGTGAGTTCTGTAACTTCAGTAGGAAATAACAGGATGGAAGCTCCTTGAGTAGAGGTCCCCTGTAATTGCTGATGTGGACAGTGTTTTAAATTTCTCAAATTAATTTACCAGCACATAAAAATCAAGAGATTTAACATAAAAGTCTGGATTGCTGGGCTGGCTCATAAAATCAGAAGGCCTGGCAGTACTGCATTCCTATAAACTAGTTTCTAAATAAAGGTTATACCTGGCCGCCCAAATTCTTTTCCCATCACC
This sequence comes from Phacochoerus africanus, assembly GCF_016906955.1. Classification (NCBI taxonomy): domain Eukaryota; kingdom Metazoa; phylum Chordata; class Mammalia; order Artiodactyla; family Suidae; genus Phacochoerus; species Phacochoerus africanus. Next base: position 91,510,016 of record NC_062546.1, read on the forward strand.
TCCTGCTCATCCATCACCATCAGGCACTGTGGTGAAGCCTCAGCTACGATCTGCTCATTCACCAAGGATGACAAAAAAATTGGCACCTGCACATGCTCTGGGGTTTTTGATTCATTTTTGCAATTTTTTAGACAAATTAAAAGAGAAGTCACTATTTCTTTTGCTTTTGTATCTATTGAAATTGGGAAACCAAAGAAAACCCAGGTGGCTGCACAGTTTAAAAAACTAGAAGACCTCATGTTCTTTGGTTAAGTAAGTTACTTGAAACTTGGAAATAAGGCAAAAGGATGACTGATACACTTTCAAGGTCATATTAAAATCATTGGTTAACAGGCCTAACAGGCCTGTCCAATACTTCATTTAACTAAGAGGTGATTTAATTATCTAGGGGATTAATTATTTCTTTAAGGGGTTTATCTTTTTTTAATTTGTTTATTACTCAATGAATTTATTACATTTATAGTTATACAGTGATCATCACAATCCAATTTTATAGGATTTCCAACCCACAACCCCAGTGTATTCCCCCAACCCCCAAACTGTCTCCTTTGGAAACCATAAGTTTTTCAAAGTCTGTGAGTCAATATCTGTTCTGCAAAGAAGTTCATTCTGTCCTTTTTTCAGAAACCACATGTCAGTGAAAGCATTTGATGTTGGTGTCTCATTGTATGGCTGACTTCACTTAGCATGATAATTTCTAGGTCCATCCATGTTGCTAAAAATGCTGGTATTTCATTCTTTTTTATGGCTAATATTCCATTGTGTATATGTACCACTTCTTCTTTAGCTACTCCTCTGTCGATGGACATTTATGTTGTTTCCATGTCTTGGCTATTTAAAAGAGTTCTGCAATGAACATCGGTGTGTGTGTGTGTGTGTGTGTTTGTGAGTCATAGTTTTCTCTGGATAGATGCCCAGGAGTGGGATTGCTGGGTCAAATAAATTATATTTCTATGTTTAGTTTTCTGAGGAATCTCCATACAGTTTTCCACAGTGGTTGCACCAATTTACAATCCCACCCACAGTGTAACAGTGTTCCTTTTTCTCCACACCCTCTCCAGCACTGATTGATTGTAGACTTTTTGATGATGGCCATTCTGGCTGGTGTAAGGTGGTACCTCACAGTGGTTTTGATTTGCATTTCTCTAATAATGAGTGATGTTGAACATCTTTTCATGTGTTTTTGGCCATCTGTATGTCTTCTTTGGAGAATTGTCTGTTTAGATCTTTTTCCCATTTTTTGATGGGGTTGTTTGTTTTTTTTGGTATTGATTAATTTTTTTGGAGATTAATCTAAGGGGCTTATCTTTATTAGACTTGCTCTTTATTGACCAAGATCACAGTACATGTTAACTTGGAGATTTTTGTCCAGTTAAGATAAAAATAACTTCCAACTCCAGAAATTCTAATTTTATTGCCCTATATTAACCAGTGTTGTCTCTAACAAAGCAAGCTTATTTTAGCATGTTTCCTTACTAATTGTATAAACCTATGTTCCTCAAGGGGTCTTTGAACCAAATTCACCACCTTGCTGGCTCTCTCATTAATGACTTATCTAAAAGTTTAACATGTGTTTGTTCTATATTTGTATGTAAGTCATGCTTTTAAGCTTACGAAAAATTGTAATTTGTCATCTTTGAGAAAGACAGAACTTTTCCTCCATATTAATTGTTTACAGAAAAAGGGTCTTTCTAGAAATGATGCTTTCATTTGTATTAGTTGATACAGACACTATTGTGACCTCTCTGAAAATGAACACATACATGCACACGACACACACACGAAGTTGGAAATGTTCTTTAAGTAGTTACTTCTGTTTAATCTCAGTGTGAATGAACACAATGGGAATTTTCCAAGGAAACCTGCTACTTTTACAAAGACCTTGGGCAGAAGAAATTTCAATAAAAATGATTCTTGTTAACAGATGGAAGCAACCTAGATGTCCACTGACAGAAGAATGAATAAATAAGATGTGGCATATTTATAGTTTTACAAATAAATGTGCACGTAGATGTATGCATATATATTTATATGCATTTATATCCATATATATGATGGAATACTATTCAGCCATAAAAAGAATGGAAAAATGCCATTTGCAGTAACATGGATGGACCTAGAAATTACCATATTAAGTGAAGTAAGTCAAAGAAAAATATCATAGCATATCACTTAAATGTGGACCCTAAAAAATAATACACATGAGCTTATTTACGAAACAGAAAGTGACTCACAGACTTCAAGACAAACTTATGGTTACCCACAAAGGGGGAGTCATGGGAGGGAAGGATAACCTAGGAGTTTGAGATTAACATGTACACACTACTGCTGTATAGCACAGGAAGCTCTACTCAGTATTCTGTAGTAATCCACATGGGAAAAGAATCTGAAAAATAATCAGCGTATCTGTAGGTATCATTGAAACACATTGCTATAAACTGAAACTGACACAACTTTGTAAATCAACTATGTTCCAATATAAATAAATACATAAGTAAAGACTGCCCAGTTCACAGTTTCATTCAGAAGGTGCCCTGCCACACACTCCATCAGAATGAACACAGTACATGGAGAGCAGGTTATCATTACAATTCGGTGTTTGGAAAGGATACTGCAGTTTCCCTTGTGCAGGCATGAAAGCACCTGTTCCTGAAGGTTCTCTGTCATCAGGTAAGACCACATCAATGAGAAATGGTACATTGCCAACTATAGATTCACCACTGTCATCAACTGCTGAGCCACCCTGGCTTAGAGACCTTAGCAACGAATGCCACTTCTGAATGATCACTGAATGTTGGTATGGAAATCCAGGGCCACCATAAACCAAGAATCATACACACACATTCTTAAAAATAAGGTGGCAGCAAGAAACTGTATAGCACCTTTATTCTGTGGAAGCCAGGAAGCTATTTTACAAACACAGTTCCAGGAAAGCCACATGAACACTAGTACCTGGCAGAGTACTAAACAGCAATGTGATTCACATCCCTCTTCTGCTGGTGATTCTTCTGGTTGCTTTGACCCCAGGATGCCCTCTCAGCCTTTGTGTGCCCTCCTTTTGTGCCTTTGGAGTTGGCCCCTGCAGACAGCGTCAAACAGGGTCCTGGATCCGCATGCCACTGGAAACGCCAGCATGAAGTTGAGAGATAAGTGAGGATATCTTATTTACTTATGTTTTCCTCTCTATTTTGGTAGAACCACCTGTGGTGGAGCTTCTCATCTGGACCCAGCTTTTATCTGACAACACTTCCACCACCTCAGCTCTAACTACTTCTTCAGTTCTGAGGGGCAGCCATAGCCCCACTTTTGCTAGAATCCGGGTGTTTTCACACCACATCTCCATGGCATTTCCATTCCTGCTGTCACCAGGATAAGCAGTTCCTTCAGTAAAGCCTCCTCATTGTGACTGAGAGGAAGACTAGATCATATAGCGTTAAATGTGATTTTAACAAGCCTACCTAGGAGTTCTCATTGTGGTTCAGTGGGTTAAGCATCCAATATAATGTCCATGGTGATATGGATTTGATCTCTGGTGTCACTCAGTAGTTTAAGGACCTGGCATTGACGTGAGCTGTGGTGTAGGTTGCAGACACACAGCTCAGATACCACATTGCTGTGGCTGTGGTGTAAGTGGGAGCTACAACTCCAATTCAGTCCCTAGTCTGGGAACTTCCCTATGCTGTAGGTGTGGCTGTAAAAAGAAAAAGAAAGAGAGAGATACTTTAAGATTTGGAAATTGCAAAAACACCTTTATGGAATCTTGCTTGCATGGAAAGAGCATTTAGTGGTGTAGGTTGCAGACACACAGCTCAGATACCACATTGCTGTGGCTGTGGTGCAAGCAGGAGCTACAACTCCAATTCAGTCCCTAGTCTGGGAACTTCCCTATGCTGTAGGTGTGGCTGTAAAAAGAAAAAGAAAGAGAGAGAGAGAGATACTTTAAGATTTGGAAATTGCAAAAACACCTTTATGGAATCTTGCTTGCATGGAAAGAGCATTTACCATACTCAAGATGATGAGAGAATCTTTTTTTTATAACTGAATGTGTTGGAATCTAGAATGATAAAGGAAGAGACACTTGTTTTATAGAAACTGAGACAGAAGGTATTAGGAATCCTTCACTGCCATGGGCTGAAACTGCTGCCACAAGCTAGAATCCAGTGTTCCCACCTCTGGTTACCTTTCCCCATCCCTGATTATGCTAGTGATCCCTTGCCATGGCCTAAATGTGATTATTTTGTTTGCATTCAGTCTCCTAAATGGCTGAGAGATAGAAATGATGGGGTGGGTGGAGAGAGTAAGAAATTACTTCTTCACACTGTATTTATACTTACTGTGCCCTGAATTTATTTAGATGATACAATGTGTGATGCAGCTCAGTGAATGAACAATTCTTTCCAGAAGTATTTTTCTCCCCATTTACATGAGAAATTTTGTCCAAATCAAAAATGAAATGTGGGAGTTCCCATTGTGGCTCAGCAGTTACAAACTGGACTAGTATTCAAGAGGAGCAGGTTCGATCCCTGGCCTTGCTCAGTGGGTTAAGGATCCAGCGTTGCTGTGAGCTGTGGTGTAGGTGGCAGACGTGGCCCAGATCTGGTGTGGCTATGTCTGTTGTGCAGGCTGGCAGCTGCAGCTCACATTCTACCCTCACCTAGCCTGGACACTTTCATATGCTGTCAGCAAGGCCCTAAAAAGACCAAAAAAAAAAAAAAGAAAGAAAAAGAAAGAAAGAAATTATTTTATTTTAAATTTTGATGGCTTTTTGGAGGAGCCCATGCCCTCATGCCCTCGCCCCAACCCCTGCACTCTTGCAGCCATCTCCAGACCACCTGTTGGCACAAGCCACTGGCTAGAGATCTTCACTCGCTTCAGTGTCATTGAATGGCTGTAAGTTTCATCATCCACCCTGAGACAGTCTGAGGACCATGAAAATCATGACAAGTGCCAATGGACTAACAATGCTTTGGTAGAAAATGCACATATTATTAGATTTTCATACAAAGGTAAATTCTCCCAAAATAAAATTACCCTGTCATTAGTAATTAGCACTGGGTTTTATCTGTGGCTAAGAGGAATAAAATCATTGAAACCACACAAAACGTTAAATCCTATCTTTTCCTTTGTTTTTGTTTTTGTTTTTTTTCTAAACTGAAGGACATCAACCTCAAGTGACACAAAATCAATTACTTCTAACATCTGAAAAGGAAACCCTGGCTGTTCTGGCAACTCCATTTGCTACCAGTGATGAAATCTCAGATGATATGGAGCAGTAACCTGCCATCCAAGGTACACTTCCCAGGTTTCAAGGCCAAACCCACAAAGACGCATTGTCTTCAAGGCCCGGGACCTGTGCAGGTAGTGGGGACAAGACCTAGGAAGGAGATGTGTGTGCTTTCCCTTCACCTGAGGAACCAGAAGCCTGCAGGGAAGGGACCAGAAGGAAAGTCCATAGATCCTCAGGCTAGAAAGTATCACAAAAGGTAACAGGGTGGCAATGAATGTTTTACTAACAGTTATTCATTGCAAAGCTGGTCTTTTGCTAGGCATCTGAACACCTTAACACTCTGCTCTGATTTTTACACACTCACTTAAAAAAAAAATTGGCCACACCCAAGGCATATGGAAAGTTTCTGGGCAAGACAGCAAATCCAACTTGGAGCTATGAGGTATACCACAGCTGCGGCAATGCAGGATCCTTAACTCACTGCACCAGGCTGGGGATTGAACCCGCATCTTCAAAGAGACAAGCCAGATCATTAACCCACTGTGCCATAGAGGGAACTTTCACAATTCACTTTATTATATAGAATACAGTCTTCTATTTTTAAAAAATAATTATTTTATAAAATTGTATTACTATCATTTTTTTTTTCTTTTTGCAGCCACAGGGCAGCATATGGAGGTTCCCAGGCTAAAGGTCAAATCAAAGCTGCAGCTGCTGGCCTACACCAGAGCCATAGCAACGCCAGATCCAAGCTGTATCTGCTACCTATGTCATAGTTCACGCAGCAATACCAGATCCTTAACTCAATGAGAGAGACCAGGGATCAAGCGTGCATCCTCATGGATACTAGTTGGGTTCTAAACCCACTGAGCCACAGTGGGAACTTCATATTACTAAATTCTTATTATACATCATCCCTCATTCACTCACCCAACATTTAGTGAATGCCAATTATATGACAGATATTATTCAAAGCACAAGATATATGTCACTGGATTTAGACAGAATAAAGATAACCTGCCCTAATGGAATTTATATTCTGGAAAGGGGAGTCATCTCCCCTGCCTCTTGCCCCCACCACACACACCACTGCATAAAATATATATGTGTGCTTATGTCTATAATGTTTAACTATATAACATAATTGCATAGTATTCAGTTAAGGGGAAATTACTAAAAGAAGCAAAAGTGGAAGACCCAAGGAGACTGGATATGGAGCAGGGGGCGGGGGGCAGTGATGAGGGTTTCCCTGAAGACAGACGTCCTCAACAAAGTTTGTTTTGGTCCATTCAGGCTGTTACAACAAAAGTGCCACGGACAGGATGGTATAAACAACAGACCTGTATTTCTCACAGTTCTGGAGGCTGCCAAGGCCCAAGGCCAAGAAGCAGCCAGATCCAGTGTCTGGCTGTGTCCTCACATGGCCAAGAAAGAGGTCACCTCTCTTCTCATAAGGGCAATGATCCCTCTCGTGGGGGCCCCACCCTCATGACCTAATTACTGCAAAGGCCCTGCCTCAGAAAATCATCACACTAGGGACTTAGGTTTCAACATAAATTTGGGGGACACACATATTCAGGCCACAGGGAAGGGTAGGCACTGAGGAGCTACACACAGCGGGGAAGGCTCAGCCGGGGAGCTGCTCGTACAAAGATGTCAAGTTGAGGGCAGGGGTCATAGCAATAACAAGTGTGCTGGTTTAACTGGGGAGCAGGTAAGGGGTGCCAAAAACACTTTAACCAGAAGACAAGTGCAAACTCTGACATTTTTCCTTCTGATTTCTTTCTACTTTCACATGCCTATGAACATTGAAAATGGTTTGATACAACATGGAACATATTAGAGGCACTCTGTCCTATCAATTAGTGATACTTTAAAATTATTTCCCATGATATGAAAAATTCTCTGAATCAACACATTTAAGGACTGTGTCATATTCTCCTTATCCCTCCAATGGATGGGCTTAAGAAAACAGATTTTGTTCCTGGCATATTCCTGGAACAATGATGATAAGCTTTACAAACACTCTCTTGTTATGTTTGTTTCCTGCTCTGAGGAAACCAGGAGAAACAATTAAAAACCCTTCTCTTGGGCATTAATAATCTTTTCAATATGGGTCTTCTACTTTTCCAGGTAAAAAGATACCCCAATTCCATCCCCGTGAAGTATCTTCAGTGCATTTCTTAGGGTGGAAACCGAAATCTTTCATGTTATCATCTTAATGAAGCATACTGAACTAAAGCATTTTAATTGGGGAAATGCTTGTTCTTCTGGTTTGTGTATCTCAACTAGAAAAAAATAAAAAATCCCAACAGGCAATGCTGTTCAAATGGTGACAGCTCTCAAAATCCATGGACATTTGCCTACAGGGATTAAACTAGCCTTTTGCAAAAGTGGATGGAACCTTAAAACTCAAAGCTAAATCTAGGATAGATTCCTTAAACTGGATTTTGTCCTGTGAACAATAAGAGCAGGGCAGTCACTAACTTGGCCGATGCCACTGGACACTGATTTATGGCACTGCCAGAAATAGCAAATCTTGTTCCAAGAAACTTTTATTTTTTTTCCCCTTTCAAAGAAAAGAGGGAGGAAGGGAGTGAGGGAGGGAGGGAAGGAAGGAAAGAAGGATGGACGGACAGTGCCATTTATATGGCTCTTTGGAAGCAAAGTTGTAAAGGCTCTGTTTTACTTTTAAATAAAATGTATAGATGCATGTTCTGACATAAGGACAGCTGGCAAATTTAACATGATAATGTAAACATCTGTTCATGTTCGTATGTGGAAATAAGTGCATCAGATGGCAATGTTTAAAAATTCAGATGGGTCTGAAACTAGTGCTCTTTGATAGTTTTTGAAGTCAATGCCAAAATCAGGAAGAGAGGATGGAGCAAAGGGGCAAATAAACCCTTGAACTGTGACCCCAATGCTCTCTACTTCTGTGTCCCATTCCTTGTCCAATCATCTCAAATTCAGTTGCATCTTAACAGCTGATTTTAATAATGGGAAGTTTCCTTTCAATTCTGGCTCCACAGTGCTATGCAAAATTGATATAGGGCAGACGTGGCTTGACATGCAATTCTCTAGCCTCTTCTGAAATTCTGCTGAACTTTCTCTTTAGAGCAAATAAAGCAGGTAAACTCAATGGCCATGGAATTGGCACTATGAAATACAGGGACATAAAATAATGCACTAGAGGAGATAGCTTCCCACTCACAAAGGCCTTAAAAAAAAAGTCCTCCTCCCTCAGTGATGACCTCAACAGCTGGAGGGACTGCCAACAGACCAGAGAAGGGCATTGCCATCTGAACTTCACACAATGTGAAAGACAGATGTGCCCATCAAAGTGCAGTTCTTGTGACAACTATGTGGACACCTTCCATTCATATCTACAAAGTAAATGGCCTCATTTTGTGGAGGACAGTTGGGTTTCATTGTTGTTCTCCTTTCCCCCCTAGTCTTGAATGGATTAATGCCTTCCTATGTGTTGAGAAAAACAAGTAATAACATTTAGGAAGGAGGGAGAAGATGCTTGAATTAGGCACCTTGGACCACGTGCCATCCTGAACTGCTAGAAATACACAACAGGCCCCAGTGAGATTTAAACACACAACCTATCATGTGATCCAGCATTTCTACTCTTACACATGTATCCAGAAAAAAACAAAAACACTAATTTAAAAAGTTACATGCACCCAAAAGTTTATAGCAACACTATTACACTTGACCTTAGCCAAAAAATCTTGAAGTGAGAGCAGCACTATTTACAAGAGCCAAGACATGGAAGCAACTCCCTGTCCAATGAAAGATGAAGGAATAAAGAGGTCATAACATATATATCATATATACAATGGGTTATTATTCAGCCATGAAGAGCTATGAAATATTGGCATTTGCAGCAACATGGATGAACCTAGAGATTATAAAACTAAGTGAACTAAGCAGAGAAAGACAAATACTGTATGATATCATTTATATGTGGAATTAAAAAATAATAATACAAATTAATGTATATACAAAACAGAATGGACTCAGAGATATAGAAAACAAACTTATGATTACCAAAGGGGAGAGAGAAGTGGGGAGGAAGAAAACAGGGGTATTGGAATAACAGACACAAACTATTATATATAAAATAGATAAGCAACAAGGATGTACTGTATAGTATAGGGAATTATACCATTATCTTGTAATAGCCTATAATGAAATATAATCTGCAAAAATACTCAATCACTAGGTTGTACGCCTGAATCTAGCACTGTTGTAAATCAGAGCTCCTGTCATGGCTCAGCGGAAATGAATCTGACTGTAGCTATGAGGGAGCAGGTTCGATCTCTGGCCTCACTCAGTGGGTTAGGGATCTGGCATTGCCGTGAGCTGTGGTGTGAGTCGCAGATGCAGCTCGGATCTGGTGTGGCTGTGGCTGTGGCATAGGCTGGCAACTACAGATCTGATTCAACTCAGGCATATAGCCTGGGAACCTCCATATGCCTCAGGTGCATGGCCCCCAAAAAAACCCAAAAATCAAAATAAACAAAAAAACTAACATTACTATAAATCAATTATTCTTTAGTAAGACAAAAAACAATTAGAAATGAAGATAAGTGTTGCACCAGGAATGTCAAAGGAAAAATGACTAGTTACTTAATAAAGCAAAAAAAATAAAATATTAATTATAGAGTCAAAGGAATAAGTATATGAGTTGTCACTAAACATTCTTTAATTTATATTTTATATCTAATATTTAATTTATATTTTATATTTAATTTATATTTTTAAAGTTTACAATAAGATGTTGGAAAAAAGTAGAATCAGAAACTCCCTTTGAGTTAATCATAAAATAACATGCAATGATAGCCCAGAGAATGGGAGAAAACAACATTTCCAAATAACATGTCTGACAAGGATATAGTATGCCCAACATGAAGAGAACTCTTATAACTTAATGCAGATAAAAACAACCCAATAAAAATGGTAGATCCTTTGCCATAAAAAGATGTTCCACATCTCTGGTCATTAGGAAAATGCAAATCAAAATCACAGTAACAAAGGAGTTCCTGATGTGTTTCAGTGGGTTAAGAACTCAACTGCAGCAAGTTGAGATGCTATGGAGGCACAGGTTCAATCCCAGCCTAGCACAGTGGGTTAAAGGATCCTGCATTGTCACAGCTGTGGCTTGGAATCGATCTCTGGCCTGGGAACTTCCATATGCCATGGGTGGAGCCATAAAAATAAAAATCACGATGACATAGTTCACACCCACTAGGATAACCGTAATAAAAAATACTGACCAGTGTTGGAAAGAATGTGGAGAAATTGGACCCTTCAGATATTGCTGATAAAAATGCACAGTGGTGTAGCATCCATGGAAAAGTTTGGCAATTCCTCAAAAATTGAAACATGGAATTACTATATGATCCAGACATTTCCCCTCTAAGTGTATATCCCAGAGAACTGAACAATCATGTTCACTCAAAAACTTGTAAGTGATGCTTATAGAGGCATGATGCTTTAGCATACAAAAGGTTGAAATGATCCACATGCTCAGGAAATGGTAAATAGATAAACAAAAATGCTATGTACACACAATGGAATACTATTCACCCATAAAAAATCAAATACCAATTAATGCTACTACATGGATGAATCATGAAAATGTAAGTGAAGGAAGTCAGAAACAAAAGGCAGTATACACATGGTTTTATTTTTATGAAATGTCCAGAGTAGGTGGATCCATAGAGATAGAAAGTAGAAGAATGGGTGACAGGGGTTTGGAGGAAAGGAGAGAGGAGAGAGATAGTTGATGGGTGTGGGATTTCATTTTGGGTTGGTCTGGGATGAAAGACTGGTCACAGCCATGCATCCTTGTGAATATACTGAGATCATACACTTTAAAGTGGTGGGTTTCATGATACTGGGTCACCTCACAATAATGGAAAGAAAGGAAAAGACAAGTCAAACACAGAAATCTAAAATTGAGAAGAGTTCATGCCAAGTCTAGAAGTGACTTTATTGGCATGACCATAAAGATGGCCATGTTGTTCTGGCCATGTAACCAGTTCATCTTCCAGGCCTATAACATGTGGTGCCTGTGGTCTGTAAGCCTGTGTTTTGAGAAACAGTGTGAGGCCCTACAAAAGAATATTTGGAGAGTGAGCCAAGGAGACTGGGTGGCTGGTACATGGCCCAGCTTGTGGAGTAAGAATCCCACACGGTAGATGTGAAGTGAGGCTGACACTGACTGGTCCTAAATGCCCTTCATCTCTATCACCAGCCAGGCTCCTGGGGGTGGACCACATGGCCTGGAAAGATCCTGCTAGTACTGCTTCCAGTACTGACCTGAGCTCCTCCACCCACTCCACACAGGAGCTACAGACAAACCACAGAAGGATGGAAGAGAAATGACCCATGTCAGGATGACTGATCATTAATCTCCCCCTCTCTGTTCTAAGTGATGACAATGCCTCCACATCCAGTCTGAGGGGGTGATTGGCATCAAGAGGCAGAAATCACCAGCTGCTTAAAACACCCTCCTCGCTGGCTTTTCTCTGCTATACACACTCCAATATTGCAGCTCATAGCCACAAGGGACTATTTAAGTTTCAATGTAAATTAATTAAAATTAAATATGCAGTCCCTCCTTGGCACTGGCCATATTTCAAGGAATCAAGAGTCACGTGGGGCCCACGGCTACAGTGCCAGAGGCCTTGGGATAGAATGTTCCCACCATCACAGAAGGTCCCACTAGACGCACTGGCTGCAGCTACTTGGGAGGGGCAGAGGCAGCAGCAGCAGAAGAAGGAGATGTCCATCTGCGGGAGGAGGACAGAGCCAGCAAGAGGATTGCTGCAGGGGCAGGAAGTCCTGGGGGACAGGACTCCTAATGGACCCAGGCTGACCCAACCGTGGGCCTCAGCACTTCTAGGAAAGACCCAGATTTTGGCCAATGTCACCCAGAGTAGAAGCATTTGCCTGGACCAGAGGAATCTGACTTTAAAAAAATAAATTTGAGGAGTTCCTATTGTGGCTTAGCAGAAATGAACCTGACTAATATCCATGAGGATGCGAGTTCAATCCCTGGCTTTGCTCAGCGGGTTAAGGATTCGGCATTGCTGTGAGTTTGGTGTAGGTCACAGACATGGATCAGATCCCACGTTGCTGTGGCTGTGGTGTAGCTCTGATTTGACCCCTAGCCTGGGAACTTCCACATGCTGCAGGTGTGGCCATAAAAAAGCTAATTAATTAATTAATTAATTAATAAACAAAAATAAATCTGAGTCTTTGCACCCCTTTTAAGAACCTCTCCATTATGACCCATTTCATCAGGGAAAATTCAGTGGCCTTAGCATGGACTAAAGGAGTCTCTAGAATGTGGCCCTGCTCATGCTGCTGCCACCATAAGACTGCCCAATGCTCTTCAGGCGTCACACACACTGAGGTGCAGTCTATTCTTCTGAGTCCACCCTCCGCCCCCCTTTGGTCTCAGCATGGGCTGAACCATCACCTGTGCCCTAGTTTCCTCATGTATAGTGAGGCTGGTAACAGACGCTTCCTCAGGGTTGTTGTAGTGACTGATGAACCCTTGCAGAAAACAGTATGTAGTGGGGAGCGTAAAATGACAAGGCAATTGTGCTAATAGATGACAGCACTAACATGCCCTCTCTGCTTGGGAAGCACCTGCTCTCTGGAGACCACATCCAGATGAGGGAAGTTCTGCTGAGGAGGTGCAGGCTTCTTGAGGGATCTGGCTCACCTGCCTTCTCCCTCCCTCTCTCCTTTCCTGCCTTTCTCCTCCCTTATTCCTCCCACCCTCCCCTCCTCCCTCTTTCTTACCTTTCTCCTTCCTTCCTCCCCTCCATCCTTCCTTCCTTTTCTTTTTTCTCCTTCTCCTTCTTCTTCTAATTAAGAGAAGCCCTTTTCTTTCTTTTTTCTTAGTTAAAAGTTTTATCAGATCCTTCCATCTAATCACTCATTAACATTGCTCACTTAAGAGAAGCCTTGCTAAAACTGCCAAAAAAAAAAAAAAAGTCAATATTGAATAGATGGGGAGATAACATTGGATTTGAAATCAGGTCACTGGCCTACGAAATACCTGATCAGAACTTCTTAAAACTGTTAAGGTCATCAAAACAAGGAAAGTCTGATAAACTGTCGCTAACAAGGGGAATCTAAGGAGACATGACAAGTAAATATTAACTTGGGATCCTGAAGAAAAAAAAAAAGACATTAGGTAGAAACTAAGGAAATCTCAATAAACTATGGACTTTTGGAATGCATCAATGTTGGTTCATAACAAATGTATCATGTTAATATAAAACAATAATATGGGAACCTGGATAAAGGGTATAGAATTCTGTTTCAATCTTCTCGATTTGTTCTGAAAGTCTATGCTAAAAAATAAAGATTATTTTAAAAAATAATTGCCCAAACTTGGAAGCAACCCAAATGTCCTTCATTAGGATGACTGGGTAAACCAACTGTGATGCGTCCATTAAAATGGAATGCTATTCAGCACTAAAAAGAAATGTCTTGCCAAAACATGGAGGAAACTTAAATACATGCTGCCCAATAAAAGAAGCCAATCTGAAAAGCCTCCATGCTGTAGGATTCCTGAATGTATGAGGCAGGAGGTATTTAGGAAATATTTGTAATTGCCTTTCAATTTTGTTATACAGCTAAAGCTGTTCTTGGGGGAAAAAAATAGTCTTAAAAAAATAAAAACAGGGAGCTGAGTTGTATAAACATCCACCACTGAGGAGATGCAGGCTCTGTGGCTTAGATCCATGAGCCTCCCTGAGACACTATTTCCTCATGTAAAGACGTAGTTAAAAAGAACACAACTGACTTTCTCACAAAGTTATAAAATTTCATGAATTTAAATAGATGAAGGAAAGGCTCAATTCACAAATGATGAACGAGCTGTATCAAGAACCAAATTGTAATTTTCTGGAACAAAATCTTAGTCTGGAAATTAAAAGAAAAAATGTACTCGTGTGTGCATGCATGCGTGCTTGTGTGTGAGATAATGTGATGCTGTCTGGAATCTGCATGGGTTTGAGCCCTGGAGACCATCACTTCTTGACTCACTCATTTAGAAGATTTCTAAATTCAAATGTCCCAACCACAAGTTCACCTGAGCCCTGGGTGTCTTCATGAGCTCACTGACTTAGGGATGAAGGAAGTATTTTAGGAAATATTTAAATGAACTCGATTCCCCTGTCCCTTCAGGAACATACAACTCAGTGATTCAGACCAGGACAGAGGACCTCAAGAGAGTTAGGCAGAGCTAAGGATTGCTAGAGAGAAATTAGCTTTGTACTGGTCACTGAAAGACGACTAATCACTGAGAAGCAGGAGGGAAAAAAAGAGGTAAGTGACCTTAGGATGAGATTGGAATTTAAAGGAATTATCTCTCTAGGATAGAAAACATTAAAAGCCTGTTGACTGAATTTGAATTGAATTTCTAAGACGAAAGTGAGGGGGAGGGAGTGGGATGGATGGGGTGCTTGGGGTTAATAGATGCAAACTATTGGAATGGATTAGCAATGAGATCCTACTGTGTATGTCTGGTCACTTATGATGGAGCATGATAATGTAAGAAAAAAGAATGCATAGGAGTTCCCGTAATGGCTCAGTGGTTAACAAATCCGACTAGGAACCATGAGGTTGCGGGTTCAATCCCTGGCCTTGCTCAGTGGGTTAAGGATCCAGCATTGCCATGAGCTGTGGGGTAGGTTGCAGACTCAGGTCGGATCCCACATTGCTGTGGCCCTCATGTAGGCCAGAGGCTACAGCTCTGATTAGACCCCTAGCCTGGGAACCTCCATATGCCGAGAGTACAGCCCTAGAAATGGCAAAAAGACAAAAAGATAAAAAAAAAAAAAGTATGTATACATGTATGTGTAACTGGGTCACCATGCTGTACAGTAGAAAATTGACAGAACACTGCAAACCAGCTACAATGGAAAAAAAATAAAAATTGTTATATTATAAAAAAGTGCATGATGAAGAGATAGGATCTGGAGTGTTATTTTGTAATTTCCTGCTTCTTGAGCTTATTTGCAAAGGAATCCTTGTTTGGGTGCAAAAAAGCACAAAGAGCTGTCTCTTCAAAACAGAACCTCAAAAGCAAATGCTCCCAAATATACCAGACTTCCCATGATAACATGTCTTAGCTTTTAATAGGAATCATTCTAACTATCTTTGCCTGGACCATCTGAACAGACCCTACTATCAGCATGACATGTATTTACCATCTGGCAAGGGATGTTAAGTGTTTTTGTCTCTCTAAATCTTTAGGATGAAAGAATGGAGGTTTTAGAGTTCCCCTCTAAGTTCTGGCTTGACTTCTTTTTCTTTTTTAATTTTATTGCGGTATAGTTGATTTGCAATGCTGTGTTGGTTTCAGGTGTACAGGAAAAATTAATTAGTTCTACCTACACATATATTCATTCTTTTTCAGATTCCTTTCCCATATAGGTTCATATAGGTTATTACAGAGTATGGAGTAGAGTTTCCTGTGCTATACATTAGGTCCTTGTTACATATCTATTTTGTACATAGCAGTGTGTATATGTTAATCTGAAGCTCCTCATTTATCCCTTCCCTCAGCAATTCCCCTTTGGTAACCACACATTTGGTTTCAAAATCTTTGAGTCTGTTTCTGTTTTGCGAATAAGTTCTTTATATAATTTTTTATTAGATGAGTTTTTTTTTTCTTTTTTTTTGTCTTTTCTAGGGCCGCACCTGCGGCATTTGGAGGTTCCCACGCTAGGGGTCTAATTGGAGCTGTAGACGCTGGCCTATGCCAGGGCCACAGCAACGCGGGATATGAGCCGTGTCTGCAACCTACCCCACAGCTCATGGCAATGCCTGATCTTTAACCCACTGAGCAAGGCCAGGGATTGAACTCACAACCTCATGGTTCCTAGTCAGATTCGTTAATCACTGAGCCATGATGGGAACTCCTAGATGAGTGATTTTGAGTAAATTGTATGACTTTTCTTAAGCCTCAGTTTCATTCTTTTAAAAATGGGAGAAATCTATGTGGGCGCAGATTCGATCCCTGGCCTCACTCAGTGGTTTAAGGATCCAGTGTTGCCATGAGCTGTAGTGTAGGTTGCAGGCGCAGCTCAGATCCCATGTTGCTGTGACTGTGGTATAGGCTGGCATCTGAAGCTCCAATTCGACCCCTAGCCTGGGAACTTCCATATGCTGTGAATACAGCCCTAAAAAATACAAAAAATAATAAAATAATAAAATAAAGTAAAATAAAATAAAATAAAAATGGGAGAAGACTTTTACCTAGGTGATTTGCTTTAACAACAAAAAGAAGAAACCTATACAAAAATCCCATGACAGTGTTCAGCTCTCCTCAATCCCCTGAAGTGCTCCCCCAGGAAGCAGCTAGAAGTGTGAGCTTCCCTTCTCTGCTCGGCCAGGACAACCCTGGGATGGTAACACTGGACTCTGCAGTCTGTTAGCCAGACACCCTCCATTTGGACTTAATGTTGATTTCTGGTTTCTAGCCTGAACAGCTCCATTCTGAAAAACACATTATTTATTTCCATATGCTTTAGGTCCTCCTTGACTTGGGATAAGTTTGGTCTAATTGAGATGATTTGAAATGTCTGAAAATATAGGGGCATATTTTAAATTCTAACTCAAAACCAATATTATTATTTTTTTTTCCTGTATCCTAATTCTTCAGGTGAATATAGATGGGTTCTGAAATGAACTTGTCCTGGCTCAAGAGAGTAGACTGGCAAACGTTCAGAAAATTTTTTGAGCTGGTTGTGAAATAGGGCTGTTTTAAAATCTAAATTATATAAACTTACAATGAAAAAGCCATATTAAAAATAAAAAGGTGGAATTCCCATTGTGGCACAGCAAATTAAGAATTGGCATTGCTACAGCTTTGGTATAGGTCACAGCTGCAGCTTAGATCCGATCCCTGGTCTGGGAAATTCCATATGCTACAGGTATAGCCATGAAATGAATGAATAAATCAATAAGTAAACAAAATACTCAAAGCTGTTTATTTTTCCATGATTTTACCACATGCCACAACCGTCTATCTTCTTGAGGTTATTTTGCCTATTGTATGTGTGCTATGAACACCATAGAACAATGGATTGCATGTCCCACACCAACTCTACCTTCAGTGGTGTCTTTAATAGCATGAAACCAGCAATAGCGAGTGTATTCACATCCCAGTGGTTGACAGCACTACAAATCAGGGCTTGTTTTTTGCTTTATTGATTGTCTATACTTTAGACAGTGTGGGAGAAAATACAATCCTAGAGATTAAAGTTAAAAGTACGTCATACCACACCTACTACATTTAGATAACAAAACAAATTGATGAAATATTATACTCCTATTTAAAAAGTATTATCTGATTCACTAAAAATATTACTCACATCATTGAGAAACAAGCAAAGTTTCAACCTCTGTCTTCATTGTTTCACTTCCATCTTAGTCATTAACATAAAGGAAAATATCAATTAATATTCATGTTGGGGAGTTCCTGTTGTGGTTCAGCAGAAAAGAATCCGACTAGTATGCATGAGACTGCAGGTTCGATCCCTGGCCTCGCTCAGTGGGTTAAGGATCAGGCGTTGCCATGAGCTGTGGTGCAGGTCACAGACACAGCTTGGATCTGGCATTGTTGTGGCTGTGGTTGGTATATGCCAGCAGCTGTAGCTCTGATTGGACCCCTAGCCTGGGAACCTCCATATGCTGCGGGTGCAGTCCTAAAAACCAAATATATATATATACATATATATATATATATGTTTTTTTTCATGTTGGAACAATGCTCTTTTATCAGTTGTAACCATAGGTTGACTATGAAGACCAGAATTTGGCAAAAATTATCAAGAGTATTCTACGATATATAAGACTCATATATATTTTTCTTATTATTTATAAATTGTATGCTATGCACCCTTTATAGTAAAGTTATATAAACTCACACACACACAACTTTTGGAGAGCTTGCCAACATTTACCACAGATACTGAAGAAATTTTGTCTGTATGTTATTTACCTGCATTAGAGTGAACAATTCCTGTCTTTTCATATATAAGGCCTTTATCAATATTTTTGCCAAATCATACAATCACTAAACCATTTCAAACTGGGTTCAAGCGCTTGGCATTTGACTACAGAAAACAGCTTGGGGTTAAATATTTGACTCTATGCAGCAAAGCACAGCAAATTGCCAGCAGTGTGTGTTCTAGAGACATCCTGCTGGGGTTTCAATCCTAGTCCCGACATTTACACATTAATGTCTGCAGGCAAATTACTCTTTCACTTTGTGACACATCAAAGAACAAAACAAAAACTTCTAGAGCTAAAAAATACCAAGTTTTTCCCCTTAAATTGCAACACTGAGTCTATTTGCTAGGCCAGGGAACCCTCATTTGTGAAAAAATTCATTGAATAGTTCACTGAGGAGGAGAAAGCTGGGGTAGGGGAGGTGGTGGGGTGTTGCCAACTCTGCAATGAAGCCCAGCACTCCCATCAGAGGAGAGAAGGGAGGGAGCACACAAGTCCATACAAGTTGGTTACAATATATATCACTTATTCATGGTTCCAACAAGTATCTCCAGCCAGGTCCAGTAATGATCCCACGCCCATAATCTTGCACCAGTTTTGCCATTTGGAACTAACTGTGAGGAAATTTATTGATTTTGTTTTCTTGTGTTTTTACATTGGGTTTGCCATATAACATCCTTTAAAATGATATATTGCCTGGAGAAAACTCGAATTCAAAAAGATACCTGCACCCCAATACTCACTGCAGCACTATTCACAATAGCCAAGACATGGAAGCAACCTAAATGTCCATCAATAGATGAATGGATAAAAATGTTGTACATACATACAATGGAATATCACCCAGCCATTAAAAAACGAAATGCTGGAGTTCCCGGCGTGGCTCAGTGGTTAATGAATTGACTAAGGACCATGAGGTTTTGGGTTGGATCCCTGGCCTTGCTCAGTGAGTTAAGGATCTGGCGTTGCTGTAAGCTGTGCTATAGGTTACAGATGCGGCTCGGATCCCACACTGTTGTGGCTGTGGCAAAGGCTGGAGGCTACAGCTCTGATTCGACCCCTAGCCTGTGAACCTATATATGCCATTGGTGCGGCCCTAAAAAGACAAAAGACCAAAAAATAAATAAATAAATAAATAAATAAATAAATAAATAAATAAATAAATAAAAATAAAAAAAGAAAGAAATGCCATTTGCAGCAAAATGGGTGACCCTAGAGGTTATCGCACTAAGTAAATCAGACAGAATACAAGAGTGTTACTCATCCCCTGGTGGGGTAATAGGTACAAGCGATTCTGATTTCTCTGAATCCTACACTCTATGTTATTCTGCATAACAAAATTTAGAAAAGCATAATTTTGGACTCAGATTTTGCGATTAACTTCTGGGTTTAGTGTATATTAACCATGAAAGCCCCAGGAAAGCTCTTACCCTCTGGGAGCCTTTGCTTCCTCAGCTGTAAGGTGAGAAACTCAAGTGTGCGGGGAGAAGAACAAAGACTGTGGGAGTAAAGCCACTTATATGCAGAATCTTAAAAAATGATACAAACGAATTTATTTACAAAACAGAAATAGACTCACAGCCATGGAAGACAAATTTATGGTTAATAAAGGGGAAACACGGGGCTGGGATAAATTAGGAGCTTGAGATTAACAGATACACACTACTACTACATTGTATAAAATAGATAACAACAAGGACCTACTGCATAGCAGTCCTTGTTAACTATATTCAATATCTTGTAAAAACCTATAAGGGAAAAGATTCGGAAAAAGAATATATGTAACGTAATCACTTTGTTGTACACCTGAAACCAACATAACATTGTAAACCAACCAAAATTGTAAATCAGCTAGTGAATCATTTTTCATGTGACACACACATCTTTTCTTATGAATTCCGAAATTCTTAACAGACAAATTCTAGAGTATTTAAAGGCACCATGCCAGCATCACAAGAACATGTGTTTTGGAGTTTCACAGTTGCAGGTTCAAATCTTGGCTGAATTTCTTTCTCTCTTTTTTTTTTTTTTTTTTTTTTGTCTTTTTAAGGCTACACCCTCGGCATATGGAGGTTCCCAGGCTAGGGTATGAGTCAGAGCTGTAGCCGCTGGCCTACACCATAGCTATGGCAATGCCAGATCCGAGCTGCTTCTGTGACCTACACCACAGCTCATGGCAACACCGAATCCTTAACTCACTGAGCGAGGCCAGGGATCGAACCTGCATCCTTATGGATGCCAGTCAGTTTCGTTTCCACTAAGCCATGACAGGAACTCCCTGGCTGCATTTCTTACTTGTTGGTTATGCCTGTACAAGGACCTTCTGTGTGTTACTTTTCTACAAAGTATGGATAAACATGAAAATATAATTGTTACTCCATAAATTCATCTTGGTGAGTTTTTTTTTTTTTTTTTACAATGCTTGGAGATAATCTCAGTCACGGTTCAAAATAAAAGTCTCAGGAAGATCCCTGCCTCCTCAGAACAATTTAACTGTGAAACTTCAATAAAGTGTAAAACAAAATGTAATGATATATTAGATTCAATGTTTAAAAATATCTAGAAGGGGAAAACTGCTTCATTCTATTGAAAATGGATTGGCCAAAGCCACTGATAGAACCAGAACACCATGATTCTCAGGGGAGAAAGCACTGCCCACAGGGCGTATTTTATGTTACACCATGGATTCCATAGAAATGTCAGGAATAAAGTCACTCAATATGAAAAATGCTTAGAAAGAGGCACATAATACTTTGTGGATGTCAGTTCTTTACTTTTTTGTTGTTGTTGTTGTTTTGTTTTTTTATTTTTTAGGGCCACACCTGTGGCATATGGAAGTTCCCAGGCTAGGGGTTGAATCAGAGCTGCAGCTGCCAGCCTACGCCACAGCCACAGCAATGCCGGATCCTAGATGTGTCTGTAGTCTACACCACAGCTCACAGCCACACTAAATCCTTAACCCACTGAGCGAGGCCAGGGACTGAACCAGAGTCCTCACGGATGCTAGTCGGATTTGTTACTGCTGAGCCAAACAGTAACTCCCTCTTTATATTCTTATTTCAGAAAATACTGAATAAAATCTAGCCCCATCCTACAACCCAGTAGACTTGACAGTTAACACCTCTGATGCATCATATTGAAGAGGGTTCATCACTAACGATTTTTACTTTTGTGATTTCAGAGATCAGTACATTGTCTTAGATGCATTATGTTCTCAGCAAAGGGTTATCATGGTTAAAGTGTTCTGGGGAGGCAGTGAGATTCCTGGGATTTTTGTTTTGAACATCAACATCTCCAAGCATAGTAAAATATATATATAAATTTTTTCACAAAGAAGAATTTATGAAGTAAAAATTATATTTTCATGTTTATCCATACTTTATAGAAAAGTAAGGCACATTAAAGTTCCTTATCCAGATCCAACCAACAAGTCAGTGGTGCAGCCGGGATCTGAACCTGTCACTGTGGAACTCCAAAACGAAAGTTCTTCTGACACTGACACATTGCCTTTCATAAACACCCTAGAATTTGCTTGTGAAGAATTTCAGAATTCATGAGAAAAGATTTATGTGCCATAGGAAAAAAAATTCTCCATCTGACTTTAAAAGAAGAGACGAATGTCCCCTTTGAGGAATCATAAGGAAAGGTGGGTAAAAGAAGCTAAACACATAAGAAACCTACTCATCAGCCAGGAAGTCCCCCAGGGACCATTAGAGCTTTCTCTCCTCTGGCTTCTGGACAGTTCATTTTGGATTCCATTAGGCAGTATCAGAGGATAATATCCTAAGTAACTTTAATCCCATCACCTCCACATAATTGGAGGATATATATATATTTTTTACTTAATTTATCTTGCTCTGTGTTAATATTTTCTTTTCCAAGGTTAGCAAGAAAGGGAAAAAGGAAAGGATCTAGAACTAAAAAGATGTTGATTTTTCTTTGTGCCAACCTTCACCTACTAGACGGTCATTAACACCTGTGTACCAAGGCCTTACCTTTACATCCTATTACCTGTGACATCTTTCTTTCCCGCTCACCTCTCCAGGGTTCAGCTGATCTCTAACAGCTTTCATTTCATTGATCTATTGCTGTTCAGGAAACTATGCCATACTTAGTGCCTTCAAAGGTGGATCCCCACATTTTCCTTAAAGGGCCTGATAACACATATTTCAGACATTAAAAGACACATATGGTCTCAGTCACAGCTACTCAACTCAGCCATGACAGTGCAAAAACATCAGTGGACAGCATATAAACAAATAAGTGTGTCCATGTTCCAATAAACCTTGACTTAGGAGTTCCCATGGCTCAGCCATTACAAACCCACTAGTATCCATGAGGATGCAGGTGTATGGAAAAAAACTTTCTCTCTCAAACTCTGATCAAATTTCCAATAAAAGCCCTGTGCTAGACACCAGGAATACTATAAATACAGATACATCTCCCTCCTCAAGGTCATGTGAAAGGAAATAATTTCAGCCACATAGGACATTCTAGACTAGACACTGGAGTAATGGAGACCCACAGGTGCACAATGAAGGGATTCTGCATGGAGACGTGAGGATGGCTTTGAAGGAGAAAGACTATTACAACCAAAGCTTAATGAACAAGGAGGGTTGACACGATGGCCCAGATTGTGTAAGTGGGAGGATTTGAGAAGAGCTTGGCTCCTCAAGGGACCTGGAGGCGAAGAGAAGTAAGAATGGGGCCAGGCAGCCCAGCAGGGAGCAGAGGTCCTGCAGGCTTGAGTGACATGCAAAGATGTCCCACGTCACCCTGAAGGAAAAGTGACCTGACATGGGATTTCAGAATGGAAAGAATTTTAAACAACTGTGCAGAACAGGAATAAGTGAAACAAGAAACTAGAGACAGGAAAATCTGTCAGAAGACCATTATAGCACTTCAGACAAGAACTGATTACAGCTCAAACACATTTTGTTTGTTCAAGCTGCTCGGTGAGGAGGAAGACTTCTTCAGAAGACTTTGGCTTTGAACATGGAAACAACCTAAATGTCCATCAACAGATGAATGGATTAAGAAGAAGCAGTACATATATACAAGGGAATACTACTCAGCCATAAAAAGAACAAAATAATGCCACTTGCAGCAACATGGATGCAACTAAAGATTCTCATAATACATGAGAATCAGTCAGTCAGAATCAGAAAGAATCAGAAAGACAAATACCTTTTGATATCACTTATACATGGAATCTAAAATACAGCACAATTGAACCTATCTACAGAACAGAAACAGACTCAGACATAGAGAACAGGCTTGTGGTTGCCAAGGGAGAGGGAGAGGAAATGGGATGGGGATTTGGGGGTTAGCAGATGCAAACTATTACATTTAAAATGGATAAGCAATGAGGTCTGCTGTACAGCACAGGGAACTATATCATATCTTGGGATAGACCATGATAGAAAAGAATATAAAAAATCATCTCTCTCTCTCTCTCTCTCTCTCTCTATATATATATATATATATATATATATATATATATTTATATATATATGTTTGTCACTTTGCTGTATAGCGGAAATTGGCACAACATTGTAAGTCAACCATTTTAATAAAAAGTGTAAAAAATAAACATATGGGGAGAAAAAAGAAGACTTTGACTTGGAGGAAGAACAGTGTATGAAGAAGAATGCCCCACAAAATAAATCCAGAGTCTGTCTTATAAAATCCCTTGAATAAAACTGTTCCGAATGCATCCAAAGACATTAACTTGACCTTCAAGAATGAATTCATTGTTAACTTCAATAATGGACCTTGTTGACACTTACTACCTTCTTAACAAATATAGACAGCTGTCTTTTTTTATTCTTAGCAAGAAACCACATTATAAAGTTTTAAAATGTGTTTCCAAAGCCTCTCCTGTTTTCTTCTCAAGTTATGTAAGCAACGCATATTTGTTCATTATAGAAAAATTTTCCAGTAAGTGATGATGAAAGAGAAATAATAAAGAGAGTATGAAAAGGGAGAAAACTTTCTCTTTTTGCTCCTTGCACATTTTCCCCTCCACTCTCCCTGCGCTTCTTCTACAAAGTGTTAGGAATCATTGTCCTACACTGGGCACAAGCAGACAAAGAGGAAGCAAAAAGAAATAGTCATGTTAATTTTACTTCTTACAAACATCTCTATTTAGTGCTCAGAGCAAAACCAATTGAACTACCAATGAAAGTGCCAAGGAGACTGTAAATTGAGGCTGTAATGCCTTCTAATCTATCCCCTAGAGATAATCAGCTACCTCTGTTACACTTCCCCAGTCCCTACACCACCCCCATCACACATACACTAACACACATGCATAATGTAAATGCATATGCATGCATGCACACATCCACACACATTAGTTATGTGTATGCACACACATGCACACACAGCCATGTACACACCATGCAGGGCCTTTGCTGATAGCCCTGCCTCTCCCTGTGGGTCACATGCAAGTTCTCTGTGTTCACCTTAGCTTGGCTAATTCCCACATTTCCTTCTGCACTTGCTTAGATGGAACCTCACTCCAGAACACATTCCCAGGGCCAAGGCTCTATCCTAACAAGGGTCATGAGGTCTGAAACGGTTTGCTTACTGAGTTACCTTCTCCAGGAGATTCTGGGAACTGAAGGAGCAGGGCTCTAGGGTCTCTTACCATCATTTGCCCGTGTTGACAAAAAGCAGGGCAGAGAGTAAATGGTTACTGAGTGGGGTGCGGTGGACTGCAAAGAAGAAGTAATGAGAGCCCTGAGAACAAAAATATCCCAGTTCCAGGGGCACAAAGGTAGCGAGGGTGGATGTCTTCATTTAGGAAGACCAATCTAATGAGTCATTCTTTATACCCTAAGTGTGAACATTATTCATATATAATTATCCGCCTGCTATTATCAAAATACATTACCACTGAATTCAATGCTTTCCCCATCTTTTATTTTTTAATATGTTGTACAGCTAATGTTCACCTGTGAATTATTCATAATACATTTTAAATGGGTATAAGATAATTGACCTTGTCTGCATGAGTCACCCATAATCTCACCTGGTAATAATTAACTCACCGACATGGGCTATCATTTAAGGGTGATGACTTTTCATCAATTTGGCAATACATTATTGCTTAACGGGTCCATCTGACTCGATATTTCACCTTCGCTTTTTAATTTCCCCCCAAGAGTTAACGCTCACTAGCTCGCTCCATGTTCCAAAATGAACTCAACACCCTTCCAATCACACCAGGCACTCTTCCTCCTCTATGAGTTTATAGCATTGTCACTTACCTCTTTCAAGCATCCAGAATTCTAGGAATGATGCTAGAACTCCTGGCCATTCTGTCTTCTGTTTCCCTATACTGTCCTATTCCTTAAACAGTCATCAAGGCTTGCTGATGTTTTTCCTAAAATTTTTCCCTTCTGCCATCTCAGAGCAGAAGTGCCCCAGGTGAGGCTGCAATGCCTCTGACTTCACTGCAGATCCAGGCTCCATAACCCGCCCCTCCCTCAGCCTCTCTCCTCACATTTACTCTGGTGAGAATTCCACAGCACAAAGAAAACCCTGTCACACGACCACTGAATCTATCAGAAGCCCTACCTCCACCCCCAATGCCCTCAGCACTCTGCTTGATGAAAAAAAAATTAAACTACCAGTTCCCAAAACATCAGTGCTCAAAGGCTTGCTCATGACTGCCTTTCAACAAAAGAAAGTCCCACTTGAAATTTTTTTTCTTGTTAGCAAGCAATATAGAATTTAGTTATACAGTGAGATTTGGAGTAGAGATTCATAGGTGAATGCCAGCAATGGTATCTATAGGTAGTAGATAGGATCTATAGGTAGAATCTCACAGGTAGCAATGTCTCCTCCAATATTTACAAGAGAAACTAGGGTCTTTGAGAGCAGGTAAGGCTGGAAATCCTAAACGATTTTCATAAGCATTGTAGTTTCACATACATTGGCCCCATTCATTCAGAATGAGTGCTAGTAAAATGTACTTGAAAACATTCCTCAATTTTTTCCAATAAATATTTTGATAAGTAAATTCTAACACAGGATAAGCAAACAGGGTACAATTAACTTCCTAAAGAAACATAGTATTTCCCAACATTTTAATACTCAAATTGTGTGTATGTGGTTACTAAGAGCTAGAAATGAACCTCTGTATTCATTAAAATCCGGAGTAGATTTGCAGAAGATAATATGCCCTCTAAAATAAGACATTTTTTATGGCAGTCTTTTTGTAATTCAATCAGATCTTCCTGTCTGCCACTCAAGTTTCTTGTAGTTTCCATGCAGAGAAAGTACCACCCTTTACTGAATATAGAAATTGCTTCCTGTGATTACCAGCCACCTTTCACATCAATATTCTCTCAGCACTCAAGGAGGGAACTTAAAAAAATGTACTTTTGATTGAAAAAGAAACTCGTGAACTCATAAGACTTCCAGAACAGTGCATTTCAGAAATATTTTTTTTAAGATAATACTTAAAGTGTCCTGAAGAATGTTAAGTATATCTAATTAAATGCTTAATAGCTGTTTATAAAGGCCTGTTTAACCACCCATGGACATCTAGGTAAATTGAATGGCTGTTAAACGAAAAAGAGCTGAGTTCAGGAACTGTATCTGTACCCTTACCAGCCAGGATCCTTCTTCCAATGCTGTGCTAGAGCCCTTCACACAGACTACCTGGGGTGGGTCACTGTTGACAGTGCTCCAATTGTGTGTGCCACATTTTGAGATGCACTGCTATAGTCTTTTAACAGTAAGTTACCTTTCCCTTCCACAGCCCAAATCATCGAACTCACTAGTCGCATGCTAAACCTAGAAGGAACACAGCCATGAAGTCAGCTCATCTCTATCCTATCAACCGAAGCCAGGAGATCAAGTCATCCACCACTCTAGTTTATCCACTTCCAAAGGGTTGAAGCTTTATTTTCCAATACTGTGGCTGCCCATGGTCATTTAAATTTAAATTAATTAAAATTTGATGAAATTAAAGGTCCAATTCCTAACTCACAACTACTACACATCAAGGGTGTCATAACCACAAGTGGTAAGAGGCTACCATGTAGCAGAGCTTAGCTACGGAATATTTCACCCCTGCAATAGGCTCTAGTGAACAGAGTCAACTCAGAGAATTTTTTTTAGAATCAAATGATTCAATAAAGAATAAGAAATCAAAAGTGTGGAATTATTTTCTATAACTCCTGGAGCCTCTAGATCCTAGCTATTCACTTAAACCACCCAAGCTTTAAAGCTCTACTCTTTCACATATCCACATCTGCTTAACCAACCATGCCAACGTACTGTGGCCTTAAACAATTATTTTATCATTTCCCACAATTATGTGGGTTGATGATGTATCTGCTAGAGCACACCTTTTCTAGTCTTACTTGGAGTTTTCCATACTTGCGATGAAATGTCCAAGATGACTTCCGTCCCGTGACGAGTGTGCTGGAAGATTGCTGACTTCACCTCCATGAAAGGAGGCCTCTTGGCATGTGGGGAAGGTGGGGCTCATCTGGAGAACTGGGAAAGCTGGGTCTCTCTCTCACCCTCTCTCCCCCCACCTGCCCATTTCTCCATGAAGTCCCAGGTCATCCCCTTCTGGAGGTGGGCCCTTTTGGGGAAAACATTTAATACATCCACTAGATTACACCCCTCCACATACCAGTCTACATTTCGGAGCACAGTTCTATAAATTTCCACAGGACTGCTGCTGTGCTTTTAGTGTTCCATTGTTCACACAGGTGTCATACTGTCCTTCAAATTGTTCTTGAATTCATGTCTCCTGCTCCACCCCACTCACCAAAATATGTATGTTTCTTCAGCAAAGGAATCGAGTCTTAAAATATCTCATATCTGTGTACCCCTTCCAGACTTAAAAGAATTTAGCTGTGTGCTGTGCATATACTAAGCCATTAATAAATAAGAGAATGAACTAAATTCATACGTGAGAGATACCCACCCCAGAGCCACCATGTCTACTCAAAATCAACTTCTAGGCACGGTAGTATGGCAATGAACTTTGGAGTTATAGGAACTAAGGTTTAAATTCCAGATGCAATGCCCCATTACTTCATACTGCTTCAAAAACAATTATAGGGTCTTTACAATGTAATCGTGGAGATTACTTAAATCTATGAAAAGTTAATTACAACATAAGAAGTACAAAACCTTTCAAGGCATTAAATAGCAAAAGCAAGAACTCTTAGAGGAGCTCTAACATGAGGCTTCTGGAATATATATTGCTTAGGATTTCACTTATATGCTGTGCCTTCCTTCTCATGGTAGGACACAATCACACACACACACACACACACACACACACGCACACACATGAGCACATGTGCTCTTATTTTAAGTGTTGAATGTCTCAAGTCTCTTTAAAGGCATTAACCATATCGACAAACTTGCCAATAAAGACTGCCTAGATAATAAATTGCACTCGTTTTAAAAAATCTCAGCTCTAAGCAGTGCAATTTGCTCTACTGAAAATCCAGATTTTAGTGATTCAGGATTGAACACCATAAAACTGCTTTTGTTGGCAGTAAAAATATTTTCACTACCTCAAGTCATCACAAACACCAACTGTAACTATTTTTCTTTGAATGCAGAGATGCTGGGTACTCATACTCATAACCTACAAGGGAAAAATTTTATCAGCTGCCTTAGCCTTTGACACAAATATTTCTATAGGTGATTGAGACGATTTATGTGGGCACTAAGAAATAAAGTGTAAGCAGAAATGAGCCATTTCACAGTATTTATTCTGCACAACCTCCAAAAGAGTAAAGAAGATGAGATCTGAGACAGGAAAATGGAAATAATGTGTCTTCTTTAATTTATATGAGAGGCAGAAGGGAAATGAACCCCTTGCACCTTGGCAGTTGGAATTAAAAGAAGCATCCGAGGGGATTTTCACCCAGGTGCACCTCGGCTCTCAAGTCATTTACATTTTGAAGATCAAGAGGCTTTATTAACCAATTTGAAGGTTATGTACCTTAGAGGCTAGCTAGAAATGTACTCAAATAGAGTTTTAATCCCTGTGGCATATATGAGAGGTGGAAGTGGTAATAAGGGCGAAGGAGGGAACTTGGCATTGAGCAAGTGCTAATATTTACAAACACAGTAATGCCCAGTGATTGACAGTCAAATCTGGTCAAGGCTCTAGCACCAGACACAGTTGACCTCAAGTCAGTTTCCATCGCTCACTTGCTGAGTGACCTTGGGCAAGGTGCCTAACCTCCCCAACCTCAGTTTCTCTAAACGTAAGAGGCAGGCAGTTAATAGCGCACATCTTACAGATTCCTCGTGGTGAGATTTGTGATGCAATGCACGTAAATCACATCCACAGACAAAGGTTATCTGTGATTATTATAGGCAGAGATTTTTTTTCACTGAATCACTACAATTAAGATGACCCACAAGGTGATACTATCAGTACTTTATATCCAATGGAAGTGAGCCCAAAACAAGAGGCAAAAAACTTCCCAAGGGCACCATGCAATCAGTTGACTTGATTGCAAAGTCTGTATTTCAACCAGTATGGTCAATAGCCTTTTAGGAGTTCCTGGTACAGTCAGTTAATAATCTGACTGCAGAAGCTCACATTGCTGATGAAGCACCAATTCAATCCCCAGCCCTGTACAGTGGATTAAAGGATCCAGCATTGCTGCAGCTGTGGTGTAGGTCTTAGCTGCAGCTCAAATTCAATCCTTGACCCAGGAATTTCCACATGCCTCAGGTGCCACCATTAAAAAAAGTCTTTGGAAAGGAAGGCATGAGAGAGTAAAATCTCCAAGTGGAAACTGGTGGCCATCTCTAGGCCTTGGTATAGAGAAAGGGGTATGAAAATTTCAACACCATGAGTATTCAATAGGTAATTTTAAAATCAATGAAGAAATGGTTAGTAAAAATAGGCTCTGACACTTTTGCTGGAATATAGTGCTTTTACCACACACGGGCAAGACTGCTGCTCCAGAATAAAGCCCAAGAGTTTGCCTCGAGTGAGGGTGTGTTGAGACACTGAAGCGACCACACATTAATAGCAGTTTGTGGGCTTCGTGTGAGTGGCCGCAACTCCCCACCACAGACAGAGTTCCTGTCATTTCAGGGAGAGTCTGTTTACACATTTAGCTTTTACTTCCTTTCCCCAACCCAGAATCTAAACTATGACAGTGGGGCTAATGGGCTGTTACACTTTGCTAATTTACCTATTAATTTTGCAAATGGTCTGTTTCACGGAAGATAAAGTTTATCCTTTGGAAACATGACATTCTGCAGTACAGTCTGGCTAGAAGCATCTCCAGGCCTTGCGCAGAGAAAGAAAATGAATTGTCCAAGGCGGCATTTCGCCATGTACTACCTCCCTAGTGGCACTGAGTAGATAAAATGATTACTCACCCAATAAAGCTAGGTAATTAGTCAGTCAACAAATCCAAGTTGCCTACCATTTTGAAGGATTTAGAGGATTTTTTTTTTCCTCTTCTATCATGAAAATGGTAGAAAACGAATGCAGGCCATATATCACCTAGTGTGTCCACAATTCCATGGGAGGCAGAACCACATATTGCCATTATTTTTGGACTGATGAAGCAGAAAAATAAACATTAATGAAATGATTGGAAAATGCTCCATAGACTTCCTGGTTTAAGGAGCCCACAGTGGACTAGCCAAGTAGTCTGGTCCCCACCAACACAGGATTTGGGAAAGAGTGGGGCATTCCCCAACGATATTCACATTTCAGCCATACTGTGCTTGCAGAGACTCCTCAACAATTTAGATTAACTGGAGGAAACACCCAAGTTATTGCTTTCAAGTTCTAAAAATAATTTATCCCAATAAGTTATTCTACCCTGAGAGTTTGAAACAAACACCCCAAATAGACATACATACATACACCTACCCATATTCCACCATGACCACAACTGCAACAACAAAAACCCTTAAACTCATTTTAAATAGATGAGAAAGTTTATGAAGATCACTCTAGTTGCTTACCTGTAAGAAATATTTGCAGTGATGGAAACAGGTTGTTTGCAAAGGACCTGAATGGCCTGTTGTCTTATTCTTACTTCATGAATTAGCAATGAGCTGCAGTCTGTGCTAAACCCAGCCCATATGCCCATATGCCCACAAGCCCAACGTGATAAAAGTAGTACCTCAGCAGCTCCCTTCATGGCTCGGCAGTTAACGAACCCAACTAGGATCCATGAGGATGCAGGTTCAATCCCTGGCCTTGCTCAGTGGGTTAAGGATCCTGCCTTGCTATGAGCTGTGGCGTAGTTCACAGATGCAGCTCAGATCTGGCGTTGCTATGGCTGTGGTGTAAGCCAGCAGCTACAGCTCCAATTCAACCCCTAGCCTGGGAACCTCCATATGCCATGAGTGCGACCCTAAAGTAGCAAAAAAATAAAATAAAATAAAATAAAGTAAAATAAAATAAAATAAAATAAATAAAGGCAGTACCTCTTCTAAAATGGTAGCATAGGGACCCTAGTAAATTTACTCTCCCCCTAAAACAACAGAACTGCAGGTCAAACAACTAAAATCAACCATATCATTTCCAATGATTCTATTAAGCCACAAAAACAACAAAGAATTTTCCATCCAAGTAGGGCTACAAAACCCCTGGTAGACAGTAGGTATGGGGTTTTCTCTCCCTCCCTAGTTCAGTGGCTTGGTAGCCAAGAACTTGTAGACAATGAACTTGTAGACAATGGAGAGACTAGGTGCTCTGTTAAAAGCACCCTCATCAGACCTCAGACAACCTTTTGTCAAACCTGGCATTTCCCTAAGAAGTCTCTACATGACTCAGAGCTAGGCTGGGTGAGGGAAATAAGAGTGAACTCCAGGACATTACAAATAATAACAAAGTGCTGGATACATCTCAGGGGCTTCATACTGTGATTTCTGTTAGAACAAACAAGACCTAAGTGTGGAATTTAGTAGGAAATCTGGGGGAACTAGAAGGCCCTGGAGACTCTGAAAAGCTCGTAGATATTCCTAGGGGTCACAAAGCCTACCTTTCTCTGAGGATATGCAAGTTCCAGAGACAAGACCACGGGAAGGAGAGGCACAAGTCACTTCCTTCTGGCTGACCTTGAGGGCCCTCCACAAGCAGGAAGTGATACCAAGGCTGTCATGTAAGATGCCTGAACTTCAAAAGTGTACCTTTTCTCACAGACACCCTTGGCAATGGGTGGAAGACTTAACAGGCCAGACATTTAAGGAAACCTGACTAGTCAGTGATTGACTGCTAGATTATACCTGTCCAGGCAGGTCAGGTTTAATTCCTAGGAAATCAGGTTTAAAAATAAAATCAAGAACTTAAAAAAACAAAACAAACAAACAAACAAAAACTAGCAGAGAACTCAGATGCTACACACTGCAAAAAATACAAAATATACAGAATTAGTGCAGCAAAGTCACTGAATAAATACATAGGCACAAGGAAAACAATAATAACAAAACCCAACTACAATAAACCTTGGAGTGAAGAGAAATCCGATAACATAGTTGTCATAGACTCTTACCTAAAATGTCCAACTGTCAAAGAAAAAGATGAGACATGCAAACCAAGAGGAAACATACATAGGAATAGAAGTCACCAACAGAAAATTTCCCTGAGGGACCCAGATTTCAGTCTTAGTAGTTAGGAAGCTACCGGCCCAGAGAATCCTTCCAAAGGAGGCACTTCTCAGACCTGCGTCTGATGACCTGAAAGGTTAACATCAGACATTTGGAAAAGGCTCACAAGAGCCCACTATGTGGCAGGCTCTGTGGGAGGCACAGGGACATGGCTGGAAAAAATAAGTCATTCTTAGCTTTTCTGGACATCCTGCCCTTGTAGCTGACTCAGAACAGTAACGAGAAGGTGAAAACACAATGTCGTAAGGAGCAGCAGCAAAGGGTGATGCTGTTCATGCTTCTATAGAGAAAAGACCAGGGTGCTGGGGAAGCAAAGGAAGGGAGAACTTGTCTTGTCCAAAAAAGTTTCCCTAAGGATGACCATCTTAGCTACATCTTAAAGGACAAAGAAGCTGGGCTGACCCTCATTACAAGTGAGAAATCCAGCATAGACATATTTTTCCCAGCCAAATCTTTGTGACCTTGGATTAGAAAATGGTTTCCTACATATAACACCAAAACCACAAATGAGAAGATAAATAGGTAAATTGGACTTCGTTAAAATTAAAAAGCTGAGCATCAAAGGACACCATCAGGAAATAAAAAGACATCACACAGAATGGGAAAAAATATGTTCACATCAGATATGAGCTTACCACATTTTATTATGCTTTACTTTATTGTGCTTTGAAGATGTGTATTTTTTAAAATTGAAGGTTTGTGGCAGCACTGCGTTGCCTGATAATGGTTAGCATTTTTTTTAAGCAATAAAGTATTTTTGATTAAGGTATGTACATTGTTTTTTCAGGTATCATTTTATTGCACCTTCAACAGATTACAGTATAGTGTGAACACAACTTTATATACACTGGGAACCAAAAAAAATTTGATGTAACTCACTTTATTGTGATTTTCACCTTATTACAGTGGTCTGAAACCAAACCCACATTATCTCAGAGGTAAGCCAATATTCAATGAGATATTATTATTCAGAACATATATATATGTGTTTGTGTGTGTGTGTGTGTGTGTGTGTGTGTGTGTATATATATATATATATATATATATATATATATATATCTTAAAAAAAAAACCTTACAAGTCAGTCATAAAAAGACAATCTAATTTAAAAATGGGTTAATAATTTGAATAGACATTTTTCTAAAGAAGATATGAAAGTTCCCAATAAGCACATGAAAGGTGATCAGCAATCACTGATTAGGAAAATGACAAGGTCACAGTGAGATCACACTCCACACTCACCTGAATAACTAAAATAAGAAAGACAGACAATAACAAATTCTGGCAAGTATATGTTGAAACTGTAACCCTCATACCCTGAGGATGGGAGTGTAAAACAGTGCAGCAACTTTGGAAAATGGTTTGGCAGTTTCTATATGGCCCAGTAATTCCACATACAGGTATATATCCAAGAGAGAAGAAAATTTATTTCTATGCGAAAATGGTACCTTCATGACTACAGCATTATTCATGATAGCCAAAAACATGGGAACAACTTAAAATGCTCATAAACAGATGAATGAATAAAGAAAATGTGGTATCTCTGTATGTTAATAATATACTAATGTTAATATACTGACTGTTAATTGGCAATAGGAGGGAGTTACACATTGATATATGCTACCACACAGGTGAATTTTTGAAACCTTACACTAAGTAAAAGTGTCCAGTTTCAAGAAGACCACATGTCATATGACTACATGTATGTGGGATGTTTAGAATATGAGAAAAACATAAATACAGAAAATAGATTAATGTTTGCCCGGGTTTGGGGAATTATGGGTGATGAGGCAGTCTGGGAGCCAGAATGAGAAATATGCAAATATGTAGGGTATTCTTTCAGAGATATTAAAAACATTCTTAAAAATGAGACTATAGTAATGTTTGTAGTTCTATGAATATACTTAAAACAAACTACGGAACTGGGCAAATTTTACAACATATTAAGTATGCTTAAACTGTAAAAAAAAAACAAAGTCTTATTATTGTGAAATATTTTAGGGCTTTGAAATCAAGGAAAAAAAATGGAGTTCCCATTGTGGCTCAGCAGGTTAGGAATCTGATTAGTATCCATGAGGATGCGGGTTCGATCCCTGGCCTCACTCAGTGGGTTAAGGATTGGCATTGCCACAAGCTTTGGCACAGGTTGCAGGTGTGGCTCCAAGACAGTGTTGCTGAGGCTGTGGCATAGGCCTGAAGCTGCAGCTCCTATTTTGACCCATAGCCCAGGAACTTCCATATGCTACAGGTGCAGCAGTAAGTAGAAGTAAGAAGTTAAAAAAAAATAAATAAACCAAAAAAAACCCCACTGAGTTGAAATCCCCACTTTTCCCTGATAGCTGTATGATCACAGCAATTTTCTGTGGCTTGGTTCCTTCTCCACAAGATCAGAAAAATTATACGTGATGGTTGAATCATTTAACACACAAAGTAATCACTCTGATTTTCTAGCACATAGTAGGTGGTCAATAAACAGAGATGGCTTTAATTGTTTTGGTAGATACAGTGTGGTCCCGGGGAACAAAGCCCTCATACTTGAGACCTTAATGAAACACGGCTTAGCTGAAAACATTTAGGACATCACAGTAAGAGGCAGAAAAAAACATAACTCGCAAGTACCCTGGCATTGTTTATGACATGGATTACTAATACCCTACCAGGAGGTGTGGATTTCTCATCCAGTATTTCTCTTTTTAATTACCATCATCCGTATCATCCTCACCACTGTAATAACTAAGTTAAATCCATTAAGAAAGCATGCTCTGAGCACAGGTTAATTTTTTAAGATGATAGAGCACTTTAGGACTGAGTATTCCAATTCTTTAAGACAGCGCAGTTATTATTACTCACAAGCTTAATACTCCCTGTAATAGCTACCATTTAAAGTATGCTGGGCCTGGCTTACTGGCAAAGGAAATGGAGGCTCCCAGCTCACACCATGAGCAGCCCTTCAGCTATGATTTTCTTTAATCCTCACCATGACCTTTTGCAGATGAGGAAACTGTGGTTCTGAAAAGCAGTGGCATTGACATTGACGTAAGGTCATAAATTCAGCTCACAAGTATTACCCCTATTTTTTTAAGCCTGTATTTTTTGAGGCAAAAATTGGGTTGCATTTTCAATGACCCTATTTTTAAATCAAGATTGTCCCAGAAAATCCCAGATGGGTGCTTCTAAAGCTATACTTAGCTTGGCCCCATGAGAAGGTGGCATCTGTCTAAATATTGCTGGATGGTGATGATGGTGATGATTCTGCTGATAATTACACCAATGATGGAATAACCGTTGAAGACAAAGATAAGTGAGGGAAGGGACAAAAAACTGCTTACACTCAGCAAGAATCCATCTCCTGGTGACAAAGTGAAGCCCATACCAGCCCCTCCTGGAAGCAGGCTCTGATCCAGACATGGGGAAGATGATAGTATTTACACAGCCACTAGTCCTTGCTTTACTGAGCTTAAGTCAGGAAACATACATTCATAATTACATAAATTCTATCCTATGGAAAGTACTGATGAAATGAAAAAGAGAAAAGGGGGTTAGAGAGTGCTGGGGCAAGGAAGTGTGTGGATTTTAAATACAGGTAAAGAGTGAAGGGTTATATTTAGGCAAAGTTCTGAAAGGAGCAAGGCATGTAGTAAACTGGAAAAGAGCTTTGTGGAGTTTCCATCGTGCCTCATGAATCTGACTAGTATCCATGAGGACACAGGTTCGATCCTTGGCCTCATTCAGTGGGTTAAGGATCCAGCGTTGCTGTGAGCTGTGTTGTGGGTCACAGACATGGCTTAGACCTGGCGTTGCTGTGGCTCTGGCATAGGCTGGTGGCTACAGCTCCGATTGGACCCCTAGCCTGGGAACCTCCATATGCTGTGGGTGTAGCCCTTAAAAGACAAAATAAAATAAAATAAATTTAAAAAAGAAAAGAGCTTTACAGACAGAGGAACAAATTCAAAGGTTTTAAGGTGCATTTTAGTTTTGACCCCGCAAGTACAAACAACAAAAGAAGAAGAAGAAGGAAAAAAAAAAAAAACAGATATCTGGTGGTCATTCAAAACTTTACAGCAAAGAAATAGCTTAGAGAATAAGAGAAAATATCCACAAGTCAACTATCTGAGGAGAATCTAGGATTCAGGATAAATGAACACTCAACAACAAACAGACAAAAATCCCTATCAAAAATGGGCAAAGGATTTGAGCAGACCTTTGTCCAAAGAAGAGATATACAAGACCAACAAGCACATAAAAAGATGTTGGGCATCCTTCGTTTTTAAACAGATAACATTCAAATCCATTATGAGGCACCACTTCACACCTGCTAGGAGCACTATCATCAGAAAAGAGACAAAGGTTTGCTAAAGATGTAGAGAGGTCAAGTGGGTCCAAATTACAGAAGGACTGGTCAATCACTGGTCTTACTTGAAGATGTGAAAACGCTGGATCTTTATGGTCAGGAAGAAATGTCCTTAGGTTTCAAGGTTAAGAAGAAACTGAAGATTGATGGGAAGAAGCAAGAAAACCCATCATCCCCACTACAGATGGTGCAGGCTGGGCCTGGGGAAAGGCCAAGCTGGAGGTGAGAGTGTTTCCATTCTATACCTAATTTCATCACAGCCAGCAGGAGTAAGAATGCCATGAGAAGGCACAAGGGAAAGAGGAATCAGGAGTTCCTGTCATGGCGCAATGTGGAAACGAATCTGACTAGGAACCATGAGGATTCAGGTTTGATCCCTGGCCTCACTCAGTGGGTTACAGATCCAGAGTTGCTGTGGCTGTGGCATAGACCAGCAGCTGTAACTGAGTAAATTCCCAGGCTTCTCCATCTGAGCATCTGGCAGAGTGAATTGCCATTGATGAAGCTGGGAAATCATGCTGGAGAATGTGCCTTCACTGACAGGTTGGAGGCCCAAATGACTGTGTGTAAACTAAAGCAGGGCAAGACAGCCTGATGCAAGGCAGCTTTGCAAGGCCAGGGAATTCTATGATGCATCACCATAAGTCACTTATTTTAACCTTTACAAAATTCACTTTCTACCATAATGACCTTTCAAGTCCAGGATGAAAGAAAAGTTCACATTCTGTCATTTGATGAATGAGGTCCATCATATTTGTCTTTGGCACAGCTTTCTTGACAGCTCCCACCCTCTGGGCTTCTTCTCCCATGAACTATTTGTGATCCATAAACAAACCTGTCTCAAGGATGCTGCCCTTAGCTGCAGGGGAAGAAGAAAGAGACAAGCTGGACCAGTTATCACCTTTTTCATCAACATAGATGCCATTTCTACCGTGAGATTTTCATTAAGTGGCACAGGAAGAAAAAAAATATAAGAAAGAGAGAATAGACATAGAAATGGCTAGTGCTTAAAAAAATGAAGCCATGGGGAGTGCTTTCCATGCACTATTAATGTTAATGGAGTGGAATCGCTCCATCCTCTTAATTAGACTCATAATTCTTAACCTTTAGGTAAACCGTGTATTCAGGCACGATAAAGAATGAGAAATGAAATTAGCACTGCCCTGAGGCAGGAGAGCACACGTCCGCCAAAGACCGAAGGGCCCTGGTGAAGAAGTAGCGGAGGCAGTCCACTTCCCTTGATCAAAGAGCACCACGGAACAGGTGTGATGGAGCAGAATGAAATACATGAATGCACGGCTGTTCGGTGACAAAGGTATCCTCATATGTAAAGTATGAAATACCTGGCCTGGCTAAGACACCGGAATCCCAGGTTATCCAATTAAGGACACAGAATTCTGGGGCACCCAGAGCACATGTGTTTAGATTAAAGAATCCTCCAAGACAGCCTAAAGACTCTGTCCTTTACTCCTTCATTTAGCAGGAGACAGGACTGCTTTTCTAGAGGCAACCCATCAGAACTCTAGTGCTCTTGGCATATCCTATAGAGGTGCAT
Organism: Phacochoerus africanus; assembly: GCF_016906955.1. Taxonomy (NCBI): domain Eukaryota; kingdom Metazoa; phylum Chordata; class Mammalia; order Artiodactyla; family Suidae; genus Phacochoerus; species Phacochoerus africanus. Next base: position 91,548,848 of record NC_062546.1, read on the forward strand.
TCAAATTGTCTGCAGCATAGACCACCCCAGGTCATACTTTCTTTTCACTTTCTTCATTCACGTATCAGTTAAAATTTCTCCAGCTGCCAGAAGTCCTTCCTAACAGCAAAGGATTTCTACCGATCTCTAACTGCCCATCTTCACATCTGCCACATCTTTTTCAGACAGCACCTCTAGCTAGCATAAAATGTATATTTTAAAATCCATAGTACTTATCTCCCTTTGGTTCTATGCTTTAGTCCATGCACCATCACCTAAACGTCTTGGAGTTTCAAAACAACATATGCAAACATAAAATATGGAGCCACAGAAGACACGACAGTAGGCAAGTAACCCAAGGTTCTGGAATGTACTCCGTGCATGATGGCCCAGCAGGCACTCCCTGCCTTGGGCACCTGCAGAGTGGTTAGTGCACCAGCCCTCCTTGGCCAAGAGCAGCCCCATCTGCTTTGCCAGCTCTCATGCTGCCAGGTTGAGTAAGTCAGCATTCAGAGCATGAGGGAAAATATGTCAACAGTGCACTGTGGCATGATGGTATATACTTACAAACACACACACATGGACAATATTTCAGAGGCAACAGATTCACAAAAGCAGCATTAAATGGGACATTTGTGTGAATGGAAAAATACATAATGTTTTTGAGCTACACACCCACATGTGCATATAGAAACAGTTTTATCCACCTGCTGGTTCAGGTTTTCTAACTAATTACAATATTAATTTTAAAAATTCACTCTGATTTTCAGAAAAAGATGGCATAAAAGACTACTTTCCCAATAGAAATTTTCCAATTTAGGTTGACATTAGCAAACACTAACACTAAAACTGTCATATTATCTAAATAGTAAAGCTAACTTTGATATTAATCAAATATTTGATTTTATATAAAACTGAATTTCAGGCTACCTATCTTCATACATTCATGAAATTAGGTAGACTTACAGCTTTAAAAATAGCTTATAGTAGTTTAGAGGTCTTATGCCTTTTTCTTTGGTATGTCCACATTTTTTAAAAAAGGAAAAAATGATATATTTTATGAGATGAGAAGAGAAAAGCAATTTTGCAAATGCCCTTTTATTCCACTTCTTATTTCCTTTCCTGTTCCTTTTTTCCTTATTTTTTTTTCATTGTTAAGAACATTGAGGCTAAGCAGCAATTACTGCTGTTTCTTCACATTCTAGGCATGTGGTGGGATCATATTTCCTGGTCCCTTGGTATTTGAAGGTATTTGCAGGTATGTGAAGGATAGCAGAATATGTCACCCCAAAATATTCCCTTTGGCAGAAGGATTAATTTGAGCTAAAGCAGAGACAAGAAAGGCTTCTTTCCTCCCCTGTGTGCCTAAAAGAAGGGCATGTATTTTCAAAGGTGGCCATCTCCCCTCTCCACCAAAAAGGACAAAGGTGAATGACCTGGAGACAACATCAGAGCCTGTCAGCCTGGTTAGGACACCAGAGGGATCTGCATAACAAACTTTACTAACTGGCCATTATCTTTACAGTTGGAAGCCTAAAGGGACTGTCCTTTATTTCGCTATTTTTCCATATATTTATTGTTCTTTGTTGAAGATGCTATATGAGCTCAAGTTCTAAGCCACCTCTCCGAATTACTCATTTTTCTCTGGGTATCTCTCATCCATATAGGAGGTACACATGTTAATAAACTTTAGCTTGTTTTTCTCTTGTTAATATGCCTTTTAGGTGTATTTTTTAAATGAATGTATAGTTGATTTACAGTGTGGTGCCAATTTCTGCTGTAGAGCATAGTGATCTAGCCATACATATAATCTCCCTTTTATTAAAAGGTTCTCAGTCAAGAACTCACAAGTTTAGAGGAGAATTATTTTTCTTCCCTTTCATATTTCATTCTGGGCAGTGAGTTACAAGCAGGAGTGACATATGTCACTCCCAGGCTGATGCAGGTTTGAGGGATTCCAAAGTCCTCCCTTCCTCTTTCAAGGTGACACTTGAAAGACAAGCTACTCCATCATTTTGGGTCCTAGAGGTAGAAAACATACAGCAGAACCTCCAGACAATCCATGATGAATATCTGGCCTCCCTGAAAAATGAAACATCATTGTTTTATCACTTTGCGAGGTTCTGATTTTCTTTCCTTCCTTCCTTCCTTCCCTCCCTCCCTCCTTCTTCCCTCTTCATTGTTATGGTAGCACAATTTAGCTTATCCTGTCTGATATAAGAATGCAGATTCTCTGTTTTCAAAATATTTTTTGACCATAATCTCACATGATTTTTACATATAAGAAAGACTTTTTTTTGAGTATCTACTTTATTCCAGGTGGCAAGCAAGGCTCTAGAAGGATACAGAAATAAATAGGTCTCAGTGGTTATCCTTGAAGAACTCACAGAGTTGGAAAAGTCTCACTTGGAGAAGAAATTTTTATTTCAATTTTACCACTCAGGAAACTTATGTCCTCTGTAAACCCTAGCTGCCAACAAATTACCAACCCAGGGCACCAATAGCCACACACCCCAACTCCCTCTACCAAACTCATTGTGGATAGCACTGTTTTCATAGTTGCATTCATTGTAGCTGGATTCTTGTTTTTCAACATTATACCATGAGGCCCTTGGGTAGGTCACATGGGGTTAGTTGTTCAAGATCATGTCTCTATATTGAGAATGTATTCAACTTTACTCCATTCAAAATACGATAACATATAGGATCTTAATTCATACTCAATTACCCAAAAGGTTTTCTTTCTCTTCCTTCCTCCTCCCTCTCTTCTTTCCTTCCTCTCTTCTTTCTTTCCTTCTTCTTTCCTTTCTCTCTTTTTTAATCCTTCCAAGGTGATTTTTGCAACTATTCCAATATTCAGACATCTTATCTTTTCTAAGCTCAATTCAAAAATTTTGCTGAATATACAGATGGGTTGTTAGAGTGTCAGCAACTTCATTTCTGATTTTCTCCTTATCTGACTTCTTTTCCCTGTCAGTGACGTGTTCATGGAGAGAATTAGTTTTATATCCTTGGGGGAATCTTATGAAATGATTATCCAGATAGAGTTTGGAGTGACTTCAGACTGTACCTACATAAAGACAGTTTACTGAGCAGAATCCAGTTTGGCTTGATTCAGTTCAAGGGAATGTTGAATAACACATCTGGGTAGCTGGTGAACTGGCATATTCAAGCAATGATTGTTTCTGCTTGTCCGTAAAACACAACTTAAACAGGTTTTAAGAATCATGAGAGTTCCCATCGTGGTGCAGTGGAAACGAATCCGACTGGCAACCATGAGGTTGCGGGTTCAATCCCTGGCCTCCCTCAGTGGGTTAAGGATCCGGCATTGACATGAGCTGTGGTGTAGGTCGCAGATGCGGCTCGGATCTGGTGTGGCTGTGGCTGTGGCGTAGGCCAGGGGCTACAGCTCCAATTGGACCCCTGACCTGGGAACCTCCATATGCTGCCAGTGCAGCCCTATAAAGACAAAAAAAAAAAAAAAACAAACAAGAATCATGTGTGTTTCTACAGACATGGATAGGGTCATGTGGTTCTTACTGTACTTCACCTCTGTGAACCTCAGTTTGTTCATCAGCAATAACTTCAAGACATAGTAAGGATTAAATGAGGTGGTTTTACAGTTCATCTATACTGAGAATTGGAAATACTTATTAAAAAGCTTAGCACATAGCAAGTATTAGATTCAAAGGCTATGTGTAATATTATCTTTACTGTTCCTTTTTCCTCCACTTTTAATGCCTCCTCCATAGGGATTACTAGGACTCTTAAAAGAAAAAAAATCTATGTACATATATACATAAAATGCACAATACATTATAATATATAATTATGTAATAAAATAGATTATATAATATACTATAATGTATATATGCACACACACACACACATATATATATATATGCACACACACACAAGCATTATACATAGAAAAGGGTTTGTTTTCCTTACACACAAATATACACACATGACATTTTGTGACCAGATACACTCATCATATAAATATGCCTCCTTAGGTAAGCATATCTTTCCTCCTTTGGTAGAACAATCACACCAAACAAAGTATCTGAGCTCAGGATTTCAATCCTCTTTCCCTTCGTCCTTTCTTGACATCTGTGTCTTACTTTTAAGAGTCATGGGCTTTGAAGTTACATCAATGTGGATTCAGACCCTTCCTATAACAATCTAGGGCTTCCTACTTTACCTCTAAGTCCCCATTTCTTCACTTACAGGACTGGAATAATAACATCTTATTCAGTGGTTGATGTAAGAATATAAAAGTGTGTGTGATATGTTTCTTTTTATATTAATAACATAACTCATATTGTGACTCACATTGTATCACATGCAACTCACAGCGTATTTCCATTGTTGCAGAGTTGACTTTGTTCATCAAAACCAATCCTTCTTTTATGTTCCCTTCTATATATCTAAGACCCAATGCTTCTTACCTCTTTCCCTGATCAATCTTTTGGTGGTGTCTTCTCTGGACCCAATTCATTCTCTTTACAACCTTCCTATCTTATTCTCCAGCTCAAGCTGTCTTCCTCACTCAGTGAGAACAAATTAATCAATCTTCAGAAGCATTCTGTGAGGTTTCTAAACACAGACAATCCTCCCTCCTTCCTACCCTTCTTCCTCCCCACCCTTTCTGCCTCCTCATCTTGAATAGGCAGCAAAGCCTCAACTGCTTCCTTCCTAAATGGAGCTTTCCTCAACTCCTTGAGGGTGAATCAGACCACTCTCCCTCCACGCCTCTTCACACCATGGACTCTTGCCTATGCTCTGGCCAGAAAGAAGGGATGACTCTCCATACCCAGAAGACCTCTGGGGGTTACCTAAGGAGAAGTAAGTTCTCCTTTCCAAAACATTCTGCACCTTGCTAACATATGCACATTGTCTCTAATTCTGCGGAGAAGAGCACAAGCTCCTAAAAATGTAGTAGCTCCTATGACAAGCCCCTCTACATATGCATTCACAATCCCCAGAAAAGTCTACATGTTAGGTTCCTATGTCACACATTTTGCAGATGAGAAAATGCTAACTCAGAGATTCCAGTTATTTGACCACTTAGCAAATGAGTGACAGAGCAGGGGAATTCAGTGACATACTACTGAGGTTATAGCTTAACAATCTTTACACACCTAGCACACTGCTTGTCATTTTTCATCAGACCACACACACACACACACACACACACACACACAGGAAAGCACGAAGGAATAAAAATACCAGGATGCATACACTCCTGCCTCTTAGCAAATGTGAGGACAGTGACAGTTATGGGTACAAAGGCACCTCTGTCATTTCAAAAAACTTAGGTATGTTGAGAAATTAAATTATGAAGAGCATGACTTTTCATCTACCAATCCCAAACTCCCCATTACAAAGAACTATATCCAATCTCTTGGGATAAGACAAGAGAAAAGGAATGGGAGTTCTCATCCTGGCTTAGTAGTTAACGAACACAACTAGGATCCATGAGGATGCGGGTTCAATCCCTGGCTTCACTCAGTGGGTCAAGGATCCAGCGTTGCTATGAGCTGTGGTGTAGGCTGGCAGCTGTAGCTCCAATTCATCCACTAGCCTGGGAACTTCCATATGCAGCAGGTGTGGCAGAAAGAAAAAAAAGAGAGAGAGAGAAAGGAAGGAAGGAAGGAAGGAAGGAAGGAAGGAAGGAAGGAAGGAAGGAAGGAAGGAAGGAAGGGAATGTGCATAAATATATGACTGGGTCACTTTGCTGTACAGCAGAAATTGACTCAACAATCTTAATCAACTATACCTAATAAAAATAAATTTAATAATACAATAAATAAATAAAGAACACAGTTTTCCAACCATTTTTATCCTTCCAATGATGTGAATACAATCAATGCCATTTTGGAGTTCCCATCGTGGTGCAGTGGTTAACGAATCCGACTAGGAACCATGAGGTTGCGGGTTCGGTCCCTGCCCTTGCTCAGTGGGTTAACGATCCGGCGTTGCCGTGAGCTGTGGTGTAGGTCACAGACGCGGCTCGGATCCCGCGTTGCTGTGGCTCTGGCGTAGGCCAGTGGCTACAGCTCCGATTCGACCCCTAGCCTGGGAACCTCCATATGCCGCGGGAGCAGCCCAAAGAAATAGCAAAAAGACAAAAAAAAAAAAAAAAAAAACAATCAATGCCATTTTTTGTCAACCTAACTTTCAGGATGGTAAGCCGAGGCTTCCTAAGGTCTCCTGGCTGCTACCTGGTGGACCAGGTGCTTGAACCCAGGCAGTGATGGCAGGGCACAGGCTGCTCCCTGGGCCCTGCTAACTCCCTCTGGCTTGGTTGTCACCAGGACTCTAAGGGAAGAGATCGAGGCTCAGGTCCAACTTCCTTTGAGATGCCATCATAGCACTAAATCTGTGTGGACAAGTGGGCTTCACCTGGGCAGTGGGGACAACTGCTTTTCCAAGTCTCCCTTACAACCCGCTGAATATGCTATAGTGTAAATAATGTAATCCACGTATAAATACTCTAAGGTAAGAAGTTAGTGTTCTTGCTGTTGTTGACTTGTTCTGACCTTGAGGATCTGCCTACTTCCCAGTCAGTATTACCATATAGGAGGCATTTCTGAGTATATTAGTTTCCTAAAGGTACCAAAAAAAAAAAAAATCACCTACCATATAAATAAATAAATCATCGTAGTTCATATCCTTAAGAGTCTCAGAAAAAGGCCTTCTGTCTCTGTCTCTCTCTCTATTTTTTATTTGTTTGTTTGTTTTACTGGCCCGTCTCCTTACTCAGTGTGATAAGAAATTAATAAACTGTGACTTGCATTTTAACTCACTTTGTGTTGGTCAGTATAGAATCAGGAAGTGTCAGGGCTGAAAGGACACTTCGTGAGCATCACAAATAACCTGGGAGAATGGAGATGGGAAACTTAAAGCCCATGTAGCCCATGTACTTGAGTACATGTTCAAGGTCACGGAGAATCCATGGTGGTGCTGGAAGCAGGACGGCAGCTCCCACCACCTGGTCTAGCCCTTACCACTTTATGAAGCTATTTTCCACAGGTTCAGACAAATACACCTCTGTTACCATGTATCCCCTGCCATAATATGAAAACTAGAGACACTTAGTATTCATTGAGGATGGACTTTATCTTCTTTCGACTACTACTCACTGTTTGCTGGGTGCTGGGTATTGTTCTAGGCACTCTCAGGACAAAGAGGTAAGTGGGACAAAGATGTCCCCTTTTTAATGAAGCTCACCATCTAGTGACAGAGGCTATAGTAAACAAGTGAATAAACAGGAAGAAGGCATCAGGTGGTAATAACCTCTATGCAATAACATCCTATGAAAATAGGATGGGATGGAATATTACTCAGCCATGAAAATGAATGAAATAATTCCATTTGCAGCAACATGGATGGACCTAGAGATGATCACACTAAGTGAAGTAACTCAGACAGAGAAAGCTAAATACCACACAATGTCATTATATGTGCAATCTAAACAAAGAAATGGCACAGATTAACTTATTTACAAAACAGAAATGTACTCATAGACTTCAAAAACAAAGATATGGTAACCAAAGTGAAAGGTGTGGGGGGTGGACTGGGGGTTTGGGATTTATGCACTATTGCATATGAAATGGATGGTCAGAGGGAGCCTGCTGTATACCACAGGGAACTCTACTCAATATTCTGTAATAGTCTATATGGGGAAATAATCTGAAAGAGAATGGCCATGCGTATATGTATAACTGAATCACTTTACTGTACACCTGAAGCCAACACAACATTGTAATTCTCTATTCCAATAAAACTTAAAAATCAATTTATTAAAAAATTTAAAAAATTCCCTTCCCCCCAAAAATGATGAAATGAAAAGAGTAATAGGGAGGATACTTTAGCATATGTCAAGTTCAGGTTGAGAGCTCAGGCATGGGGAGGGGAGCAAGGACTCGGAATAGAGGACAGTAAGTGTATGGGTACCAAGGGTGACAGGGGCAATGTCAGCAAGAAACTGCATAGAGGGAAATAGGGTGAAGTGTAGTTGGCAGGCGGGCAAACAGGATCTGGGGAGGGTCCTGTGAACCCCAAGGGGGTAGAGGTCTGGGGTCTCATGTTAAAGGCACTGGAAAGGGTTTGAATCCAGGTTATACAATCTCATTTTGGAAAAACTATCCCTGTGGCTGTTGCCTGAGATCTAAAGTGCAGAAAGGTAGGGTGCAGGGCGGAGAAGGAGAGGAAGCTGGAATGGGGTGCACTTGTCAGTTCTGGTCTGGAGATGAGGAATTGGAGAGCAGGGGCCAGAGGAGCACCAGCTGAGGCTGGTGAGTCCGAGCACTTGTGGGTGTTTGGAATGTGGATGGGAAATGGAGAGGAGGCAATAGGTCCAAGATGGAGCGTGGTACCACTTATTAAAGCGAGAATGACGGGTGCATGAGGGGACAGGAGTGGTCGGCAGAGAAGGCGACACAGACATAAATCTGAGACACTGGACAGCGCCCTTACGTAGGTAAATGCCACGCATACAATAACTGAAATGTAGCTTAGAAAACAATATGCCCACCAGCCAGCAAGAGGCATACCCCCCCAGCTGAACTCTTCCACCAGACATGTGGTGGGGTTCTGAGACCCTCTCCTGGCTGTCAGGGGAACTAATATTCCCTTTGCTGTTTGGAAAATATGATATGCCAGCTCAAGCAAGTACTATCTTGCTTGTCTATACATGACCCAGCATCCCCTCATTACACTTTACAGATAAGGAAACTGAGGCTCAGAAGGATCGTGCAACCTACTCAAGGTTTCAGAGCTAATAAGTAGAAAAAGCGAAGTTTAAGACAAGTGTTTATGATTGGAAAATGTATACTCTTCACACAGTAGCCATTATGCAGCAAAGGCTGATGTTAATTAAGTAATACAGCAACAGTGAAATAAATCATTCTAAACATCCAAAAAAAAGTGTGCTTTTTTTCATGTTGCTGCCATGGTATTACATCTTCAGTTTAGACAAAAGGACCCTTCTTCCTATACACACATCTGAGGTCAAATAAGTTAACATGGTCTTCCATAAAGTGGTGAGAAAAATAAAAACTTTATTATATACAGGGTCCAAATGCTGAATTGTGGATCATTCACACTGATTATGCAAGTAATGAATGATCTGAACAAAAATTCATCTGCAGCCAGGCACAGTTGGTATCTTGGATTTATGTGGGATAGTTTTTATTTTCCTGAGAAATGCCCACACCACTAGTTCCATGCAGGTGTATGTCATCTTTGTAAAATCTGCCCACCTCTAATTTTGACTTTATGTCCCCAGTGAAAAACCCAGAGTGAGTTATTAGAACATTAGGAAAGGTGGCTTTCACGCACAGTAAAATGCACTGACTTGATTCATGCAATGGTCTTTTTATATTTTTTGAGACCTGTGGCAAACACTTATAAACACATTTTTGCTGTATGACTCTAGGGACGGGGAAAGACCCTAAAAGGGAAAAAAAACTACAGTGTCAGACATATTTCCAGGCTGAATTAGAACTGAGTCATCATTTGCTGTCAGAACATCAAAGAACAGATCACCTACACTGAGTTGGAAAGAACCAGGTTTGAATCACGATTCTGCTCTACATTCACTGTGTCTCCTTAAGCAAGTTGACTATTCATCTTAGGTTTTTGAAGAAGACATGGTCATTTTAAACAGGTCTGTACGATAGCCCCATTAAAGATGGAGTCAAGGAGTTCCCGTCATGGGACTAATACCCATGAGGATGTGGGTCTGATCTCTGGCCCCACTCAGCAGGTCAAGGATCCGGCATTGCCATAGTAGCTGCGGTGTAGGTCACAGTGGTGGCTCAGATTCCACATTGCTATGGCTGTGGTGTAGGCCAGCAGCTGCAGCTCCAATTCGACCCCTACCCCTGCAACCTCTATATGCTGCAGATGCAGCTATTAAAAGATAAATAAATAAATAAAATTTAAAAATTGAGTTAAATTTGCCTCCCTTTGAATACAGTCTAGTCGTGATTGTCTTTTCATAATCAGAAAGCTGCAGAAGTAAGGTTGCTTGACTCTCAATTAACAAAGTGCAAGTTTTCAACTGGGTTACTCTGTCTCTGAAACCTTCCCACTGTATTATGAGAAAGTCACGCTGCCACATGGAAAGACCAAACGTCCAGCTGAGGCCCCAGCCCACAACCATCACTGACTGAGTGAGCCCGCCTTCTGGGGACACCCAGCCCCAGCCTCAGGAGGTGTGGAGCAGAGCAGAGTGGCTTACATTCCGCTGGACCCCACCCCAAAGGCAGATCCGGGGCAGAATGAGCATTACTTATTTTAAACCATTACGTTTTGTGGTGATTTTTTACATAACTATTGATGGCCAGACGATGAACATTTTCTTTGTATACCTGAAATCCTTTTTTTATTATTTTCCTTTCCTCTTTGAGAACTTGCTATTTTTTTTTTTTTTTTTGCCCTGTGTGTTATTTTGGATTGCACGTGGAAGTTAAAGCTGAAGAGACATGCATTTGAAACTGGTCTCTAGCAATAAGTAGCCATAAGACCTTGTGCGAACCACCTAACTTCTTAGAGCTTCCTCTTCCATTGATAAAAATGAAAATGATAATGCAAACTTCACGAGACCATTGAGAGGATTAAATGCAATAACATTTGAAATGCCTGGCACACAGAAGGAGCTTAGTAGCCAAGAGCCAATATCATTAGCATCAGTGATATCAGAGAGTATGCATCATAGGCACCGTGACTTCTTTATAGATTCTTGCTATACATGAAGTAGAAATAGCTTTCTATTAAAGAGATTTCAAATACCACTCTGGTGTTTTGTCTTCCTGGCATAGATTTGTGTTTTTGATTGTATTGCTCCTTTGACAAAAACTGTTTTTAATAGTATGGTGGCAGGCTGCTGTAGTGAAAGACCATGGATTTTGGGATCAGTTCCACCCAGGTATTGTGTGAGTGTGTGTGCATGTGCATGTGAGTGTGTGTGTACATATGTGTTTGGTTTGTTTCTTCTATTCCTATTACAATTATATGGGAAGAAACACTGGTGGGTTTTTTTTTTCAGTTTTATTCCTACTGGCCAGAAAATTATGTGGCATGTATTGGATAATGAATAAATAGTTCTTGTATGAAAGAAAATGTATTCATCTTTTGATTGATGTTGGGGACAAATAAATAATAAACTCCAGGGTACCTCGAAGTGCTACTTCTTTTCTATCAGTAATTTGACTTTTCTACTTCACAATATTCCTTCCATAGATTTATAAACCTAAGTATTAGCTTTGTACACTTTGGAGGTTGAATACTACAGATGGACATGAGGATTTATACACCCAGGTGCATTTTCAGTTGTTTTTAGACATACAAAGGTTATACAGTAAGTATATATACCAATACATAACATATATTACATAGCACTTACTAAATGCTGTAAAAATAATATATATACATTTTTTTCTTACATACTATAGTGTGTGTATATATGTATATATATATGATCTAAACTATATAACACATATTATATAGATAGCCAGTTAGCTGTACGCTCACTAAAATACCATTAACAAGGGGGAAAGAGGAAATTTGAGCGTTTGGGATGCTTTAAAACAAGCAATAAATAAATAAATAAATAAATAAATAAATAAACCAGGTAGGACTGTATTGCTTTCAAAGAACTGGAACATAACTAGGATAGCATTGACTCCAGGTGACACCGCTCAAGGTCCTGCAGGAATACATGAACAGGAGCCCATCACTGGCAGGGAAACGAGGCCTCAGAAGTGCTAGTGGGCACTCTGTCATTAGTTCTGCCAAGAAACTTAAGTCTTACAACAAACTTGTTTGCAGGACTGATTTGCTTGACACATGCTTCCTGTTCAGAACCAATGTAAATCGAGCTCAGTCCGTCTCATGGCTATTAGATTCCAAAGGAACTGGGTCTGAATTTCCTATGATTTCATGTGGTTCAAGACTGACCTCTCTTTGCTCACAGATTTACTATGAAGGGCATCCCCAAATAGGCTTTCACTACACCAAATTCTAAAAGCAAAATGTCACCTACCCCAGATCCTTATACCCAAGAAGTAAATCCAGTGAGGGATTCAGGCACCATGAAGACTATTAGAGAAGAATGTGGGGGAAGGTCAGGCTTTCAGTCCCCACAGCCCTGCAGGGACTGGGCACTCAGCTTCCCCATGTGGTCACTTTCCTGCCTTCCTCTTGTCTTGTCTTCCTTCTGGGGAATGGGTGGGTTATGGAGCTAAGTGGACATGTGGTTAAAGCATTGTTCAGACTCTGGCCCTGTATGTTTCCAGAACTGGGTTCTACTTCATTTCATATGCTTATCACATACTACTTTCAGGATCTGGCCTCAGGCAAATCCCCACAGAGGTGCAGACCAGGAGAAAAGGCCTGGGCTCCACGGGCAGCCTTTGGGCCTGGGAACAAGTGGCCACCCCTCCCTGTTGACATGATGCGGCTGAGAACCAGCCAGCTGAGTCATCCTGTCCAGAAGCTGCTCTTTAGCACAGAGTCTCAGTCCTACAGCAAACTTGGGGTAAGAAGCAGCTACAGAGATGTGTGGGAATAGTGAAGAGATCCTCCCTGTAGATCCCGTGGCTTGAAACTCTGGTTCCTGGCAGAGCTTCTGGTAAGAACCTTCAGTTAAAGAGACAAATGACACATCTCATTGGCTGGCACTTATCAGCAGCTCTGGGCAAGGATATTAGAAGAAACTGTCAGAAAATGACAGTGTCGAGGTTCAGTCACTAACTAAATGAGAAAGACAGGCAGCGAACCAGGCCTGACCTCATCCTGCCTGTCATCCCTTGCTTTCTGCTTCTGTTGACACTGGAAGAACGGAACTAGAGCCAGAGGCCATAGCAGAGGGAGGGACACAGAAGGAGGCTCTGGGGTCCACGGGGACACATGGAGGGGGTGTGGGCCATGAGCTGCAGCATGTGAGCCCGGGCACTGCCAGCCTCTGAAGACACCCAGGACCTTGCCCTTCTCAAGCCACCCCGAGAATCACACAGCCTTGGCACAGGTAGCCCTGGTGACCTGCCTTTCTCTGCATCTACATGTTGTTAGAAAAAACAGAAATTCATACAAATTTGGGTATTCTCTGATAACCCCATTTCCTTAAACCATTGGCTCTCTGAATTTTGTGTGGTGGGTCCAAAGTCACCTCCTTGCTTTGACGTCAGGAAGGCAGAGCTGGGTATAAGAACCAGGTCAGCTGTGGGGGTGCTGACCAAGCATCTCGCTCTCTAAGGCTGTTTCCTGGCATGCTGGATGGGACAACCCTGACTGTGCAGGATGATCATTGGATTAGAAATTATACTGTACAACCCCCCGCATGTACCCTCAAACATCAGAAATGGTTATTTATTTCTCTCTCATCTTCTCTTCTTTTTCCTCCTCCTATCATTACCTGTGTGCCTAGCACAGAAGAGAATCTATAACGAGAAGGCATCCTTCATCCTTTCCTGCTACTGACCTGAGTCCACTGTAGCCACAACTTGTAATATCTTACTTCTCTTACTAATCTCGGCTACTCATAGTATCTCCTCCAATGAGCTATGCTGGTCAGAGTACACATATTTTTAAATTAACAACAAGTACTTATCATTGTTTTTGATCTTCCTCTGCAGGTATGAGATCCCAGAGTTGAAATAAACTGATAAAGCCTGTTGTTTGAGATAGGCACTCAAATCCCACAGTGATGTTCAGAGTATAAATCAGTACAAGCCTGACAAAGGGCAGATGCCTATATGGCAAAAGTCGTAAGGATACCCACACGTTCTGCCCTGGGAATGGCACCTCAAGGAATTCATCTAAGGAGCTTGCTTGGCTGGCATACAGAGATCTAGGTGCAAAAGTGTCTTGGTACCATGTGTAGTAGTGAAAAAACGGGAACCATCTAAATCTCTCCAAGACGGATTTGTTAATTTTGTGGTACATCCATAGAATGGAAAACCCTAAAGGTATATTTACTGAAATGGGAAGGTATATCAGTACACCGTGTGTGTGTGTGTGTGTGTGTGTGTGACAAATACTGTTAGTAAAACAGTTTCACAGGGGGCCCTAGCTTCAGCAGATAAAGGACACACTCTTGCAGGGCAGGTACCTAGGCAGAAGGTGGCCTTGAGCCCTCTCCTCTTCTCTCTCTGCTCTTCCCAGGCAGGGAGGGGTTGTCTTAATAAATAATTTAGGGAAACATCCCTGCAAGTGTGTGCCTGTTAGAGACTGGATGTTTGCATCCCTCCAAAATCCATAGGTTGAACCCTTAAACCCCATGTGAGGGTGTCGGGAGGTAGGGCCTTTGACAGGGGGCTCAGTCACGTGGATGGGGCCCTCATGAATGGGATTAGTGCCCTTACAAAAGGAACCCCACAAAGCTCTTGCACTCTCTGCTGTCTGAGAAGACAGCAAAAAGTAAGCTGTCTGCAGCTGAGAAGAGGTCCTCCCCAGAAACCAAGGGGGCTGGTGCCCTGATCATGAGACCCACCTCCAGAGCTGTGAGAATCAACCTGAGATTCCAGCTTTTTGAAAGCTGGCTGTCTGGGATGTTTTGTGACTGCAGCCCAGCTGAGGCAGTATCACAGGGGCTGGTTCTCAGCTTTCTGTGCCCAGGATTCTCTCCACCTGCTACTGTGAGATGACATACCTGAGCTGGGGCTCTGTCCTCTCTCTGAGGGGTGGGAGGTTGGGACCACATCTTTACAGGGTTGTCAGTCTACACCCCACACCACACACAAACACTGTCTTGTTTGCAGGTAGGAGCCAAGAGATGAGGAGGGCCCCTTGGCCTTCTTCCACAGTTTTCCAAGCTAGCGCACCAGAAGCATGTAGATACTGTCTGTGCATGTCCACTGTCCTCCTTTTTCTCTCTCATTTGATCCATAACCCAATGGGGCAAAGAGGACAAATGAGGACTTTCCTCAAACCCCAAAACAAAGACAGTATGTTCCCTCTGTATTTTGGTGAATATAGATGAGGGACAATGTCTTTAGGCCACAACATTGCCCTCCTCTAGGTGGTGACTTTATCTGCATGCATGAGTTCTAATTATTCTAGTTATTCTATCAACACTGTTAAACTAGAAATGAAGTATTCCTTTGAACATGCTTCCTAACTGCAGAGCCAATTTTGGACCTACTATGCTCATGTGGAAGCTGGAAGCAAGGAAGGAAATGTTGCACCAGTGTTTGTTGAACACCTGACATGGGCCAGACATGGTACAAGGAATACAGAGTACATTTTTCCTTCAGGCATTACATCAGATGTATTTGTTCAGGATTTCCATGTAAATCATTAGGATGATAAAATTGAAACTGTGAACATTTAGCATCTTCCCCAAGATGACATCACTGGTAAGAGGCAGAGTCAAGCATTACTCTCCATATGGCCTATTTCCTAATCCATGTCCTCCCACCAAGATAAGCTCAGGGAATTTATGACAAGTGAGTCAGAAAAAAAGCATGTACTGTTCACAACAGCCAAGACACAAAAGCAACCTAAGTGAATATTGACAGAAGAATGGATCAAGAAGATATGATATATACGTAATGGTATACTACTCAGTCATGAAAAATAATGAAATAATGTCATTTGCTGCAATATGGATGTATCTAGAGATATACCAAGTGAAGTGAGTCTGACAAACACAAGTATTATATGACATCACTTATATGTGGAGGCTAATTTTAAAAATTATACAATGAACTTATTTACAGAACAGAAACAGACTCACAGACAAAGAAAACAAACTTATGGTTACCAAAGAGGAAAGAGGGGGAGGGATAAATTAGGAGTTTAGGAAGAACAGATACACTACTATCTACAAGATAGACAACAAGGACCTATAACTATATTGAGTATAGTTCCCTGTATATGTATCTTGTAATAACCTATAAGGGAAAATAATCAGAAAAACTACAGATATATGTATATGCATAACTGACTCACTTTGCTGAAAACCTGAAACTCACACAACCTTGTAAATCAACCACGCTTCACTTTAAAAACAAGCACACACAAAGGCAACGGTAAAATCAAACTGATATAAGAGGATGTACACACTAAAGGAAATCCTATAGTCAGAATGAACATAATCCCATTTTCCCTTGAATTCCACCAAAAGCAATCCTTAGGAAAGTGGAGACCACACAAGGAAAAGAGGGTGGGCTGGTTTTGTAGACACAGTGCTCAACAAAGGCTGTGGAGCGTGAGGCACACAGGCTTGAGGCCAGCAGAGAGAGATGTGCACTAACACAAACGCTGAGCCCCTGAGATGCTGGGAGGAGAGGCCCAGCCTGGGCCTCTGATCTGATGGGCCTGTGAGAACGGCTGAGTCCAAGAGCACAGCAATTCAATTTCCACAACGATGATCCTGAGTCATCAAGAAAAGGTTACATTTTATGTTCAGAATTCTCCGTTTAAGAAGGCAAGGAAGCGTGTAATCCATTTGAGAAAGATTTTCATTTCAAATAGTTAAAAATTCTTTAAAGACAGTTTGGGTGCTTAGAGGGATAAGTGACAGTTATCTGGAAAATGCACTTATGTGGAACAACATCTTCCCTGAAGATTCCAGATTAGTGAGGCGGTAGGTGGGTTCTATTTAGTTAGGCTTCTAGCATTTCTGCTTTGTTGACATTTCATTGCCTAATTTTCTTTCAAAAATTCCTCACTCTCAAGCACTGGATCTGAGTTCCTCTTGAGGCTAAAGATTCTGACACCCTTTGTTGGATATTTCACATCCTGTGGTACCCGGCCTTTTTTTTTCCTGCCATTAATCAAATGACACAGTGATATTCACAGAAGTCACTGACCCCAGGGCATGCAATGCATTGACTTTGGCAAAGCCCTCCTGACATTTTACAAAACACTTTTGAGTTTTGATCGGTAATCCTAGGTTTTATCTGCCACCCTTTAATAATTCAATCAAACCATTCATGCTAAAAACTAACCATAGGAGAACAATAAATAAAGTTTATATATATATTTTTTTTTCCTAAAAGTATACTTAATTTTTTAAAAACAGTTATGGAGCGGCCTCCCACTATGGCTCAGCAGTAATGAACCTGACTAGTATCCATGAGGATGTGGGTTCATCCCTGGCCCCCTCAATGGGTTAAGGATCCGGCATTGCCCTGTGGCGTAGATCACAGATGGGGCTCGGATCTGGTGTTACTGTGGTGTGGAGTAGGCCAGCAGCTGCTCTGATTCAACCCCTAGCCTAGGAACTTCCATATGCCATAGGTGTGAACCCCCACCCCAAAAAAAGAAAGCAAAAAAAAAAAAGTTACGGAGTTCCCTGGTGGCTCAGTTGTTAAGGATCCAGCATTATCACTGCTGTGGCCCAGGGCACTGCTGTGGCTTGGGTTTGATCCCTGGCCCAAGGTAACTTCTACATGCTGTGTGCATGGCCAAAAAAACGTAAATATATACATAAATAAATAAAGAGTCATTTCCTTTAAAGAGGCCTGCACTTTTCAGGAAACAGGAGCACAGCAAGCTGCAAACACAGAGGACTGTGCCTGTCTGCCCTGTGAACCTCCTTACTTACTGCTCCATGTGCAGCATGGAGCCCAGACAAAACTAACACTCTCTGATGACTGTGCTGAGATCCTCAATAACTTCTCATCCACCAGAAATCCCGTGTCCACGTTCACACTTTCTAGGTCTAGTTCAAATGCTCTCTCTCAGTGCCTCTGCTCTCAAGAAAGGTTTTGCCCTCACAACTATTGCAAGATGGGTGTCGTCACTCTTGCTTATTTGAGGATGAGGAGGAAAACTGGAGAGGCTACAGGCTGCTCTGGGGTCGCACCTGGGGATGGGAGGCAGGTCATCAGGTCCTCTCCGATGGCACCTGTCTCCATCCTCCGTCGCAGAGAAAACCTCTGTGGCTCAGTCCTCTCATCAGCAAGCACCCCCCTCCTGGACATTCCTGTGTTACTGGGTGTAGCCATCACCCTGCAGCCACTCTGTGTGGGTGGGCCAAGGGCACTGGGGGCTTGGTCCTTACCGGGCGTGTTGAGCAGGCGGGATCTCTTGCAGTGGTAAGCCACCTCCTGCTCGCAGTGCTCGGAGCTGTCAATAACAGCTGTCAGCTGTTCCAGGCTGCCTTTGTAGTCCAGAACCATGGAGTAAGGCTTCTCAGCACTGGCACCTCGCACGTGGGTCAGCTCCATGTGGTTGTGCTGCACTGATGTCCAGATCTTGTCCTCTGCCAGAAAACACAACCCAAGGAAGGTCAAAAGAGGATCAGGCTCATAGACCTCCACAAAGCTGGGGGCAGAGGGTGGAGAGGGAAGATGATGGTTCACGGGGTAAATGCTTGGCTGGATGGGCAACCATTAATGGCCACCTGACTCCTCCACACATGCGAAGAACTTGACCAGAGAGCTTTTGTTTCTCTAGAGCTCCAGCCAGAGTTAGTAGGAGGATTAATTATCTTCAGGACTAAATAAAAAGATGTTAGGAAGTCACAAGGTAGGATCTGGGGTGCAGCAGACCTGTTGGAATAATAACCTAGACTGAAACATTGATGACATTTGGACATAGAACTGGATTCTGAACATGCTCACAAATAACGTGAAAGAGGAAACAGGAAGACTTGAAAGGCTTTTGCCATCTGAGAATCTTGCCAACACTAACATCATTACTCTTCATAGATGCTCAGAGCTGGAAAAGAACCTAGTCCAGCATCATGCAGTTTCCTTCTCTCTCACCTACTTAGTTTTACAAATGAGGAAACCCAGGTCTAGGAAAAAAAAATGACCCAAGGCAAATCTGTTAGACAAGCAGATTTGATAATAAGCACAAACATTTCTGTTAACCGCCCTTTCTAATCAGTACTACTTAGAAGCAGCATTGTGCCTCTTGGCTGTGAAAAAGAAAAGAAAAAAAAAAAAGGCAACTGGGATCCCCAGGAAGTTTTTTTTGGCTGCCCTAAAGCATATGGAGTTTCTGGACCAGAGATGAGATCTGCCACAGTTGAGACCTAGTTGTGGCAATTCCGGATCCTTAACCCACTATGCTGGGCCAGAGATTGAACCTGTATCCCAGAGCTCCCAAGACACTGCCAATCCCAATGCACCACAATGGCAATTCCAGGAATTCCCAGTGTTAATACTTCCTCAAACCTTACTCAGTATACAACGTGGAATAAATAATTTCATTATCCTGCACTTCAATTTCATTATATTAGAAAGAAGAGGAAGAGAAAGTTTGGTCTCATTTATCTTTAAAATATTTCCCAACTCCTAAAAAAGGAAATATTTGTTGCAGCATAAACTTGAACTCTGCTCAGATATTCTGGTTCATCTTAACAGTGTTTCCTAAAACCAGCTCACAGATAACCCACAGGTCTCCAATGTTTAATTGAGACAGAAAGGCATTTTCTATAAAGTCTAAACAAAAATCAGAATGATGCTTATTGGATTTTGATTCTGAAAGCAAAAATAAGATTGATATGGGTTAAAAATAATGTTACACAAATAATTAACCCAAGACTCCAAAAATGTTGGTGCCAATATAGACAAACACTGATAAAATAACCAAAGGAAAGTAACTGCTCAATAATGCAACACTGGGGCATTCCCATTGTGGCTCTTTGGTAATGAACCTGACTAGTATCCATGAAGATGCAGGTTCGATCCCTGTCTTGCTCAGTGGGTTAAGGATCCGGCTTTGCAGTAAGCTGTGGTGTAGGTCATAGATGCAGCTTGGATCCTGCATTGCTTTGGCTATGGTGTAGGCTGGCAGCTGCAGCGCCAATCTGGCCTGTAGCCTAGGAACTTCCATGTGCCATGGGTGTGGCCCTAAAAATAATAATAATAATAATAATAATAATAATAATAATAATAATAATAATAATAATGCAATACTGTAAGGGGAGAAATAAAGACTGACAATTTTGAAATGTCCATGGAACAGAAGAAATGGAAATCAAATATATAATAATAGATACCATGTTACTACTCCATACTGGGGCATTTTATATACATTATCCCCAGTTCTCATAACAATCATGGTAGATGTCAATATAAATAAAGATACCAGTACAGATATAGATATAGGGAGAGAAAATAAATTTGTCCCAGTCTCACTGTGTCCAAATCTCTGATTCCAAAAGGGGTCCACATGGAATACTACTCAGCCATAAAAAAGAATGACATAATGCCATTTGCAGCAACATGGATGGAACTAGAGAATCTCATACTGAGTGAAATGAGCCAGAAAGACAAAGACAAATACCATATGATATCACTTATAACTGGAATCTAATATCCAGCACAAATGAACATCTCCTCAGAAAAGAAAATCATGGACTTGGAAAATAGACTTGTGGCTGCCTGATGGGAGGGGGAGGGAGTGGGAGGGATCAGGAGCTTGGGCTTATCAGACACAACTTAGAATAGATTTACAAGGAGATCCTGCTGAATAGCATTGAGAACTTTGTCTAGATACTCATGTTGCAACAGAAGAAAGGGTGGGGGAAAAATGTAATTGTAATGTATACATGTAAGGATAACATGACCCCCTTGCTGTACAGTAGGAAAATAAAAAAAATTATAAAAAAAACAAACAAACAAAAAAAAATGGGTCCACAAAACATCATTAAATCATATAAATTTGGATTTCCTTAAAAATGTACAAGGATTTTCCTTTCCTTTGGCAAGATGTAAAATGAAGCCATGTCAGAGACACAACTTTTTATCTTAAACCCACTAATGCCGCTAATCCCACCCTCTGGGCCCTGGGAACTGAAGTTTTAATAGTTCATCTACGGGCAATTTGTGATCTATGCAATGTACAGAAGGGACAAAAGACTAGCTCCAAAGTGGCCTGCACAATTCACTTAACAGACATCACAAGCCCTCACCACACAGACCGAGCCATGGAAAGAGGGACAATTACTTGAGATCCAGGGCCTCCTAGCTGGCTTTCAGCTCAAAGATGCCCTTTGTCCTCTCATTATTTTTCTCCTGGGAGAGAGCAGTGTCAAGAATAAAAACCAGGAGCCAATGAAATATTATTTTTATAACTTTCTAGATTTTTTTCCCTCCAGTTCATGAGTAGCAGTGCAGGTGAAGCCCTGAAACTTGACCAAAGGTTAAAATAAAGGTCAGAGGTCACTGTGACTCAGGAGAGCCCCCTATGATGGTGGATGTTCCTGATGTTTGTGTAGTATAGGGACAGGTGGTTTTAGTGAGGAAAGGGCTGGATGAGGGGTTTTCACACAGGTTAAGATTCATTTTGAATAGTCTTTTAGGTGGATGGCAGGAGATCCATCCATGGACCTATATATGCAATGAGCTAAAAGTTGAATGTGATAAATTCAGATGAGTGCACAGAGCCTGGGCTCTGGGGTCAGGAGGTTGGGTTTGCCTACCAGCTGTACACTTTCTGGTGAAGCAGCCTCCATCAAACCCATTACTTCTCAAAAGTTCTGTTTCCTCATCAGCAATACTTAAAAGGGGTCGCAATGCCAACAGCACAGGGTGGCTATAAAGATTAGGTGAGGGAATGTGTGTGAGAAGCTGCACTAGTAACTAGGTAACTAGGCATTCAGCACAAAATCTCTGTGTGTCTCTTAGA
The DNA here is from genome assembly GCF_016906955.1 of Phacochoerus africanus. Lineage (NCBI taxonomy): Eukaryota > Metazoa > Chordata > Mammalia > Artiodactyla > Suidae > Phacochoerus > Phacochoerus africanus. The sequence continues at coordinate 91,570,427 of NC_062546.1, forward strand.
TCAAGGCAGATAGTATGTCCATCTCATGGAGCTCACAGCTATGAGATGATGATATTAACGACAGTATCAAAAAGAGAAGCTGTCCAGCCACTTGTAGTCTTCACAACACCTTGGACTAACAGGGTTCTTTCCCAGACCAGAAAGACCTACAAACACCTAAAGGGGAGACAAACCAAACCTGACCCTCCCTCTGCAGATCCCTGGGGAAAATATGCCAGATTCCAAAGACCCAGATCAGAAAACACTTCCCTTTGGCAGTTCTGTGAACTTGGACACCCTCCCACACAAGGAAACAAACAGAGGGTTCCCTATAACTCAAGGTCCAGTTTCATGACGAGACCAAGGAGTAAATGGTCTAAAGGCTAGGATTGAAAGAGCAGCGTAAAACCCTCCAGGAGGCTCCAATCACTGCCTCAGGCTGGCCGGCCTCCAGCCCCAGACCCTCCACCACAGGACACCCATCCTCGGTGCTAGGGCAGGAAGAGACTGTCCTTTGTCCATTTAGTGTTCTTGGCTCTCTTGTCAAATATCAAGGCTCCAGTCTCTAGAGATGCATCTAGGTCTCTGAGGTATCCTGAGACAGCCTGGCTTTAAAGCTGACCATCTGATGGGAATCTGTATTCTGATACATGTCAGCCCTAAGACTCTGGGCAAGATATATACATCTCTCAAGTTTCCTCATTGGGAAATGGGATATTTATATTACTCTCTCCATCCATGGTCATATTATAACAACTCGGTATCATGTTTTACCTGGACCCGTAACTGGCTGCCTGGCATGCCAAAGAGTAAGACTCTTTACATGAGAACTTTTCAATGAAAATAAAATGAGGGCTGGGACTTCACTCCTTGGAGAGTTGGGGGTGAGAATTTCAGACAGTAGTGAGGTTAGCTAGCAGGCTGGACTACATACAACCTTTTGTAATACAGCTATTGCTGTAATTAGCATAAATAATTACCCTTTTGTTCAATCACCTTCTCACTCTGAAATAGCCTCACATGTCTCTGTATTTATGTTTACCCCTTGCATTTCCTGAAATGTCTACAACAGAATTTGTTGTTGGGTCCTCACAGACCCAGAAACCTAGAAAACCATCACCCTGATACAAAGGTTTGCTACCCAGTTCATTTCCCACAACTTCTACAGGATACTGCCATTCAGTCCCATGATGAGACACACACCCTGTCTTTCTAACTTGCCCAGGGGAATACAGGTATTGAACTACCCAAGACAAGTTCTTAAGAGAGGACAGTATTTGAAGCTCTTTGAACTGGGAGAAACCCATTCAATTTACTAAAGATATTAGTCTAAAAAATTTATTATGTAACTTAAAAAAATTGGGGTGCCCACACTCAGGGCATGTGGAAATTCCTGGGCCAGAGATTGAAACTGCCACAGCAGTGACAATGCCCAGTCTTTAACCTGCTAGGCCACCAGAGAACTCCTATTATGTATACAAAATATGTGCCTTTTTATCCAACATTGCTTGCAAATATTTTCTCTCATTTCTTTTTAGGGCCATGTCTGTGGCATATGGAAGCTCTCAGGCTAGGGGTCAAATCGGAGCTACAGCTGCTGGCCTACACCACAGCCACAGCAAGGCCAGATCCCAGCTGAGTCTGTGATCTATACCATAGCTCATGGCAATGCCAGATCCTTAACCCACAGAGTGAGGTCAGGGATAGAACATGCATCTTCATGGATCCTAGTAGGGTTCATTAACTGCTGAGCCACAATGGGAACTCCAATTTTCTCTCATTTCTTCTGTTGCCTTTTCATGATATTGACTCTCTTTGGCTGTGCAAAAGCGTTTTAGTCTGATGTAGTCACCTGCTGATTATTCATTTTGTGTAATTTGCTTTTGCTGTCAGAGTCAAAAAAGTCATTGCCAAGACTAGCAATAAGGGGGCTTCTTTCCTATGTTCTCTTCTCGGGTTTTAGGCTATTGCATCTTATATTGAAGTCTAATCTTTCCCAGTTAATTTTTAAGTGGTATAAGATAGGGGTCCAATTTCATTTTTCTGTATATGGTTGTCCAGTTTCTCACATCATTTGTTGAAGAGACTGTCCCTTATCCATTGAATGTTCTTGGCTCCCTTGTCCAATATCAATTGACCATTTATATGAGGGCTTATTTCTGGGCTCTCTGTTCTGTTCTCCTGGTACATGTGGTTATATTTATGCCAATATCATACTGGTTTAATTACTAGAGCTTTGGGAAAATGGAGAGATGTTTAAGTGTACAAACTTGTGATTAGCAGATAAATAAGTTCTGGAGATCTAATACACAGCATAATGACTACAGTCAATAATACTGTATTATAAACTTCAACACTGCTATGAGACTAGATCTTAATTGCTCCCATTAGAGAAAAAAAAAGATAATTATGTTACATAATAGAATTATAAGCTAATATTACCATAGTAATCATACTTAAATATATATGTATCAAATTAATACATGTACACCTTCAACTTACACAGTTGTGTGTCAAGTACATCTCATTAAAAAATAAAAACAAAACATTTTCTTTCTTCTTAGAGTATATCTGATTTACAGTATTGTGTCAATTTCTGCTGTATAGCATAGTAAAAGTCATATATACATATATAATTTTTTTTTCATACTGTCTTCTATCATGGTCTATCCTAGGAGACTGGATATAGTTCCCTGTGCTGTACAGCAGGACTTCATTGCTTGTCCATTTTAAATATAATAGTTTGCATCTACTGACCTCAAACTCTCAGTCAAGCCCACTCCCTCCCTTCTCCCCCTTGGCAACCACAAGTGTATTCTTCATATCTGTTCTATAGATAGGTTCATTTGTGCCATATTTTAGATTCCACATATAAGTGATATCATATTGGGAGTTCCCGTCGTGGTGCAGTGGTTAACGAATCCGACTAGGAACCATGAGGTTGCGGGTTCGGTCCCTGCCCTTGCTCAGTGGGTTAACGATCCGGCGTTGCCGTGAGCTGTGGTGTAGGTCGCAGACGTGGCTCGGATCCCGCGTTGCTGTGGCTCTGGCGTAGGCAGGTGGCTACAGCTCTGATTAGACCCCTAGCCTGGGAACCTCCATATGCCGCGGGAGCAGCCCAAGAAATAGCAAAAAGACAAAAAAAAAAAAGTGATATCATATTGAATTTGTCTTTCTCTTTCTAACTGACTTCACTTAGTATGAGAATAATTTCCCAAATATACAAACAGCTCATACAACCCAAGAACAACAACAACAACAAAAAAGCAACCCAAATGAAAACTGGAAAAATGGGCAGAAGACATAAATGGACATTTCTCCAAAGAAGACATACAGATCACCGTAGGCACATGAAAAAATGCTCAACATCACTAATTATTAGAGAAATACAAATCAAAACATTTGCTGTTTAAAAGCAGCCTTCAGCCTGATGCACTGTCTTGAGTGTAAATGATGCCAGAACCAAATCCCCAGGAGGTATTATTAAGCCACATTTAAGCATAAAGGAGTTCCAGGCCAGAGGCCATCAAACAGCAGGTGTTATAAAGGTCCAAGGCATCATTTCAAAGACATGACACAGGTTGTTAGGAAGACTGTCAAGGTATTTTCCATATTGCTTTGTGAACTTAGCTTTCAGGTCTATCTTCCTAAAAGCTATGAGGCCTCCCAGGATGTGAAAAGTATAGGTCATTCTGTGCAGAATACACACACAGGAAGATGGTGCAGTGCTTAATGCCTACAGAAGCTCAGCCTGGTTTGGGGGAAAGTGGCACACGTGAGGGTGACGAGTGTCTGATGCTGTTTTAAGCACTCTTGCAATCACCAGCAGGGGATGCCCCAGCGAGGCCTGGTGGTGGGGGTGGGGGTGGGTGGTGATAAACTGTACACTGTCTTCCTTGAGAATGGACATCAACAGGGCCTTTTGCCTGTACATTGTCTGTCCATTGGCTAGCATCGAGCACCATGTAGGATTTCAGGAGGTCTTTGTCAAGACGGGGTTAATCACCAGCACGTATTATGTAAAGGTGAAAGAAATTTCAAGGTATAAAATTAAAACATACTCAACAACAAGAGAAAGGGAAAACAGGTTTCACAAAGCATCAGCACAGCAGTGGTGGTAGGATATCCTGGAACACTCTATATCTTCACCCCTGTGGTAAGATCTTCCCCAGTTACACCCCAGGAAAGCCCCCCAGGAACCTTCTAGGCTCTAGGTGATCCCCCCCAGCTCCTCTTGCTCTCATTTAAGGAACTGTATATTGTTTACTTACAGAGCCACCACTTAACTCTCTTGCCTAGTCTTGCTCTCATTCTATCTGATTGATATTATTTCGATGATCATCATCATTATTAATAATAGTAATTACAGCTGCTCTAAGATGTTCCATCTGTTACCATGGAGATCACCACTCAGAAGAAAGAGCCAAGAGGAGGAAAGTGAAAAAGGAGAAAGAGGCAAGAAATGACTCTGATTAATACAACCTCATTCTACACACATATCTGTCTCTTTGCAGAACAAAAAAAGAACACTGCAATTTTTCTATCACAATGCTTGGAAGAAAGAGAAGTCTACAGATTGTCAATACCCAGCTTAATTGAACTTAAATCACTGTAGGGAGGTGCTTACAGTGCTCTGAAAAGTGTGCCAATTCACTTATACTACTATTGTAATAAAGCAAGTCTATATTAAGGTCCCTGGGGTCACTTCTGGTATAGTTATCTGTGTTGACAAAGTGAATTTTCTATGCCAAGTGTAAAGACGGCTTAAATAACCCTCAAAGCACCATCTCTACCACTCATTTGCCATCTAGGCATGCACAGCTCAGTGACATCGCCTGTCATTTTGCATCAACAGTTATTTAATTTTTCATATGTTTGTCCCTTATCTCCCCATTTAAACCACAGGTGATGACTGCTGAGTAAACAGTGCTTGGAAAGGGCTTCTGTGGTTCTTGGAGGCTGATGTGATGGAGGAAGTCCAGGGCTTTAAGATCAACAGGCCTGCTTGCCAGCCCTGCTACTAACCAGACTTCCCAGCAGGGCAGAGACAGGGAACCTCCCCCAGCCTCAGTCCCACATCTGTAAGCTGGGCATGAGCCACTGAACAATGACGCTGTGAGTTCTGCATAAACCAAGGCAGGGCTGAGCTGAGCAGAACCTGGCTCAGGGTACCCATCTTGAACTCCCCGCAAGCCCTGCTGATGAAGTGATTCAGGCAGGAGTGAAGGCATCATTTCATTATGGGAAATAGTTCTGGGAACTTCTTCTGGGGGTAAGGGTCAATGCCACCTCCCCCTCAACCTTCAGAGGGAAAGGAGACAACAGGAAGAAAATAGTTTTCAACTTTTTTTTTTTCTTTTCGGCTTTTTTACCTGACCCATGGCCTATGGAGTTTCTGGGCCATGAATCAGATCCGAGACAGAGCTGTGACCAGAGCCACAGCTGTGGTAAGGCCAGATCCTTAACCCACTGGGCCTGGGCTGGGCATCCAGGTATTGAACCTTGATCCCAGGGTTCACAAGACAAAGACATCTATCCCCTTGCCAGCACAGAAGGAACTCCCAGTTTTCAACTTCTTTAAAAGGCTTCAGAATCCCTGCAGGGGCCATTTCTCCTCTCCCTGGTGATCAGCCCAGCTGGCCAGGAGAGCATCCCCGACACCTGCCTGCTAAAACCACTGCAGACTGGCTGCTTTCAGTGTATGGGCTGAGGGTGAGTGAGGGGACCATTACCGGTATAAGGCTCCTGGTAAGGCCTCCACACAGGGCGAATTAGCTGGAAGCAGACACCACAGCCGGGGAGGCTGACACAGACTGGGAGTCCCCTTCCAGGCTGCCTCTCCTCCACCCACCTGCCTGGACCACAGGCTTTACGATTTCCAGACGACATACTTGACCGTGATTTATTCTACTACTTTGCTCAAGCCTTTCTTTTTATGTATCTTTTTGGGGGTTATTTTTCTTTTTCCTGCTTTAAAGTCAGTGGCACAATCAAAGAGACCTGGGAAATCTGTTTTAAGGTCTTGGGTTGGTGAAGAGGGGGCAGGGATGGTCTTGAAGGGGTTTGATGTGCATTACATCCTACTGGTTGGTTTCTTAGTCACTGGTTTATTCAAGGACAATTTACGAAGACTCTAGTGTGTGCAGAGCACAATGTTTGGGACTGAGGGGTGCAAGGCTGAAGGCCATTCTGGACTCTGAGCTCAAGGTGGGTACGACTGGTTCCCAGAAAGACGCTCCCATGGAAGCTAAAAGTTTGGCAGCAGCCAGTGGAAGTGGGGCGCGGCAAGGGGGGTGCTATGCCCCATCCTGGGCAGGGGGAGGGGGGAGGGGCTTCCGACTGAGTCACCTGATGAGAAGAGGCAGGGCTTTGGTTGCTGGGAGAACTTCTATGAGGCCTTTAGGCACAGCCTCCTGGTAGTCACTGGGTATGTTCTGAAGAAACAGCTAGGCGCTCTTGCAGACCTGCACTCAACCCCTCCTTGAGTTACTAGCTGAGGGATGCTGGAATGTTCCATTCCTCAAACTCTCTGGTCCTCTGATTTCTCAAACTCTCTGGTCCTCTTATTTCTCAAAATGGAAGTGGGAAATAACCTCTGCCTCACACTTCATCCTACAGATTAAGTGAGATAGACTCTGAGACCATACAAAGAACACAGTTCCTGGGCCACAAGTGCATAGTAAATTAACAGTCCCTACTCTTTGCTTACAAGCTAAGAGAGCCGGGATAGAAGTCATGGAGCAGTGAGCTGACTGCAAAGGGCCTGTCTTCATTCTAGGAAGGGCTATCCAGCATTTATGTCACCTCTTACCAGGTCACAAAAGAAAAGAATCTCTCTGGAAATGGAAGAGTCTACTGACTCTGCTTCCATGGATCTTACATTCTGGTTCTGGAGGTTATTGAAAAGACAAAGGCTCAAAGAAGAGTGGAATAGTTCATCTTTCAGCTGACAGCCCTGCTGTGGAGTTCCTCCCAGTATCAGTGGAATTGCCTGAGCCGGGTGTCATCTCCAGCCTTTTCTAACTCCACCACCACCTTGTGCTTTTTTCATTCAAGTGCTATAATAACTTGTTACTCAGACCCCTGCTAAACTGGAAACCCCAAAAGGGAAAAGAACATCTCATAAGTCTTTGCATGCCTAGCACCTGGCCCACAGTAGGCATTCACTGACCAGAAAACTAAACATTCAAAAGACTACCAAGATTTTTACTGGCTTCAGGGACAGCTCTTAAAATCTGCAGGAAAGTGATACATGATAGGAAACTATGTTTCAATATGTATTTGAAATTCTATGTATACTTGAACTCACCCAGACTATCTACTGCTAAGATCAGAATACTGTGGGAAAAAGTAAGTATCTAGCAAAATCTCTCTGACTGAATACAGTATAGTTAATTGACACAGTGAAATACTATGTAGCCATAATAAAGACCCTATAAAATTTCTCTAAACCAATCTAGAATGATTTCCAGGAATTAAGGTGCTAAAGTCCATTCTACATGTTGTGCAAGAATAAAGGAGAAAAAGGGATACACAGAGGCAGATAAACTGATTAAATAGAAGAGAGAGTTAAAAACAGAGGGAAAGCATTATGAGTGACAGCAAGTTTCTGGTCAACCACTGCAGATACTCCTGTAACATGAAAATGTTGTACACATTTCAAACAAAATTAGACCAAAAGGATGAAGGAAAAAAAGGCAAACACTAACTGAATATTAAACAGAAACAATAAAGCCTAACTATATAATAAACAGATAAAATAACCACAAAGGAGAAAAAAAAAGAATTCAAATAATTTTTAAAATATAGTATTCTCTAGCTATATACATCCTTAGGATATATTCTAGGAAGAAAATTTTAAATTCAAGTAAATATTTTTTCTTTTTATGGCTGCACCTAAGGCACATAGAGGTTCCCAGGCTAGGGGAAAAATCAGAGGAAAGTGAAAAAAGGCTGAGAAGCCAAAACCGAACATAATACTTAGATCTTAATTTTCAATACTATTTGCTACGAAGAAAAACTAGACTTCTTTGGGAAAATAGGTGAGTTTGGATCTAGACAGGGAAAGTTCAAGGTAACATCCTGGAGCATCTTGTGCTAGAAAGCATGACGGGGCTCCAAGATTCATGGGCCCATGGAAGGAAGACACAGGAAAAGAATTAAAGGGATGGTTGCTAGCTCTCTGGGGGTGAATTTGAACATCAATAAATATTGAAAATAGTAACAACGCTTTATAGTCAAATAATATGAGCCTCTCCTGATGCAAGGGGAAATGGAGACGGAATGAGAAATAAAATAAAAAGCTGTGTAGACAAGAATGCAAAAAAAAAATAGCTATCAATGTAGAAGGTGTTAGAATTACGAAAAGGGCATTTTACAAATGCCAGCCTCATGACGTAGACCAGTCAGGATGGTTAAGAGATGGAAAGGAGAGGTTTGAGTACAGGATAGTCACACAATGTTTTAAGAGAACTCCACAGATTACTTGCTGATTATAAGTCACCTTCACAGCAGAGATCTGGTGGACCTCCTTTAAGTCACATGATGGAGTAGAACATCCCAGCCAGGGTACAAATTGACACTGCCTGCCTTGGAGGGGAGATGCCATCCACAAGATTTTCTTGCCAAAGTATCCTAATGAGAAGAACTAATCAAGAAAAACCCCAAATGTGGAACATTTTCCTTTCTAAAAAAAATTATTTTTTATTGAAGTATAGTTGATTTACAATGCTGTGTTAGTTTCTGGTGTACAACCAAGTGATTCAGTATATATAATACTCTTTTTCATATTCTTTTCCATTACAGTTTACCATAGGATATTGAATATAGCTCCCTCTACTATACAGTAGGACCTTCTCATTTATACATCCTATATATCTAGCTTACATCTGCTTGTTGGCTATCATACATAGGATGGGTAAACAATAAGGTCCTACCAAATAGCACAGGGAACTATATTCAATATCCTGTGATAAACCATAGTGGAAAATAATATTAAAAAAGAAAAAATGTATGTATATACCTGAATCACTTAGCTATATAGCAGAAATAAACAAAACATTGTAAATCAACTATACTTTAATGAAAAAATAATATGAGAAACTACAAAGAAAATAGTTTGCCTCTGATAATCCCAAACCCCCAATCCATCCTCTGGACCAAATGTTCTCCCCTCTGGAACATTTAACTTAACAATTGGCTCATGCTCTTCAAAAACTTAATGTCTGCCAAGAAAAGCAAGCAAAACAAGATGGTTTAGTGGAAGAGGTTTTCTAGTTAAAAGAGACTAAAAGGGTATGACATATAGACACATATAGACATGTATAGATACTGCTTGAAATAAAAATGTAAAAACAGACACTGCTCTAAAAGAGCCTGTGGGGACAAGATGGCTTATGTACTAGATAACCTTAACTGAAGTGATGTTCATTTTCTCGTTGCCTGTAGTTTTGTGCTGATGTAGCACAGTGCCTATTGTTATCTGATACCAGTGACGTCTTCAGGTTGAAATTACCACTGTATCTGGAATTTGCTTTCAAGTAGTTCAGAAAAGAAAAAAAAAAAAACATTTTCTATGAGAAAGACAAAAGGAGAGGAGAGAAAGGGAGTTGAAAATAGCACAAATGTATGCAACTCTGTCAAACTTTGGAGAGTTTTGGCAAAAAGTGTATGGATGATCATTTTAGTATTCTTGCAACTTTTCCGTAAGTTTGGGCTTTTCAGAATAAAAACTTTGATGAAAATAAGACAGTACTTGATGTGGTGCTTCCTGTGTAGTAAATACTAAAACTATCCTACTATGCTTCAGCAATCCCCGATCCATGGGCTTTTGCAAGAGTGCACGCACACACACACACACCTACATCCCTATATGTGTCTATATTTCATACCCTTTTAGTCTCTTTTAACTAGAAAGCCTCTTCCACTATACCTATTTGACCAAACAATTACCAAAAATCAAAAACTAGTAAACATTATCAAATTCAGCAATTTACACCACGAAGCACATCCATTTTCAAGCATAAGTATTTGTTATTCTTACTGAATTCATGTGCAGGGGTTCTTTTGGTGTGTTGGGTATTGTTGACTCATAAAAGTTATTAGTTATTTTTATCATTCTATACACAGAAACACCAAGAAACCAGTGTCAAGTTTTCTGGGAACAGAGTGTTGAAAATAATTAATATAACACTATTATACATGAATTAGATAACCAACAAGGACCTACTGTATAGTACAGGGAACTACACTCAATATTTGGTAATAACCTATAAGGAAATAGAATCTGAAATGTACATGTGTGTGTGTTTGTAACTGAAATACTTTGCTGAACACCTGAAACTCACATAACATTGTAAATCAACTTTACTTCAACTGAAAACAAAGATAATGGAAAAAGCTAACACATATTGTGTCTATAATGCCAGGCACTTTTTTCTGATGGTTTACTCACATAAACCTCACAACAAACTCATACATAGATTCTATTATTCATATTTATTATTTGGTTGCAGCATGTAGTGGCTTGATGTGGGATCTTGGTTCTTAGACCAGGGATTGAAACTGGGCCACAGTGGTGAAAGCCCTGAGTCCTAACCACTATACTACCAGGAAACTCCCCATAGGTGCTATTATTAATTGCAAAGGAGGAAGCTGAGTCACAGAGAGGCCAAATAACTCCATACATCACATAACTCAATACAACTGTGAAGGGCCAATGCTGGAATGCAAGCCAAGCCCTCACTCTTTCCACCCAGGCTGGGCTGGGTAGATGAGTGTTGATGATGTGAATTCAAGGGGGGACTGTGACAGGCTAAAGAGAGTCATAGGGGAAGGAATGAGAGCTAAGTCTAAAGAAGGAAGTGAGAAAATTACATTCCGGAGGAACAAAACCAGATAGAAGACACAAGAGATGGACAGAATTCTCAGAGCTAATATGGAAAATCCATGTAGAAACTGTCTCCCAGTCTAAGAGCCAATGCTTCTGACCAGCTTCCCTTGACAGGTAGATATAAATGTAGAGAGTCAAGCTCCTGTGCATGGAGAAGGCAAGGCTGGTGGGTGCTTCTGAGACTTGAGTCTGACTGCAATGAAGAGTGATGGACAGTAGGCTCCTGGACAAAGGGGCCCTCTGCTTCCTCTACTCCACAGAACTTAGGATCCCCAGCTGCTGGTACATCATGGGCTCTTTCATTCTTTGGGAGGTCTACACTGCCATGATTCATCATCTCTCTCCCAAATCCTAGGGCTCAGGGCAAAAGTTAGTGGGGCAAGCAAGCTTTCTGGAAGACACGTGTGCCTCCCATTTGTCGTTTCACTCTTCTGAATAAGGAACATTCTCAGTTCAGGGGCAGTTGTGTACTAGAATATACAGGTGAGCTGGGAGCCCTCAGACAAGGTGCAGGGCTCTGGGTCACCTGCTCCTTGCACTGCCACATTCAGAACCCCACTGAGTTCATCAGAATTGACTTTTCCTTTTTCCTCTTCCCTGCCAAGTCCAGGAAACCTGCCTTTCACTGTTGGACCTCAGTTCCCCCTCTCTGATGAAGGCTTACTTGATCACCCCTGCCTCTGAAGTCCCTCAGCATTTAGGTCTTCCTGCAATGTTGTCTCTGGGTGATCCTGGTTATTTCAGGAGCTCTTAGAGGATGCCACCTATTTCATGGACCATATGAGGTACATCTGTCATTTAATTTATTTAATCTGCACATCATTCCATTGAGGTAAGTCACTGGTCATGCCTATTATACGGGTGAAGAAAGGGAGCCTCACAGAAGTTAACTTGCCCAGATTCCATGGCTGTTGATTATCTAGAGGGTAATTGTAGGAATCAAATAGAGTAACCTGTATGGAAGAGTTTTAAGAGCTGGAAGCTACATATGAGATCCTAGGGCACAGGGGTGAGTGGTTTATAGTGGCTTATAAAGCACTGAGCACAAGGGAGCCTCAGTAAATAGTGGCTGATTAGACTGGGTCCTGATCTCCATTCACTAGAGGAAGGGCTGGCCAGGCAGCTGCAATAAAAAATGTGCTGTGAGAGGTTCACCAGGAAGGGGTCAGGCCTTGTGTTCAGATCCTAAAAAGAACAGCACTTTTAGTCCCTGAACACCCAGTCCCCTGCTTAGAAGTGGGAAGACGAATAAGGAAAGTGACTTACTAAATACTATGTACTGCAGTTCCCCTCGTGGCTCAGCAGTAATGAATCCGACCAGTATCCGTGAGGATTTGGGTTCAATCCCTGGCCTTGGTCAGTGTGTTAAGGATCCAGCGTTGTTGTGAGCTGTGGTGTAGATTGCAGACATGGCTCAAATCCTGAGTTGCTGTAGCTGTAGTGTAGGCCATCAGCTGTAGCTCTAATTCAACCCCTAACCTGGGAACTTCCATATGTTGTGGGTTCGGCTGTAAAAAGCAAAAAAAAAAAAAAAAAAAAAAAAAAAAAAACCCACTATGTGCTGTGCTAGTCACTTTATGTAGATAGTCCCCCAGGTCCAAAATCTTAAGGTGCTTGCTATAAATGCTATTTTTAATCACTGTCCTAAACCTAATGAATAATCATTGCTGAGGATAGGCCTAGAAAATGGCATTTTAGAAATTCGTCTCAGTTCCTTTTTCAGAGAAATAAAATTTAAGGAACTTTATTTTGTATAATTCTCATCTAATGCTCAGAAAAGTCATGATAGGTGATTACAATAGCCAAGCTATTGAAGGAACCTAAATGTCCATTGACAGAGGAATGGATAAAGAAGATGTGGTACATATATTTTATATATACAATGGAATACTACTCAGCCATAAAAAGTACAAATTAATGCCATTTGCAGCAATATAGATGGACTTAGAGATCCTCATACTAAAAGAAGTCAGAGAAAGACAAATACCTATGTCACTTACATGTGAAATCTAAAAACGAACCTATCTGCAAAACAGAAACAGACTCACAGACATGGAGAAAATGCTTGTGGTTGCCAAGGGGGAGGGGGTGAGAAGGACTGGGAGTTTGGGGTTAGAAGATGGAAACTATTACATTTAGAACAGACAAGCAATGAGGTCCTGCTGTACAGCACAGGGAACTATACCCAATCTCTTGGGACAGACATGATGAAGATAAAATCAAAAAGAACATAGATAGATGGACAGACAGACAGACAGCCATATAGACAGAAAAACTGAGTCACTTTGCTGTGACAACTGCAGAAATTGGCACAACATTATAAATCAGACTTCAATAAAATGTATAAAAAAATCACAATGGGTGACTATGATTATCCCAAAGGACAGACGAGTAAAGTGATGAACTAGGAAGGTATTATATAGACCCCCTTCCTGAAGAGTCACCTCCTGGAAGAACTTTGACCAATGCACGGGGCCTTGGAGGCCAAAGAAAAGGTCTGCATGGACACACGAGTCTTTCTCTGCCTCAGAGCATCTGTGTCACATAGCCTAGGAGCCCAGGGATGGAACTGCATATGAGGATCCAGCTTCTGGCTTCACTGTTGGTGCCTTGCAAGAACTTGGAGAATTTATCCAGCCTCTTAGAATTTCAGTGCCCTTCTCCATAAAATGGGAGGAATGATACCTTCTTCACATGACTGTAAGAAAACCGGAATGCCATCATGAATGGGAAGTGCTCAGCATAACACCCCAATTAGCAGATGCTGATTGAACATCAGCTGTTTCAAATACCAAGTTCCATCTCCGATGGCATCTCTTTAAACACATCTTCCCAGAGCATTATCCCTAGTCTGCCTGTATCCCTTGATTTAACTACCGCCTCTTCTGTACTCTTTTGCACCACCCATTGGCTTCTGTTCCATTTTCCACACACAGATAAAATATCTCCCCAGAGGTGGCCTGCTGCCCAGATAAAATATCTGTTTACTAGGTATGGTTCTCTGTGAACTATGAGTCCCTTTTTATACTTGTGTGGTTCGCTCCATCAAGTCAAATAGATATTTGAGGAGTCCCACGGCTCAAGAGTTAACCAACCCGACTAGCATTCATGAGGATGTGGGTTTGATCCCTGGCCTTGTTCAGTGAGTTAAAGAATCCAGCGTTGCCATGAGCTGTGGTGTAGTTCACAGATGTGGCTCAGATCCCGTGTTGCTGTGGCTCTGGCGTAGGCCAATGGCTACAGCTTCAATTGGATCCCTAGCCTGGGAACACCCATATGCTTTGGGTGCAGCCCTAAAAAGACAAAAAAAAAAAAAAAAGAGTCTATTTGAATGGCTAATCCTGAGTGGCCTGGTGAATAAACTGACCAGCTGAATGAATGATGGATGGATGGATAATGGATAAGTAACCAAACCCATGAAAAAGAAATGTGGAAGTAAATAAATGAGATAATTAAAGGATGACAAAACAAATGAGAGTTTAAAAGAGGAACTCAAGAACTGAGTACATAAGGGGGATGGGGTAGATAACAAACGAGTGAACCAATAAAGGAAAACCACACTGCAGTCCTTTTCCCTGTCTCTCTCCCCAGCCTTCTGTTCCCAGCCACCATCACAGAGTCAGCTCATTGTGCCAAACTGTGTGTGAAAGGAATTTCTCTAAGTGCCTGTTCAAACTCTTGGCAATTCAAAGGTGACAATGCTCTAATTTCAGGTTAATGTTACAGCTTTATGACTTAGTAGTTTTATTTAACGGCCCGTTTTAGCAGGAGATTAAGCCGTGTACCGCTCGTCCAGGGAGACCACTTTGAAGCTGAGGCCTTCCACACAAGAAGATCCGCTCCCCAGCATCACCTAAGAGGCTGGCCTTCTAGAAGCTTTACCTGTCACTGCACCTTGGCTGACAGCAGGATGCACCAAAACGGGAGACAGGCATTTTTACAAAATGCTTCCCTCTTCTAAGCTATTTAATTACCATTCTTCCTCAGCCCCCAATAGTCCCTCTGAAAAATACTTCATTTACAGTAAGCAAATTGTCCCTCTGAAATACATAAGCAACAAGGCAAATATTATTCCAAATGATTAAACTGTTAGTGGCCAGCACACATGTCACCCACGAGTGTGTGTCAACCAGCACATGATGCCTGTGCTACCAGGAAACACAGTCCTTGGCCTCCTCCCCAGAGGTGGCCTGCTGCCCAGATAGTGGAAGGAAAGAGGAAAAGGAGAAAAGCCTACGTTTTCTTTACCACCTGCTCTGTTAGTCACTCCAACACTGTGTAAACGCTAACTCATTTCACTGCCTGCCTGACGACCTTAATGGCCATCATCATCACCATCTATTGACAAAGGGAAAGCCTGAGCTACAAAGGAGGACCTTGCTTGTGGACCCACAGAAATAATTATAATAGATAAGAACCATCATAATTGGGAGGATTCAATATGTATCAGATACAGTGCTAGGACTTCTTATTTATTTATTTATTTATTTATTTTTTCCTTTTTAGGCCTGCATCTGTGGCATATGGATATGGAAGTTCCCATGCTAGGGGTCGAATCAGAGCTGCAGCTGGCAGCCTACACCACAGCCACAGCAATGCCAGATCCAAGCTGCATCTGACCTATGACACAGCTCACCTCAGGACAATGCCAGACCCTTAACCTACTGAGAGAGGCCAGGGATCAAACCCACATCCTCATGGATACTAATCAGGTTCTTAATCTGTTGAGCCACAACAGGAACTCCTGGTGCCAGGACTTTTAATAAAGGTACATGAACTCCTGCATCCTCACAACCATGATCTTCAAGAATATTAAGCCCTGAATAAGGCATTTGCACACAGGTGAGGAGGCCCAGTCAGATCTGTCTTGAAAACATCACCCTGGCTTTTGCGTGAGGCATGGGTCCAAGTGGAAAAGCCTAAACATGTTGGTATTTTTAACTCAAAAACATGGGATTATAAATTCTGTGCCCCTGGGGAATCCTATCTTCATCATTTCCATTTTATCAGTACCTTGTCCCTGCCTGCCAGAGCAGATGACCCGATGCATTTTGATGCAAACAAGAGGTTGCCTCCCCTGCTATAGAGCTGTTGATATAGGAAGCACTGCACAGGGAGTGAAGCAAAAGATTGAGCTCTGACGACTATAACTGGAATCCTCTTCCTTTAACTTACTAGCCTCATTAGCACATCTGCAAAAAAAAAAAGTATTCCAGTTCCTTCTCTGTGATGCCTCTTGAACTAGCCGAGACCCAGTAGATATTCAGCACAATTTTACATAGTCTGTGGTCATGGGACAATGTTTTGGCCACAGTTCTTCTGCAAAGATGGCGATCCAAATTATGATTAAGAAAACAAACTTGAGGATTTCCCATTATGGCTCAGCGGTAAAGAACCCGACCAGTATCCATGAGGACACATCAGTGGGTTAAGGATCTGGCGTTGCAGTGAGCTGTGGCATAGGTTGCAGGTGCGGCTTGGATCCAGTGTTTCTGTGGCTGTGGTGTAGGCTGGCAGCTACAGCTCCAATTCAACCCCTAGCCTGGGAACTTCAGTAGCTGCGGGTTTGGGCCCAAAAGACAAAAAAAAAAAAAAGGAATAATAATAAGAATACAAACTTGAGCCCAACTTGACCATGCCATGTAGAAGAATTTGGCGGAGCAATGGAAGCTAATACTTCCTTTTTGGTGTGTGTGTGTGCGCAGGTGAGGGGGTGTGTTAGAAGAGAAGTGTTTAGGGTGGAAATCAACAGGGAGCTGCCAAAAGGAGATACCAAGACAAAACTTTATCATGGATGTACATGACCCCAACAACTGAATTCTACTTCTCTTTGGTGTAAAATTCATCTTATGAAAATTAATAGCACACTAAAAAGCCTGGATAGAAATCAATGTGCCGCAGTGAGTCGCCCCATCCTATGCCTTGGGTAACTCTCATGTCCTGTAGAGCAACAGACCCCTGTGCAGCCCAATATACACTGGAAATTTGGTGACACTGCTCTAACATTGGGAGCTAAATGGATACATTTCTTTCTTTTTCTCAGTGACTTGGATGATAATCTATTACACACAATCCCACCACACAATCAGGTGTAGAATATCAGAGAGACTTCAATCATAGCTGCTCCATCTACTCCCAGGCATACTTTGATGAGTTTTAATGAGAACAGAGCCTGTTGACAAAGAAGGGAGAAATAGAGCATCATAAGAGTAAGAGTGAACTGTGGCTCAGGTCACTGCTGTGGCACAGGTTTAACCACTAGCCTAGGAACTTTGTTATACACATATTAGGAGCTACCTCTGTGGTGCAAAGGGATCAGTGGCATCTTGGTAGCACTGGGATGTGGATTCAATCCCCTGCCCAGATCAGTGAGTTAAGAATCCAGCATTGCCACAACTGAAGCCTAGGTCGCAACTGTGGCTCAGATCAGATCCCTGGCCCTGGAGCTCCATATGCCATGGGGCAGCCAAAAATGAAAAAAAAAAAAAAAAAGACACACACAGAAAATTAAATACTGTTAGAAAATTAAAATGTACAGATTTGCAGAAAGATTACAATGAATATATATATATATATTCATTATATATATATATATATATATATATATATATAGAGAGAGAGAGAGAGAGAGAGAGAGAGAGAAAGTTCTGGAAGGATAATTACCAAGATTTTTCAGTAGTTACCACAATGTAGCAGAGTCAAGTTATTTTTTTCATTGTAATCTTTCTACAAATCTGTACTTTTTAATTTTCTAACAATAAAATTGTTTTGCCTTTGGGGAGAAAAAAAGAGCAAGAGTGAAAAGACATGTATAGGACTACAAATGGATTAGGCACTATTTAAGAGGGAAAACAAGTTTTGCTTTCAAGATTTAACTAACATTCCTTGCAAACTTCTCCTAGAGCCAGATGATCACTGTAAGGGTCTAGACACATGAGATGTGTATTGTATTTGTCAAGATAGGAGAGAAATGTGTTTTAGTTAGTGGTTCCAGACAAACAGTTTTGCAGACCAATACGCAATTATACTGTACAGAAGAAAAACGCTGTGCAGCTGGGAAACATCTTTTAACACGTTGACAAGGGTGTCCTGTTAACATTAAAAATGGCAAAACGTAAACAGTAGAATGAGTTTAAATGTCAAGTTCTCAGGAAAATCTTGTCAGAGTGCCTCAGCCTTCTAATTCTGCTTCACTGATACTGGGAACTTCCCCTCAGAAACGCTCCCTCCAGGCTCTGAGAACCTTTGAACGATGTGGAAGGAATAAAACATTATTGGTAGCAGGAGGAAATCACTATCTTTTACAACTCTGCAGATATTATCTATGCTACCAGGACAGCAGTGAGAGAGAACAAGGGCATGGTTCCTATTAGCCTGTGATACTTGCTACGCTATTTCATGACCATCTACCTTGAGGGGCCAGAAACTTTGCATAAATATATTCTATTCCTCAGACTAATCTTGAAAGGAAGACATTTTTAGCATCTCCCTTTTCTGATAAGGAAACCAAGATCCAGAAATGTGAAATGACTTGTCCAAGGTCACCCAACCAGAATGTGACAGCACTAAGCTATGAACCCCAAAGCGACTCCAGAACCTGTGTTCCTCCCACTGGCCATTCGTTGCGTTTTTAGAGTTTTACTGAAGTATAGTTGATTTTCAAGGTTATGATCATTTCTGCTGTGTAACACAGTGATTCAGTTATACATGTACACACACCCATTCTTTCAGGTTCTTTTCCTACATAGATTATCACAGAATATTGGGCAAAGTTCCCTGTGCTATACAGCAGGTCAATTGGCCAATTATTCCATATACCTCAGGGTGCATATCCCAATCTCACACCCCCAGTCCATCCCTCCCCCTGACCTCTCTGGTAACCATAAGTCTGTTTTCAAAGTCTTTGCTGTTCTACAAATAAGTTAATTTTTATCCTTTTTTTTTTAGATACTAATAAGTGATATCATATGTTATTTGCCTTTGACTTATTTCACTTAGTATGATAATCTCTAAGTTCATCCATGTTACTGCAAATGGTATTATTTCATTCTTCTTTATGGCTAAGTAATATTCCATTGTGTATATGCACCACAAATTCTTTATCCATTCCTCTGTTGATAAACATATAGGTTGCTTCCAAGTCTTGGCAATTGTGAACAGTGCTGCTATGAACACTAGGGTGCAGGTATCTTTTCAAATTACAGTTTTCTCCAGATAGATGCCCAGTAGTGGTATTGCTGGATCATATCGTAGTTCTATTTTTAGTTTTTGAGGAACCTCCACACTGTTCTCCATAGTTGTTGCATCAATTTCCATTCCCACCAACAGTGTAAGAGGGAACCGTCCCACTCATCATTCTTATGTTTAGAGAAAAGGTTTGGGGAGGCCAGGTAACAATGGAAATGCGTGGAGGCGATGAGGAGCAGGACACCTTTCACTCTGGCACTTGTAGCAGAGGCTACAAATGATAGGAATGCCCCAGTCCCAGGTAAGATAGACATTAAGGCAGTGTCCATCATTCTAAACTCACTGATTGAATGGGACAGACCCTCAGTCTAAGATAAATTTGGGGAAGAAAAAAGGAGAAAAGTTGACATTAAACTTAATCCAGCTGTGATTTCTCAGTGTTCCATTTACACTAGACTCATTAGGTTACATGTAAAAGTAGATCCAGGAATTCCTGACACTTCACCTCTCATTTCCCATCTAGGACATCACAGCCCCATGGGAACACACAAGCAATCCTCCATGGTCATAATGCAGTGCGAACAGTGTTATGTTGGAATATTCAGAAAATGAGAGGAGAGCACAGAGCAGGGGCCGTGTAGGACCAAGTGCATTAGTCAGAGTTCTCCAGTTCATCCTGGAGAATAGGATCTCAAAAAACACACATACTTTTTCCCAGTGCATATTGGTTCATAGCATGATGGAGGCATGGTAAGTCCAAAATCAGCAAGCTGGAGGCCTAGCAACCAGTTGTAGTTCAAGTCCAGAGACAGTCTGCTGGCAGACTTTCTTCTTTGTTCTGTGAAGGCCTTCAACTAACTGAACAAGGCCCATTCAGTACTTGGAGGGTAATCTGCTTTATTCAAAGTTCAGTTAGGAGTTCCCATTGTGGCTCAGAGGATTAAGAACTCGACATAGTGTCCCTGAAGATGCAGGTTCGATCCCTGGCCGCACTCAGTGGGGTAAAGATCCCGCATTGTCCAACAACATACCAAAAAAATTATACACCATGACCAGGTTGGGTTCATCCCAGGTTCACAAGGATGGTTCAACATACGCAAATCAATCAGCATCATACACCACATTAACAAAAAAAAAGTCAAAAATCATATGATCATCTCAATAGACGCAGAAAAAGCATTTGACAAAGTCCAACATCCATTCATGATCAAGACCCTCGCCAAAGTGGGTATAGAGGGAACATTCCTGAATATAATCAAAGCCATTTATGATAAACCCACAGCAAATATAATCCTCAATGGGGAAAAACTGAAAGCCTTCTCACTCAAATCTGGAACAAGACAGGGATGCCCACTCTCACCACTGCTCTTCACTAGTTTTGGAAGTCCTAGCCACAGCAATTAGACAAACCAAAGAAATAAAAGGCATCCATATAGGAAGAGAAGAGATCAAACTGTCACTGTATGCAGATGGCATGATACTATACATAGAAAACCCTAAGGACTCAACCCCAAAACTACTTGAACTGATTCATAAATTCAGCAAAGTAGCAGGATATAAGATTAACATTCAGAAGTCAGTTGCATTTCTGTATACCAGCAATGAAATATTAGAAAAGGAATACAAAAATACGATACCTTTTAAAATTGCACCTCACAAAATCAAATACCTCGGAATACACCTGACCAAGGAGGTAAAGGACCTATATGCCGAGAACTATAAAACTTTCATCAAAGAAATCAAAGAAGATGTAAAGAAATGGAAAGATAGTCCATGTTCCTGGATTGGGAAAATCAATATTGTAAAAAAGGCCATACTACCCAAAGCAATCTACAGATTCAATGCAATCCCACAGAACTAGAACAAACAATCCAAACATTTATATGGAACCGCAAAAGACCCAGAATCGCCAAAGCAATCCTGAGAAACAAAAACCAAGCAGGAAGCATAACTCTCCCAGACTTCAAGAAATACTACAAAGCCACAGTCATCAAAACAGTGTGGTCTGTCTGTCTGGTATCAAAACAGACAGACAGACCAATGGAACAGAATAGAGAACCCGGAAATAAACCCGGACACCTATGGTCAATTAATCTTTGACAAGGGAGGCAAGAACATAAAGTGGGAAAAAGAAAGTCTATTCAGCAAGCATTGCTGGGAAACCTGGACAGCTGCATGCAAAGCAATGAAACTAGAACACACCCTCACACCATGCACACAAATAAACTCCAAATGGCTGAAAGACTTAAATATACGACAGGACACCATCAAACTCCTAGAAGAAAACATAGGCAAAACACTCTCTGACATCAACTTCATGAATATTGTCTCAGGTCAGTCTCCCAAAGCAATCGAAATTAGAGCAAAAATAAACCCATGGGACCTCATCAAACTGAAAAGCTTTTGCACAGCAAAGGAAACCAAAAAGAAAACAAAAAGACAACTTACAGAATGGGAGAAAATAGTTTCAAATGACACAACGGACAAGGGCTTAATCTCTAGAATATATAAACAACTTATACAACCCAACAGCAAAAAAGCCAATCAATCAATGGAAAAATGGGCAGAAGACCTGAATAGACATTTCTCCAAAGAAGATATACAGATGGCCAACAAACACATGAAAAAATGCTCAACATCGCTGATTATAAGAGAAATGCAAATCAAAACGACCATGAGATATCACCTCACACCAGTCAGAATGGCCATCATTTATAAATCCACAAATAACAAGTGCTGGAGGGGTTGTGGAGAAAAGGGAACCCTCCTGCACTGTTGGTGGGAATGTCAACTGGTACAGCCACTATGGAGAACAGCTTGGAGATACCTTAGAAATCTATCCATAGAACTGCCATATGACCCCGCAATCCCACTCTTGGGCATCTATCTGGACAAAACTCTACTTAAAAGACACACGTGCACCCGCATGTTCATTGCAGCACTATTCACAATAGCCAAGACATGGAAACAACCCAAATGTCCATCGACAGATGATTGGATTTGGAAGAGGTGGTATATATACACAATGGAATACTACTCAGCCATAAAAAAGAATGACATAATGCCATTTGCAGCAACATGGATGGAACTAGAGAATCTCATACTGAGTGAAATGAGCCAGAAAGACAAAGACAAATACCATATGATATCACTTATAACTGGAATCTAATATCCAGCACAAATGAACATCTCCTCAGAAAAGAAAATCATGGACTTGGAGAAGAGACTTGTGGCTGCCTGATGGGAGGGGGAGGGAGTGGGAGGGATCAGGAGCTTGGGCTTATCAGACACAACTTAGAATAGATTTACAAGGAGATCCTGCTGAATAGCATTGAGAACTTTGTCTAGATACTCATGTTGCAACAGAAGAAAGGCTGGGGGAAAAATGTAATTGTAATGTATACATGTAAGGATAACCTGACCCCCTTGCTGTACAGTGGGAAAATAAAAAAAAATTATTAAAAAAAAAAAGATCCCGCATTGTAGCAAGTTACGGTGTAGGTCACAGATGTGGCTCGGATCAGCACTGCTGTGGCTGTGGTGTGGGCTGGCAGCTGCAGCTCTGCATTCGACCCCTAGCCCTGGAACTTCCATATGCCATAGATGCAGCCCTAAAAAGAAGGAAAGAAAGTCCACTATTTCAATGTTAATCTCATCCCAAAATCCCTCACAGAAACATGGATAAAAACATCCGACCAAGTAAAAATATCTAGGCATTGTGATTCAGCCAAATTAAAACACACAATCAACCACTGCATGAGTGGAAGCAGGAATCAACAGGGAAACAACATTCCCCTTTAACATCGACCCACACTTCCTGAACAGGCACCCAAGATGCTGGCTAAGTCCAGCCACCACTGTGCCCCACTCTTCGTCCCCTCCTGCCTTTCCTCTGTGTTGACCTCAGTGTCCCGCCTCTAACCCAAACTTCGAGTCTACCGTACACACATACTCATCAACAACAAAACTCTGTGTCCCCACAAGACTCCTTGTTGTCTCATTGCCCCCCTCTCTCCTTGCCCAACTAGATGGCCACAGCCAAGAGTGATCACAAACTTCACACTGTCGCCTGACACTCTCCACATTCAAAATAAAAGACTTTTACCATCAGGTAGTGGCCTGGAGCCCAGACGCCCCTTGGAACAAAACATTACTTTTTAGTATGTCACGGTTTCTCTTAGCTGTCCACTTGTGCCTTTGTGATTTATCACCTGAGTGGTTTATCAAATTTCAGAGCGAACAGGCTCTCCCTGTCTCTCATTCCTGTGTGTTTCTTGCATCCATCCTAACCTCACTCCCCTTGAAGCTGCACAGGGAGGTCCTTTCTGCTTCAGGGTGGAATCTAATGAACAAATCATGCTTCAGATATTTGCATGACTTGCGGATTTTGCTCACCGCTCCCACCTCATCACCATCTTTAATCCTTGATGAATTTGAATCACTATTTCCCAGGCCGACTATGGCCAGTTCTGTAAACAGGATGTTTTCCACTTGACCCACCAGATGTCCTGCTCACCCTTCTGCAGGTTTCCCTGGGCCTAGAAAGGCTGATGAAAAGTCTTATACCAAGAAGTGTTCTTTCCCTCTGAATCCTAGCAGCATTTGCTCCATGGAAATGCAGGAAGGAGGCTGGAGGGAAAGGAGGGGCTGAGGTTACTCAGCAGGTTCCTTGCTGGCTGTCCCCACACAGGCAAAGGCATGGCTTCCTCACATCCTGCCCACCTTCTGTTCGGGCAGCACCTCTCCTCTTACCTCTGTGGCCCTAATGGTGGGACCAACTCCCTTATTACCAGCTTTTCTATTCTGCCCCCAGCCCATAATTTCCTCTTGCACATTCATCCCTTTGTCAACAGCCTCTAATGTGAGCAGTCCGGCTGCCAGCTGCAGTCCTCCAGAGGGGGGAAAGGGTCCTCAAGGCCATGTACAACCTGAGGAGGGTGTCCCGTTGTTGTTATTCAGCAAGTTGTCCATCTCTCTGCCAGGGACAGCTAGGTAGTCTGGCATGCTTGAGATCTAGCCATGATGAAAGCATTCCTTCTTGGAGCTCTCTGGTGGCTCAGGGGTTTAAGGATCTGGTATTGTCACTGCTGTCATGCAAGTTAGATTGCTGGCCTAGAAACTTCCACATGCCATGGGCACAAACAAAAAAGTAATGAATCTTAAAACAATTCCTTCTTTTCCCTGGATTTAAGTCAGCAGATCTCCTTAATCGTTAACTATAGTTCAGGTTATGGGACTTCAAAGCCATTTGCTGGTCCCTATTGAAGTCGGTTTGATCCTTCTATATCGTCCAACCATGCATTTCTCAATGTCCTAAACCAGTGAGACATCTTGGAGAGTTTGATGGCCCCCACATCTCTGGATCCTTGTTCCTGAGGTTCATAAGCTCCTCCTGGAAATGCCTCCCTTTGCCTCTTCTCCTGCTGCTTCCTCCTTTCCATTAGGGTCTTAGAGAGGTTGCTTGCCTGGCTGAGAACTCTTCCACAAGATGCTGGGTTGAACTAGGTCTCCTCAAAGGAGCTCATGAAGTCCCCACCTTTGGGATCTGTGAATGGGACCTTGATTGGAAATAGATTCTTTGCAAATGACATTAAATTAAGATAACTTCCAACTCCATCAGGTTGGACCCTCATCCAACAGGACTGGTGTCCTTAAGACAAGAGAAGAAACACACACAGACTCATGAGAGGAAAAGGTTATGGTGACAGACCACGTGGAAGCAGGGAGACAGGCTTCTGGATGAGGGGGCAGACACTGAGGTGCTGCTGCTGGGAGCCCATAAATACCCCCAGGTCCAGCAAAACTCCAAAAGCTGGGAGAGGCCAGGAAGGAGCCTCCCCTGCAGGTTTAAGAGGGGAGTGGGCCTGCTGGCACCTTGATTTTGGTCTTCTGCCCTACAGAACTGTGAGAAGATATTCTTCTGGGAGTTTTAAACTGCTCAGTCTGTGCAAAGTTAGAAACTAGAGCAGGCCCCGGTGCCCAGAATGTGCACATTTACACTGAGCTGAAATGAACTGCACATAGAGAGATATATTCAAAGTAGGCCAAGTACTTATCCTTGAAGAATCACACACTTTATCTTTCTTGTTCATAACTCCACTCAGTCTTCCATCCAGACCCCAGGCCTTCCCTCTCTCTCCCACCCCTGGTTCCCTGGTTGTGACTTAGAACACATCCCAGGGGAGGGTGCCCTTCCCAGACCTACAGATGCCTCATCACCCGCTGAGTCTCTCCTACACTTCATCCTCCTGACCCCAGGCAGAGGCCACACTTACATCACAGGAGCAGATGCCCCTTGATCACCGGGACCTCCTCTTCTGCCCTAGATTCCCTGTGGCAGGTGATATGCACAGACCTAAATCTCCCTGTGCTGGGGGCAGGTTGGGGGGCAAGGTGCCACTTGCCCTGGAGAAATGGGTGCACTGTAAAGAGACTGGCAGCTGGGATTCAGAGCCCCAGTTTTCCTCGGCTCAGACTTGTCTTTACCCCCTAACATCCTGCAAGATTCTGCAGACTACAGAGAAACTTCCTCTTTTCTTCTCACCCTCCAGTGGTCTCTTAGGGAATTCTAACTGAGAAAGGCCTGTGGGACCAACTGGCTCCAGATCCTTCTTTTAGAGATGCACAGCCAGGCCTGAAGTGAGCAAAACAAGAGCAGAAGAGAGAAAAGCCTGGTTCCCTGCCTCACCGCACTCTGCACCCTGTGTAAGTGACACAAACTGGGAACTGGGACCCTTGGCTGCAGTGGCTCCAGTGCTTGCACACCCGGACAAACATTTCCTCCAGCAACACAATACAAAGACACTCTGAGGGACTAAAAATAACTGCGTGCATGTGCAGTTTGGGCAAATTATGGGCAAGAAGATACAAAAAAACCTAAAAACCCAACTGCCACATCTGAAGAGCTGGGAGGAAAATCAGGGAACTACACATGCCCCCTGCACATAACCTACCAAAGGAGTGGACAGACCACCTAAGACCCCTCTACCCTCACCCCATATAAGGAACCAGCTCACCCTCACTCTTCAAGCAAGGGGAACTGTTGCTTTTTCTCATCTCCCCCCAACCCCCTGCTACAGCAGGGGCCGCAATAAAGCCCCTGAATTTTTCTGTCTGGCCTCTTATCAATTTCTATTGATTAAGGAGGTCAAGAATCTCAGACAGCAACATTACGGCCCTAGGAATGCCTCTGAAAAGTGCCCAGAACAGCAGCTTTGTGCTTTAGAAACCAAAGTTAAAAACATAGGGCAAGCCTCCTCTGGCCATTTCCTCCCTCCTGCCTCAATCTCTCTCTCCCTCCCTCCCTTTTCCCCCCTCCCTCTGTCCCCTGGACCACTTTGTCATGCTTTTTCTAGGTCAGAAGTCACTCATATTTAAACACTTAACATTTACAAATAAAAATTACATATTTGATTATCACTATATTTATGACTTAAAATCTTTGTCACTGAAATACGGGAATTACACAATTCAGCCTACATAGAGGTTTGCTCTCAGTTCAACAGGTATTTTAGAAAAACAAAAATGAAACCAAACACCCATACATTTAGCAACTGCATGTGACCAGAAAAGCATATTTCAAAGAAATTCAGCATCACACACAATACAGCCTATCCATTCTAGGATGTAACTCAGAGGTCCTGATTTCTTCAGCATAACATCAGCAAAACAGCCACCTTTAATATATGTCAACATTCATCTTTAGTCATCCTTAGACAAATTATCAAACATAAATCCTGTGACAAGTCTTGTCCAAGAGCAGCAGAGCGTTCCATGCAAATGAGATCTATGAACCCATCATACGCTCTGTGTCACTGTGCCTACAGGATTTTGGAGAGTTAAGCTTTGTGAGCCAGATTTAATATACATATTTTAATTTCAAAATAAATATTAATGGAAATAGGATAAGTCTACACTTGTTATTAAATTCATAATAGAAAAATATATGTCAAAGATATTCACTCATAGAATAAAGTCCAAAAGAAATTCTAACAATAAAAATATCAATAGCAATCCTTGGATTATAGTTTAACATTTCTCCATACTTTCCTTTTTTTCTTTAACTGTTCTATAATCAACATGGATTATTTTTATAAGAAAAAGAAAAGCACTGTTTCAAGCAAAACATAAGCAATACAAAGTGTCCAATTCATGTTTTAGTAATAGAAATTATTGTTGCACCAGGTTTTCTTTGTTTCTTCGAGTCTTGACTATTAGTCTCACGATTTATTACCTTGAGAAAGTCGTGCAATTCTCATCTTCTCTCTCCTTTTAAGATGTAAAATAGAGTTAAAAATACTACCTCAGATTTATGCTGTAAGGATTAAGAAATGATATTTATAACCTCTCCATTCAGTTCCCAGAGATGGTAGGAGCTGAGCAATTGATGGCCATTAACAAAAATCCTATTATTATATGTCACACTCATCACTCAGCAGGCACTGGCCTCCTTTGCCTTATTCTGCATCCAGATCACTTCCTCTGTTTTTTGCACATGTGGACCAGGGACAATTTTTATCCAAATCACCTGGAAAGCTCAGTAAAAGTACTTCTACTGAATTTGAATTTCTGGGTGTGGGAGGTCTATTTTTAGACCGATTCCCCAGTGATCCAAATGTTAATTAATTTTGAAAAATAACCAAGATCCACTGAGAAGCCTATTTCTTGACCAGGTAGTTGAACATCACAGGATGCACAACCAGGAAAAGGAAATAGCAACATATTTTGTAATTATGTGATAGGACCATTGAGAAGCAACTAGCACACCTTTTGGAGCGATGAAATATTATGGTAATGAAATGAAATGGCATCTGGTTGCATGTAGCTAGCATTTTCTGCACAAACAGTGTGGCCCTTTTCATTCAGACAGGCAAATTATGGCTCAGTGTCCTCAATCACCATTTTGGCAAAGTTTGCTTATATTTCTACCTGAGATACTGCATGCTCTTTTTCCTGCTTTTACTGCCTTGTGAATGACAATGATTATGCCTTTATGTCTCTGCATATCCTGAGTGCCCAGAACTGTATCTGACTAGAGGAAGAGTCCCATAGATGTGGCTGTCTTGCTGCAGCAAAGCCTAGGGTTTGAGGACTTGGAGAAACACAAGAAGCTCCTACTTTTCTGCTTCATTACATGATCTTGCTGGCCTCTTTGAAGTCTGGTACTTACAACAAACCAGCCTAAAATGTGAGATGCCCATTAACAACATTCCCAACAGAGGGAGTGCTCGCATTGCTAAGTTTTTAAATAACCATTACATCAGGTTTGGGGTGTGGAATTATTATTTTTTTTTTGGAATAAATTAGTGACCACATGCTGTTTCTAAAGCCATGGAGTAATTGGCTTTTAGCATGTCCTTAGGAACTTTAGAAAGAAGTGAGATTGCCAGGGAAAATAGAAATAGCCCCCTTTTTTTGATTAAGCATCTTCCAGATAACCACCCTGGCCAGTTGCACTAACATGGACACTGCATTTATTCTGCACACCTCTAGGAAGTAGAAACTCAGATTTCCATCCCACTGACACAGGATGATGCTCAGAGAGAATGTGGGAATCACAATCACAAAGTCCTCAGGGCCAGATCTGGCTCAAACTTTGCCACTTCCCAGTCAGGGCTTCCTATTGAGTTTGAGTTTTGTTTTTGTTTCTTGGGTTCTTTTCCTCCTCTTTTTGTTTTTAACTTTTAAGAGAAATGACCTTGGTAAGCTCTGCAGAAAATGCTTGATAATTAATTCTTGGTTCAGTGGAACATTATTAAAACCCTCAGCAAGTTTTCTTCTCTCATGAAAATAACCTAGAGCTTAAACTGGGAGTTTAGGATTAACAGATACAAGCTATATATAAAATAGGTAAATAACAAGGACCTGCTATTAAGCATAGGGAACTCCACCCAATATTCCATGACTAAATATATGGGAAAAGAATCTGAAAAAGAATGGACGTGTATATATGTTTAACTAAATCATTTTGTTGCACGAAAGATATTACCACAACATTGTAGATCAACTACACTTCAATAAACATTTTAAAAATTAAAAAAACAGAGATAAGTAACGAGGACCTATTGTATAGCACAGGGAATTCTACTCAATATTCTGTAATAACCTATAAGGAAAAAGAATCTGAAAAATAATAGATATATATGTATGTATAACTAAATCCCTTTGCCGTACACCTGAAACTAACACAACACTGTAAATCAATGATACTCTGATAAAACTTAAGAGAGAAGAAAATAACCGAGCTGCTAATTTCTATTATTTACCTAAATACCATCCCCCACCTGCACAGTTGGTCCTTTAAGTGTCTATTTACACAAGTATCCTCTTCCAGTGGATTTTCCTTTGCTGGGCACATTGCGTCATGACATCAAGCTCGAGTGGGAATTCTGCAGCTTACCTGTGATGTTGCAGTACACCTGGAAGGGCGCCAGGGGCCCACTGCCATCTGAGTCGATGTAGAAGAAACCAGCTGTGTTGCCCTGATGCCTGTACACCTCGCAGGATTGCTCATACAAGGCTGGAAAGACACAAACACAGCAGAGAGGACACTTTGCTTGGCTCTGCATAGCCCTTGGGAGGATTGTAACTCCTGCTTGTAATTACTTTTTTTGTGGAGGGGGCACACCCGTGGCATATGGAAGTTCCCAGGCTAGGGTCCAATGGGAGCTACAGCTGCTGGTCTACGCCACAGCCACAGCAATGCGGGATGCAAGCCAAATCTGTGACCCACACCACGAGCAAGGTCAGATCCCTAACCCACTGAGCGAGGCCAGGGGTCGAACCGGCATCCTCATGGATCCTAGATGGGTTTGTTAACCACTGAGCCACAAAGGGAAGCTCTACATTCAATTTTTTTTTCTTTGTCTCTTTTTGTCTTTTTAAGGCCACACCCATAGCATATGGAGGTTCCCAGCCTAGGGGATGAATCAGAGCTGCAGCTGCTGGCCTATGCCACAGCCACAATAAGGCTAGATCTTCAACCCACTGAGCAAGGCCAGGGATCAAACCCAAATCCTCAGGGATACTAGTCAGTTTCTTAACCTGCTGAGCCACTACAGGAACTCCTACTTTCAATTTTGAAATTCTCTATTCCTTCTCCTCAACTTACCCCCAAGCTTTAACCAACGAGGATCTGATATAGTTGGGTCCCCATTCATCCTGACATCTGTTCTTCCAAATGGCCCAGAGGCCACCACCTCCTCAGACTCCTTCCTATGTTCAGGTGTGAGTCCTCTATGCTCACACTGTGACCAGGCTGGGTCCTCCTGCACCACTCCTCTGCCCACCATGGTCCCAGAACCTCTAAGAGTGGTGGCCCTGGGTGGTCTGACCCCATAGGCCAGCATCCAGCAGAACTCCACACTCATGGCAGGAGATCACAGACACTGGATTAGTGAATGGAAAACAATATACAGTCACAACTTGTTATTAACAAAGTAAAATGACATGATCTTAAGCCCTCATTCCCATAGCTCAGCACAGCAACTGGCATAAGAGGTGCCCAGTCGAGTGTCATCCGTTTTGATTTAATAAGAATTCACTGAAATGTTCATTTTAGGATAGGTATGTCTACAGTGTAGCTGCCCCGGACAGCAGACCAAAGAGAAGGCACTGAGTCTGGATCTTGGAAACACCTGCGGCCTGGTTATAGCACAAAGGGCTTGGTGCCCAGAGAGAGGCAGACACAGCTGTCCTGAGATGGGACTGAGCCATCCGCAGGTGAGAAATCTAGAAATATCATCCCCCAGCAGGCGTGAATGTGGTGGGGGCAGAGGAGGCATCTGCTGTCTCCTGCAGGAGAAAGTGGAAAGGCGTCAGGTGCTTGAGACAAAATAACAATGCTCGGAGCAGCGGAGACCAATCCAGTGACACCAGCCTCCTGTGATTCACTCCAGCAGCTCCAGAAGCCTTCACAGCTGGAGTCCAACTCCTCACCAAAGCTCACACAGATCAATGCCACATTCCAGGAATGTGAGGCTGCCTTGCCCTGTGTCATGATCAAGTGCGAGATGCCTAAAGTATTCATGCCTGAAAATGTTCCCCATCTTCAGGGGGCGGGGCTTTTACTAATTAGAGTGGATTCAAGGTTATGCTGGGACTCATGCACTTCCTTGTCCTGTCACACACACTCTCTGAAGTTGGGGGACCTGGGAGGGTCGGAGTTGGCACCCCACATACTGAGCATAACATGTAGCTTGTTTCTGGTGGCCTAGATAGCGTAACACACTTGTGTGTGTGTCATACATGGTAACACACCTGGGCGTCCGTCACATATATAGCATGCCTGGCTGTCTGTCACACATATGGCAACACACCTGGGTGTTTGTCACACCTGTGATAATACACCTGGGCATGTGTCACACATATGCTAATACACCTGTGTGTCTATCACACATATAGCACACCTGGGAATCTGTCACGCATGGCAACACACCTGAGCATTTGTCACACCTATGATAACCCACCTGGGTGTTTGTCACACCTGTGATAACACACCTGGGTGTCTGTCACACATATGCTAACAAACCTGGATATCTGTCATACCCATCATAAAACACTGGGTGTGTCACACCTATGCTAACACTCTGGGTGTCTGTCACACATATGGAAACACACCTGGGTGTCTGTCACACCTATGCTAACACACTGGGTGTCTGTCACACATATGGAAACACACATGGGTGTCTGTCACACCTATGCTAACACACTGGGTGTCTGTCACACCTATGCTAACACACATGGGTGTCTGTTACACCTATGCTAACACACTGGGTGTCTGTCACACATATGAAAACACACATGGGTATCTGTAAACCTATGCTAACACACTGGATGTCTGTCACACCTATGCTAACACACTGGGTGTCTGTCACACCTACGCTAACACACTGGGTGTCTGTCACCTATAAGAAGGTCAGCTCTCCCGTGTTGTCCTGCCCAGCCATTCCCACAACCCCAACATGACAAAGTTGTGAAGGAGCTACTGCAGTGCCATGGGGGGACACCACCTCAGTCATGGGGTTCAGAGCCATTAAGGAATGAGCCCTGGGATCAAACCTGGTGGTCCTGCTTCATATGGTACCAGCTACTGCCCATGAGGGCTCAGATGAGCACTTGACCTATGCAGGCAACTCCAAGGTAACTCATCTTCCCAGCATCTCTAGGAATCCACACCTTCCCTTGAGTGTGGGCTGGACTCATGGACATGCTTCTTATAGAACATGACAGACATGATGGACTTCATTTTCGAGCCCAAATTGTAAAGACAGAGGCGCTGTCTGTCAGAGGCACTAACTGCTTGGTTCTGAGGCAACCTGTGGCAGGTCCACAGCAGTGGGCCCGGAAGCTTCCTGGGCAGGCCCTGGGAGTGAGCTCCCTCTGCAGCAGGGTTCCACATTAAACACTGACACTGATGTGACCGCCACCCTGGCTGGCTTCTTAACTGCAGCCCAGAAGATGGACTGGCTGGCCAAGGTACTTGAGGGCCCAGAGAAACTAGGAGGTAAGTAATAGTGTCTGCTGTTTCCAGAGGCTAGGTTTTGCTATAATTCAACCTGCAGCAACAAATGGCTAATAAACTCACAAGGTGCTACTTTTCCCATGGAGCTATAGGCATCAAAAGGGTCTATCTTATACTATTGCAGACAAGATTCAGAGATAATCCACAAACAGCTCTGGCACAGTACTCTGCACATAGGAAATGCTTGACAAATATAAACTATTATTTCTATTAAATTGTTCATGCTATGTTGCCTCTTCTTTTTCTTGTCAATTTTTTGCTTACCTAATTTTTTTTTTCAATTTTTATCAGAAATCACAAAACCCAATAGGTTACAAAAACCCAATAGGTCCTACCTCCCTTCTGTGCAGAGATGATGGCATTTACTTCTCTGATTATTCTTCTGGTACTGACTATTGCATCTCTAAATCACTTGTCTAGAAAACACTGGAGTTCCCGTCATGGCACAGCAGAAATGAATCCGACTAGGAACCATAAGGTTGCGGGTTCGATCCCTGGCCTCGCTCAGTGGGTTAAGGATCCGGTGTTGCCATGAGCTGTGGTGTAGGTCGCAGACACGGCTTGGATCTTGTGTTGCTGTGGCTCTGGCATAGGCTGGCAGCAAAAGCTCAGATGAGACCCTTAGCCTTAGCCTGGGAACCTTCATTTGCCTCAAGTGTGGCTCTGAAAAAAAAAAAAGAAAACAGACTTGTAGCCAAGGCGGCGGGGGCGAGGGCGAGGCAGGGGGTGGGGGGGGGGGGATGGACGGGAGTGCTGAGTTAGTAGATGCAAACTGTTACATTTAGAATGCATAAGCAATGAGGTCTGGCTGTACAGCACAGGGAACTCTATACAGTCTCTTGGGATAGAACATGATGAAAGATAATATAAGAAAGGGAATGTGTGTATATATATATGTGTGTATATATATATGTATGACTGGGTCACTTTTCAGCATAGCAGAAACTGACACAACTGTGTAAATCACCTATATTTTAATAAAGAATACATTTTAAAAAGTAGATCCCGTCTATATTGTTACTTCTGGATTATCCTTATTTATAGGCTATCTATTTGCTTACCAATAGGGAACATGAGATTCTTTTTCATCACTCTCCCCATACATGAAGAACTTTCCA
Source organism: Phacochoerus africanus (assembly GCF_016906955.1). NCBI lineage: Eukaryota > Metazoa > Chordata > Mammalia > Artiodactyla > Suidae > Phacochoerus > Phacochoerus africanus. The sequence goes on from NC_062546.1 coordinate 91,604,124, forward strand.
TTTCCACAAGTTCCCAATATAGCTGGACTGCAATTTTAGTTGGAAAAATGGTTCTTGTTCATGGTAATCCAACAACATGTATGTTATTCATAAATAGAAAATATTGTCATGTGGTTGTTTCCCTTCCTGAACAAAATTCCATGTGTCTAGAAATATAATCTTGTTTTCTTTCTCATTCGCTGTATTTTTTTCTGTCTATATCACAAATTTAACTTTAAATTCACTAAAAAACTCTTTACAATGCCTTCCAAAATATCCAGTTGAAAACTAATTTGGGGGATTCCCATCGTGTCTCAGCAGAAATGAATCCGACTAGGAACCAAGAGGTTGCAGATCTGATCCCTGGCCTCATTTAGTGGGTTAAGGATCTGGCGTGGTGTAGGTCACAGACATGGCTCTGATTTGGCATTGCTGTGGCTGTGGCACAGGCCTGCAGCTACAGCTCTGACTGGATCCCTAGCCTGGGAACCTCCACATGCCATGGGTGCAGCCCTGAAAAGACCAGGAAAAAAAAAAAAAAAGAAAACTAATTGGGATGGATACCTATGGAGAGAGAAAAAATGGATGGAAAGGAGACAAAGATGAAAGCTAGACATTTCTGAATAGGTCATATTTTAAACTTTGAAACAGTATAAGTATTTTATATAAAAACCAAAATTAATATTCCAGAAGTAAACATGCAATTCCTAAATATTAAAAGGAAATAAAAATAAATGAATTTAACTGTTTGTCATTTCAAGAGATACCTAAATTTGGTGCTTTCTTTTTAACTTTTTATGACACCAAACAATTAAATTCACACAAAGAGTACAGAGAGTTATAAAATAAAAGCCGATCTCACAGCCAGCTCCAACCATAACCAGTATTGGGTCATTTTGTTTTGTCTCTAGTATTATCGGCCACCCATTGCCAGATAACAAACACCCCAGAACTAACTTAAGGCAGCAATCATTTTATCATTCTGCCCTCAGCATCTGAGGTAGGGCAGTTCTTAGCCAGCTTGGTGGCCTTGTGAGGGCTGCCCATTGACTGCAGTCCATGCTGGGTCAGTGGGAGGCTGACTGGGAGTGGGGGGCTCTGCCCCTGCAGTCTCCCAATATTAGCAGGCCCATTTCCTTGGGGCTTGAGAGCAACAAGGAAGCAAATGCTTGCCAGGCCTCTGACTGCATGACCTTTGCTAATGCTCCTTTGACCAAAGCAAATCATGAAGTCAACCAAAATCCACAGAGAGGATCCCAAGAGCAGAGAAGGACATAGAGCAATGGGGCAGAAGTGGATGGTCACTCGGTCACTGACTCCTTGGGACGGAGTCACACAGCAGTGGATGCAAGTGTAAGAGGAACATTCCACTAAGGTGCTGAGATTCGGGTCATTTGGTACCTGAGCCATCCTGCCATTCTAGACACACTTTGTGCTTGAACTTCAAGTCACTTCCTGGGAAAGCTCTGAGGGCAAGGCCTGTTAACACCTTCCTATTTATGGATACTTCAATGAGCTCACAAAACATAAGGCCTTTGCTCCAAGACACAGCAGCTGGTAAGTGGTTGATCTAACGCCATCATTCCTTCCTGACGTGGGGGATACTTGATTCAAACAAAATATCACTGGGAGTTCCCATTATGGCGCAGTGGATATGAATCCAACTAGTAACCATGAGGTTTCAGGTTCAATCCCTGGCCTCAATTCAATTCCTAGCCTGGGAACTTCCACATGCCATGAGTGCAGCCCTAAAAAGCAAACAAACAAACAAAAAAATCACTCAGCATTTAGTTTATTGCCCTCAACTACAAGATTGTATGGGAAAAGCAAGATATTTGCTTGATGCTTTCCCTTTAATTCATCAGTTTCAAAATACTGAAGTGATTCCTAGTATCATCCAAAAGTGACCCATGAGAATATTTTAGTTATATTGTGAACTCATATATTTAAGCATATCTGAAGTGAAAACAAATAATTTGACTAGTAGCAAACAGTCAGATATACTTATCAGAAGAAAGTTAAACGTAACAAAAATCTTAAAATCATTAAATAGCCTTACTGTTAAATAGTTATTTATTAAACTGCAATGTTATTAATTTATTAAACTATTATATATAATATATAGCAAGTAAAAGCTAATAATTAAGCTATTGACAATAGAAACTAAATTTTTTACCATAAAATATGAAATATAAAATCAAAAAAATACATAAAATCCTGCAACTGTAATTTGAGTTGGTAAATATCATTATAAACTCATAAATTAATTGCTAACAATAGATTTTCACTTTTGGACTACTGAAAATACTAGAAGCAACTCAGAGAATCTGGTCTCTGTATTTCTCACTGAAAGGAAGAAGGGTTTTACTGAGTCCCTGTTGGGAACAGGATGAGATTAGAATGCCTTGTTTTTCCTGAATACAAGAAAGCTATCACAAATTGCTCCAACAAGAAGAAGGGGGGGAGGTGCGATTGTAGATGCCTCATACAGTTGCTCAACTTGTGACCTTAGTTGTAAATGTGAGGCAGCTGCACCAGCTGCTACTCCAGGTAGGCCTTCCTCTTGCAGCTTCCCTAACTCCTGGCCAGGTGCACTTGGAGATCTCTAGTGATCACCTCGTCATTAACATTGAAGGTTTGAGAGTGGTAAGGGGACAAGGCATTTCTATGATCAGCTGCTGTCAGACAGGACCATTAAAAATATCAATTACTATTGTTTATGTGAAGCATTTGAAGGATGTGAAGGTGAATACCTATGTTCTATGTACCAACCTTTCAGAAAGCACAAACATGCTACTTGTTGATCAAATTGTTCTTCCATAATCCTGCTTAACACACTGTATAACAAGTACTCTATATACATTTATTGAGGGGCTACTAATTTTTCAGTAACCCTGGTCTCTGTGAAAGCTAGATAAAATAGACATGGTTCTGATCTCCAGTAATTCAAGCTTTTAAACTCATTAAATTAATCCCAATACACATGGAAAATTGTAACAGAAAATTTAAGACCAATTCCTATAAAAGAAAAAGTACTTCAAGAGCCCCCAAGAAAAAATATAGAAGGACCCAATGTTTTCTCAAAAGAATCTTTTAAAGAGCAGAAAATCCTAATGCTACTTCTGCTTCTCCAGAACTCTTCCAATTGTGTTATATGAAGTAAGTATAAAGGTGATTCCCAAACCTAACAAATATCACAGCAAAAGAAAAAAGTATAGACTCACTAATTAATATAAATTTAAAGAATACAAAAAATATCAGCAAAGAGGACCCAATTGCATATTTAGAAAGAACATAATAATCAAGTATAGGCTTAATTTAAAAAATGCAACTGTGGTTCAATATTGTGAAATTTATTAGCAGATAGATAGATAGATAGATAGATAGATAGATAGATAGATAGATTCATTAAAATAGGGCTAAGGAGAAAGATGATATGCTCTCACCACACTTTTCAAAGATAATTATTGTGAAAATGCTAACTAGACTTTTCCACTCAGATCAGAAAAAGAACAAAAACAAGAATCTTCACTATCTCTACCAATATTTCACACTGTGTTAGACTTTCAGTTATAGAAATTAGACAAGAGCAGGCAACTGGAAGCACACAAACTGGAAGGGAAGAAGTAATACTCTTTTTGCGGATCATCAGATTATATATCTGGAAATACTAAAATAATCAATGTAAAACTGCTATAAACAACAGTTGTAAGTTATAAAATCAACATATGGAAATAAAGAGCTTTAATAAATATAGACAAAATTAGTTAGAAAATATTGATAGAGGATCCCTATTTTACAGTGTAGGAAGGAAGGGAGGGAGGAAGAACACAAGGAGAAGGAAAGGGGAAGGGAACCAAGAGGAAGGAAGATCTGCAAGTGTGAATTTTACAAGCAACGCCCAAAACCAAAAAGAAAACTCTAACATATGCCTAAACACACAAATAAACCTGAATGTCCTATTCTTCGGATAACCTTTCTCTCACAGTTAATGTATATATTTAACACAATTTTAATCCGGAGACCTCTAGGCTTTTAGTTTGTCTGCTTGTTTTGTTTGTTTGTTCTAAGGCAATTGATTATGAAGCTCATTTGGGAGAACAAACAAGCAAGCCAAACAAGCAAGGAAAAACATTGAAAAGAAAGAGCAAGATAATGAGGCCAGCTCTGTAGATCTGTATCAATGCACAGATGAATGGATGGATGCGTGCATGCATGCATGCCTCATGGACTAAGATAAAATTGACCAGAACAGAAAATGGAAAAGATATCCAAAAGCACCAGAAAAGGCAGTATATATGATAAAGGAAGCAGCTCAAAACAAGAGGGAAAAAGTGACTTTTTAATAACTGATGTGGGGAAAACTGGGAAGCCACACAGTAAAAGATGAAACGGGATCCACTGCTCATACTACCCATCAGGATCAAATTCCAAAATAAGGGATTTAAATATAAAAAAATAGATGCATTCATGTCTTAGAAGAAAATAAGAAAGAATTTCTTTGTAAACTAGAAGTGGCAAAAATTTTACTAATAATGATTCAAAATCCAGAAGCAATAAAAAAAAATAAAGGATGAGTTCCCACTGTGGCTCAGGGAGTTAAAAACCCAGCTAGTATCCATGAGGATGAGGGTTTGATCCATGACCTCACTCAGTGGGTTAAAGGATCTGGCATTGCCTTGAGCTGTGTTGTAGATCACAGACACTGCTCGGATCTGGTGTTGCTGTGGTGTAGGTCTGCAGCTGCAGCTCCAATTCGACCCCTAGCCTGGGAACATCTGTATGCCACAGGTGTGGCATAGAAAATAGGTGAACATACCTCTACTGAAAAAAATTAAAGATGGGTCTGCAAAAACTCAAGAGAGTCTCTGTCAAGTGGATCTCTTTATAGACAATCCACAAACTTTACCTTGAAAAAAGCACAAAATGTATGACTGTGTCATGATGCTGTATAGCAACAATTGGCAGAACATTGTAAATCAACTATATTTTAATAAAACATAAACACAAAATAATAAATATAAAATTAAAATATTTTAAAAATGAAGTAATTTTTGGATGGCAAAAGATACCATAAACACATTAAAAAGACACACTGGGAGGGGATGAACTTGGGGTTTGGGATTGGCATATGCACACTGAGGTATGTTCAATGATTGGCCAATGGGGACCTGCTATACAACATAGAGAACTCTACCCCATATTCTATGATCCTCTATGTTGGAAAAGAATCTGAAAAAGAATGTGTGTGCATGTATAACTGGATCACTTTGTTATACAGCAGACATGATCACATTGTTAATCAACTATACTTCAATAAAACTTTAAAAATGAAAAAAGATGGATAAAACCAGGAAATATTATAAATTATATCATAAAGCATTAAAATTTCTTAAATATTTTAAACTGAAATAAAGATGAAAAAGGCAACAATATGTGGAAATATATGTTGAAGATGGACAGTTCATGGAAAAAGAAATGCAAATAAATCCAAAACAACGGAAAAGATGACTGACATTCCTCATAATAAAATAAATACCACTCAATGCTGGACTGCCACTTTTCATGTATCAAATTAGCAATTATCCAAAACATTGAGAACATATTCCACTGTCAAGTGTGTGGAGGATAACACACTCTAATGTAAGGATGAGGGGGAAAAATCGTGCAAATGATGGGTATGAATTTTACCATTATCTAGCAAATTACACAAATATTTACACTTTGACCAAGAAGTCTCACTTCTAGTGAACTAGTTCAAGAAACATTGGCCAAAACTTTTTAAAAAGATGTGGTATGGCCTGAATGTTTGTGACTCTCCAAAATTCACATATCGAAGCCCTAACCTCCCAATATGAGTGTTAGGAAAGGGGGCTTGGGGGAGATAATTAGGTCTACATGACATTCTAAGGGGGAGCCACCACCATGTGCTTAGTGCCCCTAGAAGAGAAGGAAGAGAGAGTATTCTTTCCCTGACACATCCGGATACAGTGAGAAAGAGGCCATCTTTAAGCCAGAAGAGAGCTCTCATTAGAAACATAGCACAGGGAACTATACCCAGTCTCTTGGAATAGAATGTGATGGAAGATAGTATGAGAAAAAGAAAGTATATATTCTTTTATAAATGTATTCTTATGTAATATATATATTCTTTTATATATTTTATACACACACACACACACACACACACACACATATGTATGTATGTATGACTAGGTCACTTTGCTGTACAACAGAACTACTTTAATTTAAAAAATGTAAAAATCCAGGAGCTCCCGTTGTGGTACAGTGGAAACGAATCCGACTAGGAACCATGAGGTTGCCAGTTCAATCCCTGGCCTTGCTCAGTGGGTTAAGGATCCAGCTTTGCCATGAGCTGTGGTGTAGGTTGCAGATGCAGCTTGGATCCAGTGTTGCTGTGGCTGTGGCATAGGCTGGTAGCTACAGCTCTGATTCAACCCCTAGCCTGGGAATCACCATATGCTGCAGGTGCAGGCCTAAAAAGACAAAGACAAAAAAGAAAAAAAATATAAAATCTAAAAAAAAGAAAAAAAAGAAACCAGATAAGCTAGTGTCTTGACTTTGTACTTTCCAACCTTCAGAACTGTAAAAAATAAATGTCTGCTCTTTAGGCCACCCATTCTACGGTATTTCGCCATAACAGCTAGAGCTATGACAAAATGCATTCGTAAAGACTTTTTTACACCACATATATTAGAAAAATTAGGGAAGCTTCTCAAATGTCCACCACTTGGTGAGCAAACTCTGGTTTGCTCCCCACACAACACTTTGAAAATGAAAGAAGTTTGTTCATGTGTAATCATGCAATGTAAGCTCCAGAATACTTGACTATGAGAGAAGAGCAAAGTGGAAGAAAGTATGTGTAAAATGCTAATATTTATCTAGGAAAGGAGGTACAGATTTTTTGCCTTTTTTTCCCCAAAAAATAACCCCATTTTAGAAAATGGTAATGTAGAAGGAGCTGGAGGGAAGTGAGGAGTAAAAGGAATAGAGGTAAGACTTGTTTGGATAGATTTGTTTTATGGGTTTTCCTGTGGAATTATGCAAATATTCTACCTAATGATTAAGATTATAACCTTAGAAGAGCCAAAGAGACACCATCATGCTTACCATCGTCACACCAAGTTTTAAAATCTGAGTAGGCATTTACTATGCTGAATCAGGTAGGTTCTTCTGAGCAGAGAGCAGCTTGAGCAGAAAGAGGCAACACAGTCATGTGTGTATTTGTAACATGTGTGTCCTCTGGGACTGAAACTTAGAAAACCTTCCTCCATCCTCAGCATGAGTTACTCCGTCTTCCTCTCTGATGGAGCCCCAGCACACATCATTCATTTCTATCCTACCTCTCATTGCATATGGTAATCCTGGCCTTCACATTTTGGTCTCTCCTGATAGATGTTAAATTCCTAGAGTGCAGGGACTTTTCCCTAAATCCAAAAAGTAATAAACACGTAATGAATATTAAGTGAGTGTTCCCATTATTTTCAAAAGGTTGAATTGAGCTAACCTGAGAGATTCTATTGAGAATTTCCTGTTCTCTGCAAAGCCCAATAGAGCTCAAGCCAAAGAGACTTTCGTCAACTGTATATGAAATGACTTGGTATACTTACACAGGACCTCAATGGTCATCTATAGAGAACCACTGCATTTCCTGCTGGGAGGAAGATGGAAGCATAAGGGGAAACAAAAGGTCTATCAGTGTCAAGATTTGTCTCCATTAATTCTACTCAGCCATAAAAAGAGTGAAATAATGTGCCTGGCAGCAATAGGGATGGACCTAGAGATTATCACACTAAGTAAAGTAAGTCAGACAGAGAAAAGCAAAATTCATACGATATCACTTATATGTGGAATCTAAAATACAACCCAAATGAACCTATCTACAGAACAGAAAGAGACTCATAGACATAGAGAGCAGGATTGTGGTTGCCAAGGGGTGGGGAGGGAGAGGGATGGATGGCAGTTTGGGGTTAGCAAACTAGTATATCTAATGGATAAACTACAAGGTCCTACTGTAGAGCACAGGGAACTATATTTAATATCCTGTGAAACACCATAACAGAAAAGAATATGAAAAATATATATATATATGTATAATTGAGTCACTTTGCTGTACAGCAGAACTTAACACAACATTGTAAATCAACTATACTCCAAGAAAATAAATTTTTTTAAAAGATTTGACTCCATTTAAAACAGCAAGTAGTAAATGCTGAAGCTCCATCAGAAGGTCTAACATTATGGGCACACAAACACACCTTTAATGAAAAGGACAATAGCGATATTAAGACTCTTTAGAGTAGATTTTCATATTAATATGAACAGATGCTCTGTGTAGCTGGACAGAGCAGATGGATCAGTGTTTTCATATTTAAGGAAAATAGTCTGAATCTAGTTCTGGCAGCTAATTTATTACCTAAGGAACAATTTGCAATGTCCTTGTGATGCTCACGCTCATTAAAGATAATGATAGTATTCAGACAGAAAAATAGTTTTATTTAGTCCTCACCTTTTCAAGTACCAAGGTCAGAGCTGTAGTTTTTCTGCCCCACCATTTATATTCCTATTGTAAAACTATAGAAATAGACAAGAAACTTATTCAGTACATATTTTTCAGGCCTTAAAAATGTTTCCATCCTATTTCCATCCTCGCTCCCTCTGTTCTGAGCAATCTATCTACCCCATGATTGCATATTTAGTTACAGATCTACATACACAGCCTACAGATATAAATAAGATCAAATTAATTCTAGTAATTAAATAAATGCTGGTGAAGCATTTTGCATTTAATGGCCATTTATTTAATTAAGTTTATCAAACCCTTCATGCAATAGGTTTGTGGGACTCTGCCTTGGCCTGGTTTCAGTGAAGAAAAAAAAAACTGATTGGTTTGCTGAAATTAGTTCAAAAAAATGTGTCAGGGGATTAAATTGTAAAATAGATATTTTGATGTCCCTGTCTGCACATAGCTTCTACAGGCTGAAAATAGACATAGATCCTGTAACATTTTCATTACTTAAAAAATGGTTAGTAAAGATGGAAGCAGATGAGTGGCTTTTGGAGGGCAGGGATGAGGGGATGAAAGGGGGTGGATAAGGCCATAAAGGGGATGGGATGAAACTGTTTTGCATCTTGATTACACAAATCTATGCAAGCGATAAAACTGCACAGAACCCCTCACCCCCACACACATGTGCATGTCAAAAGGGAGCATTCTGGGGAGTTCCCCAGTGGCCTAGCTGTTAAAGTATTTGGCATCATCACTGCTGTGGCGCAGGTCACTGTTGAGGCATGGGTTCAACCCCTGGGAACTTACCATGCCACACATGGAGCCAAAAAAAATTTAATTAATTAAAATGTCACTTCCTGCCCTCTGTGTTTTAAATAACACACACACACACACACACACACACACACACACACACACAGGTCTCCTCCTATTCTCTCTCTTTTTTTTAAAAGGAGCATTCTGAATAAGCTGTGTACTTTATCAGTGTCAGTGCCCTGGTTTTGCTCCTATATAGCAGTTATGCAAGATGTTCCCATCACAGGAAACTGTAAAGGAGACACAGGACCCATGGCTGTCTTTCTTTTTCAATTTCTTGTAACTTATTTCAAAATAAAAAGCCTTGAAAAGTGGGGTAGAACTCAGCACTTCCATCCCTAGGTACATACATACTCCATAGAAAGGGGAACAGGCTTCCCTGTAAAACCCTGTGCACAAATAGTCATGGAGCATCATTCTTTAAGCTGAAAAGTGGAAATGGGAGTTCCCATTGTGGCTCGGTGGTTAGCAAATCTGACTAGGAACCATGAGGTTGAGGGTTCGATCCCTGGCCTCACTCAGTGGGTTGAGGATCTGGTGTTGCTATGGCTGTGGTGTAGGCCGGCAGTAACAGCTCCAATTAGACCCCTAGCCTGGAACCTCCATATGCCACAGGTGTGGCCCTAGAAAAAGACCAAAAAATAAAAATAAAAAATAAATTAAAAAAAAATGGAAATGACCCAAATGCCTAGCAACTGATACATGGGTTAAAAACGTGTTATAGCACAATTGTCTTATCAGGCAATGCGGAGGGATGAAGGACTGACACAACATGGGTGAGATGAGAACCTAGAAAACATTCAGTGAAAGAAACCAGTCACAAAAGACTGCATAGCATGTGACTTCACTTCTGGAAAACTCCCCAAGAAGGTGACTCTATCAGTGGCTGGTAGGGGCTGGGAGTGGGGTTGCAGAGTGGGGAATGAGTGCTAATATGTATGGGAGGTGAAATGATCTCTATTAGGTGATGATGGTTGTAGAGCTGTGAGAAAATACTAAAAACTACAGAACTGGGCAGTTTAAATAGGTGAAATCTACAAGGCAAAAATATGCCTTGATAAACCTAAAAAAAAAGTCGAGGGCCAGGGTCACAGAACAGGTCCCAGAAAATGTTTCTGTTTGGGGTTCACCCAGGACACTGCACTGCACTTGGCTGGCTGTTCTTTTTTTTTTTTTTTTTTTAAGGCTGAACCTGTGGGATATCTTCACCCTCTGAACCACAATGGAAACTCCCTGCTGTCTGTTCGTATTTTTGGCCCATCCAAATGGGTATCTGAATGGAGCATCATGGCTATCAGGTCACCTCTGGTGAGTTCCAGCCCCACTGTCTCCCAAGATTACAGCCAACACTAGGGGATATTCCATTTTCTCCTTAGAAACCACAACTTATTTCATTAAAATATACAATGAAGTAGCATTTGCTAAATTCATATTGAAAATCTTGTGTCTCAGAGTTCCCGTCGTGGCACAGAGGACACTAATCCAACTAGAAACTATGAGGTTGCAGGTTCAAGCTCAGGGGCTTAAGGATCCAGCGTTGCCATGAACTGTGGTGTAGGTATGGCTCGGATCTGGTGTTGCTGTGGCCGTGGCATAGGCCGGCAGCTGTAGCTCTGATTAGAGCCCTAGCCTGGGAACCTCCATATGCTGTGGGTGTTGCCCTAAAAAAACAAAAAAAGAAAATCTTGTGTCTATATACATCATGTTTCTCTGATCCTTTTGGATCCAGTAAATTCATCTACAGAACTTACAATAATTATCCTTAATTATGTGTTATGCTGCAATATATGAAATACATATATATCGAGTGCAAAATATAAATAGGTAGACATACCTAATATAAACCTTCCCGGTAATCTGCCTCTGAATTAAGTCTAGTTCACCAGGGGAAAGGAAGCAGAGCAGTGGGAATCTTGGGGCATCTGGGGCATGAAGCACAGAGGACACACACTGCCTCCGAAGCAGTGACTATCTGTGGGGCCCTCCAACCACAGCAACTGGCATAGCTCTGAGCTTAATGCACATGCAAATTCACAGACTCAACCCTGAACCAGAACCCCTGTTTGTGGAAACTGTTTCTAACAAGATCTCCAGGTGATTCTTTGGAAATTTAAAATTTGAGAAGCTTGCTCTGGGTTTAAAAAAAAAAAAAAACAAAAACAACAAAAAAAAAACCTTTGAAAGCCACAGTTATTAAATAGTAGCAGGTGACATGAGGGATTTTTTTTTTTTTTAACAATTCTGTCTCATTTGCTGAAAACTCAAGTTTCCAATAAGGACTGGCATACCCCTAGTCAAAATAATAATTTAAACTTTTGCCTAGGATACTAAGTCTGTATATTTTTTCTCAGGTTTTTTTGTCTGGTTATAGTGTATTTATTTGGGGAATAATATTAATGTATCTGTATACATCAAGACCAAATTACCAACTCATTCACTAAACTACTCACTTCTGATTAATCATTTTATCATTTTACCATTTGCTGTCTTTATAGAAAACATCTGCATCTTTTTTTTTGTCTTTTTGTCTCTTTAGGGCCACACCCATGGCATATGGAGGTTCCCAGGCTAGGGATCAAATTGGAGCTGTAGCTGCCAGCCTATGCCAGAGCCATAGCAACACACAATTTGAGCTGGGTCTGTGACCTTCACCACAGCTCACAGCAATGCCAGATCCTTAACCCACTGAGGGAGGCCAGGGATTGAACCCATGTCCTCATGGATGCTAGTCAGATTCGTTCACCACTGAGCCACAATGGGAACTCCAGAAAAACCTCTGCATCTTGATAGCACTGAAATAAAATACCACCAATGATTTATAAAGACTTTGGAAAGTCTCTTAAACTCTTGAATTTTGTTTTCTTTGCAAGGTTTTTATGAGAATTAAAGTGTGTAAATTGGATCTCACTCATAGTAGATATCTAGTAAATGAGAGGTATCAGTTGCCATCACATGTTAATTATTCTAAAACAAGTAAGACAAAAAGGGATTGAGTATATTGACATGGTGCTGCAGAGAAGCTGTCACACGTGCACCTCACCCCAAACATCAGTGAGGCAGAGGGTCAACTGCTGAGGACACAGAGGAACAACTTGTGGCTCCTGCTCTCAAGTAAGTCAAGGTTCAATCTGTGTTCTCAGGGGCTCACCTGTTCACAACAGATGCTCTTCAGTGGACTTAGAAATGAATGAATGCACAAGTTGGAAATCCCCTGTGGGGAGCTGAGGACCACGTGTGTCTTTAGCAGATGCGCCCTCTGAGTGAGCTCTCTGGAAACCTGACCAGAACTGACAGACTGAGGGGAGGAAGATGAGTGAAAAGATTTACATTAATGCCCCTGAAGAAGAATGAAGATTCAAGCCAAGAAGAGGCAAATGCAAGTCTTTCTGTGTGACCCAGCAATCCCACTCTGGTGCTTCTAACCAGAGGAAATTGAAATTTGAAAAGATACCTGCACCCCCATGTTCAGTGAAGCACTATTTACAGTAGCCAAGACATGAAGGCAACCTAAATGTCCATCAATAATTAAGAATATGTGGTGCATATACATAATGGAATATTACCCGGCTATTAAAAATAATGAAAAATTACCATTTGCAGCAATGTGAATGGACTTAAGAGATCTTCATAGTAAGAAAAGTCAGTCAGAAAGCGAACGACAAATTCTGTATGATATCACTTATATGCAGAATCTAAAATACCACACAAATGAACTTATCTACAAAATAGAAATAGACTAACAGACATAGAGAACAGACTTGTGGTTGACAAGGGGGAAGGAGGAGGCATGAGATGGATGGGGAGTTTGGGGCTAGTAGATGCAAACTATTTCATTTAGAATGGATAAACAACAGGGAGCTACTGCATAGTACAGGAAAATATATTCAATATCCTGAGATAAGTCATAATGAAAACATAAATAAAAAAATTTAAAAAAGCCTAAGTATGGCCCAGGGTCATTTTTATGCATGTCTAAATTTAAAGGCAACTATTGTAAGAATTCCTGTGGTGGTTCAGCAGATTAAGGACCCAAAGTCGTCTCTGTGAGGATGTGGGCTCCATCCAGCTCAGTGGGTTAAGACCTGGTGCTGATGTGGCTGTGGCATAGGCTGGCAGCTGCAGCTCTGATTTGACCCCTAGCCTGGGAACTTCCATATGCCACAGGTGTGACCATAAAAAGAAAAAGGAAAAATAAAGACAATGACTGTATAGTTTATCTAGGACTCCATATATATGGAAAGAACTAATTAGACACCAAAGAAAGAGAAATACAAAAAAAAAAAATTACCTTCTTCTGGGAAAAAAATGTTTACAAATTGATTCACTACAATGGTAAGAGTTAAGCTTCAAAAGTATGTTATCCAGAGTTCCCACTAGTATCCGTGAGGACACAGGTTCTACCCCTGGCCTCGATCAGTGGGTTAAGGATCCGGCGTTGTTGTGAGCTGTGGTGGAGGTCACAGACACGGCTTGGATCAGCATTGCTGTGGCTGTAGTGCAGGCCGGTGGCTACAGCTTCAAATTGACCCCTAGCCTGGGAACCTCCATATACCTCAGGTGCAGCACAAAAAAGACCAAAAAAAAAAAGCATGTAATCCAAGTGTCCATTTCCAATTACACAAAGATTCATTTTTAGCCCAGGCCACAACACCATAGGGAAGTGTAAAAATGGGGGAGAGGGGAGGAAATTATATCAGCACAAGGAGATGACAGGGAGGCAGACAACTCCCTGTCACAAAGTGATAACAGTCACATGTGATAATGGAGAGGCCCTGTAGGTTTGCTAACCTCAAAGCCATGAAGCCTCAGTGTTTTTGTTTTTTTATTGAAGTATAGCTTATTTATAAATTTGCATTAGTTCAGGTGTGCATCAAAGTGAATCAGTTATACATATGTACACAGCCATTCTTTTTCCGATTCTTTCCCATTATAGGTTATAATAAAGTATTGAGTAGATTTCCCTGTGCTATATAGCAGATCTTTGCTGGTTAACTACTTTATATACAGTAATGTACATATGTGGAATCTGAAAGAGCTGATATGGATGAACTTATTTATGAGGCAGAAATAGAACAGCTTCAGTTCTTCGGAGAAACAGAGGTTGAGAACTGCACCCTGAGTCCTGGGGGCTCACACACCCCTCCCACTGGGGCTGGCATCCCACCCCAGCCTTGGCCGAGATCGGGGTATTCTGTCCTCCATGGAGCAAGGTTCTTACATCTTATTCAGATACAATCAATATGAAAAAGCAAATGTTAATTTCAGAGACTCATTTAAACTCAAAATGGCTGAAAGACTTAAATATACGACAGGACACCATCAAACTCCTAGAAGAAAACATAGGCAAAACACTCTCTGACATCAACATCATGAATATTTTCTCAGGTCAGTCTCCCAAAGCGATAGAAATTAGAGCAAAAATAAACCCATGGGACCTCATCAAATTGAAAAGCTTTCGCACAGCAAAGGAAACCAAAAAGAAAACAAAAAGACAACTTATAGAATGGGAGAAAATAGTTTCAAATGACACAATGGACAAGGGCTTAATCTCTAGAATATATAAACAACTTATACAACCCAACAGCAAAAAAGCCAGTCAATCAATGGAAAAATGGGCAAAAGAGCTGAATAGACTGTTCTCCAAGGAAGATATACAGATGGCCAACAAACACATGAAAAAATGCTCAACATCGCTGATTATAAGAGAAATGCAAATCAAAACTTCCATGAGATATCACCTCACACCAGTCAGAATGGCCATCATTAATAAATCCACAAATAACAAGTGCTGGAGGGGTTGTGGAGAAAAGGGAACCCTCCTGCACTGTTGGTGGGAATGTCAACTGGTACAGCCACTATGGAGAACAGTTTGGAGATATCTTAGAAATCTATCCATAGAACTTCCATATGACCCCGCAATCCCACTCTTGGGCATCTATCCGGACAAAACTCTACTTAAAAGAGACACATGCACCTGCATGTTCATTGCAGCACTATTCACAATAGCCAGGACGTGGAAACAACCCAAATGTCCATCAACAGATGATTGGATTCAGAAGACATGGTATATATACACAATGGAATACTACTCAGCCATAAAAAAGAATGACATAATGCCATTTGCAGCAACATGGATGGAACTAGAGAATCTCATACTGAGTGAAATGAGTCAGAAAGACAAAGACAAATACCATATGATATCACTTATAACTGGAATCTACTATCCAGCACAAATGAACATCTCCTCAGAAAAGAAAACCATGGACTTGGAGAAGAGACTTGTGGCTGCCTGATGGGAGGGGGAGGGAGTGGGAGGGATCGAGAGCTTGGGCTTATCAGACATAACTTGGAATAGATTTACAAGGCGATCCTGCTGAGTAGCATTGAGAACTATGTCTAGATACTCATGCTGCAACAGAACAAAGGGTGGGGGGAAAAATGTATACATGTAAGGATAACTTGATCCCCTTGCTGTACAGTGGGAAAAAAAAATAAATTATTAAAAAAAAAGGGCTGGCCCTTGGAAAGCTTTCAACAAATGTTTATTAATTGAATAGATGCCTAAAAGATTGTTGCTTTTTAGTTTTAATACTCTGATTCTGTCTATACAGAAATGGAATGGAATAGAGTTGAGGGGAATTTTATTCTCTGCAGATTGTAAAAAGCTTAGTCTCAGAGTTACATTATCTAAACCTAGAAATCCAAACTGAACAATTTGATCTTATACAATCCAATAAAAATCCTATCACTTAATAAAAAGCATATTATAAATAAAAATAAATAAATAAATAAATCTCAAGACTCCCCAGCAAACACAGATGGGCTTCTCGTGCTCCCTACAGTCAGCTGTGCAAACAGGCCACCTCAGCTCCAGAAGCTCTTCAAGGTCCCAGGAAGGACCTCACCCCCTCATCCGGCTTACAGCTTTACCCCTAGTAAAGAAAGCCTTCATGCCATTGTAGCATCACCTGGAAAAGCAGCCCTGGGTGATAATGTGCTTGCATTTGCTTGAGGCTTCTGGCCTGGTCACATTACTTTTCCTCACCCTATGCTGAAAAGGTGAGGCTTCTAGGATACTCAGTTCAAAGGGATATTTTATACATTTTACACATAAAACCAAAACTCAATCAAAGCTGCATCCCAGAGAGGTGAGACCATGGGGCCTGCGGACAAGCTAGTTTCTGTTAGGAGCTGGCCTCCTCAGGGGCTACACCAGCATTTCCTTACACCCACAGGGTTCAGGGACCCTCACTCTGGGCATTCCTTTCATCTGACCCAGAACAGAACTCACTAATGCAGAAGGCTTGGATGCTGTGAACAGATCAGACAATGAGGACAACAAGTTGGAAAATCATCACAAAAAGACTGCCTACTTTGCCCAGTGACCTTGGCTTTGGTTTTGAAGATGCTTTCTGGTACGTGGGGGCTACCTGGGGGCCTCCAACCCTTCCCCCCAAGGCCCTGACATAAAACAAAAAGCACTGCCACACCCAATCCCCCGAGGACCCATCCCAAACCCACCCTCTCTGATCCACTTGCTCCCAGGTGGGGTCAGACTCTGTGAAAGAGATTCATGTCAGGTTTCGTGTTTGCAGGGATTCACTGCTGTTTCACACAAGCAAGCCTTAATTTCACAACCAAATGGTAACTTCCTTGGGGAGACAGTTTGTGGGGTGCAGATAAAAAGAGAGAAGTCCATAAGCCAGGACATTCTGACCTAAAATTCGAGTTTTGGAGCTTATGAATTTTTAATATCTAGCCTCATTACTGCTCTGTGTTTCATAGTTCTTAAACATAATAGGATGCTCACAGACCTATTCAGAAGGTGTTTGATGGATTTCTAGGCAAATACATAGTTAATTCTCAAGACTAGTCAGTGCCTTGTCTTCTTCTTACCCCTCTCTGCCAATAAATATCTGAATGTATTTAGTAATACACATGCCTAAAAAATGTTAATACTCAGCATCCATTATGTTAAATTTTGTTTATGAGGTAACTAGATGAGAAAATGGACTATTTAAAAAGTTTTAATCCTATTGTCATGTTGTTTTATGTTAAAGCAAGTAAGCAATGGATGTTTTGAAAGTTTATGTGACATTACTAGTAATAAAATATGAAGTGGAAAAAATTGTTTTCTAAATGATTCAATTAAAAAATTATTTTGATCAAATTAGTAGAAGAGAAACTGAATTATCATCTTATTCTGAAAAATAATAATTATAAAAGCATCAGATAAGGAAGCAATTGAAGAGAAAGTAGCCAAATGATGGAACAAAATCAATGTTCAAATAAAAGTGTGTCAGGACGTTAACAAAAGTATCATGAAAATTTTTCCCATGTCTGTGATAGCCACATTCTTTGTAGTCTGTAGTGATTTATTTTCTCATTCTCACTTTGCTTTATACCTGAAACTAACAACATTGTAAAGCAAATATATTCCAATAAGATTTTTCTGAAAGATCTAAAAAATAAATTAATGAAAAAATAATATGATCCAGCAATCCCACTCCTGGGAATATATATGGACAAAACTTTCATGCAAAAAGATATATGCACCCCTGTGTTCATGGCAGCACTATTCACAATAGCCAGGACATGGAAACAACCTAAACGTCCATCGACAGATGAATGGATTAAGAAGATGTGGTACATATACACAATGAAGTATCACTCAGTCATAAAAAGAATTAAATAATGTCATTTGCAGCAACACAGATGGACCTAGAGAGTCTCATACTAAGTGAAGGAAATCAGAAAGAGAAAGACAGACATCCTATGATATCACTTATATCTGGAATCTAAAATATTGCACAAATGAACCTATATACAGAAAAGAAACAGACTCAATAGACATGGAGAACGAACACGTGGGTCACCAAGGGTGAGGGGGGAGGGAATGGGATGGATGGGGAGTTTGGGGTTGGCAGATGCAAACTGCTACATTTAGAATGGATAAGCAATGAAGTCCCACTGCACAGCACAGGGAACTATATAAAATCTCTTATGATAGAACATGATGGAAGATAGCATGAGAAAAAGAATGGATATATATGTATGACAGGGTTACTTTGCTGTACAGCAGAAATTGGCACAACATTGTAAGTCAACTATACTCTTTAAAAAGTAATAATAATTAAAGTAATTTAAGAAGGTAGCTTTGTCTTAGAAAGTGAAACCAGACACATCCCCAGAGCCAGGCAGAGGAGGCAGGGCTGCCCACTACACCAAGATTTCCTCTTCTGTAAAATATCATGGTCATGTTTCCCTCAAGGATGTGGGTGGAAGATGAAGGGGGAAGACAGGAAAGTGTATGTATACTAACTGAGGAATCATAGTTGGAGATTGGTGGCAAATTTGTCCAGAGGAAAGAGAAACTGCAGGGAAGACCAGGACAGTGGAAATGAACAGAAATTGTGAAGTGGAATCTTGGAAGGTCTGGAAGACTTCTTCAAGATGCCCAGGGATACTCAGAAGTGGCTTTTAGAAGGTGGCATGGACTTGACTGCAGAAGAGAGAGGCATTCAGAGCTGTGAACAATTAGGGATAAAAACCATGACCTTCCACCAACACAAGCCATACAGCCTTGCTGTGTAAAGGACATTTCTTAAGCACTTGTCCAAACCCACGTGGGAACTGGAGAAGGATCTCTAGACAAAGAGGATGCCACTGCTGGTCAGACAGTGAGGGACAGAAGGGCCCCAGGTGGAGGCATGGCCTTGGTCCCTAAGGAAGCTGGCCCAGGAGAAATACTCACTTTGTGGGTTACGTGGTGTATGCAGCTGCCCAGCAAGGGGGCCCTGGAGCCTGACCTCATCATTCACTGGGTCTATTTTCATCTTTCATAAATAGACAGAGTAAATGGAATTTAATTCCCATTACAGATGGGATTGAGTCTTAGCCTTATGTCCTTAGAAATGTTGAGTTAAAGATCCTGGTGGGAAACTTTATCCATGAGGATTTGACCATGGATGGCACTCCACCAACCGCTTACAGTCAAAGGCTGGTTCCAGAGTGGGTGACAGCAGGTAGGCAGCAGTCAACCCCACCTAGAATGCCACCCTCTCTTCCCTAAACACACACCTGCAGACCAACTGATAGGAGACAGCCCGACCTTCTGACCATCCCCCCAAAACAGGCATGCCACTCTTTGACTTGGAAAAGTGCACCCCATTTTTTCAGCAACTTCAAGTGTCAACTTTCCAGATTGCTTGCATGTCAATCTTTCAAATTCAGGCAGAAATAGAGCAGAGAGAGACATTTCACCATCTGTTTTAATAAGTAAGTGGAAAACCTACTCTAAAGCCCCACCTTCTTGCCTGGAAAAGAGTCCCAGCTTAAGAACACGCCTCTTTCCTGGGCTCCTAAATAGTTTCCCTGCACTACTGTGTAGATGGCTGTGATGGAGATGTTTCCTCTCCCTGGGAACCCCATCACGTGCATCACATGATCCTCCTTCCACAGGTCAGCTGGGACCTCCACCCACACTGCCTCACATTTTTTCCTATTAAGCCTGCATTTTGGGCATCTGTTTGCCCCTACACCTGTCAGGTCCTCCAGGCTGAGAGAGTGTTGTCTCTCTACTGAACATGACCTGTGAGCCTTCCCTTTCTGTTCAGTTTCAGCTTCCAGAAAACTCAAATCTGAAGTTGCCCAATGTTTGCCCAAACTCAAACTCTTCACAGTCCCTGCCACCTGAACTCTGCCCAGCCTTTCCCAGGGTTCCCCCAAGTCTTTAATGAGATTGTTTTATGTTGTCAGGCTGGAAAATTGAAAATGGAAGCGCTTTGATTTCTCGGAGGAAACACATTAAGGGTATCTGGGGCTCATTTTTATTCTTTATCTTCTAATTAGGAGATGGGTGTTTTTTAAGCAGGAAGAATGAGGAGAGGAGAGATTATCACACAGACCATATTCCCACCTTCACTGTTTTCCCTCTTTAATTTTTATCCCCACCTTCCCAAAACTTTAATTTACAATTAAGAAATGGGAATTGATTCCTGCTCCTGTAGATATCAAAAGATACGTGTTGCTCAGAGAATAATTTTGAAGGATTGGAAAGTGGAAAAGAGGATGCCCTTGCCCCAAACTGCTAGTGCATTTGGCCCATTCCCTCCCTAAGCCCCCATCCAGTCACCCTGGGCTCCTGATTGGCTCTCAAAGCCGGCATTTGTGACCCTAATGCTAGCTCCGTCAGTATCCCCTGACCCATTAGTGAGAGCTTTTATGGACCCGAGAGAGCCCTCTGACTCCCTTGACTTCCATTCCCCAAATCTTGCCCCCAAAGGAAATGGTCCTCCTCACTCCCTATAGATAAAGATGCTCTAAGAGCAGGGTGTCCTGTACTGTTCTGGACCCTAGAATCTTATAGGTTCTATTCCTTGAACAGAGAATCAAGTGCTGCCTAGTTAATCATGTCATGCACAGAGACTATTTTTTATTTATTTATTTTTTTTGGTCTTTTTGTCTTTTTAGTGACGCTCTCGTGACATATGGAAATTCCCAGGCTAAGGGTCAAATTGGAGCTGCAGCTGCCAGCCTACACCACAGCTACAGCAATGCCAGATCTGAACCGTATTTCAGCCTATACCATGGCTCACAGCAATGCCAGATCCATAACCCACTGAGCAAGGCCAGAGATTGAACCCACATACTCATGGATCCTAGTTGTGTTCCTTAACCACTGAGCCATGACAGGAACTCCACAAACTTTTTAGTTTTAAAACTTTATATAACATATACACATTAAGTGTATATAAAATAGATAACTAAAAAGGACCCGCTGTATAGCACAGGGAGGTCTACTCAATGTTCTGTAAACTCCTGTATGGGGAAAAAAAAAGAATAGATAGATGTATATGGAATTACTTTGTTGTAAACCTGAAGCTAATAAAACATTCTAAATCAACTATACTCCAATAAAACTACAAAAACTTTACATATTTATATATACATATACATATTATATAATATACATGTGTGCATGTGTATATACACACATCTATATATGCAGATAGATAGAAACAGAGATAGATACAGACATACTGCATAGATAAGGTGTGACTCTAAAAAAAAGATAAAAAGACTGCAATCATTATTTGTATAGATTTATTATTTATTAGAAACAGAGATAGATACAGACATACTGCATAGATAAGGGATGCAGACGTGGGTGGTACCCTCTCTACCATCATGAACAAAGGAAGCTGTTAGGCATCTTGAAGGCTGTGAGGAGAATTCCTAGAGCTCCCCTATCATTTGCTAAAAACCACCAAGCCTTTAAAAATGTTACTTAGTTTTCTCAAGAAATGATTAACAGGCTGGCAAAAACCCAACCTTTTGACAGCATTCTTTGTCAGCGAAGGTGTGGAGAAGCTGGCTCTGGTGCGTTGCTGGTGGGAGTGAAAACTGGCTGAGTGCCCATGGAAGTCACTTTGGCAATCAATATGTAGCAAAATCACATATATCCTTTGACCTAGCAATCCCTCTTCTGGGAATTTAACCTGCAGATATATTTGCAAGTGTGTGAAATGGCATATGTTCAAGTTTATTCACTGTGGTTTTATTTGTGTGGGTTTGGGAAAAAAAAAAAAAAAACTGTAAAAAGCCTATCAACGTGAGCCTTATGAAATGAATTTTGACGCAGCCCTACAGTGGAATTCCACGTAACTGAAACAAAGCATAATGACATTCTTTATGTGCTGATATGGAAAAATGAGCTCTAACATAGATTCTTATTTGAAAAAAGTAAAGTGTAAAATAGTGTATATAACATACATTTGCATCTGCTTGTGTTCCTACACAGAAACTCAGGAAGAAGCATAAGTTACCTATTATATCCTAGAGGCAAGTCTGGGAGAATGGAAGATGGAATGGACATCAAAGTTTTATTGCATATCTTTTTCTAGGGATAGATTTGGGATCCCTGCAAACATATTACTTATTCAGAATTTAAATTAAAAATCCAAGCATTGGGATTTTCCACTCTGGCTCAGTGGTAAAGAACCTGACTAGTATCCATGAAGATTCAGGTTCAATCCCTAGACTGTCTCAGTGGGTTAAGGATCCAGCACTGCTGTGAGCTGTGGTGTAGGTCACAGATGCTGCTCAATCCTTCATTGCTGTGGCTATTGATTCGACCCCTAGCCTGGGAACTTCGATGTGCTGCAGGTGTGACTCTAAAAAAAAGATAAAAAGACTGCAATCATTATTTGTATAGATTTATTATATTTTTCTTCTTCTTTTCCTTTTTCTGGCCACATCTCCAGCATATGGAAGTTTCCAGGCTAGGATCAGAGCTGTGGCTGCCGCCTATGGCACAGCACACAGCAACCACAGCCATGGCAATGCCAGATCCAAGCCACATCTGCCACCTACATCGCAGCTTGCAGCAACACTGGCTCCTTACCCCACCGAGCAAGGCCAGGGATCGAATCTGCATTCTCACGCACACTATGTCAGGTTCTTAACCCACAGGGCCACAACGGGATCTCTTGTCTATATTTAAAATCACATTTTTTAAAATCTATGGAGGGAAGTTCAGTTCAGACAAGAGGGCTTAAACTGGTTTCCTCCTGATCTTCCTAGTAAATTAAACACTCATCCTGGAAAATGACATAGGGAGAGGAGGCAAGCCACATGGTCTGGGGCCTCAGGACTGAAGAGATTACACAGCAGTGGCACTTCTGCACCTCTGTCTTGGGCAAGAAGCTGACCCAAGTCCAGCATTTCCTGTCCCTCACTAATCTGGCAGGGGAGGCAGCACTGTAGGAGCACCCTCCTCCCTACCCCAGTTAATCAAAGGGGATACCCTCTGACAACACCAGGTAAACCTGCACATACAACAAGGTGGGTCCATCAGGAGCCAGGAGATCAGCAAGGGCCAGCAGAAAGGGTATCCTTCACACTGGGGCAGACATCCATCTCCCACACCAAGAGACACCAGAAGCCAGGCAGCACCTCTAGGACAGATCCTGGCCCAGGGTAAGCAGCTAGACAGGAAGGCTGGGAACCAGCTGCTCTGTCTGTCCAGAAACACGAGTCCACAAACCATGGTGCTACTGAGCAAAGAAAAAGGCAATAACTTGAATGAATCTTCAGGAAATTGCACTGAATTAAAAAGTTTTTTCTAGGAGTTCCTGTCATGGTGCAGGGGAAACAAATCCGACTAGGAACCATGAGGTTGCGGGTTCGATCCCTGGCCTCGCTCAGTGGGTTAAGGATCCAGCATTGCCGTGAGCTGTGGTGTAGGTTGCAGATGCAGCTCGGATCTGGTTTTGCTGTGGATCTGGCATAGGCCAGTGGCAACAGGTTAGATACACCCCTTCTCCTTTCACAGGCCCTCACCTGCCACAAGCCTTTTAGAATCTTATCTTTGAATGAAGATTGAAGTATGGATGCCTATCGTCACTTAAGCTTTTTCATTCTTGTTCTGGGTTTAGATTTTGTGATATAAAGGAAACATAAGAATGCCAACCACCTAATAATCGGAATGTAATCTCAAGAAGTTTTGCCCAAGACTGGACCCAAATGCAAGAGAAAATAATCTTCGTTAAATAAAATTTAAATCAAGGTAGGATAGGCATAGAATTGTGCTTGGGATACACAAAATATCACGTGTTCAGCATCTTAGTCACACTGGAGCCAATAAGGATAACACTGCCACAAATGTTATCACTAAGGTGCCACAGGAGCCTAAGTGAGACCTGCTGTGCACAGAAGAGTTGTACCAGATAAAGCAGAGGGATGATATGTGAGGCAGAAGTGTAACTAGTATACTAAGTGAACTGTATTAGACAGAAACAGGTGCCCATATCACTTATATGTGGAATCTAAAATATGGGACAAATGAACTTATCTACAGAACAGAAACAGACTTGGGGACATAGGGAACAGACAGACTTGTTGCCAAGGGGGACAGATGTGTTTGGGGAGGGACCAACTGGGAGTTGGGGATTAGCATGCAAACTGTCACAAACTGAATGGATAAATAAGATTCTATTGCATAGCATAGGGAATTATATTCAATATCTTGTGATAAACCATAATGGAAAAGAATATGAAAAATATTTACATATGTAAAACTAGGTCACTTTGATGTACAGCAGAAATTAATAGAACATTGTAAATAAACTATACTTCAATTAAAAAATAACAAGGTATAAATTTCAAAACGAAGAAAAAAGAAGTATACTAACTAGTATACTAGTAAATAGTATGAGTAAGTTAAGTAGTATAACTACATGTGGTTAAAGGGAAATGAAGGAATTCTCCTGTGGTCCAGTGGGTTAAAGATCTGGCATTGTCACTGCAATGGTTTGGGTTGCTGCTGTGGCACAGGTTCGATCCCTGGCCCAGGAACTTCCACATGCTATAGGTACGACCAAGAAAAGAAAATGAAGTAAAAGAGATAAACACAGGTGCCAAGCTGACAAGTGGGCAGACTTGGAGTGGTCTGTTTTATGTGTCAATGAAGCTGGACCACAGTCAACAACTGTCCAATCAAACACTAATCTAGACATTGTTGTGAAGGTATTTTGGAGATGTGATGAAAGCCCACAATCAGCTGACTTTAAGGAAAAGAAATTATCCTAAAAAAATCAGGGTGGGCCTGCTCTAATAAGTTGAAGGGCTTTAAGAGCAGAGCAGAGGCTGCCCAGAAGAAGAAACTGCCCCTGTGAACTGCAGATGCATCTAATGCTCTAGATTTTCCACCCTTCCTGACTGCCCACCCTGTGGACTTTGGACTTGCCTGGCCAGTTCCCACAATTACCTAAGCCTTTTTTTTTTTTTTTCTGGCTTAATTAAGCCAAAAGCCATTAGGTCTCTTAATATCTACCTCCTCCCCATTCTGTTTCTCTGCCTGAATCTTGCCAGGCTGAGGGCAGTTTTGTGATCATTATTTTTCTTCCTTAGGCAGAGCCCCAGCCTACGAGGGTCCTTCTCCGTTCACCCTGGATGCTTGACCCTGCCCCACCTCCTCTTCTGAGCAGATCACACAGATAGACCAGATTCAGCTCAAGTCCAGAAGTACTGAACCCTCCTCCTTCATGGCTCATCTGTCTGCCACACTTGGTGCCTGTATTTCTACCTTTGACCTGTATTCAATGTACTGTTTTACTCTGCCTTGCATTGTTTTTTGAATGGACAATATAGTTTCCCTTCCCCCTCTGCCACTGTGTCTAGGTTTAAAGTTCTTGAATCAGAAATAGATCTTCAATTGCTCAGGTATCACTCCCAGGGTCCACTGTTGGACCCAGAGTGGACAGTCATTTATACATACCTGATATACAAGGTGGGTTGTGTGGAAGAGGAATCTGAAAAGCGGATTTACAAGACTTGCTATTAAGTGAAAATAAACATCTCAACTAAATCTCAACATAACAGCAGCCAAAATAAATTGTGGAATCATCTATATTTACTAATTCGGGGACTGATTATAATGATTATATGACGATGATGAAAAGTATACCATATATTAATTACATATAATTGTATAATTAAGTAAAAGCAATTTCTTGCTCTGATGATTATTATCTAAGCACTTTCTGAATCCAGTGATTTCAAGAACTGTGAAGCCCGTCAACATCACACTTTATTGCAGACAGGTGAGGTGTGATGGAGTGGGAGAGAAGGATGCTAAGGCTAAATCTTGGGCGACTTGTCAGAACTCTGCAAGGAGGGCTTAGTTGCAGATTGTCCATGGCGGGATCACTGAGGACAGGACAGAGCCTAACCAGAGAGAGTTAGGAGGAGGTAGATTCCAACTAATGGGGGAAAGAGCCTTCAAGCCACCAGAAAAACACAAGAACAACAGGAGGTATCCATCAACCTGTTTCTAGAGCATCAGATTTGGGAAGGATATAAATCATATAGGTAAATAATTTGTACAAGTTCCCTCCCACACACAGAAATCAGCATTTGTTACTAATCTAAACCTTGTCCAGAAAATACAAGAAACATTAGGTATGGAGGGTTGATGAAGCAGAGCAAGTAAATTGAGCACCTCCTACATGTCATCACAGCCCGTGCTCTCAGTGTAATCTCATTTAATCATCCCAAATTCCTCAGACATAGAGGTTCTTATTTCTGTATTCAGATGAGAAACCAAGGTTCATAGAAGTTGGGTAATTTTCCCCAGATTACTCAGTTCATAATTGCTGGAGCCTAGAACTAAACACAAGGCAGCCCAATTTCCAAACACAATTATCTTTTTATGCTTCATCTCCCTAAAAAAAATTAACACATATAATTTCTACTTCTTTTGACCATACCCTAGTAATGTCAATGGACCAAATACTTTTCACAAGTAGAAGCGAGAAAGCATGGGCCTGTCTTCATACAGCCTCTGAGCTCCGGGCATCCCAGTAAGCAAGGTATATTCCAGTGATTCCTTTGAATGCCCTTTTTTTTTTTTTTTAATGGCTGTGCCTGAGGCATATGGAAGTTCCGAGGCTAGGGGTCGAATTGGAGCTGCAGCAATGTGGGTGGGATCCAAGCCAAGTCTGTAACCTACACCACAGCTCACGGCAATGCCGGATCCTCAACCCCACTGAGCAAGGCCAGGGATCAAACCAGCATCTTCAAGGATATCTGCTGGGTTCTTAACCCACTGAGCCACAATGGGAACTCCTGAATGCCCACTTAGACAACACGTGGCAGTAAAATCAGGTCTTAGCAGAGGGATTCACCTGCTTCCTCTACGAGCTACTGAGACAGTGGGATCAGAAAGATGGGAGGGAGGGAACGATGGTCAAGGTCTTCATCATCACAAGAGCTGCCAGCAGGAAATCTGTGCTGTCAGAAACTGACAAATCCTCCAATGACAGACCAGTAAAAGCACTTGCATGTCCTGCCGTGAAAATGGACAGCTTTGTTTTCCACATATATTTACATATCCAAACATCCCGTGAGGGCTAGGATCTGAAAACCATGCACTAGAGTGACTGAAAGGTGATTAACAAGACACTTGGAGAGCTAATGGGGGAGTTGATGTGGGGATCTTTAAGAGACGTGCTTTTTTAAAAAAGAAATATGCTTTGAATTCGAAGAGCCTCAGTTCTTTCATCAGATTCAAAATGGGAGTTTCTTCTTCATGGCAACCAAAGACAAAGCCTAACAGATGCTGTGGGGTATCATACAATTTGTTGATTTCTACTTTCACTCAATGCAGAAGATACACAAATACAATTCAAAGAAGTGCCAACAAGATGAAACTGGAACTCTATTCTCTCAACACCTATTTTGTGTGTCATATTCCAGACCTGGTGCCAAGTCTTGGGGACATGTGCATGAAAAACCGAAGTACCTGACCTCAAGGGGCCCCAACCCATGCCAAAGAAAGATCAAGAGATCAATTACTGCCACCCCTTGCATACATGAAGTGATATTCAAGCAAGAGAGATGAGGCAGAATAAAGAATGATCTAGAATAAAAATCACAAAGAACATTCAGAGCCTAAAGAATGGAGTGATGCTTATATAATCTTGTTTATAAACTGTATTTCAACAAGAATAAAATAGGGAGCTCCCCTCATGGCTCAGCAGGTTAAGAACCCAACTAGTGTTATCCATGAGGATTTGGGCTCAATCCCAGGCCTCACTCAGTGGGTTAAGGATCCAGCATTGCCACAAGCTGCAGCGTAGGTTGCAGACATGTCTCAGATCTGACATTCCTGTGGCTGTGGTATGGGCTGGCAGCTGCAGCCCCAATTAGACCACTAGCCTGGGAACCTGCATATGCCACACCATATGTAGCCCTGAAAAAAATAAAATAACACAACTTGACATAAAGAATGGAGTGATGGAAAGAATCTGATGTGTTTAAAGAATGAATAGTCAATGAGAGACCACAACTTGAAACATATGGAAACACAACTGAACGTGTTGTGACATAGGAGGGCTCTGACCAGGAGCCACACTCACGGAGCTGAGATACAGGGCTTTCATCATTGAGATGACAGGACCAAGGCAGGATTGGAAGCTGAGCAGTAATAGACTCACAATGTCTCTTTGAAAACAAGCAACACAAACTACACTTTAAAATTAACCTTAGAATTTCACTAACAACAACTCATGATGCCTGGAGCGTGACAGAGATGAGAACCTTCTGCAGGATACTCACACTGACAACATCAGCGACAGTAAGAACGCTCAGATCTGAGTCCTTCCCGGGGCCCATGACCAAACGTCCCTGGTCTCTGCATTCTTAATCACTCTGAATCATGGGCCCTTCCTCTGAATCTAGCCCTGCTCCTCGTCAAGGCTGTGGTGAGAACAGAATGATGTAAAGTCTAAGAGGAAGGGATCTGTAAGGAAGGGTTAATAATCACACTTGTCAAAAGGGATTTCATGCCCATGGATTCATAAATCTATTCCAGTCACAATACAGGACAGATTCCATTATTTTCCTTTGGTATGTGGCACAAGGCTCAATCAGTGAAATTATTTGCCATCGGTCATACTGTTATTGCGTTATAGAAATCTAACAGATAAAGGAAACTTCTCTGAATTTTATCTCTGAATTACATATGCAAACCATGTTTGCAAGATTTGAACCGAGCATGCTGGGAAATCCTTTATTTCAGGACAATTTAGATAGTTGAGTCTCACATTATTTTAAAACAGAATTGATAAACTAGGTCAAGCAATCACACTGTTTCTCTCATTTTTGAATTACTTATTACTCTTATTATTCTTTTAGCTGATCCATTCCTAATAAAAATCAGAGCAGTTCAACTTAACTAAAAGCTCCAAAGCAAAGATGCAAGAGCTTTAAACACGTGTGACCCTCACACTCCCCAGGTTTCAACACGTTTTACTTTTTTTTTTCCTTTTTTATGGCCATGCCTTCAGCATATGGAAGTTCCCAGACTAAGGGTCAAACTGGAGCTGTAGCAGCGTCCCACACCCCAGTAACAGCAGTGCCAGATCTGAGACACACCTGTGACTTCTGCCTCCCTCAGCTTAAAACAATGCCATATCCTTAACCCACTGAGCAAGGCCAGGGATTGAACCTACATCCTTACAGATACTATGTTGGGTCCTTAACCCGCTGAGCCATAACGGGAACTCCTGGTTTACTTTTAAAGGTTATTGGCGGTAACAGTGTGAAAGAGTACTCTGTTTTCTAACCCATAGTCAAAAGATGTGCTCTGTGATCTATGCAAATATTATTCTGAGCTAGAGCATCAGAAAATGGCAAAGATGAGAAATAGCAACCACACAGTATAATGAGAATGAACTATCGCAAAGTGTGACTACAATACACTGCAAGGGGGCAACACACTTGTTCTGAGTCACATACCTAGAGCAGATCAAAATAATCTTTCTCAGTGACCATGTATAATCTGTGACAATAGACATTGTACCCCTGGGGAAACGTGGGTGATGAGACATATGTGACTTGCCTGAGTCATTTATGACCGGTAGACCTGACTCAGGACTCCTGAGCCAGCCTGGGCTTCTACCTTGATATTGTGTGTCCCTCTTCTTTCTCTAATGGCAACACCTGTGCCAGAACCTGTGCAGAGGAAGATATA
Source organism: Phacochoerus africanus (assembly GCF_016906955.1). NCBI lineage: Eukaryota > Metazoa > Chordata > Mammalia > Artiodactyla > Suidae > Phacochoerus > Phacochoerus africanus. The sequence goes on from NC_062546.1 coordinate 91,633,985, forward strand.
TGATTGAAAGTCTCTTACATGGAAACTATACCAAAACTTTCATGAACATCATTTAAATACATAATAGACACCACTTAGCATGGACATGCCAAATCTCAAACACTATGCCAGGTGTTTTTCATCCCTTAACTCTAATCCACACAGCAACTGTTTAAATGAAGTATTATTATTTTACAGATCAAGCAAATTAATTTGTCCAAGACCAGAAAGCTATAAATACAACCCAGATCTGTCTGCATTCAAAGCTGAGGCCCAGATGGAAAATGTATCTTCATATATGAGTTTCATATATATATATCCAGCCCAGATCACTTCAAACTCATGGGATATACCAGAGCTTTGCATTTCTATGGCAATTAGAATTTCATTGATTGAAACACATTAGAAGTAAATGCTCATTGCTCCCGTTCAGTGTTCAAAGTAAATATCAAGGGTCCTCCAAAGGAAGGCAACATCAACAATTAAATTATCTCCAGTTAATTATCTTCTTTCATATTCAGGAATCTTTTTTGTTGCTTCTAAGGACTTGGAATAAAGTCAAATCTTGCGATTACATTTTTTTTGCACATTGTCATTCTGATGTATGTATTTGAGGTTAGCTTTACTGTAACCTCAATTAATGAGAGGAAGGGGAGATGGAGGGAGAGATGGAAAAAAGGAGGAAGCAAAGAACAAAGAAAACAAATGACCATGGAGGAAATGACTGTGGGAAACACTTAACATCGTCAAGATGTGTTCAAAAGGAAGAGAATCGATCCGAGGTGAATATATACCCTTCATTCCTCCTCTTCTCTAATCAGAAGTCTTTGTATCTGTTTGTTTGCTTATAGGCCTACCATGTTCCACCAAATATTTAAGTGTGCTCTCTCTTCCACTTAGAGATGTTTTAATGCAAGGAGGAAGTGCTTTTTGAGCCATCTAGAACTGAGTTCAAATCCCACTTCCACCAGCTCTGTGGCTTTAAGCACATGGGCTATAAAAAGATATCTGCATTCATCCTACATCCAGTAGGTGCCAGAGAGACAGAGAAGAGTGCACAGAAAATGGGCAGTTTAGGAAGAAAAATAAGAACTGAACACTGTATTTTGATATGGAGGAATTACTTCCATGTGAGTGGGTAATGAAAGGGCAAAGATGAGCAGCATCTAGGGAAGATGTGGGTGGGCTTCTTGCAGGTGTTAACAATGTTACCGGAGCACAGAAAGTGGTACAAATAAGCTCTGGTCAAGAAATATGCAATTGTGAAGACCCCATTGTTTGAAAAAGAGCCCCAGTCTAGCAAGGTCAGAGCCAAGCATGGGGCTGGGGCACTGAAAAGGAGTTCAGCAAATATCCCTTCCCTGGCCCTTAGGCTGTGCCTTTTTGTTTTATTTTGTTTTGTTTGTTTTTTTGGCCTTTTTAGGGATGCATCCACAGCATGTGGAAGGTTCCAGGTGAGGGGTCAAATCGGAGCTGCAGCTGCAATCTACGTCACAGCCGCAATAACATGGGATCTGAGCTGCATCTGCCACAGCTCATGGCAATGCCAGTTCCTTAACCCCCTGAGCAAGGCAGGGATCAAACCTGCATCCTCATGGATACTAGTTGCATTTGTTACCACTGGGCCACAACAAGAACTCCCTGGACTGAGCCTTGAGTGAAACCCAAACATTCTCCAAGTTCCTCCTTACTTCATGTCCTTCCTTTATTTTCAGCCTTGAAAAACATTCTCCTAAGACTCTTTGCCACCCCTAGGCAGACCGTTGTGTTCAGGGCTAGCCACCCCTCCAAGAACCCTTTGCCATCAGCTAAGCCTGCTGTGATCTCTCACTTCACAACCTTGCAACCACCTTTCAGGCAGCCTCATGCACATAACTGCACACCCTGTGCACTACTGGCCTGTTAACAGATGCAAAGGTACTGGAGAATAAGATCATCACAAAGGCCATGGCTTTGGAACCCCTTGGATCCCGACACCTGTGATAGTTACCTATTAATAAATTCTCTTGAAGAGGGAACCCTCCTTCACTGACGGTGGGAATGTAAGTTGGAACAACCACTACAGAGAACAGTATGAACGCCACTCAGAAAGCTAAAAACAGAACTACTATATGATACAGCAATCCCACTCTTAGGTGGGAAAATCCGGAAAAAAAAAATTCAAAAAGATACATGCACCCCAATGTTCACTGCAGCACTATTCATAACAGCCAAGGTATGGAAAAAACTTAAATGTCCATCAACAGAGGAACGAATTAAGAAGCTGGTACATATACACAGTGGAATACTACTCAGTCATAAAAACGAATGAAATAATGCAATTTATAGAAACATGGATGCAACTACAGATTATCATACTAAGTGAAATAAGTCAGAGAAAGACAAATACTATATATCATTTATATGTGGAAACCAAAATATGACACAAATGAACTTATTTATGAAGTAGAAAGAGACTCAGAGACCTGGAGAACAGACTTGTGGTTGCCAAGGGGGAAGGGAGGTGGGAGACGGATGGAGTAGGATGCTGAGGTCAGCAGATGCAAACTGCTATATATAGAATGGATAAACAACAGGGTCCTATTGCATAGCACAGGGAACCAGCTATAATGGAAAAAAAGAAAAAGGAAAATATATATATAATTTAATCACTGTGTTTACACCAGAAACTAACATAACACATAAATCAACTGTACTTCAATAAATTAAAAAAAGAAACCCCAAAATTCCTGGAGTTCCCTGGTGGTCTAGCAGGTTAAGCATCTGGCGTTGTCACTGCTATGGTGGAGGTTGGATCTCTGGCCCTGGGAACTCCACATGCCACAAGCATAGCCAAAAAAAAAAAAAAACCCACAAATTCTCTTGGGACAGTAAGTGGCAGCACATTCCTATACTGCCACAGTCAGAGACTGCCTATGGAAAATGGTGTCTTTCTTTCTCTTATTGTGCTTTCCTCCAACTCCTTATTTAAACATCCACCCAGTCATTCAACAATTAGCAACCACCATGATAACAAAGTGACCTGGGGGAAATGGCTTGGACATTTCTGTTTATTATCTACTCTGGGAACACTTCTCAGCTGCCTCTTAGGTTACCACTTTTTACCCGAGTTCCTCCTTCTTCTTTCCTCCCCCTTCCTCTTTAGTTGTGCCTTACTTGTACCCTTTCTTGAGTCACTTCAAATGTCTCACTTTGCAGGTTCCACCCATGGACAATGTATCTGATTGATTTTGTCTATTCAACTCTGCACCCAGTGATTCTGATCCTCTTCTGGACATGACTCTGGGATATGCAGCTACTTCTCTACAGTGAGTATCTTTCCAGGCAAACGCTGTGTCCCAAACTGAACTGAAAACAGCATCTGCTAAGTACCCTCTTCCTTCTGCATGTCCTCCATCTGCTCAAATAAAAGCTGACGTGGATCCGGGACCTTGCATTTTCCAGGCACCAGGCTAAATACTTATGGGGATTCTTTTATTTAATCCTCATGATATTTCCATAAGGTGGCTTCTATTATTAGCCCTGTATCACAAAGGAGGAAATGAAAGCACACAGCACTCACACAACTCGCTCCAGGTTATACATCTTTCAAATGGCAGGCCTGGATTTGGCACCAGGCTCTTAGGTGTAGAAAGACCTGGGGACTCAGCCACGTATCCTTCATTCATGAAGTCTTCCAGGCTACAAAGCTAAAAGTCATCCTTCTCTCTGCTGCATTCGATTTGTCTTCAAGTCCATGTGATCCAATTTTAGATACACTTTTCAAGTCAGGTCCCTTCTTTCCAGTTTGCTCTAATCTCATTCTTTGCTGCCCATCCAACTGCAAATAGTATCTAGTTTCTCTGCCCAGCACCCAACACATAGACAATGCGGACCCTTGCATCCACCATGAAGTTGACTTCCAACATCAGTGTGTGCTCTACCATCACTGTTATAGCTCCAAAAAGAAATTGATACACAAAAATGAAAACAACCACATAAATATTAGCAAATCAATTCTCAGCATGAACCAAAAAAACCGTGGCTAGCCCTTCAGTGCTCAGCAGAGAAACAAGTTCCCTTTCAAGGTATCAGCATCTTCTCTTCTGGCTGCAAATCCTGCCTCTCTCTTCCTCTGTTTCACCTTAGATTCCAGCTGTGCTAAGCACCGCATGGTGCCCTCTGCTGCATGACCCGTCACATTTCCTGTCTTAGCACACAGTCCTTTCTTCTCCTTGCCCCTGTTCTCTCATCTTTCAAACATCTATTCAAACATCAATTATTGTGAAAACTTTCTCACCTCCTCCAGAAAGGGATAGTGCCCTCACCACAATAGCTCCACATCACTGTGGGCACCTCTTTGATTTATTCATCTGTGTATACAGCCAACAGCAGATGACTACCATGTGACAGGTATTAGAGAAAGGGTTGAGGACACAGAGAAGATTCAGACACTATCCTGTCCTTGTGGAGGCCCCACTTTATGGCACACTGAATTATCTTCTGTTTCACTATCTGTCTCACCTTTGTGTCATCAATTCCTTGGATACGGTTAGTGGCAATAACAGCAAAACACAGTTCCATCCCTAAAGAAATTTATGGTCTCAGTAGGAGAGTCAACAGGAATAAAAGTAATGATGGCACCAAAGGCCCTGGTGAGTGTCATAAAATGAAGCAGGGTGTGGATTTGACAATTCATTACTGATTTTTTCTTCTCCTACTTTAGGTACCTAGTTTCAGGCTGGAGCATCTGCTGACAACATTCAGGGGTGAGCATGGAGATGGGTTTTCTTTAGATCTTGATAGGAAACCCATGGCATAACATTACAATATGAGTTGACATCCGCTAAAAGATATGAGTCCTGATTTAAATAAACCTCTTATCATCAAGAGTGCTCAACTCTCTCTAACTTTTCTTTTCAATCATGAAACACCATGCAGTGAGAGGACCATTTACCTACTGCTGAAACAGCTCAAGAGTTAGCCCTCTGTGATGGCTACCTTAAAGGCTGATCACGAAATTACTTGATATGATCCCAATCAATACCTGGCTATTGACTTCCCAATGGGAGAGGCACTGTATCAAGCTTGGGAGAGAAAGAAAGCTGACATCTTCTTGCTAAGCTGCGAAGGGAGCTGACGGGCACTGTTAGGACATCAGAGAGGCTACACCCTCAAGGGGATTAGCAAAGGATGGGAAATGGTGAGGAGACCCTCTAAAGGGCCTGTGTGAATGTGATCAAACATGGATACTGAGGGAGTTCCTCTATGGTTCAGCAGGTTAAGGGTCCTGCATTGTCACTGCAGCAACTCAGGTCACTGCTGTGGTAAAGGTTCAGTCTCTGGCCCTGGAACTTCCATATTGCACAGGCGTGGCAAGAATTTTTAAAAAGACATACATACATACTGTGAAGATCAAGGGCAGTCCTACCCATGAGGAGACACAGGGAAGATGACAAGTACTTGGATTACTTCCCAAGTCCCCTCAGTGTGTGAGGAACTGTCATTTGCATGGTTACTGACAAGAGATGTGCTTTCAAAAGGTCCTTACTTGTATGATTAAGTACAATTCTGTGGAGACATTCTTATTCCTGTTGTATATTTCACCTAAAGGACAAACACTTTTTCTTCCTCTAAAACTCACTGTCAGAGTCAATAATCATTTCCATTTCAATATGCAAATATTATAGTACAAACACATGTAAGATAGTTTTATAAAATACAGTAAACAATTCTGCCTTAGAACATGAGACAAGATCTCAAAATATAGTGATCAGAATATAAAGTGTAGCAAGATGGTAGGAAAGCCTGTTGAAATATGAATCAAGATCCTTAAAACAATTCACAGTCCTTCCCTCAATAATGCCATTTCTAAGCCTATTTGAAGAAAACAGTTGATCATGTGGGGTTAAAAACTTAAGCACAAAATTCTCACTGTTGAGTTGGTTATAATAATAAATATTTGGAAACAACATAGGGCCCCTCACCACCACTGCCCCCCAAAGATTAAAATGGTTGAATAAATACAAAAAGAGTCATTAAACAGACTATTTGTCAGGTAGTCATTAAAGTGGTATTTATAGATACTGAAGTAACATGGGAAAAGCTTGGGTAATAAAGGGAAGTGAGCTCAGATTTCCCCTAGGGGAAATGTATCGTGGGAATACCATTTGGGCTTCAGGAATGAATGAAAAGAGCTATTTATTTTCCCATTCTCGAGCCAGGCAAACATCTTCATTGTCCCAAAACACAGCGTATATATTCCTACCTTTAAGTCTTGTCTCTTGCCAGCAGCCCTCTTTACAACAGGCTTCCCTAGTCCTTACACCTATTTTCATGTTAGCTGTCTTTCAAGTGCTCACTCATCCTACATCCTCCCAGGATGGTTTCATGATCGTTCTCCCACACAAAACCCTCTCACCTCACAGTCCTCCAGAACTGCAATCTCTACCTGGTGTCACAATATCCTAGTTGGTCTGCAGCAATCGGAAGGATGATGGCAACCTTATTGATGTCCCATCACTAAGTTCATATACAGAGGTTTTCAAAATGTCTTACTTGTTTGAGAAAGGAGATAAGACATGGGGCTTTTTTTTTTTTTCATATGATTTTCTGTCCCAATAGATTGAATATAGTTCCCTATGCTGTACAGTAGGGCCTCATTGCTTGTCCATTCTAAATGTACTAGTTTGCTTCTATCAACCCCAGTTTCCCATCCATCCTGCTCCCTCCCCCCTTCCCCTTGGCAACCACAAGTCTGTTCTCCATGTCTGTGAGTCTGTTTCTGTTTTGTAGGTAGGTTCATTTGTGCCATATTTTAGATTCCAGATATAAGTGATATAGTATTTACCTTTCTCTTTCTGACTTACTTCACTTAGTATGATAATCTCTAGCTGCATCCATGTTGCTACAAATAGCACGATTTCCTTATTTTTATGGCCAGATAGTATCACAAGGTCTTAATCTATTCATCTTTCTTTCTTTCTTTCTTTCTTTCTTTTTTTTTTTGGCTTTATGCCTTTTCTACGGCCTCTCCAGTGGCATATGGAGGTTCCCAGGCTAGGGGTCTAATTGGAGCTGTAGCTGCCGGCCTACACCAGAGCCACAGAAACATGGGACCCGAGCCGCATCAGCAACCTACACCACAGCTCACGGCAACACCGGATCCTTAACCCACTGAGCAAGGCCAGGGATTGAACCCACAATCTCATAGTTCCTAGTCGGATTTGTTAACCACTGAGCCACAACGGGAACTCCAATCTATTCATCTTTCAATGGACATTTAAGTTGCTTCCGTGTCTTGGCTGTTGTGAATAATGCTACAATGAACACTGGGATGCGTATATCTTTTAAAGTGTGGTTTTGTCTGCATATATATACCCAGAAGTGAGATTGATGGATCACATGGTAAATCTGTCTTTAGTTTTCTGAGGAACCTACATACTGTTTTCCAAAGTGGCTGTACCAGTTTACATTCCCAACAGTACAGGAGGGTTCCCTTTTCTCGGTACCCTCTCCAGCATCCGTTATTTGTAGATGTTAATGATGGCCATTCTGACAGGTGTGAGGGGGTACCTCATTATAGGTTTGATTTACATTTGTCTAATAATTAGTGATCATCATCTCTTTTTAAATAGGATGTTTTGAACAAAATGTGTTTGAAAAGTAACTTGCTTACCAAGTCCTTTATGTGTCATTAGGCAAGGAAGAAAGGGATGATGACATATCTACCTTGTCAGCAACCTCCTACGTTTAATGACTGGGGGTTCCCAATTTGCCATTCCTTAGAATTCTTCACACCCTCCTCCCCAGACAGACCCATCTCTTATCCACAAAGCTGGACAGAAAAAAGTGAACCCTTTCTGTTCTACACGACCCTTTTCGGTTCATATTTACTAGAAAGCACCAAGAATGAAAAACAAAACCAAATCTGAAGGGCTTGAAAAGACAAAAGACCAATACTCAAGAAATTGTTTTTCAATATTATTATAAATGTCTTATAACTCTAAAGATCTCACAGTGGCTATTCTGATTGTCGATGACAGTTTCAAGAAAATAAACCCCAGCCCACAAAGGCACTGGCCATTTCCACACAAGCAGGGCTGTGAACTCGCTTGTTTCACTTTTACCTGAGGGGATCCTACATGCTGTCTCCTGTAGTTTAGCATCTCTGATTTCTTTCTTTCTTTTTTCTTCTTCTTCTTCTTCTTTTTTTTTTTTTTTTTTTGATTTTTTAGGGCTGCACCTGCTGCCTGAGGAGATAGCATCTCTGATTCCTGATGCCCCACATTTAGGGCACATTTTTTTTAAAAGACAGACAAGCTTGGCTTGATTTACTCATTTTATAAATCTGACTCAAAACAGTGGTTCTCACCCAGTTGAGGGAAGGGGAGGGATTAGTTAGAGGGAGATGAATTCCTGAAATGCACAGATATCCAAGGTATGTGCCAAACGTCACAGCCACCCACACACCTCTGATTTGTCCTGGCTGGGTGCCCAGATGGGAAAAAGGGAGTTAGCAGTGCTGCAGCCCACGGTATAGACACTGAGTGATTTCACAAAAAAGGGGGGTGGACAGGTGTTAAAAAAATAGTATTTTTAAGGCTTGGTATATTGAATCTCCTACTCATCAACTTTGACAGCTTTCCTTAAAAAATCAGCACCTAACTTCCATCGACTTTCAAGTTCACACTTTTTTTTATCAAGTTAGAAATCTATTTTTAGCCTGATGGATGGATAAATTTCAAGGAGTAGCACATCCATACAGATGAACTTCTCAAAATACTGTTAAATTACTTTAGGAGAAAGTGAAAAGAAGAAGCTTTAAAAATCATACAATTATTGCCATGTGATTTGACCTATATTTGGATACTTTTGACTTAAGTCTTCAAGTTTGTCTCATCCCAGTACTAACTTGATGGCCAGTCTGGTTGCCTCTAGACAGAAGCATTGACAGTGTGATCTAAACAGCCTTGTGTATGTCCTACAATGTATTTGTACAATTATACACTGTTCTTGGCTATTTAGAGATAATATTTCTGGAACCAGACTCAACAGACATAGATATTTCTTGAGAAACTTAAATAAAACCATGTCATTTTAGCCTTAAAATCGTCCACACCATATTACTAGTTTTCCTTTATAGGACCTGGGAGAAAACTGAGCTTTGGAGTACTAAATCATGTCCTTGTTCAAGTACAAGAGCTTGTTAAAATTTAAACCTGAGCCCTCTCGGTTCAGTTCTCACAGATCCAAATAACTAAAGAGAAAATTTTAAATGTGATATACCATGAAGAAGCTAGGCAGTGTCTTTCACTTCCACAGGTAACTAAGGGGAGTAATGTCATCCCATGATAGCCACTGGGCTGCCTCTTCTCTGATTTGATTCGACTCTTCTGTGGTCATCATTGGTGAATGTTCCCTTCCCAGTTGTACAGGAAGCCACAGAATGGCTGAGAGCATGGATGCTGCTCATCCTGGACCAGAGTGTCTGATTTTAGCCCAGCTGGAACCTACTGATCCTTTTATTTTTTTTTTCCTTTTTTTGCTTTTTAAGGCCACACTCACAGCATATGGAAGGTCCCAGTCTAGGGGTCAAATTGGAGCTATAGCTGCCAGGCTACACCACAGCCTCAGCAATGCAGGATCCATGTAGGCCATGTCTGTGACCTACACTGCAGCTCATGGCAATGCCAGATCCTTGACCCACTGAGCGAGGCCAGGGATCCAACCCACATCCTCATGGATACTAGTTGGGTTCTTTTCGCTGTGCCACACAAGAACTTCCTACTGATCCCTTCCTTAAGCAAGGACTTAAAAAACACAGGTGAGATTTCCCCGAGGGATAGTCTCCCCATAGTCCTTAGAAAAGCCCCAACCTTGGCTTGGCTCTTACATGGTTCTGAAGGCCCTACTCCCACCCCTCTACCCTCTAAGTCAATTTCAAAGTTTACATTCTCCATGAAATCTCCTACAGCACTAGCCAGCACCTTCCCATTATGTCTTTGTCAATTAAACATACAGTTCACTGTGCACAGCCTGACATACAGTTCTCTGAATGGCAAACCTCCATTCTGTCATTGTTTTTGTTTGGTGACCCCAACGGGACTGTAAAACTATAGAAATTGGGGCTCATGTTCTTCCTTTACTTACACTCCTCACTCCTTATTCTTTGCAGAATGTACGTTGCCTCACTTCCTTACCACTTACTGTCAGCACTCTCCAGCCATGTGAAACTACTTGCAGCTTCAGTTTCCTTTTTCTTTTTCTTTTCTGCCACATTCCTACCACAAGATCAGCTCAAACCTTCTCTCTGAATCCTCCCTAACATAGACATGGAAGCCAGTATCAGTACTCAGCATCATTATGCTGGTTCTACTGTCCCAGATCCCATGATAAGATGACACTCCCCCCCTTCTTTTTTTTTAACCTTTATTTATATGTATATTTTTTGACTGTACAGCATGGTGACCCAGTTACACTTGCATGTATACATTCTTTTTTTCTCACATTACATGTTCCATCATAAGTGATTAGCAGAGTTCCTAGTGCTACACAGCAGGATCCCAAAGGCTCAGGTCTCTGCTATGGCATGGGTTCAATCCCTGACTGCTCCCCGCTTCCTGAATCAAGGTGCCCACGGGACCTTAATTTGCCCAGTGGAACATGAGTGGACATAATGTTCGCCACTTCTGGGTAGAAGCTGTGCTTCCATGTCCTGCCATGGCAACATTCCCAATGGATGATGGAGTCTCTGCCAGCCTCCCAGAGAGAACACCGTGGAAGAGGGTCCCCTGTGGACCTGTGATGTGCATGCAAAATAAGCAGAACACAACTGCTCGACACTTAGGCACCAGAGAAGCAGGTCATTTATTGCAGCAGCATGAGGTGACCCACCTAGACAAGGCCAATGACTCCACAGCTTTCCCTGGTGTGCCTATAGCACCTTGTCCTGCCTCTGCCTCAACTCCTATCCCACTTGCTGTCTGTCTTCCTGGTAGACCCCAAGCTTCATGATGATAAGGTCTATACCCCTGCATCTTCCATGCTTACTGCGGGGTTTGGCATAGAGCATCCTCTCAGGAAAGACACCCTGGAATGAATGACTAAAGAGTGCCCACACCATGGTGAATCTATCCTGATGTTATCCCTGGTATTCCTGGACATTTGCCCATTGGACTGTGTGTCACCATGAGTCTACTCACAATTGTGGCAGGTGGCACCCACATAGCCTGTGTCAGTGCAGTTACAGTAGAAGGTCGTCCAGGACTGGGAACAGCTCCCTCCATGTTCGCAGTAGTTTGGCAAACACCTAGTGAAAGATGGAGCAAAATCAAACCAAATAAAACAAATCAGTTGAAATAAGGAGACAACCAAACGTGTCTTATATCCAACCACCTGAATTAATGGTGGAAATGAGTCTGCTGTAAGCCTCTACGTGAGTGAGACCTGAATGCATGAACATAAGAGGTGGGCCCATCTGGTGCTAATGGACAATGAAAGGCTCAGAGCTGGTTTGGGCAATTAAATTAAGCATTTCAACATTGGGGCACATTCTCATTTACTTAAAGTTAATTTGAAGTGGTGAGAATGTGTAAGGCTTTTCATTTCCCATAGGACAAAATGGACCAAGATTGTAATTTTCCTTTTTGAAAAGGTTTTGCATTTTTTAAATGAAAGGGGGAAAGGGCAGATAATTGAGGTCATAATCCTCAAGCTTCTCTTTTGGGTGATGGCCAGGAATCTATTTGAAACCACCCATGAAATTTGAAAAGATAGTACCTGCTCAGTGAACAGGCAAGGAAATTCTATAATTTTTAAAATTGCCAATGCCACCTTTTAAATGAGGCCTTTACTACTTATGATGAAGACGGTATGAGTATTCTGAAAAACATTTTCACCATACATTTTAAAAACTCTCTGAAATGTTCGGATAACTTGACCTAGTGGTCACACTTAGATGGCTCTATCTTAAGCATGTATTTCAAGATATTAAAAGTCTGTGTGTTAATTATCATTATTTATGATGATATTACAATGAATCCATGTAAGTTTCCACTAGAGAAGAATTCTCTGGAAATTTGTAATACATAATACTAAGAGGTTATCACAAAGCTACTATAAGTAATGTTAGCAAAAAGATAATAACAGGCTAAGACTGGACTAAGCGAAAATTTAAGAACTGAAGCACAGCCACAATGAAATAAAACAAACACTTCAGGAAAGACAAATGTTAAGTGTCACTCGGGCTAATGGGAGAGAATGCAATGTTCATTTCTTCTGGACAAAGATCATGGTCCTCAGGGTCACATATATCTGAGTTCAAATCCCAGCTTAGCCATTTCCTCCGCGGTGTCTCTGCCTAATTCTCTTCATCTCTTAGGTACAGGTTTTTAAATCTCTACACTGCAGACACCGTCACTACTAAGAAATAATCAGGTATCTGCCCAGTCTTCATGATGAATAAAATTAAGAGTAAAAGCAAAGACACACTCTGAAATTATTAAAAACAGTCTTTAGAGGAAAAGTAAGATTCCATGAATTCTACCAGCGACAGGGTATAAACAATGAAATTACAGATACGGTAAAATACAATCAAAGGGTTCATTGTAGAGAGCCTCTGAGAGTGTGAAGCAAGGAAATGTAAGGTGATTTACTGATGATGATCTATCCTAAATGTCCTATGGAGGTAGGAAACCCTCCAGCAATGATTGTTTCAAAGCTCAGAAACTAATATTCCTGCATATGTTCGGACAGATTATTAGAAATTTTCTGCTCAGCACAGCAAACACACAATTGTGCTGACAGGGCTTATATTTGGGAAAAGCTTATTGGTAACTCCATGGTATCCAGTTAAGGCTTGAAAACACAGGAAAAAGAGAGAGAGAGAGAGAGGGACCCAGTAATTCTGCTATCAAAGAAAATCCCACCTATCAATAAATATACAAAAAAGGGGCCCTTCCCTACTCCAAATCCTATCCTTCCTCTTGATTTCCATTTCCAGCTTAGTGGAAAAGAAACTGTGCTGTCACTTGAACTGCATGTTTCTGGGCTGTACCAGCCCCCCATCACCACCCCTGTGTTGTGGGGCTGTTGGATAAACTGGAAGCAATTGTGTCCTCATTTACAAAGTCCCAGCAAGGACCTCTGCACCTGTGTGTGCCTGATGGAAGCTGTGAGGACTCGTTGTCCTTCTTTTGCATCGCAGGGCCCCTGGTTCTGACACTGCCTCTCCTGCAGTGCACCTAGCTCAAGACCTTTCTTCTCTGAAACTGTCAAATTCTTCTTCTTCTTCTTTTTTTTTTCTTTCCCTAGGGCCACACCCGAGGCATATGGAGGTTCCCAGGCTAGGGGTCGAATTGGAGCTGTAGCTGCTGGCCTACACCACAGCCACAGCAACACAGAACGCCAGATTCTTAACCTGCTGAGAAATGCCAGGAATTGAACCCTCATCCTCATGGATGCTAGTAAGATTCATTTCCACTGAGGCATGATGGGAACTCCACTGACAAATTCTTACCAGGCATCCCTATAGCGCCATCTCTCCCCATCCCACTCCCCTTCCCCCACCACCCATGCACACCCACACACACACACTCTGTCTCTCTCTCTCTCTTTATCTCAGATCCCATGACTGACAAATAAGGGTGTTATCATTCCCCTCCCTCCTCCAGCAAAAAGTTAACTGCTTTCAAGATGGAAAGCTGAGAAAAGCCAGGTCAATAGGGACTTAGCCTACAGTTCTTTTGGTTCTGGCACCAAGAAAGTTCAGATCAGCTCCTTTTTTGATGACTGAAGCGATAAAATCAAAACTTAGAAGTTCTCATTGGCCATAAGAAGACACTTGTCTGCAATGAAAGAGAAAGAGAAAAAAAGTGCTGAGGTCCAGAATGCAGCAGGAAAGGGAGATGGAGGCAGCCCCGACACTATTTGTGTGGCTGATCCCTATTGCTTTCAAGATTAGGTTGCATCCCTGAACATTCAGAGGGTTGGCTGTTTGAATCCATCTTCGATTCTGTGCAATAACCCAAGACTTTTCTAGGAAAGCTCATCTTACTCAGGCTAGCTTGAGCTGGGATTCTCTTATTTCCAGCTAAGAATCTTAACTTCCTGTAAAACAGCATCCTATAAACACACACAGAAATGGGTATACATTTCTCCCTATAATCTTACACTTTAACATATTCTTAAAACTCAAGATGGCCAAGCTAAGTTGAACTTGGAGGGGGAGGGATCTTGTGGGATACTATAAGAACTGCCTGGGCACTTTGAACGTATTTAAAGAGCCTCACCCAGACCCCATATCATGGTGCCAATAAACTCAATTTATCAACAACAATGTAGGCTAGAAATTCATTCATTTGTGATCACTCAGAAAAAAAAAAAAAAAAAAAAAAAGAGGAGTTCCCATCGTGGCTCAGCAGTAATGAACCCAACTAGTATCCATGAGGGTGGGTTCAATCCCCGGCCTTGTTCAGTGCACCAAGGATTTGGTGTTTGCCATAAGCTGTAGTGTAGGTCACAGATACAGTTCAGATCCTGCATTGCTGTGACTGTGGTATAGGCCAGCATCTGTAGCTCTGATTTGACCCTTAGCCTGGGAACTTCCATATGCCAGGGGTGCAGCCCTAAAAAGAGAAAGAGAGAGAGTGAGATGTAGTCTAGGGAGGGGAAAAGAGTACTTGGGTAAGGAAAAATCTAATTATGTATAGAATGAGGAAAAATTAATGAATACTTATAGGGCTGCCTTAGAGCTTAGTTCATTTTGGTTCGATGCACACTATGATTAGAAAGACTCATCTGTAAAGTAGATACTCAAAATAAAAGATGCATAACCCCAATTTGCTGATTTCAAAAGGGCAGTTTTAGGGGCATGAGTTCCATATTCTCTGACCAGCTCTTTTTAACTGGTGTTTTGTTTCTTTTTTTCCTCTAAAGACAAGAACCAGGAAAGAAGACAATGTGTCAAGCTACAGAAGTGGTGAAAAGAATCCATTAAATGTGGAGGCAGTCACAATCTCAGGCATAAGGCACTGCATTCAAATTGCTGCCTTTGTTTCTGTTTTATAAATAATGTCTTTTGAATCATTTTTTATGAGTCCACATATAAGTGATCCCAAAGGATATATGTGTCTTACTTTACTCAGTATGATGATCTCTAGGTTCACCCACATTTCAAAACCAATCTTAAGGTTACCAGGTTACCATAGGGGAAACTGGTAGGGAGGTAGCAATTTGGAGGGTGAGAATAATGAATACACACTACTGTGTATACAAAATAGGTAATTAGCAAGAACCTACTGTGTAGCACAGGGAAATCTACTCAAAAGTTTGTTATGATCTATGTGGGGGAAAAAAAGAATGGGTATATGTATAATATAACTGATTCCCTTTGCTGTACACCTGAAACTAATTCAGCATTGTAAGTCAACTATACTCCAATATATTTTTTTAAATTGCTAGGAGACAATCACTGTGAACACCTATCATCTAAAATCTAATGGTATTTCATGTATAAATGAAGCAGATGGATGTGCCTTCTTGGGATGTGCAATGTTTAGCAAATGAAACTTTCAACATAAACACAGCATTTTTGTCGTAGTCATCAGGCGTCCAAGTAAGCTAGCATCGTGATGTATGCCCATGAAGACTTGGAGAGCAGGGCATACACACCTGAGCTGTTTGCCTTTTTATAAAAGCAGGGTGTGTGTGATCTGAAGGGGCGTGAAGGAGAGTTGAAGGAAAGGCAGAAACGATTTAGGAGTGGGAGGAGAAAGGAGAATGATATAACAGGGAAAGAAGTTACATACGAGTTTTATATGAGAAGGTATAATTTTCCTACAAATCAACTTCTTCGGAAAGACAAGGAGCATTGCTAGTTGGGTCTGTGCCCAAGCCAGGTAAGTCCTTTAGACTTGATTGCTAACACTTGCTAGACTTGGAAATGGAATACAGTTTTACAGGCTGAATTTAAAAAAAAAAAAAAAAAAGAACAAGATGTTGATTTTGTAATTCTGAGAAATGGAATGTCACTTTTTAAAACCAAAAATAAACCTTGTGAACCATCTGCCTGCACACAAAATTCATCCTTTGTGGGAGCACAACACTTTTGTTAGCACCTGCACTAGCCCACCTGTGGTCATGACCCCTCTTTGGCCCCTGCTCCCCCATCAGCCTCAGCACCACACCCAGAGCACCCCTAAGAACATGTTCCATTTGCTGAGCCTGAAACACTGAATGCAGTCTCTAATCCCTTTGTCTCTGTGTCTTTCTTTATCACCTTTGTGGGTACTTTCTAGTGAAAATAACAAATTTTAAGTTTCATCTTAGTCAAATATTTCTCCATAAATGTCCTAAACTCTACTAAATTGCATTTAAGTGAATCTGTTTCTTTAAAACTATCCAATCTTGGATTTTGTTTTATGTGTATGTTTTCTTTTTTGGCTACCTACCCTGCGCCATATGGAGTTCTAGGGCCAGGGACCAGATCTGAGCTATAGTTTCAACCTATGCCACAGCTGTGGCAATGCTAAATCTTTAACCTACTGTGCCAGGCCAGGGATCAAAAGTGAGCCCCAGCATTCCAGAGACGCTGCTGATCCCATTGTGCCACAGCAGGAACTCCAATTTTTTTTGTAATATGTTAGGGAAACATTTTTTGTAATATGTTAGGGAAAAGGTGTTACATCCTATAACTTATTTTTTTAATATTAGGAAGTCGTTTTTAAAATCCTTCTTTATGTTTTCTGGATATTTCTTCTCATTTTACACGTTGCCCCTCCCTGGCCTCAGCCAGCATTTCCCTGTTATGTTCCTCACTGTTCATGTGTGAGGACTACTGCCTTTAAAACACTGACATTTCTAGACCGTAAATTATGTATTTGCTGTGACCTAGAGTAACGTTCCAGAAATGCTTTTTTACATGCACAAATATATATGTAAAATTATTATCATTATTGAAATGGAGAAGGACCCTATGGTCCTTCCCCTCCTATGTCCTCCACCTGCTTTTTGTCTGTAGAAAAACTTTAGTCAAAGAATATGTTTAGGAGTTCCCGTCATGGCTCAGCAGAAACTAATCTGACTAGTATCCATGAGGACACAGGTTAGATCCCTGGCCTCACTCAGTGGATTAAGAAACCGGTGTTGCCGTGACCTGTGATGTAGGTTGCAGATGCTGCTCAGATCTGGCGTGGCTGTGGCATAGGCTGGCAGCTCCAGCTCCAGCTCCAATTCGACCCCTAGTCTGGGAAACTCCATATGCTGCAGGTGCAGCCTTAAAATTAAAAAAAAAAAAGACAAAAAAATAATATTTTTAACTATAGAAGTAAGAAAATGCAGAAGCAAAGGAAAACAACCAAGTAATAATAGTTCAGTCATTGAGCAAAGTTAGGGACATTCAGTTCCTCCTCAAAGGCTGTGGATCATAATCTGACCCATGTCCTATGAGCTGTCTTGTGGAGACTGAAACCCCCACCAGGTGGAAGAAGTTAATGACATGATGACCAGACTGTAGCCATGACAGAAGCTGTCACAGTTCTGAGAACCTGCCTCAAATAATGGGAACAAACCAACCCCAGAACTAAAGATTAACTGCACTTATAACAATCAAGATAATACTGGTCAGACACCAAGAGAAGTTGTCTAGATGAACGAATCTCCTCTTAGGCAGAAAGCTATGGAATCAAGTTAAGTCCCAGCTTTGCAGCCTGAGCAGAGCAAGCATTCACAGCCAGGTCTAGCCAATCACCCCCCACCTCCCTCATTAAATGCTGCAAAGAAAAGTGAGTGGCAGGAGCCTCTGCTCCTCTGGGACAAAGCCCATCTGGTACTGCACCACCATTCGTCATGACCCTCTATCAACCCATGTACATCTTAAGTCCCTTGTAAAAATTTAAATAAAAGGGTCTTTGTCTAAGAAAATAAGCCCAATAGTTAACTGTGTGTGCCTGAATGTCTATTTATCTACTGCAGTTATCTACACATATGCAATGTTTAGATAACATACCCCCTCAAAAAATTTCCCAACTTGAATGTATCTAAAGAAAGTCTTCTGTTAAAAGATAAATCAGTCTTTAAAATGCTCAGTATATTTATATAAACACCTATAGAATTTTTCCACACTATTAAATTTCCATCTTCTTCATTTCCCATAACAGATTGAAATGAATACAGTATCTATCCACAGGCCTCTGAAATTCCCAAATGTTCAGATAAACGGTTATCTATAAATGAGTCTGAATGAATTTACGCTCCCTGGAATTGCTTCCCTTTTTAAGAATTCTCAGGCCTTCTTTATACACTTGAAGGTCAGTTTCAATTTCTATATGCTTTCCATGGAGACAAAAGAACAAAACATTTCAATAGTCCTCAATATGCAAGCTGACTAATGTAAGCCTTTTAATGAAGCTCATACATTAAAAATCAGCTAGGTTGCGTTCGTTCCTTTGTCTGTTTGCTTTAATTAGCAGCCAACTGCATTGATCTTGTTTTGGTCAGATAGCTTTTCTGAAAGCTTTTGAAACCTACTTCTATGCCTCTCCATTCTAACAATTACTATAATCCCATTTTACCCCTCCAGTTGGATTTTCACTATAATTGAATTTTGTTGTAATTATAGCAGATGCAGACATTAAGGAATTAAGGGAATAAAAAGAAAAGTGTCAGAAGTCAGTTTTCTAAATTTTGCAGGATCTAGTTCACAGCAAGGAGTAAACTGTCAACAGTGGGTGAGAAGATCCCCAGATAAGTGAAGAAGCAATGAGGGTCAAATGTGCTTGCAAGGTACAATCAGGGGTTCCAGAAGTACTGCTGGGGTTCAAGATAGAGGCAGGCATCCACCTGTCCACTTTTCCTCCCTGAACTAGCATTTGATAGTGGATGGACAGCAAAAGGGGAAGGTCCACTCTCCATTCTGAAAACCTGAAGTTTTTGACTGAGAAATGCTCCTCAAAGGCCATTTCTTCAAAGCTCAGGACATTGCAGACCAGGAAGAATTTATCAGGGTGACCCATTCCAATAGTGTCACTAAGAGAAACAACCAGAAACCAGGAATCTAATAGCAAATCACTGCTACCTGGTTACTTTAGAGGCATAGACATGCACTCCTTTCTCCAAGTAATAAAATAATGTGTTTTTTTTTAAAAATCACAGGGGAAGAAAATCCTCCGTTAGCCTGATGTGGGTCATTTTGACTAAACAGCATCAAATCGAATGTGTCTAATCAACCCATTTGTCTCAATATCACAGAAGTGCTTCATCGGAATGGAAACCCAGCGTGAGATTTACAGATGGGTTCTGCATGTCATAGGAGATCTTGATGTAAATCATCCCCTGCTTCCCTTGTGTCGTCATGGGGACAAGACTATACTAGTGTCAGTGATGGATGACCCACTGCCCCAGCCAGGTCTCATTGGGTCTGCTCAGGCCCCTGCAGGTGGGGTGGCTGGGGAGGGCATGGCTATGCTTATTTTAATCCACTTAAATCCATGTTAACTCAGACAAGCCAGGAACATCCCCTGGCCATATGTCACTCTTTTCCTTCATGGTAACAGAGCAAGAACAAGTGAACACATGAACGTCTCATCAAAGTAGCACCATATTGTAATAGGGAAAAATAAATCTGACTGCTTATTACAGCTGTTCCTTTTCCTGTGTTTAGTCATGCTAGCTCTGCAGCTTTTGTAAAAGAATGTTGCTTAGAGCCTGAAATCACAGGAGGGCCCATTCTCAAGGCTCTGACCTGTATGAGTCCATTCAGGTAGATACATAAAGTTGAGGAATAGAGAACAACATTCTTCTTATTGGACATTAACAGGAACATCGTGAACTGACTTATGAGGACAGCTGCGAAAACAAGAGATTCCAACACCAAAAAGTCTGCAACTAACCACGCCCCATCCTCATCTGGACTTTAAAAGGGCTTCTCTGAAACCTTTCAAGGATTTGGGGGTTTTGAGGGACACAAGCCATCAGTCTCCTTGCATAGCCCTGCAATAAACATTTCTCTCTGCTCCAAACTCCATTTCGATCTGTTTGGTTTCACTGTGTGCAGGGCACATGAACTTGCATTCAGTAACATTATAGGAAGTGATAACATTGACTAGGCATTTACCTGGCTTCCATATTTATGGGGAACACACAGAGATCTCAAATTTAAAATAAAAAAGTTACACCTACTTTTAAACACTTCTGGGACGGCCTTAATGAAAAATATCTGCTATTGCTAGGCGAGATATTCAAAACTTGTATCTGCTGGAAACTACTTAACTGTATGACTATTTTATTTTTCTTTCGTTCTTTCTTTTTTTTTTTTTTTTTGCTTTTTATGGCCATACCTGCAGCATATGGAAGCTCCCAGGCTAGGGGTCAAATCGGAGCTCTAGCTGCCTGCCTTCGCTACACCAGGATCCAAGTTGTATCTGTGACCTGCACCACAGCTCACAGCAACACCAAATCCTTAACCCACTGATTGAGGCCAGGGACTGAACCCACATCCCCATAGATACTAGTTGTGTTCATTACCACTGAGCCACAACAGGAACTCCTGAATAGGATTTTCTAAATATTTAAAAACCAAAACAGAAAAGCCATGTTTAAAGGGTGCCAAGACAGCTGATTACAATCTGTGACTCCCCGCCAAGGTCAAACTGCTTCAATGTTCTCTTAGACCAAGTTTAGAAATATTTAATTGGAACTTCAACTATTACTTTAATCTGTTATAGGCAGTCCTATGATTTTACTTGGTGGAATAAAAGGATTATATTGCCCCCCAAAAAAAGGAAAGAAATAAAGAAAAACACTGGTATAATACAAGCCAAAAAGGACACACATTACCATTGCATTCATCATTCCCCTCCAGATTTTATTAGCCAGGCTCCTCCAAGGTTGTATTTTCCAGTGAAGGCTAGCATAGATCAAGACAGCCTTCATGGCTATAATCACTGCCACAGCCTCTAGGCTCCACAAATAGAGTGACCAGCCATGACACAGAGGGGCCTGGATTATCCAGGATGCTGAGCCACGTGGACATCTTTGATTTTCACTTTAAAAGTCACCCAATTGTGGAAAAAGGGAACCCTCCTACACTGTTGGTGGGAATGTAATTGATACAACCACTATGGAAAACAGTATGGAGGTGCCTCAGAAAACTAAATATAGAACTACCATATAATCCAGCATTCCCACTCTTGGACATATATCCAGACAAAACTTCCCTTGAAAAAGACACATGCACCCATATGTTCACTACAGCACTATTTACAATAGCCAAGACATGGAAACAACCTAAATGTCCATTGACAGATGAATGCATTAAGAAGATGTGGTATATATACACAACAAAATACTACTCAGCCAAATAATGCCATTTGCAGCAACATGGATGGAACTAGAGACTCCCATACTAAGCAAAGTAAGTCAGAAAGAGAATGACAAATACCATATGATATCACTTATATCTGGAATCTAATATACAGTACAAACAAACCTTTCCACAGAAAATAAGCTCACGGACTTGGAGAACAGACTTGTGGTTACCAAGGGGGAGGGGGAGGGAGTGGGGTGGTCTGAGAATATGGGGTTAATAGATGCAAACTATTACCTTTGGAATGGATAAGCAATGGGATTGTGCTGTATGGCACTGGGAACTATATCTAGTCACTTATGATAGAACATGATGGAGGAAAATGTGAGAAAAACAACGTATATACATATTTGTGGCTGGGTCACTTTGCTGTACAGTAGAAAACTGACAGAGTACTGTAAAACAACTCTAATGGAAAAAATGAAAATCATTAAAAAAAAAACACACCCCATTCAGTTAAACTTGAGCTGGTGTTTGAGAAGCAGAGGTTTAGGGAATGAACAACATGTTCTCATTTATGAGCCTGGAGACTTAGCAATGAGGGAGTGAGGGCTTTTTTCAGATTGGTCCCTTGTGCCCTAGTTGACCAGAGAGGTGACAGAATGCACTCAAATAACCCAGACTTCATATTAGAGAGCCTCGAGTTCAAATTCCAGTGTGGTCACTTTCTAGCTTTCATGATGTTTGAAATGATTTATGACTACCTGAGCTTGAATTTCCTCTTCAGTAAAACTAAGACAAAAATAATCTCAAATCATTTGAGGAATGAAAAAAGGTCTTGTAATAAGTGAGTAAGTGTGAACCTATTATTATTTTCATCTATACTTGCAGGTGGCTTGTGACACAAACCCAGACTCTTTTTTTTTTCTCTCTCTTTTCACAGGAATTAAGATTTTTTCCCAGTTGGAGGAGACAGAACTTGGGCCTGCGTGTCGCGACGCTATTCAACCTGTCTATGCAGGAATGGCATTTCAGTTCTCCTGTTAACCACAAGAACTGCTAAGAAAGGTCACAATTCATCTTTGGTCATTTAAATTATATCCATGTCCTGTTCACGTGGACAGCCAACCTGGCTTCCTGGAGAGAACCGAGCAGCTGTCACTTGGCTTTATCTTATCTGCCTCTAGAGCTTCAGAGGTAAGGCTGCAGATACCTTACCTAAACTCCACAGCCACAGACTACTGGGTGATGAGATCACTGATGGCCAAGGTGGGAGCTCCTGATTTTGACCACAGCCACTCAACATCTTCATTGGCCCTGACTTTGTGTCTGCTCTGGGAATAGGCTCTGAACTCGATTGGAGCTAAAATGCTATATGACACTTGCACATGGAGATTGTGGAAGAACAACCAAGAAAGAAAATACTCAATTCTTCCTTCCAAAAATTTTTTTCAACTTGTTGAAATTCATTATTACTAGACTTAATGAGTTAGAAAATGTATACAACTTTAATTTTTTACACTTTAATTTTACACTTTAATTTTTACACTTTAATTTTTTGTGTGTGTCTTTTTGTCTTTTTAGGGCCATACCCGCAAAATATATTGGTTCCCAGCTAGGGGTCCAATTGGAGCTGTAGCCACCAGCCTATGCCCTAGCAACAAGCTGAGTCTGAGACCTACATCACAGCTCATGGCAACGCAGGATTTTTAACCCCCTGAGCAAGGCCAGGTCCTCATGTATGCTAGTCAGTTCTGATAACCGCTGAGCCTTAATGGGAACTCCTAATTTTTATAAAAATACAAAAAATTTAACAAAAGTCTATCGGATGGGGGAAACAAGTTGGAAAATGTGGTCTAAAAGGTATTCTATTAGTGAGAAACTTAGTTGGAACTATTCAAATCCAAAATTAAAAATCCATGCCACAAAGTTCATCCTTAACTGTTCATCAATTGGACTTTTGATCCAGTTGGGTTCAGTACCGTGTTGACCTTCGGTCTATGGTGATCTCGACTACCTCTCATTCCTGTGTTTAATTTTCCCCTGCATGGCGAAGAAAAAAATTGGAAGCCACTCTGCTTTCACTCCCTCCTACTTCTATGGCAGGGACCACTAGTCACCCTTTGCAAGCTCTCTCCATGGAGCCTGAACTCTGCCTTGGAATCCCTCAGAACACCATCTGAAGCCGCATTTGCTAGCATCATGCTAGGCACCAAAATTGAAGCCTATTCCCCACCTCTAGAGCTTAAAGAAATAAACCATACATTGTGTTCATTCCCTCTTCTTCTTGAATTTCCCCTGAAATTTTTATATGAATGAAATTCTTTTATATACATGAAATACCTTTAACCTGCCCACCATTTATGAAATGACAGTCTTAGTGCTGGGTTATCACAATAATTATATCAGCAAATCAAACAAGCTCATAAGACAGCTATCACTACTCTAGGAGGGTGAGGATCACACAGGAAGCATCTTATTTAGGATTGCAGAAGTTTAAAAGGCAGACTATAACTTTACAAATCAAAAGCAGGGTCCTGGGACTTAGAATTAGAAGAAAAAAAGAGGCACAAGAACTACCTTACTGGATAAATGTTTTGTTGATAAAAGAGGGCAGGGGCGGGGGTGGGGAGAAGGCTACTTTCTACTAGGAACCTTTAGTTCTCTGTAATGTTAGCTTCTGAAGCCACCTTCTCTACAGTACTGATCACTGCCTGGTGTTTTAACTCTCATTTTATTATACTACGGGGCAACGTTTCCAAAAGTGTGTTATGCAGATGAGCAGTTCTCTAGAAAAGACAAGTTTTGTGGTCAAGTATATTTTTAACATTGTGAAGTGCATCTAATCAAGGGCTCTCGCACAGTTTATACGTGTATGCATACACACACACGTGCACAAGCGCATGCACAGACACACACTTTAGAATCCTGCAGTAATGGAACCCATTAAAGGCTTACTCCAGCATTTCTCAAACTTATTTGAACAAAAAAGTCATTTTCCATAGAACACTATTAACATTAGGCAGAACCAGGCATCTTGCTCCCCACTGTGCAGACAAAATTTGGATGAGACGATATTATGATGAGCTCAATAAGGACATTGTCTGTTTCATATGCTGACATGGTATTTCTGAAATACTAGTCCATGGATATCCTGGGGTGTCTGAGAAGTTGCAGATTCCAAGTCTTCATTGCAAATGGGCTTAATCAACATCACTCGCAATGTAGGGTCCAGGAATCTGCATTTTAAAATAGCTTTCCTGGTGACTTTTAGGCATTCTAAAACTTGAAGCTACTGCCCAAGAGCATTGGCATCAAATTATAAAATTACTTTTAACCCACTGGTAGCACTGAAAAGTGTGCTGGGTTAAAATCTGCAGTCTGGTGCGTCTTTTTCTTTGAGGCCATTTGTGCCAGTACTCAGGTAGTCAACCACCTGTCTTCAGACACACCATTAGGTGGCTTTTACCTTGGAAAGAATGCTCTCCAATCTGATAAGTACTGAAATCCAATCCTGACAAATTCATAGGACACTTAGTAGCCAGGACTGTGACTTATGCAAGCAAACATCTCAAGAAACTGGTCTATAGGACTAGAATTCCAACTCCTGAATTTACACTGAAAACTATTACTACATACAAAGGGCCCAATATTTCCACCAGATCAACCAATGTATCCTCTTCCTTTAGGTAAACTTCAGGGAGTTGCAAACTATTAGAAAGCAGGCAATTCAACCTGAAATTAGAATAGGAATAGTTCCAGGATTTCTCGGTTTAATGCTACTACTTCCTGACAGACTGACTCATCCTAACCTCCACTACTGATTCACTACTAAGTGAATTCATGTAGGTTTTATTGGTTCCACAGGGACCCTCTTCCTCCAAGTTGATGGCTGTGGAACAGGCCATGTTTATAAATCTCTCAGTAACTCTAGCAGGTATTATAATATTTGTGACAAAAAAAGAAAGGAGATTCTCTTTTCTAAAAATTGAGACACTAAAGCCTTATGGATGGTCTATAATTAGATGATAAGTTTGCTCAAAATATATCTTCACTTAGAAGACAACATTGAACTTGCCAACAGCTACAACAAAAGAATACTTGAAGTCATCAAGTCATCTTCTTAAATAATATAGTTTCTAAAGTTTTGAACAAGCAATAGTTAAACCACTGGTCTGCCAGGATCTTGGAAGAATTTAAGGCAAACAGTCATGTCTTTCTTTGTGATACAAATAGCTTTGCTAAAGGAAATATAGCCTGGGCTGGTACAATGGGCATTATATCCACCACCAGGTCTGAATTCTGAGGTCCAAACCTAGTCCTCAGAATTACTGCAGATGCAAATGAACCCACCCACGCTGCTGAATGAGGAGAAAAAATCTAAGCTCCAAGAGGACTGGCCCAAGCAGAATGTCTGGTCCTATACTACCTAATAATGTAGCCACTAGACACACCTGTCTAAATCTACATGAATTAGACCAAATAAAATAAAAATTCAGTTCCCCAGTCATAACATCCATTTTTAGAATTTTTTATGAAATTATAGTTTGATTTATAATGTTGAACATTTCAAGTTCCCAATAGCTACTAGTTACTAGGTGTTAGGCAACATCAAATTTAAAAAAAAGATCTTTTCCATTATAATACAATATTCTATTGGTCAGTTAGTATTTGATTTATTGAGGAAAAAAAATTCCATCCCCATAGGCTTTATTTATTCCTAGGGAGTAATATTTAGATCCAAGATGGTCCTTTCTTTTTGGGGGGTAAGGGGGAACAGGCCCACAGCATGCAGAAGTTCCTGAGCCAGGGACTGAACCTGTGCCACAGCTGTAACCTGTGTCACCAAGCCACAGCATTGACAATGCTGGATTCTTAACTAGCTGAGCCGTTTGGGAATTCCTGTACACCCTTTCTATCTCCTCTGTTTGAGGTTACACTGGAGAAATGGCCTGAATAATTTTTTAAGTGTCTGAGGTTAAAAAGGCCTTAATTTCTTCAGCTAAAGTAAGCTTTATCTGACTTTCCTTATTTATCATTCAGTTTTTTATCAACCTACTTTTACTTGATACATTCTTTCTTTACAAATAGCAGCATCAAGCCAGGCACAGAATAGCCAGGCATAGATGCTATGTGCATCTTCCAAATAATCCATTAAGATCTATTAGATCTTCAGTTTCACTTTCAAAGGGCAACGTTATTTCTTTTACTTACAGGTTGTTTAGGAGCCCATTAACTTCTAATGAAAATACCTGCTAAATGTATAATCTTGGAAAAGTCATTTAACACCCACAACAAACCTCAGCTCCCTTGTTTGTAAAATGAGAATAGTTTATTTTAAACTTTTTTTTTTCTTTTTAGGGTTGCACTGCAGCATGTGGAAGTTTGCAGGCTAGGGGTTGAATCAGAGCTGCAGCTACTGGCCTACACCACAGCCACAGCAACTTGAGATCTGAGCCCTGTCTGGGACTTACACTGCAGCTTGTGGCAATGCTGATCCTTAACCCACTGAGGGAGGTCAGAGACTGAACCTGAATCCTCATTGATACTAGTCAGGTTCTCAATCAGCTCTGCCACCATGGGAACTCCTATTTTAAACATTTTCATCTAACTCTCGGGAGATTTGAATAAGATAATCAGTGGAGGGGGGACCTAGCATGGCACCTGGCCTATCGTTGAATTGTACTAAACTTAGGTGAATCTGGCAAGACTGTAATGTGATGTAGAAACAAGTAAGGGGAAAACCTCAGAGGAGAAGAAAAAAAAATAAATCTTCTATATATTTTTTTTAATAAAGAGGCTTTAGATGGCGTTTGGCAAATTTGGAAGGGGCTCTCTGTTAGAAGGCGTTAGAGAACTTGACATAGCCAAATGATAATAACAAGGTTGTTTAAGTCTCTGCCAGGCACTTTGGAGAAAAAAATAAATAAATAAATAAAGGGAAAATATAGAGATAGTGATCGTGTATGGATTGTGTGGAATTCCAATCCCACTCTCTAGGCTCAAGGGAAACCTTTATTCTTCCTTAATGATTTCACTGTTAGATAAACAGCTGACACACTTACAGACACACTGGCACCTCTCAGTAGCATTTTCTTTATCCCTCTCCTTTCTAATAGGTAAATAATGCCAATTTTACAAGCTGTCCCAACTCAGCCTCCAGGAGCTGCATTGAGCTCACAGAATCCAAAGGGTGCACTCCCCCGACCCTGTTATGGAGAGCCTGGTGACAGTATTCCACAGTTACTAAAAACAGTGCATATTTTGCTGCAGCTGCCTTCCACTCAGACTCACCTCCTCCTGCAGAACTACCCCATTTTCTTTTTTTTCTTAAAGCACAAGTTTGTAATAAGGATAATGTGTTGGCATGCTTCCTTCCACTATAATATTTATAGACTGCACTGCTCAAATACATTGCCATGGTTTGTTTGTCTAATTTTACGATGGCCTTGCTAAACAAAAATCTTTTCTCTCACTAAAGCTTTGCCGAAGGAACACTTCACACAACGTGAATGGTGGCAGCTGGCACCAGCTGCTTTCATTAGGCACTCTTGCTCTTCAGAGTGAGATTTGGCATGAACCACACTGGGAAGTTTTTAAGATGAGAAAGAAGTGAAGGGCTCTAAGTCCCAAATCTTAGACTGCAGTCTCAAGAGATCAGGATGTACAAAGCTAGTAAAGATGATCAGGTTCACTCTCATTCTTGAGGCACTATTCTATCCAGCTCCAAGAGGCATGTTCAGTTTTATAAAGCTTCACACTCAGTTCATCCATAGTTACTATGAGCACATGCCGTGATCGTTCAAATGAGTCAATAAATAATTGCAAAGCACAGGCCCTCAACTGGCTACAGAGACGGACAAACCTGACTCCATATTGGATTTATTCCCTGATTTCTAACCCTTGTCTTGTGAGGCCTGTGCTGAGTCATGCCAGCTCTGCATCGTTGGTAAAAGAATGTTTCCTAGAGCCTGAGATATACAGGACAGCCCATTCTCAAGGTTCTAACCTTTAAAAGTCTAATATCTTTCCATTAATATAGAGATTAAAAGTTTTAGAACAGAAAATAACAACTGTCTTGTTGGAGGTTTATAGGAACACTGTGACCAGATCTACTTGGACAGCTATAAGAACAAAGGGTTCTGACACCAAGAAGTTTGCAACAACCAACCAACCAACCAACCACTCCCCTCCCCTTTTTGCATAATAAAAGCCTGACATAACTCTGAAAGACACTAGTCCATCATGATCTAGGTCTACAGGCCTTCTGAATACTGTCACTATTTCTTACCCCAACACCACCTCTCTCCATTTACTAGCCTCGTGTGCAGCAAGCAGCACAGGTTGGACTCAGTGACAAATTGAATACATCAATCTGTAAGCCACAAGAACTGTGGCAGGCAAAATACAGATACCAAACAGGGAACAGTCATGCATGGAAATTATATGAAACAGAGAAAGCGCCAGAGACACTTAGATAAGAAAAGATCATTGGGCACATCAGGAGCCAACAGGGAGACTTCAAAGGGTAGGAAAGTTGAACCAGCCTTTTAAAGATGGGCAGAATCTGGGCAAATAGAGCTGGGAAGGGAACTACATATAAGAGAAAGAGCAATATGTTCCTGGCGGCTGGAGTGGGGCTGGCTGCCATGGCCACTTTGAGAATGCCCTTCCTACTGCTATGTCTGCTACAGGGAAAAACAAATCTGACTCCATATTAAATGTTTCTTTTACTTTAACCTCTATATTCTATGGTTTGTTTATGCTACAAGTTAAGAATGTTGCCTAGAGCCTGAAATATACAGGAGAGTACATTCTTAAGGTTTTGACCTTTAAAAGTATATCACTTTTCCATTCATATGCAGATAAAAAGTGGAAGAACAGAGAAGAACATGTATCTTTTTGGAGGTTTACTGAAACTGTCATGACTTCCTAAGTGGACAGATGCAAGAATGAAATATTTCAACACAAAGAACTTTGCAAAAACTAACCACACCCCCAGCACCTTTAATATAAAAGAACCCTGAATTCAACATCAGGAAAGATGTTTTTTTTGGAACACTAGTTCACCATCTTCTCAGTCTGTGGGCTTTCTAAATAAAGTCTCCTTTCCTTGCCTCAACAACTTGTCTTTCAATTTATTGGCTTGTGTAGTGAGCAGTATGAGTTTGGAATCAGTCATAGGCTCATGATTCTTAGTGCCATGTCATGTGTTCTCCCATGTAAAATCCCATGCTTCCTCATCTAGCTTTCTTGCCCTAGAGCTTCCTGTGGGCAGAGAAGAAGAAGGGCAAGAAGCTCACAAGAAACTCAAGGGCATGAAATCTAGCTACACACACACACATGTATATATATTTGTATATGTATTTTCTGAAACATAGCAGATGTTCAACATTGATAGCTGCAAGGATGAATTAATACAAAGAAGATAAAGGTGGATAGGAAGGGAGAGGTGAGGTCACAGGAGACCTCTGAAGACCAGTAGGGGCATTTGAACCCTTGTGTTCAGTGCCTCAGGCTTCATCACACTGGAGGGAATGTGAAATGCCCATCCAGATCTGAATTTCACAATAGTTACAGCCATAATGAAATACGTATGGTGAGAAATGGGAGAGATGTATGAGGCAAATTGCCACTAAGAGAGTAGTTCTCAGCTATTTTATTTCCCTCCCTAAAACATGGCCCTGCATTTATGATAATTCTATCAAGAAAAGTTGTGTTAGGAATTCACTGCAATGTAAAGAATGAAATGGTTGCAAATGGAAATTGTGATGCAGTCAGGAGCTCTTGTCTTTGGGGCCTCTTCTGATGGGTCTCCCTTTGACTGTATAGCATGTGGATTTCAAAGAAATGCACCCTGGAATCACGGGCTTTAGAAGCCATGAGGATTTGCCCGATTTTTTACTGGTGTTTGGCTCTGCTCTATTTTTCAGATGTCTGCGATGTTCAAGAATTATTTAATATCACGAAAACAGTAGTAATTTGTATTACTCTCTCGACTATTTGCTCCAGTTCCTGCCAACCACATGTTCTCATTTCTTCCCCCAGTGTGTGGGACTTCTCACATCAACTGCAGCATTGCAGCTTACCGTGAGGTGAGTAAGCATGGTAATTGGAATGACCTTTAAAATGCATATTCTTCCTGTCACTTTCAGAATCTCGGGCTTTACAAAACTGCCTGCTGAAAGATCATTCCCACCTTTACACTGGTGTTTATTTTTGGTGGGCAGGCATGGCCTGTTTTTTTCCTTCCCATTTTGCTAAGTGTAGGTGTAGCCTATATGACATTAGGGATGAATTACTAGGTCAACCTTTTAGCCAAGGCAGTCAGGATGGTGGTCTGACTGGGAACTGGGGGCAGGAAGGGGGTGCTATGAGTGGCATTCCAAAGAACTCCCAGCACTCTCATGTTTTGAAAATATGTGGGGGATTGGTTTTCAGCTAAAACCCCAGTTAAAAAGTCCCTTCCCAATAAAGAAACCAGAATTTTGCAATTCTTATCCCCTTACTCCCACCCCCAGGCCCTCAGCACACAGTAATTTCACCAAACGCACCCAGGCAGGAAGCTGAGATGTCAGTGGCAATGTCTCAGAAATTCACTGACTGAGATGGGCAGTGACCTCAGGGCAATTCCACCTGCAGAGTATGAGGATGTTAACACCTGCATTTCCCTTTCCTGGCACAAGGCCCCTCTTCTTGTAAAAATTACCCCTCCTCTCAGATTCTCCCCTAGTGCCCTGCTTATTTGCTTCGCACCATTCAACATATTTGGGAACAGATATGTTTATTTCCACGATTATTTGATCAAAATCTGTGTCCCTCCACGGAGCTTTCTGGAGTCAGGGATAATCTTTTATGTTCAACACTCAACTGAATCCTCAGCCCTGACCCTGCAGAAATGTTCCAAATAAGAACCATGTATAACAGTATAAAACAAGCTGGGATCCAAGGACACGAGGAAGACCAGGATAGGGAAAAACCAACAACTCTGAATTGTTCACTCCTGGATTTGAAGGGCAAAGAAATGTGTCTGGCAACCAGTAGGTCCTAAGAAAAGGTTTGTGGCATGAGTAGTTGGGTCACAAAGGAAAATTAGCAAACTTGGGTGGCCTCTCGGCAAGTAGGAAGGACAAGGGCGTCAGGACTCACTGGACCCTGTCTGCACCGTGTGTGTAAATGTGTACACACGTATGTGCACACACAAAGGCTGATATTAACAATATGTACACACATATGTGCACACACAAAGGCTGATGTTAATAACATGTACACATGTATGTGCACACACAAAGGCTGACATTAATATATACTATTCTTATTTCAGAGCTTGAGGTTCTGTCATTATCAAGACAAGTATTGGGTCCAATCCATTAACCTTGGGCTGTTTAAGAACCATGTCTGGGATTTTTTTTCTAGGCAGGGACATCTCCCGACCTAATTATGACAATGAAAATTATAATTTCACCAGGAGGTATGCAGTATAAGGTGATGATATCACCTTGTCACAATAAAGCCAATGGTGTTCCTGACGCATCACAGGAATTTAGACCGTAAGGTTTGACCTGTTGAAGTTCTCTTGTGTAACTGTCTGTTTTAGGTGTGTGTTCTCCCTTTGTATCTTTCAGGTGTTGAGATCCCCCCCTACTTGGTCCACAGTATAACCCAACATAAAGAGAGGCTGGCCCTGCCATTGGCCTAATAAATCACGCTGAAGCAATCTCTTTAAGATGAAGCAGAACCTGGAGGGAAGATTTCAGATCTGTAACTTGAGCCAAGTGCAAACATTAATCACTTGTCTGAAAAATAAAATAGGTTACATATGTAGGTAAATTATTCAGAAAGGTGTCATCCTTTTCCGCCCATGTATGGGTTTTCTAAAAACCTGGCCTCCTGAGATACGTAGAGCCCCATCCATTTCTGTCTCTCTTGCTTTTAACTTTGAGAACTTTCATCTTCCTGCTCTCAGTCAATCTTCACCTAACTCCAAGAGAGAGGCGGTAGGTGACTCTTATCATCTGACTGTTGTTTTACAACCTACAGGAAAACATGGACACACTGTCCTGTGTGGACAACAGAAGGGGCTGAGATATGAGGAGGGTCAGTCCAAAGTTAGGCTAAAAGGTAAATAGTAGGGGGTTCACCGCCTTGAAAGGTTGAGTTTGCTTTGGTTTGGAGGAAAAGTATTAAGTAGGTGTTAAAGTCAGTTACTTCACCTGCCAAGGTGGGATGAGTTCAGGCACTTCAGAGACTGCGAGTGTTGAAGTAAGTGAAATGTTATCCTGCTGCCTGAGCATGGGAAATGGGGAGCAGCGGGTCCAACTCTGCATTCAAATGACCATGTCCCAGGAAAAACCAGGAGGACTGATTCTTGTTCTGTGAACTTCACAGGAGAATTCTTAACCCAAGAGAAAAAAACATCATAGGGCTGATCTTAAATTTCACTTTCACTACAGAAATGGGCAAGGACATTTGATCACTGGTCAGACCTGATTTTTTTCCCAACTAAAATCAAATGAAGCTCATTTTCTCTTCCAACTGTGTCTATGAATGTTACAATGAGCCACCACTGAATGCTTTTGGACTAGAGAAATATGGTGTTTAAAAGGCTACAGGTGCTCTAATGCAGCAGCCCAACTGATAAAGACTGCAAGTTTGCGTACTCAACATAGTGAAGCCAAATACCTAAACTTCAGAGCTTGGAGAAGAGAAGGGTTTATTATGGAGTCAAGTAAAGATAACAGATGGCTTGTGCTCAAAAAGCCCGAACTCCTTGAAGGGTTTCAGCAAAGCCCTTTTAAATGCCAGGTGAGGGAGGGGTGTGGTTGGTTCTTGCAAACTTTTTGGTATTGGAATCCTTTGTTCTTGCATCTGTCCTTGTAGGAAGTTCACAATGTTCCCATAAATATCCAACAAGACATATTATTCTCTGTTTCACAACTTTATAACTCTGTATGAGTGAGAAAGTGCTACACCCTTAAGATCAGAGCCTTGAGAATGGGCTCTCCTATATATTTCAAGCTGTAGGCGCTATTCTTTTACAAAAGGTCCAGAACCAGCACCTTACAGGCAGCTAGAGCACATGGGATAAAGTAAAAGGAACAGATCTGAAATCAGGTTTGTTCTTCCCTGTTACACAATGAGGCAATGTCCATGTGGACGGGACATTGGCCGTGGAGAAGGGTGCACCCTTTGGAGAATAGGGGAAATCGATGGAAAGCCCTTTTCAGGGTGTTGGATGAAGTCTCATTAATATCATGATTGTGTGATGGGAACAACAGACAGAGAAGAATCTCCTCTTCTTATTAAATTAGGAATGTTCTCTGTAGGGTTAAATATAAGCACTTCCTCACAGATGCAACATGAGAACCTCATATAACCTTTTCTTCATGTTTAGATCCAGGTCAAAAGTTTTCCTTGGCTTCTAGGTTGTCTAAAACATCGGAAATTCTTGGGCAGTATTTCTCTGGAGACATGATCCAGCACCTACTGATTCTACAAGGCATTTTTCTTAATGCTACATGAATGGACCTCTTTCCTCAACCTCGTAACTAGAGCTCCCAGAAGGAAGCCCTCCTGTCTTCAGAAGTTCTAGTGATCATTTACTTGGCTCATTATTCTGGCTTTGATTTCAGCATCAATATGTCAATCTGATATGTCAGATTTCCAGTGGGTGGGGGAAGAATTTCACCATCTTTTGATGGGACAGAATGAAGTGCCACCCTTGACTTTTTCAGGGGGCAATTTCCATGAATCACAGGGGCCTTGGTGCCCTTCCTCACACACAGATAGAGAAGTGCCATTTCATCAAGATAATGATCCAGTTTTCTCATGCAAACAGGCAGGGAAAGATGAGTTTGGTAAAAGAACACAGACACACACATTCAAGGTATAGTCAAACCAAATCCAGGCATCCAAGTCTTCCAGAAGCCCTCTTCCCTGCTGACACTCAGAGAGGCATGAGATAGGAGGTTGGGTAGCCCTCATTGAAGACATGGACAAAAAAAGAGTACTTTTCCTGAGAACTTCCAGGTGGAAACCCCTTACTCTATCAGCTTAAAATATACCCCCTCCAGACAGTCCTTCCAAGTGAGTCCTGAGGCTCCTCTATTCTCTGATCGGCCCAAAAAGAGAGAAGAGAGAGGAGAAGGGGGTCATCTCTTAGTGGAAACTTTCACTCTCTGGGTCTCTCTGTGGGGTAATCTCAAGGTCATGACAAGGAACCTCATGGATGATAAGCCCTCAGCCTTTCATGGTGGTCCATCCATCAATCCATCATCCATCCATCCATCCATCTATCCATCCATCGTTACCCACATCCCTTCTCTCCCTGGGTTATTGCAACCTGCTTTGTGACATGAAGGCAATGTGGAAGCACATCATTTTGTACTTGGCAATCTTGCTGAAGAATGCAGGGTGCCTCCCAACTGAAAAGAAGGACATAGTTTAGTGCAGGCTGATCTCTTCAACCAGACTCCTTGGTCTGTAGCCAGACTCAGCCATACACTTGCTGTGTGACCTTTGGTAAGTTACTTAGCACCACTGTGCCTCAATCTCATTTCAGGAAATGGAGTTAGTGGTCTTACCTACTTTATAAGGTTCTTATGAGGATCAATACTTATATAAATATCACACAAACATGTATGAGGTGTTCTGGTACACAGGAAACATCATTTAAGAATTAGTTTATTAACATATTAACTATTAATATAGACTGCTACTCAGATTTTTCTTTTTTGTCTTTTTAGGGCCACACCAGCAGCATATGGAGTTTCCCAGGCTAGGGGTCCAATTAGAGCTGTAGCTGCCAGCCTATGCCAGAGCCACAGCAACCCAGGTTCCGAGCCGCATCTTCAACCTACACCACAGCCCGGGACAACACTGGATCCTTAACCCACTGAGCAAGGCCAGGGGTTGAACCCACAACCTCATGGTTCCTAGTCAGATTCACTTTCACTGAGCCAAGACGGGAACTCCCATTACTCAGATTTTAAACTCTTCTGTGTGCTGCCAAGTTCCCTATGCCCTTGACTTTAAGTACTTTTATACCCTGCTGCCAAAACAGCCTTTGCCATCCAGGGAAGCAAATGTCCAGCACATCACCCACAGTCAGGCCTTCTGCTCTCCACCCAGCCTGAAAGGATCCTGTCTGACTGCCCTGAACCTAGCCCACACTTTGAGTTCCTCTTGGAATCTCATTTATTCCGTGACATGCCCTTGACCTGCTCTGGCTCCCTGAACCCATCTCTTCTCCTTCTCTGGCCTTTAGGCAATGGGCTATCCACATTTATCTGGATTGAGAAATCAGAAAAATCTGAATTTGAATCGTGGCTCCACCAAATACCAAAAATGTGACCTTGGGCAGGGAAACGAACATCTATAACCCTTGGAGATCTTATGTCTTAAATAATAAAAATGTCTTAAATAATACAAATGGCACAAACCAATGGCTCTCAGATCTGTGTGTCAGAATCACCTGGGAGACTTGTGGAAACTCAGGTTGCCCCCCCTTCCTCATGTATCTGGTCCAGAAATTATGGGTTGGGGCCTAGGAATATGCATTATGACAAGTTGCCAGGTGATGCGGCTTCTGGTCTAGGATCCACAATTTTTTCTGGCTGCAGCCAAGGCATGTAGAAGTTCCCTTGCCAGGGATTGAACCTGAGCCACAATAGCAACCAGAGCCACTGCAGTGACAAGATCCTTAAACACTTTGCCATCAGAGAATTCCCAGAATCCACCCTTTCAGAAGGACTTTGTGGATCTTGCAGACCAGGGGGGAGAGAATTATGTTAAATCACATGTAGAGAATGTTTGCTCAGTAACTGTTATATAAAATATAACCTTTCCTTGTCCTCCAGGAAAGAGACTATAAATGATAAATAAAAACAGCAGAAGTGCTCTTGTTTGGACTTGGCCCCATCCCCTGAGAGGAGGGTGAACAGCATATTGTAACATTTCTCACTTTGGAGTTGGAAACTCAGCTTGTGTGGGCTGTGCCCTCACAATGGCTTTTCTGGCACCCAATGCACAAGCTTTCTATCTGAGAGAGAAACTAAAACATATGCCTTACCCTGCCATATAAGCTTTTTATATAGCCTCCTGTTTGGAACAAACTCCCACACTCCGGGTGGGTTTTGAGCCTAAGGATGTGTGAGGGAGGTCATTCCACAGAATGTTCCCCCAGTTCTGTGTTCACAACACCCCCAACCCTGAACCAAGAAGGTAAGAAGCTTGACCAGAGAGTTTAGCAGATTCTTTTCTTAAAGCTATAATGGAAAAAAAAAATTTTTTAAAAAAGAATGTGTGTTGGGGCAAAAGGAAGTCATGAAGGAGAGAGGAGCTACATTTCATAACCTATTTGGCTGCGAGAAATTTAAAGCAGTTTTCCGCATGGAATTCACTCATTGGAACAAGCAGACTGCTTAATTTTAGAAAGTGTGAATGAAGGGCAGAACACCTCCACAGGATGAAACAGTGAGGACCTCAGGCGCAGCGCCTCCGCTTCCATACCTGTCTGCGCCACACTCCACAAAACTGTCATTTCTTTCCATGAGGAACCCTGGCTGCATTCTCTCCAGGGATCTTCCCCAACAGCATCACTCTCAGGGGAAGGGAGGCAGGAAGCGGGGCCTGTGACTAGGGCAACCTTCACTGGTACCAGAAGACCATGTGCAATCAGCCAGTCGGTGAAAGTCCACAGCTATATTTTTGGTGGGTAGAATCACTCTAATTAAAATGGTACCACCTCCCCTCACACAAGGCAGAAGGTACTCCAGAAGGAATACCCAAGCTCTGACTTTTAGAGGGCTCAGCAAGTAAATGGCTGTGCTCAAAATAACAAAGAGACTAGTCAGGTGTATTGGCATCTGCAGTTATTCTAAGACCCACCCTCCCTTCCACCCCAAATAGCCCTTCACTCAGGCACCTGCTGAGGGTATGTTTTCATGTACATTCACAAAGGCATTGTTTGTAGTGGGAAGCTGGGGAGGAGCTGAGTGACAAAGACACAGGACCTCTGGAGGGAAATGGAGTTCAGTGCCCACCAACAGAGACCCTTAGACTGATTTCAACAACCCTTTGGAGAGGGGACACCGAGACAGCACTGCTGGAAGTTTCCAGAGACCCACCCCCTCCCCCACCCCATCCCACTTTCGTATAGCATCCTTGCCATCCCACCACCTCCAGGATTAGAAGCTTTAGGGCAGTGGTTTTCAAGGTCCGGTCCCAGCAGCACCAGCAGCTTCAGCAGCATCCTGGAATGTGTTACAAATGCAAAGTTCCTGGGCTCCCCCAGTAAAATCAGACATCCTAAGGATGAGGCACAGGAATTGGGGTTGTCACAAGCCCTCCTGGTGATTCTGCTGCAGACAGGCTGGAGGTTTGCCTACAAGCTCTAAGGAGTTATTAATTACCACATTCCTGTAAATTCAGGGTCTGAACCTGCATGAACCTGGAAATAAAGACCACCTTAAATTGTGTGCCCTGAGCAGATCACCAGCAGAGAACTGGTGCTTTCGGAGAGTCCTGAGACCACAGTCTTGGCACCAAAACTTATAGATACTTTCCTAGTAGGTGGTGGTTGGTGCCTGGTAGTGGGGAGGGGGGCAGCTCTAGAGGGAATTGAAGTCCAAGGAAGGTCATGGAGAATTTGAGGACACATGGGAGGTGTATCTGTGGGGCTCCTCCCTAGAAACTACTGGGGGTCACCTGGCCATAGCAGGGACTGAAGAAGCGTCAGCAAGAGGTCTGAGCGTCTCCTCCCCGCACATAAAATGGAGAGTTTGCAAACCTTTGGTTTTGGCAAACTTACTGAGTGTCTACTGTCCACCAGCCATGCAATGGAGCACATGACTTCTCTGCTCTCTCATCTAACACTCAATGCAAAGGTAGGTTTTATTATCCTGGTGTTGCAAAAGCTGAAACGCAGACCACAGGTTAAACAATGCGTGTAACATTTCTAGCTGGCAAGTCGCAGACTGGAAACTAAATGAACTGCAACGCCTCTCAGACCCACTGCCACCAGCACGGGATTGATGCCCTTCTCCAAGTGTAACTCGCACAACTCATCAGCATTTCTATTTGCTGTTCACCTTGGGTCCTGTCTCCCATCTGAATGAAGGCTTAGACAGCATTTGGTGACATGTTTCTTTTGTGGGACTTTGAACCCTGCAGGACTGGCTATGGCTCCTGGAACTTACTGCTTGGCTCCGTCAACAAATACCCTAGGAAGAAGCCCTTGTTGACCTCTGCAACAAGGGGTGAACACTCTTACTGCACTCAGACCTTACCTGGCATCGCATACCGTTTTTAATGCCTCCTTTGAAATGGAATGTCCTTAGGCACCTAAGGCTGATGAAGAATTTAACAGGTGGCACATCCCTGAACAACTTGGTTGGGCAGAAGATGAGGTCACATACTCAGATCCACAGACACACAGCAGTTGCCATTTCCAGGGCAGATCCTTTTGAGCAGATGGTATCAGGGAGAGGGATGGGTGGCAGCTACAATCCTGTGACCATGGAAACGTGGACACAGTCTCCAGGTATTAGTTTACTCCTTTTAACAATGAAGATGCCAAGGCTCTTGTACTCCTGTGCCTTCTAGAGCTCTTCGGGCATCCAATCCTACTCAAGTACATTCATAAGGCTGCCTTTCACATTCACTCTGGGTCTGTCTGTGAGGCTGAATATCCCAGGGTGTGATCTTGCTCTAAGCATTCATTAGGGTGGCTCAGCTCCAGGAGAATTTGGAACATCATGCCTTGCCCACTTCATGCCCAAGGGGTGCAAGAGACAAGTGCAGCTTGTGAGGAAGAGTGCCTTAGGGTGTGGAGATCAGGGGACTGGAGATTCAGCCAGAGGAGGAGGTGGGTGGCTGCCCATTCTATTCTAAAGGTTTCAAGACTATTGAAGGTGCTTGGGGGTCAGCATGCTCCCAACATCCCTTCAAGGGTCCTCCTGACCTGTGCTCTGACTGTCAGGTAGGGACTTCCTCCAGATCAAGCCTCCTAAAGCCAGCATATCAGAGCTGTTGGCCAGCCCAGTTATTCCACCTCCTTCCTTCCCTGAGGCCAGAAGCTTCCATCCTTTTGTTCATCATTGAGATGCAAACAATGCTGGTTTCAATTCTTTAGTCCTAGAGAAGGAACCCTCCCAGCTTTTACTCCAGACCTGTTCTCCAGCATCACTAGTGAACTTGCACCCCCAGACACCATCTCAAAGGGAATCTACTTCAAGAAAACCCCTGGAGGAAGCTCTCAAGATTTGGCAACATTTCTGCCTCTTCTGTGAATACTATGTGGGTTATTATATATTATGTTTCCCACAGGGACTAGACTTTAAATGCAGAAGAGGCTCAATGGGGCTGGCAAGGAAGGGAAGCCAGAGGGCTGGATCCCCCCAATGGCCAGATAAGTTACTCAGAGGGAGGGAAGAGGAGGCCTGGGTTCCTGCAGCCTGTGGGGACAGGTAGAGAAAGGGTTTGAGAGAGAGAAGAGACACTTAGCTCAGATCAACCAAGGAGCAAAGGTTTACAAAACCACAGCAGGATGTTCTGTCCCAGTATCTCCCACCCAAGTGGCAAGATCCTTGCAGGCAGCACATTGCACTGGCCCTTCAATCAGGTTCATCTTGATTAACACATATAAAAATAAAATGCAAAACTCAGAAACTGCCTGCTTTTCTAACCCCTGCCCCCCTCAACCAAAAGTTAAATATAAGTTCAAGAAATAATTAATTAAGCAAAGCCCTTTACCAGTTTCCCTTCTGTTAGAGACACTGTCTGATAAATCAAGAAAAATGTCCCATTTACCCACAAAACTAAACACAATCCCTTATTATACAATTAACCAAAACACAATTGTATGTAATACAATTACACAGACTCCAATTACACAGAAGTAATGATGCCATGTAGATGGCAGTGGCGTCCACGTAATCGAAAATAATGAGAGCTTCCTTGATTAGAAATTAACTTATCATTAGAGATCCCTATTGATAAATTGTTCTCACTATCGATCTACACTTTGCAAAAAGGCTGTCCTGGATGAGGATGACGGCGACTCTCATTTTATCATTAATAAAGACTGGAGTATAGCAACCATTCTGTGCAGTATCTTTATTCTGAGGTCTCTAAACTGGCACATTCTAATGAAGCATGCATTTTATGACCCACTTTTCCAGCTGGCCAAATAGAAAAAAACGGAGCAGAAAAGCCTGGAAGTCTGTGTGATTTGCTGACGATCCCATGTGCAGTGGTATTAACAGAGAAAGGCGCATATAAAGTTCCACCAAATTATGTAAGTTGTTCCAAACATGAGGCGAGATGATGGTCTGCAGGGCTGATTTCTCAGTTGCTCAGTTCAGGCACCTGCTACTTCTCACCATTGCTCTCCCTGACCGGAGTGGTCCCCTCCCTACCTCTGGGCTGGTCCTTTCTCAATCCATCCTTCTCACATTTCTTGTGTCCTCTTTTTACTAAGCAAATCTAGAGCCCAGAGCATGCCATTCAATTCCATAGGTGCATAGAGTACTTCCTAACTGCGCTGGCCCAAGCCCTACCTCTATACTCACAGCCTGTACTCGACCACCTGACCTCCCATCCCCATGGACTCTAGGAATCGAAGACACCATTCATTTTAAGACATGCCATTATTTCATATGCTCCAAGAAAAATAAGTATTGCCAAAGAAATGATTATAAGCCATCAAATGTGAAAGGCACCCCACTATTAGAGAGTTTTAAATGAAAAACCAGTGTCTTGAGTGGACGAAATACTCTGAAGCCATGATCCCTCCTGTTCCCATGCCATTTCACTGACAACTCTGTCTACTCCATCCTTTGCCCCACTCCTCAGCCAAGTCAGCCTGTGTTTTCAGATTCAGCTCAACATCACTTCCGAAAAACCTTTCCAACCGCATTTCCCTGATACCACGCTAAGCTGCTGCTGTCACAGGTCCCACAGAGAAGGGCACATGTCTTGGCCCTTGATAGCCTCTTGGGGTTATGTCCCCCGCACACCTTGGTGAAACATCAGCCAAGACTCCGTCACCAGCACACAGGCAAGCACCTAAGTGATCACCCACTCCATAAATGGCACTTTGACCCAGGTGAGTAGGACTGGAAGAAAGATGGAGGTTAAGAGCTAGCAAAGAACCATGGGGGGAATGTGACGAACACTGCTGAAAACTGAGGACCCAAGCCCTTTCACTTTATGCAGTGCACCTTTGAATCTAGAAACTTCCAATGGAGCAGGAGCCAGAGCCCAGGAGAAATGAAGAGGGAAAGGGCACTTTTGCTAGATTTGTGGGTTGCAGAGTAAAGGGCTAATTCTCCAAGAGAGTCTGGTCTCCTCTGGGCCAAAGAAACTGTCGGTGGGTGGTAGTGACATCAGCCATCAGGCCCCAGGGAGTCACTGTGTGCCACTGAGCTTTGCCAGCCCCTATGTCACCCACATCCCACAGGGCCTGCAGTCCCGGTATGTGTCAGGAAGGACCCTCACTGCAGTGAAGGAAGAGAGGCCCAGGAGAGACACAATCCCTCCCTCCTCCTCATTCTGCTCTTAACTTCAAAGTAATCAAATGTTGTTTACGCATAAAATTTTAATCCTTTCACAAATGTGTATTTTGATTTAATTTGCATATCCCATTTACTGCAAGTCAACATGAAGAGAGACTGGACTAATTTAAACCATTTGTCTCTGGGCCTGAAATCCTTTTCAGAAATATTTTTCCATCAGGCGACTCAATTATGTCTAATGTGGCTGATGTCAGTGGATTCGAATTTTGATTAAAGAAACACATATTTAGAACAGCGAGAATGGGAAGGGGTGGGGGTGGGGGAGAACAGAGGAGAAGAGACAATAATTACCTGTCTTTGATGCTACACAGATCAATGTGTAAATCACTAAAATTCCCCAGGGAACCTTGCTGAACTGAAATGAGGTCCTTGGGCTGGTTATCAATAAAGATGAGCCTCATGCAGCCTTGGAAAGCCTTCGTGGGATTTAAACATTGGGAATCGGTGAGATTGTCAGGGCAGCCTGTTTGACAGAGAAAGAAAAAAATGAAGAAGAATGCTGAAATGATCAGTTATTACTTTTGGCGACCTATTGATAGAAGACCTTGAGGTCTGATTATTTTGGTGGTTTTTCATTCACAACAGGGCATGCATTTTTGATGTAAATCTGAGCATTCTCAGAGAGGGGATAAAGCTGGTTCACAGGGGAGGCAGGCTCAACCAGGGTACAGAACAGAACATAAAACATGTTAAGGGCAATACCCCTCCTGTTGGTTTCTCTCGTGCTTATTTCTTTTTTGCTCTTTGGAAGTTATTTGCCATTATTTTGCCTGGCATCCTTCACTTACCCCCAGGAAACAACATATCATAACTACTTAGGCATTTCTGTTCTGTCTTGAAACACACTTCTAAATGCACAATTCCATTCCAAATTACACTTGCAAAGAAAATTATGCTTTGGGTAAAGAACAGTGGCAGAGTAATCATCTGGTTAATTGTCAGCATTAACAGGCTTAGTTCCTGAGAAAGGTACACACAGGAATGTAACTGGAATTCAGAAGTGATAGATAAAGCGAATCCATATACTGAAGGCACTAAGTTTAAAGGCACAGAGCTAGAGGTCTGTAATCATACAAAAGGTTAATATCATACTTTTTTAAAGAGTGTTCCTTTAAAAAATACACATTATAGGGAGTTCCCATTGTGGCTCAGCGGTAACGAATCCAACTGGTAACCATGAGGATGCAGGTTGGATCCCTGGCCTTGCTCAGTGGGTTAAGGATCCAGTGTTGTCATGAGCTGCAGTGTAGGTCGCAGATGCAGTCTGGATTCCGAGTTGCTGTGGCCTGTGGTGTAGGCTGGCAGCTGTAGCTCATATTCAACCCCTAGCCTGGGAACTTCCATGGGCCATGAGTGCAAATAAGTAAATTAAGTACTTCTCATTCAGACAGGTAGAGAGCAACAACTTTCGTGTATGGGTGCTTGTGCTCTTTATAAACTCCACCCCAATGGTCTTAATAGGTTCAGAACATATGGGGATGCGAGCTTGAAAACGTGACAATAACCCATAAATAATTGGGAATTATTTCAGCCATCTCTAATAGACAGTTCCCACCAGGCTAAAGCCCGGCAGCTGGTTAACGGCTTACAGGCACATGCTCTAAAATGAAGAGAGATGCTCCAATTCTAATTGAAGCTGTAGAGAGAATTTATGTAAGTTGACTATTATTACTCAAACCCATTTTTCACTTCCCTTAAGTTTACAGTCTACGTGTGGGGTGTATGTTTAAACACTCTTCAGATCTCAGATAAATCTTTCCTCCTCAGCCTGGAGCCCGGAAGATTCACCTCAGAAAACACTATCGAAGCAGGGGAGGGGAGCCTTTTCACCTTTAGGCATTTCAGGGGCTTAA
Source organism: Phacochoerus africanus (assembly GCF_016906955.1). Lineage (NCBI taxonomy): Eukaryota > Metazoa > Chordata > Mammalia > Artiodactyla > Suidae > Phacochoerus > Phacochoerus africanus. Next base: position 91,677,676 of record NC_062546.1, read on the forward strand.
GTAACATAATTAACTGGGTGTAGTTTTCCCCAGAAATAAGGAAACATTTTATAGAGTGCAAAATTACACAGTCTGTGATATGTCTCTGGGGTCGCCAAGACCCTTTTTCTGCAGTCTTTATGGCACTGGCATGTCCCTTTGCTGTCACTGCTGGGTCATAGAGAACCCAGATTTGGGGCCAGATCCTGCTTCTACTAAACACAGAAATGATTTCATCTCTGCAAATACCAGTCTTACTATCTGCAAAATGGGGCTAATATTACCTACCCCATGACGTTACTGCATGAATTAAACGATGTAAGACTTGCAAACCTTTTAGAGAAAATGAGTGTCATCCCCTTTTTAATGGAACCACAAAGGCCTCACTTGTCAGCTTCCTCCCGGGATACTGTGATTTGGACACTTCATGTCTGCAATGTCCCTTCTGTATTTCAAAGCTTAACTGCATGTTTTGACATGAGAGAAGTGATGTGTACCACAGAAACTGCACTTTATAATTTTACTGTAGAAACAACTGCACTTTATAATTTTGCAGGATATTTCTCTTCAGACCAGGCCCAGATGAGGCCCATGATTATAAAAGATGAAGCCAGTCTGTCCAATCTAATGTGTACATTTAATGTTGACCTCACTGAACTCTTCCAGCAATTCTGCTTTGCTGCCCCTGTCCTCAATAAAGAAGTTCAGTGTCTTGTTTTCAAGGTCAGACAGCTGCTGAGATTAATTACTCTTTTGAGATTGTTTCTACAACAACAAACAGTGCACAGAGTAACTAGATAAAGATAGTGTTAATGAAAAAATACCTTTACAAAAACTAAACAATATATACACACATCTATAAAAAGGAAGCAAAAGCTTAATTATATATTTCTCATCCATATCAGCTCACCCTTGTGGTTTTCGTCTTTGGAAAGTTTCCTAGCCTTGGAGGGGGCAGGATCTGTACTGCTTGCTCTTTGCAGAACTACAAGTTCACAGGCCTTCTAGGTCTTTCCCATTTTTAGCTGCCCTTCCACAGGCAAGACCTCCAGGAATGTGGGGAAGGGACAGGAAGGTCATGAAGAAAGCACACGGGCAGAGAAATGCTCCAGGGAGCTGAGGAGGCTGGTTGTGCCTTTGCACCTGGATTTTTTGTCTTACAGATCCTGCTGACTATCAGTACACTTTCTCCAAGTTTTCAGCTGAGTTTATCCTTTAGAACATGGTCACAGATCCTTGCATGGTTACAAAAATCTCCTTTGGATGTGTTATGTAACACCAGCTCGGAGAGCTAGAGTTATTTTTCTTCCCTCAGCACTGACCTAGATAATTTATATTTGTACAGCTGTGAAAAAGTTTGCCTCTCATTATTTTGGGCTTGAGGGTAAGTACACATGTGAGTGTCGTGAGTGTGTGTGTGTATTAGGAGAATGGTCTATTTGATAAGGAAAGAATTATCACAGTGAGATAACTGCCCACTGCATTCTCCCTCCTGCCTTCATTGTCAACCTCCAAAGCCAGGGAACTTACCTCCAAAGTAGTAGCTGTTTCCAGAATAGATCTGCATGCGGCTGGTATCCTGGGCCGGAGAGGCCGCGTCATTGTCCAAGGTAAGAGTGATGCGGTTTCGCCGGGCATTGATGCTAAGTAAGTGCCACAAGCCATCATTCAGGTTTCTGCCTGCAGAGGAACAGGAAGGGGAAGCATGGGGATGACAGACTCCAGCAGGATGCAAGAGAGCAGGGCTCACTTCCTTGTCTGCCTTGGCCCATGGACATTCTCAGAGCAGCCCCATTCTCCATCTTGCTCAAACAAAATACCCAGCTGCTTCACAGGAGACATCTTTCTTTCTCTTTTCACAGTTAAATACTATTATTTTCTTTTTTTAAAGCAGCTGAACAATTTCTGATATGTTTGGCTCGAAAACCAAAGGGCAAAACACACATTTGTTGACTACAAAATAGGCTGTGTAAGACACAAATTGACCTATTCATACATGAACCAAGGGTAAAAAGCTAAAAAAGAAAGAAAGAAAAACTCAAAATGTTGCCAGTGGACATCCCTGGTGAAGAAGCTTTTAAAGATCCAGTGTGATCACTGCTGTGTCTTGGGTCACTGCCATGGTATGGGTTCGATCCCCAGCCCAAGAACTTAGGCAATGCATGGGCACGGCCACAAAAAAAAAATATTCCCAGTGGGTTTTAATTTCTGAGAGGCAGGGTTATAGGCATTTTTACTTTCCTCACAGTTTTCTACATGTGGCTTATATTTCTGTTTTAGCAAAAATAAATAAACAATTTTTATGGCAAAAGTAGATGAGGACAGCTTAGATTCCAATGACATACCAGGCAAAGGGTCTCACATTGGAGAGAGGTAACAGATGAGCTCAACTCAAACCTCTTTCCTCAGCTAATTATAATTATAGGACACTGGCTGTGTTACCCACCTTCCTGGGCTCTGATTTTGCCTTCTGGGAATGTCACAATTCCTACTCTATATCACTGCTAAGGGATCCGCTGAAACCAGGCAGAAAGTTTCCAGGGTTGGTGGTGGGCATGGTGGAGCCAGAGCCCAGAGCCACCTATTTCTTCCCTCTGTGTCCTGCTATGTGTTGTGTTACCTTCATTTTCTCATTGCCTCAGTTTCCTCCCCTGGAAAATGGGGAGAAGGATTATACCCATAGGCTCTTGTACCAGTTACTATAGTAGGGCGTGCACGACAGTGCATGTCACCTCACAAGTGGACAATGGTGTTCGCTGAAACAAATGGACAGAACAGTAACCACGAAATGTCCCCCTGCACTTGGAAGAATGGAGAGTCACATACTATATGGTCTCTGCCATGGGGTAAGTCCATGGCTAAAATGGAACAGACCCACAAAGAGGATTCCATACTGTCCTTTGAGAAATTCAGGCTAGTGGCTTAAACAAAGAAGCAAGCCAACAACCCCACCTGCACTTCTGGGATAGAGAATAAAAGAGGCCTAACTTCATAAAAGGATCCAGAAAATACTTCACAGAAGAGGTGGTGACAATTTAAGGAAGTTTTGAAAAGTGAGTGAGTTCCCCACTTATCAAGAGTTCTGGGGGATGATCGACAGAGGAATGGATAAAGAAAGTGAGGTACATTATACAGTGGAATACTACTCAGCCATAAAAAAGAATGAAATAATGCCATTTGCAGCAACATGGAAATTCTCATACTAAGTGAATCAGTTAGAAATAGAAAGACAAATACCATATGGTATCACTTATATGCAGAATCTAAAATATGGCACAAATGAACCTATCTACCTATAAAACAAAAATAGACTCACAGACATCGAGAACAGACTCATGTTGCCAAGAGAAGGGGTGAGGGAGGAATGGACTGGAAATTTGGTGTTAGTAGATGCAAACTATTACACGTAGAATGGATAGGCAATGAGGTCAGGCTCTATAGCACAGGGAACTATATTCAATAACATGAGATAAACCATAATGCAAAAGATTAAAAAAAGAAAAAATATATATATATACACACATATATATATATGTCTGAATCATTTTGCTATACAGCAGAAATCAGCACAACACTGTAAATCAACAATACTTCAATTAAAAGATTCAAAAGAGAGAGAGAGGGAGTTCTGGGTGACAGCCTGAACAGAGAAGCAAACTTCTGGAACGAGAAGCAGGCCAAGACCCCAAAAAGGCAGGTGGGAAGAGGGTCCAGTCACCAAGGGTCTCACATGCCAGGCTAAGGAAGGCATTTCAACAACGTCCATGGACAAAGGATTAGGGAGGACACTTTACCCAAGCAATTCTATCAGAATCTCTGGGGATGGGGTCTTGGCATCTGCATTTTGTAAAATCCCCATGGATGATTTTAAACTGTAGCCTAGGTTCAAAGTCACTGGTCTAGCATCTGGGAGCCCAAGAGCAGTCTTTATTAGTGTAGGGATGACCTGGCTAGAGGTACATATTCAGAGACTCAGGTGGCAGATGGGGAGTTGGGATCAGAACCCACGGGCCTCTCTCTGGCTTGCACAGCCCTCCGAAGACAGTGCCGGGGGTGGGGGTCCTCTGTCGTGGTGTCAGAAGTAAGAATGGAGAGGAAGGGATGGGTTAAGAGCTATTCCTAGAGGTAAAAGAGCTTAGGCTTGGTAGTGCCTTCTGGAACAGTCTTCAAGAAACCAGTTGGGAAGAAAGTACTGAAAATCAAAGCAGAGGTCCTCAGGGCTTCTCAGAACAGCTACAGAAGAGCTAGTGCCCCTGAGACACCCCAGGGCTGCAGAAGCTGCCCCAGGGGAAGGGCAACACCAGGCTGGGAGCCCAGCTGTGAAGGATTGGCGGCCAAGCTCAGTCTGTTCATCACGGTCCAGATGGAGGGGCTTTCCTGCATTTCCAGCCCGCTCCCTGGTAGCCAGTGTCTGCTGCAGCCCTGAGCATCTGCTGGGGTGGAGAGGACCCAGAGGCTTCACACCTGGAGGCCCTGCTTCCCCCAAAGGCCAGGGTTTGGGTCCCAGCAACAGGGATTCTGCTAATGAGGTAGAGGGTCTGTCAAGTGTTTCCTGGTGATGTGCACTTGACTTCTGCCAGGGCCAAGTGGGGGGCATAGTCAGTGGCAAGTCTTTATTCCTTTTACTGTCATTTGCATACTAATTTAAATATCTCTGCATAACAAATGAGATTGCATTTTCAGGTATACTATAAGGCTAGAAAGGAGCAAATAGTTCAGCAAATAGGGTGACAGTAGCTCTTAAGGGCCTCAGGGATACAGTGGAGAAGAAGGTATACACAGAGGCTGGGCGAGGGTCCCACCTAATTAGAGACAGATCATCAAGTCTTTGTAACACAGAGGACACTGACCCCTGCTCTGTATGAGGGGGCCAGGCTGGAGCTCCAGCTTGTGTGCTCTGACTTGGGCTCCCATCCCCTTCCCACATCACTATCCACAACGTCTTTAAACGCACCGCTGAAGAAGGGTTTGCCTGGTTGCCTGTTTGTTTTCTTTTTCCTTTCCTTTTTCTTTCTGCTCTGTTTTTCCTTTTTATTCCATCTCTTTTTATCTTTGCCTACAGGGTCCCCAGTCCCTGCAGGGGGAGCCTGTGTGAAGCCAGGGCTCTTAGAGGAGAATTACTGGAACAGCAGTCCTTGATGCTGACAAAGGGATTGCCTGGGGAGCTTTGAAAAGGCAGGTCCCTGGGCCCCACACAGGGTTAATTAAGGCAGCCTTTTGGGGGTGGCCATAGACTTGGGATCTTTCAAAGATGCCCCAGAGATTCAACTCTGCAGCCTGGGATGGGAACTAATCTGTGAGAGGTTTCAGAAGAGGAAGGAAAGAAGCTCGGAAAAATAAGACCAACTCAGAGGAGCTGCTCCGGGCAGAGATTCCAAGATTCTGCGAAGTGGCAGATTCCCCCTGGAAAAATCTGCTTCTCCCTGGGCACTGTCTGCCCCTTCATTCTGTTAATGGGTGCTAAATCACACCCTGGAGGTTCTACAAGGTTCATTTTTTAAGAACGCTCTTTTAAAGGTACAGGTTTAAGTGCTATTAATTATTCACAAATTAGAGAAAATCAATTCTATCCAGTTGCTTTCCTCCAAAAGCCTCTGAGAGAAAGAGCTCTGAAAAAAATAGAAGTTTTTAATGAAAGGGACAGGAAAGTTTTTTGTTTTTTGGTTTTTGGGTTTTTTTTTGCTTTTTAGGGTCACATCCGGCATCCAGGGCATATGGAAGTTCCCAGGCTTGGGGTCAAATCAGAGCTACAGCTGCCAGCCTACATGACAGCCACAGCAACACAGGATTGGAGCCACATCTACCACCTACACCACAGCTCAGGGCAATGCTGGATCCTTAACCCACCGAGCCAGGCTAGGGATGGAACCCACATCCTCATGAATATTAGTCAGTTTTATTACCATTGAGCCACAATGGGAACTCCCAGGAAAGCATTACTTTGGAAGCCAGAAACACCTTGGGAAAAAGTCTCTGGAGATAAAAGCAGCATTTTTAGGGCTTCGCTGGGGAGCTAAGCACTCAAATGGTTTAAAAGCTGAGGCTTAAAAAGTGGGACTTAGGTTCTGGAAAAATTGTTGGAGATGACAAACATAAAACTTCTGACTTTTAATGTGACTTTAGATAATACTTGTCATTTCTCAGGCTGGCAAAGAATAGAAACCAATTACACTCAACATTAGGGGATATAGAGAGCAACAGGCAGTTCCAAAGGTTTCCATATTCTTTCTGGAAGGCGCTATACCAATAAGTCTCAAAAACCTTGAAAATATCATACCTCATCTCTATGAATTTTACTCTGAAGAATTAATCCCAAAATAGTAACAGCACAGCAACCAAGGTTTATGATAAAGAGAGCTCATAATATCATTATTTATAATAGCAAAAATTCACAACTACTGTTTCCAATACTAAATCAGAATATGGTGTATTCAATAATATGGACTATAATCCTGAATGTTTGGTTTTCTATATGAGTTTTAGTATCATGCTTCAAACTCTATAAATAGAACAATGTTTCTACAGAGAGTGTATTAAATTTGTAATTTAACTTAGGAAGAAGTGATATCTTTACAAAAATATTGAGTTCTCCTGTCCAAGAACAGCATATCTTTACATCTGTCCAAATATTATTCACTGCCTTTCAAGAGTGTTTTAACATTTTTCTCATATGATTTTGCACATTTCTTGTCAAATTTATTCCAAAGTTTTTCACCTTCTGTCACCATTGTAAGTGAAAATGTCACTACCATTAGAAATAGTAATAATATGGAATATAATGTTGTCATTAAAAATTATAATTCCAAGAATGTTAGTGAGAATTTGATAAGTGAAAATAGTATGGTTCACATTTTGTTAAAAATGACTACAAAGAGACAATGATTGGAATGATGCTGAATGACAGAATTACAGATTTTTTTCCTTATACAAAGTACTAGAATTTGTGAACTTTCTTTAAAAAAGTGCAACTTTTACAATTATTTTTTTAAACTAAAAAATGTTTAGTCTGAGATAAAGAATAGGAAAAGTGTGCATTCTTTTCCACTTCTTGCCGCTATTATTAAAAGTGGCTGCTTCCACAGTTCCCATCGTGGCTCTGTGGAAACGAATCTGACTAGCATCCAGAAGGATGCAGGTTTAATCCCTGGCCTCACTCAGTGGGTTAAGGATCCAGCATTGCCATGAACTGTGACATAGGTCGCAGACACGGCTCAGATCTGACATTTTGGCTACAGCTCCGATTATGCTCCCTAGCCTGGGAACCTCCATATACCACAGGGGCCACCCTAAAAAGACAAAATAAATAAATAAAGTGGCTGCTTTCTGTCCCAGAATTCAGTGTACAGTGTTAGTATACAAGGTCTCTTACACAGTGGGTTAAAAAGGCTTAGAAGGTTTTCTTCATGAAAAAAAAAAAGACACTTTCCATCCTTGCAACAAAACCTGCAAATGAAATATGAAACACAGCCCAATTGTAAAAATCGCTAATAATACACACCACCAGCATTGAATTCCAAAATATGTGCCAGGAACTTCACATGTGTAAATAGTAATTCTCACAATAGTCCTGGTGGCCAAGATTTATAGTCCTGTTGTGAATGCTAAAGCAGAAAAATGGAGAAGCTGCCCAGGGTCACAGGGCTACTCAGGGGCAAAGGGAGATTTCAAAGGAAGCTGGCAGCACCCAGGCTGAGCTTTCTGCTCTCCGCGTTTCCAAAGCCAGCCCTGCTCCACTCCAGGAACCACCCTGACAGCCAATTATATCTGCAAAGTTCTATTTCCTGCTGTGGTATTCAGCTTTGATTTTATTTATTTGCATTTTTGAAACATCTTTATTTATTTATTTATTTATTTTATTTTCGCACTGTACAGCAAGGGGGTCAGGTTGTCTTTACATGTATACATTACAATTACATTTTTCCCCCACCCTTTCTTCTGTTGCAACATGAGTATCTAGACAAAGTTCTCAATGCTATTCAGCAGGATCTCCTTGTAAATCTATTCTAAGTTGTGTCTGATAAGCCCAAGCTCCCAATCCCTCCCACTCCCTCCCCCTCCCATCAGGCAGCCACAAGTCTCTTCTCCAAGTCCATGGTTTTCTTTTCTGAGGAGATGTTCATTTGTGCTGGATAGTAGATTCCAGTTATAAGGGATATCACATGGTATTTGTCTTTGTCGTTCTGGCTCATTTCACTCAGTATGAGATTCTCTAGTTCCATCCATGTTGCTGCAAATGGCATTATGTCATTCTTTTTTAAGGCTGAGTAGTCTTCCATTGTGTATATATACCACCTCTTCCAAATCCAATCCTCTGTCGATGGACATTTGGGTTGTTTCCATGTCCTGGCTATTGTGAATAGTGCTGCAATGAACATGCGGGTGCACGTGTCTCTTTTAAGTAGAGTTTTGTCCGGATAGATGCCCAAGAGTGGGATTGCGGGGTCATATGGAAGTTCTATGGATAGATTTCTAAGGTATCTTCAAACTGTTCTCCATAGTGGCTGTACCAGTTGACATTCCCACCAACAGTGCAGGAGGGTTCCCTTTTCTCCACAGCCCCTCCAGCACTTATTATTTGTGGATTTATTAATGATGGCCATTCTGACTGGTGTGAGGTGATATCTCATGGTTGTTTTGATTTGCATTTCTCTTATAATCAGCGATGTTGAGCATTTTTTCATGTGTTTGTTGGCCATCTGTATATCTTCTTTGGAGAACAGTCTATTCAGGTCTTTTGCCCATTTTTCCATTGATTGATTGGCTTTTTTGCTGTTGGGTTGTATAAGTTGTTTATATATTCTAGAGATTAAGCCCTTGTCAGTTGCATCATTTGAAACTATTTTCTCCCATTCTGTAAGTTGTCTTTTTGTTTTCTTTTTGGTTCCCTTTGCTGTGCAAAAGCTTTTCAGTTTGATGAGGTCCCATGGGTTTATTTTTGCTCTAATTTCGATTGCTTTGGGAGACTGACCTGAGAAAATATTCAGAAGTTGATGTCAGAGAGTGTTTTGCCTGTGTTTTCTTCTAGGAGTTTGATGGTGTCCTGTCGTATATTTAAGTCTTTCAGCCATTTTGAGTGTATTTTTGTGCATGGTGTGAGGGTGTGTTCTAGTTTCATTGCTTTGCATGCAGCTGTCCAGGTTTCCCAGCAATGCTTGCTGAATAGACTTTCTTTTTCCCACTTTATGTTCTTGCCTCCCTTGTCAAAGACTAATTGACCATAGGTGTCAGGGTTTATTTCTGGGTTCTCTATTCTGTTCCATTGGTCTGTCTGTCTGTTTTGATACCAGTACCACACTGTTTTGATGACTGTGGCTTTGTAGTATTTCTTGAAGTCTGGGAGAGTTATGCCTCCTGCTTGGTTTCTGTTTCTCAGGATTGCTTTGGCGATTCTGGGTCTTTTGTTGTTCCATGTAAATGTTTGGATTGTTTGTTCTAGTTCTGTGAAAAATGTCCTGGGTAATTTGATAGGGATTGTATTGAATCTGTAGATTGCTTTGAGTAATATGGCCATTTTTACAATACTGATTTTCCCAATCCAGGAACATGGACTATCTTTCCATTTCTTTACATCTTCTTTGATTTCTTTGATTAAAGTTTTATAGTTCTCGGCATATAGGTCCTTTACCTCCTTGGTCAGGTGTATTCCGAGGTATTTGATTTTGTGAGGTGCAATTTTAAAAGGTATCGTATTTTTGTATTCCTTTTCTAATATTTCATTGCTGGTATACAGAAATGCAACTGACTTCTGAATGTTAATCTTATATCCTGCTACTTTGCTGAATTTATGAATCAGTTCAAGGAGTTTTGGGGTTGAGTCCTTAGGGTTTTCTATGTATAGTATCATGTCATCTGCATACAGTGACAGTTTGATCTCTTCTCTTCCTATATGGATGCCTTTTATTTCTTTTGTTTGTCTAATTGCTGTGGCTAGGACTTCTAAAACTATGAAACAGCTTTATTGAGATAAAGTTCACCCACCACACAATCCATCTATGTAAAATGTACAATTCAGTGGTGTTTTTTTTTTTTTTTTTAAGTATTCTCACAGTTAGGTAGCCATTGCAATTAAGTTTTTAAACGTTTTACAACACCCTTCCCTGCAAAGCAAAGCTGTAACCTGTGGTTCTCAGTCTTCAATCTCCTCAACCCACCTCCAGGCTTAGCCCAACACTAATTCACTACCCATCTCTATGGACTTGCCTGTTCAGGAGATTTCATATAAATGAAATCACACATTCTGTTCCCTTTTGTGATTGTCTTCTTTGGCTTAACATAATGTTTTCAAGGTCCCTCTCAGGTAGCGGCTCATATCAATTTGTATGGACAATGTTCCTTCCTGTGGACAGACCACATTTTGTTTGTCCTTTTGCCAGTTGATGGACATCTGGGTTGCTTCCACTTCCCAGGTACTATGAATAGTGCTGCAATGAACATTCCTGCACAAATTTCTGTGTGGACCTATTTTTTCAGTTCCCTCTACGTGCCCTTAGAAATGAAACTTCTGAGTCCTAGGGAAATTCCATATTTAACCTTTTGAGGAATACCAAGGGTGTTCAAAGTGGCTGCTCCAGTTTCTACTCTCACAGGGCGAGTTCCCCTCTGACAATGACTGAGTTCAAAATTTGGTCCTGTGCCTTCGTGGAACTTCTAGCGTCTAAGAAGAATTAAAACACAGTTCAAGTTTTGTCTCTAAACATGTCCACTTTGGTCTGCCCTTGGAATTCTAGCTGACTTTTATTACTTTGATTTTATTTTCCTAGATAAGTATCATTACCAACCATCTAATGTGTTTCTTTATAACTTTTATAATGTGAATTTCCCAATAATTTAGAGTTCACATTTGATGAAACTAAGACTCAAGGCAGTTAAGCAATATTCTGAAGGCCTAAGCTTTTTTCTTTTTTTTTTTTTTTTAACTAAGGATTGCCCCTAAAGCAAGAGTTGCTCAGGTCTGGCACTGGACTAGATAGACCTTTGATGGGGGTGTGGTGTCCTGAACTGTGCTTCTTGTGTAGGATGCTTAGCAGTATTCCTGGATGCCCCCATCCCCACAAACACATCACTAGACATTGAGTTGCATGAGCTGTTTGAATATTTTGGAAATCAATCCCTTGGTGGTGATATCCATTTGCAAATCTTTTCTCCCATTCTATAGGTTGTCTATTGGTTTTGTTTATGGTTTCCTTGGCTGTGCAAAAGCATTTAAGTCCCATTTGTTTATGTTTGCTTTTATTTCCATGACTCTAGGAGATGGATCCAAAAAACTATGGCTGTGATTTATGTCAAAAGAGCATTTTGCCTATGTTTTCCTCTAGGAGTTTGAGATTAACATGTGAACACTACTACATATAAAATAAACAACAAGGACCTTCTGTGTAGCATAGGGAACTATATTCAACGCCTAAATGGAAAAGAATCTGAAATATGTATATATAACTGACTCACCGTGCTGTACTCCTGAAACTAGCATAACACTGTAAACCAACTATTTTTCAATTTAAGAAGGGAAACAAATTTAAAAAAAAGAATAACACCATCAACCATAGACTTTTACGAGAATAAAATGATAAAGGTATAGGAATATGCTTACCACATTATTTGGCCATGATAGAAGCCTATAAAGTTAGGTTTGTGAGTTCTTTTGTGGTAGAATGGGTTAAGGATCTGGTGTTGTCACTGCAGTGGCTCAGGTTTGATCCCTGGCCTTAGGAACTTCCACATGCCACAGGGCTCAGCCAAAAGAAAAAAAAAAAAAAGGTTAGGTTTGTGCTTGAAATGAAGTCATCACCAGACACACTGCCAGAGTCCCCCTGTATGGGACTGGGGACATGAGAGGTTGGGGTGGGTGGGAATGGAGAATTTCCTTTGCTTGAGAACCACAAGGTTAAAATACAATTTTGAGATTGCAGAGCCTCAGAAAACAAGTGCTTGCTTCCGGTCTCTCTTGCTTTCTTTTTCTTTCTAGTTCTCTGTCAAATTCCTAACAGATCTTTGCGTTTCATCCTTCACATTATTTAGGTATTTCTATGGTTTAAAGACAGAACCTTGAAATCCAGCAACTGTCCTGGAACCAGCTCCAAACATGGGTGCACAGAGCTATAGTCCAGGCCTGAGCAGAGTCCCCAGAGGACTCTATTTCCAGCCCTGAGACAGGCTTGCTATGATTTCCACAGTGGCTTTATATTCCTTTTCCCCCTTGCTCAAGGCCCTTCCACTTTAATTGCTAGCAATTTAGACAGATTTCTTAATCTCTCTCAACCTGCTTCTTCATCTGTAAAAGAGAGACACAATTGCCTGGCTTGACTTGGAAGTTTCCGGGCTTTATCTTTCCCAGAAAACCCAATTCAGCTGTTTTTCTATATCCTTTCATAACAACCTTTATTTAATAGTTCAAAGGTAGTTTCAATTTTTGAGAGAACAAAGTGGGAAATATATAAATAATTGAATAAGGCAGTCTTAAAATGTCAATCACACCATAAAAGAGCATATTCCAATTATTAGTACCATTATGCCAGCATTTGGGTCCTGAGTTCTGTTTTTCTCAGGTACCATTTATCCACCAATTATCAAGCTCTATTAACCCTTCCCTACAGATGGTGGCTTGAATTCACACAGTTCTTCAAATTTCCTCTCCGCCTTGGATTCTATGCCCTAACACTGCAGCTGGAAATTTCTGAGATTGCCTCCCTCCTTCCCAACACTCTGCTACAGGACACTCTACTGGATTGAACTATCTCCAGAGCAAGGTCATGGTCAGCCTCAGAGCAAATATTCCTCCAGGGTGTCATGGAACCCAGACTGAAACTCGAAGTGCTCATCTTGCCAGTCTCTGCCTCTGTAATCACTTCTCCATCTGTCCTCCCCATCTCATTTCCCAAAATTCCTACAATGATTCCCAACTCCAGCTAGGCTAGGGTATACATTACCCTCCAAGTGAATGTACTTAGCTAAAGGATGCTTCCATGCCCACCTGTATGCTGCCTCCCCACCCCACCCCAAATTCACCACCCTATCCTCCAATACCCAGCTTTTGTCCTAGTGCTCTCTCTCCTTAACTATAGGGACAGGAAGCATATACACACATACATACATACATACATACTTCCACATGAAGTACTGAAAAGTTTGAAAGGATAAGTAAATAAAGCAGGAAATGAATAAAGCAGGCTTTCCTGGACCAGATCAGTACATGAAGCTTTCGCCTTTTAAATTCTTATAACATCCACTGTCTGATCTATTCATTCAGTTCACATTATCCCCTGCCTCATACTATAAATTAACAATTCATCTCCATTAAGTGTTATCTTCCCAATGGGATGAAAATTTCCTGTGGGTCAGAGTCTACATCGTGTTTTGGTACCCGCCCCCCAACATCAACAGGGCAGCATTCTATCCTCTCCAAAAGCCCCTTGATTGACTGAGCATCAGACTAGCTGAATCTTCACTGCCAAGTATCAGCAGGAGGGCTGTCTCTAGCACCTGGACCATAAATTACATGTTAAAACTTTCTCAAGTGTTAAAGCCTTGCTGACTGAGCAGGACCCTGTAAGACTTTCCCAGAGTGGACCCCCACTCATGCCCTCAGCCTGCCTTTTGTCTACAGAAAAACTTTAGTCAAAGAATCAATTTAATCACAGAAATGAGAATAAACAGAGAAAAAGAAAACAGTCAAGCAAGACAAAATAATAGTTTAGTCATTCAACAAAGTCAAGGACCTTTAGTTCTTCCTCAAGGACTATAGATAATATCCTAAGCCATGTCCCTAGAGCTGTTTTGCAGGTGCTCAAGCTCCCACCAGGTGGAAGAGGTCAACTGTATGATACCCGCAAGCAGGTTGACCCCAGACTGGTTGCAACCAGACAGTTGATGATGCTGACTTCCAATGACCTCACCACCAACCAATCAGAAGAATGTCCACAAGCTGCTCACACCCTGCTCCTCAAACACTGTAAGACTCCTCACTACCCCCTCCAAGGGCTGGGGGGCACAGTCCTTGAGGCCCTAGCCTACTGTGTTCCCTCATTGCCTGGAAATTAAGCTTTTTCTGTTTCCTCCACTTCTCTCTCTGTGTTTCTCTTTGGCATCAGTGTACAGAGACAGCTGATATTTTGGCAATAGTCTGGCTCATATATCAAGATAACCTGTATCATCAGAACCCACGGCTGGCATACTGGAAGAAAACAGGTGGGTTTGCCAAAAACTGGAGCAGGATATAAACCATGACAGTTTTCTGGTTGATGGTAAAAGTGTTGTTTCCCCAGGGTAGACTCAATGCTCAGCTCCAGTATGTACATGTTAAAAACAAAGGTCAGATCCAGAGACAGCCCAAACTCTGGTGTCCCTGACTAAAATTCTCCTTCATCTTTTGTCTGTTCTCTTTTGATCTATGTGACCCAGGCATCCTAAGCCACCAGTGGAGTCTTACTCACCTATATTTCCTCCTATTTCTCTCCTCTAATTGGAGCATCCTGCCCTTCCTTCTTTGTTGGACCAAATTCTATTCATTCTTCAAAATCAAGCAGTGTTGCCATGGCCCCAGGAAGCCTTTGCATGCCCCCATCCTTCCTGGTGCCTTTCCTCTCCTGCTCCCCAGCATCCTGACCATCTGTCCCTTTGCATCATCAGTGCCTCAACATGGTCCCTGCCAACAGGGCCTCTGAGCTTTTGGAGGGCAATGCCTCCATCCTCAGGCTTGAATACAGGACCAGCAGAGAATAGACATTTTAAAAGTTTACTAAACCAAATGTGTAACTGGAAAGAAATCTGATTCCACCATGGATCTGTTCCTTTTGCTTTAGCCTCTGTATTCTATTGTTTTTGCTTGGAGTCAAGAATGTTCCCTAGAGCCTGAAATGTACAGGATCCCCTATTCTCATAATTCTGAGCTTCTAAGGCAGAATACTTTTCCATTCACATAGAGATAAAAAGTTGCAGAACAGAGACTAACATGTGTCTTATTAGAGGTTTACAGGAACATCCTGACCTGCCCTACAAGCACAGCTGCAAAAACAAAGGATTTCTGTACCAAGAAGTTCCCAACAACCAGCCAGTGTACACCCCTCCCTCACCTGGCCTTTAAAACTGCTTTGCTGAAAACTTTTGGGGAGTTTGGGGCTTTGGAGAGCATAAGCCACACAGTTCTCCTTATACGACCCTACAATAAAACTTCCTCTGCTCCAAACCCTGATGTTTCAGTTAGTTTGACCTCTCTGTGCATGGGGCATATGAACTTGTGTTTGGTAACAAATGGAGGCAAAGTGAATTATATGAGAGAATCATTAAAGTAGAAAATTGAAAGAGCAAAGGAAATGACAGTGGTTTTGGCTATTAGATTATTTTTCTATAAGACAAATATAACTCCCTCTGTTTCTCCTTTGAGTAGTTAGGAAAAAAGAAAAAGTTAAGAAAATGCCTCCACCATCATTACCCAGGCCTGGAAAAGCCACAGGTGCCTGAGATCACTCCTGCAGTAAACATGCCTATGCTTTGCCTGATATCTCGACACTCAGGCAAGGGCATCTCTCTGTTTCCATCAAGTGGAAGGCCACATGCTATTTCTGTCTTCTGCACCTGAACTCTGTGCTCACAGATCTTCTTGTGGCCGTCATGGCCCCATGGCTATTTGCTGGCCCTCACTGATGGGATTTTCTCATCCACATCATCTCAGCTAAAACACAGGGGCACTGATGACAACTTAATTGAAACTGAGGATGAGGTTCATGAAGTCTGGGCAGATGGTGGCAAGATACACGTGGATTGTATGGAAAAGGGCCATATCTGGGGAGCAGCTCTGTTTTGCAGGGCTGCAGACAAAAACCATCTGACCACAAGTATTAAGGGGGCGAGCATTTCATTCTTCCTGTCATAGCTCCCCCTTCAATCTCCCCACCTCTGGGAGCCCCACTGGCCTTTATCTAACTGGTCCTTCCCCACAGCTGAACACAATTCTGGGTTTGACACACTCTGCATCGCAAAATTGTTATGAGTGTTGGTCAAAAATAACTGTTAACTCTCTTTCACTGTTAAAATGATATCCTTCTGAAATGTTCTGGAGGTCAATTCTACTAGTTTGTTTATTAAGACGCTTGCTTATACACATGGCAAACAGTTTTGGGGGGGCCTGTTATAAGCAAGGTGTTACACTAGGCCTTGGGCAGACAGTGGTGAGCAAGGCAGGCTCTGGTGTTCTTGTCCCCACAAATCCTTACATTCTAGTGGTGACAACAACAGTGAACAATCAATTATATGGACACATGAATAATTCTTTTTCATAATTTATTGTATTGACGTATAGTTGATTTACAATGTTGTATTTCTACTGTATAACATTAATGGAGTGTTTTTTATATATATATATATATATATATATATATATATTCTTTTTCAGATTATTTTCCATTATGTTTATCATGGAATACTGAGTATATACTGCTCTGTGCTATACAATAGGACCTTGTTGTTTATCCATTCTATACACAAAAGTTTGTGTCGGCTCATCCCAAACTCCCAATCCATCCCTCCCTCACCCCTTTGGCAACCACGAGTCTGTTCTCTGTTTCTAATAATACACATTCTTAAGGGCTGAACTGTGTCCCCCAAAATCCATATATTGAAGTCCTACCATACCTGAGAATGTGTCTGCATTTAGAGATAAGACTCTTAAAGATGTAATGGAGGTAAAATGAAGTCAGCCCATATCCAATATGACTGGTGTCATTATAGGAAGAGGATATTAGGACAAAGATGGACACAGAGAGAAAACTATGGGAAGACACAGGGAGAAGACGGCCCTCTACAAACTGAGAGAGAGGCCCTCAGAAGAAACCACCCTGCCCACACCTTGTAAATCAACTATACTTCAGTAAAATACACAGTAATATGAATATGTTAATCCCAATCTCCCAATATATCCCTTCCTCCCCTTTGATAACCATAAGATTGTTTTCTATGTCTGTGAGTGTGTTTCCATTTTTGTAAATAAGATCATTTGTATCATCTCTTTAATTTTTTAAAATTTTTAAATGTTTTTTCTTTTTTGGCCGCCCCGTGGCATATGGAATTCCCCAGCCATGGACTGAACCTGCATCCTAGCACTGAAAGATGCCACCAATCCCACTGTACCACAGCAGGAATTCTGTGTATCATGTGTTTAGATTCCACATATTTATAAGTGATATCATATGGTATATCAGTGTGAAGGTGCTCTCCTCCATCTTCTGGGTTCTGCTCAGCTGTGCTGAGGCTCATTCCTTCCTCCTGAAAATCCTGCTCTGAGCCTGGGATTGCCTCTAGGGATGTCAAAGCAATAGACTGTGCAGCTAAATAGGATGTTGTCTAGTGAAAAACCATTAGATGGTCTGTCTGCCACTCTGCTCTCAATGTGCTTGTTCTACTTTCTGCAGTGACACAAACATATAATAATCCTCATCTATGAGAAAGTTTGTCCCATATGAAAAGACCTTGATCATGGTTCTGTCTTGTTTTCTCTCCACTGGCAATAGCTCCAATATCCTACAACTGTTCTGTTAACATGATTTGAAGGTCCGGTATATTCTGGTAACTCCCTTACCAACACACACACACACAAAATGTTCAAGTATGATTTAAAGAAGCTTGCAAAGAGTTCCCTGGTGGCTCAGGGGGTTAAGGATCCAGCACTTTCACTGCTGTGACTCAGGTTGCTGCTGTGGTGCAGGTTCAATCCCTGACCCAGGAACTTCCACATGACACAGATGCCACCAAAAATAAAAAATAAAGAAAGAAAGAAGATTGCAAACAAAACAAACAAAGCAAAAGAAAAAACACAACTTCACACACTGGGATCCTTGGCATCTAACTCTACATGAATCACTGAGAATAACATCAGGAACTTTCTGGGACATCCAAGCATCTCATTCACAAAAATGATTGTATGAAAGAAGCCAAGTTTACCATTCTTCCTCCACAAACTGCATCACAGTTTGGGGAGGTAAGAAACATGACCTCTGGCAGGGGTCAAAGCCTGAATTCACCTAAGTAAAGCCACTTACCCCCTTTTCGAAGGAAGGCTCTGGGGTTGATGATTTCCTTGAAGATAATAAGGAACAGGGTTGATTGACTGTTTTCCCTCAGGAGCTAATTTAAAGGTGTAGAAGGCACTTGAGTAATTCTAGACCAACTCTCTCCTTTAGCTACAAAGGGAAATGTGTTATAATAGTCTCCCACTTTGCTTCGATGTAGAGCACAGCGAGGCTGGAATCCTGGACACTAAGGTTTGTGTTAAAGCTCTTTGCCTAGACTGGCTTTTCAGTGGCATTTTGAGAAAGAAAAAAAAAAAAAAAGACTTCAAATTTTCATGACTGAAGCCCCCAGATGTCTTTCTTCCTATTCTCATTTTGAAGCCTTCTCCCATCAGAAAAATAAAATCTACACTGAAATGTCAGGTCACTTGCAAAATAATTATAGTGGTGCCAGGTTTTTTTCAGATTACCCAACGTTTCAATTGAAATTCAAAACACTCTGCCTTGATTTTCCAAAGGAACTAACCAGTTGGTCTCCTTTACTTTTCTACAGGTTCCTGTCTTCCTAGTCATCCAGGCTACTTTGCACAACAACAAGCTCCATTCTAAGAACCACCATTTAAAGTGTCTTTAAACATGGCAGAGGTTTCCTTTATTTAGAAATTATCATGCTAATTGAAGTCAGTCAGACAATGAGACACCAACATCAAATGCTATCACTGACATGTGGAATCTGAAAAAAGGACACAATGAACTTCTTTGCAGAATAGATACTGACTCACAGACTTTGAAAAACTTAATGTTTCCAAAGGAGACAGTTTGGGGGGTGGGGTGATGCACTGGGGGTGTGGGATGGAAATCCTATAAAATTGGATTGTGATGATCATTGTACAACTATAAATGCAATAAATTTATTGAGTAATAAAGTTTTTAAAAATAGAAATAAAAAACAGAACATGCTATCAATTGTTCAAAGAGCAGGTGTGGACTTGAAGGAGAGAGAATGGTCCCCAAGATACACAGAACCTCAGGATAAGTGGTGATGTAATAGGAAAGAATAAATTGACTCCTTATTACATTTGTTACTTTTCCTGTGCTTAGTCATGCTGGCTCTGCACCTCTTATAAAAGAATGTTGCCTAGAGCCTGAAATATACAGGATTGCCCATTCTCAAGGCTCTGACCTTTAAGTGTCCATTCATAGAGAGAGAAAAAGTTGTAGGACCATAGAATAAAATGTGTCTTGTTGGAGACTTATAGGAACACCTTGGCCTGATCTACATGGACAGATGCAAGAACAAAGGATTCCTACACCAAGAAGTTTGCAACAACCAACCATGCCCCTCCCTCACCTGGCCTATAAAAATGTTCTGCTGGAACCCTTCAGGGAGTTTGGGGTGTGGGGGTTGTGGAGTCGCCAGTCTCCTTACAATGTGCTGCAGTAAACTTTTTTCTACTCCAAAACTCCAACATTTCAGTACTGTTTGGCCTCACTGTGCATCAAGCATATGAACTTGCATTCCGCCACAGTGAGAAACTAGAGTTTGAAATGCATAAAGGAGGAAATGCAGGGGTTTGTCTGATTATGTAAGACAGTTTGTGTGATATTTGCGCAAATGGCTGTTCTGATTCCTGAAAGGGTAAGGTGGCCAGGAGCCCTGGAAAGTCTTCTCCCTACCCTGCAGCACCCAGACTTCCAGGTGGAGTTTGGGGCACAGGGGCAAGGAGAATATGGGAAAGGCTGTGTGTTACACAGCAAAGTCTCCAGAAGAGCTAGACTCTTAGTACCTTTCCTGGATTACTAAGGAATTGGTACTGAACATTTTAAAAAGTCTAAGGAAAGTATGCCACATATATTCAAATGAATACTAATGTGTGTTAATATAAAGATATGCATAATTTACTTTATAATATTACACAGGCAATGCTACTTAAAGCAGAAATCTACAAAGACAATGAATACACCATCCCTTGTCAACCCCACCCAACCATTTAATCTGTCTGTTGATGGGGCCACCATTAAAACTTTGTGGGAAAACCCAACTTTAGATTCTAAATCACCTGCTTTCCTTAATAGCCTATTGTACATTTCCTCTTTCATCTAAAGCAGAGTTGCTTTGCATTTGAATTATTTAAATAATGGGCCATATAAGGCATGCATATGGGGGAAGCAAGGTACAGTGTAGAGACCTTGGACTTGGGGATGCAGAGGAAAGGCCTGAGCATGGATATCCACCCCCTTGGTCACTTCAAGTTAATTTCTGACTCTTGGTTTCCTCTTATGGATGTTGGCAAAATCAGAACTACTCCATGTCTCATGAGTTCCTTTTTTTTTTCCCTTCTAGTTGTATATGTCTAGTTGTACATGCGCAATACATGACCTGCAAGAGATCCTCAGTGACTGTGAATTCCAACTTTATGGCACTTACAGTGACATAACTCCCTTGACTCTCCCTCATATCCACATGCACAAAGCTTTCAAGAAAGGAGATGACAAAAATAGAAGAAAAAAAAAATACAAGTCAGGGATTCCACTGCTGTCCTTCATCTTCCTGAAACTTCTTCCCTCAGAACAACTGAATTCAGATGCTATTTTGAGGATGATTTAGTTTACACTTCTCTTCCTCATCTCTAAGGCAAAGTGGAGAAGGACCCCACCACCAACAGCACAAAAAAAAAAAAGCTAAGCACGCTGTACAAAGCTCTAGGAACAGGAGTGACTGTGGCAACATCCATGTGCTACCCTTTCTAGGGGTTCATCTTCTTTTAGACCTAGGACGGTAGGGACACATGAACTACTCTTAAGTAACTCCTTAAATATCTGGATGGATTCTCTGTTCAAATAATAAAATGTGGTGATGTCTTCTATTTTCTGTGAGGTATCACATGTGAAGGGTCACATCAGGGGCCCTGAAAAATTACTAGAACAATGGTCACTATTTTCGAATTTCTCGTATGAGAGTCTCATCCCTTATTATGCCAAGATGATCTCAAGTACTTAGAAAATAAGTTTCCTTAGAAATATACAGGAAGAGAAAACTGCTTTTGTTCTTTGATTTTTTTCCATTTGTCTGTGGAGCTGTCTTCTCCCTCTACTCCCCCACTCCCCTACTACCCCCAGGGTTAAAAAAATGCCAGCAAACACAAAGCCTTGCTTCATTTCAAAGAAAAATAAAGAAGTTCTCATTTTCCAAAATTCAGGAATCTCTTCTTGGGGAACAAATCAAGCAAGAGTTTTCTGAAACAGAGGTCAGCACGTTTTGGAATATTTCTTTACTTGTTTGATATTTTGTGAGGCATGAGTGAGGTAACTGATGGCTTTCTCTCCCTCTGTAGTTGGGTCATGCGGCAGCTTTTACCAGCCTCTCCCTCAGTCATAAACACATTTTAATCGACTGACATGTGCTTAATAATACAGGTAACACCTGGATGCTTTGCAGCAAAGAGCCACTGGGGCCTGTACTTTATTAAAACTTCATTTCTGACCTGAGGCTGACAAGTCTCTGTACTCAGGCATCTCGCCGATTAGAGAGGAACAGCCCAGCACCAGCTCACATTTTTCTTCTTCAAATAAGGATGATCAAGTTTAACTTTTATAACTCTGCACATGAAAAATGTTACGTTTCCAAGTGATTAACTCTCCCCCATTACTGGAAATCTTATAAATTTTATAAAAGCCCCACAACTACGCAAATTCACTCAGCTTTTATGACTCTGTGGAGTCAGGCCCCTTTTCACCAGAGCCTGAGTCAGTCAGTATAAGTTTGGAAGAAAAAGAAATTTGCAAACTATTCCCTTTAGAATGGATAAGCCATGAGGTCTTGCTGTATATAGCACAGGGAACTGTATCTAGTCTCTTAGGATAAAACATATGGAAGATAGTATGAAAAAAGAATGTACATGTATGTTGGCTGGGTAATTTTCTATACAGCAGAAATTGGCACAACATGGTAAATCAACTATACTTTGATAAAAAAATAAATTTAAAAAAATTGCTAAATAGCTTCTCAACACTATGCCAAAGCACTCAGATTCACTACCTCATTTAATCACCATGAGTCTTGTGATATAAGAATTTGTCTGCATCTCCTGTTATAGCAGGGAGGAAGATGGTCCCCAATAACCCCTGGCTCTTAATATCTAAATCAGTCTCCCCTGGGCTCAAGCAAGGGCTCCACCTCTCCCCTTGTTGCCAATACACAGATGATGAAAGTGATGGGATCCCTTCTGGTGTCAGATTATACAACAGTCATGACTTTTGTTCTGCATGCACCTTCTCACCCCCTCCAGGGTTACTCCCTCTGATAAGTGCACTGCCCTTTCATGAGGCCACCTTCTGCAGAGGCAGTGGGGATAGCCTTGGACATGGACCTTCTGAGGTCTTCCAAGAGCCATGTTAGCTTGAGATGTGGTTAACCCTGGTTGAAACTTGAGATCAACAACTTGACTGTAGGCACAGTCACCTAGTCAAAGCCCCTTGGATTCCTGACTCTCAGAAACTGAGACATAATGCTGTTGTTTCTAGCCACTACATTTTGGCATCATTTGTTATGCAGCTGAGGTTAGCTGTTACACTCTCACTTACATGGAAAACTAAGCTAAGAAGTTCATCTAGGGCCATAGACTAGAAAGGGTAAGAGATGCTTTTGGAAGCTGCCTGTCTGACTCACAGGCCCAGGCCATTTGGTTATTTCCAGGGATTCAATAGGCTTTTGGGTTCACCCACTGACCTCTGAAGCTTTCCCAGAATCTGACCTGATCTTGACTATTAAGTCATATCCTTTACTACTCAGCTCAATTTTCTCTCATTTATTTGGATAACAAAACTCAACAGTCCAGTGGGGGAAGAAAGACATTTAGATTAAAGAAAGATGCAGTGGGGAGTTCCCATTGTGGCTCAGTGGTTAATGAATCCAACTAGGAACTGTGAGGTTGCAGGTTCGCACCCTGGCCTTGCTCAGTGTGTTAAGGATCCAGCGTTGCCATGAGCTGTGGTTTAAGTCACAGACAAGGCTCCAATCTGGTGTTGCTATGGCTCTGGTGAAGGGCGGCAGCTACAGCTCCGATTAGACCCCTAGCCTGGGAACCTCCATATGCTGTGAGAGCGGCCCTAGAAAAGGCAAAAAGACAAAGAAAAGAAAAAAAAAAAAAAGAAAGAAAGAAAGATGCAGTGTTGTGAAGCCCAGGATGGATACTAGCCTGGAGTGCAGAGAAGAGGGGTTGATTCAGACTGTGGAGCCAAGAAGACTTCTCAGAGGATTCCTTGAGGTAGCAGCTTGCCTTAGTCCCAAGTCCAAGGCCTGCATGGGGCCTGACCTCAGGAAGTGCTTGAAACTAAGTGAACACACTGCTTCCCAAAAGATGGGCGACACCAGTAAGATAATAAATAGAGGAGGAGGGGAAAAGTTCCACCTCTCAATGTTGAAAGAATGGCAGATAGAAGGGCCAGGAAATGGTTTGGGCATCTGTCCCATTTGGCCACACGTTAGGATCTTTATTATACTGCTATAAGATGGAGTGCTTCCCAACATTCAGTTTTTGAGGACCATTTTAAAAAGTTCTGCCATACCAAGATACCATATGTAGTGGTATTTACTCAATATCTTAAAATGAATTTTTGAAAAATATTTTTAAACACTCACTAAATTTACTTGAAATGGAATTCAGTGGCGGTAAAAAGTCCCAGGGTGGTGCAGTGTACAGAGAAACCACACACTCTGAACGCAGACAAATTCAGGATGAAATTGTAGCTATGTCATTTATCACCAAGTGATTTTTGGAAGTTGTTTAGCTTCACTTCTTCATCTATAAAGTGGAAAACAGCACCATTCTCAAACGAACATGGGGGAGATTCCACGTCATTATGCCGGGTCTATAGAGACCTAGCAAGCTGCTCTGTGAGTAATCTACACCATGCTACATGGTATTAGACAGGAATTCTCATCCCTACTTCTCAGATGGGAAAGCTGTGGAACAAGGGGATCAGGGGATGTGTCAAAGGTTCAACAGCTGAATCTGAAGTCAGTGTTAGTTTTTTTTATTTTGTTTTGTTTTGTTTATCTTTTGTCTTTTTAGGGCCGCACATGCGGCATATGGAGGTTCCCAGACTAGGGGTCTATCAGAGCTGCAGCCTCTGGCCTATGCCAGAGCCACAGCAATGAGGGATCCGAGCTGAGTCTGCAACCCACACCACAGCTCACAGCAACCCCAGATCCCCAACCCACTGAGCGAGGCCAGGGATCGAACCTGCAACCTCATGTTTCCTAGTCACATTTGTTTCTGCTGTGCCAAGACTGGAACTCCCTGAAGTTGGTGTTTTGCTTGTTCGTTTGCTTGTTTTCTAATAAGAAAAGAAAACACTGCCTCTTCAACCCGAGAGTAAACTTGTGAAGACCAGGTTATCCCACATCCCTGGGGGCTGGAGAGAGTATGTTCTGGTCAGAATCTCAAACCTGTATTGGCGTGGATGAAGAAGAAACCGGGCTGGAGGCTGTCAGTGGACAGTACCTGTGAGGATTTCAGCTGCACGTTCTGTCATCTTCTGAATCACGAGTCTCAGGCGTCCGCCCTCTAAACTCAGCAGTAGAGTGCCTGAGCCCTCGGACAGCATCGTGGACAGAAGCAGACCATCCTGGTTCCATGTCCGAAACTGGAAACTCACAGACAGCCCATCAAGCTGGGGGGTGCCGGGCAGCAGCAAATAACTGCTGCTGGAGTTGACAAACGTGATGGGGACAATTTGTGGTTCAGAGCAGGAGAAAGTGACATTCCCCTGGAAAACAAGAAAAATCAACTGTATAAAAGCCATTTTTTAAAAATTCTGCAACATGACAGCTGATATAAACAGGCACCTGGTGCTGACCTTAATTTCAGGATCATTCCACATTTAGTGGCAAGATCTGAAAGGGAACAGTATGTCAGCCTTGTTCAGATACACCCACAAGCTTGTTTTCCATTCCTGTTTTACAGATTGCAGTGCTATCTATAAAGAATGTCATCAAAGACCCAGGGCTGGATGGGGGGATGGGAAGTATCAGAAGTTTCTAGGGAATCAGAAATAAAAACAATTACATTCATTCATTGAATAACATGCAGGGCAAGGCAACTATGGGCCAAGCACTGGGATATTGTCTCTCTTCTTTGTCTTTTTAGGGCTGCATCCGAAGCATATGGAGATGGCTAAACTAGAGGTCGAATCAGAACTGTGGCCATTGGCCTATGCCACAACTCACAGCAATGCCAGATCCTTAACCCACTGATCTAGGCCAGGGGTTGAACCTGCATCCTCATGGATACTAGTCAGATTCATTTCCACTAAGTCATGATGGGAACTCCCAGGGATGTATTTTAAAGAGACACAGAGGAGAAAATTTTGTTACAAGGTAGAAGGCACCAAAAGAGAGACCAACACCAGCTCTAACAGGGAGCCTGGGAGAAGAAAGAGCTAAACAAGCAGCAGTTTCACAGGTGAGGTGATGCTTTCCTGGAAGGAAGTGGGGAGGACAGGAGTGAGTGCCTGGCTAAACTTTTCAGCACATAGCACCATGAGTGCGAAGGCTAGGAGAAATTAGCAAAGTCGCATCTCGGGGAATGTGTCATTTCTGAAAATTAAGTAGGGTATAGGAGCCGGGGACCATGAAGGAGGTGAGGCAAGAAAAATGAGTAGAGGCAGAGTTTAGAAGCCTTTTATGCTTGCTGCAGTTCCCATGCAAAATCAGAAGCCATAACTGACATTGGCCAGATGTTTAATGTATTAAGAGTATTTTTATTAACATGGGGAGTGGGAGTGCATGAGAGGACCAGAGATGGGGACTATTAAGTGCAAGTGGAGTAGAACCAGAGAGAAGTGGAAGATTATTTTTTTGCATAAATGAGGGGAAAACAGTTTATTTGAGGAAGCTATAGGAAAACGAAGAAATGCATATATGCACCAACTGATCCATGTCCTGGCATCACTTCTGCTAGATGAATAAGGAGAAAGCCTAGAATACTGTATAGATCAAGAATAGGTGTTACAGTACGAAAGCCAGTTGGAATTTTTATAGCCAGCAACATCTCATTTTCCACCCTATCATTTGTCTCTTTTAGATTTTAAACTAATTTCCACAATAATGCAGCAAGCTTTTACTGATAAGCATAACACAATATTCTCCTGTAAATAGTTATAGACACATCTCATCTTGTTTCCTGTAAATCTCTCACGGCCACTAAAGGAGGCAAAGTCCACCTTTTAGAGTTGCTCCCATAGCAACTCCCATAGCTGAGGCCATTTCTAAAAAAGAAAAAAAAAAAAAAAAAAAAGACAGATTTCTGAAAGGGGAACAGCCTGTCTTGCCTGGGCTGCCTGAATTGAACTTTCCACTAAAGTGGCCAGGTAGTGGGGTTCAGTACCTAGGGCAGCTGCTGGTCCTAGGGGAAGTTAACCACCCTAGGGTCTAGAAAAACATCCCTAAGTCCCAATTAGGTTTGTCAGTGATAGTCTTGCATTTCTGAAAACGAATAGCAGTTCCCAAGCAAACCTCAACCAATAGTATATTTGCAACGATTCACTCATCAAACACTTCCCTTTTAGCATATTCTTACACTGATCATTTATTATAACTGTTTAGATGTTTTCTTCTGTCTATAAAAGATCCACAGAAGTTAATTAATGTGGCAATGGGTAAGGCCCTTGATATCCATTAAGAAATCACCCACAGTTTATACCGCCCCAGTGTGCATGGCATTAGGCTAAGTGCAAATATATGGATCTCACGTATCCTGCACTGTAACACTGCACCCATTTAAAGATGCACACACTGGGTTTGGAGAAGTAAAGAAATTCAACAAAAGCCAGAGTCCTCCCTGGCAGTGACAGTGGGGGACAAACCTGTTTGTCTGACATGGAAAACTTGGATTTTGGCCACCATCTCTGAGAGCTTTTTCCTGTGCATTGGATACCACTGATTTAAAAAAAAAGAAAAAAAAAAAACTACCAATTTGCTTTTGATATCTTATGGCTGTTTTAATTTGCATTTTTAAATTTCTGGTTGATTTCCTTTCAGGATGAAATATCCACACTGATGGCAGATTGCTTGAGATAGGGCTGTGTTCTAAAGAAAGCAAAATGACAAATGCACTCATGGGCAAGCTGAGTGGTAACTTTTCCTCTCCTTTTCTTTTCTGAGGTCAGTATCGCCTTGTCTGGTAAGAGTGCCTGAGCAAAGCAGTACCCAATGTTTGAGGCTGTGCAGAAGGGGGAGATGGTGATGAGGCTGAAGGCAAAAGCTTAGGACATCATAAAATGTCCCTCCCTGACTGCTTAAAATCCAATGTTTAAGGCTCACTGACACAGAGAACGGATTTGTGGTTGCCAAGCAAGGGAGGACGGGGAAAGGATAAATTACGAGTTAAGGGTTATCAGATGCAAACTACTAGATATATAGAATAAATAAACAAGTAACCTACTTATAGCGTGGGAGCTATATCCAGTACTTGTAATGAACCACAACGGGAAAAACACATACACACACACACATATATAAAACTGAATCACCTCCTATTTGTTTGTTTGCTTGCTTGCTTTTTATGGCCACACCTGCTGCATATGGAAGGTCCCAGGTTAGGGGTCTAATTGGAGCTGTAGCCACTGGCCTACGCCACAGCCACAGCATCGTGGGAGCCAAGCCACATCTGAGACCTACACCACAGCTCATGGCACCACCAGATCCTTAACCCACTGATCGAGGCCAGGGATCAAACCTGTATCCTCATGGATCCTAGTCAGGTTCATTAGCTGCTGAGCCACAAACAGAGCTCCAAAACCACAGCACTTTGTTGTACATTAGAAATGACCACACATTTTAAATAAACTATACTTTAATTAAAAATAAAAATCCAGGGAGTTCCTATTATGGCTCAGTGGTAATGAACCCAATTAGTATCCATGAGGATACAGATTCAATTCCTGGCCTCACTCAGTGGGTTAAGGATCCGGCATTGCCCTAAGCTGTGGTGTAGGTCACAGATGTGGCTCAGACTGGACCCCTTGCTTGAGAACTTCCATTTGCCATGCATGCAGCCCTAAAAAGAAAAAAAAAAAAATCCAATGTGTAGCTCTACCTAAGCCATTTTCTGAGTGTTCTCTGGCTTGACGGTCACGGGCGGGTGGGCCTCGGGACAGCGGGGTCTAGAGGGACTGAGGTTCTCATCCTCTTCGAACAGTTCACTCATGATAGGAGGTCAGGAGCTCCCTTCTCCGGCCTGGCCACTGTGCTCCCCGGAACATCTAAGGAGCCCCAGTACCTATGAAACAGGCCAGGGAACCCAGAATCCCCTGAAGCGCACTCAGGGGACACTCCAAGGTCCTCGGAAAAATTCTGGTAGCAAGAACTTCAAATAAAGGCCTCAGGGATTCTCCCTGGTTAAGGTAAGGCCTCTGATGGAGATCAAGGCTTTGCTCAGCAGGGGCAGGACACCTGGAAATGTAGTGATTTTGGCTGCTTTCCCTGGGTCCCTGCAGGCCATGCTCTCCCATTCCCTCCCCCAATCCTTGTCCCCTCACACTGCCCTCTGTTGTCCCTGACACCCTGCAGCTGCCTGAGTATCCACAACATCTCTGTTTTCAGAGCACCTGCTATGTTCTCCAAGGGGAGGCTCAAGGCAAGTAGGAGAGAGACGGGAGGGACAGGAAATGCTTCTCCACCAAATCTGACCCAACTCTCCTGGCACCAGTGAGTATTTCTGCTCAGCTCCTTGCCACACAACTGCTGAGCAGCCACCCCTGTTATATCCATCAGCTGTGCTGGGTGCTGGCAGAAACACTGCAGTGTGGGGAAGTATCCGTACTCACTCCCGTCCACCACAGTGTGGAAAAAGAAAATATTAGTTAAATGTAAAAGTACTACTTTTGAATCCACAGGGGCTACTTAAGCATTTTCAATGATAACCATGTGTGACTCCACAATCCGTTCCCAGGCAGCACTTGAGGGAGTCCCCACAAGTGGCTTAGAAAGAGCAAGAAGACAGTACTTCTTAGCCAGAAAAAGAGGGAAATCATGCCATTGGCAGCAACATGGATGGACCTAGAGGTTATCAGGCTAAGTGAAGTAGGTCAGCCAGAGAAAGACAAACACCAAGTGATATCACTTATATATGGAATCTAAAAAATGACACCAATGAACTCATTTACAAAACAGAAATAGACTCACGGACATGGCAAACAAACTTATAGTGGGGAGTGTATAGAGGGATAAATTAGGAGGTTGGGATTAACATATACACACTACTATGTATAAAACAGATAACCAACAAGAATATTCTATAGTGCACAGGGAACAATGCTCAATACTGTGTAATAACCTATGACAAAAAAATCTGAAAAATAATCTATAAATATATATGTATATGTATAGTGAGTCACCTTGCTGTACACCTGAAACTAACACAACATTGTAAATCAACTAAACTTCAATTAAAAAAAAAACAAACATAAATTTGTGGGGGAAAAAAAGACAATGTACTTTATTTATTATTTATTTATTTATTTTATTATTATTATTATTTTTTTTAGTCTTTTTGCCTTTTCTAGGGCTGCTCCCATGACATATGGAGGTTCCCAGGCTAGGGGTCTAATCAGAGCTGTAGCCACAGGCCTATGTCAGAGCCATAGCAATGTGGGATCCAAGCCGCATCTGCGACCTACACCGTAAATCACGGCAACGGCCAGATCCCCAACCCACTGAGCAAGAGCAGGGATCGAACCTGCAACATCATGGTTCCTAGTCGGATTCATTAACCACTGCGCCACAACAGGAACTCCAAGACAATGTACTTTAGAATAGTGTCAAAACAGACTGGCCAAAAGTTGACAGTCTGTATTCTATATACCAGTGTAATCTATTAATTCAACTTTCATCCCATCCTCACCAAGGACAGTCCATTCCTCAGACTCTCTCCAGTTAATTCATTAAAGATTTCAATACACATTCAAGATTTCTCCAATACTGCAAAACAATGTGCTAAAGCACAGGAGTTTACTAGTTAAACACATAAATGTGATTTTGTGCTTTGCAGTCTAGAGCCATTATGTATACATTTTGATTATAATTGGTGCAAAGTGTGCCATAACAAAAGGATTCCCAGGGATGCCTGTGTTACAGGGCACTTTGCACCACAGTGGTTAAATCTTTAGCATAAATCTACCAGCCTTGGCCCTACAGATGAGACTGAAAGAAAACCAGCATCATCACCATGGTCCCTTTTCCCTGCCTATCCTGAAAGGCCTAAAGGGTCTTTCACTGTCCAAAAAGGTGGTCACTCTTCATTGAAGAGGCTAAATCCTTGGTATGTGATGTACCTCTCCTGAAAACACGGCCGTGTCCTGGTTGGATGGTGACCTTCCCCAGGATGATGGTTCCACTGAACCACAGCAGAGACCGGTACCCATAAGTGGGGGCCTCTCTTTGTCCCCGGCATGGCAGTTCTTAGTGCCCTATGCTTTCACACTCATACATGCCCATCCTTCTCCAAAAGACAAGGTATCCAGAAGTCCATCCAGAAGACCCCAAATCATGTCCATTCTTCTTCACCATGGCCTTTACTCTGCAGCCCTAAAAACACAGAAGTTCCCACCCACTGCTTTTCTCAGACAAAAGAGTTTGAGTCCTATGGATGGAGCACTGAACTTCGAAATTCTAAAGATGTGTTCATGGACTGTCTTAGAGAGACTGCTGTATCTATGGGAAAACACTTTGTTTTGCACCATTATCAGGAGCTAAATGGTCCCCTCTCTGACTCTGGGAGACTGATGGGATCCTATGAATGGTGAGGACCCTAAAAGACAAGAACCAAGTCTGTGTCAGTGAAAGAAGCAATCCTTGTTCATTGATTCATCCTTCCTAAGGAGGCCCTGTCTTTGGACAGCAGAGGAAAACCTCCATGTCATGAACTTCTATAAAGAGGCCATACACAAGGTCTTACCCAAAGGAAGCCCATTCTAATCTGGAGGGTTACGAAAGACCTCCTTAGAGAAGTGAACTTGGAATTGAGATTTTACAGACACTCAGGTGTAACTAATTGTAGAGTGAGGAGAAGTGTTAACTGAGCCCAGACAGAGAACAACTTCTGTGATCAGAGGCAGAGTAGAGACAAGGATCTGGCAGAAAGTCAGAAACAGCATGACCACAGGCAGGATGCTGTGGGAAGGGCAGAAAGGGATGTACTTGTTAAGCATTGAGACCATGCTTAGGGACTAGACCTTGACCCTGTGAGAAACGGAGAAAGGGAAGGGGAGGAGAGAATTGATGTGGGATTAGGCTACATGGTCCTGTCCTGCTTTGGTGCTTCCTTTGGGGCTGCAGGGAGGGGAGAGCATGTGCCTTGCGTTTTGTGTGCAAGAAAGGATGGACAAGGGTCACACCTTGAGCAGCTCAGTGGTGATGTGGACAAGAGCACGTGGAGGGCTCTGCCCAGAGGGCAAAGGTGGGGGAGAGAGGACAGAACACACAGCCTGCAGGTAACGTTGACAGAAGATGCCCTGTGGGGCAAGGGGCATCCACTTTCCTCTGCTTTGCCAGGAGGAAAGTGGACGCCCTCATAGAGCTTCATAGAGCAGGGATGGCTCTGCATCTTGGGGTGACCCTAACCTGCCCTGGCTGGTGTCCCTGCTTACTGTGGAGCAGAGACTCCAGCAGACAATAGAAGTCCATCAGCTCCTACACCCAATCCAGGTGCATGGTTACCATGGCAACCAGGCCCCAACGACACTCCCTGCCTTTCTCCTTCAGCAGGAGTGACTTCTTCCATCCTCTGCACCCACCCACACCCTCCCTCCCTCCAAGACTGAAGGACCTTCCTCCTGGTCCATCCCTCCCCACCCTCACAGCTGCTGCCTTCTCCCAGCTCTCAGTGGTTTGTGTCACTGGACCATTTAGCCATATAGCCAGGTTCGTGCTACCATATGCACATCACATCTCTTACACAGCCTTGTAACCCTTGTAACAATCAGCTCCTCTTCAATACTCATCTAGACTTTACATAAAAATAAAATTTGTAATTGGATATAGAGCATCTGGCTCTGACTTCTGAGAAGAAAGCAGAATTGTTCAATTTAGGCAGAACCTGATTCTTATCATGAATATTTACCAGGAAAACCATATGTTCTCTCTGATCCTTATGTTTTGCCACTATGGCTGGGAGAATAATGGTGAAGGATTGATTCTAGATCAAATGAGAACGTGGGCACTGTTCCTGCCTCCTCGTTTTTCTGTTTTCTGCTCTGCCACTTTTTCAGGTGTCTGAGGCTGGTCACTTCTATAATCTGAGTTTCCTCTTTATAACCTGAGGTTACTGGACTGGCTGGTTCTAAGGTTCCACCAAGGGCCTCATTCCTGGGGTATCTGAGACTGAAAACCCATATTCTATCATTTATATTCTTCTGGGAGGGGGACAGGCATCATCAGAGCCATCTCCAACGTTGGTGTGAGAAGGGTAACCAAGTACTTGCATTTTCAAAGACCTTTTTAAACTCATGATTCAAGGCATAAGGCACTTTCCCTCCCACTTCCTTTCTAACTACAAGGAGACAGCAAGAGTCTCCATAGATAATTATGTATTTTTAAAGCAGGTAAGCAGAAGATGATACTGGTCCATATTTTTTAAAAAGAAGCTCCATTAAAGAAAAAAACATGTTATGACATATATGTAATCTTAAATATGGCACAAATGAACCTATCTACAAAATAGAAACATTCTTATGGACACAGAGAACAGACGTTGTGAAGGGGGAGGGGGAGGAAGTGGGAGGGACGGGGAGTTTGGGGTTAGCAGATGCAAACTATTCCATTTAGAATGTACAGACAATAAGGTCCTGCTGTACAGCACAGGGAACTATATCCAATCTCCTCGGATAGACGGTGATAGAAGATATTATGAGAAAAAGAATGTATACATATGTTTGACTGGGTCACTATGCTGTACAGCAGAAATTGGCACAATGTTGTAAATCAACTATACTTTAATAAAGAATAATAAAATAAAATAAAATTTTAAAAAATGTTTACCAGGGAATAACAGTCAATCAACAGACTCTTCCTCCTCCTGCACCCCTCGCTAGGAACAACACCCTAAAATACTTTACAAAGAGAATTCTACAATAATGCTGAACTGTATCGGTTCTGAGAGGTAATAAAATGGGAGAGATTTTATGTTAAATAACATCACTGGGTGCTGGTCCAAGGGCTGTACAAGGAAACTCAGAGGAAAACAATGAGAGAGAACACAGGTTCTGAGCTGCAGTTTTCCCCCAGCTGTCTCCAGGTTATTCTGACACCAGATCAGAAGATTGTCAAATGCTTGACTGAAAGACAGTAAAAGCCATCAAACTAAAATCTGTCCTCCACAGTGGAGTGCCCATCAACAAGGAGATCTTAGAGTAATAGCATAATTACTGGGGACTCTCAGTGACTCCTGGGTGAGGAGCATCTGAGAGAGAGAACTTACTACCATTTAAATCTTTGTTATGTGACAACAGGATGAATCAGGTAAATGGTCACAAGAAGCACTTATCTTTTGCAGGGGGACCAACTTCAGCAGATGCTGTTCTGCTTATGGACACAATGCTGGGAAACCCCATCACAGCCTAAATGTGGGTGTATGGTAAGTAGAACAGACAAAAATGCATTACACAGTGATC
This sequence comes from Phacochoerus africanus, assembly GCF_016906955.1. Taxonomy (NCBI): domain Eukaryota; kingdom Metazoa; phylum Chordata; class Mammalia; order Artiodactyla; family Suidae; genus Phacochoerus; species Phacochoerus africanus. Next base: position 91,711,326 of record NC_062546.1, read on the forward strand.
TAATGGTCTCTGTGTTTGTCTAATCTCCCTAAACATGGAATCCATCACCACTTGTTCACTGGGGACACCCGGTATTTTAACCATATCTCAGAGTGTAAAGGCAAAAATGTCATAATTGGCTAGGCTAAATAAAACAAGGAACCAGCAGGACTGAGAAGAAAGACATTAACAGATGGCTTAATCAGTGCCAATTTCACAGCTTTATGATTGAACATACTCCTTTGTTTATTTTGGTTGGGGCCGTGGATGTACATGACAAACTGTAGATCTTAGCAGCCAATGCAGACTGTTCCTAAATGCCTATTTGGGGTTGCCTTTACCTTCTCTCTATGCCAAGAGGCCAGTCTCTTTCAAAACTATTACTTGCTGATCTTGTGTTGGATGCATAGTCCATTATGGCTAAAGGCGGCGCCAATCATTGATGTCTTGCCCATAGATATTTCTCATTTGCAGGCATTTCCCCTAGACAAACTTTGGCCAGTGATGATAGGCACCATCTTTGTCTAGTCATCTTGGTTGGACAAGCATGTCCCTTCTGGTCTAATTTCACCACAAAATATATCTATTCCTGACTATGACAGTGATTCAAGCCAGTTAGCTGATTTGCATATGGCACCAGTTATCCTCTGCTGAGCTTTAAATTATAATCAAGAAATGCAAGAGATAAAAGGCGTGTGAGGAGCAGGCAAGGTTGATGGCCTCTAATTCATTCTCAACGTGGTCATTTGCCACAGCATCCTTACTCTCTTCTCCTGGGACTTCTTCTCACCCACCAACCATTGCTCATCAGCTCAGCACAAGACCCTGGTTTGGGCTTGAGTTACCCAGGAAGAGTAAGACAAGGATAAGAGAGAAGCTGAGCCCTGGGGACATGCTGGCCACCAGGATGTGCAATGGGATGTTTGCAGTTGGGAGGCTATGGCCTTGGACTTGGCAGACAGACTGACTGGCTCCCTAGGGGCCTGGAGGAGAGCTGCTCCATGGTCCTGTGCCTCCAGGCAGCCCACAGCCTCCAGGCACCTGTAAGCCCAGTAGCAGCTCACTGCCCCAACAGGGAGGAGTCCACCTCTCCCTGTGCCTCGGACGTGGGATGGGGTGGTGGAAGAGTGGCACGAACAGGAATCAATCTGCCAGATCTGGTACCCAGTTTCTGAGGTACTCAGGGCACCCATCTATCTTTCACTGGAAACCCCCCCTGTCTGCTCTTGTAGAAAAGGAGGGGGAGAATTTAAGGAGTGAACATTCTTTGTGGAAAAGGCCTGAGGCCATAGATGGAGGCAGGCAATGAACAGACTTTGACCAAAGGCAGGATGTATCTGAATCAAGTCTGAGGACTGAGGGAAAAGTTAGAGTGAGTGAGGTGGTGGGTAGGTAAACAGTCTGCTCCCACTGTGACTCCTCAAACATGGTCACAGCAGAGTCCTGGCCCATCCCCTTCCTTAGGTCCTGACAAGAGATGCTAAGTCAGTTATGGCTGCCCTGCTGTACCATAAAACCAATTTTGAGGATCTCAAGGGACTATAGCCAACCTAGCTTGAAGATCTGCTCACCCTGACTGATTTCAAAAGTTCTTAACGAGGCCATTTCCATGGGTTACCATGCTGAGGTGTTATTTCAAAAGCCTTTTCATGGTGGGTGTTTCTTTTGTTTTTAATCATCATCCAGACATCACAACACCCTGGTAAGTCAAAAATAGAGCTAGCCATGCAAGGCTGCATTTCAATCAGGAGACGTCCAACAAAGCCAATCAGGCTTGTATGAGCTAGGGAAAGTGATCTTGATTCAATCAAATTTGTGGAGAAAGATTTCAAAGCCAGGTCTTGATTTTCCAAATGAGTACAACCATTTCTAATTTGATTTGTCTGAAAATTACCAGCACTGACTGGCATGCTCTGAGCTGAGGCAGGGAAAAGCTGCCTGGAGGCAAAAGTCATCTCTGTGATTCACAAGTGGGAGAAGAGGGGGCCACATGAAGCCTTCTTCATTCTTGCATTGTTGGTTCAACAGGTACTTATGTAGCTGTTCCTATGGTCCAGCCTTGGTCGAGTCAAGGATGCATCCCAGAAGACAGGCAGGCCAGGCCTGCCTGAGCTTGTACTGCATCCACATAAAGGACATGGAAGGGCCATCACACCTGCGATGAAGTGTCTGAGAGATGAGCCTAGGTTTCCGGGCCAGCATGTAACAGGGTTCATGAGGAGCCTTTGGACTTGAGCTTGGGAGGATAAATAGGAAGGAGTGAGGCTGGGGAGGATGGGGAGGAAGGAAAGGAATCAGGCCAAGCCCTGGGAAGAAAGGCCTGGTGCACTTTTGGAATTTAGGGGAGACTGGATGCTTGGTGATGGTAAACACAGATAGCATTTTGTTCCTGCCAAAGGAGGCCTTCAAGGATGACGTTCATGGCCCTTGGGTTTCATTTAAGGGACACTCAAGAAAGAAGATGTTTTTTTCTTTTTAGGGCAGTACCCACAGCATATGGAAGTTCCCAGGCAGAGACTGAATTGGAACTGCAGCTACCGGCCTACACCACAGCCACAGAAACGCAGGATCTGAGCCGTGTTTGCAGCTTGCGGCAACACCAGATCCTTAACCCACTGAGAGGCCAGGGATCAAACCCACATCCTCAAAGAGATAATGTCCGGTCCTTAGCAACTGAGCCACAATGGAAATTGAAAGAAGTATTTTTAATGTTGAAGGGACTGCCCCTCTGATGGCCAGAGCGCATGGTGGTCTGGCAGGCGATCCCCACATGGCCCTTTCCTTGGGTCTCCCAAGAGCCAGCTGCCTGCAGGCCCAGTACACAGAGACCCACCCACTAAGGGACTTTTTTTTTTTTTTATGACCACACCTGTAGCATATGGAATTCCCAGGCTGAGGGTCAAATTGGAGCTGCAGCTGCCGGCCTATACTACAGCTCACAGCAATGATGGATCTTTAACACACTGAGCGAGGCCAGAGATGGAATCTGCATCTTCATGGATACTAGTCCAGTTCATTCCCGCTGAGACACAACACACAGGTTCCCAGCCTGTGTGTGTCTCTGTTCCTATACTCTGTACTTGTTCCCTATGCATCAAAGATGAACATTCCCACTGGAGTCTCTGGCTTTGCCATAGAGCAGAGCCCTTTAAATAGTGGCAAACCCCAGAGGACATCCCTGGGGCCTGGGGAGCAGAAGGGGATGGAAAATGGCCCCATGATTAAACTGATAAACTCATGATTTTCAGTCACAACATGAAGCTGTAACTCTATTCCGAACACTCTAATTTCTGTTTCTAAATACTGTGCAAAGCTACTTGGAAATATGAATCAAGGACCTTAAGAATATTAATAATGCTTTTTGACACTTTACTTTCACTTCCAGAAATCTATTTTCAGGACATAATCGGAAATTAGACTAAGATTTATACACTAAGCGCCATTATTTATAATAATACAAACCTGGCTCTAAAATTAAAGGAATAGTTAAGTAAATTATGGTATATCCATTTGACATGCTATTTTGCTGCCACTAATAACTATTTACGGTAAACATGAAAGTTGTTTGTAATACAAAATAGAGAGAATACAAATTTGCACATGTGAATCAGCTAAAATACACCTGTATAAATATGAAACAGTGAATTTGCGAACTAGTGGCTCTCGCTGGATGCTGGAATTATGTTGATTTTTATTTACATATTTTTTTCTCTATGTCCAACTTCCTTAAAATGAAGAAATACAACTTTCATAATATAAGTTTTAATGAAAGAGTTCCCAAGCATTATTTTATTTGAAAGGTTTCAAAACATCCCTATACAGGATTAGTAACTCCTATCAAGGACATCCATGTGGATTATTGAAAGAAATAACAGCAGTTAATCCAAGTAAGGTTGGAAGCAGCTGGATATGAGACCCAATGACTGCTATTTTTCAAATTTCCCTTCTGCTTAATTTCAGAATTGCTCATCTCTTCTTCTGCAAATTTTAATCATGTGCCTATTCCACGCAAGTAGGCAAAGGGGACAAGTGGTTATGACAGTAAGGAAAGTGGTGTGTGTGTGTGTGTGTGTGTGTGTGTGTGTCTGTGTCTGTGTCTGTGTCTGTGTGTCTGTGTTTTCCTTTTGAGTAAACCCACTTCTCCAAACAACTTTACTTGGCCCACCCACAAAGCAACTTTCCACTCTGCATAGATGTGTATGGTGCTTTCTGATGCTAAATTTACTTTGGGGAAGAACAACTGTTCTTAGTTCTGAAAGCATGATGTGGGCTTCCTCATTCCTGGGTAGAGACTGGAAAAGAAGCAAGTGCATATAAAGGGCAAGTATCACCAAATGGCCTGTAAAACTAAGCACATTTCCAGCTCAATAATGACTATAAAAGTCAGCTTCTCAATGTCATCGATAATGAGTTATAGCATGGGAAAAAACAATCTCTAGTTCTGATTATGGCTGATATCTTTAAATAAGCATTTTCAAAGTTTTCCTAAAAATAATATTTTTCTAAAAAGAGGCTGCAGTTGGAGTACTTCTATTTGGGGCGATAGATAGGCTAGATCAATTCTGTCCAATAGAGATAAAATGGGAGCCACATCACACACGATGTGAAGTTTCCCAGTACCCATATTAACCACAAAAAGTACAATGAAAGAGATAAACTTAATTTGAGTTTGAATACTGAGTTATTTATAACATTTACACAAATGTTACACATGAAATTAATAATAATGAAATTAATTACTGTCTTGACAGTACACTCCCATCTGATCTAGCCACACTACAAATGTGCCCGGCCATCCATGGCTAGTGGGCACCACACTGGACGAGACAAGCCTAGGGTGTCATTAGAAGGATAAGGGTAGAGCTGTGCTTTCCTGCCTTGACCCTAAAATGTAAACTGCACCACTTCCTACATGAGAACTGCCACAGACTGACCTTTATGGTTCAGAAAGATGCCTGCAGAGATATCTAGTTATATACTCAAAGTCTCCCCATTCCCTCTGCCTTTCTGGGGAGTGGAACTCAATTTATTGAAGCAATAATGTACCTGACCAGGTGACAACATTCCCCCCATCTTCTGCAGGTAAGTGGAGCTATGACAGCTGAGTCCCAGAAGGTTATCAGGAAGCTCAGGATGAAACCATAGAGGAAGGACGGTCAGGGTCCCTAACTACTTCCTGGGGCTGCCAGGCCTTTGGCTTCTGTTTCATGTGGGGGTAGAGAAAGGGGAGGGGGGTTCATAAGGAGCTAACACAAGCATGTTAAGGGGCCTCCAGATAATAATAAAATCTTAAGTAATGGTTATGAGCTGAATTATGTTTCTCCTAAATTCCTATATTGCAGCCCTAGCCCCTATACCTCAGCATGGGACTGTGTTTGGTGATAAGAGACTTTAAAGAAGTGATTAAGTTAAAATCAGGCCTTTAGGGTGGGCTCCACACCAATCTGACTGGTGCCTGTATAAGAAGAAAAGTTTTGGATGCATGGTTACATGAATTACAGGTACTCACAGAGGAAAGACCAGCTGAGGACACAGCCAGAAGGTGGCCACTCGCCAGCCATGGAGAGAGGCCTCAGAAGCCAAGCCTGCCTGCACCTGGCTCTCTGGGATTGTAGCCTGTGGGAATTGTGAGAGAATCTATTGTTTAATGCCCTGCCAGTCAGTCCGTGCATTTTGTCATGACACCCCTTGCAAAGGAACACAGTGACCGAGAGATTTTAAATAATGCCCTTTAGCGAAATCTCTGAGCTGAAAGGTAGGTTAGATATTAACTAGAAGTTGTTTCCCAGCTGTAGACAGCACCAAGAAGAGTAGGTTAACTGCAACGCTTACCCAGCTGCCTAGGGACCCAAATGGATGTGGAACTTCGCTTTCCGACTCCCATTCTACTTCTGCCAGATTGGGGAAGTGAAAACCAGTTGCACAGGGAGACATTCCTAACCTCACCCTCTAATTTCCTACATGCAGGCAGCTCACAGTGATGAAGTGCTAAGGATTTTTTCAAAATTATCCGTGGAGGAGTTCCCATTGTGGCTCAGCGGTTAACGAACCTGACTAGCATCCATAAGGATGCAGGTTCGATCCCTGGCCTCACTCAGTGGGTTAAGGATATGGCATAGCTGTAAGCTGTGGTGTAAGTCACATATGCGGCTCAGATCCCACATTGCTGTGGCTCTGGCGTAGGCTGGTGGCTACAGCTCTGATTGGACCCCTAGCCTAGGAACCTCCATGTGGTGCAGTGCAGCCCTTAAAAGGCAATAAATAAATAAATAAATAAATAAAATTATCTGTGGGGATCACTAGTTTCGAGAGGATCAGCCTCTCTTCAGAAGATGCTCCAGTGTTGAATAGGGAAATGTTCTTCCTCACAGATAATCAAACCCTGCAAGTTTATCTTGGTCATAATCATTATAACATAAAGTCAAAGAGTTAGTTTTGGTTGATTTTTTTTAAATTAAAATACAGTTGATTTAAAATGCTGTATCGATTTCCGCTGTAAAGCAATGTCAAATTAAACATTCACTAAGCACCTACCACCTGCAGAGTGGTGACTTCCTCGTGGTAAATTCAAATTACTCCTTTTTTCTTAAAAATTCCACTCACTTATTCAATATGGGTTAGTCACCATTTTCCAAGTGTGATTTTATTTTACTTAAAATTTAGAAACTCAGTGATAAGAGGGGGATAGAAGAGATGCATAAAATACATCACGCAGTAGAGTGTGGATTTGACGTAAAGACCAGTGATGGAGACCAGGTTCTATCACTTACTAATGATGTATCTTGGGCAAGTGGCTTTGATATCTTTTCTTTCTTTCAGCTTTATTGAGATATAATTGACACAGAGCGCTATGTAAATTTAAGGTGTACATATAATGATTTAACTTATGTATATTTCAAATGATTACCTCAGTAAATTTAGTTAACATCCATCATTTAATATGAAATGAAAACTAATACAACTGAGACTCTGGGGTTAATAGATGCAAACTATTGCCTTTGGAATGGATGAGCAATTAGATCCTGCTGATAACTATATCTAGTCACTTATGATGGAGCATGATGGAGGATAATGTGAGAAAAATAATATATATGTATGGGTGACTGGGTCTCTTTGCTGTACTATAGAAAGTCGACAGAACATTGTAAAGCAGCTGTAACGGAAAAAATAAAAATCATCTAAAAAAAAAGATGTCTTTTTCCTTGTGATGAGAACTTTTACAATCTACTCTCTTAGCAACTATATTTGAAAGTTGCTTTGGGAGTTCCCCCTGTGGTTCAGCGGGTTAAGGACCCAACATTGTCTCTGTGAGGATGTGGGTTCAATTCTTAGTCTCACTTAGTGGGTTAAGGATCCAGTGTTGCCTAGACTATGGTGTTGGTCATGGCTGCAGCTTTGATTTGACCCCTGGTCTAGGACCTTCCATATGCCACAGGTTCAGCCATAAAAAGAAAAAGAAAAGTTGCTTTGATATTTTTAAGGCTCATTTTTCACATTTATACAATGAAATCACAAAGAAAAATCTATTTCCTGGGATTATTTCAAGGATTAAATAGATGACTATGAAAATTAGTTGAAGAGTTTCTGGCACAAAATAAATGCTCAATCAGTTATTGCTTTTATTATAGACCGTATTATTAAAAAGATAAAAAGAAATGAGACAAAATAATATTCCTTATAAGGAGAGGGTTGACACAGGACTAAGGGTCACCTTTGTTGATGAAAGGCAGGTGATTTTTTTTTCTTTCCCCTTTTCTGTGTTTGCAAATTTTCCATAATCTGTAAACATTATTTTTTAATGAAAATTAAACATTATGTTCAAGATATTGATCAAATCATGTGTTGGCTATGTAGTTACATAGATGAGAGGGCTGTGCTTTCCCAGAGCTGTGTCAGCCCTGATTCCTCACAGCTCTTCTGATACCTGAAGGCCCCGTTTCCTGTACAGTCTATGAGACCTACAGGTGCATCTGGGTCACAAGTTGTATTAACATGACATAAATGGCCAAACCCAGGTTATAAACACTTGATTTTATGCATAAGAACAAACAAAAAATGATGCTTTCACTATCTTAATGGTTTTTGACAGTTGTCACACTGAGTTTAAAGTCTGGGCAAATTCACATGCTTTCTAGTTTCCTGGAAGCATAAAGAACGGGTTTGGGCTGGTGTTCCAGTATGGAGTCTGGCATGTGCCCATGCATGTGGAATGAAGCACATTTACCAGAGCTCACCTAGAAAACTAAGGGCACTTGGGCTGCCTGACCTTCCTTGGGAAGCTGGCATGGAACACCCCATTTTTGGGGTCCAATCTCAGCTGTGGTTCAGGCAGTATACTACACAAACACAGTGTGCTCATGAGCTTCCACGCTGTGCTTGTGAGCTTCCACGTTATGATGTGCATGGCCCTCACCCTCACATACGATCAAACACAGGATTTCTATCACACACTTCAAACATGTCCCTTTAGCCTTGTTTTTTGTTTTGTTTTGTTTTTTGTTTGTTTTGGTTTTGGTTTGGGGCCATACCCATGACATATGAAGTTCCCAGGCTAGGGGTCAGATTGAAAGATTGAAACTGCAGCTACCAGTTGGGTTCGTTGCCGCTGAGCCACAATGGGAACTCATAGCCTTGTTCTTAGGGTCTCAGAGTTACTTGAGAAAAAGGCTTAGCCCATATTTTATTTTGTATTTTAAAAGAATCACTATTATTTTATAAAGATAAGATATCTATTTAGCTACTGGATTGTATTGATGCCATAAGGACAAATACAAATGTTCTTTAAAGAGTTTGCTCCCTTGGCTGAAGCAAGTCACATGTTGGGCCTTGTTGCAGAATCAGGGAGGAAACAGAAGGGATTGCTGGTTGCCATGGAGCTAATGGATAACCCCAAGGGCTGACTTAGGAATGGAGTGGTGACCTGAATCAAGATGTTAGGGAAAATAGAGACAGAGATGCAGAGATATAAAATGATGTCCAAGGAGAGGAGTAAATAACATGAGAAAACCTTTAGGTGAAACATGGCATGTTTCTGTGAGAACTGAGATGTAGCACATCCTTATGTGAGGGATAAATTCTTTGGGTACTTCAACTGCAAGTTTACCTGCAGAGTGTTCTAAACTTTTTGAATAGGAGAGATTCTTTTCAATGTAATAAATCACATGGACCCATAAAACAGAACCAGGTGTGGCTTCAGTATTTTCTATTAGCACATGGGAAATGGCAAAGTTAAATAAATTCATCCCTTACTATTTACAAGAGCCTGGACCTGTCCTGGAGGTTTTGAATTACTTCAAACATTTGTGAGACATGCTATTACTGTCTGAGGTTATGCTCTGGAGACAATTAAATCACAAGCGTGTAGGTGCCTCTTTTTTGTCATCCCAGACTCCTCTTCCAGACATCCAGGGCCTCTAATTTTTAACCTAGATCTTAAAAACAAAAAAAAAGAGCTGAGTGGCTGTGCCAGTTGCCCACCCAGAGCATCAGGTCCAAAATAACTGTTCTTGGGACCCTGGAGGTAGCTCTCAGCTTTTCTTTGGTCAGCAGGCTAAATGTCAGGCTTGGTCAGTAGAGGGTGCTAGGGAGCCACTGCAGGGCTTAGTATTTGGAAGACACCTCCTTCCTGGTCCTTGTCCTTGATTGTGAGTGGGGGCCCCCTGAGAGGCTCTGCAACTGTTGACCTCCAGCCCACACTCTCCCCACTGGTGGTGGCACTCTGGCCAGTGTCTTTGCTGTCTGAGGCTGCATGCTTCCTGGGGAACCACACCTCTTTAGAAAGTCCTGATCAGTGGGGAGGCAGAGAGGGAGCCGCTCTTAGTCCCCAGTCCCTCCTATGTCCACCCTCTCAGCCTCCTGAAAATACCTGACTTTTCTCACTCACTCTTGCTGGACCACTCACTGTCCTCTTTTATCCAGTTGAGTAGTGAACCACCTTCTGCTAGCTAACAATGTTTTATACCACATTTTTCCTTTCAAATAACATGGACCTTGGCAAGAAGATGTCTTCTAAATCCTGTGACAAAAGGTGAACAGTGTCTCAGAAGCCAGCTAAGCTGTCCCACAAGGAAGAGAGCCAGTATCCATCCCCCACTTAGTCAGGGTCCTGATGAAAGATCACTGGGGATTTATCAAGACAGAGAGAAGGTTTAATTTTATCTACCATCCTACTAATCTAAAGATTTAATCTGGGGAGATCCCACTGTGGCTCAGCAGGTTAAGAATCTGACTAATATCCATGAGGATGAGGATTTGATACCTGGCCTCACTCAGTGGGTTAAGGATCCAGCATTTCCGTGAGGTATGGTATAGGTGGCAGACACGGCTGGGATCCCGCATTGCTGTTGCTGTGGTGTAGGCCAGCAGATACAGCTCCAATTCAATCCCTAGCCTGGAAACTTCCATATGCCACAGGTGTGGCCCTAAAAAGCAAAAAAAAAAAAAAAAAAAAAACTGGAATTCTTGACCCACTGGATAGACCTCAGGGGCATTTATGTGCCTCCCAAATGTTATGTTCATAACTCTCATTATATTCTTAAAGTGTGTGAGGCTCCTGAAATATTAATAATCACTGATCTACAATCTTTCCTGTTGGATTTGTAGGCCATTTATACAGCAGGATAGACATCATCACAAGACTGTGCAGTTTACAGGGAAAAGACAATGAGAAATGGTGAACAAAATGGAGCAATAAAGATAATTATGATGATATTGTTAGCTATTAGTGATTCAAGGCCCAGAATGTCCCAGGAGTCCCTGTCCACGGGCAAAGTAGCTGTGGTCATTTCATTGAAGATGAAGTTGCAGCAGCCTGGAGAGATGGAATAACTTCAGCCAGATTCTGTAGCTATAATGTGCTAATGCTGGGATTTATTCTTTGAAGGCCTTCAAAGATCAGAGTCTCAATACATAGTACTTCATCTATAGACATTTCCTATGGTCACACAGTCAAGACTAAGAATGACACAGAAAAATATGTTTACATTGTGAAACTTACAAATACTCAGAAACTTTTGAAAAGAACTAGACTAGAACAAAACATACTGTTTCCATAATTCTGTGCCCCCACCTTGAGCCTATGCACACACGATGCTCCCTCTCATCCTGTTTCCCTGTTAACTTGAAATTGTCTAAGAAGCTTCTTCCTTCAAAGTTCATGGCAAGATCCTACACTTCCAGGAAGCCTTTTCCTAATGACTAGCTCCGTTATTTTTCGTCCTTAAATCCTGTAAACTAGGTTTGAGTTTGGCCAACAGAATGCAGGGTCAGGGTGGGACACAGCAGTCCAAGCACTGAGGGCCTTGCATGCTGGAAGGCAGGGATCTAGTCAAATTCAGACAGAAGACTATAAAAACAAAGGAAAAAGCAGAATCACTGAGTGTCAGCAAGGTGGTAAAAAAAAAGAAAAGTGTCAAAACATAAAGGCAAATGGGCAGAGGGGTTGTGTCAATCAGAATGGTAGCCAGACTATTCAGAATAGCCAAGAAACAGAAGCAACCTAAGTGTCCATCAACAGAGGGATGGATAAAGGAGATGTGGCCCATATACACAGTGGAATATTACTGAGCCATAAAAAGAATGAAATTATGCCCTTTGCAGAAACATGGATGGACCTAGAGAATATTAATACTAAGTAAAGCAGGTCAGACAGAGAAAAACAAGTATCATATGATATCACTTATACGTGGAATCTTAAAAAATGACACAAATTTATTTAAAAAACAGAAATAGACTCATAGACATAGGAAACAAACTCATGGTTATCGAAGGGGAAATGGGGGGAGAGGGATAAATTGGGAGTTTGGGATTAAAAGATACACACTATTGTATATAAAAGAGATAACCAGGAGGTCCCCTCATGGCTCAGCGGAAACAAATCCAACTAGTATCCATGAGGATGCGGGTTTTATCCCTGGCCTTGCTCAGTGGGTTAAGGATCTGGCATTGCCATGTGCTGTGCTGTAGGCTGCAGACACAGCTCGGATCTGGCATTGCTGTGGCTGAGGCATAGACTGGCAGCTGTAGCTGTGATTCAACCCCTAGCCTGGGAACTTCCAAATGCCACAAGTGTGGCCCTGAAAAGGGAAAAAAAAAAAAAAAAAAAAAAAAGATGTAACTACTAACAAGGATCTACTGTAAAACACAGGGAGCTATATTCAATAGCTTGTGATAATGTATAAGGAAAAAGAATCTGAAAAGAATCTATGTATATGTATGTATAGCTGAATCACTTTGCTGTACACCTGAAACTAACACCACATTGTAAATCAACTATACCTGAATAAAAACAATAAAAATAAAATAATGGTATCTAGGAGAGCAAAAAGCAGGTATGAGGAGACAGCCTAGGTTAAGTTCATCATTTTTGATTCTGAGTTCTGAAGTGGTGACCTGGGACCCACTATGCACATGTTTGAGGGGTGGGGGGTGGGGGGCAGGGAGAGGTTTAAAGTTTCCCATCCATCGAAGGCAGGATCATTTTCTTGACATACAACAGATGTTCAATAATTGTATTTTGAGGATGGTAATGAATCAAGTACTAGATTGTGTCATGCTGTTTAAATGTGAGGTTCAAGGCAAGGAAAGCATAAGGGGCCTGAGAGTTTGAAAGATGTTTGGGGCGGTGGGTAGAGGGGGACAGCAATGTGCCTACACAGGGCCAGGGCACATGGGACATTTGACACTACTCTTTTCCCAAACCCGTGATGGATTCTTCTTGGGGATCACAACACCTTCTTTGACCCAATCTGGACCTTGGCCCCATGCCGCTTCTTAGCATTATCCTCCAGGAAGCCACTTAACGTTAACACGGCAAGGGGGGGAACACAGCTGGTTCACACTCCAACACCTAGAAAAATGGTTCCATTGTTTTAACTTTGACACTTCCGAATTTTTGGCTACTCAGTCTCAGATCCCCCAAGTTGCTGCCTGAAATACAGGCTTGCCTGTCTGGCTTCCAGCCCCCTTGGGCCTCCCCACAGGCAACAACCCAAGAGCCTAGGGTCCACATAGTCCAGGGGGCTCCAGGACCCTGTTCCACTTCTGAGAGCCAGTGAGACACACCAGGAGTCATGCTGGTTTAAGACTTCAGCCCTCCTTGTGAGCTAGGAGAAGGATGGCCGGTTTGTGGCTGAACTGGCAGATAGCTGGGTGGGTATGGGAAAAGCTCAGAGTGAAGAGGCAAAGAGGAGGAGGGGTACAGAGTGAGTCCCAGAAACAGGCCATATTCAGGGCCTGACTGGGAGAGAACAGCACTGGGGGAAACTGGAGAATCCACCTAAACATGGGAGGAAAGGATTATAAAGGATCCAACACCCTAGCAGGACTAGTACCATCTGTGTTGCAAGAATGCAAAAGCCACTGGTGCAGCTTCTGGGGGACCACTTAATCCCCATGCAGAGCTCTCAGCCATCTCCTTAATCCCAGGAGGAAGATCTTCACAGACAGATGCCAGAGACTGGACACACTGAGAGCTCTGGGACCAGGAGGAGGTCCTGACAAAAGCATAGCCATTTCGGTGGAAGATTAGGCTCAGAGTTCCCTGGTGACTCAGTGGGTTAAGAACCTGGTATTGTCACTGATGTGGCTTAGGTCGCTGCTAGGGTGAGCGTTCTATCCCTTGCTGAGGAACTTCCACATATCACTAGTGCCACCAAAACAAAAAAAGAGATTAGACTCTCACAGATGTTCTGACCACTGTTTCCACCTTTCTTCCTCTTGCCAAAGGCAAGGATTCTGCCCAAAGATGCCCAAGAGAGGTATATTTGGCAATGAGCAAACCAGCAAACCACACAGAGGCCGTTTCTGAAATGTCTCATCATCCTCAATTCCCAGGTAAGCGGTGCTATTCATAGATCTATCCAAACTTGTTTTTGCTTTTTTTTTTTCTTCTTTACTTTGACATGAAAGTCATTCAGGACCCCAGGAAAAAGATATGTATAATAAAAATGAATAAAGCCGATGGTGTCGTGCTTTCCAGGAGAGAGGAAAGAAGGCTGTGAATGACATGGCACTAACTATACATCATTGACTCTCCCCTATCCTGAGCATAAAGTATCTTTTAGGAGAAAGTGTGAATAATCACATCGGCCCCTGCCTGACTCTCACAGATGTTTGGGGACATAAGAACTAATATGACCATGGCTCCATCTGTCATCCCTCCATTTACTGCCCTTCTGGCATAAGCATGGTGATTTGTGACACCGCCTGAAAGAGCTCTAGAAAGAAGATGACTTCAAACGAAGGTACTGTCATGGCTGTTGTTGCAGGTGGAAGGGCATAAGAGGACCATCCTCAGATCATTAGCTGGAAGTTTTGCACAGAAGAACAGCACCTGAGATGATATCAATTTTCATGTAGCTCCAATCTTTTAAAATGCATTTGTATATTCAAATCCCAAGGAAGCGAGAGGTGAATCCGGCCAAATGGAGAGGCTCCCTCCTACACTGGGTGGGTGTGGAAACTGGTACAGACTTTAACTATTTAAACTGAGTCACAAATCCATAATCATTGACCACTAATCTCCCCGATTGCTGGTGCTCCATTCTAAATTTCAGAAGATTATTTTAATGTTGTATTTGTCACTCCATTATTATTTTTTGGCTGTAAAAATGCAAACAACTCAAATTTTAAGACAGTAGAATCTTAAATGAAATATGGTGAAATAACTTCATGTAGAAATTATATTTTTAAAGAGATTTAAAACTTTCAATAAAAATTTAAAGGCACAGAAAATACTATAAAAGAGAGATTTTTAACTTAATAAAATATTGTCCATGTCATATCAAATATACACTTAAAATCTAAAAGTGAAACATGTATAAATAATAACAGTTTTTTTTCTTCTCTGGTTGGATGTTCTATTCTGCCTATTCAAAATGGCATCAATAATATATAGAAATGCATAATTTTAACATTCTAGAGAAGTTTTCTTTAATAATGTCATATAATGATGTCATCAGATGAGCTAATGAAACCAGACACCTTAAAAAAGAAAATTGTGAGCCACACGGGAAGTCCACCTGAAAGTAATAGATAATATTAAATGTCAAAAAAAAAAAAAAAAGAAAATTGTAACTTTGATTTAAGGTAGAATCATTTTCAGAGAGTATGACCATTTCATTGTTAGTTTATTTTTTAACCTTGTCCCATCATTTCTCACATGACCTTGAAACTATTTCATTTCACTTTGCCCAAAGACAGAAAGGAAACCACTTCTCCAGAAGCTAATCACTTAACAAGAATTTTCCCAGGGTATGAGGGGCATGCAGCCTGGCAGCAGGTGATATGAGTGGCAGATTGGTCACATGACAGTGGAGGACAGCAGGACTGCAGAGGGAGATGTGATGGGCAAGCTGCTTTTTCAGATGATGCCTTCCATCAGAGGAAAGTATCATCTATTACAGAGCACATGCACAGAGATGAAGCCTGATCCCAGAGGCAAGTGGAAGAGATTACAGGTACCACTAAACAGCAGGGACTTTTCTCTGAGCAATTCTCATGGGCTTCGGGGTCACAGGGAGCTAATACAGAGTTGCTGCTGCTATGTGTGTGTTCATGTCTCTGTGTGCACACTTGTGTGTGCATTACACACATGTGAATGTGTATGTGATCTCGTGCACACATATACTTATCTCATGGCTTCAGAGTTTTAAGAAGTAAACCACCACACTCCACTGAGTAACATGGCAGAAGAGATGCAAACAAAAGATGATAAACTTCACAAAAGCCCACTGTTGCTACTTAGAACGTCTGTTATACCCAAGTCCCCTGGACAACATCTCTTTAAAATGCCTTATTTTTAAAAAGTCCATTATTTGATCAAATCTGGACTAGAGCTAGTCATTCAACTTCTTCAAATGAATGATATCAGTAAGTTTCTAATAGATTTACCCCAAATGCACATCATGACTTTCCTGATTTGGTCTGGGAATAAACTAAATTTTAGATTCAAGAGGCAGAAAGTGAGCTGTCTACAATCTCTTTTTTAGTATTTGCTGGGATCATAAAATGCAAAAAAAACTCTAGATGAGTAATTAATTATATACCTAAGATGACAAAGAAATATTGATGTGCATGCCAAAATCAGTTGAATGGATTGGTAGGAATGTCCTTTAATAATACATTCAACTTGGAGCTCCCAATGTGGCTCAATGGGTTAAAGATCTGGTGTTGTCTTGGTGGCAGCATGGGTTCAATCCCCAGCCCAGTGCAGTGGGTTAAAGGATCCCATGTGCCATAGCTGTGTGCCATAGCCGTGGCAGAGGTCACAGTTGTGGGATTCGATCCCTGGCCTGGGAACTTCCATATGCCATAGGGGTGGCTGAAAAGAAAACAGTAATAGTTTCAACTTACTGAGTGCTTACTTTAGATCTTACACTGTGCTAAACACATATTTAACCTAGGAATGGTCATTATCACATTTTACGTATAAAGACACTGAGTCTGGTGACTTGCCCAAGGCCCCATCGCTGAGTGAGCTGTTGAATAGGGTTAAGGATCTAGGGGGTCTATCAACAGGTAACTGTGCTGCCAAGAACACTGGATTGAAAAGCCCATGAGGCTTCCCTCTAGGCAGAATGGAAATGCACTTTGTGACTATTTAGCAGTTTCAGCTGTGTGGTTGGGGGTAGCACACTACACGCTTACTATTAGCCAGTGTCCGTCCAATGCTCTGCAGACAAAGGCCCAGCAGTGCAGCTGATTCTCTAACCATACTCCCTACAGCCATCTGCTTTTCTCTCCCTGCCCATCGAAGGCAAAGTTACATGAGAATTTCTCCTACGCTTTTCTTCTAAATGAATGATAATCATGTTACTCCCCTTGCCTCTGGGAGAGAGGATGTCACACTCAGAAAGGAGAGCTCAAAGAAAGCAGCATTTCTTAGGAAGTGGAAGGTGTGAAATTAATCATCTTGAGGGCACTTGAGAGGCAATGTATTTCTTATAGTATGTATATAATAACCCACATTACAGGTACTGTACACACACTTAGATGGGCCATTTATTTTCTGATTGTTTGTTATGTGGTACTATATTAGCATGGGGTGGAATATGTGAGGTAGAATAGTCTGGTACTTTTTATGTCAACTTTAAGCCGTTAGTTTTACTGCATTCTGGATGTAGAGGATGGCCTTGTAGTCAAATCAAGCCGTAAAGACGAAATCGAATTATCTCCCAAGAGCAGCTGCTGAATCTCCAGGGAGTGGCAGGTCCCACAAGAAAGGGATGAAAAATTGCAATGGGGATGTGGCAGGAATACAGCCAGCTGGGGAGGTCTGTGCTGGGTGAGGCAAAGGCTGTTGCTTCCTGGGGTCCTGAATCACCTGCTATAATTGAGAGGTATCACCTTGAACTTGCTGCCTGGTCTGTGGGTTACTGGACCTTGCTGCTAAACCCTGAACTTGCCCAAACTCGGTAACTGGGAGAGAGTGAACACTGGAAAGGGACCGAACACCATCCTTTTCAAAAGCCCTTACTCAGAACAGCTGTGGCTTTGTGACTTGGAACCATGCTGACTCTGTAGCTGATACTGTGCCTTTGGGGAAAACTTTAAGCCTGAGCAGGGGAAGAAAAGAGTTTGTACTTATAATTAACACTGGAAATGGTTCCTTCCCACATGGAATCCCCAGAGGAAAAATACTAGATACAAAAATGTGTGTGTTTCTGTGTGTGTGTGTGTGTGTATGTGTGTGTGTGTGTTTGTATACAGGAATTTCCACCTAAGTAAGGTGATGGAAGCAATTTGGAAAAAAAATGTTTTTCACCCTTTAAATTGAGACAGTTCTTTACATTCAAAGTAAAGCAGTTTTCCAAAATTTTTTTTCCAAGTACATTAGTAATAAAAGGATACTTTTTGCTTTCTATTAACACTACTCCCAATTAACCTGGGAATGGAGCAGTTACCAAAGTTTGGGGCAGCTTGATAAATGCTCCAATAGTTTAAAATCAACCAAACTGGAGTTCTGTTGTGGCCCAGCAGGTTAAGAACTATAGTGTCTGTGAGAATGCAAGTTCGACCCTTGGCCTTGCTCAGTGGGTTAAAGATTCAGCATTGCTATGAGCTGTGGTGTAGGTCACAGATGAGTCTCAGATCCTGTGTGGCTATGGCTGTGGTGTAGACCATAAGCTGCACCTCTGATTTGACCCCTAGCCTGGGAACTTACATGTGTCCCAGGTGCAGCCCCCCAACCCCCAAAAAAGGAAAAAATAAAAATAAAATCAACAAAACAGTTATTAAAATTTTGGTTCATGATTCTTTCCAAAAGGGATATGATGAGGCTGCCAATATTCAGAAATTCATGGTTTCTTTTCACTCTTCTCCCTTACTTCCCCTTTGTTGGATCTGTATATTAAGTGACTCATTATTTAATATATCTCATCATTAAATATATTTTCTAATATGTAATATGTTTTTGCTTTCTTCACCCACACCTGCAGCATGTGGAAGTTCCCAGCCAGGGATCAAATTCAAGCTGCAGGTGAGACCAACACTACAGCTGAGGTAACACCAGATCATTAACACACTGCACCACAGCAGGAACTTCATGTAGGAGGTTTTTGGTAGCAATGTTGTCATGGTATAACAGGGAAGAACAAATCTGACTCCATAATGGATATGTTTCTTTTACTTTAATCTGTCTTCTATTGCTTTTGCTACAAGTTAGGGATGTTGCCTAGAGCCTGAAATATACAAGATCACTGGTTCTCAAAGCTCTGATCTTAAACACTCTAACACTTTTCCATTCATAAAGATAAAAAGTTGCAGAATGGAGAATAACATGTGTCTTGCAGGAGGTTTATGGGAACATTGTGGCCTGGCCTACAAGGACAGCTGCAATAACAAAGGATTCTGACACCAAGAAGTTTGCACCAACCAACCATACCCCTTCCTCTTTTAATATAAAAGAAGCCGGAATTCTACCTCAGGGAGAATGGTTCCTTGGGACACTGGTCACGATCCTCTTGGTCTGCTGGTTTTCCAAATAAAGCTTCAATTTCTTGCCCCAACATTACTGGCCTGCCATGCAGTGAGCAATATGAGCTTGGACTCACTAACAGCTGGAATTTCACTTATTTATATCCAAAGCTCAGACTCAGACTCTTGAGCCCCAGTTTGTGGACAACAAAAGTGAGCAATTTTTTAAGTTCCTTTTCTGCCAACTCTTCCCACAATAGCAGGTAGTACAGACCTACCTTTCAGGCTTGCTGACATTTCTGACATTAGTCTGAGCTAAACTCCAGCAGTGTATGAATTGTATTAGCAGGATAAACTCAGTGAAACAGATATGTAATGATATATCTGGGGTGAATAATATTGAGAAGGTATGCACATGACTGTACTTTACATGGTTCAAGTCTCCTGACTTTGACTCGAGAAAAATGTCATTACCAAACTAATGCTTAAGTTAATTAGATAATGAACAGCCTTAGCATGTGCAAGCAAAACTGTCAAGAGCCTTGAGCATGAGCCAGGGGCACATCTTTTTTTTTATTACTTTTTTTATTTGTGTCTTTTTAGGGACACACCCACAGCACATGCAGTTCCCAGGCTAGGGGTCCAATCAGAGCTGTAGCTGCCAGCCTACACTATAGCCACAGCAATGTCGGATCTGAGCTGCATCTGTGACCTAGACAACAGCTCAAGGCAATACCAGATCCTTAACCCACTGAGTGAGGCCAGGGATTGAACCTGCATCCTCATGGATACTAGCTGTCAAATTCATTTCTGCTAAGCCATGATGGAAACTCCAGGGACGCATCTTTTAAAACATTACAACCTTTAACCCAAGCATTTTCTTCAAGCAAGACTGATCCACACCTTGGAAACCAACAGCTACATTTTATAAATGTGATAATATATGGAACCCCCAAATATAACATATTTATTACAGGCTAAATTTATCAAGGGAAAAACAAACATTAAGGACATTTAAATTTCATGGTTTTCCCATAAAGTACAAGGATCAGGTTGCAAGGAGAATCCGGGTTTGCCAGTCAATGATAGGGAGGTCTACTCTTGCCCAAGGTTTTAAAATAATATTAGTTTAATAGTCTTCTGGGAAGATGGAATAATGTGATTTTCTCAATTTTTTCCATTAAGCACAATATAAAAACTCTGGACATCATAAATAAAGAAAACCTGGAAGGCTCTAAATGGTGGAAAGAAGAAAGCAACCATGGATTAGGATCTTGAGACGCAAGGAGCAGCATTGGAGTGTACCCTCAATTTTCATTTTTTATTCTTTATCCTTGACTTGCTGCTGAAGAACCCAGCAGCCAGAGAGACCAGCTGGTGCAGACAGTCTTTTTCAGAAGCCTCATCTTTCTAATCCAAGGACCAGGAAAGTAGCTGCAGACTATGGCAGACCACCTATAGGCAGTAACTGCTCTTTATCAGCCAACAAAATTTAAAAACATCCACAGCCACACTACTATCCAGCCACACTACAACAAGGTGTTCAAAACCTCCAGCCAGGGGCTGTCAGAGACCAAGCAGAGAGCCTGGCCTTGAACCTTGTGAATAGCATCAAGGCTCTCCCTGTGGTATCCATGCAGACTCCATGCCTAAAAGAGTCTGGACTCTCAATCACCCCCAGGTAGTAATGGGGGAACTCCCTGCAGACATATCCTCAGAGGTGGCTTGAAGAAGAGTCAGCACTTTACTTACCAGAGTCCAGTGATAACAAGGCCCTCCTCCCCTCTCTTTGCCACACATACACACAACCTCACACACATACGCAAGCCACAAACACATGCAGACACACACCACATACACACACACACACACACACACACATGCCCCCCCACATACACACCACACCACATACCACACTTACATATATATACATGTGCCACACACACATCACACACACATACACACTGAACACACATACACACACTGAACACACACATACACCCCCACAAATTCACACACCACAGTCACATACATATATGCCACACATATTGCACACACATACCACACTTATACAATACCACACACATACACATACCACACCCACACACATGCATACACCACACACACACACCATTCACATACCACATACACACATATACCACACACACACACCCCACACATACATACACTAACATACACACACCACACACACATATCCCCCCACCCCCACATACACAGTGGTGTCACTGGAGGTCCCATGGAGAGCAGTAATGAGGTTTTCCTACCCTCCCAGTCAGGGAGGTATCAGTGACGAGCTAGGAAGGAACCAGAAGCCTCACCCTCTGCACCTGGTAGTTACAAAGTACTTCCCTATCCTTGGGTTTAAGTGGAGGTTGATGGGAAATCTGGATCCCTCCCACCTAGCAGAAATGAGGCAAAATCCTCCTTCCCCCCACTGGGACAGTGTCACAGGAAGACAGCTAAAACAGAAGGTTTAAATAGGCTTCATCACAATACTTAAAATATTCAGGTAACAATTATAAAAAGTCTTATTATACCAAGAAGCAGGAAGATCTCAAGTTGAATTGAAACAGAAAGTCAATAGATGGCAATTCAGAGATGGCAAGATGTTAGGATATCTGACAAATATTTTTTATAAGTCATTAAAATGAAAACCCTCAAAATAACAACTGCATATTTGAGACAAATAAGAAAATAGAAAGTCTTACTGAAAAATAGAACATTTTAACAAGGAACTAGAAGATGTAAAGAAGAACCAAATGCAAATGTTAGCAGGGAAAAATACTGTATCAGACATGACAAAAACAACGGATGTGTGCAATAAGAAAGCAAAGGGAATGAGAAAAAAGAATCAACTTGAAATTTTAACAACAAAAACTACCTAATTAGAACAACAGATGAAAACAGACTGAGGGGAAAAGATAACAAGGGATCGGGGACCTGTGAGAATACTTTCTTTTTTCTTTCTTTCTTTCTTTTTTTTTTATTTTTGCTGTGCCTATTGCATACAGATGTTCCTGGGCTAGGGAATCAAACCCCAGCCACAGCAGTGGCAATGCCAGATCCTTAACCTGCTGAGCCAACTGGGAACTCCATGGACCTGTGAGAATATAATGAATGGTCTAGCATTCATATCCCTGTAATTTAGGAAGAGAGAAAGGCTGAAAAAAATATTCAAATAAATGGCAGAATACTTCCCAAGTTTGCTGAAAGATGTAAGCTCACAGATTCAAGAAACTAGGTGAACCCAATCAGGATAAGCCAAGGAAGTCCACACCATGACACATCACAGTCAAACTTCTAAAAACTTAACATGAAGAAAATATATCAAAAGCAGTGAGAAAGCCAAAGAAAATATACAGCTGGCCAATGAGCACATGAAAAAAACGCTACTGATTATTAGAGAAATGCAAATCAAAACTACTATGAGGTACCACCTCACACCAGTCAGAATGGCCATCATTAATAAGTCCACAAATAACAAATGCTGGAGAGGGTGTGGAGAAAAGGGAACCTTCCTACACTGTTGGTGGGAATGTAAATTGGTACAACCACTATGGAAAAAAATATGGAGGTATCTCAGAAAACTAAATATAGAACTATCATATGACCCAGCAATCCCACACTTAGGCATACATCAGGACAAAACTTTCATTTAAACGGACACATGCACCCCCATGTTCATTTCAGCACTATTCACAATGGCCAAGACATGGAAACAACCTAAATGTCCATCAACAGATGACTGGATTAAAAAGATGTAGTATATATACACAATTTCTACTCAGTCATAGAAAAAGAATAAAATAATGCCATTTGCAGCAACATGGATGGAACTAGAGACTCTCACACTGAGCGCAGTAAATCAGAAAGAAAAAGACAAATACCATATGATATCACTTATATCTGGAATCTAATATATGGCAAAAATGAACCTCTCCACAGTAAAGAAAATCATGGACTTGGAGAATAGACTTGTGGTTGCCAAGGGGGAGGGAAAGGGGGTGGGAAGGATTGGGAATTTGGTGTTAATACATGCAAACTATTGCCTTTGGAATGGATAAGCAATGAGATCCTGCTGTATGGCACTGGGAACTATATCTAGTCACTTGTGATGGAGCATGATAATGTGAGAAAAAAGAATGTATAGCTATATGTGTAACTGGGTCACCTGCTGTACAGTAGAAAATTGATAGAACACTGTAAACCAGCTATAATGGAAAAAAATAAAAATCATTATAAAATAAAATAAATAAATAAAAAGAAAGAAGTGAGAAAGAAATGTCATCCTATATGTAGGGGAATATGAAAAACAAATAACTGTATCAACTAGAAATACTGCCAGAAACCACTGAGGCCAGAAGTGGCTCAACATTTTTCAAATACTAAAAGAAAACAACTATGAACCCATAATCTCATGTCCAAGAAACATATCCTTGAAAAATACCAAGATGAAGGAAACAGATAGAATGAAGGAAGAAAAGATAAGATGAAGGAAAAGTTAAAGGATTTGTCACCAGGACAGACACTTTAAAATGATGGATAAAAGAAGTTCTCTAAATAGAAAAGAATTGACAAAAGAAGGAATATAGGAAAATAAGAGAGGAAAAAAGAACAACAATAAGCAAAAACATGAGTAAATACAATACAGTTTACTTTTCCTCTTGAGTTTTCTAAATTATGTTTGACATTTGAAGCTATCACACATTTGAGCCCTGATATATCATCAACTTCAGCAGTTGAAAACTAATACCAATATAATTCCCAATATATAACAAGGAAATAGTAATTAAGACTGTTATATAATAAACTGGAATGTAAAGGAATGTAAATGTATGTAAGATTTTACACTTCATTAAAACTGATAAAATATAGGTAAATTGTAATAAGCTATGCGTATATAATACTAAACAAATCACTAACAAAAGCTATATATAGAGAGATATTCAAATACGAGATAAACCAAAACGGAATTCTGAAAATCATTCCAGAAACATACTGGAAGATAGAGAAAAGAGAGAAATAAAAAAACAGAGACATCAGACAAAACAATAATTAAATAAATACACATTTGAGATCTAATTGCCTTAACATTACATGTATGTGGTTTAAATATACCAAATAAAAAACATATTGACAGAGTGGATTAAAAAACATGACTAGTACTATTTGCTGTCTATAGTAAACTCACTTCAAATGTGATATAAGAAGGTTAAAAGTAAAATTATTTCTATCTTTATATATAAAGATACACACACACATATACATATACTTGGGGAAAGAGCTAATTAAATGGTAATTAAGACCATTTCCTATTTTATAAATCTAAGGGAGGTTATATTAATATCATATTAATTAGACTTTAAGGCAAAGAAAAGTATCATAGAGAGAGAAGAACATGATATAATAATAAAGAGTCCATACACCAGGAAGACATAGCAATCTTTAGCAACCCTGTTTGTACCAAACAACGAAGTTGTAATATACATGCGGCAAAACCTGATAGAACTAAAAAGAGAAATAGATAAATCTGCAATTACAGCTGGAAACACCCACACCATTACTGGTCATTCACTATATGCAAAGCACCCAGCTCAGTATTATGACGGCTAAGTAGTAAGAAAGAAAGACAATCCTGACCCTCATGGGACTTGAATCGTGGTCTATTGGGGGAAGACAAATATTGATTAATTAAAAAATGATTTCACTTGCCAGCATGACCAATGATAGAAAAGGAATCTCAAAAACACCAACACTTTAACCTCTCTTCTTCAAAAAACCCTATTTTTAAATAACAAGTAGACAAATATGTAATCCCGAGCTATAGAGTTTAACACAATCTGTGGTTCTATTGTTGGTTTCCCCAGGAATAACAAAGACATGCACAGGAGCCCGGCGCAGATTGCAAACCTCACCCACAGCTGGCACAAACGCACAGCCAGGAACACACGGGAGTGTGGAGATGCCTCTAATGCATTTTTTTTCTTCCAACAATACAGTTCACACGAGTGGGTCCCTGCCTTGCCGCTCTCTCTCCAGTTTCACCTGGGAGTCTGACAGGTCCTCCAAGAGTGTACTGTAAACATATTACAAGGAGGGGCTAGGGGTAGGATGGGGAAGCAAGACTTACCCTAACATGGCAGAACCCATCAAGTTGGAAGGAATGTTGACTTACCACAGTGTAGATCTGATGCTTCCGCCTTTTAGCCAGGTCAATTATGTTTACTCCATTGTAGTAAAGGTTTTCCATACATCCGTGGAAGTTTTTCTTTAGGAAGGTTCCAGGTTTGCCTGGGACTGGAATTCCTCCAAAACTAAGCTTTATGAGAAAAAACAAAATCAACCCTTAGTTATAAGCTCTGAAGGAACAGGAAAAGGAAAGTGAGCAAGTGAATTTCATTAGATTCAATTGTATGCATGAGCCCAGTGGCTCACATAATCAATAGATGCCACTTGATTACACATTTGAAAGGATACTTGATTAGCCCACATAAAAATAACTGTAATTGCTTGCTTTTTAAGAGCTTATTTTACGAAACTATTTTACTTACTGTTTGAACCCTTTTAATACTAAATAAAACAATAATTTACAGAGGAGGAAAAAAGGAAAGCAATCAACGTCTTTATATTTATCTCTTAGACAAACATCTGAGAGACTAAGGTCAAACGAAAGCCAAGAGACACAAAATATACTTTTATTCAGACCTAGTTTATGCTGTATTGTACCAAAAATGTCTTATGAGCAGTTGTTCAGAAATTATTTTTACAAAGATGGAAAGTAAGGAACAATTCAAATATCCTACACATTTGTTTAAGGAAACAACCGAGAAGTGATATAATAGAATCTGACTTAGTTGTCAATAATGGTGCTTAATAAATATTTGTTATAAGGTGAGGAATGAGTGAGATATTGATTGAAAATATAGGAGTTATAATTGGATGTAAAGTAGGATGTCAACAATAAAAAATGTGCTTACAGTTTAGACTTGAGGAAATACACGGAACTGTCAAGTGAACTTCCATTTCTGGGAAGGCTGTAGGATACTAGTTTTCTTTACCCCTTTCTTTCAGGTAAAAATGACTACATATTTCTTTTGTAAAAGAAGTATTCATTTAAAAACAAACATGATCTGTTATGAATAGTCTTCCTATCATAAACAAGAAGCAGATAGTTTCTATAGCTATATTTATCCCAACATCATTTAATGGGTAACTCAGTTTCTCTTCACTGCTTTGCAGTGTTACCATCAGCATGTACTTAATATAATGCTTGGGTGTGTTCCAGGAGGGTTTGTTCTCTTAGTTATAGTGTGTCCTCTTCATATGAATAGTTACAGATAAAGCAAAGGCTACTTCCAGATGTCTATTTCCAGATGTCTATGCCCCCCCCATTTTACACACTATTGTAAAAAACTGTTTCCTTATACATTGTACTATATGATAAGAATTATTAACCCTGCTGCCCACTTTTATTTACCATTGTTTTATTCCAAGGTTTGATATCTTTGCCAACTTTAAGTTTTATTTCAGAATGATTTTATTTAAAATTATTTGAATTTTGAGAATGTGTTTTGTCCATTGACACATCTACTTGGAGAAAGGGTCAAAGGGACAAACTTCTAGTTATAAAATAAGTCAACTGATGCAGTGATCACCATGGTGACTCTAGCTAATAACGCTGTATGGCATATTGGACAGACACTAAGAGAGTAGATCTTAGAAGCTCTCACTGTAAGGAAACAAATTTGTAATTATGTGTGGTGACGGATATTAACTAGACTTACTGTGATGGTCATTTTTACAGCATATGCAAATGTAAAATCGTGTTACACATCTGAAACCAGTATAATGTTACATGACACTTATGTCTCAATAAATTCCTATGTAAATGAGCTGTTTTCATAAATTAAACATCTTATCAAGTAAACTATATACCCATCTTATTGTTTTCTCTATACAAATACTTGTATATTAAATAATATGTTTCAGACAATGTCATTGAACTTTTAAAAGAAATAACCATTTAGATAATATTTAAAACACAACTCTATTTTTATGCACTTTTTGTTTCACCATATTTAAAACACTTAACTCTATTTTTATGCACTTTTTGTTTCACCATCCTGATCAAAACTTTCTAAAATACAGACAAAACTTTTTAAACAAGAAATAATAATAATAGTATATAACTTTGGAATAAAACCAAAACAAACAAAAAAGAACAGTCCTTTTTATATATTTCTCAGTGTATATAATAAGGATTCTGGCTCCACATCACATTAAATACATATTTGTTTACTCCCATTTTATGCATAAATCACTCATTTGCTTATTTATTTATTTGTTGTTCGTTTGAAATGAGAGAGTAATGCTCAGTTTTATCCATTGGTTTTTCAAAAATTTATGTGACAGAACACAGGGTATTTTACATTTAATCTATTGATGCGTTGACTTATATTAATAGATCATAAATTAATAGATTCTCTTTGATTGAACTACACTTGTTATATTTGCCTTAAAAGAAATGTGATCATATTTTAAATAGTAAATGAGTTTGAGCTCTAGTTTTCTTCTTTTGCCAAGTATTTAGATCAAGTCTAAATTTGTCTCTAAGAAAAACTCTGGGAGTTTTATCTTCAACTCCATTTAAAAATGTTTCATCTGGATTGAGGAATATTCTGGAAAATTTAAAACAAATTTGTTAATTTCACAAACACTTTGTAAAAATACTGCTTTGATAACATCACTGATTTATTGCAGTATTCAAATATTTTCAATTTGAGTCATTTGCATTTAAAAGATTTATTTTCTTTTGTAAATTGTATAAATCAAATTTATAAGGTAAAAATATAGGTGCACTTTTTTCTTTTGTTTATTTTGTTAAACACTTTTTTAGAGCAGTTTTAGTTTCACAGCAAAGTTGAGAGGAGAGCAATATGCCCTTTGAGAGCATATTGAGAGGTTGAGAGGTTTCCCATATGCCCTTTGCCCTCACACATGCATAGTCCCCTTCCCCAGTACCAACATCTTCCATCACAGTGGTTTATTTGTCACATTCGGTGAACCTACAGTGGCACATCACAATCACCCAAAGTCCAGGTTTACATTATGGTCTCCTTTTGGTGGTTCGCATTGTGTGGGTTTGGATAAATATATAAAAATATACATCCACCACTACAGTATAATATAGAATAGTTTCACTGCATTAAAAATCCTGTGTGCTCTGCCAATTCATTCTTCCCCCCAGGCCCTGACTCCAATCCCTGACCATTGACATTTTTAAAAATTGAGATACAATTAATTTACAATGTTGCATTAATTTCAAGTATACAGTATTAATTTCAAGTATACATATATATATATATACACACACACACATATATATATACACATATGAATCATACATATATTCTTTTCCAGATTCTTTTCCTTTATAGGTTATTAAAAGTTACTGAGTAGAGTTCCTTGTGCTATACAGAAGGATCTTGCTGGTTATCTATTATATACATAGTAATGTGTATATGTTAATCCCAAACTCCTAATTTATCTCTATTTCAACAGTTTTTCCTTTTCTAGAATGTCATATCTTAGATTCATGTTGTATGTAACCATGTCAGGTTGGCTTCTTTCACTTAGTAATATGAATTTAAAGTTTCACCATGTCTTTTTATCGCTTATACTCATTTCTTTTTAGCACTGAGTATTATTCCATTGCCTAGATGACCCACAGTTTATTTATCTAGTCACATACTAAAGGACACCCTGGTTGCTTCCAGGTTTGACAATTATAAATAAAGCAAAACTTCTGTAACCATTCATGTACAAGTTTTTGTGTGGATACAAGTTCTTATTTTTTATAATTTTAAATATATAATGAAAAATGTATTCTTTCAATTTTTTTTGGTCATCTCCCTCAACTAGTGAAAAAAAATGTCTACTTCACTCAGCTATGATTTAGGAAAATAACAGTCATAAGACAATATCTGAAAAGGAGAGAAAGGAAAGAAAAACTTTTCAAACATCAACAACAAAGTGTTTAAAGGATTTAAGGAGAATTTCCTGGTGCCCCAGAGGGTTAAGGAAATGGTGTTGTCACTGCTGTGGTGGGAGTTCAACCCCAGACCCGGGAAACATCCACATGCCGTTGGTGTGACCAAACCCACCCAAATTTAATAATAGTAAAGGATTTAAGGTACAGTTTTTTAAGCCAAATAGTATGAAGGATAGTATATATTGTAAATTTGGTATTTCTCATTACATTAAAGAGCAAAAACTCACTCTAGTCTGGGTGGAGGATGTTAGGAGAAAATTGGTGGAGATACAATTAGAGTTATATGGAGCGGGGCCTGCTCTTTGGTTCTGTCTGGGAGATTGAAACCTGATGAGGTGTGGGTGGAGGTCACAAGATAGATCTTGGAAAACACAGGGAGTTATTTCTCCCCTGTTTACTACAATAGTGATGACCGGAAGCCTATTAAAGATGCTTTGAGTTCAGCATGGCTCCAGAGCAAAATGTAGGTGGGAAGGAGGCAGGTCAGGGCAGTGGGAAGTAACAACACAAAAGTTTCTGAAGGCTGCTCCTCAACAGCCTGATCACTGGAACAGAGTGAGCTGAGGTGCCCTGGGACCATGAGAGCAGGATGGAGACCTGGAGGGACAGAGGTGCTCAGTAATTGGGCAAAGGGCTTGCAGCTGGACTTGCAGGTCCCAGTGTCCAGGTGGCTTTACCTTATAGCCTGAGACACTGCAGGTACCATGGACAGCAGCTTCAGAGGCTAACACTTTATTCAGTGCATGGCTACACACAAGCCCCCCAGACCAAAAAGGGCCCAGGGAAAAGGAAAGAAGGGCAAGAAAAAACCCCAATGTAACCCAATATTTACACAATAACATAGTAAGTTGTAAAGGCATTAACCAGTTATCATTCATCATCAAGGTCAGATTTTTCTGCCGTCAGGGGAAGCAGGGCTGACGAACATATTGAATTCAGGTGGCTAGAAGAAGCAAAATTGCATTTCTGCACATTTGCATGTGAGTGTACATTTTTAACCTGTTTTATATTTTAAAGTTTTCAAGTTGTTGAGAATTTGAGGTTACAATTACTCTATCAAATTATAGGTTTAGTTCACTAACATAATTTAGGACATAAAACTTACTTCACATATTGACGATTTTCTTTTTTACGTATATAGTATTGATGGTTCTAGTACTTCATAAGCACCTGTAAGGCTATAGTTAGTATATACCTATTAATTTTACATTAATAATATATCCCTCAGATCCCATTTGCATTCCTAATTTATCTGATTTATCAACACTGTGAGATTCAACATCAAGATCTTGCTCAGAACTGTTTCTGTCCATCAAGCCAACCGACTAGCGTCACTCCTGTTATAGCACCTGGGATGGTTATTACAGCTATTATTTGTAATAAACTGAATATTGATCATTTTCAAGCTGCTCTCCCATTCGATTCAGCTGGTATCTGAATGACTTCTCACCCAAGTTCCCAACACTGGCTTTTCTCCTTAAACACTGCCTATCAGTTTACTCATCTACCTGGAAAACCAAAGACCACTTCCATCAGCATGGATCCCCAACTTCTGAGTCCTGGAACACACACAGCTCATGTCAGGACAGTGTTAGCCAGTGTCTGACATTAGGAATGAGTAGTTGTGTTTTTTGTATTTGTTTGACATTTTACTTGATATATACATCTGTTCAGTATAGGTTTTTTAAATTAGAGATCACAGCCATTATTATTTTACAATGCCTCTTTTTATCTTAATTTTTAATGATATTCTCATTTCCCTCTCTCATTCTGCATAAATGTAACTGGTGTTTCTTTGTCCCCAATTCCAACTTTGAAATTATAATTCTGGTGTTTCCTGCCGTAAGTGTACTAACTGCAAACCACATATGCCTGGTGTTTATTAAGCAATAGGAGACCACTTACCACCTGACGGAATTTAGCAAAATTTTAAGTTTATTGCTATAATCATAAAGATGATGAATATTCCTTTATTCTATTGTGTTTCTTAATTTTTGATTATTGTCTCATGCTTTTTGCTATGTAGACTGTATCATGCTTAGTCTCTTTTGTTAATTGACTTGGAAGAGCATCCCTACAATGATCTAGCTTTTCAAACTAAAATTTTAGAGTATTGCCAAGGAAGCCCAGATTTGTTTCTTTTTCGCCAACCACAACTTATTTTGCATTTTCATCACTTAAACCATTATTATTAATTAATCTGTCCACTTATTTTTCCACTTTGAAACTTTTTAATGAACTTCTGTTTTGTGTTGTTACAAAATTGCATAAATTTGTAAGTTTTATCAGCATCCATCTTCAGCTTTTCATGGATAAATGGTTAAAATCACCCTCTCAGGAGTTTCTCTGGCTGGATTTAAACCCAGATCTGACTAGTGGGACAAAGTAACTAACTGTTGTGTGGTTCATTTCCTTCATACATAAAATAGGGATGATGATAACACTGATTGCATGTAAACAACATAGCTTGACTGAATTAATATGAGAACTCCTACCAAGGACCTACTGTATAGTAGGAGGAACTATATTCAGTGTCTTTTTTTTTTTTTTTTTTTTTTTGCAGAGGGCAGTTAGGACCTCACCTGTAGCACATAGAAATTCCTGGGCTAGGGGTCTAATGGGAGTTGCAGTTGCCAGCCTACACCACAGCCACAGTGACTCAGAATCTGAGCCACGTCTGCAACTTACACCATAGCTCATGGCAATGTCAGATCCTTAATCCACTGAGCAAGGCCAGGGATCAAACTGGCATCCTCATGGATACTAGTGAGATTTGTTACCTCTGAGCCACAACGGGAACTCCACATTCAATATCTTGTAACAACCTATAATAAAAAAAGAATCTGAAAAAGAATATACATGTTTAAATATTCATATGTATGTATGAATTATTTTGCTGTACACCTGAAACTAATGGATTGTAAATCAACTATACTTCAAAAAAACAAATCTTACCCTGAAGCACATTGAAGGACTTCTAGCATGTAGCCTTTTCTGTGTGTGTGATTGTTGTTACAAGCAACAGTTTCTTAGTTAATAAGTTCTTCCAAAATGGTATGTTGTGGCCTTAGTTTCAACAAGGTCTGAATAATAACTATATAGATACTAACTTTTATAATATTTTGCACTCTGAAGGCTGCAATATTTTGTTAATATTTTATATCAACCGCAATTAAACAAAAAAAATTCTCTTTTGTGAATTAATAAACAGACAAATTTTCCCCAAGGTCCTTAAAAGTTTCCTTCTGGCTTTCAGATTTTCAGAAAGCTGGAACAAAATATGAGGTGTCCTCCTTTGAAAGGATCCATCGATCCTTTCTAGCTTCATGTTCATTTGAGAAGGGGAGGGGGAAAGAATTTGCTAAGTATATGATCAGTGTCGATTTTCAATCATTTTTTTTTCAAATTTAGGAAAACAAATAATTGAATAGTTGGGTGTAAAATTCTGTATCACTCCGATTCTGTCATTCTTCAGGCTGGAGGCATGTCTCAGGCTCATGTTCTTCTGCATTCTTATTCAGTCAGCATCCAAAAGTTATTGTTTGTGTTTGTTTATTTTATTTCCTAAATGTCTATCCTAGAATTATGGAGCTTTTCTCAGTGACTTCAGTGGCTGTGCTATATAAGCCATTCTATTTATTGCCTCTCACGTGTTTATAATTGCCCACGTACTTCCTTTAAACTTTAATGGGTCTCCTTGAATTAATCTTCATTTTTAAGGCAACACTGGCTGTATTCTACAAGCCTCTTCAGTCACTGACTTGGTGGTATTGGGGTGATGGTGAGATGATTTTTGCCTTTCCATTTAGACTCTGGCTCATTTCATGACAGAGCAGATAGTGATGGTATTGAACAGAGGTTACATTTCAGTAGCCCACGAAGTAGCCCAAAGCCTTTGTTATAAGCATCACAGAGCTGGAAATCCAGCTTCCATTAGATCATGGGCTCATAAATACAGAATAGTTTTAGTGCTTAAGGGGGGCAGATGCCAGATCTCTCCAGATAATGTTTAAATGACATTATCTCATTAATCCCCACCCTGATCAACATATCTAAAGTTGCAGGCTTTGAACTCCTAATCCCATTACATAGGTCTCTTTTTGTTCTTCTTTCCATAGCCTTTGTCATCCTCTTTCTTATCAGGTAATTTATTTGTTATGTGTATTGCTTATAGCTCATCTCTGCTGCTAAAACTCAAGCCTCACAGTGTAGGTGTCTTTGTTCTTTTCATTGACATATTCCAAGCACTTGAAATGATGCCTGATACATCACAGACGCTGAATAAATATCTGTTGAGTGTTTTGGAACATCTATCTAAAAGAAGTTCCTCAAGGACACAGACTACATCTTGTTCATTTTTAAAATATTTAATGCAAGAAGTATGACTCAAACATAATAGAATCAACAAATATTTGTTGAATCAGATCAAAAAGAAAACACTAGCGATTTACTTCTAAAACTGCTTTACCTTGGTGTCCTGCTTTTTGTCACCTGAGCTGCTTTCTTTTCTTACTTTACTTATTAGCTCATTCTTAGAAAATTGAACGGCAAGGCGTTCATTGATCTTAGTGGTCAACAAAACCAGGTGTGAGCCTATAAAGTTTCACCCAGAGATACTGCACAACATGGTCCCTGTGGAAACCTGATGGGGTTTTGGTGTCACAGGTGGGCTCGGCCTGGATGAATCCCAGGAGAAAGCCTGCTTTGATGTTAAATGTATGAAGCTCCAGAAGCTGCCACACTCCTTTCCTTTGATCTCACTCCTCTTCTCTTGTCTGGCATTTGCTTGTCTCTTTTTCAATCTTTGATGTTACTTCCCTGGCAATGAGTTCATCCTTCCTTATTGGTTTTTTTCTCTGGCCCTGTCTGAATTTGAGTCTTCTTGCTCGAAAGATTCCTTTTTCTGTCAGGCTTGAATGTATGATATATTTGAAGTTTCTCATTAGTGAATATTTGTCTCACATTTGCTCTGATAGTCTATTTTGTAATGGAATGGATATGAAAAAGGATCCAAGCAGCTGTCTTTTCTTTCACGCTGTAAAATTTGTGCCAGCTTCGTGTTTGTTGAATTGTTTTTGTGGAGTTTACGGCCCTTCCAGAGGAACTGTCCAAGGTGGATAAGTTTAAATGAGACCAGAGATCCCCATTTTCTTCTGGTGTCTCTTGAATTTAAATATTGGCCTGAATTCAAATAGTTTTTTGTTTTTGTTTTTGTTTTTTTGTTTGTTTGTTTGTTTGTTTTTTGCCATTTCTTGGGCTGCTCCCACGGCATATGGAGGTTCTCTGGATAGGGGTCGAATCAGAGCTGTAGCCGTCAGCCTACGCCAGAGCCACAGCAACGCAGGATCCAAGCCACGTCTGCGACCTACACCACAGCTCACAGCAATGCCAGATCCTTAACCCACTGGGCAAGGCCAGGGATCAAACCCGAAATCTCATGGTTCCTAGTTGCATTCATTAACCACTGAGCCACAACGGGAACTCAGCAAATAGTTTTTTAAAAAAGAAAACTACTATGTGGGCCAAATGAGATGAGGTTAGTCCAAATCATTCCTGGTGTCATTATCTTGTGGCTTCTGCTCTACAGTTTGATTTCACTAGGAACTCTGCTTCTAACTTCTTTGGAACGTCTGATCTCTTTAACTTTTAGAGAGTTCATGCATATAGTGTCTTTATCTTCTTTTTTTTTTTTTTTTCTTTTCTTTCCTTTTAGGGTCGCACCCTCAGCATTTGAGGTTCCGAGACCAGGAGTTGAATTGGAACTGCAGCTGAGACCTGCACCACAGCATAGCAACATAGGATCTGAGTCACATCTATGACCTATGTGCTGTAGCTTGTGGTAATGCTGGATCCTTAACCTACTGAGTGGGGCCAGGGATCAAACCTGCATCCTCACAGACATCCTATGTCGCTTCTTAATCCACTGGGCCACAAGGGGAACTCCTACAGTGTCTTACTGTTTTTGTCCCTCAGTTTGGGGTCATATTCTGAGGGGAGGTGATTGTTACCTCTCCTTTATTGCTTCTCTCACCTATTCTTTCACAAATTCCCAGTGTCCCTTTATTTTTGGATAATTGTCCACTTACATTTCTGTAGGGAAAAGAGCAAGTGCTATCCAAGGGGACACAGCACAGTCCTGTGTTGAATAGGAAGGCCCGCCTTATTGACATAAAACACCATGTTTGTGCCATGCCCAAGTTCCCCGCCTGTCTGCAAGGTCCACAGCTGCCCAGCTGTGCCCCGGCTTTGGCCCCTGACCCAAGCCCAGATATTGCCACTTACACATCAGTTGAATTTGGCCTCAGCACTCTCTCTTAGATAAGGTTTTCTTCTAGAAATAACGACCATAGCGTGGACTGATTAGTTTTATACACTGGGCCCTATGCTGACAGCTTACTTTCTGTCTCTTTGCTATAACTTTGAAGTTAGATGTTACGATTTGTTCCAATTGAAAGCTGAAGAAAACGAGGGCTACAGAGGTCTGGCAGGTTGACTGAGGCCTTACATCAAAGAGGTAAAACTGCTGTCCCAGTCCCATCCCCTGAGTCCTTCAATCCAGGTCCCCATCATCTTTTCCTTTTTTTTTTTTTTTTGGCTGTGCCCATGGCATGCAAATGTTCGCAGGCCAGGGATCAAACCTGTGCCACGACAGTGACACCCCCAAATCCTTAACCACCAGGCCACGGGGGAACTCCCCCAGAGCCCCACTTCTTAATCATTGCACACACTGCCTCCCCTCCAGCTACTTCCATTTCTGGTTCCATCCAGTAACACTCTCAGTGAATTACCACCCAGCCAGGGGCAAGAACCTGTCTTGGAATGTCTGAAAATTTCCCATTTGTAAAGCCGAAGATCTCAGCCTTCTTGACACCGTGTGCCCCTCTCTGCTGGCTCCTTGAAGGGGAAGGAAGGAAGAGGTGATGTACAATTACAGCAGCAGAAACCCTTGGTGTTTTCTCAATAGCATAACTCAGCCCTCTTATTTCCTCTGCCAGAGTGACCCTAGGCTTTCAACCAACTAGCAGATTCCCCACCAGGGGCTTTATCAGACCAGCTTTCAAATTGCTACTGTGAGTGCTCCTGGCCCAAATGTGGTCCACTGCTAGTCTGTGTCTCCTTTCTCTAAAGGGGTGTCTTTTCACAGATTCACAGACACCAGAGCCTGACACAGTCCAGTTGGTTCAACACTGGAACACACATTCATTTATCTCTTTTTGGCCACCCTGTATCACATGGAGTTCCAGGGCCAGGGATGAGATCCAAGCTGCAATTATGACCTAAGCCACAGCTTCTACACACTGCATCCTTAACCCACTGTGCCTGGCCTGGGATCCAACCTGCGTCCTGGCACTCCCAAGATGCCACTGATCCTGTTGCGACACAGTGGGAGCTCCCACACTCATTTATTTTTGTCTGAATGAATTCACAAAATTGTAACCTTAGGTTATTTGAATAAAGGGTTAAATCCTGTACGTTCCAGCATTTGAGCAAGAACTCATAGGAAATGCTAGCTTCAGTATCCCCTATTCCCATGACAAGAGGGCCCCACTCTGGCTGTCCTCTGGTCACACCCTGCCATATTAGGGGTGTGTCCCCACACATGGAAGCCAAGGGAAAATGACCATAGGAAGTGACCATCACCCTCCTAAATCATAATCTTCCTACACAGCTCCCCAGTTTCCCCCTAAACAGCCCTGAAACATCTTCCAGGGCCTGAACTGTCCTCCCCGTCTGTCCTCGTGAGGGTGGACCAAGGACCCACAGGTCCCAGCAGTGGCCAGGGGCCAGCTGTTTCCACAGTGGACAGGGCTTGGATATGTGGGATGTTATTCATTTGTCAAAGAAGGTAGTAGGACAGATGGTATTCAATAGTTTGTTAGACTACTTGGAACTCTTTAAACATGCAGGACTCCACTGTGGGGGCCTCCATTCAGAATCCTCCCCAGGCCCTACAAGTATTCAAGTGGGGCCTGGCTAACTTTATAAGGTCTGATGGATGATGACAATCATTTAAACTAAATTCAGCCAGCCTCCAAAGGTCTTATTTGGGAATTCAAATCTAGCACCACACTTCTAGGAGCAGCTAAAATCACATGATAAGGGATTGTATCATGCATTCTTTTAGGGCATGTTAACAAAAATGATGATATTTAGGGTATACCACTGGCATCGAAACATTCCCTTCATTATGTTCGACACAATTAGATGACTTTCCATATACACATCTCACTGTTATAAGACTTGGGGAAACATACAATTAGCACAATTAGCAAATCCATAAATCACATCTTAAAGTTAAAGCTAGAACGAAAAATGGCCCTGAGGAATGTGGTTCCAAGTGTTGTAGCCATGCAGAGGCTGGGGTAATGACCAGAGCCTGAGCTTGTTTCTTAAGGGATTACCCTCCTTCAGGGAGAAAACCCGGTCACCAGGCGATTTCTGGTGATGGGGACACAGGCCTAGGTGCAAATCCTTTCCTGTTGTTCGGTGGCTATGGAGGTGCAGGTGGGAGGGTCTTCGGTCACTCCTGTCTTGGCTTTATGGCTGTGATACAGGACATAGCCATCTCCCTCACCAGGTGCCTGAGGGACCCGACAATATCACGAGCTGCCACACCAAGCAGGAGCTTGGTTGTGTCTTCTTCCCTGTTTCCCCCTTCCTTCCACTTTGCCTCTACTAATTTACCTTTCTCTTATTTTATTTTCTTCCACTTATTTTCCTCCGTGTAGGCCTTCTCCTTTAGTCTTTCAACTGAGTTTCATGGATACAACTAGAGATTCTCATACTAAGTTAAATAAGTCAGAAATAGAAAGATAAATACCATATGACATCACTTATATGTGGAATCTAAAATATGGCAAAAATAAACCTATCTACAAAAACAAAACAGACTCACAGACACAGAAAACAGACTGGCGGTTGCTAAGAGGGAGTGGGTAGGGAGTGGAGAGGACTGGGAGTTTAGGGTTAGTAGACACAAACTATTTCATTTAGAAGGGATAAGGAAAGAGGTCCTATTGTACAGTACAGGGAATGATATCCAATCACTTGTGATAAAACATGATGGAAGATAATATGAGAAAAAGAATGTGTATACCTGCAGGACTGGATCACTTCGCTATATAGTAGAAACTGGCACAACACTGTAAATCAACTGTACTTCAATTAAAGAAGCACTGATAACAATTATACTCTCACATGGTATCATCTGCAAAACAGTTTCCCTGGTGATCTATAATTATTACAATCACCAAATAGCTGTAATATGTCTGGCCAGCGCTTTCATCATGTCTGTGCTCTAAGAGGGGATCTACTCCACAGCCCCACACTAGTGCAAGGCCCCGGCGGGTGGCCTCTGAGGATGGGGACCCATTAGGGACTCCTTACGGGAAGACAAGTAGGGTGTAAGTAGATATCTTTAAAATTCACAGAAATAAATCTTTTTAAATTTACTTAGCAAGTATTTATTGAGTATGCATTAGTTACCAGACACAAATCTAGAGAAATAAATTAGAGTAGAAAAGGAAATCTCAGCCCTCATGATGAGCTTAAGTTATATGGTTGAGTTGGGGAGGAAGAGATAGACAATTAAAAATAAGTATATTTTATATATAAAATGGATAACCAACAAGGACGTACCATAGAGGACAGTGAACTATCCTCAATATTCTGTAATAACCTACATGGGAAAAGAATCTGAAAAGGAATGAATATGTATATAATTGAATCACTCTGCTGTATACCTGAAACTAACATGACATTACAAATCAATTAAACCTAAGTTTTTTTTAAAAAAAGTAAATTTAATAACATAAAGTGATGTGTTTCTGAAGAAAAACTATGAATACAAATAAATGAAGATAGCCATTTTAGAAGTAAATACAGGGAATATCTTTTAAGTCATGTATTTGTTCTGTTACCTCAGTTACTTCTTAAAATACTTTGTGGTGGGAGTTCCCATTGTGGCGCAGTGGTTAACGAATCCGATTAGGAACCATGAGGTTGCGGGTTCGATCCCTGGCCTTACTCAGTGGGTTAAGGATCTGGCATTGCCGTGAGCTGTGGTGTAGGTTGCAGACACGGCTCAGATCCCGAGTTGTTGTGGCTCTGGCGTAGGCTGGTGGCTACAGCTCTGATTCGCCCCCTAGCCTGGGAACCTCCATATGCTGCAAGAGCGGCCCAAGCAATGACAAAAAGACAAAAAAAAAAGAAAGAAAGAAAGAAATGTGTAAAAAAATACTTTTTGGCATGTGCTATGAAATTCAAAAAGTTTCAAAAGAGTATACAGCAAAGAATAAAGCCATTTTCTTCACTGATGCCACTTTCTTCTGATCTGCTTATCCGTGTCTTTCCAGAGATTTGTGTGTGTCCTTTCACAAGTCTATATATTCCTATTTTTTTTTAAATACACCATTTACACCACACTGCACAGTGATTTTTTTTTTTTTCATCGAACAATTCATACTGGAGATCGTTCCACATCAGAACATACGGGGCAACCTCATTATTTTTAATGGAAGCGTAATACTTCTGTACAGGCTTGTCAAGCATCCACACAAAACAAGGTGAGCCCAAGGCCAAAGCCTGGCGGAGGCAGGGGTAGAGATAAAGGAGCTAGTGTTAGATGCAGGGATGTGTGACTCCCACAGACAACAACGTGAAGAAGAGCTAAACAGGGCTGCTGCCATGGTCCCTGCCCCACACACAGCACAGGTGATCAGTGTGAGGGCCAGATGTCCAGTGTGAGTTGTTCTGGCCTGATTCTAGACTTCAGCTAAGCCATGTAATGTGATGCACAGATACAGGTGGGAGGGGGCCTTGGAGCACCTTAAGAACAGGCTCCATCCTTTTGTGTCTCTGGAACTTATAAGGCATCTTGCAAGACTCGGGTCAGCTGTGTGCGTGGCTATGGCTTCATGTCCCATGGGGAAAGTGTGAGGCCACCTGAATGCCCTGGCAGAGCTGTTTCCATACAGGACTTACCGTAACTTTTAATTCACCCCCTTTTGATTAACTTCTGGGGACTCTGCAATCTCCTGTTATTCCTGTCATATACCCCAAGGCACACATTCGCTTATACCTGTAGGATAAGTTCCTAGAAACAAAGTGTAGGGTTGAAGATCTGTTTCAGTTCTGAAGATATTGCCCTTTCTTTGATACTGTATTCATTATAGCCCCACTAACTATGGATTAAACAGTTCTGGTTCCTTCCCATCCATGCCAACATTACAACATTTTGTTCTTTGCAGTCTAAATTTAAAAGAGTACCATGGCATGAATTTGCATTCCTTCCTTTCACAAGTGACGCTGAACATCATTACACATATCATAGAGCAAATAGTATTTTTTTATATATTCATGTTCTTTATCTATTTTCCCATGGAATTAGTTACCTTTTAAAAATTACTTGTGGGAGCTTTGCATTCATTAATTAAACATTGAAATACTTCTAGTTATTGGGCTGATGATAGTGTGTTTTTGTGACAGTTCATGTGGTTTTGTAAAAATTTCATATGGATAAAATCTGTCATATGTTTTATTTCCAGGTTTCTGATGTTTATGTCATATTTGGAAAGACCTCCGACAATCTTTAGTTATAAGAGTACTAACTCATATTTTCTTTAAAACTTCAAAAAAACTTATTTTTGGCAACACCCACAGCGTGTGGAAGTTGCCAGGCCTGGGATCAAACACGCACCACAGCAGGGACTAGAGCCACTGCAGTGATAATCCCCAATCCTTAACCTATTGAGACACCAGGGAACTTTAATAAAACTTATTTTTTTTAAGACATATGTATACACATGTACTTTTAAATGTTTAGAGGATTTAGTTTAATATAGGTTTTTTTTTTTCTTTCTTTCTTTTTTTTTTTTTGGCTTTTTAGGGCCATACCCACAGCACATGGAGGTTCCCAGGCTAGGGGTCCAATCGGAACTACAGCTGCCAGCTATGCCACAGCCACTAGCCTATACCACAGCCACAGCAATGCCAGATCTGAGCCACATCTGCGACCACAGCCCACAGTAACGCTGGATCCTTAACCCATTGAGCAAAGTCAAGGATCGAACCTGCAACCTCATGGTTTCTAATCAGATTCGTTTCCACTACACCATGACAGGAACTCCTTTTTTTTTTTCTTTTTTTTTTTCTTTTTCTTTGCATACGAAAATTCTCAGGCTGGGGATCAAACTTGCACCAGAGTAGTGACCCAAACCACAGCAGTTACAATGCAGGATCCTTAACCCACTGTACCACCAGAGAACTCCTACATTTTTTAAAACAAAGAATTCTTATGAAATATATACTGGAATTCCTGTTGTGGTATAGCAGAATTCTTATTAAATATATATATTGGAGTTCCTGCTGTGGTGCAGTGGAAATGAATCCAACTAGTATCTATGAGAATGCATGTTTGATCCCTGGCCTTGTTCAGTGGGTTGGGGATCCAGTATTGCCATGAGCTATGGTGTTTGAATCCCTCATTGCTGTGGCTGTGGCATAGGCCAGCAGCTGTAGCTTCAATTCGACCCCTAGCCTGGAAACT
The DNA here is from genome assembly GCF_016906955.1 of Phacochoerus africanus. Lineage (NCBI taxonomy): Eukaryota > Metazoa > Chordata > Mammalia > Artiodactyla > Suidae > Phacochoerus > Phacochoerus africanus. The sequence goes on from NC_062546.1 coordinate 91,752,839, forward strand.
TCCATATGCTGCTGGCTTGGCCCTAAAAACCAAACAAAAAAATATATACATACATACATACATATATATATATATATATATATATATATACATACACATATATATATATATACACATATATATATATTTAAATGTATTTTAGTATTATGATGTGATAATACATAAATCATATATTTTAAAAGTCTGTTTTTAATAGTTTTGGTGCTGGCAAGATGGCTATGTGAAAAAGGATCACTGAGCACTCTTGGTAAGAAAAGAGTTCTGGGGTTAGAGACTCTCGGAAAAATGGAATCTCACTAAGATCCTAGAATAATTCTCTCTTTTCTGAAACCCTTCTGCTCCAGACTGGAAGTAAAATGAATTGCTATAGTCTTTCTCACAAGCATGGAAAATCACCTGGGCTGAGTGATGTGAATACAGTGACATTCCACTTAGAAGTAAGGAGTCTTCATCCTTCCTGCTCCCTGTTGTTTAAGCAGAAGATTCTGGGAGCCCTTTTCTGTTTGTCTTCCAGATGGGAGAAGAAAGTGGCAGGTACACATATCTGACCGCAGAGAATCCCCTACTAGGTGCTTCACATAAAGTCACTGTGTCACCTGATTGATGCCTAGAGGAGGTCTAAGATGGAGGAATGAAAGCTACCATATTTTCTTGCCAGATATGAACACATAAAGCTACACTTTGAGGAGGAACCTAGATTTTCATAATGTAGTTATTCCTGATGTAGAAATGATGGGGCCCAACTCCAGAGCAGCAGACATGCTCTAACAATGGGTTCCTGGAACTCGGGGACCTGAATTAAGTCATTCCTCTGCCTGGTGTAGCAGGGCTCAAATGTGTGCATAGGGCCCCATGGCAGATCTCAGACCAAGCACCTAGATTCTGATTAATAGACAATATTGTTATAAAATAGACCTTAGATTCTCTATTGTTAAAAAAATGTCTATAAATAATAAATGCTGGAGGGGGTGTGGAGAAAAGGGAACCCCTCTAAACTGTTGGTGGGAGTATAAATTGGTACAGCCACTTTGGAGAACATTATGGGGGTTCCTTAAAACACTAAACATAGAACTATCACATGATCCAGCAATCCCACTCCTGAGCATATATCCAGAGAAAATTATAATTCAAAAGATACATGCACCCCAATGTTCATAGCAGCACTATTTACAATAGCCAAGGCATGGAAGCAACTTAGATGCCCATGACAGATAAATGGATAAAGAAGTTGTGGTACATATACACAATGGAATATTACTCAGCCATAAAAAGGAATGAAATGATGTCATTTGCAGCAATATGAATGGGTTTACAGATTCTCATACTAAGTGAAATTAAGTCAGAGAAAGACAAATATATGATACCACTTACATGTGAAATCTAAAACATGGCACAAATGAATCTCCTTATGAAGCAGAAACAGACTCATGGACACATACAAGAAATTTGTGTTTATCAAAGGGGAAAGGAGGTACAACAGAAATTAACATTGCAAATCAACTATACTTCAATATTAAAAAAACAGACCTTAGGTTCAGATATCTTATTTACCAACAAGGGTGATAATGTTGCTTCTGGGTCACTGAGGTTAAGAGTTTTCCCTTCCTGGGTCTATACAATTAATTAGTGATAAAGTGGTGATTACAACATAGTTTCCTGTCCCAGTGCTCCTTTCTGTCCACACAGCCTTAAAGGTGAATCTTCAAAGGCAGGAGAACTCCAATTGTCTAAGAGGCTTCTCCCAACACATGACACTCCTGATCCAGGGCAGCCAACAACTAAGGTCACTGTTACAGTAAGTCTATCTTCTTTTATTTTCTGATGAGCAAGCAGGCTACACTCTCTGGAAGGGGCTTAGTTTCTCTGAAGCAGAGGTTGCTTCAGAGGAACATTACAAGGTGGTTTTTTTGTTTTGTTTTGTTTTCCCTAGGAAGCACTTTTTATAAGGCACCACAAAATTCCAGCATTTCTAGCAAAAATCTGTTCTAGCTTCATAAGCTGAATGACATCACTGGATTTCTTTCCCTAGATGCTGACATTCACTCCAATGCCTCTCAGCTGTGACTCCATGCAGATACCCGACCCTGGAGACCACAGGCATTAGTTTGAAAAGAAATGTTACCTCAGGTGACAGAGTGAACTTGAGTACCAGCTCTCAGGCCATGAGAGTCATGTATCTGGGAAACTAGTGAAACTTGATGATGGTGTGCTTTTTATTGTCTTCAATTTCAAAGAAGATATTTCTTTGCCTTAAGATAATTTATTTTTTTAATTTTTATTAGAGTATAGTTTATTTGTAATGTCCCTTTGATTTCTGCTGTTCACCAAAGTGACCCAGTCATATATATACATACATTCTTTTTTTTCATACTTTCTTCCACCATCTTCTAACCCCAAAGATTGGACATAGTTCCCTGTACTGTACAGGAGGACTTCCTTGCTTATCCATTTGAAATTCAATCTTGTGTGTGTTTTTTGTTTTTTTCAATCACTTGAACGAAATTGACAAAGGAGAGGGGTTGATATTCACAGTCTTCCTGTTTTCAGCAACTCAAAAGCAAAACAAAACAAAACAAAAAACTACCTGGTATCTTGCCTTCTGACTCAGAGTGGCACATTCTCTGTTAATGACCAGCTTATCTTATCCACAATATGTGAAACCAAGATTGGGAACAAAAGAGAAGATTATTTTTTTTTAAAGGACTGCTTCTGCAGTATATGATGGAAGTTCCCAGGCTAGGGGGTGAATTGGAACTATGGCTCCCAGCCTATCCCACAGCCACAACAATGCCAGATCCGAGCCACATCTGTGAGCTACACCACAGCTCACGGCAACACTAGATCCTTAGCCCACTGAGTGGGGCCAGGGATTGAACCTTTGTCTTCATGGATAGTATTTGGGATTGTTACCAATGAACCACAACAGAAACTCCAGAAAGAAATGATCTTTCTGACAGCTCAGGATAATGATGGGGAAAAACATCAAATTTGAAGCTCTCAACTGCTCGTGTCCGCCCCCCACACCCAAGCATGTCTCCCACTAATGATTGACATTGCCTAACAGGGTTTCCAACCATCTGTCCATCCACCCACTCTGTCCACCTACAGACAACTCTAAGCTCCAGAGGAACCTTCAGAGTAACAGCTCCAAAGAGTGGTTCTTAAACGCCAGTGTGCATCAGAGGCACGTGCAGTGTTGTTAGAAAAAGCGACTGAGCCCCTCCCAGAGTTTCTGATTCCAGAGTTTTGGATGGGACCTGCATGTTTTAATTTCTAACAAATTTTCAGAGGTGCCAATTTGGCTGGCCCTTGAAGCACAGGCTCAGAAGGACTCCTCTAAAACATAAGACTGGTCATGTCACTAAAATATCCTTCTGAGGCTCCGTTTCCCCCATAGTTCAATGTCCCTTCATCACCTGGGTCTCCCCTAATTCTTACATTTTATCTCCTTAATCCCCTGCCACAAATGGTATGTTGATAAAGCTTTAAAATCTGGCTGTTTAAAATAGACTCAACAGATACAGAAAACAAACTTATGGTTAAAGAGGGGATGAAAGGGGGAGGGATAAGTTAGATTCTGGGATTAACACTACTGTATATAAAATAAATAACCAACAAAGACTTACTTAACACAGGGAACTATACTCAATGTCTTAGAATAACCCATTATGAAAGAGAATAAAAAAATAATATATATACATATATGGGGAGTTCCTGTCGTGGTGCAGCGGAAATGAATCCTAGTAGGAACCATGAGGTTGTGGGTTCGATTTCTGGCCTCGCTCAGTGGGTTAAGGATCCAGCGTTGCCGTGAGCTGTGGTGTGGGTCGCAGATTCAGCTCAGATCTGGCATTTCTGTGGCTGTGGTGTGGGCCAGCAGCAACAGCTCCGATTGGACCCCTAGCCTGGGAACCTCCATATGCCACAGGTGTGGCCCTAAAAAAAGAAAAAAGACAAAATACATATAAGTATATATATGTATAACTGAATCACCTTGCTGTACACCTGCAACTAAGACAATATTGTAAATCAACTATATTTCAATAAAAATTAAAATAAAATATTACGTGACACACACTGATACCCAGACATACAAACACCTCTGTATATGTATGTATGTCTGAGCATACACATGCATTCTAATGTTATTTTACTTATATCAGCAATTTGTAGACAATTTACAGACACTAATAGAACATACCATAAAATTTATTATAAACCGCTTAAAACTGATTCTCATAGAATGCTTTTGTTGACTTTTCACTGAATTCTTTTATGCCTAATTACATATGGTCTCTGTCACATATTCTTAATTTTTCAAATGACCCTTTATAGATATAAAAGTTATTATTAACATCTAGCCTGGAGGAAACAGGCTTCAAGCCAGACTTGGCCTGCCAGCTATAGTCTGCCCATTCCTTCTCTAGACAATCAATAAAACAATAAATCAAAGCCTGACTTATAGTATTTGCCAATATCACTGGTGTAAATACCCCCACTGCGATGGATTTCAAACTATCACGTGGATGTCACTAAACATGGAATTGGGAAAAGGTGCACTTTAGCAATCCACTAGAATGCATTTCAACCAGACAAATGCAAAAGAAGTAATATACCTCAAGCATATATAGATAGATGCATAGAGATACAGAGATAGATAATAAAATAATTAGGAAGCAATGGATTTATTATCTTTAAAATACTTTGATGACTTATAAGAAGTATAAGTTTAATTTTTCATAATGGCTATATTTGCCAACCATCCTACAAAATTCCTGAAAATCTACCACCTGGGCTTTCTGAGACAGTACCAGCTGGCTCCAACACACTCCTGCCAGCCTGTTGTTTCAAATCCCCTATAGATCCTGGACCATGACATCTCATGCCCTGTGCCCTGCACGGTGCCCTCTCTGGCCTGGCCTACCTTTTTTGCCTTCCTCATCAAGCTAACCTTCTCTTCTTTCCAGACCCTGTAGCATCATCTGCTGAGAGCTTTCAAGGTTGAGGCAAGTGCACTCTGTTCTGCATCCTGTAGGGCCCAGGGCTGCTCTCCAAGGCAGCCCTTCACCTCCTTGTTCTGAAGTGGGTGTCTCAGGTATGACTCAGGTATTAGATTCTAATTGTCTCCAACTCAGAGATCCTGCTTTAGTCATCTACAATTTCTATTGCCTAGAAGAGACCCTGGTATACCATAGGGGCAAATTAAATTCTCCTTGTGCTAAATTACTAGCAAAGATGGGTAACTCTTGGCCACCAGTTTGCAAAACATTGTGCAGCTTTCTTTATATTACAGACTGGTGCATTTCATTGGGCCATTTCTACAAGAGAGAAAGTCCTTGTGTATTGGTCCAAAGTTTGCACAGGAAAGAAAATGAAAACCAAGAGCCTATCTTGCAGATTTTATATTTCTTTGGGTTATGTTTATAATTTCTTTTTATTTTATTGAGGCATACTTGACATATAGCTCTTTCTTAATATAATTTCTATATTTTCTATTACCCCAGCTAACTGAAACTGCTTTTTGAAAGAAGAGCTACTGAATGCAACCAATAGACTATACAGTGATAAAGGAAGGTTCCAAAAAAGAAAAGAAGGAAGGGAGGGAAGGAGGCAGAAAGGAAGAGGGAGAGGGAGGGAGAGAGAAAGAATAAGGAAGGAAGGAAGAGACAGGGAGGGAGGAAGGAAAGACAGAGAGAAAAAGAAGAGGGGAGGGAGGAAGAAAGGGAAAAAGGAAGGAAGAAAAAGATATTTTAAAAAGTAAAAAGGAGCCTCACTGATTTTCAAATGTACACAATTAAGGTGATGCCTTGTGAGTTGCTGAGTCACTGCAATATTGGCCAAGGTGTTTCCCCCAGGCTCATGGCTCAGGCTCCTCCATGGGCTCCTCCCTGCCAGGCTGCCTGGGCATAGATGGAGGTGAAGATAAGTCCCAGAGTAAGATTTGTCAGGGCCCCGCACCTTCTCAGTTGCTCTTTTGCTTATCGATCCCAGGCAAGGGGCTTGGGGATCTGCAGAGACAGTCAACTCACCTCATAATCGATGTCCAAGGCATCCGCCTCACCCTTGGTACGGAAGTGCTGCGTGTGCTTGTCCACGGTGAAGTTCACCTGCTTGCCCACCCTCTCCAGGAGGACGGAGTGCCAGTGCTGGTCGTCCAGGAGGCTGCCCAGGGTGGCTGAGGGTGGGCTGCTGCTGGGCCGAGGTTTGCTGTCATCTGTGAAGGGGACAGGAAGACGGGATGGTGTCTATGCCCAAGGGTGGCCTAAAACGCTGGAACATGCCGCAAGCAAGGCCAGCTCTCTGCATCCCCAGTTAAGATGATGCTCAGGCTACAGGCCCAGGAGTGTGTTGGGTGTGGGTGTGAGGCATGGGTGTGCGACCTTTCCCCACAGATTCCAGGACCCAATGCTCCATCAGATGGTGACACACCCCCTTCTAACCATGAAAGGACATGTTGTCAGGAGAACAACATAATTAGAGGAACTACACCCTGCTGGCCACATGAATCATGTCAAAAACAGGAGTTAGAAAGAATGCATGTTCGAGCATCTGAATGGCTCTTAGAAGAGAAAGTGAATCTTGAGTTGTGCTTTGGGGAGTGGATGCTGGATGATTACAGGGAAGAAGGCAGCACACTGAGTTCAGTACATCAGGGCAGAGGCAACGGTGAGAAAAAAATCCTTTCAGCTGCTGTTTTCAGAGGCCCCCTCTACAAAGAGCACTCAGGTAGGGATTCCAGAGCCTCCAAGATGGATGCCCTAAGGGGAAATTATCTGCATTTGATAAATTAGGAAATGAGGCCAGTGGAGGTTAGGCACCCCAAGGCAGAGGTGCAGCCAGGGTTCAAATCCAGGTTCACTGAACACTGTGGACTCCGACCATCACGGCAAGGGTCATATGCACTGATTCAGCCTAAGTTCAGTGTGGAGGACACTCCTTGGAAGAGGGGAAAGTTTCAGGTGAGAGGAACTTTTTCAACCAAATCTGCCTGGTCTCCTCCTCTCTGTCCCTCCCCCAGTTTTCTGGAAATTCCTGCCTACGTCTTTCTGTTAAAAGGATTACAGTTTTGTTTGGTTTTTTTTTCCCCAGCAGAGTGGCTCAGACTTAGCAAAATGAACAGTTTCATGCAACTAATTTTACATATATATATATATATATATAAAACCTTCCAATTTTTAATAGTTTGTGTATTCGGTCCCCTTAGTAACTGAAAACTAAATGTCTCTCCTTTCTCCTAAACTGTGTCTTTCCAGAACAGCCTGCTTTGTGGTGTGGCATTAAGGGGGCAGGTGCTGCCTTCTCCCCTGTAGGCTGCTCACTCCCACCTCCATTATGGCCCCCAGTCTCTGCTTCCTGCACAGAAGGAACAACACTCTCTTGCTTCATATGGGGAGGGGGTAGAGGCAGCCAAACTATGATAATGAAAAATAAGAGCAGATGAGTTCAGAGCTGACTTTATTTCCTTGATGTATTCACTGAAATATTTATTTGTTCCACACCTTCTGAATTCTTACAATGTGTCAAATTATGCAAATAAATTAATATTTTTCTTTTTCTTTCCCTTCCTCCCTTAGTTCTTTGTTCTTTTTCTATTTCTCTGCCTCCCTACTTTCCTTCCTATCTCTTTTCTTTCCTTCCTCTCTTATTCCTTCCTTCATTCCTTCCTTCCTCCCCCTCCTTCCCTTCCATCCATAAAGAGTATTGATACTGGAGTTCCCATTGTGGCACAACAGAAATGAGTCTGACTAGGAACCATGAGGTTTCGGGTTCAATCCCTGGCCTCGCTCAGTGGGTTAAGGATCCAGTGTTGCCGTGAGCTGTGGTGTAGGTTGCAGATGCAGCCTGGATCTAGCATTGCTGTGGCTGTGGGGTAGGCTGGCGGCTACAGGTCCGATTAGACCCCCTAGCCTGGGAACCTCCATATGCCATGGGTGCAGCCCTAAAAAGACAAAAAGACAATAAATAAATAAATAAAGTACTGATATCTACCTGTCTTGCTTACAGTGACAGGTGATGTACAAAGGAGATACAGTTAAAAGGCCCACTTCCCTCTCTGAAGGTTTTAATGTGGAGATTCAATAAATGAATTGATAAAAAGCATGCTGATGGTATTAACAGCAGTTAATACAGGAGGCCAAGGAAATGCCAGGTAGGGAGCTGTGGAGACCAACTGACAGAGTGGTGCCAGGCCTGAAATTTGGCCAGAACAAGGGACACTGTTTCCTGGCCAGGAGAAGCAGGTGCCAAGGCTGGAGTACAAAGGAACATTGTGGAGGGGTGCCACATAGCAGAGTCCATGACCACATGGGGCTGGCTTGTGCCACCCAGGACCCACGAGCTAGCATGGGCTCTGCTACAACTTGCGTTTTGCTTTTAAGAAATGGGAGCCATTGCTGAATTAATAAGTCAGGGATTACTGACTCAGACTAACATTTTAAGAAGGCTCTTTTGACAGCTGCAGGAGAATCTGATTAGAAGGCAAGGCTGGCATAAACTGGCAATAGTCTGGGTGGAGGATGAGGGGCTCAGGGAACAAGACCACAGGAAGGATGAAGTCCAAGTGATGATGGGGTGTTAACATGTGGTGGCCTGGGATGTCATCTGGATCATGGTGGGACACTTAGGAATGACTTAGGGCTTTTGCCCAAGGAAGTGGGTAAAAAGTGGTACCAGTCAAAACCAAAAACACTTGTTTCTGTCTCTCTCCCCCTTCGCCTTCTGCACACACACACAGCTTTTATCTATATCATAGAATATGTTCGAGAGCTAATGATTGAAGGAAACCTAACATGCCTTATAAACTATGAGTTCTAGGTAATATAGTCAAATATGTTAAATATTAAATTTGATGTACATGTCCTTCTTTTTCCTTAAAAAGTAAAGAGCCATTTAACACTGATTTGTTAAGAGTAAGTCCAGGAGTTCCTCTGGTAGGGAAGCAAGTTAAGGATCCAGCATTGTCACTGCTGTGGTTTGGTTTGATCCCTGGCCCCAGAACTTCTGTAAGCCAGGAGTGCAACTAAAAAAAGGAAAAAAATAATACACACAAACATTAAAGTTTTGAAAATATAAAGCCACTATAAGTAACAAAAAGGAAAAACAAGTAAAGGAATCTTTTCCCCCTCTTCATTTGTTCTTATGTGTTGTTTTGGGTAGACTTTAGTGGTATTTTGATTTCTTTAATAAAGCCGGTAGTAATGATTAAAATTAAATATTTTAATATTTTTCTCTACTATCATTTCTGCTTCAAAAGACAAATTTAATTATGAATAGGTCAAACTGACTGTATTTTGTACTTAACTTTTTGGATAAGGTAGTGAATCTTTCTTTTTTACTTTTGATTCCATCTCCCCCTCTTCCACATCATTTATAGGCAATCACTGTTATTAATGCCTTGTTTCTCCTTACAAAAAAATAAAATGTAGACATATGCAAACAAGCAAAAATGAGTACTCTTTATTTTCTCTCATTTAATTTTTTACCCTAATGGTGGAATACAAGGCACATTTTTCTGTACCCTTTCATCTTCATTTAACCTATCCTGAAAATTTTTTCCTATCAGTAAATAAAAAGCTTTTTATCCTTTTTTCCAGCTTCATAATATTCAATTGAATTACACACACACACACACACACAAATATGTATGTGTGTGCGTGTATATATACATATTTTTTTAAGAGCTACATATGGAACTTCCCAGGTTAGGGATCCAATCAGACCTGCAGCTGCTAGCCTACACCACAGCCACCGCAGCACTAGATCTGAGCCATCATCTGCAGCTGACGTCACAGCTCACAGCAACGGCAGATCCTTAACCCACCAAGCAAGGCCAGGGATTGAACTGACATCCTCACTGAGTCTACACGGGGTCTTTAACCCACAGATCCATGATGGGAACTCCAGAATGATAGATATTTTTAACCAGTTTCCCTCTGACAGATCTTTAGGTTTTCTATCTATTGCTGATAACTAAAACTGCTGACCATCTTTTATTTAGAAGTCATTCAGCATGAGGACAAGCATTTTGTAGCATATATTCTCAGATGAGGAATTGGTGGTCAACGGTTTTCACTTTTGCACTTTTGACAGGCACTGCCAAGTTGTCTTACATAAAAGTTTTACCTATTCAAACTCCTAGTAGCAATTTCTGAGAGTGAATCTTATCCACAAGTTTCCTAAGAAAATATGTTCAAGCTTTTGGAATTTTTTTATTCTTTTTTTGCTTTTTAGGGCCGCACTCGCAGCATATGGAGGTTCCCAGACAGGGGTCCAATCAGAGCTGTAGCCGCTGGCCTATGCCACAGCCACAGCAACTCCAGACCTGAGCCACATCTGTGGCCTACACCACAGCTCACGGCAATGCCAGATCTTTAACCCTTAACCCATGGAGTGAGGCCAGGAATTGAACCTGCAACCTCATGGTTCCTAGTTGAATTCATTTCCACTGCACCACCATGGGAACTCCTGGAATTTTTAAGTAATAAAAAACTGTAAACCTCAATGGTTTTAATAGGCCTTTGTCTTAATAGGAATGTGTTTGAAAATATTTTCATTTTCATTTCCTTTTTGGTGATATATCTTCTCATACCTCGTGCCTATTTTTCTATTAACTTTCTTATCAATGCGCATTTAGTCTCTTGTCTGTAATATAAATTGTGGCAATATCTGTTTGGTATTCTTTATTTTTCTTTTGGTTTGGCTTTTGTTTTTCTTTTTTTTTAAAAAAATTAATTTACCACAAATACATTTTTGTGCTGAAAAATCCATCACTTATTATTAGAGAAATGCAAAGCAAAACTACTATGAGGTACCACTTCACACCAGCCAGAATGGCCATCATTAGTAAATTCACAAGTAACAAATGCTGGAGGGGGTGTGGTGAAAAGGGAACCTTCCTACACTGTTGGTGGGAGTGTAAGCTGGTTCAGCTACTATGGCGAACAGTATGGAGGTACCTTAGAAATCTATACATAGAACTTCCATATGACCCCACAATCCTGCTCTTGGACATATATATCCAGACAAAACTTTCCTTAAAAAAGACACATGCACCTGCACGTCCATTGCAGCTCTATTCACAATAGCCAAGACATGGAAACAACCTAAATGTCCATCAACAGACAACTGGATTAAAAAGATGTAGTATATATACACAATGGAATACTACTCAACCATAAAAAAGAACAAAATAATGCCATTTGCAGCAACAGGGATGGAACTAGAGACTCTCATACTAAGTGAAGTAAGTCAGAAAGATAAAAACAAACACCATATGATATCACTTATATCTGCAATCTAATATATGGCAAAAATGAACCTCTCCACAGAAAAAAAAAATCATGGACTTGGAGAAGAGACTTGTGGTTGCCAAGGGGGAGGGGGAGGGAGTGGGGTGGATTGGGAGCTTGGTGTTAATACATGCAAACTATTGCCTTTGGAATGGATTAGCAATGAGATCCTGCTATGTAGCACTGGGAACTACGTCTAGTCACTTATGATGGAGCATGATAATGTGAGAAAAAAGAATGTATACATGTATGTATAACTGGGTCACCATGCTGTACAGTAGGGAAAAAAATTGTATTGGGGAAATAACAATTAAAATTAAAAAAATAAATTTTTAAATGAGAAAAAATGCTCAACATCACTGATTATTAGAGAAATGCAAATCAAAATTACTATGAGGTACCACCTTACACCACGCAGAATGGCCGTCATTAATAAGTCCACAAATAACAAATGCTGGAGAAGGTGTGGAGAAAAGGGAACCTTCCTACGTTGTTGGTGGGAATGTAAATTGGTACAACCACTATGGAAAACAGTATGGAGATATCTCAGAAAACTAAATATAGAACTACCATATGACCCAGCAATCCCACTCTAGGGCATATATCCAGACAAAAATTCCTTGAACATGCACCCATATATTCATTGCAGCACTATTCACAATAGCCAAGACAGAGAAACAACCTAAATGTTCATCAACAGATGGAAAGAATTAAGACGTGGTGTATAAGAGTTCCCATGGTGTTCAGTGGCTAGCAAATCCAACTAGGAACCATGAGGTTGCACATTAGATCCCTGGCCTTGCTCAGTGGGTTAAGGATCTGGCACTGCCGTGATATGTGCTGTAGGTTGCAGACGTAGCTCAGACCCTGCATTGCTGTGGCTCTGTCTAGGCCAGAGGCTACAGCTCCTATTAGATCCCCAGCCTGGGAACCTCCATATACCGTGGGCGTGGCCCTAGGAAAAAAAAAGACAAAAAAAATGTGATGTATAAACACAATGGAATACTACTCAGTCATAAAAAAGAACACAATAATGCCATTTGCAGCAACAGGGATGGAACTAGACACTCTTATACTAAGTGAAGTAAGTCAGAGAAAGACAAATACCATATTATATCACTTATAGCTGGAATCTAATACATGCCACAAATGATCCTTTCCACAGAAAAGAAAATCATGGACTTAGAGAACAGACTTGTGGTTGCCAAGGGGGAGGGGCAGCAAGTGGAATGGATTGGGAATCTGGGGTTAATACATGTAAACTATTGCCTTTGGAACGGATAAGCAATGAGATCCTGCTATATCTGGGAACTATATCTAGTCACTTGTGATGGAGCATGATGGAGGATAATGTGAGAAAAAAAATATATATATATATGTATATATGTATATATATGGCTGGGTCACTTTGCTGTACAGTAGAAAATTGATATAACACTGTAAACCAACTATAATGTAAAAAATAAAAATCATAAAAAAGAACTCTTTCATTTTCTTTTACTTCATTTCATTTGGAATTTATTACTGTGTGTGATAGCAGGTACAGTTTCACCTTTGTTTTATATTTTTATGTAGCTACCTACTAGTTCCATGTTCACTATTTTAGAATCTCTACATGATTTGTTTATGTGAGTCAGGTGTATGACTTTCAAATACCATAAGAAATACTACTAAATTGGATGCACTGATTTGTTATATTCGTTAGCTCAAGATTCTTCCAGTAGGTAGACCAAGGTCTTTAAAACATGGACTTTCTGATAGTAAATTTCCAAACTAGTGGCTGCCACCATAGTCTCCTTCATCCCCTGCCACCAGCATCACCACCATCTCAATGAACAGTAGGAAGCAGAGTCAGCATCCCAAACTCTGTCCTGGTTCTCAGCAAAATTGAAAGTCAGCTTTCTTCTCCCATGTCCTAATCTTAGCTCACAAGGTTTACAGCACTCATTCCATCCCATAATGCCACTCATAATTCTAAGACCTCAAAAGTAATAAAAGGTATAACTTCTTAAATAAAATGCAGCTACTTCTCTCTTACTGCATGTAATGAAATCATAAGCCTTAATTAATTCCCTTAACTTTTCATGCCAATTAGCTCATAAAATTTTCATGAATACTTAAAGCAATTTGCTAGCCTTTGTTCCAAAGAGAATTAATAGGGCCCCTTGTTTACATTTTTCATTTACTTCACCAATTTCTTAAACTGTCCAAACGTACTGCAAAATGATATCCCATCCTACCAAATTACTGAAAAGACAGCTTTCAGTAAGTGCTGAACAACTTAAAAAAAATGTTCGTAACTTTTTACCTAATAATCTACTTTCTGGATATCTATCCTAAGAAACAAACTGAAACATGTGATATTTTCTTCAAAATGCCTAATAATTTAAAAATTGAAGGTAATAATCTAATCATTTGGAAAGAAATAGGAAATAAACCTTCAAATAAGCTTATATAGAATCACGAGATGGAATATTACGCATGCATCCAGATGATGTTTATAAAGTACTTCTTTCAAAAGTGTACTGTGTGATAACTGCCATTTTTCATAAAATAGTTACTTTTAATAAAGGTGATATTTAATAACATACACCTTGATGATTTAAAAAATATAAAAGCAGGAGAAAAGTACCAGTGCAGAATAAATCACAATTATGGAAAAGAAAGAGGTAAGTACATGTGCAAATAAAATCCAAGAATGCATTTACTAAAATATTAACAGATTTTGATTTTTTTAATTTTCCTCCTATATTTCAGAGTGAGCATGAATATCATGATAATGAGGAAAATAAATAAACTTCATTAAAAACATAATCCTTCCCCTGCATAGCTGGTGCACTGAAAACTGTACAAGTGGTATGTAAATTTTGATTATCTCCTACACTACAATTTCCCCCAGCCTCCCCAAAGCATGTGGAGTTTCCAGGCCAGGGATCAGATCCAAGCTGCTGTTGTGGCCTATGCCACAGCTGCAATAACACTGGATCCTTTAAGCCACTGTGCCAGGCAAGGGATCAAACCTGTGTCCTGGCACTGCAGAGACGCTGGTAATCCCAATGCACCACAGAGGGAACTCCCTAGGAATCTTTTTAATTAACAGAAAAATGGTACATATGAATGTATTTCATCCATCCTTTCCATTTCTTATTCTATGCTAACACTTAGAAATCTAGTATTGAAACAAAGTGAGTGAAAGTTAGCCTGTTTGAACAACTGGATAAACAGGAAATTCTGCTATTCATCAAGCAGGATGTTTGAACTGTATATCTACTAAGGGTTAACCAGGAAGAAAGAAGAATGTTAGACTCAGAAAATATTCCATTTTGCCTAGAAATGTTCATTACTAGGAATTACAAAAATTTCTAGTAATAAACTACATAACTAGAAATTACAAATTACCCAATAGCCCGTTGTGTCTCAGTGGGTTATAAACCCGACTAGTATCTATGAGGATATGGGTTCAACCCCTGGTCTTGCTCACTGGGTTAAGGATGAGTGTTGCCCTGAGCTGTGGTATAAGTCACAGATGCAGCTCAGATCTGGCATTGCTGTGATTGTAGTGTACACCAGCAATTACAGCTCTGATTCGACCCCTAGCGTGGGAATGCCATATGCCACAGGTGAAGCCATAAAAAGGAAAAAAAAAAAAAGAAAAGAAAGGAAGGAATTACAATAAAAATGACCTTCTCAAAAGATTATCTAACTCTTTATCCTGTCATAAATATTTCAAGTTTTATCTCAGTGGCACTGTGGTTCAACTACTAGCTTACCTAATTTCCAATTTATTAAGGCAAGATAACAATTCCTATGGGAAACTGTGTAGGACAAAGACAATAAAAATATTAAGAAGCTATCTTTTAGGCCAGAAACACATTAGGAAAGAAAACAACTCATAACTAATTAAATAAAACGTTGTTTCCTTGTCATTTGAGATATATCTATTTATTTTTATTTATTTATTTTTTAATTTTTGGTTTTTTAGGGCTGTACCTGCAGCATACGGAAGTTCCCAGGCTAGGGGTATAATTGGAGCTGTAGTTTCTGGCCTACACCCCAGCCACAGCAACAAGGGATCCGAGCCATGTCTGCAACCTACATCACAGCTCACAGCTCACGGCAACACCAGATGCTTAACTCACTGAGTGAGGCCAGGGATCAAACCCGTGTCCTCAAGGATGCTAGTCTAGTCAGATTTGTTACCACTGAGCCACAATGGGAACTCAGATATATATCTAAAATGAAACAATGTAAATATTATTCAAGTATGGTGCCTAAGTGAGGGCTCTCACAAAATAGCAACATTAAATACACCTTACATAGTGTTTATCACAAGTCCAGAAATGCAATAAACATTTCATAAACATGTAGAAGTTGGCTCATCAAAATGCTTGAACTTCAAAAAACTAAAGGAAATGTTCATTTGACTCCGGAGAATGTGTGCCTGATGTCCCCGGATTTCTCAGTAGAGCTGGTTATGCAATCAAGTGCTTCGACCCTGAACCCAACCCAGCATTGGTTCCCCAGAGACAGTGTGCTCTGGAGTGTTTATGCTATTCCTGGACTCTCACTTTCCTACAGCTGCCCTTATTGCACAGACTGGACTCTTGTAAGGATGAGTGACTTGCATGTACTACTGATGTTCTCTTCAGGTCTCACAGCAACTCCCTGTCATGTAATACCCCTGTTCTTTGATTCTCCCCACTGCATGGATGGGTTTGTGCTGTGATATTTCTGCAGAGGGAAAAATGGCCACAGATCATCCAAATGAGATGGGAAGAGGAATCTCTATTAAGTCCCCCTTATTGACTGAGAGAAGAACTGCTTTCCCATAAGTAGCTCCAGAAAAATCATTTTTCTACCCTAAGAAAGGAGTCAAAGGGGAAGGCCTAGTTCAACTGCAGCACCAAAATGAATTTTCTGCAAATTTCCATTGTGGACCAGCAGGTTACAAACCCAACCAGTATCTATGAGGGTGTTGGTTCGATTTCTGGCTTCTCTCAGTGGGCTAAGCATCCAGTGCTGCCATGAGCTGTGATGTAGGCCAGCAGCTGCAGCTCTGATTCCACCCCTAGCCTGGGAACCTCCATATGCCTCAGGTTCAGCCCTAAAAATAAAAAAATAAAAAAAAATCTTACCAAGCCAGCCTCCATAGGGGTAACTAGGTAACAAATCAGAATGTCATCAAAGAGCATCACGTGTAAAGAACCATTGCACAGGACCTCTGCAGCTGGCCATGGTTCTGAACCCCTGCACTCAGCCCCAATTCCTGATTTGCAGTCACAGGTTGGATAAGGACGACATACTGGAGAAACTAAAGGAAATGCTGTAGGAGTGTCCATCTCAGCAGGCAAGATAGACTCCTCCTTCATTGGTCCAGCAGCATTTTTCAGCCCATTAACTTGGATTTTTGGATTCCTTCTCCCTCCATCCCTCCATCTCCTTCTCTCTCTCCCTGTTGCCCTCTCCCTCTGCCTGTCTTCTTCCTCCACCACTTTCTTTCTGGATTCATTTCTTTTGAAAAAGAATTCATCATAGAGCATATGAACTCTTTACATTTGAAAGATGTATGGCGACATGGAAAGAATATGAATTTTATATTATATGCAAAACTTTTTCATAAAGAGCTAAAGAAAACACTTGGAAAATATACCAGAATGTCAAATGAAGGATGACTTGTTTATAGGATTTTGAGTGATTCTTTTTTGTCTCTTCTTCATAATTACTTTTGTTTTTTCCTCAAGTGTTCTACAAAGGACCTATACTTTATAATCTGAAAATAATGGGTTAAAAAGTGGCAAATAGGAAATTCCATGGTGGTCTAGTGGTTAAGGACTCAGTGTTGTCACTGCTGTGGCTCTGGTCACTGCTGGGGTGGGGGTTCAATCTTTGGCCTGGGAACTTTCAGCATGCCCCAAGCACAGCCCCCCAAAATTCAGTAAATATGACTAAATTTTTTTTTGTCTTTTTAGGGCCACACCAGCGGCATATGGAGGTTCCCAGGCTAGGGTGCCTAATCGGAGCTGCACAGCAACGCAGAATGCACAGCAATGCAGGATCCAAGTTGCATCTGAGACCTATACCACAGCACACGGCAACGCTGTATCCTTAACCCATTGAGTGAGGTCAGGGATCGAACCCGCACCTTCATGGATACTAGTCAGGTTCATTAACCACTGAGCCATGATGGGAACTCCAAATGTGACTAAATTGTAAGAGTAGCTATAGTTACCAGCTGTGTGATTTGAACAAGTGATTTATCCTCTTCAGCCTAATATTCCACATGGGTAAGTTGGGGCTAACACATAAGTACTTACAGCCTGCTTTGCGGACCAGGTGGGCTCTGTACACTGCAGGAGTTCTGCATGGGTCAAAGCTTCATCAGAGGAGAGATCGAGGACAGGCTCAAGCTGAGCAAGCCAAATGAGAATGATGTGTATCTGTTTCAGGCTCTGATAGGTGAGATGAAAACCCCTGCTTCCAAGGTACTCAATTTGCTTTGAATACCTACTTCAGGCAAAGGCTCCTCGCTTCTGGGGCTACAGCCATGAACAAAGTGTTGCCTTGCCTTTGTGGAATCTGTTACAGAGTCTCTCTTGCGGGCAAATAAAAGCCACTATCATCCCCTTTTTCTCCTTAACTTAGTGCTTCCAAAGATCTACTGGCTACAGATGAGGGATGCAGAGCTAAAGAACTAATATCTGTCAATCTCGCTCTAGAGAAGGAACACAGACGTGTGTGTTGCTGAACAAGTATCCTTGGTGACTGCTTACCAGAGATAAGTACAGGCAACAGTCCTGGTAAACTGACGCAGATGGGTCAAATCCATAAGCAGATGAAAAGATGAAGAAATTCCCGTCTGCAGAATAGGGACTAAATGTATTTTTACTCCTGAATCACTCACTGAATGAGATTTTCCTTTATTGCCACCACATTTAAAATATAGGGCAGACAGAGAGGGGAAGCGAGTGGAATAGACAGGGAGTTTGGGGTTAGTAGGCACAAACTATTCTATTTAGAATGGATAAGCAACGAGGTCCTACTGTACAGCACAGGGAACTATATCCAATCTCTTGGGATAGAAAATGATGGAAGATAATATGAGAAAAATGTATATATACATATGACTGGGTCACCTTGCTGTACAGCAGAAATTGGCACAACGTTGTAAATCAACTTTAATTTAAAAAATAAAAAAAAAAATAGGGCAGATAGAATCTGGAAAGAGAGAATTATCCTTCCTTCTTTGTGTCACAGCTAGGAGAGGCCTTCTGTATCTTTTTGTTTGTTTTCTCTTTTTGTCTCTTTTTAGGGCTGCACCCATGGCATATGGAGTTTCCCAGGCTAGGGGTCTAATCGGAGCTGTAGCTGCCGGCCTTCACTACAGCCACAGCAATGCCAGATCCAAGCCACACCTGTGATCTACACCACAGCTCATGGCAACATCAGATCCTTAACCCACTGAGTGAGGCCAGGGATTGAACCCACAACCTCATCGTTCCTGCTGCACCACAATGGGAACTCCTTCTGTATCTTACTACATGCATTTCTTTCCAGAAAGACCAGCACAGCACAGGATGGTGGACATTCAGATACAGTTTGCTGAATAATGAGTAATAGTAAGAGCTTCCATGTTGGGTACTTCACCGTGTTTATTTACTAACATAGAAACTCATTTTTACTATTTTTAGTTTCCATGTTCATGCTCTGCAAGATAGTTATTAATAAGCCCAGGTTAGATAACGAGTAAACGGGGTTTGGAGGTTATGAACCTTCCCCATATAGACACCAAGTACATGTCTGCAGTGAAAATAAAATCTCTCTCATGACCACAGCTCTTCCTCTCCCTCATGCTGGACTACGAGTGACACTGGTGTACATCACTGGTCACACACGATGGGAAAGATAATGGCATTTCCCACACTGGAAACCCAGATGGTAGTAATGGGCACATTTAGTGTTACCTGCTTTACCACTGACGAGTAATAATAACTTTAACACCAACCCACGATGCTCCACTTTGACTGTGTGTGTTGGGGGAGGCAGTGCCATGGATTCATTCCATCTACTTTCCTTTCGTGAAAATTGAAAGCCATTTAACAGACTTACATTTTTCTGCTGGATATTTTTATATGTCCACCCTTCATAGAATTCATTGATAAATTTCTTCCTTGGGTATTTTAACACAACCAATTTTAGGTAGGAGCAAATCCTCTCACTGCCCTCCTCTGGGTGAGAACTCCCTTCTGCAGAAAAATCTATGTATTTTCTGTATATTTAATTTAGTGCATTAGATGTTAGTTGAACATGGCAGACTTGGAATCCAGAGGTTGTTCCGCCTCCTACTGACAATATTCAGCACAGAGGCTCAGCACATGATTGTAAAAAAAGCCTCAAAATAAAGATCTACTGTGCATGGCTTTGGAGGAGAGGTTTCAATATTCATTCCTATGTTTTTTTTTTCCTGATAATTAATAAAATAATTTATTATTGGGAGTTCCCATTGCAGCTCAGTGGTTAACAAACCCAAATAGTATCCATGGGGACATGGGTTCAATCCCTGGCAGTTGCGGTGAACTGTGGTGTAGGTCTCAGATACGGACTGGATCCCACGTTGCTGTGGCTGTGGTAGGCTGGCAGCTACAGCTCCAATTCAACCCCTAACCTGGGAACTTCCATATGTGTGGGTGCAACCTTATTACTAAATAATAATTACTAAATGACCAATTTTATCTGTGGTTTTTCCAGTCTTTCATGCAACTTGAGCTTATAAACTGAATTCCCCTGTGGCATTTTTTTATTTGATGGTGAATACTGAATTGATATTTCTCTTCCATAAGTGTAATATCCACCCCCACCTAATACCAACAGACATCAAATTGGAGTCAGAGACTTATGCTTATAAAAAAAAAAAAAAAAAAGGTCATTTCTTGGAGTTTCCTGGTGGCCTAATGGTTAAAGGACCCGGCACTGTCACTGCTGTGATGCAGCCAAGAAAAAATAAAAGGAGGTCATTTTCTTTTTCATCAGCCTGACTCTTTGCCTTGGTTTGCTTTTCTAAAGCAAAGCTTTTTGGCTTTGCCTTTGCATCTTTGGGAACTCCGCTCCCTGCCTTCTGTACTCGGCTCATACTCCCTTCAAAAGCACCTTTCACATAAAGGAGGCTGACCCTCACTCTTTCTTCCCCTGGGAGAGGACTTTGATGACAAAGAAATGCAGACATGCCCATGGTGAGGCAGGCGTGATGGATGCCATCCCACAGCACGAGGCTGGAGTTCTAAACACACAGGAGGCAGGAGAGCTTTCTGCACTAGTGTAGCTGGTGGTGGCAAATCTATGGTTCCCCCTGGCACAGCCTGGACACTTAGAGAAAACAGTGTTTCCCTTAACAAAATGCAGGAATGCCACAAACTTAGATCTTCCATCCATACATATGATCCTTCGTTCCCCCACAAAAACCAAAAACAAAAAAAAAATTATAAATGTAACAATGATAATAGACTATGCACAAGCCTCATTACAACATGTGTGTATGTGTCTGTTTAAACTTGCTCAGGTTAAGGTTTGTTACTAAAAAAGTGGAATGTGTAGATACAGCAATGAATCAATAGCAATTAGCTTATAGCTCTCTCTACCTGCCAAAATTCCCTTCTTTCAAAGAATGATATTTATGGCTTAATAATTTAAAAATATGGTATTTTTCTTTCCCAACCTCCGTAAGGAAAATACGTCACTTAAACTGTGATCCAGGAACTTCCAACTGTTATGCTAGAATAAGGAACTGTGACCTGCTACAAAAAAAGAGACCCCCAGGGGAGGGATAAGTTGGGAATTGGGAATTAATATATGCATACTGCTATACATAAAGTAGATAACCAACAAGGCCCTACCATATAGGAGAGGGAAATCTACTCAATATTCTGTAATAAGCTAGATGGGAAAAGAATCTGAAAGAGAATGGGTATGTGTATACGCATAACTGAGTCACCTTGCTGTATACCTGAATCTAACACAATATTGTAAACTAATTCTACTCCAACAAAATTGCTTCTAAAAAATGAGCTCCCATCACCCCATGCGCAGGAAAGGGGCGAAGCCTGACCCTACCCAAGTTGAGGTGCAGGGCAAGCCTGCCCTTTTGGAGCTCCAAGGTGATCTGGTCTCCACGTTGTCCTTCTCCGTGGAACAGGACCCCATCTCCCTGCATGCTCTTGAACTTCAGGGAGATAACATCTTTGAGCGTGCTCATCAGCTTCTGGTTAAACCGGTACAGAAGGGAGCTCCGGCCATCAAAGTCGGCAACGTCTGATTCTGTGCACAGAGAAGGGGCAGAGAGAAATCAGTGCACTGCCTCATAGTCACGCTTTCTCCTTCCCATTGTAGTTTTTGTCCAGTTAATAAAAATGTCCCTAATATCTCTAGGGTACCAGCTTGATGGGAAACATATCAACTAGACCCAGTCTCACTGGACTCAGTGGAATTATTAATTTACAACAACTGTCACACACTCAGTCAAAGTGAACCGATCACTAGCCTAGAAGTAAAACTTCTCATTAGTGACATGTCAGCTTTTGCTGGAGGGGACAGGGTGTGAACACCGCGTGTAACTTCGTCAAACTCTACTGTGTCAGATGCCTGGTTGTAATTTCTCATGATTTATCCTCCTTATTAATTTGTTTCTGACAGTTGGAGCCACTTTACCCCACCATCTCAAGCTCAAGGTTAGAGATGAAACATAGAGTTTATTATTTCAACTCTGACTGAATGGTACTGTCTTCCTAGACCTGCACTGAGAAGGATTCTGAGATTTCCTTTAGGTTTGATGGAAAGAATATGCAATAAAAGAAGACTTACTATTTAGACAGAAAGGACAAATATACTCCATCCTTATCCTACCCGCCTTATCTTGTGCTGGTGATAGGTATCATTTTAGGTTTCATATACAAAAATCTTCATTCATTATTGTGAAAGCAAAAAAGAGAATGACCAGTAATCATGATCTAGAAAAGCTTACATAGTAGATGAGTTTAAACACATCTGAAAGTTATATGCCAAAAAGCTAATGGGGGTTCTACTTTTCTTCTTTCATGGATGCATAATTAACATACAACATCATATTAGTTTCAGGTGTACAACATAATTAGATATTTACATATATTGTAAAATAATCACCATAAATAATGTAGTTCATGTTTGTCACCATATGTAGTTATAGAATTTTTTTTCTTGTGATGAGAACATGTAAGATCTACTCTCTTAGCAACTTTCAAATATGAGGAGTCTCACTTTACCAAATAAGATACACAGATGACAAACAGGTATCTGAAAGGATACTCCACATCATGTATCATCAGGGAAATGCAAATTAAAACAGCAGTGAGATACTGGTGACTGATCAGAATGGACAGACTCTGGAGCACTGACACCACCAAATGCTGATGCGAATGTGAAGCAACAGGAACGCTCACACATTGCTAGTGGGAACACAACACAGTACTGCCACTGTGAAAAAAGTTTGGCAGTTTCTTAAAAAACTAAGCATCCCCTTGCCATACTATCCAGCATTTGAGTGCCTTGGTATTTACTCAAATGACCTGAAAATGTATGTCCACACCAAGACCTGCACACAGATGTTTATAGAGCTTCATTCATAACTGCCAACTCATAGCAGCAACCAAGGTCATCCTTCAGCAGGTTAAGGATAAACAGTGGGACATTAAGACTACATGATCCAGCACTAAAAAGAAATGAGCTATCATACCATGAAAAGAAATAAAGAAAAAAAAAGATTAAGTGCATCTCACTTAATGAAAAAAGCCAATCTGAAAAGGTTCTGTATGAGTCCAACTATATGAAATTCTAGAAAATGCAAAATTAAGGGACAGTAAAAAGACAAGGGATGCCAGTGGTTTCAGGGAGAGATCAATGAACTGACAGAGCATAACAAACTTCTAGGGCAGTGAAAATATTCTATCATACTATAATGATGGATACATGTTATTATATATGTGGCTAAACTCACAGAATGTACAATATCAAAAGAGAATGAAAGCCAGGTACACCCACTTGACATTCTGAGCACAGAACTCTGAAATAGTGAATGGGCATTGTTTTAATATTAAAAAAAATAGTAAACCATAATATAAACTATGGACTTGGGGTAATTATGATTTGTCAATGTGGGTTCATCAATTGTAACAAATGTACCACTCTGATGAGGGATGCTGATAGTGAGGAAGGGGAACTTGCATTTGTACGGGCAGGGCAGGGAGTATGTGTAAAATCTGTACCTTCTTCTTAATTTTGCTGTGATTCTAATCCCAATAAAATAGCCTTTAAAAATAAGTTAATAGCGACTCTATTTAGGATGTGTTATTATATGTTATTTTTAATTTTTGAAAATTTTGTCATCATGAAAACTTTTACAAAAAAATGTATTACTCTTATAAAAGGGAAAAAATCTAGGCTATTTAATTATAACTTTAAACAGATTCATTATATACCATGTTCTGTGGGTGGAATGGCAGTGAAAGGGGGTATGGAGGGGGTGAGATTATTATTTGAAATCAACTACTCAGGAAAATTCAACTTTTTATATTTTTCACCAAGTAATTAAAATCCTCAGCCTGAACATACACAGTGATAAATTAAGTGGGGGTTTTTTACTCTTTTTTTTTGACCAATAAGCTCAAAACATCCTTTGGGAGAGATGAAATTTTGAAATGAAAATAACAAATGAAAGTACTTTTCCTATAATTAATTTTAAAATACCATTTCAGGAGTTCCCATGGTGCTTCAGTGGTAATGAACCTGACTAGTATCCATAAGGATGCAGGTTTGATCCCTGGCCTTGCTCACTGGGTTAAGGATCTGGCCTTGCCATGAGCTATAGTGTAGGTCACAGATGCAGCTCCAATCCCACTTTGCTATGGCTGTGGTGCAGGCCAGCAGCTACAGTTTTGATTCAACCTCTAGCCTCGAAACTTCCATATGCTATGGGTACAGCCCTAAAAAGATAAATTAATTAATTAAAGTAAAATACCATTTCACAATATATTCTGATGGAGTAAAGTGGTTCTAAATAAAAAGTTACTGATGACACAGTGGCCTAGATACAGAGAGTATTTTCTCAGACCTTCAGCTCTCCCCAGGCCACCCATCAATGCTCCTACCTCTATCATTTGGACCAGACTCCCCTAAACCAAAGGAAGTCACAGACAGCAAGCTAGCAACCAGAGTAATGAGGACCATAATACAGATAAGATTGTGAATTTTAAACTGACTCTATCTGGGCAGCTCTACCTCTCTAAGCCTTGATTTCCTCAACTGTGAAAGAGGGGAATTGTCTCCTTCAGGGAAATCTGCCGTAAGCATTAAATATGCTCATCGTGTAAAGTGATAATACGAGAGTTCCCACTGGGGCGCATGGAAACCAATCTGACTAGGAACCATGAGGTTGCGGGTTCGATCCCTGGCCTCACTCAGTGGGTTAAGGATCCAGCGTTGCCATGAGCTGTGGTCTAGGTCATAGACATGGCTCAGATCTGGCATTGCTGTGGCTGTGGCATAGGCCAGCAGCTGTAGCTCCAATTAGACCCCTAGCCTGTGAAACTCCATATGCCATGGGTGCGTTCCTAAAAAGACAAAAGACAAAAAAATAAATGAAGTGATAATACATACACAGGGACACCATCATACGTTATTTGTGTTACATCGGTAATAGGTAGTAGGGGTATTAAAAGTGTTTACAGGCTACACAGAGGACCTCACACTACTCCCCTGTCCACTCTAGTGGCTGACACCCCACTTTCTCACCCAAAATGATGCTATTTCACTTTTTGATTCAATGGTTTACTGTCCAGGGGATGCAAGTTGGCCTCAGCTTCCTGCTCTGCCACATTTCAGCTTCTCGAACTCCATTTGACATTCTCCATGTGCAGGGTCTGCCCCTGTGTCTTGATGCTCTCTTCTGATGCTCCCCCTCTGGGTTAGAAGCCAGATCCTTTGGGGCTTTAGTGCTAAGTAAGGAGATATGGCACATCCTGCAGCCAACTGTGATACTCCTGTGCCATGTTGCAAGCTCAAAGAGAAGGGTGAGCCCAGTGCTACGAGAACAGTGTCAAGTTCAAACACTGTGTCTGACTTTGGAAGTGGAGCACATTCTGCCAAGAATAAGCATGGAACTTGAGTTACTGCTGATGGGGGGTGGGGGGCATCAGGGTGCTGGGTCTGGTGGTCTCAGTCTGAAGCACCTAGACTTTTCCTTTCTCCACTCTTCGTGTTATCTGCTCTCTCCAATCCCAGCATTCTCGACCTGCATTTCAATCCCTCAGATCTCTAGCTTATAATATAGTGAACTCATTGATGCTATAAAGCGGCAGTGACGTAGGTTACTTTTAAGGAAACACAGTTCCACCTTGCACCAGATCATAAGGAAACTGAGCCCATCAACTGGACAGGAAAAAATAAAATATTGTTGAAGTCTCACACAGACATGAGATTCCACTCCAGTTTGACTACTTATGAGCTGGGGAACTTGAGGCAACTTTCTTGACTACTCTGAGCTTCAGTGTTCCTATCTGTGTAATAGACTGTGCTTCAAACTTCACCACTGCAGCAATTCCTTTGCATTACTGATGGAAAGAGCAACAGGATGATATTGAATGGTGCAAAAAGTGTAGGGAAGTGTCCTCCTGGCAGATGAAGTATGTGATCATCTCAGAAGGTAGTTTTAAGGGCACCAGAAAAATAACTGACACAACTAAATATATCTTCTGCATTCTCTCACAGCTTTTCTAAGCCACTTGGACAGATTTCTTCCTTTGGGTTAAGTAATCCCTTCTCTAGGGGAAAAAAAGAAACTCATTAGCATATTTTGCCAGATTTAACGTACTTCACAGCCTTGGGAGGTCCACATTTTTCCCCAGTTGTAACAAGGAGAAGCCCAAGCTTGGAAGATTATATATCTTGCCCAAAGGCACACATACAGTAATGAGGTGTTTGACATGGAAGCCATACATATTTCCTCATTAGAAAATGGGGGAGTGGAGGGGCTGGGGTGAGGATTATAGGAGATGAACTCCTGGTGCACAGGGAGCCTGTATGTGACTGTCCAGTGAGAGTCTGGCATGCCTGAGTGGGCATGAATATGAGTGGGTGTGTAAGAAAGAAGACTCCAGCTCTTTTCTACTTAATTCTTTTTTTGGATGATGACACTTTACCTTTGAAGATGTTTAAAAAAATAAAAATTTATAAATAGATGATCATCTTGATTATGTAAAATAATGACTCAGGGAAAATAAAAATGAAGATGGAAAAATGGGTTAAGAGCAGAATTATTGTAGATGATGGATGTTCACTAAACTTATTGCGATAATAATTTCATGATGTATTGAAGTCAAATCATTACTCTGCGTGCCTTAAACTTATGTGGTGCTATATGTCAATTATATCTCAATAAAACTTGAAGGAAAAAAAAGAGAGAAAAGATGCTCATTTAAAGGAATGGCAAGGGAGCTCCCACTGTGGCTCAGCAGAAACAAATCTGACTATCCATGAGGACTCGGGTTTGATCCCTGGCCTTGCTCGGTGGGTTAAGGATCCAGCATTGCTGTGAGCTGTGGTGTAGGTCGCAAACATGGCTCAGATTTGGGGTTGCTGTGGCTGTGGTGTGCGCCAGAGGTTACAGCTCTGATTCAACCCCTAGCCTGGGAACCTCCATATGCCAAGGGGTGAGGAACTAAAAAGACAAAAAAATAAAAATAAAAAGGAACTATGAGGCTGAGTAGATATTTTCTTTGCCTTACAGGTAGATGTTAATTTCCTTGAGTTTCCTGCCTCTCTGCACGTGTTCCTTTACTCACAGACCAAGCGCCGTCAGAGAAGCAGCTCTCAGCTTCACTGGGCAGATATGCAATGTCCTCCCCACCCTCATTACCTTCACTGGGCTCAAACCCCTACCCTGTCAGTTTGGAAGAATCTCACTTCACCCAGACATTCTCATATTTGGGCTTTCACAGCCCCCTCAACATGGCAATGCCTGTGTTCAGAACCGGGCAACAGCAGTGAACTCAGAAGTAGACCCTGGCCTCAGGGATAAGCTGGAGGCAGCACCACACGTGCAGGGTCCCTGGGGAGCAGCTGGAGAAGCCCAGGAGGAGAGGCATCTCCTGAGTCCTGAGGGCTGCAGGGAAGTTGGGCAGGTGAACCGTGCAGAAAGGGTATTGCCAGCAGCAGTAAGGAGCCTCCTGTCCCTGAGCGTCAGACCCCAGATCCATAAGGCTTCAGACTTGCTGGGCCAGTGATTCTAAAAGTGTGTTCCCTGCAGTCTCGATAGCTGTGGTATCCCCAGGGAGCTTGTTAGAAAGAAGTACAAGATGTGAGACATCACCACAGACCTACAGAATCAGAAACGCTGGGCTCAGACCCAGCCACCTGTGTGGTCAAGCCCTCTGGGTGATTCTGATGTGCACGGAGGTTCCAGAAAGTCTGTGCTAAAACCTAGGAAGCCAGGGCAGTGGGGAGTCGGGTGGCTGGGGAGAGTCAGGGGTTTTATAACAGAGGAACCTATTAACAATAAAATAATACGAGTTGTTTTATGTTTTGGCTGCATCTATAGTATGTGAATGTTCCCAGGCCAGGGACCAAACCTGTGCTACGGCAGTGGCCCAAGGCACTGCAGAGACAATGGCGGATCCTTAACCTGCTGTGCTACTAGGGAACTCCAAAATAATATGTTTTAATGGGACTGTAAGATTAATGGAGAAATAATTGTCAACATATTAAAAGTAGGGAAAGTGTATAGCTAGTTCGGGTTTTTAGAAAGATCTGCCTGGATTTTAGAAAGTTCTTCCATAGTATTTACTTGGTCAGTGAACACTCTGATCCTGGCCACCGAAACTTTTCCTCCTCCGTGGAATTATCCGATTTTGTTGTCTGTTGTCAAGGTGGCAAAGCCATAGATGGTCTTTTGGGCATTCCTGTTTTTTCTCTTTCCTGTCTAATACAAGGTGACCACTCCTCAGAGGTTTGTTTGTTTGTTTGTTTGTTTTTAATCTACCCACAGTGCTAGCCAGAACACAGCTGTTACATTTGCTTCCTGGGGTGGACAATTTCTCTTTCTCAAAATCAATTTTTAGAATCTCATTATTATGAACTCAATTCAATTCAATTTATGGTTTGTTAAGATGGTAAGACATTGGCAGACTTTGCTACAATATTAAGGTTTGGTCTATTGTGGACCCAAGGATAAGGGCAAGCCCTTCAGCTCTCAAAGCTCTCCTTTTAGGTCAAGATAAATCCAGCATCCACCCCCCCCACACCCCCATCCCAGCAGTACTGAGAAATGCCAGTGCTGGGCGGCTTCCCACTGGGCCCATAATTGCTGACCCAGCTGTCATAGCTTGTTGTCTGAGAAAGACAGAGTTCTGGAGGCATATTCTGGCATATTTGATGGATGTTGGTAGCTTGTCAACAAAACAGCTAAAAAAAGGGCTCCACTGAATAAAAGATTCCAGGCTCGAATCCCCAAGTGAGCAGAGAAGGGCTCTTGTGTGGGCCTGTGACATGGAGTCTGTTTTCTATCAAGAAGGAAAGCTGAAGCTCAAAGCTGACAAGAGCAATCATCAATTCACCCTGAGAAAATTAGTGCCACTCAGGCTCTGGGGCTGCTCGCAGTAAACAGGATTTTCAATACAATTACAGTGTGAAGCTTATCTCACAATATGTTGTATAAGAAGAGTGATTATTATTCAGACCATATACTTGCACTGAAGGCTCCGGGGCATTGGTTAGCAATCCACAGACCTCAGAGGTTTCCACAGTCAGCTCAAATTTACAAAGATCCTCCACTCAGTCTGTGACTTTTCCAGGCCTTATCAGAAGCTCATGATAACCTCAGATGAACTGTGAAAGCAATGTAAGTTTCCAAAAACTAACTGTGACGATGCCTAAGAATAGCTTTTCTTACAGAATTTCTGACATGTCTGTGCATGAGAGCAGCTGGAAAAATAGCGTAGGTCTTAAGAAGACAATATAAAAAAGTCATAGCCCAGAAAAACACAATCAAAACTCTAAATTCCAATCTTAACTTTAGCAGATAGACTTTTTAGCTCTGACAATTCACATTTGCCTTCTCAACATGTCTAGATTTTTTGGCTATCGGGCACATGTAGACACACCTCTTGAAATGGAAAGAACAAATCTGACTCCATATTGGATCCAACTTTGTTCACTTTAAACTTCGTGTTCTATTGTGTTTGCTACAAATTAATCACTAGAGGGATGTTGCTTATAGCTTAAAATATCCATAACCACCCATCTCTGGGAACCTTACCTCCCACACTTGAGCTTAAGCTAAAATATCTTTGTTTAAGCTCACAGGAAACATCCTGACCAGGCCCATCTATGAAGAGCTGCAGGAAGAAAGAAACTTCCACATTATTTCCAGAGTTGGCCTGGAACGCGGAAATATCTGCAACAACTTACTAC
This sequence comes from Phacochoerus africanus, assembly GCF_016906955.1. Classification (NCBI taxonomy): domain Eukaryota; kingdom Metazoa; phylum Chordata; class Mammalia; order Artiodactyla; family Suidae; genus Phacochoerus; species Phacochoerus africanus. The sequence continues at coordinate 91,782,613 of NC_062546.1, forward strand.
CTTTCTATTTTACCTCTGCACCTTCCCCTTTTTTTTTCTATAAAAGAAACTAGCATCTAAACCCAGGAAAGATGACTCTTTGGGACATGACTCCACCATCTCTCCATCTGCTGGCTTTCTGAATGAAGTCACTGTTTCATGCACCCAACAACTGGTCTCTTGATTTTTTTCAGCCTGATTTTTTCCCCCTGTGGTATGGCAAACATGGACTCAGTAACAGCGTAACAAACTTGCAATTCCATGGGACTCTTTACTAACTACAAAGATTATGCCCCCCCAATGTATTTATTTTAGGAAAATTCCAAAGTAGTAGAAACCCTTCCATTTGTTTTTCTCAAGTGCCTTGGCAGGTATTGGACATATTCTGTACTCTTCAGGGGTCTCTGTGCTGAACTGTGAAATGCAAAGTGATAGCAGCACTGGCTGAACCATTCAGGGACTCAAGCACAGTAACACTGACAAGGCAAGTACATTTTTCTGGTGGCCTAGAATGCAACAAAGGAAAGCAAAATTTTAGCCCCTGTGACTTAGCACCCAAATAGGGACTTGAGAGAGCAAAAAGGGGAGTTGTTCATGAAACTGAGACAGCAAGCACAGACTAGGACAGGACGGAGCAGGCTGGGACGTGTGGTCACCCCAAGGTGCAGACAGCCTAAGAGAAGGTTTCAGGAGTGATGCTTTGTAAATCCTATTCACAGGCTTATAGGAGAAATGATCAAGGCAAAGGCTGATATTGGGCGGCTAAGCCTTGTGGAAACAGCATAATTAATTCAATTGAAAATGGCTCCTCTGTTTACATGAGTGTCAGTGATCTTCAGCCAGAACACTCTGTAATCAGGAAGAACAAATCTGACTCCATATTAAATGTTTATTTTACTTTAACCTCTGTATTCCTTGGAGTTAACAATGTTGCCTATAGCCTCCCATACACAGGAGAGCCTATTCTCAAAGATACAACATATCCTTTAAGAGTGTAACACTTTCTCATTAATACAGAGATTTTTAAAAGTTGCTGAACAGAAAGTAATAACATGTCTTATTGGAGTTTCCAGGAACATTGTGACATGGTCTATGTGGACAGCTGTAAGAACTAAGGATTCCCGCTGGACACCAAGAAGTTTGCAACAACCCGCCACACCCTTCCCCTCACCTGGTCTTTAAAAATGCTTTGCTGAAACCCTTTGAGGAGTTTGGATTTTTTTGGGAACATGAGCCCCCATTCTTCTTGTGTCCTTGGAAAAAACTTTTCTCTGCCCCAGACTCTGATGTTTCTATTTGTTTGGCCTCAAGTTGGGTACATGAATTTTCATCCAGTAACAAAATAATCATTCCCTTGAGTTCCCATCATGGCACAGCAGAAACAAATCCGACTAGGGACCATGAGGTTGAGGGTTCAATTCCTGGCCTCGCTCAGTGGGTTAATAATCCGGTGTTGCCATGATCTGTGGTGTAAGTCGCAGATGTGGTTTGAATCCTGCATGGCTGTGCTGTGATGTAGGCCAGCAGCTATAGCTCTGATTAGGCCCCTAGCCTGGGAACCTCCATATGCCATGGGTGTGGCCCTAAAAAGAAAAAAATAAATTTCCCTGAAAATGTGTTCACATAATGAAAGAAATTTAAGCAACAGTGCAAAATTTCAGAAGAGGGCTTCTATCATCCCTACCCCCAACTAGTTGGTATTTTTTCTAAAAAAAGTTTTCTTTAAAGATTTATCATACTTTTATATTTGGAAAAAATAGAACATTCTTTGTTTATGATTCTATCCGGGCACAATCTACAGACTGAATAGCAGGAGGCCAATGGGGGAATCAAGGTTAAATCACTCCAGTGACCATTTCAACACAGTAAACACAAAACAAACTGTAGGAGGCAATACCTTGACATTCGTGTGGGAACCCATGGCTGCATTCAGTATTTAATCCAAGTATTTGGTCACTTTTCCTTTAATATCACCATTAGCATATGAGTTATGGGAATCAGAGCCATAGAGTCAGTCAAATCATAGACTGGGCAGAGGGACATTTAATTCATCAGGAAAATTGTTACCTATGGGTTTTCCCTTCTAAAAACTTGGTTTCTTCAATCTCCATTACATGCATTTACTTGTCTGCTTTTTTGCTTGTTTTTTTTTTCTTGGTGGCATGTGGAAGTTCACAGGTTAGGAGTCAAACGAGCTGCAGCTGCTAGCCTACATACACCACAGCCACAGCAACACTGGATCCAAGCCACATCTGAAACCTACACCACAGCCTGCAGCAATACCAGATCCTTAACCTACCAAGTGAGGCCAGGGATTGAACCTGCATCCTCATGGAAACTGTCAGGTTCTTCACCAGCTGAGCATAATGGGAACTCCAATATTTACTTGTCTGCTTTTTGAAGCTCCTAAGAATTCTTGCATTCTAAAAGGGCAAGGGTTGTGTTACTAAATTTTCTCTCTCCAAGGCTAAGCAGAGGGGGCTACTGAGTAATGTTTATTGTCTGTTGAAAGAGTTTTAAGATTCTGAATCAATCAGTAAAGCTATTTAAGAGAAGATTAGAATAGTTGACTTAAGGTAGCATATCACAGTGTCTTCTATTTATTGTGGATTTTTTTGGACATATATGTGTGTTTTATCTCTACATAGAAAAGAATGTTCAGTGATTCCTAGATGAACTAAAAAAAAAAAAAAAAGAAGAGTAGAGAGATTTCATTCTTTTTAACTTATTTTTAGGAAATTTCTGGGCTTCACTTTCCTCATCTATAGAATGAAAGGGTTATAATGAATGACCTTGGCGTTCTGTCCAGTGATAAAATGCTCTAATTTTCAAAGTAGCATTCAAGGCTTACACTGGCACCGAGCCCCCAGGTCTGACTTCTGCCAGCCCACCCTCCCCCTCTTCCAGCTCTGCAGGTTACAAACTCTGCCTTCCCATATTCCCTGGGATAAGGCCAGATGGGTCTTCGCACGCCAAGGGTTAAATTTACAACCCTGTGGTCTCTACCTTGGATGATAAATGACCCTAGATGACGAGACCCGAACAACTAAGAGGGCAGCGGATGCTTGGGTAAAGAGAATATGACTTCAGCTCTGAGACTGATGAATTCTGGATGACACCACTTGGCAATAATTAACCAAATAGGAAAAAGTCTGTTTTGTGTGGAAAGAGGGTAACTGGAGATGTAAAACGAGGGTTGTAATTTTTAATTAGGGAAGCCTGACAGATCATACCTTATCAGAATGCATAATGCTTTTTAAAATAATTAGTGTCCCTTTTTATTTTTATTTTTCTATTTACTTATTCTTTTTAGGGCAGCACCTGCAGCATATGGAGGTTCCCAGGCCAGGGGTCAAAATGGAGCTGTAGCTGCCACCCTATACCACAGTCACAGCAACACAGGATCCAAGCTGTGTCTGCGACCTATACCACAGCTCATGGCAATGCTGGATCCTTAACTCACTGAGCAAGGCCGGGGATCGACCCGCGTCCTCATGGATACTAGTTGGGGTTCATTAACCATTGATCCATGAATGGAACTCCTAGTGTCCCATTTTTAAACAAAATTCAAATAGAAACCACCAGAGAGAAGTGCACATAGCCGGAAGTTTGCAGACAGCCTGATGACGGTGTTGGAATCCTTAGGGTCTCAGTCTATGGAGAGGTTCACCTCCTTGGAATGTGGTCCTGAATAAGGAGGTAAAGGTACAATGGGGAGAAGTTTGGTAATCAGTTTAAATATCAGATGAAGGCAGTATTTTATTTTAATTAAAGTAAAATCGATTTACCATGCTGTGCCAATTTCCATTGTACAGCAAAGTGACCCTTTCTTACATTTTCTTCCATCATGTTCCATCCCAAGAGACTTGATACAGTTCCCTGTGCTGTACAGCGAGACTTCATTGCTTATCCATTCTAAATTTAACAGTTTGCATCTACCAAACTCCCCATCCATCCCGCTCCCTCCCCCTTCCCCCTTGGCAACCACAAGTCTGTTCTCCATGTCTGTGACTCTGCTTCCATGTCTAAAATATGGCACAAATGAACCTATCTACAAAACAGCTAACAGTTTTTGAATGCATATCATATGCCAAGCACTACTTCAAGTGCTTTGCACATATGAAAAGCACACTATTATTACCATCCTCTCCATAGAAAAGGAAACTGTGTCCACCAAGGACCCAAGATTGTCCAAGATTACACAACCAGTAGGAGAACAAGCTAGATTTACATCTCTGGTGCGGTGAGTGTTTGACAGTCTCAGAGTGCACTGGCCCTTAAACGTTACTGAAAATCCTTCAGCTTAGTGATCACAGGCATGAAAATGACAATGTTGACAAAGAATGAACTGACTTTCAGATTTAGCCAGAGCAGGTATTTACGAATATATGCCCCCAGATGATTCTCACACAGAGTTAGGATTGAGAACACAGGTAAAAGATCAAGGAGTATTGGCCCAGGAGTCCCTGGACTGGGCAATGGCTAAACCTTCTCCTTTGACATCTAAATACACATGCTCAGGACCTGCAAGTTGCCTGCTTTGGGCTCATGAATAAAACAATAGTATGAGTATTAGAAAACTGAATATGGTGTTTTCCCTTTTAACAAAAGTTTCCCATATCATCTGATCAAATACGTCCAGACATATAGTGGAAAGACCAAGGAGCGAGGAAGAGTATAGATTGTGCCACTTCAGGGAAGCTGTTCATTCAACAATTGAATTGCTTTAATCAATGGGCCTCATTCTAAGCTGAGAACTGGGTATGTATATACGTTTGGTCCTTAACCTTGGTAACCCAGAAACTGGGAGGTAAAACAGGTAATTCACAATGAAATGCACAAGTAAATAGCTATTTGTCTATTTATCGATCTATCTAATGTCTATATCTCTCTCTGTATAGATATAGATGGATATTCCATAGATAAATCAATAGATAGATAGAGATTTCTATATACTAAATGCTTGTATTTTCCCCAAATTTATAAATTCATATGTTGGAGCCTAACCCCCAATGAGACAGTATTCAGAGGAAGGGCTTTGGGGAAGTGGTCAGGTTATGAGGGTGGATCCCTCATGAAAATGAGTATCCTTATCAAAGAGACCCCCTGAGCTCTCTTGCCACTTTGACCGGGTGAGGATGTGGTCAGAAGATGACCATCTGGAAACCAGGAGGTGAGACCTCACTATACGCATCATTTGTTGTGCCCTGATCTTGGACTTTCCAGCCTCCAAAATCATGAGAAATAGATTTCTTTTGTTTATAAGCCACTTGGTCTATGGTGGGCTCTTAGAAGAGCCCAAACAGACTAAGTCGGTGATCAATGCTTTGAAAGAAAAGAATTGTATGGGGGGAGGGGTTGTTCATTTTTGGCTGAGCCTTTGGCATGTGGAAGTTTCCAGGCCAAGGATAGATCCTGTGCCACAGCAGTGACAATGCTGGATCCTTAACTGCTAGCCAACCACTGAGCTCTGAATGGTATGTTTTAAGATAGAAAAGTAAGAGTGATCATTTAAATTGAGAATCAATGCACAGCTGTCTGAGGAGATGATCATGAAGCTGAGACTGATTAAGAGAGGAGCTGAAGAAGCCAGAGGGGAGAGGAACATTCCAGATAAAAGGCCCTGTGATAAGCGAGCACATGGCATGGCAGGGCAGGTCAGAGGCCAGCAGAGTCTGAGCCCAGAAAGAGAGGGGGTGCTGCTGGACATAAGGCCAGTGAGGCAGGCAGCAGCCAGGTCCTTCCGTCGTGTTCTTTCTGCACAGGCCTCTGGTTTGTTCCCAAGAGCAGGCAGAAGCCACTAAAAGGTTTTCAGCAGGAAGTGGCTCCACTCTGTATTTTATGATGATCCTGCTGGCTGTTGCAAAGAAAATGGACTAAAAGAAAAGAGGAATGAAAGTGGGTTGCTGAGTTAATAATCCAGGTGATAGAAGATGTACCTGAAGTAAGCCTGTGGCTGTGACGAGGAAAAGAAATAGACATATCTGTGATGATTTGGGGATGTAATACTGGTAGAACTTGCTGTTGAATTTACCATGGAAAGTAAGGGAAAGGAAAGATTTCAAGAAAGTTTGTCCAGTCTGGTTTAGGCAATACACATTTATTGAGATGAGAAAGACACTGAGTGTGGTTGGAGTTGATTAAGAGTTCCCTTCGGAATGTGCTAAACTTGAGCTCTTTATGACATAAGCAAATGGTAATATCAATCAGGCAAGTGAATATATATTTTTAGAGTTCAGAAGAAATATTTGGCTCAGGATGCAAACTGTTGAACTTATTTAAAGTCACTTGATCTTTATGAAATTCAGTTTTCTTTTTCTGTTTTTTTTTTGCTTTTTTAGGGTCACAGCCATGGCACATGGAGGTTCCCAGGATAGGGGTCAAATCAGAGCTGCAGCCACCAGCCACACCACAGCTACAGCAATGCTGGATGGATCCGAGCTGCTGTGGTAAGAGCCCTCCTAGAACAAAGGGAAGGCAACGTGGCATAAACAGCATCTGTATGTGCATGCGTAACTTTGCAGCAGCAAGACACAATCAGTATCCATGGGCAACATTGTGACATAGACCATCCAACCAGAATTTACAGAATGTATATTATCTTATAAGGGAGACAAAGGGAACAAACTATAAAAGAATAAATAATGGAGGGTATATAAGATAACACCCCACCACATTCAGGGCTCAGCCTTTGGATAAGAACCTGCTGAGCCAGTGCCAGCATGAATAAACACTGCTTCCTGGCAAAAAGCCTCAGTGTCCCATCTCTCTGTATGAGAATCCTTAAACACCATGTCTGTGACCTCCGCCACAGCCCACAGCAATGCCAAACCCTTAACCCACTAAGCAAGGCCTGGGATCAAACCCACATCCTTATATAATCGTGGATACTAGTCAGGTTCATTAACCACTAAGCCATGACAGGAACTCCTCAGTTTTCTTTTCTATGTACCTGGGAATATTAATTATTATCTTAAAATATTGTTGCATGCTTTGGAGTATGTGTTGTATGCTTTGGAGTATGCACCACACTGTGCATCCTAAGTAACAGTGGGGGGAGAGGGATGATGATGGTGGTATTTCTACTGGCAACTAATTTAATGATGAAATCATTTACAACACTAGGGAAGACACTGGCTCTCTCTCCCAGGAACAGGAGATGATTCTCCTCATTTTCTCATTTCCTTTCATACTCTCTATGAGAGATGCTTTATTTTAGATAATTCTATATCTCTTTATTGCAAGTGTGCATCTTTATATGACCACCTCAAAAATGTGCAGGACCCATGTCCTTCACTGACTTGATTCACCAGAATAAAGATGTTTGGCCAAAGGAGTATCAATCTAAAAGTTGATCAGAGAGAGAAAATATTCATGGAAAACTTAAAAACAACATACACTCCTTGACACTAGAGATGATACAGGAAGAAAAATGGTGATGGAGGAGGTAATCAATAATTCCTAAAAAAGGGGAGTTCCCTTCATGGCTAGTGGTTAACGAACCTGATTAGAATTCATGAGGATATGGGTTCGATCCCTGACCTTGCTCAGTGGGTTAAGGATCCGGTGTTGACATGAGCTGTGGTGTAGGTTGCAGACGCAGGTCAGATGCCTAGTTTCTGTGGCTGTGGTGTAGGCTGGCAGCAGTAGCTCTGCTTTGATCCTAGTCTGGGAACTTCCATATGCCACAGGCGCAGCCCTTAAAAAAAAAAAAGAAAAGAAAAAAAATTTCCTAGGAGAATATAAGGTAACAAGGACTAGGTGGCCAATCCTCTACCCATGGAAGATAGAGGACAGCCAGAATGAACGTGAAGGACAGCAGAAACAGGGCATAACTTGTTCATAATATGTACTGATAGGAGTATTAATATTATCTTCTTGGTTTACTAGGGAATTATTTAGCATTGATAACAGGGTGAGACCTTGCATTTCAGTCTTTGTAGAGTGAAGAAAGATACCACACTGACCTTATTCTTAGGCACAGAGAATCCGAAAGTCACAGGACATAGAAAGAATGAAATAATGGCATAAGCAGCAACATGGATGTAACTAGAGATTCTCATACTCAGTGAAGTCAGTCAGAAAGAGAATGACAACTACCATATGATGTCACTTATACATGAAAGCTGAAATATGGCACAAATGATCCTATTTACAAAACAGAAACAGACTCACAAACATAGATAACAGACTTGTGGCTGTCAAGGGGTGGGGGGAGTCTGATGGACTGGGAGTTTGGGGTTAGTAGATGTAAACTATTACATTTAGAATGGATAAGCAATGAGGTCCTACTGTACAGCACAGGGAACTATATCCAGTCTCCTGGAATAGACCATGATGGAAGATAGTATGAGAAAGGGAATATGTGTGTGACTGGGTCACTCTGCTCTGCAGCAGAAATTGGCATATTGTAAATCAACTATAGTCTAATAAGAATTTTTAAAAGAAATTAAAGTGGCAGGAAATTGAGACCATGACAACAGAACTGAAAACAATAGCAGCCCAACTCTGAGAGGGCCCTTTACTGGTAGAATATGATGAATGTTTCCTCCAAAGACCACATGCCATGGCAACACAGGAATGTCCTTTACAAATCTACACTCACATCATACACACTGTCACTTAGACTAAGCACCAGCCCTCTGCTCAAGACTGCATCAACACTCAAAGATGAAGGGTGCCAGACATCAGAAGTAACAGAGGCTACAACTCTATTGTCTGCAAAAAGGAGACCACACCAAAAACCTATAAAAATGAAAAGGCAGAGAACTATAACTCAGATAAGGGAGAAAAAAAAAGCAAACAGAAAAACAGCTAAGTGATCTGGAGATTATCAGCCCATAGGAAAAAAAAAAAAAAAACTTTAGACTGTTGATGCTGAAGGTGACGTAAGACATTGGAAATAAACCCTAGGCAAAGAGTGATAATTTATAGCAAACATTAAGCAAAGAAATACAAGATATAAAACTTAAGCAAGCAGAGAAGTAAAATAAGTGAAATATATATGTGTAACTGGGTCACCATGATGTACAGTAGGAAAAAAAAAAAACTATTGGGGAAATAACTATTGAAAAATTAAAAAAAAAACACTTAGGAGTAAATTTAATAGATTTGCAGGATCTGAACACTGACAAAAAATTCATTAGAAGCAACCAATAGTAGATTCCAGGAGGCAGAAGAACAAATAAGCAAGGTGGAGGACAGACTAGTGGAAATCACCGATGCAGAAGAGCAAAGAGAAAAAAGACTGAAAGGAAATGAAGACAGTCTAAGAGAACTCTGGGACAATGTTAAATGCACCACCATCCATATTATAGGGGAGCCAGAAGGAAAAGAGAGAGAGAAAGGGACAGAAAAAAATATTCTAAGAGATAATAGCCAAAAATACCCAAACATGGGAAAGGAACCACCCACTCAAATATTGGAAGGACAATGAGTACCATATAAAATAAACCCAAGGAGGAACACCCTGAGACATGTTAATCAAACTGACCAAAATTAAAGACAATGAGAAAATACTGAAAGCAGCTAGGGAAAAGAAACAAATGACATACAAGGGAACCCCAATAAGTTTATCGGCAGATTTTTCAGCAGAAACTCTGCAGGCCAAAAGGGAGTGGCACAATATATTTAATGTGATGAATGGAAAAAACCTCCAACCAAAATTACTTTGTCCAGCAAGGCTCTCATTCAAATTTGAAGGAGAAATCCAAAGCTTTACAGATAAGCAAAAGCTAAAAGAATTCAACGTCACTAGGTCAGCTTTACAACAAATACTAAAGGAACATCTCTAGGCAGAAAAGAAAAGCCCACATCTAGAAACCAAAAATGCCATAAATGACAAAGCTCACCAGTAAAGGCATATATATATATAGTAAAGGTAGGAAATCATCCATACACAAATATACTACCAAAATCATAAATCTTGAGAAAAGGAGGGTAAAAATGCATCACATGGAGATGCACTTGCAATTAAGATACCGACAAACTAAAACAATCCTGTATATATATACAGATTCCTATATCAAAACATCAGGGAAACTGAAAGCCAAAAATCTACAACTGATTCAAACAAATAAGAAAAATCAACTCAAATAAAACACTAAAGATAGTTATCAAACCACAAGAGGAGAGAACAAAAGAAGGGAAGAAAAAAGAGCAACAAACAAATCCAAACAGTTAATAAAATGGCAATAAGAACATACATATCAATAATTACATTAAATGTAAATGGACTAAACACCCCAACCAAAAGACATAGACTGGCTGAATGGATACAAAAACAAGATCCTTACATATGCTGTCTTCAAGAGACCCACTTCACATCCAGGGACACATAAAAGTTGAAAGTGAGAGGAGGGAAGAAAATATTCCATGAAAAATGGGAATCAATAGAAAGCTGGAGAGAGTTCCCATCAGGGCACAGCAGAAATGAATCTAACTAGGATACACGAGGTTGTGGGTTCAATCCCTGGCCTTGCTCAGTGGGTTAAGGATCCGGCATTGTCACGAGCTGTGGCAGTGTATGTCACAGATGCAGCTCAGATCTGGCATTGCTGTGGCTCTGGCATAGGCTGGCAGCAACAGCTCTGATTAGACCCCTAGCCTGGGGAACTCCATAAGCTGTGGGTGCAGCCCTAAAAGGATAAAAGCCAAAAAGAAAAGAAAAGAAAAGAAAGCTGGAGTAGCAATACTCATATCAGACAAAATAGATGTTAAAGAATATTATAAGAGACAAAGAATGACATTACATTATGATTAAATGATCAATCCGAGAAGATATAACAATTATATATATACACACACATATATATATATACACACACACACATACACACACACACACACACACACACACACACACACACACACATATATATATATGCACCAAACATAGGATCACCTCAATATGTAAGACAATTGCTAACGACCTTAAAAGGAGAAATTTGCAATAACACAAAAACAGCAGGGAACATTAACACCTCACTTACAGCAATGGATGGATTATCCAGACAGAAAATCAACAAGAAAACACAGGACCTAAATGAAGCATTAGACCAAATGGACCTAAGAGATAATTTATAGGACATTCCATCCAAAAGCAAAAGAATAAACATACTTCTGAATTGTACATGGAGCATTCTCTAGGATTGATCACATTCTGAGCCACAAATAAAGCCTCAGTAACTTTAAAAAAAATCATATCAAGCATCTTTTCTGACCACAATGCTATACAACTGGAAATCAACAACAACAACAACAACAAACTACAAAAAACACCGACACATGGAGACTAAATAACATGCTACTAAACAACCAATGGATCACTGAAGAAATCAAAGAGGAAATTTAAAAATACTACCTAGAAGCAAATGAAAAAAAGATACAACACTCCAAAACCTATGTGATGCAGCAAAAGCCCTTCTAAGAGGAAAGTTTATAGCAATGCAAGCTCACCTCAGGAAACAAGACAAAGCTCAAAAAAGCAACTTAACTTTACATCTAAAGCAGCTAGAGAGAGAACAGACAAGACCTAAAGTTAGTAGAAGGAAAGAAATGATAAAGATCAGAGCAGAAATCAATGAAATAGAAACAAAGAAAACCAAAAGATCAATGACATGAAAAGCTGGTTCTTTGAAAAGATCAACAAAATTGATAAACCCTAAGCCAGACTTATCAAGAAAAAAAGAGAGAGGACTCAAATCAATAAAATTACAAATGAAAAAGAAGAAGTAACAACAGACATCACAGAAATACAAAGGATCATAAGAGATAACTATATGCAACCATATGCCAATAAAATGGAAAACCTAGAAGAAATGGACAAATTCTTAGAAAGGTACAATCTTCCAAGACTAAACCAAGACGAAATAGAAAAGATGAATGGACAAATCACAAGCACTGAAATTGAAAGTGTGATTAAAAAACTTCCAACAGGGAGTTTCTGTCATGGCACAGTGGTTAACGAATCCAACTAGGAACCATGAGGTCACGGGTTCGATCCCTGGCCTTGCTCAGTGGGTTAAAGATCCAGTGTTGCCGTGAGCTGTGGAGTAGGTTGCAGACACGGCTCGGATCACATGTTGCTGTGGCTGTGGTATAGGCTGGCAGCTACAGCTCCGATTAGACCCTTAGCCTGGGAACCTCCATATGCCACAGGAGCAGCCCAAGAAATGGCAGAAAGTCAAAAAGAGAAAAAAATAAATAAATAATAAAAAAACTTCCAACAAACAAAAGTCCAGGACCAGATGGCTTCACAGGCGAATTCTATCAAACATTTAGAGAAGAGCTACCACCTATTCTTCCGAAACTATTCCAAAATATTTCAGAGGAAGGGATACTCCCAAACTCATTCTATGGGGCCACCATCACCATGATACCAAAACCAGACAAAGATACCATTTTTGTATGATACAAAAATCCTCAACAAAAAAACTAGCAAACCAAATCCAACAATATATTAAAAGGATTGTACATCATGATCAAGGGGATTTATCCCAGGGATGTAAGGATTCTTCAATATCCGCAAATCAATCAGTATGATATACCACATTAACATACTGAAGAATAAAAACCATACGATCCTCTCAATAGATGCAGAAAAAGCCTTTGACAAAATCCAACAGTCATTTTTGATAAAAACCGTTCAGAAAGTGGGCATATAGGGAACTTACCTCAACATAATAAAGGCCATAAATGAAAAACCCACAGCTAACATCATTCTCAATGGTGAAAAGCTTTAAGAATTCCCACTGAGATCAGGAACAAGACAAGGATGTCTGCTCTCACCACTACTCTTCAACATAGTTTTAGAAGTCCCAGCCACAACAATCAGAGAAGAAAAAAATAATAAAAAGTATCCAAATTGGAAAGGAAGAAGTAAAACTATCACTATTTGTAGATGACATAATAGTATGCCTAGAAAATCCCAAAGACTCTACCAGAAAACTGTTAGAGCTCATCAATGAATTTGGCAAAGTCACAGGATACAAAATTAATACACATAAGTTGACTGCATTTCTACATACTAACAATGAAAGATCAGAAAGAGAAATTAGGGAAATAATCCCATTTACCACCACATCAAAAAGAATAAAATACTTAGGAACAAACCTACCTAAAGATACAAAAACCTGTACTCTGAAAACTTTAAGACACTGATGAAAGAAATCAAAATGACACAAACAGAGGGAAAGACATACCATGGTGTTGGATTGGAAGAATTAATATCATCAAAATGACTGTACTACCCATGGCAATCTATAGATTCAATGCAATCCCTATCAAATTACCAAGGGCATTTTTCACAGAACTAGAACAAAAGAGTAGTTTGTTTGGAAGCAAAAAAGACCCAGAATAGCCAAAGACATCCTAAGAAAGAAAAATGGAGCTGGAGGAATCAGGCTCCCTGACTTTAGACTATAATACCAAGCTACAGTCATCAAAACCATATGGAACTGGCACAAAGACAGAAATATAGATGAGTGGAACAGGATAGAAAGCCCAGAATTAAACCCATGCACCTATAGTCCACTAATCTATGACAAATGAAGCAAGAATAGACAATTGAGAAAAGACAGCCCCTTCAATAAGTGGTGCTGGGAAAACTGGACAGCCACATGGAAAAGAATGAAATTAGAACACTTCTTAACACCATACACAAAAATAAACCCAAAATGGGTTAAAGACCTAAATATAAGACCAGATACTATAAAACTCTTAGAGTAAAATATAGGCCAAACACTCTCCAACATAAAACCACAGCAATGTCTTCTCAGATCCATCTCCTTGAGTAATGAAAATGAAAACAAAAATAAACAAATTGGACCTAATTAAGCTTAAAAGTTTCTGCACAGCAAAGGAATCCCTAAACAAAATGAAAAAAACAACCCACAGAATGGGAGAAAATCTTTGCAAATGAATCAACTGACAAGGGATTAATCTCTAAAATTTATAAACACCTTCTGCAGCTCCATACCAAAAAAACAAACCACCCCATCAAAAAATGGGCAGAAGATCTAAACACACAATTCTCCAAAGAAGACATATAGATGGCCAAAAAACACATGAAAAGATGTTCAACATCACTCATTATTAGAGAAATGCAAATCAAAACCACTATGAGGTACCACCTTACACCAGCCAGAATGGCCATCATCAAAAAAGTCTACAAACAATAAATGCTAGAGAGGGCATGGAGAAAAGGGAACCCTCATACACTGTTGGTGGGAATGTAAATTGGTGCAACCACTGTGGAAAGCAGTATTGAGATTCCTTAGAAAACAACAAATAGAACTACTATTTGATCCAGCCATCCCACTCCTGGGCATCTATTCAGAGAAAACCATGACTCGCAAAGACACATGTACTCCGATGTTCATTGCAGCACTGTTTTCAATAGCCAAGACATGGAAACAACCTAAATGTCCATCGACAGAGGAGTAGATCAAGAAGATGTGGTCCATATACACAATGCAATATTACTCAGCCATTAAAAGGAATGAAATACCAGCATTTTCAGCAACATGGATGGACCTAGAAATTATCATGCTCCAGTTTGCCAGGGAACCATATACATGTGCTTGGTGAAAGCTGAATAAAGAAGATGCAGCAGATGGAAGTGTGGTGGGGTACAAAAGCACTTGAGAAGCAGAACTTCTTCAAAGGCCGTGAGGAGTGTTTGAAGGAGGCAAGTCAGGGCTTGTTCCAGTAAGGTCTTGAAGAGGGAAACTATCACAGCGGTTCCAAAGTGTTGGCTGAAGAAAGATGGGGCAATGTGGCTTGTGATGGAAAGGCTGCAGCATGTGAGTGGCCAGGACCCACCCGGGAAATCTACAAGCATGGATGGTTACACCAGGATTGGAGAGAACAAGAGAAAGAGAGACAAACAAAACAAAACAAAAAACCTCCATTCAGGGCAGACACAGTCATGTTGACAGATGATGGAAAGGGAGTTCAAGTCATCAGTTCCCAGTCTGGTTGGAGTTCCAGCAAGGAGATACTTTCCAAACTGGAACGGGAGACTTTATCAGGAAGGCATTGCTGCCTAGGAGATCTTAGAGGAGAGGAAGGGCTCTGTCCTACTGTAACTGTCTTTCCTCCTGCAGGCTCAATAGATCCTTTTTTTTAAAGGTTTTTAATTTTCCATTATAGTTGGTTTACAATGATCTGTCAATTTCTGCTGTATAGCAAAGTGACCCATTCATACATATATGACCTATTCATATATAATGTTCTGTCAATTTCTGCAAAGTCACCCATTCATATATGTATGACCCCTTCATACATATTATTTTTTGACCCATTCATACAATTATTTTTCTCACATTATCCTCTATCATGTTCCATCACAAGTGACTAGATGTAGTTCCTTATGCTATACAGCAG
This sequence comes from Phacochoerus africanus, assembly GCF_016906955.1. Classification (NCBI taxonomy): domain Eukaryota; kingdom Metazoa; phylum Chordata; class Mammalia; order Artiodactyla; family Suidae; genus Phacochoerus; species Phacochoerus africanus. Next base: position 91,797,979 of record NC_062546.1, read on the forward strand.
GATCCCATTGCTTATTCACTCCAAATGCAATAGCTTGCATCTACTAACCCCAAACTCCCAGTGCATCCCACTCCCTCCCTCTCTCCCTCTGCAAGCACAAGTCTGTTATCCAAGTCCATGAGTTTCTTTTCTGTATAAAGGTTCATTTCTGCTGTACATTAGATCCCAGATATAAGTGATACTATATTGTATTTGTCTTTCTCTTTCCGCTTTACTTCACTTAGTATCAGAGGCTCTGGTTCCACCCATGTTGCTTCAGATGGCATTATTTCATTCTTTTTTTATGGCTGCCGGAAGGATTCTATTTTAAGGTTGGGAGGGAAGGCACAGACAGCACAGGAAACACAAGAGCAACAAGAGGCAAATGTCTACATTTCACACTTTCTCTGTCCTTGCCACTTGTGTACCGAGCATTAAAAAAGAATGCTTAGCTTTCCCCTGTTTCCCTCTGTCTGTGCCCCACTCCTCTGGCTGCCTGGAGCTCCTTTCTGCCCAGGAAGTGACAACAGATTTTGGAGACTCAGTAGAGGTGAGAGGATGTCGCCTGACCCTTTCTGATCCCATTAGTAACACCTGCTTCCTTTCCCCTCTTGCAGATTTCTACCAGGCACATCTAATCTCTTGCTATCTTTTTTTTTTTTTTTTGTCTTTTTAGGCCTACACCCTATGGAGGTTCCCAGGCTAGGGGTGCAATCAGAGCTACCAGCCCACAGCAATGCAGGACCTTAGCCGTGTCCATGACATACACCACAACTCACAGCAATGCTGGATCCTTAACCCACTGAGCAAGGCCAGGGATAAAACCCTCAACCTCATGGTTCCTATTTGGATTCGTTTCCGCTGCACCATGATGGGAACTCCTCTAATATCTTATTGCATGTCTTTATTTACCATGTGTTACCCTATCTTTGATGATCAGCAATGTCAATTATTCAGCAAATAGTCTCTGAAAGTACACTGTGTTCTTAACACTGTGGCATGTCAACTACTTTTTTGAAGCTTAGCATCAAATAGGAGGAGATAAATGTCCAAAAAAAAAGAACACAATTAATTTATGAAATTTGATCACAAAGAAATCTCCAAAGGAGAAACATAGGACTTGAAGTCCAGAAAAAAAAAAGTCTCATTTTTCCTTGTAGCCCTAGAACTTGGCATGATTCTTGGTATAATTTAAGTCCTAAATAATGTTGTCAGTGTAATGAAACATGATTGAATTAACAAATTAAGGATTTCCAAAATGGTAAAATTTTGTCTTTCCCAATTATAGAACCATAACATTTCCACCAATGTTTAGAAATGAAACTTGGAGAAAAAAAGATTTATGAGGCAAAAGAAAAACCTTAGTTCCCTAGAAATGACAATGGGCATAGAAATAGCAAGTTATTCCAGAATAATAGCAAAGTGGCCAGTGCCGAGACAATGAAACTGGACTGAGGTCTGTAGCATCAGTTCCACAGACATTTGCTGAATTTGTGCCCAGTGTTCACTGGCATTTCATAAATGAGGTGTCTGCTCTCATGGTGCTTAATGATCTGGTGCAGCAACTTGGAGGTGCAAGCAACAAATAAGTCAGAACAATTTCTGGCTTGCAGTAGGAGGTACCAGGAAGAAAATAAGAGGACATCCTAGCACCACAGGTTGGTTACTGGTTGTGTACCAGTAACCAGTGCAGGTGACTTTAGAGGGGTGATTGGAGCAGTCTTCTATAAGAGGTGATACTAGAATTGAAATTCATATTGGCTAAAGGAGATGACATACAAATTCTGGGGAAAAAAAATCTTCTGTGCCAGGAGAATAGGAAGTTCTAAGACCCTGGGCAGTGGGGGGTAGAACTGGCACATTTCAGGAATAGCAAGAAAGCCTGCATGGGCAGAAAGAAGAAAAAGGAATTTAAAGGGCTGGGTGTGGAACAATCAATGAGGAATGTTACTTGATGGTCAGAAGTTTCAACTTTTATTTTAAAGGTGGGTGGTAAAATGATATGATCTTATTTCTTCTCTATAAAGATATCTCTGGCTACTGTATGAGAAATAGATTTGTGGAGATGGTGGTATGAGCAGGAACTCCATGTAGGAGTCTGTTTAAATGTTCAGGGTGAGGACAGACAGGGGCTATTACTCAGGGAAGCAGGACAAGTACATGGATTTAAGGTGGGTTTTATTTTGTTCTTTTTATGGCTGAATAGTATTCCACTGTATAGATGAACCACATCTTCTTTGTCCATTCATCCCTCAATGGACACTCAGGTTGCTTCCTTGTCTTGACTGTTGTAAATAATGCTGCTATGAAAACTGGGGTGCATGTATATTTTCAAATTGTAGTTTTCTCTGGATATATGCCCTGGAGTGGGATTTCTGGATCATATGGTAATTCTACTGATTATCATACTAAGTGAAGTAAGTCAGATGGAGACAAGCGTCATGATATTGCTTCTAAGTGGACCCAAATGAACTTATTTATAGAATAGAAATAGACCCAAAGACATAGAAAATAAACTTATTGTCACCAAAGGAGAAAGAGGGGGAGGGATAAATTAGGAGTTTGGGACTAACATATGCACATTATTCTATATAAAATAGATAAGTAATAACAAGGACCTGTTGTATAGGACAGGGAACTATACTCAATATCTTATAATAACCTATAAGGTAAAAAGAATCTGAAAAATAATGTATATATATATATATTATTTATAATATAAATATATAAAATAATATATATTTATTTCTATATTAGCTTAAACACTATTGTACACCTGAAACTAACACATTATACATCATTGTAAGTCACTTTTTTAAGAAAAAGATGTGTTTAGAGGAAGGAGCAAGTCCAACTACCTTAAACTGTGGATGAGAAGAAGGAAGAGAGTTTCTGGGAAAGGAGACACAGAGGCTGCTTCTAGCAAACGGCTGAATGGTGTGCCATTTACTGAGCCAGAAGACTGCAAGAATGGGCTGCTGGGAGAACAGCGAGCAAGCCTTCTATTTCTGCCATATTAACCTTGAGGCACTTAGTAGACGTCCACGTGGATAGAGCAAGCTTACTTTGCACATATAAATCCAGGGGTCAGGCCAGGAGATACAGATGTGGAGGTCATCAGCATAGAGATGGCATTAAATTCACAGGACCCTGTAAATTTAACTGGGCATTGGTGGGGTGATGTGGGGGAGGGAAGTGGATGGAAAATAGAAGTCATGAGGAGTTCCCGTTGTGGCTCAGTGGCTAACAAATCTGACTAGCATCCAAGAGGGTGCACGTTTGATCCCTAGCCTTGTTCCAGTGGGTTAAGGATCCGGCGTTGCTGTGAGCTGTGGTGTAGGTCATAGAGGTGGCTCGGATCCTGCGTTGCTGTGGCTGTGGTGTAGGCTGGCAGCTACAGCTCCAATTTGACCCCTAGCCTGGTAACGTCCATATGCTGTGGATGCGGCCCTAAAAAGGAAAAAAAAAAAAAAACACAAGTCCTGAGACAGTCCTGGGAATGAGCTAACAAGTGAGATAAGAAAAGCTGGGTTTTTTTCAAAATGGAAATATCTTATTGAACAGAATCCTATGAGAGGTGAGTTAAATGAGGTAGAGACCATAGGATTCAGCTACGTGGAGGTCACTGGAGGTCTTGACTGAACTAGCTTCTACAGAGTGGCCTGCATGAGTCAGCCCCCTGCGCCCAGAGAAACAGGACCAGTAGGTTCTGCACGTAGATTCTTTGCCAGGAACTGGCCTGTGTGATGGTGGGGGCTGGTGAGGCACCTGAAATTCATATGTAAGGGGAGGCTATATTGGAGGGGTGGGCTGGAAACTCTGGTAGGAGCTGAAGCTGCAGTGCACAGGTCAACTATCTTCCTCCGGGTAAAAAAACTCAGTTCTGATCTTAAAATCTTTCAACGGACCAAAGGCCCACAGATTATCAATCATCATCTTCTCTTGAATGGCCAATGAGGTTGGGGTAACCCCGTCACAGTGACACCTGGATGGGTGTCTGGTTGTATCACTGGGACTAGAGCCTAGCAGGTTACCACGTAAAACTGACCACCATCTGCCTCAGGACCAACTGCAAACCGCAGTGCCAGGTAGGACCAACAGGTGGAAATGGTAACTAAAGTCAAGTTTTGGAGAGAATCTATTCTGAGAAGAAGAGGGAAGAGGAGAAGGGCAGGTAGATAAATACAGCCATATGGTTTTTGTAGTTGTTGTTTTGTTTTATGGCTCAGGCAGCAAAGTTTTATGTTGATAGGAATGAACCAGTAAAAGGGGAAAAGATGAGGTTGGAAGGGAATTTTTGATTCAGACGGCAGGCTGAGGTTTTGGTTTTATGTAGAAACTGAGGGAGACAGAGAGAAATGTGTTCTTTTTTTCTCCCAAAGGAAAAACACCAATGCCCCAGGACTAGTGATGGGAAATTGTAGAACACCAACTTGAAGATCGCCCCAGAGAAGGGAATTCTGCTCCCCAGCAATGCGAGTCTCCACCCTATTTACTATTTAGTAATTGTAAATAGGATGTAGGTTGTGTATTTCCTTAAAGGATGCACTTATGAGATGCAGAAAAGAGCCCAACATATGTCTTGTTAGAGGTTTACAGGAACATCTTGACCTGACCTACAAGGACAGCTGCAAGTACAATGGATTCTGACACCAAGAACTTTGCAACAACCAACCACACACCTCCCTCACCCTGTCTTTACAAATGCTTTCCTAGCAGTTCCAGTTGTGGCTCAGCGGAAGTGAATCCGACTAGCATCCATAAGGATGCAGGTTAGATCCCTGGCCTTGCTCAGTCAGTTAAGGATCTGGCATTGCAGTGAGCTGTGGTGTAGGTTGCAGACGAGGCTCAGATATGGCATTTCTGTGGCTGTGCTGTAGGCCGGCAGCTACAGCTCCTATTTGACCCCTTAATCTGGGAAACTCCACATGCCACAGGTGTGGCCCTAAAAAAGAAAAAAAAAAAAAGCTTTTCTAAAACCTTCAGAGAGTTCCCAGGGTTTTGAGTGATATGATCCACCCTTCTCCTTGGATGACCCTGCAAAAAACTTCTCTGCTCCAAACTCTGGTACTTTGGTATTGTTTGGCATCACTGTGTGTTCAGTAACACTAGCAAGAGAAACTGTTTTCAAGAGAAGAGGCAGGAGTTCTCGTCATGGCTCAGTGGTTAATGAACTGGACTAGTAACCATGAAGTTGAAGGTTCAATCCCTGGCCTCCCTCCTTAAGGATCTGGAGCTGTGTGAGCTGTGGTGTAGGTCACAGTCACAGCTACGCACTTGCCTGAGGGAGTCTCTGCTTTTGATGGAAGGGCTAGAGTGCAAGGCAGGCTCCCCTTGGTCTAATGGTTTGTTGGCGCACCTGTTCTGAAACATTCTTCATGAAAGCGTTGTTCAAGATAAATACCATCTTTTCCCAGGTAACTCCCCTCTGGGCAGGACTAGGCTTTTAGTAGAGAATCGAAATCCATAGTTTCCTTGGGAGCTTGTGTTAACTGAGCTTTCAGGGTCCCTCTTTCCAGAAATCATAAGCCAGTCCGTATGCAACAGGACTCAGGAAATGGATTTTTAAGGAGCACTCAGTTGATCCTGACATGAATGTTTAGTAGATCACACTAAGGAAAAAAGTAGAAACATGTAACTCATTAGGCATTCCTGTAACCAGAAACAGGCATCTACTGAAATAATTGATATTAAAGTGGTAGTAATCAAATTTGTTCATTCATTTAGGGTTGCAGAGTTTTAACATATAAGCAGGCAATGTCACTTCTAAGAAAAAATTATTATGATTCAATTTTTGATTTCAATATAAAACCTCCAGAGAAGAACTAGAGGGATGGGAAGTGTCCCCGCCTAATTTTAACTTTATGCTAGAGTGATCACCAGTTCAACCCATGTTTACAAACTTCCTTATCTGCAAGATGGAGCTCTCCTTTTAAATTCAGCCCAAACAGGTCACATAGGAATGGAAGGTCTGTATAATTCCAGGAGAGAAATATTCCATGTGTTACACTGGATTGAAATGTTTCTTCTCTTTTCCTTCTAGAACAGGGAAGGGGAGAGTTTTATCATACTGCACCCTACTTCTGGGAAATAACTAAAATTATTATTATTATTATTATTATTATTATTATTATTATTATTATTTTGTCTTTTGTACTTTTAGGGCTGCACCCACAGCTAATGGAGGTTCCCAGGCTAAGGGTCATTTGGAGGTGTAGCTGCCAGCCTACACCACAGCTCACAGCAACACAGGATCCTTAACCCACCGAGCGAGACCAGGGATCAAACCCACAACCTCATGGTTCCTAGTTGGATTTGTTTTTGCTGCGCCATGACAGGAACTCCTAAAATTATTATTATTATTATTTTACTGCAACGAAAAATAGAAGCTCAAACTCCAAGAGCTACTGAACTTTTTTTTTTTTTTTTTCATTTTACTGCTGTACCTGTGGCATATGGAACTTCTTGGGCTAGGGGTTCAATCAGAGGTGCAGGTGCAGGCTTACACCACAGCCATAGCAACAATGGATCCAAGCCACATCTGTGACCTACACTACAGCCTGTGGCAATGCAAGATTCTTTTTTTTTTTTTTTTTTGTCTTTTGTTGTTGTTGTTGTTGCTATTTCTTGGGCCGCTCCCACGGCATATGGAGGTTCCCAGGCTAGGGGTCGAATCGGAGCTGTAGCCACCGGCCTACACCAGAGCCACAGCAACGCGGGATCTGAGCCGCGTCTGCAACCTACACCACAGCTCACGGCAACGCCGGATCGTTAACCCACTGAGCAAGGGCAGGGACCAAACCCGCAACCTCATGGTTCCTAGTCGGATTCGTTAACCACTGCGCCACGACGGGAACTCCGCAATGCCAGTTTCTTAACACACTAAGCAAGGCAAGAGATCAAACCCACATCATCATGGATACTATGTGGGGTTCTTAACCTGTGAGCTATAATGGGAACTCCCGTTTTGAACTTTTTTGTTAAAGTCATATCATCTTATCACCACTAAGCTACTTTATCCCTAAATGAGAGTTTTTTGACCTCTGGGTTGAACTGCACATTTTCAAAGATGTGTAAATCATCAACATACAGAAACAACTTTGAAACGATGGAGACTACATCCTCTGTATAAATAACAGGATGCAGTGTGGGCAGAGGCACCCACAGACACACACCAGGGTGGATATAAGGGCTCAGGGATACTTACTGTAGGAGCATCCATACACCTCCACCCGCATGCCGATCTTTCCACTTGGATTCCACTCCAGGGGCACAAAGCGGATGAATCGAGCTCTCACTGAGTGCAGCAGCTTGTGGTGCATGACGCTGTCAGCATTCATGTTTCCCGCAAAGGTCTGCAGGGAGAAAGGGAGGCCGGATGAAATCTGGGCCACCATGGCAGTAGCTTTCCCTGCCAGAGCTCCAGGAACATCCATGGGAATCCAGCCACATCGTTCCACAGTCTTTCAAAGAAAACTCTCAACTTCTCTGGTCTGCCCAATAAAATCTGACTCTGGTGACAATTCTGCATGATGTGGTACAGAGATTTTTTTGCAGAGATACTACACATTGTTCTTTAAGAAAGTCCCTCCCCCAAGTATTCTAAGTCAATCCTAGTAAGTCAATCCATGACACCTAAAAGCTTGACTAAGTAAATAATAAATGAAGTTCTAACACCCCTAATGTTCATAATCACCATGGTATGGGAGGTAAGAATCTCTTCTTAGAAAGAAAGACTTTTTTAGAAGCAATTGTTACCATTAATTGAAGCCAGTCACTCTGCTAATTACTGCCCATTAACAATATTACTATTTTACAGATTACCAAAAAAAAAAAAAAAAGTCTGAAGCCAAGAGAGAAAAAGGAGGGAGAGAAAAAAATCTTTAAATCATCTAATTGGTTAGTGACTGGTCTATGATTCAGTTCCAAAGTTGTCCTGTTACAAAGCCTACAGTTTTCTACAGCCTCACACTCTCCAACAATCCATTGTTAATGGCTCCATGAGGGAGAACAGGAGGCTCTGATTTTTCTGTAATTTATATTCACATATTCTTGTGAAGTTTAAGCAAAGGAACACACAGCATGGGAGAAATTTGGCACACTAAAATTATGCCTCCTAGCCTTCATTTGTGCGAGTGATTTCTGGAGTAGAAAATTTTCTGCAAAGGCTCATACCTAATTTTTTTTTTCCTCATTGGGGTAAAATATGCATAATATGAAATTTACAATTTTGACCACTTTAAAGCATACAGTTCCACGGCATTATGTGTACTCATATTGTTGTGCCACCAACCCCAATATCCATTCCTAAAATTTTCTCATAGCCCTAATTGCATCTAGTGTTCTAAGACAGGATGTCAGCTAGCACACTGATTTGCTTGCTTCACTGAGTCACCATCTGCCTTCTTTTCTGACTCAAGTATTCCCTAGGTGAAGCCTGCATGCTAAGTCCTGTCAACACCAACCAATAAAGAGAAGATACAGGAGTTCCCATTGTGGCTCAGTGGGTTAAGAACCTGACTAAGATCCATGAGGATGAGGGTTTGATCCCTGGCCTGACTCAGTTGGTTAAGGATCGAAGCGTTACCACAAGCTGTGGCATAGATCTCAGATGGGGCTTGGATTTTGCATTGCTGCGACTGTGGCATAGGTAGACAGCACTAGGTCCAATTTGACCCTAGGCTGAGAACTTTCACATGCCACTGCTTCAGCCCTAAAAAAAAAAAAAAAAAAAAAAAAAGGGAGAGAGAAGAAGATCCATTGGTTGCTCAAATGGCCAAAGTGAACAGTAAGTTAAGGACTGTATCTATTTAAGGGAATCCATCTCAATTTTCCAAACTTCAACCTTGATTGTATCCTCTTAACTTATGTGATCCAGGTTACTTGGAACAATCTGATATTTCTGCTGGGCCCAAAACCCACTGGCTAATAATGTTGACATTTGGTAACTAATACAATCACTGTTATATATCACACGTGGCTTATGAAGAAAGGAAAAGCTCACTTTCGACTTTGCAGCAAAATCTGGTGCAGGAGAATGACTAGAGGGAGAGGAATTCCTCCAGATTCAAATCCATCACCCTTATCCACAGGTGTGTCAAAGGTTTGGCCTTTATCTCAATCCAAACAACAGTTGCTTCTCATTTTCCACATGTCCTGGTCCAACTTTAGTAACTGCTACAGGTATAAAGCCTCCTCAATCATGTGCTTACCTAGGAAGGACTCTATCCTGCAGACTGTAGTTCGTTTTAAAATTTACTTCTTTGATACATGAGTTTGGGGCAGGGGGGTGGCCAGAGGTTCTGGTGGTCTTTCACTGATTTGGTTGGACTGAAGACATATCATGATTTTCTACAGCCTAACTGTGGAGATCTCCATTCAAGTCTCTGGATCTCCTGTGATTAATCTTGTTCGCTACAACCCCTTCTTCAAGCATGCAAAGGCCCAATGCGATGGCATCACTCATGGAAACAGAATTTTATTTTTTATTTTGTCTAAAATTTCTAGGGTTGCACCAGCGACATATGGAAGCTCCCAGGCTAGGGGTCAAATCAGAGCTGAAGCCGCTGGCCTACACCACAGCCACAGCAACTCAGGATCTGAGCCACATCTGCAACCTACACCACAGCTCACAGCAATGCCAGATCTTTAACCCACTAAGCGAGGACAGGGATCGAACCTACATCCTCCATAAATGGTAGTCAGGTTAGTTACCACTGAGTCACAACAGGAACTCCTGCAAACAGAATTTTAAACTGGATTTTATTCACACTGAGGGTGATGGGGGCTCCTCTCCTAGGTTCTAAGTGATTAGTAGAGTGAATGTATCTTAATCTGATATAGAAATCTCAGTTGTATAATTCTAGATAACAGGCTTATTGTGAGAGCTTGGAATCCTTTTAAGGATTAACTTAATTTATGTGCTGTGTGCTCTAAAGAGGGAATCCTGGATTCTACCAAAGTGACCAGCATCCAGGCACGATTGTATAACTCTGGACAAACAACTCTTCTTTCTGATTCTGTCTTGCAATACTTTCATCTCAACATCTCATAGTTTCAAAGTCCTACTATTCCAGAGTCATGTTATTTGCAATGTCATAGTCTCATGAACTTGCATCTGAGCAGACCCAAGGTCTCAAAGTTTTGATATTTCCAAGTGTGGGATGTATGGTCCCAAATTCTTCCTGGAGGTCACAACCTCAAATCACTTTGGAAACAGATAATGTTTGAGGAAGGTTGAGTCTAAAGGAAGAAGCAACCAAACTCTAAGTTCACCAGTTCACCTTCCTACAAGGTCAAAAACAGAGATCGCTTAGCGACATGAGAAGTTGTGCCAGAAAGAAACGCAAAGATCTTACTCTACAACCACTTGAATTCCATGACCCTGCCGGGTGCATTAAAGATACTAGCCACTCAAAGGTGGCTCAGTTGGTAAAGATAGCAGTTGAGCAACAGCATAAATGACAGATGATGTCTCAGGAGAAATAATGAAGACCAACTAATGCTAAAAGTAGGAAACTCTCAACCTACCATTCTGTAGCCAGCAAAAATAGCTTTCAAATCTGAAGGAAAAATAAATGAGTTTAAACAAAAACTGCTATCTATCTATCTATCTATCTATCTATCTATCTATCTATCTATCTATACACACATTACATACAGATTTCCATTGTTAAGAATTGCTAAGTGTACAGGAATGGATGAAAAGTAAGCAAAGGGGGAGCTCCCACTGTGGCGCAGTGGGTTAAGAATCTGACTACAACAGCTCAGGTCACTGTGGAGGCAGGGGTTCAACACCCAACCTGGCAAGGAGGGTTAAGGATCTGGCATAGGTGTGGCTCAGATTCAGTCCCTGGCCTGAGAACTTACAAATGCTACTGGGGGAAGTCATAAAAATTTAAAATAAAAATTAAAAAAAAAGAATAAGCTAAGTGGCCAATAGGTGGCTAGACACAAGTCAATTTTTTCTTTCTTTAACATTTTAAAAGTTAATACGCAGCTTAAAGGAAAAGTAGTAATATATTGTGATGTTTACAGCAAATGTAGAAGTAAATATATACCAATCAAATGACAAAGGATGGAAGGTAGGATAAACAGAATTATACTGTTGTAAGGCCCTAAGCTTATATATAAATGGCATAATGTCAATTCGAAGTAAACATCACTAAGTCAAGGATGCATAAAAATAAACCAGAGGTAAAGCCACAAAGCCAATAAGAGAGAATGGAATGCTAAACCGCAATAACAACAACAATCCTCATTTGGTACAAAATATGATAGGAAATAAGAAACAAATACATACAGATGAGAAAAATAAAAAATTTCAAAATAGTAGACAAACTTTCCACATTGATAATTACATTAAAAAAACTGAGTAGAACGCTAATTAAAAGGTATAATTATCAGGCTGGATAAAAAAGCAAGGCCTATTTATTTTTTATGGGATACTCTTTTTTAATAATAAAGACATCGAGAGGTTGAAAGTAAAATGATGGGGGGAAACACTACATGCAAATTATAGGCATAATAAACCTGAATTGTCCCTATTAATATCTGGCAAAATAGGCTATATGAGAGATTTTCAAAATTATACAGGGTCAGTTCATCATGAAGACAAAAACATCTAAATGCATACACACCTAAAAAAGATTCAAAAATAATCAGAAAGGACATAGAAGATTCAAACAACATTATCAGTGAAATTGGTTAACGTTCACAGAACTTTGAACACTGAAGAGTATAAACACACTGTTTTCCGTTGCACATGGAACATTCAGTGAGATACCACATCCTACACAGTAACATGAGGCTGGAGAAACAATAGATTGTTTTATGACCACAATTAAAGTAAATCTGGAGTTGATCCTAGTAAATTATACAGAAAATTCTCAAATGTTTAGAAGTTGATAAATACATTTCCAAATAATCTTTGGGTCAAAAAAAAAAAAAACAGTGGAAATTAGGAAACAACGGAAATTGAACAATGATAGAAAAACTCAGAGTTCCCACTGTGGCACAATGAGTTAATGATCTGGCTTGTCTCTGTGGAGGTGCCAGTTCAATCCCCAGCCTGGCACAGTGGCTTAGAGGATTCAGCATTCTTGCAACTGTAGCACAGGGCTCAGCTCTGGCTCTGATTCAACCCCTGGCCCAGGAACTTCCACAGGCCACAGGTGCAGCCAAAAAAGAAAAGATAATAAAATAAAATAAAAAAGAAATACTCAGAGGAGTTCCTGTCATGGCACAGCAGAAACAAATCCAACTAGGAACCAGGAGGTTGCAGGTTCAATCCCTGGCCTCGCTCAGTGAGTTAAGGATCCACCATTGCTGTGAGCTGTGGTGTAGGTGGCAGACAAACCTCGGATCTGGAGTTGGCATTGCTGTAGCTGTGACATAGGCCAGCAGCTGTAGCTCCAATTAGACCTCTAGCCTGGGAACCTCCATATGCCGAGAGTGTGGCCCTGAAAAAATAAATAAATTAATTAATTAAATAAAAATAAATAAATAAATAAATAAGACGTACTCTATAAAAATTGGTGGAACAAAGCCAAAGCAGTCCTTAGAAAAAAATCCATGGCTTAAAGCTTAAACCACTTAAAGTGCTTTCTTTTTTCATAAGAAGAAAGATGTAAAGTTAAAAATCTACGTTCCCATTGCAAAAAGACAGAACAAGAGTAAACTGAATCCAGAATAGTAGTACACCGAAATACTACTAAGTGATAAGAGTAGCTGCCCCTGAGGGACTATTTGATTCTATGCATACAAAGTTCTAGAAGAGGCAGAATGAAGCTCTGATGGTGGAAATCTGAGCAGAAATTTGTGATGATGAGAGACAGAAAATGCACAAGAACACTCAGCACTTAATGTGATCATAACATCTTTGTGGGGAAGGATATCTGTATTGTCATTTGAAAGATGAGAAATAGTTCAAGAGAGTTTAAGTGGAATCATACATCAAGAAATTATGCGGGTACATGTGTCTTTTTTTTTAAAGAAAGTTTTGTTCAGATATATGCCCAAGAGTGGGATTGCTGGGTCATATGGTAGTTCTAAGTATAGATTTCTAAGGTATCTCCATACTGATCTCCACAGCGGTTGTACCAGTTTACATTCCCACCAACAGTGCAGGAGGGTTCCTTTTTCTCCACACCCCCTCCAGCATTTGTTATTTGTGGACTTATTAATGATGGCCATTCTGACTGGTGTGAAGTGGTACCTCACAGTAGCTTTGATTTGCATTTCTCTAATAATCAGTGATGCTGAGCATTTTTTCATGTGCTTGTTGGGCATCTAACCTCTTCCTTGGAAAAATGGCTATTCAGGTCTTTTGCCAATTTTTCAATTGGGTTGGTGGCTTTTTGGCTGTTGAGTTGTATAAGTTGCTTGTATATTTTAGAGATTAAGCCCTTGTCCATTGCATCATTTGAAACTATTTTCTCCCATTCTGTAAGTTCTGTAATTCTGTCTTTTTGTTTTCTTTTGGGTTTCCTTTGTGGTGCAAAAGCGTCAGTTTGATTAGGTCCCACTGTTTTATTTTTGCTTTTATTTCTATTGCTTTCTGAGACTGACCTGAGAAAATATTCATGATGTTGATGTCAGAGAATGTTTTGCCTATGTTCTCTTCCAGGAGTTTGATGGTGTCTTGTCTTATATTTAAGCCTTTCAGCCATTTTGAGTTTATTTTTGTGCATGGTGTGAGGGTGTGTTCTGGTTTCATTGATTTGCATGCACCTGTCCAGGTTTCCCAGCAATACTAATAACCAAGACATGGAAACAAAACCCAAATGTCCATCAACAGATGATTGGATTAGGAAGATGTGCTATATATACACATATATGGAATACTACTCAACCATAAAAAAGAATGAAATAATGTCATTTGCAGCAACATGGATGGAACTAGAGACTCTTATACTAAGTGAAGTTAGAAAGAGGAAGACAAATACCATATGATACCACTTATATCTGCAATCTAATATAAGGCACAAACGAACCTTTCTAAAGAAAAGAAAATCATGGACTTGGAAAATTGACTTGTGGTTGCCAAGGGGGAGGGGGAGGGAGTGGGGTGGTTTGGGAGCTTAGGGTTAATAGATACAAACTATTGCCTTTGGAATGGATTAGCAATGAGATCCTGCTGTGTAGCACTGGGAACTATGTCTAGTCACTTATGATGGAGCATGATAATGTGCAAAAATAGAATGTGTACATGTGTGTATAACTGGGTCACCATCCTGTACAGTAGGAAAAAATGTATTGTGGAAATAACTATTAAAAAATAATAATAATAAAAAGGAAAAAAAGAAATTATGGATGGATTATGAAGATTCTGATAAAAGCCCAGGGATCAACTTTTTTTTTTTTTTTGGTCTTTTTAGGGCTGCACCAACAGCATATGGAGGTTCCCAGAGTCGAATCAGAGCTGAAGCCTCTGGCCTACACCATAGCCACAGTAACGTAGGACCCAAGCCGTGACTTTGACCTACACCACAGCTCACGGAAATGCCAGATCCTTAAACCATTGAGCGAGGTCAGGGATCGAACCTGCGTCCTCATAGATGCTAGTCAGATTTGCTTCCACTGAAGCATAATGGGAACTCTGTTTTTATTTTTGGGTTTTTTTTTTTTTTTTTTTTTTTTGGCTGCCCTGAGGCATAGGGAGTCCCTGGGCCAGGGATCAGATCTGAGCAATAGTTGCAACCTAAGCCAGGGATCAAACCTGAGTCCCAGTGCTCCTAAGAGGCCGCCCAACCCATTGGGCCACAGCAGGAGCTCCCCAGTGAGACTTTTAATTCATTTGCAATACCACCCCCCTAGGTCCGGTTTCAGATACCAAATAACTCCTGTGGCACAATAATAGATCCCACTTTTGGTGGGGGGGTGCAGGGAGAGGGTCTCCTGAATGCCAAACTATTGCTGGCTCTCTGACACTTCCATTTACTGCATTTATCATCAGGAAGGTTTTAGCCAACTTCCTCACTAAAGGAGGCACCAACAACAAAACTCCCCATACACACATGCACATGCAAGTTAGAGCACATGCACGTGTATGCACACACACACACACTTAATCTTTCTGAATATCCTTTTTTTTTTTTTGATAAGCAAGAAATAGATATATTAAGATAGATGTTTGTGAGAGATGCAAGCAGGCAGGCAATGAGGCACTGCCTCCAGGATCCGGTGGGCTACAGTTTTATTATCCAAGGGGAGTGGGGGTCAGAAAAGTCTGAATTTTCAATACATTTACAACTGTGCAGCCATTCAATACAATGTTCTCACCTTACCAGAAAACCCAGAAATCAGAGAGGTTAATTTTGAGCAATATCACATTTGTTACTTGTCAGAAGTTTGTTTTCCTCTCACCCCACCTCAAGGGTCTTGGGCTCAGGTCCTGTCCTGTTGTCCTGGGAAACATGTTATTACTATTTTAAAATATCATGCCCACAAATGAACCCATCTACGAAACAGAAACAGACTAACAGACAAAGAGAACAGATTTGTGGTTGCCAAGGGGAAAGGGGAAGAGAGTGGGATGGAGTGGGAGTTTGTGAGTTTGAGGTTGGTAGATGCAAACTATCAGATTTAGAAAGGAAAAGCAATGAGGTTCTACTTTGCAGCACAGGGAACTACATACAATCTCTTGGGATAGATCATGATGGGAAATAATATAAAAAAATAATGTGTATGTATACATGCCTCCTTTAGTGAGGAAGTATATATATATGTATGACTGAGTCACTTTGCTGTACAGAAGAAATTGACACAACGTTGTAAATCAACTATACTTTCATAAAAAAATTTTAATTTAAGTTTCTATAAACTAAAAATATTGTGCCTATGGATCTTGACAAAGTTGCTCACTGATTTTATCCCTACACAGTAACAGGATGCAAAAGTTCATCTCTCTGGCTCCCTTTCTCCTCCTAGAGTTAAAGGAGTTTAAGGATCAAAGATTTTAAGTTCCTCTGTGATTATAAAAAAATCCGCAAGCACACAGAGTGGGTTCCCCAGGGAGCTTGCTCTTACTTGAGCAGGTGAAAGGCGCCACAGGTAAATGAAGGGAAAGTATCAGAGGCAGCCCTAGGATAGCCATTCCTTGACATTTAAACAACATTTTGGTTGATGAATGGAAGATCCTGGGGTCATAATGAAAGTGCAAATGCCCTTCGACTGCTTTATTAGGCAACTAATGGAGTGGGCATAAGCTGTGAGGCTCAGGAGGACCGTGGCTGACACCTGGCAGTGGGGAGGTGACAGGTCTGGGTTAGCTGTCACCGGAGCTTTTCATTTGGGTTCGAGGAATGCACCACATTGAATCAACCTACACTGATGGCTCTGACTGGCAGCGGGATAGCAAGCATCCAGGTGCCACAGGGAAGAAGTTGTTAATTTGCCTAACTGCAGTCTGGGCAAGAAACTACAGGTGCAAGTACCAAGTTCCACCTCAGACACCTGGACAGGGTATATCAGGAATCCTCAGAGAGATATCTATTTCAAGTCTGGTGCTTCTCCAAACACATGGCACTGCCTCAGGGTCTGTGTTACACAAGAAGCAGTAAAATGGGAGAGAAAGGAGAGGAGACTGGATGCTAATTCTAACACCTCTGAGATGCAAAGCACTCTGTTGTTCCCTTCAAGGCTCTGAGACTGTAGCTCCCTTGGGGGTACAGATAGCCTGTTATTTTAAACTGTGATGTCTATCTAGCCCAGTGCATGGAACATAGTATTTATTTTTGTTTCTTTTTTAAATTTTTATTAAAATAGTTATTTACAATGTTGTGTTAGTTTCAAAGGTACAACAAAGGTATTTATACACATGTATACATATACATATATATATACACACACATGTATACATATACATGTGTGTATATATATACATATATACACACAAAATACATATCTGTTCTTCTTGAGATTGTTTTTCCTTTTAGGTTATCACAAGGCATTGAGGATAGCTCCCTATGCTATACAGTAGGTCCTTGTTTTTTTATCTATTTTACACATAGGAGTGTGTATCTGTCAATCCCGACTCCTAATTTATCCCTCTCCCTTTCAGTAACCATAAGTTTGTTTTCTATGTCTGTGAATCTATTTCTGTTTTGTAAGTAAGTTCATATGTATCATTTTTTTTTTAGATTCCACATGTAAGCGATATCATACAGTATTTGTCTTCCTTTACCTGTATTACGTACAATAGCCAAGACATAGAAAACCTAAGAGTCCATAGACAGAGGAATGGATTAAGAAGATGTGTTACATATACACAATGGACTACTACTCAGCCATAACAAAAGATAAGGCCATTTGTAGCAACATGGATAGACCTAGATATTATCATACTAAGTGAAAAAAGTCAAACACAGTATTTCTTTTAAAAATTTTAATAATTAAATAGAATTTTATTATATCTATAGCTGTACAACCATCATCAAAATCTAATTTTAGAACATTTCTATCCTAAACCCCCAATCTACCCCTCCCTCCCTGACCTATCACTCTCGGTAACCATAAGTCTTTCAAAGTCTCTGAGTCTCACTCTGTTCTAAAATAAGTCCATTTGTATCCTTTCTTTAGATTCCACATACAGGTGATATCATATGATGCTTATCTCTCACTGTCTAACAAACTTCACCTAGTACGATAATCTCTAGGTCCACCCATGTTACTGCAGATGACATTATTTTATTCTTTTCTAAAAACAGTATTTCTTAAAGGGATGCTAACATAGCATTTCAGGAACCTAGGCCAAGTCTTTGTAGTTCAAAATCAGTAAATTGCAAAAAGCCGATGTCACTCACACTGAGGATTGACTGATGGAATAAACAATGGTTTTCTGATCAGGAAAATGGTGAAAATAAATTCTGCCATGTGATTGTGAATCTTACATTAGATACTATAATGGAAATGACATTTCAAGTAGATTCTCACCAATATGAGCCATACTCTTACAAAAAAAGAGAGACAGAGACAGAGAAATTTCAATAGTTAATTTTGTGGGAAAATTCCTTTGTGTGAGTGTATATTTTTAAACAATGACCCATCAATACCCCATGCAAGCCCCAAGCAAGGCATTTGTCAATCATACCTAAAATTCCTGAATAACATGCAAAGTGCTCTCCCCCCAAAAGAGTGAAAACAAAAATTAAGAAAAGACTAGTAGCTCAGAGCTAATTAGAAATATGATTCGGGGGAGTTCCTGTGGGGTGCAGCTGAAATGAGTCTGACCAGTATCCATTAGGACATGGGTTCAATCCCTGGCTTCACTAAGTAGGTTAAGGATCCGGCATTGCCATGAGCTGTGGTGTAGGTCACAGACATGGCTCAGCTCCCACGTTGCTGTTGCTTTAGTGTAGGCCAGCAGCTACAGCTCAGATTGGAACCCTAGCCTGGGAACTTCCACATGCCTCAGGTGCTACCCTAAAAATGAGAAAAAAAATATGGTTTTTGCTATTTAATAAGATATTTAATAAGGCAGGAGGTGAGGAACATGCAAACCACAGAGTGACAACTAAAACTGATCAACCCACTCAGGCTTCCACGTTTCAAACTGCTCTGCAGGTGTTCATAATGAATGTATTTCAGACAGGCGTGTATAGAAAAGGACATGAGAGGTAGGAGTTAGCTAGTAGTGACCACCACTAGCTAACAGGATTTCTAACATGACAGACGTTAAGGAGGTAAAACGGATAATTAAACTATGGAGTTCTTTTTTTCTAACCTGTCTGTGGCACAGTGCTCACGGTATTATTATAAGTGTATATGGATAAGGATATGTCTGTCTATCTATAATTTTGTAGGGGCCATAATTTAACTAGGCGAGGGCCACCTAGCCCTTCATTACTGTTGCACCGCTCTAGTTTGATCTTAATAGTTGGCAAAGAGGATGGCTGACTCATGCCAGTTTCCACCCTGCCTCCTTTGCCTGGTTATGTCCTCCGGGGTAGAGGACCAGCTCAAGGATTCAAGGCAACAGTAGGGAAAATATATCCACCCCATCTTTGATCTTGACCACAATCTGAGCCGTGCCAGCTACAAACACGTACTCAGATCCTGTTCCCATGGCGTAGGGACTCTGTGCTCTCACTCTTTCCAGGCTGTGTAGCTCTATCTCTGAAGAGACATTTATGTCCCCCTCTGTCTCTGGCAGTAAAACTGTCCTCCCCTGGGGATGAGTGTGTCCTCATTCCCAGCCCTGCCCTGATACAACCTGGATCACGCATGTGCTCTTACACAATCACTGCCCGAGCTGTCACTTTTCTCCTAGTCTCCCTGTTCTGCCCCTAGATGTTCATCATTCTCCTCAAACTCAGTGACTGTCTGGACAGTTTAGAAAATGGAATTTTAAGTGAAGTCCTTGTGTTGGCCACTTTATTATCAATTTACCCACATGAAAGCTATTTGTGATGCAAACTTCATAATATAAATATAAGATAATGCAAACCTTATAAATCTCCAAGCACACTGCTGAATCCCACCCCAACACACTGCATGCTTCCCTGTTTATTCTCAGCGATGGGATGTGTGTGATATGTCAGCAGAAGTGCCAGAATAACCAACCAAGACTGCAGGTAATATCTTCAATCAAACTCCTCTCCCACTGGAGGCACCACTGTCTTCGGTGACCCACACTCAACCTCGGGCAGGCAAAGCTGGCTTCTCACAGATGCAGAGCACATAGCTATGGCATCTGGGTCTCTACCTCCACTCACCCCTTCAAAAGTGATTCATATATACCCCATTTCCTCATTTGCTCCCAGTTTGATGAACCAGTGTGTCCTCTGTAATCTGTCTATATTAAAACTATTCAACCAATAACTCAAGCACACATAAAGTTCATTGAGAATCAAGAGTTACAGGAGGGTCCCCCTTTCTCCACACCCTCTCCAGAATTTGATATTTGTAGACTTATCAATGATGGTCATTCTGACCGTTCACCAGTGTAAGGTGGTACCTCATTGTAATTTTGATTTGCATTTCTCTAATAATTAGTGATGTTGAGCATTTTTGCATGTGCCTACTGTCCATCCATGTGTCATCTTTGGAAAAATGTCTATTTAGGTCTTCTGCCTATTTTTCAACTGGGTTGTTTGTTGGTAGATGCAAACTATTCCATTCAGAATGGATAAGCAATTAGGTCCTACTGTACAGTACAGCAAACTATATTCAATCCCTTGGGGTAGAACATGATGAAAGATAATATGAAAAAAGAATGTATATACATGTGTATGACTAGGTAACTGCTGTACAGCAGAAATCGAGTGAACACTGTAAATGTAAAAAAAAATATATAGGCACCAGAAAAGGGCATCAGTGAAGCTATTTTAAAATAGAAGTTGAAGGACTTCTTAATCACAACTGGCCTCTTCCCATCCATGGCCTTAATAAGTAAGCATTAGTGATTTGAAAGAAGTTTCTAAGTTGTGCAAAACTCTTTCTAGACCATCAGAAACATGAGGTACACAATTGGCTGTTATCTTCTCTACGACAATTATTGCATCTGGGTCATATTTTACTAGAAAATAAAAGTCAAGCAACTAATAATGTAGAATTACATACATCACCTCACATCTAAATAGAAATATGGCTTTATTGTCCACTGGCTTAGATGATCCAGACCACTAACTACTCTTAAGGATGCTGTGCATGTAGAGATAAACATTTGTTCAAAAATGGCTGTATGCGGGTGACACCAAACTGCTCCACTGTCATGTTGTATTTGTTCAGAGTTATGATTTTTGTGTGACTTCTGCTGTGCTAAGTGGAAAAGGTACTAAAGTGACTGTTGGGATGTGTCATATATTTATGTTTCCATCTCAGCGCTGAGAGCTGTTAACACCAACACGCATGGCAGCTTGACCATATGGCGCAAGCCTGGAAAAGTCTGAAATACCCACTTAGCAAAATCAGACTTGTCACACTCCACTAATGCAAAAAGAAACAATGCATTTTCCCTTCTTCAATTTCTGCAAAAGAAACAGAAATTGTTCTGGCCTTCCTCCTGGGTGCAATGGGGAGTTGATGGGGGAGGGCAGTGGCTGGCTGCATTCAGGAGACACCACAGCAGCGAGGGCGGGGCCCAAGCAAGGAAGAGCATGTCCAGTGCAAAACGGAGGAGCAAGGGGAATGTGAAAACTCAAAAGGATGAAGAGGCTGCCCATCTGGCCAGCCTCTTTTGTTCTTTGCTGTGGCTTTCATTGGAGTCTGATCCACCTTGCCCTCCCCAGCATTCTGTGCCCTCCTACATTGCTTATTTTCTTTCCCAAATGCCTCACCACCTGAAAAACCAAATACCTATGTTACTGCCTTTGCTGTCTCCTTCCAAGACACTGTAAGAGTCACATGGCTTCTCCTTGAAGCCCAGGCAAGGCCCAAGAAAGTTTACGCCATGGAGGAATGACCCGTGGCCTTTATTCCTCTGATTTGTTTCCTTATAGAGCCTATTAATTTTATATGGAGCCTCTTTAAGGAAACGTGCTCCACAGAAATGAGAACATGATGTTGTAATAAGGAAATTTCATGTTCACAGCTTTTGGTGGACAAACCAAGAGAGGAGTTTTCAGACATTTTCTTGATGAAATGCCTTACTAGTTGAGGGGAGAATGGAAACTATTGCACATTAGAATTTCTTCTACTAACACAGCTTTTTGTTCTGTTTTGTGTTGGCGATGCCCATGGCACGTGGGAATTCCCAGACCAGGGATAAAACCCAGGCCACATTGAGCCACAGCAGCAATGACAGATCTTAATCCACTTAACCACCAGGGAACTGTTAATACAACTTTTTTTTTGTCTTTCTTTTTAGGGCCCCACCTGCAGCATATGGAAGTTCCCAGGCCAGCAGTCAAATCAGAGGTACACCTACACAGCAACTCTGGATCTGAGCCATGTCTGCGACCTTTACCACAGCTCATGGCAACATCAAATCCTTAACCCACTAAGTGAGGCCATGGATCGAACCTGCATCCTCATGGATACAACATGAGGGTCCTTAACCCACTGAGCCACAATAGGAACCACCCCCAGCACTTTAATGTTCTGAATCTCTAGCCTAGAGCAATGTATACAGTTAAGAGACTCTGTGCTGCCCATTAAAGGAGAGAGTGGACAATACTCCATGTCCACATTTCTTCCTTGACGGCAATCTTCGCCTATGTGGTTGAGTTGTTTAGCCCACAAGCTACCTGCGGGCTATGGATCTGGCTCACAATGTCCTATTCAGTATTTGGCCAAGCAGGGAGGTCCTTCTTAAAAAACAAATAATAACAAAAAGGTTCTAGGATGTTCCTTCCAATTTTTCCTCCCTAGAGCTTTTTGGGCTCACTTCCAATACTAATGTCTACACCAGCAGCTAAGACCCAATTTACCTATCAGGCAGCTGATGTTCTCCTAGTATAATCTAAATTCTCTGAATAGGAATATTTGGGGAGATTGCAGACTGTCACTGGAAAGAGGAACATGAGAACAGACATCATGTGTCTTCTTTTTTATTCATTCGTTTTCATGAGACTTGGATCTCACAGGACCAACCCGCAGAGCAAGGCCAGCTCAGGGTCAGCCATTGGCAGAATCAGAAAAGAGGCCAAGGTCATCATGATCACCTTCTCTTTTCACTCACTCCTCTGTCCCATTTCTGCTCTTAGCTGACTTTCAACTTTCTTTCGTTAAATAGTAACTCAAGCACTGACTCTTGCTGGGGAAAATTACATTTCCATTCTTAAAGGGGACACTTCAAACACAAAGGGAAAGGGACAGAGAAGGAAGGGGCAGGGAAGAAAGGAAGGAAGGAGGGAGGGATCAAGGGATGGAAGGAAGGAAAAATAGGGCTGTTTTTTGGCTACCCCCATGGCATGCAGAATTTCCCAAGCTGGTGATCAAATCCACACTATAGCAGTGACAACGCCTGATCCCTAACCTACTGAGCCACCAGGGAACTTGGGAAGGACATTTTTACATGCAAAAAAATAAATAAATAATAATTTCTGATCCTAGTGTGCCTAAAAATCTGAGACAAAATACCTGAATATTTACTGCAAACTCTGGGGTCTGGTCTGAGGAAATGAAAAACTGAGTCAGTATCTGCTGCAGAGCTTGCCACCCCCTGTTTGCACCTTCAGCTGCATCAGCTCTCTCCTGGATTAGTACAACAGCCTCCGGGCAACTTTGTCCCTCCTGTTCCACTTCTGTCTAACCCATCTGACAAGAGGGCTCATTGCCTTCAATATCAGGAGAGCTTTCTCCAGATGCCCTAGGAAGCCCTATTTTCCAAGCCATCCCCTGCCCCCCTTCTACCTTATCTGACTGCTAGGTTCCCTCCAGCATAGTAGACAATGCCTCCCCTAAGCCTCTCCTCCACTGTGTTCTTTCCAACCTCTTTGTTTCAGCTGGTGGCCCTCTCCTTGTTTACCTCTATCGTCTCTTCTGTCACAACCACATATCTGCAGAGAAGCCAGGGTAGATACATTTACAGTTATCTCTGCCTCCAGACAGCCATCCTTTGACGATCTCTGTCTTCTTTCATTTCCTATCTCTGGCACCTGGCACAGGCGCAGCACCCATAAGGTGGAAAATGCGTGGCGTTTCCAACCTCACTTTACTTCTTATCTCTGATCCCCATGAGAAGGGCTACAGGTTCCTTGGCTGAACCATGCAGCAAAAAACTGCAGGACTTTAGAGGAAGCTACTCTTGAAAACCACCACCTACATTACTTCACATGCAGCCAAAAATAATTCACATCATCTTTCAGAATCTAGGTTTCTCCATAATTCAAAAAGATCCATGCACCCCAGTGTTCACCGCAGCACCATTCACAATAGCCAAGACATGAAACCAACCTAAACATCCATCGACAGAGGAGTAGATAAAGAATATGTGGAACACATACACAATGGAAAAGAATGAAATAATGCCATTTGCAGCAACATGGATGGACTTAAAGATTATCACATTGAGTAAAGTAAGTCAGAGAAATACAAACATCACTTGAGATCACTAATATGTGGAATCTAATTTAAAATGATACAAAAGAGGAGTTCCCGTCATGGCGCAGTGGTTAACGAATCTGACTAGGAACCATGAGGTTGCGGGTTTGATCTCTGCCCTTGCTCAGTGGGTTAACGATCTGGCATTGCCGTGAGCTGTGGTGTAGGTTGCAGACGTGGCTCGTATCCCGCGTTGCTGTGGCTCTGGCATAGGCCGGTGGCTACGGCTCCAATTCGACCCCTAGCCTGGGAACCTCCATATGCCGCAGGAGCGGCCCAAGAAATAGCAAAAAGACAAAAAAAAAATAAAAATAAAATGATACAAAAGAACTTACAAAACAAACAGATGCAAAGATTTCTAAATCAAACTTATGGTTACCAAAGGGGAATAGTGGGGGTTAGGGATAAATTAGGAGGTTGGGATTAATATATACACATTACTATTTACAAAATAGCTATCCAACAAGGACCTACTATTATAGCACAAGGAAACTTAATACTCTGTTTTAACCCATAAGGGAAATAACCTGAAAAGGAATGGATATATGTATGTGTATAACTAATTCACTTTGCTGTACACCTGAAATTAACACACCGTAAGTCAACTATAGTCCAATATTTTTTATTTTTATTCATTTTTTTTAGGGCAACACCTGGGGCATATGAAGGCTCCCAGGCCAGGGTGTGGAATCAAAGCTACAGCTGCTAGCCACAGCCACAGCCACGTGGGATCCGAGCCGCAGCTGCAACCCACACCACAGCCCACACCACAGCCGCATCCTCATGGATCCTAGTCAGATTCATTAACCACTGAGCCATGAAGGGAACTCCCCAATAAAATATTTTTAAAATATCTGGTTTCTATCTATTAAGTGGGGATAATTAACACATATGAATCATGCACTAAAGCTTCTTTTATCCAAAACCGATCCCGTACAACTATAAATCGGTTCCCTTTTCCCAGTAGTTTGCAAAAAATGGCTTTCACTGAGACATCAGTCCCATTGCCCCTGTGCCTCCCCAGCAGGGTGGTCTGCATGCTCATATCAAATGCAGAGGATTAAAACAGGATGCATGTGTTTGGTCCTCGCTGTGGCAGGGGATGCACAGGCCCTGGTTATACTCTGCTCTATTTGACAACTTTTTATTTTATTTTTTTTATTAATGACTTTTTTACTGGTTTACAGTATTCTGTCACTTTTCTACTGCACAGCAAAGTGACACAGTCACACATACATGTTTACATTCTTTTTCTCATATTATTCTCCATCATGCTGGTTGAGGATCCACCCTGCTGATTCTACACGTGGTCTGACTATGGCGAGGATAGTGCTTGAGCCAAGTCCAAAATGCATTCTGAGTTCCTCAACCTGACATTCAAGGCCCTCTAAGCTGATATGATTCTGTTTTCTCTCAGTCCCTGCATGCAATGTCAACTCCCCAAACCTGGGCATTCCCTATCACTGGCCACAGATGTTCCACACGATCTCACTTGAGTCCCTTTGTGCTGTGGAGCTACTTTCACTGGATTTAGGAGGATGGACCCTGGACCGAGCTCCCTGGGCTCTATCCATGGTTCCACCACTTAATGGATATGAGAGTTTTGTCAAGTATTTAACTTTGCTGTCCTAATATTTTCCCACAACAGGATCAAAGTGCAACCTTCAGGGATGGTTGAGAGGAATGTGTATGTAGACACAGGACTACCTGTATGCATGTTGTTAATGTGTGTATGGCTCACACTTCATGCTGGAATTTATCCTAAATAACATATACTCTCATATACAGTCTTGGTTATCTCTTAGACTAACTCTTTGTTTGTTTGTTTGTTTTATGGCCACACCTCCACACCTGTGGTAAATGAAGTTCCCAGGCTAAGAGTTGAATCAGAACTACAGCTGCCAGCCTACACCACAGCCACAGCAACACCAGATCTGAGCTGCATCTGTGACCTACACCAGATTGTGGCAACACCAGATCCTCAACCCACCAAGTGAGGCCAGGGATCAAACTCAAATCCCCACAGATATTATGCTGGGTTGTTAACCCAATGAACCACAATGGGAACTCCAGCTTAGACTAGCTCTTGCATGAAGGATGAAGTTACGGCAATAATGTTTGACTTACACAAGAGTTGGCTGTGGTTTTTGTTAGTTCTCTGCGTTCAGTTCAATCATAATTATTCTTCAAGCCCACGTCCAGTTCTGACTTTTTTATTAAACACACCCTAATTCTCCAGGGAGAAGAGGGAGGGAAACTAACATTCTTGGATGCAGATGATGAGCCGGGTGCCTCTTCTCACCAGTCCCACTTACATGCTATGTCATTTCTGGGCATTTGTGAGACAAGAGTCTGGATTTGAGGCACAGGGGTCCAGCAGGCTGCCTAGGGTGGAGTTGGGGCATGAGCCCAAGAATGTCATCGAGTCAAACTTCTATCCTCCCTGCTCTACACAGTCGCCCTCTCCCCTGCTTTTGAGCTGCCACTGTGCATTATGTCTGACCCACCCTGGCACTTTATACCTGCTGTTTGTATCACAGTGATGTCTGTGTATGTGCCTGGTTGTCACCAAGAAGGAATAAACTTTTTCAGAGAAGGATTTGTATATATAAAATAGTTATATTCCCCAGAGTTGAAGGAGAAGGATGCTGGGCAGGTGGCCTGCAAGGAGGTGCTGAACCACGAGTGAGTCTGGGGTCTTTCATATGTGATCATCAACCTGAAGCTTTTATATATTGTCCTTTTCTTTTCCGTGTGTGTGTGTGTATATATATAATTTTACACACAACAGTATGTATATATTTTATATATTATTCCATTTTATTTTATATAATCCATTTTCTGATTATATATTATCCATTTGATAAAATCTACACTTGTTTAGCACTATGTAAACATGTAAATATTATATATTTACATACAATATTTATAATATATATTACATAAATATTAGTACACTTTTTCAGAACAGTTTTATACATATAAGTTTATATATAAAACATATGTATAAACTTATACATATAAAACATATCTATGTATTCACATATATATTATCCATCTGGTAACATCCACACTTGTCTAGCATTACTCATTAAACATATACACAGGGCACTATATTCAATATCCTGTGATAAAACAAAATGGAAAAGAATATGAAAAAGAAAAAATACATATGTATAACTGAATCACTTTGCTGTATACCAGAAACTAATACAATATTATAAATCAACTACACTTCAATAAAAACATAAATAGGGGTTCCCATTGTGGCACAGCAGAAATGAATCTGACTAGCATCCATAAGGATGAGGGTTAGATCCCTGGCCTCGCTCAGTGATCCAGTATTGCCCTGAGCTGTGGTGTAGGTTACAGATGTGGCTCAGATCTGGCATTGCTGTGGCTGTGGTGTAGGCCAGCAGCTAGAGCTCTGATTGGACCCTTAGCCTGGGAACTTCTGTATGCTGCAGTTGCAGCCCTAAAAATATATAAATAAATTAATAAATAAACATGTATTCAACCTAAACCCTGCCCTTATAAATCCCACACCCAATACTTCCTATTTACATCTTTATTCATTCCTTTGCTTTATTAATATTTTTTGAATAAATTTAAATTTTAGAAGTCTTTAGCCCTGCACATACCACAGCAAAAGAGCTGAAGTTTTTTTGTTTTGTTTTGTTTTGTTTTGTTTTGTTTTTTTTCCTTTTAGGGCCAAACCTGCAGCATATGGAAGTTCCCAGGCTAGGGGTCAGAAATGTAGTTGCTGGCCCACACCACAGCCACAGTAATACCAGATCCAAGCTGAGTCTGCAACCTATACCACAGCTTGTGGCAACACCATATCCTTAACCCACTGAGTGGGGCCAGGGATCAAACCAAGTACTCACGGATACTAGGTTCATTACCATGGAGCCACAACGGCAACTCCCAAGAGCCAAAGTATTTTAATTCCCATTTTACTGATTAAAAAAAAGGAGTGGAGTTCCCGTCGTGGCGCAGTGGTTAACGAATCCGACTAGGAACCATGAGGTTGCGGGTTCGGTCCCTGCCCTCGCTCAATGGGTTGAGGATCCGGCGTTGCCGTGAGTTGTGGTGTAGGTTGCAGACACGGCTCGGATCCCGCGTTGCTGTGGCTCCGGCGCAGGCCAGTGGCTACAGCTCTGATTCGACCCCTAGCCTGGGAACCTCCATATGCCACGGGAGCAGCCCAAGAAATAGCAACAACAACAACAACAACAAAAAGACAAAAAAAAAGGGGGGGGGGTTATGTAAAACACTGCCATGATACAAGGCCTTGACATTTTCATGGGACACCAAGCCTGAATTCCAGATTTGAGCTGGATGGACTTCCTTTGGCAAGCAAGCAGCATACCTGTTTTCCAGGGGGGAGGGAGTAGCAGAAGGAAGAGTGAGCTTCAGCCCAGGGGATGCAAATTTGTCTCCATCATTCTGGGACCTGGGTGAATTTCTTAACCTCTCTGTGCCTTGGCTTCCTCCTCTGTGAAATGGGTAACAGTCCTGTGCATGTCTGAGGGCTGTTCTAAGGATGAAGGCAATGGTGCAAGTGAAATACTGAGTAATCACAACGGCAGCAAACGCTCACCCAGTGCTCACTGTTCACCTCCTTCTTGTTAATCTCTCACTTGTCAGGATTGGGTCAAGATGGGCTCAATCTCTCCCCAGGAGTCTAAGCCTCAGGCTGTCAGGGGCTTCATCCCTGTTGCTAGTCCAGTCCTGTAGTATCTCTCTCTTATTTCCATGCTCTTTATTCTTTTTAATTAATGGCTAGAGAAAGTATACGATAGCCAGAACAATTAAGTATGACTGGTGTTTCCTACTGAGGGCTCTCTAATTTACTTTGAATGTTTTAAAACCTTGGTGGCCAGACACCAGGACAAACTGCTAGTTTACAGCTGATGGTGTTTTCTCATTCATCACAGGGAGGCATCACACTTTCATTTGTAGAAAATATAACACAGTGTTCCAATGCGCCTCTTGGTTTTGTCAAAGCAAAACCACGATCCTCTTTGGAGAAGGTGAAACCTGGGACAGTGGCATGTGGCCTGTACCCAGAGCAAGCCTGAGCCTGAAGCACTGCATCCTGGCCCCTTACACCAGGACCCTAGAGAAGACTAGGACAAGCTCACACCACTGGCTTTGGAGCATGGGAGGTCTGGTCAGCGGTACCCTGTGGGGCAGGTACACCTCTGCCAGAGGTGAAGGAGAAGGGGCAGGTGGCCTGCAAGGAGATGCTGAAACATGAGTGAGTCTGGGGTCTTTCACATGTGATCATCAGCTTGAAATTTCTATGCTGTCCTATTCTTTCCCTTGTTCTCAAGCTTTCTTCTCATGCCCAAACCTTACAGTTAAGAGTCACCTGGGCTTTTTGTGTTATTTGGAGAATCTGGAGAAGTAGCTCCTGACAGAGCGAAGGGCCACAGGTACTGTTGGATGAGAAAAAGAGCCACTGCTGGGGAGTTCCCCTTGTGGCTCAGTGGTAACAAATGTAACTAGTATCCATGAGGTCACAGGTTTGATCCCTGGCCTCACTCAGTGGGTTAAGGATCCAGCGTTGCCATGAGCTGTGATGTAGGTCGCAGACTTGGCTTGGATCTGGTGTTGCTGTGGCTGTGGTGTGGGCCAGCAGCTGTAGCTCCAATTTGACCCCTTGCCTGGGGAACTTCCATATGCCTCAGGTGTGTCCCTAAAAAGGAAAAAAAAATAGAGTCACAGCCAGGTTGGATGTGAAGAACAGATAAGCATCCCTTAGGATCTCAGGAAAACATAGAGGCCAGAGCAGTTCTGGAAAATGGAAGCTTGGCTAAGGCCACTGGGAATTAAAGGAAGCATGACACTAAAGACCACAGAGCTTGGGAACACTCTTTACACCATACTTCACAATACACTGAAGTGAATAAGCATGGATTCAGATCGAAACAAAACCATGCTCTCTTACCTGTGCCCCCCATTCCTGCATCTAGATTCGATGATTAGGAGGGAAAAAATACAAGGCATGAAATAAGCTAGTATTTGGAAATTGGTTTCAAGGCAAACTAAAAAGCCAAACGATTTTTGGGAGTGCTCTGAGGTTAGTCTCCATCTGTCTTAACTGTCTAGCCATCCCAGCATGGATTTAGGGACGTTCTGAACAGCGTTCCATGAAAAACGTTTCTCCCTAGTTCCTCGGACAACCTGAGACTTCAATTGTCAAAACAAACGGGATGGTTCAGGGCCAGGTTCTCCCTTCTTCATTCCTTTCCTTCCCTTCCTCTGTTCAGTCCCTCCTTCCCTTCTTTGCTCCTTTCATTCTCTCTCTTGGCAAAGAACCACCACATATGAATCCAAAGTCAGAGTGATTCAAATGGGATACTTAGGGAACAGAGCAGAACTAATGATTCAGAGCAGAAGCTAGAGATTCTTTGAGAGACAGCAGGATTGGGTAAATAGGTGGCAATGTGGCTTCACTTCTTTATGACAGAATCTCAGCCTTCATTTCCAGTGTGATTGTCAAAATGCATTATCTCCATGAAAGAGACTTTGCTTCTGTGAATGTACTTACCTGAGCTATTTAGAGACATCATTTTACTAACCCATTCCTAGAGACTCATAAAGATAACTGGCTTAAAGGATTAGCGTGTTTGTTTTCCTTTTAAAAGCAATCGGGAGCCTTAATTTTTTCCCCCATCATCTGGGGCAATTGTTGCATATATAGCATTTTATCCTGTTTAGATTATGTGACCTTTTCCTTGTTAGCTTTTATAGTTCTTCATTCCTGCTAACGTTTCTTCACAGTAAGCAATCTCAGTGTACAGTAAATGCTAATTGGCCCTTTAAAAGGTTCCCATGATAAATATCTTAAGGCCTCAATTTAAATTTTCAGGGCACAAAGCAGAGATGAAAGAAGTCACTTTGCTTGGTGGCCTGCATCGATTCCTATCCTCCCCACCTCTCTCCTCTGAGCCAAGTTGGATGACATGCTTCTTGCCTTTTCCCTGTCTGTCCTGATGTGTGGCCCCACCTTGCCTTTTATTTGGTGAGAATAGCCAGTGCTCTGGATTAACCAGAATGTCCCCGGTCCCACTGAGACTTTCTACACAGGAGCTAAACCAAAAAACTCACAGATGACAAAACAAAAACCCAAAGTGGACTATTGAGAATACTGCCTGCCCTGGGCAAGTGGCAATTTACTGAGGGCAGTGAGTAAAGGAGGCTGCTTTCCTTGGGTTTTACTGCCTGAGTTACACTAGGTACAAAGTGATGTGAGCAGGTCAATAAGGAGAGCTCAACAAGATGACTTTATCATTTCCTTCCTTTTTTTTTTTTTTTTTTTCTTTTTACAGCCAACCTGTGGCATGTGGAAGTTACTAAGCTAAGGGGTCAAATCGGAGGTATAGCTGCTGGCCTACACCACAGCCCTGGCAACTTGGGATCAGAGCAGTATCTGCGACCTACACCACAGCTCAAGGCAACTCCGGATCCTTAACCCACTGAGTAAGGCCAGGGATTGAACCTGAAGCCTCATGGATACTAGTCAGGTCCTTAACCCGTTAAACCACAATGGATCTCCCCAACTGTTTAAATGATCAAATTGTGTCTTTCAGTTTCAATTTTCCTATGTGTCCTAGTCTTGTTAACATATCTACATTGTTAATAGCTTACATTTTAAACTACCTTAAGTAGAGACTATCTTAATCCTTATACTTTCGTCTTAACAAATATTGTGCATCTATTATGGATTAGGATTTTTTTCACACATTAGAAATTTAATACTTTAGTTAATTCCCTAAGCAGTCTCTATAAGATAGACTTTTTAAAATACCCATCTCTAAAAAAAGACATAGACCTACCGAATTCAAATCATTTGGCCAAGGCACACCTCTAGTCATCTGTAGGCCTAGGGTTTAACCCCATGCTAGTTTGGCTTCAAATTTTAACATTTCTACTGGGCAATACAGAGGAATACGAGAACCCACAGTTTTCTGAATCGATATGCAGCACAAATATTTCCTATCTCCCTTCCAGGAATACCTTTATAGAATTGTCTCAATTTTCAATCCCTGCACTTACGCTTTTCTGATCTTGTGCAAAAAAAGGATAGGCTGCATTTCTGCCATACCATTTATGCATCTCCTGTAAAACTATTTAATCTATTGTCCATGGTGATATTGAAGGTCCTTATGTAAGAGTTTGACCAAATACTCCTTCTAGAAGTTCTCATTTTAGTCATAGGAAAAATAATTTAGTACAAACCTGAATATGTATTTTCTCATAGTAAAGGGGATGAGTACACAGACCAATACGTTGCCAAAGTTTCCTTAACTGGTAGAAATATAAATTTTCCTGGTGTTTTAGTCTACTCAAGGGCCTCAAACTATCTATCTACCTACCTACGTACCCATCCATCTATCTGTTATCTATCAATCAAAACTCTCATTCACTGGTTGTCAGTGAAGAGAGGCAACCTTTGGACAGGAGTCTGTCCTTACCCGCACCCGGCCTCGTTGCCGGCATCTGAGTGAAGCAAACTTTCTTTTCCACAAAATCTTGCCTCTTTAAAAGCTTCAGACCCCACTTTCAGTAACACAGAGACTACATGAACAGTGTCGAATGAGTTAAAAAGATGCTAGGTGTGGGAGCTCCCTGGTGGCCTAGTAGTTAAGGATCTGGTGTTGTCACTGCTGTGGCTCAGGTTACTCCTACGGCAAGGGTTCAATCCCTGGCTTAGGAACTTCCCTAGGCAAAAAAAAAAAAAGACACTAGGTGTTGTGTTATTACTAGTAAACAATGAACATTTAAGAAAAAAAAAACTTGCAGATTTTTTTTTTTTTTGATTTTTACTGCCCCACCAACAGCACATGGAGGTTCCCAGGCTAGGGGACCAATCAGAGCCACACCACAGCCAGAGCAACATCAGATCCGAGCTGTGTCTGTGATCTACACCAAAAGAAGACAGTTGTTTCTCCCAATTGTAGTAACATATTTTTTTCAAAGCAAGGCATTTTATGAGATCTTCGGACTTCCTGTTTGCATTTCTTTTATATATATATATTTTTTTATTATTTTCCCACTGTACAGCAAGGGGATCAAGTTATCCTTACATGTATACATTACAATGACATTCCTTCCCCCACCCTTTGTTCTGTTGCAACATGAGTATCTAGACAAAGTTCTCAATACTACTCAGCAGGATCTCCTTGTAAATCTATTCTAAGTTGTGTCTGATAAGCCCAAGCTCCGGATCCCTCCCACTCCCTCTCCCTCCCATTAGGCAGCCACAAGTCTTTTCTCCAAGTCCATGGTTTTCTTTTCTGAGGAGATGTTCATTTGTGCCAGATATTAGATTCCAGTTATAAGTGATATCATATGGTATTTGTCTTTGTCTTTCTGGCTCATTTCACTCAGTATGAGATTCTCTAATTCCATCCCTGTTGCTGCAAATGCATTATTTTGTTCTTTTTTATGGCTGAGTACTATTCCATTGTGTATATATACCACATCTTCCAAATCCAATCATCTGTTGATGGACATTTGGGTTGTTTCCATGTCCTGGCTATTGTGAATAGTGCTGCAATGAACATGCGGGTGCATGTGTCTCTTTTAAGTAGAATTTTGTCCAGATATATGCCCAAGAGTGGAATTGCGGGGTCCACTGCTCTTCAACATAGTTTTGGAAGTCCTAGCCACAGCAATTAGACAAACAAAAGAAATAAAAGGCATCCATATAGGAAGAGAAGAGATAAAACTGTCACTGTATGCAGATGACATGATACTATACATAGAAAACCCTAAGGACTCAACCCCAAAACTCCTTGAACTGATTCATAAATTCAGCAAAGTAGCAGGATATAAGATTAACATTCAGAAGTCAGTCGCATTTCTGTATACCAGCAATGAAATATTAGAAAAGGAATACAAAAATACGATACCTTTTTAAAATTGCACCTCACAAAATCAAATACCTTGGAATACACCTGACCAAGGAGGTAAAGGACCTATATGCCGAGAACTATAAAACTTTAATCAAAGAAATCAAAGAAGATGTAAAGAAATGGAAAGATATTCCATGTTCCTGGATTGGGAAAATCAATATTGTAAAAATGGCCATACTACCCAAAGCAATCTACAGATTCAATACAATCCCTATCAAATTACCCAGGACATTTTTCACAGAACTAGAATAAACAATCCAAACATTTATATGGAACCACAAAAGACCCAGAATCGCCAAAGCAATCCTGAGAAACAGAAACCAAGCAGGAGGCATAACTCTTCCAGACTTCAAGAAATACTACAAAGCCACAGTCATCAAAACAGTGTGGGACTGGTGTCAAGACAGACAGACAGACCAATGGAACAGAATAGAGAACCCGGAAATAAACCCTGACACCTATGGTCAATTCATCTTTGACAAGGGAGGCAAGAACATCAAATGGGAAAAAGAAAGTCTATTCCGCCAGCATTGCTGGGAAACCTGGACAGCTGCATGCAAAGCAATGAAACTAGAACACACCCTCACACCATGCACACAAATACACTCCAAATGGCTGAAAGACTTAAATATACGACAGGACACCATCAAACTCCTAGAAGAAAACACAGGCAAAACACTCTCTGACATCAACTTCTGAATATTTTCTCAGGTCAGTCTCCCAAAGCAATAGAAATTAGAGCAAAAATAAACCCATGGGACCTAATCAAACTGAAAAGCTTTTGCACAGCAAAGGAAAACAAAAAGACAACTTTCAGAATCGGAGAAAAGAGTTTCAAATGATGCAACCGACAAGGGCTTAATCTCTAGAATATATAAACACCTTATACAACCCAACAGCAAAAAAGCCAATCAATCAATGGAAAAATGGGCAAAAGACCTGAATAGACATTTCTCCAAAGAAGATATACAGATGGCCAACAAACACATGAAAAAATGCTCAACTTCGCTGATTATAAGAGAAATGCAAATCAAAACTACCATGAGATATCACCTCACACCAGTCAGAATGGCCATCATTAATAAATCCACAAATAACAAGTGCTGGAGGGGGTGTGGAGAAAAGGGAACCCTCCTGCACTGTTGGTGGGAATGTAAACTGGTACAGCCACTATGGAGAACAGTTTGGAGATACCTTAGAAATCTATACATAGAACTTCCATATGATCCTGTTTGCATTTCTCATCTACCCCTAAACATTACAGCACTGAAGATGATTTTATTCATGTGCTTATTTTGTGTCTAGCTCTGTTTCCATTTGTCCAGTTGAGTTTGCTGAGCTTGGCTCTAATGGAGGTTTTAAAAGAGGTGTGTGTGGGAAATATGGGCTTCCTTTGTCTTCCAGGGCCCATGGATATCATTCAGCCTCTGGTTCTGAATGAATGAGCCTTAAACTCTTTCTGTTTCAGGGGGTGCGACTGGGGGGGTAGGCATTCCAAGAGGCTATGGGGATAAGAGTAAGCACTAAAATGAGTCCTGGGCTTGGAGCTTGAGGCTAGGGCAAGGACAGACACTAATCAAAGGGAGTTCCCATTGTGGCTCTGTGGTAAAAAACCTGGCTAGTATCCATGAGCATGCAGGTTTGATCCCTGGCCTTGTTCAGTGGGTTAAGGATCTGGCAATGCCATGAGCTGTGGTATATAGGTCGCTTAGATCCAGCATTGCTGTGGCTGTGGAGGAGGCCAGCGGCTGTACAATTTGACCCTGGGCCTGGGAACCTCCAAATGCTGTGAGTGTGGCCCTAAAAAGCAAAAAACAAACAAAAAACCTCACGCAAATAAATGCACAACTAAGAAGGGTGGGGAATGGGGTACATAAGTGCTCTAGGAGCACAGAGTCCCAGTACCCGGCTCAGTTATGCCTTCCCAGTGAATCGATCCTTGAGCTGAGGTTGGGTGCCCAGGCTTCTTAAAAGCCCATGATCTTGCTAAGCATGGGAAGGATAATTGTGACCACTACGTGTTCAGAAGTCACAGGAGAGACGCACACTTTTCCCTCTGAGGTAGTTGCCCCAGGGCTGAGTACTGCTCCCTGTGGTGGTTCCTGGCTGCTACTGCAATGGCGCTGCCTCTGCAGGACAGGCTCCCCCCCAGCCCCAGCCCCTGGGGAACCCCGACTCAAGCCCAACCCTGGAGCTATGTCTTTCCCCCATGCTCACAAATGCTCAACTGAAAGTGTGAGGAGGTGGTGGCTGTGAGGGGGCTCATGCTCACTGTTGGAGAGAGTTTGAGGATCAGTGTATCCCCAGGGTCCTCTGAGCACTGCTGGAATGTGTGGTTGCTTCCTAAAACCACTACCAAGACTCTGAAGAGAACTGACCTCCTTAGAATCTCATCCTGGTAATTATAGGGTCTCCCAGCCCTTAGGCCTCCCCCTCCTCCCCTCTTGTGTCTCTGTAAGGACATTCCTCAAAGGAGCTTTGGCCTCAGTCCCTGCTTTCTAGGAAAGACTGGCTAAGGTAGGGGGGCTATGAACTGAACTCTAAATTGGCCTCCACTCTGCTTGTTTTGATCACTCAGACATTTTAAAAGAAAATCATTGTGTTAACAATAGTGGATTCTGAGAAAAATTAGCAGCTGGACCCAGAAGCCCAGAAAGCCAGTGCCTGGCTCTGTTGGTCCCAGTGGAATGATGACACTTTCCTTGGGCTAGGGCACTTGTCAGCTGGAGGTGGGGAGGGGGATGGTACATTCTGGGGGAGCTTCTGCAGGGCATGATCAGAGAGGGGGCAGAACTTGAAAGACATTTGGAAATAACCATGTGAGGAACAGTGAAGCCACTGAGACATGTCATATTGAGAGAAACACACAAGGTGTGGGGAGGGGGTGTTGAAGAGGAGGTTAAAATTACCATCAAAGAGTTATTGCAGAAAGAGAGACTGTACAAACTAGGAGGCTGGGATTAATGATACACATTTTCTATACAAAACAGACAAACAAGGAACTCCTGTATAGAACAGAGGAATTACTCCATATTCTGTGATAACATATAAGGGAAACGAATCTGAAAAAAAAATAGAGACGTATGTATGTATAACTGAATCAGTGTGCTGTACATATGAAACTAACAAAATATTGTAAGTCAACTATACTTCAATTTTAAAAAGGAGAAAATAGGAGTTCCTGTCATGGTTCAGTAGTTAACAAACTCGACTAGTATCCAAGAGGACGCAGGTTCAATTTCTGACATTGCTCAGTGGGTTAAAGATCTGGTGTTGCCGTGAGCTGTGGTGTAGGTCGCAGATGCAGCTCAGATCCTGTGTTGCTGTGGCTGTGGTATAGGCCAGCAGCTAGAGCTTTGATTCAACCCCTAGCCTGGGAACCTGCATATGTTGCAGGTACAGCCCTAAAAAGACAATAAATAAATAAATAAGGTAAAAATAAAGAACATACTCAAAACTACAAAAGTAGAACAAATTTGAAGATGTTGTTACATGTAAAGCTGTTGAAGAGCAGAAAAGACTGATGGATGGGGCTGCAACATCGGTACCAGCCCCCCTGCCAGTTGCCAAGGGTCCAAGGGTTGGAGAGGGGCCCTTGCAGAGGACGGGGAATGGGTCGGACCATGGCCAAGGTCACTCACAATGTGAAGGGTTGGATTTTGTGTTTTCAACAAGGCTAGTACTCTATTTAAAGGGACTCTGGGTTGCAAGGCTCTAGGGTCCTAGGTTTCTCACCATTACTGACAAATGAACTTCACCCAACAGAAAAAAAAAAAAAAAAGGTAAACAATAGTTGGTTTCAGCCTTAGGTAATTCTGAACAATGAGCACACAAATGCAGATGTCTGGTTGTAGCAGGCCAGGTGAGAATCCATCACAGCCAGGAGAAATACAGCTCCATGCCCAAGGTCAGGGGTCTACATCTCCTGGTGCATTTATGACAGACAGCTCACTCATTCACTCACTCATTCATTCATTCCACACACATGCTGAACACTGTTTAGATAGATAGAGGAGGGGGACATGCTCTCTAAGAACCTACAGCCCAAAGGAAGGAAAGAGGCAGCAGAAAAATACGCTGTCACTGAGCAAGACACAAGAGAAGATCTGCAGAGGTTACCATGGCCCCATCCTGGGTTCCAGTGCTCTCAGGCCACTTCTTGGGAGAGGAACACCTTACTTGTCTGGAGGACAACACATGACTGCTCTTGCTCAAGAAGGAAGAAGCAATTTGTTTAATGGGAACATAAGATGTTTGGGTGGGCCTGGAACTGTACCTTGATTCTGCCATTTACTTACTACTTAGATATCTGTAAAAGCAGATTCACTTATCCATAAAATATCACTATTTACAATAGCCAAAACATGTAACCAACCTAAATGTCCATGGACCAATGAATGGATTAAGAAGATGTGGTATATATGCATAATGGAATACTACTCAGCCATAAAAAAGAACAAAATTGTGTCATTTGCAACAACATAGATGGATCTAGAGATTACCATAGTAAGTGAAGTTATCATTTATATTTGGAACCTAATAAAAGGATAGAAATGAACTTATTTGCAGAATGGAAAGACTCACAGACTTTGAAAAACTTACGGTTACTGAAGGGGACAGGTTTGGGGGGAGGGATGAGGTGGAGTGTGGGATTAGCATACACACACTGTGGTATAAGGAATGACTAGTCAACGGGTACCTGCTGAATAGCACAGATAACTCTACCCAATATTCTGTGATAATCTGTGTGGGAAAAGAATGAAAGAAAATGGATGTGTGTACATGTACAATTGAATCGCTTTGCTGTACGGCAGAAATCTGCACAACCTTGTAAATCAACTATACTTCACTAAAACTTTAGAAAAATATCTTTGAGTACCTATTCACATGGCAAGCATCATGAAAGGTACAGAAAAGAGTCTTGAAAAGATTAAAAAGAAGGCACAGGCCCCATCCACACAGAAGATATAGTTTTACAGGGCAAAGAGTCCTTAACCACATACTGATTTCCTGAGGTATTTCCAGAGCACAGCTGTGGTGGGCGTGAGGCCTGGGGGCCTAGTTCAGGCCTGGGGTCCAGGGATGAGAAGCATGTATGGCTCAGGATGGGTACAGGTGTAATGAGAAATGAGGCCTGCAAAGGGCTCTGCATGATGGCTGACACGACGCGTGATGGGACCATTCACTACTTACAAGATGTGATACAGATGCTGCTCTTTTCTCTCTGTCTGTGCCTCTGGGGGAAAAACAAACACTACAATCCTCTACTACCGACAGGCCATACTTCCCCTGATTTTCAGGCTGGACTTTTCCTTGTATGTGTACAAAACTAAATTATACCTTCAATACAGGTCCAGATGAAATGTTTTTCACTTATTTACTTTGGCTGCAGCATGTAGCAGCTTGCTGTGGGATCTCAGTTCCCAGATCAGCAACTGAACCCAGGCCACAGCAGTGAAAGTGCCTCATCCTAAACACTAGACTACCAGGGGGTTCCCTGAAATGTGTTTTATACCAAACATTGAGCTATGGTTGGGGCCTCCTGCTCAAGGGCTGGATTCCTGCCACTTGCAAAGTGACCTCTAATCATTTGCTAAGTACCTGCTGTTTTGGTGGAAATCCTCAAGTCAAGGAGGCGGGGGTAGAGTCCATATGGCATCCTATCTTTTTCTGGATTCTTTTGGCTCTCTGCAGTCTCACCTGTCAAAGTGGAGCCACAGATGGGAAAGGCAGGCCAAGTGGGATGGACAGGAAAGCATGGCAGGGCTCCCCAATCCTTTTCCCTTGGATCTTAGAAGACGGAGGAAAGTAAGGCACAGAGGAAGACTTGAACAAATTCACGGCTTATTTAACATGTTTGCGTGTGTTTTCTACCCAATTCCAGGAAGGATATAGGTTTTGGATTTAGAAGAACTTGGATGGAAACGTGCTTGCCTTAATGATAAATGTTAATATCACCAGTAATGGCACGAAGTGGTATCATTTATTTTCCAAAATGATGTACTGAGAGAAGGGCACAATATCACTTCTGTGGTATTCTTACAAAAAAAATATATATATATATACCAACCCCTGAACTGAAACAGAGGAAACATGAAACAGATCCAAGATGAGGGATGCTCTACAAAACAACTGTCCAGTGCTCTTCAAAGGTGTTAAAACAATGAAAGACAATGGGGCAAAAAAAAAAAAAAAAAAACTGTTCCAAATTGAAGGAGAATAGGGAGACACGAAAAACTAAAGGCAACATGCAATTGATGGATTGGATCCTAGATCAGAAAGGGGACATTTAGCAGATTTTGGATAATGTCTGTAAATTAGATAATAGTACTGTATCAATATTAGTTTTTCTTTTCTTGCTTTTTAGGGCTGCACCCGCAGCATATGGAAGTTCCCAGGGTAGGGGTCAAATCCAAGCTGCCGGCCTACACCACAGCTACGGCAATGCAGGATCCAAGCCACATCTGTGTCCACACCAGAGCTCATGGCAATGCCAGATCCTTAACCCACTGAGAGAGGTCAGCGATTGAACTTGAGTCCTCATGGATGCTAGGTGGATTCATTTCCACTGCACCACAATGAGAATGCCTTAATATTCTTTTCTTAATACTGATAATTGTACTGTGGTTATGGACAATGCTAATGTTGGCAAATCTGGGTGAAGGGTATATAGAAATTTTTTTGTATTGTTGTTGAAAAAAAAACACAGAAATAAACTTTATTGCATTTCCTAAGTCTCCGTTTCTTCATCCTTAAAATGAAGACAATGTGCCTTTCCAAGTGAGAATTAAAATGCAACACACAGAAAGGTCCTTAGTCAATAAATGTCACCTCCCTTCGCTACTGCTCTTGCTCCCCTTCTCTCTCTAGCCTCTGACGTCAAATGTTAAAACCATCCTCTGCAAAAGAACTCAAGAAAAATTTCCAACATCCCCACTACAGCAGCACATTCTATTATTTCCATATAAGAAACAAAAGAGAGATGAAGCACTCATTTTTATATGTAGGTAAAATTTCATACAATGTGACCGTGTAAACCCCATACAGCCAAGAATACCCATACTTCTCAGGCACACTTGGACTATCTATGAAGATTTTCCCAGGAGTTCCTGTTGCGGCGCAGCAGAAACAAATCCAGCTAGGAACCATGAGGACGAGGGTTTGATCCCTGGCCTTGCTCAGCGGGTTGAGGATTCAGTGTTGCCGTGAGCTCTGGTGTAGGTGGCAGACGAGGCTCGGATCCTGCATTGCTATGGCTCTGGCATAAGCCGGCAGCAACAGCTCCCATTAGACCCCTAGCCTGTGAACCTCCATATGTCATGGGTGTGGCCCTAAAAAGACTGAAAGACAAAAAA
Organism: Phacochoerus africanus; assembly: GCF_016906955.1. Lineage (NCBI taxonomy): Eukaryota > Metazoa > Chordata > Mammalia > Artiodactyla > Suidae > Phacochoerus > Phacochoerus africanus. The sequence goes on from NC_062546.1 coordinate 91,839,227, forward strand.
AAAAAAAAAAAGATTTTCCCAACATGATGTTACAAGAGATCTCCATAAATTCAAAATAATTCACCATATCTGGACATATGTTCTTTGATCACAAATAAATACAATAAGTACCTAACAAAAGGATAACTTTTAAAAATCGTAAGTCTGGAAACCCATTAGCCCACTAATATACACCATGGATTAAAGGGGCAATAAGAGGAGAAATTATCATACATTCAGGGCTGAACAACTAGCAAAATACTCCATATCCAAGCTAAAGCCTTACCTAGAGAGTGGTCTGTAGCTTAGCTGTATTGATTAGAAAATGCGAAAGGATGAAGGTAAGTGAGCCAGGTTAAAAGCAAGAATGTGAGTCAGTCATATCCTGCAGGACCTTATTATTATCAATAAGAAAGAAACATATTTACGTGAAGCAATTAGAGAATAAGATATAGGCTGATCATAACTCGTGAGTTATAATTCATTGAGCTGAAACAGCATAGAAAATGTGCTGATAAATCACTTTGCATGAATTAGACTTGACCTTCATGATAGTATTGCAATTTTTACAAGTAAGGAAATGGAAGCTCAGAGGTTTTTTTGTTTGTTTTTTTGGGGTTTTTTTTTTTTTTTTTTTTTGACATGCTTATGCCACGTGGAAGTTCCCAGGGCAGGGAAGAAACCTGCACCACAGCAGCGACCAGAGCTGCATCAGTGACAACACTGGATCCTTAACCTGCTAAGCCACCCAGGAACTCTAAGGCTCAGAGATTTTCAATAGCAGGTAGCCAAGGTGGGGTTTACAGGAAGCTCAGGTTTTGTTCTGACATGCATTGAGCATTCCAACACCCCCACATGGCCTCCCTCTGGACCACAGGACCAAATCTAAGGGGCTGTCAGGGTCAGTACTCAGGGCCTAGAATCAGTCATTGCTGCGGTGATGAGGGAAAGTTCCAGAGTACAGAGAGGCTGTCCTGTGCCTTAAACAGGTAGATAACAAAGACCTGCTGTATAGCACAGGGAACTCTACTCAATTCTGTGTAGATGGGAAAAGACTATGAAAAGGAAAGAATATAAGTATATATATAATTGATTTACTTTGGTGTACACCTGAAACTAACACAACTTTCTAAGTCAACTATACTCCAATAAAATTGATAAAAAAATAAAAAGTCTACTCGGAACTGGAGAGTTAGGAAGAAGAACGTTACGAGTAAATGGCATAGCTGTGCCTGTAAACTGTCAAGATCCCAGTTTCCCTGCCTGCAAATCCAGTACTACTAACATGTGCTTTTGGATGGGGAAAAGCTTGTAAATCAGGCATATGACTGCAGAGAGTAGACTCCAAGGAAGGCTGGAGCAAACTGTTAAGAGTGCTCCAGAGATGATGATTGCCAAGCATTTTAAACTCCTTGAAAGGAAGGTGACATGGAGGTGCACAGGGCCATGGTGACCCTCTGTTCAGAAAGGACAAGCCAAGGCTGGGATGCCTGGAACCTAAACAAAGGGGTATCTGCAGAAGGTATCAAAGCAAAGAAACAGCTTAAAGCTAGTGCAATGGGAGTCTATTTGAAAACTTGGCATTTCAAAATATATACTTAATTTATGTCAAGAAAATGCCAGAATATGAGGGATTTAAGAACACTTTAAAAGGAAAGAAAATGGCAGTCTTTCCCGTTAAATATCTTGTTTTGCTTTAAAAAAAAATGCAGGCTCAATTTTCAAACTTCAGCTACAGGAATTAAACCAGAAGGCAACCTTAGACTCAATCAAGCGCTGGATAGTTTGACTTAGGATTTGTAGGTAAGAAAAGGGCTTAGTGTTTACACGTTGGAATGTTCCGTCAGATATAAACACTGGTCCACAACAATTTGACTCGGTATTTATAGAACACAACAGGAACAGACTGGACTTCATCTACTTGTCTCCCAAGCCTGAACCCTCCTGGGTCCTACCTGTCCCCTGTATGGCAGGAGACCAGTGTTCACACCAACACACAGCCAACCTAAGCCCATGGTGGCTGATCTTAACCCTCTGGCCCATTCCTCCCTTCAGCAGGGACCCCTTGTAGAAACCAGTTTTCTCTTTACCCTGGATCATTCACTTGGGCTGCAAACACTCTGTCACAACCTTCCTTCTGTTGTCTGAGCTTCTGCAGGTCTTTGCTCAAAACCCATCCACTCCCACCTTTAGTGGGAGTATCCTTGCTCAAAATTTAGTAACCCCCACCAAGGAGAAAGGGGGAGAATAAGGAGGTTGGGATTAGAAGATGCCAACTAGTATATATACAGGATCAATAAACAAGGTCCTACTATGCATAGGGACTGTATTCAATATCCTATGATAAGCCATCAAGGAAAAGAATATTTCTAAAAAAGAGTGTATATACATGTATAACCGAGTCACTTTGCTGTACAGCAGAAATTACACAGTATTGTAAGTCAATTACACTTCAATAAATAAATTTTAAAAACCTGCCACCACCCCTCCACCTCCATCAGGAGGAATGAACCACATAAATCTTTAAGTTAAAGACTCCAGAGATAAAAAAAGAGCTATACACACAAAAAGGCAAGAGCCAGTTGGACCAACTAGGACCAAGATGGCATGCATCTGACCTCCAACAGACCCTGACCCCAAGAGATCCTGATTTTACTACACTAGCATATTTAAATGACTCAGCTTCCAGCAGCCGTGGCCACACATTAAGGGCCAAAAAAGTTTTAAAAAAAGGAGTGGCAGCACACTCCCTCAGGAAGCCTTGCCCTTTTCTATAAAGGAGTGTGCCTCCCCATCATTAGCCTCCTCCCTGTGTCTTCACTCTTTACAGTCAGGCCCCTCCCCACATGGGTGAGGAGTTCATCTGTGTATTTACTTACGCTTCTCCATTCTTTGGCCACTGAATAAAACTGTTCGATAGACCTCTGCTTTGGTTTCTTTATTCTCCTACTTAAACCTGAGGGGAAAAGAACCCTCCCCACCGAGGCAAAGAGCCCGCTGGGCTAAATTCTGAGTAGGGTCCATAGACCTTAATTTGGTAACAATCTTACAAAATATCACAAACAAAGCAAACAATAAAACTGACTGGATTCCACTTCCCCTGTTGCCACCTCCCTGTTTTCTCCTTTCTCTGCTTTTCTTCACTGCTTGTTAACACTCCATCCTCTTTTTTTCCTAATCTTTCTGTCTCTTTACCAATGCCCTCCTGCTCTAACATTCCTGTTTCTAATTGTTGGGATCACGGGGGGCTCTGTGTTCCTGGGTTCCGTTCTCTTTATCACCCAGACCATCTCCCTAAACCCATAGCTGGAACTAACAGGGATGAACTCAGTGATCCCCAGTCTGTACGTTTAACCCTCTAGCAAAACTACTTTCAGGTCTTGCTCCATGTCTCCAAGACTACTATGTGGCTCAAACTTTTGAGAGCTGAATCAAAACCTTCCACACCTGTAGTCTGGGATCCTGACCAATCATATCGCACTCAATACTTACTCATCTCTGTAGTGGCACCACCACATGAAGTTACCTTTAAGAGGCTCGGTTTCTGTGAGACAGCCTGAGACCAGGGATCCTCTGCTGAAGTGGTGCTGGCCTCTGGAAAAATGTGTCCTCCAGCAACAGAGTACAAAGAAAACATAAAGGGCTAAAAATAACTGCAGGCATGTGTAATTGGAGCATATCGGCAACAGAAAGATACAAAAAAGTCAAAACCCATTTGCCACTTCTGAGGAGTCAGGAGCAAAAGCAGGGTTCTGCCCATGATCCTTGCACATAGCACCTCCAAAGAGTAGGCAGACCACCACAGCCAGCCCTCCAGCCCCACCCACTGGTCCGCTCCCATCCTCACCCCTTTAAAGGGACCAACCCTCCTAACCCCTCTCCCCTTCTCCGCCAGGAGAGCCAGAAGGAAACCTATTCCTCGGCAGCTGGAGTCCCAATAAAGCCTTACCTGAATCTCTCTTCTGATCTCCCATCAATTTCTATGGATTAAAGTGTGGAGAATATTGGTGGCCATGCTACTGACACCTTGCCCTCACACACCAGAGAGAATTCATAAGCCTTCCCCTTGGGCTCCGTCAAATATGATCACTTTAATTTCTTCATGGCTGCAATCTCGCCCAAGCCGTAATCACTTCTGTCTTTAGGAGCCAAGACTTCCTAAACTGTCTCATTTCTTTCACCCTTGTTCTAACCGATGTCCATTCTCCCAAAGGGATGTAGTTGTCCTAACAGGTGAAATAAATCATGCTCCACCCTCACCCCCAAAATACTATTGGCACCTTCTGCCAACTGGAAGGAGGTTCAAACTCTACATGATTTTTGTCTACCTGGCTCTCCCCACTTCTCTCTGACAGGTACACCTATTTCCAGCCACCCAGAGACATCAGACTCTCATCCATTGATAAACATAGCCAGCTGCATCACGTGATGTTTTCCACCCTTCACATTCCTTCTGGTTAGAACTCTCTTCCCCCAGATCCACCCTTCTCCTTTAAGCCCATGTGTTTTGAATAGGAAATGGATGCAGATTTTACCTCTTAGGGAATAATTAAATGAGACTGAGTAAATATAAAGCATTCAGCATGATGCTAGTCCTCTTCTTTTTCTCTGCAACCCCATCTAATCTTGTCCAACCCTATCCATCCTAGACCTCGACAGACTGGATCATTGGCTTATCTGTGAATAGAACCCCCATGGCCACCCATTCCTTTTATTACCTGTTAAGTATCAGCTCAAGTTTCAGCATCTCAGAGATCACAGCTTTCTCTCCACAGGAAATAACCACTTGCCCATTTTCTAAATCATTTTCTATTACATTGATAGAAATAGGATCCTTTTTTGTAGGATGCATATCATTATCTAAAATCTTTTTTGGCATGTTCATTTTCTTTTTCTTTCTGGTGAAATAGGAATTTTTGCCAAGACCCTGACTCTGATTTTGATTTTTTTTTAACCTTTGTTTGTTTATTTGTTTTTCTTAATGGCTGCAGCCACGGCATATGAAGTTCCCAGGGAATGAATCTGAGCCGCGGCTTAGACCTACACCACAGTTGCAACTTGTTATATCTTTTAGCCCACTGCAGTGGGCTTTGGCTAGAACTCATGCCTCCTCAGCACCCAAGCCTCTGCAATAGGATTCTTTTCTTTCTTTTTTTTTTCTTTTTTTTTTTTTTTGTATTTTTTAGGGCCACACCTTCAGCATATGGAAGTCCCTGGGTAGGGGGTCAAATTGGAGCTGCAGCTGCCAGCCTACACCATAGCCACAGCAATGTGGGATCCAAGCTGCATCTGCAACCTACACCACAGCTCAGGGCCACGCCAGGTCCTTAACCCACTGAGAAAGCAAGGCCAGGGATTGAACCAGGGTCCTCATGGATAATAGTTGGTTTCTTTACCTCTGAGCCACGATGGTAACTCCTGCTGACAGATTCTTAATCTGTCACACAACAGAGCCACAACAGGAAATTCCTGATTGTGAGTTTTGATTGATTTTGTTTTAGTTGCTGCTCTATCCCTATAAGCTACAACAGCTCCTTGCACAGAGGCAATTCCCAAAGAGTATTTGTGTTACTGACTTGCTGTCAGCTCATTCAAAGGAGAGGAAAAAAAAATTTCGTATAGACTTTATTGCAAATTTGAAAAGAGATGATATAAAGCCAATGCAAGGAAAACAGTGAGCTGTACACAATATGTAACTAAGTGTTAAAACACAACATATGTATATCATATCCTATAAGAAATATGCTTCTTTGATGAAGATAGAAATGAAATGATAGCTAGGTGTCTATGTTTTCAGATCCATTTAGCAATTATCTGTCTCCTCTCCCATAGTATGGGGGTGTTATACTCCCCAGTATCCCCCCCCCCAGACAAATTCGATACAAATTGATCAGTATGGTGGAAAAATGTGAGCATTGCAGGAAGAAAACTCTGACTTTGAACTTTGGCTCAACCATGTACCAGCTCTGGAAGTTTTCCTTATTTCCTGGCTCCTCAGTGTTCTCATCTTCCAAGATTGTTTTTAAGATTAAACAGGATGGTGTACCAAATGCAGTTTTTGCCATATGGTTAGTCTCCATCAACTATAGTTATCAGTATTGGAGTAATATCTTCAAATATTACAACTCTGTTCTCTGTTCATTCCCATAAGAAATCCATCAATAGGATAAGGGTTCTGGGTAGACAAAGCAAATGAACTGTACTGAGAATGACAGAAAACCAATTTTAAGAAAAAATGTAAAGCAAGCACAAGACAAACAGAGATGTGGACCCAGGTCTTAATTCCAGGGCTGGTTTATGTTTAGTCTTAAGGGAAGGACTTTCAAGGAACAACGATTCAAATTGTAACCTGACCATCTGCCTTCCTGAAGTATCATTATGCACTTCGATGGATGTACTTAATCTGTCACCCACATTTCTGTCCAACCCTGAATCTATTTCAGGACAAACTCAAATTAGGAAGCTATATCTTCCACTGCAGGAGCAAAATCCTAGGATGTACCATGCTGGCTCCTGTGTAGAATGCTCAGGGGAGTCTGAATTTCCTGCTCCAAGATCTCACCAATTAGCAGGACCAGTTTTTCACAGGGTGTTGGCAGAAGGCAGCCTCCCAGGCAAGGTAATTTGCATGCAAAGTACACTTGTTCCCTGGCATTTGAGACAGAACATCATTCTCCTCTATCAAGATGTAAACAAAGACCAACAAAGGTGCACCAAGGTCAGTAATAACTCAGCTCAACAATACACACAACAACATCCAACAATAACAGATGTAATGCATACACCCTGTGCCCTGACAGTTCTACTGCCAGGTAACGCCCGACCCTGTCTTCTCTTCTCACACAAGGGTGCCAAGATGCATTTGCAAGGACTGTACCATTCTGGAAATATGGAAACCTAATGGACATCAACCAGCTTGTGCAAAAATCAGTAATATAGTGGTGAGACACTATCGTGGCATTATAAGCAGTTATTTGAAAAAAATCAGGCAAATGTACATGATGACAGGAATTTTTTTTTAAATATGCATTCTTTGACATATATACATATAGATAACTATGCTTGTATATTTGGAGAAATAGTTGGTAAAAACATGCAAAAATACTAAAAATTACCACTTTATATATATATATTTCTATATTTTATGCATAAATATATCATATACCATTTCTTCCATAGAGTGTCAGACTTTCTCATTTTTTTCTTGTCCTCATGAAGTCTTCAATTTAAAAAAGTAAACGGTTTTTTGGTGGGTATATATACCTAGACCAGTTCAGTCCTCTCAGGCCATCTAATAATGTTCTTGTAAAGTACTGATGCTCATTTACAAAACCTTGTGACCATATGGCAGGTGATGGTGCCAACACAAAGAGTAGAAATCTTGAAACTCCATTCTCAAGAAGACATATGGGCCCCTAGACTCTCAAGTGGCAAAGACCATGAACCCAAAGGCTGGCTGACTATGACTCAGCCAAGCACCTCCCTTAAGTCAAGCCAAGACTTGAGATTTGCACACAAGGCTGGTGTGAAAATTCTCTTGTCAATATCATGCACAATGTAGCTCAGAAGTGCCTACTTTTCATGGAACTTAGAGTAAAAACTATAATGTGTAGAGACTACATTCTCTTTAACCATAATACTTTGAAAAGTCGACTTCTTTTACCTCAGTGACTTGCATTCTTCTTCTTTTTTTGTTTTGTTTTGTTTGTTTTTTTTTTTTTTGGTTTTGTTTTGTCTGTTTACGGCTGCACCCATGGCATATGGAAGTTCCTGGGTTAGGGGGTCGAATTGGAGCTGCAGCTGCCAGCCTATGACCCAGCCACAGCCACGCTGGATCTACAGTATAGATCAGGGCAACACCAGATCCTTGACCCACTGAAGGAGGCCAGGGATCAAACCATATCCTCATGGATAATAGTCAGATTTGTAACCCACTGAGCCCCAACAAGAACTCCCTGCATTATTATTTTTAAGATGTGTTATCCTTGGAATTCCTGTTGTGGCTCAGCTTTAATGAGTATCCCAACTAGTATCCATGAGAATGTGGGTTAAATCCCTGGCCCAGCTCGATGGGTTAAGGATCTGGCATTGCTGTGGGCTGTAGTACAGGCCTCAGATGCAGCTGGGATCCAGAGTAGCTGTGATTGTGGTGTAGGTCAGCCAATTTGACCCCTAGCCTGGGAATTCCACATGCCACCGGTGCGGCCTTAAAAAGAAAAAAATATCCTTATCTTTTTTGGTAGAAATTTTCAGCAGCTCCTAAAACAAATTTTCTCGGGAGTTCCTGTCATGGCTCTGTGGTTAACGAATCCAACTAGGAACTATGAGGTTGCAAGGTTCGATCCCTGGCCTAGCTCAGTGGGTTAAGGATCCGGCGTTGCCGTGAGCTGTGGAGTATGTCACAGACTCAGCTCAGATCCTGCGTTGCTGTGGCTCTGGAGTAGGCTGGTGACTACAGCTCCAGTTAACCCCCTAGCCTGGGAACCTCCATATGCTGCGGGTGTGGCCCTGGAAAAGACGAAAAAAGACAAAAAAAAGTTCTCCATAATCCCTTAGTTTCTATACCCACTATACTCCTCATTCGTTCTCTCAGGGAAAGTCAACCTTATGCTTACCTTTAAATACATAAGAGAACTTTTTTGAATAGAGTAAATACTTGTTTCATGGAAAAGGAGGTCCATCCTGTAAATAACCATCTCCTCAATTACCTGCTGGTGAGCTTGAGTTTGTCTAACACATTCCCATGGAGAGCAGAGGTACCTGCCTGTGAGGCTGCTGCTGGAAGAAATTGGGAAAAGATTTTCCCAGCTTCTTTCTCCCCAGGGACTTTCCTTTTAATCCCTTGCATTTCTTTCTTTAATTCTATAAAAGCTAAATCTTACTTTCATTCAAATACAAAACACAGTCTCCCATTCCCCCTCCCAAACCTCAGGAGAAACCGGTTTACAGGTATCAATATTTCCATTTAAATACAGGAAATGAGTGGAAGAAAATAAATCAATGGTGCTGCCCCCCAGCCCTTCTCTGGAGGCAGGAAGCCTGACTCATTGAGGAACTCTCACTCATTTCTCATCACTCTCTTAAGCTTGAGAGAAGAAAAGGTGGAGCCCTCTGAACCCTCAAGGGAAGTTCAGATCAAAGTAAGTATCTCCTTAAAAATAGGAGAGATTGGATATTAACATGGAATGGCATACACACACAAAGGCATTTACGCAACTGCAAACTGCCACCACTCCCCAAAGGACAAACTTTAGAAATGTCACTTGCACATTCAACTTGGTATCACACACAGGCACACACACATGTGCATGTGCGTGCATACTAAGTACACACTGTAATACGACAGCATTGCAGTCTTCTGGCATGTCACTTACACAGACTCTTAGGGACCTTGAGAAACTCTGGTCCCAGCCCAGAGAGCCTGTGCTGAGCAGCACTCTGTTCCTGAACACTTTCTTTTACCTGGGACACAATGCCTTCCTTGTAAATCACCATTGCAAGCGTTTTTCTCTCATTCTGAGTCAGCATTTACTTTCCAATAACTTTTATTAATGTTCCTCTTCTGCCTTGGGGAGTAATATTAAAAAGAGAAGTTTATATGCCTTATTACAGATTTTCAATAAAGAGAGTTCAGTTCTCTTACCTGAATGATAGCTGTCACTCACTCACACCTCACCTGAATTCCTGACAGGCAACATCTCTCCATTTCCATATTGGTATGGATGGGTTTTTTTGAAACCAAAGGCAGTATTTTCCCCTTATTCCTCTTAAAATCAATTTTTTTTAAGCCAACTCTTCCCATTGATTAAATTGGGGGCCTATTTTCTATTATCTACTCTATTCTTCCTCCTTTAGTGTTCTATATCTTATGAAAAATTTACAAACTTGATACTTATCCCTACTTGATGCCAAAAAACAGCAGTAGGGCATGGTCTGGAATGACTCTGTGATCCCGTCTTGAGGACACTTTTCAAGGTAATTCTCTCCTAAAACATTTGTGCTCAAGAATTTTTCTTTTTTTCTTCTTTGGCCACCCTGCAACATATAGATCACTGCAGCATCATGGGATCCTTAACCCAACATGACAGGTCAAGGACTGAACCAGTGTCCCAGTGCTCCCAAGACCCAATCCTGTTGTGCCACAGTGGGAACTCCTATGCTCAAGAGTTTTGAATGCATCAGTGTTACTATTTATTACACTTTTTCATTTTATCTACATAAATCTATAAGAACATGCTAATCTGGATTGATCTACTCTTTTTCTAAATTTTTTGTTTTGAAATAGTTTTAGATTTACCAAAACTTGCAGAAACAATGCAGAGTACCTACACAGTGTTCAACCAGATCCCCCTAACGTGAACAACTTGATTAAGGATGGTGCAATGACCCAAACCGAGAAGGGATGTTGGGGTTATTCTATAAAAGCTACTACATTTTTAACTTGCACTTGACCAGTTCCTCCACTACTGTCCCTTTTCTGTTTCAGGAGCCAAAGTAGGACTCCGTGTGGCATTTGGTTATCAGGCTCCTTAGTCTTTTGTAATATGTGATGATCCCTAAGTCTTCCCTTGCTTTTCACAACCTTAGACGTAAAGAGGTGAGTCATTTTGTAGCATGCCCCTGATGTCTTTAAATGACTGAGGTCATGCATTATTGACAAGCAAGCCACCTTGAATTCTTACCAGTACAGCATCCTGGGGCTGGTGATGTTGATGTGCTTTATTACCGGCAATGTTAACCTTGATCACTCTGTTAGGGTGGAGTCTGCAGGCTTCTTTATTCTGAACCTTTTATTTTTCCCTTTGCAGTTACTAAAATATATTCGGAGAGGTACTTTGAGACTTTGCAGATATCTTGTTTCTACTCAAACTTTTACCCAATAATGTTAGCAACCCTGGAGGATTCTTGTCTGCTTTTACTGTGGTGCTTTTGTGTTGATTTTCTCTTTGGCCTACTCATTCCTCTTTCGTTAACTGGCATTCCTCGTTGGCATTGGCATTAAGGAAGAGCTATCCCTTCTCTCATTTTTCATTTATGTATTCAGTAATTTATTTATATCGGGATGGCCTCCCAGATATTCAGTTCTATCTATGGGATATAATCTATTATATGTTATATATAAAATAGATTAGAGATTATCTGTGTAATCTACTATATCTATTATATTCTATAATTATGTATTATATAATTCGTTCTTCATTTTTTTTCTCAAACTGGTCCAGCATTGGGAGCTTTCTTAGCTGGACTCCTGTATCCCTGTGATGTGCCCCCATTCTTTCTTCAGTACTTCTTTACCTCTTCTTAAATCACAGGATGCTCAGGCCCATATTTGTTCTCCTACCACAGCTCTGATAGCCATCGCTTCTCCAAGAATACCTGGCTCTTCTTTTTGGAGAATGGTGTTTACAATCCAAGATCCTGGCACCAGGTGTGCTCACTCCTGTTGGAGTAGGCCTGACTTCTTCTTGATGACCACTTAATTTCTAGGCACCCACATGTCACTTATTAATTATGTCATTCTAGAATTCTGCCTGGCATCAATATTGCATTCACAAAGCATGTATTCTATGGAATCTTTTACTTCTATTTTTACCTTTCCTTTTCTGGAAATGAGAACTGCTGTGACCATCCCCAGTATTCCATCACATATGTCCTCCATGTTCCCTGAAAGGAATATCCACCTCTGTAAGTGCACTCAGTACCCAGAGATGGAAATGTCTAGAGAGCAGGACCCAGGAGATGTGAACTCATTTAGAGCAATGAGCATTTCTTGTGTGATCTTTCTAATAGCTCAAGTTCAACTCACTACTGACCCTGTTGGTTCAGTTCTATTCAGTCTGAAGAAAATTATATTGATAAAAACTATACAACTTTCACTTTCCATTTAGTTATTATCAAAGCATATGCCCCCTAATATAATCTCATTTTCCCAAATATAATTTTTTTCTCATCTTATTTTTTTAATTTTTAAAATTAAAGTAGAGTTGGTTCTAAATTTTGTGTCAATTGTTTCTTAATATATCAAATTTTAATCTCTCTTTATGCTTAACATTTAAGAATTTATCTTTACTTAAAAGTAAACCCAAGTCCCTGTAATATAAGGTCATTACAGAATTTTTTAAAATCCCATAATGTCATAATCAGAGATATATATTGTACCTAATGTGTACGCATATACACATGTATAAAAATATATACAAAAGTGAGATTACACTGAATATATATTACTATATCCTGTTATTTTTATCTAATATGGTTTTATGGAAGAAATTTCACATGTAAAGTTATTTATAATTATAATTTTAGTAACAGCATAATAGATAATTTTAGATATTCATTATATTAATTTAATTAAATCTTTATTATTAATCTTGAGGTTTTTTGAATGTCTCATCAGTATAAGTAACAGTTATTACTATCTTTATACATAAATCTTTATCCACATTTATAATCACCTCTTTAAGAAACGTCCTTAGAATTAAAATCACATTGTTTCTAATGTAATTGAACATATATTTAATATAATTGAAAGTGTTGGCTTATTTTGTTTTCCTTTGCACTTATTTGAAAGCCTCAGTTACTCTGGGGCTTTAGGCTTCTAGGCAGTGATTTTAGAATCCTGTGCCATGGTTTATATTCATCCAAAATGACATGTCTTTCTTTATATAACTTGTAGATATCTTGCTAAAATCTGAATTTATCAATGAATCCTCATGCAACCATTTCAAATATTTTAGTACATCCTTGTTATGGTAATTGCTGATTTTTTTGTTTAATCACTGTTTCATTTTGGAATATCTCCCAACTTTCTTGATATATTTCTTTTATAATTATTCTTTCTGGGAATGATCATCATGGTCATCATTGAATAAATGTGCTAGAATCCTTTATATGGGTAAGGTTCAATGCTTTCATGAAAATTCTATCCTTTCTACCTTATAAAGAAACATCTCCTTGTGGATAAATAGTAATTCTCTTTATCCTTCTGATGCCTTCCAAGAGTTTAAGGGTGCTTGCAAAGCAAATCAAACATTTATCAAATGTTCCTCTCCATACTGAGACTCCATGCTAATGTCAAGAACATCACACTGCTTCAACACAGTGGTACCTTCCATATGTGACTGTTCTGTTTTGTCTAAGGTTTGATTGACTGAGTAGTTCTACCTTCAGGAACTTAAAATCTCTACAGTTGTCCTTGCTTCCATCCAGAGGTTCAGCTTCATCCTAAATTTGGGTCACTTCATGGTCAGAAGTTGGCTGCTAATAATAAGCACCAGGCAACTTGTTTCCTAGGTCTCTTAAGTAGGAAACGATTATATCCTTCCATCAGTAAAGTGTAAATCCTCCTTTGTAGTCTGATTTGAAAACTTGGGACATAGGACCCTCCCCAGTGCAGCAGATGCACCCTTGACACTGGGGCTGATGTGTACTCATTCCATCTATTCTTTATTACCAGATTTATGTCTCTAATGGTAGGTTGGTATCAGATATATGATCCCCTATATCATTCCTTATATCAGTACTGCTACTCAACTTCATTCTTACCAATGACTGTAACATTACTCAGAGTCTTTTAGTTGCATGAGTCCCACACATTTATGAAATCTGTGTATTTTTATCAGAGTATTCATAATGCATATTCACACATGAAAGTCTATGGGAAACCTTCCCTAAACTCACAGAATAAGAAAAATATAAGCAAAATGAAGAAGCTCAGGAACCATTCCCAGTTAAAAGGTCAAGAGAATTCACCTGAAGCAGCAAAAAATGAAACAGACCTCTGCAGTCTAATAGCCACTGAGTTCAAAAAGGAGATAGTGAAAATACTAAAGGGATTACAGATGAATAAGAAGGAATCAAGAGTGGATATAAACAGTTATGTAGATTACTTTAGACAGGAACTAGAAAATATAAGGAGGAGCCAAGAAAAAATTAGAAAATCCATTTGCAGAGATGCAAACTGAGTTAAAGGCACTAAAGAGCAGAATGAATAATGCAGAGGAATGAATTAGTGACTTGGAATATAGAATAATGGAAAGCACCCAATCAGGACAGCAGACAGAAAACCAAATGAAAAAATATGAAAGCAATATAAGAGATCTAAGGGGTAATATAAAGTGGGCCAATGTATGCATAATAAGGATTCCAGAAGGAGAAGAAAAAAGGGGATTAAAAATATATTTGAAGAAATTATGTCTGATAACTTTCCAAATCTAAAGGACAGATCTCAAGATACAGGAGGCACAGAGGGCCCCAAACAAGTTGAACCCAAACAGACCCACATCAATACATATTATAATAGAAATTTCAAAAGTTAAATATAAAGAGAGGATCCTAAAGGCAAGAGAAAAAAAAAAAAAAGCTTAATTTCGAGGGAACCCCCATAAGGCTATCAGCTGATTTCTCTACAGAAACACTATAGGCCAGAAGAGAGTGGCAAGGTATATTCAAATTTCTAAAAGGGAAAACAATCTGCAGCCTAGAATACTCTACTCAGCAAGAATATCAATTAAAATAGAAGGAGAAACAGAATTTCTCCAACAAACAAAAGCTAAAAATTGCAGCAATATTAAACCCATTCTAAAAGAAATTCCAAAAGGGCTTCTCTAAATAAAAAATAAGTAAGAAGAAATAGGATGGAGGAACAGCAAAAGGACAAACATGAAGATGTTTTAAAAAAGAACCTCAAAAATCATAAAATGTGGGGAAGAAAAGTAAGAAAATCTATACTCTTTTTTTTTTTTTACGTGTTTGAGTCTATATGACTGTCAGGCTAAAGCAAGCACATATAGGAAGAGGCTAACATACTTGAAAAACAGAGCAACAACAAATCAAAAGCAAACATTACATTCACAAAAACTAAAAAGAAAAGTACATGAGTACAAAAGTATGAAAATAAATGGAAATCATCCAACCAAAAAGAGAAAGGAACAAAGGAGAAACATAGAATTAACTAGAAAACAAGGTTGAAAATGGCAATAAATACATATTTATCAATAATTACCTCAAATGTCAATGGACTGACTGTTCCAATCAAAAGACAAAGAGTGGCAGATTGGATAAAAAAGCAAGAGCCTACAAAATGCTGGCTACAGGAGACTTGCCTTCGGGCAAAGGACACATATAAATTGAAAGAAGGGGGTGGAAAAAGATATTTCTTGCAAATGGAAAAGATAGGAACACAGAAGTTGTAATACTCATATCAGACAAAATATGCCTTAAAATGAAGGCCATAAAGAAAGACAAAGAAGCCACCATTTAATGGTAAAAGGATCTGGTCAAGAAGAGGATATTACAGTCATCAATATATATGCCCATAATATAGAACCACCCAGATATATACAACAAATAGTAACAGACATAAAGAAGAAATTAATGGGAATGCAATCATAGTAGGAGATTTTAATAATAACCCACTCACATCAATGGACAGATCCTCTAGACAGAAAATCAATAAGGCAACAGAGATCCTAAATGACATAATAGAAAAGTTAACCTAATTGACATTTTCAGGACATTACATCCAAAAAAATCAGAATATACATTTTTTTTCAAGTGCACATGACAAATCCACAGCAAATATAAAACTCAGTGGAGGAGCTCCCATCGTGGCTCAGTGGTTAACGAATCCGACTAGGAACCATGAGGTTTCAGGTTTGATCTCTGGCCTTGTTCAGTGGGTTAAGGATCTGGCACTGCCATGAGCTGTGGTGTAGGTTGCAGACACGGCTTGGATCCCATTGCTGTGGCTGTGGCCTAGGCTGGCGGCTACAGCTCTGATTAGCCCCCTAGCCTGGGAACCTCCATATGCCATGGGAGTGGCCCAAGAAATTGCAAAAAAGACAAAAGCAAAACAAAACAAAACAAACCAAAAAAACCTCAATGGAGAAAAGCTGAAAGCCTTCCCACTAAAATCTGGAACAAGAGAAGGATGCCCACTCTTACCACTGTTATTCAACATAGTACTGTAAGTCCTAGCCACAGCAATCAGACAAACAAAAGAAATCAAAGGGATCCAAATAGGAAGGGAAGAGTTAAAACTGTCACTGTATGCAGACGACATGATAATATATATAGAAAACCCTAAGGACTCCACACAAAAACTACTTGAACTTATCAATGAATTCAGCAATGTAGCAGGATACAAGATAAACATTCAGAAGTCAGTTGCATCTCAGATCCCACGTTGCTGTGGCTCTGGCGTAGGCCGGTGGCTACAGCTCTGATTAGACCCCTAGCCTGGGAACCTCCATGTGCTGCAGGAGTGGCCCAAGAAAATGTCAAGAAGACAAAAAAAGAAAAAAATACAGCAATCCCAATCTTGGGTATATATTTGGACAAAACTTTCATTTAAAAAGGCATATGCACCAGTATGTTCATTGCAGAACTATTCACAATAGCCAAGACAAGGAAACAACCTAAATGTCCATTGGCAGATGAATGGATTAAGAAGATATAGTAGTATATGCACAATGGAATACTACTCAGCCATAAAAAAGAACAAAATAATGCCATTTGCAGCAACATGGATGGAACTAGAGACTCTCATACTGAGTGAAGTAAGTCAGAAAGAGAAAGACAAATACCACATGATTTTGCTTATATCTGGAATCTAATATAAGGCACAAATGAATCTTTCCACAGAAAAGAAGCTCATGGACATGGAGAATAGACTTGTGGTTGCCAAGAGGAAGGCAGAGGAAGTGGGATGGACAAGGATTTGTGGGTTAATAGATGCCAACTATTACATTTGGAGTGCATAAGCAGTGAGATCCTGCTGTATGGCACAGGAAACTATATCTAGTCACTTGTGATGGAACATGATGGAGGACAATGTAAGAAAAAAGTATATGTGTGTATGACTGGGTCACTTTGCTATACAGTAGAAATTGACAGAACACTCTAAATCAACTATAACGGAAAAGAATAAAATCTTAAAAAAAAAATCAATGGACTTTGAGTAAGAAACAAACAAACAAATGAGAAAGAAAGTCTATGGGAAACCCTGTGATGAAAAATAAAAGTTCCTTTTGACATATTTTTCACAGCATCTTCCAAACGTACTCAGTCATGGAACGCCCACGTTGCAAACTGTAGATTGTTTCTTTAATCTTATGGTAATAACGTTTCCACAGAGGAGGCTTTGGGAAAAGAGTCTATTGTACACAATTGTTATTTTAATTAGTTATTTTAATCTCTCATTTCTTACTCTGGGAGACTAAGGCAATTCTGATAAGATTTGAGATGTCAGAGCAAATATATTCTTCCCGCATCCCATGAAATATACCCAATCTTCATCCAAGGGCACCTAAACCAATATTCTGCAATATCAAATTGTGATGTCAAGTATCAGAGCCATAACCAGCAATTTGCACTTCACATCCTACTTGATCTCCCTAATTCTCTCTCCTTTCATTTGGAGTGGGGAGTATAAAATTAAAATATCCCAGCTCTCCAAAAGTTCGATCTTGACTTTATGGTCTCCGGAGTTGTCCAGGTTTTTTCTTTCTGTTCCTTTTCTTCTCTCATGAGTCTGAGAAGAGGCTGGAAGTCAGTGTGTGTGAACAGCCCTAAAGGCAAGCCCCCACTGGACAGCATCTGGAGTCCCCAATCTGTAGGACAGCCTATTCCTCATCCTCATTACAACTTACTTTTTCTTCAGCCATTACAACCATTCTCTTGTTAATGTTACTTTGCTCTAATTTTCCCCAAGCACAAAGTCTCCCACAGAGGGTCTGGATTTGGCATGCCTTTCACAATAGGAAGGTTTCATTTGGAGTTTCTTTTCCTTTGTGGAGTATTTTCTCATTTGATGATTATGTGAATCACTTTTTTTCTCAAGTCTTTGCATACTCTCCCACTCCGGGTATTTATCTTAGCTTTTTAAGTTATTTACATACTCATTATACATTGACTTGCTTTAATTATAGTGTGTACTGATTATTTAAAAATCTCCTAGAAGTGACTGTATTATCTTCTTTCCCCCAACAACCTTGCAAGGTTAAGTATTGCTTTGGGCACTTCGTGTTAGAGAAAACGAAAGCTGAACTGACCAGTGCCTGTGACCACACAGTGTGTAACTGGTACATCTGAACCCAGAGGGCTCTGATTTTAATTTGCTGCTCTTTCTACGAAGCTCAAGGGAACTGCCTTTACTGGGTTTTGACACACATATTATAAAATCACTAGAGTTGTAATCAGGACTTCCTAAGGTTTGCCCCATGGAGATTTTTTTAAAATTAATTTTTAATTTATTTTTAATTTTATTTTATATTGGAGTATATTTGATTTACATTGTTGTATTAATTTCAGGTGTACAGCAAAGCGATTCAATTATACACATACACATATCAATTCTTTTTCAGATTATTTTCCCATACAGGTTATTACAGAATATTGAGTAGAGCTCCCTGTGCTGTACAGGAGGTCCTTGTTTTATACACAGCAGTGTGTATATGTTAATCACAAACTCCTAATTACCCCCCCATCTTTCCCTTTAGGTAATCATAAATTTGATCTTTATGTCTGTGAGTCTGTTTTTGTTTTATAAATAAGTTCATTTGCAGTTTTTTTTAGATTCCAAATATACATTATATCACGTGATATTTGTCTTTGTCTGACTTACTTCACTTAGTACAATCATCTCTAGGTCCATCCATGTTGCTGCAAATGGCATTCTTTCATTTTTTTTTATTATGTTTGAATAATAGCTCTTCATATATATATGTATCACTATGGAGATTTTTAAAACATATATGTAAAAATTTTTAAAACATATATGCATGCATACCAGGTGTTGAACATTTTATATCTGCTGAAAACTAAAACAAACTCTCTAAAAGTTTCTCTTTATTCCTAGAACTCTTTGTGGGGTAAAAGTGTATCATTGCCCATTTATTACATCTCTGGAAGCTTATCAATCACAATTTGACAAGTTGTAAGACTGGAGCAAAAATATAAACATTTTTAAACTCTGGCCCCAATCTGGAACACTTTTTAACACCTAGGATACCCTTCAAAATATCAATGACTCTACCCTCTTTTTAGAGGTTCTGTTTTATCTGATCTGAGGTGAAGCTCCTGCAAAGAGTATATTTTTTAAAAGCTCCCCACTTACATCCAATCTGTAGCAAAGATTAAGAGCCATGAGAATAAATGATACAGCAAAAACCTCATACAGGACTGTTTACAATTAGATCTGGAATCTCCTAATTCCTACCTGAATTTTCTTTTTGGCTTTGTGGCCACAAGATGCTTTCCTATGTACAAAGCCTTTTAAAGACACTGAGATTGAGTCCTTGACTCTTTCAGGGTTTTTTGCTTGTTTGTTTTTTGGTGTTTTTTTTTGTCTTTTTGCCTTTTCTAGGGCCACTTCCTGCAGCATGTGGAGGTTCCCAGGCTAGGTGTCTAATCTGAGCTGTAGCCACCGGCCTATGCCATAGCCACAGCAATGTGGGATCGGAGCCACATCTGCAAACTACACCACAGCTCATGGCAACACCGGATCCTTAACCCACTGAGCAAGGCCAGAGATCAAACCCACAACCTCATGGTTCCTAGTCGGATTCGCTAACCACGGCGCCACGACGGGAACTCCCAAGTCCATGACTCTTTTGAAACAATTGGTGGTGGATAAGCTCTCCTGCTCCCTTTCTCCAGGAACCTCTTCTATTCTCACAGTCCCCAGTTCCTAGGAAAACCCTGGGGCTCACCCAGGCAGGTGCCATCAGCTTGCCCCCAACCCCATTTCTCTTCCCTCAATTTCCTCTTCTCTAATTAAATCAGCATATCTTCACACTACCAGCTATCTATCCATTCAATTTTGTTCAGTGGTCTTAAACAGAAAACCACTTTACATGGCTAAACATTGAATGAATTTTCAATAAAGATTTCCCTCCCAATCCTTTACCCCTTAGTCATTTAACTTCTCCCCCATAATGACAATGTGCAGTTTCTTCTGTACCCTTCTAGAGATGCCCCATACGCAATTTTTATATATGCATTAAAATTTTTTTACAGTACCCTATACATCTACTGAGTACCCTACATGCATACTGTTTCGGATCTTGCTTTTTTTCCTGCTGAATATGTTTGGCTATCGAACCACATCAGTACATAAGATGCTTCCTCATTCATTTTTATGTCTCTGAATTCAATCATATTTTACCTTTCTACTGAAGAACACTTGCTTAGTTTCAAACTTTTGTTATTATAGGAAAGTATTTCTTTTTTTTTTTTTTGGTGGTGGTGGTGGTACAGGAAAGTTTCTAAACTAATATATTCCATACATTTACCCATGTGAAAAAATATTTCTAAGATACATTTCTAGACATGAAATTGCTGGGTCAGAGTACACACAACTGCAACTTTGATAGATATGGCCAAATTGATTTCTTTAGAGGTTGTACCAGCTCTCCCTCTGACCAGCATATCTGAGAATGTGACTCTCCTCATATCCTCACTAACCCAGTGTGAGAGGAAACATTTTGATCTATCAGACAGGTAAAATGGCTTTACAGCACATTTTTATTTTGCATCTCTCTTATTATGGTTAATTTTAAGAAGCCAAATTTTAAAGCACCATTTTTGTGCGTTTTTCTTATGTTAATTCTCAGCATTGCTCTAATCAAACCTGCTATTTTTGTTTGTTTCCATAAACAATTAGCTTTAAAAGGCTAATGCATAGCTGGCCAAGGAATTTAGCCAGTATTTACAGCTTTTTTTAATTTGAAAAAAAATCAATTAACATTCCAGGTACCTGCAAGATAACTACACATTGAAAAGCAGGAAGTGCTGAGCAGAGACACTTTCGGTATTTTACATGCTTATTGTGCTACATCTTGGATGGGAAGCAGAATTCTGCTCAGATTCACAGTGTTAATCAGCAAATGCTTTTAGAAGTGATCTGCTAGTCTCCTTCCAAGAACTGATTCCCCCCACACACACCAAGTAATTGTGCTTTGACTGAAGGCAATCAAATGGCCAATAATAAAAGGGTTAGCACTTTAGAAAGTTTTGCAAATTTCTTAATTTTCAGTCACACGAGAATGCCAAATGCTTTGTGTGTTTCAGATGGAGCACAGTTTAAAAGCCAAGACTCTGAGAAAGCAGTGTGTGCTAGCGCACAGTCTTCAGATGTGAAGCAGAGGCGAGAGGGGATGCAGGAAGCATAGGATGATGCTGGTGGTGGCAGGCCGAAGTCAGAAACCAGACCTCTGGTCTCCAGCATCCAGATCTCTCCTTATCCCTCTCTAACTGCAGCTGTTCAAATGCACATCTTTGTTCCTGAAGTGACAGCACTGGACTTAAAATAATTGTTGTCTTGAAGAGTCATTCCAAACTTCTAATTACTTTTTTCTTCCCTGTATTAGACATGTCCCTTACCATGTAATGACTTAGTTATGAAGTCTACCCTCCATGGGTACCTGCCTACCTAGCCCAGGTTCCCACAAAACCAAGGTTCTCCTCTCAGCTGATGGAGATGTTGGTGCCTGACAGCCTAAGGCTGAGTCCCTTTCTGGGAGCTGTCCTTGGCAGAAGAGAACCTCCTTGCCCAAGGTCATGTCTCCTCCCTAGAGCTAGCAACCTAAGACTGGTCTGTGTCTGTGGGAGACTAGAATAATGTTCAACCCCCTCCTCTCAATTTGCACAACTTTGAAGGGCTCTTCCAGTTCCAGAGCTGCCCATGAGATTAGCAGAGACCTTGGTTTTGACTTTGTCACAGTCCCGACTTCTCCCTCCGTCTAATCATTTCATCTTCTCGTCTTTTCGACTAACTACTTCTGCATCACCTCCAAAGAAGACCCCTTCACACTCATCTCTGTCCCAGAGTCTGTTTCCCAGGCAACATCCCTAACACCCAATGTACCTGTCTCATTTGGCGTGCTAGTTCCCTGGTTTGTGCACCCACTTGCTGATTATATTATTATTATATTAGTTGACCTACTCAGTGTCAAGTATTTATTGAGAACTTGTCATGCATCACAGACTGACTAGGTGCTAAGAATAAAGGAGTTCACAAGAGCAAAGAAGCAATTGGAGATTCCCACACCTCAAAGTTGGAAATGCTTTATCTAGTAAAGAGGAAGCTTAATGACCTCATGGTCACTTGCCTTTAAATATGTCACTGTGCCTTGTTTCCTGCATTTCTAGGAAATCCCTATGCTGATTCTCTCTTTTCTACCTGTGGCTGCTGTAGCAATGATCATACTGCTTATGACACTGCTCTCCTCTGCCAGCATTTTGATATTTTCAGAAGTCATCACGGTGAGACTCACACACCAGAAACAACTCATCCCCTTGTTGCTGCAAAGAGATGAGATGCACAGAGACTGGAGGATGCAGGGTATATCCCGAGGATGCAGTGGCTGACTTCTCCTCCAGTGATGTCATCAGGAATCATCTGTTCTCTGCAATCTTAGAGGTTTAAGCTTCATATTGTGTTTTATCTGGCTGTTCTGCAGCTTTGTTCTGTAACTGAGCAGGACACTGTTACAGAACAAAGCTGTGGGGCTCCTGGGCACAAAATCCTTTCTGTGTCCTCCATTTCTTGTTTTTAGGAAATGGGCCTCATTCAGCCTCCATGGCCTTCCCTGAGTTCCAAGGGGCAGGTTCAGACAGTTGCTGATCAGGGAAGGAAGGGGATGCAGAGACAAGGGAGGAACAGTCAAGAAATAATATTATAGCCTTGGGGCAGGGTCCTGGTTCCCTCTCAAAGGATACACATAATGACGTAGACATCTTATACACCTAAGATAAAAGTTTTATTCCTTATGCTCCTTTTAGAAATGAATACTTTAAAACTGAACAGCTTGGAGCCCTTCCTGTGCTTCTCCCTCATTTAACTGCACCCTAAACTCAATCACCTGTAAGCGAATGATTAGGCACTCTGAGCACAACTGCCGATAAGTTAAAGATTATTAACACATGATATTTTTCAGGAACTTTCCTAGTTTGTTTGACTCTCTAATCAGCATGCCCTGAAATGTACTTATTATTCTAGGCAATAATCCAGAACACCACCACCTGGAGAAGGCCACTATCTCCTGACCCTGGCTTTGATAACTAAGATTCCCCCAAAGAAAGAAGAATGTGTGTTTGCCTTACTCCTTACTCCTGATTCTTATCTGAAACCCAATTTTTCTCCTTTTAGACTGTAGAACCCCCTGCAAAGGCATTAGCCTGCTGTGGCTTTCTTTGCCTGGCAAAGCAATAAGAGCTATTTTTTTTTTTTTTTCTCCTTTATCCCAAACTCTGTCTCCGAGTTTCTATTTGGTACCAATGGACAGAGGCTGAGTTTCGGCAGCAGTTCCAGGTCTCCAATTGGTCCTGGAGGGGTCTAACCAGTTGTGATGTTATAGTCAGTCAGATTTGTCACTTGACTATAATTAAGGATTTAAAGAATATGAACTTTGGAGGCAGACTGATGAAGGATCAAATCTTAGCACAATATGATAATCACACTAATATATAAAATAGATAACCAACAAGGACCTATTGTATAACACAAAGGAGCTGTACTCAATATCTTGTAACAATCTATAATGGAAAAGAATGTAAAAAAATATATATATATATAAAATTTAATATATATTAAATTGAATCACTTTGCTATACATCTGAAACTATCACAAAATTATGAATCAAAAATAATCCCATACAAATTAAAAAAAATTCCTAACTCAGCCGTTTACCACCTGGGTGACCTGAGATAAATTTATTATTTCTCTTTATTTTTTTATTTTTTTCATCTGCAACCAGCAGCATATGGAATTTCCTGGGCCAGGGATCAAATCTTAGCCTCAGCCACAACCTACACCGCAGCTGCGGCAATGCCTGATCTTTTAAGCAGCTGTGCCAGGCTGGGCATCGAACCCGAGCTGCCACAGAGATGTCAGATCCTTTACCTCCTGCACCACAGTGGGAACACCTCAGTAGTCCTCTTTGAACCTCACTTTCTGCACTTTGAAAATGGGGCAATGTTACCTACCTTTATAAAGTTTCCAAAAACAGAGGCTTAGAGAGTCTTAGAGTGTTTAGAAGATTGTTGGCTTTAAATCAATAATTTTAACTGAAATATTTTATTGGTGACATGAACATAAACACATTTTCCCCTGGGCTTATAATTGGAGTATGTCCTAGCAATCCTGAAGGAAGAAATGGTTGGTGAATCTGCTGCCGTGACAGGTTTAAAAAAAAAGAGTTCCCATTGTGACTCAGTGGTAACGAATTCAACTTGTGTCGGTGAGGATGTGGGTTCAATGCCTGGCCTCACTCAGTGAGTTAAGGAAATGGCTTTGCCATGAGCTGAGGTATAGGTCGCAGAAGTCACTTGCATCCTGAATTGCTGTGGCGGTGGTGTAGGCCTGGAGCTACAGCTCCAATTCAATACCTAGCCTGGGGACTTCCATATGCTGTGGGTGTAACCCTAAAAAACAAAAAACAAACAAAAAACATAAAGAAAGAATTCCTGAGGAGCAGGATTGGACGAAGCTCAGGCTGCTGCTTCTCTTTAGACAATGTTCCACTGGGCCCAGGGCTTTGGCCCAGAGTTGGATTCCTTCTCCTGAGGATGCTGATTCTGGAAGAATGAATACTCAGCTGCATCCTTTTCCCACTGGATCCTTGCAGGTAGCCACTGCTAGTCTCAGCCTAGACATTTCAAAGTAGATTGAAATTGACTGCGGTTGCATCTCATTGTATTTTTAATGCAGTATATTTGACTAAAGGACTGTGTACAGAGGGGAAAGGGGAGAGAGGGATTATCAGTTGATCCATATAATCTTCATAACCTTTTGGTCAAGAAGGTCATTATCCTCCTTACATTCCAGATGAATAAGATGAGACTTGCAAAGTATAAAGAACTTTCCCAAGGCAACTTTTTTAAGAAGTGGTGAAGCTGGAGCTAACATTCAGGTCTAAGGACTTAAAGATCTGATCTCTTTCCTACAAAGTCACTATGGGAAGGGATCATTCAGGCCCATATATTTCAATGTTCCAGTGTTCTCCACATCATCAGTGTTCTGTGAGATTTTTGGAAAATGCTCAGCTAAACTTTGCTAAAAGAATATATCCCTAAACCCTACCATATTCGTGTGACTTGTGCATTTTTTTTCTTTTTATTACCACAACTGTGGCATATCGAAGTTCAAGCTGGGGGTCAAATCAGAGCTGCAGTGCCAGCCTACACCACAGCCACAGCAGCACTGGATCTGAGCCACATCTGTGACCTATGCTGCAAGTTGCAGCAACATCAGATCCTTAACCCACTGATCAAGGCCAGGCATTGAACCCACATCCTCATGGGTACTAGTCAGACTCTTAATCCACTGAACCACACTGGGAACTCTGGACTTGTACAACTGTTGATCACAGAAAATTATAACTAAGTTAATACATCAAGAAAGTGTATTACAGTTTTTAAAGTCACTTTAGCAGGTGTACAGAGAGGCTGACTTTAGGATGGTAACAGAAAAAGCACCTGACAACCGAACTTTGCCGTAAACACAGGTGACCCTAGAAGAATCTGGAGCTGATAGTTAAATGAATTTAATAAGAACAACAACAAATCCTGATGCTAGATCAGCTGCCACTGAGCTTGACAAACTCTCTGCATTAACAACCTAGTAGGAGAGGCATGCTCATTCCAGGCTGCTGTCCTATTTACCTCAGGCCCCTCAGTCAACCCCCGATTCTTGTGCTGTGAAGCCAATTGGTCCCAGTGTCTTTTTCTCTTAGCTAGATTTCTGAAAATGAATTAGATTGGCTCATAGTTATATGATTTGTTTATAAACTACTTGGTTCCTGGTTGGACTTTAATATTATTATTTTAATTATATTTGACTGTTTAAGGAATGCACAAAGTCTCATGGAACTCAAAATCCCATAAGGGAAAGGAGCTCAGCAGGTTAAGGACCCAATGTGGTCTTCATGAGGATATGGGTTCAATCCTTGGCCTACTCAGTGGATTAAGTATCTAGCATTCGAAAATATGCATGTACCCATATGTTCACAGTAGCACTATTTATAATAACCAAGACATGGAAACAACCTAAGTATCCATCTACAGATGAATGGATAAAGATTTGGTACATATATGCACAATGAGATATTACTCAACCATAAAATGAATGAAATAAGGCCATTTGCAGCAATGAGGATGAACCTAGAGATTATCATACTAAGTGAAGTCAGAAAGAGAAAGACAAATACCATATGATATCATTTATATGTGCAATTGAAGATATAAAAAGTGAACTTATCTGCAAATCAGAAACAGGCTCATAGACTGGGGGTTTGGGCTTAGCAGATGCAAACTACTATATATATATATATATATATATATATATATATATATATATATATGATGGATAAACAACAAGTGATATAACTGAATCATTTTGCTGTAGAGAATAAGTTAAAATGACATGTAAATCAATTATATTTCAATAAAATATTTTTTTAAAAGAGCAGGGAGGGATCAGGAGCTTGGGCTTATCAGACATAACTTAGAATAGATTTACAAGGAGATCCTGCTGAGTAGCATTGAGAACTTTGTCTAGATACTCATATTGCAACAGAACAAAGGGTGGGGAAAAAATGTAATGTATACATGTAAGAATAACTTGATCCCCTTGCTGTACAGTGGGAAAATAAAATAAAATAAAATAATAATAAATTATTACTCCCTTTCTCTATGATTAAAAAAAAAAAGAGGATCCTCATAGAAGTATCTGTCAAAAGGGTGAGATCTTGGGTAAGGGAGCAGAGAATGGGCCTGTGTTATCAGAAGAGTGATGCAGAAATAAAGAGCAGGTAGAGCAAAGGCCTTGGTGTGTACAGGCAAGAGCGAAGCAGCCAGCACAGCTGGAGGGAGTGAAAGAAAAGTTTCAAAAGTTTTAATCATTACAGTTTTGGTTCATGGAGGCACTTTGAATGGCAGTTACATGAGCTCTCATTCATGGCCATGAACAAGGGAATTAAAAGGAGACTTTGCAAACAACCAAAGTGCCTTCTCTGATTGAGGGCTCAGAGAAGTCTCCGGAAGCTGTGTGCACCACATCCAACTTTGTAGACCCCTCTAAATACTTTTTCTTTCACTATTCTGAGCTCAATAGGGAATTGCTGCCTGAGATTGAGTAGAGGAAGAGACATAATCTGGTTTAAGCTCGAAAGGATGCGCCTGACATGTGCTGAGAGTAGGTTACAGGGAGGTGGAGGGAGGAGGCAAGGATGATGGGGAGGGAGGGTGATACTGGCTTGGAGAATGGGGTAGTGAAAATGAGTGGGATTCTGAAGACATTTCTGAATGGGGTAGTGAAAATCAGTGGGATTCTGACATTGAGCTAATGGGTCAATATGAGGTATGAGGGAAAGAAGTCACAAGGATGTTTCTAAGGTCTGGAGGCTGTTGGAAGGAAGGAGTTGCCATCCACTAAGATTTCAAAGGCTGACAGAGGAGCAAGTTTGCAGGAGCAAGTTATTCTGTTTTGGACTTGTTGAGCTGGCACAAGGGAGATGTTGAGAAGGCAGATGGATCTACAGGTCTAGAGGTCAGGATGGGGGTCCATGTAGAGATGAACATTTGGCAAATGTGAGAAAAGATGATATCAAGTGAGAAAAGAGGATTATCCTACAATTGAATCTGATAAGGCTCTACTACTGACATAGAGGAAAACCCAAAGGATGAAGCAAGAAGGGAGCCATTGAAGAAAGAAGTGATAAAATATGATTTACTGTGGAATGACAGTTACATGAACCCTCATTCATAGCCATGAACAAGGCAATTAAAAGGAGACATTGCAAACAACCAAACTACCTCCACGACACCAAAACTCTGAGTAAAACTTTTGTGTTTTACTTGTTGATTATTTATCTTCTCCACCATAAGTCACATTCTCTGATTGTTTTCTGCTGTGCCTTGAGCCCTCAAAATAGACTGATTTCCAAACAGTAGGTGTAATCAGGAATGATTATTGGGAAGTGATTGAATATATACAGGAATATAAAATATAGTCAGTTAGTTATTGAAGATGCAGGATGTGCTTACTTGGCATAAAATCCCTTGCCAAGCAGTGGAATATAGACTGATTGGGGCAGAAAAGGAGCAAGATGGACTATCTATAGGGTCAAATCCGTGGTTGGACCTGGATGGCTGAAAAAATTGAAATTGACAGCCAAGTAAAAGCAGAGGCATCCAGCTAGCATGTTATCATGTTTATTTCTTCACAGGCCAGTGGACAATAGTTTCCTTTTTCTAAATTTAGGCACTGCAATCATCCATGGTAGAGAAATAAAAGATATACCCAATGTTATGGAGGTAAACAATGATTAAAGAATGGAATGGGAGCCTATATTTTGGAATGGCAGTAAGTGATATAAAAGTAAGCCCAGCTATTTGTTCAATTTATGATAAGACATCTTTATTGCTTTCAGAAATCCTTGGCTGTTTCTTGTTAATGATATTTAAAATGTTGGAATTCTATGGATAAACATCTGTCAAAGCATATTTCTAAAGAGAAGTAGTTTAATCATTGAGTGTGTACATATATCAATGGAAACAAGGTATTATCTTTAATTTTGACATCTTCTAAAGAATTTGCTATGATTGTATCAGATTTTTATAATGGTTTTACTGAAGATTATTTTCAAAACATGTGGCCATCTTGACTCTATCCTTTTGGTTAAAGGATATTTATCCATACTGCCAAGGCTCAGAGAGAGGAAATTTTGTTTGTGTTTCATCTGCAAGCTTTTTTTTTATCACCCACTCTTAACACAGAATTATAAACTTCATGAGGAAAAAGTAGTGTGACCTCCATTTCCATTGCAGTCTTGATGTTACTCTGGCTTCATACCTGTGCTTGTTGACACTGGTTATGTCACACTCTAAAGGAAGCTCACACAGTCAGCCTTTCCAACTATGCAAAAGAAACGTCCTTCTTCCTCTTCGATATCCATGATTTTTTTTTCTGTCTTTTTGCCTTTTCTAGGGCCGCTCCCACAGCATATGGAGGTTCCCAGGCTAGGGGTCTAATCAGAGCTGTACCCACTGGCCTATACCAGAGCCATAGCAATGCAGGATCCGAGCCATGTCTGCAACCTACACCACGGCTCACGGAAACATCGGATCCTTAACCCACTGAGCAAGGCCAGGGATCGAACCCACAACCTCATGGTTCCTAGTTGGATTCATTAACCACTGTGCCATGATGGGAACTCCTCCATGATTTTTTTGCAATGTCTATTAAATACAAATTAGAAATCTCCAAGCTTTCCAAGCTTCAATTCTATGCTTAGATCGCCATCTCCCTCCATTTTTTCTTTTCTTTTTCTTTTTTTGCTTCTTAGGGTGGCACCCACGGTATATGGAAGTTCCCAAGCTAGGGGTCAAATTGGAGCTTCATCTGCTATCCTACACCACAGCTCACAGTAACACCAGATCACCAACCCACTGAGCGAGGCCAGGGATTGAACCTACATCCCCATGAGTATTAGTTGGATTCATTTCCATTGCACCACAGTAGGAACTCCATCGGATCTCTTAAGTTGGAAACCTAAAAATGGATCTCATCCTTAAAACTCACAAAGGGATGAAACATTTTGCCTGATGTGACATGTAACTCACTCCTAAAAGTGGAAGTGTTCACTTCCCAAGGGAGTCATTGACACTGAACCTCTAGGTTCACCTGTGAAATGAAGTAAATTATTCAACTTTCCCAGGTTTTCTACCAAAGATGGCTCATGGCTCAGGCAGTAAAAAGGGTTGACGTGGAAAAGTTCATTCATTGAGATGTGTGTGGTCCTGGGGCTTGTTTGTTATCACACTGACCAGCTCTGCTCAATTCCACCAGCTCATCCCCCACAAGCTTCCTGGACATTACATAACTTAAGAGCAGGAAAAGAGGGCCTAAAGCTTGCACATATCTTTTATTATATTTTTTGTTAATTCAAAATGAGGTTTCCACCTATGGAAAAAATTCTAACTATTCCTTAAAGAGATATGGAAAATGAGAAGAGTAGATTTTAATAATAGGTAAAAAAATTCACCTTCTTGACTGATTTTCCAGAAAACCAGCTTCATAAATACTTCCAAGCATATATTCTATAATCCTTTCTTGGACACATATACTTAAATGCCTATTTTAATGTTTTAAAATATCTCACTTTTTTTAGAAAACACAAATTATGCAGAAATGAAAAAAGTGATGAGGAAAAATTATAAATATAGAGTGTAGAGAACATAGTCTAATTTCAGAAGAATTATTCCTAAAAAAGAAAGAATCTGTGTGTGGGACTAGAGTTATCTCTGGGACACAATGCAAGTGAACCTAAACTGGTGATTGGTCTTGTTATGGCTGTGAAAAGACAGGATTACGTTCATGCAAAATTAATGACAAAAACTCAGCATA
Source organism: Phacochoerus africanus (assembly GCF_016906955.1). NCBI lineage: Eukaryota > Metazoa > Chordata > Mammalia > Artiodactyla > Suidae > Phacochoerus > Phacochoerus africanus. The sequence goes on from NC_062546.1 coordinate 91,869,616, forward strand.
TGGCAAAATCTGGACTTTCTTTTTAAATAGAAGAATACATGGAAAATAACATCTAGTCAGAAATAAAAAATAGCTTACCTATTCAGAACTCAAATCAACTTAATTTTCTATATATTACATAATACTGAGAATAAGCAAAAATAACTAACCTTTGCTCTAGGAAATACTTGTTTCCTAATGCAAAACTGAACAAACTAACTTGATCAGCTTCTTATCAAGATGAACAATTTGTTCAAGACTCACTTCAGGGGCCTTGATACCACCAAATCCAAAAGTATTGGGTATAAACTCTTCCCAGTACCAACTAATTCCCCATCTTGCAGGACCAGCCTTAAAATAACCCAGCCCAGGTCCTTAACTCCTAAAGATATTCTCCTTTGCCTTTGCCCTACTGAGACCCTGGCAAAGTGAGGTCTTCCCCATTACAGTAGGTCTAATGCATTAGCTTTCCTCCAGTAATGTGCTTCTATGGCTCTTTTTGGAGGAGTTGTTGGGATGCACCACCAAAAAGCTAATATTACTTTCTCCAGCTCCTGTACACTATGGGCTAGTTTTTCAAGTTTTTGATTTACTTTTGCCCCCTTCATCCTTGGGTTTCCTATCTGCAGGATTATAATGTTCTTACTGCCTTTGGAGAAGGAGACAATAGGTGTTATCTGGCTATTTTTAATCTCCCTTCAGCCCTTTCTTATTTAATCTGGCCTACTTCATCTTACCTCAGTGTCCCTTCATCCCTTTTATTTCCTTACATATACATATTCTTGTTTCATTGTAATCATGTCTTCTTGAATCCTTTGAATTTTCTTCTTTTTTGAGCTGCACCCACAGTGTATGTAAGTTCCTTGGCCAGGGATTGAATCCCAGCTGCAGTTGCAGCATCACTGGATGCTTTAACCCACTGCACCAAGCCATGGATAAAATGTACACCTCTCAGCAACCTGAGCTGCTGCAATCAGATTCTTAACCCACTTCACCACAGTGGAAACATTTTTTTTCCTTGAATCTCATTGAAGTTTGATGATTCATTATTGTTCAAGGAGTAGATGGTTCACAACTGCCTGATGGGTGGCACATTGCTCTTTGTATATTTTAGAGAAACTTTCAATCTACAAAAGACTTTTATCAAATGCATATCTCTTTTTTTCAAACTCTTTAATGACTTTTTAAAATTGAAATACAGTTGTTTTATAACGTTGTTTTAGTTTCAGGTGTACAGCAAAGTAATTCAGTTACCTAGACATAGATCTATTCTTTTTCAGATTCTTTTCCCTTAGAGTTTATTACAAGATATTGAATAGAATTCCATGTGCTATACCATAGGTCCTTGTTGGTTACCTCTTTTATGCATAGTACTGTATATGTTAATCATAAACTCCTAATTTATCCCTCTCCTCTCACTTCCCCTTTGGTAACCATAAGTTTGTTTTCTATGTCTGTGGGTCTATTTCTGCATCCTTCAACTGAAATGTGACCTACTTTGCTTGAGCCACCTACAACTCCAAGACAAAGCCCAAGGAAAACTGCAGCCCCCTGGAATCTCCCTTATGAGTATGCTTGTCTCCTACCTTCTCTGTAGCTTTCACTTTTGTAGACAACCACTCTCTTATGTGTTTTCACCTCTGGGTTATTTCTCTTCTTCCAAGCCTGTCCAGATTTTACTACTTCTTTTCTGCCTTCCACCAGAATGGAAACATTCATGTGGGAATCTGAGGCACTGTGTCATGTAGATGTCGGGGTGGGGACAGTACATACTTCTATTGCCTTAAAGTAGACATGTTGATGAAGCAGTAGCCTGGGTTTCTGTTTGAAACACACTTGCATTTCTGACTCTAGGACAAGCCATGTTCAGGCAGACAGGTAGCATTTAGCATAGTATGCATGGTCCTATGCTTTCCTAGCATACTCTAGCTTTCTACTAGACTCTTACCTGCAAACCTATCTCCAGGTTCAGGGCATTCGTTTCATGTCACACTGTCCTCTTCTGGTGCTATTTAACCTTCAACTTCTTCATTTTTTTGGGGTGGGGGTTCTTTTTAGAGTCATACCCACAGTGTGTGGAGGTTCCCAGACCAGAGATTGAATCAGAGCTCCAGTTGCTGGCCTATGCCACAGACACGTCAACACAGGATCTGAGCCGTGTCTGTGACCTACACCACAGTTCACAGCAAAGTCAAATCCCCAACCCACTGAGCAATGCCAGGGATCGAAACTGCATCCTTATGGAATCTAGCCACTGTGCCCCAACGAGAACTCCAACCTTCATTTTTTTTCCTTTATCTCTTATTTTGTTCTTCTTGTTGGGAAAAGTTGGGAAAGACAGAATGGAAGACTGATCCGAGGTTCATATCAACAATGCCCCCGAGAATGAGGCAGAGCACAAGAAACTCACTATTGACTCATAATAGTTGTTCCTTACATTGAAAGTGTGCCTCTTCTGTTATGGAGAACCATGTAGCACTCTGTGTCAGCTAGGTCTCTGCCTTCCCTAAAAACCTACTTCACTGTGACCCATCCCCAGCTGCCTGGCCCAGCCAAGGGCTCAGATCACTCTTTCCTCATGCCTTTCTCTTCAATTCAAAGTCTGCATATTTTGCTTCAGTTCTGCCCCACCTTGATCCAGGCCTGACACCCAACCACTTTATTGGTCTTTCCTGATCTTAAAAGAAAAACCACCTTACCCAAGTATTTTATGAGTTTAATAACTACCAAAGAGTTATGAAATTGGAAGGAGAGGTCAATTGGTGAATTTTCCAGTTTTCATTTATCCTGCTGGCTCTACTCACACTCTGAAAGAACACCAAATGCTTTTGTCTTGTCTCATAAGCAGAGCAGTTTTACCTAGAGACAGCCTTTGGAGCCTGAGTACATGCAGAAATGTGCTTATTAAATCAAAGTTCTCACTACAGATGTAGAAAAAGTAAGGACAATTTTCTATATACTTCTTTCTTTTTTTTTCTCTTTTTCCCTTTACAGCCATACCTGCAGCATATGGAAGTTCCCAGGCTAGAAGTACAATCAGAGCTACAGCCACAGTCTATACACTGTCACAGAAAGATTAGATCTGAGCTGCATCTCTTACCTACACCACAGCTTGTGACTACACTGGATACTTAAGCCACTGAGTTAGGCCTGGGATCAAACCCACATCCTTGTGCATACTAGTCAGGTTCTTAACCTACTGAGCCACAGCAAGAACTCCTTTCTACACACTTCTAAACTGAGAGCACCTTTGGGTTGACCTGCTTTACAAAGCCATTGCAGAAACTCAGAGAAGTCAAGTGTTGCCAACTAAATATTAGCACTTGCCATCTGCCTCTACAAGGACTGAATCATGAGATGCTGCAGCTGCTGACCTTCAACATCCTCTGAAGGATGCTCAGTGTGGAGATCAGGAGGGAGGCACTCTGGGCTCTGGGGAAAAAACTAGCAGAATAGATCTTCAGATAGTTAGACATTTTCAGGAGATTTTTATGAGCCCAATTCCTATGTTTCCATATCTAGAAAAGCACTAAAATCATTAACAGAGAGATCTACTCGAGACTAGCAGCAAGCCCGTGAAAAGTGTGTGCTTGACTACACCACCCCCTTCACTGAAAATAACATATAACACTGACCTTACTCCCTACTTCTTTGGAACTGATACATCAGAGCTCTCTGAGATGTGATTTTCCTGGATGTAGTTCTCATTTTGCTCCCCAAAAAACTTCACTCACAAATCTCACATACAATTTTTTTAGTTGACAGCGACTTCCTATTTATTTATTTATTTATTTATCTTTTTACTTATTTATTTTTGCTTTTTAGGTCCATACCCATGGCATATGGAAGTTCCCTGGACAGGGGTAGAATGGGAGCTACAGGTGCCAGCCTATGCCACAGCCACAGCAATGTGGGATCCGAGCCATGTTTGGGACCTACACTACAGCTCACAGCAATGCTGGATCCCTGACCCAGTGATTGAGGCCAGGGATCACACCTGCCTCCTCATGGATACTAGTCAGGCTTGTTGCTGCTCAGCCACAATGGGAAATTCTGACAGTGACTTCCTTAACTTGCACAACTGCTTATTGGCAGATGCCTAATTAGTGATTGGAGGACCAGAGTGCTTATTCCAAACAGGACATTTCTCTTTCTCCAAGGTGCTGGAAGCACAGGTCCCTAGCCTTGCCTTATAGATATACCCTTGATAAGCTGCTTAATTCTGCTTACCAAGCTCAGTCAGCTCAGTTCCTCACAGGTGAAATGGATGGAAATACGCATTGAGAGAAGAGTCATGTGATTGAACTCCTTACCATTTAAAGCAATGCTGAACATGTAACATACCCATACTATTAATTCCCTTCTTTCTCCCTTGATAATTCTCTTCTCAACATGGGGCCAGTATACAACATACTGTGCCCTATGAAAATGCGTCTTCATAACCATATTTATTTTACATGGATTTGGTGAAAGGAGGAAAGGCCCTGGTAGCAGATATTTATCTTTGTATATAAAAAGGCAGAAGTGCCTTGACATCTCTGGGCATTTTCTCTAGAATGATAGCTTCCCCATCACTACAGCTCCTTGTAATCTCCTCTTGGAATCCTTTCCCTGCCTCCAAGGTTACACTCAGTGCTTTCCCTCTCTGTTCCTCCCTGGCTCTATCACTGCAGTTACTGTGTTCAATAGTTTACCTGTTTACTCCTCCATGTAAATGTCATGTCCTGGAACCCTGTATTTATCATTATTACTTTGGTAACATGATTATAGAAATTAAATTATAGGTGATGTCATAGACATTTGATGAATGAATGACTGTCAATCTCCTTTAATTCAAAAGCAAAATATTTATTGGCATTACCATTTGTTATATAATTTACCCCAACTGTTTTATAACTTATCCCAAACTCAAAATGGACTAAAGGCCTAAATATAAGACTGGATATTATAAAACTCTTACAGGAAAATCTAGGCATAAGACTCTGTGACATAAATCACAGCAATATCTTTTTGGATCCACCACCTAGAGTAACAAAAATAAAAACAAAAATACATAAATGGCGGTTCCTGTTGTGGTTCAGCAGTTTAAGAATACAAATAGTATTCTTCATCAGGTCTGATCCCTGACCTCGCTCAATGAGTTAAGGATCTGCAATTGCCTCAAGCTGTGGTGTAGGTCACAGCTGTAGCTTGGATCCTGCACTGATGTGGCTGAGGCGTCCGTAGGCTGGCAGCTGCAGCTCTGATTCGACCTCTAACCTGGGAACTGTAATATGCCACAGGTGCGGCCCTAAAGAAATAAAGTAAAATAAACAATTAGGACCTAATAAAACTTAAAAACTTTTGCACAGCAAAGGAAACCCTAAGCAAAATGAAAAGACAACCCACACAATGGGAGAAAATATTTACAAATGAGGAATTAATCTCCAAGTTATTCAAATAGCTCAAGCAGCTCAATGTTAAAAAAAAAATCAAAAAGTGGGCAGAAGATCTAAATAGTCATTTATCTAAAGAAGACATACAGATGGTAAACAGGAATGTAAAAATGTGCTCAACATTGCTAATTATTGGAGAAATGCAAATCAAAACTACAATGAGGTATCATCTCACACCAGTCATCAAAAAAATAGCCATCATCAAAAAGCCTACAAACTGTAAATGCTAGAGAGGGTGTGACAAAAAGGGAACCCTCCTACAATGTTGGTAGGAATGTAAATTGGTATAACCACTATGCAGAGTAGCATGAGGCTCCTTAAAAATAAAAATAGAACTACCATATGATCTAGGAATCATACTCCTGTGCATATATCTGGAGAAAACCACAATTTGAAAAGATACATGCACCCTTATGTTTACTGAAGCACTATTTACAATAACCAAAAACATGAAAGGAGCCTAAATGTCCATCGACAGAAGAATGGATAAAAAAGATGTGGTACATGTATACAATGGAATATTACTCAGACATAAAAAGGAATGGAATAATGTCATTTGTATTAACATAGATGGACGTAGAAATTATCATACTAAGTTAAGTAAAAGACAAATATAATGTGAGAACATTTATATATGGAATCTAAAAAAATGACACAAATGAACTTATTTATAAAACAGAAAAAGACTCACAGACTTGGAAACAAATTTATGGTTACCAAAGGGGAAAGGTGGGGGAGGCACAAAATGGAATTTGAGATTAACATATTCACAGTAGTATATGTAAAATAGATAATCAACAAGGACCTACTTTATAACACAGGGAACTCTACTCAATATTCCATAATAACATATATGGGAAAAGCATCTGAAAAGGAATAGATATGTATGTATAACTGAATCACTTTGCAGTATACTTGAAACAAACACAACATACTTAAAACAAACGTAACACTGTAAGTCAACTATACGCCAATATAAAATAAAAATTAAATTGAAAAAATGAAATAAAAAGTATTTCACCAGAGGCCTCTGCTTAAAAAACAAACAAAAAAGGTTACCCCTGATCCTTTAAGGATACTTGTCCAATTATTCAACAGATACATAGAAATGTTTCTTCTTCATTCTGTCTGATTGCCTTCTGCTCCTCTTCTTCTTTCCCTATCCCACAATCCCTTTGTCCTTTTCTCTCCCTCCAACCCTTTACGTAACCTCAACATGCTGAGGATATGAAAATCCATTCAGATGAGCTTCTTCAAAATATCAACTTGAACATACCCTTTGCACCGTCTGCCAAATGTGGTTAGAGAATATAACAGTTCTATCGCACCAGTGAGAGCACAGCCAGGTTGGCAGGTCAGAGAAAGTGGACATGATGGTGGACAGGTAGTAAAGTGTGGGGGTGTGGTCACAGAGTGGAAAGAGCTGCCCTATCACTTGGTCTCCGTCTTGACTTTATCCCTGGCATTGAGGTCAAAGAGGTTGACCTGAAATGTGTGAAACAGGAAACCAGGCCACTTTCAAGGATCTGCAAAGGTTGAGGGAAGGAATGCAAAGATATCTTTGGTTTCAGGAAGTGTCTTTTCTATGAAATATCTGCAAATACTTCTGCCAAGCCCCAAAAGGTTTGATTTCTTGGTTTGATGTTGAAAACTCATTCTCTTCTCTAGAGAAATGTAACTATCAAAGACACGATCTGCCGTGTACAGATAAGGTGATGTCTGGGGAGGGCAGAGAAGAATGTAAGTCGGTGAAAGTCAAAGCCTTTGGAAAAATAGAAGGTTTAAAGGGAAACATTTCTAACGATGTTCAGGGCCAGAGCCTCTTTGGGGAGACACACAAACCCCTGGCTTGTCCATATCTTTAATATATTAGGAAAAGCAGTGAAAGAGAAGGCCTTGTAACAGAGGCTACAGGTAACCAGTGCTTGCTACCATCTTAGAATGTGCAAAAACTTCGTCATGTGTGTTTTCCAGGGCCCAGGAATTTTACACTTATTCATCTGTATCTGGTTAGGAATAGACAGACTCTGAATGTAATACATATTCAAGAAAGGTCTATCAATTTGATTCAGAAATTGTTGGTAAGATAAGCTTGCAAAAAAAAAAATCTCATATTTTTTTTAGTTAGCAAAATACTGGGGAGCTCTGTTTTGGCACAGCAGAAATGAATCTGACTAGTAACCATGAGGTTTCGAGTTCAATCCTTGGTCTCTCTCAGTGGGTTAAAGATCCAGTGTTGCTGTGAGCTATGGTGTAGGTCACAGCCATGGCTTCGATCCAGCGTTGCAGTGGCTGTGGTGTAGGCCAGCAGCTACAGCTCTGATTAGATGCCTCACCTGGAACTTCCATATGTTGCGGTGGCCCTAAAAAAAGAAAAAAAAATACCAGTAATGTCTCTTCACAATCTCTAAACATTAAAGTCTAGGTGAGTTAAAAAATGGATAGTTTTACTTGTTGAAGAAATGTAAAAATATAATAGCACTTTATGAGCGTGGAGGTATAAGGACTGATTGGGGAAAAATAAAGCATTAAAAAAAAGTAGAGCCATTACATCTATTTCTAGATATATGTAAAACAAACACATATGTACTTAAAAGTATCAAAAATATAATGGTTTTTTTAGCATTCTGAGTTGTCATAGTTGGGGATTGAGCAGATTTTCCTGATAATGCTAAGCTTGCTTAAGTTTGTAACTCTTTTTCTAACAAATTTATTTTAGAACTAAGACCTCATCTTCTTGATACTATCAATAGCAGCAAATGTCCATCCTTTCAAAGTGGATTTAAGTTTAGAAATAGCCAAAAGTAATTTCAAAATCAAGTCTGAGGGGTGGATGAGTGAGGAACCCAGCTGCACCAAGTTGGATTCATAATGAGGACAGAAGTGGGGGTGATTCTGGGGTTCCAAGATAACTCCAGAATAAAATATCTCAGTGTTAGGACAAATGGACCCAGGATTGAAATAAGTGTCATTTCCCATTATGACTGTTTTGAAGGAAAGGAAGGTTAATTGGAAGTATAATTGATAACATGTTAAAAAGAATCAGGCTTCTCATAGATATGATAGACAAAGATTAGTGCCTTTACTAGACACAGAGTTCAGACAATTTAAGAGAAAGTCTAATAGCCTAATGGTGGATGTGTAAAGGACATGCATAACCCTTCACAAAGGAAAAAAAATGTCAAATGGCTCATGTACACAGGAAAGCATGTAGCTTAAAGTGAGATTTTAAGCTAGAAGCATCAAATCAAAGCAACAATTCTATACAGTCTCCACTTGTTAAATTAGCAAACATTTAATAATAGTACTACTAAATTACTGAATATTAGGAAGACACCAAGCAATGAAAACACGCACTTTTGGGATGAGGATAGATTGAAACAAGAATTCTTGGAAATCAATTTTAATCTTTTATATGTATTTACATACATAGATATAGAGGGTTATACATGCAGATAGATATGTAGATTATTGAGAGACAGATAAATAGATAAAATTTGATGATAGATAGATGACAGATGACAGATAGGAGAGATGGATGGATAGATGTGTGAACAATGAGTTCAGTAAAGCTATAATTTCTAAAATCAATGCATAAAATTTTAATTTTATTTTCATACATTAGCACTGGATATTCTAAAAATTAAACTAAGAAAATGACATGAAATAGTCGAATATAATACAGATAATTAGGAAAAAATGTTAACAAAAGAAGTGCAAGATTTATATGCTGAAAACTATGAGACGTGATTGAAAGAAGTTAAAACTCTGAGCAAACTGAAAGAAAACTGTTTCAATAGATTGAAGGACATCACATCATGAGGATGGTGATACCCTCTGCCTTGATGAATAGATTCAATGCAATCCTTATCAAAGTTTGAACTGTTTCTTTTCTTTTAGAAATTTATAAACTGATGCTAAAATTCATATGAAAATGCAAGAGATACAGAATCCAAAGGAGTTGAAACAATCATGAATAAAAAAAACCAAGTTGGAGAACTCACACCTCTCATTTTCAAAACAACTGCAAACTATAATAAACATGGCATTGTGATCCTGGAATAAAGATAGAAACATACAGAAATAGGATAGAATTAAGAATCCTGTAATAAATCCTAACACTGATTTTGACTAAGGTGCCAAGACAATTCAATGAAGAAAAAAATAGTCTTTGCAACAAATGGTGCTGGGACAACTGGATATCCATGTGCAAATTAATGCATTTGGGTTCCTGTTTTTTTTTACCATTTATAAAAATGTACTCCAAATGGATCAAAGATCTAAATGTAAGAGCTACAACTATAAAGCTCTCAGAAGAAAACATAGTGTAAATCTTCATGACTTGAGTTAGAAATTTTTTTTATACAAGGCAACCAAAGGCACAAATGACGAAGGAAAAAAAAAGAGAAATCACATTTCTTTAAAATTGTTTAAAATGTAGATTAAAAAGCACTAATTAGAAAGTGAAAAGACAACCCATCAAATGAAAGGAAATACTTGCAAATTCTATAACTGCTATGGGTCCAGTATCCAGAATATATAAATAAATCTTATGACTTAACAAAAAAGACAAACAGCCCAATTCTAAAATGGTCCAAGAATTTGAGTAGACATTTCTCCATTAGACAAGTGACCAATAAGCATACAAAAAGATCCTCAATACCAGTAGTCATCAAGGAAATCCAATTCAAAACCACTGTGCTGGACCACTTCGCATACTCTAGGATGACTAAAACCTAAAAATGAAAAAGCAGGAAATAAGTGTTTGCAAGGATATATAGGATCTGGATCTCTCATATGCTATTAGTGGGAATGTCAAATGATGAGGCCATTGGAAAGAAAGTATGACAACTCCTAAAAGATGAAATATACAGTTGTATGAAAATGAGGGTAACAGAGAGTGAGTGCCAACAGGTATGGAGTTCTGTTTTATGTGATAAGAATTTCTGAAGTTCGATAGTGGTGATAGTTGCATGCTTCTGTGAATATACTAACAACCACTGTACCATAAGCTCTGAAATGATGAGTTGTATTATATGTAAATTCTATATCAATAACAAATATATTTCCCATGTCAAAAATACCCTACACACACACACACACACACACATGCACGCACACACATATTTCTACTCAAATACAATCTCAAGCTCTTGGAGGATAAAACAGATCATTGGACCATCTGTTGAATGGTGAGCACATGTAAAAAATGAATAGGTCATGGATTCTGAAAGCCACAGTGATACACTTCTTTTTCACCTTCTGATTTCCTTTTTAGAAGGAACAATAAAGAAACAGTATGTGAACTCTTAAAATGGGTAAAAGTTCTCAGCGAAACATATTTCCTGTGTGTGAGGTTTTTGTGTCTGTGTGGTATATATGCAAACACACACATCCATCTTTTTAACTACTTAAGGTGATGGGGGCAAAGGATATTATTTACAATGTTAGTTTGGAATTAGCAGCTGGTAAATAGTCTGGCTTAAATGACAGGTACTGTTATATGGAAATATCAGGCAAAGCAGAAAATCCTTGGTAAAGGAATGCATGCAAGCAGGAGGATTCCCCATGACCCCACCATGGAGAGTGGACAACTTTGGGGAGCTTTGGTCCAGTCTTCTGGCTATGCCCGCTTAACTCAAAACTCAAAAATACCCCACAGGGAATTCAGGGAGAAATGAAACAGAGGAATTTCCCCATGTGGGGTAGTTTGGCAGCTTTCTACCACACAGTTCTGTAAGCCCTCCCCCACCCACTTCCCTCTCCTTACATGCCTATTAAGCTAGAAGTGCTCTTAGACCTCATGAGTTAATAACCCACCCCTTAACCATTAGACATCCAAGAGCTTTTCACTGCCCCTTCTCTCTTCCAGAATTCTTTGTATTCTTTGGTTAAGGTAGGAGGAATTCCCGCTGTGGCACAGTGGGTTAGGAATCCAGCTGCAGTGGCTCTGGTTACTGAAGAGGCACAGGTTCAATTTCTGGCTGGGTGCAGTAGATTAAAAGACCCGGCATTGCCACAGCTGCTAGGTCAAAACTGTGGTTCAGATTCAGTCCCTGGCCTGGGAACTTCTATATGCCATAGGTGTGGCCATTAAAAAAAAGAAAAAAAAAAGAGGAGGGAAAGAAGAGAAACAGCAAACATTTAAGGAAGTCATAGCTATTTTGCCAAATGCCCCCAGAAAGAGCTGGAGGCTATGTTGGGAAAAAAGTTGAGGAACCATCCAAGTGTTGATGTTTGTATTAGTTTCCTATTGCTGCTGTAACAAATTCCACAAGCTTAGTGGCTTAAAATAATAGAAATGTACTATCTTACAGTACCTGATTTTAGTAGTGCTTTATGTAAATTTATTTACAATCATCTCACTAGTGAAATCAATAGTAAAATAACCTCAAAATTGGTTATTTAATAAATAAATGTAATTTCTGTTATTATAAAAAAAGTCTGTTTTTCCCTACCTTTCCACTTTGTCTAATATTAATTAGGAGAGCAGGTATGGAGGAATAATCATTTGTAGTTTATTTTTTTAATTATAATTGGTATGATTTACACATTTTAACATTTATTAATCAGTATTTAAAATTTTTCATCTACATCCCCCTCTGCATTTCATTTAGAAGACATAGATGTTGGGTTTTTGCTAAATGCTATGTTCCTAGTCTTTGTACTTACATGTAATACAGATGAATTACTTTATTTTATTTTTTTATTTTTTAAATTAAAGTATAGTTTTTTGTTTGTTTGTTTGTCTTTTGTCTTTTTAGGGCCTCACCTGTGGCATATGGAGGTTCCCAGGCTAGAGGTCTAATCAGAGCTAAGGCTGCCGGCCTATGCCAGAGCCACAGCAATGCCAGACCTGAGTGCATTTGTGATCTACACCACAGCTCACGGCAACACCGGACCCTTAACCCACTGAGCAAGGCCAGGGATCGAACCTGAAACCTCATGGTTCCTAGTCGGATTCGTTTCTGCTGCATCACGATGGGAACTCCCAGTATATTTGATTTACAATTTTGTGCCAATTTCTGCTGTACAGCAAAGCAGATGAATTATTTTAACATCCCCTTTACTTCCTTTCAGATTAAATATCTGTCTATGGTTAAAATGGAAAAGTAACCAAAGTAAACCATAAAAATCACAGCTCACAATCCTGTTAATGAGTTCGAACTTCAAGACTAATACTATGCATTAGTGATGGTTACTTACCCATTGCTGAAATTTTAAATATGTCCCTATTTTGTTCACTACACTACCACGCTTTTTTCCCCACCCAGGAAAACACATAGGAATTCAAGAAAGCAAGTGGGAGAATGGTTGTAGTTATCCAAGGACACCATTGGGATAACTTTGAAAGCACCTTAGTTAATTTTAAAAAGTAAATCATCCACCACTTTAACACATTATTATGATAGAAAAATATTTGTCATATGCTTTAGAACTGATCTTAGCAAACTGTTGCTGTCATGGCAAACTGTTGCTTTAAAACGCACACTTACATTTGCATGTTTGGAACTACTACAAGGTCAGACAATGCGGTTTTTGTTAAATTGTTATTTCTCAATTTTAGCAAGTACTTCAAGCTCACTGGAACTTTGGGTACCTGTGGGTGAGTGGGAGGGGAAAAGGCTATAAATAGAAGGGGAGAGGGCAATTTTACTGAACATAGTAAGAGAAGGCTGTACTGAAGCACGGAGAGGGTCAGCTGTGTCTTGGCAAAAGATTGGTAACTCCTTGGTCCTCATTTTCTCAGCTCTGTTCTCATCAGCTGGGAAGAGTCAATGAGATGATGGGTATGCAAACACTTCGAAACCTAATGACTACCATGTAAAATTCAGGCCACATGGAGAGATTTCTATTTGCACTGTTCATGCATGCACTACATTATTATTATTTTCCTTATGAAAGCTGACATTTTCATTTAAGTGTTGATTTCCATTTTGGTCCACTTGTAAGCCTCGTTCAGTTTTGCTGTATAATTCTTATCTGGAAAGTCAGAATTTTAGCCTCTGTCCCATCCCATGCCAATGATAGCAGGTCTCCACCTCCTGATAATGAGCTTGCTATGATGCTGCCCCGGTTTCCACTGGGTTTTTATTGGGGTCACAGTAATAGAGGAAACTAGGAGTGAGAGAAAATTATTTCTCAGAAGGCTGTTTGACTAGCCCACCATGGAGGTAACTAAAATGCATATTCCAACATAGTTAAAATATTTTAGCAGATGAGTACATTCAAACTGTTCTAGTTATAACAAAACTTTCCATGGCTTACAGTTAAAGACCTTCATTGCCTTAGACTCAAACCTCCATAGCTCTGTAATGTTTCTTTCTTTTTTTTTCTTTTTATAGCCACATCTGGTGCATATGGAAGTTCCCAGGTTAGGGGTCGAATCCGATCTGCAGTTACAGCCTATGTCACACCCACAGCAACGCCAGATCTGAGCCACATCTGCAACCTACACCACAGCTTGTGGCAATGCCAGATCTTTAACCCACTGAGCAAGGCCAGGGACTGAACCCACATCCTCATGGACACTATGTTGGGTTCTTAACCTGCTAAGCCATCATGGGAACTCCTTTATAATGTTTCCTTTCTCACAGGTAATAAGGTATTTAGAACCCAAGTTGCCTTATCCCTTTTTTTTTTTTTTTGGCCACTCCTAGGGCATGCAGAAGTTCCAGGACCAGGGTTGCAACCCATGCCACAGTGGTAACCAGAATCACAGGAGTGATAATGCCATATCCTTAACCTTCTGAGCCACCAGGGAACTCCCTGAGTTGCCTTGACCTTGTAGGATTAAATCACTTCTCACTTCTCTTCTTTAACCTGGTCAGTGACCTTCTATAGTACTTATCTCACCTACAACTTTAATTACAGGACACTCTTGCTTAAAAATTATCAAAGCTCTATCATGACATATTATTGAATAAAGTGCAAGACACTTCTGGCCATTCTGGTTAGGATGGGAGGGAGCCAGGGGGTTCTGCCATGTTCTGGCTGAGCACCCCCTGGGCATGATTTTCAACACTTCAGGGATGCTTTTCCATGTAAAATGGGTTCAGAGTTTATATCTCTAAGTTATGGCGTGATTGGAGGAGGCTGAGTAAAAATACAGCATTCAGCAGGATGCTAGGCCTATTTTTCTCTGCAGTCCCATCTAATTCTGTCCCTCCCCATCCACCCCAAGTCCCAAACAGACAGGATCATTGGATTGTCTGTGAGTTGAAACCCCATGACCACCCATCCCCTTTCTGACCTTGCTCATGACAATTCCCCAACTGGAAGTGTCCTTCTCATCTACCGCACCATGGGACCAAGTCATGCCCAGCCTCAGAACACAGCTTCAACAGTACTTTTCCCAGAAAAAATTCATTCTCACATGATCTAGATTTAAAGTTTTTTCCTTTGGCTCTTCATAGCATTTCTCTCATATTCCTGGTATAGAAATACTTGCTCAGCCAGTCCTATTAGAACATTTCCGCAAAAATCTTACTCTCCTCCTGCTATTGGGTAATTTTCTCTTACTCTCCACAGGGAGAGAATAGTTGCCCTACCACTTCCATTTCTCTGAGTATGGATATTGCAAAGGACAAGGCTTATAAATGTTTAAAGAGCATGATAACACTAGTATACATAAAATAGGTAACTAACAAAGACCTACTGTATAGCCCAGGGAACTCTAATCAATATGTTATAATACCCTATAAGGGAAAAGAATCTGAAAAGTGTTTTATATATATATAAAATATTATATTATACTCTTTTAATATAAATATATGTATCTATATAATCATATATAATTATGTATTATATAAATGTAACATATGTTTGATATGTAAATATACATTGTATAAATATATATTATGTATAAATATATATTGTATAAATATATATTATGTGTAAATATATATTGTATAAATATATATTATGTGTAAATATACATTGTATAAACATATATTATGTATAAATATACATTGTATAAATATATATTATGTATAATTATATATTGTATAAATAAACTATATATCACTGTGTTGTACACCTGAAATGAACACAACATTGTAAACCAACTTCTTCAATAGAAATGAATAAACTTTAAGGAAAAAACAAAGAGGGTGATAAAAACGGACCTCTACTCATCCCTCTGGAGTGTGAGGAGGAAGAAACACTCATTTAGGGAAGAAAAAGGAAGAACTTTGGATGGATGGAGCTCTGGGATAAGACCAAGGATTAAATGAGCATGGCGTTTAGAATTCTGCGCAGGAGGCAAGGTATTACATGTGGTACATCTGATGTGAGTGAGGTGAGCTGGTAGCTCGTAGTCTCATAGGGAGGAGGTGGAAAAAAAATGATAGTGATCCCTCAATATCCATAAGGGATTGGGTACCAAAAGATACCTCAATTTGCAGCTGCCTATGTCCCTTATACAAAGTGCCTGGCGCAACTGGCCCTCTGTGTCCACAAGTTCTGCAACTGTAGCCATGGAGGGCCAACTGTGCTTGTTTGAGGAGCAGAAAAGAGCAATGCAAAGTCTGCATTAGAAACTATAATTTCCCTAAGAGTTTCTACTCTAAAGAGAGAAAGCTCATGAAAAGATGCTCAACATTGCTAATTATTAGAGAAATGCAAATTAAAACTACAATGAGGTACCACCTCACACCAGTTAGAATGGCCATTGTGAAAAAAAATTTAGAAACAATAAAGGCCAGAGAGGGTGTGGAGGAACAGGAACATTCCTAGATTGTTTGTGGGAATGCAAATTGGTGCAGCCACTATGGAGAACAGTATGGAGTTTCCTTAAAAAACTAAAAATAGAACTACCATATGATCTAGCAATCCCACTCTTTGGCATATAACTTGAGAAAAGCACAACTTGAAAATATCCATGCACCCCTATTCACTTCAGCCCTATTCTCAACAGGCAAGACATGGAGGCAACCTAAATGCCAATCAATTGGGGAATGGATAAAGAAGATGTGTACACATAAACAATGGAATATTATTCAGCCATTAAAAGAACAAAATAATGCCATTTGTAGCACCATGTATGAACCTAGAGCTTACCATACTAAGTGAATTAAGACAGAGAAGGATATCATAGGAGTTCCCGTCATGGATCAGTGGTTAACAAATCTGACTAGCATCCATGAGGACGCAGGTTCAATCCCTGGCCTTGCTCAGTGGGTTAAGGATCTGGTGTTGCCTTGAGCTGTGGTGTAGGTCACAGAGGCAGCTTGGATCTGATGTGGCTGTGGCTGTGGCATAAGCCGTCAGTCACAGCTCTAATTCGACTCCTAGCCTGGGAAACTCCATAGGCTGCAGGTGCAGCACTAAAAAGAAAAAAAAAAAGAGATATCATATAATATCATATGTGGAATCTAATAAAAATTATTAACAAAAAAACTTATTTATAGAACAGAAATAAACTCATAGGTCTCGAAATCAAACTTAATGGACACCACAGGGGAAACTGTGGGTTGTGTGGGGTGTAGGGATAAACTAGGAATTTGGGACTAACATAACACTATGCTATATAAAACAGATAACCAACGAGGACCTGCCATAAAGCACAGGAAACTATACTTAATATTCTGTAATAACCTATATGGGAAAAGAATCTGAAAAAGAATGATGTCGTAGATATGTAGAACTGAATCATTTTGCTGTATACCTGAAACTAACACATCATTATAAATAATCTTTACTTCAATTTAAAAAATAAAAAAATAAAAAGGTGCCATGTCTCTCTGTGTTTAAGGTGAGACTCCTCAACTAAGATCAACCAGCTGTACTAAGCAACCATGTTATACATATATCGATTGCCCTGATTTCTACTGTTAGTACTGCTACTATGGTTATTATTATTTACTGTGCCTTAATACAGTTTGTCAAAACCCTGTTATCCCTCCTTTACATCTTTACACCTTTACATCACCTGCTGGTCTTACCTGGCATTCGGCTGCACTGACATTTGATAGGTGTACTTGAGTAAGTGCAGATGGTGAGCTCTCAAGCTTATTACAGACAAATCTAGTAGTGGGTGACTTGCCTGTGTTCTGACAGAACTAGAAATGAAGGCCATCATAAACCTGTACATGTGTACGTGTCTGGCTCTGGCAAATTCTATCAAACAAGAATAATTTGTTGTCTTTACAGATTTCTCTTAAAAAACAAATCAACCAGAAAAGAACTTATAAAAGTGATATAAGACTTTTAGATTTACACTTGGAGCCTCCAGTTCAGGAGACACAAGTATAATCTGCCCTTCCTTCCAGTTTTTTATATTTTAAAAGATCCAGAATACATCAAGGGTCGTACTGAAAACTGGGTCTGACAATCAGTCCAATGCCAGAATCTGGGAGACATTTCCACTAACTTCCAATCTGACTTGTTTGAAAAAGACAATCACCAGACCACCACTGCTGGATGTCTATCAAAAATTATTTTTCAGATTTCCTCTAATAAGGATGCATTCTTTTGTAATTTTTTCAAAAAATTCAGAACGGAATAAGTATGTTTCAGTTTTGCTTGATTATGTAAGGTGAAGAAATATATATAATCCCTTTCTTTATTTTTAGCCCCTATATCCGCTCACTGCACTGTAGGCCTGTTTTTTTTTTTTTTTCCTCCAGCTGGTTCTCAGAGAGTTTGTGCTGCAGTAGCTGCTGGAAAGACTCTATAGGAGCTCCAGAGTGACAGCTCGTCTGGGTTCCAAAATATAGCAATTCCAGTATTCCTGCCAGAGCTCTCTATCTCCATCACACTAAGACCAGCAGCCACCCATTTCACAAATGATCTATTTTCCCATGGTGGCACCTTCCTAAAAACTGAGAATATTTAATGTGGCATCAGAAGTGTGTAGTCCACCGATAGACGTGTTTCCAGTTGTCTGTTTGGAAGGCAAACACCCTCAATTCACAAATGCCCACAGACATAAAATGTATGAAACCCTCAAAAAACAATTCAGTCGTCACAGATAAACAACAAGGTCCTACCACAGAGCACAAAGAACTGTATTCAATATCCTGTGATAAACCGTAATGGAAAGAAGACAAAAAAACCGGGATGTCTCTGTGTGGATCACTGAAACACTCTGTGGGAGAATAGAACTGAACAGACGACTGTGAATCAATTATACTTCAATTAAAAACAAACGATTCTTATTCTCTGAGATAAAGGCAAATACCATATGATATCATTTATATATGGAATCTAAAATATGGCACAGATGAACCTATCTACAAAACAGAAACAGATCATGGAAAGCAGACTTGTGGTTCCCATGGTGGGAGGGGGGAAGGAGTGGGATGGATGGGGAGTTTGGGGTTGGTGGATGCAAGCTGTTATATTTGGAATGGATGGGCAATGAGGTCCTGCTGTACAGCACAGGGAACTGTGTGTGACTGGGTCACTTTGCTGTACAACAGAAATTGAAGAAACATTGTAAATCAACTACACTCTGATAAAAAATAAATAAAATAGCTTCCAAAAAGACCAAACAATTCAATTGTGAGTCAAGTCTTTTTTCTCTGAAGGATGCGGAACAAAAATATCAAAATCCTGTTTGGTTTTGTTGTTTTTTGGTTCTTTTTGGTACAGGGAAAGCTTATTTGATCAAGAGATCAAAGCATCCTTGCCTAGAATATTGTCTTAATGTAGTCTGTGCTTGCACTCAAGTGTCCAAGGTAGAGGCTCCAGAAATTAAAGGTGGGCTGTGGAGTGATGCAAGGGTGAAGTGATGTAGGCCCCACAGGTGTCTGATGTCATGGTTTTCCAGTTAGACACCACATTAAACCTGCTCTCCGATATCACTACTAGTTAGGAAAATGCAAATTATAGTGACAATGGGACGGCACTTTATAACTTTTATATTAGAGGAAAAAAAAAAAAAGGTAGGGCCTTGACAAATAGTGCTGGATGGTGAATAGGCAAAAAGAAGTGTGGATCCTCAAACATGGCTGGAAAAGGTGTGTATTGTTTCAGTCTCAGGAAATCAGCCCATCAGCCTCCATTTATGTTAAACATAAAGATACTTAGTGTATAAAGCTCACTTCAGGGAAGGTAAACCATAGAAATCAAAGTGGCAGCATGTGTGGGTATAACTGCAAAGGGGCTTAGTGCAGCATTGTGTGTTTGCCCCTAAACAGAAGCAGAGTGAAGTTTACAAGGCGCTCAAGGCTAAACACATCTGTACTGTGGAAGATTGTGTGGACATGAAAAAAGAGCAAGTTGATGCCTTAGCCATTGGCTTGGAGGAAGCAGAGAAAAAGGTAAATAGGCTCTCAATTTATTAAACATAGAATAACTAAAGATCCTATGTGTGATTCTAATATTGTTGTAAGATTAGGCAATTATTCATAAAAAGATAGCCATCAGACTCAGCACTGACTATCTAGAGTAATGGATTTCACTTAAGAATCATTCAGGACTTCCCCTTGTGGCTCAGTGGGTTAAGAACCCACCATAGTGGCCATGAGAATATGGGTTCCATCCCTGGCCTCACTCAGAGGACTAAAGATCTGGTGTTGCCATGAGCTGTGATGTAGGTTGCAGACGTGGCTCTGATCTCGTGTTGCTGTGGCTGTTGTGTAGGCTGGCAGCTGCAGCTCAGATTCAACCCCTAGCCTTGGAACTTCTTAAGCCACAGATACTGCCACTAAAACAAACAAACAAACAAACAAACAAACAAACAAACAATCATTCCTCCTCTTTGCCCCTGCCTCTAAGTAGACATGTAATAACATGAGGACTTTGGTTGTCACAGCTAGGGGAGAGGTTCTGCCAGCATTTAGTGGGCAGGGACCGCAGGTGCTACTACATATCCTATAATGCACAGGAAAGCCCCCTCAGGCAAGGAAGGATCTGGCTCTAAAAGTCAATGGGGGGGAGGGCGAGAAACATGATTAAAGAATGACACTGGAAGGGGGACAGAAAATATGGGGGGGAAGATGAGTAGGATTAAAAAAGAAAAATGACTTTGTACATTTTTAAAGTCTATGCCACACACACATACACACCAAACACAACCATACCAAAAATAGACAAAGTCAAGAATATATAAATAAACTGCAGTCTGAGGTTATGCTCTCTACCTACATTGAACTGTCCACATTGAGAGTTGACCTTCCCTTCCCATAGCCAGAGGCAGAATCCTGAGGAACACAGTCTTTGATACATTTCCCAAGGAGCCTCTGAACCCTCTTCATTCTCGGCATCATGTCATATTGAAAATTAGTGGTTTGTTCACATTTTTGCCAGGGACCGTATCAATATCCTGAAAATCCCAAGAGCAGAGACTTGCCATCTGCTGTGGCCTTAGGTATGAACGAGTGTGTTAATTAACATGAAAAACCACTTTATCAAAACCAGGGGGTAGGATGGGGGGAAAAAACCCTTTCAGCTGCCTTG
Organism: Phacochoerus africanus; assembly: GCF_016906955.1. Taxonomy (NCBI): domain Eukaryota; kingdom Metazoa; phylum Chordata; class Mammalia; order Artiodactyla; family Suidae; genus Phacochoerus; species Phacochoerus africanus. Next base: position 91,890,435 of record NC_062546.1, read on the forward strand.
TCTCTCACTCTCCTAAGACTGGCAGATACTTTACTCTGTTGGGGCTGTGCTAAGGGCAGAGAGTGGGGATAATAAAGTGAGTGAGGGAAGACTGGTATATAGTGAAAAAGAGCCCCAACAATTGTTCTGGGAGATTCAAGTGTGAGTGATGGGTTCCTCTTGGGAGAGGTGAAGGTCCAGGAACACAGTCTGGGGACGGAGTCCTGATGGACAGCGAGGCCAAGTGGATTTCATAATTAGAGACTCAGAGGTGCAATAGACTTGAGAGAAATGGAGGGAGAGATACTTAAGAGACAGAAATGACAAACTGATTGAAAGATAGGGGAAAGGAAACGTCCCGGTTTTTGGCTTCAGGAGCTGAGTGGTTGTGCGGTCAGCTAATAACACTGGAATAAGCTGAAATAGCACAAAAATATTCTGCCCCAGGATTCTCTAAAAACCTCTTTTCTCTTCTCAGACCTGATCCGAATCACTAAAGGAAAACTCTAAGTGCTGTTTTCCAAATTTTTCCTTGCTTTATTAATAGCTGCAACAATTAATATAATTTGAGACACTCCTTAAAAATGAGAAAGCCTAACTGTGGTGCATAAAGTAATGTAATTATCTCATTATTTTCTGATCACAAGTCTATGCGCTGAACGTAGAATGTAAGACAGATCCATCCTTACTTTGAGGCGTTACTGATTACATAATCATTCTTTTTAACAGAGGCCTTTATAAAAATGGATGGTATAAATATATATTCCAACTGAACTGAGGCATACTTTAACAGGGATTTCTAGCTTCACACTACATTTAAGGTATAGTTATTCGCTATAACATAAAAATATTGGCTTTGGAGTTCCCTGTTGGCTCAGTGGGTTAAAGATCTGGTGTTGTCACTGCTGTGGCTCTGGTCACTACTGTGATGTGTGTTCAATCTCTGGCCAGGGAACTTCTGTATGCCCTGGGCATGGCCAAAAATATATATAGATTTTTCTTCATAGCAAAGGAGGACTTGGCCCCTGTTTTCTTCTGTCACCTCAGCCATGTCCACAGCTATGCCCTGAGGCTTTGTGGTCCAGCAATACTGCAAGCAGTCCATTCACCTGGGGCTTCCACTGGTGCACATCTTCCCCTGCTTTGTTTTCCCCAGAGACATCTCAGCTCTTCTTTCTAGTCCTGCTGCAATGCTGTGTCTTCAGGGAAGTGCTTGGTACAGATGTTTTCCTTTTCATTTCTCCTATGAAGCTTTGCACACATTCTGCTCTAGAACTTACTACACAGTTGGCAGTGAAAAAAAAAAAAGTATGGAGTTCCTACTGTGGCACAGTGGAAATGAATCTAATTAGGAGCCATGAGGTTGCGGGTTTGATCCCTGGCCTTGCTCAGTGGATCTAGGACCCCTCGCTTTGCCATGAGCTGTGATGTAGGTCACAGATGTGGCTCAGATCTGGCATTGCTGTGGCTGTGGTGCAGGCCGGCAACTACAGTTCTGATTTAGAACCCTAGCCTGGGAATCTCCATATATCTCAGGTGTGGCCCTAAAAAAAGACAAAAAAAAGTGTGAATGTTGTCTGTACTTACCTGTCTATCATCCTGCCAGTTTCACATCTCTAGCACAGGTTCTAGTATATAATACATTGCATGCTGCCCCCAACACACACACATGTCCAATACATGTAAAGACTCATATATGTCTGTGTGTTTGAATTTGAATATACACATTTATATATGCCTTTGTGTGTGTATTTTAAATCAGTGATTTCAATAATCATTATTACTGACTGACCTGCCCTTATCTTTGTGCTTTTTCTATCTTAAACTTTAAAAGTGTCTCACTTTTCTTTAGACCGGAGAACATACACAGATATTATGGAAGCAGAAAATGCAGGAAAATGTATGTATTTATTCTTCTTCTCTAAAGTCTGATTGCTAAGATTATTTATTTATTCATTTATTATATTTTAGAGCTGCACCTGTGGCATAGGACATCCCCAGGTGAGGCTGAATCTGAGCTGCAGCTGCCAGCCTGCACCACAGACATAGCAACACAGGATCTGAGCTGCATCTGTGACCTACACCACAGCTCATGGTCATATTGGATCCTCAACCCACTGGGAGCAAGGCCAGGGATCAAACCCTCAACCTCATGGATACTAGTCAGGTTTGTTACTGCTGAGCCACCAGAGGAACTCCGAATTGCTAAGATGTATTTAACATATATTTGATATTCTAAAAATCCTCTTCAAACGATAATGTATGTAACTTCATTAACTGTGAGGTTGGAGAGCCAGAGGGCCATCTTGGCAGCCTCTGGAAGCAACAGTCACCAAGTGGTTAAGAGCTGGGTTCCTGACACTGACGGCTGGGGCTCAATCTTAGCTTCTTCACTTGAAAGCAGTGTGAGGTAAGGAAATTTGCTTGACTTCTGTGTGCTTTAAGTTTTCACCTGTGAAATAGGATAGGTACAACATAGTCTACAAATCTAATTTCCAAAAAGGTTTGAAAATTATTATTATTACCGCTGTTATTTTTTTTCTCTTTACAGACACCTGCGGCCTATGGCAGTTCCCAGACTAGGGATTGAATTAGAGCTGTAGCTGCAGGCCTACACCACAGCCACAGCAACAGCGGATCTTTAACCCACTGAATGAGGCCAGGGATCAAACCCGCATCCTCATTGACACTACATCAGGTTCTTAACTCACTGAGCACAATGGGAACACCTATTACTGTTATTATTGTTACTATTAAACTCCTTTGGTTGCAAAATCTGACCTGAACTTAACCTAAGGGCAAATTTTGCCCTAAAATGATGAAAGGTATTTTTTATTTATTTATTTATTTATTTATTTATTTATTTATTTATTTTTTGTCTTTTGTCTTTTTAGGGCCACACCCACAGCATATGGAAGTTCCCAGGCTAGGGGTCTAATGGGATCTGTTGCTGCCGGCCTATACCAGAGCCACAGCAACACCAGATCCCAGCCTCATCTGTGACCTACACTAGGGCTCACGGCAAGGCTGGATCCTTAATCCACTGAGCAAGGCCAGGGACTGAACCCGCGACTTCATGGTTCCTAGTCGGATTCATTTCCACTGCGCCAAGATGGGAACTCCGAAAGGTCTTTTTAAATTTTTTTGCTTTTAGGATAGCACCTGCAGTACGTTCCTGGGCTGGCCTATACGACAGCTGCAGCAACGCCAGATTTGATCTGGATGTCAGACCTATGCTGCAGCTCATAGAAACACCAGATCCTTAACCCACTGAGTGAGCCCAGGGCTTGAACCCCGGTTATCATGGATACTAGTCAGGCTCTTACCCTGCTGAGCCACAGTGGGAACTCTGATGCAAGGTCTTAATTGTAGACTTTTAATATGAACATTAATTTATTATTATTTTTTTTGGTCTTTTTAGGGCTGCACCCACATCATATGGGGGTTCCCAGCCTAGGGGTTGAATCAGTAGCTACAGCTGCCAGCTTATACCACAGCCACAGCAACATGGGATCTGAGCAGCGTCTGCAAACTACACCACAGCTCATGGTAACACCAGATCTCCAATCCACTAAGCAAGATCAGGGATCAAACCAGTGTCCTTATGGATGTGAGTCAGGTTCATTAACCACTGACCATGACTCCCTGAATATTCATGTATTCTTTAGCAGAAATACTAATGGCTTTGAATTTGGTATGTTGCCCAGATCCTTTCTAAAACCCAGAACATTTTGGATTTTAAAACAGATCTGATTCTAAGAGTTTTACATACAAAACTGAGGTCCTCTCCCTACCTTATATGTTACTCATGAGCATGAAAGTGAAACTTTCAGCATAGACCCTGGCATGTGGCTGGCTCCCTAAATGGCAGATTTTACTAGTACTTTCCACCTCTCAGGGACATAAGAGTGTCACCATCCATTTATATGATACATTCCTCCCTTTACTGTGCATAGTTTAGCAATTCTGTGACTCAGGTATTGCATAGATATGTACCATCAATCCACTAATATTATTAACTTATGTCTAGAATGATCAGGCAACTTTCACAAGAAGAAGAGTTGGGTGATTTTACCTGGAATCATACGTGAGTCCTCTGGCCCCAGCTTCGTTCTCTCTGGCAATACCCAGCAGTCTATTCAGCTTATGCACCAATTTTTGGTCTGCAGGTGTGGTGAGAATCACATTTTATATCAGCAGGTATATAGGAGAACACCCAGTTATAGAAATAAAACAAAATCGTTGGGAGCTGGGGTGGATGGGGAGGACAGGGTGTAGGTGAAGTTCAGCTGGGAGCTATTTCCATATCTCCATGGTTCTCTGAGCCCAGCCTTCCACTGTAAATGACCCACCGTTAGGCTAGTGTTGGGACATAGGAGAGTTTTTCCAGGCCTCACAGTGGCAGGCAGGCAGAGGGTCCCCTGTTTCTATTTTTTTCCCCAAGAATGAAGGACCTTTGGCAGAAAATTCTTCTCATGCTGTTTGTGTATTTGACCCACAGAGGAATATACACCTGCATTCTTAAAGGAGGATTCACTGGCATGAGATGATGGAGTTTTCTAGAACCATCCAGGCCTCCTCGTTGGAGAGAGGGCTTTTATGCTTAGCTGAAAATCATCGGGGATTAAGCAACATCGGCTGCAGGAGAACAACACCTTGAGTAAGAAGTTGAACAAAATCAACAAATTCCAAAGATTTTTTTTAAAGCAGGGTAGAAACCTTTACACACACATGCACACACGCACACAATCTTGTGAAACAATACTATTTATAGAACACTGAAGTGGAACAGCTCTGGCAATAGGCTGCTATGAAGCCCCGTTGCCCCAGGCAACCCCAAGGCAACTTCTTGGAACCCTTGAGATTTGAAACCCACAAGGCAGGCTGGTCTTTGAGCTCACTTTCAACCTCAGAATTATATACTCCACATAATCAAGTCCTCCTGTAATTGGAGGAAATCTAGCTCAGGAAAGGCAGAACGCAAAACCAACCAAACAACAAAAAGGCTTCTTTGCCTGTTGTGTGCATTCCACATGCTATTTCCACATATGCACCAATATTACATATGCATTCCAATACATTTCCCTCAATTTATTTTCTATAGTTTCAAAGTAAAAAAATGTCACTGACATGAAAAACCATTTTTAATGTATATTTTAATAACATGGTAGGAAAATTTTTACAATAAAATGTAAGTTGTCTTAAATATAATCTTAAAGTGGATGTATATGAGTGGATGGATTGAGATAAAAGCAGCTCTTTTCCCCCTTACCTATGATTAGATTCATTTAACCTTGAAAGAACCTAACTGTAGGAATGAGAGCACTAGGCACTTTAACCTAAGTCCTGACTTACACTGTCCTGAATGCATACCACACGTAGCCTAACCCGTGGACCCCTCTTCTAGACTAAAAGGAGTAAGAATGAAGAATTAAGTACTTAGAGAATGACTAGTTCTCCACCCCCAAATGCCTCCTTAGCAGCAGTCCCTCAGGCAGATCACGTGGGCAGGATAACATCTGAAGGAGTCAGCCAGTCTGCTGGCCATGGAGAAGGTACAGACCCCAACCTCCTGCCTCAATAAGTCACAAGGTTCTTCTCCCCTTTTCCCTTTAAAAACAGTCATGGCTGAGCAAAATCCTCAGAGGTGGTCTTGGGACATGAATTCACCTTCTCCCCAGATTGCTGGCTTTAAAGCAACTCCCCTTTCTACTGACACTTGCCTCTCAATTGCTGGATTTTGAGAGGTGAGCAACCCAACCTGAGCTCAGTAAAGGATAGATGGATGAATGGGTAAACAGACAATTGGATAAAGACATATATAGGTGGTCTTTAAAACATGAAATAATGGTTAGATTATAAGAGAGTTTTATTTTCTTCTTGATATATACTGCAGCATATAGAAGGAGCATGTACTACTTTTATAAAAGCAGAAGCAAACCCAATAATAATTATTTATTTAAAAAAAATGGGAATCCTGAGCTCAGGCTGGGAAAAGCTGGATATAATGGATTGGAGGCCCCCAACAGTATCCACGTGAAAATAATTCAGTCTATTGGTTCCTCCAAATGTCCCTTCAGCTGAAGTCATGAATCAACTCTGTGCTGCGCCTGCTTCTAGAGACAAAATATGGGTCCCTCAGGACTCACCGTGGAGATTCAAACAAGTCACTGCAAATCAAGGAGAAATGGCTTTTCTTATCGCTCTTGCAACGTACTTTCTAATTTGAGCTGTGCTTCCTTTACCCCTGAAGACAGGTTAAACTATAGGTTGTGAAACAGGAAAATCATTGGTAGAATACAGACAGAAATTCTCCATTTAAGTAATTCAGATAAAGTAGCAAGAGATTGCACATCACCTACTCCAAACTGCGTCCCTGAAAGCTTTAGAAAAGAAGGCATCATTATCAGATTATTCTCTGTGAGTCCCACACTTGGGAAAAATACAGCATCTTGACTTTCTCTGAAAATCAGCCATCCACCTTATTTCTGAAAAGATCCATTGGGACAACAAATCAAAGGCTACTTTGAAGGACAAGGAATTTTTTTTTTTTTTAATTTTATTGGACTATAGTCGACTTACAATGTTGCATTAGTTTCAGGTATATAACAAAGTGAACCAGCTATACCTTTTATATATGTATACACACCCACACACATTCTTTCTCAGATTCCTTTCCCATACAGGTTATTATAGAATACTGTGTAGATTTCACTGTGCTATACAGAAGCTGAAGGACAAGGAATATTATGTAGCATATTTTGGGTTATTAAGAAAAACAAGCAAAGTCTGTGATTTAGCTCTATCACTGAAAATGACAAAACAAATTGCTAAATTCATCTGCAAGTATAATTTTGTCCAGGCAAACATTAACAACTGAGTGAAGAACAGGAATTGTCTGGCTGAAGATTTCGGGTATCCTCCCCCATCCCCCAAACCACCACCACCTATTGTCCCCTAGACTTGCTGGATTCTAAATTATTCTCTTGGGACTAGCTGGCTGGGGTGTATGTCATACCCCCACCCCCGGCCCCCAGTTATTCACATGGACATGAAAGGTATAATCCAGATGGTAGCATGAATCCAAGTGCTTGCAAAGTGCCAAGGGTTGAAGGAGTGTGAAAGCAGAGGCAGAATTTTTTTGTTGGTTGCTTCCTTCATTTTTAAGTCGAGAGACAAAAAGAAGCATATCAATGATAGGGGTGGAGTAGGACAGTTACACAGGTGGCCTTAGAAGTCTCAATAGGGGACCACAGACAGGGAAACCTAGGGAACTTTCGGAGACCACTGTAAGTTAATAAACGCTCAAGGAAGCCACCAGAATGTAGCAGGCTTGCTTAACTATAAAGCCTTAAATAAAAGCACAAGATATGCCTCGGGTTATGAAGTGAAAGATAAAATGAGTCAATTTTATCTTGCTGCATTCAAGTTCAGCGAGATAATGATCCTTAGGAACAAAGACAGGAATTTAAGGCAAAGATGAGATTCCAAAGTAGGAGACCCTCATTATACAGAAACCCTGAGATGGTTTGAAATATTTTAGCATATGTTACCCCACTTCTGCTGATCTGAAAAAGCACCAGGACAGTCCTAGTTTGACCTCATAGGGTCAAATACTCTCTTACAGGATATGAAGAAGGAGCTAGTGATGTAAGCTTGATGTCTACTAGGCAAACAACAAGGAAGAAGGTGGTCTTTTCTCCCTTCTAAATTTCCTTGGATTATAAAACTATTCAGGCCTGCCCACTTGTATCTCTCACAAGCATCCTTTCTTAATCTACTTCTTGCCTATCATTTGTCTCTTGCTGAATTCCTTCTGTGCTGAGATACAAAGAACTGGAACCTCAGTAAATCCAGACTCCAGGTGAGTTATTCTAATTAAAAAACAAAAACAAAAACAAAAAAACAAAACAAAACAAAAAACTTGGGTTCAAGTCCCAATCCAGGTTTAGGCTGTGTTCTAGCCCCAGGTCATGGATTCAAGTCAGTCTGGGTTCTAGCTAGGTTTGAGCTGGAGGTGTTTTCAGTTTCATTAAGACAGAGAAAGAAAGATGTATGGAGAGCAGAAGCTAAATTTTGACTTTCTAGGCAATTATATTAACAGAAAGAGTACTCGAGGCTTGGTTTTCTTTGGGTTTCTGCTCACATCTTTCTTGGGTGAGCTTCTGACCTTCTGTTATTCTGACCTGCGTTAGGGGCTTGGGGTTGACCTTGTCTAATGAATCCCAATTATATTAAAATTAGGGGCAATCATCGTGAACAAGTTCCTAGCATAGTAAAGGAGAATCTAGAAATTTTGCCTGTTCTGTTACACATATATTTAATGCTTTGATTCCTAAAAGTAAGTTAAAATAGTTTTTCCAACCACACCTGACTGGTGATTAATTGTATAATAATTGAGAGTAGTTATCTCATAGACTATTTTTGCTATGAATTTGAGTTTATAAGCCTGAGTGACTCTTAAATATTGATGATGGCACAGGGTTAATTGAGAAACAATGAGGAATGTTTTATGAATGGATACACTGTAATTTCCAGCCCATTGAGAGCCCTGAGTCCTATACATTCAACAGTCCCTGAGGAAAGAACTGATTACAAACAATTACAATGCAAAATTCTCACTCAACTGCAAAACCTACTCTGGTCCCATTCCCAACCCAATTCATATTCCAAGCTCTGTGCTTTATTGTTAAAATATACTTAATGCCCTTAAGGACCCAGAAATTGCTCTTCAGAAGACATAGAAGAGCTTTAAACCAGCGCTTGTCAGAGATGCTAGCTTTATGGCTCACAGAGTCACCCACCATCCACTTCCACTCCAGCTTCTGAAGCTTCCAAATTCTCTATGGATAGTTTATTGCCTTTCCTGAACAAGGATGTTTCTTTTCTTTTTTGTTGTCGTTTATTTTTAAAAATTTTTGTTATTATAGTTGATTTACAATACACAAGGCTGTTTCTGTCCTCCCTTTTACTCACCACATCCTTTCTGCTAACATCCCAAGACTGCCTGGAATCCTCATCAAGAGCAAAAGTGGGGACTCCCCTTCTTTGTACTCCTCAGTGTGATGAAACTGAAGTTGAGCAGGACCCTGTGGGGCTCCTGCATACAAAAGCCTCGCTGTGTCCCCCATTTCTTATTTGTAGAAAATAGGTTTCATTCACCTTCCATGACCTTCCCTGAGCTCCAAAGGGCAGGTTCTCTGTTGCTGATCAGAGAAAGGAGGAGATGCAGAGACCGGGGAGGAACAGTCAAGACATAACGGTGCGGCCTTGGGGCAGGGTCCTGGTTCCTCCTCAAGGGATACACATAACAGTATCTTTGAGCTCTTCAACAGGCACTAAGGCCCCCACCCAGGTGGAAAGTGTTACTTCAGGCTGAACACAAGATTCCTGGAGCCCCACCCTGTCACCTCCTCACCAACCAATCAGAAGAGAGTTCTGCACCCTGCAGCCATCACCCCAAATGTTGCCTCTAAAAACTTCTCCTTGAAAAACCAGGTTTTTTGGGCACAAGCAACCCATTCTCTTTGCTTAGCCCTACAATAAACTTTTCTCTGCTCCAAACTCCAATGTGTGGATTTGTTTGGCCTTACTGTGTGTTGGACACATAAACTTATGTTTGGTAACAAAAGCATTTCTATAATCACATCGCTAATATTCTCTTACCTCTAATTATTAAGTCCCATTATAATAATTCATAAGGGTAGAAATTAGGTCTTATTAGTTAGGGTAATCCTAGATTCTAGTATAGAGCCCAACATATAGAAGGATATTAATAACATATAGAAGTGATCTGTACAGATGGTTTACTTCTTCCCATGGGAATATTAGAAGATCAGAATATCCGAAGACTATGGTTTAAGATTTTGGGAGTGCTGTGCTGTCACTTCTGTTGAAGTCCCCACGATGACTGTATTTAGAGACAGGGTTTAAGGAATGGATTCAGGTTAAATAAGGTCATAAGGGTGGAGTCTTAATGTGATAGGACTGATGGCCTTGTAAGAAGAGGATGAGAGAGATCTTATTCTCTTTCTGCCAGAGTTATGGTAAAGAAAGGTGCGTGAGCATATGTCAAGAAGGCAGCTGTCTACAAGCCAGGAACCGAACTGGCTGACACATTGATCTTGGACTTCCAGTCTGCAGAACAGAATTGACAAACAAATTTCTGTTAGGACACCTAGTCTATGGAACTTTGTTATGGCAGCCTGAGATGATTAACACAGGCAGTAAATAAAAAGGATGATTTATTATAGAGAACAGACTTGTAGTTGCCAAAGGGGAGGGAGTCTGCAAGAGGGATGGAGTGGAAGGTTGGGATGAGCAGATGCAAACTATTATATCTAAGATGAAAAAATAACAAGGTCCTACTGTACGGCCCAGGGAACCATATTCAATATCCTTTGATAAACCAACATGGAAAAGAATACTTTAAAAAAGAATATAGGTATTGTATAACTGACTCACTTTGCTGTATGGCAGAAGTTGACATAACATTGTAAATCAGCTGTACTTCAATAAAATAAATTTTAAAAAAGAAACAAAGGAGAAATAAATTTCATGATTGACCAATAAAGTCCAAATACCAAGAAAAAGGAGGAAAATGACAGTTGATAAATATAGTTAAAGAAAAAAAAATGAGAAAGAAGCCTATCTAAAGAGACTCTAAGGAGAAATGAAATATAAGCCCTGAGGTTCTCAAACATTATCTAAGTGAAGGAACTTAATTGTTGTTTGATGTCTTTCTAAGTATTAGGATCAGATACTGCATTTTATTTACAGATACTGTCTCATTTTAATTCAAAAATTTAAAAATTAGTAAAGAAACAGTCAGGGTGGTGTTTCACCCCAGAGCAGTTAGGAGGAGGGCTGGTAAATAGGAAATTTCACACCTAAGCCTGTCTCAGTGGGTGGTGCTACCACCAACCTCAGGCTCCTGCTGCAAGTTCAGTTAACTGCTTAATGAAACTTTGCTTCTCCATAACTTTAAAAATAGCTCTTTTAATGACATGTGACACTGTCCTTGAAATCATTGCCTATTTTTCTTAATGAAAGATTCCATAAATCCCATGAGGACTTTGAGACTCCTCTAATAGGGACAGTGTTTGACAAGATCTAAAAATAAAAGGTTAAAAAAAAGGCTTTCTGAAAGAGTCATTAGGGAAATTGATGAGGCCTGTTTTCTCTTCTTTCTGACTCCAAGGGCTCATTAAGGGAGGGGCTGGGTACAGTAAAGGGGCGGTGGAGGAAAGAAGAGAATTAAGTGATAATAGGAAGTTATGATTCTAGCCAATCGTGACCTTTTCTTCTGAAAGGACATAAAGATAAAAGTTATTATGAACAGAAGCTAAAGAGTTTACTAACGTACTAAGTAGGAAGTTCCACACATTTGCAATTTTTTTTTTTTTTTTTTTAAATCACTTGGCATTTTCTACCTCCCTCCTTTCCTATCCAGTAACATGCACAGGTACACACACACACACACACACACACACATACCTCTTCACTGAAATCTAATTCAGGGACCTGAATTTGTAGACCACGCATGCCTGCATATGTGTATGTGTGACTGGGTCACACATACCTGCAATCCTGGGACCCACCAGCTGATTTAGAGTGATGGAGGAACAGAACCATACAGTTTTTTGTTTTTTTTTTTTAAATCTTTTATATATATATATATATATATTTCTACTGTACAGCATGGTGACCCAGTTACACTTACATGTGTACATTCTTTTTTCTCACATTACATGTTCCATCATAATTAGGACCACACCTGGGACATGTATGAAAGTTCCCAGGCTAGGGGTCAAATCAGAACTACAGCTGCCATCCTATGCCACAGCCACAGCAATGCAGGATCTGAGCTGAGTCTGCAACCTACACCATAGCTCACGGCAACGCCGGATCCTTAACCCAATCAGCTGGGCCAGGGATTGAACCCACATCCTCATGGATAATAGTTGGTTTTGTTTCCGCTGAGCCACAATGGGAACTCCTAGAAGTTTACGGTTTTAACAAGCACCTCGGAATATTTTTTAATATGATTTTAATTTTTTTCCATTATAGCTTGCATACAGTGTTCTGTCAATTTTCTACTGTACAAGTTGACCCAGTCACACATACACATATACATTCCTTTTTCTCACATTATCATGCTCCATCCTAAGTGACTAGATATAGTTTCCAGTGCTGTATAGCAGGATCTCATTGCTTATCCAAACTCGAAGTATTTTTATGTTTAATGTTTGAGAACGACTCACCTGTTTTCACTAAGTATTTTAAATGGAAATAGATTGCTATTCCTGGCAGACACAAACCGCCTAGAGCAGGCTGACTGTGTAGGCTACTAAGCTTTCCTGGGTAATACCTGCTTAGCCATTACCCCAAGAACTAGTTCTGATGCCAACCATGGGGGAAAGATTGCTCTAGGAACTGGGGCTAAAACTGGAATAGAGAAGAACGCCTGCCACAAAGAGATCCTTTTTCCTTCCATCTCTCAACTATCGTGGTGGAAGACATGGTGGGGCAGGATCGGGGGTCATAGGACACACCGTTTTTGGATACAGATGCAGAGTGGCTAAAATCCGGGGAAAGATGAGCTCCACTTCAAGGTGTCAGGCTGACAACATCTAAGGGCTGGAGTCCAGCCCTGATTCTGCAAGGAATGACCAGAGCCTTAACTGCATCACTGAAACCCATCCTCCTTTCTGTTCCATCTGTATTGATTACCTGGAAATGATGTCCATCCTCCCCATTCCAGAGACTGTCCAGGAGTCTCAAACATGAACTAGGGAAGATTCAAGATAATTTTCTTTCCTTTTTTTTTTTTTTAATGGCCACACCCATGGCATATGGAAGTTCCCAGGCTGGGGACTGAATCCAAGCTGCAGCTTCAATTTATACCACAGCTGTGGCAATGCCAGATCTTTTAATCCACTGCTCTGGGCTGGGGATCAAACCTGTGCCTCCATGGTAACCAGAGCCCCTGCAGTCAGATTCTTAACCCACTGCCCCATATCGGGAACTCCTTCTTCTTTTTTTAAACATTTAAAATAGATGGAAAAATGTGCCCCAGCCTCACCCAACATCTCACTTCTGCCATTACTTCTCTATCAGCTTTCTATCCAAATTCACTAGCTCCCCTTAACTGAATACCTGTAATGTATGCTGAGCTCTATAAATCAATCATCTCATTTCATTTCTTCTTTGGATTATTACCTCCACTTTATCAATAAGGAGCCCACTCAGAGTTGAAGCGATTCACCCCAGTGCATGGTTCAGGGGGTCTGAAGCCAGCTCAGTCTCATGAAAAGACACATGCTTTTCCTATTTCACAGTCTCTGTTTCCAAATTCTGCAGCTCTACAAGATGATTTTTCAGCACACGAGGTGGGAAATTTGCCAATTCAGTGCTTTTATATTTATATATTAGTTCGTCTTTAATTCCCCAAAGAGTAAAACAGCTGAAACTTAATTTAAGAGATAAATCTATAGGTCAAGAGGCAGGTTTTCTCTCCATGATTCAGCTTAACTTCTTATTTTTACACTCAAACAAACTGATCCTGTTCTTTTCCTGTGGTAACCTCTTAAGCCTGTTTAAATAGTTTCAGGCTTAAATCTCCTATGCTTTAATTTTTTCGTGAATTTGGCTTGAGCCTTCTGGTAATTCAAGTTGTTACATAAAATAGTCAATAAAAAGCTTAGCACATCTGGCTTGATTAGAAGTAGTCACCTTGGGATTGGCTCTCCATGCCAAAGGAAATAGAAATAGAAAAATTCAGTCCACTAGCTGAGCAGGTGATAAAGAGTAATTTTAGAAACCAGGGCATAGGCTGGGGAAAGGGTTGGGGAGCAGAATCAGAACTGTGGGTGAGTGGCTGAGACCAAAAGCCAGGCTTATGGGGTCATTCCTCTAACACCCATCTATATGTAAGAAAATATGGCTTTTTCAAAAGTCTTCCAATTATGAAGTAAAATTCATACTTTATGGAAAGACAAGAAAAATTTAAATATTAAAATCCTTCTTTGCCTTTGGCCTCCTCTCTCCCTCACTGTGCATGTGTATCTGCACTTTGCATTGACCAGACCTCCCCCGTGGGCAGGAACATCTGCTCCACCATAAAGAGCAACATTCTCCCATCACCAATAAAACAACCCCTTAAAGAAACCACTCCTTCTTGATCTTGTAAGGGGTCTCATGACCCACCAAGATGGCACTTGGATATGGATTATGTGAAATGTCAATAACATGTTATTTGATTTACAGCCCTCTGTCTCAAAAAACTTATATAAGCTGTGTCTCATTAGAGTCTTCTTCTTTTTTTGTTGGGGGGGGATTTAGGGCTGCACTTGTGGCATATGGAAACTCCCAGGCTAGGACTCGAATAGGAGCTACGGCTGCCGGCCGACACCACAGTCGCAACAATTTGGGATCTGAGCCGCTTCTATGGCCTACACCATAGCTCATGGCAACACCAGATCCCAGACCCACTGAGGGAGGCCAGAACTCAAACCTGCTTCCTAATGGATACTAGTCAGATTCATTGCTGTTGCACCACAAAGGGAACTCCAGACTTAAAGCTTTCTAAGATGCCCTGCCCTTCTAATCCTCAAATATGGGTCAAATACAAATTTCCAATTCTTTCTTAGATTGACTGATCAACTTTTCATCCACACAATATTGGCAGTGAAGGGAGAGTTTTTATGCAAGGAAAAGACATTCATGCAGGCCCAACTTGAAATCTATCTTGCTGTGGGGAGAACTTCTTAAATATTTGTGCCCCATTAAGACTGGGGCCAAATGTAAAGGTTCGAATCTCTCCTTATGTTTTGAAGCCCAGTGTACTTGAGACTAAATATTTCAAAGCCATGTTTACAAGTCACCTGGCAGCCTTTATTATACACCATAGGTTCTGGTTCAGTAGGCCTGAGATGAGTTTGGAAATTCCACATTTCTAACCAGTTCCCAACAAGGTGTTAGAGAAAACTGCTAAAGCTTTGGAGGACCAATGGGAAAATGAAGCAGTTTTCATCAACAAAACATGAGAGCTGGTCGTTAAAGCATCATTTACTTCTTTACCATTGTCTCCACTTCCTTGCTCGAGACCATCGGAGCACTCGTTTTCCTTGAGCCGACCCCTAACCATCTTCAGTTTTTGCGATTTCAGCCCAAGAAGGCAAATCCCTGACCTCCTATATCCTGAGTCCCTGTATTTTGGCACATGGAGTATTTTTTTTCCCCCAGAATGATCTCAAAGGCCAATGACCACTCTCTCCAGGGTGAACTAAATACCCCATAAAATAAACAGAACCAGTAGAAAAGTGGGATTCAAGCCAAAAGCCTTTAAGACTACAGATTTCAGATCCAAGACAAAACCCCAGTGGGAAAAACCGAATGTGGAGTCAACACCCAGCAAGATGGGTTCTGGATGTAGCAGATGTGGGTGATGTCATGAGCACGGCCTCTTCATCCCTGCCAGCCCTGGAGGAAACAGCTGATGAGAAACCAGGGAGATGGGAAAGCAAAGGGGACAACTGTGTTCCGAGGGGGTGTGGCAGACGCCATGCTGTCCTGCAGAAGCTGAACTGTGCCCACTGTTAGCCATGTGACCTGTGTGGAGCAGATGCCAGCCATCTCTTCCAGAGATGCCTGTGTGGCTATCAACTAGCTGGCCGATGTAAGTTATCATCATGGCTCTCATTCACTCTGTGACCAGGCAAGATGTGACCACGTGGAGCTCGGTTCTGGACTATGGTCCAACTTGGGAAAGAAAGGATTACTTCCTCTTTGGTTTGACACACTGTCAGGCTGTCAGGCAGTGCTTGTGGCTAGCTTGTCTCCAAGTGGAAAGGTCAGCCTGGGAGTGAAGCAGAAGTGGGAATAAAGGAAGTGAGCAAGGGTGAGGGAGCAAGAGAGACCACATCTCCAAGACACACGTTGATTTCTGTATTTAGGGCTGCCCAGAACTGGTGTAGTTTGAAATTAGCAGCGAGAGAGATCAATCATGTTTCATCTTTTATTAAGCTGTTGGAGTTGAGGTGCTGTCAAATGCAATTGCCTGTTTTCTGCCTAATCAAAGGTATTAAGGAGACAGAGATAAATACACAAGAAAGAGGAGGGGCTGAAAAGGAATGGAAAAAACATTTGGGTAGAAAAACATGAGGCTTTATTAAAACAAGATTTAGGAACCTTGGCAAGTGCATATATAGGAAATTAATATGGCGAGCAATAAGGAACACAGATGAAAACATGTTTTTTTTTTTTTTAAATCCCCAAAGATATGGTATGATTGTAACAAAACAATGCTTGGAAGTTTTGTCTTCAATTCCCCTAAGTCCCAAGCTAACAACTCAGAGAAATGCCCATCAGAAACACTTGGCCAATTTTTTTTTCTTCTTTTCCTTTTTACAGCTGCAGCCACTGCATATGGAAGTTCCAAGGCTAGGGGTTGAATCAGAGTTACAGCTGCCAGCCTACACCACAGCCACAGCAAACTGGGATCTGGGATCTCAGCTATGTCTGCCACCTACACCACAGCTTGTGGCAATTTGGGATCCTTAACCTACTGAGCGAGGTGGGGGGATCAAACCTGCTGTCTCACAAAGTCAGGTCCTTAACCCACTGAGCCACACGGGAATTCCAGACACTTGATTTTGATTCTGTGTTTAATTCTACGTATCTACATCATTAGCTCTCTAGATCTGTACCAAATTAGGCGCCCTCTCCAATGGAACTCACTTCCTACTACTCCTGCAATAGCACCCAGCCTGCTTGAGTTCACCTCCCTGCCTCTCCCAGGGGGATTCTCAGGGACTGGGGTTATACAGTCTCCCTGTGAACCCCAGTGCCTCACACAGGGTCCAAGCACAACCAAGGGAGGGGGAATGAGTGCATGAATGACTAAGGTCACCTTTAAAGAAACATCTTGGACCCCTGAATACTTCCAGAAAGCAAATTAGGAAGTCTCTGGACATTATAAGACAGGAATAAGGACTGAGAGATGACTCTGTCCCTTTTCAGTTGATAGTGGTTTCCTCCCAATTATCTAATAATTGCTCTTGCCTTCCTCCAATTTATTCTCCACCCTGTAGCTATAACATTGTTCTTCTTCTCTCTCTCTCTCTTTTTTTTTTTCTTTTTAATGCCCCTCCTGCGGCATATGGAAGTCCCCAGGCTAGGGGTTGAACAAGAGTCACAGCTGGGGTCTACACCACATCCACAGCAACACTGGATCCGAGAGCCACATCTGTGACCTACACCACAGCTCATGGAAACACTGGATCCTTAACTCACTGAGGTAGGCCAGGGATAAAACCCACATCCCCATGGATGCTAGTCAGGTTCTTAACCTCCTGAGTCACAACAGGAACTCTCAGAAGGCTGTTTTTAAATGAAGGGTCTTGGAGTTCCTGTTGTGGTTCAGCAGTAACGAACCTGACTAGTATCCATGAGGATGTGGGTTCAATTCCTGATCCTGCTCAATGGGTTAAGAATCTGGCATTTTCATGAGCTGTGGTGTAGGTCACAGATGCAGCTTGGATCTGGCATGGGTATGGCTGTGGTGTAGGTCAGCAGCTGTAGCTCCTATTCCACCCCTAGCCTGGGAACATCCATATGCTGCAGGTGTAGCCCTAAAAAGACAAATAAACAAATAAATAATGAAGAGGTTTTCACAAAAGAGCCTTTGACAGCTGTCCAATTCTCTCAGAACCATCAGAATCTGGCCACTTCCCACCTGACTCCTCAAACTAATGCAGTTTTATATTTATTTATTTGTTCATTTGTTTATTTGTTTTTTGCCACGCCTGTGGTATTGGGAAGTTCCCAGGCCAGGGATGGAACCTGAGCCACAGCAGTGACAACACCAGATCCTCAACCCACTGTACCACTAGGGAACTCCAAACAAATGCAGTTTTAATAAGCTCCCCTTTGTTCAGCGTTTTCACATAGTCTATTCCCTCTCTAGTTCTTCTCTTCCGCTTCTATCTCCATGGTTTTTCTTCCTTACACATCAGATTTGGGCTAATTGCCACTGCTCCAGAAAGGACTTTTTTGGTCCTTCAGCTGAGGTCAAGCTCTCAAGTTACAAATTCTCCCTGCACAAAATACTTCTTCTTAGCACAGTAATTAAAAATATTTGTGTTTCCAATTATTGGCTTAATTACTCCCTTAATGGTCTCTGTCGCTAGAACACATAATTTATATAGCTAGGTGTTTGTCTGCCTTGTTGACTCATACTCCCAGCACTTGGCATAGAACTTATGATGAAGACAATGGTGATGGAAACGAGAATGAGGATGCTCTGGAGAAATGAGTTAGGTGATGTCTCATCGCCTTAAAACAGTTGAGGCCAAAGAGCCAAGGCCCTTGTAGCCATTTTCAGTCTCTTTCTGGTCATCCATAGATTTAGTTCTCTGAAGAGCTGAGAACTACAATTCACTTTAAAAGGTTGATATTTTGTAGAAACAGGTAGAAGGCGTATTTTTGGCAGCACCTGGTTTCGAAGTTGAACACTCGTCTTCATGGTTGTGACCTACATCAGCAGCTGCTTTTAGCCTCTAAAGGAAGGGTCAGCTATTCCTGTGATGGTGTCAAGAGTGAGCAGCTGCTTCCTCAGTCTGCTGTAAACATCTGCACAAGAGTTTGCAATGTGGAACCACCTGGTTTTGAAAACCACTGTTTAGAAAATGGGTGCCGTGATGGAATTCATAGATTTCCATGTCTATTGTCCAGACCATCTGGCTGTGTGTCCACATGGTCACTGGCCTGTTCAAGTTGATTCTGGGAAGTGATGACGGGTTTCTGTCTCCCTCCTCTCCACAGGCCAAAAAATGACATCACAGGTCTTAAGCAAAATGACAAAATAGAGCCTCAAATGTTCATGGGAGGGAGTGAGGGTATCTCAACCACACAGGGGAGGTTGTTGGAAAACAGTTCATGGTGAACTGCGGTCAAATACAAGACAGTGTATTCACTGAGGAAGGAACAAGTAGGCACCTATGTGTACTCTGTGTTGGCAGAGATGAAATACATGGGAAGCAAAATGCAAAAACAAACAAACAAACAAAAAAAGAGAGATACAAAAGATTGATTCCAGAGTTCCTATTGTGGCTTAGTAGTAATGAACCCTACCAGTATCCATGAGGATGCAGGTTCAATCCCTGGCCCCACTCAGTGGGTTAAGGATCTGGCATTGCAGTGCATTGTGGTGTAGGTCACAAATGCAGCTCAGATCTGGCATTGCTGTGGCTGTAGCATAGGCCTGCAGCTGCAGCTCCAATTCAACCCCTAGTCTGGGAACTTCCATATGCTGCATGTGCAGCCCTAAATAGAAGAAAGGATCGCTTCCTAGGCAGAAGCTTGAAGCACTAAAGCATGCAATCCAGACCAAAGATCTGGACATGAGGTAAGTTTCACAAAGGGCAAAGGAGGAATTCACCCCCAAGCCGGCTACCTTCTAAACTAAATATCTCTTATACCATACCTAGCTTGCTTAGGGCTGTTTTGGTGGAGGGAAGGGCTGAATTTACAGATGGAGAAAATGGGCAAAACAGAGCAAAGGGCTAGAGAAACCATGCTTTTATGATTATTATCATGATCATCATCATTACTATTATTTAGCTTAAGAGCAAATAATCCACTCCAGCAAAGTCTATCCTGAAGGAGTCACCTCTGGGGGGTATTGTCTCCACAATAATCTGAGGTGAAGTGGTTAAAAATAGATCCAGAAATTAGTCCCCAGAGAGACAAGAGACTAAATGCCCCAAGCAGAGAGTCTGGGACATCATCACCCTGGGCCCAATAACGCACCATGAGCCAGGACAGGGTGGAAAAGGGTCTCCAAATAGAAGATCTGGAAACAAGGCTTGAAGGTGCCCACAATGAACGGTATATAAATGGGTAAATGGGTGTCATGCTTGCTTTCACCAAGCTGTGTGTGGGGAGTTAGGCAGAACCAAAGTATTAAGACAAGTTAAGCTGTATAATTGAATAAGACAGTGATTATTCTGCAATAAATGAAAGATCTTTTTTTTTTTTTTTTTTTCTGGCTGCTCTTGGAGCATGTGGAAGTTCCTGGGCCAAGGATCGAACCCATGCCACAGCAGTGACAATGCCAGGCCTTAACCCACTACACCACAAGGAAACTCCTAATTTTTCATAATAATATGAATAAAATTTAATGATAGGCAGACAGCCAATAATACCATACCATGCACAAATCCTTCATGAATGACTTCCTTTCATATATTTGAGTAGGGGGAGGAGAAACTAAAAGCTAGAATCAAGGGTAATAGGTAAGGACAAAAGGAATAGGGCAGTGTTAGTTCACAAGTTGTAAAAGGAAGGGGAGCTTAAGAGGGTGATCAGCACTATACTTTATTTAGAAAATATAGGCTGCCCAGTTTTTGGAGATTATATACTGCCTCTGTATGGAAAATAAAGATTCAGAGGTTACCAGTTGCAAGTGTTACATAGTCCATCATCAGGGCAAAAGAACTCATGGCTGCAGCAATTACAGACCGATGTCTTTGTAAAACTTGGATTGCCTAATCACATTATTGCTAAGTCATAAACTGGAGAAGAAACCAACGTACTCATAGATACTGCAACTTTTTCAGGGCAGCTCATTTTGTTTAAAAAGGTGCAGTCTTTTTTATTGTTAATTTTCACACCCTGTGCAAAGATATTTGTATCTGAATGTACATTTGTCACTAAGGCAGACATTCTTTCTGGATAGAATGTCTGGGTTCTATGTTTACTATAATTCAATTTGATGGATATGGACATTTTTTTCCCCAGCTTTTCAAGGTTAAAACTGCAGGAGAGTCATGCCCTTTGGCCTCTGATTACCTTTGTAGAGCCAGCCAGAGAACCTGCCTCCTGAGAAGCTGCTGTCTGCCCTCAGGCCAAACAGGTTTGTAAGTCCCAGTGGCAGGCAGGCCATTGGCCAAAGGCAGAGGAATTCCTGGCAGTAGTTCGCTTGCATCTTCTACCCTGAGGATGCATTTGAAAGTCCTTACTATGTCCTGTCGCACCTTTCATATCTGCTGTCTGCCAGTCTTCCTTCCCACTGCTGCTTTCTCTGCATTCAGCTTGCAGCCCTGCTAACCTTCTTTCCTTATACCCAGGATGCATGCCCCTCCCTCCTTGCCTCCTCTGCCCTCTCCTCTCTGCCTGGACCATTTGCCTCCTCTGCTAACTTCACATGGCTCATCCATCCCTAGGACATCAGCTTAAACATCTCTTCTTCTGAGACAGGCTGGGACCTGGGACTCTTGGCTGCAGTGACTGCAGTGCTGGCACCTGGACAAACATCTCCTGGAGCAACGAAATACAGAGACACTCTAAGGGGCTAAAAATATCTGCATACCTATGCAGTTGGAGCAAATTATGGGCAAGAAGATACAAACAAAACAAAACAAAACAAAAAACCCAAAATCCAACTGCCTCTTGTGAAGAGCCAGGAGCAAAAGCAGGGTGTTGGAAGCAAAAGCCCAGGGACTGGGCATGCCCCCTGCACACAACACCATCAGAGGGGTGGGCAGACCACCTAAGCTACCCCTCTGGCCCCGCCCCGGCACCTGTCCCTACCCTCACCCTAAATAAAGAACCAGCTTCCCCCACCTCAGGGAGCCAGCAAGCAAGGGAAACTTTTGCTTGTTTTCACTCTCTCCTGATGCAGCAGGGGCCTCAATAAAGCCTTGTTTGAATTTCTTGCCTGGCCCTCTTACCAATTTCTATTGATTAAGGGAGGCCAAGAATCCTGGTTGGCAACACTTCTGGGAGATGCTTCCTAACCCATCAACTAGTCGAGACTACTCTGCTAGAGGCTCACTTAGCTCTTGTCATATCTCTCTTGAGATTATGTGCCTTTATCACCACGGGGATGTTTGGACCTGCTGATATCTTTTGGAGAATAAGAAAACAGATTTATGTGTGTAAGATAAAACATTACAAAAGTGAGTGCAATTGAAAACAGGGGGATACTCATGAGGCTTTTCTATACAAGGAAAATCAAAGCGGAACAGGATTTGCTGAGAGAGCTCCATGGGATGGAGCTAGGAAGCCACTGAAGAAGTGGGGCTTGGGCTCATCTCAGCCCAGATGAAATCTGAACTTTTGGCTACTTATTGTCTTAATGTAGTCATCCAAAACATTTGTCCAGTGTTCCAGAAACTCAAGATACTTACAGAATCCTTTCCCTAAATAACTTGTGACAGCTTATTTCTTAAAGAAATATCTCCTTTTTGAACCAGACCCAATTATAATTCTTGCAAGGCAAATTGAACAACCTGCTTTAAATCCTTTGGCTTTATAAGACCTTGATTCTTTCTCTCTCCCAAAATACACTCTTTTGGTTTTACCTGAATCTGTGTCTCCCAAGTTGCAATTCCAAAGCATCCCAAGTAAAACTCTTTCTTCTTTGCAGCCTTGATAGTAATTATTTTTCAATATTTCCTATCCATAAAGCCAGATTGAGTGAGTCATGCCTGCGCTGTCTCACTTGTCAGAGAAAGTTGAAATGAACATTAAGTCATGGATGTGAAAGCAGTTTTAAAAGGGTAAACTCATTTTTACTAATGTAGCCCAGAGCGTTAGCTCTTACCATATAGTACATGTGTTGCCCTAGATTTCCCAGCTGTCCTTGGATTTAAATCGAGGCTATCACTCTAGTTCAAGCAAATATGCACTTTACCTGGAAGTGATACGTATCACTTATGGAGCAAGATGGAGGCCATTGGTCCAGCTGGCAAAGCTGTAGGATGAGGGGAGGCTGCCCCATCCACATCCAGTGGGAGGGTGAGAAACAAACTGCTCTGTTTCACATGGAGATTTCCCAAGTTTGTCTTTGTGAGCAGTTAGATTACTAACTACTTAGATGAATACAAGGAATAGGTACCTTGCAGTGGAGAGCTTATTTGAAAAGAAACAGAAAAGGGGAAGAAAAAAGAAGGTTGAGGAATAACTATAGGTTGTTGGCCAGATTTAGCTGTTCTTTCATGGATGGTATAGAGTCTGATATTGGAAGCAGGAAGGAAGTCCATCTTTGGCCATCATGAAACATTTAGTGATAACTTGGAAGGCGAACCATACGCACAGTGGATGTTGGCTAACGGGAAGAGCCTGGCAATCAGACTGTATGTATTGGCTGTGTTTGTTAAGATTTAGAAGCAACAGATAAACTCATGGAAGAATCTGCCACAGTTCCTGTCCTGGTGCAGTGGGTTAGGAATCTGGCTGCGGTGGCAGCTTTGGTTTCTGCAAAGGCATGGGTTTGATCCCTGGCCCAGTGCAATGGGTTAAAAGGGTTAGGCTTTGCCACACCTGTGGCATAGGTTGCACCTGAGTCTCAGATTCAATCCCTGGCCTGGGAACTTCCATACTCTGTGGGTGTTGCCATTAAAAAAAAAAAAAAAAAAAGAATCTGCCAATATATATGCAGAAACAAAAGGATTTGGGACCTTATAGAAATTTGAGGTCTTCCCGATTGGAAAAGGCTGAGTGCTTCTAGAAACACAAACACTTGTGGCATATGGAAGTTCCTGAGATAGGGGTTGAATCTGAGCTGCAGCTACCAGCTTACACTACAGCCACAGCAATGCAGGATCCAAGCTGCATTTGCAACCTATACCGAAGCTCACAGCAATGCCAGATCCTTAAGCCACTGAGCCAGGCCAGGGATTGAACCTGCATCCTTGCAGATAATATATTGGGTTCTTAACTTGCTGAACCACAAGGGTAACTCCAGGAAGTAAGTTTTTATATGAAGACATTGGGCAACAAAGTTCTGATGAGACAGACCTCTCAGTTAAATAATACAATTCAAGGCAATGATCACACACACAAAAAAAATGTACATCATGACGTATTTTCCCAAATAGGTATTTTCCACAGAGCTGAGAGAAACTTGAAGAATAGGGCTGGTAAGAGAGAAGATAAGGATTTCAGAAAGAATTTTGGGTATAGTTACTGGCATACAGAACTAAGTGGAAGCATACTGGTCAGAAATCCTTTATTTTGAGGCAAATATGCATAGAAATATGTAAATATAAACATCTCATGAGTTCAGAGCAAAAAAATCCTTTTAGTAGTTAGCCCTTAAAACAGTCCTTGTGGGAGTTCTCTAGTGGCCCAGGGGTTAAGGATTTGGAACTATCACACTGCTATGGCTTGGTTCAATCCCTGGCCTGGGAATTTCCACATGCCATGGGCGCGGTCAAACAAAATAAAACAAAACAACCAAATAAACAGTCCTTGTGGCCTCAACTTCCTGTGAACAGTGAGATGAAAGCTGTATAGCCCCCCAAATGGGCATTTACCCTGATGTTCATTTTTGCTGATATCAGGGAGATAATAGTAAAGGAAGAACCTTCCAGAGAAGAGCTTAGGAGCCCTGATGGTCACCAATAAAAGAGCTGCCCCAGAGAGCAAAGTAAGCCTCCTTCCTTCAGGGTAAGAGGATTTTGCAGCATTTGCTAAGCAGGACTGCAGGGAGGGTGGCAGCAAGCCAGACACTCTGTGTGGCATTTGTCAGCTTCCCACTTTTTCCCTCTCTGAGTGGCAATTGTGATTAATTTGTTCTTGTTTCTCCTTTGCATATTGGATGGATACATGTGCATGTGTACAGGGTTGGGGAGGATATTGAGGATAGGAGATTACATTATCATTACTTTTTAAAATACAAGATCTTCGTACTGAAAGAAGCCACGTCCAGAACTGATGGAGACGTGACCGCACACCTGGACTTGGAAGTAAATGCAGTAACTGGATGTGGCTTTGAAAGACCTTCCTTCAGGAGGGACATGACAGGTCCAAGGTGAGGGGGCAGGAGAAGTGTGGGCTAGGGTGGGAGCGTGGCACACATGTGGCCACATAAAGGCTGCTAGTGATGGAGACAGTGCTCATCACATATTCTGCGCCCACCCTGTGCTCAATCATAAAACCTGACTCACCCAGTGGACTGTTAGAACACACGTTTTGTGTCATTTTTGGCCATCTAAGAAGCAATATGCACACTCTCTCCATTTTGTTTTCTTTGCCATTGGAACTCTACAGGGTGCTTGTTCTAAACGGCATCCTACCAAATGGTGGTGGTCACCCAATCACTTCTGAGGTGACTTGAAACATAAATCTTTGTGGCACTAAACCCCTGGGACTTTAAGGGAATTTTTCTGCTGTGGACAGCTAGCATTAATTACTTTGAAAAATGGCATGAAAAAAAAATGTGCCTTTGCCTTACAATCAAATGAACAGCAGTCTATATGATACATACCAAGCTATATAAAATATGCATGGAGAAAAGGCAGAAATAGACAAAAACATAAATAGGAGGAAAATGTATGATATTAATGTATATAGTTGTTTTCTTTAAGACTATTTTTCGAAAATACGAACATAATATATTCCTTAGGAGAGGATTAGCCACATGTGTTGGTTACTTTTTGATCGCCTATGGGATTCCTTTAATTGCTCAATTCTTGCAAATGATTACTTCCTCCAAGGAGGCTGAGGCAAAATCAATCAAAGTCAAAACGGTAGTAACCACTGACAGAGAGATAATCAGAGGGAAAATCTACCCATTTCTGAAATAGTAATGTACTTGACGAAAAACTGTCAGAAAGGCTCCTCTGTACACAAGTTCACAAGGCTGAAACCAAGGTATCACATGGCACACCTGTGTTCTACTCGACGCGGCACCATCTGTCCCACATCAGTGCCTCGCCCCACCTCTGCCTGCGGTGAGACTCTGAGAGGAAACTTGTCAGGGAGTAAATCAACCATAATAATAAACAAAAAAAAATCTTTTTTTTTTTTTTTTTTTTTTTTTTTTTTTAGGGCTGGACCCATGGCACATGAAGGTTCCCAGGCTAGGAGTCCAATCAGAGCTGCAGCTGCTGGTCTACGCCACCGCCACAGCAACTCCAGATCCAAACCACATCTGTGAACTACACCACAGCCCATGGCAATGCGGGATCCTTAATCCACTGAGTGAGGCCAGAGATTGAATCTGTAATCTCACGGTTCCTAGTCGGATTTGTTTCCACTGTGCCACAACAGGAACTCCTTTTTGCTTTTTTTTTAAATAAAAAAATCTTTAAGAAATAAATAAGAAAGTAAATCTACTATAATAAAATCTTTAAATTAAAAAAAAACTTGTCAGAAGAAAGCTTTCTTCTCATAAAATAAATCTAGAATGATTGGCACAGGTACTCAAAAGGAAAAAGAAGTTGAGAACCACATTCGATTCCCTAGCTTTATAAGAAGCTCTATCTCCAAATATAAAATATAACCAAGGGACACATTATTCCGAGACACATAAGATGTGGCATATACGCTCTTCCACATCAGACTAACAGTGTGAGAGTTCTATTACAGATAAATAGCCTTTAAAAATCACATTACCTCATCTAGACAATTTCAGGAGTCCCCTGGTAGCCTAGTGGTTAAAGATCCAGTGTTGTCATTGCTGTGGCTCTGGTCATTGCTATGGCCTGGGTTCAATCCCTGGCCTGGGAACTTTTGAATGTCTTGAAGTTGGCAAAACAAACAAACAAACAAAAACCCAAACAAACAAAAAACCCAAAACAACAACAACAAAAGACAATTCCAGCAGCTGCCGGTAGCACCTAGCATGAGATTCAAATGCCTACACAAATCTATACGTTCATGAGGTACTCTATTCTCTTTCTCTGCAGCCCTGTTTTGTGCTGATTATTCTTATGCTGTTCTTGAACTTCAACCGCTGTCTTTCTTCCAGGCATTCAGACAGCATGGCAGGCCCAGGGCATTTTCACTTCCCATTGTGTCATTCCTGCTGCCTGTACTAGTTTTTCTCTGCTACCGAAGATGGCTAACGTTTTCTTCGCGTTATGTTATAGTCCACGGATCATCATTTCAGAGAGGCCTCCCCTGACCTTTGAGAATATTTCCAAGCTTAACCGCAGCCAGAACATTCTATAAAATTCTACCCCGTTACCATAACACTTGTCATTATTTTACATTGTGGTCTTATTTTACTTGTTGATTACCACCATGGTTATCTGTTGTGCCTGACACTTGCGTTCCAGGGGATTATCATTGTGGCCAGCCCACAGAAAATAGGGTACCAATAAATACATCTTGAATGAATGTATTAGGTGGAATAGTAGCCTGAATCTTAGCTACAGGTGTGAATTAACATCATGAGCATCCATAGCAAGTCGAGGAAGACTTCTGCCAGTTTAATCATGCACATTTTCCCCCATCCACCCCGTCTTCTCTTCCATCCCTGTGAAAGCTAGATCAGCTTCACAATCATCTCTCCGTCTCTCAAATATGTCATGCTTTCCCTAATCTAAGGGCTCTGCAAGCCATTCTTAATTTACATTCTCTCTTCTCTGCCGTCATACTAAGCCCCCCAAACTAAGCTCCTCTATCATGTTTCCTTTTTTTTCTTCTTTTCTTTTTTCTCTTTTGGTCTTCTTAGGACCATACTGCAGCATATGGAAGTTTCCAGGCTAGGGGTTGAATCGGAGCTGTAGAGGCCGGCCCATGCCACAGCCACAGCAATGCCTTATTCAAGCCACATCTGCAACATACACCACAGCTCAAGGCAATGCCAGATCCTCAACACACTGAGTGAGGCATGGGGTCAAACCTGCATCCTCATGGATACTAATCGGGGTCATTACCACTGAGCCACAATGGGAACCCCTCCTCTATCATGTTTCTTATGAAATCTGCCCAGTTCAAGCTCCATCACCAACCCACTGTTCAGTGGAAGGGGTGGCCATGCTCTGGGCCCATGGCCTGCAGATGCTCTACCACAGCAATTGCAAGTGTTTATAATAATTATCTCTGTTTTTGTGTTTCAGTCACTACCAGAAGAATTCCTTAAGAACAAGATCTGTGTCTCATTTACCTAGAGCTTATGCATAATGTCCCAGTACGTGGCAAATACTCAATAAATCCCTTGGATTTAAATATATAATTGATGGAACAAAATATATAATTCTTTTAAAATAATTTTCACAAGTACCATTCACATTATTTGCTTAACATTATCTTTCTACAAAGTGCTATTAATATTCTCTCCATTATTTAAATCCTGCTTTAAATAATTTCTTTTTCTTTAAATTATGCATTAGATTTTTATTACTATTATTTCCTGATAGAGAACATATAAAATCATTCAAAGGACTTCAATACAATTGAGTTTAAAGATGTTCATATTAGAAGATTCAGAAATTCCACTACCTTGGAATCTATCCTAACAAAATGAACAGCATTGCAGATGGAGAGATAACTATTTGATATGTGTAGTATTGAGTACGATAGGGAAAATGACAACATCCTAAATGCTCTACAGTAAGGGAGGGATTGAATATCATGTTACACATCATAGGAGGGATCATTTTCAGGCATAAAGATTTTTTAATACTTTAAAATGTTATTTAATATTTATTAAATATATTCTTCAATATGTATTATTAAAAAGAAAAATCATATTGTATCACTTACTAAATAACAATTTATAGTAAAATATAATCTAAAACGTAGCATATAAAATATTACAGGAGTTCCCGTCGAGGCATAGTGGAAATGAATCCAACGAGGAACCATGAGATTGCGGGTTCAATCCCTGGCCTTGCTCAGTGGGTTAAGGATCTGGTGTTGCTATGAGCTGTGATATAGGTCACAGATGCAGCTTGGATCTGGTGTTGCTGTGGCGTAGGCCAGTGGCTACAGCTCCAATGAGACCTCAAGCCTGGGAAGCTCCATATGCCTTGGGTGCAGACCTAAAAAAAAAAAAAAGCTAAAATATTACATATAATAATTAATGGGCTTTTAAAATTAATAAACTGTTTTTATAATAAGATTATTTATAAAAATAAAAATAACTATAAAGTACATTTAAATAATTTTTCAAAGCTTGACATGAAAAGTTTGAATACTAAAAATCAAGTAAGTAAAATAATTATTCTTTTACTGATTCATATACTTTATTCACTGCCTTTGCTCAATCTGTCTATAATACCTCCTCACTACATTTTTTCTGAGAAAATATTTTTTTCCAATGTGGTCATATTATATTTTTAAAAACAAAATTGCTTACAAAAAAAAAAAAAAAAAGGGCTCCTTTTCATGGCGCAGTGGAAACGAATCCGACTAGGAACCATGAGGTTGCAGATTTGGTCTCTGGCCTCGCTCAATGGGCTGGGGATCCGGTGTTGCCATGAGGTGTGATGTAGGATCAAAGATGTGTCTTGGATCTGATGTTGCTGTGGCTGTGGTGTAGGCTGGCGGCTACAGCTCTGATTAGACCCCTGGCCTGGGAACCTCCATATGCCATGGGCATGGCCCGAAAAAGACAAAAAGAAAAAAAAAATTGCTTATAGTTTTCTTTAAAATTACAGCTTATATTTTGGAAATTGCTGACATATGCAATTGACTCTTCAACAGACCATAATATTTGTAATTGTCAATGTCATAGGTGCTGAGGTTTCTGGTATATTCAGAGCAAAGTTGCTAAATGCAGGATATTCTCAAGTCTAGTATTTTTTTGTGTAGAAATGTTTATATATTTCAGCCCAAGAATTTTGTATGTGTAGTTTTTTTTGCCTCCTTTCACACTATTTTCTTCTGAGAGATACTTTTAGATGACAAAATTTGTCAAATAAATTGCTTCTATGGTTCTCTTGAATGTTTTATCAGATTCAGATTTATGTGAGATCTTAGGCTTTCTCAATTTCATTCCCTTCCAATGCATAATATGAATTTATCTAATTCAAACTAGAAGCTCCATCAAAACAGTCTTCCCAGAAGTCAAGATATTCCAACATGCAATTATAGATTTTAAAAATTCAATTTTGTCCACACTTGAACATTCATCATTTAATTTGTTCAGTTCCTCCCTTGCTTTTGTAGGAATAATTTTCAATATATTCCTGTTTGCAAGTTTTATTTTCAATGATGGTAATTTTCTAAAGGCCTCAAAAGCTAAGATTTTCTGGCTCTCCATTTGTTGAATACTTTGAAAGAAACAATCTTGATGAATTTAAGATACTGGGAAATGTTCCCAAATTAATACTGAGTGGAAAAATTTTAAATGATAAAGCTATATAAAGCATTCTAAGAGAAAATATGTAAAAAATTCCCCTTTTCAGGAGTTCTAAGCTGTGTATGTTTTCACCTTGTGACATGCATGAAATTGAAGTACATCTCCCCATCAATGGCTTATGGTTGGCCATCATGTCATGGTGCCAGCCACACAAAAACCATGCAGATTTGGACAGAGCAGGGATGTATCCATGTCACTGTATTAGTCATGTGCATTGTTGGTACTATAAGTGATGAGTTTAATTGGTATTTTAAATGATATTGAAATACCATGCAATTATCCACCATTAAAAACATCGTTTATGTGAAAAAGTAACAACACAGGGGATGACATTGTACTGGATGTAGAGACCCAGATGTGTCAAAGGTGAGTAAGGACAAACAAACTCTGAATGTGGAATGGCTTTAGAGATATCAATTTTATTTTGCAATTATCTTCTTCTTATATGTGCACAAGAATGACACCATGATAAAAACCTCTGCCGATGTAATTTAAGCCAGTCATTTCAAGGCATACAAAATAAAAGTTCTAAGTGATAGAAAGGCATGATATCAGTGTTGATTTGGTAGCATTTTTTTTTTCTTTCTTAGGAAATAATGGTAGGTCTAAAAACCACCAATACCTTAGATTAAGTCACAGATGTATGCATATTAAGATCAGAAGAAAATATCTTAAAATGTTAGTGGTGGCTGTCTCTAGCCTATGAAATTGCAAATGATTACTATTTTCTTAACTTACTATCTGTAGTTGCTAAATAAAGTATATATTCATAATTACTTATATAATGAAAATACTAATTAAAGCTTCACAGTATTTGGAGTAGCAAGATTAGGTACTTTTGTTTTGTTACTGAATGAAGATGGTATAGCAAAATGTATAAATATGTATGACTATATCTATCATAATACTTGCAGAATTAATAAAAATGAAAATCACCAAAATGTTAAAAGCAGTTTAAAATGATAGTAGATAGCAGTGATAGAATTCTAGATCCCCTTATCCTTTTTTCTTTGCCAATTTCTCAGTAATGAGTACATACATGTTGCATAGGTATGTAATTTTTATCATTTCAATGAACAAGAAACAAACAATAACAAAACATAAGCACAAGAACCAACATCGAAAATGATTGGTATCTAAATCTTTAGACAGTTGCATCTACTATCCACAGCAAATTTATTCTCTGAGTGCCATTGTACCAGGTTCTTTACAGAGATTATTTCATTTTGTATGCACAACAACCAGGAGAGATGTATTTAATCATACCTACTTTAAGAACAGAGAAACTGAGGCCCAGGGACTCATCAATGCCTGCAGCAAGTATGAAGTGGAGGCAGGAGGTGGGCCCCTTTTATGAACTTAGATAACCTTGCTGTTCAGGATCCTGCAATAACCACAGGTTCCTCCAACAGCATCCCAAGCAACAGAGATCATAAAATCCTATTGAATGAATTGCAGATGTGACAGTTCACATTTTACACAATTAGAAACTGAGCCAGAGAATGACCTAGTGACATGCTGAAGATGACCAAGCTATTTGGTACGGTCTTTAGGTCTAGAACAGGCCTGAACAAAGACCTGTGAGTAATGGAAATTGAACTGGAGGTCCTCAGTCATGTTTCAGATAGTACTGGGGCCTGCCTGGCAGTTAACAATTACTATTCTAAAATTCATATTGCATCGTGGGGTCCAATTTCAAAGATCCATGAACAGAGGAGGTGCAGACAATGGATCTTTTATAACAGCCTTGCAGTCAAGATGTGAACTGAATTGATTTCTCTTTCTTTTGGCAGATGAAGGTGGAAAATAATTGTAGCAATAACTTATATAGTGATTTTCAAACTCACCACACTGGGAAAAACACATTAAATAGCTCAATACTATTTGAATACAGCATTCTATTAGCCACTGAGTTGCAGGAAGTGCTACAAAAGTGGAAGGAGCATTGGGTTTGACTTGATGAATAGTGTATCTTCAGGTATGTGATGCTGAGGCAGATCAGTGACCCACCAGGCTAATATTCTGCTTCCTGTATCTGTTTCAAGGCATGACTGAGGTAAGCACAGTTGGCACTTTGAAATCAGTCTCCAGAGATTTGTAGATACCCTCCAAAAGCCCAATGGATACATTTTTTTAAACTTGATTTTGATATATATTGCTTTTTAGGGCCACAGTCAGAGCATATGGAAGTTTCCAGGTTAGGGGTCCAACTGGAGCTACAGCTGCCAGTCTTTGCCACAGCCACAGCAATACAGGATCCAATCCACATCTCCAACCTACTCCACAGCTCATGGCAACACCAGATCCTTAACTCACTGAGCCAGGCTAGGGATCAAACCTGCATCCTCATAGATACTAGCTGGATTTATTTCCACTTCACCACAAAGGGAACTCCCAATGGATACTTTTAAATACAAATTTAAAACATAACTTATATTCTTTGTGGAAATTTAAAAGAATAAATATAAATTAGAAAATAATGAAACACTCATTATCCTAGTACCAAAGAAAAAAATCTAATATATATGTAGTCTTTTATATATAATGTGTAATATTAAGTGTCAGACATATACATATATATATATATATATATATGGTCATTTATATATAATATGTGTAATATTAAGTGTAAGATATATATACATCCTAGTAGAGCTTCCCGAAGACATACCACTGGGTAAGAGGATATAAATACCCAACATGCTTATGCTTTTATACTGTGTGTAATAACAACCTATACCACAGGAGGCAGTATTGCAACATGCAAAAAGCATGGTACAGAGGGCAAATCTGGCTCAAAATCCAGATTCTCTTTCTCATTAGCTCTATCTCTCTGGTCCTCAGTTTCTGCCTCTATCAAATGACGATGCTATATCTTCCACATAGGACTATAATCAAGTTTAAAGGAAATAACATACGCCACTGAGTACTTAGTCCGATTGGTGTACTATCTAGCTACAATGCAAACATTCATAATGATAAATGCTAAAAAAAAAGCATAAGTTTTGTTTTTTTTCCTCTTATTTCTTCTAAATCCATACCAATTTGCTGATGCTTCAAGTGTTAGGCTCTTGTTTTAATATTATGGAGATTGATGACAAGTTTGTATACACAATCTCATAATTTTTCATACTTTTTTTTTTTTTTTTTGCTTTTTAGGGCCACACCCATGGCATATGGAAATTCCCAGGCTCAAGGCTGTACTGGAGCTGTATGTAGCTGCTGGCCTATGCCACAGCAATAGCAGTGCAGGCTCAGGATCTGATCCATGTCCACAACCTACCCCACAGCTCACAGCAACACTGGATCCTTAACCCATTGAGCAAGGCCAGGGATCGAACCTGTGTCCTCATGGATGCTAGTCAGATTTGTTAACAGCTGAGCCACGATGGGAACTCCCACACCCTTTAAACATATTCCTGTAAATGGTCACACACTGAAGCCATGTGAGGCCAATTTTATACCTATTATCACTTGCTCCTAAGATGGCTGAAAACTCAAAACACATTAATTCTTCTAGCATGTCATTAGCAACAATCTAGTCATCAACTTCATTAAAGACAGTTTTTAGGAAAGCAATTCAGGAAAAATGGAAAGTATATGTAATTAGTGAAATGGTTTTTAGAAGATGTAAAAGAAAAACAAAATGTTTCACCCAAGAAATCTTTGAAGAGTGAAACAATAGCACAACACAATAGATAAATGAAAATACTGACAATACTGATGTTTTCATATGACTACAGTGTCCTTGGGTCACTAACTACCAAATCACCCTGATCATATAGTGCAGTCTTAGTAAGTGATTATTATTAATGATAATCAGAAAACTGAACTGTAAACTCCTAAGATCTTATGGTTAGACAGAGGAGCCTAAAAGACATCTTCTTTAACCTCTCATCCAGTGTAGACTTTTCTTCTACTAAGTCCATGGCCGGTATTCATTCATTTGTGCATCCAAGGGATATTGTTTGAGTGTCTCCTATTTTTGAGGCCCTGTTTCTTGTTTTGATGACAGCACCAGAAATAAAAACTTCTTTCTATGGCCCTGGAATTTACATCCAGGGCAGGAAAAACGGGTGGAATGTGTAAAGGTAAAAGTAAATGATTTCAGAGAGCTGACAAAATACTAATAAGGAAACAGAGCAGGAGGGGAGGCTAGAGAATCTTTGGGGAGAGTGAATTTTAGGGAAATATTTCAGTTAAAATAGCAGGAATCTATAAGTTTTATTTTTTACCATCACCTGAAGCACTTTGAAGAAACCCTAACTCAAAAGCAAAATATTTATCAGATTGTATTTGTCTTCCATTAAAATAAAAGATTCTGCAGGGATAACAAAAACAAAATCAAATTTAAAAATAAAAATTTCCTTTTATAAGGAAGGAGATTATCTCTGTGTGGGCCAGACAACCACAATTGTCTGACTGGTTCAATTTTCAGGACTGAGGGCAATTCCCAGTAAAAAGAGTTGTCAATAAAAACTTGTTGGCTAATTGATCGGCTTGATTTAGAGTGAGACTATAACTGATGAACTGAACAAGGAATGCTCATGGGGAATGCC
The DNA here is from genome assembly GCF_016906955.1 of Phacochoerus africanus. Classification (NCBI taxonomy): domain Eukaryota; kingdom Metazoa; phylum Chordata; class Mammalia; order Artiodactyla; family Suidae; genus Phacochoerus; species Phacochoerus africanus. The sequence goes on from NC_062546.1 coordinate 91,925,076, forward strand.
TGCAGAAAGTTGTGCTAACCTGGTACTTAATTTTAACAATTTGCCTTACCACTAAGTTATCTAGACTTTAGACCTTACTAGAGTCATGATTTTTCCCCATTTTTTTTTCTTTAGGTTTAGTAATAAAAATTCACTTTATATAAATTTCAAAAATTTGTATCTCTGAATACTAAGGCAAAACCAATGTAGCATTCTCTTGAATTTGTTGCTTATAAAGTAAACAACTACATCCAAATTAGTGTTTCCTCACCTATGGAAATAAGGCAGACCCCCTAGTCAGATACATAGGAATCAAATCTAAACTTGAATGGAGCAATTCCCAGGCTCCTTGCTGACAAGCAATTCCCTGTAAAAGGTCTATCAGAAGGACCAGGACACTTACTATGGCTGTTAAGACAGTAGATCCATTGCTGTTCATCTTAGATGCAGGTAAAATACTTCCAATATTGAGTAGTTAATCTTTTTTTTTTTTAAATATAGTCAAGGTCTGATTCACGTTTCTCTAAAAACACAATGACTCAGTGAGGCAGTCATCATCACTATAAATGGAGGGAAGAATACAGAGAACTGTATTCTCCCAAGATAGGGCTTGGGAGAATATACTTTGAAGTTCTCAATCTTAACAGACTGAAAATCATCTATCATCCCTAATTTAGGCTCTTTAGCTTGTAGTAGCCTACCCTAAGTTCTTGGACTCCAAGTTGACTATGGGATTCAGTGCTATCTTAGATAAAAACCACGAGCCCATTTCCTCATCTATAAAATGGGACTGAGACTACATACCTCATAGAACTTCATGAAAATTTAACATGTGTAGCACAGTGCCTAGTTCAGGTAAGGAGCCAGGTATAGCTGACATTGTAGAGTGTTTATTTCCTATCAGGATGATCTGGTCGATGTCTTTGGGAGTAGGTCTCAGACTCAGGCTCTTTTCTGGGGTATATGTGGTACATTATGGATGAACCATCCATCCCTGAGTACCAGCTGCACACACCTGCACCACGTGATGGGCAGCCTGGAGACTGGCTGGGCATGCAGAGCAACTAACTGCCCCTGTGGGTGTTAAACTCAGGCAATGCTCTTGTGGCCTTGACTTCATCACAGTCACCTTCTAATCTCTTGGCTAGCAGGCTGTTTTAGGAAAGACCAAAGCTTTTGAAGGACTCACTGAATCTACCGGGAGACAGCAGCTGGGAGCATGGTGTAAACCCTAGGCAAGATAATTTCCCCAGGGGGAACATCCCCTGTAGGACAGGAGGCTGGTCAGTCGGGAGAAGAAACAGTGCATGTTCTGGGGGTTTGGAAGCAACACTCTGGTCTCAGGACCAGCAGCACTGGTGTCACCCAGGCATTTTTGCAAATGTAGAAACTAAGACTCCATCCTTGTTCTACAGAAACAGCATCTTTAAAAAGTCAGGTGTGGGGGGGTGTTCATCTGCACCCACACTAAATTGGGGGCCAGTGATCTAGACCAGTGTTTCTAACTTGGCGGCATGTTTGAATTGCCAGAGAACTTTCCCAAAATATCAGATGTCCAAGTCCACTCGGCCCCATGAAAGCAGAATATCTGGGATTAGGACCTGGACGTCTGTGATGATTGCAGCTCCTTACTTGATTCTGGAGTCCCAGAATGTGACACCCCCTTCTCTAAAATATAACCTAGAGGATAGTGTGCCTACCTCCAAGGCTGAGCATGTGCTGGACAGAAGCAGCAGGCCACCTGTGAGAAGGTGTGTATCATGCATAGTGATGGAAATACAGGGCACCAGCAGGGAAAGGCAGGGGCCAATGAAGCCATGTAGATTTGAAATGAATCCCAGTACCACCAACTAGTAGCTGGATGGCCTCAGGGAAATTATTTGACCTTGATGGCTTTGGGTTTTCTCACAGGTAAAGTGAAGATAAGAATATCAAGCTTAGAGTATGCGATCAAAATAAAAGTCAGTGTATTTAAAGCACCTGCCATCTGGGGTGGGGGGAGTTCAATACATACAAATATTCACTAAGTAAACATACTGTTAATAACAATTTTTTTTTTTTTTTTGTATTTTAAGGGCTGCACCCACAGCATATGGAAGTTCCCAGGCTAGGGGTCAAACTGGAGATGCAGCTACCGGCCTACACCACAGCCACAGCAATGCCAAATCCAAGCCACATCTGTGACCTACACCACAGCTCACGGCAATGGTGGATCCTTAACCCACTGAGTGAGGCCAGGGATTGAACCTGTGTCCTCATGGATGCTAGTCAGATTTGTTTCCACCTAGCCATGACGGGGATTCCAATAACAATATTTTTTATAATTCTGGATGAAAAGATAGGCACATGACCAAACTTCTGGACTTTAATGATATTCAGCGGAAAGTGTGGATGTTTCAAACAGCTCTAACAAGCATCCCACACCCAGGATTCCATTTAAGAGCATGTGGAAGGAGGAAAGGCCCAAAACGGTGGGTGAGATGAAAGCCAACATATAAAAATGAGCCAGTGATTTTAAAAGACTCTGTATAATCTAGTCTCCTACTGCTTAATGTATATATTACATAGTGGATAGTTAATTTCACCTAAGAGAACTCTATGAGAAGAGAGCTTATTCTATGCCCACATATTCCCAGGTGTGCCAGGAGAGGGAAAGTGGGCACAGTTCATGAAACTAATTATCTGAGGGAAACTGCACTGAGTCCAGTGTTATGACAGAAGTACTCACGTAATAAAGACCAATGAAGGGAATGTTCCTTGTGATCTTATAAACTAAAACTAGCCATGGTCCCCGAAGGGAAAAATACACAGCCACACCATTGAATGTATACCTGCACTGAAGCCACTAATGTGTTTTAAAATAGGAAACTGTACTGAAACGCTGCTCTGCATCTTCCAATTTCTCGAGCACACAGGTGGTTTACAATTCTGTGCAAGCGGTTAGGGCTGAAAGAGGGAGGTAAGCCCAGTTCTTGCCTTCAAAATGTTTATGCTTTAACAGAGAAATCAGGTAAGTCAAAGCAATTTCGAAAGCAGAGTACTATTCAAAAGAGTTAAGAAGTCCTTGCTCACCAGGGTTCTGGCATCACAGTATGAAAATCAGTTCTAGGTAGGTCATGATGTTTCCCAGCTGTACCTTTTATTTTTACTTATACATTTATTTATTTATTTATTTTGCTTTTTAGGGCTGCAGCCATGGCATATGGAGCTTCCCAGGCTAGGAGTCAAATTGGAGCCACAGCTACCAGCCTACGTCACAGCCACAGCATCTCGAGAACCAAGCTGCGTCTTCCACCTACATCATAGCTCATGGCACAGCCAGATCCTTAACCCACTGAGTGAGGCCAGGGATCGAACCGGCAAACTCATGGTTCCTAGTCAGATTCTTTTCCACTGCACCACTATGGGAACTCCCCAGCTGTACCTTTTAAATGATGGATCCAGAGAAGGCAAGGTGTTCCTAGGGAGGGGACAGGATAGCCACAAGGTTAGGGGGTTATTTGAGTAGCTTGAGTATTTTAAATTTGGCAAGGAAATATTTGGATATTTCCACTGGTCCAGTTATCTCAGGGCTTCCTGGTCTTGAATAAAGGTCAAGTACAGATGTTGGGACCAGCCTGCAGGAAAAGCCTCTCTTCCTTTCTCAAACAAAGCCTCCTAGCAAAAATTAATACAGAGTACATTTCCTATTGTCTTCTGAACTTATTTCAGTTGGCAGCTGAAAAAGTTACATCTGATATGCTTGACTAGAGCCTGCATTTCCTCTGGCTTACAAGCGCCCAGAACTCACAGAACCCACACCTGGGTGTCAAAGGCACACCTGCCAGGATCTTTGCCACCTGGCACTCATGTGGGTGCCCCAGCAGATCCCAAGGACAGATTGCTCACCCCTGTGCTCCCAAGTTGGGGAAAACTGCAGCCTGTTTACTTAACCCTTCAACAATCTAAGACCCTCATGCTCCATCCTGGTAGAGCTCAACATCCTTCCTTCCTTCCTTCCTTCCTTGATTTTAAAATTTGAATTGATTTGCTGCTGATGGCTTTTAAGGGAGAAAACAGACTTGAACAATCTTCCATGCTTTGGAATCTAACAAAGACATAAAATATCTATTTTTGGAGCCTATAAATTCTCGTTATTATTGTTTTTTCTTACTTTAGAGGAATCCACAGTAATTGATTCACATCATTTCACATCTACTCTTGGGCAGAAATGGTGCCCTCCTCTCAGAAGAAGTTTAAAACTTCGTTTTCCTTTTTGAAAGCATTACTCTATCAGAGCACTACTCTATCGTCTCAAGTCCACTTGCACATGCTAAAAAGGCCTGGTTGCTTGTCAGACATATTCAGGGGACATGCTATCTGGCAAACATTAGGATGAGCAAACTGGTGTCAGCTGAACCCCACCTCCCAAACAACGCCAGGCTAATCTAAGACTCTGGTGGGTCTGACATCATTGAAGGGGGAAAAAAAAATTCCTCCTACCCTAGTCAAGCAAATTCTGGGCAGGAAGCAGAGAAGACAGCTTAAGCTCTAGGAACATCCTGGGAGTGGTTTTCATGGTGAACAGAAAACAGGTTGGTGGGAAGGAGCTCTGGACAGCTAATCAGAGGCCTAGGTTCCAGCCCTAGCTCGCAAACATCTGCCTTGGAAAGAAATGTAAGATCCTCTAAGATTCTGTTTATTCATCTGTCAGAAAAAAGAAGAATGGTAATGTGACAGTGTCCATCTTAATAGAAGCTGCATTGACTCTAGAGAATCGCTTTTTAAGTCTGTGTCTCAGGCCCTCTATTTATTACCTGTGTCACTTTAGAAAACTGTTCTTTCAGAGCTTCAGCTTTCTCACCTGTGAAATTGGAAAACATTATTTTTGCAAGGTTATAAATTTCCTTTGATCAATACTGGTGTGTGCGCCAGTCCTGGGCTAGGCATCCTTGTGTGATCTGTGGAAACTTCTACCAATGCCAAGAACAAAACACAACAAAACAATAATAATGATGCTTGTCCTGAAAAAGCTTATGATCTAGTAGGAGACACCTTTCAACTACATACGGGAATAAATAGAAAATTTTAACTGCGATAAATTGAGAAGGGGTGCTTGATGCTATGAGTATTATATGTGTGTGTGTGTATATATATATATATATATATATATATATATAATATACATAAATATATATACACTTGTCAACTTAAAAAAATGCACAAGGTGAGAGTTGTGACTTAAGTTTTATTTGGGGCAAAATAAGGACTAAAGCCTGGGAGGCATCATTTTAGATAGTTCTAAGAAACAGCTTCAAAGAGGGAGGGTGAGGAGTTCCCGTCGTGGCACACTAGTCAACGAATCCGACTAGGAACCATGTGGTTGCAGGTTCGATCCCTGGCCTTGCTCAGTAGGTTAAGGATCTGGCATTGCCGTGAGCTGTGGTGTGGGTCGCAGATGCGGCTGGATCTGGCGTGGCTGTGGCTGTGGCTGTGGTTAGGCTGGTGGCTACAACTCCGATTAGACCCCTAGACTGGGAACCTCCATATGCCTTTGGAAGTGCCCATAGAAAAGGCAAAAAGACAAAAACAAAAACCAAAAAACAAAGCGGGAGGGTGAAGTCATTATACATGTGATTTTGATGAATGGGGAGGTACATGCAATCAGACACACATTTTATTTTATTTTATTTGCTTTTTATGGCCACACCTGTGGAATATGGAGGTTCCTAGGCTAGGGATCCAATTGGAGCTGCAGCTGCCAGCCTAAGCCACAGCCACAGCCACATCAGATCTGAGCCACGTCCATGACCTATACCATAGCTCATGGCAACGCCGGATCTTTAACCCACTGAGTGAGGCCAGGGATCGAACCCACAACCTCATGGCTCCTAGTTGGATTTGTTAACCATTGAGCCATGATGGGAGCTCCCAGACACACATTTTAAAAGAAGGTCACTGCTAGTCACGAGGAGCAGACATCACCATGAAGGATTTTAGTGCTTTTCCAGGTACGAAAAGATGCAAGAATTGGGCTCATAAAATCTTCCCCTGAAAACATCTATCTGAAGATCTGTTCTGCCAGTTTTCCCAGAGCACTGAGTGCCTCACTCCTAATCTCCACTCTGAGCTCCTTTCAGGGGGTTCTGAGGGTCAGCAGCTACAGTGGCTCATGAGCCAGTCCATGTAGAGGCAGATGGCAAGTGCCAGTCTCCAGTTGGCTTACTGGAAAGACTTGGACCAGTCAGAATGCATGCGTGACATAAACTATTCATCACAGCCAATTCCAATGATGAATGAAGGGAGAAAAAGTCTGAGATGAGGTTAAAATCTCATGGCTATAGCTTACTGAGTTCATTCTGAGAATGAACTACTATTCTCGTTTTAGAAGTAAATAGACCGAGGCTTATAGCAGCTAAATGTTAGACCCAAATTACTCAGCCAGTTTGCTTTTGAAAAGCTGGATTCAAACTCAAGTGTATCTGATTTCAAAGCCTGTTGTTTGGCCACCAATAATATATTCAGCCCTTACTAAGTGCCTATACTTGCTAGAATCCCTACTTATGTCTTCCATCTAAGCTTTGAAACTTTTCTCTCTGGAAAGCCTGAAAACCATGCTGCTTTGAGTCTTTGCATCTCAAACTTGGTGGACAGTTGATCCACCCTCATAAGAGAGGAAAGAATAAGGATATTTAAAAAACAATTATTGGCGTAGCGTTGACTTACAATGTTATGTTAGTTCCATGTGTAGAGCAAAGTGAATCTGTTACATATATACATATATCCATTCTTTTTTCCCATATAGGTTGTCACAGAATATTGAGTAGAGTTTCCTGTACTATACAGTAGGTCTTTGTTTATCTCTTTTATGTACAGTAGTGTATATCTGTTAATCTCAACTTCCTCATTTATCCTTGCCTCCCCCCCCCAGTTTTCCCTGTGCTAACCATAAATTTGATTTCAAAATCTTTGAGTCTGTTTCTGTTTTAAAATAAGTACTTTTGTCTCCATTTTATTAGATTTCTCATATAAGTGATAGCATATGATATTTGTCTTTCTCTGTCCGTAACCTGCCTGCAGGCAAATGCCATCAGGGCTCCTGGGAGGAATTTCATATTCATGTGAACAAGTGCTTGGGTTGGTTACTGACAGAGTGGGCTGTTTGGCCTGAGCCTGGAGAAGTACAGCTGTAAAAGACGCTTTTTACCTTCTTGCTTGAGAGGTCTCAACCAGCTTGCACACTTGGTCAGCATCAACCCTGCAGCAGATTTGTGAAAAAAGAAAGCAAAAACTCATTTCTCCTATTCTTATCTAATTGGTCCCAGGAGAATCCACATTTGCCAAGTTTTCTCAATTAGCTGGCTTTTTCTTGGGGTTGACCTCCAGAATGACACCAGCTTTGCAGACACGGGAGTCTTTTAAACACCTCCATGTGTAAAAACAAAACAAAACAATTTCTCTTTTAAGGCAAAATTATTCACCTTAAACTTTCCTTGGTACAGGGTTTTTCATCAGCCTGTTTTCTACTTCAAGCTCAGTAAGATATTTCCCAAAATACCTTTAAAATACTTCTTTTTTTTCTTGCAAAAAAAAAAATGTTTTACTCTTGGTGTCTTCACTAACTCCAGGGATGAAGATTTGGAAAATAAATAAGCATTTCAATTCATTTAATGTTTACAGAACATGTTTCTTTCCATAGATGCTTTCCTTTTAATCTTCAAACCCATTCTGTCTAACCGGGAAGGAGAAAGGAGTGCGGGGGAAACACCTAGCCTTTTTATGATCTTCCTCCTTTTTATCTGTTCTTAGAGAATAGGCTGTCTTCAACTAACATGATATCCACATATTGGGTTGCTTTATAGCCCTGAAATTGCCCCATTCCTAGAGTAGTACAGGTGCTCAGTAAATACATTTTTTAGTGATTAATTAAATATATTGTATTTCTATCATTAAAAGAAAATGGCTAGATTAAAAGCTGATGTCAGAATTTCCTTGTTCTGGATGGTAGCAGAAGAAAAAGAGATTTCTCCCCTGTTTAGGAAGACAGCTCAATGAATATACTGGTTATAGGAAAGTCTAGAAAAGAGAAGGTAAATGCCAGAGTACTATAACAGCCAAAGAAATTGACCTTCTTTGGGTGAAGTGGTTATTCTGATGTAGAGGGATGTTTTGGTTTGTTATGTTTAGAATCGTTTAATAACTGGAGATAAATATCTGCCCCCCTTTCTGGGACATGGGACCATGTAAAAAGATGCAATAACAGAAGGAACCTGATTTGAGGATTTGATGTTTTCAGGAGATGGGAGTTTATAAAGGGAGATGCTGATAAGATATTCAGAGCTGGAGAATAGCAGATGAATGTAGCGAGTGACCCTCAATCATCAGGATTTTGTAGTCTCCTTGTGAGGCTGTGATCACTCTACCTTGTCACCAACATTTCTGCAGAAATCTAGTCTGTACACTAAATGGCCTTGTTCAGGTGGTACTGTAGACCACTTGGAGGAAGCAGTGGTCACAGGGGAGGTGGCTGGGAAAGAGAGTGGACTTGGGTGGTGTTAAGAGAGTAGATCTTAAATGTTCTTATCAAGGAAATGCTAATTATGTGATTTGATGGAAGTATTAGCTAATGCCATGATGATATTTTTTTTTTGTCATATATAAGTGTATCAAGTCAGAGTGGACACCATAAACTTACATAGTATTATATGTCAATTATATCTCAATAAAGCTGGGGGGAAAAAGGAGCATTAAAAATAGAATGGGGATTAAGAATATCAGTACAATCTTTTTTTTTTTCTTTTCTCTTTTTTCATCTTTTTGCCTTTTCTGGGGCTGCTCTCATGGCGTATAGAGGTTCCCAGGCCAGGGGTCTAATCTGAATTGCAGCTGCCAGCCTACGCCAGAGCCACAGCAATGCCAGAGCCACAGCAACGCCAGATCTGAGCTGCATCTGTGAACTACACCACAGGTCACAGCAACACCGGATCCTTAACCCGCTGAGCAAGGCCAGGGATTGAACCCACAAACTCATGGTTCCTAGTCGGATTCATTAACCACTGAGCCATGATGGGAACTCCAAGAATATCAGTAGAATCTTAAAAGCCATCAATAGAAGTTCTCTGATACAGCTGGGAACACTGCATTTTCTTTTTTTCTTCTTCTTTTTTTTTCTTTTTTTCTCGTTTCTGGGAGTTCTCAGGCTATGGGTCAAATTGGAGCTGCAGTTGAGGCCTACACCACAGCCTCATCAACACTGGATTTGAGCCTCATCTGGGACTACTGCAGCTTGCAGCAATGCTGGATCCTTAACCCACTGAATGAAGCCAGGTATTAAACCCGAATCCTCACAGAAATTATGTCAACTTCTAAACCCACTGAGCCATAACAGGAACTGCCTGAATTTTCTACTAGCAAACACTAGATCGACACTTAGGCTATATGCTTTGGTATTAAGTAAAGTATAATGCTGGAAGCCTGAAAGCCATAGAACAAAGGTTAAACACACATCTTGTTCTGGTAACAAATAAATTGTGTACACGCAGGAGGTGGGGTAAGTGGTAAGAGAGGAAGCTAGGCTGGGCCCTCTGAATTTAGCAGATGCCACAAGTGTGTGGGGAGCCACACAAATGCATTAAATACAATGCTGTGACTTCTGCTCTGTCCCTCTCCCAGCTCATGGCCGCCACCACATCCATAACCAAGTGAGAACAGGTTCTGTGTCACTGGTAAGTAGAACTGCTTTAAGATCATGAATCCATAACTATTAACCCTCAATCAGTTCCAGGGAGGTTATAGTTGGGTCCCTGGGCATCTTACTCCACTTATCATAAGCTCAATGTCCTCAATAAGAAAACAGAAATCATATCTGCCCCTGTAAGATTGTTGCTGAGTGTTAGAGGGTGGTTGAGGGCCTTTAGCACAGCTTGACACTTATAAAAGAGTCAATAAATGTTTGCTGTCATGACTTTTATTATAAAGCTAAGACTACACAGGACATTCTACGCAGTGACTCTGTTTTCTGGTAAGCATTGGGAATCATCTTTGCATGAGGACAATGGGACTGCCCCGTCAGATCATGGGATCTGAGGTTTCTTAGCCATTAGATATGGAACATGGCAGAATCCCCAACTTAAACCACATTTCCTACTGTTCTAACTAGAATGGACACATCATTCCCCAAACCAGACAGCTGAAGATGAAAAACGTCTCCATAAACAGCTATGGTCAGACAATAGGTACAAGCCAGGGCTAACCCAGGGACACTAGCACATGGTCATTCTAGCTAGAGCTCTAGCTGGGCCTTGGGTAGCAAACAGTGGCCCTTCCAGAACCTGTCCTTCCTACTTCTCCAGAGAACTTGATGCCAAACCATCAACACCTAGGGATGGTTCAGTAAACACTGAATATAAAAGTGAAGGGATGAATAGAAACAAATTTTACACATATTGTAAGCAGAGGCATAAATAAGACATGTGGTAAGTTACAGTGGAACATTTTTTTAAGGAGGCAAAATGCTTCCTTGTACAGAACTTAGGAAATAATTGAAAGGGGGAAAGTGTGAAAAGAATAAGAGGATTGGAAGGAAGGAAGAAAAAGAGATGCATTCAATTCACTGGTAAAATCCAGGGATGGAAACCAACTTCAATTCAATAGGGGTACCTATCTCTCAAATTGAGTTTGAGCTATTTATCAAAGGCCAAGTTTCTGCAGTGAGAAATCCCATCTTGGAATAACATGATTAGGTCAGATGAAATGATTCTACATGATCTTAAACTTTTGATCACTCAGGAAAGCTACTGTATATCTCTTGAGGCCTGTTTATTCAACATTTCTTCTAATTTGCAGAAAATGTTGAAGTCATTGCCTGTCTAGGGCTTTGTTTTGATTGTGGACAGATAAACAAACGCATGATTGGCCTTATGGGGTATTAAGATTAGGTAATTTCCATATAAAGTTGACTATCATGAATAATTAGGCAAAGGTAAATGTTTTTCAAGGTCTGTTTGGATTACTTCTCTGTAGGTGTAAATATCTTATTTTTTAAATTGAATTACCACATTTTCCAGGTATTTCTTTCTTTTGAAAATAATTTGTAATTCCTTTGGTGGGAATTAATTTAATGAGCAGAGTCTGCTTAGATGTTATTATGAACTTATTATTTTCAATGTCTCTCCTTAAATATAGCATTGGGTCTATTAGGACTGATGATCTTGGATATTTTGAGCAAATCAATGATCTTATTATTCCATCTAACTCAAGAATTGGCTTCATCTGTATTTGTAAAATATACCATCTCAATCCTAAAATTCCCTTCAGCTTTCTTAGTGTGGATCACATTTAGGGGAGATGCTGCATCTATCTGCCAGAGGATGAATGGCCTCTGAGAGCCTACCACAGTAAGAATATTGATGTTCCATCTTCTGAAAAATAGGGACACTCTGCAGGAAGGAAACAATGTCAGTAATGGAATGACCTGTTTCCTGAGGCTGGTCCCTTCTGTATATCAACATAGTGATAATTGCACTTGCATGGGTCCTGACCTGAGACAGATGAAGATTCAAATCCTAGTTCCAGCACTTACTGGTTACTTGACATTTGCTCTATTAGCCCTGAATTACCCATAGTGGGATGTTTTTGTTTTTGTTCTTTTTAGGGCTGCACCTGTGGTCTAAGGAAGTTCCTGAATCAGAGCTGCAGCTGCAGCTGCAGGCCTACGCTATAGCTCACGGCAATGCCAGATCCTTAACCCACTGAGCGAGGCCAGGGATTGAACCTGCATTGTCATGGATACTATGTTGGGTTCATAACCTGCTGAGCCACAACAGGAACTCCACCTGTAGTGAGATTTCTAATTGCATAAAACAAAATAATCACATACATATACGCACATTGAAACTGTTCTTGCTAGCAGAGTAACCTATTTCTAACTGATGTGCTAAGGTCATTGTTGATATAATAGTGAAAAAAGGTGATTGGGTCAATATTTACTTTAATGTAACACAGTAGTATATAGTAAAACTTTCAAGCTGAAAATAATGAGCCTTGGTTGTACCCAATCACTTATATAAGAAATAAATATTGGGATTTCCTGGAGGCAAGAATAAGCATATAGCCTGTTGAGGTTTCTGCATTGCTCTTGAATATCATGTCCATTTTGTAAATATGGCAAACTTAACACCAGGACTTGTGGTTTAAAGGACCCTATGGCTTCTCTTCTTTAGCTGCAGACTATTCATGACTAGCCTGATTAATAAAAGTTTCCTTGCCCAAGGCCAAAGAGGGCCTGGCTTTCCCATCTTTCATCTAAAGAGACGAGGCAAGAAAATGTGTTGAGGCGAAACCTGCCTCACATGGCAATGTGGCTTGTTGATTATTTACGATAAAACAAGCCCCAGGTCAAGGCACAAATTCCTCACAGCAGGTGGCCCCTTTTCGGAATGATTAAAAGCACTCCGTTCTGGGTTTTGTCTTAGGAAGCAACTTTTATAGTTTACATGTGGTTGTGGGAGAGGAATAATTTACAATATAATTTCAAGCCTGGAGGGGCCCTTCAAGGTCATTCAAGCCCAACTCTGCCATCTTGTGTCTGTGCCACCAAGGCCACCAGGAGGTGGCCTGGCTGCCTGGTGTTTCCTGAGTCCCCTTTTCTTTACGGCTCTTTGTTCTTGTCATGGACAAGATGTGTCACATGTCATAAACTTCCAATCTTGCCCAAATAATAGGCTTTAGACTAAACATTTATAATATTTTCGCCCTTTTCCATTTGATTTGGGTTTTTTAATTTGAATTTTTAAAAATTAAACTATAGTTGACTTAAAGTGTGTGCCAATTTCTGCTGTACAGCAAAGTGACCCAGTCATACATATACATATACATATACATATATACATTCTTTTTCTGATCATTGTCTTACATCACACTCTATTTCAGGACATTGGATATACGTCTCTGTACCGTACAGCAGGACCTCATTGCTTCTCTATTCTAAATGGAATAGTTTGCATCTACTAACCACAAACTTGACTTGCTTTTAATATGTTTTGCCCCTGGGTACATATTAATTTGTCTGTATTATTTTTTAATTGTTTAAACCTCCCAGATAATCTCCCAAATAACTATTTTTTTTCCTAACTGGAGAAGAGTGGTACCAAATTTCTTGTCACAGATGAATTTGGGAGGAAAGCACGTTACATTAGACTTGGTTAAAATACATAAATTTCCCTAAAGGGAAAACATTTTTTACCAAGATTGGACTTACACTGTTGGAAGTTTATGCCTAAATGTCCTCTCTTTGGATTGAGCCCATAATCTGGACGTGTACAGATGTGAAGGGATCCCTGTTTTGACATTTACTACAGATAGGTAAAATTGAAATAAATCGAGGGGTATATTTTCATCAAGGGCAAGCAATAGGTTGATCCATATTTTCTTCATTAGGGTTTTAATTAGATAAGCCAAACCTTTTTTTTAAGTTAAAATCAGAGACACACTCTTGCCTTTTAACAGCTTTTATTCATTTCTTACCAGAAGCATGACAAACATGCCCTAAGGCATAAAATACTCATGTTCTTTCCTTTTTATTTCCTAGTTCCTGTACTTGTTAACTTCAAAACTGCATTCTCTCACACATGGTAAATCTAAATTCATGGGGTAACCTTCATTTAAGACATTATTCTCATATACCTTTAGCTTTTGTGGCTCTTAAAATATTTCTTGGGAGTCCAGCATGTTTCACTGTGAAGTTTACTGAAGGAGAATGTTAGACTTATTTCTTAGAAACCTCATAGCACTTGAAATTAAGGGAAAAAATATCTTTCCCCTTGGCTGATATGAAACAATTCCAATGGCAACAAAGCTTGGCCAGGCAACTAGGTGTCTCATGAGGAAACCAAGTGAGGAGAAAGCTGATGACCAGGTACAAGGCTGCTATCCCTGATGAGCCATCAGGGGAGGCAGCTAATGTGAGCTATGTCATGTAGGGTGTGGACATCTGGAGTTTAGGGTCAAGTAGCAGTTGCCATCAGTACTAGAGATGGGGGATGAGAGCAAAAATAGGTCCAAGGGCCAAGCAAGCTGCCTGATCCCATGTTAGAAAAATCATGGTAAAGATGTTCTTCTCTCAGAAGATGAGGGAAGCGATGTGTCAAGAATCAAGTCAGGAGTTCCCTGTTGTCTCAGTGGGTTAAGGATCTGCTGCTGTCACTGCTGTGACTCTGTGACTCGGGTTCCATCCCTGACCTAAGAACATCTGCATGCTGAGGGTACAGCTAAAAAAAAAAAAAAAAAAGAAGAAAAGAAAAGAAAAGAAAAAAAAAAGAATCAAGGCAGCCACAGGAGGAAGGATTATGGATTTTAAAATGACCAAAGTTCAGAACAATGGGTAATAAATTAAATAGAAAAAATATGTCAATGTGAGGTGCTAACAGCTAGGAGACAAGGGAGGGGTGAAGGTAATGAAGCAGGATCTGGGTCACACTGGAGAGTCTTAAGCTATTTTTGAAAGTAGGAACTCAGGGCGGAAGGTGAGCATCTGGGTTCTGTGGGTCATGAGCAGACATGTCGCTTTGAATGGCCAGATTAAGCAATTTTTTCTCTTTTTAGGGCTGCACCTGCTGCATATGGAAGTTCCTAGGCTAGGGGTTGAATCAGAGCTGCAGTGGCAGGCCTACACCACAGCCTTAGCAACATGGGATCCAAATCATGTCTGCAACCTATACCACAGCTCATGGCAATGCTGGATCCTTAACACATTAAGCAGAGCCAGGGTTTGAACCAACATCTTCATGGATACTAGTCGGGTTTGTTATCTGCTAAGCCACAATGGAAACTCTCTGGGCTGAGATTTTAAGATAATGGTAATGAGCTAGAATATACAAAATACAAAGAAATTTATATAAAGGAGGATTTTCTTTTCTTTCACATCTAGTCCCTTTCAAGCCTGCACAAACATCAGAAAATTAACGTGTAGTATATGACTTAGATGTGTTACAAGAGGGGAGATGGCTGGAGAGGCAGCACAATATAGTGAAAGTACTTATACTGGCTGTGCCTTATGTGGCTATTGATCAATCGATATCACTCATCCAAATTAACATGCACTCTTGCATAAGAGAAGAGTTTGGTTTAATTCTTTTGTACATGAACATTCTGTTTTCTCAACACCATTTGTTGAAGAGACTATCTTTTCCCAAATGTGTATTCTTGGTTCCCTTGTTGAAGATCAGTTGACCATATATAAGTGTGTTTATTTCTGACCTATCAGTTCTGCTCCATGTCTATATGTCTATTTTTTAGGCCACTGCCATATTGCTTTGATTACTGCAGCTTTGTAATACCTTTTGAAATCACCAAGTATGAAGCCTCTGGTTTTGTTCTTCTTGTTTTAAAACAGCTTTGGGTAATCAAGGTCTTTGTGGTTCCATATCAATCTTAGGATTTATTTTTCTATTTTTGTAAAAATGTCATTGGGATTTTGATAAAGGTTATATTGAAACTGTCAATCACTTTGACACAAAATGTATTAAAGATTTAAATAGACCTGAAACTATAGAAGTCCTGGAAAAAACACACAGGGGGAAGCTTCTTGACAATGGTCTTGGCAATGATTTCCTGGCTATGTCATCAACAGCCCAGCAACAAAATAAAAAAAAAAAAAATGGACAGTGGGGACTATATCAAACTTTTGCATAAGAAGGAAACAATTAACAGAATGAAAAGGCAAGCTGTGGAATAAAGAAAATGTTTGTAATCCATATGTCTGATAAAGGATGAGTATCCAAAACATGTAGGGAACTCCTATAATTCAATAGCAAAAACCAAACTAATTAAAAATGATCAAAGGAACTGAATAATTTTTTTTCCAGAGAGGATATACAAATAACCCAACAGTTATATGAAAAGGTGCTGAACATCACTGATCATCATATAAATGAAAATCAAAATCACGATGAGATACGACCAAACACTATTTAAGGTGGCTATTATCAAAAACATAAAATACATAAGTGTTGGTGAGGATGTGGAGAAATTGGAACCATTGCATGCTGTTGGCGAGAATGTTAACTTGTTACAGCCATTATGGAGAACAGAATGGTGGTTCCTCAAAAAGTTAGAAATAGAACTACCATGTGATCAGTTATTCTGTTTCTGGGTGTTTATCTGAAAGAACTGAAGTCAGGATCTTGAGGACATATTCATTTCAACATTATTTGCAAAATAACCAAGACAAGAAAGCAATATAAATGTCCATTGACAGATGAATGGATTAATAAAAAGTGGCATATACATCTTATACATACAAAGTAATGTTATTGTGCCTCAGAAATGAAGGGCATCCTGTCATTTGTAACAACATGAATGAACCTGTAAGACATTATCCTAAATGAAATAAGCCAGACACAGAATGACAAATACATGATGCTACTTATATGTGAGGCATCTAAAATTGTCAAACTCATAGAAGCAGAGAGTGGAATGATGGTTGCCAGGGGCTGAGGGAGGTATTAGGAAAAAAATACGAAGTTTTAGTTATGCACGATGAATAATCTTTGATATATAATATATACAGCACAATACCTATAGTTAATAATACTGCATTGTATAATTAAAATTGTAAAGAGAGTAGATTTTATATCGAGTTATTAATACCCACCCCAAAATAAAAAAAAAAAATAAAGAGGGTGGGAGGAAACTTTTGGTAATGGATATGTTTATGGCATAGATTGTGATGAGAGTCCACAGTACATATTTATCTCATCAAGCTGTATACATTAAATATGTACAGCTTTTGGTATGTCAACTATATCTTTAAAAAGGGATTTTTTAAAGATGTCCTCTTTTAAATACCTAATATAATAAAGCAAAATATCTAATTAATATGTTTACATAATCATATATTGAAATAAAATTTTGGTATATTGGGTTAAATAAGATATATTATTAAAATAATGTCAGCAGTCTCTTTTTGCTTTTTTTAATGAAACTACAAGAAAATGTAAATTTGCATTGTACCTTGCTTTCTATTTCTTCGAAGTAGCCTTGGCCTGTATACTTTGGAATCACACATCTGTGAACATACACCAGCTCTTCTGACTTGTACACAAGTTAGTTCAATGTTGACATCCAAAACACTGATACAAGCAATGTCTGTTTCAGAGTTAATGTGAGGATAGGAAGTAAATGACAGAGGACAAAGATGTTAGGGGTCACCCCACTTCTCTTCCTCTGGGTTTCTTTCCTAAGACCAGAGTCAGAACTTCTGTCACAGCCTGGCAGAAAGATTAAGGAACCACACATATTGTTCCTCTCTAGGGTAGGCAACCAAGATGGAAGCCCATTTTATCCCTGTTCTGTGAGCGGGAAATAGAAACTTGGCTTGTTCTGGTCAGCAGCTTTAATGGTCAGGGCTTAGAAAAGTTCTTTAAGTCTCAGGGCTGGACACTGACAGATTAAACTAGGAAGCAGATTATTGATATTCTATATGGAGAAATCTGGCAGTCTGTCTTTCTCTCCAGCCTACCAGGGTAGCCATTGCTCGCCCACTGTTCCATATCAGGACACCATCTTTGATAACCCCCTTTTTAAAATTGTAGTTCATATATATATATATATATATATATATATATATATATATAAAATTTTAGCTCATATATATATATATATAGTCACCCACAAGATATTGCTATATCGCTATGTTTTCTGAGCCCCAAATAAGCCTGGTAACCAAAGAAGCCTGATAGCATTCCAAGGTTAGATGTGAGGTGCTGAGGACAGGAAGTTAACATATGGGGTTTGTTGCATACCATCTTGTATCTTATATTCATAGATCTCTTAGCTTGAGAATTTAAATGATGGTTTTAATGCTGCACAGCCAGTAAGTAGCAGAACTGAGACTCTCATCATTCTCTCTAAAAGTTTTAGCACTTCCTTTGGAGAACAAGGTCAAGATCCAGGGTTCATGAGGAAATGATCTCCAGGGTCATGCCTTTATTTATCCTATGCTTAGAGAGAGTCTTAAGCAGATGTATGCACTTAATTCTTTACTGTTCTAAACAAAGCCACAGAGTCTTTGCTGCCACTTTCCAAATTCATTTTTATAAAGATCATGTTCATAAAATGATAGTGTACAGGTATGACTTATTCAACACTTACTTCACACAACTGGTGATTTACACACACTGTGCCATGTAATCGTTCAGCTATCTTATAAGTTCAATACTATTATCTAATTTTACAGATGAGGAAACAGGCTCAGGGAACTTAAGCAACCGCATCATCAACACCGAGCTAATGACTGGTAAGGAAGTGGTATTAAAATGTATTTAATTCACTGACACTTTACTTTTTTGTGCAAACATAAAGCTAGAGTTATATCACTTAGACACTGAATTTTAATGATTTAATATACCATTCCTCCTTTTCTTTTCTGCCCTCCTCTAAAGAGGTGAAGGACTGAGCAGGTCATTTCTGAAAAGTTCTCAGCCTTCAGATTGCCTCTCTATAAGCACATTCTTTATAAAAATGTCTGATGCATATATGCTATAGCCAGTTCTTATTAAAGACCATTTCAATCCACTTTCATAACATATTTAAAAGTAAAGTTTATTGCTAGAAAAATTACCTACTTCATAAGCCAAAGTAATCCATCTTATCTGAACTCAAGAAAATAAATGAAAACTAGATGTCCAGATCAAGGATTGAGAAAACTAAAAATATCTTCGAAATAAGCTCCCTCTCTGCTTAATTTTTGATGATGGCTATCTATGGCAAAGTCTCAAATGTGGAGGGACAAGAAAAACAGCCTGTCCCAGGCACAGACCATTAAGACCTAAAAACAAAACTAAGACATACTTCTCAAGCAGAAAACTACTTTTTAAAAAATACATGAAGTCAATTGGAAAAGGAGATAACAAAAGCTGTATCTTTTTGAAGCCAAATATTCATATGAAAACTGAAAAGTTAAGAGATTGAGAGACCATTCTCAGATATGCTGGACTCCATTTTCTCCTCTTCCCACAGTTCTGCATGCATGCAGTTAAATGATGCACTTTTCTGAGCCCCTTTTTCATCATGTCATCTTTGCCCCAGACCTCCTCTTCCTGGGTAGCCACACCATACCCTTTCAGAATGTCAGCCCCCTAACTATATCCTTCACACCTTCTAATTGTGCTCCCTAATCCTGTGTCTTCTTGCCCAGAATCTGTTCTGGTTCCTTTGTATTTATGTATGTATATATGTATGTATGTATGTATTTGCTTTTTAGGGCTGCCCTTGCAGCATATGGAAGTTCCCAGGCTGGAGGTCAAATCAGAGCTGCAGCTTCCAGCCTAAGCCACAGCCATAGCAACACAGGATCCTTAACCCACTGAGTGAGGCTAGGGATTGAACTCACATCCTCATGGACACTAGTCAGGTTCTTAACCAGTGAGCCACCATGAGAACTCCTGGTGCTTTCTCATTTTAAATTGAACCACCTCTATAAATTTTCTCTGCTTTATTCAACCCAGTCTCATCTTTCTCTTTTCTGGACCCATCTGGCAGTGCTTTCTAGCCTTTCTCAAATCACCATGCTTCATACTACTGGTTCTACAGTGCAGTAGGAGGTGGTCCAGTCTTTGGGACAGGAACTCTCCCCAGGTCCTGCCCAGAAGCTCCAAGGACTGAGAAAAAGAATAGCTCTATACAAAAGAGTCCATTCCTAGGCATACCAAGCAGTCAAGAAGTTCTGTTTCCTGGGATTGATAACCATGTTTTTGGAACCAACCTCTGAGTGTACATAGTGTAACGGTGGGAAAATTGGGCTAGAAGAAAAGAAGTCTGACTTATTAGTTCAGCTATTTTTATAAGGCCACTTAAATACCCTTTAGTATTTAGAACATGAATAGTTGGCATCATTTTTCTTTTTTCTTTGTCTGTCTTTCCTTTTTTTTTTTTTGGCTGCGCCCATGGCAATCAAATCTTTCCCAGGCCAGGGATCAAACACGAGCCACAGCATTGACAATGCTGAATCCTTAACCACTAGGCCACTGGAGAAATCCTGACATCATTTTTCTGATAGGAAATTTTGATGCAGCCACATTTGTCCTTGGGCTAAAAGGACACAAAGACATTGAATCGACCCATTTAAAAATTGCCAAATCACATACTCAACAGACATTCTCATCCAGCTCCTTAAAAGCCTATAGAACTCAGGAATTCTGCTTGGCCCCAAATGACCCTGACCTGTCTTGGAGAATTTGTGTAAGCGGACAGGTGTGTCCTTCACACTCACCTCTGCCACTCCCTGACCCAAGACCTGTATCTTTGTTCCACCCTCACCACAATCTTGTCACAGAGCCATGTGCCTCTGACCTGCAACTTGTGGCCATTATGTAACACCATCATCATGCCCTCTCCTGAGTCATCTAACATCTGATTTTCAAAAATTATTTAGATATGCCTTCTTTATCCTGGTGAATTTTTTATTTCATTTATTATTTATTTATTTATTTATTTGTTGTCTTTCGTCTTTTTAGGGCCACACTCACGGCATGTGGAGGTCCCCAAGCTAGGGGTCGAATCGGAGCTGTAGCTGCTGGCCTTCACCATAGCCACAGGAACTCGAGGTCGGACCTCTGTCTGCGACCTACACGACCTACATCATAGCTCAAGGCAATGCCAGATCCTTAACCCACTGAGCGAGGCTAGGAATTAAATGTGCAACCTCATGGTTCCTAGTTGGATTTGTTTCCACTGCACCATGAGGGAACTCCCTAGCCTGGTGATTTTTAAATGCAAGGGCTGTTTTGCTTGCTCTCTTCCAGCACTGCTTTGTCCTCATTAACACCGGTCAACATGGCTTAAAAGTAAGTAGGCTGTCTGTCTGACCAGACCATGCCTTCAGCTTTCCCACTGAGTCAAGCTTTGCCTTATTTTCTTTCAATCTGCTTGACTGTCTTGACCTATTTTAATAGTGGAGCTCTTGAGACTTTATTTTTTATTATATATATGTTTTGCTCCCATGGATGCTCTAGGATAAGGCTGTAACTTGAATAGATGAATATCCTACAGCCTGTTTCCAATTGTAACAGTCTTATCTTCTTATAGTCAGGGCTCGCTTTTGTTCAGTCTGCATTCACTTTTGGGGTCAGTCAGCGATGGCCTCCCTCTCTTATCACTTTCAGTGTTCAAACCACCGTCAAGAAAAATCCCTCTTCCTGGTGCTTATCACAGTTGCCCTTTCCCAGCTATTGCAGACACAAAGCAACATAAAGCTCCCTGGCTGACTGGAGGCACCACTAAGGAATCAGCAGAGCCCTGCACTTTTTATCTTAGGCAAGAGGAACAGAGCATGGTCCTGGATGCTCCCGAGGCTCGTTTCAGGAAGACCCTGAAAAGAAAGACCTCAGGGTAACATTAATGGAGGCCCCAATTGGGGGCCTTCGGCCACTTCTCAAGGGCACGCAGTGACTTCTGTTTCTGCACTGAGCCTGACTCTTGAAATCCCTTCGCTTCTTTTAAAAAGATTCCTGAAATTGTTGGCCCTGTCCACATTTTTATTTCTTTTTGTCATTGAAAGCTCTAGGGAGTCAGCAAGGTAGACTGTTTGAAATACAAGCTTTTGAGTCACATGATCTGAGTTTGAATCAATTCCTTTCAATCACTACTTGCAGGATGGAGTGTTCTCCGCAGGAAGTGGGGCCCTGTCCTGGGCTCCCTGCTCTGAGGGGCTCTGCTTTGAGCCCTCTTTGCCTTGAGTTTCTCCCTGTAGGTGAGAACTCTGTCTGGCAGGCAGTGAGCTTACATGGAACCCTTGCCTCTCCTCCTCCATCCCAATTTAGACCAGGATTCCTTCAGGCCTCCAGACCTCAAAACTCTCTAAAACCTCAAAACTCTCTAAATCCTGGGGTGGTGCAGGCCTCACCCAAGTGCATCTTCCTCAGGGAAAGATGGGCCAGGGCACAGGACTGGGATGAGTACCCATGGAAAAGGCAGGATGTGCAAGAGGAGTCATCCTGGGTGGGGATACAGGTGTAAGTTGAAAGGTGAACTCTGACCCATGATGTGCTGGAGGGTCAGTCGTTGGAAGGCAATGGGTGATGGGTATCACATGGTCTGATCTGAACCTAGACTGCTAAGTTGTTATAAAAGTATATACTTGTTTTTTGTTTTTATTTTTGTTTTTTTTACGGCCGCACATGCGGCATATTGTGGTTCCCAGGCTAGGGGTCTCATCTGAGCTACAGCTGCTGGCCTACGCCACAGCCACGGCAACACCAGATTCGAGCTGCATCTGTGACCTACACCACAGCTCACGGCAATGCCAGATCCTTAACCCACTGAGGGAGGCCATGGATCGAATCTGCAACCTCATGGCTCCTAGTCAGATTCATTTCCACTGAGCCATGAAGGTAACTCCAAAAGTACACTTGTTAACAGTAGAGGAGAGAACACATGCTATTTATTTATTTAGCTTTTTTTTTAGGGCTAAACCCATGGCATATGGAAGTTCCCAGGCTAGGGGTCAAATTGGCACTGCAGCTGCAGGCTTACACCACGGCCATAGCAACACCAGTTCCAAGCCTCATCTGCCACCTACACCACAGCTTTTGATAACCCTGGATCCTTACCCACTGAGCAAGGCCGAGGATGAAACCCACATCATCATGGTTACCAGTCAGGTTAATTATCACTGAGCCACAATGGGAACTCCCAGAACACATGTTATTTAGCATACAAGTTCTTTTAGTGTATTGGCATGATTTTTAGTTTTCCCATATGTAGGCATAGGTTACAACATGACATTCATTTATAATTTGCCCCAAGCCCCACTATTGCCACCAGGGAACTCCCACTTACTCATTTCTTGCTACTCATAAAAAAAAGCAGTCTTCTTTCTTGACTGTTTCAAAGTAAAAACAGTATTGACAGGCGTTTCCTTTGTTGCTCACTGGGTATAGAACCCGACTAATGTCCATGAGGATACAGGTTAGATCCCTGGCCTTGCTCTGGGTTAAGGATCCAGTGTTGCCATGAGCTGTGGAGTGGGTTTTGGATGTGTCTCAGATCTGGCATTGCTGTGGCTGTGGCATAGGTTATAGCTGCAGTTCCAATTTGACCCCTAACATAGGAACTTCCATATGCCACAGGTATGGCCATAAAAAGAAGAAAAAGAAATTTTTTTTTGTCTTTTGTCTTTTGTCTTTATAGGGCTGCACCCAGGCTAGGAGGTTCCCAGGCTATGGCATCAAATCAGAGCTGTTGCTACGGCCTACACCACAGACATAGCAACTCCAGATCCGAGCTGTGCTGGTGACCTACACCAGAGCTCATGGAAACACCAGATCCTTAACCCGCTGAGTAAGGCCAGGGATTGAACCTGCAACCTCAGGTTCCTAATCTGATTCGTTTCCGCTGTGCCAAGATGGAAACTCCTGAAAAAAAAATTTTAAAGCCCAGGATTGACAGTCACAAAGCACTGATTTATTCTCATCTCTGCCAGTATCTATCTACGAAAGACAGTGATTCAATTAGTGTGGGAAAACCCAGGTGGATATCAGGCCTCAAGTTCACTCTTAGGACAAGCTGATCACCTTTTCATTTGTACTGAAAGCTTTGCTTTGAAGAACTCAGCTTGCTCTTGGCATAAACAGAAGCTTTCTCACTCAATCTATATACCCTATCCCACTGTATAACCAGAGTCCTCCTGGGAGAGGACACCCTTGGATTACTGCATTAGAAGCTACATATTTTAAAGGGTGAGAAACTAAGCTGCATTATGTTTTCCCTCTGTTCCTAGGTTTTCTGCTTTTTCTTCTTAAAAACAGTTTGCTTGCCAGGATCATTTTCCTCAAACTCTCCCAAGCTGTGAACATAATCTTATATACAGAACATTTTGTAATATCCAATGCTGCATATTAGAAAAATATATATTTCTCCCTAGATACTTAGGCTGTATAAACAATGCAAGTCATTCTCCTGGAAAACTACATAAATTTTATATATATTTGTCTCAAAATGAGCTCCCCTAATTTCATCAAAATTGATAAATGAGTATAGAAACAGAAGCTGAAGCCCTAAAGACTAATATATTTAGTCTTTCTGATGTTCCATATGCATATTTACACCTCACAATTAAATGACATACAAGGAGACGTGCAGTATTCTAAAGAAATCCTGACAGCTTTATTAATTCTGCCAATAGCTCACAGGGTTGTTAGCCACAGGGCAATATTTACTGAATTTCTCACCTATAAGAAAAGTTACACTTGGAATGGAAATTAATCACCATGACCCCAAAGGTGAGGATCTAAATTTTCACTTTAAATGTTCCTGCTCTATAAATTCAACATCCATTCCTTTCCAAAGATTCTCCTAAGCAGTCTTAACTTTGTCTAGGATCCTGTTTTCACCTCCTGTTAGGAAACATTTTCTTAACTTTTCAAAAATGCATTTGTGAAGGCAACTGGACATCAGTCAGACATCACTCTTCTCCATGCGGTGTGTGTATCTTGTGCAGGAGCATATGGTATTTAAAATTATGAATCTTAAAATAGAGTCTCACCATAAAAAAACAGGAGAAATAGATCAGATAACGCCTGCTCTCTAATGATAATGAGGACAGTAAATAATTTTAAAGCCTTTACAGCACGTTTAAAAAAAAATCTCTCATCTATCTTCCCCATATAATAAATCCAGGTTATGCTTAAGCCAGCAAAAAGCGTATGTAATTTCTATTCTATGGGGGTGTATTTTTGGAAAGGCAAATAAGATGCTGTCTTTTCGCAGTTCCTGGGTTAGCACCCAAAAGATAAGTGTCTCCTGTCAGGTGAATCTTAATTGGCTGATGGGACTGAGTTTTATGGCTTCACTTCATCTGTACATGAAGACCAAGGCATTAATATGCAGGGAAGTAAAACATGATATAAAGTTCATAGTGCAGGAGTGAAAGGAAGAACACCAACGCATCAGTCAAACATGATCATCCTAAGACCTGTCAAGAGAAAGTTTCAGCAAAAATACACCTCCTGCATGGTGCATGGAAGGCTGGGGGGATTACACCAAGTCCTACACAAGACACACGTCAGAGAAAAAATCTTTTGACAAATGCACTGAAGAAAATGAGATTTTATGCATCAGAGACCTATACATAAATCATTCTGAGGGCTGCCCAATGTTTTTTTGGGGTGTGTGTGAAATTTAACTCTCTCCCAAAGCCAAATGGAGCCCAATCAGTTTCTGAAGTCTGTCCCAAAAATAAAAAATGGATATTGGATTCATAAATGGCAATCGGTTGGTTTCTTCCAGTTTAATAACATGTTGATGCAGTTTTTATATTTATTTATTTCTTCCCAGTTGCACCTATGGCATGCAGAAGTTACCAGACCAAGGATCAAACTGGTAACTGGCACCACAGCAGTGACCAGAGCCACAGTGGTGGCAATGCTGGATCCTTAACCCACTGAGCCACCAGGGGACACCTTGACTCAGTTGTTTTAAAATGGTCATTTCTAGTCACATAGACCAGACAGTTCTAACTGGTTAGCAGGCATGGTGATGCTAGACCATCATTGCATAAGATGCCTCAAACTTTCCTGCAACTCTAGATGAGAGTCCATAGCCATTGGTTAAGTCATTGGTTGAGTCCATAACATATACAGAATGCAGAGATGTCTTAATAATCACACCAGTCTTATGCATCAGTCATTGTCTTCACTTCTTTGTATAGATGAGGAATTTAACACTTGAAGAGATTAAGCAGCTTGTTCAAAGCCACATAGCTAATAAGAACTGAAGCCTGACTGTGGGACCCCAGGGCTGAACACTGGCTGGGAGTGGAAGGAATGTCAATATCATAGGAAGTGTTTGAGACTTTGCCTTGACACAGATCCTAACTGACTCCATTCTCTGTGCCATTCTCAAGCTGCAAATGGAAACATGAAGGCTCATTACTTTTGCGCAGTCCAGCCAGAGCTGCGGGAGCAGAAGGCAGGTCCCAGGCTCCCAAACAAGCCCTCTGTCACCTAGATTATCCAGACTGTGCACACGCATGGCGCTGGTGCCAAGTTCACGTCAGGATCCTTTACCCATAAGTTAGTTTTGTTCGCTGTGTCTAAAGACCTTGCCAGAGGGTCTTCTCTTAGTGCTGACTGGCTGTAATCTCTCTCAGGCATGGTGCCCTCAGAATCCTGCTTCTTTCATCTCTGAATGCTTCCGGGAAGTACCAGCACAAAGCTTCCTTTTCAGGTGGAATTTCTTAGGTTCTAAGAGCAGCTGGCATGAGGGAGAGTGACTAGTTAGGACAGAAATGACGATCTATACCCAATGAATGTGATGGAGAATCATGACCCCACTGGCACCGTCAGCGAGGGTTTTTAGCAAAGTCAGAATACACAGAGGTGCCCTGCCATCCACATGGACCTTCTGGGATACAGACAGGGAAAGTGGGAGGAGCAAATAGACATGGATGAGCAGCTGGGACCATCCAGTTCTCACCTATGGATTCCCGTGGGCAGTGTGGGCACAGTGGGAACTTTATTCACGGCCTTTGGGTGCCTGGATGAGGACAGGACAGCTGTGCAATTCCACAACCATGAGAGAGGCTGGAAGAGTTTATCCCTGTTCTGGAAGCATTTAACCATGAGGGAGGCAGGAAGCATTTCAGTCCTTGTCTGAAAACTTACATTCCCCAAACTAGTGAATATACACATTTCCAACCAAAGCACCTTGAGCAAGAAAGCGCCGCCCCCCCTCCCCGCCCCGGGTTCTCTGGCAACACCGTTTATGGGTGAGAATTGTGGCTCTGGACCTCTTACAGAATCTGTGTTACTAATGCTCCACAAGAACTTCATTACAAAGCAAGAGGAATTATAACCCCCCCAAACAATTCAGACACACAGACTCAGATGCGCGAGTGCACACACACGTCTTTAAAGAGATTTCAGGAAAGTGAAGTTTGCAAATAATATGACAAAGAATGCCTTTGACTTGGCCTTTATCTGGTCCACTCCCGGCCTTTAAGAGCATAAAGCAGAGCTAGTTGGAGGGGGTCAACCGGGACTCTACCTTGGACCACATCCAGTTTCATTCTAGCCCACCCTCCGTGAGCTGAGCTCCCCATTTGACATCCAAAATGCAGGCTTCCCTCTGGCCTTTGGGCCTTGTTTGATACTGGGTCTCTCAACTCTCAAATCTTGAATTTTCACAAGGGACTTTTATTGGGCCAATACTCTGGCTACACACATTCATATTGCCTGAGGAAGAATCAGTAGTTCTGGTTCTGGTATCTTGGGTTTTAAATCTGATCTTGATTAGCCGCCATGGCGACCAGTGTGTGTGTGTGTGTGTGTATGTGTGAGTGTGTGTAGATTTGGCATTACTCGGTTTAGTCAAAGACAGCCAATGGGAGGACTTTTTTCTGTGTGGTTTCTTAGTAGTTACAAGAATTGGTTCAAATATTTACATGGTTAACATGAATTCATTTTGTTCATCAGCTCAGATGTCTCTTATCGGGGCCCATATTCTGAATATCTGGATAGTTTCCAAAGACAGGCTGGTGGCCATTACTTTGACTTCTAGGGGTTGAAAATATTCTTTCTGTATATGGTGAAATGAGTCAGAATAAAGCAAAAATGGGCTGATAATGTCCACCTGCAGTTGATCACCTATCCTGTGACAGACACCATACATTAATTGAATCTCCCAGTAGTCTGATGCGAGAGACAATGTTATCTGCATTTCAAGGAAACGTCAACTGGAAGTATAACAACTGGCCCAAGGGCACAGGCTAGTTCTTGTTGTTGGAGCCGAGATTCAAAGGCAGGTCTTTGTGGCTGTGGACCCCTTGCACTTTCTAGCATCATTCCAGCTCCTTTGGAATAATTTTCATACACAAACGACTGTCAGTGGAGAGCAATGACCTCCCACATCACCCATGATCATTGAACAATCACTTAGGACTACCAAAACAGGCCAGTCAATGAAGCCAATTAATTCTGGGCAGAGAGTAGGGTCGGGGTGGTCTCTGGATCTTACCGGAGGGGCCCTGGAACACATGCTCACCAGTAGTGGATGGGAAAATACACACAATTCATCTTCTGCCTATTTTAAAAATAAGGGCTTCTGTCCCAGTGAACTTTCTTGAATGAGGGCACCATTTCTCATGACTTGCTGCTGTCCATATGTCCCCTCCATCTCCTGTCCCTTCCTGGGTGGGTATTCCAGGCCACTTCCTGATGAATGAAACATCCCCACTTGTGGCTCCTTCTCCCAAAACTTTTGGGAAAATAATATGCTATCTTCCATCCAAACAAACAAACAAACTACTCTTTGGAGTTCCCTGGTGGCCTAGTGGCTTAAGGATCTAAAGTTGTCACTGCAGTGGTGCCAGTTCAATCCCTGGCCCAGGAACTTCTGCATGCTATGGGCACTGCCAAAAATAAACAAACAACCAAATAAATAAAACACCTGCTCTCATTTCACTGGCCAGCAAAATATCTAGCTCGTTTGCTAGAAATAGAAAGGTACCAGGGAATAATTTACTGATATTTATACCTTTTGTTTTTCTTTTTAAGGGCTGCACCTATGACATATGGAAGTTCTGCTCCAGGGGTCTAATTGGAGCTACAGCTGCTGGCCTACACCATAGCCATAGCAATGCCTTATTGGAGCCACATCTGCAATCTATGCTGCAGCTTGTAGCAACGCCGTATCCTCAGCCCACAGAAAATGCAAGGGATCAAATATCTTCATGGATACTGGTTGGGTTCTTAACCTGCTGAGCCACAACAGGGACTCTGCTAAAATTTGTATATTAATTTCTTTAATTTTGTTGGTATTTCATATGCAATAGCAATGTTAGCAAAGACTATATTCACCATAGGGAAACCTGCCATGTATTCAATCTAATTTGTTGTATTAGTCTATTTATTTGGGTTTTGTAAAACTACTTGCTCTTTTCCAAGATTCACATATTGATTTACTTCATGCTTTCCTATTATCTTCCTTTTCACAAGCTATCTCAATCCTGGCTAGAATGGGTGGACTATAAATAACTAATAAGCAGCTATGATAATCACCTGGAAACTGAGATCTGTGCTGATCTGATCTGTCCAAGTCTGACCCTTTCAGTTAGAAAATCCTGCTTGGGTCGAACCTGCATCCTCCACCTACAGAGATAGCATTTTTTCTCTTATTCAGGAGCTTGAGGACTGGAACTTGAACAGCCTCTGCTTCTGACAGCCAAGAAGAAAGGAAACATCATTGCAAAAATAGCATCTTGCCTGCAGCTCCCAAGGACAGAGTGGCCTGGTTACAAGGCAGACACCTCAGCAGAGGCAGGCAGGTGGGTGGTCTCCGGAGGAGAGGTGCTCCCCTACCCCGCCTTGGATCTGCTCAGAAAGAGTGGGGTAGGGGTGGGAGATGGGAGTTACTATGGCTGCTCTCTGCCACTACTTATTATTGTCATCACAATCATTCCATCAGTCATGACCGACATGCTTACACAAGCCCTGCTTCTCTCAAAGCTCACGCTTGAGGTGGGGAGAGAGACAGGTAAAAATATTAGAATAAGATGTGATATGTCCTCTTCAAAAGGCAATTGTAGGAAACTATGGAGGTGTTCATTCTTCTGGGAGGGCATCTGTATTTTAGAGTTGTCTATTTTTAAATGAGTTGCAACAAGGGAAACTCACTACCTCTTCAGCTGCTAGATTCACTGGACTGTCTGATAAATACGGTCCTCATGGATCTTCAAATCAATGGACATCACTCTTCAGACTGACTATTTCATTTTGTTCAATTGCTATAACAGGCTTTCTGATACAGTGGACCCCTAACCCTCTCTAATGTTATTATAAGATTATACTTTAATACAAATTACATAAAATATGGGAGTTCCCCTCGTAGCTCAGTGGTTAACAAATCCGACTAGGAACCATGAGGTTGTGGGTTCGATCCCTGGCCTTGCTCAGTGGGTTAGGGATCCGGCATTGCCATGAGCTGTGGTGTACGTTGCAGACGTGGCTCGGATCCCTGCGTAGCTGTGGCTCTAGTGTAGGCTGGTGGCTACAGCTCCCAGACCCCTAGCCTGGGAACCTCTATATGCTTCGGGTGCAACCCAAGAAATGGCAAAAGACAAAAACAAAAACAAAAACAAAAACAAAATTACATAAAATAAAAATGAAATCAAGGATGTATTCCCACAAAAAGGTAAGTAAAGAGATAGGACTCTGTCTCTTAAGATATTTAAAAATGACATTATTAATGGGAATACTTCTGAAATAATCCTATTTGCAGTAATGTGGATGGACCTAGAGATTATCATATTCAGTGAAGAAAGGCAAATGTCATATGATATTGCTTATATGTGGAATCTAAAAAAAAATGATACAGATGAACTTATTTACAAAACAGAAATACATCCACAGACATATGGGTACCAAAGGTGGAGCAGGGGGAGGGATACATTAGAAGTTTTGGATTAACATATACACAACTGTATGTAAAACAGATCACCAACGAGGTGATCTGTATAGCTACTGCATATTACAGGGAACTCCACTCAATATTTTGTAATAACCTGTAAAGGAAAATAATCTGTAAAGGTATATACATATAACTGCAACACTGGGATGTACACCTGAAACTAACACAACATTGGAAATCTACAATACTTCATGTGAAAAATAAATAAATAAATAATAATAATAATAATTCTTTATTAAATACAGTAATTTATAAAAATTACTTAAAATGTGAAAATTGTTCCCCATTTCTCTGGGTGCACATGTAATACATATTATATTTACCTGGACCCAGATCTTTAGGCAACAGATTCTATTTTGCACTGCATGGTGTTTTAATTCTGGTATATCCCTCTTCCTCTATTCATGGATGAATGAATCTTTCTTTTTAAACTCGAAGAATTTAAACTCTGTCTCTTCCAACGAGCTTTGTATTATGGAACACATTAAGCTGTGCTATTTGGGAATACTACTGGTTACCGACACACATTTAACATTATTCCACAGTGTTTAATTTCAAATCACTGCTGACTAAAATCTGCATTACGGGAGGAAGATATGTGAGTCTTATAAGGCAATTGCCATAAATTTGTCTCTACTACTATGTTATTTTTGTTGAGTAGAACCCCTTTAAGTGGAGAACTGTGATAACATGGTCCCAACCTCCTTACCGGAATATTGTGTACAAACAGAGGGCAAATTTCTTCCTGTAGCACAGCCCACAGCTAGACTCAGTCAGAACCTGGACCTTTGAACACACAGTCTTGTTTCATATTTTTCACATAATGATGGGTGAGCGAAGTTTCTATCTATCTAGGACATTTTGCCTTTGCCCAGCCATTCTGCCCAGTCGTAACGCACAGAGGCACAATATTTGCAATCTCCCAAATGAGGTATAATGAACCCTCTTTCCTTAGCCAGGTCATTAATCCAACAATTACTGTTTAGAAATGCCTGTCATATTATCTTTGGTCACATACGAAGAACCTGTTCTTGGTGCCTCACTTTGTGGCTAGCCCTTGAAAATTGTTTGCTAGGAACAAATTAATCAGGCATCGTACCCTCTCCCTTCCCCTGAAAACTCTGGCTGCCTCCTCCAGTTTAGCCCATTCAATGCCCACCCCTCAGATCTGTGGGAACCCAGACTCATTACAGGATCTGTGGGGCTGTGGTTGTTTTTCTCATGCCAATCCATTTGCGTGGGTCACTATTTCACTTGGGGGCTTACATAAAGCTATTCCTATGAATCTGTGTGGTAGGAAAGGATAGCTTTAATGATCTATGGGCAAAAGAGAATCCCTGGCAAAGGCATCAACTGCATGACTTTCAAATTTATAATGATGGAAAAGTAATTTTAGAGAACATTTCTGTTTCATTGCTGTGGAATGAGGCAAGCAGGGCAAATCCTCAACGTATCACTATTGAACATTGACTTCCTGAAAAGCCAAGATGGAGTTTCCTACCAGACTGGACTCTGTCATCCAAAATAACCCTGTTTGGTTTCTTGGAGAAGACGAGCTCACGTGGGAGCTCCCTGGTGGTTCTGCGGATGAAGGATCCAGTGTTGTTTCTGCTGTGGCTCAGGTTTGACCCCTGGCCTGGGAACTTCCATGTGCCACAAGTGTGGACAGAAAAAAACTAAGACTAGCTCACATAGACCAACATTTGGAGGGATCAGAACAAAATGGAGAGAATAATTTCTTTCTCTAAGTTCTAAGAGATGATGCAACAAAGAGGAAAGAGAATATAGATGCATGAATGATCACCTCTCCTTGAAGCAATTGATGCACAAGTGTCACATTGGGCCTGGGATAATAGTTGAACTGAATCTTAAAAGATGAAAGTTTTCGGAAGAGGAGAAACTTGTGTTGAGGGGGCATGGAGGGGATTGAAGGAGTATTCCAGGTGATGGGGTTACTATGAGTTTAAAGACTTAGAGATGGAAAAGCCTTAGAAGGCACAACAGGTCATGGCTATATTGTGCTGTGTGTGTGCATAAAGAGGAGAGATGCTCATACAGAAACCACCATGTGGCGTCCATGCTACAGCAGAAGGACTCAGAGATGCAACTGTGGAATCATAACCGAATTCATAAATTCCTGCATGAAGTGAAATAGTTTCCTAGGGCTGATACACAAAGTCCCAAAACTGAGTGGCTTAAAACAATATTATTTCTTCATAGTTTTGGAGGCCAGAAGTCCAAAATCAGTGTCAATAGGACCATGTTTTCTCCAGAAGCTCTGGTGAAGATTCCTTCCTCACCTCTTCCCATTCCTGGTAGCTCCTGGCACTCCTTGCTGACCCTGGTTTGGAATTGCATCCCTCCAGTCTCTGCCTCCTTCTTCATAGGACCTTCTCCATGTTTCCTGGTGTCTCCTCTGTTTATCAGAATGCCACTCATTGGGTTTAGAGCTCTCCCTACTTCCAGGAGGACCTCACCTCAACATCCTTAACTACTTAACAAAGAATTTATTTCCAGGAGTTCCCGTCGTGGCGCAGTGGTTAACGAATCCTACTAGGAACCATGAGGTTGCGGGTTCGGTCCCTGCCCTTGCTCAGTGGGTTAACGATCCGGCGTTGCCATGAGCTGTGGTGTAGGTTGCAGATGCGGCTCGGATCCCGCGTTGCTGTGGCTCTGGCGTAGGCCGGTGGCTACAGCTCCGATTCGACCCCTAGCCTGGGAACCTCCATAGGCTGTGGGAGCGGCCCAAGAAATAGCAACAACAACAACAACAACAAAAAGACAAAAGACCAAAAAAAAAAAAGTATTTATTTCCAAAAAAAGGCCAAATTCTGAGGTTCCAGATGGATGTGAATTTAAGGGATGACTATTCAATTCTCTGCAAGTCTGTGTGCAAGTTAGAAAGTGGCCACAGAGATAGTTTAATTATGTAGACTCTCCATCCACTGTCACTGAATAGAAGAGGGACTTGGATACGTTGAAGCATCGAAACCAAGTACATGCCTCTCTTATTTGCTGATCTACTTTCTGTTGGGCATCTTTCCCCCAGAGAAGCTTATCCTGTCTTCAGTAAAACTTTATAGAGGCAAGTAAACCTCCTTGATTATCTTCACAAGTCTCCTGCAGGAACTTCTTAGAAAGTAGGGCTTCTGTACTTACTATATTATTACTCACATTAAGATCATATAGATTCCTAAAAACCCTGAACTTATGAAATAAAAAGAGGCTTACAACAAAAGTATTATCCATTGGTATCCTTTTCATAATCCTTAAATTTTAGTCATTTTCCCCCCCTTTTTTTGTCACACCCATGGCATGCAGAAGTTCCAGGGCCAGGTGTGGAAACTGAGCCACAGCAATGACCCAAGCCACAGTAGTGACAATGCCCAGTTCTTACCTGTTAGGCCACCAAGGAATTCCCATCATGCTTAAACTTTAAACTCTTACAATACTATTGCTGGTCATCTCCTAAATTAATAAATAATATCCAACATTAATATCATCACCTATCTTCTTGTCCAACACATTCAAAAGGTACATTTTCCTAGTCTTCTGTACTCCTGAGTTAATTATAATATTCTTAATTTGAATTAATGGGCCCTCGAAGTCCTTTGACCATATAATTTATCATCCAAACCAAAATATTTTTGAGAGTGAAAGGGGACTTAGTATAAAATTTACACTAGAATAACAAGGTAAAACAAGGAATGTACCTGAACAAGCCCAAAAGGTGCATCAGCCAATATACCCATCCAGCCTTATCACTTATGTCCCCAACACAAGTCCTGTGATTTAGCCAAACAGATGCATTTCTGTTATTTTATGGGCAAGTAAAGGATAATATATATATTTTCTCCAAAACTCAATCTCATGACTCAGCGACATACTCAGTTAATATGTGTTGGAAATGATATAATATTTACTTATTCACAGCCAGTATTTACTGAATACCTACAATGTGCCTAGACAAGATTCATGCCTTTGAATAAGAAATATCCTTAAAGGCTGAGAGAGTTTACATGGCTCTGAAGATGTACATAGGGCCAGGACTGGGGCATAGATACCTTAATTGCAAATCCTGTGTTCATTCCACTTGGTACCTCTCTTAAAAGATTCTGTAAGTCGCATCAGACAGGGTTGATTCTTGAGACTTTGGGCCACAACATGTTTGCTCATGTGGAAATCTTTGTTAGGTAATAACTTTTTTTTTTTTTCAATTATCAGCAAGTTGTTAAATACTTGTTGGTAGTAAAACAAATTGCCGAACAAGCTTGTGCTTCTGGTAATCAGTTAAAAGTCAGTATTTCAATGGATGCATTTTGACTGGCTAGCCAGCCCATTTTGAATGGACTAAACAATACTCTGCTTTTACCTAGTATTGCCAAGAATAGAGGCTTAGAGGTGATTCCTGAGATTCTTAGCCTCTAGCAAGATGTCTATTATAAGATTCCATCCTACACCAAGGTCCCACCTCTTATTTTGAAGATATGCCAAATGATTTTCCTTGGAAGTTATTTAAATAAAATGTCAATGACTAAAAATCTGCTAAGTGTTAAATTCCAGGCCTCCGGGTAGATTATCTTGTTTCCAGACCCTGTTACATTTTCTGTCATGTTACTTAGTAACCAGTGTCTACCTGTCAAGAATGGCAGATACTTTAACCATACCGGTACCATGCTGAACAGCATCACCCCCAAGAGTTTGGGAAATGGTTAGCCGTTCAGAGCCACAAAGGACCCACTCCTCTGCTTTTACCGGGAGTAACTAGCACATTATGGCTGGCCTCTGGACTTGACAGATGCCACTGGCCTAGAAAATGTACAGGGAGCATGAGCAGGGCTATTCTGATGTAACTGTCACCTTACACCTGAGGGAAGGACATTGCCTTCTGGGATTCTGACAAAGTCTTCGTCAGCATTCACAGCTACATCAAGTAAGGAGTCAAAGACTACTAATTGACATTGGGGTCTGTGTAGATTGATACCTCAATAAATTCTTTTTTTTCAATTTAATTTTTATTTTATATTGGAGTCTACCTGATTTACAATGGTGTTAATTTCAAGTGTATAGCAGAGTGATTCAGTTTTACATATACATATATCCATTCTTTTTCAGATTCTTTCGCCATATAGGTTATTACAGAATATTAAGTAGAGTTCTCTGTGCTATACAGCAGGTCCTTGTTTACCTATTTTATATTTAGTAGTGTGTATCTGTTAATCCCAAACTCTTAATTTATCCCCCCCTTTCCCTTTTGGTAACTATAAGTTTGTTCTTTAAGTCTGTGAGTCTATTTCTATTTTGTAAATAGATTCATTTGTATCATTTTTCTAGATTCTACAAGATCAGCCTCCATGAATTCTTGCATCACTCTGATGTAGGTTTCATAAACTTTCCCAGAGGTGGACCTCAAGGCTTAGAGGAATAAAATGCTGTTCAGGGTGACACCGATAGTAAGTAGGAGGGATTGAAATGCAGATTTGCCTAAATCCAAGGTTCATGCTCCAAATCTGTTCCTAAAGGAGTGTTTTCTTAAGTACTCTTAAATGAAAAGAGACTCAAATGAAAGGATATAATCCTGATCCAGTTTGAATCAGAAATCCTCCTTCCCCATCATCTTCTTGTCTAAATCCATGGAGCACAGGCAGCGTTGTATCCAGTGTTAGATAAACAAAGGTAGTTCTAACTGGAAAACAATTAATTCACAGTCCACTCTCTTTATTAGTATTCAGTCTGTGAGAACTCTGATAAGTAGGGCCCAATTATTTCCAAAATGCGCTAATTTATTTTCTTTGACTTCTTTTTCTTGTTTTAAATGAGGAAATCACCCAAGTCATTGAACAACAGAGCAACACACTTAACAAATCCCTAATACATTGCTTTATCAGGGGTCATCCTGATTAGAGAAGGGAAAGAATTATGACTGTCTCAAAAAATGGTGACGACTACTTTCTAAGGAAGGCAGCTGGGAAAGCGGTATTATTAGCAAGGAGGGGGTGCCTTCATTGATTAGGATTGAGTCTGGAACCAGAAGGACATGAGCATTGGACTCACACAGTCCCTTTTCAAATCTCACCCGGAGCTGGCTTCATGATTAGCCCCATGAATCCTATTGTATCATCATTTCCTTTTTTTCCTTTTTGGCTGCATCTGCAGATGTGAAAATTCCCAGGCCAGGAATCGAACCCACACCACAGGATCCTTAATCCACTGTGCCACCAGGAAACTCCCTTGTTTTCTCATTTTTAAGTGGAAAGTCTCTCCTTTGCGGGAGTTCCTGTTGTGGCTCAGTGGTTAATGAACTGGACTAGTATCCATGAGGATACAGGTTCAATCCCTGGATCAGTGGGTTAAGGATCTGGTGTTGCCGTGAGCTGTGGTGTAGGTCACAGATGCGGCTTGGATCTTGCGTTGCTGTGGCTGTGGTGTAGGCCAGCAGCTGCAGCTCCAATTCGACCCTTAGCCTGGGAACTTCCATATGCCAAGGGTCTAAAAAGATTAAAAAAAAAGAATCTCTCCTTTGTAGGGTTGATAAAAGCAATCAGCAAAAATGTGAATCATAGTAAAACGTGTTTCTAATATGTCTAAAAGGTGAAATCCCATCAAGTAGTGCCTCTCACTGAAAGGTTATATCTACTGTAAAACGTTAGGGTCCAGCTTGGTCATCGTGTCACTAGAACTATGTTGACTGTTCCGTGCACTCAAGTAAGACTTTGGCGATTAGTAACAGAACCTTATGATAACTTGGCATAATATATATTTTACTATTGTTGTCACATCTAACTCCAACATCAAGATTTTAAAACAAAATAAATGGATCAAAAATCCTTTCAAATCCTCTAATATCTGTCAGAAAGGTTAAAAAAAATCCTGGAATATCATAATTTATAATTTAGGAAAACTCAAGATGAAACATGCTAAGATTTAAAGATATATGCATGAGTATGTACAAATATATACACAATATATATATTTAAATTTATTTAAAGGTGTGTACATACAAATAGTTACATGTGTAAAATATATTAATATAATTTAAATACATAAATATATGTCCATATATATCTTAAATAATATGTATACATACGCATGTGTACATAGATGTGTATATATAACCTATATACATATATATGTATATAGGCATAC
This sequence comes from Phacochoerus africanus, assembly GCF_016906955.1. NCBI lineage: Eukaryota > Metazoa > Chordata > Mammalia > Artiodactyla > Suidae > Phacochoerus > Phacochoerus africanus. The sequence continues at coordinate 91,962,642 of NC_062546.1, forward strand.
ACACATATATCAATGTAATTTGCCAATTCTAGCTTTAAAAGTAGAGTCACCTGATGAAAATGCAGACTTTTCATTCATACCTTTACATTTCAATAAGGTCATCTGTAAGGTTTCAAATTTCCAGAAGAAAGGCTTACAAGACATTCTCACTGATTCTGTACATACCTCACAAAGTTTTATAACTGAGCCATTATTTTTAAATACCTCTCTACCAGGTTACAAGAAAAGAGATTTTTGTCTTTTCTTCAACGACAATTTGGCTTTTCATTATACAAAACTGACAAAGCCACTTACGAAATTGTCCTGGAACAGTTGTAGAAATGATTCATTGAATGACATTCCATGTCAAAAAGTCCAGCACCCCATGTGGAATGAGGTGGGGGTGTGTAGAGGAACCAGCAGCCACAGATCAGAATCTCCACCAAAGATAGAATCCCTACTAGAGAAATGGATCCGGGTCCTGCTGGGCAGCTACCTCTCCCTCCCCGGGATATTCAGAGATCAGGTGACCTGGCTCAGCCACCTTGAGCCACCTGCAGATAACACATTTATCAGTGATGGCAGCCTGGGGATTTCTGGACAGAAGTGACAGAAGGGAGCTGACTTGATGGAGTGGATACCAGAGACAGACCTCCAGGTAGACCACGGCTGGCAAGCACAGGATGTTCCCTCAATTGTTCTGTGTATTCCGGTGTCTCTGGCTTGGGGCTGAGTCTATACACAACCTCCATTCTCAAATCCCCACACACCTACAGCACTCATGTAAACCAGTGTCTGAAACATCACATAACACCTACAGAAGTGTGCATGATTTAGGGGCAGCTGGGGGGAGATCCAGGCCTGGAGATCTTATACCTGTTCAGAGGAAAAGTGGACATGCATCATGGGCCTCTTCCCTGCTTAGGGCTCTCCTTTCTGTCACCCACACTCAGAATCCTTCTCAGCCACAGATGTGACCACACCCAGGCAGCTGTGTTGTTTAGAACAGGGCACTGACTTGTTCAGGCTTCCCTTCTCTGTCCTCATGGGTTCCTTTGACTTGGTTTCAAAGTCTCTTAATGGGACTCCAGCCCTCACTTATTGCAGTGTGTCCCAAATGGGGACAGACAGGACATCATGGCGGATGAACCACGGCAAGATCAAAAGAGCTAATGGGAAAAAATCCATGGCACTTACTGTACCAACAAATAAGAGACTTTATGTTCCCATCTGTACGCACATCTGTGGGTATCATTTCATTGTGTACATTTCCATTTATTTATCTTAACCTCTGACTAAGGAGTTCTATATTCTACTTCTTGAAATCCCCTTGATTTATTGTGTGCAGAATGTGCCAAACAGATGCTTGATATCCTAAATTATAATCTGATAAAACAGGACGTTAGGGGTTCATGACTCTCTGGTACAGATTTTGTTTGTTTGCAAGAACATCTCCCTTCCCATCTGAAAGAGCACCTATGACGTTCAGGTCAAAATCATTCCAGCCTCATTCTTATGATTCCCTCTGGCTATTTCCAATACTTGAAAGCAAACAAACCCCCAAAAAGCACGGTTCCCTTTTTCTACAGATGCGTGCTTTAATTTACAAATAATTCTTCAGTCCTTCCTCTGTTAGCAAATTATTGTCAAGGTAGAGTCTAGACAAATTCAGTGCCCCCATTTAGCTCATTTCTAGAATTCAGAAAGCCATTACAGCTGTGGGGGTGCCATGGGTTACCAAGCAGTGGGAAGATGCTGTCCCACACAGACAGGGCAATTGGTCAGATTTGAAACACAAAATCAACCCCTGCTCACACTCTTATTTTGCTTGAGCCTGCTCCTTTTATTAACATTGAGGCAATTGAAACTGGAAACCGTACTTCACAGGAATAGAAATTTGTGGTTTCTATGTGATCCTTATCGCCTTCGTTATCATTAAAATAATAAACTTAATTAAGCCTACTTTCCTTTGGACTTTAAAAAACAAAACAAAACAAAACAAAACAAAAAACACTTGAGAGACTCTTAGCCTCCATGAATGAGGTCCCTGCCAGCCTGGAATCTTTCCATCTGGCTAAAGCCAAGCAGACACTTGGGGCTTCTGACTTTGGCTGAGAGCCCTTTGCTTGAGGAATCAGTGACTCCCCCAGGCTCCTCTTTCAGCTCTTCTGCTGCTAACAGAACTCTGAGCTAATTGTCTTTAATGAGTGTGGGTGGGAACTATCATTGCCTGTTACCACAAGGAGATCTTATGGTCTCCTCTGAGTATTCAGTTTATTAAAAAAAAAAAAAAAAGACTTATTAGTAAGCTTTCTTTCCATTTTGTGTGCAAAACTCAAAAGAAAGGAAGCTGAGAGCCAGGGTCCTCTGGGTAGCTTCCCAGGTGTATCATGTGCACCTACCTGAAAGAGGAAGAGTGATTACATCCTGCATTTATTTAGCACTGTGTAAGCTTACAGGTGTCTATTCATTAATGATCCGCATGGTGGTTTTCAAAGTGGGGTCCCTCACTGGTAGGACCAGCACCACCTAAGCTGTTGCTATAAATGCAGATTTTTCAGACCCACCACAGACCACATGGATCAGATGCTCAAGATGGGGCCCAGCAATCTGTGTCTTCATAAGCCCCATGGGGCATTCTGATAACGTTTATTTTTAAGAATCTCCCCTTTACAGATCACATGCATTAAGTACACTAACTATACCTTCTTAGCCAAGGAGGAGACTGAACGTCCTAGGGTTTTTCCTTAATTCTTAAAATCACAGAATCTCTAAATCTCTAGTAAACTTTCAAGCCTGAGATAATCTCTGTTAAAAAGAAAAAGAAAGAATATTTTGGTAGTGAAAAACTAAATGAATAAAGTGTAGTGACTGCTTCTTTGTAGTAATTATACCTAGCTAACACAATTCAATTATTTACACAAGAAAATATAATGCTTTGGTACATGTTAAAGCTGAGATATTAACTCCAACTTCTCCTGATCTGAGGAGTGAATCTCTAAAACTAACTGGTTTATAAACATTGGAAATAAATTATAAGGCAGGTTTCCTGTGAACCACTAAGTACCTTAACAATGAGATTAATTTAAGAGCAGTGGATTTAGAAGAATTAATTTTAAGCAGATCATCCTTCTTACTTTGATATCAGCAGCTGGATCCTTCCCATTACAAATGCAACCAGTTTGTAGGAAACTGCAAGCATCTGCTCTCCTGCAGAAGCATCCATGTGACTATAAACCCTGAAGACTTCCTGTCCATGTGATGTGTGTACATGCCACATACATAAGTGGATGGAAGGTATTTACTCCTTAAAGAAGCTTGACCCCACGTCTAAAGTTCGCTGAAACGTTTCAGCAAATTCTAGCACTAAGGAGGGAAAACAGGTGGGTGTCAGTGAGGAACATCCAAGGGCTAAGTGTAGAGCCTGAGAGCAGGAGGCAAGAAGCCTGATTCTGAGGTGAAGACCAGCTGTTGCTCCCACAATGCTGGCCAGTGGTTCCCTGCTCCCTTTTCTGCAAAGCTTCATCCAGTGATAAGAGAATCTAAGGTTAACAAAAATGCTCACAGACCATGAGGATGATTCCAGGGAAATAGGAAGCTGTGGAGTTCCTGCGGTGGCACAGGGTGTTAAGGATTGGGCATTGTCTCTGAAGAGGCACAAGTCATGGCAGAGGTGCAGGTTTGATCCTGGCCTGGAATAGTGGGTTAGGGATCCAGTGTTGCTGTAGCTATAGCCGAGGTCGCAGCTACAGTGGCTCAGATTTGATCCCTGATCTAAGAACCTCCAGATGCCATGATGTGTCCAAAAAAAAGGAAACAGGAAACTCTGAAGACCTTTACTTGTTTGTTCTAAACTAGATCCATAGTGAAGCTCAGGGTTTATTAGTGTGTACTTCCAATTTTTAACACAAGGGATCTGAGTAGGGAAGTGTAGTGTAATGAATGCAAGGGGCCTGGAAGGTTCTGGATGTATGCCAGCCAGGAATCACTCCATGTGGTTCAGTAGCATTTTCAAGGTCACACAAGTAACCGATGGTGAAACAAGGACCTCACCCTAATGAAAAGCCCTTGTACATCCCTTCGGCTCCACTTCTGTTGAGCTGGTGAGTGGTGCTAACTTGTTCTTTCCTTGGTGGTTTCCATTACATCAGGGCAAGATTCTAAACATGCCAAGCTCTTAAATGAGTTTATAACAATGCTCAACTACACAATGGTTATATTACAAGTTTAGGTATATGTACATGTGAGAGAGAATAAAGGAAAAAACTATTAACGAAATCTTGAAAAATGTCCTTAATAGCATTTTCTTATATGCAGTCTTTGTTATTTGACAAAAAAATAACAAAACAAAACAATTAACACACAATGACTTGGTCTGTAGCTAAAAAAGGTAAGGTGGTGCTAGTAAATTACAATCTCTAGCCAGCCTCGCTCTCCAGGTTTAGCTTGTATAACTGACCAGAGAAATCTTGTAACTAAATTTATTCTTTTGTGTCTTTAATACTTATACTATATCTTCCTTTAAGACTCACTTATAGCATTTCTCCTAAAACCAAGCAGGACCCTGATGGGCCTTCCTAGGGCAGACCACTGTCCTCCTACCCATCTTTTTTGGGGGACGCTTTTTAGGGTTGCACCCGAGGCATATGGAGGTTCCCAGGCTAGGGGTCGAATCAGAGCTGTAGCCACTGGCCTACACCAAAGCCACAGCAATGTGGGATCTGAGCCATGTCTGTAAACTACACCACAGCTCATGGCAACACTGGTTCCTGAACCCACTTAGTGAGGCCATGGATCGAACCCACATCCTCACAGATACTAGTCAGTTTCATTACAACTGCACCACAGGAACTTCCCCCATCCATCTTATTTGCAGAAAAGCCTAGCCTCCTAGGCCTCCCCTGAGTTCCAAACAGCAGATTTAATCAGGAGAGTGAGAAAATGCAGAAACAAAGGAAAGGAGTCATGCAAGATAAACAAAGTCAAGGACCTTTAGTTCCTCCTCAAGGGCTATAAAATATTCTGAGCCATGTCTTTGAGCTGTTTTGCAGAGACTGAAGCCCCCACCAGGTAGAAGAAGTTAACAGTATGCTGCCCACCAGCACATCAACCCTAGATGGCTGGAACCAGAAAGTTCACGATTGAGATTCCTGAAACATCACTCCATCAACTCACCGCTATCAACCAGTTAGAACTGGGCATGAGCTGATCATGCACCCTGCAGCCTCCTCCCTCACAAGAGTCCTAAAGGAGTCTTTAAAACCCCTTTCTTGAAAGCCATTGGGGACTTCAGGTCTTTTGAGAATGAGTTGCCCATTTTCCTTGATTGGTGCCCTGTAATAAACATACTTTCTTCTATCATAACCCAGATTTGCTGTGAGTTGAGCAAGAAACCCAAGTTGAGTCAGGTAAAACTCATGCTGTGAATGCTCCTTCTTTCCTACCATTTCTTCTTTCTTCCTTCCTCCCTTTATTGAATGTTTACCTATCAGGCATATAGCCTTGTATAGTTTCTAGGAAACCAGCATAACTTGAACATGGTCCTTGCTCTTTCAACTCATCCAAGTTCCTCCCTCCCACATACTCCCAAGCAAACTTTGACAGCTTCGTGCATCAGAACTGCCATCAGTGGTACTTGGACACATGTGCCGTGTTGCAGCCTGTCCTTAATGGTTCTGCACATTCACAGAAGGCATTACCACATTTTCAAGCCCTTTGCTATGCCCCTCACATAGCACAGTGTTTGGCATTTAATGAGAGTTTAAAAGATATATGTGAGTAGTAATGAGATTCTCACTCTCAAATTGTTTTCTGACACTGGTAGGCTTAAAATACTGTATCAGACAGTGATCAATATTCAGGATGTTTGAGGCCAAATTGGCAGAATAAATGTGTATAAATCACGAAGATCAGAGAGCCTCTCCCGGAGAGTTTAGAAGGCACTCAAGGGTGAAATCAGGGAACTGATGACCTAAATGTATTAATCCATTGTTTCAATTGACCTTTGTGTAAGAAAGGTGCTAGGAAGCATATGCAAGCCTTTCATATTGATACAGACTCCGGGAAGCTACCGAAAGTCACAGACTGTCCTATCAAACAGGCTGGAGATTCTATAACAAAAGATTAGATGGCTGATGTTTTGGGGAGGTGGCAACATGATTTTATAAGAGAAAACTCTAAACCAGATATGAATTAATTGCAGTCTATTCAGATTGTGTTCTTTGGAGGTACAAGAAGAGGAAAAGATCCTGATTAACTTGCAGGTGATCCACTAGGAGAAACATGGATGAAGTGTTTGAAAAGTGGAACTCCTTATATTAAAGTACAAGCACCAGTGGCCATCTTTGACATTTCGAAGTGAGGAAAAGCAGAATGAAAGGACAGACTAATGAACACAGAGGGAGGATATATATGTTTGGAAAACTTATGTGTTGTATGTAAGAAACACGAACTTCATGAAGGTGTAGACACTCACACATAAGGGACTCAGGACTCACAAAGTCACTTGCGGATGTCACAGGGACAGTGTTTCTTCCTGAATTTCCTCAAAAATGACCAGTAACAGGATGCTGGTCTCTGTGGATTTAGAGTTAGAGGTTCTTTTGTTCAAATACATCTGTCCACATTATTTAACACTGGCTAGACTTGCTGCTCAAGGTTACAATCTTCCTATTTGGACGTTTTTGGCAGGTCTGCGAGCCAACCAGGAAGAGATCTGGTATGTGCTTAGATTCTGAAAGTCTCACAATGTTTTTTCCCCAAGACACCTTTGTACCTGGTGATTTAGTGAAGTGGGGACTCTGGCTTATTTGCATCACAGTGCATCGCTAAGTGGCTGCTTGGTGGCCTCATTTGTGAACATTCCATTCAGTGCCAGCTCAGAAACTCTACAAACTGGATTTTTAGAGCATAAATATTTTCTGTTGTGCCTTGGGTATGTATAGTTCCAGGATTTTTGTTCTGAAGTAAACATTGCAAAATAAAATAAATCTCTTGAGCACTAGTGAACTGATATCCCATCCAGGGCATATGTTATAACTGTTTTACTTGGTAAATCAACTTTAAAAAATTACAAATGCCATATCATCTGAAAATTGAAGGTCTTCAAAAGACTATGTAAACATCTTCAGGAGCTTTTCTACTTCTGTGATTGATATACTATCTCTTAATTAAGTCAATACTCAGAATTGATGTCTTAGGGTAGCTGCTTTTTTCCTGAAAAGTTAAACCATTCAGAGAGATTTACAAAACTCTTATTTGGTTATTGCTTTTATCCATTTATCATGATTAACTCTGGTGAATCTATTAATTTATTTGTAATTATAAATTTAAAAGAAAAAAGAAAAAGAAAAAGTCTCAAGGTAACTTATTCATTCATTAGCATAATCTTGTAGAAATACCACTGAATATTAGCCACAACTCAGATTTTATACATATTCATGGAGTTTTTGATAAAAAACTCTGAGCTTCTGTTTGATGGGTGTTCCATAGGCCCATGTAGTTTCAAAGTTGTAACACTATTTTTAACATATAGATATTATTGGTACTTGCACCCTTTATATTTTATGTATTTATATTTTCTTTTATATTTTAGCTGCATGTGAAATAAATAATAGGGTTTAACACTCTTCTGGAGTGAGTCTGACAAAGTTTACATTCAAGGTGAGAAAAGTAAATCAATTTTGTGAAAACTGGAAAAAAAGTCAAGTGTTATAAAAGAGAATCAGCACAGTTTTGCAATTAAGCATTTTAGGAATAAATCTTAGTTTTGTGTTCCGGCACCACTGGTATCAGGTTGTGTGAGCTTGTCTTGGTCTCTGTGAGCCTCAAGCTTATTGTGTTTTTAAGATGATGTTGATAGGGAAGCTCCAGAATTTATAGAATAACACATTTTATGTATGTAAATGACATTTGTTACTAATGCCAGGTGCAACTGGTGTTTGGTAGCTGTTAGTTTCCTCAGTTGTGAAATGGTTGGATGCTTGTTTTTTCCAAATTCAAGCCTTATCACTGGGCATCGCTTGGCATGATGCTCCTGCCCTTTGTCACTGGGCCAGTGATGATCCATCCATAGCACTGTTCTCTGCTCCCTGTTTGCATCTGATAGGTTGATCCCAAGCTGCCCCACCCCCCACCCCCCAAGGGCCCTGCAGGACTTGTGAATATCTCAGGGGAAGCTTAGCTGGAATTTACCACCTCCTTCTGTGTAACGGTTCCCTGCCACACAGCATCTTTTACCTCCCCTAAAAGGTCAAGGCTGTTTTGAGGGTAAGGTAAGGCACAGGTATAGGAATAGTCTCCTCTCCTCCAATCCTAGAAGTCCTCGTAATTCTGCAGTTCTAGGGAAACCATCCCCTAAGCAGTTCATGCTATATGTCCAGTAATCACAGGCTTGGAGGCTGCAAGGCCTGACAAGATGGGTCCCTGCCTTTTTAGGGGACTTGGTGTTTCATAGGAGCTCAGGTAAAGCATCAGGGGCAGGAAAGAGAAAAAGGCCTTGTGCCAGCTGTTCACAAGCCCAGAGAAACTGTCAGTTCTTGAAACACATCCTGATACATATGATAGGCTGGAAGGCTAGGTCCTACGGTTCCAAAGAAAATGAAACTCAGGGTTTAAAAAAAAATTAGACAAAAGAACCCCAAACTGCAATTCATTCCAAAAAACAACCAGTTCTGATTGAAAATGACAAAGAAAATGAATAACCCCACACCTCTGTCTCCCTCTCAAGTCAACATAAAACCTTAAAATTGTTCCTCAATATGGCAGGTGTGCTCATTTCTCTTTTCAAACTAAACACAAACTAAAAACCTCATAAATTTATGGGAGCTTCAAAATTGAGAAAGAAATAGAATAATCCCCAAAAACCTATTTGTAAAAAATGAAGACAATCCATGCTCTAAGTATTATAACCTAATATTACAAGCAACTCAGAATAAAGATTACCATTATAATATTCTCCAGGTTCAATCTGCCATAACTAATCTTAATCCTCAGTTTACTATGACTTTCAATTAGGAATAGGGACAGGTTGGTAATTAGCAATTAACAATGACTCTAAAATAGACCTTTTTTGTTTCCAACAGAGTGGGACCAACCCAGAAAAATGCATGTGCAAATAGCAGCAGTTTGAAAGCATAGTTGGGGTTGACTTAAGGGGTAAAACGACTAGGGAGATTATGAGAAGTAAAGATAATGCTATCAATTGCCAAATCCTCACATTTTATGTACATTTGGAAAAAATACATATCTAGGGATGTTTTCTCCCTAAACTAAAAGCCACATGAACTAACAGATTATTTTATTTGGTGTGTCAGTTTCTGAGGTCTCCTCTGGGTACCTTTTTCTCCCTGCCTCCACCTCCCTTTCCTCATCTCATACATTGGGAGGAAACTTTCACTTACCTTGTGAGGTCAGGAGCTTGGGTCTAGGCATGAGGAAGGACATCATTTTTTTACACCTTGGAGCAAACTGTCCTTTACTTCCAAACTGAAGATTGTTTATAAAGGCAGAATTATCCTAAATGTTACACTTGTTTTATATTTTAACCCTTTTAATTGTTTTCCAAACTTGGATAAAGGTGGTTGAGCATAGGAGCCTTACAGTCAGACAAGACTATGGATTCCCAAAGCCAAGATTCATCAACGGGGCAATTTTTGTCCAATTACATAACTGAGCTCATTCCATCATAACAAGGTATACAAAGTGCCTGGTGCATTAAAAAAAAAAAAAAAAAAAGCAAAATACACACCTGCTCAGTCAATCAATACATGGTCATCAACAATAAGATTTGCATGTTTTTTTTTCTCTTTTTCTAGATGAAGGCCCATTCAATGAACGCCCCAATTAACCAGAAGAGGAGGGAACAATAAACTTTTTGCAACAGACATGCTAATTTCCCTCAGGATAGGAGTCACGCTGGAGCTAGGACCTGTGTGTGGTCTAATTATTTCAGAATAGGCACTCAGCTGCTGGAAAACCACCAGCGACCTGGCTATGGGAAAGTGAGGGAAACATTCACTGGTTACCATGATCACATCTCAGCTATAGTTATCAGATGAGAAAAGATGTCCTACCCAAATGCTGTCTTCTTGCTTGTACTGTTTCCAGTTGCGCCCCGTGTCACTGAACATCAGGCTGTAGCTCGTCACCCAGTCTGAGCTCCCATGTCTCCCCTGTGTAGCCACGGCTGTGATCTCCACTCTGTTTCCCAGGTCCATCTGGAGCCACTGCTGAGCATTGGAATCTGCTGGGGACCAACCACCAGTTCCTGGGAGAGGATCAGAGAGAGAAGATTGTAGCCACATCTTACAGAACCATGCCTTTCACACCTCAAAGAGGACAAAACAGGGTTCACTTAAGGTGTCTGTATCCCCAAATATGTAAACCCTGGTACCTTTTTGACCTAATTTCTCCTCCTCCCCTGAACTCCCTTTCTTCTAAGACTCACCTCAAATCCTGTTCCCTCTTTGCTCAGTTATTAATTTTCATCTTCTGGATTCCTAGTGTGATTTGTTTTCTATATTAAAATTTTTTTTTACCACCTTAACTTTTCACATGTCTGAGACCCTCTGCCTGATGTATCTCTCCTTCCTTCCTTCCTTCTTTGCTTTCTTCTTTCATCCCACCCTTTCTTTTTGCTGATCCATAGCTTTCTTCAAACACATGCTGTGAACCCACTGTGGGCTGGATGTTTTTCTTGGGATGCAAGGATGCATGATCAGACTATTCCCTTGAGTGTGTTCATTCATTCAACAGTTGTTCACTGAGCACCAGGAGTATGCTGGCGCTGAAGAGAGAAGCGCACAACAAAAATGTGTACTATGAGATGAAAGACAGCCTTCAAAGAGGTAAACACAAGATATAATAGGAGCACAGAGGACAGAATGCCTTGGTGGGCAAGCAGAAAGGCTGCATCCCCAGCCAACAAGGTGAGATGGAGAGAAAGTTGGAGAGACCCACCAAGGCCAAGGTTGCAGCTTATGCAATGACTCAGAGAGGCAGGAGAGAGGCTACCCCCTGGATATCCCTCTTGTCCCATATACTGGACACATGGGCACATTATAACCATAACCTGAGACTTTGGGACCCAGAATTTTATTACTTGACACACTGGAACTTTGTAGATCAATATTAACTCTTGCTTCTTTGTTCTGTTTTCATGTCACATAAGAATGAAGAGGTCATAAATAAATATTCCTCCAAAGAAGACATATAGATGGTCAGCAGGCACATGAAAAAATGCTCAACATCACTAATTATTAGAGAAATGCAAATCAAAACCACAATGAGGTACCACCTCACAATGATCAGAGTGGCCATCACTAACAAATCTACAAATAACAAATGCTGGAGAGGGTGAGGAGAAAAGGGAACCCTCCTACACATGTGGTGGGAATGTAAATTGGTACGACCACTATAGAAAACAGTACAGAGGTTTGTCAGAAAACTAAATATAGAACTACCATATGATCCAGCAATCTCACCCCTCAGCATATATCCAGAGAAATTGCTAATTCAAAAAGATAGTCACCCCCATGTTGACTGCAGCACTGTTCACAATAGCCAAGACATGAAAGCAACTGAAATGTACATCAACAGATTAAGACAACATGGTACATATACACAATGGAATACTACTCAGCCATAAAAAGAATGAAATGATGCCATTTGCAGCAACCTGGATGCAACAAGAGATTCTCATATTAAGTGAAGTTAAGTCAAAAAGAGAAAGACAAAAACACATGATATCACTTATATGTGGAATTTATTTATTTATTTATTTATTTATTTATTTATTTATTGTCTTTTTGCCTTTTCGAGGGCCGCTTCCTGCAGCATATGGAGGTTCCCAGGCTAGGGGTGGAATCAGAGCTGTAGTCACCGGCCTACACCAGAGCCACAGCAACACGGGATCCAAGCCGTGTCTGCAACTTACATCACAGCTCATTAAACGCCGGATCCTCAACCTACTGAGCAAGGGCAGGGATCAAACCCACAACCTCATGGTTCCTAGTCGGATTCATTAACCACTGCACCACGACGGGAACTCCTTATATGTGGAATCTAAAATATGGCACAAATGAATCTATCTACAAAACAGAAACAGATTTACAGACTTAGAGAAGACACTTGTGAGACACAAGGAGGAGAGAGAGAAAATGGGATGGACAGAGAGTTTGGGGCTAATAGATGCCAACTATTACATTTAGAATGGATAAGTGATGAGGTCCTATCCGGTCACTTGTGATAGAACATGATGGAAAATAATATGAGAAAAAAATGTATATATAGATGTATGACTGGGCTACTTTGCTGTACAGCAGAATTTGACAAAACATTGTAAATCAACTATATTTTAATAGATTTTTGTTTTAAAATTTAAAAAAATAATAAAGAATAGAGGTCAATATTCATTCTTACTGACACAGGAGTTCACAAAACTTTTGAATCCTAAGTGGGATCCATTGAAGAATACCTATGTCATGGGTGGGGGTGGGGTAAAGCAGCCACTTTGGTAAGAATCTTGCTCAGGGCATCAGGTTGGGTGACTCACTGAATTTTTACTGTAGAGGAATTAACCAATAAATCTCTTTGTATTTCAACCTGTGTCTTGAAAATCACATTAGTGTTGTCCCCTCTGCTTTCTCACCATCTCAGGAGGAGCTAGTTGGACCCCTTCTTGGTACTGAGGACTTTCTGCTCCCTGGCTGGGTCCCCACTCGATTTGGGAGGGGCAGGTGGGCCAAGGGGCAGAGAACATGAGGTGGGCCCCACCCTGACCATATCCTGCAAGCAAATCCTACAAATTTTGCATTGATTTTATCCTGATAAATAATGAGGGCTATTAAACTTTTGTTTGATAACAATTATTTTTTTCACTTCCTTTAGAAGATTTCAATGAAGGGAAAGACAGCTACTACTGTAGAATGTCTTTTATTAAGTGTTTTGCAGGATGTGAATTCAGGGGCGTGAGATTCACTGATGCTCCTTCTCCCTTCCGTCTGTAGTAATAGGACTACAGAGCATGCCCAGCTTAACTACACTTCTCTGCTCTCAGTACTAGTGAGCTATGGCCCTATGGACAAGTTCTTACCAACAAAACTGTGAGTGCGGGGAGTTCCCTGGTGGTCTAGTGGTTAGGATTCAGCCCTTTCACTGCAGTCCAGTTTCTTTCCCTTGTCTGGAACTGAGATCCCACATCAAACCGATATACACCAAGGCCAAAAAACATAGAAATTAAAACACTATATGAGCCAAAGTCTAACCAATTTCAAAATTTCAAAAGTTGAAACTACAGCAAACATCACAATATCTAGAAAAATAATGTATTATTTAAAAAACATATCAGTGGGAAGATGATGTGTCTCCTTCAGGCCATCAGGTCTCTTCCCCACTTGGTTTCCCCTTTGACCAACGGAAGGCTGCAGCTGCCAAGGACCTAGAAGACGAGACCACAGCAAGGAAAGATCCAGGTTCTTGCACCATCATGAGCAAACTGCAGTATGAACAACTAAACATATATTTTGCTGAAACTATTGTGTATTGGAATCTATTTGATCCTGCAGTTTCATCTACTTCATACATATATGCTATCCTGTGGCATAAATCAAATAATTCCCATATGATAGTTGGGGCAACAGAGATCCAGCAAGTTGAGAGCACCTGGCACAGGATCCAGGCACAGATATTTGAGACTATTATGTAACAGCAAAAAGGTTTCTAAAAATACAGATAATCAATAAGGAAAAAAGCAGAGGAAGGAGATATTTGAGCAGAGATTCTGAGATGCCAGGTCCAGAAGCACATTTTTTTCAATCAACCCCCCATCTTCGCCAATATATCATGATCTCCAATCCATCCTGCCCTCTCCCAACTTCTCAAAACTGGTAGGGAGGCTCAAGAAGCTGGAGACAGTACATTTCTGAGAAATCTACAATTATTCTGAGCCTACTCTTTATTTCCACGCAGTTCCTCCAGCTGCTCATTACATGAGACTTCTTTACTCTTAAGTAAAAAAAAGCAAGGTTGTGTAAACTATATGACCCCAACAGTATCAAAGAAATGTGTGTGATTGTTCCTTCTGAGAGAGGAAAATATGAATGACTATTCTTTTATGCTTTTTCGCAGGTGACGTATTTTCTATTTAAGCATCCCTTTCTCTTATACACTGAGACTCATTGTTACATGGCTTATTGCACAAAAGAATCTATGTAGCAATTTGACAGCTGGTGGCATAACACAGAACTCTTTGTGGAGCCATCACAATTTTTGAACTGAAAATCCCCAAACCTTAACTATTTCTCTTTAACCCCTAGTGACCACAACTTGACTCCTAGTCATGCTTGAGTGTTATCTTCAAAATAACAATACAAAAAGATTAATGGGGGGAGTTAATACTAAAACAATTCCTTCAAATTTGTCTAAAGAAAATCACATTTCCCTTTTGCCCATAGTAATGACATTAGCTTATTAATCCCCCCCAAATAAACCAAAATGGAATTGTTACTCTTAGCATCCATTAACATATCAAAGTAAGAATTTTCCAAACCCAGGAGCTTCAGCTTAAGCTCTATGAGTGGAGGGGGACTCTTTGGGTGATAATTGCCAAAGACTCTTTCCTGCTGTGAAAGATGCTCCCTGCTTTATAGCTAATAGGCAAGACACCCAGGGTTGCCATCGTTGCTATGGCAAACATTTTGTTCCTTCCACCAAACAATAAATGTGTTTTCACGAATGATGAGAGTAGCTTGAAGATACTATTTGCAGTTGCCCTGAAGACACATCACATCCCAACTAGTTTTCTGTCTCTGAACTATTTTCTAAATTGAAGTGTAACATATATACAAGGACTTTTGTTTGACAAGGTGAACTAAGGTAGGGACCTCTGTAATTGTGGCCACAGTATTGGTGATCATTAACTGCAAATCCCCATCAATCTTGCAGTTGGAATGGAATTCTAAAAGGAAATGATGATTTGAAGGGCAAAATAACCCCACCTTAGAATTTTATAACATCTAGAACATGGGGTCCTGAATGATCTACAGGCTATAGCTTTGTTGATTTCTGGAACACCCCAAGCATCATAGATAGCCCATATCCTGCCTGAGTTTACTCTGGGGAAGAAGATGGAACTGAAAGCTAGGAGTCCTGGCTTGGCACCTAACTCTGTCCCTGAGCTAGGATTCAATGATATTCTCTAAGGGGCTAAATCATCAGAAATGGCTGGGGTGCTTGTCACACAGACACTCTTCTTGTCCCACTCCTAGACAATGGGTGCAGGGCCTCACCTGGGAATCTGCATCTTGAGAGAGGGGCTTAGGACATGCTGAGCGGTTTCAGAAATGCTGGATGGAAGAGCTTCTGAAGTTTCAGTTCTACCACTTTACTAATAGGAGTTGTATTGTTTATTCATTGAATGATCCAAATTAGCTTACAACCAACATGCTATTCTTGATTATTCCAAACAAAAACAAAAGCAGCATGCAATCGCCTCTGACTCTAGAGATGGACACTCTTCTCCAATATGATCCCCCAACTCCTCTCCCTGCCAATACAGATGGAAACTTTTTTTTTTTCTTTTTAAGTTTTATTGAAGTATATTTGATATACAAAGTTGTGATAATTTCTGCTGTACAACAAAGTGACCCAGTCATACATGTACACATATCCATTCTCTTTCAGATTCTTTCCCCACACAGACCAACAGAATATTGGGAAAAGTTCCCAGTGCTAATATAGCAGGTCTCCATTGGCCAATCATTCCATATATGTCAGTCTGCATATGCTAATCTCAAACCCCTAGTCCATCCCTCCCTCCCCCCATCTGTCCCTTTTGGTGACCAGTTTCAAATTCTGTAACTCTCTTTCTATTCTGCAAATAAATCCATGTGCATCCTTTCTTTTTAGATTCCATATATAAGTGATATCATATGATATTTGTTTTTCACTGTCTAAGTTCACTTAGTATGATAACTTCTAGGTCCATCCAATGCTGCAAATGGCATTATTTCATTCATTTTTATGGTTGTGTAATATTCCACTGTGTATATGTACCACATCTTCTTTATCCATTCCTCTGTTGATGGAAACTTAAAGTCAGACTTACAATTGTCAAGGAAATCTAAACATCATTGAATTCAGAATACCCATCTTTGCTCTTGCTTAAGCACTTCTTTTCACTGTGTTACCCCTTTTGCTTCTTCTCATCAGCCCGATTCTACACACTCTTGGAGTGTTCATTCATTAGCTGATAGTTGGCTAGTCCTTGCTTGGTGCCCAACACTACCCTAGGCACTTGGAAGAACCGTGACTCACTCTGCATCACAGGATCTCTGCCTGATTGGTGTTATTATCATTATTACCATTTGACAGAAGGAATAAAACTTAGGCCAGAATGATTGGTCAGCTTTTCCAAGATCTCACAACAGGTAAGTGGCAGAACACGGCATTCAAACCTGGAAGACTGGGACTCAGAGCCCAATTTCCTAACCACTCAGCTCCACAGCCTCTCACCAGCATGGATGGTACACCCTCACCTTTTTTCTTCTTCTCCATGAAAGCAATTCTCTCTAGAAACATGACCACACTTCACATTGTTTTCAGTGTCACACGATTCTCATAGAAATCTGCAATAGGGATTTCCTAACTTCCATTTGCTGGGGAATAAACCAGGCTTACAGGGTCACTGAGCTCATCCAGATTCTATGGGGAGATTGTTCTTCAACCCCATTCTGCAGACTTCTGGTCCCTGCCTGGGGTGATAACATGGACTGATGTCTTAAGCAAGCAGGAAGTTACCCTTATGCACAATTCTAAGCGAGACTTCAGTAAGACTAGAGACCCAGTATCCTGCTCAGTGCCCTGGACCATATGCCGCTCATACCCAACTTCCATACAAGGGTCGGATCTCCTCATGAAACAGTAAACTTGGTAGATAATGCAGACATCCCTCCCTTTCATCCCTTATTTCCACTTCTAACTCAGAGAGGGAAGTGAGAACTGACTGATGGAAATGGGCACAAAACAGATTATATTGCACATCTCTGCTAAGCAGTATTTTACAACTAGCATTCCAAAAAAGGAGCTAATTTAGGACAAGACCAACAGGAGCTAAAATCGTCACTAACACATAGCATTTTCAAGCCGAATCTGTTTTAAGCACACAGCCTGGCCGTGTTTAAAAACCCTAAATTAAACCTTGTGGAGAAGGGCTTTCCTAGGCATGTGCTTCCCCCAGCTTTACACAAGGCCTGAAAAAGCTATGGGTATATTCTCACAGATGACTGGGAGGTTAGATTGAGTAACCTGTTGCATCACTAATTGTTAAACATTGGTGCCTTGTAAGCCAAGATTCAAGATTTTTCAGGGACAAGCTACCTGGTGATGGTAAGTAATGAGTAAGACAGAGGCCGTCCCATGAATATTTAACTTCATACAGCGTGGGTAAGAGTGGAAATAGCAGTCACACACGTGCTGGTAGCCCTAGGAAGTCTTCCCACCTCATTCGGAGTGTTGGTTAGCAGGACCTATGGCTGGGTCAGGACGTTTGAGGCTGGAAGCCTGTCAGCTGGAACACTGGGCATCATTTATTGCCACTGGGCACGTGTCATAGGACCTGGGTGTTGCTATGTTGCTGAATGGCCCTGGTGAGGCTCCTACACTTTGTTTTTTCTTTTTAGGGTTACACGGAAGTTCCCAGGCTAAGGGTTGAATTGGAGCTGTAGCTGCCAGCCTCTGCCCAGCCTCTGCCCAGCCTCAGCAACGCTGGATCTTTAACCCACTGAGCAAGGCCAGGGATTGAACCCGCATCCTCGTGAACACTATGTCAGGGTCTTAACCTGCTGAGCCACAGCGAGAACTCCCAGGCTCTTGCACTTCCACCTGCACATGTATTTAGGGGCCAGGCAGCCTAGTGGAGGAAAAGTAAATGGGAGCTTGACCAAACACCCTGTGGGGTTCAAACGAGGTGAAAACCTGTAGGAAGATCTAGAGTGGCCCTATTGAGGGCAGTTTGCAGACAAAAACACAGGTGATCATAAGAGGAGAGTCATATAAGGGAGAGAGAGTCATGTAAGGCAGAGACAGTCTGGGTCACATGGGACCCAGTTATTTCAGTTCAGGCTGCCTCCAGAGCAATGTTGGTGAGAATGGGGATGGGGGACCCTCTATGTGACCCAGTTTGTGTTCCCCAGAAGTCAGTTATGAGATGTGGATCTGGGTGTAAGTAGTTCCTTTGGGAACTGACCCCAGGAAGCCAGTGAGGGCAGTGAGGTGAGGCAGAAAGGTGGGGGAGCCAGCCCCCTTTGGGTGAGCTCCATCCACTGCTGTAGCATGCCCTTAGGTTATATACCCGAAGAAGGAAACCAGGGTCAAATATTGACTGCAGGCTGTTGAACGGATGAGCTATGTTTGAGGCACAGTGAACATGCTTGGGCAGAGAAGGGATGGTACAGTTACTGGGTTTGGACATATCTGTGGGGCACATCCTGAGGGCTCCACCCTGATCCCCTTTAGCAGATGGAGTTGCTCCCCAAGTTGCGTGCTGGCTGACCACTACCTGCATGTTGGCTGTTCCCTCTTCCGGAGGTTTTCCCTTTACCAAATAGAAGCTTTTTATTTTGAAGTGGGAAACTACCAATTCCCAGCCCCATCATAGCCAGTGACTGAATGATACAAGGTTCAAAATGAGGCTCCCAAGGCTCAAAGTGGACTGGGCGTTCAAGGTGTCATCTATGGTCCAGAACTTCCCCTTGGCATCTGAAGGGAGCTGGGCTTCAGTTGGGACCACACATCTTGCTAGCTTCCTCAAACCCCTGCTGCCTTCCAAATCTTCTGTCTCCAGAGATCACTGTCCCATGAATAATTTGCAGAGGAAGCCCTGCTCAGCTCAGCCTCTAAGCTCTTGTTCTCTTACTGGGGTGGTGAAGTCTGGGGAAAGGGAACACCTGTAGCCTCCATGCCAGTGCCAGTGCTAGGCCCCGAGCCTGTGTGTCTGTGTTTGAAGATGGGAGCTGTGTTACTTCTCTGATATGCACTACACAGATAGTTTATCTGGGATGTCTTACTAAAACCATGTTCCCTTGTGAAAGCTAGAGCCATTGACAGCCCCCACAGATCAGGAAAGCACATCTCCAGTTCATAGGTCAGAAGTGACACCGGAAGTAAGGAAGACCAGCAGGAGGGCCTTTGGAATTTGGAGAAGGTCAAGTTCAGCCCCAAGGAGGATATCTCACATTTATATCCCTTGCAGGTCAGGACTGATTCATAAACACCAAGAACATGTAGGCATTTTATAAACTTAGGTGAGATGGTCATGTATATAAAACTTGAAAAGACTCTGGAATTACACTGGAGTTCCCATCATGGTGCAGTAGTTAACGAATCCGACTAGGAACCATGAGGTTGTGGGTTCCATCCCTGGCCTGGCCTTGCTCAGTGGGTTAAAGATCCGGCGTTGCTGTGGCTGTGGCATAGGCGGGTGGCTACAGCTCCGATTGGACCCCTAGCCTGGGAACCTCCATATGCCGCGGGAAGCAGCCCTAGAAAAGGCAAAAAAAAAAGACAATGTGGGAGCTGCTGCTCACCAGTGACTGTTTAAATTTAATTTAATTGAAAACTTAAATGAAAACTTCATTTCCTAAGTAGCATTAGCCATATTTCATCAGCCCTGGGTAGCCAGTGGCTCCCCTGTTAGGCCACAAAGAGTATTCCATCCTTGCAGAAATTTCTATTGGTGACCACTGCTCCAGAATTTGTCTTACAAAGTGGTGGGAGCTGAGCTTTATTTTAATGTGTCATATCAATTCAGTTTAACTCTATCCATTGGCTGCTCAGGCCTAGAGGATGTGTAGTGGATTACTTATTCCTTGCTTAATGAATATAGGATTACTAAGTTCCATTAATGAGAAAAGCCATATAGTTATACAATGGAGTAGCCAGCTAAGACACTCTTCCTGTTTTCAAACAAACAAAGAAAAAAACAAAACAAAACAAAAAAAACAAACAAACCAAAAACCCCAGTTCTCCCAAGTTCTTTGAAGGGAAAATGCAGAAGTGGAATAGAAAGTCACTTAACATCACAGATTTGATATTGTTGGCATTGCCACTTAAAACTTCTCTTTTGTGAATAGCATGTTTTGCACAGTTGAGCAGACTGCATTTAACTTGGTTTCCTGAGACCACTTTCTTTGAAAGATAGTGTCTAGGCTAAGCCTGGTGACCGAGTTGAAAGGGTCACTTTCTATTCTGTGACTTTGAGAAGTAATTTTCCTGCTTCTATGAAAATAATGTAGTTAGTATCTACTTTACCAGGATCAAGATAATACATGTCAGCACATAGATGTCAAGACTGTGGGCACAACAAAATGGTTAAATACTAGAGTTTGTCATTGTGACCCCAAGAATGTTATCTGGAATTGAAAAAAGAACTCTGGCTTCAAATCAAATTTCCATCAGAGAACAACTTCTTTGATTAGGAGAGGTACAATATAACTCATTAAAATAGCAAGAGATACAGCTTAACAGGGTGGTGGTGGGGAGAACAGACCTCATCACTTATTCTTACTCCATATCAGATCATTTCTAGAGCCAGCCAAGGTCATCCCATCCCCCCTGAATATGTCAGGCTCAGAAGTGAACATGTGATCAAATACATATAATTAGACTTGAAGGAAAACCTGCTGGAGATGCAGCAGAGGAGTGATTGAGTGAGCTTGGCTTCTTGAAGAGTTTCATTGCCCCAAGCAATTCAGCACATCAGAATTGCTTACAGAGCTTGGAAAAATAGGGATTACCTGGTCCTACTGCCAGAGTTTCTCATGCAGGTTGTGTGGAATAAGTCCAGACAATCTGCACTTTCTAACAAATTCCTAGGTTGTGTTTATCATAGTGCTGTTTTGAAAGGTCATATTTGATGGCTTATACCCAGGCTACAGAGGCCATTGGCTGTTTCCCAGAGCATTGTTGTGTCTGCTGAGATGTTGGACAGGACTATTAGCTCCAGAAGGATGCTGACACTGGGGATGACACTGTTAGGGGAACATTGACTGAAACCATCTACCCTGGTCGGCCACAATAGCCACTTGCATGAGCTGCCTCACAACAGGAGCCCCTGGTGAGGGACATGGTGCTTCCCTGAGGACTAACAGGAAGAATTTGGGAGGGGCCAGTAGGAGGGAAGAAATGACCTACCTCCCAGGATGCTTGGCTGAAATCCATCTTGGCTGAGAGATGCACTTACCACCAAGAAGGACCTTGATCCAGACCAAGTACAGGCCATGCAAGATGACTGGCCAGAGATAACCTTCAAACTAACCCCATTCCCATAAAGCCTGAGACTGTGAGCCATGTGGCAGAGCAGTTTCCTTGGTCCCCTCACCCTGCTGTTTCCCCCCCCAGGCACTCCTTCCCAATAAAGTCTTTTGCTTTGTCGGCACATGGGTCTCTCAGACAATTCGTTTCCTAATGTTAGACAAGAGTCCATAAAAGGCCCTGGAAGGGGTCCCCCTTCCTGCATCAACATCTTTGAACTGAATTCATCTGCCCTGGAACCTATCCCCACTAGGGACTTCCTTTTATGTAGAGTAAGACATTTTATGGTTAATTCTCCTAAAAATGTAAAATAAAACACAGATACAGAAAAATTTTACCAAACAATATTTAGCTTAAATCATTACAGGGTAAACATTCCATGACTACCACACTGTTCAAGAAATAGAAGTACAGACACCTTTCAGTCTCCATGTGCTTAGTCTCAATAATTTGATATTTTTCAAGCTGGTGAATGTTTTTCATGCTGGTGAGTTGTCTGTTATGTTCACATGAAATTACTCTCAGAAAGATACCCCAAGGATAATAGCTGATTGCTGTGGGTATTTTTGAGGAAGAGATTTACTAGAAGAAAGTCCATAGCAAAAAAATGGTAAGGACTCTTCTAAAACCTGGATTTTCACCAAACATGTACATTGGTTAGAAAAATAAAGCCCAGGCATAATCAACTGATTGCATAAACGAATCCTATAAATCAGAAAAGTGTAATTTGAAAGCACCATGGGATAAGGGATATTGGAAATAGAATAGAGAAAGCTAAATTGCACATTTATATCAACTCCTATTTTCCAGTTCCTTAGAGTTGGTTACATGTCACCATTTTCACTCCACATGGTGGACTCAACAATTTTTAGCTCTTATTATTATTATTATTATTATTATTATTAATTATTTCTTTATTTTTTCTTAGCTTATCTTTTTAATGTCATTTCCACAGTGCCTCAAGTAAAAAATATTTTCTGGAGAGACTGAGTAAATGGATTGAGTAGGTCCTACCCAGGAACTCCAGGTTAGACCAAGAAAGAGAATCCAGCACACAATACGCTCTTCAGATGTAACTTCTTTCCACTTGGGTATGACTCTCATTGCAAACACGTAGTGAACTGCCAATTGCTAGACAGGTGTATGTCATAGATTACCTTGCTCCTAACTCCATTATGATGTGTTTAACTTAGAATGTTTTAAGTTAAAAGCACCGAAATGATGAATGGAAGAAGAGCCTTTCCCTTTGTAAAGTATTGGCGTTGTAACATCAGGTTGGTGATTCACTGAGCTAGCATTTTAAAGATTGCCTTTTAGAAACAATATCCACTTGGAGTTCCTACTGTGGAACAGTAGGTTAAGAATCCAACAGCAGCCATTTGGGTTGTTGCAGAGGCATGGGTTTGATCCCTGGCCCAGTGCAGTAGGTTAAAAAAATCCAGAATTGCTGCAGCTGTGGTTTGGATTCAGTTACTGGCCTAGGAACTTCCATATACCACGGTGTGGCCAAAAAAAAAATTTTTAAGAAAAAAAGAAATATTATCCACTTGGCCTTTCATGGGAAGTGACCAGTCATGAGGGACAAAATAAAAGGTGAATTGCCTGGGTTTATCAGTCACGTCCATTGTGCCAAATATTGATGAATGTAAGTCTCTGAAGCATTATATTATTAAGGAGCAAAAATATGCATAGGACTGGCCAACAGGGACCTGCTGCCTAGCACAGGGAACTCTACCATGTATTATGTGATGATCTATATGGGAAAAGAATTTGGAAAAGAATGGATGTGTATATATATATATATATATATATATATATATATACAGAATCACCATTGTGCAGCAGAAATTATCACAGCATTGTGAATCAACTATCCTTCAATAAAACTTAAAAAGAAAATGATTCCTCCTTCTGCTCTTCACATGATTTTGTTTTGCACTGATCCTGTCTGAATGGAAAGAAGGTCATCACACTGGATTTGCCTCCATCTAAGACAGGGTCCCAAGGCTCCTATTAAATAGCAGAAGATGTATATTCTGTATCTCTCAGTGATCTCTAGCTGTCCTAGGAAGAAAAGAGGCCTAGGGCATTGTTTAAATATTTAGGTCAAGTTAGTTTTGCCCACAGGCATATTAGACCACAGTCTGATTTTCATGGAGGCACAGAGTCCTAGTCTTTCTTTCATCCTTGATGCCTAAATATCCAGTCTTCGTGGTTAAAATGCTGACAAGGCCAGAATGACCTGAGAGGGGTGACTATCGTGTCAACAACAACTTAGATCTCTGATCAACATCAATAAAGATATTAGTTAGCTTGGAGTAGAGAGGATTAGATTCAAACCCAAGTCCTACCAATAATTAGCTATCTCTCCCTAGGTCAGTGACTTGAGTGCTTTAAATCTATTTCTTTCTTCATTTTTTTTGTCTTTTTAGGGCTGTACCTGCAGTATATGGAGGTTCCCAGGCTAGGAGTCGAATCAGAGCTGTAGCCACCAGCCAGTGCCACAGCCAGAGGGATGCCGGATCCGAGCCGCATCTTTGACCTACACCACAGCTCATGGCAAAGATGGATCCCTAACCCACTGACAGAGGCCAGGGATGGAACCTATATCCTCATGGATACTAGTCGGGTTTGTTAACCACTGAGCCATGACGGGAACTCCTGAATCTATTTTCTAATCTTTAAAAATGTGAGCAATGCCAACTATCTTATTAGAGTACTGACATAATGATAATAAGGAAGCTAAGTTTCTATTTTCCAGTTAGATTCCTTATGCATAATAACTTAGCCACTTTTACTCTCCTTCCATCATTCCTGCATGGAGGTAAGAATGAAAGAAGCAGGGATTTCAGGGATGTACCAGTAAAGAGCACCTCAAATTTGAACAACATTCGGCAACAGTTGCTACAGCCCAGGTTCTGGTCCAGATTTTTGGAGCAGAGGCCAAGATTCTGCATTTCCAACAAGCTCCCACATCAGGCCCACATTACATTCCAGAGTCTGCACTTGGACAAGAGAGAGAAGGTATAAGGCAAAAAATAAGGCATGGAATGTGCCATGCCTGGGGTGGCCAGGACAAGACAAAAGAAAGAAAATGTGCTGAGATTGAGAAGAAGGAAAGGGCCCTTTAAAGGGAGAGAAGGGAGTCTGGTGACAGATTTCTGTACATCTCACTGTCTTTTTGAACCAATTAGATTTTGTCCGTATCCTGTCTGGCTCAGACAATCCAGAGATATCTTTTGCAAGCAGGTACTGTAGTTGAAACTGGCTTCTGAGGACCATCCCCTAGGTGTCTGGAGAAAATCCCTGAAGTGCAGATGTCCTAATTCTGAGGAGCCCAATGCCAGAATTGTTCCCAATGCACATGTCCTCAGGAGGGACCACCAACACCACAATGAAAACCAACCTCCCAAGACCTTCACAGGTCCTTAGCCTTTTGCAACCCAGGTGCTGCCCAAGGGGGAAAGAAAAAATGGGCATTGATTCTGTGCCAAAGGGAGGAAGGGAGGCAAGGTTTTCAAGCCTCTCCATTGGTCCAGGAGCCCAGGAAGAAGAAATTGCCTTGACATAAAAAAAAGGGGGGAAAAGAAAATAAAATTCTCCATGGCAACACAACTGTCACGCTAGAAACACAATCTCAACTTACACAGGCAAGCATCTCAAAAATACACTGACACTAAGTGAGGAAGAAGAACTAACATTTCAAGGGGAAAAAATGGTGAATGCGATTGTTCGCGAGACTCTGTTGGTGGAGGGGAGAGGATGGGAAAGGAAAACACAAACCTCTCCTTTTGTGGGGCCAGAGATGTCTGTTCCTATTTGCCTTATGATCACCTGGAGTAACATCAAAACTTCATTTCCTTCTCCAGCAGGTCTAACCCACAGCACAGCAGTTCCGTGCTGGGGTACCAGTTCCCCTGTGTCCTGCTGGCAGGAAGAACTTCCCACAGCCCAGCTGACTTTAAGCCTGGATCAAAATCTTTCTCTCCACAAAACAAATCACATTTGACAAAATCAGATCTCTCCTAAGCTACAATTACAGAGATTGATTTGGCAACCTCTATTAATGGTGATCTGACCCTGAGTGTCAGGTGTTTGGTTGCTCTTTTTAAAAGTAATGTGTTCTATTCTTTGCTTTTTTATTTCTTTGTGTGGGGAGGAGATGGGAGGAGGACATGGAAGTGAGAGAACAAACATTGCATCTGTCCAATTCCTTCCCTATATGAGATAGCTGCGTTAAGACTACACAGGGGGTTCAACCATCTAATCCCCCTCCTGGTTCCATGAGCTGCCCAGCCCTCAGCGGCCACAATAGTCCCAGGGTCAAAGGCTATTCCCAAGGACATGTTTCACTCAGAAAGATGAGTTTGTCCCAACAGAACTCAGACTGGCTTAGTTCTGGGGGTCTGAGGATACTGTTCACTTTCCTGTCCTATATTTTTCTTTTCAACTTTGGAACTGAACTCTGCTTTGGACATAACAGCTTCACCAGCTGGGCCCCCTTTCTTCTTGATGGAGGTCAGGGATGTGTTCTGAGCACACAATGGAGGAAAAGTCATCTTTAATTACCCTTGTACAGTGTGTGTCAAAGACTTAGCTTTACAGAAGTCGAGTGGTACCATGAAGAGTCCATCCCTGACATACCAAGAAGTTCCCTGAGGAAGGCTGAATGAGGGAAGAGTGGAAGGAATTCATGAAATATTGAGATCGGAGAATGAATCAATGAATGAATGAACGGAATATATTTTTAAAATATCCCAAAATTGGAAATCAAAAGAGAGTACAATTTGTTCCTTCTATATCATCCTGGGGCAATTTTTAACAAGTCTGCTCAACGATTGATTAACTCTTAAGAAGAACGTACCTGCCCTTTGGTGTTGCTATTTGCTGGTTCATTAGACCTTAGATACTGTGAAGCTACATGTTAACCCATAAATGTTTGTCCAACAGAGAAGACATAAAGCCCCAATTTTTATTGTCTGGTATGACACGAACTAGTTTTGTACCTACCTAAAAATTTTATTCTAACATTCTTTTCTTTCCTCGCTGTGCTATGGCATTTTTATCTGTGCGATCAAGATAACAGTAGGAATAATACTGACATGGAGGGTAATTGTGAGAATTGAGTTGATGTGCCTTCAGGGCTTAGAACAGTGATGCCTCATGGCAAGTGCTAAGCATATCGCTGTGATTTTTAGCTGCTGGCTGGTAGGCACAAGCCACTAACAGAAGGATTATAAACCACACACAGGATCCTTCCATTCAGGGAGGAGTCAGAACTTATAACGACGGTGCTGGTAGCGATTATTTAGCATCTGGCTGTGAACCTGCTGTTTAAAACAGTATATGGAGAATTCAAATTGAAACTAAGATGTTCCTTGAAATTTCCACATATGTCCAGCATTATCCTAGATTTCAAACCATGCAGAACAATTGCTGTTTGGGGTGTATTTGATGTCTTTCCTTTGTTAAAATAATAAAAAAAAGAAGGCTTAAAGGGGGGCATGTAGAAAAACATCTTCACTAGACAGGTCTCTAATTACCTCCAGTTCATTTCAGTGGACAGACAGCACATAACTCTGTTGTTAGAAGGAGACAAATAAATCTTTACTTTATAGTGACATTTTCAATGTAAATAAAAAATTACAGTTTCCTCAACTCTCTAAGTTTTTTATTTAGAAAATATATGACAAAATGTTCTTAATACCATTAATATAATTATAATAAAACTTTTGTTTTATTATAATTTACTAAATTCAGTATATATGCCTACATATGCACATATATGCATGTGTATATATATTATATTACATATGGATGTATATATACAAATATATATAAAAACCACCATGTATATATTCACCTTTCTCTCTATATATGTCTCTGACTCTATATACACAACCATATGTATATATTCAACTCTCTTTATATATCCTACTATATATACATATATATACACATTTATATTGCATATATGTATATATATTTAACTACCTTTATATTTTCTCCTATATATATACATACATACATCATTTATATTACATATATGACAAAATAAAGACATCAATATTATCACTAGCAAATATTAGCTATTCATTATGTTGTAATTTGCATTATCCATGTGAACTCTATGAATAGGGTTTGTGCCTATTTTTACCAGGTACATGCCAGTGTTTTAGCATAGTGGTTGGCACAGGTGATTAATAAATATTAATAGATAGAACTGTTATTCACGAATTCATCCATTTAGTAACTTGCAATTCTTGCTGCATTTTAGAATCAGCTGGGAAGCTTGTGTTTATTTAATTTATCAATATTTGTTCTTGGGTCCCCTTCCAGACAATTAATTCAGAATACAGGGAGGTGGGGCTCAGGCATTGCTACTTATAAAACTCTCCAGGTTATTCAAATGTACAGTGTTTGGATGAGAACTGGTCATCTAGTATCTTCCTGAGCCTGTGTTTAGTTTCCCCAATGGGAATGGTTGGCCCAGTGAATGAAGGGAGGTGGTGAGTCCTGAGAGGGGCTGGCTTCTTGGCCATAGGCTCCTCACCACCACCCCGCAGCTCTCTGACTGTACCTTGGATGGTTTCTTGATTCATACTCTAAGTGGGGGGAGGGAGGCAAGGCCAGCCTCCTCTGAAGACACTTAAGCTAGCCTTGAGCTCAGGCTCCACATTCCCCCATGAGCAGGATGATTAGGGTAAAACGAAGTGGAGACTTTGGTGTCCTGTCTCTATTTGCCCATTGTGTACGTGTATGTTAGGGGGGTACCGTCAGGCATACAGCTTCCCCAGAAACTTCCCAGGAGCTACTGAGGCCAGAAAGACCGTCTTCCACCAGGCAGCTGGGTGGGATTGTGACCAGCTCTGGCTCTGGATGCCCTGTGGGACACCCTATGTTGAAATCTGCCAACCTGTGCTTCTTCCTGAAATGACAGGCAGACCCACATCTCCACCCCACAGTGGGAAGTAGCTTCAAACCCATGAGTCTGCTCTCCGTCTTCACCCACTGCTTCAAGGCTGACATCACTGGTTTGCAGTACAGATAGAGAAGTGATTCTGAGAGCAGGAAAGTGACTCACAGGTGCCTACAGAACTTGCAGGTAAACACTGCAGCCAGCATTTGAACAGTGGCGGATCAGTTTCCAGAACTTTCTCTTTTTAATACACCCTCACTTGAACCTGTGTGAATGAAGTAATTTGCTAATGTGAAGGTCAGAGAAAAGCTTTGGATTCAGATGGCTGAGCTGTGAATCCAAGCATTTCTCCTTCATAGCTGCAGGATTTTAGGCATGTTGTACAACTACTCTGAGCCTTAGGAAACCTCTCTGAGGGGAGAAGATAACAATGCTTACCTTACAGTATCTTTGTGGAGACTAAATACCATAAAAGACCATTATTAGTACAAAACCATTATTACTGTTTTCCTACTGGGTTTTTGATTGCGCATCCTTTACCCTTTAGTATAGCATCCTTAAACTCCTTCCTCGACAAAGACGTACACCTTCCTAAGTTTTCAGTTATAGACCTCATTATACCGGAATACTTGTGAAGTGTAATATGAGACACACAATACATACATACAAATAAAAATTACAACTCCATCTTGCTATCAATGGAGATTCAAAATTGGAAATGAAGATGTTAACGAATTAAATCACTCTGCACTTTATAAAAATAGTATCAGTAGCACAACTAATTAGGACTTATTCCAAAATGTAAAGACAAATCAACACGGGAAAACTTACTAATGTGACTGACCTCATATATCGATGGGAAGATAGAGTCAACATTAATTAATATGAACTCTCTCAGATCACTGTACCTCTTGGAACTGCATAGGAATTTTTTCTCAATTCGAAAAAGAGTTGAGAGTGTTCATTAGATATGTTAAGTAAACTAATATTATCAGACATTTAAAGTCTTCAAAAATTAAAAAAAAATCCCATTCTCATACCATCTTCCATCATGTTCTACCCCAAGAGACTGGACATAGTTCCCTAGGCTGAGAAAAAGAACACATATATTCTTGACTGGGTCAGTATGCTATATGGCAGAAATTGACACAACGCTGTAAATTATACTCTAATGAAAATAATCGCTAATGGAAAAAATTTTTAAATTCAGTTACAACACACACACACACACACCCATTATAAATGTGAATTAAAATATACCTCTCCAGACATCCAGCCTCATATTTGTTAAACGCATTTCATATAAGACCTTAGTTAATGGTGTCTGCCCTAACTTCCCTCATATGCTAAAAGATACTCATTCAACATTTAATCACAGTTATCTCTAGCTGGTACTACTGCCGTTTTGGTATTTTCTTACTTTTCCTTAATAATGTTCCTTAAGCCAGGAACATTTATTATATTGTAATAATTAAAGTTATTGAAGGAAAAATTTTGGTAGATTTCATTCTTCCTTATGATAACATGCTATAATCATGATATATATTGGTAGCTATTTAGGTTAGATGTGGAAAATATAAAAATAAAGTAAATTAAAAAAATTTTTTTCACAAAAGGCCTCTTATGATAATCAAAGAAGAATAAGGTGGGTTTAGGGGGGCAGCAACTAATGTACTTTGAATTTCCATTATGTGCTAGGGAACATGGCTTCATTCCATTTGCATCTCTCCACCCAGTCCTCGCCTGAGCATTGCTCTTGGACATGATCCCAGCACACATAGATGCCCACTTTCATCCATCCACTCACTATGTACTCATTCAGCACTTGCCGTTAGACTTTCAGTCACCTACTCACCAGTTCTCCGGTTGAGCTGAGCTAGGCTATGAGTACCAGTGAGGTCTGAGGAACTGGAAAAAGCCATTGGAGACAGCAGGGATGCTAATGGGTCATCACAGTTGTCTACAACGAGAGGAGAGAGAGGGAGAGAACATTCTGTTAGCAAGAAATGGTCCAGAAAGAGAGGAATCAAAACATGACCACCACCATTTATTAACTACCTTCTCTGCACAAGGCCACTACCTGTATCCCTGTGCTATTTCATCCACTCCTCACAGGCATTAAATTTCTCTCACAGTTGGGGAAACTCAAGTTCAGAGATGTTATGTAGTTTGTCCAAGGTCACAACACTAGAAAACAGTGTGACCAGAATTCTTGCCCAGATGTGTCTAACTCAAAAGTCCAACTAGCCTTCCATTCCTTTAATCAACCACTTGAGCAAAGCCTTACGATATGGCCAGTGAGCTTCTGCTATAAGAGCAGAAACCGTTTCAAAATGGGGAGGTTGGTTTAACTACTCTCCCATCTTTAGTCCCTAAGGACTCTTGTAATAGTTCTATCTAGAGGGACAAAATGACTTAGGATGTTTCATTCCAAGTTGTACGAAAGTCTTTGGGAAATGAAGTGCTAATTTTAATAATTCATTTCTAGTCTAAAAACTGGCAGGGAATAGTCCCCAGTCTTGTACAATTTTGAGTCTGACATTTCCTTCAGTAGCTATACTTCCAGCCTTCCCTAAATGTGGTAGGTCTGTCTAAAGCTTTTTTGATGCTTTCCACATGTGGAACAGGGTGGGGTCATGGGCACAGATGCAGTCTTCACAATATAGACATATTCCTCCAGAGGACCTTTAGCATCTAATCCCTGTACAGGACTCTGCTATTCTGAACAGTTTGTAACTGGTTACTCACTTATTTGTTTGCATTCACCAGCAGGTAACATGCTCTTTGTGGGATCTTAGCAAATAATCTGGCATATAATAAACTTTCAATGAGGATTTATTGAAAGAATGAAATAGGGAATAAATGAAAGAAGGATGAAAAGAAGGAAGGAAAGAAGGAGGGAATCAATCAATGAATAAATCAATCCACATAACAGTCCTCACATTTTATTACCATTTTTCTATTTTTTTTGGGGGGTGTCTTTTTTTAGGGCTGCACCCGAAGCATATAGAGGTTCCCAGGCTAGGAGTCAAATCAGAGCTGTAGCCGCCGGCCTGCACCACAGCCACCACAATGCCATATCTGAGCCGCATCTGCGACCTACATCACCAGCTCATGGCAATGCTGGATCCTCAACCCACTGAGCGAGGCCAGGGATTGAACCTGCATCCTCATGGATACTAGTCAGATGTTTTCACTGAGCCATGACAGGAACTTGCATTTTTCTATTTTGAATACAACTGATCTTGTAGAACACTGCAAAATGAGCTCATGAGATCTAAACATACCTCAGTCAAAAGACCTGTGAAACTTGTTAATTCAGTAAACTTCATGGCATAAAAGGCTCTCAGGAAGAGCTGAGTTGACATTTTTTGAAAGAAATTGTACATAGGATTTATGAGGTCACTTGTTTACCCAGCAAATTCTTGGAGAGTGGTATTTTATCTAATTGCAGGAAAATTAATGGGAAGCATAAGGATTGAATTTTTGTTTGTTAAACGTGTTAACAAATCAACTGGCAAAATATATTTTGAGTTTTTCCCAGAGAAAAATGTTTGAAAAATATTTTGAGGTACTTGACAAAACAAAATAGAGCCAGATCCTCAGTGAGGAGGAAAAACACAAAAATCAGAGCAAGGGCACCTCAGTGGTTACGATTATTCTGCAAATAGGAAGCAGGACTCAGGGCCAATTTACTCCAGGCATAAGATGCAAGGGAGAGGGGGTGCACACAGTCTCCCAACATACTGGTTTGGAAACATGAGTTTTTACTCTAGTTATATGTTAGGAAACAATTTGAACACAATGGAAACTTTCCATTGGCTTATGCTGGTTTCATCATCAGGACACAGGTGAGTGCAGAAGATTGAACTGAGCTTCAGGGGCATACACAAGCGCGCACACACACACACCAAACACCGCAAAGTACTTCTCTTTGCAGTTGTGTTGTGAGCCTCATCTATCCACATCTGCAGCTACAGCAACCCTCCCATTTCAAACAACATACCCTCCACCCTTTCCCAATAACCCGCAGTCTAAATACCCACTTCCACAAGCAAATTGAAGATCTGTGAAGGTCAAGGACCATATTTATTTTACTCTTTATATATTCCTTAAATATATGACATGCATAAAACTGCTACCTGTTTTATTAGGATCTTTTTTTTTTTTCTCCAGTGTGTCGCTGATGACATTTTTGAGTATTGCGCACCTAACCCGATTTTTTCCCTGGGTAGAAACTGAAGTGACCTAGTCAATTCAATTTAATTCAGTCCAATAAATATTTATAAGGTCTCACTTTATGCTAGACCCCGAATAGGCATTGGAAATAAATTTGAGTAAAATTGAGTCTCAGGTGTCAAGGAACTTGGAGACCATTGAGAAATATGAAGATGGAAACAATAAATAAAAAGACGAGACAGTTTAGGAGAGTTTCACCAACACTACACCCAAAGCCACATAAATGGGTACCTACTTATACAGACATCCAGACAAAGGATATCCCTGTCCCTCCAGCCCTGTGCAGTCACTTTCCCCTTTGTTATGGAAGTAGAATTGATTTACAATGTTGTGTTCATTTCTGCTGCACAGCAAAGTGATTCAGTTATACATATATACATACACGATTTTTCATATTCTTTTCCATGAAGGTTTATCTTGGGATATCCCTGTGCTACACAGTAAGTCCCTGTTGTTTATCCTTTCCATGTATAACTGACCCCTTTTTCAGGGAGAAGGAAGCTTCCACCTCCACTGACATCAGCTTCTATTTTCCTTATGGTCCTTTCCCTTTTCTGAAATGCACCTTCCTTGCATCTCCGGGTCAGTGTTTCCACTTTGGAAAATGGTAAACTCATTGAACACAGCCATTACTAATGGGGAGGTCAGAACCCCTTCCTCAGGGACCCTGCACAATGAACTAGCCTTTAGAGAACACATCTGAGCTTCTGACCCCTAGTCCTAAGATATGAATGGGAAAGCTTCAGATCAGAAAGGAAGAAAACTTCCCCTTCCTTGGCTAATAGGTAGTTCTCACTGTCTTCCTGGTGTCACATGAACAAACCTGACAAGTCACCTAAACTGAGAATAGACTCAAATTGGTGATCCAATTATCCCTCATGGTTGGGAATTGAGAATGTGTCCAGGGAGTGCCCGTCGTGGCTCAGTGGTAATGCACCCGACGAGTATCCATGAGCGTGTGCATGTGGGTTCGATCCCTGGCCTTGCTCAGTGGGTAGCTGTAGCTCTGATTCGACCCCCAGCCTGGGAACTTCTATATGCCACAAGTACGACCCTAAAAAAGCAAAAAAAAAAAAAAAAAAGTTGAGAGAGAGAGAATGCGGGCATTCCATATAAGCATTCCAAACCCAAAAGTAAGTGTGTGTGATTTTTAGATGTGTCGTATTCTTCTTCTTCTTTTTTTTTTTGGGGGGGGGGTCTAGCCCACAACATACAGAATTTCATTGTCCAGGGATTGAACTTGCACCACAAAAGGGACCGGAGCTGCTGCAGTGACAACACCATGTCAGGGAGCTCCCAGACATGTCCTATTCTTCAAGCAAAGGAGAAATGATCTAACATAAATGAGGACAATACTGCTGACACTTAAACAACACAGGTTTGAATTGTGCAAATCTACTTACACCAGATTCTGTCAACAGTGAACAAATAGTACAGTACTACAGCGTCCATGGTTGGCTGAACCTGCAGAGGGGGGAGCCTCAGACCCAGAGGGAGGATTTTCCACTGTGTTGGGGGTGTGCACCCTTCAGCCCCTATTATTCAAGGATGTACTCTAAATAATTTTATATATTGCTGATTTGGAACAGCCTGGGGTAGTGGAAGGTGTTGGGATGACTAGGGCTCAGAGCTTCCCTTCTGGATTGGCTTCTTCTCTTGCCTTGGTGACTCCAATATAGTCCAATGCAGTAAGCTGTATCCCCACTGTCCCCAAATCAAGAGTCATCTCTGCCGTAACTCCCCATAGAACCATTTTAAAGGGGGAATGAGAGTGGATGGAATAGTCCCCCTTTAAAGGATAAAGTGAGCACAGGAAGCAGAACATGACTTGTCTGTAACATCTGCTTCAGTCCATAGCAACTGTTACCACAATTTTATTCCTGGGATCTTATTTCTATGTCACAAAACCAGCACGAGAAAGGCCATCTAAAAAAAAAACCCTTTTGCACTAAGGGTTTGTGGTCAACCCGATGAGACGAAGGGTAGGAAGTGGAGAGGCGCTAAAGAGGTGAAGACAAGGGGAGAGTGAAGACAGCCTTGCATGAGGTGAACGGCCCCTCTGTGGATTGGCAGCCTTCCTGAGACTGGGCTGACATCGCACCAAACACATGGCTGCGAAGCAAAAACACAAAGCGCCATCTGCTCCACCATTCCTGCAGGCTTTAAATAAGCAAACCCATGTTGTTGTTACATTTTAGGCACCACTCCCATCTCAGCCTCCTGACAGAGTGTTTGCAGGCTAAATCCATCAGTTGGTTCTTTCAAAAGTGTGGTGGATGTTTATCTGTATTTACATGAGGAAAGGGTGAAGAAATTTGGGGAGGGAGAGAGATGTCGAAGTTTAGGAAAAATATAAGACGGGACTAAAAGTCAGGCTTCCTGTGGTACACACAACCTGAGAGAGACCATAATGATTGTCCCAGAAATGGATGCACTGGTGTCAGTAGAATATTTTCAAAATATCCTTTAGAACGCCCATTCCTGAGCCTTTTCCTAAAAGATGTGTTGCAAAAAAATCAGGTGATATTAAAAGGCTATTTTAAAAATGCAAACCCTTCTTCACACTATTATCCTCCATTTTTCTTCAGCAAAATCTTTACTGCCATCTTTACTATTTTCCTTTAACATAAAAGGCTACCTCCAGACCCACCCCACACCCAGGCAGGTAAAGATCCAGGCCTGTGAGTGTGATGAAAAGCACCTGAGCTCTTTCCACTCAGAAGGTATTCAACAATCCCAGTCCTATTTGCAAATGACTTAGCCCTACATTCATAGACTAAGACAGTATCAAAACCAGAGTTGCCTCTGTAGTTGTGGGATTCAAGCCCTTGACTTTACAGATGAGACCTCAGGGTTGAGGGAGAAGACAGGCCTGCTCAGGGTTAGTCAGTTAATTAATCTAGTCTGGACTGAACTCAGGTTTCCTCCACACCAGGTGGTGACTTCTAGGTCAAAAGTTCTGGCCACCTGTGAGTAAGTCTGATCACCATTAGTTATGTCATTCTTCACAACATTTGCTTTGACAAATGACTTATTTTCTACAAAAAGAAGGGCATTGTTTCATTTCCTGGAAAACCAAAAGACATTGAAGAAGAGTTTATAACTTTCAAAAGAACTTGAATTTTTTCTCAATGTTTCTTGCCTTATTTCTTTCCTCAAAACTCTCTCCTACCCGCCAAAACAAACAAACAAACAAACAAAATAAACAACAACAAAAAACACCACACAATAAAGGGGGGATGAAAGAAAAAAAATAAATGCATTTGTTTCTTTATTAGTATTTATATGGATACTCAAATAGAGCATTTTCTTTGATATTTTCAATCTGAAGGAGAGGGCATAATGTTTTCCTCAAATAGGTGTACTGTGGAATACTAACAATCTTCTTTCACGTTAATTAAAAGGTAGAGACACAAAAGAGAATTCTGAGTAAATATGAGGTTTACATAGCTTCTTAGAAATTAGCATGGACTCATTAAGATGATTCTACTTTGTCACATTTTTTGTTGCCAATACATATTTTTATTCATTATTATTAAAATACCAATAGAATTACAGATGGTAGCAGAAGTTAAATCATGAGCATTTCTTTGAATACCAGAGTAAATTGTATAAGGGGTTTTGGAGCCTAAGGGATTCATTTCTATTTGTGGGTGAGATAAAATTCCTCTTAGCATTGCACATTTAATGTCTCACTTTGTTTAAAGACATAAAGCATGCATTTTGTGTAGTGCCTGCAATGATGCTTAGAAGTGGTAACTCACGCTTTTAGCTTCATTTAGCTCACAGACCCTGAGCTCATGAAGCCCAGCATTTACTTTGGACTGAAAGATAACCCATGTGTTGTTTAAAAAGCTCCTTAGGGTTATTGACAATCACATGCAGGAGATCCTTGGCTTGGGATCCAGGGAACCCACTGCTCCCTTCCTGGGAATTGTGCTCTGTTTTCACTTTTCAGAGTTTTGGGCTCAGCTCCAAATGGTGGAGGTGGTTGTTCATTCGTTCAATCCAGATTTTCACTGGCCACATTCTAGGTATCAGAGTTTCTGAAGGCTTCAGGGAGAGTAACAACGATGGTACCCAATTGCTCCAACACGGAGGACGTGGACACACCCCTCATTACACTCCGGGGTGATTGGTGATGGGTTGGTGGACTGAGGGCAGCGGCACCAGGCATCCTGGAGGGGGCTACTCCTGTCTAGGGATTAATAGGAGGGCTCTGAGATTCCTTCCAGGCTTTAAACATCTTTCTATTACAGATTTTAGGAGAGACTTGGTTGGGAGGTACTGATCCTCACTTGCAGGTGAGGATCATAATCAGACCCACTGAGAACAAGAGCAAGGCAGCAGGGGTGCCCCCTCTAGGTGGTCTGCGGCCCCTGCAGCGCCACGAGAGGCTGCTATCATTTGTATTGACTGGGTGTCTGAGGAACCTGTGTGCTTCTTTGATCTTTTCACACTCTAGTCAGTGTTTAAACCAGACTTTGAACCACTGTCTGTGACACTTTGTCTACCATCCATCTGAAATCTGCTTCCATCCCTGAAATGATGGCAGGAAAGCATCATAGATGAGCAAGGGCCAGTCTCCTGTGTGACTGTCTGGTGTGAGTTTAACTCTTTTCATCTAATTTTCAAGAACATTTGTCCACAGGTGTCCCATAATTAGCCTAAACATGATGTCTCCAAAGTTACTTTCCTAAATGTCTTTCTTCTCAGATTACTCCCTTTCCTCCACTGCTGACACTGATGAACATTGGGCTTTTTCTGTTTGTTTGTTTGTTTTTTGTTTTGGGGTTTTGCTTTCTTTTTGATTCTCAGGTTAGGAATATCATGTTCAAAATTGATTGCTTACTTTCATTTAAAAAATTGTCCTTAAATCTAAATTATCAATCATTTAACCTAATTTAACAAATGTTTCTTAAGCCTCCTGTGTGAGGAATATGATGTTTGAGTCATATGAGGAACATGAAACATCCTGCTGAGCAAGGGGTTTTTTTAACCATAGCACTTAACACCTGGGTCTATGTACATGCTCAGTAAATCTTTGCTGAGGGAAAGGATGAAAGTTACAAGCCCCACAATTTTTGTTATTGCTGTTTAGGAAGATTTCTCAGATTTATACTCACTTTATTTGATCCTAATTTATAATTTTATTTTTTATTTTTATTTATTTTTTGCTTTTTAGGGCTGCACCCACAGCATATGGAAGTTCCCAGGCTAGCAGCTGAATCAGAGCTGAAGCTGCTGGCCTGTGCCACAGCCACAGCAATGTGGGATTTGAGTCGCATCTGTGACCTACCACACAGTTTGGGGCAATGCCAGATCCTTGACCCACTGAGCGAGGCCAGGGATCGAACCTGCATCCTCATGGATACTAGTCAGATTCATCTCCACTGTGCCACAACAGGAACTTAACTCAAACTTAAAAAAAAATAATTAATTTTTGCTGTACCCACTGCACGAGGAAGTTCCCGGGCCAGGGATTGAACCCATACCACTCGAGTTGCTGCGGTGACAATACCAGATTCTTATCTGGCTGCACCAAAGTATTCTCTAATTCATACTTTTAAACATCAAATTGTTATTTTATAAGTCTGTGGAGTTTACAAGGGGCTCTGCTTTCATTGAAACATTCTTTCTAAAATACTGCTTTCAACATACTTTCCTCACCAAGATGTATTAGACAAGCCAGCCTTAAATAGGGCTTCCAGAAGTAGCATCATGGAAATGAAAGGACAAAGGAGTTATTAACATATAACAGATCCAAAGTGGCCATAAGGCTGGCTATCACTGATGGGGTCCCAGGCTGATTAAAGAGACAGAAAGTGACACCCAACAGCAGAGGTCAGGAGTATGGGGCCTGTTGTTGGGATAGGCTTTGGTCAGAGGACAGTGCTCTCCCAAAATATCACTCAACATTGTCTAAATTCAAATACACTAAAGCTATTAAATCTTTAGGATTACACATAGACCTTCATAACTCAACTGGAGTGACTAGAAGATGTGAAAGTTTTGATGGGTAGAAAAGGTGAAATTCACAGATGAAAAGGATTAGAAATTTCTGGAATATGAGAAGGTGAGATTGATGGCTGGATTACTCAGGAGAGTTTTAGAAGATACTGATAAGAAAAAAAGCAAACCTTTGAAAAAATAAAATTGTACCTATTTAAAATTTTCCCAACTCCAATTTTGTGTTTATATACCTCTGTACCTCTATTCCCATCTCCACCTACCATTACTCCACACCACAGACAGGCAGATAGACACATACACGCACACCGCCCCCACCATAAAGTAGTGCCAAGTCAGTTTTGGGATTTATTGCTTTTTTTTTTTGTCTTTTTGCCATTTCTTGGGTCACTCCTGTGGCACATGGAGGTTCCCAGGCTAGGGGTCTAATCGGAGCTGTAGCCGCCGGCCTACACCAGAGCCACAGCAATGTGGGATACGAGCTGCACCTGCAAACTACACCACAGCTCACGGCAATGCCGGATCCGTAACCCACTGAGCAAGGTCAGGGATCGAACCCACAACCTCATGGTTCCTAGTCAGATTCGTTAACCACTGAGCCATGACGGGAACTCCAGAATTTATTGGATTTTTAAGCAAAGCTAAACACATGAACAAATGATAGTGTTGGGGAAGCAGGAAAAAGAAGACAAAAAATTTTTAAAAAGTAACAGTAGACAAGGATCTACCTGAAATCTACACAATATTGTGTGATAACCTATATGGGAAAAGAATCTGAAAAGGAATGGATATATGTACATGTAGAATTGATTCAGTTTGCTATACTCCTGAAACTAACATATCATTGTAAGTCAACCACATGCCAAGAAAATTTAATAAAAAAATTACAAGTAGAAACAATGTCTTTTTACTTAGAAAAGTGCATTGTTCAAAGGATCATGCATGGGATGTTAAAATGGGGACAACTAAAGAATTATAAAGATAGTGTTTCTGTCAATTCAGGGTCATCAGAGTTGAGAATTTCTCTCCTTGAGCTGTGTCTTTCTCAGTAGATATCTATTCTTTTTTGAATACACTGGAGTGAAACTTCCAATAGCTAATCATGATGCTGCCTTGAGTGGTTCTAAATTACACTGAAATCCTGGTTACTCAGGAAACCACAATCTTATAGTGCAGCTCAATCAATCCACCTACATTCACAAAACCCTCTTCATCTTTAATGGGCCTAGGCATAGAGTCCCTGAAGAAAATACTAAAACCTCTGTGTACCATCAGTCTACTCATTAGAAATTAGGAAAAATGCCTGATTGAGGAGACAGGCTGGAGCAGAGGACCGGCCAGCTGGCTGATAGCATAACCCCAAGAGGGTCATCCGCAACCACTTGAGTGGATGGGATAAACATGTACTGATAATTTGAAAAATATTGATTTTTATTGGTCTTTGTAGATGAGAAAATAGTGCCATGTCAGAGACAGAAGCAGTGGGACTTCAAGATTGTAATCTGGCTCTGTGTGTGTGTGTGTGTGTGTGTGTGTGTGTGTGTGTGTGTGTGTGTGTTTTCTGGACCATTCTGAGGCTACAGTAGATTTGGAAAGAGGCAGACATTGGATTTCAGCCCAGTCTGAATTCAGGTTCTGACTCTGCAGCTTACTAATTATATGTCCTTTGGGAAGTTATTTAATCTCAATCTTCTCTATGTATAATGGGGATAATAACTATATCCAAGCTTGTTATGAGAACAAAAAGAGACAATTCATGTTAAATATTTAACCCAGTGATTGGCACAGAACTGGATACACGCTAGTTTCCTTTGTTTACTAGCCTTCTTTCTTTCTTAGATTCAAGTTACTTTCTTCCTTAGATTCTAGCCTATCCTCTGCTCATCCTCTCCAGTCCCAACTGTAGCTTTTAAAAAATGATATTTCTTAAAGTTTCTACCATATCTTTTAGATTCTATCCATCCAGATGGTTTTAACATTGTTTCTTTATCAGCTCTTCAGGGTACATAGGATAATTCTGTACCAAGAGCTATTCTGTTTATGTATCACTTATACTCCCAGACCAAACAAAGTACACTTTCTAAGTTTGATCACACTTTTCCTTGGATGCATTTAAGGTTCTTAAGCATAATGTGCCAGGCATCA
Organism: Phacochoerus africanus; assembly: GCF_016906955.1. Classification (NCBI taxonomy): domain Eukaryota; kingdom Metazoa; phylum Chordata; class Mammalia; order Artiodactyla; family Suidae; genus Phacochoerus; species Phacochoerus africanus. Next base: position 92,003,203 of record NC_062546.1, read on the forward strand.
AGCTCTCTGGTCCATAGACTAGTGAATCTATAGGGGAACAGGAAGTAGAGCTCTTCTGTAACATTACAAGGGACCAGGCTATAGAAATGTTTGAGTTTCTTTCTGCCCTTATATTTTATTTCTTTAAAAATGGTTGCAATCATAAATAGGGCCTTCCATGTTTGTGTTTTTAGATAAGTTTAAAAAGCTGAGAAATACTGCATTGGGTGAGAAAGTCACATCAACTAATATTTTAAAAAGGGCATTCCAATTTCAGCAGGGAGGATGGAACTGGCGTTATGTGTGTCCATGTCTGGGGTGAGAATGGGTAGGAGAATGAGGGCTCAAAACTGGAGATGGGAGGACCCATTCAAAGCCTACAGAAATAGCAAAGAAGAGAGAATAAAGGCCTGAAGTGAGACAGGCAATTGGGATGGGAGGAAGGAAAGGCAATCTAGTTATACGGGCATCATCACTGCAGCTAACTTGAGGGGAGGTGAGGATGAAGGGTCATTTCAAGATTTCTGGTTTCAATGGCTCTCTGTTTTGTCATTCTAGATGCTTGGGAAGCTTGAATGTCGGTTTCTCAAATTAACAAATTTAAATCAAGCAAGAAAGAGATGAAAGAATAACACATTAAAATGATTTCCAAATGATACTCAGGACTCCTCATATTTCTTTTAGATTAAAATAATAAGTAGTATTAGGAGAGAAAAAGGTTAGATAGATAGATAGATATAGATGTCAGGTGGAGTTACAAGATATTATAAAGAGATGCAGTCTTTTTTTCATATTGTTTTCCATTATGGTTTATCACAGAATATTGAATGTAGTTCCCCGTACCCTATAGAAGGACCTTGTTGCTTATCTGTCATATACATACTAGTTTGCACCTGCTAATCCTAAACTCCCAGTCCATCCCATTTCCTCCCCCTCCTTCTCCCGTTTGGCAACCACAAGTCTGTTCTCCATATTTGTGAGTCTGTTTATGTTTCATAGATAAGTCCATTTGTGTCTCATTTTAGATTCCACATATAAGTGATATCATACAGTATTTGCCTTTCTCTGTCTGGCTTACTTCATTTATTCTGATAATCTCTAGTTGCATCCATGTTGCTGCAGATAGCATTATTTTTTTTCTTTTTATGGCAGAGTAATATTCCATTGTATATATGTACTGCATCTTCTTAATTCATTCCTCTGTTGATGGACATTTAGGTTATTTTTATGTCTTGACTATTGTGAATAGTGGTGCTATGGACATACAGATGTATATTTTTGAATTAGTGCTTTGTTCAGATATATGGCCAGGAGTGGAATTGCTGGATCATATTGTAGTTCTACATTTAGTTTTCCAAGGAACCTCTGTCCTGTTCTCCATAGTGGCTGCACCAATTTACATTCCCACGAACAGTGTAGGAGGGGAACCACATTTTGAAAGTTGTATCAGTCAGTCACTTTCTGTGATGAAGACTGGAAGTGGTAGTTTCCCACATAAAAAAAAAATGCTTTTAGTTTGGTCAAGGGCAAATTTCTGGAGGAGGGAACAGCCAAGCTCTCTGGAGTGGTCAGCCAGCACGCAGCTGGTTGGAGGGGAGGGGCGACTCCATCTGCTAATGGGGATCAGGGTGGAGCCCTCAGGATGTGCCCCACAAACACATCCAACCCCGGTAACTGTGCCATCCCTTTGCTGCCCACAGCATGTTCTCTGTGTCTCACACATGGCTGAGCCCTCCAGCAGCCTGCAGTCAATACTTGACATCCATTTCCTTCTGATGGAAGGAACCTCCATCTTCTTTTGCATTCTCAGTCACCTGCAGAGAGGTGAGGTATGAGCACTGCATCCGGGAGTATATTGACCTGCATTCTCCATACCTCCAGAGTGAATCTCCAGTGCCTTGCGTCCATAGATCTCCCTCTATCGGAGCCTTGGTGACTTTTCTTCTGACACTGCTTCCTTCTCAGTCTGTGCTCAGACTTGTCACATTCCTGCCAGCTTTCAGGGCATGCTGTGCCCCTCCACATAAGGTTCTGTCCCAAATGTCCCCAGGCTGCCTTCCTCTTGCCCACCCATCAGTCTCCATCTCCTGCCCATGTGTAGCTGAGAAGCAAGCCTGAACCCCTCCAGAGAGCTACTTTCTCCCCCGGGGGTCTTTGATGGCTCTATGTCATTCTTGTAGGAGGGAACATCACCGTGATAGGCTTTTGTGTTGACGATGTTTTCACACATCAGAGCAGGGACCATATCTTACTCATCTTTCCACTGTCATCGATGTTCACCATGATGAACACAAGTCAGTTGCTCAGTCGTTGCACATTACATAGAATTTTGAATAAATGGAGGACCTTCTTAATCTGGGATTAAAAAAAAAAAAAAACGAGTAGGGACAGAGCAGTTGCCTAAAATTGGAAAATATTTGGGCAACGCTAAAGAGACCACTTGCCCAAGTCACATAGGGGAGGGAAACCAAGACTGAAGGCTCCAAGAGAAATTGATGCGATCATCCTTATTATTTTTATGTGTGTGCAATTTCCAAATACTGACTTGACTTGATCTTTGGATTAAGTATCTCAGGCAGGTAAAGCAACCATAATGATGACTGTCTGACCATTATCCTCATCACACAGGTGTTGTCAGGGAAAGCAAAGTACTTGGTTAACCTTAAACATCCCCTCATTCACATGTGAAAAAAACAAGGCTCTGGGGATGGTGAGGTTAAACTTGAAATGGAAGGGGCGGCTGCAGACTATGTGAAGCTGTGAGTGTCCGTGTTCTCCCAGGAAAGGAGACATGAAGCAGAATGAAAAGGCCTCAGTTCTCGGACCCACCGCCTCATTCCTACAGTCTGTTGTTCTCACTCAACTGGTAGACTCGGACAAATCCCTTCCCTTCTCTGTGCCACAGACTCCCTGCCTGGAGACAGAGCTTCTGGTGCCTGTTCTCCAAAAAGGAGGGTTGTGACAAATGAGGCTTATCATGAGCCACCGACACAGAGAACCGTGCTTGGCACATAGGATCTTCTCAATTTATGGCAACCATAATGTTATAATTAGAATTATCCAGAGCTCCTGTTGTGGCTCAGTGGGTTATGAACCTGACTAGTATTCATGAGGATGCAGGTCTGATGCCAGGCCTTGCTCAGTGCGTTAAGGATCCAGCATTGCCGTGAGCTGTAGTGTAGGTCGCAGATGTGGCTCAGATCTGGCATTGTTATCGCTGTGGTGTGGATGGGCAGCAGCAGCTTCCATTCCAACTCTAGCCTGGAAACTTCCATATGCTGCAGATACGGCCTTAAAAAAGCAAATAATAATGATAATAATAATAAGGATTATTCTTAGGCATCTGTAAAGATTTTTGAGTAAGAAAATTACATTGCGTTTTTTTTTGGTCTTGCCCAAACCATTCAGAAGTTCCTGGACCAGGGATCCAACCTGCACCACAGCAGTGACCTGAGCCACAGCAGTGACAAAACTGCTGGGCCACCAGGGAACTCCAGGAAATTATGTTTTAAGAGTACATAATCTTAAAATTAAGAAGTGAAAACCCTTTAAGCTCCCAATGACCATCCTCTTTGTCACTAGACCTCTCTTGGTCTGGCTTTCCTCATCTGGAGAATGGGAGAACTAGGCAGGGGTGGCCAATGAATGGTATGACTGCACCCTACCCCTACCCCTCCCCAGCTGTTTCTCTGTAATCCAGATGGATGGCTCAGTCTTGTGAGAGCTCCTCTTCTAAAAAGGCTTTTCTCACTGAAGGGAAGGAACCAGATAGACTTCAGGGCTAAGTTTCCAAGTCCCAAATCCAGCCCTTTTGCTTTTGGCATTCTTTTTTTTTTTTTTTTGGCTCCACACACTGCATGTAGAAATTCCTGGACCAGGGATTGAACACTTGCTGAAGCAGCGAATGCGGCCACAGCAATGACAATGCCAGATCCTTAACCTGCTGCACCACCAGGGAACTACTTGGCATTCCTTTGTATGCTGTTACTCGCACAAAATTTATCCAAGTTAAGGCACTAGAGAGAAGACAATTTAATGCATGCAGATGAATATTAGGTTATTCTGAAATCCTTAGATGATCAGATTTAAATTTTGGAAATGCTACCTTTTATGTAACTCAATAAAAATATGGGATACAATTTACTGGATTGAACCTTAGACAATGTTTGCTCATCAGAAGACAGAGGAAGGGGTAGGGTAGGTTACAACATAGTCTATTCCACCAATGGTTTCTGCAGTCCAGAGGGCCGCCCAGTCTGATACCAAATATGATGTTGCAGGACTCTGTGAAATGACCCACCAGGCACTCAAATATAATGATTTTTTGTGACATTTGAGCCAAGGCCTCTAGATAATGATTTTTTGGGGACAGGCTAAAAATAAAAGCTTGTTCCAGGCAAAATGCTTCAGAATGTTCTACTTTTCCTCATAAGACACTCGTCTTGCTCTTTCTGAATTACAGTTGTGATTCTTAAGCAAGTGTTGGCGGTAGCAATGAAGACATAAAGTGCTATAAATGTTATATGGACATATCCAGGTATTTGGTGCTGTAATATAAAAGCATCAATAAAGTTTGACTTGTGTTCAGAGTTTGCAAATCTGTCATGGTCAGATGAGTTCAATCTCCATTTTTTCCCATATCCAACCCTTCAAATTATGCATGAACAGATTAAAAATAGCAGGAAAATACATTGTATTGTGTTCACTAAATATCTCCCATTTTGGAGGAAATCTTTAGCAATCAAATAACATGAGAAAAGACACTGGAAAGCAATTATAACTCTGGGAAAATATCATTTCATTGCTGAAGACAGAGAGTGGTGCATTTCACAACTGTGAGCGAAGATTAATGGAGATGAAGGGAGTGGTAAGTGCCCGTGAACCAAGACATTGAACTTGAATGTCATTGCCAAACATGAGAGCTCATCATCTCAAATCTCAGTAACCTCAAAACTGAAATGCATTCATTGCTATTTTTCCTTCCTTTCCCTTTTTTCTCCTAATGTTGTACTTTGCAAGCTGAATGGGCCTGACAAGGAGTCGGATTGAAAGTTAAGGGTTTTTTTTACTGAACAAGGTTAAGTTTAGCTTTGATGACAGCACAGCTTGGAAATCTTCTGCCAAGCATTTCCTCCGGGCAAGAAGGAGAGGATTTTCACTTTCTCTGTCAGCTTTAGCTCTGTCTCAAGTGGGTATGAGTCAAGACTTAGAAGAGAAAGGACAGAATGAAGAAAATAAAACCTTTAATACAGAGCATTGGGCTGATAGTTCCAGACAGAATTTTTCAAGTACATTTTGATGAACTGGATCACAGAGCCTAGTTCCTTACAGTCAGAATAATGTGTTTGGGAGACATTCTGGTTTGTTTAAATGAAATTTTAATTGGGAAGTTAATTTAGTATACCAAATGTAGGATGTGAATGCAGGCCACTTGACAATAAATATTATATTTGCTATGTAAACTTGGACTGAACGTATGTGACTACTGACAAGTTGAAGAAAATAGTTATTTGCTCATGTTTGATATCAAATGATGTTTGGATTGGATAGTATTTTTTCTTTTTTTCTGCTGTGCCTGTGCTTCTGAAAGAAGTGGATCCTGGTGAAATTCCTCTTTGGCCTTCTCCTCTGGCCTTCTCCTCATAGTGTTTAATCCTATTACAGTATCCTCATGACTTTTTTACCTATTATGGTTCAGGCACCTAATTTTGATTTCCTGGGAATCTCCCTGGAACAGTGTTTCTCAAACCTTTTTGAAATCTGATCATCTAAGGATCTTGGAATAACGAATATTTATCTGCAAGTATTAAATTGTCTTCTCTCTGGTGCCTTAGCTTGAATAAATTTTGTTGGAGTAGCAGCATTCAAAAGAATATCAATGAGTTCCCTGGTGGTGCAGGGGGTTAAGGATCTGATGTTGCCACTGCTGTGGCTCAGGTTGCTGCTGTGGAGAGCGTTACAAGGGGATCTTCATAAAATGTAGATTCTGATTCAGGATCAGGTTCCCAACCCACGTGGATTAGCAAAGCCTTGGCATAGTGGTGCCATCTTTCCTCTCACTTTGTCTCATTTTACTATTTTATGTAACTCCCCACTGTCCCCAACTCAGACCCCTGGAATCTGACTCACTCACTCTTTCTTTCTTCCTCCCTTCCTCCTTCCCTTGCTCAGTCCTTCCCTCCTTCTCCTTCCCTCTCCCATCCTCTCTCCCTTCTTTCCTGCCTACCTTTCTTTCTTTCTCTCTCTTTCTTTTTATGGCTGTGTGGCATATGGATTCCGGGGCTAGCAGTCGAATCAGAGCTGCAGCTGCCAGCCTATGCCACAGCCACAGTAATATTAGATCCAAGCCACATTTACAACCTGCACAGTTGCAGATTTCAGTAGTGTTGGATCCTTAACCCACTGAGTGAAGCCAGGGATTGAACCCACATCCTCATGGACACTATCTCAGGTTCTTAACCCACTGAGCCACAATGAAAACTCCCTAACTCTGTGGTAGTACAGAGAGAGCTTGTCACAGCAGTCCCAGCCCCATGGTGGAGGAGAAAAGAGTGGTATATGAGAAGGGTACACTATTAGTGTGGGCATGACATAGACAAATTTTCCTTTCCCATCACAAAGTGTATTCCAGTAGGTCACCTGTATACTGTCCTGGTTCACATAATTTTCAATACAGCCACAGCTCACACCATTTATTGAATGCAGATTGTGGACCCCTGTGACCAGAGACTTATAGAAATGAATTCATTAGCTCCTCTTAATACTAGTTTTGAGTTAGGCATTACTCTCTGGTTTTACAAAGAAACATATTCAGAGTATGTAAGCAACCTGCCCAAGGTCACAGAGCTGGGATTGGCACTACATCCATCCAACACCTATCAGCATTAACCACCTTACTACCATCTTGCAGAACTGACCCAGGACACTTCATTGCACTCTGTTTCTTTGCTCCCACTCTCTTGACCAATTGTGCAACCTTAGAATGTTTAGGAAACACACAAGTGATGTCTACATACACTCTGCCGAACACTACTACAGTATCTATCAGAGTGTATCCAAGCCAACGTTTAATCACCAAGTAGAGACTGAGGGTCTGCAACAAAAACTCCCAAAGGGCCCTTTCAGAGGTTTTATTATTTGGCATTCGGAATTATCCACATGGCTGCACCCAGGCTCTGCAGAGCCAAAATAACGCACAGAGGTGAAAAAGACAATGATCGGAATGGCTGAATGATGTTTCAAGAAATATGTGGACCTACGATAGTCACTGGAAGAGGAGGAAACTTAGAAATTGACCACATTAAATCGTTTCATGAAAAAGAGGGAAAACATCATTGGATTTTTATCAAATTTTGACCTCCCTCCTTTGTTTTATTTTCCATTAATTATCATAAATTTAAGACAAAGCTGTTTTTTGATCTGCTTAGCAAATAATGTTAAACAATCTTATGTTCATGAGCTGTTTTTTAAAAGACAACAGGTAGTAATACAAATACATTTTTGACTCATTTTAAAGTGATTTCTATGGGAAAAGGCCAGTCATTCTGACACGTAAATGGATCTATATTTAACTCAAATCTGCTGATGATCCCTCTCTATGGAAAATCACTCATCAACCTCTGTACCCCACATCAGACCTCAAAAGAAAGAAAGGTAGAATGATTAGAAAGAAAGAAGAAAGGAGGGAAAGCGAGAGGGAAAGAAGGAAGGGAGGAAGGGAGGGAAAAAGGAGAGGAGGAAGGAGGGGAAGAAGGAAGGAGGGAAGGAAAGAGAATAAAAGAAAAAGAAACACTCGTTTTCCAAATTTCAATTTTCTTTGAAATTTCTGAATTCCAGGATCATTTGGATCCCTGAGTCAGTGTTAAATCATTCTGCAACTTTTTTTCCCCAGTCAACACTGACTTTTAAATCTTCCCACACCCATACATCTAAATATAACTCAATCTTTTAAAGCTTTCTTTTAGTTTTTGATCATGTGGATATACTACATTTTAATTATCCAACTTTCTCTTGCATGCAGGTTTTTTTATATTTTTGCTATTGCAAATAATATTTACATAAACATCCCTGTGTATATGTGAGTGTATCCAGAAGTAAGGATTCTGCATTATAATATATGTGTACTTTCATTTTTATCAGAAATTGTCATATTATTCTTTAAAGCGGTTGTATCAATTTACACCCAGCCCCAGCAATATAACTTTGCTCTCTTCCATATATTTCTCAACATTTGGTATTTTATATATTTTATTTTTACCAATACGTCAGGTTGATAATGTTTCTCAGATTCCTGGAAAGTTGCCTTTTTAATGTTCTATTGACCATTTAAATTTCCTCTTGCATGAAGTGACTGTTTCTATTGTTTTCCAACATTTTTTGTTGTTTGTTTTTCTTTGTTTTGTTTGTACGTGTGTATTGTTAGTTTAATTTTATTGATTTTCAGGAGTTTACAATATATCCTGGATTCTTATTCATTTGCAAATTATATGGTTAGGACATCCTTTTTTGTGTCTTTACTTGCTTTTAATTTTTTTTTGTCTTTTTTGTTGTTGTTATTGTTGTTGTTGTTGCTATTTCTTGGGCCGCTCCCGCAGCATATGGAGGTTCCCAGGCTAGGGGTGGAATCGGAGCTGTAGCCACCGGCCTACGCCAGAGCCACAGCAACGTGGGATCCGAGCCGTGTCTGCAACCTACACCACAGCTCACGGCAACGCCGGATCATTAACCCACTGAGCAAGGGCAGGGACCGAACCCGCAACTTCATGGTTCCTAGTCGGATTCATTAACCACTGCGCCACGACGGGAACTCCTGCTTTTAATTTTTTATCCACCCAAAATTCCCATGTGATTTCAGGCTATTTCTGAGTCTAAGTCAAGTTTCTCACCATAAACATGAGCCATGCTGCCTGATGATTCTGCTCTCCATGGTCTTCTTTCCCTATTTCCAGGTCTCACTTTCACTTCATCTGAGTGGAAATCCTCCTTGTGAATCCCCTCCTCCCCGCTCAGCTGCCCTTCCTCTCCATCATTGATTGCACTTCATACTTAACTCTCTGAAGGCTACAAGTCCCTTTTTCATCTGTATGTCTCTAGAGCTTATCAAAGTTGAGAACCTTGTAGGTGTTTATTAATCTTTTTTTTTTTTTTTTGTCTTTTTAGGTCCATATCTGTGGCATATGGAAGTTCCCAGGCTAGGGGTCAAATTGGAGCTGCAGCTGCTGGTCCACATCATAGCCACAGCAATGCAGGATCCAAGCAATGTCTATGACCTACACCACAGCTCATGGCAATGAAAGATCCTCAACCCACTGAGTGGGGCCAGGGATTGAATCCATGTCCTCATGGATACTTGTTGCATTTGTTACCACTGCCACAATGGGAACTCCTTATTAATGCGTCTTGAGTAAGTGCAAACCTGAGAGACTGCAACATAAACATAAACATCAGAGGAAATGAAGAGGGACCATGAATCCTCACAGGGTCTTGGGTCATCTGGCTTGGATGGAAGACAGGACTCTGAGTGGGGACTTCAAGAAGACAGTTTGCTGGGGATGGAAGGTTCCAATCACATGGGGTCTTACTGCAATTAGAGGGACCAAAGACAAGGGAAGAGGACTCCACTGGAAGGTGGAGTGACATCAGACATCAGTGGAAAATAGATTCTTCTGAGAGAAAGTAGAGATGTTAAGAAGAGAGGGTAGAAAGAGAGAGTTCAAGGGGGGCTTACTTCCCGGTGAGTATGGCTAAGACAATGGAGCAGGAAACAGAAGGGACAGGGCTTAGGCAGAGCCAGCCTTGGAAGGTAGAGTTTCTGCTCTGAACTCTGTGGAAGGAAGTGCATTCCTGTGGATGAGGAAAGAGCTACAGCATCTGCAGGGGTTGCTTGGATATTCAAGACTCACAGGCCAGGGTGGGCAAGGAAGGCTGAGCATTGGTCCAATATGGTGTTCAGATAAGGTCCAATATGGTGTTCAGCAGGTACCAGGACAAAACAGAGCCATCCAGGTTGAAGCAAACCTGGCACAAGGGGACTTGCAAACAAGCCTTGCTGTGAGCCTCAGGCTTCCATATCTGGTACTAGCCATTTTCATGAATTACAGAAAAGGAATAATAGCTGGATTGGGTTTTATTTCCAAGCCATGTAAGTCTACTCTCATCCCTCATGATAGGGGGAAGCCCAGGAAAGAGCAAAAATAAAGCACAGCAGGTTACTCCATATTCCTGTGGGTGAAAGATGCTATGAAAAGTGCTGATATGTCATGGACTGGCTCTAGAGAGTTGATGGTTCTATGAGTTGATTCAGCCTGAAGAGTACTCTGCTTCAGGAAATGTATGGAAGTGGGCTCCCTAAGGGGGTGGCAGAGTTGCAGGCAGCCCAAGTTTTGTCAGCATTTAGGCATCAGACAGGCAGACTGAGAAACAGCCAGAGCATGGGTAATTTGTACCCCTGGATAAGGGATTCAGGATCTGAGTAAAGGGTGAGAAATACAAGCCAGCACAGCCTCTAAATAAAACTGGGGATTGAATTTGGAGTGTTGTTTAGGATATAGAAGGGATTGCCAAGTTATTAAGAGGATATTCCGAACAACTTTATGCCAATAAATTTGAAAAACTAAATAAAAGTAAAATAATTGGGGAAAATTTTTTAGCCAATCATCAGTCTCTATACGAAATGTGTGTGTGTGTGTGCGTGCACGCGCACTCCAAAGAGTTTAACAGAGGAATTCCACCAAAATTTCAGGGAACAATCATTGCAGCCTACCATAAATCCTTTCAGAGCATAAATCAGGCAATAATCTGACAACTAATTCTCTGAGACTGGCAGAAACTACTGAAAGGAAACAAGGACAGTGAAAGAAAGTTCTAGACCACTCTCATGAACTTGAGGACAAGAATCTTAAACAGATCTAGCAATTCATTAAAGATAATCAGCACGACCAAGTCAGGTATATCCTTAAGACAGCTCAGAAGTTTATCAGGTAAATCTAAAGAGAATCCAGCAAGAGTCGACATGACAGGATGTTTTCATGTTAGAAAATCATTGAATTATTATTTACCACATTAAGATATAAAAGTAGAGGAGTTCCTGTCATGGCTTAGTGGTAATGAACCCAACTAGGATCCATGAGGATGTGGGTTCTATCCCTGGCCTTGCTCAGTGGGTTAAGGATCCAGCATTGCTGTGAGCTGTGGTGTAGGTCACAGATGTGGCTCTGATCTTGCAATCTTGCATTGCTGTGGCTGTGATATAGGCTGACAGCTATAGCTCCAATTCAACCCCTAGCCTGGGAACTTCCATATGCCGTACCTGCGACCTTAAAAGCCAAAAAAAAAAGGTATAAAAGGAGAGAATAATGATTAGTTGAACAGATATAAAATATCAAAATTAATTATCCAATAAAAATTCCTCTGCATTTATTCTTGACAAAAATGTTGAGCAAATTAGAATAGAAGCTCTACACCAAACCTAGAGCAAACATGAACTTTAATGATGAAAGGAGGGCTACTAACCAGACAGATATGTCCTTGTGAACAATTCTTCTCCACTTAGAGTCTAGCCAGCATAATGTGCCAAGAAAAAGAAAATTTCTGATCATTGGAAAGAAGGTTAGGATTATAAAACCCTGAACAATCTACAAAGACATTATTAGAATTAATAAGAACATTCATTGAGTTTCTAGATGTACAATCAATATATAGAAATCAATTATGTTCATGAACATGAGCTGCAAATAATTGAAAATATGATTTTTAAAACAGAACATTTATAGTTATATCAAGAATCTTGGAATAAATCTAATTAAAACTGTGAGAAAATTATAAACATGTTCAAAAGTCATTTTAAAAGACTCAAATAAATGCAGAGAAATTCATTATATCTGGATAGGAAGATTCAATATTGTCAAGTTGGCAACTGTCATTCTCCCTAAACAGATACATCAATTTATTAAAACCATCCAAACCCCACATCTGAATTCCTTTCCCTCTCTGTCCCCCTCTTCTGTCCTTCCTTCCTTTGTGGACTCTGACAAGCTAATACTAAAGTTTATTTGGATGAATAGAGACCCAAGAATGTATAAGATATTCCTAAAGAAGAAAAAAAAACAACAATTAATGAGTGTCTTGGCATATGTAAATAACTATTAAATATCTGTAGTAATTAGGACAGTGTAAGTATTGGCATGAGAAAGAATATTACCAATGCAAAGGCAAATAAATAAATCAACAATTGATTGATCATCAATCAACAAGTCACAGCCCCAGAAATATATGGAAACTTGATCCATTGTAACATTGATGCTATGGATCAGTAAAGAAATTATAGACTTCATAACTAATGTAGTTGAAAAAAAATATCTATTTGGACATACATGAAATTGAACAAACCTCTACTTACTCCATACACAAAAAAAATCCATTCCAGATAGATTAAAGATTTAAATGTAAAAGGCAAAACTAAAAAAGAAAAGAAAAGAAACCAATATAAGAGAATATCTTTATGACTCTGAGGTAGAAAAACCTCTCTCTCAAGCAAAATATAGAAAATTCAAATGACCAAAGAAATGTAGAACTAATTCCCCTACATGAAAATGAAAAGAAAAAAAAAAAAAACATAAAAGAGAGTAAAAATACAAGCCACAGATTGGGAAATAATTTTGGAAACCATACAACTGACAAAATAATAGAACTCATAATATATAAATACTTTCTAAAAATATGTTTTAAAAAGGCAGATGGCCCAATAGGAAAATATTTTAAATGTCTGAAGAACAACTTAAAAAAAAAAAGAAACTCAAATGGCTCATACATTTAACAGCGACCAAAAAAAGACTCTCATTAATATTTAGGGAAATGAAAATTAAAATGGAAATGCAAAACCATTTTACACCTTCCATTTTAAAACGCAGCAAAATTTCTGACTATGAGAAGTCTTGATGAGGATAAACAGCAACTGGAATGCCTACAAGTTGCTTGTGAATTGGTGCAAACATTTTAGACAACTCTTCAATATATTAACCAAGTTAAAGATATGCACAATTTATGACCACAGAATCCTCTTGCTCAGTGCCTACTCTAAACAAAATTTTTCCTATAGGCGCTAGGACAAATGTCTCATTATTTATTATTGCAGAGCAGAAAACTGAAAGCCACACAAATATCAGCCAACAATAGAATGGAAAAATAGACTTGTCTCTGATTACAAAGGAAGAGCATCCCTCGCTGAAAATACACTAAAGCTACTTGCAAAAACATCTGTGAAATACCCCAAAATAATATTGAGTGAAAAAGTCAACTCCTAGAAGAAAATACAGCGAACTAACCTATTTATACATGTTTAAAATCACATACAACTAAATCCAGAGCTGTAGGTGCTAAAATCTTCTTAAAGGAAAGTAAGAGAACTATAAACACAGCGTTTGTCAGGATATGGGGTCATTGCAAATGCAGAGGACAGAGAAAAAGCGGGGGAGAGGCCCCAGTGGCAACATGGTTTCCCTAAATTGAGATGGGGGCGGGGGCAGCAGAGATACCTGTTCATTGTTATGATTCACACCTTTCACACTGTTACTGGTAGTTGTTATGTACGCTCAACTTAATAAGGAAATTTAGAAGGATGAACTAAATCTTTAATGTGCAGAGGAAAGTAAATCAATCATTCAGAACTGATTAAGAACCCGAGACACTGTATAAATGCCTTTTACCCAGACCACCTACCCTTTCACCTGGAGGCTTTGCCTGCATCAGGGCCAAAACATGCTGGAAACACACTGGGCTTCATCTTTAAGGCAAAGCCAACATTGTCTCTAAGGTTTGGGACCCAGGAAGGACTAAGGCAGATGACAGGGTCTACAACTTCTTATATGATTTAAAAAAAAATTTTTTTGGACTATAGTTGAGTTACAATGTTGTGTTAGTTTCAGGTGTACATCAAAGTGAATCAATAATACATATACATATATCCATTCTTTTTTCCCATATAGGTTATTACAAACTATTGAGTGAATTTTCCACTGCTATACAGTAGGTCCTTGTAAATCATCTATTTTATATAGTAGTGTCTCTTGTATGTTATTCTCATCCTCCCAATTTATCCTTATCCTCAACCTCTTCCCCCTCTTCCTAAAAGTTTGATTTTTTCTTTTTCTTTTTTTATTTTTATTTTTTGGTCTTTTTAGGGCAGCACCTGCAGCATAAGGAAGTTCCCAAGGCCAAGGGTCAAATTGGAGCCAGGCCACCCCAAAGCCACACTACATCTGAGGCCTGTCTGAGCCCCATCTGTGACCTATGCTGCAGCTTGCAGCAATGACAGGTCCTTAACCCACTGAGTGAGGCCAGGGATGGAACCTACGTCCTCTTACCTAGTAGTTGGGTTCGTTACCACTAAGCCATGACGGGAACTCTCAAAAGTTTGATTTTGAAATCTGTGAGTTTGTTTCTGTTTTACAAATAAGACCTTTTCTCTCTGACAGAGAGAATGACAGATATCATATGCTATAACTTACATGTGGGATCTAATAAAAAATGATTCAAAAAAACATTTTTATAGGATTTTTGAGAGTGAAACATCATGGATGACCCTGGGTAAACTTTGACCATCACATTGCATTCTACTAATATACTGATTAATTAATTACTAGCATTACCTTTTATTTTAATTAATCCCATAAACATGTTGTTTGGTTTTGTGGCTTTTTCCATGTGAATATTTTACAGTGGGAACCAGCATGCTTTCTAGAGGCAATATGATTCAAGACAATTCACTGGTAGCCTTTCCATAAAATAGGCTAAAGTTTTGTGGCTAACAGCCATCTTTCTGTTAACGAATGTGCCTTACTTAATGAGGACATCATCTTTGCGTGAAATATGGAGAACCACAGGAATGAGAAATTGCTAATCACATACACTTGGAATGAGATTTCAACAAAAAGAGTACTACCGTGTTCTTTCCAAGTACCTACCCTATTTTTTAAATTGGCTTCCTCACCTTCAACACAATCCTTCAAGGTACCTTTATCATAACAAGAGGAAACTGAGGCTGGTAAAGTCTAACTAATTTAGCTGTGAAGTAGAAGATCCAAAATCCAAGATCCAGGTCTCAAACCGACTCAGATCCCTGGCTTTTACCCATTGTAGGGTGCTTATCCCTGACTCCATCTCACATAGGGACAGGTTTTCTTAAACACAGAGCTCCATTCTTCCTTATCAGAGGCAATACCGTGAACAATTTAAGCCATTGTACATGGAGCTTGACAATTTTCTTCTCCCTTTGGGCATTTTTCAAATCATGATTTCCTGTTCAAGAAAAAAAATGCTGCTATTTTTATCTAGTGCCATTTATTTTTCAAAAGGGCACCAAGAATGACTTTGCACGATGTACCCTGATTCCCTGCTGCAATTAGGTACATGGTCCAGACAGAGGCCGGCATTTTCCGTTAACTCACAAGGGGCAACTTTGGCTGCACTTTCCACAAGACTCAGTTCTTGAAAAGTTGAGAGCAAATTCAAGTTGCTGATTCCAAACTATAGCTTGTTTGCCCTTGTTTAGAAAAAAATTAAATTGGACCTAGGTACAGAATCTTGAGTTAACGATAGTCGTAATTTTAGGACTCCTTTCATTATTTTTCCCTTCCATTTCTAATTCTCTTCTATCACCCCATTCTCTTCTCCACTAACCACAAGCAAGCATCCATATGTGATTGATATGCATTTTTTTAAATTTTTTTGGTAGCATCCACATGAGAAACTTGGAAATTCTCCATGGCAGTGACAATGCTGGATCCCTAACCCACTGCACCATCAGGGGATTCCTGATGTGTAGATTTCAGTATATTTAGTCTTGCTAATTTTTAAAAAAACTACAAGTGTGTATTTGAAAGAGTTTTTGTAATGAAATTACATGATATAGGAATGGACCAGCTATAGCCTGCTGCCTGTTTTTGTGAAGGACACTGTCTTGATGACAGCCATATCCATCTTTTTTGGGTCATGTCTAAGGGGCTGTATTTCCTGCCACAGAAGCAAAACAGACCCTCTGGTGCGCAAAGCCAGAGGTACTTACTTTCAGGGCGGCCTTCATGGCACAAGTTCACGCCCTGGCTTCAGGGTGTTCGTGGATATTATTTGTATTTTACCCATCTTCTCTGGAGGTGAGGAGTGCCGAGCCTCCCACTTTATGCCCATGAGCCCTAGAATGACTGCACAAGCTAAGTGTTTTCTGTAGTGTCCCTGCCCTTCCCCCAGCCCCACAAGGGACCTGAGTGAGAACCTCTAGGACACAAGTTCAGACAGGGGTCCAGGCTCACAGGGAGCCAGTGTCCAGTGCAGCCAGCTTTCTCACACTGCCCCCAGCCCACCCTGCCAAGGCCACCCCTCCACCCCACCTTTGGCCTTGCTCAGCCGCAGTAATAGATGTAAGGTGACATCTCATTTAAATGTGCCGTACTAATTTTTTTTAAAAGTTTGAGCTTCTCTTCAGATGCATTTTATGCTTTTTGAGTTTTTTCTTCTGAAAATGACTATGATCTCAATTTGTCCCATTTCTGTTGGAGTGGTTGTCCTTTTAGTCATTAATTTTGACATGCAGGCTCGCCTACATATTTTAACAATCCCTTCTTAAATTAGGAAACTTCAAATAACTTCTGCTGTCCTGTCATTCATCTATAAATTTTGCCCATTAAACCCAAGATTGAAAGAAAAATTCTTTTTTGGAGGATTAATGCTTAATTAATGGAGCTATCATTATTATATGCTATATATAATCATACATATGGCTTTGTACATATTATTATATATAATGTCATATATAATATATTGTTATATAATAGGTTACAATGTGTTAAATATTTTTATCATATTATTGTTATAAAGATAACTAAATTATTCATAAGTAAATTTTTAAAAATATGCTTTTAGTTTCAAATAATATAGTTTTGTTCATGGTTTAATAATGTTATATGTAATACACAGTTATGTTACATTATATATCAATTCATTATATTATTGCTACAAAGTTATAATTAAATTATCCTAGGTAAAATTTTAAAGTATGTTTTTATTTTCAAATAATATAGATTTCCCACTGGTTTAATAATGTTATGTATAATATATACTGTTTTAGATAATATATAGTTATATATATTATATTATATATGTTGTATTATATTTAATTTACTGTATTATTGCTATAATGTTATAACTAAATTATCCTAGGTAAAATTTTTAAAATATGCTTTTATTTTCAAATCATATAGATTTGTCACTGGTTTAATAACTGGATGCAAACTACTTCTAAATGTGTGCAATGCCTAACCAGCGCATGAAGGGAACATACAGAGGGCTGTGCACATCCTTGTCAATTGACCACAGTTTTGCATGAGAGAAACTAGCCCCAACCCTCTGAGACCCCAGCTTATGGGAAGATGCACCTGTCTCAGCAGACCTGTAACATGTGGAGTGCGGTTTCATTAATGCAGATGCTTCCAACTGTGCCCCTCACAGCTGGCGGGGTCGTGTGGGGACAGCGTGAGGAGCCTGCGGATATACCAAGCATTGGAGAGGCTCAGTAGCTCAGAGAGAACAAAAATGGTGGGGGGTGGAGGCAACTAGAAGTGAAGGGATGTGGCACTAGTTGTGTCCTGGCAACCATAAAGAGTTCTGGACATGTGTGGGGGAGGTGAGTGAGGGCCAGACCATGGGCAGTGATCAGGCCCAGAGCTGCAGACAGAGAGATGCTGGACCAGGCCTGATTAGGCCACTTAGGACTTGGCACTGGGGTGGTTTCTCCAGTCCCTCCACCCTTCCCTTCATCTCTCCCCCCTACTCTCCCTTTCTTTCCAAGGTGCATGTCAGCCATTGGCTGGAGAGTCAAACCCTGGATCTGAAAATCAGAGTTCTTTTTTTTTTTTTTTTTGCTTTTTTTTCAGAGCTGCACCTGTGGCATATGGAGATTCCCAGGCGAGGGTTCTAATCTGAGCTGTTGCTGCTGGCCTCCGCCAGAGCCACAGCAATGCCAATGCCAGAACAGAGGCACGTCTACAACCTACACCACAGCTCAGGGCAACGCTGGATCCCTAACCCACTGATCTAGGCCAGGGATCCAACCTGTAACCTCATGGTTCCTTGTTGGATTTTTTTCCGCTGCACCACTGATGGGAACTTCTGAAAATCAGAAATCTTAACAGAGGTGGTTCATTTAAAAACAAGTGCTTAAAATTCCATAAACACTACAGAATAGGAAAAGAAACTTAGGTAAAATGTGGATCCCACGTGTCCAGGCATGACCATAACTTCAGAGACACCTTTTTCCTCCCTGCCTGCTGAATGAAATCCATTCCTGTTCAGCCTTAAAATATAGCCTGCTGTTCAAACTTTTCCTTTAATTCAACAAATTTCTATTGAACACCTATTATGGGCCCACACAAACTTGAATGCTTAGGAAGCATCAGTGAATAAAAGAGTCAAAGATTCTTGGCCCAGAAAATCCTCACTCTTGGCCAGCGGAGGCAGACATAATGGAAACACACAAAAATAGATGTATGGGAAAACATGGGTTATAGGTAGAATTGTGTCTCCTCCCCACCTCATAAAAAAAAAAAAAAAAGGAAAGAGAGAGCAAGAGAGAAAAAGATATGTGGAGGTCCTAACCCTCTATTCCTGTGAAGACACCATTCTGAAATAGGGTCTTTGCAGATTTAAGTAAATTAGGTAAATGTCATGGAGGGAAAGCTCTCGTCCACCTGACAGGTAGCCTTGTAAAGGGAGGTAAATGTGAACACAAAGACACCGGAACAGTGTCATGTGATGGCACAGAGATACACAGAAGACGACCACGTGAAGAGACACAAAAGGACCGGAATAATGATCCAACCACCCAGGAAGGTCTGGAGGCTTTTGGAACCTGGACATAGCAGGGAGGACCCTCCCAACTAGAGGTTTCAGTGGAAGGGTGGCCATGACACTGTGGACACCTCAATTTCGAATTTCTAGTCTCCAGAACTGTGAGATAACTTTTCTGTTGTTTTAAGCCACCTGGGTTTTGCTAATTTGTTACGGCAGCTGTAGATGTATCTTCACTGCATGCTTGAAGATGACAAAAGCTAGCACACAAAGAAAAAATAAAGCAAGCCAAGGCGGTGGCGGGGGTGGGGGGGCAGGCATTATTGGGGGAAAGAGAGATGTGGTGGGATGTTAAATAGGGTAGATTGGCAGGACTCCGTGTGATCATAGTATCTGACCAGAGTCGAGGGTGGTAGCCCAGAAAATAAAGGTCTAAGGGAAGAAGATGCAGGCAAAGGAACTGAGAGACAAGAGCCCCACAGACTGTAGCTGGTATGGCTAACGGAGTGAGGAAGAAGGGTGTGGAACATGAGGTCCATGGGATCACTGGCCAGGTGGTCGGGGCTTGTAGGTCACTATGGGGCCTGGGCTTTTACTTTGAGTGAGATGGGAACCAGGTTGGAGGCTGTGAGAGGTGACCTGATCTACTTTATATTTTAAGGCAACTCTTCTGTGGGGTGTAGGATACCCAGTGCCAGATGCAGTTCCAAGGAGACTGTATAAATTACCACGATGATGGCTTGAACCAGGGTGACAGCCAAGGGGCTAGTGAGAAGAGACAAAATTCTGAATGTATTTTGAAAAGAGAGTCAATGTGATTGCCTAACAGATAGCATGGGACTCATGGCAAAAGAGGGTGGCTGGGGGCCTCCAAGGGTTTTGGTTGGACCACTGGCAGGATGGAATTGAGACCAACTGAGATGATGCAAAAGCTTACAGGTGGAGCGTGTACAGGTAAGTTTTGATGTATAGACACCTGGTGTGTGCATGAACCACTGGTTTCAGTCTGGGTTCCCACAGGAAGCAGAGGGCATTCTCAAGGCCCTGGAAGATGTAATAAAGGGGCTGTCCTTGCAGCTGGGCAGGGGCAGGGAAACCCACCCAGTGTGGTGGAGCCATAGGGGCAGGGGCAGCTTCTGAGTGCTGCAGGGGCAGGTGAGAGCCAAGGCTCAAGGATAGCTGCAGGGGAAGTACAGGAAAAGAGGGACAGCTGTCTCTGAGGACAAGCCACTGATTGTAGTAACAAGGGGCAGGGATGGAATGTGGAGCCATCATCCTGACCACACCCTCCCCCAGCCCTTGTCTCTCCTCTGCATGTGTCCCATGCCCAGAGCCTCACAGAAGCCAGAGACAAAGCAAAGCAGCTGAAGTCTGGGTTCTCAGCACCAGAGCAGGGGAGCTGCAGGGCCAACAGAAAGTGTCCCACTCAATGCTGAAGCTATTTTTCAGGGCAATGAGAGAACTTCTCCAATTCAACAACATATGTTGTGTTACTGATACCAGGATGGTCCAAGACTGATGCTATCTGAGGCTGCATCCTTAAAGCTTCCGGGGGGGGGGGGCTCTTATCTCCACCCTGTGTCACACACTAGCAGCTTATTCCTTGTGTCTCTTCATGTAACCCATGTTAAAATTCATCTGTGACACCTCATGGCTTAAAAAAAAAAGTTCAAATGTTTAGTAAAGCTCTGCATACCTTCTGGGTTCTAATCTCTCCATTTTCTCCCTTTTTTCAACAGTCACATCAAAGAACTGGTCATTATCTGAATGCAATAGGTTTTCATACTTCCTGGTCCCTCAAAGCCTGTTTTTATTCCCTTCCTGGATATCCCTTCCATGCTTTCCACCAGAATCTCTCTAGGGCATCCCAAGCAGGCATTGTTTTTCTCAATGTTCTCATTTTCTTACCCTCCCCAGGAGAGAAGGCAGCAGTGCCAGTGGGATGTACCTGGTGACCAGTGGGCTGGGAGGAGTTGCAGGAACCCCACTCTGTGTGCTTATTAAAAGGGACTCTATATTTTTCAAAGGTTCATGGTTCAAAGCCTCTGTGGCAGGCCAGTCTGTTTTAGTGTTATTCCTCTCGGACCCTCTTGGCCTCTCAGTGGTCTAGGTCAGCTAACCTGTTACACTGTCATATTTGGAAATGGGTTTGTCTGTCTCGTCACCTTGACTAATCCTTGTGGGTGTCACCCACATCTTCACCTTGTTCTCCCCAGAGTTCTACATCTTGGGCATCTGGAGACTCTTTGATGAGTGAGTGTATAAATGTTGATCTGCATCCTTTTGCTCTGCATCTAGATGTTTCCTTAGCTCCCTTCAAAGAACCTAACCCCATTGTTTTATATGTTCTGCCCCTTAGAATAACCAACAATGATCTCAACCTTCTCTCGCCCAGGTAACATCATCTGAAGTGCCTTCAAATGATATTTCCTTGAATATTAAGACACCCTAGGAAATTATGCAGTGCTGGTGAAAGCTTGTTTTTTTCTCTCTCTTCCCTCCTTCCTCCCTCCCCTCACCTTTCTCTCCCTTTCTTTCTTTCTCTTCCTCCCTCCCTTCATTCCTTTTTTTTTATCTTATAAATTGGATTTTATACTCCATTTGGGAGGTTTCACCCTCTGAACATAAAATGCCACATATCTTCTGCTTATTTCAAAAGAATTCATTTAAATTATCAACCAGAGTCATTCCTCTTCCAATATAGTAAAGCTAGAGAGGTAAATGCATTCATACCTAAAAATAAAGTCTCTTTTGCTGAATATCAACATTTCAAATGTGAGATATGATTTGGATAATTTTACTTTCAGATGGTTAAAACGATTTCTTGGAAATATTTAGATATTGGAGGGTTAAAATTTTAGAACAAGTTCTATGTCTAGTTTTGACTCTATAAAAATGTATTGATTTAACAGCAAATGTGACCTTATATGTGCACCTGGATATATCAAGAATTTTTATTCTGAATAAAAGATTGAGTCAATGCTCTTAACTTATAAGCACTAATTAACACTTCTTCTTTGTCTGTTTTGCATCAGGGAAAAAATTCAGAGATGTTAGTCTTATGACATGAAATAAAGGAAAAATACATATTATTTTTTGCCTTATAAATCTAGCTAATCCCCTTTCACTCAGCCAAGTCATCCATGTTTGTCATCACTTTTAAGTTGAAAAAGTAATCTATGCCAAACGACTGCTTTCAGAGTGGTGGTTAATACTAAGATTTCTCAAACACCAGAAACTCTTCTTTCTCAATAATGACCAACCTCCAGAGATTCTAAAACTATCAAGAAACTTCATCCCAAAGGGACAGCATCTGTTCCTCGGGCTGAATACAATTATCATTCACATTAATAATTACACTTGCCCATTACTAACTTGTTAAGCCAGATTTCCCCCAAGACATCTATTTCCGTCAACATCAACACTTGCCAAAAAATACGGTCTTCATAGGCAGTAACAATGAGACAACTAAGAATCCAGCCTCTTTTCAAGAAAAGGGAAATAAAGAATAAATTATCAGTTACATATTCAAAAAAAGAAATTAAAGAAAAATCATATAATGGTAATAAGTTCAGAAAGGAGACCTGAGTTTTATTCCTTGCTTTGTCTGAAACAAGCCTCATGATGTCAGCTAAGTTATCCACGCTGTACTACAGTTCTTTTAAAACGTAACGCTGGGGCTATGATCCAGTGGTCTTTTCATTTTAAAATTGAAAAAGATGCTAAGCTTTAAAGATCAACTTAGGAGTTCCCATTGTGGTTCAGTGGGTTAAGAATGCTACTAGTATCCATGATGAGTTGGGTTTGATCCCTGGCCTCACTCAGTGGGTTAAGGATCTGTCAATGCAGTGAGCTGTAGTGTAGGTCACAGATGAACCTAGGGTCCTGTGTTGCTGTGGCTGTGGTATAGGCCAGCAGCTGCAGTTCCAATTTGACCCCTAACCTGGAAACTTCCATAGGCAGAAGGTTTGGCCCTAAAAAACAAAAACAAAAGAGAGAGAGAGATCAGTTTAGTGTGAGCTCTACTATCCCCAATAACAGAATAATCACTAATAGTTGGATGTGCTGCCATTATAAAGGTGTAAATCATGGTGGAATATACTATAGATATATAGCTCTTCCTAGATATGTAATAAACAACTATATTAATTATGAGATATAATATAATCCTATTGAGGGGATGGGCACCAGTTATTACAATTTTATTCCCATTTTAATAGCCCAAGAAGGAGTTTCAGAGGTGTGGCTACTGTACAAGGAATTTCCATTTCCTTGTCTCTTTTCCAGGAGCACAACTTGATTGAGTTGCTTTTGTTTGTTTTTTTTTTTTTTCTCTTGTTACATATATTGTTTGATTAATTGATATGCAAGGAAGTGGTTATTTGCAATCTTTGGATATGTCTGATTTAAGGTTAAATCTGGCCCTTGAGTCCTTAGCTGACACATGAGAAAAGTGCACATTTGGAAACTCTACTCACCACGTTGTCCCTAATAGAGCCTTCAGTGCTGGTTACCACCTACTGCTGTGTCTGACTCAAAAATGGTTATTGTTAACTTCACCAACTACCCTTGAAGTTGGCTCGTAAAGATAACTGCTACCAATCGTCAGCTCAGAACCTATTTCTGTTCAGAAGACCAAAGCAATCAATTCTCTACATAATATACCATTGTGGCACCAAGAGAGAAAAAACTCCAGGTGCTTAAGAATATTTAAGAGAAACAGTCTAGCAAAATAGATGAAAGTTGAAATTTTTAATTCAAGAATCAAGGTTCGCTATTTTATTTTCTCTTTGGAGAAAGGGCTCCATTCAAAGGGCCTACAAATAGATGGTCAGGTTGGTATTTTTTCTAACTTTCCAGATGCAAGAAAGCTCCCTGGAGTTAAAATATGTGTTTAAAGGGGGCACAGGAGGTAGAGGGAAAGCTCTGTGTTTCAGAGGGTATGTGCTAAGGGCCTCAATCTCACACATCTTAATGCCCACTTCCTTTAAATGAACTTATTGTCATGTGTATATTTAGAATAGCAATCCTATAACCCTATGAGGTGTTTTTGGAATTTATTAACCATCTCATGACAAATGTCCTGCCAGTTCTGAAAGTGTAGATCTCTGTCCAATCTATTAAGTACAAACAGAACAAAATCAGACACACTTTGTTATACAGCAGAAATTATCATAACATTTTAAATCAACTACACTTCAATAAAACTTTAAAAAATAAAAAAAAATCAAAACAACCTTTCTAGATGCAAGGTTTTTTTTCCCCCTGATTCATCTGAGTTCATCATATTGATAAGCTTATGTTAATGAAGATTACCCAGAAAGTTCATGAAGATCCTTACCATTAGTTCCATGTATATTCTTTTTTTTAAAAAAAATTATTGAAGTATGGTTATTTACTATGTTGTGTTAATTTCTACTGTTCAGCAAAGTGACTGTTATACATACATATTCTTTCCCATTGTGGTGAATCACAAGATATTGAATTTAACTCCTTGTTCTATACAGTAGGTTCTTGTAGTCTATCCATTCTATTAAATCATAGTTTGCCTCTGTTAACCCCAGACTCCCAATTCTTCCCTCCTCAACGCCTCCTTGGCATCCATAAGTCTGTTCTTCCACATCAGTGAGTCAGTTTCTCTTTTGTAGCTAAGTTGGTGTTGGCTTCCACTGATACTCTTTAATATAGATTATCTTCTATCAAACTCTGAATAACTTTCAAGATAAATATGATAACCACAATACTGGAGCTATAGTAACTGAGGCTCAGGGCAGTTCAGTGACCTTCCAAGGTCAAAGGTCCAGGGGATTTCAGAGCAGAAGTCTGTGGAGCCCTCCAAGCTTCAAAGACCCAGAGTCATTCTAACAGAGCAGGAGAAGACTTTATGAAGGTTTTAAACAAAGGGCAGGATTCACAATATGATATCCTTTACTGGTCACTAGACTATAATTTCCATAGGTCAGAAATTTCTCTTTTGTGTACTGCTGGATCTCCAGCACTTAAAAGAATGGCTGACCCAGGTGCCCAGCAAATTATTTTTTTCGTAAACAACAGGAATTAAAAATGAAAAATGACAATCCCTAATCTTCTAGAGAAGGCACATGATTAGAATATAAATGTCCGAAACATTTTTGGTTAATTTCAGTGTGAATGTTTCATGGAAGGAAACACTGAAGAACTCATGAAAGTCTTAATCTTCAAAATATTGAAATCCCATTATACATGGTCTTGGGTTCAGTCATCAGGGCAGAATTAAGACATCCAGATGTAAAATCCCTTAGACCATGACAGACGCTACTCTAATTCTGGCTAGTGTTGAAATAATGTTCTCTCTCTCTTCTTTCTTTTATAAACAGGGTTTTTAATGAATTTGTTTAATTTTAAGAATCCCTCAAGGTCTTTTTAGAGGATTCGATTTTTAAACTTCTTTAAAGATCACTGGAAACACTGATTTAGCTGATTCACAAACCTCTTTACTCTTGTTTTTCCTACCTTCAGTATCTCTTGTTTTCCACTCTAGTCAATGAGGCTTCTTTCAGCAACACTCCAGGAAAGAGAGGCTGCCAGGAGGCTTTTGTGTGTAGGGCCCCCCAGCTTCAAAAACCTACAACTCCCCTTTCCTGTGCTAAAAACCAGCTCAGAAGGTTAGACACCAGGTAAATAGTGAGATCTGAACATTTGACCTCCCTCTCTTTGATTTTCTCTTTTCCGTGCCCACCCTCATGCCCTGATGAGATATTTGGTGACCTTCTCCAACTCTCTGATAAACCCTAATCTCAGACAATGGCCTGCCTTTGATTATTTATACTTTTAGCTGCTGAGTCAATGTTTCCTCTCTCTCTGCATTATTTGCATGTAGCCTTATGTTATAAAATAAAATCATATCCCCTCTGAAATGAAATTCACACATTAGAGAACTAGGAGGGGAAGACTTAAGTACTGCCCACAACAACTAGGCAATTTGTTCAATGATAGCTCGTGGTGGACTTTCTGCAGGTCAACCTCCACCCCTCCCCAAAGCTGTGGACATAAGAGTACATGAACCTCGAACATCACACCAAGGAGAATCCTGGTGGGGCAGCTCACCACTTTGTATCTGATAAATGTTGATATTGATGGCCCACCACAGAACCTCACCTCTCATCCCCTATACCCAAATTTATTTTACTGCTTCAAAAATGTACAGTTCCACAAAGGCCTCTCTGCTCCAGCTCTCATCTCCAGTGGGACATGTGTATTTGGGTAAGTTCCCAGGGATTTGGGTTTATTTTGTAACCCTGTCTTGAAGATCAGTTAAGGAAAGCACTGATCTAACTTTCTGAATCTAAGCTTTAGGGATCAGTCTGATCTTTGTTCAATGAGAAAAAGAATGGATATATACATACGCCCAGGACACTTTGCTGTAGAGCAGAAATTGACAGAACATTGTATACCAACTATAATAATAAAAAAGACTGACCTTTGTTCAAATTCTGGCTCTTTTACATGCAGTTAAGAGTCCTTGAATGTTGAACTGAAAGACTCTGAGCCTGAGCCAATGGAGACATGCAGGAAGGCTAATATTTATTGCAATGTGGTATTAGGAGATATGAGAGAAGAGTCATGGCTATGGATCATGGAGGCTGGGAATACCCAACCATTTCTTTCCTATACCTTTTCTTTGCTTCTTCCAGATCCCTCTTCTCTCTCTCCCACTTTGGAGCAGAAGGGTGGCCATAGTGGAAGAGAAAAGCTATTATTATATTGATAGCAGGGTCCCCTGCTATCTGGTAAAACTGGTGCTTTCATTTCTTTTTCATCTAGTCTCTGCCCCTCTAAGCATCAGACCCCAAACTTTTGGTCCTCAGTTCTTCCTTTTCCAAAGAGAGTGTAGGCCTTAGAGGAAAAGAGTCACTTCCAGCTGAGGGAGGGGCTATGACCCAGCAGCACACAACACATTAAGTAATACTGCATTTTCATAAATTCTGTCATAGCCAGAGAGACTGCACTATATCTTGAGAAGAAGGCCAAAAAAAAAAAAAGTGAACTGATTGAAATTTGACTTTACAAGAGGATCTAGTGGTTTGGAAAGAACGGGGTACTTGCTTAATTCTACACTTCCATGTGTGAAATACAACAAATGTCTGAAAGACTCCAGAGAAATAGGAAAGAACTGGAGTGAAGATATGGCTGCCCTCAGGATGGAGCACTTAGCCACTGCTTCAGTGCATTTAACAGAAAGTACAGAGCTTGAGGTTTGACTTATGAGGGCTTTGTTGCAAAAGCAAAACACATAGTGATGATATACACATGTACATACACTGTATAAGCATCACTTACAAACATATTTATAACTACATTTCTATATAGAAACACAAGTGTGTCTGTGTGCATACATGTATACATACAATTATATGTTTGAGTTTGTTTCTATATGCACATTAAAAACATTTATATTTATATATAAACAACTTCCATAAACATACATATTATTTGTATACATTTATATATACATAGATATATAGGCTAGTGTATGTATATATTCCGATAAGCATATGTATACTAACATGTCTCTAAATATAATATGCAACTGAAAAAGAGATGCATGCATATGTAAAACAATCTGTGTGTGACACATGGCACAAATATAAGATTACATATTACTTATTAATGTATTTTAAATTGTGGTGCTGGAATAGTACAATCACCATTATCAGGGAACTTTTTAAAACCACTTCTCAGACCCCATCCAGACTAATTGAATCAGAAACCGTAAGACCTAGCCAGCTATATTTTTATAAGTCCACCAGGAGACTTTGATTTACACCTTTATTTTCTTTTTATGGCCACACCCATGGCATATGGAAGTTCCTGGGCTAGGGGTCAAACTGGACCTACAGTGGGGCCTATACCACAGCCACAATACTGGATCTGAGCCTCCTCTGTGACCTATGCTGCAGCTTGCAACAACGCCAGATCCTTAACACACTGAGCTAGGCCAGGGATCAAACCTGCACCTCACAGAGACAATGTTGGGTCTTTAATCTGCCCAGCCACATTGGGAATTCCTATTTTACATTTTATTTTTATTCATTTATTTATTTTAAATTTTATATTTTGCTTTTTAGGGCCACACCTGTGGCACATGGAGGTTCCTAGGCTAAGGGTTGAATTGGAGCTGCAGTTAGTTGCCAGCCTACGCCATAGCCACAGCAACACGGGATCCAAGCCATGTCTATAACCTAGACCATAGTTCATAGCAATGCTGGATTCTTAACCAACTGAGCAGGTCAAGGATTGAACCTGCATCCTCAAGGACACCAGTCGGATTCATTACCGCTATGCCACAATGGAAACTCCCCTGGTTTACACTTTAGAAAGACTTCTATACAATATATGGTGAATGTAGTTTGCACATATTTTATTTACAGGAATGTACATATTCCCTCATGCTAACAGATAAATCAAATAAATAGTTGATTTGATTCCTAAGTGTCACACTAGTGCCCCTCAGGAAGGGATGTCCACAGTGGGAGGATTAAGCCTTTTGGCACTTGGAGAAGGCCTGCTCACACTCCCTTTCTCAGCACAGCACTTTTACAACCTGGGCAGTGACTCAGGAGGGCTAACCTCACACCACCTGTGTGGGTGGAAAGGAACCAAGGATTGAGGCAAGGCACTCCACCTCTGTCTTATGTACACTCTGGTGTGGCTTGTAAAAACCCTGCCTTGAGCATGTAGTTTAAGCCCAACACTGCAAGTTTGGGAGACTGACTATCTCAAGTTTGGGAGATTGAATATCTTCTTCTGTTCTTTCTTTTTTTTTTTTTTTTGTCTTTTTAGGGCTGTACCCATGGCATATGGAAGTTCCCAGGCTAGGGATCTAATTGGAGCTATAGCTGTCAGGTCTATGCCACAGCCACAGCAACACAAGATACGAGTTGTGTTTGTGACCTACACCACAGCTCACGGCAACACTGGATCCTTAACCCACTGAGCAAGGCCAGGGATTGAACCTACATCCTCATGGATTCTAGTCAGGTTTTTTTAACCACTGAGCCATGAAGAGAACTCCATGGGAGATTGAATATCTTCTGAATAATACTTTGGCCTAGAGTTTCTGTACTTGTCTGTTTCCGAACATACCTCTCTCTGCCTGATTCCAAGAAGGATGGAATTTTGTATTTTTTAAATTTTATGGCTGCACCTGTAGCATATGCAAGTTTCCAGACCAAGGATTGAATCTGACCTATGCCACAGCTGTGGTGATGCCAGATCTTTTAACCCACTGTGCCACGCTGGGGAATTGAACCAACAACCTCAGCAGAGACCTGAGCTGCTGCATCAGATTCTTAACACATTTGCCAGAGTGGGAACTCTGAGATTTTTTTTAAATTTTATTTTATAAAAGGGCTATGAAGAAAACCTAAAAGAGCAGAAGGCTGCATATCAAGAACTTTTATTTACTTCTGGCCCTACCAAAGCTAGTCTGATTCTCAAGCATTGATTAAGAGACTTGTATATGACCATAACTCATTATGATACTATGGAATTTTCCAGATAAATGCAAGGATTAGCCTTGCCCTTTGGCAGCTTAGAGTCTGGAAATATGAATGCATAAGATGAAATCTAATAAGGTCTCAGAGAGCAGCCTTGTGTTGGACTGGAAAATTCTACATTCCAAGTGGCACAGACCATAAATTGTGAACAGTAAACAGTTTGATGAGAAATGTGGCCTTTCAACTGGGATCTGAAGAGGAAACTACTTTAATAGATGGCTTATCCTTAACATAAATGGCCAGATAAGGAAAATTGTGTAGATCCAAGATGATGAGTCTGAGAGTAATTTGAAAAGTTGAAAGCACAACAAACACCAACAAGATGCATTATTTTAGAACATCTACCTGAAACCAAGACAAACACATGAGGTCTTGGCATCCCTGACTTTTGGTACTACAGCACCTCTGACACCCCGCAGACTCCAGGGTAGAGGGTGACATGCCATCCTCTCCCCAGTTTAACATATGATGTCTTTGTCAGTAAAATTATCTGTTCATGCCCTAATATCCAGTTTCTTCCTAATAAGATAGAAAGATCTAAACACAGCCTTTCTCTTCAAGCTTTGCCTCTCTGACTCCCAGTAACCACAGCAAGATCCCCTGAAACACAGCACAGTGCATCCCTACCATCACTGTGGCTCAAAGGGAGAATCGAGCCTTTAATAACATGTCCCCCAGTTGGCCTTTCTGCCTTGTCTATTCTTCACCAATTCATTCTCCATGCTGCCACCAGATGTAAGGTCCTTGGATTTAACACATAAACACACAGGGTATGCAGTTAAAGTTAAATTTGAGGTCAGCAATGAATAATTTTTTTTAATTGTCCAACACAGTACTTGAAATGTGCTTATCCTAAAAACATATTATTTATCTGAAGTTTAACTGTATTGTATCTGACAACTCTACTCTAGAATGATGCTTCCAAGTGCTAATCTAGCGGCATTGTTCCATTCTCCCCCAACACGCATACAAAATATGTCCACATATGCCCTCCCCATATGCCTGGGGAGGGCATAGGTGGGCCATTCAGAAGTAGTTCCCATGTGTATTTCCAGCTTTGTCTCCCTCCCTCCTCTCAGATGTGCAAATCCAATGTCCCTATAATCTAGCCAGTATATGTTCAGTCCCAGACATGTCTCTGTCCTTGTGTGCCTTCTGGTCTTTGTACTTGATGGTCTCTCTTCCCCAAATGCTTCTCCAACTTCCTTCTCCCTCCCTTGACCCTTCTGGCCACTCTACCAGAATCTCTTTATCCTTGAGCAGATGCATAACTTCCCCTGGAATCCTCAGCTTTCCTAATCTGTGTGGTTTTTCCCTTCTGTTCTTTGTCAAAATCCTGGGTATCTATCTATCTTAGACCTAATAGTATTACCTGTTACAATTATCTACTTATCTACCTCCTACCTTGAGACTGAACATCTGAGGGGAGGATGTTATCATTTATCTCTTTACCCCCAGCCTTTGAGAGCTTCCTTGTACTTACACTAAAGAATGGGTTTTGAATGAATATGTGAATAAATTAAGTCAACCTCATTACAACCTTCCATTAAAAAAAAAGAAAGAAAGAAAGAAAGTGACCACGTAGGGGTTGTAAATGAGTTTTATACATTTGCCAATTGAGAAAGGATTGACCGTGATTAACTATTTTATTAGATTGATTAATGCCATGGATGATGGTTTCTGAAAGGAAGCTATTCAACCCAGCAGAAGCACAGTGACATAAATTCAATATCAATTGATTTAACTGGATTACAACACGTTGAATGTACATTTCATTTTCAACTTTTCATAAGACTTCAACATATTTCAAAGGAGAAAGAACATTTTTACTATTTATTGAAAATAGTCAAGAAGAAAATCCTTTCCAGGGCTTCAAGGTTATCATAAAATAATTAGCAGAAAATGCATCTTTTAGGAGCTGACATTATAATTTGAATCAGAGAAATACATAATTTTAAAGCAATCTCTCATTTATAGACATATAGTTCATTCATTCATTAAAACACTCACCTATTCTGTCATGAATGGATGCTTTTTAAATGCTGGTCACTGTGTTCAGTGGTCAGGATATATAAATGAAAGTCCATAGAGAAGAAGGATCTGAATCATCCCGACCTATCAGACTTCCTGGTAGAAGAAACATCAAAGCCAAATATTGAAGGACTGTCCAAATTGCAAAAATGAATAAGCAGAATGTGGAAGGACTTCCATTTGCTACTTCTTTGCTACTTAGGAGAATGAGTAATAAAGATGCTATATCCCACATGGAGAGGTTTCATGGTAAGGAAGGCAAAATGTAAGCATGAAATATTTTGAAGAGTAAAAGTGTGTGAAACACACTGAAAGAAAGCTTCTGATAGAAAGGAGAGAGGACAGCTCAACCAAGATTGCTTAATTGGTACTAAATACATAGGTGGAAGATAAGTGGAGAGACAATGGAATACCCTAGAGACAAAGAATGAGATCAAGGCGAGAATGTGAAAGTAATGTTACATGGCAGCTGCTGGGTATTCGTAAAAACATTGGAGAATTTTTCAAGTAACTGACAAATACCAATGTAAGAACACGTGGTTCGGAATAGGACTAGTGAGGCTAAAGGAAGGATTCCTGGGTTTGTTAGAGAGGAAGTGGGTTCCACAACTTTGCTGTGCCAAGGTCAACATGCTTGACTTGATTGACACAAGCTTTAAGTTTTTTAGAGATAATAGGAACAAAGATGCATATTTTTCCAGTCAAAGAAACCTGTGGTTAAATTTCAGTTTCCTGACAGTTATGCCAACTTCAGCAAGTTACCTCCCCCTTTTGGAGTCTCCAATCTGCAATCTCTACAACTGAGGTAATCTATCCCCCTGTCAGAGGATTTAATGAGATACTGTCTGTGATTTCCATGCCATTACATTTAACGAGGAATATACAACTATGTTTAAGATAATACCTTTCCATATTTCCTTTGAAGTGAATGTGAGGGTGATTCCCAGTGCTGATGAACAATATTCCTGTATAGAGCAAGTACTAAGGTGGCAAATAACAGATATCTATTTTTCAACCACAATAGAATAATTAGATCCATATAATGACTACAAGTGTGCTGTCAAGTCTGATTCTTTTGGGGGAAGGAATCATATAGAAAGGTTTACTCTTCAATTTATTTCCCCTAAATTATAGATAATTAAACCTATATGAGTCAAATCAAAATTGTACTTAGCTGTCTGAATGACTTTCTTTCGAACACATTTTAAAATCATGACATGCCCTTCTGTCCTATAGCTGTTACCAGGCTGTTGCCCCAGAATCAGACCCCTGCTTCTTCCTTGAGTAGAAACTATTACTCTTATCTATGTCTCAGGAGGAAGATGCAAAGAGAAAAAAGCATGAAGCATTTAGAACTAACTAGGCCCAAGGTGGCAGAGGACTAAACTTCCAATGGACCTGTATCCTCATTATAATACATTAGCATATGCTAAATAACATGCCCACAGGCACCATGACAGTTGACAGTAACCATGACAAGAACCAGAAAAGCCCATTCAAGGACTAGAAAGGAAAGTTGTCTCACTTCTGGGTCTAAATCACAACACTGTTCTCTGATAACTCATGGATATTCCTCTCACTCTTTCCAAATACCTCCCTTTTACTCCAGCCCTCCTATGTATTTGATGTCTCTGCCCAAATTGCCTTGAGAAGTTGATGTGTGGATGTGAACTGGAGATTGGCACTTGCTGTCTGCATCTACACAGATTGAATCACAAGCCACTGCAGGTATAGACCCTCAGCACCCCTGAAAAGAGCTTGGGGTGGAGATAAGAAGTGAGGCACTCCATGCTCTGGGAAACTGGCAGAACAGATCTTCAGATACATCATTTTCAGGAGATTTTATGAGCCCAATTCTTATGTCTCCTCATATCTAGAAAAGCACTAAAATCCTTCAGGTGATGTCTGCTTCTCATGACTAGGAGTAACCTTCACAAGACTAACAGCAACTTTCTGCTAGGTTATCCCCAAAAAAGGTGAACTCTCAACTATCAGGATGTGCATATTTTTTAAGTCAGCATGATCTAGGTTCCCGCTTTACAGTTTGGCCAGAATAAATCTTGTACCATTCCCATCACAGCATTGGTCTTTGTTATTAGCTGCCCAGATCTGACTGGGAAAAGAACCTCCCTGGCCAAGAGAGGGGGTCCCAGTCCCGGTCAGAACACCAGCTTGGGTCCAGTGGACCAATTCAGTAACATAGCCAACTCTGAATATCAAAATATCTTACAGCCAGGAATAACTACTGATTAAATCAAGACTGAAGGTGTAGAGAGATCCTCCTAGTCTGTTTGCTTGAGTATAGGTCTACCATATAACTGAAACCAAGCAGGGCCCTATGGGCTCCTAGACACAGAAGCCTTTCTGCATTCAGCCTCTGTGACCTCCCTGAGTTCCAAAGGGCAGGGTCAAACAGTTGCTATTCAGGGAAGTGAGAGGTTGCAGAGACTGGGGAGGAATAGTCAAGAAACACTGGTGCAGCCTTGGGGCAGAGTCCTGGTTCCCCCTCCAGGGATACACATAAAAATACCTTTGAGCTCTTCTGCAGAACTAAAACCCCCACCTAATGGAAAATGATAACTACTTGATGAAGCATTCTTCATTCCAGAGAGAAGGTCACAATTTGATTACAAAAACTGAGAACCACAAAGCTGTTCAGGAGACCCACTGACACCAGAAGACCTCTGGATTGAAGGAACGCAGGCCAGGCAGGCACCCTGATCCTTATCAGCAATCCTGCCCCCACTTGACTATAGAACTCACAAGCCCCCCCCCCCATTGGGATATATAGTTTTGAGGGCATGAACCCACTGTGGCCCCTTTGCCTGGTGAAGCAATAAAGCTATTCTTTTCTACTTCATCCCAAACTCTGATTCCAAGATTCAGCTTGGTACCATGTACAGAGGCCAAATTTCAGCTACATAACTGATATTATTAGTTATAAATAATACCATCTTATATGAATATAACATTTTCTACATCTGAGAATGCATCAGTAATCTTATTTGCTCTCCACCACAAACCTGCAATGCAGGCAGGAGATATATGGCTTTCATTAGATAAAGAAAGAATAGAAAACATAAGAGAAAGTAACTTGCCCAACCACAGGCTGACACTGAAGATCAGAGCCAGGACAGGGACCAGGGCCCCTCCTTCTAGTCCAGGGCAATTTTCATGTAATTTACTGTGCTCCATTCCCCCCACCTGACCTGCTTTCTACATCAAAGAGCTGCATTGCATCTAGAATGAAAATACATTGGGGGGCAGGTGGTAGATAGCTAGAAACCAAAAGCAAAGCAATGCAATAAAGAAAAAAGGATACCTGGGTATAGGTTTATTTACTCATAGGTAACATATTTCTAGAATACCTGCATGATGTTTGATATACTAAATTAAATCCTATATTGCCACAACTTGATTATGTACAAGGAAAGGAATTCTTACCTAATATACTTTTGACTCAGAAACAATAAAATCCCTCGGGATTCTTATACACTTCATTCACTCTACAATTATTCATGGAACTCCCAAAGCAAGACACTGTACTCATTGACCTGGCTATTCAAAGAAACATCAAGGATATTATAAAAGAAAGAGTAGTATGTATAAAATACAAATTATATAAATATGAAATTAATATTTAAATGAAATCAAATAGAAAATTACATTAAAAGGCTTTTAAAGAAGACCCATTTTTGTTTTCTTTTAATGTATCAGTCTCAATGAGTAGACTCTGCTAGGTGAACATTTCTGGCTTCTCTCAAACTCCCCTTCAGTTTCTCCAGCAAAAGGAGGATTCCTGGTGTTCCCGGGTGTGTCTGAACCAGCTCTTTTCCTTTGGAAGCTGCAGGCTTTTACTAGGCTTAATGCATCTGAAGGGAGAAGGAGGTGCAAAAATGTAGCAGAGGGGCCCATTGAAAATGAACAATGAGAGGAAATGAGCTGGCAGAGGGAGGCATTTCCTATTACTTACATAGCAGAGCTTGAATTAGCAGGGGGGTGATTTTTACTTCCTGAAATCCAGAGCTGAGAAAATGGAAATGTTTCTAAGCTCTAAGTGTTCAAGTAGTAACATATTACCAAACAGTATCATAATTAAGTTCTTTAAATGGTTTCTATTTAAATGATTAAATATTTAAATGATTGTGGGGATCAGTTATAGTGAGTGATCATAAAACCTTGAATTTATATGCAGTTTTAGCTTTTAACTAAATATTTCTAAACCTTCCATGTTACTTTCAATATGTGTTTAGGTTTTGGCTACCTAACAACCAGAGAATGGGAAGGTGTTAATTGGGACATTTTTTTTTTTTATCTTGTTTATCATTTCTTCATCTCTTACTAGCATTCATGTTTAGATTGAAAACAGCAAACACCCAATACTCTATGGAAGAAAACTGGGTCTAAAAATATACATAAAATAGTAACTTTGATATTCCCAATGACCATGGAAAGAAAGAAAAGAAATTAAATGATGATACGAAGTATCTATTTCAAAATTCCACTGAGTGCTTCCAGAAAACAAGCAGAAAATAGACTCTTGAGAATCATATCTGATGTTGGCCTAAAATCCTTGCTTCTTCACCATTTACTGGAAATTGATTTTCTGTGATGGAAATCTTCTCAGCTGGGCAGGCTTTTTGAAATCCTGTCAAAGACCGTTGTGTATTTTCATGCATTGTTTGTAAACCATCAGAAGACTCATGAAATTAATTGTTGGATAAGAGACCAGAAGCCAAGCTTTTTTCCCCCCTTATTTACATTCTTAATATTTCTCAAATCATGTCTTTTCATCTTTCATTTTCTGTGAAATCATCCAAATCACATCAGTAAGAAAAAAAAAAAAGATAAAATCACACTGGTTTTATTTCAGAGATGCCCTCCCAGGTTTTGATAAAAATATGAAAAGTGTATTCTAAAATAGCCTTGTCCTTGGGGAGCAGAAATGAGCAGATGAGTTGTGTCACGCATAAGCACAGGACCAACTACTGAAATCTAGAAGTCAGACCTATCAGGAATGCATTGAAATTCTGTTACATCTACTAAAGCCACAGGGTTTGGATTTTAATAGCTGGAAGTACACTTGTCTTTGTGTGGATTGGAGTAAAACTTCCCCTTGCTATAGAACACCATGTGACTTTCAGACTGACATTTCATATCATTAAAGAAACATCTTTATCCTGAATGTTGCTCACTCCTGGTTTTGTGGAATGCAGTATCTGACAAGAATGCAATCACTCCAAGAAACACTTTGATGTCATTGTTTTGTGAATTAAGAAAACATAATAATAATGATAAATAAATAATGTGCTCACATTCCCTAAATAAAATTGATCTTGCAGTGCACCCAGCACCCTATCTGATTCCAGTTACAGACTGAGCATTGATGCCTGTGTAAATAAGACTAGGGACAGGTGGGATGAGGGTGGGAGGAGAATGGGGATGGAGGTGGGAATGGGGAATGGAGGTGGGATCTGAGTGTGGGTCAGGTGAGGGACTAATTTTGACAGTCTTTCTTGGAAGAGCTCTGACATTCTGAGAGCTTTTTATACATACTGTCTTCTTCTTCTTCAAACTGTTCCCTCTGACATCTATTTATAAATCATGCCAATCCTCTGATAATGAGCCAACTACCAAAAGCGTAAGGGAAAATGTAGGTACCTTGAAAGTCTGCTCAATCTCAAAAGTTAAAATAAACAAACAAACAAATAAAACATAACAACCACCACTGCCGCTGCTGCCACAGCCATCACAGCCACAAAAAACGTTTCAGACCCAAGATGGTGGAGGAGTTCTGTTTCTGAGGGAATGAGACCTAAGAGGACACCATGGTCTTAGTAGAACACAAGCTACATGGTAATGGACAAGGACATATGGAAACTGTAATATTAAACACGATGGTAGGACAACTAAAGGGTATCTCAGTATATGGGAAACACCAACTAATCCCTAACTTCCCTAACTGTTGTTCAGATTGATCAGACTGTAATTAGAGTGCCAGCCAGTTTCTAGTCCCAGCTACAAAATGACATCAGGTAGATGGATAAGGTGTAGGGGAACACAACACTCCTACTTAAAAGACAACGACATGAGACACCAGGAAATAGTAAAGGTCTTAAGTTCATAGCCTAGCAATCATCTGGATGGCTGGAAGGGCTAGTTTTTATATGTATCACATGGAAAGGAAAACAATCCTTAGGAAAAGGCAGTTGCTTCGTATCACACAATGATGAAGGTGGGACAGGAATAGATGCTGAAGGAGGGGAGCCAAAGGAAAAAGTAAATCATTAAACAGAATTGGATAGCTGATGTAGAGGTAGAAAGGGGGTTGTTTAATCCAGTCATGAAAGAGATATTACCCTCGATATATCCTTGAGGTGAGTTTCTAAGGGTAGTGTGTTCCAAGATGCAGAGGATGGGCAAGGATTACAGAGCTCACAGGGACCAAGAACAGTTCACATATTCACATGCCTATTCCTCCCAAACACCCAAACAAATATAAATTTTGCTGCTTCTTTACATAAGAGGAACATTCTCTTTAGAGATGGGAGCAATGGTGCACACAGATGGACACCTTTCAGGTAGAGGAGGCAGGGGCTTAAGTCCAGAGACCCTGACTCCATCGTCTATTTCCTTATCACACTCTCTAACAGAGAAGCAGATAGTCTCTCTTGAAGAAACAGACCATCCTTGGTCTCCCTAGGCACCGATGTTGCCTGGCTTGGTGCTCTCTTCAGAGCACACAGCTTTCTGTTTTGAGTTATTTCATCATGAAGCTCAATTCATGATATTTCCTTCCTCTTAATTTGGCCACACAAATGAATTCATAGCTCCCAAGAATGGGGTCTGACACATGGTAGCTTGTCTCTCATTTAATCACCACGGGTGTGTTGCTGGGGATTGAACTCTAGAGGAGCATTCAGTAACTCTCCTGGACCAGGGATGGAGGGAGCAACAAAGAGATTAGAGAAGGGGGAAGGGATTCTGGGAATGGAACAGCAAGGATAGAGCAAAGTCCCCTATGGAAGAAGTGCTTTCAGCTTCAAAGACGTGGGGGTTTGACTTTACATTACAATAAATTAAAAACATTTTAATTAATTTTTTAATTGAAGTATAGTTGGTTTACAATGTTGTGTTAATTTATCCTGCACAAAAATGTTTTAAAATAATAGCTTTAAGGACCATTTAATGACCTTGGAAAAATCATAATATAAGGTAAAGTATAAAAAAGTTAGGATTCTAGGGAGTTCCCGTCCTGGCTCAGTGGTTAACGAATCCAACTAGGAACCATGAGGTTGCAGGTTCGATCCCTGGCCTTGCTCAGTGGGTTAAGCATCTGGGGTTGCCGTGAGCTGTAGTATAGTTTGCAGAC
Organism: Phacochoerus africanus; assembly: GCF_016906955.1. Lineage (NCBI taxonomy): Eukaryota > Metazoa > Chordata > Mammalia > Artiodactyla > Suidae > Phacochoerus > Phacochoerus africanus. The sequence continues at coordinate 92,041,960 of NC_062546.1, forward strand.
ACAGCTCGGATCTGGCATTGCTATGGCTGTGGCGTAGGCCGGTGGCTGCGGCTCCAATTCAACCCCTAGCCTGGGAAACTCCATATGCCATGGGGGTGGCCCAAGAAATGGCAAAAAGACCAAAAAAAAAAAAGAAAAAATGCTAGGATTTTAAATTTTGAATATGTAACTTTCTTTCTACATGCACACACACATGTATATGTAGTTCCTATTTGTGTGATACATATATTGGTATATATTTATATGTATATATTTAGTATATATTTATATATTATATTTTAGTATATTTTTAGAGAGAGAACATTGAAAACAGAGCAAAATAAAGGCCATGATATAAAAATGTTAAAAATAATTATTATTCTCTAATCCAATTAAAGGTGTTTCATATTTTCTAATTTATACACTTTCTAGACTGAGCATATATTCTTTTTATAATTAGAAAAACAAACATTAGTAGTTATTTAACAATTTCTCTCAAATTAGCAATAGCAACCATGCCTATCATATTGCACAAATATTTCCCACTACTCTCAAGAATTTCTACAACTTCCACTGCTGTTCAAGAGGGAAAATGCAGCCCGCTTCTAGATAATTCATTTTTAATATGAGTATTTGGGATATAGAAATTTTGAGAGCTTTAAAATAATGTGAACTATAGTTTGTTCTCTATAGTTAACTGATAGAGCAAAGGAAATAAGGCTGCTAGCCATGAATTACTGAATCATTCAACACCCCGGTGTCATTAGGGTGGACGCTGAGGCCAGGCTTTGAGGTACAGGAACAAATGAGCATGGCCAATAGGCTGAGGTGGTGGCCACAGAGATTGCAGCCTGCACATGGGTGGGGGTTGGAGGGGTCTCTGTGTTGCTCTTTGTTGATAAAGAATAGGAACCACCACCAAGTTTGACTCATGGAGAACCCTTTGGGATCACTTTTCTCAGAGAGCCATGTTTCAGCATTTATCCCGTGTCCCAGAAAAGCTTGATCTTTACAGTAGTAGTGAGTGCCCATCAGGCTTCCCCTCTGGCAGACAGCCCTGGACTCCAGGGACAATGTAAATTCCCCAAACCAGAAATAGCAGAAGGGCCAGTGTCTGGGGTAGAAGCAGCATCTATACACATGGCAGCCTCTGAGGACTTCCCAGTGAGCAAGATGACTCTGAGACCTGGCAAGTTGTGCTCAGGCTTAACAGCCTATGCCATCATCCCTCTGCCTTCTCAGGTCCCTGGGTGTCCAGCCGGGAGCCGTCTCCCCAATTCCTTCCCTCTTTTCATATCTAGAAAATTTAGCTCAAAGCAGCTGTGTGCTGAGGGTTTGTGGTAATCTTGTAAAGTCAGCTTTCCAGTGATCAAAAACCATGCAAGGGTATTTTGCAGTTGGTGAATTGAGATACTATGGTGTGTGAGCTCAGTAAATCACAGACATGATGCTTCTGTCCCTCTTCCTAACCTTGCTTAAGGAGAAGAGGTGGCTTCAGGCCAGGGGGAAGGGACAGAGTGTATGTGTGGAGGGCAGAGGCCACTAGGACATCTGAAATTACTCCATGGAGGCCAGCATGTTATTTTTCTGCGGGAACTTTCCTGTAACTTTCTCCCCATCTAAGGGACAGCCATGTGGGGTTGTTGCAAAGGTTCTCAGAAACCTAGACATGGAAACCTCACCCATGCTGGGGTGGAGGAGGTGGAAGAGGAAGTAAGGGGTTTCTCAAATGGTTAATGGATCATATCATGGCCACAGGAGCCTGCTGGATTTCCTATATAAGATGATGAGACTAACTGTCAGAGAAGCTGGGATAAGTGACTCAAGGTCACTGGACAGGAAATGGAAGCACCTTTTTTCTTTCTTTTTTTTTTTTTTTGGCTGTCCTGAGGCACATGGAGTTCCTGGGCCAGGGATCAGATCCCAGCCATAACTGCAACCTAAGCCACATCTGCGGCAACGCTGGATTCTTAACCCACTGCGCCAGACTGAGGATCAAACCCAGCACTCCCAAGATGCCACTGATCCCATGCGCCACAGCAGAAACTCCTCTTTTTCTCTTTTTTGTCTCTTTAGGGCCTCTTTTGTCTCTCCAGTGGTGTATAGAAGTTCCCAGGCTAGGAGCTTGAACCAGAGCTGCAGCTGCTGGCCAACACAGCAGGATCCTTAACCTAATGAGTGAGGCCAGGGATCAAACCTGCATCCTCACGGATACTATGTCAGGTTCTTAACCCGCTGAGTCACAATGGGAATTCCTTCTTTTTTCTATTTTTGGCCACACCTATAGCATCTGGAAGTTCCTGTGCCAGAGATCAAACCTGTTCCACATCTGTGACAACAACAGATTCTTAACCTGCTGAGCCACCAGGGAACTCCCAGAAGCACCATTTTCCTGCTCTGTCCTATGTGCTTTTCTCTGGTTATCTGTCTCAGTGGGCACTTACTGCCCTTTTTCCCGTACTTGGAGTCTTTTCCCCAGTCTTTTGTCTACTTCTACCCACCATTCTCCTTTGCCATGGAGGCAGGCATCCACTGCCCTGGGAGAGGGTGACAGAGCTCTCGGGGTAGCCACCTTGACTGTGACCCTTCTTTGTCACTATTAAACTCTCACACCGTACCTGGAAATTCCCCGCATACAGGAGGGCACCCAGGGAAAAATGGATAAACCTATAAACGATAAGTAGTTATTTAACAATTTCTCCCAAATTAATAACACCAGTGCCTGGGAGTTCCCATTGCGGCGTAGTGGTTAACCAATCTAACTAGGAACCATGAAGTTGCGGGTTTGATCCCTGGCCTTGCTCAGTGGGTTAAGGATCTGGCGTTGCCGTGAGCTGTGGTGTAGGTCACAGACGCGGCTTGATCCCACGTTGCTGTGGCTCTGGTGTAGGCTGGCAGCTACAGCTTCGATTAGACCCCTAGCCTGGGAACCTCCATATGCCTCAAGAGTGGCCCAAGAAATGGCAAAAAGGCCAAAAAAGAAAAAATAATAATAATAACAATGCCTATCACATTGCATATATATTTCCCAATACATTCAAGAATGTCTACCATTTTCACTGTGTTTTGAGAGGGAAAATGCAGCTCCCTTCTTTTGGCATGACAGAGGACACTGCTGTGATTTCCTATCACCATCTCTGCCTGGGTCCCAGGACACCATTCATTTGAGAAGCATCTGAGCACCATGCTAATATTGGCAAGATGGCTGAAAGCCAACTCAGGTACAAAATCATACCACCTGGACGAGTCAGATCCTTAAGACTTCTCCCAGGGAAATGCTCACAGAGAAAGCTAGAGGTTATGCCAGTGACAGAAACAGAAGTCAACCCAATGCCCTTGCAGGAAAAACAATGTAAGACCTATGAAGTCTTGCCATGGATTTTTTCTGAAGCATCTCCCTGTGCCTCCCACCTCTCTTTATCCTCTGTTCCAGGCCTTAGGCCTGTACCATCTGTTAGGGCCCCTGTCTGAGATGCTGTCCTGCTTTCCTAAGGCTTCCTGTCTCTGCTTCCTCCAACTTGTGAATGCAGAACTGAGGGATGGTGCTGTCGCTCTGGCCTTGGCAACAGAGAGGTTTTATATGGATGCTGTTTCCAACCTGTCTTTTGCCCATTATCTTTTCCCACCTGAAGAAAATAGTAAGACATCAGTGAGATGTGGGGGGTGTCAGCCCTCATCTCTTGTCACCCTAACACTGGGAGGCTGGGCCCTCACAGGCTCTGGTCCTGCCAGCTACAGAGTTACATGAAGGCTAACCCTGTATAAGGTCTCTAGAGGCATCGTCATTTTGTTCTGCCCCTTAAAAACAAAACCAAGGAGTTCCTGCTGTTGCCAAATGGGTTAAGGATCTGGCATTGCTGCCACTGTGGAGTAGATTGCAACTGTGGCTCAGATTCAGTCCCTGGCCTGGGAACTTCCATATTGCTGCTGGTGTGGCCAAAACACTAACAACTAAAAACCCAAACCAAAAACCAACCAGAGAAGAAAAATCAGGCATTATATTTAAATCATGGAAGCACTGAAATTCCAGCAGACCAGGGTTCTTAAGCTTAGATGAAAAGTTCCAGGGGATTTTTGCACGTTGTCTTGCATGTTATTATTTTTCTAAAATTAAATCGCTACATTTTGCCCAGCATTCCTTGAACTTTCACAAGTGAAGATTTGTCTTCGCTGTTTCTATTCATAACTCAAGGGTCTTTAGAGGGAAACTTTGGCCATGTTGAAGTTTCTCTCTAGAAGAGGCCTTTTCCCTACTGTGTTTTTCTGTCATCCTCACAATTAATTTCCCCTTATGTGGCCATTGTCTTTTGTGAGGGTGGACTCCTGTCTGGAGCAGCAGTGTTCTGTGGCCTTCATCACCACCTGCCCTGTGCTAGCCCCAGACTCAGCCCCACAGGGACACCAACCACCCCAGCCAAGCCTGCAAGAAAGGGCCACTTCCAGATCCTCTTGATTCACCCCACACTTTGTACATGAGGAGGAAGGAAGGCCTTTATGATGGACTCAGTGATGTCCAGCTTATGCCCTCAAGGAGGCTTATAATCTGGTGGCAAAAACACAGATGTGAATTAAACAGTCAAGAGAACCAAAATGAGCAAAGGCAGGGGCAGTACTGAGAACAGGAAAACCTTGCCTTTTGGTTCCAAAGGGGGTATTGTAATTTTGGGGTGGTGGGGGCTTGGGACCCCTTTGGAACAATGTGTATTCAGTGGTTAGGTTTGCTACTTGAAAGTTAGGAAAAGGTCTGATGGAGGGATCTTTCTAAATTTGATTTGGTCTCAAAGCAGTAGATTGTATGCCCACTTCACAGTTTATTAATAGGATATAAATGCTCAGCCTGGTTTCTGGTGAGGAATAAACCTCGCTAATGGTACTGCTAGTAACTCTTGCTATTTTTATTTAAACTCCATCTTTTATATGGAGGATTTCAGGCAGCTGGTGATCTATGCGTATGTTTCCATTGATACAGATGATGCTAAACACTTTGAGTGGCCTCTTCCTTTCTTGCCCTTCTCTCTGTTCAGATCCAGTCTAATGCCCCATGTGACACTCTTGCAAATATTTGAGAAAATTGAGAAAACATTTCTTAACTTAACCTTTCCTTCCAATCCCATCAAGAGTGATTTACTGCATATTCTCTCACAACACTAATCTGAAAGTTTAATAGGAAAAAGGCTTTCTCTCAATAAACTGAGTTCAAGGAACTAGGCTTATGTTTGTCATAGCTGCAACAACAACAACAACAAAGCTGAACCAGGAGTTCCTGTCATGGTGCAGTGGTTAACGAATCTGACTAGGAACCATGAGGTTGCGGGTCCGGTGCCTGCCCTTGCTCAGTGGGTTAAGGATCTGGCATTGCCATGAGCTGTGGTGTAGGTTGCAGGTGTGGCTCAGATCCTTTATTTCTGTGGCTCTGGTGTAGACTGGTGGCTACAACTCCGATTCGACCCCTAGCCTGGGAACCTCCATATGCTGTGGGAGCAAAAAGACAAAAAAAAAAAAATAAAATAAATAAATAAATAAAAAAGCTGAACCACATGTAAAAGAATTATGCAAGTAGCAATTTACGTTTTTAACAGTCTAGATCCCAAGTCCTGTGTGAAAGAAGCTCTCTTGCCCCTTTCCTGTTTTCCTATTTCTGTCCCCCTCTGACCTTGAAAGAACCTAATTATAGGAATGAAATCAACAGGCAATTTAAACTAACTCCTGATTTATGCTCTCCTGAATGCATACCATGCCTGGCCTAAACGGTTCATTCTTTTCCTAGATTAAAGGATGTAAGAATAAAGAATTAAGTAGTTAAAGAATGACTAGCCCTCTAACCCCAACAGCCCCTAGCATCACCTGCAGGCAGATGATGTGGGCAAGAGAACATCTGAGGAGAGTCAGCCAGTCTACCCACCATGGAGAAGGATGCAGACCCCAGCCTCCTGCCTCAATGACTCACTGAGATTCTTCCTCTTTCTCCCTTTAAAAACAGTCATGGCCAAGCAGAATCTTGGGAGTATGTCTAAGGACATGAGTCCACCTTCTCCCCAGATGGCAGGCTCTTTCGATTAAAGCATCTTTCGTTTCTATTGATACTTGCCTCTCAGTGATTGGCTTTTGGGCAGAGAGCAGCCCAACCTGAGCTCAGTAACACACACACACACACACACACACACACACACACACACACACTCACACTTTCCTTTGCCTGATCACTTTTCGATGTAAACTTTTAGGAAAGTATCAAAGAGTCCCATCTATACTACATTGTGAACTATAAACACAGACCCCCACCTTGCTGTTCCCAGTATGATTCATAATTTATAGTAAGAAAACTTCAGGGAGAGGAAGAGGAAACCAGCAACCCTGTGCTCACTAATGCAGAGATTCCACAGAGCTGGACCTGGTTTACTCCTTAGTTTAGGAAGCAGATGCTATTCTGCCTCTTTCAAGGCTGGGAACTAACTCACTTCATGTCATACACCCAGAAAAGGTTGAGACACACTAGAATGTGTATAATCTCCTCCGTCCTGGCTCTCTCTCCTCTCTTTCTTCTCCTTTCTCCCTTTGTGCCAGAAATGTGTTTTGACTGCTGGCTTTGGGATCTTCCTTTTTTTTTTTTTTTTTTTTCCACAAATCTCAGGTGTTAACAATCAGCACACAGAAGGAGACGACAGTTCTGGTATAATGACGGCCCTGGACACTTGCAATCAGATGGGGTGGCCCTGTGTACTGCACTGCACAGTAACTCGAACCCTGAGACTCGGCTGTCCTTGAGGTACCCGTCTACACAGGCCCTCTGCTGGCTCAGACATGAGGTGTAGACAAGAAATCTGTTCTCCAAGGCTCAGGACTGTGTTTGGAATGCTAGGGAAAATACATGATAATGAAATCAGTTTCTCCACATAAAACTCACTACCTTGTGTTTATGCTTTAAAAACAAAAGCGAGAAAATTTCTTTTTTTTTCCAGAAATTTTTATACAGTGTTGAGAAAAGTGAGAATCTTTAAAAAAATTATTTTGTTTTTAACTTGTCAACTCCAGGTGATAAGTATAGTTGGAATTTCCAAGTAAAAATGGGACTCAGGAGTGTAAAAAATGTTTTTGAGCTCTAATGATCTTAATTCTGCAGTCATGAGTAGAAATATAGTAAGCAAGAACCACCTCTCAAACGTTTTTTGAAGAAAAGAAGCAATCTTTTTTTTTTTTTTTCCCTGAATTGTGTGCAGTTTCCATCAACTGTGAAACTGCAATTTTAGGTGGTCTTTGGGTAGCAGTAGAAACTAAGAGGCTGTTCTTAGCATTGATTAGAAATATTTTTCTTTTTCTTCTTTTTCTTTTTAGGGCCTCACTTGGGGTATATGGAAGTCCCCAGCTAGGGGACCAAACCAGAGCTGCAGCTGCAGGACTATATCACAGCATCAGCAATGCTGGATCTACCACCTACACCTCAGTGGTAATATTGTGTCCTTTACCCACTGAGTGAAGCCAGAGATCAAACCTACATCCTCATAGAGACAATGTCAGGTCCTTAGCCACCGAGCCACAATGGGAACTCTGATTAGAAATCTTTTGTTGAGAGAGAGAGAGAAGAGGCAGAGTTTACAAAATAGAATGTATTCATGTGGATAACTGAGAGATGAGACAAAAAGCTATTATAATAAGAAGAGCCAGGAGTTTTTTATCTGCATTATTACAAGAGTCAAGGTGAGTTAAAAAGTCCACTGAGGGTCCATGATGTGGACAAGAAACCTTAGATGGCACTAAACTTTCCAGAGGCCATGCCTTCTTGGTTCTAGGCTGCCCCCATATGCAAAAGACACTACAAGGAGAAAAGGAAATAAAGGAGCAGAGAATAGGGACTGAGCATTGCTTGACCGACTGCACCATCTGGGGGATGGCTTGGAGAGGAAATTAAAGAAGCCTTTGTCAAAGGACCAAGGGAGAGCTGAGTTTTCTAGGGTGGGAACTCCTTGGCTTCTCTAGAGTCCCCCACCCCACCCCGCCAATCTCTCCCAATGACAGTCTTTGTCCATGAACATATCCTCACTGCAAATCCCATTTATTCCCCTTAGTAGCCAACACTGCTTGAAAAGAAACCTCAGGGATTAGGAATGTTTGATGGCTTTCGTTTGCTGGCTTCTACTAATCTAATTAGCTCGTGGCACTGGCGCAAAAGTAGAGCTACCACCACCACTTAGATTAAGTAGAAGTAGAAGCCAATGAGGGAACAAGGGGAGGGAAAACCAGCAGCAGATAGCCAAGTGCCTGCTAACGAAGCCAGGTAAGGCTTTCAGTCACTGGTCCAAGCTGACCTGCCCTGTGATCTGAGCAAGTCTGAAGGGCGGCAACATCCATGTCTTCTTCCTCTGGCTCCCTGAACTTCACTCCAAGGCACAGACGTGTAACTGATTCCAAGCTTCAGGTCATTAACTGTGATTTAGGCTCTTACTGTCTCTAATGACCACATATCGTTATTTTAATAATATCTTCTCCACATTGCTTTAATCAGGATTCTGGAAGATCAGTTTTAAGCAAAACAACAGTCCATGTAATTCAACCCATGTCCTGTTTACAAACTCACAGATGTTAAGCCCTAGGAGCCGTAGATGGTGAAACAAAGCTGGAAAATCAGAGCCCCAGTGATGGGCTCTTGGGAGACTTCTGTTTGGATCATTAGAATTCATATTTCAACCAGAAAAGCAAATTCTGTGATCTGGATATTTGGAGATACTTCATGTCTAGACCATATTCTTTCTTGGAGTCAACCAAGGATTCACACTCATAATCCTCTGCATGATGTTGGGTAATATGGGTGAGTGAGTGCGCTGGGTGTGAAAGCAACCTGGATCTTTGGGGTTGTGTGGGAATGAGGGGCACATGGCTCATGGAGAGAGCCAGCTGCTATGCTTCTCCACATAATCGTTGCAGAAGAGTCACAGTCTAACAAAGACTAGTCAACACTCTTGAGCATTTAATGTAAAAGTTTCCTTATTTTAAATATGGGAAATAATAATGTATTTTTAAAAATATGTATACTACCCAAGGGCCATCAGTTTGGGACTTCTGCTCTGAACTGTGTATATGGGTAGACATCATATATTTTTGCTTTGTATTGCTTTATTTTGGGCGGGAGCCATTTTTTCAGTGTGTAGTGCCCTGGCACAGAATGACCATTGAAGGTGTGTGAAATGAATTAACAGAAGAGACTCTCAGGTATGATGGTACCCAGATGGAAAAGGAATTGCCTGTGACTAGATAGGTAGCAACAGAACTAGGTAAGACCATTTCACATTCTTCCTAATGTCCTTGAAGCTATGCTTTTCCACTCCTTAAGGTTTTAGTGGTGCAAAGACAGAGAAAGAGGATGGCAGACATTTACTAGGCTGAGCATCAAAAGCCATTCATAAACTAGAATTCATAAACTTACTACAAGAAAATGTGTTTCATAGGCCTGGGGCAGGAAAACTGCAACTGATCATAATTATTTTACTACCTTGCATTTTGAAACACAAACTATATGCCAGACATTCTGGTAAAAACTAAAGGTTTATTTTTGTATTTGATCATCACAAACATACCAGGAATTTTCATTTTAAAGAAGAAACTGTGCAAAGAGAAATTAAGGGAAACAAGTCCAAAATCACGCAGCTACTAAACCGCATCCACTGTATCTTAGGGGCTTCCACACACAGTTTTCATTCTCAAAACAATCATGGGAGATGGTTATCATCACATCCCTATCACAGAGGAGGGATTGGACCTCAGAGGGCTTACCCAATGCAAAAATCATACACTATGCAAGTGACTGGTAAACTTGAGATTAAATCCTGGTCTGTTGACTTTAAATAAAAGGACTTTTACATTAATTACAATAATTGCCCTGCTAGACAGTCTGTATTTCTCATGATGATTTATAACACCACTGCTGGATATATGTAATAGGGAAGAACAAATCTGACTCCATAATAGACCTGTTTCTTTTACTTAAACCTCTGTATTCTAAGGCTTTTGCTACAATTTAAGAATGTTGCCTAGATCCTGAAATTTACAGGAGAGCCCATTCACAAGGCTCTGACCGTCGTTCCCATTCATATAGAGATATAAAACTGCAGAACAGAAACCAATGTGTTTTCTTGGAAGTTTATAGGAACACTGTGACCTGTAATACATGGAGAGCTGCAAGAACGAAGGATTCCCCAAATCAAGAAGTTTGCAACAACCAACCACACCCCCTCCCTCACCTGGACTTGAAAAATGAAAACCTTCTGGAATTTCTGGGTTTGGGGTAGCATAAGTGACCCATTCTCTTTACATGACCCTGCAAAAAACCCTTCTCTGTTCCAAACATGATGTTTAGGTTTGTTTGGCCTCCCTGTGTGTCAGGCACAGAAACTTGCATTCAGTAAGAGAAGCAGTATCTACACCCCACAGTGGACCTCAAGCAAAATCTCACTACCCTACCTTCCCAGCCAGCTATCAAATAGTTTAGGCCAAACCCTCTTTCTTCCCCCACTAAGGCCTCCTTTCCCCAGTGTCACCTAGGTGATTAAAAATATTTAAACTGTGTCATGGAAACCCCTTCCCATAGCTTCTCATCACACCTGGAATGAAATTCAAATCCCATCTTGTGGCCCTACATGCTCTGTCCTTATCAACCCCTCTTTTCTTTCTCTACCTGTCCCTCTTCCCTTCCAATCACCTGAGTATTCATGCACATCTTCCAACTAACCAGGGTTGCCTTAGTCTTATGGATTGGGCCCCTTCCACTGAGAAGCTTCTTCCAGATCTTGCTCCCTCAATTTATTTGGTATTTGTTCAAATATCACTTCATCAAAGAGACATTTAAAAATATATTATCTAAAATAAACTGCTTATAATAACCAGAGTTAATTTCTCTCCTGCCCAACACTTAGGGCTCTCTGTAATTACAATATATTATGATCACTGCATTTGCTTATTGCCTACATCCCTCACTGGAATGTAAGTTCAATGAAGGCAGGATTTTTACCACATTCACAGCTATGGCCAAGCACAAAGAACAGTGTCTGAATATCTGAACTGAATAAATCTCTTTGGTGGATGAATGGCTGAATGACTTCAAGAATGTGGGTACTCTAATATTTGGCATGTCTCTTAATGTTTTCAGAGCCAATGAACAGGGAAAGCAGTCATGTTCTAAAATCCAGTGGGAACAAAAACTATGGACAAACAGATAAAAGAAAAGGAATGTTTGGTTAGACTTCAGCTAAGTAACTGAAGTGAAGAACAGAGTCATAGGCCTTGAAACCAAAACTAGAAATGATTAGGCTGTGAATGTTGTAAGGAGAGTTTTTGATTCTTTTAAAAATGTATGCAGAGACAATAACTTTAAGTCTATAAACAGATTTATTCTTCATGGAAGAAGAGTAAAATTTTCCCTTTCCTTTCTCTAAGTGGTCGGAAAAATGAGACGAAAGACAAGGCAGGCTTTATGATGATGGCCATTTTGACTAGTATGAGGTAATACCACATTGTACCTTTGATTTGCATTTCGCTAAAAATCACTGATATTGAGCATCTTTTCATGTGTTTTTTTTTGCCATCTGTATGTCTTCTTTGGAGAAATGTCTGTTTAGATCTTCTGCCCAGTTTTTGACTGAGTGGTATGGAGAAAAGGGAACACTCTTATTCTGTTGGTGGGAATGTAAATTGGTGCAGCCACTATGGAGGATGGTATAAAGGTTCCTTAAAAAAATAAATACAAAACTACCATATGATCCAGCAATCCTACTCCTAGGCATATATCCAGAGAAAATTTTAATTGAAAAAGATACATGCACCATAATGTTTATTGCAGCACGATTTACAACAGCCAAGACACAGAAGCAACCTAAGTGTCCACCAACAGAAGAATAAATAAAGATATGGAGCATATATACAATGGAATATTATTCAGCTGTAAAAAAATGAAATAATGCCATCTGCATTATTTGCAACAATATGGATAGTACCAGAGATTATCTAACTAAGTGAATTAAGTCAGAGAAAGACAAATATCATATGATACCACTTACATGTGGAGCCTAATAAAAATCATACAAAAGAACTTATTTAAAAAACAGAAATAAACACAGATTTCAAAATCAACCTTATGGTTACCATAGGTGAAACTACTGGGGGTAGGAAAGAACTGGGAAGGTGGGAATAACATGTATACACCACTATACCCATGATTGACAAGAATCTACTGTATAGCTCAGGAAAATCTATTCAATAGCTTGTAATAACTATATGGGAAAAATAATGGATATATTTATCTGTATGACTGATTACTTTGCTGTACACCTGAAACTATTATAACAATATAAATAAACTATACTACAATAAAATAAAATAAAATAAAATAAAATAAAATAAAATAAAATAAAATAAAATAAAATACAAAGCAGGATGGGCAGAGGTTTGCAATCCTGAAAGCTGTTTTACCAACCAGGAAGTCCCAGGTTTTCTGCAGTGCAGATGTCAGGAGGGAAACCACATTTCACTCAAATTAAAACTTCAGGCAAAGTCAGTGTTGCTTTTGTTGACCTTTAAGGGAGGGAGGTTGATCATGTTTGCCTGTTTAAGTACATGCAGAAAGATCGGCCCTCCTAGCCAGCATATCTGTCCTGCCTTCTTAGAGTATTATCCTAAAAATCAGATCTAGACCCCCACCCTGCCTCCTCAAGGCATGCTAACCTCCTCTTGACATTTGCAGTCAATGAAACTTTGTTGTGGCTAGATAGGTAAGATGGTTTCCTTCTAAGGGTACCATAATGGTGATTACTTGTCATAAACAAAGTTACTGCATCCTGGCCACCCCACCAGGCCTGGAGGGTCTCTGTGCTCCCTACAACCTGCAGGGGGACAGTGTGGCTTTGTCCAAATGGCAAGCATGGGGTTCAGGGGGTGTTCGGATCTGGTTCCTCTTATTCCCATTTCCAGATTCCCCACTTGTGAAATGACAAGGACAGATGGTACTAAACAACCCTGCTTCTGTCCCCACATACAAAATTCCATATTCTAAATGTACACTAGTCATAGATAGGAGTAGCTGGAGAAAGTGCCATTTCAAGAATATTTTGCTGTGCACTGTCCCTGGCAACTTGACCCTCTCACTTTTTATTTTTCAACTTCAAAGGGTAACATTTACTTTAGAGAACTTTTGTTTTCAACATGCCTGACCTTGGGGATTTCTTCCCTGGTTAGTGATGTTTCAGGGTGTGAAAAGGTGCACAGAGGCCCAGAGTGATGGTGGGAAGGAAGCATGCCTTGGAATAAGTCTGTGATATGTTTACTGTCATATATATGACAGTCACAAGTCTGTGTAGTCATACAGTAACTAAATAACCCCTAAGTTTCAAAATGGGAATTAGTATTTTTTCTCCTTTCTTAATTTTATTTTTATTTATCTATTTGCTCTTTAGGGCCACACCCATGCTATATGGAGGTTCCCAGGCTAGGAGTTGAATCGGAGCTACAGCTGCCCACTGTCACAGCCACAGCAATGCCAGATTCAAGCCACGTCTGTGACCTATGCCACAGCTCACGGTAACACTGGATCTTTAACCCAGTGAGTGAGGCCAGGGATCGAACCCACAACTTCATGGCTCCTAGTTGCATTCATTTCCACTGCGCCACAAGGGGAACTCTTTTGTTGTTCTTGTTTAAAAATAATATTTTTTTTAGAGGGAGATCAAGAGCAAATAAAACTTCATCTACAGATTGAAGGGGACTGATGGACTAGGGGTTTGGGGTTGGTATATGCACACTGACGTATTTAGAATGACTGGCCAATGGGGACCTACTGTATAGCACAGGGAACTCTACCTAATACTCTGTGATGGTCTATGTGGGAAATGAATCTGAGAGAGAATGGATGTGTGTATATGTATGACTGAACCTCTTTATTGTTCAGCAGAAATGATCACAACATTGTAAATCAACTCTACTTCAATAAAAAGTTAAAAAAATGAAAAAATTACCCTTTTACTGACACATTTATATGTTCCAACTCCAGCCTCCTACTATCCAAGTAAATATATCCTTCATTCAGTAACTTGAATATATCCACCATTTGTTGAGCAGTTATTATGTGTCAGGCTCAGTGCCATGAACTTGCATTATTAATATTTACCTTGTGGGGCTTTTTTCAGAGTGAAATATGCAAGGAGAGAGGAACAAATAACTTGCCCAAGGTCATTCAGGTCGATGGCATAGGAGCACATTCGGACTCCAGAGAGGTGAGCTTGGAGATCATAGTGTCCACACATGCTAGGCACATCTGCTACATTTTTAGGGGGTAGAGTGTAATTTCCCTGTGTTTACTTAGTGCTTCTAAGTCTTAAAATCTTAAAACATAATTAAGGATATATTTCAAATATCATCTCACCGTGAGACATTTTCAAACCACCCACCATCATCTGTTGAATCTATGGATGAATTTTGAAAACATTTCCAAAACTTAATTTTCAATATCTGCATAAGGTTTTCATATTTGAATTTGAGGGTGTCACAGGCCACTGTATTATTAGCTCTTTGTGACCCAGGGCTGTTACCATTTGTTTTTGTTTTTCCTTTTAAATTTATTTTATTGAAGTGCAATTCATGTATAATGTTGTGTTAGTTTCTGGTATAAAGCAAAGTGATTCAGTTTTACATATGTGTATATATATATTTTTTTTTCATATTTTCATTATGACTTATTACAGGATATTGAATATAGCTCCCTGTGTTATACAGTAGAACCCTGTGGTTTATTCATCCTATATATAATACTTTGCATCTTTAGTCCCAAACTCCCAATCCATCCCTCCCCCACCCCATTTCTCCTTGACAACCATAAGTCTCTTATCTATATCAGTGAGTCTGTCTCTGTTCCATAGATAAGTTCATTTCTGTCATAATTTTGATTCTATATGTTAATGATATATGGTATTTATCTTTCTCTGTCTGACTTACTTCACTTAGTATAATAGATAATCTCTTTACTTAGCTAATCTCTAGGTCCATCCATGCTGCTGCAAATGACATTATTTCACTCTTTTTTATGGCTGAGTAATATTCCATTGTATATATGTACCACATCTTCTTTATCCATTCCTCTGTACACTTAGGTTGATTCCATGTCTTGTTTATTATTAACAGCACTGTTTTGGGATGTATCTTCTCAAATTACAGTTTTGTTTTTATTTATCCCTGTATTTGTAAAGAGCACAGAAATCTTCTTTGACAATTGCTTTTCTTTAAATTATGGATTTCTCTTTAAAGTAAGAAAATTGTCCAAACTAAGATGAACATGTAATAATGCCAGTGGATTGACAGTCACATACTTAATATTTTTCTGAATTTATTAACATCTACTCCTGTGGATAAGTCATTAAATAAATGCTGAGTGCGTGCTAAGTGTTAATGTCCTTTAGTGCTCTCTTCCTGCAATTCACATTAGTGCCTGTTTCTATGGACCATGAAAGGCTGCCCAATTCTAACTCCAGTCCCCTCAGTCTATAACACTCTTCTTAATTTTGGGATTCAGCATTTACTTTCTCCAAACCCCAGCCCCATCATCACTCCCATCCATCAAACCTCAAGTTCTCTCCTGTCCATCAGAGTGGACTATGAATTTGAAGTTACATGGACTGAATTTTAATCTCAGTGCTATTAATTTACTAGCTGCATGATCTAAGCAAACATATTTTCCTCTCTGACCTGTGTGTAAAATGGGAATTAGAATATCTGCTTTGCAGGGTTGTTCTTAAGAGAATTAGAAATTAATTTGTGCACCATACCTGGTTCACAAGTTATTATATCACCATTGCTCCAAGAAACACTGTCTACCTTTAGCATCTTTTATGGTCTAAAACTCCTTTTCTCACTGATCTTGCTGATGTATTTATTAATTATATATTTTTCTTTTGCACTGTATATGTTTATTGCAGAAGATCCCTAAAGCCTTTATGAAATTGGCAGGGTATAGTATAAATAAACAATATAAGCAAACAGATGAAGTCAGATAAATAAATACAGCCTTTGGCGGCAAATCCCCAAGGACTTGCATTCTCCAGTTATGAAATCTGTCCAACAAGGATAATAATTTATAAATCCCAAAGAACTAACCAAGTGAGAAATGTAAAATTTAACACAGGGCCTGCCTGTGCAGAAGCAATACTAATTGCAGTCATTTATGTCAACAGCTTACCATTTATACCTAATTACCATGCCTCAAAATTGCCTTATGTATATTGTTAGGTGTGTGTCAAATTAACACTGTTGTATTTGATTATGCCACGATTCTCTACACTTGTGTGGCCAGTTTTTATAGTTTGTTGCTTATGTACCACGGTCAACTGCTCTAAACCTAAAAAAAAAAAAAAAAAAAAAAAAAAAACAAGGTAAGACAGCAAACACTGGGGAAAAGGACTAAAATATGTAGCATCTACTCTGGAAGAAATTATTGTTGGAGAAAGAGAGGGAACCAGACTATTTATGTGATGTCCTTGATCTTAACCTGCTTTTTCCTGCTGTATGTTTATGGTTTTTCCTTCCTGTGGTGGGAATATGCGTCTTTTTCTTTATTAGATTAGGGCAGTCTATGCTAATGGTAAAAAGAGAATGGCTTTGGGATTCAGTAGATGTGAATTCAAACCTCGCCATTTATTTGGCATGTGTCAATCGTGAGACAATCTCTGAACTGCTCCCAGTCTCAGCGTCTTCAAATGGAAATCCTGCTATCTGCTTCAGAGGCCATCTGTGAGCATACACAATATCTGTGAGGCATAGGAAGATGGTCTGGTATTTGGAAAGCTTGCCAGAAGGAGTGGGCTCTCTTGTCCTCCTCCCCCGAATGTATTTATCTCTCAAGATAAATATCCTTCAAGTCCTTGGCTAAACTTTCAATCCTTCAAAAGCTGGAGGAAACTTTTTTTTTTTCCTTGTGGATTCCTAAAGTCCTTGATTCTTTCATACAGGTAGACATGCTGTTTTGACATTTGATAGTGAGCTCAAATGTGAAAGTTTGCCTTCAAAAGACCATAACCTTCTTACCCTTGTCTCCTCAGTTTTTAGATCTACTTGGAAGTGTCCCATGCACTCACAGTGCATCATCTATTAGTTGTGGTAGGAAACGGAGAGGAGGGAAATCAAGACCCAGAGAGGTTAAATGACTTCACAATGATCTCATGCTTAGTGGGTGACAAAACTGGGTCAAAACTGTCAAACCAATCTTTTTGCCTAGTAGAGGGCTTTACACACTATGACCCATAAGCCAAATCCAGCTGCCTATTTTTGTAAATAGGGTTTTACAGGAACACAGTCACCTGCTCATTCATTTATATATTACCTATGGCTTCCCCATTACAACAGCAGGTTTGAATCATTGTGAAGAAAACTGTATGTCCCACAGTACTTGATATCTATACCCTTTGGCACTTTAGCGAAAGTTTCTGGACCCATGATTAAGAAGAACAATTCTCAAACTTCAATTCATGATGTGAGTTATTAACCCAAGTCTTTTTTTAACTGTGTGAAAAAAACAACCAACCAACAATGTTTGTTGTTTTTCAACCTGCAGTGGGTTTTACATCCCAAGAGACATGCAATGTCACAAATGCAACAGCAATATTTTAAGAAATTGTTCCTGCCGGGGGATGGAACTGTGAAAGGAAAGTGGTGAAAGCCATGAAATGCCTCCTCCCCTTCTTCTGCCATAGTTTGCTGTGAATTTTTACCATGAACAGATGCTGTATTTTCTCAAATGTTTTTCTGTATAATTTGCTATGATCTGTAGCCTTTCTTCTTTAGATTGTTAATACAGCTATTATATTGATTAATTTCAGGATATTAAACCAGTCTTGCATCTGTCGTATAAATCCAACTTGTTTCTTTATATGATTCTTTATATATATTGTTGGGATTGATTTGCTACCATTTCAGGATTTTTGCATAATTATCCATGAAAGATAATATGTTGTTTTCTTTTTCTTTTTTTTTTTCTTTTTTGGTCAGGTTTTGATATCGGGTTAATGTTGGCTTCATAAACTGAGTTATTTCAATGTGTTGAAGATATTGTTGAAGTTATTTCAATGTGTTGAAGATATTGTATAATTTCTCCTTTCAATGTTTGATGGAATTCCTTAAACTCACTTCACATAACTCCCTACCCCTATCCAGGTTTGCACTGATCATTAAGAAGTTCTTACTTAAAGGAGACTTGTTAGGATTTAACATCAAGATTCCTATAGTACTAAAGGCAGATCACTGTTTTATTCATCCACCCACAAGTAGCTGAACTGTAAGCATAAGCATTATACCTCCAGTCTGCCTGCTCCACACCTTCAAGGGCTATTTATTCAGATTCACCCTGTTGACAGAAAGAAGCACCAAATACCTACTCTGGTGGGATGCTGTGGTAGGATGAATTACCTTTGGTTATCTGATGGCTAAAACTGAGGAACTTCTGTCCGGAACAGGTAGATAACTATAAATGAAATGTCCTCTCATAGCAAGAAAAAAATAGCCATTACAGAGGTGTCAACATTTGTTGAACATGTTAACAAGCCTGGCATCAAGATGAAAATATTAGGTATTGTCCATTGTCTTGTCTAGCCCATCAATCACTCTATGGTGGAAATAAGGCTCTAAATAAAGTGCTTTGGGTTGTAAGTAACAGAAAAAGCCAAAGTCATTGGTTTAAACCAACAGGGAAATTTCTTACCTTATGCAGCAAAAAACGTCTTAGTAGTTCCAGAATTTATTCAGTGGCCCAATGATGTTCTCAAGAAGCCATGCTTTTTCCTATATTTTCCTTTGATCTTCCCCAGTATGGTATTTTTATTTTCATAGTTGCCAAAACTCCAACATAGTTATAACAACATACAATGGAAGAAATGAGCTATTTCTTCCCAAGAACCGTTGCCTTTTAGGGCAAAGAAATCCTTTACTTTGCTAGAATTCCATCATGTACCAGAGGCAGTTTGTAGTAGAGGGGTCAGGCCTCCAGACTGTCTTAGTCTTTGGGGCTAGGGTTGTATTTCTGTCCCCATTGGAATACAGCTGGATGGAAGACACTGAATGTTGGAACAAAGCTGGAGGTTAGGCAGGAAGGAAGAAGGGAGAGAAAGGGAATTTTGGACCAGCTACTCTTTGTACTTTCTTTAGCAGCCATTTAGCTAATGAACAGTGAGGCTCAGAGAAGTTGTGTAACTGATTACAAATCATAAAACTGGCATTTTCTATCTTTTATATTTATACCCTCTTCTTTCTAAAAGGAATTGGAGTAGCTTAGAATTACACTTGCATTAGAACAAGATGAGAGAGGAAGTTAAGTAGGGGCACATCGATAAAGGAACCATAAAGATGGATTAACTGGGAAGGAAAATAATTAGGAAAATGAGAAAACAGATGAATTGGAATTTGCCTCTTGCTTTCCTGACTCAGAAGCTGGCGAGTCTGCCTCTCTAAAGAATAGTAGAGAAGCCAAGCCCCAATGGCACAGGGATAGGTGTTAATGAATTTTTATATGCAATACTTCATTCATTCAAAACATTTCTGGAGTACAATCCAAGAGCCAGGTCCTAGAAAGTTAAGACCCACGCTTCCACTCTTAGGAAGAAGGAACTGTGGGAGACAGATGCACAACCAGATTCCCAGTGTGATTTTTTAAGTGCTGTAACACGCAAAGAACCATAGAGATGGAGAGCTGGCACCTTCTGGGACTCTGATGCCCTTCCTTTTGTTTTACCAATTGAAGAAACTGAGCCCGCAATGTTTTGGAACTACTGGGAAACAGCTGGGGACAGATCCCTCAACACTAGCTAACACTTTGCATTCCTACACTGTACCAGGCTCTGCTCCCTGAGCTTTGCATATAGGTCAGGTCATCCGTCCTTCCTATCACCCCACAAGGTAGGTCTTATGATCCCAGTTTACAGAAGAGGAAGCTAAGACACAGAGCTAATAAGGGAACCACCCTGGATCACATTACTGCATGTATGTGTGTAATGGAGCTCAAGTGGATCCCAGACCTTCTGCATCTATGAGCTCTTAATAATCAGGCACAATGCTCATATCCAATGTGTCCTTACTCTGGGATTCTCCTTCCTCCACTTATTAGGCTGTGGCTGGACACTGACCTGATGAAGATTATTTTCCTTCATCTCACAGATGTGTAAAGCAAGGCTTGCAAAGCAAAGATCAGTCTGAGAAGGTCATTCTGGTCACCAGTGGGGGGTCCTGGGGTTATAGTCTAGTCTTTCTAGTTCAAGTTTTGCCTCTTGTCCGCAGTCATCTTTACTCTCTCTCCCCAGCCCTATCCTTGGTCCTGCCTGTTTACCAAACTATCTCCTAACGTCTTTTCCAGACTTGACTGTGAGAGTCAAAGTCTTATTCCTATTTCCAGATTGCAGCCATCTGCTGATTCTCTTTTCTATGTTTTCTGAGATCATGTTCCATTCACTGGCACCATCTACCTTGTTCTCAGACTTCTTTTCGGAAGCACTCTACAAAGCCAACTGGAGCTCTGTTTTGTGTTGGGAGGGGGACAGCCAGGCATGCTCACTGTCCTTAGTCCATGGAACTTGTCGAGAAGAGGTCCAGCTGCTCTCCATCCAAATTTGTGATAGATTTGGCCATTGAGCTAAGAATTGCTTTCCTGGAGTGCCACAGCAGCTTAATCCCATTCCTGTAAAAGCAAATGTATTGCTTTTATTCTGTTTTCCTTTGAGTTCATAAATCCTGTGGCTCAGTACTTGTGAAAAGAACTGGTAACCAGCCTCAGCGTAAACCCTTCCCATTATGCATATTAAACCTATATTTGCATTACCCTGAAAGCAATGCAAGGCATTCAAACAAATTAGCCAAGAGAGAAAAACAAACATGGCGAGAAAAGGCAAATTTTGGGAGGAAAGAGAGAAAAAGTAGAAATCCAATTTTTTCCTAATAAGCCAATTAAAGTGGATATACTTTAAGTGGACCCATCACCAAGCACTTTTACACACACACACACACACACACACACACTTCATTTAACACGTGGCCCTCCTTATGTTTTCACGTGCAGCTCTGGACCACAGGTTCCCTTGAGAATTTCACAGGATAAAAGAATTGGCAAACTGAAATGTGGTTATAGGAGGCTGAATAGCAGTTGTTGAAGAGCTAAGCATGTGTAGAGTATAGAAAATGAAGGTCAACTTGGGGCACCACCACTGCCTTGGAATATCTAATGGGCAGTCATGCAGAAAATGGAATAGACTCATTTTGCATTGTTCCCAAAGCACAGAGGAAAGATGACTGATGGAAGGGACAGAGGCAAGTTCTTGCTCAAAAGAAGGACCAAAAAATTGCAACAATTAGTGCTATCAAAGCAGGGAATGCTTTTCTTCTGAGAATAGCAAAAATCCCTCACCAAGAAGTATTTCAAAAAGAGGCTTGCATGGCCATGTGTCAAGGATTTTGTAGAAAGAATTCAAAGGTGAGTTGAACAAGAGCAGTGGTTTATCCATCCTGGCTGTTAAACATTCTTATCCTGGAAATGCTGATTTAGTTGGTCTGCAGTAGAGCCTGGACGTAAGAGTAATTAAAATTCCCCATCTGATTCTAATGTACAACCAGATAAAGAACCATAGGGCTAGAGGATGCATTGATGTTATTGGTCATTCATGTGACAGGTTATCTGTGGAGAGAACACTGTCTGCTCTGAGTTAGGGACAGGAGAGCAGATGTAAGCAGCACCCACCCCATGGCCTCACCCTTAACACCAATAAACCCTAGAATTCCCACCACAGCTCCTGCCCTGCTCCATCTGCAGACTTTCCCCAGGGGAAGCCTCTTTGCCCAGGACATGCAGGATGGAAGCCCCAGAGAAATACTTCTCCTTCTGAGCATCCAGAAGCCCAGCACTGAGGAGAACACACTCAGCCCACAAAGTGTCCATCTGGGTTGTGTTCGCCACTGGCCCTTGGAGTTTCTCTGGTGAAATGTAGCTCCTGGTGCACCTCTCCAGACCTCCATTAGATGATAACCCCCATTTAAAATAAATCTTTATTTTTTTTCATTTTTTCAAGTTTTATTGAAGTTTTGTTGATTGACATGATAATTTCTGCATACAGCAAAGTGACTCAGTTATAGACACACCCATTCTTTTCAAGATTCTTTTCCCATATAGGTTTTAACAAAATATTTTCTTTCTTTTTTTTTTAGGGGTGCACCTGCAGCATATGGAAGTTCCCAAACTGCAGCTGCAGCCAATACCACAACCACAGTAACAGCCGGATCTGAGCTGCATCTGCAACCTATGCCACGGTTTTCGGCAATGCCAGATCCTTAACCCACTGAGTGAGACCAGGGATCCAGCCCACATCCTTATGGCTACTAGTTAGGTTCATAACCTACTGAGTCACAATGGGAACTCCAGTTACTACAAAATATTGAGTAGAGTTCCCTGTGCTGTATAGCAGGTCCCTGCTGACCATCTGTTCTATATACCTCAATGTGCCTATGACAACACCCATTTCCTCTACCATCTTTCTCTTCCCTGACTGGCTGCCTGGCCCCAGAGGCTGCTCCCTTTATTTCCCAGACACAGCCCATGCATGTCTCAGGGTCTGCCTTTGGGGAAGCCAAATTTAGCTGATAAAGAAGACCTGGGTTCCTTCAGTCATGGGGAAGACCACACGCTAAAGGAAAGCCAAGAAGTGAGCAAACCTGTAAAAACGGGTGGGAGGGATATCCATGGTATTCTGATGAGATGAAGGGTTAGAGAGCTGACCTGTCTGTCCCCTGGCACTTAGTTCACATCAGAACCTGAATCCGGCATGACTTGATGCCAGGGGTCACACTGCAAACCAACAGCATCCTATGTCCTCTTTTACTGATGGAGATGGCCACTTAAAAACATTTATGAAGAAATGTTCATTGTGCACATCCGTCCCCTTGTTCATAGCAATATATTTTTCCAGTTTTTTATTTTTTCCCTATTTAGTGATGAATGTCATTCTTCTTTCTCCCTTGTCAGAAAACCAGGAGTGATATGAATTTTTAAAATAATGCCATCATGTGATAAAGGGTTAAGTCTATAACTCTTTCTGTCAGTGATCCTAACCCCAACTTCCAACCTTAACTGAAGGACAGTTTTAGGTTGACTAATCACTCCTAAAGTATTCTAAGCAGAATTTACCCCAGGGAGAGTCTAGATGACCTTGATTCTGGAATCCTGGACAGAGCCTCACCAACTGTTTCCACAGCAACCAAAATGGATGAATGAGGATGGTTTTCATCGGACGGTCTCTGAGTCACAACTTTCTTTTAATAGGAAACTCGAGGAGAAGAAATCTGATTACCTAGCAGAGGGGCACACGCTATTGCATAAGAGGATGACCTGTTTCCTTCAAAACTGAAATTTAGAGTCTGGCTTGTCTGTTCTCTTTAGGGTCCCTCAAACCTGCCCTGTTCCTCTTGGACAGCCAGGCTTGCTCAGCATGTCACCTTGCTTGGAAGGCCCTTCATTTTCTCTCTACTTTCTGGGTTCTCTCTAGCCTCCCATCCCATGCCTGCTGCTCCATGCCTCTGCAAAACTCCTCTGGTCCTCCTCAACCAGTATCAACTCTAAATAATGCACTGAATTTTTTCTCTTTTCTTTTAAGGGACGCACCTATGGCATATGGGAGTTCCCAGGCTAGGGATCAAATTGGAGCTACAGCTGCTGGCCTACATCACAGCCACAGTAATGCGGGATCCAAGCTGCATCTACACCACAGCTCTCGGCAACACCAGATCCTTAATCCACTGAGCGAAGCCAGGGATCAAACTTGCATCCTCATGGAGACTAGTTGGGATCTTAACCTACTGAGCCACAACAGGAACTCCCTAATGTACCAATTTTAACTTCATCTTAGATATAACAATTCTGTTGCTGTGCATAAAGCGATGGCCAAGAACAAAAGTGTCCACAAAAGGCAGAGATATCTGTGATTCCAGCTCTGCTACTGACCACCTCTGAGGCCTCGGCTGTTTGCTTCTCTTACCAGTGTCTGTTTTTCCTTTTACAATCTAGAAAATAATAAAAACCGCCACATAGATTTATGTAAGTCAATGGAATAATGGATATAATATGCTTAGCACGGCACCTGGCAGGTAGCATGTGTTCAGGAAAAAATTGGTATCAACTTTTACTGCCGTGTGGCTTCATGGGGAAAGCATGTATGGGACGGTCAGACAAGACTTTTTCACAACTTTACGTGCACTGAACACACTCAGCAAGTCCCAGACTCCTCTTGGGCTATAAGACATACTATGAAAGGCATTTACTACCATATATTTCAGGGCTTTCGTCAAGTTTAAGTGAATGAATTACCACAGGAGAAACACTTGTGATTATGCTTTTAGCAGATGCTTGATAAATTTATCTCCTTTGCCCCATTTATTCTCTCACTCACCTTTTAAGAAGCTGTAATTTCTTTTCTTTTTTTTTTTTTACAATGGTGTGTTAATTTCTGCTATACAGCAAAGTGATTCAGTTATACATACATATATATTGTTTTTCATATTCTTTTCCATTATGGTTTATCACAGGATATTGAATATAGTTCCCTGTGCCATAGAGTAGGACCTTGTTGTTTATCCATGCTATATACATTAGTTTTCATCTGATAACCCAAACTCCCAGTCCATTCCTCCCCCACCTGCTCCCCCTTGGCAACCACAAGCCTGTTCTCTATATCTGTGAGTCTGCTTCTATTCTGTAGATAGGTTCATTTGTGTTGTATTTTAGATTCCACATATAAGTGATAATGATATTTGTCTTTCTCTGTTAGACTTACTTCATCTAGTATGATAATCTTTAGGTCCATCCATGTTGCAGCAAATAGCATTATTTAATTCTTTTTGTGGCTGAGCAATATTCCATTGTATATATGTACCATATCTTATTATCCATGTCTTGGCTATTGGGAATAGTGCTGCAATGAACACTGAGGTGCATATATCTTTTCAAATTATGTTTTTTGTCCAAGTGTATGCCCAGGAGTGGGATTGCTGGATTATATGGCAGTTCTATTTTTAGGTTTTGAGGAAGCTCCATACCGTTCTCCATAGTGGCTGCACCAACTAACATTCCCATTATGGTATTTGTCCTTGATTCTGGGGTCTGAGACCCTTGCCCACCCTGGAGTGAGGATAAACAGAGATTATTTAGGCTTAGGAGACAAGGAGATGTCATCTTTGTGGGGCATCTTCTCAGAGCTAGCTGCCTGTTATCTTTCAGACACAGCCGTCTTGAAAGAGATTTACGTGCTAAAATGACTCCGTCTTGGCAATCCACTCAAGAGCCTTAGGCCAGTGAGTTAAGACATTTAATTGAAATTCATATGACAACGACAACAGAGGAGAAGGTTTTTAAAGTGTTGAAACATAGACTTAATTAGTAGCCCATTAGGAGGTCCAATTAAGGAAGAACATGTTCGCAAGGCAATGTCTAAAACCACACAAACAGTAAGTGGCAGAGCTGATTTTTAAACATGGTTCATCGCGCGTCCAAGTCCTCCTGGCAAGGTTAGCCACACCACGTCCTGAAGGAAAGCTCAGGAGGACGGTCACAGGAGGAAGAGTCACCGTGGTGGGTGAGCAGGCAGAGCAGGGCGGGTCCGAAGGACATAGGAGGTGACGGTGTTGTTGTCGCTCCTCTCGTGGGGAACTTCCATGGCCTGCACTGCTTTCAGGAGAAAACCCAGAATCTGAGTACCACACACAGACTTCTCATCAGGAACTCCGAACCAGTTCACCTCCTATCAGGGACTGCTCTTCCCTGTCCCCAGTGACGCAGGTACCTTGGATTTTCTTTTCCTTCTTTCTTTCTTTCTTTCTTTCTTTCTTTCTTTCTTTCTTTCTTTCTTTCTTTCTTTCTTTCTTTCTTTCTTTCTTTCTTTCTTTCTTTCTTTCTTTCTTTCTTTTCTCTCTCTCTCTCTCTCTCTCTCTCTCTCTCTCTCTCTCTCTCTCTCTCTTTCTTTCTTTCTTTCTTTCTTTTTTTGTTAAGGCTGCACCTGAGGCATATGGAAGTTCCCAGGCTTGGGGTCGAATACTTAACCCACTGAGTGATGCCAAGGATCAAATCTGCATCCTTATGGATACTAGTTGGGTTTGTTACCGCTGAACCATGATGGAACTCCCAGGTACCATGGATTTCTTTTTTTTTTTTTTTTTCCCCTGGGCCACGCCTGCAGGATGTGGAAGTTGAATCCTTAACCCACTGAGTGAAGGGGTTGAATCCTTAACCCACTGAGTGAAGCCAGGGATCATATCGGCATCCTCATAGATACTAGCTGGGTTTGTTACCACTGGGCCACAACGGGAACTTCCAGGTACCTTGGATTTCTTTCAGTGGCGGGCACTCTCCCCCATGGGCCCTGGACATGCATATTCTTTCTTCTACTTCCCAGAAGTGTTTTTTCTTGGTCCTGCTATGGGATCTTAGGTAGGACATCACATCCTTGACTACTGGCCTCCATCCAGAACGACCCCTGTGCAGCCTGCCCTCAGGTGCATATATCTTCCCACATTCTGAGTCTGTTATTCACACGTGCATTTCCAGCACAAAGCTTAAAACTGGGGCACGTACTAGGTGTTAAATAGGCAGATGTTTAAAACAGCGTAACAGACTTGGATGTTTCAGGAAAAAAGAACAGATAGCTCTTTGGAACAAGGGTGGCCTTGCCGAGTGACATAACCCTTAATCCATAATCCAGTACCTCTAGAGTATATATTCCCATTATCCCTAGCTAAAGTTGATTCAAAAGTTACCAACAGAGAGTTTTAACTTTTATTGGGTGAGTAAGTGATTGCACAAAAATAATAAAGTTGAGATACATCTTTGGCACACTTAAAACTATGTGTCACTGCGTTTCAAGTCTCAGCAGTTTAACACACTGATTGAAATATAATAGGTATCAAAAATTTAAATATTTTGATATAATGGCAAATTTATACTTTATAGTTTCTAGTTCTGTTCATTTAAAATCAGAAGTAGGGAGTTCTCTTGTGCCGAAGTGGATTAAGGATCCAGGTTGTCACTGCAGCAGCTCAGGTCGCTGCTGTGGTACAAGTTCGATCCTTGGCCCAGGAACTTCCACAAGCTGACAGTGTAGTCAAAAGAATAAAAAAAAAATAAGGCAGAAATATATATAGATGTTTGGATTGGGAGTTAAATCCTTTGCTTTCCATAGTATTTTTTTAAATTCTACAGAATGAAAGACTTTGTTCCCCACTCCACTGTTCCCAAGATTTTTTGGAGTGATACAGAGGTATCAAGAGAGACAGAAGCTTTGATTTTTCAACTGCCAGGATGGAGGTTATTGAATAGCAGTAGCTTCTGTTCAGAAGTCAAGAGTCAGGATGGTCATCACCAGCAGGACTGGTTCAAGAGCTCAATAAGCTGGTCCCGTGCTGCTCATAAATGACCAGGGGGCTGTTCTACAAAAGGCACACAGGCAGCCTGGCCAGATGTGATCTATGCAGTGCTTGTTGGCTCCATAAAGTCTCCAGGCTTTGTTTGATAGAGAGGGCTGGGGCTGGGGGGTGGGGGCTGGGGGGCTGGGGGGCTGGGGTGAGGGTGCAGGGGGAGTGCCTGCAGCCTGGAAGTCTTGATTCCTCCAGTGCATCTTCTCTGTTCCTCTCAGGCCCATTCTCAGAACTCATATTGCCTCTTGAAAAGGGTTTCGGTTTGGGTTTTTTTCCTTATGTTTGAAGAAGATTTTTTAGGCAAGGAGAAGCAATGCAGAAAATCAGGCTATTTGCCCTGGTTGTGTAAAGAGTTATGAATCCAGATAATGCAACCATGAAGCCAGCTGGTTTGTCATATTAACCTCCATTTTCACTGCCAGGGGAATAAAGTTGAATTTCCCCCCCTCCCCCCACCCAAGTTCCTTTCCTCTGTGACAGGCACTGCCTGGGATCACGTGGTAGCAAATTCCCATTTCCTCTTCCTTGCCTCATTGAGGTTGTCAGCGTAACAGCAAGCATAAAGATTTAAGGTCTGAACAGACCGCATTCCCTCCTTACTCTTTTACTGAAGTGAAATATCATATAAAGGACCCCAAATAATCGAATGCTTGGAAGAATGGTGGGGTGCAGTGGGAGTTACGGCCAGACTGACTGAGGAGGGGCTGGATGGTCTGGTTGGAAACAAAAATAATTTAATGGAACAGTCAGAGCCCTGATGGGATCCAAGGAAATATGCAATATATACAATTAACCTGGAATACAAAAATTAAAAGGCCTATTTGCTCTCAATTTTATAGGAGTTTAATATGTTCGAGGGAAACTGTGGTACTAGTCTTTAATTCCATGTGTGTGTATTTTGCATGTGTGTGTATGTTATATAATATTATATATTATTATATGTTACAAACTTATTGTGTCATATATTATATATAATAATTATATGTGTATGATGCCCACTGTTTTATAGGCACAGCTCAAGGACCTGAGGACATAGAAAGAAACAAAAACAACTCCAGTCTTTGTCTCATGGCAATCTGGCATTTCCATGGTAAAGTATTCTTTAAATTAGTTCTTGGGCTATGTAAATCAAAACTAAATAAGAATATTTAGAAGTGCACAGTGTAGCTTAGAACACTTGCAAACATGGTAGTTAACCTGGGAGGCCCTGGGGTGGGGTGAGCTGTGAGCAGCATGCGTGAATGAGCAGCCACCAGGCATTTGTCATTTACTCAGACTTTCTCTGAGGTCACATTTATGGAATCCCCTACATGTCCCAGCATCATGTTCACAGTGCAAAGGGTAGTTTTATTTCCCTCTCAAGCATGCCTAGGTCAGTACATGGCCTTTGGCATAGTCACTGTTCAGGATGGCCGTCATCAGATTATGCAACATGTTTATGCCTTTATGTACTAGTGTTTTCCTAGGGATGCTCAGGGGTCAACGAGCCCAGCCTCTTTGTAGAACCTGAGTTCCCTCTGAAGGGAAGCCTGGAAGTAAGGAGCCCACATCATCCACTAACATCTGAACTCTAGCAAGTCTACCCCTAGAGTGCAATGTTATCAGAAGGGATCTGGACGTAGTTCAGCCTCTTGGGGTAGAACATGGTGGAAAATAGTATGAGAGAAAGAATGTATACATACGTATGACTGGGTCACTTTGCTGTACAGCAGGAGTTGACACTGTAAATCAACTATACTCTAAAAAAAAAAAGGCTGGAGATCCTGTTGTGGCTCAGCAGAAATGAATCTGACTAGTATCCATAAGGACACAGGTTCAATCCCTGGCCTTACTCAGTGGGTTAATGATCTGGTGTTGCAGTGAGCTGTGGTGTACGTCACAGACATAGCTCTGATCTGGTGTTGCTGTGGCTATGGCCTAGGCCAGCAGCCCCAGCTCCGAGTAGACGCCTAGGCTGGGAACCTCCATATGCTGTGGGAAGGTCCCTAAAAAAGACAAAAGAAGAAGAAGGAGAGGAAGAGGAAGAAGAAGGAGCAGAAGCAGCAGCAGCAGGAGCAGCAGCAGGAGCAGGAGAAGAAGAAGGTGGGGAAGGAGGAGAAGGAGAAAGGAGAAAAGGAAGAGGAAGAAGAAGGTGGCACCTGAGATCTGAGCCAAAATGGGTACATTATATTGGCAGTAAATCTAAGGGGTCATCTCAGATTGCAGCATTTCACCAAACCTGTGTTTTACAGGTTTGCAATCCCTTATCTGTGCTTCCGAAATCCAGTGAGGTTTGAAATCTAACAACTTTGCCTCACAGCACACTTGCTGGAGAAGCCTAACTTGAACTAATGCGGGCTAATTTATCCTATCAATTCCACTTGGTGTGAATATTCCTGTTTCCCTGCAAAAATATTCATGCATTTCACTAAGAGTGCTGCTCACCCCCACTCCTGGGCTGTTAGTAAGTACACATACAAACATGGAATTTCTTCTCTAAATTTTGAAAAAATTCTGAAAACAAACCTGGCCCCAAGGTTTCAAAAATGGGGTTATATTTTGACCAAGGTTCTCATTTCTTTCATGACTTTGTTCAAAGCCTCCCTCTTGATGGTGAGCCTTCCTCTGCTCACCTTATTTAAAATGGTGACTTTCCCTCTGCCTGCAAGGTCTGTATTCTGTACAAGTCTTTCTCTCTCTCTCTCTTTTTTGGCCATGCCCATGGCATGAGGAAGCTCTTGGGCCGGGGATCAAACCGACGCCACAGCAGTGACCTGAGCTGCTGCAGTGATAATGCCAGATCTTTAATGTGCTGATCCACCAGTGAATGCCCTTTGTCTCTTTTTTATGTCACCTGCTAATTACTTAGTATATCAGATGGCAGAGAAAACATTATAAAGTATTTGCTTTATGAAGAAAGGCTATGCCATTTATTTGGTATGTTTATGGCTTATGATCTGTCTTGTGCCTTCCAACCCTCCTCCCACTCAAATGTGAGCTCCATGGGGCAGGAGCGGTGTATTCTAGTCCCTTAGAAGAATGGCCAAAAGAGGAGTTCAACAGGCACGATGAATGAAAAATACATTAATTTAGCTTATCATCCTTATAAATAAACTTTAAAATATTTTTCTTATTACTCATATTTTTAAAATGTTATGACTAAGACAAAGAAGAAAATAAAAATCCTCCATAAGTGTACAATTTGAGATACCTACTAATTACAGTTTGATATAGTTTCAAACTGTCCTTATTCTTATTTATTCTTAATTGACTTATGAAAGGCAAAGTCCTAAGCATCTCTCATCTTGTGAAATACTCTTTGCAAGTGTGAATTTTGACAGCTTCCCAAGATGCCAGTCTGCAGAGACAATATACACGCTCTAAGTATTCTTCTAATGTTAAAGTTCTTTTTCAAATATTTGCTTTCATAGTTCTGAGATGAACATCAAAATCGATGTCCTTGTCTCTCTAGTTACAGGAAATTCTAGAAAGGAAACTCCTGGGTGAAACGGCTAGGATGTTAAGGTTCCTTAGCATTCAATGGAAATGGATTTGACTTGAAAAGTATCTAATATATCTAGGTCCTACATCTCATTCAAGAAACATCAGGGGAGGAGGGATGTTTTGTGCGGATGTGGTGTGCCTGTGCACACCTTTGTTTTGGAAGAAAACTTAGTGGTGTGAATGATTTTAGCACTTTGGCATCTGGACATTTAGCAGCTCATATCTAAACTCAAGTGGCAACTTCCAGTAGAAAGGACACCTGCCCAGGTGTCCAAGAACTGGCACCAGCTTTCTGGCTTTAAATACCTGGCTCCTCTTCCCAAAGTCCCTTTCTCTTTGTTAATGGGTAGGTTGACTTCTGCCTGAACTGCTTTATTTATTTATTTGTCATTTTAGGGACATACCCATGGCATATGGACGTTCCCAGCCTAGGAGTCGAACTGGAGCTGCAGCTGCCGGCCTATGCCACAGCCACAGCAACACCAGATCCAAGCCACGTCTTCGACCTACACCACAGTTCATGGCAATGCCAGATCCTTAACCCAATGAGGGGGGCCCAGGATTAAACCCGCATCCTCATGTATACTAGTCGGATTTTTACTGCTGAGCCACAATGGGAACACCCTGACCTACTTTAAAGGGTCTGTTTTGAAGATAAAACAAAATATTGTTCATGAAAGCCCTCTTAAAATAAAAATCGCTGCACAACTG
Organism: Phacochoerus africanus; assembly: GCF_016906955.1. Classification (NCBI taxonomy): domain Eukaryota; kingdom Metazoa; phylum Chordata; class Mammalia; order Artiodactyla; family Suidae; genus Phacochoerus; species Phacochoerus africanus. The sequence goes on from NC_062546.1 coordinate 92,073,586, forward strand.
CAAGGTGTTATGAATTCAACACACCAGCAATGAATATTTTTGTTAGCAGCATGCTATTTACAGCCACTGTCCACAGGTATCATATTCCAATTCTTCCCATGAAATTTGAAGCTCAAAATCCATTACAGATACTTTAAAACAGCAAACCCTTCCCATAATTAATAACAATGATTTGGCACAGAGTTCTCAAAAACAGGTATCTCTCTATTCAGGAGCAGCAAGTCCTAATGAGAAACCAAAGGAAGTTGGTAATTATTGACCAAGGTCTCCTTTGGCTGGAGAACACAGCAGACATTCTCATGTGACAAGGACATGGCCTTCAAGGGTCAGCACTGAGACCCTGTCTTCCTTCCCAAGAGGAGGGGAGGTTGGTTTGAAGACAACAGTGAGACAGGGACTTCACATTGCAAACCAAAATGCCCCACGTTTTGGCAACGGCTGGACCACTTCAGGAAATTCTTTCAACTTCTCTTATCTTTAACATCTTTCAAATGGAAATAATTCTTTGTTCCATGGCATGAAGGTGATCAGATGGCATTTTGAGAATTTTTTCAGCTCTGTGCGTGCGTATGTGGTATGTGTGTGTGTGTGCGGGCATGGTGTGTGTGTGCATGTGTGTGCATGTGCACACTCACAGATGTGTGTAAGGTGTATGGAAACAGGGATATTTCTTTTTTTTTTCTTATTTCTTTTTTGTTTGTTTGTTGCTTTTTGGTCATGCCTATGGCATGTGGAAGTTCCCAGGACAAGAATCAAACGTGTCCCATAGCAGTGATCTAAGCTGCTACAGTGACAACACCAGATCCTCAACCTGCTGCACCACCAGGGAACTCCTGGAAACAGGGAGCTTTCTATTATATACTTTATTCTACATGATTTGTCATGTTATAATGATACTAGAATTTCTTGATGAAAAGTAAAAGTGATGTTTCCTTTGCCTAGGAGTGGCTCATGGTCTGATGGGAGAAACACAAAATAAAACAAGTGAATGGATAATTACCATAGAGGTTTATTTCTGGGATAAAAGAAAGTCTGAACAGAGGTAGAGATGATATAAGAAAATGTATCCCACTCTCACATACAAAATCAGCATCAGTGGAGTCCTGAAGGGTTGGTAAGAGGCAAAAAGTGGTCCAGAGAGGAACAGTTTTCTATGCAAAGACTGAGGGTGGTGGAGAGAACAAGTTCCTTCTCAAATTATGAGGCATTCTGGAGGGCTGATACGGAGTTGTGTGTGTGTGTATAAGAGGAAGAGAAAGGGACAGAGAGAGACAGTGAGACAGAGAGACTGGAAAGTCGGCAGCTGGAGATACTCAGATCATGCAGGTTCTTCTACGCCATAGTAAGGAGATGAGATGGAATAGAGCCACTTGTTCTTCTGCCAATAATAAAATCAAATAAGCTTCCTTTCAACCTAATTCTTCAATTTGGTTTTGAGGGCAGAGCCTTCGTGTGCCATTTGGGGGATAACATGGCAAATCTTAGAGAAACCGTTAGGTGAAGGAACGAAGTTGAAGGTCTGTGTGTTTAGAAAGATATAGATATTTATCTCTAAAAGTCACAGCCCCTAACACTTGTGAATTAGGCTTCCTATTGAAACTTCTCTCAATTTCTGCTCCTTGAAGAACACAAGTTCCCCCAGGACAGGAAGTATTCTGAATGACAGACAGAGTCTTGATGACAGCTCCTACGCATCTGGATATGGATATTTTTAAGAGCCAGGGCCCCTCTGCCCTGCCCTGGTGTGTAAAGAGGACACATTCAGAGGCGAAGGAAAAGGAGCCCAGAGACTTTCCTTCAGGCTTTGGTAAGCATCTAGGTCTTCCCCACCTCTGCCCACACACACCTCTGAGATCCTGTCAGATGGGAGGGGGCCTCTGACCTACACTCCACCCACTTTTTTGCCCTAAGATTTTTCATCTGTAATGAACAACCTCTATAACTTTTCTTCTTTGATCTGACATTTTTCATTTTTTGTTTTTTTACTTTTCAGTGAGGAAACCTGTGCTCATAAATCCAGAAAAATGGAATTTCCCCCAAATATCAAATGCAGTAGAGGTGGCCTTGGCAGGGACCCCCGTGGCTTCCCTCCCGGTTTATAACCCAATACCCTCTCCACGTGCTGTTTGCTTCAGCAGAACAACATCCCTCTCCAGGCTCAGAACCCTCCAGTGACCATGATCGTGTCACTTCCTTCCCCCAGATGGGCCAGCAACTTCAGTCACAAGTTTTGCCATCTGTGCAAAGACAAGTATCAACACATTCTCTCTCACTCCTGCTCCTGACACTTCCTATACCTGAGAACAGCACTTGTGTGCGTGCCATTTCTCCTTACCAGAATGTAAGCACCTTAAAGTCATCGCCTGGTTTTAATTATCTTTTTCTTTTTTTTGCTTTTTTTTTTTTTTGCTTTTTTCTGGCCACACCCATGGCATATGGAAGTTCCCAGGTGAGGGGTCGAATCAGAGCTGTAGCCGCTGGCCTACACCACAGCCACAGCAACGCCAGAGCCAAGCTGTGTCTGTGACCTACCACTGCTCAAAGCAATGTCAGAGTGTTAACCCACTGAGTGAGGCCAAGGATCGAACCTGTAACTTCATGAAAACTATGTCAAATTCTTAATCCACTGAGCCACAACAGGAACACCTAATCCATCTTTAAAAAAACAAAACAAAACAAAAAAAACACACCCAAAAGATCAATGTTTCATGTGTGTTCAACTGGTGAGAACTGATCATGAAAAATTTTCTAGAATTGGACTTGGCCTATGTAATTTGGTTCTGAGCTGTGACATCTACATAATTAGTGAGTGGGCTCCGAGTTTATGTTAGGTTCCCATTCAAGGGCAAAAAATGTCACTGTGGTTTTCTCTACACCAAGTCCTGTGTAGATCCAACCAGAGTTGAGGTTTTTCTTTCCTTCTTGTATTTTCTCATTTATATGCAAATAAAATCTAATTAAAATTAATATGGAGAGCAAATTTGAAATAAAGTAAACAAAAAGAGACATCATAAAAGTATAACATGCAGCCCTAGGTGTTTGTGTATTTATTCAGACGTTCATACATTTGAACATTACACTGATGGAATCTCAATGCAGAGTCCAAGCCTGTTCTGGGCAGTGCAGAGTGGGGGTGGAGAGGGTCTAGCACTTGAGGAACCAAGACCTGGTGAAGAAGACCAGTGTGTACACAGAACACAACACAATATGAGTCTCACTAAAGGGAAAAGGGAGAAGCAGGATAACCAGGGGATGGGATAGCCTCCCCATCTTAGATTAGAAGGGGCACCTCTCTTAAAGGACATTATGTCTAAGAATCTAATTGGTTGGAACAGGACATCCCTCAAAGACACAATGGCAAAAAACATAGAGCTTTAAAGAAGAAAAAGTTCTTTATAACTGTCAGAGCTTTCCTGATGAAGGGACACTGCTGGGAGGATGTGACAAGGAATGTGTTTAGAGGAGTCCACTGCTCCCAGCCAGCCAGTTTCAGGGTCAGCCTGACTCTGTCTGTCACACATGTGCACACATGTGCACACACATACACACACTTAGTCCTATGGTTAGCGCTAGTTGTGTTACTTTTTTCCCCTACTGTTAATTCCTCTTCCCATTCTAGTAACCTTGTGGCTGCAGCAATGGAAAAGTTTAAGACATGAAAACTTGGAGCCACTTTTCAGGCTCCTCTGTTTTAGCTACAGACCTGGGTCTGAAGGAACAGCCACAGCCCCAAACCTTGGGAGCCTCAGATGATTATAGGACTGTACCCTTAGGAAAAAGGAAGAGTGTATTTAATAGAAAATGAAGCATCACCATCTTTAAGTATGAAGACTGCATGTCCGAGATCATTTGGATTATGCAGTTTTAACGCTCCTCATCTAACATCAGTGCATATAGATTTAGGGTCCACAAGCACACAAGATGCAGGGGCTCAGAGAACTGCCTGATGAACATAGATCAAGACCATCAGTAAGTCTTCCTGAAGGAGGTTGTCCAGGTCCCAGCTTTAGGAGAGGAAAGAGCAATGAGTAAAACTTACATGGCAAAGAGCAACTTGCAGTTATGAGACACGGACAAGAATCACAGTCTGTGTGGACACTCTAGCAATAAAACAAAAGGAAACAAAACAACGAATCCAGACTCCTAGGTCTCCACACCTAATTTATGGTAGAAAGAATGATGGTAACCTGGAGGCAGACGAGGGTGGAGGTCTATATCTGGATGATGATCCTGGTGATGGTTGGTGCAGAGGAAGGAATGAAAGTGGAAATAGCTGGATGGGGAGAAACACTCAAAGCTCCCCAAGGGGAAATGGTACTTGCAGCTTCAGAGGGAAATGGGCCTTGCTTTGGCAAATGTGAGCTCTTCCTATGACCAATTGAGTTGGCTTTTTTCCTCTCCCTCTGCAAACCCACCCTTACTCGCCCAGAGTAGACGTGTAAAGTAGGAATACAAGGGACATGTGACACTCAAGCTTACATCTTCCAGGTCAAGGCAAGGAGACTGAGGCCCCAAGAGATGTAGGACAGCTGAAGTTTCTCCTCTTCTTTTTGGCTAAGCTTTGGTGGGAAGCTGAGTAGTCAGCCCCAATGGATGCTTACAGACCCTCAGTTAGAGCTGACTTGGGAAATGCCCTTCTCTCAGGCTGGTATGAATTCTTAGAAACATTGCAATTATAAGGCTTCAAAAGATTTAAAAACCTGGTATTTAGTAGCTTATGCAGAGAACAATTACACACTTTTTTGAGGTCTTGAGGATCTCTCAGTCTCTTTTGGTCTTCGTTTGCTTTCTATTAAAAGAAACTCACTGCTTCTCAGGTCCAAGAAGGGGACCTGTGCTAGTTATGTTGGCATACACTGTCTCTTTCAATTTATTTTAATTCTCCCCATAATCAGGAGAGTAGATATTTTTATCCCAATTACACAAATGAGGGAACTGATATTCTCACATAAAAGCTCAGGTCACACAATCAGGAAGGGGGAGAGATGCAATGTGAAGTCTAGCGTAACTGATCATAAGGCTCTGTGATCTGTCTGCAAGATAACATATCTTCTGGGAGGATGGAGTTTTGGGGAGAGGTTAGGACTTGGGAAGTATTGAGTAATAGTGGCTTCTGAAACTAGGAGAGACTGCCGATAAATGCAGTTATATCTAAAAAGCTAAGAGGGAGGATCGTTAAGGCTATTGAGTACAGCCAATTATTTGTATTTCTGTGTCTTTCATTTCAATTATCCACATGATTTCCGGGCCCCAGGACCATGCACAATTGAGTTTTATTAGATAGTGTGTTTTATTGACTAGAAGCAGACAATATGGATTTTATGAGATAGAAATAGCACTGTGCCAGACCCCTTGCTGGGGGTATTTTTACTAACAGCAAGCTTCCTGAAGAAGATATTTCCATAAAAGAACCCACTGCCACATTGTTTCCAAATTAATTTTTATTAACAGACCCCGTAGTTTCTGTTTGGAACCCAAGTTCATTAATGTAAATGCCAAGCAAGGCCTACAATGTTTTTTTTTTTTTTTCCTTTACCGTGGGTTAATTAGTCTGGGAAGTATTTCTTAATTATCTCACCCTTCTTTGCCTTTAATGGAGACAGTTGCATTGTCCTTGTGATTTTTTTTCCCCCTTTTACTCCAAGAAGAGAATGAGAGTGAGATTAAGTAACTAATGGCCCCACGGATTGAACCCCAAGGAAACTCACTGAAGCACAGAGCTGAGCCTTTCACAACACCTCAACTTTGGCCTTTACAAATGAGGGAAATGAAAATTAGGCTCCACACACATTTAAAAATGTGTTCGGGTGACACGGAGGAAGAATTAGCACATTATGCTGGTAATGTTGCAAGAAAGAACAGCAATTAAGGACCCACCAATTAAAAAAAAAAAAAAGAAGAAGAAGAAGCAGCTGCTTTAGCCACTTCAGTTCCCATCAGGGCACAGCTGCTTTATAGCAGCCATTGCCATTCTGCCCTGGAACACAGGCAGTGGGTTTTATGGATTTCTACTACTCATTCATCCCCAAGTTTACGGTAGGTTGACCATTCAGTGCACTAAGGCCACACAGACATGACCGAGGTATGCTTCAGGCTCTTCAGGATCCTGCAGTCTGCTGTATGGGACAGACAGGTGACAAAGTGGGGGAAAGAAAGCATGGCCTGAGCTTCCCTGAAAGTCAGTGCTCGGTCCAGGACAGATCCAAGGAACGCAGGCTCTGTGATGGGTCTAGACAAAGGCTTCTGGGAGGAGCCACCTCTGCTGACTCTCGCATCACCTCTGCAAGACCAGCAGAGGAGGAGCATTTCCTGAAGAGGGAGCACCATGGCAGCCTGGCCACACGGCCCCCGTCCATGGGTAGAGGTCCCACAGGCAGAAATTAAAGGAAAGGTGATGCTTCTAGGAAAACCTCCTTTAGACTGGGAGCTCCCATTGCCTGGGGGCCGCAGAGAGCACTGCAGAGGCTGCAGAGGTAAGAAGTTTTGAAGAAGGCAGGGGGACCACAAGGACTCAGAAACAAGAGGGACAGTCACTTGAGGCAAGAGCAGTTATGGAGGAGAATGAAAAAAATCTGGGCGTGATTCTCACTTTGCTACTTGGAGGAATTAGAAAAGTCAGTTGTCTGAATCTTAACTGCCTCGTCTGGAAAATGAGAATTACCATAGCTGATTGATTTTTTTTTCACAGGGATAGTTAGATCAGGCAATATAACTGCTTTCAGAGCCAGGCAGTTTTCTACAGTGGAGGAAATGCATTCTTACTAGCATTCCTATTGTTGCTGTTCTAGGTAGTGTTATTAAAAAATTAAAGAGAGAGATCTGAGCAGAGCCATCAGGAGTGCCCAATGCAGGTGGTTCAGTGACCTACAGAGAGGAATTTATTTGTCCTGGCTATAGGATTTATTTGTCCTGAGAAATGAACACTCACCATTGAATAATATTTTTTAAAAATTCTTTTTATGGCTGCACCTGTGGCATATGGAAGTTTCCAGGCAAGGGGTCGAATTGGAGCTGCAGCTGCAGGCCTACGTCACAGTCAGAGCAACACCTGATCTGAGCCATATCTGCCATAACACTGCAGCTCATGGCAATGCTGGATCCTTCACCAGCTGAGCGAGGCCAGGGATTGAACCCACAGCTTCACAGAGACGTTGAGTCCTTAACCCACAGGGCCACAACAGGAACTCCCACCAATGGATAGTATTTAACATGCAAAGCTTTCTACCATCGGTTACCTCTTCTAACTCTTCACCAACGCAGTGAAGTTAATGGGCAGTGATTCTATCTCTCCTTTACAGCTGAGAAATTAGAACATCTCTCAGTTTTTCAGGTGAGAAATTGGGATCATACTTGAGTGCTTGACACAGACTGAGTGCTCATTAAATATGAGTGATTGGTAACATTGTTATGTTGGCATGATCACTATTATATTATGACCATTATCTGATGTTTATACAAGTTGAATATTTGGATGGTGCAGGCCTGTTCGCATAACTGAAGCCATCTTGAGCCCATTTCCGTCCCTCTGTCCTTCTGCTAACTTTACCCAGGACTGGAGTGCACAGTAAACCCTCTCTCTGTTGTCAAGGGCTTTGCAGTTAACAGATGTTGTTGTTGTTGTTTTGGCCACAACTGCAGCATGTGGAAGTTCCAGGGCCAGGTATTGAACCTGAGCCGCTACAGTGACAACTGCCAGATCCTTAACTCACTTCACCTCCAGGAACTCCTGGATATTGTTTAATAATTGTTAGGACCAGGTAGCCTCTATGCTCTGTCAGTCCCCAGATAATGATGAAGATCTTTGTTGATATGTTCCTGGCACCCATGAGACTAATGACCTATTCATAAATTTTGACTTAGGAACATATGTCCTGTTTCTAAGCACCTACCCCCACACCCCAGGTTAACTATAGAATTGTCCCAATGGCCTCTTGGCAGTGTGGACCACAATTTCTGGATCCCATCCTGTAAGTTATCCTGTAATTAATCCTTCAATTATATGGAGCCGCCTGCCTCTTATTTTGATCTTGAGATGGCTTCTTGGTTTGGTGGGCATTTTTCATTCCCTCTGTCCTCTACCAGACAGCTCCAGGAGCCAAAATCATTAACCAAATTTCTGCCCTATAAAATGGGGTTAACAAGGTTGATTCTATTTACCTCACAGAATTATCCTAATGGTAAAGTCAGATGACCCATTTGGTAATATATTATTCAATATGGCCAGATAAATGCACTCATTGCAAGACCATATTCTGAGAGAATATATGCTTATCTGCACAAACAAACCTTAACTCTAATGGCTGAACATTGTTCACTGCACTCAAATCTCTAACTATGATAACTTCAGCCCTTAACTCTGCACTTGAGAAAGCCAGCAGAAGGATCTGGTAGAAAGACCATGCTCATACTCTAGAATGAGCCCTGCCTGCAAGGGTTCTTACAGTTAGCAAACTGTACCTAAGGACCATGGGCTCTACTCAGATCTCCCATCCTTTCCAAGAAAGAACAACAAGACTGTCATTGTTGGTGCAGTCTGATCAAGGGCACACAAAGTCCAGCCGATGGTCTCTGCCAAGTTGGTTGCCTGCTTCTTCAGATCCTGGCTGTTGATCACTGATGGTTCCGGAGTCCTTCTTGGCTAAGCCTGAGTGCTATGTCCCTCTGGCTTTAACTTCCTGTTTTGTGTTCTCTGAGCCCCCAGCTCAGTGGCAGCATTTCCACAGAGTATAATCTGTGGGCACGGTGTGGATGCCTGTTGCTGGGTGGACATCTATTCTGCTCAGGTATAATCTGAATATGGGCTCCTTTTAAATGTAATGGTACTGTCTGTAGCACATTTAAATATTCCTCTATAAACCTCCAGGGCACAGCAGGACATCCTCATGTACTGCTTTTCCTCAACAGAATGTGAACACATTCAATAGACTAAAGAGATATTCAATGGTATATTTCTGGCCAAGACTCTTTGATGGCCTTACCTGGAGAGGCCCGGGTCCCTGGATTTCATCCATTCTTAGACACAACCATGGCATCTTTACTTGAAAGGAGCAGGCAAGAAACTAAATGCAACACTGCTCTTGTCCTTGCTGCTCTAAAAAGCAGTCCATTCCTTTCTAAAAATTGTTCAGTGGTAAGGAAAAACATGTAAACAAAGGAATGCTTATGACATACCTGTGGAACTTTTTTCCCTAGAAAAGTCTTTGATTTAGCTCCTGCATAAAAACCACCCACTTTCCTCAATGGAGAAATAAAATCAATGTCTTGCAGCTGCACTACCAAAACACATTTGGATTGAATCTGCATGGAGCCACCGAAGCTGAATGAATCTAAACATCAATTTCCAATCTATTACCTCCCCATCACTTACCCATCAGGAAATCATTGCATTTTCTAAAACAATGACACAGTGCGATTCCTAAAACAGAGTCAGGTGGACCTGAGGTTGCTTCCAGTTCCAGCAGTACTAACTTGATCAACTTATTTAACCCTTCTTCAGCTGCAGGTGGAGGTAGGCCTACTTATAAGATTGTGCACAACCGCCAAGGCATGGAAGCAACCTAAGTGTCCATCAACAGAGGAATGGATAAAGAAAATGTGGTACAATGGAATGTTACTTAACTATAAAAAGAATGAAATAATGCCATTTGCAGCAACATGGATAGAATTAGAGATTATCATACTAAGTGAAGTAAGTCAGACAAAGACAAATATATGCTATCACTTACATGCAGAATCTTAAAAAGGGATACAAATGAACTTATTTATAAAAGAGGAAAGACTCACAGACTTTGAAAACAAACTTATAGTTACCAAAGGGGAAATGTGGGGGTTAGAGATAAGTTAGGAGTTTGGGATTAACATATATACACTAATTTATATAAAATAGGTAAGTAACAAGGACTTACCATATAGCACAGGAAAATCTACTCAGTATTATTACATATTCCACATATTATATGGAAAAAGAATATGAAATGGAATGGATATATGCACATGTGTAACTGATTTACTTTGCTGTATGCCTGAAACTAACACAACTTTCCATGTCCATTCTACTCCAATAAAATTTATTCAAAACATCATTGAGAGAACTTAGCAATCTTGTGTGTTAAGCACCTTGTGGTGTTCCCACATGGGGTGAACAATAAAGCACCTCTCGTGGAGTGTGGTCTTAATGAGGTCCTGGTATCAAATACATCTTTGCTGTATGGCTGTGAGTTAGGAAAAGAAAATGTGCTTTACGATCCCAATGTACAGATCAGACAAGTGGGGCTCCATCTACTTGAGGTAACACATTTAAGATCACAGAGCTATTCCTTCAGAGTCAGGATCATAAGCCAAGTCAGCTTATGCCCTTTGGCCAATACTCCGTTCACGAAATACAACCACTCATAGTCACAGAAAACAGGCTGATTAAAGAGCACTACATTTTATTTTCTAAAGAAATAAACTTCGAGAACAGCTGCTGCTACTAATGTTTATAGGAGTATTATTCTTGGAATTTTTCTGTTTCTGGAGATTGGTACCACTATCTCAGTATCACCTTGATCCTTTCCCATTTACAGAAGAGAGGAAGCCATCCAGGGAGTTTTAATTGATGCATTTGCTTATTCACTGTTACAATGTTTCCTCTGACCATCCTACTGCATCACTAGGCAGTAAAGCTGGAGAGCTGCTATTCTGAGATGGTGAAGTAAGGCATACATTCATCGTATGTGAAAACAAAATCATGCGAAGACAGCCTTCAGTATCAAAAAGAATCTGGGACTCACAGTTAGTGTTGGTGGAACTTAGAGGACATGGGGGCGGGGGGGGGGGTGTAGGTAGCTGACATCTGTCCTGGCTGGCCCAGATAGGTCTCAGTTTATCTATCTTTCTCAAGCACAATCATTAAATGTATCCCTTTCATTTTCAAAAGTTATATGGTCATTCCATAAACAGGCCAAAGGGCAGGCATCACATGTAAAAGAATCAGGAAACAAAACAGCAGTGCAGTGGGAGTTGGGGCTCAGATTTGGGTACCTGGCCACACAGCACTGAGCTTGGGCACCATCCTGGTGGCCACAGGACAAGCAAGCCTGCGTTTTCTTCCTGTTTATGACTCTGCTCACTCATATCACAGCACTTTAAAGCCGCCCAGATTCGACACTGAAAACAAAGTCAGTTTTTTGAAGCTTAGAGAAGACATGACAAATGATCAGATACAGACACTGGCAATATATTCACAATGTACGGTTTTCAGTGGTCAATCCTGACTGAAGACAAAGAAAAATCAGAAGAAGGTTTTGGAAGTCCAGTTATGACAACAGTGTGTGACCTAGGATTTGGGAAGTTGACAATCCACGTGGGATGAAGATGAGGTCCCAGATAGGGATTTAACGCCCAAGACCTCTCTTTACTTCGGTGCATATCACTTACTGTGATTCTGTAGCACTCTTGGAGTTAGGGACGGTGTAAATCTGGTGACAGGAAGCTGTTAGAATTAAGGTAGGCCAGCTGGAGGCACCCTTCCCTCCAAAATCAGATAGGAAAACAATACAACAAGATAAAGAGATTTTAAAGCCATCATTTTGGATCTTCAATTAAGGCTCCCTTATTCTGTTTAACATGATTTGCAGGCCTTTCATCTTAAACCACAATTTTATTATGCTCAGTCTAATACCTCCTGCCAGAGCAGGATGTGCCTGTTACATTTTCCGCAGTTGTACAATATTCACTATTTAAGGCCAGCTTCAAGCAGAGAACACGCGGACTCTCACATGAATAGGATTCTGGAAATGTTGTCAAGTCCACTCCCCTGCCTTCTCCCTCCCTTTGTCTTCTGGTAGAGAGCTTAAAATGCTCTCCTTTGACTCTTGTTCAACACTGATCTCATGATGCCACTTTACAGAGGGAAATGAGGATCCTAGAGTTCAGGAGTGGGGTGCTTGCGGGTGTACAGTTCTCTGTCTGAACTGCCATTGGGGCAGAAAATCTGCTGGACCCCAACCCCATGTGTTCGCCTCACTATTCCCTGGCTTTAGACATGTAGTCCTGCAAGGAATTTAATTCATGATGTGACTTCCAGAGGACACCGACACCTGTACCTACTCCTTTATGAATTTATGTATTTATTTATTGGAGTATAGAGTTGACTCACAATGTTGTATCAGTTGCAGGTACATAGCAACATGATTCAGTTACACATATATACACATTTTAAAAAATATCATAGGATGTTGAATATAGTTCCCTGTGCTACACAGAAGGACCTTGTTGCTTATCCATTTTTAATTGATTTTAGCTTTGTTTATTTATTTTTCCTTTCTTAAAAAAATTTACTGATGTATAATTGACTTACAATGTTGTATTAATTTCTGATGTACAGCAAAGTGATTCACTGGTGTATACATTTTGAAAAATATTGTTTACCATTATGGTTTAATCATAGGATATTGAATATAGGTCCCTGTATTGTATGGCAGGACCTTGTTTATCCATTTTAAAAATTTACTTTTATTTATTTATTTTTCCTTTTAAAATTATCTACTAGAGTTTAGAGTTGACTTACAATGTTGTATCAGTTCCAGGTGTACAGCAAAGTGAATCAGGTATACATATACTTATATCCATTTTTTTCCCATATAGGTTATTATAGACTATTGAGTATAGGTCCCTGTGCTATACAGTAAGTCCTTATTAGTTTTTATCTTCTTTATAATAGTATTATGTGTTAATCTCAGCCTCCTAATTTATCACTCCCTACCTTCAAGTTTCCCCCTATGGTAACTGTAAGTTTGATTTCAAAATTTGTGAGTTTGTTTTTATTTTTTGTTTGTTTGTTTGCTTTAAATTTTATGGCGGTACCCAGAGCATATGGAAATTCCTGGACCAGGGATTAAATCCAAGGAACACCTGTGGCAATGCTGGATCCTTTAATCCACTGTGCTGGCCAAGGATCGAATCAGAGCCTTTGCAGCAACCTGAGCCGCTGAAGTCAGATTCTTAACCCACTGTGCCAAAGCAGGAACTCCTGTTTCTGTTTTATAAACAAGTTCTTTTGTATCATTTTTTAATTAGATTCCACATATAAGTGTTATTATATGGTATTTGTCTTTCTCTTTCTTAGTATGATAATCTCTAGGTCCATCCATTTTGCTGCAAATGGCATTATTTAATTCTTTTTTATGGCTGAGTTTTGTATATATATATACAAAATATATATCTACATATCCTTTTTTAGGGCCACACTCATGGCATATGGAGGTTCCCAGGATAGGGGTCGAATCAGAACTGGAGCCACCAACCTACACCACAGTCACAGCAACATGGGATCTGAGCAACATCTGCGACCTACACCACAGCTCATGGCAATGCCAGATCCTTAACCCACTGAGCGAGGCCAGAGATCGAACCTACAACCTTAAAGATACTAGTCAGATTCGTTTCCCCTGAGCCATGATGGGAACTCCATACCATATCTTCTTAATCCATTCACCTGTTGATGGACATTTAGGTTGCTTCCATGTCTTGGCTATTGTGAATAGTGCTGCAGTGAACACTGGGGTTCATTTGTCTTTTCCAATTATGGTTTTCTCAGGATGCCACCACTATGGAGTATGGTATGGATGCTTCTTAAAAAAACTAAGTATAGAGCTGCCATATGATTCATCTATCCCTTAATGTGAGAGAAGCTTTTCTTAGCCTTTCTTATCATTAAACTTAGGGATTTCAATAGATACAAGGATGGATACCCCAGGAGGAAAAGGTACCTCCCAGGAAGTGAAACTGGCCTGGAAGGACCACCAACATCTGCATCAGAGAGCCTTCAGTTCAAAACAGGATCTACCCCTTGTTAGCTGGGCCACAGATGAGAAGATAATTTTTATTTTTTTCTTTTCACATCTCTGGGTTTTAGTTTTCTCACCTGTGGGAATGGGACTGGCAAGATTAGTATTTCAAGGATGAACCTAGGCAGGGAGCAGACATCCAGGCTCTGTAACTTTGTCTTTTTTTTTTTTTTTTTTTTTAGGGCCACACTTGCAGCATATGGAAGTTAGTTGCTGGGATAAGGGTCAAACCGGAGCTGCAGCTGCTGGTCTAGACCACAGCCACAGCAACTTGGGATCTTAGCCATGTCTGCTACCTATACAACAGGTCACAGCAACATCAGGTCCTTGACCCACTGAGTGAGGCCAGGGATTGAACCTGAGTCCTTGTGGAGACTAGTTGGGTTTATTACTGCTGAGCCACAAGGGGAACTCCAGGCTCTATGACTTCTATCCCTTCCTTCTACCTCACTTTACCATGCACTGTTGCTTCTAGAAGATGCAAAGTTTTGCAATTTGCTAACTCCAAAACTGAGTGAAGCTTGGATTCACAGAATGACTGCCGAGAAAGGGAAAATGTGAGATGAGGGAGAAAGGGCTCTCTCGGGTGTGGATTTATCTTGGGTTTTCTGTTATGCTTGCAGATCCCCTGGCAATGAACACTTTCCATTTGGTCTGATAAATAGAAACAATTTCCCCAGGATCATTCAACAGGCAAACACTTTGAAAATAAGCAAGAGCTGATACGACATTAAATATAGCTATGCTTGACAGCCTGCCTAATGTTTCACGATTTAATTAGTAATATCATTTCCCTGGACTTAAGTTATCAATCATGTTACAGTTCTTTCACTTCTGGCTGTCTAAATATAGCTGCATGGGGTTCTGGCATGCTTCCCTTTGCAGGGATGTGTGAGGATTTTCAAGGAGAACATGGCGGCAGGAAGACAAGGGACTATTGTATATAATAAGCCATGAATCAGGCTCACCAAGTAGTTCCACCTTTAATAAATCCCTAGCTCCTTAGGCATCTCTCTGCTTCCATTGTGGAACCTCCAATAGAAGACTTACAAAAGAGCCAAGGAGGAAAAATGAACACACAAAAGCCAATTAATCTAATTAATGGTGGTATTAGTGCCATGCATCTGTCTCATGCAGTTCACAGCAGGCACTTCTACAGAAGGGATCTTATTTAACCTCATTTAATTAGCGCTAAGTGCTAAATTGTTTGGTACACAGTATAAAACTCAGCTGATGTTCATAGAGGGGAAGTATCAGAGTGGGTTGCTATGGCGGGGAAAGCTCCTGGTCTTGCTGGGGGTTGTGACAGTTGGGTAGGCTGGATTATCCAGGGTGAGCTGGGGCTGCAGATAGCGAGTTCCTCAAGCTCAAATGTTGCAGCACATGTCACAATTCAAAATACAGCAACAGTTTTCCAACTGCAGACTCTTTTAAAGCCTACTTCCCAATCTGACCATAAAGGCATGTGTTTATTTATTTATTTTTTGTCTTTTGTCTTTTTGAGGGCCGCACCCACGACATATGGAGGTTCCCAGGTTCTGGGTCCAATTGGAGCTGTAGCCACCAGCCTACACCACAGCCATAGCAACGCCAGACCCAAGCTGCGTCTGCAACCTACACCACAGCTCATGGCAACACCGGATCCTTAATCCACTGAGCGAGGCCAAGGGATCAAACCTGAAACCTCATGGTTCCTAGTCAGATTCATTTCTGCTGCGCCACTACTAGGAACTCCTAAAGGCATGCGTTTTACATTTGCATTTCTCCTCAAGGATAATAAACGTTGTGGGAGTCAGGCCTGAGTAGGAATTGTGTGGACTGTGAAGACTTCAAGGAACCAAAATCAGAGAAAGGAGGAAGCCTCTGAAAAGTTTAGGGGATGAACATAAGTATGGAAAGCGGGGAAGGGAAATGTAAAAACATTTGCTCGAAGACCAGGTGGGAAGGAAGTGCTTCACTTTTCTGCCAGTGGTTTGCATTGAGGAAATGTCCTTGACATGGTCAGTCTATGCCTGAAGCAGGCTGCCTTAGGACCATCACAGAAGGGTTAGGAAAAGTGCTAGCACATTTAATTTAAGCTAAAGGCCATCGATGTGTGTGTAAGCCTCTCTGTGTGTGTGTGTTGGGGGGGGCTCATTAATACCCCAAACTTCCATCCTTTCAAGGCAAAGAAAAGCTGTCAGGAGGATGGAGGTTGGCTAGTCTAAGAACACACTGAATTGCCAGAATAATCCGAACCCATTATGGCATCATGATTAATCCTCACACAGTTCTTACTCCTAAATCTACCCACTAATAACCCACCAAAGGCACACATAAGTGAATTCAACATATGGATGTTCCACATATGCCTACCTTAAAAAGAGGAGCATCTCTGGAAGCAAGACAACATTTGTCTCCATTCAGTTGGGGTCCACTTTTCTCTCATGTCAAACCAGTATTTTGACTTCCAAACACACAACACTTTTCCACTTTCACTAATGCAGTCTCTCCTGATTGCACTGCCCTGGTTGTGGCTACAACACCTTAAGTCTCTGGGACTATAATGTGTCTAGGCTCTGCTCTTGTCATGATTTGGTGTTGGTCTGGGGCGGGTTCAGTCACTCTTCTGTCCCTCAGTGTCCTCGCCTATAAAATCAGCTAGTTAGATCAGTCAGTTCCTAAATCTTTACTTTTCCCTGAGACTAACTACTTTTTCTCTAAGTCTGTTCACATTCTGTCATCTTTCAAGATATGGCATATATCTCAGGCCCTTCAGGGAGACTTATCTAGACCTAGAATTTTCCTCCATCACCTGTCATTTCCTCACACCCCAGGATTGCCAAACCAGCTCTGTTGCTCAGCCAGGCTCCTTTCCATGTGATGTTTCCTCTGTTTCCCCATCAAATGTTCTTTCTCCTCTTTGCATCTCAGTTTCTTGTAATGCTGCTTAGGTTCTGGGAAGCAATGGGCAGCCTGGTTGAGGGATCTTCTCTGGGCTTCCAGAGCACCTTGAAGTGATCATGATTATTAGACATCACGTCTTGTCTTAAACCATAAGGGCTGTATCTGTCACTTTCACCAGACTCTGACACCACTATATAAAAAACAGATAACTAAGTAGAGTTACCATGGTAGGCTTTCAGCACCCTGCTATCCAGATCCCACCATAGAACGATTAAATCAGAAACTATGGTGTGGACCGAGGCTTTGAGGATTTCTTAAGCCCTCTGGTGGTTTCAAGTTTGAGAATCACCTTCTTAGGGAGTTCCCGTCGTGGCGCAGTGGTTAACGAATCTGACTAGGAACCATAAGGTTGTGGGTTCGATCCCTGCCCTTGCGCAGTGGGTTAAGGATCTGGCGTCGCCATGAGCTGTGATGTAGGTCACAGACGCAGCTTCGATCCTGTGTTGCTGTGGTTCTGGCGTAGGCTGGCAGCTACAGCTCCGATTAGACCCCTAGCCTGGAAACCTCCATATGCCGTGGTAGCGGCCCAAGAAATGGCAAAAAGCCAAAAAGAAATTAAAAAAAAAAATCACCTTCTTAAAATGTCCAACCTTAAGTATCCAGATTTTGGCTGCACCCCAGGCATGGAGAAGATTCCAGGCCAGTGATCAAACATGCTCCATAGCAGCAACCTGAGCTGCAGCAGCGACAACACTAGATCCTTAACCTGACGTACCACCAAGGAATTCCAGTTAGCGACTGTTCATTAATGAACAACCACGTTTACTAGATATATGATCCTGGACAGATTACATGGCCTCTCTAAACTACAATTCCTCCCCTAACATTGAAATATAATTTTAGGATGTGGGTTATAATGAAGATTAAGTAAGATGCACATGTAAAAACCTAGTCCGGATTGTGCACTTAGCCAAGTTGAGTCCCTTATCTCATTATCTCCCATAAATATCCAATCCTAGCTTTCCACGATTCAGGAAACAAGCAGCTTGGATTAAAAAGCATGAGCTGCTGTCAGAGAGCTATTTTTCTGTGACTTTCCACTATCCTTATTCCCCTCCAAAACAGTTTCTCCATGTCTCTGTAAAGCCCAGAATTCCCACAAGCAGATTGGGTCATGCTGGCTTATGAAGTGAACTGGCTTACTGTCATGTCACTTTCTTCCTGGAAAATAAGCTTCATTATTTTTGCATTCTCCACTGTCCCTTCAGTCAGCCCAGTGACAGAAGTGTCCTCTAGAATGGGCAGGTCTGGGAATGACTTGTCAACACTTCTAAGTTGAATGCAAGACATGAGGCTTACACAGACAATTTTTCTCAACTATCAAAACTCTGTAGGAGGTATACCTAGCTTTACATGCTTGAACAAATGTGTGTGTATATACATATATATTACATATACATACACACACACAAACTCACATGTACACGTGTATATCTATGCTTATGCATGCATATATATATATACACATACATATACATACACACATATACCTACATATACATATGGAGAGAGATATTTTGGATTATCTGTTGCATAGTCATGATTTTCACCTTTTTTCATTTTATCTCAGAACTGAAAATGAATGATTTAAAGATATAACAGTGGTCCCTTTTTTTGAAGAAGACGTACACCAATGGTTCTCCAATCTGACCATGGATAAAGCTTTGCAGAACTTGTTGAAACTCACATTTCTGAATCCCACTTCCAGAGCTTCCAACTCAATCACCCTGGATGGGGCCTCAGAACTTGCATTTGAGAAGTGTTCCTCAGAGATTTCATCAGTTTTGGGCTTGGATGCAGAACAGAAGAGGAGGTCAGTAAGGGTCTGTGAAGGATTAGTTGTTACAGAAGGACCTTCACTTATGAGGAATAAGTCCTTTTTGAGATGAGGTGCTATTTGATTAGGAAATGCATTGTGTTAAGTATTCATTGAATTATTATACACTTCAGTATAGACCCTTTGAACATTCCTTTCCCTCTACCTTCAACCTAGCTCATTATACCAAACCATCCTGATAATTTAGAATTCAAAGTATTGGGTGATAAATCACATGATCGTTTGGACAAACTTTGCTGAGCATATGCTATACATGCCACACACTGTTCTAGGCACCGGGGATACTTGAAATCAAATATCTGCTTCTATGGAGTTTATATTCTGGTAAGGAGGACAATTAAGTGATGACATGGTGGAGGGCAGGCACAGAGAGAAGGAAATGAGCCTTCCTGAGCATCTACTGTGTGCCAAGCCCTGTGCTCTTCAAACTACCACAGAGTAGTCGCTGAAGACTCTTCCAAAAAAAGGTAATAATCTCTCCGTTTTATGGATAAGGAATCCGAGTGTTAGGAACAGTAAATAAAACATCCAAGGTGACACAGTAAGTAAATAGCAGCTACATTATGCAAAGCCCAAACTTCAGAGCCCTTGATCTCTTCCTACTTTAAAGATTGCCTATGGCCCTGCCGGCGTTCCACTCTATTTTGTTTTCAAAACGTACCACCTTTTCCATTTCATCCAAAATCTGAGGGCCTGGCTAGCCTGTAGTTAGTTACACTTGTGGGACTTAAAGCATCTGGCCAAGACGAGAATTACCAGACTCTTATCATTGCCCACCTGTCTCACTGTAATGCCCGCTCCCTCACCCTGGGCAACCTGGCCTACTACTTCCTCCTAGGAAAGATATGTGGCCTACTCCTCATCCTGCCCCTATAGGGGCCTTATACACCCCCAACAAACCAGCAAGTGTATCTTAATACCCCACTTTCCCCAACAAATCATCAGGTCAGCAGGTGTATCCCAAGACCTCTCCTCTCCTTGGGCTATAAAAACAAACATGACCATGTGCCTGGGGTCATCTCTTCCTGTTCATCAGGAAATTATCCCACTGCACTAGCAGCATCTCTTATCTCAGTGAACTTTTCTTTCTTTTCACCTCTGTGTCAAAATTCTTCTGATCCCCGTGGACAGACCACGACAAGAATTGCAGTAATCTTTCTGCCAAAGGTATTTATTCCCAACCCTCTGACTTTAAGTCCCAGATTCCTAAGTGTGGTAATTTTTGAAAATTACAAAACCCTCCATGTATGTTCATGAACCTAGTAAAATATGAAACAGTATTAGCAAACTTAGTTATAGGGGAATGTCCATTCTGCTGTGATTAATTAAATTTTACATTCATGACTTTTCATTTTTTGGTGTGTATCTGTCATACTTCAATAAAATGTTAAAACATATTACATACTGAATCTAACTATATAAAAAGATATGTAGAATTCTTGATTTTATATATATATATCATGGCATTATAATGTCATGATGATTATAAACTAATACCTTAATATATGCTATTCCATCACATATATATATAATGTATATATAATAATATATGTAACATATATATATTTCTCATGAAAAATTTGGGTTTATTTTAAAATGCAAGATTGGCTTAATATTTTAAAATTAATCAGTGTAATTATATTAAGAATATAAAATATTTTAGATGCAGAAAAAGCATCTGACAATTATATATTTCAAGTTATCTCTACCTACAGAGAGAATATTGCATACACTAAAGGAAATTTTTACTCTAATAAAAGGAATCTACCAATGTACTTAAACAGAAATCATATTATTGATAAAATTTGAAAGATATTCTGAGATCAGGAATAAACAAGGTTTTCTATTATTCTCACTTCTACTGAACATTTTACTAAAGGATTACCCAGTGTGGCAAAGCAAAACTAATGATTTAAATATTAGCACCAGAAATAAAAATATATAATTGCTATTAATCATGGATTTTATGATTATATACATAGAAAATGTGAAAAAAATCAATCATAGATAAATTATTAAGATTAATGAGGTTGGCAAGGCTGGTAGAATCAAGGTCAATTTGATAAAATAAATTTTCTTCTATATACCAGCAATAATTAGGAGATTATATTTGAAAATTAGATATAATTCATAGTAGCCTCAAAAATATAAAATACCTAGGAATAAATCTAAGAAGAATAGTCTTCTACACAGAAAATTCTAATATATTATTGCAAGAAATATGCAATTAGATTTTAATAAAGGTGTGTGGAAGGAAAGAGAGAAAGAGAAAAGCCAGATTCATTGATTCATGACAATATTTTAACAATGTGAGCTATTCCCAAACTGATTCAATTCAATCCTGATCAAGACCCAAAGTATTTTGTTTTGAAACTTCACAAGCTGATTTTTAAATTTATATGGAAAGGTTAAAAAAAAAAGACAAGAAGAGCTAATGATGCTCTTGAATAAGGTGGGAAGGCTTGTTCTCTCATCTGTCAAGAATTACTATAACTATGGTAATTAGGATCGTGTCATATTGACTCAAAGTTAGATAGATAACAAATAGAATAGAATCAGAACCCTAGAAATAGAAATACACCCACACATATAGACACTTGATTTATAGCACAGAGAACATGGCAGAGCAGTAGATACAATGACCTTTTCAATGGTGTTGGGACAAGTGGAAAAAATGAAATAACATATGCCCTGACTCCACTTACTCATACTAAACAAATTTCAGAAGGATTATAGATATAAGTGTGAAAGATTCAGCAGTAATGCTTCCAGATGATAGACTATCTTATGTTTTCTTAGGCAAGATGATACAGGATGCCATAAAGAAAAACGCTGCCCAAGTAAATCATTAAAATTAAGAACTTCTGTTTGAGCTTGAGAGAGTGAACAGGTTAACAGGATACGAGGAGATATTTGCAACACATAATAGATGTAAAGCTCCGAACTATATATAAAAAGAATTCCCACAAATAAAAAATATATGCAGGCCAATAAAAAAGTGGGCAAAAGATTTAAACTGACCTAGCAGTTGATTTCCCAGGCATGGAAATACAGAGTATTCCTTCCATTTAAATGCGTTAAATGAATTTTTCATCTTTTTTTTTTTTTTTGAGTGAGAAATACAACACATGTACAGGAAAGAGCATTTAAAAAAAACCTTTAAAACTCAAAGATTTTTCATACTTTATAATTCATTGTGTGAACTTAATCATGTGTCTTATTACTGTTGTTATTCATTTGGAATGTTTCCAGTTTTTAAATACTGTGAATAGTGCTGCTGCGTTCCCGTCATGGCTCAGTGATTAATGAACCCAACTGGTAACCATGAGGTTTGGGGTTCAATCCCTGGCCTCACTCAGTTGGTTAAGGATCCAGTGCTGTGATACTTCTTGTATGTGTCTCTTGGTCTATAACCTGTGCAGGCATTTCTGCTGGATGGATGTCCAGGAGCAGAATTGCTGAGTCACAGGACATGGATATGCAATCTTAAATGTTAATAGATAAAAGCAATCTGTTTCCAAGGCATTTGCCTATATTTACATACCCACCAGCAATGCCCCTTGTTCACTCGATAATTTTGGCTTTGGTATTGTCAAGATTTTTCAATGTGAGACTTGCTGTCATTTGTGTATGGAATCCTGTGGTTGTTTAGTGGCTATTTCCCTAATTACTAATGGAAATTAATGAGATATTATTACAAATAAAAACTTGAAAGACATCTCAAAGGAATATAATGTTAAGCAAAAGAAGCCAAACACAAAATAATAAATCTATTTACAGAGGTCAATATTTATAGTGTTTAGGCAGAAAAAAACATAAGACGAAGCCTGAAAATGGTTACGGTAACTGCATGAGAAGTGGTCACTTTTTTAGGGGAGGGAGATGGTGGTTGTGGGTATCAAGTCTAGGGCTTCTGGGTTCGGGTTATTTATTTATTTATTTATTTATTTGACATGAATGGTGCCTACACAGGCAATCACTTTGTAATATATCATTAAGCTAAGCATTTTGGAATTGTGAACTTATATTTAGGAACAAAACTTTAATCAACATTTAAAAGAAAAAAAACCTACCACAAATCAAATGAGCTCCCTTGATATATGGAGGGACGTCACACATTAACTGTGTTGGTTAAACTGCAGGATAAACAGAAAAATACCAGCTAATTATCCTCCTCTCCAAGGAGTGTGACAGGCTGGCTCCCTACCCAAGTCCTCTGAGAAAAGCAGGTGGTCAGTATGGCTCCTCAGTGAGATCTTGAGGTTTCTAGCCAGATGGAAAAACAACTTCTCATGTTTGAGATGGAGTTCTGGGTCTGAGCTGGGCACCCATGTCCAAAGGGACAGGAAACCTAAGACAACTAAAGGAAAACCTAAGGCAGGCAGTAGGGGGCTGGGGTGGAAAGTCTATGAGTCTGTGTCTTTGAGAACTAGAGAAAATGATATCAATGAATGACAAACGAGGAATTCCCACTGTGGCATGGCAGGTTAAGGATCTGGTGTTGTCTCTGCGGTGGCTTAGGTTGCTGATTTGGCTTGGATTTGATCCCTGGCACAGGAATATCCATATGCCATGAGTGTGGCCAAAAAAAAAAAAAAAAAAAACCACAAAGGAATGAAAACTAAAATATAAAGCCCTGGAGTTCCTGTCATAGCTCAATAGAAATGAATCTGACTAGTATCCGTGAGGATACAGGTTTGATCCTTGGCCTCAATCAGTGGGTTGAGGATCTGGCATTGTGGTGAGCTGTGAGCTGTGGTATAGGTCACAGATGTGGTTCAGACCTGGCTTTGCTATGGGGAAGGCCGGTGGCTACAGCTCCAATTTGACTCCTAGCCTGGGAACCTCCATATGCTATGCATACAGCCCTTAAAAGACAAAATAAAATAAAATAAAATAAAATAAAAAGCCTGAAGAGATAATCCTTATGAATATTAAGAAACCAGTCAGTGCCAGGCATTGGTTCATTCCTTTAACTTGACAACTGAGCAAGTCAGCTACTTGCACAAAACCCCAAAGCCTTCAAGAAATTTAACACTTCCTTGGGATAAATGCTGGAGAGGGTGTGGTTCCTCACACTGTTGGTAGGAATGTGAATTGGTAAAACCACTATGGAAAATTGTATGGATGTTCCTCAAAAAACTAAAAATAGAACTACCAATGATCCAGCAATTCCACTCCTGGTCAGATATCTGCAGAAAATCATAACTTGAAAAGATACATGTATGTCTATGCTCATAATAGCACTGTTCACAGTAGCCAAGACATCTAAACAACATAAATGGCCATCGACAGAGGAATGGGTAAAGAAGTTGTGGTATATATATATATATACTGAACATTACTCAGCCGTAAAAAAGAATCAAATGTCATTTGTAGCAAAATGGATGGACCCACAGATTATCACACTAAGTGAGGTAAGTCAGAAAGAGAAAGACAAACATTGTATGATATCACTTACATGTGGAATCTTAATAAAGGGTAAAAATGAACTTATTCGTAGAACAGAAACAGACTCACAGACTTTGAAAACAAACTTATGGTAACCAAAGGGGACAGCTGGAGTGGAGGGAAGGACTGGGGGTTTGGGTCTGGCCTATGCACACTGAGGTATATGGAATGATTGGCCTACAGGAACCTGTACAGTACAGAGAACTCTACTCAATGTTCTGTGATAATCTGTGTGGGAAAAGAATCTGAAAGAGAATGGTGTCCGTACATGTATAACTGAATCACCTTGCTGTACAGCCAAAATGATCACAGCCTTGTCCATCAACTCTACTTCAATAAAACTTTAAAAAATGAAAAAAAAATGCATCAAACATCATCCTTGTTTTCAGAACAGCACAAGATCCCACCCAGCTCCCATGGGTGGGGCTCTGAGGTGTAGGGAAGGACAGGACTGTAGGTGTCCTGTCTTATCAGGGATGTCTCGGGGACGGGACAGAGGCGGGAAGGACCTGCCAGCCCTGTGGTTACTCATAGCTCTGGTGTGATGGAAAACCCTACGCAGACATTCTCTGGCGACCCAGCTTTGGGTTTTGAGAAATTGTGAAGCCAGAAAGGAAAGCTGTTCTCTGGAAGGGAGGCTCATACTATGATTAATGCAGGGAAGGGCTGCTGCATTACAGGAATTTTTATGATGTCCTGATATGTCATCAGCCCAGGGCCTCAACATTTGGAATGCTCAGAATTTCTTACTGTGTTTGGTTTTGTTTCAAGAATTGTGTCGTTTGTTCAGGAGTGCTGCTTACCTTTCTCCTTGCCACTCCTGGAGCCTGAAGTGAGGTGACTGTGATGTGAGTGTCTGAGAGAGATCAATAACTTTATGTTCCATGGATCATCAAATACTGTGCACATTGGGCCAGACATCTTGATCAGCGTACAAGTCAGATTGAGCTCATTAACGGTGTCAGATTCAGTCATGACAGGTCGAACAGATCTGAAGTACCACTCCAACCCTCAGTACCACCATCGAGGAGACTTGTCTGTTATTGCAGCCCCTATGGACAATTTCACTCTAAGATATGCAGTTACGCTTTCGTCTGTTTGCATACCAAGCTTCCAGCAGACTCCGAAATCCAAACTTGCTCCAAACACTCAGCAATCCACAGCCCCCCTTTCGTGCATTCTCCCTTCACTCTCTGGTCCCCTCCCAAGTGTGTATGGGATTCACCCAAATTTCATTTCATTTCGTGACCATCTGCCAGCCAGATAATAATAAGCATCTGATCAAGGGTTAAATGCTGCATCCAGCCAGATTTATGCTCCATTAATTATTTATCCAGAACCACCCCAAACAGATTGCACTTGGACTACACTATCCTTCTGCAGTCCATTCATCCACTGGACAAGTAGATTTGGTGGGAGATCAGAGCCATCCCAGTTTGCAAACACCCCCTCAGGGTCCTTGGCTCCCCTTTCTGGTGGTCAAACCTGCACTAATGGCCTTTGTGAAGATTGCATGTGGGATAGAAATGAGAGTTCTTTACAATGTCAATGTTCTAAATGAACAGTCACAGCTGACCTTGAGGTCCACCCCTCAAGGGAATACTCTGGGCTCACAAGGATCTGCCTTTGAAGCCAACCTGCTGTGTGACCCTGGAAAAGCTTAGCCATCTGAGATTCAGCTTTCTCGTTCCTACAAGGAGAAGACCAGTAGGCATCTCTCAGGATTGGTAGAAGGAAGCAATGGGATCACATTGGAAAAGGCTAGGGTTCCGGGCCCCTGGCCCATATTCAATAGTCTTCTCTTTCCTGCAGTTCTCTGATGACCTTGTTTACTTGGAAGCACCATGAATATCGTCATTATTTTTTGTTTGTTTTTCTTTAATGTACATATGTGTCTCGCTGCTGCCAATTCTAAGTTCCTGAAAACCAACAAAGTTTTTTTTTTTTTTTTTTTTTTTGGCCATACCCAAGGCACCAGGAAGTTTCTAGCCAGGGATCTAACCTGCACCACAGCAGTGACCAGAGCCACTGTAGTGACAATGCTGGATCCTTAACCTGCTGAGCCATGGGGGAACTCCCAGACAATAACGTTTCTACTGTCTTAACCTCTTCCTCTCCCGGGGCAAACATAGTGCCAAATACATGCATGTGTTTTCATTGACTGTAAGAGCCATGGGGAGCTTTAGAAAGGGAGTCTCTCTTCAGCATATGCCTGTCCTCCCCACTCCTAAATCAGAAGCTTTATGCTGGGTACCAAGGAGGTGGTCCATGCATAGGAGCAGGTGATTTAATGGGAAGAGAACACAGGGATACAGATACTTTTCCTGTATCTGTAAAGTGAAAGCAAAAGCATAAAAAATTCTGTAAAGGATTTGAACCACTGAAGCAAGGAAACAACAAACAAGTTAATCCCTATGCCCTCCACGTGTTCAGTCCAGCCACAGGGCTTTAAGGATCACATATTAAAATTTCCTGCAATAATACACTAAAAGTTAGCGTCATTAATAAAGTCATTGTTCCTGAACCTCAGTTCCTTACAGGACTAACTATGTGATTTGCGGAACTCAGTGAAAAATAAAAATCTGGGTTCCTTCTTTAAAAAAAAAAAAACAAATACAAAACAGTGCCAGAGTTCCCATTGTAATTCAGTGGGTTAAGAACCTGACTAGTAGCCATGAGGATGTGGGTTTGATCCCTGGCCTTGCTCAGTGGGTTAAGGATGTGGTGTTGCCGCAAGCTGCAGCTTAGGTCTCAGATGAGACTTGGATTCAGGGTTTCTATGGCTGTGGCGTAGCTCCCATTCAACCCCTAGCCTGGGAACTTCCACATGCTGCAGGTGCAGCGCTAAAAAGAAAAAAAAATTTTTCAATTGAAAATATTCCAATACTTGTACACATATTTTTCTTTCTTCCTGGAGTTTTGACCCTGTGATGGTGATTTTATTGGATGTCACACTGGGTGAGTGCAGACTCTGGCAGGTGCCCTGGTCCTTCCCTGTGGCTGGGCAAGTAGACCGATGGCTCACCTGCTGTCAGGTTTCCCCTCCTGCCAGCTGCCCAATGGATGCTCCTTGCACAGACTTCAGTGAGAAAGTCTCTGTCCTTTTCCTATGCCCCCTCTGAGTCCCCTGCCTCGTATATTGATGTGTTGCCCTCCTGGAGCAGGGACAGCTCTGTCTGGCCCCTCCCCACCCTGATATGCTATGAAGTGTATGTGCATCCCTGACTCCCCCCCTCCACCATGTGTGCCCACCTAAGAGCTCTGAAGGGAATGTGGCAGCTGTCCTTGTGTGGGTGCCAGCCAGTGAGGAAGGCGGCCTCCAATCCACTGGTGAGCCACTCTAAGCCCCCACATGTGTCTCTCTGTCCCATTGGACCTCACTGACAAAGCACAAGTTCAAAGACAAAACTATGAACAGTTTCAAGGATGCCCAAGCAGGAGCAGTTGCGGGCATCAGTCTTCGTGTGAACGCTGGGGCTGCTGACTCATAACGCGGGCCCTGATTACCTTAGCTGCTGTGTTCTCTGGCATCACCTTGCTTGCTGCCAGGAGGTGAGCTATTACTTAACACTTCTCGAAAATACTAATTTTGTGCTTTTAATGTGATAGCGGCCGGGTAATAGCCTGGTTTGTGAGAATGTAGAGAGGATACAGATCTAAGTGGGAGACCAAGGAAGTTTCCTGTAAGGAACATGCATGAGTGTTCGGGCTTCAACTTTGTTTTTTGTTTGTTTGTTTGTTTGTTTTCATTTTTTTATTACTCAAATGAATTTATCACATCTGTAGTTGTATAATGATCATAACAATCTGATTTCACAGGATTTCCATCCCACAGCCCAAGCACATCCCCTGAACCCCCAAACTGTCTCCTCCGGAGACCAGAAGTTTTTCAATGTCTGTGAGTCAGCATCTGTTCTGCAAAGAAGTTCCATCTGTCCTTTTTTCAGATTCCACATGTCAGTGAAAGCGTTTGATGTTGGTATCTCATTGTATGGCTGACTTCACTTAGCATGATAGTTTCTAGGTCCATCCACGTTGCTAAAAATGCTGTATTTCTTTCTTTTTGATGGCTGAGTAATAGTCCATTGTGGGGGCTTCAACTTTGAAACAATATTTTCTGATTTGTTTTTGGTTTCTGAAATATATTAAGGAAATTGCTATTGTCTCTGACCGAAAAGGCAATTCACCACTGCAGGGTTTCTACAAACCAGTGTGAGGCTAAAAGCAGCAAGCTAGTGATAAGGAAACCATTTTTAATGTCATCTAAATTGATTATATTTAGGAATCACTTACTTTGAATATATTAAAATTATCTGTGTAGTAATTCTTCTATGTCTATGATGAGGTGGCATTTCCCTTCTTTTTCAGAGAAATGACATACAAGCACAAGGAACAGGTACCAGAAATGCAAACTCTGTTACAAACACAAATAATAGATGACTTAAAAGAGAATGGCTGGGAGGGCAAAGGGATTAGAAGGTGGGAAAAGTCATCCTCTGACTATCTCATCCTTTAAAGATGGTTGTGAAACTAACATTTAAAGTAATGGAGGAATACCTGTATTCAAGGTTACAATGGAAACACTGAGAAAGGGAACATAATAAACTAATACAGGTGACAAGTAAAAGCAAGGTGCAGGAAAGGCTAATTCAATCACTGGTCATAACCAAAGGTCAGAATCAGAGGGTTAAACATATAAAGTCAGAGCTCTAAATTTCACCACTAGAATAAAACTATCAGCTTTCCAAATTTTTCCAAATAAATTCCTCAGATACACAAACTCATATTAAATATAACTAAAACAAGGCAAATAACATACAAACTGTTTGGAGAAATATTTTTTGCAAAGCCATAAGAAACACATTTATATCAGAAAATGTTTGATGAATGAAGAAAAAACATTTCTGGGAGTTCCCATTGTGGCTCAGTAGTACAAACCTGACTAGTGTCCATGAGGACTCAGGTTTGATATCTGGCCTCACTCAATGGGTTAAGGATCTGGGATTGCTGTGAGCTGCAGTGTAGGTTGCAGACATGGCTTGGATCTGGCATTGTTGCGTCTGTGGTGTAGGCCAGCAGCTGCAGTTCCAACTGGACCCTTAACCTGGGAACTTCCGTATGTCGCACACAAAAAATGAAATATTTCTGGCCAGCAATAAAATCTATAGACTAAACCCACCCACTCAAAGAAAAGAAAAGAAAAAAAAAAATGCAAGTTTAAACAGAAGCAAACCATTCAGAGAGTTTGGAAGAAATCATTCAGAGAGTTTGGAAAGAAGACACTGAGCAAAGCTGAGCTGCATTGCACCAAGTCAACTTTGTGAAGCCAGGAAATCCATTGTTAAATTTCTTTGTCTTATGTGGCTCTAGGTGACAAAAGAGTCATGGGCAAATTTGAGAGGGGGATTGGATTCTCTGGAGGGTCTTCAGGGTCAGAGGTGAAGAGAGACAGATGCTATGAAGGCCACAGCCCTGCACTTCTCCCCCACCATTGGACCTGTTGTCTGTCATGGTCCCCGGCTCATCAGCAGAGGCTGCGGACCCACGGAGGTACTGATGGCACAGGATACTTGCTCTATCAGCTCCTTTCATAGCCCCACTTCTGCAGATGAACATGCTGGCTTTTCAGAGGTGTCTAAATGGTCGCATGGCCCACAGCCCTGAATTTGAGGGGGTGGGTTTGTGGGAACACCTCTGACCTCTGACCTTCCTTCCTCTTCCACTTCTATTCCTTCACTTCCCCAGCTCTCCCCACATTTGTGTAGCCTCATTCCTAACAATAAGCTATATAAAGGGAAAAGAGGGAGAGTATATGGAAAAATACACAGAAACAAATTAATGATAGATTATAGTTCCTGTCTTTTATTCCCTGGAAAATCAAGTGGACAAATATACATACATTTTTTTCTCCATATATTACTTCAGTAACGTAATTTTTATTTATTTATTTTTCCTTTTTCTTTCCTTTTGGTCTTTTTTAATGGCCGCACCTGTGGTATATGGAAGTTCCTAGGCTAGGGGTGGAATCAGAGCTGTGGCTGCTGGCCTACACCAAAGCCACAGCAACACTGGATCCAAGGTGCACCTTTGACCTATGCCAAAGCTCATGGCAATGCTGGATCCTTAACCTACTGAGTAAGGCCAGGGATAGAACCTGTATCCTTATGGAGATGATGCAGTGTTCTTAAATTGCTGAGCCACAATGGGAACTTCCATAATTTTTAAAGTAGATGTAATATTTTAAACTCTGTATCCTGTAAACTGTGATTAAACATTCTAAATTAATGACCTATAGGAAAGTATCAATATAGTCTCAAGTATAAAAATAACACAGATAGAATTATCTGATCACAATGGAGCAAAACTGAAATTAATATAAAAGCCAGAAAATCAATTGACTCCCTCCCTGATAAATAACAACATGTTAAAACAACTCCTAGGTTAAAAAGTAAATGAGAAATATTAAAAAAATGTAGAATATCTAGAAAGTGACAATGATAAACACAAAGTATATTAAAATTTAAAGGATTCAGAGAAAAGCTGATAGAAATGACCAACATACATTTTTAAATAATCAGAGCTGAATAGATTGGAATTTTTTTTTTTTTTTGGCTTTTTAGGGTAACACTTGCAGCGTATGGAAGTTCCCAAGTATGGGGTCAAATCAGAGCTACAGCTGCCGCCCTATATCACAGCCACAGCAACACAGGATCCTAGCTGCATCTGTGACCTCTGTGACCTACACCACAGCTCATGGCAACACCAGATCCTTAACCCACTGAGCGAGGCCAGGGATCGAAACTTCACCCTCATGGATCCTAGTCAGTTTCGTTAACCACTGAGCCACGACAGGAGCTCCGTAGATGGAAAATATTAATAAAGCAGTTTTCAAGAGAGTGTTTGGAAAAACCCTGATTGGAGCGTATATTGGTACAAATTCACTGGAGGACAATTTGGCACTATCTCTAAAAATAACAAGTGTTCCTATGTTTTGATTCAGCAATCCCACTTCTAGAAACTTCTTATACATGTACTCAAACATTTGCAAACTCTCTCTCATAAAATTATTTACTGCAGCATTGCTTTAGTGGCCGTGATTAGCCATAATCTAAATGCCATCAGTGGAAGATAGGTTAAAGAAATGATGATACATCCACAGAGTGTCATTTGGTGATATTAAAAGAGTGAATTAGTGCTCTATACTCTGATATGAAGCATCACCTAGATGTATTGCCAGTGAAAAAGGGCAGATGCAGAACAGTTCATTTGTCTGCCAATAGGAGACAGAAATATGGAGAGGCAACATCTATATATGCCTGTATTCCTGCGTAATATCTCTGAAGGGGACATAGTAGACAGGAAATTGGTTGTCCCAGGGAAGAGACTTGATTTTCTAGGGAATAGCTATGCCAGGAGACTTTTGCCTGCATATCTTCATGTACATTCCTAATTGTATACGATGAGACTGCATTTGTGTTTCAACAGTAAATAAAAGTAAAGACAACAGAACCTGACTCCCGCCAAAGCTCTCTGTGTGGTATGCTTTGGTGAAAGAGAAAGTAATGGACTAGAGTTAGCAGGGGAACTAGGGCTGGGGAATTTTGTATAACTGCAAAAGCCTCTCTTTTTATATACCACTGTCAGATGGCACCCAAGGAGCGTATTCTGTGGGCATCAGTGGGGAGGCAAACACAAAATCTAAGGGAACTGTTGCAAGTGACTGTGTACCGTCAGAGTCATTATGTATATGATTTCCTGAATCTAATAAACCACTGTTATGGGGGGGGGCATTTATAGCCATACACATGCATACACCGTGTTCTTACATCACATCAGTCACTCTTCCTCCCAAATATGATCATGACATCCCAGCATCTTCTGGGATCTTTGTATCTCACAAGGTGTTCAAACCCTCTGCAGCCTGGGAAGCTTCTGCCCCTGGATCAACATCCGCTGCCTCCCACCTGCTGGCAAACAGACGTCACTACTTTGAATCCTCTCTTTCTCATTCCTTGGCTCATACATGGAGTCTCACATTTACCCCCAACTTGCAGGTTTCTGCATGTTGATATCTATTCTCCCACCAAAGGCCAGTTCACACAGGCTCTCCCAGCCTCACCTGATCCCTACATATGATTGCACTGCCAACACCTTCTTTGTTCTCAAATTAGGAATTGTTTTCAGAGGCTTTTTTTTTTTTTTTTTTTTAGGGCTACACTCGTGACATATGCAAGTTCCCAGGCTAGGGATTGAATCAGAGCTGCAGCTGCCTGCCTACACCACAGCCATGGCAATGCAGGATTCCAGCCTTGTCTGTCACTTACACCACAGATCATGGTAACACTGGATCCTTAACCCACTGAGCAAGGCCAAGGATTGAACCTGCATCATCATGGATACTAGTTGGGTTCATTAGCTGAGGCACAACGGGAACTCCTATATTTAGAATCTTAAAAACAAACAAACAAAAAAAAAAAACTTAAAGCCATAGATTAACTACATTTGAATAATATAATATATATAGTAAGTTATGTATTAATATATTATGTTTATATTCTATATAAATATATAAAGATGACAGGTACTTGGAAATTTTTGGTGATAGAAGAGCAAAAAATAAAGAGCTATCTTTTACTGTGTATCTCATTTGTGTTATAATATGTTATAAGCAACCTTGTGAAGTAGGTACTTTTTTTTGTTTTTGCTTTTTTTTAGGGCCTCAGCTGGGGCATATGGAAGCTCCCGTGCTATGGGTCAAATTGGAGCTACAGCGGCTGGCCTACACCACAGCCATAGCAACACCAGATCCTAGTTGTGACTGTACCTACACCACAGCTCATGGCAATGCCAGATCCTTAACCCACTGAGTGAGGCCAGGGATTGAACCTGTGTCCTCGTGGATACTAGTCAGATTCATTTCCACTGAGCCATGATGGGAACTTGGAAGTAGGGAACATTTTTAATCAAAATTCATAGATGATTAGTCTAAAGCTCAGAGAAGTTCAGTAATTGGACCAGGATAGATTTCCCCAAGGAAGTATGAGGCAGTTTCCAGAGCACAGATGGGGAGATGGGATTTCACCAAACTCTTTTCTTGGAATTGGAGATCAGGCTTAGTTCCCACTGGAATTAATGTAATGAGAGTAGAGAAAAAGATAGAATGGTGAGCTTTCCCCTTGCCTGGCGGTCCACTTTAATTTCCACTGGTGTTTCCATCCTGGGCAGCAGCAGAGTGACCGAGCCCCCAAATGATTGAGTGCCTTGCCCGCAGGGTGGTCACAAGGCCAATGCATGGGCAGGGTGGGGATGAAGACCCTGGTCACTTAATTTCCTACCCTGTGCTCCTTGCATCTGCAAAATCAGCCAGAGCCCAGGATATAATTATCCCCTGAGGGTTATTAAAATGCCTTTATTTCATTGTTCTGCAATTTTCCTTGGTAGTTTCTTCATTTGTTTCATGTAGAGGTTTACTTATTTTAAAAAATTTATTTGAAATGTGGCCCAAGGGACTTGGATCAGTGCCTGTACCATTGCTTTTAACATTTGCAAAAGAGAACTTAAAGGTCACTTTAAAAAGAAATGCATTTTTCTTCCTTGATATTTAACCCTGGTTTAGGTGATGGTGGGGATCCAGAAGTCTCAGTGTTTAAGACTTCATTCAGTGGGGGTCTTTAACATCAACAGTGGGTCCTAGAAGACTTGGAAACCAGTGTTGCTGCCAGTGACGATAGTCTGTCAGTGATACCCCGTACTGTATCTCACATGCTCCCAAGAGAGATAGGTCATAATGAAACCATGGCTGGTTTGAGTTGGACCAACTGTCCCATGTGAAAAAGAGGACATCTAATAAAATCAGCCTAATTCTGTTTGGATAAAGACCTGAAACAAGTGATCCATGTGTGGTGGCCATTCAAGCTCTTCGCGTTGATAACATCGACTTCCTCTCTTAGTGCAAACATCAGGCACTCTGGTCCATGGCTTCAATAAAATTGGAGTGAGTGAATCTCTGAATTAAATAAAGGTTCAATCTCAGCTCTGGGTCTGTTCTACAATCACTACGTGCCTCATCTGGGTTTGCTTTCTCATCTTCGCCCCTGAGAAGAAAGTCGCTGCCAGAGGTGAGTGGAATTCCCAGGGTGAATTCCTAATCCCCTCAGGGCATTCCTGCCCTGGGTGCTTGTGTATCCTTTGCCCGCCTTTGCCTGGAATTCTTTTGCTTCCCTCCAGTTCTGTTTCTGCAGGCAGATGTCACTAGGAAACAGCGCCATGTTGATTAAGTGACACGAGAGGGGCAGTACAGAATTCCTGTTACAATATGGGATCTGATGTCAGAGTCTGAGCTTTAGCATGGAGTCTGGTTCTTTCATTTAATATATGTAAATTTGAGCAGGTCACCTTTTCTTTCTTTAATTTTAATTTTTCTTTCTTTTCCTTTCTTTTTGGCTGCCCCAGCATATGGACTTCCCACCTGAGTGCAGTTGTAACTTATACCACAGCTGCAGCAATGCCAGATCCCTAACCCACTGTGCCAGACTGGGAATCAAACCTGTGTCCCAGCGCCAGAGACACCAGTGATCCAATTGCACCACAACGCAAACTTCACTTAGTTATTCTTAGCTGTCTCACCTAATAAATGGGGATGTGCTTTGTTGTAAAAGAAAATGAGAAATCCTACACATAAAGTCATTAAAACCATTCATGTCTTGCAGTAAGTGATTACAAATGTTGGCTACATTTATTTTCTTCATCACAGGTGACATCGATCAGTACTCTGACTGAATTCTCTTACCTCCATGACACCTGTGATCTAGGCTGGCCAAGCTTTACAGGTCTTGCCCTTTCCAGCTAAAGTACATGAGGAAATGCCTCAGGCATTACAAAAGCTGTCTTCTCGTTCAGTTTTTCAGCCCCAGTGATTCTCAGGATGCTTGATTCTTCTGCTCAATTTCCCAAAGTTCAGCTGCCATCTCCCTTTTGGAGGGAAAGTTAGTGCAGTACAGTGGGCACACCTAGCAGTGTCAGGCTGTCCAGTGCCAGGTTTGAATCCTTTCTGAATCTATCACATACTTAGTATATTTATTGCTTATTCTCTGCAATTTAGAATAACTAGTTGTATTGGTCTGTGCCTAAGTTTTCTGTAAGCTTCTTCTATAGTCTAAGCTTGATAATGTCAGACTTGTGAGGGTCCACTGGAATGAGAGCAGGATTCAAAGTACTATAGCAAGATCTGATATATTATTCAATGAACCTGTTTCCATGTGTCAGCTGCTATGCTAGAGTCTAGGACACAGAAGCAAATACGACAGACGACCCTCAAGGGGTCTTGCAACTTGATGAATGATGGATACACAAATGGATGTGGTCACTTTAAAGAGTCCATATCCAGACGCGCGTAAGTCCTCGATGTCCCAGGGGGAGAGAGCACACCTCTTCTCTGGGCTGGGAGCAAGTCTTCCCTCCTAGAGGATAGCTGAATTGAAGCTGAAAGATTTGTTCAGGCACTGAGAGCATGAAGGACATTCCAAGCAGAAGGAAAACTTAAATAAAACCCTCAAAGTTACAAGTGGACAGGGAACAATAAACCCACTGATGTTATGAGGACTTGCAGTGTGAGGAGGAATATGGTGGAAAAGAGTCTAACGAGGTAGGGACAGAAATCTTACATCATATCACGTGGTCCTTTAGGGGCTGCATGGGGAGCAGGGGCTTCATTCACAGATCATAAGGAGATACTGAAAGTCCCAGGTATAGATCAAAAAAGAGTATATGGTGTTATAATTATTACTACTAATGGGGCAGTGTCCTCAGCCTGCTAAATTATGTGGCTGACTCAAGCTTGACCCCTGGTCCATGAGATAACCCTGCAGCAGAGCTCCTGACACATTACACCCCTTCCTGACTTTTCTTGGAGGAATTAAGTCAGTTTGTCTAGCTCTAAGGCATTTCTTAAGCTGACATCTTGCCAGTTTTTTCTCCCCACCCCTCAACTCTAACTATCCTAGGTTTAAGACGGTTTTATAAAGCACAGGCTCTAGGGTAAGACTGTCTGGATAGAGATCCCACATCTAACACTGTGCAGCTTTGCCTCTGCACAAGGTTTTGACTTGTGCTTCAGTTCTCCTTGGTAAAGTGGGGAGAACAACAGTATGTCACCTCTCAGGGTTGTAGTGATGACTGAATGCATTGATACACGTAATATCATTAGAACCATCTCTAGCCTAGAGAAAGTAGTCCGTCCATTTAATTTCTGTTAATTCTCTAAATTGTGCAGGTCACCCCCAGCCTTCCCCACTGCCACCCCATCTTCGGATTCCTGCTTCAGAGGTTGTCTCCAGCACTCCTCAAGCAGAGCACAGAGAAAACCATGAAGGACCAGGTCTTTACCACAATGCGCTGTGTGCTAAGTGCCACGGAAGTAAGACAAAGCAGGTTCTGGTGCTGCCGTAATGTCTTTAAAGGGGGCTTGATTAAAAGGTGAGAAATCAGCTGTAAAAAAAGAATGAATTAATGCCATTTACAGCAACATGGATGGACCTAGAGATTATCATGCTAAGTGGAGTAAGTCAGACAAAGATAAATACCATATGATATTACTTATTCATGGAATTTTTTAAAAAATGATACAAATGAACTTATTTACAAAATAGGGATAGATTCATAGACATAGGAAAAAAAACCTATGGTTATCAAAGGAGAAAGGGGGGAAGGAATAAACTAGGAGTTTGGGACTAAAATATACACACTGTTATATATAAAATAGATAACCAACAAGGACCTACTGTACAGCACAGAGAACTCTAATCAGTATCTTGTGATAACCCATAATGGAAAAGAATCTAAAGGAAAATAATACGTATGTATAACTGAGTCACTCTGCTGCACACCTGAAACTAACACAACATTGTAAATCAACTATAATTCAATAAAAATTTTAAAAAGGTGAGTGGAATGATGTGGGAGAGGATAGGGCTTGGTTTTAATCTGTGTTTGCCTGACACACATACTGATGACTTTACATTTTTGTTGATGTTCCAGTGATGGTGGTGGGTCAAAGACGTTAGAAAGCAAAGGCCTCCTGGTGGAGGTGGAGCTGTGATGAGGCAACAAGACTGATTTTTCTTTCTTTTTTTTTTTTTTTTTTTTTTGCTTTTTAGGGCTGCACCAGCGGCATATGGAAGTTTCTAGGCTAGGGATCAGATCAGAGCTACAGCTGCCGGCCTACACCACAGCCACAGCAACACAGGATCCGAGCCTCATCTGTGACCTGCACCACAACTCATGGCAATGCCAGATCCTTAACCCACTGAGCAAGGCTAGGGATCAAACTTGCATCCTCATGGATTCGTTTCCACTGAGCACGACAGGAACCCCTGATCAATTTTTTAAAAGGAGACTTTCACATCTGAATATCTGTGTCAGGGTACCAACTGCATGTGGCATGTCCTGGGCACGTCACCTCACCAGGGCACTGTCTCCCTGGAAATCAGGAATGCAGAAAGTCTTTTTCTCACAAGGATATTGTGAGAATTGGATGAAACGCATATGTGAATGTACTTTATCTACTCTAAAAGAACACCCCAATTCTCGTTATTGTTAGAAATGGGTCATGTTTGGATGGCAGAGAAGTATAACGACAGTTGAGTCAGAGAAATAATGTAGATAAATTAGAAGACTTGGCTTATGGGGGGTTGAGAGCAGAGAGAGAAAAGCAATTTGCTCAGACTAGCAACTCCATTTCACCAACTAGTTCATTGGAATGAGTAAGGCATGTTTCCTGTCCTTGAAAAGTGTATAGGCTAATTGGGGAGACTGACACATGTGGGCTTTGCATGAGTGTTTGTCAGGGAGTATGAAAGAAACACACTTGGGTCTGGGGGTCTGAACTCCCAAAGGAATGGCTAGGAACTGACAAGCGATGTAACTGACTACATCAGCAAAAAAAGGGAGCCATCAGAATTTTTTTTCCCTTTGGCCTGAAAATGATGAAATCAAACTCAATTTTCTCCTCCAGACTTCTTGCCCAAAGGGATCTCCTTGTAATTTTTATTTTAACAGAGCTTCTGCATGGCCCACAGGAAGGTGTTTTGATGGATAGATATATAACAGGACAAAGTTAAGGCTGGTTGGGTAGGCTACTCATCTAAAGGCAAGTGGGAACTAAAGAAAATCAATGAACATTGATGTAATCCTAGGGCAAGGATGCTGGATTTGTTTTGGGGAGAATGGGATAGAACAGTGGAATAGCAAAAAGCAAGATACAAATGCTTCAAATGTGTGCATGTCAATGAAAACAGGAAAATAGCAGCATAACCTCTGAGAGCTGGATGGGGGTGAATGGCCAGGGTAGCACCACCAAGGATCTTAAGGAGTAAGGTTCACCTGGTGTTTGGAGACAAAGGGATTTCATTTTGAATCTCTGCTCTGATGTCTGCTCAATGCAGCCTTGGACAGTTACCATTTTCCTATCTAAGCCTCATTTTCTTTACCTGGAGAATGGAGCTGATGATGATGATCTCGCCTGGTTGTTTTAAAGATTAAAGAAAGAACTGGAGTTCCCATTGTGGCACAATGGGTTAAGGATCCGGCATTGCTGCAGCTGTGGCTCAGGTTGCAGCTGTGGCTCACATTTGATCCCTGGTCCAGGAACTTCCCCGTACTGCGGATGTGGCTGAAAAATAAATAAATAAATAAATAAATAAATAGAGACTGAAAAATGTTTACTACAATGACTATCATCTGCTGTGCATTCAATAAATATTGGCTGACAAAAACTACATATAAAGAAGGGAAGAAAGTGTGCACACAATTTTTCTTTAAAGACAAGTTAAAAGAAAGAACCCTGGAAATATGGCACTGTGCTCAGTGGAAGGCAGCAGATGAGAGGTTCAGGCATGGCTCATTCAGAAACAATGTTCTAAGCATCCAAGCTGCTCAGGCACCATCCTGTGGAAAGAGGGGCATTAAAATCTGCTCTCAGCCTTGCAAGGAGCTCGAATTGCAGGGAAAGACCCAGGTATGTCAATGGATCCCTACAGGGCAATGTTGTAAGTGAGGGGTTCTGTCAGAGGGGGGAAGTATCTGGCTTCCTGTGGCCCTCAAAGGGTTAGTTCACCTTGAAACTTCCCACAGCCTCTCACCATCCCTGGGGATGCTGCCATCTGATCCATGGGCAAAAGCAATCCTCAGGAAGTCATCATCAGAGCTGGTACCCACAGCCCACTCTCCAACTGCCCCCCCACACCGTGCACCTCCCATGTTCTGGGAACTCTTCATGCCTTCTGCATGCCTCGGGCCATGCAAACCTCAGGGCCCTCCTCAGTGTCTATGGTGCCTTTGGCAATTTAGGAAAGAAGTGCCCCTTCTCAACATATCTTGTCTCCATATTTTGGATGTACTTTGCAACATACTGATTACAAAATAAATAGAAAACTTTGGGGCCATCTGCAAGAATACTGTTGCAATAAGTGTGCAAATCTAGGATGTCTCCAGTGTAAGCAATCCCTTCCCACGTGAACCATCTTTGCACAACATTCAACCGACCACATCGTACAAACAGCTCTGGCTGCTATGACCATTCCTATTTTCAGATGAAGCACACAGGGTTCAGCTAGACAAATAGAATTGCCCCAAGTCATATGACTTTGGCCAAAGACAGAACAGAAATTAAACTCCAGTGGGCCTTACTTTAAAGTTCCCTGTCCTCTCTGCCCTCTGAAATGCTGATTTCTCAAAAATATTCATTCCTGCTGGTGAATACTTTGGCTGCTTTCTGCAAAGAAGAATCATTTGAGTTTTTATGTTTAGGTCCTCCTCTCTAATAACTCACCAGCCTTCCCTGATTCATTGTGTTAAAGCACTTCCAATTCATTAGGCATTCCTTCTCTTCTGTCTGTGTTTCGGAACACATTATTCAACATTTATCTACACCAAACTGTATTAGCCATCCATTAGCTCTCTTTTAGCCTGAGGTGTCCAAATGGGCAGATTACCCTTCCATCAGGAGGCATTGCATCTCTTCACTGTTGTGTCCCATAACGTTTTTAGCATCTGCAAATCTCCCAGCTTGGTTAGGAACACTGAGGCTGTGATACTGCTAATACAAATCATGCAAGATAATGTCAAGGTGGAAGAAGCATCTTTAGTTCCACCCCCATCAAGCTGCCATGCAAATGGAAAACTATTACTATTGATTCTGTGAGCTATTTTTCCTATCTCATCCCAGAGTCTGGAGATGAGAGAGTGTGAAAACAAGAAGTTCAAACTAGGGATTTGTGAGATGAAATGGCAACGGTGGCTTTGTTGTGGTTTGCCTTTACAATATCAAGAATGCTTTAATTTTTAATGCGACTATGGGTGTGCATTCCTCCTAAGAGAGAAAAGGTCCTGTCATCTCCTACATGAACCTGAAACATTTAACATCTTAATCATTCATATTCAGGCATTTACAGACAATCATCAAGCACTCATCTGGTACCAAATCAGCCTTGAGTGGCTGATGCTTAAGTAATCATTGCTCCTTCAAAATGCAAGTCAAAAATCTATAAGGAGTAATGGTAATAGGTACCTTTTTTGAGCATTAGTTGCATGCTAGCCTTGACTTTCAGAAGCTTCACATATATTTATTCTTCCTCACCACAAACCCTCAGGTAGTTCTTATTTCCCATTTCCCAGGAAGGATGAGAAAGGCCAAGGAACGTGCCAAAACCACATAGTAGAAATGTACCAAACTAAGATTCAAATACAGGCTTGCCTAGTTCCATAGCCCCTGCTCTCACCTGTAAACAAGTCAGTGATAAGAACTGTGACATTGAAATCCTGTGAAATTGGATTGTTATGATCATTATACAACTACAGATGTGATAAATTCATTTGAGTAATTAAAAAAAGGGGGGAAATTTCAACTTTAAGGAATAAAACAAATTACTAAAAAAAAAAAAGAATTGTGACATCAGAGAATGTGAACAAATGAAGAAGACTTTACACAGCGCAGCCACTTTACATTTTCTGGATGTGAGCTACACTGAAATCTCTCCTTTGCC
This sequence comes from Phacochoerus africanus, assembly GCF_016906955.1. Lineage (NCBI taxonomy): Eukaryota > Metazoa > Chordata > Mammalia > Artiodactyla > Suidae > Phacochoerus > Phacochoerus africanus. The sequence continues at coordinate 92,114,688 of NC_062546.1, forward strand.
TAATCCTCTTTCCACTTGCTGATGAAGATTAGGTCAGCAAGAAAGAATGCCTTTCATTCTGTGCAGAGAGATAAAGTTACTGCAAATACCCTGGAATATAATGAAAGGCTGTTGGAAGACCAGGTGTTTAATGGGAACAGAAGGACACTGACTCCCCAAAGTAGTGAGTGCAGGTTGTTGAAATGGTGAGTGAAAATCTACTCCCATTATTTCACTGTGTTGATAGCTGGGTAATTAAACATACAGGCTTAAAAATACCTCAATGAGCAGCCTTCTTGGCTATTAGAAAAGGGTCAGTAATCCATGTCTTGTTTGCCACTTTATTCCCAAAACGCTGAAGACACTCACTGAATTTCCACTGAGGGAATGACTGTTCCCCATGACTACTTCCAGCCTATTTCCACAGCATAACTTGAGATGTGGCTTGGAACAAGATGCCAAATATACAGAGGAGAAAGCACAAGAAGGGCTTGTGAGATGGAGCAGGTGGGGGAAAAAGCCAATTCCCGGAGAATGAGGGCTTGGCGTGCAGACAGGCTCTGAAGGGTGGATGCCCTGGCTTTGGACCAGGAGCCAGGCATGCACCCAGCTTGAGAAAACAACAGAGAAGGAACATCTCAACCCACCTGAGCAGGGAGAAGGCCTGGAAAAGAGGAGGAAACTGTATGTGCATCAGAGTGGAAACTCAGGAGAGGACGAGACTAGAAGATCCCTATGTGTCTTGGGTCTAGCGAGTTCAAAGAATGGCCGTCATTCTCTCTGTCAGTAAAATGGTGAGTAGCTAAGGTGAACCCTTCACTACATTTTGTCTTCAAATTTTGGATACTCTCAGCCACACTGGGAAGAGACAGATGTCAAGGCAGAACAGGCAAGAAATCCAGGAGCATTAAGTACCTCCCTTGTGCAGAGCTTTTAGTAATTTGAATTAAAACATTAAGAGGGCAGTGACCTTGGTGTGGAAAGAATAGTTTTGGTGCTGAAAGCTTTGGCTTGGCCCAGGTTCCATCCCTTCTTTTGCTTTAGTGAGCTGGTCGGACCAGGTCTGGGTCCTTGAGCCTTCAGACCAGGCAGAGTGCGGCGAAAGCATAGGTTCCGCTATCAGAGAGCTGACATACGCCTTTCTCATCATCTCAAAACATTATAGTCACTGAGAGGCTAGAGGGCAGAGGGCAGCCAAAGGGTCAAGAAGTTGGGTCTGACACTGATGTCTGGTAAGAGCACAGAATATCTGGCATCTGTCAAAGTAGGAGAATCCCTGCTCCCAAATCTAGAGACAAAAGGACTGGGGTTCCACAGAATCTGGACAACCCCCAAGTCCTTGCCGTCCCTATCCTCCTTGCCCATGAAGCCTGGGGCATTCTTTCACACTGCACACTCTTCATGTGCAGCTCCTGGAGAAATATTTTTGGGACCTCACCACTAGAACAATGTGTATTCCCATAAACAACTGATTCTTTTTGATCTTTTGGACACTGGCTTTTGTGACTTGCCATGACTCCTTTCTGTGCTAGTCAAGAGGCTGTCCAAGGCAAAGCCGACGACTTCCTGAGAATAATTCCCTTGTTATTGTTATTTCTCTCTTTTATTTAAGTACACAATGTGATGGCCCCCTTCATTCAATGATTGGGGGTTATTTGTAATTTTATTTTTGTTTTACTCTATTTGTTGGCCAGGTCTGTGGCATGTGGAAGTTCCTGGGCCAGGGATGGAACCCTTGCCACAGCAATGACAATGCTGGATCCTTAACTGTTGGGCCACCAGTGAATGCCTGTTTGTAAACTTAAACACAACCTCAAACAGTCTTAGACTAAAGCAATGCAAAACGATATATATATGTATAAAAAAAAATGAGTGATGAGGATAGGCCAGAGGTGGGGAGACAAAGCCTGGTGCCCAGACCTCCATGGCCCTTCAAATGGTACTTTTTGGATTTAAGTAGGTAAATGACTGTCTTCATGATCTTGGCAACCATCCAAGACTTTGAGCTGTGGAGAAGAGGAAATCTGAGATCTAGACTGGCTCCATCACTCTCTTGCCTGGTGATCCTTGGATGCCTCACTAAACCTGAGACTCTTCCTCACCTCATTTAGAAAGTGAATCAATTAAACTAGCCCCAAGTTGGCAACTCTGGCTTATGGTCTCTTTGTATAGTCTGGAAGCTAACAATAATTTTTATGTTTTCAAAGAATTCTTAAAGATGAGGAAGGAGGAGGAGGAAGGGGTGGATAGTCCACAGAAACAGTAACAACCTCCACAGCCTAAAATGAATGAGTTGATGGCTAGAGTCTCTTCAAGCCTTCAGGTTTTTTTTTTTTTTTTCTTTTTAAGGCTGCACCTGCAGCATATGGAGATTCCCAGGCTAGGGGTCAAATAGCCACAGCCACAGCAATGCCAGATCCGAGCCATGTCTGCAATCTACACTGAAGCCTATGACAATGGTGCATCCTTAATCCACTGAGCGAGGCCAAGGATTGAACCTGCATCCTCATGGATGCTGGTCAGAGCCGTTTCTGCTGAGCTATGTTGGGCATTCCAAGTCCTCGGTTTTGTCTACAATTCCATAATTAGCTTTACCCAAATAGGCTGCTGACCCTAATAACTCCCTTAATCTTCCTGTACACCTTAGTTTGTCCTCCCACACAATGGGTATAATATAACCTGCCATAGTCACAAGAGAGTTGTAAATCCCAGAGATTGTGGTTCAAAAAAAAAAATAAAAAGAGGACATGCTCAGAAAGCACAATATAATAAAAATATAAGAGGGCATCAGATGCGAAGTAAGGAACATTATCCATATAAGTTCAAAAGGACACCAACCCATGGACGGACCTAGAGATGATCATACTAAGTGAAGTAAGTCAGACAGAGAAAGACAAATACCATGTATCAATTATATATGGAATCTAAAAAAAAATGCTACAAAAGAATTTAGTTACAAAATAGAAACAGACTCGCAGACTTTAAAACTAAACTTATGGTTACCAAAGGGGAAGGGATGAATATATTAGGAGTTAGGGATTAACCTATACACTCTACTGTATATAAAACAGATAACCAAAAAGGACCTGCTGTATACCACAGGGAACTCTACCCAATATTCTGTAATAACCTATAATGTAAAAGAATCTGAAGAATGGAGATATATATGTAGATATGTATATGTATATACATAAAGAGAGAGAGAGAGAGATAACTGAATCACTTTGCTGTACACCTGAAACTAACAACACTGTAAGTTAACTATACTCAATAAAAATTAAAAAAAAAGGACACCAACCCAGACTGACACAAAGAGCACAAAAACTAAGGCCATGCTGTATGCAAAGCAGAGGGCTCCATCTTCCCCAAGAATTTTGGGTTGTGTGAACTTGACCTACTTGGGATTTTCCATGGAAGCCACGTGCAGACTTTCTGAGAGTCTTATGTCACAGAGGCTGTTATGTGACTTCATGAACAGAGGACTCCAGATCTGTTTTATGGTATAGATCTTTCTCCAAATGTGGGTCGCATCCCTACCCAAACACAGGTCCAGGCTCCCAAGCCAAATACATTCTCTTTCCACTTTCCCTTTGAAAGTCACTGCCATTTATCCAAGGATATAAACCCATAGCTGCTGGGAGCCTGTGGTGGGCCAGGTGCATTAAATATTTTATTTCCTGGAGTTCCCATCGTGGCACAGTGGTTAACGAATCCAACTAGGAACCATGAGGTTGCAGGTTCGGTCCCTGGCCTTGCTCAGTGGGTTAACGATCTGGCGTTGCCGTGAGCTGTGGTGTAGGTCGCAGACGTGGCTCGGATCCCGCGTTGCTGTGGCTCTGGCTTAGGCCTGCGGCCACAGCTCTGATTCAACCCCTAGCTTGGGAACCTCTATATGCCACAGGTGTGGCCCTAAAAATACTAAAGATAAATAAATAAATAAAACAAATAAATGCTTTATTTTCTTTAATGTTCCTAGCAACTCTGTATTCCTATTTTAGTAACTGATAAAGAAACAGGTTCAGAGTGGTGAAACAGCATTCCAAGATCACAAAGTAGTGCATGGCGAAGTCCCAATTGCAGGCTTCTTTTCCATCACTTGCTTTCCATGATCTAGCAATCACAGGGGTTTGAGCTGTGCAATGTGTGACTCTCTTCCCATCACACTCAGCCCCTCACCTGGACCTGGGGGCCCTCTCTCCTGGCACCAATCTTTCCTTTCCCTCTGCCTTTACCTAAATACAGTCCTGCACCAACTGCTCCAGCCCCTAGCCATTCCCCTCACTGAAACGAAGGCTTTATTCTGGTCTATTCTGCCCCAGCTGCAAGGTTGATTGCCGAATCACACAGACATGATACTCTGCTGTTTGAAATTCTCTGATATTTTTGTTTTTGTTTTTCCTTTTTTGGCTGTACCAAAATATGCAAGTTCTAAGGCCAGGCACTGAATCCTAGCTGCAGCTGCAATCTACACAACAGCTGTGGCAATGGGGGATCCTTAACCTGCTGTGGCTGGCCAGGGATCAAACCCGCACCTCCACAGGGACCCAAGCCAGTACAGTTGGATTTTTAACCCACAGCAGGAATTCCTCTGATGTTCTTTTAATCCCTCTCCCATCAAGTCCAGCTTACACTTCTCCAATCATTACATGGTCCCACATCTAAGCCTTCACCCACTCCCCAAGTGCATCTCTCTCGTGCTTGAGAAACCCATCTGTGTCTCCAGCCAGACCCCATATCTGCTCTCCATGCCTCCCAACCCCACACATCTGGAAGCTCCACACTTTCTCCAAGTATACATCCCTCTCTTCTTAATTCCTAAAACATTTATCATGTATGAAACTCTTATTAGTTATTCAGCAAACCATGCTTGATGTATTTTACAGAGCACAGTGTTTGTTTCAAACTTCACTTGCATCCTAGCTCTTTCAGTTCACATGTAGCATTAAGCACATTATTCAGCTCTCAGTGTCTGAGATTTCTCATACATAAAAAGGAGACATTTATACCCATTTTGAAAGGCTTTTCTGAGGACAGCATGTGAAAGTGTCTTGTGTGACGGCTAATAGTAGGCAATTGATGCACATTTCCTTATTCTCTTTTCTAAGCTGCCATTGTGTTTATGGAATATGCTGTTACACAACCCAGGGCTCCGTTTCCATAGTTTTGTATTGTTTTCTCATTATTTCTTCAGTGTGAATAACATACAAGAAAGGGCCAGGCATACGTTTCTTCTTGAGTTATGTTATGCCTTAGCATTTTGTTGAACATACAGGAACTGATCTATACAGCTTGGTGTTGATTGATTAGAGCTTCAAAGATAAAGGGGAGAAACCAATGGCTTCCCCTTCAACCCCAGCTGAGGTAATCCATATAATCCCATGAGAAAGCCTACACTTGGGGATGCTTTGAAACTTTTCTTACTCATATATTTATTAGAGAAAACAAATATTCTCATCAGAAGTAATTGTTTTGTTGTGAGAAAGATCATATAAAAATCAGAGCTTGATGGGATTGATGATTTGAGTAATTTTATAATCATCCCCAATTATTCTCAATGTAAGCAATGTGTTTTTGCTAAATAAAGCTCTGCTAAATCAGGAACTATCTTCTCAGAAATGGAAGATAATTTGGGGGGACATATAATACTTTCTTTTCCTTACTCCTACTTTCATTCAGTATTGTTTCTTGAGGCTCAACTATGGAAGGGCCAGTACAGATGCCAGAATTATAGAGATGGAAAGCTTCAGTTCTTCCTCTCAAGGACCTCACTGGCAAGGGAAATACAGACTTTCAGAGACACCACAGTGCTACGAGGTGATGGTCATATCACACGGGCAAAGGAAGCACTGGGAATACTTCGCAGACCAGAGGCTGCAATTTGAAGCGTGACCATGAGCGGACTAGGAAGCCTGAGGTGCATTCCAGTCACCTGGTGCCCTTTAAACACTGTTATCCCTTTAGGGCTGTGCTCATCTGAGCCATATTCAGCCCAATAACAAATGGATTAATCATTGCCCCTTTATATGTCACGCAAGATGCAGAATGGAGCAAGGAGATCTGAACTAGGAGACATACTTTGACCCCAAACAATTACCCTTTGGGGTAACTGATTCTCAAAATCTATCACTTTAGTGAATAAAGAAATTCTTCCTCTGACTTGACACAATTGTTATAAGACTTGAGAATGTGATATGTTAACTTGCAAAGCTTTTGCTAATCTGAAAATAATTAGGGAGAGCACTGAAGGAGGGCCCAAGAGTAGTGGGTAAATAATGGGCTGAGAAGTTAGCCCCATAGCCTCCAAAATTCCAGCTATTTCATGTTCTATCTGTGTGGCCAAAGGCACATTTCTCAAGCTTTCTGAAACCTGAATACTCCATTTATACAAATGGGGAAACTCTAGAGAGTAGGGAAAAGATAAATGAGGTGATGCAAGTCAAAGGCCTGGTACATCAAAATCTAACAGAATGTCTGTGTTCTCTCTTTTTTTGTTTTATGGCCACACCTGTGACATATGGAAGTTCCTGTGCTAGGAACTGAATCTAAGCTGCAGCTGTGGCCTACACCACAGCTGAGGCAATGCTAGATCCTTTAACCCACTGTGCCAGGCCAGGAATTGAACCAACACTTCCACAGTGACCCAAGCCCCTGCAATCCGATTTTTTTTTTTTTTGCTTTTATAGGGCTACATCTGCAGCATATGAAGGTCTCTGGCCAGGGATAAAATCAGAGCTGCAGCTGCCAGCCTATGCCACAGCCATAGCCACGTGGAATCTGAGCCTTATCTGGGACCTACACCATAGCTCAAGGCAATGCTCGATCCTTAACCCACTGAGTGAGGCCAGGGATTGAACATGCAAGCTCACGGATACTAGTCAGGCTCATTATCACTGAGCCTCAATGGGAACTCCCTACAATCTGATTCTTAACCCAAGTGCACCACAGTGGGAACCCCTGTGTTCTCTTGTACTTAAAAAGACTGTGGTCTTCAGCTTTCTAGAAAATGGAATAGACATATACTTTCCTGTTCCTCCCACTAAGTACAATGCCAATCCTAGACATCATAATTAACAAGCAGAAGAGGACACTTAATGTTGGAGAGAAAAAGTTGGTTGGCTGGGAAACTTGGGACCTGAGGAGTGACAAAGTCAGGTGTACCCTGAGTTTTCTCTTTGTTTTGTATCTCAAACATGAGCTGAAGAAGTCAGCCATCAATGGGAAGAGACAAAAGAACATCCTAATGGAAGCTTGTTTTTTCCAGGCCAGGAAAAGAGCAATCTAGTAAGTCAGAATTCGCACATAATATCTTTGCTCTGGGCAAACACCACAGAAGGCACAGTGATCCCATCTCTACTTCTGTGAAGGCTGAGTGGCTCACCTACACTTCCACCCTCATGAGATTGTAATGAGACACAGAGGTGGGAAGGAAGGCCAGGACATGCACTCCACTGGTGGAAAAACAATCCCTGCCCCCCCACAGAGATAAACACAAACATGTACACACACATACACATAGACACACATGGATACACACAGATGCACACACACAGATATACACACACATACAAACAAAGACACACACACACATATGTGGAATTTCAGTGCGGACCACATGGGAAGCCAGAATTCTCACCCCTGCCCCGCTGTATTGAGGATCTCACAATCAGATGCTAAGAGAAGCTGAGCAGGGACCTTGGTTTCTACATCTTCATGGCATTTATGAGGTGGCACTGCTCCCTTTCACTGCCAGAACAGTGTTTCTGAGAAAGCCAGTTAAAACATAAGATTTAATTAAGATAGAGGTTCATTACACAATAAGTAAACATCCAAGTTTAAATTAAAAATCACACTTTATCCCTAGAACTCAGAAGATCTTAAGCTAAATGAAAACAACAACAAAGACACAATGAATAGATGCTCGTACCCAGATGAGATATATTAGAATACTCTGATGAAGATTTAAAAGCAGCTGTGAAAAAATGTTACAGTGATCAATTATGAACACACTTAGAACAAATGAAAAATACAAACCCTCAGCAAACAAACAGTATTGGCAAAAAAATAAAAGACATAAGAAGAGCCAAATGAGGGAGCTCCTTAGTGGTTCAGTAGGCTAAGGATCTGGTGTTGTCACTGCAAGAGCTCAGGTCACTGCTGTGGTACAGGTTCTATCCCTGGCCCAGGAACTTCTATATGCCAAAAGTGCACCACTCCCCCTCAAAGAAGAACCAAAGGAAAATATTAAAGCCAAAAAGCCTAATAACAAAAGTAAAATTTCAGTAAAAAGCCTTAACATCAGAAAAAAAGATAAAAAAAAAGGAATCAGAAAATTAAAAACAGTAGAAACAGTAAACATTACTATTAAACAGTAAAACTGAACCATTTTGAAAAACATATGGAAAATAAACAACAAAAACCAAAAAATTACAGAGTTTCAGTTACCTAGAGTCTCTAAAAAAATTAACCTTTTTGTCGTCAGAGTCCCATAAGAAAAGGAGAAAGTAACTGGTGCTGAAAAAGAACTCAAAAAAAAAGAAAAAGGAAAAACACATCCAAAATTTGACAAGAGACATAAATCTACAGATTTAAAAATCTAAGTAGGTCAGAAAGAGAAAGACAAATACCATATGATATCACTTATACATGGAATCTAATATAGGGCACAAACGAACCTTTCCACAGAAAAGAAAATCATGGACATGGAGAACAGACTTGTGGTTGCCCAGGGGGAGGGGAAGGGAGTGGGATGGACTGGGAGCTTGGGGTTAATAGATACAGATTATTGCCTTTGGAATGGATTAGCAATGAGATCCTGCTATGTAGCACTGGGAACCATATCTAGTCACTTATGATGGCATGATAATGTGATAAAAAAGAATGTAAACATGTATATGTAAATGGATCACCATGCTGTACAGTAGAAAAAAAATAATGCATTGGGGAACTTAAAAAAAAAAAAAGCTAAGTAAATTCCAGATAGCATAGACCCAAAGAAATTCATGCAAAGACATATCATAATTAAACTGAATACTAAAAATAGTCAAGAAACAATTGAATGATTAGCAGTTTGCTCATGAGAAACCACAGAGGCCAGAATATAAGTTGAATGATTTTTTAAAAATTCCTTTTATGGCTGCACCATGGAATATGGATGTTCCAGAGACAGGTACTGAATCTGAGTCACAGCCGAAATCTATGCCACAGTTTTGGCAACACAGGATCCTCAACCCATTGTGCCAGGCCGGGGGTCAAACTTGCTCCTCTGCAGCAACCCAAGCCACTGCAGTCAGATTCTTAATGCACTGCACCACAGTGGGAACTCCAGTGGCATGACATTTTTCACATACTTAAGAAAAAAATGTCAATCACAATTTCTTACTCAGCAAAAAACATCCTTTAAGAAAGAAGAGAAAATTAAAAATGAAGAGGAGATAGCGAATAAAGAAAAACTAAGAAAATTTGTCACCAGCAGATCTATCCTAAAAGAAAGGCTAAACCATATTACATTAACAAAAAGAAAATGATAATGGAGTCTTGTAACATCAGGAAGGCAAAAAAGTACACAGTAAACCAAAATATGGGTCCATTCGACTGGATTTCCTTTTCCTCTTGAGTTTTCTAAATTATGATTGATAGTTGAAGCAAATCTAACCCCATCTAAAGTGGTTCTAAACATATGTAGTGAAAATACTTAAAACAATTAGATTACAAATGGGGGAGAGTAAATAGGCTTAAAAGGACATAAGCTTTCTTTACTTAAACTGATAAAATGATGACACAGTAGAGTCTGATGAATTTTACACACACACACACACACACACACACACACACACACACACATACACAGAGTATAATACCTAGAACAACCACTAATAAAGCTAAGTAAAGAAATATACTCACTAGCACTACAGATAAATCAAACTGGAATTCTAAAAATTGTCCAAGTAATCCATAGGAAGACAGGAAAAAGAAAATGAAGAAGTTAAAAAGAGAGATAACACACAGAAAAAAAATATTAAATGTTAAGCTCTAATATTTTAACATTTAAATCAAATATAAATGGTCTAAAAAACCAATTAAGGAGTTCCCATCATAGCTCAAAGGCTAATGAATCTGACTAGGAACATGAGGTTGAGGGTTTGATCCCTGGCCTCGCTCAGTGGGTTAAGTATCTGGTGTTGCTACAGCTACAGCTTCAATTAGACCCCTAGCCTGGGAACCACCATATGCTGTGGGTGTGGCCCTAAAAAGACCAAAAAAAAAAAAAAAAAAGAAAAAAGAGAAAACCAATTAAAAGACAAATTTTAAACCACAGCAAAATTTTATTCTGTTTACCAAAAATTACCGCAATTGTAACAGTATAGGCAGGTTGAAAGTACGGAGAGAT